>NC_052022.1:6614021-11414021 GCF_015832195.1 Motacilla alba alba
GAATATTCTTGTTTGACGGTAGAATGCTCAGCAAGTTTGTCAGGTCTGTGGTGTACTCCAGAGTGCAACTGCACAGACGTCCCTGCTTGGAAGTTCATGTTGTACTGACTAGCAGGCAGTGTCTCCTGCTTCTGAGAGTATATTTGTTCTGTCCTTGTTTGCTCTTGGTGCTGAGGCCATTCCTGGTGTGATGCCAAACTGTATGAGGTACCTGGCATTCCTGTAGCTAATATTGCCAAATTTTCAGGTGCGTGACTGTCTGGAACAGAAATACTTCCTGAGGTCAGAGGTACTGGTGCAGGAAACGATGTCGATGGTTTTTGGAAACTTGTGTTTGCAGCTACACCAGTAACTGTATCCACCAAAATGGAATTCTGGACCAAAGATGAACCAAGAAGCGAGTTCTCAGATACCTGTCCATCACCTTTAGGTTTCTTAGCTGCCTGATTAGCCTAAGCAAAAAAGAAAGAAGTAAGAAAACACAGCTTAGAATACTTGTACAGTTCACCTGAATTTAGCCCAGAGATGAGATTAAAGCTGGCACAAGATTTCACCACCTCCTAACCCAGACACAGGAAGAAACAGCAAGTACAGCATAACTGAACTCTTTCCCCTGGTTCATAATTCTCCTGGAAGTTCACCTCTGCCTGCTAGACACTACAGGAAAGTTTCTTACCCGCCAATTTCTAATTCTCTTGAGCCTGCTAGGTGTTTTCTCCAGTATTTGCAGAAACTCATGAGTTAGCTCTAAATAAGAAAAAGAAAAGCCATTTTTACATCTGATTCTGTTATAAACAGATAAAACTTAGTCTAAGGTTGTACAGCTTTTGCAGTAGATACTACAGTCTGTGCATGAGCTGAATTAAAATTTTAATAAATTGTTAGGCAAGTGTGGAACAGAAAAATTCACAGTATTCCACTGGGACAGACTTCTGACAACTACACACATTCTGAAAGACAGGTTTAACTATAACATTTTGTTTTTACTCTTGCACAACCTGGATTTGTTAGACCAAAAACTATAAAAACAACAGTTTCTAAAATAACATACTTGCCATTCAGCCTGTACATATTCTGTATGGAGTTAAGTTTCCTCGAGAGTATAAATTTCTAAGTCACTGTTTCAGTCATTCCAAACTTCAGGAACAACCAGTATCAGCTCTGTACAAACCACAGCCATCAGACCCTTGGAAGGACTCTGTTTTAAACAACTGCTTTGAAATAATTTGTGTTCAAGGTGGAGTAGCTGGCTGTGTTAATAAAACAAAGATCCTTACAATTAGTATGCCCACAGGAAAACACACGTCTCCATGCATACCAGCTGCAAATAAAAATAGTTTTAATTGAGACTTAATTCTAGTCATAAGCTAAAAATAACTGGGTACAGTCAGAATTTGAATGCAAAAGTACATCTTTTACAGGTCTGGAAGAACTGGCTTCTCCAGAATTCCACAAGTAAGTTATAACCTAAGCTGCTCCCAAGTGCAAAACTACCTCAGCTTTTTGGTCTACCCCTGTCTGTTAAACACCCCAGCTCCATAAATGCTTGAAGGATTAAGTGATGCTCACAAGGAGCTCACAGCACTCCCCTGGGGGATTTTACAAATCCAAACAATGCATGTTTACCAAAGCCACAAACCCACAGCCGGGTGGGAAGGCAGCAGGGTGGTGTTTGGAACTGCAGCTACAGCTTAAAGAAGCCCAGTAAGACAGAGATGTTTGAACCTGCACTTTAAAACTCACTCAGGTTCTGTGCTTCACATGACATCTATTCAATTTCTTACTTTCAAACCCTCCCTCCCCAAAGTGCCATCAAGAAAGAACAGCCCAGCAGGTGAGGAAAGCAGCAGGCACAGGGAGTCAATGCTGGGCCATCTAAAGCCTAGAGATCTCCACCATTACTGTGAAACAAACATTTCACTGCAGGACCAATAAAGTCCAACACACAGCCAGGAAAGCCCCAGGAGTTCCCACCTCCTCTACAGCAGCACATCTGGCCCTCAAATTCAGACTCCACTGTAGTAAATACTAACTTAAAAGACAGCAAACTTCTAGGTGGAGGGTGTTCTAAGCATATGCTTTCTTCTTACCAGAGTCTGAGATCCCACAAGCTACACCAAACTGTTAACACAGAGCTGTCTTCATAAACATGGCAATTTTATGTACAGGCTGATGGACACGGTCACTGAAACAGCACTGAGGTACCTGAAACAATCAGGACTGCATGAATTTGCACTGAAAAATTTCCAGCTCTGTCTTGGTTCTGAAAAGCATTTAAAAGCAGGATTCTATCCTCCACCTGCAAAAGGTATGTGGACACCTCAGCCAACAGCCAAACCAAGTTTGTCTTCTGACTCCTAAACCTTTCCTTCCCTGAAGATACAGCGCATGAAGTCAGAGAGAATTAATTTCAGCTGAATGCTCTCACTACACAGTATGCTCCATGAAAGCAGGAATAAACCCTTGCATTTCAAAACGAGAAAGGAGCATGACTTACCATCTAGTAGTTCTAGAGTAACTGAGGGATCTACATATTCCCACCAGTGTTTCCCATCAGTTGATACTGGAATCTCCCAGTTGGACCATTTGCAGGCCAAGTGAATGCACACACATGCTATCACTGTGGGCTTGTACTGAAGACAGAATGTGGTAAGGTGAAGGCTGTTGCACACATTTCGTAATGAGGAACCAAAGGAAATCAAACATGAAAAACAGAAAACCCAAACAAATCAAACATTAACATACAGAATGAGATACTTGCCAATCAACAGCAGTTAAACATTTTGTTGAATAAGTTCATAAGATACCCTACTGCCCTAAGAAAACAAAGGGCAGGGCATTTATCTAGTAGAAAAGTTTAATTTGATTTTGCTATCAAAACCTGATGAACAGTAAATAAATTTACCAATTATTCTACTGTGCTTAAGTACTAAAAAGGGCAGTATAATGAATAAAGCTAACTGTGCAGTCTCTGAATGAGACAATCAGAAGGTCCCCAGCAGTTCCACAGCAGCCAGGTGAGTTATTTGTGGGCTTTGCTTTCACCAGGCCTGGATTTGTGATATTTGTGATGTTGTCTTCAGCTTCCAGCACCACAAACACATTGGTTCACTTTCACTGCTTTAGCATAACTTCTCTTAACAGCTGCTTAAGTACAGAATCTTGCCCATCAAGGAACCACCAGGATTTATTTATTTATTTAGAACGGTTCTAATAACCAGCAGACACTGTTTAAATGTGTAGATACTGTATCTACACGTAATGTAATTCTCTTAAATAAAGGTTAAAGTAGTTTTGCAAGAGGCAAACTGAAGCAATCAAGACTAAAGTCTGCTCTCTAATTCTTTCTATGACAGGCTATGTCTACAAAACACCCACTTGGAATCCTAGAACTATAAATTAATCTAAGTACTTAAGTTTTAAAACTATATATTAAGATTAAAGAGCTGTTTCTAAAAGAAATAACATTGGGCTAGTACTAGTCTATCTAAAAAGAAAAATCAGCTAGTTGAAAATATCTTAGGCCCACTAGAATTTTATAAGTTAAGACTGAATCAATATACTTAAAGTTAAGCGAAAACTGCCATTAACTACAAGTGTAAACTAAAAATAGTTTTGTACTTACCAAGATGCTCGGATTTCTAGGTTAAGTTTATCTCTTTGTAATCTTTAGCTGCTATTCAGGCTACCAATTTTAGACTTATGCACTCACAATCGAGAAAAAGTCATCAGAAAGCACCACTACACTTCTCATTGTGCATTTAAGCCCTTTGTGCCATCAGGCCCTTGTCCAATACACCGCACTGCAGGCGGGGAGGTACCACCACTGGAGGTGGCCCAGTCCCCCACTGCAACAAGGGTAAGACACATCAGGGGGCCCTGCAGTAAAGGAAGCTATAGTGTGCTACAACAGTGCAACAAAGAGGTTCAGGATAACAACCTGTTGGTAGCCATGAAATAGGATGTCTGTGCCAAATCCTTGCTTGCTGTAAGAAAAGAAAAACAAGAGAGATTAAAGATCTGCACTAATTTGTCAGGTTCATTCCAAAATTCAAGCGGTTTTACCTTCCAAAAATCACTGCTGGGTATTTCTAAAGTACTGATCTGGCTTTAACTAGCCTTTATAATAATCTTTTCTGAGACACAGAAGACTGAGACACACTCAGTACCAGAGCTGGACCTGTCACTCCCTTCGGTGCCCTTCCCTCCCCCTGCGCAGCCCACAGCTGGCTCCCTCCAACAGCTGGCAGGTGAGCAGTCTCCTCTGGGAAGCACTGCTTCCCCACCCTCACCTGCAGGGGATCCCTGCTTTGGGCTGGGAGTGCAGCAGGCAGGCACAGCACAGTGCTCCATCCGCTCTTGGAGCGGGCCATGGCAGGGCACCCTCCCACCTCCCCAGAAACAGCCACACCTCTCTCCCAAAGCCCTGTAACACAGCCAGCCCCCAAGCTATGTGGGAAAAAAATTCAGTTTTCTGCTCCTTCTAATTAAGAGCACTGTAGTCATAACATTTTGCTCCTTATTTGTTAAATCTATGGCAAGGCTTTGATAGGAAACAAATTCATTTGAGTTAGTCAGGGAAAAAATACCGAAACAAACCACAGGACTGCAACATGCCAGAAATGAAAAACTGACTTGGGCTGTTACAGCCACAGAGTGCTGGCCCCTAGAGTGACACCCCAATGCTCCTCACTCAGGTAAGAGAACTTACTGTAACATGCATTTAATGGAATAGCTGGGCACAAGGGGTTTAACCGCAGATTGAATGCAGCCTTCATTGAATTCTTACTTTGACACTATCACTTGAAATCAGTGCTACCTGCAGAAAGCGTAGTGTTGAATTTTATGTCAAAGGGAATACTGTTAAACTTTTATTTTAATAATATTTCTAGAAAGTTTGAGAAATACTACAGTGGCTTTTAAATTTAGTTTTTAAAAAGCATATTAAAATGTGATTTAATTCAACTTCTAATAATTGCCAAGGAATAAAATTCAGATTTGTCTTTATGCTACACAGCCGGGAAGTGCCATAATCTAAGAAGAATGTGGAAGTTGCAAGGTAACAGGATCTGCTCCTACACACAAATTCTACTAATCCACAATAATCAGAAAGTGAACTGACAATGTGTTATGCTATAATATTTAGTTTGCACGCTGTAATGGTAATTGCATGCTAAAAAATCAAGGAGGTCAACCTCTTCCTCCCGTCTAAAAAAAAGTAAGGTGGAATCACAAAAAAAAAAGAAAAAGTGAAATGAGATTGTCATAACAAATAAAAATACACAATGGTTGAGTAAGACTGAAATTGATGTCTCGCTCTTCATTTTTCATCAAAGCAAAGGCTCTTCAATGATTTATATACTCTGTAAAGTTACATGTTTGAACTAAGGGAGCAAGACCAAGAAGCATCTCTACTCTCACTGAAATGTCCCTTCTGAACAAGGAAGAAAAGCAGATGCCAGAAAACTTCTATTTAACATCAGCTTGAAAGATGAGTAAATCAAAACACAGACCTGGAAAAAAAGAATCACATCTTGAAACACACACTTAAGCCTCAATCAAAAATTGCTGTGCTAAATACCTTACCTATACTAAAAGTATTATGATTCTGTTTCAATTTATTTACAGCTAAATAATAATCATTGCCAAAACCAGCAAGACACATCAGCTCACAACTAAAGCTATTGATAACACAAGACTCAACTGAAAATATCCGTCCCAAACTCTTCTATGTAGGGCAGCTTTGGTTTAGCAGAATCCATCAATGAAATCTAATGAATTTTGGTTCCTATATTTTGTGGTTTATTTCCATTACAGTAGTGGAAAGTGCATGTCCAAAATTTAAGTAATCTTGAAGCAGGGGCTAAAACAAGCCAGCAGAGCTGCTCGTGTAACTTACAAGCCACAGGACCGATGGCTACGACACCAGCCATGAATGACCAGTTTTAGATTTTAGCATTCAGGAGTGATTTAAAACATCCATCCTGTCTCACTGCTGCAGAAGCAGCCATAAAACAGGCATTAGTGAAATAGTCATCAATATTTTGAAACAGGACTTGCTGTCTGATACACCTTCTGAGAGGCTGTCTCCAAGGAACTGCCAACTGGAAACCAAAATGCTTTTTATTGGGCATAGCCACTCAATTCACCGCTTGCAGTTCCAAGATACCTGGGTCTTTTCTTCAACACAGCTCATCTCGGATCTTGGGACGCTCATGAAAACGTGACTGCCAAGTCCCCATTAGGAGCTGGTAACTGGCTATGCCTGGACCACAAACACGTGTGAGCATTCCCCGGAAAGAGGAGATTGCAGATAAGCCAGTCAGCATCAGGAGAGAGAAGCTTGCTGAAGTCCTTCTGGCAAAAGCAAAAAGCCCCAGGCTCTGAACAGAGGGATGCTGGAGGGTGCCTGTTGTATCTGGAAAGGGCTGGAGGAGGCCATGGCGTAGGCATTCAGGTCTGAGCAGTCCTGGTGGCTTTATTTCTTGAAAGGATTTAAAGCTTGGGAACAGGCCCATAAAAACCTGAGGTCAAAGTTCAGAATGGAAAGGCCGCCTGTAGCAAGCGCTGGAGTGCAGCTGGTGTTTCACATCTTTCCACACCACTAAGATTCAAATTTTCCTCATGAGAATACCCTCTGAAAAAGATGATGCATTTTCACCTTGTCTTCTGCTGATTTTGTCTTTCTCAGCCTGATTTAAGCAATGGCATCTGCACATAGGTACTATGGGATATTTGAAGGATTTGACAGTGCAATTTTCACAGAAGATTAGTAAGGATCATGGGTGTTCGAGATACCTGATAACCTGCAGAGTAGCGAGAACAATTCTAGAAATCCTCGAGATCTCATCTTCAGTTCCAAAAGGTTGTGTTCCAACACAGAGAAAGAAGTGACTGAGGACTTCCCAAGATGGAGATGAGGACACAGATTCCAAGTTTCACCAGAAGCAGGCTGAGAACAGACTGATTTTGTACCAGAGTGTAAGAGGACCATAGCACAATCTTGGCACCAGGGGAGTTTCACTGCTGATCGTTCAGCTAGTGTTGAAGGCAGCAAGGGCCAAAACCAGAACAGTTTTTGGTGGGGTTGTTTTTCCCCTTTTCTTTTTTCCTTTCTTCTCTTCACTACTGGAGCATTCTTGGAATGGACACTGAAGCTTGCTGACAGGCCCTCACATATCCACTGCCTTCAGATTCCTTGGACCTGTGGGATCCTAAGGAATGATGGTCAAGGAATGATGGTCCTGTCTCCTCTTCTCAGTCTCTTGACACTGAGGAAGAATGGTGCAGAAAAAATACTAAGCCCACACCATTTTCCTTGTCTGCTATACTGACCAAACTGCAAAGATGGAACAATTTCATTAACCCATGAGTCTCTGAACACTAGAAGGAGTGACTAGGTATTGTATGCCTGAACATCATGAATCATTTATCTATCCATCCAGTCACCCCTTCTCTGCAATGATCTGTGTTGTCTAATAACACCTTCAAAAAGGCGTTCAATTTTAGAGAAGAATTCGTTTTTTCTTTAGTTGTATGTTGAAGCAATTGTATTTATTTGCACCAACTCCCACTTTTTAGTTCATCTTCAGCTTCCAGCAATTGATTCTGGTGTGCCACTGCCAGACTAGACAGTCTTTTGACAAAGGACTTGGTTGAGTTTTTTGAGTATCATCAACACAATCTGGGTTTTTATTTTTTCATTTTGTTTTTAAAGGGGATAGCTTACAGCTTAATAACAGGTAACAGTGACTGCATAAAACAAATTACCCTGGATGCAAGACAGCAAAAAGTGATGGAGGGAATCAGCCATCCTCTGAGGCACTGCAGTTTAGTCAGCCAAAGGGCCCTTTCCCACCACCTGACAATGCAGGGCACAAACCTAAGCCAAATCCTGAAGCACACTTGCAGACCTCAGCTAACATTGCTGCTTCTTTTTTGATGCTCAGACATTACATTCCTCCCTTCCTCCTCTCTCCAAACATGCAGTTGGAAGTTTTAATCATAACAGGCTTGGGTAAGTTAATCATCTTTATTCAAAAAAGGTATCTCTGCCTTCTGAAATGGTGTTTTTTGTCCAAGATGATGTTACTGGAACTGGATGAAGTAACCTTGGACTTCTTTAACTTCTCAGTCAACCCCTTTAGCACTAAAGGTTTAACACTGACAAATCCTAGGCATATTTTAAAAGCTTCAGGACTCAGATATGAGTGTTGCATTACTGACATTGAAAACCCACACTGTCCAATAAATAAATGTTCAGGGACAGAAAACTAAACTCCTAACACTGTGTCTTTGAAGATCACAGTGCCCACGGGCCCATCTCTCCCTGTCCTCCCAACACAAAAGCAATGTTCCATGGCAGTTATCCTGTCCTTGCCTGACCTGCATGCATGACTTCAAATCTAATGCCTGATGTTCTAAATGCATTAATTAGTTTCCTTTTTCTTATTTTAATATGAGGTACTCAAATCTTGTGTTCACAGTCTACAGCACTCTTAGGGACATGCTCCCAAGGATTCCATCCACACACACACACCAAGGAGCACACCTCCTACAGTGAAGTGAGCAGGTTTTTGAATATCAGAGACATTACATTCACTGTGCACCAGTCCTTGAGCTAACATGGATTTCCAGCCCTCACTGAAGTCCTCAGATTTCAAGACTTGATATCACTTTAGACTTAGTATTTTTTCAAGTCTTCTGACATTAAATACTAGTTTCAAGATGTCAAATTAAAAAAATCACAGTATCTTCAAAGTATGAATTTTGTCAGTACAAAAATTTACAAAACACAAAGGGAAAAGCTGAACTGCCTTAGAGTGGTATCTACTTTTGATGAAAGGAAATGCAGTTTGTGTAGCAGTGTGCCTGTAGGCTTGAGTGACACACACTGATGTGGAAATCCTGAGGCAATACCACATTCCCCCTCCCCACAGCCCCAGACACCAAGCAGAAGCACAGGAGCTCCCCAAGAGAGTAAAACATGCTCCCATTTACAGCGACCAACAGCTAAGAAAAACCAAAGCAAAATCCTACAGAGCAGCTGCTGCAGACTACTGGGACTTCAGGTGCAACTGGACTCATGCACCAAGTCACAAGCAAATCTGGGCAGAAAGCAGAGAATGAGAATCATTGTCTTACAGCAAGGAGAGCAATAAAACTACTTTATATGCAAGTAAGTTATAGCACCAGCCCTACTCAGTGTCCAAAGACACTCACCAGGAAGCTACAGCAAATAAGAGACACTCTTCCTTAAAAGGACACCATTAATTCCAGAGTTACTACAAACCAAACCTAGTTAACAGGGTCAGGCTGTACCTAAATTTTATATATTTTATAGAGGGAAAAGAAAAAACACCAAAAACTTAGAAGCACTTCTGCATTTCTCACTGCAAAACCAGCTAATGACTAGAGACTAACAACCACGGTCTAATAATTTCAAAGCACTTTTTACTTAAGAAACATAATTCAAGTGAAAAGTTTATTTTAGATGCTTTTGCAACTGATCCCTAATTTTTTTCATCCTACATCTTATAAGAGTGTATTTTAATATTTTTTTAATACTCCAAAAGAAACCAATTCAAGACTTAAAGAAGATGTGCCAAAATGCCACAAAAATATAGAGAACAAAACAGGTTTCTAGCCAGTCACATTAATGAGCTGCAGGCAAGTTACAGGGTATGTTTATCTAAAGGTTTGGGGTTTTGTGCTACCATCCAAAACAAGTAAGGACACACTGCTACAGAAAAACAATTAGTCACAACTATTTGCATGTGACAGCAGACTTGCTATGCACTCTCTATCCCTCAGTCCATCACCTGAAAAGATTGGCTATGACAAAAAGCTGGCATTAGCCATCAATGGGCAAAACTACTTCAGAGTGAAAATCATCAGCTCAGAACAATACTATGGATCTGGCCAATCAGTTTGCAACTGCTGACTGCTTCTGTCATTCCAGAACACATGGAACAGGTACTATTAAAAACAAAGCTATTAGGAAAACAAAAAAAAAAACCAAAAAAAAAAAAAGGACAAAGGACTGGACTCTGTGACTCTCTAAAGGTAAATATGAAACTTTTAATAATTAGTTTTAAACATACTCATTGGATAACATAGTTGGTGAAAAATCATATTAGACAAATAACATTACTTTCAAATTTTACTAGAAAGGTAAAAAAGGACTTACAGAAGTGGTTAAAAGTCACTGACCTCTCACTAACTGTGTACATTTCACAACATCTGTGTGAGGATGTTCAATGGTAATCTCAAAACCTGAGGAGTTACAAATACATTTTAGAATTATACATTTGCATCTGTAAAATAAAAAGCAAACCCCTTATGTTTTCCCACAGATCTAAATATTTGCTAAACCTTTGCACTGCAGAATAAGTAACACTATTTAAGTACCTTTTATTCTTTACCTTTTCATTCTTCTGAATGGCAGATGGTAAAGCCACTTTGTAATCCATTACTAAAGTATTCCTCCAGTAATCTCAAATCCTGTACACACATAACCTGGGAAATTATGATCTTTTCAATGCTTTTCAATATATCTGAACAACTTCTAGCAAGTTAATAAGTCAGTAAGAAACTGTACTGCAAACATAATGGTGTGCATGTATACTTTCATTAATTGATTTCTAGTACTTAAAAATGTTGCATGTATGAAATTAGAAATTAAATCAATTTGTAGATCAGTGACTTAAGAAACCCTTCTAGGTTTATGACACTGTTTTAAGAACTAGGTCACTACTGTGAGCTATTTTTCTTAGCAATACCCCAAGTGGTATTTAAGAATATCTGAGCAAGTCAGTGCTCTCAAGCCTTGGAATGTAATTGTCTCTATGGTATTTTAGTCAGAGGAGTGTCTTGACAAAACATTCCACTTCAAATTTTGGAATCATCCAAATCCATTAAATGGTTATACTCCAACTTGTTTTCTTCAGAGTCAGCACCTGCTCAATTACATAATGTTCTTGTATGGAAATGGGGAAGAGCACTGGGTACAAAGCTCTTTCCAACTGCTTCAGGACACACACAGCCAGCCTACTGCACCTTGTTACCCTATGGGAAGAAATGTCAATGTAATTACTACTTGGAGTAAAATCTATTTGGAAGCCTACACATTTCTACCTCAAACTGTCAGAAACATCTCTTTCACAAGTACAGACACACCTTTCTTCTCCACAGCGAACACAGCAGAACTGCTAACACAAAACTAAATTCAGAAGTTATACAAGAAAACAGTTAAATTCTAGTGTACCAACAGCACAACAAAAATCCAGTTACTGGGGTCCCACTAGCTCTTCATGGCAAGCTGGCTGCACAGGAGGTATTTAGAAAGACATACCTAGAGTTTGAAGCATTATTGTTTCAAGTATAACCAGCTCTTGGGCTTGTTGAAGGTATGCCTGAAACAAACAAGCAGACAGGTGAAGACACAGCAATCTGTTGCCTCAGAACTTCACTCACACACTGCCTCTCTGGTCCAGCACTGCAACACGGGACACAGCACCAGCACCCAGGGCAGAGCGCTGACAAGTCCCAACACTTCACACCGGGGTTACTTTCCTCCTCCAGTACACACACTGCCACAAATTCAGTTCCACCTGCCTGCCTTTCACAAGATTAACACAGTCTGGATCTCAGACAATCTATTCCAGCAAAGCATTTTTGGGAGGTCAGGTGGGTGCTGTAAGAATTTAAAGATGGAGCAATCTCACGTTTCATAACAAATAAGTGAGTGTTTAAGAAACTGCATTAAGTAACAGAAAGACTTAAATGGAATAAAACCAAGGGCTTTTCTTCCTAGGCAGAGAGCAATATTCCACTAAAACAATGTAACAAAGCATTAGATGAAATGTCATCTTTCAAACCATGTATCTTTGAAACCATAACTTCCACCTACATCACTCTTTGTATCCAGCTGTGGCTCTTGAGGATGAAGACAGGCATTTGCTACTTTAATAACGTGTTCAAGTTTCCGAGGCTGTTCTTCCACTTTTGCAGCCAAAAACAATGCCGTGGGAGACATTATCTGAAGAAGAAAAACATGTGTATTTTTAAACTTTTTACAAGCAGGACTTGAATTTTTATGGAGTCTAAAGTAGCACAGAAAAGGTTTAAGAAGTTGGATTTGTGGCTTTTCTTTCAGTTTTGAAGTCATGCAAGGCAACAAAAATATAACCAGTCGTGTTTTATTTTGTAACTGATGCAATCCTCTCAGCAGCACAGGGAAGGAGTAGCATAATGTTAAATTACATTTGTGAGTAAGATGTCTGAGGTCAAACTAATTCTAGTTCAACATAAAATATTTTGGCCCAGAAGACTTAGTCACAGAAGAACAGGCTGTTTCAAGTTAAATATACCTCATGAGAAAGTTCATCCAATTTCTTGCACAGAGCAAGTCACTACACCATCTTTTCAGTAAAACAGCTGATCACAAGTTCTGGTAGCATTTAATTCTCCCAAAGAGTGAGAAACTTTGCAGAGAACTTTAATAGAAACAGCTTGTTATATAAACATAGGCTCTACAAGTAAAAGAAACTTTATATATACACATATATTCTTAGAAACTTTACTATATGCCCAGCAGTATCTGGAGAACAAAGCACAAGGATTTGTAAAACACCAGTTCTATCCAATGTTAGTAAAGATTACACATTACATTTAAAGATGAAAATTTATAAGAAACTCTAGGTGTCATAAGGCGGCAGTTCAGTATCACCTAAGAGTTAGCTGTGAATTTTGGTGCCTGTTGTCAGCTAGAGTGACTGATGTGTGCAGAGAGAACACAGCAAACCACACACCATGGATGAATTCTCTTTGCATTCAAAAGCTGCTCATGTTAACCAGGAATTAAAACGGTACTGGAAATCATCTAGACATAAGATGATTAAAATGGTTAAAATTAAGCCAGTATAAAGCACTTATTCAGAGCCTGAAATAGCTCCTTGCTGAGTATTTAATTAATGCATGGTGCAAGCAGTGAAAGTATTGGATTTCTCATTCAATGCCCAAATAGAACTAGGCTAAAGAGGAGGCATAGCCCCTCTAAAGTCAGATTTGCTTTTTTTGCCAGTAAGCAGCCCCTTTTTATGCCAAACCGAAACATTTGGTATAAAAATTTACAATATATGCAAAACTGCAAACTAATTAAACATTTAAGGGATTAAATTTCAGAAGCTTTCAAATGTACCGAGAATACTTTTTGCATCCTTAAATCATTTTGAAATGTCTGTTTGGATCCGAAGAAAAACTTTAAAGTTGTCAGACTTGAAAATTGACGCCCTGGCAAGAACAATACCCTTTGATGAGTAGCAGTGTGCCATGAGAAATCTAGCAAAAAACTCAGTCTATAAAAACCAACCACCCAAAACAAGTCACAGGGAGCAAATTCTTTTACAAGGAGACAAGAACCCCTGTTTTCTTTTTAAGAATCTTGTAACCTAAGCCTGATGAACAAATGAAATAAAAACCCAAGGTGAAGGGTTGCTGAACAAGGCCATATTAGCACTGTCATTTAATACTTCTGATGATTCTGTAGAAGTTCCTCTCCCCATTGCTTGAAGTAATGATTTGAAATTCTGGAAGGAATTTTCTTTGCCAAGGACATACTACTTGAAATGTGTCTCACACTGGGAGGTAAAACTTTCAAACAGTAAATATGATGGAAACACTTTCTGGAGTTCAAAAAGTGAGAGTATCAACAGCTCTGAAGTGGCAGAAAATGCAGAAGATGTCAGGCAGCACACACAGGCATAACCCAACACACACATGTCATATAAATGTATTTTACAGAACTCAATTTTCAACAACTGCCACGCCTGAAAACACTTCCATTTCACAGAGGCATTATTTGAATCAAGTCACCAATGACCACATAATTAAATCATCAGCAAATTCTCACTCACTGTTACTCTGTGTCTGACTGCACCAAAGCTCTACTTCTTTCCAAAAAAGCACCATCAGGCTGACTTCAGGATCTCGTCTGATTTACTGAAGCAGATCAGATCTGGCCAAGAAGTCTCCACACAATTCCTGATCTCCAAGACCTCACACAAAACACAGCTCTGGAAGCTGATTAAGTCGAGCTGATTAATTGTCATATAACTCTGCTTCATCAGAAATCTATGTACAGCCCAATTAACTATTTCCTTCAAAAAGAAGTGTTGGCTTCTGGCCAAAGAATTTCAGGTCTTTATCCTATCTAGGACAAGGGTTCTCATTCCCAGTTTGGAGTAGGCCATTATTTTTAGCTCCCTTGGTATTGATTCAGAAAAATAGACATCCTAGTAAAATTCCAGACTTGGCACAAATGTAGTCTTCAGTGAACACACCCTGCTAAGTGTATAACTGGCAAAGTTACTCAAATGCTTTCATTCATTTCCAATTACCAAAAATGGCAAAAAACCCAAGCAAAGTAGAACAAAAAAAGCAAAATTAAAGAAACATACTTGACAAAGCAATAGTGTATTTCCTATACATAAGTATCTTAATTTGATATCAATCAACATAATTTAGACTAATTATATAATATGCACCCCAGTATTTGAGAAATCTTCAGAACACATGTGATATATGACATTAAATCCCACTTTATTACTAGCCAAGTCCCACAGAAATAGGAAAAATCCCCAAAACATAAGAGCCTTGTTTACACAACCCAAAAGCCTTAGACAGCAAGTTTCATTGGGAACTGCGGTACAAGTCCTTTTCCACTTAAAAAGTAAAAGATGGTGTAATTGTGGCAGTTCATTTGCTAAAATGTAACACCACATGTAATGGCAAAGGCACTCAGAAAAATCTCAGAACCAGCAGCAGCATGCATGTAGTTTTCTGAGATCTCCCTCTCCCCTCCAATGCCAACATTATTATGTTTTAGACTGATACAGTTTAGCCTAAGACATGAAGTGCTTACAGTCTATGAGAGGGTTTCAAATTTGAACACAAAGAGCTGCGAGGAATTTTTTTTATTATAACCAGGAGCTCACATTGCATAAAAGCAGCAAATATGTTAAATTGCACTATTAAAACCAGAACTGAAGTACCCCAAACAGCCTCACCAGAGCTTGAAGCGAATTATGAAAGTTTCAAGAACTTTGCAAAACTGCAAAGTCAACTGTTTAATACTGTGATTTGGACAAGGCACAAGGAAGGGAATGCAGAAGGACTGGAAACAAAACACCCTCCACACAACTCACCAACCTCACACTTGAAGGAAACAATTCCTCATGCAGCCTTCTTTAGGCCCTTCACTAAGCTCCACTGTATGTCACAAAACCCCCTTGACATCACCAAGACTATTTTGAACTGGCTGGTTGGTATTCTGCATGGCATTTCTAAGGATTATATTTTCAAACTGCAGCTCCCATTTGGATGCCTTACCTCTCATTGCCAGCATAGGAAGGATTTTTTCCCCTGTTCTGGTCTTCAAATCCCAGTGTACTGAAGAATAAGCATCCAAAAGAACTATTTGCTATATAACAATGTAACACACCAAGTACTATAGAAACAGTATTTGCAAAAGAATCTTACTTTTGAAGATATTTTGAAGTAGAAAGTATAATAGTGAGGCTAGTACTGCCTATAAAAAGCCATCAAGCTCCTTCCCCATCCCAATATTAGCACAGGCTAACTTTATACTCAGCAGCCCAAAGCTCCCATGCCCTGGTCAGCAATGTAGAAAGAATAATTTGTGCTGAGGAGATCCACAGTAGCTCCTGTCATTTGCACAGCCAGGGAAATTAGTAGTCAGGCCATCCAATTCTGCTTCCCAGAATTGGTAAAGCAAGTTTCCATCCTCACCGGGGTACAGCAACCTTGCAAGGACTTTCCCTGCCTTGACTGCAACATCCAAACCTCTACACTTTCTTCTTTGCACCCAATGCATGCACCCTGTAGATAACCCAGAGCAAGCCATAAGTCACTTGCTAGCTCACAGTAACTCCACAAAAAAGGGATATTTGGCCAATAAGCAGTACATGTGATACGTTCCCAATGAACCAAGACCACATTAACTGGTACATGCCACCCCTGTGGCTCTACAGATTGCAGATACTGTTGGGGATTCTGTTCCCTATTCACACATGACTCAAAAAGCCTGTAAAATTGTTTAGCAGTAACTTATACTGAAGAAAAACCCCATAAAATGAAGACAACAACTATTCAGCAACTGAGCTTCCATTAGAACCCCTGTTAACAATTAAGTGCATGTCACACACATGACATACATGTGTATTTGCATAACCTGGCAGCTATACATGATGATAAATGTGCAAGTGCTTATTATCAGACTAAAAACATTCACCTACCAATAAAACAAGACAACACAGGCCACATTTTTTCAGCTGAAGATCATAAGGCATTCTGACTAATGGCCATCTAATTTTCTAGCCCCAGCACTCAGATTCCTTCCTGCCATGGATAAACAGAACCACGTGCACACAACAAAGAAATATTAGAGATATACTGCATAGGTCTTACCTTTGAGACTGCCAGTACCTTACTATTCCTTTCCAAGGGTTACTTTCTTCTTGCAGAGATGAATACTGTCGCATTTTTTAGCTTGCCAAGTACTCCGGAGATTTGCTATTAAGTATTTATTAGAGTTCTTGGCTTTTGCTTTCTCTACAGAGGACCTAATGGATGGTTTGGGAGTATTTTAAAAGCGACTCCGTTCACTGAGACTCTTGTTACCCTACAGAATTGTAAAAAGAAAATGCTCTTGCCCATCAGCACATACACAAAGCCACTCTCTGGCTTCTCTTCTTCGTTAAGAATTACAAAAAGGAGTTCAGCAAGAATCAGTACTGCTGAGGTACAACCTGCAGCTCGCTTGCCTCTAACTTTGAACATTACTACCTGAGAATTAATTAAACAGTACGCCTCCCTCCCCTGTAATAGCTGCAGTTTCCATGGCATTCTGCCCTTGCATAGCTTACTTGGGAATTTTAACATTTATAATTCAACTTAAGCCATAGTTTTCCTATAAAGAGCACTACACACTCAAACACTACTGCACTGCCAGTTCCAAGTGACTGTCATTTACCAGCATCCAGTGAAAACCCAAACACAGCAGCCAAAGCTTCCTGCTGCCTAAATCTAGCCCAGATTACCAGCTGACAGTACCAACAGCACTCCAGCAGGTGACAAAACAGGTACGTGGGTCCATATATAAACACAGCAGCTCTACACTGAGCCATCTCTCCACTCCGAGCAGCTCTAGTTTATAAGCCCACAGGCCATTCACAGTCCCAGAAAACTTTGGATGTCTCACCAGCTCCTCTTCCACCAGCTCCAGGTTACTGCTACGTGGGCAGAACAGCAGCAGGAGGGCAGAAAGAGGAACTTGTATGGATGAACACTGAAATTCTGGTAACAAGCTGCTGGAAATTTGAGTTTAGCTCAGATTTTGCATGAAAAATAATTATACACACTTTGAAACGTACCTACAAATGAATATGTACTTCCAGCTAAAGAGGCACCAAACAAGATGCCCAGCCAACAATAATGATTAGCCAACAATTAATTAGCTCAGCCAACAATAATGAACAAATTCATGACAGGAAGAAGAGCTGGCTCTCCTTGTACCCCACTGTGTACCTGCCCCAGCTGCAGACAGTGCAAGGTTTGCAAGAGTAGCCCTTGGTAGATAAAGGTCTGCTCTGACCTAGACCCAACATCTGTCAGTCTCGATCTGTTTTGTCATTAAAAGATCTAAGAACTCATCCTTAACATATAATGACAAACTATTGTCACTATTAACTGTTCTTCCTTAAAACAAACAAACCCTAAGAACACCTAGACTATTATATTATTATTATTTTTCCACCTATTGCATCTAGTATTGGACATTAAAAAAAGAAAGCCTCACATTCCCAAGTTGTTATCTCCAGCTGCATACCTGTTACAATATTCCTCAACAGCAGCTAGCATTCTTACTGAAAAATTCTGCTCTTAACAACACATTCTGTGTTCAGAGTCAACATGCCCAGGTTATTAGGCACAACAAGATTTACCTCAACAGATATAAGCATTCTTCTTATCTAATATGACTTATCACACCACTTAAGATTAGCCTAGCTAAAATAATTTACACTGCTTCAGGAACAGCTACACAGTCCATAGGAATACACACACAACCACATTATCATTGTCAGACACACCATACCAGAACTTCCACTGACTTCACCAAGAAAAATGTGTGCTCCTACACATCAGCCTTTCAAACTTCAGCACATAAACACCAGCCACATTCGAAACATTTAAATGTATTCTTCACACATCTGAAATGTGCTTGCTGGTGGTGCCTATTTATTTTTTTTTATTTGGATGGCAGAAGAGAAAATCTAAATGCCACTAGTTAAAGTAATCCAAAGTTGAAAACAAGTACCATTATTGCTTCTGAACCATTGATAAGAAGCTAGAATTCCTAAAAACAAATCACACTTCACACTCCTGCGTGTAACACTTCCCAGTCAGAACTGCCAAAAGTATGGGCATGCTATTACCAAACATAAAATCATACTTACATTTCGATTAAATTTTGTGAAGGAATGATGCATATAAAACCTGTGCATGTAAACAATTGCAGTATTTATGGTAAGCTGAGATCTGGAAGATTAAATGAAGGAAACACTACACATTAAGAAAATCGTCGACAAGAACTGAAAGCGATGCGCTTTCCATATCAATCACTGCTCTCACCATATTGTCTTCAGCCGAAAATGGATTAGGGACATGACACTTCAGAACTCAACTGATATTAACACATCCTTAACTGATATTAACACGCATCGCTCCCATCTGTTCCGCAGACCATGTGGAGATTCCTACGCCAGGCTCCCCACAGTCACCCACGGACTGGGAACTCCTCAATGGGCGACACGCACTGAAACACTCTCTCAAGTGCTTTTGTTTTGTTCCACTTCAACTATTTCAGTAAGGGATCTGAGGGTTTGGCCTTGCTCTGATCGATTTTTTTTTTCCCTTAAAAAAACCACATTGAAGAACGGCTAAGGAGGAGTTGCCCGTTTCGGATAAAACGGCAACTCGGGTTTACTTCAGAAAAGCCCCAGCAAGCAGCTCCGGCCACCACGGCGTTGGGGAGGGCAGCTGGGGAGCCGAGTCCCCGAGCGCCGACAAAGAGCGCGGCGCGGGGGCTTCGCAGGCTCCTCCTCCCATTCTGTGCCTCCAGGCCACGGCTCCATCCCGCGGGAGCGCCGGCCGGGGCTGCGGAGCAGCGGGAAGGCTCCCGGGGAGAGCTCCCACACCAGGAAAAAGGTCTCCCGCCGCCCCTCCGCACGCGGCCCCCGCCGCCCTCACGCCCGTCCCCGCTCGGATACACGTTGAGGCGCTGGCCCATGTCTTGGATGAGGTTGGCCGCCTGCTGCCGGTACGAGAGCTCCTTGTCGGCCTCCACGCCGCAGCGCCGCGAGGGCGTGTTCTCCAGCTGCTCGCGGCTGAAGAACCAGCGCGACGCGGCCGAGGAGCCGCCGCCGCCCCGCGCTGCGGACCCCGCGGAGCCCGCGCCCGCCGCCGCCATGACACCTCCTCCTCCTCCGGCGCCTCCTCCCGCCGCCTCCATCGCGGCTCTCGCGAGAGCTCCCGGGCCCGCGCGCTCTCCGCCATAGAGTCTCGCGGCGGGGCGGTCGCGCGCCGGGCGGGGTCACGTGGGCGGCAGGGGCTGAGGCAGCGGCCATGGCGGCCGCGGCGTGAGGGCCGTGAGGGGGCGAGCCGTGGAGTCACGGAGCCGTGGAGTCACGGAGCCGTGGGACCTGGAAGGGACCTCTGAGGTCATCCGGTGCTCCCGTCAGCCCAGCTCCGCCACTGTAACCCCGCTAAACCAGTGAATCCCATCGCCCCGTGCCCGCGTGTAACACCTTGAACACCTCCCGAGATGCTGACTCCACCACCTCCGTGTAATGCCTATGCCATTGCCTGCCGCCCCATAACTGCGGATCTGTTTCATACGATAGTTCAAATATCTAATCCCAGTCTGATACCTTTATGCTTAATAAAGTGAAAAAGAGATAAAAAATGCTTGAAGCAAGCTAATCACAGAACAGCCTACTTGGAGGAGGATGTGGAAAGGGAGGAAGGAAGGAAAGATTTGGAATGCACAACTAGTTCCGAGAAAATTCCTGTCTGCTGGCAATATCAGCTTGTGGACACTTGAGAAATGCAGAAGAAAATGATGAATTATTGTTAGGAATTGTGTCATTGCAGGCGAGCAGCCTCAGCACGTCAGTGCTGCTCCTGCAGCGTGCAGGTTGTTCTCACTGGGCTCGCCGTGTTCAGTGATGGAATTTCAGCCTTGCTTTGAGTTTATGGGTTCAGGGTTCAGAGGGTGCAAAAAGGTATTTAAAGTTCTGCTCACAGTGCATGAAAATGTGTGTTCTGCTCGTGTTCAGTACATGCCACTGCCAGTCTGCAGTGGTTTTGTTCACCTGAAGTTACATCACAATAAGTTCTTTTACAACTTCAGTGCCAGTTTTATACGAGTAGTTATAATCTTAGAACTAGACCCGACAGAATACTGATGAAATACACAGATATATAATGCAGCACAGGCATGAATTACTTGCCTGATCTTCCCAAATGTATATATCTTCTTTAAGATCCTGCATGTGCAGAGGAAATTTAACCTCAAAGACTTCTCATGTAATTAGTTGATCTTGGATTCCATATTTGTGTATCTGTAACAATCAAGGTACAATGTTTTGCCTGATTGTTTAAATCACTCTGTAAAGCTCATGGAATTTGGGTGTTCAACTTAGATTCTTTATTCCTGCAGTAATTGGTGGAGGATTATTATGTTCTCATCTGGCTGCAATTAGAATTTTACATTAGCTTCGTTAATGAAATGAAAAGATAGAGGGAAGGTTTTATATATATATATCCTTGTCTTAAAAATCTTAACATATCAAGAATAGGTAGAATATCATTAAATAATGACAGTGCATAATGAATATGATTTATGCAGGGTATGCACATTAATTAACTCCCATGCAGGATACTGCAGTCACTCATTTAGTCACAGGTTAAAGTAATTAAATACAGTTCTTGCTATTGGAGAGGTTCCAGACCTTGGTCCCCAAAGATGTGACATTGCATTTTCATTAACTTAACTGTTTTCATTCATAAAAAATTGAAGAATTAATCCAATTAAAATGTATTGGAGGAATCACAGTGTGTTTTCCTCTGAAATCCATTTAAACATCTGTGAGAATCATGTATACTGAAGGGAAATATGAGAATGAAATTGCCTTTTGACTTTGAAATTTAATTAAAACAATCTGGCTGGAAAATCATACCCTCTGAAACCTCAATGCCTGCATATGGATATTTAAATAAAAAAGGACAACAGAAGTCTTGCAAATCTGAGGACAATAAATATTGTTAAAGCTATTTTCTGGCTCTTCTTTTCCTCTTACATAAAAACTTAATATTCTAAACCTCTGAGCTGCTGACTAATTAAGCTCCAACTACTTCACAAACCACTTTTTTGGGGGGTGGGTTGGACACTGTAAAGAAGGACAGAGCTTTCTTTGTTGTCCAGCGGAGGCTGGGATCAGCAGAACTGCTGATGTTCAGCATCCTTCAGGTTCAGCCTGTCACAACTATGGCCAGAGCTAAAAACAACTTCTGTCTAACACTGTTTTGCCTGGAATGTTCCAAGACTGAGCAGAGGAATGGTGACACCACACGTAGCCAGCCAATGTTCCCACAAGAGCAAAGACTGCAAGTGCTAATCCGCGTTTTCCTGACTGGTACGCAATTCTCCTGGGAGGAGGATGCCTGTGCACTCACTGGATAATAATGAAAACCTGTTTCAAACCACCTTTCCATTCTTATAGCAGGACTCAAGCTAGGGAGAGCATGAGCACTTCAACATTTAAAATATCCAGCCTTACTTTTAGCATTTTGTAAGGAATAGAACATGAACCCATACTGTTGCCAAACACTAGTATTTATTGTGACAGTGACAGTGACACGCCAAGTAATACCCACACAAATACATTATTTCTGCACCTACAACCGTATTGTTCAAATTGTTTCTGATGAATAAGTTCCCGGTGCTGTAGGTGGCAGCTAATATGTAAAGTCCCCGCACAGACCTTTTCCATCCTGTCACAACATTGACAAAGCACAAGTGCACCTGCAGTGCTGAGCTGAGTGTGGTGGGCTGCGTTTTCCACCAGTGGAGAAAAGCAAGTGTTGCCTTTTATTTGGCATCAACATTGTTTAAATTCTGTTTTAATATTCCTTCAAATTCTGTTTGGCCATCATAACAAAGACAGAAATGTAGTGGGTACATAATTTTTTCAGCTTTTTCCTTCCTAGGAATCAAGTCCTAATAACATGACATTGATTATAATTCAGAGATTCTTATCATAACTGCAAAAGATGCAATCTCTCCTTTATTATGAAAGCAGGGATTTTGCAGAATTGTTTAAAAACAGCCTAAATCCTCAGGCAATACCTGTGCATACTCATTTCCAGTACCCTTGCTTTTGCTTTGGAAATAACAAGAGACTGTCAGATAATTGTCAGGTTTATTTTTCATCTGCACAATAGCACATGCCAACAGAAATAACAAGGATATTATTTCCGAAGTTTAGCCACTTTAGGACTTCATAATTATTCAAACTGTTTTCTGCTAAGACCCAAAAATTCCAGAGCATTTCCAGCCTTGAGTTTATCCTGTAAAAACAAAACACACACACGTTTGTGCTTAGCTCATATTTAACTCAAATGCTTTTACTTGTGCTTTAAAAGGAACTGCTGCAAAGAGACTGAAGGGTCTCTTCCAGTCTTTGCAGAAATCAGAGTACTACACTGATTTTTCAGTGTTTTATCTCATGTCTCATACAGAGACTTAAAAAGGAGGGAAAACCCCTCAAATGTGAAAGTTATACCTTCAGTTTATAGTCAAAATCATCCATTGAATCAATCAATTTTCCAGGTTCCAGTTCCCCAAGTGGAAAAGGGTAATCTGTCCCCAAAATAACTTTGTCCTGGTAATAAAAAAGAATTGTACATTTTGTAGTAACATTAAACAATAGAATTTAAATAATATGGATCAACATTATAGTAACATTAATATTATATTTTAAACTCATAAATTTTAATTTTTCCAGATTTTAAATTTCCTTTAAATTAACATTAAAAATAGAGCACATACTTTCTGGAATGTATAATGAAGTACAAGAAATTAGATGTATATATTGGACTGATTAATTATGAAAGTGAATATGAAGATCATAACTTCCACTAGGAAAAGAACAAAGCTTGAAAACAATGACTCAAGAGTTTTTTGGATGCATTTTATTTGGAAAAAAAATGCAGGATATCTATTAACCATTTTTGTGGTATCTAACTGAAGTTATGGTATTTTAATTCTCATAAGCAGAAAGTTGAAAATGCAAATCCCAGGCTTGAGGCATGAGTGTCTATTGCTTGGGTCAATAAAGCACAGTTAGAATTTGTTATAATGTTTGACTCTCTTACCAGAGTTCAATACTGAAGTAGGGTGAAGAAAACATCATACAGTTATTTTCTGAAATGGTTTGTTTTTCTTTTTATCAAATGCTTTTTAAATTTTTTTTTAATCTCCACTAGATGTCACCCAAAAGTCTCTGAAAGAGTCTACACAAACCTTCGCCCAAAATCTAAACAGAAGAGACACATTCTATTGTTCTCTCCTATGTTCTGTCCTGTGTTCTAATTTATTATGGAAGAATTAACATAAGATTAGCCTAGGAAAATTTATACCCTCTGTCTAATAAATCCAGCATAGATTTATAGCATAGACTAGATTTTGAGCATAGACTAAAGAAAATAGATATGGATGTGTGTACTTTGAAGCATCTAAATATATTATTTTATTTATAATATTCAATACCAAGATGCTTTATTCACATAAGAAAAACAAATGTCATGTATTTTATGATTAAAAAAACAACAAAAAACAATACCAGGTTTATATGAGAAAGTGGGTTTTTAAATAAAAGAGAAGGAAGCAGAATTTGTCCATCTGTTCACTAGGGAAGGTCATGTAAGACAGGAAGGTTTGTATATTCTTATTCCTATTCTTATTTACATCTCCTACATACTGAACCAGAAATAAATCCCACATCCTCACTGCAATAATATATATTTTTCTTTTCCTCTCTATGTAGATATATTTTTCCCTCTGTTTGAAAGTACTTCACAGCTGATCATGGAATCTGTTCATTAGTAGTAAAATTAAGAGCCGTAAATCAGATAGAAAAATGTAGAAGTAACGTTCTTGCTGTGCTCCCAGTGATCTTGGGCTGTTCATTTGTACCCTTTGAGCTTCAGTTTTGTACCCATCTATAAAATGGGGGTTGCAATACATTTGCTGTCTTTAGCAACCAGCTTCAGGGGAGTGCTGTGAAGCCTCTGCAGATGAATAATGCTCCTAGCATAAGGGAAGTACTGTTATATTATTCCAAACCATACCAACAAAGTCAATTTTCCCTGGAAGACTTGGAGGTCGTTCCTTAATTAGCACATCTCTCCTATTAGAGAGGTACATGGGGCTAATGGTTAACCTCAGTGGACCCTGCTATTCAGCACCACTTTTTTCACAGTAATAAGGACCTAAATCTGAAAATGAATCTCAGAAATCTTTAAGCATGACTTCATCCTCTTACATAAGGAAAAATTGTATTTGCCTTGAATTTTGCCTTCTTTCCTACTGCCATGATGCACCTGAAAAAAAGTCCAGAACGCTGTAGTTTAGCTCCAACTTCTGACTGGAGAATGCTTTGCCTTTGGATGATGGCTCTGGAGGAATCACCATGGGGAAGTTTTTGCAAAGATGCACTGAATCATTTAATCCCATGTCAACCCAGTTCTTCACTTTTTATAGCCAGCAACATTGGGGATTTTGTGTTTATTTGTATTCACCTCATGCTACCTCGTCACGGGGGGAGCAAATGACTGCAGCGATTCTGCACTCTTACAAAATTCTTTCTCAGGAGTGTGTATTTCTGCTTCCATCCCCAATTAACCTGCACCTCAAACTAAGAAGGGATGAGATTAAATGGACACAACTCATCACAGCTGTCAGTGGATTTTAACTCTGATCAGCTCAAGGCCAGCACGCCACGCGCTGGTGCCAGGCAGTGGCAGTTCCCCAGGGACCCAAAGCCATGTCCAAGCACATCTTCCCTCACACTGATTCCTTCCTGCACAGCTCTGAGCTGTTCTCTGGAGACCTGGCCTATTTCAAACCTGCAGCTCACAAAGTTACAGTGTCAGCCTCAAGACTCCATCACATTGTTTTTAGCCCAGCATTATTAATCTTATATGTGTTACTCTGCCAACATGTCTGCACTGAAAGCGCTGAGATACTTGGTGTTTCTTTAAGCATTTGACTCATGGAAGGGTGTTATGTGAGAATGTCAACTTTCCTTAGAAAAAGAGGGAACTTTTTAATCTTCATGGTTATAAAGTAAAATTTGAAATCGTGATGTGAATGTTTTTGTTTTCAAGGACAAGATGCCTTAGGCTATTGAAAAGAGAAAGAAAGTTCTCCTGAGTGTAAAAAACATGTTTTTGGTATCTGACTCATGACTTTTCAGCACTGGGATTGCACCTCATGTCACATTGTTTGAGCTCAAAATACTCAGAGTAGAATTAAAGAAGACACCAATATCCTGTGTACTATGCTGGCCAAATTTATTCTGTTAAGACTCTTAATTTTAATAGTCTGTTGATAAAATAAATAAGACACCAGAGAGGCTAATGCTGAGTGACTCTTAGATTATCAAATTACAGTCCATAATCTCTCTCTCCTCAAAACTCCAGTTGCAAAGACTAATCACAATTAAGGACCAGAGTCTATGTGTAGCTTCTTAGGATGTAAAGTAGAGAAAATAAAGTGTGGTGCAAAGACAGCAGCTTTCCCACAACAGCAATAGTTTAGAGCAGCCTTGAGATGCAAAACTTCTGAGTTTGAAGCAGAAGTGCCATTAGACTTGTGTGCTACAGAAGTTCAGAGAGAAAAAAACTTCAATTCTTCAGCAATGGACTCAGCATCCTGTTGTACTTTCCCTCCTGCTTTGCTCTTGACATCTGCAGTTCAGCTGAACAGATTCAGTTCACAAAAAGAATCTGTGGTCTCAGGCAGCCTGAGTCACACACGCTGCTAATTTACCAAGGCCTTCCTCACAATGACAAAATATGTCTCCCAACATTTTAAAATGGGTAAAAGGAAACAAGTGAGTGATCTTTTCTCCTTGCGCTGGCAATTTAAAATTCAAGAGCTAGACTCATCCTTGTGTACTAGAACTGCATGTACAAAGAAAATATACTTAGAATGAACATGGTCTGGATCTGGGGAGATTTCTCAGAAAAGGAGGTAACAGAGGCAAGTGTTGAACTGTTACTCCATAAGCCTTTGGGTGTCTTGTAGAATGGATGTGCACATCACACACACTAAAATTTTAAAATCTATTGTAAAAAACCTTAAAGCCACTTGCTTTAAGCTACAGTTGATTCAAAAGATAATGCATATCAAAAACTACTGGGCTGTGGACCATGATTTGTTTGCTATTTAGAGGTTGGCAACAGAAATTAAAAGAAATCAGTATTGGGCAGGAGCCCTAGTATTTTATTAGTAACCCATCTGGTGCCTAAAATTAATCCCTGGCACAGAGATGGCAAATGCCACCTGACTTCACACCCACTGATGTTATCAGAACTTTCTAGTACTAATAGCTTATTCCAGATCTTTTTTGAGTAAATTGACCTGGCTTTTATCTTACTTGTTTCTAATGGAATTAGGTTCTGTGGCAGGCTTTTTGCACATTTTATGGGGCTCCTTCCCTAAATCTATTTTTGCTTCAGGGTGGTTTAACCAAAAAGATGTCTCCACTCCTTAGAGCTGCAGTACAAACTTGTATGTGTAAAAACCTATACATGTACAAAAGTTTCCATGCTATTGTTTCAAGCTGTATTGTGCTGTCACATGGTCGATTTTCCACGAATCTTCAAATGCAAAGTTTTCCTAAAAGGCACAAGTCCTGCAGGGGAGCTGCAGGCTGAACTCCAGTCCCAAAGCTACAGACTTTAGGTGCAGCATAAACTGAAAACCAACAGATTTTAAAGTGTGATACCTGAGCTCAGAGTACCACAATAAAGAAAGCAATAGTGCTGCTTTGCTATTTCTGTCTGGCCTAGGCAAGTCACTTCTGTACCAGTTCTAGAGAAGATTTATTGCAGTAACCTGTTCAGACTATTAGACATGAGAAATCAACAGATTCTTTTTTGAACTTTGGTCATACAGGAGGCTCTGATGACAGAAACAGCCTGATACCATGTGAGTCTAGACACTGATGTACAGGAAACAGGACTGCAGCTGTTGAGACAAGAAAATCCCTGTCAGAGCCTGCATTTCTGATTT
Source organism: Motacilla alba alba (assembly GCF_015832195.1). NCBI lineage: Eukaryota > Metazoa > Chordata > Aves > Passeriformes > Motacillidae > Motacilla > Motacilla alba. The sequence continues at coordinate 6,641,464 of NC_052022.1, forward strand.
GACCTCTGGGAGGTATCTGCCTCTGGCTGCAGACACTGTGAGGTGCAGAGATCAAGGCACAGAGACAGGTATCTTGTTGATTTGCAGTGATCCATTGGAAGCTGGCATGAGGGATGCCATCTTCAATCCTTTCCTGAGCATTTACTAAATGAGAAGGGATTATTTGAATGTTTTAGGATTTTTCTGTCCCATGCTGTACCTCATTTAAATGGTTTGCTAAACTGCAAAAATATCTTGACAAACAACTAAAGTACTTCTGCAAACCCATAATGTTTAATTGTCTCTCTGAGATACTCACAAAAGCTTTCCTAATTACAGATTTTTTTTTTTTTTGGTCTATAACTTCCCAAGTGGAAATACAGTTCGATTTCTTCAAGCATGCACTAGAATTTGAAAATTAAGCCATTTGAAAACCAGGCTCTAAACTGAGCCTTGACTTTGCTTGAAGTCCCATCCTGAACAAGCTCAGAGAGGGATGGAACTAAGGTTGACAGTGCACGATTTCCTGGATTAAACCCACCATTGCAATAAATCCATACGGTAAAAGCATTATCAACATGGCAGAAACCCATCTGGGTGACGCTGTCTCTTCCAGCTTTCTTCTTCTCTTCTCCTTTTGCTATTTCCTGGAAAATTAACTGAAGAATGACTCACCCACTTCTGGAAGCCCTAAAACTCACCTCTCCTACTACACTTGTTAGCAGCCTTAGTGCCCCCCGGTCGTGAACGAGAGAGTCTGTGTAAAATGAGCCGAGGTATTTTCGTGGATCCACCTTATTATCCATGGCACACAAATCAGGGCGCACGTTGAAGCCATGGGAAATTCGACCCACTGTGTATGGAAAAGCTCCACCTGCAAGAAAGAATTGTTAATAACTCTCAATAAGCTGAAAATATGTAAGAGGGAAAAAAGCCACCTTATCACCAAAGATCCATAAGTTTTCCTGGCAGCTCTTTAGAAAGAAAGTGCTTTGCACTGGTGGTTTTTTATTCCTTTACCTTCATTAGCTTCTGTCTCTATTTTTCTCACTTCTTCACTACTGTGATGCCCAAATTCCTCCTGCTGCTTCCTCATCCCTTTCCTTAAACCACCTGCTGCCTCCCCTTCCTTTTGGTTTTCCCTTAACTGTTGTAGCAGTTCAAGCCCTGCAGGCTGCAGAGTGTTCATAAAAGCAGCTATCTGTCAGACTGTCTTCTTTGGGGTGACAGTGCTCAGCTGGTGGCAGGCTTCCCATGGTGACCCCATTAGCTGAGATACCAGAAAATACAACTGTACCATGCTCAGCCAAAGAACAGGAGTTTCCCATGGTACACTACTCACCTCCATGTGCAAAGCAAACTTTCAGCTTAGGGAATTTTTCAAAAATTCCTCCCATAATCATGGAGCAAATGGCCATGGTTGTTTCTGTTGGCATGCCTAAGAAGAAAAACATCTTAATTGTGTAAGAGCTTTACTTTATAAACTTCCTCTTTGATTTTTAAACGTTGTTTTAATTTTCTTCCATTAGCCTTGAGCCAACTGAAAAAGTAATAGTTGCAGGACAGTTACCAAAGGTCATGCATTATTTCCACTGGAGGGACACAGAGTTGAACTCTAATTAACTGAAATGAAGACACAGGCATGGGAGTGAAGGTCTTCTGAATTCTAAATCCAGTTTTTACTCCATACCACTAGGACAGATGATAGACAGGTTGGGCATGTCCTGAAATACCCTGCACAGGCCTGATTCCTGTTATTCCTGCTCAGAGACAAGTCTGGAATATGCCAGGCTGTCTTCTCACCTCTGCTTGTAGGAAGCAGATATGTTAAGGGATATTCCAACACAGATTTGGGGTTTGGTTACCACATGATGCCAGATCCTATAGTTTAGAACTAACCTGTCTCTCTCTTTGCTCCTAGCTGAGTTGGATGCCTAGTTAGGAAGAGAATAGGAATTTAGGTTCCTACAGCAGGCCTCAGCTTCTGATCACACCCAACATATTTAGAATATCATGCCATTTTAAACACCCAACTTCAGACATGCAGCTTGAAATCAGGAACGGAGTTCCCCATATTTATGGGGGAAACATCACCCATCCAGCTGGAAAGGTTATTTTTATTAATGTTTTACCATACGCTCAGATGCAAAGCATTATTAGGCTTAGTAAGAAAATATTCTATTTTCACTTTGTTAAGTAAATGCAATAATTGTATTTTCTTCTTAAATATTTGTTTTTGAGCCTGATCTGATTAAGAGTAACTGATATTTTTTCAAGATAATGCATTGGTGATTGGGACAGCAAGATTTTCCAAGCAGAATGTGTATTATATATATGTTGTGTATGTTTTTCAGAACTGGTGGCAGTGCAAAACTATGCAAAAAACCCAACAAAAACCAAAATGCATGAGGGTAGAATCAGGTCTAAACATTTCTGGGTAGCAGAATAACTCTGCTCCTGTTATTCAATGTTATGATTTACCTATCAAATGGGGAAAAAATGGAAACTAGATAATATCCCACATCTACTGAGAGCTTTCAAAATACATGTTGTTTCAGCTACAGCTGATATAAAGTTAGATTTATTTCCTCTCTGATCAACCTATTTCTAAAAAAATAACCCAAGAAATTATAGAAAAAAAAAAGTTTGGTTTTTCCTTCATTTACTCCAGTTATTTTTGAGGAGCTAATTTCTGAGATGATTCACTTCTTGTTATCTGCTCTTTGTATTTAGGGCAAAAGAGAATACTATATTCTGTTGCTAGTCTGAATAATTTTAATTCTAGGTATTTAAAAGAAAAGCTAAACAAGCTTAGAAACAAATGACTGCTGAGTTTACACAACAGACTTAATCATAATACTAGATTAAAAAAAAGAAGAAAGTTTGACAGAAAAATGATATAATTTTCTCTGTACTTGTACTTTACTTGGCAGCAATCTCCTGGACACAATCCAGTTCATAAATGTAGGTTAAGCAAAGTAAATATATACTTACCTATTAGCCAGGGAAACCAATATTTGGACATCCTCCCATCTATCTGCATGTCCCAGGGATGCACAAAGAGACAGCAATTTAATTGCTCAGCAGCCTGCAGCAGAAAGAAAAAGTCTGAATCTTGACTAATCATAGCAAAATGCATCTTAGATCTTAGTCATGCTTTTCAAAGGCCTGCAAATCTGTACTGAGCAGTAGTACTAGTAATGAAAATAGGCCCACAAGTAAGAACTATAAGCAATAGTTGGCTATATTTACTCCTCCGGGCCATATTCTGAAGTCCTCACTCAGTTTCACAGCTCTTCCTGTGACTACAGGACTGGAAGCATAGATGATAACATCTCTTTAGTGAACCAAGTGTTTCTCAGAATAATGCAATACAAAAATGCTTTTCCAGCTCTGTTTTTCAGCCATCCTGTAGTATAAAATCAGTTCAAGGAAACATTCTTTTGTTTTCATTATACATATATGAATGAATTCCCATATTGTCTTATAGAATCATTTGAGGATGGTTTTGCAGAATTGTTCCAGCTGCATTCAGAAATTTTCATTGAGTTGCACTACATTTTTCCCCTTTGGCCCTCTGCCTGGCTTAAAAAATTTTAAAACATTCCTAATCCTTCCTAAGAGTTCAAAATCTGGCTGTATTCTGATCAATAATCCATCTCTACCCAAGTATGGTAACTTTTCCAAAACTAATGACATCTTTGGAAAGGCAAACAGAAGACTAGTGTTGGATGCTGACTCTGACTGTAATTTAACTGTGTGCTTAAATTTAAATACACACTCATCATAGTCATTCATATGCTTAACCAGGATTTAACAGCTTCGTTTTGTCAGATGTATTTCTGGACATGCTCTTGTTGCTAAGGAGATTATCACACATTTGAAAAATTTGTGTTTATTTACCCATACATGCATAAATAAAAGCTGCAACTTTTGGATCGTGGAGAATAATTGCCATCTACATTTGTAAATTAAAAATAGCAATTCAATAACTGGCCTGGTAGTTTGGCAAAGTTCATTATCCAATATGGCTTAATTTCATAATCTGTATTATCCAGAGATGTTTCTAAAAATGAAAGGGGTTACTTCCTACATGTGTGAAACATAAGCTGAAGGATGTACAGTTTAAGAGAGAGATCCCAGAACAAGAGAGGGATCTCAGTAGCAGAGACATGGAGTTACTGGAGAGAGAGTTCCAAGATGGTGAAGGGACTGAGCATCTCTCCTTTGAGGAAATGCTGAGAGAACTGGGACTGTTTGTCCCCTAGAAGAAAAGGTTTGGTGGAGATCAGGACATTTCGGGTTGCCCAGAGGGACTGTGGAGTTTCCATCCTTGGAGATATTTAAAAGCCACCTGGGCATGGTCCTGGGATCTGGCTGTAGGTGGCCCTGCTTGAGCAGGGGGTTGGTCCAGGTGGCCCCCAGAGGCCTTTCCCAACCTCACCCATGCTGTGATTCCAGGAACGTGGGCATCTCCAGGAGCAGATGTTGATATCTGACTGTATATGGCCATAAAAACAAGTAGTCCAGGTGTTGCACCAACAGAGATTCTGAATAAATTGAGCATCCTGCAAAATAACCTCTGTGAATCAATTCCATGCTGACAGCTCTAATAACCTGAGAAACAGATTCAGAATGGACATTGATGAAACCCCTAATTTAGACAAATGACTAACCTCATCTGGATCTCAGGCTATTCAAGAAATGCTATCTATTAATTCATTTGATAATCAATACATACACTTCGGGAATTTTGGTCCTGTTTACATAGTTCTGTGAGGTACTTTGGTGCTATAGGTATCTCTGATAATCTCAGGGGGGTTTATTAGTTATTTCAATAGGATTGGATACAGTAACTTGAACTCAAATGCAAACAGTGTTTTATTTGATATTCCACTTATCCTCACAAATCAAGAAGGCAGATCTACAGTGAGAACTCATGTAATAAAACAAAATTTGTTATTCATTATTATAAAACATGTTTCAGAGTGTGTTGTATCATTGCCATTATATCGTATAAAAAATTATCATTCACAATTAAAGCTGAGTCTCTCTGATCACTAAGCAGATTAGAAGCACAATGATGACTCAATGTGCTCCAAGATATTCTTAGACAGATTTCCATATCACAGAATTCCCCCAAAGAAGGAAAGCAACAGCTACTCACAGCATAAATATCATACAGCTCTGGGGCATTCAGGTCCCACTCATTGACATGAGATCCAATCTGCACTCCAGGAAATCCAAGTTCATTCACACAGCGGTGCATTTCCCTCACAGCCAGCTCTGGAGCTTGCAGAGGTAGCGTGCCCAGCCCAACAAACCTCTTGGGGTACTTCTTTACTGTAGCAGCTAAGTCATTATTTAATATCTGGGCAAGATCTAAAGTATCCTGAGGTTTGGCCTGGTAAGATATGAAGCAGAACAGTGCATTTAAATATAGTTCTCAAATGTTACCAGCTTTGGAAGTTATTGGATAAATGTCATTGCAAACAACTGGTAGGGTTTGAATCCAACTTTGCTTTACAGTTCTGAATAGCTGGAAACCTGTAGGGCTAAATTCTGCCTAGCTTTAAAACCTCTGGGTATGGTTCTGTTTTTTCTCTTGAATATTTTATCAGCTGCTGTTGCCTTTACTGCTCAGGATGAGTGTAATAAAGCCCAGGTTGCTGATGAACATGAGTACTGGTCTTTTGTGTAAAGCAGTCCCCTAGTTTTGTTTATACCCATGCAAAAACCTCAGCATATAATTTTTATACATAGCAATGAATATTTACTCTCCTATTACTGGAGCTGAAGAAATAAAAATAAGAAATGTGAGATGTTGGAGCATGTGAGTTCTACAGGGAAAGCTTGAGCAAACTTCTCTAACATTTAGAAGGGATAGCATCCATAATTCTAATAAGGAAGTGCAATATCCAATGCAATCAATCTCTGTTTTTTTCCCCCCCAATACATATTTAATGGAAAATATTCCCTTTGATACCAGAATAAAATTTTGAAAAGATGTTACTAACTAGAAATTCTGAATATCAATGGTATTATACATGGGCTTAGCACAATAGTTCTTAAAGCACAAATCCATTTACATGTGAGCATCATGACCTGTGCACATTGCTGAACAGTCACATTTAGAATGTATATGGAACAGCATTTTGCTGTGATCTATCTCCTCAGCTTGTCTTTATTTCTTTGAAGCATTCAAGATCACCACGTGGGGAACACAGGAACTTAAATTTGCTCCTGAATTTTAAGATTCAAAGCATTCTAGGTTAATGAATCCCATGCCACATTTAAAGGAAAGTGGGACAAGGCCACAAATACATCCTTTGTATCTTTTTATTTTTTTCCAGAGAAGGTACTGATTGATGTCTAGCTTTCATGGAATGTGTACATATATGTCTGCCTGCTAACCATGGATTCGTGTTGGATTCATTTTCTCTCCATTTCCAGCTGCCCCCATAAGGCCCCCATAAGGAATTCAGTTGTTGTTTTATCTTTTCTCCCTGGGTGTGCTCTGGTGTGGAGCTGTGCCAGGACATCCTGCAGACATCTTCTCATACCTGCATTCCTTTTTTGCCTTTTCATTTTCACAGCAGAACAATCCTAGTGACTACTTCAATTTGTAGGAAGATGCTTTTCTATTTTAAAAATGTTGCTACATATGAATTATGAAATATCTTAGCTGGAACCTACCCAGTAGCTGAACATTACAGGGACTGTGGACAGGACTTGGACGGTGACTCCTGAGTAAGAAAAAGCAAATAATTAATGCTTCTGTTTTTGTTCTCTGTTTTTGATAAAATGTTATAAATAAGAAAGTACTTTGGTTTGAGAGGCAGAATGTAAAAGCTTTAATGATAAGAAAGACTGATTTAACAGTGACATAGAGAAATTATTATTTATTTTTAAATTAAGGATCAAGGCAATAAAATTCATAGTGTGTCAATTTATTAGGATTTGGATATTTTTGCAAAGTAGAAAGAAAAAAACACTACCATATTCATGCTAGCTAATTCTTGGAATCAGGGTCTTTGATTGTAGAAGGACTTAATATGCACATGTAGAAACAATTAAAATAGTAATTTAGTATTACTCTCACATGAATGAAACTGACATTAAACCAACAGAACACAGTAACTCAAGTTTACTTTGGGGTGAATTTGTCATATATATTAAATAAATTAATTAATTAGCCCAAAGATAAGTAACATTATGTTAACAATGGGTGTTAAACAATGTTTTCCTAAGTGTTCCAAAAGCTATGTTGTGTTAGGTTTCATTCATCTTGTGTCTGGACTACTGAGGTTGTAAATATAAAAAAATCTGCCTGTTTTCAGAAATAACTTTGATGTTAAAAATAAAAAGAATTAAGTCCATGTTGTTTTGTTTCTGCTCAAACACAAATCTCTATTATAATGTTTTGTGTGACAGGTTACAGGAGTGAAAACAACAAACCTGGCAGACAAACAAAACAAACAATAAAGAGTAATTAGGACATCACAAAATAATTACATGCAACACTGTTTCATTTTGGTGTTTTTTAGGTTGGTTTATAATATTTTTGCACATATCTTCTCATGCTTCAAAAAATTTAACTTGGTTGTCAGTAGTAAAACCACTAGAACAAAAGATGCCAGAAAAAACTCCAGGAGAATGAACTCTAGGAGAACTCTAAATGACTTGCCAAAATATTTGAATGATTAAAATGATTTATTCTCCTCCTCAGAAGTTTAAGTAGGAAACAAGAGAAGAAGCTGACTCAGATTGCTACAAGACCTGATTAATATTATGTACAGCAGCAATGGTTTAGGGGTAAGGATTAGGTCTGCAAAATTACATAAATACTGAATTATGCAAGTTAGATCATCCACCAATACGGACACTTGATTAGTCTCTTGAGAACATTCTCCATGTTTTCCACAAAAACCATTGTTTCTGCTTTCAATCCATTTTTACACTTCTGAGCAAATTCAACATAAACCTTAAAGATACCTTTCCAAGCTGACTGTTCCGAGACATTAGCTTTAGGAAGAAGAATCAGCACAGAAAAGCCTCTACTTTTTTACCCTCTTCCGAGGGTTTTACAAAGGAGAAAACAACAAGGAAAGACAGTTAGGATGAACTATATTCTCTCAAACAAAACTGTGATGATTTGTGTCACAGAACTGTGATGTTAATTACTTTTACAGCTTGTTTTATTGAGTTACATGGAGAGTTGCTTTATTGAGTGGATCAAGACAGAAGTGTGTACATCAATTAGACCTAGGATATATGATTGAAAGAAGTAATTGAGTCTCTTTGGTCCACTGGCAAGATTTCTTGGGCATTGCCTTTTAGCAACCAAGCTCTAAGTTATGTCTTGGAGTTAAAAATACCTTTCAGTGACTGATTATAGTTTTGTTCAGCTGGGAGACTCTTTGCATCTTTGTCCCAAAACTATGCCATGTTTGGAGGTTAAATTTTGGGTATATTCTATCTAGGCTTGTGTAAGAGAAAGCAGTCTTTATATTAAGTAGCTGCAGCTTTCTAAACCAAAAAGGAGTAAATGTGGTCCACAGTCTTTATCATTAGCTGAGTGGTAAGGATGAAATAATAATTAATTGCCTGATGCCTGTATGTCTGAAGTGCTGTAATAAAAAGGGACATTTTTAGGACACAAGTCACCAGATGGTGCTGTAACATACAGGTTTAGATTTTTTTTAACCAAGCAAGCACTGTTTAGTTCTTGAAGAAATACTGTGATGCTGCTTTCATGATACATTTTCTTTTCTGGAGAGCTGCTGCAAAAATTTGAAAAAAAAAATCCTCCTGTGGTTTCCCTTTGTCTACAACAAATATATGGGGCAGAACTGCTTTGTAGAAACTTGCCATTAGTGCTGAGGGAAATACCTGAAAGATGCCCAAAGGCTATTTATGATCCACTGTGTAGCTGAGTGATTTGGTAATCTCCAAAATCCCTGAGCTAACTCAGAGAACCATTACAGCCTAGTAAAGGCATGATTCTGTGACTCTGTGACAAGGCAGCATATTTCAGAGTTTGCAAAGGCTTTCTGGCATTCCCATTAAAAGTCTAATGGTTGGAGTTTCAATACTGCTTTTCCAGGGTGAAAATGCAGTTGATGAAAATTGTCTAAATTGTGTTTACATAAATTGCTCACTGCCTGGTGGGTTCCCAAGCTAGCCTATGTTATGTGTTGCACTAAAACTCCCTAAGAATTACCCAGACTATCTCCTAACACAGAATCACAGAATAATTTAGGTTGGAAAAGACCTCTTAGATCATTGACTCCAACCATGAATCCAGTTCTGCCAAGCCCACCACTGAACTGTGTCCCCAGGCACCACATCTACACATCCTTTAAATCCCTCCAGGGATGGGGACTACACCAGGGCTCTTCTAGGGCTCGACAACACTTTTGTGAAGAAATTTTTGCTCATACCCAATCTAAACCTTCCCTGGTGCAATTTCAGGCCATTTCTTCTTGTTTGTTATTTGTCATCTTGGAGAAGAGACCAACTCCCCACAGGCTACAACCTCTTTCATGTGCTTGTCGAGGGTGGTAAGGCCAGAGAGGAGGAAGCAATAATCATAAAGATGCTACTTGTACAATATCTGCTCTTTTAAGCAGTTCAGGTGTTTGTTCCTTATGAAAAAGTTGAAGATATTCGAGTTGTGTCTACTGGGAAACTGATGTAGGAACTATCAGGCCTCAATCTAAGAAAAAATAATCTTTAGTAACATAATATTTCTCTTACAAGAGTAATTTGGAATTACAGTGTTTAGAAGAACTAGCAAAAATAATTGATCTGCCTAGAAATTCCTTCCTTCAGCCTTCCATCTCACCAACCTTTTTTAGTGGCTTGTATGGAACATGATGGAAAATAAATTTGCAAATTTGGCATCTGGCTAAATTTCTAAATGAGGAAAACTCCCTTTTCGGACAAAGTAATTTTACCAGTTCTCTAGGCTCAGAGTCCTACAGCAAAAACACAGAATGAGGCTGACACATGGATAAACAGAAAAAAGCTATTAGAAAAGGAAACAGACATACAAGAAATCCTATGTGTAAAAAGAATATTTTTAATATTTGGAACAAAAATGAAAGGGCTTCCTCCTCCTTTGTGAATCACATTTTAACTGGAATGTATGGTGCCATTTCAAGTCCAGGGTCAGTCATCCTTACTTTTGTCAATGAGTTCCTTAGTGTCTTAAATCCCACCAAAATTAATCAATTCTAGTGGGGAATAAATTGCTACTGAGAATGAGGAAAGTTATGGGCACAGGTTCCTTCTGAGTATAAAGAATATCAGTTTCTAATTACTTTCAATAAATTAAAACCAAGGAATTAGTATGCTAAACCTTTTTTTTGATATTGTTGTTGAGCACTTTCAGATGGACTGACAGAGAAGCTGTTATTCTAAGTGAAGCACAATGATTTGAGTTCCTTTGTGGAGGTACCTGACTGGTCCATCTCTTTAATCCGTACTTCTGGATCCCAGCAGTTCTCTTGAATAACTCTAAAAACCTTTCCATCCTTCATCATCTTTGCCTGTCCCTGTGAAACGACATTTTCATATATTATAAATGTGACAAAGTAGTACCTGCTAATTTATAGTCTCTTGATATATTGTGCTCCTTACAGAAATTCAGTGACAAAATTTTGATCTTTTATTTCTATTCAGAAGGTATTTTTAAACAGAAACTATTTAAAAAATAGACATGAATAAAACAGTCATTTGTAGTTCTGATTTAATTCTTCAGAATTATAAAAAAAAATCCCCTTCCTTTTGCAATGTACATCACTGTATATTTATTTGGAAAAGATACCAGGTACCTTAATCCAAGTTTATCCTCAAACCAAATTTTGACCTCAAAACAATGCTCTAATTAAATCTGTGCTAAATTTTCCCTTTGGGTATGTGTGTGTTCTTTTAAAGTCAATAGCATCACAGTGATTCCAGTAACTACAGAAATAATTGTGTAACACAGTTAATTTCAGTCCAGTGACTTCTTATCACCACTGGTACTGAGACAAAAGCAGACCTATTGTGTTGTCTTCAGATAATGTTTTCTCCTTGGGAAGAAAAAAATACATTGAAGAATTTGGAAAAAAAAAATCCCAAACAAAACTTAAACACAGTATAAACCCATGACCTGAATTAGTGCAAAACCTTTCTCATATGCCACCGATTTCCAGATTTGGGAATTTCAAAATGTTATCACAGTCATGAAATTTGTTCCTTTATCAGCCTGGAGACTTTTGAAATGTCATATTTGGTTAATTTGTGAATTGTTCAAAGAGAGGCAGTGTCAACCACATTAAGGAAATTGTTACAATTAGGGGTGCCCACCAGCTGCTACAGACACAACAGGATTTCTGCTGGCACAAATGAACGAGATACAATTCACCAACACCTGCAAGCCCTGAGTATTTCCTGGTTGTTTTAATCTGCTGCAGGGGTGAATTGAAAGTCAGAGGAGCCTCTGGTGCTGTACATGTGGGGTGGGTCAGTGCAGTCATGCAGCAGAGGCACTGGGCAGAGGACACACTCCACCTGCAGGTAAAAACTGAAAGCCACACAAGAAAACCCAGCAGCAATTCCTTCACCTTCCCAGTAAACAGGAGCTGAGGGCAAGGCAGTCTTTGGGCCCTTCAAGAAAGGGATTTCTCTCTCTCTCCAAAGGCCTCACAAAATTGGTCTTATTTAGGATCCTGTCAATTTTTTCTAAAGAAAAGAACCTGTTAAATCAGAATACTTACTACTAATGTGCTCAGCCAAGGGGGGGGGGTTCTGTCCCCCTGTTCTGAGATCTCAAACTGTTCTTAACCTTGAATTTGTTACTACCTTCATACATCATTCACAAATATACTGTCCTAATGAATATTTTAAAGCCACCCTCAACAAATCTAAGAGTGCTGCCTTGGCAACCTGTCAAGTTACTTGTTAGCTGTATCATGGGTTGTGAAAATTACTTGAAATATTACAACTACAGGGTCCTGATCCCCTGTGAAATGCTGGGTTCTTGTGAAATACTTCAGGTTCTTGTAAAACTGGTTTTCCAACCTGATGGAGGGGTTTGCTGTAGCCATACACTCAAATACATTAAGAAAAGTTTAGTGCATTGATACAGGTTGTCCAATAAACAAAAAAATATTTGAGGTGTGAGAAAAAGGCACAGTAGAACCAAGCACTTCATCACATATGAACAGATCACCTGGACTTTACTGTTCCATTCTATCCTATACTTCTCTACTCCATCCCATCCTAAAAATTATCTAATATTTGTTTTGATTAATATATGTGGAAATTAAGAGAGAGACATTTAACAATTAAGTCCTCAAGGCTGATTTGGTTCGGCAAGCTACATTTAAAATTCTCCCCTCACTAAACTACTCAGTCACATCCCAAAAATGCACTTTTAAAATATGCATGTAATTATTTTCTTCCAGTTTGACCCTGGTGCTTCTTCAGAGAATGATATGGGAGGCCTTTGGGTTTTTTAAAAAAATCTTAGGAGTTAACATCCCCAGCTCCACATGTTTGAACAGGATTTTATTTTGCCACGCACGTTTTGTCAAGCAGAATTTCCAGAGAGAAGTAGGCTGGATGGAATTCTCAGAGGAGTGTGTGAGGCCATTAAAAACTTGCCACAACGTTCCTCTGCAAACTATTTTTAGCACAGAATTTTAGCATCAAACCTGTAACAAAATCACCAGAAATGTGTCCAGTTCCTGTCTCCTTCCAGCAGCTGCCATGTATTCCAAAAGCTATGCCATCCATGCTTTGGTTTCCCAGGTTACTTGTTTGTTAAAATATCAGTTCCTTTTGGGTTTGCTTGTCATACAGATGACTGCATCTAACTCAACCCAAATCTGTATGTAAACTGCTTTAGCCTGACCTGTCTTGTTGGAAAGACTTTCTCAGAGCTATCCATTCCAGTGTTAAAGTGAGATGATAAAGAAGAATGGATGCTGGTTCATACAAGAGAGTGTGAGTTTCATCTTTCAGGCAAAAGGTTCTGCTGAGGTAGACTGGGACTTGGCCAGATACTACTTCATAGGAAATAGACCTCTAGAGAAATCTCTATCAAAGACAGAGCCAATCTTATTGCCATTTTGCTTCTTAACAGATCTCCTGTGAGTTTCTATTCCTGCTGATGGCACAAAATCAGCTCTGAGCACCAAAGAGCCCAAACCTTGCAGTGATGATCCAGCTGTACCCATCCACCGTATCCATATCTCTGTGGAGGGAAGAAGAGAAAGCCAGGGCTAGTTAGCTCTCTGCAATAATAATAATAATAATAATAATAATAATAATAATAATAATAATAATAATAATAATAATAATAATAATAATAATTTCAGTTCTTATAAAAATACCTCATTCAGGAGAAAGACACGTGCTGAGCTTTGAGCCAGAGTAGCCTCACTGACGTCAGCAGAAGTGCTGAAGTGTAGCTGGACTGGACTAATGGTGTTTGTAGAGCTGGAATTTTAATTTCCAGTTCAGCAACATTTTTAAACAACTGCTTTAAAAATGCTTGAAGTTGCTTACTACATTGAGGTTCTAACTGAAATAATTTTGACACTGAAAATATTAAATTAAGCATCTGGCAGTGTGAAAATCGAGCCGACAACTTTCCAATCTGTGATCAGTTAATCATTAGCACAAAGATGCATTGATTCCACTTTTCAGCTTCCATGACTCAGCAGCAGGAGTGAAGGTCAGCCTCTTGTCTATTAATATTTAAACAGGGAAGAGAAGCTAAAAAGAAGAAGCTTAGATACTCATTGATTCTTCCAGCGAGATTCAGAATTGTTCATGCAAAAAACGCAAAACCTACGTAAGATGCTGATTTCCTTTTACTTTCATAAATTATCAATTAGAAAGGAATGAACTCTTGGAATCTCTGAGTGAAAACAATGCTCATAATTCCCATTTCTCAAAAAAATAAATATTTAAAATGAAACTAACAAAGAGCAGGCATTTGTTTTGCTGAAGTGTAAACCATTTGGACACAGTCCTGAATTTGCTGTGATACCAAATCATCACTTAGTGCCACTGTGAGCTCTCCTAATGTGGGTGTGAAGAGCCAAACCTCCTGACCTCAGCCACAGATGCAGTCACTGAGGCTGTGTGCTCTGTTTAACTATACAACTATGGAAATTTTATTTAAATTTATACATTTATAGGTTTATACACATGTAAAAATACTGAAATTTTGGGAAAGTTTAATGAGTGACAACTGATGGGAATTTTAAACTAGATCCACGCTAATTGCAATTGTTAGCTGAGCAGAAAAGAAGTACCTGAAATGGGTACTGAAGGAGCCCAGAGCCAATAGAGAAATTCACTGGTTTTGAACTTATTTTATTCTTTCTTCCCCTCAGGTATTAGTTGTAGGTATTGACAGTCCATATCTGCTTTTTCTGTGATTTTCTATACTTGTGATATTTTCCTAGGCTGTTAAATCAGTATCTTGACAATAGAATTTTCTGCTTTGAAGGTCCAGTATTTACAAAGCTGGAAACAAGAAAGAGAAGTTTAACACTAAATAAATGTGTGCATGTTAAGATGCCTCATTGGTTTTCCTTGCATGATCTGTGTTAATGGCTTGAATTTCCAGAGGACTCCAGGGAATTCTGAGAGTTGTTTTCTACTCTGAGCCCATTAATAAACCATTGAATCGCTCAGAACAGAGGGAAAAAAACCTAGTAGGTGGAAATTAAATTTAAAAAAAAATTGTGTTTGCTTCTTTATCTCTGTTTAAAGAAATGCAGTGCTGGCCCACAGTGTCTAACATTAGTGAATTTAGTCTTGATGTACATCTGTGAACATCAAGGAATTCTTGGGGTCATTTTATCTCAGTGAACTTATTATCCTTTTAAGGTACTTACAGACAAAAATATTTAATTTTTTTTTAAAAAACCCATATAACATCAGAATGAATTCTATAGGTGTTTTCGTGCAGTTATTGCGCAAAGGCAACAAAATCTGAAACATGCAAAAGCAACCTGTCTTTCTGGTATGGATATTTAAACTCCTACCCATTTAAAACAGACATAATTATTCTAAAAGTATCTGTATCCTCACCTATGTTATCCAGTGTATGTGCTTTTCATCAGGAGCTGTTATTATTACAAATAGAGTGTTCAAATAGATATTTATAAAAACCTTCATAGCCAAACAGGGAAACAAACGTTCCTTTCCAGGAGGTTTTGTGCATAATGATGTTATTTTTCACAACTAACAAAGAAATAATCCTATGTATGTTTTCAATGCCAGGTTTTCTCATGACTTTTTTTTTTTTCTAAAATGCTGTTTACATTTCCCAGCTGCTCTCTCTCTAATATTGACTGAAACGGGACTGCTTAAAATCACAGAAATGCAGAGCTAATAGATATGAAATCCTTTCAGATTGATTACATTAAAACCTAAATGACATTTTTCATTCTAAAATGCATTTCACAGGATCATGAAAAATATTGTGGACAAGAATAAATTTATGACACTGAATAATAACAACAACAATGACAACAACAAGTTAACAGAAATTCACTTAGAGATTCAGTGTTCTGACAATTGAGATTTTCTGTTTTAAATACAACAGGCTACTTCTTTCCAGTAACTGAAAAAAGAACACATATTAGTAAAATTATCATCATCAATTAGCTGCACTTAGACTGACCCCACTCCCATTGAAGTTAATGATTTCATGCCTGTGGGTGTAATGATGTGAATGAATTTGTCTTAGTTAACATTAATTTTGTCTAATATTTGATTATTTATTTTATTTAAAACAAAAGTGAATACCATTTAGAAATGAAACAGAACAGCTCTATTTTTATCAAGAAAGTGGAATTTATACCTTATTATCCAAAAATTTTGTGTCTCAAAAAACTCAAAGAAAACTTTTAGAGTTGCTTCAGAATATATAAAAAATGGGGAACAGAGTCCAATTTTATATCCCCTTCTTACTGGACCCTTGCTTTTCAAAGTAGTGCAATACAAATGTTTTACAGTTGGAAAAATATCCCAAATTAGACAAAAACCTAGAGATATTTACCCCAGAACCCTTCGTTCATTTTTCTTTCAAAAATCACATTGGTAGAAATGGTTGCTGATAACATAAGGCTGTTACTGAATACCTAAACTCTTATTACCTTTTTCAGGTCAGGCCATTCCTTAGGTAGAATGTGGCTATGAATATCAATTTTCATTTTTGAAGTGCCAGAGGAGAAATACTCCTTCCGTGCTGGTGTTTTGTGTGTCAGTGCTGCTATCCCTGCTGTCCCTGGGTCACAGGTTATTCTCTTTGGCTGCTGTCCAGATCCACCTGCTGTCCTATCAGGAGAATGGGGTACAGTGGCCAACCAGGGAGCCCAATTCCAGAGGAGTGGCTCTTCAAAAGAACAAAGAGTTTGAGCAGAAAGGCCCGAGGGCAAAGGGAAAATACTTGAGCAGCTGACCGAGGGCAAAGGGAAAATAGTTGTTTATATTGGCACTATGAAGGGATTTATTTTACACAGAATCCAAAATGTCAAAAGTAATTCAATAAAATTGAGTTAGTATAAATGCATTAAGCATGCTGACTTGAATTTCCTCCTTTCTCCCTCTTAGGTTGTGAAATTATTTGTAGAGGGTATGTAATATACCCTTGGAAGAATCACACATCCTCATCTATTCTCTTTTATTTTTTTCCTTGCATTTTCTTCAAAGTTATATTGAACCCTCTCCAAAATATTGAATTTTAGTCAAATCTATGCTCTGCATTTTATATTCCCCCTCCTCATCATTGGTTCACTCAGGATATTAACACAAGCTACTGCATAATGGTGCTTACAGCCTCTCAAGATGCCTCAATTATACAGTAATACATAGATGTATTTAAAATATAACAGCTTCTGCATCCTAAGTTAAGCTTAACTGGAGCTATTTCAGATTTCCTGTGAAACTACACCTCATCTTTTGCCCTTTACTCAATTTAGAATTACACTTTGCTTAAGATACCCTTGCTTTTTATTTGTGCTGTATTTTTGTCTGTAATTTATTCCCCCTGTAGTTTTATTTCAGTATATGTTACTCACACAACGTCCTCTTGTGAGTGTTTGTTAACCATTCCCTGATTTGGTTTTTTCGGTGAAAAATGCTGATTTTTTTTTTTTTTTCCCAAACCCAAATGCTGTTGTGAATCTTGCAACTTGAAATCAAGCATCTTGAAAAATAAGCATCTTGGCCCATTTTGTTTTATCCTTTTCCTGACTTCTCTATTTTATTTGGGCTTGAAAAAAAACCCCAGACTCTTGCCTTTCCCTACTTGCTCACTCATTAAGCAAGTCTGCTTTGGATTTGGTCAGGTAACTTTCATAGGAGTTATTTTTCATGTCATCCTCTTGTGACAGGGTTGGTTGGTTGCTTGGTTGATCTTGTACTTCTCTGCAGCAAGAGGTCACTGAAGACTGAATGTTCCAAAGAAATAGGAAGCAGCAGTTTTGGGAAAGTGTTCCCTAAATGAAGCAAGACAGCCAACAATTTGCTTTAACAGATCAGAACTCTGGGACTGAAAATAGCAATTATTTCTGTCTCAAAACCAAACTCATCTCTTCATGACCAGGCTGCCAGGTTAAGCAGCAGATTTGCTCTCCTGCTCCCAGATGTGACAGCAGCCACGCTGTGTGATGTGGCACTGCAGTGTCAGCTTGTTGACAGCAGTGTTCCTGAAGAAAGAAGAAAGAAGTATTGATTCAGCTCTGGGAGCTCTGCATCGTGATGGCAGGCGAACACTTAAAGTGAGCCCTCCAATGAAGAGATGTCTGGAAGACAATTCCCTGCTTAAGCATAGAAAGCAGAGTGAAGTGAGGGAGAGGGCAGGGAGAGATTTGTGCACCTGAATAGTCTAAGACACCAAGAGTCTTCAGTCACCAAAGCTGCAGGATTCCATGCGGAGCTCAGCTGCATTTCTTCAACACTGAGCTTAATTTTCCTCAGCTCTAAAAAAAGCTGTAGTTGTTAGTTACTGCTCCCAAGACCCAGCTTAGCTTGCAAACACTGTAGTACTCCCACGCTGCATTTCATTTGTTAAAACACATCATTTGGAAACCACACCAACTGAAGGCAAAATGTGTATCCATGTCACTTGGTCAGAGGGCAGCGAGACGTCTGTCTGTATCCAGCACGATCCATTGGGTCAGCAGCAGAAAGACCTTCACTGGTTGGGAACAAAAAGCTCTTCAGATACTCAGGCACCCAACGTACTCTAAACTGGAAAACATGACTAACAACTCCTCCAAGGACAAGCTAGCTAGAGACTGTTCAGCCAAGGCTGATTTCAGACACACACACACAAGCCTAGCAGACCTATAGGGTTTTATTTCACTGTAGGGACAAGCACTAAAGTGAAAATGGTGTTAATTGCAGGGCAGTAAGAGCTCTTTTCTGAAGCTATTTAGCTGCTTTTCTGAAACAAGGGCAGAATCTGAGATTTGGAGTCTTCAGGACAGAAATTCAGTGTTATGTTCTGGCTTTGCTTATTGGGGTGAAAAGTGTTTCTCTGTGTCAGTGGGAAAACCCTGACATCTTCAAAAGAGGCTGCATCAACAAACACTGGTAAGCTCTGCAGAGAGCTCTGCCACATCCACGCTCCAAGGCAGCCCATTTTCAATTAAGCTGAACAAAGACACAAAGAGGCAAATTCAGGATGCTGATCTTAGAAAGGGCTGAAGTACTCGTGCCAGTGTTTTATACCTTCCATTTTGCATGCTCCTCTCTGGCACCTGTTCTCGGAAGTGCACATTTGATTGTGCAAATTGGCTGTTTTACACATGTGCACAGCCACAGAAAAACAAGTAGAAAACTCTTTGTGCTTAGTAGCGAAGATGAAGTACTTAAAGAATAGGTTCCTTTCCAAATGAAATAAATGTTGAGCAGCACACTTATATTGGTTGCTTAGCAACAGGTTATCCTTTGGCTGTGCTGGGGACTGCACAGGTCCTCTGAGACTGCCATTACAGACCTGCTTGGAAATGTCAGATTTGGAAAGGATGCAAAAGTCAATAATTCTATTTTTTTTCCTGTGGTATCAAATAATTAAACCTCTCCTATTAAATTAGCCTGATCACAGAACTTAAACATCTTCTGGGACTCTAAAGCACACAGACTTCAGTGGGAGTGGTGTGGTCCGAGTTCTGCAGGGAAGAGCAACAATGGTTATGGTTTCCCTCCTAATGAGGAATTACATTATGCAGCTCCCATGCAGCACTTTCCATGTGTAGCTCTCAAGTGCTGTTTTTCTCAGGAAGACATTATTTCACCTAAAGGAGCTACACCAGGAGGACATATCCAGCCACAGCTACACCAGTAAAGTCCTTAACCAAGATCTATCCCAGAGAGTGGGTGGTATGATTCCCTGCTCTCCAGTGCAATAAACCAAACACTCCAGTGTGGCTGCCTAAGCTCCTGGTGGCTCACAGAGCCAGCTGGACTGCAGTGCCAGGGTTTCCTTTATACACATTTACAGAATGCAAAAGGCACACACACCTCCAACCTACAGCCAGCTAAACCAGCTAAAGGTGGCAGCAGTGCAGGTGTACTCATCATTAAATCCTGAAGAGCAGTAGCTTTTTCACTTTGTTATTAAAAAGCCTTTGCGGAAACAAGCAACTCTAAGAGCCTCTGTTTAGACAGACATCAGAGCTGCTGCTGCTCTGTATCTTGAGCCCATTTAGCCCTGCAGAGTATTTGGCTTTTTAGCTCAGGTGTGGCTACTGGTGCCCCTCTGATGCTTCCAAGGTCTCAGCTATTAACTCTGCATAGTGAAGCTCCACAGTTGCACAAGCTCAGGGTGATGCTCTCTAGGTGGGGAGACCTGCCACAGCCTTTTTGTGTCACTAAAATTTGCAGTGTAAAGGTGTCCAAGGTTGCTGACGCCTTTGGCAGCCCTGCACTGCTCTGGGACCACCGTCCTGCAAGAGTTCTGATGAATCACACAGTGGTGAAAGCAAGCAATGTCCTCTGCCAAATTCGTGACCATTACCGTGTTCTCTGTACCTAAGTGAAGCCATTAAAAAATCCTTATTTCTAGAAAATATTACATAGTTGAAATTCAACTGCTATTCTAAAAGAATAAAAGAAAATTATATGGCTAACCTTTAAATAACATAATTATTTTCTTAGTACACTACAATTGCAATCCTGCAATTTACACTTACCATGCATTTATCTTGCATAGTGATCTTCTACCAAAAATGAAAATTAAATAGATATTTCTAAAATGTCAGTATGAAAAAAAAGAACTTTATTTTTTTCCCCCATGATTAGACATGATTAGGAAATAAAGTAAAATAAGATATTTAAGCATGAACCAGGCTGAGGTTCACTCCTGGGCAGTGGCAGCAACCAGACAGATACCAGCAACATAAACGTGGGCCAGAAAGAACAGATGGAATGAAGCTTACAGATACCAAAAAGTCATAATTTTCAAGTTAATACCCCATGGTAACATCTGAAAGAGTTTCAATTATTTAGAAGGCCGGTGTCTAAAACAAATAAATAGTAACTCCTGCCATATGTTGTCTCAACAACTTTTTTCCTGTCTGCTAGATAGCCAAATCCTCACTTTTTCTTCTTTGCAGAGGCCTCTCTGTGGCACATCTGAATTCTGGGGACAAGGAGAGTGTTCTCAGAGCTTTCACTGATTCAGAGTGGAAGTGAGTGCCAAAGCACAGACCTCTCCAGCTCTGCAGATGTTTTTGATGTAAATGTTTGGGGTTTCGTGCTGCAGTTATATTTATTCATTCATCTGAGGGGGGAGTTTGGCAGAGGAATTCCTCCACAGAACATTTCTGGAGCCTATTTTCACTTGCTGAGTCCAGCTACAAGCAGGCAGGTACTGCCTTTTGTTTTTTTTTATTCTGACATTAGGAATTTAATAACACCCTCTGAGGATGAGCCACCTTCTTCACAATTACTAAAATAGATCCACGACTTCCTGGCTGTGTTTAAATGTGCTTTACTAATTTGCTTGATGTTTTTCTTTTTCTTTATTTGCTAAAAAGATTAAGAAATTGGCACTTTGGTCACAGCTACAGCCAAGACTGTATTGCAGATACACCAAAACATCTGTGTTAATTTCTGCGTGTGAAAATCAGGAAAAAAAAGCTGCTCCTAAATAAGATCTATTTTCCTCTTCAGGATATTGCCACTCATCTCCATCTAATGTTTCATTTAAACTTTTTAACAATTGAAAAATTCAGGTGTTTTAGAAGAACTCTATAGTAATTAATAATTTCAGACCCAACAGAAAGACCCCTTCAGTCACCAGGAAACCCAGTTGTTACAGAAGACATCAATCAAGTGGAGATTCAAAAAGCAATTTTGATCCCCTGGAAAGACAAACCCATTTAAATGAGGAATCACAGGTAAATGAGTTCATTAATTAAACACCAGAGTGCTGGTTTTGGACTAGGTGTGATGGCTCGTGCCAGCTTGGTGCCTCAAAGGCAAGATGTGATTATAAATCAGGAATTTTTAACTACTGTTGGTGCAGCTCCCTGCAGGAGGCTGCAGTTTGTCGAGCAGCAAGTAGTGGCTGCAGAGCTCCCAGAGAGCACAGATCTCCTATTGATGGCCCTGGGCTTTGCCTGTGGGATTGACCCAGGCTGGCCCTCCCTTGTCCCTCTGCAATGTCAGAGCAGGACTGGGGAGAGCTGCTGCTGAGCACGGCGCTGATTTATAATCAATGCTTTACACATTCATATCATGCCCTGGCTGGGGAATGGTGCTTTAAAATCCCTTTGTCTCAAGTAATTCAGCTTTTTTAGGAACAGAAAGGAAACACATGCCTCCAAATATCCATTTTTCTAACATGCTTGCTTGTCTCTGCTGTATGTTATTGAACAACTGGGTGCATTGAAATCCCTTGGGGCACAACCATTAGGATCCCAATGTAGAATGCATGCTTCAAATACCAGGATTGGGATGTTGCTTTTCACTGAGTGCTCACCATTGACTAAATAATAAAGGAAATTTCTGTCACTAACCTTTCCATATGAAAATCTGTTAATTAGCAATACGATTTCATACCATTTGTGAAACTCTCAAGTTTTGGATCCTACTAATTAAATACATGTATTTATTAAAATTAATCAATAATTCAATTAACAATGGTTAATGCCTATTAATTTATAATATTACTAACCAACTAAAAGCTTCATTCAATCTCTTCATGTCAAGTGACAAGAGGAAACCTGTTGCTCTAATTCAGTGGATCTATACCCTTGTTCATATTTGCAGCTTGTAGGTACTTCAAAAATTTGGTTGAAGGCAGCTCTCATGAGGTATTTTTAATGGCAGTGTTAGAAAAGAGTTGAATCCCATCACCCATCATAGGAAAATACAAACCATAAACACTTCTATGTCAAGGAATCACACATTGCATTATCTACAGCCATGCACTGCACAGGACAATTAAACTCATAGTTTATCAAGCCTCCTGGCATAGCATGAGTAAAATAAAGTTTTAAACAGAAAACACAAACAGTTTAACAGCCTGAGTTCATGGCAATCTTTTGGTAAGTTTCTCCAAATGGCATCAACCTGTCCTTTTCACAAAAGCCAATTTAGAAACAAGCACAAGTTCTGCTTTTCTATTATTTGTTCCAACCAGCACGAGGATTTAAAAGACCTTTTTAATACCAAGCTAATATTTACCTGATTTCTTGTCCTTGGATACTTTTCCACTATTGGCCCAGGCTAACTGAACTGGTTCATCCAGCTCTACACCCCTCTTACAGTAAAATGTTGCAATATTGGATTGCCCCTTTCCAGCCTGGAGCCTCTTACATTCTACATTAAGAATAAAGAAAAAACACACTTCAGAATACAGAATGCAGGGTAGTGTACCCTGGATAACACATCTGATCAGTTCTGTTGAAGGTGTTGGATTTCTGCTCCACCTCAGATGGCCTTTCACTGGTCAGGACCTTGGGTTCTGGAAGCCTCACTCTTGAGCACCACATAATTTTGTAAGGAGGTTGCTAATAGTTCAGCTGGATGGGGGAAACAGCAGCATTTCTATATTTAAACTTGAAGTGATAAATTATTCTGATTACCTATCCTGAATTAGATACTAAATAAGAAAAAGCTCATGTCATGGGGCTCTTATTTAAAAACAAATTTCAGCACTGCAGCTTTACTTCGGACACCTCCCATCACTTCAGCTGAAGCCATGCAGCCAGAAAGAAAGCAATCTGCAGCATTGGGGTCACTCTTGAAATGTTAAATGCAGAAATGGTTGGACAAGTTTTATTCTAAAAAGCACATTGCACACATGATCAGATATTGTTGCCATGGATGACTTCCTTTATTGCTTTGAGTAAATCCATATTTGATGCATTAAGGATGGATTGGGTTGCTGTTAGGTAGAAGTAGGTCAAGTGATTTTTAAGCCACAGTTCTAAGCATAGCATAAGAGCAAACACAGAAGATCATTTCTTATTTTTTAAATCTTTAGCATGTGCAATTATAGTCAACCTATTATTAACTTGCACTTAATACAAAATGCCATCTAGTGGGAAAATCAACAGGTTTAGATGCAACAAGTCTGGATATCCCATGCAGTATCAATCTAATTAGTGTTGCAACCACTGGACAGTTTTAATATGGAAATAGGTTTAAAGCAGAAGAACCTCCCCAAAACCAAATCTTCACAGATGATCATTAAGGTCCCTTCCAACTCAAACTGTTCTATGACTCCATGAAAATTTAAATATCTTCCAAACATGTTTTATCCTCAGAGTTAAGATAAGCAAAACAATCTCAGTGAACTTCTATTTAAAATGATTATGGGATGTGAAACAGACCTCAGTAGCTTCTTGATTTTATTTCCTGATTAAATTTCATTTAGAGATTGAATTTTTGGTAAACACAATTACACAAACTTCAGGCTGATAAAGGAGACAATTTGAAGTTTACTGATACATCAGCCAGAACAACCTGTAATTCAGGAAAATTTGAAATATAATTTTGAAAAGAGAAGAAGAACAGGCAATTCTACTGTAGCAGTAAAAGAGATTTTGCACAGCAGAATAATGGAGAAAAAATTATCTTATTAAAAAATTGACTGTGTCCCCCCAAATTCTCAGCCTGCAAGTAAGGCTCAAATGAGTAAGCCAAGAAAGAGCTATCCAGAGCAAAGTTAGAGGAGTGTAAGTTAAGAAACATGAAGTGAAAAGTCAGATCTATCTTATAACTAAGTAACAACTACATCCAAACACTAATAATCTCTTACAAGTCTTGTCTGGTGCAAGAAGTGCGCTCAGCTGCTCCAAGAGCAGAAACTGGGCTCCTTTTTCACATGAAATGTGCAGTGGGTCTGTGTGAGTGTTTTGAGGCTGGGACTGCCACGGTGAGGCCTTTATCTGCTTCACGTGTCTGTGTTACAATATTGGTCCACTCGTTAGAAGTTCAACTAATTAAAAATCACATCACCTTGCCTCCATTAGCTGAATTTCAGACTTTATAGGAAGAAACTTTTTTTCTTGTGACACACACAAAAAATCCTGTCTGACCCAAATATGGCTTGTAGTTGACTCAACCTGAAAAGTCACTTTGTGATGCATCTCCTGCTAACAAATTATACACTGGTATCCTAAATGTGACAAAACCCAGACATGTGAAACAAAGACACTTTGGTACAAAGATAGGACAAAGTCTGTGGGCAGATTTTTAATTAAAGAAAAAAGTGAAGAAAGCAGGTACTTTTGGTCAGACAAATCCTGAAGTCAGGAAGACTGTAGACCTAGCTACATTTTCTGAGCATATTATTTGGAAATTAATTAAACCAGCTGGTTTATTGAAACTTATTATTTCTATTTACAGATATTGCCTCTGTTTGCCTAAATATATAACTACAATAGAGTTGTATAGCCCAGTATCAGCTGTGCTAGTCAGTGGACAGAGCAAAAAATAATCAAAGTATATCAATTCTGTCAGAAAAATACAACCTCTAAAAATACACATTTTCTAATAAAAGAATGTGAAAATTAAGTGAAACCTCTGTGGCTATTAAGGCATCCCTGCACCCCAATACCAAAAGTATCACTGGTCTTGATGATGGAGAGGGAGCTACCTGCATTACTCTGTGACTGCCTGTCCCTTGATAAATTTTAGACCTCATCAAAACCTTTAGATAGAATCTGAAAGAGACAGAAATTGACTTTCATCACAGTCTGATCAAATTATATGACTGACATTGCCATCTTTCTTTTTGGTTACAGGACAATTTCATTGCAGCAGAAGCTCCAATTTTCACTGAAAGCTTCAAACTTCAATTGCATTTAAATTTTAATTTTACTGGTTGTTTAAGAAGGCATTTGTAGGTGGAGGGGATTTAATACTCTTCAATCTACAGAGAAAAGTTCTTCAATTTCCTAAAGATGCTCCTCTCCCTTGTAAAATTGGCAAATGCTAACAGCCATGCACAACTCTATCACTGCTAATATAACATAAATGTTTTATTTGGGTTATTAACCTACTACCCTATCCATCTCCCATAAATCCAGATCTGACAGTGTTCACTATGGATAGACAAATGTCAATATTCACAGGGTATTTCCCTGTGCAAGACCAAAGAGAGATCCACTGCTTTTCCTACTGCTGCACGCAGAGAAGGGCCTGGCTTTTGGGTTCAACCTTTTGGGGTTGAATTCCGCTAAAAAATGGCCCCCATTTCTTCTTACAAGAAGTGTAACATGAATTCTGTGTTTCACTCTTTAGGAGGATGAGAAACAATCAATATACTGTGAAAATAAAGACTGCAGAAATCTATTATCACTCCCCTGTACATTGTTGACAGTATTTCTGCCTCTTCCAAAAAAATCAGTATCTAGAGAATTTAATTATTTTACCTACAGCATCTCCCTTCATTAAAATGAAGTATTCAAACCCAAATTGCGTGTCAGGACTCAGGAAACTAATTTTATTTTCTTCAGGAAAAAAAAAAAAAGCAACCAGGAACAAAATCAAACAGGCAAAAAACATTAAGTGGGCAACAGATTCCTCTAGGTATTAGAAATTTTATCAAGACATAGCAGAGTTTCATTTAAAGTGTCAAATATCTGCTTGAGAAGGTGTCAAAAAGTCCCAAAAACTGGCACACAGAGAAGTGTGTATGGTTTCCTGGATATGAAGATGTTTTACAAAATACTCATTTTGGCAGTGGCTATCAGGCTTTTTCTAAACACTCTCTATAGTTATCCTTGCTAAATGCTCAGATGTGCAGATCCCCAGCAACAATTCATTTGGCATGAGAAAAGGATAAAATACTCTTCAATAAAATGCAGAAATATTATCCTCTCATTGACTTTATCAAACAACTTCCAGCAAAAGTGAGCTGTGGAGTACTTACTCAAGAGCAAAGAAGAAGCAATCTAAGAGGAGTAGAAAGGTAATTCCCTCAAACACTCACACAGGGTCTTTTGATAAAGATGAACATACAGCAAGAAAAAGAAATTGTATTGCTGATGACACAAGGAATAACATACCAAACTAAATCACAAATTAGAGCTTAAAATATGAGAAAAGATGTGAGTTGGGCATTATTCCCCATAAAACCTATTTTTTCTTTTTCTTTTTCTGTCTTTTCTGACACAGGCATTAGGTCCTTACCTTCAAAGTAGGAATTACTACTCTTAATTCTTTTTCATTTTTTAAATGCACAGGATAAAACTTACAAACTACGAATATTTCATACATGCATGGGGGGGAATCTGAGTATGAAGTAAATGTGCATCTACCTTTTCATGCAGCCTTTTTTAAAAAAACCTGGGTCTGGCACGGTGGGAAAAGGGCTCAATGGACTGGTGCATCAGGAGGAATGGACTTAGCAAGAGGAAAAGTGACTCAATCTATTTGTGATAAAAAGAATGTTTTGTGATTTCTGTAGTTCACTTATCTCATGTTTATTCATATGAACTTAATGGAAAATTGTGTATAAATTTTCAAAATGAATGTGGGAAAACTTGAAGTTATGCAAATACAGTGGAAGTGGTTGTTAAAATGCTTTAGGATGGGAATTATCATCAAGTATAAGCAATTGGATAAGTTTATTACAAAATTATATAATTTTGCTTCCTAGGAATGTCCTAGCTTTCTTTTTTTTCTTTTCTTTGATGCAAAAATAAAATATCAGCTGCCTAAAGTCACATCATCCAATAGGCTATGGTTAGAGTCTCATTGGGAATAAGTTCTCTCTACATAGTGTGAAAAGCAGGAAAAAAAGTGAAAAAAGAGGAAGATTATGACTTAAGTAACAGATTGTTACCTCTTGAAAATGAATTTTCTCTTTCATTTCTCTTCAATACTTATGAATATTATTAATGCAATAAAACCACAGTCAAATGAGCCAGTTTTATTTAGTTACACAAAACCTTGAAAGGATAGGTCTACAGTGGTATAAAGAAACAACATTGTTTGGAATAGACACATTTGGTCTTGCTTAACTGCAAAATATTTCTCTGAACAAAATCACGAGATTAGTTTTTATGGTTTCCTATATTTACACAGCAGTTTTTTCTTGAATTAAGAACGGCTCTTACAATAGTTGGAAAATGCTCACTGTGAAGAATCTTTTCTCAGATTTTCTGCTCATTTTCAGATGACATATTTTGCAGCCTCTGCTTTTATTCCTCCTTTGTTGCCACAATGGAATCTATCAGTGCTTGCGGCTCATGCTGGCTGTGGCATTTTTTGCAAATATGATCCTGCAATAGCATTGTATAGGGAAAGGGTAGGTGCTTATGTGAGGTTCCATCAATTACTTACCAAGGTCACTGCATGCTGTATTCTCTGGGAATCATATTATGGGCACTCTTCATAGCCTGAAGGAAAAGGTATTGAATGATCATATTCTTTTGCCAAAATAACATTCTGATTACTTTTGACCCAAGTTAATGTTCAGTCTAAAAATGCCAAGAAGATAGACAATTTCAATTTAAACACTATTTAACCCAGTGCAAGAGAAAAACACTAAACCACTGACATACACTGGATAATAATTTAAGCAAGCTCAGTGGTTTAAAAATTAGTGTAGTGTTGTGTACCAACATCAAAAAGTTTTTTAGCTCTAAATTAAAAGAAACAAGGTGACTAATGGCTGAGAGGTGGCTGAGAGGTATCCAAACAAGGTTAAAAGAAAGAACTTGGTGTTCTTATCCTATTGACCACTGAAAATGCTGTGGGGCTACAGGTGAGCTACAGAACAAGAGCAAGATCTGTGTCTGCCTCTGCCTGCATGCCACCCAATAAACTAGCAAACAAACAAGCAAACAAAGAGTTAAAAAACATCCTACAGTGTGTAGCCTAACTTGTTTGTAGAAGAAAACTGTAGGAGAAAAGAAGACGCACAGGACGGTTGAGGGACTATTAAAAGAAGTGTAAAGGTTTGTGAAAAAAAAAGTGAAATACAGAATCTAGAGGTTTTCATCACTAAACAGACATATTTAATCCAGTCATTAGAGAAGGACATGTCTAAATTACCTCAAGTATCTTATCACCTCATCCACAGACAGACACAAGTAGGGGGGAGCTGTGGTGCAAAATTACTGAGCATTTAAGCACCATAAACACTTATGGAAGGTGCTGCCTTCTGGAATACCAGGATAACTCGGTTTCAGACTTTGGTCCTAGAGGACTGACACTGAAGATGAGCTATAGTGATGATCTTTGTGGAACTGATGGGCACCTTTAGAACTGGGTTGGTTCTTAGTTTTGTTTGAGATGTGTCCCTGCAGCACTGCTCCCACTGTAGGGCCATGAAAGGCATAGTGATCCAGTAAGAAGCGAGAATTCTCTTTTGACTCTCAGCCATGAAATGTCTGATAGACCAAACTAATAAACCATCCTGTCTGACACTTGCACTTCCTGCAACACAATGCCACTGACAAACACAGCATTTTGCTGCCAAAAGAGGGCAGTTTTAGTGTATGTGTGAAATGCAACCCAGCAAACAAAATGGTGTATAGGATTATCTTGCTCTTATGCCTTTAAGCACAATAAAAAATAATCACCAGGTCAGCTGACCAGCTCTTTCCAAATCTGCAAGAGTGCTCTTAATTTAAGTGCTGCACTTAAGATGTTGGTCAATATGGGACATGGACAAGCTAACATCAATGAAACCAGCAAAATTTCTTCTCAGGAGCCTTTGAGTGCACCACTGTGCTCTGCTAATTCAAGTGAAAACATTCCAGTCAGTAGTGCTAAAAAGAAAAGGAAAACCAGAAATTCAAATCTGATAGACAATATTCATAGGGAGGGAGGGAGGGAGGAAGGGAGGGAGGGAGGAAGGAAGGAAGGAAGGAAGGAAGGAAGGAAGGAAGGAAGGAAGGAAGGAAGGAAGGAAGGAAGGAAGGAAGGAAGGAAGGAAGGAAGGAAGGAAGGAAGGAAGGAAGGAAGGAAGGAAGGAAGGAAGGAAGGAAGGAAGGAAGGAAGGAAGGAAGGAAGGAAGGAAGGAAGGAAGGAAGGAAGGAAGGAAGGAGATAAAAGAACCACAACAAAAGCAGACCACAGACAATACAGATAAGGAAGAAGATCTTTGTGTTGTTGCTGTTTGCTGTGGTGCATGAGACTTCCATCTCATCTGAAATCTCCTTTCTCTGGAAGTCAAAATATTATTAAAATTACAGGCAGCCCCAGCTGAGAAGAAAGTTCTGCAACTGTGTATTAATCTTGCAGCAGCTACAGGAGATAGGATGGTGTCAGTCTAGTAAGACTGAATCCAGAGACATGACTTTTTTTTTAAATTGATTTTGGCTTTCCATTATTCCTATCCAACAAAGGGAGGTTTGAGGGACCAAGAAATAAAACAATGTATTAATATGGCTATTAGAGTGAGGCTTTTTATCTTCATTAACTTTGCCTATGGGTTTTGTACACAAGAAGTCCAACAGGGCTGGAAAACAGGATCCATGCCTTTAAAAATCTAGCCCTACATCTTTATCCAATTGAATACACTTTGTGTGAGTGTAATGAGAAATAAGAGGCAATTCTGGAAAGCAGCTTCCAGCAGCTATGATATGACAGTCTTTCTGCTTCTTAGTAGCCAGTTTGTACAGACAATGGTGTGATCTGAAAGGCCCTTCATTGTGGATCTGCCTAATGTTTTGAATTTGTATTTGCTAAATGCAGTGTATGACCCTTCTCATGCTGTGTTTGAAAGCACTGAAGAGAGTCATTTAAAAGAAACTATAATACTCTTTGCAGGCATCATATTCTTTGCTATAGCCTGAACACTACAGCAATTATACAATTAGAGATAGCTCCAGTCCCTGCCAGACACAGTTTTATGTAAGAACAACAATTGAGGGCAACTGAAAAAAAAGAGAAAGAAACCCATTAAAGTTTAAAACTTGTGCTTTGGTGTTCCTAGTTCCTATTTTTCTCTAAATCATTTGGAAACCTACCCCTTTGACCTCCTTTTAAAGAAATGGAATTAGGAATCTCCAGGCACTTTCCTCTTGGTTTGATTTCTGGAAGTTCTAAGAAGACCAAAATAGCTCTGAGAGACTAAGAGAAAGGAGGTAGTGTTCAAGGAGAGTCACTGGTCAGTTTCTCATTTCTGCAAGGAATAAGGAAGTTCCTACTGGAATGGATCAGATGTGGATTTATCTCCATAAAAGAGGGGGGATTCTGCAATAACTGCATTGGGGAGCATTGAATCTGTTGCAGCAATTTCAAGGGACTCTTCATGGTTTCTCCTGGCTGTGCTCAGCATGGGATGGTGCCACCAGAGGTTTCTGTGTCCCTGTGAGGTCCATTCCTTCTCTCTGACCAGGTTACAAAACTGGTTCTACTCATTTAAGGATTCTCACTTTACAGGCACATTTTAAGTGAAAGAAACACATCATAATCTATTTTTATAGCAAGCAACAAAAAGTGAGGCTTTTCTACTTTTCCTTTACCTCTCACATGCATACATCCATCTGCTGTAGCATCTTGCAGGTTCTAGGTGACCAGAGCTTAATAAAGAGCCCTTAAAGAAAAAAAATCAATTTTTAAAAATGCAATTACTAGTTTTCAACCCCTCCCAACTCAGTCGAAACCTCACAATAACAGTTCCCTCAAAAGAACTCACTTGTGTTAACTTATGCACATGAGAAAAAACCTCAAAATTTTGACATTAATATCAAATAGGCATGTTGTAATTTACCATCCATTTCATGAGGAAAAAGCAAGTAATTTTGGCATTGCTTATATTCATATTAATGCTGATCCAGCTAGAAGAGCAAGAGCTCTGGGATCACAAAGCAGGATAGGATAGCTAGGGGTGAAGGTGAAATTTAGGTGAGAGGCATGAAGACTTCAAAAATATTTCATACAGTAAGTACAGGATACTATACAGAAAGAAATCGTAAGATTAGGTAAAAACACCAATCCCTCACAACAGCCATCTCCATTCCACAAGATAGCCAAAATGCAAAATAGTTTCTAAACCAGTATTTAATGTCACTTACATTTACTTGTATTTTACTTACACTTTTTCAAATAATTAATGATTTAAAATTCATATTAAAAGATTTTGAAGATGAGTATACAGTTTTAAGAGGCATTTCTTAAAATTAAGACATTTTGGTAACAATGTTGCACTGGCCATTTTTTAGACAGGTATTACTAAACTGCTACAAAACTTTTTGTAAGGCTGACATCAGCAAGATTCTGACAGTTCATAAAATCATGTCCCTATGTTGGCATAAACAATAATTTCCTGCTGGCCTTTCTATACTCCCCAAATTCTCTAATTTCTCAAAGGAGAAAGGCAACCTGATCTTCATACAACTTTAATCGGGATTGTATCTTTATTTATCACCGAAGGACCGGGGCTGCAATGTTTAACTGTCTTTTGATATTTTCCTAGACAAATTTTTCAAGTCAAGACATGCTGCAGCTTCAAAATAGAACTACATGCCGGTAAGCATGCAGTTGGGAGACTGTGCTCTCACAAAGAATGCTTTGTTTGTTTGCACCTCTCCATCTAGCCATTAGAAACCAGCGCAGAAGAGCAAGCAGCCCTGGCGCAGATTTATCTGTAAAATTTTACATTTTTAAAAGCCATTTCTGTGCCCCTGAGATTTTAGCTTTCCCCGCTATGTTCTGCAGCCCTAGGAAAGGCAGGTGAGCAGTCTGAGGTCGCCAGCAAGTCTAACCCCATGCTTCAGCATGAGATTGCTGCACGTTCGAGGGCAGTTTTAAGGCAACTCTGAGTGTGACAGAACGTCAGTGCTGCGGGCTCTGAGAGGCGCCTGTGTGAGGCGATTCCGCTCCGATCCCGAAGAAGGGCGAAGGCAGAGGGAGAACGAGCAAATCCCCAGCCAAGGGCAGCTGTGTCTTTACCTGTGTGAGGGGAGGCGAGGCGGACGGGGCCTCGCCGCGCAGGGCCGGCACCCGCAGCCCTCGGAGCGGCGGGAGGGCTCCGGCTCTGCACAGCCCCTGGACAGCTCTCCCCTGAGGCTCGGCTGCGGGAGGAGGAGGAGGAGGAGGAGGCAGAGCCTGCCATGGCGAGGGGAGGCTGAGGAGGCTCCCGCTTCCTGAGCCGCTCCCGCCGGCGGCGGAGCTCGGCGGGGCGGGGAGGGGACGGGCAGCGCCGGGAGGCGGCACCGCGCTCCCACCTGCCCCTCTCCGCCGCGGGCAGTGATGAGGCGGCCGCGGGCAGCGGCTGGCGCGGAGCACCCGGAGTTTGTTCGCTGCCCGTCCTCGTCTCCCTGATGCTCTGAGCCGGAGTCTCCTCCTCTCCCCGGGCTCGCACCCGGGCTGGATGCTCCTCCGCTCGCTCCTCGCTTCCCTGCCACAGCCGCCGGCCGCTCCCCGCCGCCCCGCAAGAAATGGAGCCGTCCGCTGCCCCCCTGGACACCACGCCGGACCCCGCCATCGTGCAGCCCCCCGGGGCCAACCCGCCGGGTGCCCCCCGGGAGCAGCAGCAGGAGCAGCTGCGGATCGGGGAGAGCGGTCAGTTCAGCGAGGGGCTGGAGGACAGAGGTGAGCGCCCGTCCGTCTGTCCGTTCGTCCGTCCCCCGCCTGCCTGCACGCTGCCCTACGCTGTGGCGAGCCCCACCACCTCCCCTCAGTCCCGAAGCGCCTGATACCCACCCCGACGGCTCCTCCGACACCCTCTCCGCAGCATCCTCTCGCTCGCTCTTCTGGACCCGTACCCTCCCCATGCCGCCGCAGCAGCCCTGCCGGTCCCCTCCCCTTCAGCCCTGGCAGCCGCACACCGGTTCTTGCCCCCCGAACTCCCCCCTCCAGCCCACCTCGCCCACCCCTCTTCCCGCCGCTGGCAGCCGCTTTGCATCCCCCCCGCGCCTCCCTCGAAGCTCTGCCCCGTTTTAGCTCCCGTGCGAGCGCTCCGCGACAGCTTTGAAGTATTTTTATAAACTCTATTCGTGGCTGTTCCCAGCTCGCCCGAGAACTTGCCTGCCTGACGGCGGAGCGGCTGCCGCCGGCACATGGCTCCACAGGCAGCGCCCGGCGAGGGGCGCGGGCGGCGGCGCTCCCGGGGCTCCCGGCGGGGCCGGGCCTTCCCTCGGGAGGCCGCTCAGGTGCCCAAGCCGGCAGGGGGGTGGCAGCCGCCCCCCGAGCAGGGGCACAATGGGGTTTCTGGGGGTTCCGCCCCAGCCAGGCTGGGGGTTGAAGTCGGGGCACTTGTCTCCCTTCCCCCACCGAGCTGCGCACTTCCACACAACTCGTTTTTTGTTATTTACGTAAATACCTGGCCAGGTGGTTGGAAGCTGCCTGCTTCCAAACCGCGTTACGCTTTAGTGCGAAGCACATCCATTTCGGACATCTGTTCAGGGCTCACTCACCTGCCGCCCACAAAGGCAGCTGCCATTTTAACCCTCCCCACTGCCCTGTCCTCCACAACGCCTCCAGGCTCCTCTTCCACACAATTTGTCTCCATCTTTTAATTTCAGCTATTGGCTTCCCTTAGCCTCTCTCTCTGTTGCCTTTTCTTCCTTTTCCATTTTGCTTTCAGCATCCAGGAGTCCCTTTTGTGTTCACAGTCTTCATCCATAGCCCCTTTACACATAACCCCTCTATGTCCTGTTCTTTGCCCAGCTTCCCGAAGCTTGTGCCTGCTCGCAGATCATAGACACAAAGTAGAGGAGTGAGGGGGAAGAGCATTCACCACCTTCCTGACAGCTTCCAGTCATGCAGGGGCTGGGGACAGCCCTTACTCAAGGGGTACCCTCACTGTCACTGCCAGTGGCTGAGCACAGGCATTGTGCCTGCCTTAGGGCAATCTGAGCTCTCTTTTACATGAGTGAGGAATTTTGGTTATGATTCCAACGTAGAAGTTTGGTTTCAGAAAATTTTAATTAGTGCCCAGTATGACAGAGCTGAAGGTGAAAGCTGTCTCTTTTGGTATTAAGGGTAATTCCATAAAGATAGTGTCTGTTGTACCTAACCAATCTCTTTCTGTGAGGGAGATGAAGCTAAAGATGCTGATTTAATTTTCTTCCTTGCCTCCATGCTCTTTCTATGGCCCTTACAGTGCCTTTCTTTTAGCCTTTCCTGTAGTTACTGATTCCATGTCTACCAGGATAATCCACAGTCATTGTAGAGGGAAATCTGGTATGCTTTTTGCAGGTTGTCCCTGTTGAAAATGTTAACAGTCTGTCCTTTTAGATTGTACTTTTTCCTACAATCCTTTCCAGTGAATCATACCAGATCCAGTTATAGAGATGATGCTTCCATGTTTGCTAAAAATAAATACTAACCCTAAATTTTGGAACAAGATATTTGCTCTTTAAGAGCCAGATCCAAAATCGGTGATAATTTTGTGGATGGGACCCTTAAATTAACATCCTTAAGTGAACAGGTTTTTTATTAGCCTTATCTCTTCCACAGTTTCTAACTTGACATTTTAAAATGATCCCTTAGCCAAATAGAAAAGTACTTCTGGTAAGTCAGCATATGGTAAAGAATATCCTAGAATCACTTCACAAATATGCCAAGCTTGTGTTCTGCAACTGTTAGGCAGGTTTTTTTTCTCCTTCTGATTTTTTTATGGGAAGAAAATCTGTTAATATGTGAAGATGCTGAAAGATAAATTAAAAAACCAGTGAATTTAATCAGTTCATCATCTTTTCTATACCTTAAGGATATCCACGTGTTAAATAAATTATTGGCAATAAAATTACTCAGTATGTTAATTTCAGGGCGGAGGAATTTCATTTGTAGATGGTAGCTTTTTATTTTTGTAGCAGTGCAGGTCATACTCAAAGATTAACTTTCATCCTCCTGTGGATGCTTGCTTTCTTATGGTCAGTGAAGAAATATGGAAGTTTACCTTGTGAATTTTGTTCTTGTGTGTAAATTAATGAGCTGTTGTTGCCTCTAAATAATTTTAATTCTATGGGCTTGGTAGTCATGTGAATGAGTTTGTATCTTTCTGTGCTGGCCTCAGGATACTCGTAAGAATTATATGATCTTTCTTGGGGGTGAAAATTTTAAATACACAAAATGTATTTGAATTATTCCAGGAAGGGAGGGATCACATCGCTGACAGCCAGAATATGCCAGCCATTTTGAGAGACAGAGAAGCACACACACACACACACGGCAGAAGTGGTTGAGTTTTATAAAGACCGCAGTCTCTGTCATACTGGACACGTGCTTGACATGTGAATAGTAATCAGGAGTGCTGCAAAGGCTCTGAGGCTTGTTGTTCATTCCTCAGTTTAATTAGGATATTGTTTGATTTGTTAGTATCAACTATGTCTGTTGGACTTCCCAGGTAATAGTGAGCCGTAGCCATGAATTAAAAGATGTCTTAAAAGAAAGAAATAGGTGAGGGTATCTATCATTCTGATCTGTGTTTACTTGAGGTTTGAAATATTGAGCGTCAAAATTGACTGAGAAAATCTTTGCTTTATGTTCCAAAAAGATTTGGACCATAATTTGAAATCCTTGGTTTGGGGAGGGGACAGGAGGGGTGGAGACACAAAATGTGAAAGATGTATTTTCTCTATGTCTATGGTTAGATTAGTAGAAATCCCTCCTATGTTTCAAGATGTTTTGTAGAATTGCCTCATAGCAGACAGCAATTAAACTGTACATCGTTATATATAGTAGCAGAAGATAGGCCAAACATTTGTGGGGGAAAAAAAAATTCTTCACACAAATGAAATCAGGCATGTGAGAAATAGCTGTGCAACACTATCAGTAAAAGACTCAAAGCTTTTGGAGTTGTCATCTATCAGTTTTTGTGTATTAGACAGACAAAGAATGCACGTAATAGGAAATAGACATAATTCCAGTATAGGGCCTGGTCCATGCAAGTTTGTAGATTCTTTTCCATTCATAAAGGGGGGAGTGT
Source organism: Motacilla alba alba (assembly GCF_015832195.1). Lineage (NCBI taxonomy): Eukaryota > Metazoa > Chordata > Aves > Passeriformes > Motacillidae > Motacilla > Motacilla alba. Next base: position 6,677,813 of record NC_052022.1, read on the forward strand.
GTAGCATAAAGTGTGATAATATTTTAAATTTTCTAAAAATACAGTACGAGCATGAAATTCTCAGAGTGGCTTTCTGAACTCCCCTAGAGAAACTCTCAGTGCTTTATTGTAACTGGGGTGTAAAAGGCAGAAAGAATTTTTCAAAGACAGCATGTATGCCACCAATTATGCTGGGATTACAACCAGTAATTTTAACAGACTCCAAGTGGCAGAATAAAATCTGATGGCTCAGATTTGACCACCCCTGGATGCCTGCCCCTCTGCTGACATAATGCTGCCCCCGAGGCAGAGATGTCTGATTCAGCTCTGAATTGATTCCAAAACCATTGCAGTTTTCAGTCAGTATATTACAGTCAGTTGAAATTAATATCTGTAAAGGTTAATAAACTTAGTTAAACATGGTCTGGATTCAGGACTACACTGAGAACCAGATCAGTTGTCCCTGCCTTGAAACTGGCAATAGCCACCAGAGAGAAAATTGGGGAAGGTGAGGATAGTAACAGCTTCAACTCTTATGTTTTAATCTGGTGCTGAGTCTGACACAGCCCCTGTTCTCCACCCTTTGTCTAAGACCTTAGACCAGCTACTGAAAGTTGTGCTGTTATACCTGTGTCTCTGTTCAATGCATTCAGTGCAGACAAATCTCTGAAAAGTGCTCGTCATCTGAGAGGAGCCACCCACATCTTCTGGAGTAACTCATTAAGAAATTTAAAGCCATCGGGTTTTCTCTCCAGTTAAGCAGACTTGAGCTGAAACATGATGATGAGAAAGAATGTATGTTTCAAATTAGATGAATGTGTTAAGCATAAACTAATCAGAATGGGATATGCGGAATGGAAATATGTAAAATTCTGAATGCATTTTAGAAGTGGCTTAAGACTCAGACTGAGAGAATAAGAACCAAAGAATGATAATTTATGTTTAACCTGCCTTCTCTGTGATGAAAGGTCAGTGGACAAAAGACTTCCACAGACTGAAAGCATCAAAAAAGAGAAAAAGCAATAGCATTCCGTTGTGTTCAACAGCCTTCTGCACGGATGGCAGCAAGGACAGAATTGGTTCTTCAATTAGTTCTAGATGGGAATGTGTTCTTACCCCAAATGAAGGACAAGGTGCTTCAAGAGGCTTTTTCAGTTGTGATAACTTTGATTCTGGGGCATGCCCACTTGTGCTTTGATGATCAATATACACAGTGTATCCCTGTGCTTTGGGAGGTGATTCCACGGGGACTGGTGAGCAGGAGTTTTTCTCCTATGTTAATTAGCACCACGATCCTCAAGTTCTGAAACAAGTTTTGATCTGAGGGAGTATAGGACTGAGCCATTTCTTGTGTAGAGGTACAGGTGGAAATCATGTTGATTTGTTGAACTTCCATAACTGGAATGCAGTGCTCTTTTTAAGGGATTGACGTGTGGGTTTTTCTGTATGGAGTCAAAACAGCTTGTGTGTGCTCTTCTTGCTGGCCTCATTCACTTAACCTTAATAATGTGAGCAGGATTTGATTCTGTATTGCTTCTGTGTGTAATATAGAATGTAAATGTGTCTTTTAGGGCTGAACTAACACAGCTGTGTTTTTAAAAGGAGCAATGCATTGTTCATACCTTCTTTGCTTATTGCTTATCAGGTTTACTAGAAAGCAGTACAAGGCTAAAACCTCATGAAGCTCAAAGCTACAGAAAGAAGGCATTGTGGGTTTCCTGGGTCTCCATTATTGTCACACTGGCTCTTGCAGTGGCTGCTTTCAGTGAGTATTGGGAATATTTTAAATTTCACACCTCTTCCTTTTTATTTTTCTTTTGGTCTCTCAGAATTTCTTTCTTTGTGGAAGCTTTCTCATGTTTTTTTTTTTCTTTGCAGCTGCCAAAGAGGTTTTTCTCTAGACTGCCTGTGTCTGCATGGTGCTTATAAATTAGTAAAACTGTTGGGGTTTTTTTTCTGCAGAGTATAGGGTTGTTGAAGGTCAGAGAAAGAAACAGGAGATGTTGATTCCTGCTAGCATTTATACATGTGGAGCTGTTCATTTTGGAGAATAGTGTAAAAATCTTTATGCAGTGGGTTGCCTTTTACCAAAGAGGTCAAATATGACAAATCTTAATCTGCTTGGGATTTTTAGTGGGAATGCTCTAATAAAGAATATTATAGTGAATTGTAAAGGAGAAATATATAATTTATCTGTATTACACTGACAGATAACCTAAAACAATGCTAATCTGAAAGAGAAATTCCATTTGCTTTTTAGAACAGTGTTTTTCTCTAAGTTCCATGACATTTGTCTAGTTTACCTTTAAACAAAGTATTTGGGAAAAAAAATCCAAACTAAACCCAAAGCACTTTTAAATGGGAAAAAAATAAAATCTATTTCTTTTATTTCAAAACTGGAAAAAATGCATCATTGTGTAAATACAAATTTTAGTTCAATGCGAATTTGCAAAATACAAGCTTTCTATCGTGGGCAATTAAGTGATACATGAAAGACAAAAAGAAACATGGAATGTGGAACAAAATCTTTTCAGTGGCATGTTCTCTATTTTAGAGAGGGAAAATACAGAAGTGATTGAATTTTTGCTTTAATACGAACAAAAGGAAGGCTCTGTCTTGGAGACATCAAAGCAGTCCCAAAACATCATTATTAAGCTTGATATAGACAGACTTGTATTGTTTTTCTTTCTTTCTTTCTTTTTTTTTTTTTTTTTTTCTTTTTTTTTTTCTGGAATCACAGCAGCATGTCTTTTGTTATTCTAATCTGCATTGTATGACCTGCTGCTGGAAGTTGGTGTCAGCTCCCAGGAGAGGTGATTAAAATCTGACCAAATGGTCTCTGAAAACTCAACATATATTACTCAGAGCAATTTATGTGGAAACACAGGTACAATAACTTGGTTCAGAAATAAGAAAAAAGAGGAGGAACACTTAAAGCAGAATCTGACACTGCAAAGGATTTGAATGTTAACAAGGCAGTGAAAAAAGTTTCCATTTTGTTCTGCTTCATGGAAATACAGTGGTCTGTCTTTGCTACTGAAGCAACATAAAGGTCAATACTAAGTTACAGAATAACCTTATTACCTCTTAACACTGTAGTTTTCAGGAATATTGTGATATGGTTTAATTTTATTTTTCATTTTCGTTTGTCAGGGTCGCAAGAATTAAGTGTAATGTAGATAACTAAAACTGTGTCTTTTAAAAGGATCCTTAAAAACATTTTTTTAAAGATTATTTAGTCTGAATTATTTTTTTCTTTCCTCGTTTTTGGCACTCTGGTAGTGTTTAGAGAAACAAACAACAGCAAAGGATGTAGTGCCTGTCTGGATATCCTGTGGCTGCATATTCAGCTGGAGGGGATAGGCACTGAACTACTGAAATCAGTAGCAGACTAATTATATGTTTTTGGAATGTGTCTGTCCCCATAGTTTGCTGAGGCTAAATTTATGAAGAGTAAGAGAGGAATCAGCACACAGATACTTATTAAATCTGTATGGAATCTCTTATTAGGTAGTTGGCAGTTAACTTACATGCCACAAAAGCTTTGCCAGGGCTTTTCATGTCTTTACTATTAAATTTTTTCAATCTTTGAGGAAAATACAGTGACTTCTGGGCTCACTTTGCTATCCCCATGCAATTTCAAAAGTTCTGCTCATTTTACTGCCTTGCACTGGCTGCTCTCTTCCTCAGTGCTGTCCTTTTAGCAGGTTCCTCCAGCCAATCCATGAGTTGGGAGAGATGCCAGGTGACCAGAGTTTGCTGCCTGTTTGATAGAAATGTCTAGTTGTCACTTTGGGGTATCTGACACTGACAATTCTTTGCAAACAACTGCTATTTAAAGCATCCTCTTTCCATTTTACCTCATGTCTCTAATGGTGAAGTGTTGGAAATACAGCCCTGATGTTCCATTTCAGTGAAAAACAGGGACCTGTTCTGGTGATTGTCAGGCTACACTGACTATTCTCACTGCTCTTCCTGACTCCCCTAGAAATCCCTCATTTAAGTTCCTGCTTTATGCCCTTACAGGCTTCAAAATGCTTTCTTGCAAGCGTGTCCCACATGATGTAGTCAAGATACTATGCCAGGGAACTGGTGTTATTTGATAACCATAGGAAGAATGCTGAGGGGAGTGATGCCCATGTGGAGAGTAGGGAAGAGGATCAGGAGCCTCCTTTTCCAATCAAGTGTTTGTAAGCAGACTTCCTTCCTTTTTTATGGTCCACTCCCCACCCTTCCTTTCAAGGCTGGTCTAGTTGCCTCCAGCACTATATTTTTCCAGCATTAGAGTAAGTTGGAATGGTTTGTCTTGGCTGGCATGGAGTGTTTTCTTTTGGTGGGATTATGATGCTGCCCTAGCTGAACTCTGATCTTTCAATTGGTAATTTTGAAGGAAACTGAAAAATCTCATGTTGATCTGAATACATAAGGTAGTTTCACTCTTAGGTAATGTTTATGCCAAATGAGGCTTGAGGTCATAGAATCATAGAATTTTAAGGGTGGAAAAGACCTAAAGACCCTAAGATCATCGAGTCCAACTGTTAACCTAGCGCTGCCCTGTTCATGACTAAACAGTGTTCCTAAGTACCACATTTACACGTTTTTTGAAAACTTTCAGAGGTGATGATTCTACCACTTCCCTGTGCAGCCTTTTCCAGTGCTTAACCACCCTTTCAGAGAAAGCTGAACTAGGCTAGGCTGAGCATGGAGCAGAATCATTGCTTAAAGGAAAATGAAGTTGTCACCTTTTGTTCACTAACATTGACAAGTAGGACTTAGACCATGAAATCAGCTTTTCCACTTAGCTGAAAGAACAGATCTCTTACTGTCAAGCATTTAATAAACTTAATTTTACTGCAGAAATGCTGTACTTGCAAAAGACCATTTGGAAGTTCCAGCTGCTGTCTCTGATGCTGCTCCTTCACTCTGTGGTAACCACTGTGGTCTCAGGGCTCTGAGAGCTGTTGCAGATGTTGCTTTCCAGCATGAAATTGCACAAGGCTTCAGTAAAATCTCTGTAGACTTGAATGTGTGAGATCCTTGAAGGCAGGGGAGCCCCGTGTATCATCTTTAGTGGCTGAAAATGTGGTGCTCTCAAAATATTCTGGCACTGTTGTTTTGTGCAATATTTTCATGATCGAGTGCTAATCAATGCCTGGTCAATAAATTAATTTTGCTCTTCAGTGCTGCCTGAAATATGCATACTTGTAGAATTCTCATCAAGAGTGGATTTACTTTGTTATAAATATATAGCAATAAACAGAGTCTGAGCATGATAAAAGTTATTAAAATGAACATTAAATTATTCCTTAGCGCCCCAAGTAAGTGCCAGAATAATAGTTCTAATATAATTATTTCTGGATTACAGTAATGTAAGGAAAGAATGATAACAGAGAAAAGAATGATAACAGAATAAAAACTTTTTTTTTTTGCGGTGTATATCTGTGTAGTATAAGGCTGCAGTCATTTCATAATAACAGCTATTATTTCTTTCTGTAGCTGCAGTATTGTGTGTTCATACTGAGCCTAGTTTAAGAATCATAATAGAGAGCAGGTGGAATAGAACTCTGGTCTTTTGAAACCCATTATTCTTAGTTTCTTGACATTTATATTACTAAAGCATAATTTTGAAAAATATACAAATATAGCTTCTGCTGTTGCAGTTCTGTTTCTGCTCGGGCAGCTAATCTCTGATAATATTGTCAAAGCAGAAAACAAGCTTGTTCTGTCTGGTGTTTTTTGTCCAGTGTAGACTTGTGATTCACAGAAAGCAGCGTGTTCATTCATCTTCCTGATCTGATCAGCCAAAATTGTTTCACAGTGCATGGAGGAGTCCTAGCCCTGCATCAAAACAATGCACAGACCAAATTCTGCACTGAGGGCTTTCTTTGTGGTCAGAGACTGAGAGAAGGTTTAGAATGTGTGGGTTTGTAAATGTGGGCTTTGTGAAGGGCTGTGGCAGGGCAGGTCTGCATCGGCCCTGGTCACTGGGAGAGTGGCAGGGGCTGTTTACAGAGTGCTGGGACATGGCAGTGGCTGCTCACATTGTCCCCGGGGCTGCTCTGGAGATCCCCCCTTCGCTCACCACAGGCACAGGTAAGGTTCAGCTGTGCAGAAATAACTGAGTGCAGCGAAAAGGCACATCCTGGTAAGGGTTTAGTCTGGTGCAGTAAGAGGTGCTGGTGATTTGAGAAGGTGAATTCCATTTATCTCTATCAAATCTCAGGTGGAAACTCAGTAGGTAGAATTCTGTGAGTGGGAGTATTTTACAGGATTAGCTCATCCATTAGCCCATGGATAAGATATTAAATGTAAATACTGACACTGATTTTATATAAAAAATTATTTGTGTTTCAGAATGAATTGCTGAAAAATGATTTATCATAGTGAGCTCCCACATACTGGGAGGCATTTTGTTTGAAATATATGGTGCAAATGCTTACAAATTTCAGGGTAGGTTTTGCTTTCAGATTAATGCTTTATGCTAATTCAGATTCTAAATGTTATAAATGACAGCAAATGTAGAAATTGTGTATCCAGGCCCACTTTTTTCACTGGAATGACTACACTGAGTCATAAAGTCTCATATGGGTTAGCTATAGGACATGACTACTGGTTTTCCTCTACTCAGGTGCATGCAAATCAAATTATATGGGACGAACATTGAGCAATTGAAGTTGCTGTCCTCTGGATGCTCACATGTGGATGTACTGATGCAATCTGTCACTCTTCATCTCAGACAACTGATTAATTTATTGATGAATATATCATTTTCTCTGTGGCCCATTCCTATTCATGCTTGAAAAATTAAATATATGCGGGCTTTCCCTGATGTTTGCACAATACTTAGTACACCCTGGGCACAGCTGTGAATCATAATAACACTACTAAAGAATAATGTAGGGGAAGGTTCATGGTTGTGAGGCTCTTTAGTTTGGCTATTTAATTCTTTAAAGGTCATTAATTTCAGACAAATGATGGGCATTCAGCACTCAGGCTGAGGTTAGAGTGTCTCATCTGGGAACCTAAACAGAAGTCTCCAGGATCACAGAAAATGTGAAAAGTCTTGGTCTTTGTGTTTAGTCTTCCAGGAATTATATAGAATCGCATTTCTCACTCCTAAAGACTCGAGAGAAGGTTTTTTTAAGATTTTTATTTTCTTGAGTAGAGCACATTACATTTATTCAGAAACTTACATTTCAAGTCACAATTCCATGCAACACTTAAGTAAAGGCTAAATAGAGACTAAAGCTCCTCTGTGGTAGCATACAGATCCCTCACTTTGCCTTTTCCTCAGGGTGTTTAATTACATCAGTTACAAAAAGACAGATGCTTCAGGGCTGTAGCCTCACAGAAGCGTTAATGAAATGTGGAACTCAAATTCCCAAGGAAGAGTCCTGATATTGGTGACTCTTGTGCTTCCCTGTCATCCTCGTTACAGCTGCACCACTACAGGTGAAAATAGAGTTTGGACCTCACCGTGTTACACATAAAAGCTAAAGGACAAAAAATCCTAACCATGTTACACATAAAAGCTAAAGGACAAAAAATCCTAACCATGTTACACATAAAAGCTAAAGGACAAAAAATCCATTGCCTGTGCAGCACTGGCAGAAGACAGCCTTTTGTATAGGTCAGTCTGTACTTAATAATGACAAAATGCAATTTTCATTCACTGAAAATGAAATGATAGGCCAGTAAGGGCCTGTCTATTTTTTTTTTTTCAGGCACACAAAGCTCTAAGTGACTTTCTTGGGAGGAGAAAATAACATATGGATGTCAAGTTCAAGACTGATAGCTGTTGAGCAGAAGTGTGGGTCTAAAATCTGCAGTGCTTCACACTTCATGAAATCTTTTCCTTAGCTGGCAGGGAAAATGATGGTAGAAGTCTGTGAAATCTAGAACAGGCTAGATAATGATATAATGTATTTGAACAGCAAACAATTAAAAAATTATTGCTATGGTGGAAGTTTGTTAAAACAGCTGAATTTGTGCTTAAATGCTAACCTTTAAAACACACTAGTCTGTTGTATTTTTGCATTAGAAAATTGCAGTTTAATAATTGCTTATGTTAAATAGTTATTCTTTTCTCATGAGAAAAGATCATCCCAAAGAATTTTGGAATTAAAACAGGGTGCTGATGATGAGGGAAAACCGACATTGTAACATGACTTCATGGAGAGTGAGAAGCATGCAAGTACATTGTTTAGGCTGCTTGGTGTAATAATCACTATCACAGTTCTTCCCTATGTTGTTTTATTTTTCCTTTCCAAGGTTTTGTTGGGATTTATTTTGTGTGGAGAAGATTGGAATGAGTCTGGACAGCATTTAGACCAGTAAGAATTGTAGCATGTTTCAAATGAATTGCCATCTATGTTATGTAACATAGGTAATATATATTATATTTAAATTATTGCAGGAGGTTTTACACACCTGAAATTTGGTCTTCAGTTTTGCTATCAGATTCCTGCTGGATTCTGTCAAAGGCAGCTCTGTGTTTGGTGGTTCAGAGAATCCAATGATGAGAACACTGCTGTGTAGCAAGGTGCAATATACAAATAAGTAGAAATAACCATGTGTAATTATTATTAAGTGATTGTATGGATGCCATGGGTCCTACTCCTATCCCTGAGAAAATTCTACTGTCCCATTACAGGCAGGAGTAGGGGGACGGTTAATTTTTCTCACAGGAAAAGAATTTAACACTGAATGGGGAGGGTTTTGTGTAGACCACTTGGTGCTAACTGGGTGGTGTGGGAACAATGTTCCCTACAGCCATCCCTAGCTCTTAGTGAGTGAAAAATGTGTATCTTGACTAAAAGCAGATGGAAGTAGTTTGGGGGGAAAAAAAAAAGTAATATTAAGTTTATTGCATGTGATTGGTGTTAACTGTTAGCCATAAAAAACCTGCTTGAATTTTATGTAAAAATTGAAAATAAATTATCCTCCATCAAAAGTCTCAGTTGTTGCTCTTGCTGTATTTGCTGCATCACACAAGTGGGTGTACATCTGCCCTTTGAAGGACCATCCCTGCAGTCTGGAAAGTCAAATGTATTTTCAATCAGTTGCTGTAGAATCACTTCCACAAAGTAGTGCCTCAGCTACTTCAGGCTTGTCCAAAGGCACGAATGTATTAACAGATTTCCTTATGAATGTCTGATATACCAATAGAATTTGCTTTTCATAGATCATTTCATATCTTCTCTGCTTTCCCAATTTTAAAAATGCAATTCTTTGCTTATTGGCAAAGGTGAATTTGCAGTTCTTTGTATCTGGAGCTGAAAATCAATATTAATGACAGAAAATGCATATTTAATATTCATTGTGCATTTTCACTTTATTGTTTGAATTTTGTGAGCTTTTAAAGCACTACTGGATTCAAACTTCATGGGCAGTAGTGAAAGTAATGAAAATCAGTGCACAGCTTTCTTCTCATGTTTCTTCTGCCAGAAATTTTAAAATAGTCATGTTTTTTAATTTCATATGCAAGAAAATGTAAGCAACAAAACGTAAACTTGTACCTCAGTTAATTTTTTAAATAACGTTTGTAACTTTTGCTTCACTAGGGAGGTTGATAGTGTCTGGTGTTCCCCTTTTTGGCACTTACTTTCTGTGATTTTTCAGTAGCAGTGTTTGAGTTCCTTTCACTGAACGTAGAAATTTGTTAGATTTTAATACTTTCTCAGTACAGGATATTATTTATAAATGACTCATTTTATTAAAACTGCACTGTGGGAGGACTTAGTAAAATAATCCCATAAATAATATGTGTTCTTTACCCTGCCCTTGAGCTCCCAGCAGCTCCATCCCTTGGAGCTGGATGTGAAGCCGTGGTAGTGCCTGGTGAGAGCTGGGAGTGTCTGGGAGCTGGGGGGGAATTCACAGAGTGGGAGCAGAGGAAATAACAGACAATGAGGTTGTGTGGATGGGTGGCACCACCCTGCCTGAGGTCAATAACCCAGTCTGAGCTGAAGGACAATTTGGTTTCTGAAAATGCCACCAGCAAGAGCTTAAACCTGCTGTCCTGGGTACTCCTGTAGGTCACAGGCCATGACACTTTGTGAGAGGAGACGTATCAATAGTGTGTGAAAAGTCCAGTTTGGTCAATCAAGTTGGAAAACCTTGATACATTGTGCTAAATGGGTGGTACAACCTGGTCAAATTCGTGTTGTTCAGATAAACATTGTCACAGTCTTTATTAAAGACTGAAACAAGAAGTCTGGAGATTGGAAAAGACAAGATAACTTTTAATGGATGCTAAGCTTCATTTTCTTTCAGGAAAACCATAAAGAGCTCCTGTGTATCTCTTTTGACTCTCATGTATGACTTCCATTACTGTTCTTTTCTTCTCTGGGTATTGCAGAAAAAGGGACAGAGAAGCTTATCTTCAGAGTTCAAAGAAGCAGATTAGTCAGTGCTTAGTCAAAGAAGAATGACCAGAAATAACCAGCTGGTATTTTGCTAGACAGAAGAACTGCAGAGGAAGTGGGATGGTCTGACAGATACCATAAAAATAGGTAGACAAGAGGCATCTGCCTTCCAGGAACTGTTGCAGGATAAGTGGCTTTTGGCACTTGCACCACAAGCTCTCCTTTCTGGAGAGATCTCTGAGCCATTTTTGTGCCAGGTGCGATGCTGAGAATGAGTAACATCTCCTGCAGAACAGGATCTTTGGCTGAATCCTAAATGGAATTTTCTCATAAGATATGAGGATTGTTTACCTTCTGCTATTAAAGACTTTGCTTCAAGGAACTGTTAAGTACAATGCATCTTTTCAATATATCAAAGTGAAGAAAAGACACATCTAAGTGCATCATCCACAGATCACATTCTTTAGTGAAACATTTTAATGACCAAAGAATGACAGTATTTCCCAGGCTCTGAAAAGAAAAATTTTAGAAGAAAGATTTATTATTGTTCGGTGGGAGATTTAGTAGGATGGAAATGCAGCCTGCAGTGTCAACTAGGATGCATAGTTGGGAAAAAAAGGTAACTCCATGCAATCCCATTCAGGTAGGGCACATCAGACAGGTTAAAGTATACTTGAAATGTTGATGTTACATTCACATTTAGTGTGAATTGAGTTTACTGTTGCTCACAGGTCCGTGGAAGGCACAGAGCAGAGCCAAGGACCCAGCATCAAACCTGGCCAAGACCTTGGAAGCCAAGACAAAACTGATGGTGATTGCAGTGGTGGCAGATCACTTCCTAAATACACAGCTCAGGGGCTGTGAGAAAACTGCTGAACAGCTCCAACAGCCTGTGCAGCGCTGGTTTATGGGCAGCAATTTGCATGTGTGCTGGAGCGTGCTGCCAGGAGTAGGGAAGACAGATGTAAGGCATCAGTCTCAGCTTGTTGTGTACAACAGGGCTGTGTGTATGCCCAGAGGATTATTGTGTACCTCCCAAATTGAGAGACATCACTATTCTCTGACTTGCTGCTGAGGCTAACATATATCAGGCTATAATGTCTAACTATGTGGAACTAATAGTACCCAAAAGAGCCAATTCATCTGCTCATTCTTGTGGCACATTAAAAACTAATAGTAAACTGTGTCTCCTTTTCATTTAGCATGGCTTGATGTTTCTGTGTGCAATTGCCTGCAACAAGGAGAGATTGTTTAACAACCCTCTCTAGCCATGAAAAACTAAGTCAGCAAATTAAATTATTAAGATTTTTAGTTAAAGAGGTAGAAATCATAGTTATGTGCCCTTTACCACATGAGTTCTGATTGTGGGAAACCTGTAGTTAATGCCTGTGAATGTGTCAAAAAACCAAACCCACAATTATCTGATACTGAGAAGTGGGCAGGAAAATGATTCAGTTTTTTTATTTTGGGTCCTGCCACTTGAGCAAACCCTACTCAAAGTGTAATTTCCTGTTACTCTCCCACTAAGAGATACTCACTGGGTTATTGTGTGTACATTTGCCTGCTGAGAAACATCTGGTGGATGAAAACAAGGCTGTGATTTAAGGGATAATGTTGCAAGTGGTGTTTAATGGCTTATGGAATCTTTAGACTTGAATTCACCTGGATACAGTTAAGGACATTTACAGGGATAGATCTTCAACAGAAGGCCATAGATTTGTTGACTTCCATGGGTTTATTTCAATTTGAAACAAATAAGCATCAGTCCCCAAAGCATATGACAAATGATAGGATGAACTTGTACTAGAAGAGGTGTTTTCAGATTCTGTTCAGCATTTCCTTGGAGTTTTGTTAGTAAGTTGTTTCTCACTTTTGCGAGGAAATATTTGCTTAAGGCAGTCTGTCTTGACTCTTACAGGCATTTTTAAACACTGGGGAAAAAAGGTGAATTAACAGCAGCTCAGATCCTGCTAGGTTCACAGAGGCTGGGCCAAGAATTTGCTCCAGGGACTGTTCTAATCCTGGGCATAGCCCAAGCTTTCTTTGTGGCTTTGGGAAAATGATTTTACTACCATAAGCTTTTTCTCCATCTGCACACATCAGGCTTTGATAAATGAAAAGGTAACTGATCTTTCTGCCAAAAATTGGAGATTTTTGCTATATAGTAGCTGACACCTTTATATACAACCTATGTCTTTCAGAGTGACAACATGCTCTGAATTTTGTATGTGCAGGTAAGCATTGCTGGCTGCTCCATCTCAGTATTAGACTTACTGATTTGTGGGATAGTTTCCAGAGTTTTTTGTGGTTTAACTTGTGAGAACTAATTCAAAGTCACAGAATTTCTAGTGAATGAATTTTTGTTATGTACTGAATGCATTTAGATGTGTTTGACTTCTTGCTGCCTGTGCAGGGGTAACTCTGCTGTTGAGTGATGTATTTTGGGCTGGTGGGTTTTGAAGAACGTGGTGCTACTCCTGATGTATTTTGGTGGTGCAGTTAACGCAGTTACTGATGAGCTGGAATAATTTGGAGACAATTTAGACTAAGAGGAGAGGGTTGGGCAGGTGTGTAGAGTGGTGGCTGTTGGTGGAATAGCTTCACTTTGTGCAGGGCCTCTCAAGGTCCCTGAAGTACCGAGGAGCTTGAATATTCTTTTTTTCCTGCTTTCTTTAATTTTTTCTTTTCCCTTTCATAGTGATAGAGAAAAGTAAATGTTATTAACATTGGGTTTTTAGTGCTGGCCAGCTTATCTTTGTTCTCTTTACCTGAGTAACCATTTTGATTGGTCAGGTAGAGGTTGGAAAGGATTTCTACAACTTGAAACTGCTGCCAAATGAGTACTATTGAGAAATGAAAAGGACAGGAGAATGCTAGGAAATAATCTGCCTTCAGTTCTAAGAGCATGAAGTTCTTGAGATCAAGGAGGAACTCTTTGCAGAGGATGGCAGTTTAAAAAATTTGAAAGTCTCTTCAAGCAGCAAGTAAGATGGCTTTAACTATAGACACTTGTCTGGAACACATTAGTGAGGCCTTGAATCTCAAGGAAGAACCTATTTTGCCATGCCTTGACGTGATGTTCAGTGTAACTTTTCATGTTTGATGTTATTTTTTGCAGGGCTATGCTAGGTTTGTTGCATGTACTTTTTCTCTTTTTGTGAAAAACTGAGCTGGAGGTTTTTGTAACAAAGCTCAGCAGTCCAGAGTTCAAAGTAAGGCTTGAAAGCTGTATAAAAAGTGCAACTGGATTCCCTGAGGTTATAAAATGTTTTCCTCTTTTTATTTTGCCAAGAGTTGAACAGACATTTGAGGTTTGGCTGGCTCATGTGTAGCAGTCTAAAACTAGGTAAGTTACATTATTCACAGAATATATAGACAGATTGGTCACTGCGTTTACTACTCTGTAAGAATCTGCTGGTAATTTGTAAGTGAGGTGTGAGTATTTTTCAGGGCATGACACAGGGAAGTGAAATGGGTGTCCAATGGATCAGATTAGGTACAGCATGGATGTCCCTGGAGATTGCTGGGGTGTTGGAGGATGTTTCCCTGCCCCTTGCAGCTGAAAAAAGAAGCAAAAATCAATTTATGAAGGCTAAGGAGGTGTGCCAGAATGAACACTGTCAAGCAGAATGGTGTCCCTGCTGGTTTTTTTAGGTGGCTGGAAGTTTGTATTCCTCTGTTATAGAATGGAGCAGTCAGTCTTTCCATGTTGTCTTAGAACCATAATAAACAGCTTTCTGCATATGAATGTTCCCTTTATCTCTCCCTCTGGTGTTTTTAGAGTTCACTGTGAAATAAATGCTGCTCTGCAGTGACCGTGAGGCACACTGGAGTTTAGTGAGTTGGTGATTTGTTACCCTGGCTGGGTACTCTGCACATTTTCTGCATAGGCTTCCTGCTGCAATGCAGGTTTCTGCTAAGCAGTAAAAACCCTTTGCAAAAAACCAAGTCAAAATTATAAGCCAACTATTGTAGTAGAGGAGAAAAAGTTTGCTAAGTATGGTATGTCTCAAACAACATTAAAAAACACCCCAAATGATGGGTTAAGTTCATTTAAAAATTAGGGTTGATGGTGCTTATTACTGATGCAAGCAATTTTTCGTGACCAAATGCACATCACTTGTTTAAAGGACATGTTCCTGTGAGGCTGTGCTCCTTTCTGAGCCTGTTATACTTATTGTTCCAGTGCCTGGCATGGAGAGGAACCTCAGGTAGATGATTTGAGGAAGAGCTACTAGAGGTCTTGCCTTATCTTTATACAGCTACTGCAGCCTTGTGTGGCATTTGAGGGTGTGGATGGGAAGTAGGGAAGACACACAGAGAAGTTCTGAGGAACAGGAGATTATGGAAGGTTTCAGTGTCCTGTGTGTCACAAAGTCCTGTTGTCAAATCTGTGTAACAGGCTTTGTGTAAAGAGCTGCTTTCAGACCCAGTGTCTCTGCTGTTCTCATGTGCACTGGCAAAGCTCAGTGTTCCTAGAATGAGGAGAAGCCAAAGGGTTTTTTTAGTCATCATATGGGCAGATGACTTGGGTGTTTTTAGAGGTGGGAGTTGTTTTGATGCTTGGTTTGCCTTTGTGCATTCTTGGTTTTGCTGTGCTACTGTAAGGAGGTGAGCACAATCAGCCTTTCTTTCAATGGCACTCTTAAAAATGTTGAGCCTGAGGTTTCCATGACTTTCATGTAATTGAAGAAAGCAGACATACTCCCAATTGGAAAGAAAGGATGGAATCCAGTGATGTCAGTGCTAAACACAAGTGGAAACAGACTCTTTAGTGGATCAACCCATCAAACCTGGCAGCAAACTGCTTCATAAACAGGGAGGTGATATTCCATCATCCTGCCCTACATAGTAGAGGACACGTGGGAAACCAGATTGCATGACTGGGTTGCAAAGAAGCTGCAGGACTGACAGATTGGTTTGGAAATCTCATACAAATGTATAAACATAAGTGTGCAGATCCTGTGGTTCAAAGCAAGGGCACCAACTATGGGTCTTGCTAAGTACTATGCAATAAGAAATTACTTTGAGGGGATGTAGTGCTTCTAAAAGCATGTTCTCAGTTCCAGATGAAGTAAAAACTCGCAGGAGAGCTGGGGCTGCTGAGGGACAAGGGTTGTAAAAGCAGGCTTGCACTCTTGTGCCCTACAGTCAGTTCCCTTGCTGCTTGGCACAGGAAGCAAGGGTGTTCATGGCAGATGATGTTACAATACTGATTTTATTCAGGAGCGTCCTACACTGTCAGTATTTGAAACACTCAGAAATCTTTGGAGACAATACACTTTTGGATGGAAAGAATTGAGTTTTCTGGAGCTTCTGGTATTCAGCTGTGTTTATTTGTTTTAATTTCTCATAAGTAGGTTATTCAAGAGCAGTAGAGGTCACGTGAGGAGCTAATTACCTTTGCTTGTAATTAATCTATTTAAGTGTCATCCAGTTGATACATTTTGCAGTTAGTTTAAGAAATTATATTGCTACCTGTCCCTTACAGTCAGTTTCACAGTTACAAAGCAGTTTCATTCCAAAAAGCAGCAGATTTGATCTTTGGTTTAAGTGTGTCAATCTCCAGGGTCCAATTAGGAAGGAATGGAAATAGTTCTTCCCCTTTCCTGGTGGCCTGGGCTTTGCATTTGCTTGCAGATAGAACTGCAAAAAATATTGGTTACTACACAATGCAAAGACACCTTTTAGACCTTAACATTTACAATCTGTTTTCTCAGCTCTTTTTGTGTGTATATACAATGATTTCACTAGGTAAGGGGCAGGGAAACTAATAAAATGTATCCCATTAATGATGCTGCATAGCTTCCCTGCTCACAGAATGTATTTGCCTTGATTTCACTTCTGTAACTTCAACCAGAATTGATTTTTGCCTTTGTGTGTGTCTGTCTTGTGATGCTGATGAAATTAAGATAAGAAATGTCGAGGCCCTGGGTCAGCAGAAGATGTTGATAAAGGGGTTCTGTTTGGGAGATATTTGGTACTCGTTATCTTCACTGCAATCAGTAGGAACCCTTTGACATAGGACAACATCAATAGCTGGGAAGAATTCGACACGCAAAAAGGTGCCTGGCTTTAGGAAAATCTGAATTCAGTTTCCTGTTCTGGTGCTGGTAGGGCACTTAACTTTTCTCTCACCGTGTTGCACTTAGATTTTGAGGGCTGCACTTGGTTTTAGTAACTCTGATTTAGGATGAAGAATTAGAAATTAAATAGAAATTAGAATTTTAAATGACTGATGTTATTTCATTGAGATTATTCTCACTGTGTTCCTAAGCCTTAGTAAGATCCATGATCTTGAGCTTTGAGATTTTCAGCAAAGAATGTATTTTTCTAAGTGTAGATCTAGTAGAATATGGTATAGAATTCCTCCAGTTTTAGGCAAAAATGACTGTGCTAGATAGTTAAAGAAAGCAGAGAAATACAGAAGAAGATGCTTAGGATCTTGAAGGAGGTTTAGAAGCAATTACATGTGCTTTTGTTGAATTTCCTCCTTTTAGCTTCATCTATTATAAAAACTCCAAATAAGATTGTTCAGAATTCCAGTAGATAGGAACAAACCTCCTGGCCTCAGAGGTGGTTTTGTAGGATTTTTCCTCTTTCTTCAATAGGTTCAAAATTTAATTTGCTAACAGTATTAATGATTGCAAGGAATATTTGGTTTTCCCCATTAGAAAACATTCCCCGTGGCTCAGATGACCCTTCTGGAATGTTTTTTGCCTTTGCTGGCTCTGATGAAATCCCCAGTGTGAATATAGTTTTCTGTGCATGAAACATTTGTTAATCTTGCTGTGTTCATTTCCAGTGGTGGTCAACTCCAAGTGGAAGAACAAAACCTAACCCTTCATGTCCCACTGTTTTCAGTGGCAGCAGTACAGGGGTGTGCTAACCCTGATCTCCTCACTCCGCACCAACTTTGGTCTGTTTGACAGCTGGAAAGAGGGAAGTTTAGGCATTGAGAGTTACTAATCTTCTCAAATTTTCATTTCAGCACCTTTGGCAAGGGCTGCCCTGCTCTGTGTTTCATTTCACAGCAGCTGTGGCCCTGAGTCACAGGGAGCAGCTCACGCGTAGTGTTTGCCTCCAGTGCTGTGCCCACTTCCACAGGCACTGGGGAGGGATGCAGAACATCCTGTTACTTTGCTGTTTTGTGAAATGGTGATTAAATCTGAGCTCTTTAGCAAATAACAAAGTGATTCATAACGCTGCACGGAGCACATGTTGAATTTGGAGATTAGTAAAAATAGTAGGGATGGCTGCTTCGAGCAACTATCAAGTTTCTGACTCAAAAATTAAATGAAAATTTCTTTACTTTCTTCTTTTTGGATTATAGAAAGAGAGAATCTGGCTTTGAGAGATAGGAGAGCAACAGAACCTGGAGACATGAATTCTTTATGCACTTCCATTGTTTTCCATCAAATTAAACCATTCTTCAAAGTTTTTTAGCTTTTTAAATATTTTTAAATTTTTTATTGTGAAGATAAATGATTTATCAAACAGATGAAGAATATTAGGTAACCTCCTCTCTTCTGTACTCACTGTAGAGGTAGAGATGCAATATTTCAGATATTTCATGATACAGGACTGTCTTGCTGATGTAGTTTATATGGTTAATTTCCTTTAGCATGAGTTAGGTCAGCCTTGAATGTAGTAGACTTCAAAGCAATACATTTGAATGGTTTTCAGTCCCTAGCAACTGAATGACTTGTCTTCCTAAAAAATTAAATTAGCTTCTCCAGAAGCTTGAGAAAGCAATTGTTTTGTAATTGAGGTTTAGGATTGGAAGGGAAAGGTTGGAGAGGGAGGAGCAGTCTTATTCTGGAAAAGCACATCACCCTAAATGCTGTTTGTTGAGCAAGAGAGAGATTAAGGGTCCTAAGAAAGCCAGAAATCGTGTTTGCCTGTACTTCAAC
Organism: Motacilla alba alba; assembly: GCF_015832195.1. Classification (NCBI taxonomy): domain Eukaryota; kingdom Metazoa; phylum Chordata; class Aves; order Passeriformes; family Motacillidae; genus Motacilla; species Motacilla alba. The sequence goes on from NC_052022.1 coordinate 6,696,072, forward strand.
CTCTGAAAGAGTGAAGAAGTAGCTCCTGCTCCTCTCATCCAATGGAGAGAAGGAGAACACAGATGCAGCCCAAATTCCAGTTTTCTGTTGAGATGCTACTAACTTAAAGGAAGATGAACACAAGCTCGGGGTCAGGTCTGGTGGACATGGTGGGTTGTTTGGATACTAATCAGTGGGTAACTTGTCCCCTCTGATATTTCTTCACTTTAATTTTACCTTTATCTTATGAAAAATAGGGAAAATTTTTTATATTCTGAATCAAAAGCCTTTAGAAGAAAAACCTCCATTAGAATCACATTAAATGCTGAGTAATATGAGATACTATTTTAGAAGTTATACCATTTTAAAGAAGTACTTATTCCCTTTCTCTTCCTCCTTTTTCCCCCTATACCTGTTGGTTTTGTGTTTTTTTTCCAAGTGTCCACTTGTTTTGAATCTCAAGTTATGCTTTGTTCAAGCACTTAAACAGTACATTTCAGACCATTCTGATCACTGAAAACTTTATTTTTTTATTATATTTTTATCATTCTTAGGTGAAAGTACGTGGTCTTGATTTATATAAACAACTTCAGGAGCAGGTTTTTAGGCTGTTACCTGGCTTTAAATAGGATGGACATTGACATCCTTGCTGTGTGGTGTCAAGGGCATTTTAACCACCATTTTAATCCCCTTTGTTTCTGTGGTTTCCCTGGCTCTGACTCTGCTGTTGTTTTGATCATGTCTCAAAAGTTCAGATTCAGGTCCCAACTCTGTATTGTGTTGCAAGATTTTATGCTTCTGGTTTATTATTTATCACTAAATGCCTGTGAATTGGATCATATTTACTATTGCATGCCACTGGGAAGGTTACACTGAAGAAGAATAATTTGAAGACTGATTTTAGAAGTTTGACTCTTAATATCTCAGATCACCTCTTTGAACATTCTCCCAGTGGATAGTTTTGCATTACATGATATTTTCTTAAAATGTTTAGGAGGAATTGTTATAGAAATATTGCAACTTTTCCCCATATCTTCTTCATTGTAAGGGAAATTTGTCTGTGATATTTTCAGAGTTATATTTATGCTTATTAATGCTTAAGAACTCATAGGCCAGGGCACTGGCCTTCCATCAAGTTTCTTGTTTTTAAGATCTAATCCCTTGCTGGGGATTAGCAGCCCAGGATTTCAAATTTAATTGTGTTTGTCATGGTGTGCCCTGTGTTAACAGGCAGCTTTGGAAATTGGTCAAGTCAGGGATTGAAGTCAATGAAGTTGTGAAGTTTGAGTCAATTCTCTGTCAGCATTCAGAGTTTCAGGAGGAAGCCCATGTGGCTGGTTAACAACTGCTTGTGAGGAGTGTTTTTGTACCAAATATCTTCGGGAAACACCAACAGTGTTGGTTGATGCACATTTCACTAGGAACTGAAGATGAAGGACTGGTTATGTAGTTGAGAAGTATATTAATGAATTACTGGCAAATATTAATGCATTGTTGGCTTCTGACTGCAGCCTGACTTGGGCATGTGCTGGCTTTCCATGTGTAACAACACTGTAATTATCAGACAGAGCAGAGCACGGTAATAGTCCTCATGGGTACTTCCAGTAATAAATATAATTGAGTTCACTGAATAACAGTCCTAAATGTGCATTGATTTCTGAAAAGAGAAAGAAATAGCAAAATGATTTCCAATTAAATATTTATTTTATTAGTGCAGGAGTTCAGGAGGAATCTTATAAATATACCACTATGCTTTGAACCAATCTACTGGGGGAAATTGTAATTTTAAAAATTGCACCATGAGTTAAATTTATACCAACTCAAAATACCAAACTGTTTTATCAAGCTCTGTGCTGTATAAATGAATAGATTAAAGCTGTGTTTGTGTCAGAACCTGAAGGTGCTACCACTGTGGAGTTCTACTCCAGCAGCTTTCACACATCACATGGCAGCTGGGAAAGATGCATTGCTATTAGATCAGCAAGGCTATCAAAGAAAGGGCCTCTGAGGTGTCTGATCTGTTTCATCTGATAATTAAATGGTAATTATGCAGTCAGCCATTCTAGTGTAAAAGTTTGTTTAAGGCAATGTTGGAAATTAAGATCTTATGTAGAGCTAGAGACTTTTTTGGGGGGTATACTGTACATTTTTGACCCCTAAAATTGGGTGTATCAATAAAAAATGTTCATAGATCTAGAATAAGAATGACCACTGAAAGAAATATCAACAAAAAGATGCTAGAAAATTTAATTTAATAATTCTATCCTTTAAAGCATCTTGTTGCTTTAAATGGGAAATGATTTTTTTAATTAAATGAAAACCCTACTGTGGAGTTCCATATCAAGAGAAACATGTGACACATCTTTCCTGCATAAATATTGGAACTAGTAGGTCTAGTGTGCAGGGACTGAAAGCTCTCCTCACTGAAAAATGTTTTATAACCTTGGTACTAAGTTTATGCTGTGTAAAAATCTATATATTCAAGAACACATCCTATTTCCCTTCCTGCCATATGAGAATGTTTCCCTCTATAATGAATTCCGTCTCCCAGATGCAGTATTTTAATTGAATAATTTTGTTAGCCCAAGTTTTCCATATTTTTTTCTAATACTGACTTTTTATCATCATCATCATCTATATATATGTATGTAGTCATTGAAGATGACATTGGAATGGTTGCACTGTGAGCTTCACTATTGACTTCATAGCATGAGTTTTTCTGGTTCTGATTTTGCAAGTTGAAAACATTTGGAGGAACTCGAAAATCTCACTTATATTTTTGGTAGCTAATATTTTACCTAAGGGGAACAGCTCTTTCCAACTTATGCAGTGATTATTTCTAATCCTGGAATAGTGCCTTCTGATGTCTTAGCATTTGGAAGTACAAGTGATACTTGATATAAATTATTCAGTGTTCTTGAAATATCATTTATAACATAATACGGTATAGTCTTACTGGTGGCTGCAAGATATGCTCTGCCTATGGGCTTATTTTGTGCAGACCTGGACTAAAAGGACTGAAGAGGGCAATGAAACAGCAAATGAGATGGGAAGAGGAGCTTCCTTGGAGCAGTTCTTTGGTTTCCTGCTTATTTTGTCCTTTGAAAATTCACTGTTGATTCTTCTTAAAACAGTGGCCCCTCCCTGAGCTGGGTGGCTGAGTCTGAGCTGAGCACCTTACCTTGCAAAGGAGAAGGTTCAAAGCTTCACTGGGAGAAAGAAACGTCCTTAGTGGATTTGTTGAGTTGATCACACACTTTATTTAGATTTGCAATCAAATGCATTTCAGCTCTTTATATGTATTTGCTTCTGAAGGTCTCACAGCACATGTACAGGAAGAAGTGTTTGGCTCATTTTCTGTGTCTCCAAGGAATCCTGCAGTAGTTTAATTTCAACAGTCTGCAAGGACAGCACTGGTTCTCCAGACGTGTCTTCAGCAAATTCCAGAAGTTACTGACAGTATCTAAAGTTCTTGCCTTTTACAGAATAATGTTCTGCTTTTAAGAAAGGAACCTCTGTATGTTATTGATCAGTGTTTGTGCCATTTCTGAGGTAGTTATGAATTAAAATTTAGGCAATGGACTTTGATGTCTGATATAGTCAATCTGGCATGAGGAACCTGAGTAAACCTTTCAGCATTTGCTCTTCTAATGCATTTAAAAGCTTAAAAATCGGATGGAGTTGCATAGGCAGCCCTTAGACTTTTGGGATACAATTTAAGGATCTCAGCCCTCAGAGATCTTTTGATAGCTGGGCTTGATATATTTTGCTGATGGGATAGTACTGAGTAGTGCATGTGTATTGAATTACCCTATTATCATTAGTGGACTCTGCAGAGAAAAACTAAGTCCACAATTACAAATCATAAATATATCAATAGAATCATTTAAGTGAGGCTCATTTAACCTTGTTTACTGGAGAAGAATCACTTATAAAGTGTTATGGGATATTTCATTTATGGTTTGGTACTTTGTTTTTCTTGGAAGAGGCTGCTCTTTGGAAGCATAAACGCATTTTCTGCCATAAAAAATGTTTAAAGCTAATAGTTGGACATCATCCTTTGCTAACTCTCAAGTGACAGAGTATAGCAGACAGGGCTTTGCTGGTGTTGAGCAGCATGCAGCAGGGTTAACTGGACTTAGGACACCACAGAGACAGAAACCTGGAGGATTTTCTGTCCCTCACATCCCTCATCATCCCTATCTCAATTTTTTGTGGTAATCATGAGTGCCCTGGCTTAGCCCCAGTTCACTGTAGGACTTGGTAGCACACCCCATCTACTGATGTCTCCTGAAAGCAGAGAGTAGAGATGTCTCTCCCCAGCAGAGGAAAAGATGGGTTTTGTAGATCCACTGCCTTTCCTCCCTCCCGCTAAGAATTTTCTTCTGCACCAGGATGAGTCCCTGGGAACCATGTAGGTGTACACCTCATTTGCTCAGATTCACCAGGGGTATGACACAAAATGGCATTTTGCTGTCTGTGGCTTAGCAGAAGCTTCCTTTTAGCTTTTTATTTAGCTGCTTACCCTAATGGTGTTTTAAGTGGTATTTTTAATTTGGCATACCTGAACAATCAATGTCATTAAAATACATTTTTTGGAGAAGCTATTGAGTGATTTATTCAAAAGATGCAGAGTATGGACAGGAGATAATTGTGATCCTTGCCTATATAAAAATCCTTGCCTATACGCAACTCACATTCTAAGCACCAAGTCTAATGATAATAAAAAATCCCTGAATTTGCAGCTATTAATCTTTCTTAATGTATGTAGGGGGTTTTATACCTTAGTTATGCAAAAACTGTTTTCAGATGGGAAGATTCTGAATTATTCATGTTCCAGTCATGCATCAACACATATGTGTCCCTTGAGAAACCAGTGCTGTGTATTCTGCTGTTGTTGTTTTTGGGTTGGTTTTGTCAATATTTTGTGGGAGACTGGCAATTAGTAAACCAGTGTAACAGAAAACTGCTCTCATAATGGCAGACATGGAAAAGATATGTAATTTGACCCACTGGAGAGGATTATGTTTAAAGTGTATTTGGATTTTATTTTTTTCTACTTATTTTTTATCTCCCTGCTAATTTCATTCTTGTTATCTTTTAAATAAAATCAGCAGTAATAGGATTACAGATCCTTTGAAATCCATCTCTGCAGACAGTGCATGATGGCTGTTGCTATGCAAAAGTGATGTTGGCTCATACTGAGAAGATTCCAAAGAATCTTGGTGGTACATTGTACTTAAAAAGCATTTTTCCCAATGATGACTCCTTCAAAGGTTAGTTTTTTATTTATTAGACTATGGGCTCTCCCCCAAACATTGCAAAGTACTCTATAAATAGGGCACAGAAATACAAATACCTTTAAATAGTTTGCATGCATAATGATTCCTAGCAATCCAATGATAACCTGGATTTCTGTGTGTATTTGGAGAGCACAGCTGTTCTGACTGGAAATGCTGTCTGCCCTGGAGCTCTCCCTCTGTTTTGTGGCCCACCAAGGAATTGTTATTTGGGGACATACAAAATTATTTAGGGTAATTAGTTAGGCAATAGTGACTTCTGGGTTTCTTCCAGCAGTGACACTTCATCTGAATGCTGGTTTCAGGGACAAACTACTCTGGTAACATGGATTAAATCAAACAGGGATCAAAGTGGTTCGCTGATTTATTGATGGCATGTAATTAGCTGGCAATCAGTAAATTGTACATTGAGGATCAACGCCAGCAGTGCAATGGATAAGCCACAACGTTAGGCACTTGAAAAATGTCTATTTGCAACATCAAACTCCCAAGTACTCTTTCACAACTAACCCTAACCTCCCCAAGGTTATACGTGCACCCCCATGCCTTCATTACAGAAATAAAGTTTGGAGCCTCCCCTGGCCACGTGCTGGATGTGTTGCCCCCCCTCCAGTGGTGACAGATGTGAGTGTTCTGTGTGTCCTCCAAGGCACATCCCCGGCACTCCCTTGAGGTCCCTGTGTGCTCTGGGTCCTCCCTGTGCTGTTCCTGGTGTTGTCCCACGGCTTGGAGTGCTGGCTCCACATGGAGCCTGGCAAGGAGGCTGCCCAGCAGCTCCTGGGCAGGGCTGTGGTGCTGCTGGGGGGACTCCAGGTAGTGCCAGGCACCCCTTGGATTGCAGCCATTTCCTGCTGTTGTTACAAACGCTTAGGTTTCTTTCTTTCAGAAGTTTCTTCATTCTTTCCCTCATTTCATCCTCTTTAGCAAAGCCAGTTTTGGGCACACACTTTGTTTCTGCCTTCTCACCATTCCTGTAGGGATTACTTGGATCCTGACATTTTGTTCTCATAGTCAGGGATTGCTGAATGTTCATCCCCTTTCAAGTAAGCGTTTCAAAGACAGATGGATGTTTCTTATTCTCTCTGTTGTGAATTCATCAAGGCAGGCCAAAACTTACAGAGCTGATTGGGCCCTGCAGGGATTGTTATGTTTTGCATTTTGTATCATTCTCTCTGAAGTCACAGAATCAGGCAGAAATGGAACCCCAGAGATCAGACTGCCAACTCCTGGAGATATCTTTGCCTTCTTGCCCTGGAATTCCAACCTACTCCAGCCTGCTCAAGTTTTTCAGCAGTTCAACATAAGTATTTAAGTTATGATGATAATTGGTATTATATCTGTTATTTGCACTAAAGTCTCCAAGCAGCTTTTTTCCTTTCAGAAATAGCTTGAAGTTTAATAAATTTCATGTGAATATCTATATGATGAGGGACCTGCAAAAATCTGATTGTAGGAAGAGGATGGTTCCTGGGATTTGATTCTTTGCATTGAGGAGTAAGAAATACAGCCTTCAGCATTTCTGGAAACCTTGGAAGGTGTAAGTGTTGGCTTAGCTAAAGAGCTGAGTAATTCACTCAGAAAACAGTGAACAGTCTGCAGAGTGGGGTTTTTTTTTTTTTTTTCCCTCTGAGCTCTGCCAATGTATGTTATGGAAAAATGGCTAAATGAGGAAACTCATGAAAACATTTCCTCAATTCACACCTCCCACTCAACTGACAGTTCAAAAACTGAGTCAGAAGGGCTAAGAATTGCTCAAAAGTACTGTTGGAATTTGGCAAGGACTTTGGAGCTAGGATTTTATCTCTAATTTGTAGTAAGATAGCTACTGCTGTCATCAGCTGCCATAAGTTTTGACCAGTGAAAGTCCTTCCCTGAAGATTAATGGTTCCAATTCAATTATTTTTTCTAAGGAATTGAAATACTGCTGGATTGCCCGTGTAATGGAAAACAAAGTGTTAGTCCTGTGAGCACCATGAGGCAGTTTTACTTCAGTGTTCAGGTGTTTGTAGGCTGGTGTCTGCCCAACACACCATTCTCTAGGACAGGACAGCCACTGGGGGGTTATGAGGGTCAGGTCCTGCTTCACCAACCTGATCTCCTTCTCCAACAAGACAGCCTGGGGGTGTCTGTACCTGTACTTTGGTAAAGACACCATCTCCCCCAGCATTCTCCTGGAGAAATTGGCTGCTCATGGCAGTGATGGGTGCTCTGTTCCTGGGTAAAAGCCTGGCTGGACATCCAGTCCCAGGGAGTGGTGGTGACTGGAGTTACATCTAGCCAGGGCTGTCACCAGTGGTGCTTCCCAGGGCCCAGCCCTGGCCCAGCCCTGTTTAACATCTTTGCTGATGATCTGGACAAGGGGATGGAGGGCATTCTCAGCAAGTTCATAGACAACATCAAAGTGGGCAGGAGTGTGGATGTGCTGGAGGGCAGGAAGGCTCTGCAGGGGGATCTGGACAGGCTGGATCAAAGGGCCGAGGCCCGCTGTGTGAGGTTCAGATGGTGCTCATGAGAATTAGGTGGAGTGGGGGGAAGAAAGGGCACCTTATTCATACAGCTTTGGTTATTGTTCTTTTTGGCTTCTTCATAGATAAATCCAAGGTTTGCTGGATTATATTCTTCGAATATCAGACTGGGTGGAAGGGGAGAGCATGAGAAAAATGGTAGTTTCAGAATAAGCAGCAATATTATACATATTACTTATTTACATTTCTTTATTTGAATTTTTTAGATTTAGTTACCATTCTACACAAGTGGAACTGCCTCAGTGCATGTGCTAGAGCTTGAATTGAAACCGTTCAGTGGTTGAAATATGAATTTATTTTCAGCCCAGTTGTGTTAGCCATCTCCAAGATGATTTTAGACTGCAAGTTGCTAAATCATATAAAGGTCTGTGTGTGACTCTCCAATAGGAGTAGAAAAAAAGTAAGTTTTTTTTCTAGGGACTTGATGTGTGCAGAAGTATTTTCAGCAGCAAAACTGATACTACACTGTACCAGAGCAGGATGAGTTTTGTACTTGTGTAGAAATTTTACTCTGGTCTTTTGTGACTGTTTTTTCCTCTAAAGTGTAAAATAGAATCTAATCTGTTTGACCATACATGGTTGCTCTTCTTGTTTGATTGAACAGAACTGGCATAATATAAGTGGGGAATTTTAATGCTAAACTCACTATAACTTAGCTTTGATTTGAGCAACATCTTACTCTATATTACAGTCTTATGTCTTGTTTTTGGGAAAGGAATGACCACAAAAATACAGTGGCTCTAAACCCCCTGGAACATCCAGTATTTATGTGGAATTTTTAATGAGTCTTTCAAGAAAAACCCTACCTCTAAGGTGAGTATTTAATATACTTTAGAATGTTATGTGTTGCAGTAGACTGTAGTGGCATGACTGGTGTTACTAAGTGCATCTGTTTTGCTCACAAACAGATATAAATACAAATTATTTTTGTTGTTGACATTCATATTTATGTTTCAGGGTCTGCATATATAATAGGAATTGTGCTGGAAAATGAAGTCTGTTCCAGGCTGCTTATTATACATATGAAGCTCTGTACCCGTTGTTTTATTCCAGTTATTTTAAAAATAGAAATCAAACAGATTTCTTTTTTTCCCTAATATGCATATTGGATCTGGCACAAGGACTTTTAGACTGCAGACAACTGAAGAACATAAGATATCTTTTATTTCATTATTTTAATTTGAAAACCTAAGTGCCTTACTTCTTTACAAAAGCAATCCCTCAAGGATGTATAGGCAGTGCTGTGAGATGAGCATTTAATCCAGATGTTTCTAAAGTGCTCTAAGAAAGCCATCAGCTCTTGTTGAGCAGTTGTACATGTTTTTCTTTTTTTTCCTGTCAAACAAAAAAATCTTCTAGTTATCTCAGCAGGAGAGTGCTATCTACAAGGGCTACAGGAAAATAATATGCATTTTCTTGAGTTAACTCAATCTACAGTAACTCAAAATATCAGCACATTACAGTAGAAATGTAACATAGGAGGTGTTTATGAATCTAGTAGAGGTCAGGATTTTACCTTTCCTTTAAATCACCAAAACAGGTAGATGCCTTTTTTTTTTTTTTCATGTATATGCATGTACACAACATTTTTTGGTTTGTTTTGTTTTTGTCCAGATTTCCAATCTATACCCAAGGCACCCAAATTCTCCAACTGCATAAACCAATGCCTGACTTTCTCTGAATGTCTCTTTTTGACTTCAGTCACCCAGGTTCAAATCCAGTAAGTACCTGGAGGCTCATGAACTTGGATGATGTCTTTGTGTAGTGGTTTTGGTTTGCCAATTTCAGATTTAGGATTAGGTGAGGTAGGGTTTAGGTGAGCTAGGATTAGGAGAAAGGTTTTCGTGGCTCTGGAGCTGCTGGCAGGACATTTCCATGCTGCTGAAAGTTCAAACACGCTTGGCTGTGTCTGCTGCTGTCCAACGTGCTGCAAATGCTTGACTCAGCAGCAAGCAGGGCTGTGCTCTGCAGCTGCCAGCATTGATCCATCCTTTCTCTGGGCAGCTGCCTGAGGTATCATTTTGCTGCTCTCAGTTGCATCAAGTCATGTTGCCTGCACATTGCTGCTGAGATTTTGGGTGTGGGAGATCCTGGAACAGACCTGGCATTTCTGTGCCTTGGAAATAATGGAGGAGGGTATGGCAGCCACCAGCTGGAACAGCCAGGAGCAGCAGCCAGAGCTCCGTGCCATGTTTTGGTTAGCTGGGAGTAGGTGAAGGAAGAAAACTCTGCTGCTGCTAGGATAAGTCTGACAGCTCCTTCTTCCTGTTTCATCCTTTCTGGCTGCAGATGTCGAATTTGTCAAGGAAGTTGCAGTTTGGGAGAGGTTCACTGGTTGTAGATGCAATCTCTGGGTGGACGTGGAGAAACTCAAAGCCCAGCAGCTCTTATGTCAGCTGGGCACCCAGCAACTGCAGTTTAACTGTGCCAGGTGGAAGAAAGGAACTGAAAGAAAGTCTGTAAGAATGGGTAGTTACCAGTGCAAGGCTGGAAAAAGAAGGTTTATCCAATCACATACTGGCTGATAGTGCTTGTTTGTTACCACATGTCCAGCTCTAATGGAGGCAGTAGTTCAACATTTCTTGTTCAGCCCATTTGGCCAGTAGGTTTAGTCATTTTGATGCCTTTTTTTTTATGTGGTATTGCAAAAAGCATGTAGAGTGTGTAGAAAACTCATGTCCTCCAAATCCTGGAAATACTGATAAAGTTGTAACCTTGCTCAAATACATCAGAATCTTCAAATTTTAATTCCTCTGCCACAGAGTTTTGATCATATGCTGAAGTTAGCATGCACTTCTTAGTGGCAGTAACCACGTTGTGTGAAAAGGGATTGTCAAAATACATATTAGGTACCAGGACATGAGCTGTTCTGGCAGAATGAATCCTGTTAGCATCATGTGAATATATCCTTAGTGTAGCTCATGTTAATATTTTTTTAGGTCTGGCAGAAAGGGCTGCATGCTTCAAAAGCACCAGCATGTCGCATCATAAGATGTCCACAAACAGCATTTCATTAGTAAGGAAGTGGCAAATACGTCTTGCATGAATTTCATGTCAGGATGAAACATTACAGGTAAACCTGACTGATTAATAAGTTTCTAGCAGGGAGGTTTATGAGGGAAAATTCCCAAGCAAGTGTTTCTGTTCAGGAAGAGACTGCATAGAAAATTGGCTTCAATTAAGAATTGGTTCTTGTCATTACAAATGCAAAAATCCCTCCTGTGTCTGCCCTTAGCTCTGCTAGCAGAATGAAAAAGAAGGAAATTCCCACAGCTAATAAATGACACATAGCTATTAGACATCACACTTACTTTTATGTCTGTGTACACATCTGTCAAGGAGTTGCCTAAACACAATTTTTAGTGAAATAATGTTATTTTAAAGTCCTGTCTGGTTGAATTTGAAGTCTGGTAGACCTCGGGTATGTGTTACCCAGGGCAGTTAACACAAGTAGGTTGTCACACCTGGAATGTCATGGTTGAAGGATTCCAGAGCATCTGTGGGGCATTCCATATTACTCTCCATGTAACATTCCAGGTTTTTTAGAGAAATCTTGGAATTTCTTTTTTTTCTTTCCTCTTCTGTGTATTTCTCAAATGCTGAAAACCTACTGAGGATAATTAGCAAATAATCCTCTGAAATCTAATTAATTGGAAATTGGAGCCATGTGGCTTGGCTCTAGAGTTGAAAGGAACCTGTGTGTCTGTGTGCACAATGGCCCTGTGTTCTTTCCTTAAAGGATTTCAGGGATGTAAAGTGATAGGTTGGGAAGGCTCTAAATCTTTTCAGAATTAACCGATAATCTACTGAAATAATGAGAGAGAGAGTTACATATAAGAATTTGAGTAATCTTGGCAGATTTAAAAGAGACATTGGACATAGCTGAAATTGCCAATTTCTGTGTGGTAGTTTGCAGAATCAGGACTTCCACTTGATACTTATTTATTGGTGATATTCATCAGTATTCTTTCTTTAATGCTTATTATGACTAAATTGCTTTTTTTTGCCATCATATTTAAGAGCAGCAAATTTTGCGCGATCTCATGTGCCAAAAATTGCTATGCTCATAAGCTTGATATTTTCTATTAAGATTAACTTAATCAGAAGAAAAGGTAATATTATGTTTCGAGATTGTATTAGTTTGCTTAATAAAAATCTTGATTTCAGTGTGTTCATACAGATTTAGAGTCCTGGGAGAGCGAACTGAAATCTGCAGCTCCAGCCCTGCACGTGTTTCCTTTTGTGCCCGTAGTTTGGGGTGGGTACAGGTTTTCAAATGAGAGAATCCTCATTAGATGGAGCCTGGGCATGTCAATTCGGGTTTAGACCAACCCCTTGGCCTTTTGCCCTCAATCCAAACCTCACAGGCAGAGGCCCCCACGCTGCTCAAACAGCAGCCAGGGGCTGGTTATGGTGCAGAGGCACATCCTCGCTATTCCAGACGGAGCAAGTGTTGATTGAACACATTTGCTGAGCATCCCTTGAGCCCTGCAGCTCTGTTCATAGCACTTGCCTTTGCTCTGGAGGGAGCTGATTAACTCTATTTAAATGCTACAGCAGCCACCAAAAGTGGGCCTGAAAGAAAAATGAGAAGATGAAATATCTGTCTATCTGCCTGTCTACAAAAAAAATAAAAAAAATGCAGGGAATGATTAAAGATGAGTCTGACCTTATTTAATGCATTCCCTTATAGGTCTTTACAACATTGCTGTGTATTTGCCAACAGAAATACCCTGCTCCCCAGTGTCATCCGATTCTGCAATATATGTATAGAAGTAATAAAAAGTATAAATATGTGTTATCAGACCTCAGTAGAAGCTCCATACTCCCTGCATGGAAAGGAGGGGACAGGATAGAAAGCTCACACAAGAGGCTGGTTTCTGTTGGGAGTGATTTTACATTATAATGCCTGTGTGGATGTCTTCATAGGTCTTTGCAGTGAAAAACTGATTTTTTTAAAGGGCTGATTCTGTTTGTGGTGCATATCTGTTCTTAAATTATTTTAATCAAACAGAAAACTAGAATGATTTACTTTAATTTATTTCTAGGTTTGTCTGAAATACTTTTATGAATGTAGAATTAAAAATAATGGAATCAGTGTTACAGGTTTACAAGTACATGCTTTGAAACTCACCTAGAGACAGATGGGAATGTTATTATCCTAAAAAAACTGTTCCATGTTTATGATTAATATCCAAAAGGAACTAAAAACTAAAAGATCCAACCTGTTTATTGGAAATGTCCACAAAATATTCACTTTAGAGTATTGAGAAATTTGAAAAAAATTGACAAACCTTAAAAAATATTTGGCACACTTTAAGTTTCTTGTAAATAAGTAATTGTGAAAATTTTGCTTTGTGATATACCTGAATTTTTAAGGAGTGAAAATTAGTTGAAACTACTTGTCTGTGCTCTAGATAGAGAACTCCTTACTATGCTGCTTCTCATAAAAATATTAACATTTTTTCTGGTTTGCACTGTTGAAATTCTTCAACGTTCAGAGAATAACAGTATGACTGATCTGTGTAATATTTCTTCCTCTAATAAAACTAAGAGGAATCCTACCCCCATTCCACAAACAATAGCTGCATGAGATATATTCAAGATTTATGTTCATTTATACAATATTTAAAGTGAGAGTGCTTCCCAGCATGGGGAGATGTCAGTGTTGTCATGGCAACAGATGAAGATGTGGCAGGATGGATGAAGCAGGTCTCAGCCCTGCCCAAGCTGGAGCCCATCTTCACCTGTGGCTTTGAGCATCTCACCTCAGGAGCTGAACTGTGCTGCTCTCGCTGGGGGAGGTGGGAAAAGGGGTAGCTAGCCTTGGGGGCTGAGTTTGAAGAAGTTTTTTAAGCTTCCACACAATTCCCCTTGTTTTTGCCCATTTTAAGCGTGGTAACACAAGGCTGAGCAGGGATCTGCTGGTGATGGGTGCTGACAAGTGTGACTGTTCCTGTCTTTGGTGGTTTAGGCCAGCTCTGCTTCTTCCATTCTGCATTTCCACAAATGTCACAAATGCCATTTCTGTCAGCTCCGTTTGGTTTACCTTCCCTGCTCCCAACGCATGTGTGATTGTGCCTACACACACATGGAAAACACATGGAAGCATTTGTTTAGCACCTTTCCTGAGCTACACTGCCCTTCTCTTCAGTTGGAAAATGTAAACAAGTGGCTAGTTTGCATTTGATTCCATGTGAAATCTGCTTTGTACTTCCTTACAGCTTCTCAAATCCTCAGTAACACCTAGGGGCTGAGGGAGGGGTTTTGGCCAGTTTTTCTTACTGTTTTTCAGTACTTGAGGAGCTTTAGGGATAGTACTCGTTCTGCAGTAGTTCCAAAAGAAGCCAAAGGCAAAATAAGAATAAATATTTGTGTAATTTTCATGTTCTGATAATGGAGTTAAGTGTCATAAGAAACACATTGCACTAAAACCTGTTGCAGAGAGGACCTGTATCTTTACTAAACATCAAGGTATATCATTAATTGACCAAACTCTAGGAAATCACCTCATCTCTGCAGGGCTTGCTGTGCAGACACTCCTCTGTCTTTTAAAGTTTATAATAATCTGTACAAACCTGTGTAATGACATTATACAGGGTTTCCTTTGATGCTGTTTCTAGATATTTTTATTCACACAATATTTCAGACTGGTTGTAAAATAAAAGGTGAGTTACAAATTGTTCTGCAAGTTACATTAGGGTTTCTTTAAGAAAGAAAGAAAGGATATTTTCATTAACCTTGTTGTGATGAACTTTTACATGGATCTTTAAGTAGTTCTTTTGAAGTTTAAGGATGAACCAGTACCTTACTGACGTGCTTTATTTTAACAGTTGTTTTGCCTATGGATCACAGAGCTTTCTCACAGAGTTAATTTTATAAGGAATTGAAAATGTTCTTGGTATGGAACTGTACAAATTTAAAGTGGTGCTGAGAGGAAACAGATGCTGTATATCCATTTCAGGTCAGCTGCCAGAGATTTTGAAAAAAATTTAACACCAGCAGATTTTTTTACTTTTCTGAGAGTTTGTCTGAACATCACAGAGTGTTTAAGGCCCAGGCCCTGACTATTGTCAGATCCAAATTTGCAGATAACCAAAGTGACTGTAGTTAACCTTTTCTTAAGATGTAAGAATCTGAATCTGGTTATTGCTGGATCCAATTCAGACTTCTGTCTAAATCTGCCAAACTAGTTGTATCAATAAATGATAAAGACTGTGTATTTTAGATAGGTGGGACCTGAATTGTATAGGGAAACTAGATTGGCACAAACAGCCAATTTGAATGAATGTTAAATGTCTAATCTTACTGAGTATTTATAAAATCGTTTCCATTTGTTTGTGCATATATTCTTCTAGCTGTCTCAATGATCTTTTCTTTCTGACACTGCTCTCCATGGTACCTGTCGTGAAATTAATCATCTGGCCTGTGTTCAGTACTGCAGTTCCCAAATGCCAACACCTGTTTTTACAATTTCTTTCACTGTAGAATAGTAGAATCCATTGATTCCATTTGTGTCAGTATAAAGCTGCAGACTTTTAATCCTGAGTTTGTTAAAGATCATCAAAGATATGGATCAAATAATCACTGTTTCTTGTTGTTCCATGACATGAAATAATAGCAGAAACAATTGAGAGAATACACAATGAATGTACAGCATGAAAAAAGATAATTCACAATTTTATTTAAATTCTTGCCATCATATTTACTTAATACCTCCTGATAAGCACCTTTTACTCCTTTATTGTATTTGCTTTTCAGTAAATGCTTCATTTGCAGCAAAAGCAATAGCTGATCAAAATTAATTACCCAGTTCTTAAGGAAGTGGCTTATTTTGGACCCTACTTCATCAGTATCACACCCC
Organism: Motacilla alba alba; assembly: GCF_015832195.1. Classification (NCBI taxonomy): domain Eukaryota; kingdom Metazoa; phylum Chordata; class Aves; order Passeriformes; family Motacillidae; genus Motacilla; species Motacilla alba. Next base: position 6,711,740 of record NC_052022.1, read on the forward strand.
AACAAGTAATTATCTATTGAGACTCTGATATTGAAAATATTCCCAATTAAATTAGTGTTAATGAAAGTGTTCTGCAAATGCACATGAGTCATTGATTATCAGATCTTTGCTCAGATAACCAGTGAGGTCCCAGCTGTGGGCTGGTGCTGTGTCACTGTGAGATGAGGTCTGAGCCACCCCAGCACAGGGGAGCCAGCCTTGGACAGTGTGGGTGCCAGCCAGAGTCAGGGGGAGGAGGTATTTGAGCTACTAATGGGCAAGACTGATTTTATAAATAATTCTAATTGTACAAGAACAGGTGAACACAGGTATTTCCCTTCTAGGCTGGAAGTTAGAAGAATATCAAAAGCCATGCCAGTGAGTGAGTTTGCTCATAATTCCCACTGTAAAGTTTGTAACCTGTTGATTTTGTTTAATCAAAGCCCAACTCTAACAGTGAAATCAGGTGGGAATCAGTGTTGGCTTTAACACACAGCTGGCCAGGTAGGGATCTGTCATTTTGTTCCTGTTATGAGAAAAGCAGACTTCCAAAGAAGTCTTTTATACAAAGGAGGGGTGCTTTTGTTCCCATTCCTGGGAGGATCAGGCATGTGAAGGGAAAAAATGAAAAAAGTAAATAGAAGGAATCTTTAGAGTATGATTTAGTCTTTTGATCCTTTCCTCCTCTGAATTTTCCTTGTTGTGACTGGGATCCATCAAACCATGATGAGGACTGTGATAGCATCAGTTTGGAATGTTGAAAGTGAACTGTCATTCCAAGAACTCATTTGTGTACCAGGGTTTTGGATGACATAGCTGGGAGACTTGTGCCCCAAGATCCCTCCTGGACAGTTTGTGCAGTCTTGTGGCTGATAAGTCAAATTACAGTGCCATGCTAAATGCCACAGAATGGGCTTGTCGTGTACCTGGTGACTGATCCTGAGCCATGGCCCTTCGCTTTTTGTCGTATATTTATAAAAAATGCACAGGAGGCCAGAAATAAATAATTATTTTCCTTGAAATGATGAGCCTATAGATATAAGCATATTATAAAGATTGCTTTCTGTGTCATAAGGGCTTTCTGACACAGGGAGATTGCAAATTCATTTTAAAAACATTATCAGAATGATGTGTGTGCACTGTGTATGTTCAGAGTGATCACCTCCTTTCCTGTCCCAGGATAAATTCTTGCTGCAGAAGAACTTCCAGAATTGTTCTTAAGCCCTTTCAAGACTTTATGTGAGAACTGTGACTAATCTCATGGTTTCCATCTGGAGCAGCTGTGTCATTCCTACTTCCTACCCCAGAGAGTCTCAGCTCTAGCTCTGAATTAAATTTTTTTTCCTCTGGAGATTCCTTTCAATTGCCTTTATTTTATTTTTTGACAGAATGAAGTAGTGTATGGCAGCATATTTATAAGAGATAGTATGCAGAAGGAAGAAATCAGGATGCTTAAGAAGCTGTTAAAAATTCTCATTTGAAGAAAGGATATTATCTTTCAAACCTATCTAGGATATAGCATTTCAAACCTATATTTGCAAAATAATGTTTAAACTTGTAAGTATTCTTTTATCCAACACTATAATTGATCAAGTTATCTCAGTTCCATGGAAATTTTTAGACTTTGCTACACTCTATTCAAAACGGGAAATTTTCAATTTCAGCTGAGTGTTACAAACACAGGCAATTGCATGAATATAAGGTAATCAAGTAGTATAAATAAACAAGCATATGTGAGGAATTTGGTGTAAATGTATACAATCTGAGACTGTGGAGTCGTACCTGCTATGTATGCAATCATGAAATACACAGTGAGGTGAATTCAGAGTACTCTGGAATTCACTGGAATTCTCTTTGCACAGATGACAAAAAAGTAACTTGTACTTTCTGCCTTCCAAAAGTAAGCTGCTATTAACATAATATAATCTACTTTTTTTTGAATTTTGCAATAGTATCTCCTGAGTCAATATGCTTGGGGGTAGAGGAAAAATATTTGTTAGACTCTTCCAAAACAAGGCTACAAGATAACTGACTCGTGTGCTTGCACACATTAACTTCAAATCATTTACATTCATTTTGCACTGCTGATTTTTATATTCTTGATCTTTCTCTTAAAGTGGCTGAATGAACTTGCTGCAGTGTCTTTTGTGCTGCTGCACAGCAGCAGACCTAGCATTGCCTTATGGTCCTGACCGCCAGGCAGCTGGAAGGATGAGTAAGAGCAACCCAGGGAAAACAATACAATAACTTGTAAACTTAGAGGGATGTCCCACCTCTGGGGGAGGCTGGGGGGACACCAGGAGCAGTGGCTGAGCTCACACAGAGCTGTCAGTGAATATGAAATGCCTGTATTGGCTGGGAAGGCTTTGCAGAAGGAACGTGTCTCCCTCAGCAGGCAGCAGGGGAAGGAAATCACGGCTGGGATCTGTCACCGGGGCAGTGGGGTTTGCGGCATTCGGGGACTCGGGCTGGGGCTGCAGGGGCCGTGCGGCCAAGGAAGTTTAAAACCTCACCTTGCAAGGAAGGAAAACACCAAAGTGGCACAGTGGGAATGGTGAGCGAGACATCTTTGCTCAATCTGCAGTGCTGCAGCAGTGTTACACCCTCAGGCATCACAAACCCCACCTCTTCTTCTAAATTAATCTCAGCTTCAAGGGTCAGGATTGGTGACCACTAATCCAGACCACTGGATTTTTTGCCAGTCCAGCACTCTGGTGTTAGTAATTCTAGGTTTCTTGCTTTTTTAAACCAGCAAGTATTCTCAACATGATTTAGAAATGAAAAAAACCCCAAAAAACCCAACTAAAACCCATCATTACTGATATGTGCAGCCAGAGAATGAGTAGATACTGGCTGATCTCTAAAAGGAGAGCAAATGAAGATCTATGAATGATGAAAGTGTGTGTGTGTGTGTGTGTGTGTGTGTGTGTGTGTGTTCCTCTCTGTGTGTTTGGGGTTTTTTCCTTTCAATAACCTGAAAAGATGTTTTAAAAAAATGTAACGTTGCCAAAAATTTTTAAAAATTTTGCTGTCTGATGATTGTAGAAGACATTTTAACTCATTTAAAGTTACATCCATTTTCAGAAGGGCAACTGCAGAGCTCTTGAAACTGGATTTTCAGAGACTATGCTTATCATTTCAGGAAAATTAAGTCAGGATATTTTGGATGATTCCATGGATTGTTGATGCTTTGTGTCTTCCACTGAAAAGTCCTTAGGACTCCAAGTGAAGTGCATATCAACCCTGCTTTAAAAATTCCCTGTATACTGATGCATAACATTTTCATCTTAACTTTGAAGGCTGCATAACAGGAAAGAAAGGCAAAAAATCAACAGCAGAAATTCTTAGCATGTTAAAAAAATAGGTATATGCTGCTTGGCATAACAGGTTTTATCCTGGGTATGTGTTTGTAAGGCTTTTCAAGAGCTTGCTCCTTGTATTTGTCGTGCATGGAACAGAAAAAATAATGGATGTAGTTTGAGTTTTATTGACATGATTACATGTTGTAAATAGTGGTGTACAACCCTGTAATATCCCTCTGTCTTATCATCACATTTTTTATGATATTATCTGGACTGTTTTCTGTCCAAATAAATTAAGCTCATCTCATCAGAGAGGATTGCAAGTGTTCTGTTACTTTGATCAGAATTAGCAGAAGATGTGTCAAGCCAATTACTCTGAAATTGGGCAGATGCAGAGCAGTGTGGTATGTCAATCACTTAGTGGGTTGTCTTTTAGTTTTACAACTCTGGCTCTGTCAGGGAAGCTCTTCCCAGTCTTTGAGTTGCTGGATATGATTTCCTATTGCTGCCTGTTGTTGAGACCCTGCAATTGGAAGAAAACTGTAACAGTTGTAAAATGTTGCAAGACTCTTTGTTTAGAATCTCTACATTTAAAAGCTACTAACAGGGCTTGTTTAAACAAACACAGAAGAGAGGAAATTTGCTAGTAAGGCTCATATTTAATTTTAATTTTTGTTTAATGACTTGGAGCTCACAGCTGACATGATACTTTGGGTTTGCTCTTGGGCTGTAGAACAAGCCTGAGTGCAGAGCTATTTTATATGGGCTGTGTGTCTGTGGCATCCTCGCTGTCAGAGCATCCCCACGCTACAGCACTGAAGCAGGATTGATGACAGGGCTCTTTATTGCAGCCCTTAGCAATAGATTGTTGAGATTAACACATTGTCTGAGCAAGAGATTTGTCTGAAGGGCCTGCAATTCCTCCCTACAGTTACATTCAGCAGAGAACCAGCAGACAGCTGCTTCTCTCCCCAGAAGGTTTGTTTATATTTCAGCTTAGAAAGATAAAAGATTGCACAGAGGATTTATTTTTTCTATTTTTCTTTTTGACTTTTTATGTGTTTAGCAGGATTGTTTCTCTTCAGAACTTGACTGTTTAATTAAATTTGTGCAAGAAGGGTGAATTTTCATTTCTTGGTGGTTTTTATTAAAGGAGCATTAGTAATCAAACTTGAAGATTTCCTGGCATTCCAGCAGCTGTACAAGAAGTAGAGCCAGGGTCTGCTATATTTTAGTTGGTGAGCTGAAATCAATCCATTTTACTTGAATTACCTGGACTATTTCACTGCTTTGTGCAAATAACATAATTTTCCCTATCAGGGGTGGAAATGTTAGTGTAATGTTACTTTGATCATGACCCATGATAAAATATATGGAAATAGGTGACAAAATCTGCCATTTGGTCTACCTGAATGAAAAAGGCAACATTTTCAGTCATCTCTATTTCAAGTTACCTGACCATAGAAATGAGTTTTTATTGTAACAATCTAAAGTGATAAACTGCCACAGATTATCTGACAATACAGTAAATGTAAATAAATATTGATAGGACAGTACTGAGATTAAATTATGAATAAAATTGCTGATTCAGATTGTCCATTGTTTTGTCATTTTGTAGGTTTATTAGCAAAATTGACCAGTACAATTTATTATAATTGTGATAGTTTTCCCAATTTGCCCTCTGTTCCAAAATACCTGTTACTTTATTCCAATATAATCCTTCCAGGTGTGAATTCTGGTGCTCTGTCAAATGTGCCTCATGAAGAAATTCTTGAACATTCCGAGCAGTAAAGGGACAGCAATTTTTAAAACTGCATTTTTAAAGCTGCAGATGCTTAGAGTGTGGGAATACGTCTGTGAGAGTTTTACTAGTTTATGGTGTTAAATGGCAGGAATTTAACTCTCACTTGTTAAAACTGAAGATTAAATAGAAGGATTTAACGGGGCACGGAAGAGCTGTTAAGAAGTATGTAGAGGTTTCCTTAGTAGGATGTGCTCTGTGCTTAAGTTCTGGGAACAGCTCCTCAGGCTCATACATACTAAACTGGGCTGGAGAAGTCTGGTCAGATGTCCTTTTCCACAGCCAGTGTAAGTATCTAAACTTTTTCACATCAAAAAGCAACTTTAAATTGAAATTCTGTTTAGACATGTATGTAAAACCAGGTTGTAAAGTTTCTCCCATAAGTCACTGAACTGTCTGGGATGGTGCATTCCTAATCTCCCTCTATAAAAGGAAAATCTCTAAGATTGTGCTGTACTCTGGCAGTCTGCTTAATTGTACTTGGCAGCTTGTTTTGGCTCTGGAGCTGCTCACCAGCCTTCTAATTAAATAGGGGAGCCCTGATATGTGTCTTGTCTCTGAAATCGATAGGGATGATGAAAAGGGCTGTGAAGGCAACTAATTATCTTTCAACATCCAATGTTTTTCAGTTTGGATCTTCTCTGGTTTTCATATTTCTAAGTTCATTAAAATGCACGGAGAACAAACATTTTGTATGAGATGAAAAGTCCTGAATATGAATTTCTTCTGGCCTTGTGCTCACACACCTTGTTCCATTCTTGGCACATTCAGGAGAGCCATGCATAGAGAAATAAATATAAATACATTTATATATAATATAAATCTCCAGCTTTGGTTTTGGTCAAGTGTGAATGGGCTCCAACCAAGAGCAGCCTTAGGTCTGTAAATCCCAAATGCAGATGTGAAGAGAATTTATTCTGTTTCTGTTTATCTTCCTCAAGAACAGCATGGCAAGACAACCACCTGTGAGTTAAGGTAGGAACCAGACAAGGATATCAAGAAAATGCCAAGCAAATATCTTCTTTTACCTTCATAAAAAAATGGAGCACAGATAGGTGGTTATATTAGAAATGTTTTTTTAAAAAAGTGTCAGCCTGTCTCTGTGTTCTCAGATACCTGAGTTTGAATGTAATTTTTAATAGCTCTTTCTTATAATTTTTTTGGGTGTATTCATTATTTGGTGTCCAGCTGACAGTTTTGTATGGACTCATTTTTCTCTATTCCAAATTCAGACGCTTAAAATAGTCACCTTTGCATTCATGGCTCCCACTGCATTTGTGTTCTAGAGGTTTCAGCAGGACAAAACCAAGCTTTGAAACCTATCACTGGGGGTGCATAAGTCACATCAGTTTCACATCAGCAATTACAATGACATGATACTAATGCAAGTTAAGGGACAATGCAAAATCATTTTCAAAATGAATGTTTTTTCCAGCACTTGATACACTTCTGAAGACGTGCTGTATTTCTCTATAGAAGGAAACCTGCTTTGATTTTCAGAAGCCTGTTCAAATACTTTTAGTATAAAAATAGTCTCTCACAACTGTTGAGCTGTGGGAATGCCATAAAGCTCCTCCAGATTGTTTCTAATTGGGGTAATTTTCCATGGGTGAAGTTTGCAGATCTGAAAGTGAAGGCTTTGACAATGTGAAATACAAAAGGCAGGTCATTGCAGGACACAGTTTATTCGAATAGATAAGATACTGATGGTGCCTGCTCTCACTCTTTGCAGAATTACTCCATCTTTTTGTAGGGTGAAATGATTTTCCCTGTGTGCAACCCCCTGGACTGGGAAAGTACTTGCACCCTGTTTTAGGGATGAGAATCCTAGGGAAGGAAATCTGGAAGGGTTGGCAGTATGGTGTGTGGGACTGTGCCAGCTACCTGCATCCACCTGCCTTTTCACACAGTTACACACTCTCTTCAGAGCTCAGTCCTTCTGGATTGTTAAATTATTCTGGATCCCTGATCTTCAAATATCTCCTGTGGTCCCTGATGCAGTTTTGTTTCCTTTCCTCTGAAATAGGAAGACTTTTTATTTTAATTTTTTATGTAATTGTAAATATAGTTACATGTCTATAACAACCTCAAAACCCATAACTTCCTCCACACACGCACTGAAAGGAAAAGCAAAAATCCACAAAATAAAATAGATTCTAATTTGTTTGGAAAACTTTTCATGGTAAATATAAGCACTTGCAATGCATTTCTTCATATGATGAGTTGCTTAAAATTTTATTGAAATTCTAGGGGAAATAAAAGAACTTTGATAAAAAAAATTGTATATTCGCCTGGAACTTCAGTGGAAATTTTTTCTGTCTGACTAATTTCTATTTGTTCATAAGTTGAAAATTTGTCTGTGTTGTATCAAGGATTGTAACTACTAAAAAAGAGTTCTAAAAGTTAATGTGGAAAAGTGAGAATTTAGCCAGTGCCTTTGTGGTTTTAAATGCTTACCATGGCTAAAATGTGTTTATTTTCTGTAAATTTAAAGACTGCTGGGAAGAGTCATATTGGAGTGAATGCAAACCACAGATAGGGTCTTTTTTCTTCTTTGAGAAGTGCATTTAAGCTACAAGATAGTTGTAATACTTCTAGAAATATGGATATACTTTTAGAATATAAGACAAAGCTAACTAAATCCTCTCTTGATCTGCATACTCCACGTTCACTTCTCTCAGCCAATTTATATGGAGTAGAGGTTAGATTGCAGTGTGATTCCAGGTATTAAAACTGGGTTGTGTCTGTCTGTCTGTTGCTTTGAGGATATTCAATTGTTTTTATTTTTTTTAACAGCAGCACTGATTTGTTTTAATGCTCTTGATTTCTAAAATACCCCAACTTGCTCAGAGTCAAGTTTGAAATAGTAGCATGAAAAGAGAGAGCAAAAATAAATAAAAAACATCATGAATCTGGAACTTTGGCACTTGGACATTTCTGATATATTTTTCCTAGTCTAAATCTGGCAAACTTCAAGTTGAGCACATTTTTAAAATGAAACCAGTAGGCTTCTTTACAGGAATGGAGACAAATAACCCTGCCAGGGGCAGGGGATGCAGTTCTCACTGCTTATGCTCTTTTAAGTGTGCTGTGCTTCTAAATAAAAGTTATTAACAATATTTTTTTCTTACAGACACCAATATACAGTCAGTAGCACAGCCAGTGATATTCATACATTTATTGTTGGCTGTGCTGCAGTTAGCCTGAATCCTTGCATATAAATTCTATGTTAATACATCTGAGCTTTTGCACAATATCTGTCTTTAATTATCTTTTTGAAAGGATCTCTTCATCTTTCTAATGTGACCACAGGACAGGAACTACCAAAACCTGAGAATAATGGCAGTGTTTCATCTCTTTGATTAACAATCCAAAACCTTCAATGACTGGTAAAAATGTTTAATCAGTGTCATAGCTGTTACAAGTTTGAGGATACATTAATAAAACATGAGTTGGTTGAAGATTCCAGAAACCTTTTAGGTCAGATAAGGGTCTTCACCTCATTGTCCTGGTTTATTCTGTTAATTTTGTTTTAAATCAACTGGTCAGACTCCCAAAACAATGTGGTTTTTTTTTTTTTTTCTTTTGTGCTGAGTAGAACCTCAATGCTTCTCTTGCCTGCAGTCAGCGAAACAAAAATTGGGAGAAATTTTGTGTTTGGAGAGTCTCCTAAGTCATTAAATCTAGATAACCCTTGTCTGGAAACAGCAAGTTACAAATCTTGGCCAGAAGACTTTAGAAACAGCTGTTGAGTGTTTCTGATGTCACCCAAAATTTGTGGTAATTGGTGGATTTTTAGCCAAGCTACCACTGCTTTCTTGCCCCAGTTCAGGATCCAAGAGCTACCTTTGGTTTTGGAAGTTCACTACAGGCTTGAAATTACAAAGCTTGTGGATTGTAGGCATAAGCTGCGAAAACCTCCCTGGTAAATGTTCAGTTACAAGCATTTGCAGCATTCTAGGCCATTTCAGTTGTTATATTTGGAGTTGGGACATCAATAATACATAGTTTCATTAAAAGACAATGTGCTTTAATGTCATTGCAGTGAGTTATTTTGGGCATTTCAAGTGACCCCATTTGAAATACAACAGACGAAAGTATGCACCTGTATATTCAGTTGCAGAGGGTTTGCACCACATATCTAGCTGTTTTTTTATAGACCTAAAAGTTTCATTATTTCTATTCTGAAATGCCAACATATGCATTTAGTATCCTGATAAAGCTCAACTGGAGCTGTAACATATGGGCCCTCCTTTAGCTCTGGCCCCCTGGAAAGCCAAAACTAAACAAAAAGACCAAGTCCTCCTTTGCTCTGATTTATTTGTGTTCCCTTTTTTGAGATGATCTTGTTTGGAAACAGAAGGTTGGCACCTGAGAGAGGAAGCACGGGCGTGTGTGAAGCAGTGGGATGCCAGACAGGAGGGATCCTGCTCTCTCCTGTGCTTTGCAGAGCACTTGCACAGGCTGGAATATTGCTGGAATATTGCTCCTGAGCAGCTCTGGAAATTGCTGCTAACTCTGCCTGGTGGGAGCTGCCTGATTTCTGCCTTGACAAACAGCTTTCCCTAAAGAAGTGGTTCCTGGTGTTCATCTCCAGCAATGCTGGCAAAGAGTGCCACAGAAAATTGACAGCTCTGGTATAGTTGGCTGACCATTTATTAGTGCTCCACTCACTGAAGGGTGGCAGGGAAAGCTTGCTGGAGATAGAAGATATTTCAGCAGCTGTTAAAAGATATCCCAGACATTATTTTTTTCTTTTTCTGAAATCAGGGACAGATTTACTGTCAGTGGCTGTGTGTCTCTGTCATTCAGGGGCTTTATATCAGGCTTCTTTATATCACTGCTGTGCTCAGTTTGCTGTGTATTGCAGCTGGGTCACTGTATTCCCCACGAGGATAATATTTCCATCATTTGAAAAGTTATCCCTTGTTTTCTGTAGTAGGATTATTTCACAGTTCAGGATTGGGCAGTCCTGTGAGTTTGCCCAGTCTGGCCCATTTGTGGGACCTGCCAGGGGAGGCCTGGCTGCTCTTTTGGTGGCAAAAGGGGAGGTGAAAACGAATCAAACAGTAGTGAATCTGCAGCCTAAGTGAGGTTGAGGACTGGTCTGGTTTGCCATTCTTGGTTCCTTGTTACTATTGCTGAGCACCATGGTATAATGGATAATCCATTTCAAATGGAAACAAAAAACATGTAAGCAAAGGGAGTTAGGGGAGAACTGGCATTTCTGGCACTCTCATTTTCTAAGAACCACAAAAACAGGTTTTAAAAGGTTCTAAAATTGAAACATTGAAAAACGAACCTCTTAATACAGAAAATCCTGAAGTCAGCAATAACAACAACAACAAATAATAATAATAATAATTATTATTATTGTCATTATTTAAAAATCCGCTAACATGTGAACAAACTGGAAAGAACTGTTTTGATTAAACTCAAGAGAAAAACTTTGAATAAAGTCCTGAAACTTTCTTCTATAATAATAATAATAATAATAATAATAATAATAATAATAATAATAATAATAAATGAGGAACACATTCAACTTATGTATGCTGTTGTATCTCACTGCAGAAAATAAAGTTATGGAAGTTTGCAGCTGCTGACCATTGCCAAACAAACGAGCAAAAGAATTAACTACATAATAGACAAGGAAAGACAATTATTCCTGGAAGGCTTTTCTACTACCAGTAGCAAAATTTGTTGCCTTAGTGAAACTGCAAAGATGTTTTTGAGGATGCCTTGAGGATTTTTTGTGGTTTCTTGGCCTGAGAGTGATGCCACAGGCAGTGGCAGAGCTGGAGAGTTGATGTCTGACTCTGGGGCCTCGTTCACTCAGTCCCAGAGCTGAACTTCCCCAAGGACTGAAATCTCCCAGGACTCTCCTGCAGCTCAGTGTTGCTGTGACACCTTTCAGGCAGGTGGAAAAATGAACCCTCTTGGGGACTTCTTTACAGTTGGTGGTGAATTGTAATGAGATGAAGATCCAGGTTCGATGTGAAGTTTAGGCTTCACTTGGTAGATACATCACAGTGCAATGGTGCTGAGCAGCAGTGAGGGCCTTTACCTCGTTGATGCAATATAAACTGAGAAAATTGGCCAAAGATTTTGTACTGATAATGTTTTTACACTTTTGCCAATTACTTTGGGATAGAAAAATGAATCTAGAAGGATGACACTGATGGATAGCTCTGGATCTACCCATGAAGATAAGGCAGACTTGTGTCTGAGATACTGAATGTGTGGCAGCCATTTGTAGATGCTAATTGCAGAAATTTAATGCTTGTGCATAAAAATCCTTAAATTCTGCTGTACTAGAATTCTGGGAAAGGGAGAAGGCACCTGAGGCACCTGTTGATTTGGGTCAGTAGCATTTTTAACAAGTGTTAACATTATCAGATGTGTCTGTTCTTTGCCTTCAGTTGTTGTGAGGGATTTTTAGAAAATAACTGCTTATTTGTTTTTCTCTGTTTGGAATGGATTTATTTTGAAATATTTGTTGCAACATTAGTTTTAGATGTTTTACCAACACTAGGCAATGAAAACAGACTGTATTTCAGTCTCACTTCTGATTCAGCAGAACTTCCAGTTCCTCTTGCTCGTGACTGTACAACCTGCAAGATCTGCATTGAAGTATATAGAGACATAAACCCACCACTTTCAGCAGTGTTCAAATTGCCTGACTGACTTCTGCCAAGTGCAGGTCATGTGCTTTTGAAGCCTTGGTATTTTATGTGCTGACATCCAAGTGTGTCTTTCAGAAAGCCCGATTTCAAAGCAGACGTGATGGAGTGATTGTCCCATCTAGGAGCTGCCTAAAAAGAACTTTTCCCTTTCTGTGTAGGTAAGAGGAGATTTTTATGACAGGTGGAGGAGCAGTTTTTATCCATCTCTCATTTGTAGTCAGACTCATCCCAAAAATTTTTGTTTGAAAGATCTGGAGTCGGAGTTAATTTTCTATCCTATTTCTTGTCTCCTAGCTTTGTACAAAAAGGTGCCAGGGAGCTCTCCCAACACAGGTGAGGAAATGAGAGTCCCAGGGTAACAGCAGGGTCCTCACCCTAGAACAAATTTGAGCTGGATTGAACCTGCCAAAGGCTGGTGGCAGACTAGATGTCTGGGAAGTTAAATTGGAACTATTCTGTGGAGTTAAAGCCTTAGTTACATGATTTCTCTCTGAGGCACATGAAATGAATAAAAGCCTTATTTTGCTGAGGGTTGAATGTGTGGGAAATAGGCTATTTTTTTTTTTTTAATTTGGAATCACTTTGAAAGGGGTGAAGGAATTCCTGCAAAACCTGACCTGCAGGCCAGCAGACTTCACAAATTGATATTGCTGTGCAAGTGGAGACAGAGGCAGATTTGTTGCTTACTGTGCTGGCTCTATTTTTAGCTTCTGACTGCTTGCAAGTTCTGCTTACAAATGTCAGGAAAATGCATTAGGATTATCTGCTTTATTGTAGAGGTAATAAAACGTCGTCCAATTTAGCCAATAAAAGAGCTAAAAGCAGGCTCCCCTGTCATGGCAGTGCAGCTGCTCAATGTGGCCTCACAGTGGTTTTATGCTGCCTCCTCTGTTCTTTCCTCATTTCTTGTTTCCCACCATTGTTCTGGCTCAGTGTGGAGATTGGGAATCTCTGGGGGTTTTTATTCCCATCTGGGAGCAGCTGAAAATGCACTTTGGGAAGAGGGAAGGTGAGGGATCAGCAGAAGCTCCGTGGCTCATCCCTGCAGTGCCCTCCTGGAGCCCAGCAGTGACTCTGGAGGCAAAAGGACCACAAGTATTCCTCTGCCCAGGGCTCTCAGATGCTTGGCTGCTAAGAAATACCCCCACAAGAGCGTCCAGCTCCAGTGTCTGCAGTGGGAACCAGTTGGTTTTAGTGGATGTGGTTGGTCTGGTGCAGCCTGTACTGGCTGATACCCTGTAATCCAATATTAGAGCTGCTTTCACTGCCACAGAGCCTGGATTCATGGACAAACATCCTGTTTAGCTGGGATGAGTTACTCGGGGGCTTTATGACTGTACTTGCCAGCTAGAAGTATTAATGTGCTGAAGTCAGGGCTGAAGGTTCTTTAATATTGCTATTTGACTCTGAAAGAGAAAGAAATGTGTTGTTTATTTCATTAGAAAACCAGTATAAAATATAAAACCAAATAAATAATACAGAAACACATCTTTCCAGTGCTTAAAAGCTTTTTATTACCTTTATTATGGCCTTCTACCACTAGAAGTTGGTGTTGTATGATGCCATTCCTAGTCATATTCACTAATTAGAAAAAGGTCTGAGCAGAGTTGTGGCATTGCTAGTTAATACTTGTTTTTCATTGCTGTTTTAGATAGCTCAGGACAAACAGATTGTGTGTTACTGCTGTGATAGAATCCATAAAATAAAAATAGTTCTCATGCAGAATTCCCTGTGCTTTAAATATATCAAATATGTCCCTTCAAGCATCCTTAAGGTGTGGAACTGCTATCTGTATGCAGTTCATCACCAGAGAAATTACATATTCATTTTTAAAGGAACCATACAATTAGGTAATTTCAAGTCTGAATCTGAGTTGGGAAAGAAACTGGCAATTTAGTAAAAACTGAGGAGTTAATTCCACTAGAGGGATAAGCTAGAAATAGGAGTAAAAGTGTTGCTTTGAACTGCATCATATGGAAGCAGCAGTGACAGGAACATTGCAAGTTTGTATGTACCTGTGAATTCCCATAATTTTTTTTTTTGCAATGTCTGCTGATTTTGAAACGATATGCCTCTAAGGAGGCAGACAATGAAAATTTGATAGGCAATATATTATTATGCAGTGAAGTGTTGAAATTTGCAGATCACTGGCAAGTCTGACCAAGAAATACAGCTTCTTTTTTTACCTAGGGAATGAAGTGTGGGAGATTATGGTTTTAAAATGAGAGGGAGATGTAAATCTACACTGTTTCAGTACTCTTCAACTTTGAGAAAATTGGAGTCTGGAGAGGAACCTTGCTGACTTTTCTTTGTTTTGGCCAAATGTAATGATAAAGCCTAAATATTTGTGACATCTGGCTTGCTTGTGACCACATCTAGGTCTTAGATACATTACAAAAAGGGTTTGTTTTTTTTTCCCATGAATTTAATTTCTGTTTATCCAGATAAGTGCCACAGAACTGCAGCTTGCTGTTACTGAAAAGAACAGTCAAATCATAGTGTCTCTGTTCTGCCAAGCTGCTCTAATGAACACTGAGAATTAGATATTTGTCAGCCTGAGATTGACAAAGTCATTGATGAGTCTGTTTTTTTTGCTTTATTTGTTTTATTTTCTACAAAAATATGTTCTTATTAAGTTAGCTGATATCTGTTCATAGAAGAGAAGGCAAATCAATCCTTTTAGGCTTTATTTCAAGCCCTCTTAATACTGGAGCTGGAGTTCTGTGAGTTTATTCAGGGAGCAGGGGTTCAGGTGACCCTTCACAAAACACAGCAAGAAGGATGGAGTGCTCAGTGCCTGAGAGCTTGGCTGGGCTTGCTGTGACCCTGAGAGCTGCATTTGGTGAGTCCCATCTCCAGGAGACTCCTCTCCCTCTGCTGCCTGCTTCTTCCCTGCTATTCCTCTGGGCTGTTAAGTATTTGTTCTGGCACAGGCCTTCCTAGAATTGGAAACCGAGGTGATGAAATTAGGATGTGAAGAGTAAAATTTTTCAAATTGTGTTTTTTTCCTAGGTATTAGCACATTTTCACTCTTGGTTATTTTTTAGAAGGTACTAGGTGGTCAAAACCAGGACTGGTGCAAACTTTTCCTCCTGATGTTTTTGTGTTGGAAGCCACTGCAGCAGTGGGATCTGAAGGATTTCTTGGGGCTGTGTGAGTTACCCTTGGGCTTTTTGCCAAAAAAATGGCACTCAAGAAGTCTCAATGGGCCTGTGTGGTTTTCTGTCATCCAGTTCAGGTGGCCTGAAACTCCTGGCTGGAGCAAGGAGCACTCTGAGATGTGTTAAGTTTTCTGGGAGTTTGATATTGTGGTTTCAAAATGTTTCTGTTAAAATCTGCATCTAAAACACAGCTTGTTTCATGAGCAGACTTTCTGAATGCTGCTCAGTCTCCCCCGCTGCAGTTTTGGAAGAAATTTCTTCAGTGTTCTGATCATTTCCTGTGGCACAAGGTCTTTTTGTAGACATTTTAAAAGTGTTGGGTCAGGTTGTTCTAGTGGGAGTTGGGTGAAAGTAAATCCATGTGTTAAAACTGATTTTGTAGCTCTTGAACAACAGAAAAAAAAATGCAAAGAAAGTTTAAAGTGAATCTAAATAATATTTTCTTTCTTTCAGCTGTCTCCGTAATGAGATACAGTGCATCGTCCTTTGGATTTGCTGTAAGTAGAGATACAATTGAAGTATTATCTACTCTTTTTTTTCTTTTCCAAGGGCTTTTTCTGAACATGAAATACTGCATTTTTTCTTATGGTAAGTTCATGGAAAGATGTGCAAAGTCAATAATGGATTAGAAAACATATTGTTGAAGTCAAGTATTGGAAAAGGTGGCAAAGATACCCTAATTATACTTTTTCAGTTTCTGCCTATTAAGTCCTATCCTGGAGTTAAACCCCATGTTTATACCTTATTGTTGATAGATGTTATCCAACAGATATGGTTTTCTTATACAAAATCTCTCAACTACAAATCAGTTTTGCTGTTGAACTTGAACCAAATTCTGAAGTTCCCTTCTGAGCTGTTCCCATTGAAGCTGATGGTAAGACTGCTCTTGACTTTGGGATGGCAGCTTTCCTCTCCAGTCCTTGCCATGACTTTCCAGATTAGTGGCAGAGCAAAAAATTCCTAACGACAAGCAATGACTCATATCAAATAATTTATCTTTAGCTTTCAATTTTGAAGGTCAGATTGACTCTGTAGGAAGTTTGACATGGGAGTGAAAGTTCTTACAGTGGGACAAGCCTAGTTTTCAGTGCTCCTGACACCACATCTGCATTAATTGGGAATACAAACATGGCGATTTTGCTGATGATACAGAATAATAAATTCATATAGGATGAAATTTGGGTGGAATTTTGGAGAAAAAGTTAATATTTTCTTGGTTGGAAACAAAAGCTCTTGCAGGAAATTAGAGACTGCAGGCATTTTTCTACACTTATTTCTTTACAGTCTTTGCATTAAGATTGTATTAGTCTTTTTACTCTTGGAGTGCTACAGTGGCAGACTGTGATGTTTCGTTTTTTCTTAGCTTCTTCACAGGTGATAGATTAAAAATTCAAATTTTTTATTCCTTTGATTGACTTTCTGAGCTCTGAAGTGTATCACTGTGCAATAATACATGGCAAAAACATGACCATCAATTCAATAAACGTAAACTGTGCTTTCATTAAAGTGATTTATTTGAAGCTGCTTTGTGCCTGTGCAGCAGGATGGTAGATGCTTTGCTCTTAGTGCAGGGCACATTGAATGGCCCACAGGACAATTGACTGTGTCTCTGTTGCAGTTTGATGCCACCCTGGATGTTTTGTCATCAGCGATAGTGTTGTGGCGTTACAGCAACGCGGCCGCGGTGCACTCTGCACACAGGGAATACATGTGAGTACACTTCAGTTCTTCTGCCTGTGCCAGGGGCCTGCAGAGCTTTTGGTGTCAAGCTGGGAGGCTACACATTCCAGAGCTTTGACAAAAGCATTTTGTCCTGTCAGCAAGTATTCTTTCCTTCTGTCATCTTACTCCTCGCTCCCAGACGCGCCATCTCTCCCTAGGAAAACCTCCTGTGGTTGTGATTTTCAGTTTCTTTTTAGCCATCATAGCAATGGTTAGGTCATTGCAATTTGGTTTCCCTTGCAGCCCCTGTATCGAGTGAACTGTGTTTGCAATCTGTAATAGATTTGTAAATCTTTCATTTTGCATCTTACTGGATTATTCTTACAGGAGTATGTTTTCTGAAATTGATGCTCGTATTATATTTGTATTTCTCTCAAGAAGTTTGAATATGAATCATTTAAATATTTTTTTAAGTAAGAGTATAGCAGTGATGCATGTCTTCTTTATGCTTACTTTGCAAGCAGATTTTTTCCATATTAAAAGTTTGATTTATATGTCCCATGGGGGGGAAAAAAAGTCTTTACATATGCAGTGCAGTATTGATCACAGTGGGAATTGTGTTCTGCATCATTGTGCAGCATTTCTATGGGTGATTCATATGGTAGCTGAGAAGATCAGGTGGAGATTGAATCAAGAATTTTTCCAACTAGTGCTTTAGAAAGATTTAAAATTCCTACTCAAATTTTGGGCATCTAGGTAGAGAATTGCGGGACATTTGCCTGTTTTGGTGTTTTCTCTGGACTGCCATTGCTGGCAGCATTCCATCTGGCTGGAAAAAAGTTCAACTGTCCCCTGGAATGGACTGAAATTTTACAATAAAGGGGAATAAGGTAGGTTCTGTGCTGAAACACCTCTAAGGATGTCCCTTTAATAAAGGGCAGCTTGATGAAACTAAACGTTGCATAACTGGTGGGATAAAAAAAAACCAAAAAAAACCCCACAGAAAACCAACATGAAAAAGCCACACTGGAGGGTCTCAATCACATCTTTGCAATCTTCTTCTAAAAACTAAGGAAAAGTAAGCAGTATTTTTACATGCCTTAACTCGGGCTCATGCAACAGCTTGCCAGGGCTGTGAGTTCCTTTCTGGCAGGGCTCCATACAGAACAGTTTGGAATAAAAGGCCATAAAGGACTGATGTGGCATTGATTCATAAAAATAAATTCAGAAAAATGTGATTAAAATTAGTCTTCCAGCACAGATTTGGAGATTTTAACAGACATTTTCTTAGTGTCTTGCCTTTGTGGGTGTCCAGAGAGATTCCTGTCAACATTCAATTAACATATTTTTTAAATCTTCTGTTGGGCTTTTCAAGTGAACCTTGTAAAATATTTAAATAAGAGAATAAATTCTGATACAAAAGAAGACTCATCATATCCCTATGGCAAGCCAGTAGAGTGAACAGGCAAAGTAGTAAACATATTTTCCTAGTTTTTTATGCTCATTTTTAGTTTGCTTTCATATAATCCTTCTGCTTTAATAAGGCTGAATTAAGTCAGTGAATTACTTGCCATGCCCATTAGTTGAAGGCAGTTAGGGTTTCACTCTGAGTTCAGTATCAAGTGAAAGAATGTTCCCATATGCTGGGAATATGAATCACTGGATATCAGCCTGGTTATCCCTGTTTCCAGAGCTGATGGGAGAACCCCCACAGTACTGACAGCAAAGTGATGGTGAGATGGTTGTAGTGCTTAAGGCAAACCTTACTGTGTCAGATTTTTGAGGGAGCCACATTTCTAATTTCCTGTTGTGTTTAATCAATCTCTAGCTTGCAACACTGCACGTAATTATTTTTCCTCCTTGACACTGGGAGAATATTGCAATGATGCCTGCTGGCTGCTTGCTCAGCTTATGAATAATCTTTGCATCATATCTGCCTCTAACTCCACCTGGTCTGTCACCATCCCTGTTTTCTGTGGGCCTCCTCCCTCAGACTCCTGAGGTTGTACCGTGTATTATTCCTGGTTTTGTGTGCTTGGCCATATTCTGTTTTAGTGCAGGGGTCTGTTCACCAGAATAAGGTGTGCCAGAGTAGCTTCAGTTTCGTTCTTTATTTACAGATCTGTCTTTTGTTGATTTAAATATTGCACTTGTCTGTGCATCCTAACAGATCTGAAAAAAATCCTTGTCTCCTTGGCAAAAGCCAAGTGGAATTGCCAATTAATTGTGTTTTGCAAATTTATAAAACTTCCTCTTTCATAAACTTGACAGCAAGAGATTGATCCAAAATCTGTTAAAATCAGTGTAAAGGCTCTGATGGAAAGGCAGCGTTAGAGTCAGTCCTAGCTCTTGGACGTCATTGAGAGAGAGCACAAAGATAGACAGAAAAACACACCCCCAGGAAAAGGCACAGAGAATACAGCCTGACTCATGATGTGCTATGAATTAAATACTGAGAATAAAATGCTAAGATGTGAAAGAAATGCGTAGTCTTGCTTAGGCTGTAGCCATATGGCAGTTGGAGCTGCAGCATTGATGGGCTGGCACTCCCAAGGGTACAGAAGTGCTGGCTGTGCCAAGTTCTGCTGAGAGGAACCAATGCATTTCCATTTGACTCCGGGGCAATTGGAGTGCTGAAACCATCATGCAAATGTGTCCTGCTGAGCTTAACTCCGTTTAATGTGTTTCATTTTTATTAGATCATTTGATTTCTCTTGTTTTCTGGGGTGAGATGAGAAGGTTCTTTTTCAGACTTCATCCCTTTGGTTCATCTCTTCCCTCCGGGGTGTCAACCACAACACACAGCTCAGAAGAGGCTGAACCCCTGGCAGTGGCACCAGCCCTGTAACCATTTGTTGATTCTCCAAATTCAGCCATCTCAAATGTCTGCTTTCACTGGGAGGATTGATGAGAAAACTCCTTTTGCTCCAGAGTCCTTTACTGCCTCTTCTAGAGCTCTGTCTCCCTTCCTGCTGCTGCTCAGACTGCTCCTGGATGTGTCATTGGTGCCCACATGAAATAAAAGCCAAGGCTAAAAACATTTACCAAGATCAGGAATTAAACCACTGCAAGATTGAGACACTGCTTGACTCTGCCCAGCTGGCTCATTAATGAAAGAGTATGTGGGAGTGGGATGAATATTTGATGTTTTTTAGAAGAGTCCTTGAAAGAATTGTAGGTCTTGAGGCAATGCAAGAGTCTGGAAGGACTACAGATATCTGGGAAGAGAGTCAGAGTACATGCATAGTTCATGAGTACTTGATCTACTCAGTGTGATCTGCTAGGTTGTAAATTAACATGCAGGAAATGTAAAGGTGCTGAACAAATCATCAAAAAGCAATGATCAAGGAATTAAAGAAAGAAAAAAAGTGATGAAATAACTGGAGAAATAATTTGAAATCTCCACTAAAGATGAAAATCTGCATCTGAAATTGACTGAGGTATTTAAGATGTGCAAAGAAATGTCAGTAGTTCTCCTGGCTGCTCTCCATAACCATTTTACAAATGCCTTGAATATTCTGCCCTTTTGTAAACCCTTAGCAACTTGGTAGCTTATTGGGTTGCTGAAGCAAATACAAATCTGTTGAAGGAAGAACTTAATTGACACTGATTTGACAACAGTGGCTTTTCAGTGCTTAAATAAACTCAGTAAAAAGCTGTAGAAGAAATTTCTTAATAGAAGACTGGAAAAATGTCTCATGAGATGTTGAACTAGTCACTGGCTGTACAGCCAGGGGCAGCTTTTAGCTTCTGTTAAATTCAGGAATGCAGGACTTGGCTGGAGTGCAGGAACTGTGTCTGAGGAGAAAGTGAGAAATACCACCAAAAAAGGAAGGATTGGAAAAATAGAACAACAAACTACATGTACACAGCCTTGTGGGAAAGCTTTAAAAATCAGAACTCTTTCAGTACAGTTGGTTGGAAAGATCCTGCTTTTCTGTACAATGCAGTACGAGGACCCAGTATCTGCCTAGGCCTGTGAGATCCAGTGATTCTGGGATTTTTGGCTACTGGGTTTTTTATTGCAAAACCCAACTCTGTACAGCATATTTAAAACAGTGATTCTTGACAGTTGCAGCTGGTGTTTGCTCTATATTATTTTGTTGATGGTATCAAGTTAAATTCTGTGTTTCCCAGGAACCAGTCTGTCAACATCTTTCTTAACCCAGTGCCAGAGTAAATAGGAATCCTGACTCATTATGAACATTCTGGATTATGGCAAGAGCAGAAAACACACATTTCTTATGTTTCTTTCACTGTTTTGGTGTTGTGGTTTTGTTTGTTTGTTTGCTTGGGTTTTTTGATTACGTATTTGAGACTCTGGCTATTACCTAATAAGAAAATAAAGTTATATCATGGACTAACCATTTTAAACACACTTGTGGTGCTCTGTGTTGCCATGACATAATACATAATGAATGCAGATATGTCCTTTCTTTTTTTCTATTAGTGGAGCTGTCATCTGAAACATGAGCAGTAGTATTAAAATTACAGGAATTAAAATCTGCAGTGTGGTAGACATGGGTGCAGATATCTGTCATACCTCCACCTGCTTCTGAGAAAGCTTTTTACCAGAAGGGAAGAGTCATTTTGCAATTAGACATTACCTAAATGCTTTGCTATGTGCCTGTAGCTTAACTTTCATCTCCACACCTCAGCTGTGGCTGTGGATTTGGTACTTTCAGGATGCTGAGCCCATTTGCTCCCTGAAGAATGCTTGTTCTGGGGATTTGCTTCCTAATAGGTTCCCGAATTATGGGGAGGAAGAACTGGTGTTCTCACCTGTTTTGACATTGAGAAGAACACAACTGTAAGAGCTTAATCCAAGAATTTCTTATTTAGCTTCAGCCAAATAGCTAAGAAAGATATTTGATTGCTCCTCATCAGAAATTATGTGAGAAATCACATGAGAAAATGTGATGAGACCCTAAGACAGGGAGAACCTCTCCTTCCAAAGTAATTGGAGCCCTTTTTTCTCTCCTGCTCATGTTCAGATGACACCACTTGGGAATATTTGCCCTGGTATCTGGTCATGGGGAGTCTTGCAGAAGTTATACTGAATACATGTGCATTACAATTAGGCATATGTGGAATATGGGGATTGTGATGTATCCTACTTTTGCACTCAAAGCTTGAAAGAATTAGAAGCCACCTTTTACGGCTGTCATACTGCGAAGTTAGGTCTGGCTCTTCTCTCTTCCTCTGACTCTAAAAGAAAGCATATTGATCTATATGGTTCCAGGGCATATTCTCTCTTGGTTCACAGAATTAAATAAAACCACCCAATTTTTCAGTATTTCTATTGTATTTAAATTTTCATGTGAGAGTTGGCTCTGCTGTATTGGTTAACCCAGCTAAATGAGCACTGTCTATTTAGGTAGTGTTGAATGAAAATAATCCTCTGGGTTCAGACCCAACATATCAGTCACATTGAAAAAAACTGTGGATAATTTTATCTATACCATACACATGAAAGAGACTCGAAGCACAGATGGCAAAATCCACACCTACCCACAGTTCAGGGCAAACCTCTGTGGCTGGAGGCAAAGCTCTTTTGTGGTGAGTGAATGGAATACCTAAGTGATCTGGAAAAATGTCAAATGCATGGAGCTGCAACCAGCAAACAACTCAGAACCCACCTCTGCAGCTCATGTGTGGTTCTCAGCTACCAGGGGTTTGGCCTCACACATTTTTATGTCTCTCCCACAGAATGAGGCACAATAAAGAGTTTTCAAAGGGAATGCTCACCTGTGCTTGGATATCTGCTTTGTAGGAGGAGAAATATAGTTTCTTCTTTACCACACTTAAAATTTCTAAATCATTTTTTTCTTCTGAAATATTTGGCCACAATTCTACATCCAGGTACAGCGCTAGATATAAGAGGTGCTTCATTAGGCTGATTTAATAAACATCATAATTTCTCCATAAATTCATTATCTCATATTCAAAGAAAAGTAAATCGATCACAAACTTTGCTCTTACCCAGACAGAAATGCATTTATGCCTTGTGCAAACACACCCAAAAAATCATTGCACATATAAGTTATATTAAATATGAAATAGAAAATGTATATATTTATATATTCTAAAATCTGTTTCAAAAACTGTGGCATCTGTAGACTTGGCAATGATTTTACTAGATCTAGATCCAAAACCTATGAAAGCCTTTCCTTTTGCTTGACTGGTAGTTGATTAAGCAGGATTTGTGTGTTTTGCCTAGTATTTACACATAGGCCTATGTATATAAAATCAGGGATATGATGTTTCCTGTGCTGGAATTTGATGATCACCATCAAAATGAATATTACAGAAGTTCTCAAAAGGGTTTAATTTCCAGGTTCAGGGGAATGGCAGTCTCTGATCATCTGCTGCAAGGGAGGAGCAGTGCAGGAGCCAGGAGGGTGGTTGTAAGGCAGGTGCACTCCAAGTGCAGCTGCAGAGTCTGTGCAGACCTAGAAACTATGAAATAAGTCCTGAGAGTTTTTGAACTCCCCCCAGTTGTAGAAATGTCTGTTAGCTTTTTCTGGTAGATATTCCATACCTGGAGTATCAAATTATTTGTGGAAATGTTGCCCCAGTTCAGCTGCATGATGTTAAAGTGTGTAAATACCCTGTTCTGCAGCAACTAGTTGAAATCCTAAGGGATAATAAAAGTTTTAGAAGGCCTGTAACACTTCCAGCATGAAATGGCTCCCTAGCAGAGCTGATCTGAGTCTCAGACATAAACAGCATTTCCCCTCCATGTCTTTTAAGAAGTTAGACCATGTGATATCACAGCACACTTTTCTAACACAACAATTGAAAAATGGATTTTCCATGGTCATTTGGACTATTACTTGTATTCTTTTTATTGTGTAATCTCGTTTGAGCTTATGTTTTTTTTTGTATGGTGAGAAAAACAGAGTAGCTGTAATGATGCTGCTCTGGATCCTGGCAGTTGGGGGTGGATTATGGAACATGTGTGATGAACAGCAAGCCCACTTTGTTCCTTTTAAAGAGAGTCTTAAATTGACTCCATTCTCTCCTCACTGAGCACCGGGCAGGTGTAAATACCCTGAACAGCTGTGATTCTGTACAGTTTGGTGTCCAAAACCTCTTCAGGAGCTACACCTGATAACAGAGAAGCTACACCAGTAGCTAATATAACTGCCTAATTGGACCCAAGGAAGCTTTAGGTTAGCAGCAGAGCATGACAGGAATCTCAAGACTGAGGCTGATGTTGCATCTTTTGCCTGTGTATTACCATAATATGTCACAGTAGCTAGTTCTTTTTGGAAAAAGTCCTTTAATGAGTTTAAGAGGCAGATGTTGCAGTTGTTGGAGTTCTGGATGTCACCCTCATGAAAAACGTGACTGCCACGTTGCAGAACAGCAGCAAATGTTAGTGAACAGCTGCACTGTAATTTGGATTTCTGTGTTTAAGGGAAGCAGCAGCAGAGCTGTGGCACAGTGTGTGGTACACTGGAAAGGCCCTTGTTGCCACAGAGGTGCAGTCCCCACAATAGAGCTGCTGCTGTCACCTGCCCCTGCTGTGCCTGGGCTGTGTGCAGGGGTGCTGTTGCTGTGCTGGCAGACATCCTCAGCTCAGCTGCTTGGGGCTCCCCTCTGCTTCTTTTCACACCCTTTTTTCATGGCAGGAGTGGCCCTTGCTCAATTGCCCCTATTCCTCACTTGTGTGACAGCAGATTTTCCCTACCCTGCTTCTCATCATCTCCATCAAGCAGATCCTACTGATTGCCACCAGAAAATAATTTTGGGTGACCATATTTGAACCTTTTCCTCCAAATCCTTATCCTTTAGAATCCAACACTCAGTTTTGACTGCACTTGAGAATTCCTGGGCTGGGTGTAACTGGCATTTTACACTTTGCTACTATAAGTAGGCTGTGAGAGCTGCCATAGTTCCAGTGTTTAAACAGGCTGACAGCCTCTCCTCCAGAAGAAATGTGGGGCAGGTTATTGCAAGTTCCAGATTATTAATGAAGGAGCAGTCACAGAATGTGTGTTTGGTTTGGGGAAGGAAGAATGAAAAACAAGAGTACCATCAAGGCAAAGAGATAGTAAAGGGTTCCTCTGATGTGGTTAGACGTGGAAGACAATTGAGAAAAAAGTATAGACACAGAATTAGAAAGTGAATGAATACTTGATGCTCAAAAATATTTTCCTAACTTCTGACAGCAAAAACCTCCTGGACAATTGCCTTCTGTGTTACACCATGTGACTTCCCCTGAATGATTCCCTACATGATATGTACTCTGTCAGCCACTAACACTAAAATCCCTTCTAGTCATAGGGAAACAGGATTTAGCACTTTTACAGTTTTTATTAGAATAATTACTTTAATAATTTTTTTCTTCCTTAAACTCTAGAGGTTTTATTGGTGGGTTTTCTCAGAGATTAAAGTCTGTATCCATCATAAAACTGATTTTCTCAGCTTTGCTGAAGAAGCTCACGTTATTTCTGGGCTTAGAGCTCATGTTGCTCTTGTTGGCCTGCAGCTCATTTTAATGTGAAGTCAGAGTTCCTTGCAAAGTAATATTTTTTACCACTTCAGTGGTGAAAACAGCCTGCAGAGATTTTAACATTTCCTTTTCTGTGGGTTATTAGGAGTCATTAGTACTGAATGATCTTGACAGAGCCTGCAGAGTTAAAGATTTTGTGACTAAAAATTAATAGGTTCACAGGATACTGCAGCTTGGAAGGGCCTCAGGAGGTCTCTGGCACAAGCTCTTGCTCAGAGCAGAGTGATCTGTGAGATCAGAATAAGGCACTCAAAACTTCATCCAGTTAGGTTTCCAGAACTTCCAAGGATGGAGGCTCCACAGCCTCTCTGAGAAACTGTTCCACTATTATTCCATGGTGGAAATCTCATTTCTCTTAGGAAAATATAACGTGGTAAGATTCTTAACAATCAAGGAAAGGCAGAATTAAAATAGAGTAAACCAGCTCTTGTAGAGTAACCAGAATACATGTAGAAATTAGAAGTATTGTCTTTTGTTTACAGCACTGTGGCTGCCAGAGAATTGGATGAGGAACAGAAGCTTGTTTAGATGGCAGCTTTGCAAATGTGAGAATAGAGTTTCTATCTCAAGAATATGAATACAAATCCTAGTGCTTTATACAATGATTTTTTTTCAGTTCTTTTTATGTTTACCCCTGTAGCTCAGCTGAAATGATCAAAATGTTTTCTGTGAGTAAGGCAAGCAATCTTGATATCTGAAAGGAAGTTTTTCAGTGAGAACAATCAATCTCTGGAACAACCTCCCCAGGGATGTGGCAGAGTTCTCATTGTGGGAAGTTTCCAAGATGCAGTTGGACAGGGTGCTGAGAATCTCATCTAGGCTCCCCTTTGCTGTGACAGGTTGGACCAGATGACATTTGGAGGTTCCTTCCATCACAGACTCTTCTGCTGTCGTGTGAGCCTCTTTGCTTTGGCAAAAGCAATAAATGCCCCCAAATTCCCCCCAAAATAATGTATATAATCAAAACAGGTCAGCTAATCTGGGTTACTGCTGCTGGGTTACTTTCAATGAATGAAACAGGTGGAAGAATAGAACAGAATTGAAAGTAATTAGACTGCTCCTGACAAACTTGTTTTATTCCACATGGTGTCATCATGTTTCAGGCATTAGTTTAATGAACTGGAAGCATAGTGGTAAAAGTTTCCAGGCTGTAATAGACAAACCATCAAGTGCATGACACCCTTTTCCCTCCCTACTGCCCCAAAACAACTCTCTGTGAGCTGCTAGCAGAAAGCTGACACATTTTTGCAGATTGTGTTCATATGCATCGCTAATTTTTTCTGAATCCTTAATTCTGTTGTCCCACCTTTGCTGCATGAGAGCAGATTGACTTGAGAGGAGGAATTACCAAGGCCTTCATTGCAAACTGTCATTGGTACTGTGCTGCTGTAAAGATTTGCCAGGGAGAGAATGGGATGATAATTAAGAAGAGGATATTTTTGCCTTGGCTGTTTCGTGTCAGTCAGTTGATATGAGAAAAACTCAATTTTCTGTCACCCTTGTGTAGCTTTTCCCTGATCACTTTTGAGGTAGTTTATAGCAGAGCTCGTTACTCAGCATATATTTGTAATTTCATTGCTATTATCTATTTATTTTTTATGAAATGTAGCCAAACAAGTAGCTGAGAATCTAAACCTGCAGTCTTACCTCAATCTTATTGCTGCTCACCTGGAGGAGCAGCCTCTTTATCTGAAAGGGGTCAACTCATGGAAAGGGCGTTTAGTGTGGCAAGACCATGCTAAAGGTAAAATTGCTTCATTATGTTGAAGATTAATCACCATAGAAATCTGAGTGAGATTAATCTCCAATTCTGTGTTGGCAACATCACAGAATTTTAGTCTTATCACTGTAGGGAATTATAACAAAGACTTGCAAACTTTAAGATAGAATTAAGGCTAACTCCACGAATTAGGAGGCTGTTCTGCTGCATCTGCTGAATGCAAATGAATTGGATCATTGGAGTTACTTTCCTTAGGAAATTAATTTTATCATAAAATGAGGGGGAAAAGTGCTAACTTACTAATAGCAGCTTGAAAATTGAGTTTGTGGAGATGGAAGCCCCCGAATCTCAGTACTTTTCATAGCTACCTGCTTAAAAGCTATTGACTTATGCAAAGCAACAAAGTTTTGATTAAGGAAAAGAATACCA
Organism: Motacilla alba alba; assembly: GCF_015832195.1. Lineage (NCBI taxonomy): Eukaryota > Metazoa > Chordata > Aves > Passeriformes > Motacillidae > Motacilla > Motacilla alba. The sequence goes on from NC_052022.1 coordinate 6,739,001, forward strand.
GGTACTTACAGTGATTGATTTCCTTTTCTGGTTTTCTTATGAGTTGCCAGAATTTGTCATCAAAATGAGGAATTGTGTCTATTAGAGCTCCACACAGGGAATATGTGATGGAAGAGGTGAGGTGGCAGCTGTATGTGCAGTAATGCAGTTACACTGATCTGCTTCTGATGGGTGTGAAATATCCAGGGCTGCTGTAGTACAAAATGGGCATTTATAGGGCTGTATAAATATAAATAGGTTGTATGTGGGTTGTAATACTGCTTTCAAGAAAACATCTTTGGAAAATTGTCAAGATTCAATTGTCAGAATCAATCTTTTGTTTTTAAGATTTATACAGGGGTCTGATTCCAGAAGTGATCTAGCAGGGACAAAAGTTCCAAAGCTGTATAAAGTCTTTGATAGTTTTGGGTGTCTAAATTATTTCACTCTCGATGCCTGAAGCTGCCATACAACCAATTCAACAGAGTGTTTCATCTGTGACAAAATGATACAAAAAATTTGACAGAACTGATGAGGTAATTTCCATACAATGAATTTACACTTCATGTTGTCTTCTGTATTTTCACATATAAATACTGCCTCAAAAACCCATCAAGAAGTCTTGGGCAGATCATGAACAGCTACCAACACCTACAGCAAACTAAAGAAGGCTTGATGGTTTCACTGTGAAATCTGTAATATTTAATTCTCTTGTAGTTTTTATTACTCTTGGATTCCAAATGCAATTGCTTTAAGAAAAAAAACCAACCTTTGAAAGTTTGAGCTGTAGTTGAGTTAGAAGTTGGTTGCTGCCTGAATATCAGAGAGATGCCCTCACCTTGTCCTTTGTGAATTAGTTTTCTATTCTTCAAACTATTCTGAAAGATTCCAGAAAGCTTATTGTTTCTGAAAACCAAATAAAGCTTTTCCATGTTTTAAAATGTTTTGACAAAATTTTCTCTCTTCCTCCTTCTTTTTAAAAGCAATATATTACATGAGACTGGGGAAGATTCCAGATTTATGCATTCTTCATTAGAGCTTTTCTGTTGCCTGTCAAACCTGTAGCAATCCTTTTGCTTTACAGATCAATTACAACTATAACTATTTAGTGGGTTCAGTGGGAACCTTTGACACTAACTCAGGTAGAAATGGGTGTAGAATAAGGACATGATCTTCAAGAGGTGCTGGAGATGTGAGTCAAGCGTTAGGACAAAGCTATCAGAGCTGTCTTTAAATTCTCTCTGTTATCAGTCCACCCTCACTTCTGCATCAGTCCTCTTTCATTAGTTTTTATGGGTGCTTCTGAGTTGATTTAAACCTGTTTAGAAATAGCAGTTTGCTCACCTAATTTAATTGCATGTTATTAATGAGATTGCATTTGCCAAGCACCTTGGCACTAACACCCTTGGTGTGCAGTTGGAAACACTCTTTAGTTACACAGCAGTGATTGTTAGCAGATGGGAGCGAGCTGGCTTGTGTTAACATTTTTGTGGTCTAGGACAGTGAAAGCAGAGCATGCTTACAACAACCAATTGCAACCAAATTGCAATTAACTTGTTCATTAAGTACTACAGTTTTTCAGATTAATTTTAGGAGGTTTGTTATTTTTGACATTTGTGATTGAGTTTTGCATGGTTTGCAGTCTAGTTAGAAATTATTTCTTTCTAGCAAATGAGATTAAAAGAAGACACAGTGCAGTGTTGTGTCTTAGCGGTTTTGCAGATAAATCAATACACTCAAGAAGGCAAAACCATGTATTTTTTTTTGCTTGAAGTACTACACTCATGAATTTTGCATGGCTGTGGATTCCAAAAGCCAGCATATAAAGGAGAAGCTAGGTTTGCTAAATATGAGTACTGAATGCTTATTCAAACCCCAGACTGCATTTCTGTCTGCTATTAATACTCTTGTCACTGTTGGTATCATCTTCCTTTTCTTCTATCTACTTCAGCTATTTCTGGGTAAGTAGGTGGATGGGAATTCTTTTGCCACAGTAAAACTGAGCTGGAGAATAAAAGAAACAGATCAAAGTTGCTGAAGCTGTTGTGTATCTGCTGGCAAATTTGCAAAATATTTGGGTGGTTGGCAAGTCCACAGAGATAACCCCAAACTCTCTGATTTTTGTGGGAACAAAATCGAGCCAGTGGTCAGGGCATTCCCCAGGGAATGTTTGCCTGTCTTCCTCAGAAGTGTGCAGGGAATAAAAGATGTGCTGAGGGAAAGGGAAGATGCATTCAGTGGGCATCCAGTGGTAGGAATTGCCACAGGAAGGGTGATCATCCACAGTTTCAAGCTCACAGATTTGGGGCTGTGTTGGTTTAAGCCTGTTGGGGGCTTGGGATAGAAGAGCTTGTCTTTCAGAATGGCTGTCAGATGGAATGTCAGCATATCCTTGCAGGAAGTTCATGTATCTTATGTCAAGCAGTCACTGGCTCAGCAAGTACCTTAGGCAAGTCAGCCAGCTTTTGTGGACCAGTTCCTGAGTCATCTCATGCCTGACTGGGGAGGAAAGGGGAGGAAACAGCTGTTCCAGGTTCTGTTATGCTACTGACCACATTTACCAAATATCTCTGCTGGCTTGGTAAAGAGAATGAAGTTCCCTTCATTATTTCTAATGGGAGATCCTAGCAAAACAAACAAACACAGAGAAACAATCCTTCTCTGGAGGGCTCTGTGATAAATCATCAGGAGCAGAAGTGGCAGGTCATTCTCTCTGAAACATCAGAGAATGGAACATCATCTGCTGTGCCCTGTCTTCTCATACATAATCCAGGTTTTAAGAATGGGAGAGGAACTGGATGTTTCATTCTGTTCTTTAATTTAAGCCTCTATCTTTAGCTCCTGAAGACTTTTTTTATTATTAATATTCGGTCACCCTCTGTTACCCTGGAAGAGTTGGCAACTTCAAATATGTTCTTAACATTTCTTTGTATTTTTTTCTATTTTTTTCCTCCAGGGCTTGTGTTATCTTGGGTGTCATATTCCTGCTGTCATCAATATGTATTGTGATCAAAGCCATCCATGATCTTGCAAAGAGGGTGCTTCCAGAAGTGGTAAGGTGATTTCTGTTCTTTCAAATGTTCTTTATTCCCTGCCCTGCCAGTGGGACTGAGAATTGCCAGTGTCTCCTTCTAACAGCCCCACTGAGCTCTGTGGAGCTCTAGCGGGTGCCTTTCCTGCCTGGCTCACCTACTGGCCCTACTCTTCCAGCAGTATTTTTTATTTATGTGATGGAGTCTAGTCAACTTCTGGAGTTTAATTATAGATTATTATAGGTTTGACCCCAAATCTCTCTCAGCATAACCACTTAAAGCTTCTCAGAGGACTGTGAGAGTTCACTTGCAGAGAGGAGGCCTCTCTGGGCTTAATGAATGTACTAGAATTTTATGAGAAGAGTGTTTCCACAGTTTACTACTCCAATGGCTTCACTATTTTATTTTCAGTGTGGAAAAAATATATTTTTGGATTATATTTTAATGTCTTCCAGCTCTTGCCTCCAACTCCAGAGCCATGTATGTGCAGGGATAAAGCAGGTGAGGGCAGCATGCTGGGTGAAAGAGCTGGCTTTTAGACTGACTCACCGTGGAGCACCACAAAGGGCTTTTCTCCTGCTCTCTGCTTTCTTTTGGCTGTGAAAGCAGACCCTACCTGGCCTGTGGAGCAGCTCTCCCCAGTGGCCTGTCTCTCAGCTCTGCTCTGGCCTGTCCTGCTTGCTTCCTTTCAGTACTGGCTGTTAACTTCTACTCATCTTAACAAGCTGCTCACTGGGAAAACCATTTGGCAGTGGTTCCACTCCCACAAGACTCTTCCTAATGTGCTCAAATAAAATGAGGCTTCAGTGCAGTTGTTGTTTGCACAGCCTGACTCAGAGCTTTGTTTTCAGCCTTTGTGAAGTTTGGTCTGGTTGTGTGCTCAGCCTTTCACCTCGAGGATTCACCCTGCTGAGGGCCATTCTCAACACAGCACCACACAGAAACCAAAACTCCTTCCTTTCAACCAGGAGATGGAGGCAGAGCTGGAAAATCAAAAAGCCAAAATGGAATTCCATCTGTTACCCACTGCTAGCAGTGCAGATGACCTGCTGGGTCCTGTGTTCTCATGGAAACGTGCAAGGAGCTGGGCAATTCCAGAAGCTTGTCTTCAGTAGTTTATGGAAATCTGGGTGAACATGGGTAACACAGCCCATGAGTGAGCACATTACTGAATTGAAGCCAGGTGCATTGTTTGACTGCAGGTGATTCAGGTTCTCTTTGCATTTTGCTTGCCCTCTTTTCCAGTCTTCATAATTTACTGCCTCCTCAGCTTTGCCAGCGTTATAGCACGTGGAGTTCACCAGCCTGGTTCTGTCAAAATGATCTGGGTTAGCTTAAACACTTTCAGGAGTCAGTTCCTAAACCCAACCAAAACATTTTGACAGAACTGGGTTGGGGGGTGAGCATGGGGCATGTGAAGAGGAGGCAGGTGAGGGTGAGGGGAGACCCTGCAGTGATGGTCAGCTGAGGAACAGCTGCTTAACTTGTCTGTAGCCAAACAGTGCAAACTGGCTACAGCTTGACTCCTGTTCAGTGAGAAAATGAAATATATAGTCCTGACTCAGTGAAGGGGAAGGGAAAAGGGAGGTTACAACCATAATTAAAACACTCATTTTGGTGGATTTTTGGTAGTGTGTATCAGGTTAACTTGAAAGTCTGAGTCTAATTCATTGTGGGCAAATGCTCTAAGAATTCTGTCAGTAGGAACAGAAATGTAAAAGTTGTTTCATCTATATCTTACTCTTTCATCATTACAAGTTCCATCTACTAGAGAGGGCTCTATTTCTGACAAGGGGAGAAATGTCTCATATTTGGATTGTGAAAATCTTTTATTATTTGCATTTTATGATTTTTATGATTTTTATGATATTGTACTTCCTCATTTTTAACGGTTTTAAATGCAGTCACAGTAGGAAAAGATACGGAATCAGACCTATACATATGGATGGATAATCTTCCTCCTGTGACTGTTCTCACTCATCTAGGCAGTCAAGTACTACCAGCAGTTTGAAGGATGTATCTGGCAAGGCATGGGCTGTGGATGACTGGTGGCAGGGTAAAAGCCACACACACACACACTCCTGAAGGATTTTCATAGCTGGCAATTCTGCCTGGAATGTAGGTTGGAGCATGGGATGAAAAGAGATGGTACTTTTATTCAATGTGTCTTAAATGACATGGCAAGGATTTTAATTTCAAAGCCTTTCAGTACAACTCCCTGTGGGAAACGGATTCAGCAAGGGCTGTGTGACAGGTGAAATATCTCTGTGCAAACTTAGAATAACAGTGAAAAATGGGAAGTCTCAGAGGACAGCAGCACTGCTGCAAGTCATGGCCAGTGAGGTGTAATACCTAGGGGTTGCCAACATTAAAAATAACTGGGGGAAGAGGATGTTGTTGAATAGAAACCTTTCCAGCTGCCATAGCTGTGCCTGACTGTGATGCTGATTTTCAGGGTGCTTGTTGCTCCCTTAGCTGCTCTAAGCAGAAATTGTTGTTCTTCTCAGTTGTTTGGGTCTTTGTTGATTGATTGTGCTCCCAGCAAAGCTGCACCTGCCCAGGCCATGTCATCAGCATCTGAGCCAAGGGGAAATCTGCTCGAATTTCATCAGTAGCAGGCAGAAGTTTCTTCCTCTGCTCCTTTATCCAGGGTGCTGTCTTCTACTTCTTGGGCCACTGATGAACTAATTGCTCATGATACTAATTTCTGTAGTATCTTACCATGTAATTTGGTTTTAATGTATGGATACATATCATATATATATAACAGGAACAATGCTTTCTGTTAATAGTTTTTTGCATAGCAGTGAAGTAACCAGTTCTGCATCAAAATAGTGACCTGAAATATTTTCTGCTGGTGATATCTGTGTTACTGGGGTTTGATATTAACTTGCTATTCTGAGACCAGGGAATTATCCTCATGGTGTGAGCAAAAACAGTACAGTAAGACCAAGGAAAGGTAGTGTAACTCCACCAGTGGCCCAAACTGATAAAAAACTGGGGTGAAGAGCTCAGCATTAAATTAAGAGGATCTGTGCCTCAACAGAAGTTTCACATGTGAGTCAGAGTCCTATGACTTTTTGGTATAGTTTACATCCTTATTGCCCTTTATTGCAGCAAAGGTCATTGAAGATGTGGGTAATTTTTAAAGAATCTTGTGAAATTTTAGCTGTGTGACTTCAATCTTAAGGGAGATAATGTGACAAAAACCCAACTGGAAAATGTTGCTCTTGGTGTTCAGATGCTGGACACAAAGTTGGTACTGTCAGCCCTGCGAATGGAGATGGTTTGGAATGCACTGCTCTATGTGGGGGATTCAAGATTAACCTATAGATAATAATAATGCAAAGCAACATGACTGACTGCATTCTTCTCAGGACTATAAAGTCTCTTTTTATGTCCTTATTTTTGGTAAAATTCAGGAACTTTGTAATAATTTCTCTGAGTTCATTTTAAATTGCAGAAGTTTTGGAGAAAATAATATGATATGGACAAGTTTAATTTTAGGAATTAAACAGACTGGGTACTTAAGTATCTGCTTGCTAATGGTAAAGAGCTATGACTAAAATCCTAAAAGCAGAGTCAGTAACTTTTGAATAATTCTGGATCAATTATAAGAAGTTCATTGTATTTCTTGTTCCTTATGATATAGACTGGTTATATGTATCTGTCAGTTCTTAATATGCACATAGCAAAAAAGTCTCTGGGAAAAATTTTGTGAATTCTTTGATGTAGAGATTCCGTTGTCCTTAAAGTGAATCTTGAAAGAATTGCTTTCATGAAAATACTAGCAATAAGAGAAAATATAAAAATCATGTGATTAAGAAATAATTTGAAGTATTTTTCGAATGTTTTGAACAGATATTCTTTTGCTTGTATGGACACTTAGAAACAGGAGTCTTCTGTATTGTTGCCATTTCACAGGATGATTTCAGGTGCAGGTCTGGCTATCCTCAGAAGGATTCAGAGGACCAGGAACAGAATGACAGGTTTACTGCACATTAATGGCATTTCCACCTTGACTTCCCCATTCTGTAAGGGGCTTAAATGCCCACAGGTTCTTGTTAGGCTGCAGAGGGGTGGGTGCTGCTCAATTTACAGGGCAGGAGCTCATGGTTAGCTCACTCAGGCATTTTCCAGTCACTCATTTGAATTCTCTTTTCTTCCACGCCGAATGAAATTTTGTTGAAACCCTGTGAATGACAGTACTCCTGATCTGCACTGGCACAGGAGGGAGGACAATTAGAGCTCCTGACTTTTGTATTTCTAAATATTGCTTCTGCCTTCCTTTTTCTGCTTCTTGTTTGTGTTATCTCTTGCTGTGTCTCAAGTAAGAGTAACCAATAGGTAGTGTTATGTCACAACACAGGCTTTCAGCACAGACAGTGATTTTGTAATTCTTTTGAATGCCTCAAAACCTTGGGAAACACAGAAATAGTGGATTTCTCCTTTTGGTTCCCTAGCTTGATATGCTGAGGACTAAGTAGTTAACTTTGGCATAGCCTGTAAGGCAGGATATGAATGACTAGGTAGATTAATTAGTTTAAAATAACTTGGATGAGTTTAATGAGAAGTGTTTGTCTGGAATTTTGACTTTGGTAGTGTGTGTCTTTCCTACATGCAACAGCAACCATGGCCCTACTGGCCCAAAAGCCCCAAATTTGGTATTCAGTGACTTTCTTCATGCCTTTCTTTTTAATTTTATCTCCATCTTTAGATGAGGAAGCCTGGAGAGCCCACAGAATTCAAAGGATAAGGGTCACCAGGGATTTATGCAATATGTTCATTTTTGCAAATTACTGTTTAGCACTGAATTGACATTTTTAGAGAACTTTAACTGTAGATTTCATTTCCTGCAGTTAGCAGCAAGTCCAGAAATTGTCATTATTAGGTAAACTTAAAGTTTTCCCTTTGCACAGCACTATATTTATACTATAATTAAAAAGAAGCCTGCCCTGAAAAATTATATTCTGTGTCGGGAGAGTTGGCCAGACAATTAATTATACACTTACTATATAATTCTGTATTTTTATTAATTATTCATCTCTTAACTGTGTGGAAAAGTTAATTTTCAAGGAACTGAGATATAATAATAATCCTCAGGGTTCAAAACACAATCCCTTGTGCCAATGTTTTTTGGTATTTGTGACATAGAGCAGTGTTCTTCAACAATGATCCATGGAGTGGCGTGTGTCTTGAAATGAATTATTTACTGAAGTCATGAATTTCAGGCTTGATGATAAGGTAGATGTAGGAGAAATATTGCAACTGAAGGGATCTGCTTGTCCAAGAGGGCTGGAAAATGCCAGTGTTGAATATGTGCAGTGAGAAGTGGAATGGATCTTTTTTGTCCCACAGTTCTGAAGATTTTTGCATTATCTTTTGTGAGCATTAAAAAACATATGATGAGTCTCTGATTCTTGGAGAGAGGAGTAAATGAGGAGAGTAGAGTTTTCCTATCACTTCCAGAGGGCATTTGTGACCTCACCTTGGATTTGTAGAGGTGCTTCATTTTCCTTTGGAGGCAAATTTGGGTTTGGAGTGGAGACAATTTCTGCCAGCACGTACGTGCCAGGCGCTTTGTCGAGCTGTGGCCTCCATTCTCACTTGCCTGAAAATATTTCTAATTAAAGCTTCCTCATTTTGAGAATTTAGAGATGTGATGACATTTTCCACTTGCCTTGGAGCACATTTGGAAGGAAATCTTGCTGTTTCTCTCCTACTCTTGTATCTCTAGAATGCTTCAGTTTTTGGGTAAGATTCCTTTACAGGAGCTGTTTAGAGCTCACACCCTGCCCCCAGCCCTTCCCAGGATCTTTCAGTGCCACTATCAAACCCCAAAAATGTGGAAAGATTACAAAACCCAAAGAGACCAAATTTTATACAGGAGAGAGAGATGTGCCATTAATGTATGTGCACATTACAGCTGCAAATTCCAGTTCTTTCTGTGTTCTTGTCCTATTTTTTATGTAGCTGGGAATTTTTTATTTAGCTGGGAATATTTATTCTGTATGGGCCTGCTTCAGCATGACATGCTGCAGTTATTATTTCAGTTTCATATCATTGATCCCCAAGGAAATATTTTTCACCAACCAGATCTTTGACTTCTTTTCCCCTCTCCCTTTTTTTCCTTTTTTCCTTTGTTCCAGCACTTGCTGAAAGTGTTAGATGAAGTAGGCCAGCTGCTCTCCTTTCTGGAGTGCTTGGAATTAAAATTTCTCATAATTTTAGCTCTTGTTCAATACACCTGAATTAAAAAGCTAATCAGTAATTGACATTTGGAAGAGAAAGTCTTAATTTTTGTTTACCCTTCAGGTTAATTTTAAATGAATATTTCTCAGATCATGTAGTTTAATTTTTTTTTTTTTCCCTACAATGATGAGTGTTAAACCTAAAATAGAATAATTTCTTGTTGGCTCAGAAATAATTTACTGAGGCTTCTTTTCCCCTAGCTATGAGATTTGGAATATTTCCCTTATTGTTACTTTCAGCATTTGTTCTCCAACCTGTGTTTGCCATAATAAGATAATTCCCAATAGGGGAAGGAATTACCATTCCTTTATTGATGTTTCAGAGAGCAATATCCACAGCCAGTGCTGTCCCTGAGGATTTGATACACACACATTTCACTGCAAATAAGAAGGAATAGTGATTTTGCATACTGTTGATGACATGCTTGGATTTTTGTGTAAATTTTCATGATTTTTGACATTTTTTTAATATATTGAGAAAGGAATCTAAAAATCCTTGAGTGTAGCTTTTGAGCATTTTGTGTTTGCATTTGCTGCTGTTAGGGCTTGCCAGCTCTGTGATAAAAAACCCTTCATCATTTGCCCCTTTACCTTCATCATGTCAGTTACTAGATATTCTTGGGTAGTACAAATATAATTTAGACATGAATGATGTGCTTTATTTTGACCATTGCTCAAAGAATTTGCAGACTTTTTCTTGTTTCTCGAAGAAGGCTCAAAAAAGCCCAACCCAACCACACTGAGAAAGGCTGTTTTAATTTCACCTGGGGTTGTAAATCAATATCCATTTACTATTCAGTTACTGCTTGCATTTCCCTGGGTAATAGTATAACACATGTAATGTCAATGCAGTTTGGCATTTGTCCTCATTAGTATGGCAAAGGACACTTTTTTGCAAGAGTAAGCAAGCATCATGCAATATTTGTGACATTTCCTGCAGGACAAAGGAAAGATGTAATCAGTTTGTGTATGAAGGATGTGCAGCCAGCTCATGTGGTGCCTCCAATGTTTTATAAATGAAATCTCTTGAAAAATTAGGCCATATGTTATTCTATTGTATGTTATTGATTACAGCTGAAAAAGGAAGGTAGGGGTGGCACAGTGTAGCTTTGTGAGTTCTAATTGATTTATTGGTTTAATAGTTTAAAATAAATACATCATAAACATATATTCAACAATGTCAGCAGTTGAATTATAGGCCAGTAGCAACATAACAAATAACACTTATGATTACATATATGTCCCTATACACGTTTCCCTATACATTTATAAACCTCATATATAATTTATTGCTTGCCATTTCAAATCAAAGTATCATACACATTAATTATACATGAGAATCCTGCTTTATAATTGTTATTTCCATGTATGGCTAGGAGTTTGGCCTAAAATACATGTGCTTCTTGCAGGTTGTTGAGACTGCTGTGGATACTTGAATTGAAGAGTAAGCCAGGGTTAGGACAAATGAACAGCTACACATCATTCTTTGCTTAGGTGAAAAGCAGATTTTCCAGATTTTACCATAAAGAGATTTTTCCAGATTTTATAAGAAAGAGAAGCTGGTGGCTGCTCCCCTCTTGGTGGGGGATGTGGAATGCATTGCTGGTCTCAGCTCCCTGCTCATAGGAAAAATCAGTCTCACTCTTCTGAGGGTGGACAAATACAATTTTAATTTATGTTTCATAACTTTGGTGTTAAAACAATGTGGATGAATTCTGGGAGAACGGGAAGCATGACTGATCTAATAGGTAAGCAGAGCCTTTGCAGGAGTCCTAAGGTCACCTAAGAGAGTTCTCTGCTCCCTCAGCTCCCAGGCCCCATGCCTTGCCATGGCATCCAGCACACCCTGTCTTTGTTATCTGCTTCTTGAAAAAGCATTCTGTGCTGTGGGATTGCTTTGTCACACCAAAGACAAGTTTAAACATTCATAAGATTTTTTTTTTAGTACTAATAATAGATCTTTGTATCTCTATGTGAAGAGACTGTCTCCTGCTTGAGTCAGAGACTGGGCTGTTGGTTTGTTTTCTGACAGTGAAGTGCAATTAGAACTCATCCCTTTTGAAGCTTGCTAAGAGAGAGAGACCCTCTGGCTTCCCAGGAGCACCATCTGATTACGTAAACTATTTGTTACTTGGGAGAAAGTGCGATAGAGATTTGGACTTTTTTTTTTTTTTTTTTTAAATAAGTGTTTGTATTAGAAACATCTCTGTTGCTCTCTATATAGTAACATAATCCTTCAGGGTAAGAAGAGGAGTCCTTTTTGACTGAGTAACATGCTCTGCAGAGGGGCTTTTAGTGATCCCAGTGTGCCCAGATGACTTGGCAGCTGCTGGGGGAGCTGGAGGAGCTGAGGGAAGTGCGAAGGTGGGGATGGGGAGCAGGGTGGGAGCAGAACCTGGCGGGTGCTGGGGAGGATGGTCACCAAGCACCTGGACTGAAGAAGGGTCATTGCTGGGTTCCAGGAGACAGATGGTGAGTTGCAGAGATGGGCAAAATTAATATTTAACAACACAAACTCAGCTCAGTTTGGGCCAGCCATGACTTTGCTCCTGCCAACACCATCTGTAGCATTCCAGAAACATCCCTACCTCCTCAGCCAAGAGGAGCCAGGCTCAGCAGAGCAGAGGCAAAACACTGTGAGACACCAGCTACTCTAAATGGCAGGAAAAAGGCAGCACCAGTAATTCCCAGCTCCTGCAGGAGTGTGGAGGAACTTTTGGCTGGTTCAGAGAGGGCAGAGGAGTGGAAGGAAGCCTGCAGCTGTTAGGGTGGGAGAAGCAGCTTGTTCTGGGATTGCAGTAGGATGAGTGACCAAGGAAGGACGGAGCTTCCTCCCATACCAGTGAATATCTTTTGGCTCCACACTGTACAGTGCAGGTGAAATGAGAACATTTTTACATCTCAAAAGTGGAAGGACTGTAACTGAAGGAGAGTGGGCAGAGAGGAGCTGGTAGAAATAATACATGAAATCAGGGCAAAATTTTATGGTCAGAATTAGCAATATGCATTCTAGGGAAAGATTAGGAACACAAATCAGCTGCAACTTAGTTACTAGGTTGGGAATTGGGTTAAAATCTTTCTACCTAATAAGCCAAGCTCTGAAGAATCTGTTGAAAGATTTTTTAATTTTTTTAATTTCTACAATAGATTCAGGAAGAGATCAAAGTTGCAACATAAAACCCAACAAACTTCTTCTGAAGCCATAAAATTACTGCTGCTTTTGGTGAAATCCTTGAAAGCAGGGACAGAACTGTTGTGACAATTTTGCAACTCCCCCCCTTCTCAACTGCACAGCTGGGGACAATGCATTTGGACAAAGTGGAGAAAAGCTGCCTGCTGACTTCTATTATCCCTTTCTTGGGTAAAAGAGGAAAATATTTTATTCCTAGGAAAGAAAGCATAAAACCACAGTATAAAACCTAGCATAAAATAAATCTTAAGTAGGGACACTGTAGCTATTAGAGTGCTGTGTAATGAGAAGGCAACCCCAGGATGGGCACCTTGCTTGATGTACGGTGCTGGTCTATACATGAAGCCAGCTAATCAGATATAGGTGTCCTTTAATTAAGGGCTCATGTACAGCGTAGTAGCAGTGAGGGAATATGATGAAAAGAAATGGAAAAGGAAGGCGCTTTATTCACCACACCGGGAAACCTTTATTGTATGGAAACGATCAGAATGTAAATTTTTATCATCTGTCCCAATTTGCCGCTGCTTTAATTAAAATAACACCCAGGACACGAGGGGAGCGCCTGGCTGGATGTGCTCCGTGCCCCTAATGACTGTCAGATGGGAAGGCGAGGGCTGCCGAGAGGGCAGGGCTGCGGGAAGATCCGGAGGGACGTGGTGCCAGATGGCCCGGCTTGTTTTATTATTTTAGATCTCCATTACGGCTTTTCTTGCCTTCATCTCTCCGAAGGATGCGTTCGTTCTTTGGGAATCATTTCTCAGCCGCGGGGTGCGCGTTTAACCCTCTGGAGCCCACAGCGCTGCGGCGCGTTCGTCACTCGCGTGTCACACAGCTCTGCTCAGCCCAGGGCTTGCCCACAGCAGCCCTCCCTCGGCTAATTCACCGGATCCTGCTGTCCTAAAGCAGTTCCAGCTGCTTGGCACCAAAGCAGTGCCAGGGCGATGCCCTGAGCTGTTCCTCTTCTGTTTCACCCTCACTCGCTCGGGGAGCAGCCCGGCTGCTGGGCATCGCCGCTTTGGGCGGCTCTGTCACACCCGCAAAGCCTCCTTGGCAGCAGCAAATAGCCTCGCTCATCTTCCTCCAGCTCTGGGGCTCCAGAAAGCGCAGAGAAGTACTGAAAAAAAGAGGGTTTAAAAGGTTTTTTCCCCTCTTGGGTTCGGCGCTCACGGCCGCGCTCGGTTCGTGCGGGGTCTGCCGCCTCCCGGTGGCTCCTGCGGGGAGCTGCGCACTCAGGAGCTGCTGCCTTTGGGGGTGCTTAGAGATTTTGGGGGGTCTTCAGAGATTTTGGGTGTTGTTTAGAGATTTTGGAATTGTTTAGGGTTAAAACCGGTAATACTGCCTTCCAAAAAGCTGTTTGGAACAGCCAAAAGCGTCTGCATTCAGAGCAGGGTTTTTAAATTTCTTCCTTCTCTTGCGTCCGCAGTGATAACAAAGGAGCTTTGATTTGTTTGGTCTCTTCTTTTATCAGGGGTTGGTATTAGTGATTAGTAGTTAGTGGCTACAAAATGTGCTTGTCTCTTGTGATCCAGTGGAAAAAAAAAAAAGGTCAAACTTAGAAACAATTTCTAGATCCTGAATATGCATCCTCTATAAAAAAGCCTGTTCAGCAATTCAGGACTCCATTCAGAAATCTGTTTTACGTTTAGGTCATTCTTGGATTCCAGTGGAGTGGCTAGACTCATTTTGATCATGACTGTATAGCAGAACAAATAGGAAGATGCATTTCCACATACTGTGGTTTTAGTGACATGTGCAGGAAAAACACTGAATTCACCCCAAAAATTTGTGGCACGCCATGACAAGGGAAAAAACAAAGAAAAGACTCTGAATAAAGTGCCATGAAGAGGATGAAAGATGATATGATAGCCAGGGAATAAGGCATTGCATTTTCAGGATTCTGAATCAATAGCTGGAATTTTGAACATCTCTGGAACAATTTTCAAAATACCTTGTATTGTGATGCATCGATGTTTTCCAAACAATGTCAATTTGTAATGGTTTTCCAGTGCATTCCCAAGGATTTCACAGGTGTAGGAAAACTGCTTTTCATCATCCCAAGGCTGGCAGTGACACAGCTGTCCATAGCAAAGTGATTTATTCTGTCACCTCTGCTGGTCTGCAGTGCCCAGCTCTGTGCTGGGAACAAAGCCTGTGCTTTGCTGAGAGGGAAGGCAAAAGTAGAGGTAGGAGGGAGGAATGTCTGGGAGGAATCAGAGACTCTTTGGAGGGTCTGTGGGGTGATGGGGAAACAAGGGATGTCATGAAATCCCTGTGCCAAGTGGGACATGAGAGAAATATTGGTGGAGCACAGCATTCTACTTCAAATTATTCTGAAGCCTTATGCTGTATATTATAATATTAGATTAACCAATCAAAACTTGTTAGGCTATCAAAATGAAGTCTTTGGGCATTGAAAATACACATTTTGGAGAAAGATGCATAAAAATTAGAGGCCTAGTTTTGACAAGGATCTCAAATTTTGAGTGTTTTTTGCAAAGCTTGTCCAGACTTTTGAAGCTTTGTTGTCATTTTGGACCTTCTGAGAGCTCCCAGCTTTCCTTGTTAGGTTGACAGCAACCAAATATTGCCACTATTTCCTTAGTCCCTCCCTAGCACTTGGAAATTGCCTGGATATTTTTCAGTTGTTCTGTTAAAATAACTTTATGAATGCTTTTTATCCTACCTTTACCCAGTACTTGAGTTCTGTGTTCTCATTGCTTCTATTTTAATCTCTTTCCCTCAGTACATTTTGTCTTAATATTGTTAATATTGTACCAGGTCTAGAGAGAATGAGCTCATGATGTGAGTGAAGTAGACTTTCAAAATTATACGACATACAAAATTGTATAAAAAATATTGAATGATTTATTTAGGGATATGAGTACATTATACCAGTAATCTAATTCCCAGTATCTTCCTAAGCAGCTTTCAAACCCATTTTTGGATTTCTTTGGGTTTCAAATTGCTGCTAAAATAATGAAAATGGATGGAGCTGCTGATGAATCATCATGACAATGTTTGGTACCAATGGGGACTTTTGCCAGAGTGTTTTCATCAGGAACAGGGTCCCAGTGGCACTGGCCCACTTAGACCTGCAGACACAAATTAAAAAAGAATTATTTCTATTTCCTTTACTTGTACTGGTGTTGCCACAGCTTGGATTAAAGTTTCTATCAAGAGTAATAAATGAATCTAACTTAATTCCATGCCTGGCAGTGTCCTCTCAGCCCAACCAAACACAAACCAGTCAGCAGGAAGGGCTGGGGGGCTCCTGATGGCCTTTAGAGAATGGTGTTAAACAACAATAACTAACCCTTCTTTGCCCTGCCCTGGCACACAGCTCTCTCCTGAGGGAGCCTGGGGAGCCCATGTTCCACATGCAAATTAAGCAATGGGAATGTTTCTGTGAAATGGAAGTCCATGAAAAAGTTTGTTTTCAATGAAAGAACCAAACCTTACTTTGCACATCAGCATCAGAAGTTTTATGGATGTAGCTTGAACCAGACTTCTGAAAAAGGAAATGAAACAGAATCAAAGCAAGCCCAGAATCAGAAGCAACATTAAATGATTATTTCTTACACCAAGAATCAATATTGCTCTGGTAAGTGGGATTGCATTTGCAAGCCTTCCTCCTGCCTGTGGGGACTTCATTACTGCTGGCATTAGGCACTGGATGGCCTGGCAGTCTGCACTCAGCCCCACAGGCAAATATAATCTCCTGACTCTGAGGAGGCTGGGTCAATTCACAATTTGATGATTGGAACTGTCATTAATTATGGCTGCAAAAGCAATTGCAGGTGACAATACAAGCAAAAGAACACCAGCTGTTGTGGAAGTCATCAGGTAGGAAATCTTGGTTTCAGGTTGTGTTTCTCAGTACCACAAATGATAATAATAAATAAGTAGCACAGTAATTAGTACTATTTTTCATTTAATAGGTGGGACATGACCAGAAGACCTACTAATGTCTGACATCTCTTTTTCTTTTTTTTTCTCCAGGACGATTTTCTCTACAGTGTCTCTGTTCTAAGTGGAATCCTTTGCACGGTCTTGGCTGTAATCAAATTTATGCTGGGAAAGGTCCTTACAAGCAGAGCACTGATAACTGATGGTAAGTGTGACATTGATCCTGCTGCTTTTATAGACTCTTCCAGGGATCCCTGCATGATGAGAGCTGAGAAAGAGCATTGAAATAAGGCAGCCACTGAGAAATGGGAAAAAACCCAAACCCTAGAACAGTCTGTGGTACAACTGGCCTCTAGCACAGACAGCTCAGCTGAAATGGAATGTCTGGTGGAAGCCAAACAGTGAATGTGTGGACAGTAAGCATCAATAGAGTTAGAGGTAGAGCAGATAATGGATTAGAGGAGTGAGAGTCAGAGGTTAGGCTGCAGCAGGGGGATATGACACCAATTTAGAGAGCTTTGGTTAAATCACCTCCATCCTCACTGCCTGTGCCTGGTAAAATCCTGAAAGCTCAAATGAAGCAAAGTCTGCTGCAGAAACCCTGCCTGCCTTGAGCAGGGATCATCACCAGCACCCACAGTGTTGGTGGGCATCCCTTTGGTGTCATTTGTCACCACAGGGCTTTCCCTGCCACTCATCAGAGCTGCTGGGGCAGGGCAGGTGTGAAACAAAACCTTCCCCTGCCCTGCACTCCTCTGGCCCTGCTGGGGTTTGGCACAGGGTGGATCTCCTCCACTGCACCCTTGGAGCACCTCACTGCCACCACTGCATCAGCCCAGCACTTGACTGCTTCTGGTTTTAAAGGCAGGTTTGAAATCGTGCTTTAAAAGTAGGTCCAGATATTCCTCTTTCTGGCAGGGCTCAAGCTCCTGAACGCTCAGAAATCCCAGGGATCTGCCCTTCACACGGGTGAGGCCACAGTGATGGCAGAAGTTTCACAGCCCCCTACAAATCCCTCCCAGTTTTATCTGCCAGGGCAGTTTGAAATACTCAGTAAACAAACACTGTAGGGTGTTCATGATTCATGGGTTGTGGTACCTAAATTATTTTACTCTTTGCTACAGATTTCACTTTAAGGAAATTCAATTCTCAGTTTACTCTAGAGATACATAAATTTTGTTTTATTTTAAGCAAATTAAACATACTTAATTTTTTTTTCTGGATGATGTGTGATAGCACATGTTATGAGTATCTCTATCATCCCACTTGTATAAATTCTTCATGTTTATTTATATTTTAAATCTGAAAGAAGCAAAAAAGGCATCAGAATAGCAGTGTGGGGGTTACAACTAAGCTATTGCCTCCCTGCATTTGGGATTCTCTCCCAACAGACCTCCAGCTCAGAGATCTTATCCTTTCCAATGTGGCTCTGCCACTCTAGACATTGGAAAACAAAAATATCTCCAACCTGCAAAAAGGATTCTGGAAAGGATGCTGGGAACTGCAGCCCAGTGAGTCTGACTTCCTTCACTGCCAGGGTGGGACACGTTGACCATTTCAGAGCTGTGCCTGGGCAGGAACATGAGGAACCCTCCCTTCAAAAAAATGTAGCTTCATTTTGAAACAGAGCAGTTCATTCAGCCAAAATATTAACTGAAAATTCCTAAATAACTCCAGCTCTGAATTGTTCTCCTGTATGACAGAGAAATCTCTTTCCCCATAATTACATCCTCATGCTAATGATACTGCTTCTGAGCTGGAGACTGCTCATTCTTTGATTAAAAAAATTAGGGGAAAAAGTATACAATTACCTCAGCCTGGTTTTTATCTCTCTTCTCCCCTTTAGAGCTACTTTAGAAAATGTAGGAGGCTGATCTTAACATGTGTGGTTAAATATCTGCTTTCACAAGATATATTTACATATGTACTTGATTTATTAATGATCAGGAAGAGACAATGTGATTCAGCAGCTGAGACAGATTTAGCAGTCCCTTGCATATCTTTTTTTAGTGTTTTCTGTTTCCTGCTTATTTACCTCCTGTGATCCCTGGCTCCAGACCAACAAACTGTTTTGAGTAAAAGGAGCATGAATTTTTCTTCCTAAAAAATAGGTTTATTTTCTGAACAGTAAATTCTCCGTTATGCATGTCAACATCTATTAATTTTTTAAAAATAATTTTGTTTTAGAGTAGGGCTTAGCAGCAATATCTCTTTAAATCCTGGATGTATGAATCCTAATAAAGCAAAATGTCATTTGTACAGTTTGTTTACAGCAAAAGCCCTTGGCCTTTTGGGTAATAAAAATAGCCATTTCCTGCCTTGAATTTTGTGACATCCCAGAGGACAACTCTGTGACAGTCAGTGATGTCAGCCAACTTTCCTGCAGGTTTTAGGTACCTGTTTCCTACCCAGATTTAACCACTTGTTTTTTCCTGCGCTGGCCTTACACTCAGAGCAGTGTCTGGATGAATACCTGCAGCCATTACATGATTTCCTGCCACATCAGCAAAGAAAGGTTTGCCTGAATGAGAGTCAGGAAGGGAAAACAATTTCCTTTGCAAGTAGCTTTTAAATTATTTGGAGCCATCAGCCAAGAATGGCATGAAAATATTTTATTCTTTTGCATGAATCCATCGTGCTGATGGATTCTGAATTCAGCTGGAGCAGGGGAAGTAACCCTGGTTTAAAATTCTAATTATTAATTTATATTTTATATTCTTTATATCTGTAGGCACAATATACATAATTTCAACATGTGTTAGCAGTATAAATGAGTAAATAGACAACAACTGGATTGAGAGGTGTGGATCAAAGGACAGGCTCAGGAAGAAGTGTCAGGTGTTTCATTGTTGGCAGTCATGGGGAACTGCAAAAACCTGGCTAAGTCCTGTAAACAGCAGCTGGCTAGAGCTGAATCAGCAAGTGATATAGAATATTTCATGTTTGATATTTCATTTGTTATCTAGGTTAAATAGTGTATGGATCTACCAAATTAATGTGTCCTCAGTGACTTTTTTTTTGTTTTGTTTTGAGTAACAGGGGTATCTTTTGGGTTATTGTGGACAAAAATCAGAAAAAGGGAATTTGGAGTTAAAAACCAGAGCACAAGAAGTGACTTCTAAAACCCCAAATCAATAATCAATCAAACAGGAGTTGAATGGAAAAGGGCATTAATTCTTCCAAAAGCTCTGTGAGAATTTTGAAGGGACAGTCTTGGAGAAAAAGAAAACAGGTTAAAAAAAAAAAAGGAGTCTAGAAGGAAGTTCATTAGAATTGTAAATAGTACATAAGAAGCTACTGTGTATACTGTGGTATATCTAAAGCATAAATAGAAAATATTACCAGGATTATCCTGTATGTCATCAGCAACGTCTACAGCTCTAAGCAATAGTGCCAAGCTTGTAAATAAATAAATGGAATGGGATAAAAACTCCAAGAGAGGGTCTTTGACAGGAAACTGTGCAGAACCATTTCCCTTTCCACGAGTTCCTGGCATTCATCCTTGAATTATTTTTTCCCCCTTCTAGGTTTCAACTCTCTTGTAGGTGGAATAATGGGATTTTCCATCCTTCTTAGTGCAGAAGTGTTTAAACACAATTCTTCTGTCTGGTTCCTGGATGGCAGTATAGGAGTGTTAATTGGACTCACAATATCTGCCTATGGAATCAAGTGAGTATCTCCTGTGTCCAGCAGATGGGCTGGCCCTGAGAGGTGGGAGCTCATAGCCTTTGAGATTTCAGGTAATTCCAGTGAAATCAGTCCCTGGGGTTTATTAGACAAGCAGCCAATGCTGGAGCAGAATGTGTGGAAAGGGTTATAAAAGGCTGTGTTCCCCACATCAGCTGGAAAGCAACCAGGACTTAAAAAGAAATCGGAATAATTTTAGGTTTTTCTATACTTGAAACGAAAGATCGGAAAAATAACCACAAATGATGGATAAAATCAGTCCTCCTTGCCTTTGTGGCACATATCTGAGCACTGCTCTGCCTTTGGATTAAAGGAAAGGTGCCCAAAATTAAAGAGGGATCTTGCTATTGATTTCTGTCCCAGCCTACCTTTGGCAGGTTGCTGCTCATGTTCCAGATGCCATTTCTCTTAAATTTTAAGATGCTTTCTTGATTTACATCAGAAACAGAATAAAAAAATCAAATGGAGCTCTGGCATGCCCTTCATTGCTGCCACAAGTTCCCTTGACTGCATGGAATGTAACCCGAATTTTGGACTTTATCCCTCGTGGCTTATCTGCCACAAGAGAAAGTGGGAGAGGGAGCATCTTAGTTGGAATTATGCCCATTGAGAAGCAGTCCTTGGCCAGGCTGCAGTCAGCCCTCAGCTGGAAGCTGTGTGGGTTTGTTTCTTTTTTTTTTTAACTTGGAAAATTCAATTAACATTTTCATGGGGAGTACCACTCTTAAATAGGTCGGTATAATCACAATTTCCACTGTAAAACTTAACGGCTCTGGAAAACTGTAAAGGCTGTTATGCCACTTGAGCTCTTTTTTATTCATGAATATTTAAATATTCAGTTCTGGGGCTGTCCTGTGCATGCTCCTTTGTGAGGTGGACTACAGCTGGCCTGTTACCTATATTCTTAAATAAATAAAATCCATTGTCTTAATTTCTTTAAATAAAGGAAATCCTTTGTCTTAATTTTTAAAAATATATAAAATCCTTTTAATAGTGTCACCTGTTTTAGGGTATACATAGCACTAGGCATTCCCCCTTTTCTGTTTAAAAATATATATTTTGAAGTGCTTTGTAGTGGATTCTAGTGGTGTAAAACACCCTATAGCTGTAAGAATTGTATTTAGTGAGGCATACAACTGCTTCTGAAAGTACTGTTTACAAGACTAATTCAAAATTATCAAAGGAAACATCTCGTGTCTTAGGTTTCACAGGCCACATCTTGGCACATGAGGAAAAATGACACATTTTAATGTTTGTAATATCTTTAAAATATTTGATTCTTGAAGTATTTGAGTGAAGTTACAGGTGAGTTGTCATTATAAAGGTCTCATTGATGGCCTAAGGTGTATTTTTCTTTGAAGGATTATGAATAATCATTAAAGAGACAAAGTTAAGTGTTATATTGCCATTATTTAGAGTTATCACGAGGTATGTCCAGTTAGATAGAAGGTGATAAACATTGTCATGAATATTGTTTGAGAATAATGCATGTAAGCCTTTCTTTTACAAGCATATTGAATAGGTTAACTTTTGCTGTTTTCTCCATAACCCTGTAAGCTTTAGCACTTTCTTTGTACCGGCTGTGGTCCAGCACACCTTTGTGTCTCCCTGCAGGCTGCTCATCGACATGGTGCCCAGGGTGAGGCAAACGCGGCACTACGAGATGTTCGAGTGAAGGTGCTGCCCTCTCCCTGCAAGGACTGTAAAGCCACAGCGTCCTGCAAGTGGTGCCAATGGTATTTCCCTGAATATGCAGTTCGTTTCCCCGTGGTCTGTTTCTGTTGAAGTTCGTTTGAATGGGAAATCTCTCTGTAAATCTGGCATATTGTGCACACTGCTTGCGATTCAGCCAAACCGCAGCGTTTTGGTTTGTTTTTAATTCTTATTTATTTCCGGTATGCTATTGATTCCTGTGACAATAGAAAACATGCAGTTTGCAGCTTGAAGCCAGCTGCCATGTTGTATATTCCAGAGTGAAAGTGTTCTCAATGGTGTGGTAAGCCTGTGGGTAAAGAAGTGCCAGTTTCAGATTTGAGTTTTGGATTTTTTTTTCCCCCCGGCCTGTATTTTCCCAAACACATGCTGTAACAGGAGTACAATCCTTGCTAACCTCTTCAACTAAGAGTATCTTACACAGAGTCTGGACACCAAGAGCTGTGTTGCTTAAAACACCTAAGTAGCTACTTCCACCCTCTTGTTGAAATAGACACCCGGAAAGAGCAGGTACTGCCCTTCCTGTGATCAGAGAGATACTGCATTTTAACCCCAAATTAACTGAAATGATATATCTTCAATTTAAATTCTATTTTTTCTTAATGAGACACTGTTCATAGCTTTGCATGGACCAAACAAGCACACACAGTATTACTGTACAGACCAAAGCCAAAAATGTCATGCAGGGAAGAGGAGCTGCTCAAGGAAAGGGATTTTCATCTCCTATTTTGCCATCTGCAGCTGTACCAGCGTGTGTGACGTTGTGGTTGCTCTGTAGTCTGACAACGGCACAGCAGTGGCTCAATCTCGTGGTGAGATACAGATCTATTTATTAGGTTTAGATTGTCCTGTAAAGTGTTGCTCACTTTCCACCACACATCTTATATATTACTTAATAGCAGGTTAAATGATCGAAGAATCTTGATGTATAATCAATAAAACTGGTATCTATTTTATACAGTATCTGTAAGTAACATTTGAAAACTATTTCCAGAATGTATCATAGAACAAAGTCTTCCTGTATAGCAGCCTATTAAACTGGACTCTCTGGCTATAGCCATTTTCTCTTTATTCGGTGTATTCCAGGTTGGTTTTCACAACAGAGAATCAGTATTGTTGCTTCTGTTTATCACAGGTGAATAAAAAAATAGGACAGATCACTGCAGAGTTTGAAATAAGGCCATGGTAAGTAGGTGAGCAGCTAGAAATGCCCATTTCTAGTACATAACAATGGACTACAGATATGAGAGTAGATGTACAGTTAGACTGATCAGTGAGGGAGGTACAGTGGAGACACTGGTTTTTTTTGCACAGGTGTGATGTTAAAATTGCATTTCCCATCATCTGTGACTTGACCAGGTCCTTAAGGATGTCTAGTACAAGCCAACTCCTGCTGATTTGTGGTGGGAGAGACCCCCCACTGGTTTCCCTGACCTGGAATTACCCATATGAGAGTGACAATACTGGAAAGAGAACATGCCTTGATACAGGATTCCTTATGGCAAAATGAAATTTGCCCTGCTGCTGTCATTTGTTTTCACATACTTTTGATCAGTTAAGTTTGTGTGTTTGTATGCAAAGTGGTGCTATCAGTGCTGATGCTGCTTGTGCCTTGCTGTCACAGGATGATGTCACCCAGCTGCAAGGTGACAAAGGAGCTACTTCAGAGGAGCATTCAGCAAGGACTCCAGAAGGACTGGAAAGTGTAGGACTGCTCACTGTACTCAGCACAGGTGGATTTTTAAATATGAAAGACCCTTTTGCTTTTCCCATTATGTTTCTTCTCTCACACCAGTTCCATGAAGGGAGCTGTGAGCTGGTATTTCCTCACTGATCAACAGTGCTTGTCAGGCATCTTCAGCCTCAGAGTCACAGAGCCAGGGCCTGAACCTAGCAATATTAGACATTTCGTGAGTTTGTTAGATTTCTTGATACTGTTTACCCTTTTCCATCTCCCTGAGGGCTTTATTCCCACTCAGTCCCATGGAGAATTTTGATAATATTTGAGAACTACAGAAGTGCTGCTCCCCAGGGCCATGCAGTCCAGCAGCCTGTTTGAAGCCCAGGGCTGCAGAAAACTGAGGAGGGACGTGGTGCTGGCTGAACTCCTGGTATAACCTTTGCCACACCAGAGTCCTAAACCACTGAAAGTATGCAGAACACTCAAACCAACACCCAGCTGAAACATTAAATAGTTCTGTTAGAATGCTGAGCGTAAACAGGAGCACAGATGTGCTGCTCATGCACAAAGGAAGGTTAAACATTCAGTTAATGAAGTTTCACACTTCCTTCTGAAACTCTGGAATGCTCTGAGGATGTTTCTAAATACAGACACCTGAAAAGGATATGTGGTTAAACAAGTTAATCGTAGTCTTATCAGATTAATTTAAACCAATTGCAGAGAGTTTTCAGTTACCACAGGAGCTTCAAAGCATTGCTGGTATTAGCAGGCAAATGCAAGAAAATAATAGAAATACTTGTGATACTTGATAAAGTCCAGGAAAAAATGATTCTCAGAAATGGTGATAAAGCCAGC
Source organism: Motacilla alba alba (assembly GCF_015832195.1). Classification (NCBI taxonomy): domain Eukaryota; kingdom Metazoa; phylum Chordata; class Aves; order Passeriformes; family Motacillidae; genus Motacilla; species Motacilla alba. Next base: position 6,763,295 of record NC_052022.1, read on the forward strand.
TGGCATCAAGGAGACTCTGTGTGGTACGTGACAATAGCAGAGAAAATAACTGCTCATCCATCTCCTGTGACACTGCTCAAGCCAGCCACCTCAGAGGGAACAGTTCCTATATGAGTTTTCTTTATTAAATGTCAGCACCAGTTGATTTTTTCTAACTACAACATGGCAAGTTTGCTTCTAGCTAGGCTAAAGGAAGGTGGACTTTAAAAAAGCTGCAACAGCTCAAAAGCACTGGGACTAATCACCTGAAACTTGGCACTGGCCAACATAATAACCTGCCTGGTGATCACAGCAGCACTGCCAAGGGCTCTTTGTTGTGCACAGGACGAGAGGAAGGAGCCTCAGAGCTCACACAAGGAACAGCACTGGCCAGAATGAGCCTGCAAACTGACACTTTATTAAAGTCTGGCCAAGCTCAGAATTGCAAATTAATCCCTGAAAGTGACTGTGACACTGAGCAGATGCTTTGAATCTGGCCATATTGTTCAGCAGAGAAGGGAGCTCAAAAACTCTGTCAGGATTACAAGAGCTGCAATCTCCAATCCCCAGCCATGACCCACACACCAGGTAGGCATGGGAAATGATAATGTTCACTTTTAGCTAAAAGCCAGATTTTTTTTGAATCTTGATTGTCATTTAAAAAGTCACCAGACTAACATCTTCTGCTGATTTATTCCATTTTGCTTCTTGCTATAGTAGGCAGACCATAAATAAGCATCATCTAACCACAGTGGAAAAAGCCTCAAAAGAATCTCCCTGATGATGTTCCAGGAATGGACCTGAAGCAAAGATCCCAGACAAGAAGCTCCTCAGATGTGGGCAAATTCAGCTGTAGGTACACCTGCAGCTGGGAATGTCCCACAAAGGTGCTCACCCCTGCTAATCCCACTTGAATTTCTGCAATCCCAGCTGCCTGGGAAAAAGTGAAGGCATTTCTGGCATTCTTTTTTGTGGGCCAGCTCATGGAGATGCTAGGCTACGGGACAAGGATTAATAGAATAGTTTGGGGTGGGAGGGATCTTTAAAGGTCATCTAGCCCAAAGTCATCCAGTCCCTCTATTAAGCCTTAATAATATGCAGACCAGGAATGTTTGTTGCCAACCTGACAACGTATTTTTTCCTTGGCAGTCAAATAAAGAGCTGAGGAAGCTCCTTGAACAGAGATTATGCCAGGAATTCAGGGACTTGTGTAGATGCTTCACACAGGGGTTGCACACAGTTCTGCTGTGCTGGCAGTGATTTCTCACCTCTCTGCCTGTGCTGGGTGTGCTGCCACCGAGAGGAGCTGTGACAGAGCCATCCCTGTGCCTCTGGCTGTGCTCATCCAGGACCAGGAACTGCACGGGAGCAGAACACAAAAACACATTCCTGTGGTCTGGCATGTGGGGCCAGGTTATGCAATGTGAGAGCATAATTAATGCAAGCAACAGAGCAGCCAGGGATGTTTCCCTCTCCTGTTCCCTCAAGTTGGGAGCTGCTGTTTTCCCTTCGGCCACGGGATCGGTATTGGATGTAGCACTGAACAGTTCCTGTTTTTACCCTGTTCAGTGGGATCAGCTGCCCCCAAGCCTCCAGCCTACTCACCAGGAGCTGCAGGAGAAGGGAAGCTCAGAGTTCAGGTCCTGCAGGCAGGCTCAAAGTACATTTTCTTCCAAGTTAGTTTGGCGAGTAACTGGGAATGTCCCATTTTGTCAGCTCCCACTGCTGGCACCAAACCCAGCACCCTTCTGAGCTCACCTCTTGCTGACTCAGGCTGTAGGGATTATTGTCACCTCTCACCTCACCGTGGAGCAAGGAGTGGAGGCAACTCCTCTTCAACAGGCCAAGTGACAATGCCAACCTCCTGTTACTGGGCAAACCCATGGGGCAGAACCCAAGCCTGCAGCACAGCTTGGGTTGATCACACCAATTCCACCCCCTATGGAGGTGAGGAGGAGATCAAAGCCAGGAGGGGTCTCTAGGGACTTGGCAGCTTCCTCTCCATGATCTCCTGTGCTTACAATGGGAGCACCAGCTGTTACCTGCCGAGCTCTCACCTCGGTGGATTTTCTTTGGAGTTTTTACTCTTTTAGCATTTTTGTGCAGCACTGGTTTGCTTTGACGTGTCTCTCCTCACAAAGGTGCAGGAAGCAGATGTCTTCAGCCAGGCAGTGCTTCCCTGAGGTCCTGCAGGAGCAAGGACCCCCGAGGCAAGGCTCCCAAGCAAAGCAGGACACACGGTGAGACCAAACAGCTGGGGTCTGTTCTCTGCAAACTGTTCCCAGGGGTTTTGCTACAAAGATTCACTACCTAGATTTCAGCTAAATGCAAGCTCCACTATCAATAAAACAAAATAACAAGTCCTGACAAGCATAAACACAAATACAGGGGAGTGTGAGGCAGCAAAGTGGGTGCTCCAGCTCTTGCACACTGAGGGGAAGTGTTTTGAGAGCAGCCCAAAGTCCCAGCAAAACGTTTCCATCTGTGGACTCTCTACCAGCTGGAGTTTGACTAAACCCAGTCTAAGCATGTGAGAGTTGAAGTATCCAGTATTTAAGCTCCCCCAAAGGAGCTCTCCAATACAGCTGCATGGTGTATTTTTGATTCCAAGTTCCAATTTTCATAGATTTTTTTTCCATTATGTGACTGCAACACAGCCCACATCTAACTCTAGCTGCTCACCATTTTACAGATGTCTCTTCAGCTTTTGAGATGTCAAAGCTGAACAACAATTAAGGGAATGAAACAGGAAGGAAAACGTTTCCAAAAATAAGCAGAACAAGAGCCTGAATGAGCAGTGTCCTCCACTAATTCATTTTGATGGTAGGAAACATTTGGAAACCGTGGTATGTTGAATAGCAACACAGAACCAACAACATTTTCACCCAATTTAGTCCAAGGGGAAGTATGCCAAGGACCATAAAAAGGGGCAAGTGGTGAAGGATATTCACATACTTTTCTTCACTGAAACAGCCATAAAAGGCTCTTGCAGCAGCACTGCACAGTGGAAAAACCACCCTCTGTAGCCACAATGCACAGAACTCCCCAGTGAAGAGACTGGCCAAGTGGATATCCAAACCCACCTCACAAACCTCTGCCAGCCTGCAAGGCATCTGTCTGACATCTTCATTTCTGCTCTTGCTTACCAGGGTGTGTGTCATTCACTGGGACAGGGGCAATACAAGGCATCCCAAGGTGGTATTTACTGACTTCTGTACTCTTCTGATTCGACAGTACTCAGTTATGTGCGGCCACATTAAAAACAAATAACCAAAACATCAAAAAACTTAGAAAAAGGTAATGGGTAATGCTGGAAAAAATGAGCTGTTGCTTCTCTCCAGTGTAGTTGTGCCTTTTTTTTTTTTTTAACACATAGCAACTGTGTTACAAATGGACATTTTTTTAACAGATAAAGAGTTGTCTTTTTTTTTTTTAACTATTATATTTTCCACTGCATACTGCTCCTGCATTAATTGCTCTATTACTCTTGGATGCCTCTACCAAAACCTCTCCACATTCCCAGCAGCTGACAACAGAGAGCCCTTCCCTCACTCTTGGCTGGGCTAACAAAACCTGAAGCGGGCAGAAAAGGCCTGTCAGCAGAATGGGTGCCACTGAAACACCCTGACAGCTCCCCTGGAGAACTTTCACTCTGGACGTTTGTATTTGTGCAGAGCTGCCAAGGTGATTTCATGTGGCACCTCTTGAGGGCACTGAACGCACACCCCAATCCACAGCTTCACCCTGAGCCCTTGTTCCTCGTGCACGTTTCACTCCTGAGTGCTCAGCATGTTCAATTGGACCCTGCAGGAGAATGCTCTCTAAAGCTGCTGTTTTACCACAGTGCAGCTCCATCTTTCAACTCCACAGTGTATTGTGCCAGCAGGTCTTGCAGGCCTGAGAGCCACTGCAATTCCAGTCTCACTTTCCCTTTCTCCCAAATTTACAGTGTGCTGTAAATTCAGTGTGTGCTGTAATTGAGTGTGCTGTAAATTTATAGGAAAGCAGGAATTTCTAACTACTGCTGTGACAAAGCTTCCTCCTGAAAGGAGGCTTGATGTAACCCATTACCCAACCCGGGTTTAAAACAAAACAAAGCAAACAGTTCATTACTCACCTGATGTTCTGCTGGCTACAGTGTGGGACTTACCTGTGCAGAGGTGGGGCAGCAACAGAAACACCCAGCTGCAGAGCTGGAAGAAGCCCCAGAAATGCAGTTTGGGATAAAAGGCAGCTCATGGCATTCCCATTTAAGCACAAAGCAACCATAAATCCAAATCACACAAGAAAAAAGTTTATTGAAAAATAAATTCTCCCTAGTTTTTTTTTCTACAACAGTGAAAACAAAGCATTTTTCTATGCCATTAAAGTACAGACATTTACTGTTCTAAAAAAAAAAAAATTAAAAAAAAATCCCATCCTATTGAACCCCAGGAACTTGGCAGTATCTGAACCACTGCGTTCTGTTCTGTTTGAATCCAACTGCTTGAACGTAATATAGTGGAACACAACCATTGAAATAAAACAAAGGATTAACCTATTAGGGGAGAATTCAAACAAACACCCCATAGTACCAGCCTGATCCTGAAGTTCTTGTGTCCATTTAAACCCTCATTGACTCCACATTATTGTTTGCAAAAAGCAATATTTTACTTCCAGTGAATTCAGTAGGTTTTTTCCCAATTTACACCGCTACAGGGCTTATTCAGACTCTGACCCTCCTCACCCACGAAGAGGGAGACTCCTCCAGGGAATGATGCAGACCAGAACCCAAAGAGCTGCCTCAAATAGCACTCTGGAGAATCTCCCTGCAGTGGTCAGCTCAGCAAGCTCAGGGGGATCAAAGTCTCCAAGCCCAAATTAGCTTTTTAAATATTCCCTGATATTTTTTATTTTTCTTTTGGCTCTCTTAGAATCTTCAGGGTAACATTTCTCACAAAACTTACTCTCTTTTTCCCTTTGGTAAAAACTGCCATTTCCTCCTCCTCTCCTGCATTCCTTGCAAAAACCAAATTAAACCCACGACTCCTTAAAAATATTTTTCACTGTCACTGTACTGCAACAGACCTGATAATGAACATAAATTAGTTCTGGGTATTACACCATTAAAATTAACTGCCTTCAGACAGCAATTGAACTTGATTTATCATGTGCCTATTTGATACTTCAAAACTACTTTGCAGCTGCTGGAGCCCGAGCCAGGTCGTGTTGCATGCACTCGGTGCCCGGATGGCTCCAGGAAATGCCAGGCGTTATTTACATGCTCTCCCTAAAGCCAAGGATTTGGTGGCTCCTGCAGGACCCAGGGCTGTATTTGCAGGGACAATCCAGATGTGTTTTCCTGCACCAGAAGCAGCCACGTGCGTTGGTGGCCGTGGGGACAGCAGGGTCCTCAATGCCTCAGTTCTGTGAGCCCTTATATGAGGTGACAAATTCTGGTCCCATGCACAGCTCACTGAAGTAAATAAGTAAATGGCACTTGCACTGAACTGCCCAGCAGAGAGAAGGGTTTCAATCACTTGAGCACAACTGATTTTTTAAAGCAGTTTCTACTGCTTTAAAAGTTATTACTCACTTTATCAAAACTTTGAGGACCTGGTTTTATTTACTCATTTAATAAATGAGGTGGCTTAGTGCTCTTGAGAGAGGTCTCCTGAATTAAAACACACTTTTTTGCATTCTAATTACATGAATATGCAAAGGATGACTCTGTTAAAAATGAGCAGGTCCCAGCGTGCAAGGCACATCAGCAATGGCTGCACTTTGTTGCTTTTCCTGGAAGAAGGAACAATGAATGATTCCTCACACCTGAGGCACTCTGGGGTCCAGCCTCTGCTATTTTCAACACATTCCTACAGTAAACATTTTACACTTGATACGTGGAGTTGCTGTTTACACATTCCATTTAAACATAATTATATTTAGAAGTTACAAACTAATTAAAAAAAACAACCAAACCAACCCTACAGAACTGCTTGAAAATGTGTGGATGAGATTTAAGTCACTGCCCATAAAACAGTGTGTTTTGATGTTACATTTACAGCAATATTATTAAAGCAGATCTCAATAAAATCCTCTGTGTCCCTGGCCATTTCAGCCCCAATGAAAACACATCTGTCAGTGCATTGCTCTCCTTGAGTTTACAGCATTCCTTATAACACTGGGGCCAAAGGAGAGGGAAAGAGATCACAAGTGAGAAGCTGAAGGCATAGCAGCTGCAAGACAAGCATCACGAGGAGACAGCCACCAAATGTTAGCACCCCTGGAAAAAAAGACTAGGAAATCAGAAACTGATAACTCCTGGTCTCTGTATAAATAAACAATAAAAGATTCCATCACTCAGACTCCCAACTGTTGACTGAACAGCAATTTAACCATGTTTTCAACGGATACCTTAATAATTAATCAGTAACATCAACTTAGAGCTGATCTATGTTGTGACAGCAAGAAAAACTGGTTGCTGATATGTGAGTAATATGTCCTGGAAGTGTTTGGTCTTTATCATTTAAGGTACAGTGCTTTACACTTATTAAAAAGGGAGGGCCGATTCTTTAATTTTCAGAAACATTAATGGAGGAGTTGTGCTATCACTGAAGCCAGGGGGAGGAACGAAGTTAATGAGGCTTGGATGAGATTACATCCAGCCCAACTCATCCCAGTTAATTTACTTTACTGGCAAAATCTGGTCCTGAAATGAACTCTGAGGAAAAGACATACCTGAGAAAGCAATTTGGGTTTTGTTTACATGAGGAGTGCTGCAAACTCAGAAATCACTTTGCAATTAAGATGGGCCATGCACTCTGAGAGGGGAGGGAATGGTCATATTAAGGACAAATCAAGGATGCTGCCTAGGATTTTAAAGAGCAGTGGTACAACATGACAGCCTGATTTGGAGCTGATGATATCAAGAAAAATTTTCCGTGAGTCTGATTTCTTGATAATCAGCAAGGTGCAAAAGCTGACACAAAGTAGCTGGGAGCAGAGCGGAGCTGGGAAGGTGCAGAGTCCTGGCTCTGGCTGCAAGCCCATCCCAACTGAAATCTGATCAGCAGCTGCCTTGCAAAACACTCCTGCAGAAAAGTAGTAGCATAAAAAAGAAAACCCAGCTGCAATAAGCTGACCAGTCCCTGCACACTGAGAGCTGCCAGTTCAGCTGTGATAAAAGGCCAGTGTTCTCTGCTAGCACCAGGAACCGCCCCGTGTACGTCCATGCAGAGACATCTTTATCTGAAAAACCAACACCTCCCAAAACCCAACTGGATCTTCAATTTTCCTGCCCGTCCAATCAGCTCTGGCTGTTCCTGGAGGTTTTCTGTTATCATTGTCTCCCTGGGGAATGTTAATGGCTTTCCTTTGCTCCCTGGTCATTGAACAGACATCCCGTCCCAGCAGGAGCTTCATGCCAAATCACAGATTCTCACTCAATTGCATTCTGCTTGCAGAAGCAATGTTTTGCAGGAATTATTAGAAGTTATAGTATCTTTTATCTTATTAAGCCTTATATAGTTTTAGAACAGATTTCTCCACTACTTAAAAACATTCAAAATTCACACCACTAAGTTGTAGAGTCATCAGCACAATTTACCTGGAATTAGTGTTCCATTATACTTGTTCAGACAGTGTCCATATTCCAAACACACATCCAAACCCCAAAGAAAGTAAAAAAGGCACATAAACATTAAATATTTGTAGAAACATAATCTGATATGAACAAGCAAACACACTGCTGCAACTATAAATTACAAAAAGAAACATAGAAACTAAGCAAAAAATGCAAAAAGCAACTCTATTTATACATGTGCAAATCAACTTGCATATATGAAATAAATGAGGTTTTTATTGGCATTTTTAAACAGTGTGTATTTACCAACTTTACCTTTCAAAGGCAAGCCTTTTATGTTAATTTTAATAAATATGTAAATGCTTCTCTCAAGTTTTCTAATCCCGTAGGAACAAGATTTTTGAAAAAAACTAGGTCACATACAAAAATACAAAATTTTAAAACAAAGAATGTCTTGATATGAGAGATATGTTTAAAAGCTTGTAAAATGGTTTTTGTATTCAACTTTTGACATTTTTTTCCCATCCATCGCAGATCAATAGATTCAAATGCAGTCATGCAAAAACCTGACTTGTGAGCAGAGGAAGATGCAAGCTCTACTGTCAAACTGAAAAGAGCAGCACGGTCCCCTCTCTGATGTCCTTGCTTGAGTGCAAGAACAGGACTACACACCTTTATTCTTCAATTAGCAAAGAAAATAGTTATGGAACTCGGACAGAAAGCTGCCCCCTAGCCTGAAATGTGGATATCTAAAACAGGTTGTAGTAAATAATTCAAACTCTTCACTAGTCCCACATGGATTTGCCTGAGTGTTCATCTGCAGAAGGATTCACTAATTTCTCACTGCTCGGGGGAGCACGGCTGTGTGACGGGAGCGTGTGTGGGGCTCAGAGAGCAAGGCTTGCAGAGTCTGTGCACTCACAGTTCTAAATACAGTCTGCTTTTACAGGAATATAGACTGAAAGCTGGAGGTCTTGATTTGTTATTCCTCAAGATTAATGAGTCTTCTCTAGAGGTTTCAGTGGAAATATGATCAGAGACCACTGACTCTGAAGCCAATTTGGATGTTCTGTCCCTGGCTGAAACGCGAGCGGCATCAGTGCTGCTGTGGCATTTTGGCCAGAATGTACAATTCAGTTCAGCAGACTAGAAACAGTGCTACAGCATGAAAAAACAGAGCTTATGACAAACTCTCCCTGCTGTGGTAAAGGCAAACGTAGCATTGAGCAAAGCACTAGACCAGAAAATGTTATAATAACAAATACCAAACCCCTCCCATCTTTAAAGGTTTAGAGGCAAAATCAAATGCAGTATGTATTGCCATGTGGGCCTTACAGCAGGGGGATCCAAGCAAACATGTATTTACAGCAAAGAATTACACTACAGCAAAACCCACTTTTTGCATCCTTTAAGTGCACACGCACAAATCTTTGTTTCCAACATAATTCTGTGATATCCCAGTCCAAAATCAATTCCTGCCTGAAAAACATCAGGCTGAAGACAAGTCCTGCTGTTGCCTTTACTTTCAGCACCAGCTGGAAGTTCATACACTGTGATAGGCAGGATTTTCTAGTTCCACAAATATGCACAGGTATGCAGGGGATATTTTATATAAAAACAGAACGAATTGTTGTGCCTGCTCAGACCCATTTCCAATTGTCCACCCCCAGCTTTTCCAGGGCAGTGAAACTATGGTAAACTACATTTGTGCTGACTGAAGCAAATGCTGAGCTGTGGCAACAGGAGGGATTTTCATACTGGTTTGCATTTGTTTTCTTTTCATACAAAAATTCTGCCTCCCATTACAGAACCCAGCTGTTCTGTTTCTGGAAAATTAATCTAAAACACAGCAGATTTTCACATCATCAAGCCCAGATCCTGGTGACCCTGCTGTTCAACAGCTCCCACAGTCCCTTTTTGGATACTCAGCAGCCTCCTGTGCTGAGCAGAGGGATGTTATGGAGTGTTAGAGGGTAACACTGTCAGGAGTGTTGAGGCAGGAAACCAAATGCTTGAAAAGGCTCATTCACTGCTTTGAAACTGGAATTTAAAATGTAGACTGTTTTGGAGGATTTATCCACAGTGCAATAGCATCTCCCTTGCCTGGTCTTTGGTAGGTCACCACATCCATCAATATTCCCACAGATAATGAACACTGCTCACCAGAAAAATCTGAACCAAGCAGATATGTCTGAGAAAGGAAAATGTAAAGCATCTCTGCCTTTCATTACTACCTGGTAATCTTTATGAAAAAAAAAATATTTGTGCTGATTTGAGGTTTTATCTCACCAGCATGGTGAGAGCATGTCCAAACTGCAACCCTACAGACTGACTGCAGATTTGTTTCTCACTAATCTTAACATGTAACTTCCTGACTACAAATGGTGCTGTCACGCATGTCACCTTCTGCTGAAAATAACAAAAATTACTTCTGTAAAAAGAAGGCAGTTTAGAGAAGTTAACAGCCTGCTCTCAACATCAAACCAAAACAACCAACTTTGATTTAAATTTCGAACTCTTGAATTGTTTTCTTCTAAATTTGTAAGTGGTGTGCCTGATCAAAAGGGAAGAAGAAACAAGGAACAAGCAGCCCCCTACAACCAGAAAAACAATCAAAGAACCCAAGAGGACTGATTAATTATTTTCTTTTCAGTTCTTTGTCTCCTCTTACTTGTTCTCCAGAAAAAAAAATTCTCTTTAAAAACCTAGCTAGTTGTGAAGACATTTTACATTTCTACCAGACAATAATTATAGTTAGCTGAGTTTAACCTTTCTATGTCATTCAGCAACACTTTAACTACTGGAAGCCATAGCAAACTGAGGCTCTAAGGATAATATTGCTCCAATGATGCTGATACTTTTTGTTTCACACAGTATTTCTAGTAGACAGACTACAACAGAAGCGTGGGCAAATTCTGAGGATTATTCCCTAAATGGGACCAGTAAACTGTGACGAGTCCATTCCAAAAATGGTTGTGTGTTTTTGTAGCTTTTCCACACTGAAGAATGCCACAACCCCAGTGAGCTGTGCAGTTACCAAGATGTGTCACACGCTGGCAACTGCCTATTTGCTGGTTTGTGACACTCTGCTTAGGCTGCTCTGGCGCAGCAGCTGCGATGCAGACAATACCTTGTTGTATACAAATATTTAATTAAAAAAAAAAGGAAAAAAAATGGGCCCAAATAACCCAATAGCAGGGTACAGAGCTCTCTCATTATTCCAAGTTCTTGTGAACTAAACCACTTCGTAGCCATTCAAGCCAAAGCTGTACCCAAACCAGTGCACCTTGAATAAAATGTTAGTTCTCCTTCCCTCAAGCACACTTTTTCAATTTTCTACTGGAATGAAGTTGAGATCCTTTAGCTAACCATGGTGGGGGATGTCCTAATTCATTAAAAAAAATAGAAAACACTTCACCCAAACAACAAAACCAGGAGTTTGATGGGTCTGGAAATTTTCTACAAACTATTCTGTGCAGTCATCTTCAAATCACTGTCGAACACGAGACTCGTTTCTCTTCGCTAACAGCTGAAGGAATCTGAAGAGCGACACTGCAAATATCCTTACAGGAAGAAAAGATCAGTTACAGCTGTTTATTATGAATCCCTCCTCTCTTAGTAGATAATTCTGCCCAGCAATGATAGCTCTGCCTGCAGTGGAAAACCTGGACCAAAGTGCAGGAAGTACTAAGGAACTCCTCTCCAAAGGACTCTCGTTGTCCCCAGCTGGGAGCAGCCCTGCTGCTGCTATAGGCAGTCCTTGCAGAGTGCCACCTGCCCCTTGATATAGTCCCTGCAGGGGCAGATCCTTCTGTGGGCAGGGTGGGAGCCAGCACAGCTGAACAGTAGCAGGTCACCTTGGAAAACACAGTGCTTCCTCCTTCCATCAAAAGAGGGGACCAGGATATCGTTTGCAGACTCCATGGTGAGACATTCGATATTATACCTAAAAAGCAAAGCACGTGATCTGCATCACACCTGACTTCATGGGAGTTTGGTACAGTTTTCAACCTTGCTCACTAAAAATAACAAACCCTGCTCTACTAGATCCTAAATCAAGTGCATTTACAAGTGCAGCTTTCCAGAACATGACTCTTCTGCTGTACAGATTCTCTCTGCAGAGGGCAGTGCAGCCTTTACAGCTTTACCGTTTCCTAAAGATTAACAAAAGAAGTTAAAGAGAAAAAAACCTGCTTTTGATTATTCCCCAAAACCTAATATTTAAATACACCATGGATTTTCAGTAGGGCAGACTCAAAGAATCTGAAATCAGGAGATACTCTCTTTGATTTCAGGAAGTCTCTTCCCCAGGGAAGCCCCACAGAGCCAGGCAGCCCTGGGCAGCTGCAGATGGGTGAGCTGGGCTGTGGGATGAGGGATGCTGCTCCTGGCCTACAGGGAACAGGGCCTGCAGCTCCCAGGAGCCAGCCAGCAGAAAATGAAAAATGCCAGTTGCCATTTTCTGACCACAAAGCTTAAGCACCAGGGTAGCAATTCCAGCAAAACCTTGTTTTTCACTTATTCTGGAAACATTGGTAACCTTCAGCATTTAACAGACGGGTTCTTTTCCACGGGATTATGATTTTGTCTAGACAGCTAGAAATGAAAGTTTTTATATGAGCTGCTTCTGAACTCCGCTGCAAATTACAACTTTTCAAAGGAAATACACACCCCAAAATCTTCTACAGTGTAATTTAGCAAAAAGTGGGGATGGAAAACCTGGAAAGCAGATTCCCCAGCAGCCAATTTGCAGGAGCCTGGTTTTGAGGACTTTGTTTTCACTCTGAGAGGAACACAGACACATTTCCAAAGAGCACCCAAAAGCAGCATTCCTTTCCTTAATGCATAGCTGGTGAGTTTTACACATCTGCACCAACACCTCCAGGGTATCAGGGCTCACAATTCTGTAGCCAGGACAATGGTGACAGAAGGGGAATGGCCCCTGTGCTCCTGGCAGGGTGCTCTCAGCAGTCACCACTATCACACACTCCACACAGCGCTGCCAGGCCCTCACTCATAGCTTGCTGCAGCCAGAGCTGCTCTCCCCATCCTCCCTTCTCACAGAATTTGTGCTTTAAATTCCAAGTGTGATAAAAACCAGTGCAATAAAGAGACCAAACAACATATTTGTGCTAGAAATACTTACCTAAGCAGAGCTTTGTCCTTGTTAAGATGCTGGAAGAAGGAAGGCTCACAGATGAGCTGGCTTTCCTGACAAACTTGCTTACAGGATTTTCCAGGTTCAGCAATTTTGACTTGAAGGGCACTTAATGGGGGCCACATCACCTGCCCGTGACAGAAATCCTGCAGTGACAGATCATGTTTTGTTATGATGCTGTCAGACAACATTTCACAACACTCAGACTGTATTTTAACATTTGGCAGCTCTCACCAAAAGGTGATCAGATAATTTGGGCCTGGTCCATCATGGTTTGCTTCCTCTGGACAAAACCAAAACTTGTTTGAACTGATCCCCCAGTGTGACCCAAAGCCCCCAAATTCATTTAGCAGTTCTCAATATCAGCTTGAGCTTTTTTCATTCTGTTCTGATTTCCTCTCCTGAAGGAGAAAGTTTTCATACTTCCAGGTCTAACCACAAAAGTAATATTACAGAGTCATGAATCACAAAGTACCCTGAGTTGGAAGGGACCCACAAATTTCAAGGTGAGTGTCACCCTGATTTTCTAAGACTTTTCTAAGCCTTCTGATGTTTGCATTCTTGTAACAAACTTTCTCACACACAGTTCTGTAAACAACTTATGTTTTGCATTCTTTCATGGAGGAGGAGAGAATTGATGGACTCTTGGTCTGTCCAGTGTCATTGGAGAGGTGGCACTGTCACCCTCCAATCCACTGTCACTTTTGGAAAACTATAAATGTTGGAGTCAGAAAATAAAGGTCCCTCCTTTTGTTCACCTGGAGAGCAGCAGTGTCCGTGTCGTCTTTTCGTGTCGTATTACGACAGGTGAGACCAAAGGAGGTGTCCTCCTTCATCTGTGTTTTCTTGCTCTTGGGTGAATGTTCTCACTCCCTTTGCCAAGCTCTGGGGCTCAGCTGACCCTCTGCTGAGCCAAGTCAGTTTTCTGACCTCACAGAGTCCTGCCCCAAACATTTTCTGCTGGGTTATCAACTTCTCTGCTTGGCCACATCTTTCACAGTCAGTGTGTGTGCTCCCTCAGCCCAGCCTGCCTCCTCCAACAGCTCCCAGATCTGCAGCAGGGAATCCCTGCTGCTTTGGCCATGGCTGCCTGGCTGCTCCTTTGATGCCAGTGCCAAAACTGAAGCAACCTCTCCTCCCCCTGGTTCCCAGCCTCTGCTGCTGCCTTGCAGAGCAGACACGACTGTGTGTGCAGCCGCAGAGCAAACAGGAGCAGGGCTGGGTTCAGCAGGGATGCTGTGAGCCGACAGCCACACCGGGCTGCTGCCAGGGGCAGGGCATGCCAGGATGGAGCAGCTTGGAGACAAGGCTGGTTGAAGGCAGCTGAAGGTGGCACTGCTGGGTGTGCAGCCCCAGCCCACAGCAGCTCTCCTACCTCAGACCATACAGGCCTTCAGCCCAGCTGCTGGATCTGAAGGTTCAGGGAGGTCACCAAACCTTTCTTGTGAACACTGTCCTCCCTCCTGACCCTCTGCCGAGGCCCCAGAAGGGGAGCTCTGGACACCTTTAAATGCCACAGTTCCACTGTCCATGGAGTGACCGGTGGGCCAGTGCATGTGGCCCCAACTCTTCACACTCAAACATCCCCTGAGGACCCCACTGTCATGGGCAACCCCACAGCCACAGAAGCAGACCGATTCTTTATTCCAGCATCTTTGTTCCCATTTCAAGCTTGTGCTGCTTTCTCTGTTCTTCTTGCCTTCACCACAAACTCATCAAAATAAGGTCTCAATCTCTATTTTTGCTTTTTATTTTTGGTTCATCTGGCATGATAATTAGGCAAAGTGCTAAGTACATGCAGCTAAAAATTGTGCTTGAGCATCCTGGGAGCTGTGAAACACCACCAGCTTTTGACAATTAGTCAAAGCAATGAACAAAATTACAATATTCTGTGGATTTCTCAGAAGCACAAGGGAGGGCTTAGCCCTTGGGGGAGGGCCAGAGGGAAAAGACAAGTTTCAGCCACAAGTGCCATCTCTTGTCTTTTTTTCCCTTACATTGAGCTCCATTTCTTCCTGATTGACAAAAACTCCCAATTATAACTAACCTGGGTAGAATAATCAAAAGCAGTAGCAATACTTTTACAGGTTTTGTCATCAATACAGAAGCAAAAAGCTTAAAGTGTTTATTGGCAGGAAGGTGGGAATAGCTGTGCTGTGTTAACTGCCCTCCTGACCTGGAGCTGTGTTATTCTTTAGGACTGTCTTTAATAGCACCCACCTTCAAAAAATACAAGGGCAGACAGATGTCCAGTGCCCTTGAAAGAAATCCTGGCAATTAAATGACATATCAGAGATAAAGGCTACTCCTATCTCTGCTCTGCAGCAGCCAGAACAAAAGGCAGAGCTGGCTACTGCAACAGATCTGGCTTGGGCAGAAGTCCAAGCAAACACACAATTTCTAGAAACCAGGATCCCATGTAAATCTCTGCAGTTTATTACTCAACTGAACATCTTCTGCTGCTCTCAGCTGGCAGTAATGCCCAGGGACCAAAAGTCCTTTAAGTAACTGGGTTCCAAACCATTTAAATCTTTATTGATTGAAACTAAATACTTGAAAAATCTGCCCAGAGGCTGCAATTCTGCCCAGAGACTGCAATTCCATCAAAAAGTACCTCTGTATTTAAGTGATCCTTCTTGATCCAAAGCTTTTATGTGTGTACACAGCAAAGGAAGTCACATACACACTGAAAAATTGCTTTAGCTTTCTGCTTTCATATAATGCCAAGGTCTGCACAGCTACTGTTCCCACTTGGACAGCAGCAACACTGAGAAGCTTGAAAATGGAGATGGTCCTCCCTTTCCAACACAATCCAAGAGTCATCCAAAACAAAAGTTCATACCTGTTTTTCAATAAAGGCATTCATCCTCTGAAGCATTCCCTCACAGGTAAATTCATAGGGCAAATAAGGGTCAATCTGTGGAGACAGTGTGTTAAGGTTAGAAGGGTTTTTGTTTCAATCAACTTTGTTGTGCGCTCTGTGGCAGCAGCTTCTGGTCTAAAAACTCCATTACAGCTCGAGTAGCAACAAAAAGTACTGATAAACTCATTAACAAATAATAATTTTACAAAACCATCAGCAGTTTTAGCTGATTTTTCTCCTTTTTAAAGGCAGTAAGAATTGCTCCATGACTATCTTTATGGAAACTCAGGGTACACTGCAAAGTGACAGATGTAAGGCTAGCCTGAGACCCTCTGGGATCCCAGAGCTCCTGTTTTAACTAAGTTTCAGTTCTGAAGTTGAAGTGACAAAACAAAAACTGATACCTTTGAAAATTCCTTCATACTCTTCCCCCCTTGAAGTGCCCTCATTGCCATTCCACACTGTAAGTGCACAAACACTTCTGTGGGAATCTCAAACTCAGAGCTGAGCAGTGCAACGCTCTAAGAATCAACAATGAAACTTCCTCACTGAATGCACAGAGAACACAGATTGCTGGATAATTCACATGTGAAATTCTCATTTCTATACAAATTCACCCACTAATTTTTTTCAAGAACCTGACATATCCAGTACTAGAACATGAGAATTTCAATACAGGTATGCAATAACCATTTTTTCTTCAATATCATGAGAATTTCAATACCACAGATATGCAAAACCCATTTTTTTTCTTCAATATCCTATCAAAATGCAGCACTCATCAGACTCACATTAGGAAGCACTGTATGTGCAGTACACACCACACCCCCAAGTGCTGATAGCAAACTGAAGACACATTTCTCACCTTTTGATTCAAAATTGATTTCACGGCCTTCTCAACCTCAGAAAGGTCATTGATGTCCACAGTCCACACATGGGGCTTCCCAATGTAAACTTCAGCATAGGGGTGCTGAGATGTCAACTGAAAGAAGAAATTACATCAGTAAAAATTAATGTGTAAATATATCCTTGCCTCTCACTCTCTTAATCAGACTTTTTGGAAGAAATGCACTAGGGTAGTGCAAAAATTCAGTTAGAACACAACAGTCAGCATCATTCCTTCTGAGTTACTTTTCAGATTTTCTCTTTAATTTTAGGATATTAATTTAGCTGGAAAACTGAAAATCAGATAACACAAGTCAGATATGTGCACCTCTAATATGTGGCTTCAATCCTCACAAAGACCCACATCACAGAAGATTGGATGTTTACTGAAATTACTTGCACCATGACCCTGCTTCCCCACAGCTCATTCACAGAGCCACTCTCCTTCTTCACAACCTCTCACTGCCACAAGTCCAGCTTAGACCTGCATGGCTGGCTCCCAGAGATGCCATCCTCACCCTGCATCCTTCAAATGTCAAACATTTCCAGAGTTCTGTGAGCAACAGTGAAGAAAAACTAATTTTTATAACCAGGGATGAATTCGGACTCTTATGACTGAGAGAAGAGTAACATGACCTCCCCAAGAGTGATAACCAATATTTTACTCACCACTTGGTCAGAAAACAATATCAATGAATACCCCAGAGGGTAACTAAGAAAAGCTGTATCAGAGCTGCTTTCAGAACTAGCAGGACAGCTCAATAAGGATTTTTTGTGACCGGTCACCCAGGAGTGAGAACACGCACATGAACACACAAAAGGGAGCAAAAGCTACAGAAGGGGAGAAGTGGTTCACACCAGCCCCAGAAAAAAACCCCGCATTTTCAATAAATACCAAAAAACCCCACAGGATAGGTTGTTTATAAGCAGTGTTTATACAGCTGCCTCTTTATGCTGTCGTTAGGATAAAAAGACATTGCAGAAGATCTGAAGCAGGAAGCAGTGCCTGTTGGGAAGAACCTTCTCCTGCACTAGGAGATACACTGGACTTGATCTTTTCTTCTGATCTGCAAGAAACTGTTGCATTCACTATTAAAAAAAACCCATTAAAAATAGCCATTGCATTTTGCTTGTGGAGGATAGCAACTTGCAAAGGTTACTTGACAAAACCAGAAACACAGACTTCATCTTCAAATTCTTGCATGGACAATCATGTCACAGAACTACACATACAAGCTGTTTTTGTTTTTCTTCAGCACTTGAAGAATGGAGAGCAGCATTTAAAGGCTTTCTCAATCCCAAAGAACCAGCACATGGATTACTGGCAATTGGATCTAAATGCAGTTGTGAAGACCAGTCAGAGAAAATGTTAGTCTCAGGACAGGCCAGCAGGGCACGTGAAGGCAGGAATATGTGGATATATATGATGTATTTTGGACTTGAGCGGTCAATAGAGATTATTCTTCTGTCCAAGTCAGGTACACAGCATTTCTGTCAGTGCTGACACATGTCATCGGGATTTATCATGGCATTCCAAGCCCTGAAATTCCCACAAAGCACTTAAGATGGGTTCAGATTATTTACTGAGCCTGACCAGTTACGGTGTTTGGGCACAGAACAGCTGGAAATGACACAAAAACTGAGGGACTCGCAGAAGAAAAGTCTTGAAAAGTGTCAAG
This sequence comes from Motacilla alba alba, assembly GCF_015832195.1. Taxonomy (NCBI): domain Eukaryota; kingdom Metazoa; phylum Chordata; class Aves; order Passeriformes; family Motacillidae; genus Motacilla; species Motacilla alba. The sequence continues at coordinate 6,781,420 of NC_052022.1, forward strand.
CTCAAGGAAAAAGTTTAAACAGGCTTTTATTCCCTTACTCCTTTGTTAAAAACACAGACTGAGAGAAAGGACAAGCTTCAGCTTGCACAGGACATGAATTCAGTGTATAACAAGAAAGGCAATTACAGTTGTGGATCATAAAATTATGAGGAATATTTTTTTCTGATCCTGACTGAAAATAGGAAGCTGTCTTCTGCATATCAACCAGCTGGGGCTGCTCAGGACACAATTTCTATAGCCCAAGCATAACCTGAATCATCTGCATGTTACCTGAGAGCTTTCCCTTGATGTAAATGCATAAAGAATATATGTACATACACCTGCGAGCAAGCCATGGCCACAGACCTGAGTGCTGATGTCAGAAATGGCTCTGTGACTATTAAATGTGTACAAGTGTAGGCTTTTACCTACACTGAATAAAAGAAAAATATTCCAAAGTCAGTGCCAGGATGAGGGGTTAGTTTATTAGTTTCAGTCTTCTCTCACTAGAGCCTAAACACACTGACTGTTTTCAAAGCCTGGAGTCTGGTTTTCCTGTTTTCTTCAAGAGTCAGTTCTGCAAAAGTCTTCAGCATTTAACCACAACCACGGTGGGTGACCATTAATACCTTAACTAAACAGTGCCTGAACAGGTCTTTTCTGAAGAAAAAAATATAAAAAATCCCAAAACACACATAACCACCCACAAATGCCCTTTTCATAATTTGCTTAAACACCTATATACTTCCTGCACAGAACACTGCAATGTCTGTTTCTCCAACAAAATAAAAACACTTTCAAATGATGTATCAAAACGACACGATCTGTTCCTGGGCAGAACATCAGGTTTCCAAGAGAAACTTCAGCTTATGATGTCTCAATAAGAAGTAGCAGAATGTACCTAAAGCAAATCTAGAGGTAAAGATTGAAGTGTGCTAACAACACTATTTTAATTTTCCTACAAAAATAAGGACTGATACTCCCATCAATGACTAAAGAAAAAAGCAGCTGCACACCTCTGGCAATAAACCTTGAACATTAATGCAATTTCTCTTACACTGTTATTAAAAGGAAACCCACAGGCACTTTCAATTAAAAATTATCAATATTGATAGAGCTTACCTCTCGGAGTGTAGGTTTGCCTTTGAAAAAATCTGTGTTTTTGCTACTTTTTGGTGGGTTAAATCTTAAATTTAGGAAAGCACATCCATTGGCAATAGCTTCCAAGGGAGCTGGCCCTTCATATGGAAATCCAAGACCAACAAACAGCTGAAAAACACAAAACAAGGGACATTTATTTTCATTTTTGTTATTCCCAAAAAAAGCTAAGAGCTAGCTAAAAAGAAACAAAACCACATGCTAAATGTACCAGCCTGAAGAAAATGCAATGCTAAGAAGAAAATTGGAGAAATTCAACAGCTCACCACCTCCCACCCAAGCAGTAATGGAATGTCCTGAAAACACATTTGACAATCATCATCTGTAATGAGCTGAGGTGGTTTTTCATGGAGCTGAGGCAACAACAGACCCTTTTAGGGCTTTTTTTGGGCGGGGGGGGGAAAAATTGGTGGTTTGATTGGTGTTGAAGTGGAGCTGCTGAGGCTTTCCTACAGGCACAGGATCTAAAGCAGCAATCTCCAGGAACAGCTGCACCAGTGTTTTCCCAACTCCCAAACCAGCCAGGCTGCTGGCTTTGCCAGCACAACACGCTCCTGGAACACTAATTAAGCCTCCTAATTAAAACGGTAGGTGGCAGCAAACAGCAGCTCACGACACTGGACCAAGGCAGCGAGAGCCCGCAGGGGCTTCAGAGGGTTCAACCTTCAGAGGGTTCAACGCCTCCAAAGGAAGCCAGAGCAAAAATGCATCCCAAAGCTTTTCCTCCACCAGCTGAGATTCCAGGAGCTCTAGGAAAGGCACTGCTCTGCTCCAGTGAAAACACATTAAATGGTTATTTTTTGAGTTGCCTGAAAAAATCTTGACCTTTTCCTGGCCAAACATAATGAAACCCCCTGAATTAAATACAGGAGTCTTCATCTTCATTTGAATGTTTGTGCCTCATGGGAGAACTACAAGCTCTGAGTTGGAGCAGCAATTTCTCAGTACTGCTGCATAACAATGTGTATATATATCTATATATTTCTAGTGCTTTTATCAGGAAAATAAAAGCACAATCTTCATAACTATGAGAGTCATGCAATCAGGACACATATTCAAGGAGGTCAAGGTAGACCATTCTGCATTAAATCTTCTGCAACACAGAAATGAATCCCAGCAGCAGAACATTCACAGCTGGAGGCTCTGCCTGGGAGCTGCTCCTCACATTGATGCATAAACCTGTAGTCAGCCCTGTCGTGCAGAGGCATTGCAGCATCAATCCTCCCCAACCCATGGCAACAACAGTATAAATTCAGAGCTGGCTCATTTTAGAAAAGCAAGTTAACACTTCTCAGCATAGCTGGGGACATGCAATTTGCACTGCACGGAGCTGAATATTCTAATTTCAGTTCTCAATATTCAGGTTAAAGAAGTTGCAAAAAGTTTTTCAACTCTCTCACAGATTTAAATCTTACAGAAGCTCTCCAGAGGCTGATAATAAAAAGATCTGGAAGCTATTTCTACTAAAGACAAATTATATAAATTCTGGTTTTATATATGGCATAAAATATGCCAGCTTTCAGAGAGAAATGCATACTACATATAATCTCAAAAGAGGGAATTTTAAAAAAGGTAATCTGTTGAAAATAATAAATTAAGGACATGAAATCATTTCATGCAGTCTGCACATAAAATATTATTTATTTAAACTACTCCTCAGTTCAGGCAGAAAACCAGCTGAGAACCAGCAATTAAACCTATCTGAAGTATCAATTCTCCTATGATCCCGTGTTTGTCTGTTATGTAGGGAATGCTGGGTTGTTTGCTTAGTTTTGCACTTTTTTAATAAACTGCTGCTGTGCACTGCTGAGTTCTTGTCTGACTGGTCCATTTATTTGGGAGGAAGCTCCATGGGAAAAGAAATATGGGTTTATGTTTTGACAGCACAGAGAGCACTGCCATCACTTAATCTATAATAAATAGCTTACCACCTGTTTCCCATCCATTTTCCAACCTCACCTCTAAGCAGCACTGTTCCTTTGAAGGAAGAAAGAAAGAAAGATGTGTCTGATCCCTAGGAAAGGGTGTGTGTGGATGTGTGTGTCTGTGCTGCCTGGTGGCCTGAGGTTGCAGCCTGGCTCACAGCTGCCTGCAGCCCCTCAAAGGCTTCTTTCAGCCCTTCTATCACCCTCCAGCACATCATCATCAAACCAGCTGAAATTCCCAAAATCAGTCCAGACCCTTCTCCAGAAAGTTGTCCCTTATAAAGTGTCCTTGCCCATGGCAGGGGGTGGAGATGATCTTTACGGTCCATTTCAGCCCAAACCATTCTGTGAGTCTCTCTATGATTAACCTTCCTTGGTTAGGGAGTCAGTATTTTTGTCTGGTATAAAGAGCAAAACAGAAATATCTTACATGCCTCAAGAAAGTCACATTCATTATGATTAAAAGAGCAAGTATTAGAGAACACAGGCCTTTTCTGTAACTCACAATGCTCTCATTTGCTAATCCTTTGAATTACATGCAGTTTGTTATTTCCAGAAAGGCTAAAACAATCTGTCAAGGTACTTTGTAAGAGTATGCAGCAAATACTGCAAGTCACTAACTGAAAAAGAACTGAAAAAAAGAAAAAAGTAGAAATTGTAGTCAACCATTTTCAGGAACCAGTGAAGCAAACATCACCCTCAGTACAGATGAGGCTGTGGGGAAGACAAGGCTCTGTCCCACAGAGTGAAGATTTAGACCAGGCTGTGTTTCCCCTCATTTGTGATGTAGCTGTTCACTGCTGTTCCAAGACTGCAGGTGCTGACTATGGCTCTTAGGGTAATTTCTCATCAGATGGAGGTCTGGTAACCCAGTCCACCATGGGAAGGCACCTGCAGCCTAGGGCTGAAGATCCATATTGCAAAACTCCAAATGTGACTGTGTTGGTCACACCAAGCTGGCTAAAAATATCAGTCCTGATCTCACTCTGTTAGCTGCAGCAGAACTGCTATGCAGAGGAGAATTGCTTCATGCTTCACTGGTTGATTAGTGCTTGGAAAAAATTCATAATCTGTTTTTGAGCTTTTCTCACCTTTCCAATGTTTCTGAAAGCAAAAGCCATTATTTTTCCTAGACAGCTCTAAGTGGGCACACAGCACTGCCAGCTCTGCACACTGACACCCCACAGAACGTGGTGATTGCCAGAAGGAAGCTACACAGTAAAAGTCTACCTAAAAGAGATAACTGCCAACAAATACAGAAGTACAACATAGAAACAGCAGCGTGGGGCTGTTTTTGTTTTTTTTTTAACCCATTCCTTTTTAGCAAGGTCTGCTGTCCCAGTGTGTCTGCTCCTGTAGGTGTGCACGGAGCAGTGGAGGGAATTTGTGTCTGCAACATCACTGGCTCAACTTGAGTAAAGTCGAAACCCTTAATAGTTTGGTTTTCCTAACAAAGGCTCCTCAGGAACCTTCTCCACCTTTGCAATGAACTGAACCTCTGGTTTGGAATGTCAGAATGTCAGACTTTTGAGTTGGCCACCCTGCATCCCAGCAGCCAAGACACCACTCTTCTTGCTGTAATGTAAAGGGTCCTCTCACAGTGCAGTAGTTAAGTGGTGACATCTCTGACACAAAAAGTGACAACAACCTGTCACCCTGATTTTCTAAGACCTTGCTAAGCCTTCTGATGTTTGCATTCTTGTAACAAACTTTCTCACACACAGTTCTGTAAACAACTTATGTTTTACATTCTTTCATGGAGGAGGAGAGAATTGATGGACTCTTGGTCTGTCCAGTGTCATTGGAGAGGTGGCACTGTCACCCTCCAATCCACTGTCACTTTTAGAAAACTATAAATGTTGGAGTCAAAAAATAAAGGTCCCTCTTTTTTGTTCACCTGGAGAGCAGCAGTGTCCGTGTCGTCTTTTCGTGTCGTATTACGACAAACAATCCCTCTCATGAAAAGCAGTATGGGTTTTTTTTGTAGTTTTTTTTTTTTTTTGGTGGAGTTCATAGCACCACATCAGACTACTATTACTATAAGTAAGTAAACAGTCTTCCTAAATTACAGCCAAAAGTATAAGACAAGGAGTGAATGCTTTACTTCCCTGACTTTAACTATAACTAATTATAACTAGCTGAATAGTTAAGAAAAAATTTCATATTCCAGAGAGTAAATGCTGTAGTTCCACGCACAGGATTGTTTATCTTCTCCTCTCCCTTTTGTAGCATTACTGCACTTTATTCAATTTATTCTGTCAGATTGGTAGGTTTATTACCACTTTAATATGCCTCCTTACTCAACTTATATATTCTCTTCTAAACTCCAGAAAGAGGAGTATAGCAAAGGTTAACTATCTTGCTATATTCTTCTCATCAATACAAAATACTTTCTGCAAAAGTCAATCCTTTTGTGATTCAAACAACTTGAGAACAGAATCACCAGGCAAATATCTTTTCAGCTGATTTTACGAAGTGTAAATACATATTCCTTCATAAAAGGCAATATGAAAACAAAGTTTGTTTGCCTGTGTCTGTGTCAGCAGGGTGTTGCTCCTACTTTTATTAATCCCCATACAGAAATTACAAAACCCACTTAGCAGAAGAATTCGAACACACTGAAAAATTCACAGTGACTTGAAGGAAAAAGTTGCGTCTGAAACTTTCTCAAAAGAAGAAATACTTCTCAAGAATTCAACACTGGTTCCTCCAAGACAGCCTGGTCCAACTCCTCCAGCTGCCCACTTGGCAAGGGGCCCTGTGAGTTGGCAGGAAGGCTGCCAGCTCGCTACCCCATTCTCCTCCAACGTGATGAATGGCTTTACATCTTCTCATTAGGAACTGCAGACATGGCTCGTTTTTGTCATGCTCCACACAGCTGAAGCAGCCATGATGAATCTCAAACAGCCCCTCCTGCCTGCAGAACTCCCCCCCTCTGAAATGTGCTGCTTTACAGCAGACACAGAACGAAACGGCAGCTGCACACTGCCCGGAATAACTGTGTCCCACCAGCTACTGCAGGGACCAAAGACATTTTGGGAATGCAAAGCTCTGATTAAGAATCACAGGACTGAGCCCTCACCTATTGGTATTTTGCTGTCTAAGGGCAAAGTGAAGCAGTGCAGCATAAGCTGACACTTCTGACTAGGCTGAACCATGTGATTTGTTAAGTTATTATTTAGCTCTCCCTCTCTGAAAACCAGAACATTTGTCAGCTGACCTAACAAAAACCTGCTAACACAGGTGAAATCACAACCAATGACAGACAATTCTTGCCCATGGTCTCAACACATCTGAAGGTTTCTGGAAATGTAAAGACAAAGGCTGCTGTCTCCCCACAATGCTCCAGACGAGCATTGCACCCAGCCTGGAGTTATGGCCCTGATTATTCACACACCTGCAGCACAGGGACAGTCTGGTGACAAAACCCCATAGCTGAACTCATTAGGGGACTCTGGCAGTGCTGCCTAGTGAATAAAGTGATTATGACTAAAAAGTGTCCTTGAACTTCACTGCATGCATGTGCACACACACACGGGGCTCCTCCAGGCACCAAGCTCCTGTTGATGTCACCTTGATTTTTGTTGGAAACCTGCACTTATTTTAGCAATTCAATCCATGATGCAGCTGATACAAACACAATTGACCCACATAGGCAGCAGATGGCCACTGGTGACAGGTGAGCAGTGTTTTGTACTAAGCTGCGTTCAAGTATTGCCTCTTAAAGGGTATCAAAATCTGGAACTGTGAATATGCAGGCAGCAAGAAGACTTGGAGCAAGTCTGTCTGTTGATCAACACTGACAGGTAACCATATGCTGAGGCAGAACAGCCAGAGTACCTATGAGATACAAAGCATCAGCCAGCAAAAAAACCCAAACAAACAACAAACCCACCCACCCACCCCAATCCCCCTCCAACTGAAATGTCCAAAAAATTAAATGGGAGATCTCAGTTTCCACTTTCAATCCCAGGATGCTGCTGTTTTACTTTTTCTGCTCAATTAGATACATTGAAACTGTATTAGATAGGAATAAAAAGCAAAGTGCATGATGCAATAAGCCATATTTAATTTCATTTCATTGCAAAATCAGAAATACATTGCACTCTCATTTCCATGACAATACTTATGTATTAGGAGAAGCAGATGGACTATTACCAGCTTAACATCAGGACAAAGTTTTCTTAGCCTGGCTGTATCCTAAATAAATAATTTCCTTGAAAGGAAAACAGCTTTTGTCATTTGCAAACCTGCTAACAAAAGTTCAGAAAAGCCATATAGAAATACGGCTTGCAAATGTAGTTTTTAAAACCCTGACTTCCTGATACAGGGTTCTGAAACACATCAATGATTTTCTCAGTGCCATCTACTAAGAAATGCAGCAAATTCTGAAAATTATTTTCCCCAATGTTATGAAGGAAAAAACCAACCACAATGCACAACAACACAATAAAAATCATTAAAACCTAAAATGCTCTAGGACTCTGACAACAGCACAGCACAGATCCATGGTTTTCACCAGATACTTTTTGTGAAAAATAGGCAATTTACTGTCTCAGGAGCACTTCACAATCCCAACACAGTCTCTTCTATCTGATGCTTCAATTACTGCTCAAAATCTGAGTGGAAGTAGTCTGCTCCCTCCTGTGTCACAAAATCCATAAAACTAAACTGTAACACATAGGTATCAGCTTGAATTTGTCCTGAATTGAATGTGTCTTTACCTTGCATCTTAGAGCACAGCAAATATAACCAATAACAGCTAGGTGAGATATCTAGTTAATACTGAAAAGCAAGCTTTTTAATATGATACATGCAAGATGGCTGATGAAAAAATAGAGAAAGGCTTAGTGAAACGTAGCTATTATTATGAACTGGCACTTGTATGGGGACTTCAATAATTCCACAGGAAGTCCATTTGCTTATTTTACTATTTCAGTGAATAGAACACATGTTTTTTAGGAGGTAGTCACTGTTCTTGCTTGGGGGTTATTACAAGGTCAATATTCTTCCCACATTATGATTAACACAGGGATTTCATACTCCACACAGGCAAAAGCTGTGTAATCTCAGATTATCTATGACGAAAGCAAATGTTGACTTTTTAATATGCAACATTATGTGTATCTGCATGCATCAAGCACATACACACAGTGGTTGCATTTAAAAACTCTTAATTTACCAACAGCTGTCACACAGAGATGTCAAATTACCACCATTTTCCCAAGTACTTCAAAAAGGAGATCTCTGCAGTTGTGTTGTGTGGGAAGCCTAAGAGGTACTTGCTTTTTCCTTTTCTTTTTTTTTTTAAAGAGATTTTTTTCTGTGGAAGTGCACAGCAAGAAACTATGAACGGTGGTACATTTTCATTGATTTTGCTAATTTTAAACACACAACCCCCTTCTTTCACAAACTTAAACATCATTTAAATGCAATCTACTGAAGTGTTTTAATGCTACAAAGTGCCACAAAGATTCTGGGAAGGGCAGAGAACCCCAAAAAAAACCGTGGGGATAAAAGTTTATTTCCATGTACATCCTGTTCCTCATCTTGAGTTCCCTTGACTCTGGAGCCACAGGCAAAGCACATCACAAAAAGCCACGCTCCCGTGCTCACTGTCTGTGCCCAGCGGAGGCAGAGGAAGCACATGAATGGCAGATGAAGTGTGTGCAGCTCTGCTTTTCTCCCTGAGAGAGCAGGGTCGCTCTGGGTTAAAGTCACTGGGAGGGCACAGCAAGCGTGCGGCCGTGCAGCTTTTGGGTGTTACCTAACCTTGACCTCAGGCATGCAAAACAGAGCACATTCTCAGCTGATAATCTCCTTGAGCTGAATATCACATTCAAGAAAATGAAAAATGCATTTATCCCCGTTTCTCAAGCTGCTTGTTAAATGGGACTGCAGGTTGTCATCCCAATTTTCTAATACGAGCTGTCAATCCACCAGAGACACGATGCAAAATGTATTCTTGGCACACAGAACACAACTTAAGCTCCTTTACACATGATAATTTTTTTCCAGTGCTTTTAAATTAGGAGCTTATTCATAGGAGGTGAAATGCATGCACTTCAGACACCCTCTACTTGGAGATATTTTTTGCCACCACTCCCGCTCAACAAACTTACTTTGGTTTCCCTCAGCAGAAACTGCAAATCCCGCCCGCTGAGTATTCCATGGTTCTTTACATAGCCAGGAATGTACATGGTGCTCGTCCCGTGAACAGTTCCATGCACCTCCATATAGGTGTGGATGACATCCAGATAAGCCTTCTTATCCTGTGGTGGCAAGGAAAAAAGGTTTTCAGTTGTTATGAATTTGAAGCGGCAATATTTAATCAGAGCTGGATTTTTATCTCCTGTACCACAAAAGCCAGGGAAAGAAGTTCACTCATTCCTATTTGATTTCTATAATGTTTGATCTTTCATTACATTATTTGTTTGGTTTTCTACTAAACTGGAAGAAAACTGCAGCTTTTTCACTTAAAGCTGAGGTATAAAGAAATTAATACCAAGGCCCTCTTAATTTCTTAATTTCTAATTGGACAAAAATCAGGATGCCATCAGACAGCTGCAATCTCAGCATGCTGAAAAAAATACTTGGCCTAAAAATACTAAAAACCCATTTTGAAATATCAAATTGTCACTGTTTTGGTCAAAGATGCAAAATAATTATCTTTTTTGTGAAGAAAAGGGTGAATGTCACCTTAGTAAGATGCGGTCTTGCCAACTGACTAACTGAACACACCCCTTTATCTGAACACCCAGCATCTGAGTTCCATGAGAGACCTACAAATGTTCTGCCTACCTGAAGCTTTAAAGGCATTTTGGAAAAGACCCAGAGACGAGCAATGGCTTTAATGATGCATTTAAAAAAAAATAAGAAAAATTAGTACACCATCCTAGTTTGCACACAAGAATTACTTTAATTTTCAATGCCATATGTTTTTATGAGTTTTAAAGACTACTGGCATCCCAAGGCAATTAGCTGAAGACTGTATTTACATGCAGTCTGCAACACAGATCAGAAGACTTTCCCTCAATATTTGCACATAGTCTTAGTAATAGCTCTAAAATCAGGCAACAAGTTGCTGTACTTCTTGGCAGCAAGTGAGTTTTTACCAATTCTACTTTCACTCACTATTTCTGTCATGTAAATTCTGTGCACGGTTCCTCCACAGCCCTGTGTGAAAGCTGGCCAACAATTTTACTGAAGTTCATTCAAAGGACAAGTGGACTGGTGAAAATCCTGTCTTTTCCAACCCTGGAGGAGCAGGTGTCACACCTAGGTGGATGAGTGCTACTTCTTACAGCTTCCTTGCTGAATTCATTGTTGCAGACTGTGTTTAATGTGTGTAACAATGGTTTCTCTCTTCACCCTGCTCCGCTGGTGACCTGCTTGTGCTGGGCAGGATGGGCTGAGCCATCCCTGAAAGCCCCTTTGGCAGCTCTGCCAAGGCTGCACCAGCCAGACACTGTCCTGGGCTGAGGATTACATAACCCAGCCAAGAGATAAAGACAAAGATGCTTTCTTGTTCAATGTGGCTGCTCTTGTTATTAGTTAACACAATTTATTCAAAAAACCTAAAAGCTTGCTCCATTTTTTACTTCAAATTTGAATTACTCTGCAAGAGATATTCCTGACATAATTGCTGAAATACCATAATTAGAAACTGTGAGAAGCTCGTACACTTTGTCAAGAGAAAATCCATTTAGAACTTTTTCTTTGGAAATGAGCATGACAAATATAAAAGGAATGGTCTGGTCTTGTTTCCAGAGGATACCTTAATCCTGCCTGCCTGGCTTTTAATGCATCTGGAACTTTGGAGTGTTCAGGGTTCTGAACGGAAGAGAAGAAAAGGAAGCAGCAGGTGCCACTGACATGAGCCACCTGCAGCAACAACACCAAGGCACTTGCCTCAGATTTTACTGGCTCATGACACAAACCCTGGTGACACAAATAGACTCTAATTAAAAAAAACCAAAGAATCAAACCAAAACCAAAAAAACAACCAAGCAAAAAATCAGCTAGAAAGAACAAAACCAAGATTACCTCAATTTGCACTTCTTTTCAAGATTGCAATGACAATTTTACAAACCTTTTACAGAATACTTAGCTATCCTAAAATGACATTAACCATGCACAGCCTTAACTGGGAATAGGACTTAGGCATGTAAGTGACTTCCTTCCCAATTCAGAGTCTAAAACCACAAATAAAACATTTGTTATCCAAATAAATGGATAATTTATCCAACCAAAATCTCACTCCTTTATTTCCTGACTTACTTTGAGTCAAAACCTGCTTTCATAATCATCCACAAAGTACCACAAAAGTATACTAGCACCTTATACTTTACCTAAAGCTCACTAACATTTGTATTTGTCTCCTTTTGAAATTAAGTAGTCCTGAACTTCCACATTTCTTGCAGACCAGAGTTATTTTGGATCATAAAAGTATATATTCTAGGAAGCCACCTCATAAAAATGATCAGGACACATAATCAAATTATAGACATTAAAAAGAGTGAATTAGAAAATGAGAGAGTGCAAAAATGGCATTTATAAACAGAAAGGCTACATGTAAATAAAGCAAGAAATGTGACTTGCAAACAAAATATTAACATTCCTTCAACTATTTATCTGCTTCCTGAGTTGCTCACTTGGGAGCAGATATAATTATTCTTTCATCTTAAACCACTTGAACTTTACTTTCTCCATGATGGATTCAAAGAGACAAGACCATGAGCTGCTGGGGACTAATGCAAACCTGACATTGTCTGCAGTTTGTGTCACACTGCACTGTTCACCCTGCTGTCCACACTGCAAACCCAGACTTAGAGGATGGAAGATAATTACATTTAAAAAAAGGCAAATAATTTCTCCTCAGAATCAAAATGGAAATGTAACAGTGAGTAACAGCTACACAAACCTTTTCTGAAATTTTTCAGCAGCTAAAATAAACATGTCATTCAGAAAAGTACTTTTTGTTGATCACTGACTGCAGAACTGCTATTACTGTTCATCAATCATTTCCACCTACTTTTAAAAGCATCATGATAAGGCCTTTCTCATCAAAGAAATCAAGTGACAACTGTTTGATAAGTCTTTCCCTAGGACAATGTTGACAAGGAGACACAGTATAAAGGGGTGAAATTTTAAGTTTGGTGGGGGAAAAATTTAAATATAAAAGCTCCAAAAATATGTGGTGGAAACAGCTCATCAAGAACTAAACTCTGCTTTTAGTTTTCTCAGTGTAGTAGCTGGTGGTAATTAACAATTCTGCTTTATCAACAGTTTGCCAGTCCAAGGTAATGACAGTATTTGGCAATTTTGGACCATTTGGGTGCCCTCACAGAACACCAAAAATTCAGCCCTGAATGAAATTAAGCATCACTAGAGGCCAACTGCATTACAGAAGAGCTTGATTCAGAGGCCTGAACTGCTTTATGGCTTGAAAGTTCAGACTGCAAAACATATATAAAACAGCCCATATATCCTGCCTCGCTTCCTTGCATTGAAAAATTCAGAAGGCAATGGTTTTATAAAGCTTGACAAATGTAATTCAGAAAAGCAAGTACTGGGATATATCTTTGTGTATATCCTAAACGCATACTGTAGAGAAGTCCCATCATCTGAGTGCTTATCTGTAGAAGTGTCAAGTCAAAAGTAAGCCAAAATGCAGTGTACATGCAGTGTATGACAATCAAGACTGTGACACAAACATAATCTCTGCTCGAGAACTGTCACCCTCTCAAAGATTTCTCAAGACATGCCTGAATAATGAAAACCCTGTCTACCAGAGAGCTAGAAGAGTGCACAAAGGCTGGGGAATATTAAGAGATTCAAATGCACACAGTGTTTTACAGAGGTAAATCACAAAGACTAGATTAAGTCTCCTCAAAGTCAAATATGAAGCTTTCAAATTCATAAATTTGAATTTGCCCTGAATTCATAAATGGATGTGGAGAAGATTCAGTGATTCATGACCAGTAAGTATGAATTCTACACTGACCAAGTAATCTGAAATTTAAATAAAGAGTTAACTATGTAACATAACCCGTTTATAACACATAAACTCATCAAAATGATAATTACAATTCCTCCTGTCCAAGGAAATCCTCTCTCACCAAACTGGTAGCATTTTCTAAAGAAGCCAATCAGCTTGTAGGGATTCTTTGAAGTTCTTAAAGGAATTAAATTTCTTGGGGAGAGACTGGGAATCACTCTTACGAATGAACAGTCATCATGAGAAAGAGAACAGAGAAGTGACAAAAGTGTGCTGTCATTATTCACAGCAACAAAACTCAAACTAACTTCAAAATGTTGGATAAAAACATCACAATATTGAACACCTGGGGTTTTAAAGCTCTTGAAAAAGCCCCCACAGTAATCTAAGGGACAGAGAGACTAGGAAAAAAAAAATCTGATAAATTCAACTGTTACCAAAACCCAGGAAATAAACTCTCCAACCAATTAGTCAGGTTAGAAAGCTGACATTACTTTATTAGCAGCACTGGATGCATGGGGAATTCTCCCAAAGCATGCATGCTCAATAACTTAAGAGACCAGGTTATATTCCTGAAATTAATGCATATTCATCACATTTTCTGAACACATGCACTTGTGCTAATTATTGCCATGGACTTGTGTGGGTATGGTTCTGCTCTTTTGACAAATTTTTTCTCCTTGACAGTATCTCAAATATGTCATCAAGTCATAATGTACTTCTCTTATCCTTCTTTTCTCAAACACACAATCCTTGTTCTCGAAACTGAGATATCAGCCAGTGCATATTAATCACTAATACAAGTAAACAAGGAGGCATTAGCTGGCACAAGACTTATTAGTCTCAGACACAGGGAGTTAACACAAGGCCACATTAATCTCTGGCATTTGCAATAAGCACTGTGTGGTACAAAACTAAGCACTAACCATGAATATGGGGATCATACATTATGTGCTGAAGCTGAAAGTATTTTCCAACATCTTCCCCTACTGCTGCACAGACTTCTCACAGAAATAAAACCTGTTTGGTAATTTAACTAAAGCGGCAGAAATGTTGAAAACCAGTCCTCACTTCAAGTGTGGAAAGAAACCCCTGAGCTAACCAGTGTCACTCAAGAGTGAAGACTTTGCATTATACTAAGAGATGATTATGGCCCATGAAAAAAATCATGTAGCAGTCAGACCACTCACCAACCAAGTAAATGATAGGAATTTTTTGGAAAGAAATTCAGAAATAAAGAGAATATTATTGAACTATTCTGTAAAAACCATTCTCTCTCTCCCTCCTCACACACAGCTGCATTTCTGGTCCATTTTCTCAGACAGAAGCTGAAAACATTGGACAGTGTTCTGAGAGGGGTAAGAAGGACCCAAGACACAGGACAGTTTCCACTGTTACACACAGAAATCTGCAAGAAATTCTTTAACGATTCTTCAGTTTGAAAAAGACAACTTGTCAGAATGTGAGGGAGGTTTACAAATCCATAGCTGGCATAAAGAACATGGATATGGACAGACTATTCAAAATGTCCTATACCAAGAAATTCAAACAAAGCTCATAGGGACAGGTTTAGAAAAAGGCCCAAGTTAAATATTTCTCCTGCAACAGGTCCGAGATTTGAGGGACTCAATGACAGAAAAAGCTGCAGAGGCAAAAACAAGTTTGCACAGGTTCCTGATCAAACAAACACTTTGAAATCTCCTCTTACTAAGATCTCAACAATGTGTGACCAGACAGTTTATCAACAGAGAAACAGATTCAGGAAACACACTGAATTAGAAAAGCTGGAGAGAGAGAGAATTTGCTAGGGAAGTATTATATAACTTTGCCATGCTCTTGCTCTTGCTGAATGTCCATTTATAGCTTCTTTTTTAGGCACCATATATCTCTGAATAAAAAACATATTGGCACATACATAAATTCTGCACAAAGAATGAATAAAACATCTCAGTGAAGGTTTAGGATTTCTGGCAGAGCTTGAAGAACCTTATCCACTTCCCTATCCTCATCTTTTTAATCCATGAAGGTTTGGGGGTTTTTTAAACACCTTGGTGTTCCCAAGATTTGACAATTCCATTGGCATGCAATGCACACTGACATCTAAGCAGCAATTTCCAGTCCTTTGAATGGAAATTTCCAGAACCAAGGAGACATCCTTGTTCACTGTAAGTGCTGAAGGAGAAAAGTGAAGGGGTACAGATGAAAATAGAAAGCGGGACCAGAGGAAGAAAAGGTTGTGTTGGTTTTGTGTTAACCAAATAACAGCAGGTGATTAATCAGTATTGTAAGACCTCAGTAATTCATTTTCCTGCTGAAGAGCTCTGCAAAGTGAGAAGCTGATCACTGGCAGGTAAATATCCATGAAAAAAGTAGGTTTTTTTCTTCATTCATAATAAATTAAGCTCTAATTTTCATAATAAATGTTAAAGAGTAAGCCTTTAAAGGTGTATGCTTATTTACTGCACTCATTTGTTTTGACTGACTTGTTCCTGATCCGCACTGCTCTCAAAAGGAAATGGTGAATTTCAGAAATGATGCTGAGCTGAAGTGTCTGGCTCATTCCAATTTGTTAGATTTGAGGCATAAGGCAGGACAGTGCTCCTGGTGCCAGACTCTGGGGTGGATTTTGACCAACTGATAAGCCCCCAGTGCTGCTGCACATTTGGAGGAACACAAAATACAACAACCACAAGAAAATTTGTGAGTCTCGCACCGACCACGTGCGAGAAAAGGTGAGAAGGAACTTCTGTCCTTACTAATTTTTCTTTTAGTTTGAAAGTTGAAAGGAAATATTTATTCAAAGTACAACACTAAACATGAAGTATAAAAGCCAACCAGAAGGAAGGGACTTTCCTCCTGCTTCGAGCAAGAGGGCAAATGATGGGGAAATTACATTTAATCACAGGTTCCCTGGAGCTACAAAGGGAACATTAATGTGAACAGCCTCAGTGATGTGCTTTCCCATTGAGAACAAGTTTAAGGTAACCATTTCCAGCTCTTCAAAAGTCCTATGCAGGCAGTATATATTTAAGGAGAATGCTTAGCTTTTCAAGTAGCATTAGTAAGACACTCCCACATTATTTTACCTCCAAATATACAAATATTTTCAATATTTGCTCCAACAGACTGTAACAAAATACTAAAGCAGTCATCATACACTTATGTTATGCATTGATGCCTATTTTCTGGTAAAAGCAACCTTCTGACCTCTCTCACAGCAACACACCAAAAAAAAAAAAAAAAAAAAAAAAAGAAATAGCAAGTACTGCAAAATGAATCTTGACTCTTTCTTTCCTCTAGGATAAAGGATCAAATTAGTGGAAGAGTATAACAGTAAGTTGCAGGAAGAACAAAGAAAAGACTTCCAAACAGGAGCTAAGGCAATATGAAAGGCTTCAAACATTCTCTTTTAATTGAAATGTTCTATAATTACAATAAAATTTGATAATGGAGAGCATTATGGGTTTCACACACATTCTATAAATTCTTTTTTTTCCCTCCACTTTGGCATAAATAGGACTCTCTTTACTCCTTAGTACTGCCAAAAATCCCAAACAGAACCCCAAACCTTTTATCCCAAAAAACACTCTCCCAAAAGTTGGTAAATGTTGCCCTTCATAGCTTACCTCTAAAGATAGCCTTTAGAAAAGTGGCAAAAAATATTTAGGGCCTCCTGTTTGTTATCCTCAACCCACCTAGGGCAGATTCAGTTATCAGAGGGAAATAAAGCAGATTTATCTTACACCCTCTGCACCATACATCCTTCCTGACCTCAGGAGGCGTACCCAGACTTGGCCACTGTGGGATGGGATGGATGTCACCGGGCTCAGGCACAGAAAAGAATCAATATTCATGGGTATGTAAAGCCATGGTGGTTTATGCAGCCCCAGGGAGAAGAGGTCCTGTGCACACTTCAGTCCCACTTCAGGCTGCTCGGTTTAAAATTGAACAATTGATTTGTCACTGCTACTCCCCAAAAGCACCAAAGTCTGGGGACAGGAACGCTCTCCCCTCCCCACTGTGCTCCTCTAATCAGTGATCAGCCCCAGCAGTGACACATGTCCTCTGTGCAGATTACACTTGTCATTAATTGGCCATGTTCAGTAGAAAGAACAGGAGCAGGATAAATAGATTACTCTGGTTCCATACAAGCCATGGTGGCAGATGAAAAGAGCACTGAACAGGGAAAATGAAAGAAACGTGAAATAAGCAAATTACACAGACACAAGATTAGTTCAGGCTTTCTCCTGATCACAAGAATTGGATTTTATCACTCCAGATAAGAAATCCCACACTGTAACTGATTCAAAGTCTATCTGCAGTGATTTGCACTTTATATAGGAGTGCATATGGGCATGACTGCAGTTACAATCTGCAAGTTACAGTTTTAATCTGCTCGATGTTACCAGCACACAGTGCACATTTTAATATGGCCAGATACCAAATCAAACATCTTGGAAAAAACAATATAGGAAATACTGATAAAATACAGTAGTGACTTGAAAAGCAACTCTTTAAAAAACGATACAAAGCTCTTGGCTGAGAGTTCCTAATGGTGAAAGGGGACCTGTCTAAAAATGAGACAGCATTTCCTTTTGGATTTGATGCTGATATAGCCCACATGCCCTTTGCAAACATCCACTTTTCAAGAGGAATGTGAATAATCTTGAGAAGGTTCAGAGAAAACAGACATGTGAAACTCTTAAGGATTAGAAAGCACAAAGCTCTCAGGGGCTCAGCATACACAGGCTTTTCAGGAGATGACTGTGGGTTACTTTGACCTCAACCTATATATTCCTACAGGGCAACAGAACAGAAACACTATCAGGCCAGTTGAGGAAGTTCCTAATTGCTACTAAGACTGGAAACAACCATATGGAAATCTGTACCAAAAATAATGCAAAGTCGTAAGGGAAAAAGCAATTGTTGGAGGACTTTACCAGAGGAAACAGTGGCCTTTCCATTGTGTGCTATTTAAAAATCAAGACTGGATATTCTTTCCCAAAAAGCCATGTTTTTGTCTTAGTAGTCCATGAATATCCTGTGTGTCATACAGAATCTGAGACTAATCACAAATCTCCCCTCTGGGCATGTAAACTATCCACACACATTTCTGAACCCATACAGACTGAATAAACTGAGAAAGACATATATGCCAGTGAGAAACACCCTGGTGGCTAAGGAGCTGTCTTCTACCTTAAATCCAACTAGTATTCAACAGGTCCCTCTGCTGATGGGCACTGCAAATCAGGTCAGGAAGTTCAGATGATTACTGCATGCTGCTGTTCTTGAGAGACTGATAATGAGATCAGTCACAAGTAAAAGTTAAGTTGAGTCACATGTAAAAGAGTAAGAGCCTAAGCTTGAAAAGACTTGAAGAAAGGATTCCAGCTCTGCTTCAGCACTCTGCAGAGAGGAGAGATGGCACACAGGGGCACACTAAGTCCTTCTATACCATGAGCCAAACAGAATAAATAAATCCTTTCATGCATTTACTACATATTTTCTCAGCACAGTAGCCAAGAAGCATCCAGCTCTACCTGTTCTGCTACCACTGCAAACATTTCAGTTTTTACTAAGTTTTAGTTTTGTTTTGCCTCTCAGATGCACCATTTGCTTGTAGCTATTATCTTTAGAGAATTTATTCTGTAAAATCTCAGTCACCAGAATGAATGTTGTTTCTGTGGTTTGAAAAACTCTGCAAGCCCAATACTGTCACACCAATAAAGAGAAAAGGAATGACAAGGTGAGACCCAGGTGGTCTCCCACTGTTACATTGTTTGGCCCTATGTATGACACCAATAAGTTCCTTTTTCAGTTGACAAGAGGCTTAAAAATAAGGTCTTTTTAGGCAGGAGGGAAGGCACACGGAGGATATGGGCATGCAGAATATTTGGGCACACAGAGATGGAGGTAACTTGGAAGAAATCCAGTTACTAGTAAGTAACCTCTCTGAAAACTGCATGGGGCACACACTTCCAGGTATGTCAGCCTGGAAGAAAGATCCAAAGAAAAGGATAATGGGTGAAAAAAAAGAGACCACTATGACTTAAAAACACAATATACTTTAATTTAGTGAAAACATCACCACATCTTGGGGTTGTTATTCTGCTGCTCTCATCTGCAGATGAGAGAAAATACAATAATGGTAATATTAAAGAAACAAAACTCTGATATTATTACAGGGAGATAAAATGAGACTGCACACTTTTACAGCCTTTCGTGAACAGGTTTTCCATCTCAAAATGCAGCACATTTTTTTGTTGTAGATATAAGAACAGAAGTAATTGAAAGACAGGTTTGCTTATGATTAATGGAAGTTCACACCTTAAATTTTCCATTATGTTTACCAGCCTTCTGCACTTTCTAAAATCATTGTGACATTAAGACTATATTTTTTATTCTACCAGAAAGGTGTACAGAAATAGCAAAGGATCCACATCAATCTAGACAGAAGTTTCTCTAGCAGAAAGACTTCAAAATGTTCAATTTAATTGTTCAAATACATTTGTTTCCAGAAAAAGAACTTAATGGGTTTAGACAGATGGGGCACTTTCAAATTTCAGATTATGCTTTATTTTATCTATCAACATAAATTTACTCAAGCAGACGAGTATAAAAAACTCACCTTCCAGAAATTATCTACTTTGCCATAAACGAGAGATTGATTCTGCCTTTTGATGTCATTAATGTGTTTAATGTCACTGGAATTCAGATGCTGCTCTACCACAAATCCAAGGAAGCTGTTATCTGGAGTGTGAGCTGAAAGAAACAGAGCAGATTCAGCACCTTTGAAAATATTGGTTAATGCTACATTAGAGCGAATGTTGTCAGAAAAGAAGCTGTAAGGAACACATTATGCAACTGATCAGCTCCTTCTTATTAGTACTGAAAGACACATTTGCTTGCTTTATTATCCAAAATAGTTTTTATTAATTTTAAGTCCTGCTCCATATGCCTACTGGAGTAAGCAGCTATTTTCTGTCTTGTTTCTGATAATAAAAACTCTGCAGCTGGATTGAGTCCAATGGTAATGATCTTTTTTGTCCGTGTGCTAAGCTTTATTTTATTATTAGAGATAAAAGATACAGAAGAAATCCAGCTTGACAAATCTCAGAGATACAATACCAACAGTTTGAAAACCCCCTGGATTTATGCTTGTTAGCAAAGATGCAAGCAAAGATTGCTCAATGGCATAAATAAATTTTGGCAAATTTCTTGGGCTCACCTCCTACACTGGAATTACCAACACCAACCACCCAACTCTCTGTGTATTAGATACCCATGCTAATTACTGGCCTATCAAGTCACACTATGCAAAGCAGAATACAAAGTGTATTGCCTAATTCACCCAGTGAATCATAAACAGTGATCATAAAATATTTAAATGTGGCAAGTGAAAGTCAGCAAAACTGTTTTCAAATCCAATCCAGGCAAAAAAAGTCTGTGTGCAAAGGATATGCAATTTATTTATAGTTTTTTCTATTATTTTTAGCCCCTTTTTTCCAGCAGTGTCGGTCACTGTTCCACCCCCTATAAATACAGAGATATTTAGGCTCATTAAAAGTAAGGGGTTTTGTTGTTTTGGATTGGTTTTTTTTGTAGACTGGGTCTTTAATTCCAGTGATGGACTCCAACACTCAATGCTTCAGGTAGAAATCCATCCCTACTATATAATAACTATTCCAACACATGGGGGGTTTTTGCCTCTAAAAAGTGCCATAACCTCACAATTGCACATAGAAAAAGGCTGCAATAAACAGCAGGATCTCCTCTCTAGGCCTCCTGTTAAATTCTGGCACACAAGCTGACAATAAATCACATTTGGAAAAGCTTAAGAACCCAAACCAAAACAAAAAGCTCCTAAATCCAAAGACAACACCCCAGGCATTTTCGATACGTGCAATGCTAAACCTCTACTAGAGTTATTAAAAAAATTCTATTGCAATTATGAGGTTTTGCATTTTTGTTCCTGAAAATCAGCCAAGTGGATAATGCAGGAGAACAGAGAAACCATACACAGTTTACACATCCCTCTGCCATTACATTTAGTCTTTCAGATGACAATTACTCTTTTTACAAAAAATGCCTCAGCAACAGCCAGGCACCCACTTAGACCCAAGGACTTTTTAGAATTTTACATAGCAAACAGCACATTTCAAATATGTCTGAAAAGGGGCATTTTTTCATCCTTTCATATTTTTGGATGAGAGACTGCATTCAGAGGAGAGGCAAGGCAGTACACACTCAAAAGAAAAATAAACCTTTGTTAAAGTTAGCACTTAAAACTGGTGGCATTCAGTGCCTCAAACATCACGGACAGGAAGCAGCACTCAGATGGATTTTTAAGCAAGATCACGCACTTTCAGAAGTACCAGGGGTGTTATTTTGCATGAAGGTATTTGAATTAAAAACATGGAAAACATAAAAAGAGGGAAAAGCTCTCATACTTCTGGGAAACTCAGAGAACAGTCAGGCACTTGGTAACATGCCACAGGTTTGAATATGGCTTGCTTGTTGCTCAGTATAATTTTCTGCCCTTATAATCAGAGTTCTCAAAACATAATAGAGTCTGGGGATCTTGGGAAGCTGTCCAGGGTTCCAATCTGCCATAAAATCTTTACTGATGCATAACATGCACTTTTAATCACAACCCCATAAAGATGGTGCTATCTCTGCAGCAGAAAACAAAACAACAAATATAAACTTTAAATATCACAAAACATGTTGACTCTTTTGCACCTGGTAAAAAAAAAAGAAGAAAAAAAAAATCTGAAAATTTTTCAACTCTGAAATCACTCATGCTTCAGAATTAGTTTGCCTGCAATCTATTTACCCCTTTTCCTGCAGAGGAAAACCTGCAGTCATTTCCAGCAGTAAAAATTGGAAATGGTTATTTATTAAAATTCCAATACAGTCATACTCTTTGGAAAATCCATTATGAAGCAATTTTCTCTGCACAAGAGACTGTACCAGTGGCAGTCTGTACTGCCACAACAGAGAGCTCTAGAGAGAAGATTGACTTTCTTCTGCGTTTCATGGAGTGGGACTGAGCAGTGCACACACAGCACACAGCTGTACCACCAGTGCTCATCCAGCTATTTTCACTGAGTGCATCATCCCCCTTGGTGCTATCTTGAACAGGACCTCACATCTGAATTTCCCAACAGCTGGACAACCTCAACAAAGCACAATTGAGTCCCTTTTCCATTTAGGACATAAACCAATAAATATTAGCAAACGTGGATACAAAACAAGCTCTGCTTACTAATATCCAGACACAAACTCTGCAACCACTTTCAAGTCACATTTCACCAGCACATGTTTTGTTACTTGCTTCCCAACAACTATGAATGCAGCCTTTTATCTCTTGAACAACCTTCACTTATATTTCTCTGGAAAAACTTGCACAGCAAATGTTGACAGACAAAATATGCCTCTTTCAAGAATTTTACAGGGCAACTGAAATCAAAAGCGTGTCAACTCGACAGCAGCATGTATAATTCTGCTGTGAAAAGCAGGAAAGTTTGAAAGGTTGATGATGAAAGCTGATGAGAGAGAACAGAGCCCTGGTCTTAATGTCAGACAGGCACCAGCACTAAACTCTGGAGGTGGGCTGGTCCATGAAATGTTTCCTTACAGGTTTGGGCTGAGCAGCCTCTGCACACAGCAGAAGGCACTGCCCTGAGCCTCCCTTGCCCTGCACCTTTCAGAGACAACACACCTGAATTACTGCTACAACAGCCAAGAGACAGATCCCCTTGATCCTGGAACCTACTGCCATAAAGCCAAAGACTAAATATAGACCAGGTGACACTAATCATTTAATCTGACCAATTTATAGAGAATTTGTACCTTTTTTTGTGTCTGTTTTGTTTCTTTTTTAGGTTTGGCTGGGGCCATTTCAAAAGATATTTATTGATGCTTGAAAGATCTACAGCAGTGCTGAAATCTACTTCTTATTTTACAATAGCTTTGTACACTGCTGGCAAATAAATGTTAGTCAGTTTACCTGAGGATAAATACTCATAGTATGAAAACAAGCTAGGTAAAATTTTTTATGAAACCACAAAGAAGTACAGGCAAAAATTTTTGCTGAGTGGTCATTTTAAAATTCTGAACACAAAGAAACAGGGAAGGGATGGTGCTGCTGAGCTGTTGAAGAACAAAAGCAGAAATGCAACACTATAGCTAACATAGGTCCAAACTTCAGTTCAATGTGATGAAACGCAGGAGTTTATAAAAATGTAACCTAGCAAGTTCCTCAAAGATCTATTGCTTCATAGTGATATTAGAGACAGCAGAAGTAACAAAAAAAAAAACCTCCCTGATACTTGAGGAAAAAGCCAAGCACCACTTTCCACAGGTACCCAGGGCATAAAGATATCTACCACTATTTATATTAGCTCAATAATTTTGTTTTCTCATTGCTGGGTGGAAGCACAACAGAGCTTTTGCACAGTCTACAGACACTGGCACAATTCTTCCCATTTAGCAGTTGCATTTGATTAAACTAGGAATTTGTCTTTCATAATGAAAAAAAAATCTTCTCAATGACAGCATTCCTTTTCAAAGCTCTAAGTGATTCATAAGCACAGAGGTACTTACGGAACATTGTATAAAACTGCTGTGGATTGAGGTTCCACTTTCCCCACGGTGTCTTGTGCCCTTTAGACTGGGCATAATGGGCATGGTTAAACTCTGGCTCAGTCCCAAAGGAATCCAGAACTCTTAGCATACACCTGAAAAAGAAAAAAAAAATTACTGTAGGTACACTTACATATGTATATATAAGAATGTGCATGTATATACATAGTTATGATAATTAAGATGTGTTTTGTCTTTGTTTGCAGCTGTGGAGAGCATATATACCAAAGGTACATTTTAATTTCAAACATTTCTGTTCATATTACATTCACAAAGATGAACAGCAAATTCAAGGACATATCAGATATTCAAATAACAGCCCCGGAGCTTATTTTGTCCTTAGAGAATGAAGCTATGCTTTAAAGTCCAACTAGAGCTTATGGGAATGCCACAGTGGCCACCTGCATTTCCTAGGGCTCTGGAGCAGAATTTAGGCAGAAGAATAGAGGATTTTCCATGTGTTTTCCAAAGTTCTCAACCATTACCACAAACCAAATGCAGCAACCAGGGGCCACATGCCAAGAGGATCAGAGCAGAAGAGGACATTGTCTTGAGAGAATTCTATTTAGTCTCCAGGTTCTGACTTTTAGATCTACTATAAAAGCACTGAAGATGGTTTAATATGCTGGGTTCTTACAGTCAAGCTCATTTATTTGTTTATGAAACATTTTGTCACAGACTTTTGAAGAAACAAGATAAAAGTCAATTACCTGCATCAACCAACACACAACAGAGAGAAATCCTGGCACTGGATAACAAAGGGCCTGGGAGGAGAGAATCACACTCACCCTTTATTTAAAATCCTATTAATTTCTTGAAAAAGAAAGGGCCAGAAGAAGCATCAGTATGAAGAAGACATGTTATAGGACAGAGATTCTAGAAGTTCTGTTTCCAAAAGGCAGCCTGCCAAATCTTTGCTATGACTTGCACATGCTGACCACTGCCACTGAAGTGCACTACAGGGCTCCAGAGTCTACCATTCTCCAGCCCTCTACAAACAAAATTCCAGAGAAGACTTATTCAGGAATTAAACATCATGTACAATTGTGTTATGAACAGAAACTCTTATCACTGCACATTGTATCATTGGGCTCATATGTGCTAAGGAAGGGACACAACTTCATGGGTGGCAGAGAAGGGAGGTAGCTGCAAAAATGACAATTAAAAATGCCTATGTTTTGCAGTTTTCAACATTTCCCATGCTCCAAGCCCATTTGTACATTCTGTTCAGTAAAATACCTGATTTTGGTTTTAATTGTGAAAGAATTTAGCCCTCAAATGGTGAAAGAACTAATCTCCAACTATTTGTCAGCTTTAAAAATAAAAGATTTTAGTCCCCATAATAAATTTACATGTTACTTATATGTTGCTCTTTACTATATAGTATTCAATAATGTGGGAGTAGAAAAAAAAAACCCAGCAACTTTTAAACTCTTCTAAGAAATGCTGCCTTTGTATTTCAAAATACAAATTGAGAAAAATGATGTGCTTTTTTAAACCTTCACAGAGATATTTCAAACAAAAAGAAAGTCAAAATACACAACATATTATGATTCACCAAACAACAAAGCTGACAGATCAGTTTCTGTGCAGTGTTTTCTGTCAACTGTTCTCAATGAAAATATTTTACAACAGTGGCAATTATCTCTGCATCACACAAAATACTCCAGCAGGACCAAAACAAGTTCTGCACTGATGAATCATTCAGTAAAAAAAGCCCTCTCATTTCTTGGCAGGTCTTTAAACAAAATTCCTCTCAAACATACAGCTTTTGGCCAGGTACCTGAGCACAGAGAATGAAAAATAGGAGAAAGCTTATGAAAAACTGCAACATTACTAGAGGTTGTCAAGAGATTTATGCAAGGAACACTACTCTGCTTTGTTGCCTCTTTTTCCTGAACTCAGATATAAGATAAGAAGCATTAATGGCTCACAGGGATATGAGGAACCATGTCCAGTACATGCACGGTCTCTGAATCAGGACAGGCAATGTGATGCAACAGAAATCCAAAGCAGAAAGCAGGACAAAAAAATGTCTATGATTTGGTATAAACTAAGTCAGAAAAAAAGATGACAGAAAAAACTTCAAGTCTGTGCAGGAATGGTATGAGAGATGAAAGCTTCCAGTGGTCAAACTAATCCCTGAAATGCAGCAGAAAAGAGCTGGTAAAGATTTAAAAATTAGAAATGAATGTATTTAATAGCAGTTATATGGAATTGATATTTTAATATATGTAGGAATACCTTGATTGTCTACCCTACTACCATATTCTCCATTTGTTTCACTTAATAATTTAGATGCCTTTCATTTTTTATTATTTTTTGCATACAATGCAAATGCATTAGCATTTCTAAATTGAAATAATTAATTTAAAAAATGACAAAACAGTATTTTTTTATAACTCAGGGATATATTTTAAATTAAAATGCTAATTTGGTATAACTTTAATTTCAGTTTTCCCACTCTTCCTTCCCAAAATGTCCCCTAGCTTTAGCAGTGAAGCTGCAGAGAATTGCAGTGTGCCCTGAAACTGGTGTCAGAATAAGTCTATTCTCTGCCTAATTAAAAAGAGGACTGGTAGGTAGTAAATTGCTTTAGAAACATCCATATTAGTTTTTTCTGTCTAGCACATTAGAAGTGACAATTTTAGGGCTTTTAAAAAAAAGAAAATCAGACAAAAGTAACCCAGGATTATTTAAAGGGAGCTTTTCTTTCCCCTTGAGTATTGGGCAGAAGCACAATCTTAACAGAGCTGACCTAGTGGACATATTTATACATATTTTTTGTATCCTTCTCCCACTTCATCAGACCGCTCAGTATTTGCATTTAAAATCTTAGGACAGAAAATAACTCTCCTAAAAAAGATGTGCTCTAGAGAACACGTACAAAGCAGGAATGTTGCTCATTTCTCAGGATAGCTGTCACGTTAATTTATTTCAAAAAAAAGAAAAAAAAAAAGCCAGCTGGATTGTTGGCATATGGGAATGAGTCATTGCTAGAGAGACTGTGGAAAAATGAAAAAATACCAGATTTTTATGTGCTGCATGGAGGATGAGGGTGCTAAGAAAGACTGCACTCTGCACTTCTCAAACTATATTAAACGATTAATTTGTATGTTGATTCACTGCACACAAACTGCATTTAAACATCCACACCTCAGAACTGAAAAACCCAGCAGCATTGCTCTGCTTGGAAATAAGGTGCACTCCAAAATGAGATGTGTTCTGCTGTGTTCCTGCTATTTGCAGCACCAATTATCCCACAGATAAAGCACATACTACCAAAAGTCACTGTACTCTCAGCTGTGCAGAAGAGACTTTCAGAAATACTCACTCCCAAAGCAGCAGGGTCATTCTTTCGAGCTCGCAGTTCCAGAAACCTGATTTGCAACTACTAAAAATTTCCTCAGGGCTCAAGTTCACCCAGAAAGATTATATAAAGCACTCTTACCAAGAGACTGTTCTGGAGGCAAAGGCCTATTCTGCCACTCTATTCTGATCTGAAGTGAATAAAAACAATTTAATTCATTTTTATCTGAGCTTGGTCTGTATAAACCAGACTGAGCTGACCTGCACACATCCACTGAAAAACACTTTGAGACAAACAATTATTCCTACTGACATAAAATACAACTGAGAAAAAAAGCAGAGCTGGTAAAGAACAAAGGGTAAAAAGCAGCTTTATTTGTGAAAATGTTTATTTTATTGGAATGAAACAGAAACTGATGCCTATGCTGTTTTAAGGCACTTTGTGGTTTTAACTTCAAAACATTTTAATGACAAAATTTACAAGATAACTCTTGATGCTGGGAGAAAAAACAATCATTGGAAGAGGATCCTGAAATAGGAGACAGCATACATGCAGCTACAAATTAATTCCTCTGCTTTAATCAATTCTGTAGTCTCTGCTACACTATGGATCCTCTTTCACACACTGAACTTGAGAAAAAGCCTCAGATAATTAGAGATTCCCAATAAATGCAACAAGTTTCATGAAAGGTTTACAAAAGATGAACTGTATGCAATGACTCAAACCCCTGAATGTATGTACTTTAAAAAAGCAAATTGAAGGAAAAGCAGTATAGAACACATTCTAGGGGCTGGCAGAGAAGAGAAAGAAGTAATTTATTCTCCTATTAGAATAAGCAGTAATGAGCAGTTAGCAAAAAAACAGGCCAAGAAAAACACTTCAAAGAAAAGTTTAACTATATAAAGCAACATGTTGGGGCATCTTGTTCAGTCTTCAGTAAGAGATGAGGCAAAAATCTCTCATCAAAGCCAAATGCAACCTTATCTATTTTTCAGTCAGGCCATGAACTGAAGCTCCCTTCCAGTCCATGAAATGCAGTGTTGTAGAAGACAGGCACTAAGATACTTTTTCTTCCCCAAAAGCCTCAAAAAATTATACAGTACTTAAGGTACTTGGAGTTAAATGTAATTCTTCTCTCCTAAACAAGAAAACACCAGCCATTACCACAAAATAGTAATCAATGTAAAACAGATTGATAATTCAAGATGTAATGATTCTATGAAGAAAGAAAAATTGAATAGCTAATCTATAATCTCAATATATATTTCCATAGCTTTGTTACAGGATATACCAGACAGGTAATTGCAAGCAGACAGGAAGAAACATTTAAAATTTATAGGAAGGGTTTCATATCCTGACCACAGTGCTGCATGTGATCTCCTAGTGACAATTACATCTGGCAGACAGACAAGTAACTGTTGCTGGGTGGAAAATGGGATTATCTTTATTAGCAGGCTCCTAAAAACTAGAATATCCATTTACTCCCCTGCTTCAAAAAAGAGATTAATAGTAATCTAATCTGCAATGCTGATCACAGTACTCTCATTTAAAATTGCACTGGAAAGATCCAATACTCTAGAAAATCCCGAGGCTGAAAGAAAACAATTTCTCTGCCATGAGCACCTTCCAATACCTTCCTTCAAGTAGGATTTACTGGAGTTTGTGGATCATGAAACACAGCTAATTCTAGCAGATACAGAAAATTCAACATCAGTAATTGAGATCTGGGTTTCTTTCATGCTGATGTGCATTTGTACAATGCATGGGAGGCTTAATGATTTAAAGCTACTGACAAAAAGAAAAGAGGTTCTAAAACTGCAGATGTGAAGAAAGGTGCACAAAGTCATTTCTTGTGACCCTCATCTTCCATTTCAAATGGAAAGGTGTTTATAGATCACAAAAGCAACAGCAACTGCAGTTTATTCTTCAGACCTGGCCCTGAACTCTCTGCCCAGTATCTTAAGGAATGGAACAGAAAATTGCACTGCAGTTGTTGGGCAATAAAATTAGAATAGATAAATCTCCACAGTCATTGATCCAGTGTGGTTACAAACACCAAAAAGCAAAACATGCCTCTGGAATTCCAACTAAACAACAAAATACACTAATCTCTCAGCTCACCTACTAATTTACAGAAAAAAATGGGGAGGGAGAAGCGCAGGTAAAGAAAGAAGGAAAAGAGGGGAAGAGATGATGATTTATCAAGAGGATAATCAAGATTTTTAAGATTAAAAATACTTGAATCCAAGAATCTCAAGCTTGCTGGGGGGGATAATGATGGCACACAAAGAACAAGTCTTAGCCCCTTTAATCCTAAAAGCTAAAAACAGAAAAGTGCATTTCACTTTTAAACAAATTCATGTGAATGAACTTATTTCAGTATTTTGACATGTGCTATTCAACAAAAGCTCCTTAACAAAGCAGATTAGAGGGCAAGTGAGTGTTATACTTACTGGTAATGAACCCATGATGGACCAAGGGTTTTCTTAAACTGAGTCAGTCCCACAATATCAATGTAAATGAGCTCTACAATTTTATCCCCCTGGGTTGGGCAGCCAGATCTGTTACCTACAACCTTCTTCATAATCCTAAACAGAGAAAGAAGAGAGATGAAAAAGCATTATTTTCAAATACCTTGAATTGATGCTGTAATACTATTTATTCCAATAATTCCAGTTTACAAAAAAGTTTTACTCTTTTACTGTTTTAAAATAATAATCCATCTAAGAACACTGACACGCCAGAGATGTTCAACATTTATTAAATGTAAAGCACTAATTTTCACTAAAAATCTCGTCTAGTTTAAGCAAGAGAATGATATGTTTGAAATGCTTAAAAATGGCGTGCTTTGAAATTATTTAAAGCAATTTCTGCCTTCTATTGACAGCTTTATAGTACAAGAGCTCTCTATAAAACAATGCTGTCATGTAATTTAAAAAAGAAAGCTGCAGGAAAAGCACATGTACTCAAGCTTCAAACAGATGTTTTATGTCGGGTGCTGAAATAGCTGGCAAAGCAGGACAATGAAGAGTAAGGAGCAATTTGACCTAACACAAGCAATTAACTACATCAAAAGTAACATGTTTAAAGAACTTAAACCTTTATCTTAAAAAGAGATACTGAGTGAAGAACAGCAGAAAATGAAGCAGAGGACACAGAATTAGGCTACTCTGTAGCATTCTCCATTGCAGCTGGCTAAAGCACCTGGAATGTTAAAGACTAAGCCGCTTAGTTGGAGTTTTACAACATTCATTTATGAAGTCCCATGAGCCTGAAGCTGCAATGAAAACACATTATCCTTTCCATGGCACATATACTTAGCTCATGAAAATAATCTTATCGTCTGTTTAGTGAATTATCACTTTCATTTTATGCTTCAAGAAATTATATACTGTTAATAGAAGCTTCAAGAGTTTACAATTCTTTTCTTCTAATTCTGGTTTCAAAAGCGAAAGTAATCTCCTTACTCCTTGAGCTCTGCCAGTGAAGCTGAAATCCTGATGTCATGGCCCAGTAAGTAGAGAGATGTAATTAAATCACTCCACTGGACTAATTCACCAAGTGGGCCACCGCTAAACGCATTTTCTG
The DNA here is from genome assembly GCF_015832195.1 of Motacilla alba alba. Classification (NCBI taxonomy): domain Eukaryota; kingdom Metazoa; phylum Chordata; class Aves; order Passeriformes; family Motacillidae; genus Motacilla; species Motacilla alba. The sequence goes on from NC_052022.1 coordinate 6,812,027, forward strand.
CAATCTTGAATCCAGATTCTTTTGTCAAAAGCCCCAAATGAACAAGGATCTGGAAAGGAAAGTCATATGTTTGAGTTATCGACATTAAACATGCAACTGTTATACATTACAGCAGTTTTTCTTTCTATTAAATTCCAACTATGGCAAAAAAAAAAAAGAAAAAAAATCAAAGGAAACAAGCCAGTACTTCCACCTGAATAATTTGATTTTGTAATGAATGCAAGGACTGAGAATCTCCAGCAAGGAGCTGAGCCAGGCAGACTTTAGAGAGGGTAGAAATATGAACATACATGGGGATGCTGCCACTCAGGACTGGCTCCAGGAATAACAAGGCAAGAAAGCAAACCTGTTGTCATGTTTGCAACTTTTGGCTTTATCTTAACTAGTTAGGGTAATTAAAAAAAAAAAACTACATCAAATGAACTACACCTTTTCACTTCAAGTATCTCATGGCTTTAAAACTGAACTCATTACAGGTCTAAACTGATCCAATCCAAAGTTTTGGTCAACTTTAAGTCTACTCAAATCCAAACCCAAGACAGACCATTTAGAGTTTCAATTTTGGACAACAAATATGTACAGTTGTTGTTTCCCAGGACTACATAAAACACTCCAGCATCATCAGCTTGCAGTAAATTCACAGTTTCTCCCTTTAGAACATGGTCTGTATTTAGTCTACATAGTCTCTATTTTATCTAAAACTATAGAGGTCAGAAAACTTACTCCAAGATTGACTCATGCAAAACACGTAAAGCTACCTGTAAAGCAAACATCCATTGCAACAAAATTTCAAACAGCAAAATACTCCTTGAAAAGAGTATAAACACGAGCCTTTTATATTTTCTATTTCCACTCTGAAACTACACCTGGAACAAGAAGCTTCAAAGAGCCCATATAACAGCAAGTGGCAGGAATAAAAGTGTTGTCATTTACCTTTTTTCGTTTTCTTTTCTCCAAATTTTGTTTTTCTGCAAGTGATTTAATGGCTTCAATCCAGGTATCAGCCATTCGTCTGATGCGCAACATCATCCACCTGAATTCCTCATGCCTTGACATCATTTTGTAGAGATTATCAAAGTTGATACGAATTTCAGCCTTCAAGCAAAGCATTAAGAAACACCCCAAACATTAGTTATTCTTCAACACACTTTACAGAAGTTAAAAAACTGCTCAAATGTGAGCTCTTTATATTCCTCTTTGAAAAAAAAGAAATAGAAAAAAAGATGCACTCCTAGCAAGTCAAGATTTTAGTTCAAATATTAAAGATATACTTAAACAAATACTTCTAAGCTACATAAATTACTGCTATTTTTATTAGTAGTACTTGGTAGCCCAGAATATGTTTGCAATGTTTCACAATGCATTTATTTCTGCACTATAAGGTCTGGTATTGTTCGTGTGCTTCAAAATGAGGCACAGGTATGTCTAAATTATAATACAGAACAGCAGGCTCAAGATTTATGTGTATCATGAATCTTCCAAACACAAGGAAGTCTCCAATTATATCAGAAAGGAAGAAACATTACTAGGGTATAAATTTTAAAGGAAATCCTTGTTTTAAAGTTAGGCTGTTCTAAGATAAATTAGTTTTAAAAAATGAGGCAGCCTATATCTATATTATGTAAGAAGTGTTCATATGCAGCCCAGCAATTATCTTAAATTATCTTAAAATACCTAATTGCTACATAATTAGGCTGGCTGTAACAATTTAGAAACAACTCTGTGTGCTTACAGTATTTAATGGGAAAAAATTTGGAGTAATCAAAATGTTACTACAAACCTGAAATGGATATACGCCTTTTCCAAAAATGCAGTTTTGTAAAAAAGGCCCATATTTTTGGGACAATAAAAATGGACATTTTCACATAAATTTAACACTGGTGAGCAGTTTTTGGATTTGTAAATTTTCTCAGTATCTGCATTGAGTGTTGCATAAATTTAAACACAAAAATGCTTTTAATGAAAATCTACAGCAAGAGCACAATACAATGACTGGATACATGAGCTACACATGTCAAGGAGGATTCCTTTCAGCTTTGAAGAATGGAGGAGTAAAAATTGTAAATTCTAATATTTTTAGCATTTATGTGGCACAGGATTCCAGGATATTTTGCATGAATCACAATTACTGAATTATTTCTCATGTTTTTCCTTATTAAGGACATGGTTGTTCTTACCACTGTTTTTTGATCAGTTTCTTCATTAGGATTTTTTGCTCTCCAAGGTAAACGAGGACACCAATTTTCAACCTATAAAACAATCACATCAAAATAAATAATGTTACTTTATTTTCAGCATGACCAAAGCCTCCACTCACTGCCTTTATATTACACCTTTATGTTAACCTGATGGCTTAAATAACTAATCAGCTGATAATAAGGTGATCATTTCAAGATAAAATTGCTTTTTTTTGCACAAAAACCTTAAGATTGCTTTTTGCAATTCAATGCTCTTTTAACCCAGCAAATTTGCCACCAGAAGTCATATATAGGTATTCATTCAAGATAATGAAAACTGAAGATCAAGGCAGAGGTCAGCTGTTAAATGCTCAAAATACAATTTCTCTGAGCAGTTCTAAAATGTTTTCAATAAGTTTTTTATGCTTGTACACCTTACAGAAATATGTATTTTGGAACGTTTCCATCTCCCTAGAAGATCTTTATAAAAAGACAAAGCCAGCTAAATCAAAGGATCAAAGTTCTACCTTGTAGAAATGCAGACCAAAAGTAAGAATCATTATAGCCCCCATGTTTGAAGGCTATAAATAAGGTAATTACCACATAAGTAACAATATTCACAAGCATCAACAGCTCTGATTCTTAGAGAAACATGATCAATGCAAATGCAATACTCCTACTATTGTCCAGTAGAAAATAAAAAAGTACAACAGGGAGTAGTCAGTGAAGAAATAGCAAATGGATGCAAGTCACTGAGAGCTCCTGAGCTGCCCCCAGGGATCTTGCCTGTTGGGTAGAATCCTTATTATTTATGTGCCTTAAGAAATTACACTACTTGCTCTGGGGCAGGAGGAATCTCAGTGTTGGAGGCAAACCCATGAAAACTGAAACATGACTGTACTGTGGAAAGGGGGAAATGCAAAAATTTATCAGCTGGCTAAGACACCCCATCACTACTGATTAAGTTCACAACTCTCAGAGAATTGAAAGTCAGAGTTGCTTTTATGGTTCCTCCAATCACAGACCTGTCAAAACACAATTTTAGCTAATCATGCTGCAGAAGCCTGGAGCATTACAGATTAAAGGCTTAAGATCACACCATATGATTGCCTAGAGGGGCCAATCACATGAAAATAAATGAATAGCCATCCTAACCTCATTAAAGGGAAGAAATGTATCAACCTTGGGTTCCTCAGACAAATTATAAAAAAGCATTTTGAATGCTGTGACTTAACCTACTCAGTGTGTTTAATACAATGTTTGAAAGCAGTGACTTATCAACCTCCTTTGAAAACATCTGATTCTTCCGTGGTCTTCAACTCTGGAACCACATCAGAAATTGTGGCAATTACCAATCCTAACTTTCACAACTATAAAGTTGTGGCAGAAAAGAGTTGCAAGCTCCACATTATAAATCATGCACAGTCACAAACTCTCTGGTTTTTTTCCTTTCTTTGTTTTAGAAGTACAAATTTTGCATTATTCCTAGCATTAGAACTGATCTAAATTAAGATATGACATTTCAAGGACTACTGTACGTGCCCCTTTTCTGACTGTGTATTTCACATTGCACCACAAGGCATCCTAAAGGAATTGCAGATTTTTCAGGGCTGCCAAGGACAGTTCACTGCATGCCTCACTGACTGAAAAACAAATACAGTTCTTTTGTGCTTTTAGAAATATTCCCTCTAGTCTACAAATAAATTATAATAATTCTCATCACAAATAAACACTTAAGGAATAGATTCAAAGTAATATCAGTGTCTGCAGTTGGTCTGACTCTCATTTTTCCTTACTGATCTTTAGCAATGATGGCAGAAAGGATTATGATATCACCAAAGTGGGTCTAAATGAAAACTCCATCAGAAATATCCTTCAGCTTTGCAGCTGGTTAGGTACAGAAGATAAACACACAACAAGCCCTAATTCTAAGCAAAGTGAAGGAAGGCAGTGATGCTCATTTCCATTCTGCTCTTTAAACCTGTTCATTTGATCATTTAAGACCAAACACTAAAGTTGCCTCTGAAGAAGGAACCAGGGCTCCTCTTGCCCATTTCCAGCACTGCCTTCCTCTCACTGGGTTACCATCAGTTCTTTCTCCAGCTGATTCTCTCCACAGCAACCCACTGTTGTACCACATGTAGATGATTTAACAGGAAGGATGTGATACAGACAGATTAACAGTTAAAGATGACTGTTGGGGAGCAGCAACTGCAGATCTGAAGACAGACCATTTTTTGGATGAGTGATATAAATGCTAAGCTATTATTCACAACACACTATATTTATCTTTGTACTGTCATATTTTTGAATAAGACCAGCTGTGCCTCCTATTCCTGGTACTGAATTCAGTGCAAATCAAGGGCATTAGATAGTCTTTGATCCTGCTCAGGAAACCATGTCCACCTGAGAAGTCAAGTGTTCCCTACTTGGTTTGGAATCAGATTAGCCACAGCACTGCCTGGAGTATAAGTAGCCAGCTCCTTAAGGTTAAGTTGCACAGCAGTTTAAAAGTTCAAAATTTAAGTGCTACATGATATGATTTCAGGTACTAGAGAAAAGCTGGTGTTCTGAACTGCTCTGAGGTGTAAATGGCTAGGCTTAGGAGTCAAAACAACCAAACCCAAACAAACCTAATAAATTTGAAGAGTACTTGCTTTATAGAAGCTTTGCAGGTGTCTGTTCCAGTGACTCTTCTTCAGACACACTGAGAGAATGAATGCAAGGCAAGACTGCAGCACTTGACTCTATTACAGAGCAAGTACTTCAAGCAAGGTTTTAAGAACCTGACAAACATCTGTAGCACTGGAATAGTCTGAGCATCTTCCAAATTGAATCAAAGTATACTCTGCCAGCAGCTCTCCACATCCAAAATTTCAGAAAGACCTTTATGCTTTCAAAGAGTCACAGTGGGAGTTGAATAAAGCTGGAGCTGAAGGGCACGCTCTGAGCCCTTGGGATAATCTTCATTTTGGATTCTGCCAAAGAGCAGGTGCAGCCCATCCACAGGGAAGCAAAACAACTTTCTTTACACACCAGGTGAACACACTGCTCACTGTACTTCTCTCCGTGGTACAGTGCTGCTCTTAAGTGTCTTAAGTCAGTCCAGGAGAAGAAAACAAAATAATCCATTGCAATATGTGCTGAAAGAAAGTGCATCTTTAAATTTATTAGGCAGTATGAAGCTTTGGATGCGGCTGTTTCCAAAGGCAGTCTCAAATGTTGGGTGACCTGGTGACAAGGCAACACAACATTTAACACACCAATCAACAAACAGCCTCTTGTCTGCCTTCAGCAGTGTGCACTGTATGACTCCTCTCATACACTGGCATTTATATCTTTTCCAACAAGTCATTAAAAGACTAATCCCAGTTTAAGGTGACAGAAGAAGAAAAAAATAACAGCCCAAATCACCCAAAATCATGCCAATCCACCAACAGGTAGTTCAGGACAAAGTGCTGACTATCATTAGCATTTCAGTCTCAGGGACATATGTAAGATGTCTAAATAAGTCTGAACTTTTGGTGATTTACATTTTAGACAACAACACTGGTTTTGTGAAATTTCTGAGTATTTGCATAGAGTTACAAGAAGCTGGTTTGATGTCACATTACACTGAAGAAATGCAAATCACTAACTCAATGTCCAGGATTAGCAGCAGAAATTGTGGAAAGGGGACTTCCCCATGGACACAAGCTAATTGCAGTAAACTAGAAAAACCACATGGATTAAAGGAATCTCTATAATTACGATACCCAGGAATTTTCACTAAATTGCGCTTCAGACTTCAGCTTGCACCCTGGAAACAAATCCGTCTTCAAAATCACCTTTGATTTGTGTTTTTCTGTTTTAGCCCTGAAACCAGAAATATGAAGAAAAATACTCCCACTACCAAACTATGCCTTGTGTTTCCATCAAGTCTGAAGGACTGAAAACAGCACACATGCAAAAGTTACAGGAGTCTCACAGACAGGAACTCAAACCAGTTTTAAATCTTTGAAGTGCTGGATCCCAAGATGGGTACCAAAAGTTACATGTACACCTGAAAGGTGAGCTGGAGATCCAAAGCCTGGGATTTTAGAGAGACCTGCCCAGCTCCAGCAGGTAAGCACCAATGTAATGGGAGGGGGTAACTTGCACCACAGCTACCAGCTGACCACCAGTCCCACTCCTGTGTGGAAAGCAGTCCTCTCAGAGAAACATGGATGCAGATAAAGAAAAAAAAAAAAAACAAACCTATAAACCCCCTCTACTTTCTCCACTTTTTTTTTAAGCTTGGAAATAGTGTGAAAAACTCATTTTCTAGAAGATATTTTTAAAAGCTTCATTCTTCAGCTGCAAATTGACATTTTGCAGTGAATTATATTTTTGTACCGCCTAGAAATTAATTTTTTCACATTTCTGCCCAGAGGCAATGCCATCCCTGAAAATGATAACTGTGCCAATGCCATTACAGTGTTAAACAATTGCCTTTTTCGTAACTAAATGCCAAGTTTAAAAGTAAGTAACTCTTCTCTATGGGCATCACGGTTAAAAGGAAGCAAGTTTAACTTGCTGTTTCATGTTTGCTATTTCTAATCCCTGTCTGGCTCTGTATTCAAGAGAATGTAAGCCTGGTTTTGCTGTTCAGGCCATTTGTATCTCACCCACTCTTCAAGGACTCCAGCACAATTTGTGTTCTGAGGACCAGAGGGTGCTGAGGCACAGGTTGCCCAGAGAAGCTGTGGCTGCCCCATCCCTGGAGGTGTTCAAGGCCAGGTTGGACAGGACCTGGGACACTGGAACGTGTCCCTGCCCATGGCAGGGGTTAGAACAAGATGAGCTTTAAAGCCCCTTCCAACCCAAACCATTTCATGGGTCTGTGACCACACAGCTGCATATCACAGCCCAGCAAAGATCCAGCGCCTGAAGCAAAACAGTGAGAAAGAAGTGCAAAAATTCTCTCAATTTCACCTGCAAGTTTGCACAGGGGACAGTTTTAAATAAAAGGCAGAAGCCTGGACATGCTGGGTTGGTTCTTGTTTTCCTTGGGCTGCCACACTTGCCTCCCATTCTGCTCAAGCAGCCAAGACACAGAGCAGTGCAGAAGAGCGGTTCCTGAGTTCCTGCAGGTGTTTTTGCCACCCGAAGCAAGGCAGTGCTGGTGGTACCTTGAGCAGGCTCTTCAGGAGGGAACACCTGGGGCAGCCTGGATTTTGTCAGCATTGTTTCTATTTTGCAGACACAGAGCACACGGCTGATACCCAAAGGCTGGGGTTTATGCCAGCCTTTTGTTTCTAAACCTTTACATAAACTGTGGACAAATTACTTTGTGTCTCTGTGGTTCTGATCCATATTGCACATCAAAAATGAAACATTTTGGGCTCCTTTGTCTACAAGTTTAAAATTACATTACAAAGAGTACTGGATGAACAAAATGTAACACTCTAAATGAACTGCTTCAGAATAAAAAAGTAGATATCAGAAGTATATGAAAGAGCACAGACACTTGTCACACTAGATTGTAGAGGTGATTTGAAGAATAAAAGTAGATATATGCATAATTTCATGCACATTGTTTTTCCAAACTGAGGTTATACATAATTTGATGCATATATTGCCTTTTGAAACACGCACGTACACAATCATCTCACTCCAATAGTCTAACCTTGAAGTAAAGAAGAAAAATTTTAACAGTAATACCCTTTTCATTACCCTAATACATTTTAATATTTTAAATCAGCAGTTCTGACTTGAGAGCTCTGTAGGCACATTTATCATTCAGCTGTGCAACCACGCTATAAACTGTCAACTCTTCATCACTGTCCACATAGACAAATTACTCTTGCAACAGCATTTCCAAGTTATCCCTAGCAGCCAACACACCTCATAAATCCACATCATTGTAGTGTTATTAGAATTTCATTTCATGCTTGCATTCGCAAACATTTAAGCTTTCAACCTCTGCTGCTGGACATCAATCATGAAATTAATCATAGGATTAAGAATGCCAAATTTAAATTCAAGGTTAATAACACGCTCACCCAATATTAGTTTTACATTCTGTCATAAAAAAACACTCTAAAAGAAAAAAAAAAAGGACAATACCTTTTTCTGAAGTTAACAAATAGGTACACAAGCTAATTGCACTTTTATTCCTTCATGAAATGAAAACTTAACCAAATTAAATATTGCTGCTTAAATTTCAAACCCCAAGACCCTTGAAAAATAACCATTTGGCCTCTGAAAGTCTGCTCACATTTGGCCATGAAAGATCAATTATGAAAGAGCTAACAGCATCAACTAACTGATGATAAGGGAAGATTGAAACGTAAAAAATTGGGATTTAACAGAAATGCAAAATAATAAATGTCATTGAAGAATATTAGAGGCTCGGGTTCAGCTGAGATACATCATCATTTTTAAGATATATCTGCATTAAAACCATGAAGCACCTGCTGGTTGACAGAACACTAATCACCAAACCTAGCTCTTCTGACACTAAAACAAAACCTTCTAGTAGAAACCTTAGATCAACTTCAGATGATTATGAAGCCATATCTCTAGCCTCTATGATAAATAACAAGATAAATAATATAGCTGTACTGTATCTTTTCCTTCTACAGCTTCACAGCCCATAAATAAATCAACACTTGGTGCTAGAAATGGAATGAGTCAAAAACTGTGATTCAACCCAGCCTTTGTTATGCCTTCAGATAAATGTTTTGGATATGCATTTAACTATTGCTGCTTCAAGCAACACCCCCAGAAGTTCAATGACAGCCAACTGGGTAAATCAACAGAAACTGCTTTGATTACAACTGAGTCATTTATTATATTAGACTTACTGTTTTAATCCCAGATATATAGTTTAAAATTCCAGCCCAACCCTCTCAATCCTACAGAAGCTACAAAATTATTATTAGTTGCAATCCTGCAGCCACATTGGCTCTTTCAGTTCTTTGCAAGCAGTGAGGCACTGGATATCAATACTCCTTCTAAGATCAGTTGCTATAAGTTATAAAATTTCACTCATAAGAAAGGAGAGGCTGAGTGCTCAAATACACCTGACTTCTGGATCAAATACACCTGATTTCTGGAGCATGCACACTTCAAGCCAGTAATAGAGCTCATGAGAATTAATTGACAAAATTAATTATTGGGAAAGAAGTGTTACCCAGGAAATAGAAATAAAACCTCACCAGGACAAGCACCCTACTCAGCTGTGTACAGAACATCTTAGGCTGTGACAGGTACCATAGGCTTTAGCCAATATAGCTGCAATTCCACTCAAAAACATTGTGTTCAGGTTCTTTTTTTCTGTTTCTGCTAACAGATTCCACAATTCACAAACAGTCTCTGAGCAGGAAGTGGCCATGCTGCTTAGGACAATGGACCATCAAGCATCATTTTCTAAATTTTCCATTCCAAATGCCTCCCTATTAGTATGTCAGCAGCTGCATTAAAAGCAACACAAAAAATGTTTAAAGGCAAAGATCTCTGGCTGAGCTTCACATGAAGGTTTAACAGGATACCCAACATGGCCTCCCTGGAGAGCTGCTACTCACATCACTGCAGTTACAAACATTAGAATCCTTCAGGCTAGAAACCCCTGCAGAGTTCATGAATAATAGCAACACAATAATTCAGTTTTAATAACTTTTTCCTCTTTACCCAATTATTCTGAACAAAATGATGATTTCTTTTGAGAACAGTACAGCTACCAAAGCTATGGAGGCAATATGATGTGCCCCTTCTGCAGATGAAAAGATCACTGACCTCACTGAGGTAAATAAAAAAGGAGCATGTGGACCCATCTACACCATAGCTCGCGTAACAGGGATCCGATCGCCACATATCTTTCATCCACTGCAACAGAAAAACAAGATACAAAAGTTTATTAGGTTCAAATACAACAAAACAGCTCTGTTTCACACCCAGGAATAATGGAGGAAGTGGCAAAGTGACTATAAGTATCACAAATAGCAAACCAGGAATTTTATTAATGATTAGCAGCACTGTATCCCTGCATTCAGTAATGCTGGGGCAGCAGATGTGAGCACAGCTTATACAAACTGGCAGCCAGGCAAGCAGAGACAAATATCAGAAGGAGAATAAAACTGGGATCCAGACATTTGGCTCTGGCTGGAGTTGAATGCATTGTGTGTTCCACACCATGACAAGCTCCCTCTAGAATTCCACATATCATTTCAGTTACCAAGACTGAAATCTGCCATTTCTGCAGAAGCAAATAATTCATTTCAGTTCATATTTCAATATTCAAATAACTTATTACATAGTTACTAAGCAGCCTGTTTGCCAAAACAGATTAAAACACAGATAGAGATTCAAAATGTAGAGAGTTTTAATTTTACAAATACTTGGGTATTTAAGCAAGCAGAAATTTTACTATTGTCCACCACTAATCATAGAATCACAGAATGGTTTGGGTTGGAAAAGAATTTAAAGATCATCTCATTCCAATACACCTGCCATGGGCAGGGGCAGCTTCCATTAGGCCAGGCTGCTCTGAGCCCCTTCCAACCTGCTCTTGATCTTTTAGGGATGGGGCATTCACAGTAATAAATCAGTATTCCTTACACCTGAAACATATCTTGGGGAAAAAACACCCTTAAAAACCTCCATCTCTGCAAGTTGGCTGGAGTTTGTTTCTTTGTTTTTGTTGCCTTTTTCTTTTTTCCTTTCCAGCTAAAGTCTGATGGGTTGTAATATTTAGCCTTCCCAACTGCATTATTAGTAAAATACAGGACTTATGGAGAATGCACTGTGAATCCCAGAATTCTGGGTGCACACTTAGGCACTGCCTATTCTTGAGCAGAGGAGGCAGAATGTTTTCAAGGAAAAAGGAGAATAGAGGAACCACACAGACCTGTGGGCAAAGAGATGAAAGAAATGCAAAGAAAGATCATGCTGCAAAGGAGGCTGGAGTGAGGTACCCAAAGAATCACAGTCCTGGGGCAGGAGAACACCAAATTACTCATCATGGGAAAGAAAACAGGGCTTTTCCAAAAGGAGAAATTTCTGAATAACAAGACAGTATTCAAACAATAAGGCTTTTCAGTTAATAATATAGCATTTAAATATGGCAATTTTCTGCTGTCTTAAGAGGATGCCACCTTATTTCTCTGCAGCAGTAGTATTAAAGGCTTGAGGTGAGCAATGCTGCAGTGACACATAGTCCTAAATATCCTATTTTTTGACTCAGTTGCTCTTGTTTAACACTGCTGAGTACCGATCTCTAGCAACATATGTTCCATTTTTAATAGAATACACCTAAGATTAAAACCAGTTCACTTACCTTTATTTTCCCTTCACAGTGAGGAAAACCATCCATAGGAGGCAATTCACACTGTTCCTGGGCTCCATTTATGAGATCTAAAGAGAAACACAGACCATAACTGAGCTTCATTTCACAGTTCTGACAGATAGCCTGATGAATCCTGCCTTTTATTTTCATGAATCCGCAGCCCAGACGGACTGAAGGGTCCTACTGGGTAATATTTGTTACAACATTAAAACTCAGTGTGCTCCTTTTTGACCACATGAGAAAATGGTTGCATAGAATTCAACTCTGACTTGAAGTGAAAGTGCTGAATTACAAAAATTGATCTATAAAGACGCAAAAAATAAGCTATTCCATACTGAAAATAACAAGAAGAAAATAATTTCCTAATCAAAGTGCTTGAAACTACTAAATTGCCACAATTTGTTTTCATTTGTCAAACATTTATAGGATGTATATGGCTCTTAAACATAAAACTAGTTTTTCAAGCTCTGCTATCACTTTATCAAACACCCACGATCAGAAACTTGGCACCAGATATATGACCCAACTAATAAATGTTGCAATATGATCTAATTTAACAACTGAGTAGCACTGCATCACGTCTCACAAGAAATATTTCCTATGGTCTCCCAAGGTACTTTTTTCTTCTTTTTTGCCCATTTTAATTTTTTCATTCTAGATTATTGCAACACATTAAAGACTGTAATAAAGAGCAGGATTTTTAGCCCATGAGCCAAGGAAAAAGAGCAGTTTTAAAGGACATTACCCCTTCAGCTCCAAGAGACTTTCTCAGAAGAACCCTCTAATGCTGGCCTTTAAGGCAAGAAAAATTATTACCATGGTGGAGAGATTCTTGCCAAAGGCAGTGGAGGAGGTTTTCAATTTAGGTAGTTCAACCCACAGCTATCTAAATTATACCTGCATCATTTCTGGCTTTTTCTACAGGCAAGAATCAAGATCGTTAAAGTCAGCCAGCCATCAACCTGGGAACACTTTATACTGTGGCAGTATACTGTGCACAATTTCATCCAGAATATGTTAATTAGAGAGCCCAGAAGAAAATACAAAAAAAAAAGGTTGCAGTATTAGAATAGAACAGCGACAAAAATCTGCAGGTAAAAGCTAAAATGTTGCATTATATTATTATATGCAAGACCCACGACCTGATCTATCTATTTTCCATTTTTTTTGCAAATAGCTTCTTTTAAAGATAAAACTTGAAATGTGAGCCAAGCATTGCAAAGTGAACTTGATGGTGGAAAGAAGAGTCATGGCAGGAAGTCCCCACTTCTTTGTCAGTCTCTACAGCAGGAGAGATGTGACAAACTGAGCTGTACTGCCAGTGACAATAGCACTGAAGCAAAGTAGTTTGTACAATGACTTTGTAATTTCAAATCAATAAGCACTTTCAAAATATTCTGCCTATCTTCTCATCCTCGTGGGATTCTTGCAGACCAGACCACCGACATCTACGGCTCTGATTTCTGCTCTGAATAAGAACATACAGGGCATGCATACAGATGGCAGCAATTTGAAGTATATTCTCAATTCAGCCAGTAGAGCTACATAATAATAGGACTCTTTGCTTCACTGCAGTTCGGGAATCAGACCTTCCACTTGCATCACACCAGAATCAGTACGTGAGAGCTAACAGTAATGAACAGGCATGGTTATTATATGGTAATTTTCAATAATCAGTAAAATTCCATTAGAAGATCTTTATGGTCTAAAAGGGTTTGTGGACTTTTTTTTTTTCTCTCTTCCTAACTCATAAGTCTGAATGCAAAATAAGAGTTTTACATGAGGCATGTCAATTTCAAGATCTTCCTAAAAGAAAAAAAGACCTCTGAAGTCTCTGGTACAAAACCATAGCTGCAGCATAACCCGACAAAAAGTTTAACTTTCAGCACCATACTAAATTTAGGGTGGAAAATGCTGAATGCCTGGGTATAGCTTGCCAACAAGAATGAGCCATGAATTTTGTCATTTAAAATTAAAAAATGTCTTCTATCTCAAGTTAATTATGCTATCATACGATGGCTTTCCTCTTCAAAAGGTTAGTCAAGCAAATCCTCTCTTCTACTTAAGTCCTATTAAGTACAGGGTAATACATAAGCACAAGCTATAATTCCTTATTTTACAACACACAGTGCCAAGTCTATCACTTATACCACATTTCATTTTACTGGGATTTCACGGCCTGTTAAAGAAAGAAAAGAAGGAGGAAAAACCCCCAAAATCCAGACAACAGCCTGACTTTTGGTAAACACACAACTGCAGTTTACATGTTTGCTTCTGTCAGGTGTGAACACATTCTCTGCATCCCAATGTGTTTTTGTTGAGAGGCAAAGGTCTTTGCTGCCGTTCATTACTCACAAGGTTTTACAGCATCCCTGTATTTGCAAGATCTAGCTGCAAGAATAAAACCCCTCTTCCAACAGTCCCACACAGTCACACACTGCACCAGCCTCACACTTCCACAGCTCCCATCAGCTGTGGCAGTAGCACACAGAGACTTCCCAAGCACAAACCCTCCCAGCCCTCCCTGCTCCTGTCCATCCCAAGAAGCAAAAAGGAAGAGACAGACATTTTTCTCAGCACAAGCTACAGACTTTCTCAAGCTTCTGGTCTCCCTGTGGCCAGCTGCACTAAGGCTTTTCTAGAGCAGTCCCACTATTGCTCTTCCACAGGGATGGGTTACACACAAACAGATCACGGATCTCTCCAGGCTAATCTGTCTAGGGAACATGGAACACTAATGCTCACCTTTATAACCTCTAACCATGTTGAAATATGAATGTGTCTGGGAGTACTACCAAGAGCATCTGACATCTTTCCTCCTTCTTGCCAGCAACAGTAAACACTCCTAGGATTCACCTTCCTCAAAAATATTAATGTTTTTCCTCTCCCATAGTCCACAGACAGAGGAGATGCTTCACACAATCACCAGCTCCCCACTCCCATCTTCCCACTCAGCCTTACCATGGATCTGTATCCCAAACACCTACATCAGCTTTCACTTGCTTCATTTTCAGCTATTAATCAGGAAATAGCACAGTGAAGGCAATTCTATAAAACTTAAACACAGTCCCATGAAACAATTTACATAAAACTACTATCCACAGCAGGAAAAAATGTAGCAATATGTGCATACAAGAGGAAATGAATGTGAAAGAACAGGAGAAGGGACAGAGAAATGTAATTCTGTTCCATCTGAGTATTCCCTAGAGAAGCAGTCTGTCCTCCGTGCCCATGAACAGGAAGCCAGCTGATGCAGTCAGACTGGAAACACATCTACAACAAGGACTGCTGTCCAAAGCAACTGCTGCCTGCAGAAATGGGCAAGTCACTGCTGGTTTCCACACATAAGCCTGAGAATTCACTGCAGAGCTCTGAATTCCCCAGTGAATAATCCTGACAGTTCCAGTCAACTACTACTTGCTCTGGTTGTACCCTTTCTTCCTGGCCACTGGCAGTGAGTTCTAGGTTGAGAATCATCCCTCCCCATTTTTTTCTTAATGATCAGACCCTGTATGAAGAATTACATTTCTGCTCCTCTTGCTGCTCATTTGAACTCAGCATGGAGGTGTGCTTAAGCTTGTTGGTAACACCTCATAGCTGGCTCTCCTTAAATAGGAATCCAGAGGTAAACAAATCTCGTGTTTCCCATGAGCATATGAGACCAAGCTCAACCAGACACCAGAAATTCACACTTCTGAGAGTGATCATAAAGACAAGAAGAAGTGGAACCCTGGGGATGCCAATCTACACATCAGGATCTTCCATAGCATGAAAAGCAAGCATTAACATACAAGTCAAGACTTAGGAGGTTTTCATCATTTGGAGATAAAACCCCAAACCCTAATATCTCATGAGGATTCTTGTTAAAAAGTTTGGATAGATGTATTATGCTGTTAGCAAATTCATGTTGGATAATTCTTTCCTGAAGGGGAAAACTACATTAAGCCAGACATTAAAGTTACTTTTGTTGGAAAATAGTATTTGAGAAACCACAAGAATTTTTACCCTTAATAAGATTCATGTAATTTAAAATATAAGCTCTGAAATCTCTTTTCACTTAGAACTTACAGCCAAAAAAATTTAGAAATAGAGCTGTCAAGTTAGTACAAAACAACAGCAGTTAATAAACACACTTTTTTTCTCCTAAACTTTGTGTGAGCCATTATATTATGTTCTACACATACCTAAGTGTTTTTGAATTAATGCATAGCTTATCTCCTCTTGACTGCTGTTATGAAAAGACATTAAACATTTATCTCATATGATGTTACATTAAAAGTCAATGCATTAACAAATTAAAAACATGAACATAGCACATTATAAACCTAAAAGCATGCAGTTAGTCCAGATCATCCTAGAAAAAAAAAAAGAAAAATATTGATAAAACACCCACCAACTGCAGATTTTAAAAAACCTCTTTAAATACTGTTTGTGAGGTCCTGGGATATTTAAAATATAACTACCAAATTCCATCCTCATGTTTAGAAAGGAGCCATATGTTCCCTTCACAAATGATCTACAGCTTTGCATCAGATGTCGTTCGAGCACAGCAGGTGAACCTGAACTTGTGAACAATCCTCAGTTGTTTCAGTGCAAAGTCTGGCACGTCAGCACCAACCACGTGGCAGATCTGAGCTAAGCCACCAGCCCTGCACTGGAAAAGAAGCTTCTCTCTCGTTGCTTGCTATGAGCACTGCACCTGCTAAAGCCCCAGGCCTTCAGCACCTAAATACCAGCTCACAGATGCAGCTCTTCATTGCCTCCTGCATTTCAACTCCACAGGTTTTATTTGTAATAGTGAAGGTTTACAACACCCACGTTGAGAATGATGTGGCTAAAAGCACAGTCTGTGGTAGGGAATTGATTTTTGTTTGCTTTCAAGTTGCTCTTTAATAAAACAGTAAAAATGAGCAATAGTAAGTGCTACATGCATATTTCCTCCCTTTCCTACATTGCACATTCCTCAAATAATGTGCTTTGTAATATGCTAAAAAAATTCTGCTTCCATTTTCCTCCATCAGACAGTTAGGAAGTCTAGAAATATTCCACTAAGACAGTACTCTGAATAAGAGTTATAATTAGTCACTCAGCAGTGAGTGCTGTTTGATAGGTGCTCTGTTTGTCATAAGAGTTTTAAAATAGCAATACTGGTTAAAGCAAATGAAAAAGCTGCAATACAGCTGAAAATGCAAGCTGACACCAGCAGCCTATCCACTCTGCTAAGGACCAGCTTAGTGTTCTTCTGAGAATAGAAATGTATTAAGAATTTAACACGACACTAAAAATTATGTACTTTGGAACCTTGAGGCTTAAACTCTGATTTTCAGACTAGTGCATACTAAAGTATTTTTTGATGATATACAGCACAGATAATAGCTCAAGTCAAAAGTGTTCCCATCAGCAGATTTCATAAAATACAGAACCTCTCTAGTATTATAAGGTCAGAGCAATCACATCCGATCAAATCTATGCACCAATTTTATCTCTGTTCTCCTTCTGGTTTTGATCATCAAATATAAGTACTATTCTTACTTTAATTCATGAAACTGTTCTCTTGTTTCTATTTCAGCCCTGAAATCTGGTATCTGTGGTTAGACACAGACTGTAGTTAAGGCTGGTTTAGTTTGTGTAAGGTCTTCTTTCCCTTCTCCAACTAATTAACACATTCTCAATTCAATTCACATTTTTCATCTCCAGCTGGTAAGATTTCTTTAAAGAGAATTTGCAGTGTGAGCTGAAAGCACTAACAACATATTCAACCAAATGAGCTAAAGGTTTCAAGATTTTAAATGCAGAGCACAAAATGCTTTCTACCAACATTTCAGAGACTTCTGTAGCAAAGTGTCGGTATGATTTAAAGAAAATTAACTTTTCTACCTCTAGTTCATCCTCACACAAGCTATACTGCTGTGTTCCATTAGCACTACTGAAATAAATGCAGTGTTAGGAGAATTCAAGTAGTAGTCAAGTGGTTAATCAAAATGCAGCCCAGGGGACCACTAAGAGCCCCCTCCAGTATTATTAACACTGCTTTGCTCTGCAGTGGAAAACATTCACCAGTGGTCTTCTGCACACACCCCACTGTGCTGCAACAGCCAGGTTTGAGGGCACACAAAACTCCCCAGCTCCACACAATTGCCTTTGTGGGAGGGGGGGAAATCCTAATAAATAAACATATACCTTGTGCAAAAAGAATACAATGAATTAGGCACAATAAACACGAGTCAAAGCAAAACATCACCTCCAGGAAGCTGCTATCTTGACTATCAGAGCCAATGCAGATCCACACCCTGCTACAACTGGTACACACTGGTGCCCTGTGGGGACAGTCAGTTTGTGCTCTGAGGCACCACACACCGTGCTGACTGAAGAAAAGCCTACTCTAGTCCTCTCAAGACAGGAGGGCAGCTTTGGAATTTAAAACAACATGCAGTATCTTAGCCTTTTTAATCTCTGCAAGTGCAGGACTATGGTGGAACTGTGGCTGCAGACTGCTAAAACTAATGAGGCTGTGTAACAAAATTAATCAGAGAGCCATGGAGACAAATCCACTGATCCTGAGGTTACCTGAGTCTTTCCCCTCTGACCTAAAAGGCTTCAGTGTGGCAGCCCCAAGTTTTCAGGAATAAGGACATGGAAATACCACAACAAAGGTCCTTCTCACCATAGTAATATTATAAAAAAAAAAGCCTTCTTGTAGCATTGCCAAAGCTGACTTGTCAGCCTGCCTTGCTACATATTCACCAAGGATGCCAGATATCTGACAGGCATCCAAGCCATCATTTCTTAAATGACAAGTATACACTGAAGTCTGCATCTTAATGAGCGACTTGAAAGATGTTCAAACTGAAGCTGTTAAAAGGGAACTGAACAGCCAACACAGCAGAACAAGTTAATGCACAAGGCAGAAAAGCTATGGAAGCTCTGAACAGATACACCAGCAATGTCCACCCTCACTGTGCAGTGTTCCACGCAGCAGCCTGAGCCTGGGCTGTCCTTAGGCTCTGCAAGGGTCCTCCCAGCACCTACAAGGGGAAGGCTGAGGAGGATTTAACACAAACCTTCACTTGCTCATTTTTGTATTTCAAAGACACACAATTAAAACCATTCAAAGCAGCACTTTTCAAGACAAAGGAACGTTTTGTAAACAACCAGTCTGGCAGAGTTTTCAGTACAATTATTATATCTGGGGCGCTAGATGGTCAAGATCATAAAAAATTTAGCTTGTCAATGAGCAAGCACAGAAAGAGCAAAGAAACCTCTAAAGAAACTGATCCCACGACACAACACACTAACCCCACTCCCACTGCTTACCAAAAATATCACATGAAGAAAACAGAAGACTGATTCTCTGATCATATTTGTGCAGATTTCCCTATCTGATGAATCATGATAGCGCAATTCTGTCCCACAAAAATCAAGGATTTCTTTTATCAATATCTTAGAAAAGCACAACTGTTAAAAACTAAATTGCCTAAACCAAACTGATCTTGTGCCTGTCACATGGAACCAAAGATGCATCTACAACAGCAGCAGCCCTGTAGACAAGCTCTGCTTCAAAGTGCCATGGTTTTGTATTTCCCCATTTCTGTTTAATCATCCCTACAACAGCAACTTTAAACCTACTTGGGGTGTCATTTGTGGCAGTGCCTCAAAGCTTCCTGTTCTAAAGGCTGGTGAGAACTCTTATCTCCTCGACACCCAAAGTTTAGATAAATACTTTCCTGTGTGTATGGGAATATATTACTTCCCACAGATGCAAAAAGGATGGCTATCAAATATCTCAAAAAGATTTTCAGATACAACTTACTTAGATCAATAGAAAAAAGAGAGAGAAGGAAAGACAGCTTTATTGCTTTTGAAGCCAATCAGCCAAAGCTTTATAAGCATCTTTATATTATTGCATGATGCTGCTCCACTGGAAGCAGGACACTTGTAGAAAAGTCTGCTCATGGCATTGCACTGTTTCACTGACAAAAAAGGCTATAAAACACAATTTACTGCAGAGTTTTAAGCAGCAACTCAAGAAACCTTTAAAAAAGATTATAAAAATTATTAAACATTATGTTAATCAGATGCTTCACAAACCCTATGGTTGTCCAGACAGAGAGACCAAAATTATTAACAAGCATGAACATGAATTTGTCCAAAGTCAGCATTAAAATATTACAACTGGTAAAGAGAGGAAGGGTAATC
Organism: Motacilla alba alba; assembly: GCF_015832195.1. Classification (NCBI taxonomy): domain Eukaryota; kingdom Metazoa; phylum Chordata; class Aves; order Passeriformes; family Motacillidae; genus Motacilla; species Motacilla alba. The sequence continues at coordinate 6,831,707 of NC_052022.1, forward strand.
CTAACATGCTTGTTGTGATCACTTCATAGTGTAACAGCTGAATGTTATACAGAAAAGTGTCATCTGTATTTGTACACATACCTCTTTCAACTCCAGTAAAATTACAAACTGTCGGGTAACAAAATGCTTTCACCACAATTTTCACATTACCTCAATTGCTCTAACACAATAGAAAAGGGATGTTGTTGAAATATTACAGACAAAATCAACATTGGTATTGTCACAATGCCCTCACCTAGCTTATTTTTTGAACAATTCCTTCCCAACAGAGAGAATACTTATATTACAATTATGCTGGAATCATATGACTTCCAGAGTGTGCTTTCAGGAAACTGCCACGAAGGAAGAAGTAGAGACAAGTTTTTCATTTCTATTTGGCTGCCTCTGATCTGAGTAATTGCCACTGATTGCTTCAAATGGATGAAGAGCAGGCACTTAACACAGGGATTAGGTTCAAACTCTACTCTAACCCTAGGTACTATCCAGTCCAGAGGTACCTGAGCAGTGACATCACCCAGTCATCAGCACAATACATTCATTTAACCTCAAGGAGCTCTTACCTAAAGGTTTTTCCTGTTGCTGCTGTTTCATGGTTGCTTCAGACATTTTAAACTCAGGGTACCAAGAGTCAAAGGTAAAAAACTTGTGGCTCTGATGAGAGGAGTTGAGGTCTTTGCCGCAGAGCAAGCCTCAGGCAGTACAAAGTAATGCAAACACTGCAGAGAACTCTTACCAGGCTCCTTCAGTGTTGCTCCTGAACAGCAAAACTGTGAATCTAGCCCACTCCAAGAATAATAAACAACATACAAATCACCATAAAAACTGATGAAAGGTGTTTCCTTTTCAGGTAAGAACAATGAACCTTTGCCTACAAATTTTAAAGCAACATGAGTATACATGTTCCAATTATCTGCAAATCTAAGGAATAACTCTCTTTTGTCCAGCTACGAAAAGAAAACATACAGGGATGTTTTTCATTTTATATATGGCCCAGAAACTCTAACAGTGCTGTACTCGTTCACTTTCCATCTCAGTGGAAGTTTTTCCAAGATCTTGTGCTGGATGCCTTGTGGCAGGAAGGTGTCACAGCCCACCAGCATCCTGCAGGTGCTGCAACCCTTCAGGTACTTGTTCCTGATCTGCCTTCAGTTCTACCAAGGCAAGGCAGATGGGGGGGAGGGAAAGGTCTGTCTGACCAAGGGATAACATGACTTTAGCACCCTGGTACAGATAAATGCAGCTAGGACTGAGCAGCTGAGAGCAACTCTGCTGCCACACTGTCATCAGGCAATCACTTGCAAATCTGCTTTCCCAGACTTTTTCCAGTGGCATTTCCCTACCAAAGGCAGCATTTGCTCCTCTATTTTGAGAATTTCAGCAAGTAACACCTTCTCTACAGAAATATTTACTTTTGCAGGAAACCCAAGGACAGACAAGACATAGGAGCACAGTTATCAACTTATTTACCAAGTTCCCTTAACTCTTCTGCTCTGTTCTCTTTTGGGACTGCAAAGATCATTGGATTTACACTCAGACTTTCCTATGAGTCAGGACTGCCAGTATCTCTTTCAACTTAGTGGCAGAACAAAATAGTCCATTCATTGAAAACAAAATGAATTACTTGAAATGTCATCTCAAAACATGTTTTTATTTTAACTGAATGTACCAGGTAGGTGATCTCTCTGTGTCAAATCCTAAGAGCCATTAAACACTGCAGGGAAAGACATTTTTAAACCATGACCAACAAATATAATAAATGTTTTCTTTCAGTTAATAACCAATAAAGTGCATATGGTAGAATGGCAGAGCAGATTGGTAACAACCTAAATAGTTAGGCTTCGAAAGAAAAGATCTCCCCAGTTTCATCATTCTAAAATGCAACCATTTAAAGCATGAAACATCTACTATAAATGGGTGAACTATTCCCTTGAGAAGAGGTTTTGATTTTCTAATGTGTTCAAGTTACCACAGAAAAAATATCTTCCACTAAGCTTGGACTTCAGTTTGTCATTGATAAAGGCTAGACTTTGAATTTTGTTTTCTAAGACATTCCAAATATCTAACACTCAAAAATCATGTTATGCTCAAGAGAAAAAAAGGTTCAGATTAAAAGGCTCATAAATAATTTGAGTAATTGCCATACACACCTGCTACATTAAGCTTTTCAGCTGCTCCTAAGCTGGGAGCAGAAGTGGTGGTATTGTTGGTCGAGTTTGCTCCTGTTCCATTAAGTACAAGATTTTCCACCTTGGACTCCAACTTCCCAATGCGCTGCAAGATGTTATCCAACAGGACAGCAAGTGTCTTTTTCAAATCTGCAAATGAAAATGAAAAGTTAAACTGCTTAATAATGCAGTGCACACCTGTCAGACAGAATCAAATAACAGATACAAGAATGAGACTGGAGATATATATATATATATATATATATATATATATATATATATAAACACACAGACACACACACACATTTTCTCAGTGCAAATCCTTGTCATTAGCAGCCCTATGCATTCATGTTCCCTACTTTGTTCAGCCTCAGATCCAAGTTTCCTTGGCCATGGAACTTGTCAGCCTGTATATTTTATGAAGCACAGTGCAACTCATAGATATCCACATTCAAGGTGAAATGTGAGCCTCTACAGGAACAGAAAAATGCTTGCTTTGCAATGGCTCAAGTAATAAGAAACTGCTTAAATAATAATGAGTCTGAACCTAAATCCATATTCAAACACTATCAGAGGAACAGTCTGTTGATACTCAGTCACCTGGGAACAAAAATCCCCTTCCCAAAAAGGACAGCTTTAAGCCAGTACAAAAACCTTCTCCTGCATCCCCTCCACATAACCAGCTTCTGCACTGGCAAATTAAAAATAGATAATAATTCCTAAAAAAAAAGTTAAGTTCAACCTTTCTGTTCTGTTTACACAACACCAAAAATCACCTTTCCTTTTTTCAGTCTGCTGGTGATTGTCTCTGTTTGGTCTTACACAGGGCTTCCTTGGCATGGAAAGCAATGAACAATAACAGGAATTTGCAGATCAAATGACAACAAGGAAAGAGTTCTCTTTTTTTTCTCATTTTTTCTTTTTCATTATTTTTTATTTCCTTTTTTTTTTTTCCCTTATTTTTTTATTTTTCCGTATTTTCTTATTTTTTTCCTCGGCTTTCATTTTGTTCAGATTCCTTTAAGGAACGCAAGACACTTTGGCAAGTTAAAAGAACTCAGGGCAAGAGGAGAAAACTAGACCACTATCAGATGAAACTGTATAATTATAATGGCAACAAGCCAAAGAAGATGAAACTATTGTCCTTTTTTCATTTACCTTTATAAAGATTAAAGAATTTGGTACAAGGAATTTATATTATTTTGCCATTTATTTACATAAAATAATTGCATGTGTTTCGGTATAATGTATTTTCTGTTTTACACTACTTTTGAATCAAATAGTATTCTGACCTAGAACAGAAAACTTTTCCATACATCTGAAGACATTCTACTGTCTCTACAGCAGTTGTATTTTTGCCACATCTCATTCCCTGTTTTTTTTTATTTTTCCCATGACTAGCTCAATTCTTGTGCAAATGAGAGATTAATAAGAAAATGCTGTTACTTTAGAAAGCTTGCAATTGTTTTCTCCAAACAAAAGGAGAATCATATTTATTCCATGGTGCCATAAAGAAAGCCTTTTTCATCATAACTCTTTTCCTTTGTCCTGTAAAGATCAGAAGGTGGAATCTGAAGCACTAGTCCACACATACGGACTATTTTAAAAGGGGTCCAGAAGTTATTTATTGGCATAGTTTGCAGACGAAAAGAAAACTCTGGACTAAACATGAACAAAACCACGGTACAGAAGGAAGGAAAAAATCAAGGAAAAAAAAGTAGTAAAAATAATTCAGGAAACAGTGAGGAAGAAATGTGGCCTATATAAAAGTATACACTAATCATAAAGACAAAAGAGGTTCAAAATTATTATTTTTTCATGCTGATACCAACACACTGGTATGAGAGACATCTTGTCAGAACAAAAAGGGAAGTGGAGGCTAGTTTGAGAAGGGGAGGGCAGAAACATGGATTAACAGAATTTTTGTAAAAGAACCATTTACTGCTATAAAGAAAAATCTAATATTCACTGTGTATATCTGAACTGTAACTTTTAAAAGGAAAATATTTGAGCCACCTACCTCACAGGTGAATACACAGCAGAAAGAAAAAGTGAAAAAGTAAACAAGCTGTGCAGCCACAATTAAGGAATGACTGAAAACCTTTCAGGTGGGTAAAAGCAGCCAAATCCAGCAAATATTTCATTTATTCTTGAACATGGAAATCATGGCTGTGCTCACTTAAAGCAATCAGAGGATAACATTAAGAAATATAAAAAGGCTAAATAAGCAAGAGCATTAGTTTTCACAGAATGTTGAAGAAGCCTCTACCAATTATTATTATTAACATCAGCCATTAATGTGTTTATTTGTGAAGAGCTAACCTGATTATTCGCTAGCAGCAAGTCATTTGGTATACCAAACAGGACAAATTAACTTATTAAGTAATTACCTTACCCAGTTTCATAAACTATTATTTAATACGGTGTTATTCACTCACCATACTGCTTTTCCCTGAAATATTTTATATAACTGCATAGCCATTATTTTCTATCTTTCCAAACTACTTTGCTGAAAACACCTGGCCACCAAATGTAAAATTTAAGTGTTTAATCTTAAAAATCTTGTCAGCCATGGACTTGAAATTGCTACACAAACCTTGGTTTTCCCTTAACAGAAGCATCACAAAGTTACTTCACCCGCTTCCAAACGCAGTTTAACTTCTCCTTGGGAACTTGACCAGTGTTTGGAGGCAAGTCAACTTATTCCCCAGCAGGATTTGGAACAGGAAATTAATGCCACAGGCAACAAGCTGCAGGGGGAACTTTGCCTATGGATATCCTGTACCCATATTAATCCAGTTACCTTCAATATCTGGCGCCAGATTGTTTGGGGGTTTTTTGTCTATTTTTTTTTCTCAATTCATCCACCATCAAGCACCCCTGCACAGTAACAGGACACTCGTAATGGCTATACAGCAGATAAAGTTTTGTTTTGAGCCTAATCACACAATCCTCTAAGGATCTCTACTTGCTCAGAGATCCTCAATCCAAATATTGATCTTGTTTTGCTTGTGTTGCTTTGTAAGGCTACAGTTCCAGTATAGCTCACCATGCAGCCACAAATCTGGAGTTACAGAGTAAGGGCAGGTTGTTATTTAAGCAACGAAGCAATTTAATTGTTAGCTACGTTGGGGATAATAATCTCATGCTTACAGGCAAACAAATGCTCACCAACTCAAAATTTTGCTTTTTAGAGGAAAAAGGACTGGTGACAGAAACAAGACACAGAGAGGACCTTCCAGCAGGATATTTTCATTGCATGCACCAAAAAGTATCAAGAGAAAACTAGAGAAAGAAGTGCAGCTATTCTATCTGTTGCATCCTAGTCTATATTCTTTGTCTAAGCATACAAAAGCTATCTACTCAATTTCTTCAGAGGTGAATATTAAGAAAACTATAAAAGAAAACAAATCTAAATGACTAATTAGTTTTCCAGAGATTCTGGAAGTGCACGGGTAAGTTGGAAAGCAAGTGAGTCTAAAAATTGCTAAATAAGTATGGTGCATTGTGTGATCTTAACAGACTGAAAAGGAACCACACCTAACCTGAAATTTGATTATATTTTATTTTTTAGTAATATTTTCAGGTAATGTGCTTCATTACTTTCTGCTTGCTTTGTCTGACACATGCACAAAAACTTAATTCTCATGTACAAACTGGAAGAGAGTAAGCATTAAAAACAACTGCCAAACAAAGCACTAAAACTCCCAAGGTTTTCTGCCCTGAGGCAAATAGGATACACTTAAGCTTAATTTAGGATTATACCAGATAAATAAACCTAAACGTTAAGTAAATTGACTGAACAAAGAAGTGAAATGGGAAAGAAGAAATAAATAGCAGGTCTCCATTTTAAACTAAGGCAAGTTTTTCCACAGGTAATTTCTTAGATCACTGAAACGAAAACTGAAAAGCCTCCCAACTTTCTCAAGAACACCAAAAAAGTTTTTTAAAACTGAGTTCTAACAAATAACCTAAAGCATACTAGATAGAGCTACCAGACAGACATAATAAAAATTAGCAGACAGCTTCACTTTCAAATGACTGGAAATGTAAAGTTTGTCCTACTTGAAAGGGAAGGCCGTTTTCTCCATTTGTACAGAAAATGCACAGGGCAAAGTACTGCTAATTGAGCAGCATTATGAAGCAAAATATTTGGACAATTGAGGAAAAAGCCTTAATCAGATTATCAGCTAATCCAGAGAACACACTTACCATATGCTGTCACTGTCCCAACATAAGGCCCATCAACTACATTTTTATTTTCTTCAGCTAATGCTTTGATGTATCTTTTGCTGAGATCCAAAATTTGCTCACGCAGGACTGAACTGCTTTCGTGTTGTGTTTGTTGCTGAATAGTAAAATGCAGAAGCATCATTCCCCAAATAAAACCAAAAGTCACCAGAAAAAAGCCTAGCTTCTGAGAGGACAGCTTCCATGGAGAGAATGCCATGATTCCCAACAGCTTCACACAGTTACTACAAAGGTTCCTAAAGCATGAAGCCAAACAGCAAGTTCATGGTCCAGGTATATAAATATCACAGAGCAGGACTCAGTCTTATTCCAACTCCTTTGTCAGCACATGTCCGTATTTCAGTTCCATCCTGTTGCAAGAGAAGAGAAAAAAGCATAGTTAGCACACCTGAAGTTTTTACTACCCAATCTAGTTCTTCCCTCTTACTCGTACAAACCAGGAGCAGACAAGATGCTTAATTGTAAATGGTTCATTTGCATGTCTCATCATTGCACTGCAGCAGCCAGAGCAAAAAGAGGCTGAGAAAAGCACTGGAAGGACAACAAAGCAGGAGCGATGTGCCCGAGCAGGTGGAGAACACCTCACAGGATCTGGATCAAATTCCCTGCCTGAAGTGGTTTCTAAGCTGTATTTTAAACTAAGGCTGCTGTAACATATTTATTTGTGTGTGTGTATGCAAAACTTTGCAATGTTGCCAGTGCAGCAATTTAAGACAATTCTCAATGTAATTCAGTTCTCAGAAAACAAGTAATTGTAGCTGGCAGTGACACTGCTCGGAGTTCCTGGCAGGAGCTACAGCATATGGCTAGATAGGTGATCAGGAAATCAGACTCCCTCAGGGGTAAAGAGGAAAGAAGAAATCTACATTATTTAAGCCAATACACTCTCCTGGCTTCCACTGCAAGCAGTTGGGAGGCTGGAATAATGTCCTGCTCCTGTGTGGCCTCTGCTGTGAAGTTACTCCTCAGCCATAAAACATACTCCAACGAGAATGCTCCTTGCAACTAAATCGAAAACACAAGCTTCTGAATGCAGCAACATGTCTTTTATATGTAAAGTAATATTCTCAGAGCTTTTCATACACAAGGGAAAAGGAATTGTAATAAAGGCCTTCAAGATACAGTAGGACCAAGTTTTCAAGGTAAAATCAGTTATAAAACTTGGTGTGAAGAATCCAAAGGCAAGAAATGGTCTGTGATGAGAGTCAGAGGCAGGGTCCTTAGCATAAAGTCCAACTAGGAGAGGGGTAATTAAAAGGTAATTAAGTGTAACCTATCATGTTAGAACACAGATTTGGTAAAATGTTATCCTTTTAACTTCATAATGCTCCCAGACAGGATTAGAGAACATAATGTTCCCTTCCATTCTGTGCTTGCACAGATAATGCAGATGTTGCTCTGTTTTAATAGGATAATTGCTCAGATCCCTGCTAGCAGTGCTCCCTGCTTGTTAAAATTCCCTGTAGATCTTCTGCTTCCAGTTGAACCAGGAGTTGTGCAGTGGGACAGAAATACCTTTGGAGCACTTATCTTCAATGTGACTTGAGTGTGCAGATTGCACATCACTGATTAAACTGATTGTAGAAGTGAAAGCACGTTACTCAAACTAAAGCAGGCAAGGAGGAATGGGGCAGAGAAATTAATTGCAAGTACAGTGGAAAACATCATAAAGCACTCAAGCTGGCTTTTTTCACACTGAAAATATCTCAGGAAAGAAACTGAACAGTCTCAACAGAGAAAATTAAGGACTCTGTTTAATGCTGCTCTACATAAATTTCAGTTAATTTTCCAAGAAATGGCAGGGAGAAATTTTACTTCTTTCTATTTGTTTAACTATAGTCTTAAGATATTTTTGGTCTGACTGAATAGTAGAATATTGTTACTTCATTAAAAGCTGAAAGTTTTACTATTCTTTTGCAACATTGGCTGCGATAAAATATAGAAAAATCCACAGTCTAAACCAATATCATGACTTTAAAAAAATCTAAAATATTCCAAATAAACTCCCTCAGTGACTTAATTTCAAGTAAGCACTGACAACATCCTCTACAGCAATAAGATCTGTGGTTAAACAGTCAATATTTCTTCCTCAATTATCACTTGTTTGTGAAGCAGAAAACACTGAATAAAAAGTAAACCTATCACCACCATATTTTAACAGACAAGTGCTAATGATTGTTTATGACTAGTTGATAATGGGAAAAAACACCTCTGAACATAATTAACATTAAAAACAGCAATTAAAAATGCAAGTATTTCACAGCCTTCTTTTTGAAGTTCTAGAACAGAAAGAAAGATCATATAAGAAACAGTGTAATGACACTGAACTATGAGAGTGATCTCCTTAAAGAGGTGTTGACTTCTGTTCTATTTATCAACAGAAAAATCAATCTTAAATCCACTTAAAAACTGTAAAAAGATAGACAGCAAATATTAAACTTTTGCCATAAGAAAGGACTAAAATTCAATGACAGACGGAAGAATGGCCCCCACTATATCAACAAAACAACAGAAAACCCCAAACCCAAATATCACCAACAAGCCTTATTTTTCCTGAAGCAATTTCAGTGGCCAGCAACTTGATGAGCTCCCAACAACATGTACTTAACTAATTAACTTTACAGCCCTGCTGGTGGCCATGGAGGTTTATAAAGTGCACAGCAGAAGCCTAGTGCTCCCATGGGCAGCTGCACTGACTTTGGTATATATTTAATAAATATTTATATGACTTTGGTATAAATTTAATCCCAGATCTGACAGCTGTCAAGGACTGCAACACAACTATTCCCCAGTTAATGATTACCACATACCTATAATGAGTCATTATTTGGTACCTAATGGACAGGGGACAGAAGATATCAAGGGGTGATGTGGAATGCATGAAGACAGCGGCACAGAAACGTCTCCATGTATTTCTGTCTTGACAGGAAATTAATAACTGAACTGAGCAAGAGCTGAAGCAATAAACACACGTTTGTCTACTATAATCACTGATGGATTTTGACTGACAAGTTATCTCTCTGCCCATACCAAGTAAGACATCCCAAATCTCCAGGTGGAAGTGTATTTCCCTTATTCTCCTGCACGTCTTATAAATGTTCCAAAGGAGGCAATCTTGTTAATTACTAAGGCTTTTTCCTAGTCTAGTCTCCAAATGCACACATCTAACAAGGATATGGACACCCATATTTGTTTTGCTTCTAAAGAATGACAGGTGCTCTTTTTTACCTACTTCCCACATCTTTTTTAAGCTTTGGAAAGATGTGGTCCCCTCTAAGACATCTCTTGAAATAATTCCAGCACCCTCTGGAAACTGGATGCTTTAGTTGAGAGTTTATTTGTGAAACTGTTAGGAAGAGAATTCCTCCTGACTTAGTCAGAGCAGTTAATGTACAAACACTAAACACCAAGTGTGAAAAACAGGATGAAAGTGAAAGGATACAGGAGGCAAGAACACCTCTAATAAACAGAATCTTTGTCACGTTCTTTCTCAAATTCAACTCTAACCAGCCAAAATCCCACCACAACTGAAGCAACATTCTGTGGAGTGGTAGGCAGGTGTTTGGGGTTGTTTTTAAACAGACTAGTTACAGCTTCTGTGAAAAACATACCACAATTTAACCCTCAGTTGCCCCTACCCTGAGCAAAAATTATTCATGTATTTAATTGAAAAAGTGCTAACTTTACACCCATTTAACCAGGCATAAGAATTTCAAAATACTAAAAGTACTATTATATAGCTTCATCAGAAACACATTTTTTCTGTTCTGTATTTAATAAATCCTGCCCAACAGCTGGTCAATTCACTAGTTAGAGAGGATAACTACCATGCTGATGTCATTGCTACAAAAGAAGCCTCACACTATCAAGAAGCATCTCAGGTAAGTACCTCAATTAAAGTGATTTGCATGTCAGGGCAGGGGTGTAAACATTTCTCAGCATTTTAAGATTTTACCTTTTTTTTTTTTTTTTTTTAGGGCTTAAAATAGAGTACAAACAGTTCATCTTCATGTGAACAGATTCTGGTGACACATATCCACGTATTCCTCTTCACTTTTTAAGGAGGAGAATTAATCATCTACAAGAGATTAAGCTAAGTCTCTTTATAAGTATGTACATGTACACAGCTTGATATTCTCTGTCCAATCTGTACCTATATTAGAAATGGTACTTAGGGTAAGCTTGGAACACCACTATCCTTAGGCTACTCAGAATTAAATCAGGACACTCAGGATTAAACTCTTCATCAGTTGAACGCACCATTCATCAGTAGCTACACAGTTCTAAAACCTTAATTGTCTGTAGCCAAAGTAGAAGCTCTTGCACCCATAAAAAACAGCAGCTTGAGTGGTATTTACTTATTAGTTTGTTATAAACTCAAACCTAAGCGACCTTACACATCATGCCTAGTAAACGGCGTATATGTATTTTTGTACCATGTGGTTCAGTAAAAATAGTATTGCCACTGCTAGGTAAAGGCCTGTATTCCAATGCCAAACATGCAAGCCCCAAATTCTGGCCTCTTATGTGTAAGAAATTATTCTAGGAATAACTTGTATGAGCTAGAGCTGGGTACCAGGTGCCTCATGTTACAGCAAACAGCTAAGATATCTATAAGAACCAAGGGCTGGGAAATACAGGCACAGGTTGAAAGGAGAGGCCCCAAAATTGTGAGTTACTCAGTAATGATCAAATACTAGTCAATGAGAAGACACAACCTTGAATTTTGGAAAAAAAATCTGCTTTTCTTTTAACAGCAGCAAAAACTGAAAAGGAGGCATAGTACTGCATAGTCTAAGAAAAGGCACCTGTGGACAGGCCCATCAGTGCTAAATCCATAGCACCAGCTCTGTGGTACCCTCTGCTCACAATCTATAATGAAACTTTTACACACTAATTGCTTTGACTATGCAGTAGTAACGACCAGGAATGAGTAAAACCCAGTCTTTAACATCAGGATCCTAATGAAAATACTGACCTATTTTCCAGATTGTTTCCTCAAGAGGGCAAGCTGCCCTTCTGTTTGCAACTGTTTGATTCTGCAGAACAAGTTGTTACAGAGCAGCCAAGGACAAACACCAAGATATGAACCTCCTCTATTCTCACCAAGGGCGTGCTAACCTAAAAGCTGATGATAATTCAAGTGTGAAGCCAGTGGGCTGCCAAAACACCAGAGCTACAGCCAGCAAACACAGGGTGAGTGAAAACACCTGCCTATCCCAGACCTCTGCTAAGGGATGCCAGGAGTCAGGCTTCATGCAGAAACTGATGCAATATGTCCTAAAATCCTCTAAAACCTCTTTTATAGGAGTAAAGAGTCCAAACTGGGAGTGCAACGTTTTAAGAGTTTAAGCCAGACAAACTTCCAGTATACATAAACTGGAATTCCAGGCTGATGTTAACCACAGTCTCCTACTGCAGCTGTACTGCCTAAACAGATGTGCACTATACCCCAACCGAATGCAAATCGCTGGATTTCCTGGTATTGCAGTTGTTTATTCCTAGGGGAATACCCCAGCAGCTGTCCCAGCCCAGTTGGCCAGTCTGTGCTCTGGAACAGTGCAATCTGTGCTGTGATTGTGAGATGTTGGCTCCCTCAGTCCTTTTGGAGGCTCAATCTACCTTTCCTTCTTTCAAACCACAGCATTAACAACGATAACTTACGGCCTCCTACTTAATGCAGCAAGTGAAATCAAAGAACAGTCACATGCTCTGTTGGTAGAAGATAAGAAAGGATCAGAGAAGAGAAAAAGAAGCCTGATTCCTGATAAGATTACTTGCATTTAGACACGGTGTCTGCTCATACCATTGTCAAGTGTCTTGGTACCACACACATCTTGACTCCAGGACTGACACTGCAATTAATTAACCAATACACTTAGGAAATATATTCCATTAACATTAAACCATCCACACATCTAAACAAAACTTAGGGGCCTCAGTTACACTGAGTGTTCAGAAGCAGTTTAGCTGCTGTTCAGCCACTGACCATGTCAAATGCATAAAGCAGAGGTCAGACAGCAGGACAAAGGCCGAATCCACACCTGGTTAGGGTGACAAGGGCTATATCGTGCCTGATTGGGTCACAGAAAAAAAAAAGAACATTGATTTCAGTAGGTCAAGTCATAAATTTGAAGCCACCTCAAAACATTTTTGTTAATATTAAAACAAACTTTCTTCATTCAGTTGTGATCAGTCCAATAAAAGGCAGAGTCTGATAAAAAAAACTGATAGAACATCCTGGAAGGAGCAGAAGCATGTGAGCAAAGCTGATAATACTGACTCAGATCTGCAAGTCCTAGGTCTAGGTGAGGGCTTTCAACTGGTTGAAGCTGTACATATTCCCTACACACCTCTCAGGCTCCTCACGAAGAAGAGGTAGCTGAAAAAATCATGCAACTACACCAGATTTATGCATAATTTTGCTAACTGCACATTTTATAATTTACATTCCTTAATATAGAAAATAAATGCATGAAACAATTTCCCTTAGCTGTATGATGGAGTCTTAGTTTTGCTGTTCCTACTGCTGCCCAATTTTATTTTCAGCAATGTTTCTGCCAACCCATTCTCTTCTTCTAGCTGACAGATGTCACTGTGTCTTCTCGCTCACCACCCCTCTACAGCTGATGTGGCACCATGTACTGTGCCTGAAGAGGCAACTTGGGATGCAATCCCATGAAGTGAGAAAAGCAAAACAACACTGGGTCACAACAGAAGCAGCAGGACAGATGGACTGAGGGGGACTAAGAGTATAAATACTCCAGGTTTGGGGTTTTTTTAGGTTGGGGAGGCATGTTTGCTTTTGTGCATGTGCATGTAGTACAAATTGGCAGGAGGTGGTGGGATGAAAATTGAAGGAAGGGAAAACAGTCTCTGATAAGGTGCCATAAAAACAAGTAAATTTTCATCTTGAGCAAGCAGCTTGCCTTCGCTTTCAAAAATAATTTCCTCCACTTAGAAACAATTTGGGTGGCATCCCACCTTAATTCCCCCATGTGGATCTGTGCTTTCACAGAGCGCTCTGAAGCATTTCAGATTTTCTACCTAGCATATCACTTGCTGTAGTTCAGTCCTACAAAAATTAAATCATCTGATGTTCTTCCTTTCATGCTGTTTGCTTATTGCGATACTTCAGGGAGGAAAGAGTAGAAAAGGAAAGAACACAACAGACAAGGGGAAAAAGGATCAGAAGAAAATCCATAAGGAAAAAGTCTTATGTGTTGAAATCCTTATGGTACATACACTGTTTACTGATTAGAAACACTTCAGGCAATGCATTTAAGAACACAATCACAAACCAACCTGATCTTCTTTTAATAAACTGAATGAATGTTAGGACTAGGAACAGGACTTCAATGAACTTCAGAAAATCAGAAATGTTCCTGACCTTGAACATTTTTACAGCCATTTACAGTCAAAGGACAGGGAATATTAATAACTTTCGTCTCACTGCTGTGTTAAAACCATATGCCCAAAATAGCATTTTCTCACTGAAAAGAACATTTTGGAATGTCAGCATGCTGACCAAGAGATAAAGAAATAGTTTTTGGTTTTTTCTGGGTTTTGGTTGTTTGTTTTTTTTTTTTTTTTTGCAAGAAAGTAACTTACAGAGCCTGAGTGCCCCAGTCATCATCTACAAAATCCCCAAAACCAGTGTAAAAAGTACCCATGAGCATGCTTTCATGACTTCAAGAGTCCCTGAAGCCCACTGCACAAACAAACCTTTAGGTTACTTCATTAATTTTAATGAATTTTAAAAATAGGACTCATGCCCAATAAGTTTTATAATATTTCTAGAGTGGATAAAGTACCTATATTTTTCTCTTCCCCTCCTTGCAACTCCTGCCAGTGAAAGCCTAATATATGACATCCTCTCCTGTCATTCTCAATTTTACATTTGGCACTTGTGCTCTGAAGGGTGAAACCATGGCACCTGCAGAGAAGCAGGGCCTCGCCCTTTTCAGATCACCTGGATGATCTCCACAGCAAATCCTCCTTGGTTCCTACACAACAATCCCATGTTCTGGTAATGCTCTCCCATTTCTTCAGGGCACAGGCTACCTGTGGCAGCAAGAGCTGCAAGCATTGCCATGAGCTTATGTAGAAAGCTTTATTTATTTTTAATGAATAATAAAATTAACCTCAGCCTATAATCAAAGCGACCAAATTATGAAGCACTCCAAGAATGACTAAGTTTCTTACATAGAAATTGGATCCATTAGCTCATTTCTTGCATCAAGCTGATACTCCAGGCTCCAATCTCACCACTGCTATTAACCACAAATCAGCCTGTTACATCACATCTTGCGGTCTGTCCAAGTGGAATAACAAGCTACTCTCAACAGGAGCTCTGTCCAGCTCTCAGAGGAAAGTCAAAACCTTCTTTGTAGTCAGCAAGAAAGCTCTCATCAATGTGGATGCCCAGCTATCATCCCCTGTCAAATCCATGGTCAACACACTAAATGTGGTCTTCAGTAATTGTGCTATACCCCAGACAGACAGCCAAAAATAAATACAAGTGCTAAGGAAAGATTCAAACATTCATGCTCAAAGTACTCACTACACCTTACTGAAAAAGTTTTTCAAAAATAGAAAACAAATAATATAACTATATCTGTAAAAGAGTTAACTTTCTTGATTTTTCTACCATTTGCTGGGAATGTAAATAATCAAAACAAATATAAATTCTCATTAAATTTGGTTTAAATTTATTGTTGCTACAGGATTCTACATACAAACTTTTTGCAAAGGACAAACACCAAGGGAAAAGACAGCAGAGTTATATTAAAATAGAGAAAAGCAGAAATAAATATGTAGAAAATGTTTATGTGCATGCTATTAAGCAAGTGCATATCAGATCACAGGGAGGACAAAAAAGTAAACAGCTAAGCTGAACATTGAATGAGTCTTCAGAAATATTTATCTTCTGTTGCTTTAGAATTTCTTGAACTTGGGTCAAAGTATAACATTTCTTCCAATGGATTTGTTCTTGGCAAGCGTGCTGAACACATTCCAGCTTATGTGGCTAGACAAATGGCTGGAAGTACAAGCTGCATCTCCAGAGAACAAAATTTAATGGAATTAAAATTTCAATACTGTCACCTGTTTGGAAGCAACAGTGCCGCTGATTATTCAATCACTCTGCGTTTAAGACCTTTATTATTGAAAGGATGAAATTTTAATTGGTAACCTAACTCAAAAGTTAGTAGGGCAGCAAAATATTTGAACCTCTTTCCTGCATATATCCTGTTGCTTAACACTGGTATTTTTCAACAGCTGATAGCACCAAAGATTAGAGAAGCACTTTTAATTGAAATGAAAGAATGAAAACTGCCTGTGTTTCTTATTTCTCTTTCTAAAGAGCAACAATTTGTCACACAGAGGTGTCAAAATATTTAAAGGGACACACATGAAGTTGTGTACATGAGCAATGAAGCCCCATTAGAAATCTACAGTTACGGAAGACAGAACCTTATGGCAAAGGGCTTGAAAGTAATGTTAGAGGAAACATTAGACAGAAGTTTCACTGTTTACATAGTTCTGATCCATTCAGCCATAAAACAGTAATAACATGAGCCTTCACACAAAACCTCTGCACATGACTCTCAGAATGCTGTTAAGAATTTTAAAGCTTTGTGAGAAAATACAACACATACTGAATGCTGTGGCCATGACCCCAACAGTATTTTCAAAGGAGAGCCAGGTGAGGGCAAGCAGAACCTGCCACTGACAGTAACCACGGCACTGCTGGGAGGGCATCAGCTTCCCAATCATCTGCAGGATCAATAAACTACACAAATTTCCTCTGCAAACGAATGAGCTGTACTTAGTTTATCACAGGGCACAACTTCTGAACTATTCTGAGTAGGTGGAAAACAGCCTCCCCTCTTTCAGCATCCCTAGACAGCTGTAGAACAACTTGTACTGGCAAACTCTGAGGAATAGCTTTGTTTCAGCTGTAGCCCTTACAAAGCTAAATGGGGAAAAAAAAGAAAGAAGTGACGTGTAGAAAACATCCGGCACAGGCAGCATAAGGAAAATGAATTAGTAATAGGACTTGGTGGTTTCTCCCCAGACTACTGCTAGGCAGGGAGAGGCAGGACAACACATAACCCCACCACCACAAAAAAAAAAATAATGTGAAAATGTCCTAGCAAGCAGCACAAGTTTCTGATCTGATGTTTTGCACAACACAGTACTAAAGGAACAACACAGAACTCCCTAAGCTGTCCTCATTGCTTATACACCGTCATTAACAACAACGTTCCTCTTTTTAGCCTCTCTCTCTCTCCCAGGTTTTCAGGTTCTCTAGATAGTGATAAGCTACTTCTTGAAAAAGCTATTTCATCTGCTGGTTCTAGTCCACACTGCAGTAATGGTTTGGGTAATGAACTTTCTTTAATGCCTCAGTGCTTTTAATAAATAATTCTAATTACTAGAAAGGCCTCTTTTCCAAAGCACGCTTTGTTGAAGGTATCATCAATACTCCCACTCCAGGTTTGGTAGCAAAAGTAGCTTCATTTTCAGTGCTGAAAGCAAACCTTTATTCCCCCTGCAATGCAGTTTCAAAGTAAATGTACTTTAACATCTTGAAAATTTAATTATTTACAATATTGAATGCTTGAGCAGTCATGAGCTTCCTCCTCCTACTCCAAAGTTCTAGGTAAAGTCAAATAAGAAAGTTGTCCTTAAGTACATCAGAAAATAAAGCCTGAGGTCTGTCTTTAATAGACAGAATCACGACTTAGGTCTTGAAATCTCTATTTATGTGAGCAAATACTACAGCAGAACAGGAGCACATCTGCAAAAGAATCCAACAGGTTCTTTTTTCAAAGGTTTTGAGGACCTGACATTCACACCAAAGGCATTTCAGCTCAGAGGTGTGGGTGTCTGTCAGCATTGGGAGGACGGTGCTGTGGATTGTATCTAATCTGTTTTAGAGAATAAATACCAACAGTTTGAGGACATCACTTGCATTCCTGGAATAATTTCATTACAGAGCAACTCAGTTTGTGGTCTCCTAGAGTACTCCATTATGTGTGTATATATATATATATATACACATATAAAAATATATAAATCAAAGTGTTATTAGCAGGTTATCAATTCACTTCCAAAAGCATGTCTCATGCAAACCCATGCTTGACCACATTAAACTTCTCTGAGCTACCAAACTCATTCATGTCATAGATATGATCAAGAAAACTGCCAAGTAAGTAAACTCATAAATCAATTGCCTGTAGTTACTCTCCCAAGTAACACAATGCAATTTGTAATGTTAATGGCCAAAAAGATGTACAAAATCTCTATCACTTCCTTTACATGCATTTTGGTTATGGATCAGCACACAACTGCAGATTTACTAACACACTTGAAAACAGTTCAGCTCATGCATGAATGAGCTTTAACTTTATCCAAAAGGGTTTCTTGAGCTCCCACAGCTCTGTAACATGCAATGGCTGCCCACACCAGGTATTCCCCCTTTTACAGCCCCCTAACCATTGCAGCAAAATGCAAATACTGCAAAGATGAATACCAATTCAGTTTTCTGCATTTTACTTTTTTTTCTACCTCTTCTACTTTCTTCTTGTTCCCTATCTTCCCTTACTGTAGAAACAGAAGCTTTCTCAGCCAGCTACTGATTCACAGAAAGCTTGTAGAAATTTCATCACCAATTTGACTGAAATTCCAACAGGAATTGGAAGTATGAAGGAAAAAAACTGGATGACTGAAAGAGTCTTGTTTCATTGGGAAGTCACAAGAGAATAAAATTAAAGACGCAGAAATTTTGTGTTCCAGCATTCTAGATGCAACAGATTACAGATAAATAATATTAGCAATAGGAAAGAAGAGCTAAGCTCTTCCTTTTAGTTATGAGCAAGAACTTGCAAATGTCATCAGCATTCCATGGATGCATTAATATATGAAATTTCAGAATAGCAGACAGGAGAAGAAAGTTGTAGAGAAAACAGCAGGTAAGCTTGAAAATCTGATGAGTGGGGAAATCATGGTAAGAAACACAAAGTATTAGGCTGGTAAAGAAATTGAAAGACGAGGAACAGGGAAGAAAAGAAGAAATGCTCTGAGTGTGATGAGGTAAGCAAACTTCTAAACGCAAGTCTAAGAGAGTAAAGGAAATGAATGTTAAGGAGATGAAAAGGTACTAAAGAGAGCAGCCTGACAGACAAGGGCTACACAAACTGAATGGCTGAATACACCAGGTCAGGCAAGACCAAGAAAACACAGAACATGAAAGAACGCTAAATCAACACTGTGAGTGATTTGCCAGCAGACACAAAGGCAACTACAAGTGCAAGCGGCAAAGCATAACTAATACATTGCCATAAACAAATAGGACTTTAACCACTGATAGAGGAAACAGTTTGCTTGTAAAAAGTTATTGCTATTTCCTGATACACTTCACCTGCTACAATTTTCATCCTGAGTGAGAAACAGGTGGAGCTTTTAGTTTATGAGAAAGTCACAAACAGTGAATAGAACTTCCTATATCAACACCTCCCTTAAATATAAAATATTTAAGATAACGGGGAAGTTTTTCAGAACAACTTTTCCTCACTATTACCATCAGTCTTATCAATAGATCCACTTAACAAAAAAATTAACTTCTCATAGGGTCAGCTCTCTATGTAGTTTATCTTCCAAACACTTGCATTGATTCAAACCATAAGGATCTGGTCCTTAGTAAATAGGGTTTGTTCCACTACATATATATACATTCACCAGTACAATAATTTCTACAGTCCTCAGGGACAAAATATAACATTATCTTTGCATAAGGCATTATGGGTCTATGCAGATGTTGCTTCACAGGCAGTAAGAGGATTCTGGAGGCAGATGGTAACAGGAAACAAAACCACAGACATTGCAAGAACATATTCAAGATCTACATGGAAAATGATGAAGGTATCTGGTATAAATTACATATTAAGCCTTTATAGCTCAACAAGTCCACGGGTCTTCTTGAGCTATAAATCTATAGGGTCTAGGGTCCCATTAATTACTGAAATTGGTGAACACCATCCCATGTGGTCAGTGACAACTCACAGTAATACTCTGAAATGCTTCAAACCACCCTCTTTCACCTATTTCACACACAGAGTCACACAGGAGACATACTCAGAAACACCACATACCCACACAGCTAACCACAGGTGACAGAAGAGACAGAACTAAACATCCTCTATAGACTTTGGTGATTTCCATTAGTTCCTCCACTTCTGTTTTGAGAAGAAATTCCCCTCAATGCTCAGACAATGCATAATTAATTACATTTATTGACCCTGAGGTTAGAACATGAGTCAAGTGTTGTCACATTAAACATTGCACAAGAGTGCCATGAGGCTTTTTTTGATACTAGGAAATCTGAAGATGTCCAAAGAGATGTTTGTAAACCCACCCTTGTGCAGAGTCATGTTTAAGCAGTTTTTTACAGGAGTCAGCTGGCAGCTCAGCGTCTGTTACTAGCACACTGCCACCTCCTAGCCCATGTACTCCCCCCAAAATTTGTATGCATTCACTTGATCAGGCTTTCAAATTGTACTTTTCTAACAGAATATGCTTCCTGAAGGTTGGTAAACACGCTTGATCACCAGCAGCCATGCTTTAGATCTTGCACTGGGAATCTTCCGTGTTTCAACAGCTGGCTGCATAGTGAGTGTCAAGCAAAGAAACACTCCCTTGCATAACACCCTTTTTGCATTTTTATATAAGCACTAACCAAGAAGCACATACTGCTAGAGAACAGAATGATTTTGCTGCATATCAGGTTTTTCAAATCTGATAAAATTTACTTAATCGAGTGTAATTTAAATATCTCATCTTGCTCTTCGCCCCCTTTGCTTATATGCCATGTAAACTGCAAATCCAACAAAAGAATAACCATCAAATACTTGGTGCTTGGCAGAGTTGTAGAAGCAGCAGCTCTCATTATTTAGTTTGTAAGTATTACAATGCACTGGAGGTAAAACATGATTAAATAAAATATCTCATTCTTCCCTGAAAATCAGCCATTTCTGAGGCAACTCTCAACAGTCAAATAAGAACAATTTCATCACTTTAAAATAATAAATTTAGTGGGGAAAAAAAAAATCAATACACAACATATTGGGCATGTGTATACAGCGATTAAAGAAAAATTATAAATTAAAGAAAAATTAAAGAAAAACCATACAGGACTGCTTGCAAAATCTGCTTTACAAAAATACAGAAGAAAACTATCTTTCAGAATGCATGGTAATGAAAAATAAAATATGGTAGAGTGGCATTTTCCCCCACTTAAGTCAACATTTCTATTTTTTTTGGACAATAGGGAGAAGGAAGGAGTTTGAAGGACAAAGCAGGAACCACAAATAACCCAGATCTAACATTAGCAGTGGGTGAAAGATAAATGCCTAAGAAGTTTAATGTACAAAACTGAAGTGACATTGCGAACACTGCAAGCAAATAAACATCAGGAAGATTAAAAATGCAAGGAAGCAAGACTCAAAGAAACGTCAGCAAAACCACTAGCAAAAAACCTCCCCACACTACAGCCAATTCCAAGGAAGTAGTTTTTAAAGTACAAGAGCAGAGTTTCCCTTTCAAAAAGAGAAAGGTGCCAAGACATCCCACAATTTTTATTCAAGAACCTTGACAAGAATTAATTTTTAAATTTAGTGTTGCATAACTCCAAAAAAAATAGTCATCCACTGAATTAAATTTGCTTTAAATAAAAATATATTCACCAACATTTTCTATTCTTCATCCTTTGCTGAAGTTGTTTTTTTTATTGCCATATGGCAAGAAATTTTTGGAACCTCAGGTCTGGAAAGAATATTAAATTAAATACCCATTGTGCAATTTTTCAAGAAAAGCAAACAAATGGGACCAGCTAAAACAGAGTAAAACAAAACCCAAACAAACAAAAAAAAGAATTAATTGAGGCAAAGAAAAGCAGTAACCCCTAGTTTTTAACAAAACACATTGCCTCATGTACCATTTACAACATAAACAGAATTCAAAGGAAATAAAATGTTTAGAATTTGTAAGAAGGTAAGGTCGATTACAAATTCCAGTGACACAGACAATGCATTCATCTCCATTTGACCTAAGCTTTCAATTAAAGCAGGAGGGAAAAACTAGCTTGTCCAGCAGTATTGTTAAGGACTAAACTGTCAAGAGGTTTTAAGCCAATATATAAAATGAAATTACAAGGACACACCACAGCTCAAGTAACACATATGTGTGAAATAATATAAACATACAAATGCAATTCCTGTGAATCACAAAAGCACCACAATCCTGACCACATTTTTCACAAGTCAAATTGCAACCCTTACGTGTATTTTCCTGTCTGGAAAGTCAGATTCTAGGTACCTAAATGCATCAAACTGGACAACGCAGTATAGGCCACAGAACAACAAAAGCAATTTTAAAAAAAGAGGAGAATTACCACAGCTCCCTCCTTGCCAACCCTGGATTTCATTGAGGTGCATAGTGAACACCTCCTATCATACAGAAAGGGTTTTTAAAGCCACACCTACCTCTCCAGACTGGTATTTGGACTGCAGTAAATCCTGCTCAAGGATTAGGAGACTTTGCTCTCTCTGATACCAAGGACGAAGTTCTGTCTTGCGCCCAGCAACAAAGCCATGCGACCAGAGATAAGAGCGAGTGGATGGACTGGACCACAAAGAAACAAACCTCAGGAAGCACTGCTAACAAGAGTGAGAGGCTCAGTTCCTTCTTGTCCTGTAGGCATCACAGCAGAGCACAGTTTTCAGGAGAGATCTGAGAACGGTCAGGCTTTGCAGAGATTAAAGGGAGATTTCTCACCCCTGTCTGGGAGGAAGAAGGCAGAAAGCAAAAAGATGCTTTCCCCAGAGTGGATCTACAGGCAAAGCTACCGTGGGCAGCACGAGGCCTGGGGGAGGTAGGAAACCTCCCAAACCCTGCTGGGGGATGAGGATGGAGACACAGAATGCAAGGACAAAATGATGATGTTTTAGTGGGGGAACAGGACGGGAGCAAAGGATGGGCAAGGGGAACACCTTGGGTCAGACCACTGTGTACAGGAAACTACAGGCAGCTGTCAGCACAGCAAAGGCAGAGAAAAATCCTTTTACACTAAATTGGGACTAGAAAGGGGGGAGGTGTGTTTGCCTCTTAAAACATTTATGCTACATGACAGGCTATACCTCACAGAAAGTGTGTCAAAACTCTGCAAGACTCACCCTTGGGGGCTTTCTGCCTTTTTATTCTTATTTTTAATATTCTCACATTCAGAATTTGGAAAGAGAGGCTGCTACTGTGGCTAGGAAAGAGTGGAAATGGAGATGAAAATTACTTCAAGAACATGAAGTTTGATTTATTAGCCTAATGGAGGCTTATTGTGCAATACAGGATTTACATGCAAGAGTATTCCATTGCAAAATTAATATTAATTTACAGGTTTTTTTTCTTAAATCACAAGCTCTGTTACTATCCACATTTAATCACTATAACTATTAAGGAGTGAGAAAAAAATCTGAATCTCTGCCAATACCAACATCTTCCTTTACTACAGAAGTGTGCCTTAAATGGAAGTAACACAAAAAAAAATAAAGGGGTTTTTGTCAGTCAAGCCAGATGACTGTCAGTAAAAAAATGCTCAGAATTTATTAACAGTTTCTAAATATTTTGCCTTCTAAATTTCAAAGAATTGATGTCTCAGAGGTGTATCTACAGAAATGTTGTTTTTACTTTAAAAAGGCTTCTTTTTGCATTTATCATTAAGACTTTTAAAGCACAAAAGGTCCTTTTCCTGAATTTTAATGTATCCAACAGGTTAAAGAATCCTAGAGAGATCCTTCATGTTATGCAAAGTACTGTCCTTGAAAGTTTTTGTTTCTACCCTTGAGCCCACAACATTAAGATTTCTTTTAATTAACTGAGAACTATAAGACAAGGGGGGGGGGGGGTGAAGTCACTTTAATTATGGTAACTGTCAACAGCACAGCAAGAATTTTAAAGAAATCTCAATAAATATTCAAAGAGGCGTCTAAGAGATTTATGAACACGCCCAAATACCCAACTAACTCCCACAACACTTAATGAGACTCTCCTGGGTAGTCCTGTAGGTGTCTGAACACCTTCTACAAAGCAGACTCGGGGTATGGCTGAGCATAATTCACACCTGTAGTCCCCATCAACGTCACTGTGCTGTGGTGGGCTTTTGGCACCTCCAGAAAAGCCCACACATTTAAGTCACTTCTGATTATCTCCATCTGTGCACATTTATTCCTGTACAAAATTATCTCATCGCTGTTTATAGCTTAAACTTCAAGCTTAGACCTCGGGCTCACACATGGAGACAGGAATACTAACAGCAATTTATAAAAGAGTAGGAGTGAGGTTGGAATTTTTCAGCACCAGCTTATTTCTTCTTTCTCCCTCCCCACATCCTTCTTAATGTGTTAAAGAGGGAGGGAAATAGAAAAAATTTCTTCAGGATTTGGAATATTATACTTGCTACATTTGGAAATATAAATCATAGCTGTAACAAGAAGTCATGAGAATAAGAAAAGTTTGAGATTTGAATACTGGTACTGAAAGTTATCTTTTCAGCTACTCTTTGTGATTTGCTTGAACATGGAAAAAGTTGAGACCTGCATTTTAAGATTTACGTATTCCCAATTTTCCTCACAACAAGAAATTGAAGTTTACAGCTCTGCCTTTTTTTTTTTTTATTGTATCAGTTTAGCACCTGAATTTAGGATATTTTTATAGTGGTGCATTTTATATGTTATGAATATAAATACCTTCATAACCGATGTTATATTTTAATAAAAATAATATACAATATATTATATAGAAAAATAGACTAACATAATGAAGAAGAATCTGAAGTGAAAGTAAATATATATACACACACACAAATATATACATATATACACATGCACACATATACACACACACACATATACATACATATATATATATACACATATATATGTGTGTGTGTATATATATGTGAAGTCATTTTCTTTCCAGCACTTGACTTTTGAGAGGGTGGTCAAAATCTGTTTAATTGTGGTATTCAGAAAAGAACGTGATCACTTCAAGGACTATCTAGTCCCATAAAAAAATGTGTATATTTAGTAAACTCTTTCTTGGCATCATCTTCAGAACATTCATATTACCAGATGGAATAAAAATGAGGCTCACAGGCAGGACAGACTGACCTTCCAGGACAGGATTCATTTAACCCACAGACAGATGGGACAGCAGAGTTTAGGAACACTGCACATTTCTTTTTCCAGTTCAGAGAAAGTTTTACTGGGTCAGTCACTCAAATCTGAAGACCTAATAGTATTACAACTTCCTCAGGATATTCCTCATAATAAACTCAATAAATACAGATATCACAGCCAGGACTTGTGCACCAAAATGCTGGGCCCCCTGCAAGAGGATTGATTGCTGTTTCAGGAGTTCACATTGCTAAGAAACATGGTCTTACTGAACACAGGACAAACCTGACAAGGACCCAGCAGAGGCTGCAGCAGGCAGGGACTGGTGCTGTGCTCCCTTAGAACTCACCAGCACTGCATAGCTGATGGCACGGTGACAGTGACAGCCCACAGGGACCCGGCCCAGGCTGCAGTCAAGGTGAGGAGACAGAGATGAGAAGACAAACCGTGGAAAGCCTTTTATCCTCTGCAAACTGAAGTAGATTTAGTTCACAGTAGAAGCAGGTGAATGGGTGATCACTGACAGGGTTGTCAAGCACTGGCACAGGCTGCCCTGGTAAGCGGGGGAGCCACCTTTCCTCAGGGATGGAAATGTCACATGGATATGGCTCTTAGGGACATGGTTTAGAGGTGAACTTGTCAGCTACAAAAAAAATAAATCATCTTGGCTTGCAGCACTTTAAGAGGGCATGATTTCCATCACTCAGAAATCCATCTAAATGATGTTACTGAAAATGAAAGTGCATTCATTTGCAGTACAGAGAAAATGAAAACTACTATAAAATTACTAACACTCGTGCATTTTTCCTTTTTTTCTTTTTTTTTCTTCTTTCTTAAGTAGTGAAAGTAGCAGACAGTTTCATGTAGGAAAATAAAACATAATACACTGAGTGGTTAACCCACCCACTGAATGCACTTAGGTCTCTTTTTATAAAAGGTCTTTAACAATTTACTCCTTGAAGAAGAAAAAGAAAAGGTTCGACCCCAAATCAGCATTTCTCTCTTTACATTTCTGTTTTCAGCATTGTGCCTCATCTCTCCATCATCCTTAACCCCTACTGCAGTGCCTGGCAATGACCCATTGTTACAGCTTTGCAAAGTGACTGAGCAACTCTTTCAATTTCTGGTTTTGGGAAAAAAAAAAAAAATTGGGAAAAAAAACCCCCCAAACCTACTTTCAACTTCTTAAGAAATCATTCATTTGGCTGAACATGAATATGGTGTTTCTCAATACAAAAAGTGTCCTTGTTTTCCAACACTTGTTAAGTGGTGGCTTGCACAAAAGCAAGACTTTTTTTTGACAGTGCAGCATTTCATATCCAGCTTTTAAAATGGCAGTTGACCTCCCCTTGCCCTTCCTAAGTATTTAATTGCCTTAGTCTACTGACACACCGAGCCACCATCACATAAATCTCACCCAGCACACAGCCAATCCTTCTACTTTAAAATTTACTATAAAAATATAAGAAGGCCTTTTATCTGTGTTCTGATTTTAGATTTAGATTGCATTTTTCTCTATTGCTGTAAACTTTTTATTTGGTTTTGTGAGTGATAATTTTTTTAATTAAGTCCATCATACAATTCAAGTAATTCAAACAAATACTACAATGTTTATGATTGTACTCACTGACATAGATGTGTATGTGTAATATACAATAAACGCATAGAGCAAATTTGTCTTTAAATATTATCTTAAAGCAGGCTCATCTTTTCATGGAGCTCCATCAGGAGGAGTCTGTCCCTGTTTTCTCTACACTTCCCCAATGTGACATTAATAAAAATGAGTAAGATTCCCCCCCAAAGTTTCTCTTGTCTGGGTCGGACAGTCTCAGCTCTCTCAGCTGAGATGCTGCAGTCCCTTACAGGTATAACTTCTCCAGTCAAAAGTTAAGTAGGCAAGGTAACTCATTTCGACAGAGTGGAAAACCACTCAAACCTGAACACTTCAAACCAGACACAGCACCCAAAGTGGTTCACATTAACATGGGAATTCTAGAAGTATCCATAAACATTGTGGCAGCAATTTAGTTAATATTCCTATCAGCATGGCATCATCTGTGAAAAACCAATCCTCACATAGATATGGTACTTGTAATACAGAATAATATAATAAGCATAAAATGACTCAGGGGTTAAGCACAATTTACAGTTTCAACTGTGTTGTTAACTCTGAAAGTATTTTAAAAAAACAAGGTATTTTGATGCTTCTCACA
Source organism: Motacilla alba alba (assembly GCF_015832195.1). Taxonomy (NCBI): domain Eukaryota; kingdom Metazoa; phylum Chordata; class Aves; order Passeriformes; family Motacillidae; genus Motacilla; species Motacilla alba. The sequence goes on from NC_052022.1 coordinate 6,858,566, forward strand.
CTTACTTGAATTATACTATTACTACCATAAGCCTACATTTGCCCATCTTGATCTGCTGTAAGTGAAATATTTTCAACACAATTGTAAATACCAAAGAACAGCATCAACATAAGTCTGTATGTAACCAAACTCAGAGTCAGCAACAACAGCAGCAGCAGTAAAGGTCTACCAAATGAGAATACTCATATTGGAGACACAGTCCAAGGTACCAAGCTGGTACACTGTATAGGCTTTTAAAGGCTTACTAGAAATTCAAAGACTAAATTAATAAGTTTCATGCTTCAAATATCTATTCCAAGCATCCAACTTGATTTATGCATAGTTGGCTTTTACAAACAACCCATACAGATAAAGAATTTTGGACCCAATACTACAAATCTTGCAACCATTTACTAGAAAAAGCCATTAAAATCTTGTGAAACCTTTTTTTTTCCTCCAAGCAATAAGCACTCCTTCATCAACACTACTTCTAACATGCAAGTAAATGTGTTTTGGCCTCAAATCTTGGCTGCCTTTATCTGAGTAAATGATACAGGTCTTTTGAAAGTGCTTTGAAAGAACTGTATATTCAGTATGAAAGAAAAGATAGCCATAGACATTCTTCCACTCAACAGCTTTCCATAATTACAGCATTTTATCAATGAAATTTTATGCAGGTTACTATCAAACTCATTCTGTTTCCCAGACAGTCCCAGAATAAATTGCAAAATATCATTAAGTAACCGTGTGAAAAGCATCTACTTTCATCCCAAGTGATTAAAGACAAGCTTGGTCAATTCTCACATTTAAGCTAAGGCAACACCAGAATACAGCACACCTAACTTCAGGTCCCTTTTAAAGATCTTCCCATTGGCTCTTTTCAGTAGTACCTTCCTCCAGGTACCTCCATCCTCACAAAATGATTCTGGTTTGTCTGTGTAAAAGCACAACTTCAAAGTTGTGCTTTAAAATGCCAAGTATCCATGTATATATGCACTCTTCAAGAATTTACTGAAATTGAGTAAAACTTGACTAGAACCTCTTAAATCAGATGCAAGTCTCCACTAGTGTAATGAATGTGCTTATCCCACACATAGAAAGTAAGTCAAAACCATTCCCACAAACAGCCCCCTTTTGATACCTCAAAATCTGAATTGTTAAAAAGAAAGTAAATTAATTATCCAAAGGACTTGAGTATCTAGGCAGTATTGTCTCTTCCATGTGACTGCTGCCAGGTAAGTAAAGAGCAGAAAGCTGAAGCTCTGTGTGATTTATACAATATCCAAATCAGCTTCATAGAAATGATTGAGTAAGTTTACCAAATCTCTACAACTTCAGCTTTTTCAGATTTAAGAAACACAAGTCAATCAAGTCCTGCAGACATTTAATATTATTTATTTCCATATTGTGGGAGTAAAAAGAAAAAAACCAAATCACAAATGATAAACAGGAACTGCAGAGGAAATCAAAGGGAAAGGGAAGAAAAGGAAGCAGATGTGGACAGTTTTTAAGGCAGTTCTGAAGGGACAAAAGGGGCACATAAAGCCTCAGTGAGAGATAATGCTCCCTCTACCCCAACAGCTGTTGAAGAACAGTAGCTGAATTGATTTCTTCCTTAAACACACCCCCAATAACTCTCAAGAGTTGCTGTGGAAGAAAGCATGGGGGAAGAAAGCCCTGCAAAGTTCATCTTGATTTGTGTGGGAGAACTCGTGGGGCCTGGCTGCTGTCTTTCACTGCTGACAGTGCCCCCAGAGCTGCACCTTTTCTGCTTTCAGAAGACAGGAGCATGACTGTAACAGGGTTCTAGGATGCAGGGATGTCACATCAGGCATGACATCTCCCACGTGAAGGTGACATCCTCCTACTCCCCAGCCTTTCACTTCAGCCCTCCTTCCCGAGAGATGAAGACCTCATCAAGCCATAAGGGGAATTTTCTGTGCAATGGGAATAGAACAGGCTTCAGTACAGAGAGTGGGCATTGCAAGACTCTTTTGAGAGAGTAAAACTTTGGGCAGGGGGACCCACAGAAATTTACATCAAGCTCAGTCCAAAATATGTTCTTTCACTGAAATGGGCAAAGCCTATCAATATTAGCATGCCAAGCCAGCAACAAAACCCACACAGTTTTGTTGTCAATACAACACGATATTACTCATACACTTCACACTTATAGTGCAAATTCTCATCTCTCCACCTCAGTTTGGCTTCCTTTCCCATCATAAAGGGCATAGAAAAAGGAAATAAAACAGCTGCAGTAGCTAAAACCCTCCATATAACGTTCTAACATTCAAGTTACAATAGCCTTTATTTTTCTGCTTCCTTACACTTTTCACAAAGCTGAATAAAAATGCAGAGGTGACCTCATAAATAAGGCTGGTAAAGCATTATGGTCTCAATCTGTAGGAACAGGTGACAAAATGCTTACCTTCCAAACAGACACACACACAGCAGATGGCAACTCCTCACTAAGTGTGGAATAGAGGAACAAGGCTCTCTCTGCAATCCGTTACAAGCACATGAAAGGTACTGCTAACAAGGGGAAAAACATCTGGAGAAGACTGTTTATATATGGAACACAGTTGTTGAATAAGCAAACGGAAGTGTGAATTTGCATTTGTTAGTGTATCTATGGTCTGGCTGCTTTGCAAACAGCTCCAAGGCAATGTAAGGAAAACCCAGACTGAAAGGCTCAGAACATTTTTGGGACAATGTGTACACAATGCTTTCCTATACCTCTTCTAGAGTGTGTGCAAAATGAACAGCTTCAATGGGAGATTTGTCTTTTATTTAAATATTAAAGAAAACCAGCATTTTTTAAACTTGTGTGCACAGAAAATAATCATGTAGCAGAAAGCCACAGCACAAGACAGTGTGAACTAAGCAAACAATCCATCGCTTTTTCTGTACAATTTCCAGTTGTCATGCTAAATTAAAACAGGAAGAATTTAAGGAGCTGTCTGTTTTCAGATGAAAATCCCATTTCTAAACAGGATTAACTGGTAACCTAAAAATATCAGTAAGTAATCTCCAAAAGTCATAAGCTCATGCACCCCACAAGTCCTATACCAATCAGTAACTAAAAGAAATTAGGTCAGAATCCAAATCAGATCACACTAGAGTAGCATCAATCTTCTTATTTCAGAGCTGTCACATTTTAAATCTTTCACACAATTTCTACATAAATTATTAAAAACAGAGGAGATTTGCCTCCAAACAGAGACTAACTAAAAGTGACATCCTAGTTTATTGTGACAGTTTAAAAAATTACATATCTTCAGTCACTTAAGACATACATCTCTAAATACACCCCGTCAAGCAAACAAACAAAAGTTATCTGACAGGCTGCTTTAGTTTCCTTAACATTATCTGGGATCAGGTGACAGATCTTCTGTCACTGCCATGGACTGCTTTCCTTGTATATTTCCATATCTTATTTTCTATGAGTAAAAAAAATAATAAACAGTATATAATATCTGAGAATTTTTGAAATTTATTGGTGTAAAGCCACACAATAAACAGTCACTGTCACTCTTACAGCCTGGTTTCCTTTTCACAATGAGTGAAAGACAAGAGTCTTCCAAGACACAGACTCCAGGACACATGTAAAGTATTTGAGCACACTACAATAACTTGCATCTGCAAGTCATTAGCTGCACTATTAAAGAGGCGGCCACTTCAGCTCACATTGTTAGGTTCCATATCTTGACTGACTGCCATTTGGGCAAAACCACAAATACCCAATGAAAGCATCTCCCTGGTGCTGTGTTCCCAGAACTGGCATCACTGACTTACTGACAATTATCACAGTCTTTAATGGCTTTTAACCTTGGTGCAGTTCACTGACCGACTGCTGACAAGGAGAGGGAAGGAGCAGCTATGACCAGAAAATAAGTTTTATCTACAACTTTTAGATAGAGGCTGACTCCATAATGAGAAGCAGCATGGTACTCAAGTCCTATGACATCTTCAACTCTAAAATTCACACTTTATCTACAGACTTGTCACTAAAGCCAAACCAGCTGGGTAGCTAATGGCAGCAAGACACTTCAACACTCTTTTTTTTACAAATTTTATGGTGACATTTATGAGCTGTAATAAGCTATATGAATCAGTGTCATAAACCTTCATAACACATGACGAACTAGAGGGCAAAATAAGTGGTTTGCCTCCTAATTAAACAATAGTTTAAATTCTTGCCATGCAGAATAAACCTCTTATTAAATGTCATCATTTTTGACTTCTTATATAACAAGTTTCTGTCTATCCCTGGCTGAGTTACAATGACAATCACAAGTCTACAGACCAGCAGCAATTCCTTTGGGAAGGGACATTTACCGACTGCAGTTTGAGAAAATATAGAAAATGTTATGAGAAAAGCCAAAGTTTTCACTCCTCACACATAACCATCTCAAAAATGTCCCAAAAACCCCCCAAAAAACCCCAAAACAACCCCAACAATCAAACCCTGCCTATTGATTTAACCAGTGTCTACTGCCTCATCTTTGCTAGAACACAAAATCTCCACTTCCTCATGTGCTCTGAGCCCATCAGAAAGCAAAGTACTGTCAGCATAACCTGGCACATGAACAATGCTCTGTGGACACGGGGTGCAACCAGCAGACATTTATATCACCATATCAGTTGTGCAAATGGCATTGAACAAGCAGGGGGCTTATTTGACTTTATTCTGCTTTTCTCTCCCTTGGATCAGTTTACTTGCAGTGGACCATCTCTGCTAATTTTAGCTGCAGTTCTCAGTCATTTTCAGCCAAATCCAAATAGTTTCTCAGGAACCCATACTCCCAGGCATGTAACATCACACTGCTTAACTCTGACAAACCAAGTTTGCATATTCGTGCTACAGGCAAAGCAGAGAAATCAGAGCTCTCCTCATACCACAATCTAGCAGTGAAGCATAAAAAAACAATCAAACCCTGCAGTGAAGAAACCTTCATTTCATGCTCCCTTGTGATAGGATATCACAGCTATGAGAGGATAAAGCAAAACCAGCCAAAACAAACTCAGTTTGAATGCAAGGCCCAGTGAAGAGCTGTGGGACCCAACCTATACAGCCTGTCATGGAAGACAGGCATGAAAGGCCTTTTTCCTGCCAAAGTGGGCTGACAAAAAGGTTAGCCTGGACAGTTAAATTTTCTTGCTGCCACAGCTGTCAGAGAGCACTCCAGTGTGGCTTGTCACTTGTCTTCAAAAAGTAGAAGTTTCACAAAAAAAGGTAAATCTATTTCTTTTCCTCTTCTCTCCCCATCTCCCCTGGAGCTACAAATTAATTAAAAAAGCTTAAGCAACTATAAAAGCCACCAACAAGAGGCAGGGAGGAGTACAATTAAATAAACCCAGTAATGTAAAACCCAAACTGCAGGCAGACAATTGAACACAGTATCCCTGGGTTGATGTCAATATAAGGAAGGTTGAAAGAGCATTGTGTTACAATCTAAGCCTTAAGAGTAAATTTCTTTACACTCATATCAACATAATAATTTTCTAATTCAGGAAAGAAAGTAGTTCAAAGCTCCAGATGAAATGTAGACTGAACAGTAATCTCATAACAATCTCATAACCTTTGTTCTCTGTTAAAAGCTTGATGGACTTTGTTAATGTTTATAATGTTACAAAGCATTAGGCCTCCATGAATTGCTTACCTCATTTTAAAATGGGTACCAAGGCTGATGCTCCTTTTCAAGGAAACAAGAAACTTCTAAAATATCTTGTTAGCTCTACCCAAAAGGCTTACAGAGCTCTTCAGTTCCAACAGTACTGATCCCATGATCCTAGAGCTACTGCTTTATGGGTTTGTACTTGAAGAAAGTCCTGCCAGTGACACAGCCCCTGGAGAGGGGTTACTCTAGAACAGTCCTTACATTTCTCAGTAGTTACACCACATTTGTTATGAACCAAAACCTACTAATGCTAATGTCAGAATTATCTTCTGACATAAAATCCACCAAACTTTGTTACAACAACCATGACGAATTAATTAACTGTCACAAGCCTAACATCTTTCTTATCAACAATATTTAAACAAAACAGTATTGCTGGTATAAAGTACAGACAGCTCTTAATAAGAGGTCAAATGAATCAACTTATAAAGACCAGTTTATCAAGTGTGTGCCAATATACTGTGGACTCCTTATCATGAAAATGTATTAACGGCTGCATGCCAGTCCTACTTCAAAGAAAGCCACCATGCAAGTCATAACTAAGCCGTCCTCCTAATAACAAAGATGAAAATTCCTTAACTCTTGGAAATGTGTATTCAGAATTTAAGGCGGGGGAGCAGGCAGACAAAAATGAAAAAGAACCCAAGAAACTCACACATGACTTGTTTTCTGCCAAGGGCAAAACCACCAGGCATTCTTAAAAGGGCTGAGATGACTCTGAACATTTTAGAGGATGATGTTCTGGGCATATTCAGCAAAATGCACTAAGAACTTGGAAGTCAAATCCACAACAATGATAACAGGTCATTTGAAAAACAATTATCAGAGCAACTATGGAGAAAAAAGTGCATATACATAAGCAAATAGGACTGGACAGAAGAAAATAATTGGCAGAAAATCAAGATCTTTAGATTCAAATTGGGAAATACATTTCCTTCATTTTCCTCATTTCTCTCGAGTTGTTAGTAACCTCTAATGTATTTTGCATCTTCGTAGTATTGCTTTTAAGTTAACTAGGGTTTACCAAATGTTGTAAGTACATAGTCTAACATTAGATAACTTATTCCAAAACAAAGTTAGTGGGTACTTTTGCTATCACTGTAACTAAGATCTGGGAGAAAGAAAAGCCAAACAAATCCAAGAAGAAAGGCTTTTTGTAACCATAACAAACAATAGTGAGGTTTTATCTACATACTTCTTTGAAGGTCATCATAATGGGCCATAGCAAAGGAATTGTTATCACCTAGGTTAAAATCTGATGAATTGTAAATAAAGATCACAACTGCTTATATTTGAGCTGAAGTACTAATGCTGGAAAAAAGTATACATCCACCATCTGGTGCACAGTAATTACAGAAATTAAAACCACATTTCTGTTGCCGGCCTTTAACAATTTTTACTGATACAGTAATACTTGATCTTCTTAGGGAGCATAATCTAAACTCATGCTGTTAAATGATCATAAGACTATGCAGTGCATGGCATAAGCAGTTCATTAAGCTGGACTCTTTAAAAACACTTGCTCCCCAGTATCAGTGGAAACAGTTCCTGTAGGTTCACGTCACGCCGTTCAATTTAATCCACAGTCAAGGCAAGTTAATTTCACACCTGCTGAGCGATATCATGATGGATGGCACCACAGCAGGTCATTAATTTTGTTTCCTTTTGATTAATTTCACACCATACACTGGACACAGTCTTTTGAGCTACGATGTCTAAGAGCAGGGCTTAATGCCTCCAAAGGGCTAAATAAGGTTTTGACTGCTTGCCAAAAGGCAAAGAACCCAGATGTGATACAAGTGAAAGGGAGCTTCACTAGGCTTGGCACTGAAGTCTGACGTGGTTACAGGTGTGGCAGCAGATTTTGAGTGTGTTGTTCTTGAGCATAGCCATAAAGTAGAAATTCTGGATATACCTTACTTACAATCGAGAAGACAGAGTTAGTTTTATTTGCCACAGATGATACAACTAACAAGGTATAAAGATTTACGAAGGCTACTATACTTCCTGATTTCCAATTAAAAAAGAAAGAAAGAAAGAAAGAAAAAAAAACAAAATCATGATCACACAGGATGAAAGAAGGGGAAGGGAAAGTTAACATCCAAAGATGACAACAGCAGCCACTGCTGCCACCAGAGCAGAAGGGGAAGCAGTGGGTCATTTTGTCACTCTAGTCAGTGAAGACATCTGGGGCCCTTGGAGGCCTCTGGACCCACAGGAGAGGGTCCAGGCACAGCAGAGGGCTGAGCTGAGCCAGCAGCTCACAGCTGAGGAACAGCCTAATCTCTGCACTTATCCTATTGCTCCAGCTACCCAGCCTCACACCCCCCTTTGTGCTACATGTGCCAAATCAACAGATCCCTCGATGAGCTGATTCAGCTCATGAAAACAAAAGAAGCCTTTTTCTTGCATTAGCTTTCTGCTTGTTTCACAAACCAAGCTGTCTAACAGATGGGTCAGGTGGGTATCAGGGCTGGTGAAAATGAAAAGGAGAAATTGTATCTTTTGGTAGCAAAGAGATGTTTAGCTTAGCCCTTCTCTCGCTTTTAGGGAATGATTCAAAGCAGCAGCCCCAAAAACCTCATCCTCTCTATTGACTATGAAAGGACCTGAGCTTCCTAAACTCAGATTAGGATGTGCTTTCATCCCTACTTTTCCTTTCCCTGTGCACCCCAATATTCTACAGCATAACAAATATCAGGGAATCATTACTGCTTGTCACTTGTTCAAAGCTTTTGCTCTTTTGTTCTTCAAAACAGTGCTTTACAACGTAGTATGAGCAAATTTGTAGTCTCTTTCTGATCATGAAGAATAATTTAGAAAACACAGAAATGCTTATGCTTACCAACAACCATTCTGGGTAAGAGAAACTACTGCAGTCAAGTCAAAATAGTGGAGAGAGTGACAGGGACAATGGTTTTGTGATTTGACAAATGGAAATGACATGGGACATGTGATTCAGTATGCATGGCTTAAATCTCTCAGCGTGACAGGCTTAAGTGAGGACGACACAAGCTCTGAATCCATCTGTGCCAGCAGACTTCTACTTCTCCAACCAGAAGTCATTGCCCCCTCACATCTGCCCATGGAATTAACCTCAGTGTTCCTTCAACATTACTGCAAACTAAGTAGGGCAATAATTAATTTGCTATTTCAGCTACAAAGCTGGTCTTGCTAGTTTGATTAGCATAGTCCAGGCTGTGTAGACTGGCCTGCCCATCAAGATTGCAGGAATCTCTCCTACAATCATCCTGTTGTCCTCTTCTGGTTCAGCACACTGACTGACATCATGACTTATTATCAAGTACTTGATCAAAGGCTCCGCACAAAGCTTGAATAGATGCTGATTTGATGTGTTATAATGGTTACCTGTTTATTTGCCAACATGTAATTTTCAGCATGAACTGAAAAGTTTTACTGTCAGCTCCTATAAAGAATCTAAAATCAGGATGAACAAGAAGCTGGATTAATAGGACTCAGCCATTGAATGGAAATTCAAAGTAAATTATCTCAATCATCAGAGGCTGCGAGCTGGATTTCGTGGATGCAACTTCCATTGCTGGCAACCGATCATGACAATTTTGACAGTCAGGAGTACCCAAGGAAGAGCTACAGCTTCAACAAGATTTGCAGCAGTTGTTCTTGCTCATCATCACCATCACATGATTCACATTACGAATGGGAAAGTGACCGTTTCAGTCTTCCCCAGTTACCCACAACACAGTATAAAAAAGTTTGTGAGAGAACTAGTTTTTGAGGTTTACATTCTTGGATGTCTAGAGAACACCTGGGCACACTTCCCTTTGTATGTCTCAGTTCTAAGAGGCTGCTGAAGAAGCCACTCACTTTCTATCCAAGATCTCTTTGTAGCTGAAAAAAACCCAAACAATAAACCATTCCCCACCCCATTCTAAAAAAAACCCCACAACCTAAAACAAAACAACACCCCAAAACCCCCAAACTGAACACCAACCAAAATCCCTAACTAAGCCACGCCAGTCACATTTCTCAAACAACAAAATTCTAATCCTCCCCTGAAAGTGGTGATTCTTTCAAAATATAGAAATTTAACCTGCCTGTACATCATTTGAAATTAGGAAACAAGGAAGCCAAACTCTCAAGGCAGGTCTTGAATAGTTTTTTTTTTCATCTCATGCAAATAATAAGTAATTAAGGTGAAATTTCCCATAAGCGCATAGATTGATGCTTACAAAATATTTTTAATTATTACAGCAGTCTCTGAACTAAAACGTAAGTGCAATAAAGAATGAATTTGAAACTGCTATATGTTTGCATACATTCATTATGCACCTCACCATATGTCAGGCAGAATCTCTGAAGGTGAATCTCAAACAAGTGATTACCACTGAAGCAACATGATGGAGAATAAAGTAGACAAGTGATATATTTAGCTTCATCCTATCTTTGTCCCTAGAGGAAAGCATTCCCTCTACTGTGGGAAGGGGGGTGGAGGGGGGGAAGCCTAGAAAATTAAAACATGTTGTCCCCCAACAATAATGACCCATTTTAAACAGTCTTACGTAACTCAAAAATGAGATTATATTTGCGTTGTCATGGATTTAATCTCATATTTTCCAGTCTGAATCAGATCAGAAGGTTATTTACCTCACCTGTCTACCTTCTGAATTTTCTCAGTTTAAGAAATTCAGACCTCTGTAGCTTTTCAAATAGATTAAATTAAAAAAAGGGGGCAAGTTTGGTGAGGTAATTTTGCAGTTGTCTGAACTGTACAAGGTTTATACAATCTGAAGCTATGTAATTATGTTAAATACCTTCTACCTTCTGAAATTTTCACCAGTCCTGGAATTCCCCCACGTGTGCTCTTCAGCGTGCTCTCAAACATGCACGTTGAGCTTTTCCCCCTGCAGTGCTGGGAACACAAGCCAGTTCTTAGAACACGTGGTTTCAACTGAAGCACTGTCATTAAATGAAAAGCTTTTCCAAAAACAAGGAGAAATGGGTCCACTTTGGTAACTGTTCTCTAAAAAGGTCACATAAAACTTAGCATTCACAAATCTTTTTGCCACTCAAAGTTGTATGGATGGAAGAGACAAAAAAAACATTACTTCTAGCAGAAAATCTCGCTGTGTATCAACTAAAAGCTCCTCCACACATCAGATGGACATTAATATAAATTGAAAACACCACCTATGCAGAACAAAATATCCACATATTTGTCAAACATTTTCTGAATAACAGGGATAAGATCTACAAGGCAGTTAAGTCAGACTTCCAAGGTCCACTCAAAAACATTAGGTTACTATTTAGGTTGGTTCTCCTGTGTTTCAACAATATAAACACATTATAAACAATATAATGTAAACACTAAGGCTTCCTTCCTTCTCCCTCAAACATTTTAAAAAAACCTCTAGAAAATACCTCCTAAATAGCCCCCTAAAGCCAAATGGCTTCCAGAATAAGAAAGGAAATTCAACAGCAATATTGGCCATCTCTAGAATGGCGACAGTGGAAAGCTCTGCATTTTGATCTAACAAGGTTCTTCCTAGAGCCACGTTTATATTAGTTAGGTAAATGTACAAGACATAAAATTAACCCACAGACAGGAATACTTATCTATAAATATGTACCCAAAACCCTCTACTTTCAGACAATCCATTTGAAAATTATTACAATCCAGCAGTTAATGTAAATGCACAAAGCTGCCAAAAAGATCACTTACAGCTCTGAGCAGAATGTAAATGATCTTGAAACAGTACTGTAGTACCAGCAGAGAGGAAAACAGAGACCACTTTACTGATACTACCACAGATTAATGGATTTCTTTACTGTTTAGTCAAACCTAATGAAGAGAAAAAGATAGACAGAGACAGAGGAATAGATTTTCTAATATTATGAAAATACTCATTCCTTTCAACTCACAGGGGGAATGTGCTGGCAAACACATCTTAAAAGTTGATACAAAAACCCTTTCTCTTTTAAACTGTGCATCACTGGGCTACATTGATTTATCTTTCTAACAGCCAGGATTTGACAGATAACCTGCAAATAACTATTTAAGGCATTATCTTATCACATTTCAACACCCTGAGCAGTCCATTTGCTGTGTAAGCTACAGCCATGAGTGTCCAACACAGACCACGGCATCCTATGTCAGCCTTCCACCTGAGTTCCTCTGCCTGAAGTGGGTAAATGTGTACTTGAGCCACAGGCACGCAGAGGCCATCAGTGGCTCTGACTGCAGGGGGGACACCAAAACACAACAGCCCTCACTGCAACAGTGGCTGGAAGTGCCCAAGGCCAGGCTGGATGGGGCTCTGAGCAAGCTGGTCTCGTGGAAGGTGTCCCTGCAAGACACCTGCAAGAAGGTTGGAATGAGATGAGCCTGAAGATCCCTTCCAACACAAACCATTCTGTGATTTTATGATTAATTCTATTTTTAGGTCTGGTCTTAAAGAGAAGAACAGCCTGACAAAAGAAAGAATAGATTTTTTCAATAACATTTTCCTCTGTGTTTCAGAGGAATATGATATTTCTTTCTGCAGCTTTTATCACTTAATAGTTTCCAACTTAGACTGTTATTTTAACAATGGAAAAAGTCATATCCTACAGTTTGGACTCAACATATGACTTGAGGTTCAGGACTGAAAGAAGGAGCTTAATTATGAAATTACAGCAGTTCACATGGATTTAGCGGACATTTCAGAAGACAGAATTTTAAAAGCTGTCTAAATTAGGATTTCTTTGCTGCCTAGCTCTGCTCAGCTTTCCTACATTCTAACAGACCACTGAGACAATACAAAGTTTCAAACTTACATTTTCTCCATAATATTTTAATGTGTTTATCCTGACTAGCTTTTTTTTTTGGGAGGTATAATGATAGCCTTAGATGAGATTCCTACACAAACATTTATAACAATCAAGCCAAATACATTATTCCAATAATATATTGACTATATTAGCAAAAACATGGAAGATAACTCTGGTGCAAATAATCTCAAGGGGAAAAAATTCTGCAGACTAGGACAAATTACTGGACATTCAAGGATTACCCAGTTTTTCAATGTGCTACTTCCATTTTCTGTGAATTCAAAGCTTGTGCAACATGGGCAGTGAGCAAGACCTACAGTAAAAACACCCTCAAACATTACGGACATCCTGAGGTCACTTGAACAAGCCTCATCAGGAAAAAAAAAAAAACAACAAGAAAGAGGAACTGTGAGGAAACTTTGTTGTGACAAAGAAAAAGATGAAGACAAACTGGCCTTGTGAAGGCTTGAAATCAATGCTTCAAATCATCTGTTTTCATAAATAGGTAATGAGCAGCCCAAAAGAAAGGTACAAGATGAGCTAGAACCTATTATTAGCTGATTATAACAAAGATTCAGCACAACTGCACATACAGCATTCAGAGACTTCATCAACTGACTTGTACAGAAAAAAAATCCATCCAGGCTTGTCCAGTGGGTGGAGCAGGATGAGTGGGTTCTCTTTTAGCCATTTCAAGGAGTTTAGCAAGGACATTTCCTAACTGTTTTAATATAAAATTTAGGTTATAGAAACTGAAAAAGAATTTCAGAAGATCACTTTGTGGGATGGGAAGGAATGCATGAGGTAAATCTTACATGTAATGTGTCTCAAAAAATTTCAAGTTGTATGGTGAAATTGCACACTTGAAGATGAAATGTTTGGAGTAAAATGGAAAAAAGCCATTCAGAACTCTGGATTGAAGAGAGAAATCATGCTGTTTTTACAAGAAGAACAGGGAATACAGAAAGCCCTCCTCACACATAACTGAAATCCCACAACACCAAACCCAAATTATGCATGCTTAGATTGAGAGATTCCCATGACATCCTAAATAAATTTTAATGAAGGAAATAAAGACCTGAACACCATAGTAAACTGGACAATGGTTAGCAGTGCACTGAAGCACACACACAAGTGAGAACATATTAGCAAAAGAAAATGAAAATAACAGTTGACAGATTTCTTTCTCAGTTTGTCAAATTCAAGGATGACAGAGCTGGTCAGTACAAAATAACAAATGAGAAGTTTTAATTCTGCATTTTTGTGGCCTGGACAAACGTCTTTATCCTGAGCAATGGGATTGATCCCCATGGTACAGGTAAGGTAGACACTGTAAGGTTCCTACAATTATTTCTGCCAAACCACAATGCTGCATCAGCAGTCTTTTTAATTAAATGTCAAATTTTAGTTAAAGAATAAGGTGGGTGGCATACTTAAAAATATTCTGTAGCTTGTCAAAGGGCAAGAGTACACCTTCATTAAAAAACTCTTTTCATAATGCACACCCAAAATCAATAGTGCGAAATCTGAGTTGGACATCAGGAATTTATACAGTTAGGAGGCTTTTTTGTTTTTAAATTTGGATAAACAAACATAAAAATGTATATTGATAGTAGGCAATGGGGTTCAATTTTTCCATATCCACCATGAACAATACTCAAAGGTAGAACAGACTTGAGGTACAAACAACAGTCTGAACAGAGCCCAAGACAATTCTAACAAACCAGAGTACTAACGGTGGATGGGGAAAATATCCATTCTTTAAGTACAAAGGATGAAAAAAACTTGCACTTCAAATGTAGGGGAAAAAAGAACCCCTGCTTCTTAAATTTTTTTAAACTCCAAATAATGAGCAAACAGATTTTTCAGATCTCCAACGTAACCCCCTTAAGTCTAAAACATGTAAAATTGATGTAAACCAGTTTTCCACATGTAGTTAAACTACAATACTATTTTTCAAGTACAACTTTTAAAAATGAAACTTTTTTCCATTTATAACGCTCACAGTTTTCTTTGCTCTAGAAGTGGCCGCATACATGCCAATATCTCAGTGTGTAAGAAAGTGTTCCTAGCCATGTTTTAAGTGACTCAGTAGTGGCATTCTGTGACATTACACAGTACAAAAGCTATGCAATCAGTGCATATGGAAACTATGACTCCAGGAAATGAATCAAGGTATAAGGTCTTTAATAGAAACTGAACAGAAGCTAAACCTGGTACAAGTTTTTGCTCTGTATCAGCCAGTACAGTCCTCAAAGGAAAGTTTAAGTGTACACTTGGGCCTCATTGTGCTGGTTTTAGCATACAGAGCCAGAAGGTTTAAGTAGCATCAACTCAAAAAGAGCTTAAGTAAACTGCAATGTGCCTTTTACACCGGCACAGAATTCACCCACTGTGGTTAGACTCTCCTTACATCACTGGAAAGCTCCAGTCCTTTCACCACAGACCTGTGGCAACACTGAATTTTTACTGCAGGTTCAGGAGCCAGATCAGATCAACCACTGAAGGGGAATTCCAAACTTACAGTGGGAAAGTCCTGTTTCCACAGAACTTCATCTCAGATGCAAGTATGCAGAAATTCGTGATGGAAACCAAGCCCTTGAGCACCTTCCAGCCTAAAGCTCCTCCTTGCTCCCTCAAATATTCTCTAATTTACCTTGGGGAGAATTTTGCCATGATAGGTCAGGTGAAAGTTACTGTAACCTTTTCCTCAAAGGAATCATGAATCATCCCTTCAAGTTATCAATCCAGAACCCAAGGGGAGTCACTTCAGAGACTCAAAGACTTGACAAAGATTCACAACTGGGGCCAAAATCTGCTATCAATAAGCTGCCTGAGAGGCTCCAAACCACCAGGATGTAGATCCAGTAATAGGTCAAATAATTTTGTGAAACCAAACACTGCTTCAACTTTGTTTCATTTCTCACATCGTTAATACAGCCAGAAGTTTTTATTTTACTGATTATCCAATTTCGTGAACTTAGGAATGCTGAACTACTGAAAAAACTCAGGGAAAGTATTGCAACGAGACCTATATATAGGTCTCACAGCTTATCTATAAGGAGCAGAGTTCATCTTTGTCTTTCAAGAGAAGTTAGACTATCAAAAGAAATATTTTTTTTTACTATTATTGTTGATTTATAAACAAACTCTACTGGTATTTAAGAAAATTTCTATTAAAAATAACAAGCTAATGTTTTATTTTAAACTATAACCAGAAACATATTTAAAGTATAACCATAAAATATGGCAACTTGATTACAAGCTCTTAAAATTAGACTAAGGACTCAAAACTGATTAATTTAATGCGTAGTAAAATAGCTGTTAGCTTTAGCAGAAAAGCCACTGGAAGCATTCTGCTCCTGCATGATGTTTTGCAGTCTAGTAAAAGAAAAGCAGCTGCATAACAGAAAGAGATGTGAAGTGTAAACAGAGTGATACTGCATTTCACCATGTTCTTGGAGGATCAATAATCCTGATAGAGAAACTGCATTTCATGAAAAGAAATACAGAGAAGCAAACTGCTCATTTTTACAAGAACTTAGAAAACCAAAACAATGTGCTAAGGGACTGATTGGAACAAGGTAGCTTTAATAATGTGGTCAAATATCCTGAGACACTTAGGCTGAAGTCTGAGTAGTGAAGACTGAGAAACCTTTTTTTATTTCTCTACAGCATGTTCCACACCTTTTTCCTACACTGTCAGACCAAACCTGTACAGGGAGAAGCAAACCCTAAGGAAATTAATTGGAATGCCTGATACAAAGGTGTAGTGGTGTAGCATGAAACTTTCTTGAGCAACTTTGAGCTGTTATTTTCACTTGTCTAAATCTACAATATAGAAAATTAAGTCATTGCACAAACTGTACTTGAACAGGGCCTATCAAGGAAGACTCATAGAAATTACTTAACAAGCAATTATATAAGCTTGTTAGGAGGTAGATTATCTGTTCAAGGATTTTTATTGTGAATACTATACCAATTTTCAAATTCACTGAATGGAGTTATGTATATTTTTAACTCACATATACTATGCAGACAAGGTTTATGCATCTAATGAAATGTTTCAGACAGTCCATCTTCAACCAAAACATATTTTATACTTCATTTTACAAAAAAGAAGGTCAAAATAGAAGAGAAAATAAAACTTTAGTTATGTGGGTCCTTCAATACTTGAAATTGTCTTCCAGGTATATCACATGCATTCTGCCAAGTTCAAAAACTGCATTGAAGCTGCACTGAACAGTAATTGTTCTCTGCAGAAAAGGATCAAACAGAGAGAAGGGTTGAGAACAGAAAATAAAGAGAGGTGAGGGATAAGACAGCATTTCACACTCAAGAGAACTACTGCCCAAGGGAATATATGCTCATACAGAAGATTCTAATTAGTAAAATGGTAAAAATGTGTTAATCCACTCTGGTCACACATATTGCAGACAAGAGGACTATGACACAATGTGGCAGAATCCAAGCGTTCAGTATCTTCCACAGATCAAACACCATCCAGTTCACACAACATAATCTTGGGCAGGAATGGTAATTCACTGCAGTTTGTACCTTTTATGACAATGCAAAATCATAAAATCTCTTTGGTTGGAAAAGCTACTTGATAGCATGGAGTCCAAGGGTCTACAAGTCTTTTAAACACCTCCAGGGATGCAGAATCAGCCCTGGGCATTCTGTTCCAAAGCCTGACAACCCTTTTGGTGAAGGAGTTTTACCTAGCATGCAATCTACTACTCCATTAGCAGCTGTCTGAGAATGCCTTGCTAGGAACTCAACACGGGTTAAATAAAAAGCTGAACCAATGACAGTGCACACAAGAAGGGAGGAACACAACCTTAACATGCAGTGGGAACAAGCAGCAATAACTTCATTACCTAACTCTAACAAGAGTGAAAAAAAGCTTTTAGTTTTAAAACTATTCTAGGGAAACATAACCACAAGGAATACATTTCATGTCAAACATTATATATGAAGAAATGTAACCAACTACAGGACCCATGAGCAATAACCAATTAAAGTAACATTAGGTTTAGCCTGCTACTTGTAATCTAGGGAAATCCTTTTGTATAAAGGACAAGGTCAAAAGAGGTGGTTGATCACTTTCAAAGATTACAGGATTTTATCAGGATATAAAAATCAGTAAGACAAATGTCAGCAGGTTAGACAAATAATCAAGGTTAAACAGTTTGGAATGCCTGTGGGATATATGAAAAAATACAGTTGGCTAAGAGAAATAAGAGGTCCTTGTGAGACTCAAAGGGCCAGGATCACAGGATTCTTAACTCATACAAACCATAAATAATAAATCAAATGAATCACAGGATTGACTTAAGCTTTCCTCGTGAAAAGGACTTCGCTGTTTAGAGTACTGTAAGAGGGAATCCCTGTCTCCCAAAGTATTTCCTCTTGGTACTTTCACTGCAGTGTCTCCCAAGTACACAAGCTGTCCCACAGGTATGAAATCTCTTCAGCAGAAGTTTCTAAAAGAAAGAGCTTCATCATGGCCTGAGTGCATGCACAGACCTTGGGCTTGAAGGACTGACCTGATTAAAGCAGACAAGACTTCTTGTGAGAAGGTAAGAACAAAACCCCACAATTCATCTCAAGACAGCTGAACTACTCCAGCTTGAGTAGAAGAAGAAGGCAATCCACTCTGACAAAAATCTGCATTGCCACAGAAAGCCACTGCCTCTCACCTGGAGGCTGTGTCAGTACTTGTGTTGTCAGTGCTTTGTCATTATGGTGGCTCCTCCTCAAATGACATTACTTTAGAGAGCCTATTTCATTATCCAAACCCCCCCACTGAACTAGTCTAAATTTGTACAAAACTCTACTCACCCTCTCTTTGTAGCCATAAATTACAGTAAATTATCAACTCACAGGAACCAGGAAGAAATAGTAAAAAACAAAATAGGGTCAAAAGCAATGGAAATCAAGCCACTACCAAAACATGATCTGAGTGAGATTTATACCTCAGAGAAATTATACTTCCTTATGTTATAGGGCTGAGCTCTTCAAGAAATGAAAGTTAAATAGATAAGGAAGCCTTCAAAACTCCAATATTCTATGCCATAATAGGAGATGTATAGAGGAGATGTATAGATGTATATGTTTTGAGTGTGCAGGCATACAGAGGGTAGCAAATGCAAAATTTCACTTTTTCTTTTGAAGTATGGAAGGACAAGAGATTGATTAGTTTTTTGTGTTTTGGGTTTGGGTTCTTTTGTTTTTGTTTGTTTGTTTGTGTTTTTTTGGTTTTTTTTTAATGTGGTATATGAAATACAGAGATGCACAAATATTAACTTTGCAAAAGTAGAGAGGAATAAAGAACGACCTTATTCCACTCCAAGCAGTTAAGAATTTTTTTGAAATTGAAGATGCAATAATAGCAAAACTGCTTGATTCCTGAAACAGTTTCCACTCATCAGATTCCCAACTGATTAGCACTGTGCAGCATATTCATTTCCTCAGCAGATGCTTCCAATGTTTTTCACCAAGAATTGCTGCTGGAGTACTCTGGTTCCAAAACAGGCTATGCAGAAGAGTTCTGCAGACACTTTGGGAACAATGTGATAGAAGTGAAAATGCAGTCAGAACCTGGCACTTTGATATTCGTCAGTGTATTTCTTTCCACATCTACTTAAGAGACTAAGCAAACACTAAGTCAAAAAATCTGTTGGCAAATAACCATAATGTTTGCCACTGGATCTCCCTCAGGACTGCTCTTCCTCAGAAAAAAAACCTGAACTAATTCTCCCATTCTCTCATAAAACACCAAGCCTCCTTTAGATCTCCAACTTCTCACATGAACACTGCATGAGAACATAAACACTGCATTCACATAAGCCTTCAAAACACCTACCACATAGCTAATAAATTTAAATAAATCTATTAAAATTTTGGAGCCAAGATGAGGAATGAAACTGCGCATTAAGCTATTTTACTCAACAGAAGCAAAAGCAGAGTGAACTTGTTAGATGACGGCAGCCTACAATGCCAAAAACATAACCCAGCATATGAAATAAAAAAAAATCATAATTTCAGACTTGAAGGGAAGGGAGTGGTGCTAATAAAATTCCACATACTATCTGAAGCATAGAAATTAACAATACAAAGCTTTCTTTTACTTTTTTTAAACATGGGAACAGAAGGGAATCTGGTTGAAGGGAGAGGACTTAGAATAAAGACAATTGCTCACCAGTTTTAAGTCATTTTAAGAATTCAGAACACTTCATTATTTTGCCAGATTCTATTTCATGAAGCAGATTAAGGATTTTACATGATTTGCACCCAGTGTTGCTGGCTGCTTCCCAAGTTTCAGGCAGTCTAGTTTGGGGAGCTTAGACAACCTGATCTTCTTATATTCAGCATTCAGTCACTTTGTCTTTCAGCATCTTTTCAGTCCAGGCTGTATAAGCTGCCTTCCTCCGGGACAGCAAGATGGATTTATCACCCAGAAAAGAGGAAGCATATGTTCTTATTTAATCCTTTTTCTGTTCGTACAAAATAAATCCATATTCTACATAAGAGCAACAGAAGACAGTCTGCATATGTTAAATCAGGAAGAATAGACATTTCTTTCAGTAAACATACTGCTCCA
Organism: Motacilla alba alba; assembly: GCF_015832195.1. Lineage (NCBI taxonomy): Eukaryota > Metazoa > Chordata > Aves > Passeriformes > Motacillidae > Motacilla > Motacilla alba. The sequence continues at coordinate 6,878,621 of NC_052022.1, forward strand.
CGGGCCATTTTGAGAGTAAACTACGCCCTACACCTCAGATAGGCAAATAAGAGAGAGCTGAAGTGAAAGTACCTTGAATGCAACAAAACCACCAGAAAAAGAGGTGGAAGGCTTTCCCCCTATTGTTAGGCTTGGTACAAGCAGCAGTAATTATGTGAACCGTGGGTGCTGCAGTAAGCAGGGTTTCTCATGAAGTACAGTCAGAGTCATTACAGAGAGATCAAGAAGGAAAAAGGTAAATCATCCATTCAGACTAAATTGAACTTCGCGTCCCCAGGCAAAATGGTTTCGATAATACAGAAACCAAGAACTAACCAGTTCCTCCTTTCACTAAAGCTTTTTATGAAATGGCAAAATTATTCTGGAAGAACTGAGATCACCTCATTGATGTGGCAGCAAAGACATACCCCCAGTCTGGAAACAACCTTAAACGCTGTCCTACTGAGGACAGAGATTAGCAGATGAGCACAGGAGACTCCCTCCAACCCCACTGGCATTTTACACACAAAGCTGTTTGCTGAGATAAAGCACTTGCACAGCACTAAGTCAAAATTCATTCCTGTATTTAGGATTATGAGTCATGCTGTTGAGAAAGCCATCATACTTTTTCGTGGGGACAAGGCGACAGAGCTTTTTAGGCAAATAAGACTGTATAATAACATGAATCTCAAGAGTGAGCCTTCATTTAAAGTGTTCTATTCTTGCTGCAGTTATCAAGAGAGATTGATGTAACAAGACCTAGTATAAGAATCGAGAATTCATTTTCTCAGGTTTGCTGACCCCAATGTCAGAAGGAAAAATATGCTCTCAAAAGACGAGACTGATATTGTACCATAGCTGGAAAAGATGCAACCTACAGACTCTTGATAGTGGGGAAAGCCTCTACCAAGATTCACTTCCTCAAAACCGAGTGACATTTATTTTCCCCCTAAATGTGCTAAAAAGTAACTTTGCATTAAACAGTTGCTGAAACTCAAGAAAAAACAATACAATGCTTGTTCAATGTAGGTCCGCACACCCATGCAATCACATCAGGTCAGCCAGTGCTTCTGACACAGAAATCCCTGCGATCAAACCACAAGGTGATGTTGATGTGTAAGAAACACCGAAACTGGCAAATATAAAGGACTGTTTTTTCCAATCCATACCTCAATACAGCTCTGTCAAATTAAAAAAAAAAAAAAAAAGAAAAATAAAAAGTAGTAGATATGGCAGCCCAAGGCACATTTGGCGCTACGATGACAGCTTTCAGGAACCTCTTTCCCAAATTCACTTCCTAGAGGTTTACAAAGCATTGGAGAGGGAACAAAACCAGCAAACCGGGTGGAACCGAGAGCTCGTAAATGGCATCATAAGGGGGAGATTTCAACAGACTCTCGCCGAAGATTCATCCTCCCACCCGCGGCACCGCCGCCCGCGCTCGGGAAGCCTCTCCGCGCCCTCCGTGCGCCCGGGGCCGCCCCTTCCCCGCAGCCACCGCCCGGCCCGGCCGGCCCGGCGGCTCCCCCCGCCGCGGAAGGTCGTTCCGCAAGGTGACGGGGGCGGCCGGGCCGCGGCCAGGACGGGCCCCGCCGCTCCGGGGCGGCCGCTCGGCGCTCCCCCATCCCCGCATCCCTCCCGCTCCGCGCCCACCGCCGCGCCCGGGCAGGCGGGGGCGATGCCGCCGGGGCGGGGGGGGATGGTGTCGGCGTGCGGCCCCCCGCTCGGCTGCAGCGACCCCCGCAGCGGGGCTGGGCGCGGCGGCGGAGCCCCTCTGGCCCCGCAGCCCGGCGCCGCCTCACCTGTCCGGGCGGCGCGCAGGTCCCCGCGCCGGGCGGAGCGCGGCGCAGCGCCCATGGCCGAGCGCGGGCGGAGGCGCGGCCGCGCCGCCGGGGGACGGGCCAGGCGGGGGCGGGCGGCGCCGGGGAGCGTCTGCAAAGTGCCGGCCGCGCACGGGGGCGCAGCGCGGCGCGGCGCGGCGCGGCGGGGCGGGCGGAGGGCGGGGCGGGGGAGCGCGCGCGGCCGGAAGCGCCTGTGACAGGGCGAGGCAGAGCCAGGGAGTGTCTGCAAAGTGCGTGCCCGGGCGCGGAGCGCGCAGCGGCGGCCGTGAGGGGAACCGCCCGGCCACGGCCGTGGCTGCGCGTATGGGCGCAGGCCCCCGGCACGGGTGTGGGCACGGGCACCGGGCACGGTCACTGCCGCCGCCCGCCGTCGTGAGTGTGCGGAGGCGGATCCCGGCCTCTGCCTCCCCGGGCTCGTCCCCCTCCTGCGAGGGTTTCCCTCAGGAAAGCCGTCAGGCCGGGCGCGGAGCCCGCCGCTGGCAGCAGCGCAGCTTTTTCGCCGCTGAGCGGACGCGTTACACCGGCCAACACGTTTCCTAAGCATTAGAAACAGGTTTTTGTGTCTGTTCAGCCGCTTAGGCTGTCCTTAAAACACGTTCTACAGCTACCAGAAGTTTGCTTGTGAGAGCCATTAGCGCAGAGGAAGCGGGTGTGTTTTTGCAGGGAGGAGATGACAGCCCTGGACTGGCGAGGCAGCCTCTCGTTTAGCTCCGCTTCAGAGTGGGCTGCTTCCTCCCGCCTGCCTAAGAGCTCGTAGAGGCTGGGTGACATCTCGTGGCCAATCCTGCTCGTCTGTATGGATGCAGCCTTCTTTCAAAAGGACAAACATCAAAGTATAAAACTCTTTCTGGTCACCTCCACAACCTAATATAAATTAAAGAAACATACCTGCAGGTTATAATAAGTTGGAGAACTCTGGTCTATATATGTTGCAATATTCATCACATGCCTTGAATCTTCAGGAAATGGTTACAAAATAAAATGGGTATGGTTTTGGTGGCCATGGACACAAATCCCTGCTGGTGTTTGGTGCCATTCTTCTGGGATTTCTCCACACAGGACAGAAAGTGATGATTCACTTCCTCGAGGTTTACAAATGCATGCTGAAAGATACTTGTCTGCACCCACAAGCATCTGCAACAATGCTGAGTACTTTGGAGTTTCGCTTTTCACCCAGCATTGTACTGTGTCCCTGCTTAGAAAAGCTCACTGGAATTCCATGACAGCTTAGGGATTTGGAAACTTTGAGGCGCTGAATGATCAAAGCCTTGGACGTCCTTCTGTGTAAAATGGGGAACTTCTTAAATGATCCGCTGTGGTTTGTGTAATGGGCTCACATCACAGGGAAACAAAGCAGGTGAAATAACAACTACAGCACTTTCAGTCTTTCCCATTTATTGTGGTTTTAATTTGTATAGCTCATATACAGGAGCCTACCTAACACCGCAGTCACTTTTGAGGTTGTTAAGTTCTTATCCAGGAATATTGTATGACAGTGGTCTCCTAGCAGAGAGAGGGAGCTCCAAAGGGAGCAGTAGCCCTTATTGGCTCACAGTTCTCAAGGTGAATCATGTCAACCAGCTCCCCCATTCAGGAACAGGGTGGTACACTACGCGTTCCACAGTATTTATATCTGACATAGCTGACATAGATGAAAAAATATGGCAGCTATGAGCAAATTACATGCCTTGATTAGGGAAGTGAAAACTGCATGGGTGAGCAGGCTCCCTGCTGAAGGGGTGTTCCTTGAGAAAGTTTGGAAATGTTGGATTCTTGGATCATAGTGAGCAAGAGACTGGAAGAAGAGAGAACATAACCCTCTGCAGCACTGAAGTATCAGGAGAATCTGAACTGACCACTAACATGTTTATTCTTCAGGTACTGTGGGACAAGTAGGCCAGCAATGATTCAGATTCAGCTCTGCCAGGCCTGTCCCACATTGAAACTTCTGCCCATCTGCTTGCTCATTCCATGACCATAGGAGGAGAGTGGGTGGAGGCCCCAGGAGAGGTTGATTAGGACCGTTGAGGTCACTTACTGCTATGGGGCCTTGGTGCTGGCATCTCATCTTGCCTGTTTGCATCTCTGCAGGACTCCCTGTACTGATGCCCTGACCCTTGGTGCAAGGAAGAATCTTTACAGAAGTAATTAAAGTGATTAAAGAAGATGGTTGATACATCTGTTGGTTGTGTGAAACCCCCTGTGTAAGGCTGGGACTGTACATCTCAGCTGTACCTGTTGCTAACTGAGAACTTTTGGGTTACTGTGAGGCTTGTGTTTTCATGAGGGAAACAATTATATCCTGGTTGAGACATTCAAGGTATCATCTATTGACTGTGTTTTCCTGCTTGATTTTGTGTCCAAAGCTTGCAGGTAGAGCCCTGCCTTGAGCAGATGGCAAAAACTCCTTGGTGTGATAGAGTGCCAGTCACAGCTTTGAAATAACAGAGAACTCAAGCAGCCAAGGTGCAGAAGTCACATCTGTACCAACTTCTGCTTGCTTGCTGTGCACTCAGCATGAGAGGACAGGAATAATCTTAAAGCAGACATTGAACACAGTCGGGACTGTCTGTGTTGTGGGACCAATTCTTTGGCACTTCTCGGCACTGAATTCCAGACAATTCTGGTTACAGACCAGCAGTGGTTGATAACATAAAATGTAAATGCACAGAAATCACCAATGCTAACTCCAGAATTGCTTAATGGTACCTTTAAAGTAGCATACGTGTTGAGTTTTCCATCTCGAGTAGTTCAAGTAGTAAACTCCTGTAAGGTGGAGAAACGTGACTAGAGCATCGAACTCTGGGATTATTTACAGGCAATACCTCCATAAACCTTTCCCTAGGGAAGTACACATCGCATGTGTTCCCTTTTGACTTGTAACACTGTGCAAAAAAATTACAGCACCCATATAAAATGTAATTTGCCTTTCATAATAGCAAAATCTGTTATGATGAATTATATATTATTAATAGAGAATATAGACAGAGAAAATGTTCTAGATATAGTAATCTCTTTCCTGTGAGGGGCACTACATTCAGCATTCCTGCCTTTGATGTGGTTCATTGCCCCCCTCTTGTGTCAGGTAGACAGACACAGTGTTACATCATGTTATACTTGTATTGCCACAGCAATAAAGCACTTGGGATAGGCACTGGAGAGAATCTGCTTTGTAATCTACATCTCCTTCGAAGCCCTGTTACCCCCTTCTCCTTCGAAACCTGTTGGTTTCTGGAAGGGCTCATCCCTCTATGAAGGGCTCATCCCTCTATGATTTCTTAGAAGAGCCTCCCTTTCATAGAAGGCTCTATGAAGGGCTCATCCCTCTATGATTTCTTCCCTTCTTTTATAACCCCCTCATAAGCTCCTCTGAATAAAAGGTTCTTAGCTTTGCAGACACTAAGCAGACTCTTTGGTGGTAGGCTGAGCATTGTGTTAATAATATTGGACATGACTTCAAAACAAGAAAAGGAGAAAAGAAAAAAAGGAAAAAAAAAAAAAACAAAGAGGAAAAATGAAATTTGAACCAGAGATAAGATAAAAAAAGACCTTCCTGAAAAGTATCTTTGTCTATTCTTTGCTAAACAAAGCTTGAGGATTCCAAGATATGCTTTTAACGTTTTCTGTTTGATGTCTACCTCAGCTTTATTGATGAAATTGAATTTACAGCAAAATGATAACTGACTCAAACCACTGTGCTAGAGATCAGAAAACTCATGTGTTCTTGTTCAAGAGTGTATCTTGCTTTTTTCTTTGATTGCTCTGATTTCTCAGGACCTCGTATATGCTCTTTGAAATGCAGTACAATACAATTCTGAAAAGCTGAAACAGTATCCAATCCCACTAATATTCTGATCACAAAGTGAAATCTCAAGGAGTCACACTCTCTTCTTAGTCACGATTTGAAGTTGCTGTGGATTTAAACTTTGGTTTAAGTCTGATTAAATATGAGAAGAGTAGGTAATAGAAAATATTCCTGTCCTTCTCCCATAATCAGACAACTGCCTTTTTTTTAACATGACTAAGACTTTGCAGTTAAGATTTAACTGTATCCTTCCCACCAAGTTTTTATGGATAGTAAAAAGTCATGTTTTTAAGAGGTATTATAAACTCTGCCCAGCTAAAAACAAACAAACAAAAAAGAAAAATAAACAAACAAGAACCTCTGCATACCCCTAAAAATTATTCTTTAAGTCTTGCTTTTGAAAGTTTTATTCAGTTCCCTGTCCATAAAAGTAACAACTGGGCTATACAATTTTCCAGCACCAGAGAATATATCTCTATATTCAGACCTGCTCCTTTCCACAGATATTGTAAATATAAGTTCTACAAGTATTTCCATTAACTTTGCACTGAGTTGTCAAGCAGGAAATAAACTCTGGGTTTAGGTACCAAACCAGACATTTCTAATAGGTCCTTAGTGTGTCCACTAAGTGCACAAAGGAGCTCCCCATTTGCAGGAAATTATTTGAGGTTTCTTTTCAAATATCACACTAGCATTTCAGTGCAAAGTGGTATCTAATTGTAAAATCCCACAGGTACAGTATAAACCTGGTTGAGCTGATTCTCCATTGTCTTCTTTCTTTTGCCATAATTAATGAGTGGCCACGCTGTTCATCCACCTTGCACAGGTTTGAATGACAGCTCAAGGTGCCAGGGACACTCTGTGTTCTCATTTGAATGCAAACTGAAATTCCATCATGATTTATTTTACAGACTTCATTGGACCTGGGAGAATTAGAAACTTCCCTGAGGAAACAAGTCACCGGCCACTCATGGAGATTTGCCAAAGAGATTGTGCAGCAGATAAATTACTGATGTATGAAAGGAGAAAGACTAAGAAAGAACAAAAGCAGTAAGAACAGAATAGAAAATCTGGATGAGTTATATGTCTTAGTGTTCACTGTGAAGGTAGTAATTTTCTACATTTTTCCTCCAGTATAATTTTTATGAAGCTATTGAAGTAAAATGAGCTGAACCAGGGATTGATGGTATTTGTCCAAGGGTTTTAAAGGAATTTAGGTAGGAAATTTCTGAGTGGTTGTCTTTGTTGCATTGTCTAATCAACCTCTTTTTGCAATTATCAGAAGCACAAAATTCAGAAAGGTCGTAGTGGTAACTCTGAAAATTGGGAATGGATGGCTTAGTCTGGCTTCTGCCCCGGTGAATCTGCAAAAAATGTACTTAGGCTGTCTATAGATAGCATGTGTACAATAGGTAAATATCTGTGATCCTCTTCTATAGAGGTAAACAATAAACTCTCAGATTGTTTTGTTATATGAAGGAGCCAGTAAGCACCTCTCTGATAAGCACAGTGGTCTCTATTCAGATATCAGTAAAGTTTTTCACAAAACCATGAGCAAATACTGTTGTCAAAGGAATGAAATCTCCTTGGGATGTAATAAAATACTTCAAAAATAGTAGAAAAGATAAAAACTAGAAATAGGAATATGGGAACACTTCTTGCTGTGGAGGAAATTTAGAATCTCTCGGGACCTTGTTTTGCTACCCTGCTTTTCAGCATATTTGTAAATGGTCTGGAAAGGAGAGGAATATTGAGGTGACAGTTGCAGATGTCATAAAATTGCTGAGGATAATAAAATCTAAATCTGATTGCAAAATGTTGCAAAAGGATACTGAGATGCTACGTGACAGGGAAATGAAACAGCAGATATAATTTAGTGTTGGTAGTACTTTGCATGATAAATGCAAAATTACATTAGAAGTGAAAAGTGACTGCCTATATAACCAAATGAACTTTTGATATTACTAATCAGAAATGAGATTGTGAAAATACTTCAAAGAGTCTCTGCAAATAGCAGCTCAATGTTCAGCAGTGATCAAAAAACCACAGAGCTGGAAATTCTTAAGAAAGGATTTGTGAACAAAACAAAACATCCCTTTGTCTATGATCCATGGTACAGATCCATGATACACTCAGATCTGAATCTGTCAGTTGTGTTTTTACATCAGAAAATATGCAGTAAAGCAATAAAGGGTGCTAGGAGTGATCAGAGACTTTGAATTACATCACATGAGAAGAGATGAAGCTGACTAGGGATTAGAGAAGGGGGCAATTTGGGAAGGAGGTGATAAAGTTTGACTCAAACAAGATTATGAAATCACAGATCTAACATGGATGAACAGGGTGGGACTGCTCAGTGTTTGACACTGGAAAAACCCCTGTGGCACCCAATGATGTTTTGAATAGTGGATTTCAAAGAGATTAAGTTAAATACTCAGCCAGGCAAAATCTAAGTTAAATTGTAGAAACTACAGGGTTTCCTGAAGGCCACAACTGTAAATGGATGCAAGGAGATAGCTCACAGTTTAAGGATAAGAGGTCCTTTAGCAACTGTTAAATACGTAACAGCTTTAAAGAATCCTCTCAGTCTGGTTGATAGGAAGATGGCAAAATATTTCCTGGGAGGCACCGTTCTGTATTTGTCCTCTTTGCTACACTCCTCTCCTAAGTGTCTCCTCATGTTCTTCCTTTGAGATGCTGAGCAGTTGCTCCTTCATCTGACTCAGTGCAGCTCTTACAGTGTTCTCATTCCTTCCTTTTAATGTCTAACTTAAGAAACAATCTCAACAGGACATAATGCTTCTTCTTAATGGTGAAACTCAACCTCTTCAAGGCACAGAAGAGCTCCAGACCAAGAAGGCCTTACTGTGTGCAGACTCAGTTCCTCTTTCTGGCTTTTGTAGGTTCTTCTGCAGCTCCTGGCATATTTGAGTAGTTAACTTGAATGACTTCAATTCAACAGCTCTAAAAGTATTCTGGAAATGTACTCTGCTTGATCTCAGATGAAAAAGAGTATATATCTATTTCTCCATATATTCACCAATTCTTTACCCCAGTCTAGCCCCAGGCATTTGAGGCTGTTCTGCATCTCACAGAACTGTGTCTCATAGACAAAATCTGGACAATCTTGGTAGTGAAAAGTCAAATTCCTTGTCTTTAGTCAATGCATGTCCTTAGTGTACAGTGTGGTTGTGGTCAGTGTAACAGTGCTGAATTTGGAATACAAATTATCTGGTTGAATCTCTGCCGAATTATCTCAGGTGTAAGAGGGGGTCAATGCCAAAAGCAAATGATGAAGTTCTTTTTCATCCTTAATGTATCTATTTTTCTGTTGTTACTTGATATCCAAAGAAGATACCAGGAGTGAAAGAACCCTTATTTTTGAATCTGGCTTTGCAGTTTTAACTATGATATCAGCTGTGATTTCAGCATCATGCCTATGCTTTGAGCAACAACCCAACTAGGAAATAAAGTATCTCCTACAAATCTCCAGAACTTCTGACAGACTTCACAATCTGGATATTACTGTTGTACATGCCTGTAGTTGTTCTTAAGTGACCCTTGATTGTTCTTTCTTTGTTTCTTTAAAATTTATGAACTTGAAGCTCAAAAGGATGTACAGGCTCAGAAATGTACCTTGTCTTTACACTTCATTATCACTAAATGCATTATCACCTAAGGGTGAAGAACAGGTCACATAGGCAATCACTGAAATTGGCATCTTTTCTCTCTCAAGTGGCCAGGTGACGTTTCACTTACAGAAACTGTTAACCCAGAGTGTTAACAGCAGATTTTGTTTATTTCCTGCCTACTTAATAGAGAAATATTGGTACTATCTCGGCAATTAATGTTTGAAAGTGGGAGACATTTGATTTATAAAAGACATTAAACTGAGTCTGCTTTATAAAGCCAAAAGGGAATAATTATAAAACTTCAGGAAAATAGAAACTGTTTTCAGCATTTATGAACTGTGACAAGATTCTCTTGCTTCAGTGGGCAGTAGTTGTTAGATACAAACTCAAACTGTGAGATTTACATCATTACTTTTGAATACTCTTTTCTTCTCAGCCCCAGATGCAGGGAGCTGAGGATATAGGATATATATTTATGTACATATTTTCCAAAGAAATTATTTGCAATAGGACTTGTCTGTTATTTACAAGATAGGCAATAAAAATTGGGGTTTTGACTGTAGAATTAGTATATAGAAGAGCTTACTTGTGGGCTTCCAGGTAGTTACCCAGATCTAGAAGGTCCCCTTTAATCTAACTTAAAAATTGAAAATATTGAGACTATTGTGGTCAGTGAATTACTGGCTTAGGCATATTTATATTGTTGTTTGGGTTTATTTATAAAGAAAAAACTCAGGCTGTCTAGGGTCAGAAGAATATGAGCATGTGTTTGCATTGTTTAGTGATAAATGACAGTTTTGGTGGGATTTTAATTGCTAAATAATAAATGAATTTTTTGGTTATTATAGATGATGTCTCCTTGGAAGGGATATAAAGCATCATCTGGAAAATTTTATTGTGATTTAAGTGAGAACTTTTAGGTGCTTGCAGTTGTCCGGAACTGCTGGTATTTTGTAACTGTGGTTCCACCAAGTTTGCACAAGAAAGACTATGTGTACAAATTTTCAAGCACTGCAAAAGTCACAGAGGAGTGCTCGTCCCTCTGGAATTTCAGTGACCTCTAAATCTTCTCATGTGGTTACTGAACAGTTCTGGGATATGATTCCAATTGCAAAATGTGGAAAAGCACCTTTAATTTTGTGTGGTTTTGAGTTTGGTGCTTGCCAAGCAAAAATTAGCCCAAAGTCAATAGTCACTTCAAATATTTAGAATTGTAAAAATACAGTTTAATTCCTAATTTCACTCTTAAAAGAATTTTTCAAATTAAGTATTTTCATTACTCACTACAAGAATTATCATATCTTCTCCTTGCTACAACCACCTTCTCCTCCCAAATCTCTCGTTATTTTAACGTACTTTTACCACATGAGGCAGAAGACCTTTTAAAAATGAGTCTTTCCACAGTGATGCTTAAGGAAATAACTTTCTAACATGCCAAAATCCCAGACTACTCAAGGACCTGTAAATGTGATGGAAATCCAACTTGAGCTGCAGTCAAAAAGGTACTGCAATCAAATGTGGAACATAATGCAATGAACTTACAGCAGTTTGTCCACTTTAAGTGTATTTCTACATGAAAAATCTGTGTCTTGCTTTAAATCTGCTAGAAATTGGGCTGATACTTTGTTCTGGAATTCAGGTGTTCTGTAGATTGTCCAAACACTGAAATAATCCTGTAATTTTTTCCCCCTCTCTTTGGCATCGTTAGAAAAAAAACCCCAAAAGCAATAACAAACAAACCCCAATCCCAAGAATATTTAAGAGGACAGTCTCCAAATCCATTTCTCACATCACTCTAGTCTTTGAGCCATACCAGTGTCTGTGGACAGGAATAATTTAGAGATATTTGGTTACTCCTGGAGGTACATCCCAATGTTAAGCAGATGCAGTCAACCTCTGAGCTTCCTAGTGCAACTGAGAGTCTGGAATTTTGATGCATTCCTAATTAGGTCCCTTGCTTCCAATGACTTTGCTCCCTGGTCTCCTTACACATCCCAGAATATAATTCTCATAGGTAATTGTATCTCCTTAGACATATATGCCTAACAAGTATGAGATGCAGGAAAAGATTGTGTGTCTTCAAAGGTGTAGAGCAGAATATTGACCAGTTTTATAGCTGAGATACTGTTTCAGCATCAAGCTTCTACTTCTCTTTTGTTATTGGTTGTTACAGAAGAGTGCTTGCACAAAAGCTTTCAATACAGCTTCTTCAGCCCAGGTTGGAGAGGTGTGAAAATGAGAGTTTCAGGTTTGAACCTAGTGACCCTCAGCAACCTCACATTTGCACATGGTAGAGGCCCTAAAGGGAATAATTTAGATCTTAATAAGCTGGGAAAAGTGTCTGTCTAAGGCTGACAGTGGATTACCATGAACATATTGCAGGTAATCACATTATATGTTTTTAGGTTGCCTATGTAGTTTAGGAGAGTAGCAAGGGATTTAGGATATGCCTGCAGACAAATTAGTGTTTGAAGACTTGTTTTTAAAAGTCATTAGGAGCTAGGGTTATTGACTAGTGACAAAGGCAAATATTCAATCTGAAGAGCCAGTGCTGAAAGAAATGCCCTCTTTTTATGTGTATTACAGGGAGATAGATCAATGAGCTCTGGGGTGCTAGCAGGAAAGCAGATATTTCTCATATGCTGGTTAATTAACCGTTAGTCATTGCCTAAAAATACTGCAGTTTGAGTTACATCAGTCTGTCAGATCAGGAAGATGAAATGTTACCTTTAATGCATCTAATCTTGCCCCTGCCTGCGGAGCTGGGGTGGTGAAGGAGGGGTGTACCAACAGTGGAGCAATTACCAGGCCCATCCTATGAACTCAGACAGGTGCAAGTGCAAAACATTGTGGCAGACATAAAGCAAGGTTCAAACTGGCTCTTCCTTCAGGAAGGAAGGTCAAATTTTGGATAAAAATAAGGGTTTGAAAGAATGGAAATATGACTTCTCATTATGAAAAAGGATATCTGAACTCACAGTCCTCTGACATCTCAATGATTTTTTCAAAGCTAGAGAGAGCTCAGATGGTTTGATGATTTCTGTGGGATATTCTGCATAATCTGCTGTCAGTTACAGAAAATAATTACAAAGTAGACTGGAAATCACATAAACTCAGTTATTCTGAGCTCAGCAGATTGTTGAGCAGTAGTTCCAGAAATGCTAGAATCACAGGATAATGGGATTACAGGCTTTGATTAATTTCTATTAAACATCACTGCACAATGATGCATTTTTGGACAGTGCTTTTCAGGGGAGATGACATGCAAAATATCACCAGGACATATGAATAAAAGCAGCATCTTCTCATGAGTGATTTTTATCATTAAAGACTATTATTCAGAATTTATTGTAGGAGAGCTGATAAATCCAGGCCACAAACTCCATGGCTGTTCCAAATGGCCCTTTAAGAGATCATCTTAAAATTTGCTTTCTCTTCTTCACCAGTCATGAATCTGGCATGTGAATCTGAATTCATTGAACAGCTTGCATATAAAACTTTAACAAAGTTAATGCTGCTGATTCCCTCTTTTTCTCTCTGTTTCAGTCCTCATTTTCAAAACACAATTTTATTGCTAACCTCGCTTTTTAGTCTTGTTCTTCTTTGGCCAAATTAGATTTTGAGCCTATTAGCTGTGACAGAGTCTTGTTGAATATCAATCACAGGGAAAGGGGGTCTGTCATGCACAGCATAAGAAACTGTTGAAGGGATGATAACGTCTTTCATTTCTAGGTATAGGCTGATTGGGGAAGTGAAAAAGAAATGTTGCCCATATGGGTACCACTGCATGGGTACCACATTGTGAGGGTTTGCACCTTTCTCTGAGATATAGTAAAGACTGACTACCAGGCTTTGATGGCCCAGTAGTCTGATCTGCCATGACAACTCTTTATGTTCTGATATATGTGACCTGTCAGTGTCTATACTGGAAAGATAAAAAATTGAGTCATTGGTGAGTGAAGACTAAAATATGTGGAAAGAGATTTCTAAACCAGCAGTTTTCAGTTGTCAGTGTGCAGTGAACCACCGTTGTGGAAATGAGGCAATAAATGGCAGCAGTCTAGGTAAAACAATTTACTGTTACAACTAGAGTTCAATATTTAGCTTTACTTAATTATGTGAGAAAGCACTGCTCTATGAAATAAAGATAAGGCAGCGTTTTTAGGGACACAAAACTGAAACTGGGAGACTGTTTGGCCTTAGAGTCACAGACTGGTTGCAGTTATGCAAATGGTAAGAATTTCTCAGCATTTCATAGAAATATATTTAGAATTCAGAAAAATTGATTGGCAAGCCCTCAATAATGTATTTCCTGAGACAATCATAAGGATATGCATGGAAGTTGATCATGTAGATGATGTCTAGTGGGCATGGGCATGGTCTCTGTATAAGGGCTCTTAAGGGTCTTTGTAATTGGAATGAATTGCATAAATGTATGCATAGATGACTGGTTTATTTGAAGAGCTGAGCTCTGTGAGATCCTGAGTGCTGTAAAGTCCTGTCAGCTCTTAGAACAGAGTTTTTCAAGGGCTCTAAAGGCTAAGCAAAACAAAAGACGTTGCTGTTGTAGCTGATTTTATTTTTGAAATTATCCATTTTTGTTATAAACAGAACAAAATTAATCCGGCATCAAATGTGCATCAGGTACCACATTCCTTAAGGACTGGTAGCTCCTGCTAACTACATGATTTAGGTGGAATGAAGAAACAACAGAAATAACTGCCTGAAAAACACTGTAAATGCAAGAACTGATGGACAGCAAATTGTATTTAGGACACTGCTTTGGTATCCACTTCTTAGAGATGAGGAAGGTTTTAATTTGTCCCAAGAGGTTTCCATCAGATGCCTTCTGCTTGATGTGACAGTCTGTTGCTTCCTTTGGCATTGTGGTTGATTAGTCAAACAGTTCATGCTACATCCTGTCATGTTGTCCAGCCATGGCTTCAGAGGCTTCACAAACATAGTACCTCTGGTTCTGGAAGGGCTGAGTATGGAAAAAATTGCTCAAGAGGAGCATTTGATATTAACTTGTTCTAGCAGACACTTGGCTTGTTTAAGAAAAAAGAATTACTTCCCTTCTATCATAGAGAATATTGTCATGTTCCTTACGGGGAACTGCATTTAAAATTATAGTAAAGGAGGCAGTTTTACAATATTTATTTTTAAATGAATATTTTATACATTATTAATGCTCTAGGTGCATAAATAATATAAACAGCTGCTATCTGGTTGCTTTTATCCTTTCTAGATTTTCCCCATCATTTAAATAATAATAAAAAGTCTTCTAATGTGTTGTTAGATCCTTTTTTTTTCTTCTTAATCTTTTGCATCTTTTTACAAAGATACAGTAAAGCTCCTGTTAAAGAAGTAAATGTTATAGCATAGCATGTTATTCCCTGGATTAATTGTTTGGAGCTGAAAACTGATGTACTTCTGATTTTAGAATAATGGAACTCAATGCTTGACTCTTCAGCAGATATGTGTATGACCTTTGGTATGAGTTTGACCATGGTCTAGCAAAAAGTTAGACATTTATTTAATTACTTTAATTTAAGGTGCATCAAGGTGCTAATTGCAATTTGCCTCTGTTTCTCTCTTCCTCTTACTTTTTTTAGTTTAGACAATAAAAGTCCAAAAGACCCTTCAGTGTGTCTCAACCATATCTAGCACAACAGAGTTCCTGGTCCCTGCTGATTCCAAGGAAATGCTCTTACACATCCTGCTCACTGCACTCCAGCTGACCCTAATGGAAGTGTTTGCATGAATAATTTGAGCTCTTTGTACATAATCACATAGGAAAATTGTATTGCCCTGGGAAAACAGAGTGGGCCCTCCTTTCCTTGCAGGATACACGTTCTTCATTGTGGTAGGTTTGATCTCTCAGTGTAGCCTTCTACTCTCTGACCTCAGTGTCAAAAAACTTCCTTTTTATTGTTGGGTTTTCTTTAACTTGTTCCCAGATGTCTGATGCAACCAATGGCAATAAAAGAAATCAAACAAAGAAATTTAGAATTCTATTAGGAGACACAGAAACGATTCCCTGAGCTGCCTATTGATTTAAATAAGTAATTTGCCAAAAGACATTTAATGGACTGTTTTAAAAGTAAAATCAGCTACAGCGGTGGTGTCTGTTTTGTTTGTTTTTCCTGCCTCATTATCTCAACAAATACATTATAATAGTGCTTTCTTCTTTTATGGATGTACATGCAGTTCAGACCTCTGTAAACTTTAAAGTATCAGTTGCTAACAAATGACTGTAAAGGCTAGTAGGGTGTGTAGCATAAAATACTATAGATGTGCTATGGAGTATTTTTATAAACATAAAACTAGAGGAAAAATCAAGAAGTACAAACCAGTTTGAAGCTCAGGTAAAATGACAGCTGTTCTGAATTGTGGGTGAAATTTTCACCATTCTTGTTTAGAAATCTGAATTCTGTGAGTGGTTTCTATGGTTTTTAACTCCATATGCTAAATGTGTCACTAAGAATATGCCTGAATTTGGTGCAGTCAAATTCTACAGCAGGGATTTATGCCAGTCAGAAGTGTCTATTAGGAAAAAATCATTATGCACTTGCACACATATATGTTTATTTATATATATTTATGCCTTTGGAGCAACAGTGAGACAGCCAGACATGTGAAATAAGACTAGGTGAGAACAAAAAACAAATTCATTACACCTTAGCAAATAATTTGTATTTGTGCACCAGCGTTCCAGTTTCCTGCCTTTCTCTTGGACCTCTCTGTAACAGAGTCTATAATAAGACAGGTATTTAATTGCAGGAAGATTGCATCATTCTCTTAAAGTGAAATGAGTGAATAGATACCTTGCCAGAGATGGCAGCAGCAAGACCTTTGCCTCTGTGTATAAAGATGTGCGTGCTGGAATACTGCTTACTCTGGTAATTTTGTTTAAAAATTAATCTCATTCTAGGATTTTGCTTATGAATCAGTTATATACATATGAGAAAGCACTGCTGCAAGTTATATCTTCAGTGTTACAGTTTGGATCAAACCCTTACCTGCTGTTTGTTTGGTATCCCTACTTTGTTCCCCTTCTGGCACAAACTAAGATCTGGAACACCACCCTGAGCTCCTGGAAGTGCTCTAATATCACACTGGTGTCATAAGGGCTTTCTCAATGAGCAGCCTTGTTGGCAATATAAAAAGTATTCTTTGTCTAGTGAAATATTCCCCCCAAGCCATGATCAATCTAGGAAGTGCTGCTGGATCCATGGATGTTAATGGTTGCATTAGGCCCTGCATTTCTGTCCTAGACTGTCCCTGCAGATCATTGTCTGTCATGTTTTTTTAAACCAAGCAATATCTCTTTCAAATACAGAAATTAAATTTTGCTTGACAGCCCCAATGCTTTTCCCTTTCTATGAATTCTGACCATTGTGAATTTTCCAAAAGGTTCTTTTGATTTATAAAAGTCTTTCAGTTAATTAAACCCTAACAACTTTCATGTTTTTCCTTCACACAGTGGCTGCTGTTCCTGCAAATATCCCCAAAATATAACCTAGGATGGCAACTTCTCAAAAAAGCAAGATACTTGAACCTGCATGTGGCTCCTTCTCTGCAGTTTGAAAGCTTTGGCTTTGGTGGTGCACTGGGTCTGGCTGGGACAGATTAATTCTCCTCCTAGCAGCTCAGAGGGTGCTGTGTTTTGGGTCTGTGACTGGAGCAGTGCTGGTAACAGACTGGAGTTTGGCTGCTGCTGAGCAGTCCTTGCAGAGGTACAAGGCTTTCCCCTTTTCCTGCTCTGCTTCCTCAGTGACTAGGCTGGGGGTGTGCAAGAAATTGAGAAGGGACACAAGCAGGACAGCTGACCCAAAAGGACCAGAGGGATGGATATTCCATGCCAGATAACACCATGCACAGCAATGCTCCCAAACTACAGAAAGGGGGCTTTTGGGGATGTGGCCACTGCTCAGACTGCTGAGCGTCGGGGTGCTTGAGGGAAGTGATGAGTGAGGGCCTTTGCAAACCTGATTTGGGTTTTTTCTTCTACTTCCTTTCACTTCTTAAACTGACTTTAATTTATCTGTATCTGTGAGTTTTCTCACTTCTGTTGTCCCTTATCTCTCCTCTGTCCTGCTGCCAGGCTGATGAGCAAGTGGCTGTGTGGTGCAGCTGCTGGATGTGGTCAACCCACCACAAGAAGGAATTGGGAAGGAAAGGACTGGGGAAGAAAAGGAGAGCCCACATTATTACAGCATTTTAGATTCTGTCTAGTGTGTGGAAATAGCCATGTGTCTAGTCTATCATGGTAAGACATTAGAAACTCTTGCTTGACTCTGTTACTGTATGATTTACCTGAAGAACTTAAGAAATCTTATATTAAATCTTACATTAAATCTTATCACCATATTTGTGGTTTGGGTATCCTGCAAGAATCAATGACATCTTATAGTAAGAAAAGTACGTGAAGATCATAGTTGGAGACCAGGAAGAGGCTTGGGTAAAAAAACATGTTATAAATACATAAAATTCTGTGTTAGATAATTTAAAAATTGGTATTAGTGTAAAAAATAGAAGCAGATTTGATGAGTGCCTTGAAGTATCACATTTAATATTGAAAGGAGGTTATGCTGAACAGGGAACTATAATACTTGAGAAGAAATAGTAGTGAAGATGCTCAGTTGAGGTAGTAACTGGTTTTATTTTGTATTTTTGCTAAGAACTATGGGATAAAACAATACCCCAACGATGGAAAAAAACTGGATTTCCCAAAGGAACCTGCAAAAATATGAGGAAGAGCTAAACTACTTCAGTTATAGAATTGCATTTCATTTAGTAATATAAAATGCAAAGTCCTGATTTAGGTAGATAAACAGAAAAATGTTTGCTGTCAACTGGAAGATTTCCTGTTCAAAGTTCAGTAGTAGAGAAGACTTAAATAAAGCAGACCTGACTGTATGATGCAGCCCTGAAAAATACCAATCTTTGCTGAGAAAGTAGAGACGAGGGGAAGGATCCATCCTGTAAAATCTAGACATAATAATAAATACTGTTCTTACTATGTGCAGGTGCTTCTGTTTGAGAAGGACTAATTAATGCTGGAATGTAAGCCAGAAAAAAGGCAAACAGACTAGGATGAAGTCTTTTTAATCATAAGAAAGCAGGAGTAAAATAACTTGGTTCATTTAACTTATCAAAGGAAAGACTTAAAGGAAATGCAATTGCTGCATACAGATGTATTGGCTGAAAAACACCAGAGAGGGAAAACAACCATTTACCTAAAGAAAAATCTGGCATAAAACCAAATTGGGACACAACTACATTTAGGCAGGAAATGATTGCTAAATGTCAGTTGTTTGAGTTTCTACATTGTCCTTCCAGGAAGAGTAATGCTAGTAAAAATACCTCACTCCCCAGATAGTTTTGAGGATGTTCTATCAGCTTATGAAGGGGATTGTGTGACACAGCTGGCTGATAGCAGGGACTGAATGTATCAATTTAGGAAGTCCATTTCAGCATGTATGTATGTATTGGTAGTTTCTTGTGGGTGCCAGAAGCAGGAAGCACAGTGTGTGAGGTGTATATAGGTAGTACACACTCAGAGAGCTGTCATGCTGTCAACACTATCTGTAATGAAACCACTCAGCACTCAGAAGGCTCTAAAATGGCAATTGCAATTGTTACAACTCATTCAATTTTCCACTGCTGGGAAGTGTACCTTATCTTTAGTTTTTAGCATTTGGAAGCTTTTAGCCTGATCAACAGGTTTAAGTGAAGTGTCATTTCTTTTTCAGTTTCCATTTTTCTGGCCCATCAGATGATTTGAGAGTCTGAGACAGTGTGTGAAGCCCATATGACCAGGAAGGCCATGGCAGCTTTTCCATGAAGTGTTTTGGCCAGGCTTTCCCTTGGAAGGCAAGGTCCCTCATAGAAAGTGCAGGATATGTGCACAAGGAACTTTTTTCCTTTTTATGTAGCACACTCTTTCCTGAAGTACCACTGCCTACTAATGTTCAAAGCCACACCTTCTTAAATACACAAAGAGGGATTTGCCTAAAAATACCTAAAAATCCAAGGTGACTAAACCCAAATATTCTTGATTTACTCTATTATGCCTGTTTACTAAGTTCAGTTATTTTTGTGAATGCCTTTCAAAGGGCAGCTGATGTGAGGCATCTTTAGCATGAGAGACAGGCTGCCAAAACTGACTGAGTGTCTGGACTAAGTTCTTAGTAAAGCAACGCTTTGAATATCCTTAGAAACTGTCAGTATCACTTTAAAAATCCTGAGAAATGTTTGTCTCATCAGTTGTGTGGAGGAATCATGGAAAACTTATGAGTGCACAGGCAAGCAAATCATATTGTCTCAGTTCTTTCCTCTCTCTCCAAAATTAGCACAGAAGAGTTCTGATGTCCTGAAGCAGTTTGGAAAATGTGGGACATGTATTTTAGGGGTATGGAATATATTGCCTTTGTAAGTGCTTGTCATGAGAATGTGCAATTTTTTCACCTGCTGGTTTTCCCTACCAAGCAATCCTTGTGATAAGAGCAAATTCTGTCTCTTTTTATTTAAAGCAATGTCTCATCCATTGGGATAACGTGCTCATTAGGTTAAGTTGCTAACAGCAACTTTTCTTGAGAGGAGGGAGAGAAGTTTTTCTTTTAAAATAAGTAGTTTGATTTAACCAAGTGGTGTAATCTGGTTAAGGGGAGAAAGAACAGGTAACACATGCATAGACCAGACTTTATTTAAAATACTATCAGTGGCTGTAGTCAGGGAGCTGTGCTGAACAGACAGAAAAAATTGACTTGCAAATAGGCCTTTGGGAGGTTATAACTCAAGTTACATGTATTATTCAGGTAGTAATAAAGCCTGGAATCTCCATTTGGAGATAAATATTTAATTGTCCAAGGCACTGCACAGGTAAAATATAGGGGGATGGGTCCGCTCACCCAAACACCACTTTCACAACAACTACTTTCCCAATTAATTGAGAAAATGTGTGCAAGAAGGAAACATGGGACTGCACCATAACAATGAGCAGTTGGAAGTCATTGTTAAGCTTTCTGAAGACACAGTGGTAGCTTTGCAATCTTAGTTTCTATACTTTACCACTCCATATGTCCTGTTAGTGAGTCATGCCTTCATTTTACAGGAACTAAACAAAATCTACCTCAAAGGATGAGCATGAAGGGAGCTTTCAGGCTCTCATTTGCAGAATTCCTGTTCCTTTTAGGTCACATTTGTTAGACAATCAAAGTTCACATATATTGTCTTTGACTTAGTTCAATATTTAGTATCCATTTAGGTTGGTTATCTTTTTTCAGAATTTTAGTAATGCCAGGGAGCAGCTGATACGGAGTCAGAGGGGCAGGGACCCTGCAGAGTCTGATTCACCTGCTCATATCCTGCTCTCTCAATGACTTGCATGGATATTCTGCTAAGAACAGCAACTGAGATGATCTGGCAGGCAAATAATTGAATCTCTGTCATTCATTTTCTGGCTGCTGAATGTTAAAGGGACAGGTGAAAAATAAGTGTGAAAAGAGGTAAAAGCTCTGGTTTTGGCTCCTGGATTTCATTCCTTTCAGCTGCTGTTACAAGTACCTTATTATTTAGACTAGCCAGTAGGGACTTGTAATTTAGTAGATATGACAATGGATCCTAGCAAATCTACATAAACAACATAGGACATCACTGACAGTACAGTCATCTGTTATTTTTATCAGTTAATTTAGGAAAAATTATAATGAAATAGACCACTCTCTCAGCTTTACTTCAAGATTTCACTGGAGAGGCATGTCAATGACCAATTTTTCACCCACCAGCTATTTCTCTTGGTGGACTTTTATAGCTTTAGGTCTTAATTTGAGAATACAAACACTAGTAAAACACAGAAGCTATATCTGCTTTTGTCACCAGTCTGTGGGCATGGCCCAGGCAAGCTCCTGAATTATTTACACTTGACTAACCAAGACTGCAACCCCTGTGTGCTCTGCTGGCCATGGTGGAGGCTGGGGAAGGGTGAGTGCAGCTCACAGTACAGTGTGAGGTTAATGCACATCTTCTGTTGAATGTTTAGGATGCAGGAATTATGGGACAGGAGAACAAAATCCTCTCTTGATTGTTTCACTTAAGTGTTTCTCTGGGGCACTTATCACATTAGAAAATACAAACCATAATCCAAGAAATAAGTGTTATAAATAAATCCCTGGAGGAAAATTTTACTGCCATTGTCTGCAAATAGGGCCATTATCCATAAATGGAGGAAGCAACTGGAGAATGCATGGGTGAAATACATTGTGGTTATTTAGTTTTAGTACCTTGTATGCCTATCTGTCCCCAATCTGCTATGATAATTGCAGAGAGCTATCATGAATGGATCATTGATTACCATATATGACTGAAAGCAGCCAGGCTAGGGAGCGATGCTAAACGTTGATCATTTGTATGTCAGTGTTGGATGGCACTGCATCATGACAAGAAAACAGTGTGGGGATTTTTTTTTTTCCCTTAAAACAAATTAAAAAAATTGGTTGATAGAAACACATGGTATTAATTATTGCATTGTAATTATTGCATGGTAATACTTATTGCATTGTAAGTTCCCATTGCAAGAACTCTTGCTTCCATCTCTAAGGTACAGAGCTGGCAGTTGCTAATCCACTCTTGCAGATGAGAAGTAATTCTGTGCTTTCCAATTTATTCTTTTTGGGAAGAGGTATAACCACATATCTCCGAGAAGTTTATTTCGCTGTGTTGGTGGCTCACACAATGATGCTAATTGTTCTGTTTACTAAAGCATCTCTCGCCTCAGCATCTGTGAGCTGCTGCCACTGATTGGGTGCATGAAATAAACCGGGGTGATAACATTAGACTTTTGTTGTTTCTAATTTGGCTCATGTGTACTTACAAATGTCCTGTGACTGTATAGATACTCACAGCTGTAACACTTGTTTTCAGCAGTATCAGGAAAGCTGGTTTAAGTAGAATTGGCATAAAGCCTTCTGGATACAGTCTTTTGAACCTAATTCCAAGGTTTTTGCCTTTAACAAACAACAGAGAAAACAACTTCCAAGTGCTCTAAATGTAGCACGACCATCTGTTGACTTCAGAAATGAGCTAAGTAATAGTGATGTCTTTTCTATGTCTTGGAAACAAAGGATACTTAAATGGCTTTTCTTTTTACTTCCTTATTATTAATATAATTTTTTTTAAAAAATAAAGTAATTTTAATACCTGTATTTTGGATTTGAGCACATGTCAAGGGACACTTCTAATGGTCATTTCAGCTGTGTCTAGAAAAGGGCACAGAGATTGGCAAAGGGGGTGATGGGTGTAGGGGGAAAAGAGCAAGATTACAGTGTCACTATTCTGGTCTAAAAATCTCCAGTCACTGACTATTTCTTGTCTGCCTCTCCTGGTAAATGTCACTGTGCAGACACTGATCAGACAGTCGAATGCTTAGGAGTTTATTTTGAGTTAATGGGCTGGTGGAAGTTGAGACTGCACAACATGATAAAGAAAATTATTTTTCTTTGCAGAAGTATCAATTTTCACAACATAGCCACACCTTTGGAAAAGAGGATTTCAAATGAACTCGATTTATGGGAAGCCCCTATACACAGTCACGAGGAACAAGGAGGGAAAGGAAAACAAGAGCAACTCTTGTTTGGAGAAGTGTGTTTTGATGTACCTTCTGTATCACAATGACTGTAGCTCAATACAGAATTGATTTACACCATGCATTTGAAAAGGAAACCTTAGAGACTAGGCATACATTTTTTGGCCAAATGTCCCAAAACACTGTTGATAAGGAACTAAGAAAAAATTCTATAAACATTCCATCATATTGGCACACCGTTTGTGGTAATTGGGAGTGGGGCTGTGGTGAGCCTCATCCCCAATGGATACAGCTGTGAAAAGCAGGAGAACAGCATTGACACAATGAGCCATGGAGTGCCCACGTGCAATGACCAACCACCAAAGGGAACAGAGGGCACACAGGTGCAATACATGAACATGAGGGTATGAAAGGTTTAGCTAAAGAGCAAGATGGGCCAACACTTGAAGCCTTCTGAAGTGGTGTTACTCTGTATGTGTTGAAGCATTCTGAAATTGTATGATGATACTTTGTGTATTGGGGCCATCTCAACTGTGACCTATGCTGTGACACCATCATCCTGAAGGCAATGAAATATCAGTGAGGATAACACAGTAGGAAGTGCAGCCTGAAAGGAGAAAGAACCTTTCATTCAAAGCCTGTGAGATCACTTCACTATTTATATTCAACCATTCCCAGAAAACACACTGAAGGAGGAATCAAATAGTTTTATGACTTCATAACTTTTACAAGTCTCTTTAAAGCTCTTCATTATTATTCACTCTTCAAAGGCAGTCTGTGGCATTACAGAGTATTAAAGGAGCAGTCTGGAAAAAGCAAGCTTTGAGAACCAATTACTAGAAAGCGAGTCTACAAAATGCATTTACCTTATCAAGACTGGATAAAAATTGATTTGGAGAGGAGTGTCTGCCTTCACTACATTCACTGCTGATAAATCACCTGTCAGAAGTCCTTGGGAAATGTACATGTGACTAAAAGTAGTGCACACATCGTAGTACAAACGACGTCCATGGCTCAGGTTGGTGAGAAGCAGCGTCCTTATCATTCTACATCTTCAGCATACGTCAGGGTAAGTAATATCTGCCTCCATACTGTGTAGTTCCAGGTTGCTCCTGAATGCTGTAGTCTCTGAATAGTGTCTTGTAACTTAGTGCAAGAAGACCCTAAGAGGACTGCATGGTATCTTCCTATTTCTCCCCTTCTCAGGGCCAAAACTCTGCTTGACAAATTAATGTGGGATATGATTTACCTTTCAAGTTTTAATAACTTTAAATCCAATAATAATTTAATAATTAATAAAATAATAATTTACCTTTCAAATTTTAATAATTGCTTACTGCATTGTTCTAAGGTTTCCATTAAATATGTATTCATATTCCCCCCACGTCTCCCTTCATTACCCCTTGTAATAGAAGTGTTTGTGTCTGGTAAGCAGGGATTGGTCAGTATTGTGGGAGTTGTTCTTGTTGTTGAGTGGACTTATTTAAAGGAGAGCTTGTCTTGCTATCTTCTCTAAAGATGCCTGGACTCTGAAGTCATCTAATTTCCTTTGCAATATTCATAGTTAGATGCTTTTGACAGACCATGATCTATCCTTAGCTCTCACGTATGTCACCCTGACCTCTGAAATCTCTATTCTAAGTCAGCCAAGTGTAATACCTTTAAAGGAAAGTTTTTATTAGTAAGAGGAGTGAGGTAAGAATATGTGTGCATGTGCATGTATGTGATGTGGGAGACAAGGATCAAAGGAATTAAGGGATGTCTGGTCTCCATTAGGAAAAGCAAGCTCTGCATGACTCAGGAGGTACCTTCCAACCCTTCCCATATTCCTGGTTTGAACAGCAGCTTATATTGCAGTTCTTTTTTAAAAACAAACACTGGCATAAAATGATGTAGTTTTTAGCACTAACACATTACCAGCAATCATAGTAGCAGCTCTGTCAAGAGCCTTTGCTGCAGGAGGAGCTGGTACACGCAGTTTGCTGTAGTGGCTGGCAAACGGATTGACTGAAGCAAAAAAAACTTGTTGGCAAGAAAGAATATGTGACCTAGACTTTTATGTGGTCAAGCTACTAACAGCCTCTGGTGTGTGCCAGTGGGACAAGGAAGAAAGGAACAAGATGAGATGGGCCTCAGTGAGTACTGGTAGCAAAGCCAGCTGCTGGGCTGTGGGGTGTAAGCTCCTGGAGAAGTTCTGCCCCGAGATTCAGAGCTAAAGCCCTTGGAATGCTTCTAGGTGAACGTGGCTCAGCTTGTGACCTGTGCAATGCTTTCATCTGGCTCACCACTGCTTCCCTGGAGCAGACAGGGAGCAGCTGAGGCAGGAGGAGCAGCCCACAGGGCTGAATCAGCCCCAGGCCTGCCACAGGGACAGGCACTGGAGTGTGGCTGCTGCTGCTAAGGATGGGGGGCTGCCAAGGGCAACCCCGAGTCTCTGAGTGAGGCTGTGGAAGAACAGGATGGTGCTTCTGGTGGTCACTGCTAGGAGGGCTGGGAAAGGAGTGCCCTGGGGTGGGAGTGGGTTTTGTGGAGCTCAGGGACAGACATGTCTGCAGGTAGGTAAGTGGGAAGAAGAATCTTCATTCCCAGAGCATTAAGCTGGCCACAGGAGATCTGAAGGCTGGAATGCTCTCTCCAGTATCCTGCCAAATGTGCCTGAGGAGCCAATGTCTTTTTCCTCCTCTTTTTTCATCATATGGGCTTGCCAGACCAATAATTATCTCAAGTAAAAAGGAGCTCCAGGAGGTAAGTCTTGAATAAACTTTGACTTCATAGGACCATTGGTTAAGAGACAGCAATGGATGCTGCCCCTCTGTGCACAAACTATATGAAATCAGTGGGAATCAAGGATTTGACTCCACAGGATTAATTTTCTGTATTTATGACTTTACCACAATGTAGCCAGGTGAGGAGACTCAGCTGCCAGAATAGTTTTTGGGAGGAAGAATGTACATGACTTAGATACAGCTCTTGTATGGTTTCTGAGTCTTTTTAATTATGCTTTGCTCTGCTTGTTCTTGGTAAATGCTGGACTGTAATTGTAATGGAGACTGTCACACTGGAACAGGAATTTGAGAGATTCACTGCAGATTTACTGAGAAGTTCTTGTGGACACGGTGCACATCCAGAAGAAATTGATTGAGGTAGGCAATAAAAGTTGTTGTTCATTAAAAGTATGAACCCAAGACACAAATGAAAACTTCTCCTCTTCCATTTGGAGGCTTGGTTGGGAAACTAAAATTGCTGAAAAAAGATTAATTTTTATCTCCTTACCAACAGCAATTTTTTTAAAATGCCAGTTTCCTGGCTATTTCACATAATTATTTGGATTTTTTCCCTTAGTATTCCCCAAATGTTTCTAAACCTTTGAACAAAGGTTTTGATTGTAGGCAAGTTTCAATAATAGCTCTGTACATTGTGAACAGCAGCATAAGAATTAGTCACATGAAAAATACAAAGCTCTCAATCTATTTTAGACATTACAGACTTATTTACAAGGTCAGTCCTAATCCTTCTGTGTATGTGCACACAGACACACTAAGTGTACAAGGATTGTATGACCTTGTATCTATCACCTGGCACCAGAGCAGGGCTGAACCTGCAAACACTCAGTCACTTGTAGCAACTTCAGTCTTTTTCAGTGCATTAAATAGGATTTGAAAGACTTGATCTTTAGTCTGAGAAAGGAAGGAATCAAAATTATCCTTGTTTCTCCTTCTTTTCCCCCCTCTCCTCTGTCTGCCTCTTTCCAAGGATTAATAGTCAGGTTGGAAGCATAAGTGGTTTCATTCTGTCCTTGGATCTCCCTGCCCCAGAAATACTGTGGCAGCTCAAAAAAGCCTGAGATTAAGTGCTTGCATTGAGTAGTGTTATGAATTAGTTATGCATAATCATAATAAAGAATAAGGGATGTAAAAATGCGTGTGGAAACTAGTAAAATTTTTGTAGTTCTAAGCTAAGTTCTTTTACTTTGTAATTATTTTTATTTAAACTGAAATTGTTATAGTTGTTTATTTCATGACCAGACTCTGGTGTGTGATTCATAGCACTATCAAAGGAAACAAGTGCTAACTTTGTGATTACTCCCTACCTTATTAAATAATTTAGAAACCACTTTATTAACTTTATAAATTAAACAGTAACATTGCCTTCTGCAAATAGCAAAATCTATTTAAATTGCCTTTGGGAATATTTCCCAAGAGTTTATCTTTGCTAGTCATTCCATAACAAAAAAATGGTCTTTTACTTGTGTCCAGCTGCCACATAGAGAAACACTGAAAGCTGCTTCTAACTTGTCCCAAGATTGTTTATTTACCAGTAACTGAGACAAAACCAGTGCTTTTGTGTCTGTGTAAAAAATCCTATTGTAGATCTTGTAGGCTATACATATCCATTTTACATAACAAAGATACACATTGCCCTGTCATATTTTCTAGGATTCAGACAGTCATCTATCTCTCTCTCTCTCTCTCATATTTCAGAAGGGAAAGTTTTCTCTGATGATTTAAATAGAAATAGTGTGCTTTCTGTTAAGATCATGTTCACCAAGGCACTAAGAATAAGCATTTGAACAGTTCCTCTAAGTTTTATTTGAACAACACACTTAATTGTTTTACAGATTAGTTTCACAGTATTCATTTTCCCACATGTAAGCACATATTTAGGGATTGTTGTTTGTGTCTTCTTCAGCTGAGGAAATACATGGCAATAATCTTCATTCCACCAAATCAAAACAAAATCTACTGGAATACAGGCAGTGAAACCAAAGTTTTCCAAGATCAGTAGCTCTAAGCAGACCTCACCAGCTAAACCCCTTCAGGCCTGGCAACCCTTAGAATCCAAGCAGGAATTTTTCCTGAGATCTCTGCATCGGTAAGTTTAAGAGCCCAGTTCTGAGTAGCAGTAACATAATGTTATGGGGGGAAGAGAGTTTATATCATATTTGAAAAATATTTTTATTATTTCCTTCCATTAGATTGTTGCATCATCCAAGCCAGACATTCATTTCTGTTTTTAGATTCTTCATTAAATGGTCATTGATTTTTTTTTCCCAGTGTCTTAAGCTGGGAATGCTTACATTTACTCAATCAATTTCATTTAGTAGCAGAGGGCTAAATGCTGATCAGTGACCTCGTGACAGTGGTCACCCTATGATCTCTTATTTCAAAATCTGTAGCTTTCTCTGTGGACAATCATGTTTTTCTTCTCTCTCCCTCTCCATGACCATAAGCACTGCATGCTCACCCAGTGCTGTCAGCCTGGGTTTTTTTTTCCCCTACTAATGTAGAATGGGGACATAACCCAAACCCAAGAAATGGTTGCTGCACTGGTCCTAAAGGTCCAACAGAGACTGCTGATAACAAGTTGGGGTCTTTGTCTTAAAGCTGGATGTTCTCAGGCTTCTGTGGATGTACAGTGCTGAAGAGTGGAATTCTGTCTGCTTAGTACGAGGTGCATTGTGTGTTGTGGTACCCAGTTCCAAAGAGCACCAAGTGATTTAGTCTGCCAGCTTTCCTCAGCTGTCAAGAGTCAGACTTCCTATACAATCTGTGGTGAGAAATAGTCCTGACACGAAAACAAAGCCAGCCAGACGTGGTGCTTAAATTAGGCACTCCAGCAATCTTGTATCTCAGCTCCCTGGTTATGAAGGGGAGACAAATATACTTCCTGCAGATTATATTTGTGTTTGGGAGACTGTATCCCTCAATGTATAGAAATTGCAAAGGCAGTCTACTTCTGTAGATTGTGCTTTTCTGCTTTGCCTTTCTACTGTACTCAGGAGAAAGGTCTGCAGTACAGATTTGTGAAGTCTTCTAAAAATCTCTTTTAAATTTTTTTTGAGTATATAATGCAGAGATAAGAACTAAGAAATACTCTGTGACTTGTCATCTGTTGTTTCAAGTTCTGGCATCAGTCCTGAAGCCCTCGTGCAGGCTGACTTCTGGGAAGTGGGAATTCAAGTTCACTAAAGGTAAAATGGTCCAACAATATATATTTAATTCAGTTCTTGAGGGAAACAATGCCACCTTTCCCACTGCTCTGCTTGGTACAGCTGCTGTTGCTGACTTCTAGTGATATTTTGAGGTGACTTAGAAAAAAGCAAGGAAAAAGAAGAATAAATTGTACATTAAAATTTAAAGTTATATGAAGGTACTTAAAATACAAATCTTTAAATTATACCTTCAAGTTTATCTAGAGAACTATGCTCTCTAATAATGGAAATAAATAACACCTGTGGGTTTGGGAGCACCATGAGACCTGTCAAAAATACAGCCACTGAGCAGGAAACAAAAAATCATTCAAATCCACTGTGAATGAGCTGCTAAATCACAACTAAACTGAAATTATTGCAGAGTGTTTTGTCTAATAATTTAGACAGATGAATCTAGAAATGGAAGCCCTATTTCCTTTCTCCTCTAGTCGCATAACTCTGTTAAAAAATCTTAACCTTCTTGAAAACAGGGAGAATTTTAGTCTTGATTGTAGCAAATTTATGAATTTACCCCTGATTCTTGCTGCTGTAAAAAGAGTATCAGTACTAGTGAGCCCAGATGGTGAAACTTCTCAGGCAGCAGTGAAAGAGAATTACTGGAAACTGGCGGCCCCACTTTTACACAGACTGTGGTTAAATTTTCAGTGGGGAACAGAGCTACAGAAAGCTGAATTTCTGTCTGTTCTGTATTTGCATCACCAAACCATCAAAGACTGTTTCATATAAAATAAGGAACTGAGATTTGATCTTTTGCTGGGGGGAAAAACACCAAGCACAAAACCACAAGAAACTTCCTGTTTGGTTTATTAAAGTGAACCCCTCCAAATGAAAACTTATTTCAGTTGGAACAGGCCTACAAGAAATTTGTTGCTAGAGGTGAAGTACCATGGGAATCACATTCATAATCAAGAAATTAAAATTTCCACTTACTAAGGAAGAACAAGAAGCAGTAACAAGGACTGTGAACATGATGGTATAAAAAATTCTCTTTTGTGTGACGGTTGTCCAGAATGCTTTCTCAGAGAGGAAAGAAATGTAATTGCCATAATTCCCACAAAGTGCATATGACCCAAATTATTGTGTTGGTTTTGCTGCTGTTTCTTCTGGGAGAGAGCTTAATAATTTATATAAATCCAGTTTAGTAGCAGCTTTTATGGTTCTTAGAATGGTATCACCTTGGTTAAAGGTTCAAGCAGACATTATATAGGTGTGGAGTGAAGCACAAACATCTTATTAGGATGTGTATAATAACCTGGTGGTGCATTTTGTTTCCCATTAATACTTGGCATTGAGAGGAAGATGGAATTCCAGCTAGTCTGAGATCTGCATTTATCGCCCAGGACATTCAACATCCGAACTTTTTAATGGACGTCTGATTCTGCAAGTGTTTTAGTGTTTCTAGGCAGGCTTTGAGGCTTCCCAGTTCTCTGAAGAGGGGCTGAGGGGGGCTGACGCCTTTACCGGCAGGGGTGGTTTTCCTGTTGTGCTGGATCCATCTGACAGTGACATCTGGTGACCAGTTATTTAAGTGCAGGTGCTTCGGGGTTCTGCTCTGCTTTACCTCCACTGTGACAAAAAGCCAGCAATCTGAAGCCAAGGACTCTTAGTGCCTCCCTCCTCTCATGTCACTGGCTGGATGCCCTACAGAACAGATATAGCAATTGGACCAGATCAGATTAAGGCTTTCATGGTCTTTAGTGAAGTCTCTGCATTCTGCTCCCATCCCTTATAGTACCTGTCTGATGTAAATACATTAAAGGAGCAGAAGAAATTCCCTGAGCATTTGTAATAATCTTCCTGCTTACTTTTTGTTTATACTGAGATGCTTGGTAGTAGGGACTTGCTCACCTTTTGTTCTGGCAAACGTGACAGAGAAGACTATTCCTAATTTCTACACTATAAAACAAATCTCATGAAATATTGAAGACAATAAGAGCAAGTAAACAGGGAGAATAGTGTCCCAACATTGTTGGGATGCAGGTGTTTGCTCCAGACAGGCTTTTCACAGGATAGGGAGAATGTGGATAAAGGCACATGTAGGTTATAAGCAACCTTCTAATTCAGTAAGCAGTGGGACATCCCTTTCCAGGCTGTTCAGAGCCTGCAGTAGCTGCCCAGACTCCTCTCCTGCTCACCAACTCATCTTGTCTGTTCCTTGGGTAAAGCTGGGAGAGGAATCTTGGCTCTTTCTAAGCCTAATCAATAAAGTAAACTGTTCCTGCGCTGTAGCAGGGGAGCAGCTTATCCTTTGAGGCCTGCTTTATGTTGCTGCTTCTTTTACAAGATGAAAGAGAGATACAAGCCGTGACTCCAGCCTCAGATCTGAATGTTCTTAAGTCTGAGATTTAAGTTTGGCTGAAGCCAAAGCATTCCTAAAGTTCAGTTTCATCCCGTGAACATCAGTTTGTTCTTCAAATCAAGATTTTAGTCCATGTCTGCCCATGTCACTGATACCTGACTTTGCAGTTATTGTTTATCCCTTTTTCCCCTTAAAAGGGGCAGGTCTGGGGGTGTAAATCCAACTTTCCACACTTTTTTTTTTCTGGAAGTAAATCAGCAGTGGAGCATTACCTGTGAGCAGCCCTGGTGATCCCTGCAGGTAACTGCTTTGGCACCACACTGCTGTCTTGCCATTAACCATTCAGCTTTTTCTTTTTGCTTTCTTGTCAGCTTTATGTAATAAGGCCCAGACTCCAGCAACAAAATGCTTGTTTGTTCCTGCAGGCCTGGCATTGTTGACTTTCCATCTCTGTGACTCTGCACCATAGGGCTGTGCAATTCTCACTACATGAAAACTCATTCTCTGTAATTGGCATTAACTTTCTATTCTGTGTTACCTAAAACTTCAGTACCATGCACCTTGGACCACCTTCTCCTTGGACCAAGGTTTTTATCAAAATACTAAGCAGAGCTGGGATTAACACAGCTCTGAAATGGATGTCCTTCTTCCCAATAGGATAAACAGCTGCAATTGCTGCGTCTTACCTACCTAACAGTTATTCTTTTAATCTCAATTTTTCCCACTTAAATAATTAATATCCCTTGAGGCAGTGAAAGCAATTTTTGATTAAGTGTATTGAGATTAGTTCCAATGCATTGAGTGTGTCTAAAAATACAGTTATCTTACTGGAGACTCTACAGATTACCACAATCCAGTGTGATAAAACCATGTGAAATTTTATCACAGTTTTCATTTAGCTTTCCATCCTAGATTTACTCATTCTATAATAATGGTACTAAAGTTTTGAGAAATGTCAATAATATCCTCTCAGTTGCTCCATTTAAAAATACACATAGCATGTTTTCTTTTGCTCTGGGTATAGAACCCTAGACAGTCAAAAAGCAATTGCTTGAAAAGAGGCATTTTGTGTGTTTGAGTGTTGAGTGAGTGATTTTGTATTAGTTTTTCATTTGAGCAGGTAAAATCCCAATTTTATAGATGAAAATATTACTATTTGCTTTATTTTATATTTATATATATGACATATACATTCTATTCAATTACATTTTAGCCACTTAGAGATATCCACAGAAGTTCAATCCACAGGCATTACGTCAAACTCTTTCTTCTTTAGGCAGCTGTTTGTGCATCATAAAAGCAACAAACCAACGAACAAGAAGGATGTATTCAAACTTCAGGCTCCATCAAAACTTCATTTAGTTACTATGGACTCTCACTGAAACTTTCAGGCATAATACAAATGAAAATAGTGTAGGGTGGGTTCTGACAAATATGGAAATTTTCAATCAAGAATGCAAACTACTGATTAAAGAGTATTTGAAATGCTATATCAGTTTATGAATCATCTGCCCATTGGTCATAATATACAGAAAAATTAAACATCAGCTGAAGGATATTAATTAAAGAAGATTAAAAGAAAAATGCTACTCAGTATGAAAGACTTGAATGTCCTCATTGTTGAAGTGAACTTCTAACACTTTAATATGTATATAAGCTTCTGATGTGTGTTTCAGTCATAATTGCAATATGTGGAATCTGAAACAAGCAGAATGTGCCCCACAATTGGCAATTTCTTACAAGGCTGAGATTCTTCTCTCAGCCACTGCTTTTTGAAGTGGCTAGTCAAATTTAGAGCCTGGACTTTCCAAATGGTTTCTTTAGCTCCAGATTTTGAGAAAGAGCAGTTCTGTCTTTGTAGTCCTTTAGAGAGATATGTCCATTATGGGGGGGACAGTTTCTGTATGGATTCTTAAATGTTACTGTATTTGGTAGCTTTCTGTTTTATAATACCAAGAAATAACTGTTTTTTTATTTCTGGAGCAGAAGGTCCCAGATGTTGTACACAAGTATCCATTTGATTCTGGGAGGTCAAACAGACAAGGTGACCTCCCCTCTCCTTTTCTGTTCCAGTTTCTCAAGAAAGATGGTAGTATTTGGAGCCTGTAGCAAATGTGTCCTAATATTGATGCCTCCCTGTGATGCATGAATGAAACTATTACCTTCTGTTCAAGGAACTTCTTTTAAAGCTCCAGATAGTTTATGGGAAGGAAAGACTATTTTAGGAACCAGTTGTGAGTGGGAGAGGAGAGGAAATTAGGTCTCTTGGGTATCCCTCCTCCATACAGCATTGCTGTAAACTTTTTTTCTGAGAAGAGAGAGATTCCAATTTATTTTTTATTCAAATACATTTAAATGATTGCAAGATAAATTACCTGTAGTAATAAAGTCTAATACCTATTATACCCATATTTCAGCACAAAACTCAAATCTTGAGTGCATTAGATAACAAGAGGAGAAGCTGTGAAATACTTTCAAAACACTCTTTCTACCCAGTTTTTAGGCACTTTTGGAACATATTTTCCATCCTAAATGTTGAAATCAGTATGGGCGATGGCGAGATCAAGCATTACAGCTTCAGTACTGGTCCCAAACTCGTGGAAGAGCCACTCAAGAAGGTTGCCCTGGCTTCACCTGACCAGTCTGTGGTGCAGCTGTGCAGAGTTGGAGTGTTTGCAGTGTTGCCCTGGGTTTGCCTGGGACAGAGGTCACTTTCTAATGGAAAATTCAGAAATTACAGCTCGTTTGACTGAGGCTACTGGTGACACTGCGCCAGTAGACATGGCTGGCTTAAAGAAGGTCTGTTTTTTCCCCAGAAGTGTCAGAACACAGCAGAGTGTGTGATGGAGGAGAATTGTCTCTGCTAAGCCATGTCAGGCTGCAGCTGCTCGCTGGGGAAAGCACGTGTGCAGAGACCACTGCAGTGAGGATGAAGGATGGGCTGCCAGGCCAGTGGTGCTCCTTTCTCTGCCAGGTGACCTCTTTGCCTGCAATGCTGGCAGGTGCTGGATGTGCTAAAAGGTTTTATTGCTGCTAAAATTTGAGAGGAAAAGAAAAAACAGACTGTAGTATGCAGAAATGCATGTCAGAGGGTTATCACTTCTTACACTGCCTGTCTGCCTCATCCATTTCTCTTCCAACATTACCTAAACACCTTTTCCACCACAGAAGTGACATTTTCCAGCAAAGCAATCCAAGTCCTGAGAAACTGAGGGATTGTACGAGGCCATACAAAAACTTCTGATTAAGCACGCAGTGGAACCTAAATTTCTTGTGTTAGGCTGTAGGTATAACCAGTGCCCCCTGCTACCTTGATGGAGGAAAACGTCCTGTTGGTATCACCCTCCATAACTTCTGGAGAAGGCACCCCAGCAGACTGGCACCTCTGCAGCTGGTGCTGATGGAAGTGTGAGTTCTCCCAATCCAGCATCCCTTGCAGGGTGTGAGTTACCAGCAGTGTACTGAAGGGTTTGCAGTGAAGGAGCTTTCTGGCCTCCTGCAGCTCTTACCTGCAGCAATGTATAGAGACAACAGAATGCCTAAAGTTTTTCCCATTTGTCTTTTTCTGTGGTAATAAAAGCCTGAGAAGTGCTGTGAATCAAAAGGTTAGCTGCAATCATCCAGCTGGCACAGTGAGCTGTTCTGCACCCTGCTGTGCTGGCATCGCTTTGTGCTGGAAGAGCGAGCTGTGATGTGCAGGGACAGGTAAAGAGTGTTGTTGCCTCCAAATGAATGAATGCTAGAAAGTGTGCATGTGCATGATTTGGACATGTTTCCTGGATTCTCAAGGAAGGCAATGAATGAGCAGTGAAGGAAATCTTTCCTACAGCATTTCTGGCAGTTTGGAGATTTCCTCTTCTCTAATGTTCTTATAATTGCTGTGACCTAGAGCTGGTTGAATATTCACCCCACTGTAATGTTTTGCAACTGAAAAATGTTGATTTCACTAGTCAAGGTGTATCTTTGCTGGTAAATTTGTCTGTGAAATTCCTTTGAGGTTACTCATTTTGCTATAATTGATGCAAAAATAAAGTTATTTGGCTATTTGAATATAGATACTCTCTATTAAATATTTGGGATGCTTCAAATACTTGTCTCAAAACAAAAACAGAAAATTTACTCAAGAATTTGGAAATGTTTGCTTAATTTTTATGATGAAATTATATCCTAAAATGTCAAATTTTCTCCACAGATGTTAAGTTCTGCACTTAAAACTTCTCTGTAAGTCTAGATGACATCGCTATGTCAACTCTCTAATAAGAACATAAGCATGGAGAATATTTGGCTTTTCCCACCCTAATGCAAGCTCTGTCTGTAATGCTGCTGTGTTGAATACTTGTCAGAGCTTTGTGAAACACTAATTTGAAAGGTTTTGGATGTCAAGCTCATTTTCACCAGAAGGACTTATTGCCTATCTGGTGTCAGAGCAGGAGAATGTACACTACTCAAATTATTCTGCAGTGTTCAGGCTGTTCTGACATTTCCTTCCTCCGAACATGAAAAGCTTTGACACCCAGCTCTGATCAAGCTTCTCTTTCTACCGACATACTTCATTAGTCTGTGTTTCCTACTTAAAATTTATCTGTAGAGTACCATTACAGGGTACGTTGCATGATCTCACAAAAGAGGTAATGTGATGTGGTGGGAGCTCAGTGATATATTTATCAGCATACTTACGTATTTGGTGATAATGTGTATTCATCTGTCTGCAGTTTTAGTCAGGAAGTGGTCTCAGATCAAAGTCTGTCATCTCTTTAAACATCTTTCAGTTGGTTCTGCATTTTGGAGCAACTCTGTTCCCTTCCAGTTCAAAGAAAAGCTGATTGCCTTTAACCATTTGCAGTTTGTACTAAAAGAAGAGAATACAACGAACATGCAATGACTATTTTTTGTGCCTATTAAAGTGTACAATTTTTGGATGGAGGTAGGTGTTGTGCAGACATCTCACCATTCCACTGCTCAGTACCTCTGTGCTTTCTCAGGAGTTTTCCCAGTGTATTACCTGGAAAGCTGGAGCTCCTCTGGGTGCTAGAGCTGCTGGATGTGCTGCCTGCTGCATTTTTCATGATCTTCCTGCAGTCACCTTGTGCTTCCCACCAAGTGATTGTCTTTCTCTGTCATATTCTGCCAGTTGGTGGGTGCCTTTCCCATCAAGGTGTCAATCTGACTCCCCCATGTCTCACTCACTGTAATGATCCAATGTAAATGTTGTGAAGACATATCAATGTCAGAACAGCTTTCTGTTCACAAAGTGCTTTGATGCTTTTGAAATGTGCTTCCTGGCTCTCAGGAGACTTTATTCAAGGTTAAGGAGTTTTAGGAGAAGCTTGGAGCCATTTGCCATCTAGTTTGAAAGAAGCATTTATAAGAACAGTGGCTTCTATTCTCTCCTGGACTGGCCTAGGCTTAATAAAATCTGTACTTCCTAAATTTAAATGTTTAGTTCTTAACAGGATCAACCCCAGTCATTCATCATTTAAAATAATATGGGACACCATTTAGGCTCTGGAGGATGATTTTAGAGGTTTTTTTTTTAGTTATTCTAAACCATCTCTCATAATATCTTGTTTTCTTCTAGCTAAATGAATTGTTCTAGTTATTCCTTTCTGACAAAATCTCATAAATTACGTATTATTTAACAAATCTAGTCTTTGGAGCAATCACCTTTTATTTTTTTTTTTTTTTTTTTGGTACTGCCTTCCCAGTGAATGCCACTTCGTTTGGCAGGGGAAGCAGCACATAACTCCAGACTTTGCAGTTGGCTTTTCTGAATATCTCACACAAGACTCCCAGAATGCTAACACACCGGAGCTCACGCCCTGTTGAACGTGTCTCTTTGCTCTCAGCAGCTGTCTTGTACTTCTGCTGCAGCACTTCTGTATCCATTTTTTTTTCATGTTAAAAAGTTTGCAAAACAGTGAGAAGGGTACAAAATTTATGCGGCAGCAGTGGTAACTTCAGTCCTAAATGAGCAATTACACTTCACAGTGAAACATGACCAGCTGGCCCAGCCATCTGGGTCTGGCGATGCTTCCTAAGCTTGTTTTGACTGATTTTGAAGGTGTCTCTGTGGAAGTGCCAAAAATGAACAGAGACTTTGCTACAAGGAGACTTTTCATCACCTGTTTGATTCTTCATTACAAAGACACAAGGACTAAAACAAAGATGGCTGTTTTCACCTCTAATTGGGGACCTCAGCTGAGTCAATCATTGAGGTTAATCATTGGGTAATGATATGAGGCCATCCCAGGTTGATTTGTCACTCGCTCCATAGTAAAAGCACCAGTAAGTAATAGGTTTAGATAAGAGACTTATCTAACACTGCAGCTGCTATTTATGCCTTCTGCAGAGACCCCATCTTTGTTCTGGCATTGCTGTTTTGACACAATTTTATCCAAGCACTTCCTCTGTGTGTGCGTTAGCAGCAATAGAAGATGGGACACGTCAAACCTCTCTTGACAGAAAATGCCTTTAAAAATCTTTCCAGGGAGCATTCACTTTATTCTAAACCCCTTTCTTCACAGTGAGATGTCTGGAAAAGAACATCATATTTTAACACATTCATCTCTTCTGTAAAATTAATTTTTAAAAGTGGAAACTCCTTGTTTATGTCTTTGCTCTGGTGCACCAGCACAGCATTGGATTTTTCTTCAAAGTAACCTGCTTGAGGGGCTTTTTCCCTGTTTTTAATGTAGCAAAATGCTTCATTTCAGCCCTGATCTGTGCCTTGCCTCAGTGAAATTGCCATTAAGATCCTACTGCAGCTTTTTATCCTGGTGGGCCTCAGACTCTCAGAGTTGTGAGAGCTGCAGCTTTGCAGGAATCTGGCCCAGAGAAGAGGGAGGAGGCTCAAAGTTCTGATCCTGGAGAGCCGTGTGTTGGCAGCTCTGTAGCAGCATTCACTGTTGTTGGACTCATCTGAAAAAATACAGTTAGGGATAATCTTGAGAAAAGAAAAAAAACCCCAAAATAGTTTGGAACATTTTAATTTTAATAAATTAAAAATCTTCTGTTAGAAACCAGAAAATCAGTCCAGTAGAAAATTCTCAGTGTTTTCCTGGTCTTACTCATAAATTAGCCAGCTTTCTTTGATTACAATTATTTTAACCCTTTAAGTACCAAACCAACAGCAGCAGACTACTAGATTTATTTCTTCGTTATCTGGTGTGTAGAAAAATCCTTTGTTTACACAACTACAGATATTAAAAAAAGAAGTCAAAACTACTTTCCCTTGCCCTGACCCTGTTGGAGCTATTGTTTGCTTACATGGGGCTGGGTCTGCTGCCAACCCAGGGCACTCACCACATTATTCCTCTTGAATTCCTTCCTGCGTCTCTCCTTGGAAAAATGCTGCCATTTCTCACAAAAAAAAAAGAAAAAAAAAAAGAAAAAAAAAAAAGGCAAAAACCCCTCCAAAAACCAAACCAAAACAAACGAACAAAAAACCAAACCCAAAACAAACAAACAAAAAAAATACAAACAGAAAAATGGAAAGCTGAAAAGCCGAAAAAGCAAAGTGTAGTTAGTTTTAAAGGATAACACGGACAGTAAATGAAAGTTGTGACCGGTTGTGAACAGGAGACAAATTTATACTCTTGACACAAATTTATACTCTTCTAGCTCCCTTCCAAATGAGAAATGGGCATAAACCCCGGTGTGTGCTGATTTGCACGCTTGAGGAGAGGGACTGGCTGGGTGAAAAATAGCCTGTCGCTCCCACCCGTCACTCGTTGAACCGTCCAAAGGCTGGGAGGGAGATTCACTGCCGGGGTGTGTCGGAACCCGAGCGACTCCTGTGCCGCTGTGCCAGGCGGGGCAAGCCCCGCGGCATCGCGGCTGTCACCTGTTCCGAGCCTGCTCCCGGCAGCCGGGAAAGGCAGGAGAGGCCTGGGGGATGCCGGTGTTCCACAGGTGGGGCAGGAATTCCGAGCGTGGCTCCCGGCAGGTGTCAGCAGAGCCCCGCGAACGCCGCGGGCTCCGAGCGGCGCCGGGGACCCCGCGCGTCCCGCGCAGCGCTCGGGCTCCCGGGCGGTCGGAGGCAGCGCAGGGTCGGTACCGCGCTGAATAATTGCAGCGACACAAGTAATCCCGAATGTCTTCATAGTCTACAGACGAGATGTTAACGAGCTGGAGTGACCCTTGCTTCAGAGCCGGTGTATGCCCACTGTAAATGAGCTCTCTAAAATTCCCTGGCATTCTTCCTCACAGTGCGATAAACGCCGTGCAGCCTTTAAAGTGCCGTTTCCGTGTTTCCCTTCCTACTTATTCCTAATGAAGCACATGAATTCATAATGTGTTCTCAAAAAAATTCATAGCGTGTATTGAGATAATGTTAAACTTTGCAGGAAAAAAGTAGAATGGCAAGTACTTGGCCTTTGCTGATAACTTGGTTGCAAAGGGAAGGTCAAAATTCATATGCTTTACAATGAATTTCTAGTAACTGTCAGCTGCTTCCCAAACCTTATGTCACTCTAGTTACACGTGATTTTTATACTTAACTTCTAAACTAAAAAATTTACGAGAGCTCAAAATCTCCCTCTGTTAACCAAGGGTGGTGACGTGCTGTTTTACATTTAATCCATGCTTTTAATCTAATCCGTGCTGTTTAATCCATGGATATCAGTCCATGCTTTTCAAAAGCTGTGTAAATAGTTATGTATTAGCATAAATTCACCTATTCACTATTCACTTATTCTGTGACATAAGAAGTGCATTTCTGGAGGCTGCACTGAAACTAAGAAATGCTTTGTTTTAAGAGCTGTTCTAACATACGCCTTGATTGTACATTTATAGATGGTTTTAGAATATTCTATAGGTTTTTACAAGGAAAGCAATAATGCTACCCTGTACATACAATCAAAACTGTTGAAACTATTTTCAGAAGTTGCTTGGCTGTCTGGAAAGCTGTCTTACTGAAAGGCAAAGATGATAAATAACCACTGTCCTGTATATCCACTTCTGTGTCACAGCATTTTCCATTTGCACATCTCAAAAAGCTTTCTTTTCTGTGACTTGAGCACTTCCATGATCTGTCTCTTTCCTGGACAGTTTTGTCAGATGAGTGACTTCTTGTTAATGGCAGGCAGAGCTGGTAGGAAATCCTCCTCATGACATTCTAGATTTCAGGAAAATAAATTTATCTCCTTCGCAATGCAAGTGCATCTTACCATTGTCCTTAATGGAAAATTTCTTTGAATGTGTTCTCATATAATAAATTCATTTATTTTCCGTGTTTCCTTTTCCCTAACTAGAGCAATGGGGAAGCCCTTGGGCATTGCAGTGGATTGTCCTTTTCCTCTTGCCCAGCTATCTCCAGCCATGGGTCATGCATTGGAGTGTGGTACACAGCTGTGTGTGTCTAAATGGGAAGTGGTTCAGAGAGCTCCTCTGGGATTACCAAGGTGAAAACAGGCCCCCGGGGAAAATGTAGATGGGCTGCCCTTGTCCAAGTGCTCCTGCCTCCCTGCAGGGCTTGCTTTCCATGTGAACAGCAGGAGCAGGACTATAGTCTGCCATCCCCCTGTCCAGCTTCCATGTCATGTCTACTTCAGTAGCATGCTCAAGCACAATCTCATTTGCCTTTTGTACATATTTTTCAATATTTTTTGCTGAAGAGATTTGCTCATCAATATTTGAACTCCAACAGAGAGTTAGTATTTCAGCTGATCTCTATTGATTCTCTCCAAAAGATATTTTGCCTGTGAAAATGGATTGAATTTTACTGAAGTGGCAGAAGATTTAGAAAGAAGATATAATGAGGTCTCAGCCTTTTTTATTTTAACTTTCATTTGCTAAAATCCTAATACATTGAGCATAAGGAGAGAAGGCAAGATGGATAGGAAAAGGCAAAGTAATATGGTAGAATTAGTTTCAATTTCCTTTGCAGGGCATGTATGGGTCATTTTGACATCTTGCTGTGTACATTTAGAGAATGGAGTACTCAAATAAGCTGAGCTTTTCCCTCTTCACATTGATCCGGTCAGGTTCAACATCACCTATCACCTGGCCAAAAGCTCATTATTTTGTTAAGTGAGTCAGCTGCATAAGCAGTTCTGCTGAACGTGCTGATCCTACGAAGCTATAAATTATTTAAGACTATTTTCTGTTTTGTTACAGCCAGAGAAATAAGGACACCTCATCACTTCTGCAGGATCATGTGTTTCTTGGGGTGCACACAAATCAGTTTATAAATGACAGTGTAAGGGCGAGGATGGCTTTGCTGAATCAGCAGCACTACCTGTTTGTGCCCAGAGAGGAACAACAAACACTGTTCCAAGAGCACGGAAAGAACGGGCACCTTAGCAGTGGTACTGTGAGGTGGGAACAACAAGGGGACAAAAAAAAAACCTGCCCTCAAAACAAACCTGTCCCAGCTTGTGATGGCTCTGGCCACATCTGTCATTTGCTGTGTTTGACCTTGAGCAGCCCTCAGGGGGAGGGTGGCCAGAACGTGCAGGGACCTGTATGCCTGGGCACAGCTGGCACTGGGGTAGGCATGTGGCAGGAGTAGAGGGGCTCCAGCACAGCTGGGCTCTCCTGGCAGCTGTCTGGGGAGGAGGCTGGCTCTGAGGGCAGCCCTGCCACAGCTGGCCAGCTGTTTGCCTAGTACAGCCAGCCCGAGCCCTGTGCCTGCTGTGCTTCCAGAGCTACAGCATCCCATCCTCGGGACAGCCTGTGAGCTGCGTATCCTGTGAGCACTGGGGAGTCAGCACTTCTCTAAGCATGAAAGATCTGATAACTGACTTTTAAAGGGCTTCCTGGTGTGTCTCTCCAAAGAATCAAATAATGCCTGATGATACGTCAGTTTTCACAGGGCTTTGAGGTAGATAATCATGCTGCTCAGAGACAGGCTGTTCTGATTACTTCTGCAGGGAATAATATACATTTGAGCTACCTTTCCACCAAGAAGTTTCAGTGGAGAACTGCATGGATGATTGACAAACTTGTGCCAATGGAAATTTGTAAGACCTTGCCAGGTGTTCTGTACGGGACAATGGCATTATACAGTCTCGTGGTTTCATGTGGTGCCTGCTAAAAATGAAACCTGACTATTCAATTAAAATGATATGAAACGGTATTCTCAGGCAAATGCTTGTCCTAAGCAGAAGTGCAGCTAGGGGTCTCTGTGTACTTGTAGGAGGCAGCAGAATGCCAGGCAAAAAGTGCCTCAGAACTTGTCACTCTCAGAAGTTTGTCTTGCAGTGTACTAGAAGGATTTCCTAATTCCAGGTAGGTAAAATACAGATTTTCTGTTTCTGTGGCACAGACACTTAGACTCACTCCTTCTAACGCCATTCCTTTTTGTGAGATTGTATTCTGCATCTGCCAGCACTGCCAGCACATTGGTGATTGTTGCAGGCACATCTTTCTTTGGCTTCTCTGGGATTTAAGGTGCTCCCTCATGGGTTACCTGGCAAGAAAGGCAGGGTGTGGCTGTGTAGCTGAGTTTGTGGGATGCCAACAACAGCTGCTGCCCTCTGTAACTTTGCCTGGGAGTGTTTTACCAGAAAGAGTCATTTAACGTGAGACAAAGAGCTCGTGTTTAGCACTGTTTTAGTGGTGTAAGCTCTTCCTTTCTGCAGGTCTCCATATCCTTTCCTCTGTGTGACCTTGCAGGCATGACAATGACCAGAGGTAGTGACACTTCCTCTAAGAAAAAGAAATTGTCTTCAGGAAGAACTTTGGCTGACCAGAAGTGCAGTATTACTGATTTGGT
The DNA here is from genome assembly GCF_015832195.1 of Motacilla alba alba. Lineage (NCBI taxonomy): Eukaryota > Metazoa > Chordata > Aves > Passeriformes > Motacillidae > Motacilla > Motacilla alba. The sequence goes on from NC_052022.1 coordinate 6,921,473, forward strand.
TCATTTTTAGCAATGATGCACGACATTAAAAAAATGGCTTGCACTTGTGTAGGACGAGAAGCCCAGCACTGAAGCCATTTGCACTGATCAATGGCACAGCCAGGAACAGAATCTCAGGTTTTTAATCCAGAGGTCAGTGGGGGTTTAGATGCAGTCTCTCCTGCTAATATGTCTGTTCCATGATAACATCCGTGTTTTTCAGAACAAAATTTAAATGAGTTGTTAAAAAGTGCCTGCAGTAGAGAATGTGATGAGTACCCACAAGTGAACAGAGAAGCCATGTAAATCTCCTGGATTGGTTTAGTCCCCAGTGGCTGAGAATTTTTTAGATCAAAGAAATGAGGAGGTATACAGAAGTAGGAACATGAGAGAGCCCCAAATGTAGCAGGTCCAGGTTTGTCATTTTGCAGAGGAACAGACTCACAATGGAGGGAAGAGGTTTCTGCCTTCATTCTTGCTGTATTTTTGGACCTGAAGATCATTATTCTCTATTTGAAGAGTTTACTTTATAGATTCATGATGAGCTGCAGGTGGCTTGTGGAATCAGGGTGACAATGTATCATTCATTATGACACTTTTTGCTGACTAAGAGTGTCTTTAAAAACGAATTGGTCGATTAATGTGCCTTTTTATTAATATTATTAATTCTCAGCCTACTTTGTACATGGAACTGACCTGAAAGAAACTTGTTCAAAAAAGCATCAACATTTTCCAAGTAGCGTAAAGTGAAGTAGCAGTCATCTCTCTATTGTGTGCAGTCAAAGGAACAATAAAACTTAACAGAACTGGAAACTTCCAATTCTAAAATTAACATCAGAGTTTTTTTGAACAAAGTATGTGAGGAATAAATGGTATATGTGTAATGTATGCCCTAGCTCATAATAGCAATAAAAGTTACCCCTTTTGCTGGTACAGAATGCATATGAGAAAGTGCTGAAAGGGTAAGAGGGGACCAGCCCATCACAACAGGCTGTCTCTTGCAAAGTGCTTGTATTTCCCCTTTTCACAGAAGTCCACGGGAGTTGAAGGCATGCTGCACTTAGCACATCTAATCTAATATAATCAATTTTTAATGTGGCTTTCACTTTGGGGCATCATGCTGTATATGAAAACCCAATCCAGCAATGTGAAGCAATTGCTAATGTTTCTAGATGCAGTGGGGTCAGAAAGTACAAAGTCTTTGACCACACAACTCCTTTACTCTGTTGACAGCTACTGAAGTTAGCTAGATAGACAAAGTGGTTTCACAATTTTCAGTATGTTAACACTGTTTGAAATTCCCATCTCCAGTTTGCATCAGCAGGCTAGAAAGTAGACTTGACTGTTTTCACACTGACATCAAAAATGCTTTTGTTCTTGATTTTTCTGAGGACATTTTGAGCCTTGTCTCTGATTTTTCTAAAAGATGAAATTAAGGGACATATATTTATAGGGGGAGATTGTGGTTGTACAGTTGGACCCCTTCTGTTCACACATCAAAGTACATTTGCGGATTATGGAACTGTGTTTTTCTATAGTCAAAGTTTGCTCCCTCTGCACAGTTGGTATATGTCATGTAAAAGTGTTCTGGATGTCCTCAGTCATTTTCTCCTGTGTATGCAGGGCATGGAGAAGTGAGAATAACAAATGCAGCCAAAGAGGGACTTGCCACTGTGATCCAGTCCTGCTGCTGACCAGTTAAGAGACGCAAAGGTTGCACGTACATGGAGTCAAATGTTAGAGGTCTGAATCTCTTTGGTGTCTGGCTGACATGACTTTGTTCTGTGGAGTTCCCTATCCAAACACAGTTTGCTGTTCCAGTTCACTGCTTCATGATGCTCTGAAAAAACTGAAAACAGAAGCTTAGATAATTATGAAACGTCTCGTCCTTACTTGGTTGCTCATAACTTTCTGGGTTAGCTGTGTCTTCCAGCCTTCTTTATTGGTTAGAAAAATATTTGGGCTTACCCTGTATCAGCTACAGTGATTGTGATCATTCCTTGATTTGCAAGCTGCTTCCATAGAAATAAAAAGGGCTCATTTTCCTTTTCCACATCAAAGCACACTAAGCTTCTTGTCTGTGCCTCATCAAAGGAATGATTTCAACACATGTATTTCTCAGAAGATGACAGGAGGAACTAGGAAACAAAATTGAAATGAAACATTAATTTAAAAGAACACAAGCATCCTAATTGGTGCTTTACTTTAACAGATTTGCCCATGTCTGAAAAATGATGGTTGGGAGCATAATCAGGCTTTTGGCAGGCACCATCTCTGAAATGTTCCTAATAACTCCTAAATCCATTTGCTGTGATTTTAAAATGAATTTAGAAGCCATCATCTGAGTGGGTAATCTAAAGGACCACATCTTGATCCTTTGCTCAAGAAAGATATATTCATTAAAACTGCTAAAAACAACAAAGAACAGAAGGCATGTCAAGGTCACTGTGATATTCTTATTCTGAAATTACTGCTGGAGTCTGTACAGCATAAATAATATCTAGGCCAGCTAAGTTCTCCTGATTCAGATAATGTTACATGAGGGATGAAGTGGAATAGAGTATCACTGCTTCTGTGTGAACCCAAATACAGTGGATCTCCAAACCATGCTCAGCTCATGCAGTTAGAAAACCACTGCAAAAGTGAACATCCCAAATTCTTATCACTAAGGATCACAGTGGGTATAAAGACTATTCCTTGAGTCTGGGAAGTAGGGCCTGGCACAGTGCAGTCAGCAAAAAGAAGCTGCCTCTGTGTCCTTTATACATTAAATAATTGTCTCATTAATATTAACAAAAAATACCCAGCCTCATTCATCAGGATAAATTCAATCAGGTATTGGGAATGACTGAATATATTGCAGCTTACATGTGCAAAGACATCCAGTACTAATTCTTTCAGAATACCCCAATGATGGATTTTTGAAGGTTTCTAAGCAAGAGATTAGAAAAGCCACACGTCAGGAGTGAAAGGAAGACAGACACACAAATACTTCTGGGATGGAGAAGCCTTTATTAATAAAGAGATACATCCATACAGTGCTGATTGCTAGCAAGTGATGCACATGCATGGAGTGGGTGTGAATTTCCCATGGAATTAGAGTAAGTTCCATTTAATCCTGTTTATTATTTAAATAAAGGCAGGGTGGTGGGAGACCTGCATCTACTCCATTGGAGCTCTTCATTTTTTAGCGCTCAACTTTGTGTCAGGCAGTATGAGATGGAAAGCAGCTGCCCAGGCAGTGTCCTGGGTTTCAGGGCACAGTGACAGCACTGTGTGTTCGTTGAAAGGATGTATATTATTGTATCTTGTTCCTTCATGGCTAACACTCAGGAGAAGAAAATAAGGGAGGCAGGCAAAGGACTTTTTGATAAGATGGAAATACAGTGTAATCAGAATGTTTTTTTTACTGCTGCTTTCAAAAATCTCTTGTCTCACTTTGGTTTTCTCCCCTTGGGCTATACCTTGGTCCAGATTTGCTGCCAGCTCTAGATCTGAAATGATGACTGCAGCAAGGCCTGAATGAAGTTCTAAATGATAAAACAATTAGGAAAAGAAAGGAAACAGGTTATCTAGACTCTACAAGAGAAACAGGGGAACTTGACCTGGGCCTCTGGAGATAGACAATAGGTGATGGATGGCATGTGGGATGACAGGATGATAATATAAGCAATGTAAGTCAGCATGATAATTCTGAGACTTCATCCGTTTCCTTTTGAAACTCTGTATTTCCTTAAGGAAAGTGCTATAAAATATATGTGTTCTTCGGTCAGGCTTCTGATTAGTTTCAGGGTCTACTGTTTTATAAGAAGTGGTTCAGGAATCTTCCTACAAACTTGCTGCTACTTTAGCAAGGCTTTGCATTAGTTTTTCAAGTGTTTGAGTTTAGAAAGTTAGCAAAAGAATTATCTTCAAGTTTAGTCCCTCAGGAGAGCCTGTTGTACAACTTCAGTGTGCACACTATCTCTGTGTGAGACAGCTGTAGATTCATGTAAGAACAAGTGTGGCAGAATGGAATTTTGGCTGCTGATGGGTGTTTTTAGGTACAACTGGAATGCAAATACAAATAGCAGGATGCTACAATAGGCAGTGAGATACCTACCTGAGCAGCTGGGTACCCTGATCCATAGCATTCCCCTCAACTATGCAGGCTTGCTGCTTTCTCAGCACCTAATTTGGAGGCCTGCCTAAAAGCAATCTCTTCCAAAGATTAAGGCAGACTAGACTGATATGATATTAGACAGCATGAAAATGGGATGAAAGGGGTATCTTTTTCCAAAGAAATCTCTTTGGTTAGTGAGGCCAGCAGCTTGAGGGGTGTTTTCTGTTTGGGAGTGATAGGACTTTCCAGATTCCTAGGGCAGCAGAGGCAATTAGGATAATTGGTTTGAATTTTGTTTGTCTAGGAATTTGCTGGGTTTTTTTGATGTAGACCATGTGATAGCTGCCTGTGTTTTGTTTGACCTCAGGACTGAAGTTATTCTGGGTGACCACTTTTTGTGTGGTGCATCTCTTTTTTTCCTCTACTGCTGTGTTTCTTTCCAAACACAACGGAAAATGATGACTAGTCAGCAGAGCTGAAGCTACCTTTTGGGCTGTCTCTCCCTTTATTTTCCCTCTTGAAAGAACATCTGGGACTCTTCTTCCAACACTGCTTTGATATTTTTGCTCAGGAGGAATGGGAGCAGGATGTTCTCTGTGAATCAGTCCTAACCCCTGTTGGTCTGACAAAGCAAACCCCAAGTTTTTTGACCTTTTTGGCAAGTCTTTTCTGTTTATTCATGAATTTTACTGTGGTCAGGACATGGGAAAGATTTTGGCTTTACATGTTTGCACTGGAAAATGCTTCTCCTTTTGTTCATTCAAATGGAGAAAAGGCTTTTGTTCTCCTCCTTGTATTGCGAGTCTAAGAGGAAACTGCCTGTATTGCCACTGCTGTTTCTACATTGCCATGGGAACAGATTTGAAGTGCTGCATCCATTAAGTCACTTAGCTGAAAAGTGGCACAGTTTACCCCTTCAAACTGCACTTTTGCCACTGCTCTGTGTAGATCAGGCTGTTGCAACATGGATTTTGCACCACCTTGGTCCCAGAAGAAATATTGCTGCTTTGGTGGCTCTTGGCTCATGGTTTGGGGTGGGATTAATGGCATAGTCAGAGCATCATGCTCACATAGTTGTGATGCCAGCTCACAACCTTAACAATTTCAGTATCTAGGGTTCTAACATTTGTGTGAGATGGTTCAGAGGTAGTGCAGGTATCTACACTGACAGAACATGACCCTGATACGGCCCTGCTTTTCATTGCTCAGGACTTCCTCTTAAGACTTCTCACAACTCTTCACATTCAGTCACTACTTATTGATGCAAAGATTTAATATCCTACCCACTTTTTGTTCCCTTTGAGGTTTTTATGGGTCTGGAATGCTAAATCAGACTTCTTGTTACTGGAATGTTTCTAAAGCTTTCAAACATAACTCTTCTGTGGTATAGTAATTACTGCTTATTAAGCATGGCAGGATCAGGAAAGAGTGAAGAACAAATTGAAGCAAAATGAAGCCTCCTGGAGAAACTACAGTGCTTATGTTGTTGACTGTGCAGTGCTTAATTGCTAAAGAAATTCTAAGCATATATTAGTATGATAATATCTATCAAAAATGGTATGGAATTCTGTATTCTTACATAGTGTTGATTTTTTTCCTTTTCCTTTTTAAAACCTACCTCAAGAGTGAAGAATAGAGGAGAGTAATTGTTGAATACGTTTATATTTCAAATAAGACCAAACTCACAGCCTTTTAACCTCATCTACAGGGCCTGCTGGTATGAACATTTTTTATGAGGAATGGCATTACTGTTTCAGGTTCTATATTTGAAGAGACACAGAATGTAGAATATTGATTATAGAAGTTTACAAAGGGAGTTTTATGTAGTTGATAAATGCTATTGGTGTTCTGCTAATTTGTGTTTGTCACGCCTGGTGCTGTAGGTGCTGCAGATAAGATTGTTGGCTGGGTTCAAAAGGGCAATGAATCTGCAATGGGTTGGAGAAGATGGGCTGCTAGCAAATCATAGTGCAGTCACCACAGGAGAAAGGGAAGGAAGGAAGCAAGGAAGGAAGAAGTGAGCAGATTTTTTTTCTTTTCTATTTTTTTCCCCTCTGACACCTCCATCTTTAGTACTGCCAGACTTTCCCCAGCTGGGGGAAATGTTATTTCTCTTTATCTCCTGCACAGACACATGTAGGCTAGTTTTCGAACACCTGCCAACAATAAATAATTTAAATCTTTGCTGAGAATTCATGATATTTAAAATCTCTTTAGGCAGTTCCTTGACAAGTTATGAAGAGGAGGCTGGGTACAGATGAGAAGCCAAGTGGTAGTAGCTGAGTATTGGAAAAAATTGAAACAAGTTCACAAGGATCCTAGAACACAAAAACATTAAGAAAAATCTAATTCTGAAATGGAAGTTGAAATACTTTTACTCTCCCTACAGTTCTGTGGTAAAAATTACTCTTTACATTGATTCTAGAGAAGATGGTGCATTTTGAAGTGCAAGGAAGGAAATTGTTAAGTCTGAGCTTTGGCATTTGAAGAGCAAGGTGCAGGTTAGAGTGACACTCTATACAGTGTAAAAGACTCCTTTGAGCTTTCTGCCGTGGGTTCTGTGTGAGTGGAATTCTGTTTGGTAGCTGATGAACTGCTCTTCAGGAATCTATTCTAATCTTCTTGACCCACAGCTCATACTTAACCAGTAGCACAAGAGTGAGCATTTGGGATATGTCAGAAAAAAGGTTTTATGGCTTAAAATGAGAAATAACCACTTACCTTAGTCTCAGCCATGCTGGTCTCATTTAGTGAGAAAAGTTCTGGATGTTTTGCTTGCAGAGTGTGTAGAAGAGAACCAGGAGGTTCTGTGAATACACTGGGAATAAAGAAAAATTAAAAAAAAAAAAAACAAACAAAAAAACCCCAAAAAACAAAAACCAAAGGAAAAGAGGAAATTAAGGGTGAAGCAGACAGGACTGGAGCAGTCAATGCCTTCTTTGTTTTGGTCTTCACCACAGTTAATTATGATTAGACATGTCATGAAGTTAATTTTAAGAAGGGGATAGTTGTGAAGGCAAGTACAAGGAAAGAGCAGGTTTTGTGCTTTCTTGTTAAAGAGTTCAATGGACCTCAGGCTCAGTCTAGAGTACCTCTGGAGTAATTTTTCAACGATTAGTGTCTATCTGTAAGATTTCATTAGTTATATCCCAAGGGAGAAGAGAAAAATTAGCCCGGCCATTACCTTTTCAATGAGAAAGTGTGGAAGGTCCAGTTGATACAAGAGCAGCCAGTCAAATTTCAATTCCTTGTGGATTTTGTTAAGACAACCCAGACTTTATCTTGACAAAAATCCTAATTGTGGTAGAATAATTGCACTACCAACAGGGTGGAAACAATATCATTTTCATCTGAGAGGTTTTAAGTACTTTTTAGATAGAGATTTTTTTTTGACAGTTCCAAATGCCATTTCTCATAGGCCATTTAGGTAAGCTACTCTATTGCCATAACAAAATGGCTTTTTAAAAAGCCAACTGTTCATCTGTCTGAGTCCTAACCTGTGGCTTAGTAAGGAACTGGGAAGTCTTTTGAAATTGAGGCAGACCAGATGGATCTGTTGTACAGTGAATTCTGGTCAACATTTTACTTAAACTCAGATAATGAAACAACCAACTCAGTTACAAAATTTGTTATGAGTCTAAAGGAGGAACAGGAAGGGAATGAAGCGTCCTGAAGGATGGCATCAGAACAGAGACTAAAGTGAAAATAAAGTGCCATTCTATTTTTGGAAATCAAATACATATGTAAAACAAGGCATTGACTAGTCAGCTGTGTGCCAACTACTTGATGCAGTTTTTAAAAGGTAAGTATAATTCCAGAATGTTGTAGGAGGAGTGTCAAATGTAATTACTCTGCTCACCTCAGTGCTGTTGAAACCTCAGCTGGAATCCTGCCTTCAGCTCTGGGCACCACACTTCCAAAAAGACTTAGAAACAGCTAAGAGTAGAGTAATGAGAACAGCAGGTAGTACAGAATACATGAGATTAAAGATAAGTGATAATTATTTCTTCCCCCCACAGAAAAAAAGAAATTTCTTCAGTTGTGGCAAATATTTGCACAGGATTTGAGGTTTCTAATTGGATTCATGATGTCTGTCTGAGAAGAGACAGAGGCAGAGTTGAGGTGGTGAAGCCTTACTGGAGCACCACTAAACTCCTCATGGGATAACTTTGAACATGCTTCTGAGGAATTTGTGTTTGGTGTTAGTTTGTCTGAATATACTGGGCTAAAGTTTCTGCAGCCCACAGTCTGCTTCCTAAGCCATCACAAAGTGTGGCTGGGCCTGGCCTCACCACTGCAGTTCCTGGCTTTAACTGTGAAACATTCAACGCATTCCCACGGGGAATGGGATTTTCCTGGTGTTATTCATGTTATTCTGAGCTTTATTTCCCCAAGAGTACTCTATTTTTTAATACTGTTCTAATACCATCTGACTCTCTTCACTTTTCATATTTTCCAAGTTTTTGCTTGCTCTGGTTCTGTCAGCCATGCTTCTGGCCTTTCTTTGCTCTTCAAATTCTTGCAGCCCAGGACTTTTTCATGGTCTTGGTGCAAAGTATGAGAAAGAATTTTCTCACTAATGGTGACAAAATAATTGTTTAGACCTTCTACGTCAACCACTTACATGCTGAAACAAAAGCAGTATAGTATGGAGGTCCATCTCACTGTGATTTTGATGGGACTTTAAATGATACAAAGCCTGCCCAACTTACTTAGGAAGATATAGTCTTGATTTTTTCCCATGGAAAGATGCCAGGCTTTTCTCAGAAAACATTTTCTCACCTAAATTGTTCAGTACAGTGTAAAACAGATGTTATTTTACTGTTTATATGGAACATATAGGCTTCATTATATCTAGAGTTTTCAGGCAGCACCTAAATTCAAATTTATGTATTTAACCTGGAAAAGGACCTTGAAAGTGCTTTTCTTACACACATATTTTAGTCTCACTTACCTATCCCTTTAGGCTAGGTAGGCTGCTACTCTTATCTCAAGAGTTGCCATGGAAACAGTTCTACAGTCTCCTTCCCTTTCAGTCTGTCTCTCCCAGACAGAATCTGTCTTTTTTTAAACTGTGGCCATGCTAAAATGGAAGTAATACCTTAATTATTGAACACCAAGAGTTTCCTCACCAGCTGATATTGAGCGAATAAATTTGTCTAAATTAGTGAAGCAGTGCCAAATGACAAGGTGAGAAACTGTCCCTGGATTTTTCAACCCTTTCACTCCTTGTTTTCTCCAAAATTAAATTTAATACTGCTTTGGGGTCCAAGACAGGTATTTGTATGGCAGAAGTTTCTCAAATGAAGAATGATCTCTTTTCAACTGCGTACATGTTTTTCATCCTGTTGCACCTCCTGGGTAACGGCAATTGTTTATGCAAATATAATTGACAGAAAGTGATAATGATTTTAAATTTTGAGGAGTTTTCAATGCAGTCTTCAAAAGGAAGATATTCTGTTTCCAAGTACATATAGGTATGATCTCTACTTGGCAATCAGGTAGGAAGGTCACTCACTGAATTAAAAAATAAGTCAGAAATGTGGGTTTATAATGTGTAGACATCAAAATAGTCATACTAAGCAAACACATTGAAGTGGATGTGACTTTTCTCATCCTCAAAGCTCACAATTCAATAGGGAAATTGAAGATAAAATGAAAGAATCAAGAAAGCCTGTATTCCTGTGATGCTTTATCTTGGAGGGGAATTTATCACTGTCTGATAGAAGAGGCTAAGCAATACCCCTACAAAAAGGTTAGGGTTAGATGCTTGCAAAGTGAACTCCTAACTTTAAGGACTAATTGGCAGAAAGGAACTGTAGTAAATGTTACCAACCAGAAAATGACAGGCATTAGTTCAGTCAGTACCTAGTCTCAAGAAGATTGACATCTGTGTCTCGTGTTTTCTGACCAGACAGTGGTGGCATGGTAGTCAGTTTTAATTTCAAGTTAATGGCAGCCAGGTACTGTATCAGCATGTTTCTGAAATAGTATCCCATGCAGCCACTACATGGTCTAACAAAAAGTGGAGACACCACAAACAATTTAGACTGAATTTCCTTTTCACAGAAGAGAATGACAGAATCATAGAATAAGCTGAGTTGGAAGGGACCTCCAAGGATTATCAAGTCCAACTCCTGGCCCTGCACAGGACCATCCCCAAGGATCACCCAATGTGTCCAAGAGCCCAACATTGTCCAAATGCTCCTTGAGCTCTGTCAGGCTTGGGGCTGTGACCACTTCCCTGGGGACCCATTTCCAGTGGCCAGCCACTCTCTGGGGGGAATAATGTCTCCCTGATACCAAACCTAAACCTCCCCTGGCACAACTTCAGGCCATTCCCTTGGGTCCTGTCACAGTCACCACAGAGAAGAGATCAGAGCCTGCCCCTCCTCTTCCCCTCTCAAGGATATTGAAGACTGAGATGAGGTCTCCCCTCACTCTTCTCCAGGCCAAACAGACAAGTGCCCTCAGCTAAGGCCCTTCCCCATCCTCATGGCCCTCCTTTGGGTGCTCTTTAATAGTTTAATGGTTTTTATTATATTCTGGCACCCAAAACTGCCCCCAGCACTCGGGGTGAGGCTGCCCCAGTGCAGAGCAGAGTGGGAGCCTCCCCTCCCTTGCCTGGCTGGCCATGCTGGGCCTGAGGCACCCCAGGACACAGCTGGCCCTCCTGGCTGCCAGGGCACTGCTGACTCATATTCAAACTCCTCTCAACCAGGACTCCATTATTCACATCAGAAATAATTTTCTAATACCTTTGAAGATGAGTGGTTGATACAAACCTGGGCTGAGAGTACAAATCATGGTGTAGTGTACATGTAGAACAAGTCTGAATGAAGACTAGGGGGCAGAGCTGGACATCAAAAGGGCTGATGAAGTAGGGATTGATACGGGGCAGATGTAAGTTGCCATTTATCATCGGGATAGCATTGAGGACAGAATATCAACTGGCAAAACTTGAGCTGGGTTTGGGACTGGAGTTCGAGTTGTTATGACTTCAGAAAGAGCGTTGGCTCAGTGAGGTGTCTTTAGGTCATGCAGCCTTTTATGTGAGCATTATTTCATGCAAACCAAAGACTGTGGCACTTTTTGAGAAAGACTGAAGTTCAACAGATCATTCATGTCCTCACAGATGCCTTGTCAGGATGTTGTAAAAGAGGATATTAAAAAAATCTCTGCCATCAGGTATTTATTTTTATTTCCTTTATGAATCCTTTAATTGCAATGTGACCACTTCAGGTAGTTTGTCTGCAAAAGTATCTGAGCTATGCTGAAGTCTATTCATTTCAGCTTGAATATCTCCAGTTCTATAGCTGCAGCTGACTTAATTTCTATAAAAATCATCCTGCCATCCCAAGTCCTGTAGTGAGGAAGCATTGAAATAGAACTATGGTAAAAGCTATTCCCACACTCCCTACATGGTAATGAACTAAACATCTGCTGGATTTCAGCAGATTTAGAATGGTGTTTGTGGTAACACAGCTTTTAAGGCAAGATGATACAAGTTTTGAGGCCATGTTATATATTCCTATAAAAAGGGGAATTAAAAATTATTAGTGCAATTAAAGCTTGTCAAAATAATTACAATAATGACAGCAAATATGAGAATTTATCTGCTTATGCATAATATAAATGAAAAGAATAGGTAAGAAAATCAGCAAATGCAAAAATTATAAAAGTTAATACTCTAAAAAAACAGAGGATCTATCATTAAAGAAAGTTTCTTTCATCTTCTTATGACTATGTCTATTCATTTGAACCTGTATTGTGTTATACAAACTCCTTTGTATGGTTCAGTGTGTCTCAATTAGGATTTTACTGCCCTGTCATAAAGCTCATCACAGGCTAAAAGTTTTCTTTTATTTCCCTGTTTGTGAAGCCTGCCAAGTTCTGTATTAGCTGTCACTCACTGTATTACACTCAATGGATGAATAGACGTTTGTCCACAATGAAGTTGTCCCATATTTCTCAGGGATTTTTTAGACCATTTACAGTCTATCCTATCTTCCTAAATCCCCTGCACAGAGCCCTGCCAGTCAGAAATGCACCAAAACATCATACAATGGACCTGAAAAACCAGCAAGAATATCTGTAATTTAAAACGTATTCCTGGCAGGCTTTTTTACAAGTAATTTATAATAAAAAAGTATGGTATGTTAATGAATAAACTGATTCACCACTTTAAATGTGAAATTAGGATTGTTGCTAAGAGTGCTGTGTCTGCGACCCAAGACAAAAGGAGTCAGTAACAGCTCCTTCTACCTGTCATCCTGATATCACTGCAGTGGTTACTCTTAGAATATGCACATGAAACCTGTCAAAGAGGCATCACCCTCCCCCTGCAGAACTCTAAATAGGCTGTGCAGTGTCAGGGTACAGATAAGGGACACTGGAAATGTCTGCTTGCTTCCATGCACATAGATAAGTACCTTGCAGAAAAGCTCACACCAGGTAATAGGTCTTTCCAGTGTCTTTATTTCCGAGGTAAATAGCATTTAGTAATGAATTCCAGGCTCTGAATGCATAATGGAGGTATATTTGGTGCTGAATTGCATGAAGATATTAAGCATGAGGAGCAATTTAGAGTATTCCTAGAGAATTTGCATTGATATAAAAATGCAAAAGATCAGAGGGAGTTTTTGATAAAAGGCTCACAAAAGGTGCTCACAGTTCTCTCCAGCTACAACGGGATGTGAGTGCCTCAGCACCATTGCCTTATATAAAGATGCAAAAAAATAGATTAAAAACAAAATAGTTTTTCAGAACATTCAGTGTTCAAAAAGGGAGAGAATTTGTGAAGTGTCATCTGCATCTGCTCTGTGGCCTCTATTAAGGTGGATGAGAATGGAAGGAATTACATTTTGGTGACTGAAAAGGCCAAGCAATCTTTCTCCTCATGCTGCCTTACTTTACTCTACCCTGTGTCCTGAAATAAGTCTTGTCTCTGGTCACTTTAGGTTTTTGAGTTTTATTTGGGTTTGCTTTGTTGGGTGCACATACACCATAGGATGAAATGAATACCCTTATTGTCTAAGTTAAGCCATTTACAGTATTTATCAGTTCTCTTTTCCTAGCATTATGCAGAACTGTGGAAAAGAGCTGTTATTGGACTGTGTTTCAACCTGGCTATGTGTGAATAAATTGAAATATGGTTCACAATTGCAAAATAACAGGAATGAAGAAGAGTGCTGTAAAGATCATTGCTAAACTTTTCTGAGGCTTTCGTGCCATCTCTGTCTGGGGGAGATATTTTGGTATGATTCACTCTGATTTAATCTGGAAGGCACTGATTTTATTAGTTTTCAATTCTGTAAATCAACTACTTTCAGTTATTCATCATCCTTTCAGGGTTGACCTTGGTGTTGTGTAAGTGTCTCAGTGAGATTGGAGCTAAAATTCTGACCCTTCTGAAGTTAAATGGCAGGTTTGACACTGATGTCAGTATATCCAAGATTTGCATGTGGTAAAAACACCGCTCTTCTCACATTGTACTTAAATGTCACGAGGCACAGCCAGATCTCAGAGCTGAGAGCTCATTTCTCTGGAGTTTATCAGTATGATTTTCAAATTGGGAAGGACCATAAGGCTCCAGCTGTAAGGGTTACCTATTGCTCTCCTTTACAGGAACGACATGAGGATGTGGTGCTGTGCATGTGCTGCTGTACAAACACACGCAGAAAGCTTTTCCAACTGTGTGATTTGTTAGCCAGGTCTCCAGGACCTGGGATAATTCTTGGACCTCAGCAGACTGCCGAAGTTTACATGGTGATTAAGGGACATGCTAAATAAACCAATGTCTATTTCTGCAATTGCAGCGCAAGATTGTAAGCCCAGCTTTCAGGGACATGCCACACTGAGCCACAGAAAGCCACAGCGCTCTTTAAAGAATGAATTTCACTTGTCACTGTCACTTCCAGCCAATATTCACAGTAGAAGTAACCCAGTTAAAGTCAACAGTAACATTTCACATGCACTCTTCCAAAACAGAACTGTTCTGCTGTTAAATTGGATGTCCTGCCTATGGTTTTAAATGCTTCAATGTCTTCTCTCTCTGGATTCCTTCTGGAGGAATTATTGGACAATTTATCATTATTTCTGTATTATTTCCCTTGTGAAAATCAAATGCCTGGTCAGGGCCATAAAACATGAGTGTCTTATTTTTAAAGACATCAGACGTTTGCTTAGGAATGAGAGCTAGAAATCAGTTGGAGAGAGATCCCTATTCAATATTGAACCCTGCAAGCCTTCAGTGAGCCGCACAAAAAAATATGTGGGGATCCACACACAGACTTGGAGGATATTTGGGCTGAAGTGGCCAGCTGGACTTTTAAGGTGTCTAGGTTAGATGGAAGCCATGCCATGAAACTCCTCTGAGTGAGGGAGAGGTCAGTTGGTGCATGGGAAGGAATATTAACTCTGAGCTCAGGGACAGGGATGCTTTCCACGTAGACAGTCTGGGTTTTGTGCTCTCAGCTCTCTCAGGAGCTGGAGTTATCATCCATGGGGGCTTTGGGATTCTGTGGGGGCAGCTTTGTCCTGGTCTCTGTCTACAGAGAAAGTGCTGCACTCCTTGGGTTTGGGTCCAGGCAGACCGCTAAGGAGGGGTAGATCTCTCTGGTAATTCCATCTAGGATAGGAAAAGGTTTGCGAGCTGAAAATGATCCCAAAAATCCTTCAAGATATCTATAATTATATGTAGTATAAGTCTACTAAACTGAAAAAGTGTTGTGCAGGGTGAAAGGCTGTTCACTGGCGCTGAAAAAGGGCTCTTAATAATTGGGGTGGAAATTTTGTCAAGGAATCTGTGTCTTTCATCCAGCAGCTAGAGATCTATATAAATGCAATTATTTCAATTTTAATTAATGATTATAATAAATGAGAGACCTCTTTTGCTTATTTTCCTTAGGCTTTTAAGCTTCTTGAATTACATTTTTAATAGCACTGAAGTACCTAGGGGAGGGGTGCAGTGTGTTACCACCCCTGTATCTGTTGACAGGTCTGAAAAAATGTTTGAAGCTGTGTTTCTTTAGTGCAGGATATATGTATATATATATGTATATTTTGCAAGAAAGATGATTTTGCTGAAAACTGTTGATCTGGTATATATATGATTTTATTCTAGTTTTTGAGCATGAAAAATGTGCCATTTTTTGTATTTCCACAAATATCATAAGAGTATAACTTAAAATATTGTAAGTTTTTTAAAATGGATTTTTCTTGTAATTTTAGTTATGTTTAGAACATCTTTAATGACATTTGAAGGGAAAAAAAGCACAGGAAAAAGCTTATCAATAACCAGAAAATGTAACTACCTGTTTTGGAAACATACAAAATAATGTTTCCAAACATCAAAATTCTTAATAAAGGTAAATTTAATCTTTATCATATACAAATCCTCAGTGAAAAATTTTAGACAGCAGCAGCACTGGCATTTTTTCATATTTACCTCTATGGTAGATACAGCCTGCTTTGTCTTTACAGACTTTATGTACAACTCTAATTCTAAAAGTAATCACATTCACATAAAGACAACAGCAGCACCAGAAAAAGCCCTGTGAAACACATAAGGAATGATTAAAGTACTTCTCACTAGGTGTTAACTTTCATTTGTGTTCAAGAACACTGAATTCTATTAGCAATAATTCTTTGCTAAAAATTAGGACAAAAGTGGTATTTCTGTGTTTTTTGGCTGCAGAAACTGACTTAGTGTTTAAAGTGCAGCTTTTGAGGAGTGCTGTGAATAGGTTTTCAATATAACATATATTTTTAGAGCTCTGAGATGAGAAAGATGATGCATCTTAAATTGATTAGAGAACATCTTTTACACTTAGAGATGCTGCATGACCACTCTGAGTTGTGCATAAATCTTATTTCTTTTTTGGCAATGATTTTTATACGTGGTTTGATTTATGTGATGAGGTGGATGCCAAGAGACGAGCAACATAAATCACAAAAATGAAGGAGCCTAATATGCAATAGCTAGTTACAAAATTCATACTTGGTATTAGATGAAATAAATTGTAAATACTCAGGAGATGATAGAGTGCCTTAATCTACAGAACTCTTAATCCAGCTCTGCATGCAGAAACTTGACAAGATGACTATGCTTGTTCCTTTGGGCAAAGGAACCTTTGGGCAAAGTTTGGTTTCCTTTTGATGTTAATGGCCACTTTGCTCTCCTGATGCCAAGATCTCACCTTGGATCATGATTCTTCACGAAAACATTTTAACAGGAGGAGCAGAAAGATGTTCCAGTCCCTCTAACCAGTGGAAAAGAGGGAGCAGAGCATTAGAAAAGAGGTTTTACGCAAAGGCTTTCTGTGGAGCAGATTTTTTATGTTGTGTGATGCTATCAACCTGTAGCAGTTGGATGTCTGTGGAATCCTTCTCCAGGGTTTAGTACAGGAGGCTTTTTTTGCTGTCAGCCTTGGCACCTCTTTTCTGCCTGTGGTCACAGGTTATGTTTGTTTAGGATCTGTCTGAGGGACAGGGCTGTGTTGAAAGCCCAACACTCTGTGTTCACCAGAAGTCCAGCAAGTAGTACAAGCCAGCAAATTTTTGTGTGTGAGAGTTTATATGAGCTTTTTAGTGCTTATATAAATAAAGAGGGAACATCTCCATCTATTTTTTCTGGTAAGGATAAGGAAGATTGAAGTGACAGCATTAGAGGAAATCAAATTTGAAAACATGACATACATGACATACAGGCAAACAAGCATACAGGCTACAGGATTTATGGAATCGTGCAGCTGCTATGAAAGAGCACATAATAAACCTTGGGGACAGAAACTTCTATGGAGAGCAGAGGCAATCAAAGAAAGTCCTGGGATTTCTAATTTAATTTTGAGAATGTTGAGGGGGATGAGCCTGGTGGTAAGCCTGAAAGCTGCAGATAGCTAATTCCCAAGAGGATCTAAACAGCAGGCCCTTTTGTGAGGTAGTTAATGAGAAGAAGAATGTGAATTCAGGGAAGGATGATGGAGAGATTGGCTAGTGCAGCTAAAACCAGCTAAAGAGGATGTGAGGGGTAAAGGCTACCAGTGTTAGGTGATGGAGTGTCATCAAGGAACAGTCAGCCCTTCTGAAAATATGAGAGGAAGAAATGAAGGAATTTCTGTGGGCTGTTGTATACAGAAGCTCAAGGGTGATCAGTGTAAAGTTCCATTTAACATAGTTTTCAAAAATATTAATGACATCCTTTAGGATAAACTAAATAACCTCCCTCGTAGCATATTGTGTGAACAGATGGAATTGTGTGGCCATAGCAAGGATATTTAATCAGTCTGTAGGGAGATACCTGTGCCTGGTTTTCAAACATTCAGAAGAGGAGAGGAGAGAAGCCTTGTGCAGGAACAGACATGTTGTTTTGTACTCTAAAATGACATAAATTCTTGGATTTTGAAAGAAAACTATTTAATGACATTGAGGCAAGCTTGAATTTGGAATAGCAACAGAAGAAGATGAAGATTCTGTGTAGCTGTTTACTGCCAGCACATTTTTAATATGGAGATAATACATACTAAACTTTTTGCTATGTTCATCCTGTCTCTAAATGTACTTGAGGTCTTTTAGCTCAAAGGACACAAGGGTTGACACTTGCTGTGTCATTAACACTGTTGTTTTTTCTCTGTTACCTGGTCTAAGACAACTGTAAAGATGGCAGTGACACCACCCTCAGAGAAATGTGCATTAAATCATAGCATAAATACAATTTGAATACCTAAGACTTCAACCCCAAGTAGGTTACTCCCAACACTAAAACTGTCTCAAATCAACACAGTGAAAATGATATCTTCTGGATTCCTGCCAGCTCTCTTGTCACATCTTGCTCTTTCTACTGCTCCAGCTCCTTTCAGGGCATAACCTGAAGACTAGTAGCAACTTGAAATCCACCAGACACAAAAGAGTATTTGCAAGACAGAGAGATTTTCTTTCAATGACGAGATTTCAAATTATAGGTATGGGAAACATCTTCCCCTCTTCCCTTCTCCTCTCTTTATTTATAACTGTTTCATTCCCAGTTCACCACTGGATTTGCAGGCTTTGTGTCAGTAGATATATGTTTTCAATATATAAAATTGAAAATACTGTGGTCACTGAATGAGTGAAAAAATACCCTGCATGTGGCATGTGAACAGCTCTCCATGTGCCTTGTCTGGCTGACCTTGCTGGTCAGACCTGCTAGCATGGGAGCCATTGGGAAGGGCAGGAGACAAACAATTACAGGTTTATGTGCCTAATCTTACTGCCAGGCAATATCCTGGAGAGTTAATAAGATGTGAGATCACAAAACATCTGGAGAAATATCAGCTGACAAAACTTACTAGTTCTGATTCATAAGGAATAAATTGTGTCTGACAAATCTGGAGATGGAGAAAAGCAGTAAAAATGAGACATTGGATTGGCACTTGGAAAAGACTTGGAGAGGAATTGTGACATTGATGCTATGTATAAAGATTTGAAAGTAAAGCTGTAGAAATGACTTAATAGCCATGCTCACTATGACAGGCACTTGGTCTGGAGAGTTCTTTATGCAGAGTCTATAATTAACCTTTAATTAAATTGAAACTTTAATTCATCTTTAATACACAGCTGATCTGTGATCAGTGAGCTCTGATCACTTCACATGAACTATAATATTTCTAAGAGGGAAATATAAGAAAATTAGGAAGTTAAGAATGAATGAAGACAATATGATCTTAATTCCTTAATTGATTACTGCTTCTCATGGATAGGGGTTTTTTGTAATTATTTGATCTTCAGAACAGATCACTTTCCCCACCTGTGTCAGGATCTTTAAAAGTGATCATTCCTTGTATTCCCAATAATAACAAAATCTTCTCTGTGTATCTGTATCTCAGAAGAGATATAACCTCATGTAAATGACAAACTTCTAGCCAGAGGGAAAGTTATGTAGCTAAGGAGAAGAGATTATTCTGCTTGTACACAGTATCACATAATAAATTGCTGTTCTGCAACTGGAAACAGTTTAATATTGATGATCCATGTGTGTATGTTTGCAACAGGGCTGAAATTAACATTAAGTTATTCATTAATTTGTCTAAGTAGCTGATACTGTACTAGAGGGAATTAACTCTAACCACCTACTTACTATTTTATCTTCCTGTAAGAGGCTGTGGGAGATTTTCTGCAGTGTCCAGGAACCCACAACACAGTTCACCATCTATTCTGTCGGTTTATCATGGGCTGTAGTTTATTAAATGCTTTGATACCCATTGAGATTTCAACTGCTGTGCATGTAGATGGGTTAATGTGATCTGGTTCATCTTGTAGCTGTTTGTGGGGAATTATTATGCTGTGTGCAAAGTGCTGAGCTGCCTGCTTGAAGTTCTAATGTAGAAAATGCAGAAATGATCTGTTTAGTACTGTAAGTAAGCAGTATCATCCTGTAGGTTGTCACAGCCATGTTCCCAATGTTGAATCCCTGATTTTATACTAGTGACTTCTTTCTCCAGCTAGCACCTGATTTTGAGCAAGATTTGCTGTAAGCCTGAAGTCAGTGCAGGCTGTTTAGAACATGGATAGTGGCAAATGTGTATCTGCTTTCTAATTTCCTCATTGAGAGACATTTGGGGGCCTGAGCTGAATCTCATGAGAAACTCTTTCCTCCCAGCTGTGGTCCTAAATCAATAAAGTACTTGAGCACATATTTAGCCATAGGTAGGTGCCTCAGACCTGCAGATTCTCAGAAATTCCAAGACTTGTTTTAAACATATGTCTTTTAATTGCAGTTGCTTTCCTCAAGCAACTTTATAAATCCTTGTGTCTGAGCTTCAATTCCTCTTCCACTCCTGGAGGAGACTGGAGTTCATCTTATGCCTGCCAGTGTTATCTAGTGTTTGAGGGATGCCTCCCAGTGGAGGCATCTGAGAGCAGAGCACGATGCTATTTTTTTTCCTAGCTATGAAAGATGAAGGCTTTTCTATAATGATGAAGTTTCTTCCATAAATTATAGTAAACCAGTAAATCTTTTTTTTTTTCCTTTTTTTTTTCTCCCAGAGCAAAAAACCTCTGCCTATTGCAAATGGTTAGCATAGTTTTTGACACAGGAGAAAGCTTGTGATGATGCTATGCAGAGATAAGAAGGCTGTGTGGTATAAAAGTTCATCTATATTTGTCCTTATGAAAGTCTATTTGCATCGGTGTTGGAGAAAGCAATTTCCCATATGTGCCTCAGATGGGTGGTGTTTGAGGAGGAGTGGATTTCCCCAAATAATTAACAATCAGTGTTTGCGAAGTACTTCCTTATCTTTGGATGGGCAAGGATGCAAATTCAAAAGTGCTGGCAGTGGTTGTTCTGAAATCCTTACAGCTATTGTAGATAAACAGCACAAACTGGTGAGTGGGACTATCATTCAGTGAAGAGTGTAATTTGGGAAGATTTTTTCAGGTGTTACCATCCTTTAGCTCTTCTCTTGACAAAGCTATTCACATCGGACTAAACAGAGCTTGCATATTGGAGCTGTTTATTAGGTGTCAGATCTGACCCAGTGCAGGCCAGTCCCACAAAAGGTTCTTCCCAGTGACCCTGGCTGGACAATGATTCAGTGCCACGTCACATGTGCACCCAAACACAAGCCTTAATTGTGCTGACTCTGCAGTCTGTGGCACAATACCATTTCAAAAGCCCTCATTCCTCCATTTTTGTTGGATTTATTCCTGGTTAAACTTCTGCTTCTCCTTTTATCTCCTCATTATTTTTTATCTTTTTTTTTTCTTATGAGGACAATGGATGTCATTTTGTATTACCATTACAATTTCTCTCAAAAAGGCAGAAATGTCTTTTCTTCTTTATACTGCGGGAAACCAACATAGCTATACAGGCCCAGAGCCAAAATAATCATATGCTGATAAATAGAGAACAAAACTCCAATCTGGATTTTTTCCCCAAGTGGGAAAAGTTCCAGCAAATAAGGGTAGGCAAAGAACGTGTAGAGAATTATAAACAGGAAGTTCAAGCAAACTGTTCAGTAATGTGCTATAATGTTAAATACATAAGATATTAACATACATTTTCTGTGGAAGTTATATGCCAGTGCCACTGATTTTTAGTAAGATATGAATTTATTAGAAATTTAAAATATTTTATAACTTTTCAACAAATACATAATGAAATAAGTTTTCTCTGGTTTTGTGTTTAAGAATTATTTTTGTGAAATGAAAAAAACAATGTTTCTGCATAAGCAGGGGTATCACAAGAAAGAAGCTCTAACAGCTGGAGTCCTTTGACTTTCCAGATGAGGGTAAATCAATGTAGTTCAGCATCAATCAAAACCTGTCTCCAAATTCAGGCTTAGGCTCAATACCCACAGAACATATGTCAATACCCATAGAACATATGTCCACCTACACGTTCAGAGCAGTGCAATTACTGATGGGCAAACTGCAAACTTTGTAACAGCTTGGCTCCTAAATTACTAATATGTCCAATATTGCACAATAACATCCACTGATGTCCACGTACATCCCCATGAGATGTAGGATCTGCATGCACAGGGAGGCATTTGAGCGATACCAACACAGGTAGCAGAATGGGGAAGCTCATTACTGGGAAGTAGTTTTTGAGATATATAATGTAGTTTTTCCATAGAGATAAAACCATGGAAACTGCTGAACCTGCTGAATTGAGTCTCCATTTCTTGATGATCAAGGGTGAAGGAATGACTTTGTGGAAGATATTTGCTAACTAAGCACATTTTGCTGACTGTATACAGAAGTGAGTGGGTGAAATTCTGGGGGTTTTCTTGTGTTATTCTATTGTAGTGTGGGCTTGTTGTTTTTTTTTTTGTTTTTTTTTTTTTTTTTTTTTCCCTTTTTTAATGCAGGTGTTAGATGAGATGATCTAATGGTCCCTTCTGGCCCTAAGGCAAAGTGCAGCCTGCACTTGACAATATTCATGGAGCTTTCTAAACCCTTTTTACCAGGCCTTTGGGGAAGGAGGTTTCTAATATGGAAGAATTTTATAGAGCAGAAAAGTGTTTGCCAGCAGAAATATTTGCTGTTGGCAGTTTACTGTTTTGGGGAGGAGGAACGGTTTGCCAGGATTTCCATTTGAAATGTCTTTAAAATCTTCATTAGAGGTGCCTGTGGTAATGCTCAGGCATGTCTTTGTATATTTTTCCCTAGAAAAAATAAATAGCTTTTTTTTTTCAAGACAGAGAAACAAGAGTTCACATATTATATCATGGCAAAGGTAAATTCAGTCTCACAGTTGTGTGTCACAGGGGAAAAAAAATCAGGGAATATGACTAACATCTGTCTCATGTCACCTTTCTCAGAAACAATGCTTTCCAGCTTTATAAATTCATCCATCTCTTCAGCAAACTGTCAGAGATTTAGAGAAGGAGGGCTGAACTTTGGTTAGCTCTGGTTCACCTAAGAGCACTGCGGGCTGCTCACTTTTGAAAAACGATGGCCCCTTTTCAAAGGCAGGCCTAGAAACATTTATAAAAGTAGCACAAGGTAACAATGTGCTTTGTAACCATGGGTGAGTGATCAAATAAACAACTTGCCAAGGTGTCAGACAGGCACAGGTTATGCACAGGTTATGCACAGCAGGCAGCCTGCTCCGGGTCTGCAAAACAACTGGGACAAGTTCCGACGGTTTGTGGGCAGGAACACTGACAAAATGCAAGTTTTTTGCACTGTTTATCCATTCATAATTTAGCAATGGTAATAATTGATGGGAAAACACTCTGCCTTGGACCTGCTCCCTGCAGGAGGACCCTGGGAGCAGAGGCCAGCGCCAGGAGCCCATGCTGTGCCGCACAATCTGTCACGGAGCCGCCTGAATAGTGCCCACGTCAACCTTTTGTCCCCACCACAACAGTGACAACTGGCTCTGCAGCTCATGGGTGCTGCAGGGTGGGGTGTCCTGCGAGGGGACAGATGTCATTAAGGAGTGATGTACAGCAGGCACTGTGGCTTGCGGGGCACACAATGCCCGCAACATCCAAAGGCCATATGTAGAGATCTCATTAGTTCCTTGATTGCCTCCTGCACAGACTGTTGGAAATGTTTAAAAGTGCAAGTTCAAAAGGGAAAGTGATGTATCATGTTTGGATTTTCTTCTTCAGTCATGCAAAACAAACAGAGAACCTGCTGTGTTTGGAAGCCAGAATTTTTAGAGACTAAGGCATATCTTAATTGTGTCTCTGTTACGCAGCTTTGCTTCTCACTGAATTTCACTGCTGTCTCCCACAGTCAGAGTCCAAAGAGGTATTGAAGATATGTAAAGTCCTTTGGGCATTTTCAACCTGAAATATTTATCTGCTTGGTTCTGTTTCAGTCCCAGCAGATATTTATCTTCTGTTAGGAATTTAAGGGAGCCATCTGCAGAATTTCTGGGATGTTCATCTTTGGCTATGGCTGTGAAGAAAAACACATGACGTGGTAAATGTTTTACTCTCTTCTTTTCAGTTTTATTTCTCTGTTCTCAGTTTTAAGTCAGTATTATAGGAAGACTCACGTTCAGCACCTCAGGCTGGTGGGTTTGCCTACACCCTACTCTGACAACGTTGGGAAAAGTTTTGCTGTTGGTGCTCAGCAGCACACTGCACTGTCCTCACTCCCTGTTTTCATCGTTGGGAAGTTCCCTTCTAGTCCCCTCTTTATGCTATTTAACTACAATTTCCCAGCTTCTCAGAAGAGCTTGTTTCTGCCTGAACTGGGCAGCCCTTTTACAACAAACATCAGATGAAGAAAGTTTTCTGGGCAAGATTTTTAACAGAGGCAACGACTTTATTTTCAGAAGGATATGTTCAATTGCAATCGACAACTTTGAAACCAGTGTAGACCCTTTAAACTTTAACTTATAAACCTAACACAAAAAGTCGCTGTTATATTTCTTACCTACAACTGAGTATCTTTAAACGGATGCAAAGGCATCTTGGATGCTTTGACAAACAAAGGCATCAGTAAAGATTTTTCTAATCTTACCTTACCATATAATTTACAAACTCTCTAGTGAAATGCAAACTCTCTAGTGAAAAGTGTGATTAGATATTATCATAGACAATAATTAATAGGAACTGCATTCTGTAAGGCTTCTTTGTTTTTCTTTCACTGTCCTGCTCTCTCTGATTTTTTTACTATGGGGTGTAAAAATTAATCTGAAAATTAGTCTTGGTTTTGGATTCCCAACTTAACTGTTAATTTAACTGCTAATTCCCAGTTCACCTTTTTCCTGATCTTTGCTGTCTTCATAGTTCTGAGTTCAGAGTCATTGTGGTCCCTATTGCCTCACATCTAAAATCAATCAGCACGGCCCTTAATTACTCTATTTGTTCTCCACAGAGAGTCTTTCCAGGAGGGATCATTAGTCCCTTCACCCACATTACAGTGCATTGCATTCCCTCTGTCTCCAAATGAGAATGCCTGTGTAGAGTGAATTTGGAATTGGAACAGGAAAATGATGTGGTCTTAGTGAAACATGGCAAATAGTTCTCTGCCTGAGGTATTAGCTCATCCTGTAAATGTTATACATGACTCTAAATTGTGTTTGCAGGCTACACTGGACTGACTTTGAAAACCATCACTGTGCTGGGAACTCCTAAAAGGTTTGTGTCTGACTGAATGCAGTGGGGTGTCCAGATCCTGAGGGCTAGTCCACCCTTGTGTCTCCCAAGTGGTGGTGGCTGAGGTTGGAGTCATGGCTCTTTTGTACATATTAGATTTCTGGTAGGATATCCCAGGGCAGCACATTAAAATTGGCTTCAGTTTTAGTCATTTCCTGGCTGCTCTTTCCCTTTAAGGAAGACACTATCTATGCCTGTGACATAAGAATAAATACTTTAATGTAAATATTTTCCAAGTGGAATTACTCATTATTAACACAGACAGTTCTGAAGGCAAATAAAAACACTATGTGTCAGCAAAAACATTATTATTAAGGAATTCAAACTTCAAACCACACCATGATTCATAGAGCACCTGACTGATTTTTTTTCTTTTTGCTTCTTCTTTTTTCCTCTTCACTAATTATGAAAATATCTTATGGGGCATCAGATTTTTCAGAAAGCTTGTGCTGGTGTCAGATAAACTGGAAGAAGGAAGGAAGATACCGTGGGTGACATGGGTCTGGTGAAATTTTGTGGAGAAATAAAGTAGTTGTGGTGATAGAGAAATGTGGTTAAATTATCTTTAAGTAAATTCTGAATTTCCCTCTAGTACCCCCTCAGTTTCTCACACTGTACTGAGAAACATTCTTGCAGGGACAATTAGAGTTTTGGTGCAGGTCTGAACTTCACTGCCAGAGGGATAGAGCAGGACTCCTGTTAAGTTGCTGTTGCTCTAAACTGACTGCAAAGAGTATTACTGATTTTTAATTTTTTTTTTCTTTAGGAATATTTGAAATGGAATCACATCAATTTAGTAATAGATCTTTACACTGTTTGTAATCATCTCTTGGAAGAAGAGAGGATGAAAGATATATAATTAATGGCAAATAATTGAGCTTATCATATTTTAAGTAACTAAATTTTGGTGGGTTTAGCTGGTTTTTTTCTCCCTTTCATTTTCATCAAATAAGTCTGCTATGGTCTTTCCTTCCTCAGGTCTCTTAAATCACATCTGAACCTCTTTTATGAGGCCTAAGGGAAAGTTGAAGGTTATGTTCCTTACTTTCTTTTGTAAATATGTTACAGTCCATTTCATCTAGAATCTGGCTCTTTTCACAGCTGGTTGTTGACTCAGTTGTAAAGGCTCTGCTGTGATTTAAATCACTTAATAACCTGTCTTTTTTTGATATTTTTTTCAAACATGAAGAACACTAATATTAATGTAGTTGAAGATTTAAAAGAATACACCCTGGAATTCTAAAAGTGTGTTATATTTCCTTTCTAGATCTGGTATGTGCAAAATGAAAAAGAAAATAGTCTTTATCCTAACCCCCATTTAAAAAAAAAAAAGACTGCATATTCAGTCTTAAGTAATACTCAGAGCAAATAATTCTTTCACTGCTTAGTTTATATAAAAATATATACCAAGTTTTACCAGATTCTTTTCCAACTGAAATGAAGCAAGAGGACAGGAATGCATATTAAGATGAATGACACTTATTTCAGAGGAATGGATGACTGATGCACTTTTCATTGTCCAAAACTCATGTTCTAATCTCTGGGAAGTGGTTTTATTCTCTGTGCTCCCTCAGACCTAATCAGAAAATCAGCTATCAGAACTTATGTTGAGACACATAAATTTATCATCCTGATTTTGGTGCAAATTTCATTATTTGAGGAAGTCAGGAGTTTTGTTCTTTTCTGTTTTTTAGTAGAAATAATAATTTCCACAGATTTCACATGCTCTGTCAATATGAATACAAGCATTTTATTTACAGAACTCCGTTACAACATTGAAAATCATTGAAATAATTGAAAACCGTTGAAATCAAGTGGGTAATGAAGTGAGTGGAAAGAAACAATACCAGTCCACTTAATGGGAATATCCGTGGTGCCACCCCTGCATGTGCTTGGGGCTGCTTTCTTTCCATCACACGTGCACTACAACACTTGCTCTTCTCTCAGTTGGCCACAATTACTTTAAGGCCTTTGACTCTTGGGCCAAGTTCACAGATTTAGGGAAACAACTACATTTCCCAGGCACAAATATAAAAATTTGGTACTTTTGCTGTTTGTAAAAGAAAAGGAACACTGAAAAGCACCATGGTCTTTTGTGTGAGGGATTCACCAGTGTTTGTGGGAATGTTCTCAACTTTGCATGTTTTGCTGGCTTTATCTGTGAAGCTCAAATCAGGATCCTGTTTTAGCTGCAGCTGAAGCTGACAGCTGGGAAAGGAGGATAAAAAACCTTTTGGGTTTTGGCCCATCATTAACTGCTTTATAGTGAAAACTTTTAAGCGTCTGAGCTTAAAAATGTAATGTGCATCCTCCAGCAGTACATGTTTGTTCTTGATTCTGTGATCGCTCACTTTCTTGCCAGAGGGGTAGGTGGATTTGCTGCGCTGTGGAAATATGACTAAAACTTGGCCTGAAACTTACCAAATTGTACACTCTTTGCTTATAACTATTAAACCACGGGTTAGCAGATCTATTTTTAAATCAGCAGCACCCTGAGCCCTGAGAATCCTCTTTCTGCACTAGACATGAATACAGGTGATGGAGCAGAAGGTGAAGAATTCTTCATCATGCAACTTTGAGCAGCCCATTGTTCCTCTTGTTCATCTGTCAAAGCTCTAGTTTCCCCTCAGGTTTCTGGTTTTTGCTACAGCACTCTTCCAGTTCTCCAAGATCTTTTGTATAAAAAAATTGCTCTTTCTCCCCTCTCCTCTCATAGATCAACTATACCATTCTATGACACGGTCACCTTTTCTGTGTTTTTTTTCTATGAAATGACACAAGTACCACAAATGTGCACTCTTTTGCTCTTATACAGACAGAATAAATAGGAATGATGACAGAATCCCTCCCACAACACAGAAGGGAAACAGCTCCGCCAACCTGGAAATCCTCAATGTGCTGTAAAGCTGTGGCGTCTGTTGTACAGTGATTTGTAGTGCTGGGGTCTCTCTGATCATTGACCAAATGAATGTATCCTCCTTCTGTTATATTTTCTATCCAATGTCTGCCTCTTCTATACAAAAACGTTACTGAATCTCTGTAAATTCCCATTCTGCACCTGCAGACTACTGCTTTGATGCTGTAGACAAAAAGTATTGCTATCTCCTTGGATGAATGTGACTCCTTATTCCCCTACAGCATGCCCAGTCAACTTCCATCTGGAGATTTTTAATTGGGAAGAAGGAGGTGGCAAATCTTTCTTTTTAATTGCAACATGACAGTAGAATAAAAATAGCATATCAAATACATTTTATCCGCTAGGGTTGTTAAAGCTTATCATCCTCATTTTCAGCTGCCTTCTGAGTCATGAAAAGCAGAACCTGTACAATTTTTCTTTGGAAGAAAAGTAATAACCAGAACATGGTGATGATAGCTCAGGAAAGAAGCCATGTGAGGCCATTGAGGTCCTGTGCAGCCCCGTGCCCAGTTACAGTGGGGGCTGAGTCCAAAGAATAGTGGCAGAAGAAGAGAACAATAAAACACTCCCCACGTGCTCCCGTGGTATAGACAAGTCAATCCATCATGAGTGCACAGCCTAGCATCTGGGAGATCCAGATGATACACACTGGAGCTTTCCTGGATCAGCAGTAGTGTCTCTATTGTTGCCTTTTAAAAGCACTTTTCTAGTGAGGCCTAGGGCATGATTGAAATGCTTGTTATTGCAATTTCTCTGCCCCAATCAATCTTCATGTGTGATACAAGGCTCAGGCTCTTTATCTGCCCCTTGTGCTTGCAGGTTTTAAGAATGCACTTACTGACCTAAGAGCTAGAAATTTATTTTATGTCAACTGTATGCATGTACCTCATAGTGAAGAGAACGGGTTTTAATTGTGATTTTAATCCTCAGAGCAAAAATATTTGTTTTAACTGACTGGTTCCCAGACAAACCTTCATCTTGCTGTGTTTATGGCTGTGTCTTTCTAATGTACATTCCTGTGGATTATTTTGCAAGCCGTCCCATGGGTGTGTTGAGCATCCAAGCATCCTTGCAAACAGTTACTGCAGATTTATAGCTATAATTCAGGTGAATCATCATTCCCCTTGTTAAAGTTTTACAGCAAAATATTTGGCTAAATGCAAATGGGAGAGGTCTATTTAGGGATCAGATTAGAAGCAACCTAGGTTTGTCATGCAAGGAAGAAAATTGCCTCAGACATGCAGTTTATTTAGATTCAATAATTCCACAGCTGGGCAGTATGTTTAAAAGTTAATTGCTGCTCTACTGTCAAATTCTCAGGGTCTGATTCACTGTCAGTGTGTTATCACACAAGACCCCCATACAGGGTTTCTGGGGTGGAAAGCTGATGTAAGCAGCCATTAGCAGGAACACTCTGCTGCAAGTGCAGAAGGGTTAACGTGACCTCAACACACATGGTGCTGACCTGGGTAGCTGGAGGATGCATTGACTCAGAGCATCACTGCTGGGGCTCTGCAAACTCTGGCTATAAACAAACACCACATTTGTTCCTGCAGATGTCCAGCTGTCCTTTCTCAGTCCTGCACCATGAATATGTTTAAAAGTGCTTTGTCATCAGGAGATGCTTTAAGTAATCCATTATATTATTTTGAACTTAGATAAAACCCATCTGTGGGCTGTGTGGTCAAGGAGGCACAGGCCAAAAGCTGTGCTGGCACAAATCAGATTTGATCTGGTGAATGCTTATTGTTGTCCTGGAAATAGAAACAGAAGAGCAAATTCAGCTGCCCACACTGCAGCACCTAAGGGCCTCCGAAAATGAAGGAGTAACATGAAGAAGTAAAAAATACCTTAAACCTGAATTTCAGGTCAGAAAATTGAAATGCCAAACTTACTCCTTCGTCCCAGTCTGGATATTTTATTCGCATCCTTTTTTCAGCAGTGATTTTGCTTTTTTTCCCCCTGTTGTTTGCTGGTTCATTGACCAAAATGCTCTTGTTCTTGTTGGAGTGTTTATATATGCTCATGTTCACTAATATGAGTAATTGTAAATAGCACCATCCTACAGAGGTCTGTTTGTTCGGAATTCAACCACAATTATTTAGTGGGGGAGAAGTGGCCATATCATTCTCTGCTGTGCCCAGAGAGCTTCAGTGGCTTTTGGAGGAAAAGTGAAGCAATTGGAAGATCATACAGAGCTCTGTGACCTGCTTTAGTTTTGTGACCTAAGAAAATTTGAATCTGTTTACTAGTCATGCTGCAACTCTTTATCCCACTCTCCCATGTCCCTATAAACAAAGAAAATTCTGCTAAAAATCACCTTTGCTCAGGAAAATTTAGTACAGCACTGTGTCTAGAATAGATTTTTAAAAGAATGATGTTTCTCAAGTAATAATACAATGTTCAGCTTCTGAAAGTGCTTGCAGTAGAGGATTTCACAGCTAAGTTCCTTGCCTCTTTCTACCACAGTCATTTGAGGAGAAAGTTATCCCATTCTGCAGAGCAAGGAACTGAAAAAACAAACAATGACAGTAATTCTGTGCTGACTGGCAGATGTCCGCTCTCTCATTTTCACCTCATGGCTGTGATTCCTGGCCAAGCTCTGCCTTTATAAGCTGGGTTTTCCTTCTGCATCATCCTGGAACCCAAACCAACCCCTGCATGGTGACTGCTGAGGGCACAAATCCTCTGCACGGAGATCCAGCCACTGGCACTTGTGAAACACCTGGTACAGCTATTCAGAGCTTGTCAGCCAAGACTAGGCCATCTGTTACTCCACTATTTTAGTTAATGTTTTAACACAAACCAACTAGCTTTCAAAAGGAGTTTTTCACCTTGTTGTAGGCCCTTTTTAGCTCAAGGGAATAATTTTATAACAGCCCTAAAGCAGGTGTAAAATAATCAGCTCTCATTAATGCAGTGAGCCTTCTTGGTTATATTCCCTCGACAAAACCCTTGGCCCATGGACAGTTTTACCTGGTGAGGGCTCTGAGCAGGCAGAACTGCCCTTCCCTTGCCCACCTGCAGTGGAGGGGCTGGACAGCAGAGACATCCAGTTCACCCCAGCTGACAGAGACATCCAGTTCACCCCAGCTGATTGTGGGGGCCTCTGTGCAAGGACCCCTGCTGTTGGGGTGAGTGTTTGCTGCAGGCTCTGTGCTCGTATGGAAAATAGATGGGTGGCATCTTTCCTCAGCACACTTTACCTTTAGATGCTCTTTGGAAGACACAGAGGAGGAGGTTGGTTCCTCTGGGAACTTTCTGGGTAAGGCTTCCAGAGTACTTTTATTGCCAAGCATCCTTAAGTGATGGAGGCATGAATTGGAATAGAAGTAGGCAGAAAGAGTTCTAAAGAATCCTGAATCAGTGCTTCAGGTTCAAAAGGGACATAAGTTCAGTGTGTGGCTTCATGTAGAGTCCTGACTTCAGCACGTGCTGCTGGTTTGTTTGTTTGTTTGTTTGTTTTCTTTTTCTGTTTTCATTCTCTCCCCATGCATCACACAGGGCACTGAGGCCAGCCATCATCTCAGAGATCTCACACCAGTCATAGAGCAACCACCACTGAATTTATACAGGGCTCATTAGTGTCCTGGCTTCTTAGATGCACTGTTTTCTACACCTACAGACAGTAAGTGGTGAGTACTGCCACAAAGAAAACCAGTTGTTAACCAAGAAAGTTATGTAACTTGCCCAAGGACACACTTTGAAGTGGCTGGTTCCACCCAGGTGGATTTTTGTGGTGCACCACTGAAGCAATTCAGTTTAGCACGAGCAGAATCACCTATACAATCTTTTAGCAGTAAGCTACAAACCCCAAGTTTTCTATACTAAGCAGTATGCTTAGCATAAGCTGACTGCTGACTGCTTTGTTTCAAGGGATTAGAAATTAGTTCAGATTGAAATAGGAAGCGGTAGAAACAACACTAATTCCCAATTGTCACTGTATTTCTCATTTGCTGTACTGAGAATCTACAGTAATTGTAGAAGACAATTTTAGACTCTTTTGTGCTTGAGAATACAGTAAGTTATGTTTTACCTGTCTGTCTCTGGAGAAGAAAAGCTTTAATTAAGTCTTACTTTTTAATTACGTCCCATCCATACAATACCTAAAAGCATTATGAGAACATGTCATTTACTATATCCCTGCCTTCTGGGAAGGTTTAGATGCTGAATCCTCTAATACTGTAAAAAGTTCCAATTGCTGTTATTAAATGAATATTTGAAACAAGTTTATTAATATAGGCATTGTTATAATAATTGCTAAGTAGTGGTGAAAACCTGAGTGATTAAAGTACGATCTGGAACTTTCTTCCACCAGAGGAAAATATTAGAATTCTATGTTCATATAGAAATCCTCCAGCACTGATGATCTGCTGGTGTGGCTGGTGTCTTGGATCAAAACCTTATTTCACAAAAATTAGTATTTTACCAGTGTCACTGGTAACACTGCACATTACCATTCTGTGCTGTTCCAAGAAATAGTTTAATTAAAAACCACCTGCTCTTTTCAGGTCATCTTATCCTAATTAAACTAATGAGAATGTCATAACTTCTGATATTTATAGAAAATAATGTCCTTGAAATGAACTTTCAGGTATTATTTTGTTACAAGCTGGGAGTGCTTATGAGGAAGAGATTATTAGAAATGTACATAAACAAAACTTAGTTTTGTAGAGGCCCTTGATATCCTTTGCCAAGTATCCATCAGTCTTCTTCAACCTAACTGTTAACTTAATAGAAACTTAAGCTGATAAAAGTAATAAGAATGAACAGTCATGGACTTCCCTGTGTCTTTCCCACCTTTTGTAAATAACTTAATCCTCAGTGAAAAGAATGGCAGTATGTGTTTTAAATATTTTAAATAATTTCAGCAGGGTGTTATATGTTTTCCACGAGATGACAGTGACACATTGATACCTTTTTAAAATATATCATTTCCCTATAGTTATTTTATATTACTTTTCAAGTTGTCACAGCTTGACATGTGAATCTGCTTGGTTAAAAGGTAAACAAGTTTGCAGCAACTGAAAATGACATTTGTCTTTATGCATCAAAGTAAATATTGTTCACTTGAAGATGACGCATCTCCAGGGCAGCAGACTGACTCCCCTGAAGGTGAATGTGCATCCACGCAGGATGCATAATTTTGATTGGTTTTGCTCCACCCCTGTTTACTTTTGCCCTCCAGTCAGTTATGTTGTCCAGACCTGTTTGTAGTCAGTTGCATTATCCCACAGCCTTTGGTGTCTTCTGCCCTGAAAACTTGAACTCTGAGGCCATGCCCGTGCAAAGGAATGGTCTGGAGATTTTTGTATCAGCCAGGTTTGGTCTTATTCTCCTCTTCATGAACAGACACTGTCTTCTCTGACTGCAGTGATTTGCAAAGCATATGATTCCATCAATTCGGAATACAAACTAATATTTAAAATATCTTTTTGCCTTTCTAAGTGAAATGAGGCAACAAGAAAGTCATGGTATTTTGAGGGGAAAATTTGAGAAGTTACGGTAAGAAGCCCAGGGACACAAATATCACAATAAGCTTCCAAATTTATCTTCAGGCTGAATAATATGACTTTATACCCAGCCAATTTTGCTAATAGTATGGATTTAACCTTGGACACAAACTAATTGTTATTTTTTGAAGAATTTTTTCCATATTTAGCACTAAAGCTTACTTAGAAGAATGTAATAGTGCTGGAAATACCTTATCAGAAGAGTGTGTGTAGCAGATAACAGAGCAACAATGCATGCAGCTTATCTTTAGGGAACTGATCTATTAGTGTCTGTCCTCTCAGCTCCTGGTATTCCCTAACATGCCCTGTGTTCCAGTTCCAATCTCAGAGATTTGTTCCTTCAAGGGAGTCACAGACAGATGACATTTGAACTCCCAGCAGACCAATGACATGGAAGCATTTCTCAGAGTGCTGCTTGCTGCAAGGCAGGGGGTTGGTTTTTAACATCTCCAAAGCCCTTGCAGTTGCTCTCAAGAAGGTGAGGTGTTGATGCACAGGGACAGTGAATGTCTTCCTCACTCATTCTACTACTGCACAGCATCAAGGCCTTGTAATCAGGTCGCCACCATCCAAAAAGCATAACTTTTTTTTTTTTTTTTTAATAAATTCTTTTGTTTACCAGGCCTCAACTTTGCTGTTCAGAAGCATAAGACACATTCGTAATTGGCCATGGTTTTGTTGAGTCCTGTTTCCACTGGGGATATGTCAGCATGGATAAGCAGTGCAGTGGTGCAGTGGAGTATAATCTTGCCAGGGACCTGGCAGCCGTGCTGTGAGTTTCAGGGATTTCATGCAGTCTTCATGAAGATATACCCTATGTGTATGTAGGGCTGAATTGGATGTAATTCCCAGAAGGAAGAGAGCAAAGGATGCAGAAACAGATTTCAAAAGAAGGTCAGGGAAAGAAATGTATTTTTAATAAATATACATCCCTTCCCATGCACCACAGCACGGAGGGAGTGGTGCATGTGCTGTGACACCTTTTGGGCGATACTTAGGAAAGTATTAGAGGTCACTGGAGCTTAACTCTGCTGTTATCCTACACTTGTCTGTGCAGATTTGGACATCTTGAATGTACAGAAGGCAGATGGAAAGGCAGAAAAGGATGTAAAATGTACAGAGATAATCCCACTTTGTGAGAGCAAAGGCTGCAATTTATTCTCTGCTTTCCTTCTGCCTTCCTATTTCAGTTAGGACCAGGGTGATCCTGATCATCCAGTTACTGCCCTTCCAAGTGTTTCACATGGGCAGCCTCTGGATTAAAGAAAAATAATTGAGTGACCAGTGTTCTCACCTGGTTTTCAAAAGGTAAAAATAAGCTTCATTTTAATACTTCCACTTCCTGGTTTCTGGCATACAGGCTAGGTGACATTTTATTCCTAGAGTCCTCTTCAGAAACACCACTTTTGTAATTTCTCATAGGTTTCACTAGGACTCTGCTGGGCTGATGTTTTAATAAATCCTACATGCTTGTGTTCTCATCCCCCTCACCTCCTTCGTTTCCAACCAGGTATCAGTTACACTAATAGCCTTATATATCTCCTGGAGGTTGTTCTGTTAGACTGGAATCTGGTTCACTGATGCATAGAATTTGCATATGAGCACACAGCTTTTCATTCACTGTGGGGTGTCTCTTTTGCCACAGTTCCTTTTTGCTTGTGTGTATGACTGTAATGTGGTTTTTTTCCCCTCTAGTCTAGCTGAATTCCAGGAGCAGTTAGGGAAGGAAGGCAGCAAAGAATTGCCATTAGGCATGGTGGAAGTATTCTTTACTGCATGATACTTCTGCATTTGAAGGATTGATTATCTTTCCTTTGATAGCACCCATATTTTTCTCTCTGTCTTCTATTTTTAATAGTTTCTGAAATTCAAAGAAATGCTTTTCCTTTTCCCTGTGCTTAGGGCTATTAACTGTCTTAATAGTAAACGTGTCTTATGCTTAAGTTTTGTCAAGCCAAGGGTTTCCTTGCAGAACTGCTACCAGAAAAATTAGTTTAGTGTACAGCTTTTCCAAGGCTTATTGTTGCTGTGACTTGAATCTCAGATAAGGCTTGAAAATAAATCAGTCTTCCTCTTTAGAAAATCACACCAGAACTGTTTCTTTGGAAACATTTGCCAGTGTCTCACATTTAAATAATGGTGAAGATAGATACTGAAGCTAAATAATGGCCAATTGTCTTCAGTGTCCTGTAAGAGTCAAGGACACATCAGGGCTTCATGGCTGTCACCGCGCAGTCCCTGACAACGCAGGGGATTCCCAGAGTGACAGCATGAATAGTGTGCTGACCTTTTTCTTCCCAAGTTTGCTGCTTGCCCCTCAGCAGAGGCAGGGGAACAGGAGCTGGCTGTTGTCATTTGCCTTCCTGCCTACAACTCCTCTTCATCCATCACACAATTCTTGCTGATACTCCCCTGGATGTTTACACCCTAGTTCTTCTATCAGGAAGAGTCATTGTTTTTTTAAGAAAACATATAAAATCATGTAGGCAAAGCTGTGAGGCATGAGTAAGAATTCAAATATGATGTATCTTGTTTGCTTGTAATGATATAGGATTTTCTTTTCATTTAAAACTGAGGTCACAGATTCTACAGTGATTCTACAGTTCTACAGCTCCTTTTTATCTGTGTCACCTTTTGAACACAGTTGGAGTTCTGTCATCTGTTTTGATAGGCTACAGATGAGACAAAGGTATGCAGCTCTCTAATCTTCTTTTTTCTGCTAGGATGAGAGTGAAAGTATTCTGGATTTAAGCCCCACTTCTGTTTCCTTTGGCTTTCAGAGATCTGAGATGCTTCTTTGTGCTTTTCAGCTGTTAACCTGAGTTAGCTCTGATCTGGGTTGTGGCCACAAGTGTCTCTACATGGGACAATTATAAATTGAGGAAGCCATGGAGGAGCTGGGATCCTGTCACAGGCTGGTCATAGGCATTGTGCCTTCCAAAGGAGGAAAGCAAGGCTATTTCTGTACGTCATGAATATATTATAATATAATAATATATCACATGAAGTGAGTGTGGTACACTGGGTTACTGTAATAACACAGAGTCTGGAGGGCTGTTTGGCCCTCTCTCAGTGAAATGTCATAGGATGGTTGAAATATAACAAATTATTTGGCTTCTCATCTTTTATCATCTGCTTTTGCAATTTCTACATGTTTTCAGGACTTTTAAAAGTATTTTGTCCAGTAAGTTCCCTTAAGAACACTAAGGGTTTCCCCTTAGGAATATAAGCCAGTTAACTATGGAAACTTCCAGAGTTGGATGGAGTCAAATTATTAAAATATGCAGCTCTTCTATGGTATAATGGTCTCTCTCAGTGGCATTAATCCTTCTCCTTTTCATACAATGCACTTGAAATGCTGCTTTTCTTTGTAGGTGGCAAGTATTGTCATAACTTCACTTCAAGAACTATTCACCTTTAAATGCAGAAAACAGTTCTCATTGTACTTCAGCTAGAGAATAATCCCTTTTTCTTTTGCTCCTTCATCCTCCATGGCACGCTGATGATAAGTGAACTCTCAAGCAGTTACAATTTCACAGGAGCTTTCATGGATTGCAGAGCTCTGGGTTTTTCAGATACCACACGTTCAATCAGCACCACTTGGAATGTCTCTCTGTTTTTAAATCTGACCTGTTAATATCACTACATTCATCCTAAATGCTGCATTTTACAGTGGGATTTCTTATGGTTCTCCCCTTAATGTCTTCTCATTCTTTCTTTCTGAGCAGCTGTTGGTAGCTCTCCCTACTGCTGTCACCTCTTAAACCTCTGCATTACAAACTGCAGGCCAGGGTGAACATACTACATTAAATCAAGGTCTGCAAAGTTGGCTTGCAATACACATTAGGAGCCCAAAAATAAAGAGAAATGGAAAACTGAGCCATTCCTAATGCAATGTCCTAAACTTAGTTTATACTTTGATCCACGAATAACTAGCACATTAGAAGCTTTTAAAGTAATATAACATACAAAAATCCAGCTGGTGACATTCTTGCTGTGCTGCAAGTATAGAAACAATAATACCAGTGTTAGGGCCACAGTGCTGCTGCATCAGATAGAGAAACAGCACAAGAAAGGCCCCTCTGGAAAGACAGGGATGTTTGAAAACTAATGCTGAGTGCTGTAAACCTGAGACCACTCCCTAAATGCATTGGTTGATAATCCATTCTAGTCCCAGTACAAGCAAAAACATAGCAGAGAATTATTAATTACATCACCACACCTATATAATGGAGTTCACTGTAGTTATGTAGGAGTTGAGGGTATTCAAGCAGTTTCTTTTGATGAAGTAATCGGGCTGCTTCTGGGGTCTGTTTCAGCTGCTAGGGGCGTGCTTCAAATGTAAATGACTGCCAAATGGATTCCTTCTAAATTCCAGCCAATTAAAATACATTTAAAGTGCAGCTGGTGGAGAGCAAAAGGCTTATAATTGCATAAGAAATGTTTGAGCATGAAACAAATCCCTGAAGTTTAGTGAAGAGTGATTATTAAATACTGCATTTCTGGAGAAGTAGAGCAAGCAAACAAAAGAGCCTTCCGAAAGTGCAGTCAGAGGCAAAGATGACACTTTTACCACCAAGTTAAAAGAGACAAAGCCGGGAGTGTGTTTGTTAGGGTGTCAGTTTTCCACCCTTGGCTCTTTAAACCATGCAAGTTTGGCAGCTTGCCCTATGTGGTGCTGCATACAAATATTGACAGAACAGTGTGGTATTTGTTAAACCCCTTCTTGGGAAGCAAGTGATTGAAACTCTGAAGGAAGATCTGAGAACTGCAGACATTATATTTTTTCTCAGTAGCACTATAATATTTACAGAATGAAACAGAAAATAGTGAATGGGGTGTAATGAATGACCTTCCTTTTCTGCTTTGCCTTGTAAGTAAGGACAGATTTTTTTGTTTAATGCTTTAAATGTTATTGTAAAAGAGGTTTACAGCTAGTAGCACTGAAAGATGCCATTAACACTTTTGATTTAACCTCATGTTTTGGGAAAAAGCTTGGCTGATAGAACAGACCATGTAAATAGGTGAAAGACTTTGCCCAGGAAGTTGCTGTGTGCAGCCGCTGTGGATAATGTGTCCTATAGATGCAGAAACCCTGCAGACATTTT
Source organism: Motacilla alba alba (assembly GCF_015832195.1). Taxonomy (NCBI): domain Eukaryota; kingdom Metazoa; phylum Chordata; class Aves; order Passeriformes; family Motacillidae; genus Motacilla; species Motacilla alba. Next base: position 6,959,692 of record NC_052022.1, read on the forward strand.
AATTCACATCTGTATTTCAATGTTGGTGCTTTCCAGACATTTTATGCTCCTGTCTGCCTCTCCCTAGAAGTGAGATTTCCAATTATTCTGCCTCTACTCTGCCTTAGTAAAATTTAATCTTAACTTGTTCAGCAGATCATTGTACTGATTTTAGAAATGGAAACAAAATTTTTATAGGCAGTTCAGAGAGGTTTTTTCCTATGCAATATTTTATTGTTTTTAACCTTTTGGTATAAAACCAATAACTGAAATCAGGTGAATCAAAAGTGTTCACTATGTTATCTCAGGTTTTTCTTAATTGAATCAGGAAGTAACAAATGAAATATGAAAAAATGTTTTCCAAAACTAACAAATATTGGTTTCTACCTGTGTTGTATCTTACAACACAAAATTCACATGAAATAGTTTGAAATTCCTGATTGCTTTCTCTTCTAACATATCCTACTCAATAAGTCTGTTTTGAGCTCCCTTTTAACTGTGAGCAAAGACTCCTGCAAAGTTTCTAGTGACAGATCACATCGCAGCAGTAGGGGTTCAGTTAACTGTGCCTCGTCAGTTGTTAATATGAAAGTAGCACAGAGCACGTGCCCAAGACAGCCTCATAAGAAATAAGCTTATTGCCAGAAGAAATGTCAATTCAATTAGAAAATCAAGTTTTAAAGACATTTGTTGTGAAACATAAAGACAAGTACACATGGACTGAAGATAACTGAAATGCAGTTAATCCCAAAATATTCAAGAGAAGAAACATGAAAAATCTCTGAGTCGAGAGGCTGGTTTTCTTTTTGAAATACCCTTATTGATTGGCACTCATTACAGAGGGCAACGCATTGAATAGAGTGAAACTACTTTGTTTGTTAAAATCCAGCTGATTCCCAGTCACTGCTGCAAAATTAGGGTGAATGTTAATAGCAATAGGTATGATGGAAGAAAACAAGTCTGTGTGTTTATGAAATACACAGTATATATAAAATAAGTTTCAGCAGCACCTGGCCTATAGCAGCATTGGAAGTTTGGTTCAAGCACCACAGCAGTAGGGGTACAGGAAGGTGCAAACAACAGTTAACTGATTGTAAGACATATTTTTTTATTAGTTTTGAGATCTATAGACACACAGTGCAACATAAGTAATTTATTATTACAAAAAACCAAATAACCCCTTTCTAGAGTTGCAAAATGAGGAAGCTGATGACTAAATGTAGACTCACTGAAAAGCCAGCTCATGGTTTTATCTTTTTCTAATGGAATTTCAGGGCTAACAAAACTTGTTTCAAACTAAACCTCTGTCTTAAACAGGCTTGACTCAGTATAAATCAAAAGATGAATCTAGGTCCTCCTGCATAATAACATTTTTCATGTCATTTACTTTTCATTTCTGCATATGTGCAATGATGGATGTATCCCCTATGCCCAGTGGTTCATGTGATAAATCAGTTTCCTTAAAGAGAGAGAGAGAGGTGCTTAGAAAGTGGTCAAACAAACAGGTGCAGAGGCTGCATTAGCTCTCTGTATTTCCTTCTTGATCTCATTGTACCAGCAGTGGGCTGGGGTTTGGATGTTTGCAAATTAGAGCCTCCTTTGCTGCACAATTAATCAGGGATGGAGTGTCTCCTGGGGGAGCTCACTGGCCTGCAGGAACTGCTGCCTGGGCTCTGGAGCATGGGGGAGCTTAGGTGGAGCTGTGTGAGAAACCTTCCAAACTGCCTTGCACTTCGGCACAGGTGTGGATGAAACACTTTGGGAACACTTAAAAAATTTTTAGGTGTCCCCAAGGCTAAATATCCTTTGGAAAGCTGGCTTTCTGGATTATTTCCTTGGATATTAGCCCTTAAATTCTGCCAAAACATAGGCAGACTTCTTTTGGGCTTTTCCCCAGAATGACTTGCTGAAAAGTTGTACAACTTCAGTGTGTCTCCACAGGGAAAATTACATAAGTCTGACTGAAGGGTCGACATAATTTATAATGGCAAGCAGATGAGAACTTGCCTGGAGTTTTCCCCTGGGTGGTTTTACTCAGTGATTCTGTACAGTAAAAGCCACTACTACTTCATGCCTTTGGCAGGTCAAACTCTGAAGTTTTTGGGTATCTGAATATATACCCTCCTTTATTAAGAGCCTCACATGGAGCCTGTACTGGTTATACTGCCCATAGGACTGAGGAATGGCTGTTCTGCTGGTTTCCTGAACAGTGAAGTGCACTTTGGTTTCTACATTAAAACATCTATTAATTTTAGGTAGGAATTACTATTCCTTCACTGCAGATTTTTCTGGTGCTCTAGGGAATTCTGGAGGACAGTGCCTGGCCCTATATTTAAGGAAGGTGGTGCAGCAATGGAGGGCTATCAAGCAAATTAGTGGATAAAGATGAAAGTTTGACCCAACCTGAAGCCTAGGTAGTAGCAAAATTCCTTCTACCTGGGCAGGAAGGGGATTTTTTTCTGAGTGTGTGTTATTCTCCACAGTTGTCAGGATGGAGGCCTCTGCTTTTTATATTGTGCTGCAACTTAATCCTTGACAATGCCTCATGTATGGGAAAGTACAAAGGAAGCTATTGGCCTAAGGGAGATGCTCCCCCGTGTCAGCCCTGGTAACTTTGAGGTTTGGCCCTGGTTTCTGTGCCAGGAGCTGCAGGACCTGTTTCTCTGCTCTGTGCTCACTAGAGCTGGTCCTGAGCTCCACAGTCCTCCTGGCACAGGGACAGAAATTAACTGTTTGCAGAAGGAGAATGTGGGAGGAGTGTGTTTGCTTGGAATACTTTTAGTGCACCTTTCACAGTTCTTTCCTAAACTCATTATCACTCCAGCACTCTTGGTCTGTCCTCACAGGTGAGGCAGTAGTGTAATGGGATTTGAATGCCAGCATTTTGCCTCTCAGTGGACAATGGTCGAATGGTCTTTATAGGGATTTGCCAAACACCAGAACAACTTGGAACAAAATACCTTTAAAAAAGCCAAAAAGATAATAGTTGTCTTCCAGATTAAAAGTGAAAATTGCTGATGCTGATTACAAATAGAGGTTATAATTTACACCAAATTAGTGTGTGACCGTTTGCTCATAATCTTGTGACCTGTGAACTGAAAGCAAGTGCAACTACTGCACTGTCCTTATGGAGAGATTGCTGAAAACAGCTAGAACAGCTCTCATGTTCCTTTACCTATATCAAACAGTCAACTTTGCTCCTTGGTGAGGTGACCAATTCTTGCCTTATTTTTCTGTTACTGGTAATTTATTTGAAAAGTGCAGCTGAAGAATATTTTATGTCCCTTGCTGGTGGTATCATAAAGCCACACTGTGGATTGCTCCTGCCCTTTGGGCATGTTTGCTATTACAAACTAAAACCTGCTGAGGAGCAGTTCTGGGATTTTGGGGTTTGCAGAATTAAAAAAAAAATAATTTCTCTGGGTTTTTTTGTTAGTAATTGATTTGGTTAATATTTTCCATGTAGGAAAGTTGGGGGACAAGTTGTTGTGAGGACAGATAATTATTACCAAACATAGAAGCTGTGTGATAAATTAATGGAGGAAGAGAAGAAATACTAAAGTAACATAAATAGTTACACACGGCCAGTGGAAAACTTAAATGAAAGAGTAATGTATACCAGATGTGTGTATCATGCTGAGTAGAATTTTGCTAGGAATGATTTCCAGTAGGAAATAGTTGAAGGTAAGCAGGACAAATCTGAGTGTACTGCAGGAGATGTCTTGCTGGCAGAGCTCTGTGTGCACCTGTAAGTATTTGTGGAGCCAGTTCTTTGGTAAACTTCCTTATTCCTTGTGCTACAGTTTTATGGCATAAGGATAACTGTAATGATCAACTAGTCAAAGAAGAATGATCAATAGTCAGTGATGAAGCATAAACTTACAGATATCCTTGAAGTAGCCAAGATATGGGGCTGGCTGTGCTGATTCAGGCTGTCCTTCAAATCTGGGAGCTTGTAAGAGCTGAGGAAGCCCTTTCTCTGCAGAACCTCACCACTGTGGTGAATCTCTCTCTTTACAATCTTTAAAGAGAGAATTTCAAGCCTCACACTGTCTGTCTAGAGCCTGTGGATAAACTGACATTAATTTTCTTAGAGCTGCTGACACAGTTTGTTGGTGGCACAACAGGCAGCTCTGCAGCCTCCCACCTCAGCAATAAAATCATCATGCACATGGTGAAGTTTTAGATTCCCAAAATTGGGCAGTTCAGGGCAGTAGTCCAAAACCTTAATTTTGTTGTGGTAACTAGAGTTGATAAATGAGGACATCACACTTAAATGAAATTTTTAAGGCCTTGATGACCAGTGCAGGTAGCTGTGGTTCACAAAATGGATCCTGGGCCTTAATGAAATTATTGTTCCAGACATACACCCTGCCTGCAGGACCAAAGTTATTTTCCTCTCCAAAGTCAAGGCATTGTCCCCTTGCTGTCTTCTGTGGTAAGAACCACGTAGCAGGAATTCAGATTAATTTTTATATGATTTCTTCTGGGGTAGCCCACATGAATGTTGTCTTTGTCACATCAACCCAGGAGAACTTTGCCTGGAAAGGCACCCGGCCTCATTACTGTGAGCTCTGTTCCTGTAGTGTCAAACTGTGTCTCTAGATACCAATTTTTATAAATGTGATTGCTCCAAGGAAGAAATAGCCTTTATTTCTTTCATTTGTTGGAAGAAAAGTAATTTACTTCTGTTTTCCAGCCTCTCACCCACACTGGCTCAGTTTTGTGACTGGTCCTAAAGGAAAAGCTATTCTTTATTCTTTCCAAATCACTCTTCTGGAGAAAATAACAGTAGCTGTGTAGTTCCTTGTCTTTCCACCCCTCTGAGCCCATAGGGGATGTATGCAGAGACACAATTCAAATAGTGCCTATACTTGTAGTGTTCCTCTTTTTTTCAGTCTAGAAAGGCTGTGTACAGCTCAGAAATGAAACTGACCCACTGCAAAAAAATTATATGGGGGACCAAAGGCATTCTTGGAACCATGTTCACATCCAGAGCAACAGTTTTACCTTTGGCAACACTCTCTGACATCATGAGGTATAAGGAACAACTATTGCTATGCCTGTTAGTGCAGGTAAGTTTAAAAAAAATACTTTATACCTCTCTGATTCGCCTGTGGAGAAAGACAGGGATGATTTTTTTTTCTTTCTTGCCATTTTTGTTGCTAACAATTTACTTTCAATATTGCAACATATATTTGGCCTGAATTATTTAATATAAATGCATGAATTTTTATGCAGTCTTGTAGCATGGGGATACATGTTACAAGGAATATTTGAGTATAGAATTTCATAGTTTACAAAGTCCTGCAGAGAATAATGCAATCCTGCTTTCTTTTACCATCTAAATCCAGCTGATCTGGGTAAGTGCTCAGCTGGGAGGTTTGAGGGATCACCTGGGCTGTGCAGGTAAAAAGGGATGTGCTGAGGGGATATCTGTGCATGGCTGGGATATGCATTTACAGCTCTTGTGTGAAACGAGGTCTGCTAGAGGGCTTTGTGACTGCCTGGCCTGAGGTGCGTGATACAAATGTGATGTATCACTATTGACAGTAAAAACTGAAAGGATACTTCATGGGCTGCCTCTCAACAAGGGAGCTTTATGAGGGCAGAAAGCAAGGCCCTGTACTGCTGCTGGTCCCCTCAGGAGGCTGTGGTGGAGTGCCAAAACCGAATAATTTTGAAACTGAATATCTTTAAATGGATTCTTTGTTCATTTAAAGGAGATAGACTGAGGAGGACAGAGGCTTCTCTGGGGAATGTCATGGCTTTGTTGTGCAACACAAAGACCGTGTTTGAATCAAGATCTGGGTACTTCTCGCTAGGTCTTTTCTAGCAACATGAGCAGTGCACTACAATTTCTTCAGAACTCAATTTCTTACTCTGAAGTTTATATTGGCTTTTGGAGATTGCCTTCTAGCTCATCTTCTGAGCTAACTTCTCCTACTCGATGGAGGATCTGTAATGAGGTGCTTCTTTCATTGATCACTGAGAATTCCACCCAGGTTGTGCTGTGATCAATGACATTTTCTCTTTTCTCTAATGGTAAAGCTGTTGATTTACTGCAAGGCAGCAGCCTGATCTCTATGCCAGCACACTTAATTTGAGGGATTTTTTGCTCTACAAGGTATTTCCTTCATAGGTCATTTCCATTCATCCTTTCATGCACAAGAAAAAAAAAAAAAAAAAGAGGAGATGGAGAGCAGAGAGCAAAGCAAACATGAGTAAATTGTTATTTTTTTTATCATTGGAATAGATCCTGATATGGGATTTGTTGAACTTACTAGCTCAGCCTCAGTGCACCTGTGACAGTTGGTGTTATCCAAGAATATGCTTGAGTGACATACTGAGATGGCTTTAGAGACCAACTTGTTCTTTAATGTGATGTAAGACACTGGAATTTAGGTGCAGCTTCATTTGGGCTTTGTTAATACCGAGAGGATGCAGCTTCATGCTGCAGGTGCTGGACACACAAGAACTCCCATGGTGGTATTGCAGGTGTTTGGTTAAAATCCTTCTCCCCAGGGGGTTTCATTCATCCCAGCCTGGCTGCTGCTCCTGCTGCTTCCAGCACTAATATTTTGACAGTCAAAATCAACAAAACTGGAAAGAAGTTCAGGTTTATTTCAGAGCAAAGATTTGTTTGGTGGGTCAGAGAGCTTCAGTCGTGTGACCCAAAACTCTGCCAGTTATGGAGTGATGAAGGGAAGAACAAGCAGAATTGTCTAGAGATTTCCTATAAAATCCCAACACCTTGGATCTTTTCTTTTTCTCCTCTACACTATGTATTTTGCTTACCTCCCTTGGGAAAATCTTATAAGCTGTTTTCCTCTGCAGAACCCCCGTGATTACTGCTTAGTTTTTTTTGTACAACATATTTGACCATTGAAGAAGATTGCTTGGACCACATGATTCAGGAATAACTATCCTGAGAACAGTCTGCTGAGACCTCACAGTTTTATTTTATGCACTGCAGGCAAAGGCTTCAAGCCCCTGGCAAATAGTGTTACAGATTTCAGTCAGATCATTTTGCCACTTTGCTCAATAGAAAACAATAAAATAATTATTCAGGAGGAATATTTGAGAGCTTGAAGCACTTTTTCTTTACACCAGAGCCATGACCTGGCAAACAATAAACAATGGGAAAGTTTGTCTTAGTACACAATTTAGCAGGATAAAAAAAAGCTGGAATTCTTTTAACAAAGTGTGTTCTCTTCTCCTCAGAAATTTTCAAAACTGATGTCACTTGTAATTCTTCAGGAAAGAAAAAAATCCCTGCAGTTTGCAGTACATCAATGCAGGCATTTTTCTCCTGTCTAATCTGTAAAAAGACATTGTATACAAATGTTATTTTCTCTGCCAGAAATGCATTCCTGGAACATAATAAAGGCTTTTCTGTTGTTGTTCAGTAATTTGGATAATAGTTTCTCCATGAAGTCTCATAACATTTATTTGCTCCCATAAATGATTAGACCAAGTGGTTTCAGCAGTCAAAGCTAGAATCCCTCTGCAATAAGCTTTCTTACTGAAATAATTCTGTAAACATTATGCCTAAAATAATTTCATATGACAAATTTATATGAATAACATAATACAGATGTGAAATAAATCTGTAAACCTCTGTGTATAAAGGGCGGAAGTTTTACTGAAGAGTCGTCAACCGTGTGGATTAAACTAAGCAAAGCTTTTTCTAGAATTATTTTTTAGAATCATTGGTAGCCTTGAAGAGTTATAATATTTCTTGTTTGGAACAACTGGATTGCAGTTATTGTGGCAACAGCACTTTTTTCTTTCCTGCAGCCCCATGGTCAGCCCTATCAGCTACAGTTTAATGGAAGGGAATTTGAGGGGAGTATTCCTCTGACATGGTTTGGCAGGTGTGGGAGAGAGAAGGAGAGGTGTGCCTCTGCTCACTGTGTCAAATAAATTGTGCTGCATTATGTGTAAGGGTTGAAGGGTCTGCTAGTAGCAAGGCTGGGTTGGAATCAGCACTCACACAGCCAAACTTTGGGAAAAGCACTTGTGGCCCAGCTTGTGTGTATCTGCTACAAGGATACCCCACCTTTGCCAGTCCTCATTTGGGCATAACCCACTGGGAAGATGGTGGTACAACCAGTAGTGCTACATCCTCTGTCACTAGAGCTGAAATTCTCCTGCCTTTTTTATTTACTTTGCGTCCTTGACATCTTGCCTTCACCCACTGGTTCTGCTTTATATTACTCTTCTTGCATGCAGGAAGCAATAATCACTGAAGGTGACCAGAACAGTGCAAATAAATGTATTTGAATTAAAGATGATGCCTACCTGTTTTGGTTTTTGGGGGTCTGTTTTATTCCACTGTTTCCTAGAGGTGCTCATTTCATCTGAAAAATTAATCACATGGATTTAACAGTCTTCATTTTCTTCACTGGGGTGCTAGGTATCATCCCCCTTCAATGAATTAAAGTTTGAAGTTTAAATTGGATTTGGGAGGCATGAAAAGAGGATGCCTTTAAAAACTAATATATTAGATAGTCCTCGGGACTCTGTGGTATGAGACAAGGGAAAAAATAAGAGAGGTGAAAATACCTGCAATTTGTGCTGTCTGTGGAGGCACCATTAAAGTTCAGTGTGGGGGTCCATGAATGTGCTGGGAGAGTCCTCTCCTCTGCCACAGCTGCTTCAGGTCTGGAATTCAGATAACAGAGCAAACCAGACTCTGGTTTTCCAATCATCTAATGTACCCTATGGCTAGAAATAATACGAGTGTCATCACATATCCCTCACAATAACACATTTTTGTAGCTGAAAGCATAAATGATTTCAAAGATATTGGAGGGTGAATATGTTTTTTTCAAATTTGCCTTTTTTATTTTTTTAATAAAGCTTTTATTAGACTCTCATTTAAGGCATAGTTGTTTTTTGGTTTTGTGTTAGTTCAATAACACTGTCCCCCCAAAACCACACTTTTTTCCTTAAATCAGACCTGAATTTTCAATAACTTCATGGGGATTTTTCATTTTTATGAGTGGCTTTTAGGTCTCGCTGGGTCCTACAGGGCTGAGGTCCCTTTGCACTCCTTTGCATCTTCCTGCTGCCTTGGAACAGAGTTGTCTGCTGGCTCTTGGAACAGAATTACTCCACGGAGTGCTGAAAGTAGGTTAGGCTGAAGCTCTCACAAGCCTCCCTGGAGGGAGTTTCAGATGTGCAAATCCCAGTGAACTATCATCTCAGCAAAATGTCACTGAGCCATCACATAGACAGGGCTGACTCCCTCTGCTTCCTCCTGGAAACTTTTGGAAATTGGAAAAGGATCTGCAGTGTCAAGAGAGGTCAGAGTGCACGTGTAAAGTGCTCCTGTATGCGCAGCTCGCCCAGTGCTGCTCCTAAAGTTTCCGCTGGGACAACGGGTTCTTTTTAGCTGGGCAATTAGAATATGAAACAAAAAAAGGAGGTCATCTAAATAGGGCCCCTTTGTAATTTCTTACATAATACTGTGCATGGCAAGAATGACTTATTGACCCTACTTAGGGCACAGAGGGATGACAGACAGTTCATAATCCCTCCTAGGCAGGGATTGCTTTCAAATTGGTGGTGCTGCATTTGTTGAAAAAATGCTCTTTATATGTATTTAGTATGAAGAAAGCTATGGTTTTAAGAAAAGAAACATGGTTACTGAGAAGATTGCTTTCACTTTTGTGAGATTTCTATCAAATTAGTCTAATAGCAATGAAAATCATTGGAAAATTTTGCAAGGTTAAGAATGGGCTTTGGTCTTGTCCTTGGTATGCAGGAAAGCCTGTCACTTAGGCCAATGTCCTTGGAAAGACTGAGGTATTCTAAATCCCACCTAAACCCCTTCTGGATGCTAACTACACTGTATTGCTTGAATAGATTTCAAATTTTCTTCACACTGGTGAAGAATTAAACCTTTATTTTTCAGTTGTAGGTTTCATCTAAAGTTATTTCTAAATTGAAAAATTGCAAAATTCTCAGGTTTGGGCTTGTTTAACGCACCTGAAGACAAACTACAGAAGAAAAGCCATGAAATGATACATTTCCACAGCTAATTAAAAAAAAAAAAAAACCTCTCAATTTTTTTTTGTTTGTTTTTCTTTATAACCAAAGGAAGTATTTCATTAGAGAGAGTAGTGAAAACTTTTGATCACTGAACATTTTTAGAGTTTTTGGCTCATATCTACTTAGGATCTTCCTCCAACCAACTACAGAAGGGTTCAACTGTTGCAAATGTGCAGTGTAGTGTTGATACCCTTTTATCTCTTTTCAACCTGCCCCTCAGTCTGTGTGCACACATACATGCAAGTCTGTTTCTGTGGAATCCAGAGAAATACTGAGGAAATACACTACACATGAATTGTGTAGTGTCTCATTCTGCACTGACAAAACACTGTAAGATCTCTTTGGCCAATCATACAGAGCTACAGGTTTTTAATTTCCAGAATTAGTAGTCAACCAGGTTTGCAAAAGGTTTTTAATTTCCAGCATTATTAGTGGGCCAGGTTTGCAAAAACACTGTCTGGCTTGTCCAAATACCCTCACTGTGATGCCCCCTCGTTCTCCCTGAGCTTAGAAAAATATTGTCCTCTTGGTACTCACTTTGTGATCTATTTAACAAGTAAATGTCAGGGTCAGTGGGGGCTACAGACCTGAAAAGCAGCATTCAAAAGGACAACCCATGATGGTGCAGTGTCTGGGTTTTCTTTTAACAGCTACAAAGGGCACATTAACACCTGATAATAGAAAATCATTCTGTTTCACAGTTCTGTGTGTAATTGTAGTGGGGATACAGCCTACTTTTATTTATTTATTTTTTAAATGCATGGATCAGTGAAATGGCATCTTCTCCCAACCCTCCTGCAATACAAATCCCAGAAAAATCTTTAAAAGAATTGCTTATAATTCAGCCCCACCAGCTTTGATGCATTTTCCATGTACTGGTAAAAACGGAGCACAAAACCATAATTAATAGGTTAAATTCTGACTAAATTTACTGAGCCAAGTGGCAGTTAGGATTGGTCTGGCTGTGCTGGCTGAGGGCTTTGGAGTATTGAGACTTTTGGAAAAGGATCTGATCTTTCCCTGCAAGGTGCCTGAACCAAACAGTAAGGTATTTTGGTAATCAATCCATCATTGTTTTCTGTGCCCTAATTAGTACAATGTACCAAATAACATATTTTTATCTCCAGTACACTTGAAAATAGTTCTGCCGCAGTTGGAAAAATTATTTTGCAGTTTAATTTCCATAGTCAGAAGCTTTTCATTAGCAGAGCTTCCTATGACATTAGTTTATTCTGCATGTAGTTCAGTTGTATTATGGAACATCACAGCAGTTAAGTATCTAGGTGTACAGGTTTTTGTAATCAGTCCCTGACAACATCTGTCAAAACAATATGGGAAAATCCTGGCTCATGTTGCCATTGCAGAACAGGACTGTTTGTTTATTCAATAGAAGAAATAAAGCATATTGAGGGAAGGCCGGAAGAGTCACTCTGACTCAGTTACTGAGACTTCCAGCTTCCAGCTACAGGATATTTTGGTTCCAGCATTTCACATCAATAATAAACAGTCTTTATGGGAACGATTGAATGATGAAAATGAGATCACAAATTGAGAGCCAGGCTATATATTTTTTGATCTGTTGTATGCTATAGTTTACATTAGGGTCAATCTCAAGATCGGAAAGAGGCAGGTTCTATACCACAGCATTTCAAATAAATGTTTGTCAGCTATATGAGATACTGTCAATAATTCATCACTGTAATTCTTCCAAGATGGTCTGTTGATGCAAACTGTCAGAGCACATGGTAATAATATGAGCATTTATGTGATTTACAGTTCTACAAAATGGCAAATAACTAGAAATTTCTTCCACTGAAAGCATGCATAGGCTCTTTGGATGTCAGAAATAGTGTGTGTGACAGCTGCAGCACATATAAATCATGGTCAACTGTTGAAAATGTTCTCTGTATATAAGTACATGCACTTATGCTGGCATCTTCATAGTCCATTTCCAATATCTAAGTGACAGATTGTACTTTATGTAATTGTGCAGTTTCCTATGTTCTTATTAACTCTTTAATCCCCTGATGAGTTCAGTGGTTACAACAGTATATCTTGGTCAGAGTTGGCAGATCTCAAAATACAAACATTTCCCTACCGTGCAGCATCGCCAGGGCCTGTGGGCTTTTTCAGTAATTTGGGTCTTTGGCAATATACTAGAAATTGGACAAAGTGGTTTATAAAATTTGTATGTGTACTCTTGTTCAGAAAGAAACCAAGAAATGGTTGTGACTCATGTGGTAATTTATTTTTGTGTCTTGAAAAAATTCAGGTGAGAGGTATTCTTTGATGGCAGCTGCGTTCAGTGCCGGTAGCGGTGGGAAGAGCTTCCTCATGTTTCAGTTCAATTCCCATCTCTGCACCAGCCTTGGTTCCAGAGCTGTTCAGGTCTGTATATGCAACAAAGCACTGCCCTAACAAAAAAGTGAAGTTGTTACCACTTGATCAAACCTTTCACTTTCATAGACTGATCTTTTATCAGTGCATGTTAGTTTTTAACTGGCTCAGGATTTATCACGCCCTGCTCACAAACAGATCATGAATGTGTGATTTGGAACACTGGATTAGAAAATGTATTTACAGTGAAAGGAGGGAGGACCACTGAGTTGTTTGGTGTTTTTTTTTTTTTTCCTTTTTGTTTCTGGCAGAGTGTGTAGACAGAGTTGAGCCAAATTCCTCTTTTTAGCACCACTATGGGAGCTGAGTGCTGTGGAGGCAGAGCACTATGCTTTGAACTAGAAACCTGTGTGTTATAGGGATACTTAGCAGCTTTGAGCATTTTACAAAAACAAAATTTCTGTGATGAAGGAAGTTCCATTCTTCCCAGGGGTATGTCCACTGGATGCTATCATTCATACTTGAACAGGAGTGAAGGAAGAGAAATGGAAGTAAGGGGCAATCTGTGGCATTCAGTTAAGGTAGGAGAAGTGGTGATACACTGGATTCCCCCTTGTTTTCCTCCTTTTAACCATATAGTCCCATGAAGGCACTTTTACAGTTATTAGGTGAGTGACTGGAAGCCATAAATGTTGGAGGGATTTGTGACAGTGCACAGGTGTTTGAGACTTTAAAGCCAATCTTTGCAAAAGAGTAGCCTACTATAAGACTCTTCAGTGGGTACCAGTGGGGTGGCAATGTCAATTCTCTTGGCTCAGTATAGAAGATAAATTTGGTTTTTGTATGAAGTAAGTTTAATAGCTTTATATCGTTCATTAGAGTAAGGACTAAAACCAATATGTAAAAGTTTGAGAGCACTTTGTACAAGCACAGCACCCCTCACTGCACTGAATGATGTGCAATGGAAGATTCTATAGCAGCCTTTTTCCTGGAAACCCACATGGATGTAGCTTCATTTTAATGCAGGATAGCTGTGGCTGTGTGTGCCAGTCCATTTCTGTCCTACCACTCCCCATGGATTCTCTTCCTCTTCTTTTTGAGGTTTCTCAGAAGGCATGTGTATCGTTGTGGACAGATAGAGTTCATGTGCATGAAGCAGCAGGGATGATTTTCCTCCTGGGAGCTGAGCTGAGTCACCCTGAGCTGTGATAGGGAACAGGGAAGGAGGAGGGAGAGCATTCCTGGGATGGGGAGAGGAACTGTGGCTGCTGACAGCTCCCTGTGCAGCTTTGGGCTTGGTGGAAAGAGAAGCTGTGACATGAGTGACTGTGGATTTGTGAAATCACTGCCATGCCTTGCTGCTTCTGTGGTTTTGTCCTGGAACAAACCTGGGTTTGTAAGGCCTCTGCAGTGTGCCATGACTGAAGTGTCTGTCAGCCTTTCTCTGGAGGCTGGGAACTGTCATTCTGGAGTCTGAGATGGCGCTGCATGGCAGGGATGAGCCACAAGCAGTGTGAGGTTTGCCCTTTGGCTTTGGGTCTTGCTCAGGAATGCTCTTTGTGGAGGCCTTTCTCCTTTGGTGGTGCTTGGTGTGGTGCAGCTCATGGTATGTATGCCCAAATCCCATGGAAGGTAATGGATTCCATGGACATTAATAGCTTTTAATTGTGCTGTTAAATACATGGACAAGAGGCAGTTTTGTGCCAGTGTCTGTGGCACAGAGGCTCGTGAGGCAAGAGCTGTACCCCCATGGGGGGTCTTTGCCCAGCCCCTACATCTTGCAGCCTTTCCTGAAACTCCTGGTTGCAGCTCCAGTTTTTTTTGGAAGGAAGGACTTTTTGCCTAAGCAAATGTGTCCATACATGCCTGTTGGAAAGCTCTGCTAAATAAATAATTATACTGTTGCTCAGTACAATTTATTGTAGTCTGTCAATATCTTGCTTTTAATGTTTTAGATAGCAAAAAGGTATAGGTTTTCTTTTGAGATTTTTGAGGGAAAAACAGTGAAGCTGAAGGCAAAAGTCTTGTAGGCTGCTTTGGGAAGGGTGGCAAAAACCCCCTGAGAACTACACTTAAATATTTATTAAAAATCCGGTGTTATCAGTGAAGCTGCCTTTAGGAAATGCTGTGATTTCATTTCAGTAATGTGCTAAGAAGAAAAACAGAATTTCTGAGCTGTTGTCTCAAGCTTTATATAGGTTGAAGGTTTATGTTCTGCTTGTATTTTGATAAATTTTCCTTGCAGGCATAAGATGTAGAAACTTAGAAAGCTTAAATTCTAGAGCAAGGAGTAAGTGTTGTGGTAAGGTGCAGGCACTTGGCCATTGTGTAATTCTCAGAAAAGATTTCTGTGAAGCTGAGGTGGCTGGTTAGAGGGCTTGAGCACTGGCAAACTCAGATGGAAGATATTCCAGGTGAACATCTTCTTTGGGAAGTGTCTCTGCTTTTGCCTTTCTTCCGTTTGTGCTGTTTTTCCTCAAAAATGCTTCCATATTATGACAACTTGTGAACAACAGCTTTCTGTAGGTATGTGTAAAAAATGAATACTTCCTGGTTAGAAGGTGTGGCATTAATAATTCTGAGATGAGTTCTTGGCATTTTCTGGAGAAGCCAAGTGCCACCCAGCCAGGCCAGGAGGTGTAGAACAGCAGAGTCAGAACTGGAGCTGCGCTGCTTCGCCTCTGCTTTGGCATTGTGTGGGACAAATGCTTTTTTAGTTCATTGCACCAAACACAGCCATTCCCCACAGAAGCAGGGCCATTCTTTCAGGTGTACAAAGCATGACCATACTGTTATTTTAAGTAAATTAAACCGTGTTGGCTTGAGTGCCCTGGTGTCAGACAGCCCTGCCCCAGCCCACACGGGGTGTCTCGTCCTGAGCGGCTGCTTGGGTAATGAGCAACTGTGGTTTCAGCTCCTGACACCAAACATTTCTGAACTAATTCCACTCTGTGGGGATGTGGAACAGTGACCTGGAGTCATTTAATGTCCCCATATGGTTTAACTTGTCACTCAGTTTAGGGAGAGCTACACCTGAATAGCTAAAATCAACATTCTTCCTTCTCGTTCTTGAGAAGTGATGGTAGGATTTTAATAACTACAGAGAGCCTGAGTATGTAGACTAATTTGGAAGATGTATATAAAATGCATGTAACCTTCAAGGGAGTTGATGGACACTGTCACTTACTGGGTTTGTTCTTCTAGGGGATAAAATCAAATGGCTGCATATGTATTTAAAAAATTGTTCTGACTGCAGGGAAAATATTGGAGCCATGAGGACATTTTCACTAGCTTGGAGATTAGAGAGGCCTTTTTGGCGGGAAGAAAATGTAGCTTGCTTGTAGCACTGGCATATACTTGCATGTCTATGATCTTCCAGTTTTTACAGCCTGTGGTGGCTATTATCTCCTTGATATACTTGCAAAATTCATATGACGTTCTTGTGGAAGTTCTGCTGGGTGGAGAGGAAATACAGTGCCTAGTACAAACAGTTCCTTGAGAATGCTACATTCCTACATTTATCTGTCATGTAGAAAAAATGCAACTCAGTAACCCATTCTTAGCACAGTTTCTGACAGCAGTAATTAAATATATATTTTTAAATCATACCGTGTAATAGTAAAGCAACTTCTGTCATTTTATTTACCATTTCTGGTACATAGCCCCCATTAAGTTACAGTGACATTTACTGTTTTTCTTGCCAGCTATCTGGTCATTGAGGATTTCTGAGGAGAGAAAGGGAGGAGGGGAAAGAAGATACCAAGCTTATCTGCATTATTGTCACTATATTTTAGTAACATTCAGTTTAGTCTTGGTTGTAAATTTCTCTTTTGTAATGCATCTGGGCAATCCAATTCTGTCTTAATCTGTTTCAAGTGTGATGGTCAGGATGTTGAGTTTGATGCAAATTTTCAGGTGTGTTGGGCAGCAGCTGGAAACCCCATTCAGTCCTATGGATTCAGCAAAGATGCTGAGTTATCCCAGGAGATTCCCAGTGCTGCAGGTAGAGAAAGAGAAAAAGCTGGACTGTAAACTTCAGTGTCATCTTATCATTTGCCCAGAATTGTTAACTATTCAGTCCAAACTTCTAATACCCATGTAAAAGTTAAAACATTTCAAGCATTTATGACCTTTTTCAGGGCTAGTGGTAACCCCAGAGGTCCTGCATGCTGAATAAGCTATAATTGATTATTAGTCTGTGAATATTTTGTAAGTAAAATGTTTCATTGATGTAATTTTGTGTAAAAGTTTCTGAAAGGCATAAGCCCTAAAAATAGAAAGCTGACTTTAGGGTTTTGTCAACAAAATTAGCAATAAATCACTACAAAATAGCTATTCTGCACCACTTCTCAGTGCAGATGTTTCTAATGCTACATGGTAAGGTTGCACAGAGTGACAGCTGTCCTGTCCTGTCTTATTTTGCAGCAAAACTTTCATGGAGACCAGCCCAAAGCCTGTCTAACACAATATAATTACTCTAATTTCTCTAATTAGCAATTATACTTCACATAAGGTGAAATGCTGACCCTGCAATGGGAGTGAGAAAAGTCTTTTAGAGTAAGCATTTTTTGAATACAGTGGAATACCCAAGTTTCCTATAGAATAAGAATGACTATTATGTTGATATTGGTTTGGGTAATTACAGTTAGATTATATCTTAAAAGCACACCATCAGCATTACAGTTCTGGCTGAAATCCTGATATTTTAAAATCCTTTGAGTGGCAGAAAGTCCTAGGTATTAATTGGGCCTCATTTCAGAAACAAAAAGAGATCCTGATATGACCTAAGGCTACATAACAATAATTTCCATCTGTTAAAAGGCATGTGCCAAAGCCAGAGCACAGCAGAAATTTCTCTTGTCCAAACTTCTGGGATATTTGGAAGAGCTCTGAAATGAAATGGAGACAATGTGCACAATGGGCCTTATTTTACATTCTTTGAAATTGTCCATTTACCTGTGGCCTCACATAAACAATAACACCCACTCTATATAGAGTAAGACACACTTCTGCATGCTGAAAACTGCTGTAATCTGTAATTTTGGAGGGATAAGGAAACAAGAACAGGGCAGGGCAGACATCAGAGAAGCTCTTGCAGGCGTCTGCCGTGACTGACCTCTAGGTCAACACACAAGACTTGACCCAATTCATTCAGCAAAGCAACAACCTAGAACATAAAGTAGAGCAAGAATATCTGAGTTAAAATTGTAAAGGCTTCATATTTTCAGGATATTCCAAATATTGTAAGCAAGTGGTTCTGGCTAGTGGCAGCTAATCCCTGTTATTAATACATGTATATCCATGAGTGTATGACAGCTAAGTGCATGGTACTTGGCCTTTGAAAACAGGTATTGCTCACCTGAATTGCTAAGATTCTTTGAAATCAAGGGAATGTGGAGCAGACCCCAGCAATGCTGGCCAGGGTGCACTTGGGTTTTTGCTCCTTTGCAGGCAAAGGCCAGTGAAGTGGCCTGAGCCTTAGCCCTTCATTTATCAAAAAGCAAGGATGAGTCTTGCTTCATGCTCCCATGGACCATTTCAAGGGTGGTACTCAACCTCAGAGTGACTTTTATTCTTTCAGTTCAGAATGGTGTTCTAGGATGAATCAAATGAGCTCACACCAGAACTAGGAAAGCCTTTTCAGGTTGTGACTTACACTGTGAAGATAAAGAATTTTCCTGCCTTTTTCTGAAAGCAAAATGAACACTTTTATTGCTTCTGTGGTCATAGGGCAGTGTCATGTGGAGATCCTGAGCTGGCTCTGAACCTGCTCCTGGGCTGGGGCAGGACTAAAACACTCCCTTAAGGCCTCTGCCAAGGTTATTTCCTGTGCTGGGCTCCATGCAGGGAACTAACATGGCCACGCTGCTTTCCAGAACCAAAGTAACTTATTTAAAGCTGCTTCAAATGCCTCTGCAAAGCCTTGCACAGCCCTGTGTGAATTCACCCAGCACCACTGCCACACACTTTCCACAGCCACATATGTTGGAACAAGGGGAATGGAAAATGAAGCTACATTGGCTTGCTAGTATGCTGCAAGAATTTATCATGTTCAATTCCAGATGAGCAAAAATTTGTCACAGATCTATTGTTTTCTGTTAGTCATGTTTGTGTTTATACTAACATCACTGAGCCAAAATTGGATCATGGGATTAAACTGAACAGGGACTGACATATATGCAGGGACCTGTTGAAGGATTTGAGAAAAGTTCCATGTAAAAAGAGGCAAAAAGTTGGACAGTTATTTTACTTAGATCTAATTCACATGGAAGTCAGCATCATCAGATTTTATTTCCCTATTAGGATTGTTTCTTTTAACTATGAATTCCCATTAAAACAGCTCTTTGACAACAAAATTAGTCAGTCATTTAATTTTAATGTGTGGCATTAAGTAAGCTGGGTGGCAAATTGTCTTCTCAAACAGATTGACTTATTTTACCTGTGGGAAAGGAACAGCTGAACAGCTAGGAGGGAAATCTGCCAGTTCAGAAAATTTATTGTAACTTCCTCAGCAGAGACGAAATTGTTTGGTTTTGAATGCTAGTTTGCTTTTGATGTTTTAATCTAACTGAAGTTTTTGTCATACCATTTGGAATTATCCTCAGGGTTTGAAGCTATCACTGGAACTTGCAAAAGTAATTGATACTTATTCTGTGTTGTTCACTGTGTTTATATGACTCCAAGATGAGTTTTTCCTCTCTTTATAGCATGCAATAAAAGCTTCAGCACTGTAGTGGAGAAGGCAGTGTGGTAAACCAGAACAGCTTTTGTTCGATATACCTGTCCTTTTCCATCCACAGGAACGGGATGGAGGCTTTTTCTTTTTGCAGGAAGACTAAGAAAACTTTCTCCTCACAAAAATAATTTTGTGCTTTTCCATCATCTTTTTCACAGAGACGCTTTGGCCTCTTGTCCTGAAAATTGTCTTGCTTGCTGTTATTAGTTGTAATCACAGCATACTGTTGAAATCCTAGTGCGTGTACTGTTTATTAGTGCAGCTTTCTACAACCCAGGATTTTTTTCTAGAGGAGAGCTGAGAGCCCTGAAGACTTGCACTGAGTTACTTTTGAGTAAGAATTCATGGTATTGTCCAGGGCTCCACTGACAGTGCTTGGAGCAGTAATTCCTAGACTTTAATCTGTTGGTGTCTTTTCTTGGCCTTTAAGCAAGCAGCTTAACCCTTGAACATTTTACCTGTGACATGGAACAACTTTCTGCAGATTTATGGATGTTAAGAGACCAGAATACTGACAATGCATTTCAGATCACTTCTTGATAACAGTCATTCATTAAAACAAGAGGGTTTTTATCAATTTATGTTGTGTGTCATAGTGTGGAATTATATGGTATTAAAACCAGGCATGTTGTTACAGCTCTCATTTACTATGTCATCTGCTGGAAGCAATTCTTGCCAGCCCTGCTTTGGAGATGGAATGGAAAGACCCAATTTTAAATTATAGTAACAAATCTCGGAACAGTTTGGGACTGTTGGTTGTTTTCTTTCTTCCTTTAGGACAGGATGGAGCTGGCTGCTGATTACGGTCACTCTGGATATGTGTGGCCTGGTGTGATCAGAGCCCATGGTGACACTGATGTATTGTTTCCACAGGCATCATTTTGGCCACTAGAACTGATTAATAGTGTGTGAGTGTGTGTGTGTGTGTGTGTGTGTGTGTGTGTGTGTGTGTTTTTGGCAAACGGTGGGTGATAGAACAGATCAGCTTGTTACTAGGTCCTCATCAAGCCATCAATGGAACACACCAAGGGAGATGGCAGGGAAGATTTGTTTCCTCCTCTCTCTGTGGCAGGGGCAGGAATTGGCCTTTTTGTGTATTTTCTCTCTTCTGGTGAGTGTAGAAATAAGAGTAGTTGCACCCCACAAAAAGAGCTTCAGATGGTAAGCACAAGACCAAAGAGTAAAACCCTGCCAGGGGAAAATGTAGCCTGTCCAAATCAGTTCATTACTCATTTTCCCTCCATGAGCAGCAGTACATAGGGAAAAAGGAGAGACAGATTATCATTTAGAGTGAAAAGGTGGAGGTGGCTTACAAATGGCTGAGAGGCAGATGACAGCTTTTGATTTTTGTGGTATCCCTGTGAGAACTTCTTTTTAATTCTGCATTATCACATTAGGTGTTAGTAGTGCCATGTGTTCATTTATTCGAGGGAATTACTCAGAACTGCTCGTTATGTTGTGGATTTGCATAATATGTTTAAGGGCAATTTAAATAAAATTTATTTCAGATTTATGGAATCTTCTCTGAAGAATTTTTTTCTCTCAATAATCTGATAAGCTGTTACCTCTGTGCCACAGAGTGTAAGGCTAAACCTTCCAGCCAGATTCTTATCTCCATCTGGTGTGTGCACATGGGAGGACAGTTTATAATGCCATCTGAAATAAATAAATTGTATTTCTTATTTGATCTGAATACAGTCTCCTGTACAAAGCAGGAGCTATGAAATCCAGGAAATCCTATGACTAAGGGAGGAAAGATGCTGTTCTAGTGTTTGCTTTCAGTTTGGGAAGACTGAATGTTGGTGTGGTAGGTGTCAGGATGAAGCAGGACAAGGTTAAGCATGGAGTCAAGAGCACAGGGCTGTAGGGCTGGCAGTCTCTGGGCAAAAATCTCTGCTCTGACATGCACAGAAATGTGGCTGAGTACTCACATCCAACGGCCAGTTCATTGATTTAAAGGGCGAATGGGCTTCCATCCAGGAGTGCAGCAGGAAAACAAACAGCTAGGCTGAAAAACAAGACTATTTAACCATCTGAAAGAGCATGGGGCCATCCCAGCTGCTGCAGAACCTGTCACGACTTGGCTGCCAAGAAGCCAGATGCTTGCATCAGAGGAATGTGTGTTTCACAAGGCAGTACCTCTGCTGCTGACACACAGCGACATGTCCGAGGAGGCAGCAGCAGAGTGCAAATTAGTCAGCCTTGCCAATAGCTGCCAGCCCTGCTGGATCACTGACACCTGTACAAATACATGCTTTCATCAGAAATAGATTATGGGAATAACCTTCTCCTCATAATAGAGACCGCTTGCAATATCCGGCCGGGGACCGCTGTCCATATGTGAAGTTAAACACTGCAGAACTGATTTAATGATTGGATCCACTGGAATCTGAATTTGCAGAGGCTTACTCATGTGATTAAGGATATTCAAAAGCCCTTCAACATGCATTGGTTTTGGGCCTGCTCCAGAATCCACTAATGCCATTGATTTCAATTAATTCTGGATAAGGTCACTGATGGTTGAATCAATTGTTTGATTCCAGAAACAACAGGAAAGGCAAAGAAGGAATAATGACTTAAACCTGTGGAATTAAGGAGAGCCAGTCCCGTATACTTCTATTTTGTAATCATATTTACAATATTTCTGAGATTTCTGAGTTCCCCTGTATGTCAAAAATTCAGTTTCTGCACACTGATTCCAGTTTCAAGTGGCAAACACTCAAAACAAACTTTTTATGATTTGCCTAATATCGTCTTTTACAATGAGGCAATTTGTAGTGAAAGGCAATGTCCTTTAAAGACATCCCATCAATTTTCTCCAATGAATGCTTTTCATAGAATTCTACTGAAGCAAAAATTATGGAACTGAAAAAGATTTAGAAATTGATTGCAAATCACTGCTGTGGCAGGAGCAATCATATATGCTCATTTTACCTCTCAGCTCATCTGAAAAGGCTAGATTAAACATTTCATTTCAGACTTTTTCCTGTGTGTTAGAATTAGGTGTCAAGGATTCATCCTGACACTTATGGACAGGATTTCCCATAGTGTGAGATGTGAGTTAGAGTAAAGGTTTCCATATAAAGGTGCTCTTCCAGGAGGTAGAATATCATATTTTTATCTGCAGGAGTGACAGGTACTGAGGAGCACATAAGTTGGTATAGAAGCTGTCTTGGAGAGGGCAGCATGGCAATGCCAGGCATGGAGAGCTCAACTGGCAAGGACAAAGCAGACTGATGATATCTCCAACCCTGCACGTAGCAGAATGGCCAATCTGAACACAGTTACTGTTGTTATACGTTATTTGCTGCTTTCTCTGAAGCTTAAATTCATAAATGTGACAGAAGAGAGAGCTATTGTTTGTTCTAGCAGTAAAACCTGCCTTTGCTAAGGACCTTTTCCCTATTCTTGACATGCAGGGGAGGTAAAAAGCTTTGAAAAATCACCCAGCAAGGTTAAAAATCAAATTATCGTCATCATCAAAAGCTTACCAGCCAATCAAACTGCTTCAACTGAAGGCCAGTTTTTGAGAGTGAGTATCTGAGGAAATTCATATACTGCCCTCACACCCTTCCTTTTATTCTCTCCACTTTTTCAGCTTGTCAGTTGTTTATCTGCTTGGCCAGCTACCCCAGGAAAGTGTTTACTGTGTTAACTTGTGACACCTCACGTTCTGTAGGTACAAGTTTTGTAAGACATACTTAGCTGTGTTGGTAAAAGTGAGCATAATAGTAATTTTCAAAGAACATCTAGATCTTCAGTACGCTGGAGAAATTTCCATGGTATTTTAGGAACCAGCTTAACTCTTCCAACCATGTGCAACTCCAAAGAGGACAAATTCTGCAGCCTACAATTTGCTTAACTTTCTTTTTTTTTTTTTTTTTAATTTGTGCTTCAGTGATCTAATTATTTACTGTGAGATAAAAATATAACAGATAAGGATCTTATATTCTATCATATTATAATCTGTTGGAATTTTAACATCCAGCAATTTTGCCCTAGACTAAACTGCTCTTCAGCCTGTCAGCCTGTCTGTCCTTGCCCCAGCAGTAGTTAGAGAGTAAAACAAGGCTTTTACATGGGCTGGCTGTCTGAGGCTGCACTGGACTACGCAGGACTCTCAGTGGGACACACTCCCACAGTGGGACATCTCTCAGGCAAAGCTCTTCTCACCTGCCTTTTAACTCTTCAGGCTGTGGAGCTGACCACCTCTGCTGCAGCGGTAGGGGTCTGTGTCTGAACCTTGAGACACCCGAGTCCAAGCTGTTTTCTGCTCCTGAGATGGTAAGAAGTGAGCAAGCACATCACAAGTTCAGGGATTCTGGCATACTTCAGTAAAGGTGCAGTTTAGGTCACTCAATTCCAGCCAACTATTGCATTTTCCAAGAATATGTCCTTGTTTTGCATTCTTCAGTGAGGAGGAACTTTTTAAGTTAATAACCAAGTAGAGTCAAATGTGGACAGTGAACCTGAAATAGTATGGATTTTGTGTTAGTATGAGACATGGGGTTTTTAAGAGATCCTGGCCATACTGTGAGAGGTTAATTGACAAGCTTTCCTAATATCTGTGTGTCCTTAAGTCAGTTTGTAATGTCTCACCTATCTGCTCATCAAAAATGAGGCAGTAGGAAGCTGAATTATTTCCTCAGATACAAGAATCAGTTCAGCCTACTGCACATCAGGCAGGGAGCAATGACTGCAGTCCATGACTTTGACTTCTTTATCTTTTCATTCAACCTGCAGCTAGTCAAGGACTGAATTCTGCTGTTAATTTTGTTCTACCAAAAGTCGTGGCATTCCTGCCAAAAATAAGTTGTATCTGCACAGCCAGCAGCTATATCTTATGACTTAGAATAGAAATTAGATGGATAAGTGCACTGACAGGGTGAGCTAATGGCCACTCCCTTAATAAGTGCTGTAATTTGAAGAATGCAAAATCTGTTTGTCCACCCTCATGGCAGTTCTCCTCTTGGGAAGAATAACTTGCTGGTTAAACCCACAAATCTCAGTACGTGTTTTGTTGTGCATTTATTTTTGCAATAACCACACTTCTGAAAAAGTCAGAAAAATTGCTTTCAGGCAGCTCAAGTCAGTGCCTCTGCAGTGCTGCCTGACCACAGACATGTGAGTTGGGTGTGTGCTGTCCTGGTCCTGCTCACTCAGGTGTGCTCAGCCTGGAAATGCATTAACATACCCTAGGAAATGAAGTAAGTGCTAAATTTTGATAAATAATATAAATTCTTCCTGGGAACAGGCTGCAATTTTCCTTATGGCTCGTCTTTTTTTATTTCATTAAGCACTTGGCTTTTTCAATTAAACTAGTGGTTTCCTTCTTTTATGACTGTATACTCTCTTCCTTTCTTCTACACGTTTGTCTGAATTAGTGTCTCAGAGAAAACCAGTTTTGTCATCAAGAGAGATTCAATGTAACCTTCAATGTGCTTTGGAATTTTATAACTACTTCTAACGGCAGGAGAAAAATGAATTTCATCCTTTGTCTGAGAAAGCACACTATTAATCTGTGTCAGATTTAAGCAAAATCTATCTCTTCTGCTGATCTTATGGGCTTGTTTCTCATGGAAAAAGCTAAAGCCTTCTGGAGCTGTGTATCCAAGCACAGGGCCTTGTTCATGTTTGCTTAAATGGCCCTTGTGAAGCTGGAACTAAAGCTCTATGGTTCAAAATTGATCTGATTCAACATTATTATGTGTTAGTACTTATTACTCCCATAGCCCACTTCATCCTCACAGTATTTTGAAGACTTCCTGGATCAGACTGGCAAGCTCTTAATGAGAAAGATACCTTGCTGAGTGCAACAGAAGAGGAACACAGCCCTGTGTGTTTGAGCCACAGAGGTAAATATAACCCAGCGTTACACAGTGTGGTGTTTCTCATGTGCTACAGGCTGATTAGCCGCAGGAATAAATGCAGAGAATTTACAAAAGATCTCCATCAGAAGTTCAAACTTATATTTTAGAGGCAGCAAGTGGCAGAGGTAGCAATTGCCTGCATGAGCAGTTGCAATGAACTCAGCACCACTGTGCCAGCAGGGTATTGCTGCCACTCAGGGTAAGCACCAAGAAAACCAGGCACTGTTATTAAGGTCACACAAATGTTTTTAATGGCACTCTTTCAGGCTAAAAGCAGGATTTTAGCTTGCAGCTGACTGCTCTTGTTCAGGTGTGTAATTGCATCTAGCCTGATTTACAGCAGTTGAGGATCTGACCCAAGATTGGTTTTCTCTCTGTAAATACAGGCAGAATTTGGGTTGAGGCTTTTATGTGTAGCAATTAAAAAAGCAGTGAAAACTTGGCTTCCGCTCATCCCTGAGCTCAAGTTTCGCTTGTTTTGTTGTTTGTGGAACTGTTTAGGGTGTTTGGATGTGAGTGGCCAGGTGTTTCCAATATTGAACCTCTTCGTGTGGAAACGTGCACAGATAAGAGAGCTCAGTCTGTCACAAGCCTTGCTGGTGCTCTTTCAGTGTTTGAAGTTCTGACTTGAAAGGACTGACTTCTGAGAAATCAAGGCACAGAGTCCCAGCCCCTCTCTTTCAGCAGGAGCTCTGTGACAGAGATTCAGATTAGGAGCTGGACTAGTTCTCCAGTGAGTACCCCGTGCCTCAGTGGGAGCTGAGTGTGTTTGAGCTCCACAGCGCTGCTCAGGCTTGGACCTCCCCTCTGAGCAGGAAAGGTCAGTATTTATGCCCTTAGCACCTTGTGAATAACTATGTTTGATGCTGTTTCTTGCTTTCTTGTATCTTCATGTTTGGAAAGTAAGAGGGTTTTCTTCAAAATGCGATGTTTCTGAAGTTGAGCTGTCTGAAGTCTTGCAAAGATTATAGTTTGTAATTCTGTAACTTTTCAAATTTGGAATGAGTTGAAACTTTCATTTCAACTTACTAAGTCCTCTGCTCTGCGCCTTAAAATCCAAGCAGGTTTGCACTCCTATTGTTAAATAAACAAAAGAATTAGCAGAATTCAGTGATAAATTGTGAAAAAGGCAGCACTGGTGGGTTTTTTTGTTGTTTTTTTTTTGTTTTTTTTTTCTTTTTTTTTCTCTCTGTGCTCTTCACGTGGTGAAGCTGTTTAAGTTTTTCTTACTTTCTGTCTTCCCTGCAAACACTGTTTATTCATTCTAGAAAAACATCAGTTGGGCAAACAGAAGTATTTACATGTGTAGCACTGCAACTCCTACTAAGATGCAAATTGTGCTGCAGGGAAGATAGTTTGGGCATTTCTTTTCTCCTCGCTTTTCTTTTTTGACAGTCGGTTAATAAAGACTCAACAATAAGCAGCTGCCTGTGATGTCATTTGGGACTTTGTCCACAGAGCTTGTATTTACAAGTACTGAGCAACTACACAGCAGCAGCAAACCCAACTATCAGCAAACTTCATGTCTGCTGTTACTGAAGGACTTTGGTGCTGTGCAGGGTGTAGAAAGCTAACTCTGTTCTTCTAACCACAGACTTTTAAAGCTTGGTAAATAAACACTGGATAAACTCAAGAGAATTTCTGGACTGCAAAGACTTCTTACGGTTCTGAGTTCTCCAGGGCTGGCATGTTTTGACTGAACTGCTGCAAGTAAGGCTTTTGCTGTTTTTATCATCTCTGTAAAGCTTATTTTCTCTAGGAGTGTGTCAGCATTGCTATTTGTAGTTTTGTTTTAATTAAGAGAGCGGCAAGTATGTAGTTGTTAGGAGTAATTACAGCCATGCATCTGACTGCAGTTCAGGACAAATGAAAACTTCATTCTGGCTTTTGTTTGTATGGGATTGCACTGAAGTGGCTCTCTCTTAATTTAAGTGATGAAACTTTAACATTCTTAAAAGTCGTCTGAGTGCTGTCATTAACTGAAGAAAACCTGGACTGTCTGAAGATGGTTCTCTTGTAATTTAATTATATTTGTTTGAATAGTCAAGATTATTTTGAATTTTTTAATATAAATTCCTTGTAGTTTTTAGTACAGCTTTCTTTAAAAATTATTTTGTTTCTTATGCAGGCATTTATTTCAAACACAACTTGATTATTTTTCACTTTTAGCTCCTGTTCAAGTTCTGGAGGTGTGTAAGTTTAAAAGAGACTTGTACAGTGCTTTGAAATCTGATACCTTTTGGATAGAATGAATTCTCAGTTATATGTGAAACTGTAATTTTTGTTTTGAGTGTTTATGTTAGAAATCACATCACATCCTGAAATATCAGAGCAGAAAAACTACCATTCTGGTAGCTGCAGTGAAAAAACTTTGTGCTGCCTGCTGTTTGTGGGACACACCTGTGTTTCTGACCAGAGATTAACTAATTTTCAGGACAACTAGCTGTGGTTGGCATGGAATTATCTGTGTTTGACAGAGGAGTAAACTGGTCTATAGATGTGGTTTATTAAAATATAGTTTACCCACTTCAAAAGCTGGTAACAAACCCCAGATCTCTTGCTTCTCATTTCAATCTTTCACCAGAAGCCCATTCTAAATTACTGTAATTTCGGTTGTAGAGGCTTTTTCTAGGATGTAACCTAATCACAGTACTGTGTATGAGGAACTTTTTATTACTGTTTACCTCTGTTTAATGATCTGTCTTTGAAGACAAAGCACATTTCTGAGGATTGAAATCAGAAAATTATGATTGGCAAGTGTGCGAGGGTAAGTACAAATCAATCAGATAGGAATTGAGAGATTCCTCATGAATTATCACTATTTATTTTGGTTTGCTTTGCTTGCTACTGACTTTATTTACAAGGCCTCTCAGTCTCACCCAGCAAGAGACTTTTTTGGGGCTTCTTATTAAGGTCAGAGGGGCTACAACTGCAGATGCCCCTCTCAAGTGACCCTGTTTCTACAGCAGATCAAAACTGTCCAGCTCTTCTTTTTTGCTGCTATAATGTGGCTTGGCATGTGGAGATACTGTGCAATTCAGGAGCTGTTGTTCTGTCCTTGCAATGGAAGCAAAGATTCTCCTGGGGGGTGGAGGGAACCAGCCTAAATTTAGCTCTGCATTAATACCATGGGAATGGCAAAGGCTTTTGGTGTTTCAAATGGGCGTGTAAACAAGAGCATATTTTTATTCCTTCGGTGTTCATCCTCATTTTTCAGAAATAATATTTTAAAAGTTTATATGGTCTTTAAAAGATGTTTCTGTAGCTCAGAAACTTCCACCAAAGGCAGGAGTGAAGAGCAGAGAGTTGTGATAGAGGCTTTGCTTTGGCGAGATGGAATGGGTTTGATCCCTATCAGTGACTCCTGAAAGCAAGTCTTTCCTTTCCTCTGTCACCTTGTGGCCAGTGAAGATGATGTACTGTTGTGAACTGATAATTTACACTTGCAAAGTTTACTTGATATTGTTGGCAAATATACAAAGAGATTGCATATATGCAATCTATACAAATATACAAAGAGATCTATACAAAGTTTACAAAGATATTGTTGGCAAATAAAAAGCCTTTGAAATCTTCAAAATAATTAGAACAAAGTGAGAATAAAAGTCCCTACTTGGGTTCTGCTTATTTTTCTCACTTTAATTTTAAATGCACATTCTAATATGAAAAATGTGAATTTTACTTCTTTTAAAGAAAACTTCATGGGTTCCTGTGGTATTGTTTTTGTACATGAATTGTGTACAAGTGTTTAGGGGGCTTAGATTTATGGAAGTAGAAATGCTGCTCCAGTAAATGTAAAGCAGGAGGGTACAATTCCACTCTAGTCATGAGCTAATCTTCAGCTAATTCCCTTAAAAGCAGAAGCAGACACTCAAAACCTGATGAGCCCGTGGGCATCCAATTTTCACTTTCCTCTTTTGCATTTTCCTTCCCACATTTACATTTTCTTTCTTATATACCAATGTAGCAAATTAGGATGTAGATTGAGCTCACTTTTCAGCCAAGGGATCCCCTGGTTGGATTTTTCCTGAGAAATCTGCCCAAAGATACAGAGTATAATCTGATAATATTCTGGGGTGGCATTAAGAGGGACAATTGCCAAGAGAATGTCAATTCTTTGGGCTTTCTCACCATTTGAAAAGAAATGGAATAAGAGCAGACTCCAGCCTGTAATCATTTGACAAGTGGGATTGGGGTTGGATAAAAGACACGGAACAAAGGTGTCAAAGGGAATCTCAGCTGGCTGAGGAGCTCAGCACGGTGCAGCCAGGGCCAAATGCAGCAGGATGCTCTGCAGCTCGTGTGTGGCTCTGCACGTGTTCAGCTCCTGGCAGAACTGAAGTTATACTGAAGAAAAATCCGTGCCAAAGCTGCCAGAATACCTTCAGAAGTTAAAGCATGTAATATGCTGTTTTATTACTGAAACAGGATAAATGTACAATGTAAATAGAACATGAGCCATTAACACTTGTAATTCTCTGCTCTGTAATGTTTACTGATACTGCTTGTGCAGCATGCAGGAACCTGAATTACATTAGGTTTCCCCTGATGGTTACATGAATTAGTCATGATGTTTTCAGGATGAAAAGTTAGATAGCTATTATGTGAAAAACACGGAGAAATCTTTTTTGTGCCCATTGCTTGGCATTCAGGTGGATCAGATAAACGGGGTTTGTACAGTGGCAATGGCTTCTGGAAACGGGCCGTGACATTGCCTATGGGCTATGAATCATGCAGACCCTGAAAAATAGGTTGGATTATAAAGCAGTGGATAAAAATTATATTGCTGAAATATGGTCTATTAATATTGACACACAGCAAGAACAAATGCCACTGTTAAACTGCATGTTTGATAAGCTTTCCACAGGACAACCCTATTTGTTTTCAGAGCCAAACCGGCCTTGGATAGTGTGTGCACACAATAGGTCTGGACAGAATCAAATGCATGTCACAAGTTATTTTCTTTGACAATGCTAATTGATTATTATAATTCATCGTTATCTAAATTGTTAAATTCAATACTTTACCATATCCTTTTGTTTCTTTGCTGCTCAGACATAATACAAAAAGGAAGAGTTAATTACCACATGCAACAACAGAGGCAAATTTCATTGTCTGCTTCACTTTGACTGAAGCTGTATTGAATCATCACTGTGAATTTTCAGCAATTGTGGAGAAAAGAAGGAAGCAGGAATTCTTTTGCAGTGAAGTTGCTTTTGGTGGTAGTTAGCATTTGTGTTTCAAACAGTGTCCTTTTGGCAGCTGGGCTCTATTATGCTTGTTTTGCCTATATTAAATATTACCTAATAGTGCAAACTGAAATCACATGTGTGCTTCAATCCTGTGGGGAATCAGTGGCAATACTTGAGGAACACAGCACAACTTGACACAAGTAGAAGGATTGCATTTGTTTCTAAAATTACTTACTCCTCTAGATATGAGCACTTGGCTTGTTTCTTCAGTGCTCTGTTGATGGCCAGAGCTGCATCTGGTGGGAAGTAATGCTCTCCTCAAGGGAATTCTGGAGAGATTAAGTGATGACTTAATTTATGCAAAGTCCTAAAACTCTGCTCTACTCTATCTTCTAAGATTTGGTGTAACTGCTGTAAAATGTAGGATCTTTTCTGCTGCTCTGAAATGATCTGATGAAGTGGTACATTGTGGTAAGATTTTGGGGGGTTATTTTGCCAGTAGAGGGCTGTGTTAAACTAGATAAAATACCTCCCTCTTGGACTCACATTTTCACCGGGAACAGCTTAGAGCATATGGTTGTTTTCAACAGCAAAATGGGTAAATAATTATATCTTTTAGGAGCTATTGAAAGATTAATTATTTAAAATCAGAATCACATCACTTTTACAGTGCGACGCAGTTCTGTGTCAGTCTAATCAGACTGAATTCTGGCCTTTAAAATACATCACACCTACCTGTTTATTCCGAATTGTTTGAGGTTGATAGATAGAGCCCTAATAAGTCATTAAGCTGACGTGATATACAGCAGCAGCATGTGCTTTTGCTATAATGACACAAATGAGAAAAGAATTGTTTTTCAGAGGTACAATCACGTTTGTTTTTGATGTGGCCTATAAACTAGAACTCATTATTCAGGCTCTAGTGCTGCAGGATTTGACCTTTGGCAAAATATTTTTTTTATCCTCAATCTTTTATACAGGCCTTTTGTGAACTCTGTTCAGCTCTCATTTTGCTGATTGCATTTAAAGTCATTTATTGCACAGTGTTTGCCCTTCTAGCAGATGTTAAAGGATTCCCTGCCTCCCCCTTAAAGGCTACTCCTCCTCAGCATCTAATTATAACCTACACAAAAGATTAACAGATGTTATAATTGTCTTTACTCATTGATTAAATAGTTTCTGCATGATTTGCTCTCTCTTCCTCTCATTTCTGATTTGTGAGGTCTTTCTGGATGAGTCTCATGCATCTGCAATTTGTTAGCAGTGCTGTCTTCAGTTTTTAACTTTTTGTGATTGTGGTTCTGTTTGAGCAGGTTATTGCTATTCTGCTGGACAATGTGACAATAGTGTGTTAAAAACAGGTGCATGAATACTTGCTTTGCACACATTCCTGATCTTCCTCTTCCTTTTAACCACTCCAGCTAAAATATATGTAAAATACCAACTCATTTTAATGGATTTAAACTGGAGGCTGGAGGGGTAAATGCTGAGTTCCTTAGCAGGGGTTTTGTCCCTATATTTCAGTTGCCACTTGCAGAGGAAACTAGTGGCTGAGAAAATCAGTTTAAGAAGAAAATTCCTAGGAGGAAATTTCTAGTAAGAGTTTCCTAGTAGGACCATTAGAAAACTGTGGGTTTTTTTTTTTTAATGAGGTTCAACTCTCTCACCTTTTCACAAAATTAAGATTAGTTTGTTATTGAGCTAATTCATCTCTTCTGAGTTTTGTTCTCATGTTGAGGTGGGGACTCTGTTCTTGAATGGATCCATGGTCCTTCCCCTACAGCACAACAGTGCCGAGCTTAGCAACTGTTGTTTGATGTTCTTATAAATCTCATACCATCTTGAACAGGGCCAGACCAAGCAATGTTCCTTTCCAGAGGGGAGAAACATCTTGCACATGTATTTAAACTGCTGGGGATTGATTCTACCAAAGTGTCCTTCCCTGTTTGGATTCTGTACAAGGTTCTCCTGCTTTCCTTCATTAACACAGATGTGAATAAATGTTAAGTCCACAAAAGTTTCCATTATAGTCTTGGGAAGTCTTTCAGTTCTATGGAGCTGCATCTGCCCCAAGGCCTAAGCCTGGAGGGCTCTGCCTTGCTTTGCTCCAAACTGGTGTAACAAGAACGAAAATGAATGGAAAATATTTTGTCACATGTTCTCAGACAAAATCTCTGAATGAGTTAAAGAGAAACAGGTTAAAGGCTTGAGGCTTGAATTATGGGCTTGGTTATTCAAAAACCATAAAGTATTGTGATGTTTCCCCAGCCTATCCCCCAAATCCTCCAGAAACACAAAGCTGTTTCCTTGATTCCTAGCCAGAGAACCACCTCTTTTTGAGGTTGGGCTCACCTTCTCTGGCCAAAAACATTTTAGCATTTTTTACTACCAAAAATTCTTGAGTTCTCTGTGGATGTCTGGGAATATTGATTCAATTGATGTTGGTTCATGCATATGTGGGACACTCTGTATGATTCTACTTTATTGGTGCTGTGTGTATTCTTCTCTTTACAGTGGACACCATATATGATGCTGGCTGTGAGATTTTGATAGAGAACATACAGAACTTTAGGTTTTTATTTGTTTTTTAATGCTGGTACCTAATGCATAATTAATGAATTTTAATAGTATGGTTGATAATCTTCACAGTGCACAAAAGCATTTGTCCAGGGACTCAAAACTGCTGTAGAAACAGAGGTACTTTGTGAGATTAGTAAAGAACACTGTATTCCTCCTTGTCTTTAAATGACATCTCAGTGCCCCTGAATACTTTGAATTTATGAGCTGGGGGGAGCAGATTATAGATTCGTAATAAGAAAATTCCAGGGTGCCAACTGTGCTTGCAAAGTGTATTTTAATCATATAGACACCTGTCCACTACCAACTTGTAATATTTCTTAGAGGTCACTGAGCAGCCAGCTGATGGAAATCACTTTTATTTGATAGCGACTTTATCTGAGTTTGAAACACTAATCCAGAGTTTAAAATGCGAAAATCCTAATTATCAATAATCAAACCTGTCTAATCTCCATATTATGCTGGAGGTAAAAGGCTCAGGTTCTCATTGCAGTTACATATGAGAAAAACTTAGAAAATACTAAAAGTCCAGCCAAGTCATTAAGGATTTTTAACACCTGCTGCTATGAAGGAAAGCATTAAAATGAAACCTCGTGTAACATCTTAATAAACAGCTCTCTGTTATGTCACTGCCTGTTAGCTCTAACTTTTGAGACCAAGATCTTCATCTGGATTTTAAGGTTGCACAGTAAATGAAGGAGAGCACCAAAAGACTGTGCTACCCTTGTCAATCTACAAGGCCTCAGGTTGACCATTCTGTTTGTCTCTCTGCTTGAGAATCTGTAGACTTGTCTGGCATTTAATGATGTGCTTTACTAAAACTAGTAAATTCCTTCCCTTAAGCTGCAATTCTGTCCTGGTGTAACTGATTGGGAATGCATCCTGATGTTCATGGCAAACCAGTTCTGTCATAGTTACCAATTTGTCTTTAATCAAGTGAATTGCTTTTCTTTTTGATTACTAGAAAATTCTCCCATCACAAGAAAAAGCTTTAATAGGACATTGCCAAGAATTTATCACCTAGGTGTTAGTTTTGGGTGCAGACATGGGAACAGAATGGTTTGTACCGTACACAGCCACATACAGCACGCCACAAACCCTAGGCAGAGTTTTCTTTGCTCCTGGCAGGGAGAAAATCTTACTGATAGGTCTCTTCTTCTCAGAAAAACACTGAAATGTCACTTTTATCCATTGGCTGTTTGTTTGAAAACAAGTTATGCTTTACCTGTTTTACTTATTCCTCTTTCCCTGAATTCTGGGTTTGGATCCTGTGTGTCACTGAGGATTCTGAGCTTGGATGCAGTGTTCAAGAGTTTAGAGCTCTGGGAAGCATAACTGAGACCCTTCTTGAGGTCTCTGACTTAACCAGCCCAGCTGAGGGTAGATCCCTTTAGCTCCTGCCATGCTCAGCTCACATGTGGTGGCTCAGCCAGCTATGAGGCACAGCAGAGGTGGAGATTTAACTCACAGGATCCTCATCCAAGAAGGAGGAAAGCATGGGAAACTTTTGTGTTTAGGGCACACCTTTAGGCAAGAAGTCCCATGAAGGCCCCACTTGGCTTCTTCCTTTCTTTTTTCTTCCCTTTCCTGGAGTCCCACTCAGAGTTTTTATTCTCTCCAGTAGCTGCAGGTAATATTACTGTGAGCCAACAAGGAAAATCAAAGGTGAACAGCACTAAAGACTGCAGCAACCTGCTTAATTCCCCCACTATTAAAGAAAAATATGGGCCTGCCCTAATTATTATTTTTTTTAATGCTGCTTTAATGCTTCCTAGTTTCCCCTGCAGGGAAGATGGGTTTAAATCTGTGGAGGGAGTAGAGGTAGAGGATATCTGTCTCACCTATGTAGCTCCTTTTGGTGGCAGAATCTTTTCTTTGTTGGCTTAAATTCAGTTCTAGCTGAATTTCTCCCATCAAAATAATTTTGACAGAACAGCAAAGACGTGAATGAAAACTGAGTGTCTTCCACTGCACAGAGCAGAGTTTGGAGAGAGGATTATTCCCCTGTTTGAGTTTATAGTGATGTGCACATCTGGTAGATAGAGAAGAGTAATGACACAGAGAAGCAGCGCTAATAGAAAGTTTCACTATTAAAGTCTTTGACAAAGAGGATTTATTCAGTAAATGGCACATATATTACTACTTTCACAGGGCAGTGGAGAAACAGAGACAGGAGAAGTCAGTGAATTTTCTAAATCTCCGACTCAAAATATGGGCAAACATTTAGGGTTTACCTGAAATGAACCAAGAAGATTCTTTTCTTCCTTGCTTATACTCAAAACAGTTTTTTTCCCAATCCACCCTGAATTAATAGAACTTATGTAGAAAAACCCCAAACTTTTAAAGGTTATATTTAGTCTTCAAATTCACAGTGGATCATTTAGAACATGCAAGTGTATTAACACTTTTCCATACTAATAATACTTTTTATTTCCCAGCTGAATTTTGAGCTAAATAGTAATATTGAATAACTTTGGTTATTGCAAGTCTAGAGAGATGCATAAACTATACACTTAAAGGCTTTATTTAAATCTGCATAGCATTACTTCCAAGAAATAATCTAGGTAAAAATTATCCACTTGGAATTGTTACATGCATTCTATAGAAAAAAATGGTTGAAAAATTCTGTGCCAATCCAACTTTTGTTTCTAAAAGCAAGGACATCTTTCAGATTTTAGTGGATAACTGATTTAAAAATTGCCAGTAGTTTTGGTTTGGTTGGTGTTCTTCTGTTTTTTTCTTTTGTAGTTGGACTGGTTTTATTTTGCATTCAAAATGGACAGATGCTTGAGAGAGAGATTAAGGAATTCTAATAGTATAGCTCATTTCTTTCTAATATTTTCTGGATAGTATTGTATCCATAATCCCAGAGTGTTGGATTATTATCTGTGATGGCAGTGTATATTGGCACTGACATTTCACTTGGTAGAACTGAGCACAGGTGAGCTAAAGACTGAGAATGACATAAAACATAGAAGAGCTACGAAGCTTTTAAGTAGGAAATTCATTATTATATTTTTAATTTACATTTTTATTACATTTTTGGCAGATGGAGAAATTAGAAATCAATGTGTGACAGTCTTCACATTGAGGAACTGGAATAAGCACTGTCAGCAGCTGATGGCATGGGGAGGAAGGATGGAGTAACATTTTTTCAAATGCAAAAGCCTTTAATTGTCTTTAATGTGGATGAACTACGGCAAAGTAGTTGATGCTGAGAAGAAAGGCTTTTCTTCCTCACCAGGGTTGTTGGACATCTCATTTCTGGCAGCATTCTCACTTTCAGTCGGTTTGGTTTTTTTATACTTCTTCCTGCCCAATTTTTTCATATGACAAGTGTTCTTTGGATTCTCTGCATTGGATTTCACTTTAGGTAATTTCTTCAGGTACTCAGCATCATTTCCCCCTCTTTATTTCTTTTCAGCCTACTATTAATAAACCTAATCAATTTCTCACTGTCCCTCGTGTTAGGATATGTCCCTCAAACTTGTGTGGATGGTCATTCCTTGACATTTTAGTCTCCTCTTTGTCATTGTTTAAAGCTGCTGTGAAGGGACTGGTTATTCATTCCCCACCAAGTCAATACTTTAATCATCTTTGCTGCAATTGCACGAATTCCATAAAGTTTCTCTCTATCCTTTTGGCTCAGGCTGAATTCAGCTACAGAGATGAGATTGTTCTAAAATTGCAGGGATAAGAGGTGGAGGGCTGTTTGGTATGCCAACACGGTGCAGTGTTCTGCCACCATTAAGAAAATATGCATGAAGACAGAACATCATTCACTTTTAATGTTTCCATGATAGTTTTCTTGGCCATAAGCTGAAGGTGGATTTAATCAATGTGTATCAATTCCTTTCAATTTTATGGTCTTGATATCCCACAGTCCTACATGCTCTGCTGTGTAAGAATAAAATGTGCCTCTACTGGCTGGGATATCTCCCTGGGGTTTTTCTTTATGTATTCTCATCAGTGTATAGGGAATATATCCCATAAAAAACTGAAGGTGGTAGAGCTGAGTTGAACTGTCACCTTTCTGCTGTGACCATGAAGTACAGACACTGCTGAAGCATGCATGAGAGTTGGAGCTGAATTCTTTTAGGTCATCTTTAGGTGACATTAGATCAGCTGAAATGTGAGTAGACTTTTAACTTCTGCAAAGGCTGAAAAGTGGGCAACCAGCTGAAGGATTTCAGTGCTCCTTATAAGAGCTATGTTAGTTCTGGCACCTCCAAATTCTGCTCTGGTACCATATCTCTTGTGTCTTGTCCATAGCAGTGAACAGAGATGACTGCAGAGTGCAAGGACTTGTAGCTCTCCTGACTGCACAGATTTACAGAGCTCTGAAGGCATTTGCACAGAAAAATAAGTAATACATTATTTTTTTCTGATAGAAATATGCATGGTGTTCTGCATGGGAAGCACCTGGAGCTGCTCAGCTGACTGGGACTGTGTTCTTGCTTTGCTCCCTGCTAGTCCATCCCTTCAAACCAGGAGCTCAGTTCTGCTCTGGCTGGAAGAGATCAGTGCTGTCTTTCCCCTCTTGTACTTCCCTAGTGTGGACTTCAGTCATGGTGGGGTGGAGGAGATATTTTCATGTTATGCAAATGGCAGAGTGGAGCCCTTTCTCAGCTGCTCCCTTCCCAGGTCACAGAGGGAGGACATGCATTTCACTGTACTTTATCTTCCCTTATTTTTCACAGGACAGCATGGGATCATGAGCTTGATTCACCTTCTTTTCTGGGCTGTTACTGAACTAATACTTTCATCATGAGGTTATTGCCTGGAATGTAAGGACAGCCCCTGGCCCACAGGGAGTGTCTGTACAGCAAGGTGAAATGTGAGACACGCTATTACAACCCACAAAGCCCCAGATTCATTAGGAACAAATTCTGCAGCCTAGAAACTGACATTTCCCTCTGATGCAAATGACTTTGGTTATCTAAGGATGCACAGAGCTGGATACTAAACATGTTAATAGTAACTAAGGAAACATTTTTTACAATACTTACTTTCTACAGGGAGTTTTCCTTTCAGCCATGTGAACATTTTGAAGTGTTACCCAGTGCTTGGAGGAGTAAAACCAGATGTCTGAACACTATGTTAAGATGGTTTAATAATTCTTCATATCCACTGAGCTGGAATACCACAGTAAATAAATGATCTTTTATTCTTTTAATCTCTGCTGGCAAGGAGGACCAAAAGGAGTTGCATTTATTTAGAATACTGTGACCATCACAGACATCATCTCTTTTAGTAGTGCAGGTGGAAGGGGTGGAGTGCACACACTGAACTGATGATTTTTAGTGGTCCCTCTGGACTATGATTACAACAGATGGGCAGGCAAAAGAGATGCTGACTGAAATGCATCTGCCTCAGAGAGGGAGGGATCTTTAGGCACATTTCAAAAGCTCCTAGTTCCAGTTTCAAAAACTGAATTGGCAATCCACCATTGCTTGCAACAGAGACCCTGATCTTACATGTAGGTCTGAAATTCTCAGATTTTCTTGAGCAGTCCCTTGACTTATACCGATAAAAGAAAAAATGAGAAGAAAACAAAAATCAAATTGAGCAAAACATAGAGAATTTGACTATGTGTTTTAAATTCTTCAGTCAGTTGTCTATCAGACTGGTTCAGATGCTTGATTTAATTGCATTTATTTTTCTGAATATTGGAACATATTAGATGAACTGGATGTCACTGCCTCTAAAGAAGATTTGTAGTTCAATGTTTGATGAGATTTTTGTTGAGTCTCTGCTGCCAACCAGCCACTTTACCATGAGAAATAACTAACCTTATTAATGATGCACTAGGTTAGAGGTTACATCTAGTTGATGCCAGAGGAGTCTTTATTGGGATATAAATGGGGCATTTGCTTTTGAGCCTTGAAATCACCACATAACTCTGTAGGTCTGTGAACAGTAACAGAGAAATTTCCTCAGGTCCTGGAGTTCAGCTTCTGCAGGTGGCTGGAACTGACTATTTCTGACTAAGCTCAGCTGTGGTTCCCAGGGGAGACAAATGTGTGTTGAAACCCCCAGAGGCAGCTGCTGGTGTGTTCAGAACATGCCTTTTGCAGGTTAACAGCCTTGCATTGCTGAAAGAGGCTCAGAGACTAAGGGAGTCTGTGTTTACCACATAATAACCTATTTCACATATTTTATAATAGTATTTGGTAATAAATGATATATAATAATAGGTGGTTAGCAACTGAGCCAAGAAATGCGAGCTTTGGATCTAATGTTTCCTTCAGCCTGAATAGCCTCAGTCATGCTTGGATATCTCTGTCTTGGTTACAGGTCTTACAGTGTTCTGAAGGATTTGATTTCAGTGCAGAAGCTAAGGATACAGAAACACCATTGTCATAATCTGTTTTTTATTGATGATAACACTATAATATATCTCCTTTTTCTTCCCATGCTGTCCTGACTACAGATTCATGCATTCTATCTGCTTATCTTTCATAATTTTTGTCTTGGTAATTTTATTGCATGATATGAATGCTTCATATGCCCCATAAAAGCAAACAGGGAAGGGTAATCCTTTGACCTTTCAACATTCTTTGGTGTAATTTGCTGGCGATTCCTCTCCTCCCTGAGGCATGGCCCTGAAATCCTATGATAAAAATGGACAGCCAATCCAAATAGAAAACACTGAAAAGGTTAAAGCTTTGATTATGTTAGTCTATAAATGTTCATAGTATTTTTTTTTCTGTCAGAAAGAAAATGAGAGCTGAAAATGGCAATGGATGAATCATGCTTATTACAGAATACGGAAATGATATTGGTTCAACCCATTCCTGTTAATGCTGAAAGAATATAATCTCGAGCCCTCTCATTTTATGTCACTGCAACCCACCTTATCCTCTTAAATGAATGCATGCATCCATTTAATTAACCTGGTGAGATACTGAGATATAAATCTTTTAAATGCTTCTCATGCAATTCATCTTGACAGCTGTCATAGTAATAACATCTTTAATGCCATATTCTTTATTTTCTCATGTATTGAAATTCCTGGTATTATTTTGAGCACAGTGATAGGTTTGCTGGATTTAAGCCCTTAATCTTAACTTGTTTAAATCCTCAGAGCTGTGCTATAGAAAGCTTTACTGGTTGTTTAGTTTGCTGAGTAAATGGAAGATTACTTTGCATGAAGAAAGCATAAATATGTTTTGCAAACTGAGGCTGAAACATGGTGGGATTTAGAGCTGGGATGCTTTCTTTCAAATGTTGTGTTTCTAGAACATGCTGCTGAGTCTCTGCCTTGCTGGCAAATGATCACCAGTCAGAAATTGCATGAGACCATCCTATGTGCTCTACTGATTCCTTTCTCAGGGAAAGGGTAAGGACAGGAGAGATCCACAGATTTGGCTCTGAAATGAGTCAACCCTTTGCAGACTGCCGTGTGTCAATGTCATTGTACTTCATTAAAATCACAAAAAAAATCAAAGAATCATGGAATAGTTAGGAGATCTTCTAGTCCAACACACTGCCAAGGAAGGGTGAAAGATGAGAAGGTTTCTTCTCTAGCTTCTCTAGCCCTCCACTCTTCCTTGGGGGGGCTACTTTATCATGGCCTGGTATGTGATGGGCAGATAGTGGTAGGACGAGGGGGAATGATTTCAAACTACAAGAAGAGAGATTTGAGTTAGGTGTTAGAAATCCTTTACTCAGAGGCTGGTGAGGCACAGGTTGTCTGGATAAATTGTGGATACCCCAATCCTGGCAGTATTTGAGGCCAGGCTGGATGGGGCTTGAAGCAACTTGGTCTAGTTGGGTGGCATCCCGACATGTGGTGTGGGGGGTCAGAATGAGATGATATTTAAGGTCTGTTTTAACGCAAACCATTCGGTGATTCTATGACTGCTGGAAAGTTTTCAGTCAGAATTATAGGACCACTGGATTAGGGAGTGTTTTGGGTCACAAAGTAACTTGCAGGGCACAGTTGACTTGAGGCACTGCCTGTACAGTTCCAATAAACTTTGTAAGAGCTTTAGAGATTGTAAGATATTTGAGGTGTATGAAAATTAATTTTTCCATAGGAAAACAACAACAAAAAAAGAGAATTAGAAAAGAATATTATTCTTCCCAGATGTTTCATAATCACTTGACACATATCTTAATACAACTTTCCAAAGTCAGTCAATATCTAGATATATAGACAGAATGGTACAGCAGTGCTGTGTTGGCTGTCTTGTAATTCCCATAATATTCTACTCATCTAAGCATTTTAGCTTCCTGCATTGGAATTTTTCTAATTTAATTAACTCATTAATGCTGGCACATGGCACATTCTCCTTCCGTGTCTGCAAAAATGCAGCTTGCTAATCTAAATAGCAACCTAATCCACTGGGTGTGAGTGCATGACATGTACATTAGTGCTAATGAACTGCTGACCAGCCTCAGCAAATACCTGGGAGTATTTGGCATTAGGCAGGGCCTGCCCATGGTGCTGCTGTGAGATACACTGGGCAAAACAAAAGGCATTTAGCTAAGAGTCAGGTTGCAGAAGTGCTGATGTTGTCGCAGTTTTCTATTTCCTAAGAACTGAAGTTTGAAACACCGATTCAAGGGAAAATTTAGGAATTATTTTTCTGCTTTGTCACTTAAAGTCATGACCAAGCTAAATACCAAGATGGGGAGAGATAAGGGTGTGGAAATTAAACCATGTTCACAGTTGCCTTTTAATGACTAGGCAGAATGGTTTGAATACTCTGCCATTAGAGGAAGAAACCCACCCCCACCCCCCCTCCCCCCCAAAAATAAAAAACAACCCAAGGGAAATAATCAAATTCACTAGTATAAACCTAATATATTTTTACTGGCCTATGCCTAGCAAGATAAATGTAGTGATTTTATAGGGCTGGACATTGATCTGTTAAACAAACATCAACGCCAATTCTGGAATCTTTTTTTTTTCCTTCCATTTCTGGGAGGCCCTGATAAACTGTACTGACTATACTTTCCCTGCAAAGACCACAACAAACACCAGTGCGTGCACATTGATGTTAACACCAGAGCCGGCAAAAGAAACCCAGCTGCAAAATGACAGACTCAATTCAATTAGGTTCTTAGGAAACTGAATCACTCCATAGATTGGTAATGAGATATAAAATCTTTCACCTTTAGGTTACCTGTTCAGTCTAACATTTGCTTTGATGACAGTCTTTACTTTCTCATTGCTGCTTCCTGACCTATGCCAGTGAT
The DNA here is from genome assembly GCF_015832195.1 of Motacilla alba alba. Lineage (NCBI taxonomy): Eukaryota > Metazoa > Chordata > Aves > Passeriformes > Motacillidae > Motacilla > Motacilla alba. The sequence goes on from NC_052022.1 coordinate 7,001,649, forward strand.
ATTACTCTCTTTGCTGAGGGATAAAACCAGTTCTGGTTGTTTTCTCTCAGTCTTAAAGTCTGGCTGTCATGCAAACAGGGCTAACAGAGTAGAAAAAATATATAAAGGTGATCACTGTGTAACTCTGGCCTCATTCTGTTACCCAACAGTTAGATTTCCACAAACCACAAATCCTCTCCTCTTGTTAACACCTGGGAAAGACAAGCTGGCTGCTGAGAGGGAATACCTTGCTGCCCCACGGATGTTTTGCCTTTTGACAGCACTAAGTTGTGCAAAGCCAAGAGTGGGAAGGCTGCATTGTATCTACCCTGAATTTAAACAAAAGAGTGCTGGTTTGCAGAGATGTCATTTTTTTCATGTGTCATAACTGTTAAATTTATACATGTTTTTAAGAGAAAAATAAATACAGTCCCTTTCCAGTTACCAAACAGATAAAGTGCATGCTAGTTCCCAGCTGGCATATGTTGGCATAACTCTGTTGAAATGTGACTGTAGTTTCAAACTGCCTGAAAATATCTTGGATGCTTATCCGAGGAATATGATGTTGTACGTTTTCATCAGCTAAAGCAATATACATCAATCATCCTTTGTTACTACTAGAAATGAAGAGGGTATTATAATCCAAGAAATTTCTCTCATAGATTCTGGAGAGTGCTTTTCTGTGTTAATCACACTATTTCTCCAGGGCATACTTTTCAAGCCATCTCCTGAAATAATGAACATTCTTGTACTGAGTACTAAAAATACTGCACTTTAGGATATATAATCAAGCTGATGCCTCTGGCTTGCTGGCTTCCTGAGCAGTGAGGGTAATACTCTATTGAAGCAAGATCACTCTTGGGTCTTCCTCTGAGAGTTTTTTCTGTTTTCATACAAAACCTTGAGCCCTGAGCTCAGTGCAAACTCTGGGCAAACATCTGGGACCTGCATTCTCTTAGACTGATCCCCTTACACTTGAGGATGCAGCCTTCATCCCTGAGTGCTCTAAACCAAGTGCCTGCCCCCCGTCTGCTCAACATGGATGGACTCCCCCTTAGGGAAGAGTCCTGCAGAAGAAACACTTCCTGCAGCACAAAGAACTGTAAGATGGGCCCCCAAAGATCCAGGAATATACATGTCTGGGTGCAGTGTGGGTGAAGACATCATAAATCAGATGTGACTTTGCAATAGTTCACAGTTCTACCAAGTTTAATGGGATCATCAGGGTCTGAGTGCTGATCACTGGGGTCTTTGCTGTAAACATATTGACAAGCAAATTGGTCAGGGAAGGCAGGTAAATTTCTACAGTCTATTCTCTTGGCAACACAAAACCAGTATTTCTGATGTTTGGGCAAACCGGTTCTCAGCACTTTGGTGTTCCAAGACTGTTCCGTCTGGACAGCTGTTCTCTTCTGCTGAGCTTCCCAGTGGATGTGTTAGCTCCATTTTGAGTTTTTGTTAGTCTTTTGTTTGGTCTCAGAGGAAGAGAGATTTACTTGGAAGAGGCATTTTTTCTTTGTGACAAGCAGTCTGATGCACAAAAATGACCATTCCAAGATGGAAACTTGTTCTGTTTTTCCCATGTGCTTCACTCAGATGATCATTTTTCTCTAAAGGCCTCCTGAGATGGGTACTTTGAGGCATCAACATATGTTGGTACAGGTGATGTATTGTATTATCTTGTCTGATAATTACCTGTGATTCAAAACTTTGTGTGCTTAGCCTTAGGTGGTTAACTCTTCAGAGATATGTGTGACAGCCTGCTAAAGGTAATGTGCAGAGGTGGGAGCTCCCATGGTGCATGGGGGGAAGCAGTGGAGCCAGCAGGTCTGGAGCTGCTGCACCAGTACATGAGTAGGTCCTTGTGCTGTGCTAGTTATGGCTATAGTAAATCCACTTCAAGTGCCCAGGGCAACATATTAACTAAACTATAGGAAAAATTAATAATAATCCTTCCTGCTTTTACTTCTGAACTAGAATTTGGGGTGGTTCCACCAAATACCTGCAGACAGAAACTTCAGGCGCTTAACTCGTATTAAGTACTTGACCTTCCATGGGGATTACTGGCTCCAGCTGTAGCTCTCACTAGCTCATTCCTGAGTGGTTCTGTGCTCAACAACGTCTCCCTTGGTAGAAGTCATGCTCTCTAGGCATGATGCATGCTCAGGAGAATGATATAATGATTACATCAGGTCGTTTGCTAATTTCTGGCCTAATCACACAAACAGTGCAATACATTGCTGCTGTGCTTGTTTAAATCTATTGCAGTGTTTCTTTTGCTCACTAATAAGTAAACACTGGGAATTATGTGATGTCACACTATTGTGATTAGCTGAATTAATAGCATGTGTAGTTTTAGGGTCAGAGCTACAAAAAAAGCAAGCAAGGGCTTACCGGTAAACCGGAAGAAAACCCCACAGGGCAGCAATGAGCACAGTGCAATAACAGATTTTCCTGCTATTGTAGGTACATATTCTCATTTCACGTGTTGCCTAGATGAATATACAGAGAGGTTAAATTTTATCTGTTTGGGAAAAAATAGCCTGAATTCTGGTCTTGCATGAGTATAAACCAGAAGTACAAAAGAAGCGTAGGAACCGCCAGGTGCTGTTCAATAGAGGGCTGGATTCACCACTGCATGGTTTGGTAGCTGGAGCACTCAGGGCTTCCCCACGGGATGTACTTTAAAAGAACAGTCCCAGTGTGATGCCCACACTGTTCCCAATGATCCCAGTGTGCTCTGGGAGTGCTCTGGATTCCAGCTGGCTTCAGCAGCTGGGCCTGGGGCATCCTGCTCTCCTTGCAGGCAGCCTGGGCTTGGCCCACGTTCAGGCTCCTGTGTGCCCTCGTGGCAGAGCATTTGGGGTCAGCTTGAGGGAAGAGCTGTGAAGGTTTTATCCGCTTGATATCCCCACAGCGACAGATGGGATCGTTCACAGGTGCGTGAGAAGTCGAGTCTGTCCACAGGCATGCAAATGTGTCTGGAGGGCATGTGCAAGGCTGCTTTTGGGAATGCCAGCTGTGCTACCCTGCAGCAGAGGTATTTGTGCATCACCTGGCTGTGTGTGAACCAAGGTGATGCTCACAACAAGCACAAAGGATCAGAAGCACAAGAAGCACATAGATCATATTTTTTTCCAAGTCTTGTTTTTCAGTCAGTGGGACTGTGATACAGTAAATTCAGTCACTATGAGATGCAAGAGAAAAACTTCTGTACGTGGTTCTCTATGAGTAGATGGTTCTCTATCAGTATATAGATGGTTCTCTATCAGTGTATCTGCCTGCCTTAATTTTGGCTAGATTCTGATTTCTGTTATCATTCTACTACTTCCTGTACATCCCTAATAAATTCATTAACTTTGTCCATATTCCTTATCACAAACAATAATATCTTAAAATACAAGCTGAAACTTTCAGATAAACATAGCAAGAAGAACATTTAGGAAGGGAACTGGTAGTTGTTACTTGTAAGCTGTGACTTGGCTTTAGTAGAAACCCCTGGCCAGGAATTACCAAACCCTACAAAACTGGAAAGATTAATTCCCTGTGTGGTAGCTTTATGGGCTGAATTCCCTGGCTGTTCTGTACAGGCAGTGGGACTGGCTGATTATTGCAGCAGAATCTTTGACCTTAAAAACTTAAGGAAAGTGCTGAGGGCATTTGCCTCTCGTTAAGGATAATGGGAGTTGAAAGCTTTTAGAACTCTTCAGGATTATGTCCAAAATTTGTACATCCCAGTAGCAGCACAGATGTGCCAACAAGCAGGACTTACTGAGGAGTGCAATTAATGTGAAACAAACTGTTTCCCTCCCCCTGCCCAGCATCAGGTAATTCATTGGCTCTGCAAATTCAGCTCCCTGCCCAGTTCAAAAGACTATGGAAACATGGGTGTAATGCTAAAGGCAGTTGTAGCAGATTTTTTTTTTTCTTCTGCCTTTGAGAAGTGACACAAACATATTGGTAATATTTCTGTTTGGAGAGTTTAGATTTTTTGACACAGAACATTTATTCCTGGAACACAGACTACTAGAAACACAAAGTTATTAGCTGTTGGGTTATTACAAAGTTAATGATGAAAGACAGTAACAGTTTAGTAGGATATTGAAATAAGCATTTCAATATTTTAATTTTTTTTTCCAGTGATGCCGAAAGCAGCCTGACATTTCTAGTCGATCCAAAGGAAAAGAAATAACTGCAGCTATGGAGAAAAAAAGACAGCTACAGAAAAGGGAATTTGGGAAAAGACTTTCTCTGGACAGCAGTCTTGTGGTAAGAATGATTATTTGCTGCATTTACTTGTCATATCTTGTCATAAAAATTTAGTTTTTAAGAGTCAGTACTCACAATTTTTAATACTTTTATACTCACATATATACTTTTATACTTTTTATACTCACATGTATTTTAAAGGCGTTTATCTCTTCATCACAATATCACAATATTTTGTGATTATTCAGATTCTCCAACAAAAAAAGTATCGGAGGAACTTTATGACATCCTAGGTAGAAACTTGTCATCATATAGAAACACATCCCTGAATTCACTGAATTTGCACAAGAAAGGAATCCAGACAATTATAATGGATTTTTTATTAAAATACTACTCAGCTTCTGTGGGATCATCCTGTGTTGCTTCATACTTAGTATATGAGGGCTGTAAGTAGCTGAGGTCCTCTGTCAGAAATGTTTATCAGGATATCAGCACAAATGTGTTCACCATGGCAAATCTATAAACAACTCTAATATCTACTGAAAGAGAAGCATAAATGTCACATGCTGTTAAACAGTTGCTTTTGCTCTACCTAGGATTTAAATTCATTGGAGATGGTATTCTAGATTTATTTTTTAGTTAATATTTTCAACGGGTGACTGAGACAAACAAGGAGATTTTAGAGCTGTGCGCTGAAAATGCTCATAGATGCCAGAAAATGCTCATAGATTGGAAGAGTTGTGTATGAGGATAAAAATGCCTGTGTCAGGTATTTAGCGTGACAATCTGCAAATACTGAAACAGGCAAAGCTGAGAGATCCAAGGAAATCTTTTTGACACTCATAGAGGTGGTGACTGTGGGACCCCAAAGCCCTTTTGCCTGCAATGTCACACCTGTGCTAACCCCATTAACTGAATTTTACACATTATTACAAATATGTTGTTTCCTTCATCTTATGCTGAAATTGTGGTTTGGGCTTCTTTTCCCCCCAAAGTATAAAGCCCCCTGACATGCTAATAGCAGTGAACATGGACTCAGCAGGTTTCAGTCTATCCACTGATGCTCTTCAATCACCTGCTGTGTTGTTTATTAGGGTCAGCAGAACAGTCCCACCTTCCCAGGTTTCCAACCCTTTAAGGACTCTGCTCCTCTCCCTCAGGCCTGAGCTACAAGGCACATCTCCAGTAATGTCAGGTGGCCACTGAAGAAATGTGCAGAGAATGATTAAAAAGGGCTCTGTCCTTTTCTTGGGACCATTTCTTATGCTGATGAATTGCATCCCTTTTCCCAGAAAAATATAATTAATTGGAGAGAAATAAAAGTGGTGAAGAATAGTGAATTCTCTGAGCTGCTCAGGACCCTAAGGAAGAGCTGTTTAAGTTGCCCCTGTTCAGGCCATGCAGCTCAGAGCTCTGATACTGAGACGTGACTGTTTTCAGGTTGTTCAGCCTGCAACAAAACCTGCTCTCTCAGCTTGCACGCACTCAGCAGGTCAGGTCGTGCTCCCAGCACTTTAAAACTCTTTCTAGCTTGTGGGCAGAGAAAGAAGGTTTGGTATGAACTCACAACTTTATGTAATACACCAGGAGACAGACAAAATCTGAAAGGTTTTGTAGGCTCAGAAGTCTGTTTAGTCCCAGGGCCTAAACCTCTGTTATTGGTTCTAGGCATACACAGCCCCAAAACAGACTCCAGCCTGAATCCTGCAGCTAAAATGTACTGCTGTGATCCAAACAATCGACCACAGACTGTCAATATTTATCTGGAGAAAAGAATTTTCATAGAAACTGGGTACTGAAAGCTAAGGGAAATGCTTGCAGTTGTGAATTTGTATAAAGACATTGCTTCGTGTACTATTCTCTAAATGTTCTCACTGATGTACTGGACTAGATTTAGCCTTTACTAAATGTATTAAGATAGAAACTTTCATTTCTCTGAGGTGACTGTAATGTGCTGTGGATGGGAGCAAGGAACCAGATATTTCTGGCTTCCAGTCCCACTTAGTGGAAATTTGGATTTGATTTATAGCCAGGGTAGGGCACTATGTTTAATTCTTACCCTTCCCTATAAGTAAGGGGAGAGTAAAGAGAGATATTTACCAGCAAAGTAAGAAATACTCTGTGTGTGCAGCATCCGAAGTGTTTTGTGTTATAATCAGTGCTATGTGCATATTGAAGCACCCATAAGGGCTTAATTGGAGGAGAAACAGAAACCATGGCTGTATGGGATGGTGATACTCTCTCCCTGCTCTTCAGCAAGGGATGAGTAGGGTGAGAGATTGCACACAGCTGAAATCAGGCTTCAAGCACTGGCTTGAGGTCAGTGAATTAGTGCCAACATGTGGCAGCTGAAGTTCTGTGGCTGATTAACCCATATTGGTGTTAAAGTGTTGAAGGAATGTGTTGAGGGAAAGAAATATTGCAATACTTCAAAATTTTGTATGTCTAATCATGCTGTCATCACAGTTGTAAAGCAAAATCTTCTGCTACAGGTGGCATTTACAGGTTGTGTCACCTGTTGAGTTTCAGGGCACACATCCATTTGCTGTTCTGGGGTGTTACAGGTCTGTGTCTGTGAAGCTTTTCATTGAGCAGAATATGTGTAACTAAATCTGAGAGTGCCATCCATACATTTAATTAGAAATTTTGGGTACTTTGTTGTCTACTCCCAGCTATTATTTCATAACAAATTGGAAGAGACATTCTGAGACTCAAGTGCCTTCAGCAGCCTGTAGCAAGTCACATGGATGCCTTGTGACTCCATGAAATTTAATGATTTTCCTTGTTGTCCCCAAATTCCTGTTCTAGCATACCTCCTCTTAATTGTTGCCTTCATATATATCTATCTTCTTTACCCTTGTGCTCAAATTCTGTTTGAGCATCGTGCTTTAGTCCAGTCCCCTGCTTGTCCAAGTTCTTGGGTCTCTCTTGTACTCTCTCTTCCTGAATGTTTTGTGTTTAATCTCTCAGGCATTCAGGGTTGGACACTCTGCTTGGGAAATCTGGCCTTGCTTCTCTCAAATCCAGCTTCTCCTTGTTGAGTGGAGAGTTCTGCATTATCATATCTCAGAAAGAATTCTAACTTCTGGGTGTTTAAAGAAAACACGTTTCTACTTTTGCACTCTGGACCATGAGATACAAATAGGCGTTTCTGATAACATTCCTTACCCTGCCTGGCTCTGCTGCTTTTCCCATCTGCATCAGATTGTAATCTTCTGGAATGTTTTTTTTCCATGATTTAATCTACAAGTATTGGATAGGGATGTTAAAAAAATCCAAGTTCTTCTTTCTTCATCCACACTTTGAATATAGAAGCTATGAAGGTATTTGATGGCAGAGTGAGAAGAGGAAAGAGGTGTTTCTGAAGAAAAGATATGACTTCTCTCTCCTTAGGATATGGATCTGGGCCTTCAAAATATGACCATAAATTCCATCAGTCTTTTGTATTCAGGCCTGCCCCATCAAACAATGAGTTTCAGTCTTCAGATAAGAAAGATCCATGTTAGGGACATCCTTCAAACAGGGAGAAATTCCACAGTTATTAAACCACTCTTCCTTACACCACAGGTGCAGTAACTACTTTTGGATCACTCAGAGAAGGAAGGGTTCAGTTTTATTTTCTGTACTACTCTACCCGTTGCAGGTGGTGTCTTGGGGAAATAAGCTTTACAATGAGAGCAAATAAACGTTTTAAAATTAAAAATATGTAAGTGCACAAATATGTTCATAAAATGTCTTTCATAGGGCGTAGTTTTTTTTAGCAATGATTGATGTGATTTTTTTTAAGTATGAGTGATGACTAATGCTTTACTGTAAGTTAGTAGTTTGAAACCATGGAGTTTAGCAAGTTGAAGAATCACTCTTAAGAAAAGCCAGAGGAATTGCTACTACTGCTGCCCGGGTCAAAGGGACATCTTGCTGTTATTTTCAATTAAATTAGATCTCTATCAGCTTTTAGTCATTATATCACAGAGGGTATTCCAGAAATCTCCAGTATAGCCAATGGCTGTTACTGTTCTGTAGGTTTCCAGTATTGGTACCATGCTGAAGATTTGTTATACACCCACTTATTTACATTTGTAGGCAAAGCAGGTAAGCCTGCAGTGACATTGATGTTTCATGGCTTTGTATTCAAGTGAAACAGAAAATATTAACTTCATAACAATTCTCGCAGGTAATCCTATGAGATCAGTTATAGAAAATAATATCTTTGTAATTTCTGCCTGGCATTTAAAACCCAAAACATACCACCCAAGGAGGCTATACCTTTTACAGTTTCAATACAGTTTAATACTACCTTATTGTCTCATATGTCTTACAAGTGATACTACTGTATTTTGAGTTTATAAAGCTTTCTTCTGCAAATTGATTTCAATCAAAACACCACAACTCTGAAAATCAAATTGGTTTGAGATAGGAGAACTAAAGATTGAATCTTTTTTGTTTTAAAAAACAGATCTACATTTGTCATGTTTTTATGACATTTGTAAGGATATTTTATTGTATATGTGGTTATAAGATGAAAAGATAGACAACAGTTGAAGAATAAGGTGGAACTCTGTGTCCTTCTGGTTTGCTGTGCAAGAAGTCAAGACCAGAGTCTTTACTATTATTGCCACAGAACTTCTGTTTAGCATGAAAACAAACTGCAAAATTCATAATATTGAAGGAGTGCATTTATTTGGAATGTGTTGCTTAGCTGTCGTGTAACACCCATGTCAGATTGTTTTCTGTTAAAAGAGAAACAGCTCTTTCTGAAGAACATTTTGCTTTGTGAGTCTTAAATCCTTTAAGTTTGGTTAAATAGAACAGCTTTATGAAGAGTAAGAGTGTGAATATTTCATGGTTTGATTTTTTTTTCATAAATAATTTTTTTCCTGTTGAATCTTGCATTTAAGCATAACTAGTTGAAAATAACTAGTGAAAGAAACCAGATAAAAACAAGAAGGAAAGATTTTTCTGTGTCCTTTATTCATTTCAGGTTGGAATATACAAAGAAAACTAATATGAAAATTCACAGTAAAAAAATGTACTTTCATAGAATTTAGGCACCTATTTTTTAATATGGGTAAAATGAAGACATATGAGAAGATTTCTTTGTTAATTTTTGCAATTTATTATTTGGTATGTGAGGGAGGTAGCTTAGAAAGGCAATGATATTAAAAGGCCTCATGAAAGGATTGATTGTATTTCAGGTTTTCCCTACGAAAGTTCTTAAACAAAAAGACAAATGGAAAAACCCCAAACCATAAATAGACCCAAAGCCAAGCTTTTAAGTAATTTGTGTGGGATGAGGGGAATGTTAGAACATATCACTGCCACCAGGGCCACGTTGGCTACTCTATTCACTGGGGTGTTCTTTGAAAATAATAAAAGCCCTATCCCTTGCTGATCCAAACTGTCCAGTTGCCTCCCAGGCCCTTTTGATCAGGAAAAAGTCAATGTTTCAAGCTGTGCTCTTTATTTATGTGGATAATTCCCAGCCTGACTACACACATGGTTCACCCTTACAGCTGTGGTGGCATTTAGCTGGGGAGATTTGAGAACAGAATATCTTTTTGAAGCAGCCAGCATTTATCAAAGCAGAAGTTTTTGTTTTATTTCAAATGAGGCTTTTGCTTCTGAAAGCAAGTTGTGGTAAAGTGCTTCAGAGGTGGCTGGTGAACTGTGCCCTGCTGCTTTCATTCTGGTCACACGCTCCTGTGGGGCTCTGTAGGATGGGCTTTAATGGCACCACTTTGTTGTAATAAGGGCAGAGTGTAATGTAATGAATTGCACTGGGGCGTGGGAGGAATACCTTCAGCTGCCTGCAGCTGGATTGGTGGCATGGGCAAAACCACTGAGTTCAATTGGAGACTGCTGAGAAGTGTGCATGTGTTCTCCGGGGCTGGGAGCCAGGAATTCAGGGGTTAAGTTTGACATCTGTCACCACTAATCAATGCCTAACTCGGTTTAGTAAATTTCTAATTCAGTTTTCTCATTAACAAAACTCTGATTCAGTTTTCTTGTCAATAAATTTGGTGTCATAGTAATTTCTTACCTCATAAGTATTCCAGGAACCGTCTGTTATTAGCATGAGTCTGTGGCTTGCTTTGATATCTTCAGATGAAAGGTGTCACAGAGAACATGACGTTGGAGCAGAGCTGGGAAAAGTGCTGCAGCAGCAAGGCAGGAGGGGAACCCTTCATGTCTGGGAATTAAATTCTGGGAATAGTTCCGACTATTTTTTTTTTTTTTGCTAGTTGACTGTGACATTCACAGTGTGTCTGACATCACTGTGCACCATAACATAATCCAGCATTTCAAAATGAAAGGTGGCGTTAAAAATATTGCCTTGTCAGATGTCGACTAATGTTCTAAATTTTGTAGCCTGAATATTTTTTCCCACCTAAAGCTGCTGCCAAATTCCTTTGGAGTCTGCAAGTACTTTCAGTCTTCTCAAAACTCAGATTTTGATTTGTGTGCTGTTTTATAATTCAGAATTTTGTTCAGCTGGGTACGCCATCGTAGAAAAGCCCATGCCAAGGGTTGAATCTGGCACTGCAAAAGTATGGTTCAGCATGGGAAAATGGACCCAGAATGTGAGCCTCAAACAAACAGGTTTTTTTTTCAGAGGCAAGGTGAAGCATCCCTAACATCCAGTGCATCCAGGGGGAGAGTAAGTCAAGGAGAACAGTTTAATAAAGGTGACAAGTGTGGAATTTTGAGCTAGAAGACAGAATACAGGGAAGAACAGCAGTGAAGCACGGGTTGTGTTGCTACCTGTAGAGGTGAAGGTTTGCACATTCATGAGGAAAACCATAAGATACGAAATTGACACGAGGGCTCAGTAAACAGAATTCTAAGAAAAATCTATTCATAGCATCATAGAATGGTTTGAGTTGGAAGGGATCATAAAGATCATCTTGTTCTAACCCCTCTGCATCTTCCTCATGGCAAGGATAGTACCACACAGTTCTGCAAATCTGTCTGTTAAGACATCCACAGACTGAGCAGATGAAGTGCTATCAACTGTCTGCGTAATAGAGAGTCCTGAAATCTGACTAGAACTTAGTAAAAAAGAAAATCCCAGTGGGGTCTGAGTCTGTAAAAGCTATCTAAACAGGACAGAGTCTGTTGTGCACACCCAGGGCCTTTAGCACCTGGACTTTGAGAGAAAACTGAGCTATCTATAAACATAGTGCCAAGAGCACAGACTGCTCTGCATATTCATTTTTAATAAAGTGAAAATTGAGATGAGAGCTCTGGTGTGTTAGGCAGAAGAAAAGAGCCAACCAAATGGGTCAGTTTACAGCAGAAACTGCTCAGAGGTGAGCAGAAAAGAGAAACCACTGATATGGGATAGCAGTGTTTAGGCTAGGTATTAGCATACCAGTAATACAAATAATGTAGGGAACTGTGGTCTGCATGGATTTAAGGACATCACTTACCAGCACAGCAGTACATCTAAGGTGCTAGCAGTAGAATCTACATCAGCTTGGATAAAGAGCACAGTCACTAGTTACACTAAGAGAGATGATGGCACTTCTGTGTAGCAGGGGTGGAGATGGCTCGTTTGGATTGCATTTGCAGAAGAGGGATTTAAAAATGAAGAAGAGTGTAAAGCACTGAGCATCCTGACAGCAGTTGGTTACTGTAAGTCACATTTATAAATTCTGGAGCAGCCTGGCAAACCTTACATCATAATTAAGAAACACAGGGGCTGTGAGTTCAAAAGGACTCAGTGAACCCAGGGAATGATGCTAGAAGTGCCAGGTCTAACATGAAGAAATGGTTCTGTTAGGTACCAGTGCCACAGAAAGAACTGAAATTTGTTCTTGTGGTAATATAGAAAGTGACCTATTGCCTTGATTAAAGCTTACACCAGTAGAAACCAGTGATCCTTTTCAGGAACTGGAGATGTGGGTAAACAGTGAGCAGTGGAGAGATGCTTGAAGAGCGACTAGCCATAAAAAACTCACAGCCCTGAAAACAAATAGTGCGTGGAGCATGTTGTTCCTGAGCAAATCTTCGAATAATATTCCTCCTGGAATATAGTTCCATGGTTTATTGATCAAAAGCACTGGCTCCAATACAGGCAGAAGTGCTCTCTGAGAGAGGAATTGTTTACCATTTGTTGCTGCACATCAAAAGTTACATCAATAGGTGTATAGGGTGACATGGTGACAGCTGAAACAGTACCCACGTCCCCAGAGATCATGCTTTGACAAACTGCTGGCTTTTACTTTCTCGTGTCTTTGGCACATAAACTTAAAGTGACAAACACAAGGCTTGAAGGTTAAAAGAGAAGCTTTAAAAGAAATTTATGCAGCTGATCTATCCTTGTTCATTGTCACAGAACTGGATGCAAAAGTGAAGACAAAGTAAGAACAAAAAAGATGGTTTTACTTGGGCCTGCAAATTAGCTGGCAGATGGACTGGGAAAAAACAGAGGGCAATCATATTCTGTTGCCTTCTAAAAAAGCTGGGAAATTGGCCTATGTTGCTGCAGAATCTCAGTAATTTCACTGTCAGACTTTTGACATTAAAGTATTAAATTCGCAACAACTCCTAATAAGCTTTTAAAGACACTGATTTAGCTGCAGAGGAGGAACTAAAAATGAAAATGAAGGAAAAAGCAAGAGATAAATGCATGAATTTTGAGAGTTATTCAGGAATGAAAGTTCAGCATGGTACAATAGACAATTTGGGTGTTACAAAAAGAAAGGGTGCTAAGTGTTCAAGTTGACAAACTCCAGAAACTGAACTTTGTGAATTTTGTGGTCATTTATAGTTGCAGATGTCAGGGCTTGGAAGAAAAAAGTCATAGTTTTATCTTGGTGCAGGGGAGATAACTGTGCTGAGGCTTGGCTTTCTCCTTTGGGACACATTAGGGAGAAATCTTGCTATGGAAGTGTTTGCTAGTGGATTGTTATTTGGATGGAACCCCATGTCTTGATTTGGAGGAGTTTGATGATTTGCAGTGCGCTCACCAGGCTCTGCTCCCCAGGGTTTTTGGGAGGAGCTGGCAGGTGCCTGCCCTCTGGTCCAGAGGCAGCTCAGCAGCCTCCTGCCTGCTGCTGCCTTTTCCCCTGAAGGATGGGGCTGCAGGCAGGGGACAGCAGCTCCAGTGCCATGACTGTGCTCTCGGGCTGCTCTGTCCCTTTGCCCTGCCCCACCAATTACAGAGTGGAGCTGTGACAGATGTCAGCCCGGCCCCAGCAGAGGGGAGCTCACGGAGAGCTTTGGATTTAGGGGGAGTGTGCACACACGCTGGGTGTGTGCCACACGGCGATGTGCCTCGTGTGACAAGGCTGCGTGTCATCAGCCGGGCCAGGGATAAGCAGCCACCAAGGGAAATGGATGTTCTGGGGACCCTTATCTAGCTCTGGTAAGCTCCCAAAGCAGCAGTGAAATTGGAGGCTTTGCCTGCCCAGATGTTAAGAGCAGAAGGCTGTCTGTAACAAGAGATCTGAAGAGATTGGGGTTAACTAAATAGGGATTTTATTGACAAACCTTTTAAAATGCTTCATGCCTTTAGCAATTAAACATAACACATATCCTGAGAAGCACAAGTCTCCTCTGTGTCTCCCAGTTGCCTGATTCAAGTGGAATACACTCCTAGGGAGAATAGAAAGGAAAAGTTATGCCCTGTGTTGTTTTATAGTGTTGACATAATTCCCTACCCTGCAAGACCAAGAATGAATAGTGAATCTACCTCCTGCTAGGTCAGTTATGGCATCCACTCAAATGTCCTATTTGGAATATTGTTGCATCCATAGGAGAATCTAAATTTCTTTTTTTCACATATTTGTGTGCATGCCAATATACAAAGGGAACAAAATAAATCTTTGCAACAAGATATGTAGACATTTCCAGGTAGTTTTGGTTTACAAATAGGTATGATCGACTTTCAGTCGTGTTTTGAAGTTTGCTAATTTTGTCCACTTACAGTGAGTGTGAGATAACCACTAGTCAAAATTCAGGCTGCTCTGAGTTGTTTGCAAACCAGTATTTCCAGCCTCTGTTAAAAATTTTGAGGTTTATATATATATATATATATATATATATACACACACACAATTCTCTTTTTTATATATATATACACACTTTTGGTCCCCTTGCTCGTTTAATTGCATAGCTATAATAGATGATGCACTGATGATATACAATGTTTTTCTTCAGAAGTTTACAATTTTGATCTTTAAATAAAGTGTGCCTTACTGAACATTTCAGTTAAACCACTGTGTGTTTTGCCTTTGTGGAATAAGTATTTCCTCATTAAAAACCAAGCTGCCAAAGAACTGGCTAAATCTTCCACATGGAAAATGTTCTGCTTCATGCTGTCAAGAGAGCCATGCAAAACTTTGCAGTGTAAATATGTCTTTTGCTTGGGACCCCTGGAGGCAGGGATATTTGAGGGTAGGTACCCCGATTCCAGACGTTTTTCTGTTCTGGGGAGTCTGTAGGTGCTTGTGCTGGGAATGGCTCTGCTGGCAGCTCGTTCCTGCCTCTGCTCCTGCACCTCTGAGCCTGCCTGTGTGCTTTGGCTTGCAGGGCCTTGTGTGACCCAGATAGGAAATGAGCTGGGATCATTGCAAAGCATTTAAAATAATTGGGTATCAACAGCTGGCTTTATGGGAAGCTAACAGTGTAAATCCAGAGAGTTTTTATGATTTCAATGGGTATTTTTCCTAGCGTATAAAGCGGATCCAAGTAATTTTGGCTGGGAAACAGTTTCCCAACTTATTTCTATAATGATACCTTAGAGTTTTTCATTATAGTGAAAATCTCTAGTAGGTCTGAAGGGAAAAATTACCTCCACTGTTTCCAGACACCCAATATGTTTTCTCTGTGCTTGAATTTATGAGTTTTGGCAAAGATAACTCACAATATGATCAGGTTTCAGGGTAGCGGTTTCTTGCACTGAATCCCAAACAAAAGTGTAACTGTTCAGAAGGCTCCAATGTGTCTTTGGTGATGTAAAAATATGGGACATTGCTCTCCAAAATCCTGCCAGTCTGGTTTTGTCTCAATGTATTATTTACTGCACAGTGTATTGAAAGAGTTTTTTGAAGCACAATTTAGTTCTCCACTTCTTTCAAAGTTTTTACAGCATAAATTGCAGTCCCTGTCAAAAAGAGCAAGATTTGACTGTTGAAGAAAATTATTTTGTCTCTATTGCTTTGTAAGTAGATTCAAATATACCTGTTCATTAAAGATCTTTCCTGGAAGACAAGTGCTTGAATCAAATGAGAGGCATAATGCAGAATTCCTCTCAGACTGGGAGGTCTGTTGAGTCAGAGCAGGTATTTTCATCCTGGGAAACTTGTTTCAAAATGCTTTTTGACAACATATTGGTTTCAATTAAATTTACTTTTTTTTTTTTTAATTATCATTGTTGAAATTATCTTCTCTTAAACTGAATTTACTTTCTTCCCATCTTTGTTGCATCATTTATGGCTTTAAATGCACCATGCTTGAGAGTGCAAACAAAAAGTTTCTGATTCATAGGAAGAAGGGGAGTGCATTGGAGTAATGTAAATTGTCCCCAGGAATGAAAAAAATTCTATTATCCTAAAGGAAATCTGTTATTTTTTAAGAATTACATTGTCATTGCCCTTCAAAAATTCTGATTTTTCATGTGGAAACTGTAGTCTCCTCTGGAGTAGTCTACAGAAAATTCCTGAACAGCTCTGCTAAAGTTGTAAAAGATGCTGTTTTTACCTTTAGCCAGCCTGTCTGTTGCCTTACTCCACTAAGAAGAAACTTCAGTGGCACAGATTAGATATCTCAGACAGGAAAGTGCACACTCCACATATGTTAAGGTGATAGAATCTGACATTGCAAGTACTTGCATCTTATCTCATTCATGCCTCTGACATGCCTGGTACTCTGGAACTCAATGGATTTGTTCTGATGTACAGTTATATGAGACAAAAATCAAGCTAATGTCTTCCATTTATTCTGTAGGTATTTCCATTCAAACGTTGTTTTAGTTATCAGCTGGTGTGTCCTGCCTGTTTCTCCTGCTCTTACTGAGGGTTGGACAGGAGATTTCTCTCATGTTGTGTCTTTGTAGATTGGATCATCTTGTGATACTGAATCATGCTGGCTGTCACTGGCAAAGCAGCAGGTTCCTCCTAGCCCTCTTGCCTGTGTGGTTCTGTTTGATGGGATTCTTATATACTTTCCAACCACTTTGTAATCTCAGTTTTATCTGTGACTTCAAGCTTTTCTTTGAGCACCACATCACATTGTCAAGGCTTTCTTTTTTTTTCTTTTTTTCCATCTGTATAGAAATCCAGGAAAAGCTCAGGTCTTGCTGTCTCAGCAGGACACAGAGGGTCTGATTTATGTCTGGATAACAGCACAGGTTGGATTATTGCAGTAGCTGGTTCACAGCCTCCTAGATTGGCTGCTACATGGTGTTCTTAAGTTTGTGCAAAATTCACTCTGTGTGCTAGAGGACATCCAGTTAAATGTGTCTGAAATCAGCACACCACACCTGTACAAGGCAGGGAATTATGTTAGAATGTGGCATTGTTTAAACCTAAAAGGCTGTAACTGTGCTTCCTTCCCCACATGCCCATATCCTGGACTATCCCAGTGTCTGTGTGAGGTATGAATGGATTTAGTGAATGTAACACCTCACTGCAGAAGTTGTGTCACAACCCTCCCTCATTGTCCTTGAGGGACTTGGACACTGCTGGTGTCCAGTGCTGGTTGTGTTGCTGCTTCCCTCTGGTGCAGAAACTCTGATTCCCTTCAGAGTCTGTCCTAAGTCTGACCTGGGAATTTCCTTTGACAGAGGTTATGAGTTTCAAAGGATTTTTTTTTCTTTTTTGCACTCACCAGTTTTATGGTTATAATATTTTGATTTATAATTTTTTAGTTCTGCTGGTTGTTAATTGACTAATGACAGGTGTATTACTTCAGGCATTCCACTCTGGGTATTTTATATAGGAATGTTGGAGATCTTGAAACACGGGTCCCATTAAGTTGGACACTGAAAACTTTCAAACATCTTGAGTCACCAGTTCCTTTGAAAATCGTAACCAGTGTGCCTTCACCTGTCCAGAAATTCACATTTACAAAGATCTGCTTGATAGGGGGTTGCTAGCTCCAGAAATTCAGCCTTACCTGTAAAACTAAAGTAAAGATTTGTAATCATGCACAGATCAAAGTATTCTTCACCTGTCAAAACTTTGCTAATGCAGATATGATCATTAAAATTACTTTTCTGTCTATAAAGAATAGTTTATGTGGCACCAAAATTGCAGCATCTACTATTTGAGTACAGAATTAACTTTCTGAATGAGCAATTATATTAGTTAATTCATTTAAACATTAAGATTAATTAAAACCAAAATCCTTTAGGTATTTCAGAGATGTGAGATGATTTTTAAAAATAGTTTAGTGGAGGAATAGCATTAAAATTTTAAAAAGTTAGGTTTACAGTAAGTACATTTAAATTCTTTTCACACTGTTTTTGTAGCTACAAGTTTCTTTTTCAGCAGAGATTCTTCTTTCTTCCAAATGGTAATTACATACTCCATTTGCATAAAGAAGAGAGCACTAGTGCTTTCTTGAAAAATGCTCAGAATAACTGTTAAATCCTACTGGAATGGATGAGACTGGATAGATGCTCATTGTTTGTCCAAGTCTCCAATACCTGCAGAGGCTGGACAGGGCAGGTGGTCAATTCCAGCACTCCTGGAGCTCCCAGTGCTGTAAGGGCAGAACAAGTGAGGGCATCACGTGTGCCATGTGGGTCCATCTCATACATAACACCAGGCCTTTCTAAGGAGGCTGCTGCAGCTGACTTCTCTGCCTGTTCCTGACTAGAGGTGTTGCTGATATTTGGGTCAAGGACAGTGTCACTCACTACTCCATCCTGCTGGTCAGGACCAATTTTAGGCCATGGAAAGGGAAGTCTAACACAGCCTGCAGCTTTCTGACCCACTGTGTCCTCAGTGGCACTCAAAGATATGGGCTTCTCTCAAAAAAGACTTTACTCCTTTGAGCCTGAATTCAAGATAATACCCTGCACTGTAATAAAGCAATGCAGCACGGAAAAAAAGTCTTAAAATTAAAATTTTTATTCTTCTTTGTCTGATAATTAAAATATCTTTGCAGTGCTTCTGTCTGTACCCTTCTCCTGATGGTGTCAGCTCCAGTTTTCACCCTTTTGCACTGGCAATGTAGTTTTAAAGCGCTGTGGCTGTGTGCAGATGTGCTGTCAGCCCTCACACAGTAAGCTCCACATGGACACAAGAGAAGGATGGACTTGAAGGGCCCTATCAATTGGTGCTGGGTCAAGGTACTGACTTGAACATTCTTCTTGCACTCAGTGGGGAGCATTTGAAAATCCTACCTGCCTGTAACCCACAGCTTGCCTTGCAGAGATACATGCATTATTTACAACCATAAATGCTTCCAACCCTTTTATAAAGCTAACCTCCAATACTTATTTCTGTGACATCTGCAGTCCTGAGGTGGTAAGTAATCAGCTGAGGTTAGTGACATCATCCAGTGTGCTTTTAGCCAGGTGTGCTCATCAGCCTTTACAGTACTCAGGTGGAAGCCTGAGAGAAGCCAGTAAGTCTCTCAAATAGGAATCAGTTGCTATGAATTAAAACTGTGTTGACCCAAATCCTTGGACCCAAACATTTCTTAGCATGTTTAGCTTACGGCCCATCTCAGATAAGAGGCAATAACCAAGCCAATATATTGTCTGCTGGTGGAATTCATGACTGCTGCAGCTTGCTGAGGTAAATATTGTGGATGAACTTTTAATAGTGTTGAATAATTTCCTGACCTTGGCTAATGGTGGTAACTGTAATTGGATGTCTTGCTGCAGGGTCTCCTGTAAAGTCAGGAGAGATTTTGTCCTTCCCTGGTACTTAACTTTCCCTAAGATTCCAGTACTGCAGGGAGCTGACTCAACATGCAGCTGGTTTGATCTGTGTCTTGTCATGTGTGTTCCTACAGGATTAAAAGACAAACAAATACTCCAGAGGTGAAGTTCAGTGTTTTAAATGCATGAAATAAAATGTAATACTAAAACAAATATTATGTTTCTTTTCTTCACATTGAGGTTAAAACTTAGGGTGTATTTTAGGTAATGTCTTAAAACATGGAGTTTTGGAGATAGGGGTTTCCAGTTTTGACCCAGAGATGCAGCTGATGTAAAAGTAGCAGAAAAAAAAATTGCAATTAGGGGAAGCCTTGTAACTCTTGTTTGCCTTGTTTGGACTGTGTGAGTTTGGAATTTCAGGACTGGAGACTGATAGGTATTTTTATCATTGTCTGTAATGATCATTAAAATACAAAGCACACTGCTTGGGCTTTGAACTTGCTCCCATTTGCATTCATGTACAAACATAGGCAAAATTTTATGGAAATGTCAATCCCTACAGGCAAGATAGAGAACATATAAAGATGTGTTTAGACATAAACCTGGAGGCACTCACAGATGTTTGAGGGATGGTGTGCTGGAGAGTTCCTTGAGTCTGCTGGCTCTGTGGAGAATGGGGATGGAGATCCATGAGGCAGCAAAGGTACAAGGGTTGGGGATGTCTTAGAAACCATGGAAATGCCTGGCAATGGTCAGGTAGAAAGGTGATGGGATCAATAGCCCAGCTGAAGTGCCTCTACACTGATGCCCACAGCCACAAACAGGAGATGGAAGCCACTGTTCAGCGCCAGTGTGGCCAGCAGGGGCTGTCCCGCTGTGCTCGGCACTGGTGGGGCTGCTCTTCAAATCCTGTGATCACTTTTGGGCCATGGGCTAAAAGAAAGGTCTCAGAGTGTGACTGAGGAAGGGCAATGGAGCGGGTGAAGGGTCTAAAGCACAAGTCCCCAGAATGGTTGTAAAGCACTGGGACAGGCTGCCCAGGGAAGTGATGGAGTCGCCTCTCTTCCCTGGAGGTACTTCAGGGACAAGCAGAAGTGGCATCTGGGGACATGGTGGACTTTGCAGTGCAGGGTGGACAACTGGACTTGGTGATCTTAGAAGTGTCTTCCAACCTAAGGGATTCTTTGACATAAAATATATGTATAAAATCCCTTTTAGGGTGACCTGGGGGCATCAGAGGCAACTGTGACATCACATGCAACCTGAACCAGTCATTGTTTATTTGGAGGGCGGATGAGACGGGATGAGACAGGCAGAAGGAGGGAAGGAGCATAAAGTTTAATGTTAACCAGCTCACATCCTCTCTTGCTAATGTACATATTACAGAAGAATTTTTCTGTCAGCCTCCTTTTCAAAATTAAGCTTTCAACTTGAAGCTTCAATGTAAAGGAGAAACAAAACCTTATTTCACCCCCATATGCCTCGGACTAAATCAAGCATCACTTTAAGAAAGTCAGTGAACCAAGCTCTTATGTGATGTAAGTTAGCACTGAAGATAATCAAGATATTTCAATTTATTCCAAGTAAGAATCAGCTGTAATTAAGAGCTGAACAGTCAAGTAGGTGTGACTAAAATTAGGTCAACAGACTAGAAACCTGAAATATTTCCTTTTGCTAATGCTTTATAAGGAGACAGCTTTGAGACATTTCCATGAAGGGCAAAGTGATGAGGTTTCTACAGATTGATGCTGGTCAGAGTGAAGGCAGGAGCCTGTGAAATTTCTGTGTTTTGTGAGTGGAAACCTCAGCAGCATACCCTTTTCTCTGGTTTTCATGGATCTCCATCAGAGCAAGCAGTGTCAATAGCTTAAGTACTTAAGCCTTTTCAGTGTTTTCAACAGATTGCTTGGTTTCAATAGCAACTTCAGAAATCAAGTGCTCAGTTTAAGTATCCTTCCAATCATCCAGTCTGGGATTCAGTCTGGATTCAAATAGCTCATAACCTGTAGGTATTGCAAGTTCTCTCATGTATCAGTCAATTGAGAGCATGAATATTTTCATGCCTCGGCTACACCGTTCTCGTAACAACTTATGGTATCTTATCTAAACATCCCTTCCTCTGATGTATGGGTCAAGAGGATGAGTATCACACAAGATTTAAAATGTGTTATGTTAAAAATCTATTTCCTTGAGGGAAAACTTATAAAGAGTGAAAGTTACTCATAACCCATTTCTTTAACAACTGTAATATTTAACTGAAACTGAGGAGATTCCCTATAGTTTATTGGAGAAAAGCATTTCTTAAATTAGTGGTGCTAGGTGAAATCTCCTAAGTGCTCCCTGATGTTTCTCTGCATTGGAAGGACATGCACCTTGTGGGATGGTGCTGTTTTTGTAGACCAAAAGCTTGGCCTGACAAAGCCATGTTCACGTGCAGTTTGCCAGCAAGGCCTTCTTGGGCTCCTCCAGGGGAAAAGAGGGAGATCTGTGGTGCTCTCACTTCCCTCAGACATCTGTCCTGCAGCACTTTCACTTGTCCTGAGAGCCTGAGAGTTCCCAGGGTGGAGCTGGGAGCTAAACAGATGTGATGCTTTAATAAAACATCACGTGTTCTGCATTGATGGGGGAATCCTATTCTAAGGCTCAGAGGAATGAAACTCTTTTCTAAAGTTCATTTCAACAACGCTGAAAAGCAAAGGAATAATGCAACGATGCAATGGTTAACTTGGACAAGCTGTCTTGAGTTAAAGAAGTCAAGGCACTGCTCTTGCTTGGTTGGTGTTAAGTTCTCCCAGAGTGGACACAGGATGTGTCAGAGCCATGTGGCAAGGAAGGCAATGAGTTGTGCAGAGGAGATAAGCCATGAGCTGGTGCTCGTGGTGTGTACTTAGGGGATAGCAAGGTAGTATAATGTGTGCTGCATTTCCACCTGCAGTGCTCCTCAGAGCTCCTGATTTCTGTGTGCTTGGTCTGAAGAATTCCTTAAGAGCCAGACTGATTTACAGGCAGCCTGGATTTTACACATTGCATCAGAGGGGGAGTTTGCACAGATTGAAAGAACAAAGCACAAGGCAGTGCTGGATCCACTGAGCACAAACATGCCTCAGTGAATAACAGTCCCTGAGCTTATTTAGCACCATACACTGCAAAATGCGCTAAACAAAGAACAAATTGCTGCTTTAAAGAGCTTCCAGACATAAGAATCTGAATCCATATGATACAGTGAATAATCTGTGCCAGATAAGCCTTCTAGCTGAAATGTTCAGAAGTTCTTAATTGGAAGGAGCAAGGGGATGTAAGTGGGAGTTATGTGTATATGATTAGGAAGAGAACAAATGTCTCCAGCTTTAACTAATGTTGACTACAATAAATTCAAATAAAAAGGAACAAATTGACACTTGATTTGAAGCCTGAGGTGAGTTTTAATTAGAATTTTCTCTATGTATCTGGCTTGTTTCATAGTCTTGGGATTACTTAATTGGACACTTTGTGCTTTTTAATTTTAAGAAATGTGAGGTTATTAAAATTACAGAACAAAACAACAAAAAAACCCCAACCCTAAAAAAAAAAAACCCTCAATCCCTTTCAAGTCAGATACTGTTAGAATTTGATATTCTGTGACTCTGAATAGGGTTTGACTCACCCTACCAAACATCCCCAGCCCAGCCTCAACTTCTTTCTATTCAAGCATTGCTTTCAGATCTTCCTTCAAATAAGTTGCTGCTGATGAGTATCCTGTGATGCCTCTGAGGTGAAGATGTTTTTGAGGGTGACTTTCTGCCATGGAAGTTCAACTTTTCAAAACTGCAGAGTGGATGGGGCAGAGGATTTGCTCACCTGGAACTTAAATGCTGGTGGTTGTCTAAGGAATGCGTACATTGTTCTCATTTACTGATGCTCAGCTTTGATGGGAGGGAGAGATATGGAAGGCAGGGAAGGGAAGGCAGGAAGGCAAGGCCGGGAAAATATATTTGAATTTCAGCCCAAAGTCTTGACTCTACAGTGGTCAGTACAGCATTGTATTATTGTGCTTTGTTGAGATGTCTCAAGAGCCTGTGCGGCAGTGCTGCTTAGGCACCCGTTGAAATCAGTTTTAAGGAATGCCAGAGAAATGATAAGATGAATTATACTCAGTGAAAGTACAAGGGTAGACCATTCAGGGTTTGCTTTTTCATATTCTAGTCATGTAAGAAACCTCATTTTCTAGTGGGAAATAGAATTAACTTCTCTATGACCTCTTGAAATCTCTTGTTCATTTAAAGTTTGTATTGTCTCTTCCCTGATTTAGTGCTCTCTCAAGCTGAAGTTCCTCTCCTGCTGTGGGCAGGAAAATACAGTATTTAGGGAGAGACTTTAGATTGACTCTTAACTCTTTATGTTTGGGTAATTTGGGGGTTGAAATGCTGCCGTGTGTAGTAGCCATCCTTTCTCATCTCAGGCTATTTCCTCACTGGAGCTGTTCTCACCTTTGCACCAGAACACATTGCAATCACACCTGATTGTGGGTATAAATCTCATGGCTGCTTTTCCCATAAGTAATCTGAGCAACTTGAATGTAAATAATGTCAAAAATGTGACCTTTGTCCCTAATCCTGCCATTTTGAAAAAGCATTTTGGGGGATGTTTTGAAATGTGACACTTCTGTATCCTACAGCATTGTCAAATTTACAGTTCAGTCCTTGCTTCCATAAACTTTAAAAGCAATAGCATTGAAAGTTCAAGCAAGCAGAGTTATTCAGTTCTGTGCAGATCCTGAGAGTCAATGAAATTATGATGTCAGGAAGATTCAAGCCATGCTTTAGTCAACCGAAAATATTGACAGAAAAGAAAATTCAATTTTTCCAGTAAACCCAGCCATTTTATCTCATGCATCCAAGCATTTTTCTTGGACATGACAATGTGAGCTGAGAGCATTGTTTTATCAAATACTATTCCAGCTGTAGAATCCCATACCCTGCAACTGAAAACACCTTTAATGTTCTGGTTTCTTGCAGTTTTCTATGATGCCCACTGTAGGAAATATTTCTGAGGTAAACAAGCAATAAACCTGTCACTGAATGAATTCTGTTTGTTCAAAGAGACAATGACTGTCCTTGCTGCAAAAGCTGTACGTTCAGCTTTGCAAAAGATGAAACTGCAGAAAGAGAAATTGCACTCAAAATGTGTTTCTGTGAGCACTTGTATTAAACCTGAGTTTTTCTCAAGTGTTTGTGACAAGTACAGCATTTCAGAATATTTTTTTCTCTAATGATGGAATAAATAAGTAAATGAGCACAGATTGAAATTTGGAAGCTTTTTGCATCTAATTCATTTAATGTATTTATTTAACATATCAATGTATTACAGCTGAAACTGTGGAATGCTTGATGGAAATTAGTATTTGGATTCAACATGCCTATAATTAAACCAGAATTGATGAGCTTAAGCCATGTTGACAATAAGAGCCATGGGAGGGCAAAATGATAAAAATTATGTCTAAATCCATCTTGTAGAGACAATGACACTTATTTGCCAGTAATTCCACTACATTTTGAGAAGATAAATTTCAAATTGTGCTTGTTTTTTTTAAGTATTCAAAATATAAATTAGGTAGGGATAACTTGGAGAATAAGCTTCATTCTAAGGTGCACAGATGGGCTGGAACTGGAGATTTTTAACACTCAAACTATTTTGCAAGCAGAGGTGACGGGTTGGCATGGGCACCACGGAACAAAGCAGGCACTTACACATGCTCCTCACCTGGCACGCTTGGTAAGAGTTTACGTGTGTGATATTTTCATTTGATCCATCAGCATGTGCTTAACAGCTTCATGTGTGAAAGCAATCAGGAAAAGAAAATAAAGCACCCAGCATCTGTGTGGGGCCTTTCAGGCAGCAAACAAATGGCTAATAAAGCACTGACCCAAACCAATTGCTGCCAAATGGGCACACACAGGGGGCATCTGCACAGCACAGGATGGAGAAAGGAAAGCCACCTTTGTCAAGCTGCAGCACTTCCATACATATAAAGAAGGAGGTAACTGCAGTATTTTAAATATCATTAAGTTACAATTTTATGGAGGAATACAAGCCTGTGAGTTCCACAGGAGGCACATTTGATATGGTGGAATGTATCATTTGGTCAAATTAGGATGCCTGGGGCATGATCAGTTATCATCAAGGCCTCTCTGAAAACAAGTGAAATTAGGTTTTCTCAGGAATCCCCTGAAAAAGTAGGACTGTCAAAGGAACCACCATGACTATCACAGGAGTGACTCCCGCACTGCAGGAGGATGTGGGACACCATGAGCCACGGGTTTTGGAGGATTTTGGTGCCTGGGCAGAAAAGGAGAAGTAAGATCTGTGGGATTGTCTTGATTTCTTGTGGATATCCTCACTGTAGCTTTGGGATACATGGAGTGTTTTGGGAATGGACCCCTCTGCTGGTCCTGTAGCCAGCAAATGTCCCCAGCCTGGCCACAGTGAAGTGACTCAGAAGAAACCCTCCAGGTGGGAATTAGGAGAGCCCTGCAAGAGAGGCTCATAATTCGGGTAGCATCTGTTGCAATGGGCTCCTGTTCATTTGATTAAAATGCAGACAAATTGCAGCTTGTGGTGAAGCTTCTCATATGATAAATTGGCCCCTGTTCTGGATAGTTTGGCACTGACACTTCTGTTATGCTTCTGTTATGTATTTTCCTGAAGGAAGGAGATAATGCTGTGGGTTTTACTGTGATTTCTCTGCTGTAAATTTGATGCTATTACTGTTTTCTTTTTTTTTTTTTTTTCCATTCAGCTCATTTGGAATTGTTGAACTCCTGTGAAATAAGGATAAAAGTAATCTTAGAAGCAAGGTTTATACATTGTTTTTCCAGTATTTGAGATACAAAAGCCATGCTAAACTTATTTTCAGACTGTTTTCTTTCATTTTCTCTCCTTTCCCTGCTGATGTTTCTCGGCAATATAGAGCTGTAGAGCAGCAGTAAGAAAAGGCAGTGTGGGCTGCACCCCCAGCAATGTTTTGATCTTTTGCTCTTTCTGTAGCTGTGAATAACACACAGTTTACTTTTGTTGATGACAAACAGACACCATGGGTTACCCAGGAAAACAAACAGGTGTTGGGTCTGGCCTGAGAACTCTGATAAACCCTCCTCTTTACATGGCATTTTCTATTAGATTCTGGAAACAGCATTAAATTCAAATGCAACTGTCAGGCAACCTTCTTGCATATTCTATCAGTCCCAAATTGCCAAACAATGTCAGGAATTAGAGCAATTCAGAATATAAGACTGAATTCATAGGGCAGCTGGCCTTTGTCTCTGCACAAGGCTAACCCAGATTTCACATTACCAAGCTGAGATGCTTCAAGTCATATTAGAGATTTCTAACATCTTTAGTCAGACCTGGCATCTCTATCAAAGATGCTTATTTGCATGTGGCCATCTGTGAATTGCTGACAGACTTTCTGAGCTCACAGCATATGTTTGTGCAAACAAATATAAAATAGAACATAGAAAAGCTTGTATTGGAAGAGGGATGGTGAAAGAGATTGCCTCACCTCTTGGTGAAGGCTCCAGGACTGGGCTGGACTGTAGACTTAGGTTTAAGCATTTCTGCTGCATAGCTGGTTATAGCTCAGGGCTTTAGGGCAATGGCTCTGTGCGTGTAGATACAGCCTGGGAGAGTTGATAAATGAGGAAAAGGGCTTGCAAGCAAATTCTGCTCATTTTTAAATATGGACACTATAGAGTTAACCTAGCTTTTACTGTCTGGAATGGAGCAGCCAGTAGATATCCTCCTTTTAACCTTACAACTAGTCTCAAGAGCTACTTTAGCAGGCAGAATCAAGCATCCCTTAGTTCCCTCCTCTGACTGGATTACTGAATGAAATTCTGTGGCCTTCATTATTCAGGAGGTCAGATTTGAAGAGAATGGTTGTCCTGCTGCCTGTGAAATCTAGTACTTCTGCAGTTCTAGAGGGTTAAGGTTCAGGAGCTGGATTCTGGTGTCATGCCCTGGCATTATCTCTCCTTGTAATTCAGCTCTGTAACGCTGTGAAGCCACACTGTTACTTGTGTGATTCCCAGAGGGGAGAGTGATTTGCAGCATTTTATTATTCTTTGCAAGCCAACAACCAGAGAAAGCAAGATCTGGCATAACTTTTCAAAGAGACGGGCAAAAGGGAAGTGAAAAAGCAAAACTGGTAACTAGTGGCTGCTTTCAGTGATAGCTGTGTTTTTAGTGTGGCTAATACCGCGTCTCAGTTTCATTTTCTGCCTGATGGTTGATACCTTTGCTGAAGTGCTTTGCAATGCTGTGAGACTGCTCTAGAGGACAGGGTATCATTATGGTGTGTCACTTCTATTTTCTGGGTAGAAGTGACTATCAATAGTTCGACAAAATTCCATCCTCCCCAGTGGAAGGACTGTGTGGAGAATAGCTGGAAGCAGCATAGGAAAAGTAGCAAGGGAAGCAGCATGGAGGGAAGCAGGGCAGTTCAGGGGAGAACCCAGGCACAATTGTTCCACCACCATCTGGTGCAGCAGCCAATTGCCTTGAGCTGCTCTCCTTTCCATTACTTTTGGGATGGAGGGAAGAGCTGCTGTACTTTTAATAGAAATGTACCAGCTTTACAATTACTTTGCCCTTTTGGCCAGAGGAATATGCTGTACTCAAAACACTAATTTAAAACCAAGAATTTCTAAAAAAAAAGTATGAATGGTATGAATGAGAGAGCCGTTTCAAAGAACAAAGATGCTTTTATATTTATTTTGGGTTAAGCTTGTTTGTAGAAAATCTATCTGTTCCTGTTCTCTCTGGACTAATACATCAGACTGTGACTTGTCTTGTCTGCTTGCATTAATAGCACTGCTTTATGATAAATGTTATAACACAGTGTGACTCAGATGAGTTTCCTCATGCCTTCAATGCAGGACTGTCACAATGAAACCTGAAAGGATGTGCATCTTTTGATTCACCACTCCATCAGCACTGCGCTGATGCTCCAGCCATTTTTAGGGCTATTTGTTTTATCTTTGCCATGTATTGCTTTGCTTTTGCTTTTAGAATCCCAAGGGAATTTTCAAACTGATCTATCAAAGGCCAAGGTGATCTGGTATGAATAAAAGAAAAAAAAATAGGAAGAAGAAAAATAGGACATTTGAAACCTGTCAAATTGTTGCATCATGTCCTTCACATTAGGGCCAAAACTCAAGAAGGAAAGTTTGTATTGTTAACAATGGTTTTTCCAGGACAGAGAAGTATTCCAAAGAGGACCTGAGAAACTCTGAGAACTGTCCCAACCAGTGCAGACCACGTGATAAATCTAAGAACAATGTCTCTATAATTTTGATTTGTATCCAGCAGAATAGGAAAATATAATTCCCTAACTCTCTCATAAGATATAAAATACAAGATAAATTTTCTTGCTAAAATTGATGAGACTTTTATTTATAAAGGTCTCTGGCATTTCCCAGTTCAACATAGGAAAATTCTGAAATGTGTTTTGAGACATTTCTTGCCAAACTCTGTTTGCAGTATTTACATCCACTGTGGGATATCTTGGATTGTGCCACTGACACATCATGGAGAAATTACCTTTTCCTAGAAGTGGCATAAATTTCATCTCCTGAAATGGGAAATTTCTTCAAAGAGGAGCTGTAGGGCATGAGTGGGGTGAGCACAGAAACAAAGCTAAGAGCTTGTTCTAGTGAGAACCTTCATATCCCAGAAATAGTAATACTTAACCCACCAGGATTTGTGAATCATATTCGAATGAAATTGCAATGTATGAATATTGTGCCAAATTTCTATTAGCTATTTTGAAGTTACACATTTTTTATCATCTAAAGTATGCTAAAATTGTTCCTGATCTCCTGCCTGCCTGTTTAATTTTAACCAATGTTGATATCAAGAGCTGGTAGAAGTATTCTGAATTAAAATTAAAAGTCAATCCAGAAAAAAATCCATATTATGTTTGTAAAATAATTAATTCATTTTGTTTAATGGACTCCATTTGCAACACACTCTAAGTCCTGTTAACAAAGATAACAATATAGTAGGTCTCCACAACATCTAAACACCTGAGGCAGGCATTTCTTTATAAAATCCAGGGACTAGACTGTCCTCTCATATTCTGTCTCCTTCACTTTCTGTATGTACACATAGACATATAATTACAAATGACACGTCATTTTTTGAGGGCAGAATTTGGTTCTGAGTTAGGTACAGTGTGTTTGTGGAACTAATAGCTATAATATTTCTTTTGAAACGTTATATTCTGTCTTCTGTTTCTGTTCTTTTTGCCCTCTAGGTAAGCAAATCCATTTATGGTCAGCTGATATCGAGTGAGACATGACTGTAGTGATTGTGTAAGTTAGGAAAACTGAAAGTTGAAGTCAAATTTTTTTGGATTATCCTCTGCTCAGCAGTCAGTGCATGTACTGTTGACAAAAGAAGAAATCACTCTGCAAAAGGAGAGACATGTATTTTGGTTAAAGGTCTCGTATGCACACAAGGCATGCATGGAAGTGGCAAAGGACTTAATTTTACTGGCAAAAATAGTAGTTTTGCCACAAAAACCTTTAACATTGTATCACTTGAAGCGATACCATTGCTCAAAAGTCTTGTGTGTTAGACCGATAACACTTCAATAGTAATATCTAAGGGTGAAATGAAAATCAAATGAAAGTGTGTGTGGAGCCACTCTACAGATCTGTTCCTGTGTGTCTTAGAAATGTCATTCTCCACGTACTGAGGAAAATACACATCAGTGTCATTTCTGGTGCCCTTCATGCACTGAGTGTTATGGTGGGTGGTGAAAGGTCTCAGAACTGACAGAATAGAAAATTCTCTTGTGTTTTACAATCTTTGTGCTCTTCCCACTTTTAGAGGCAAGAATAGAAGAGATATATGATAAGAGAAAGAGAAATCTTGGTTTCTTTGGGACTGTATGGCTTCAGGTGTCATTGTCCTCTGCTAGTTATAGTCCCCAGCTTGTCTGGGTGTGCTGCCCTTTGTATTTGTGCAGGCCAGAAAAGCAAGCCATGAGCTGCTGGGACTCAGAAAACCCATTTTGGCACTAAGTAAATTATACTGTTCCCTGAATCCTTCTGTCCCCCAGCTGTGTTTCCTTCAGCTGTGTGTGGAACTTATCCACAATACTGTGAGAGAGAGGAGCAAAGCAAGTGTATGAGTCATGAAAAGTTCTTACTGTGCCTTTGAAGGGTGTGTGGAATCTTGTGCTTATCTTGACCTGTCCAATTTATTTACCAGATCTTTAAAAACTAATTCAGCATTACTTAGATCACTTCTTATTTGTGCTGGAAATGCTGTCTGCATTTGCATTTGATGTATTTAAAAGATGCAAATCCATTGAATACAGCAGAGTCTAATAGAGAGAGAGGATTTTTGAATCAAACTTAAACCAGTCTAATTTTTTTTCTTCTTCTTTATGATTACCTTCCTCCCTGAAAGTCCTTTTGTATCCAATAATTTGTAACTTCTGTGAAGATACGATGTTCATTGCCTGGGAACAGAAGGCACTGGTTTTGCAGAAGAACACAGGCTGCCATCAGAGGCTGTGCAGCTGACAGCCTGATGCCAGGCCAATAGTCTGGCAGGCTAAATCTGGACTGGACCCTTCAAGGCCAGGAGAAGTCCTGTTCCTGCTTGTGTGTGTTGTGCCCATGCAGTGTCAATGACATGCTGCTGCTCTCTGTGCTGAGAAATCCTCTCAGGGATCCACAGGCTCAAGGCAGCAGTCATGATGTTGGCTTGTTCCTTGACTGATAAATTCAGACCCCCAAAATACCACAGAAGCCCTTGGATTGGCTTGGAGGCTTTCCACTGGGGTCTGTCAGAAGCTTCCAGTTTCTTCTCTGTAGCTAAGTATCCCACAGGGACACACAGGGATATCCCACAGGGATACTTTCTTTGAGGGGCATTCCCTCAAAGAAAAGGCAATGGATTTTGCAAAGATATTGTGTGTTAGGGGGAAGCTGTCCTTGGGACCTCAGCTCCTATGGCTTTAGGCTCTGTATTAATAAATTCAGTGCTGGCCCAGCACACACCACATTCACCTTCACTATCCAAATAATCCAAAGTAATTCCTCTCTTTTAAACTCAGTTTGGTTTAGATCTTATTTTGTCCCCCATTCTATTGAAAGATTCTGCGTTTCAGAACCAAACTGTGTCAGGGGATGCCACTCCTGACTTTGGCCCAGCTTCTTCACTCAAGTTCCTTTCCCTGTCTCTGTAGAAGGCAGCAGTGCTGTGGCCCCTTCTGTATCTGATACAAATTTTATAATTTTTATTGTCTGGTACAGAATGAGAAGTTGTTACATGAAATATAGCAAACCTACCTCTTTCTGTTTCACTAGGAAATTATTTTGAACAAAGCTCATTATTGCTTATAGGAGAAGAGTAATGATTTAATTTGAAGAAAACTTTTGACTTGTAGTTTAAAAAAATCTCAACAAGCATTTGAGAAATCCTTATTTTTTTTAATTTATTTTCTGCTCTGGATACAGATCCTGAAACCATTGTTCTGTTACAACATCATCTTTGTTTGGGAGATGTCAAGCAATTGAAGATATTTTAAATCTATATTGTATAACTCTCTTTTTGATGAGAAGGTGAAATGTGTTTTCTAAACAAATTTTTATCTCTTAGATTTTATTTCAATCAAGCCTACAATTTCATGCTTTTATGAAATGAATGCAAACTATCTGCTAATTACTCTCCTACCTGTGGGATTTGTTTCATGCAAAATCTTATTTGTATTCAAATAGTAGCTTCTGGTGTATCATTTTTACGGAGGATTAAACTTGAATTATTAAGCCTTGGACTGTGAGAAGATACATTTAAAGATACAATGCTGTAGAAAACTCCTACTTTAAAAGATAATTCTCACAAAGCTTCTCTGTAATAATGGGTGATATGCAGGATTCATGGAATTATCTCAGATCTAGAAAATGCAATGGCAAATGCCCTGTATTTGTCACCTATCCTAAGATCACACAGACCAGGAAACATAAACTGTGTCTTCCCCTGCCCACAGTCCTCTAAAGCTCCCTTCCCCCAAATTGTTCAGTGGAACTACAAGATTTAAGAGTATTTTTATACTTTTGCTGTTTAAAGATTTCTTCCTCTGGAGCAACAGTTTCTGCTTCCTTGAATTGTTGGTTAAGCCTTGCCTGCTCGGCCTCCTAAACACTGATTTGGCTTGCAGGCTGGAAACCAGGGGGATGTTCGTGCCTTGGGAGGCTGTAGAAGAGGCTGTGCTCAGATTTGGTGATGCTGAGCACAGCTCCTTCCTCCTCTCTGGGAGGACAGGCTCTGTGCAGAATTCCTGGACCCCCCATGCAGCCCATCACAGCTGCCAGAGCTGCACTAACAGGGACAGTAACTGGGGTTCTGACTTGAGAAGAGGCTGTCAAAAAACATGGTAAAGCTGCATTATTTTTAGAGAATCAGACTTCAGTGAGGAGTCTGGAGCTGAGCTGAGCCATAGATTTCACCCTCCTGTGGCTTTCAGTGAACTCCCACCGAGGTTCTCATCACCTCCTCGTGTTTCTGCTGCCTGGGTGAGAGGGAAAATATTTTTATAGAATAATGTACTGGACTTCTTAAAGGAGAAGCTTTGCTTTAGGACAGAGTGTGAGATAATCAATAGTTCTAATACACAGACTTCCAGATGATATACAGAATTTCTGGAGTTGTGTTTGTTAAAAAGTGAAGGACTTGTGTGAGGAAACCACAAGGTTTAGGAACTGTCTGTTAGAAGAGTAGAATGCAAAAAAGCTCCAAAGTCCTGTCCTTTATTCCATTATACACAAATTTCAGGGGTTTACCCACTTACTTAAAAGAAAGGCAACAGTAATTTTAATTTGTAGCCCAAATGGGAGAATGTTGTAAATTAGGCAAGATTGAATGTATGAAGAAAAACATTTCATTCAATTGGTGCTATGAAAAGCAAATAGCTTATTAGGGAGGAGAAATTACAGGAACCAATCTCTAAAAAGAATACAAAATTGGAAAGCTTATAATATCTTTTCAGCTGAAGTGACTGCTGGTCAGAATGAATCAAACCATTGTTTGGCCAGGAATTCACAGACTCGTGGCAGATGTAATTTCTGTCAATTTTTTTAAAAAATCGAGTTGGAAATATGTATTAGTTTTATAGTTGGAAATATGTATTAGTATTATTTTCTATAAGGGGAAAAAAACCCAAACACTGAGGATCTGCATCATCTCTTACACTAAGCTGCCAATACAATAGTTGAAAGTGATGGGATTTTTTTCTGGTGAACTATTTCTTCATTGCAGGGACAGTAGCTGCAATTTTCTGTGGTTTATGACCTCTAAACACTCCTCTCCTGGCGTTATTGGGATCTATTCTTCACTCTGGCTTAGCAGTTCTTATTTCACATTAATTGAGTTGCTCTTTTAATCTACCCTTTTACTCCTCTTGTTTAAAACCATATTCAATAATTTCTTTGTAAATAGATCCAAAGCAGGAAAGCAGATGATTTCTGAGCAGCTTGAAATATTGATTTAGCAAATTCCTGGCACAGCCACAGCTTGAGCCTGTGGTTCTGCCAGTGGCCATTGCTTGAAGGCAAGAAATACTGCCACCAGTTGAGAAAGAGAGTTTGTTGAGCCTGATATCTTTTAAGTCAAGGCAGTTTATTTCAGAAATATTGCCCAAAACCTGATAAGCTTGAAAGCCCATTTTTGCAAGCAAACTCTACAGGATAGAAAAGAACGGAATATTTTAATGAGCCTTGCTGTGGTATAAAATAATTGTGGAGGACTTGTGAAGTACATCACAACAATCTTTGTCCAAATGTATAAATTATCAACACTTGGCACATAATTATTGAAAAAAAAGTAATTGGCCAATACAATTTTTATGGCTCTAGGGACTTTTCAAAATTTGTGAGCATATCGAATGTCATTAATTATCTCTGTGAACTCCTGGGACCTCAGCTGCTCTCGTGTCTGCAGGAATAGACTTCTAAATCTGACTGCTGCAGAACCAGGAAAACATATTATTCTTCAGCCTTTCACCCCAGTTTCAGATCAGTGTCTCCTAAATGTTTTTGTGTTATGGTTTAAAAAAATAATAAATAAGATTGATAATATAATTCTTGGACTCAATGCAGACTCTTCCTCCCTTTAGTCATTAGGCAAATATTTTCTCTAACTGATCACGTTGTAAAACGTGTTATTTCAAACCACAGATATTGACAATTATTATAAATCACGCTGAACAGACATAATTAAAATTTAATTTTAAGTTTGTCAAGGTCTTTGGAAGCGTATCCTACGGGCCATCTGTGTCTAGCTTGTGGCTTGTTTCCAGCTGACTTCGGGCCAAAAGTTGACATTGTTGTTGAGCCCCCTTTCAAAAACAATTCCCAGGCACTTCAGAGGGTGAGTGCCTGTTAAGCTGACTGAGAATTAAATGGAGTTTCCAGAATTTGTCATTAAATATGTGTTGTGGGAATAAATAGTTCTAAGAACTGCGTTACTTTTAACCAATACTGCTGCCTAATTGCTTCTGATTTCCTCCCCAGTGCTGACAAATTCAGTGTCTGGCATTGCCATCGTGCACTTCTGACAGCCCCACTGAGAACGATGAAACATCAGAGGGCCAATTTGACTCTCTGGGGGCTTTTCACATGTGCATCAGCTTGGTGGTCATGTGGAAAGAGAGTGAGTCTGTATTTGAGGGCAGGCTTGCATTCTTGAATTTGCCATGCACTTGTGCCATGAACTCCGGCTAAGTCAGTGCAGCTTTCCCACTTTGTTCCTGAACAATGAGGTTTACAAAGTGTCAAATGCTCTCGAAGTGCACGTGGGAATGTACATTCATAGTGAATACCAACAATCTATGAGGTAAAAGCAGTTTCTCTAGGCTCTCCTCCTACAAACCCTTATCTATATTTCACTTTTTATTCATTGTGTCTTTTCTCATAGACGCCAGCAGC
Organism: Motacilla alba alba; assembly: GCF_015832195.1. Classification (NCBI taxonomy): domain Eukaryota; kingdom Metazoa; phylum Chordata; class Aves; order Passeriformes; family Motacillidae; genus Motacilla; species Motacilla alba. Next base: position 7,036,650 of record NC_052022.1, read on the forward strand.
CTGTTTGCAGTACACATTAAAGCATCTGCTTCAGCCTGCAAGTTCAAGGCTTTACTGACTCCAGCATAGTTGTACAGATATTCTGAGCAGGACTGGCACTAGGTCAAAAAATACTCAAAGTGATTCATTGTAAGATAATACCTGAGCTGATACAGCCTCAAGCTAGTATAGGTCAATGCCTATGTCGTTACTATAGTAATTTATTTATGAAAATTAAATAAAGCATAAAACCTTGCCTACTTTCAACTACATGTTTACTCTTGGCAAGCTGGGTGCTGATGTAAATTTTCAGTATGAGTTTGCTTAGCAACTGTTACAAGATAGAACTAAATTAGAATTATTGTTCTTTCTTGCAATATGGGCACAATCCGACAGTTCTGTTATAAGGAATTCTGCAAGCAGAGCAGGGAGACAACTGCTAATGTCAATGCACATGACCAGCAATATTTACCTGTAATGTCTTATTTATTTTTAACTTTCCTTTTGATTATCTTATAACTGTTTATAACCCACAGTCAAAAAGCCAGGGATTACCCATGAGGTAATAATTCTAATGCCCCTTCTGTGATTTAGGTGGATAAAAAGCCACCAACCTCAGAAACCAAAACCAGATCCTCAAAATCCTTAGAATATCTCCGTCTTTTTGCTTTCAAATGTCTGAAAGCATCCAGGAGATCATTGGATGTATTTACTGCTCAGCTATATTTCATAACTGAAATTCTGTACTTCAATTTTTAATTATGATTACTCTAGGGGCTGGTGATTAGATAAGTGTTCAATATGTTCAATATATTCAGATGAGAACTAAGTACTACTGTTCACGGATGAGGCATTATAGTTACTATAGATAGTTTAATGAAAATGTCAGCTCGGTTTTCAGTAGCATTCAAGAAAGAAAATTGAATTTAGGAATTACTGGAGAAGAAATTGAGACTAGAACTGTCTGAAAGTGTTCTGTGAAAGCACGACAATATGCTCGCCATCCTCTTAACACGTTCACTTTGTCAGCTTCTGCTGGCCAGTTTCAGAGCCCTTGATCTGACCTGGTTTGGATGTTCTTTCCTTTTCTGATACTTGAAACTCAGACTGTGCTTTGTCACAAATCACATTGCTCTAAGGTGTTTTTATCATATGGTGAAAGATTATCTCTGGTTCTTTTTTCTATTAAAAAAAAAGATAAAGAATGCAGAATGCAGGGAGGAAAGGGGATATCTCTTCTTGAAAACTTATTCCTAAGTATCCTGTTACAACTCTGGAAGTGAAAAGCAACAATTGACTGAGAAGATAATTGTAGTCTGTAATCAGCCTGATGGAAGCCAATGGAACTTTTCCAGTGTGTGATGTTTGGCCATTGCTTGGATGTCTGTAGCTGCATAAGCTTGTAGAATGCTTTTCAGTTACTAACAGACAGTGTTATATGCTATTTAAATGAATTTGTGCACATTTTTTAGGCAGTATATATATTATTTAACTGGAAAGTCATCTTGTAGTGATGAGCAGTCTTTACACTTTGCATTTAGATGTAAGTGCAGCATGAAAGATGCTCTAAAGCAGCTGCTGAATTAGTTCCTTACATCCTGACTGTCCCTCTGCCCTCAGTCACAATCTGTAGAGAGGAATGTTTTTTGGTAGGATGGGGTCAAACAAATTACCCTTAGAAGATTAAACTTTAATTCTTTTGATTGAAGATGAAGATTAACTCTACTGTAACTCCAATTGTGTTTATTAATTGTGATAAAATATCATGTGGGATTAGGAACTAGTGGCTGCTTCTGGTTCTGAACCAAAAATAATGACTGAGTACATATTTGAAGATTGATTTCATTAATAAAATCTGTCACCAGTTTAGCATTAATGCTTCAGGAAAGTGAAATCAGTGTGGCACAATATTACTTATCCCGCATTGATAACTGTATTTGTAACCTGAGAACTTTGTCAGCAGAATTGGCAACTTGTAATTACATTGGCATGGCAATTGGAGTGTTTGAGTGTCAGATGATTAGAATTGATGAACCCTGATTAATGAAAAGCCCTAAAGGTTAGTCAGTTGTATTTATATAATTGAAGACAATCTCGATTAACTGATAACAGTACTTTTATTTTTAAATTTTATTTTATTACTCAATTAAAGATAAAAGTAAGTTTTCCCTTTTGTTTTCCATTCATTGAAGAGGTTCATTTAGGTGGGATCAGTGAATTAGTGAATTTGACAGTGTTTTTCACTCCCTCAGTCTTCCACTATAGAAAGTTTGATTATGTCCTCACTTATGCCCTGCATCACACAGTGACCACCCCTGGACTTCTCTGGCTTGATGAAACTGTAAGTAAAGGAAGAATATGGCTTCATAATAAGAATCCCAAACACCATATTTAGCACAGCAGTTAAGCTGGCTGTCAAAGCATGGGGGTGTTTGAGGCATTTCATTTTGTTAACTGCTGCTAGAGGAACAACAGACATGGAGACAGTAATTTTAGCAATTAGGATGGTCTGTATGTGAAGTGATTCATAATATGCTTGTTTGTATCTCATCAAAGCAGATACTCGGTGTTATTATCTATGAATGCTAAACACAGTGATTAATTACACTGATGTACAAGAAAACAAGATAACTTGCATTTTCATGATAAGAAAATGCTGATTCCCTTTGTCACTGTAATAAATGGTTCTGTCTTCCTTTGCTTGCCTGTTTAGATGTATAGAGATAATACTAATTACTTTATAATTAGCTATGTGTACAAATGAATATAGCCCAACAAATGCATACATTTCAAAGAATTGCATTTCAGTCTGCAGGGAGCAGGAATTTGGAGCTATTAGCCTGGATTCATAGTGAAAGAATAGAGAACCCAATAGTTTTCCTATGGTGCAGGGACTCCTGGCATATAATCTAAGCTCCTGAGTACTGGAAAAATTAGAGACAGAAAAAATGTAAGCCACCTCCTGTCTTTCATTAAGCCGTTTAGAAGTGTTAAGCTTTAATCACTTTAATCACAGGGAGCTGAATCTGACACAAAGTAATACCAGACATTTGTGCCAGGCTGGCAGAAGGCCTCTCCAAGGACCATTTGGGAAATCTGGGCCCTTCAGGCTTTTCTAGAGCTTCACTTTCACAACCAAATTTCCTGTGGCTGAGGTAGTTCATGCTGCCACTGTATGGGGTTGTGCAAGTTCTGCAGAACTGCCTGAGACATTTGTGGGGAGCTAAATTATCTGGATGGGGAAAAAAAATTGGCATCTCTCTACTAAAGAGATTATGGGCCTGGTTAAATTTTAACCCAAGGAAGTGTTATTTTATTTCCCATCTCACAGTGGTACCTGTCAGATTGGCTGCTCAGCCTTGGCAGCCTTTGCCAGGCAGCGGGAGAGGAGCAGCCCAGGCTGTGCCCAGCGGGGCTCTGCACAAAGCCTGCCCCACACAGAAAGAGGCTTTTTGCAGCTGCAGTTTTGCATACTCGTTAACCGTGTAATCTTTAATTTTATCCACCCTCTACTTCCTTTAAGGGGAATATGTACTCGAGCTGGTCTTTGGAAGGAATGCGGTTAATGCTATTCTCATGCATAATTGGGGATGTCCATGGGAAGCACTTTCATTTCTATTCTTGTGGCCAGATATGACTTGGATGATTTTTTAGCAGCACATTGTCTGTGGAGGCCAATGCTCCTCAGGAAAGTGGACACTTCAGAATGTCATTGTCTCTTGGAAGGTGGCTGTCTCTGGATTGCATGCACATCAGTTTGAAATACATCTGAATCAATGCTGATCTTAATAGGCATTAAAACCTCAATTTTGGTTTTGTAACTCTGAAACTGAGGGGAACAATAAAGAAGCACCACAAGCAGCAAACAGGCTATTTTGGAATGCGTGTGATGTGAGCATGGTCTGCAGACTATGTCATGCTTCTACTGAAGACAAAATGTTTTTTTCAAAATATTTCTTTTAAAAGAGAGAGAAAAATATGCAAATGAAGTCTGTTAGCAAGATGACTAGCTACTAAATGCATGCTATCAATTTCTATAATATATATATATATAGATTTACCATAATACACTTGCACTTGCAATAAAAAAATAGAGTAGCCTGAAAGATGACTGAAAATAGAATATGATTAGGGGAGTTAAACCCTGACTTTTAGATGCACTAAAAAAATGTAGTGTATGCTCATTTATGTGCAAATGTAATGGAAAAAGGCTGTAGGTAAAGTGGCTAAAGCCTAAACAAAATAAACACTTAATTTTCTTTTATTGTACTTTGTGGCTATTAATAATATTACGGTACTAAGGCAGAAACATTAAACTAAGCAGGGGACCAATAAATGTTCCTAGACTGTGCAATGCTGTTGATATTAGTGGCTAATAGCTCCAGAGTTCACATAAAATGCAGATTGAAGTACAAAGAAGATGTTTAGTGAAGTCAGCAGTGGCAGTGAACTGTTTACAGGTGAAACTAATAACCAGAGGGCAGGCATAGCAGGGCATTTTCTGCCAAAGGTGTGGAACAGGAACTTTTGGAAGTGCTCAGTCAGACTGTCCTCAGGGAAGAGGTTTGATAATCCCAATTTATTTCTCTTCAAACCTGTCTTCTGACAGCATTAATTATCATGTGCCGTGTTTCCATTTATAAATATCCTGAAAAACACAGGGACTCTAGGTTATGCTGATAAAAAATAAGTCCACATTGATTTAAGAAGATCATGCTGAAGTTATGAGAGATGATTTGATACCACACTGTTGGGTACATGAATGGGAAAGTGGATTTGGAGTTAATGAACCATAATTAAGTTCACTCACTGTGACACACAGAAGAATGTAAGACTCGGCAGTAGTCACACTGTGCTTTGTTTTCCCTTGCAAATCCGGACACAAACTGTTTCCCACATCTTTATCTGAGAGATCATAAAGAAAATACTGACTGCACAAGAAATAAATAGCTGTATATCTAATTGATGAAAGGAGACCTCCTCCTCTCCTGTGCCCTGCCTGCTGAATGGCAGGGGGCAATAAAAGTACAAAACTGACAGAGTGTTAGACAAAGTGCATCTTAAGAGTGATGCATTTTACCAGTGTCAGTAGAAGAACTAAAAAACTAATACGAGAATGGGTGCCTAATTATATTAAGGTGGAATAAGATCATTCAATCCACAAAGAAAAAATAAATTTGAAGAAACAGTTTTTTTCTGAAATGTTTTTTACTCAAAACAGTATACAATTAGTTTCATTATAATTTTATTGCACAATATATTCTGCATTTATTGGAAAAATTGGGAGTATAGTTCTTTTGCTTGACTTTGATCAGCTTATATATTTATCTAATTCCCCCCCTTCCTTAATTTGATTGATGATTTGAATAATATGATAGGTTAGCAGAGTTATTAAAATATCTTGCTCATGTGCACATGGCACAGTAGATAATCACTGATTATGGTATCTCTCCAGATGTCTCCTTCTTCGAGACAAAGAACATAGTTTGGGGATGGGACAACTAGCAAAAACTAAAACAAAAATGAGACAAACAAAATAAATTGTACCATTTATTTATGGTTCTACCCAGTTCTGCAATGAGCTGCTCTGCTGGGTTTCTCAGTGCAAGAAGGAAGCAGAAGCTCAAGCAGGGGATTTCTTCAGTGAACAAAGAGCCAGGGTGCAATTATCCTCTTAAGTATCTCTGTCTGCATTCACATCTGTCTAGGAAGAATAAGGAAGATTGCTGGTAGTATTTGGCATATTTTTATCTCAAGGGCTAATTAACATGGCTTTACCCAGGAATAGATATGGATAGAAATCTTTTACTAAATAAATTGATTATGTTTTAAGATACTGAAAAATTCTAGGCTTCTTCTTTCTGCTGTGGCATTGAAGCTCAGGGTAAAACTGCAACGCTTGTCTCCAGAAGACAATCTCAGAATTAACTTGTCAGGACTCCAAGAGTCTCCCTTCCAACAGGAGCCATCTCGCTCAACATCCTGAGGATCTGCTCTGATGGGTGAGCCATTGAGCAAACTCTCAGCATGTATGAAGGTGAGCACCAGTAAGAGAGTGAAATGTGAGAACTTGACTGGGAGAGTTTCCCCTAAGCTGGTCAGAGCGTGCAATGAAGGCCAACTCTGCTTTTCTTCAGTAACCTATTACCATAGAATCATAGGTTCTGTTAAGCAGGTTGGATGTAAACACCACTATATTAAGTCTGTTGAAGGGAGAGAGTAATTTTCCTGTCTGCTCACTTGTCAAGTCATCTCTCACTTTGTAGTCCTGCATTGCCTCACCTTTCTCTCAATGCATTTTAGGAAATTTACTTCTCTAGCCTCTCAGTGAAGAGCTGACTTAGCCTTCTTTTACATTAGTGTAAAGCTCAGCTCACCACTCTGCTTGAAGACGCGTCAAAAGACATTCTTACTATTTCCCAGGTCTTCCTCACTCTTCAGACAAATGTGTCATTAATAGCAAAAGATACTGCTTTCCTTCAAAAACCTTTAAAACACATCTTTAATGCACCATGTATTAAAAAAAGAAAAAGGTTGAGGTGCCTCCTATTCTGAAATCCCTGCTTATTCTCCTGCCCCAAACCCACATTTTACAGAGCATCACTAAGTTGCCTTCCTATATCAAAATCCTAGCAAGAAGGATTAATAGTGATTTCATGCAGCAGAAATGGAAACAAGATTCTAGATGGTGAGGGGAAGGATTCCCATCACTTTCAAGATCTGGATCATCATCCTTTGGAGGCAACAGTACATCCTGATGATCAGTATTTAGTGTTTCTTTAGTGGCAGGGAACTCTTCCCCCCTGCCTCTCAGAAGGTGCTGGCTGTTATTCCTGCACCTCGTGGTACACCTGCCATCCATAAAGTTTTTCCAGCAGGGTAGCACGTAGCATCTCAGAGCTTCCTTACATGTTCTGGCAAAGTTCAGTTGCCTGGAAGCTGCCTGTGAATTTGGGTCAAATTTTCCTTCTCATTTCAGGGAAAAAAAAAAAAAAAAAAAAAAGAAAGCCAAACAGGAAAAGACCTCTATTATTGAGGGAGAAGGAGATGATTTTGTCCTGCTTTTATGAGGTTCAGTTCTCTCCTCTGCCTTGAGAGCATTGCAGCCTCCGAGCAATAGGTCATTATGTTGCGTGGGCCATTCACAGTCCCTTTTGTTGACTCCTTTCTGCTTTGTATAAATAATTGACTGTCCACTGGTACAGGAATAGGAATCGAAATCTCCCACTACAGAACAAAAAAATCTTTCTGCCTAATTAATTATTCTGTGCAAAGTGAGGAAGCTTCCACACAAAAGGAGGGAGAGACCCATTCAGGAACCACTTATTTCAGGCTCACTCAAATTGGCAGCTCCAGTGGCATCTCCTCAGTTCATAACTTTTGTCCAAACCACACTTGGGTTCCCAAGCATGGGATGTCTCCAGCATTCTGGATGTTATGCTTTCTATTATTTTACTCAGGCTGTTGGAATGAATTTCAGGCCTCGCTGTGTGGAGAAATGAGATGCTGACAGTGGTAGGCAGCTGTGATGAACTGTCACATCAGTGCAAGAAAAACCCGAATAAAATGTAATATTCAGTGAATATTCAACTGAAAAAGCAAGTTCAGCTTGGCCAGCACTGTACTAAAAGATACTTCCTCAGGTCCCAGAACACATTATATCTGAATAAACTGAAAGCTGCTTGGCCTGGTATAGCTCAGGATTTCCAGTGCTGTCAGTCTTAAAGAAACCTGTGAGCTTTTCAATTTTTTATGAGCATATTTATCACTACATACAAACCATCCCTTTCTCTAGGTCATTCTTTCAGATTACTGAAATAATACTTTATGAGCAATGACTTGACTCTGCATTTATTTCTATTCTTAAGCCACAATCTGTCTGGTATGGTGCATTTTATACCTTTATTTCCTAAGTATCTTCTTATCCTGGTTACATGATAGCACTTGAACTGCAGGTTGCATCCATAAAACCAGGAAGCATTCCAAGAACATTGGCACTCAACACATTACAGGTTACAGGTTTTGATTTTAAGCCAAACTGTTGTTTTTGGCAAGTGTGTTTTCCCCTGAATCTGATGCATTTGAAATATTGCTGCAGAGGAATTAACTGTGGGGATCCAAATCGAGAGACTTATTCTGCTGGATCACCTGCCTAAAGGTGGTCCTTCCTTTCTCATCTCATTAAGGATGCAGGACTTTCATGCACAAGTCAAGAGGTGATTTGACCTTCTTTTGCCCTCAGCAGTGCACACTGAATTTGTGTATAATCAAATGGGCACTTCATGCTGAAATGTAAATATTAACACACTATTTCAATAGATGACACAAGTACTGAAAAATTTTAATGCATCTGGTTCTGCAAATAATGCAGTGGTGCTTGTAGAGCTCATTGTGTCCTGATACTCAGGTGAAGGATTCATGTCTGTTTCATCACTGTTTTCCACCATCAATTTGATTATTTTGACAGCCTCCACAATAAATCAAATTTCAGAGCTGACAGATATATGTCTCTGCAACAGGGACAAGAGTTACAGTTAAAAATTTCCAAGCAATTTTTTTGGTCTTTCAGAGAACAAAGTGAAGTTCTTTCCTGAAGGATTGTTGGCCCAAAGAGTTAAAAATAATAACATGCATTTTTCTAAATAACTTAGGTAAATGTGATCTCAGATTTAATAATTAGATATGTAATTCTAAACAATGATTCTAATCATGAACCTGCACTTCTTAGTTGAAACTTCTGTCCTAAATAACTTAGTGCATTCGTTTCCTAAGTGCTTTCCAGACAGAGTTTTGAAGGTATTTGACCAACTATAGAAAAAGATAATTTGGTTGTCTGTTTGATGCAATATATAGAGCCTAACAGAATAGAAAATTTGGAGAACACACCTTGATTCTTCTTTTGTTTATGTTTTCATCTTGAGTCAATGTTTTCATCTCTGAGTCCACCTGCCCAGTGCAACACTTTGAATCTGTAGGTGCACAGCTCTGTTTGGAAGTTAGCGCAAGTGTGATTTAATATTTGTTATCAGGTACAGTTTCTGTTGGATCTATCTCAGAACTGAAAATAGGTAGGAATGGAGACCAAAGCTGTGGGATATGACTGTGCTGTTTAAGTGAAATCCATCCCATGGTGAAGATGAGAGGTACAATGTCCGTGAGCCACTTACACCCTGCTGCTATTCAGATCTGAGGACAGAAGGGAGAATTTAAACACTTTCCTGCTGGCTTTTGTTATCATTCAATTTCTCGCAGCTGTGGACTATGCTGAACACGTTCATCATTTGGCTCACAGCTTCCTTTTCTACTGAGGCTTCTTATAGCACCACGCTGCAAAGAAAAGCACCAAGGGGTTAAGCATCAAAGCAGTGCAGTGGAGGAGGAGGAGGAGGAGGAGGAGGAGGAAAGAAATCATATTGGAAATTACAGATGACTGGAGCCTGGAAGAATGAGATGTCGCAGATTATTTATAGTTATGCAAAACTGGAAGTCAGAAGATCCAGGACTCTGCTGTAGCTGGCGAGGGAGGGAAACAGGACCTGACCCTGCCTGAGCAGAGCACAGGATCCCATCACTGACTGAATTAATTCACATTACTAGAATGTGGGCTGGCTGCAAAGTCTTTTTTAATTTTGCTCTTGGCTCTTGTGATGTCTTATGAGTCACAAGTCTTAGCCTTGTTTTACAGATCAGAGAGCAAGGGAGCCACAGTGTTTACCTATCTTACAAGGAAAATGTGAGGCTTAATTAATGTTTGCAAAGACCTAGTGGATCATCCACCAGAAATGTTACATCTGTGCTGTGTTATTCTTATCCATTGCAAAAAGTTCTCCCTCAACCTTTTCTCTCCTTCTAATGACCTTTTAAATCCGAGAAAATATTATTTCAAATGGCTCTGGGCTTTATTTAATGTGGATTACATATTTTTAAGGGCCAATGGTGTGAGGACATACATCACTTAGGGGCCCAGTCAACTTCTCTTAACAAGTACCATAGGTTGTCCAGCCCTGGTGAATTGGAGGATGGCACTTGGAAATGAGGATACAAATTTCAGGAAGCACAAACCTGTGACTTTGGGCTCACAGTGTATGAGTTGGACTCCAAAGGCTGTGAATGAGAAAAGACATGTTTTCAACTCCTGATGTATCAAGGCTGAGCGTTTTTTCCCCAAAGCACAGTAGAAAACAGGAAATTTTCATTGATGGGAAAAAATCAGATTGACATTACTGATATCTTGTGGAATTACTTGAATTATTTATGATGGTAAAATAATTGTTTATATTGTACTCACAAAATGAAGGCAAGGAAGGAAATATGAAGAACTGTGCTCCCTATTAGACACAATTGCCATCTATTTTTAGGGATATTTTTAAAACTCAAACCCACAAGGTCTTTATATCTAAGCTATATTTATATATCCACATGTATGGCTCAATGCACTAATTAGCAAGCTCAGGAAGTGGTGCAGAAGAGATAGGGATAGAGATGAATGTATGAAAAACCTAAAAATAGGGTGAGCTACTCTATACACTTGTTGGTACTGTACAGAAAGGAGAATTGTGCTTTTTTTTTTTTTTGCAGCTGCTCAGTTTGGAATGCACATTCTGGGTATTTGTAGAGTTTAGTGTTGTGTCACAAGATTTTCTAAAACCCACAGACCATCATTTCCTAACCTCCAAACCTCCCCCTTCCCCAGCGTGAAGCGTGTCGATTTTGGATGTCATTGTGCTGTCATTAATTACTGTGTGGGCTGGAAGCTGGTGTTTGCCCACAGCCCAGTGACCAGAACCTAATTACATTCACTCTGCACAGAGCGAGGCCGGTGCCAAGGCTGCGTCATGTCAGTGCATCTGAAAATTGTATCTCTCATGGATGCTGGAGTGTGAAACTCTTTTGTTACCAAGAAAAGCTGCCTAAACAAGCTGAGGGCAGGGCTGGTTGAACCCAGCAGAGGAACCTTCAGACAATGAAATTAATCTCTTTCCAAGTGTTGTTTTTTGTTCTGGCCTTACCAAGTCATTCCCCGTGACTGAGCAGCTAAAACCACTGGATTTGTGATCTGCCTCTGTAAATACTTGTGTTGCAGAAGTCAGCCCTGCTCTTTTTTTTTCCCCTAAGTGAATGAGCCCTCTGGGCCGTCTCCAACCAAGCTGCCTGTGAAATTATTGGACTGTAATCTTTCCAGCTGGTTCACAAAATCTATGAACTGCGTCTCGGTGCACCTGCATGTGGGGCACCTCGTGTCCCCAGCTGGATTTCGGTGGAAAGTGGAAGGTGGGGAGCCCTCTAAAGCTGCCCCTTCGCCTGTGGTGACCTGGCATGGACTCGTGGGCAGGAGGAGCTGCAGGAAGGCACAGCCTGCAGCTTTTTTCTATTTAATTTAGGTGTGGGCCTGTCTGATCCCTTTGCTCAAGCAGACTTCAGCCTTTTCTTGTCTCATGGCTCTTCTCCAGGCATTTGTTGCCTTTCTGTGTTTTTCTTAGCAGTTAGCACGTCTCCTAAGACAAATGCAAACAAGTGGCTTAAAAGGGCCCAGGTATTATAAAATAAAGACCTTTGGCTGAATCCATGTAAATGATCACTGCTGCTTTGTGGTATTTAATAGGAAACACAAGAAAGGGTGTCATGGTTACAGACACGGGATCCTCACACACTCAGGAGACCAAAAGGGAGTGCTGCTGTGGGGATGGGATTGCCCATGGACTTGTTTTTCCAAACTCTGAGAAAAATGAGCATTATCACACATTCATAGATTATTTAAGCAGATTGCCCCTGTGATTTACAAACCTCTCAGAAAGTTCTGATAATTAACAAGCTTCCAAAGAGAAATTGGGGGAAGTATCTGCACAGTGTATGGCACTTTTCATTATCCTAGTATTTCTTGGGATGTGAATGATGGCTTGCTTTCAGTGAGGAGCCATCAGAGATAAATTCCTCCCATCTCTGTGAGAAAGAGCAGAGTCTGTTAAGTAGAACTTCATTTCCCCAGAATGGCAATAAGGGCGTTTATGAGCTAATCAAAGGCAATGCATCTACTGCCCTTTATTGAAATCCTTGATAGCCTTGCAAAACAGATAAATTTTTCTTCTCCTCTTCATGACACACATTTTTCCCCATCCATTTGATGTAGGCAATTTCCCTCAGCACAGATGGCACTCTCTGAGTGTGTCCCCACCGGCAATGTCCATTAGGCTGTGTCCAGAATCTGGGCACTGAAGGAGGGGCTGACACACTCTTACTTTCACTGCTGTCACTGCTGGGTGAACAGAAAGGACCCCATCATAGGCAGATGTAGCAAACTGGAAATGGGAGCAGAAAAATGCATTTTTTATCTTTTATTGGAAAAAAAAATCCCAATGTAGATGGCTGCTGTCAAACCTGGGGCTAATGTAGCTTTTGTCCTTTTGGTGGGGTAACCCCTTAGTAAATGGAGGCTGGAATTTGGTGCACAAGAGCACTTAAGGCCAGAGTTAAGTAGTCAAGGAAAACAGCAACAATAAAAGGTTACAGATTAAAAGAGGTGATTCTCCTTTCTGAGCCCTGAGGACTCGTGATCCCAGTCTGTACTCATTAGGATACAGCACAGTGTGAATTCTCTGTGAGGAACTTTGATATGAGGAGGTTTTGATGGCCTTTGAATGAACAAGCAGTATTACAGCTAACAATAACATACCTGTCTTCTGTGATCTTCCAAACACCCTTTAAGGAAGCAAGTAATTAACCAAGACCTTTTGCCATGGCTGCAGCAGTTACTGAGAATGATGAGAGCAGAGGATGGTACATTGATGAGATCTAAATCAGGGAATGTAGCAGCATATCACTGACAGAGCCTGCAAAGGAGCAGAGTTCAATCCAGAGAAGCAATTCAGAGCCAACAAGCTCAGTGTCAGAGAAAAAAAGGGCAATTGCCCAGGATAAGAATTTTCCAAAATTTGCAGCAGAGTCAGTATGCTGAAAGTAGAGTATCAGGATCAAGAGAGAACACATTTCTAAGACAATTCAGATTTTTTGGCGACTGTAGAGATGAAAATGGATTGAAGAAATTGAATTCTTAAGTAAAGATTTGTACTTTACTGGGCTTCTAGTCCTCGAGTAAGATTGATCTTATACATCTAGTGGAGAAGATATTTGATGCCTTCTCCTTGGTTACAGAAAAATCCTGTTACTATTTTAATGTTTAAAAGATACAAATCTTGCAAATATTGCCATATTTTTGAAAGAATTTGACAACTGTTTTTGATTTGCCTTTTCTTCCTAAGTTCCTATAAAATATACTTAGTTGGTCAAATAAAACACAAAGCTCTCAGAAGAGTGGAAGACAATTTTCACTTCAGGCATAGCAGTAAAGATTGATTTCCATTTTCTGAATCAGATAAATGACTTGTTTTTTGAGAGGAAAATGATTCTTAAATATTTTGTCCAGCTTTAGGTATGACTACAGGGAATTTTTTTTTCTTGCATTTGTGGAGAATACTTATTAGTTTGTATGTGCTGCAGCAAGCATATATAAAAAACCCCAGATATTTAAACCCAAATTTTAAAACAGCTAAGAAACCTTTTGACTGTATTCTGCAGTAGTCTCAAATAGAGCTCTCAAATTTGATCTCATAAAGGTTGAAATGGAAGCCTTCAGGAGCTCCAAACCCAACTGGTTTGGGAAATGCCTCATGAAAATTCTTGTTTAGTCCAGGAGGCCAAACACTGAGTCAATATTTAGACTGAGAGCTGGGTCTTTAGCTGGCACAAAACCACTTCTTCCACTGATGTGAGCTGGAGATGGACAGACTTTGCAGCCACTATTTCTTCTGGTTTTGTCACTTGCCTTGTGGTGTTTGGTACAAGATTTTCCTTTCATTCCCTGTAACCCAGACTTGGGGAGCTACATGCAGTCTCCATTTGCATGAAGATGAAGTGTGACTAAGTCTCTTGCCTCTCTGATGTTGGAAAAAGCCTGGAAAACAATAGCCTGGAGGCTCTTAAACTGTAAGGCAAAGAAAACAGATTTATCATTTCAAATAATATGGTTTATACAATGATGTCAGGATTTTTTCAAACATAGAGCTAAAGATGCTCTAATTTATCCCAGTGGAGAATCTGATCCTAAATATTAGTCAGGAGACAAAAATGAACTGTTTATGCAATAGGGATAACCTCTCTCTCTCTTTTTCACTCTCTGTCTCTGAGCTGACTATTCCTATGGAGATCACCAGTCCCTTCTACAATCTCATCTTATATTCTGTCTTGGATGGCTACTTACAGTTGAGATCCACAGGATGCTGGCTTGTTCCCATTTGCTTTGGAGACAGCAAATTTTGGCAGCAGAACAGCTTCCAGTGCCAGCTGGCATCAGGCTTGACACAGCTGTAGTAGTGGGACAAGAATTTACTTACAAACAAATCTCCCTGTTTGAACCCTGTGTTACCATCCTGACAAACTGTGAATGCACTGAAATGTGTTTGCTGAACTCAGAGGATGCTGCTGAAGCTCAGATTTGTACAGTTTGGAGTCCAGGAGGCAGCCAGTTAACTGCATCCCTTCTCCTCACAGCCTCTACTCAATTCCCATTCCCCCACACAATGCCCTTCCAGCTTGCCCAGGGACCTACAGGAAAAGTAGGTGTTTGCTCCATGCATTTCTGTGGGCTCCCTACTGAAGGACTGGAAGAATCACAGTTTCCTTCTGATCTTAAGTATTTATTAGTTACTGGTAAGGTAGTGCATTATCAGGCTTTGCCTTACGTGGCTGCATTTTGCTATTTGACTTAGGTGTTGCAAAGAACCTGATGTTTAAAAACATGCAGAAAAGGAGCTATTTCTGCTTAATTTCAAGAATGAAATGTGGAAAGCAAAGGATGTAAGTCCATACATGAGTGATCAACAAGAAGGCAAATATTTCCTTTATTAAAGTCAGTTCATATTAAGCTTGATAAGGGTGTTCAAAAATAAATATGTGCTTTACCAATACTGGTATAAGGCGTGTATTTTCATTGCTGTGGATTTATCTCTCCTCTGTTGGATTTTCTTCTAGAAACAAGAGATTAAGAGAATACAGCCTTATTTAAAACCAATTCCCTGAGCTCAATCTGCCCCTTCTGCTTTTGCCCATTGGAAAAACCGTTTGTAATCTGGTAAAGCAACAAGAGAGCCTAAGCAGGGAACACTTTTTGTGTAAAACAGTGTATTCCATCCTCAAAGCTTCTGTAGCTCTCAGTCATTAATCACTTTCAAATCAGCCTTTTTCTCTGACTTTGCAAAGCAACATTCCAACACCCATTTCTTGACGTGGTGGAAGCGGCCGTGCTGTAAGTGTTCTCTAGAGATTTGCTAAAAATTAGAGTAGAGCCTCCCAAAAAGGAGGACAACAACAGAAGCTGAAGTACCTCATAAAAAAGGGTTCAAATTTAGGAGAACTGAGTGGAATAATCAGTTTTCTACTGTATATCTGCAGGGACAGAATGAGGAATAGTGATAATTAACATGACCATGCCAAAAACTATAAAACTGTTTTACAAAACACTTGACATTTGTCATGTGTGCCTTGTTGCTCAGACCCTTTGCTTTGTGCAGGGATAGTTTTGTGTTTGCTGGGTCCTGAGAGTCCCAGATACTCACATGCCTCCCCAGGAAAGCAAGCAGAGAGCAGAGAAAAGGCAGCTGTCACTACCCAGCTCCAAGCTAGGAATGATGCCATATCTGTGACGTGTGTTTCCCGTGGTTTTAGTAAATAGTTGGGTTTCAAAGTCTTCAAAGAGTTCTGAGTGGTCTTGATCTATGCTGCCATAGGAACAATAGTCTGCCAGCTGGAGCCCTTTTTATTTTTATGTATTGGGTATGCTAACAGGGAGAGCTGTCGAAAGTCTGTCTAATGGAGGTCTAGTGGTTCCTCAAGTCCCGAGAAGCCCATTTAAAACCCTCTTTTACAGCTTCTTGATTCCCTCCCAAGGGCAGCCTAATGGTGAATGTGAAGTATATCATAATGGATGTTTTCCTTCAAATCCTTCAGCTTTAAATCCTTTCTTTCCCTAATTCAAGTGTGAGTTCATCTGCACTTCCCCTTCTGTGCTCTTGTCTGCTGTCTGTGGAGACCTAGATTTGATCTAGTGAGAAAGTGCTGTGTGTCACAACAGATACTTTACACATCCTTTAGGCTTCTTCTTGGCAATAAACAAATAAATAAAGTCAGCATCAGAAAAACTTCTCAGACAAAACCAGTACTGTTTTGCATTCCTTTTAACTTTACAAAGAAGCAAAGGAAGATAGGGCAATAGCAATATGTTCATAAACTGTTCATAAATATAAACATGAGTATTTATGTGAATGTACTGAATTTGGTAATTTCTGCATAGAGGCACTTTTCTCTTCAGACTGTCATACATTTTTCTATCCTTCCCTGGGGCCAGGTGTAATAGATGCTTCTCAGTTGGCCAGTTTTGGACTTTTATGATCTTTCCTACTGTTTGGTAGCTACGGAGGAATATTATTTCCCTGATAAAGTGTGAAGGAGTCACAAACTCAAACACCTTCCTTTGTCCTCCAGCTATTCAAGTGCATATCAACATTTCATTTTCTGTAGCTATCATGGTGCTTTTCAGCTCTGACCAAGAGCTTCAGCCTCTCTGAGTTTGTTTTGCTAGCTTGTAATGTTAAACTCATTTACCAGGTAAAGTTTACAATCTTTTGTTTTAATTATTGATACAGAAGGCATACCTTGGTCACAGGCAATTTTGTCATGGATTAAACATCTTTTTCTCGGTTTTATTTAAATCCAGCAAATGTCTACTCATCCAGCAGTGGAGATGAAAAAGAGATTGGTATTTGTACTGCCAGCAAGCCTGGTTTAGTTCATGCAGGAGACAATGGTCAAATTTAGCAGATCAGTTTATTCAGAAGCTGTTTCATCCCCCAGTTACCTGATACACTGCACAGGTGAGGGTACCTGCACTGAGGTGCTGCAGAGCCTCCTCTGCTGCCTCAAGGAGTTGAAGCCTTGCAGGAACAACCTCCACATCTCCTCTAGCTCTTGTCAAAGGTGACTATTCACAGTCAGCAGGCAGCCCTTTGACAGTAAGGAGTTTCACATTTCTTGAACTCAGCTTACAAAAGCCTGCAAAGGATCCAGAGCACTCTAGAAAGTTTGGCCCTTTCATAATGTTTGTGCTGCAAGTGCTCTCTCTGGTTGCTGGGTAAGTGATATCTATTGACAACAGTCACTCCAATCGACAAAGATTTTTTTGTTGTTGTTGTTGTTTCTGGTAATTTATAGTCTGTTACTGCTTTGCTTGCATCGATTGGGCTCACCATAATACTCAGCAAATCCATTTTCCTATTTTCAAAACAAAATATTTTAAATCTGTGTGGTTTCCTTTTAGTCCACCGTACCTCCTGCTGGTGAGTGTCAGCCTTTCAGAGCAGCCTAAAGGAGAACTAAGGGACTTTTTTTCTTTAATGACCTTCAGCTGACCAATGTTTGATTTAAATTTTATGGGTATAACATGTTGTTAATCGCACAGCTATTTGCATTTATGGCCTGCAGCCATCCTTCCCTGGGCTGTGATCTCTTTCAGTCTCACACTGAGCCAAGCTTGGCTTGCCAATATTTGGATGTTAGATTTTCCAGCATTTCAATACAGGGATAGCACGGGAAATGGTGTTTGTAGCTCTTGGGTGACACACTCACCTCAGACCCACTACAGAACCCCACAATGAGCCAATACTCACTGCACAAGCTGGGCTGTTATCTCAGTCACGATAAGGGAACTATAGGATGCATAGGGTGAGGCACTGAGGAGATAAGATTTTGCAAGAGCTGCTGTGACTGCTCCTGGGAAAGGGGGAGAGAGGCAGGGAAGAAGGGAACAACAAATTTCCTCTTCATTCTCCCTTGGCATCCATGAATGAAGAAAAACTGAAGGTAAGGTCAAAGGAGGGTCTTTTCTGCCTCGAGAAAGTTAGGTTGCCTTCTTATGGAAGGCAATGAGGGTCAAAGATTAAAAGAAGTTTCCACTCCTTAGGTTATAGTTTGGGGCAGGAGGCAGCAGAAGTTTGGAAGGGACATGGTGATGCTCTGAAGAGAAGTTGGCAGAAGAGGAAAGCAGTTTCCTTGTTTTCTCTTTAGTTTAAAAAAAGCTTAGTGACCTTGCAGCAAATGTCCTTGTGCAGAGGGATGACCTTCAGGTCACTGGGAGCTGCACAGGGAGAGTGTTCCCACTCATGGGAGGGAATGCTGGGCTGCAGGACTAATTACCCTCTCCACATTGTGTCCTATCAGTTTTATTAACAGTGCCACATTCAAAAATATTTAATGTTTCAGAGACCTTTTGTTTCTTTCTGAAAAGATCCAAATAGGGGACATGGAGAAAGAATTCATTTCTGGAAAGGCTGAACTGCTTAATACAGTCTGTGAAAAACAGGTATTTATTTTTTACCCCAAGGCTGTAGCTGTGTGCTACACAGTAGTGAGGGTTTTCAATTCCTTCATGCCTAAAAAAGTGAAGTGTTGTTGTCAGACAGTGCTCTAAACAAGATATTGGGGTGGCTGGGCCTACTATAAGAAAACCAAAATATTTAGTGTAAGTGACATGTAGTCAGTGTAAGTGATATTTTCATTTATGTGTTTTTTTCAGCCATACATACTGAAAAGAAAACTTTAATAATTGATGAACATTGTTTTATTGTTTCTCATGAAAAAGTCATGTCTGGTTTGTTGTGTGATGGGGCAGACATGGCAGTGGTGGCATGGCAGTTATGTCAGATGTTGTGTGCTGTACACTGTTTAAATTTTAATGAACAATTCTAAGACATTCCAAGGCAAAGGAAAACATTATGAGCTTATAAAAAATTGTATCTTCTCATTCAGCCTGTGGCACTATACTCAATTTATATAAGTGACACTGAAAAACAATTGCATTCCTTCAGTCTCTTCCAACATCTACTGCAAAAAATGCATTGCCAATACATGCGATGGGAGAAAAATGTTTATAACAGTGCTTGGAAAAGTATGCTGTCTTATATGTAGAACTTCCATGCTTGGATTTTAAAATGCTTAATATGAATTTAAATCTGTTCCCACTGAGGTCAATGGAAGTTTAATCACTGACTGATTTCACTGGGAACAGAGGCCAAAAGTAAGCACCTTTTCCAATCCCACACAACAATTCCTGGCACACAAATGTGGCAGCCACCAAGACAGTTCATTTTTCACCCAGACATAGAGCATGGTCCACAGTTTCCTGGGTTTTTTTTATTTAATTTTGGACAAATTTCCACTGGGGGCAATGGGAGTTTGACAGAATTAGCTCAGGCGTCCCTGTGAGACAGTGAGACCTCAGCTGACATGTCTAAGATTCAGAATGAATCTCCGAGTTCCATTTGTTGCAGTGTGTAGCAGGAAATGTTCCTCTTTGCACATGCAAAGTCCTGAATGTGCTTAAGTGGGTTTCAAGAAAAGCATGACAAATTTTCACTGAGATCTAAAGGCTGGAATTTAGTCTCATTCCCCAAACAACGCAGAATTTGAGGAACATAAATATATCCTTCAAGGTCCCCATTTCACTTAAAATATTATTTAAGAATGCAAAACTGGAAACTTGTGATGGAAGCAGCAGGTAACCCCTTGGTGAGCTGTGGCACAGAAAGTTTTGGAGACAATTGCCAGAAGCCACATGACCACTGAAACAGCTGCTTTATTCTGTGCTGAAGTGCTCCACAGACCCATTGATTAAAGAGCTAATTCTGCTCTATGTGAAATTTTTGCTCTTCAACTTTGAATACCATCAGGGGAGACATCAGTTGGCAGCAGATGTGGAAAGCTATTCATGTTGGCAACCTGAACAGCTTGGCTGGGGAAATTCGTGCAATACTTAAATAAATAAATAATGGATAAAGAGTCAGAATTGCATTAAGTAAACACAGGTTTTCCTGTACCAGGTTTGTAGCATTTTCTTCTGAGACTTCTGGTATTTTACATTACTTAAAATATTAGGCAGATTGTGATTATTCTCAGGTTTTCTGCACTCCTCTTTATGTTTGCAAACTTTGAATCTATTTGTTTTCAAAAAAGCAGAAAACACCCGAACTTGAACACAACCCTGAAAATAACAAGGATTTCAGCTTCATAGTAAAAACCCCCAACATTTTAAGCTCAAGAATGTAGTCTTTAGAAAAGACTTTCTGATGTCTAGCGATCTTGTTGAGACCTGCAGATTTCAGTTACTAAATAATTTCACTGAAGTTACATCCAATGATAGTTTTTTGAAAGCAGCAACTCAGTCACACCGAAGGTGACCTCATGACCAATCTCTGTGTGTTATCTTGTAATCCCTGCAGCCAGATGAGCTCTGTCACACAATATCCCTGTGACAAAACTCCCCTTACCCGGTATCTGCTCCCTCCCTCTGATTGTGCTGACAGAGGTGAGTCTGCAGAGTTTCCCCAGTGAAAAATAACAGTTCAGAAGGCATAATTTGAATGCTTCCCCTTTTTTCCCATTTCAGCCAGTTAAAAGGATGTTAAGAGCCACATTAAAATCTTTTGTCAAGGGATCTCCAATGCATTTCCTTCTCTGCAGGCCACAGGCAGTGATCTTGTGCTTGGTGATCTTGTTCTGGGTCTGAGCAGGAGTTTTGCAGCGGGATCCAGCTCACGGCCCCCAGCAGCTGAATGCTTCTAATGATAGTGTCAGGGAAAACTTCCACTAGTTATGAAATATGGGTCAGCTGCTTTGGCTGTGACTATTGCATGTCAGTTAATATTTATCAAAGACCAAAATATCTTGCTGCAAGAGAGTAGCATTTGTTCCACTAGTTTCAGAGGCCAATTGTGCGTGGTTTGGATTTCAGACTACAAAATCACTTCTGACTGTTTGAGGCTCAGCATCTATTCCAGGGAAGGCTGAGGGTTTCAGAGAGCACTGGAAAAGGGGGTGGGAAGTTAGGTTGCTCAAGAGATTGTATATGGGTTAAGAATCGTTTTCTATCTGGAATAACCATCACACATATGATTTCTCTGGCTTAGAACAGTCCCCTGAGGGTTCGTGCCCATCAGGCTGAGAGGCAGATGTGAGATTCTGCCAGCTTTTGGTGATCTGAAATCATGTCATGCTGGACAAGACCCTGTACACTGACCCTGAAACAGACAGCTTGTTCTCTTGGAGACAGAAGTATGGGAATGGAGCTAAGCAACACTGAGTGCCTCCTGTGCTTGTGTGCTGGTGAAGCCTGGCCCAGCCCACAGGTCAGAGAATGGCAGGAAATATTCCCAATTCTTCAGCAGCCTTTGTGTCAGCAGAGTGACACATTGACCTTGATCTGATATCTTATTATGGGAACTCACTCTGTACATCCATGTGTACAGAGATATTTTCAGATCTGAATTAGTAATTTTTAATGGCTAGGTTACTTTAAACAAGGTTACAGGGATGTAAACAATCTGTGTTATCAAAGACATGGGGAAAATTGCCCAGCAGCCACAAAATTCCAGAAGTTCAGCTGGGGAATACAACGAGGTAGATTCCACCTCTTATACCTCTACTGCTCCTTGCAGTAGAGTGGTGTGAATCTCCCATCATTTGGTTGAACTGGTTTCTTTGGCTCCAAATACACTTTTCTTTTTTATTTCTTTTTTTTTTCTTTTCTTCTTTTTTCTTTTTTTTTTTTTTTTTTTTTTTTTTGGTGAAAAAGCTTAGCAGGGGGACAGGGAAAAAGAGATCTGTGAGGAATATTTTTTATCTGTTATTTTGAAACCTGTAGCCTTTTCCCATCCTGTCTCCTTTTGAAAAGAACAAAGTTTATTTTTAAAAGTCACCATTCCCTGCCCCAACCCACTCCCCAAAAACCTCCCAAACAAGAAAACCCCAAACCGAGAGATTGTAACATTGTTTTAAAAAATCTACCTTCTGAGACAAAATGTTGCAGTGAACTGGTAATAATTGACTTTTTAATGTTAACTACTGTAGCTTGAAGCACTATACAGGTTTTGCATCATTGTTTTTGCTGCTTGGTATTATTAGTACCTCTTAATTTGAAAAGCAAAATTGTGTTCCATTGAGAACAGTGTTGGCAGATTGCCTGTGCCTAAGAGACACTCTTAATGTGCAAATAAATGTACATAAGTGGTGCAAAACATGAATTCATAGGAGCCTGTTCACAGTAGTGGGTGGCTGCGTCTCCAGCAAGTCCAACTGAACTGGTTTGTTTGCAGACAGCAAAAACAGCTCTGGCTGTGCTGGAGTGGCTGCAGGGAAAAGGCAGCTGCAGCCACATCTGAGGCTGAGATCAGCCCTAAGGAAGCACTTCCTTCAGCCTCTGCTTAAAAAAATGTCTGGAAAAACACGTTATTTTATACTAGTTTGTTGAAAAGTGTGTATACATTGGAATTCCTCCGATTATTGGGAGTGATGTTCTCATTCTGCAGCCAGGAGTGATCAAGAAATGCTAAAAATCCAACAATGCCCTTGTTCTGTGGGTGCTGCTGTGGAACACAGAAATCATGGCTGTTTGTTCACCATGGTGGTTCCTCTGGTTTCTCTGGTGCATTGGTTTGGCAACTGCATCACCTATATATGAAAATGCATCCAGGAAGAAACCTTCCAGGCCAAACAAATGACTTTGATAAGATATCAATACATGACTAAGAAGCTGCCTTGGAAGCACACCCACTTAGTTTGAATTCAAGGAGTAGGATTTAGGACAGGAGATATAATCCAACTTGACAAACTAGTTAAATATTGACAAGAAGCAGAAAGGCAGCAGTGCTTGTGCTGAAGAGAACACGCTTCTGCTTTTCTGACTGAGCACAGCCAGGATTTTCATGCCCACAATGGATGGCTGCAGGAACCCAAAAGATCCAGCCCAGTCCAATGCCCTGCATGGTTTATCATTCCTCCAGTTGTTAAAGGTAGGTTTGCCTTCCCAGGAAGCTCCCACCTTGTGAGGGAGCAGGGTGGGGACCTCAGAGCTGCTTTAACTTCGAGGGTTATTTTTATTATGGGTCACACGGTTGCATGCAGGCTTACACTACTGAAAATTTAATGACTGAAAAATAGACAGTGGAACATAATACTGTATGTTTTCTGCTTTTTAAATCAGAATGGGTATGCATGTGTGTATGTATGTTTATTTTTAAATGTTTATTTAGTTGGTAGAATTATTATAAGTCTGTTTTAAACCAGCTATTAGCTAATGGAGAGACCTCATTGCCAGGCGTATTAGGAGATTATGGTTTCATTTACCATAATGCACAGAGATAGCCCAAGTGTTCTGCTTTTTATTTGTGTTTGTTTAAATTTATATACATACTTTAACTCATTCCATAGCATTTTGTCTTTCAGCAAAATCCTGCTATAATCCAAAAGGTTGAGCAGAGATGCTGCTCCACATGATAACTGAAGAGTTATGTAAATAAAACCTAACATATGAACTGCCTTAGATTCCTGTAACTTCATATTTGGAAATAAGAAAATGTAGTGTAGATATGAGAAACAGCCATGTTTTCTTTTCCAACAAGGTAAATTAGTCAGCAGCTGGAATTTCTGAAACAAAAATACTGGAGCCAATCATCTCCTCTGTATTGCCCGAGCAGCAGTGAAATTAGGGCACGGAGGAAAATAAAAAATATGGTCGGGTTATTAGCACAAATGGTTTTACAAACAAATAAAACATAAACCAAATTGTAACAAGCACAGGAGAGAGCGAATAACAAAATATTGACAGTTTATTTTAGCATGTGGTCTCCCTGGGAGACATTTCATAAACACATGATGATGTACATGTCAGAAAGTGATTGTTCCGTACCCCCATAACTGCAGCATTGTTCTGTACAGTTCCGGGGAGCCATATGGCCTGAACATTCCATACAATTCATTAGTGAACATATTACAGCTTTATATAGCCTCAGAGAAATGTGGCAACACGTGATGTAATGCTCATGGACAGTAGTTTGTTGGCTCATTTACCAGTGCTTTAAATAGAACTATGCTGGGCACATTAAATTTTATGGCTTTGCTTCCAAAGCTGGGAAAGTCCCTGCACTCTTTCTAGCTAGCAGTCCCTCCGTATGAAGTGTTGCAAGGAAAGGGAGCTGTGGAAGGAGGAAAGCCTAGCATTTACATACAAACTGATGTGCAATGGACATGGCCTGGCTCTGCAAACACTGGGAGTCATGCTGAACCCTGCTTGTGTTCTTAGACAGAAATCACAAGCACGTTCTTGATAAAAAACTTGGATCCTGGCCCATGGTGCTATAGCCAAGGTACCAAACAGAGAAGAAAGCCATATGTGACACTATTTGATTAAGGATTAATATACTGTGGCTTCATCTAATCAGGAATATTCAATCAATTTTGCCTCCTTACACCATGATAACCTTTGGTATCTCAAATACCTTCGGTTCCCGATGTGTATGGATGACTAACATTGAAATCAGTACTCTGATTTTTGCTTTGCATGAGTTTTCCAAGTGTACCTTGGCATGCTGAACCCCTGTTTCGCAGAGTAGTGCAGCCAGCATTTGGTAAGAAATGAAAAGCTTTCATTGATTACTCTTTGGACACATCCAGAACCCTTCCACATGCAGAGCTGCCTGGGTGTGACTCACTTTTGCATTACTGGGGTTTTCTGCTGCTGCAGCTTTATTGAGATCAGGGGAGTTACTGTGGCTTAACCCAGAATTGCACAGCGGTGACATCAGCCTCATTAATCCAGGAGGGAATTCTGCACATGGAGAGGCATCCAAACTGAATACAGTTTTTCAGAAAGGAAAAATGGAGCTAGGAATCCAATCCAACATAAGGAACTGAGATTATTACATGTAGCACAGAGTGCATCTGGTCCACAAACAATTCCGGGAGAGAGAGAACCTTCCTCCCAAATAGAGCCTGATAATTTTAGATAAATGGTTCACATTTGAAGAAGTGGGGTCTAAATCCCTGTTTCTAAATAAAGGTGATTAAAGCAGCAAAGGAGTCAAGAGTTTGCTCTGAGTTTGCTAGAAATGAAGGAAGTATCAGGAGATTTGTGTCAGTTAGAGCAAGAATCTCACAATAAGCAGTGCTAGGGACCTCATTCCATGCATACTTGAATGTTAGCTCTGATTTGGCTCTGAATCTGAATGCAGACTTCGTTCTCATGCTGAATCCAGAGACCAAATATATTTTCTGTATCCCATTTGTTTTCCCAGGCCTTGTTAATTAATAAGATCTGTGTGCATTCCAACCCAAGTTCCAGATTTTGACATCTTAAGAACTTCAGCTATTTAAAGCACAATTCCCATGCATAAGTCATAGTAAACAAGGGTCAGCAGGAAGTTATCTTTCGTTGCTCAAAAAAGTAGTGAGTGCTAAATTAAATAAATAGCATGTCTTTTTAATGTTCTGTCACACAGACTAAAATCAGATAGAGCTTTTATTGAATCTGGCCCAGAGGTTACGGAATAAAATAAATATAATGAAGTTGATTTAATTCTCCTGTTTGTTTCACTGTAGTTGGAGGAAATATTTGCCTATGGAGAGGAACAGTTTGAACAAATTCAGAAATACTTTAATTTGCATGTCAGAAACTTGTAAGAAAGTGATGTATTGTGGAGGAAGCTTAACTTTGAATGATTAGACTTACATTTTTTTCAGTGCATTGTCACTTAATGTCATACTCCTATTTATGCAGTGAAAACCCTGGAGCTACTCTGTATGATTGAGCTAAACCAAATGTTTGGCAGGAGAATGGGGATTTTCAAAATTGGAAGTTGCTTCTTTTGGTGTCTGGTTTTGTTTAACTATGGAAACAGAAGCTTAAGGGGAAGAAATCTTGCCATGTGATTAAATGGCTGGAAAAAAGTGGCATGTAAAGTCTCCTCTATGAAGCAAGGTAGCTGAGTTTTCATGCTAATTTGAAAAAAAATACAACATCTGTTTTGGTAATGCTTTTCCTGTTTTTTGGTTGGTTTTTTTTTATCAATTTAAATAAAAAGCAAAGAGGACAGCAAAGATGTAAGGACAGACTTCTAAGCCAAGTTCACAAATTGGCTTTAAAAGTGATTAATAACCACTCAACATAATCAGGCAGATTAATGTAATCACACTTGGGAAAGAATGAGGAGGTTCATCAGGTTCTCCCTGCAAATGCTATAGAAAACAGTTGTTTAGTTACATTTTGTGTTTCTGGTGAAGTTCCCTTTAGCATGAAAGGAATTTTGCCATGGAAAGAAAATAAGTGTGCAATCCTCATTCAGAACCAGTCACCCCCCCATCAATAAACTGGGATGTCCCTGGTTCTTTGGCAGTAATACAGCAGTGATCCAGTTGCTGCACTTGATATTTCAGCACTGTGCAGTTCTCCCGAATGATATTATCTCTGTGTAGGATACATCTTCAATTCAGGTTGAATTTTGAAGAAAGAATCTTGTAACTTATATTTTCTTTGGATTGTGTTCTGATCCCTGGCCCTGCCTAGGACAGAATTAAAATTGCTTGGCAGCTCCTCCCTGAGACTGGGGCTTTAAAATCCAATTTAGAGATTTTAGATTTGAAATGTGACTTGAATTCTTCTCAAACTTCTTTATCTACTGTGCTCATTTCTCTGTATAATCCACTCCTCAGGCTCCAAGATACGATATAAAATGATATTTTTAAAGACATATTATGTTGAATATATTGAATGTCTTCAAAGGATATTAATAAGAGAATAAACTCTGGAAATAGCTATATGTTTTTAGAATCAAGGACAGAAATGCAGTGTTTCAGCAGTATATAGTAAAAGAATTATTTATAAAAATAAAAATTATGGAAGATTTTATTTATTTATTTATTATTTTTAAATAAATCTTAGCTTGTACTATGGGCTCTTTATGTTCTGTGTGGAAGTAAGGAATGACTCTGTGAATTATGGTCTAGTTCATGGGTGACAATCAAGCAGCACCTTACAGGTACAGCTATTGTCACAAACAACAGGCAGAGCCTGCCTGACCCTTCCCTGTGCTCACCCTGGATACTCATGTCCTTCCCATATGCAGTTTGCTGGGATTCCATATGGTTCCTCTGCAGCCTGCCAGACATGTGGGAAAAGAAAAGCCTGGATTGCACACAGGATGACAGGCCAGCTAAAGCCTTCAGATATTCTGCACTAAGGTCCAGTTGGCTCAAAAGGTTTGTTTTTCTCCCTATGGCATTTGAATGTGCTGATGGTCAGGTGAGCACTGCTGGCATTTCCAGCCCCATCCACTCCTTACTGCACTTCTCTTTTTAATTCCTAGATTCAAAATTCAAAAAGCAGAGGAGTTATTTATAGTATACAGCCACAGGCACAGAAATCAATCTAGCTCCCCAATAATTTTCAACAAACAAACATCTGTTTGGCAAAATATTTACTAGTCAATGCCAGAATTTAATAAGGCACATACAGAAAACACTGATAGAAGGAATTAAAGGAAAAACAGGAGGAAAAAAGACACTCAGTGAATGCATCTGCTAAAAGGTGGATATTCCCTGTAACTGCTACTGGAGGCTGGAGACAGGATTTTAGAAATGTTTTGGTAGCTGGCAAACTGTCTTAAGGATTCTGCTGGATTCCTGCTGGATGTGACCCTGTGACACAGCTGGTGCCTTCAGGAACAGTGGTGCTCCGTGTCCTGTGTGTGCTCAGCTTTACCTGCACTAAAGTATGTTACTTTTTTTTTTTTTTTCTGAAAACTGAAATTTTGCTTCACATACTATATGTACATGGGTTCATGGAATTTGATACCGATATTATTAATTTTCTAGTTCCTTCTACCAGTAGCACTGGTTTTCACTTTTGTATGCAGTAAACTGAAGCAGTGTGAGATACAAGTCTGTTCCACAGAAGCTTGGAAGTCCAGAGGAAATAGGTCAGGTAGACAGACATGATCTGGGCAAAGGAATCCCCTAATTTAAAACATTTTTAACTAGGAGAAAAAACACTTTGCTGGCATGTTTGCTGGAACAATGCTCAAAACCAGACCAGTGTAATGCAGACAGGGAAATCTCTGAACTATTTTCCGCTCCAGCCCTGATGTGCATCTAAATCCTGGATTTGTTGCTGTTTTATAAAATGTGTTCTCAAGAACTTTGGGTTTTTTTTACTTTTCTGCCCTTGCAGTGGAACTTCTCCAGTGTTCCCAATGCCAGCAGTTGTACCCAGACCCTGCTGGGTTTCTGGGTGTAGCAGCAGGGACTGCACTGCACTTCCAGCTCCTGCTTCAGACACCTCACTTTCACACTTGGCACATGATATCTTTTATCTCTCATGCTGTTCAATACTTTATGCTCTTTTTTTCAAGGACTTGGCTGCAGTTCTGTGGGATTGTTTTTAAAATTTGACATCCTGAGTTACTGACTTCAGCAAAAACTCTTTGCCCAATATCACTGTCCCCACCATCAGTCCCCAACACACAGAGCTGTGTGTATTTCTGCGAAATATTTTGTCATCCTAATCAGAACTTCCATATCTTTCCAGGGAGGTATTAGGAAACCCAGCAGATCTGCTAATGTCTGGGTATTGTGTTGTTTGAGGGATGAGTTAATGCAATGGCATTTTAAATGTAATGACCTAAATACTCTTTCAGCTGACTGTAAAGTAAATGGATAAATGAAGCACGTTGTTGTTTATGCTTCATTGTGTAATGTTTTAATAGTCTGTCATGCTTGGTGACAAGGACTTCATCTTAACCCATACTTTTGATGACTGTTGGAAATCTTAAGTAGAATTTTATAATCCTGAGGAAAATCTCTCAGGTGCCTGGTTTGGTTTTTTTCCCCCTAAGTTCTCTGAACCTGCCCACCTGTGACAAAAGTCAAGATAAAGAGCAGTTTGCTGTGCTGTGCAGTGCTCCCCAGTGCTTCTGCTGGGCCAGGATAAATCAAAGGCTGAGCTGGAGCTGTACCTTTCAGCTGGCTCTCAGCACTCAATGTCACCTTTCTGCCACCAGCCTAGCATGATGTATGTTTGCTCTGCTGGTTCCCGGGTCAAAAACCTGACCCTCAAGAAAAGCCCAGCAGTGTTTCATGTCTTAGGTAGGGAAATGCCTTGTTCAGCTCCTGTTGCTCCCTGAACCAAGACTGCAGCCACAAGATCCTACAGGGATTCATGAGGGCAGGGGAAACTCTGTTGGGTGAATTCTGCTCCATTCTCCTAAATGGCATTTCAGGCTGGGGCCCAAAAAAGTCTCCATGGCAATGAAGACCAAAGCCTGGCACCCTGGGGGTGAGTGCTGCCTTTCTGGTGCATTTGGAGCCTTCCCAGGATAGGGAGGGAGGTGCCTCCCAGGGGCTGCAGGGAGCAGAGAACAGAGGTGTCTGCTCTAATGTCAGGTGCCCAACTCAGGGCTGCAGACAAGCACCATCCAGACAATTACCAAGAGTCCAGAGCTGCCTCTGGACAGTGATTCCCCCTGCAACAATAATCAAACAAACTTGTTTGGCAAAATATTTGTTACTTTCTGCCAGTACGTAATGGATACTAGGTACATTCTAGCTCGGCTTTGGGGGATTTTTAAAATTCAGTTGTTGTCTAAAGTAAGGACTATGGTCCACTCTGCAGCAGAGCATCCTCCAGCTTAGGTCCTGCCAAGACAGCAGTGTTGCACAACTAATTATTGTCAGACTGAAGATTCTGGGGAGTTTGGTTGTTTGTGGGTTCATCTATAAATTTTTACCTTGATAAATGCTTCATGGATTGTAGTGAGGGAACAACTGGTGTAAAAACGGTGGAGTTGAGGTCCTGCAATAAAGATTTGTGTGAAGTACAGAATTTCACTTGGAAAGTTAAAGATATATATGGCTATAGCTAATGCACAGCATTTATTGGAACATGCCTCAATAAATCTTCCTTTTATAGGATAATTAACTACAAGGAGAAGGGAGAGTGGGAAAATTATAAGTGGAAAGTCTTTTATTTGCCAAAGCTCTGTGTTTAAGACATCTTACATAGTCAGTTATATACTGTGCAAAGACAGACCAGGGATAGAAAATCCCACTGGCATCACCAGGGTTTTCTGTTCTCGCCTGACATTAATCTCTGCTTTCTTTACACTCTGATTAACAGTTTTCAGTTACTTTTTGTGGTCGCAACTTGGAATTAAATGAGACAAACCATGTTTAAAAATGAGAATGCATTCTGGCAGACAGATTGTTGGCACTGGTTACTCTTTCTGTGCTGTGCACGAAGCTGTGCTCAGGATCTCCTGTGAGCAGAACTAAGGCCACAAGTGGATCTGTGCAGAGGAGGATGTGAAGAGATGTGAAGAAGATACTGCTGGTTTAGGACCAGAAAATAACATGGTATATTAGCTGCATTGTTTCATATTTTATTAATAGTTTCCATGGTTGCCTCTTAATTCCACAAAATAGTCACACATTTTCTGGTCCCCCACTCTGCAGAGTAACTTATAGACATACAGTCTATCAGACTCTTTCAAACTCTGCTTCAGGAGTAAGCAAACAGCTTTATAAAACCCTGGACACTGTTCCAGGGTTTAAAACCTCTGTTTATCTAGGATTCAGCAGTGACAGAATTTACTTTCATAACAAAACTCTAGTAATGCTCCCTGCTAAAGCTCAAGTCCTTGAGATATCTTTCATTAGCTCTCAAATTTATGTTTACTGTCTATTGTCTGCAGGCAGAGTAGTTCTCCTTTTAATGAAGGAGAAGTGTATTTTGCTCCTTGATCCATGTAAGTTGGCATCTGATGTTATCTTGGAGATAACTAACAAACCCCGAGTTTAAAACAGAAGGGCAATGAGCTGCTCCCCCTGTGTCAGGAAGCCCTCCAGATCTTCCCAGGATGCTGCTCTGCACCAGGGCAGGAGGGAGGGACTAGGATTCGGTGTGAATGTAAATATATCCAGGGAATTGTAAAGAAGAGGAAGTTTATATTTAAACAAAATAGTAAAACCAACACAAATAGCACAGTGAGCTACCAGGAAGTGACAAAACTTCCGAAGAGAATTGGAAGGAGATGGAGAGGGCACAGATGAGTGCAGTGTGTCAGTGGACATGAGCTCCCCTGGGAAGAAGGGTCACGGTGGGATGGGAACACTGAGTCTGACCCTTCTGCCCGCCCATCCCAGTGAGAAGTTCTGCACATGGAGCACTCCTGGAAGCCTGCATCTTTGCATGCTTTAGAGAAACTTGTTTGGCTTTATTTTGACCAACAGAACCCTCAAAAAGATGTGAAAGAAACCACTAAGTAATATCAAGCTCACAAAGGACAGCAGACTAAAATTAAAACCACAATTTCTGCTTTTGGTGTGCTGTTTCTTGGTTTGGAAGTCATTTGGCAGTGGTTTTACCTTGGCTGAGGTCAAGGGCCTCACTGTAAGGGCCAGTGTGTCCTGTCACTGCAAACACAAAATAAGATTCAAGATTCTGAGCTAACAGAATTGTGAGCATATTCTCAGAAATAAGAGATTCCACACTGAAGAACAATTACTACTTGTCATATTTCTCCTCACAGCTTGTACCACACTCATTATTTTGCAGTACTTGAATTTTTTTTTGGCCTGCAATAATTTGCAGTTTTTCTAACACAAAGGACAAGTGATAGCTAAGAAGTTACCTCATGAGGAATTGTCTTTACTGCATCCAGGGACTCAGCTCTGCAGCTTCAGATTGCTTAGACAGAGGGTGTGGATACCCAGGTGCCCAGTGCCACATGTTTAAATTGTCCCCAGTAGAATCTGTTGCTTTGGTTGGGTGGCCATAGGTCCTCAGTGCATCACTGACTGTGGCAGTTCTTCAGTCACCCCGTGAAGGAATTAAATACCAGGTGTTATGTGACTGTAATAATGAACAACAACTACAAATTCACATTAAATACACAAAGCTTAATTTGATGGAATATCTAGGTAGTGACAAAGGAACTCTTTTGTACCACAGACTGTTTTGAAATGTGCCTTTACATGATTACCATATTAATTCATTGTAACATAATTTTTCATTATAGCAAGGGATGTATCAATCCATCTTTAAAATAGGCACATTTACATACTACCAAGAGTTACAGCTCATGGGAAGTGACTTCCTGACATCTGTGGAGCTTCTCTTCACTCAAGAAAGGGCATAACTAAGGTTTCAGAGCAGGCAGGTTTTGCTCTGGCAAAGAAAGGCACATCTGGATGTCCTGGCCATGTTTATCAGTTCACTGATCTGTTCTAAACTGGAGAAGGAGAGGGTACAGAGTTAGACTGTCTTTTATAAAAATAAGCTACTCCCTGATGAATGGATTCTCCCTCCTCGTACTGTGGATGAATGCCAGCAGAGTATCTGCAGCATATCTGTGTCAGTACACACTCTACTGATGGCATCCTATGGAGGCACTCACTGATTCATCTCTTCACCTTTCCAAGCAGTATTTCATACACAAGCAGGCAGCTTGAGTCTGTATTACTGAGTCAGCCTTGGTAGATTATTTTCTAGAGTAAATAAATTAGACTGCACTGATGCAGGTGAATTATCATAGTGGGGCCTGTCTCAAGCAAGCTCTACAATGAGAATCTCCTGGAGTGTGTTGTTGTCTGCACAAAAGATGTGACCTCCAGAGGAGCACAACAGCTCCACTGAATTTACATATTGCTTCTTTAATCTGAATTAATGAGACCAAGTATGCAGGTACACAGAGTAACCACATAATGCTCTCTTAAAAAGCTGTGTGCAGGTTTCGTCCAACTCATTTTGGTGTAGGATAGAGGAGGCACATTACTTTGGCTCTTCTGTGTACCCTGAAAAGATGCTCTGAGAAAGCAGATAGACAAATTAGAAGTGTGACAGAGCTTTTATCCAAATGCTGTTTGGATTTTTATTTGAACAAACGTTTGATTGGCTTGGGGTTTTCATTATTTGTGACAAACAAAGCTCAGATGCTGTAGTATCCTGCAATTGCTTGGCTGTCTTTAGAGGGACATTTGTGAGCTTGGCACATCTTTCATTTGAAATGAAGTGGAAAATCTCCAGCTCTGTGTCTGGTGTTGGGTTTCGTCACATAACTTTCAAGCAACCATAATCTACAGTGAATTTTCACTAAAACAAGATACATGTTTCCTCAGATTTAGTGAAGAGAGTAATAAAATGTGGATTACCTGCTGAAAACTCTTATGAAAACATATTTTCAGCATGTGAAAGGGGAAGGAAATTATTTCTATGTCTTCACAGTGAAATGGAGAGAAGTAATTTTAAAATCAGCTCAGTCTTTTTCTCACTGTCTAGCATCTATGATGCTCCATGCCCTTTGTACTGGTGTCAGATAGAGAAAACCCATGAATGATGCACCTTTGTAGTCACAGCTGCAAGAGCTTCAGCCCTACACATTTTCCTATGAAGGTTAAATAAATAAAACAAGCAGTCAGTAGGTAGTTCTTGAATTCCTGCTGAAAAGCAAGATTTAACATCCTTTCAGCAGTGTAAGGTTGAATTTATTGCAAAAGAACTCCATGATAAAAACCCTCAAGCTTTTCTCTGAACTACAGAAAATCAACATTTTTCAGTTTCTCAACTTCTTGTAAAGTTCTTGCCCACCTTCAGGAAGCACAGGGCAAGGTTCTGTGTTTCAGCTCTTTTCAGTTTTTTAAGAGATGCTTGGATTACATATTGCACCTACCAGTTGTGGTGATGGCCACATGGCATTAAAATAAAGCAGCAGCTCAAATCTGGGCCATTTCCCCTCAAAAATCAGATGTCAATCTACAAACAGCAGAAGGTGAAAAGTCCTACTGAAATTCTTTCTCCTTTTCCTGTAGGTTTTTGTGGTTTGTTGTTTTTCTTTTTTCCTTTGCTTTTTTTTTGTCCTAAAATGTCACAAAGCACTTCCTGGCAATGACAATACAGTTAGAGCACACTTGTGTGGAATATCAGAACAATATCACCAGACTTCTGTGTAGCCTATCAAAATTTCCTCAGTACCCCTTTACACTAATTATCTCTGCTAATTCACTCCAAAGCATGGAATAATTGCACATTTCCATGTGTCCTGATATTATAGGTCACTACAGTGTTCTTCTTCTCTCCAGTGTGTTTATTAGCCCTTCAGCTTTGTGAGCAAATTCGACCATGGTTGAACTTATATCAAAAGGAAAACTCAACAAAGCTCTCTTGGTTAGCCCCTAACTCGTTTGTGAGCTGAGACACATTCCTGCACTGCAGCCCTGGCACACAGAGGGAGCCTTGGCAGGGCTGAAGGGACTCTGCTGCAGCACTGATGAATGCACAATTGATGCTTTCTGCAACAGCACCACGACCTCTTCTTCTAATTGCACTCCACTGCTTTGTGCTCTTGTGGGAAGTGCTTTCTAGCAGCTAATTTTTGAGCTTCATCTCCAAGCAGTGGATAGGCTGCCACCAAAGCTACAGGACAGTACAGCTGGCCTAGGTGGTCTGAACATCCATGACTCATCCTGTTGATTATTGCAGAACAGCACATACAGGAATGAAGCTGGACAGGCTGAAAAATCTACAAGTGGAGTGCCAGTCCACACAGCATCAGTGTGTGATTGTGGGCACCGTCCTGGTTCTCTGCTCCCTTTGCTGACTCTCTGTTGAACAGACAGATCAGTGCAAAGTCTCAGCCCCTCATATTTAAAAGCCACCAACTGACTGGCTCCTGACACCTTTGAGATCTCTTCTCCTTCCAAACACCTGCATCCCAAAGAGCTTCAAAACAGCTGGATTCCAAAAAAAAAAAAAAATAGAGAAGATACATTTTAGTGTGGGAAAAACAATTTTTCCCATAAGTCATCTAAAGTAAAAAGAATATAAAAGAAAGAAAATATCAATCGTTTCCAGAATTGATGGTCAGATTTAGATTTACATCAGTAATTCCATCCCACGTGTAACCTACTCTGTCGTGTACTCAACTCTGCTGGCTCAGTTGAGTACACAAATGGGAACACAGTAAATGGGGCTATTTCTCCTGTAAAATAAAAAGGGAAAGATAAAATAGATGCTTTATTATTTCTCCTTTTGTGTGCCCTAGGCTTCTTGGATAAACTGATGGAGAGGACCACGTAGATTACAATTTAAGGAAGAAAAAGCTGCCGTTGGGTGGTTTTCTTGTTCTTACCTGTCAGAATAGGAGATACTAATGAGTGTCAGCAGTTTGGTAATTTTCTCTTTTGTTATTTCTGCTTGCTGTGATGAAGCAATCTGGGCTGCATCACTGAGGACAAAATTATCATGCTTTGCAAGTGAATAATAAATGTAATCTATTAATTTTTCTCAATTAACCCAAAAGACTGAACTGTGGCAATACTTTCTCTCCTGGTGACATTGATGCAAGAATACAACTACAGTCCAGACAAGCAAAAAATCTCAATTTGGTTAGAAAATATTTAATGTGCTCTCATCAATGAGATCACTCCCCTCAGATCCTCATCCCTGGGAAGTGCCAGGCAGGAATCAGCAGGGCTGTCACTTCCAGTATAACAGGGCTGCCTATCACCAGGTGCTTGTGCCACATTGCAGCTTCATGAGCCTTGCTTTGAAAATGCCAGTCTTGGCAGAGTTGCCACTCCCAGAGATAATTCTATTTGGTATAAATATACCTATATGAGGTAGGAACACAAAAGGATGATGAAAAACCCATGTGGTGGGCATGTGATGAGTTCAGTGGAGTACTAATGTTCATTTTTGGTTTGCTGCGTTAGAGCTTTGCATATATCAGGAAATAGAGGTGGTGGGTGCCTGCTTATTTTGGAAGTAGGGTGCATGTGTGGTGTAGGGCTTGGCTCAGCCTGTGTGCCATGTGCAGTTTTCTTTGCTGTCACTTTGGTACTCTGAGGCTTGGAAAGCTGGTACTGAGGAAAGATGATGTATCCCGGAGTGTTTGTTCTGTCATGAACAAACTAAAAGTTACAAGATGTTATTAAAAGCTGTGCTCATTTCCAGGTTGACTTTCATGCATATGCAATATGGTAGCCAAAACCTTTAGCTCCACCTTATTGTGCTCAAAGCACTGAGTTGTGAAATAATGCTTACAATTGATCACAGATCCACAACACAGTCCACCTAATGTGATAAAACTCCTTTAGGTATAAGGCACAATTAACAGGATCTGAAGGCAAGCACATGATGTGTGCAGTTTATAAATAGTTTAATAAAATTATTGTTACTTTTGAACTCTTGTGTTAATCACAATGTCTATAGATCTTAATGGAATAAATGCAGTGTCTGAACCTGGAGAATATTACAGCTTATTTTGGCATAAATTGCTTGATTATTGGAACTTCCTATTGGAATTTCCTGTAAAGCTCATTTATGGAAATAATTAGAAACAAACTCTTCAGATCCACTTTGCCAGACTAATCTCCTTTACAAATTGCCACTCCAAAGTAATTGGTGTCTCTCTGTTCTGAGAAACTTTATCACAAGTAAGAAATGTTATATTAGGTTTGAAAATTAATACACAATAATCTTCTGATGAGTGTTGGACAGCACATAATGAGCTTATGCTTTAAGCAAACTGAGTGAGGAGAATATTGCTGAAATGAAGGAGGAGAGCTGGGGTGGGTCTGAATCCTTTTGAATTAAATTTCATAGCTTAGAGGATAAGTAGAGCTCTGATATCTGCTTAGCAGCTGGACAAGCTAAATAGTGTTATGACTCTTTGGAAAGGTATATTCATTTTTAGGGAACTGGGTTTGAATAGAGCCAATCAGGAGTAGTTATTTTAGAGACTTGAAACAATACTAGAGTGCTGTACCCTGGCTCAGACTGAGGTATGATGGAGCTGTAAGTGCAACATGAACTCCTGTCATCTGCCAGAAAACTTCCCCAAAAGTAGCTAATTGGAAATGCTGGACACTGGAAAGGTAAATGTAGGTATTAATTTCACAGACTTTGCCATAGAAAATTGCTCACCAGCAATTTCTCATGTCCTATATATTTTTTAATATCTCTCATGGTAAAGAATTACCATTTGCTGCACAGCAAAAGGAAGAGATCTAATATGCCTCTTGACTGGAAGAATTTCAAATATAACTGAATATACCTCTTGAGGAGGAGAAAAGATCAGCAACCAATTTTGTTGCTCTGTGCCTTTTAGAGAATGCATGAATGTGTGAGTTCTCTCCTAGTTAAAGGGTGGGTCTGTGATTGATGTCAGCTGGTGACATCACTGCAACTTGAAACAGACATCACCAGGGGCTTTTCAATGTCATTTCTGCAGAGTCAGATCATGAAGCCCAGTTCCTTGCAGGATAGCATGTTTCCCTCTGCACTCAGCTCTGGCACTCTTGCAGTGTAGCTACTGTAAATCTTTGGCACTTCAATGTTTTTTTTTTCAAACCAGAGTTACTTAACAAGAGACAAATAAAAAAAAATCTTGTGCAATTTGCAAAATATTTCACAGGTAAAAGTGCTCCAGAACCAAAAGCAGCCTCATATAAGTGTGCTGTCTGGTGAGACACACCAAGAGGATGGCCCAAAAAACCTGAATCCCCTGTTCAGAAATGAGTGGAAAACTAAGGCTAAAAATACACTTTAAATACCAGAGTTATTAAAGGTGATGTGCAGGAACATTCCCCACTCTGCCTCAGTTCAGACCCTCAATAAAAAGCCCACTTGCTCCCAGGGCTGGAGTGAGACCTCTCTTTTCTGACAGCCCCAGTATCAGCTGTAAACAGCCAGTGTAAAAACATTATTTGTAGACAGGGACCAAACACTTCACAAAGCCACAGAGCAAACGGGTCCTGCAAAGTCCTCTCATTGCCCACCTGCTGATTTCTGTTTTATCCTGGAGGCAGCTGCCTTTCTGTCCTCACTCAGCCTGGAACAAACTTTGGAGCCTGGACAGCAGCCTCCCTAGAAGAGCAGAGGGTGAGACTGTCCCTCTCGCTTTAACCTGGAAACTACTCCACCAAATGAACTTAAAAAGGCAGTGAGAGAGTGGATGGGCCACAGCCAGTACCTGAAAATGACAACAAACATTTTCTGCAAACAGATGTTGATGCCAATCAACACATTTTTCTTATTTCCCAGCTGTAGAACTACCCACGACTTGGGTTTCATTATTTCTAACCATCTGTAGATGCCTCTTGTTTCATAACTTTATTTTCTGCTCACAACTTGCTCTTTCAGTTATCTACTCACAAACTTACTGTTTTAACCATCAAGTGACCTGGAATTACTTGGAAATGCACAAATAGTATCTGCTGCTTAGAAAGAAGTGTAGGAGAATTTGAATTCATTACCTCATTTCTCCACTGCAGATCAAGGTGGATCTGTTGGCCTACATGAACGTGCTAAGGGGAAAAATATTCTGAAGATATGTGTAGACAAGATGGTTCCCCTTTGAATATTTCTTTAATGTTTGGCTTTAATATGAAGCTTTTCCTCAAGGATTTTTCATTCCAATAAAATGACAGTAATAGGATCTGAGTACTGGAAACAGTACATCCTTCTAGCAGGCTTCCAAGGGCTGCAGAGACATGTTTCTCAGTTGGTACAGATGTAAATGATGGCTCTGTGCTTCTTATAGATTTGTGTATTTGAACCACAGAGTACTCTACAGGAATGAGAGATTCACAATACAGTTCTACAATCCTGCAGAAAATACAATTTTCCATTAAATTTCATGGTTTTTTTTTTTCCAGAAGAGCTCATTTCTTAAATGGGGAGCAGGTCAAAGGAATAAATAGTGAAAGGGAGCATTAAGACCTCTTTAGAAAATTAGACTTCACAGAATCAAATATACATTAGTAAAACTTTAAATTGGCTTCATTAACTTCTCTAAATTATGCATGCATTAATGGGATTCTTATTATTAATTCATGCAATTGTTTATACTACTTTTTTGATAGGGCTTTATTTATTTATTTATTTATTCCTGCTATTCCAGCACTGCATTGATGAGATTCATTAAATGAAATGGTGTTTGGCAATTTATCACACAGATTAAAAGCCCTTTCCAGATCACCTTTACTCACCCTTTCTTTTGGACAACATATTTGGCATATATCTGGGAGGCAATGAATTGCACAATTTTGTTGCATGCAGCACTTCAAAACCTGCATGCCTGAGCTACATAGTTGAGTTTTTAACCATCATTCTTTCAGTTTTTTTCCTCATCTATTCTTATTTCAAAATAACTCTTTCAGACTTCTGTGTCAATTCTAACCACTAGAAAAAAATGCTTAAATATGCATAGAGTAGTGCAACAGCTTGGTTAAAGTCAATAATGGGCTTTACCTGACTGTAGTTTATCAACTACATTCCAAAGGTGCTGTAAAAGGGCTTTTCAAATTCTAAAAAGCTCTATTATTTAACACCATTGTAACATCAGCAATATATAGAATAATGTATTCCCAGTAATGCATAATGAGGCTGTAAATTCCTTCTAAGGGTTCTGGCAACATTATGAACCACCAGAGCAAACTTGGATTTTTTATTTATTTTGTCACCAGAGTCAGAGCAATCAATTTATGCAGCCTTTGAAGCAGATTACCCCTTCAGAGCATGGTGGGACAGCAACCAAAGTGCTGGAAACCCCAGCCAGGCTGGATGGCAAGGGGGCAGTGCAGGGGATGGGAGATGTGAAAGAATCATCCAAAGTCCTGTTGCTGCTGAAGGGTAAACCACTGACTGAAAGGGTGTCATGTGGATATTTTTTTCAAAGGCTTGGCTGTAATAGCTTCTTACTCAATGTCAGGTTTTAATTAAAGAGGCTCCATTTCAGATGTGTTCCTGTGCTCACAGGCAGCAGTCCTGAGCAGTAGGTTAATACATGATTATGTGAGGAAGCCAGCAGTTGCTCTGCATAAAGATACATACACCTCAGGGTGTGTTTGTCCTTCTGTTACAAGCTGCATCTTAATGTTTTTCTTCTATTACTAGTGATTTGAGAATCGCTTAGGACAGCAAACATTCATCAGTAATTGCATAAAAATAAAATTTACAAGGTGATCTGTAGAAGGGTAGTAAAAATGATGAGGGTCGCTTATGAGGAATGAAAGAGTGGCAGAGGATGATGAATGTTTTGAAGTTTTTAAAGATCTAATTATTTTTCTGCCTCTGTAGTTTTTGTCCCTTCCTTTCCATCCAGCATTACCAGGGTAGTAAGGACATCACACCTGCATCAACTTAGTGGCAGCCACACGATGATGACCTGAACTGCAGAGCCTGTGACTCTCCAAGGCTTTAGGTTTTATTTTGGAGTTGTCACACGAACAGGCTTTTCTAAAACAGCTCCTTGGATTGCAGTTTCCTTATGAACATCTTGTTTCTATAAGTATGTTTCTTTGCTCCCTGAAACTTGCTGGGTTTGTGCTCTGACTCTGCTGGAAACAGGAGGGATTTTCCTACCAAATCCCTGTGATTTCTTTAGTTGGATCTTCCATGGTGGAAAAGCTTGGCATGTTCCTCTTTTCTTGTCCACTTATTATGCAAATATGTGTGTTTTCTGGGACAGTCCAAGCCTGAGGAAGGAGGGAAGTTGCTTGCTGGTGTGGGGAAGGGCTAACCCGTGACCTTGGCAGAAAGCTGTGCTAGCCCCTGGTTATTGTTATCCAAGCTGGATGGGCTGAATTGCTTGTGACAGATGAGCAGTGATCAACCACAGTGAGCTTGCCCAGCTCTGAAAAG
The DNA here is from genome assembly GCF_015832195.1 of Motacilla alba alba. NCBI lineage: Eukaryota > Metazoa > Chordata > Aves > Passeriformes > Motacillidae > Motacilla > Motacilla alba. The sequence continues at coordinate 7,077,196 of NC_052022.1, forward strand.
GACACAGAGCTAAGGATGGAGAAGTTAAGTTTCAAAGAACTGTTGTCTACATGATTTTCAAAGTACTGTCCACACAATTGTAACTTGTTTAAATTTGTACCGTATCAGATCTCCTTCATGGGAAATCATGAACATTGGCTGGAGGCATTTTCAACAAAGGAACTTTATAGATGCTTTAAAAATACCTCTGATGCATTCTTCAAAATATGTACATCGACATCACCCTGCACCAGTTCACATCCATCTGCCTGAAAGAGGGAACAACCTTGTCCTCTGTGCAGTGCACAAACTTGTCTGTTAATAAAACCTGTTTGGTTTGTAATATCCTGGCAGGTACTTTCTCCTAATCCCTGGGGCGGTGGAGAGGAAAGATTCAGCGGTCACTATTGTGCAGAATTATCTCAAACACAATAGATTTTCCTCATGACAAATCACACATAATCTCCATAGCAACCGCCCCTAATTATGCACAAGATTTCAATGTAGCAACAAAAATAAGTGTGGCAAGAATTATAAAGAATAGTTATATAGTGTGAGACAGATGTGGGAGTAGATTATGGATAGAAGACTGAAACACAACTGTTCTCAGATGTATAAATGAACAAAAGACAGAAAGATTGCCTACTTTGTAATTTGGAGAGTGATGAGTAAGTCAGTGTATTATCTGGAAATTGGAGATGATGGGCTCAAATATCTCCTCATAATATAGAAGTTCCTGATAGTGCCACAACTGTTTGAGGAATGCCAGCAGCAGTTTTATCCCACTTTCATAGGATTATTACAGCTATAAAAATGATCTCTGATTTGTGAATTGGCATGCAAGAGTTAAGTGTAGCAGGGTTTGGTTGTTGGGGTTTTTTCCCAAATTTTGTTTCAGTCTGTTTGTACAGATTTATTAAAATAAGTTTAAAAAATTATGGGCAGTTTAGTCATCATCCTTATTTATTTATCTACATTTTTATAATCTATGTCTAATCTATCAATCAATCAGTCAATCAATCAATCAGTGGATCTATTTGTTATTTATCTGTTCTTTGGAATTCAAAGGCTGCTGATATCTTCCACATGAGCTGATTTCCATGAAGGAAGGACTTTCACAGCTCTTGCTTTCAAAAGTGCACAAGGATTTAGGGAGAAAATGGGGGAACAATTTTAAAAAATGTTTTCTGCCTCATGCAGTGTTTTTTATTTCTCCCAATGCTCCTGGTACACTGTGCAGAATGCTAAAAAAACAGCCAACCCACCTGTGAGCACATTAGCAGTGTAAATGCAACACACAGATGATATATTCTGCTTATGTGTTCCCATGCTGATGAATCCAATGATCTCATTGTTGGAGCCTGTCCATCTCTGAAGTGGGGGCATCTTAGAGGCCCTGAGTATTTTGAGCTTCAATGGTGTTCAAGGATACCCAGCAGAAGATTCAATAATTAAATTCACACTTCAAGGGCAATAATTCTGTGTCAAGACATATCTATGATTAAATCATTCTGATGGTGATTTTCTTTTAATTATCATGGCCTGATCCAGAGCACCACATTTAACCTGGCTCTTTTGAACTCAGTCAGGTTGTCTCCAGCTGATTTCGACTAATGCCACAAAAACACTGATATAATCACATTAATTAAATGTTCAGCTAAAAATATGGGAGAAGAAGATATAGTAAACCAATCCATAAAATGTCATTCAACTATTTGTGTTCAGCTAGTGTTATGTGCTTTATTCAAATTCAAAGATTTATTTTGATCCAGAACAAATGTAAGCCATAGGAATGGATAACTTCTTACTTTCAGTATTTTATGCAACTTCATTTCAAGTCTATCTTCCTTAAATGCCAGATCCCATGGATAGCAGAGATGGGTTTGGTATTGCTAATGGTGGCTTTGGTTTTGCTAATGTGCCTTATTGAAGACTCCCAGTTTTGTTCATAGATGAGAAGAGATAGACCCAGAACTGACCATCATTCCGAATCCATGAGGTTTTTCCCCTGAGGCATTAATAATTTTTAATTGGAGTAACTTTTAATGTGTTGTGAAACTCCCAAGACATCTCTCTGCCCTTGTACCTTCTAGAGATATATTTTCCTCTTTGGAACTCCTGGATCTTTATTTAAAAACTAAAACTCTTGTCTTCCAAGAGTCGGTAAATATCTCCACTGTCCTTCCTGGCTGATAGCAGGCAGTGGGCCATCATTTTGGGCACCTCAGGAACAAATTAGGGCAAAAGTCTGTGTATTGTGATTCCTCCTCCTCCTCCTAAGAAACAAAAGGTTTGTAGGAGTGAAGTGTGCAGCTCAGAGTGGAATGGCCCTGGCTTGCCAATGATGAGCTCTGTTAAATCTCAGCAAGGTTTATCCCAGGAGTCTCTGGGTTTTGAGTCCACTGACTTGCACTAATGTGAATTAGTTGTTTTGAATCTTCTTTAATAGAGCATTCAAGATTATATTACCTTCTGTTTTTCATTTATGTCAGTGCTATTCAATTGGTTTATTAATGTTAGGTATTAATGAGTTTTAGATTTTTTTTTCTTGCATTCAATATATCGCTTTTTCTTACAATACAATTAAAATCCTTTTCAAATGAAGCAAAAGTGACTGCAAGAAAATAATTGAAATTTTGACTAAGATTTTCTAGAAACAAGGGAGCAAGCACTGCATCCTGTTGAGGTCTATTAACATTTCCTACCCCAAGATGTTCCGTCTGCTAATATAAAACATAATAAGATGATTTGTCAGTAGATATATGCTGAACTTCTTATTCCACTCTCAGTCCATTTTATTTGCATATAAAGTGGCACATTTAAACTCAACAATAACTAGTCCTGAAGGAATGATATTTAAGGGGATAATATAATTAATCTATTCAGGTCATAAACATTTTCTTCAGGGCAATGGGCAACCATCTAAGACAACATTCATAATCATTCATGGACATTATTAAAACACTTTAGAATGAGCTGGCAAAGCTGAAGATGGGCAAAATATTGCCATTTTCTTCCAAGGACATCTTTATGTTTGTCTTATGCAGCTTTTTGAGGATTATATTAATGAAAAAATACTTTCTAATTTTTGTATTTGGCTTTGTGCTGATGCTGCATTGAGTTCCACAGAGTGCTTAAATGTGATGCAGGTGTTTCCCATCATTTTATGTCAAAAAAAAATACAAAAATTTTGCGTTTTTTCAAATATTATGACCACCTTAAATGGAAAATAGTTACAGATCTTTTCAGCAGCTCTAAAAGTTTTCAGCAGGTCTGCCAAATAAGAAGGCATTTTTCAAGTGCATTTCCATGCTACTTCATCTTGGGTGTCTTGGTGCATATTTTTATAAACTTCAACAATTTCAGAATTATTTGAAAGTTACCTGGATGGAAGAGGAGAAGGAGGAGAGGAGGAAATTGGACAGTGTTTAAAGGAACTCTCTGGTCTGCTGAATACTGTAGCTCCATGCAGGATGCTGCTGTCCACTGAGTGTATTAACTGAAGGTGCAAGGAGGGTTGGTACCAAATTAAATTCAGAGGATGAGGGTGGGTTAATATGAAAAAGCTGAGTGAGAAAACGTGGGGGAGCCTGTCCCAGCTACTTGAGTTCCCACGTGCACTCATTGTGACACAGTAATTTAAAAAAATAAAAGGAAAACAATCCTAAGCAGTCACAAAAGCCCACAGTCAACAGCATTTGCTAAACCACTCTATTGCTGTGGCATAGGCTCAAGCCTGTCTACTCAGCTCCCTTTAATGCCAATGCATGTTTTTAAGGCAGCTTTATGAAATAAATGTTTTACTTAAAAATATACTTTTGAAGTTAGCTTTATTTTATTAGGCAGAAAAAGGCCAACAGCTAATGTTCAAGCGTAGAAAGGAAGTACACTGAGACACTTCTGAGGCATTGTATTACCCTGTGATGAACTGGCTGAACCACACACAGATGTCACAGAGAAGTAACAGTCACAAGAGAGCCTGAAATAACTGGTAATTACTGATCAAGTACAATGCAAACCTTTCTTATGTTGATTAACTGTAACTAATTTATGTGAGTTTATCATCTTTATAATTGATTTTAGCTATTTTGTGGATGCTGCTCATGAAAACAACAGCCCGCATTTACCAGGCAGGAACCACTCAGTTATTGCAGATGCAGCAAGCAATTCAATTTGGTCTTTAAAGTCCAGATTTGCCTTAATATCAGCTTTAATTTGTTCCCAACAAATTCAAACTGCTCATAGAGCAGTGTCAAAGGACTGGCTACAGCAGATGATCAATTTGTCATGCTCTTATTATCACTGCACTTCAACTTGGAGGAAAGCAGAGTTAGGTTTGAGCTTGATAGACAGAGGAACCAAAACCTGCATATCTCTGTCATAAGGCAGATGGGTTGGTGTCAGTGTGTGCATTTTGCTCTGAGAGAGGGAAAAACTGTGCAGCCACCCTGCATGATTCACAGCATTTTCCTTGAGATTGGATTTTTAATAGTCAGACATCTAATTGGCCAAGCAGACAGCTGCTCAGACAAAAATGAGAAGGCTGTAGGGGCAGAGCTGTCTTTCTGAAGGCCACACAACTATTTGGGATTTAGGCCTTCTCTGAAAATGTGTTTCTAATTTTGTCATATCTGTGGGAAAGAAATTCTGAGCCTAGACGGGATGGAGCGAAATATTTTACTTTATATATATTTATATATATATAGAGAGAGAGGGTTCATGGTCTTAATGGCTTTTAAAAATGTAATCACATTTATCCTGTGAGCTCTTCATGCTGTCTCACTCTAGGTTTTCTATTGACACCTGTTCAGCTGCGTGCTCAGCACCTCTGCCTGAGCAGGTGAGCAGTTCTGACACGGCTGATGGCCGCCCATGGAGGGGCTCCCCTTGCCTCATCCTCTCTCTGCTCTGCCCTCTGTGATGGGTTTTAACCTTCCTGATGAGAAATCAAGCCCTCAGAGTGAATGCAGCGGGGCAGGTTGCAGGAAGCAAATGGCAGAGCTGGCAAGGAGAGGGTAACAGGATTTTCCATTGGCTCCATCTCTGCAAATTTCCTCTGGGATCAAGAGAGTTGCAGCAGCAGTAAAATTCATTGCATCTGGACCAGCTCTGTGGAAGGAGGCTTTCTGTCTGGGGTGTGACAGGAGAGGCATGGCCTGGAGAAAATCAGTGATGGGGCAATTGAGAGCAGTGAGCTGTTCCTACAAAGTGCAAACTTTTCAATCACCATTGTAGGCAGCTAATAAGAATCTTTTCATTTATACTGCAGAAACATGTTCAAGGCAGCAGCAGAGGTGTAATAATAGATTTTGCTTCTGGAGCTGACAGCAGGGGATTGTGATAATCCTCAGGCAAATACTGGTCTCTGTGATTTCCCCTCTTATTTTATGAAAGGTCCTATTTCTTTCCTTAAATCTGAAGCTGTTTGAGCTTCCTGAAATCTCAAGCCTTCAGTGAAAGAGCTGGATAGAGCCAGGAGTTCAGGCACCTGCTGCCTAAAGCCTAAACCTACCCCACATCACTGGCAGTGACAGAGCTTATAGAAATGGGATTTTACAGGAAAAGGCCACCTCCCCTTTGCCAGCCCCAGCTCCCTCCATGGCAGCAGCACAGGCAGATCCAGTGCTGCATTCCCATCTACCCTGTTCTTGTCCTGCTGGAAAGAGACAGCAGTGCACTGTAATGAACAGAAAATGTTAAATGCTTGGATAAAAGGTAAAATTCACCTGTATTCAGTCTACCTTTTAAAAACCATAAACCCTGAGAGAAATTGAATGGTTAAGTGACTTTGGTATTTCCCAAAATTCTGCAGTAAAACTTATCTTCTGCAAGACCAGTGCTACTGAAACGAGAGGACCCTGAGTTCATCAGCTCTGTTCTCTCTTCATCACCATCTTTAATGTGTTTTATTCTGAAGAAATGGGAAGATATCATCTGGTACATAGTATTTTGGGAATGTAGGAAGATAGAAGACTGTCAGGTTATTCTGCTTGGAAGTCTGGGGACAGCCCAAGATTAAAAGCCTTCCAGGAGAGGTCAGCTGTGAAGGGTGTGTTCACTTGTAATGGGGTTCTCTTGAGAAATACAACGTCCGTCCTGAGACCCTGATGATCTGCCTTGAGTGTTTCTTTCTGAATGCCTGCACTTTATTACCTCCTAAGGAGCTCCCGGGGCTCCCAGTGAAATTTGTTCAAGTGTTTGCAATCACACCAACCCACCCAGCCAGCCCCATGAAGTCATGCTCCAAAACTGCAGGATGTCAAGTGTCCTTGGCATTCCTTCATTGCCTCTGGAGCCCAGGATCCTCCTGCTAGCCCTGACCCAAGACCAGGCTTATTTATGACTTACAACTAGAGCAATGTATGTGGTTTTTATTAAGCAAAAGCCCAGGGGGCCAGTTTTTAAATGAAGCAAAAAAAAATGCACAGCAGCCTAAATATCAGTCATTTCTGTAACATACCAGGCTGTCCAGCAAATCATAATGCAACAACATAGCACGGTTTGTGCTACAGACTAATCATGTCAAGGTGGCTGAAATGGGCTCTTCATTCATTTATGGCCTTTTCTGTGTTGTCAAGGATCTAATGAATTCAGTTTAACTATAAGAAGGATGGAATGCACAGTTATTTTAAATGGAAACCACTTTTATGTAATCAAAACCCTTTTAGAAAAGTAAAAATTTTGAAGTGTTTATGGTCCAGATGAACTGCATGACTATTGCTACTGCTCTTGCTGTTTCAACCATTTTACTGACAGTGGCTGGTTACCCTTACAGTGAGTAGAGTTACAGTGGCAGGTATGAGGCTGCATTTTGCAGGCTGCATTTACATCACTGCAGTTGACTCCTGGACAGTTAATGACAAAAATTTTACTGCAATAACATTGTCACTTGTAAACTAACAGAAATGTTCTAAGTAACACCCAACATCACGTGAAGGTTTGAGGTTAAGCACCTACTTGTTTTAATAGCTTTATTTGTTTCATTTAGCCCCCAGAAGCCATTATTGACACTGGACCATTGCTTTTAATTGCCTCACTTAAAGAGCACATTTCAAAGTCTATGATTGTTTATAGGGCTCATGATCATTAAAACATTGGTTGTACAACTGATGTGGAGAATTTATTTCTTTCCACTTTTGGAATTTTCAGCCTGGCAGGTAACAATAAGTAACACTCCAGCGAGCTGTCCCATGGAAAACAGATTTTCATAGTCAGTTTTCTTGTGCAGGGCAGAGGCAGAGAATAGCTGTGGAGTCCCTGGTATTTAATGTGAGCTGGCAGGAGCACAGCTGGCCCTGACATGTGTCACAACACATAGACCCAGCACGTGCATGGAAGGCAGCTCTAGTGACTGGGGAGGTTCAGCACTGAAACAGGCTTTGGCCTCTTTATTCTCTCTCTGTGCATCTGTTCTTGGCATGAAGATCTGTTTATTTCCCTACAGAAAGGGCTAGGATCCTTTCATGAACATATTTTCACTCACTGCCCTGGGACACAGTGATCTCTTTCAGGACAATCTTGTTTTTTCCAGCAAAATCTATTTTCATACAAACCTGTACATAAACTGCCTTAATTTAGATACACAATCTCTAATCATTTTGCTCTGCTTAAAGAAGAAGAAGTTCCTTTAAATAGAAACTTGTGTTTACAACATCTTGCATAAACTTCTTGCTGAAAAATTCCTACAAAATACACTGAGGTGATATAAACTTTTCCATTTACATGAAATAATGCAAGTGGAAAGTTCTTGATACTCAGTGTCAGGCATAAAATGCACTCAGGCTGCCAGCTGTGCACCTGCATCCACAGGGGACACCTGTGGATTGCACAGCCACTGAGATATGTCACTCCAGCTTTCTGTGGAATTATTTTCCCCTTCTTGGTATGTGGAAATTCTGTTCACATCTATAACTTTGTGAGTGTCCTCATTTGAGTCCCTACTCTCATTATTTATCCCCATTTATTTGGGTAATTTAGCAGTAATTATGCAACCTCGTGCAGTTGGTTTCATAGGCTGGGACATGGGCGCATTGACTGGGGAGACAATTATCCTGGACTGGTTAACAAAAACCTGCCAAACACCAGCAGCAGGTTCTTGGCAAGCAGAATGGAGTATGGAGAACCAGAAGGATGCAATTTATCCATGATTTGTCTTCACCCTCAAAGGTGGGGGAAGTTAGCCCTCGATAGAACCACCGTGAAGGTGAAGTTTGTTCCATATTTACCCTGCTCTGGGCAGTCAGGCAACAGGAGGGGTGGTATGAAATCCTTCAATAAATTAATCTTCACTGGCATCATGCTGCCCTACTCTTTCATTGCTCATCCCCTTTGCAGCCTGCTTGTTTCCATGTATGCAGAAGGGAAGCATTTGTGACATGAGAGTGAAATGCAAAACTCATCAAAGCTCATGCACTGTTGCGTTGGTACCTCAGACCACTAAATATTTAACAAATAACACTGTGACACTGGCTTTTTTTCCTTTTAGAAAATAATTATTAAAAAGTAAGTTCTGGTAAAAAAGTCCCAGATATTTTGATGGACCAAGATTTATAAGGCAATTTAGAGATGTAAAGAACGATATACATTCTAAGTGTTATTATTCATGACTAATCAACCAAACAATTAACATAAAGAATGGCAGTCCTCTTACTTGCACTTTTGATGTTAAATGAAGGGAGGCCAATAATACATAATGAATGAAGATAAAGCCAAATGAATTTCTGAATTTTGTTTGTAGATGAGTACATACATCAAACGGCCATCTGCCCACAGAGAAAGGATTAGAGGTCTGCTACCACTTTCATTCACAGCTGACAAAGGAAGGGAAATACAGTATTTCTCTTCTGTAGTCTCAGTACAAATCTGTTGTAGATATGAGTGTGATACTTCTTGTGACTCAACATTAGAAGGCCATAAAAAGTTAGAAACTGAGGATACAAAGTGCCATTTCAAGAACCACAGTGAACCTCATGAACTTTCACAGGACAGATTGAAAGGTCTGTGATTCACTGATCAAAGTGGGTGCAATACTGACTCTGGAATTAAAAGTCAGCTTTTCTAGAGAGTTTTAGGATAAGAGAAAAAGAAGAGAAACAGAATATAAACTGAAATGAAATGAAATGAAATGAAATGAAATAAAAATACATCCATATGCTATAGATTTTGGCAACTCACATCCGAAATGATTGGATGGTTGCGTGTACATTATCACTGAATCTTTTGGAACATCTCAGCAAAGACCATATGCTGTATCACAGCTTAGGAATGATTTTATAGGTCAAGCTGTTAAATACCAATTTAGTTCATAGGCTGCAATTTTGAACAGAACCTCTGCAGAGTATTTCAATCTCATTAAAAACTAAAAGCCCTTGTTTCTTGCAGATCACATAAGGAAAACATTTATTCTGTTCTGCAATGTTCTTTCTTCACCTCAGATAAATTTTTGGCCAGCAAGAACTAGTGTATTTGGGAAAGTAAACACTAAATGTTCATGCAACACCGTGTACACTTGTGGTAAAACAAAAGTGAGGAAAGGCTGTCCATGATACAAAACACTGCAAATAGAATTTGGGAATTTTTTATTTTAAAAAGTGGCACAAATCTAATTTTCTTCACACAGTTTTCCTTGCTTTTTTTTTTTGTTGTATATACAGATTTAAATACTAAATTGCAGCCTACTATAGATGTTGCACACTGTGTATGTAATACATGCCACCTGCAGCCTCCAGAACTGGAGGAGGATTCAGGTCCTTTCTGAATCCTGCCAAACACTATCAGCAGGTAAACAGTGTTTTTGTCTTCACACTAAAGGCATTGCAGCAGCAATGACAGGTGACTGGTTGAGAGCTGCTGCTGAAGGAGCAGCCTGCACACTGGGTCTGAGTGGGGAAGGTGGTCAGAAATAAGGTCACTTATTTTGAGAATACTTGATATATATATATTTGAGAACATAATCTCTATTCAGTGCAAGTTTGTTACATTTTCCTAATGGAAAATTTCCATTTCCATTCATTGGAAATTTGTGTGCTTTCGTTAAGATATAGAAGATGGCAAAATTGTGAGTATAATTATTGCCTGAGAAAAGAGATTCCAGACCTTCGTGATCTATCCAACATGGTTAACACATGACAGATACTTAGAAAATTCCTATAAATTGAGAGTTCTCTTCTAGTATTTTCATATTATTCATTTGAAAAAATGGCTTTGCTGCTTGCACTTGCATGCTTTGCTAGAAATAAAAAGATGTAAAATGCTAGAAATAAAAAGATGTAAAAGATCTAAAATCCCACAGTTGCATAGACAGTGCCTCCTAAACATGTTTGTAGATGATCCCTATTTTTAATGTTAAGTAACTATTTAATTTATGTTAGGGAAAATAATTCTTCTTGACTGTTTTTATTATTATTGGCTGGGATCATATTGTAGTAAAAATTGAGAACCCTTTTCTTTTAATTCCTGAAATAATGCCCAGTACTGCTGATCTTTTCCCTACAACTGATTTGAGATCCTCTTCCCTAAATCTTAGGATACTGATCAGTACTGTTAGAAATTTCCTTTCAGAATTAGTGGAAGGTCAATTTTTTTCTTAAATTTAGTCATAACTCTGCCCTTTTCCTTTCAAGTTATTATATCTGTTTTCTTCACTTCTGTGGGAAAAAATAATTTTAAATAGCAACAGACTCATGAGAAACAAACTTTGTATATTAAGAACTACCATGCCCCTCTACATCCACATCCTTTCATGTGTATATATATATATATATATATATATATATGTATAATATATATACTGTTTGTGAGTTTGTTTCCTTCATTGCTTTTGGCCAGCTGCAATGTGAAAGTCCATTTGTTTTAATTCCCATTTTGATTCTGAGTCTTTTTCTGTTTGATAACTGGAGATTGCGCAGAGAAAAAGCACCTGACATCGTGCAAATAAAATAACCTGTCCCTTCGGCAGACAGGTTTACAGCCACATAAAAACCCACAAAAGGAGTGAAAACAACTGCTCAAATGCAGAGCAGACATAAATCTCGTTTCAATAAAGCTGAAGAGTATTAAATGACTCCTGGAGTAAGGGGGTAGAGGGAGAATATAATGTTTTGAGGTGTCCTGTTCTGGAGCTGGGAGCACATTGTCCACTTTTAATTTCCAGTGATCAGACATAGTTATGGGAAAGGCACACGGGTTTGGCATCTTTCCCTGCGCTTAGCAGGCGCTGAAGGTGACATCCAGGGAGATCCCAGCTGGGATTCTGAGTGTCTAACCACTTACACTCGCACAGAGAAGGATGTTTATATTTTTAAGCTCTAAAGCTCTACACAAATAGGCCGAAGATTTAGCGAGGACACAATAATTGCTTTTCTTTCAACAGCAGGTGACATATTTCCCACTGAGAAAAATATAAGCCTGCTGCTTTTAGTCATAACATGAGCAACAGGAGGAAAATAGATGAGAAGGTGGGAAATGTCACCAGTTGAGTCTTGGAAAACAAGTTTGCAGGCATGAGCAAACCTCTAAGTGCATGAAATTAAAACATTAAATGACAGGTCTACGTTTATTGTTCATGAGCCACAAGTCCCATAATTTTATCATTTAATGATAATAATTACCTGAAATGTTTCGATTTCAGAGAATGGTGGGAACTCTTTCTTGTTCCTTTTCCTTGTGTAGCACACCTTGACTGAACAGGGAGCATTTTTGTGTGCCTTGGGTGGTGTGAGGACAGGGAGCAGCCCCATGGGCTGGTCCAGGGAGGGAGTGGGCTCAGAAAGGGCTTTGATGCTGCTCTTCAGGCTTAGCAATGCAGACACATACTGCTCCATCATCTTATCAAGTTAATAAACAGCAATAACACTACACCTCTCCTACTGAATATCTGATATTGATAGCACACTGCATCCCTTTCCCTGTCGCTTGCACTCCCTAAACTTGGAGTTCATTTTCAAACTCAGTCCTCCCTGCAGCCTTGTTGGACTGAGGTTTTCCTCTGGCCTCAGGTGGCAAAGGCATGGACAGCAGGGTAGCTGAGCTCCACATCTGACTGCCTCTCTGGGAGCTGATACATGGTGATGGGAAGAATGATGCCAATTAGTGGTAGAAATGGTGAAATCCAGCCTAGAATTGTGCTTAGGTGTCACTGGAATGGCAGTGCTATCCACTAGAAAACTTTCCCAAGGCTTTAAGGGCATACAAACAACTATTGTGAGACAAATTAATGTAGATTATTGTAGATAATAGGAATAAACCTATAACCGTGTAGATTATAGGCCAGTAAATACTTGTGAGTTTGCAGTCATGTTCAAGAATTACCTCTTGATGGATATTAATATGTGCCTCATGTCTTTTTCAGATAAAGCAGTTAGAGCCTATCAGTGCCATAAATTAAAAATCAGATGTGGAGGAAATCCTCAGGTGTCCCAGGAGAACAGTACATCTCCACATTATTCCAGCTCCAAGTTGCATTTATTATATATTCTATTGGCTAAGAATTGAATGCTGCCTCTTTTAAAGCAAAGGTTTTCCCCTTGTAGCACTAATCATGGCTAAATGCATAATTATTGACTTGTGGAAAACAGAAAACTCTGCCATGATTAATAACAGTATTGGGTTTGAAAGCAGAGCTTTAATCAGGAGCATTTTAGGAGACAACTTATCTAAAGGTCTTTTTCAGCAAAATTTGAAAGATAAAACAATTCAATATGGCTTGAGACTTATCAGCAGATACATATTGGCACAGGAAATGTAATCTGCCAAAGCAGCAAAAAATCACTTGTGCCTGAGATGTCTCTGGAGCTGATTTTGTCACTCTCTTATGGAAAGGGCCTCTCCAGGTTGCAAGGCTGTAAGATTAAGTCACAGGATCTGAACTAAATAGAAACACTTTTTGAATTAGCTGGTTTTGTACAGGTGTGTGTGCAATGCACAAGCATACCTGGCGTGTTTAGGATGTCAGGTTAGGATGTAACCAGGCTCAAGGACCACAAGGACTGAGCTTGTCTTGTTTTCACCCATGGTCCTGCCAGGGCGACTCAGAGAATGGGACGTGACTCAGTTTCCCCCAGCATGCAGATCAGTCTAATAATCTCTGTGAACTTCTTAACTTCTTTTGGCATTGCAAGAGAGCCTGAAAATTTTGCAGTCTGAAACAGCAGACTCGTTTGCCTTGTCTTAATCCTCCTGTGCACCATATTTACTTTGTGGCTAGACAGATACTCTCATATTCAGCATGTCCTTCTGGCCCCAGGCATGTGATGCATGAATGCAAAGTAATATAAGGGGGAATTCTGCTATCCACACAAGTGATTGAGTCTTTCAAATATGTACAGAGGGAATTTTTCTTCACCTTATTCAGTATGAATGCAAGGAAAGGAATTTATAAGCTTGGCTTCCTTACCCTCCTCCTCTCAGAAAATGAGAAGCAAAGCAGTGGGATACACAGGAAGGAATGGGGAGACAGTTTTTAAAATTTACCAAAAATTCTAGAGGCATTTCAGAAATCTCCAAGGAAGCAGAATGAGCACATTCCCATTAAAATCTCATCAGGTGCCTGTCTGTGTCTTTAGCTGTTTAAATGCTCCATCTAAACTGTGTTGTTTTTATTCCTTTGTGATTTGTGCTTCTCCTTTCAACAACTGGAGTGACACAGGCAAAAGTGGCTGGACTGAAAGACCCAGGCCATACTGAGCCCTGAGATTTGTTTGTTTAAGTAAACACTGCAGGGTTAGGCATTGCCTGAAATCCTACCCCAAGCATCCTCATCAGGAGAGGCTGCAGCAGGAGAACTGATCAGGATGTCACCTCACATCCCAGGTGCATGGAGACCTTTCCATTGAGGCTCTATCCCATCACCACCACACAAAAACCTTTGGGTGGAACATTTTTCTTTTACAAGACTCAGTCATAAAGGGTGCTTGGAGGGAGGTAAGGCAAGAGAAATGGCTCTGCTCACCTGCAAAACTTTTGAGTGCTTCCCTACAAGTCTTTGACCGTGAAGTGTTAAGGCACCTTCCTGCTAAGAGCTCTTGCACTGCTCTCACAGTGTGCCACTGTCTCCACATCCAAGCAGTGACTGTAGGACACTTGTGTGTGACAAAATATCCTCTGAGTCCCATGCAGATGGGATATTACTGTTGGGTAGTGAGATGTTTGGTCTAAACTAAAAAATTTGGAAAGGAGAAGAGGAGAAAGGTTGGTTTTCAGGGTAAGGACTTTTTCCTCAAGAGAGAAATTGCAGAAGTACCCACAATATGCATTTATATGGAAGTAATTCAAAAACTTTATACTGACTAGCTTGCTTTTCTTCTTAAAGCTTTTGTAGATGATTTATGAAAAGTGTTATTTCTATTATTCAAGCATATGAAAAGAAGCAAATTAACTCATTGCATTATGTGGACAGTCAAAAGAAGAGTTAAATGGACCATACGACTTTCCCTTAAAACATTAATTTTCTTGTGTTGTCTTTGATTTCCTTCATAATAAAATGTTCACAATAGCCACTGGGTATTACTGAATGAAAGATAAATTAGATCATTCCTATTAGATGTAAATCCTTTTCTAGACTTGTCATCAGGACATGATTATTGTAAATTTCTCTATACATGTGAAATGCCTATCCCTGAACACATTTCCTGTTGGAAAACAAGAGATTTTCTGAGTCTTTTCATTTAGATACTGTCAAGTTGATGGCTATGGAAATGCTTTTTAAATGAATGATTAAAGACTGTATCTAAAGTTTTGAAATTGGTTTTTCTCCCCTGAATAAGTTTAATTCTGCAGCATCAAGGAGACCTGCAGATGCTCAGCACTTCTCCCAGCAAAGCCACGCAACATTACACAGGCACAGCTCAGTGGGGGCAGCAGCTCAGTTTTATGACTCTCTGGATGTCTGTAACACCTGAAAACCACACTTACCTGGTGGGCTTCTCTTCATGTGAGGAGTGAGAGATGAGAAATTCCTACCACTGTGACTTCTGATGGGAGCTGGGCATCTGTAAGACCTGCCTTGCCTGAGCTGTGGGGCAGGGCAGAGCCTTCAACACTAATCAACCCTTTCAAAAATAATAGCCATGAAGGGCATGTTGGTGTAGATGGTGCAGATTTGAAAGGGAAAGAAGCACTTTCTGGGCTGGAACCTCTCTTAACTGATAAAGTTTCTTGAAGCTGTTGTTTTGGGGTTTTTTCTCCTCTGATTTAATGTGAGAATTTCTGATCTAGACTATGCACGCAAACATCCTAAGGCTTATGGAAATGAATCTAAATCATTAGCTCTTGTGAAAATCATGCAATAAGCTGTCTGTGAGTCATGCATGGAGCACCTACACAGTTCAGATGCAGAATTTCAGCCTTTCTGTTGTACATCAATTATTGACACTGGTTTTGAATACTCAAAAACCTGAGATGCTTAACAAATGCCAGATAATAGCAAGAGGCCAGTACATTCCAGAGTGTTTGTGTACAATAATTACTATCCCCAAATGAAGCTTTTTTAAACCAGTGTTTGAAAATCTTTTGGTCCAATTACTCTAAAAATCATCCATTAACAGTAGAGAGTGAAACCTGATACTTTCAGCATCTTGTCTGTGTTCATTTTGGACTGACATGACCTCAGTTAATTCCCTCAAGGTCAGCATGATTCCAACTGAAGCTGACCCATAACACCCTAGATTGGATGTCACCTTCATGTGAAAAAAATGCTTTTAGGTACAGGATTGATACGTGGTGAGTTTTTTAATTTTCTCTCTCGGCCTCAGAACAATGAGAGCCAAGGCTTCTGCAGGAAATTGTGTCTCTGCCTCTGGCTCCCAAGACAGAGACACTGTTTAAACATCACCAATTTGGCAGTAGAGTAGCAGGTAGACTAGCAGGATTCACCCCTGGTTGTCATACATTTTCCAGTTGATGATGATAAAGGTCTTTAAAATGTAATTCAGTTAAATATCACAAAGAACTTTTCCAGTAAGCTTCAGTTAACGACAAGATTGTATTACCAGAAATATAAAGATTTATGCTTATATTTCCACTTTTAATTCCTATTAAGTTTCCTGTGGATTAAAGATTCATGTGTAAGAAACATGGACAGCTAAGTATATCACTTTCTATAGCGCACATAAAATTAAAGGCATTTTTAAAGTTACATTTTGAATGCTAACTGGCAAGATGGTGTATAAAACAAAGAGCTATCATGTAATCTGAATTGTGTCTATATATCCCGCGTAGCAGCCAACAATGAATATTTATCTAAGCAAATATTTTCCAGCCTTTCATGCTACAGTTTGTGTTTGTTTCAGTCTGATTTGAATAAACAGAATGCTCTGCAATAACTGTAACTAATATCTTTAGGCACATAACATTTGAGATGGATCTGCAATTCAGTGCAGCAGTATTCAATTGCAGAAAAATTATTGGCATTAACCAGGAGCTAAATTACAGCTCTGATTTCACTGGTACTGCATTGTACCTGTGAATTCTATAGTGCTGAATGAAATTAAAGTTTCACTTTTATTTTTAAAAAGATTCTTGTTAAATTGAGCAGCATCATTATGTTTGTTTAGCATCTACCATCCACGGCATAATGGAGTCACAAGTGTTCAGGAGACAGAGCATAATAGTGCACCACATCACTTGTAAAAGCACAAGATGGTTATTAATGGTTATTAATACAACTGTAGTATACAGGATTTGAAGAGGGAGTTTTTCCTTGCATCATAAGTTAAGGGGAAAACCTACCAATTTCTATTTTATGAAAGGCTTTGTATTAGGCTCAGTTACACATTAAATTCAATAACTGGCATCCAAATTCACCCCAGGAAATGCACCCCAGGAGCCCTCCTGCTGCCATTGGGCATCTCCCACTTAGCCCACGGCTCTTTGAATCGTGCCAGTGCAAATTGCCACCATCCCAGACTGGTACCTATGGCTGTGAGCTTTTACAGCATTGGTGAGGATGACAGGAGTTGCAGCCCAACAAGAAACTGTCCTTGCTTTTATGCTTTCTGTTCCACATAGATATGACTTGGAATTAGTGCCTGTAACTAAAGGCACTGCTTTGGCTTAAGTAATTAACAGGCCTATACAACATAAGTGAATGCCTGTGCGCTGTTTGCTGACACAAATATTCCAGGTCTTTTTTCCTTTCTGGGACTTTACTGAACCCTCTTCTTATAGCTTACCATTAAAGTGAAACATTTTCCTTCCACTAAATCCACTTTCACTAAATCCCTGATACACTAAAAGTTTATCTCCAGCCAGGATCACATGATGCTGCCTAGCCTACACACCACTTAGGAAATGCCAAACTTCTTATGATTAATCCCCTGACCCAGAAAGTCAGGTTCCATTGTGCTGCCTGCCTGTCCTGCATGGGGACTCTGAGCTCCTCACGAGAAATCGGCCTTGCAGAACAGTCCACCTTCCTCCCATATGGATCTGAATAGTTACTTGCAAGAAAATATATTGAATGCTGCAGAGGTGTTTTTTAAAAATTTTCCCACCTTCAGATATCTATGAGCAGGGCCAGTCCTGTTGCACTAATGACTGCTCTTATTTTCTTGGATATCTTGTGGAAATAAGTCCATGAGTTGGACTTGAAGGGTTGAAGAAAAAGTGTGATTTAGGCAGCATTTTACAGCTGATCCATGCCTAGATTCAGTTGTGTCCTACAATCAGTCAATACCCAAAGCTGAACCTGATGCAAGTCCTGGTAGTGACAATAAATGTGTTTCAGGCAGAGTTGACAAAGCTCCCTATAAGCACAGCTCCTGCTTTGTTTGTAATAAACTATGAAAATGCAGAGGTATATTTTTGTGTTAGCTTTAGATTAATTTCTTTTTTTCTCAGTGCAAAGAGTGAAAAATGAACAGGGGATGTTTAGGAGCATATTTATTTGCACGTTCCATCATTTTTCTGTGCGTTCGTGTTTATGTATCATGCAGATGAGATGGATGGATGTAAGTAGTCACACTAAATTCAGCATGCCAGGAAGGGGTGGAGTGCTGGAAGCAGCTTCTGAGATTTTCTGAGCAATGCCACGTTATTAACTCAGAGACAATCTTTTCTTGACAGGCAAGACATTGCAGAGAGAGCTGTCAATAGAGAGGTTAATTTTCAAAATGTGCTGTAACCAGTCCCCTCCTCTGTGTGAAAATGTTTGTGGTTAGAGCAGAGCACAAACAGGTGCAGGTGGACAAAAGAGGGGTGGCAGGTGGACAAAAGAGGGGTGGTTGGTGAAAGCAAGTGAAATCTGTTTGGAAAAGATGTCCCAGCCTGTGGTGCTGTACATCATCTGCTCGTCTCCAGATTCCCTGCTTTCCATCCATACATTAGCCCAAAGGTAATTTGGGTTTTGCTAAACCTCAGGTTAGAGTGGGGGTCAGAATCTGGAGATCCTCAGAACTTTTCCTCACCTTGTTTTGTCCACTGATGTTTGGACATATTTCAGCATCATCAGATTGATGTGCCTGTAATGTTGTGTTGGATTTTTAACCTTACTTTGAGATATTTTATATATGGGAATGGAGCCCACAAGAAAGGCAGAGGTTGCCTTCTTACAAGAGCATGGAGTGTCAGGACAAGGGAGAGTGGATTCAAACTGAGAGAGGGTTGAGATTTGGTACTAGGAGGCCCTGGCACAGGTTGCCCAGAGAAGCTGTGGCTGCCCCATCCCTGGAGGGGTTTGAGGCCAGGTTGGATGGAGCTTGGAGCTACCTGGTCTAATGAAAGGTGTCCCTGTCCATAGCAGGGGAGTTAGAACTTGATGGTCTTTAAGGTGTTCTTAAAACCAGGCCATCCTATGATTATGTACAGTGTGTACTTTATAATTTTTTGCTATTGACTTAATGATTGAATGAATGAGCGTCTACTCTTTGTCTGTTTATTAAGTTGTTTTTAGTGGAAATGAAACCATATGAAGATAGGCTTGACTTATGTGAATGTACTTTGTTCCTCATCAGAAGCTGCCAGAAGAAATGTGAGGACAAGTAATAACAAAGCAATTACAAAAATGGTAGAGAAAACTTCAGGTCCTGAGGTATTTGTTGTTGGAGAGAGGGCAGTGGTTATTCCAAGTGAATTAAAAAGTCTGATGCATTCTGAGAATGAAGCATCTTTATCTGTGAATCCCAAATGTCCCTAATAACCTCAGGATTCAATTTTCCCAACTCTGCAATAGATCCTTTGAATGTTTTTCTATCCTTGTTTTAACTCCTTGTCTTCTTTAGACAGTGGGAGTCATATGCAAGTGCCATATGTCTACGTAAGTCAAATGCCTCCCACCAGCAGTTCTTCCATGTGTTGTGGTTGATTTATATTCATAAAAAACATTCAAGAAATGATTCAGGAATTGTAATTACTTGGTAATGTCAGGAATTGATTAATTAAATGCTCCAGTGTTTACTCGGCATTTTTGAGGCTGCTAACATTTCTGGGCATTTTCTTACAGCATCAGAGTGTTTGCTGGGTGAAGTTTATTAATGTAAATTGGATTTGACATAAACAAGACTACAGCTAATTATTTCATGTAAATATACACACTGTGTAGCAGCAAACTCATAAAATCTGCACATCTTCCCACTATTTTTTTTAACTCTGGATGTCTGTTTTAGCTAAATAGCAAATTGTCCATTTTAGGTAAATAGCAAATTCCTGTTGCCTTAAATAACACTGTCACCTTTTCCTTCATGGAATTGCTGGGCTATAAACATTTGTGCCTCTCTGACACCTCCTTAACTTACACATGGTCACCAATAACTTCCAGCAACCAGGAGCTCTTACATGTACCATCATGCTAAGCTTCACTTTCTCTGTTCATTTTATATTTCCCTGTACTGAGAGATTTTATACTCAATGAGGACCAGAACTTTCCATAAGCTGCAGTAAATGGGAGAGTAGCCCCAAACCTGCCCAGGAGACACAGCCAGGGTGCTCTGACACAACCTGCTTGTCCATATTCATTCCTCTTCCTGGCCAAAAGGCAAATTTTTCCCATTTCCTGCTGAAACCTTTGGTTGGTCCAGTGGTCTTGCTGACTTTTTTGGTACCTTAGAAGCTCAAAGAGTTCTTTGTGGTTTTTTCCCTCTGGGACAAACACTGGTGAGTGCAGTCCATACTCTGCACCATCACCTGCATCTGCTGCAGTTCCTGCTCTGTCACTCAGGGTCAAGACCTACCCAGCCTCTAGAACCTTTGGATAGGAGATTTGGCCTTTATGGAGACAGTTTTGGCTCCACATGCAAATGAAGGACATCCTCGTGTTGATGCTGTAGGGATGTATTTATTACTCAGTGACTCTGCTCATGGGTGTTAAAAGCTCCACAGCTTAGGGGATGTAAATGCAAACCTTCCCACTTATGATATTATCCTTTTCTATTTCAAGACCACTCTAGTAAATTTCAGGTAATGCTTTTTATTTGTTTTTACTGATTTATACTTTCAGGGGAAGAAAATCAGCTAAAAGCAGCATTGATTTGCCTGCTGGACAAAATGTCCAGTTCCCTTCTACAGCTAAATGGAAGGATTTGCTCAATATTTAGCAGAAATTACATAATTTCCATAGCCTGCTATTTGCATAGGAAAAATATTAACTTGTTTGCAACTACCCAAACCAGCCAAGCACCTGGAAATCTGAATGGGGGCAGTGGTTCCTACCAAATCTGTTCCTCACCTTCCAGCCTGTGGTCTACTGCTCCACTAAGCCAGGGAAGAGCTCTTGCAGGATACTGCTCCATACAGTTCTCCTGCACATGAGACAGGAGATTTGCTCCTAGAAGATGTCTTACTGGAAAACAGAAGGGTTTGTAGGCTGATGGGAAAAAGCATAAAACTGCAGCATTCTCTCTCCCCATTCTTTTCCCCGTGGGGAAAGAGCACCAGCATCAGTGTCACTGAGCAGCAGAGTACCCACGCTGTTATCCCAGAGACTGAACTCCTTTAGGGACACACTGGCAAAACCCAAATGCAGCAGGGCTCTGTGTGCCAGCTGCAGATCTGAACGGCATTCCTCTGGGAACTATCCCTGCATCCCTGTCCTCAGGGAGCACAGGGTGCAGAATCTGCCTATCAGCCAATGAGCTTGTGCTGTTTCAGGCTTTACTAAACTCTGCTGTGTCTGGGGATGGTGCTGGTTAATAGGGTGCAAAGCAGAAGCCAAGGAGCAGCAGGAGGAAAACCCAGCTGATTGTTTAGGAAAACAAGTGGCTTCAGATGAATTGGTAAATCAGTTCTAATCACTGCAGCTGAGATGTAATATGAACTGTTCACTGAAGCTTAAGTGATTTTGAACAATTAAGAAATTTGGTCAATATATTTATTAAAATAATCATTACTGCTTTTTCCAAAATGGTGTAATGTGCACAAGGGCTCTTGCCAGCCTCCTGCTCCATTGCAGAGACTCTCACTGTACACTTTCATGCCAGTTGTTAATAAACCTGACAATTAAAATATTGACAATAAAGTCAGCAATAATGGCAGTTTTAAAAGATATTATTTCCTCTAAGCCACACGGTTTAGCTTTGATTGTTATTTAGGACCAAAAGTGAGTAATCTAGCCAGGTGTGGTATTGAAAGGAGTGTAAAATTACTAATCCTAAAGGGTTTTATTTTTTTATACCTGATTTCTTTCTAGTGTCCGACAGAAAGCTCTCTCGACTCTCATTGCTATTGCTTTTGGATATGAAAAACATTGTCTAGACAAGAATACATATATATAAAAAAATATATATGTGTGTCCTCCTAGGCTGCTGGAAAAAAAAGTCTATTCTCTATCAAAGGTTTATGCAGCAGGATGAAAACAAAAATAAATATTTTACAAAAGTTATAACATTCTCTGAAGTCACTCTCGCTAGATTTAAAGCTTTACCCCAGGGCACTCTTCCAAGATCCTTCAAAAATTACTCATGTCTCCACAGTCAGTGTAACAGCTTAGATGTCCCCCTTGTTGCTTTGCTAACATCATTTCCTAATTGCAACAGTCTGCTGTTTAGCTGCAGACAGCTTTGTTGTTGTTTGATTTCTAATAACCTTTCCCTGTGAAAATGTGACTTCCTGAACTGCAGCAGATGATTGTGGGCTCTCCACGGAGCTCCCTGTCTCCAGGGCTGGACGGCTCCAGACTCTTGGAGGAACGTGTCTGTGCGCTTATCCCGTTGTTCACTCCGTTTCTCTCTGCTCCCCAGTGACCAACATTTTCCTCTGTGGAGCACAGGAGCCTGAATCTGTGCTGAATCCTGCCTGCTTCCAAATACAAATAGTAGTGGAATCAAGGGGAAGTGTTGTGGAAGAGTGGGCTGGGGCTGTGTGCACCGAGTTTGTTCCAACTGAACCAGGAGCGCAATGAGATGTGCCAGGGGAAAATGGAGAGCTTTGGGCTGTGCAGGGCTGAATATGATGTTTACCTCCCAGCCCTGCTTCAAAACTGGTCTGCAGGAATGTGAGTGCCAGCCTAGTCTCTGTCCCAGTTTCCCTGTTTTCTGCACAGCTCAGGCATCTCAGCTGTGCCCGAGGCCCTTCGCTGGGAGCTTCTTCAGGACAGGAGAGCGCTGGCAGGGGGACAGTGGCCGTGTCCCCATGTGCCTGGCTGAGGTGTGTGGGTTTGGGGGAGCTGGGGTGTCCGTGCTGCAGGAAGGGCCAGTTGAGATGGTCACAATACAAAGCCACACTCCATTTTCAGAAGGCTTCAAACCTGTCTTTATTATACCATGCATGCTTTTTATACATTCTTACAAAACTCGTAAGTTTGCACTTCACCCATTGGTCATGAAAGACAAAGTGCTGATTGAAATAGACAGTGGCAGGTTTCCCTTATTTATCCTCCTTCCTTTCTTGGTTTCTACATCAATGACCTTGCTAGAAAATTCTTTCAGAGGTAAACAGGGATCCTCTTATCAAACTTCTCTCTGGCTCACAGAAGTCACTAAAACCTCTTCCACAGGCCAGTCCCACCCGTGGCCCAGCTGCCCAGGGCAGCACAGGCAAGCCTTCAGCTCCTGAGTGGCCCTATTGAATTAAGTACGTAATCAAGTGATTTGCTGGTATCCTTAATCCTTTTCACATCTCGCTAAGCTCATTAAACTCTCTTTGATACCAAGCTGTGCAAGTTCTTTAAGAGAGGCAGAGACTGTGCTATTCCTTTGGCTTGAATTTATCACCTCCAGCTTCCAGCGAGGGACTCCTGTGCTGGGAGCCTAAGGCTGCTTGAAGGGTTTGCTCTGTAACAATGGATGGGAAAATGTTCTGTGTGCTGGATAATTTTTGATACCCTGCCCAGCACAACAACAGGGATATGCCAGAACAAATACCCAAGAAACCAACCAAAATACCGAGCAGTGGATCCCGGGCCTCAGTGCAGGCACTTCATTTCCTTTCTCTTCTCTGTTTTTTCCTGACAGCCATCCAGCTAACAAAGAAAAGAAAAATAAAACCCTAAAAAAACTAGCAAAACAATTAAGCATTGCAAAGTGAGATATTTAGTTCTGTCAAAAAAAAACCAAACCAAACAAACGTATTTAGGTGTGTTTTTAGGCTTGTGCTTCAACTCAAATCAGCAATAATCTGGGTAAAGCAATTCTCTAATGCTTTCTAAGTTAGATGAGCTGGTATGTGACATTTGCATGCCATCTCCTCCTGCATGCCAGAATACATGCAGGTGTTAGAAGGATTTTCTACTGCATTTAAACATATACAGAAGGTTTTTTTCTTAAAACAGTGCCATCACTGGAGAACAGGTGGAAGAGTGAATTTCTCATGGCTCCAAGGTAACTAATTCAGAAGAAAAGGGACAGGTTTCACTCATTATTCTGAAAAGTATTTTAATTTTTTGTTTGTTTAAATCTTGAACTTCTCAGTAATCCTGCAAGTTGTGAGGAATGGCTGGAGGTAGGAGGGGGACTCCAAGCAGAGCCAGCAGTGCAGGCTGCTGAGGTCTAGTCCAGGTGTGGACAACAGCATGGATGGCAATTCTACCATCAGCACAATTGCTATGTAACAGTATCAACTGGAAACAAATAATTTGGAGTCTACAGCTTCAGATTAAAAATGCTGTGTCATTTCATAAATAATGACTTGGCCTTACACCCCCTCTTGCTCTGCAGTGTCCATTGTTTTAGGGGGAACAGGAAGAATTGTGACCCCCTTTTGAAACCCTGGGGCCCTGTGCTTTTACAGCCTTTCTCTCCCGTTTGACTGGTCTGTCTCATTAGTATCTAATATGACTACCATCATGTCTGCCTAAATGATTTCAATCCCTACATCAGAATATGAGGCTCCACATAATCTTCCAGACTCCACAGTTTTCTGTGCTACTCAGAGCCTGCATGGCACAAGCATTCACGGGACAGAGCTCCAAGGAAGCTACAAAATACTTGCATTTTCCCTCTAGATGTGATCTACTGGGCACTGTGATGTGCTTTAATGAACTGTATACATCGTCTTGTTGAACGTGAAGTCAGAGAATCATTTAGGTTGGAAAAGACCTTTAAGGTCATTGAGTCCAGCCATAAACCAGTGTGATTACTTTGGGGTTTTTACTCACGTTTTCTGCTGTTGCTGAATGTGCCAAGCTATTCTAAATCACGAAGTTGCTCTAAATCTCAAGTGACTCTTTGCAATTTGCTTCACGCTGACAAAATGATAACACCGGGTCCTGATCCAGGGATGGCAGAATTTGTCTTATTGGGACAGTTGATAAGAGAAGAGAGCAGAAACTTGGGCTTAGGGACAGAGGCCTTGTCCGAAGCAGATGGCTTGCTGCAGACACAGCTGGCACATGAATGTGCCAGGAGAAAGGAGGTGCTGCTAACCACCATCAAATCACGGCTGATTTTTTTACATCACTTGTGCACACTGACAAGATTACATACTCCCAGGCTGCTGGTTTTTAAAGAGAAACAGAATAATATTTCTGATCTGCCACAGGAAAACCTTAACATTAAGGCAGCAGTCATAAAGGATAAACACAGGGCTTTCTTTTCCCCATTGTCCTTATTTCCAGAAAACAGTTTTAAGAAAATTGCTTCAGACTGAGGTTTTTATATTATCATGGTAGAATTTATGCAGAATAAAACTGCTGATCCCATCTTTGCCTGTAGGGCAAAGTGCCCTGATGAATAAATCAGGAATATTGTTTAATATTACATTAAAAAGATGCAAAGGTATTAATACTAATTTATGCCAGATTCGTGGTAGTAAAAAATATAAACTAAAATAGGCAACTTGTTTTAAAGAACTTGGTACTGCAACTAATCATCATTATATATTTGTACAGTATATATTTTGTAAACTCTAATATATGTGTATTGCAGAATGATTTTACTAGAATTAGCTTAGAAGAAGCTTCCCGCTTAATTGCCACAGGAGTTCATGGTGTTTCTCAGGATTTCCATTATTTAAGGAGTTCTAAAAGAAACAGCTATGTAATGTTTCTATTTACAGCAGTTAGAATGAAATTTAAACTTGGGGCAACCACAGAGTTTAATGGAAAGTTTTGCAATACCCAAAGCTGTTCAAGCCATGCAGTTTGAACAGGATATGGCTGAGATGCTTTTGCAGAGGCTCCTTGGAAAATAATTACTGCAGGCAGAAACATAGAATCACTTGCAACAATTCCAGTCCTGAAAAATAAAAATGTACATTTATATATGAATTATGATCATTAAAATCAGCTAACATTTATCTTCACCTTGAGGAGACACAATGATGTACAGTCCCTGTAGTGGCTGTCTCATATTCCTGGTCATGAAGATAAATGGCTCAAAAGAACCAACCACTTTGCAACAAAAATCCATATTTGTACACAAAAGAAATAATACTACTAAAGACACAACTTCTAATACAAACTGGAACCCACAAAGTGGTTCTGTGATGAGTCCAAAGGAAAAAAGAGTGGAGCTATAAAAATGGAGCCTTTGTCTCCAGAAAGATGGATTTTTTACTCCAATACTTGCAATTTCCTGCAGTATGAGGTCTAAGACATATCTTTGCTTTGGTGAGATATTTCAGGACAGTTATATTATTACTGATAGACTTTCAGAATAATAGTAATGTGACTGTGTTGGTACTGCTGTCATCCAAATATATCATATTATATCATGTTATTCTGGGGGCTCATTCTGAAATATTTGATATAAATAACACTGATGTTGCCTTCCTTCTGGAAATGAGGTGGTGTATTTCTATTACTGACAGATTTCTCTGCTGAGAATAAACATCATCTCTTTGCATTGAGTTAAGAATAGGCTTCAGTAGGAAAAAAATCCAAAATTTTTCATTTGGTCAAGATTATTTATCAGAAGTTCTGTCTAGACACAAGTACAGGAGCTTTCATAGAGCTGATATTTCAAGTTATTGCATCTGCAAAAGTTGGACTGGAAAGTAATATAGGGGCTGAGTTATAGCTTCATTTTCAAATAGGGTACATGCTATAGTATTTTTCATACTGTCCATAAAATAAATATTTGAGTCAAATATTCAGTTCACTGTGATTAATATCTAAAGTAAACAAAACGTGCACCAAAACCAATGACTGCACTGCTGGGCAGTTATTTTTCAGTCTGGACCCAGGGAATATTATTCTGGGCTTGGAATATGGATATGAATTTATACGTACACTAATTTATTTGTGCTGCTTGTGTATCCTCAGTGCCTCTTGTCTTCCCCTCAAATAATCCCTGAAGTGTACATTGGGCTACTGCCCTGTTGTGTAATATAAATCCAAATGTGAACTTAATCTAGATTTTTACATCACTGTAATTTCTATGTACATGGGATAACTTTGGGAACAAAATCAAAGTGCACTCCACAAACTGACTCTGACTGGTTTTTACTCAAAATTTTACAAATACTTTGAACATTGAAAAACTAATATTGTAATAATTTTTCATTTAGGAATATATGGACTCCAACAAATACATAGAGCATTTAGTGACTCAGCTGGAAGAACAACGCTGGAATTTATGGAGGCAAGTACTGTGCCACGCATGTTTATTTACGTTGGTATTTTGGAAATGATACTGCAATCCATAGTTTCCATTTCTGAGTTCAAATGAATGATTGGCTGTTCAGTTTCTCCATTTTTTCATTCTTTGCAGACAACCAAATTTTAGCTCATGAAATAAGCAGGGCAGCACGAGTTGGATCATGCCTTTGTTAAGCAGGGCAGTTGCACACATGAACAGGTTTATTCATGTTACGGTTTCTAGGCAGTGGATGCTAACTCCAGTTCAGATTCTTTCAGCTGGACTGAATTTTAGAAATTGTCTTAGAGCCCTGAATATAAGTGTTTTCATTGAATGGCACACAAAATCCAGCCAAAATACCATGATAGCAGCATGACCAATTAGAGTTTGGAAATTAAAATTAACACAGGTTTACAATTTTGCAGTGCTCTTGATAATCTCGATTTTCTACATCTTCTCTGTTCATTCTGCCCAGACTTTACCCTGGTTTAAGCAAAGCAGGGGTTGCCACATGCTGGTAGGTGTTTCTATGCTGCCTACAGCAAATTTGGTAACTGCTCAAATCCTGTCTAACATAACATTTAATACAAAGGAAATGGAATAATAGCAGTGATGAAATTCCTTCAACATTCACAGCACATTTTTTTTAATGCAATATTTAACTTTTTTTTCTGAAGACATATGAACAGTGACAGTCTTTTAAAACACAGTCAAATATAAAAGTATCTTCAGGGAATAATTTAATGTTCATAGACTGAAACCTATTTCACCTTAGTTCTGATCAAGTGAGAAATAATGATCTGTCTGATTTTTCAGGTGAATGCCTCTCATGTACAAAAAAAGAGCAACTTTGCACATGCCAGTTTTAGTTCTGCACCTCACAAACTTCTTGACCTCTACTATTATAAATTAGTATCACAGCATTTATAGCTTACAGCATTATGATATTGACTCTTACTTATAGGCAAACTCCTAAAGTTTGTGCTTAATTCCCCCTTTTCTTAAAAAGTAGCCAAATATAGTTGGCACAAAAAGTTAAAGTTTTCATTTAACATTACAGAGTTCAGGAGACAAACTTTGTAAGAATGAAGATGATAACATTATATGCAGATGACACTACTGTGGTTAAATATAAATGAATAATAAAAAATTAAAATATTTAAAAGTCTTTCAAAAGTAGCAGGGGTAGTGACTTTATTACAAACAGACATACAGATGTGTTCTGAAAATTCAGTGGTTTTGAAAAACCAAACCCCTTAATTTATTTTTAACATTATTTATTTTTATCATTATGTTTATGGTGTGTTGGCATAAAAAGTTAAGACCAGTAACGAGCACTACAGGAAAAACCCTTCTGGTTCAGCCAGGCTTCTTTGAACACTTTATTCCTCTCTTTTAAATCTCCAAGAAGTTTCATGGTGAGGATTATGCTAATAGCTGGCACTACACAGGGGCAGTGCTGGGCTGTCTACAGCCAGACAGATGTCCTAATAAATCAGCAGAGCCCTCTCCTCAGCCTTCATTATGCTCTTGATTTGTGAGTCCATGATCTGAGCCCAGTGGGTCAGTGGGCGCTGAACCTGACATTGACCGATAACCCCCACGGCATCGGCGCGAGCCCATCAATCTGACACACACAAATTCTGCCCGTTTGGCTCCTCCAGCCTCACTCGCAGCCAGCACAGATTTATGGGGCCCAGGCTGAGGCAGAGGAGACTAAACCCGATGCCATGGCGTGCATATCAATTTTACATTTCCTTTACATCTCCACACGTACAATGGGACCCTAAAAGACATGTAGGGGCCAAAATTTCTTTTCAGTTTAGAGGACAACTGTTTATACACGGCATTAGCATCTGCTGTGGAACATTTATTGCTGTAATTGCTGTCCCAGGAGGACCGGCAATGGTTAGGTCACATTTTATGGCTTTCCACCAAAGCAGACCTCTAACCCAGCTTCAGATTCCTTGTTTTTAAAACTTGGCTATAATGAGGGAAGGCACCTCAGTAGTTTGTGAAGATGCAGATTTTATTAACACAGCTTATCTTATACTGGACATTTTACAGTAGTTATTTTCACATTACTGACAGCATGTTTGACTTGTCAGTGGTTCCCCTGTTTCTCAGGTTGGAGCTCAACACATTTACCCAATGTGAGACAAATTTGACCCCCATCAATGTAAATCATCACCATTTACCATTGGAGGTGATGCACAGTAGTGGTTGTGAATCTCCATGTATCAGTTTAAAAAGAATAAAATATTATTTTGGATTTCTCTGCCCTATCCTGTCTAAAAATAGCTTTAAAATAGAATGGGGTCAGGTGAGTGGAATCCCCTTGCAATGCTGTTTTCTACCTAGTCAATTAATGCTTTAGTTCAGCTAATGTATAATTTTTATGGCAGAATCACATGGACAATCAACATGAGAAGCAGAAATTTGCTCCTGCAGTTTTTGCAAATTGACTTGATGGTAGATCATAATTTTTAAGACTCGACACACCGATCAGAGGCAGCAATTACTAATTCTCTTAACAGAAGAAAGAAATCATAATTCAGCATAGGATGCTTGCCTGAATAAGCAAAGGTCAGATCCTGGTCTTGAGACCTTTCCAGGGAATTTTATTGGTAGTGCTGCTGGAACTGGGACCAACACTTCAGTCTGCCTTGGTGAAAGCCTGAGGATATGCTGCAGCTCAGACATGACTAATATGTAATAAGTTAATGAAGGTCAAACAGCACTTCCCCACCTTACCACAGTAATGTAAAACACAGAGGGGAGGGACCAGAACTGCACATGAGGATTGCATTGCATTTCTGTATATTCAAAACAGAGTTTGTTAAATGGATCTGCTCTGCTTTCATCAGCAGCATTAGCATGCTTCTGTGCTCCTGGTTTTAATGCCTGTGTACTAAAGAGGTGCCAAGTATTAAACAGGTTGCCTTTGCTGTAATCATGAACTTCCATTGGGAAGCCTTAATTGCTAACAAGCAAAATAGCTCAGTGAGAATTCTTAATAGTGAGCACAGATTAAAATAACAACTGTGATTAGCTTTAAACTGCTTGACTAGAAAAAGACTAATCTTAGGGGAATAAATTGCATGGCACACAAAGGAAAAACCCTGTGTATGATATTACAGTAAAGAAGGCTGAGAAAAAATCAAGTGCTACCCCAACTAAATAAGGTCATGCTCTGCACAAGCATCTTTTTCTTGCCAGGGCTTAGTAACTTGGACCAAGGAGAATGAAGGTGTAAGCAGCCAGGTCTTGGGGCCAAACCTCCATTTTAACCCATTCTGGAAGTTCTCATAACAAACATTGCCTCTGGTCTATGATGCTGATGTGAGTTATAGACTGTATTTGGAATGAATTATCTTCCAAAATTGTTGTTTGTAGTCTATGATTACAGGTTGGTGTGGTGTGGTGAGGTGTGGTAAGAGCATGAGGCTTCCTTCTACTTTGTTTCTTGATCCACCTGTCTGGTCATACCATCTTGGCAACACACAAAGCCAGGAAAAAGGTGTTTGCTGCT
Organism: Motacilla alba alba; assembly: GCF_015832195.1. Lineage (NCBI taxonomy): Eukaryota > Metazoa > Chordata > Aves > Passeriformes > Motacillidae > Motacilla > Motacilla alba. Next base: position 7,107,649 of record NC_052022.1, read on the forward strand.
ATCAGCCACTAAAGCCTGCCTCTTGTCTCTTCATCAGTCTTTGGTTTTGCTGGGGTGGTGTTTTCTTGGGGCTTTTTTCCCTACATCTCTACAGCACTGCAAGATGCATATGATAAACTTGTAAAACCCATGCAAACATTGATTCCTTTTAGTTTCCTTAGTATTTGAATGAGGTAGAGTAGAACTGAGTTTGGCAATGAGGAGTCATTCAGTCACCAGGTACTAGTTCAGATTGTTCCAACTAACATTGTAACATGCATATCTCTCTAAAGCTGAGGTTTCTGATTTGTGACCTTATGTGTGAAAAAAACCACAAAAAATGTAGATAAAAACCATATAAAGCTACAAAGTTGTATTACGGAGCTCACAGTGCTGCTTCAGATGGGCATTTCTACAGAGAATTGGTGTTTAAATATTTGCATGAGGATACCAATTAAAAATGTATTTCATTTTTGGCCAGATGTGCTTTTCTTTAGCTGAGTATAAATGTGGATGGTTCAGTGAGCAGTGCAGATGTGGTTACAGGCCACAAAAAGCACTGTCATTCTATTATCTGTGAATGAGAAGCCCTTACTTCTTCTGGCTCCCCAGTACCATGCCCATTTCACACCACAGCTATTAAAAATATGCTTCTTCAGGACCAGATTGAGTGAGAGCAATCTGAATAGTGAATATAGAGAAAAGCAAGTTTTTTACTGTTCACCTTTTAGATGGTATTTTTAATAGGGTCATAGAAAAGTAAGAGAGGATAGTTTAAAGATTACAAATGAAACTGATGGACTGTGTAAATCCACTATAAATACTGAATATTTAAGCACAGGGAAAGGCTGAATAGCTTCTAGAATTCTTGTTGAATTTGCAGTAAAAACAGTGCTTATTTGAGGATTTATATCAATGTTCACATCAAGACTGATCACTGTCTTTCAAACAAATATAAATGCTTCACAGAAGTTTATACCTGCTCAGATTTTTTATTAGTTCCACTAATTAGTCATATAAAATAATTGTCCTCATCTGATTAAAGTTGATAGCAATTTTATGTGCAGCTCTTTACCAGATCAATAAATAAATCTCTTTCAGCAATGAGCCATTTTAACTCCAACAGGGCATATTCTTGCGATGTATTTACTAAGCTGACTTAAAATTAAACTCAACTTCATGTGCCCTGGTAATGAGAAATATGATTGGCATTATATATTCATAAAAGTATTAATTTTAAAGAACATGACTCTCAGCCTGTTTCCTCTAATTGGAAAAAACTCCCATTAACACTGCTCATCAGTGCTGCATGAGTCAGGAGTGAAGAGTCAAGCTTCAGTATTGAAGTCATTACATAAAGGACTGAGAACCATCTGAACAGAAAATAATCTTGATACAACCAAATATCTCTGTATCTATGCTAAACTACCCAGTTTTGAGAACTGCATGCAAAAGATGAAAAAGTGGTCCATAAAAAGTAACTTCATATGGCTGTGTTTATAAAATTAAATAAATTAACCAATGCTAAATTATAAAATGTTAATAACATTCTGTAATTAATTAGGGATTGGGGTAGTTTTGCACAGATGTATACTTGTCATAATAGCGAGTCTGCCAGAGCCATGAATTGATTTTGTTTCTCTTAAATTATAAAATAGAAGGCCTTGAGCAAAATATATTCTTTAGATATATTTGGTAGAATAAGGATCACAAACGTTCCCTACCAAGTTGAAAGGAAAAAAAACTCCAGCAGGGAAGTATGTGGAAGGTCTATTTGGCATATGGATGTTTGTTAAAAGCAAAATGCATGAACAGCCCAGACTAAATTAGCTCCTCATTTGTATGCTGGGAAATGAAATGTATAATCCTGGCATGGTTCTGCATTTGTTTAAGATTTTTCCTAAGAACAAACTCTTTTGTGTATGCAGATATACATATTACTGTAGTGGCTATTAAGGGTTAGGGAAAAAACAGCCAGCTTTGAAGCGGTTTTGTGTGACGCTAAGCGCGAGTGGCAGGGTTTTGTCTGTCCCCTGCAGGGCAGCCTGGCCCAGGTAGCAGCACCGGGCGCTGCACAACTGCTGCGTCGCTGCATGGGGGAACAGCCCTGAGCCCGGCCCAGCCCTGCAGGGAGAGCTCAGGGCAGCTGCTCCTGTGGCCCAGCACCCAGAGGGGACACCGAGATCACATCCGCACATGGATCCAAAGAAAGGAATACACAGTCATCGGGTGTTGGTGCTCTGAGATTACCTCGTTCTTCTTTAGAAATCAAACGTTTCCAAAAGGAAACTGACCACAGTCTCATTTTATTATTTGGTGCGGAATTTAGTCTTCCACTAATGTCTGCACACAGCCATGGTCACTCAAATTGAATTATATTTCAGTCTTCAGATAATCCCAATTATGTTATTGGCTTTATTCACACAGCAAAGATTAATTTCAATGAGTAATAGTGGCATTTCCCTGAAGTCTTCTCTAAGACTGAACAACTTTACACAGATCGCTGGCTCCTATTTGGCAGAGGAAAACCTATAGATTTACATCAAGGCAACAACTGAGAATTCAGGCCTTTATAAAACCAGGATGTCAAAATGTATTATAGAAATGAGTACTGCACAGTCACAAGCTGCGAGATAGGTTTTAGATGGCATGGTGGGTTTAAGAGAGAAAAGGAAAACTCATGAATTTGCTAATTTTAAAGGAATGGAACCTTACTGATCTGTTTCACTGATGAAGTCTACAAATAGGGCACTGCTGATGGCAGATGTAGAAAAGGTCAAGGAGAAATTGTATATGCAGTTATGCAAGTCAGGTTAGCACCTTTCCCTGTAAATGACTTTCACTTGTGAAAGAGAAGTTAAGTAATCAAATTTAGCATTTCTATTTCATTCTTTAATGCTCAACCTTTTTTTCCCCCCTAAATTATATTAAAGCAAGAGTTTAAGACCCCAAGTGAGAACAGGGCCTTATTTTTCCACACAAAGTGTGAAATGGTTTTCACCTCCTCAGCCCCAAGGATGCAAGAAGAAATAACATAATTCCCTCTCAACAAAGAAAATTAATGGAGCTTGTACAAGAGATCCATGTGTAGGGCAGAGTTTTGCTGTGCTTGGTCTGAGGGATGAAGTTCCCACATCCCTGCTTGAATCTTTAAATAACTCTATGGCCTATAACACACTTGCTGGCAGCCTTATCCTATGCTGTGCGATGGGAGAGGGTTTTCTTGTGTTCATACCATGATGAGGTGAGGAAGAGGTGACCTTTGTTTGGATGTCTCCTCTCCAACTCCTGTCCTTGGCCCTTGCCTCTCCACAGTATAAAGTAAATTATGTCCCCTCTCAGGGGCTTGACAGTGGCAAGGGGAGCAGAACAGAAGGTGCTGTCCTGTTCCCTTCAGGCAGTTCATTTTAAAGTACATGGATGTCCAGTGCTGATGAAACCATTGGGTTTTTCACATAGAAAAAACTGTGGATGTAAGCCCTGTGTCATGTGGCTGGGCCTGTTACAAGATAAACATTGCTGGAATTGAAAGCAGAACACCTGTGCTGCTGTGACACCACTTATTCTTGCTATTTAATTGAGTGCTGATCCATCACTGTCATCTCCCTGCTTTGTTCCATGACAGCCAGCACCTCTGTCCAGGCTTTGTGTGACACTGGCACTTGAAGATCCAGTTTCCCTGAATTCTGTAGGACTTGGCTGGTTTCCAGTTCCCACGTGGTGCAGAAGATTCAGGGTGCATTCTCCATCAATTCTGCCTGCTGTACAAAGTCCTTTTTATGTTAACAAATTATATTTTTCATTGCTTCATTTGTTAATAAAAGGGCATAATTGTGCTTATTGCAATCCAGATTCTGGGATATCACCCATTCACACGTTTTTTTAATCAGGAGTAAATTCCAACATATTCTGCTGTAGGGAAAATATTATGCATTTATAGCATAAACCTGTATAAACATTATTGTAATAGGTTCCACTGGGGACAAGGTTTCAAATATAAAGCAGCATTCATCACATATTAAAGACATGAACATAGCTTTTTCTTACTTAAATCTGCATAGCTCACAATTTGCTAACTCTTGCTTATGTAGATACTCCCCTGAGATCTCAAAATTTAATAAAAGCTTGCAAAATGCAGGGCTCTTAGTTTTATTACCACCTGATTAGCTAAGCAGAATTCAGAAAGTATAACACAAATAAACAAAAAATAAAAACCCTAGACCGAGCTCCACCAAATGCTTTACAGTAAGGAGATGCCAGCGTTTGCAGGTTATTCAGTTTGCTGTCATTTATGTAGCACCTTTAAAGATGGCAGAGGGAGAAGCTGATCTGCTTCCACACCCTGCCAAAATCAGCAAGTACTCCTACTGCCCTGTACTGAGGAAGTTTGATACTATCTTACAAATTCTTCCCAGTTCAGTTCTCGATAGTGCTGTAATAAATCCATTATTCTTCTTCATTCAGTAGATTCTTAGTCCTCTGCCAGGTAAGCCAAAAGCCTCTGAAGCCCTTTTTTGAAAGTCCTAAGTACATATGTTGTGGCTTCTATAACATATATACTTCCTATATTTTTATCATCTTCCACTCCTTATGGTTGGGAGAGTTCAAATGCCAAGGAAATATCTATGTTCCTGAAGAGACCTGGGAGAAACTGGTCCAAAACCATACCAGAGGTTGTAAACACTCTCCTCTAATAACAGTTATAAATGTTTGAATAAATGGCCAATGCTGTGTCCTTGCCTGTGACAGTAAAGTCATGGCTTCACTTCTGTTCTGTGGAACAGAATGTGGAAATGTGCAAGTGGCAGCACTTGACCCTTTATTCAGCCAATTCAAAAGATACTCAGAATTCCCACAAAGAATCTACATTCTAATTCCACTGAGATCCAGAGAAAACTTTTACGGAATCCTTTTTGGTTTGAATGTCCCCATTAGCAGCAGGAGCTGATGCTAACACACGTCAGCACGAGGCAGCCGCCAGACTGCCTGCCTTCCTGTAGCTCTGCTGCTCTGGGAAATTCCAGCATGGTTACTGGGGAGCAGTTTGTTCTGCCACCTCTCCTCCAGTGACTGATTTTTCCTGCCAGCACAGGGTGCTCCATGAGTGTCCCTGTCACTCCTGTCGCACAGCTTTTTGTGCAAGAGCCTGGCCTGGCAGTTTTCCCTGCGTGCAGGCAATTGTCCTCAGAGCTGAAGTCCTCAAAGAGGCAAAGCTGCCCCAGGTCTCACTGAACAGTGCCCTGTGTCAGGCTGAAAGAGCAACTGTTTCCATTAATGACGTCAGTTCACAAGATTTCCACCCTGCTCATGTTTAACAGAGCCCTGGAACACCGCTGGTGTAACCTTGTGGTAGAACCTCTGAAAATCTGGTATTACATCACCCATACACAGCCTCGGTCCTGTGTAGGCAAATATATAGTTATATACATAACAATAACTTTTTTAATAAAAGGACAAGAAATGAGTGAAGTTTAATAACCTCACTCACTTCACTCACTTCATTTTGGGAGGTTTCTTCCCCCTCCCAGGTTTTTGAGTATGAAGTTATGAAGTTTGTCTGTGAAGCAGAGACTGTCTTAAAGGTTCCTTTGGTTGTTTTGGCATAATTGACTACTGTGCAAATGTGTCACCTCCAACCTGCCAACGTCCCTGTTCTTTCCTGGGTCTCTCCAATTTGGAAGAGCTGCAGAATGCAGCAGTGAGCAGAGGTACATCACCTCCACATACATGCACATTATGCCAGCTGAGAATCAGAAATCATTTTAGGAAGTATCTATCCCTCCAATGGTAGCTTGGTTTCTGAGAAAATGAAAAAAAAATCCCCCAAATCATGCATTTGCCCATGCCACTTGTTAAGTTGGTTAATTTAAAACTATGGCTACCAGCAATGTATTGAGCTAATGCTATCTCTACTTCATTTTAGTGTTTTGAAGTATGAGCACTGCAGTTTTTTGTATCTCAGAAGCAATGGTGAGCCAAGTTGTGAATTTTGTTTGAAGACTGGTGTATTATCTTGTAAATGCCTATGCTAGACAAAAATGTGCAAGCCTAGGGACAAGAAATAATGATTTGGAACATACACTTGTTGCTGTGTATGAAACTGAGATACTACTAATCTTGAAGAGACATAGAAGAACAGTATCTCAGCAGTCAGATACAGTGCAGCTCCATATGCATAAAAAACACTTTCAAGTTGTAATTATAGCTTTAAGTTGTAGATAAATATTGGTTCTTTTCAATTCTAAATCACTTCCAGTTACAGAGTAAGAGACCAAGTCTGTCACTCTTGATTTCAGTGAAATGTAAGCTTAGGCCTGAAAATAATTAACAAACTGGCAATACTTTTAAAAAAAATTTTTATCCCTTTAGCTACTGTTAATCTAGCAGATTTGGTGAAACTATTCTGTGTTTTCACTAGGAATTCAGGAAAGGAGAATCATGGAAAGATGAGGTCTTCAAACAGAAACTTTGTATGCAATAATTTGCAGGCTTCATAGAAAGGCTTGACCCTGACTAGGATAGTATTTCAAGATCTGCAGTACCACCCCTAGGAAGGGACCATGATGATGCCAGTGATTTTACTACATCTGGAGTACCAGTTGCAGTTCTTGTCCCCCACTTCAGAAAAGGTGCAAAAAACCTGGGTAAGTTCAGAGGAGAATAGAAAAGGGTAATCATAAGCTGGAGCTGGTTTCCATTCATGGAACAGCTAGGACTCTTCAGTCTGAAACAGCAGGAACCCAGGGAGGGGAATGACAGCTAAAATGTGAGCAGCATGGAGAGGAGCTGCTTGTCCACTGCATCTTTCAATGCAAGAAACACAGGCTCTTGGATGAAAACAGGCAGCACATTGGAAAACGAATGAAAGGAAGACTTTTCATGTACACAAGGATCAGAGCATCTGCAACATGGTACCACGGATTTTGAAAGTGTCTGTGGGTTCAGTTAGGGGCTGGACAGCCATGGAAGGGATGTACTGAACACACAGAGGGCAAGCTTGGGTCAGGAGATCCCTCAGCTCCCAGGGGGCTGGAGAGAGGTGAAGTGCTGGAACTTCCTTGGATATTTGGGGTTTGCCAGTGAAATGACACCGAATTACACAGACTTTCTGGACAGATCCAGTGCAGCCACTCACATGTTAGCCAGGTCTCAAAAACCATGCTGCATTTGCAGTCTCAATCACTAATTAGAAAGGAGTCTGGATAGGAAATGTAGGTTGTCTATTCAAGCAACAGGCATTATAGTGTGATTACATTTTATTGGGGTTTTTTTTCTATTTAAACAGAAAATTAACATCTCTTCTACTCAGTAGGTAAAACTGGCTCTTACAAGAGTTGCTCAAGGTGTTTTCTTACACTACAAAGCAGTTAAAACACATCAGCAGACAGGATCATGGTTTAAATGATGAAATCATCTTTGAATGGAAAATAACAATCTCTTTGGAGACCCTGAATTCTTCTGGATGTGGAGAGGACCTCTTGTCTGCCATGATGCTTAGTTCCTGTCCCATCCTGCTTTGCAGCTTTCTGTTGCAGTTTTGCAGTATATAAGAGCATCACTGTATCATCTACTGTGATTCACAATGCTTCACCTCATTACAGTTAATTAAACCCAACATCTTTGACTAGCCCAGGACACTAGATCAGCCCTCAAAAAATTTAACAATTGAGTCTCATTAGAAGAGAGCAAGGTGCTTGTGTCCTGGAAAGGACAAACTTAGAGGTTTGGCAGATTCAAGTAATTTTGGAGGTTCTCATTCCACCCTGGAAAAAGGAATTGCCAACCTGGAAGGAAATCTGCATAAAGAGATCTGGCTATGGGCTTACTCAGGACACCACAGCAACACATTTAGCTGCAAAGACTGTTTTCTGTACCACCACAGCAAGAGATTCCTTCTGCAACTTACCGCACTGTCTTCAGCCACAGCTAACCTATTAAGTAAAATCTGAGCATTATCCAATGATTTGTTCTTCTGAGCTCCTCTGCAAAGAAACCTCCAAATTCAAAATCCAGAAAAACTCCTGCCACCTTAATTTTTGAAGTTCTGCTTCTCCAGTACTTGTCTTTGATTCTCAGATGGAGATCTACCTTTTGATTCTTGTCTCAGCACCACAGATGAGGATTCACTTTGCACCCTAGTTCCTGCAGTCTCTTTACTCCTGTGTACTCACTGTCTTTCATTTGCATTATGTCAGTTTTTCTCACCCTGTTTCCATGATCTCTCACTTTCTCTCTTTAAACTGGGAAATCCTGCCTGAACTCTTGCTCACTGTTCACTTAGGTTCTCTCACATTTGCCACATCTTAGGTTCTCTTACACACACTATGTATCTACAAATAACTGGATCACATACCAGCTAGATTTTCTTCTAACCAAGACAAAATTTTTACTTGCTATTTTTGGATTAGCAGATGCCAAAGCTTTCAGCGATTCTTTTGGAACTGCTCTTTCATATACTACGAGATTTAAAAGCGTGCCGTGCATGCCTGTGAGTCTCCATCCATTTGAACTCTTTCACCTGTGTGTCACACACCGGGCCCTCAGCAGCCCCATGGGCACAGCCGCTGCCCCTTGGCGCATCCCAGCTCACCCCGGCGGCTCCACCGCGCCGCGTGCCCTCTCTCCTAACTTTCGAGGATAGCTGGGACGGCTTCAGCTCGGGCCGAGCATTCCACTCGGGGCCGTGCGGAAGGAGGGCTTTCCCCACGGTGTTCAAGCCCGCGGGCAGCGGCCCCGCCGGAGAGGCAGCGCTGCCCGGCCGCGGCGCGGCCAAGCGGAGGCTGCGCGGCTCCCGGACACCCCGGCCCCGGGCGGCCCCCGCCCGCCGCCCCCAGCCCGGGGGCACCCGGGGGCCGCCGCAGACAATGGCCCGGCCTCCCCCACCCCCCCGCCGCGGCGAGCCCCTGCTGCCGCCGCAGATTTGCCGGAGCCATTCAGTTGCGACCGATTGCGATCGCGGCAGATGGGCTGGATCTGACAGCCCCGCTCCTCCGCGGGGCCGGGGGCGGAGGGGCCCGGCCGCCGCGCTCCCCGCCCCGCCGAAAGTGCCACCCCGGGCAGCCGCCCGCCCGCCCTCCCCAGGCACATGTTACGCGTCCCGCGGCTGCGGCGGCAGCGGGAGGAGAAGCCGCCGCGGCGGAACAAAGCGGAGCGGGCGAGCGGCGGCGGCGGGGCGGCCGGCCCCGGGGGCGGCAGCCGCTCTGCCCAGGCGGGGGGCGGCGGCGGGGGGCTCCCCGGCCCGCCGGGACGCGCGGCCCCCGCCCGCCGCAGGATGCGCCACCGCGCCCCAGGTAAGGAGCGGCCACTCCCGCGCCCCCATCCATCCATCCATCCATCCATCCATCCATCCATCCATCCATCCATCCATCCATCCATCCATCCATCCATCCATCCATCCATCCATCCAGTCTTCTATCCCTTCCTTCCTCTCTCCTTCCCTCCCTCACCTGCCCGCCGCGCCTCCTGCCCGCCCCGCCGCCGCCGTCTCCTCCCCTTCCCCGGCGCCCCGCGCCCGCCCCGGCGGCGCCCGCCGCTCCCCCGCCCGAGGCCGCGGCGCTGCGCGGAGCCGGGCGCGGCCCGCGGGCGGGGGGAGGCACCTGCCGCCGCATCCCGCCGCCGCATCCCACCGCCGGCCCGGCCTCCTCCCCGCCCCGCCGGCCGTGCCGCAGCCAGCGCCGCGTCCCTGCGCTGCCGGAGCAGCGAGCGGGCTGGGAGCGGCCGGCCGGAGCCCGCACCGCCCCCTGCGCGCCCGGCCCCGCCGCGGGGCTCAGCTCCTCCTCGGCCCCGGGGGAGAAGGGCAACCCGCTTTTTTCCTGCCTTTTGCTCCCTGATCCGCGGGCGAGGAGCCCGCGGGTGTGTACTCGAGCCCTGTTGCTTCAGAGGCAGCAGATTTTGTTCCCGTTCTGTGCCTCTTGAAGCAGCATCCTAATGAGTTTTATTTGTTTTAATTTTATTCCTGATTGTTTAAGGCTTGTCCCCTTCACATTGCACTGATGGCTGGATGCAGACTGTCCCCATGGAAGAAGGCTGTTAGGTAGAGATCTTTCTGAAATGAGTTGAAATACACAAAGCTGTAGGGCGTGAGGTAAACGCAGTGTTGAGTGACCCACTGCTGGCCATGAGGCTTTTAGCTGTTGAGTCTTGTTTTTAGCTGTGGTAGGATGTTAGCTCCATATCCATCTCCTGAGATGGGGTTACCCAGGGAATGACAGAAATAAGGTGGAATAAGTGTGAGTGGGCCTTGCAGCAGGAAAAATGCAGAGCCACATAAATACCATATTGTTGCAAACTTTATTTTGCAAGTCACCAACTCTTTTTCTCCGTGTAACCATATAGAGTCCCTTATTGAAATGGCTTTGTAAGTGTCCACTGCCCATCCCTTGAAAACAGATATTCCAGATAAACCCCCTGTTTATCATTAGGAAGCTAGGAAAGTTTTAGCAAGGGAAGTATCGTGGAATAGAGAAGTGATTTACATCGGAGGGGCTGGCTGTATACATTACTGGATTGCAGATAAGCTATGTAAGTAAACAGAAGCGCAGGGCTCTGTTATTGTGCATGGCTATGGAGATATCATGGGACTCTTTTGCTAGTTAATAGCATAAGGCTTCGTGGGAACTGTTTGATCTGCAGGACTTTTGCTTGGCAGTAGTTTACTTAAGGTTATTACACTCTGTTTGGAGACTTGTATTTGTAAGCCATTATTGCATTCTTAGCTCCAGGCTTCCCAGAGTTACAGGTTAGTAGGTCAATAAAAATTGCACTGAAATGCTGGACTGGGCAGTCTAGAGTTTTAAATGTGGCTGGGGAATAACTAGGCAGTAATCAGAATGCTGAGGGTTTTTTGTTTCTCTACATTTTATGCTGGTCATTGGTGGTGAACCAAAAATACTTTTTCTTTTTTTTTTTTTTCCGTGAATACCACAAATGCTTTTCCATTTCTTGTTAAGAGAGGAAACAAATCATATAAGCTAAATAGAGAATTCCCTTTCAGCACAAAGCAACGAGTGCCCTTGGTTGAATTTACCAGGACTTAGTTCCTTTTGCTAGTGAACATTGGGATTAATGCCACTGGCATTACATGGGGCTTGCCAGTAGCAAGAATAAAAATGTCATCAGGTTTCTGCTGCTGTGGATTTACATGTTTCTTTTAGAACCTGAAATTTGCTGTGCTGTGGAGGGAAGCAGTATGGAAAAGTACATTTGTGTTACAAATGCTCCAATAAAATTTTGAGCCATCCAGGTTACAGAGCTCCTTGGGACCCGCTGGACTCCGGTGTGCGGAACGAGGCTGTGCGGGGCTGGGCTGCCCCTGTCTGAAGCCCTGTCTGTCTCCAGAGCTGCAGTGTGTGCTGTAATCCCCGTTTCCACCAATCCTTGGACCTGGAGGTTGCCTGTGTCGGTGAAGCCGTCCCACTCGTGTCACAGCACACAATTTACAGAGTTAAAGTGAGCCACATGGTGTGTCTCCTCGTGTCGGTGGGGTGCTCATCAGGGAGGATGGATTGGATGGTCAGTGCAGAGCTCTGATGGAAAAACCAAAAATATAAAACATTCACAGTGGTTTCAGCATCCCTCATGTACTTTCCTCTTTCACTGAATATCATGGACAGGAAGATTATATACTTTAGCTCAGAAATATTCTATGATATTGTGTGTACTTTCTGGCTTTTTCAGTCTGGTCTCTTTTTTAGAGTATTTCCTAGGAAGTTTATTCCCACTTCACCTTTTTCTCATCTGCATTTTTGCAGTTTATTGCATGTAGCATGCACTTACTGGCAAGTTTTTCTTGCTGAAGTATAAATGTATGCTTTGTAGTACTTCATGTTGCCCTCTTTCTTCAGCAAAGAACTTCCCTTTCTGTAATAATTATTAATGGTTAACTCTTCTTCTTCTCTGCCATGTACAGTTTGTTACAACAGTTGTAGAGTGTTACTGGTACACCACTGCTTGTCTCCACCAGATAAATCCCTACACAGATAAGCCCAGCAGCAGCAGCCAGGTGTTGTGCATAAATCCACTTCTTACACTAATTAATTTTCCTTTTAAGACCCTAATTTTGCCACCAGTTAGACACCTGCTTAACCTTGGAGTTACAGCACTGAAATAGATAGGCTACTCTGCATCCAAGGCTGTGTGTGTGTTCCTGTTCACTTGTAGCTCGCAAAGAGGTGCTGTACAAAAACCCCCCAAACAACCCAATCCACTTTGCTTTGCTCCAGCTCTCAGGAAGTGCAATTCAATAGCTGCCGTTAGTTTGGTGATTTAGCTAAAGCGTAATCCCATCAGGTGATAGAACTGACCTGGGATTGGTATTTAAGATACATGCATGGTGTTTCTGCTCTTGGCTGATGTTTCCATGGATGTTTAAACCCTCTTTTTTCCCCTGAAACTGCACCATGGTGCAGTTGAAGCTGTCAGAGCACTGATGCAGAATTTCCACTGCTCAGAAAGGAGAGAATGAAAGGGCAATTTGAATAATATTTGTGTAAAAACATCAACCAGAAGGTTGATGGTAGGATTTGTGTTTATGCTTTCATTCTGAAGAAGGTCTGGAGGGATTATTACAGCAGCAAAATTCTGTTTCTTGGTTCTAACTATTTGATATTTAGATGTCATATAATGGAAACTCCTAGGAATGACAAAAGAATTGATAGTGTTAGAACATTAGGTGATGGTTACAGTCTCAAGCTGATGTGAATGGAATTTTAAAGAATATACATACAGTTTTGATATATTCAAATTATTTAAACATTAAGAAAAAGTTATGCAGCAAGACTTATGTCAGAAACCCTCAAGTTGTCTGTTTCTTTGAGAATTTATTTTTCTTCTGTACTTATTATTTGAAATGAAAATAGGAAGGTGCTTTTTTTTTTTCAGAGAGAATTTTTAAAGTGCAGAAATTAATGGCTCCTAAAGGAGAATCAAATACTTTTGCATCTTGCTGTGGTGTGTGCACTGATAGTTGGCATCTGAAACATAAATTATTCCTCAGAATAATCATAATGAAAGTAAGATCACGAAGGAAAAACCAATATGTGAGGGAAAAAAAAGTTTGATATATTACAGAAACAAAGTTCTCAACACTGCTGTGTGCTTTGAAAGAAGAAAAAGAAGTGTTCTTCTTTTCCCTGTCTCTCTTTATAGGATTTCTCTTAAATCCATGTGGTTCCAAGTGTCTGAGCCAAACATATACCAGTTGCTATCCATGTACATCTTTTTTCCACCTTCTAATAACATCCATTGCTTTGTGTATAAACCCCTCTAAAAAGGCTCTTGGCTCCTGATGGCCTGTGTTGTTCTAAATGGACAATGCAGCTGCTCTCTCATTATGTCCACTTGAATCCTCCCAGTTCTTCTCTGTGCCAAGGTTTTACCCATGCTCTTGATCTAAGCCACTACAGGAAGCTAAAATCCTTATCCCATTGCATAGCTGATGATGACAAAGTAATTTGTTCCTGAGTTTACCACATCCTTATTCTGAGAGGTTTTTTTTTTTTATTCTGAAGATGAGCTATATGCTTTAAGCATTTCAAATTATAATTTCAGGTTTCATTGCCATAAATAGTAATTTCTGTGGCAAAATGCAGTGATCTTCACAGAGCTTTTCTTCCATTTCTTTCCCTTTCTCTCCCCTTCTTTGAATTGGCTGCCTGTGTACCTCTCCTCCATGCCCACTGTGTATATCTGCATTCCAGTGGATGTTCCTAGTCTCAGGCACAGGAGCCAGCTGGCATCTGTAAAATGATGAGCTCGGTGACTTACTGCACCCTGAAGGGCAGCAGTGTCCTGGCTAAGAACACACCTGTGTGACATGTGGTCAGAGGGGAATGTAGGCCAAACCCAGTGCAATAAATGCATCTTTCTGTTAAGTTTGGGAGAGGACCAGAGCTACCAGTGGAGCCACAGTAACCATGTGTTGTGTCCTGGCCTTCTTGGCATCTGCAATAAAGTGATTCCTGGTGGCTACTGAACATGAGATTGAATTGCAATCATTCCTGGTGGTGTTAATGGGAATCTGACGTGCCAACATTCAAGCATATAAAAATATTTTTTCATGTAAATAGCACATGTGGTAGTAGAGAAGATTGCTGGGAATGCCTCTGGTATCTAAGCTCTAGATGGGTGTTTGTAGTTCATAACACAGGAACAATTTGCTCTAAGTTTCGCTGCAGGGCTCTCTCTCAAGTAACATTGGCTTTACTCCTACTGCTAGAGGAGTATCCTGGAAATGAGTAAGTCATCCAGTCACCATTATCAATGGAAATTAACAATTACAGTGTAGTAGTATGTGGCTATGTTTTTTATGTTTTTGTTTTTTTTTTTTAACTCTCACTCTTATTAAATAACTTTATTTACATTTGCCATGGCACTGTAGTAGAGCCCAGACGAGGTACATTGGTATTACCAACTGACAAGGCACACATGAGAAAAAACTTGATTATTTGCTGTGATCCTTGGTGGGTTCACGACCACACCTCCACTTCATCTCCCAGCTGGCCCAGGAGGTTGCACCAGCTGCTTCTCCTGGGCGTGCAGCAAGGGGTCAGCTGCTGGAGACCTTGCCTCTGTGTTATATCTGGGGTGCTCTGGGTGTTGTCCTGGAGCACAGCTGCAGGGGGAAATCAAGGCATGCTATCATGAATGGTGGGCCCAAAACCTCAAGTATCAACACACGTCAAGTTTTCACTGAGAAAATGCCCCCTTCACATTAAATTGGCAGTGCAAATGCACCTAATGTCTTAAAATATGATCACAAAGAATATCTGTCTCCCGAACTTGACATTGTATGTGTGAAACACAGCTCAGCAAATGATGAAAGAGTCAGACTGCAGGGTAAAAATGAGGAATTGTTAGTCAGAGAGGAAGAATAGGTTTGTTTTGATGTCAGAGGTTCTATTTGTTCTCAAAGCCTGACATTCTCACTAGGCTGGATATCTGAAGAGCTGCTTCAAAACTGCTGAGCCTCCGTGTGTCTTACAGGTCCAAATGTGACTGGTGGGTAGCAGGAGCCTACAACGCTGATGTCTCCTGGCATCCTTGAGCTGCCTCTGCCCAAACTCCTTACCTGAAACCCGGGAAGTCCCAGCACATCCCAATGTTTCTTATTCTGGACTCCATGTAAAGCAGCTCCTCATTTGAGAGCAGGAGGCTTCACAGCTCCCTAGTGAGGAGTTAGGAGTTGGTTCCTGAGATTGCAACTCACAGAGGGTCAAACACCACTCCTGATATTTTGATAGGAAGGACTAGAAGAAGGATGAGGATGAGTGGCAGTGTAGTTGTTCAATGTTCAGAGAATGAAGTAAAGTCAAGGATGGCTGTTGTTTTAAGCCAGGGAAGACTGTAATAGACTTGTATGGCAAGGAACTGGAACCAGGGACAGCAGAACTCTAAGGAAGAATAAGAAAACCAGGTGAGAGGAGGGACTGAGACATCAACATGATCTTGGCCGGTGAGGAGGAAGGAAATTACCTTCTTGAATTTTGATTTGCTTCCTCTTGGAAGAAAATGGTGAAGTTGTGTTCAGGAAGAGAACTGCAGGTTTGCACGAATTAATCAAAGGCAGAAAATACTTAACTGCAAAGGGATATTCTATTAAGTTTGAAAAGCTGAGTTAGGAAAGTGTCAGAACTAAAGAATTTAAAAAATGCAGTGGAACAACCTGTTCAGTCTCGAGATTCATGATACAGGTGTTGCAAGGTGTGAAAGAAGGTGTGGAGAAAGATATTAAGATCTGCAACAGCATGCATTTCAGTGAAGGGTGAAAGCAAGCTGTAAAACTGTGGGAGAGTAAGTGTGGCATTAACAGGTGTTAGAAATCTTACATTTTACTGGGACTTGTTTTCTAGGGTAGAGCTACTTGTGTCAAAGAAAGAATCAGATTTTTTGCTACTACTTAAATATTTTTTTGTTAAAAGCCAATGTTCTTAACTTACTGGTGTAGTGTGCACTGTTAAAGCAAATGGTGGCAGTGGTCCCTGATGGATTTACTTCCTAGAGTAATGAAAACATGCTTTATTATTTACAGTGCATTTTTTTGTCTTATTCCGGGTTTTCTGCAAGGGTGGAGGTTGGATAGTTTGGGATATGAGTTTCTCTCTCCCTTGTCATGTAAAGCTTTTCTAAGAGAGATATTTTTAGCAATACTCAGATAAATATTGTTAGAGTCTGGATTAATCTCCTTAACATCTTCACTCGGCAGCGTGTAGCTGTGATAGTCTTAAGGATGGTAGGCAAGACAAGGTTTTCAGTCATGGGTGTCTCTGATGGGATTAACACAGGAAGAGATTCAGGCTTTTGGCACACAAACCCTATTGTCCCTCCTTTCAGTTCTGTTAATCTCCTCTTTTCTGGTGGCAGCATGGACCACATATTTTTGACTCAGATCCAAGTTAGCTGAACCATAACTTGGTTTGTTTAGTAGTAGCTGGATCAAACTAAGTGTGAGGCATATAATAAATAGTTCTGGTCTGTTTTGCTGCAATTTTCTGCTGATACAACTATGTAAAGGTAACAGGTGAATTAATGAGGGCTGTTGTTAGATCTAAAATATAACCCACAGTTCCAACCAGGCATGGATTTATCGATGGCACTGGGGGGATCTAGGCATGGCATGATCCTCTTCCCTCCAGTTACCCCAATCAATATGTCAGATGCACAGCTCCTACATGACAGGATGAAAGCACAGCCCTGCAGCTGGGTTTCTCTTCCCATTTGAAGCAGTAGTGAATTTCCCTCTGCCTGCAGAAAACTTGCCCCTTTTTGTTGTCGGGTTGTTGTTTTTCTTTTACAATGATATTACAAATTATCCCATCAGTGAGGTCTGGGTGGGACATGTGAAAGCTCCTTTTCCAAATGGTGAGGCACTCAGTCAATCAGTGAAATAGTTTAGATTAAGTCTGCATTGAAGGTCTTAATTTATTTCTTTGACTGTCTAACAGGTAGTGTAAGTAAATAAGTATTTCTGAGAGACTGCATCTGCTGCTTTATAGAGGAAGCAGCTCAACACTGCTAATTTATTAAAAGTAAGGAACAGGCATGTATTGTTAGAGCTGCAAAAAATACAGGTTAGGCACCTTCTTCCCTGTATAAGAGAAAAAAACTTTCATCTGTGGAAAGTCATACAGCACTTGCAGGATTGTTGAAGGCTGTGACTAAGGTTACAAGGAGACAGACTGGAAAATAATGTTTGGGTTTTCCGTGGGGCTGCCCGTGGGGGACTGCGCCACCTCACACAGTCAGCCCCAAAGGGGAGGCTGTACCACCCTGATGAGGGACCTGCAGGGGTCACAATTGGATCATTTGTTGTGAGCAAGGGAAAATGCAAGAGAAAACATGGCATTGACCTACTTGTTATTTATAGTAATTCACGTTGGTTTAAAAGCCTGAAAATCACTTGTTTTGCTTGAATTTGGAGTAAGCTGGCCAGTGGAGTAGTTGGGTTAGAGGATCTTCAGCAGGCAAAATGGGGCTACGGCAGTGAATCCAGCCTGCCTGCCTGGGTCCCAGCTCTTACAGGCAGATCCTGTGAGCTGAGGACGAGATGGATCACAGCTCCTCAGTGGAAGCAGGAGGATGGGGATGCAGACATAGGTGAATAACAGCAATTGAATCTGAGAGCTAAATTGAATTATTGAGTTTTCTAAATGTCCTGCATTTTAGTACATGCCTCATTTTTTAGTTATTTTCTGCCCATAGGCATAGACTTTTTGAATGAGGCCATCATTGATTTGTGGGTGCTCAGAGGTTACCAGGATAACAGGCTGGCAGCCCAGTGTCTCAGACCCGCTCATGTTTGGTTTTGTAGTGCGTGTCAAGGTCCCAGCATTTCAAGTCAGATCCTTCAAGAGGTACCACTTCCACAGCCCCCAGCAGAGCCAGCCAGTACAGTGTGGCACTGGGGAGAATTTGGCTCTTGGCTGGACATAAACCTGCTCTGTGTAACTCTGCCCTTCCTGGGCAGTCTCCATAAGCCATTTAAATAAGAATTGCTGGTAACAGAGGAGTTTTGCCGAGAAACTGGAGAAAGGTATTCACAGGGAGAGAAATTATCCCCTAGAGAGTGCCACAGTCACAAAATTGTGTGGTTGAGAAAAAGACCAACCTCTGCGATGGTGGAATTGTGTATGTACTTGATGAGTATTTATACTCCAGCTTTCTTCCTTAGATGTGAGTTTCTTATTGACTGAAATCTTCCTGGTTTTTGAGTACTGTTCTGGATGGAAGACATATTTCTTCAAAGGTTTGAGTCTCATCAATGACCTGTGACTACATTTCCACAGGAACTCTTATGTGGCTGGCAGTAAAAGTTGCCACATTCATTTGCAATAATGAACCTCTGGCTCCTTTGTGTCTTATCTCTTTTTAGGGAAAAATCCTTCATAATCTCTCAACATGCATAAAAAATGATGATTTTGTCAGACTGTATTAGAAATCACAGCTTTTGTTCAGGCTAGCTATATGGGATAAAGCCTTTCAGAAAGGAGAAGTTTCAGCTACTGAAATGGGACAGTTAAATAACATTAGAGATTTCCTCTTCATCTGCAAGTATTTACCTGAGTATTTCTATCATAATAAGTAATAAAATATTTTCTGTTAAGAGATTGGATGGTTTTCATGTGTAGATTTTAGATAGCTATTTTTGCATTTTTTATGCAATTTTGGACAGGTTATCATAATAATAATCAGTATGAGAATAGTTTATAAGGCTCTGTATTATCCAGTCTGTAATAGTGCTGTAATATCAGCTTTGCTTCCAACAACATCAAACAATATTTTGCTGTGGCTAATGTGCAGCAACGTCATAGATGTTGATAATTATGACTGGTGCCACTGACTAACCCTCTAAAAGTAGCATTTTGATTTTTTTTTGCTGCACTGGGATGGCGGCCAGTTGGCCTCTGAAGATAGTTTCCATAGCTACTGTCCTACAGAGAAAGAAAATGCTGCCACAGCATTTCTACTTTGCACCTTTATAGTTTTTATGCAAGCTGTCAAGACAATTAATTTTCATCAGATGTATTGGTTATTAGCTGTTGAAGGCAGGGGGGCACGGGCTGGTACATATGATGAAAAAGAGCATTGAACTAAGTAAAACATCAAGAGATTTCTTTATGTACACAATATGAATGCATTTCAGATTTACAAAATCCCATTACTGCAGCATCTGATATGCCAAAATGCAATCTATGCTCAAATGACAAGGTCCTGAGACTGCTCAACTTTATTTATGAGAATAAGCGAGCCTGGCACTGACTGCCACTGTTGTTTGTTGTTGGATGTTATGATCTAGATTTTTAATTCCTTTTAAAAATGAAGTGAAAAACAAAATCCTTGCCTCTCAGGAAAGCTCTCAACCTTTGCCTAGTTTAAAATAAAGACAATGTTACCTGCTTCTGTGCATAGAAGAGCATACAAAGGGCAGTAAATAATGGGGCAGTATGGTGTGTAACAGTGAGCACTGAGTATGAGATTATTTCTTGTGGTTGGCATGGGTAATGTCTTCATTTCTTTCAGCAATGGGGCTCAAGGCACGTTGTTTCAAAGTTGGGCTGGTTCGGGGAGTCATTAATGTGGTTCCATTACCACCTCAAACTGCACATTTCCTATGGAGTGCTGAGATAGAAGTAAGTATTTGAGTACTCAAATGGTAGTATTTGAGCAATTTGGGAAAATTTATGACACCTTTTTTCATTTTGCGTATAATAACAGGAAGGGTTCTGTCAGCTCTCTGCTGCTTTAATCTCTTCAGAGACTGTAATGTTGGCTTTCCCCAGGTTTGTCCTCTTCTGTGGTGTCCAGGGACAGTACACAGATGTTCCTGGATGGCTCTGTCCATAATTATTGACTTCAGGATCAAAACAAGTTTGCTTAGGAGAACCAGCACCGAAGCATGTGTATTAGACCTGCTGAGAACTCAATGAATTCAGCAGTGTTAAAACCCTCGTGAAAAGCAGAGTGCTTTGTGGAAATACAGAGGGAGAGGATGTGGAGGGAATTAATGCAGATATAGAGAAGATGGGCATTGGTGGTACAGTTAAATAGTTAAAGCATGGCTCTGGCCTTTAGTGGGACTGTTTGGTGGTTGGCCAAATTGGAAATTCCTGGGAAAATCCTCTGCCCATTGAGGAAGGAACAGATTTACAACCTAAATGAAAAAGTCCAGCCAGAGTGTGACAGTGTCTGGAGGTGTCTACTGAACAGGCTGAAAGTCTGAAGAGTCAGAGGGAATTTTGCTTTGTGGCAGAGACACCATTTTATTCCCCTCCCTTTGCATCACATCTCTCCCTGGGTGGTTTTTGGCTGGCCAGCTGGGCCCTGGCAGAGGGATGTGTGTCCTCCAGGGTGGCAGGAGGCGGTGGAGCAGAAGGACTGTCATTAAAAGCCCATCTGGGGGATTGTGGCTGGCCCTGGAGGAATGTCCCACAGGTCCTGCTGAGCCACTGGGGCTTCCAGCAGGTGCCTGAGTTGTCCTGCTGGCCCAGGGAGTGGGGCTGAGCCTCTGGCCTGCCAAGGGCTGGTGAGCCCCAGCTTGAAGTAATTTCTGAACCCTGCCGATCTCCAGCTCCAGTTATCCCACTCCGTCATTGTCCTGCCCTTAGAAATCCAGGCTGCTTGTTTGTCTGGGGTAACTCAGCTGATTAAATACATGTCAGTGGAAATGGGCTGAGTGAAACCAGCCATCTGGCTGCCTGTTTAAAGTGTTAAATTACTGCTTGGTATGATGGGCATCATTTTCTAGTGGTCTTAAATACTCTTCTTCATTAATACTTTTGAATATCAGTGCTTGTCTACACTGAGAAACATTTTCCTTGTAGAAGAAAAGTTCATTGGTATTGTTGCAGATAATGCTTCAAAAATATTGCTGCTTTTACAGAAAGCATGTCTTTGGGAAACTGTGTAGACTATGATCTGTGTACAGGGGAAAAGAGAAATTATTCCCCACCTATCTAGAAAATAAATTGTTTATCTGTTGTTTGCAGCTTTGAGAAATTGGAAGCTCAGGATTTTTAAACAAAGCCATAGTTTTATAGGTGCATACAGAAGCACTGTCTGTCTGTAGGTACAGTTTTTCATAATGGTTTCACAAGAGAGTGCTGGGGAAAGTACATCTTGATAGACCTCATATACCTTGAGAGTTTATCCTTTTCTATCCTTTCCTATCTTTATCTGAGACTGGGAAAAACCAGGAGTATGCTAACTTTATTACAGTGTAACACACTGGGT
Source organism: Motacilla alba alba (assembly GCF_015832195.1). Classification (NCBI taxonomy): domain Eukaryota; kingdom Metazoa; phylum Chordata; class Aves; order Passeriformes; family Motacillidae; genus Motacilla; species Motacilla alba. Next base: position 7,128,853 of record NC_052022.1, read on the forward strand.
CGTTGTGGTGGTGCCAAGAGCTTTGCAGACAGGCCAGGGAAGAGCTGCTGGCGCTGGCTTTTCCTTTGTAGGGTAAGGGTTTTGGCTTTACCTTGCAGGGCAAGGCAACACCTCTGTGTCTGGGTCATGCCTGCTCACCAAAAATGTTTGATGAAGGGATGAATATATGGGTATTTTGTGCAGAAAGATATCCTAGCATTTTCTTTCCATGTGAAATTAGGTGATAACAGCCTTCAGTGTCAGCTGTGAAAACTGTTTTTGTGGGATGTGCAGTAATGAGCAGGTATAATAGGGAAAGATACACAACCTAAAAACATATGGGCTTTTTCTGCTTCACTAAAAAAATCCTTTACTTGTCTTCTAGATAACCTCCAAATGGCAGATGAAACTAATTAAGACAATATCTTGTTAAGGAAAATATGTCAACATGGAAGTGTCTCAGCGTATCAGAGTCTGCTGGTTCTTGCAGCCTGGTGAAAAAGGAGGAGCAATTCTATTTTGCTTTGGGGACTTTTGGGGAGGAAAGTGAACCTGAACATCTCTTAGATATTGATCCCCTGAGTTCTGACCCCCTGTGTAAAAACTTAGACCATTAGTAACATATATTTCTGTACAGACAAGTGCGTCCAGCTCTTTATGCACTCTTGTAAATCCCTGTGAAAAGCCACAGTTACAATATTGCTAATGAATCCAGGGAATGGAGGAGTTTGCTCCTGTTGATTTTCTCTAAGACAATTGCTGGTTATTGGGAGTGGATGTTAAAGTAGGTGCTTGTTGCAGCCTCATTCTGACCCTTTTATTATTAAAATAAGGTAAGGAAATAAAGGTAAGCTTAGGTTTAAGCAGAAAAACCTCAAGGTACCAATTTATGAACTTTGTTTCAATTTTGGTCTTATCTACTAAAGGCATGGCCTTGATGTGGGAGATTTACCTATGAAATTAATTACCTATTTTATATGTGTCTGTTTTAATTCCTACTCTAATAACCTGGATACTTAAAGTGTAGTTCTACTTTATGATCTCTAATATCAAAGAAATTTAAAATCAAGATTAGGGTCACTTACTTAATTGGAAAAGGCCCTTTATTGGATTTATTTTCTTGTTACAGCTTTTGACTGTGGGATTAAATTCTGAAATAATCAATACCTTGATTTGAAATGGAGCTTTTCCTGATTCTGTAAATGAAGTAATCCTTGTGGTGATGCTATGTGAGTGCTGTGTGATTTTTATTTTGCTTTCTGCCAAAGGTGATGTAGCTGGCTGTGGTGATGACTGTAATAAGTTATTTCAGAGCACAGTTCATTACCCAGATACAATGCATCTGCTGTGGAAAATGGCAAAGACCTTTATTCAAACATCAAATGATTTCAAAACATGGTTTTTTTTTTCTGAAACTGGAGAAATGTGGAATTGCCTAAGTGTCTGGTTGACATTTGAACCGCTGAAAGCATTTCCATTTTAATACTTCAGACAGTTAGTATTTCTTAATATACATTTAATGTGTTTGGAAATGCCTGAGCACTAACACATCTTAATCCTTATTCATCCATATCTTTTAAATTACTTGTTTTGTTTGCTGAAGTTGAACTTCAATTGAAGTTGATGCTATTTGAGCTCTGAGAAGCTGGCCTCATTCACAGAGCAGAGCTGGCTGCTGTCTTTGGGGAAAATTATTTGAAATGCCCCAGGAGGGTTTCATTTGTCTGGGGTTTCTTGAAGGTGTGTGATTCAGGTTCTAAACAGAAAGCCTTTTTATTTAGATTGTGTTTACTTAGAAAAGGATGACAGTACACTCTTTTTAATACCATTTTCAGTCACATAACAAATAACTGAAAAACTTTTAAGTAACAGTTCTGGCCCAAGCTTTGTTGAGCTACTAGCTGGAAGGACAGACAGTACTGAGCTTTCACCTGATAATGTTTTGGCATTTAATATTCAGAGAGCAGGGCTTGGAGAGGTACTGAGGCAAATTCAGGGTACCACATATTGAGTTTTTTGACTGAGCTCAGTAAAACAACTTGAACAACACATGTGGATCTTTATGCCTGTTGTACCTGTTGCTATTCAGTCTTCCCTGTTTTATTCCTAGTTGTGATTTGACAGTATGTGAATTTAAACACCTTCATAATATAGGAATACTGCCATCGCCCCGCTGATACGTGTGAATTTCATTTTCAGTGTTGTTAAGTGTTACACTGGTATATTATGTGGTAAAACTGTCATTGATAACTTAGTTTCTCCATCTCTACTTGAACATGTTGGAAAGCATTTTGCATGTATTGCCATATGCTGCTTCCATTATTTAAAGTGACAGCTGTAATTTCTCTGTTGGAATTAGGCTGTGTGCAGGGCTGTGTGCTCAGTACAAACACTGCTCCTTGAGGAGCTCTCTCAGGCTGGGCTGAGCTCCCTGTAGAGCCATGTCCTTTCAAAAAGCAAAGCTTTTCTTCTCCTCTTCTAGGTCTACTGAGACAGCAAACCTTGGGTTTGAGGTTTCAGTTAATCATCTAATTTGTCAAAACACATAATCAGCCAGAGGCCACTGCCTTTGACTTTATCTAGTTTTCTTTTATAGACAGAATGATAGAAGAAACAATTATATCATTAGCATGGAACTGATTTTATTACTATAAGGCTGCATGCATATGAATTTGTGTGTTGGGTTACTGAAGGATGTTTCAAAGTGATTTTCAGCATACTGCTTGTTTTCTTTCTGGCGTGGTGAGATGTGGTGTAGAGAACATTATTTTGTTTAAGGCACAGTGAAACATATTTCTTAGTCTGGGGGAGGACAGAAGGAAGTCTAGCAGTTTATAACTTTTTCCAAGGAAGTTTGTGTTACAGCATCACTTTAAATTAAAAAAGAAAAAAAAATCCTTCTTATTAACTTTCATCTGTTTTTCTCTTCACAAAACTGAAGCTTATCCAAGTCCACAGAAATTTATATGTAAGTCTGAATTTCGTTCTCTTTTGAAATCTTTGCATTCAGTAAAGAGAATCACATTCCTGAAACTGGAAACTAAGCGGCAATTATTGCCTGTTGGTAAATCTTTAATATGTTTGATGTAGACATTTAAGAAATGCTCTCAGAAAATAATTATCTCATTTATTTCATCTGTCACTTTCTGAGAATCCTATTGGAAGGCACCTGCAGGGGCTGTATCAAAAGTGCTGTATCCAAAAGTCTAATCTCACTGTTCAGATTATTTGATTTTCTGATGTGAAAAGAAACATCTTCTTGATGAGATGAGAAGACATTCTCTTGTATCTCAGGTGGGTTGGTAGAGGAGAGCAGGGATGGGTTACAACAGAAAACACTACTCCAGGGGCCAGATCTGAGTTTCAGCTCCTTTGGCCTTAAAATACAGACAGCTCCCAGCAGAAACCTGTCTCCTGACTGAATAGTAGTATTTCTGGGTCTTACCAGAACAGTATTCTTGAGGGTGCAAAATGAGATTACAAGAAAAAAACAAAAAGAAAACAATAAGTAAAGAAAACTACTCTTTCTGACCAGGTCTGATCCTTTTTTGTATTTTCTCTGTGAGTGGAAGGTCTTTGCTGATTTGTTAGTGATTTATACCAAAATATGTAAGTATTGAACAATTGTGTAAACACAAAAAAGTCAAGAGAAAGAGTTGTGAGCAGAGTGAGCACAGCATAAAAAATCACTTTGGTCTTGTTTCTTATCCACATGGTTTTTACAAGGTATTTCAGTGCTCAGTTAGAACAGGCCATGAGTGACATCCAAAAGGTTATGGAGTGTGCAATAAATATAGCTCAGAGAGAAAAAAGGCATAGCAAATGCTGCCTGTTAAGAAAACCATAAGTCCTCATGCTGTGGGCTTTCTGCATGGGTAGAAACACATCACACTGTGTAACACCTTCCTTTAAAAAGAGATTACAAAGGATACCAGGAATTGTTGCGATGATCTGGGAACAAAGGAGTGGAAAACAGAGGTAGGAGGTCAACCAGTAATGAAGCAAAATGAGGTATCTTCTTTGAACTGTAACAGCAAAAGTGAAAAGCTTTGTAGAGAGCAGGGAGGAAAATCTTTCCGAGCATTCTCACAAACAAATGAGAGCTGGGTGTATCTCTTGGGCAGAGCCAAAGGAAAGCTAGTTATGAAGAAAGCAGTGGGATCTGAAAGTTTGGTTGAACTTAGTATCCAACACAATGAATTTGGGGTTTGTGCCTTACATCCATTTTCCTTCAGTGTTGGGTTTCATCTTTTTTTTTGGTGTAAAAATGTATTCCTGCCTTAATTTCCTTCATATACAAGAGTTGGCTTAGAGGTGTGTTTCCGGGATCTGTGGTTTACAGACCCAGTTGTGTAGTCTTCATCACTCTTTAGGTATTCGTTGATTTTCTAAAGATGGTAGTTTACTACCAGGATGTGGAATCAGTACTTTGCATGAATGTTACCCACAGAATGTAAAAGTAATTTGGATTAGGACTGAGCAAATGCTTTCTGGTTCTGGTAAAAGGTTTGTGTGGAAGGAATAGGCGCTGTGAGAAGTCATAGTAGTGTACTGACATTTCTTGCTGTTAGTTTATGAAAAAATGTTTCCATGATTTTCAGCTTTATGTGAAACAAGAGTTCTGACTTCATTTTCATAGAGGACAACCATATAAATTTCAGCTAACACCCTCTCAGACAGCCTCAGGGGATAAGACGGAAGGAGTGAGAATTCTTCCGTGCTTTGATGCATTGGTTGGGAAAGTTACACTCCTGTTAAGTGTGATGCATTTTATGTTAATAAACAAAAGATCATTAACTGAAGACTGAAGTGCTGCCAATCCTGAATCTTTCATGAGGAATAAATTCTCATTAAAAACCCCTTAGGGAAATGCATGTCCTTTCAAAAGAATTTCCACAGCACATCATCCCCATGTGACAAATCTCCAGAGAAAAAATTTATATGAGGAAAAGTGATTGGGGGAATTTGTTAACTCAACTTCCAAGTCCTTTGTAAAAAGAAAACCTTGTTTGCTTGTTACTTCCTTTGTTTTTTATTTTCCAAGGTCGTCTTGTATCCAGACTCAGTGAAAACAATAATTCACTTCTGCTAGAAATGGCTGAAGGGGTTTGGGTCACAAACCAAAGAATTCATCATACAGCAGGAGATAAATATCTTCTGGATTCCAGATATTTACTTAATGAAAAATCCCCCAAAAATAAGTAAACCATACAGTAAAAATGGTATAAATCTGTATGCTGTAAGGATCTGATACTGCCTACTATCCGTAACACCCCAACCAGAAACACAAGGACTGAGACTCTATCTAGGCTAGAGAATAGCTTTACCTGGATTAAAACTGAACAGCAAACAGAGAGATGAGAATTTACACACTCACAAGCTGGGAAACACAGCTAAGAGCAACGGCACTGAGGAGGAACAGCTTTGCTTGCCCTAACAGGAATTCTGTGCATGACCTGCAGCTGTAGGCTGGTTTGAAATCTGGAGTAGAGCAGAAGTGCTGAACGATGTGCCCAGGGCAGGTGAGGTGGGAGAGCTGCCCTCACGCAGAGTGGTTGCTGTCTGGTCCTTGCTCTGTCACTTGCTTGAGTGTGCATTAAAAAAATAATCTTTTGATAGCTCTATGGGCAGAGCTTCTCCATTCACATCTCTGCTGTTGCTTTCAGTGTCACCAAGTCACAGAAATAAAAATCTGCCTCATCTGAAAGCCGCATCTGCTTCAGCAGCACCTTGCTTGTGTTGGTGGCTGATGTGTCACCAGGCCCGTGTGAGCTCTACTGAACGGCCCAATGTCACCAGCTTTGGTACTTCCAGCAAAGAGAGCTGGTGTTTTTGGGGATTAGGACCAAAAAAAGCATCTTGAGGGTGTGTGAAATGAAGAGTGGCAGTTTGTGTGTGTTGGGAATAAGAGGGATTAGAAGGTGGTGACTTACACCACTTGTCTCTCCCCATGGGCCAGACTTTCATGTAGCAATGACCCTGTGCTTCTTTCTTAACCCACTCTGAACTCAGCACTGTCAAGCTAAACTGGGAAGTTTGGAACAACCTTTATCATCTTATCACCTCACTTAAAGAGCTGGAGCTCCTGGACCATGTACTGCTGAGGGAGGGTCAGGTGAATTAGTCATGTACCTGAGGGACAATTTGCTTTTCACACTCGCCTGTACTGAAGAAAGTCCTAAGAATAATGTGTTGGCTCTGAGGATGCCATCAAGAAGCAGATAAACACTACAATATGTTTTAATTAGAAAAGTGCAAACTGAAGGCCTTGTGCTATGAAAGGATTCTCAGGAAGAAATTTGGTACCATTTAAGGGCTTTGATTAAACATGCTTTCATTAGTGTAAAATATTTTTTAAAAGTAGCCCCTGAGAAAAAGAGCAAGCAGTAATTCCCTTAGAAAAGAATGGGGATTTCTGTGCAACAGCTGCCTGTCTTATGATGTAAAGTTTTCTTATGCTGAATTAATATTCCATACTGATTTTTATTAGTCCTTTCCTTCTTTTTTTTGCTTTTTGAATGCTGAGGTTTTCAGTGATGATAATTCTTTGAGAACTTGGCAGCTTGCCTGATTGTACAAGCTCCCACTGAATGCTTCTTGGATTGCAACTTATCGGCAGAAATAATACAGCATTAAATATAAATACAAATATAAATATAAATATAAATATAAATATAAATATAAATATAAATATAAATATAAATATAAATATAAATATAAATATAAATATAAATATAAATGTAAATGTAAATACTACTGTTTATGTAGCATTAAAATTGATAAATCAGTCACTTATGTCAAAAAATTCCAAACTACAGCAGTCTGAATTTGTCAAATTGCTTTTGCTCTATACTTTAAGGAATGTATTTCAGAACAGAAACAATAAGGTTTACAGTTAATGTATCACTTTTAATAATAACAAATTTTGTGTGATGGATCCAGTGCCCATTTATTTTTAGCAGTGAGTTTTATTAGTTTCTCTGGAATATACTGAATCAAAAGGTTTAAACAGGGAGCAAATCCATGCAAAATTTGGCCGTGCTAAACCCTTAACTTTGCTTTCTGGTAAATGCAAGGTTTGCATAATGCATGGGCTATTTAATTTATAATGTGAAAACTTGTACTTTACATGTATTTCAGAGTTCAGTATTCTGGTGCTGTTCACTTGGTGTTTCTTGACACTTGGGTTTTGATGTTTCATACTTGAGGAGGTTGTGTTCATTCAAGTTGATAGGCAGGTGTAACTCCCTTGCCTGCTGCAATTTACTGCTCTGTGTTGGGGCTGTTTATTCAAAGTCTCTTATCTCCACTACTCTCTGCAGACTCTAGAGATGGTTAAGAAATGTGGGGTTTTCCCTCCATTTTTGTATTTCTAGAAAAACTTATTTTTGTCTTCTTTTGTCTGGAATCTCTGACCAAAAGAAAGGCTTCAGAGGAATATATCTGAAAAAAAGAATTGCAGTTGAATGCATATTCTCATGAATAATGGTCATAAAGTGAGATGTTCCAGGAGATTTGTAAAATGATTGCTTGGTATAATTCATAATTACCTCAGTGATTTGGCATTGTACCATACGGACATTAATCTTTTATCCTCCAACTGAATATGTGCATAATGGGGGGGGGAAAATCCCTTTTTCTTCCTATTTTTTTTTTGTTAGTCAAGAATCTGCTTTGATTGTGATGGTTGATACTACACCCATGTCTTGCTTAGTGGCTCTATTTCTTGTCATTCTAATTATTTTGCAGTTACTAATGAAAGTTATTAATAAAGTTATATCTAAAGCTTTTTCTCTTCACTTGATTTTTTTTTTTGCATCATCAAGGTTAAAAATCATTTTAATGTTCAAAAGAAAAAAAATTTACACTTTGGGTCTAGACCTCCTTAACTGTTTTTTTTGCCAAAATAGGTGCAAACTTTAAAGGTGGACAGTTTTGTGGAGTCAGTGCTAATAATGAAAGAAGACACTCCAACATTTATAAATAGATAAATAGATATATTTATAGATAGATATATTTAAAATGTTGTCTGAAATACCAATGAATTATTAAAGTTTGCTGCCTTGTACTCATAATATCAGTGCCGAAAAAGGAAATATCAATGAAATAATGAAGATCTAGTGTGAGAGAGGATGCTTGTGTTAAAAATGCATTTCTGCCCGCTCCCATGCTCATGCTCAGAGGAGGAGAATTTCCCTGCTCAGGTGCCCGTGCTGGGAGAGTAATTTGTCATGGAAACAATTCGGGGATAATCTGCCATGGACTCCTGATAACCTTTCCTTTCTAATTTCTTTGCCATAACTGTCTCACCTTTTAGCCAAAGACAGTGTTTTTGCTTTTATAATGAAGGCTCTGCCCTCATGATGTTCCTCTCTTTGCCTTCTCCTTTCTGACCTGTTCTCCCATGATTTCTTCCATGACATTTCTTTGGTATCTTGTTTGGATGCTTCTAGAAAGTAACTAGATGGTTGTCTTTGACCTTCTTCAGATTAATGTACATGAAAATCCACTGGAAATTGGTGAGGACCCCGTGAGGATTGCTGATCCTTATTTTAGATTATAGTTATATTTTTCTTTTTCCTTGCTGTTGGTGTCACCCAAAGAAAATACAGTTTAAGTAAGTTACTACCTGTTTTGCTTGTCCGGATTTGACAGAATCATGTCTCATAGAAGAGAAATTTAATGTAAATTGTATTTTCTGTTGGCTTATCTTTTATTACCAATAAGTTAGCAGTGAATAGGAGCTGCTCCTTGCTGGTGGCTCATGCTATCTTTCCTGCTTCTGCCTGACAGCATTAGTACTTCCATTATTGTAACTCCAGTCCTTGCGATTGTTGTAAAAGCAGTTAAATAAAGCCCGTACGTTGCTCAGCTTTAAATTTGCAATGAATATCTTTTTGTTGGGGATGACTCCTTTATTGGCAGACCTGGCTAAGGCACTGAGGCTCTGGAGCCCAGTTCCACAACGCTCTGACATTCAGGGAGCAGCGAGCACCGTCGCTCTGGGGGGAAGGAGCCTCGCCGCGCCCGCAGCCGGAGCTGAAAGAGGCGCGGGAGTTCACTGCAGCCATTCCACCCTCAGCTCTTCCCCTGTCACATCTCATCCATCCCATGGGGTCAAGCCTGGTCAGCACTCGGATGGGAAACTCCCTGGAAAACCAGGAGCTGGGGGAGGCTGGGCACAAACTGCATCTCTCTGCGCAAAGCAGCACCCTGCCCCAGGGTCAGTTGTTAGCTCCGTGCTATGTTTAATCCATGTTTGATGGGGTTTAGTTGTGTTTTTTTCTGGTTCGTTGGAAAAACAATGCTGTGGCTATAAATAATGATATAGGGGGGGAAAAGTTAAGGAGAAGTAATCAGGTGTGGTTCCAAGGCACAAGGAGGCTTTGCAAATTTGGGTTCTGAGTCTCTGTCAGTCTTCTGTTTGCTTTTTCTTCATGAGAACTAAGTGTTTATTCGCTTTCTGAATCTCACAGCAATAGTGTAGAGTGAAAACTTGGTTGGTATTTCTCTGCTCCAAAATAGCCTCCAGAAGGTATGGAAGGACTCACTGGAATATGACTTGGCCACAGTCACCAACAATAAAACATGTTCATTGTATTTCCAAAGCTTGACTTTGTCAGTGGTGATTTTATGGCTTTTCAAATAGTGAAAGTTATAAAATGACAAGGAAAGGTGGTCTTCACTTTGTGGTGCACGATGCTTCTAAATAAAATTGCTTCAGAGTGAAAAATTCCAAGACAGGATGGAACATGAAGAAAACACATTCCTGTTCTTGAATAAAAAGTGTGTAGAGAAACAAGTTAGTAACTTGGGAGTTTCATACCTATTGAATTTTTTTAATGCAGAGATATACTATACTAATAATTTACTTAGAAAATAGGAAAAGTTGGAAATCTTCATCAATGTTGACTCTTGTTGAAAACATAAGAGCTATGAATGCATGCTGGAAGGTTGTGGGGCTGATCAGGACAGGCAAGGGCAGTGTCAAGGTGGATGGAGCCCTTCTTCCAGGGAATCATGGGGCTTAAGGTTTGCTAAAGCATTAACTTAAGTTTCAGGTGATGTTTCTAAAATATTTCCCATTCTTTTTGAGTCTTGACTGTGTTATTCATTAAAGATAAAATTACATTTCATCATTAAACAGTACTTAATTACTGTTTACCACTGAAAATACATCCTGGTTCTGTATAGCTTAGGTCTTGACCAATGGACATACTGCAGCACAATTTTACTTTATTCAGAAGCTAATTTAAGTAATATATTTCTTTGTTAGATGGAGGTGCAGAGCCCTATATCTGAATCTCAGGTTTCCAAATGAAAATGAAGATCGAAGTTTGGGAAGCTGAAGTACACTGCTAGAGTTTTTGGGTTTATTGTATCCATCTACAGTAGCAATACAAAAAGAACAGCTGAGAAAAATGGAGCCTTTCATGGACCCACTGTGGCTTTTATTGTGGTGCTTGATCTGAGGAGATGTGTTAGTTACCACATCAGGAGAAGCATCAGCATGTGTTCAGAATTAGGGGATAATTCTGATAATTCTGATAATTCTGATAATTAGGTAGGGGCTTGTGCCTGAATAGACTTCCCTGCCTCTGTCCTGGTGGATGGGGAGAAGCTGCAGCAGTGCAGCTCTGTGCTGGAGCCCTGAGCTGTTACTGTCACCTGATACAAGATTTCTTTTGTCTGGACGTTGAATGACTCGAACCTGGTGGGAAAAGAGAGTGAAGGAGAAATTTTAGTTTAAGGAGGGTTCTGAATATGCCGAATTACTTAGCACATTTGTGTTTTTCTTGGACTAAATGGGCTTTCCTCAGACTGTTGTATTTTAGAACAAGCTACTGCAATATCTACCAGTGATACTGAGATTTGAAATGTATCTTTCTTCCATGCACACACTGACTACTTTTGTGCTTGGTTCCATCTGGAAAGGATATAATTGAATCCTTGTTTGGCTTCTTTAATTATTTCTTTGCAAAGTCCTTGGCTGGGGATTCTGCCACTTACAATACAAATGTTCAAACCTAAGAGCATAAATTGTGCTTTCAAAGAGCATTTTTGTAAACCTTTTATCATTTGGAGGCTTTTCAAAGGAGAACATGAGACCTCCTCAATGAACATGTTTTAATTTTTTAAATCCCCAGAGAAGATTTTGTTTCCTTGCAGGTTGGCTGTAGTTGCTAATTAACTTCCTTAATTAAACATGCTATAGGGATGAAACATGCTTGATTAAAAATAAATAAAACCATATAGCAACAAAGTGATGCTACTGTTTTTTCCTATTTAAAAGCTAAGATTAAAAAATGAGATTAACTTTGAAGCTGCATGTCAAATGTTCTTTGCATTTGAAACATCTGAAAGGCTAAAGCAGCTAAAATCTTATGGTTTTTGCAACTCAATCGTGGTAAATGTTTCTTCAGTAGTAACACCATGTTAAAAATGGGGGCTGAGAGTAGTCACTGAAGGTGCTGCCTTAATCAGAACTGACTGAGATGGTGGATAATAACCAGAGGGTGTATTTGGTCATCCTTAGACATGAAGGTCCTTGTTTTTTCCTGTCATCTATCTCATATGGAAACTTCCAACACTGCAAATTCGTTTTAAATGCTGTTGGCTTGTAGAGGCAGTCTGAGCACGTTCCTTGCCCTGCACACCGGCGTGTTTGTGTGGAGGTGGTGGGAAATGGCTCACAGCAGGCAGTGGGCCAAGTGCATCCCTGACTGAGCTCCCTGGAGCAGCCTCAGGGATGCCTGTGGTCCACAGGCATGCTGAGCTTCTGCCACTCAGCCTGTCCAGAGGAGGGAAACCATCTGATGGTCTGGCTGTGAGTCCACAGCTCCTTCACCTGGAGAGTGCAGGTGGGAGGGAGGAAGCAGGAGCACGAAGTTTGCTTGCCTCAAAGCTGACTATTTGTAGACAGTGTTGGAAAAGTTGGCTCTTCTCTACCCACTATGGCACTTTTTTCTCCTTCCTCTACATAATATTCAGGTTTCTTTTTCATTTTTTGCTATTGAAAAGTGGTTCTGTTCCTAACAGCAGCAATGCTATAAACAAAGTTTGAGAATGCCAGTCTTTGCTGTCCTTCACTGGGAAAATTGCTAAGAAAACCTTTTGGGAATGTCAGCCAGGATCTTCCCCTAGACAAGGAATACCTGGCATTGATGGAGGAGCCTTCTTTGTGAATGGACCTTGAGTGAAATTTATTCTCATAAAATTCCAGAAATGTGTAACTGATTCCACGGTGGAGTTAACATGGAATGAGGGAAATAGGAGTATTTCTGATGTAGGAGGCATAGCTAAAAATTCTTTCCAGACCATTGGCAGGAAGTGTATGGAGGAGTGGTTTGTGGGGGGTTTGTTTATTGTCCCCCCACCCCCCACATATTTTCTCATAAAATATCTTTAGGCATTTGTTTTGCAATTAAAAAGGTCAAAACCTCCTCAAAGGGAATACTTGCTTTTTCCACTAGAACATATTAGGGCACTGAAGCAGTGCAAAAATGCAAAGGGCTATTTCCAGCAGATGAACTAAACCCTAAAAATAGGATTAACCAGTTTTATAATTTGCCTGTGATAGTATCTGAGCAAGGAAGGGAGGGAGTGGTACGTGTAGTTTAGAAGATGAATTTAGGACACCTGTGTTAAGGCTCTTGATGCTGGACTAATGGCACTTCCCAATTTTCCAGAATTTTTCACATGTGCCAGAGAAGGTCTTGATATCACACTGGAGAAAACAAACACAATTTCTACAGGGCTGTGGCTGTATCATCTTCAACTTTTGCTGATATTCAGTGGTTTCAGCATCATCCCTGTTTACAGATCAGGATTTTGGCAATGCCTGGTGCTAATCTGATACCCACAGCTGTTGGCTGGATGGAGAATGCTGAGGGGTGCTCAGTGACCAGTACAGAGACTCAGCTTAAACACCGTGTCTTCTGCTGAAATGGAGAGGGGGCCTGGTGCAGTGACCCACTCTGAGCTGTGGCTGAGTGACAGGAGCACTGTCATTCCACAGGAATTAGGCAGGCACGTGCAGATTTTCCTCATCAGGAATGGTTCCTTAGAAATTATTTAAAGGCTATTTTTTTTTATGCAAGTTTGGGAATGAAATACCATAGAGCATCCAGTTTTCCATGCTGGATGAGACCCAGTCAATGATAGGAGCATTTTCAGAGCCTGGGTCCTACTTCTGCCCTGGCTTGGCACCTTTGCAGCTTTTTGGGGGATGGAGTTTCCCCAGGCCATACAATGGGAAATGATCTTTCTTTTTCTATGTATGCTAATCACTACTTTTCATTTCTTTCTTACAACTTTCCAGTGTACTTGAAAATGTGTTGTGGTTGCCAAATCCTTAATTAAACAAATTAATTATTAGTTGAGTCAAGCCAAACATTTGTATAAGGATCTTATATGAAAAAAGGCTAATTAAAAAAAATCTAATAATTCAGTAGTTGCAAAATGCATCACAGTGTGTTTATATATAGAATAGATGGTTTTAATTTCAATTTTATGCATATATTTATTGATGATGCAACAGCCTTCTAGCATGTGTTAATATGGTGCAGAATAAAGCTGGTGTGCAGGGCTATAGGAAAATAAATAACACAATCTGATTTGCACAGTCTGTTTCCATATCACTGGCATGATGAGCTGCTTTGTTTTTTGAATGAAGAAAATGATGTTTGGATTCAGCTGATTTATTGACAGCTCTGTCAAACTGCCACGAAATGAAATAATAACACAACCACCAAATACTGCAGGGGAGCACAAGGGAGGAGAGCAGGGCCTGCAGGGGATTGTGATGTGCAGGAATGCTGCCCCGATGGGAGCTAGGCGAGAATGAACTGCTACTCACAGGCTTTTCTTTCCTCAGGGAGAAGCTGTGTGTGGCTCGGCTGCAGCGGGAAGTTGCCCAGAGTAAGAGCGAAGGAGCCATGGTAAGCTGTGCCCACTCACTGCTTTGCAATCCTTGTCTTACCTCAGGCACGTTTGGTCTGGATGAAGGTGGTCACCAGAGCATCCATGTCTTGGACACAACAAAGGGTTGCCAATTTATGTGTTCATAAATGTGAGGAAACTCAAGGCTTGGCTTCCTTGGAAAAGCCATGGGAGAGAAAAGCTGCTCCCATTCCTCACTGGAATTAGAAGCAAGGCAAGCACAGAAAGGCAATTTCAAATCAAAAAGCAGTAGATTTACTTGCCTGTTAAATCTTAGCTAACCACAGAAAAATGAAAGAACACAAGCATGGAAGCTTAGAAAAACCCCTCAATCTGATAATTTTGTAAATCATGTAATGCTCTTGTATCTTCCTTTTTCGTGTAATAATTCATGAGATTAGCCTTGTCAGCAAAAGATGAAATGGCAGATTTTTAGTTGACCACAAACCTCAATTTATAGAGTGCCTTATCTCTTCAAAACAATTTTCTTTGGGAGCCAACATGTGCTGAGTGTGCTTAATTACTTAATATCTGAGGAACTGTTTCCATCTGTTAAGGAGTTTGTTTGTCCCTGTCTTCAGATAAAATGTCTTAAGCTTCCATGGGATAAAGCAGACTTGTTCAAAAACTTTAAAACCCAAGCTATCCCCTAGAACATATGTGGAAGTGCCAGTGATCTGAGCGATTACACAGTTGGCTGTGAAAGACTTTGGTGGTCCCAGGTTTGTTTAACTTAGTGGGGAGCAGCTGTAGCAGATCTCTGGGGAGGGGATGCTCTGTCAACTGTGTGATGCAGGGTCCTTAAAATCCCACCTGCCTCCAGTGAGTGCCATTTATAAACCCTCAGTGATTAACACGGTGAGGTGAGGGTTGGAGGGACCCAAGTGACAGTGGGGAGAAACCAGCTCGGGGTTTATTGCTCTCACCACGGCCCCAGATGTGCCCAGCTCAGCTGTGGGAGCCGCTGCCCTCTCCCATCCCAACACCACCCCCATGTTCCTGCCCTTGGGGTCTGCAGCATGCCTGGGCTGGCCACAAGGAGACTTTGAGATGGGGTTTAAGCAGCTGGAAGCCTGGCTTGTGGATAATGTGTGAGAACGGGCACAGAAGTCCTGGAGGAACTGAGGAACAAACTTTTATCGGGTAAAGTTGCAATCCAGGAGTCTGTGACTGAGATAAAACTCCTGCTGCCTCCGGGAGGAATTTTGCCAGAGGAAGAATGGCAAAGATCAGGCATTGGATTTGCAATTGCATTTTAGTTTTCAGTGTAAATAAATGTCAAAATCTGGGAAGACCTGTTTACTCTATTTGAAATATTTCCTTTATTTTTTTTTAAACTAGCATTCCCTTGGAGGCATAGCAGTAATATAATATATTGAGTGTAAAATGTACTTAGTGGGATAATCCAATACTATACGAAATGAGCAATACTGATTAACCTTCTAGAGCTGCTAAGGTTGGTATGTGCATCCACATTGTAGTGTCCTATCTTGCCTGTCAGACACTTCTTATGCTTTTCACTGTGGGTTTGTGGATCACTTCTCTCTGCTAACCGGGGTGTAATTTTGTATAATTTGTTGAGAGGCCAAGTGTTGTAACCCATTAGGAGCTGACAGGTAGCTCTCTGGGGGTGCAGTCTTCCCCCAGGGTAAATACTGGGTAGTTTTTTCCCCTCTTCCCTGAGGGGTAATATGCACAATTATCCTGAGCTGGAGCCCAGAGCCAGCGCGCCTGTAGAGACGATTGCTTTGAAGCAGTTGATGTATGGAAAGTTCTTTGTGTCTCAGAGCTGGTGATTTTAATATGAAACACAGCAGTCATTAATTAACATTAATGAACTTGAGGGGCTGCGAGCAGTGTGAGAGCAGCAAGGGTCCAAGGGCTGGAGCATTTGAACCCAGGGGAGGCCGGGGATTAAGAAAGTCGTGGAGCTGCGTTCCCAGGGCGAGGAACCGGCTGCACGTCCTGGCTTTGGGGCAAATCCTTTCCAAACGCTCGTAGCGAAATTTCGGCGAGGGATTCTGAGCGAGCAAGCCCTTGGCTCCCTCCCGAGCAGCGCTGGCTGCCAGCAGCCTGCCCGCAGGGTGCCCAGCCCATGTGCTGCTCTGTTTGGAGTATGGGCATCCCCCGGGGCCAGCAGGCTGCGCAGGGCCACCAGCCAGCCACAGGCGCCGCAGGGCCTGGCGGTGCTGTCCCCGCTGCGACTCGGGATCAAAGCAATGGCATCCCAGCAGCCTCCCTGCCAGTCACTGGCCACGGCTTTATTTAATCACTAATTAGCTAATCGCCTTTACTCGCTCCCATTTTCTTTTTGTCTGTTGTGCTGGTTAGAGTGGCGTGGAGGTTTTCGTGGAACCAGCTCCTTCATTTGGGGAGGGTGCAGGTGACAGCACGTGGCACCTTTAGTGGCACTTCCAGTGCCTCGCTCGGTCTCGTGGAGAGCATTTCTGGCAGTGTGAAGCAAGGCCAGGGAGCACAGGGAGCTGCCCTGCATCCTGGGAGCTGTTCAGGGCATCACACAAGCCTTTGGCAGGCTGGCACCTCATGTAATACCCACTAGCACTTTCTGCTTCTTTAAAAAGAAACAGTTGTTTGGGTTTTGCTGTCACAGATAGGTCAGGATGGTAAGAGGCGGCCACTTTATGTAAAACACATAAGGGTGTGTGTTTGTAAGGCTTATTGCAAGGGTGGGCAGAGTCAGGGAGCAGGGAATGTGTGCCCTGTTTCTGTGGGTGCTGGAAGGATGTGGTGCATTGGGTTTTCCCTGCCCTTCCCACTTGAGTTCACCCAACACCCAGGAACCACTGCAAGGTGGACACGTGCATAAAACCAGTGACTAATAAACACAAAGTATGTGCTGTAGAAGCTGCTGACACTGTGGTGGCTTTGCTCACGAAATGGGTCTGTGCATCTGTAAACATCTGTGATGATGGAACAGATGTGCACAAGGAAAGGTTTTCCTGAGGCCAAAGATCAGTTGGTGTGTGCTGTGTGGTACCAGCATGTGGGACCCACAGTGGTCCCCGAAAGAATTGGGTTTTTGGTATGTCCCAGACTTACAGTTTTCCTGACTGATTTGTTACTGGAAGGTACTACAGAAGATGAAATGAAGACACTTGCTTTCAAGACAAATGTTTATCACCAAAACTGTACAAATAATCTTATAATACCTTTTTTTTCATATGTTTGTATGGAAAATCTGATACCTCATATATTGAATGATGTGGATTTATGACTTACTTTAATTGTGAACTGAATAATTCAGGCCGAATACCTAACAATTTCTCACGTTTCTTTATTTTATGAACCACCATCAGTAAATATTGATTGTTCACTATCAAAATGTGGAATTACTGCAAATCCATCCGTTGAGAGTTCCAGCAGCACTGGCCCAGGATTGTTTGGCTCTTCCTGTCACTCAAGGTCTTTTATTTCATAGTGCGCATGTTCACAATTTTCTTAGTCATGTCTCTTCTGACTCATCAAGGATGACTCTTTGTAAAGGAAATTGAGATGATCAGTTCATCTGTGTACACTTCTCACTGCATTTGATGGGGACTGTGCAGGTGTCTGTAGTGACAGAGATCCCATTTTTAAAATAAGCAGCTTTCAAAGCAAATCACAAGTTTATTTCAAAACATACTGAAGACTGAAAACCACTTTAGTCATCAAAGTATTTTTTATATCTTTGAAGTGCATGGATTTGCACCTTTGGACACAAAACAAGATCAGGAAAAGTGTTCATTGTGAAATTTTCTTAACAGTGAACAGTGCCAGGTTAGGAAAAATATGAGAAAAATGTTGCCACACTTTCACAGTAGAGTTCTTGTGGCAGAGTAAGTGTTGTTTTAGCAGAAACTAATTTAAAAGCCTAAAACGAACCAAAAGGATATACAATTATGTTTTGATAACTTGAATAAATTTAATAATTACCCAGAAAAAAAGTTACATTTTTTATTTGATATCTTTATTTGTATCTATGCTGTGCAGTTATGTTGGTTTGTTCTTTCCATCCAAGTCCTTCAGTTCAACTCTGTTTTCCATTAGTTCAGTGGCCTGTAACCTACATAAAAGAAATTGTACCACTCTGGCAATTTAGCTGTGAAGGTTAAAGTGGGATGCTACTGCCTTTTATATCTACATGGGTTTCACTTAGGGTGGGCCCTAGGCTCTGATTTACCATGTGTCCTGCTGCGCCTTTAAGTGCTGCAAAGCGATTATCATGGGCTCTTCCTGGTACCCGTCCATTCCACACCTGCACCCTTTTGTTGAAAACACACCATGTTAAGTGAATGTGAGCTCCCCACTGAATAGGTTTCCACCCTCCGGTAATCCTTCTGCATTAGATTGATTTATGAATGTATCAGATTCTTTGTTAGCATGTAAACCACTAATTAATTTAAAGCTCTCTGTGGAAAAATTAAAGCCCTGGTTAAGGCTTTCAACAGGCTCAGATGGTGCTAATAATGGAAAAACAAGTTATATTAATGAGTTTTGATGCGATCAGCACAATTCTTGCTTTACAAACAGTTTTTGCAGTAAAACAGTGGAGACTGCAAGTTTTTAAATAAAGAGTGGAAGAAATAAAAAAAGGCTTAAAAAAACTCGCAAAGTCAGTAACGTGTCCCATTATTATAAGGAACTGAGTCACTTCTGCTTGTTACAACTTTCTTAAATGTAGTGGATTTAGATATATGTAACAGTCTCTTCAAAAACCAGGGGAAGTGCAAACCGCTCCTGTTGCCAGATTGAAACGTAAATTGTAATCAGCTTTGAGAAGATCTGCCTCTGCTCATCAAGCGCTGCCAAACGGGAGCGTTCACATGGAGATGGATGTGTTGAAGTGCAGAGAATGTCTTGACTGAAATTGCATTAAAGTCAGTTGAAAGTTTGACTGTGTTCTCAGCTTTCCTAAATTACCCAGGGGTTTGTATGTACTTTCAGTTGTTTGCTCTTTACTCCAGTTCAGGCTTTTAGCATGGGTGCTAGTTTTTGGTGAGAAAAAAGAGACCATACCCCAGCTTGATGGTGCTGTCTTGAGCTGAGTGAAATTACGATAGAAAGCAATTATTTTTTTTAAAATTCTTTGTAGGAAGCTGAAAATGCACAGTTGGAAAGGCAGCCCATGATTGTAGGAAATAGTGCCTCTCCTGGGAGCTGCATTTTCCTCTCCTGGTGCTCAGCTCTTCCAGGGCACTGAGACTCAGGCCAGCACCCCGGGCTGTGCTCGGCTCCGCAGCTGACGTTGATGCTGCCCCATTAATCAGCTGCAGGGTCAGCGTGCTCAGAGCCCCAGCTCCCAACATCTGCACTACGCACCAGGCTTTTAGGGAGGAGGGGAATGCTCAGGTTGCTCTCCAGCCAGGGTGTTGCAGATGGCAGCACAATGTCCTGCTCTGCGCTCGCTGTCACCGGTGTGATGAATCCTGCCATCCCCTCCGGCCGTGGGGAAGGCTGCTGTAGCAGAAGCACCCAGGTCATTTAAAAATAGAGGATATTTAGTAATAAATGAAGTGTTAAAGATGAGGTACGAAAGGCTAAATGTTCTTTCCCACCTTCTGGGCCCTTATGTTCTAGAAAAGCATCTATCAGTGCTTTAATTAGAAAGTAGCAGAGAGAGAGAGAGAGGCAGAGTAGCTGTTTTGAAATGTCTCATTGAATATAAAATGTCCTAAGCCAGAAAGAAGCAATCTGACCCATGTGCTGCCCTCTCTGTGAAGCTGTGTATTTATGCACAGATAGCCCTGCTGTCTGGCTCCTTTTTCTGAGAAACTTCATCATACAGCCCTCATGGAAGCTCAGTGACATTAGTAGCAGCTTTAGCATCAATAATGATTATCGACATCCTTTACAAGCCTGGCTTAATGCTCCTGGACCTCATTAGTTTTTCATAGTTCATTAGGCCAAATGCCCTCATTCACAACTTTGCAGTTTTATCTTCAGTGGTTTAAAAAAAAAAAAAAAAAACACCTCGTTATGTCCTGGGTACCTTTTGTTGTTTGCTTCAAATTTGCAAATACATGGATGTTCTGAAATTCCGTATTTTAAAGGTATTACGAATTTAGGTATTCTCTATGACTTAAGTTGCTGACACTTTCAGCGAAAGCCCGGTGGGCTGTGCTCAGAACCGGCCGCTGTTCCAAGCGAGGGTCGCTCTGGGGCGGGGATGCGTTCCCGAGCGCGGTTTATGGTTTATCCCGCTCAGAACCGGCCGCTGTTCCAAGCGAGGGTCGCTCTGGGGCGGGGATGCGTTCCCGAGCGCGGTTTATGGTTTATCCCGCTCAGAACCGGCCGCTGTTCCAAGCGAGGGTCGCTCTGGGGCGGGGATGCGTTCCCGAGCGCGGTTTATGGTTTATCCCGCTCAGAACCGGCCGCTGTTCCAAGCGAGGGTCGCTCTGGGGCGGGGATGCGTTCCCGAGCGCGGTTTATGGTTTATCCCGCTCAGAACCGGCCGCTGTTCCAAGCGAGGGTCGCTCTGGGGCGGGGATGCGTTCCCGAGCGCGGTTTATGGTTTATCCCGCAGCTCATCCCGCGGGCTCCGCGTGCGGGTGATTCCCGTGCACTGCCCGCAGCGCGGCCGGCTCCCGCCAGGAGAGGGCGCTGCAGCCACGGGAAAGGCGCCCCTGGAATTCCCGCTTGGAATTCGCTTGGAACTCGCCGTTCCAAAGGCAGCGATGCTCCCCCTCCACCCGCAGCGTCCGCGGCTTTTGCCGTAATCACCGGCACGGAAAGACCAGCGCTCTATCCAGAGCAGCAGAAATAAGCTTTTCCCCTTCAGCTGGGACTCGCCGAAGTGGTGTCTCTCTCTTCGGCAAGTATTTAGTCAACGTAAAAAAGAAGTCAAACAGAGTTATGTAAAAATCACTGAACACGGGGGAAAAAAAAAAATACAACATCAAGATGCATTTATATAAGGTCTGCAAGTAAAACAGAGGCACTCTGTAGAAAGCGTGTCATGTTGGCTAAAGTGCCCTCCAGTAGAAATTGCCATTTATAGATAACAAAGGCTGGGGATGTGCAAGTACAGAAAGGGCACGGGCAGTCTCATAGCATCCATGGGTGCAGGGAGTATCAGAGTGGCAGTTGGCTCCAGCGTGAAGCAAATCCTGCTTTATGACTGGAAGCAGATGGATCCTGCTCTAGGCAATACCTCCCTGCCTAATGGGAGTGATGTGCCCATGCACTAATAACAGTGAATTGCAGACATTTTCATATCAAAGGTTAAGCTCTGCAATCCTGAGCTCCTCCAGGCAATGGCAGGAGTTGACTCAAGTAAGCCACACACTCGTTGGATTAATATTTTTGCAAGGGTGACCTGAATAGGGCCAGCAATCTGCAGACTGAAAAGGCAGAACATTTCTGGTCTGGTTTTAGCTCATGTAAAAAAGGGGATCTCAGGTAGGACTGAATTACTCACAGCATCTAAGGATGAGGAAGAGGAAAGCTGAATGTGTGCACTGGGCCAACAGTTTTAATTTTATGCAAACTAGGAAGGTAAATTTATACAGATTAACAGTAGTGAAACTGCTGTGGTATACTTGATGTTGCAACTTTGTTCTTGAAGTACCTGGGGAAATAAGTGTGTTAAAAGAAGCAAAAGAAGTTGCTAAATTTTTGTTGGGCTTGGTTTGTTTGGTTTATTTTTTGATGGCCAGTAGTTAAACTATTACTGTAGAATTTATAATACCAGCAATTGCTTCTGTAAAAGGTGTGTTTCTGTTGTTAATTTGGGGAACAGAGAGAAATCCATTAATTTATCTTCTTAAGTCTTCTTTTAATATTTTTTTTTAATTAAAGGTTTTGATTTTTTTCCCTGCATGGGGCAGAAAAGGTTACCAGGAGGGAGAGAAAGTTCCTGTACAAGGAAGGACAAAATTTATGTACCAAGAGTCTCTCAGTTGTGCTGCTTCTATTAATTTCCCATTTATTTAAATTCATGCAGTGTTCTTGGGGCTTGTTCTGTGAAGTCAGTGCTGACCCTTGGAACGAGTCAGCTCAAGCAGTGCTTTAAATTGCATGTGAGAGTACAAACTCCTTACTGCAACAAGTCTTTGTTCAGCATCCAGCCCATGGAGCCCTGATCCATAACTGCTCCACAGCACCAGGAGAGCAGGGTGAGGTTCTGCTGGCTTCTCAGCTCCTTCTGGGCAGTGACACAACATAGGTATATAGAAAATAATCTGCTGGGGGTGAATAAAAGAGAGACAGCAGAAACTGGGAAAAACTCTTGGCCCATTTCTGTCCACTGAACACTTTGCAAGTAGACAGGAAAACTATTTACAGCTCATCTGAAAAAGATTTGGACTTTTTATTTTGGACAATATTCTTTGTGCCATTAAGTCCCGCGAGCTTTTTTGTTGTTTTTCTCTTGGCAGAGCATAATCACATCTCTCTGCAACTTCCCTCCAAGATTGAAAAGAAATATTAAAATGTAGTAAGGAAGTAATGTCTTGCTGTACTAAACCTATTTAGCTTTGTACAGATTCATATAATTTGGGCAACTGTGATTCTTCCTGTCCTTTCCCTCCCAAGTCCAGTTCTCATAAACTTTAATTCAGTTTTTGCTTTGTCAGGAATTTGCTTTTCCGTACTTTCTGTTTGTTTTGGCTCTGTGTCCTTTGCATTGTGATAAGGCATCTTTTGATATCCTACGGGATCTTTCATAATGAAGATCTCATGACACAGTTTTCCAAGTCTGGAGCTGGTGATCAGACTTGCTTGCATGTCCTGCAAGAGGAGACTGTCTAGACTGTGGGAATGACTGTGATGTTTGGATTGTGTTATTTCCATACCGCTTGGCATGATGCACTCTGTAGTTAGGCTGAAAATTAATGAAAGTGCCAGGCCTGGTGCAGGGCCTTACCTGACTGTGGAGTGGCTTTTCTTCCTCCTCCAAACTTCATGGAAAAGTTGTGCTTTCTGTGTAGTGCCTTGCTGTGTGACTGTAAATAACCAGGTGCTTAAAGCCCTTCTTCACTTCATTCATTAATGGTCAAGTTCTTTAACTTTGGTGTCCTGCAAGGCCTGTAATTACCTTTGCCACCTAAATCCTTTATAATCTTGGAAAAATATTAAATTTCTGATCTAATTTGCAAAAGAAGCTTTGTTCTGACTCTTCTACTGTTTGTCTGTTTGCCTGTGTAGGTAGTGAACTGTTTGGGGAAGAGGCAGGGTCTTCTAAATACTGCTGGTTGATGCTTGGATCCTGGACTGCTGGTGTGCCATGCACAGTCACAGCCCAGGGGCTTGGAATGAATAGTGAGAGAGGATTTGGCTCAGCGTGTGCTGTTCACACCACTGTCGTTGTGTAATTACATCTTTATGATGCACACTATGATTGGCATCCATGGTGACATTGCTTATTTAGAAATGCTTTCTGAATGTTGGGGAAAAATCATTATCTCTTGGCAACATCCTCTTCCTGGTGGTAAGTATTAAAAAGTGCCCTGTGGCAGTGGCTGGCACAATTTTCCATTTAAGAAGCTTTTTCCATGGACGTCTCTAGAGGAGCAGGTCAGACTTTCCAGGTGCTTGTTGGAAATCTTGAGTTGTGTACTGCTTCCTGATGTCATTGGTAATTAACCACCCAAAAAGGGAAAGCCTGTGATGTAGGAGATACCGTCAGAAAATACATGCACTAAGTGAGAAGTTGAAAATTATTTTCATACTAAAACGAGCCTTTGAGAGTTGCCAGCTCTCATCGTCTAAAGGCAGGTTTCCAGTGCCTCTATTTTCCATCAGTGGATAAGGGAAACCTGTTCACAAATAGGTGGGAGGAGATAAGTGGAAGTGAAGGTGTGAAGGCTGCAAGTGATCTAACACACATCAGAAGGAAGAGCTTGAGAAGGAGCATGAGCAGGTGAGCAGAAATACTCTTGTGAACCACAAGAAACAAGAATATCAGCTCTGGAACTGTGTTTAATGTGTAGAGGGAGACAGGAAGGAGAAACTTTTCTGTTTTGCTCTCTCCATGTAGCTACTGGCTTACAGCTCAGTGCCTGGGCAGGAGCAGGACCAGCAGTGCTCTGTGGCATTGGTCCCCATAAACCCACAGCAGCTGAAGCTGAGCCAAACTCTTGTGCACCTGATTCCCAGGAGCCCAGCTCTGCTTGCATGGTCATTTGCAGTGTGGGTGGTTCTTCTCAGCCCCATTTAGACAAGTTTGTTCATAATTCTCCTGTATTGAATTTGATGTCAAACTTGATGGCTTGAGTGAGTGACAGGAGTTGTTTGTTTTAGTAATATATTGCAGGAGTCCCCAGAAGCACTGGGGAAAAGCATATTTCCTGTTCTGTAAATGTGCAGCAGAATTTATTTCTTGCCAAAACTGAAAGACTGTATAATTACAAAGAGTTTGCTAACCCACTCTTCATACTCCTTGTGCCCAGTGGGCTGTACCCAAACTGGCATGGCTGGGATTCAGGAAGCCTCTAAAGCCTCACTGAGCTGCCCTGATTCAGGGCAGAGGGGTCTCTCTCTTGCTTTTAAAGTGAAAGACAAGGGAGCTACGTGTGCTGGCCAAAATGTACTAAAAAAATTTAGTGTGCTGGCCAAAATGTACTAAAAAATTCAGAATGACTCTCCTGACTCCTGTTTCAGTGCTCTACATGGTAGAAAATGTTCATGCAAAGTCCTGAGTTTTAATTATGTGATTATGTGTTTTATTGTTCAGGAGCAGAAGTTCTGCTCAGTCTAATAGCTGCTGATTTTTTTCAACTAAGTGCTGAAGGTGGAAGTGGCAGAAGAGGGTAGAGCTGCACTACTTGGTTCCAGTAGTTAGTTTTTTCTGTAGAAAAGGAAACATGTTTTTTCTCTGCAGGAATATCAAGCTAACACTTAAAATTGTCAACACTCACTATTAAGTTGAAAAAAGCCAGATTGTTCTTTTGTGTCTTAAATGAGATGTATATGTGACTATGTGCAATTAATAGATGAGGATAAGCTAGGGTTAAATCCAATAAAACAGATAATCCTGGATAAAAAGATTAATGTGGTAATGAAGACCAGAGAAGTGTCAGAGTTTTTATATCTGTTTCTGACCTTCAGCTGTACAAGTGTGTCCAGGCTACTTACTTGTTCTAGTAAGAAAGGGGACTAAAGGAGTAGATCCTCTAAAGGCTGGCACTTAGAGTTGAGCTAGCTGAATTTGGTCTCTGGAAACACAAACAGAAATTCAAATGGACCTATTACTGAAAACTGATAGTGCAAAATTATATCAGGTGGAGACAAAGTCTTTTAGTTATTTCATTTTGACCAGCAAATGAATTACAAACTGCATGAAAAATTGCTTGGGTTTTTTTTTTTTTTTCATGTTCTGCCAGGTACCAGACCTTTAAACTCAGGCTGGCCCCTGAAAGTTGAGTCAGTTCTTTTGAGTGTGTGTGTTGTCAGTACTTATAAAGATTTTGTTGTGGCAGCTCTGTTAAAAATACCACAGAAGCTGTGCCAGCTAACAGAAAAACCACAGCATTTCCCTACTGCCTATGGCAGTGCCTGCAGTGCTAGAGGGGTAAATATGGAAAACAGACACATTTGTCAGAAAATGAAAGCAGTAGGACTCTGGAATCAATGCAAGGAACAGCTGAGTAAATAAGGCATCTTTTTTTGCAGTTACTTACCAACCATAAATGGACTCTACAAGTGGACACAGAAAAACTGTAATAAAATCTGACATGTTCATGAGGAATGCTGTAAAGAGCCTGAGGAAAAGAAATGCTGTAGGAAAAGGTAGCAGCAAAGTAGTGATGCCAGAGATGTTGAATGTGTCAGCTGAGAAAGGCAAAAAGAAGAGTGCATGTGAAAATGAAATTACTGTTTTATCCCGGATCTGTGGGGGTCTGATGGCACTGCTGACTGCTCTGAGCAGTCATGCTCATGACTGGCATGGTTAAGTTCTACTTGTCTCAGCCTCATAAATTTTCTTTAACCTTAGATCTATTTCAATTAACTCCTTGACATCCTATTTACTGGCAGGAAATAACAAACACATGGATGAGAAGTGCAGAAAGTGAAGAAGCCCTAACACCCCCCAGTATCAGGGCAGAAACCACATACTATCCTAGCCTGTGAGTAAATCCCAGAGCTCCCTGGAGCACCAGCGTTCCACTGACCAATCTGTTCAAGCCAAATAAAACTCTCAGAAGTGTGTTTTTTGCTGGTTTTATCCTGCTGCCTTAACTCCTATCTCACTAGCACAGATCCAAGCGGGAAATGCTCGATTCAGCCCCGTGCCTGTTTGTTCTTTGAGCATTCAGTCCTTTGGACAGGAAACCATTTCTATCATCTAAAGGCCACGTTGGTCAGTGGCAGAGGAGGCAGGCACACAGGCACTGCAGATAAGCAGGAGGCATTTAGGATGTGGCTGTGTCCCTGCTGGGGGGTTACTGTCACCCCGGCCGAGTGGGCTGGGATTATGCTGCTGCTCCATCTTCTGCTTCATCCCAGGAAGCTTCAAAGCCCTGCTGGGGGCTCAGCTAAGCCTAGCTTTGTTCCTGTGCTGAGCCTCAGGCAAGTCTCTGCTGGCTGGAGAGGCTGGTGGCCTCCAGCTGCTGATCAGGAGGGGTCAGTCTGAGGCAGGGACCTTGGCTACCAGCACAGCTGGATCTGCCTGGTGGCTGTGCCCTCCTTGGGACTCGAGCTCTGGGTCAGTGTCCCCTCACTGCACACTGCAGGGAGTGGAGCAGGAAATACTGCATTGCTTCGTGTGGATTCCATGGGTTAAATCCATCCCAGGTGTGCGAGTGCAGCATGAGCGACACATCACCTTTCTTTGGCTTTTTTACTTGTCCCTTCTCTTCTGCTCTTTCACAAATAATGTTTTATTTCTGCTGGGCACTATTCCGTGGGGCAATTGAGAGGTGTTTTAAAATATTTCATTCCATTATCAGTCTCGATGAAGGGTGAGACATAAGAGGTGTAAAACTCAATGCCATTCCATCAGAAGCCTACCTATTTCCTGATTACAATACATGATAAATGTTTTTCAGCCTATTAGCCTTTGCCACACAATGCTGCTATTCTAACACTAATCATCTATATTTTTACTCCACGTGGTCCTGCTACAATGCATCTTTCACAGTTCTAATTCTCTAAAATATCTAGTATTTTTGCAAAGCTATTTTTTGAAACTTGTTGAAACTTGTTTCTAGTTCCATCTCTCAATAATGTCATCTCTATTCCATGGCCTTCCTAAGTCAGCTTCCACTGTAACAAGTTCTTTTAAATGGACGGGCATCAATGTTTGAGAAATCAAAGTCCAGCATGACTGTGAATTCATGGTCTTCAATTCACTTCTCTCCCCCCACTGTCTGGCCTTCATAGCCCTTTGCAAGTATGCAAAAGATACTGTTCTGTGGTAATGTTTACACGGTGGCTTATCAAAATAAACCTGGTTAAAAGGAATTTAAATAAATCTTCTGAGTCTGAGCTGACCACTGTTTGCTGCAGTTCATGGAATTATCTTCTATAAATACTCCAAACAATGAAGACAGGACCTGGAAAATACATGACTTTTTAAAACACTTTTGTAAATCTCAGCTGTGGGATACTCTGGTTTTCAGACCTCAAGGATTCTCTTCACTCCTTCCTCCTGAAGTCTGTGTCTGGGCTGAAATTTCATCCAAACTGACAGCAAATACCTGTTACTTGGCTATAAAAGAAACCAGTGCCACATCAAAAATTAAATGTAATCTCAGCAAGTGCAAGTATGGAAATTACCCTAAATCATGTAGCCTGAGGCTCATCTTGTGCACCTTCACAAAGCACAGCTGTTGCTGTAGGTCATAAAAAGTGCAAAGAACTTGGAATGTGCTTGAGAGAACTTCACACAAATCTTCTGGCCCTCGCTGCAAGACTTCTGATCCAAGAGGGAGTTTCTGCCTGCCAAATATAGACAATGTCCCACGAGATCAGGCATATTCTTGAACCTGGATCCTTCTTGGAACATTTGTTTCTTATCTTTGGGTTAATTTATTTTTTATCTTTGTGAGTGGGGAGT
This sequence comes from Motacilla alba alba, assembly GCF_015832195.1. Taxonomy (NCBI): domain Eukaryota; kingdom Metazoa; phylum Chordata; class Aves; order Passeriformes; family Motacillidae; genus Motacilla; species Motacilla alba. The sequence goes on from NC_052022.1 coordinate 7,156,769, forward strand.
TCATTCCATGGCCTGTTTGTTCAGATAAATCCACTAGAAAGTGGCTGAGAAGCCTGCAGTCTGTCACCAGTAGAACATTCAGCTCTGAACTCTCAGTCTGTGAGCATTTAGATGTGCAAATGCAGGTTATACCTGTGTTATAGTTCATGTTTTGGGCCAGTTTTATTTATTCACAGATACAGTTTTGTTCTTAGGATAAACTCAAGTTCCAGAACCTCAATTCTGTTTCTGTGAGCTGGAGCATTTGTTTTGCCAGACAACATTTTACCTTCTGTTTTCTGTGTTGCTACGTTGCTATCCCTTCAGGAAATGTTTGAGAATTGTAGATCTGATAGAAAATTGTAGGAGAATCAAACAACTGACACTGAATCAAGCAAATGACACTTTGCTGGCCCAGGTGGGTTGGCTCTTGCCAGTTGTTCTCTACACACACTCCTTTGTGCTGTTCTATGGTTCAAACACCATTATTATAAAACTTCTGGAATCAAACAAGTGGGAAACGTGAACAGGGGCTGGGGATTTTTGCTTGTTTGCAGCTGAAATAGACAAGGCTCTTTGTAAACTAGTCACCTTGATTATATAAGATTGGTTCAAATAAGAAGATATTGTGTATACCTGGTATAAAAAAACCTAAACAGCTTTATGCCTAGTTGGAAATCCTAATGTAATGCAAGTCACCTTACAAAAAATAGCATGTAGCAAAGGGCTTGAAATTACAATTACCCACTGCAATCTAAGCTGTTTCACGAATTTTTTTCCTTTTTTTTTCCATAGTAGTGCCACTCATTCTAATTTTGTTATTGACAGAGTTTTTTACTTCACACTTTGAATACTAGGTATTCATATGGATTATATCTATCTTAATACAGTTTGCAAGTTTTTGTTTGAACTTGAAAAACATTTCATTATGTTTAATTTAGAGAAATGAGATTTCTTTAATTGCTGTCTGTAGAAGCTATTAGAAGCTCAATTACATTTGCAAATTCATTTTTAAAAGTGTTATCATTTAAAGTTTACTAATTAAAAATATAATCATGACCTGACTATGTGGGACTTCAGGTTCACTAATAGTATTCTCTCTACACCCTTCAAACTCTAAGAAAATAATGTTTCAAATGGAGAAATGAATTATGTTAAGAACTGAAGCAAGTCTTCAAAATTGGGCTACCAAGTATGAATATGAATAAATAGCAATAGTTTTATTAGGGAGACAGTATTTTCAAAATATGTATTACTTCCCTAAATTAACACTGCAGATATGACTGAGGTGAGCTTTAAGGAGCTGAGAGAATGATGGCTGCTGGGTGCAGGTGTTCCACCTGTGTGGAGCCCACCTTGCACCTGCTGCTGCCAGGGGCTGTGTCTGCAGCTGTGTCCCCAGGACACAGAGTTCACTTCAGTCTGGTAATTCCTCAAACACTATGAGAGGCATTTTTTGCTATTTAATTTCTGTTCCCAAGGTGACTCTGATATTTGGTGGCCTGTCACTGGGTGTTTCGCAGAATTAAAGAGCTGCTGGGCAGCCAGAGCTCCCTTTTGGAGCTGTTCACCGCAGCTTCTGGAGGGGACGGGCAGGCAGTGGTGCTCACTATCCACTTCTCAGCCAAAAGGTTTTATGAGCTATTTAATTTTTTTTTTGCTTGTAAAATAAATGTTATCACAACTCCAACTATATACACAGTGCTGCTGGTGTAATAGCCTGCCTAATTCAGATTAATTGTAGGCTTGCAATGATAAAGGAGCTTCAGCACAGCAGTTACTCTGTCGCACAGATGCAATTAAAACCATATCAATGCAGTATAAATAATGCTAAATTAAGTTGCTGTCCCTCCACATGGTGGCAATTTTGAGCTAGTGCACAATGAAATCTAGCATCTTATTTTGTTCAGGAGGAGCAACTACACCAAGAAACAGTTTCTAATTTCCTTGAATGGCTCTGGAACAGTGTTATCACCCAACAATATGAAGTGTGTAAATTACTGTCACTAAAATATCACTAATAACAATAATGAGCATTTCCTGTTTTGTTGTTCATTGTAGAGGTAAGAAAAGCTTGAGGTTTACATCTGAAAGTAATGGGATACCTGTGCTAGTCTGAGATGAAGACAAAGAGACAGATGTGCTAGCCTAAAGAAATTTTATTGTGGAAAATGAATTATTTGCTTCAAATTATTTAATTTTAACTAGTTTCGAGGCATTTTTAGAAAATTCTGAAACTAATTATTTAATGTCAGTTAGATTTTCCTCTGTGTTTTTTGAGCAGCCTGTCACTTTTGGAGCAGAATGCTGTTCTCAAGAGCCTTCATTTTTTCTTACTGGTATGAAAAAGCTAGAAGATACCAGCCTAAAATTAGGATACTGCTTTTTATGCTATTTATATCTTACTTTTGCAAAGCTGTAGCAGGAATAAGTTTAAGGGAAATGGTTACATCATAAAATAATTGGGGGAAAAAGTAGAGATTTAATAGAAGCCAAGGCAATGTCTTCCTTAGCCTCGGTTGTACAAGTCTGTCAGGTGAAAGGTGAAATTAAAAAATTCATTTTGATTGCAAAGCAGCCACAGAACCTCACCATTAACTTTCTTATTTTGAAGAGCTGTGGAAATAAAGCTACCTCTCTTCCATGAACCCTCCAAGTGTTTATGTTATCGCTGTTTTCACTTCAGTGCTTCACTGTGCTTTAAATATACCTGTAACTTCATCCCTGGGAAGGCTTTGGATCTTTAAGTGCATTTGTCAGTATTCCCAGTGTAGCTAAAAAAGGTAATGAGGGACAAAGGCATATTAACTGCCACTGTTGGAAAGCCCTGCCTTCAATGGCTGATTGATTTAATCAGTCGTTATTCAGTACAATAATTCAGCCTGTAGAAGTTGTAATAAGCACAATAAGCAGTGCGCTTCTTTCCTCTCCATTCTACGGGGGAATGTTTTTTCATGCTGACAAAGTCCACTACAAGGAATGCTGCAATGTTCTGCAAAGTTGTTTGTCAGTGCCTGGGTTTATTTTTGAAGAGAAGTATTGATTACAGAATGAGAAACATTTGGTTTAACAGGGATCGATGAGTAGCAAACAAAGGACACTGAAGTTTGACTCATTTTAATTTGAACAAAAATACAGTACCCAGTGCAATTCGTGATGAAATAAGAAATGGTACATGCTCTCTGGTTTTTAATCACATTTTTTTCCTGTCATTTGTGAGTGAGATAGGTTCAGATAGGAGACTGTAATATCCTGTGTGCTGGATTTGGGACCAGGTTGCACGTGAGGAGTTTGGGGGCAGAGCACTGGCCTTTGCAGGAGGAGGACAAGCAGGTCCACCTGCCTCTGGAGAGAGGGGAAAATCTCATCACCAAAGAGATTCCACCCACCTTTTGTGTATGAGAGATGAGGGAGAACCACCTTGATCTGTTTGATTGGCAAGGCCCAAACACAAGCTCTTGCAAAATACCTGTAACACAGGGAACGTTTGTACTTCCCTTTCCCAGCTGCTTGGGCTGTGAGCAGCTGGGATTCAGGAATATTTTTTGGCACTTGAACAAACACCATTTGTTCACCAGGCATTTTGTTGGGAGAATTAAAGATTCACTGCGTCAGAAAGAATGAGTTACTTTGTTAAACCAACTGGGAGACCAAGTTGCAAATCCCAGTTTGTATTTCAATTAATATTTCATAATTGATTATTGAAAAATGGAACTGCTTCACCATCCTCCTCTCATCTCTTGTCCCAGGCTGTTCTATGGCTCCTGCCTGCAGCAGTCTTTCAAAAGGGCATACAAGGGTGATAAAATAGTGGGCTTGAATACTTTGAATGTGCATATTTATTCATAAATTATTGGGCATTGACTTTGCTAGAAAAACTAATTTTAGTGGGCATCTAGTAGCTGCTATTTGTTTGCTTCATTCAGTTGTCTACTCTGTGTCTACATTCTCTCTGGCTTGTGGGACGTTGTGTTGTAAACCAGGCTATGAGCCTGTTAAATTATGACTTTTATGGCGAGGTATCAGAGGAGCAGCATCAGAAAATGCATTAAAGATAAATACATAAAAACTCAGTTTGGGTTTGCAATGACTTAATTGTACTTAAAACTCTGAACCAAAAAATATTTTAATCTTTTCTTCCCAGCATTTAAATTCATTGCAAAGTATCTGTTTGAAATCAATATTAATTACACAGAAATTGTGACCCTCTTTAGCAAATGCTTTAAAGTAGTTGTTAAAAATTTAATGTGAAGGTTATTAGCCTGATTTTGGGCAACATTAAGCCTGTGCTAAGTATTCTCATGTAGACTTTTTTTGACAAAATATTGGTCCCATGTTTACATAAGCAGCACCATAGCAAACCAACCCTTTCTTGAGATGCACAGGGGAAGCAAAGAGCAAGTTCAAGGCTAGAGGATACTTATTTCTACTTTTAAGACATTTTTGATATTTGAACTAATCAGTCAGGTTATATCTAGCTGTTCTGAAGAGCTGCTTTTCATAAGACCCAAAGATAAGCTAAACAGAAGGAGGAGGGAGCAGTTCCTAATGGAAGTGTTGGGCTGTCCCTGATGGACAGCAATGCCCTGTACAGCCTGCATGGTGTGTGTGTACCCCACACCTCTAGTTCTTCACTTCCAGTCATCAGTTTCATATCTTGACGCACAGACACGTTTTTCTTTAACATATGGATAAAATTATTCATTATGATGGTGTGGTTTTTGATGTGAAAGATAAATTAAAAGTTAAAAAAGAAAATGCTCTGATGTAAGCTGACCTCAGCCTTGGGTCAGCTTTGCTTCTGCTTCCCATCCTCAGCAGGACCTGGGGGACAAAAAAATTACAAAAAAGTTTGTACACCAAGAAAAAGACAAGGAGATGGAGAGCTTTGGAATGAGAAGTCTGCTTGAGTTACTGAAATGCTTGACCCTAATGAGGAGAAATCACCAAGTACTTCTCTGAGAAGTATTTTCATGAAGGTGGTCCTGCCATTCTGATGAGACATTTGATGAATTTACCAGCAGTAACAGGTAAAGGAGGCAAAACTCCAAGTCCCTGACTTGGAAGGCTTTAGTGACACGCATGTCTAGATTTAAAGTTAATGATGAAAGAGCCCTGCAATGAAAAAGAGGTAAGGCATCAGCATTTCTGTGCCAAACCTTGCAGTGCCACGCATTCCCTCTGTGTGCTGGTGTCAGGCTGTTCAGAAGCAAAGGACCTGTTGTAGGTCTCTCACCCCACAGCACCACGTGCATGTCTGCCTTCCAGGCTGCCACCCGCCCCATCCACGCTCACACTTCCTCCTTCAACACACCAGACATTTGCACTTTGGTAGAACGTGAAAGAACTGGGTGCTGACATTTGTGGCACATCCCAAGGCAATTAGGGGAGGCACAATTGGTTGAGCTCCTCTTGGCAGACACTTGTATGGCTGCACAGGGTTAGTCCTTAGACTGTGAGCACAGCTATTAACCAGTAACTCTGCGAATAAATGGTGTCTCTTGGTCTCTTCGTGGAGTGCTGAGGAACAAATCACATTTTCCTGTCAAACACATGCGTTCCTTCCAATCTGGTTATAAATAGTTTCCATGCGTTTTGTTTTGATCGTGAGTAGCTCGGATTGGATTCCTTCCTTAACTTTTAGAAGATGACTTAACATGAGGTGCATGTCCCTGCCTGGGTGAGGAATGAAACATTTTGACACGAACATTTCTACAGCTACACAAGAAGGAGCTTGCTGAAGTGCAGGCTCTGGCTCAGGAGCATAATGAGCAGCCTGTGAAACTTTGTTCTGTGCTAAAATATTCCGGTACTTGCGCGAAAGTATCAGTAGAGTTTGCTAACACTGTCTTTCACTCTAGGTTGTTCACATGAATTTTGTTGCCTGTTTGGAAAGTTATCAGGAATTTGACTGGGTGGTGTGATGAAAGTCAAGCTCTCTGGGGAGGCTGAAAAGGGGAAGCAAGAATCAAGTAAAGGTTATGCTTCTAAGAAGGGAAGGGTACAGCTGTGCTGCAGAACGCAAGGAGAGGAAGCAGGGAAAAATAGTTTGAGCAGAGCTTTGTGGAGAGAAGAATCTGCAATTAAAGAGGAATAGGCAAGTGGGAATACAAAACTTCATTGGAAGATGGCAATGATTTTTCTATTGTTAAAATGAACTTAAGCATTTCACATGACACACTTTTTTTTATTCAACCTTTTCTTCACATAGCATGCTAATTCTATTACTTTCTATTAAGTTTATATTCACTACAAAACCTTTAACTAGTTCTGTTTATTTCTTCTCACACACCTTTTTTTTTTTCCACAGGAATAAAGTGGGGTTAGCACAGAGGAGCCTATAAAGTGCATTATGTCAGCACAAAATTCCTGCAAAGTTCAGGGATATTTTTTCTTCTTCCAGGAGACTAAAAAATCTAAAAAATCTCTTTTTAATCCTGGCCTTTCTGTATGTTAGGCTCACTTCTCTCCTCTGACACTTCATTATGGATTTTCTGAGTTTGAATAAAAATCTAGTTCTCTTTTCTGGTGGATAAGGTCACTACTGCTGGGAGCTACTTTCTGTGTGTAGTATACTTCAGTGTTTTGCGTCCTGCAGACTGAAAACTTCCCAAGTGTGGGTGGTCTCTTACACCTTTTTCTCCCCACTTCACAGTATTTATTGTCTGTGATCTGGCTGAAAGCAGATCTGCTTTCTGCCTGCAAGAAATGGCAGAAGTGCTGCAAGGTTGCCAATAAGTTCCTGTGAAGAATCCCGGCAGTGAGGGCTGCTGGTGTTGTTGCTGTGCAGATGTCCTGTGGGCAAGTCTTGGCCCCATTCATACAGGAGGGTTTTGGTAGCTAGGAAGAGAACTCAGAATTTCAGGGCCATAGGTCAGTGCTGTTGTTTCTGGTTTTGCAGCCTTGTGACTCTTTTGTTGTTTATCCCTAAACCTGAAAGGAGCAGGAGTTTTGTACAGCAGCAGTACATGCTCATGTAAGTAATAATGTGTTGTAATTCTTGCCCATGAGGGGGCTGAATTGGAACTGGACATTTAGCTCGTTCCAGAAGTTCCTAATGTTTAGGGATTTCATTCCTGAAATGTTATTTTTCTTGTAATGCACATGTGTTGCTCGTTTAAGAGTACTTTTCTTAAGGTAATTCCTACGTTCTTTCTTCTTAAGAAAAAAGTCCCCATGTGGATTTGCTGATCTCGTTGTGTAGGATGTGTGTTACACACAGCCTTCCCCACGTGAATAGAAGGAGTAAATGGCAGCAGTGGTTTCTCTGACCTATCAGCAAGAGGTAAATGAAACTTAGAAATAGCTTGTACAGCTCTTTGACCTGTAGGCAGAAGTTTGTTTTAGTGAATCTGTGCTGTCTATGCAGTTCTCTTCCAGAAGGTGAGGGTTTGTGATGAGCAGGAGTGTGGCTGTAGGTGCACACAGTCCTTCTGCAGGACAGGAGAACAGGAGACTCATCTGCTTTTTAGAGTGTCATTTTTTTTGTCTATCATACCTGTGGAGACCTGGCTTTGTACATCATATGGGAAGATTTATTTGGGGAGCAGAGCATGGTCAGCATAGCAGCCATGCAGAGGTAGTTGCTGTGTAGGTATACACTTTGTGGTGATTGGGAGTGGGGCTGGTCTGAGCCTCAACTCTGATGGGCACAGCTGTGAAAAGCAGGAGAACAGCATTGACAGTGAACCATGGAGTGCCCAAGTGCACTGACCAACCACCAAAGGGAACAGAGGGCACGCAGTTGCAATGCATGAACATGAGGGTATGAAAGGTTGGGCTAAAGAACTAGAAGGGCAGATGCTTGAAGCTTTCGGATGTGGTAGGGTGTTACTCTGTTTAGGTGATTGCTTAAAGCCCTCTGAAATTGTATGATGATGCTCTGTGTATTGTGGCTGTCTTGATGTGGCATGTGCTGTGACATTCCTGTATCAGAATGACATCATTGTTGCTGTTGTGATGCTGATTAAGCCTTGAAGGTGTGGCTGAATCTCTGGTTTGCAGTCCCTTGTTGTAGTTTAGCTTCACTGTGTCAGGTAGCTCAGGCACAGCCTTGGGTCAGCTTGGCCACTCAGGTGTTCCTAGTAGTGAGTTTCCTCCAAGGTGGCTTCTCAGTTCCTGTAGGAACAGCTGCATATTTGGTTTTAAGCACAGTTTCTGTAGACGCCAGTATCTTCTGAAAGCTTTTCTTAAGTCCTAGGTGTTAGTTATTTATATTTCTTTTATATAATTTCCCTTGTTGCCCACTGACTTGGGAGGTCCTAGATGTCCCTTTAGCAGCAGAAACTTGCCTACAAGAGAAGATGCCGACAGCATTCAGCAAGAGTTCATTTTGAAGTTGGCATTGGTGGGATCTCAGCAGGAGCAATACTGACTGCTGTGAATATTCCTCCCGTATCATCAGCCTGAGTTATCCTCTGTGAGCCAATTGCTGTCTTCTGCCTGGTGCTGAACTCTCTGCTCTTCCTCCTGTGGCAGAAACTGAGGATTACTCAGCACCTGGCAGGACATGGCTGTGTAACACTAAGGACAGTGATTAGATAATTCAGTTAGAACAATGTATTTATTTGCCAGTAATTTGTTTTTCTTGTGCAGTTTTCCATTTTCCAGGTATTACATATGGCCAACCAGACAGAATGCCTCTGTTCTCTTAGAAATTCCTCCTATTTTTTCACAAGCATATAGATATTTCATTTAAACCTTTGCAGCCTCCCTCTGTGGCATCTGCTTATTTATCACTGTCTTTAAGATCCGTTTTCCACTTGGCAATGTTCATATTTTTGGTCCCCTGGTTACTGCTGTTGTAAATTATTATCCAGTAAGATTTATAGCTGTGAGATTTGTACAAATAGCCTGTCTCCCCCATTTAATGGTTTATCTCTAAGATACCTTTGTTATTTACTAATGAAACTGTATGGATAATTTTTATATACATTTTTGCAGGTATGCCATGAAAATTTAGGTCAGACATGGAATTACATCAGGCTGTCTGACAGGCTGCAAATCTCCCTGCACCATCGGCACAAAGCAGACGGGTGGGGAACCCACTGTAGCTTTACAGCGACCCAAGCTATTCCTGGGCATGGGAACCCCATCACTGACAGAGAATAATGTAGTGCCATGTAAAATCCTCGGGGGTTTTATTGATTTGTTTTCTCATTTAAATTCACTTCATTTCTGTTCAACAGGGGTCACATGGAAAAGTCTGTAAATACATTTTTTTAATTGTACTAACATTTATAATAACTTTTAGGTTAATTTTTCTGCTCCTCTTAAATCATATTTAGCCACTATTGAAATAAGATTTTAAAATCTTTAGGTACCCTTTATATGATTTTTTTTGGTTTTTTTTTGGTTTTTTTTTTTAAGGGCTAGGCCATGACTTATGTAGATTTAGGATGGTGTGGGTTGGGTTTTTGGGTCCTATGTTTTAAGAATTAGCAAACCCATGTCCTACTTGCCTTTGAGAGCTATTAGTAACATTAATGACACTTTTGTGAATTGCTCTTGTGTTGGTTTAATTTGTACTCAGTTTTTAAAAACATCTTCATTATCACAGTATTTCACTGAGTAAATTCAAATAAACTCTGTTCTGCTGATAGGGATCCTCCTCTCAGCAAAAACAAGAAAAGCAGTGGCTGCAGAATCAGGTTCATTTTCTCCTTGTGAGGTTGAAACATTCAGGGATGGGTGACAAGTTGACCTCTTGATTTGTTTCGTTCTTCCCATGTCTGCATTCAAGCAAGATGGGTCACTGTTCTCGGATATAATTTTTTGTATTTATTTTGAATGGAGGAAAAGCACTATTTGTATTTATTTTTGAAAGGAAAAGCACTTTGAAGGAGAGGATGAGTGTTTATTTTTCAATATGATGGCATCCATGAGTGAGCTGAGGAAGGGTAGCTCAGTGTGGTGGGATATCCTGAAAAAATTCTTCCCTCTGTAGCATTGCTGCACAAAAAAGATGACGCTGCTTTAGTAGGGTAATTATTTTGGGTTTTTTTGATGATTTTTCCCAAATTAAATCTCAATTTTTTTCCTAAAAGTGCACTTTGTGTAAAATTAATGAGTACATTTTTATGGTATTTCAGCGTGAGAAGCTGATACATGAGTTGGAGGAAGAAAGACATTTGAGACTTGAGAGTGAGAAAAGATTACGGGAGGTGACGCTGGAGTCGGAGCGGAACAGAGCCCAGATGAGGGGGCTGCAGGAACAGTTTTCCAGGTATGTAGCACCAGTAAACTGCATTCAAAATATGGCAAAAATATCCTTTGGTGCAGAGACATTGTCCAGACATGTTGATAACTTGAATGGGTCTAATCTAAGGCAAAATCTGCTCTTCCCTGGGAAATTCCATAAACGCCACAGGCTCTTGGAATTGTTGGAATACTTAAAAGGTTTATTACCTCATTTTATGGGGTGGTGAAAATTTTCATTTCTAGGGATTTTGTGTTTGCTAGAATTCTCAATAATTTTCTAAGTGTAGGTTTTCACTTCTCAAGAAGTGCATGCCACTGGTAAGTCAGTATGTGGCTGTTTGTGTCTTGTAAGCAAGAATGGGCTTGATCAATCTGAATAAAGAGAGGAAGAAAAAGTGAAGCCTTTGGGCAGCTTTGGGCAAGCTCATCCTGCTTGGACCTACTTCAAATCTTTTCCTGAACTGCCTGGGCCAAAGCTTTGGGCTAGAGCAGAGCTCCATTTACAAGAGAACCAGCTTAGAACAGAGATTAACACAAACCATTCGTATGATAATAGTAAGGATTTGAGTTATTTATTGTTTTCATGATGCATGATGAGAGCTTGTACAGCCAACAGATTTTTTTCCATTGTTTTTGTCATGTGCACAGAAACAAAACAATCCAAAAAATCCAAAGAAATGATGGAATTTAATGTATATTTTCCATCAAGACTGAATATTAACTCATTCCCTTAGACCACTGAATTGTTAAAAGCTCAAGTTCAGTTTAGTAAGATGAAAAAAACCTAGAGGTGGTTTTGTTTTTTTTTTCATTGGTTAGGTTTCTTGGGGGTTTTAGGGCTTTCTGCTTTGGGCATTTTTTGTGGTTTTTTCCCTATTTCCTCAGTGTTTGCCATGCTGCTCCTCTGATTTGAATCTGGGTTTCTAGGCAACACTGCAAAAACCATTGATAGCAATAATAAAATTTGTTCTCCTCTGTTATTTTGTGTTCAGAAAAATTTGCATTAATTCTCTGCAGAATTCAAAAAAACTATTTAAAAAATCATTAAGTGTTCATTTAATTCTGAAATCTACATTAAAAATGCTAAGGATATTTCTTTTTTTGTTTTCTGTTCCTCTTCATTCATCCTCGGTTTCAATTCTGCTTATTCTGATGAGACTCCTGGAGTAATATACACAAAATAAATCCACCCCATGAGTATTCCTGCTTAGAATATTTTGCTCTATTGTATATTAATCTTTGTTTAAGGAAGAATTTCCTGAGGTCCTGATTTTAGAACATTATTATTGCTGCAATAGCTAGAAACCTGTGAAATCAACTTTGAAGGGGATGGAGCCATGGTTAAGAAAAAAAGGGGTGAGGGGGAGCCAGTCTCCAGAGTGATGCTCCCAGTACCTTCATAAAATTTTAACTGATGCATATTCAGATCTTTTCAAGAGAGCTCTTCATTATTCCTTTGGAACTGCAGTAGTCTGATTCATTTCTACCGTGTTTCTGAAAAGAAAAACTATTTTATTAGTCAGGATCCCTGAAGTCCACTATCTTCAAATTAATCCATTCTTTTTCTTTCACTTCTATTTGCAGTCAAGCGTGCTTGGGTCTATCGAGAAGCAGAGGGACACAAGTTCTTTGAATTAAAGTTGTTTGTCTCTTTATGTCTGTCCCTCTGATTTAGATAAAGGTGAAGGCCCTCTAAATCAGCATTATGTTCTTTTTAAGGCTGTCTGCACGTTGGCTAAACTGTTTGAAGGCAAACTTAAATATCATTTTTCATTAATGGCAACTGGGTTAGCCGTGTTATTCCAGTGAGGAAAACTCCTGCTGGCCTCATCAGGCTGTGGCTTTGTTTTAGTGTATTCCAGATGCTTGGAAGAGAATGTGTCACCTAAATATTTTATTTTTTTAAAAACATTATGTTTGTTATGATGAATATTAAGGGTTATTTTTGCTGATTTTTAGTAGAATATTAAGATATTTGCTTGCACAAATAGACTTTCTCTCTAAATGAGTGTATTTTTTCTTATCCTGTTTGAACAAATAATGGAACTGGAAGCTGGATAATCTCGTGCTGCCTAGAGATTCTGTATTGTTTGAAGGATTTGCAACCTTTGCTTAATTTGAGCACATTTGAGCAGGACAAGACAAATTAGGATGGGAGGAAATGTTAAAAGCAAATGAAGAAGATGACTAGAGAATAATATTTTGGACTCAAACATTCTGTCTTTCAGATGTGGATAGATCAATATAAGAACATATACTACAGCATAAATCTTTTAAGTATGTGTAATTCCTGAACTGAGAGGATTTGCCTAGACATTTCTACATATATTTCTTTACATTTCAAACTATTTTCTTTGTGTGATGGAAAGAATGAAATATAATAGTTGGTGGTAATCTGTAAGTTGACCTTTGTAATCAGGAGAGCAATGCTCCCTATTCCTAAATGAAATTGTGGGGAAACTTTAATCTGTCATTTAAGCATATGGTTTGAGAGGAAGGACTTCAGAAGGTGAGGGGTTTCTTATTGAATGAAGTTTCTGTTGTTACCAAGTAAGCAATATTTTAGCCTAGTAGTCTGAAATAAATCGAAGTTCTCTTTCTTAACACCTGCATAAATCTGCCAGAGCCTTAATGTGACACAGTAGTTAGTTTGATAAATATGTGATACCTGCTGAAAGAGCTTTTAAACTGAAGTTTCTTTTCCAGAATTGTAACATGTGTCCATGTAGTTTTAAATCTGAGTTTTAATTTTATTAGTAATGAAATATGTTTGAGGTGTGGAAAAACCTTGCAGGAAAAATATTTAATACTCAAGTTGGGTTTTTACAGTGTTGGATGCTGTTATTTTTCCATTGCCTTAGTATAATCTCACCTTCAGTTGAAATACTTGATGTTTTCTTTCTTAAACCCACTGAGATCTGTTGCTTTGCTGCAGCTGTTAAATTCCATAAGGCTCTTTTTGGCATGGTATTGTATAGCTGCACAGTTCTCAAATGCACAGAGACCTACCCTATAAAAAGAAATCAGCCCAGTTTCTTCCAAGACAGTGCCATGCAGTCTGAGTTTCCCATTTTTCTAGTTGTACAGTGTCTCATTTACCTCCTTGTTGTTGGTTTCAGCTGTGCTTTTCCTGCTTTCAGCATTTTCTTACAACAGTAGGAACAGAAATGCAGCAGCTCTGCCCACAGCAGTAGGTGTGATTTATGGTATCATTGTAAAAAGCACACTAATAGACACAATATAAATTGATTGCATTTCCCTGCTGTACATCAGTAAGCGATAGAACTTGTTGTCTGTGGAATGCATCCAGGTTCAGGTGACTCTAAACTGTGATTAAATGTTAAACCAGTAAAAGAGGTAGCTTTACTTAAGATACTTTGATCACTATTTTGGTCTGAATGAAACAAGTTCAATAAACACTATTATAAAGTATATCTGGAAACAGTAATTGAAGAGCCCATTATCAAATCTCAAAATCCCTTTTGGGTAAAATTCAAAAACTATTTCAGTTAAAGTTATTTTGTTTATTGGTACCAATGTCTGTGACTGGAAAGTTGCCTCAGGCTTTTAGATGTTATTGGAAAAGTAGGAAATGGTCCCTGTTTGATCTGCTAGGGCCCTGTGAATGGGATGAGTGCAATTCTCATTAGACTGTATATTCCCCTCCCTTTAATATTGACCCTAGGGTTAAGCCTGTTGCTTCTGACAAGGGAAAAATTGACTGCTACAACACTTGGCATAAAAGAACGGTGTGGTTGTAGGTTTAGGCACATCCTTCATGCATTTTGAAATTACTGTAATTCCCCTAGCTCCACTCTGTCTTGTCAACAGGTGAGTGGGAATGATAACTGTTTTCCTTGCAGCTGTGATAAGGACATTTTTATGCATTGCATCAGCATGTTTATGTGGAGTCATCACATTGTAATTTCCAAGGTTTGCTCAGTCTAGAGGTCACACCTGCTTTCACCTCTGTGGCCTTACTGCCATGGCTGGTAACCCACACCCAGCTGAGGCCATGTCTGGGAAGTACTCACCAGCTCAGCCGGCCCTGTGTTTGGTCATTTTGCCTAAGGTCAACCAATAATAACATTTGAATCTAAATTCTGGGGAGATTAAAATGCCCTCCTGGCAGCTATTGATGGCATTCTTTTGATTCTGTCATAGCAGGGGTGATTAAGGTGCTATGGGGGAGTTTACTCCTTTTCTCAGGGGAGATTACAGAGGAAGTTGTCTGCAGTTCTCCTTTGTGTAGCTCTGCAGTGACCTCCTGTCATTCTCCCTGCATGGCCTGTGTGTAGGGGGTTTGTAGGAGACATGTTGGCCCAGAGATGGAGTCTGTACCAAAGGCTGACCTGGTCATCCTGCCCCATGGTTTTAGGAACCACTGGATTTTATGAGCTGATACTGCATGCAATGTCACGAGGAGGAGAACTGGTGAATGAGTGTCACACACGAGTGAGTTCTCCATGTCTGGTGTGTGTCTCCTGTTCACCTGCTCCTGCCTTGCTGCCAACTGCAAGATGGGCACTGTCAGACATGGGGAAGGTTGACCCCGAGTGGCTTCCAGGTGCCCACCCAGCCACTCCCTCGCTTAATGTCTTCCAGAGGGCTGGGAGAGAAAAGAATTGCAAAAAAGCCCTCATGGATTAAGAACAGGACTCGCTCACCAGTTACCATGAAGGGGAAAGATTTGACTTGTTAAAGATTAATTTAATTTATTGCTAATTAAATATAGTGTAGGGTAGCAAAAAACAATGACAAAACTAAAAACACTTAGTCCCAGCCATACCTTCTTCCCAGGCTCAATTGCATTCCTTCACTCTTGAGTCTTCCACCTGAGCAGCAGGGTGGGTGTCAGGGTTGTGGAGGAAGCTGCTGGACTCTACAAGCCTCAGGACATGGTGTGAGTGCTGCTTTGCTGGGGCTCTGACCTTCTGCTTAGGGTGTTGATCTTACCTTTTGATTAGAATTGACCGAGTTAAAGAATGAAGTTTCTTTTAGATTGACACTGTTGGGGTGAGTACATTAGTATTTTTATTTATGTGTATCTACAACACTTAGGTATATATTTCATCTATAATAGTTACTCAGAACCGTCAAGATCTAGGAGCTTTTGTTTGAATAGTTTTCATCTGACAGAAAATAAAGGAATGGCTTTACTAAACTTCTGAAACTAAGCCCAAAGAGGAGATTGCTTCAAGTTTTTGTGGAGTTTGACTCCACTCAGTTTCTGGGCTACTTTGTACTGAGTATGCTGGTTTCCTGTTGTTTGACCAACAAAAAATAAAATGGAAATTTTGTCATTTTTGATACTAGAGCCATTTTTTTCCCCACTCTTTAGTTCTGTGTATGAATACGATGGTTTTGAAAGTACATGCACATGAGAAATACCTTCAGTGAGTGTGGTGGCTCAGTTTTCTTCAAAAACAAAATTGTCATTCTCATATTAGCAACCATCTGGTTGAAATAATATTTTCATACTGAAGCTGAGAAAGAACAAAAGCAATGAGCTCAGAGTGAATGCAGAGAGCAACTGAAGAACCAGGGTAAACTTGAAACACAGAACTCCTGCCAGGACCAGAAATTATAGCAGATTTTATTGCATGAAGCATATTGACTTGTGTAGCACTTTCAGAGAGCAAAGGATTGCTTGGCTCCAGGTGTTATTCAAGATGCACAGGGAGGGACCTGCAGTTCTCCATTTTCTGTGGACTCTGAAGGCACTGAGGCTACATGAAGAGCAAGCCCCATTTCAGTACCCAGTGCACTGGTAAATCATGTGGTGGTGTTACATGACAGCCCTGAGCTGCTGAAAGCTTCTTGCATGGGGACCAGGGAAATTGGTAATTTTATCTTCCTGAGGCAAAAGCATGGTGATCTGTGTGCTCAGGAAATCCTGTGTCTGGCTTGTGTTTGTCTGTGTGCTCACAGGATACATCATATTCATATTTCAGCAAGTTTGCATCTATTGCCATTTAATGATTTCCCAGACATGAAATGATATTCTGCTTCCTGTTTCATTGGGACAGAAGTCTTCAAAGTCTAGTTTATTCATGTAAAAATCAGATTCATCTTTCTAAACCTGAACATAGGAAATCCCCTACTTCAGATTGTTTATGTACCTTTATCTTGTAAAAAATCATCTGCATTTCATAATATCTGCATAGCAAAGAATATTAAAGAAGAAGTAGAGGAAATATCCAGACAGTGTGGTGATAAAGGCCTTAAATCTTTACAGTGGAATAATTTTATGGAGAGTCACCTTTAAAACAGTGTTGTCATTTACCTTTTTGAACCCAGTAATTCAAAGAAATCTGTGTAAATAGAAATTACGTCCCCATAAATGGATTCGATTTAAACTAGGTAAGAACAGGTGAGAAAAAGGCCAGCAAAGAACAAGTGTTCTCTCTTAGGCTCTGTTATGGATGACTCTGCTAAAATAAAAGGCTGTTTGGTTTTTTAAAAAAGTATCAGTCTGGTTTGAGCTACAGGATTATCCAGCAGAGTTTTTTCCTACACCAACCCAGCAATTCCATCTCTCTTTGACTTCTTGTCCTACCCTGTCATGTTGTACAATGGCACTTTTTATGAATGATCCCTTCCTGATATGGAGATTCTGGGACAGATTTCAAACCTCCATTGCACACCCTGTCAGCTGGAGGTCTTTCCTGTGCTCCACAAAGTCACACACAGGATGTCCACACTTTGATTTCTTCGCAGTATTTGCCCCGAGGAGTCAGAAAGACACATATGTTTAAAATCAATATAAATAAGACTGATCCTCTGATTTCATGATTAGCTTTAATTACTACCCAAACAACACCGATTCATCCCATTTTTAGTTTACTGATCCTCTCAGACTTGTGGTTTCTTTTGTCAAATGATTGAAAACCCGTGCTCGATGTGAAATTTGCAGATTATAGGCTGTTCCTCTTTACTAATGGATCAGAGAGAAACGTGAGTTTATGATCATAGTTTTTATGGTTGTTTTCCTGCTCGATGCTTGAGGTGGCTTGTATTAGTAATTTTTCTGTACTATAAAACTTGTAAACTGTAAATGTAACATTAATGGGCAGTGGTGTGCATTCAGATTGATGGTGGTAGGTACAGAGCAAATTAAACCATGAGTGAGTAATATGATTAAAAAGCTGACATAAAGTCAAATGATCTTCATAGTTACACTTCTCTTTTATGAACATGATTGGAATCTTCAAAGGTTCATTGGTTGACTGAGTCTATGTTTTACCATTACAGTTTTACATCAAACTAAACCAGGGAACCTACACTCCCATTTTAATTGCAAGCAGATAAAATCTGATCCTGAAAAGTGCTCATCCTTTTTAAGATTCTGGGGTGACTTCTGTGAATCTAATCCAGTGGGTGGTATCCCTGTCCATGGTGGGGGAGTTGGGATTAGATGATTTCCAAGGTCCTTTCCAACCCAAACCATTCTGACCCAAACAATTCTATGATTCACCACTCCTTAAGGGCAGAAGGAAAAGAGTGTTCCAAGTACTTTTGGGGAGTTTAGCACCTTAAATAGTAGAAAGATACAGATTTGTGGGAAAGAGGAGAAGGTCATGAAATCTTGACTGATGTCTCTCTGAGTGGAATAATAGAGGATAGGCTTTGTTTTGTCTCTATTTAAAGCAAGGGTTTCTGTTTTCAGGTGTATGTGAGGCAGGGAGGAGAAAAGGCCTTTCACAAAAGTACTCTAAAGGAAGTGGTACAAGAACAGTACAGGGAAACAGGCACAAAGATGTCCCTGTCTGGATACCACCTGCTGTACCCAAAGGTGGGCTCTATGGATGAGGGCTTCTGCTCTCCTCAGCGAGAAACTTGTGTGGAATTACATCTTTACTGCAGTTTGCATAGCTGGCTTTCTAATGCTGGTAAAGAGCTGGTCCTTGAATGTGACCAATACATAATTTGCAAATATAATCAGTTTTTCATCCTGCTCTGTGTAACCTTTTAAGTATCTCCACTAAGTAATGAAAACAGAATTATTTATCTGCCTGGCTTGAGGTGGTAATGCGTTTTTTCAACCTAGTAGCGATTCGTAGTCTGCATAGATTGGATTGTTTCACAGGAGAATTATTATGGTAATTTTAATTTTATCTTTGAACTTGTAATCATTCCACAGTATTGTTCTAATGTAACAGGTTGTGCAGCAGTTCATTTGTTTTGCAGGGCTCAAGTTTGGACAGGGCAACTTAAAAATTTAGTTTTAATCTTATACTTTTACCAAAACATTTTGTGTGTGTTTTCCTCTGTGCACACATTTCAAATGTCATTATTAAAGGATGCAGTGACTATAGTTAAAGCTGAAAAGCTATTGTACTAGATGCACACTGTTGTGGAGTTTTGCTTTTCAGGGTATATGATAAACATTAAGAGAACAGGATGGAATTTTTTTCCTTATATTTATTGGCTTATAGACCTAGTTCTTCTAATTATTCATGCCTTACTCTGATATTACATTTTCATAGTTACTCTACAAGTCTGTCCTCAGGGATTTAACTCCTGAAGGCACTAGGAGTTTGTTTCAGCTGCATGGATGTTTCTTGTTCCTTTTCTTGCCATATATCACATAGAGGAAAAAATGTGATTTAAAAAAGAAAAGATGCTTGGTTTTAGTCCATCAGTATCAGCAAGGACAGCTGTGGGGTCCCTCCTCTGACTCTCCCCAGACTTAGATCTAGACTTGGCAATGTCCCTTGGAAAGGAACAGGCATTTCCCGTGTTAAGAGTAAAACACTGAAGGACAAATTGAACAGCTTTTAGTCGTCTGACATGATTCAAACTATTCAAACAAATAGGGAAATTTGGTAGACCAGATCCCCACCAGCTCCTGAAAGGTGCCAGGTAGTTGCACCAAAAATGTAACAATGAAAGTAAGGTATGTCTGGATTATGGCAGAAAGGCATCTCAGTAATTAATGTGGGCTTTGCCTGTAAAGAGTTAATTGCTACAATCTTGATCATTTTTGCAGTATCATTAATCATCCTGAACTTACATAACTAATATTGTTATAACTCCTAACTCTACAGGGATTCTGTCACAATTTAGTAACAATTACTGTCTTCTACTTCAGATAGTTTCTATTGTAGAGCATTGCCAAAAATCTTAATGTGATTATCTTTGGTCATAATGTGTGCTTCAATTTGCAGACACTGTAAGCTAATGTAGATTGATTTGAATGATTGTTTCAGTTTAATGTGGCTTTAATCCTGTGTGTAGTGCCTGCCTCATAATCTCAAATTTTACCAATCGGGCACTACTACCCTTCAGTCAGGCTGTGTGTTAAATAGCATTAATTAAATATGTATTTCAGAAAACATCCATCTTCTAATCATGCAGTGTAATAACTACAGATAGGTTATCCTGAAAACATTGTCAAAAGGATGTCAGTAGAATATTGTATTGCATCAAACAATGAGCTCCTTTTGTGACAACCAGATAATTAAGGATATGTTGCAAAAGGATGCAGAGAAATTGCAAATCCAGTTCAGAACAAGTCACATTGTAGAAATCACTTTTGGCCTTTTAGGATGTTGTTGCACACTGTTAGTTTACATTTTACCTCAGAGAAGATTTTTCTTTTGGTTCATTCTGTTCCATGATAGTTGAATCCCAGTTCAATTGCTTTCTAGGAAGATAAGGGATTTTACTCTTGGCTTTTACCACCATGCCAGATAGGAAGGAAGAAGTGGGGTGCAAGGGAAGAGCTGCATTTGTCATGAGAAAAGTGGTTAGGTGGAGATGTGAGATCATGAGACTTAATACTGCAAGGAACAGGGATTTCTGTAGTCTTGTTTTGGCACAGCAGGTTGTGCTGCATTTTAGAACTTGACATACCTTTTTCTGCAGGTGTTTCTGTTCTTTGGTATTTGTGGGATTTAATTGTCCATTTTTCCATGTCAGTACATAGCAGAGAAAGGTGGGCATCATGCCAAAACTGGAAATCCAAGCCAGTTGTGTGTCTTGAACTGAGCCTTCATTCTCTAGGAATACAGATTTGATTATTAAACTGTAGTATCCTTAGCAGTGTCTGCAAGCTGCAGTCTATTAATTCAATGAATGTGACACGAGTTGAGACACTGCCTCACCTGATCAGAAGGAAACATTTTTCTGTCTTTAGCTGTAGGATTCATCCTTCCTCCTAAAGCCTTTTTGTTGGCACTGAGTTGATTGTGCTTTTATTGCTGTGCACAGTCTTCATCTGGAAGATTCCCTCCAGGTTGTGTCAACTAACCATGAGAAAGCTGATCCTTTATAGGTCCCGTATGGATTATAAGCAAGTAACAATGCCCTTGTGTGTATTGCTTTTCACTGAAAAAATCAGTAACAAAACAAAGTTCTGACCAACACTACTACTTTATGAAAGTAGCAAGGTAATCAGTAGATTAAAAAGCCAGGGACTTGACTGATTTAATTACAGTCACAATTACAGCCCATCAAAGTGAGTTTGTGTTAAAAGTAGTCTACAGTGGAGATCTCTCCCATTGGCTTGTTGAGTACAAGTGAATCTCATCTTATGAATTCTGTTAAGTACAAGTGTATCTCATCTTTTGGATTCTGTTAAAGGCAAAGTAGTTCTTAATCTTCTCAAGTGCTGCAGATATGTGCTGCTGCTATGCTTTTATTCTCAAGCTGTGCAGAGGAAAACCACAGAACAATCGAGCTGTCAATGTCTTCCTTAAGAGGCAAATGTCTCTCAAATTCTGTTCTTACTTCATAGTCTCAGCCATTCACTGAGAAAAGAGCTTCTTTTGTCTAAGCCTAGGCAGTAGGGTGTAGTGGGAGGGTCTCTTATATTGGTGTGAGTTTACTGTAGAATGTTAAAAAAATGCTGGGTTTCAAACAGGCCATTTGGATTTGTTTCTGAAATATTTGTTGGCAATTTTAGTGCATGCTGGGGAGAATAATAGGTCACTGGTTTCACAAGTTTGGTACTTTAGTGAGTATCCTTGTGAAAATATTTAAAATATTCTGGGTTTCAGTCAGCTGAAATTTATAGCATTGCAAAATAATGAACAATGTTTTCCTGTTCCAAACTTACCTGCATTTCACTGTGAGCCCTGTGCTGCATATTTTGTGACATATTTAGTGTTTATTGCAGTGCTACACGTGTATTCTCAACCAGTGTGTAATAGTACAATTATACTGGCAACTGCAACGTGGAACGCAGGCACCAAGATCCATTGTAGTGCTGGCAGGATGAGAAATGTCAATTGAGGCTGTCGTAAGAGGTTTCCTAATCCTGCTGAAATAAAGAGTGAGATTCTTTCTGAATCATTGCCATCTGGAGTATATGAAATTTGAAATAACCTTTTATCATTAGGTTGGCACATGCTATAGAACAGTATTGGCATTGATGGAGTCCTAATGAAATGAAATACTGTGCAATGAGAAAAATTCACTGCTTCATTATTTTGTCTAGTTTCTTCAACACCCCCCCTTTATGAAGGTTATTGAGTAGTTAATAATGTTTTGAATCTAAAAGATGCAGTCTCTGTTTACAATAATTTGGCATTTTAATGTGGATATTAATCTAGTTACAAATACGAACCAATGTGCCTGTGGTGGAGAACAATTTGTAATTCATACTCTAAGCAGGTAATTTAGTTCACTTTCTGTATTTTCTTGACTTGCTCCACTTATTTGATAGGTATTTGTTGACCAGAAATTTTTGTGCCTAAAATTAGGTCAAGAAGCTTCACCTTGTCAGGAGCAATTGT
Organism: Motacilla alba alba; assembly: GCF_015832195.1. Classification (NCBI taxonomy): domain Eukaryota; kingdom Metazoa; phylum Chordata; class Aves; order Passeriformes; family Motacillidae; genus Motacilla; species Motacilla alba. The sequence continues at coordinate 7,178,689 of NC_052022.1, forward strand.
GGCACATACTCCTTCCACGATCACCCCATGCCCACTGTGGAATATTTGTGTCCAGCTGTTCCTGTTGCACACCTGTTCTGTCCTGAGCGCCTCCTGTTTGTAGCACATAAATCCTGCTCAGTTTTTGCTCTTATATCAGGTTCTTTTTACAAATATATACTGACTAACATCCAGCAGAGTTTGTGAATGGCCATCTTTCTAATTCTTGCATTCAGAACAGACTGATATTTGCTGAGTTTGTGCTGTTTGGGAAGGCTCCTGTGATTAGTCATGTTTCAGGTTAAATGTACTGATGCGGTGTTGGAATCTTGGAAGCTTCCTCTTGACTCTTTGGTCTGTGCCTTGATTCTCCTTTTGAAGGGTTAATCATCATGTTGTTCAGAGAACTAGGTAATGGTCCCCTTCACTGTTCAGATTAAACAGTATAAAGTCTGAGAGTTAGTGCTGGATTTAGAAGATGAAGGATTAGGACTGTTTAACTAATTCCTTTGAGGATGTGATTTCATTCTGATGCTTAAGTTGAAGTGGGCCAGTGGTTTTTTAATCCCATAAATATAGTAGATAAGAATATATTTTATTTTAAGCATCTTGTTTAGTCTCTGTATATTCTTATGTAATTCTAACAGAAATTTATGTCTGCACTATTGAGATTAATTTAATGCTTAAAGACTGCCAGCCAATTCTTGTGCTTATTTCTGCTACACAGACAAACCCAAAACATTGCTGGTTATTCTGTCAGTGATATTGCTCTTGATTTCATAAATGCATTGAGATTAAACAAAAAAAATAACAACAACCCATATGAGTATAATCTTTTATTTCTCAATGTTTTGTATTCAAACTTTTTAGTTAAACCTCTAAGTCCATCTGCTGTTGTGTGTTGTGTGTACAGACCAGTAGTAGTAATCACAAGAGTACATTTCAGGTATTCTGAGAGTTTGTTTGATTTACCTGCTTTGGTATAATTTTCCAAGACAAGTGCAGGTTTTACAGTTAGCTAATAGCCTGTGAAGCTGCAGAGATAAATTAAAAAGGAAAGCAACACTCCTTCTCCCACCAAAATATTTCAGGGAAAGTCCAGATTGTGGTGGTAGCTGATGTGTGAGTGTTCATTGAGTAACACAGCACCAGAACTGGTGTCTGCATCAGTGTATGCTCCATTCCCTGCTCCCTCCAGGAATATTCCCTGGACTGCAGGGAGCTCCTCAGTGCAGAGCTGCTGGTCAGGATTGACACCAGCTCGTTGGTTGTTTGGGCTGCAGCAGTGCTTGGGATGAAGAGGATGCATATCCTGCAGAAATGACATTCAACAAAGTCTGTTGGGAAGAGAAGCAGTGCTTCCAAGGAGAGATAATCTCACTTTCAGAAATTTGAAATCTACATTTGAAAAATATGTTAATTTAATAAATGATAGTCATAGCTTCATTGCCCTCCTGGTCCATGGAAATAGAGATTTGTAAAGATTGGTTGTGTCTCGTGTTACAGAAGTTGATACAAATGTAATAAACAATATGATCTAATAATTCAGAGTGTTCCTAGCTTAAAATTTTCTGTTTCTGACCTGAAGAAATATTTGTGTAAGCATGTTTCACCCTTTATGTTTCTGTTCCTAAATCAGTTGGCTTTAAAAGAAGATTATGAAAATGATTCAAAATCTCTTGGGATTTGTTTCTCCGTTGTCTTCTAAATGAAAATAGTGACGTTTCATAGCTAAACAAATAGACAAATTCTGAACAATTCACTAACTAATATTGCTGTGAAATTATATATGGAATTAAGAAATAGGATGGGAAGTATTTAAACAGTGAAAGAAAACCTTGATAACTGAAAATCTGGTCCATCTACCAGGTGAAAAAAAAAAAGTACGACTAAAAAGACAGAAATGAACTCTAAACAGATGTTGAGTCTTTCACAGACAGATTGCATTTAATGGAAGCCATAAAAATGTTTCAAGTGGCTACTGACCCCATTATTTCTAACCCACGCTCAGTGGCTGATCATCAGACCTGATGTCTTTCAAAGTAGTTGTGGATGGATGCTGACATAAGACCTGCCTTGTGGACCTCTGGGATAATCCAGCACGTGCTTTGGCGTTGTGTTCCTAATGACGAGTGAGGAACAGAAGAGCACAGTCCACCTGAATCTGGTGTGACTGGTCAAAATTGTGCAGTTATGATATGAAATGGGATCTGTGGCCAGAGACAGTGATTATAGCACAGAAAGTCTGTGTCTTTGCTCTGGCCCAGGCAACTAAAATAGGTCCACAGCAGCCAGTGCTGAGGGAGCTGAGCAGGAAAAGTGACAGCTCCTTTTGTCTTGTCTCCCTTTCCAGAATCAAGAATGGTAAATTCAGGTAACTTGGGCTTAGTGAGGAAGGAAATATTGCAGTGCTTCTTGTCAAGAATTTTAAATGATATTTTAAAAAGCACATTTGAAACATTTATTACAGCATTTTTGGGTTTATGAGGGTTTTTTAAGATTTGAGTTGTTCAGAACAGGGGCAGAAGTGCTTCCTCGGGAGTTTTACAGCAAAACTAAATTCCCCAGTAGGATGTGGGTAGACACAGCTCCTCTCCTTTAAGAAAATAAACTCATAAACAGGCCACCTGATAAATCTGTGTATTTATTTTTGAGGGGGGTGGCAGAACAGAAGGCTTCATTTTGCCACCTTTTTTATGAGTGGAGTGCAGGGTTGAGAGGGAAAAGTCTTGATTTCATTACAGCGTTGACTGAGGGCCTCCCTTCCGTGGGTTTGTGATGCAGGAGGTGTCCCTGGGGCCTCACCAGCAGCTGCTCTGGGAAGTTGAGAGCCAAATAACCCAATTTCTGAGATGGGGATTTCATTCCCCATCTTCATGTATCCTGTGGAGGCAGCCGATTTTCAGCTAGTAAAGGAAACCAAATTTGTTTGTCATACATATATGTAAATTTTTATACATGAGACTTCTCATCTCCAGAATTCACTGTGTTTTGCAAAGTAAATCTTTGTTTTTTCAATAAAGCAATGTCACATCTGAGACAAAAGATCCCAGTCCTGACTCTGATAAACTTTATAAGGTGTGTAAAAGGATTGAGTTCTTCATCAGGCATTGAATGCTTGCCTGAAAAGCAAAGGGAAGTAGCAGTTGATCAAGCCTATTAAACAGCATTGAAATAATATTAAAAAATACTAAAAAATATTTAAACTGTACTTGAAAATGGGGTAAATGGGAGAGAACAGCATTGGGTTTCAAGAAAATGCTTTTCTATCTCAATTTCCAAGCTGCATGGTCTAACCACCACTATGCTACTGATTATACAATGCCTTTTACAAATACATTTTCTAAAAACCCTAAACTGAAAAATACCTGACACACATTTCCAAAGTTGCCTGTCCAGTGTAGTGAAGTTTTCAGTCAGCACCAGTTTTCTCACAAATCGAGAGGATGAAAGCTCTGCTTACCTGGTCTAAGTCTGCAGGCTTCCAAATCGGATTAAGAACCTTTGGAGAGGTGGGGGGAAAAAAAAAATCAATCCACTGTGTAAGTTTGGGGTTCAAAATTCAATGTGGCATAGATGATGCTATGTCAATAAACAACTTGCAGGTCCAGTATAGAATATTACTCACTGCAAGCACGTTCTGATTGGATTCTTTAAAGCTGATTTAAAAGGTTTATTGTATTAAATACTACAACAGGGATACCTCGCTTCCTGATAAAGAGAGTAATGGCAGATCATATCTTTTTAATTTCTGAACACAGTAGATTATTATGAATGTCATTAATTTGCTTTGATGTATTTTTGCAAAGAGGAAAAAAAGGATATGAAAAAAAGAAGTTGAAGAACAAGAATATTAATGAAAGGTGGGGGCAGGAATAATGCTTCTTGTCACATGCCTGGCTTTCCTGTTTGGGGTTTAAGAAAGTCTGGCTATTAGGATGTGGATTAGTGGAAGATTCATTCTTCTTCCTGATGTAGGTCAGACATTGGCTGACATGTGGTGAAGAAAAAGCCTGATTTCCCCAGCAGCAAGTGGGAACAGGAGCTCTGCTGACTTTGGAACAGAGCACCAGACAGAATGAGTGGTTCTGATGTCCCGTGTGCTAATGCAACAGATTTGAAATGTATGAGTAATGAAGGCTTCATGCAGAAGAGTCTCTGCTCAGTGTGGGGCCACGTTAATGCTTTTTTAAAAAGCAGCTCAGTTCCTGAGTAGCCCTTTGTGAGAAGTCATTTGTCCAAGTCAGAAAAAGGAACCGGCAATGTTCCGGAACGTGCACGAGAGGAGTGTGCCCAGCAGAGCCTATTCACTGGAGCCTGACTTTAATTTCATGCTAAGAGAGGCTGTTTGCAGGTATTGCATCTTTCTGGAGAAACTTTTCTTATTGATTGTGTTAAGTTGAGAGAATTTAAGATGAATGATACAGTAAAATCCATAAAGCTGATTATATACTGATAGCTGGAGTTCATGCTTGTGTGCAATCAATTTTAAGAGGTCTTTAGACCCCTTTTGGAGAACTTGGAATGTTGGTCAGAAGAACTGTTCCTTCTTTCAGTGTTTTATGTGAAATCTCATAATTTTTCATGCCATGGAAAGCATATAACTCTGATGTGTAGCAATGTGTGATTTATGCAAGCCACAAATTTAATTTACCCATGATTTAGATACTTTTATTATAATAATTTCATAGATTTATCATGGGCTAGTTCCACTGCAGCAAAAGTGTTCTGACAGTTTTCTTAATCTCATTTACAAGTTGTGATAATGCTCTTGTTGACTTAAAAACTAATATCCAAGTTTTAGCCATCTTCTTCTTCTCCTTCCTCACCATTTTAGTTCAACTTTTTAAATTTCCATAATTTACAAACCTGTCATGGCAATGACTTCTGAGAAATGACTGCACATAGACACATCTGTCTCATGTGCATCTCAGACTGGATCTTTGAAGGTTTGTCTTTAGAGACAAAGTTACAGTTGCCATTAACCATCTATTTTATAATTTTAAGGTGGTTTTGCTCTTACAGTTATATTTATTTTTTAGAGTTTTTGCTGCTCAGTTACATATTGCTCTGTTAAGGACTAGCATTTTGAATAAAGGTGAAAGAGACAGCATAGCTGTAAAGAGTTGGAGGAAAACCTTTTGTATTAGGCATCTTTTGTCTCCTTTCTTTTTTAATTTCTAGTTTCCACTGTCTGAGTTTCTCAGTTTAGTTATTAGAGAAGTAGAATAGAATTGCAGAATTCTTTTTGTGCAGTTAAGTCCCTGAGTTTTTAAGATTTGATATCAAGAAAGACCCTTGGTGTATAGGATGAGGCAGTGCACAGGTTTTTAAAATGTATGGAAGGATTACTAGAAAATGAGAAGTTCTTGATACAGTGCTGTGCTATCTCTGTAAAAAAACCGAAAATCTGTTGGTTTGTAATTTTTGTATTTTTCAAGCAGGTTAAATTTCTAGCCCCAATATACCATAAGTCCTAAATTGCAATAGTAATTGAAATTATATTCAGGGTCAGATATGAAGTCATCATTATAATTTTACTTATTTGGCTTCTCTAGCACCTTTGGGATGGATGGCTCACGAAAAACACATAAATAGCTGAATTTAAAAAAAAGTTTATTATTTTGAAGTAGGGGATTGCATGTTGTCAGTTGTTAGTCAAATTTGTTGTGCATTGATGTTGCAAAAGCAATGACTTAAAACATCTTGAAGACTCCTTGCGGGCATTTTTTATTGTAGAATATTATGTCCATGAAATAAGTGTTCTCATTTGCAGGTGAGAGACCTTGCTATGTCTGTTGGAGCTTCAGTGTGCTCCCATGGCATGTAATTCCTAAGAGGTGGCTAGAAAATGTGTGCATGCTGCACTGGAGTTAGTTACATCCACTGAGGTGAACTGAGTGCCTTTGTCATGTATAACTGTAGGCTTTCCTCTTGTCAGCTCTTCTTTCAGATTTCAAAATTATGCTGGCTGATATCATTTTAAGGAAGTGCACAGTGGAAATTTTAGTAATGGGAGTATTGATTATATGTTCAAAGCATGACACTTGGAATTGGATCTTTAATTCATTTCTAAAGAAAGATTATATCTGCCCCCTGTGGGCATTTTAGTAACTAATCTGGATGAATCAAATTCTTCCTGCTGGGTGTAATTAATTTTTAGGCCAATCTAATGTTTTGTAGACTGCTTGTTTTGTATAGATCAGTTCGATTGCAGTGAGCTGTGAACTGCAGAATTTCTTTCTGGTTACATCAGCCAACTGAAGACATCTGTCTGTCTATCTATCTATCTATCTATCTATCTATCTATCTATCTATCTATCTATCTATGTTTCTGTTTTCCTGGTGATCACACCAGGAATGTTTTCCACACATTTTTGTAATCACTTGTCTCTTAATCCTCTTGTCAGTCTCCTGCCAGTACTCTGGGAGAAAAGATTGATGCAGAGGTTTGGGGTATTTCCTTTCTTTGTCTTGCTAGGTTAAGCATCTTTCTGAGATGATTCTGTTGATAAAAATTTTCTAAAAAACCCCAAATTATACCAAACTTTGGTCTTATAGAATATCTAAGGACATTGAAAATAGTTTGCATCTTTTATTTATGTCTTGCACATGTTATCCTGTGAGATGCTGAGAAGTTTTAGACAGGCTGAAGTTTCTTTCCTTTTATTAGACAGGTTTTGATGTACAAATATATAATAAGATTGTTAATTCCAGGAATTATATTCTTCCCCATCAGTCCCTTCAAGTTCAACTTGTGCAGTTAATTTAATACTAAAGGCAATTTTGGTCACAGAGCAGCTCTAACAGTGCTGCTGACATGGGTACGTTCCACCCACTTTGTGTAATGCAGCAGTAAAATGGGAATATTTCTCTACAGGCATTTCTGTGTGTCTCAGCACTGCTGAAAGTCCTAACAGAGAAATTCTGTGCTAAGTGTGCAACCTTCTTTATAACTGGTGTACTGTATTCCTGGGGATTGTTTCAGCAACAACAGTGGCTTTTTTTGGCAGGTGAAGTTAATGGTTTCTGACAGGAATCACTATGTAGGCCTGTTTTCTTCAGTTTGAGCTCTCATGTGTTAAGCTTTTACATGTCAGACTTAAAAGAACTTATCTGTATTTACAACTCAAGGACATATAAATAGGACAGTTTTTGATACCACCATTCTGAGGCTATTTTATGAATTTTCTGGGTTTTGGTGTTTTAAGTTTGCATTTCAGTTTTTTGCAGTCTGTTATCTCAATCATCGTTTAAGCCTGCATAAATATTACTCACTTCTAAACCTAATTCTCTCAATGATGAATTTTCTTGTGCTTAAAATATCATGAAGATCTTTTGTTCTTGAAGGGGAGCTACCATGTATAAAATCTGGTGTTCAAGCATTGCATACTGCAGCGCTGTGCTCAGGAGATTCTTCACTGACCATAAGCCTCTGTCAAAACACAACTGATGGTTTTCAGCTCCAAAAATGAGGAGACTATATGGGGGAAATCCAAATTTATCCAATTAGTCACACAAAATCTTTCCCAGTTACTCAGGAAGTCTGCTTCTGTGACTCTAAAAGGCATAGCTAGTAGAGACGTCTTTGGAGAACTATTTTAATTGAAAGAGTAAAACCCACAAACCAAAAGCAAATGTCAAATATCACTTTTCTTTTCCATGCCTGGGTATATGACACCTGTAACTTCTAATTGCTGAAATATGCACATGAGAAAAAAAGGGAAAAGGTTTGACAATACTGTTTGTGGATATAATTCCCAACTTCCTCTTATGAGTGAAAAAAGTAAAAATATTTTATGTTACTGCTATAAAGTTTTTAATCAAATTTCCTACCAATATAGAAAAAGGCAAGAAGAAGCCTTTGTTGTAGTTCTGCAGGTAAATATTCTACCTGTGATTCTGAACTGTAAAGTTTAGGATTACTGAAGCATGGATGGGTAGAGTCCTAACATACTCAGATTTTGTGGAGGATTATCAGCTTGTCCAAAGACAGATACATGCCTGCATCTGTTACTGAAACCATGTGAAATTAGAAATGGAATTTGCTTCATTTATAGCTTCCAAGAAGAAACACACAGGGAATGTTTTTTTTTTTTTTGATAAAGGAAATGAGTGGTAGAATCACAGCACCACTGGAGAAAAATAAACCAAGATTCTTAACGAGCAAGTACTGCTATCCCACATTTCACAAGGAGCTTTTTTCTTAAGATTTTGCTCTTATGCATCTGATGAGTAATTAATCTAGATTGAAAATCCCCCTGTAGTGGAGGACAAACCTCTTTTGCCAACAGATGCATAGAAGCAAAAAGATGTGAAGCTACTTAACAGCAGTCAAAACCTAAAACGTGTGTGGCTGTCACCTTTCTCCTGTGAAGCCACACTGTTAGACAGAATGTGAATAGAGGTAGGTAGATATTCTGTGATACATTTTTTGGCTCTCTTTGCACTTACATAATTCATGGGCATACATTGCCATGCACGTAAACCAGCCTTTCATAATACTTCAGAATCCTGTCTTTGTGCTGAAAGACATATGTGAATATGGATTGTAACAGTCCCTGTGGCTATGGCTGAAGAGAGGGAGTTGCAAGTGGGGAAAGTAGATGTCTTCCAGCTGAGGATGAATGTGGCAGCTGATGTTGGAGTAAGTTATGTTAATACACAGTTAACATTTCATTTGCTGCCTGCTGTCATTTTGTTAGGAGTTCTTGAGCAAAAGCTTTGCCCTGTACAAAAAAATCATATCTCAAATACTTCTTGTGATTTTGCAAATGAGCCTGATATCAGTACTAAATATCTGATATTCTTCATTTTTTTTCTGTTGTGAAAAACCTCCCACTGATTTCAGCAGAGCTTCATAGTTGTCTTGTGCAAATTCTTCTCCTTGGCTGGTTAAACTTGTAACCATCTTGCTGGTATAATTAAAATTACAATAATTACTTTTACTCAAATCTTATTGGCCATTTAAAAGATTTGCAGCAGTTTTTTGATCTCATATTCCTTATGATAGCAAAGTATTGAAGTAAGATCTCTTCCAGTAACCTGGATTTGCTCACTGAAGTTCAGGCCCAATGCCTCTGCCAATGGGTCTATTCCATGGGATGGCAATATGGTTATATAGGGAGAAAGTCAAACCCTATTGTCTTGTTTTGCTTTTTACTAAGAACTTCTCTTTACTTGTATTGGAAGAGGACACTTTATCCTCTTAGAAATCTAATGTGATTAGTTTGCTAGTGATGGCTCCAACAGAGCAGAAATTACAAGCAAAGTAAACACTAAGAGAACATGTGGTAGTCAAATGTGCTTTTACTCAGCATGTTCTTTGGTAATATTTTACATTGTTTCTTAAATTTTTACTTTGCTTTCCCTTTTAATATCCTTTTTTAAATTTTCGTTCATCCTTTAAGTTGCATACAGTTGAACAGCATCTACATGCTTAAAAATAAACAAACTGAACAAAGCATAAAAATACACTCCTGGGAGAACTTTAGTCTTTAGCTCATCATTTCATATGATGGTGTTTAATAGACCAACATAAAACAAAATTCTACTTTATTAACTTGATTTTACTACTGAACGTGTACTACTGAGCTTTGTTACTTTATTATGTGATTTTCATGTGTATTGGGCTAGTGACAATTTTCTTAAGATACCCCAGAATTTCATGTCCTATCTTCTGGGGATGTGTAGATCTAGCATTTGACAAGTGTTTTTCTTTCCACAAACTCTGCCAGCATCTAAAGAGAGGTTTTTGCCTTTTGCTGTCATAGATAAACCTTGCTCTCCACACACTCTCCTTTTGCTTTATGGATACTTTATTAGTGTCTCTCCAGTGTCTTAGCACGACCACCTTGCCTGTTCCATGCCCCTCCCCAAGCTCCACATGGATGTGTGTGCCATTCTTCTATACAAGGGTAAGAGAAGAGGAAAAGTTATGCAAATTACACATGAAAATATGTCTACACTACTAATGTTGAGTCTTTATCCTATTTATTAGCTATTTCTTCTTCTGGAGACAGAAGGTTGAGCTAGTTTTCCATTTTAACAGCTCTAGGAACTTCTGAAAGTGACAGGGAAAGAAACAGGCTGCAAAATTTCAACAGATCAATATGTGCTTGGGTGTGGAAACTGGAAACTCGGACAAACCTTATCTCCAGAGCTGATCAGTTTTTTTTTGCCTGCTCTCTGAAGAACCTCACATTAGCATCTTTCATTCCATAATTGGCATTAATAATGTGTTGTGATAGAACTAAAATGCCTCACTGAGCTGCATGCTCTCTAAATTTTTAGTGAGTGTCCCATGCCATTTACTTCTGGAAACTTGTAATGGCTCCATGGTGTCTCTGGGTCAGTCTGAAGGAGTTGCAGTCCTAACACAAGGTCACTGCAAGAGTCCTGTACCCATTCCTCTTCCATTAGTATTTCATGAGCAGGAAAGGAGAAGAAATGAAATGTGTTTCCCAGCTTATTAGAGCTGTGAGGGGAGTTTCTATTAATTACTGGAACAGATGATAATATTAATATCTTTGCCTGGCTGCTCCTGCATGCACAGTATCATATTAAATGGAGTAAGAAAGCATTTGCTGTCTTTAAGGCAACACAGGGATGAATTCATTCCACTTTCTCTGGGCTTTGTAAGTCTGTTGTGTAGCTGGAATTTAATATAAAAAAAGTAAAGGAATTTCTAGTGAAATAAAAATATACCTGCAGAGGGAACAAAACCCCCAAAATTAGGTGCACAAGTTCCCACTATGAGAAAGGTGCTTCTGAAGGGTGATTAACTAGGTCTTCATGCTGAGTGAGAAAGCAGCCAGAGCTGAGGGTCAGACAGTGTCACTTCATAGGGCTCATGTGTGTAAATGAGTGGCACAGGTGAACTGCTCAGAATTTGTCTTTTAACTGCTTGGAAGAAGAAATGATGGTGTAGGGGATGGTCTCTTCAGACCCCTCAATAAAAGCAGCACCTGAGTCAGAGCTGGAAGATGCAGTATCTGTGCAAGGCTTCGGGTGAGGCTGTCTGGCTGCTCTGCTGTCCTTCAGGAGGGTGTCCCCTGACTGGCACAGGAATGGCCTCCTCATGGCAATATTCTCTCTTCTCCTAAAGCTGGTGTCCTTCTAGAATTAGTTCCTTTTGCACGGGTGTGTGCAACTGTGCAGTCACTGGAAAAAAATTGCCCCACGTCTCTGCTGCAGCTGGTAATTTTGAGACTCTTCTTGTCGTTCTTCACAGTGTCCAGCCAAGTTCCAGCTGCAGAGCTGAAGCACAAAAGGTCAACATCACCTTCCTCTCCTCACACCATGTGGTTGTTGTGACTGTGATTTAAGACACTTTCAGTCCTTGGCAGAGGTGATAGTTGTATTCAAAGTGCACCCACCACAGTTTGATGGCTCCAGTGCTGCTCTCCACCCTTCTAAAATCACACTCAGCTCTGTCTCGGGTGCACAAGCTCACTTATGAATCCAGCTCACAATGATCTTACTGATGAGGTTCTAAATTGTCCTTGGCATGGCTGAACTTTCTCCTCTATGAGTTGAATTTGGCCAAAGGTGTAAAAAAAAAAATTGCTACAGTGTTCCAGCCTTCTGTATTATTGTGCACAAGCCTCATTCTGTCATGACTGCTGATAGCAAGGAATGCCTTTTTCTGAGTTGTTATCATTATGGCATATTAAGATGGTTTATACATTCAGTTGTAGCCATGCACTAAGGGACAGTAGTCTCATAATACATTTAAACTACAAAAGCAAATAGTATTAAATTATTAGGAAATGAGTAATCTGTAAGAGTATACAAAGCATTAGCAAAATGAGGACTTCCAGAATGTTAAACCAAGGTATGAGAAAAAGAACTTGAAATTTTGTTTTGAAACCTACCCTTTAGACAGCTTAGAAATGAAAAATTATCATTCAGCCAGGGAGAGTTTAAATAGCAAAGAAAACTGAGATAAGATTTACCAGGCAATTGATGGTCATGGCCTGATGCCACATGGTCCTGACAGAATGCACAATTAACCTTTTTGTTTTAGTATGTCTGCTTCAAATACCTTCAAGGTTATAATATTACCCTGGGAAAATGAATTTGAGTGACCTACAGCTAAGTAATGACATGAATAGTAACAAGAGATGATAGGTGCAGTGAGGAGATAAGTATTCCTGCTCACCCAGTGAACCTTATTAACTATGTATGTTACAGTATTCTTGGGGCAAGTACTCGGTTAACATCTCCTTATTTTCTCACTGTTTGTTACAGGGGTAATGTTAGAGCTGCATAAAAACATTACTTGGGTACATTTAGCCATCGAACAGAATTAAACCTGTTGTGTTTCTGCTTTGTAGTGTGTTGCTTTCTAAAAGTATTACAAAATTTTTCTGTGTAGCAGTGGTAAAGATCTGGGAACTTTTTTTGAACTTATGATCTGGTACTGTTCCTCATAACTCCTTATGTCATTGGGGAAGAGGCAATGTCTGAATTTCTGCCCATAAGCAGTGGAGAAAGAGAAGTCGCTGTAACTATGTTGCCTTTCTAAAATACTTTTTAAATTTTTTTTATCCTTGTAGATTGAAAGACATAAACTCATATCACTTTTCTTTTAAATAGAAATTATTGCTATTCCAAGGTACTTGCCTTGGTAGTAAGGTTACATCGCTTGAAGCATCAGCCTCAGCCTGGTTGTGTCCCACTGAACTCAGTCAGACCCCCACAGTTTCCTCACCTGCTCTCAGTGTCTTTTCCATGCAGGACAGCCACTCTTGTGAAATCCAAATGCCTCCCTGACACTTTTGCAGGAAATGGCAAAAATAGAACTTCAGTGATGGCTCCCAGCCAATGACTCAACTAATAAAAAGTGAAAATTGAGGATAGGAAAACGAGCTGAGAGCTTCCAGACAACAGCTGGCCAAATTGATATCATGGGGCTGGGTTGTACAGCATGTGGGCATTGATGATTTGGAGGAGCTGGTGACCAACTAATAAGAGTGAAGTATTCTGTGATATAGTTTTGTCTTACTGTTATGTGGATATTAGTCTGAAAATAAAATAACTATTTTTCTAGGGTTTTTTTAAAGTGAAATTTCCTTATAGCTGAATAGATAAATAATTTTTTGGGAAGTGTCTGTTGCACCTAATTTAGGGAAGCACAACACATGGGCAGTGCTGTTGGTGATGCTGCTTTGAGGGAGAATTCCCATTAAAAAGTTGGTGTTACCAACACTGTGTTTTAAATAAGGATTAAAAGCAAGGTTTCCAGATATTGCTGATTTCTTTTTCAATCATTTCCTTGGAGTGAAAAGAACTCTGTGCTGACTGCCACTGAACCCCAGGATTTAGCTGTGTCTGATTCACAGATGTGCTTTTGTGCAATGGGCTCCTGCTCATGCCTCAGGTCTCATTACAATTGCTGTCATTGAACCAGCAGATTTAATATGGTAATGATTGTAATGTTCCAAAAATATCCCTAGTAGTGGAAAAATAAGCATATTTTGCCTCTTCAGATACCAAGATTAAGTAAAAAAAAATACATATATAAGTGCTGAAAATTTTCCCTTAATCACATTATGTGTCAGAAACACTTGCTGTTTATTCTGTAGCAGTTTGTTCCTGTGTTACAAGGATTACCAAAAGAGAGAAACAGTGTTCAAGTTAGGGAGAGGAAGATGTGGAAGGGGAGAAGAGGAAAATATAACAAACATGCATGAAGAATGTTGTTGTGAACAACGTTTGTATTCTTGCTTAGGGTAAGAAAGACATTGTTTAATGTGTTGCAGATAGGCAGTGTACCAAAGTCAACCTGTTGATGGTTAGGTCAAAACATCTTTTTCTTCTTTGCTGCAGTAATCTGCTTCTTGTTGAAATATTCAAGTTCATTTTCTTTGAGGAAAACAGTGGGGAGAGCATCCCCACAAGGTAATGTGCTACTCTGAATGACAAGTAGGAGGCAGGAAAAGAAACAGAAATTTCCAGCAGTGTCTTTCTCTTGCTTAGAAGATCAGATCTTCCTGACATACTGCAGGCCAGTTTTATTCCCAGTTCTGCAGTGTTTTGAATAGGCTGTAATAACTGATTATTCTGAACCCTTGGAGGGGATGGGCAGCCTTTGTGATGGCTCATGCTAAATGTTGACTTACAGGTCCCATTTGGAAACAAACTGCTGAGCCATCTTAATGAGGCTGTCCTGCACTGTGCCCACGTTCCAAATAATTGAATTAAATTGAATATGAGTCCTGTGTAATTACAACAGAATTTATTTGATTATGTTCTCCACGAGGAAGGTAGGTACAAAAGGTTTCAGTAATTTTAAAGCTCCTTGCAGTTTGTAGTTGTTACATCTGTGTTAATTGTAAGTTTTGGAAAATTAATGATATAGGAAGTGTTTCTGGAGTGCTTGTGTCATCTTTTATGATAGTTTTTGGCAATATCCACTTAATTCCAGATCCTTTTCTGAGGGTGTTTGTGTACAGTGGGCCTGGGAAAGGTTGTGTAGCAACCTGTGACTGCAGACTGGGGATGAACTAAAATCAGGCAGTTTTTTCCTCTTGCATTTGAGATCCTAAACATTTTTAGTATTTTTTTTCTTACCATTCAATAAATCAGTATTCACTCACTAAAGTGGAAGCTGAACAAATAAGAAAAGGAATCACCCTCCTAGTGCATTTTTGTATTGGTCATCATTTCTGCTGTGCTCCTTTATGGGTAATACTGCAGATTTCTGTTCAAAATGAAACATATGGAACAAAACAAGTCAGAGTTAAAGAAGGCTCTCTGTTTAAAAAGTTGTAAATTACTGTTAAACTGGTGTGAGTAGTTGATTAAATTGGTGTGAAAGTGTAAAGTTTGTACTCCACTGATTGTTGAACTGGACCCATAATAATACAGTGATCAACAAAGTGATAATCAAAGTAAAACTTTAGGATAATGCAGAATAGGCCATCAGAGCATTTCCTAGATAATATGTTACTGAAGTCTATTAATAGATTTTTATTAAGTCTTCCAAAGTAACATATGTGTGCATTATCTGGTTCTAAAGTCAGAAAAACATGGCATTGAGATCCTCAATCTTGCTTTTTATGGTGGTCAATATGATGTTAGTAACTCAGATAAAAAGAATTTGCAGCAGTAAGTTCTTGTAAAATTAATGCTAATTCTGAGATCCCATTTTCTTAACTGTTGAAATAGAAGCAGCCAAAATATTTAAGGAAAACTGTCCAGCAGAATTTTGAAATTATATTCATGGGCATTCCTTCTTTGCTATTTTTTCCTTTAATTGAATATTAAGTTCATGCAAAAATTTGGGCTGGCTCCAGATTTGAGTGAATTAAGTCTGCCTGTCACGTCTGTGGCAGCATCAGCCCTGGACATTATCTAGCACAGGAGTGAGCTTCTGCAGAGGTTTAAAAATAGGGCACCAAGAAGGAAGCCCTGGAGCCACACTGGTTATGGGCACATCAAATTCAGTCAAAATTACAATGAAACCTGATAGTAGCAAAGGTAAAGTGAAAAGAGTCTTCATTAAAAAAAACAAAACAAAATGAAAGCACAACCCATCATCTCCTAACTCTGCCCAAATGCCACCAAACTGGACCCATTCAATCATCCAGCTCTAGCTTTGAACTTTTGCCCATTGCAGAAAGTTGAGGATGTGATCTGAGCTTTTCTAAGGTTTCTGTTCTAGGACATAGCCTGAATTAAGCAATTACATTAAAATCCGTGAGTGGCTTTCTCTGTCTGTTATTCTTGTTGCATGATGAAATACAAAGACCTGAATGCAGACATGCTTACCAAAAAAAGTTAAACAAAAAAAAAATATATATTTAGTGGAAATAAATAAATTTTCTTTTTAAGTAAATTTTTTTCTGAATGAATTTTTCTGTCAGTTTTGATGTATGCCATAGATGATGGAATTATTTTACACTGGCACAGGAAGGCATGTCATCAAGCACAGGTACCTCCTGAAGAAAAGAAAAGTGACAGAAATGGACACCACTGGGTGAATTCCTACTTATTCATATTGCCAGGTCACACAAAGTCTGTATACAAACGGGATTGGAAATGCTATTGAAAGGCCTTGGCTCAGAGGAGGATTTCATGCTTCTTTGGAGGATGGAACAGTTTCAGCAGCAGCTGAAAGAAGCATTTGCTTCTGGTGGTACAGTGTTTTGAGAAGTCCATGCAAGAGTGATTTGCTGTATTTTTTTGTTTATTTTTTTAATAGGCAGTTTATATTCCCTGGCCATTGCAGTTCTGGTTGTGATTCACAGTGCTGTCCAGATGTCAAATTTATCTTGCAGAAGTGAAACACTACTGACCTTGTGTTTGTAGTTCATAAAACTTTAGCTATCAATCGTTTATATATTTGGCATTTTATCTCAATTTTATTTAATGTGTGAGCAGAAGTATATAAATTTTATATGAGATGACATTCATTAGTATATATACTTGAGAGTTTTAATAAAGCATGAGTGTTGTAATTCAGTATAATCTGTGCAGTCTGCATGGCTTGAAAACCTCAAGCAAAATTCTTCATCCCAAAGTAAACATGAGTGAAAAAATAGACATCAATAAATTTTTCCCATGATATTTTACAAATAATTGACAGTAGGAACTGGCTGTCCTCTAGCAAAGTTTAAGTTCAACTTCAATAACTTGAATAGATTGCAATATTAAGAATATTTTTCTTTAAAATCAGACTTACACATTTATAATACTTTCACATTTATATATTACTAGTCATTCATATGGAATGGGTAATAATATTTAATTAACAGATTTTATGTATAATTTCCTATATGTATATTTGGACTGTGAAGGTAACCTGTTCATTCTACTGCCAAATGAAATATCTTTATGATTGTCAAAAAATGAATTTTTCTTTCTTGTATTTCAAATGCAAACATTTTCAACCCAGTAAAATATTACATCATAAAACAGTCAGCATCTTAGATCCACACTTAGATCCATCAGTTCAGAAGCAGATGATACTTTTCTCTCAAACAATCATAGTTGGTGATTCTGTATTAATTTATTGGAGAATAATTGTGTTTTAAATATTGGGATTACAGAGCAAAGTTTAAACCAAACCAGGGATTTTGTATTGTGTCTAAATAAAGCACTCAGATGTAAAACAATGCCTTTACATTACTGAAGAAAGTAGGAGGCAGAGTATGCTTGGTGTGTTTTGGGAACAAAGGACTGAACTGGGATGCTGGGTTTTGTTCTGACTAAATTATTAACCTATCCAGGTATTGCTTTCACTGAAATCTAAAAGGAAGTTTGAAGCCTTCTGGCTGACTGATTCTTGGCAAGTTGCCCACTTTTCCTGTACCTTTTACTTTTACCAAAAATGAGAAAGTTTTAGAGCAAAACACAGAATGTAGGAAGTGCCAAATAATTTTGGATGTCTTTTTTTTTTTTTTTTTTTTTGGTTGTCCAACATTAAGGCTTTAATAATGTCAGGTATTCTACAGAACACAGGAAAATGGGATTTTTATGTTCGCAGTTGAAAACTGATGTTTATTAAAGGCATGTTTGTGCTGGAGGTACATTCTCTGTTCAGATTACTGTTAATACACAATCTCTTAGGTCTATTAACCACTTTTCAGCCATTAATGCTAACATTTAAATTCTTCCAGTTTGTATGTGTTTTGACAATGTTTGTAAGCAGATGCTTGGAACAAGTCTCTTGACAACAGCAGCCTCTGATAAATAATAAATAATACTCAATAGTAAAATGAGTAGATTACTTATTTTTTAAGCTAACAATAGCTTTTTTCTCTTTCTTTAATTTTTCATCAGTGAGAGACTGAAAGCCTTGTTCCCAAATGAATTAAAAATCCAGAAGCTTTCCAGTTGTTCAAAGAATTGTGGATATAGTCTATTAAAAGCAAGATTCATTTGCTCAAATTCTAAAAGATTTGCCTTTAACAAACAGTGTTAGGAGTCAAACAGTGAAAGTCATCACCCCACCTGTTAAGGATTTGTTTCTCCTCCTCCCATAAGACTGTTTTTCATTTGGAGATGCATCAGTGTAAATATCAAAACAAAAAAGCCTGTGTGAAGAGGAACGTGGCCTTTATTGTAAAATGAGTTACCATATTACTTCAGCAATTCCAAATATTGTTGGATTTATAATTTTCACATTTCCAAAGAGTAAGTTTGTCTTTTTAGCAGGTTTAGTTTGTGCTATTTGCAGCCAAGCAATTTCTCAGAACATGCTGTGTATTTAGTGGCTTCAGCAGTGATATAGGGTTTGAGACCATGAAGACTAAGGAAACCTATTACACTTTATTGTATTATTCTGAAATTACTTTGAAGTAAACCATTAGCAATGGGCTTAACAAAGGTATGAAAATACTGGGCTAGCACTGTGCTAATAAAAAGATTGTCAGCATCCTTATTTTATAAGAATCTTGAAATAAAAGTGCTGTTTAGAACACTCTTAACACAGACAAATATGAACAGATAAAATAGAACAGACAAATATGGATAATTCACAAATTGCTATTATAGCAGTTATTTTAAAAACAAAGTGAAAGTGGGTGATTTAAAGTATTTCAGTTTCATTTTAGTTTAGTTTTATGCTCAATGTCAGCATTGGATGTTCTGCAAGTTAACATTGCTTGCATTTGTGTCGGGTAGGATTGTCTCTGCTGTGAAGGCAGATTGCCCCACTCCACAACCACTGCTCTGGATGTGGCTTTTTGCAGGGATGGGATCTTTGCCCACTTGCTTTATTCTTCCCTTTGCCTCCTTTTGGCTGACATCTCTCTAAAGCCGTGTAGGCTGGCAAGATCTGTGTTTCCCTGAGTGCAGCCCCCCTAGGGAGGTCTGACCCATCCTGAGTTCTGTTTCCTGAGCCCACCTTGGCCTCTCCAGGTCAAATCTGTCATAAAAATCTTTTTCCTTATAACTACAGAACTTTGAAACCTGAGTGAATTATTATAATAGTGTCATAAAAGAGAGCTTATATTAACAGAGCATACAGGAGTCTGAGATGTCTCCTGTGCCCACAGGCTGGATTGCTTTTGTGTAACTGCCTGAGAGTCCAGCTTTTCCACCTGCCCAGCTATGGATATAAAAGGACCTGACAAACTTTCTTCTCCCATTATGGGAATTCCCCTGTCATGCACAAGAGGTCCTGCCCACTGTAGCATTTTTGCTCATGATGAAGGTAAATGGTCCTTCCTTTCTGGGGAACAAACCGAATATTTAAAGCTTGGGCACTGTGAGGTGCTGCTGTTCAGTGCTGGACATTCATTCCCATCATGTCCAGCCCAGCCTCTCTTTCCTGTACCACTGTGACTTTTTGCTGTTGTTATTGCCCTTTTCCCCTCCTGAACATCGATATCTAAACTGGTTTGCTAGAAATCAGTCTCCAGCATGGTAATAGTGAAATGATAATAAGAGAATGATAGTTTTCTTTCAACTTTTTATAATATTTAATTAAGGATTCAAAGGGATCTTTTTCTTTGTGTTGATTCTTGCTTGGAGGGGAAAAGAAGTCCCTCAGGAGAACCACTAAATAATTTCTTAGCAAGGCAGGCTTGTGAGGCTTTGTCTCCACCAGATCAGCTAAAACACAGCCTGTCTGTTCACTTCAGTCACAAAGGCCCTGACTATGGAATGAACTGTTGGGTTCAGTGGAATGACTTGTGCTCAAAGTTAGGCAATTTTGCAATAATTCATGCTAGTATGGTTTGAAACTGGTAGACACAGTAGTTTCTGGAGTCATCTAGTTTTTCTGAATTCCTCTCTCATAAACTCAGAACCTTGCAAAATGCTGAACCTCATATTTTACAGATATTTCTTGAGATTTTCATATTAGACTGCCATATCTGGTATTAGTTCTTCTATATCCAGGAAAAAGAGTGCTAATCTAGTTCTTAACATAAGGATTTTATTTGCTGAGTCAAATTATGAGGTATCTTAACATAAATGTGTTTATTCCTGAGGTGATCTTACATTTTCACAGTAGCACAAATTGCATGGGTAAGGTGACAGTTTGTAGTGAACTAGTGATTTTAATATTGCATCTAATATTAATTTCTGGAGCTAGAAATATGTGTTAAATATGCTCTGTTTGCTGTTCCTTGGTTAAACTTTTGCCTAGGGAATGTATCAGCCTTTGCAGCAGAGCTGTTCCACTGAGCACATGTTCAAAAGGCTGAGGATCTGTCCCTTGAAGTGGAAGTCCCTGAAACTTTCTGTGGTCTTTATTCCAAGGGATGATGGAATATGATCTGCTGTTTGGGTGCATGAAAGTTGATTAAAGCTGTGTCTTCGTGGATCTGTTCTGAATGCTGCTTGGGAAAGGTGAAAGCACAGAAATGAAGCTCTTTTTATAGAGCTGGATGGCAAAGATTTGCATTTCTCAAAGCTTTCAAGTTGTGTCAGACCTGATCATGGAAACAGCCTTCCTCTTGAAGGGAGAGAAGGGAGTTCATATTGAGGCTTTTTTCTGATGAATCTTTGATTAGTGCTTCACTGGTATTTATAATCATAAAGCCGTTATGAAATAGAAACTGTTAACTCAGTTTTCAGAGGGAAATTCTGAAACAAAGCCACAGAGGTATCCTATGACAGTGGGAAGTCTTGAAAAGAGGCTTCTTGAAGCATAGGCTGATGTGTTAACTGCTGGATCTTCCTTTCTGAAGCAAATGAGTTTTGAGTTGATTTTGTTCTCTGCTTTAGATGTTATGAAAAAAAAGAATCCTAAATAGTTATGCTAAATATTTTTACAGTGGAAAAAGATCTCTGTAGAAAGCATTAATGAGCTTTGCAATAAATACTACTTTTACAAATGACCTAACCTTTGCTTCATTATAGTCATGTCCTATGAGAAGTAAACAGGGTAATGTTCAACTAGTGCATTATTTAGAGATTTTTGGTGTACATTTTGAAAGCCTCATACAGAGCTGTGCCCACAGGATTCCCATTAAACACGATGGGAGCCGTGTGGCTAAAATCCTGCAGAGCTGTTTGAAAATGGATCCCGTGCTGTGCTGAAGATAAATGATTAAAGAGTGAGTGCTTGAGCGTGGAGGACGGAGTGATGTTGTGATTCTCCACTTAGGGCTGTGGTTGGACTGAAAATCCTTCTCTAAGCCCTTCTTAAATGATCTCCTGTTTCTCAAAAGAAATACCAATACACTACAAATGGTTAAACATTTGCACCTCAGAGATATCTAGACAACCTTTTACTTTTCTTCTCTTTACGTTTAACTTTTTTGTTATACTTTTCTTTTTCTGCCTTCTTACTTCTTAAATTTTTCATGTCTTTTTTTTTGTTCTCAAAGTTCTTTTACGTTATGTTGTCTTTATTTCTGATCCTCATTTCTTGTATTGTTCTCTTCCTCTCAGTTCTCTCCTTTCTTTCTTCAAATGGGAGCAGGCAGTTGTGGAAGCCACCCATGCAGCAAATATTTCTGTGCATTGCAGTGCAAATCCTACATTCAGAAACGTTTCCCTGCATTAACCCTGTTTGTCTCCAGGATAACAATTTAAAGAGAAGGGCTTCAATAGTGTCAAATTTGGCATTTTGAAGCTGTGCACTCCTTTTTTTTTTCCATCATACAATGGATAGTGGCTGTGACAGAATACTGTATTTGGAAAGATGGTGGAGTGCTTTATGGAATTTAACTTGGAGGCATAAAACTGTCCCTGCCTTGTTTGTTTGTTTGTTTTAATGCAACTGTTAGTTTTTTCCTCTTGCATTTCATTTGTATCTTGATATTCTTCTTTTTCCCTTCTTTTTCTTATCTTCTTTTGCTTTTGACAGGCTCGCACACATACAGAAGGGGAGAACATGAAAAGCTATTCATGACAAAGTACATGTCCTTGTTTTTTTGTGACCAGCTCACAATTAGTTTCGTGCAGCTCTTGTTTGTTGGTATCAAAGCTGATGGTGCTGTTTATGACACTACTGCAGCACTCTTCTGTGTGCACTGTCATGTATTTTTATTGCCTCATTATCAACTGCTTGGTTGTAGAAAAGCTGTCAATATAATTTTAGACAGGCTACCACTACCTAATGACACAGGTAATTAAGCCCTTGGAGACCATTATTCTGACCATCTATTACTTGTTGAGGCTGGCTTGCTCTGCTGCTGTGGTTTGGAAGTCTAAAGCCACAAAGCTTTCATTCTGACATCTCTGACATGACCTGCTCTTGTGGGTGTTTTCTAACCACCTGGAAATTTGACTGCAAAAGTAATTATTCGTACATCTGAGGTTTCTTTAGTAGCAGATCTATATTGCTGCTTACTGCATCTGTCCTGCAGAAGGACAAACTCCCTTTGAGCTGGGCACCACTGGAATAGGAATCTGTGTTGTTCCAGGCAGTGCTGCAGGAAACCTACCTGGAAGAAGGCATTCTTTATGCTCAGGAGATACTGGCATTCACTGTCCTGGCAGTTTGGATCTACTTTGAGGCAAAACATGTTGGAAGCATTTTATTTATATATTTTTTATTCTACAGCTTGTTAATTTAGAGAGTGTAATGAGGAGGGTTTGTTGTATGAGCTGGTCCCAGTCACACAGAGGGGACATCAGAGCATCAGCTGTTCCTGAGCATCAGCTGTTCCTGATCACAGCTGGTCAGCCCAGAAGTGCCTCATACCCTCTGTTTGGAATATACCTGAAGATCCAAAGCAAGCTCTCTGTTGAGGAGAAGCAAGGAAAGACAAATGTTGGATATACCTACAGCAGCACATTATCCCCCTTGGAATTAAAATATTATATCATTATATGTAACACAAACATCACTTGGAGTATTCCTGCACATTTCATCCATCTTCGCTGATCTTTAAATTTGAGATTTTCAGGAAGTCACAGCTGATGTGAAAATCTCATATTTTTACTTTGTTTATTGTAGTATATTTGAGCTGAAATTTGGAAAGGCTGAAGCCCAAAAATTTAGAAGAATTTGTATTTATTAAGACTGCCTATTGTCTCTTTAAAAGTATTTTTAAGCAAATCTCATGGTTGGGAGCCAAGCATTGTTTCTTTGTGAACATCATTTTGGGGGAATCTTAAGTTCAAGGTGGGAAGCTTCCTCTCATAACTGGGTCTTGTGTAGTTCCTTGTGCAGGAGTTTGAGCCTTTGCAGTTGGCTGTACAATGTCAGGAAGGGGCTGGAACTGTCATGTGAATTTGATTTTTGATGTAAAATTTAGATTATTGACTCAACTAGGAATACTTTCTGATTTTTTTATAGTCCCATTGACTCTGGGTAGTTAGTTATTCAAAGTCCTTAAATTCACAAATAGCATTGTGACATAGTGCAGAAATTTTTGCAGCTGTGTGAGGGTGGTCTTGGTACCACCTTGAAGCTGCGACTCAGAATTGAACAAGAGTTTTTAATTTTGAGTGGCTGTACAATTCTGTAAGTAGCTTAAAACAATAGTGGTTGGTCTGCATCAGGGTCCTAGTATGCAAAATTAAATATGAGTATTTGGAGGAACTGGTAGATGTAGCTTTCCATCCAGCTAAACATTTGCAAAGATGGAAACACAAATATTTGTTTAAAATGTAGACAAAAAGAAAAAAGTAAACCCCTACCATTATATGAAATTGGAAATATTTGCAGTCTGTTTGTATAGTTGCCTGTAATTTTTTCTGGAGCTTTTAGTTGTGCCTATTTCTGGTGCCTCCAGCATGAATATAGTTTGAACTTATGAACATATGTTTAAGATGACAATAATTAACTTTCTGTGTGTGCCTGGTTCTATCCACTTATAGTTAATGAAAATATCTCTTGTCCTAAGGTCCCAAATATGCTGCTGGGGACCTGTAGGAGGGACAGTCCTTGCAGTTGAAAAATCCTTTCAATTGCTGGTGAGCTATTTTTCTGCAAGGCTTAGTCTTGGGCTGGATTTTGTTCCTCCGTGCCTGTAATTTCCAAAATCATATACAAGGCTGGTGATGGAAGACACCCATGCAGTCCATATGGCATTTGTCTATCTGTCAACACAGAAATAAACATTACCACTGATTTCTATTGCTGTTCAGAAGCTTTTTGCTGTAGATAGAAGTTTGATGAGTGAAATCCATATGACTGAGAGAGACAATGGAAGCACTTCCAACGTTTCCTGGCTCAGATGGTAGGTAGAGCAGTTTCAGAGAAATGTCAGGCCTGCTATTGCGTGATAACAGAATTCAGACTTGTGTGGGAGCAGTGATGTGCCAATGCTGAGGTCTTTCAAAATCCTTCCCTACTTATCTGGTGCTCAAAACATTCATGTTATTTTAAGGATACCTTGAAAATTTCCACTGGGATCAATGGCCAGTGGTTCAACACAGTAAAAGCTGTGCTGGGTCTTTCAGTTCTGTGCAATTTGGAGTGGTGGCATGGTCCAGGGGGCAGAGAACCTGATTGGGTTGTCTGCTTTGGGGAAGGATCCTCCTCTACTCCTGTCACTGGAGCTCAAGGCCTGTTTCACCCCAGCATGGCCGTGCAGTCATTGCCTTCATCATGCACAAGATGCTTGTGATGCTTCTCATCCTCAGAGTGCCCTTTGGGCAACAGGTCCAATGAGCTTTGAGTGTGTTTTGGAAAGAATGGTTTGTATGAATATGTGAGAACAGCATGACTTCTGCAGTTTGGATTTGTCACCCGCAATGCCACAGGACTGGACTGCCCAGGACCTGTGCTGGGGAAAGGATGATGATAGTGCTGCAGGAGAAGGATTTGCCTGGATATTTCTGGATTGATAAGCACCTGTGCTGATGAACAGAAATAATAAATATAAATTATACATTACTTGTGCATCTTTCTGCTGCTGTTATGAAGGATGTTATTACTTTAGTTTCCAACTGAAATATTAAATGGGGATATTGAGCATTCTGCTTTGCCCAGCTCACTGCTATCAGGCTTGTACCAGTGCTGTATCCTAAGCAGAGCTGAAAACCCCTTGGGATATAAAGCCCCAGCATTTCCCATCTGTCAGTTCTCTTTTTAAGTTTATCACATGCCCATTTGCACTTCTCTCTCTCTTTTTAACCCATTTTCAATATCTAAATTCTTTACAGAAGTTTGTGTTTGTCTCCTGGGCCCCAGCCCTTGAAGCCATTGGCTCACAGCTGGCTGCAGGGGCTCCTCAGGGGGGAACAGGGGACAGCAGAGCTGGGGACCACCATGGGGGTGGCTCATCCTGGGGACCACCATGGCTTACACATGGGGCTCTCAGTGGGGCTGCAGGATGCTGCACAGTGGAGAAGAGCCTGCAGATCAGGGGCAGAGCTGAGGAGAGCAGGCAGCCATGTCTGCTCCTAATGGGAATCTTTGGAGACAGAGGGGAGCAAGCAGCCTCTGCAGCTCAGCCACCCACTAATTTAATTGAAACCAGGTAGAAGGAGAGACATTCCTGTATGGATGCAGTGAACAGGGACTGCTGGTGATGAGCTTTTTTTTTGTGTTACATCTTGTAAAGCCACTTTGGTATTTTCCCTGTTTAACCTGGTCCATTGCAAAGCTTTGAATGGAGTGATGAGGGAAGTGAGATGCAGGTAAGCCCAAACCTGAAGTTCAAAATTACTAACAAGTAGGGAAACAGATTTATCTGGGATCTGAGAGAAGCTCTTTGGTTGGTTGGATTATGAGGTTGGAGAGGGAGCTGGGAAGCCTGGACAGAGGCACAGAGTTCTGTCTCAATGCCAGACAGAATGCAATCCTCAAAGAGACAACCACAGTCCAGCTGGTAAAAATACCAGCTGGTTCATGGGTGAACAGGAGCTAAAAGAGCTGAGAAACCACACAGGAATCTGTTCCTTTGTCTGTGATCAGGTGGTAGGAAGGGCTGAGACAGCTCAAGGAGCTAAAACCCAGACCACATCTCCAGGAAATCTATAACTAAAAAGAGAAGTTAGGAGACTTAAATAGGAGAGAGACAGGAAGCTTCACTCTGTCACAGATAAGAGCTGGAAAAAATATCCTCCTGAGGATTTTAACTGCACTGAAGTAACAAGCAGAAGCTAGAGAAAGATCTGTTATTGATATTTTTCTCTAAGACTAAAAAATTATGCTGCACCTTGCATGACATGAGAAAGAAAAAGCTGAAATATAAAGCTCAGCAGCTACAGTGGGGTTCTGTAGAAACCTTTGGCTACGTCTCTGTAAGATTAAGTCAGAATCAAGCTGAAGGAATTCTTGTGACATAACATTTGAAGTAACCACCAAGCATTGTCACATCAGCTTGAGGATGATGAGAAGGGAAGGTGATAGCACCTAGCAAAAGGCAGCTGCCAGCCTGTGGAAATCTGGAAGGAAATAGGTCAGGGGGGAAGGGGTTGAAACTGTCATTGACCTTCTAGTGCTGAACAGCTCTGTGCTGCCTGTCCCTTGGGGGGACGTGGCTGAGCAGAGAGTGGGCTAGGGACAGTGTTTATTTATGGCAGAGGCACAAAGCAGGTTTTCTGACCATGACTTTGCTGTGGGATGGCACAAAGGACGTGCCTGCCTGTGGAAGTGATGGTCCTGACAAAACTGGGAGGAAATTTAGGAGCTTGATTTCCCAGTACTGGTGCATCAACCTCAGCAGGGTCTGCCCAGCCTGGCCTGGTTGAAGCTGTGCTCTGGCACTTGCAGGGAGTAGCAGCAGCAGGACAGGCAGGAGAGGGAGGCAGCAGAGCTGTCAGAAATACAACATTGAGAAGCATTAAAAGCAAGTCTCCAGCAAAAATACAGAGGAACCTTCTTCCTCCAGCCTTGGGCACATGAGATCTATGCTCTGTGGGCTGCTCCCTGGACAGGGAATGATGTTTCCTCCTTTCCATAGGTTCCTGTCTCCCCCTTGCCCAGAAACACACTCAGAAAAAAAGCCAAAATAAATTACTGTCAGTTGCAATTGGATTAATTTTCTGGTATTCCCTCAACAGCACAGGAAAAATTGCTTAATTTAAGTGTAGAAATTATTTTGGCTCAGGTGGAACAGCAGCAAGAACCTGTGGATCATAAATTCAAGTCCTGAGCTCTTGACATGATGTGTAATTAATTTCATAAATGAATCAATTGTGGCTTGAAACTGTTTGTATTTCTCATCCTGTTACTCCACCTGGTAGGCTGGTTCAGAGTCTCACTTTTTCAATTATTAAAAGCATCCTAATTCCAGCCTAAATGTATTTCTAACCATGAAATACAACTTGTTTTTCAATCATCTCTCTTAGGTTGATGTAGTTTTCTTTCACACTTTACCTTTTTCCCTCTTATTTTCTTGTGTAAGTCATACCTGGCTGCTTAAACCCTGTGTCTCTTAAGTTTAGCAAGTTGGTTAGTCTCTTCTTGTGGCACACACTGTCATTTCAAGAGCTTCAGAGCACTCCCTTTTGTGGAATCCTCTCTGGATAAGCCACTCCTGAACACTTGTGGTTGTAATTGTAAATATCTTCCAGATGGGATCTTGACAGTGCTTTCCACAGTAGCATTAATATTTTATGTTACTTAAATTCTTATATTTCAAGAACAGATTCTGGTTTCTGAATGCCTCATTTCTTCTTCTGTTTCGTGCTTTGAGAAATTTATCCTTAGGTTAGGACTGGTGGAGATCTGTTCCCCTACACTAAAGGGCATTTTGTCAGGAAACTTAAGGAGCTTGTGTTAAACATGGTTTTCATTTATTTTCTGCTTAAAAGAAACCCCACCTAATTTATTAAAAAATAGAAGTTGAAAGGAACACTTGAGTTTTAAGAAAATGACAATTCAAATGACAAATGTAACAGAAAATTTAGTGGCACTATGCAAGATGCTTCAGGTGAATAGACAGTAAATAAAATACAAAAGAAAGAGGAAAATAAATGTTCTTAAATAGTGCTTGAAGAATGTAGACTCAGAAGTGATGAGCTTCAGAGGCTGATTTTTCAGATTTTAACAGCTTGCTAGTTACATAAGATACAGAGAATCCTAGGCAAAGCAGTCCAGCAAGAAGGCAGAATACACATGTGGGGATAACTATCCTAAAAATAATCTGGAAGTGCTGAATGTTGGATTGGGTCCAGTTGAGATATTAGAATCAAAACCAAGAGCAAATAACCTTTTGTGGTTACCAGAAGGGGGAAGAATATAGGTCAATGTGTAGTAATAGCCTTTCAAAAAGCTAATGATTTTTCTGCTTCACTTCCAAAATTTTCATACCCTTTGGTGGCCTTGTTCATGGAGCAAAACTTGGGATCCCACGCTGAATTTATAGAGGCTCCATTATTTTTGCATTCTGTTAATAGGATGGGTACTAAATTGCTCAGGCATATGTGGTCACTGTGGAGAGTTTTATAGATCATAAGATAACAATAGCTTTTCAATTAAGGTGCTATTAATTCATGCATCAAAAACTCACATTTGTAAGAAACAAGTCTCAGTTATTCTCCTGTACCATATTTGTTCCTAAAAATGGACAGCTGGGATGTGAGTGAAAAAGCAGCAGCTCACAAACTGCAGGAGCACTGGCCAGTAAAGCTTTGCAGTGAATTTGACTGCAAGCATAATTCACCTCCCTGTTTTCTCCTAGTTTTTTTCTACTTTTTCAGATATTCCATGGCTACCCAAAGCTTGTAATATCCTCCCAGGGCTGGTTTGTGATGTGACCACACAGTCTGTAATGTCTGTGGTTCAACTTAATAGCTGTCAGCTCTTACAGACTTTTATGGTAGCTGCAAACATAAAAACCACAGAGGTTTCAATTGTCTTTAACTGAGCTCTTGGTCATGTTGCAAAAGTTACCCTATTGCTTAGAAATCTGAGTGCTGATGGGAGGTGTTTCTGATTGCCACAAGAAGCTGAGTGCTCGCCTGTCCCTGTAAGGCTGTTCAACAAGGCAGGGCTCTGGTCCAAAATAGATTATCTGAGTTTGACTGAAGATTAAAGGACCTACTGAATTTAAGAATTCATAATTTTCCTGAGCTGGTTGAAGTGATCATAGTAATATGCAACTAGACTTTATTTTCATTAATACTCTTAAGTCTAAATTGAAAAACCATGATTTAGTGCTGCTTGAATCTATTCTTTCTCCCATTTTTTGTTTGTTTATTAATTTGGAAGAATGTTGTGAAGGACTAGCAGTGGAACTGCATTTGCATAGATAACCACAATAATTAAGAATGCTATTACACCATTAATTTAAAAATTAAATGGTGGACATGTTAAGAAATTAAATCTTTCAGTGGGGACTGCACAGGAATTTATGGTGTGAACCAAAATGATTTGTTCTTTCATGTAAAAGGCATCTGATTAAGGTCAGCCTATGAGCAGAAATGGTTCCAATCTGCAACTGAAAAACTGCACCACTGTCTGCACTAGAGATTAGAGCTGGCTTGATTTTATGCACATTTGGTCAACAGATGGTCAAACTATTCTGTGGGCATTCTGGCAGTGTAGAAGTCTGCACATCAATGACAAAAAAACATCACAGGAATAAGTAGAATGTCAGTGTTCATCTGAACAGAATGAGCTCCCAGTGTCAGCTTCTTGAAAAGTACTGTAGTGGGCTGACTTGAAAGGAGAAAACCTGGAGTAACATCACATTGTTATTTAATTAGCCAATGCCATTCATTCTGATAAGACTGAAGGAACAGAAAGGCTATGAGGCTCATATAAAACATAATGCTATTGGCCTTTGGCCAGAGCAGTTAGCTAATATTTTCTGTCTCACTGGATTGTTACCTTAGAAATAAACAAATATAAAAAAAGATACGCTGTGAATAATTCTTCTGCTCAATTTCATTTGGAAAGAATACTACACAAAAGTCATGTTTCTCTAAACACAGTAGAAATAAACAACAGCAGGCAGTTGCTGGTCTGATATGCCCAGGAATACTGGCACCTTCTTCAAGGTCACTGTTTTAATATACAGTGTGTCTGGCAGCATGAGTTAAGGTATTTCTCTCTCCTGCTTTTGCATCACCCTTATGCCTGTGCCACAGCAGTTTTCCCTTCTCCAGCCCCTATTCCATCTGGGCTGTTTTTCCAACTATCTCAAGGGACTGAGACTGCTTGAAAGGAAAAGAGCAGAAAATATGAAAGGGACAGAGAAAAACTGTTCCAACACAGCTGAAGGAGAGGCTGTACTGGGGTGAGAATCTGTGTGGGACATGGGGAGTAGGGAGAAGTGTGAGGACCATTGGCTGAAATTGTCACTCACCATTTTTAGTAGTGAAATCCAGTGTCTTTGTTGTTGTGTCCGTCACTGCTCCTCTGGTTTTGATCCTTTTCCTCCTCTTACCCATAGCTGAAAGCAGCCCTACTCTCAGCCTGCTATTTGTGATCAGCCTCGGTGACATCTCTTAAGCCCATGGGGTTTAATTTCTGATCCACCTTGAATGGGACCAGTGTTTCATAGGTGGCTTCCCTTTTTCCTGTAGTGGGAAGGAGCAGAACTCCTTTTTCTGTGCAGGCTCCATTCAGCAGGGTTGGTGTTATCATCAGTTTAACATTCATGATGAATGTGTGGAGACCAAAGATGACTTTTGATGGTGCCTATTAGCAGCTTTTAAAATGGAGGTGCAAACCTTCCTCCTTTAGCTGATGGGGCTGAAGTTGATTGCACTGTCCTCAGATGGTGGTGCCAAACTGGAGCTGCACTGGCTTTTTGCACCTGTTTGAAAGGGCAGAGAAGGATGAAGGTGTTCTATGAACCATGGCAGTGGCACAGGCTGCCCCGTACCACAGTGAGTGATAGCAGAGGTGCCATGGACAGCTTGTCTGAGCTGCACAGACCCCACTGTTGGCTCAGAACACAGCTGTGGGGGGGGTTTTAACCTGACTGTTCCTAAATGGCAATAATCTCATCGTGGTGTTGTTTGCACTGTTAACAAGGTGATGTCTTTTGCACACATTTGGTTTTAGTTCAGTGACAGAGCTCGGGTAGGATTGAAACAATGCAACTAATTACTGTGCATATTCAAAAGATAAAAGAGTGCCCTTAATGTGTTATTCATAACATGGAGCATGAGAACATTATAAGGCTAGGATTGTCTTTAAATATTAATTTCATGGTAGCCATGGATGCATTAGGCTCGTGTAAAGAACAAAAACACTGAATGCAACTCTGAAATTTTTTCCATGCAGTTGACTTTTATGAATATTTTTATTCTCTAGAATGGAGGAGACAGTGAGAAATCTGCTGCAGAGCCAAGGATCCCCAGGCCAGCATGGAGAAGGAACTGTCAATATCATGAAGGTATATCAGGTATTAGTGACTTACTACCTGTTTTTTTTTTGTGATAGAAAAGTTCTTTAAAACAAAAAATCCCACTACTGAAACAAATATCTGGCACTGTTTCCTCTATTTATTTATTAATTATGAATACTTGTGAGTGGTAATGGGTTCAACCTACATTTTCCCAGGTGTTCTCTCAGCAGAGTTTAAGGTTTTTCACTTTTATTGTCCTTGTGTTATCCGCTGTTGTTGCTCCTCATAGTTCACAGAGGACAAAGAAACTAGTTTTGAGGCCTTTATTAAAGCACTTAATATTTTAAGTCATATGTTCCAGCCTCTCTAGTGAACATAGGTGTTTTTGACAGCTTGACCTTCAGATTGTGATGGATAATTTCACCACTCATGTTCTTATTGGGTGTGGGGATCTCTATCAAGCTTCACAGTTTCATATCCCTGCTTGTGCCAGGTGCATTTTATCACCCTCACTAGGGATAGAGAGTGTCTCAGGACAGAATTTAGGAGAGAAAGATTTTAGAGGTTTTTCAAAGGGAACAAGGTTTGTTTATAAGACGGAAGAGTTTTACATTTTCCTAACAGACTGTTGCATTCTGGAAACAGTGAACCTGAGGTGGTGGAAAATCTTTTAATTTAAGAGTCTGGAAACAGGAGTGAGATACATCTCAGTTAATCAAATATCAGGCACGTGAATTCTTAAAAATATCTGACTTAATGAAGTCAGTCCTCTGCTGTATCTTTTTAAACAGAATAAACATTCTTATAAAATACTGAAATAATATATTAAATTCTATACCAGGTAGTGATCCATCAGATAAAACACTTTTCAAAAGTTTGAGTTATATTAGTTCATTCTTACAGCTGATGGATCAAAAATACAGCAGTATAGCTAAACAAAAATGTATATTAAAGAGTATTTATCACTGTAATTAAATGTTCATTTTAAGCTTGGGTTGAGAGAAAGGAATCTTTTAGTTTAACCTTCAATAGAATCAAATTTTCTTGTTAAAACGATAGCCTGTAAAATTTAATTTCAGGACAAATTAAATTTTTTTGTTGAAGGTATAATAGAACGTAGTTCTTTTAGAAACTGTTGACAAAGGCATCTCTATTTTATGCACTATCTTTTTGGGGTGCAAAATTGAAATTCATTTCCCTTCTCTTGTTTCTTTATGGGCTTAAATCCATACATCCTGCTCACTCCTGTCACCACACAGTGGTTGTTCTGAAGTGGGCTTGATGTCAGTCTCTCCTCAAGGTGGATTACTTGTCTGCCCCTGTCTATTCATAACAGACATCTGGGATGATTTTATTATCTGCTTTTCTCTGTGCTGTCTCACTGTGGAAACCCCAGTAAGGTGGTACCACAATTAGGTTTCAGCTTCTTTGGGTTTTGCTTTTGAAGTCTCAAGAAGAAAAGCAAAAAAATACTGCAGTTTTGTTTCATAGAACTGAGGTTTTGCGGGTTCTTTATTTTTCTTTTGGGCACTAAACTGGAAAAAATTAGCTATGTGGTCTTTGAAATTTGAGATTTTGTGTGCTGGTTTCCTAGGGGGGAGATAAACCTGTCGTTCCAATCTTGGTGTTTGTATATTTCAGTGTAGTTTTTCACTGTCTTTATTTGTTTTCTAATTTTTGGGAAAAAAAAAAAAAGAATTTGGGTATGATCTTGGGTTTTCTTCTCCTTTTGGGCCACACTGATAGAGATGTTCATTGTCTCCAGCCAGGCAGGAGAGTGGGCACTGTGGTGTGCTTTGTGTAAAATCACCTGGGTTTCTTTTCTGATCAGCAAAAGAACAAGGCAGTTGTGCCTAGATGCAAGAACATTTCTTCATTTTCCTTCAGCTCTAACAAACAGCTCCCTCCATTGTGAAATGGACCCCTTTTGTTCCCTTCTTTCAGGACTCAAGGTTTTGTCTGAATTTGAGGGGTGGTACTCTGGGCAAATTCCTCAAACTGGAGCTTTGCTTTCTTTCAGAGTGAAGCTCTTTCTGTCCCAGAGCCTTAAAACACCCATCTACCTGTGTCTCTGGGATCATTTTAGTGCGTAACAGCTTCCTTCCCTTCCTGTCTCTTCTTGTTCCTGGGAACATTTTCACTCATGGTATCTCTCAGCTTGTTTTTTAGCCATTTTCATTCCTTGAGTATTGCTGGGATGCAATCTTCTTTGCTTATGAATTTCCTCTCCTAATCCATGACTCAGAAGCAATGGGTTTTCCTCTCCTGGAGGAATAGCTAGGCTGCTGCATCATACCCCAGTCTGTGGCTGGTAAAACAGGTCAGAAACACAGAACATTTTTGTTGTGTTGACAGCATTGTGGGGGATTTTTTTCTGAATGTCTTTTTGAGTCATCCATCCTCGCATCCCTTTTGTTCACTTTTGTGAAAAATGTGAACAAATGGCTTTTTTTTTTTCTAGGAATTTTGAGGAATGGCTGCATTGCCATGGCCTGGGATGGCTCCTGCCATCAGGTCAGAGATGGGTTCCCTGGGTGTGTGCTTGTTGCAGTGACACAGTGAAAGCTGGGCAGTGGCCACGAGTCACAGCCACAGCTCATACCTGAAAGGCTCCTCAAAACAGGTACTTGGCAAAGAATCTCTGGTCTGAAATGTTTAGAAAGCTTTTTTGACATTGAGAAAAATATTAATGAAGCTTTCTATGAATCATTAATATGTTACTGAAACCAGCTGTGTGGAAATCATGGACAAACACACCATTTAAACAAATGATGAATCTTAAATAAGTGCTGTGTCCAAATTCAGCAAGAGACATCAATATTGCAACAAAGACATTTCATTTGTATTCCTCCAAATGTACTCAGACTGTTTTTTGATCTATTTATGAGCATAATTCACAAATAGGAATAGAACCTGAAATGTAAAACCCAGGCATTGTTCCTTAAAAACACTGATGTATTCAGGTTTTTGGGAACATGACAACTGTATTATCAACCTGTATTTGTGAAGGAAGTTTAAATGAAATTTTGTATGTTATATTCATATGCATAGAGAAACCTTACTGAATGTGTAACTACTAACATTGTTTTGAAAGCCATCCTCTGCAATCAGTGACCTTTGGGAACACATCCTGAACCTCACGTTTTCTCTGTCATTAGTGTGATAACATCAAAACTATATGATCAGTTGGTTCAGTAGAGTAAGGGATTTTAGTGCAGACTCTGTGTTTCATAGCAAAATGGGGACAAATGAGGTGATTTCCAGTATGACTTACCAACATATGTCCCATATTCTCTGACACTGGAGTGACTTAGTTTTAGTGTATGAAGTTTGTTGACGCAAATATCTGAATATCATAAAAGATAACTCTGCACATTAAATGATTTTGATCTATTGAACATTGTCTATATAGTTTTTTAAACAAATATAATTATTGTTCTGGGATGTATGAAATTGAGTTATTATTATAATACCAGTATGCCTGACTCCAGAATAAATATTCTTGCTAATGAACTTTAAATGTTGCATAGTGATAAGGTTAGAATAATAACAATAAGAAGGTGGGGCCTAAAGTGTTATTGCAATATTTTGTTAGGTCTTGCCAGTATTCTTACTTAAAGCAAAATATTCTAACTCTTTCCATAGAGCTAGATGCCCTATGGGATTTTAATTTGCTGGACTTACAGATGAGTTATGTGATTTCTTTTGGGTAAATGAATTAAGAAGCAGGATTGTAAATAAAATTCTCCTTTGTTATCGTTTTACATAATAATAAATGGAAAATTTATAATGAATGCTTGCATAAATGTAGACCAGAATGCATGTTACTTGAATAGCCTTAACCCATATTCTTAAACTCATATTTCTTACTTTAAATTTTATTTGACTAAAAGGCTCTACTATGCATTAGCTTTATGGTGTTTCCAAGAGACATTGACCACCTAAAAATAAGATCATGAAAGGCCAAACCAAGAGCTCATGTATTCCCCAAAAATAACTGTGTGCAGTTCTTGAACCCCAGACTTTAAAGCCAGCACCCCACAGATTTTCCTTCCTGAGTTTGCCCTTGAGATTTGGATATCAAAAAACTTTCCTGCTTGAGCACAATGCTGGATACTCTGAGTCTTACCTGATTACAAATCACTCAAAGACTTGAAGGGGTTTTTTAACTAATTTTGACTTTATGTCAGTGTACAGTGATTGAAACAGATGAGGAAGAGAATTTGTTGTAAGTTCACAGTTTAATATCATTCTGAAATTGCCCACGTGAGCACTAAAGCTCAGGACAGGCATAGTACAGTCACATTGGGGAGGTAAAAACATACTCAAGTGATACAGGCACATTTCAGGTGGCATTGTTGGCCACATCAACCCCATTTTTTGTCTGCATGCTTTTGTGTTACTCGAATGTGGAGCAGTTGTTGTGGCTGTCACTTCTAATTTGCACAGCCGTTGGTGTCAGCAGCTCTTTCACGAGAGGAAAAACTGTAACCATTGGCAATATAATTTTATCTTAACACAGAATTATACAAGCTTATTGTTCAGGCCATTGATATGTAACATTTTATAGATAGAGGCATGGCCATGAATTGAGCAAAAGGCACTAGTTAAATTCCCTAGCTAAAATCCACATAGGATTTTTAATGCTAACTTCTATTGCAGAACGAGGATGTATATCCTTAAACATCTGTCTCTGGAGTGGAAATGCCCACAGGGGACTGCCTGAGCCAAGCCTCCTGAGCTACTAGGGAGTACGTTACTAGGCAAATATTAGCAGATTTGTGTTTCACAGAGAAGGACAGAGAGGAGCCATCCTCACTCTTGGGAGCTCCACTGGAAATCCTGGGATGTCAAGGACACAAGCATTTGCTGTTGGACTGCTTTTCCATGCAGAGAAATCCAGGGCTAGCTCAGTAACAATTTAATACCTTATGGCTTTTTCTAGATTTGCACCACTGTGCAAAGATTTTGGTAAATATGTAACAAAAATGAGGTTGGATTCTGTACCCCCAAAAGAGGGTGATTGTGCTCCTGAGACACTTCAAAATTTGTTTTGTTGCAAAGACTTTTCTCTTTTTGGTTGTTTCTGATACCGAAGCACAGCAACGGAGCTGTGTTTAACACAGCAAAGTCTCATAAGTGAAATGTGCCATTTGTGTTCCTGTTTGTCAGAAAACAGGCTGTTCTTTCCTTCCCAGAATCATGGAGTCACAACATTTTTTGTTGGACGGGGCCTTAAAGATCATCTCATCCCACCCCCTGCCATAGGAAGGGAAACCTTCCACTAGACAGATGTTCCAATGCCCATCCAAGCTGGCCTTGGCTACATCTCAAAACAAAGCGCTACCAAATTAAAGAGAACGGAAACAAGGATGTCCTGTACTTACACAAGAGTTATCCCCGTATTTGGTTACATCCAGTCACCCACAGTTTATGCCTGACTGACCATCTTTTTTTGCCATCAGGAGTTGAGAATGCAATGCCAGTCCTTGAAATACCAAGTTTGGTGAAGGATAGATGAGGTCTCCAGATAGAAATCTACATTTTCACAGGGTACAGGTGCCATTATACTACCACTTTAATCCATCACACATCCTCTAGATATCTACAATATCAAGAGTCCAAGACTGACTGATTTGATGGTACTATATTGTATAATACTGACTATAATTCTAGTTTACATTTCCTTCTTCTATTTAGTGTTTCTATCTTTTGCTGTACCTTACTTCTGATTCTAACTTTGGGAATGAATCCACAAAAGTCACCCATTGCCTGAACACAAATGTTTCACTTTCCCCAAACGAATGAATGTATATATGGTCAAGTGGATTGCTCTCTCCCCACTTCCCCATCTCCCTAAAAGATGCTGTTCATTCTGTATTTTGACATTATTTCCTTGATATTTTCCAACCAGAAGAAAGCAGCACTAATTATTAAATTTTTAAAAGTTGAAAAAAATCTAAAATTTTGCTTAGTTGAAAAAGAAATCTAAAATTTTGCTTATTTTCTAAGGCAAAAAAAGGGTGATGCTGCTGAATTCACAATCATTTTGTCTGTGAAAATTATTTTAACAAAAGAACTCACTTAGCAGTACACCAGTAAAATTTCTTTTTTAAAGAAAGTGTTCTTCTAATCAGGAAAAGTTAAAATAGTTGATCTGAATTACAAGAATGTATTTGAAAATTTGAAGTTTTGATCTAATCTGGAATGATTGTTCCCACGTCCCATTTTTGCGTGAGGATGAATTCTGATTTTCTTTCAGAAGTTTTCCTTACATGGCTGGGAGACCTGAAACTGTTCCCTGGCACTTACAAAAAAATCACCTGGTAATGGAATAATATAGCAGGTTTTTTTCTTCCTAATCCCACAGGTAACTCTTTAGGTCAGCTTCTGCAATTGTGCTTATGGTGAGAACTAGTCAGTTAATACACTGATCTCATTCCAAAATGCCATGGAAGGAAAATTGGCTTACTTCTAGCAACTTAAATCCAGAGGATTTTTTTTTTTTTTGCCTGAATTGCTGTTACATAAAATTTACTGAATTTGAATTTCAGAATAGTTTGGCTTATTTCTACTTCAGTCAAAGGAAGGTATTTTAAAACTGTAGTTTTAGTCAAGTGTAGTTACTATAATACCTACCCACCCTTCACAAAAGTTTAAATGCTATATACAGGTTTCCTGGAAGGAAAGATTATTACTTTAAGTATGATATGATAATGAACCAATTTCTAAGAGAATATCTGCATGAAAAATCGTGCTGAATATCATTCTCCTATTACCTTATCTAGATACATGAAGAAGGAGCAGCTGCTTAGAAAGGTTCTTTTTTTCCTGCTGGTAACTCTACTAATCAATGTGACTGAAGGTTTTCATTTTGAGAAGGAACCGGGAGCACAGGAGCTCCTGGACACTGCCCTGCCACTGCTGAGCCTGAAAGCTGGCCTGGCAGAAGGGTCAGTCCTGATTCCTGCTCTGACAGTGCCAGGGGTGGCTGTTGGTGATGGGGATATCCATTCACTAAGGACAGGAGCTGGGGACAAGAAATTCCATCTCCTTCTGCTGATCTGAGGAGCACACTCCATCCTCAAGTGCACTCTGAAGGTTTTCTGCTCTTATGCTCCTTTCCCATCTGAACTTTTTCAAAAGAAATATGCTTTTGATGCATGGAACGGCCAATAAAAGCATCATTGGGAAATTTATTAATGCTGCTGCAGAGCTGTTCAGCAGGGATGATAGCTTGTACTGGTGGGGAGTGTTCTGAGTGGAGAATAATGTGGAGAACATTTAGATTGATACACGGGTGGAGGGAGGCACATATCAGAAACATAAAGTACGAACTTGCTCTCTTATCCATCACAAGTGTTTAATCTAGGGAACGCCACTGCTCGCTCTGCTTACTGTGTAAGTGAAATCCAGAGATGAAAAAGAAGAATCTAATATGTTTTTCTGACAAGGGTAATGTTAAATCATGAACAATTTGGGATGTTTCTGTAAACTTTTGTGATATGTTGCATTCCTTTGTTTTCCTTCAATTTTGGTCAGCTTGTTCTGAACAAAAGCTGTTAGCTAAACAAAAATGTATTATTATTACACTTACTGATGTGCTGTCTAAAGCAAAGCTATATTTTAGTCTCTCCTTCCACTGGGAGAAAAGAAAGCAAGAGAAAACAGCTGAATATATAGATTAAAGCAAGGAAGGTAAAGCAGAAGTCGTATTTGTAGCCTTACACTCAAAGATAATTTCAATTGCATATAATTTTAGTTGCATTTAATTTTTTTTTCATATTGTAACTTGTTCGCTCAGTTATGATTTGGTTTGTGTTTTTTCAGGCCTGGGTTATTGTGTTTAATTGGACTCCCATTAGAGAATAAAGAAAATTTTTTTTAAGTTGCATGTGGAAAAAATGTATTTGGATCACAGAGATATTTGTGCTTACTCCTGTACTGAGAATCCTGCAGGACAAACTTACTACACCTTGGACTTAACATATGTGCCTTTTACACATCTCAGATTTTGCTAAATGAAATTGGTTATAAAGCTTGTCAGAAGATACTGCGAATTTTCAAAGGGTATATTTAGGAAAAAGAGGGCATGGTGGGGGAGAAAGAGGAGCAAGGTGACACTGGAAAACAAATTTAAACTTGTTGGAATGTTAAGTCTGTAGTGCTTGGAGCAATTTCTGCCTTTTTCAGCTTGTGCAGTCAGACTGAGCTATTTGTGCATAGCTTGAGGCTGCTTTTTTAATGAAAGTACAAATAAACCCTCATCCACAATTTTTGTCTTCATCAACAGTCTAGAAATTCTTATTTTATAGTGCTCACAGTGAATGGTGTTGAACACTAGGAGGTCTGCGCTGCAAACGGTGCTGAAAAGACATCATCTAAGAATGCATCTAGAATGGTCTTGCAAGGAAAAGCATTCACAATTTATAAATACACTGTTGTGGTTTGACTGCAGCTGGCAACCAAGCCTCACACCCCACTCCAGCAGGATGTGGAGAAGAGAATCAGGAGGGTAAAAGTGAGACAGCTCATATATCTGCATGAAAAATCATGCTGAATATTATTCTCCTATTACCTTATCTAGATATAAGAGGAATGAACAGCTTCTTAGAAAGGTTCTTTTTTCCTGCTTATGACTTTGCTAATCAATGGAACTGAAGCTTTTCATTTTGAGAAGGAACCAGGAACACAGGAGCTCCTGGACACTGCCCTACCACTGCTCATGGGTTGAGAAAATAATAGTTTAGTAACTGAAATGTTAAAACAACAACAGCAACAAATTGTAGTGGAAAGGAAAATACCAAAGAGAAAGAAACCCCAAGAAAGAGAAGTGATGCAAATGTGAACAAATGCTCACTCCCCACTGCCTGATGTCCAGCAGTCCCTGAGCAGTGGCCCCCAGCCAGCCTTTCCCCTCTGTATTGCTGAGCAGGATGCCATATGCTCTGGGACATCCCTTGGGTCACTTGGGGTCAGCTGTCCCTGCTGTGTCCCCTCCCAGCTCCCTGTGCACCCCCAGCCCCTTGCTGATGGGAAGAGGAGCACAAAAGCCCTTGGGTCCATGTGGGCACTGCTCAGCAGTAATGAAAGATCTTGGTGTTGTCAGCACTGTTGGCAGCACAAATCCAAAACACACAGCAGCTACTGTGAGAAAAAAAGAGCTGTACCCCAGCCAAAAGCAGTGCAAACACAAACAATTCTGTGTATGGATGGTAAATTGCAGTTTGGGTTTGGAGGGAGAGTCTGCCTTGATTATAGAAAGAGTGTGTGGTGTAGTGTACTCAGATCCCCACATTCAGTCACTGAAATCTAAGATAACTGTTCAGTAAATATCTTGTTTAGAAGGTCCTGTGGAAGCTCTGGGCACACCACAGAAAGCTCTGAAGTGTTTTCAGGTGTGGAGTTATCAGCATAGTTTGGGTTCCACATAGACTGGATTCTTGGATGCCTGTTACCACTGCCTCTCTATAAGAACAATTAATAGCTGCATTGTGAATATTTTTGATTTTTTTCCTCAGTTAAGTGGTTATGAGCAATCATAAGCACTATTTAATTATATATCCTACATACATTTTATTCTTGGTCGATTAATGTGTGATTAAAGTGTGGTTTTGGAAAATTGCAGGCATGACTCTCAGAAGAATTTGAATTTGCTACCATTGTAAAGCCTTTGTCTCTAATAAGTTTCAGAGTTGAAGAATTAAAAGGAATTCAGAAATGAAGATCCCACTCAGGCATCACAATCTGACACCCAAAATTGAAATAGAGATCTTTTGTATCTGAGGGATCCTTACTGCATTGCATCTGAAAAGCTTCACTTCTCTGAAGGACCTGTGCTTATCACATGAAAATGATCTTTAGCTTCTACAAGCAAAGATGTCATTTCTAATTATTACTTACCACTTTCCAGATAAGCAATTCATGTCATCCAACACTCTTTGGGAAAATCAGTATTTCAAAGATGTTGATCTTTATTAATTCTTGTTTGGTTCAATCAGAGTTTTGTCACATGTGCTTGTGAAAGTGTTTTTTTATAATCAGTGCTCTGGATCCCAGATCCAGTTATATCAGTATTAGATTATGCTATCTTGTATTATTATAGCCACTTGTCCAGTGCCTAATCATAGTTTTCACTGTAAAAAGAAATTCTGGAATAATCTTTGCCAGCTATTTCTTTTTTTCTTTTTTCTTTGTGTCTTCTGACATTTACTCTTCTTGGTTTGAAATTTTATAGCTGCAAATTGAAATATTTTTAAGTGAGCTCTCTTTTTTTCCTCTCCTTTTCCATGTGTGTGTGTGTGTATAGTGTTATTCCTAGAAAGCATCTTAAAAAGAAGAAAGGGCTGATGGTACTAACAATAAAACTTCTAAAGTAACATAATTTCTGAAATAATAGTTAAGAAATAGCTGGCTAAGTATCCCTTTGACACTTCTCTCTTCCTTGAAAAGGTGACAGTTCTCAGAGGAAAGACATCCCAATGACTAATTGTTAGGGTTAGCAGCCTTTTGCCTTTCTTGGGATGAAGAAAGAGGTAATTTCTGAAATAGGCAGTTTGTTCTCTTATCTTCTGAAAGCTTCTCTATGATCTTTTCTATCACTGTAGTTGCTCCCTGTTTATCAACAGTGAAAACACTTTCTTGTTCAATATTCTGAAAAGTAGATGGAAGAGAGAAGAGATTAAATTGGCTTTACATTCCACAGTTTCCAGTAAATTATCATTTGCAATTTCAGGTGGATTTCCTGCTGTCTTAATTTATTGTTCTTACTTTATTTATTAGTGGAAAGAGGGAATATTATAGTGCTCTTTCCTAGTTCAGCAAACTGAAATCCAGCTTTCTGATAAGTCTCAGTCAGGCCACTGCATTGTACAGCTTCATAGATCAATGTCTTTAGTGATTTATATCTTTCCATTGATCCTGGAGAGCTGGCCATTCCTGGGCTGCAGGGACTGTCCCCATCCCTTGTTTTCTATTGGCCATGGGGCCCATGGTGTTCTATCAAAGGGTTCATCATCACTGGACTGCTTGCTTGATTTATGGAGCAAACTGAATACTTGGAAATAATGGTCAGGGCGGGATGTCATTTCTGATTTGCAAAATGCTGTTGGTTTCAGAACAGCAATGACAGTTTAAACCAGCCTGACAAGCTTACACCATGTGGGACTCAGTTGTAAGTTTCTCATTAATTTCTGTAGGAAAGGGTCTACAGTGAGCAGCATAATCCTAGTTTCAGTAAGATTTGAATTTTTAATATTTTTTATTTTCTCTTTGTTGACACAGAGCATTAGAGAAGTAGATGAGCCTTTACTGCAGAATTCTCATCAGGCTGCTGTGCTTGCATCCTCTCTTGGTACAAGCATGTATTTTAAACCCATTGGTCTGGGGAGATCCAGAGTGGAGTTATTGTGTTTGTTTGTTTTTTTGTTTTTTTTTTTAATAGCTGTTTTACTTCCAGAACACCATTTCCAACTGTTACCTTTTCCCAGGAATTAAACTGCACTGATCAGCAGGACAGCACTTACTGTGCCTTTGCTGGATTTTGCACCTGGGGAGGATTTTGTTACTCAGTTTGAACACAGCCTGCCTGTGACTGTGCAGTCTGTTAGGCATGAGCAGAGACTGCTCAGGAGTGGCAAAAGATGCTCTTTATTTGAGATAACACAAGAAGGGTAGGACTTCAGGGGAAAAAGGAGTAAGCTGCTTTAGCCCATTGTTTGCTGCCTTCAGCATGCTCACTCCAGAGCCCTGTGTAGGATTTGTCCAATATCCCCCAGGAGATGCCCATTTCCTCTGTCAGATCTCTGCCCCTTCCTTCCTCCTCCAGCACTCAGCTGCCTTTGATATTAACAGACTTTGCACACCCAAGAGGTTTCTGTCATTCCAAGAGCCTTTGTCACCCTCTCTCTTTAGGGATTTGACTTTTAGCACTAAGGGTTCTTTGCAAAGCCCTGTTGGCTTTCTGGAGTGTGGATTTTCCACTCTGCCCTCACTGGGCATCACCCAGATGGAACTGGTGAATGTGGTGGGGCAGTGCCCTCAGTCCATGGCATGTCTAAGCACAGTTTCTAAGGTTAGAAGTTTTTCCTCTGTTCTGCACCTTTTCCATGGCTGAAATGCTGGAACTCATTTATTATTGCTTGGTAGTAAACTACTTTTGGAACTATGTACTTCAACGCTCAGGCAAGGGCAACAGCAGTAAGTGTCATGAGGTATTCAAATCCACATCAGAGTGAAATGGGATGTGTGTTCTGATGATGCCACTAGTGTGCAAAGTTCATCTAATTTTGTAATTAGAAGATGAACAGGTTATTTTTTTTATATGGCTGGAATTTACTCTGTGAGAAGCTGCATTACTCCACTTTCTGTAATGAAATGTCATAATCTGTGCTTTCTTCTACTTGTCCTTTGAAATTGATGCCCTGAGTTTTTGCAGGAAAGGTGACCCTGTGCGTATGTTTATGTGTTCTTACTATTGTTAGCCACATCCAATTCATGTCACATCCTCTCCTAAAAATAATAGTTTGTATTTGAATTGCATCAGAGATATACCTTTGTCATTTCTTTCCCCTGAGTTCATTGAAGTGTTTTATCTCAATGCACTCCTTAGGGCAACTTGAAGCAAAAATGGTTTAATGGCTCTTTTACAGATACTTGATTGTTGCATCAGTGGGTAGCAAGCATGAAAAAACAAAGCCCAAATAGTATATTTATGGTTCCTTTGTGATCGGGGTAGCAGTAATGCTGGAAACTGATGGAATGGCTCTTTGATGTTTTGTCTATGTTTTGGGGCTCAGAATGAGATCTTTGCTTCATGGTTTGTGTAAGGGTGTTCAGTAATTAAGCCCACATCATATAAAACTAATTCTTGAATAAAGTTTTAATATAGTAATAGTCAATTTCTAAGCTAATTATTATTTTAAAAAGACATTGTCGTGAATGTGGTCCAGACTGCTGATTTTTAATTCAGTTACCTGTATGGGGTTTAGTTAAGATAATGCCTTGCTATTAACTCTCAAACAGTTGTA
Organism: Motacilla alba alba; assembly: GCF_015832195.1. Lineage (NCBI taxonomy): Eukaryota > Metazoa > Chordata > Aves > Passeriformes > Motacillidae > Motacilla > Motacilla alba. Next base: position 7,222,805 of record NC_052022.1, read on the forward strand.
TTTGCACATTATTCAGGCAGGATCAGTTCTTCATGAAGATGCCCACTTTTATGCTTAGACAGAGTGCAAATTGCTTAGTAGTTATGGGCAAAGCATCTCAATTCTGGGGTGACTCACCAATGTCTGAGCTTTTGTATATAATTATCAGAAAGACACATGAAGAAGACTAGATGCTCATTGAAGGAATTCTCCAGATTTGCTTTGACGCTCAGTATTTGATGTTGATTTACTTCACATTTTCCATTCTCAGGCTGCTTGTGAGTTGTCAGACTGCATCTGCTCATGCAGGTAGAGATGGTGGTTTGCAAGGTAGAGCTGGTTCCTCCTGAGTTGTGCTCTGGTGATGGGTCACTCTCATCATCTGTGGAATTCTCTTTTTTCCCCTTATGCTTGCCTTGTCATTTTGGGCAATGTTTTACATTGCCTGCTTGTAGTCTTGGTATTTTCTTTCTCTGTCTCACTCTCTCTGTGGACAGAGAGCTTGGACAGATTATTATTGGAGTTTGCAGGATTCACTGTTCAATCCTATGATTTCTAAGGAGCTCTGTTAAAACTCAGCAGCCACTCAGCAGCTGCAGCTGGTAACAACTCAGGCTGACTGGAAATAGACTGGGGCACTTCTGAAAGTTTTGTTGTCAGTCTCATTCTCTCCAGTTATATGCTAGAGCAGATCTTAAATCAGTATTCATCTGGTAGCAGCTTGATTCTCAGCCCATTATTGAATAATTCAAATATTAGCTCTAATGAAGAAAGGTGAAAGACATTAGGCATGAACATATGTTAGCTTTTCCTCAATAAACTGCTTTATCGCTCCGTGGCAAAAAGCTGCCACTGAAAGCTGGTATGTTCAATGTTCACTGCAACTTTTAAAGAAGAAAATGGAAGTTATTAAAGAAATGACAGTTCTGAGTTTTAACAGTCTGAAGTAGAAGTAGCAGTCAAGTTGTGCATACACTTGCAGAATTGGCATAGCATGTGTCACAGAGCCTTCATGACTCCACTTATTTTGTGCTTTAATCATGTCACTAGCAACTTCCTCTGTCTTTTTTTCATTCATATACAAGGGAGAATTGGAGATATTTGCATAGTTAACTTCATTTGCACCTGTGAGTAATGACATTTTTAAAAAAATCTTTGCAGGAAAAGCTGTCAGAAGACAGTAGGAGATGTAAAGAAGGTGTGGAAAAAATTCGCACACAGGCAGATGAAGATTCAAGAAGTGAAAGCAGCAGCACTGAGGAGGAAAAGGAAAAAACAAAATTGCTCTTGGAGCGTTTGAAAGCTCTGGAGGTAAGAAGCACAAGAGTTTCACACATAAAAGACCACCCTCCCCGCTGCCTCATTCATTTATTGGCACTGAATCACCCTGTAGTATTAATCTAATCTTTCACAGTTCACCTGATTTCATGTTATGGGGTACTTTTTTCACAATTCATTTACCAAGGGTGAACAAGAAGCTTAGAACCACTAAAAAGAACCCTTTCTAATGCTGAGCATCACGTATCTTTAAAAGGAACTTAATACATTATTTTAATTCCTTTGAGACCATTTAATAAGAAAAATTGCTTTTACTCGTTTTGTTTCAATTATTAATATTGCAAGACTAATATAGGTGGTTTAACAACTGTCATAAAACTAGTTTTGCTCCATTGTAGTTTATTGCTCAATTTTTAATTGCTGGACTGCTTGCTTGGGAGAGCTCAGGCCTTTTTACTGCCAGGCTGTGGAAAATCTATTTCCTTGTAGACCACATGGAGAGCTGCACACTCTACATTTTGAGTACATTTCTGGAAAATTAGGATCTGCAAAATAGTTCACTTTGTGGTAGCTTCTCTCTTGAGAAGAAGTTTGAAAGTTTTCTAAGGCAGCCATGGACAAGGTGTATATTGTGGTTAGAACTTTAACCACAATATACATGAAATTACTCTGTGCTTCTTGATAGAAGCATGGGCTTCAATGTCTATGAAAAAAATGGGACTGCATATTTTAATCAATTTTTTAACTACTACAAAGTGTACTTTTCACCTTTCTAGTGTTTCCTCCCTTCTCTTCTGTTCAAGCATTTATGTAGCATTATAGATATGGGTAACTGAATGCCTTAGAATGATCTGAGTGACATTTTGCCTGTGTAAGGTGTTGGTAGACAAAAGATTTATCACTGGCCCTATAAATTTTTGTTTAAGTGTGAAGGCCATTTACATGATAGTTTTTTGGGTTGAGTTGTACTCTGATAGATTAAGACTCTGGGTTTTTGTTCTTAAGGACTTTGTTAAAAATTAAATATGAGCAGTTACAACCAGTCCTGTTTGGATCTAAATGCAGGATCTGAAATCTCAAAGGTGTAGGCAGTTTCTTTAATTTTACTTTAAAGGCTTAGACTGTTTGTAAAATAAACACATGTAATATTAAATAACTCTAATTTCACCCTGGGGATACAAACCACATGCTGCTAAGTGTTCAAGACAGTAAAACTCTAAAAAAAGTGTACAGTTTCATGTACTCTTGCTTTATCTGTTGATGGAGAATGACTGCAGGTTCCTTGGAGTCTTTTATTTCCAAAATATGCATGATTTCTGTTTGCTTTGCCTCATTCTTAACCAGTCTGCATGATATTTGCAGTTCTTTGTGTCCTCAGTTGGTAGGGAGGTGTTCAGTAATGTCACAGCCTTTATCACTTGTGGCAAATTGCCCAGATACAGAATGTACTCTAAGGACAGGCAGGATCTGCTTCAGGGAGGGCAGTGGAGACCTCTCCTCACTGGTGTCAGTCTTGTGCAGTGCCTTGCTCAAAACCACATGGTAGGGAATGCCAATACTTCTGGGATTAATCTACATTAGGGGTGTAAGGAGCTATCAAAGGAGAAAGATGAACTCCAGGGCCAACATTAATTGTGAGCCAGTATAATCAAAACAAAGTGTTGTCAACTGTGTGTTGTTTAACATTATGTATTTTTGCTGTATTTTTCTCTTGAAGAATATAAATTGCAGTGTCAAAGACTGTAAGGTTTATTAATTAAGAGACTTTTTTTAAAGTTATATGCAATTAGCTGTTCTAATTCTTTACTATTTTCTGACTAATTATTCTAAATATTTTATTTGTTTATCTAGAAAGGAACAAAAAATTACTGTTTGTTAGTTTTTTGTGCTGTGGGTGTCAGGATCTTTAATCTTACTTTACATTATTAGATGTTACTGAATTAATGAAATCAGAAGGGCTAATAAAGTGCTTACTAGAGCTGGTCCTCCATCTGTGCCCTCTGGAATCTGAACACTGCCTATAAATATAAGCTGTTAAAAGTAATAGTCAAGAGTGTGACACCTAATCCATTAATGCCTATTAATATAATTTCATTAATATCATCACTGGTAAGAAAGCTTTTGATGTCTTTTCCTATTAGTTTGTTTATTACTCAGCCCATGTAGCACATGACAAGCTGGTCTGTGAGAGCGTTGTAGAATGATTTCATCCTCTTCCTCCTCAGCTGTGTTCACTGGCCTGTTGCTTGGCACATATATTATAAATTTACATTTATGCACATGCATATAAATGTATTTGACAGTGTTCATCTAAGGAAAAGCCTGCAGGAGTTGTGTGAAGTTTTTATTCTATACAAGTTTAGATCCAGCAGGTATTTTTTGTTCTGGTTAGTATCTTCTCTTGGCTGCTCACACAAAAAGTTGGGTAAATCTGAGCTAATTTTCCAGTGAATGAAGTACCAAAAGAGAAAGGCTATCCACCAGCTCAGGGATAAATGGGTAGCTCCTCCAGATACATGTAGAATATAACATACTATTGAGTTTCTTTTATTTGGGATGTCTGTGTGGGAAAATAATTCCTGTTCCATACCTGGAGCAAATTGTTTCTGCCCTTCCTGGGCTACTGACATTGTAGATGTGAGGCACATGGTGGTTTCATCCAGGAGTTTCTGTGAATGGGAAAAAACCTGTAGTCATCCTGGTCAGCTGGACCTGGAGCAGGAAATCTAAGAATAAGGAAAGGGACAAGGCTTCATTTTCACAGGAAACTTTCTTTAAATAGCTTCCATATCATGGGTGTTGTGTTTAAAATGTCTTCTTTATTTTTTTTTTTTCCTGTCAATTGTATTGCCAAATAAATTTCAGTAATACCTTTTATGTTTTATTAACTGCTGTTTATCCTAGAAATTTTCTCAGTGAACAGTACAAATCAGTATAATATAGTCAACCCAACTGAAAGCTATCATATACTTTGATAAGAGATATCTACACATATTCTCCCATTGCTCCTTTTGCCTATTTTTTACATCCTTTATCATTTACAGCAAATTCTATTTCCACTTTACTTCCACTGATAAATACCATACGTTTCTAATCAAATGGAACAGATGACAAATAAAAAATGGTTCACACCATCTTGTGTCCCATTTTACATAGTTGAAATTAATTGTGATTTCCTGGATATCAAAATTCCTTTATGCCTTCAGCGTTTTTAGTTGGCTGCTCTTGAAATGCCATTTAATTTACTTCAGTAGTTATGATCAAATGCCTTCTAGCTCTTACAAAGAAAAAAAAACCATTCTCTGGTATCTTCTTTGTGTATCTGGACTGCTGCAAAAAATGAAATATTAAAGATATATGGTGAATTACATATGAACTCCGTGGTGGAATTTCCTTTTTTTAATTCTGCTTTCATCACCAGAAGAATTGCAATTTTTTAAATTGTAGCCAGAAATATACAAAAATTATAATTTATTCTGGACATGCATCAAACCCCCATACAGCAGTTCCAGATTTTTTCACCATTTTCACAATTACAGTAAAACAATAATATTATATTTCCAAAGTTACATACATACAAGTTAGGGATTTTTCACAAAGCCTTAATTTGCTCTCCTGGGTATGTTAGGTGTTATATGGATTTTCATTTCAAGATTGTCTACTATTTCTTTTTTCCAGCAAGAACAATTTACACATTTAGAGTCCACAGAGGGAAGCTTTAAGAATATTTTGCACAGCATCTGTAAAGGCCTTAAGAGTGTCCAAAACCTTTGTTATCCAACATGGAGCTATGGGTTCTCTGCCCCAATTTAGCCTCAAATGACTGAAGTACAAGCACCAAGCACCTGCATAATTGCAAGTGATTTAAACTGATACGCAGCATTAATGTCAGTCTTAATCTAAACATGTCTGGAAAAGCTATAGTTACTTTGATTTTAAAAATTTAATCAGTGATAAATACTGTGTCAGCTTTGAAGGCTTATTAAAGTCTGTCATTTGCACAGACATTTATGCAGGGAGGGTAATTCAGTATGAATTAACTGTGTCTGACTCTGTGAAATGTTCCAGCTCTTTTGAATGTCCTTCTCTGCAACTGCAGCAGTGCAACTTGCTTAGAAAGATTTGCTTTTGGCTGCTCATGAAGTGACTGGGACAGAGCACAGCCAACACCTTGTTAAAACTACGGTATTTGCATTCCAAACTAAATAAACATGGGCAACAAAAAGGAGGTTCCCCTGGTTTGCTAAGTGTCTGCTTCCCCAGCTGCAATGGGCACGAGTTCTCTTGGCCTCAAAAATACTGATTGAGGGCTTCTCCCAAGCTTGCATTTTTCAGCAAACCACTGGGGTAGCATTGGATTGTAACCTTGGAGTTACTGAATGAAAAGCCTAATTCATGTGTGAAAATCTCATTGCTTGCGGGTGAGCGGGACTCAATGAAAGCTTCAGTAAACCAAGCTGCACTCGAAGCAGGATCTGCTGGGGTAGAATCATGAAACCACTCTAAATTTAATTAAAGAATTTTGCCCTCTTACCCTTTGCAGTTCATCACAGAAAGATGTGTTTTGTTTTAATAAATTGAGCTTTGGGAGAAAACTCACTCAGGATAATAAGCTAAGTGTTTAAATATATTAGAGGAGTCATTTCCCTTTTATCATCACCATTAAACAAATGAGGAAGTATGTCAAGTATTTCCGATACTGGGTTTTTACTACTCTGCAGAGGAACAAAGACATGATAGTGATGAACTATGAACTATAAAATAGAAATATGAGAAAGGTACATAATTCCTCTGGGTGGATTGAGAGGATAGCTTTGAATGGGGTGCTGCTGGGTTTTACTTTGCTCTTTATTTTCTCTTCTTTATTTTTGTTTGTATGATTTTCCATGTACTGCAAGGTAAAATGGTAAGAAAACGAATAATTATTTTCTTTTCCATGGAAAGAAACACACCATATGCAGAGGCAAAGAGCCCAAGTTCCTAAAAATATCTGTGAGGAAGGACTTCTTGTTTATTGAAAGTCAGCTGATTCACTGGTGTATAGGAAATGTGAATCACTTGACTTAGATGCATAGAAAAATCATGAAACTTTGAAATATTTTGTAGCAACATTCTAAAAATTTTGTAGCAACCAGTCTTGTTCCACCCAATGTGTTTAATCTGATTCAGCCAGGAGCCTCTTCTTAGCCCAATGCCTTGGCCATCCACACAACTAGATCCATTATGCTGATTTGTCACCAAAGACCAGCCTACTTAATTGTAATTATTGGATGATTTGACTTTTAAATCTTTTCAGTAGGAGACTTTTATAATTAATTTTCTGAACTGTGCCTAAGAACTCTTTTGGTTTTTTATAGCGAGGGATCAGACAATGAGGCAGGGAAAGTGTTATTTCCCACCTTACACAGTGGCTGATAATGAATCAGCACAGAATTATGTCACTGGTTTCAAAACCAGCCCAGTTTATTCCAGCTCTTTCCAGATAACAGTATTGGCAAACTGTTTCAGCTTTCCAATAACTGAGTAAATTTTAAATTAAAACCAAACAAGTACCATCAAGCTGAATGTTTTCTTTAACTTGTTGATGCTTGAGCTCATCTGCTGTAGGTCCTCAGTGGCTCAGCTGGTCTTTGGGAAGCAAATCTCATGGCTGCTACCTGTTTCTCCCTGCCTTTGTGCCCTGGGGTGCTTTCTTCCTGCTGTCTGTCCTCCCCTGCTCTGGCTGAAGTCCTCAAAAGCTGGTCCTTCCCAGCTGTTTGTACCCCTCCAGCCAGTTCACATCTTCCACTGTGGCTTTTCCAGCCATCCCACGAGGGTGTGAGGCTCCATAGTTGGCACAGAGTTATCTGTTGGGATGTTACTGGAAATAATATCCTCATATGGATCAAGACTAATAGAAACCTCTCCTGGGCAGACAGTTCAATTCAGTTAGAATGTGGTGAGTATTTAAGAGAAGAGGATGTATTTCCTGCAGACATGTAAAATATTTATCTTTCTATTTTTCTCTCTCCTTTTATTTTTTTTTTCCCTAAGCTGGTTGAAATTCGTGGCAATTTCTCTTTTGGCATAGAAAAATCAAGATGATCTAGTAGGGATATGAATTTACAGCAGGAATGTTGAAAATAGCTCAGCCCACTGGATGTAAGAAGAGCTGTTCAGATTTACTCTGTCATTGCTGTAACCATTTCCTGCCATCGTTAGAGATTTCTGATCCACTCTTCACCAAACAGTTCCATCTCCTGAAATGGGAGAGTGCCTTGATAAAAATTACTGAACATTAAGTCATTGTCTCCATGGCCCAAGAGAAGGCCATGCTTATCTGCATTTTTCTCACTATTCAGTTCTACAGAAGCCTAAAATACTTTCTAAAACCAACCGTGGTGCCTCCTGGGAATTTTAGTCTGAGTTACAAACAGTATTGTTTTCTTTTCTGGTTGAGTCTAAGGGAAAATAAAAGAATATGGAATTGCATCTCCTAAGACACGCCGTGGCAGTGGTTCAGAAGTGAAATGGTTTGGGTAACAACGTGCAGAGCTTCTGAGGGTTTAGCCCATGTTGAAAAGGTAAAAGCTTCCAGATCAGCTCTGTTTTGTACCCTGACATACCCACAAGGCAGTAATATATTGAAATAAGCTAATTCAACCAAGTGCTCAAGAGAGTATGCTTCAACTCTTATTCCTGTTCTGCGGTGTCTTAGACCAGCATTTAATTGTTTTAAGCTTGTCATTGTGTCATACCCCATCAACTACTTGTGAATTTTGCTGCGTATCAGAATTTTTCTCCTTTAGCCTGCTCATGCAGTAAACAGGTTTTAATGAAAGTTACTTTCCAGCTTCAGTGCCCATCACGCACATCAGTGTATCCCAGTGAGGTACAAGGCACATAGGAAAGGAGTGAATAATTTGTGCTGTTCCTGATTTCTTCCTTCTTAAGGCAGAATGGTATAAACTGCTCTTTTCCAGGACAGGGAATCCAACATCTTGCAGGGGGAGAAAATGCAATATATGCATATGTCTTATATGCAATTTTTTTACTTCACATTAATGTTTTAGTCAGGGTGCTGTTTGGCATATCCTTTAGTTCACCTACAGAGGTGATTTTTTCCCTAAGTTTTGGTGCATGTAGTTGTAAAAATTATAGGTACACTATAGATTCCTCAAGACAATATATTGAAATCTGGAAATTTTATTGAAACAAATGAGATCATAGGTAAGCATTTAATGTTCATTTTACCACAGCCAAATGAAATTACATCTATTTTCTGTAAAAACCAGATAATAAATTAATTTTTTTCTAGGATTTTCCAAAAGTCCAATGGTACTTTTCTTACAGCTGTGTACCACACAGAAAGCTTTGTGGTGCTTAGCTGGCTGACATAACAGCAGTCTTTAAATAGTTCAGAGTATTGAGTATGGCCACAAGAATAATGATTTGGTGCCAGGAGGTCTGAGGAATAGGTGTAGTCAGTGAAGAAAAGGTAAGTCACAGAAGTCAAGGAAAATCATCTCGGTTTTATTAAACCTGTCAGATTTTCTCTATTGTAATGAATGTTAACTGTATTCTGCACACAGTCCTTGCTAGGTTTCAGTGAAGGAATCTGCTATTTCTGTCTCCCTTTTATAATCTAATGATAGTTTTTCAGAGCCCTTCTTTCCAAGTGTGGTGCCTTCTTGCAGATAATCAGCATTTACTGTAACTTACCTTTTTCAGCCATCAGGCGTGTGCTAAAATTGAGAATCCACTCTCCCCGTGGAATGGAATGAGATTTTCCAGCACTGTATTATAGATCTAGGTGGCTGTGTTTATCCCCATACATCCATCATTTTAGAGACTGAGACTCAGTAATTTTTTTAATAGTTTCTCTCAGCTGTGCACTCTGGGCCTGGCTCTCCACGAGTCCTTTCTGTGAGCCTGCTCATTACTCACAGTGGCACTTGTTTCAGAGGAAAGCTTCTATGTGACAGAGATTTTTAGATTCACGCCCTATATTTTTAATTTACATACTAATGCATGCAATTTGGCTGACAGTAATGACAGTTCTACAGTTCATAAACTAAATAAATAGTTGCAGTTCCTTTCAAACTGGCATTATTTTAAAAATCCCAGTATTTTGTGGATGTTCTCCACTGGCTGCATAGGAAATCCCAATTAATTTTCCTCAGCTGTTTGAGCTGAATCCTTTACAACTTTTTACTTACAACATAGTAAAATAATTTATCTTTTAATTTCTTCTTACTAACCTTGAAAATGCTTGAACAGTATTGACATCTCATGGTGATGCATTTTTTCTTAATTTGATAGTGATTTCTATTCCGTTCATCTTGTAGAAATACAGCATTGGAGATTATAGAAGGGATTCTGGGCAGGTGCATTTACACTCATACACTGGAATAAGGGGCACTGTGCTGAATTCTGGCCTGTAAGGGTTGGCTTCTGTGTTGGGAAATGCTTAATTACATATGGGAAACCTGTATGATTAACATACTCTTGAAATTCAATATTCACTGGTGTTATTGTGCAGCTAATTTGATAGTCCACAGCAGAAAATACCCAAACAATTATTTTTAAAGTCTGCTTTATCTGTCATGGTGACAAGCACAGATTTGAAGATTAGTTATAAATATATAGAGAGGATAGATAAATCAAAGGTGGAATAGTCTGACCTTGGTCCATTATGCATGAAACTGATTTTGCTGATGCTTCTGTAGGTACCTGATTATAACTAAGTGTTAAATTTCAGTGGATGGTCAAAAAAGCTACACATGATGCATCATAGCCTCATGTGCATGGATGTGGACAGCTACATGCACATTTTAGTGTACAGTTGTCTGTTTCAAAAGCTATTAAACGTCAAGGGGAGTTTTGTTTATTCATAAGGATGATTTTTTTTTGTTTTGGTTTTGGTTTGGGTTTTTTTGTTTTTATTATATGTTTTCACATACTGCCCACCCCTCCCAGTTAAGTTGCCTTTCCCCATATGGGGTCAGATCCTCCCTTTTTTTTCTCCTTAGGCTGAGCAGCATTCCTCTGCTTCCCACATGGCAAAAACAGGTCTGTGCCCCTGCTCTGCCCTTCAGGGATGTGCAGTTCTCACCTTCCCACACAGAAGGGAAGATGATCTTCCCTTCCTGACCTCTGGGCCCATGTTTCCTGTGCAGGTGGGGACGTGGTCACCTTGCCTGGCAGGGCTCCCCAGCTCCATCTGGGATCTACAGGCACATAATGCCATCTAGAGGGCAGAGCTTCTTCCCTTCCCACAGGAATACCTGGCATCCCTGCTGGCCTTCCATCACCTGTGGTGACAGTGCTCTTCATCTTTGTGATTCATGGGTTTTCCTATTCCTCTTCTGGGTATTTGTGCTCAGACAAAACCAAGACTTGGAAATTATTTAGGAGAAGTGCTCAGTTGGTGATTGCAGCTGTTTCCCTTTAATAAACCTGCAGGTTTCTTTCTTGTCTTCAGTCAAATGATCTGTTCCTCCAGAAAAACACTTCTGATTTTAAGTGTTCTGGCTCTTAACATTTAAGTTCTTCAGAAAAAAAAGTTATTTTTAATAGAGGAAGAAAGTAAGACCTGAATTTTTCATTCAGCTTTTTATTAAACTCTAAGTACTTACACAATTGGCTACTTTGCTAGACAAAATCCTCTGTAAAGTTATTGCAGCAACAGTTTCAGATCAGCTGAGAAAAGGGTGTGAGGGTCATGCATTATGTGAGGCTGCTGTGTGTTTAAACAGAGGTTGAAGTATTTTCTTCTCTTGCATCTGTCCTCCTGCAAGACTTGGTTAGCATTTCTCTTAACAGTTAATGGTAATCTGGAAATCAGTGGAAGCTTCTCAGCATTGAGGTCATGGGGCTGAAACAGCTGAAATTTCTCCTTAATTGCCTCCGATAGCTCCTCCTTTTTCATCTTTTGAACCTTACAGAGTTTGCTCATTCAGACCTTAGATGTGTCAAAGAAAAGTCTTGCACCCTCCTTGGTAATTTCCTTCAGTCTTATTGATGTCATTATACCTCAGCTGCTCGTACCAATAATGACCATTATAATATTCTTTTTATTAAATTACAATGAGGGTGCTTTCTGTAAGTTAAGTCTGATCTGTATCTCATAGAAAGGATTTTGTAACACTTTGTAGTGTCTCCCCAGTGCTGTGCAGAGATTACTGTTACACACATACATGCATAAATTTGATTCAATTAAGGTAGGAGGTGTGAAACAGAGAAAAAGGCTCTGTTGCAAGCTTTATAAACAGCATCTTTTTATATAATGCCCTGCTATGCAAAGTAGTTCAGGTAGCAGAAGCAGAATAGTTGCATGGAATAGCTTTCATTTGAGCTAATTAGCTCTTCCTGAGATCCAGAGTATTGGCCCCAGCAGAACAATGCAGGAGCAACCTGAGCCAGCTTCAGCAGATCTTTGCAGTGTTGACAAAACTTCACTTTCTGGGAAACAATCTTCCTCTTGGCTCCTCTTGCTGTGGCACAATGTAGGTTTTTTTTCCATTCCAATGTTCTTTTTCTCAAATATTTTGCCCTTTAGTTACCCCAGGGTAACTATTCAAAATTGTACCCATTTAGATAAGTAAAAATAGGTATTCTTAGTTCATTGCAAAAAAATAACTTAGCTAGTATTAGGCAAAACGTGTATTTTTCACAAAGACATTGAATAGAAATAAAGAGATGAGAATTACTTCTCTTTTTTGAGCAAGAGATTTGCCTTGCTGGTGACATCTGCCAGGCAGAAATATTTCCCAATTGCAGGCCAATCTGACAGAGCAGTAATGTGATCAGTTCTAGGTATATGTGACATTGCATAGTATTTCATACATTGATTTATTTTTGTTCTTTTTTCTGCATTTTCCCTTCAGGCCAATTGATTAATCACTGATCCTGCTCTTGAATGGGAGCTTGGAATAACAGCAACATTTCCTTATCTCTGATACTGATGTGATTTTATTTGGCTATCAAATTCAGCCATGTGAAGGTGGGTGCAGTTCCAGTGGCTGCACTTCAGCTGTATTAATTATGTGTGATGTGAATTTGGCTCATTCTGCAGATCAAGGCTGCTGCTGCTGTGCTTTTCACACCTGAGCTTCTTACTGGGGCTCCCCTGAACCCCATCACCTTTGATCTGAAGTGTGTGAGGCTGCCATTTTCAGCCAATCCTTGTTTTTTAAAAGACTTCTGGTTTGCTACATTCTCCCAAAATTGTGCTCTAAGACATTTCTTGGACCTCCTACAATGTAGTTTGCCAACAAATATAAGTATGAAGAACAAAATCTGGGACAAATTTTATATGCTGAAGAGCCAGGTTTAGTTAATAATTGAGAAAGAATTAAGTAGAACACAGTGGCACTTAATAATATATAATTACAACAGAATTTGATTCCGTGTAGCTACCTTGAATGTATATATTTCTGTACAGGTCTTTATTTTCTGTTTTCATCATGTACAAAGCCATAAAAATATCCAAGTAGAAAAACTGCTCTGGCACATCTCTCCTGTGTGCAGGAAAAAGTTCCCAACAGGCTTCTCTTTTATTTTGGTACTGTGGGATACATTTTTGTCCTGGCAGTTGACTTCCTTAGGACATCCCTATTAATGTTGGAAGATATCCTGTTACAATTGTGTGTGTCTGCCTTGGGAATAGTGTAACAGGAGCAGATCCTCAGACTTGTACATTTTGGGGAGTCACTCTGACTCCAGGTGAGCCCAGCAGCAGCTGGAGTTCCTGTTCCCATTTCCTGTAAGAGAAACCCAGCCCACTGGATCCACACCATGATGTGAGCTGTAGCCTGGTCAGCGTGCTGATCAGAAAAATCACTGGAGATGAGGACACTCTCAGCTCATCCAGGCCAAAAAGCCAGTGTGGATGGGTCTGATGTCAGCCAGCTCAGTAGGAGACATTTCCTGTAACTAGTTAGGATCACATTCTGATGCTGCCACGTCACACAGCTTCCAAGGGGTCCTTGTCCCGTCTTCTCTAAGCGAGCACAGTCTGCACAGGGCAGGAAAAAAAAACCCCGAACCAATTAAAACACTGTACTTTGCTGAATCTGTTAAAAGACAGGATTTGAGACCTGAGCTCTTGTTCTTCTGGGCCAAATACAACCACTCTGCAAATTCATTCTCAAAGATTAAAAATTAAATGAGTCAGAACTTTCAATTTAACAAATGTCAGTGCAGAGGCCACGTGTTGCTGTGGGGAGCAGGGGGCATTGCCCCATTCTTGCTGTGTGCCTGTGAGAACAAAAGAGAAAAACGTTCAGAGCTCTCAGGAGAAACAGGGTGATGTTTGCAAATAGAGTTTCATTTCAGCTAGCAAGAAATGAGCAGTAATTTTGTGATTCAGTTATTAGGAGTTGGCTAGTGGCTACAAAGCAATTGCTGCACGTTCTGTGGCATTTGATGCTCTCCACAGCACAGCACCAATGCCTGTCCTGCTCCACTTGGCTTCACAACTCCTTAGCTGGGAGGGACAGAAACAGCTGAAGCCATCAAGAAAAGTTCATTCTGAAATACCTGGGGAGGTTGACTTATGGGTGACTTCGGATGAAGAGAGTGGAATCGCAGGAAACATTGCCTTCAGGAATAACTCAGTGCTCCCATGTAGTTAAAACAGAAAAACTTGTGATAAATTTATGTTGGGAGCTGTGAAACAGGCGACATTAATAGCTTATTGTGGTGGAGAGCTTTTAACTTCAAGTCTTTAAAGGAACAAAGTAAAAAGATGCAGCATAGGAGGAGGAAAAAACCCATATTTTATTATGTTTAGAAATACTTTGTGGCAGTATCAATTACATCATCACATAATTTTTAATCTATGGCATAGTACAACAAAGAAAAGCTGTTATTCTTCCCAGAATTCAACTTAAAATAAGCTCAAGGGATGTTTTTTAAAGTGGAAAGCCAGTTGTGTATTTTTTTTTTTTCCATTTCAGAAAAACTCATACCTGTTTCTTTGGAAAAAGAAGAAAACAAAAAGATTTTGCCACTTGCATAGCAGAGAACTGGTATGAGTTTCCCATCACCCAACTAGTGAATGTGACACTCAAGCAAATGGACTCAGTGTTTTCCAGACTGTCAGTTTAAATCATTTTACTTCATAATTTTGTAATGTTTGAGCTAAATGAAGGAACTTAGGATATATAATTAGGGAAAAAAAATATTTCTTGATAAATATTCAGCATCCACTTTCTCTGAAGTCAGAGGAAAACATCTGTTGTTTTACCTTCCAGTGAGATCCAAAATAATTGGGTGTGGGATACATTTTTGTTGTAGGTTATGCATTAAATGAGGGGACAAAAAGCAGGAAGGCAGTAAAGTCTGAATATTTTGTTTCTATCATCAGCTCCCATGAGCAAACTCAAATGTATAATTTCCTTGGGGGAGTGGAATGGGTAAGTAGGGAGGAGGTTGGTGTTGCTGTCCCTTGAAGATGGTGCCAAATTGAGCTCCGAATTTTTACTGTTTACTATAATTTAATAGCAGCCCTTCAGTTCAGGTGCATTGAGCAGCCTGGAAGCACCAGTTCAGGCATTAAAGCAATTTTTTTTGCACTGACCTGTGAACTTATATTTTATTTTCAGTCCAATGTTATTAGAAAAAAAACATAGAAAAGCTACTTTAGAGGAGAAAAGCTGTTCTTGATAGATATAATTTCTAGTTTGTTTTTTTTTAAATCCTGAATAAACTTTATGTAATTCTTGTCTTCTTGATACTTAATTTCAAGGTTTTCTACCTGTGAAGGCAGTTTGTCCCCTGGTCTTTTTTTTTCATATCCACTTCCCAGTGCCAAGAATGAGCAGTAGCATTTCCATATTTTCTCTGAATGTCTCAGAGACAAGAGGTGGAAAATAAGAAGTGTTTTCTGCTGGGATAAAGTGGCCCAAACATTAATTTTAATATACAGATCTGAAATGCCCTATTCTTTTCAACCTCCCCATTAGATGAACCTTGAAGCTTTGTGTGCTGCTCAGGGGTGGATAATGAAATCACAGCAAGTACAAAACTGCCACAGTGTCAGTGAGCTCATGGTCAAAATTGCCCAGCTTTGAAGGATAACTCATTTACAGTAAATTCTGAAGTGCCCTCTCTTATTGCTTGACAAACTATCTTAAAATACATGAATTTTCTTCAAGATCTGAAATATTTTTTAAAAATGAAAAATAAAAACTACCTTTTGAAAACTTTTTTTTAAGGGATGCCATATGTATAAATGAATCAGAAGGATTCAAAGCCAAAATTTAGCTATTGGTTTCAATGTCACTCCTAAATTTCATAAGTCTTCTCCAAAATGTCTCCTTGCAAAGCAAAGCAAATATTTTCTTTGAAAATGACTGCACCAACCATTTTTTATTGAGCTTCAGCTCTGGGTTAACAGATAGTCAATGGTTTTCAACTAATCTTTACTAATTACAAATAATTACTATTCCAAAGAGTTAGAATTTTGCTTGGCAAGAAAAATTGAAGCAAATGCAACTGATATGATTGGCTCCTGTAAGAGTTTTCAATGCAAAGATAATTAGGTATGTGTCACAAGTTGATATTAAACACAAAATGCCATTTTGGATTAATCAAATCCTCACCACTTCCTTTTGTCTGTCTGTGTTAATTGTAAGAATCTTAGTTTAACTTACAATTTCAGGATTTCAGACCTTTTGTCATGGACCAGAGATTTTTATTTCTTTGGTAGAAGAAAATGACTGTGAATATTACATGGGGAAGAAGCACAGCAAGTCTGTCAGAGTGAAATGCATCAGTTCTTAAGGAGAGCAATTCCATAAGGGAACAAAACACTTAAAACAAAATGGGGGAGAAAAAAAGAATGGGATGGGAATCTTGGTGGGGCTTTTGGCTCTCCATCCCTATACTTCTATGCTTTATCAAGTGTACATGTGTTATATATAAACCATGTCTTTAACTTTAGGAAATACAGTTGTATGCTGGCTGTCTCTGCTTCTTCACATCTCTTTTACTCCTCATGCTCAAAAAATGCTTTATATGGGATCATTTGGAAGAATTTTTTTTTTGGGGGGGAAAGGCATCCTTCATAATTTTAACCCATTTGTACAAATGTCTCTATTGACAGTGCTTTGCCACTGGAAATGCTGAGAGTCTGTTATTATCTCTGTAAATACTGGTAGAATTTGCTGTTTTCTACCATTTGCATGCAGGTAAACATCCAACTCTATTATTGATATATCTGTTAGCAGTAGCCTAGGTGATTATTTGCTTGAAGATAAGCCTGTGCTTGTAATGCAGTCTGTTTTGCTAGATCTATTCCTAACCTTCTTTAAATGTCAACTCCAAACATTTCTGTGGTGTCAGAAGGGAAAATGTTGAAGGTTTTAAAGGCTTGTCATTCTTAGTTACTTTAGAGTTAACCAAAAGAATAAAAAGACAAATATTGTCATACTTGAGCCAGTTGAAAATTTCCAGCTCCAAATTCTAAGGGGGGGGAGGGAAGTATTTCACAGAGGAATTCTGAGTTTTGCTGCAGTCATTTTTAGAGCACATATGAATCTCATTTGGTTCTGGTTTGTTGGATTTGAATGCTGAAGTTGTACATTTATCCAATATAAGTAAATTTGGAGGAATAAATTCTAGTTGCACTCTTCTTTCCAAAGGGAGGCTTCCTCATTTGGGTTGGACATCCATTGTTTCATCTCGTGTGAGCTGGGAAATGCTCAGCAGACAGGAAAAGCTTTCTGTGGTTACGAGCCCCATCCAGGACTGTGGGTGGGAATCTCTCCCTGCAAACTGCTAAAAATCTGAATAAATGAGCAAGTTCTGTGTTCTGATCTTTGACAGCATGGAATCAACACAAATTTTAAAACTGTTACATAATTTCTGCTGTAAGTTCATGTTTAAATACATGAATCTGCTCATCAGTAATTGGTGAGGCATCATAAGAAGCTGCACAGACCTTGGGCTGCTTTTTGTTCACATTTAAACCCAAGGGGTTCTGGTAATCTGAAGTGGTTTCCTGATGTTGAATAAATATTTTCTGATTTCTGGCATACATTAGAAGATTGTACTGCTCTCTATGAGTCTGCAAACCCATGGGTAGCACGGCTATAGCAGAGCATGTCCTGGGAGATACAATGCTTTGGAGATTTAATATCGTTTTGTAACAGTGAAGAATTAAAATAAAACATTGTTGAAGTTGTGAATTGCAAGAATGATCCCACCAGTGCTGCCCAATAAGGGTCTTTTTATAGACAGAATTATAATTGACACTTGCATGGTTCTGTGTTTTATTATTTAACATCACATATGTATTACTTCCATGCCATGTTTTAAGCGAATGGGAGTTAAACACTGGCTGAGTATTTCAGATAAAATATGTCAAATGTTTTAAGTGGGGTTAAATATAACAGACCATTAAAAAATAAAGCAGAAAATGATGCTGCTGAGAAGGCTAAGTGTTTGGAAGCAAGGGTGAGAAGCTTGGCTGTCATTATATCACTGATTTGTTCTTTTGGTGTTTTGCCTTTTTTCTCCTATCTCCATGATCCAGAAGAAATAGTTAAGGCTGAGACATTTAAATAAAAAATCACTTTAGTTAAGTATTATTCCACCGAATTCACTGATTATTTCCTCATAGGTAGCACTCCCCAGTCTCAGTGTCCTGAGGATGTAGGGCCAGGGAGCAGAGCTGTTCAGCAGGGAGATGCTCCATGGTTGCCCAAGCTTTGATCTGTTATGGAAAAAGTGTAAAAGACAAGGTGGAAACATCCAAATGTTGACAGGTGGCCTTGAGGTGCAGTTCTCATTTTACTCCCAGCAAAGAGTAGAATTAGCTGTCTTTACTAATATAAAAGGCACTGGAAGGTGGCCAGTGGAAATGCTGTTATAGTGCTAGAATTAAATTAAGGCTTTTGTTCCTACAATTACATCGATTTAAAAGCAAAAATGTGATTTTCAGCTCTTCTGACCAGCATAAGTATGGGGTTAAACTTTTCTCTGACAGTTTGTTGGATTAGTCTTTCAAAGGACAAATTCTCTGCATAGCAGGGACAGAAACATGCAAAAAGTTCCCTGTGACCAAAGACACAGAGGTGGTTCAAGTGGTAAACTCTTCCTAGAACAGCAGCTTACCAAAAATGCTCCAAGGACCCAAGGAAAAAATGCAACAGCATCGCTTCTTACTTTGCCAACAACAGGGTTTGACCTCTCATGTGCTGTAGGAAGCTGTGGCCTCAGAAGTACACAAAATCAGAGGCCGAAAGCAGGAGAAAATTCTGAGTACATTTGAAGTGCTTGGACAGCTCTTAATACACTGCAGTGGGCATGACAAATGAACGTCTGTGTAAATCAATAAAGCTTTCTATAAATGGACAAATGGTTTGGTATGAATAACAAAGGAGTGCACATGGTAACTGTGGGGTAGCATTCTGCCAGGGATTTTAAAGTTCACTGTCATAACTTTGTTCCTCTTGACCTTTATTGATGATACCTTCAGAGCATGCTGAGCTGCTAACTAGATGTGCAACCTTTAGACCTTCATCTCCTGCCCATGACTGGATGATCTTTAAAGGTCCTTTCTGATCCAAACCAGCCTATGCTTCTATGATCTCCTCTTCCCTTAGTGCAAAATGCATATCACTCCCTGCTTTCTTCTTTCTTCCCCCTCCCAGCCTTTTGTTTTGTCTCAGCTCTGAGACAAAGGTTGAGTAAGGAAAACTATCTTGTTCATAATTCTCTTTTAGTCATGCGTCTCTTTTATTTGTGCATTCTAGTAGAAAATTCAATTAATTTTAATAGTTAATTAATGGTTTTAATTAATTTCATTGTCATTTTAAAAGTGCAGAGGATTGTCTGTTGAAGCATCAGGTGTGTAGCCTTTTATTAACTTTGAAACCATGCAAACAGCTCCCCCACAGGAGAAGATATCTATTGGAGAGAGAGAATTTAGCTGACTCAAAGTTAAGTTTTATCATTACCAGGGCTATGTTTTTTTGTCCTGAAGAGGAATTAAAATCAATTGACAAAGTCTCTCGTAATGACTGTATGTTAGCAATGGTATCAATTCAGGACAGCCTGTTTTGTTAAAGTAGTCTGAAGTTTTACCTTTCAAACTCCATCTCACAATTCAGAACCACATTGTTTCTATTTCAGGAAGTTCAGGGCTGCTTAACATTATCCAAGTCATCTTTAAATTTCCCAATGTTGGGAGAGGCTCTAGTGCAAAATTCTTTCAAATCAGAATTGGGAGGGACGTGTGTTTTGACATTTTAGGATCCTGGAATCTGTAATGATCCAAAAGCAGCAGGTACTGATGGTGCAGTTAGTGGTAAGTTATTTTAGCTGACTGAATGCTGCTGTGCTTTGTGAACTGTCCCCCAAAAAACAACATGTGTGCCTGAGGTGCTGGTGGCAGGCACTGAGTGCTCCATCTTTGCTGGGCTGCATCACTTTTTGTGGTATCAAGGGGGAGGGACAGAGAATGATTGTTCATTTCTGTGTGTGACATAAAATATACATAAATTCCTAGAGGACAGCTATGCCTAAACTAGGAATCACTACAGAAATCTGGCTATCAGAAAGTGCTGTTCTCAGGACTCTCAGCTGCTTGTTCTCAGCAAGATCAGTTCTCCCTGCACAGTCCCCTGCCAGGCCATGGGTGGGATTAGGACTGGGGTCAGAACTGTCACTGCCCCACAGTGCCTGCAAGTGTGCAAAAGCTTTCCAGCTGGGAGAAGAGAGGGGGGCTCCTTCCTGCAGCTTAGCCTTCTCCAAGTGTGGCCTGAAAATAAAAATGGAAACTTAGTAGCAGTTTCCTTCAAGGAGATGTACTCTGCTTAACTGGCAAAGGACGCCCAGAATATACAATACAGGAGGAAGGCAGATTTCTTTGGAGCAAAAATTGAGCAGCCTGACAATAACATCAAAACTCAGTGATTTCTGTTAAATAAATGAAGGTTTGGATTAGGAGGCAGGGTTTTGAGGCTGTAAGTGCTATTACAAATTTTCCAAATGAACACTTTCGGTGGAATGAGGATTATTATCAAGTATTTGGTTGCACTGTAGAGTGATTTAATATATCAAGTACTGGTTTTCTCATGTTGTGGGAACTGGCGCAGATTCTAAAGCAAAGTCAGTCAAGTGTTCCCTTCTAGTCTAGTCCTTATTACAAAAATGCCAAATAAATAGGCATGATTTGCTTGGCAATCAAGAAACACAGAAGTCAAGCTAACATTGACTGCATTACATCCTTTCACTACAATTTTAAAACCAGTGGTGTGAGAACAGGTTTTATTATACAGATGTTTCCACTGTGGGTTGATAAGAGCTGAAATGTAGCATTTATTCATAATGCTGTCAGGTTTAGATTTCCTAATTTTGGTAGCCTGTTTGGAATGGAACAGCTTGCTGAAATCAGAGGTTCAGTGAACAGATCCAGGAAGATTTAACATTCCATTTTACAGCATTCCAAAGTATGGAGTAAGAGAAGCATGGGGAGCTCTGTGTATATTTCATATAGTACAAGAGTGTGTACTAATCTGTTCTTTTACAGATTTCTGTGTAAGCAGTCTGCCCAAACTATTTTAAGATAAAATCATACAATGTATTTTTATGTTAATAAAAATGAAAATTAAAAATAAAATCCATAAATATATCAATATGTGTGAGTGGAAATCTGTGCAGACTAATCCTTTAGCGATTGCTTCAAAAAAGTAAGAATTTCTTTTGGGTGGCAGTTTAGGGGGATATTCGTAGAGAAAATGTCTAAAAAATCATTAACTCAGGAATATTTTTATGTAACAAACCTGTCTTTATTTTATCTATCAATCTGCAAGAATATGTCTGTAAAAGCAAACTCCGGCCTCTTCACTCTGGAGGACTATTCACCCTCCAGCTTCTGATTTTTTACTGCTGCTTTTGCAGCTTCTTCTTCTACTTTGCTTCTTCTGCATCTGCCACTTTTTGCTGCCTCATCTCACGGTGCTCTCTGCAGGATCACCCATAGACTTTTTATAGCCTTATGTTGAACCCATTCATAGGTGACATTGTGAAAATATGATGCAGAGCATTTTACCACCTTTGCTGGCTTTAATTGTACCCTGGAGATAAAGCACAGATTCTCTACCCTTGCTTATTTAGACTTTTAAATAAGTAAACTCTATATGCCCTTGTTTCTTACCACACTTTTACTCTTCAATCTCTTTCAAGATGCTGGATAATAGTGTACATTTGTTTTTGCTTCCTAGCCTTGCTTTTATGATTCAGCTGAATTTAAAATTTTTATTAATGAATCAATTTAATAGACTTTGGGATTCTTATTTTGTTGATTCATTGACTTTTTCTAACAAAGAAGAGGCAACTGTGCATCTTTCAGAGTCTTTCCATACAGCACATTGCGTTACTTTTCCTCTAAAACTGCAAATGTTAACTGTATTTATCACTGTTGTTTTGTGTAACCACAATTCCATTGAAACAGCCCTTGTTTAAGTTTTACAGGTTGACAGAAGGTTGAAGTAATGCAAGTACTGTAAATTGCATAATAGTTGTAGTTACGGGAATGTATTGATTTTGGTGTTATGGTTCTGTGATGGGAAGTTATGCATGGGAGGCAGGGAGATTTCTAGAGCCAGTTTTAACTCATAGATTTTTATGTATCTTGTTTTAGTTTCTCAGTCTCTAAGAGAAGACTAGTTGAAACTTGCTCTGATGAAAGTGCATCACACTTTAGAGATTTTCCTCTTCCCGTACTGTAGGAATTCTTGAAGTCAAATAGATATATAGAGAAAAATACTTTAGTTTACTGTGATTTACTTACCAGATTGTGCTATTTTTAAGTTTTCACTATGCGAAAATGTGAGCGTAATGAAAACTAAAGACACATGAAAGGCCCTATTGCACAGGAATTTTTGTCATATTTAAAGTTATATATGTGACAGAAAAAAAGTCTGACTTCAAGACTACATCAAGATGTAGCAAAATACCTCTCTCTCTTGAAATAATCAGATTTTTTTTGTAAGTAAGGACTATTAAATTTATCAGGGTCAGTTAAAGGATGTTACAATTCACCAATCAGCTGTAGAATGACCTGTGCATGTGGGGATCATCACTGCAGAGCCAGGCTTGAGAGGGGCTGGCGCAGTTAAAAGTTTACATGATGCTGGCTTTTGTTTCCCTGTGATAGTGGCTGTCTCTGTTTGTGTCCAAGTGGTTCTTAAGTAAAAAGTTAAGAAACAGAAAAGGGAGAGGAAGAGAAGAAGATATGTCAATACCTTTTATAGTGTTTCATTACCAACTCTATTGCACCTGACAAGGTGAGCTGGTGGACATATATGAAATATCTGCTATGATATTGTTCTAAATTGTAATGCAGGGTGTGAATAATCTCATAAATGAATGTCACTTCTGGTTTTACTCAAAGCACCAACCTGCAGCAAAATAAATTGCATTTTATTCTGGATCTTGAAGAAGTACAGTAGGTAAGCCCCCTGAGGATTTTTATGAATTGTCATGTGGTGAAAGATATCCTTTGCTAAATTTACATATTTACTTATTTATTCCCTTTTACTGTAGGCAGAGAATTCAGCGCTGGCTCTGGAAAATGAAAACCAGAGAGAACAGTATGAAAGATGTCTCGATGAGGTAAGGTAGATAAAAAGGTTGTTCTTACCTGCTACTGTAATTAAATTAATACAAATTAATCTCTGCCTCTCTTAGAAGGTTGACATTGTTCTGCAATTTTTGTATTACCTCATTCTAATTAATTCCAAGAACATGTGTCTGGCAGTCAAAGGTGTTGTTCTCCGTGACCTCTGCTGTAAATCCTGTATTGACCACAGCTCTTCACTGGAAAGTTGATATCCCTGTGACCAATACATAGAACTGGCTTGCTTTCATTAGGAGGAGGAGATTATGATTTGCCTGTTAGGTGCTGAGCACTCTTCTGCCAAGTGGAACACGTGTGGATCAGGAATCCCTCAGCTTTCCCATGTGATACATTCCATAACCCCGCAACTGAGTCTCTCAGCTCCCCCTTAGGGTTACCTACACAGCTTTTAATGCTGTTTTTTTCTAGCTGCTGGCTAGACCAGAGCCTCCAGTTACAGCTGGAATAATAATTCACCCCTCTCTTACTGTCTGAGCACTGCAGCAATGGCTGAATTCCAGAAGTGCCTACTGTCTCCTGTATGGAGCTTTCCCCACACAAGTACTGATGCTCACTTGTTCCTCCCAATAAGGCTCTCCAGCATACCTCAGAGTTTATAGCAGTTTGAAAAAGCTCTTAGTGGCTCCACGAGTTGCTTGGTAGAAATCATTTACCCATTCCATAATAAGGATGTGTCGTGGCATAAGTAATTAGCTGACAAGCAAACAAAACAAGAACCCCAGCTGTACCTTGGAAAAAAGAGTGCGTGAGCAAGCAAACCACCCAGGGCAGATGACAACTCCAGTCTTCACTGCAGCTTTTTTAATTTTTAATTGGCATTTTCTGAAGTGTTAGAAGCCTGAGCAATAGGGCTCTGGTACAAGAAACCTCCAGTTTAGTGCAGATTTTCATCAGCAAATCCTCTCTTTTGCTACTGTGGCAGATTTTTGTCAGGGAATTTGCAGATACAACTTCCCCCTGGGTCATGCTCTGTCCGTTCTGGGGCTCTGGGTCCAGCAGAGCCTTTGTCTGCAGTGGCCTGAGTCACCCTCAGTGCACACTCAAACCATGCATGGATATCTTGGTGATAAGGATGAAATTACCATTTAATTGCTAACTTCATTTTAAATGACAGAGCCTGACTTAAAATTATTTTCTGATTGTCTAGGACAAAATCTGCTTACATAATTAGTTTTGGAAGTGAGTGAAGCACTGTAACTGTCCATTTCAGCAAAACACTCCGTGCAGATTATAAAGAGAGAAAACATGCTTTTATTCTGTTTGCAGTAAGATGGTGGATTTCTGACCCAGGATTGTTTTTCACACACTGTTTCAGTTTGAAGATCATATAATTAAATCAAACTATGCACTGAACTTTATTATCTTCAACATTACGTTGGCTGTTTTCAGTTCTTCTGTATTATCACAGCTGTCTCCATCTTCTCTCACTGTGTCAACTTTTCCAGGAGAAAGTGCTTCTCACCAGCTGTGGGTTTGGGCTTCTCTGTTTTATTTTTTGTTTATCTCATTCTTTTTTTGTGTTTCACAATGCTTTGGCATTGTGTACAATGCTGTAACCAGCATTGTTTCAGCTGACACAAGCGTGGACCTAATGCCTTCTGGTCACTGGGGTGAAAAAGTTGTTGCCCATGACTGAGGCAAGAAAACCTCATTTAACAGTGTCAGATTTTGCAGGAGTCCCGGGTCAGTGTCCACCTGAGCATGTTCCTTTGGTGAAGCTGCACAAGAAATCACACATCCTCACCCTCTTTCTTTAGAGTAGCAATAAAGAGCATAGGAGATGAGACAGAAGTTTAATTAGTTAATAACAAAAAGTCCTTTCCAGACAGGGTTGTTATTGGAGATCTTAAGCAAGTAAAATACTTTCCATAAAGATTGTTTTAAAAAATTAAAAATATTTGAAAATATTTCCGTTGTAAAATTTCTTAAGGGCGTTAAGTCTGATGATTGCTCTGATTATACCTCATCTTACACCAGCCCCTCTTCTTGAAGGTGAGAATTTCTTCAGCCCTTCCCTAGTCTGGCTCTCAGAAGCTGTTCAGTGCTTTTAGGAGCAGATGTATTGCAGATGTATTGCGTGTATCTGTGTGTGCTGCAGCCCCACTTTGCCTCAGGGCCACCTGGCAGGTTTGGAGTGAGGAGCAGAGCTGTTCTGGGAGCACAGGGCTGTGATCACACCCCAGCCTGCGACAGCTGAGGCTGCCACTGAAACACGTGAGCGCCTACTACAACCGTGATTTTAATTTTTTATGTTTTGCCTCTGTAGTCAAATTAGTTGTGAGTGCAGTGAACTTCTCCTGGGCTGATGCACAAGGAGTGCTTCCCCCACAAGCCACCACCTGGCCATCCTGGCTGTTACATGTCTGGGAGGCTTGACAGGCCCTGGAGGAATTGAAGGAGCATCATTTGATAACTGTTGAGAGAACGCTGCCATCTCTCACTCATCACTCACAGCCTCAGACTGCAGCTCCTCTCCCCTGGGCAGACTGCTCAGGGCACTCAAGCACCATTTAACCTGGCCACCCTGGCAATGTGACCTGCCTGGTCCCTCAGGGTCCAGCCAAGTGACACTTGCAATGCACAGTGTGCTCTCTGCTCAGGTGTTGGTGGCCATTAAGCTGAATATGAAGGAAGTAAAAATAGCCACTGTGATTTTTCTGTCTGTAGGAAGGATATACCAGAGCTGAGTTATTAAGGCTATGCTTGCCATTATTTTCTCTCATTTTTCTTTTTTTTTAAATCAGTTATTTTACATATTTTTCATTCATATAATGCCCTACATTTAATATTGTATAAATGCCTGCAACTGTGAAATAAAAATGCATGCTCTGTAATCATTTTCATGGTAAAATTCAATGAAACTCAAATGTTCAGAGAGATTAAATCTGAAAAGCATATGGGTCAAGCTGAGCAGAGTCCTTTATGATTTTTAACAATTATTCACTGTTTTTAAAATAATTGTTCATCTCTGAAGTGTGATTGTAAAAAACTTGGAACAGTATTTGGGAAAAGGTGTCATTGAAATGTTCCAGTACTTGATAAATAAGAAAAGAGCTTATTTAAATGCAGACATACTCCATAAATGTATCTTTCTGTTGCTGAAAAATTTCCTGCAAAACCCAGAATTGTCTTCCTGTACCTTTGGGCTTTGGGGTTAACATGCTTAATCCCAGTTTCCTATTGTGGAATTCAGCTGTCAGTTTACTGGTAGGTGGCAATGTCATGGTTATTCACATCACTGTGCCAACTGAGATTTCTGTCAAAGCTTCACCAGATTCACATGCAGCAAATTATGCAGCTTGGGGTAGTTGATATTTTTGCTGATGTTTTAAGAATTAACTAATCAAAAATGCGGAGTTATCCTAAAAAGGCATTCTGTTTTTAAGATTTGAATAAAAGATAAATCTTTTATTTTAGTACACTTGAAATGTCTTTGTGCATATGGAATTATACATTAAAGGCAGCTGTGTAAAATCTCAGTACTTGTAAAAGGCATAACAGATGTTGCATTAGGGTCTCTTTTCTTTGATTCATTCTTTTTATACCTTTTCTATTAAGACCACTCTATGACATATATTTGTAAACATAATTGCCTAAGGAAAAAGTGAAGCTGGATCTTTTATCTCTTTTATTGCAATCCAGAAAAGGAAACATCACCTAAAGATCCTGGCTGTTAAGTTTTGTGGAAAGGCAGGTAGTGTGAAAGCAAGGAGAGTCACCTTCTGCAAAACAGCAAATCAAGGAACCATCCAGCTCTGTTCTGTTCCTTGCTTCACCTTGATTAACTGCAGTTATCACAGGTCAAGTACTTTTACAGCCTGATTTTTACTGGAATTGGGCCACAGTTATGTCTCATTCAAGTGAGAACTTCACATTTTCACATTTTCTGCATCTCAGGAGTCAATTCCTCTGCCTTCAATCATCTCAGTTACCACAGTTTTTGGTGGTTGTGACTATCAGTTTTGTGGAGCTAGTTCATGTTGTTCATTCACGTCCATGGTGTCTCCTGATACCTGTACGTTAAAATGAGGTAGACTGTTGAGTTTAGCAGCTTATTTCCATATGTTGTAGGAGTAGAATGGCAACCTCATTTGAAATGCAAACATTTGGCTATGATTCCACTTATTGAGTGCTAAATTAATTTTAGTAACTGCAGAACATTTCACTGAAGGCTTCCCACCTCTGTTCCTGCTGAATACCAAAAATACAGACCTGAAAATCTTGAATGGTAACAACAACACAGTTTGCCAAGTTGCTAGATAATAGGAAAAAAAATAGCCACATTTTTCTGAAGAACCTGGTTACATATCTTTCTTATTGAGTTCCATAGGAGCTATGGATCACTGGCAGGTACTTCCATTTAGATACCTATCTTCACTCAAAAGCTGGAAAGTTTGTCATAAATGCATCAGCAGGTTCATTTTTTTTTTTCCCATTTGGAATATTATGCCATTTACACTCCTCTGTACAATATGTAAAGCTGTAGGAGTAATTTTGTAGGCTGTGCTGTTGTGAGTGACTAGTGCACACTTCAAAGAGCCTTTTAGTTCCTCCTTGGTGAAGTAGCTCTGTGTCAGAAAGTGAAGCAATAATGTATTCGCTATGGTTTGTTCAATTTTCAGGTAGAGCAAACAGACCTTAAAGTACCTGCCAGAAGGAGCAGTGTCGGATGGAGAGCCTGAGAGCCTGCAGGGCAAGGCACATGGGCTTTCAAACCCTCGCATGTTTACTTCTGTTGGTTATTACTGTTCTAATATTAGTCTGTGTCTTCTGTTAAATCATGTAGAGAGCTATTCTTTTGGAGCGTTGTTCCACAGGCTGCCTGAAGTTAGGGACCGGTTTGGGGAAAAAAAAATTGATACTAGGCAGTTTTATGAGTATGAATCAAATGTAGCTTTTGTATCTAGCAAAAGTAAATTATTTACAGAAGTGAATTAGCTCCTGCAGCTCTTTGCTCCCCACTGAGGTTCCATCAGTGTTGGTGGAGGTTTTATTTAATTTGCCAAGAGTAGCAAGAATCAATGCAGTTTATTTAGTGATACCTGCATAAATTTTGCTGTAATTTCTGTAAACCAAAACCAAATAAAAAATCTCTTTTTTCTAAGAGAGACATCTCTACTTGCTCTGCCTAAATGCAGGGGCAACACTGGTAAGTCAGCACATTGTGTGATAACATCTGCATGTATGGTGTTGAACCTTCAAGTCAGACAGCACCAACAGAAAATCTTACCTCAGTCTTTCTTTCTCCCTCCTTCTTCCTCCTCACTCCCCCTATCCTTGCTGGTAGATATAAATTAGAAAGGATGTATAAAATAAAAACTTCAGATATTCCCTGTTGAATATATAGTTCTGCTAATCAATGGTGTGTAATCTCATTCAAGTCAATTGTGCTATGTGGGGTGAATGCCTTCCAACCACATTTCGATGACAGTAGGTACTTTAATTTTCTGTGGCACTTTATGGTTCCTGCTTGTCATGATAGATGTACCATTTTGTCAATATTTAATCAAGAAACAATTAAACTTCATGAAAACATTCAGGCCTCCATCCTTGGCTGGTAGAAGTCTGCTCCAGTGAATGCAGTCAATCCATGCTGATGCACACCATGCACGTCTAGAACTGTGAGAGTTTAATCTACTGCAAAGAAGAGATGACAGAAGTTAACCAAATGCCCCTGATGTCACACTGCAGTTGATACTGTGCTCATCTGCTTATAATGAGAACTAGCACAGAACCAGTTGATGTGAATTTCATGTATTCCTACTGGTATTATCTGATTAAAATAATGAAAATGCTAGAAATGGTGGTGGTTGTAGATGGGAGGTGGAGTATAAAGCCTCTGGCAACTATGAAACCCATGTAGTGAATGTTTATAACAATCTTTTAACTCACTCTGGTCTGATCTGTCCTTAACCCTTTGGGCCTGACACTGAGTGCCAAAAAAGGACTGTCATGGTTTTAAGTCCGGATGGAGATGAAACACCACGCAGCTGCTTGCTCAGATCCAACAGAATGGGGAGAAGAATCAGCATAAAACTTGTATGTTGAGATAAGAACAGGATCCTTCCTGGCAACTCCCCCAGTTTATATCACATGATGTTCTGTGGTGCGGAATTTCCCTTTGGCCAGTTTGGGTCACCTGTCCCAGCAATGCTCCCTCCCAGTTTCTTTTGTGAACATCCTCACTGGCAGAGCCTGAAACAAGATAAAAAATTGGTTCTTGAGTTAGGATGAACACAACTTAGCAAAAAACCAAAACATCAGGGTGTTATCAACACCATTTTCATTCTGAGTCCAAAGCACAGCACTGTAACAGCTACTGAGAGGAAATAAACCCTGCCCCAGCTGAAACTAGGACAGGCTACAAAAAGAAGGTATTGTTATGCATACACACACATATGTGAATTCATAACATATGCAACTTCATTTACTTTTTTTTCTTTCAGGTAGCTAATCAGGTTGTTCAGGCTCTACTCACTCAAAAGGTAAGTTGTGATTTGGGTATTTTCAGTGTAACTTAAAGCTTGCAGATAGTCATTGTTTATTTGAGAGATACGTATATATTCTTACATAGTATACATTTTTAAACTACGTTCACACATTCAGTAAGCAGGGGAAGTACTGCACAGGAAGAATACTTGCAGGATAATTGCAAACCTGGCACAATGAAAAGATTCACTGTGGCTTCTACAGAGATCTGTTCTGCATGAAGTCATGTCTGAAATTCCAATTTTCTGAAGTGGTCTTTGAGTTAAACATGATTCCATGATTTCATTCTGTCAGAGAGAAAAAGAGGGAAAGACAAACAAAATATAAAGTTGTATAACAGTAAGCTGTGAGCATTTCAATATTCATAGAATGATTCTTTGTGAGGTCTAGACCACTTGATGGATGTGGCATTATTAAAATGCTGTGGATCATTTAGTTGTAAAAAGATGATTCGGAAAGAGACATAAATGCAGTCTTTTAAAGCAGATAGTGCAAAGGAGAATATAAACTGCCTTGTCTACACTTAATGACAGGACAAGTAATAATGTTCTTAAAATGCAGCATGAAACACAACGTTAAAATAATCTAAAAAACTCTTGCCACATGCACAAATTGTTCTAGATGCAAATAGTTTTTGAGGACCAGCTCCAAAGCCTCCTTTTATGGACATCATTCTGCCCAGCAGGACATCATTGAGAATGCTCCCTGCAAAGGGAAGAGTGGGGGCAGAGGGGACAGGCTGGGTTGAAAGTATCATTGCTCATCCCATGATTTTTAGATGCACAACAAAGGTTTTTACTCTGGAAGAGGGATGCTGCCTTCCAGCAGTTGGAAGTCACAGCTCAGAGGTGATTTGTGCACGCCACAACATCCAGGGGAGTTTGCCCTGCTGCTGTCTGTGCTGTGTTTCTCTGTTTACACGTAGGAGTAGGGTCTGTGCATCATCAGAGGACTGCAGACTGTTCCTATGACACCTGCTAGAAATATAACTTGAGGTATTTTCTAAAAAAATCCCAAATATGTGTTTCAATACAGTTTAAATGGGAATGGAGGTATTTTTTCATGTTAATAGACACAAAAACCTCATACACATTTTGGATTATAAAACCGTATGTGGTAAAATACTCACCGGAGGGTTAATCTCAGTATATTAATCTCTAGTTTGGGAATATTTTGATGTTTTCCCAAATGGAGAGAGGAGTTTGCTGATTTCCTTTGAAAAGGTATCAGACATTTTGATGACTACATACTTCCTCAGTAATTAATCCTTCCAAACCCATAGGAACCAAGGGGTTCCTAAGGATACAATAAAAACAGGTCCAAATACATTTAATAAAGTGATTTACTTAGGGTTGATGGGATTTAACAGCTGCTTACCTATTACTGAGTAATAACAGCTAATTTAATATCCATAGAAAGAGGAAAGAGGGTACTTTTCTAAATGCTAATGAATATTAACTGTATAGTGCTCCTGACACCATTCATACAGGTCCTTTTATAAGAAAAGACAGGAACACAATAGTGTACAATAAAGAGGAAATTGCACTCCTCACACCAGTCCCAAAAGGGTAGATATCAGAACCCAAATAGTGGCTGGTAAACAGATAACTCTACCATCATGCAGCTGAGCAGTAAGGCAGAGTCAGTCATGCCACAGAGAGATAACACTCGTCAGGAGCAGAGCAAGACACGGAGAAAAGAGAGCTTTCACAAAAGGGAGAAGAGTGATTTTGTACAGTAGCACACACTGCGTGGGCTTTGCTGTGAATTTGAAATCATCCCTCAAGGACTAATTTTCACTTAAATTAAGTACATGCTGTAATGTAAGGAGCAAAGCGCTGCGTGCTTGCCGGGATGTGGAATGACTGTGATCCCACCGAGAGATTCTGGTGACACAAATTGAGTGAGCAAAGCTTGAGTGATTTGTCAATGTCACTGAATCCTTGAAATGGAATTACAGTCTTAAACGTTCACTTTTCAAGTATGTAATTTGTTACAATACATATAGAATTTCTCTAACATGAGAGACTTTTTTTTGGTGTGACTGGAGAAACTATGTTAAATTGAATTTCTGCTGAGTTAGCCACGCAGCATAATTTCACAATTTTATGTAGCAAAATTATATGGATTTCTATGACTTACTAATAAAAAAAATTTGCCTCTAGGAAATTTAACAAAATCCAACAAAATCCAATATCCAACAAAATTAACTGAGGCAAACCTGTATGCTGTTATAATGAAAGCATCCATTCTTTCTCCTTCCACCCAAAGACTTCTCATATAACATGAGCTGATTGGACTGCTGAGAACTGGATTTTTTTTTTTCCATGTAAGACTTGGATCAGCAGGTTGAAATTTGAGTTAAACCAATTCAATTGAATAATTTTGTGACCTGTGTATCTACTTCTTGCATTGTAATCTCCTCCATAGGAGTGTATTCAGGAGATTACTCTTTTTACTCTGAGTTCTATATGAAAGCCATTTTTCCATTTTCATCAATTAAGTCAAAATAAGTGAATTAAGTGTTAATTGAAGCAGAAAGAAGCATGTTCAGAGGGAGAGCAGTGTTTTTCTGGAGCCTCTACTGAGGCCATTGGATCCCATTTTGGAGAAGAGTGAGTCTGGTTCACACTGAAGAGATAAAGCAAGACCACAGAGATGCTCAGATATCACTTTACTGGAACCCTAGGAGTACTTTAAATATTTGAGAGATTGCTACCTTAATAGCTAGTTGTTTTGCCTACAGGAGATGAATTATATGCTTCAGGCATTTGATAGTTGTATTAATTGGTAATTTTAGGACTGCAGGTTTCTAAACTTGGACTTTATTTTACCAGAATACTGCTACTTTTATGTGCCTCATTTCTCCTCTGGGCTATGTGTGGCATTACTGCTGGCAGGGTTTATAGCATGGGTGGGTAATCTACTATCTTCTATTTCACTTTTTACAGAAATTCTGAAGTTTGAAACATAAATCTTATGGTTTTAAAACTGTAAGATGGGAAGGTTTTGGGCAGAGGCCTTGCTAAGATTTAATTTTTTTCTGCGCTGTTAGTTTCTGTGAATCATTTTTCCTGTTCAGTGCCCTTAG
Organism: Motacilla alba alba; assembly: GCF_015832195.1. Taxonomy (NCBI): domain Eukaryota; kingdom Metazoa; phylum Chordata; class Aves; order Passeriformes; family Motacillidae; genus Motacilla; species Motacilla alba. The sequence continues at coordinate 7,255,276 of NC_052022.1, forward strand.
TAGTCTTGAAATGTTAAGCACTGTTGTAACAGCCAAGGCTCAGCTTTAAATTCTCTGATTTGTGAAAGACAGATAATGATGGGTCTTGATGCTTGCAGTCTCTATTACGAATAGAGATTCTTGTGCAAGATGGGATAAGAGGTCTCACTGACAGGAAGCAAAGCTTCAGGGCTTTAGAAATCATCAGCCTCAAGATTTTTTGAGGGTCGTGTTGGAAGGCTCTTGCAATTTCAACTGAACAGCCACTTGACAGCCACCTAAAACAAATGTTATAAAACCATCAGGAGAGAACAACTGCATTCATCCAGTATTCATAAAATCTGATACATATGCATAAAAAGATGTTTACAGTTTTCTGGGAGTCTCAAGATGAACATATTTTATTGTGTGTTCACCTCTTATAACCTCAATGCTGGTTACAGCAGAGACTAGAGCAACTGTAGGCAAGAATTTAAGCTACATCTGAATGCAATTTCCCCCTCTGACTTGTTTTCTCATCAAGCCAGGTCATCATGTTGTTGTTAATGGTATTGACAGGACAGCATATGGGGTGCTGAGGCCTGTTTCTCCACCTTCATATGCTGGAAAGTAATATGAGCTAGGAAATACCACAGGGCAGCAAATGTCCTAAATTTAAATAATGGTAAGTATTTTGGAGATGTAAATTGAAAAAAAACCTAACAAACCAACCAAGATATGGCTGTAGCTTATTGTTTTTACATGTAATCTTTATTAGGAGACTCCTTTTCCTGGTTTGTGAGGCTCTGTTACCTCAAAATGGGCAGCTGCACAAAATATTGCTGAAAAGCTCATTGTCAGATTCTCTACTGTCTACAAAATCCTCTCTCTGACAGAATCCTGAATTCCTTCAGGTGACCAGGAAAAGCAGGTTTTACACTGAAGATAGACAGAGACAGAGAGAGAGAGAGAGAGAGAGGTAGGAAAATAGATAGATAGATTAGATAGATAGATATTATCTGTATCTGAAAGACATTATTGGCTTGACTGGTTTTACACTGCACCTCTGCTTCTAATAGCCAATTTTAAATCTGTTTCAAACCAGATTTTTTTACATCTGTAGAATCATAGAATTGCTTGTATTGGGAAGAACCCTTAAGATCATCAAGGCCAACCATTAACCCAGTGCTGCCAAGCCCACCAAACCATGTCCCCAAGTGCCACATCTACACAGCTTTTAAATCCCTCCAGGGGTGATGACTCCACCACCTGTTCCAATGCTTGACAACCCTTTCCATAAGAAATTTTTCCTAATATACAACCTAAAGGTCTCCTGGAGGCCATTCCAGAGGCCATTTCCTCTTGTCCTATCAGTTGCTGAGAAGAGACCAGTGCCCATCTGGCTAGAACATCCTTTGAGGGAGTTGTAGAGAGTGGAAAGAGCCTCTTTTTTTTTTTCCAGGCTAAACACCCCCAGCTCCCTCAGTTGCTCCTCATCAGGTTTGTGCCCCAGACCCTTCCCCAGCTCCATTGCCTTTCTCTGCACTCACTGCAGCCCCTCAGGGTCTTTCTTTAGTGAGGGGCCCTGAACTGAACTCAGCACTTGAGGTGTGGCCTCACCAGTGCCCAGCCCAGAGGAAATCCCTTCCCTGGTCCTGCTGGCCACACTCTTTTCCTACAGCCAGGATGCCACTGGCCTTCTTGCCCATCTGGGCACATCCTGGGCTGTCTGGGAAGACAGCCCATCCACATCAGGCACAGCAATGCTGACTTGGTTGTTCCAGAAAAAGCAAGGAAAGGATCAGACTTCAGAGGAGTACCTTGAAGGCACAGTGCCACTTTGAACTTCTGCCTGGTTTGGTGTAGCTTATGCATTTTACTCAGCTCATGCTTATTACAATATCCATCTATTAATTGCTGCTTTATGCTTTTTGTCAGCTACAAGATGGAACACATTGCTAGCAAAGTCATTTTTATGCTAACAGGAAACTCTGAATGGACGTGCCAGGTAGCTACTGATCTTCATGACAAGATTTTCTTTAATGTTACAATGGATGATCAAACAACCAGAGAAAACGAAGTAGCACATTTTTCTGATTTATACTACTTTAAAAGTTGTGTGTTTATTTCCTCTTATTATCATTAGACTTTTTACATGCTTCTGTTACCTGCTTTCTAATCTTGCTGTTTTCCCTTGTGCTGCAGGGTCTGAGGGAAGAATGTATAAAGCTGAAAATGAGAGTTTTTGATCTGGAACAACAGAATCGAACTTTAAGTGTGCTTTTCCAGCAGAAAGTCAAACCAGCTTCTGACCTCCTCCTTCAGGTAGGAAATGGCCTTTGTAGGAAGCAAGCTATGAGCTTTATGTTTCTTAAAATTATAAAATACTTCTTTTCAAGGCTATGTCAGTAAGTGGGAAATGACAGCTGATAGATTTAATATATTAGAAGAATAACTGTTATCTGTACTCTGATCCCATTGAAACTGAAAATGTGTGCCAGTGAGCTCTGATATTGCATGGAAATCTGGAGAGAGGAGCACACCTGCAGAGTAACTTACTTTTTTAGATGATTCTTCTCTATGATAAATGGAATGATATGGGTTCATTATCCCTCTGCAGGGGAGAAGCTCGTATTCCTTAACATCCTGCTTGATGGTGAACAGTGTAATTTCCTGTGAGAAGACAGCCCATTTATTTAACTTTTGCCATACGTGATACTGTCCTGGTTTCAGCTAACTTGCAAGGGTTTAAGTACATCTTCACAGGCTTAGAGTGATTTTTTCTTGCCCATGTTTTATAGGAGGATATAGCTGAGAAGCCAATTGACCCATGTCTCACTCATTTGCCATTCTGGAATACTAAGAGATGTTCCAGTATCCTTCTTCATTTGGCAATGTCTGTTATTGTGAATGAACCCATCTCTTTGTCATCCTTTTGTAGAAGAATTGCTTTGCAGAAGTTCCAACAAATCTGACCATGAGCTCGGAGAACAGCAAATGAGGACTAATTACAACTTGCAGGACATGTCAGCTACATAAGGAATATTAAATGTGTGTCTTAAACCCTCACTGCTCTGCATCTGTAACTCAGAGGAAAATGTGGCCCTTGCACTGTTGTCCAACAGCTGAGGGCTGCTGACTCCTCAGGGTGGGCTGGGTTTTCTGCAGAAACACAGTCTGCTCTCAGCTGATGTTAAAGGCAAGGGAATCTGCATGCTGAGGGCAAATATTGTACTTACTGAGGAACTCTACAGCACAGGCAGGGTGGCGCTAGGTCACCATCACAGGGATCTGGCTTCTTGAGTTTTCCTCAGGCTCTTGTTCCGTCTCTTGATTTTGTGTTGATTTGAGTGTTGGTAGGTCAGGACCTCCTCTATCCTGGCTTCCTGGCTCTCATCCCCTGCTTCCTTTCCTAGTTCATCCTTCATAGACCCCTGTGCAGAAGTCTGATTTATTTTTATCCATTCACAGTTTTGACACATCCACCACAGCGTGGATCTTCATTGCTTGCTTCTGCTTTTGACAGTTTCATCAGCTGCTCCTTCTTCCCAGTTTGGAGTAGTTTTTTCTTTCTTTTTCGTGTTTCCAAAGGATCTGGCTCCAGCTGATGTCAGCTTGGGGTTTGGTTGCACAGAAGTCACGCTCCACATTCATTATTACAGATGCAGTTCCTATTCCCAATTCCTTGTGTGGCAACAATAAAACCAGGTTATTCTGGGAATGCTGCAGAAGTGTTGGATAGCATCTGAAAAGGGGGATCAACACTTTGACTTGAGATCCTTGAAACTGGATTGTGCAGCAGCTCGGAAAAAAAAGTTGAAAGAGATGAACCTGCACCAGGTGGAAGAAAGAACCAAATGATCTAACACGTTTCCCTGAGGGATTCAAATTATTTTACATCATTGTTCTTGCACGGTTTGGCAGGAACAAATGTACATAGCTTTTCTTTTCCCCCCTTTTCGCTTGATTTGTCATTACTGGCTGAGGACAAAAGGGAATTAAGTTCATTCAGAAAGTCCAGGTCTCCCTGGAGCAAAATTTGCTGCTATGTCTGTTCTCTTGCTATCAAGAGGTTTTAACTCACTAGGTGAAAAAAAAAAAACGGAGAACAAGTTTCAGTGTATGTTAGAAAAGGAAGAACTTCTGCTAAAACTCTTCATATGTCCTTTTTTACAAAAAAAAAAAAAATCCAAACCAAACAGCAAATATGTGAGTTTCCAGAATTTTAATTATCCTCTAATTATACTCCAGACTCGGATAAATGGCATGTAGTCTGTGATCTTGCTGCCTGAGATGCAACATCTGAAGAAGGATGTTTTCTTAGCACTGAAATTGAGCAAATACTGTTGTGTGCCTGCATAAAATTAAAGAAAAGTTTGCATTACGTCTTCTTGGAAGTGCACACAGCCCAGATTTAGAGCAGGAGGTAAATATTGGTTTAAATGTGTCACTCTGCAGAAAAGTTATAAATATGTGCTTAAGGACATTCCTGTTGGATCATGACCCCAGTCAAGGGAGTGGGCAAATTCTGCTGACTGGGGGTGGGGGCATGGGCTGTTTTCAGCTTTCCTGTACTCTCTGACAGAATACAGTTCAATTTTATTCAATGCTGATCTCATCCTAGGACTAGCCACACTCAGTAAAGCTACAAATTTTGAAGAATGCCGTGGTAGAGGGCACAAGCTGAAAATAAGTAATGTTAGCTACTTTTTCTGCATATCAGCCTCTGTGATTTCATTGTATGTTAGCATAAAATTATTCCATATTTGACATGAGGAGACTCTGGTATTACAGAGTAAGCTTATTTTTAAACTGTAAACAGTTCGACTTCTCCAATTTCAAGAGAAATATAGATTTCTTTTTTAAAACAAAATTTAAACATAAGTGTAGATTTCACCATCACCCAGTTTTTGTGTGTATGATTGCAAGCAGATGATACATGATTGATATGTCTTAGATATCAGATCATTCACTTTTTTTTTTCCTAATGTATGAATTGGTACAAATGTTTTATTTTTGGCCCCCACACCACACTAATTGCCCTGTGTTGGTTTTGCTCATGCTTCTCACACAGTTCAAAAGAAACACTCATTTTGCTACCAATTTAAAAAAAAATTAAATTCACCTAGCACAGTTTGTATGACTGCCTCAGGAATCCTGCACTGTGGAAAAGGTGTTAAAAGTGTTACTTTTTCATGCATTTACAGAAAGTGTAAGTGCTTATGAAGTTGAAGGGCCTGATGGTGTTTTTGAGGCAGCATGTGTTGAGTTTGGGATTGTGTGCTTTGCCGTGTAAGTTCTCTGCTCCCAGGAATTTTGGTGTGCTTGCTGCCTGCAGGGAGTGGCATAGATGGTGTGTCACTTCTGTCATGAAAAGATAAGTAATGCAGTCGCTGATGCAAAATTTTGGGAGGATAAAAACATAATTCAGGCTTTTTTCTCTTCACCTCTGCTACTCTAGACAGTTTTAAGAGCTACCCTCTCTTTCTGGGGGCATTCTTTGTAGCTGAAGTGTGTGATTTACAGAGGCAGTACTAGCATAGATAAATAAAGAGAAGGCTGATTACCTTTTTTCATTATTGTTATTTTATAATACTCTGAAACAGCTTTTATAAAATGATGAAGCCTTGGAAAAGTGTTTTGTGACAGCACCATCTGAGAAATAGCAATAGTTATAGTTAAAACCAGGCACAAAAGAGCAGATTCTGCCTAAGCAGCCTTCATTTTCCTCTGTTAATGTGGCTGCTAAAAAGATATTAAATTCTGCCTGTCATAGCAGGAGGGGCTGGGAGAGAAAACCAGAAACTCCATTTTAGTGACCCACCTTGTACTTCATCTGCAAGTGGGACAAAGAGCTGGGGATAATAGTCAAAGATTTAAAACTGAGTAGAGAAAAACCAATTAGAAATGAAGAGAGAAATCTGGGGAAGTGATTTACAGGAGGATGCTGAAAGGAATAAGACAGGGATCAGAGGTTGTCTTTTTATAAATATCCCTTTAAAAAAATTTTAATATCATCTGGCTCTGTTTACATAAATTTGAGATGTTTGCTAGATGAATTGTTCCCATGGGAGAAGTCTTGCTTTCACTTTTCACCCAGAAAGTTGTTGTCACGGGGGATTTTTATAAACCATGCAGGATTTTTCAGTGAAAAGGGATAAAAAAGTGGCAAGTAGCAAAATTTATTGAGTTGATTTATTTGATTAAATAAGTAATAAAATTTTCATAGTTGGGAAAGTATAAGATAATATTTCTAATAATAAGATTTACAATATCCCTGATCTTAAACTATATTTTCATTGCCGTTTTATTTCCATCATAAAAATTCTACTTTATCAACCCCAGAACCAGGCAGGGAGGCCTCCTGAAGCATTTATTTTCTCCTTGTGTTTCTCTGGCTGAATTACTGGTATTTATTACTCATGGACCATCCACACTGTTTAATTTCACACCTAAAATTTTGCCCAAAATTCTACAGCACAGAGTGTTGAATTCTCAGCTGGTCAAGGTAAATAATAATTACTTTGTTATGACTGCATTGGTATGAACCCTTTTAATAACCTGACAGCTCTGCCCTGATGTACAGGACAGAGTGTGGCTGTGCAGGCTGTGATGGAGCCTTGCACAGCTTAGCAGGAAGGGGTAAATTGCACCAAAGACATTATTATATATGGGAAGAAGAAGAGGGCACTTAATTGCCCTTAGAGCTGCCAAAAGGAGATGGAATGTCTGGGCTCAGAGCCTGACCTCTGGTGCAGACATCATTAGGCATGAGGAAGTCTGAATGCAGCAGGTTAAAAGTGAAGTTGCATTGCTTTACAGCAATGAGATCTGTTAATATTTAAGTGTTTCAGAGTGTAGGTGTTTGAGGGTTTGGAATGAAACCTAAAGATGGTCACACACTGTTAGGGAACAGTTTGTCAGCATTCCAAGGCACATGTCAGTATTGTTGTATGCTGGGGAGCAGTAGAATTTCCTTCTCACAGAAGTCAGGTGCCTGCAGGCTCTCGGCGGAGCAGGCAGACTTGATACCAAATCAGCAAATTGTTTTTCAAGTTGTGAAAGTCCTGCAGCTGACCTGTTTATTTGCTTATTTCACATTTATTCCTCTGTAGCCATCAGATTGTCAGGGTTCTGCAAATCTTCAGGAAAGTTCCAGCTCCAGAACAAACTCTGTCCTTTTCTCCTCTGTAAACATATCAACATAAATAAGTTGTGGCAGCATCTGTAGTGAATATTTCCTTACTCAGAAGTCAGGACTGGTGGCTTGAAGGAGAAATTAATTCCAGATCTGCTAATTTCTTCAGCAGTAATTAAATACTGCTTGCAAGTTAAGACAATCTCCAGGGCTCTATCAATAGAGAAGAAGGTGATCACATAAATGTAAAGCATGTTTGAGATATATTAAGTTTAAACTAGTACATTAACCTTTATCCAAGAATTACATTGCTAGCAGAACCCCTTTTAAAAGAAGTGTGAGAGCGGATTTTACTCTATTTATGGTTCTCAAAAGATTTCAGGCCATTGCCCTGCTGGATTAAGTCCTCCAGGTCAAGGCTACCAAAGTGCACAGTTACTGTACTGAAGATGCTGCCCCAGGATCTTCATGAACCTCCAGCCTGGCAGCCATGAGGAATTGTAAGAGTGCTTCTGTATATCAGGAATCCAGACAGTGATCTAGTATGGAACACTCCATTTTTTGAGACTTTTAAGAACAAATTAAAGAACACTCTTCATGTGAGGATGGTGATATTGTTTCCAATCTTGCATTATCTCAGTAAACTGTTATTTGCTTACTATTTGTTCCATGTCCTCACTCACCAATAATATCTGAGAAGACAAAAATATAAAACTTTGAATGTCTGTATTTCATCTCAGCTTAAATCATCAACGTGTAATAATACATTATAAAACATATTTATTACTTGCCCTGTTTGCAGCTCCAAATATATGCTGAAGAATTATTACAGAGATAAAATATTAGGAGAGCCAATTGGTTAGATAAATGGGTGACCAAAAAGTCAGTGATGAGGGAGGGAAAGGAGACATCCCCCTTATGGAGAAACTGGACCTAATCTCCCTAAACCATATGATTTCTAGTTTTGAAAGCACAGCAGCAGCACAATACCTGGAAGAATTTGGTGGTATATCTGATATGCAGCCAGCCCTGGAAGGAGCTCCCAGGTAGGCAGGCTGATAAAGGAACACAAAAATGTTTGTTAGAGATGGTGAATGAGAGGAGAGGTAGGGCAAAATCCCTCACAACAGATCAGACTAAAGCAAAGCACAGTGAGAGGGTCGGTGGAGAACAGTGTTTTAGAAAGAGGACCTTAGATCAACCAACCTGATAGGCCTGCTCCATCAGTAATTGGTGTTTTGGTGATTTACCTTCTTGTCAGACTGTTGTCCCTTACTTCAGCAATTCAATTCTTACCAATTTGCTCTCACACAAAATCAAAACATTAACTTAAGCTCCCAGGGCATGTAGTTCTGATGAGAATGATAATGCATTTAAGAGGAAATTACCCCCAGCTGCTCAGCATTCCTCTGTCCAAGTATTTTAACTAGCCTGGAGAGGTTCCACAGAAAACCAATGTCAACACAAACATGACATTCTGTGATACAATTTTAAATAGATACATTCCAGCTACTGAGTCTAAAAATGAGCCATTTCCATTATCCTGATAAAAATAAATTGCTACAGCTATAGCAAAACCAACAAATCAAATGAGCAAATAATCTTCAGGAAAGCCACAAGTGATCCTTGGTGAAGTATTTATGAATGATTTTGACTGAGAAGAGCAATATTTTTCAAGTTTTGAAGAAATGTAAAGGCATTATTCAAGAGCAAAGAGAGTATTTCAGAGTAAGCACGTGTCAGGAGAATGGTGGGGCTGTACTGATGTGACAGGCCTGGACAAAAAAAAAGTCATAATTTACTGCCAATTTTTAGACAAATAAAAATAAGCAACTGACACTGAGTCAACCAACAATTTTTCTTTATTCTATGCATAGATTTTTATTATCAGTGATGAGCCACATGATGGCAGGAATCCAATATGGCATTTGAAACCCTAAGCAAGTATGTGGACAGAGTAATTAAGTGCAAGAATATTGTTCATGTCTTTTCCTTTATTCCAGGTATTCCATATGGGAATAAATTTTTAAAAGGAAGGAATTCCACAATAGGAAAGAATATTGCTGTATTCCTTTCCAAACCTGCCCTGTGCTTCACTCTTAATAAACTAATTAAAAATACATGCTTTTTTATTCCATGCAGTTATATTTAACCCACAGTAATGCTTAAATTGTGGCTGCTCTTTCAGCCTGTTCTGTTTGTTGAATATATTAACAAGATTTATTAGCAGCTTTCCATATGAATCCCTGCATAAATGGTCAAGTGTAAGTAGAGAGGCTGCTTAGAGACTGGTTGTGAACATAGTGAAAACTCTGAGTTCCTCATGTGTTTCTGTTTTGTGTGACCAGCACATCCATGTGTTGTCTGATATGTTTCTGGTTTTGCAGTTTGCAATTTATTTATTCTAATATATAGTTGTTGTATTTAAGCCAAGAGTCACTCATTCAGATTTCCATTATAAATGGAAAAAAAAAATTATCATGGACATTCTGACAGCAAAAATTAGCATGGATTTGTTCTAATGTTATCACAGTTTGTGATGTGGTACCTACAAGCCACGTGTTGCATGTAAAAGTGCAGGTTCATATCATCAGGTCAGCTTTTAAAGCCTCTCCCCTTTTGGATTTCACAGTGGGATAAAATAGTAGCCTCTGCAAGTCCTGCTTAAAGGCAGTGTGCTCAAACAACAGGTGTGCAGGGGAATTGTTTTCTCATTATGGTGCATATTTCACACTCTGTAACTCCCAAATGGAATACCAAAAGAAGGTATAAAATTAATTCAAAGATTTAAAGGGCTCTGTCTTGTGGTAAAGTGGGAATCTATTGAAATTCTAAAGCACTACAGAATTATAACCTTTATTATTACAGATCTATGATTTTCCTTTTATTGTGCTAATGGAGCTAAGTATGTAGTTCATTTTTATTTTCTTAAAACTTTGAGATTTAAAGAAAGGATAACTGTGCAAAAGCATATATAAAACAAATAATAGATAAAGGATGAATTTAATCCTTCACTCAATACATATAAAACCTCATTTATATTTTACTTTACTACTGTGTTTTTGTTACTGTTATTTAAGTGCAGTGGCACTTTGAAGATGTGAAGCAATACAGAATCATGGCTCTTTTTACTGAGAAGTAGGTGTGCCAATAAGTGCTCTGCTTCATAACATTTCAACTGTTCAGATTATATCAGGCCAGTGTGAATTGCTAGTACTGTAGAATTACACATTCCATCAAATGAAACAAACTAACATTATGCTAAGTGGGTTGAGGCACATAAGGTTACTCAATAGGTATTTTCTGTTGCCATCTGTTATGGAAAAAATAATTTTCCTCTGATATACTTTATATTTTTGTATATTCTTACAGATACTGCACATAGCATAAAGGGTTGATAATTAGAGTAAAATGTTACTCATAATGAATCATAAAACACCTAAGGAACCAACCCCATCTTTTAGTATTGAATTTCACTAATGCTCTCCTTTGTTTCCCAAATGACCTATCTTCTTTAATGATAGTTTGGATACTGGTAAGATTCAAATTCTCATCCAAAGGCCGTGGCACTATTGACTAAATCTCTGTTGATTCGCTGAGAATGTGAAATACTGTATTGCAAGATAAAATCAGCACGAGGTGCTCAGTGAAACTGAAGAGTCCATTAGTGCCTTAACTCTTAAATTACCATCTGTAATCTCTCTTGATAAGGACGAGCTGAAAGGAAAAGTTACCTTTGTCATTAAATCTTTAACAATGTGATATTGACAGCCTGGAGTTTTTCTGTATTTTTAGCATCTTTAGACTGCATCCCTGCTCCTTCCTTTCTCTAGATGTGGGCAGGCTGTGTTCCATTAGTCACTGAGCAATGTCTGGGTGCAGGAAGGGGCAGTGATTTGTCTGTGTCCTGTGTGCATCACAAGGGCATCTTCCACATTATGAATTAAACTCCATCTTACTGCATTAGAAGTATGGAAAACAGACTGCCAGAGTAATGGCATCATGAATTAATAGCAGTGCTTTAAAAATCTCAAATATACTCCCACTCTTCAGCTCATCTTTCTGGTATACAATTTCAGAAATGAGCTACTTCATTTTGTAGTGTTTTGCTCCTAAATTTTTATATTTAGTTATATTTTAAAAGCAGAAATGCTCAATCTTTTTTTAAAGTTTCTGTTATTTACTATTAACTGTTTTTCTCTAAATAAGCCTTGTGTACTTTTCCTGTACAGTAGATGCAGGCACAGACACAGATCTAGGCACAATTATTATGAATTATAGATACTGCAAGTGTGAGCATGAATCAGAGATTAGCATTGTGTTTTAGAGGCTCACTTAGATTTATTTGACTAAATGATCCCTAGGAGATCTTGACAATAATTAGAAATATGGGTCTACTCTGCCCTGTCACCAGTCTTCACCTGGCACTTGCTCCTGGGGGAATAACAAATGGATTTAACCTTTCATTTAGGTCTTCAGGTCCTTCATTCACATGGGACCAGACTTTCAAGAGCTTAGGCATTGTGCTGAGCTCTTCTAAAAATCTAGCTACTGCCAAAATGGGAGCTGATCCCTTTAGAAATTCCTCTCTAATACCTCCTTAAGCCCTGCTTTTATCCACAGTGAGAAAACGATCAATTCACAAGGGCACAGGTTCTCAGTCAGGAGCTGCCTGGCACAGCTTCTCCTGAGCAGAGACAGCTGCTGACGGGGTTTGCAGCCTTCAGCCACCTGAGCCAGAGGTAAAACCCCCAACCTGGGCCAGGCTGCCTCTGGCTGCAGGGTGGGAGAGAGGTTTTTCCATGCCATCCCATGCCAGGCTTAGCCCTAGCCCTCCCAAGGCCAGTTCAGGTGCTAAATAATGCTTGGAGGGTATGGTGCCTTTCCTGCCAGGGGCTGTGACTGGCATTTTCCATCTCCTGGTGTTCCTGCTGGCTGGGGCAACCAGAGGGAGGTGCAGATGAGCATGGGCAGTGCAGGGCTGTGCCCTCAGGCCATCTCCTTGGTCGTACCAGCACCAGCTCTCCCTCCTCACCTGGGCTTCAGCCTTGCATGGCCAGCCTGATGGTGAGATCATTCCAAGGTTTCTCATCCCTCCAAAGTGAGTTGGTGGACGTGCAGAAGGCTGCAGCCAAGGTTTGAGCTGCTTCTTGAGATCATCAGGTCTCCAGAGTTGGGCTGTGTCCTACACAAGGCCTGAGATTTTGGTGTATGAGAATAAATCTTGAAGAACCTGAAGTGCCATCTGGAGGTCTTGTGGTCAGATTTGGGACTTTCAAGAATGAAATACCACTGGAAATGCACGCTTAGGACCATCTAGAAGCTTTATTTCTGAAAAGCAGTAGAAGTTTGGGAAGACTATGGGGTAATTCCTGGTACAAATTATTTTCACTTCAGTAGAAGTGAAGCCAATAATTCCTACCAGCTGGGAATCTACCCACTTATTCCTTCTAAATCATACTTTTTAAGTAAGTGCTTTGAGGAAAAGGAATAGAATCAAGTACCTTGTATCTAGGTATTGAAGAAAAAAGTCTCTTTTTATTAGAAATTATTCTGCCAGAGACAAAAACAATGCATTAGAGTTGGAGATAAAATATGTATGTGAAAGGCTTAAACTAACAATAAAAGTAGTTCTTGCAACTCTCCTCCTACTTTTAAACTCCTTTCAATCCACAAGACATTTCAGCAGTATTACACACACACACACAAAAAAAAAAAAAAAAAAAGAAAATTAAAAAAAAAGCAGAGTGGAGGAATGGAGTAACTTTTTAATGCATAATACTGAGGCAAGGAAAATTTGGCTTGTTTAACATTAACCTTGACAAATTTGTGCTCTTGTCATTTAAATGAATGAACCTTTCCAGTGCTTAGATTGCTGGACCTTGGGAAACAGCAGTGAGGAGGGATTGTAAAAACAGAGCCCATCTCTTTTAAGTTTTGGGGTTTTTTTTTGGTTTTTTTTTTTTTGAGTAAATGAATGACTTCAGTGAAATCCAAATAAGGATGAATCTGCTCACTTGAATCCCCTGTTCACTGTCAATGAACTTCCCTGTGAAACAGAGCTTGCCCTCCTGGGTTGCCAGGTATTGATCTAAAACATCTTCCCTGAGCCTTCTCTCTCCTTTTCCTCCTACAGGCAAAAGGTTAGTGTTAGATAATAGTATTAATTTTCCAGACATCTGCACATGTTTTAATAGCCTTTAGAAGGTTTGAAATGGTTTCTGTTTGACCACCACAGGGCTAAAATGCCATTAAGACTTAGATTGTAGCAATACATAACAATCATAGCCCTGTAGCTCAACCTGGCAATAAAAAAGCTAATTTATTTTATTGGAGATTTAAATTAATGTGATGAACTCCTCTCTCAACAGGAGCTGTAACACCACTCTCACTAAAAATACCATGTCCCTGCGTATTTTCAAAACCAGATAAAACACTTGTGACAAACCTTGTGTATGTATTGTGTGTGCTATTTTGGACTGTTTGCACGTGTGTTTGTGTGTCCATGTAAAACTCAGTAGTCCCTGAGACCATTTTTATTTTTCTGTCATATCTTCATTCTGAGCCTCTTTTCCTCTGTCACCTGGCTCGTAGGCTCAGCAAGAAGAAAGTGATTAATAAGGCAGTCTCCAGCATTAGCATTGGGGTGTGTTTAACACCTTGAGAACTGGAATTTTCTTGTGGACAAAAATTATTGCTGCTTAGGTAAATTCAGTTGAAAATAGTGTTTAAAATAGACCTATGCATTTAACTAGGACGTTTTTGAAAACCTGTGAAAGAAAAAGACTTCAGACAGTTATCATTTCCAGCTTTATGCCAGAGGAAAGCTTCAGCTTATCCCATTATAAAGTGATAAAGCAGCATCTGATGGCAGCAGCTTCTGTGATAAAATGATCATGGCAGCACTGAGAACGAATCTAATAAGGGAATTGATCTGTAGATTCCAATTCTGGTAGAGCCAACATTGATCAACATAAATGTCAATAAGAAGATCTCACTGAGGTCTGCCTAATTCCTTTAGATTATTTTGGGGCATAGTCAGAAACTGAATGTGGAAATGGATTTTAAACTGTAGGAATCACAAAGGCAATGACCAATGTTATGTTGTGCCAGGAATATCACTGGCTGTCATTGTATGAAATGTTGAAATAAGTGAGTATCTTTGAATCATATAAGGATTGATAATGCAATAACTGTTGCAGAAGTGAGACTTTTCTCCTGTGTTTTTTATATTAAAGCATTTCTTAAATACAGTGAAATAATAAAAAATCAGCCTACCTTTTTACTGCTGAAGCATAGATAGCATGTGTAGGACATGCCAGAAAAGATTAATGGTATAGTTCTTCACTGTTGCAGGAATTCAGTATAAAGTTGTTTCCGAGTATAAAGTATAAATTCAGTATAAAATTGTTCTTTCTGGCAACGCTGAAGTGTTAAAAACGAAATGGTTTTGTTTGTGGACAGTGCAACAGCAGGTGTCAGGATGTGCAGAATGTGCCCTTCGCTTCTTGGTGTTGCCATACTTCACAGCACCTACATGGTGCTGGCCCTCATTTAGCACCGTGGAATTGACATACTGAGTTGTGTTAGATCAATGGGAAAACATTTAGAAAAATAAGAGACAAAATACAAATATGTACTTAATAAAAGGCTCGTTTCCTGCGCATCACTATTCTCACAGCACGGCTGTGAGACCATACTCCAAGGAGTCTTCCATTTGCAAGCTTGTTGAAAACAGTTTTTCATTAATTATTCACGTTCTGAGTAGCTGATTACTGGGTCATTGATGTAAACTGTTGACTTTACAGTAATTACAAACCACAGGAAACTTTATACATGCATTTTCCTAAGAAATTAAATTAGCTCATTTTCATATTACTGCAATATTTACAGACTCCTACCATAGTGCTATTAAAATGAGAACTAACACTTTGGAATCTCAGAGCTTGAAAACACTGATAGACATATAAAATGCAAACTGGCATCAGAGGGGATTACTTTGTGTCTTTCGATGTAACTTTTATTTAAAGCAGTTTATAAAAATTAATAAAACTAGGGATTTGGAACAGGAGTAATTTTAGCATTACATTAAGTTGTCAACTCTCTGAAGAATACAGAGAGATTATGCTGTTGGTGTTTGTACATGAAATGCCTGCTTAATACCTTCCAATTTTTACCCTAGAATATAAGTTTCCAGCCTTTGGAGTTACTTTGGGTCTAATTCACTGAGTTTTGCCATCTCTGGATCTCTCAATAGTAATAGAGAGCTGCAAGCTTGGAAACTCTGCAAACAAATCAAACTTTGTTTTACTTTCTGTGCTGGTGTTGCCTTGTTAGCTGGATTTTCTGATGTTGTTTTAGCACCCTAATCTTCCATACAAATGTTTCTCGTATCATATTCTTGTACTTTGTCTTGGATGTTGCCTCAGTGTCAGTAAACTCACCCAGAGGATTTGCCAGCAAACTGACAAACCCCTGTTAATTCTGGAGTTGGATTTAAAGTCTAGCATCTTCTGTAAAGACTTTTTAAAAAAGTGTGCCTAGTAGGAGGCAAAAACAACAAAAACAGATGGAAAATACCAAATTAGAACTTCCATGAAAGTATTTTTTATTAGATTAATAGAAAATTTAGATCCACACACTTGGAATTTAAGGGCTAGCTGAAAACTTCCTTTTTTTTTTTTCTTTTTGATTTTGTACCAAGAACTCATTTAGCTTACTAAAGTGCATTTTAAAGTTAGTCCTTCAATATTCACTTACGTACAACACATCCTCCTGTCACCACTGAGCGATACTGCATGTTCGTGATTGTTTCCTGGATTTTAAACAGCTGAGGGTAGGATCAATAAAAATCTCCAACTGTTTGCTCAGACCATTGTAAGGGTTATCCTGGGGCTCACCTATTGTGTGTTAACCCTTTCCTCCCACCAAAAATACCCTGTAGCAACACTTTACCCCGTAGCAACAGAGAAATGGAAAAACTAGCTGAATGTGGTGCATTGGCTTTACAATCAGAAGTTGGATGTTCCTGCCTCTGCAGAGCTTTATTTATAGCTTTTAGAGGTCTAAGTGATGAACATCTGATTACTTTGTATTAGGGAGGAGTATTTTAAACAGCCAAAGGGTGTTAATTTTTCACTCCAGTTTTAGCTCCAGTCCTGTAAATGCTTAAACGTGGCCCAACATTAAGAGAAAGAATACTTTTCATAGAGTTGTGGACTGGTTTGTGTTGGAAGTGTCCTAAAAGCTCATCTCTTTCCAACCTCCCCACCATGGACAAGGATACCACTCACTAGATCTGGTTTTCATTTACTAAATAGTGTTAGCCATGAAGTTCTGCTTATAGGAAGTGAACAGTAGGAAATAATTCTGGATTTTCCATTAAATAGGTAACTTCCACAGCTGAAAATAATTATTACACTTTTGGTTTTGTGATATCAATAATACTCAATAACACATCAGGCATTTCTGTGTGTACTCAGTGTGCAGTTGCAAGTATATTTCCTATGCTGGTGATTATTAGAATTAAAAAATCAGAAGCATCTTCTTGCAGCTTTCACTTTTGCTTAATATTTGGCTGTTTTTTGTTGACAACCACATGTTCTACTCTCTTTAGAGGGCAGAATTTCCATATGTTAAAAGAATATATATTCCAAAGTCTTATTTGTCTGAAGGAAAAGTTGATTTCTACTTTTGGAGGTTTTATTATTTTTTTCCTTAACTATACTTAACTTCCTCCTTAATTCCAGAATATTTAGTGGATGAGAAGGTCACACTTTGTTTTTTGAACAGTTCATGTTCTACTCTAGGTAACTTTTGGTGGGATAGGTGAAGGATGTTGTCATCTCCAGCTGAACCTCCACTCTGAAATGCATCTAAGGACTACAAAAATCAGGATTTTGTTTAATGAAAGATTATGCTTCTACATAAACTAATAATATATAAATATTTTGCCTAATAATATTTTTTTTTTCTTCTGTGGCCTACTGCCTTTATGGTGCAATAGAAATGAGAAGCTTTTCCCTGCCAGCCCAATTTCAGTGGCTGGGCTACAGAGGGAAGCAGGCCAGGATGTGCCTGTTCAGGTTTGTGATGCCCTGAAAAACAGCAAAGACAGGGGAGGGCCACACACACCAAACAAACATTTCCAGCTCTGGCATGGAGCAGCAGGATGAAAATGTCTCCTTGGTATCTAGAGAGAGAATTTTGTGAATGATAGACTTTGGCTCATGTGAGAAAAGCAAAGCCAATTGATTTAATAGCAATTAACTCATCCAATATTGGAGAGCTGTGTACTCTTTGGCATAATTCATTGAAAATTGTTCTGGCAATGCTGCAGACCATTAGATGTTTAAAAAGGAGATGGGAACTGATAGATATTCTGCAGAGATAGAGTCAAGAGGCACAATGGTTAGGGGAGTCTCTGTAATATTGCCTTGTGCCAGCAGGTAGTAGCTTTCTTTTATCTTCCTAGAAAGTCTTAATAAGAATGCTGCTGGGGAGGGGGAACTGGCCTGCTGGTTGATAGATTGGTTATCTGCCTGCCAGATAATTGTATTTCCTATTGCACTTGATATAATAGGTTTGCACCTAAATTATCAATTACTTTGTTTTTATTTTTCATGCGGATTACAGGAGTTAATCTTGGCATTGAACCACAAAGGGCACTGCCTTTTCTGCATCAGTCTCTCAGCTGAAGGAGGAGCTTTGCTGCTGTTGGTCACAGGCATCTGCAGAGCAGTCCCCTCTGTTCTGCCCTGGCCTCTCAGCACCCCCTTTCTGGAGAGATGTGGGTCCAGTCAAGCTAAGATGTAACAAACTTTTTAGTCCACATCTGCCCTGTAGGACTCAGTGCAGGGTAATTTCCAAGGAAGTTGGCCCAGTCCATGCTGTATTCAGTTCCATGTGGATTTTCAGGTCTGCAGCCTAGTGATCCTGATGCTTTTCTGTTTCCAGAGGGGTCCAGGCACTCCCCAGAACCTCTAGCACTGCTCATTTTCCCCTTATCACTATATAAGGCACCAACAAATGGGGCAGATAGCTTGGATTTATGGTTGTAACTCCTCAGTTTCATAGTTAAGTATTCATTTAAACTGATGTGATCTCTTCCATGGAAGTCATTCTGTGCCTTTTGTTGCATTGTGTCATGATAGCATCAACAGTGATTTTAATACTGTACAATTTTCAAGGCAGCAGGAACTCCTTGATCTAGTTATGTGACTGTCATCTGAAAACACCCATAAAGGACACAGTACATTTTGTGTATCTGAGAAGAAATCAGAATCAAGATACATTGTTAGCACAATCTGTTACTTGATTTTAAATGCATCATTAATGTGTTTTTTAAACAAATGCTAGAGTTTTCCCCATTCTTTAATTAGACAATGGAGAAGGAAAAAGAAAAATAAATTAAAGAGAAACATTTTTTCTTATACTTTTCTTTTGTAATTGGATGACTTGCTTCAGTGCTATGTGATTATATTTAATTGATGACCTCAAACTTTATTATGCTGTTTGTTAATGCTAGTCATTGTTCTGGCCACCTCTGTTAGTTTATTTGCATATGTGTGGGGAGGAATATTCCCAATGTGATGATCTCATTTGATACAGAAGTATAATCACATTATACCTCTTGAGAACACATTTTCCTTCTTTGTTAATGATTTTAGTCTGCTGACTTGCCTTTGGTACTGCAGTTTTAGAGAGTTTAACCGTGGCAAAGGTGACTCAAACACAGCGTGACCCCTGTGCAGCCCAGCCCCTCCGGTCACTGAGCCACTGGGGAGGGACCCCCAGAACCCTGAGCTGTTTCCAGCTGGGCTGTGATTGATCACTGATCAAAAATCATTTCTGATTTCTGCCAGTTCTGATCTCTGCTCTTATGTCTGACACAGATTCTGTATTCTGTAAGTAATGCTAAATTTCATTGGATGACGTTGTAAGGGAATATTTTGTTTCCCTTATTGAAATGTTTATATGTTCTCATTTAAGTAATAAAATGGGAAAGTGGAAAAATGGGAAGACAGTATTACAATTGTAAAATTCCTTTAGCACTATTTCTAGGATCCTTTTTTTCTGGGAAAACACATTTTCACCTATAAATGTTCATCCATCTCAGCTGTCCCCAGTCATCATCTCCAAAGCACAGATCTGACTATTGTAACTTCCACTAAAGTATCTCAGGAGACTGGTTTCCCTGGAGAAGGTAATTAATTTGTCTGCAAACCACTTGTTCATAGCACTAGTGAGTCTTGATTCTGAAAACAGTGGGATTCTCTGGTGGCTCAGCGATGCAGTTGGAATTATTGTCAAGAGGAACAAATGCACAAAGTCAGTGAATTTGTGACTTTGGGCAGGCATTTTACCTGGAGTTTAAATCTTTAACAACCACCTGACAGTAATGCTCGTGGTAGAACTTTGAAAGGTGCACACTGTATAACCAGGCATCGCTGATTTTAAAAACACATAGCCTGGATGTAGATAATATGTATAATCAAAAGTATCTTGGATACTGAGTGCTTGCAGCATTTTATTTAATCTGTTCAACAATATATTGGATAATACATATTTATACAGAATATTGATCATTGAAAATATTTTCCATAATCTCTCTGCAACAGACAGAACCCCTTAATAAACCTGGATGAATAAGTAACTCTTGAGAAATGACTCCCAAATTTATAATTAGAAGTTTTTAAAAAAATTTCCCTAGATTGTCTGGAATAGAAGCCTGAAGCAGAGCATGCAGATAACAGAGGCTGTAGGAATGACTGCCTGCTTTGTTCTCTGGCAGATTAATTTCTGCAGTGGGTACCCAGAGAGCAGGCTGGGGAGCAGCTGGGTGTGAGATACTGTGTGACTTGCATTTCAGGGCCCTGCAGAGAGCTACTGCTGCTCTGTGTGGAGGCTCTTCTGGCTACAGATTCTTTTCCCCTCTGTGGCCAGTCTTTCTGGATGGAGAGGGTGATGGGGCACTCACAGAGCCGTGACAAATCATTGTGTTTGCATCCCTCACAGAGTCCTCTGGCAAAGCTCCTGCCAGGGTCTGCACCATTTGTTCCTCCAAGCTGAGGGGGGTAGATGTGGTCTCTTAGGTTGCAAACCTGGAGAATTAATGAGAAAGTGAAAAGAGCCTGACCCAAAGTCCTTATTTCTTGGGTTTTATTTTTTTAGTCCATTTGCATTGATTTCAATGGCCCCTGAGTCAGATCCATGCTGCCTGTTACATGGTGTGTTGGCCCAGGACTGACAAGACTGCAGATATTTTTTCTTTTGAAGTCATTTGCCGAGGCATTCACATAAATCGTGGATTTTATTGAAACTGCAATTAAACCAAACCAGGCTTAATGCAGACTGAAAGCCTAGAATTAGAGTACAGGTGAACATGGAGGGAAAGGCACAAGCTTAACCATCCTGCCAAGCAAAACTGAGAAAAACTGTGTATATATTCGAACAGCATGTGAATATTAATGCACAAAATCCTCTGAGTCCCCAGTTCCCTGATGCAATTATTTTCCATTCACATTAATTGTTCCTAACAGATGACATTAATGACTTTGAGTTAAAATGTGTGCAGAGGAGGCCTTCAGCAGATCAATGCTGGTTAAAAATAGGGTCACTTTTGCAATCATTCATGCAAGGTGTAACAGCTCGTAAATAAAACAACATTAACATGTTGATTGATTTATACATGTTAATTTTTTAGTTCATTTTTATGCTTTTTTCCTCAGACCTGTCAAACTGTGGATAATGGTGGGACTCATGTTCATTTGTTATTGTTGTGTGTGAAGTAATGATAAGTTGCAAAGCAAAGTCTAGCAGACTAGAAGAAAAAGTAGAGTTTGTTTTGGATGAAGGATGATCTGTCCTCCAGACAGGAAGTCTTGGACCAAGTAAGCACAAAGAGCAACATTTCAAATTAGAACAAATCCTCTTTTACCTCAGGCTCTTCATTTCCCTTGAAATTTAACAGCAGAGTTTGGAATTTTAAAAATGCTGATCCGCTGAATATCTGACAAATGCTTATGCTTTGCTCCTTCCCTTCTGCCCCCCCAGAAACTCCATTCACGCATCTTGGACCTCTCCTCTGGGGATTTGCTTTCGGAAGTAGAACGAAACCGAGGCCTGGTGCAAGCTCGAAGTGCTGATGCTCAGATGCTCGTGAGTGTTTGTGCTGCCCTTGCTCCCCTCATCTGGAACCTCCTTTTCTCCTCTGGTGGTGTCAGGGAAGAGCCATAAAGCTGATCCCTGAATTGAAACACTGTTGAGGCAGATAACAATGCTTTTACTTCCTTCTGTTCTCTGAAATTCAATATTGTGTCCTCAGTTGATATAGTGAGCAGATAGTGTCACTGTGTGCAAAAAAAGCATAAATCTCAGCAATGTCCCCCATACACCTTTTTGGGTATTGATTACATCTCAGAATCTCTGAGAAATGGTCAAGGAGCTTTTTATTAAAGCCCGTGCCCCGTATTATTCATCCCACTTTTATGATATATTATGTATGAACTTTTAAAAATTCATGGCCTCTGCTTTTTTTTTTTTTTTTCAAGACTGAGTGAGCTTTGTGCTTATTTGGCAAAACGTTCGCCAGTGTGGCTTTCATGTTTCATTGTCAAAGAGAAAAGTAGCTTAAAAAACAAAAATCACATACAGGGAAACAAAGAGTACAGGAACAGAACATTGAACCTGCCTGTGCCTTTGATCTTGAAGTATAGTAGTGTCAACAAAAATGTAATCTCCCTTGTAATACCTACTTTAATGAAAAGGCATTGTTTCAGAGGTTCACAAAAATGCTAACAACATTTTGCATTATATTTAATTAAGCCTTCAGGTTAAGTTGCTCTAATATGGAGTTTTGTGTCTTTAATGGTGTGATTATTTCAATTTTCTTTGATTTCTAGTGAAAATTACATTTTTAAACAGTAATACTACATTCAAGCCTTTTTACTCTAATTTCATTAAAGGTAATGACTAAAAAGTCATGATTACAAAAATTAAAATTTCACCATGTCAGTTAATAGACCCGTATGCAAGTTAAATGTATTTAATTAATGTGTCATAAACATGCTATTCAAAGTACTTTCTTGAATAATTTGGAGGATAAAGGCAAATTGAAGGGGAAAACTCCACTCTCTTAAGTGATCTGAATGCTGTCTAGAAATTGAGTAGATACCCTACTTCATTATTTGGAGTGACATGATATTTTTTGCACATTTTCTCCTCTCTTGAAGATGATTGCAGTTATATACTGTTCTTTTGCTTTGCTTGGATAGCTCCATTTTTTCCCCATTGCTGAAACAGTAGGACCAAATGCCTTTCTCCTCTCTTAGGTGCACAGGAAACAAAGTGAGAGGTTGGAGAGGCTCTCAGACTAGCTGAAGATGACAGGAAGGCAATACTTGTCACTGTGCTGTGATCTCTTTCCTCCTGCAGGAGGTTCTTACAGGAGAGGATTTACAGGCATCCTTCCCTTGAATGCTGTGATGGCTGGGACACAGCCCAGTATAAAGGGCAGAATTCCACATGATGTGTTTTCCCAGTGCCAGAGCCAAAATGCAGAGGAATAGCCAGAACAAGCAGCTGCTGCCCTTGGCTTCTGTGCAATCACCCTCCCCTGGAGTGACACTGCCACAGCTGAGGAGGCTGATGGCAGGGGGTCTCCCAGGGGAGCCACAATGTCAGAAATAAAGACTCATTTGTCTCAACAAAGCAACAAAATCTGCTTTCGAGCCAAACAGGATGCTGAAAGAGGTATTCTTCCCAGAGCCACTGGATTTAAAGGCTGCTCCTCCTGCATCCATTTGACTTCCTAGGAGAACATGTACCAATAATTCCCAGAGGTGAAATGTGCTGTTGGTGCCTCTAAATGATTTTCCCATTCATAGTTTTGCCTGTGACAAAGAATAATGATTTGCCCTGTAGTTAGGTTTGTCAAAACCTGAACATTAGGATGTCAGCTGAGCGATGAACAGCTGTACTGATGAACTCCTCAGCAGTAAAAATTCTGCTCTCTTCCATTCAGCTGAAAAAAGGTTCAACCCCAGTAGTAATAAATGGGAGGAGCATGGGGGAATAAATTGAAGAAATTAGCAGAAGGCCAACAAACATGTCAGTGCATGAGAAGTGCCTACAAACTGAGTGTTATTCCAAAGATTTCCATGCAGAAGCTGGGTCTAGGGCATACACAGCCTTGATAATTTTTTTATGGATTCAATAACTTTAGATTTCTTGCTTCTTCCTAAGTGTAAATTCTTAATTTGAGCAAAATTAATTTGAAGTATATCTACATACACAAAATCAATAAATATTGTTTCAGTTTGCCTAAATGAAATCCAAGGGGAAGTTTTATGAAACGAAGGCACAGAATCATAGATTCACTTTGGCTGGAAAAGGCCTTTATGCTTAAGATCCTCAAATCCAATGTTTCACCCATCACTGGGTGGAAAGGTCCCTTGAGATCAATCCCATCACGAAATCATGTCCCCAGGTGCCACAGCTACACAGCTTTTAAATCCCTCCAGGGATGGTGACTCAACCACTTCCCTGCTCCGTCGCTTGACAACTCTTTTAGCGAAGGAATTTTTCCTAATATTCAATCTCAACGTCCCCTGGCACAACTTAAGGCTGTTTCCTCTTATCCTATCAGTTCCTACTTGGGAGAAGAGACTGACCCCCACCTCATTACAACCTCTTTTCATGTAGCCATGTCTGGTGTTCCTGGTAATTAAAATGATGTCTGATTCTGTAAGGAAACTGGAGAATAGTGCAAGCACTTAACACTAAAGGAGCTCCAATGCTGTTAGGCTCAAGAATATTAGTTTGAAAACAAATTAAAGGCATCCTAGCTACTCCTACAGAGGTTTAATATTTTACCTAAAGTGCTATCTACTCTTCATTACTCTCTTCCTCAAAGCTGGCACTTAGTCACAGTCAGCTGAAATTGCATTTGGAAAGGGGCGATAACTACACAAGTACTAAAGGCAGCCATAAAGTGTCAATAAATTGCATAAGCAAGAGGCTTCAGCTGTCTGCGAGCGACATGAAGATGGATTGTCCTACGTCAGAGAGTTTCTTAGACAAAGCTTTGAACTAGATAGGAAACCAAAATTAGACTGTAATGGAGAGATTCCATTCTCAGTGGACATTCTGCTCAGGATACTAAATTAATTTACCTTGTCCGGGCTGTGCAGCCTCATCTGTTACATTGTGGGGCTATAATGCAGTTGTCAAGATGTACTTGTATTCTTATAACTTTGTTTTCTGTATCTTACCGGCGCACGCTGCTTATGTATGAAGCTTAATTCACATAGACTCAGAATAATCCTTACAATAAGAAGAGCAGAATACTAGTCCAAGAATAAAGAAGAAAACACTGAAGATTGTGGATTTTTTCCCCTGTCAAATGAAATTGTTAACAATTTAAAATTTATTTCTCTGTATTAAATTCACCAGATGCTAAATTGCATGAGAGGAAGGCAGAAGTGGCTTACTTGCTTTTTCTTTGACATTCTTAATCAAGGGGAAGTTAAATGATCATTTTCTCCCCATAAGATATTTCAATTTCTTCTGATATTTAGGAATGCCAGCAGAATGTGAAATCCAGCATACCTGTCTTGAAATGCCAGAGTCAATTAAATATGACAGGCTCTAGCCGCCTGTATCCTCGGAGCAGTTGCAGTAGCAGTGAACTCTCCCTCTCGAGTGCTTGCAGTGAATATTCCAGTGGTTCCTCCTACACTTGGAATGATGGAAAGACAAGCAAAAGGGTAAATCAAATTAATTTTCTTCATGTATTAGTTTAAGTTAATCTGAAACAAGATTAATTGAAAAGCTGCCTGTGTCAGAAGTTTTTTTAGTTTCCTCTCGCTTTTATATTGAAGGCCATTGTCACTAAACTGTTACCCCCCCATTTAATTTTTTTAGTGATTCCTTTATCACTCCAGCTTACTTACAGTCTCCTCATTTGTTCAGACATTTATTCTGCTTTTCATAGTCCAAACTGCTTTTCTTCTTTATCTTAATCCTTCCATTCATATTGTTCTTGCTACAGGTTTTTAATGCACCGCAGCCTTCACACCACTGTAAAATCCTTTATTAAAAAAGAACTTTAAATAGAAAAGAATGGAATGGAATGCCCTTATGCAACTCCTCTATCTCTTTACCAAAATAGTAACACTTTTATTGGCAGCACTTGTGAGTAACACGAGTGATTTTTATTTTCTTTTGACAGTCATCCGTGAGATGGGATAAAAGAATAAGCATTGGTTCTTCGCTCCCAAGCAACCTCTCAAGTCCTGCAGATGATCTACCTCCAACTCGTATCAAGGAAAACCATATCTTAGAAGGGCTGAAAAAATTGCAGGAGCAAAAAATACTACTTGAACCACCTTCAGTAATATCCAAATGGGGTTACAAAGATTGCATGAACTCCAATGAAGGCATATATTCCCCTGGAATTAAGTGTGGCAGCCATAATGAACAGAGTCACTGTAAGCCAATGGAGATGGGAAGTGTTTGCATTGAACACAACAAAACTTTCACTTATGATTCAGATTCCCATGATGATGCAGATGATGACTCTTCATCCTTACTGTTGCTGCAGGAAGTTCCAAGCAAAGATTGCAGGACCTATTGTAACAAATTAACTCATAGCATTTCTGACAGTCTCTTTGACTGGGATCCTAACAGGAAACATTTGCCAGAAAGAAGTTCATTTTTTAATTCAAAGGAGAGACCTGAGAAATTGACTAGTTTTGTCAGTGGATTTCAGGCAGAAGTAAAATCATGCACCAGAGCAAAGCTGCCTGAGTTACAGTTAAATCAAAGCCATTCTAATATGGGCTGGAAGGACTTTAATTTTCAGCTTTCAGACACTGATGACAATGAAGTCTTAGATGAATTGCATATAGAAAGCAGTGATGAGAAAAGTCCCTCAGATTTATTTGCAACTCCCTTTCCAGAGAAGTATACAAAGACCTCTGACTTGCTCAAAGTCACAGAGAATTCTCAGTCTGTATCTACTGACAAAGAAGAGAACCAGATACCTGTTCACCCAGACATTAGGCCGAAGCCATGCAATTTCATTAAACAGCAAAAGGTTATAAAGAAGACCTCTTCTGAAGAGTGCATTACCGTAATATACGATGCTAAGGATGGTGAGCCAATAGAATTCAGCTCACATCAAACTGGAGTTGTCACTGTAACAAGAAATGAGATTTCAATCAACCAGCCACAAGCTATGTCCAGTGCAGAATACACTGAACTTATACCTCAGGGAAGAACTGGTACGCAGCCAGGACCCAATGCTAGAAACTACACTGCTTCAGAAAGACAGGAAGACGAAACTGGGAAAAATACTCCTGAAGATAATACAGGGAATAAAAATACAGCTGTCCCCCTGACCTGTGGTGAATCTTCACGCTGTGGAAGGGTGACACAGCAAAATGCTTCACGACAGAAACTAGTGAAGCCAGTGTATGATGCATCATGCAAGGCCAATTCAAGCTCCACTGTGCATGCAGGAATCAATCAAAAGCCAAATGTAACTAAAATACCCAGCAGAGGTAAATTTTCTCCCCAAGAAACTCTAATGACTGAGAGTGGGGAGACACCTGTAGCTCTGTCAGTGGGCCCCACAGCCCTTGAGAAATCACCTGCTCTTCCACCTGTAAAGCTTTCAAGATTCAAAAAGGCTCAAAGCCCACCTCGTCATTTTGATTCAAAAGTAGAATTTCAGGTTCCAAAGCCCCCTGCCCACGCCCTCCCTGACTTGAAACGTCCTGGCAGAGGAGATGGGTCAAAGTATCCAAAGAATCAGTGTCCAGCATCACCACTGTTGCCTCAGCACCTTATAGAGCCCAGTAGCTATGGGGAACCTCCAACCAGAGACTTTCATTGTGATTTAGCTACTGTAGAACCCCGGTCTCCATCCCCACCCCTTCCTCCAGGCAGGTCAACATCCCTGTTGATTCGGCCTAATTATGCTAATTCTCCACCTCTAGCAGTAAAGTTAGGAGGAGCTGGTCCCACTGAAACAGCAAAAAATGTACTGAAATCATCTCCATTAAAAGGAGCTGTGAACTCTGGCTTTCATAATCAATCTGGTCATGAAATGCAAGCAAAAAATGTATCTTCTGGGGCCAAAATTGAATTATCTTACCTTCAAGAAAATGCAGAAGGAATTATGCAAAACAAATGCACATCTCAGCAATCCCACAGTGCATGCCAAGGACTTTCCAAAGTTTCCACAAAGCAGGTCTGCCCAAAAAGCCCTAATCAGGTGGGTCTCCACAGGAATCGTGAGTATTCCAGCACAGATTTTCAAACAGCCAGGTCCTTTTCTCTAGGCTGTCCATCACTGGAAACAACTCCTTCACAAGACACCAATTCCAGAAAAAACAATATTTCCAGTGACAGTGGGTTGGATCAGCTACAAAAGATGCCAGACATTCTCCCCACAACTCCTCGATGTCATACGATGAGCACAAGTGAGCCTCTGCTATCTCAGGTAAACAATTTCCCGTCAACGCCGCTTCATGCCGGTGATGCTGCGCACGCCTCTCAAAACTCTAATGAGAAAGGAATGAAAACCCGTCTCCCTGTAGGGCTGAAATTATTTGTCAAATCTCCCCAGCTTCTCCGCAAGAGCTCTACTGTACCAGGGAAGCAGGAAAAAGACAGTATAAATGCAGCTTCCAAAAGTAATGGCAGTTCCAGTAAGTACAAGCAAAGTGAGGCGCTGTGCGTAAGCACCAAAGGTGCAACGGATGCGGAATTAAAGGACTCCAGGTCTGATGCTGAAGTGAAAAATAATTGTGCTGTGGGACTTAGTATGGATACAGCATCAGCTCATTCACATGAAAGCTGCACCTTGGTGGTAGACAGAGGAGATGGATTGGAAAACAAATTAGTTAAGAGGTCTGTTTCTTCTGGCAACAAGTCGCACTTGAAGCCAGCTCTGGGCATGAACGGAGCGAAAGCTCGTAGTCAGAGTTTCAGTGTTCACACAGGGGAGAAGCCATCTGCCCCTGTGACTGAAGGTCCCGGGAAAGTACGAACTCAGATTATTACAAACACTTCTGACAGAGGGAATTCTCTAACGAGGCAGAACTCAGCCATGGAAGGGCTTCAGATCAAGGCTACTCCTGGGACAGCAGTGACACCAGAAGCTCTTTTATATACTACTAAACCCACAGAAAATTCTTGTCCTAGACAAGGCTCTCTTGGAAATGTGAGTAGTTGCAATAGCCAGCATGGAAGCCCAAGCAAATTGCCCTTCAGATCATCTCAAAAAGTAGACCAGTTTCACAGCACTTCAAAATGTGATGGAAGCAAACCATTTTCTCAGAAAGAGGCACGCAGTCTATCTGTGCAGAGTGAGAAAAGCACTGAAAGCTTTAAGCATGAAGCTCTAGGTAAAAAAAGTGTTCTGTCAGCAGAACTGGAGTTAGAAGCCTCGGCTATTGTATCTTCCAAACAAATTTTGTCCTTCCAAAGCTTTGATGGAGTAAAGTGTCCTCATAAACTGGAAGCAACAAGGTCACGAAGACAGCAAATGTCTTTAAAATTAGCAGAAACCTCTGAGAAGGTCAATGATCTTTTGAGTTCTCCATCTCTGCAACCTACAATAGAGGAGAAAGTCATGTTGTGCATTCAAGAAAATGTGCAAAAGGGTCAGGGACAAACCAAATCCCCCACTGTGGAGGCTAAGCAAAAGACTGGGCCTTCTATAGCCAGTTGGTTTGGCTTCCGAAAGAGTAAGCTCCCAGCACTGAGTAGCAGGAAGACTGATGTTCCTAAAACAAAGGTGGAAAAAAAGGATACAAAAGTTTCAGGATTTGGAATTAAGCAGGCAAAATTAGAGAGAAGAAAAGAAAAGAAGAAAACTGAGCAGCACTGTGAAATAGAAAATCAAATTAACAGGAAAGCTGACAATGGTGACATTTTAGCCATGGAAAACAAAATTGTGAAGTCTCCCCAAGAGTCTCCTGGTGAGATTGAGTGTGAACAAGTCAGAGGTTCTACCACAGCTGCCTACTCACCAAAAGACAGCTTCATGAGAGAGCTTTTAAACAGGTAAAGCTCCAGAACACAATTTGGGATGTGTTGATGTCTGTGTAAATTACAGATGCCCAGATGTGAAGTTCAATGTATGTTCTTTTTGTGCTACGAATGCATGGTAGCAAACAGTAGGTGCACAGTATTTTGTTCATGTTACTTTAACCGAACCACTGGTCTTTGAAATTAAAGATAGGCGAGTTACATCCAGGCTGATAATTCAAATTATTCCAGAAATCAAGAATCTAGGCAGATGGTGTGTAAATATAGAGGGTAATTAGGTACATGTTTTAATGTATTCCATCTTCCTGTACTATAACCAGAAAACACATATTTGGTAACTTGTCAGAATTAATTACCTTTCCAGCTCTCACAACCTTTGGTCACAGAAGAACTTAGCAATGGGTATATTATGTTTTCACGTTTGCCCCACAGCAGTCCCAAATATAATATAAATCATCACATGTGAAAGGCTAAATTGATATACTACCTGAAATTGCAAGTGACAGGTTTGATCAAGGCTAGTTAGAAACATTTATCACTCAAAGGTCTAGAGACAGAAAGATACAGAGAGGTTACTTTAAACATTAAAGGAATGGGAAAGTGGAGTGATTGAAGAAGGGCAATGCAATTTATCAGAGGAATCACTCTCTACCTGCAGAGTTGATAAGAAAGCAGCTCAGCAGACAGAAAGTGGATCAAATAATGTTTCCTACAGGAGTGTGTCGAAGGGCAGCTCCCAGGGCTCCTCTCTTCACAGCAACTCTATCAGCTCTCAAGGAAACCACAGGAAAAACAGCAACACTAAAGCTGATATGGAAATGCAGAATCAGACCCTGGTAAGTGCTTCAGTACATGGAAACAGTATTACCTTCTTTTTAACTTCTGCATGTGTTTCTTACTGCCATTGCAGGCAAACAGGATAATAACTGTTTATATATAAGATAGAAGGATATTGTGTAGCAAGAGGATTGTGAATTAATACAAAAGTTGGCAGCTTGGCTACAGGCCACATTATACAGATAGTCATGAAGATTCTACTGCTTCTGCTGGCAATTCAATTCCTGTGAAGATACATGCACAATGATGCTATAATCATACTGTAGTAGAGTGAAATGATAGGACCATTTTTTTATTTTATTTTTTCCCCTTTCCCTTAAAATTGCGTGCCAGTATTGAACATTCCTCTGAACATTACAGAAGTCATTAAGCCTAAAATGTACACTGCTGATGTGGAAAAGGCAAATCATTTCACCACATTTGGGAATATTTGTCACTTAGGAGGGAATGTTCAAAAGCAGAAACATACATTGGACCTGTGTCTCACTTTGTGCCCTTAAAAATCTACCTGTTAAGGGCCTGTAGTTAGTTTTATACTTTAATAAGGTACTAACTGTACCTGATAATTTAATTTACTGTAACGTAGAAGAAAAATTACCCTGTTTTCTGTTAGCTGCTGGAGTCTGGTTCTGGACTAACTTTATTGCTTTGAGAAGTGTTCACACAGAGTCCAGGATTGTAACCTAAGTCAAGCTGAAGGGGTGCCCTTCCTGGTGAAGCTCCTTTTAATTAACCTTAGAATTTAATGAGCAATAGGTCATTAAATAGGCCTAGCAAGGACCTTCCCCATGATGTTTTAAAGTCCAGCACAAGGAGAATGGAGATGCTTTAGCCCTAAAACATTCTTTCCTCATTCCTGAGATAGCTCTCTTGTCCATATTATTATGATTTTTATTAACCATAACCACAATTTTAACAATCAGCCTGGAAACTTTTGCCAAATACAATACTTGCTCTGAAGCTGAGGCTGTTCCTTTTGTTGTTCTGATAGAACTGAGTTACTGAAGTGCAGCACATACAACTGGGGGAATCTGAAATACAAATTGTCTGGGAACATTGCAAAAAGCTTTGTAATGGAAAATTTAAAAACTCCTAGCTTAGGGCTGATGCTGAGGATGCTTGAGGTCAAGGCATTCCATACATAGTTTCAAGACATTCCATACATAGTTTTAAATTCAGGCTTTTTTTTTACTTTAATACAGATGTCTTTGCTGAGAACATCTGCAAGGTCATTTTTTTAAAACTTACAGGGAACATATGCAAAATGAATGTGTTTGAAAACTTTCCTCCTGACTCCTCTGGTATCATTTCTTCTTTGAAAATGTAGATGTCTCCTGCATTATAAAACCACAAATTATAAGCATATCTAAGGCTGTCCTTGTAATGTCACTGAAAGGAAAGAGAGAGAATGAAAGTCTGGAAATGTGCAATATGCAGGAAATTCAATCCAACTGATCTAGAACTTAGATAGCAGAGCAGAGCCCCTTATCAGAGGCACTCAGTTTAACTATGCCCCATTTAATATGGTCCTGACAGCTTTCTTCACTGTACAGAAGTACAAAAACTCCACACATTGCTTCTACAATTTCTTTCTAACTTATTATTTTCTAATGCTGCAATAATTTGCTGTGCTTTTTTGTCTGTCATTTTGTGAAGTCTTTTTAAATGCTGCAATAATAGTCTTTGAAGTATATCTTAAAGAAACACACTTCATTTTGTGAAGGAACTACAAAGATTGTTCTTAATGTACATAAATAATGGAGAAATGCTAATTATACTATTTAGTTTTTAAGGACATGTTAGTCATGGTGAAAAGGCATTACTTCTGCTACACCATACACTCTTTTGTTAGCAGGGAAACAAAATATTTTTGTGTGGTTTTTGAAGATTAAGTTACATTTATATGTTTCATTTTTTTTTGAATTTCATATTGTGTTTTCTGTGGCACTTAATTCCTGAAAGAAATATCTAGTGCCAAAAGACTGATGACATCTAGAGTAACGAGATTTTAAATGTGCTTACAGTTATTAATGCTAACTTATGAAAGATACATACCTTAAGATTCCCCAATATGTGGTACTTCATCTTGTCCTCCAAACTTCTAAAAGAAAAACAATGCAAAGTTTTTAAATTCAAAGTTCATGAATCTTATTACTATCATTTCCAGTTATTCTTTGGTGTCTGCTTACTTTGAAACAGATTGCAAAGGGCTGGGAGATAGCTGTGACTGAAAACAGATACATGCAGTAGGATGGCCTGTTGTGCATTTTTTTTCCTCATAAAAAGACAAAATTAATGCTTTTGGAGAAAACAGCATAAATCTTTTTAAAAGCCCTAAACCAGGAAGATTTCTTTTCTTTTCTGAACAATGCAAAGTGCACTCAGTCATATGGTTTAGTGCAGAAGCTGCTGTATTTCCAAACTGCTTATCAGATATATACTGCTGCTTTAAATCCTGCCCAGAACAGCTTCTAACATTCATTTTCTAGCACGATCTTTTCCTTTAAAAGCTATTTAATTTTTGATGATTAAATCACTTTTCTTATGATGTGCCAGGTAAAGGCTTGAGGCACTATTACGCCATAACATATGCACCAATTACCTCTGATTTCTGTTCATGCAAAGAATGTTATTGCTGGACTGCCACAGGATTTATGGAAAAAGCAGTGTTCCACCAATGGTGGCCTTGTGCATTCACCTTCAGAGGGATACACTTCCCGTTAGTGTTCATCAAAAAAGCACTTTGCTCTAAAGGCCAGCCAGCAGAAATACATAACACTTTAGCCTACACCAAGGATATTCCATGTTCTCCAGTACTTTTTCATGTCCTTGGCTGGAGCTTGAGGTGAGATACAATCATTTTTGTGCTGCACTGCTTCATTTCGTTTTGTGATTTTATTACAGCCCTGTATGATTTAGAACAGCCACGGGTTTCACTTTCTGAGGTGGAAATGTGGCACCAAACCCAAGACACCAGGAGTTTTGTGTGGCACTCAGCATGCTCAGTCTGTGTGTTTTGGGAACACCCAGGGATCTGTCCCAATATTGTGAAATGTCACAGCAGCACTTGGCCATGCACTGTGCAAATGTGAGAAGCTGTTCCACCTGGAACTGGGTGCCAAATGAACACTCCCCTCCTCATTCTGCATAGCCTGAAGAGAGGCATTTCATAAAAAAAGAAAAGATGTAATCAAATGTCTGGGATTAAGAGATGATAAATGCACTTTTAAAAATCTGGAGAGCAAGTCTTTGGTGTCGTACTTAGGCTGCTCACAAGAGGTCAACAGGGCTACTTTTGTAACCCAGCAAGCAGGATTTACACTGTGATCAAAGATATGTCATGCAAATGATGATAAACTCCAGTGGTTTAGATTACAAAATGTGCTCTTGTTATTGTGAGCGTGCTGTAAGCAGTTTAAAACAGCAGAGAGTGATTAGCAGATAATTTAAGATCCCTGAGATATTGAAAGCAATTTTTTCTGTGGTGCTGCCTTTCCTCCTCTCATCACCCTGTAAGTATCTTTATTCCTGTTTGATTTATGGAGCATGGCAGAAAAATATGTCCTTGAAACTGAAATTGGCCACTGATGGCACGTGATGGAGGGGGATTTTCACTGTGTGCTAGGGAGGGACTCAAGGGAGAGACTCAGATTATCTGTACACCTGGGAAATTGGAGTGCAGAATGACAGGGCAAGGATACATCTTGGAAAAAACCCATAATATCTGAGGGATTTGAATAACACAAACTTGAATACCACATAGAGTGCACTGCGTTCTTAAATGAGTTTTTTCTCTCTGTCTAGCTAATAAATGCTTTTAAACAGAGGTGGAAAAAAAATGCCAAAGTTCAGTGTTTGCAAAGTGAACTAAAGAGATACCACACCATGTATTAGGTTTTTATTTTGAAGAAGTGCATCTTCCAAGGGTATTTTTCATTGCTGCATATTGTGATTTTGAATGAAATTAAAGTTGCTATCGGCAGACATCATTCATAGAATAAGACAGGTTAAATATTCCACTCTTAGCTGCCATGTAACTTTACTCTGGTTTATTTCTGCAAAACATTCTGTAGTTGTCATGAAGCAACATAAACAGAGTCACAGATGTTCTTCACTTTTGTTGTTGCACTGTGTACAGGCTAAAGTAGTCACAGAAAACCTGCAAGAAGAAGAGGAGGACACCATGACAAGGACTACATGTCAGAGTCATGTGATAGGTACAGAATTATATTTTACACTGGATTTTGTTGCTGTCACTTGCAAAAAAGACATGTTTGTTCTCATTACTTTGTTTGTTTGCCCCCTTATGTCAGCTTTAGCCTTCGTTTAGCTGCTAAATAGCCAGATTTCATCAAATGCATGAGATGAGTGCACACCATTACAATTGTGGGTCAATGCAATGTTTGATTGGAGGGCCTGGGGTTATAAAAGATCATTTCAGCCTCCAAGAACAGTGGGTTACACACAGTGGTTTAACATGAGGGCTCATGTGCGTGGCACTTCCGGTGGGAATAATACTGACATACTGGAACTCTGTCATCTGGCCTTGAACTAGTAAAATTCAGAATAAAATTTAAATAGCAGAATAATTGCTGTGATAAAGTAAACCACAAGGAACAGCAAACAAGTGTCTGTTCAGAAGACCTTAAAGCTGTTATTGAAAATAAAGTTGTCTTTGCTGTTTAAGGGTAGCACCATGCACCCTGCCTCATGACTGGCATGTACTAATTTTTAATTTTAGTACCTGTAAAAATATCTAATAGGCAGTGGAGGACAAAACAGAAGTCTGAGGTTTGTGTTAGAGCAGTGTGTCACCAATACAAACAACTGACTGAACAAGGAAAATTCACCTTTAGCAAGGTCTCTTTGCAGAGAGAGGCTGCAGTAAAAAATTTCATTAAAATCTGATTCCATTTCTTCTTGCCAGAATCTCTTTCATTTCACTGTTACTGCCAACCCAGCAAGTCCAAGCAGAGGTATCATGTCAAAACACATTTCTTTCGGGTGCAGTAGGAAAATGTTTGCATGCTTCATTGACTTGTACAGCCCTTTCAGTCCCAAATTCAGACAAATAAACTCTGGCTGTGCTACCTGAAGGAAAGATCCCTAAACTCTTCCCTCTCTGAGAACTCAGCCATCACCTGGCTCCATGACAACAGCTGAATAACAAGAACTCTGTGCAGTGTAAGACTCTGAGGGCATTCTGTCAGTGGTAGGCACTAGCAGAAATTCATGCCTCTCATGCTGTACACAAAGGACTTCTTTTCTGTTACCAGAAATTGCCCAGCAGAGAATACCTCACCTAAGATTGTTCAAAATTAGTTTTCCTCATATTGAAATAATTAATTTGCCTTCATACCAAAAATTTTCAAAGGTTTTACTTTGAATTATGTGAAATGTTTCTATTTCTTCATCTAGATACTGAAAAAGAAAAACAAAAAAAAAAAGAAAAACAAACTATTTGCAGAGTTTTGGGGGGTTTTTTGGTAAAAAGACTCCAGAGTATCCTTGCTGTTCATCGGTGTAATTGGTGGTTGTGGCTGAGGCCTGGTTGCTGTATTTTGATATTTTATTTGTTATTGCATCCTGTAGTAGATAGTTCTGGTGGCTTTTGAGAGTATTAATATTTTGCTCCTCCCACAGGCACCAAATCCAAGTCTCTGACAGGACATAGTGGTTGTGGAGCAGGTTGTCAGATGCTTTTAAAATTTCTTTATAGAGATTCTGGCATTTTTCTGATACAAAAGTTTTCATAGAAAGATACTGATTTTTTCCCTGCTGAAACTCTATGCAGCCACAGCTTCTCTCACTAACCTGTTCCATGGCCACCCTTATAAGTAAACAATTTCTTACTAATTCCTGAATCCACTCTCCATCAGCTGAAGGCTATTTCCCCAGAAAACAAAGTTTGCTGTGGGTTTTCTTGCTGTATTTTAATGCATTTATTCTAGTGGGTTTTATGAAAACAGACTTAGAGCTGAATGTATAGTAGAAAAGCTATCATTAAGCAGGGAAAATGTTTTTTATGCAGCAGGAAAAGCATGTGTTTGTGTAGCTGTCACTAAAATAACTAAACTGACAGCAGTCCTGCCCAGTTAACCAATAAACAAGGTACTGATAACAGTCCTCTAGGTAGGTGTCATGTGAGACAATTCTGGTTCATCACATTCTGACAGCCAGATACCCCTGGGTATGAATCAAAAAATGTGTAAAATACCAGTTGCTAGGTTTTAATTGTCAGTTGCTGATCTAAACCAATTGAAGTATTTTCCTGGCTCTTCAGATTTGCTCAGTTGAAGGAAAGAAACAGTGCCCAGTTATATACAATTTCCCTCCTCATATATCTCATGAACACATGGTCATTTCCACATGAAGCAGTCATTATATTGTGCTATATTGCTTTTCAAAATACATTTAAACCATTTTGAAAGTTTTTTGAACGTTTTACACCCTGGATGCCTTGGCTGTGGTGTCAGTGAGGAAGCAGAGATGCTGCCAGTGTTGCCACCCCCACAGACAGCAGACCTAAGGACCCCTGAGTATCCTTTTGAAGTCCAGTCATCCTCAGAGCTCTTCCCTCAAGCCCTTTGCAATAAAGCAGTTGTGTTTTGAAAGAGGGATGAAGTGCAAAATGCTGAAGTACCTAAGAGGAAAGGACATGATGAAAAGTTTGACTTCCTCTTCATGTCATGGCAGACACCCCAGCTCAGACAGGTACAGCAGGGTCTTCAAGTATTCCTAGAAATAAAATTCCTTTATTGAATGCACAGATGATGTGTCAAGCTCCTGACAGTATTGTTCCCATGTAAACATTAAAAAAAAAGGCACCTTCACTTTACAAAGAAAAAGAATTCTGTTACCCCCAAGGGAGGAGAAGTGTCATTATTTCTCTTGAATTTCCCCATTGTCACAATGACCCAAAAAACATACAAGACAGTTACAGATGACACCTTTACATACAGAATGCAATAATTAGACATCTTGAGAGGAACAAAGCATTTGTTAAAAAGTTCAATATTTCATATTTCAACTACTGTTTCAAATTAGCAGCTACTCCTGGAAAAGTGTGATTGTATTAATTAAAATGCATTCAGAATTTTCATTGATAAACAGCTTCAAGGGAAAAGTCAAAAATCCATGGCACAAGCAAACAAATGCTAATTACTGAAGAATTCATTCTTGCAGACAACTCCACATGGGAATACTAGGGTATGCAGCAACAGTATTTTTGGGTATACACAAATTAACAGGCTGTTTTCTTTTTGGGAATGTATCTGTAATGAACAGGAAATTTAGTTGTAATTAATCATATCACTCTTCAGTGCTGGTGTGAACCTCTGCTGAGGCTGAAGGGAAAGACTGAATATGCCATTTTCTCAGACAACAACACTTTGGTGATTTATCAAACCCCAGTTTGAAAGTTGCATGATAATAATTTTTCTGGGTCTAGTTTCCATTTCTGTTACCCCAAATGGGTGAAGTTTTGCTAGAAGAGCAAGTCAGCGTGGAATAAGCTTTTTGCTAATGATATACTCAAGCTTCACACAAAACACAGCCTCAGCTTATATAGGCTGATGAGAAGTGTCTGAGAAAGTTTCAAGTCTGTTCTTAAATTTACACTCAGGTTTCAGTAAAAAGAAAGGGGATTTCTTTTTTTGTCACAGATATTTCAATGTGTGAATGTGTTTATTTACCACTGTGGGTTTCCAGCAGGCATTCCATCCTTAGCAACATAAGTGAATCAAACCCTCCTGGTCTAAAGCGCTGAAATTCAGGGAGTACGTGGAAGCATGGGCAGTTCATCTGAAGGAATTGTTTTATTGAACTGGAAAGCTCCTGGTTTCAAATGTTATATTTAATATGTCACTGATTGAGCTAAAAGGCCAAATTCACTGTATAATAAAAGCTTGTTGAGTTTGGATATCAGGGGCAGCACTGCAAGTAGATTTTTTTTTCATCAAAATAACATCACTGGTAAGAATAAAATAGATTTTAACAATCTGAATAGACCTGAAGTTTCTTGTGGGTTCTCTAGAGAGCAAATACTTGATAACTGGAGAATTGGTTGTGGCAATTCAAAATCCATCTGGGGGTTATTGGTACTGCCTGCTCCACTGGAAGCACAAGGCACTTCCTACTGAAGTTCTGTGGGGAGTTAAATCCCTGTGCATTGACCCTGTTGTTTGTTTGGAGAATTCCAAATGAAATTGAGAGCTGGGCAAAGATCATGAAGATAAATGTAGCCAGAATTCTTGGAACTTTGAAGAAGGACTTGGAACTAATATTTGTCAAATTTTCATTAAGGGTCCAGGTCAGTTGCTCTAAATGGATTCATCCAGTGTTAAATGGGAACCTTGTAGATAATACAGAGCAAATGTCTTCAGAGACTTAAAATGGTTTTGAAAAGTCTCTAGCTAGGTAAAGGGTTGGGCTTCCACACTATTAAAGCAACATTAAAAGTGCACTGTAGACTTTGGTGCTTTGTGCCAGAACAAAAACACACACTGAGGTCAAGGGATTCTTTTGTAGCTCTGCTGTAGCCCAGTGCTCAAATCCATTAAAGTTCTTGATAATCATCTGCCTTACGGCAGGTTTGATCATCATTTTTTCTGCTTTCCAAGAACAACCTTTCAGAAGGGTTTTGTAGTGTAATTTAAAGGCAATCTGGTCAGAAAAAGGAAGAAACTTTTTATTTAAGAAACTTTTTTCAGATTTGTCTTCTTTAGGGAGCATTTGGTAGAATCCCCTAGATGCTTCATGTTCCAAAGAGGAAATATACTGAGTATTTTATATGTTTCACTGTGTTTTAAAATCTCTTCCTTTAAGCTTTATATGCAGCAAAGTGATCAAAGCCCATTTTCAGTAGAAACCAGGAAAGTCCTTCACAGCAAGTTTTACAGATAAACTGCCACCTCCTTGATAGCAATTTTACAGATATGTTGATAGCAAAGGTAGAACATGTACCTTTGCAGATAGAGGTGGGTTTGACTTAAAATGAAATGTCAGCATTACAATTATTTGCATTGACATATCAAATACTAAAGTTTTTAACCTTGGCTTTTGTTTCTGATATTGTTTTATTCAGCACCCAGTAGCCATACTATGAAATTATATATGTGATAATGAAAACACACATGTCATGAGCAGACTTTTCTGTGACAAAGGCCTGCATTCTTTGTAGTGCTTCAGATAAATTTTTTTCTGCTCCTCTTTTCTTCCTGGTTCTTATGTATGTTTTTCCCACAAATAGATACACTTTCTCTTCTCACCTTTCTCCTCATGTTTGTTCATCTGCATCATTTGAAACTGGTGGTCACTGCTTGTGTGGGCAAGCACAAATCCAGACTACCACTCAGAGCCTTTCTGTAGCCATACCAATAACCATTTCTAACCAACAGATCCTTGCTCCAGTACCATCTGCATTTTTTTCCCTCTTGGTTTCTTTCTGGAATCTAGATCTGATGAACACTGGAACGGCAAAATTATGTTTCATATTTCATTTCTGAATGTGCCATTTAATGTACATACTCGTAGTGCTTAGTTGTATAAATTATCTAATGTCTTATTCCAAAGCTTGCTGAAAACAATAGCAATCCCTCTGCTTGTAATAAGCTTGTACCAGGTTTGCAATGAGAGAAGAAAAATGCTGGACACCCCCTCTGCCAAACCAAGCACTTGGTTTTGTCCACCATTGTGCAAACTACTAAAACTGGGTGTTTTTACTGGGGTACTAGGTAAACAGCTATAAAATTCATGTTTTCTCATTCTTGGGGAGCTGAAATAGGTGTGAAGGAAACAAGCCTGATTAATGTGGTAAATGCATTAAATTTGACGTGCATCATCCTAAAGCATGTCCATTAAGTCTGATGTATTTGAGCAAACACATTCACATTAAGGAGCCCTCAAAACCTGGAGACAGATTACATGAGGTCTGCAATGGATTACTGAGATAAATGTAACAGGATAAGGGAGAGAGAAGAGATGGTGAGCAACTTACTGTGTTATAGCCTGTGCATTCAGTAAAGAGAGGTGATCCACATCAATGTGGAGAGGCAAAGGGATAAGCAACAATTTGCTTAAACGCTCAGCAAATCATTGGGTGCCTCCAGAGCATGTAATAAAGAATGATATTCAACTGATATGGTGTCATCTCACCTCAAAAGAAATCCTCTCTTGTCATGAAGTCTCAATGCCTGAGCAGACAAATTTATCATTGTCAGCATTCATTCCTTTCATCCTTCATTGATAGAAGTTGAAAACCATTTAGCAATCATAACTGATATAGCAGTTGAATCATTCATTTACACATTTTCAGATAAAGGGAAATTGTTTGCTTTATCTTCCCCATCACCACTCAGCAAAGCTGTGGAATGCCTAAAAGTCTCTACACCTGAGGTTGTCTATAAAAGTCATCAAGCAAAACCAGTTATGACTGAATCCATTTCCAGCCTGGGTCTGTTCCTATTTCACATCTGCAAAATGTTCCATTTTGATACAAGTTGTGATAAGGTATTAGATTTTTCATGCACCCCCTGTATGAGCAATGGTACAAGGATGCATGCATGGGTTTATTTGTACATCATAACAAAGCTGTTTTCCCAAGCTCTGTGTGCATGTGGAAGCTGAGAGGTTGGTGTTAGATCTGTAGGTGCTGGATGAATTGCTTTGCAAGTGTGCTAGAGCCTTGAAATGGGAGTTCAGCAAAGCAGGCAACTTAAAAATCTGCTCACTAGCCATATCTAACCAGCTTCCAGCTTGGCTGTTAATCCAAAGGGCTAGGTTCCCAATTGCTAGAACAATGATGAATTGATAAATTGTAAAATAAATTGCTTGCCTCCAGCAAAGCTGGGATCCAAACTTGATCATTAAAGAAAATAACAAAACAAAACAAAAAAGCCTCAAACTCTTAACACCATAAGTGAAGGATGGGAGAGACCACCACAATCTTATCTTCCACGGTGTCACTGTACAGAGAGGAGGCACATTTGAAAGTGCACAAACAGAACTGAGATCATCTGGATAAAAACCAGTTCCATTTGTATTTTGACTTACCAAAATACTTCAGTCAGTCCCTCTAAATTTATGCCATTTGCTGCCTCCATGTAAAATCCCCAAAGCATTTACATTTCCGTGCAATTATCAAGCACTATTCTTCCCCTTTTGTACTCCAAAATCTTCATTTTCTGATCCTTCAACACCATTGAAATGACCTGTGGCTGTTGTTTGCTTGCTTTTCTGAACCAGAGCAGCTGAAATGAGTCATCACTGATGGGAAATCTGGTTTAATAACTAG
Source organism: Motacilla alba alba (assembly GCF_015832195.1). Taxonomy (NCBI): domain Eukaryota; kingdom Metazoa; phylum Chordata; class Aves; order Passeriformes; family Motacillidae; genus Motacilla; species Motacilla alba. The sequence continues at coordinate 7,296,564 of NC_052022.1, forward strand.
CAGGCATTGCAAGAACTACTGACTGTCCTGTGTGCAGAAACATCCTCTTAGGTTGGAAGTCCTGCTCAGGGACCTCATCAGTCAAGTTTTTTAAATCTTCAAGGATATTGTTCTACATCTGTCCCTGACCAGTGTGCCATCCCTTTGGGAGACTTTACAGAACATTTAGCAGTCCCATGTTGCTGTGCTGCAATATTTGTGTTGCTGAAGATGTGGTGTGGTCCTGCTGTTGAGTGGTGTTCCAGGGCAGTGTGCAACAGCCTTAATTACCATTCCAGATCTTGCTCATTACAAATACTCACCCTGGTGCATAAAGCTGACTAAATATCCTTTCCTTCTACTGAGTTGCTCTGCACATTCTCAGTGGAACTTTATCAAAATAAATGCCTGCTTTTTTGTGTGTGGTTTTTTTATGGGTGAGAAGGTGAGCAAGCTACACTGCAGAAGAGACAGCTGAGAGAGGAGTGGCATTATGTGTGTTTGGAGCACTAGAAACAGGATGAATAGTGTCAGCTGAGCTGTGTTCTTGACCTTTTTGGCATTTGGGCATTGCTGCAGGGGTTGATTTTGAAGTGATGGTCTGGAGGAGCCTATGATAACAGAGTGAAACTTTCTGTGCATTTTTCTAGTTGATACTTGTATTTTCATGAAGATGATGGAGAACCTTGCCAGTATGAATAATAAGAAACTAACATCCATTAATGTCTTCTAATTTATGTCAGCTTACCTTCTTCAGAGTCTGGCAGAGACAAATCATTTCTTTGTACTTTAAAGATAGTACACATAGCATGTGTCTAATTGCCAATTCTTCTACAGCTCTGCTGCTGCCTACTGTCTAGCTTGTCTTCCCTCTGTGGAGAGAATTAATATTTTGGCTCAACACTTCCTTATTAGCCGCAGTGATTTGCTGTTAATTTCCTTCTTTGTCATTACATCTACTCTCCCAGAAATACCAAATTTTATCACTAGAATGAGAAGTGTGGCTCTTTATGCATTATATATAGGATACAGTCTAATTATTATTCAAGATACTGAGAATCTGCTGGTCTCATTCAGGCTTAAAATGTCAATTAAACAGGATGACCAGGTTCTGTCACTCTGAAGTTAGTGCTGCTGTCTTGATTTACAGTATTTTACACTCTAGCCCAATCTATATTCATTTCTATCACTCAAATCAGGACTGTGCCTGATTATCCTGCCTCTTACAGGATAGCAAACACCGGTATTCTCTATAGCAGTGTGAGTCCTTCTGTTTAAAACTTTTTTACTTTATATGTTTTTTTGCTCCTGGCAAGGGCCATCTGTGGATGTGTGTATGAAACTTCAGTCATGCATTCCCCATTAATTCATATAGCTGAAGTACAACTGAGCAAACTGAAAAGCATTTCTAGTGAGGATGTGTTATTTTAAACTTGTTTCATCTGTGCTCACGGGGACTTTATGCTCCTTTTCTACAATGAAATCTAGTATAACTTTTATGAAAAATACATTTTTACCTGAATTATCAGTTAAGTTTGAGCTGTATTGGCATATGCCTGCCCAGATTCTCACTCTGAGGATAGGATGGCTCTTGCAAATTTTTTTTGCTGTTTTTAATTGAGTTTGAGCTTTGATTCATGTCTTCAGTCTGACACCTGGATTGTTGACATATGATTATGCAATTAGTCATCATTGGAGATCATAGAAAAACAGACTCTACAAAAAAATCACTCTAAGAGAGAAATAATACCTATACAATTAGTGCATAGTTTTTAATACTAGATTAACTCAATTTTTCAGTGTTTGGATAGTTCACTGTTAGGAAAAGAAAAGGAAATCAATCAATATATTTACAGTGAATAATTTTTTTACTTCCTTTCTTTAACAAGCAGAGGTGCAGTATGTTGTTTCAAAGCTGTCATCCTAATTGTGTTTTTGTAGCACCATGTAACATGGTATGCATTTTTGCAAAAAACAGAATTCCTGAAAGAAAAATCTGAGTTCATTCTTCTGGCTTCACATCATGATGGTTTCTTACCAGCTCCTGCTTGCCTGCAGTTAGTTCCACATTGACTCAGCTGGTTTGGAGGAGCTGAACTTGGATACCAGAACTGAGGAATTATAGTGCACCTAAAAGTTACTTAAAGCTTTGTGCTCTCACTCTGTTAATAAGTTTTTATTAATTAAGAAATAAAATCAGTCTTTTTCAGGTGTGAATGTATATTTTAAGTGATTGTTAGCAGTACTCTTAAGTAAAACCATCTGCAGGGCAAAACTAAAAATAAATTATTTAAAGCTTCATTTAATATTCATGTGGCTTTAATTTCAGTATTTTTTTGTACTAACAAACAAAAAGCAGTGATGTTACAGAATAAATATAGAATGTTCTCTAGTGCATTTGCAAAACCCAGAGCTTCCTATGCACTTAGAAACTGGTCCATGTTTACCAGAGACTGCATTTTTGCTTAAAGCACTATCGCTAGTCCTATCTGTTGGGAATAAAAAATCAAAGAAAGTATCTCACTGTGAGTAAAACCAAACTCCAATTTATATGAGAGTTTCTTAACAGCAGCTAAATCAGTGCTTCCATCGTGTTATCCTTAAATGCCTCCAGCCCAATGAACAGCAGCCCTACACGGAACAGCCAAATGCTCCCCTGGGCACCGTGTGCAGCCCGTGTCTCTGAGATGCTAAGTGTGACCTCTTCACTTCTCTAACTATGGTTTAATGCAGTTATTCTTAAAATAAACCAGCTGCCTCTAATAATACCAGCAAAACCCCAATCTTAGTGCTTCTTGTAAGCATTTTGCAGCTGGCTGTTAATTCCTGAACAGCCTCCAGAAAAGCTGAGTGGAGCTATCTGTGCCCGAGCATTATTCATGGCAAGGATTGCAGGTTGGGTATGCTCTGACTGCCAAACATCCACGTCCTTTATCCTCATGGCAGCGCTCCAGGGATGGAGAAGTGGGATTAGCTCTGTGTTTTAATGTGAAGAACTGGGGCATAAAGTGAGAGAGATAAAGGCCTGTGGTGACATGGAAAAGGCATGGCTGAGGCAGCCCTTAGCACCTGGGTAGATAACAAACCATCCTGTCTTGGGCTTTGCTGTTTACAGGCAGGAATTCTGAGAGCTGGGATGTGTCTTTCCTGTTAGAAGGGGAGCATCCATCCATACCTCGAATGAGCCATCCCCAGGAAGGTGTTCCTGACGCTGTGCAATTGCTGGCTCCCAACCTTCACATTTCAGCGTTCTGAGGGAAACAGAAGGCTCTGCTCAGTGAAAAAGCCTGGGAAAGCTCCATTCCTGCATGGCAGCAGACCTGTTGCTTACCGTGGATTCACACCTTGCTTGAGATGTGAGGACTTCTCCTTCTTCTCAGCTCTTACTCATCTGTAACTTTCTCAGAGATAGTTGCAAAGTTGTAAGGCTGATTGGTGATGTAGAGCCAAAGGGGGTTATACAACCAGAAAAGAAGAATAGCTTCCCAAGCAATTTCTAGGCTGGCCTCACTGACAGCCAGGCTGCACCCAGTCTTCCTTTAATTACCTTTTACACAGAGCTTCAAGCTGCTCTTCAAGTGAATTATAAGTCTCAATATATCTTTTCTAGTAGGATTAAAATAGTATCTATTACTAATATCCTGTCTCCTGAGAACAGTGAGTAGATTTTTAGAAAGAAAATATAACAGCATAATAATACAAGAGAGATAATTCCAGGTGCCACTGGCTGTGAGACTTCCCCAGCTGGAAAACTGCACATACACCTTTGTATTTAATAGACATTTAGAGATGTGGAGTAGGAAATTCAAAAAATTATCTAAGTTCCTTCTCCAGCTCATTTTGTCCTTTTTAACAACACTATTCCACATAGCTTGCCACCATTACAAGCATGCAGGGACCAGACCTAGATGCCTGGAGGAGGATAGGAAGCATTTGTTGAAAAAAAAAGTCCATGGATAACTGGTAAATTGGAGTACAAGATCATTAGTATTCCCTAACAATTAAAGCTAATCTTGACTTACTGGAAATGTATTTTAAGGTAGGACTGGTATTAAAATGAGGCAGCAATTTTCTGTCTCAACTCAGAAAATACACTTCAGATGGGATTGTGGTCATGGAAAACTGTTAAGACAGCTGACAATTTATTGGATGAATGACATATTGAAGTTTGTGGGTTTCGCGAAATAAAGCGAGACTAGGAAGAAAATAGAAAAAAACACTGAATAGGTTGGTAAAGTCTGTATTTATTGAGTTTATTGTTATTATAAATGGGCATGAATTGTAATCCCAGATTCAAGTAGCCATGAATGAAGTTCCATCATTTGAAAATACATAGACCAGTCTTCCTTCAATTTATCCTTCCTTAGTATATGTTGGATATAATCCCATGCCAGCAGTGCAGTGCCCATGGGAGTGTAGGGCTGTAAAAAGTTGGGTCTTTTCTAGTTTTACCTTGGATAGCCTTTGGGTTTTTAATTTTGCACACTGGTTGTACCTCAGATGTAGATAGAAAATAATAATACACTCATCTTTGATCAGCTGGATCAAATTATAGTGTAAACCCAGAAGGAATAATCTACTTTAAATTGACATCAATTTGGCAGAAATGCATTTTCTTTTTTTTTGTGGTTGCTTTAGCATTGCAGATGAAGAGAAGGATGTGCAAATAAAGAGATCTGTTTTGCCATCTGTAGTTTAACTTCTTCCTGCCAATGCCACATGTAGCTTAAAGATGTTTATTAACTTCCGAAAGAATTTTGCAGGGACCTATCAACATTTGAAATATTCTTCTGGAAAAAAAAGAAAAAAAGAAAATCTATTAATTTTTAATTTGGCATGTTTCAAAATGGTAGGAGAAGCTCTACTCCCTTTGTGTTCCAGAAGAAAGTCAGTAGCTGTTATCTGGTTCCCCGTGACAGCTTAATGGAATCTCTTGAACTTTCTAATGCAAAGAAAGGTAATTTGTGAGAATTTGTTTATTCTGTTACTGATGGCAGCTATGTCCTTCCATTTTTAATGTCCTGGATACTCCTTGAAGAAGGCCTATTCAGTGTTATTTACCTCTCAAAACCTGTCAAGGCTTGAGTCTGTACTTTTGAAAACAGCTTGCTGGAAATTTCCCAGCAAAACTGTTCCTGATACAGAGCTATTTTTGACTGATATTTTTTTCCTGAAAATGACTGCTTTCTGTGGAGAATTCTGGTGGATACTTAAAGACTTCAGCTGAAATTTCTGTCAATCATGTACAGTTTTGTAGGCCAAAACTTGAAAATTTATGTGAGGAATATTTCAAACCAGCTGTAGTGGTGAACACAGGGGAGGATTCCACATTTTTCATGAGGTGGGATGCTTCTTTTAAAGAAAATATATCCCTGTGCTACTAGTATTATGCCTAGAAAGCCTGATGCAAGCATTCTGCCATAAAATACATTTGTCCTCTTTGTTGCTGTTTATTTTTAATGTTAAGATAGATTGGCCATAGAAGTTAAGTCACATAAAGCCTTCTGTAACTTTGCCACCTCCAAATAGAAACTGTGTATGTGTAATTTGAGGTAGGAATGGGGTCTGTTGGCAGTAATTGTATCTGGTAGCCATCAGTGTGTTTCATCAGCAACACCATGGTGGGGAATGGCTGAGGTTATTGAGCTGCTTCTGCAGGTCTCAATCCCCTCAAGCAGCACTAAGAGGCAGCTGCCTTCTGTCACTCGTGGCACGAGTGAGTAGAGAGGCAGAACTGCAGTTACAGCACAGCAGGACCTGTAATTATTTCCTCTCCAGCCTGGAAGTCCTTTCCTCTGTGCCACCATCCAGAAATGTCTCCTCTCTTCATGCCTAATTCGAAGTGGGTGAATTGCCTGACCATTTTGAGTGATACTGTATTTATGCACAAATCCCTGTTCAATAGGACTGCTGATTGATGCCTTACTTTAGCTCTGTGGGTAAAACTTGGCATCTTGTGGTTTCTGTAAAGATTTGTATGGATTATTCAAAATCACAGGAAAGCTCAGATATTGTTTTAAATAGGTGGTCAAAAAAAAACACGAGTTAATTTATAGACTTCTCAGGAGTGTAACAGTCCCTGTGTAAAGCAGGACTTGTATGTGATTTGTGAATAGACTGAGCATCTGTGAAACTCATTTAGGATGCAACATAAAAAGGCTTTATTAGAATGTGAATCTTTCCTTTACCTGAGGAAACATTATGAAACACTCCCCAGTTATTCAGTTAAAGGTTTGTTTGCAATAACATGTGGCATTATATCCCCCTTAGCTAAAGCATGTTTTCACATTATTGAAGAAAACTGTGATCAGAAGCTTTGTTTAAAAGATATGTCACCACCTTATGTCTTCTCTTTTATGAAATTCGTGAAACCTCTTCATTATGTGCTAGGACTCAACCATAGGATCAACATTAGAAAGACTAACTAACACATCCCTAATCTAAAAGTGGGATGGATTTTGCTCCCCTGCTTGTTTTAATACCCTATTTTGCAACCATCAGTGTAGAACTTAATCAGGGCTGGACCCACATTTCTTGTGTTGTGCTGGAAGCAATTCCCTTCACAGGAGCTGTTCTATGCTTCCTTTTATTTTTTCCCCCCAAACTGATTTTCCTTTCACATGCATTGTATGAAAAGAGGAGCAGAGAAGGGTGCTGTGAAACAGCATAAAGCAGCATGGTACCAGCTCGGAGGGAGAGCTCCTCTCACCCTCACAGTGACCCAGAGCAGCACTTCTGAAGGAACACAAAAGCAGGGTCAGCACTCAGCTTCCCTGGGTGTTCTCTTCCAGTCTCCCGTGAGTGGTACCGAGGATGCTTTCTGAGATGGAGGTGATGTGTTTCTGATATCTTTGTGACAAGTGTTTCGGAAGAAATAAAAAAAAAAAAAAAAAAAAAGTTGAAGAATAATTAGGTTTAATGATTTGTTGCTGGTATTTAAGATGCATTTTTTAAATTATCTATGCTCAGGAGAATGCCCTAAAATACTTCAATTAATTCTGAGCTGTCAGTTCTTATCAGTGGGATATGTTTACTTCTAACTCTTTAATTTTTGCATTTCAGAGGAAAATGTAAAAAAACCCTACAGAATGAGCTGCTAGGGTTGTTTTCCCCTGTGATGATCTGATTCTTAGAATTCCTGATACCTGCCAGCCTGAGTGTATGTCCCTTTCCTACTCTCCTCTTATGCAGACCCTCAGAGTGGTGCAGAGTTTCCACAGATCCTTTTTATTCCATCTCTAATTTGGGTGCTGACTCTGTGTTGAGGAGACCTAGGTGACCTACTGACACCAGAAAATGCTGGTGAAGCACCAGTGATGATGCAATATTGCAAATCATTGTCCAGCTGCACAAATTACCATGGTGTCCAGCTGATGGAGGACATGAACTGCAGGATCATCTTGCACATGGCAATATTAAATTTGAAAATTATTGAGAAGTAGTTCAGAAAACTTTCAGAAAACTTTCTGTGCAGTGTTAACTCCTTTTTTTTTTTTTTCCTGTGGTTAAGAGGCTTCTTAAAAGACCATCTTAAAGGTCTTCCTCAAATTTTCCACTGAGCTTTCACAACACCCTGTCATCAAGAGGTTCCCATGCAGTCAGGAGTTTCTTGACCTCCAGGAAATATAAATTCTTCCTCGTTTCTGTTTTCATTTTGGAATTGTTCCTCTACAGTAGGACTTCCAGGAACTTTGTTTTAGGTCCAGACTCAAATCTCCATGGTGACAGGGAAGGGAGGGGTTATTTCAGGCTTTTGATTCTAGTCTGAATATTCAGAGAAATGGCTGATGAGGAGTCTATCTGTGTCCACTATAAAATCAATACTATTCTGTGAGCTTCTTTCTTCCCTGGCAAAGCAAGAGGAAGAAAAAAAAAATCAGAAACAGGCAAGGAATTTGGCTGCTATGCCAGGAAGAATTCTCAAGCAAAAGTAATTAAGCTCATATATAACTCTTTCCAGACTTTAATGTTTCACGGAGTCATTTTTCATCTACTGAGTGGTACTGTCACAGCACCAGAGATTTAACTTTTACATATTTTCATTATGTAGTCTTGTGCAGCTCTTGCTGATAACAGTAATTTGAAGTGTCAGTGCAGCTGATGAAATCAGATGGGCCATGAAGCTGTTTGAAAGCTGTCACTGGGATGTATAAAGTACTTTTTATTTTGCAGTTGCTTCACAAAAATTTTTTAAAAACATAAGCTAACGTGTATTTGTTCTTTCAATAATACAAATTGTTCTGCAAGATACTTTTTTATTTTTATTCTATAGATTTAGGGGTGAATTAGTTACTTTCAGTAATGAAAAATAAAAATCCACAAAGAATTTTGTGGTTTCCTCTGGATTTAGGACTAGGTTTTTGGGGATTGTTCAACATAGCTGAGTCACAGAATTTTCAAAAAATCTGTCTGCCAAGCATTGAGCACTTTGAAAACCAGCCTCTTTTGTGGTTTTTCAGAACTAAAAATTGGGCTGTGTGAGCTGTTTTAAAAATCTGTTTTCCACTTGGTATATTTCCTTTATCGTGGATAAAGTCTCTATGAAGGAAGAATATAATTGATGAAAACTATTTTCCTTTTAATTAAATGTGATACCACTGGTGTGCTCCTCCATCCCTCTCCCAGTTATTCTGGAAACAGCAGGAGACTGTATATTCTGGAAGTCTGGCCCTCAGTATTCATTTCTTTTGATTCTCTGCCATTGTTTTCATGGTGCATTCCCAGATGGACACAAGGTAGTAGTGGGCAAGAGAAATCCAAATGTCATTTTAAGAAACGCCCTCAGAAGATAAAAGTTTCCATCTTCCAGTTCTCCCTGAGCCAAGCCTGTAGCTTTGCTTTTTAATATACATTTTAGCCCTCCTTAATTTTCCTGTAATAATTCAGGAGGAATGGCTTTTTCATTTCTTAGAGAATGGTGGGAAAGGAAACAACACTACAAGGTCCTTCAGAGTCCCAGTGGAAATGGCTTCCAAATCAGGTCTCACACTGACCATCCAGACAGGAGAGGGGAGACTCCTCAGACCTCTGTGTTTTTTATGTTTTCAGTTTACTCTGTGTTTCTCTGCCTCTCCAACACAACCAGGGTTGCTCAGGTCTTTTGGTTGAGAGGCAGATAACAGAAATCCTTTTTTACCCCATATTTCCCTTTATTTGCTAACTCTCTCACCAACAGTCTTCAGTTGAAGAATTGCCTGTCCATGAGCTAACATGCTGTTTCAGCTTGATTATCTTCAGAAAAATGGCAAGGGCAATGCCTGGCATTTAAAATTGCTTTTCCACACTCCCACTTGTAGCTAGGTATTTTGCTATTCAAAAACAAACAGAAAAAAAAAAAGTTAGAGGAAGTATAGCTGAGATCAGAGGGTTCAGTAGATGGGATGTCTCCTTTTGATGCAGAAGAACCAAATACAATTATCTTTTTTTTTTTTTTTCTTCATGCTTCCTGGAAAACCTTCAGCAACTTCAAAAATCATTATGACACATTCGCACAAAAATGTGACAAAAAATGCAGGTGCTAGCCAGGCATGGCTTCCACACCTTACCTCCTTTTACCTATGAAGAGAAATTATTGGCATGCAGTAATTTTGTGAAGGAAATCAGAGTCACTTACTGCCCTTTTAAAAGACAATGCACAGAGAACTTGCTGCTGCAGCTCAGCCAGGCTCTGTAAGGTTCAGGTGCTCAGTAGGACTTTCAGTCCTTCTTTGATCCTGAGTGATGAGGATAAGGCAAAGAGGACCACATAAATATAGGCTGCTTCTCCTTTCTCAAGAACCATGGAATAGAAATACACATTTAATTTATCTGTAAGTAGTTTCTTACTTGTTACCAAGAAAGGCCCATTGAGATGAAGATGTTTAACAAGAATGACTATGGTAGTGTTCTTAGTTCAAAAACAAATAGTCAAAACCCATAGGGGAGAAATATTTCCAATTTTTTTGAGAGTATTAGAAACACTGCAGAGGAAAAAATAATGAAAATTACTTGAAAGAGAACTGCTAACTACAACAGTCTTAAATAACAATTGGACATATCATAAAAAAAAAGTCAATACTCAGGAATACGTAAAAAAGAGATGGAGAAGATATATTGAACCATGTTCTGCATCTCCTGCTACAGTACAATTGTTCAGTGCAGTATATCTTTAGTCTAGTGAAGCCTTAAATTTTTCAAAGCAGAGGAAATTCCTCTGCTTCCTTTGGGATTGTCTGCACAGACTTAAGATCTTGCTGTCAAGGGATGTTTCCAGACATTTAACCTAAATTATGCTCATTTTCCAACCATTAGTGCTGAAGTTCCCTCCTTGGTGTTTATAGCTCTCAGAAGGACCTTGCCATCACAGGCTCTTCAACACTGTTTGCCCCTTTTAGAAACAAAAGAGAAGTCTCTGGGAACTGGTAGAGAATGAGAGGGCAGGGGGGTTGTCTGTACATGCTGTACAAATAGCAGTGAGCACACAGCTACACTTGCACCTGTCCCTGTTCCAAGGTTTGTACAGCATCTTTCCAATAGGAGGAATAAGCTGGAGGGCTGTGTGGGACCACAGTGCTTCCAAAAATAAAAAGAAGTATTAAAGTATTAAAGGTATCCCTGCCTGGCATTGTGGACACTCACCCAAACTGGTATGTGCGGGACCAGAGTGTGACGACATAAACAAAGGCAGGGCTGCTGCTGTCCAAGAGTTTTAGGATGCTCTGAGAGATGGGTATCTCTTAGAAATCCTGTAAATCTGAATTTTTTGTAAGAATACGTGATACATTTTGGTTAACACCTTCTTGTGTGAGAAGCAATTAGCAACACACAGGTGTGGAGAGGCCAAACCTTCAGGGTTGATGTTGGAAGGAATACATTGCACTGCTCCATCCCTCATACCGGTACTCTCCAGACATTCTGTGGGCTTTCAAACTCAAAGATTTTAAAATTTTATCTGTAGTTGCTTTCTAGGACCTGCCCCACTTATCCATTGTCACACTGTTACTCCAAAGCAGGCCAGTGTTAATGTTTTGGCACCTGTTTAATTTCACTGCACCTCAACAGGGATTTCCTTGTATTCAGTTAAACAAAGTGTCAAAAGCATCCCAGTGACAGGTAACAGCACACTCACAAAGTGCAAAATGTTTCCCTTCCCTTGAAGAAGCCCTTTTTCCCCCTAGATCCTTTCCCTGGCTTTAAATACCTCTAGCTCCATCCCAACACACCATTTTCCTGTGCCTTAGAGTCTTGCTGCCAGATGAGGACACTGGACAGCGGGATTGGAACCTTCCCCCTCCCCGACTCGGGGAACCGATCGACGGGGAGACACATTTCTAAGCAAGAATCACCCTTGGAAACGGGAATCTTTGCAGCAGCTGAGCAAGTTCCTCTTTCAGCTCCTTCAGTAAAAGCCAAAACTCTTGAGCGAGAAGTGCCTTCAGCAGCGAAGAGCCAGGAGTCTGTGGAAAGTGTAATTAGTCACTCAACATCTGATCCGGCCATGACTGCCAAAGGGATACGACCTTTTCAAAGTCGCCTTCCCAAACCAGCTTCCTCAGGTAAAATGTCAATTACACTGAAAATCACATTATTTCTGCCTTGGCCTCTGTTTTGATTAGCAGAAATCCTGTAATAATGGCAATTGATAACAGAAATGTTAAATGCAGAGCTGAAGATACTCTCTTTATGAATGCGTAAGGTTAACAAGTTTGTGACCTGAGCCATGTGGAAATTTTGTTATACAAAATGCTTATCTGAGAAAGAAAAATTAGTTTAGTACTTCAAGTCTTTTCTCAAGAAACAGTACTTGAAGAAAAAAAAAATATGACAGCCTTGGAAGTTGACTTGAAAAAGAATCTGGATGTTCAGAAATATTCAGGATCAGACTGTACAAAGTACAAAGCACAACCATGTTGTGACATAGAAAAGATAAATTCATAAAAACTTGCTTTTGATACTGGATTTGAGCTAAAGATTCATTTGGCCTCAATGCATAAATTCTGTCCTACTGAATATATGGCCTTGACCTCAAACAAGGCTCTCATTACTTTACTACATCTTACAAACATATTTCTGTATATGAACATAAAGTACCTGACTTTCACTTACGAGCTACGTGTGTGTTTAAGCTACAAAACAAGAGCTGACAAAAGTATAAAAGGACTGGCAATCCATCAAAGCTCCAGAAAATAACTCTGTATTAGTAAATAGTTCCATTGAAGTCTGTTCATTTTTTATAAATAAACATTGACTATTTATATAAGTTTTTGAAGGCTTTGGAGTTATTAATATATATGTTAATAGCATTAAAAATCATGTAGCATTAACAATAGGGAAATTTTTGTAGTCAGCACAACAGATACAGTAGAAAGCACAGTAAAAGTGATTAGTTTAATGAAGAAGGGTGTTGTTTTATCTTGACCAAATGCAATGTCACTCATTTATTGGGGTTAGGGTGATTAGCACTTTGTCAGTGCAGTTGTTGCTCCTGTAGAAGTTGTGAGTATTTAACTTGTATAAATCTGTATCCCTCTATAAGAGAGATTCTGTGTAAGTAGCATGTAAGGTTAAATATCAAGTTTGAGCTTAGTTTAAGGCCATCAAATATATTTTCTGCTAATGAGCTGTCATATATTGAACCTAGGAGGAGAGAAGCCTCTCTTATATGTCCATAGGATGCATAACAGAAGGTTTCTAATTAAACATCTCAGAACTCAGTTGATTTAGCAATGTTCCCAGTGCAGCATTGTAGTGGTATAATAGACTGCAAACACACATTGTATGCTTTATTGCAGACTCCCTTGCCTGTTTCAAATCAAAGCTAAATAAAAGATGCTTTAATACTTAGTATTTTTAAAATAAGTGTACTGTTAATTAATGGTACAGCTAAGAAGGATTCAGAAAAGAAATCTTAGTTATAGATTACGTGCTGCATGCTTGAATGGCCACATGTGTGACCTCAATTCAGCAGTGTAATATAGAGTAGAGCCCATGATTAAACACTGTCATTATAACAAATTGAACAGAAACTGCAAGCATTGAATTGCTTCATAAGAAATCAGTAGCAGTAAGATTGTTCTGATCTTAATGCTAATATTCACTGCACCAACCTTGTAGGGTTTGTATCTTAATTAAATTGTCATGAAGAGATGTTACAAAAAAGTAGTATACATCAGATGATGGGGTCAGCTCATTCTTTACTAGACTATCTTCATTCAATTCTTCTCTCCCTCACTTTCTCATCCAAATTACAATTATCACTTTATTTCATATGCACCATATATCTTCTTTGATGTTTCGATTTTGCATAGTGCAAATATAGCAAATAAAAAAGCTGGCTTTCTGCTAGAAAGGTACTTCCAATTGTATTTATATTAAAAGATTGTTCTCTAAGAACATAAAATAGCAGAGGAGATCCTACAATGCCTAGAAGTAGTTACTGAATGTTGTTTCTTTGTTGAAAGGGTATATATATTTTATAACGAATGAAGGGATTTAAATTCATGCCTTCCTCTTCTCTTGTTAACTGGAAAAGGATTTGGATGAAATTCTGCAACTTTAGTTAGAACTATTGCAGTAGGTTAGTAAGTTCTTCCTTTGAGTAGTAAAACATTATTGGACATAATGAAAGTACCACAATTTGCCCCCAGCTTTTGCTGAATTGTAATTGACACACTATCATGAAGATGCTGATGAGACCTAGAATTTAAATAATGTCTCCTTTAATTCAGGAATAATTAACCTTGCAAAGCAAAGTGAACAAGAAGCAAGTTCTGTGACCTCTGCCTCATTAGAACATGCCGAAGAGACTGTAGAAAATAGAGAAGTTCTTCCAGAGTGGACCCCCAAGAAAACTACTAAACCAAAGGTATAAGATAAGTAGTGGCATCTCTTAAATGAGATGGGTACTGTGGCCAGTGGTGAGGTATCAGTGTTTTAATGGCCAGTGTGTTAACATGGTGTGAAGAGTAACTAACAATCTGACAGCTGCATTTACTTCCTTGCCCTTCATTTACTCTCTCATTATTTATCAGTAATAATAATACAGCACCTAAAGGTTCTTTGTCCTCCTGGTTATAAACATGTTTTAATTAAAATCCTCTCAGGCACTTTTAGAAAAGGAAACGGAGACCTTTTACCCCATTCTTCTCTTCTAGAGAGTTGCTCTGGTTTGTTGCTTTTCATAAGATTGGGATGGCTTTTTTCTCTAGGTCTAGGTTTCCTTGTCAGTATGGCTGTGTTCTATGAGAGTTTGAGAGGTGCTATGGAAGTATTTTCAACAGGAAAATACTCTAGAGTATGTTCTCAACATGTGTGTACTCTAACATGTTTCTGTGGGGTTTTGGGACTACAGCTGACTTGCAATCTCTGTGCATTCCTGGCTGCATGCAGGTATCCTCAGCTCCGCTTCCCTCTCCACAAGCATGTGATTCCTAACAAAAGAATGTCCTTCTGCATCAGTTAAAAACCACAGCATGGATGGAAAGATGGGGAAATTATTATCCCTCTTAGAGAAACAGAATTTAAATCTCACTAGAGCCACCAGAGTAGGGGTAGTAGGTGGTGTTTGTGCATGCCATCACCCCAAAAGTGTCAGGTCTGGCTTCCCCCTGCCTGGTTTGGGGGGTTTATTGTACTGAGCTGCTGCTCCTGAATGGTTTGAGCCTTCAGGCCTTCCATGATTAGAAATTGTCCAGAGCTGTCAGTGTTCCTCTTTATTCCCAGAAGGAAATCAATAAAGCTGCTTCCTGGAAAGAGCTGGCAAAGGAATCACCTGGGAACTAAGGGCTCTCCAGTACTGTAATATAAGTATCAGGACAAGAGACATGAATTTAGGAAACAACTAGGATTTACTGGTGTAGAAATTGTCTACTGGCCATCCTCATTGTCTCTAGAGTTGCTTGCAGCAAGCTTTTTGTGGTGTGATAATTTTGCACATTGCAAATAGTATTCTCAAGTATTAAACGAACTACTAAAATTGAGCTTAGTGGATAAAATTATCCAAAAATGTTGGTGGAATCAAAAACAATGTTACAGTGGGGAGGGGGGGGGGGAAGATAAAATGTGGATTGTTTCTGCCAGACTGTCTCAGGGGATGTAGCAGGACAAGAATGGATTATTTCCCCCACATCAGACTGATGATTACTTACTTGAAGGAGTTAGACTGGTAATGCAGACTTTCCCAGTTGAACTACCTGTTTATACTGCATGATGAATATAAAATGTGCTACTCCCAATACTATCTTCAGCATTATTTTGATACATTTGCATTTTCTGACTTGCTGCCATACCCTTCTTTGTGTAGGACACAGCTCTAAGGGTGTGCACGTACTCAGCGAGCAGCACTGACAGTGAGCCAGAGCCAGAGTACAAAACCAGTTATTTCAGAACTGCAGAGGAGACTCTTGTGGAGTTAACAAAGAGCAACAGACAAGGTAATTGAAAATTGGTACATAAAGATGTATGTCCCTCATCCCCACACTGACTCAGCAGCAGATGGTGTCCTTCATTGAACTTTCTGTCTAGATTTCACTTTCTAACCCCAAATCTTTCTTCAGTCTAATTTTCCATTAACTTTTTATTGCCTTTTTCTTTTTATTATGTGTAAATTCTTTTTTCCCCTCTTCCACAGTTTTTACTAGTGGGGGCTTAACTTGTAGGTTTTTATACATAAACCTCTGTGGTGCAAATAAAAATAATTACATTATTACAAAATTGAAAGGTGACTATAAATATAGTTTTCTTTTTTTTTCTTTTTTATTATACAGCCAGTTGAAATAATGCAGTGATGAAGGCCACAGTTTCCCAACCTCTGTATCAAGGTGATGTGGTTATGGTGCCACAGTGAACTCTCTCTCATTTTCCTCTCTGTATATATTGCAGCTTTCAAGCAAGAAAGCTTTTAGTGAGAATTGATGGCAATTTGGAATTTACTGAATTCCAGTAGATAAAAATACATTAAGTGAAGTTCTTGAGATAATAGTTTTCTGTGTGTTTAATAACCTGGGAAATTGCTGCCTTGCCTCGATCACCAGCCTGCTGTGCTGGGAGCCACCTTCCAGTGCAGATGTGAGCCCCGGGGGCAGCGAGGGGAGGGCACCTCTGTCCTTGTCCTCTGCCCAGGGATCCCTGCGGGTGGGGAATTCTGGCCAGTGCAAAGGCCAGTGCAAGGTCTTGGCAGCAGCCTGGGAGCTGATGCCCAGAGCAGCCCCAAGGCTGGCCTGGCAGGGATCAGCACCTGCAGCACCATCACCAGGTGACGATGGCACAGAGAGCAGCATGGGTGGCTGGATGCTGTGCTCTTCAGTGTCCCCAACATTTGGCATTTTCAGAGCTAATCCAGTGCTTGTGATTCCCTGGGAGCGAGCAGAATAGGAAGCTAGGATCATTTATTTACATTAGTGCTGATTCTTTGTGGGTTTAATCTGTAGAAAATACTGCAAGTCATTTTAGTCAGCCCATAAACACTTCTTTACAGATTTTGCTTTTTACAAAGCATACTTTAATGCAATAAACGTGGGGTTTTTTTAATAAGTAAATAAGCTTTTTTATTTCCTGCATTCATCACAATTTGCAGGAAAAAAACCCCTATTTTTATCATGTGTTAGCAGTTTCTTTAAATAGCAGCAGATTCCAAGTTTAACGATATCTAAGCATGACTTGTGGTGACCATCTTACATAGAGATTCATTAATTTTGTGTATATGCCTCCCTTTTGAGACAGTAAGAGAATAAAATATGTAATTATGACTGAGACAAATAGACGATTATGACACATTATTGCAAAAGTATTTCCGCTGTGTTCATTCCTCATTGTCAGGGTTTCTGTTCTGTGCTCTCTAAATGCCGTTCTCACATGGAATTAAGAACCATACTTTATCCCATTCTGTGTTCAAAGGTCTCTGTGTCTTTATGCACTTCTGATATAACCTCAAAACATCCACATGAGGCTGGGGCAGGGGCTCCAGCAAACCAATCCACAGAGGCTATTTTTATATGAATAGATAATTGCATTTATTAGCTAAATCCCCAAACTCATTGGTCGCACAATTATAATGTTGGAGTGATTTTCATTTTCCATTTATGAGTAGGGAACAGAAAGACTGAGTGCCCAATGCAAAGGCTATTAAAAGTCAATGATAAGACTTTTGTTGATTTAATGGGCTTAGCATGAGATTCCCAGTGCATTGCCCAATGTGACAGAGAAGGTCAGTAGAGTAACAGGGAATATGCCAAATATTCCAGATCCTTCTCTTCCAACCACGAAAGTGTTTTGATCTCAATATCATAAAACGGTTCTACCCTGATGTGATTCTGTTAGAGGCATTGGAGGCAGACCTTCTCCTAAGGCTGTAGGTAGTTATGAGGCAGAGTTGAAGTTTGTGTAACAAGAATTGTGAGGAAAGAACTTAATGTTCACATAAACATCTGTCTCCTGTGTGCTGTCATGAAGCTGCAGAAAATTCCCCTGGTTTTATTTTGTTCTTCTGAATGAGTTTTCAGCCTTGGACTTCAGAAAGCAGGGCTTTATTCCTAATGTTGTTGTGCTACAGCAGGCTCTGAAACAAGCACCACTTTCTTACCTTACTTGTGTATTTTTTATGCTGTTGTATTCATTAACTAAAAATGTTGTGAAAAGGAAAAACTCCCAAGTACAGCCAAAGTGAAGGGTATGCTAAAGGAGCTTAGCACATCTGCCATGTAAGTCTATTAAAAGAGAAGAACAAAACCTTGCTGCAAATAATTAAGTGGGAAGATCCGCCCAAATTAAGCACCTTGTCTATAATTTGAAAAGAAAGGAAATTAATTCTGTCTGTCTCATACCATCTCCTCCAGCTCAGACATTAGGTGTGAACAGTTCCCTGTTTATGCATTGGAGAATTAGAAGGTAGTATTTTTAATGGTTCCATTGCATTGAATTTCAGATACCTTAAAAAACAACTTAAATACATTAAAATTGTAAAATTACATTAAAATCTATGTAGAATGTCTTAATAATATTATTTGTTACATCTCTTGCAGCTGTGCAAGAAAAACAAAGTCAGAGAAGGTCGTTTTTGGGGAACCCAATGTCAATTTTGGATTTATACCAACACAGTCTCTATGGCCATTTTGGAGAGGATGGGCCTGAAAAATTAGCCCAGTACAGCTTAATTGAGCAGCTGAGTGGAGCTTCCAGTAAAGACAGCAAGACCAAGGAGAGCCCAAGTGTGAGTTACTGTAATTTTTATATTATTTCACATTTTGTTCATTATTATTTTTTCTTCCCTTTTGTTTTTTTCCCCAGTGTGTCGATTGATTACTAAAACCAGGCAGACTTGGAAAAAACATGACCTGCAGAAGAGTAAAGATCTGAATATTTTTAGAACAGAATGTTACGTTTGAATGCTCACCTGTCACAGAGTTAGACTTACAAAATTGACAAGCAGAGACAGGCTAGTGCTTGTACTCCACCATTAGTGAGGAGTTGAAATTTAAAGCTAGCAAGTAAACACAGAATTTATCTTTTAAGGCTGCTGCTTCACATGTAATTAGATGGCTTATATAGAACAACATGTATTAAATGACTTAAAACTCTGGAGAAGTATTCCTGAAAATTCAAATGAAATTATGCTATGGAAATCACCTGTCTTCTGTTTTCCTCTGAGATCTTGTTGTCAGATTTGATGGTTTTAAACATTATTTTGATGAAGATCAGTCCTGAGCTGGTGGGTTGACCTTGGTGCTAAACAGAAACAAATTTGTTTTCTCCTCTTGCTCCTCTTGTGAATCCACTTCCTTCTCTGTGTCTAGAAGTATTGAACTGACATCACACAGTCTCAGCAACCCTGAAGATGAACTTTTCAACCTGTTGTTTTGCTCCTCTGTTCTCGTGCCTTCTCCTCTCATCATCTCACTCCCTTCCCTCTCTCCTTTGATCAAACAAGCCAATTTCTTTAAAAGTAGAGACACCCACTCATGATCCAGTGCAATCATTTGCTTCCATGTTCAGTTTCCCCAGCTCTTTTCAGACACAAGCTCTTTTATTTCTGTGTGTAGCACTCAGCACATTTTGGGAGTGTTACACTATAAACAAAGGTGGTGGCAGAAAATAAGGAATGAGCTGCTGGTTTGAAATTTACTGGTGTAGTGCATAAATGAAAAAGAATTTTTATCTCTTCCCAGACCCCAGTTTTTAGTTTCAGGAAATGACTGTGCCTTGCAACTTCAGAGGTGATTAACCAAAGTTAGAGTCTTAGAGCTTTCAGGAATCTGGGCCAAATATGCAGAAGGAATATGAAGAACGAAATGGCAGTATTCCTGTTTTTTCCAACTCTGTTGGCATCAAAGTCCTGCTTAACTGAATATTAAATTGACCACAAACTTCAAAAGAAAAATCCTGAAATGTATGTGCCTCATTTCCCAATCAACCCAATTTCATTAGTATGCGGAATATGATTCCATTTTAATATACGTGGGTCATATTAGAAAGAACAATTTTAAATAATCTGACTTCATAGAAAAAGGGTAGCAGAAGGGTGTTAAAAAGGGTATGTGCAGGAAAATAATTTGAGCATCCACTTAATTCCTCATCTTGAGCATCCAGAAATTCATAGCTTAATTATGTGTAGGAGATTAATTATATATATGTGCATATATAGATGTGTGTATATATATATATATATGTATATATATATATGAAAAAAATGCATAAAAATCAGTTCTGCCTTCTGAAGGCCAAGGTCTTGTGCTATTAACAGAGCAATTAGATTTGGTTCCAGTATAGAAAAGTGACTCAGAGTTGCATCTACTTTTAATTAATTCTTTTCATGTATTCCTTGTATATGATGTCTCTGCAATGTGCCAAATCAGCCTCAAAACCTACAGAAAGCCATTGAACAGGCCTTAGGATCCTGTAAAACTCCATCATTTAACCAAAAGGCATCAGCTGTAGCTCAGCCAGCACCAGCATTTTTCATGCATTATGTTGAGGAGCTCTTGAGTTTACCTTTTAAGGGTCTGCAATAGCTCTCCAAACAGCATTGCCTCTCCCTGAACAGCAAAAGCTCAATAAAGCACTAGAGATCTGCCTATTAGCACTAAACTTTTCAGAATGACAAATGAGAGGAAGTAACCATGAAAAGCAGGTTGCCCTGAACTCCTCCTTGTTTGAAACAGCACAGCAAATTTTTTCTGAGCTGTAGTTTGTGCAACAGAAGAAGATCTACAGTCTGTTTAAATCGGAGCTGTGTGATCTGCAACATTACCCACAAAAAGAGGGGGACAGCAGAGACACAGCAGAGACTCACTTATGGCCAACGAATTTTTAAAAAATCTAGGTGTATAAATTTTGTGGGGAGACTAATGCAGCTTTCATGCAGAATATTTGGTATTTTGAAAAAAGGAAGTTGTACAGGCTTTGAATTTAATTCCCAAGTGGCGTTTGTCAAGCCTTGGGAAAAACCAAACAAAAGATGTGTGTCAGAAATGCCTCTTGATGGGCAAAATGAGTTTACAGTGCTTGTCTGAAGAGCAAGTGTGCTGAGACAGTCTCTGAGCCCAATTAAATGGGGCTGTACAGCTCCAGGATGGTGCAGACTGGGGGCTCTAATGAGGCAGTCAGGAAGCTCTCTTAGCCCAGATTGGCATTTGATTTGTCTCCTTCCCAACCAAGGCACACACCAGCATTGCCTCCAAAGTTTATACACAGCAAGTTTCATCAGGAAAAAAAGCACTGTGCAGGAGCTTCAGAAGAGAAACAACTGATGGGCCATTATTGTGATGAAGGGACGCTGCAGGGACAGTTTAAGGAATCAAAAAGTGCTTTTAGACATTGAAAGGAAAAATACTTATTGTTACAGTCTTAAACAGCATCCTGGTTAAATTCTCTTGGCATTAAGACCAATTTTACGTTACTTTTATTTTGACCTGAAAAACATATTCTGAAATTATGTCATCCTTTGGCACACTGCAGAATTTTGGATGAGAAAAGCAAATCACAATTTCAAAGAAAGGAATAAATGCATTGAATCATCAGCAGAAAACTTTCACTTAAATTAACAACCGTGTTGTATTTTCCTCATGTAGGATTTTCCAAACAAGAAACATTCATTTTAAATATATCAAATGAATTATTTTTATTTGAACAGTAACTTCTCTGGTTAAATACAATATATGCAGCACATGATCTGAAGTCCACTGCAGGCAGCCCATGGGAGACACCTTGTCAGTGAAACTTCACTGAGCCCTGCATTAAACAGCTGCTCCTATTCCTTGCACTCTGGGAGTGCCCTGAGCACTTTGCCAACATCATGACCATGTTTATGCAGTGAAAAAATTATTTCACATTTAATCACTTAATTTACTGTTTAGACTTTCAAAGCTCAAGTGGCTTTTTTCTTACAAGAATTCAGAAAACAAGATGAATTTCCATTCCCCGGGCCCACTGTTTATTAATATATCCTATGATCAAACAGGAGCCATTAGGAGAAGTAACTGAGCTGGTCAAAGATTTTATTACTTAATCATCCTTACAGTCCCAAAGAATTATGAAAAATATGTTTACTTCTCTGTCCTTAATCAACCATCACATACTTTTACTCTTTAATACAGCCCTTCTTGCTCTCTTTTGTCCCTATTACTCAATTTAAGTCACCATCAAGGCTTGCTTGTGATTTCAAGCATGACTTGAGCACTTTAAAGAAAAGGTCCCTTATGGAAGGAGTTGGTACCCATCAGAAGTTTCTAATTCCTCTTGTTTTTCCCCCAGTTGTGATGAGATACATAAGAAATCTGACATTTCTGGCACAGTTCCCTTGTTAATTGCCTGGACACTTGAACTGGGGGACTCGTGTAACAAAAGAGTTTTCTCTGTGCAGTGTGAGTTATGGCCACATCCACCACATCAGGG
The DNA here is from genome assembly GCF_015832195.1 of Motacilla alba alba. Classification (NCBI taxonomy): domain Eukaryota; kingdom Metazoa; phylum Chordata; class Aves; order Passeriformes; family Motacillidae; genus Motacilla; species Motacilla alba. Next base: position 7,318,407 of record NC_052022.1, read on the forward strand.
TTTGGGTGTGTGGAACAGATGATTCATAAATGAGATCAAATCCCCATGCCTGGAAATTCAAGTAGACATTAGAGAGAGCTGGCATATTCAGGCCAAGGAAAAATCCGAGATGTTGCTGCTGTTTAGGCTTGCACTTACAAATAGGACTGACCTGGCAGCATTCCCAGATAAACTCAAGGATTTTACAGCTGAGTGAGCTGATTGGGAGTTAATGCTGTATGATTGACCTGTTGTGCTCACATCCTCCTATTAGCAGAGAGAATACCCACTAAAGGACTAGAAACAAGGCTAAGTCTGGTAATTGCACAACACTTGCCATCCTCCAGGATCTCCGAGCATTAAGCTGATAGTAGGGAGGGTGTTCCAGCCTTGCTGAATTACAGCATCACTTAGAGCAGCCCTGACACCTCTGCAGGCTGCACTAAACAAGAGTGAGGGGGAAATAAAGAAAGGCCTGAGCTGCTTCTCCTTGTGTTTCATCTCCTACAGAGATCAGTTACACTTGAGCTGGGGTATGAGCTGGCAGCACGCTGGGTGCTTTGTACTGTTCACCTCCCGAGGTGAACATCTTGGAGAATGTGCCAGAAGACTTTGTGTGCCTGATATGGGTTCTTTGAGACCCTTTCTGAAGGTGCCTTGCTCTCTCTGAAAGAGAGAAGCTCTTTGGCTCTTGAATTAAGTTTCTTTTAAAAAGAAGTCTCCATGTTTAAGTATCTGAGGTAATTCTGAGGAGACCATGCGCACTCTGCTTTCACAGAGAATTAATTTTTTTTCACATTATCAGATGTGCTCAAGGAGGGATTCTGCTTATCACATGTGGAAAAGCCTAAGATAATGATTTTGGTCCAATTAGCACTTGGGAAGAGCTGTATCTTAAGACTTTAAACTGGAAAGGAGGTATTGCCCTGGGGAACTACTTTCTTCCTTTCCTCTGACCAGCAGCTGCCTTATCCTGAATACCAGACTTTCAACCCAAAGTTAAAAATATGAACATTGCCCCAAACCTTCCTCTGTGGGAAACTTAATAAAAGTCATCTATTGTTACATCAGTTACAGTTACCATCTGTATTTGAGAGTGAAACCACATCTCAGGGCACACTCTGGTGAGCACTAAATAACTTTTTTCCTTTTACTTTCATATAACATGAATACCTGCAGCTGGGGCAGCCCTGGGTGATATTTTGCTGGGCCAGCAAGACTTGTTTTGCTGTCTGGAAATTGGTGACAGCAACACCTCTGTCATGTTACAACCAGAAGAAAACAGCAAATGCTCCTGAGGACCTTGGTCTTGTTTTCTTTTGTACAATGTGTGTGTTACTGCTAATGTAGAGTTTGAAGCAGCTCTTACAAATCATTATACCAGAAAGTAATGGAAGGTGGAAGAGGTCCCTTGTCAGTAAAAGAAATAATATAATGGGCTGGATCAAATACAGAAATTAGGTGATAGTAGGTACTAATTGCAAAATTCAGTTTACTTCATATCAAGCACAGAAACCTCATCTCCTCTTTGCTATTTTTCTTGTCAGGCTTAAGAGACAGGAGGAAGATGAGGTGGGGAGGGAATCAGTTTTATTTGCTTTCCCAGCCCTGATGAGCCTGGGATATTAAGGAAGAAGCTGCCATTGTACAATCTGTAGGTGGGAAATAAGTCTGCAGTCTCATTTGTCCATCTTTGGTGTTTTAAGACCTTTGCTTTTCTTTCAAGTAAGGAATGACTATAACACATCATTGCATATGTTCAGAGGTGTGATCTAGTAATGTAAACATTTGATGGCATTAATACTCAGCATGTGACCCCTGAGCATGGCCTCGTGGGCACCTTTGAGCTGCACATTTCCCAGTTTTGTCAAAATTGCCTCAATAGGATTTTCCCACTGATAGGCTTGGGGCTGCAAGGTTTCCTCTCTGTGTAATCAAGGGGGTTTAATTCTCAGATGAGTGATGCAATACTTGTGCCATCAAAGCAGGGACTGTCTGAGTAATTGCCTGAGTTGATGTAAAACCCATTGTCAGGGGAATTATACAGGAGTATTTGACAACCTAAGTGACAAAAACCACAGGAGCATGGTCTGATAAGAAAGCAGTTTTGACCATACCACCCATGGGAATAGTGCAGAATTAAACTTATTTTTTCTAACCTAAAGTCTGATTTGCTCATGTTAAATTAGAAATAGGCTAAGACATCTGCAGACATCAACAAATCACTCGTATCTGCATGTTTTTTCCCCTCCACAGGACAAGTTCACATTCTAAGATCTGCTTCCAAGCCTTATATTCCCAATGAGGTCTTTATTGTTTCTAATTCCTTGCCAACAAAGTTGCCCCCAAAAAATAAAGTGAAGAGACAGCAAAACAAGCAATTTGAAGCCTAGCTAGGCAGTCTGCTGGGACCAAAGCCTCACTTGACACACATCACTTAAGAGAAATGTTGTGTGGTGTGGAAGAACATCCTTACAGGCAGCCTGAGGAACTGGCTTGGCAACAGTAAAAAGCTGCAGTTATGGGAGACTCATTTCTCTCCCTAAGCCTTCTAGGTGAAACTGCTGAGGTTTCTTATGCTGCTGAGAGTTTTAGTAAAAAATTATGCAATGGAGAGTGGTTCAGCAAGGAGGTTGATAGCATTCTCCATAACTTCCTTAAGTTTTTAAAAGGCTTTGGCAAGAAAAAAACATTTGGAATGCAGTGTCCACCAGAGAAAATAACTTTTTTAATTGTATACAAGGGACATTTTTAGGGAAAAGATAACCCTAAAAAAAACCTGGAAGCTGCTATCTGCTGAAGCAGTTCTGCTTCTAGCATTAATGGCCTCAGTAGTTTTAGTACTGTGCCACCAAAGCCCATTCTGACTCGCCCTCCAGCTGGCATAAAGGCTATTTTATGTTTGGTTAGTGTATTTATGGGCATGGGTAGGTGGCAACATTTTAACTCAAATATCTTTTAGCACGTAGTTTTAAGAGTATTTGGGTATCAGTGAGGGACAGAAAGTCTTTGGCATAGGAGAGCAGGCTGTGTGGCATTTAAAACACATGGTGTGCAAGGCTAGCAGGAGAATGGTTTGGATGTGAGTCTGAGAAAAGATGTGGAGAAGTGGGAACAGGAAATCCAAGGGCTTCAGGTGCTGCTGGGCGTGCAGGTGCAGTTCCAGTGCCTCTGGCACAGTGTCACCAAGGGCTGAACTCCCCAGTCACTCACAGCACCCAGTGATCTGTGCCTGTGTGGCTTGTCAGCTGCCAGGTGCAGATGTCTGGGCTTGGGATTTGAAGCCAAGATGTCCCGTGACCACAGCTGGAGCCTTGTGCTCTCTGAACCCCTTTGGCATTGTAAGGAGGGGAGAACTTTGCCCTGTCTGAGTGGAAACCCTTGATCACTGGAGCAGAAACCAGATATCCCACCATCTCAGCAAGTAATTTCAAATTACAGAGAGAAGCTTGTCTTTTCAGCATGTGGGGGCTGCATAACCACCTTACACACTGGCCCAGATGTCACAGAAAGCCCTGCAGTTCATTTGGCAGAGTCCCTGAGGGTCGGCCCAAAGCTGCTCGAGTGTGAGTGTCCAGAGCAGCTGTGCAGAGCTGTGCAGAGCTGTGCATTCCCAGGGAGTCTGCCCTGTCACAGCTCCGATGGCCTGGCTACCCCAGGTCATTTCTCAGCAGGGCTGAGTAGCTGCATTAGCTGGGTGTGGGTAACACCCCAAGACATTCAGCCCCTGCCCACCCCCCCTGCCCACTGCAGACACGTCCCCAGCACTCCAATGTCCATTTGCCTTGATAACTGGAGATTACATCTGGATTTCATAGGCACAGGGGCTCTTAGGTGGAAGCAGGAAGATCCTTTAGTCTAATAAGAACCAAAAGTACATACAGAATAAAAGTATAATTTGCTAGTGATTTCCCCAAGTGGAAAATGTTCTGGGCTGTTTTTCAGAGGTTTGACAGATGGAGCTGATGTGATTTGCAGCATGGCCCAAAGTGCACTCATGTTGCTGCCATTTGTAACCAGGCATTCTTCAGTCCCCCATCTTTGGAAATAAAGCTGCAGGTTTCATTTCTCTCGCTGTGGAATAGGAATATTATAATAATACTGTGGGCCAAAATAGAATTCAGGGCACATTAACAGCAACAAATTATAAATATTAGTAAGCATGTGAGATAGTGTAATTGTTGTAATGACATTAGTAATAAAAGAAAAAGCTGAAAAAATAGATTGGATCCAATAAACATTGGATTGACTCAATCAAGGTACAAGCAGTAAGGCACAGAGGTGTGTTCAGTGAGCTGTTTGTTTTCTGAAGCTGGAAAATATTTTGACTCCAAGAGGACCATGTGATTAGCAGAGTTAAATGAGATGAATAAGGCTGTAATATTTTTGTGAATTGTTTTTCCAGCTGAAGCTTGCCTTCCCCATCTATAACAGTGATGTTTTGCATAAAGCACTCAAACATCATGCAGAGAAGGGTGGGAAATGACTGATCTTTTAGTGTGAGAGTTCTGTACCCAGGAGAGTACATGAGGAGTAAATTGCACAGATGATGGTAGCAGGAATTGTGGCAATATGCTGAGAATATGTTGGCAAATTATTCCTGTCTTTAAGAGGACACTTTTTCTTTCCATGTGCACATGACAATAATATCCTAATCAACGTGGTATTTTATGTCAAATATTGACAAAAAACATACTGAAATAATTTTTTGGTGTTTATAGTTTGCTCCACTAGCTGTTTGCCTTTCCCAAAAGTGATTTGATTTTTATTGAAATGAGAAGTTATACTAGATTTTGTGCAGTGTGACACATGGACTCTCTAGAACCTTAAGAAAAATATTGGTAAATATTTTTTGCAAGTTCAAATTTTCTACTTTATAGCAGATCCCAAAGTGTAATATTTTATCTCTTACTATCTTTTTAGGCCCCAATACATGAATTTTAGGCTTTTGCAGCACTCATATTAATTTAATGAAAAAGCAATGTTTGTATTTGATAGGAGAGAAAACCATGGTATTTAGCAGATTTAGTAGCAAAAAGTGACAGAGGGAACATTGGGAAATTCACAAGATGTAGTTACATAATTCAGATGTCTAATTATCCTTCACAAAGGCTAAGAGTGATACAAGTTTCCATAGCACATGTCAGAGTCCTGGCAGCCTGAGCTGCTCATCAGTCCCTCAGTGCCTGAGACACAACCTGATGGCTCTGCTCCCATTAGTGCCACCTTCTCTCAATCTCTCCATCCTTTGCCTCCTCATTAATAGAGGTCACTAAAAATTTTACCTACTGTAAAAAATTGTAGCCTGAAGAACTTCACTTAGCTACTGTAGTGTTAATCTCAGCAAATCAAACCCCGAGTGATTATTATGTAAAAAATTGCCAGTCAAACACTTTAAAGTGATTTTTCTGACATCCTATTACATATGCACATATCCTATGGGTTACTGAATGCTCTGTAAAGCAAACTGTAAAACGAGGTCTCAGATGGGTTTGGGAGGATGGAGAGTAAAGCAGAAGTGGGTGGAAAAGAAGAAATTAAATATGAATAGGGTGTGTTGCTGTGGATTATAAAATTAAAATGTTAACTATGCAGTAATAGTCTATGATATTTCTTCTAACAAAAAAAAAAAAAAAAAAAAAAAAAGTCACCAGATTGACCAGATTGGGAAACTTGTTGGTAACACATATAATAAGACAAAAAGCAGATTTGAAATGTAAAAGATTTTCAGACAATGCCTGAAACTCTGAGGAGCAGAAGTAGCAGAGCAGACAGCACATGCTTGCTGGTTGCTCTTGCAAGAATTATTTTACTCTGCATAGACTAAGAGGAGATTTTTTTTAGGGCCTCTAATCAGTAAAAATAAAGGTCAGGGTTTCTTCAAGCTTCCTTTCTTAATGTCTGTGCCTAAATGGATATTTAGACACTTTAGCTGCCCAGTTTTCAAAGGTGCTACAGGTCTGTAGCTTTTGCTGATGTGTCTGACCAGTTTATGTTATTTGGATCCTGTGAAAATGGAGTTTATAGAGGTCCTTGAAAATTGGTTTCAGTATTCTCCCTCTAACTGGCAGAATTTTGGTCTGTAACATCCTGTTACTGTGGGCAATGAGATGGAACATCAGCAGACATTTTCCCCAAGTTGAAAGGAAGGCCAAATACTGTGCACTTCTAATCTGGTCCTACTGTGCTCCCATTAAGATCATATCATAATGAAATTCTTCATCTTTTTAAATCCATTTCTTTATTGCATTTTCCATAACATTAGTGTATGGGCAACTGGAAAAAACTAAAACTTTCATTTGTACCATTTTACAGAATATTTTTACTATCACTATTACAGGAACTTCATCCTATCTTTTAATGTTTCCCAGAACCACTATGGCAAGCCAGGGTACAGAGAGCTCAACATTTCTAATACAGCATTTCTACAAATAAAATCCATGGTGAAAACATGGAAGCTGTGTTATTAGTGGCATGGTGTTGCAGAGCAAGCCAAGGACAGCAGCCACCATTTAGAAGCTGTGTGATGTGAGGGCTGGAGCCTTCCTGATTCACTGCTAAAGACTTAATTGTCTTTGGAGCTTCTGTTTGTTTGTGGCAGTTTCATCACTTGTCCTGGTGACACGAGAAGATGAAGTGTCTGGCTGGGCAGGAAATTTAGGTATGAGGACCTTTATCTTCTTCTCTTGTTCTACAAGGCAAATTCTGCTGGTTTCTCCCTCCCATTCCGTAGAAGCTGCCTGGCTGCCCAATTAGTGTGCTTGGGAAGAGGAAAGGGGGCTAAGGCTGATGTCACCCACAGGCGTCACACGCTCTGCTTTTAGCTCAGCGCTGTCCTTCTGTTCCTGTGAAAGTGTTGGGGAGCCCACTCTCTCTCCTCCACAGCCAAAAACTTTCATACAAAGCAGGGACTTGGGATTGCAGCTATCTCGTGCCATTCCTGGCAGAGATATCTGTGGGAAGTAGAACTTTTGCCTCCATATCCTGTTTCTCTGGTAGGCATGGACTCTGGATGTCAAAGGATAGAAAAATCCAGATTTATGAATGCAGCAGGGTGTGGATAATTACCACTCGTATTTACTCAGGGGGAGAAACCACTCAGAGTCCACAGGCCCCAGGGCACAGAGCATGAAGACAAAGGTCTCCATGGGTTCCAGAGGCTCTGGACAGCACAAAACCCTGGGGCTGTACACAGGGCACTCCAATAGGAGTGAAATCATCAACCACTCCAGTTGATCATCATAGCCTGCCTTGCTGCTGGTGGTGGCACTAGAATTTGCTAACCTGTGCTAAGCCAATTCTGTCAGACAGTTGGGAGTTTAACAAACGTATTTCAAATTGTATTTTGGAGAAATCTCAAGCATGGGGGGAACTGGTCATGTTCTGTTCATTGCAGCAGATGGCATCCCATTTGGTGTTTGTTAGCTTTGTTTGCAGCTCAATATTTTGTTTCTAGGGGAACTCAGTAAGTTAAATAATTTATTTCTCTAATGCATCAAGATTCTGATCCAAACACTGCTAAAGTCAGTGCAAAACATTTGATTAACTACCACGTTCAGTGGATTAAATGCCAGCTTCTGTATGTTGAAGGGTATTTCAGATGCTCCCTAGTGAGAACCTCTGTGAGGCCTCTGCCTTTCCACGGACAAATTTTTGCCTGCAAATTAAAAAAAATATTCAAATACTGTCAAAAAGCTTAATAGACATGAGTGCAGGACTGTGGAGATAGGGATGATGTTCTGGCTGAATGTCCAAATTACTAAGCCTCTCTTGCTATTAAATTCCCCATTTTTTAAATAAAGAATATAAATAATACCTTCCAGCTGCATTTGGAATTTAATCTAGTACTGTTAGCAGGCTGCTTTGAGAGCTTTGAAGGCCCCATAGCAGCACTAAGCAAATAATCATTATCACTTAATATTCTCATCAAGCATTCTTGCTCAGGATGGGATCTTGCATTACAAGGTCTAGCCATAAACACATTGCTCCTCTGATGAGGAATTTTCTGAATGTCAGAAGCAAATTCACACCCTGATCCTGCAAAGAGTTTTGCATCGGCAGAACTCTACCACCTTCAGCAGTCCTGCAGTCCATACAGGGCTCCAACTATGCCTCTGCATGGAGAAAAATTTTATTCCATTGTTGCAAGTATTTGAATCCTGAATAATCTAAGATATTGAAGAAATTAACGCTTTTTTTTTAAATTAGGTATTCTAATAAATATTAAATGCCTGCTAATTTTCAGCAACATTTTTTCAGATAATTCATTCACTAGTAGAGCCTGGCAACTGCTTTGTTCTGTATTTTCATCCTGACTTTCTGTTTGTGTCATCTGTGGGCATTCAAAACGTGAGTGTGCATTAGCTGTACAGTGTGTCTGCATGAATTCCAGTTGTATTTTAGTCCTCCTAGTGGCCTATTATATTAACAATATTACAGTCTGAGGTTTAGGCATAGGAACATGTTCTATATCACCAGTACCTCACTGCAGTTGCAGCACTGATACTGCAGCAACACTTCTGCACTGTTAAAAGTCAATAAATCTCCTAAAGCATTTGTCCAATAGATCCAGTCACGTGGCAGCTGTCACTTCACACACTTCTCTTTTTATACAGAAATTACAGTGAAATCAATGCAAAAAAACCCCACTATACTATTCTTCCCCTGCAGGAAGCCCAAATTCCTTCATACCAAATTCCTTCTTCAGTCATACCCAACAGAGGTTTCCTCACAGCCAGACAAGGGGGGTCAGAACCCACAAAACCAGGGTTCCCAATATATCTTTTCACTGCCCCTTCTTTCTCTGAAAAAGCCTTGAAAGCCTTCCCAAAATATCACCTCACAACCTAGGAAGGGCCTTTGACAGCCCAGGCAGGCTCAGCACAGTTACCTCCCTTTCAGCTCCTGTTAGATGCTGAACCTGAGCTTTGCTGGTACCCAGGGAAGCTGGAGGTGGAAAGGTAAAGGTCTGTCCAGCACTTGTGCTTGAGTTTTCAGTTTTGAGGCTGTGCCCCTCACAGAGAGTTTGCTGCCATTGCTGCCTCCTGCCACCTCCCAGTGGGACGCATTCTGTATGCCTGGCTGGGCCACCAAGTAGGGGAGAGCTTCTCATGACCAGAAACAGATGTACTCATTTCTAAAGGATGAAGTAAACACATCTAAATCCATAAATTACCAACAATTCCCCTCGGATCACAGCCAGATGATATGCATGTTAATCAAAATGGATATCACTGCTTTCATTCAGTGAGGAGGAAAGTTCAACATTTATAAATTTCCTGGCTGTAGGAGCTTCCATCTGCGACTGTAGCAGCGGCCATCTTGGTGCCCAGCATTGCTCTGCTTAATTGTGATTATTTCTAATAATTCCAATTCTTAATTCTCCTAATAATAGAGAAAGAGTGTTTAGTTCTGAGCATCCTTTAGAGTTAAAAAAGGACTGTCACCTGCCATCAGCATTTCAGACATGCATTGCCCATTCCCTGCGCGTACCCCAGTGTGCACTTTGTACACACAAAGTAGGTGCTGTAAGAGCGTAAATGGCTGGCCCCAGTGTCAGGAGCAGCCAAAGAAAACTGCAGGGAAGGGGGCAAAGATCCCACATCCCAGTGGGCACCTCCCTGAGGCCACGTGCATTGCTGTCATCCCTTCCTCTCAGCACCTTCAGCCCCAGGCAGGCACCTGCAGCTCCCCAGGAATCCAGGAGCTCCAGCCAACAGGCCTGGGTTGAAAAACCTGTCCTCCAGCACATCTGACACTCAGCCATGAATTTCTTAGCTTTTAAATTGCATTTTTTACCTGATTATCTTCCAGAAGGTTTTCTAAATTCTTGATTAATTTTTGGGTTGGCTGTTTAATACAGTGTTTGGTTAACTAATTCATGTAGTTGTTTATAATTATTGCCTTGCTATAAAATCATCTTAATAGAAGGTTGGGGTTTTTTTTGTTTTCTTTCCAGTAGAATAACAAGTTATTTTATTATTCAAACAAGGCTTACTTCCTGCTGTTTTCAATAAGATTTTTAATAAATATGTAAATTTAAAAATTAATTTACTGCATACGTTTGGCAGCATGATTCTTGAACTGACAAAAGTTTGATGGATTGTAAAATTATCCTCCATAAAAATCATCAGTCACAGTAAACAGAATTTATCAGCCTCTGGTAATTCTACAGCTTTTTCTTCATCTTATCTCCTGTTAGGAACTCACTTAAAGTTGATTATAATATAGTATGTTTCTAGAAACGTAATTCATTCATATATTAATTAGATTTTAGGTTAATATCCCATCATGGAACAGGACATGAGCCAACAGTGTTTTCCCATTGTTGCAGAACTGCAGCAGAGAACCCTTGATTACTGTTCCCATGTGGTTTAACCGCCAGGACTAATCACTAATCAAATTCCAACCACATAAAATGGAACATCCTTCATAGCATTTATTTTCTAGCTGACTTATACTATAGGCTTTTTATTGATACAACTTGCTGTACTGAAATGAACTAAAAATTGCAAGAGAGGATTTATCCTTCTGCTTTAATTTGGTTCTGCAGCCTGTGCCTGAAACTCTGTCTTGGGTTTTTGTGCATGTTGTGCTGCTGTCCCTGAAATACTCTGCCCTACAGCAGAGATAAATTGTTTGCATAAATTTAGAAGGTCCATGTAAATGACTGTACTGTTATGTAGGATTTGTTAGCAGATGAACTTAAAACATAGGTTTCCATCTGCAATTCATGCTTTGCTTGAATCAGTGCTGGAACTCAGCTCATAGCATCAGCTGGAGAGGTGGCAAGTGCAGTCATGTTACCAGCATCATTACTTGCATCCATGCTGCCCCACTTTTCTCTGACTACAAAGGAACTTCTCTAGTCTCATTGCAGAGTCAGAAAACAGTGTGCGTGTGGTTCAGGCTGCTATAGATTTACTGGGGAGGCAGCCTGGGCTCTGCCCTCTTGCCCTGCTCCTCCAGGAGCACTTCTCCCACTGCAGGACTGCCCAGCCCCAGCCCCTAACGCTCACTTAGGGAAGGTGCAGAGGAGGGCACACCTAGTGCCTTTCTTTCCTTAGTGCCTTTCAGAAGCCAGGTGTCACAGAAGGGAAAAGAAAGGGCAGTGGGTTCTGGTTAGAATCATTAGAGGTAAAAAAATCTCTGTTATGTAGAGTTGATTAAAATCTGTACTGGAAAGGGAAATGTCAGCTTCAGGTTCCTAAAATAAACTATGTTGTTGGGCTGGGGTTTAAGCAAGCTAATTCAGAATTTTTTTAACAATGAAGAATACCCTGTTTCCAAATTCTAAAATTTTGACTTCTGTATTCCTGGTGACAGCTTTAGTTTTGATGTGTGTGCACCGTGGACATGAAGGTTCCCTGTGCAGCAGCTGAGCATTGTGGTCACAGAGAGGGGAACTGATGGGTCTGGAAAGACTGCTTGTCTCTTCCCAAATTTCCTTCCTCCTCAGAGGCTAAAAGTAAAAAAAAAGCCCTATTTGCTGTGGAACTTTGTTTAAACTACCTCCCTGAATCATTCTGAGAACTTGCAAGAAGGGGCATTCCTTTTCCTTCCTCTGCAGGTCTGCCAGAAGAGGTTTATGCTCACTGAACTCTCTCCCAGACAGCACAGCCCTCTTAATGCCCACAACAAGCCAGTCTTCATAGCTGGGAGAATCATTCCTACACGCTTTTGTCATCCTGCTGATTTCCTCTTGATCCTGCCACATAATCTTGCTTCTTCAGTGGTTGCACTCAATGATCTTAAAGGTCTTTTCCAAACTAAACAGTCCTGTTATTCCATAATTCTTTTTCTACTGCTTCTGTCTTTTTACACACAGGTCAGCTGGATGGTCACAGGCTATGAATCTAGTCCAGTGCACAAAAACAGGATTACTAGTGAGGAAAATCCTTACCTACTTGCAATTACCTTTTGCAGTACAGTCATGGAGTGCAATTCCATTTTTCCAGATCCAGTATTCCAGGTGAATGACATACAGACATTACAGGCCAGGAGCTGAGGCATCACTAGAGAGATGGGGGATAAGTGTCTTTGTAACTACCAAAGTGAATTGTCTTTTTCAAAAAAGCCAAAGGGGGAAGATGAAGACAGGTAAGAACACAGCTAATACTCAGGAACAGTACTCTGAGAATAGTTCAGCCATACAGAAAAAATTACTCTGATTACTGGAAATGTCAGTGAGATTATATGTTCTATGACTACAATCCTGCATTTACTGAGTTTGAGAGGATTTTTTTCTCATCAGTCAAATGGGAGATAGAACCTGTATCTTTAAGAACTGCATTTGGCACTGGATTTAAAAAAAAAAAAACCAAACCAAACTTCAAGCTATACTTTTTTCCCCTCCTGGATTCAGGTCCATGTAAGTATCCCAATTAAAAAAAAAAAAAAAACAAAACAACTGAACCTCTATTTTAGGATAAAATTGTAGCCCCTTTTTTGTACAAAGCCCCTTCTTTATTGAAGCAATCAACCATACTTTCATCAAGAAAAGGATAACTATTTTCAGTCAGTAGGACAAACCTCCGTATATTTAAATTCTGTGAGGTGAAATACAGTCTGGTGAAGACTGAAACAGTGAAGTTATTTAGGACTGCATAGTTCCAGTACCATTTGGTTATCACTGACAACATAACCCTTCATATAATTCTGACAAGGAAGAGTACTGACCTTCAAAAGGTTAAGTCAAGTTCAGTCCCTTTGTCACCAGTCTTACTTTCAGTATGACTTTTTCACTGACATTTTTTTCAATCACTAGAAAATCAGAAAAATTTTGCTATTTAACTCCCTCTACAACTAAAGCTAAAAGGATCTCTGAGAAGTTAAGTGAATCCTATACATCTCTTGTTCATTTTCAGTCCATCAGGTTCTAAAAACTGAGTGACAGCTTCCTTTCTCACCATGGATATTTCTTCCTTAATGCCTTGTGGTGAGCTTCTGATTGCACTAAGCAGTGCCTTTAGTGGGTAGATTCCCTCTGTGAGAAGTAAAATTGGTGATTCTGCCAATGTGAGCAGAGTGAGGCTGTGCTTTGCCTTCTGGAGAAAGTCCTGGTGTTTAATTGCTTTTCTTTTTAATCCATCGCCTCAACACACTTGGCTGAGCACCAGCACCATTATCACTTTCTGAGGTATTGCCACTTAGAATTGTGTTTTCTTATTCCTTTTTAAATAAACTTTGTCCATGCAGAGTTGATGCAGCCAGTGGCCGTTCTGAGGCACTATGAAAAAAACAGCTTCTTTGCCATTCAGTTTGTACCTGAACAAAGGCAAAAAGCCTGGGAATTCAGACCTCAACATCCTGGTTTATTAAATTATGCCAAAGTTCAAAGAGAGTTGGTATAAACCTGATCAGGTCAAACAGTATTGCCATGTCAAGGAAATATTCATGTATGAGGATGGTAATCTTGGCATTAGAATGCTGAATCTGCTGAGTCAACTCATCATTTTATGAAAATTCTGCTTTTCAAAGCATAAGGCCCAGCTCACTAAACTAAATTCTTTTATCTCCTAAACCACACACAAGAATTCAAGCTATAGACAACGTAAGTCTCAGCTCCTCAGTTCATGAGGCAATAGCTGTTGTGTCCAGATCTGCAGCTATGGATTGTTCACAGTTGGTGCTAATCAGCTGCTTTTCCTCTAAGGTAATTCACTTACAATTCAGGATCATGAGAAATGCTTTCCTTGTGATACTGAGATATATTTGTAGATTTTTATGCTCTGAAATACAGTAGGTAAACTTTGATTACGCAGTCATTGTTACATTAGCCATAATGCCATCAGTGGATGATGCATGCCAATGTATACCTGGCTTTCTTATCAGATGCTGAACATACTAATTAACTTAAAAATGCTTCCTAGCAATGCATTTTTTAACACAAAAGAAGCTGGCACTTATTGTTTATCATGGAAATCTGATGGCGTGTCTCTGAGAATGTCATTATCTGCTACAGCAAAAGAATTTTGGGATTTCTGCTCAAGTAGAAAAATGAAAAATGATTCATTATTTCAGAAATTATTTTACTGTCAGTCCAGAAAATAGATGAAACCTTCTGACAACGTACAATGGAGAGCAAGGCTTATCTTATTATTTAAAGTTATGCTTTAAAGAGAAAGAGGTTCAAACATCCCATTTTTAGCTCGGCTGTAATGCAGCAGAGGTCACGCAGTTACAGCTTTCACCTTTGTAGTTTGCTGGATGTGGCTGTGTAACTATTTTCACTGCAGAGTGTTACTTGTTCACCTGATGTTCAGTGAGATCTGGAGCATGTTCGCTTTGCACAGAGAGCCTGCATGGCATTCTGTCCTGGCTGAAGGACAGACAGCCACTGCTCAGCCCTTTTCATGTGACACCTTCTACTGCAACCGGCCGTGTGACACCAGAGAATTCAGAGAGAAGTCACTTCTGATGAGACCAGTACATCTCTGGTCAGAAAACTGCCCTGTATCTCCTTGCTCTACAAGAAGCTGTGAAAATATTAAAATTGTCCCACTAAACAGGTTCTGTATGAGCAGCCCATGGTGCTGCAGCAGCATATCCCACTTAGACCCGTTGTGTTGTAAATACAAAGCAGTTACCGGACTTAGAGGATAGCTAAATTGGAAGAACTGTGAATTTAAAATAAGAAAAAGTGGCTCCTGGGATCAAGTTTACCCTGAGCATATGCAGACAGAGTAACAAGCAATTTTTTAAAAAGTAAAATCTAGAAAATTGTCTTCCCTTGCAATAAAGTTATGAGCAATAACTAAAAAAAACCAAAAGGGAACATACTTTGTGTCTTCTATTAGAGATCAGATCTGAAACAAAAGACCTTGAGTTATACAATTAAGTATTGATTTTGCTGATCTATGTTTAATTCTCATAGCAATTTTGTTGTTTTTGCCCAATAGTGCTTTGCAGTTATACTTCACTTGAAGCAATGCCCTTCTTGCTTTTGTGTTAATCTAAAAACTAAATTGCCCAATGCATGAGAGACATAAATAAAGTTCATTTTATTTCTTTTTGTAACTGATTCTGAGCTCTTTAAAGTGCTGGTTAACTAAACTTAGACAGCTGGAAAATACACTTATCCTGCAGAATGGTTCATTGCTATTTCTGGGCTCTGGCGGGACTCATAAGCATAGCCTGACCTCCAGATCACCAGAGCTTCTGTGTGTTACCACACTCAAGAAACGGCCTTGCTGCTGCTTTCCTTCCTGCATACAAGTGTGGGGTCCTCTGTGCCTGTGAACCAGCCCATCCTTCCCTGCTCCTCTTTCCCACATGAGGAATCCTTGTGCTGCTCAGAAGGGCTGCAGCTCTTCCTGCTCCTTGATCACACAGCTCTGAAAAGGCATTCTACCCACATGTAACCTCTCATTTTTGCAGTGTGTAGAAAATCTAATTTGATGTATTAATGTAGGAATAACACCTATTTATAATGTATCAGTGTAACTGCAGGCTAGTTTTGTTTTCCTAATTTGCTGTGCTTGAAGTGACATGCCAGATTTTATTACATCACTAATGGGTTTTAGTTATTCCCTTTAGGATGTTGCCAGCAAGGAAACATTATTCTGATTCATGACTCATGGGTTTATTTCAAAGTGATGTGGCTCGTGATGAATGTCTGTGTATGTCAGGAAGAGTTTCTCCTCTTCTGACAGTGGGTCACTGCTCTCAGGTGGTGCAAGGCACCCCATACTGGGCAGGTAAGAAGCTGCAGCCGTGGGAAGCTCTGCACCCATACCGTGGAGTAGAACAACAAATGCTCCCCATACCCTAAGGCCATAATGGTACAGATTTTCCATACAAAAATACACTTTGGATAAGTAAAAGAAGCTAACCATTGATCTGCTTTACGGTGATGGGCCAGAGCTGTTACAGAGGCACTGTGAAGACTACACTTCTTGTCTGCATTGAGCCTTTTTTCCTTTTTTCTATTATCTGTCTCTTGTAGACCAAAATGTCTGACTACATGTTTTTGTCTTTTCCCTTAATTAATACTTAGGAAAACATATAGAGCCCACACCAAATGCAGCACTCACCTTGTTCACAGAACAGATCAGAACAGGCAGCAGCAAAGTCCACACTTTAGGGCTGAAATGGTTTAGGCATTACTGCTGAGAAGGATCCTGTGTGAGAGCAAGCACGGGCTGTTGCAGCAGCACTGAGCAAAATCAGGACTCTCTCTTTGCTGTGTTGACAAAACCACCTGTTCACTATGCAGAAAGCCACTCCTGACACAGGAGAGATTTGAGTGGAAAACATGGCTTAGAGGTTAGGTGCTCTCTACACTTCTTATAAAATCTCACCGTGCCCTCCTGGGTGTAGAACACACCCACCTCGCGTTCCACGCTGCAGAAGCAGCTGCTGAGTCACTTCAGTGTGACTCTCAAATGCATCAATGAACTGATCACTTTAAAACAAACAATGCTAACATCTTTGGGCTAACCCATGTTCTTTGTTATAGCTGTGACTCTGCTGCAGTCAATAGCAAATCTACATAAAAACCCCCAAAGATCCTATGTAACCACATTCACAATTTATCAATCAAATTCTAGCAATAATTGTTTTGCTTTTGCCTTTTGATTCATCTAGCAGCTTTTAGGACTGCCATGAATAATAAGAAACTTATTTAAGGATGAATCTAAATAAACACTCTTTGGTAATTTTTTACAAGTTGTATCTATAGTAAGTAGAGAAAAAATTCTTAACTTGGGTGAACATTTCTATTCTGACACACAAGGTTAAAGAAATGACCAGTGACTTTTTAGCTCTAGGAGTGTATGTAATTGTGTTATTGTGAGAGAAAATGATTTGTTGATGGTGCAGATTCTTACATTAATATTTCTGCTTAAAGTTTTATTTTTGCTTATGAGTTTTCTTTTATGTGTTAAAGAAAGGAAGTTTCAGGGTTTTTTACAGAAGGATGTAACTGGGCACGAGGACACCTAAAAAGGACAATTCTATGTCCAAAGAATACCCATAACTTATTTCTGAATTGTTTCTTGTTCTGGTAATAAATTTTGCTACCACTGTTAGGATTAGTTTTCCCTTTAAGCCCTGATGTATTGTAGATGGACTGTTCACTAGTCAGGATCTTTTGCCAACAGGTTTCTCTGATGGGCTTCAGTTCACTTCAATTTCACTTGATTCAATGTCTTTGCTTAAAATGTTTAGAGTACTTTTGTTCCCTGCAGTTTCTCTAATGTACTTTATAAAACAAATGAGAAACTAGGGTGTGATTAAAGTAGGACTGTAGCCCAGGTTCTGCTTGAAGGGTATAAAAAACTATTGATGCTGCATATGTGCAGAATATACCAATGAATTCAGTCTGGTCTGTCCTGAGGTGTAAATCCATCCTTCAGTAGGACAGCCAAAATCCCTCTCTGATTGTGATGCTTCACCCAGACTGCTCTGTCCTGCAGATTCTCCAGGTGCTCCTCCTGCCCGGGAGTTGAAATTGGCTCCATTTGAATCAATAAGAGTTTTAGCAAAGGCTTTAGTAACTCCAGTATTGAATCCTGCAGTCCCAAGTCTGTGCTAACTGGTCACATTCTGTTTATCTAAAGAAATGCTGTGAAGTGGGGAAGTTAAAGACAAAGAAACACCATTTAGTCTGCCATATAATAAAGTATTTTAGGCTTAGCACTCTGAAAAGCAAAAAGTGCTAACGTGTGTTATTGATGCCATGGCTGAGAATATTCTCATCTGGCCTACACAGAAGTGAAACAGCTTTTTCAGGATTTCAATTGAGAGCAAAGGGGAGAGCATTTTAAGGTGAAATTGTGAAAAATTTCTATTGTAGGGTCCTAAATTTTTGTTCATTCCCTTTACCAAGGGTTATATTCCTCTATCTCAGAAAACATTTTAATTGCAGATATTGAAGACCTTTGTTTTAACTGTCATCTAAAATTAGAATCCAACACAACATTCCCTAAAACCTTTTAGACTCAAGATTAATTAATGCACCAAACAGAAAATGTTCATTTGCTAAGACTTTAGGATCTCCTGTTGCTTTGCTTAAGTTTGTTTGAAACATTTTCCAAAAATAGTCATCTAATCCATGCATCGTCATCTCATGAAATGTGACAAGATCAAAGCAAAAACAGTCATTGGACTGGCATTTCAATTTTTATCTAACTGTTTTATCAAAACAAGCAATCAAACTATGTAACAATTTGTCTTCCTCTCGCCAGAGATTTCCAAGGAGAAGCAGCACAGCGTGCACAACATTCCACTGACTTGAAGCTTGAATTCTTCAGAAAATTTTAAGGACCATTTACAACTGCACATGTAATGACCCACAGCATCCACACATCTGCCCAAGCCATATCTTCAGTGTGCTTAAAATGCCATCTCATTTTCTAGCTAAACAAAAATGTTGATGCCTTGGATTTACAGTAATTTACTGATTCTGTCTTTGCCATCTGATGGCTGTATCAAAAATGAGGAATGGCTTTGCACTCTGATGGCATATCTCAGAATGCTTGAATCTTATCTGCCCAGGAGGTTATTGAATGTTGATTGTAAAATATTGAATGCTATCCCATGTATCTCTGGTAATATGATCTGTAAGAGGAGTTAGTTACTCAGATTTTGAAACACTCTGCATATGAACAGCAGGTCATTTTTATTGAGCTGCTCCCTACCCGGTTCCCTAATGATTCCTTGGTCAGATCTCTGATTGAAAATACCAGTAGCTAACAAAGGGATAAAATTGCTCTGGTACAGTCCTACTGTGTGTTTTTGATATAATGTGCTAATACATTGTCCAGTGTTCCCACAGAATTACACCACTTCTGTGAGAAGGGCTGGCCAATATCTGATTGATTCTGGTCTGTGGGGATTGGCCCAGTTCACTGCAATTTCCTGTCTTCTTGCTTTCTTGTCTACTAGAGAGGGTTTGGGTTTGTGGAAATCAATAGGCTTATACATGCAAAATGTGAGGCTATTCCCTAGCAAGTTTCATTTGCATCCTTAATTTATGGAAAATGCTGTTTTCTCCTCTGCACTTTCCTTTTTTTTTTTTTTAACTCTACTTAAACAAATACCTATTTAAACATACTCCCCAAAGTAT
Organism: Motacilla alba alba; assembly: GCF_015832195.1. Taxonomy (NCBI): domain Eukaryota; kingdom Metazoa; phylum Chordata; class Aves; order Passeriformes; family Motacillidae; genus Motacilla; species Motacilla alba. The sequence goes on from NC_052022.1 coordinate 7,337,455, forward strand.
TCATGGAGGAGAAGATCTGAATTCCTGTGAGGATGCTGGAGATGTTTAACTCATGTGTAGCCAAAGTCTGATACTTAGGACATTAATAGCACTTGAGTGTTACATAAATGGAGTCCTGTTTGTCTTAGCAGAATCATTAGAGTTATGCTTTATCCTAAAATGGACACTAATGTTCTATTTAATCATACCAGTTATTTAAGCATCTAACAATCTATTTCCTCTCACCCTGTGAACTTTAGAAAGATGGTAATTAATGGTGTACAATAGGATAACTTTTAAAGGAATATGCTTCCAATATTTCTCTCACTTTTACAGAAATTGAAGCAAACTGAAGGAACAAAAGAAGATTCCCAGAATAGAGTATCTAAAATTTCCCTGGAGTCTCTCAATAAATTTAACAGCAATAATGTACTTTTATTGGAAAAAGAGAAGAACTGTCTGAACAAGGTTGAAGGACAGAAGGAAGAAAATGGAAAGAAAGAAGCAGCTTCCTTGAGTAGCTCGGGTCGGCAGGATGTGGACAATTTGGAATCCCTGAGTGATTCTCTGTATGACAGCTTCTCCTCTTGTGCCAGCCAAGGCTCCAACGACGTTTAGGGACACTTCCCAGCAGGCTGCAGCACGGAGTGGAGCTGAAGGTGAGCGTGGAGTGAGGAGGGAGAGGAGACTGTGCTTGACAATTCCCCCTGGAGCTCGCTGTGCTCACATCAGGGTGCTCTGACCTCCCACCACACAGCAATAAGGCAGGGCGGCATCACGGTGGTGCAGGGGACTCAACGCACCCAACACAACGAATACACAGAATAAAGTCTTAATTTTGCACTTTTGTGAATATTTGTACAGTTGTAAATACCTTGGGAAAATATATTTGTAGGGATACACGACAGCAATAAATATTAAATTGGTGCTATGCTCCTGTAATGGCAGATTACTAACTTAAAGAAATTGGTGTGAATATTAACAAGAAAAGCTAGTAGATTTTTTTAAAAAGAGTTATAATTGTCCTAGTCTTAAAACTGTATGTAGAAGCACTGCATTACCATAAACTTGAGCCTGCCAGACTGTCTTTAATAAACTCTCATGGACTCCCTTTTAGAAAACATACTCTATTTTTTCTTTTCAGTGCAATTCTATACAGGTATTCTAGGGAAACATGCATTTGAGTTATTACAACTTCACAACAGGTGTCTTATTTCAAAAGGGTTTTGACTTTTGACATGGCAAGAAAATGAATAGATTAAAAGGCCTGATACTGCTGGCGTTGGCTTCATCAATCATGCACATAACTGTTTGAAAGATCAGGGTCAAAGCAATTCACTGCTGACACAAACAGGAGTCCTGTAGGAATGAGAACCACATAAACCACCCTGTACTTCTGACTGCAACGTGGCTTTTCAACTTCCACCTCATCTGTACTGTACTCATTTCCCATCAAATTATAAATGTACCATACTGTGTTATCTTTTGTAGTCTCTGTTGGGTCTTAAGTAAATTCTGAACACTAAAATTATTTTTAAAAGAAATAAAACAACTCCTGTTTGTGATACACTAAGATGTTGGTGCTAACCAGTACTAGTTCAAACATATCTTGGAGCAGGGGGATTGGGCTGTATTGGGTGTTTTTGTTTTTTTCTACAAAGGTTGTTTATATGTAAGGGAGAGTCTATTTCAAAGGTTCTGTGTATTTTTTCTAGATGTGAAGTATTTATAACTGCTTTTTGTACAGCAATTGTAAACTAGATATATTTGGGGTATTTCTAGACTCTACAGTTTCTTTAGCACATGCTTGTTAATCTTTGACATATTGTATGATCAGTGTTACTATTTTGTGCAATTTGTTATATTTTAATTCATTTCTGCCGTAAAATTGCATCGTCTTTTTCAACTTTAAAGAAATTTTCATTGAAACGTCTTTCGTAAATAAAACTTCTCTTGCCTACGGGTGCCTGCTGAGGGGTTTTGGGAAGGGGATGCTGTGACAGCTTGGGCTGGGATCGGGGGGTACCCAGCGCGCACGGGCGGGCAGTGTTCGGAGAATTCGTGACACGGGGCTGTTAAACAGCGATTTTAGCTTCATTAACTCTTCCTTGGAGCAGAGCTGTGAAACGATCACTGGCAAATAACGTGGTTATCCGGAGAGGAGGCGACGCACAGAGACGGTCCCAGCAGGGACGATGTGGGCGCAGCACCCCGGGCTGCCCCTGCCCTTCCCTCCCCACGGGCCCTGCCCAACCCCCGACGGCTCTCGCCTCCTCATCCCACCCCATCCCACCCCATCGTCAGCTCCTGCCGCCGCATCCCGCTTCCCCCGCCTCCGGCGCATCCCGCCGTGTGTCCGCGGCGGAGGCAGGCTCTGACCGCCGCTCCGGCGCGTACGCGGCCGCCGCGCCCTTTCCCCCCCGTTTTGTTACGCTGGAATTCCCTTTTAGGGGGCTGGGAGGAGGCAATGGCGGGGCCGCGCCTCCCCTCAGTCCCTCCCGGGGTCGCGGGTGCTGCGGGGCGTTGGTGGGTGGCGAGCGGCGCCCCGCAGTGCCCGGGACGCGCTCCGGCTGCCACCTGTGGGCTCGGGCGGGCGGGGACACGGCAGGGACCGGAGCGAGTGGCTCCGGGAGCGGGGTCTGTGCCCGAGCCGAGGAGCGGGGCGGGGATTGATGTGATGCGATGAGCAGCCCCGGCGGGCAGAGGGTCGCGGGGCCCCTCGGCAGCGCCGTGCGCGACGGAGCCGGAGCCGGCGGTGCGGGGCTCCCTCCCTCGCTGAACTTCGCCCGTCCCCGAGGCGCTCCCGGCGAGGTGCGGGGATCCCCGCCCCGCTCCGCCGGCATCACATGGTGCTGGGGGAGGGAGGGGGAGCCGCCCCCCAGCCCTCGCTTCTCCTACAGTTTCTTCCAGTCTCAGCGCTCAACTCCGGCGAGGCTGGAGCGCGGCGCGGGGCTGGGCAGGGCGGGCTCCGCCGCCTGCTCCCGGGAGCGGAGGCGGCGGGGAAGCGGCACAAGTGCGCGGCGCCTCCGCTGCATCTCAGCTTCTGATGCCCCTTCGCGACTGCACGCCAGCCCGGCGGCCGCGGCTCCGGGAGGATGCGGCTCTTCCTCCTCGCTGCAACTTTCTGGGGATTGTGTCTGGCGCCAGGTAAGGGCTCCGCGCCGCTCGCCCAGCCCTGCGCGGGGAGCCTCCGTCCCCTCGTAGCCCCTCGACGGGGCTGCTACGGGGCGCTAAGAAGGACCGGAGCGGCGGAGCCCCCGTCCTGCCCGCGGCCCGCAGAGCTCCCGCCGGTGTCCCCAGCGCGGGGCGAGGCGCGGCAGCGATGCCTCTCGGCGGATGCCGCCCGCTGCCTCGGCGGGCCGTGGGTCGGTGCCAGCGGGCGCTCCCGCCGCCGCAGCGCTCCCAGCGGAGGGCGGGCACGGGCCGGGGGTCCCCGCCGCGGGACGAGGCTGCGGGATCCGCCGGCGGAGCGCCGCTGACGAGCAGCGCGGAGCGCCTCGTTTGCATGATAAAGGCGGCTGGCGAGGGATGCTCCGCCGCTTCAATTGTGCGTGGCAAAATAGTAATTAAATCGTTTGTAATTAATTAGTAGCTAAGTAAACCCGTCGGCACAGATAAGAGCCGGAGCGTATCTATGAGCCGGGTTGCTCTCTGCGGGGCGCGGGCGGCTTTCAGCCCGCAGTGCCGAGCGGCAGCCGCGGGGCGGGCGATGGGCAGCGGCTGCGGGGCTCTGCCGGTGCCGATGCCGGTGTAGATGCCGGTACCGGTGTCGGTGCCGGTGCCCGTCGCCTCCTGGCGGCGGCGTCCCCAGCGCCGGAGCAGCCGCCCCGCGGAGAGGAGCATCAGCAGAGCCGGCAGCGCTCGGCCTCAGCTGAGCGGGCGGCACGCTTCTTTTACTTTGTATTTGTCAAAGGGATACTTGGACTGAGCTGTTGACTAGTCAGGAACAGCCAAATGCGAGAGAGAGGGGGAAATATAAAGAAGATTGGCACGTGTTGGTTGTTTGGTTTTGTTTTGTTTTGTTTTGTTTTTTTAATGCTATTGCTATTATTTAAGGGCAGGTTCGATGGGGCACCCGGCTGAGCAGATGGTGTCCCTGCCCATGCCAGGGGCTTGGAATGAGATGATCTCTAAGGTCCTTTCCAAAAGAAAGCATTCTATGGTTTTTAACAAATCTCTGTCTGTTGCAGGTTCGGGTTTGCAAATACAGTGTTACCAGTGTGAGGAGTTCCAGCTAAATAATGACTGCTCCTCTCCAGAGTTCATTGTGAATTGTACCGTGAATGTTCAAGACATGTGTCAGAAAGAAGTAATGGAAAAAAGTTTTGGTAAGAATTTATCAATTATTCTTCTGTTTATGTGGTTTAGGTAGCATTTGTTGCTTTTGGCTCCACCCATTCATGGTGTTCAGCTTCATATGAATCTTCTGTCCCTACCTGAAGGGACTGGATTCAATGTCTTATACTTCCACAACTCAATGAAGTTAGGCATTTTCCTTTAAAACTGGTATAAAAACTGAAGGATGCAAGCCAAATGTTGATAAAGCTGGTTAAGACACAGCCTTATGGGTCTCTGATATAGTTTCCCAGCACTGGGAAATTAATAACAACAAGTTAGTTTAATCTCATTACAGTTAATTACATGGGCTTTTTCCCCAAGAGATAGAAGAGCATTAAATTAGTAATTCCCTCCTTTCTTTTATTTACTCAAGCAATTTATATACTCTGAAGATTCATCTTAAGGGAAGGAAAGTGTAGTGATCTTTGCTTTCATCCATTGAAGAAGCCATCCAGCAAAAGGGAGAAAGGGTTTTTTTAAAAAAGGAGGGGGGAATTTAGGGGGGAAGAGAAAGGCACAAATGGATTTGTCATACCAATTTTTAATTTTTTTTTCCTCTTACTGCAATTAATATTTAAGTTAACGCATTAGGACAGCAATGTGTCCAAGAGGAAATCAGCTGTGATTCTGCACCTTGCCTCTGTTGAGCTCTTTTATTAATGGCTGGGTTTTGTTCAGCATCGTGGAAGGCATTTGAGCTTTAGAGGGAACTGTGAGGTCTTACACTGCTGTGTTGCTCAGCAGCTTCCTACGTGGGCAGAAGACAGGAACTCTGCTGGGGACTCTGGCAGTGTGAGATGGCAGGAAGGGAGCTGGAGCTCATGGAGCTGCAGGCAGCTGAGAGGGTGTCAGGCACTGGAATGGACAAGGAGCAGCCACTCACTGGGAGCCCCAGCCTGGACATGCCCCCTGTGCCAACCCTGGGGAGCAGAGGGCAGCTTGGGGCTTCAGAGCCCTGACTGAAGGGGATGCTGCTCTCTGGGACTGCCCATCTCACAGATTTGGGGTTTTGCTGTTAGTGTAGACCAAGCCACAACCTGTCCTTTCCCAGCAAACACTCCAGGAGCAGCAGGATGCCTCTGGTGCAGACGTGTGCAGTCATCCATCCTGAGCAGCAGCAATGCTTCTTGGGCTGAGCAAACTCCTCTTCCTCGTCAGCCAGCTGGCCCCACCTGTGCTGCTGATTTCAGGTCACTGTGTAATCAGTCCTGGAAAAATAATAATGGTTGTTACACGTCAAAAATAGCTGAACTGCTGACACACTTTCATCCTGGGTAACACCATCCACACTCACTACTGCTGTGAAATACTTAGAGCCTGTCCAGTGTAGGGAAAAAAAACCAAAAAAACCCAAAAAAAACCCCTGGTTTTAATCTGTTTAAAGGAAGATTAGTCTCTCAAGTTATTTTTTACTGGGGTATTTTATTTCAAGTTTACTTGAAAAGGGTGGTGAGGGTGTGAGATAATTACAGCTTGCAAGGTACCTTTAAAATCTTGACTGCTTGAAGGCTTTGCTATCTCCACACCACAGCTTCTGTAGTACTTTCATGAGGTCAGACAGGATGGTGTGGTGATTTGGAGGGCTCTAGATGTGGTAGCAGACACAGACAAAAAAGTAAAATTTTAATTCTTTTCATTGATGCATAACTTGCCATTAGTCCTGTGAAGAAATTGCAATACAGTAAATAAGCAGCTCTTAAACTGCTTGGTGGGGTTTTTTTCTGTGCAATTTCATGTTTTTTTCTGAGTAGATCCCTGGAATTTTTCCTTTAGAAGGTTATTAGCATGCTCTGCATAGCAGGTGCCACTGTTTTATTACATTTACTTCTATAAATGCCTTTCTTATTAATTTTAAGTTCAGAGATTGTAAATTTCAGCCAGTTAATAAATTAAAATTTTAGCCTATTTCAAATGGAATGAAATTTACATTGCAAGCTTAGTTTCTGTTACCCTCAGTCAATTTTAGAGAGGGTTGGTTGTAAAACAGAGATGATTCAGTTCATCATCCTTTATTGGTTTTATTCCTAATTGATATTTAAATGTGGGCAATATAAATGCCTTACTCTCCCAAGTTTTGTTTAATAATTCATTTTACTTCTACCAGTATATTTCATAACCTGATTCTTTCGGTTGTTGCTTATTACTAAAAGCTGAAATGTTTCAAGTATTGATTTTAATTTATAATAGACTTGAGTTTGAGCTTTTAACCCAGAAAATGAAAGATGCAAATTTGCATTCATTCGACAGCACAGTCTCCTAATTAGAGTTCTTTCCTCTTGACTAAATACAGTCAAAAGAGTGCAATTTTTCTAGGTTAACCCATTTTTGTCATTATTAAAGTAGCTGTGTCAGTGAGCAAAGTGCTGCAAGTAGTCTCAAACTTCATTTAAAAGTCAAGTGCAGTGTTCTGAGATAAAGCCCACGGTGGGAGGGGGTGACCATCCTCTGAGGGAGCCTCCCTTCCCCTGCAGGAGGCACCAGTCTGGGTGTTTTGCTGTCAGGGGTGCTGGCTCTCGTTCCGTGCTGTGTATGATTGTGCTTGCCTGCAGTGCAGCCCCAGCCTGTGGCCAGGGACTCTTCTCCACGAGTGTTTGCTGTGTTCAGGAGTTGTGCCACAGCAGCTCTGTGGCTCAGCTTCATTTCTGGGTTGAACTCCCTGTCCTAGAAGCACCAAGGTGGCAAATGACACCCCTGGGCTGCTCTTCCCATTTACCTTGTACAAAGTTCCTTGTTCCTGTTCACAGTTAACCCCTCCTCAGCTTCTCTAAATTCAGAGCTTCAGATGACACTGGGCTCTCTCAGAGCATTGTCTCAGCTTCTGGAGAAGCAGCTTCAGGTGAGAAATAGCAGCAGCTCCTAACCCAGAGCTTAACAAGTTAGGCATGTTCCTAACCCAGAGCTTAACAAGTGGCTGTTCCTGTGGCAGCTTCTGATGTGAGCAGCTAAGAAAGCACGTGTCAGTAACTTCTATTTTGAATTAGATCATCAGGCATCTGATCCCAGCTGTTTGTTGTATCAGGTAGACATTTGCTCCTTTGGACAGCTTAAAATTGAGCAGCAAATAGCAAAATGTTTTTCTCTCTTAAGGCTGAGTTGTATTTAAAACTTTTGCCAGAAAGAGTTTAATGAATGTTAGAATTCTGTTCCAGTGGGAGATACAGGACAAGACAGTATTTTCCCTGAGATAAAGAATCTTACTAATTAATTTGTTAATTAAATCTCAAAAAAAAAAAGCCTTCTTTTAGAGGGAGGAGTGATGAGAATGGAAATTTTTTTATCCCACAGAAATCAATGTAAAGGATAAGTTTCTAGTGCATTCTTCAACTGGATAAGCAGGTGTTTGAAAACTCTGTAAATTGAATGTTTGACAAAGGATCAAAGCTCTTACCATGATTCTACTTGCAGATACCTTGTGGCAAGTCCCATGGTGGATTCCCTGCTCCCACTTGCCTCTCTCTTTCCAGTCTATGGACTTTTAAATTAGACATGTCAATGCTCCTTCATTTTTAGAATATATGTAGCAACAAAGAAATCCCACAGTATATTGGGATCAAGCGAAACATCTTGGTGATAGATGAGTATACAGTGTGTACATGCTTTTATATACATTATATATCATAGAAAACATACTGGTAATGATAGTCTCGCCTTTTACTGAGGGGAAGAGTTATCAGGGCATAAAGGCTGATCTAAAACCTACTTAAGGCAAAATGAAACTTGCAATGTGAATACATCAGCGAGGCATGAAGCAAGAGGGATGAGACAGCCAGCCCAGAGAGAGGTAGCCAGTGTCAATTTCTTGGAACTCTTTGCAAGTAAACCTGCCCACGTGCATGTTTGGAACAATACACCGTCTGTTCTAATCTAGTTGTGAACATACTTTTACTAACTTTTGCAAGGAAAAAAAAATTATTCACTGTAGCAATGCCAATGCTTGAAAAAATCAAGGATTTTTCCTTTCGCAAGCAAATTCGGAAACAATCAGATTGTTGTATTAATCTGCAAGAAGAAATTTTGCTTATTTGTTTGGTTTACTATGGTCCTTTTAATGTATTTAATTGGTATATAACTCTGCAGTGTAGTTAAAGAAATTGCTGTGATTGTGTGCTTAAAAGTAGTGCATGGAAACACCATGAGCAAGATCAGCACCTCAGTGTTGAATTAGAGCTTTATCTATTTCTTTCAACTCTTTCCAGTATTGGTTTTCCCATCATTTGTTTTATCAGTGGCTGCGTTGTATAATGAGCTGGGCTGTGGTAAATTCTTCACCTGTGATTATCACTTGGTTTTGCCATGATTGAGTTGTTCATGTGTGCAAGGACTACAGAACAAATTACCTTTTTCTGTGTTCATGTATAGAACCCATTAGTACTAATATTAATTGCATATCAAAGGGAAATTATCAAGGATTTATATTAAGGGGAAATTATGCTCTGGTGTACTTTTATTGATAAAGTGATTAAAACAGCAAACAAAGTTTAATGTTGCCAGAATTACTGTAGGCATTAAAGCTTTATAGGAAGTTGTTGCATCCCCAGTATCCATTTAGAAACAGAAAGAAACATCCACTGAATTGGTGGTGGATTTTTATTTATTTTTTGGTTTTCCTCTACACTTTTTTGGTCAAAGGACGTCAACATAACTCAACAGAATTTATTGGTGTTTGGGGGGGCTTTTTTTTTTTTTTAATCAAAGCAAAGCATGATATAATAAATCTTTATTGAAAAATTTAAATGATAAATAAAAATTTTGCATGGGACAGTTGGTACCTATAACACCACATATTGTGCTACCTGGTGCCCAGCGAAATGAAGACATAATGTCAATATTGGAAACACATTTCACTTTTGATATTGAATAAAAGATTTGCAATGGACATTGTTAATTTGCACTGTATGCTGAACACTTGGATCTGTGGGTACATTTCCATTCAGAAACACTTTTTCTCAAATGTCAAAGCCATTTCCTCACTTGTAAATTTTTTCCAATCTTTGGGTTTCTCAGAAAACTTTCTCAGCCACTTATGGAATGCACTGACTTGAGTGTGTCAGCTGAGGAGAAATTATGAGAGTGTTCAGCAGTTGCTGTTCTGACTGCCTTTCAATAAAGAAAAGCAGCAGTGCAGTTAACAGTTCAAGCAGTTTATGACTTGAAAGTCATGACAAAGATCCGAGTGCAGAAGTGATGAAGGCTGCATTATTTTAAGGAAGATGGGGCATCTGGTCCAGCGAGTTTCATCTTTCACAGGCCGTGGACAATAGCTTTTTATGTTATTTTATTTCTCAGGCTTGTATGGAAGATATACAAATGAATTTTGTGATGATACAGTACCCACAGCCTGGTGTCTCTTAAACCTCCCCTGAGAGTTTCCTATTGCATTTCACACAAATGAGTTTGTGTTTCCAAACCTTTTTGAAGCCTGACCCTGTCACTCCTCTTAGCTCCCAGTGACCTTAGCAAATCACTGGCAAGCAAGCAAGCTTTAATTAATCCAAACAGTTTTCCATTTTTCCTTTGCAGCCTGGATGGTTTTTTTTGGGAAAATTGGCAAAACTGGATTTTGCCAACTTACCAGTAAGCCTTTGAAACTGGAAAAAGCCATATAAAACCCAGGAAAATCCTACTGTTAAGCTGAGCAGGCTGTAAAACCCTGACCGTGAAAATACCTAAAGATTTAGGAGTGGAATGAATTTCCAAAGTTCTGGCATGCAAGTGCCAACATCTGAGCCATCCCACTGAAGTTGGTAAGGACATCAATTAAGGATGCAGCAAGACTATTCACGTGTAAAATTATTTATGTGACTTTTTGCAAGGATGTAGCACTTTAACATTTGTAAAGGTGAAAGGGCTGTGGCTTCCCTTCATCTCAGAAAGTAAGGATTGTCAAGAAAAATCCTCATACAGAATTCTGAAAATTGAGTCCAAGTTCACCTCTGTCTCTACAAGATGAAGTATATTTAGGTCTTGATGGCAAAGGACATTTAGATCTTGATTCCTTTGTACCAGGTAAGAGGAGAGGATGGAAGGCTGTGAGCCAGCTTTGTTGGGAAGACGATGTGTTGTAGTGCTTGACTGTACATCCACATTGGTGAGCAGGGAAACGAATGAGAACAGTAGGAAACCAAAGAATTATTAGATATGCAGGTGAAAGCTGAGCTTTGATCTCTCATTTGTAGCCTCCCGTGGCTTTAAAAAATATTTGATAACACCACCATTAGCAGTTGTACTTCACTTTCCTAGTCTATGCATTTTTAAGCATTTTAATGCTGTGCCTCAGCTTTGCAAGCAGTGACCGTCTTTTTTGTGATTTTTTTGTTGTTGTTGTTGTTAACAACAGCATTTTGAGTCACATTTCAAGCACCAGAATTAGAAGGCACAACTTACAAAAATATATCAGGGTAATCTAAACCCTTGTCCTCTGTCAGTCCACAATTGTCCAGTTTTCTCCTGAGCTGACTTAATTTCTGCAAGGAGTCATGTCAGGGTCAGAAGGAGAGTGATGAGGCCAGACTTTATTGTCAAAAGCTTCCTGTTAGTTTCTGAAAAAATGTGCAACTTTTAAAAAGCGCCAAATGTATGGAAGATTTGTGATGATATTAGCTTTTCATACAAAATCATGATGACAATATGCTGAGTGTATCAGGTGGTTTATTTTCATTTTGCAGAGGGGCAGAGAGGGCTGGGTTTGTTTTCTTTTTAATAGAATTGTATACTGCCTAAGAATCTAAAGGTATAAATATGCTTTTATCTTGTCTATAGAGTGCATCAAAGGGCGAGCCAGGATGAAATAGCTGTAGTCCTAAAACACAAGATTAAAAATCAGGAAGTGTGTGCATAGCTTTGCAATAGATTTCAAGTCACATACTTTCAGTGTCTTGGGGTTTTTTTGGTCTGGAAAGCACCAACCTTGGTAGCTCACAGTATTTAAGTAGCTGTTTACAAGGTGATTCGAAAATTTTGTGATACAATTTCTAGCAAGGTACAAATTATTTAAACCACTTGTCTCATCAACTTTCTCTCTGGAGTTCACAAGGATAAGAAGAATTATTGTGAAGTGAAACTTACAGGACATGGTTGGATAGGATTATATTTTACATTTGCTCATTTTGTTTGGGGTTTTTGGGAGGGTTTTTTGTAAGAATGAATTTACAGCCATAGCTGAAAGTCTGTGTGTTGAGGAAGCTTAATTCGTACTTTAAAGCAATAAAAACATCATCTGACTAAAACTGCAATTGTTTGGGGAAGCACAGCCTCAGAAGAAGGATTGATTGCTCTTAAATATTCAGTCACCTTCTTCGATATTTAGGACCTTATTAGATAGAATATTTACAATCACTTTCTCTAGAAAGCAGCAAATCACAATAGGACCCCTGGAGTCTGTCACTGTTTGATGTACGTGAACAGGTACTAGCTGAGGAACTGATCATCATCATAGCAAAACCACTGAAGCCATAAAGAGATGGGCATAAAACCTAATACAGAACTTTAAAAACAAAATTTGCAAACCTATTTTTCTGTATAGTCTGAACCCAGTTTTTGTAGCATTACTGATGCAGTGAAATGCAGAAATAATCACATTTATATTTTTTGTTCCATAGAAAGTGATGTTCACCTATTTACATGTTATTCTTGCACTAGTATAAATTCTCATTTTCTTTCTTGGCAGACATCAGAAAAGAGCTTTTGTAAGTCCTACTGGGTTCTGAAATGTGCTTGAGTGCAGGGTAAGCTAGTGACAGTTTAGGGAAAAAATACAGAATGAAACATATGAATGAAATCACAAAGCAGGCATGGCACAGCAGAGCACACATCAAGTCTATGCACAATGAGAGGGAAAACTTGCAGATTCACCAAGAGCAGAAAATTGAAAGTTTTGGTGAAGTAAGACAGTTGGAACTATGCAGGATATTCAAAGAAAGGAGTACTGGTACATAAGCACAGTCATCAACTTGTCTTTATGAGCAACAACATTAAGAGAACACCCAAACAGATCCTGTGCAGTTCATGCTAATGCAAGAGCTAGGACAAGACTGGGAGGGGGGCTCCTCCTGTGTGCTACACTGTAAATTATCCACTGTTGGCCAATTTCCCACCTTTTGCTTAGAAGAGATGGGCAAGATTTAAACACCCAATCTAAAAGAATTGAGTGGAGGTTATGTCAAAATTGTAAGTGTATGCCTCAAACTTGTCTTGCTCTACCTGCTGGCTTTCTCAGCTACTTACCTTTGAGATACAAATCTTTTCTACTGCTCTTTTTTTGCTTCCAGCACCTGGTGCAGCCTTGAAAAGGCTCAAGGATGCCTCAGTGCTGGGCCCTAGTTGGACACAGACTTCTTTCTCAGCTCCAGAAGATTTATGTGGCAGCTTTGCTCAGAGCACGTGCAGGGGATTTTGCTAAAGCACTATTTGTGGAATGAGCTGCACGAGACTGACTTTCACACCTGGGCCTGTGAAATTGGTTATATGCATATAAAATATAAAATATACAAATAAAATGGTGTAGAAAAAGCTTTCTTTAAAAAAGTGGAGTGTCAGTGATAGCCCACAAGATCTGAGAACATCTGGCTGGGAAAGCTCAGTGTTGGGCAAAGTGACATTGTCCACTTGACTGGGGCAAACTTGGAGAGGAGGGTTTTGTGGCCATGAGGTCCTGGGGTGAAGGACAGGGCTGTGATTTCCTGCTGAGCTGTGCCTTTGCAGAAAGCAGTTTCAGAGTAGCTGGGTCATCATAGGAGCGGGAAGGTGACTTTTTTTGGAAATTAGGTCACTGATCTCAGAGGTGATACCCTGGTTGCCTGTTTTGGCTTCAGAGAGCCTCTGTACATTTTGCTGAAGGACACTCCTGAGAGTACAGGTGCAAACTGAAGTTGCACACTGCTTGGATTGTGCTTGGCTCTTAAAAGTTGGAGAGTCATGCTTACACAGCATCTTTCGTGTCTGCACCTCCTAGAACAGAAGACTCAGAGGTGTCTAATAAGGTTCTTTTCAATCAGTGAGAGAAAAACCTTGGATCTTCTGGTGCCTTCTGCATAAACACAGTGTAAGAAGTAGGTGTGATGTCACCTTTTTTGGTTGTCTTAGTAACAAGTTAAGCTGTTATTCAAGAGAAATGCACTGGGCTCTGCAGACAGGGTAGAGGAAAGAACACTCACTTTTGGATTTGAAGAAATTATTGCTTGCATTGTTTGTTACAATCAAGACGGAATGCACTTGTGTGTGGACAAAACAGTGCCAGGGTGCAGATGCACAGGACTAGAGTGGATCCTGCTGAGAAAATAAATACTGGAAGCAGGAACTGTAGAAAAGCCTAAAGATTTACACCCATCCCTTCATTGCAAGGAATAAGGCAGAAATATTAGTTTGGACCTTGACACTGTCTAAATATGTGGTGACTTGTGGGGCAGAGAGGGGTGTGACCATGGGCAAGTTGCTTGTCTAGAAATCAACTTTCAGTGCCAAATTTAAGCCCAAATCTGCTTAAAAAAAAAAAAAAACAAAAAAAGTGAAAACAAACATGGCTGTTGTAGGTATATGTGACAGGAGAGAGTGTGGGATATAAGCACATTATTACACAGCTGTTCTAGTTCTGTGTACTCCTGTCTTTTCTTGAAATTTCTTGATCTGCATCCCACAAGCCTTGAAGCGAAAAGAATGGAAAATCTGTTGGTCAGTAGTAGGTCCTTCCCAGTAAAACATCCTTATAGTACCTAAACTGTTGTTGGGGGTCTGCTGAATCCCTGAAAAAGTACAAATTACTCTGTATTCACCCATCAAGTAATTGGGCAATAAATATACTAATTGAGTAGTCGTAAATATGCTAATTTATTACTAGTTTCAATTGTTGAGGGGGGGTAGCTGGGAATGACCCCATCCCAGTAAAAGCAGAGTGTAAAAAGTGAAGTCTCTTTGCTTAGCCAGTGACTCAGAACAATCTGAGGTAGAAGAAAAGCTTCCAGAAAGGTTTGCAATTATTTTTCTGGGTGATATGTTAATGAATGCATCAGGCTGATTGCTCAGGCAAGAATACCCAGTAATTAGCAGTTATGTCTGTGGTATGACTCTTATGAGGCAGATAACCACTTTGAAGAAATGTCTGCAGTTCAGCCTGCTGGTGGCAAATGACTCAGGGAGATCTTGGGGGTCGTTTTGGAACTGGCTCCGCAATGCTGCAAAGGAGGAGTTTGAGGAGAGATCTCAGGATATAACTCAGAGAGGAGGCTGCTGTCCTGGCTGAACTCCGGGGGTGAGCTGAAGTTACTGGGGCCCATTAACCTGTTTGCTGGAGTGAGGAGATGGTGTCCCTGCCATCAGATCATGAAAGTCAGTTGTACTCATGTATTTCCTACCAGAATTATGATAGGAAGAAGGTTTAGGAGTAAGTGAAGTCACAGCACAAGTGTTTTTAAAATGTCACACCTGCAGTGCTAACATTCCCTCTTTTTCCACCAACTTCTGTGCCTGTTTGCATTGTGTCTTCCTGTCAAGATACTGCAGAACCAGAGAGAGAGAGAGAGAGCTCAGCCCTTCTATGCTGAGCAAGCTTGCTTCATACCTGATGCTTTGTAAAAAGCACTTAGTGTGATAGCAGCTGGTTTGTGAGATCAAGAGACTCTATCAGTACTCACAGGGAAAAAATCTTGGATGTGAAGGGCATGTTAGCAAAGGAGCTGTTAAAAACCTGATGGAAGTGCTGAGTTTTTCAAGTAAAAAATCTCTCTAAAATTTAGATTACTAGAACAGGGAATGGGAATAAACAATCACTTGGGTGTGAAATTTCCTATTGTAAGGCATTTACTAAAAAGCCACTGGAGAAGTGTTACAAGGGGATTTTGCTACTAGTCAGATTATTCTCCCTATTTAGGTGTGAACATGGTCCATCTGTTCATGAGACTTTGAGTAGTAAAATTTCAGTCTGAGCAGGAACACTGTGTTTTGACTTCAAAAGGAGCTCAGGATTGTTCTATGGGATTGGTCCTGGAGAACAGATCTGTTGTAAACACGTGGAGTTAAGCTGCAGGACTTTGATTTTAATTGCAGGAGAGGTTTCCTAGAGTTGTCTGGTGAAAACCATGCCTCAGAGGGCATCATCTAATTGCTCACAGCAGTGAACAATTCCAGTCTCCTAATCTATGGGAGAAGTGCAAAGTGTGATATTTCCACACCATAAATTATCCAAACTAATAAATCACTAGTTCAAGTTGTGAACAGAGCTTTGCAGGAAACCTGTGAAAAGGAAACAGCAGGAAGAGAATGATCTCTAAAATGATGGGAACAGGAAATCTGCCAGGGCCAAAAGCTTTATAGAGGCTTGGTCTTTGAGGGAAAAGTCAAATTCACTGCTGTTCATATGGAAGACTGAGGAATGGCTGAGTTTGGTGGATGTTTGTTGCTCAGGGAAATAATCTGTGATGGGGAGATGTGGGACTAGGGAATGGATCTCACTGTGCCTGGTTTAATTGAATACAGGAGTCCTTTCTCAAGAGGGAAGGGGAAGGAAAAACATTAACTGTAGCCATGGGAAGGGGGTCATAGCTGCCTTTGCTCTGGGAAGACTGCAGGAAGAACGTGGCCAAAGCACCAGTCTTTTTGGGGAACATCAACTGACTGAGATTTTGATATTGTAAAGCTGATCAGTGGCAGCACCAGTGAGGCTCCTTGACAGCAGTGGTTTGTCAGCAGAGACAGAACTCCCTTCTTTTTGCAAACTGTAGTAATAAAGATTGCATTGCTTGATCTGTGTGCCTTTGCTGTTACAGGGAGAACAGCCCACAGCTCCTCTTCCTTCTTGAGAAAAGGCTCTACCTGCTGTGTTGATTGATTGAAGCTCACTGGAGACAGAGGAAGATTTAACACTCACTTGAGGGCTTCTCTTCATAAGTTCAATGAGATAGATACCCTAAAAACACATTTCAGAGTTGAGATTTGCAGAGGGAGAACACAAACAAGGAAACCCCCGCATTGTTGGGATGGCAGCAGTGTTGTGACAGTATAAAAGAATTGCTTTAATTAAAAGTCTCTGAAGACAGGAAATCCTTCTTTCTGAGCACAGCCCAAAGAAAGGGTGTTCTGCTGCTACTCTCAGCACTCAGAGGTGCAGTGGCTGATGCCAAATTACAGAGGTTTCTCCTGGACCATGGAGGTGCTGTAGTGGTTATTAAATCTCTGGGGATTGAACAAATATCTGCAGGCACTGTACATCCAGAACCAGGGTCATATTCCCTCCTCACTCCCTCCAAAAGAAGTCTCAGTCAGTGTGCATTTAAAGACATTTTGGGACCATGTCACAGGATGCAAAGGCACCATTCTCAAGAGAAGCCTGGTCCCTTGCTTTTCAGGAAAAACTTTTTGAAAATCCTATATTCAAAAAGAATAGTGATTTTATCATCCTTAGGAATATTCCTACTGCTTTTTGTAACGACAAGCAGGCAAGCATCCATTATCTATTTCTATTATGTGTATGTTTTTCTAAGACAAAATTTCTACTGTATCGCTTGCAGGAAAATTTTGGAGTAATGAGATGGGGAACTGCCATAACCATTTTCCACTGTGACAGAAGAAAATACATCTGTGTATTTTACAGCCTTTATAAACCATCTTAAAATAGCAGCTAAAATAAATGCATCAGAATGTACTTTTTCAGTTAAAAAAAAATAAAAGGGGAGGGAGGAGGATGAAAGTTTTGCTGATAGTCATCCTCTTTTTACTCCTAGTTACCTGTCTGTGTGTGGCAAAGGAACAAGAAAAGGAAAAAAAAATTCTCAAAAGACAAATGAAGAGTGTAGAAAGCTGTAATTACTTAGACACCTTAACTCAGACATGTTCAGCAATAGAAACAAAACTAATCTTCTCACTAATTGCGTTTCAGTTATAGCTATTCAAACAGTTTATTCTGAAAGATGAAGAATTCCAGCTATAAAATGCATCATTTGATATACATTATGCAAATTAAGTCTGTAATATTTTTTGGTTCCAACCAGGATCAAACTACAGAGAAATCCCAGGCAGTGCGACCGTGGTGCTCGGGCAGTGCAGGGCTGTTGGTCCTGTCCCTGCTGCGGTGTCTGCCCTAAGCACCAGCAGTGTTTTGGGGATGTGAACTGGGTTTGCAGCTGCTTTTGAGCAGGAATCATGCTGTAAAGTGTTCCCCTCAAAAGGAGTAACCCTTGTTGTGTGTCACAGGAATCATGTACCGCAAGTCCTGCGCCTCCTCGGCCGCGTGTCTGATCGCCTCCGCCGGCTACCAGTCCTTCTGCTCTCCTGGCAAGGTCAACTCCGTCTGCATCAGCTGCTGCAACACTCCTCTCTGCAATGGACCCCGGCCCAAGAAGAGGGGCAATTCTGCTGTGGTGCCCAGGGCACACATGATAACCACTCTTCTGCTCCTTAAATTTGCTCTGTTGTTTTTGTACTGCTAAACTTCAAGCAAGTTGGTTTGTTTGTTTTATTTTCCCTGACACAATTTGTTCTGCATCCTTCTTTCTTCAAAGATGCTGCAATTATTTTCTGTTCATTTCCAAATCCCTGTCAAGAGCAGGGGAAGTTCGGTGGCTGTGTGGGGAAGAGGGGCTGATATTTTTGTCAGCTAATGAGTTCAGTTAGCAGATTGAATTTCCAGTGTGCACTTAAAAATCCCAGCAGGACAGAGAACTCCTGTTCCTTTTGCATAACTGGAAACAAATCCATCCGTGTTATTCCTTTTGCGATGTTGTCACTTTCCTGGGTCATTTCAATTTCCATGTTTTTAAGCTCATCGCTAAGCATTAACTTTGCCTTATGAGGTCATACTTGATGTTCACAAAGGCCGTTCTGTGCACCCTGACCGGGCTCTGAGCTGGTCTCGAGGGACACCACTTCCAGGCTGGGATCTGGGGACGCAGGACCTGACTCCTGTGGGCTGCAGCTGGACGTGGGCTCCTTCTGGAAGGTGCTCAGGAAAACTTTGGCATTGCCTTTGGTGGAAGAGCTGCGCCTGGAGGACATGAAGAGCAGCGGGCGCAGGGAGCGGCTGCTCGGCGCCCCGGAGCTCTGGTTGGCCCTGAGGAACCGCTCCCTGTTGGCGTGCTGCAGGCTGAGGCGGCAGCACAGGACCTGCAGGAACACGCTGCGGAACTGCTGAGAGGAGATGTTGTACAGCAGCGGGTTCACCACCGAGCTGAGGTAGAAGAAGATGTCGGCGATGGGAAGGAGGGTGATGTAGGCTTTGAAGTAGGGGATGGTCCAGTCCTGCTTCGGTTTGGCAGCAGCCATGATCCTCCTGACCTGGTTTGGCATCCAGCAAACCGCCAGAGTGGCAATGATCAGTCCTGCGGGCAGAGAGAGCAAGAAAGAGGTCTGCATACGTGGGGGAAGACACATAAAATACCATCAGCTCTGCACTTACTTGTTAGGAAATGGTACCAATTTTTCAGTGTTTTGCTTGACAGCTTTTTCTGCCAGTAGCATTTTTTGTTTGTTGTTTTTAATAACTGTTACAAGGTCATTGCGGCACATGCTCAGACAAAACACTGCAGAGTGCTTGGATGGCGTTTCTTTGTACCTGATGTCATTTATTGCTTTTCAAAGTGTTCTTTCTCTGATCATCTGTGTCTTTGGAAAGAATGCGGTTTTATTTTTGTTTGTGCTCTTACATTTCTTCTGTCTTTCCCTTTACTTTGAAAAACAAACACAATAAATAGAACCTATAGCCATATTAGATCAGGCAATACCCAGAAGAGATCAGATTCTTGTTTGTACTTTACAAAAAAGAAAATGTATGCATAATAATATATTTCGTGTTATTTTTGGTAGATTTCCTCTTACAGAAGCTATTTTTAAGTAAAATGTGTATGGATCTTTTTATGGTAATTAAGATATGTTGGGCTTTCTTAAAAATCAAATTCCAGTGGAATTAAATGATGAATGTAAATGCGAAAAACCCAAGCCTAGTCCTGAAAGTGTAAGCAGTTTCAGATTGTAAATTATGCTTTAAAATGTGGTATCTGACCATTTTGTATTTATATGTAAATATAAATACATGTTGCTGCATCACTAATGGCATTAAAAAGGGGTGGCTGAAGTGTTGGATGTCTGAGAATTCTGCCTGCGTGGAGCGTGTTCGCAGGGTGCAGCAGCCCTGCAGGAACGTGTCAGTGGCTGGAACTGGCTGTTCCCAGGCAGGACATGGAGCAGGAGCAAGGCACCTGGCACCTCATGGCACCCTCTGCTGCTCCTGTGTGCCAGCACTGGAAATCCTGCCACCGTGTGTGACATCCCAGGTACACACAGTCACTCCTGCTGCTGCTCCCCCCCGGCACCAAGCAGTGCTGGCTCGCAGGGCAGCCTCCAGTTTGCTGTCCCCTCTTTGCTTCTCTCTGTGCAGGAACTGTGCCTTACAGAAACTTTGGAAGGAGAAGAAGCTGCAGCCTGGCTGCTTCCCTGCAGCAGGGAGTGTCCTGGTGGGGCTGTTCTCCTCCTGTGTCACCTTGTTAACCTCATCCAATGCCTGACCTCTGCTCCCAGCAGCAGCACAGAAGCTGTTTAATTCTTACTTCTCTCGGCTGAGTCAGATTTCCCCCACTGGACAGGTCACTGTAGCAATGCCACTTGGAAATAGCAGGTTTTTGAAGCCAGGAAAAGGATACTTCACTAGCAGGAAGATGTGAATGTAGCAGGGAAGGGAGGCAGGAAATAGAAGAAACATTTTTCATAACTTTGAAAGTGCCAGAGCTTCATCAGGCTCTGTCCAAGTTCTCGCCACCAGTACCCCCAAGCAAAGAAAAGGTATGAAATGCCTTTTAAAAAAAGAAATTTAATTTTTTTTTCATAAAAGGGATAATTACTTTAACGAATTTATTGTCTCCCTGAATAAGCTACCAAATAAAAGCTGTCCTTTAGATCCCTTGCTTCTGTAATCACTTACTGTCACAATAACTTTGTTGGGATGGGGACGTAGCAGATGTTAAACCTACAGCACTTAAGAGCCCTGGAGGGCTGTTGTTGGCAGGCCAGCAGTAAATCCATCAACAAAACCTTTGCCATTTTCAGTTCTTTGCCTACCAGAACTCTCCTCAACCACTGTTTCTTTGCTCTCAGTCCCACAGTCCCCTCCCTGCCCCTGATTTTCCCCTGCCACCTTGCCTTACTGTTCAGTACCTGCTGTGCCTCTGTGATCTGAATTTTGTATTAATCCTGCAAACGTTTGTGGCCTTCAGTGCTCTTTTCCTGCTGTCAGCTTAACAACTATAGGGTGTCAGTCCTGGCATGGCCCAACAGAAAATAAGGCCCCTTGAGTAGTGACTTGTGATGAGCCTTATAAAAAGGCAGTGGAAGGATTTTATTGCTTCACTGAGGCTTCTTCTCTGGTGCAACTTAAACAAAGTTCACAAGCCCAAATCCGTGGAATTCTCATCAGATTTTACCAGAAGATCTCTTTCAATTGAGAAGAAAATAATATTAGTGGGGTTTTATTGTTGTTGTTGGGCTTTTTTTTTGTTCTTGATTAGAAACAGGATACTTCATCATGCTTATTAATACTTTCCTAAATTATGAACGCTGCTGCAAAAAACTGAGCAAACAATGCATGGATTCATTTTTAAAGCTCAACTACACTGCTCTGAGATGTCTGATTTTTTTTTAATTCCTTGGCATTGACCTTTCTTTTTAATTCAAACTGCCAAGTGTTTAAGATATCCCCTTATATTCTTGAGACACTTTTGCTCTGGAGAAGTGACTATCTGGAAGTGTGTACAGGGAGTGAAAAATGAGCTGCTTGTGCCCTTGTGCAGCACAGGGAGGTTTGTCTCTCGGGGGGCGGGAGGGGACGTCTGCAACACTGTTGTTTTCCAGGGATGACTAATTGTTCATTTTCACACTTTGAGAAGATGCCTGTTGATTCAAAGGAGATGCACCATGCAAATAAACATGCTGACAGACTCACAATATTTTTTTCCAGCTTTCACACTTGGCATGGCAGTGTGGAGTAAAGGCAAGCACAGCAGAAGAGCACCTTGGGAAGCCTCTGAGCTCAGCACTGCTGCTGTCAGGCTGAGCCTGGACTTGGGCTCCAGCAGTTTGTGTTGTGCTGCTGTGCCAAAGGTGCTTAAACAGCCTTAACCAGCTGGAATGGAAACCACACTGAATCTTACACCAGCACTGATTTATTTTTCCTGTGAGCTCGCTGCCCAATAGGAATAATTCTTCACATTTCAGCTCATATCCAACTTTGCCTTCCACACCTTCTGATTAAAGGGAGAAAGATCAGTAGCTGTGCTTTTTCCAGCCCCTTTTCCTGACCACTGCATGGAAGTGACACAGAGCAGAGCTTTATCTTCCATGGAATAGCAATGTTTATAAACAAAGTAATGCTGTGCTTCTGCAACCTCCATCACTGGTGCTTGAAATTTCCAGCTCACATTTGAATTGTTCCAGTTTAATCATCAGAAGGGCATTAGAAAAATGCCAGCAGAAGCCAGGAGCCCTTGTGTTACCTTCTGTTAGTAAGAACATCTCAACCTTTAAGTAAGAGCAGCAGCTTAGAATTTATTTAACATTGATTGAGATATTTCAAGGTAACAAACAAAACAAAACAAAAGACATGAAAAGGTCCTTGACTAAAACTACATTATAAAGTTAAACCATAAACAAGTCACAAAACAGTTTACCCCAAAATAGGAATTACCACATCCTACTACAGTTTGAATTTGAAAAAAACCCAGCCCAAGCCTCTTTACAAAGCATACAAATTTAACAACACTTTAAATTTGGGAATCATTATTCTAACTTCCCAAAAGTCAATCTCACAGTATTAATTCTTAATATGTGACAAAGGATCATTTATGTAGTAAAATAAACCTAGCATTTAAGTGCCAATAGTATAAATATTCATTGCTGGCAGAGAATAGGAGTTTGGCAGCCATCTATCCCTTAGCAATACTTTTTTATTACTCAGAAAATTCCTCTGGGCCATAGGGGACTGAATTAAATTAATTATGAACTTTATTGGGAAGGATTTTAAATATGTGCAGATGTCTGGTAGAGAGGGCTTCTTTCTCCATACTTCCCCTTATTCTTTTGTTGAATAAATTTTCGTCTTTTTTTCTGTACCTAAGCACTTAAATCTGTCTCCTTTTGTAACCCAGCGCTTTGCCTGTATCCTGGCTGCTGCCAGCCATCCCAAAAAGCCTGAAATTGTCAACAAGATCATAATTGCCACCAGACAGTGCCAAGAACAGGTTTCCTTTGGCTGCCACAGCCCCTGAGCTGAGGCTGTTGCTGACCTCAGGTACACAGTCCTTTGCCTGTGCATTCACCCTGCCCATCCGGGTAGGTCAAGGTGTGCCAGACTCTGCTGCTGCTCTGTCCCAGCCAGCCCAAAGCACAGTTAGACCTCAAACTTTGCCTCTCTGGGATTTGATTAATGACACAGAGGCGGGCTCTCAGCATCTGCTTGTAAACTGACATTTAAATGGCAATTGTCAGTGGAATATAAGCATATGGTTACTGAGCTGTGAGTCAAGTGCAGGCAGAAATGCAATTGGTTCACAGGAAGAGCTTTTTTTACTGCTGGTTTCACTGTTGTGTACTTGGCCTGTCTATACTCAAAGGCACAACATGACACTAATGCTTAGTCACAAAGTCTTCAAACAGTGCATCAGAAATGCCAAAAAGTCCCAACAGAGAAAGAAAGACCACCTTTAATTATTAAGTTTACCATCAAAAAGCAATGCTAATTACAAGGAAAACACTTGGTCCCTACTGGATTCTGCTACAGGCTTTGAAAATGTGCAAAGATACCTTCCCACTAATCAGGGTCTCAAGGATCTCAGTATCAGCCACTAATATCTCAGGAGGACGGAGAAAAAGCGAAGACAGAAGTACTAATTAAGAATGCTACTTTCAGGATGTGGAACTTAGTGTGTTTGTGTTACATTTATTATTTTAACCAGGACAAAAATCTTGCTTTTTGTTAGAAATAAGGACATAAGGCACTAGTTTATTGTCTTTCTAGCTTCCAAGAAGAGTCAAGGCATGAAATGCAGTCTTCAGTCACTGAGATGACCTTCCCAACTGCAGATCAATGCAGTGCTGCCTTCCAGCATCTGCAGCTGCTCCGTGCCTCTGCTGCTGCAGCTCCCTGCATGTGAGGAGTCAGCTGCCATATGCTTGTTGTCTCCTGACAATTGTCATTGAAATGTCAGCTTACAAACAGCTGTTACTTTCACTGCTGCAAGTTTGGCTTGCAAGTGCAGCAAGGAAAGCAGGCAGAGTGATGCCTGAATGGCAGCAGCCCCTCAGCACTGCAGGCTGCTCTGCCTCGGCATGGGAAACTGAGGCAGGCTGGAGCACCTCAAGCAGGGGACTGTCTTCTATGCTCTCCAGCCTCAAGGTTCTCCTACTGGTTCTTCTTTGGACAGGGAAGAGTTTGGGGCAGTTTCTCTGTTCCTCAAGCAGCTGGGTAGAATTTCAGACCCGAGCCTGCAGCTTTTAACAGCTCCTGGGGAGTACCTGGTGTCAGCCACTGTCCAAAAAGTGACTGGACTCCCTCTCTATCTCTGACCACCAGCAATGAGCTGTTGATGAGCAGAAGGGTGGGCAGGAGGGTGGGAAACAGGAACACACCTTCTACTTCTGCTCGCAGCCCCATCCTTGCCTCCCCCATTGTCTCTCTTGGGTTTAAGGGCAGAAGGGTTAAAAGCAAGATCCACAGAAGAACTGCAGTGTCTCTTCATGGCTTCTGTGGAAATTGCAGCGTTTATCCAGAGCTGGTATCTCCATATAAAAGGGTCTGTATAGCACAAATCATGTGCTAGAAGGCCTTTGTATATCCTAAATTAGTCTTGTGACATTCAGTGCTGTCATGCCTGCATCCTTCTCCTACAGCCTGTCATCATCTCTCTAGAAAACCTTTGCCTTGCTCTCTAAGATCCAAAAGAAGGGGAAAAAGGCAACAGGACAGATCTGAGGGATAATTCTCCAGACACAGAGAAGTGGCCACACTCCTCTTGCCCACACACAATTGCAGAAGGCCCAAGCAGGCTGCTGAGTTCTCTGTGGCGCCAGAGTGCCTGCAAACCCAGCTCCAGCTGGCCCACAGACACACTCACACATGAGATAAACCTGCCACAGGGCTCCTGTCACATCCAGCTGAGTGTCCCTGTCCAACACTTGCAGCATCTTTGTCTAGGCAGCGATTCACAGCTGGGTCTCAGATCAGCCTCGTCCCTCGTGTCCCCTGCTCTGTGTCCCTGTGAGTGGGGGCAGTGAGGCAGCTCCTGAGCACAGAGTCACTGCAGGGAGTAGCATGAAGTCTATGAAACAGAAGGGGTGGTTTCACTGCCCTTACCAGTGTACACATGACCATTAATCTCCCATTTCCCATAACCCCACCACCCAATCTGTATTCAGTGCACAATACCACAACCATCAGTAAGGGTTTTGCTTGAATCCGGGCTGCACTCTGCTCCATGGGCAGGATAAACTTCTAACAAAGATTAAAAACAGGAAAAGAATACCAATACAAACTTCTCCCTTGCCCCTCTCAACCACAAGCAAGTTTCTTCTGCTGAAGGACAAACATTATAGTAATAATAAGCACATATTGATGTATGTTGAGGTGAATATAAAAGGTATTAACCTGAGATATAAATATTGATATTGCTTTGTCCATGTCAATATTTAGTTCAAGGGACAATAAATTTTGATATTCACTGAAACAAGTCAATACATGCATTGCCACATGCATTTTCTATAAGCTGAAGTTATTCAGCAATTCTGGTTTTTTTTATCCTCAACTTTCAGAATCACAGATTTGCCTCTCAGAAATGCTTCTCTGTAAGAGAAGAAGGAAATAAGGAAACTAGCCCTACTCAGGCAGTAATAACAGGGAGAAAAAGTGAGAAGATATGGCCAGTGTCTATCTCCCAGGGATTTCCTATTCAGTTTCTGTAACCACCAGGGAGATCCTCAGGCTCCCTGTGGGCTCTGGCACTGGATCTGGGCTGGCTGCTGTGTGCAGTCTCCTCAGAAAACAAGGATTTCCTCATGGCTGCACATCAGCAACTCGCTGCCTTTGCCTTTGAGGTGGAGCCACCTCACTTACAGACCACATACACGGTGCCACAGGCAAAGCAAAACTGAGGTCAACCCCTGCCCCTGCCTCTGCTGGTTCTGCAGGGGAACCAGGGGCAAAGGAGAGGGTGAGACAACATCTTTGTCACCAACACAGGCAGGAAAATCTCTAAGTGTTCACAGAGAGGCTCTGGCAAACACCCCACAGCCCTTCTCAGAATGGACTTGCACTGAACAGAAGCGACAAACTTGTTAACATTGTGAACACTGCTGGAAGGATTAAGCATATGGCCTGGGACAAACGGCTTGAAACCAGCTCCATGTACATCCCATCAACAGCTTCCAGCAAAAAACCAATGGACCAGCAAGTCCCACAGCCTTCAGAGGCATTTGGGTCCATCTCATGCTCGTTATGCTCCTCCAGCTCCAAGGGTGCTGTGCAGCGAGGGCACGTCTCATTAGCGAGCACGCTTGGGTGACAGGACAGTGCTGCCCCATGAACTGGTGCAATAAGTGAAAGGCACTGAGGAAAAAACATTTATTGCCTCTTGGGGCAATAAATGAACCAAACCTGCAAGATTTTAATAAATATATTGCTGTTCTGTTGCACATAAAGTTGTGTCTCTTCCAATTGGAGCCACCATTAAGAGTCTCACTAAATCCCAAATGCTAAAGTGATGCACGAATTCTTCCTGTAAGGGGCCATTCTCTGCTCAGAACAGCAATGTGCTCTTCAAGTGTGGGGCAGTGACAACACAGGGAGTCTATTTTTTATATTATTTAAAGCTACTGTAGATAATTGGAGTTGTCAAGCACATGAAGAAGAATTGCACACAAGTATTTGCCCCATGGCATCAGAAAATCACCTGCTGCTGCTGCTTTTGACACTTCATTTCACAGGTGACTATGTAAATCATCACTGGGCCCCAGCAGATGCTACAGAATCCAAAATCTCACTTGGACTGGACTAACTCCCCTGCCTTAAATCCCCCCTAGGGGTGCCATGAGATCACTGAGACCAAGCTGCCTTCTCAGAGCTTCTGGCCAAATGTGGTGCCATGAAGCCAAACCAGGGATAGAAAAACATGCCCACAATCCCTCTCTCTGCCTGAAACCCCAGCATCACCCAGCAGTTTGCTCCATTCAGGTCCTCCCTGCCCCGCCACACACATTTCTTCTCTTGACTGGCAACAGCTCTGGACTGGCTGAAGCACAGCAAAATTCCATCAGTGAATCACTGGCAAAGAATAAGGCCAATTTTGTGTTTCCAGAAACCTAACCTTTAATAGGAGTCAGTGCTGAAGGAACCTGCCCAGAAGAACACTTGACCTTCCTTGCAGAGGTGCTGATGATGCTTCAGTGTCCATTGTACTTCAGCTGATAACAGCACACTGGGTTAAGAAACACGAACACTGCCATCAAACAGGAAGACTACAAGAGGTTTACATGGAGCTGAAACAAATTTTCAGGTCTGTGTATCATTGAACCACACGTCTGGGACTTGCAGGGCACTACAGCAAAATCTTTTCTGCTGCACTGGGACATAACTTAAGGGGATCCTATCAAACACTTCTCCACAAGCAATGGCAATCATTGCTCTTCAGAAGAATAAGCTATTTTTACTTTGCACCATCATCTCACAGCCCACGGCCCTTAGTTAGAGTGGAACCAGAGGCACCAGAAGTTGCCAGGGGAACACAGATATGCAGAACATAATTAGTGAGGACACAAGTGTTAACAGTTTTACTTCTTAGCAATTTAAAATGTCTGACAATTATCTTCAGCTCCTAGCAGGGTCAATTTTTGCTTCTCAAATATTTTTAAATACTGTCATTTCGCAGTACAAACAGCAGAAAGAACCTAAAAACACTCGAAAAGGTTTCACTACAGGAGTATCGTTACGGAACGTCAGCAGACGTTCTGCGAAATAGTGATTAAAGTCTTGATATGCTTCTAAAATCCAGACATGCCTATGGAGTACCAGAAGGAATCATGTCAGTTTTAATACTCTGTGTTGGGTTTGCATGTCAAGGGTTTGGCAGTGGGTGGCTGCAGAGGTGGCCTCTGTGAGAAGCTGCCAGAAGCTTCCCCCATGTCCAGTGGAGCCAATGGCTCCAGGACGAACCTGGCACTGGAGGTTTATCCTGCTCTTCAGCATTAATCTCACAATATCAAACTCCATCTTAGCACTCCTCATCAGCTATAATTCAGTCCTAAATGTGCACAACACAGAGATGATGCTTTACTCTCTGATGAAACTGGATAATTCAGTGCTAAGGCTGCACCCCCTGAGAGCGGGTTTGTCTTTCAGGTCACCAACACACCACAGCCTTTTGCCTGGGACCCCAACTCTCTGCACAGAGCCAAGGCTGCCCCAAACATAAAAGCCAGCAGAATTTCCAATGCTCCCTTACCCTCTTGGGGGCTTTCCCTCACAGAGGTGGGTAAACAGTCATGAACACACAATAAATACCAACTTGGCATTTGAAGTGAGGGCTGACTGTTAATTCAGGTGCCCATCTCGTGCAGTTTGTCAATAAAAGATAAAATCCAGCATCTGCTTTCATTGCCATTCACAAGCACAATTTGCCAGTAAAACATAAAAGCCCCTTTAAAATCAGGGCTACTTTGGTGAAAAGAAGATCAAGAATGTTGTGGAAATCTTCATTGACTCAGCAGAAGACATAAAATAAATATAAAGTGCTCACTTTTAGAAATTTTAACATTTCAACTGTCAGGAAAGACATGCTTATTGGAAATTGTTATTTCTGAACTGAGAAAGTATTTTTAAAAATCACTAATATGGACTGAAATGTGTAGAAGGGAAGAGGTTTAGTCTTTATTGATGATTCTTCCTTGCAAAACAAATTCTTACCATGGTTGCTTTGATTTTCTTTTAAAAAGACTGAAGACCTGTTTTCCTTCTGCATTGGCAAAACAATGGGGAAAATACATCTTCCATATAAATCTCATTTAAATTCTGCATTCTAACTAGCAAACACAATTTGGAATTGAGAGGTTTTTTTGTTTTTACATTACAAAATGAGCCGTTGCAACATTAAACAGCTCATCTATTGCAATTCAGCAGGAGAAATCATTGAACAATCAACTGCAGAATACAAATACAGAACGATGCTCTATTAGCTCTGCAGATACATCAGATACTTCAGTGAGCTCTGCCAGAAAGACAAGCTTTAAATATATTTTATATGGAACTGATGATCATGGGGGGATCAGCAAAGCTCTCCCTAAATGAGAGATGTATCATCAATACACAAGTCAGATTTTCGTGCGGAAAACCCACAAATGAATAAAACTTGCTCTATTTTAGCAAGTGAGATGAAAATGGAATTATTGATGCACAAATGGTAGCACGATCATGCTTGCCAGCTGCTCTAAAAAACAAATGCAATTGGAGTTTATGTTCAGCAGCCTAAGTGAGAAGAGAAACCAAAGCAAATTGCCATCAAAATCATGTGTAGTTATCCAAATTCCACCAACCAAAATCTGCAACAGGAAGCAGGAGCCAAGGAATGGAAGAGCAGAAATTCACCAGGCAGCTGTGGCACCACTGGCATGAGGCTGACAGCTCAGGGGCTCAGCTTTCAGACTGAAGGCCACTTCTTTGTTCTCCTCTGTCCCTGAGAGCAGTGATTATCATAGCCTGCAGGAGGCTGAGGAATGAGCTGTTTGGTGGAGGCAGACAGGAACCTTTGGAAAGGGTGGGGAGAGGAGGAATCTCTGATTCAGCCACCTCCAGTGGCAATCCCAGCCCTGCAGGGCTGAATTCCAGTCTGTCTCTTTGAATTGTGTCCTGGCTAGCATGCCAATGGGGGAAACAAAGTAAATGCTAAGCAACAAGGCAGCTTTATTTTCTAAATTAGGCCTAACCTTTGATTATTTGGATCAAACCCCTGGGTAGTAGAGAAGCTCCTTGAAATCACTGTAAAAAAAATGTCCTAGGCAAATAGGGCTTGTTTGCAGCTTCCCTCCAAGAAGGCTATTCAGAGAGCTGTAGTATTTTGATTGCAGCAAAGTTTCTTTACTGCTAACACCTGACTCTCCTTTTATTTACACTTTGGAGCTGTCCAGAGAACTGTAATGAGTACAAAACTGTCAAAACCTCCTTTCTCAAGCCTTTTCAAGGAATATATATGCAAGATAAAGAGCATTCTTCCCCCTCACCACAGCCTTGGCAGCAGCCTAATTCAAAGTTTCCCATGCCAGGTTAGAAGGCAAATGTGCCCTGCAAATGGCATTCAGGTAAACACCTGGGCATGGATTTGCCCAGTGCACGGACACCATCTGGTTTGAGAGCCTGCTGTCTGTGCTGTGATATTTGCACTTTGCTTCTAGAAGCTGCTGGGGACCTCCAAAATGTCCCAGGTGGGCAGCTCACAGCAGACATCAGCCAGCGCTTCTTCCTCTCCTCCACAAACCCAACCTCAGCCTTGCACCTCAGCTACAGCAAAAGATGTCAGCTCATTTTGCTGCCTATAATCTGTTTGAAACAATCTCCCTTATTTAAAGTTTGGGAAAAAACCCCACTGCATGCTCCTTTCTTTTATCCAAGCTGTACAGGGAACATTTTGCTGGCCTTTTAACTCTCATTTATTTCCTTGGGGTGAATCCACAGTTAACGAGAGTATTCCAGGTGGAATTGGAGCATGCAGCTCTCTCTATCTTTTGTAGCACCTTTCCAAGAAACATTAAGAGCCATAAGATATTACTGCAGACCTGAGAAAACTAATTAAGCTTGAGCTCCAAGTACCCAACAGCTTGCTCTGTCCCTGTCTTCCAGAAAATGAAGGAATAAAATGGTGCTTTTGGAAGGAAACTCTATAAACAAAGGGCAAGAATCAAGATGTAGAAATGCATTCTATTATGCCATTTTTAACATAAATTCTGGAATCTAGTGATAAATATGTTGTTTTCTGGAACATAGTGAGGATGCAGAGGATTCTACAAAGGATTGAATCTACCCTACTGTAAATTACAAAATATATTTCTTCCTCCAGCCTCATGCAGTTGGTCCCAACTGTGGACACACACAGGACCCATGTGAAGAGAAAAGACTTCTGCAATAACCCTTTCACATATAATAAAAATATGACTGTGAAAGAGAAAAAGAAGATCATTAAATATCAGAATTCACAGCAACTGAGAGGGTGATTATAAGCATTTGGGAACTTTCCTATGCATTTATATAGCACTTTAAGTTCAACTGTTGGTCTTCAGTTTGACCCAGACCATGACAGAAATAGATAATCCTATTGCTTCTGACATTGCTACATAATTTAGTAGCTGTTCTGTCCCTCTTAACACAGTTATATCCCCTGGACTTTCATTTCTGGTCCTCTTTCCAGAATGGTCTCTTCCTTTGAAATAAGTTTTTCTACTGAGACCCATCAACTAAGACACCTTGGGAAGAGATTTTCAAATACCTTCTTTTGAACTTTGTAAGGTTTCTACCTCCTAATGAGTAGAACTCCCAAGAAGTAATAGAGCTAATTTTTCTCAAAGTATTCAAGAGATTGACCCAAAAAGTATAAATCATCTTCCCATATGGCAAGAAACTTCTTTAACCAGTAAGTCACAGAGCAAAGGACAAGCAGCTCTTTCCTATAATATCAGGGCAAAAATGGTCTCTCCTCAAAGTCAGAGAGCCAAGAGCCAGGACTTGGTACTCTGGTGACCCCTGGGTAGCTGTGAGGAGGGTGATCCTTCCAAACCCTGCCTCCCACCTCTGAAGTCAGGGAAAACTCTTCTGGTGGCTGCACCTTTAAAGCCTGTTAGAGCAAAACAGAGCATGGGATCTGCTCTGGGGCACTGAGGGGCTCCTCCACCTCTTTACTAAGGCAGCTGGAACACAAGGGCCTCCAATTTACCTCAAGCGCCAAGTAAATAATGTCACCTGATTTGCTACAAGAATATTCCATCTACAGCATCTCCCTAAATCCAGAGGCAGCATCTTCAAAACCCAGGCACTTCTTTCCAGGCACTATACCCAAGTTAATTTATTGGACAAAAAGTCCTGCCGAGATGGAAACTAATTCCAGGTAGGTAAAAGCAATCATGTGCGCTGGTAAACAGCAAGAAACAACACAGAGGAAAGCCATATTTTAAAAGGCTGGTGCATAACACTGGGATTGCACTTGCTCTGCTACCCTGAGCCACCTCATTACCTCAGTGATTGCAGAAATCCTGCTACACTCACTTGGAACTTCACAACAGGATCAGAGGCTGAATGCAGCTGAAAACCTGTTTAATTAGCAGCTGATCACAAAAACCAAAATGTACTTACTCCCATCTCCAGATAACAGGAAAAGTGTTTCAATTCTTACTGCTGTAGCCACGTTTCTACATTGAACTGTATTATTTTTTTTAATCCTGTTTGCAGTCAATCATATTAACGTGCCCTATAGGAGTTTTTTGTGAAGTACTTAAAAAACCCCAATGGACACAGTGTGGAAAAGCATCTCGGCATAGTATGAAGACCTGTGCTTAATTTTACATTCTTTTTTTTGGCAAAAATAGTTGTTCTGCACTGAAATTCATATTTGTAATAAAAGCCCCACTCAGCTGCTCATATACTAAAGAAACAATTCATGGCTGAATAATGTACCAATTCAAAAGCAATCTCTCTAAGCTACAGGAAACCTCTTGAGTTGCAAGCCTGAACAAAATGAAGCCTCAACAAAATGAACCACTTTGAAACTAAATGAAAATTTAGCCAATTGATCTGAACGAGAAAATCCTATGTACAATGCATGTTTTTTTATCCACACCAGAAAGACCTGCTGGAAATCATGTTTGGGAAAAAAAAAATCACACCAATAAATCAAAAGATGATGGTGTTGTTTGTTGGTTTGTTTTTCTAAAGGATATTCCTTTTTATAATGGGATAGTGGTTTTATAACTTCGTGTTTAAATAGCACCTGGACAGTGCTGAAAGTAAAAAACACTGGATGGTGTCTTAGGAGGGATGTTCTGTCTTCCAGCTTTAATTTTTAATCTGCCTTTTTGTGCACCTGGCTCCTGACAAACCCCTCAGCTCCAGAGTTACTTTGAGATCAGCACACCAGGAGCCAGCCCCGGCTGAAAAGAAAGGGAGGGTTTGGTTTGTGCACTGCCGTGAGCCACTGGGGCAAAATGATTGCAGATCAGAATTATGAGGCTGCTGGAGCAATTTAGGCTGGCAAGATGAAGAGCAGAGGGAGGGACACGATGCAAGTGCTGGATGTGCAGCCATCCAGCAGTGCAGCAGGAGTGTAAAGGGTAATGGAAGAAGGGAAGAGGAGATGGCAAGAGGGGAGGGTTGAAGGCAACGTCCATATCAAGAATCTCTTATTTTTTTGAAGCGGCATGCCACAAGAAAATGTTATTCCCACTGATCCAGTAAATGAGTCTGTTTTTCATGGAGGTGGCTTAAGGAAATCAGGGGTGGGTAGAGGGGCAGGTCTAGTCATGCAAAAGCACAATTTGCAATTGGAAGCGGGTTTTGAACAGGAGTCAAACGAGAACACCTTTAGGAAATCACACAGCTCAACCTCATCTAGGACTACTGGGACATAAAAGGGCAGTTACACAGTTACCAAGGACAAAAGGCCTTTTTTCATTAAAAAATAAATAAGGAGGTATGGTCAGCAGGCTCAAAGCTGGGTTAAGAGGTGTCAGTGCTGGTGTATGTGCCAGCAGCAGGCAGGGATTCTTCCCCAGATTGAGACACATACTGGGTTGGGTTTAAAAAAAAGCTCCTTCCCAATCTGGTCCCAGGGACAAAATTAAAAGTCTGTTGTAACAAGATGAGCAGCAGTGTTAGACATGTGGGACTCAAAAGAACACTTTACCCATCTGAAGCACTAAGAGAAAGGATTTGCATTGTACATTTGTACAGAACGAGGGATTTTTTTTTTTTTCTAATTAAGTGGTATTGAAATATGCAAACTGTGAGCTGCTCACTCACTCTGCTTGAATTAGTGATTTACAGTGACAGTTTACCTTTAGTTCCACACCTGGAAATAGGAGATAAATCAAGTGATAAGCTGCCAACAATGGTCTCAAAATGGAGAGCACTTTACCCAAGAGCTCCTTGGAGCTTGCTGAGCTGGCACTGCATTAGAGCAGATCCAGCAAGATTATCCATTAATGGCAGCAGCTGAAGGCAGGTACAACACCCTAACAAACTCCACTGGTGCACACTCTGCCTCCATGCTTTAAGGGGAGAAGGAGCAAAAAAAGCTGCTGCCTTCAGGAGGTGTTTCAGGAACAAAAGGACTCGGAGCATTTCCCAGGGATGAGGAGGAGCTGCTGGCACTGAGTGATGTGAGGACAGGAGCACACGCGGCTCCCGTTTGGTACCTCAGCCCTCGTGGGCACCCAGCACTGGCTGGAACCCTGCTGCACCCACCCACCCTGCCTGGGAATAGGGACAGGGACTGCAAAACCTCTGCCCCAAAAGGAGCCATTTTCCCGTGTCTGCAGCTGTCCATTCAGAGGAGCAGCTTCCTGCAGCGTTGGCTGGCAAAGCTCAGCAAGGATCCCCCCTCCCACATATCCTGGGAAGTTCCTGTCCCCCAGCCAGGACAGGGGTCGGGGGGTCTCTCTCACACACTTACACCATATTAGCAACGTCCTGGAGAAACAAAGGAGCATCAGAGTTGGGAGAAAACTAAAGCACAATAAAACCCTGGGGCCAGAAAACAGAACCCCGGCACAAAGGAACCAGCCTCAGCACTGAGGATCGGCTTCTGTCTCGGAGAAACAGTTTTAAGAAAATGCCACCTCTCATTTGTGCTGGGTTTCACTTGCCTCCACCAGCCAACTTGGCATCCCTCCTGACAGAGTGCCATTGGTTCCCAGCGCAATGTGTCTGGGAAATCTAATTGTTTCTCAAGAAGCACTTTCTAGCTCGTGAAGTTCTTTAGAGCTGCCATGCTCCGTGGCAATCAAAGTGTCTCAATAAATATGCAAAAGTGTGCTCAAGCCAGAAAGCCTTCCAAGGAACCAAGAGAGCTTTCCCCCCCTTTCAGCACGGCTTGGAGTCGCTCACAGTCTGTTTTTGTCAATAGCAGTCAGGCAGCAGAGCACAGGCTCTGCTCAGGAGGGTGCCAGTCTTACACTCCTGCAGGGTGCCAATCCCACGGGGTGACACCAGGGACAGGAACGCGGGAGATGAGAGCAGCCAGGAAACACTCACACACTCACACACACGCGATTCAAGCTGCTCTAGCTCACAGCTCATGGAAAAAAAAACCCTCTCAGCACTGTGTGTAGCAATGCCTGATAGCTGTAAATAACTTTTTCTGTGTTTAATTCATGTATAATGAAACAGCAGCGAGCAAATGGGGCTCAGCACTCAGAAGAAGAGGCTGCTCAAGCAAATGCATCTTTGAGCCTGCATGGCAGAGCCCTCTTGCTGTGCCACAGGCTAATGGATTCCAGTGGCAAAACATGAGTGTTGCACATTTAAATATTAGATTTGTTATGCAGCTTTAAAAGCAAAGCAGTTGTTCCCACTTCCAAGCAGGAAGGTCCTATAGTCCTCAAGTGAAAATGCAAATTCTAAGCTTACTTTTGATTAGAAAACCAAGGCCAGTGGTAATACACAGTGATAGCTGCACCTTTTGGTTGCTCTTTTTTAAATGGATTTGAAATAGGAAGATGCTACAGGTGTTAAAAGATTTCCTCAGCATCACAGAGAAAGCGCTGTCCCAAGGCAGAGCATCAAACAGACATGGATGTCCTCATGGAATCTTTTCTTCTCATCTCTGCTGTCTTCCTGGACAAATTTACCAGCCAGGGCAATGGCAGAGCATTCCTTCAGCCCCTTCCCATGATTAACACGTTCAGACTATGCTGCAAATCTTCCTTTCAAACTTAAAAAAAAAATAAAATAAAAATCCTACTGCTTGAGAGAAAGAACCAAAAATCCATAGTTTGCAGAAGAATGTATCCATATTTGTTATATGTTAATGCTTTACCATGGCAATTAAAAGACTGGAAAACAAAGCCAATTGACAGGTATATTTTTCAAGATCACTGATCTTTCAACTAGGGGGAAAAAAATCCCAGCTTTAATTGCACAAAGCTGCATATCATGCTTCTCTCTCTTGAGATTTCATTATAGGCCTGAAACCAGCGAATTGCATTGCCAGCTCTTGCCTGCTCTTCCAGCTATTTCTGGTTTTTAATAATTATTCATTAATTGCACACTATGATAAGATCCTTGCTGTTTTGAAACATTTTCCCTCTGGCCCCCATACTATTAAAGACCCTGATTGCCTGCCAACAGCGTAAAATTAAAAATCAAAGCACTACCTCTGAAAGGTTTAATATGTGCCACATTGAAAGAGTTTCTACAGCTTACAGCCATGTAATTGCATCACCAGCTAACTGCACCATCTCTCCCAGCGTTTGAAATGTTTTCCTTTGAAACATCAGCCAGCTGGGAGCAGAGGTTTTGTTTAACACCCTGATTTACTCTATGTGCATGCCAGAGTGCTTTTATGTCCCCTGTGTCCTTCCCTACTGCCTCTGTGGCACGGCCACCCGGACAGAGGCACCCTGCTCCCGCTGGGGAGAGGGATTAAGGAGGGAAATGAAGAGCCAACAGTTCAAGGTGGAGATTAAAACCAAGCTGAACCTCCTCTCTACCTCTCCCACTTAAAATCAGGTGGGGTTTTGTGCCTGTTTTGTGCCTCTTGCCCCCGTTACAGACCCATCTCTCTCCTTGCTGGTGCTGCTGCTCCCAGCAAACAGCAGCCCCTGACACCTCCCTCCTGCCCTGGGCTGCCCAGCCTGCTCAGCCCACAATCACAAAAACAACTTCCATCAGTCCTTTCCTTATGGATATCCTCTCCAAAAGGGGTGAAGCTCCCACATTTTGCCAGTGGAGGAGCAGGCACCCCGTGCCAGTGGCTGCAATAAACCCAGCAGCTCGAGTGACAGGCAGCAATTCACAACCACGTCCTTTTGCTGATCCACGGAGATCTGGATGATATTTTGTCACCTAAAAAAAAAAAACCTCATTTCTAAATCTTATTTCTTCATCATAAAGGTCATGTGGATAAGGACAGGTTGCCAGCAGCCAGCCTAGAGCACACATCCTCACTGCTGAAGGAGCCTGGAGAAATTTGTGCAATTGAGTTGATCAAAGCTGGTTTAGACAAAGAAAAGCGTGGAGATGTAGCTCGCATTGATCGAAGTGAAGTCATGATATGCCAAAGGGGAATAAAGATGCCCTTCACACAGTTTGGCTTCTTTAATGATTTCAATATTAACAGTGCTCTTTCCCAGAAAAAGGCAATTTTCTACCTTCATTTTTTTTGGACCTTGTGATTATTACAAGTGCCAAAAACTGTTTAATGCTTATAAAAGCATACCTTAGAAAGATATTACTCCTCTGCAAGCCCTCAAATGAAGAGGCTTTGGTTATTTTTATCTGTTTGTGCACCAATACACACTTTTAATTCAAAATCTTGGTCCTGCCTGTGCTTTAATCTGGTTGTCCTTCCAGTTCATCAGGCTTCACTTTCACAGTACTTCTAAAACCAGGCTCCTGCAGGCTCCGTGGAGCCTCCCTGGAAAGCTGGGTGGCTTTGCCCTGCTTACTCCCTAACCTATAGGCTGGAATTCTTCTCCTTTAATCCCATACTATCATTGCAACTGAAAACACAAATGCTGCAGAGAACAGTAGATGGCTTGGTAAGACAAAGTATATCTCTCTTCACAGTGGCTTTAGGGAGCCAGAAAAGCAGCTGTTTGTTTTCCAAATTGCAATTCGGAGGTTATATAATAAAATGTGCACTTTGTTTTGCAGAGATTTTCTGTGTTTCAGGCTGTTCCCTGAAGAGGAGGAACGCTGCTGGTGCCAAGGCATTTTTAATGCTGGTGCCTGGGTGTGGGGCAGGACAGGACATGGGGGGACTTACGGAGGGGTAAATGTGGAAATGTGGTAATTTAGGCTCACAACATCAGGTACTGAGACCTTGGGCTGACTCCATCCTAAAGCTTGGGCCTTAGAGTCTAATTTAAAACAAAATTCATCTGTCATGGTAATAATTTTTTACTGGAATTGTACAGATTGATGTTTGAAGGAAGTTTCTGGTCTAGAAATTCAAACTGCAGACACAAAGTGCACTTCCCCCTAGATCTGTAAGAATTTCCATGTAAATTTGTGCTCTGTAGGGCATGTTCAATTGAAATCCAGAGATCATGAATAGAGATGAACAGCACCGTGTTAAGGACAAAATTATTAAATGATAACTCCTCCAATATATATAAAATAACAAAGTGCTTTCATTCAGGATCAGTCTGTGTTCCCAGAGGGAAGCCTGTGTGGAGATGGAGCACAGGACTGTGCCAGGGACTGCATTGCACAGGGACATCCCCTGCAGCCTGTCACCACCCCATGGGTGAGGGGCCATCCCTGCAAGGGTGACAGAGGAGGATCAAGGGCTCTGAGAGCCCACAGAGCCAGCCACCAACCACCCTGGGAGTGCTCCAGCCCCTGCCCCATTCCCACCTGGCTCTGCATGCTGCCCTAGGTGCATGGCACACTCCCTGCTGCACCAACTCCCCATGAGAGGCAGGGGAAATTTGCATCTCCTCCCTTCTGAGCCCCTCTCTGATTTAGTGTCTCTCCTTCCTGGACCCACCTGGTGTTGTTCAGACATGGTTCCTCTCCTGGTTTGGCTCTGCACAGGCAATGCCAGAAGGAACCTGGGGTGTGCCAATCTGCTTTGCACCTCCCCACCTTTCCCTGCACCCCAGGGCAAGTCTGCAGCTGCCCCTTCTCCCCAAATTCCAGGAATCTCTGGTCTCCCAGGAAATTCCAAGTCTTCCCAGGAGTCTCAGGTCTCCCAGGATCTCCCTCTGCACAGAGGAACAACGGAGATGACAAAACCCCACACTCCTGAGATGGCGCAGACATAAAATCCATTGTGCATGGACTTGCAGGCACGGAGATATTTTTTCTGTCTAAAAGGACAGCACATTGACTTTTATGCTGCCAGTGCAGATGAGAGGCACTGAGGGGAGACAGCTGCCTGTTTCTGGGCCTGGGGCAGCAAGGAGCGAGGCCACAGTGGTGCCCTGAGTGCTCCTCAGGGGAGAAAAGCACCCATGGAGCTGCAGGAGCCCAGGATGACAGACAGGGAGCAGAGCAGGGGCTCTGAGACCACGAGAGGATGGGCTGATGTGTCGTGGGATGGTTTTAGCAGGTACAGCCATGATGTGCAGACACTGTGTAGCATCCTGCTGCACCAAATTCATACAGCCACTTCGTGTTGCCACCAATTAGCTCATTAAGGAAAGTGCTGGTTAGGAAGATGATGAACATGATCTACACATGTTGGCTATTCCAGATGTTAAAATGTTCTCATAAACATTATAAACAGATTTTTTTTTTCCCCTTTCTCTCTTTTTTTCTTTCCTTTCCTTCTTTTTTTACTTTAAGAACATTTTTTAATTGCTTTTCAAACACAGAAGGTTTGGACTGTTCATGTGCTAGGTTGGTACAGACTGAACAGGTAACACACACCTGGAAACACTGCATCTGCCTTGATCCACAGCTCATGTGTCCAGTCCTGTGTCACTCTGCTTAGCAGCAAGGAACAACAGCCTGACCCCATAGCAAAGAATTCAGGCTGAATTACACTCCCTTGTTTCTCCCAATCCCAGCATTTTATACAAATTAATGGCTGGAATAAAAAAACCTGCAAAGAAAGCAGAGGGACAGCCCTCAAAGTAACACTGAGGCTGCTGAGGGCACTAAATAACAGATCCGGCCCCCAGCTCACAGCTGATGTCATGTCAAAGGCAGCACATCCCTCCAGTATCTTCTCCTACTGGCACCATGCTCATTCCCCTGGCTCTGCATTTGGGATATGATAATCATTAGCTCAGGGGCAGTGCTGGAGCCGAAGGTGCTGACCTCATCTCTGAAAAGCAAGCCCCTGGCATTGCACAGGGAAGGAGGCTTTATTCTGAGTTGTAATGTCAACTTTTCTGTACTGCAATCTGGCCTTGCTCACACATACAAGCTGGAGATACAGCAACAAAGCCAAGGAGAGAAAACGGGGTTCCCAGCAGGATTCACAGAGCAGGTTAAACTTTAAAAGGCACATTTGTACCTGCAGGACAGACTTAAGAAGTGCCCAGGAATGCTGCACTTCTCACTAGAAGAGTAATTGCTTTCTGGGGCTATTTTAAACTAACATCGTCCTTTCTTACACTCTCCTGCACTGGAGTGCCTTTTTTCTTCCCCTTTTCAAAAACCAACACTGAAAAGTCTCTAACTTTTTAGTGTTGTAACACTGCAAAGGCCTTTCCTGTCCCTCTCAGCTAGCAGCATCAGAAACTTTATTATCATTATTACTATTCTTTTTCAAGTCCAGCTAGAAAAGGACATTGACTTGTGTTCCAAAGCCCAGACTCCACCATGCTGAAGCAGACAGTGCCTTGAGCTGCCCTGCCTGCTCACACCCCAGCACCAGAGGTATCTGTCTGAGAGCTGCTTATCACTGCTGGCCACCTCACCTGAGCTGCTTACACCCCAAAGTGCTGGGGCTGACTAGAAGAATCCCTCCCTGCCTGTGTCTCTGCCAGCTCCATGCTCTCAGCCCTGAGAGCAATATCCAAACCACCAAGGAGAAGGTGCCACGAGTGGGCACCGAGCACAAGCTTGGGAGGATCAGATTCCAGCACCTGGAACTGTCCTGCATTATTTGGAGACACACAGTGATCTGCATTCAGTCCACAAACCATTAAACTGCTCAGCTTCTAATGCAGAAAGGATCTGGGGGTTGTAGCTGCCCTACAGTAATCTCATTCATAAACAGGTTAATGTAATCTAGCTCCAGCTGCATGTTTCTGGGTTCAAGAATGGCAAGTCTTACCCCCAGAACCTGCAACTGAAGCCAATGGAATGGATCATCTGTTAAAAATATGTTAAAAATATGTTAAATACACTTCTCTGCAAAATTATTGATACAGATATAAGTGAGGAAAGACTGCACTGTATTTTTCCTTTACTAGTCACATGGGAGCAATATGCTTAATCACCTGAATAAAACCTGCATTTCATGCTGCCCAAACAACAATCTGTACAAGCCCTTCTGCTGTACCAAAAAATTCCTTACAACTTAAACATATAAAAATTCATCAATAAGTATGTTTCTGGATCATGCAAATATTTATGCTCAATTCTATAACCCAAGGAACTACATTGCTCTCTGGTCACATCTCTGATTAATGAAATTTCAGTGAACCCAGAAAAAATACCAACAGTTGTAACGTCACAGGT
This sequence comes from Motacilla alba alba, assembly GCF_015832195.1. Taxonomy (NCBI): domain Eukaryota; kingdom Metazoa; phylum Chordata; class Aves; order Passeriformes; family Motacillidae; genus Motacilla; species Motacilla alba. Next base: position 7,378,124 of record NC_052022.1, read on the forward strand.
AATAGCATCTTTTCTCTTTTTTTAATGTGCTTGGAAATTAACTTGAAAGATGTCACTACCTTAGCAGAAACCATCTTGTGGGATGTGTACGCTCAGGGAACCAAGCAGCACAGTTATAATTAAAGTTTCATTATCATTTCCATTAGAAAGTAGTTTCCAAGGGATTTGATTCCACAGTAAGAATCAGTTCCATGACAATGCCTTGGATTCAGGGTCCCAGGACGTGTCAGAAGCAGCAGGTAATTCCTGACATGCCACAGTCATGAGGGTGTTTTTGGCAGGGCTGTGCATGTAGGGTGGGGCAGGGAACCCAGCCCAGCCCCTCTTTGCCACCCCAACCCCTGGGCAGGTCCCCTCAAGAGCAAAGGTCAGCACACACCAGGTACACCCTGGTGAATATTCCCAATGCTCCAAGGGCACAGGAAGGGGTCCTGGCCCTTGTCTTAACTTGGCAATTACAGAGCACAGAAAAGAAAATATAAACTATAACTTCTTTGTAAGAAAGTGCACACAAACTGGGCTTGCAGCTGTGGCACAAGGTTATCGGGAAAGCAGAGCAACCCCAATGAGGGGGAGAGAATGACGAGGAGGACTCCATGGATATCAGAAGTCTAATTAATTACTTTATTATACTATATTATTCTATGCTATATTACACTACAAATAAACTGAATCTGCCAAGCACTCAGCTCCACTCAACTGAACAGAATCTTGTGACTGTCTGCAGACTGACAGTCTGCACATGCTTGGCCCTGATGGGCCAAGGAAACAAAACACCATCACTTTGGGTAAACAATCTCCATATTGCATTCTACTTTGGCACAACACAGGAGCAGCAAATGAGATAAGAATTGTTTTGATCATTCTTTTCTCTGTTTCTCTCAGGTTCAGAGAATGTGAATCCCATACACACCAGGTACACCCTGGTGAATATTCCCAGTGCCCCAGAGGCACAGGAAGGGGTCCTGGCCCTTGTCTTAACTTGGCAATTACAGAGCACAGAAAAGAAAATTTTAACTATCACTTCTTTGTAAGAAAGTGCACACAAACCGGGCTTGCAGCTGTGGCACGAGGTGAGTTGTCCACGCGAGACTGATGAGGGAGATCGGAGCCTTTTACTTTGTTAAGTAGCAAAGCCCCCGTGAATTTCATTAAACAAACTCATTCACCCAGTGCCAGTAAGAGCACATCCATGTCACTGGGGAATTTGCTGTTGGCTCAGTCAGGGCTGCCTCTGGCCAAGCCCTCTCCTGACAGGTTATAAGTAAAGTGATGCTCAGACCAGGCGTGAATTTATGAAAGGAAGGAGCTGAGGCTTTCCACACCCCTCTCCCTCCAGTCCTCCTGGCATACTGCAGAGAACCTTGTATTTTGTCACCACACCACGACCCCAAGGGCACCTTTCAGTCACAGCAATATAGGACTGTGGGTACAAAGTAACACCCCGATATCAACACAAAACAATGAAAGATTCAAATGTGAAATAGAAAGATATGGAGAGGGAAAAATATTGCCCAGCGCTGGACCAAACACTTTTCAAGTCTACAATTCTGGAGTCACTCAGCTGTGCTGTATATCATCTTAGTGTGCAAAGCCTCAGCGGGTGAGCAGAAAGCAGCATTTGCAATGGAGATAGGCATTCCAGATAAAAGATCTGGAAACACACTTTTGAGGGGTGAATTGCTTATTAGCTCAAATAAAATTAGCTGAAAGCTTTATCAGATTAAAAAAATAATTGAAAATGTATCAGTATTTAACAGAGACCATGAGCAGGAAAACAACTCCACAGTAAACAGCATGAAAAATTCACAAGTTCAACCATACACTGAAGGCCAGAAGTGAAGATTTATCCCATGTGAATAAGAGGAGCCTGGTGGTAATTCTGCAACCAGGCAAAGAGACTGAAAACCTATTTTAGCTTTAAGCAGTCCATACAAAATTAATAAATCACTTATTTATGTGTGGAGAGGTGCCCATTACACAGTATCTGAGTATGATGAGTGGCCTGAGGCACTGAGACCCCCTTTCACACCAGGATTTAGTTACATTTACAGGGTGCCATATTCAAAACCTTTTCAATAAATATCAACACTCCTTTTTAAACTACTCAATGTGGTTAGTCCTGCCCTCTCCACAGTCATTTCCTGTGGCAGGGCTGTCCCAAAAAGGCACAATTTGCTAATGCCACACTGATGTGATTTAAGTGAGTAGGAAACAGGAGCAGAGAAGCTCTTCTGACACCAGGCACCAGCCAGTCACCCACATGGGGACCTCCTAAAGCCACAGGAAAAGGACACAAGCAAAGCAGCCTAACAGGTGAAAATTAAACAATACCTATCACCTCAGCTCCCAGTTTCACCTTGCATGGTGGAAACACAGAAATTCTCAGCAAGCTGGGTTCAAATGGGCCAACAAACGTGCACAAACCTGCAAAGCCTCCAGCACTGCTGAGACATGAACAGGCTGCTTTTCCTGCTGACTTTGGTCATTTCTTTCAGCGCAGCAAATGCACGATGTCCTTTCCCTACCCCTCTGCAGCCACTCCAGAGTGTTTTGGGGTGGAGCAGGGCTCATCCAGCGGAGGAGCTCTTGGAGAAGTTGCCAATTTGTCTGACTCCTCTCGGGGTTTCCAGCAGAGCCCCAAGGTGCAGCTGCGCCTCCTTTGTGGACCGAGAGCACATGGAAAGCTGGGTTCGTGCCAGCCAGGGCTATTGATGGTGCCAGGCTGGCAGGTCACAGGGGCAGGCTCAGTTCACCTCGCTGAAACATTCGTTTGCTTTCCTTGTCAGCGGAGCACTTTACAATAGATCTCCCTGAATAATTCATTGAATGGGTCTATCATGTGTGCATAGCAGTGTTTGATTTTCCAACTTACTGCGCTAATCTATAAATACCGACTATAAACATTCCGAGCTGATAGCTTTATTTTACATTACACCGGTATATCTTTTTTTTTTTCCCTTTTAAGCGTAGCAAGAGAGGCACAGATATTTCCCTGTCTCCCTCCTCGAGCAGCAGCAGCCAATGCTCCGACACCAGCGTTATTAACATCTGCCGGAGCCGCGGCTGCTGCGCTCCCCGGGAGAGGCTGCGCCAGTGCATCACACAGCGCTAATGAGAGCCTTAATGAACTCCCCGCAGCTGAGCGCCACACGGGCATTAAGAGCATCTCCTCTAGTCTTAAAAACCAAAATGGTTTGTGGCAGTTTGGTTTATTTGTTTATTTATTTATTTATTTGCTTGCGCGCTCGCCATGCGGTGCCAAAATCGCAGCTCGGGAGTCGTTTGGCAAAGGGAACGCCGGTGACAGAGAGCTGTCATGTCGCCATCCAGTCTGAATTTAAACGGGAGAACAGAGGTTAATTAGGGAACATATTCCAGCTGGACTTTTGCCAGCTCCAGTCTGCCCTGTAGAGGGCTGCCAAAGCCTTACTTGCTTTTCGTTACCTATCTTACAGCTTACTCTTCCCTCTATTTTGTCATCAATAAATTGTTTCTTTCACTTTTATTACTTTTATAATATAGTTTGTTAGTACTGCAGAAGATATTGTTTCTGCAACTTAATTAAACCTACATTCCAAAAGTCAATATCTGCTGCTTTCTACAAAAATTTCTCCTACACTTCAAAATATTTAAAAATAAAAATAACTGAGGACCCAGGGGAAAGTCATTAAAAAAAAAAAAGTCCTCCAATTGGACCAGGAATAGTTTCCATGGCAGTCTTCAACTGCATATGAGAAATGTAAAAAGCAGTCTCTGAACTAATGCTGCTGGGAGCCTCATATGTGTCTTTATAAAAGAGAACATAACAAGAGGTATAAAAAAAATCAAGACACTGTAAATAAAGACAGCAGTTGGCATTGTTATAGAAAAAAACCCTGCAATCTTCTAGCCATGAAGCCATTAGGTTAATAATGAAAGTTGCATTCATTTTCTGCTCATACCCACAGCTCTTACCGCTGCTCAAGTGACTGCTGTACACAGATTTTTCTCCTCTCCCTCTTCTGTAAACCAAATGATCACAAGGTAATTTGGCAACATTTTTGCTGCAAGTCTGTTTAATTATATGACAACCGTGCTGGGTTTTGTGGCAAGGGAGACCTAAGCACTCTGCAGCCCTTCCAGGCAATCATGCCAGCACAGAAAAATAGGGTCAGAAGGAAAAATGCTAAACAAATCCGTTATTTCCTGTTGATTTCCTGGGACAGACTGATTTGCATGCAAACATCTGGGTTTCTGTGAATTCCTTCCTCTAAGAAATAGCTTTGAGAAGATAATGATGCTCTAAAGACACAAGATTTGGCCTAAAACTCACTGGCCGCCTCTGGCCAGTCTTGGTCTCTGTTGTCCCACCTTTGATGGTGTTTTCCACCCGTCAGATTTGGGGACCCCAGCATCAGGAAGTCACAGGTCAGGCAGCAGTCCTGGCACAGCCCTGCTAGCCCAGGTGCCTGGCCAGCCATTTGCCCTGTTTATCTAGGCATGCTGGTGGGACTTTGCAGAGACACTGGAGTGTTGCCTTCCTCACCGTGTGCACTCCTGCCCCGTGGATCTCTGCAGCTGCTGAGGGAGTGGAGCACAGGGTTTAGCACCCAGACGCCCCACACAGAAGCCCAGCACACTGCAGCTCCCCACCATCTTTCCCTGCCAAACACAGCAGGGATCTCAGGGTACAGGTGTGGGGGGAGATGACCTAGGGCAAGCCATGGGAGGGCTTGAAGGGCTGCAGGCTCAACACACCACTGGTAAAAGCCTCAGTGTGTCATGACAGAATGGTGACAAATATACCTCCTGTCACTGCAGGGGCATTTCTCTCATTTTTACCTTAGAGCTGTGAGAGGAGCAGCCTGCCTGCTTGCATGCAGCTGATGTTGGGTCTGTCAGAACTCTGTGATCCTTGCCCTCCCTGTTAATGCATCCACAGGCTTTGATGTTTGACTGCAGTATTTGCAGTAGGGCAACGGTTGGGAGTTTCACCAACCACAATATTTTCCTCCTCCACTTTTCCAGATCCCACTATATGAAAAGAAAATCTCCAGAGGGCATAAGCAGCTTGCCAAGCTTGCTGCAGGCACCCTGGCACGAGTGAGCTGAAGATAAACAATCACAGGCGCTGGTGTCAACAGAGCAGCTGAAAACACTTGTTCTGCAGTTCTGTTATGAAGTTCTGTCCACAGCCCTTCTATCAGTGCCATATTGTTTTTGCTGATGATGGAAAAGGACTCTTTGGTGGCAGGGTGTATTTTCAGGTTTGCGCACTCCTTTTGGATTCTGGGTCCTTCTATCAAGTGTGAAGCTGTTGGTTATCCGAAGCATGCAAAATCGCAAAATTAATTATTTCAATCCTACAGAGTTTTGTGAAATGGAAAGTAGTCCCCACCCCCAATTAGGTCAGCCTCTTGGATTTTTTCCTGCTTCATTTAATCACCAGAACAATTCCTCACTCTCCTTCCTCTAGGACCACATAGATTGGTGAATAGATTGGTGCTTGGGCCCCCTTCTGCTGCCAGCACAAATTTAGCTGCCATTTCCATGCTGACAACTCAGATCTGCCTCTCTAACACCAACCTGTCTCAGTAAGTCCCAGTGAGAGGCTCAGCCTGTCTCCCTGATCCCTACCTGGATGTCCAGCTGTCAGCTTGTGAGTAGTTCGGATGGAGCAAAAATTGAAGTCCCTGTCTCACCACCAGTTATTTTCCTGATCTTTTCCAGACCTGCTGCCTCACTGCCCATCTCCCTGGCCTGTAGTTCAGCCTCCTGTCCTGCCTGCAGCAGGGCTGGTCATCCTGGGCTTCTCCCTCACTGATTGCCTGTGACCCCAGCTCTCTCACTGTGCTCATTTCTTCTTCAGCCTCAGCAAATGTTGTTCTGCTGTGTGTGCATCCATCCCAAGAGCTCAACAGACCTTTTTACTGTGGTGCTGAGATGGAGAAGCTTGTCCCTCTCCTCTCTGCTTCTCCCTTCCACCAGGTGAGAGAGGGGCTGCCAGAGTTTGGGGGGCACAGAGTTTGCACTGTTCCTACTCAACACTGACTCAGCAGCAAAAGAGATCTTGGAGCCCACATGTCCTCTGGCTTCCTTACATTTTTCTTGGCTTTCATTAGCTATCCCTGCTCTGTCCCAGGCATCTCCTCTTACTTACACTTACCATCTGCAAATCCAAACTCAGCTTATTCTGGAAATCTTTCAAATCCCTACAGAAATTCCTGCAGTATTCGGTTGCTTGCATTCCTTTTTAAAATTCATCATTATACCTACAACATGGCACCTGGTTATACATCCAGGGCTGCCGTGAGCTTCAGTGCTGCACATTTGTAATACTGCCACTTTTTACCATTGAAATGAAGACAGAATTCATATACTCCAAGGAAGTGGGGTTTAACTAGAGCAACAGCAGCCCAGAGGACAGTGCCTCCAAGGAGAGATGCTTTACAGCATTTGCTGGCCATCCTCGAGCATTTATTTCCAGAGGCCTGTGCCCAAGTGAAATCTTAGCCTCTCTCTGCTCATTCTCCCTCTGAAAATCAAAAGCCCAATACAGTTTTCCTGCATGGACTCCTTACTTGGGAATTTACAGATGTGGGGCAGAGCAGAGCTGTGGTCCCAGTGGTCCCTCTCCCTACCCCATCCTGCAGCAGCCCCTCTCCCCATAGCACCCTCAAAGCAATGCTTTGAAACCCTCTCTCTCCCTTTTCCTAACAAGCCTCTGCCAAGGGACAGGGAAATTCATTGCAGCAGGAGACTGCTCCATGGTAGATTAGTTCAACATCGTGTTTTTCAGAAATAACTTCTTGTGTCAAAATCCCTCAGCTGGGCTCTTACACAAGCTCAGTTTACTGTTGTTGGAGCAGCAGGCTGCAAAGGGCACAGAGAAGATACTGAAGGACTCAAGAGTAGTATCAGCATCACCAAACAGAGATGCTCAAACACATTAATTTGGTCTGGCAGGTAATGAAATGAGATGTGCCTACATTAAAAGATATGTTTATGGTTTGAGAGATTACTTTCCATTTTGAGTCCTAAGCATGCATCAGTCTGCATTTCCTTTCTTCTGCTGGAAAAATGGAGACTTAAAAAAAAAAAAAGAAAAGAAAAAAAGCATTTGCATATTATGCTCAACAAACTACATTTTATGAAGTCATTAATACAGTTCAGAGAATAAGAGCATCAGATGGAACTGCACTCCAAATTTCAAGTCCTGCAAAACAATTTAGTTTGGGTTTTCCCTCCTAACACTTCCCCATGGCTAGAAGGAAAATAGACTCCAACATCAAAAAATGATAATTTGGTTAAAGGGACCAGAACATATAGAAATCTGGGGCTAATCCCCAGTTGTTGCAGGAGATGTACTGATTCAATGTACTTGGACAGCAGATTACTGTCCCTTCCTGCTAATGGAAGTGCTAATTCAGAGTGCTCTGAGGGAGCATCCACCTCCTGCACAGCCCCAACCCAGCACCCCCAGCACCTGAGCAGAGCAGTTGCACTGTGTGTGCTGCAGAGGCAATTGGCAGACGTGTCACAAACCTGATGTATCACAGCTCTGTCAAGATTTGAGGCAATTATCAGCTAGAGACACAAAATAGATCTGACTGGAAAGAGCGTTGCCTCTGCACTTTCACACCTGCCAGCACCAGCAGCTCTTTGCCACGCCGAGCTTCCCACCACGCCGGGGTGCAAAGCAGAATTCAATGATCAAATGCAAAATGCTTTGTTACACACAAAAGTCAATAAGCTGCAGAGAATCCTTTAAAACCTACACAAACAAATTGCATTTCATAACTGCAAATCCTCCGTGCAGAGGATATTTTCTAAACCTGTGTGCGGTTCTATTTAGATTTCTTTCTTCTCTCACATTCTTTGATCTGCTTATTACACCTTTTTTAAAAATAAAAATGAGGTTTAGGATCAGTATAAGACTCTGCTGACAGTCACAACCAAAGCACTCTATACAAAGCAAAAAAAAAAAAATTACTCCCTCAGACTAGTTGTTTATAATGTTTACACAGTAATCATTGCTGGAATTTCAGCATTTTGGTATATTCATCATAGCTTGACTTAAATTCTGAGACCTCTTACCCTAGGAAGAGCCAGGCTGTTGATTTGCTTTTTGGCATTTCAGAAAGCAGCCTCAGAATACAGAATTTGTTTACTGTTATTTAGCTATTGTTGAGAAGTCTGAGAGATGATGAATAAGGGAAAAGAATAGCTTTCTGCAAGGTGTTGGTTTTCTACCCGTCAGGAATGGTAGGTCTTTCCTCTCCTCACTGTATCCGTGGCAGATGCCAATCACACTCAGTCAGACTCACAGGATTCATTTTGAAATGCACGTTCCCAAGCACAAAACTAGAGAGAGGGGTCTGGGGCTTTTTTTTAGCAGCCAACTCCTTTTTCCATTGCAATTGTCAATCAGCTGATCAGAAGGGAGGGATCCAAGAGTGGCAGTTCCAGATGCTAGAAGAAAAACCAGTAAACTGATTTTTAAGTAAGAAATTGCTCTCTCTATTGCTTGAGGTGTCTACCACCATGGGAAGTAGAAGAGAAATGATCTTTTTGTGGACAAGGCTGTGCTAACACCTAGAGTATGTGATGGCAGCTTGCTGTCCTTAATCATACAGCAACCTTGAATATTATATATCCTCTACCACTTCCAGTCCTACCTAAGCAGCCAATATTTTTTAGAAGCACAAGTTTCAGAAATTAAATTAGCAATGGAGTGTGGAGAGATATGGCCAATATCCTCTGAGTGACTAAAGCCGTTTAGCACCCGGGTTTCATTTCAAAGTAGGTGAAATAAAAAGGTACCCAGCACTATCCTCATCCCTGTGCCTTTACAGTCTGATATGCTCTTTGAAAAATAGCATTGCATCAAAAGAATGCAGCATTTCTCTGTGCTCAGTGCACATCAGCAATTCGGAGGGAATTACTAAATATAACATGTAGGAACGCAGCACTAAAGGGATTTACAGGTCAAGGAGCCCCATCCCTTGATATTAGAGACAACCACATCATACAATCACATTAATAAATTGATTAAGATCCATCTGCAAAATAGGTAGGGTTTTGCCCCCAAAATCCCAGTGAAAGGCTTTTCCAGAACCTCACCTTTTAACTGATTAGAAAGCTGCTTCTAATTTCCATCTCAAATTTATTCACAGCCAGTTTATTACCAATTTGTTCTCATGCCAGCACTGTCCCCCAGCTGAACCAGCTCCTTTCCCTTCTCTCCGTGGTGTTTACGTCTCTGATGTATTTACAGACAGCAATTCACATCCCCTCTCCCCTCTCATTATGCTGGGGAAAAATATGGAGGCAGTCCTGATGCTCTGATGTAACCAAACTGCGCCATCCCTGTGTTCACCCTGACATATTTCCATGAGGATTGGTTTATTGAATGCCCTCAAAGCCACCACCACACTCCAGAGGAAACCCCACTGCTACAAAAAGTGACAATTTTTCCAATTTCTTGGGAACACTCATCTTGGATCCCATTTGCTTCCTCACTTAGAAGCCTGAAGGAAACCCCTGAGGCTCTAGGAAGCTCATCTGCAGTTCTACAAATCATGGGGTTTTGGCAGAGATATTTGTCTTGGATCCCTGTATTTTCTCAGTATAAGAACCAAAAGCTCAATTTAAATCCAAAATTTTAATTCCCAAAGATTGTGTCTGTCAGACTTTTATAAAAAAAAAGTCCTGGGAGAGCTGCAAGTCGAGGCCTCTCAAGCCTCTAACACTCAATGCTGGTGCCACACAGGAGCTGCAAAGCTCACCTGGCATGGTGAGACACCAAGGGACATCACACATGGGAGCCCTTGGGGCACCATGGGTTTGCCTTGACTCTCCAATCTGAAATTAGCTGGGTTCATCCCTTCAGCATCCAGGATGGGGCTCTTCCTTTCACCCAAAATCCTCTAAGGAGGTGAATACCAAGGATCCCCTAACCCTTGGTGCCTCAAAAACCACAGTACCAGATTTTTCTGGGTCTCGCTGAAGTGAACTTGGAAAAATTGAGAACTGCAGTGAGACTTAGAAAAATACAGTTTTTGTGAGGCATTTCTCCTCTGCCTGGTGGTGCTAGGACTGGCTGGGATACAACATTCCCTCAGTTAATTGTGGGGGTTCCAGCTCACAGTGCTGCCATGGGGAAACTAAAGCCACACACAAACCTTTCCAAGCTGAGTTTCTGCACAAACCAGGCCTCAGGCAGATGGGATTCAGCAGGGCAGGAGAGCTGCAGGAGGAGGAGGAGGAGGAGGATGGGCTTGGCCTGTGGCTCGTGTTTACCAGGATTCAATCACAGCTTGTGGCTGATGCTTCTGTATTATTAGATATAAAAGGGTGTTGATTGTTATCAGACATCAAAGGATGCAGCACAAATCATCCCATCAAAGCATCCAATCTGAGCATTACCATCTGCACTGCCACTGCTTGCAAATCAAACAGGCTGTTTTCAGCCCTGTCATGACTACCAGCTATATTCATTTCTCTCCCGTCTTCATGTGATGGTGCCCATAGGTCAGAGCTCAGATTCCTGTAATTCTGCACATGCTTTTTACTCAATGGAGATGTACTCTAAAACTTCAAGAAGTCCACCTAACTTCACTCTTATTGCTCATTTCCCTGCTGGGAAAAGGAAAAAAAAAAGGAAAAATAAAGGAGGAAACTCCTTTACAGATCCTCAACTAAACCCTTTTGTGTCCTGTCACTTTCTCTTTTCTCTAAACCTTTAATATTTACAGCTTCTACCATTGCAATCTTTTACAAAAATAAAGCCAAGCTCGATCAAATGAAGTCAGTGACCAAGACAAAAGGGTCACACACAGTTTAAACGGACTCTTAGACTCCTTCCAGTGCTTGTAACTGAAGAGGCCTTCAGTGGCCTTAGGATAAATTTATGCTATAACCTCTAGGCCAACAGATAAACAGGAAAAAAATGAGCTGAAAGGTTTAATTTGTTTGGGCCACATCCTCACACAGTGGGAAAAAGCTGCTATGCTGCACTTGAGGGGGCTGCAGCCTCTCAGGGAGGCTGTGGAGGTGAAAGATTAGACAGTGGAAATTGGTAGAGTGACAGAAGAGACAGCTACTCCTGTGAGGATTCCCTCCACTCCCCCTGGTTTTAGTAATGCAGCCCCATAAATGTGAGGGGCAGCAGAGCTCACCTGCACATGAATGCTGTAATTCATGGGTGACACCTTTAAAATCACCAATCTCTCAAATATTATCTGGTATCCACACATTAGTTGTTTGAGGTAGTTTGGATTTGTTTGGTTGTTTTTTTTTTTCCCATTTCTCAGTGGTATTTCAGACTCATAACTAACTGAGTAAGCAACAAAATAAGTTGTTTAAAGTATAATAACAAAAATCACATTAAACAGGTCTACATTCCCTGAAAATAACCTAGGCCCCACTGGGACGAGAAGTCCAGAGAATTCTCTATCTGAGGCTTGTTTTCTCCTCTCCTGACCTTGGAAAATACATGCATTAAATGTAAGTTTTTATAGAAATACATGAATAGTTTTAAATGAAACTTTCTCCAGGAAAAGATTGTCCAGTCACAGGGGAAATTTCTGATGTAGCCAGAGAGACTCAACCTCAAAACAGCCAATAATGTGGCAGTTCAGACTAGGTCACAGCCTCTGCTGTTTATCTTCAACAATACCCCCATCATCAAATTATTCACAGAGGAGGGTTTCTTTTAGGGGGGCAACAAGGAGGGGATGTGGAGAGAGCTCATCCTAGTGCAGAAGAGGAGAAAAGCACGGATATTTTGAAATAGAAGGTAAAAAGGGAAAAAGATTTTTAATCTAGCTACGCCTCTTGTTGCTGCCTACTTTAGAACCGAGTTCAGTTTCTCATCTTCAATCAAAGCACCCAGGCCTGAAAAGGAACGTTCACATAAAAACATGGCGTCATTTGGTCTTCCTGTCCCAATCCCATGTCTGTCACAGAGTACCACTGACAATCAAACACCCCATAATGTCACGTGCTGTACCAGAGCTGTCTGCTGAAGTCTCTATGTTCGCTTTCTTCTCAAGCACAGACACTACTGCTGCATATTAATAGCCCCAAATATGTAAAATTCTCTTTTCTTTTGAATAAATTACTTTTCAAGCCTTTTTTTTCCATTCCCCTCAATTTACTTCCTCTAGATAAAGATGAGACAACTACAACTTCTAATTCATGTCCCTTCCTACTTTGAATAAAAGCATTCAGAAGTAAAATTTCAGTCTTAACAACTTGCTCTAAGAAGTTCACCACAGTAGGAATTTTGTGACCAAGTAGCTGACCCTGCATACTGTTGGTGACACTCCACAGTGCCTTCAGGAAATGCTACCTGTGCAGGAGGCCAAACAGCAACATTTCAGGGAAAATATTAAAATATTCACCTTGCAGCTATTAACATCAAAGGCGTTTCAGTGTCAGAGCCTGGCATTTCTCAATAATGAGGGAAAAAATCAGCAGAGATTCCTGTTGGGAGATGGACGCCAGCAACAGCCCTTTGAGGCAACGTGCCAGCTGGACTGAATTCAATCTCAGTAATGTACTCAAAAGAAGAGTAAGGTTTTAAAAGTGATGGAGTTTCTTTTTGCATTTCTATGCATTAAATAAAATAAAAAAACAACCAAAACCAAAAACCCCCACAATAAAACAAGTTGAAAGACAGATGAGGTTTCATTGTCTACTTCCTTACAGGTGTCTCCACTAGGCAGAGACCATCAGCCCTCTGGAACCACTTCACATCTCTGACTGGACTGGAGGAACTGTCTCATGGGTTTGTACAAATAAATAAAGATTAAGGATTTGGTACTCTCCAGCAATGTCCCCTAAGAACATGTTTTCCAAAACCTGTAATATGCATCTCTAGATTAAACATCTCCCTTCTGGATGTCCCCCACCCACCACAATGTGGGAATAGAAACTGGAACATCCTTCCACCAGGTCCAAAAGAAAGCCACAACAAAGATTATAACATCAGTGTGGAACTTCACAGATTGGCATGAAAATTCCAGAGAATGACCCCAAATTCTGGATGAGAACTTTGATACAAAGAAGTTACTCTTAGTCAAGAGAGACAATATCAGGCTCGATGTTTGCATGCTAACACCTTTTGTAAGCACTAAAATAGTGCTTAAAATCAATGCTTAGCATGCATAGGGAGGAATCTGCCTGGGAAAACTTCCAGTTGAGGTTTGGGGGTTTTTCTTCCTAGCTAGAATCACTTTAAGTAACTTTGATGCTTCAACAATGCATTTTCTAAACAATTTGCTTGATCTAAATTGGAGGCATTATGTTACAAACGAACCCACTGATTCTGATGTAACTGATACAGTTTTCAGGCATTTAGCTTTGTTAAAGCCCAACTCCCTCCATGAAGCAATTAAGGCCATTTGTAAACCTGAAGAGCTAATGTAGAAATTATAAAATTAAGGCTAATGGACTCAATTATAATAAATGCATGGGTCAGCGACTGCAGCAATTTCTCAGCCCTTTCTTTATGCCTAGGTTCAGCTTAATAACACACTCCATCTCACGGCACTGATGGCATGGCAGAATCTGAGCTCTAGAGAGGCTGACAGGGCTGGGGCTGGGAGGGACTGGATGGCTCCCTCCGCCTCTGGAGATCATCTGCAAGCCTCACCCCAGGGAGGGTCCAAGGCCCCAGCAGCCCCCCACTGCCCCAGCCACAGGATTGCTCGTGGGGGAAGCACTCTTGGGAGCACACACAGACCTCCTCTCCCTCTCCTCCTGCTAATTTTAGAGCATGTCCACTCACATTGACTAGGTTTGTTTTTTTTTTTTTTCATTTTTTCTCCTTCTCTTGCCTGGAGTTTCTTTGTAGTTCCAAGGACCTTGGTGATTTCATTCTCCTAAACACATCTGCTATTTCCCAGACTGAAGTCCTCAAAATCCTTTTCGCAATGTCACACTTGGTTACTGAGAGTATTTTGAAGTGAATAGAGGGGTTTAGCTTCAGAGACTGAACAGCAGGAGATGATTAACACTTAGGGAGCAAAGCTGTTTATTGTGTTTTAAATAGTGCAGAAGAGTTTGGTTTTCAAATTGGCTCTAATTAGTGTAATGTACTTGTGCATGTGCACACCTGATCTCTACTTCAGAAGCACCGAGGTCCTTATCAGAGTACAGAACAAAAGCACCAAAATCCACAGAACGAAAGAGCAGCTGCTTTTTCCTTCCACAAATGCCTGCTCAGGTGGTTTGCATGGGTGAGGAGGACACAGGCACTGATCTACCCTCGCCAGTTCTCAACACTCATCCTCAAAGGGAAGTGCAGGCAGCAGGCTGAATCTCCAGTGGGTGCTGGCAGTAGCACAAAAGCATTCATCGAGCCTGGCTCTTCCATCCTGCTCTTCACACTTGCTCCTGAGGTGCTTTTCTCCTGTGATTTGGAAGCGCTATTTGCCTCTTGCTGCTCTTAGATGATGCAGGAAAAGAAAAGAAAAGAAAAGAAAAGAAAAGAAAAGAAAAGAAAAGAAAAGAAAAGAAAAGAAAAGAAAAGAAAAGAAAAGAAAAGAAAAGAAAAGAAAAGAAAAGCTGGGAGCTTCAGTGCTCCCCTCTTCTCCAGCTGCCTCCAGGAAAGACACTTCAGGATGCAATTTTCTTGCAAAAGGTGGCCCTGGATGAGGAGACAGGCAGGTGAGAGCAGGCAGCTGGGACACCTGATGGTCACACCCAGTTCTTACCTCATCTCCTGTGCTGAAGAAGGGATTCTCTGTCTGCAGTTCACAGCTGAGACTACACACCACAAATACCCCCAGAATCCCCCACGTGACGGTGACTGAGGCACCCTTGGTGTTACTCAACAGGCACTTGCTCTAGATGCTCATCAAATCCTTTCCTTACGTTTCACAGAAGTTTCTGGAAGAAGATTCAGAAGCAAAACCCTTACCCAAAACAGCTGCAGGTTGTTTGTTAGCAACAACATCTCTAACTTACACTACCACAGCCGTAATGAGAGGGATATTGCAATATCTCACCAACAATAATCCGTGGAGCTTAAATGAGATCTGTCCGTAAGCAGCGCACCATCAGCTGTATCTATTAGCCCTACAGGTACCTGATAAGAAGCAAATTAAAATAGTGGAGATCAAAGAAATGGGAAATTATATTTAGCTGGCTCGTATTAAATAAATTTCTTTACTCAGGCTCACTGGAGACTGATGCTTAAATTGCTACAAATGGAAGTGCCATAAAGACAAAAGAGATTATTAAATCTTTGTGCCAATCACAGGGATATAGGACCAGAGCTCTGCATCTTGAAAGCATCTTTCAAGCCAGAGAGAGAGTGAGTGAAAGATATGAACTAAATCTAACATTAAGACTTAAAATACCTTTTGGTGTCCATTCAAATGATCTGGAAATCTATTTCAGAGTTGCTATCTAAAATGACAACAACCATAAAATATACCTTTGAGAGAAGGAGGCAAAATCCACACAGTGCATTCTAAAATTATGTATTGTAACATGACAAAGCAGCCATGATTCTTAACAAACAAACAAACAAACCAAAAAACTCAAACAAAAACCTGCATTGAAGGTTTTAAATAAAATCACCAGCACCTATATTTATCCAGAACTATCAGGGGTCATGCAGTCACTCTGACTGAAAATGTGACCATGTGGAGGGGACAGTTGTCCCAGCCTGGAGGTCTGGGTGTGTCACAGTGTCACAACTACCTCACATGGGAACAGCTGCACAGAGCCATCCTTTCCATTTACTGGAGTAAAATATGACAGGTTAGACAGGTCTGTGTAGTTCAGGACTGATGACCACAGGCTGAATAAATGTAGGAGACAAAAAGGCAAGTTGAAATTCAATGAGAAATAACACCTGGCAAGAGCTCATGGTTTTATACCTCTGTGTCCAAATACTGGGAGGAGGTAATGGAGCAAGAGAAAAATTACTGATTTTTTAGAAGAAAACACTTTTTTTTTTTTTTCACTTGAAAATAAGGAAGGAAAAGATATTCTGAATCTGGCTTGATGAATCCCTCCAAGCTTCCTGTATGCTACAGGAATAAAGTAGACATCACGGGGACTTGACATATGTTAAATTTCCTCCTTTGACAAAGACCTGAAAAATACAGAACATCTGCACAGCTTTATAGTGATATTATCCTATACTCCTAATGGCTGCTAATTATCCTAATGATCCAGTCCTCTCTGTAGATTAGAGATGCACTACATGATTAAGGTATGGCTGAAAAAGCCATCCTAAATTGAAATTAAGAGCCAAAAATAATGCAGCATATCTCATTTCACCATCACCACTGCCCAGCACAAATACAAAAAGGCAGCTCTTAAACCTGAGCACCTTTATTGGGGAAATCTTGTCCCTGGACTCTCTCTCTTGTGGCCAACAGGGAAAGATTCTGGAGGTGACTTCTCTTCAAAGAAAATAACTGTACAATCCTGATTGAGCCCTTTCTATCATTCCTTGGTCTCTTCTCCCCACCCTGCTGGAACCCCCTCAGCTTTTTATGGCTCAGCATCTCCCCGTGGTGGGAGCACACCCATATTTTTTTGGAAACTCAAATCACACCACCACACACACGGCTTCTGGGATGGTGAGCACAGCAATTATTTATCCTATGGGCCCTAAATGATGTACAGAGCAGCAGAGAGTGCGTCATGCAGAGCAGCACTAATCATAAATCAGACTAAAATAAATTAGTGCTATCTTTTCAACTGTATCAAATGTGTAGCTATTCCTTTCAGATACATCGTAGGTCTTTTATCCAGGGTAGCATCAAGGTTAAAATGATTAAGTAAGTAATTTCATTAGCAATGATAAATGTTAACGATGATAGAGAGTGATTTTGGATGCATTTCATAGAATCACAGGATGGTTTGGGTTGGAAAGGACCTTAAAGATCATCATGTTCCAAATCCCTGCCACGGGCACCTTTCTCTAGACCAGGGTGCTCCAAGTCCCATCAAACCTGGCCTTGAAACCTGGGGTTTGGGCATCCACAGCCTCTCTGGGCAACCAGTGCCTCTGCCTTATCCCTTCCCAGTGAAGAACTTCTCCCTCATATCTAATCTAAACCTGTCCTTTGTCACTTTGCACAGAAGCAGGTGATGTTTGTGTGCTACCAAAAACTGCTGCTATGCGCAAGCATCAAATACACCCACCACAACTTCAAGAAACATCTTTCCTAGCCAAAGTTCAACTCCCAGATTTCCCATTAGAGATGCAGCACATTAGCACAGCACAAAATTAGATTACTTTCTGGACATGCAAATGCAGTCACTTGAGTTAAACACTGCAGAATAAAGATGTTTCCCCAGGGATTGGGAGCAGGTGCTGAAGTGTGCATGGACAGGGACGTGCTGTGGTGTCCAGCATCCATTGCACACCCTCTGTTCCCCTCAAATCCTGAACCCCAGTCTCCCTGGGATGTGTCTTTTCTCTCGCAGGGGTTTTCATCAGCTGCCTCAGGCCTGGCATTTCCTTTTCTTCTGCCACCAGTGATCCTCCCCTCTTTCCTCACCTCTTCTTTTGGGGAGGAAAGGGGCAGGGCCAGGCATAAGGGCTTCCTCTCTGTGGCTGGCACAGAGGAAGAGAGAGAGAGCCTTCAGCTCCTTTGCTTGCCATCTCTCTGGTGAAAACAGCTCTGAGTTGTTTTGTGCCATTAGGGGTCCCTGTCAAATTCTGTACCACCTCCTGCTTGCACTGGAACACAGACAGGGATCAGCTTGAACAGAGGAGGGAGGAAAAAAATGTGTGCAGACATAGATAAGGAGATGCTAACATTCAGAAGATTGTTCTCCTGAAGCCCAAGCATCTCTCTGGAAGAGGCAGTGCTGGCTGGGAGGGGCAGGGCACAGCCTCAGGAGGAACCAGGTCTTCACCCCAGCAAAGCTCTTTGGAAGCAAGGAGGCCAGGAACTGCTAAAAACCTGCGTGGGGGACTTATAGTTGGGTTAATTTGCTTACTTTTAGCCCTCCCAGAGTTAACATCAGCCAATACTTGTCCAAAGCAGGATCTGTATCTACAGTGAGTCCTGGTCCTGAAGCAAGCAGCAGGGTCTGAGCTGTGGCCAGGCTGCTGAGGCCATGGCTGCTGCTGCAGGGACAAATTCAGCCCCAGGGACAGGCAGGGGGCTGGTACCCACAGAGCTTCCCCAAAATCATTCAGGCACAACAGGGTGGAACACATCACTGCATTGAAAGCACTTACAGGTTACTGTGCACCTGTTTGATACCCTGTGCTACAGAGCATAACAATATTTAGCAGCTGCTGTAAACACTGTGGTAGAGGTCTTTGAAACAAGTCCAAACCTTCTGAAAACTCACAATTTCCCATGGTTAACACTGCATTAGAAACACCAGGCTTGCATTATTCAAGATTCCCCGCTGCATCTTGGTTCTTATACACATTTATTTAGAAGGAAGAAAAGTGTGCTACTCTCTGCACCCATGTGTGACCAAAGTGCTTTAGCACTTCAACAGAATGTAAGAGTTTCCTAGCAATGCATGCTTAAAGGCTCAGAGCTGATTCAGGTTAAAAGCATCAGGGGAAGGAGAAAAAAAATCAAACAAACCCCACCTAATGTGTGTACATGAAAACGCTGACTTCCAGAGCATTCAGAACTCAAAAGCACGGAACCAATTTTCTCCAAAAACTTGGAACTCCCCAGTGAGAGCTATAAACAAGCTAATTTGACATTGCTAGCTCCAGCCAGCTTAGACTTATGAGTGTGCACATATTTTATTCTGAAGTTATGGGAAAAACATATTTTCCCCATGCTTGCATAAATCAAAAACAGCTGAACCAATTTAGCTTAAATTAGAAAGAGAGAGAGAAAAAGAAAGAGAGGGAAAGGAGAGGTAAAGAAGGAAGAAAGGAAAGAAGAGGAAAAAAGGGAAAGACTAAATACAAAACCTGCAATCTATGGGGGAGGGTGAAAAAAGAAATCCCTAATAATCAGGAAACATTCAAGATGCACACAACAGCTCTGTCTGCAGTCCCACAGAGCTGGCAATTGAATGTCACTGCACAGTACCTGGCGATGGGGATTTTTTATGCTCATTTTAAACAAAAGATCCCATTAGTGCTGTAACTCCAATGCTCGCTGGAAAGCAAGAGCAGGGAGAGGCTGAGCTTTCCACAGGGATGTGTCTGCTGGCCAGGGCAGCACTCAAACCACACACTGCTGCCTGCAGGGATCTTGGAGCATCAGGGACAATGTCCTCTCAGGAATTTTAATTTTCCCTCCCATATTTTTGGTGTCCTTTTCCCACTCCCACCTCAGGTTCACCCCTCAGGAAAGCCCTGTGCCACTCAGCTCACCCAGCACATCCTCCTTCCCCCACCAGAGCCACTGCAAACTCCAAAGGAGTAAACACTGAGGAGGAACTGCAGAGAAATGCAGAGCTCAGTAAGAACCAAAATAAAGTTTAAACATTATCAAGCCACTGCCCTGTCCCAGCACAGCCCCCATCAGCAGGTGTTACGGCCAATTGCAAGTTTCTGAGATGCTCCCTGTGTTGCTGTGCCCTCTTCACTCCCTGGAAAGCTTTTCCATAAAAGTCTGCAGTGCTGCTTCAAATTCTGACTCCTGACCTTTCCTGAACCCTGCTCAGCTCCCCAGGGATGTGGGGATGCCACTTGCTGTGGTCCTTCAGTAGCACTGAGCACCCTGGTGCCCTGCAGCAGCTCTGGCTCTGCACAGCACATGCACAGGAACAGCCGCTGGCATGTCAGCCCAACAGTTATGGTCATTTATAGTGCATGTCTACAGCATCTGTTTAGCTAGTTTGCTTATAAATAAATTTGGAATATCCACACGGCAATAATCCGCCCAGATTTGAAGGAATTTAATACACAAAATGCAAATCAGAGAGTAAATGAAAAATTAAGTGACCGTGAGAATTGGTTTTTACCATGCCGAGCCAGCTTCAAAATAAAAATGAGAATCATAATCCTACTTTACATATAATTTTCTGCAGGGTTGTGTAATTTACAACTTACACAAAGCAACAGGAAGATTAAAGACATCTTTTGAATTAAAACTAAAGCACTGGGTAGACTCCCTGCAGTAAGAGTTTATTACACTCCATGCAGCTCGGAGGAAGCTAAAGTGTGTTTGTCCAGGGAGCCGAGGGTGGTGTTTCCAGCACATTTCCTTGGAGGAAGCACAAGCAGCAGGTTTTTACCCTTCCCAGTGATCCCCTGCAGCCCTGGGTGCCTTCCAGGAGGATGCCTGGGGAGGGGCTGCCAGCTCCTGCCCACCCCGGGCCTCACCCCTTGCAGGCTCTGTGCCTCCTCCCCTTCTCTGCTCCCTTCCCCACCTGCCTCTGGGAACTCTCAGCTGGGAAGGAGGGGGACCTGCAGCACCTTGTGGGATGGACGTGCCCCCATCCCAGTCCTGGGAATGCCCAAAAGCAGCTGCTCTGCAGAGAGCTCTTCTCCCACTCACAGTTCCCACTGCGCTCTTACACAGCTGCCAAGAGGAAAGAGGCACTTTTCAAAAATTCCAAAACAATCTATCAGTGTTTCTGGAGAAAGTATGACTATAGGAGATCACGTAGCAGAGAACAGGCTTCTGTTGGGGCTTGGGTAATTTCTCTTGGTTAATGTTTTCTTTTCTTTTCTAAACAGATGTTTAGAACAAAACCATCAGAATAAAGTGCCATCAAGATGGCAAACTCCTCTGACTTACGAGTTGGGGGATGCCCCAGTTCTTTCCCTACACATGCCTTCAAAAAGCTGATAGAAGAAAGAGAAGCTCAAAAAAAAGAGAAGTCCAAATCTGGACATAAACCACACAGTTTTATTTTTAGCAGTATTGTGACTACTCGTTGTAAAAGAAAGCAAAGCATTAAACAATTAGTTAAGAATAGAAATCCATACAATGAGCATATAGGGTCCAAGATATACATTACAGATCTCCAGTGTTCCAAGAAAGGTTGCCCAGGATGCAATCTTAATTCCACTGAATAAGCTGGTTTCCATTCCTTGTAGCCCTTTGATCTCAACCCCAACTTTAGGAGTCCTCATAAAAATGCCTGAGTCTGCACATGTGTGTAAAACCTTGTTTCCAATCTAATTCCTACTCTTGGTGAATTTCTCCACGTGTTCCTGCAAGTCCCTCTGTGATGCCAGAGCAAAAATTGCTTCTGCTGCACCTTCAGGGGCTGCTCCCTGTGCTCACCCAAGCACACACACAGTTCCCACTGGGGGAAGGTATGCACTCCTGAAAGGGACCCTAAAGTTTCCAGGTTTCATGGCAACTGCAAAGCTTTCTTCTGGAGCAAACATTGGAAATAAGAAGGCTTCCCACTGCTTTCGAGGGCAGAGGAGGCACAGCACTGGTACAGGATCACTGAGATGTTCTGTGCAAACTCATTTTCTCTTCCCATGTTTTGCTTCTCACAGCAGCAGGTTTATCAGCCTGTGCCACATAAACTTGATTGCTGTTATTTCTCTGGGTTCAGAGTCCTTAAACTATACTTTAAACCTACTGTCAATGATTTCACTGTATTGCTGTTCCATAAGCCATTAATCACTGGGAATGGCAGTCTGTTTGATGGAGTGAAATGCCTGCAGACAGCTCTCTCTGTGCAGCTTGCACCTCTGCTTTTCCAGGCTTTTCCCAGGCTTTCCACTCTTCCAGGTGGTGCCTCTGCAGCCCAGCTCCCCAGGGCAGGACAGGCTAGGAGGACAGGAGAAGGTGCTCCCAGCTCCTATGGCTCAGCCCCAGTTCCAGCCAGCAGATTTGGCATTTCTCTGCCTCCTCTAACAGCCCACGTGTTGTGGGAACACAGCACAGAAACACACACATATTAGGGCACTTTTCTGTAGGCAAGCTGTACTGGAGGAGGAAACCAAATCATTTACCAGCAGTTCAGTTCCAGCACAAATCATAGTCCAGTAAAAAAGTTTTACTGGACACAGCAATTTAAAAACATTGCTTGGATACAGAGAGTGAAGGTACTGTTGCTAAGCCCTTTATTTCCTTGGGCTGGGAAAAATCCACATCATCCTCCTCATCAAAAACTGGGGATGAGGAGGAGGGAGGGAGGGAAAACTAATAAATACATTGAGACAGGCCATTCAGAGTTTGGGCCTTCAGTCCTCATCATTTATTACACTTTTTTTGCCAGTCTGAGTACTGGACACAATCTGTAGCTCAGGCAGAACACTTGAAATTACACCTATTCTGTACCTACTTCATTTTCCCCTGTCCCTTGCAAAAGTACTCCATTCCTAAGGAAGCATATCTTAAAAGACAGGCACAGTCCTTAATTTAAACAGTGCAATTGTAACAGCTCTTTAGTATTCATAATTAATTTTGGGGGGGAAAAAAATCATTCTATTATAGATGTACACAGAAGAGTAAAACCTATAATGTGAGTGAGGACACAGCACATTAAAAATGTAAATTAAGAATTAAATAGCAAAACAATGGAGCACTGCCAATATTTTTATAACCATACAAATTGCTCATCAGTATCCAGTGTCATGTTGGCAGATTTGCTCAATAGGGAGTATAAAGCCAGAGACAAGATGATAGACTATCCTTTCTAAAGGATGTACTCTCAGTGCTGTCCTGCCTGTTGTGCATTCTGTGCTTTAAAACAGAGAGGTGAATGCACTTGGAGCATGAGTGATGTGTTAGGAGAAGGAGGCTTTTTTCCCTAAGTCATGAAAAATTGGGTTTTCCTACTTCATGCACATTCATCTGCAAGCTTTTTTCATCAAAAAGTAACCCTCCCTGTTACAAAGCCTCCCAAAAAGCACTGTTGTCAAAACATAACTATAAAGTCCTTTTTGTTTCAAACCATGGGGAGTGCAGTGAATGCAGTATTTTTATGCCACTGCCATCGTACAGAGCACTTAAATTTCTACACCAGAAGATCAGAGTTCACCAGTAAGGTCTGTATGTGGTGTATTCCTGCTTCCAAATATCCTCAAGAAATGATTGGATGCACAGGATTTTGACACTTTGAGCGAAACACTTTGCACTGAGACTGTAAGGGGGATGATCACCTGAGGAGGAAGGCCAGCCCTCCTCCCCATCACACTGACACAGGCTGGGACTGCAGCCACAGGTGGGAAACTTCCATTTGGCTGTTCCAAGGAAACCAAGGAGAGAAAAGGCAGCATTTATATCTAAAGATTTCTATTTATAAAACAGGAATTTGCTTAGCACCCTGAAATATTTTGTCCCCGTATCACTGTAACAAAAAACCCATTCTCTTGGAGAGCAGAAAGTTTGGGATTTCAGCTGTGTAACTGGAGCCCTCACATGACACAGCTCTGCACACACATGCCCATTTCCCCTTATCTAGGAGTGAACAGCAGAAAACTATTTTATGACCCAGACACTTTCTCATCAGCACTTTTTCAGTCCTAAGGGCACGGTGTATCCTTGCCACGTGGGATGATATCCTGGTTACACTGAAAAAAGATGCCTTGTTTTAATAAATTAAGTAAGTTTAAATGTGAACTTCAGCACATATCCAGGTGCTCAGTATAGATTTGGTGTTTTAGTGCTGACTGTCAATTTACTGAGCAAGCCATGGGTTCCCAACCACAGCAATGGCCACGTGAGGAAAAAAAAGTCCTTCTGTCCATCTCCCTTCAAATGCAATGCTGTTACTCAGTGACAGCATGCAGAGGCCTCACTCTGCCCTGGGGGATGTCACTTTCTGACGGATTGTCCCTCCCTGGGACCCCTCCTAGTCCCCCCATCTGTCAGCACCCGTGGGACACCCAGTCAGAGGGGGTTTGCATCCAACCAGCCCATTGTGAGAGGGAAAAATTGGGCACGTTCACAACGTGAGACTGCTAAACAATTCTCTGAGATATAGCCTGATGACATTTTAAACCCCAATGCAAACACTACAAAATCCACAATACTCACTATATCAAAGCACACTGGAAAATGGATGTATTGCTTTTCTCTTGGAACTCGAATTTTTGTATTATTAAAACAGTTTGGGAGATGGGAGGAGGAACCTGATAGATTTAAGGTTTATACTTTTCTCCTAGTACATTGCCAGGAAGATAAAATATTTAGTGGCTTCATATTCCCTAACCATATTTTTGACAATATGCTTCATGCTCTATTTGCCACAAAAGTTGTGACACTGCAGTCGGTCTTCAAAGAATAAAGTATGCATTTGTCATGGCAAAAGATCCAAAAATCTCATTTTTTATTACCCTGCCATTGGTTAAGTCAAGCTCTGATAATTAGGATATTGGATATTTATGAGGAGCTATTCTGCCTTTATTGCTGCTTTAGGTGCCTGTTGACAGATGCAGCAAGACAATTTACATTGATGTGTGAATTTGCCAGTATTTCAGTAATAATATCCAAGTCTAAGTCTATTAGAAAAAAGGTCCATATCTCACTCTTGGAATATATATTTCCAATTAATTCTGGTTTTGTAGCATTTCCTCTGGCATGCTGTCATTGAGGGTTTCTATCATTTGTTTGCTCTCTGATCGAATAGTAGCTCAAAATAAAGTCCAGAGGGTAACTGGATAAAAGCAGGTTATTAGATGAGAAAGGCAGAATGAACCACTACAATCTCCTGATCTGACCTGCTCAATAAACACGGGCTGGATTACTCTCCCTCTGAATTGATCCCTGCTGCCATCACAGCATGGAGGAAGGAGGGGAGGGAAACTCCTTCCCAGCACCAAACCAGGCCTTGGTAGAGACTTGGTGACAAAGAACAAGTCACCAGGGCCTGGGCAGGTGAGGAGGGAAGGTGGAGCTCAGTGCCAGCCTCTTTTCCCAATGCACTGCCTCAGTGAGCCTTTTCACGTCTGAAATTTCACATAAACTAGGACTGAACTCTGCTTTCAAATATTCACTTCAGTTTAGAGGATGCAGGCTGCTGTACCTCTCACACCATGCTCTCTCAAGCTGCCCCTCATCTCCTTACAACTGCAAACAATTTTTTTTTCCCTTTATCCCATAGATTCAGTCTTACTATTGATGCTCTGTGATAAAAGCGCACTGATCCGTTCCCAGTTAATCTATGTCTATTCTACAAGCAAATGGTTCAATACTTCCTCTAATGATCTGCACATTTCAAATCTTCTTATGCCTGAGAAAGCTCCAGCAGAAGTTTATGGTAGCAGAACCGTAAAATCAAGCATGGAGCAATATATAATTGCAGGAGACTATATGCTTGAGACCACTGATTTAAGAAGAACCGAGTAAAACCTCAGTGCCTTCAATTACAGGCACTTGAAATGTCCTGCCTGTCTCAAGCATTTCCAGGGAGGAATGAGACAGAAGGGAAGCTTTATCATTACAGCCTTGGCATTTACTCACAACAACATCATACACCTCTCCTGCTTATTGCCAACAACACTTCAGTGGCTTCTGGAAGTATTGCACCCCCAGAGACAAAAGGGAAATTCGACCCTGGCAGCTGAAATGACTCAAGGACCTCATATCACTCAAAAGGAGGCTGGGGAAAAAAGGAGTAAAAAGCAGCCTACTCTTGTGCTGAGCCCTCAGTGAACCTCTGGAGGGTTTCTTAGTGCTAAGAAGGAAAAGGTGCTGCAAAAGGAAGGTGAAGAGCAGCAGTGCTGACTTCTAAAGCGGGAAGTTCAGGGTAATTTATTCTAGCAACAGCCTCTCTCTCCTCTTCTCCCCTTCACCAGCTCACCATTAATCCACCAGGTCCTCCTTACTCAAGGTGACAGAGGGAAAAGAAAGTTTTAAATCACATGTCCTTCCCCCAGCAAGGCAAATGAAGGCCAACCACTCTAAATAACTGTGTTTTATTAATAGGATATTTACAGCACTTAATGGTGCTTTGGCATTTTTCTGTAATGGTCAACACATTTTTTTCCTGGAAGACTTTTAAATTAAGCCACATTTTTTTGGTTTTTTTTTCTGGCTTCCACCTGAAACACTCCTCTGGGTCAGAGATATTTACAACATGGATGGTTAGAAAACAGCTTAGAAGGAATAGGCAGGTGAAGAATAACACTTCTTCTAACCTGAGCTTTAATAGGTTTTCAGAGGGCTTTAATACATTTTTCCAAGTGTGATAGTGAGTATGCTCTTTGGCCTTGCTGACACCGTGCTCTGTCAGGCGAGGCAGGTGAAGGGGAGCAGAGACATAGAGAAAGCAAAGAGCACCCTTTAACCCCACCATACAAGCCATATCTGAATAAGCTTTCCTCAGCTCTCAAGCTCTATCAAGTCCTCAAAGATTGTCCGAGCAAGAGAAAGATCAGAGAATGTAGGAAAGGAAGACTCACCAGGAAAAAGCCCCAGTTTAAGTGATTTGATTTATTCATAACAGCCAGCCCCACCATGGCCACAAAAAGGACAATGCAAGGGCTCTGTCTTTGCTGCCTCTCTGTAATATATTTATTTTTAATTAATTTTCCTGATCACATAAGTTATCATAGCAAGAGAACAGATTTTGCTCTTACACTGTCTCTTCTCCTCTCATTGACAGGAATAAGATGGGCAAGCCAGAAGCTGTGGCCAGTTAGAAAGTGTAATCACACCCAGGTAAGCCCTAAACCAAGAAAACATCACAAAATTAGGGACAAAAGCACATTTCATGTGGGAGCTGTTAGAACTCAACAATAGTGCAGCAAATGCATTTCAGAGATTAATAAGGAGCAAATAAAGGTGACCAAAGCAAAGCATCACCACTGGGACTCCACCTGCCTCCTCAAGGCTGAAGCACCCATTAACTGCAGGCCATCAGGAAGATGCCCAATAACTTTCCAGGGAGTTATTGCTTCTTGAGGTCCATGGTATTACACATTAGGTGCCTAAATTGAAGGAAGACTGGAATGAGGTTAAAGCTATTAAGCTTCAAAGACATGGGAAAGTCTATTCACAAATCTGGAGGAAGAGCAGGTGAAATGAAAAAGAAATAGAGTAGAAGTTGTTTCCTAGAAGTTTCTCTCCTGCACAAGTACCTGTGGAAGATGAGGTAAGGCTCCTTCTAGTTGGCAGACAGGATTTTTCTCCTAGTATGAGAAAAACCAATATAAGACATGTTTTTAAATAAAGTAATTGATTAAAATTAGTTTTTCTTTTACACCTGATTTGACCAAAAAGCCACATCTGAAAGAGGTTTGACAGCGCTTGGATCTCATGAGCAGCTCACCGACTGGCTGCATGTTAAATTTAACAAAACAAAGCCAAGTTCAAAGCTCTGCAGACATGAACAGCAAGGAGCAGGGCTGCCAGAACACCACCTGTGGGTGAGCAGTCCATGGGGACCACATCCCTGTGCACACAGCACACCTGGGACCTGGGAGCCAGAGCAGCACTCTGCTCTGCTGAGCTGCAGCACGTGCAGCCCACAGTGCTTGTTTTGTTGCTTTTATGCAGGCAAAGATATACATGGCAATAATAGCTAGAGATTAGCATAATTTCTCAGTATTCAAGATCGCTGTCTTATGGCTCCCAGCTTCCAGAGGGAAACTCAGCCTGCAGCCATGAGATATGCCAGGAGCAGTGGATTTTGATCACATTCCCAGTATTCAGGCACGAAGCACTCATGTCTTCTTATTCAGTGATTATGCCATCTTTTGTTGTAAAATCCTAACTTGTGCTTATTCAGCACATCTGTTGGACAGCTTGTGCCCAGCCTGAGCCCACCCAGCGGGAGCACCAAGGGCACTGTAAGGCCTGAAGAGCTCCTGCATAAGAGCTTTTGTCCCTAATTTTGTGATGTTTTCTTGGTTTAGGGCTTACCTGGGCGTGACTACATTTTTTACCACTGGCCACAGCTTCTGGCGTGCCCATCTTATCCCTGTCAATGGGAGGAGAAGAGACAGCATAAGAGCAAGAGGGGATGAGCCAGCAGGTGCCTCCTGCAGGCCCCCAGGCTCTGCAGGGCTGCAGTGGTGACAGTGACACACTGAGGTGCCAAGGCAAGCTAAACATCCACCCGTTCCTCCAACGGGAAAGCTGAAACCCACCCTGCGAGGCACGGGGCAGAAACTGCTTAATTCTGCAAGGAGACTCAGTCATTGCTGGGAGGTGCCAAAATTGAGCAGCCACAAGCTCCTGCAGCCCAGAACTCAGGCTGGCTGCTGCTGGAGGAATGGAGGGAGGGAGGAGCAGCCAGCCCCGGCTCAGGCTTTGCCTGGGATAATGTCAGCGTTTGCATTTAACCCCTTTCTGACCTCTGTGTAAAATGAAGGTGCCTGGAAGCAAAGCAGAAATAGTAATGAAACAGTTCATTGCTCAGTTCACAGTAAGCAAGGACATCAGAAACTTTCACTACAGAAGGCAGCAGCTACAGTCAGATCAGTCTATTTGATGTTTGAATTAGAGGTTAAGGGCGGAGGAAAAGGAGACTCTCGTTGTTTGTGATAAAACACATCCTTCTCTCTGGATACTGCTAAGCCATCCCTGGCAGGGATGGACTTTCATCCCTGGCTCAGACTTCTGAAGAACAAATCTTTTTGCATTTTGAATGCACCAGATGGTATGCCTTTACAAAACTGGCCTCCAGGGAAGATACCTCTAAAATCCCTTCCTGCAAGGATTTCACTGTCTCCTGCCTCCCCCCTCCAAATTGCTCAGTCCAGGCTCTGTGTAATGTGGGACAGAAGCATCTGCCTTTCCTTTGGCAATTGCATTGTGTTGTGCTATTAAGAAATATGCCCAATCTGCCTTCTTTTCAGCTCAGTATATTGTACTTCCCCTAGATTGATGGATACCTCAGACCAAATAGTTCTGCATGGCCTAGGCTGGGGTAATTGGATTACATTTATGTGAAACCCAGACATTCTCAGGGGTGATTTTCTTTTTCAGGCTGCCATTAGAGTCCCAAGGAAACCAAGTACAAAAGCCTAAACTAATCTCACATTAAACGGGATTTTTTTTTTGATCGAGTTGCACAGGGCAGTTGACTTTTAATAGGAATTCCACATCTAAGAGACTAAAAAAATCCCCAAACTCCTAACCCCAAGGGAAGGACTTCAAACTATGAGAAATGAGGAAATCTGCATTAGTGCTTACACAAGTGCTTGGGCTCACCCTGCTGTGCCCATGGGTGCTGGCAGCTGGTAATTGCCACAGTGGCAAAATCCAGGGTAATTGTCTCTACTGTAACATATAAAACACACGTACAAAGAGTCTGAAATCATTATCACGATGGTGTGGAAGGGTCTGAGGCACAGGGAGAAGGCACAGCTTGAAGAAGGTCACTCAGTGAGGCCACAGAGGAGCTGGGATCAGAGCCTGAGTCTCAGATCCTGGGGCCAAGGGCAAATGCACTTATGGCTGGCAAGATGTGCTGGGAAGATGAGCTGGCAAGGTACTGGCAATCTCCCTGTTCTGACTGTGCTGTGGCAGTGGAAGAGGAAAAAGCCTCAATCTTGAACACAAAAAGCAAAGACACTCGTGACGCATTTTGAGTGAGGTATTTTGAATGGCTGCTGTGGCCAAGGATTCATTTGGCTGTGCCTGCAAGGACACACAGGGCACAACCAAACCTGCCCAGTGAGAAAGTGCAGCAATCACTCCTCATTCCCAGCAGAGGGGTATCCTCACAGCAGCTGGCCCTGCACCCTGTGCCTGGCCCAGGACCAAGGGGATTCCTTTGAACTCTGTGATTTCCAAAATGTAAATAACCATTTTGTCCTCTGACAGGATTTTGTTAGTATTTCCCATGGGAGAAGATATTCTTGCTTGAAAATACAATTCAGAAAACACTTTCAAGGCTACTCTGAAGCAGAGGGGAGAGCATTCTTTCACAGACATGAGGGGTATTAACTATTTTCCATTATCTTACTAATTGTCTCATAACATCCCAGCAGTGTTTATTTTTCTTAGTGCAATGCAACTGAATTACATCTGAATGGGGAGTAATTAAACTAGTTAGCTCTTTTTATTTTGTCTCCCTTGCAGACACAGACCTAATTTGGGTTCATCTTGAATGCTGTTGTTGTAACATGAGCTGTACTTGGAGCTGAACAACGGAGGACGTGGAGTAGTAGTTTAACCTGCAGGGCAATTTGGGGAAAGAAACACGGAAAAATCCCAGATAAATGGAACGAGAAAGGCTCCTCTGATTGGATTAGTATCTTTTCCTTCAGAGCACAAGAGCTTCAGCAGGGATGCTATGGATTGTGTCTCAGAAATTAGTTAATTTGTAGGTTTTTTTGCCTGTGCTCATAGCCTAGACCAGAAGCAGCGATGGAGCCCGCAAAGAGAGTGATCGGGAGGGGGGAATGAACCCAGAAAAGGATGCAGAGATCTCACAGAAGTGTCACAGAAGGCAGCGGGCTGAGAGCTGTGGGCTCCCCAGTGCCAAGCCACACTGCACAGGCCCCTCCTGCTGAGGCTGCAGGCAGCACCAGCGACCGGAGCTCAGCCTGGTGCCAGTGCACACAGAGGTGTCGATTTAAAGCAGGTCTTACTCTGCAGTGGAAGGTCACTCTGCCCCAATGCTGGGAACAGCTCTTCTCCTTCACGTCCCCTCTGACACAGAGGCACTTTCTGGGGGCTCCCCAAGCACCCACGGGCAAGGGAGCACTCAGGGACTGCCTGTGCTGGCTGAGCTGCCCCACTGCACACACTGGGTTCTCCTGGTGTGGCTTGAGGCACCCCCAGCACTCAGAGACTTTTCCTTGCGAGGGTGTGACATTCAGCTTGGATTTCTTTCCCCTCTTGCATCACGGACTTTGTCACTCGGTCAACGGTTGATGTCATTTTTATGTTTGGAGAGGAAATTAGTCAGAGCTCAAGGATAACACAGCAGTGATTTCTGGTACCCCACAGGTAGCAGAGAAATGACACTACTGTGCATTTGTGGGAGTTAAGATGTGTCACCACGGATGTGTCACAACCCTGAGAGCCCCAGAACTGGGCTGTGCCCTCAGTTCTCCCTTCTCTCTGCCCTAGGTGGGTTTGCTATTTATGGGGTGGGAGGAGCAGGGCACACCTCAACTGTTGATTCTGCAGATGAGAAAATACCTTTTGGCTTTATCTTCTTGACATGCTTGAGGCTTCATTTTCCCAAGTGATTAACTATTTTGTGACAATCTTTGTGACCAAAATAACTAAACAAAAAAATGGTTGGTATAAATGCCTCGTGTGATGAAGAAAAAAAAAACCCTCCGAACCCCCCATTCCTTTCCTTCCTGCTCCCTCCCTGTAACTGCCTGGTCACCCCACACTCAGCCCCACTTCAGATAATAACAGGGAATAGAGAAACACAGGAGGAAGGACAGGATGAGAACTAAAACACTGAAGAAGTGGAAGAAATTACTTCTTTCATCAGGAGATTTTCTACCAAAAACAGACAGATTTTTTTTTTTTTTTTTTTTTTTTTTTTTTTTTTTTTTTTTGTGTTTTAAGGACAAAAAGCTTGAGCTCAAGTCTAGAGCTTAAATGAGAATCAAGGAGAGCTGTTTTTAAATCAATCTGTTAAAATCCATTCCAGAATAAGCTCTTACATGGTTTGTACAAGTCACTTATAACTGGGAAGAAGGAAAATCTAGCCCTAGAAGTCATAGGAAGAAGTTTGTTGGACCATGCATACCTTATTAAAAAAAAACAGGATGCAGAAAGTAACTAGCCCAGCAAATTACTTTTGGTTTAAATGTGGTGTTTCTAAATTTTTTTCCAAACTGAAAAACCCCTGTTAATTTAAAACATTCTTCTTAAAACTGAGCAACAAAACAAGCTCAGTCTTACATGGTAAAGATATATAGCTTGGTATCATTAAGAATATTTTCTGTAAGAAATAGAGCAATATGACAGTGAACGTATCATTGACAAATTTACCTATAGATCTGTATTATGACAAGCATAAAAATCTATCTACACTACAATACAGCCCTTCATAATAGGTTTTGATAGCTGAATATATAGAAGCTGTCATGAATACAAATGGAGGGAAACCTGCTTTCCAGCTATTCTGCAACACAAATCTTTCTGTGTGTCACTGAAATAATTTCTGCTGCTTTTTAAAAGAAAAGAAAAAGATACTGGGAATGTACTTCTTTTTCCAGCTACACCATTTGAAGCTCTCATCCAATTTTTCTATAGCAAAAGCACAGAGAACCTGAGGGCAGAGCCCCTGAGTATAAGGGCTACAAATTTAGCAAAGTTATTGATAATAAACATGTTTATTTCACAGGGTGTAAAGAACAAAACTTATATTGTTACATATAATTGTAGTGATGGTGTCATTGGGACAGAACAACTTAAAGTATGGGCTGGGGGAATTAAATTTAATCCTATTTACTTTTTATTTTGGGTGAAGAAGGAAGAAAATAATTTGCTACTACTGAGCAGTGAGAAAACTGCTGTTCCATAACTGTGAAGGGCTAAAAGTAGCTATCATTTTAGAGCCCTAATTACAAGCAAGTTAAATAAAAAATAAGCCTGGCCATACTGTAAGCAAAATATATGCATACACTTTTTTTGGTGTGTGGTGGTGAGGCATGGAAAAAGTGTTTTAAAAAGAAAAATCTTCACTGGTTCTCCAAAAGAAACAGAGGCAGCTGGACAGCAGGATAAAAATCTGAAGTTGTAAAAGCTTTGGTTGAACTCAGAATCCAGACTTATGAAAGGAATAAAATCTTTACTATGCTGTGGATGGGCAATTTCCCATAAAGAAAATCTTCTCCTTTCCAGTGCCTTCTGTTATTAATACTTACTGTGTTTCAGATTATCTTCATCCGTAACCCTTTAGAAATAATACAGCTGGTGCCTCTTTCTCTAACCAGAGAATTAAAAATTCCTCTTAGCCTGGGCTCCAAAACGAGAGTGCTGACAATACTGGCCCTTCCTCAATCACTTTGAGCACACACCTCTGGTCAACAGACTTGGGGCTGTTTGCAGGCAACTGTCCTGCCTGCTCGAGGAAGAGCACAAGAGCCATAAAAATCCCTGTTATGGCTGGGATGTAAGAGAGAGACATGGATTTTATGCACATAATACATTCCTGCCTTATAGAGCTTTATAAGCTACAAAGAGGATGTTGTCTTTGAAGCATAAAGTGGTGGACACTTGGCAGTCACTTTTGGTCTTATGGGCATCCAAGGGGGAAACAACCTCTGTCAAATTGAGTTGGTTGTCAATTGGCTGATGAGAAGCTCAAAATTACCCGAAAATGTGGATAATTTTTTTCCAGGCCAGAAAGCCCAAACCACATGCCAGGCTGCATCAAAAGAAACGTGACCAGCAGGGTGAGGGAGGTGATCCTGCCCTTCTAGTCCACTCCCATGAGACCCCACCTGGAGCTCTGGGGCCCCAGCATTGAAGCATGTGGAGTTCTTGGAGTGATTCCAGAGAAACACAAAGAAAAGCAAAGCATTTTGGTTTTCTCTGTAACATGGTTTAGTGCTGGGTATCCCTGCTTGCAGAGGATTGTTGAAAAGAGATTGTCTTTAAGGTCTGTTACAACCCAAAACATTCCACAATTCTGTGAAATCACAGTCTCTATAATTGCATTTTCCATAAATAAACTATTAAATTAAAGGCAGGGAAAACTTCAAAGAAATTCCCTGTATTATCTGCAGGTACATACCCATACACTGCTGTTCAGCCAGCTGGGGAGAAATAGAGTGCAGGTAGGGAAAAAGGAAGACCAGTCTTCAAAAATTGTTTAATTACTCATTTTTGGAGTGAAATCAAGCGGGAGTAAACTGCATGCCTTTATCCCATTTAGAGATCCCACGTGTTTGTTCATTGCTGATTGACCCAGAACTGGCTCATTGGTGGGAGACAGGGAAAGGAGGGGAAAGGAGAGAGAGGTTTCAGCCTAATTTCTTCACATATGGATATCATGGGGTCAGAAAACCTGCACTATTAGCATCGGATGATGGTCTTTTCAAAAGTCCAAAGTATGTGTGCAGCAAGGATTGAAGTGACACATCACTCCCAGAGGTGGCTGTTCCAGTGGACTGAGGTGTGCCTGAATTAAACTGTGTGGTTTCTTCACTCTCTTCATTCCATCACGTTCCTTTGCACATGAAACTGCATATTAGAAATTATCCAACTCAGGATACTCTGTGCTTCTATGATTCCACAAGGCCTCCACTCCATGTGCCACGGGATGTTTACCCTCCTAAATGCATCAAGTTTAATGCACCAGTGTGTCTGAGTGTGCAGCCCTGTGAACAAACAAAGCTGCAGGCTGTCCCTGTGTTACTCCAAGAGACAATCAGACAAAACAGACTCACCCAGGAGAGCTGCAGTCAGTCCATTTGGAAATATGACTGCCCATCAATGACAAACCAGGGACTCTCTAAAACAAATAGCTGGGCTAGTGCCCAGGCTCAAGATGGGAAAAAAAAGCCTCTCAACAGCTCCATGCTCAAATGAAAGAGAGGAAGTGCTTAAAGCAGAAAAGTCCCATATCTAAAAGAGATAAAAATGAAGACTCTCCAAATGCAGATCAGGGAGAGATGAGGTTTTGTAACACTGCCAAGGGAAAAATACAAACGGGCTGCACTTCAGAGCCTCAGTGCAAGTTCTATTAAGGAGTTTTCTTCAGAGAAGCAAAGCCTTTGTCTAGTCTAATCTGCAAACACACAGAAGTTATTTTTCCTCTGAGCAGTTACAAGCTGGTGCAAATAATCCTCTTCATCATCCAACACCAGCATCAGAGGTGGCTGACAATGAATGTCTGCTAGCAGCATTTCTTGCTCCTCAAATCCATCTGCCTTTGACAGCTTACTGCAGCTCATTTTCATCTAGTAACCCTTGATCAACATCTTAAAAAATGCAACTCATGTTGGAGCTCCTGGTAATCATAAGCTCTTAAAACATAAATAATTGTTCTTACAATGAAGATTCTTGTATGCGCCTTTGCAGGAAATGCTAAAACTTGCTACACAGTTGTCATGGAGCCTCTGGTTCTCAGAAGCAGCTGGGCCACTTTTCTATTGCAAATAAACATTTCTTATCTAGTTTCAAAATATTTGGTACATGCACTTAAAATGTAACTGCTCTGTTAATAAACATTAGAGGAGATCAGCTTTATATATCAAATTTCCTTCTCACCATTCTTTCTGGCTCTGTGTAGATTTTGTACATTTTGACATAGAAATTATTTGTTCTTGTCTGCACAGTGCATCAGCAGCAGGACCCGGTGTCAGATTTGGCTCCAAAACACTGTTTTGTGATAAATAATCTTTAGTTACATCACTGAAGTACCCACATTTGTATAACTCAGTGCTGCTTCTGCTAATTCAGGAGAGGCTGCCTGATGTCATTATTCTCAGAAGCTGGCTCTAAATGAGGAGCATACAGGTGCTCTGAATTTTTTTAACTTGTTATTATGGCATAATAGGTTGCTTGCAGATTTAAATTTTATTCATGAATTTTCTGCACACGTGCAAAATGGAGAAGATTTATTTTAGCTTGTCTTTTTACAACTGGTCTGAGGATGAAATGCAACTTTGCCATAAAGTTCACCAGATGCAGAATTTTTCTTCTTCTGTCCCATAATACTCCTTAGATGAGGTTCAAGTGCATTAGCAGAGTAGTTTCAGAGCAGATTCTTATTTTACTTTCCCCCAGCTTTTAAGTGGTGTATGTTCCTCCCTGGGTACCTACACAGAACTTGCAAATATTAATGAGAGCTGTGTGTGTGTTCCTGTGGGAAGGTAAACCTGATACTGAAACTCTGCTCTGCTAGGTGCTCACGTCAACAGTTTCATTTGTTTTGGCTAGAGGTGTCTATGATTTAGTCATTAATCCCAAAATAGAATTTTCACATTGAAGTGATAGTTAATCCAAAATGGTGTTCCAATATTTAAAGTAATAATATTGTGTTTAAGAATCTCATCGTTTATTTTCCTCCTCACAAAATTTTACATGCCTTTAGGGACAGCTACCAAGCATGAGGAAATAAAGTGCTCCCAGCCCAAAGAATACTCCAATTATACCTTAAATTATGTAAACCTAGTGAGTAACTTTTAACCAGGTTAAAGGTATTTCTGTCCAACAGCCAGCCTATTAAACAAGGCACAACAAGGAACAAGCCTGAAAAATCTCCACACCCTCACAGCTCCTGAACAGCTCCAACTGCAGCCAGAGTCAGCTCACCTTTCTGCCCCTCCTTCCACACCCTGAGGACGGGTGGGTGGAGAGAAAAGAAGATGCAATTTTTGCAAGGATAGACCCAGAGAGAGCAACTTAACCTGCTTGGCATTACTAACAACACAGCCTCTACAGGCAAGTGGGGAATAAATCCTCATTAGCCCAACATAACAGGTAAGGCTAAAGCATACAAGTCATTTTATGATGATCTGCTGGAAAATAACTGTCAGCCAAAGCACCCTGATCCACCTGGTGTCACAATAAAGCAAAGTGGCTTCACCCGTGTTAAATTTTATATGAAAAACTGTTTTGTTTTGCCCAAGCTATCAATTTCTAATTTAATTATGCTGCATATTGAATTCTACTTGTGTAAACACAAATTGTCAATACATTATTTCGTGCCTAAGGATTTTAGGTCCTTTCCTGTAAGACGATGCGTCACAGTTTATTGAATATCTATAGCATTGACCAATTTTTCTTCTTTGCCTGTATACCAGAACTACTTATTGTAAAAAAACTTAATTTAAAACTCAGATGATGACAAAGATATGTCCTCAATGTTATTTCAAGGATATGCTTAAAAAGCCCC
This sequence comes from Motacilla alba alba, assembly GCF_015832195.1. Lineage (NCBI taxonomy): Eukaryota > Metazoa > Chordata > Aves > Passeriformes > Motacillidae > Motacilla > Motacilla alba. The sequence goes on from NC_052022.1 coordinate 7,414,754, forward strand.
CAAACTTTTAATAATAAATAAGTTGCATGTTCACAGAATAGAAAGCAGAATAATTACTCAACTGCTTTAAATAAATTGTGGTACCCTAATGCTAATCAGCTTTAGTAACCTCAAAAAAAAGGAAGTGAATGTACATTCATTTATATTCATTAACTAGGCAGGTTTTCTATTTCAGGAAAGCAGAAGGGTTATCATGAGACTTTTGTTTCTATTCCTCCCATAGAACATCAGTCTTTGGATCAAAAGCATGATGTTTCACTTTAAACAGATTTCTTCATGCCTCAGAATTTTCTCCTCAAAACCACATTGAGCAAAAATGATCAGAACCATTGATACATGAAAATAGTAGGAAAATTAAATAAAGAAGATTTGAACCCTAGGGACACTTGGCTTTCTCAGTGCTGCTTCAAGGGATAAAGAATTTGAAAATTGTGATGTAAAGATGGCAATTATTCCTGACCTGAAATGACTTGAAAGCAGAGTTCAGTAGAGTTCAGTCAGAAAGATTTTTGTCACCCAAAGTCTGAAATGCTTTTAGCCCTACTGAATTCAGTGTGATGCTCTCCAGTGAACACTGCCAAGCGTGGTGTTCGCCCCACTCTCCAGGCTCTTGGGGCCTTTGCTGGACAGATCCTCTCCCAAAACATGCCTGATTCTGCTTAAAGACCAAACCAACCAAGCCAAAAACCCACCCTGCTGCTCAGTGAGAGCAACATGCCCCGAGACATGGCAAGAGAATTGGTGAGAATGGCTACTCCTAATCAGTCACATAATGTAAATATGTAATATATGATGTGAATGTGTAAATATGTTCATATACACATATCTGGGGTATCTGAAGACACAGACCATTTCAGCACTCCCTGGTGCCAAGAAGTCACATTTTGTGGCCACATGAACCCCGAGGCATGCCAAGATCAAATACCACAACATGTACACACTTAAGGGAGGGTTTGCTAATCAGTGCCAATCAGAGAGTAAAATATTCCTTCAGTGCAAGAGCAAAACCCAGGTCATCTTGGCTTCTCTTGGGCCATTCAGTTCTGACCACTGCTTTCTTCTGCAGGATGGACTAGTGGGCAGCAGAGGCAAGGAGCACACCATAAATTCACTTTGAGAAAAAAACCCTTCCCAATGACTGCTCTGTGTTCTAAGGCAAAGGGAATGAGGAAACAAAGCATCAAGAGACATCACAGAAAAATACATATTTGCCTCTTGTCTTTGTGGTTCTTAATTTGGGGGGTGGAGGGGTGCTTTCTTTTGGTTGGTTTCATTTGGTTTAGGTTTTGGGATTTTTTGTTATTTTTAAGGCAGTTCTTCATCAGAATGTAGCAGAGCATCCTGCTGTGGATGAAGCACAGTGGCCAAGGGGTCAGGCTATCAGTTTCAAGTAATATAAGACAATTCAAGTGAAAAGTGATAGATCTGAAAGACAGAAAATAAAATGCAGAGCTTTATTACCGAGAAGGTGAACCAGAAAATAGCATACAAAGAAATACGGGCAATTCAGTAGTAAGGAGAAAGGGAAATTCACCTAAGCACTGCCATGGACAGGAGTCTTAGCAGGGGCTCAGACTACATAATGAGAAGGACTACTCCCTAAGACTACTTGGGCCAACATCAAATACCTTTAATTTCCACTGATGCCTATTAAATTGAATTAATGCAGTGGAGCTGTCTGGTACCCCAAGAGGCCCCTGGCACAAGTGCCAGCTCCAAGAGCAGAGCATTCCTGTCTCCATTCCCAGGCAGAAACATCAGTGTTTCATGGAAGGCTTGCAGGAGCCCACCATGGCTCCCTGACACTGGCCATGCAGTGTGGGCAAGCTGCCTTCCTCCTGACATCTTAACAAATTCAGGAGCAATCCTTCACCTTGATTGTTAAAGACTAAAACCAAAACAACTGTAATCAATAACAGCATCCAAGGCCCAGGAGGAAATTTAAAAACGAGCTCTCAAGGTCAGGGATTCAGTGGAAAGAGATCCCTGCTGACAAGAGGCAGAGCTTCGCTGAGCTGGTGGCTACATCTGCAGGACAACTGCACCACGTGCATTTTCAGCATGCTGGAGCAGCAAACAGGAACACACGGAGCTGACTGGCAGCACACAGAAGGGTTAACCCTCAATTCCATGACAGAACTTAACCCAAATAAGGTCTGTGATATCGAGTCTGAAGGGAAAAGAAATCAATTCTGGTTCCCACGGGTAGGATTTCACCACTTGATTAGAGAAAGAAATGAATCTTTAAAGCATACTTACAGGAAAGGTATTTTCCATTTGCATGAAAGATGGGGATGGCTGCATCCCAAGTTAATGAAATCAAGTCTTCTGTGCCTGTTTGAGGATTTCATCTATTTGAATTATGCAAATATCAAATATAGCTTCATTGTATAAAACTTCAAAATGAGAACGCTATCCATAATATCCACAGGGGCCAAAATTATATCCCCACTTCCCAACTTAACATTGTTTCATTGAAGGCCAGAAAGAGGTGGTGAGTTTGTCCTACAGCATTGTGTTCCAAGCTATGACAGTCAATTTAGAGGACACTCCTGCCTGTCAGCAAATAAACATTAAGTCATTTCAAATTTCACCTCCATTTGATAAGGTTAAAGCAATCCTCTCATGGAGATAGGGGCTCAGAGGCAGGGTTTTGAGTGGTAGTCATCAGGCACAGGGAGGCTGACAGCCACGTGGGTTTGGAGGAGGGCACCAGGGCAGCCTGGCAGAGTGCAGCTGGGCAGCAAGAGGAGGGGCAGCACAGGAATATCTTACCCCTGATTCAGAGACCAGAACATGCAGGAATTGGTTCCTTCACCTACAGGCAGAGATCTGGATGTGCACCAAGGGGGACTTGTGTGGTTCCAGGCCACCTTTCTCAAAGTTTCCTTTGGGCAAAAAGTATTTGAAAGGTATCTGAAATGTTCAGCTTGCTTAGGCTTGCTGGACCTTGCAAGTCCAGCAGTCTCCCAAAGGAGGATACAGAGCAACACAGGCCACACCAAGGAGCACCAAGCATGATTTTCCATTCCAGCCTTTTCCTTCCAAACCAGCAGAGTCCTTGGCTTTATGGCCAGAGACATGTCTCCACTCCCAGGACAGGCAACCACACCACAGACTTGCAGAAATGATCACATTCTGTACCCCAGAAAGGGAACGAGGAAAGTTTTCCAGCCTCTGCTTGGAAAACTGTCCCTGGCCATGTCCTTCTCATGATTAGAAATTTTCTCATTTCTGTCTGTACTCATTCATGGCCCCTATAGACCTATTAGTTCTTGTGCCAATGCTCTCATTTCGATCAACACAGAGAACATGGCAGTATTTTGTAATATCAGAGTGTTTGCACCGTAGGACAATGTTTTCTAAATTGTCAATATGTTCTTAGTAATAGAAAAGAATGCATTCAGATGTTGGCTTGGACCAGGAGACAAATAGAAAGGGGATATTTAAATTCCATATAGCTATCAAAAAGCTTTTTAGAATTCAGTAGATGTGTGTATGAGCAGGAGGCAGGAAAAGGGAAGGGAATCCAGCCAATGGAAAGCTTCAGTCTCCAGACATTAACTTTAAACAATGAGTTCCCAAGGCTGCCTCCAAGTACACCAGGTGGGGAAAAATGTCCAAGAAAGGGCACAAGGGAAGCACTGAAGGCAAGAAAAGGAAAAGGAATACAGTCACAAACCTCCACAGGCACAGACACTGCTCCAGTTGAGGGGGGATGGCTCTTTGTGCCTACCAGACCAGCAGTTTCAGAAGAACTTTCTCATTTTGCTCTTCTATTGCAGTTTTTTTGGTTGGTTCTTTTTATAGCAAATCTATAGTCGGCATGGATTTAAAGCTCTTTAAATGTGAGCTTAATCAAGGGTGCTACAACTTTCAGACTCAAGTCTCTAAGCTGAAGAGGAAGGTGTGCAGGCTGGAGGGAACATTGTTGCTCTGCAGCTGTAGGCAATTGCAAACTGCTTGACATAACCTGACTTAAACAGGCTGGGCTCCTTGGGCAGTGTCTGAACATGTTTAACATGCCAGGCTTAACCCACTGCACGCTGAGATCAGACTGATTGTGCCCAGAGTCACTCTGCATACAGCTGTTTCTCAATCCCCTTTGCAAGGTTTTCAAACCAGGGTACAAACCAGATCTTCCTCTTTCCTTGGCACTGACTGCCCCACTGTACTTACAGATAACTCAAAGCCAGCTGAACGCTTCTGTTTGCTACAATAAACAATGCAACCTCTTTTCAGCTTTTGTTAAAGATCTGCCTCCCCATTATCCAGCCACCTTGGTAGCTTTTTTCCCTCCAACCTCAATTTGGGTAGTTGCATTTTTTCAAAAGTTTAAGTTTAAAAATAAATATACTCTAAACCATTAAGCTTCAGTAGCTAAGTTACTCCTCTAGAATCATCATACAAGATTTCAAAAGTTCGTGTATATCTGAAAATGCCAATACATGCTTTCACACACTTTGGCAGAAGCTGATGTCATCATTACTAGCACTAAGGCTCAGGTATTTTGGCTTTCGAGACAAAACAATCCCTTAAACACCATCTTATGAACACCTGTAACACAACCCATTTCACCCATTTTAGACAAGCGCTTCTTTCAAGCAATCAGAAGGGTCAGTTGAGTAAGCCTGTGACAGAAAGTCAGACAGCTTTTAGCAATTTCACTGTCTGAAGGACAAGGGCAAGCACCAATGTGCTTTTGCTTTTGACTTCTGCTTGACCTTCATCACACAACGCTGGTTCTTATCTCATGGTTAAAACCTGACCTGTTGGAAGCTGTGTTCACAAGAAAGACTGTTTGAATATCTGTGTACTCTGCTGCTGACATACTGCAACCTTTAGCTACCTTAAAAGTTTTATTCTGATTTTTGGTTCGGTCTTAGCAGATTCAAGAACTCTCTTCTATAGAAATCTTTAAGCATTACTACGAGATTCAGCTGGTGAGGACCTTCATTCTCAGTGTCTTTATGGGACAAATGTCAGCTTTCTTTTCAAACTCAGGGAGCTCAAAAGTTGTCTTTATTGGAGAGAGAGACAATGTGAGGCACAGGAATTGTAACATCAGCAAGTACTGGAGCTTATCCAACAAAACACATTTTGGTGTGCACACAACAGAGGTAAGTAACCCACCCAGAAATTAACACCTTTTTTTTTTCTTAAAAAGTTTACATTTTAGGAACAGAAGGATGTGGGGGGAAATAACCAAAATTTAAGGGAGAGCATTTCAATCCTTTTTTTTTTTTTTCTCTCGTCTACTCAAATTTTTTGTTCTACCACCTTAAAAAGCTCATGTTCCTGTTTCTGAAGGCAGACAGATAACATGCCTGGTTTTCCATACACAGAAAGTTTCATATTGAAAGCAGACATACTGGGACAGACCTAGGACTCACCTGCCCATTAATTTCTCTCTGTGATGATCCCACATAGAGATCTGCAGGAGAAGGAACAAGGGATGTTCCTGTTCTATTCACACCAAGGTCTTGGCAGCCAGCAGTATCAGGAGTTTCTAGAGCGGAGATTATATCTTGTTCTTGTCAGCGCCATCCTTCAAGGTTATATTTAACCTCTTTTAGGATCTCATTTTTACATCTGACTTCCACAACAGCGAGTTTCACAATTTGAATTTTGTGCCTTAGGGTAAAAGGACTATAACAATTGCAGTTACAGCAGTCTACTAGAAAGCATAGGTATATACTGAACTCCAGGGATTTGGTTATGAAGGAGAAATCAAGAAGAAATATTCTAATATTTCTTCAAATCAAAATCATCTTCAGCAGCACCATACCAGACATACCACAAAAATTCTGGGCATGAGGTGGCTGCTCGTTTAGCTGTGTAAGACAAACATTACACTGCACAAAAGGCAAGCTGGCAATAATATATAGAGGAGCAAATCAAGGTGGATTTGCAGAAATGCAAATGAGCAAGGACTGCATGAGCAAGGACAAAATATTTACACTACCCTCTGAAAGGGGCTGAGCTTTTTGGCAAGGTTCAGCTAGAGATTGGAGCAGATGCTGCCTAATCAAACATGGGAAAAGAAAGCCATTTACACCGAGGACAAGGATGGATGGCTAAGAAATGTTATCTTCTCTAATGAACCCCTGTTGTTTTTATACTGATGATTAAAGTTTAGTTTCCTAGTAATTGTTACACATGTGCCCCTGTTTGCAGGTGGTTGTCAAGTGCTTTCTGAGCACTCACAGAACTCTCCCTGCATGTTTCTGTAACAACATCCACCTGCTGATGGATCCCCAATTCTAACCTCATATCTGCATTTCAACTTAAATTCCTTATTCTAAAAATTGATCAGAACAAAAATGCTGGGTACTTTTAAGAGGGAATTAATGCAACAATGAGAAGCTTACAGACAGCTTAAGAGGAAACATGGAAAAGTTAGCTCATCACAGTACCAGACCTCTTTCTCAGTTTCACCTTTCCTTGAAAGTCACAATTCATAAGATTAAAAGGTTCTTGGCAGACTCATTTAATCCATAATATTCTGGCCTTGATATTACTCATCCATGAATAGCAGAGATCAGAAGGATAACTGCTTTCTCACCTAAGCAGTATAAGCTTATGATACCCTCAAAAAAGGCTGGAAAACTTCTACAGCACATTGTGCCAAATAGAATTTGAAATCTTCTCTGTTTATCTTCAGTGGTTTAGGAACTCACCTCTACAATGAAAGGGAAGAAGTCTTTAAGACACTGGTCTTACAGAAATGTTGCCTCCAGTAAAGCAAGAAGTGATGTAGGATAATCACAGAACTATAGAATGGTTTGGGTTGGAAGGGACTGTGAAGGTCATCTTGCTTCAACCCCCTGCCATGGACAGGGACACCTTCCATCAGACCAGGCTGCTCCAAGCCCTAACCTGGCCTTAGACACTTCTCCAAGTCCCTTTGGAAGGCATCCTGTCCTTCAGGGGTGTCAACCACACCACTCAGCTTGGTGTCACCTGCAGATGTGCTGAGGGTGCACTCAGTGTGACACTCTGTGTCATTAAGATAATAAATAACAAAATTGAAAGCTTCACTAACAAATGCACAGATATTAATGTTCTTCCCCATTAAAATTCACAGGCTTGCAATCATTGTTAAAAGATAATGGCCCCAACATCAGATAGGAAAACAAAGGATTTAATTACAGGAACTGTGGTATAATTTGAATATGAAACAACAGAGGATTAGATAATGCATTTAGCTTTCACAGGTGAAGATTCCAATAAATTATCTGTGAACTTCCCACAAATGACTCCTACCTACTGAAACTGGGGAGTTGCAAGAGCAATCTACATTTGAGATGGCATCTTGCTCAGAAGAGAGAGCAAGAAAACAGAGAGAAACTGGGAAATTAATGCTTAAGACAGTATTCTCTTGACCAAAGAATAAGGGCAGTAGAAGTCCATCTGCTTCAGACCTGTAGCAACATCTTTCTCCACTTTGAGAGAAATAAATCTTCCTGCTTTCTTATCCACTCTGAAGAAAAAGAAATTTCCCAAGGCTTCTACTTGTAAGAAAACATGTCTTGGGGAGGGTTTGCCATGATACAGCGTGTATTTTTCAGAAGCTGAGGTGACACAGCCTGTCCTCAACTCCAAAGGCAGCAATCCCCTGCCTGTTTCTTGGCTCAGGTTCCACAGTAAGAGATATTGCCTGAACTTCCCTAATTCCTTCTCTTAGCATTTACCTAGGAGTGCCAGAAGAACCAAGGGCCACTAGGTTTATTAACTACAGCTTGTAAGAGAGAAAGAGAGAGAGATTAATAATATTAAAGTTTAGGGCCAACATGGGTAATGGTCCTTAATGAGGCTTAAAGACTTTGGGTAGCTGTAAGTATAGGGCAGAAGTACTTCAGGAATCTCAGCTGGGCACTTATTCTCTGGACAGCACAGATGCTGAAGCATAAACAATCAAAAGCTTTAAGTCCCTACAGACCAGGTGAAACCCCAGCTTCAGACCAGGTGAAACCCCAGCTTCCTTGTAGGCATCAGGAGAAAGACAGAAGCATGGCCACCACTCTACCAAAGCACCAGTAATGCCCTCATTGTCCTCATGGGCTTCCCATGCCAAACCAGCACTCAGGTGTCCCCAGAGACCCTCTCTGCCAAGGTATCATGTATGGGGAATTATCTGAATTACATTAGTGGTGAATCTGCTGCTCTGAGTGCAGTATTTGCAGGGTGAGGTTGTTTTCAAAACTGCAGACTTTTCATGCTAAAGCAATTTTTAAGTACTCTAATGCAAAGTGTAATCACACATTGATTTTTCCATTAAAACGACAAAAATCTTAAATACCTTGGGGGTGCTGGCCTCAATTAGTCCCTGTTCTTCGATTCTATTTTTCTTGGTGTTGTTTTGCCATCCCTCAGTGTAGGAGGAAAGGAAGAGTGTCCACTTATGCCCAAAGCACAATCTTCTATTACATGAGTCCAGTTAAAAGCAGGAGTGGATAAATTGCTTTCTGTACAATAGGGAGGCAAATTATGCTGGGCTCTCCCCATGTTCCTTTTAAAATTGCTGTGTGGAAACCTGAAGAAACAGATGTCTGGATTTTGGAAGTTTGCATTGAGTCTATTTTACTGTGGTTTTTTTTTTTTTTAACTGTCAGAAGTTCCCCTGCTCTTCAGAGGAGATTATTTGTACACAATTGCCCTGAGAAGCCATCATCTCTCAAAGCAGCCTTTCCATTGTCACCTGTTGAATAGCTGAGCTCAGTTTTGTGCTACCAGCATTCAGCAGCACTGATTGGTTTTGCCACTGACACCAGGTTAATGCTTTTGCAGAGAAGAGGAAGACAAATTTTACCGAACACCAGCGGGAAAATAATTTGCTTTTATCACTTTTCCAAGAAGCAGGACCTAAAAGAAAAAACCTACCAGTTACAGAGGGTGGATGCCCCATACACCAGATGTGGCCAGGCTCTGGTCTAAGTGTCCACCCATTTCAGTGCACTGAGCCTCCTACTTGTCTTGTGGAATTCAAAGTCCTGCTCAGGAAAACATATGGATGGAATCACCATACAAAACCCAGAGAGATTAAAATCATATCCAGCCTACAGTGTACTCATCTTCAGACATGTCTGCAGCAAAGTGCCTGAAGAAAGGCAGCTTGATGGAATGATTAAAGAACTGAACCAAGAGGAGTCAATGAAACTGAGTTTAAAGAACGTGGGCTGGAGCTGTGTTCTGGAATCTCATAAATTAGCTTATTCTTTCCATTTTTGTTCTATCCCTAACCTTTAGCTTTTTCAGTAGGGAAAAAGCCAGCCAAATTCCAGCCTATGAAGGAGCATCTAATTTTCCTGTAACAGAAGTCTATTGTCAAATTACACTGTGCCTGAGTCATACCTAGATGACAACCATGCATTTTTCACAACTACTTGAAGTACTCCGAAGTAATTTGCCTCCTGAAATTTGCCAAGTGCCTTACAAAATACACTTCTTCAGTGATCTTTGGAGAGGCTATTCCTACACATAATACCTTCATTCTGAGCAGAGCATTAAACTGCCAGCAGCAGTATATGGCAAGAAAATGGTGCTCCATCTGAAGTTCTAAGATATCCTTTGAAGTTCTGAGTCAAAGTTTTATCTAGATTCAGCTAATGGCTCAGTAAAGCTGATCATGGTGTTCACAGAGGCTTTGGTGCTGTTATAGAATAGCCTGGCATTGCTTTAATAACAGCCACCAAAAAAAGTGGCATGGCTTTGGTCAGGTCTGACTTCCTCCTGCCTAGCTTTTCCAGCCCTTCCCTTGTGCCCATTTTATTTTTGTTTTGGGGTGTTTTTTTGTTTTGTCTCATTGTTTTGTTTTTTTTCACTTAGAGACAGGGTCTCTCTTTCATTCCATGGCTCTTACCAGTGTCAGTAAAGCCTCTGGCTGCTCTTGCCCTGTGAAGCAGACCTGCCCTGAAGCTGTCTGTACCATACCACATCACAGGAAACCACCACTGCCACTGCCTTCAGGTTGACACTCAGTGTATGTGACACACTTAACTGTTACACTACACACAAAAAAATTTAAAACTACCACTACACTGCCTTTCTCAGATGAAGGCACTGCTGTAGGTTGTAACAAATTCCCTTGCCTGCTTATTAAAAGAGCTCTAGGATATCTGCTGTCCAGGCAAAATTCATCCTACATCAGATGATCCCAAAGCAGAAAAGTTGCAGTTCTGTAGAGGTGGGAAAGAGAGAGCAGTGGGAATTTCCTCCCTCACATGTCCCAGGAGAGCTGATGGTGCTGGATGGTACCAACAGGACCTCCAGCTGGGCAGGTCCAGCATCAGCTCTGGCTCCTGCAACTGCTGCAGCTACAGCAGTGCTTTAATGCACCTCCACCGTCCTTGGCAGACAGATCACTTTGATATTTCTCTTTTCTGGATGGAACATCTCATGGACAGGAGACAGAAAAATGCTGCCCAGATGACAACTGGCAAAGCACCCACCATGCCCAGCAGCCCCACTCAGTGGATCTGTGGAAGCAGGGGAGGGCTGCTCCAAAGGGCCAACTGGAAGTGTATAATACAGAGAAAGAGGATGTAGCAGCACAAATGGACCCTTATTTCGATGTCTGTACTGTGGTAGGCTTGAGGCTGCTGTATGCAAAATGATCAAGGCTTTTAGCAGAAGCTCAAACTGAAGCTGCCAAGGGAAACACCATAGAAGCTTTAGAGCCAACCCCTTTTTCAGCTGGGATCATCAGAACTCACTTTGTTGTAGAGTCAGACCCAGTGTGATGACAAACCACACAGCTGCTTTTGTACAAATGTGCTTCTGGACAATGAGCAGACTGGTGTAGCCTTGGCCAGTGAGCAGACACTGCTGGTGGTGCTTTCCCTCCAGCTCCTGTCGAGGCTCTTCCCATACTGCTCCCCTCTCCCAGTGCTAACACTTCCTAAAGACTCTTAACTTACTTTCCTAAAGATTCTTAACTTACTTTCAGCTATGGAAGTGTTCTTTTTGTAATATTTCTAATTACTGCACTAGTTGAAGCTCTCTTTTACAGAATCCTTCCTTTACATTCCCTTTCTGTGTTTGCTACAGACCACTTATAACATTTATAATTATAAGATATATGCCCTCCAAACCCACCCTTTGTGAGAGCTCTCTGCTACAGTGCAGGGGCCTCAGCTCAGGTGTTGGAGCAGCAAGAGGGCCCCAGTGGCACCTTGTGACCATTTAGGTGGTCACTGCCTTCATGGCCATAGGAGAAAGAAAAGATCAAGTAGCCACGAAGACCAAATTGATTCCTGTCAGGGTGGGTCAAGCATATTAAAACAGGTTTTAAATACTGTTCAAAGCTTGCATTTCATGAAAGAGCCCAGTGTTTTCAGACTTATTTCAGTTTCTGCAGTGGTGTCACCCCATCCAGAGCCCTTCCTGCAAGCATCAATACCATTTATGGCAAGTAGTCTTTCACTTTCAACATTTACAATTAATTTCCATGACTGTTCTCGAGTGCCACACAATAACATGACACTAAAAAAGCATAATTTCCTCCTGGTGTCATCCTCTACTTAGCTTTCTCTCATAGTCAGATTTATGATTTTAATCTCTGTTTTATAGAACTTATCACTTTTAACAACCAGAAGAAAATGCTAAATTGTTTTTATTGCTGTTAGATGTACAAAGACACGATGCTATATACTGTCATTTACATTTCACATTAAAAGTGAAATATGCCATGAATGTGCAAGTATTGGTTTTAATTTGACCCATCTGTTAAATGGAAAACAAAGAGGACTTCTAAATCACAATATTTAAATTCAGCAATTTGTAAACAATTTATATGTTCATTTCTTCTGGGTTAAAACTGCCCTAAAGCATCACTGTTATGAAATCTCCAAATTAAATTGCTTTGCATTGTTCTCAGAAATGCAAGCCAGAGTAACTTCCTCCTCAGTTTATAAATTTATTCCCCAAGCTAAGTAAATTAGCAAGACTTGTATTAGGAGTCTTGCCACTGAAATAATTTTGGGGAATGCACACAAGTATCTCCTGCCTCCAGAAAGCTGAGAGGTGGAAGTGTCACATACACAGGGTGGCAAATTCCCTTACCATAAAGGGCAAACCTGTTGCTTTCATTCATTCAGCACTTCTGCAAGCAGCACTGCATCTCTTGTTCCATGCTACAGGAAGAATAATCAAGAAGGGAAGGAAAAGTCATGGCAATTTACCTTCCCCTCTCAGCCTAGCCAGGATTTGGATCTCAGGTTTGGCTTTAATGCAGCTGTGGTAAAGTACCAGGGGAGGGAGAGCCACGCAGATGTAAGGATCCCCCAGGCAGCACTTCAAGAGCAGATCCCTTTTTCTGCTTTGTGCCACAGGTGTGTTTAGCTCCACCGCTGAGCCTGAACCCCAGAATCTGTACGGTCACTGGAGTGAGGGACACAGAGCTCTTTTAATAAACCACAGCTGGGGCCTCTCCATGCCTTGTGAGAGGAGATGATTTCTTCATTTCATGGCCTGACTCAGACCATGGCAAAAGCAGGACTAGATGAGGAACCAGAGGATCCTCAGGGGGAAAAAAAATATTAAAAAGGAGGAAAAAAGTAATACAAAATCTAATCTACTTAAAGTTGTAGAAGTGGACAGATGCATGAATTTCAAGTCCCTATATCAGTCAGAGCATCAAAAAGCAACACAGAAATACTGAGTGTACTGTGCATTTCTATTCTAGATGGTTCATTTATTATATCCAGCACCATAATAAGCAACCCAACAAAACAGGAACTAACAGTAATGCAGGCAGGACATGATTAAGGGTGACTGTAAGATTATCAACAAACGTGGAGACTGCATGGGTCACTGCCCAGAAAGATTCCAGGCTGGTGGAATGACAGCTCGATTAGTTTTTTGTCTGATGAATGTGGTGAGAGAGATCAGAATCAAACATAATTTCAGGCCTTCAAATAAAACCAGAGGAAAAAAAATTCAAAGAGGGCGACTGCAATTTTGAGACCAAATCAACTCTCCAGTCCAGCTTCCTTAATGCTCAAATGCAACACAGTCACAACTGCTGAGGCTGAGAACTCTCCAAGGAGCATCCTGAATTAACAGGGAAATGCCTTCAGGGAGAGACAAGCTTGAGATCATCTTGAGGGAAGACAGTCTTCCCTCCTATCAGCAGCCTTGCTAAATACACTCATATTTGTAATTTAGTGGGAAAACATCCAAGTAGAGCTACTTTATATCCAGGCAACTCTTGCCTATTGCTACCCCAAAGGTCAAGCTGCAGCAGCCTGTCACCCATATTGCTGCATGTAGGCATGTAATAAAATCCAACAGAAACAGCAGACAGTAAATTGATTTTTCCCTCTTTTCCCCTCCCCCCTGTTCTAATGACAAAAAGAACCAAAAACACACAGAAACATCAGGCTTCTTGAAATGTGTCATCACAACCAAAAGTATTATCCCTCATTTTGTACCACTTTCAAACCATTTGGGAGAGCTTGGTGAGATAAAAAACAGAGGTTTCTGGGCTTTCTTCCCAAGTGGAAAGGGGGCAGCGAGGGAGGGGAGGCAGAGTAGGACACAGCTCTTACCTAGGAATAAAGTGATCTGTCTCCTGGAGCTCTTGCCCTCTGAACTTTCACTTTTCCTCAGGTACTGCTCCTGGTGCTTTAGTCCACCCTTCACTGCCACAGTCCCCTTCTTGTGGATCATCAGGGCTTTCATCATGCTGTGGCACATGAAGGTGACAGCGCCCAGCACGATGATGTACACAGCAAAGGCGCTGAAGATGCTGGCTTGGAACAGAGACCACTTGGAGGAGAGGCAGGTGCAGATGGTCATGTTGTGCTTCAGCTCAGGAATGTAGTGCCTGGGAGTGGGTTTGACACAGGAACTCGTTCTCTGGTAGCCCTCGACAATCTCCAGGGGATATTCTGTGCCCATGGCAAAGAGCAGGGGCAGAGCCACAATGACAGAGGTGCTCCAGACAAAGGCAATGAGCATCTTCACCGTGCGGGGTCCGGACACGGCCTTGAACCTGAAGGGGTGGCAGATGGCCACGTACCTCTCAAAGCTGAGCGTGGCCACGTGCAGCACGGTGGCATAGCTGCAGGCCTCGAAGAGGAAGTAGTAGAGCTTGCAGGCAATGTTGCCATTGGGGGTGGAAAAGGGGCTCCAGATGGCACTGAAGAATTCCACGGGCATGCCCAGCAGGATGACCAGCAGGTCGGAGCAGGCCAGGCTCACCATGTGGTCAGTGACCTCCTTCTGCAGGTAGCCTTTCTTCTGCAGGATCCTGGTGACTTTGATGGTGATGCTGTTGCCCAGGAGGCCCGCGACAAAGATGCAGATGTAGACTAAGGCCAAGGTGATCTTGACCCACAGAGCCACCTCAAACTCTGGGACATGGCTGTGGTCAATGAGAGGAGAACAGTCTGAAGCGGGTGTCTCTCCTGCCATGAGCAGTCCCAGGGTGGAGGTGCTCTCCTGCCTTCTCCAAGTTTCACATTCACAGCAAACAGATTCTCCTCACTTAGCCCCTCTCCCCGAGCCACACATGTCCGAGCAGTCGGGTATAATGAGTGTGTCTCAACCAGCCACACCTGTGGGGTTTGTTGGTTTGCAAGCAACAGCCTCTGAGTCAGTAAGTTAAACAGCAAAGTGTTTCAGCTCTTAGCTTTCTTTATAGCAAATACCTCTTGTTCTTTTTGGATTTTCCTCCTCTTTTCTCCACGGGGTGAAGCCTCTGCTCTCCAGCCCTTCACGGTGTGAACTGCTCTGCTTTCCACGCTTGTCTGTTCCCCAGCCAGCAAAGCAGCTTTTGGTCCTGGCCCCAGCAGAAGGAAGTCAGAGTCTGTGTGGTTATCCTACTCTGTTAACCATTAACCAAAATCTTGGCTATCCTTAGTCACTGTCAGCACAGCAGGTTTCGAGAGAGGGAAAAAATAAAAAAAAGCAAGCCCCTCATATCTGAAAGTCACTTCCTGTCACAGGAAGAGGTGTTTCTCCTAAAGCTGTGGTTTGGTTGTCAGGCTGAGTGTGTGAATGGTGCTGAAGAGAAAGTGTCTCCTCATGAGTTTAACATTCCCCGAGCTTCAGACTTCACTGCTGTGTGTGTTACTGCCCACATGCTTCACATTACCTTTAACGAAGAGCTCGCATCTGCAGTGCTGGTTATGGAGCCTGTGCAGCCACAGACTGATTTACATCAACAGGAGGTTCTGGTTTTCAGCTGCTGCTAATGAACTGGTAGCTTCTTAAAATAACTGCTTAGAAAGACTCTAAAGAGGCTTCTTGGAAGTTATAAAATAAGATGAGCTCTAGATTTAGACACGTGGATTCTTTCCCTTCAAATTTCCATCTTGCCATGTAAGATAACAGAAATAACCAAGTCAGTAATCCCAGTCATGCCAATGCTTTCAAATAATCTGGAGTAGCAGGGATGCAAATGTTCTTCCCCCTCCTGTGTCTCACCCCAGGGGGAAAGAATTTGATGCAGTCTTTAGTTTTAGTTTCAAACCATAGCACTGAAGGCTCCCGAGGTAACCCCTGGAAACATTTAATTAGAGGGTGTGTATATAGATTAGGAAACCTTTAAATTACAATGCAAAATGACAGTACAGATTTTGCAGCTGTAATAGAGAGAGGCCCGGTGCAGTGATCTGCTCCAGTGCCAAATCTAAGAGCAGTGGGCTCACAAAGTGATTTTTATTAACTAGACAAGCTCATGTGACACTTGCAGCTCGTGATAAAAGAGAAACATTAGGAAAATGTTATTAAACAGTCTCCTCACATTCAGTGGTTATCACTGTACCTCAGCAGCCCAAGTACACAATGAACAAAAAGATGCCCCAAACAGGATAATCAGCACCTGTTTCTGTGCATTATTTATGCACTTCTGTTTCCGAAAAATCACCTCAAACTTGGCAGAACTTCAAGCTGTGTAGTCCCAGTCATCTTTCCTTACGTTTGATAATTCACATTTGTTCTGCTCAGACAAGCTTTCTATTATTACCCCATTTCTTTCACTTAATTTTACTTTATAAAAGTGTGAACAAAGATTACATATGCATGACTGAATTGTGGAAATGAAGCTAATTAAAATTTGCTGCTTACCATCAAAAGGGAAAAGGGAGAGAGAGAGAGAGCAAAAGAGAAGGCCCAATAGGATTAGATCTCCCCCTTTTTTTCCACACCAATTATAAAATGCAGAACACAATTTTACGTTTTCAATATTATCTTTAGAACATACACAAAGTTTATTAAGTTTCTAATAAAGAGCTGGTGCCACAAAGGGGATAGGAAGGAAAGAGACAATTGTGGATAATCATAGATGGAGACCATTAAAAATAAAAAAATTCTCCATGGGTTACTGGACTAGATAAACCAGGAGTGAGTATTCCAGAATAAAATGCCTATTGTGGGTGATTACAGAAAGATATATCTTCCTGGAGAGAGACATTTCTCCACAACTAAATGTGCTTAATGCCTCTTTGTGGCACGGAGGTTGAGAGCTCAGTCTTTACCCCGGTGGATGTGATACCAGTTTATAAACTTAGGATTTTTTTTATGGTCCCAACTTAGGCATGTCATTAAATTTTTCTAGATATTTTGTAGCAGTGAAATGAGTTAATTCCTGTGTTGTTGCCTTTCCCCTAGCAGTTTTGAAAGTGAATGTGGAGTTGTACTTGGGAGAACACTCCAGGGAGTCCCTCCTGACTCCATTTGTTGCAATTGCACACCAAGACTTCAGCTGCTGAGGAGGAGGAGGAGGAGGCAAGAGCATTAAGGACAGAATCCACTGTATTTCTCTTCCAAATCAGCACCCGTGGATGCTGCACACTGCCAATCACTTGTCAGCCCCTTGGTGAGAGAGCTGAGCCTCCTGGGGATGCAGATCCCATGGGCTCGGGGTGCAGCTGGCCCTCTGTGCCACTCACTCCATGCTTACACAAATGTTTGCAGTGATGCAGTTGGTGGTAAGAGATGTCTGAGAATGGAGCACAGAGAATCACTGAGATGGAGCACAGACTGTTGTTGCTGTAGTGCAAGAGGTGATTTTTCACCCTCAGAGATAACAAAGCTGCTGTGATGGCCAGCCCCAGTTTGTTATCCAACAGTGTACAAGGTTTCCCAGAGGGCTGTTTTGCTTTCTTGCTTGGTCCTTGGATACCACCAAAATAAAAAGCCTTTTGGGGCAGAAGAAAGCAGAGTTTTACCATCCATCCACTGTGTGAAGCTGCCCTTGTGCACCTTGCACCCCACCGTGCCCATGGACCAGGCATCCCAAACTCCTGAAGAGGTGAAAACTGTCAGGTAGCAAAAAATCGCAGCTGGAATGAATGCTGGAAAAACAAACCCAGATGGACAGATGCTGCTGCATTTGGGTAAGCAGGTTGCAGATTAACCCTTTCCAGCACGCAGGGCCAGGCTGCTCCTGCCTGCCCAGAGCCCTTCCCTCCCCTGCTGCGCCGGGCTGGTGCAGCATCACCCCGTGGTTACTGCTCAAGCACCCACAGCACAGTGCCAGGCTGCTCTGACTGGCACACAGGCACTGCCACACTCCCGTTATCTCTGCAGAATTATTTCTCGATAGCTGCGTTGTGAATATGCAAATCCACCTTAATTGGCTACGCTAATCACACTGCTCCGACTGGTTTCTGTTCTCGAACTGTTCAAGCTACTTGACAGGAACAAAGGAAATATCTCGGTTTCTTGCTTCCCTTAGCTCAAAACTCTAAAACCTAAATGAAAAAGGAGAGCTATCTCAAAAGCAAAGAAAATGAGGCTGTGAAAAGGATTAACTTTTTTTCAGATAAAAACACATTGGGTTTTTTTGCCAGTCTTTACCATTTCCCATCTCAGTGAACCTCTTCTCCCCAGAATAGCTGTGATACCTTTGTCTTGCCAGTATTTGTTTAGAGAAAGTGAATCCTGGGCTTGTTCGATTCCCTTTGAAACACAAAGTAAACAAAATGAGATTGCTGTTCTGCAGTGACAGCTACTGTGATCTGCACAGGCAGAGGGGAAAGTGCTGCAGGAATGAAAGGAAGAAGCAGCACAGACAAAAGTGAAATGTCCAAGTGATTTCAAATGTTTTAAGAAATCAATTTGCTTAAGACAGCCCATGTTGGCTTTGTAAATTATTCTTCATTATAAATTTAAATAATTAAAGACAGCTCTCAGATAACTTGTGGCTTCTTTCTGCTTTCTGGAATCTAAGAAGCCTCTTTACCCTTAAGATCCCTTTCTATTCTTCTGGTGAGTTATTCTTGAATCATATTTTTCTCCTTTGGAAGATTATTGTGATAGTTAATAATACAAATAAATACAAGCCTTTTGTGAAATTTATTTCTTATTAATTTCCCCAGGAGTTTGGGTTTGGGTGAAACAGTTTAATGACCAGTGTGCTGTTAACTGCTTGGCTCCTTCTCTTCTGGCAGCATGGGAGACTGGGTCATGTGAGCTGGGCAGTGGATCTTCCATGTAATCTGAACATCCAGAATGAATTCTAATGGAATTAGATTACCTCCACAGAGCAGGCATCTTTTATTCAGCCATGTGCAGTGCTACCTGCTGTAATGCCATCCTTTTGGAGCAGTGTATTGTGAGTGTTTGCTTATTTGGAGGATAGAGACAGGATTTCAAGAGTGCTTCCAGGATACACAGTGAAAAAGATCTCTGCTCCAAATCATTCCATCTAAATAAATAGATTAAAGCACTTCTCTGCTTGCAGTGTATTTTACAAATTGGCAAGCAACATAAGAAGAAACTGGGCACAGTGAGAATAAATGGTTTCTCCAAGATACAGAAAATCTGTGCAACACCTGAGCCTCCTCAGCAATACACTGGATTCCTGCTAACTTCCTCACATGACCTGCAGCACCCAGACTGCTGAGCAAGAAATGCACTTCACTGGTCTTCACTGGCTGCTCTGGTGCTTTTAACTGATGTTAATTCATGGTAATTAAAGCACAAGTACAGCACCAAAACACACAACACAGTCATATCTGGAACTGTTGAACAATGCACCACCTGCTGTCTGAGCTCCCTGGTAAATTAAAGACATTAAAGCTGTTCAAAGCCCTCACTCAATTGCAATGCTGTCTGAAGTAAGCCAAATGCACCAGGAGCTCTGTGCTGTGCTGTGATTAGGTGGAAGAGCACTTTGCCTGGCAAAGAAGTGAAAAAGTTAATGTGCCACTCTTGGAGTAAGGGAAGAGATTCCCTTCTCTGTCCCTTAACACTGCAGGAGGTGTTAGCAGGCCAAGGAGAGGCCACCAGTCCTGGCCCCAAATGGAGAGCAGCTGATCAGACAGGCTGGAAAATGCAGGTAAATCTGAAATGAGATGGTCCTTTTTGCATCCTTTGGGCATGAGGCACCAAAGGAAATGAGTTTATTTCTATCCCAGGCCTGACAAAGGAGCTGTAACTTACAACCAAAATGAACCCATCCACTAAGCCCAGGTCCCAGTGATCACCAATCGACCAATTGATCTCATATCCTGAAATATCTGCCAGACTTCCCTCAGTCTGAAGCACAGTGGCACCAAAGGACAACAAATCTCAGTCTTGGGGCACAACCCCCAGCACACTGAATCAAATCCCATTCTTCTTTGTGTAACTTCTAAACTGCCACCTTATCCAGATAGATGTTAATGGCTGCAAAATACAATTCAAAGCTCCTATTTGAGAGCATACTCAGTTCCTTATGCCATATTTCAAACTCAATTCCTTATGCCTTTATTTTAAACTCTTCTGTGCAGTGTACTTTTCCAGCTCAACTTTTGACAGAGGTTCACACTTTTGGATGCTGCTATGCTACTGCCCTAGAAAAAAAACTTGAGATTTCTTTCTCTGAATGTGTCTCATTGCTGAAAGTGACAAGACAGAGAGAACTTCTGCAAAAATGCATCTCATATCCTGAATTCCCCATATTTTTTAAAAAAAAATCTGCAAGGTTGATAATCTATGGAAATGGTTGTCACATGCAGGTACCAAAACACTGCAGTCCAGAGCTCATGCTTTTTTTTCTCTACCAAACCAGCAGAGAATCTTCTTTAAAAATGTTGATGGTTTAAGCCCAGTCTCCTGAAAAAAAATCTCTTTATAGAAATACTAAGCCTTATCATTAGGAAGAAAAAAAAAGAAAAGCAAAAATTATCTCTTTGCTTGCTTCTTGTGCTTGCCATTTTGTCACTGTCAGGACTGGCACTCACGTGCCCAGCTGAGCTATTACAGAATCATTTTGCCTCTTTTCAGAACTCAGCTGCTAAGGTTTAGCTTGGAGTAAACCAATGACACCTTTTTGACCCATTTCTAAGGCGTCCTAGCAGCACATCACCACAGCAAGGGCACTCCTGTCACCCTGCTCCTTCTCTTTCACAATACATATAATTCAAAATATCCAACTTCTCATTCTAAGGATCTTGTGTTTTACCATTATGTAGTTCATTCTCTTACAGAAACAGCCACAAATTCAATTTTAAATACCTTGTAAGAGAAAAGGCAGAGTGCTTCACCTGTAGCTATGATCTGGGCTACAACAGGTAGCA
Organism: Motacilla alba alba; assembly: GCF_015832195.1. Taxonomy (NCBI): domain Eukaryota; kingdom Metazoa; phylum Chordata; class Aves; order Passeriformes; family Motacillidae; genus Motacilla; species Motacilla alba. The sequence goes on from NC_052022.1 coordinate 7,435,267, forward strand.
ACAATCACCTCTGGATTCAGCAGGAAAATTAATATTAGACAGTAATTTATGCATCTGGAAGATGCCACACATAGGTTTCTGAGTAAAACATGTAAATTCTGACAGAGAGGAAATCTGGCCAGAATGCAGGGCTTCAGTTCTTGTTCTCAGCAAAAACATTAGGCAAATATGGCTCCAGGATATTCTATCACCACCAGCTCAGTGTTGACTCATGGAGGATTGCATTTTTTCTTCAGTGCCTTTTAGCTGTCATTGAAATGCAGAGGCAAATATTAACAGTGTAATGGGATTGTTTGGCAATTTAGCCCTTTATTGATAAATGCAAGTCAAGCAAGGAAAATATAAAACAAACAAACGTGCAAGTTGATCTAAATTTAGAGCACACACTTTACCTCAGAGTTAAGACTTGTATTGCTTGCAGTGCTTATTTCTGATGGCCCTGCACAGCGTGTGTGTGGCTCATCATTTGCTTTGGGCATGCACTTATGCTCACTTTACCTGTGTAACTTCCTTTATTCTGGAAATGCTTCTATTCAACAGTGACCTGGGAAGTGGCTGCTCACGGTCCTACAGATCTAAATCCAGAAACCGAACAGGGAAAACAGGAAATGGGATCCCAAACTGTTTATTTCACCTGGGTTTATGTGGTTCTGCATTCTCTGCAAGTGGTTGTTTAAGCACAACAGGACATACCTATGATCAATAAATTGTTATGACTTCACACACCGGGTAAGTAGAGCTCTTCTGTTTGGGAAAAATACAAAAACACCTTTGTCTGTAGTGAACGGAGTGCTTTTATATAAATTTTGAAGCATGAATTATATGGAGTTAACATGAAAATATTTTAGTTAAGCCTTTTTTTCTCTTTGCTCTCTGAATCTCTAATTCTCTCCCCCTCATCCCCAGCCCTGTTGACAATAGTTTCTATCTTTGTTCCATGCCAGGCTATTCCTACCAAGAAAACATATGCTTTGAACAGCTGGAAGTGCCAACCTGCTGCCACAAGGCCTGTTGTGACACCTGACACTGTCACCCCAGGACTGCCTGTTGGCACTGAAGATCTTCCTCACTGGAACCAAGACCTGATGGATGCCATCCTAAAGAAAATGTGCAAAATATTCCTGTTGCCCTGGGAGTCTCTCTTTTCTCTGTTGACAAAAAGGGCTCCCAGCACAAACACAGCGTGGAGACAGCATGTAAAAATCTTTGTGAGTGCATCAGCTGACATATCCCACACATTTTGTGAATGTTACTTTGATTGCCCAACTGTTGGATGACTTCTCTTTGTTATTGTAGCTCCCAGTCTTAACTTCTCTTTGATTTAAGAGCCATCAGGAAGAATCACTGCATGCAGAAGCCAGCTAGCAATACAGACTGCTCAAGAGTCATTAGTGTTACAGGACATCCATTCAGATGAGTAAAGGATTTGGGTCTCGGTCAAAGGAAATCACTCTTCCAGAATGGACTTGCCTGGTTTCCTCCTAAACAAACATTTGATGAAGAATAGAAATTATGTGGAGACACTGTCCACAGTCCTCTGATAGTCTCTCCAGATGCTACCTGGAAGGAACTGGAATTTATAAAAATATAAAATTTTAAGTCAGACTTGTGTATTATTTACAGGAAGGAAAGGCTTTCTAGGGAAAAGACACCCGGAACTGTCAAATATCAACCAAAATTATAAAGGGATGATTTGCAAGATTAGAGCTGGTCTTGGGTTTTTTCTGCATGTCTACATAAGCAAAGTTTAAAAATGGATCTGCAAACTCTGTGTGAGACTTGCGTGGAGCTCTGCAGGTGGATGACTGACTCAGGGAGTCACTCTGCAGCTCCACTGCAGCTCTGGAGGCTGCACAGAACTTACAACAGACCCCATTCCAAATTTCAGCACTCATCTCCAAAACAAATTCTTGGTAAAGGACCTGCATCCAAGAACACACAGAGACAGAGCTGAAGGGCACCTTGCACACAGGAAACCTGGAGTGGGCAGGAGAGGGCAGGTTCATGAACAAGGAGAGGGCAGGTTCATGAACATCCTGCCCTCCTACATGGGGTATAGGAACACAGCTTGGCAAAGGAAAGGAAATAAGGAGGGAGCAAACCAAGAGACAGGTCTGAGGATTGGTGAGTGCCAGAGGATAATTGTTCTCTTATTGAGATCAAGCAGTGAGAAACTCCTGCCTGCTGAGGTTTCTCTCTCCTATTTTGGCCCTGAATTGACAAAGTCTCCTGCTACCAACACTGAGGTCAAGCCTGACTGCAGGTGTTGTGGGAAGCCCCAGACTGGGGACTCCTGCTCTGGAAGTCATGTAGTGCTACCATAAAAATAAATGTCAGTCTGAAATCTAAGTACTTTACATCTTTAACTCCTCTGTGTGGTGAATTCAGTGAGAAGGAGCTGAGGAACCACTAAATGTGATCAAAACAGCCATTTTGCTCTGTTAAGTGAAAATACAAGCTCTTTTATTTGCTCCCTTTGTTACTGGCAGAGATAATTTGCCTCCCACTCTGAAACATTTTGGAATAGAGTATCACACCCATTGTCTGTGCTGTGTAAAGCACCATTGTTTCATTCCCTCTTTGATTGCAGCATCACTTGGGTTGATGCTGTTTCCAAGGCATTGCAGCTCTAACCTGGAAGCTGTGAGAAATGCTTCAGACCCAGCTTCTCAAACCGAGGGTGACACATCCTTCCCAGGGAACCTGGGATGTGTCCCTGAGAACTGCTCCTCTTTGCTATGTGTGAAACGGAAGGAAGCACCTCCCATGAGCAGGGGATTTCCCTCTCCCTGAGCAGGTGGCTGTAAAGCCCTTCCCCCTTTATCCAGATTGATAATTCCTAACTATTCTAACCTTCCAAAATATTTTCAAGTAGTCTAACCCTTGGGAAACAAGTTATTACAGATTTCTACAGTATGCAAGCTCCAGCAAGTCATTGCTCTTTTTTTCAGTCGTATGCTTTTTGAGACCATTTACATCTCTGCTATGTTACAAATTGCTTAATAATTGTTTTTGACAGGTTAAACTGGTAGTGAGTATAAAAGAAAATAATCCCAAGATAGTAAGCTGAACAGTTCAGTTCTCTAACACATTACACTACTGGAAAGCCTTAAGGAGCAAACAAGATGGGAATCCCACAGACCAGGGTTAGATATAACACAGGTTAAAAATGAACATTATTCCTTCACCTTATAGCACCCATAGGAACCCAAAACTCTTGTGCAGAATCTTAGATTTACAACATTAATAGAATAACTGCATTAGAATGCCATGATTTGTGTTACTAGTACATGGAAACACTTTAATTCCTTTTTGTCTCCTATGAGATCCTTCCCATAAGGATTTCTCTAAATTATACCTTCTGTCCTTCAGTGTTGTGGATTAATAATGCTTCGCTAATGAGGATTAAATAGCTCAAGAACTCTGTGATGTGTGCAAACAGCAACACTGTAAGGCAAGATTTGCATTCAGAACCAAGAACTTGGTTCAATTTTCAAAAACCTGGAATTATGCTGCAGAACTTCTTCAGGCAAAATTTCCCTGCCTTCAATAAGAGCTGTGCTTTTTTACTCTTAGGCTTATTACATTGAAGACCAGAAGGGAACAGGCTGGTTGGATCCCATGACTTCCCCCCAGTCCCCCCACAGGGAGCACATTAGCTTCTGTTTGGCTGAGATATCTGTACCCTTCTTCACCCAGAGACCTCAAGAGATGGAGGCGTCATCATTTCTCTTTGTAGTTTCTTAAAATGTGAGTACAGTTTCTTATTTGCGCTTGTTTGGTTTCTGCCTGCAGACTCTGCCTCTTGCTGTGACTCTAATTTAAGTCAAACAGCCCTTAAGAAGGGACTTACAGGCTCTTCCAGTCATCCATGTACCTGTGTGTGGTCTTCCTGATTATTTTTTCCTTATACCAAGACATCTGGCCCTGGTCATGTTTGTTTGTTTTCCACCAGGAATCCAGCTTTTTACACCTCCCAGGTCAGGGTTGCCCATGAAAGGCGTTATTGCCTTTAGCTCCACCAGGGTGGTGCACCTGGGAGATACCTTCCCAGTCCTATCAGCTATTTCTCAGCTAACACTTCATTCTGCCTCCTCCTCCTCCTTTCTGCTACAGAATCACCTTGGCAAATGGCATTGAGTTTCAATTCATCTCCTAAAACATCTTTCAAGCTGCTGATTTCCAGGGAATTCTCCTTTCTGCAGAAGCATCCCTTACAGGTTGTCTTATGGTTGCATTTTGTGCACGGGCTCAGATTTATCGACTAAACTGTAGAGCAAACTGGGATACCCTGGCCTCATGCTGACCACTGCCCCAGGCTTTAATCCATGTACTTGCAGCTGGATCATTGATGAAAATGAGTTCAGTAGTTTCAGATGCTGTTTGAACTGTCTGAAATAGATCCAGGTTTTTCTGTTTCCCAGAGGGCGTGCCCAGCTCCAGCCCGTGATTAGCCCGAGCTCATCAGTCGATCTGCTGCACTTTGTTTAATGTTCCCCCAGCCAACCTCCCTGAAGCAATTTAAGAGTTCTGGAATAATTGCCAATGATATCTCATTTTTGAGATCTGCTAGCTCATTTTCAATGCACGTTTCACTGAAGCTGCAGAATGCAAAATTTTTCAACAGAATGTAAGAAAAATATTATCAATATCTATACAACAGCCATTATCTACACATTTGTAATCTCATTCAAAATCAGACTTTGTGCATAAGCTATATTTTTCAGAAAAACTGTGCTGATTACCATTTATTATATTTCTGTCCTTTGAAACTCTATCATTTAAATCCCTTATTAACTTTTCCATTATTTTGCTAACACAATGATGAGGGTGTAGTTTCTTACCCATGTCAAGTTTTTTAAATCTTCCACAAAAGCTATTACATTAGCTATTTACCCCACATTTCCTCATTTTAAAAGAGCATCACAAGGCCAGAGATGCCATTTTAAAAATCCTCTTTTCAGTTTTGTAGAGTGCAAGACAACCAGGGCTGCTGCTTTAAGTCTTCCTGCTGTGATATCAACCAAGAAACTTCATTGAACATTTCTGAATCACTACAGACAATTATGCTGTCTTCACCTGGAAACAGCCTAACACTTGAGTGGGGTCTGAAGGATTAGGCTGTGATTTGACTGGAATATTCCATTGCATCACATGGCTGTATTTAATTTCTAAGCTCTGCTGAGAAGTAAATTTACTATGCTCTGCCTGCATAGTAAGTGGCTGGATACCACAATCCTACTGCAATCAACTGCAATAGTTCTTCAACAGGTTTGGGTCCAACCCCAACTGAATTATGAATGGAAAAAGCTGCTGAGGTGAGCTTTCCAACTCCCCCACATCTCCTTACTATTCCTGACCTAACAGCAGGGAGCCAGTGTGTGGAAAAGATGAATCACTTCCATTTGCAGTTTGAGCAAACTGGTGTATTAGCCGTGCTGAAGGCTTTTTGGGACTTGGGCAGGTGTGAATCTGTTTTACTGGGGTTTTGGAGGAATGCAAAGAGAGAAAAGCAGGCTGAAGGTGCCAGATTTCTACTTTGTGTTACTAAAGTCCTCCTAGTTCAGCAACATCTGTATAAATAAACACATTCTGAGGCACAAGTGGGTAACCTGCCACCCAAGCACTGCAGTGACTCTGGGTGGAAGGATTCTTCTCTGAGCTCTGTTGTCCTGGCTTAGGCTGTTCATGAGGACAGTTGTTTGCTTTTGCAGCAATAGAGGATTAAGACTTTCATGTTCTGCTGAAGTAAGCCTGCAGTCTTTATGCTGCAGTGCCAGAGCTCTTCATCAGAAGCACAAACTTCACGAACCACACAATAAATGTGTTATCAGTTTTACCTTATCAGAAAAGTTAACATGAGCACACTGCTAGGAGACGTCTGGCTGGTTTTAGTGGTGCATGGGCTGTGTTTTCAGCACCAGTTCTGATCCTGAAGTATTCTGTAATGCCCAGAAGGATGGCATGTAAGTATCTCATTTATGATAAAGAAGTGTCAGTATAAATTTTGAAGCAAAAATCGCAAAGCTGGATTTCTTGTCTGACAGTAGATTTCCAAACAATCTTTGTACTGTGGTCATGTTTCAGTGCTGAGCTGTACAGTTTATCCCAGGGATGTCATTGCACACTCTCAGATTACTGTGAACTTCAGACATTGCTATTAACATTTTATTCTGTATTCAAGTTGTTCTAACGCATTGCTGCTGTGATGAAGGTCTGGAAGTAGAACTGATTTGTCTTGAATGTTTGAGTAAGATATTCCCCAATGGCCTCAGAGAAAACTTTCAAAAGCCAGCCTTTAAGGGGAAAGGAAAGTTGTGTGGAGATTTTAGACTCAAAGCTAGGCATGCAAGAACTGAAATTCCTTGCCATGCTGGGACAAACAGCAAACCCTGTGACACAAGCTCCTGGCCCCAGGCTGCTCCCTGCCAACAGGGCTGGGCTGGAGCTCCTGCCCTGCCACTAAACATCAGAGAGGCAAGAATCAGAGGCAATCACCTGAGGCAATCCCCTGCCCCTTGGACTCAATGCAAGACACAGACTAAAGCTGCTCTTGAGCAAGATTCACCACGAAGCCAAGTATGAAAGGAAGAGAGTTGGAGCAATGACCTTCTTGCTTTTAAGGCCTCATTGTCACATCTTCCTTCAACTGCTGTGAAAGTCGATTCCGCCTTTGGCAGCACCAGCAACTTTTGAGATCCACCCTGTTCCCCAGGCTCCAGACCCAGCCTGGGCTCTCCTGCCCCACAGGCAGGACTGGGGTGCCTTGGTAACAAGGGGTTAAACCAAAATCACTGCATCTGGTGCTGCTTAGCACAGGACAGTAATAAGCATAGGTTTAGCTCTGGCTTATAGTGGGTTACATTCTTTGAATAAGGTACCTTACCTAAGTGGTGACTGAGCCTCAGCCTTGTAGAGCTGAAAAAGTGGCAGAGCCATCACTGAGCTCTTTCTCCCAGCTCCATGAGTGATCCTGGCCATTCCACAGCACTCAGCTTCTTCTCAGATTAAAGCAGAAGGAGAAAGGAAGAGCTGGCACTGTCCTCTAGGGACATTTGGCTTCTTATGTTAATGCTGACAATTTTAATTACACTTATCTTTGTTATTCCTCTCTCCCACATTGAAGAAACTGTAGCCAGCTCGGTGGAGATGCAGAAGCAGACTGGGAGCAGCAGACACCTGCTTTTCCTGGAGGTGATGAAGAATATTGTTTACCTATTGAACACCAGTATGATCTTAAGTAAGGATATGCAGATTCAATTTACTCACCAGCTAGGAAAATGCACACTGTCTGTGCTTGGGATTGGATTCGCAGGGCCACAGAAGAGTTTGACAAAAGGCTTTTTCCACATTTTGGTGTGGATATAGCAGTAGTCAGCTCCATACACTTTTGCTAAGGCTACTGTTCATTTCATATAGCTCTTGCCATTTCAGCTCTGGAAAAAAAAAAAATCTTGCTTTTTGTACCTGAATGAAGTATTATGTAAAAGTCAAAGATTTATGGTTACCTGGCAACCTATAAATGATGCCTTTGGAAAAGAAACCTGGAAGAAGGGACCTATTGAATATCAGTCATCTTTCCATATTGTAAATGAAGCTCTCTCACAAAAGATGTCAAGTGTAAATGGGCCTTTCCACTCTGGGACTAGTTTAAAGTTAGAATTATTAGCAAAATGAAAAAAAAAAAAAATCTATGAATAAACAAGAATGGTAAAACCTCTTCCCTGTCCTGACTTTTTACTCTCCTAGCCTGGTCTGGAACTTCACCTGAGCTGAAAAAAAGCTCTTTTTGCAGGTGCAAGTGATTAATTAATTAATTCATATAATCATAAGGCTAGTCAGAGTATACCTGAGTAGCTGGTGCAGCCAGGGCATTGCATTTTCTCAATTTCAGGCCTCAGCCCTGCACAGAAAGGCTGCCCTTGCCCATCCCATCAGGACCTCAGTGCTGGTGTCTGTCCAGTTAGCAACACCTTGAGAAAACCTTTTCTCTTCCATTGCCACTGTAATTCCACAGCACAGCCTGGCTCTAGATGTGAGCTGGAGTTCATTACAAGAGTTAGAGAAAGCAGGATGGACACTGGAGGGTGAAATGCCCATTTCAGAGCTTTCTGAACTCCGTGGAGAGCCCAGGCACCAGGGCTGCTCTTCCCTCATGCCACTCCTTGCTGAGCACAGGAGGAGCTCAGGCTGTTCTCTGCAGGTGCAGCAGCAGCAGCAGCACTCTCCCAAGCAGCTGAACACATCCAGCACACAGATGTCTGCTTTGGTATTAATATAATTTCAGATGTACAGATAATTTCAGATGTACAGATAATTAGAGGGGCAGATGTACAATCTGGGACTCCATCCAAATTGTCATTTAAGGCAGTAAGATAATCAGGAAGAATTTCTTCCCTTTTATTGTTGCTCATCCTTCCTCCTGCAAGGAGGAAGCAAGGAAAACAAAGAAAATTTAAAGTAGCAGCCTTTTAAAAAATTACAAAACAAAAGAGAAAAAATCTAAACAAAAACCAGACTGAAGCATCACAGTGGATACAGTTCTATGGCACACTATCAAAGACTTGATTATCTCTGCAAGTGCAATGGCTTTTGAAGTAAACAAACATTTCAACCTGCCACGTGGTAAAATAGCCTTATTTAGCTGAGGTTCAGACCCCACTTTACAGGTAGCCCTTATGAAGAAGAGAAAGGGCTTTAAATGTGTTTAAATGTTCCTTTTCACACTTCCCATCAACAGCTACCCCTCAGCTCCCACAGAGGTGTCTGTTCTCTGCCCTCTGGGCTGAGAGCACTGTGAGAAGGCAGATGTCAGACAGGACATGGTGTTTGTACAGTTATTTCCCACTCATGCAAGTAGTGAAGCAGAAATGATGGAAGTTCACTTCCCTGATAAAATTCAGAGTATGTGGGATGCCAATGATCCTGCATGGTTCCCAAATGCACACTCTTATGAAAAGACTGTTAGAGAATTTTTCACATGTTCTTTGTGAATTGAATAGATCACCAGGAATAACTAGGAAATAGTCTGGAAGAGGGGAAAAATCCCTGCCTGGCTTAACCCAGCCTGAAACAATATTCTTCAGATTGTCTTGGATACGGAATAGTTATTTTAAAATGGAGTTTCTTCCTGCTACTTCACTTTTACTATACAAACAAGAACAATAAAAGGCTTTTCAGTGGTGCAATCAACATTCATTCTCCCTGGCCCTTGTTCTATGAGGGCAGAAGCTGCTGTGCTGGAAGATGCTAACAAGAAAGAGGGCTATTGTGAGGTTTGTTATCTACATTATAGCAATGGCAAGTTCATCAGCACAGACAGGAAAAGGATCTGCCAGAGCTACTGTTTGTTACACAGGACTTTCATCCCTGGAGAGGCGGGAGAACGACAGAATCTTGTGGCAGAATAATGACAACAATATCCGACTCTATTTTTTTCATCCCCCAAAAACCCAAGCTCCAAACCCAAAGCGTTTTTTTTTTCATAGAAATGTCACATCCTAGAAATGTCATAAAGCCCTTTTGATGGCTGAGAGCTGTGATACTGAATTCATGAGAGCAACAGAGTGCTGGCCTGGGCTCCATTGTTGGTGAAATGGTGGGAGACAATCAGATCACTGCTGACAACTTCAAAGCTCAGCAGGAGAAATAAGAAAGCACAACAGGATTTCACAAATCACTAGGTCCATAGTGATAAAAATGTTTTACTTACTTGTAGAGGAGGAAATAAAATTTTCCTAATCCCGAGGCACGGGCTGTGTTGTAGGTGGGTGCATTTGTCAGATCCAGCAGACATAAAACACTCAGGAAAGAAAAATAATCAAATTGGAAACAGCTGCAGATTACAGAAGTAACAAGATGAAAGTCTAAAAAGTATCATTCAGCCTTCAGAATGTGCAGATGGGTGTAAAAACCCTGAACCCTGTCATGGTTTGACGCTGGCCCAATGCCAGTGCCCCCATGAAAACCCATTCTTCCCTGGTGTCTGCTGTGAGATGTGATCAGAGACAGAGCAAAGCAGGCCTCCACTTGCAACAAAAGGAAAAAAAACTTTATTATTACACAATTACAATAAAATTAACACACAGAGCAGAATGGAAAACCTTTTAAAACATTTCTCCTCCCCCCACTCAATTCTTACAGAATATTACAGAACCTTAGATCTTAATCCAGTCCATCACCCTTCAGATAATCAACTCAGTCCATCTCCACCCTTCAGATAATCACTTCTCATTTCATTAAGGAGAGAAGGAGCCCTCCTTGTGCCACCACAGGTAAATCCCCGTCACTCAGCAACTACACGTCGTGACTTCTTCCTTCCATGTTCAGTGCTCTCACCACTGCACATGGACCAGAGCTGCTCTTAGGGTTTCCCCTTTCAAGGACGCCTTGCCCAGTTCCAGAAGAGAACGACAGTCTCTCTCACCTCATTTTGGGACACCAGTCCCCCCCAATATTTCACCCCCTGGGGCCGAGGGGTCTCACCATCTCTTCATCACCTGTCGTCTCCGCACACATCACTCCTTTGGCGCAGCCTCCCCCTAAAATGCAGTCTCTGTATTACAGGAGAGGTTCTATCCATGGCTAATACAAGAAAAGTCCAGCCAAAAGCCACTCCATCATCTCCTCCACCTAGGATTCTCTCAGCTTCTCCCAGTCTTTCTTCACTTGCACCCCTCTGCATCACACTTGCGCATTCCTTCTTATCCGTCTCTCTCCTCTCTCTCAGCTCCCGGAGGATCAACATTTGCAAGGTTTCCACCTTCCGCAGAAGGGTTAAAATCACAGTCTCTGCTCATTACGAACTCCCACACCAGTTCCGCACTCTTCACTGGGCACGGTTCCCATTGCCTCGGCCCGGCCGGTGCTATCACGTCCAAGATAGCACTGGCACCTCTCTCTCTCTCTCTCGAGGAGGGGGGGGGGGGGGGGGGCTGCCCACTGCTTCTCTGAGTTCCTCCACCCCTCCGTCTCTGTGGGGAACTCACTCTTATCCAAGCCATCGCCTCCCGTCTCCGGCCCATGGCTCCGGCCTACCTCCCCCGGCCGCGTGGCCTTCCCCTCCCCCGCCCAGCCCGAAGCTGGGCAGGGGAGGTCTGAACTCTTCCATCCACCGGAACCAAGAGGACGTTCCCGTTGGGAGCTCTCGCTTTTAACCCCCTGTGTTCTCAGAGGCGGATCCATATCCTCAATGGTCAAACCAGGTGCCAATATCCACATCTGGGCACTTATTGGTTTGACCATTACCACCTCCCAAAAACTCATTTCCTCTCAAACCACGACATTCCACCCTTCGCCTCTGAGAACACATTAAAATTCTATTAAAACAACATTAAACACACTCCTACCAAAACCATAACTTACACTACATCTCTATTCTTAGAATTCTGTTACCAATCTACTTTAACCTACTACATGCTTTGCTCTTATCTCTCTTTGATCCCATCTCACAGTCTCATCTCATCTCTGACCCAAAATTCGATTCCCGGTCAGGGAACCAAAAATGTCATGGTTTGACGCTGGCCCAATGCCAGTGCCCCCATGAAAACCCATTCTTCCCTGGTGTCTGCTGTGAGATGTGATCAGAGACAGAGCAAAGCAGGCCTCCACTTGCAACAAAAGGAAAAAAAAACTTTATTATTACACAATTACAATAAAATTAACACACAGAGCAGAATGGAAAACCTTTTAAAACATTTCTCCTCCCCCCACTCAATTCTTACAGAATATTACAGAACCTTAGATCTTAATCCAGTCCATCACCCTTCAGATAATCAACTCAGTCCATCTCCACCCTTCAGATAATCACTTCTCATTTCATTAAGGAGAGAAGGAGCCCTCCTTGTGCCACCACAGGTAAATCCCCGTCACTCAGCAACTACACGTCGTGACTTCTTCCTTCCATGTTCAGTGCTCTCACCACTGCACATGGACCAGAGCTGCTCTTAGGGTTTCCCCTTTCAAGGACGCCTTGCCCAGTTCCAGAAGAGAACGACAGTCTCTCTCACCTCATTTTGGGACACCAGTCCCCCCCAATATTTCACCCCCTGGGGCCGAGGGGTCTCACCATCTCTTCATCACCTGTCGTCTCCGCACACATCACTCCTTTGGCGCAGCCTCCCCCTAAAATGCAGTCTCTGTATTACAGGAGAGGTTCTATCCATGGCTAATACAAGAAAAGTCCAGCCAAAAGCCACTCCATCATCTCCTCCACCTAGGATTCTCTCAGCTTCTCCCAGTCTTTCTTCACTTGCACCCCTCTGCATCACACTTGCGCATTCCTTCTTATCCGTCTCTCTCCTCTCTCTCAGCTCCCGGAGGATCAACATTTGCAAGGTTTCCACCTTCCGCAGAAGGGTTAAAATCACAGTCTCTGCTCATTACGAACTCCCACACCAGTTCCGCACTCTTCACTGGGCACGGTTCCCATTGCCTCGGCCCGGCCGGTGCTATCACGTCCAAGATAGCACTGGCACCTCTCTCTCTCTCTCTCGAGGAGGGGGGGGGGGGGGGGCTGCCCACTGCTTCTCTGAGTTCCTCCACCCCTCCGTCTCTGTGGGGAACTCACTCTTATCCAAGCCATCGCCTCCCGTCTCCGGCCCATGGCTCCGGCCTACCTCCCCCGGCCGCGTGGCCTTCCCCTCCCCCGCCCAGCCCGAAGCTGGGCAGGGGAGGTCTGAACTCTTCCATCCACCGGAACCAAGAGGACGTTCCCGTTGGGAGCTCTCGCTTTTAACCCCCTGTGTTCTCAGAGGCGGATCCATATCCTCAATGGTCAAACCAGGTGCCAATATCCACATCTGGGCACTTATTGGTTTGACCATTACCACCTCCCAAAAACTCATTTCCTCTCAAACCACGACACCTAGTCTGTATTATTTAAAGTTACACTCCTAAACCCAAAGACTTGATTCTTGCAGCTGAAATCAGAAATAAGACTCCAGTTAATTTTAGCAGATGCCCACAGGTATCCCATACAATATAATTAGTCTTCTGGAAAATGGGAGGGAGAGAGGGAGGAAATATTTTCTACTATGATTATTTTCATTTTCCTAAGACAAAAAAGAGCACGAGCACATTAAACAAACATATATCAAATAACTTCAGGTACATTTCTTTAGAGATTTCAATAAAAGCATTTAACAGAATGCAGCTGAATGCCTACAGTATAGTATCTGCACCATGCAGTGCAATAATTATGCACAATTAAAGCCTACTGTGCAATTTTGTTGCCATAAAAGCTCTCTGACTCACACCAATTGAAAGATCTAAAACGACCTACAACAGAATCACTTCCCACAATTAAATGCCAATCCACAATTTCATGTTTATGGCCAAAATACATTTCCCACTTCGGTCTGATCTTTTCGCAGTTGTGGTGTTTAAAGCTCAGGCTCTGAAAAAGTGAACAAGAATTAGCATTAAAATAGCTTGGAGAACACTTCCATGTTTCATTTCTAGGAAACACAGCTCTCATTCCCATCTTGGAGGCTCATAATAGGTACTGAATAATTAAGACCATCATGAAATTTTGCAAAAAAAAATTCTTAGAAATATAGGAAAGCTGTGTTCCTACTCTTTGAGAACGAATAGTGCATGCTCATTCATTTGTATGAAATCCACAGCGTGTAAGTACACACTGTGTTTGTGTTTATTATTGGGTCTGACAATTCTTATGGTTTCTCTGCAGAATACATTACAAAGTGTAAGCAATTTAAGACTTCAAAGCCTTAAATTAAAAGAACTTCTAGGAGTCAGAAATTTCCACAGAACCCAAAACTTATTAAAAGTCCCTATGATGGGAGCTGGAAAGGGAAAAATCCCAGAAGAACATAACATAAGAGGTATTTTAGCCTCTTTTAGTGGAGAGCATCTTAGATCTAGACGTGATGTATAAAAAGAGACATAATAGATGCACTTATATTTATGGATGTCCAGCATTTCCCCCAAAAGTGGTTTTTTTTATCTCCATCACCAAAAAAGGTGTTTTCCTGCTGGCTTCAGTGAGGTCATAATTTCACTCTTTGGAAAGTTTCACAACTGGGCCTCAAGGGATCCTGAACAATATAGCTCTTGCACAGAAAAAAAAGCTCACAAATGATCAGTACCAGTGATGATAAAAATTTCAAATATTTATCACGAAAATAGTATTATGTCTAAATTTATACAAAGAAACAAATATTAGCAAGAAGGGTGTTCTGATCATGAGTAAAAAACAAAAGAAGAATCAACTAGAAAATGAATGAAACAAAGAATATATGCCAAGATTAAAAACAGATCCTCAAAAATATTTAGATGTGGTGGTTTGTTATTTACCCATCCCTTTGGGGTAACTACCTTCAGTTTTTGTTAGGTACCCATATAAAGAAGAACTCAAAACAATTTGCTGCTCTCCTGACTTGCCTTCCTCAAGGGCTCCCAAGGTAGTGGGACACCACCCAGACCTCATCAAGCTCACATTTGAAGAAATCCTGAGCAGACATAGGAGCAAAGATAAAGTAATCTGAAATACTATCTCCATCAGCTTCAGACACCTACACACCACCAGGCGAGATTTGTAATTCCTGATAGCATCCTGTCCCTGATAAGTTTCCTTTTCCTTCTGTAAACTGCTCTCCTTACTGTTATCCCTTTTCTCCTAAGAGAAACTGGCTTAGGCAGCTAAACCAGTGGCTTTGGGAGCTCAGGGCAGCAGAGAAGCACCAAAAGCAGCAGTTTAAAGCTGCCTGGCTCTCATGCAGACTTGCAGTCTCAGGGTATCTTCTGTCACTGTAATTCTTCAGCTGTCAGGCTGCAAACAAGAATTACCTCTAGACAAGGATTTTTTTTTCCCCCTGTTATCTTCTAGATGTTTATTTTATTTAGTTCTCAAAAAAAGATGATTTTTGGGGAAACAGCAACTTTGGCTGCTTGAATTCACTTGCTTTATTATGCAGAAGAGCAGTTTATACTACTACTAGTACTATCTGAAAGACTGTCATATGTGATGGATGGAACTGACTACATATATTATTGTTAATTATTTTTATTTAGTACTTTACATTTCAGGTTATTTAGTTCCCCATTCCATAGCTTAAGTTTCTTTTACTGAAGTAAAAAGTTGCTGTGCTTGTCAAGGTCACTTCCTTGGAAAACTATGATCCAGGGAACACAGAGCCATTAGGTTTGTTGCACTTTAAGAGTGCACCTATTCCATCAAAAATCACAAAGTGCTATCACATTCAGTCACCCCAGACCTGGCTTGCAAAACACCATGTCCTGCAAGAAAGGATGAGAAAGGTTTTGAATTTTAAAATTCAGGGCACAGAATTTCAAATCAGAGAGCACAGCAGACAAGAAGACCCTGTCTGGTGTTCCAAAAGACAGGATTTTAGGCAGGAGCTCTGCCCAGACAGTCAGACAGCAGGAGCAGCTGCAGAGGACAGACAGATCTGTCACCCATTTGCCTCTGCTCCAGATTGGATGGATTGCTGGGCAGGGAGTGGAGGCAACACCTTTCCTCCTACACCCCTGCAAGCAGCTGAACCCCCTGAGGTGTTACTGACCAAACCCAGGCTCAGGCTGGAGTGTTCAAGGACAGAGCCACCTATAACTTTCAGCCTGAGCCTCAAAATCTTCCCAGCACAGACAAAAGCCCAACCCAACACCTGCCCAAGCCAAGCCAAGCCAAGCCAAGCCAAGCCAAGCCAAGCCAAGCCAAGCCAAGCCAAGCCGCCATCAGCAGCACAGCAGGAGGTGCTGGGGGTGAATTCTCAGGTTTCCCAAGGAACCTGCACCTCCAGCCCCAGGAGTTCCCAAGAAGCTGCTCCATGCCCCAGGCACTGCAGGATGTGTGGGAGCAGAGCAGCTCCCAGCCTGCCAAAGCACTCGTGGGGCCAAGCACCCAAAGTAGAAATCTCTGCAGCATTTTTCTGACTTGTCTGCATGACCATGTTTTGGGGCACAGGGTGTCAGCTCTGTGGGGTGGTGTCCCTGCTAAAGGCAGGGGTAAGAGAAATTTAGCAGGCACCTTTGGAGGGCACACTGTAATGTCCAGATGAACCAAAGTCAATGCTAAAGCAATCTCTGGAGACCACATAAGTAGATCAGCATGAAAGAGCACCAATATGAGCTTATGTCAGTAAGATTATGATTTCAAGGGCATATTTGGCAGCTCCCTGAGAGCTTCATGTCACTTGGGCAACAGCAGAGCACTGTGTCCATGTGAACCCATGGGAAGAGGACAAGGTTATGGAAAAACACAGGGTGAGACACTGCTTTGTGTGGAAAGAATAAAGTAACAGAGCTGATCTGATGGTTTTCCCAGCCTCATCACTGCACACTGTGCTGTGGACCCACACCCCACCCACCCCTGAGGGCCCTGACAGGAGATCCGGGTGCTCACCTGGCCCTGCTGGCATCAGACATCTGAAGCACAGTTGCAGAGCTCCCTCTCCACAGCTGGTGACTCCAAATCCTCCAGAGACAGATCCAGAGCACAGCCCAGAGCTCCTGCTGCCTATGGCTGGGCTGTGGGGTTCCCTCTGTGCCGGACACAGACAGGTCCCCACAGCTCTGCCACAGACCCCACTCGGGGCACAGCTGGGCCAGCAGTGACACCTGGGGCACTTCAGAAAGGGCCAAGGGCACCAGGGGCTGAGGGGGACAGGTGTGGGGGACAGCCTGGAGAGTGCCCAGGGAGGGCAGCAGGGGGAGGAGGCACACAGTACAAAATCAGCCAGGAGATGACCACAGCCCTAAAACTGTGTGAATTCAGCAAGAGCTCCTCTGAACTAAGTGTCTGAGGTGATTAGGAAGGGTAGAAGTTTTAACAGCTAAGGGCTGTATGGGATAACTATGCAAATACACCCACTGGAGTCTGGTTTTGCCATAATATTTTTGCTTAGTTTCTATTATGCCACGCAGAATTGTAAATTCTGTGCATTCAAGTCTTTTGACATCAGTAAATATTAATGTGATTACTTTGCTATTGCACCTTACACACCTGAACCTCTTTCCTAAAGTGAGTTTGAATGACTCACTTCAGTGTGGTGATCCATTATTGCAACATGTGCATCCTCTCCCTCTCTCCGTGGCCATGTCTGTAAGACTAAGGAGCAATGCTGGGCTGAACACCAGCTATTGTGGCAGCTATCAGGTTCAGCTTCCTGCCTTCATTGTTCAATTGTCTGGATGTTTTATTAATTTGGGTATTTTAATAATTGTCCATATCACTATTTAGATAACTCTTACAGAGTATATTTGATAACATGATCTCTGATTGATAACTGAACCCCTGAAGAATGAATCAGTTTCCTAGTTCTTGAAGCATCCTTCACAAGCAGGTGTCTTCACCTTCCTTTCACTTGGGATGAGTGATAATCATACTGGGTGAATAAAGCTTGACTCTGCATGCCAGACCAGCCTGCTGGTCTGGAAAATTCTATACAGCTGTTTGAGCAAGATGGACATTTACAGGCCATGGACCACAGCCAGGCAGCTCAATTAGTTTGTATAATCTTCCTCTCAAGCAACTGCAGGCAAAGAAATTTTGCCAGACCTGGATTAGAAATAGCAGAACAGATGACCAGTAAAGGAAGCCATGAATAAAACTATCGCACTAATTAAGAGTAAATAATTATTGCAGTGTACATAACTGATTCTTTAAAGGATGTTCTGCAGACAGAAAATTGCAGCAAGGATGTTCTTACTTTGCAAAAGGATTAAGACTAGTGACAAGGATCAAGACTAGAGACTAGAACTCTCTTCAGGAAAATCAACATTACTAAGGGTCAAGGACAGTCTGCCTTTCTGTTCTCTTGGCACAATTTGTTAAACCCCATCCCGAAATTTATAACCAGCACATAGCCATGAAATCACTAACCCCAAGATCTGCACTTTAGTCACTATTAGTAATAACGTTAATATCATTCCAAAAATTAAACAATTTTGGGAGATAATATTAAAAAACTCCATTCCAAGTACAGTGCAGAGAACTGAAGCAGTAACTAAGAGAGAAATGGAAAGAAAAAAATTAAAACTCTGCAATGCTCTTAGGGTCATGGACAACAGAGAAGTTACATTAAATATAAAGAATTCGTTCATGTGATCCACATTGGCTCAAACAATCAGCAAGGAGCAAGACATTTCTGTTGTTCCTACTCTCATTTTTACTGTAACAAGCCTCAGGTGTATCTCTTTCTTCTAGTCACATACATTTCTATTTGCTACCAAAAAATCTACAGAAAAGTTACAAAATCAATTAAACAGAAAATAAGCACCCGAAGGACAGCATTTAGAGACAGTTATTTACCCACTGTAGGGATTTACTGCAGATTATCCATTAAAATCAGATTTTTTCATTGATGTAAATTAGCTCAGCAACATCCAAATAAATGGGGCCATGCCTTTGACTCCCAGTTGATGATCCAGCCTGTAACAGTCTCAGAAGTGGGATTTTGTTCACCTGAACAGAGACTCGGTGGGACGCCTCCGAGCAAAAAGTTGTAAGTCAGTGTTCACAGCAAGCCCAGTTTCACACCACACCTGCTGAGATGTTTCAGCTCTCCTGAATTCTCCAAAAGGCTGCTTTGTCTGCAAAGGAAGGTAAAAAACCCCTCCAATACAGCCACAAATGAAGAAGGGGGAAAGGGACACCCTTTATTTAAAGCCCATAAAGCACAGAGAAATGTCAGCTCAGTGGGACAGTGAACATGTGGGTGAGGGGTAATTTTTTAGATGTTTCTTCAGAGGGTTACAATTTACATGTAAATACTTACATTTTTTGTAAAAGACACACATTTCTAAGTCCCAGTTTCTGGAAGCCAGACTATCTCCAAAGAGTAACTTGGTGCATAAAAAGATGGGAAAAAGAAAAACACAGTAGGTGTGTGGGAGAACCACGTGATTAAAAACCAAACAAAAAGCACACCAGAGTACCACTAACCAGCAGAGTCCATTTACCAGTAGAGGAATTTCTCCTACCTAACCTGAGTCTGGTGATTAGCAGAATGCAGGAAAAGCATTTTTAGAGGTCCATGAATAGGTTTAGAGGCAGCAAGGTGGCTCAAAGGAAGTAAATGTTCAGACTCAATAGATTGTGGGTGGAGAGTGATGAAATTATCTCTAGCAGGATGTTTTCAAAATGGTTTTCACTATGTACAGATTTTTCTAAGAGAGAAAAATAAATGTGCAAACATCTCTTGGGTGTTTCAATGCTGCAAGGTATGTCTGGTCTAAGGGGACAGAACATAAAAATTATTTCACTGCTGAAAGAAGGAATAGTTTAGAGAACAGTAAACACGGAAAAGGTTTGATCTTCCAGAGTTTTGGGAATTATTGATAACTACCTTTAGGGGCAGAACTGGAAATGGAGGGAGACTTGCACATCCTTCACCCTATTTAACTGTCTTCTTACTCCTCTCTCCTTCTTGGCTTAGTCCTTTCCCTGCTCTTCTGCAGATGTGAATTTTGGGAAGCCTGGGCCAGTTCCTCAAGCACTGAATCTCAGCCAGTTTCCAACATTTCTACATCTCCATTATGATGGCTCTGCACCCTTTGATACAGGCACAGCTTCTGCAGCAGCAGTCAAGGTAAACTGACATCTGTTACATTAAAGAAAAAAGATTTTTAGGTGTTTGGAGCAATCCCCACTATCTTTTCAAACAGCTAAAAGACTTCCTTTAAAAACCTAACAAATAGTTCATCTTCATTGGTGTCCCTCTGGTGGCATCCACACTAAAGGTCCTGGCCCAGCACTGATCTCTCAGTGCTGGCACCTCTAGTGGGGACTGGTTAAGGACTTTGGGAAGTGAACTGAATGCTCAAGTGGCACAGGTCAGGCAGGGCAGGAGGAATTAGGGAGATTTAAGGGAATATGAGAGACAAGACGGCAATAATTGCTGCAGGGCCTGGGCTGAAAGCTGTAGCTATTGCTTCCTTAAGAACTGAGGCAGTAGATCATAATAGGAACTGTTCTTAATGGGAACTACAGCTTTCAGCCCAGGCCCTGAAGCAACTGTGCCAACAATTTGTTGTCTTGTTTTCACCTCCTAAAAAAGAAATTGCAATCATTACCATGATTTTAGGAAGGGGAAAACCCAAACCACTGGAAGGTGAAGGAACTTTCCCAAGTATGATCAGTATTGTGCCTACTCACAACACTCAAAGCAGCACATAAAAGACTGGGTCTTCTGAACAGGTCAAATTCAGAAGGACACTAAGGAATTGACTGTAGGAGTCCAGAGTTTCTCTAAGAGTTCATTCTGTTTTGAGTTTACACCCAGCAACCTTTACCTTGAAACTATCATCCTCTCCTGAAAAGCCAAACTAAGCAAGAAGCACAGTGTTTTCTAAACATATAACAAAATATTGTTATGTGGAACAAGCAGCTTTATTAAAGAGTTCTCTTGAAGATCCACTTCAAGGCCAACATACACTTTAGATTTAAATAGTCTGAAATAGAGAAATTCACAAAACCGGGATTCTCAACTCCTCTGTACTTTGCTATACTGCTAGGGTGACTCTGCTGCTAGTTTTTCAAACAATTTAGAATTGAACTGTCTTTTTTTAAACCTGTGAGAGGAGAGAGGGGGGAAAAATGAAGAATTTATAAAGGGAGACATAAATGTGTCAGTTTTAGAAATCATCTGCAAAGGGAGGAGGTAGGTTGGCAAGCACAATGGCAGACCAGAGCCAGAAAGCAGAGATACATCATTAAAAGCATTAACTAAGTGTTATGAGGAATTACTTTGTCAGGGTGCCAATATGACATTACTATTATTTCACGACAGACTTGATGTGTCACCATACCTTTATATCGTTTAGACCCCTAAAAGCAAATTAGTGTTTTTTAAAATAATGAAACACTTCCGTTTTGGGGTGTTTTGGAACTTTTAATCCATGACAATCTGGAGGTGATTCATCCACTATTCACAGAACAGTTGAGACTCTCACAAAATTGCTCTGTCTTGAAGCTTTAACAAGAACTCACCATCTTACCTTACCCTTGAGTACAAAGGGAGCAGACAAGGACAGGAATCATTTCAGCTGGGGCTGACTCCTTTTGCAAGAGCTCAGGTATACCTCATTTACTGGAAATCCATTATGCATCTAATTCCAAGGGGCTGCTCATTCCCTTCCATGGCTCTCCATCAGCTCCTGACAGATCATCCCTTTGTTCTTTTCTTCTCTAGGTTAGGCTGGTCCTGATTGCTCCTTTGCATCTCAGAGAGGACACTGGCTTAGTCCATCACCATTTCCTTGAGAAAAATATTTCAGTGAGACTCTGTTTTACCCTAGGAACACATTTTCCAGGAGCTTCTCTTCCTACACTTGAAACTCACTATGGCCAACACATTCCTGTAGGAAGAGTAATGAATCCAACTCCATTTTTAAGCACTGGGGAAAACATCACATGCAGAAGAGTGACAGATGGAGCTGTATCAGCTTTTACCTAACAGTGGAAGGGGAGGTAGAAGTCAGTCTCAGCACTTTTGTCAAAATGTGTTTTTAACAAAAGACATGTGTTAAATTACTAACACATATCCATAGTACTTTAAATATTTATACTATCAACTAATGACATCCTCTCAATTAGTGAAAAGTGTCTTCTGCACATTCCTTTGTGAGGAGGGAAACTAACAAAAAGGCAAGGAGGACTGGGGGAGAGGTGTGCTCGAGACCAAACTCCATCCATCACAGTCCTTGCTTCAGATTTCCTCTTTATTTCCCTTTGCTCTAAGACCATCACATGTCCCATGGTCAGAAACCTCTCACGGGTTCACTTTCCTGTTTGCCTGCAACACCACAGCCACAAAAGCCAGCTGCTTATAACTAAACTTCTTTTTCCTTCCAAAGGGATTAAAAAAAAAAAAAAGTAGATGTACTGGCAGATGAGCTTCTAAGTGGGAACACTATTACAGATAGACAGAATGTTCCTTTATGTTTATGCAGCTTCTCTAGTGCTGTGTAAATGCACACTCTGCAGTGCAATCATGAGTTTTCTATCACCATTAGCAGCAGGACCCCAGCAGCTAAATCAAAGAAGCCTAGAAAATGCCCCAACACTGGAAGATTCCCACAAAGAAAAACCTACTTAGATAATTAAGGAATCTTTATGATATGAAGATTTTCATCTCCCAGCAAATTATAACACATTAGGTAACACTGCCAAAAAAAAGTCCTGAAAGCTTGCAAAGCCACAAACTAGAATTAGCTTTTCTTTCACATGATCTTGAAGTACTGGCTGGGGGCAAGAGGAGAGGAAAGTGAGAGGGAAAGAGAAGAGTTCACATTTAGGTAGCAACTATTGTTTTTTTGGAAACCTTAAGTTTTGTCCAAGTTTTTGAAAATCAATATAAACAGAATATACTTGGGTTGCAGATATAAATAAAACCCAAGAATGTCTCCCACATGCATACTGTTGATAGAAAAAGAAGTCTGAAAATGGGGTTTAAATCATCCTTCTCAGAAGCTTTAAACCTCACCTTGTAGCAAGTGACACTGAGCTTCTGGCAAGTGGCAGTTTCATGTATGAAATGTGTCTCCTAAAACCGAAGAGCACACAGAATAGAACAAGATAATGTGTCAACAAATTACATCCTAAAGACTGAAAGCAATCCAGAGAGCCTGACTGATTCCTTTGTATACAGAAAAGTACCGGGTGTCAGGATAGCACAGAGGACAGTTTAGATCTTAACAGCCTAACAGAATAGCAATACATCGATTCACATTGTGGATAAGGAAAAACAAACAAACAAATACCCACAAAACAACAGAAAAACCATACCACAAAACAAGTTCTGACCTCAGTTGTTTCCTCAGGAACTCCTCCTGGGCTCCCCCACATCTCTATCAAAGCCTGCACTGCATACCCTACTCCCTGTGGTTCTGTCACCACCTGCCCCAGCCATTTATGCAGCCAGCTGTCCCCTCAGCACAACTCATCAAGTACTGACAGAGCCTAAGAAAGTGATGCATTTTAGGGGTTTATGGGTTTTTGGCAGAACCTGCCAAAAATTATTCCACATTTTACTTTATCTCTGCTACTTAAAAGGGAGGAATCACACAATGACTGGGATTCTAGCCATCAGTTAGGACACTAGAAAAAGAAAGGGATTGTTATTGCCAACTTGCCTTTGAAAGTATCTAGAAACTTTCTAAGTAGTTGCTTCAAATTCTTCATTTGAGCTCCAGAATTCCTGCTGTTTGTCAGGGAATATGAGGTGAACTCCTTAATTAGTTTGTGGCAAAGCAAGTATCCCCTTTTTTAGTGCAAAAAGCTGCTTCTTGCTATAGCTGTGCAGTAATATTTAGGATCTCAGTAAAAAAGAATTCAGCTGTAATTAATCCAGAAAACTCGAAAAGCCTATGGTGGATTTTTTTTTCTTTTTTTTTTTTGATGAAGTATTTAGGTAAACGCCTATCATCCCCGAGGTTTCAATTATTAAAGACGCTGAAAGTTCAGCTGCAAGAAGAAAGGTCAATGTCTAGCCCTGGTTAACTGCGGGAATCAGGGATGATAAACAGGTAAATTAATTATCTTTTCACCACTTCCACAGTAATTGCCGAGCCGGAGCCGCGGGATGGGCACGGCCGGAGCTCCCCCTGCTGCTCGCAGGCTGGGCGCACTTCGCCCTTCGGGAGCTCGAAACGCACCAAAACTCGGGGTTTGCCCGCGTTTATGACCCGATTGTGGTGCTTTAACCCCAGCGAACAGCCAGCCCCAGAGCCGCATCGGGCAGGGTAAAAGCGAGGAGAGCCGCGGGCTGCGATAAAGGCAGGTAAACAGGGAATGCCGCGTGTGCCCGCAGGCACAAAGCGAGGGTGAACTCCCGGCTGCCACGGCCGGGCAGGCGTTCAGCCATCCCCTGCACAGCAGGGCCCTGCCAGTGCCGTGGGGACAGGGGAGGACAGCCACCATCACTCCAAATGTCCCCTCTTCTTCCTTCCTAGAGATGGGCTTAACAGCTAGTCTGCAAGGCAAACTGAGTTAGCAGAAGAAATTGATAAAATATGAGTTTATCTATAACAGAGAAAGCAAAGCCATCAGCATAGAAACTGATAAAATAAACACATAAAAGATACTGGCAGTTAGAAGACACGTGTCTTAGTGAGCAGTGTACGTGCTTTAATTTGTTGTAAATTCTTACCAATTAATTATTGACGTTAATTATTTTATACCAATAAAACACAATCAGCTATTGCTGTGTCCAATGAATATAATGAGCTGTTTTGATGTAACCAATGACTTTAGATCACGCTTTGTTAAGGGTATAAAAACTTGTAATAAAGGAGCTGCAGTTGTCTCTACACAAGTGTGTATGTATGTCGTGTATTCATCCCAACAGCGACACCTCCTACCCCACTTTGGGTACTGAGCACACTGTCCCATGGTCTGGAATGTCCCCAAGTCAGCCCAGGTCTCCCATCCCAGCTGTGTCCCCCCCCCCGTGCACCCCAAACTCCTCCCCAGAGTGTCAGCAGGAAAAGCAGCAAGGCCTCGGCTCTGTGCAAGCCCTGCTCAGCAGCAGCAGCAGCAGCATCTCTGCAGTATCACCCTGTGCTCAGCACAGCCCCAAACCAGCCACGGGGAAGAAAATCAACCCTGCCCCAGCCAAAACTTGCGCTCACACCAAACTGACATCAAATTACAAACTTCCCCATCCTGGCTGACTTCAGGTAACAGGAGACATCCCAAAACTCACTTTTAGTCCCAGTCCTAGTGACCATTTTTTCTCAAGTGATGATATAAAACACATCAAGCAGTAACCCCAACCAAATACCAATTCCTGTTAAGAAAATAAGATTTATAATCTTTATTGTTTACTTACATATAATAAATATAATACAGAACAAAAACATCACACCCATTGATTGTATTACACAGGCTGTTAATCAGAATACATTACATTTTCTTTTCATTAGCCCTTTTATAGGGTTTTGGTACTGGATATCAAGAATTTCAATTTATAAACCTTTTAACATAAAAACAATCTTCCAATTTCCACCTTCATGCATGTTTCAAATATTCATATATATACTGGTTTTGTTAAAAATATATAAGCACTGTTCAGTATTTGCAATATAGGACTTCAATTTCCATTCATTAGATCTCTACTAATATAGAGAATTTCAAAATAATTAATAGCTTAAATCTGATTTTAATTAAAAATACTTATTCTATATTTTTTATTTAACTGACCTCCCATCAGAAAATGAAGTGACAGGACAAAGACACCCCAGGCAAAAGCCAGTGCTCACTTTCAGAGAACAAAGGGTAAAAGCTCTGGTTCTTGCTTCAGCTGTATTACCCTGGAATAATGGAGACACAATTTGGTATAAAGAGGGCAGGAGGAAACCAGAGTTTCTGAAAAGATATGCATCTCCATTTCAGATTTACCACTGCCATCCTGCTGTTTTCTTGGCTTAAAAATCACTGCATCAAACCCTGATATATGTTTTTCTCTGCATGAATATCCTTGCTATTAAATGGAAATTAGATTAAAATGCTACATTTCTTTTTTATCAAAAATAGATCAAGGTTTAACATACTCTGAAATCAGGTTTTCAAGTGCAAATGCAATACGCATCAGCAATTCAGGTTCCGCTTTCACTAAGGAAAATGGTTAAAAAATGATGCATAAAGATGTTTCATAGAGGATACCTGGATATCTGCAACTTGCTGTGCTCCCAGAACACCTGAATTATCAGCAAACTGTACAGACTTCAGGGGGGAAAAAAAGTTTTCTTCAGGAAAAAGCTCTTGAGTTAAAGCAGCTTCCCCTTTAAAAGTGTAACTGAAAATTCCCTGAAAGTCAGTACAAAATGCAACACCAGAACAACCATCAAAGCTACAACTGGTTTTGTGCATCTTCTAATGCACGCAGGTGCCAAGGGTTTCATAACTCAAGGTTTCAAGAAGAATTTTGTTTTACTAATATCTACTCCAAAGAGACCTTACATTAATTTTAAATCATTACAAACACCTCTTCAGCTCTACAATGCTGAAGTTGTACCTCACACTTAGTACATTTCTCTAATTCCATGCAGGTAAATGTCAACTCCAACACCTGGCTGTACTTTCCTTGTAGCCTTGTGTAAACAGCCTCTCATGAGTGCCAACTGACAGAGCATTCCTTTGTAACTACATTGGATGGACTTCAAAAAAACCAAACCACAAACAAAAAATACCTCCCAAGTCTCCAAATATAATTTTTTCCATGATTTTTTTTAACAATCACAGGGCTTCATTTAAGCTTTCAGCTTCAATATAAAATGATTATTTAAAATACCCAACCAGAGATCAATCCAATAAACTACTGCCTATGTGGAACTGGGCTATGCAAGAAATTACCCCAATGATTTTACAGCATATGCTTCCTATTTTCCTACTAATGTTCTTGATTTTCAATTAACATTTCTGTTTTACATTTTTTTAGGCTTTTTTTTCTTCTTCAATAGGAAAGTGACATTGGTTGGAAAGACCCTGTTTTTGCCCTAGCCAGAGGAAAAAGTAGATTCTAAAATATTATAGAAATTACTCATGCTGGCAGTAGAACTAACTTAACTGGTATGCAAGAGGTCAGATTTAGGTGGAAGAGAAGCATCCCCTGTGAACCAGACAAGGAAGACTTGTGGACTGGCCACATCAGTAACACATTGACTGGTATAATTGATAAAAATACAATAACTTGCATATAATAAAATTAGTTCTGTGCTAAATGGCTAATTCCCCTCAGCTTGATAAGAATGGAGGTTTGATTGGTTTTATTTAATTTGGTTTCTTAAAAATAAACAAAAAAGTAGGTAAAAAATCAGGAACATATGTGAAGAAATATAGAATAAACAGCCCTGCATTTTTATTTCTGAGGCCCTTTCAGTATCCAGTCATATTTTTTCTGTGGATCATAAAGAAAATTTGTGCACCTTTCCTGAAAAACCTTAAGAAGTTCATTAATAAAAGAAATGGAATATTGGATGCAACTTCATAAACTGAGATGCAGTTAAAGGACTCTGAACTTGTAGAACTAAACAGCTGCTTTCTACAAAAATCCTCAGAGAAAAGCCCTTTATGCTTTTTAAAAGTAGGAAGTGAAAGCCAGATGGAATTTTGGATGCATTCCACATCATGACAGGCCTATCCAGAAAAAGTCTGATTACCTACTAACACCAGATGTAATGACAAGAGCGAGAACACAGATCTCTAAGTAGTCACATCACATGCCAGATTTCGAACACCACAGAGGACTAGGGCAGTCAAAATACAATTACACTGGCTTTACCTAGAGAGGAAATTCACTTTGCAACGAATGCAACAGGGCATGGAAATGGAAATGTCAAAGCAGAAATCATCAAGAGGAAGCTGATGCTCAAGGCTGATGACTATGATCACATGTTCTCACTATGGACAAAAGAAGTATACAGCAAAGTGCAGGGGTTAATATTTCCTCATGCTGCTGATTTTAAACAAAATCCACTTGGCAAGACAAATTCACCTTCTAAATAATTAAGGTGCATACTGGCTGTGTGGAAATATCTTCTGTGATCAGTAACAGTAGTGTGTTTACCATCTTTACCAGCACTAAAACCCCTCCATTTATATTACTGAGGTCTTCAAGCAAACCACTCCAAATACATGCTGCAGACAGAAATACTGCAAAGGCATAAAGGTCAACCTGACTGCAGAGATCTTTTCAATAAAGTTTTACTTTATTAATGCTGTCTATGACTCTTGTGGGCTTTGGATCAGATCCTGTTCTGGCTAAAGTAACTTTACTGGAAAAACAAAGAAAAAATGCCTCAAAGTGATGAGACTTTTAAAAAATTTAATTATATAAATTAATATATTCATGTTAGAGATTTATACTGATCTATCCCAGAATCAGGTTATGTATTATCACAGCACTGCCTAACCCTGAAAGTTAATGTCACTATCATGCCAGAAGTGCAGCTTCAAAATCAGCAGAGTAACTGCTCATTTCTATGGCAAAGAGGACAATTAAGTAGAAAATCACAACATTTCATCACCTTAGAATGGATGTTTCTCCAAAAAATAACAGAGTGTTGGGCAGAGTAAATTTTATTGACATCTTTAAATGCTCTCAACATTCTCAGCATAATTTACCTGATAAGCCTAAGGAAATTCAACATGGAAGTTACATGACATGAAATGTTTGAGTGAAACCTAGAAATGTTTGCAGTGATTTTAAAAGCAGGAATTAGTTATTGGCTCTCACAACATATGGTATCATCCATATTTCCCTGAGAAATCATGCCCTGAAATGATCATGTAAAACAAAATACAACATTAATGAAATCGTGGATTAGACAGGGAAAAATGCATAACAACAGTTTGCGAATCACATAAATGCTACTGGAGTTAAAACTATTCAATCACAGGCACTACATGTGACAGCCAGAACAGAAATGATAACTAACTCAAAACTTATGCCAAGTAAAGGAAATTGTTACAAAGTACCATCCTACAGTTAGCCATATAACCCAACATTGTGATATTAACATTAATTTGTTGATTTTTGAGCATGCCAGTTCTTCACTTCAATTACACTCTGCCTTTCTCAGGTCTATTTCTGTATGAAATTCAAAGTGTGTCCATAAACTCAGCCTATCCCCAAAATTTAACAGGTTTTCCCTGTCCTCTGATAGCTCAGTTTAGCTCAGTAACATAATTCCCCTAAGACAGGAGGATCTTCAGTAGGGAATAGGAAAAATAACATTCAACATTAAGAAAAATGGAACCAAGAATTACAAAGAAATCGTTTTGCCACCTTATTTAAAGCCATCACAGCTGTGAATAGCAGTACCTAGGCACGAGTATTGTGACAGGAATGACAAAATACAGCAGCACACACCAAGAAAAGCAATTTGCAAGCCCTCCTGTTTTTGTCAGTACATTCCAAGGAGGTCTGCCATGAACAGACCAAGAATCACCTGCAGTTCCCTGGGTTGAACAACAGCCCTGCTCAACACCCCATTTCCACAAATACTCACACAGGGACACACAGGCTGTGCCTCAGCCTCCAGCTTCTGAGTCTGTGTGCAGTCCCTGCAGCCCAGCCAGACCAGTCCTGTCCTACAGCCCCTACCCCTTACAGGCATTCCCAGAGGCCAGAAGCCAAGAGCAGGATGCACTGAACATTGGGAAAACCAAAGAGCAAGCCCTCAGTGCCTTCAGGAGCACTCATGTGCCCCAGACTTTGTTACAGATGTGGCACTTCCATCCCTTGCTGAACCAGAACTCTATCAGCAGCAGCCCCTTGCAGGGAACACATTTTCAGTATGACTGAAACCTAACACAAAGTGGCCAGAAAAACTGAAATCCTTTTCTGCCTTTGAAGTGCAGCACACTGCTCATCAAACTAGCCAAGACTCATCAAAACCCTAAAAGCAAAGGCATGCTTTGTAGCTTTTGGCAAATTATCATAATTTCCTTCATATATAAAAACCAAACAGCCCCAAAACCTCAATTGCACACACAGAAGAAATTGTTGGTTGTCTCAAAGGATTACAGGAATTAGTTCAACTGTTTGACAGAGCAACACATAGTATTCATTCACCATTTTGCAGGCCTGGGAAATCACTGTTCCTTAACCATTGGGTGACAATCAAAGAAATGCTTGACATTATTTTTCTAAAGAATATGTGGGCTCCTACAAGACGTAAGTCAGAATGAAGCCATTCCCAAATTGAAACAGTAAGAGCAATGACAATATACCCTACCACGCAGAGCTAAAGCATTCACGAGACAGCTCCTTCACATTCCAGTTGTGTCACAGGGAAGAAATACCCAGCACGTCTCCATTGCATCAGAGGTACCTGAGAATCAAAGCTAAATCTCTTGTGCATTTACCAAACATCCATTAGAGAGCTATGCAATTTACATTTCAAATCAGACATTTATATTTATAAAATATCATTGTACTAAAAATCACAAGGTTTTGTAGAAAAAGCTCCATCACATTCTATTAAATGCAGGAACAATGCTGTATGTCATAGCTTCTGTAATTAAAAGTGTAACACGTTTCCTGTAACTACAGGGGCACCACTGTTTAAAAATCCTTTCTGCAAGGACAGTTTGTTTTGTTCCTACTATTTAAAGAATTGTAATTTAATGCAAAAACACAGCTTAAGCTACCTAGTGCCCCAAGATAAAAATATTTCATATCTCATTAAAAAAAAAAAAACAAAAACAAACAACCACATTTTTGTGAAAAACATTTGGAAAGCCCTGACTTTGAATTTACTGAATGTTCTTCAACATTCCTGGGGTCAGAGACAGAAGAATATTCTCTTAGTGCTTCTTTTCCTAACCTCTCAAACTAATGAATAATGAGAATTAACAGTCATATACATGGGAGGCTATGATGAGCTTTGACTTTAAGCCATGAACATCAGGGCAAATATGAACAGCAACTGCATATTTGATATTACAGATCCAATCCTGTCTGCATGACCAATTGCAAAAAACAGTCATAGAAAATTTTGCTACAAATATTGTCATTGCCCATCTGAAAGCAAACTTGGTTTTCCCAGGCTTAATGCACTGATGCCACAGTGCCACAAGTCCCAGCTGATTCCATTTTGGAGTTAATGCCTGGTATCAAATATTCCACAGGATCTCACTGAAACATTTAATTAACTGAAAAGAGACTTTTTTTTTTATTGTGAGTAGGCATTAACAATACCTCTTGAAAAATGTTAAAGCAAACATCCTCTAAATTTGTCATAATTTTGAAGGACAAATCCAAACCCAGGGAAACTCCACTGATCAAAAAATGCCTGAAAATTCTACCCAAATAAAATTAGTTCAATATACTGCATTTGCGACCCCACTACTTGTAGGGTTTGGAAATTTAACTGTGAAATTTAATTGATTTACTTGTCTCTTTTGGGTTTGTGATTTTGTTGTGGTTGGTTTTGGGGTTTTTTTAATTCTTATTTAGGGTCCAAGAAGGACTTACTATTTCATCTTAAAGACATGCCTCAGATCCCCAAAGTTTGTAGTGCAATCCAGTATTAAAAACAAGAAGGAAAAACTTGATAAAGGTTAAATAATTGAACAGAATAGCCCAGGTTCATTTTGTCTTCCTACTCTACACACAGTCCTTCAATTCCAGCTGCTAGCTCGATTTCTTCTATAAATGTAGAGTTTAAGCATGTTGCTTTCCTACTTTACCTCTTAAATAGTAGTTATATTACCAAAACACCAAAATTGCTTTTGGGAGGATCATTACTGAGTGCCAAAATATGGACAGGCATTTCTGCTATGTCATCCTTCTGTATATGCGTGGAAAGACACTAGAAATACCCTACATTATTAATAACCTTGTTATGTGGAAGAAAATACTCCTGGCTAAAAATCCATCTTACATTTATTATAAAAAAACTCAAATCCATCAAAAGCCAAAATTAACTTTGATCTAAGTGTCTTATAGGCCAGGAGCTGAAAAATGGCATTGAGTAATTTCAAATTTTCCTGAACATAATTATAATAGCTTTTCTGGATTCAAAAGGATTAAACACTGCAGTGGAAGGAAGATAATTATCAGTATTAGAATAAATTTATTAATACAGCTGGGGGGAAAGAAAAATCAATGCAAACACCTTTCCTCTTCATATTGCTTAGAAGATTAGCGTAATGCCAACCCATTGATTGAAAACTTCCACAAATGAATTTGATCTCTTTTACAATGTGGAAGCTAAACATGAAAATTTCCATGTCTGAGAGACAACTGGGACTGAGAATGGGTTACAGAACCAGTCTGTTTTAAACCATGTATAAGAATGTATACCCAAATGTATTGTAATTAGAAATATTTGACCATTCACTGAAATTTTAAGCATTCCTGATTGCTGGGCAATTTTTTTGATTTTTAAACATCAGCACCCATTACCATGACAAGGCTACTCAAAATGGCCTAAGACATTATATTTATAGTGTTCCAGGACCGTACAAAGATCCTGCCTCAGTAATTATAGGAATGCACTTAATAAATTATTTTTCTGTTTTCATCTATTAATATGCAAATAGTTTATACAACATAAAAATTTAATTTGTACCTACTACAGGTAACATATCTATTTAGCTTTTCATCTGAAAGCCTGTAAGACTTGATGACCTGCAAACTTATTTACATAACTCACTTTAAAGTATCTTTTAAAAATAATATTGTCCAGCATTTAACAAAATTGTGACTTAAAAAAGAAAGAAATCACTTAACAGCATTTGCTTTCTTGATTTTGTCAAGTAATGTCACCAGCTCAAGTGTTATAAGGCAGGTTGGTTGCTCAGACGGACTAAGACTCCCATGGTGACAGGCATGTAGTAGATCTGTTCATTTATAAAATCAGATGAAAGCAAGAAAGAGAAAAAGTTTAGAGTTTCAAAAGAACTGAAACTTCTTATTTTTACTACAAATTCAGAATAGGCACTGAAACATGATTCCTTAGGGACTTTTCCAGAAGATTGTCTCTTCGCTGGGCATCAATCCATTTTCAAACTGAGAAGAAGAAGAAAAAAATTATCAGGGGTACATAACTCAGGATTACAAAAGAGAAATTACCATAAGTATTTGTTTCCATCTTACTAACAAAGGAAATAACCCCATGTCTTAAGACATCACAATTACTGTTTTGGTTAGAATCTTTTTAATTTCATTATTAGATTTAACCAACATTGGAAAATAAAAATATGTTTCTCATGTAATTCTGCACACTTTATTGAAAACCCTGAAGCACAGGGCTAGGAGAGTTCTAAACTTTGTCTGCTTTAATGCTCCAGGCCAGTACTGACAAACCATGTAATCTTCCTTTTAGAGATTTATGCAACCTCCTCTTAAAAGTGGGATATTTTGCAAACTCTTTAGCTATTCTAGTCTACTTTCCCTGTGCTTATCATGAGCAATATTTAGTCTAATATTTAATGCAATTTACCAACTTAATTCTTGTCATCCACAAACACAAGGGCTCCTTTCTACTTTCTGGACCAGTAATGATAAAGTCTGTTGTTCTTTAAACTTCCCTGCGTGGTTGGTGTTTTTCATGAGCTGCAGAAGCCCAACACGAGACCCCAACAGCACTGAAGAGTGAATTAATTACTTCAGATGTCTTCCAAACACATCACCCATGCCAAGAAGTTGTATGACTCTTCTGGTGTATTGACTCACATCCAGTTTTGGATGAATTTTGTAATACAGTTTAGTAAAAAACTGAATTTCAAAACCATTGACCAAGAACTGTGAGATAAAGCCTGGCAACAAGTAGTAATAATAACTTTGAAGAAACACTTTAAAACTCTGTCCATCAATAGAGAACAAGACTGACTGCATGCTCTTTAAAAATGTGTCCTTGCATAACACAAATGCCACCATGAAAACCAATCCTCACCTTTCTGTGCATTGTTTGAGGTTTATTAAAGGTTTACCTTCTGTCTATGAACAGCAGCCATCTCCATCCTGTGAAACACTATGCATAGGGATGAGGCTTTCACACTGCTCACTTTCTTCTGGCATTCTTAAAAGAAATACATTTATTTCAAGTCATACAGTAATGTTAAATTGGTTGTTATGAAGCCAACATAGGCACCAAGTATGCAGCTCTTTGAACTCTACCCATTTAAACCATGCAAAGACTCCTTAAATTTATCAAGTGTACTCAAGTTTGCACAATTTTCACTGCATGTGCTGGGTACAGGAATTATTACAGATGCATTAAGGGAAAAAATTGTGACAACCACTAGGAAACTTCTTTTAAAAGGTAAACAGACTTTACATCTTTCCATTTTCTGAGTATTGCATAGGTTAATTGTATGAATGGATTGGCAACCACTGCTATTAAGAAATTAGTGCACCTGAATATAAAATCAGGTAAAAATAAACAGAGCATGAGTATCGTGGCTTATAAAACACCATAGGCTTATAGGATATTGGAAAGGCTAAAGAAACAGGATTATAGTTTGTGACTGCCCTACCTCTGAATTCGATGTTTTCTACAAATAAAGGCAAAAATTCTTCTGATTCCCACCATCACTGGATCCCAGTTGTTATAGTGACACAAGAGAGTTGCAATGAAAAATGAAAAAAATACAGGTACTGCTCCTGCAAAAAATAACCAGGAAAACTGCACCTGGAATTGAAACACAAACATCATTCACTAGATTGCTCAAAAAAGAATTGACATGCTGTATATTTGGAATGATTATTATTGTAAGTTTGAGATGCAGTTTGAGTTATTTTAAACAGTGTGAGTTATTTTGTACAATTTCTATAGTTATTGCTTCTTCTAAGAATTGTATAACCTGTTCCTACTGATTCGTTCTTAACACTGGAACATTGTGTTTGCACTGGGAGCTGAATGAAGACTGCTATTTCCAAATAGTCTCAGGTTTAGGTTTTTTGTTGTGTTTCTGGTGCCAAGGAAAAAGTCTCCTAGACGTTCCATGGGTTGGAGAGCAGCGATCTTTAAAGCCCATTCCAACCCAAACCATTCCGTGGTTCTGTAACTCCAAACCAAGGGCACAAGGACAGGAAGAGCCTGGGACCTGCCTCTCAGGATGACAGAGCCATGAGCCGTGGGCACAGCCCCCCCGTGTGGAGAGAAGATCCAAAACTGAAGGCTTTGGAGAAAACACATTCAGCTTTGGCACCTGGCACTGATGATCCTCCTCAAAGACCACATCAACTGCAATTGTCAAACCCTGTGTTTCCCAACTGACTTCTAATGAAATTCAGAACATGTAAGTTGCCAAAAGGAATTAGTCATTAGAAACCTGGTTGTAATTTCCTAAGATGAAGATTTATATTAGAAAATTACAGAAAAATAAATACCCAGGAAGTTAATAATTATGAATATTGTATAATTACCATGCCATTTGACAGTCATATGAAGGCTGAATGTATTGATACATTAATCTTTACACTCCATGGTGTGATTCCTGGGGTGTCCTGTGCAGGGCCAGGAGCTGGACTGGGAGATCCTGATGGGTCCCTTTCCAGCTCAACAGTTTCTATGATTCCAGGATTATTAGCCATGCCAGTGGCATTCTTGTGCAGGGTTTTTTTAAGCAAAAACAAGGCTGGCCAGAGGCAGGGCAGCTAAAATTTCTGTCAGGCTATCTGAGATGTGGACACCTGAGACTTCAACGAGCACAGGGCTTGGCTTAGGATATTGTGATATCTGTATGACAGAAACAGACTTGCGCAAATACACCTGTCCAAAAATCCTCAAAGTCTGCAGCACTTTGCCTTTAATCAGGGTCCCTCGCTTGTGCTTCTAATACCAGTAATTTATTTTCTAAAATGTAAGACAGAAAGGACTTACTTCCCACAATGTGAGTTTAAAAGGTAATTTGCCCTTTTGTTACCAATGTCAGCTGAAATTCATCCAACAGAGCTTTGGAGATGTTTCTGCTATTTGAAATGCCTCCGTGTTGCATTAGTACATGAAGAATAAATTAATTTTACAAGATCTGGACTCTGTTCAGAATAAACAGTCTAGAGATTAGGCTAGTTACTGGGAATTAGAAAAGTATAGTCATTTTTCAGTGCATCCCAAAAGAAAGTTTACATGAATCACTTCAGAAGACAACCTAAAATTTTTATACATGGACACACAAATCTACATATAAAATTTGTTTTTTTTCTACCAGCATTAGCTCACATGTATTGACCTCATGAAAGTGAAATTTGGGGGAGGAGTCTAGAGATGTTTTATTCCTTGTTTCCTTTACAAGTTATTTACCATCCCACAACAATTTATGTCTCAAGTGTGTATTATGGATGCTTCAAGAGCAACACAAATACAAGTGTCTTACCAGCAAATGTTTTATTATTGTTGGAACCACTGCAGTGTTTGCTCTATTTCCATGCTGGAATATGCAGGTAAGAGTAACACAAAATATGCTGCCTATCACATGTTCATTTCAGAAGTATTTATTCAGGGTCTGACTCTTTTTGACTTTTCTTCTATTTATCGGTTTATTTTTCTGACTTATTTTTCCAAATCCACACTGATATGAAGTAAAAGCAAAACACAAGTTGTGTTTGGGTTTTTAGGACTTCATTTTTACATGCTGCACAAAGTTTCAGAAGTCCAAAGGTACTCATTACAATTTACACTTTGCTTGTGAAAAGACTGAACAGCAAAGCCTCTTTTTGGCTGGAAATATGCCAAGTGCAAAACTTGACTAATTTCTTGCACCAAATAAACAAGTACATGCCTAAAAGAATTTATTTAGAAGAAATTCTGTAAACAATGATCAAAATTCAGTAGTACCTCACCTTTTGCATGCACATGTCAGCTATTATGGACAGAGGTATTGTAAGGCTTAGGGCAAGTGTGCCTATCAGTGATGAGGTAAGAAAACAGCCCCTAAAAGACAATAAAATCATAACAATTATACAATTTAATGACAATAAATAATAATTATAAAAATGAGGTCTTACTTAAAAGTTAAAAGACAATCAAAGTAATACATCAAAGAGAAAGACATTTGATGAACTGTTAGCTACTGTTTAATAATCAAAAATTAACTCACACCATCACAAATCTGTGAAAGTGCACATAATTCTTAACTAGGCAATGGATGTCCTCTGGGTTGAGGTTTAATTCCCATACCAATCTTTTGAGATGATGGAAGTTTCCCTATTTCACATGTACTAACTTCATCTAGAAAAATCTGCATTTTGTTTCCATACCATGATTCTCTAGAGCATAAGAGACTGCTTCTGAATTTCAACCAACCTGTCCACAGAAAACTGTAAATGCATAAATGGTACAGAATCCAACAAAAATTTATCAGCAAGTTGGAAAAAAAAACCACAAAGGGTCATATCTTTCCCTACACTATTTAGTTGGTAATATGTGCTTGGGTGGAGTAAACAAGTAGGTTAAATGATATTATTTACTTCCAAAAAAATTAAAGAAGACTATATTAGTGGCACACTGGACTGGTAAAGAATGATATCAGCACAAACTCTGTAATTAGTCCCAGTCCAAAACTCTAGGGAAAAGGAACTGGAAGTAAAACTAGCTCTTTAATTGACTGGACTATCATTCTGAGTAATTAAAGAAATATCATGTATGTAAAAAAATCTGTGCACACCCATGTACTTAACCCTATGCTAGTATTTGATTTTGGAGAGACAATGTTTGAGCTTTGGGGGGTTTATGT
The DNA here is from genome assembly GCF_015832195.1 of Motacilla alba alba. Classification (NCBI taxonomy): domain Eukaryota; kingdom Metazoa; phylum Chordata; class Aves; order Passeriformes; family Motacillidae; genus Motacilla; species Motacilla alba. The sequence goes on from NC_052022.1 coordinate 7,472,438, forward strand.
GTTTGTTTGTTATTTTGCCTACATTAAAATTACACTTTAACCTGACACTGGATACTGAGCTGCAATTTAATCTTTCAGGATGGCACTAACATCACAAAAATATTCTATCAGCAAACAAGTTCAATTGCAAAGAAACATATGCTACAATGCATTTATACCTAGGATTGGTGTAAAAGTTTGTCAATAAACAAAAAGTTATTAAAATTCATACATAACTTTAGACTTGAAAAAACAAACAAAAATCCACACCCCCTAAAAAAACCAAAAGGTTTTTGTGGAACTCCATCTACTCCACCTTGATCTTTGACTGCAGAACTGTTACAACAGAATTCATACTCTTCTTTTGCTACTGCAACTCTGTAGCACAAAGCCTCTTTGTCTCAAATGTTAATTCCTGAATAAGCTAAACACACAGTATTTTAATTACTACAAGCACACATCAGCTACTTTTTAAAGTTAGCTGTTGTCTTAACAGGACATTGTGACACAATGCTCAAACTGCATACGTGGACAGGAAAAAAAGGAAAAAGAAAAGGGCACAAAGCCCAACCTAGACAATTTTACATCTCAACATAGGAAAGATAATTCATGTGAAATATATTCAATGTATGGAGTACATACCACAGCCAGAGGAACTCTGACAAAACTGTTCCAATAAGGCCATTGATGACAATGCACATCCATATCAGTTTATTGGGAAACTCAAATGCTTCAAATCCAGTATAGTGAAGCAGGAAGAACCCTGGCCACAGCAGCAACAGATTAAACAGTCCTACAAAACCTGGATATAAAAACAGTATTAAGTAAATCATAATAAATTTTCTTCAACATAACCAAAATCTCAGCTAAAATCAGCTATTTTGACAACATGCATATAGAAAAGCAGCCATGAAGCAATCTTTTAAATTTTTCAAAGGAAACAAATATAAGAAATTTAACCTGAAATTCACAAACTAAATTTGCATCAGATATTTACAGGTTTGAAATTGAAAAGAAAGTAAGAATTAAGAAATCTCATGAAGCCAGTGGGGCTGTCTGCATACCTACAGGAAGTTCCTCTTGTTGTTAAGGCTCTAAACAAGAAACAATTCACACAACCAGTCTCTAAAGGACTCATAACCATGAAAAGATGAGGCTTTCTCTACTTTCTTGGCTTTTCTAAACCCCTTTACCACTCACACACAGTTCAGTGCCTGAAAGCATATCATTTAATCACACATTGAATTAAAGCTTTCAACAGAGTTACTTTTGGTCTTACCAAAGAACATTGGTATGTCAAGTTTATCTTCTCTATCTACTTTCCTTTTTATCATGACTATGTAGACAGCATATAGCATTGCTCCTGCAAGAGACCAAATGGAACCTGGAAAAATGGAAAAAATACTCCCTTGAGATATGCCAAACATGTTATGCACGGTAGGATCAACTCTCCTAAACCTCTGTTGATTACAGAATCCATTACTGAATGAAAAACATGGGAAAATGGAGAAAGTTCTAGAATATAAATACTTTCCCAATATACACATAGGGTGGAAAATTATCATAAATGGCAAGTTTTAGAAGTTGAACTAAAAAGCCAGATTGTGAAATGTTACATGAATAAGAGATCTAGAGCTTGCTATATGACTACTTAGTACTGTCAGAAGATGGTACTGATCACTGCATATTCCAGGATTAAAACCCATAAGTAAATACCTATTGTATCTTTTCCAGCAGATTTTTCAGATCCAGAAAGGTTAACAAGTACCACACCACCAATGCTAGCAAAAAAAAGAAGAAATGCAAAACGTTGCTTGAACTCAGGAATTTCTTTACAAAAACAGATAAAAGAAAGAGAAAAACAAATATACAGTTCTATCTTTAGGCATTTTTAGTTAACCAAAACCCACTTCTGGAAAGTCAAAGAGAGTTCTCAACTGCTAAGGCATGATCCCAAGTTAAAACCAACCAACCCCACTTTTAACTTCCCAGAACAACACATCAGGCATTTAATGGAACAGGCTGAAAACACCGAGTGTCAAACTTTTTCACCATTACACAAAAATAAAACAAACCAAAAATAAACATCAAGAAAATAAGTTCATCTACTTCCAACAGAAATTAATCTAATTTCCTACAGGAGAATGAGATTTGGAAATGGTTCATGATATGAAGCATTTAAGAATCCTTAATTCAGTTCCTCAATTCATCTGTGAAACAAGGATTTTTAAAAGTGATGGATATGATTTATTTTCACAGATAGCACAGGTACAGTTGTCCTCTCACTGTACCAGGGAGTTTTGGACCAAATGTTCCCTCCCATTATCTTACCTTAAAATAACAGCTAATAACTTGGACAGGGTAAACCGATCTCCACTGTTACTGGGAAAGACTGCAGCTAAGATTAATGTAAAAAGCCCTGCAAGAGAAATTCAAAGGAGTTTATACAATCAAGTTTTGCCAGTAGTTTGCTCAGAAAACTACACAGCTTCAAAGCTATTATACTCCAAATATATTTCTTTAATAAACAGATGTAGCTGCAGAAGTACACATGCAGAAAGCAGGGGAAATATGAAGGTACTCTAAAAAACCTCTGCAAATACAAAATGAATTTTTTAAACACAGATATTCAATGCCTTTATGGTCAAATCCACAGGTATGCCTAATGGTCAAATCCACAGGTAAAAATGTTACACAAATCCATTGTAACGAGATTTCTATGTTATAAACAGCATTGAAATGCAAATCTGGTGGTGTAAATAAAACTTACCAGAGGTTGATGACAAGATATTAACTATGGCAACTTGGGTATCTGACAGAGCTTCTTGGTACGAGAAATTTGCCAAGAACCACTGGGGAAAAAGAAAAATAATTTTGTTATTACATGGGTAGCACCAGCAGAGCTTAAGTTTCTCAGTGCAATAAAATTCTACTTTAAAAGAAAAAACTCCAGTTATTTAAAAAATAAAATCAGAACTAGATTTTTAGCTTAAAGAGACTTCTAACTTCTATTAAAGTGGAAAGCACATTAAAAGACAGCAACAAACTTAAAACTGGCTCAACCCAACCACATTCAAGTATGTCTTTAATAACACAATAAGATACCTCAGAACTTAGGAAGAATTAAAACGACATTATAATAGCTAGTCTGTAGTAACTAAAGGTACTTTAAACTTGTTTTGGAGTGCTTCAAGATGATAACTGCACATGGGATGCAAATACATTTCAGTAATGCATGTGACATTAGTCAGCCTAATGAGGTTCTTTCAGAGTACTTAAAACCAGCACACATCTCCACTGTTAAAAACAAGCATCTCTTACATTCAATGCCTAAAAAATATTTCTTAATTCCTTCATAAAGGAATAAAATGGCACATGTTTCTTCACTTCTTGATTGAGATCTCACTAGTAAGATCTCAGACATATTCTAAAGAAGTAACCACTCTATTCTTAAGTAGAAATATTCAAAAAGCCCAAGAAGAAATACATGTACATGCCAGTAGCATCCATGAACAGAATAAAGAGGATTTGTTTCGGACATGAGGACACTACCCCAGAAAAAATTACACCACTATTTTCTGGTACATGCATCAGTGGTATCATTATCGTTGATGATAATAACAATAACAATAATGCTTAAATAGCTCTACTTCCTGAGGAAAAGCCATGATGAGTCCACACTACGTAGAATCCATTTGGCAGTAGCAGTGAAGGTGCTTCTAGACAAGGCATCACTGATGTGCCTTCTACATTTTTCTGTCTCAAAAATCCTGCCACTGAAATCTCTCTCTTCCCCCAGAACTGAGGCATGATGCAGCAACAGCATCTACCAGCAGATTCATAATTAATCTTGCACAAGGGAAGTTTTACTTCTTATAGCACACTTATAGAATAAGGTTTAATCCATTTACAGTAATCTCAATATTTATTCACTATTATTATACAAGTTCCAAATGCATCTTTACTTAAGTTTTCTGAAAGAATGGAGCACATACCACGAAGCAAAAGAAGAAGCTAATTTTTGCTACTTGGCTGGCAGTGAGTTTTCCCACAGTCTTTAAGATGGATTCCTGCTCCTTCACTGTTGGATAGGACATGCGGGACAGCTTTGCCTCCAAAGCATGGCTTGATGGCAGCTGCCGGATCTCCATGATGTTACTGAACCTCACACGAGGCTTCTTGGGTGCTGGAAAGGCAGAAAAAACAGAAAAAAGTTTTTAAAAAAGAAAAATATTCATATTATTATGAAACTTTTTGATCCAACACAATATGCAAATAAAACGATGATATTGTAACACACCATTTATTAAAATACTGCACAAATAACAGGTTCTTATCCAATATGAAGACATGCCGTCATGATTTATTAAACTAATATTTTGCTATTCAGGAGGCCCCTAATAAGACAAAGCACAATTAATTACTGTTTTCAATTAGTAAGTTGTCCACCCATGAAAACATCACTGAAAAGCACCACCCCTGCTCCCTGTCAAAAATATCAACAAAAGGTAACGATGCATTTTTAGATAGGAGTTATTCCATCTTAAAAAACGTGACATATATATATGATTTTCTTTATTTGTCTAATAATTAAAAACAAACAGCCAACACCTGCACACAATTACACCTAACTGCAAGGACAACGTTTCATTCAGAAGAATAAAGTCCAACAGCCCTCAAAGCTTAGCAGAGACCATAAAGTCACTTGCCCTTTTGAAATCCACTCTCTAACTAACCTTGCAAACTAGGATCAGGTTTTATTTAGAAGGTTATTTTATTATCATTAGCTTCCTCCATAAAGAAAACATTACACTAAACACTACAGGCAAATACTAGCTTAAATCAATGTGAAACAATACCTAATACCTAATTTCCTAAAGAAATGTAAAGGGAAAGCTGCAGCCGGAACAATTCTGAAGTGATTGGTGCATGTTGCCACAGGAAGCAGAGCCTACCAAAGGGGTTCCCAATGTGTGCCATGGAGAAGTTAAGAGAGCTTCTCTTTGATAAGCAGGGACTCTTCTGCTGAGGAGTGGCTAACTGGATGTTCTGAAGCCAACCTTCCCACAAGTCTCTGGGACAGTTAGGCCTGTTTCAGGTACTATCACAAGATAGTGAGGCTTAAATAAAACCAGAATGCACATAGACTGTTAAAATTCTTACTTTGACTGCTTTGCTCCTGCTCTAAAAAGGACAATAGCTTGTTTTTCCAGAGGCTGACTCACTGCTGCTGGTCTTACAAGCCCAGAAGGAAAGAATCACAAGTACTGAACCCAGTTGGTCCCTTGAGATAAACATAGGCTGCATCTGTAGTGACCAAGAAAGGTAAACTGAATGACAGGCCTATGTTTTCTCTACCTGAAAGTAAATATATGAGACTGCAATTCATGCAATGAGAGATTTCAGAAAGGAGAAAAAAGGAAAAAAAAAAATAGGAGGGGAGGAAGGGAAAGCACACCCTGCAACATGACAGCAGTTACACTAAACAAAAACAAAAGGAACTCCTTCACCAAAGAGCAAACATTACAGCATTCCAGAAGTCTTTACTCACTTTTCTCTGCATCACTACTATTACTGCCATTTTTTTCAGTTGGCAAATCATGAAACTTTACAGGAACATATAAAGGTTCACTCTGCAATGAATCAGTATAAGTAAAAATACAGTTAAGCAGGATATTTAAATTATTACCAGTAGCATTTATTTAGCGAATTAGAAAACTAAATAAAGAAAAACTTGGTGAATAGTAAGAGAATCAGACTTAAAGCAGGTCTGCACACGGTGGATAGATTGTCAAAATTCATGCATACAATATACTGCATGTTACCCATATTGGTAAAACACACTACTAAAAGAGAACTGTGCTCTTTTGTGTGTATCCTCATGAACACAAAACTTATGGCCAGTAAATTCACACCTACTGATTTAAAATCACAAAATAAGTCATCAACATTACAGATATTTTATTAGCTATAGCTTCCGTCCAAATTATAAACTAGAAATATGAAATACAGAATGCATGTAGAAAAAATTCAAGTGCATATTTTCTTCCCATGACCCTAATACCACTTATTTTCTCCCATAGACCTAAACATCAAAAAACTTTGGGAAGTATCTACAATATATATGGCACCTAGAAGTATTTCAAGCAATTAAAACTTTTGCTAACAAGACAAGTTTTAAGGTACTTGTTTAGATTAAATTGATAAACTGTAAAAGTGAAGTCATTAAAAAGATCTGGTACTTGGATTTTCATTAGGCTTGTTTAGGACAAGAATTTTGGCAGATGTTTGAATTAATGCAAAATTGCCCAATTTTGTAGTCACATGATCTTAATGAATTGAGAAGGCCAAGAAGATTTTATTCTTAAATACAGATACACAAAGTTGAAAATCCCCAAAAAATAAATGAAGAATACATCTGAAAAAATGTCTCTTCATGTAATGCTGTATAAAATATCCATACAGTAATTTGCAACACTCAATTCCTTTCCCCACTCTATTACAGAGATGGTACTGAGTTGAATATGTTAAGGTTTTCTCTGTACAAAATATTTTTTTGACAAACTGCTACAGAAGCATTCAATTAAGTGCTTTATTGAGCTGAGAACCCATATTTCTTATAGTAAGCAATACCATTATTTGCAGTACTTATTAGTAACATATAAGCATGTAAGTTACCAATCCCCTTTGACAAAACCTATTACACTTAAAACTGCCATATTTTATAAACAGTAAGTCAAGACAGTTGTGCCATGTTATTGTGAAGCATTCACCTTCATAAATTAAGGCACTTACCAGAGAACTGTTCACAGTGGTATCTGTTGTACAAGCAGTAAAATAACCTTCAGCATCTGCAAACTAATTACAGAAATTTTAATGTAATATATACCAAGGCAAAGTTATTAGTAACTGAAATTTCTGAAGAGTAATGTTTATTATTTTTTCCATCATTCTGTCACAATTCCCTCTCTCCTCTCAGCCCTCCTCCCCAATACCAAGAGGGCTTACAAGTTCAGTAACTAATTTCAGTACTTCTTTGTACCTCTTGAACCCCACTGAATTAAATTACCCAGGTATGAATACAGGATGAGGCTCTTAGATACAGAAAACCTGCAAAATTCAGTCTTAGGGACACAATGCCCACTAAATGATTGTGCATCTATTAACAACAATATGCTTCCTTCTTCATTTTATTAAATCAAAGTTCCTTTCCCTCCTCATTTCTGCAACTTACCAAACCCATATTCCCTGACCTGCACCTTGCTGTTCTACCATGATGGTAGCAAAATTATTTTAAAAAGCTTTTAATGTGGAGGAGAACTTAAAAGTAAGGTGTGAATGTTTCTCCAAGCAATCATTGAAATAAAACCATATAAATGGATGAGTTGTCCAGACTAATAAACACAAGACACTTTAAAGGCACTTGCAATAATTACAGAGTTGAATATTTAACTACAGCCCTTGAAGGGGAAGGAATTTTCTAACAGCACATTGCAGTCTGTCTGCACTGCTCTTTTGAAAAGGAAAAATAATGGGATTCCAGTAGCAGTGTCATGAGTGCCCCACACAACATGTGACAGACTGGGCACTCTTAGTCATTGCTTTCCAGTTTATATTTCATTATTGTCAGCAAAGAAACTAAGTTCTGTTTATTCCCAAATTATCTTATGAAGATCCTGAACAACATCAAGTCTAACATGTGCCCTATTACACATGAACACTTGGTATTAAAGGCTGATCTAACAAAAATTGTATCAAGATATCAACCAACTTTAAACACTCTATGTGTTAAACTCGAGAATTTTTAAAAATATTTTTTCAGTTGTTGTTTGTGCTTTGTCTTTTCTTTAAAAAAAATCATATAAAAGTCATGTAACACTTTAAATATGTTATGCCTGCAACTGTCACTATCAGTGAAGTCTAACATATCCAGAAAATCTTAAGTCAGTTTCTTTCACACAAGCTATTTTCTATAAGGACATGTTGATTAACAGCATGTTCTTGGATCACATTTTCTGGGGTTTTTAATGTGAGATTAGTATCAGGACAAATGCCTTCCTGCTTCCTGAGTGCTGCTGTTCCGCATCTTGAAACACTGGCACAGAACCACTGCTCTTCCCAGCATCTCTTGGAAAAAAACCCAGTATTTCTGTCATATAACAACAATTTTAGGTTCTAGCACAAACTATGTCTAACTCCGGAATGGGCATCAGAAGGTCACTGGTCCATAAAAGCTATATAAAACAACATTACAACAAAAACATAATTCTACCACCCTGAACAAATGTAACTTTAAACCCCTCAAAACAGCAAACAGTTCATAGTTGTGCCAGAGACAAAAAGAGACAGTGCTAAAAATCAGCTACAAAGTTCAAATTCTGATTCCGTTGGTTGCAGATGTTGGGGGAGTTAAAGGGAACCAAGAGCCAACAGAGAGTTTCACAAGCTCTTGTTAAGAGGAATTATCCTCTGCAATTGCCCAGGATACAAAACCAAGCTGCAGGGACCAATGGCCTGGCCCAGCAGAGCATTGCTTACAACTCCTGACACATCTCACATTGCTTTTTCTCACCTCTCATCCTTTCACATGACAACTGCTATGGCTGCCATGTCTTCCTGTGGCATGATTCAGTTTATATGCCAAATATGCAACCTTTGCCCTTCTCTAGTCTCTATTTAAGGGGGTTTTTTTCTGTACAAACTTAGACAAATATCACAACATCTACAGAGTTGCAATACTTACAAAAGCTGCATGCCTTCCACGAAACCCACGAGTACACTGTTGCCTCCACGGCTTCCAAACAATAAATCCCAAGAGGTATAGGACAAACATGGATGTTTTTGCAAATGTACTGAAAAAGGGTTTGTTGTACCTTGTAAAAACATACTGTGGAAAGAAAATAATTGCAATATCCAAAGTTACCAAATAGGTAAGAGCTCACAAAATGAATGATCAGGTGTAAATATACAGTCCACAACAGCCTGGTTCCCAAAATACCAGTTGTGAGTATTGGCATGGATAACCAAAGGAACCAAGTACTGGGGGAACCCTCTCCCAAACTACCTCCAATGCCAACAAAAAGGAGACTTTTTGAAAGAAACAATGCCACAGAAAGAAAACTACTTATATCTCACCAAGCAAAGTATTTATATACTACTGAACTCAAACAGCACGGAAAATACATTTACATACAAATATTTTCTAAATTGAAGACCACTTTCATAAGCAATAACATATTAATCATAAATTAAAGAAAATTACTTTGGCTAAATAACATTTCAGTATCAAGAGTGATTCCACCAGCCCATTCAAAAAATATTTTATTAATATCACAAGATAAGCACAAACAATTGTATATGTTTAGTTTCAAACTAACTTAATGACAGTTTAGAGAAATTAATTTAAGAATTTATTAAAACCTCAATTTCCATGGCTAAAGCTCTGCTTTAAGTCCTAAAACTTAACATGAAGTAAATACCAAAACAGTTTCAATATGGTTAATATATGAACTAGATGAAATTACAGGGTTTAAACTCCATGACTTGAGTCCTTTCATCCTGAACTTCTGGATGTTCTGAACTTCATCAATCAGCTTGCCATGTTACAGCTCATTTACTAATTTTTGGGAACCATATGGGCACTATTTTAATCAATACAGTAATAACAAAATGAACTCCCTGATTACAGTACATAGTGATGAGTTTATGCTGTTTAAGTTTAAAGTCATCAGTAACACCTTCTGTCTCAAAAGAAACAGGCACTGAATTGAACGTATCTGTAATTTTCAGTGGATTCAGGCTGGTGAAACACCAAGTTTGATAATTATGATTCTGCTGCATTTTTCTCCTTTATTTTCCCTTAAAGTGTGTGTAACAATACTCACAGAAGTGAGTTCTGAAGAGGCCACCCAGATGACATCAACCAGGAGGAGAATGACAATTCCTAGAGCCATTCGCCTGCGCTGAGCAGATGAGCTGCTCTGGGAGCTCATCCGGTTCATGATAAAAACCCACACCATTTGGAACCTGGGCAAGAGGGACAGAAACAACACACAGAAGGTTACAGTGACACACAAAAAAATAAACACTGGGAGCAACTGTTTCATACATATAAACAGGATCTGACATGCAAGGACACACATAGCTGTGTTGTTAAAAAGCAGATCTTCGACAGATCCGGCAGGAAATTTTCAGAGATACCAGGGACAATTAGGAAGTAAATCTTGACTTTGCAAAAATTTATCAACTGCTTTAGGAATTAAGTAAGAAAAAAGTAGGTAAAACACAATTTGGAATTTACACTACAGTATAAATTAGATTGATATGTTGTGACCAATGTCAGAAACATGTTTAAACTTAGAGGCATTCAACAAACATTTCAAAAGACACAGGAAATCATTTGGGTAAGTTACAAACCCTTACAACAAGAGGTGATTCAAGAAAAAAATAGACTAATTAATTATAAACTTAAAAAAGTAGACTACACATGTAGTTATTTGGTAATTTATGAAATAGAGGCACAAACCAATTCTAGTGAACATCTATCAAAAATTCATTAATGCTACTGCAAAGGAATTCAGATTTGTGACACAGCTTTACAGCTGCCCATTGGATGGCCTAAATTTATGGAAGGCCTAAATTTAGGAAAACTTTCAATTATATTACTAAAAAGGCTCCAAATACAATTGACAAAGACTGATGACTCATTCTTGTACAAGAATCTTTCACAAACTCTCCAATGAATGTCAGCCAAACATGTATGTGGTATTTCAATCATTAACCTTCACTTATTTCTGTATATATTTTAAGAACCATACCATCTCTGAGAAAACTGCTCAAGGAACTGCAATCTAAGTCATCTTCAGAGAGCAGCTACTGACTTTCACAGTAAATAGAGGTCATCTGCTTTGCTAATATGGTTAGATAAATTTAAATGGAATTTTGTTTTTTTCCACATGTGTGAACATACAAATACTTGCTTTCTTTTCATTATTTACAAATGATTTATGAAAGAGACAGTGCAATAATGACCTCAGTGAGTGAGGAAGGTACATTACTTTTTTCCAGAATAGCCTGTTCCTCAGATTAAGGATTTAAATGCCCAGATAGGCACAAGCACATTGGAGATCACAGCACTGTTTTCTGCATTGACTCCTATTCTATACAGTCTCTCCATGTTCAAATCTTGACACTTTTTCCTCCATTTCTCAAAGGCCCTCTTTCAAAAAGAAAATGAACACGCAGAGTTCCTGAAGTATAATTACACCACTAGATCTATGCTGATATATTCCATGTGTGGGCATCAGCTCTGGATAATTACTCTGCTTTTCTGATAAAATGGTGGGACTGACAAAAGAAAGCAAATCTGTAAGTAGAGAGAGGTAAAGTTATGAAAGACTCAGCAAGGAATTATAGTTGCTACTTGATACAGAATAAAGGAGAAAATACTTGTTCTCAAAGAGAGACCAAATAAATGTATTATCTTCAACTTGAAGAAACTAACATAAAGGTTTTCAAGCTTGAAAGCTTATAAAGGTTTTTTTCAGTTTTTAGGAATTGGTTTAAAAAATACTACATATTATACTCTACAAACTTTGCCTTCATTTTATTATGACTAATAGCCTACAAGCCATTACATGAAGTTATATATAGCCTAAAAATTGCTTGTGTGTTTGCATAATATGCAGCTAATGTGGAAGCTGGGCACAGAAGAGCTCAAACAAGCTGGAAGGAAGAAATCTCATTCCTTTCAGGCTATAGCACAACCCAGGGACAGTGGGAAAGTATCCTAGAAACAGAAAGCACTGCAGCCTTCCACCAGCTCTGTGCTGCAGGCAGGAGGGGAGAGGTAGCTGGGGAGACAGGATGGAACGGCAGCAGCCTGATCAACTGGACATCCCCATATCAGATGTTCCCTCACACCTACAGCTCTGCTGTTCTCACCACAGGCTGCTTCAAAGCACACTCTTGAACAGAGATCATGCACAGATAACATTCACCTTCTGCAGCTGTTTAATCTTGCGCTCAGCTTGTCTACCTTAGGCTGGAACAAATCCATTTAAAATCCTTCAACAGGAGCAAAGTAAAGGATGGTGGAACATCCATCACCTCTTAGATAAGAGGCTACACATAAAGTTATTCACGGTCTATGATAATTTTACACCATTTCTTCTGTAACTTTGATAAGTAGATGCTAAAATTCTAAATAAAGAGCTATAATTATGCCTTGGAAGTTGAAATTTTTTATATGTTGCAGTAAGAGCAGCTATTACTTTCTCATCTGACTACCAAGTATCTGTTTAACATTTCTGTGTGCCTAACATAGCCTTTCCTTGATCATTCCCTAACAAGGCAAAAAGCTTAACAAGAAAAGGTGTCTACTAAGTGCAGCACAATCAACTTCAAGCTAAGAGTTGACTAAAAAAGTTACCAAGCAGCAATACTAAAATGCCCGTAAAGCTCAGCAGAAATTCAAAAGCCTACTGAAACCTAAATACTAAGTTTTAGGACAGAATTAAAACCCTGTAAACATCACACAAAATGCAAAAATGCAAAGACAGATTGAAAGTACTATTTTGAGAGGTTTTAGACAGACACATTGTCCCACTTATTAACAGAACTCACTAAGCTGCAATGAAATACAATTCCACAATTTTATGTTTGGCTTCTATACATTGAGGGTAATATACTCTGATAGAAATGAACACACAAGAACGAGACTTTTCTCACATTACCTTCCACAATAACTGTAAAAAAGAAATAGAAGTGGTGACTAACAAACTTCACACTTCATGTCAAAGTGAAGATAGCCTCCTAAAAAAAAAGCAAAAAAAAGCAAAGTGTGAAACATCACGTGCATAGGTATATTAAGCATTTATCTTTGCAAAATGCTGTCTAAAATTTCAAGTTCTACAAGTGTCTTCTGCAGCTCAAGTCCTAAGTGTTGGGAACAAACAGATCTAGAACCTTAAGAACTGGTCTGCATCAAAAACACCAGCAGGGCAGCCCTGAATTGCAAGAAAACAGGATCCTTACCTACTTTTGATATTACAAAGAACACAATCCCTTCCTTATTAATTGACTATAGGAGGTTCACATGAGGAACAAGAACCTGATGATGTTAAATTCTGATTTTCTAAGCTGTGCAGAGAAAGGCACTATTTCTTCAGTGCACATTCCTAAGGAAAGAATGTAAACACTAGAACTAGGAAGGTAATGGAAGAACATACATGCTTGTTGGCCTTAAAATAATCTAGAAAGATAAAGCACCTCCATGTTATGTCTTGTGAAAGCCCAGTGTCTTTCCTTAAATGGATACAGCATTATTATCATATTAAAACAAAACATCATCTTACATAAAATTTATTTATAACTTTTAAACTCAGATCCTATAAACACATTCAATAAAATCCACTGTTTTATAGGAAAAGAAACTTTATACAAAATAGAGCCGTAAGTTTTACTGCCTGGAAGTGCTAGAATTTTTATTATTATTATTATTACTATTATTATTAATGTGAAATGTTGCTAAGCTCTGTTTTAGGGATATCCTGAATCAACAGGAGTCACACACTACGCTAAGGAGTCTCAAATTAGCATCCTGAACAGAAGGGGCAGCAGGGGCAGAATTAAATGCTTACCCAAAATTAGCTTTTGATTACCTGTCAAGCATGGCTGAGAGTCTGTAAATTGTTAACAGGGAGCAGTAGCTAAATTCATGATTTTCACCTCTTAGATTAAGAGGCAACTCATTAAGAGGGGCCCCACAAGCCCCCACTGAACTCAACATTTACACAACTTTACAGCAAGTTCAAACCTTTTCCACAGTTTACCAAATGATCATAACTGCTTAAAAAGACCCAACGAACTAGAAGATGCATTTTTAAGACAAAATCATGTGATTATCCATCTTCTATTCCATAAAGACAATGCTCACTGAATATCCAAGGCGATTAGTCACAAAATCACAGAATATTTTAAGTTGGAAGGGACCCACAAGGATCATAAAGTCCAACTCTCAAGTGAATGGCACAGGGACTGAAGCCACAACCTTGGCATTATTATTGTAGGGCTTTACCCTTACAGAATATTTAATTTATCAAGTGCAAAAAGTTATGATAAATTTAAGCCACCAGAAGACACAGAGACTGCAATAAAAATTATGGTTTAAAAGTAAATATATTCTACTCTATTAATAGAGCAGAAACTTAAGCATGTTTGCCCTTTGTTTCCATTATTAGGAAATAAATATGCTTTCCACATGGTGTAACTTTAAACATACCAGCTCTAATCTGACATTTAAAGGAATATTCATTTAAAATACTTTTGTTAATATAAGTATAATTATCAGCAAACAGCACTGAGATCTTTTAAAGTCTCCTTTTTTTATTTATTTACCATTCCAACAGTCTTAGAGCTGGTGCAGTCATCTTGCAGAACCATTTTTCAGCCAGTTACATGAAGATCTTCTGAAAAACAAACATTAAAAATTTTCTTGTCATGGCTTTGATTTTAAAATGCTGCAGTACCCTCGATCATGTAAGGAGAGCCACCACTTCAATTGATGATATCAAAGTGATATAAAAAGCAGTCTCACTGTGTAGTCTACAGTGCATGTTCACACAGCTGACTGCACTGAAGCCAACAGGCTCAGCAGCCTGTCCAATTCTCCTGAACATGCAACAAGCAACTTCTGAGGGCAGGAAAGAAAACTGCACCATTGATACTTCATGTGCAAGCTTGTTTGGACAGCATCAAATGTTTCTTTGTGCAGATTATTTCTGCATTACAAGCTCCGCCCAAGAAGAGAAAAATCACATGAAATTCTCCAACTTTTACTGCACCGACAAGAAGGGAAGAGAACATTATAGGCCAAAGAATTGCCAAATCATTGCAAAACAGAAGTATTGCTATTCTGGCTGTTCCAGGAGGAAAACACACAGCCTGCCTCTCACCTCCACCACCAAAAAAATAGAAAAAAAAGGACACAGCAAGAATGCCAAAAGACACAGAACAGCATCTCAGTCACAAGCCATGGTGCAAGCAAGTCAACTGGAAATTCTTCCTTGTATTTACTCAAGATTATTTCATATACAATTTGAAAGACAACATATCAAGATAAGGCTTGCAGGCAAAATAAATGGGTTTGGTTTTTCCAGTTATACCAGCTGCTCCAACAATACAAGTTCTGGGATACAACCTCCTCCCTCTTTTAACATGTTCTGTCATCATGTCTTGTTTCATATTGGATTGCTTTTGAGATAAGAGAAACAGAGACCCTGCTTTCACTTTAACCAGAAAAAAAAAAAACTGAAAGTAAAATGATTTACATTTATACGTCACAATCTGTAAGCATACATTAAAGCAACATTAATCTAACACAATTCTGATGTTCACTCAACCTCCAAAGAGTACCATGAGGTGAGAGCAAAGGCAAGAATATTCAGAAGAGGTGGAAAAGTGAGCCTTATGCAACATGACTATTACATTCACTGCGGCCCTGTCATTTTTACTCAAAGAAAGTTTCCTGGAGGATCTTAGAATACAGCAAAGCAAAAGATCCAAAAAAAGCAACCAAGCTTTCCATACCAGTACTGAGTTCTGCAAGTAGAGATCACTGCTCTCATCTGCACAGGAAGTTACACAAGACCAAAGTCTGCACAGAAAATACATTAATTTTACTAACAAAATAAGAGAATTTAGCTTAATCAAAGGCATGCTTTAGGAATCTGTTGGTATGTAACAGTCATGCTATCAAGCTGTCATGGCACAGCTGGATATATGTATTTAAAGAATAAAAAGAACAAGAATGTTTGAACATTTTCACCAATGAAATGAAAGTTTCCTATTCAGCACTTACTCAAAAGTCATGAAACAACGTTTCAAACAATTTTTCCTACATAGAACGAGTAGTGCAGAGTATTAATCTGTTTTATACCTCAGAGTCCTTACCAGCTACCAGCCTTTCCAAGCACTCAGTTCCAGTACCTCCTGCAGCACCCCCAGCAAGGCTGTGACCCTGCTGGACTTGAAGCCTGACTGAAGGAGTTAGAAACACCCCAGTTACAGCTCGGCAGAGTGAAAGCTGACAAGCACAGCAGACACTGACCTCCTTGTTATTCCTGTCCAGCAACATTAGGAGAAAAAACTCCATGTCAAGCTGCCAAGGCCTCTCTAAGCTTCACCACGTACAGAGCAATCCCAGCCACCAGTAGCTCCACATTTAACATCAGCTAAGGATTACAAATGACATCCATTTCACATGCTGCAGATCTAATCTTGTCTAGTGCAAGGACTAAACATATCGTGCTTTGTCACAGGATATACAGACACAGATTCCTGATAAGAACCAGCAGGGCAGCTTGCAGAGAGACACCCTGGCAGCTGGAAGCTGAGCCTTCCAGGCAAGGTAGAAATCCATGAAATCACTGCACTTGGAGTGAGCAGGGGTCTCCTTCCTGCCCACAGATATCTTTGGGGAAAAGCAGCAGGAACAAAGAGAAGGAAATGAGTAAGTCTTCTTAATGCACTCAGAGAAAAGTGAATGCCTAAGGGAAAAGATGTATGGCTCAAGCCCTGGGGACCTCGGGGGAGGAAGAATGACTAGAAACTCACAACCAGAACACTGGAAACGGCAGGGGGAAAGGAAAGGGAGCCACAGCCCAAGCAGGGGAAGCACGTACCCCTCACAGCCCCAGCGAGGCAGGACAGCGGTGCCAGCTCAGAACCACTGAATCAATTCGGTCGGAAAAGAGCTCTGAGATCATCGAATGCAACCCATGACCAAACACCACCTGACCAAACACCACCCTGTCAACCAGACCGTGGCACAGGCTTTCCTTACACACTTCCAGGGACGGCAACTCCACCGCCTCCCCGGGCAGCCCATTCCATTGTTTAATCAACCCTTCTGTAAAGAAATTCTTCCAAATGTCCAACCCGAACCGCCCCTGGCGCAGTTTAACTCTGCGCGCTCTTGTGCCGTCACTGCTGCCGGGGAGCTCGACAATGAGGTCTCCCCAAAGCCTCCTTTACCCCAGGCTAGGCTCCCTCAGCTCCCTCTGACACTGCTTACAGGACCTGCGCTCCACACCCCTCAGCAGCTCCGCTGCCCTTCTCCGGACACGCTCCAGCGCCTGAAAGCCCTTCCTGTAGCGAGCGCACGGAGCAGGGCACGGCGGCCGAGGCGTGGCCCCGAGCACAGGGGCACAGCCACTGCCCCGCTGGCGCTGCCCGCACTGCCGCGGGTGCAGGCTCTCTCTGGGGAGAGCGGCACCCTCCACACGGCCCCCGCCCGCCCAGGGGAGCTCCCCCGGGGCGGGGAGCGGAGAGCGCGTTCCCCACGCCGCTGTCACGGGCGGCCGGGGCCGAGGGGCGGCGGGACGCGGGGCACTCGCACACCCCCAGTCCGGGCGGGCACGGCTCCCCCGCCCGCACCAAGCGACAAAGTTCCCTTCCGGGCCCGGCCCCGCGGAAGCGGCGGGACCCGCCCGTTCCCGGCCCCGCTCCCGCTCCCGGTACCTGAGGCCGCGCCGGGCCCGGCGCCCCCCGCGCTCCGTCCGGCGGCGGCACCGCCCGCCCGCGCCGGACACCCGCAATCCATCCCCGAGCCCGCGAGCGACCGCCCCGCCCGCCCCGCCCGCGGGCCGGCCCCATCGACCCGCTCGGCCAGCAGCTCCACACCCCTGTCCTGCTGCCCGCCCCCCGCCCGGCACCGGGAAGGGCGGCGGGGGAGAGCGGCACCGGGAAGGGCGGGGGAGGCATTCCCGTGCTTATCGCCGGCCCTGCCACACTCATCGTCATCCTCCACATCCCTGTCCCCGCCACCGTCACCGTCCGCATCCCTGTTCCCACCACCGCCACCGTCAATATCCCCGTCCCCACCATCATCCCAGTCCACATCCCTGTTCCCACCACCGTCACCATCCCCGTCCACATCCCTGTTCCCACCACAGACACCATCACCATCCCCGTCCCCATCACCATCCCTATCCCCGTGCCTGTCCCCATCACTGTCCCCATCCCTATCCCCGTCCCCACTGCCATCACCGACCCCATTCCAATCAGCGCTCCCTTCACCTCCCCTATCCCCGTCTCCATCCCAAGCCAAATCGCTTCCCCCTTCCTTGTCCTCATCCCTATCCCCATGCCCATCCCCGTTCCCATCCCGCCCGCAGCCAAGGCTGCGCTGCGGTGCCCGCTGGGCCCGGTGTCCCGCGGGAAGCCCCGCTCTGGGCACGGCTGCGGGGCCGCTCCCGGCTCCTGCCCGGCAGAACGGGGACGGAGCGAGCGCTGTGCACCGCGGGGCAGAGCCGGAGCGGGCTGCTAAGGAGGGCTCCCGCTGGTCCCGGCCATCCCCCCGCGGCTCCCGGGAGCGCAGCCGGCAGCGGGAGCAGCGCCGGCTGCCCCGAGATCGACCGCCTCTAACGAGGGGATGAATGAATGGCAGGACAGCTCGGATGGAGCAGAGCTCGCTCCGCAGGCACGGGCATTTATACAGCCTCTACCAGAACTTTAGGATAGGCAAGACAGAAAAAAAAAATACCACCCAAAAAAAACCCCAAACAAACAAACAAAAAACCCCCAAAACCAACCAAACAAACAAAAAAAAACAAATCCAAAAAACTAAAATATGGAGGAACAGAGAAGGCAGAGGAAGAAAGCACGAACTGAAGAACTAAAGATGGAGAAGTGGAAATGGAGCTTGAAACTAGTCTGTCAAAAAAAAAAAAAAAAAAAGGGAAGAAGCAAAACCGAAGTGTGCAAGACCCTTGAGAAATGTCCTAAAATGCAGTGAGGTGGGGGAATCTTAGTTTCATAGTTACCATAATCTTTACACTCTGTGACATAAAATCTCACAGGATCTGAAAGTAGTGGCAACTATCAAATTTTTGCTTCAATATCAACAGACTTTTAAGAGCATAAAAAAGTGATATTGTGCAGACATGCAAGCCAAAGCAAAGCAAAATTTCAAGATGCATATGTTAGTGACTAAGAAGCTGCAAAAGGAAATGCTAGACAAAGTCTATCAAAACTATTGAATTAAATGAATTTTCATAGGCTTAGATGAAATTGAAAAATCAGATTCTGGTCCTGTTTGGCTTTGTAGTCAGTGTTAGTGCTCTCTGTAGTCAGTGTCGATTACTGTTTAAGAATTAAGCTCACAATACCAACCTAAAGATAACTGCGTGTATGTCACATCTTGCAGATTATTCAGTATTCACCTCCCAAAAGAAATAAAGCTTTTGTCAAAATTTAGCTATTACTAGCTATTACATATTTTGGAAATTTTATAGCAAAAACTGTTAGGAAACAATAGTAAGCAATGCATACACATGAATAAAAAGGTGTTTAATTGTTTTTAGGTGATACATAGGATATAGCTATGAAGTTATCTTAAATGCTACTCACAAACTGTTAAAATCAAACATGATATTTCACCCATTCCTATAGGTTAGTGATTGAAAAAATCCATTCCCTCTCATATAAAAATGTGATAGCTTACCATCATATATCTGGGTGAGTTTTGCTGTTGGGCTTGAGTTATTCCCTGTAGATAAATAAAAGTTACTTCTTAAAAAAAATAAAACAAAAACAAATAATCAAACCAACAACAACAAAAAACAAAACAAACAAACAAACCCCCAAACTTGAAGAACTTATAGTGTGAAATTGGTTTGGGCTTTTTTTTGTGAGCCTGAATTTCATAATCCAGCTGTATTTTAGTTTGCATGCAGTAGCACTAAGAGACATCCAACAAGTTCGATGCCCCATAAAAGTGGTTGTTAGAAGTAGTAAGATACAATCCCTACCCCGAAGCATTTATAGCACAAATGGCACATGCAGTGAATTATACTCTTGGTTCAAACTGTCCTTTTTTGATGTACTCTGAGTGTACATTATAAATAAAGTATTGATTTGTTGTTCTGGCCTCACTATCACTACTGGCCAAAATGAAATGGCTAAAATGTGCAACATGGTGCTTTTACGTGAAATTGTGACTTTACAACTGTCTAAAGAGATTTTAGGTAAACTGAATTTCTTAGACAAAGCTTCAGGAAAATAGCAGTCCTCTTGAAATGGTGTATTCTGAGGAATTAAAATGAGTTGAAAAATAAATACAATGTAATAGAAAAAACATGTGTGCATCTCACAGCCTCTAATTTTCTTGGGTCTAGCAGATCTTTGTTTAGCATTTATACAGAGACTCAGTAAACTTGCACAGCTTATCCAAGGTCAGTCAGTTCAAAACCTGAAGAGAAAACCAAAAAGTTATGACTATACTACTGTGGCACAGAAACTGCCTGTAATACTTTCCTATATCTAACAGTGCCTTTACTAAAAATATATATTGAAAAAATTATACATAATTTATATTAAAGTGGGGTGAATGTTTTATATGGAAAAAAAATCCCTGCTGCATTTGAAGAGGGAGAATAAATAAGGCAGCAGGGAAGGCTGAAATTCCCAGGCTCTTCTATCTTACCTGATTAAGAGAAAAAACTTGATTTGCTGCCCCTGGAAAATGCTTTCCCACAGTGATCAGCAGTAGTGATGACAAAATATCTGTGATATGCAGATTTTCTCTCTTTTTATGCTTTAGTCTCCTTTGACAGTGGAAAGCACATGCAATCCCACCTGAATTAAGAGCAGATTGCTGGGTGTAGCTCCATGTGGCCTCTTGTGTGTATGAGTTTTCTTCTTTAGGAGGCAATGCTGCAGTTTGCACCTCAAGTTGGCAGCACAGTCAAATCCACCTTGTTAAGGTTCTGATTTTAAGCATCTTGACTGGGGCAGGCAAACAGGAGGAGTGCCAAAATTTCTTCATCACAGGATGAACACAGGATGAAGCACTTAGACTGTGGTTCCTGGGGAATTTTGAGAGAAACAGGTCAGCATTGTCAAAAGCCAAGAAGTTTGTCGTTCTTGCACTTTAAAATATCGCAGGACTTCTGCATTTTTAGCTCTTGATTAAGTAATTTACTTCCTATTGTAATATTCATGTGATGATCTTGTGTCTCCTCTGAAAGAAACTACTATGAGAATGATTTGCCTTTTGTTTTTACTGTGCCTTTTTCAGGAATTAGACTTTAGTAAACACATGTAATAAAACAATATGTATCTTGAAAGTGTACACATACTGCATATTTCTTTTTCTTGCTGTGAATATTTTAGTTACATGCATAGCATTTTTGTAGGCAAGGCAAAATTCTATTTATTTCCCAGCATCACTGTAATATTTTCATAAGATAAAACATCCACAAAACATGCAAACCTAAATTGCACTTATCAAGAAAATTTTAATTTTGTTTCTGCTCATATATGTTCTGCTTACAGGAACATAAAAGCTGTTTTGGAAGAAATAGATCAAATGCCAAGAATTAAATTTAATACTCTGTTGGTCTCATAATAGAGCTCTACAAAGGAATTGCATCTACTTATTGTAGAGAAATGCCTCCTTCAAAAGGATTTGGAACAGATCTTTGATGAACAAAATGTTCATGTTGATGAACAAGGCAAAGCAGCAGAAGAAACTGTATTAAAAACTCAAACTGACAAAGTCAGTTTTGATCAATTTCTGTTCTCCTTAGGGAAAGGACACAGTCCAAGTGTTCAGGACTAGACTCAGTGTAGGATGCAGACAGTGGGGTGTTCTCCTGTCCTGTTGGGTTAGACCAAAAGTCCATCTAGCTCAGAATCCCCAACGTTTCATAATGGATGCCTGGGGAAAATGGTGTTGGAAACAAGGGATTTGTTTCCATGGCACATCCTTCTGGTTTTTAGAAACAAATGGGTACCAGCATCCTTACCTGGAAGGATGTAACTCAGCCAATGCATTTAATAGCTCTGATGGACCCATGAATTTGGCTAATCCCTTTTGTGAACCCACTAATGCAAGAGCTGTTATGGATTTACTGAGGCAGAGCCTTGTGACATAACAGAAAATGTATTGTTTTGTTTGGGTTTAGGCCACTGGATAATAATCTTGTCACACAACTTGCAATCCTTGTTCCATTTCATCTTCTTTGCATTATTTGAGTTTTAAACTGTCTTATATTTGTCCTAAACTGTCTTTGAGGTGTTCTCACATCCTAAGTCCAGCTTTGCAAGAAGCCTCTTGTGACTGAGGGAGTGATTTTTTGCTCAATTATCCTCACTGCCTTCCTCTCCTTCTGGTCCAATTCTTGAGAGGCTGAAATTAAAACATTCATATGAATGCATGAAATATAGTTAGACTGTTAAAGTTACAATTTCCAATCTGTTTTCATTCCCTTTTTTGTGTATTTACAAACATCCGGTGGTTTTGACTTTGCTGAGCTGTTACATGGCTGTTTTCTTGGTTTTACCTGATGACAAGGCTCTAAGAAATCTTAGTGCTTAAAAATTTATTATTTTGAATAAAATCTATGCTGAATACTATGAGAACTACTGGTACTTACAGGAAAAATGTTAGTCTGCAGATGTAATAGAAGAAAAAGCCACAAATATTTTTGAAATTTTTTAGCAACCATTACTTTTAATAGCTGTAGAAAATTAATTGGAAGTGAGAGCTTTTTCTGCTTCCTACTGAACATTACTTGCAAATATTAGCTAGTAATAAAATTACAGATGAGTAAAACAACTCGTTTGGGGAACTTGCCGTCTCTTACTTCAGTCTCTTTACTCTGCTGATTTATAACAGGAAAGAAAACAGGAAGCTTAATTGGCAGTGGGTTTCCCAGACTGAAAATTATTAAATTGCTATCACTCAATTATTTTCGGTAGATGAGTTGCGATCATTAATTGTTATAAAAAGGACAATTTAAAAAACCATTTGAAAGCCTATTCAAGCAAACCAAAAAGTAAATGGAAAGTAAACCTTTTGGAAGTGTTCTGAATTACTGAATTACCACACCATTGAGAGAAATCCTATGTAGGAGTGGACTGCACGTGTAACATTCATGCATGTTGACAACCAGAGAGCCATTTGAACACCAGGGCTGGCAGACATGCATGTGTGAGCATGAATACCTGTCCTGCTGGAGATGTGAGCCAAAAACACCAAACAGGCCTTCACTGAGAGCCAAAAGTGAATTTTATTTACACTGAATATCCCCATGAAAGCAACTCTTCTAAAGGTCAAGTCAAGCAGTTCTCAAAGCACAAGTCCAACCAGATGGAACTGCTGATAATGTTCAGAACACAGAACAGATTTTTACATTTGTGCTTCTGCACATTCCCGGGTGAATAATCACAATGATTCAGGAAGGCACATTGCAACATAAGGTGGTATTCAAAGGGAATGGAAGCATTGCCCAACAAGGCAATAGGGAACTGATCCCCTGCTGGGAATGCATAACGCTCCAGAGAGGGCAGGGATTCTCCTGGGAAGGACCTAAAGCAAAGGAATGTCCCACTGGATTCTTACCCCATTAGCAAGGGAGACCTCCTGTGTATATGTGGGTTCTATAGAGAGCCCACAAATGGATTAAACTGGAAGCTGTTCTGCAGGGAAACACTATGTTTTGTTTTTCACTTCTTCTAATTTTAACACCACTGGTCTTCTCAGTGCAGATGCTCTTAAATTGCACCAAAAATGAAATTTTATCAGGTGAGGAATTGCATGGACAGAGCTACTGGTTTGGGGCTTTGCTGGAGCATTATTTTTAGATCAAAAGGTTTCAAAGTGTACTGTCCATAAAGGTCAAGTCTGTTGGCTTGTTAGGATGGCACACCAAATTGAACAGGCATGTAGTGCTCCAAATAGAGATTTTAATGCCTCTATTCTCACAGAAAGGATGAACATAATTAATGTAATCTGTTTGTCTAGAAGATTTTCTCCAATTTACAGATTCATTACCATAATTTACCGGAGTGTTTGCTTTTAATACTGTTTTTTAAAGCAGCAGAAACACTTGGATACAATGTGTTAGTTTTGATATATTTTTGATACTGGACATGTGAAGACCACATCATTAAAAATTGGCTGCAGCCTTCTTCCAAGACATCCACATGATCCTTATAGTGTCAGACACAGCACTGCAGAGCTGCAAATCAGCTTTTATACTTTTTGGTGATTCATTAAGGTATTATTTCAGGAAAATTTCCTACGGTCTTTGAGCAGGACAAGCAATCTTACAGAAATGAGTTACCAGTTTCTTTATATACTACCAAACAGAAACAATAAACTCTGTATGGAGGCACCCAGCATTCAGAAATAGTGCTTTGAAATTGTTTCCATTTTGTATGCAAGCAGCATTGTTCCTAGAAATAGATTGAGTTATACACTTATTGAAGAACACAGTATTTTTAAAGTGTTCCACTGCTGACTAATTTAAGTGGTATTGTATATTGTTTCTAAATAAATCATACATCTTAATAAGAAACTTGGACTGCAGATAGCTGTGATAATTGAAAAAGATGCTGCACGAGCTGTTCATTGCCTTCCCCCAGCTCTGGCGGAGGGAACGTTCCCTATTCTGTGAGAGAACATTCCCCATCCTCCTAGAAAGAAGGCAGCCAAATAATTTAACCCATCAGAAGGGATATTTTTAGTTATGTTCCATTTTGTCTAGAGACAACTGGAGAGTGCTCATCCATGTGTCTCCAATAGAGCTGTGGATGCTATAATATCCAGATGACTGATACCTTATATTCAAGCAGCACCCAGCTACATCCAGAGAAGGACACCTGTCCATGTGAGTTCCAAATTCTCCTCCCAGCCCCCCTCTCCTCCCTTCATTATCTTAAAGTAAATACAATAAGAATAATGTGGCACAATGACCATAGGTGTGATATAATGACCTTATCACATCTATTGTCTTCTGAAAGCTAATCTGAGGAGTCAACAGTTTGGGTCAGCTGGAGAGAATATATTTTTATCAAAAGTCACACACCAAGGAAAAATGCAAACACATAAAATATGAGTGTTTCTAAACAATCCTCTTATGAAAAGCCATTTAGAATGAGAGGTCAAATATTAGCAGCCAAACCCTCTCAAAAGTTGATAAGCAATGGTGAAAGCCAGAAAAATGTCTCAGAACAGAAACTCATTTGTTTACCTGTCACACATTCGATTACTTCCAGTTTCAAATGGTTGGGTAGCAAAAAAACCCACGGTGCCATTGCACTTTCTCCGAGTCTTCATACTACTTCTTTTGTGAAATCCCACTAGGTTCACCTTGATCCTCTTTTCCAATCCAGTTTTTCTTGCTCTGGTACTTGCCACTGTTTTAAGGCTCAGCTTTACCCTTGTGGGCTTCTGTGCTCTGCTGAAAAGCTCACATAACAGTTAAAACACCTGCAAAACTGCAAACTCGTGACACACTGGTTTTATTTAGCACATTGCTGACATCTTTGGAAAAAGAAAGGACCACTAAATTAAAAACGGTGATTTTACATAAATTTTCGAGTTATCATGGCTTTTACTCAAGTTAATGTTCATGACACAGTGAGAGTGGAAGTTGATGCAGGTCAGGCAGGCACAGCTGTGATTGATTCAGGTTCTCAGTTCAGTTGAAGTGTGTAAGTCACATGAAAAATGCAGCAATCCACATTTGTTCCACCAGGGAAGTAAATAGGTGTGACTGAGAACACATCATAATGTTTCTATTACACGAGGAAGCCCAGATTTTCTGATCATGGGCAAACTGCTATTCCTTGGCTCCAGGTGTGACTGTGTGGAGCCCGTGCAGTACAGATCCAACTCCAGGGCAGAGGTTTGTGCCCTGCTTTGCAGTTGTAGGAATTCTCCTGCCATCCTTCTGCCAGTTCACTTACAGTGGCATTATAAAGGATTAAGATGTTATGAGAAATAACAGAATAACAGCATGCAGATAACCAATTTTGAATGCAAAAGCAAGCTGTAAATAGGGATGCAGTTTCCCTCGAGTTTTGCAGATTTTGCCTCAGCCTAGAACATCGAGTTCTTAAGGCATCATGTTTTCAGTCAAATTCTTTTTCTAGGTTTGTCTTTTGATACACAATTTGCTGTTATTCCTACCATATAACATGGGCAATAGTGGTGTTACCATCATAATAGTCCAAAGACATAAACAAGCCCCAATTTATAAGTTTCTCCCTTCCTTATACACCTTGTTTCAGTGTACCAAGAATCATAGCTGGGTTTTTTCCCATCCTTCACTTAGAAAAAAAATATGGACTAATTATATTTTGAAAGTTAATGGTTTTAGCTGATCTACGTTGAACTCTTGGAGAGCAGCCACATCAAATGAGTTCCTGGTAATTTGCCATGACTTCACCATGTGCAGCTCCATGAAATTACATGTCTCCCATATGGCTGTTGCTATAGCTATGCCAAAATCAACCAATTACACTGTAATCTTGCTTGTGGCCCTTTTTGGAGGAAATCTACACACATCCTTTATCTGGGTAGATAAAATGTTTGGGGTATTTTTAGCTCTGTGTAGTATTCTCTCAACTACTGGAAAACTTATTTATATTAAATTACTCAGAACATGATGGTTTAGTGATTAAGCAGTGTACTTTATAACAAATACTTAACAACAAAGGAATATTGTTTAACGGATAACCTAGACATGACTTTTCTTGGCCGTTTCTCTAATTTTTATTGTCATGTTTAGCTGGGCTTAAGGGCTGTTCAGTGTGATGTACTGGATATTAAGATGCCTTTAAAATTCAGTTTATACCAATGTGAATGGCAACATGCTGATCCAGGCATCAGGTTCTCAGCCCGCCTGGGCATTTCCAAAATCCTTCCACCCCTGGAACTTTCTTTTGTGTTTTTGGTTTTTTTTTTTTTTTTTTTTTTTTTTTTTTTTTTTACTGAACTTCCCAGACCTGGATCTATATATGGATTCACAGCGTTGTTCTTACTGCATGTTCAAGGGCAGGCCATTAACCGCATGAAAACGATCCAGAGAGAGCAGGATGCTGAAAAGCTTCCCACACGGCTTAGCAAGGGGTTTGTAATGCTTTTGTCTAGGTACACACATCTTCATGCTGAGGTACTTGTGTGAAATTTTAATACTTAGCGTTGCTGTAGCTGGTAAACCATAAAGAACATCTTGGAAAACTGTGGAGCCCCACGACTGATTTGTATAACACTTGCAGAAAGCTGTCTGCAAATTCTCTCCCTCTGAATCAAACTGTTAGACTGCATCTCTGTTTACCTGTTGATTAATAGAAACACTTTCCTCCTGACTTTAATCCTCTCATTCCTCATCCATTTGTATTCATCTGCATTCCCTTGCTCTGTGTTTACACTGTAAACTGCCTGGAGGCAGATGGCAGCAGAAGGAGGATGCTCTGCAATGGTAATTACTTCTGTTCTCATGGATGTTTAGGAGAAGATCACCTGCAATCCAACTGTGCTTACAAACTGGACTTGGTGCACCATAGAAGGATGCTGTTGCTGGATTATGTGTGCTGTAAAGGATTTCACAGAATCATAAAGGTTGGAAAAGACCTCTAAGACCAGCCCAGCACCACCATGCTCACAGCTAAACCATGTCCCCAAGTGCCACATCCACATTCTTTTTGAACACTTCCAGAGATGGAACCAGATAAAGGCAATGCAGGCTTTTGTTCACTCCCGTTCCATCGGTGTGATTGAGACTCTACTAAGACATTTCTTCTACACATTAAAAATTTCATTTCTGGTACATCCTGAAATAATGGAAAGCTTTTAATAACACCAGAACTGACTTCGGGGCAAATGAGGATTAAAAGATTCAGAAAATTACACCATGAGAACAGACTGTAGGTTTTTCTATTGCTCTTGTACTAAAAGGTTGGAAGTAAAGGTTGGAAAATCTTTCCATGAAAGAAATATACCAATCAGCACAGCAATCCTGCTGGATCTAGCTGAATTTCAGCTTTATAAGCTCAATTTTGTAATTTAAGCACAAGACTTCTGTGCTAAAAATATCCACCAAAATAATCTAGATGCCAATGCAAAAAACTACAAAAGATCTATACAGAAACCAGTATTGAAATTTAAATTGATCTATCTGAATTTGGATGAGTTAATATATCAAACTTGTGTTTATGGTCCAACAATGTGAGATAATATTGCTTGAAGAGAAATCTTGCCCCTTTATTTTATTGGGTTGGTGCCCGAGTCCACAGCCATCTGAAAACTGCATCTGGCAAGGCTAATAAAATGAAACATGAGATCTCGTGGCCAGGGTCTTTCAACCCCTTCCCTGGCAAAACTGTGATTCATTTGGCACCTTGATACTGAGAGAAATCCTATGCTTTTTGGTCCTCAAATGTAAATTCCACTGTAATTCAGTAAACTGAAATGCACCAGCACTGCTCTTTTTCAATGTCATTCTTCATGCAGACTCAGGAAGAACACACACTGATAGCAAGAGATTGCAAAGGAGCTGCTTAACAGACTTGTTTCACTTTCCATATGACCTGAAGCACTTTTTTGTTCTGCTCAACCCTTTTGTTCTGCTCAGTGCCCAGCCATTTCCCAGAAAACACTTGTACTCACAGGGAGGAAAAGATAAATTCAGCAACGGAATATTTTCTGTAGAGTGCATTACACTAAGTGCTTTTAGGTGAGATTTAAAGTTTTATAGTGGAATGATGCTTCTGCTAGCAGAAAGTCTCCAGCACACTATCACAGCCATTCTACTCTCTGTCCTTTGGCTTTGCTATTAAGGTGAATAAGACTAATCAGGAGTGTTATTTGGGAATATTAGGTAATAAGGGCAGCTATGGAACACTAACGATTGGTCTGTTTAAATCTCACTGCAGCTGGGTAAATTAATTCTGGTCCTGATCCCCTCTGTGCTGTATGGCCTGGCCAGGACCTGCCAGCTCCATCCTTTCCACATGCCTCAGGTTTTTGGATCTTGTTTTGTGCTCCTCTGGGAGGATACTTTAACTCCAGCAGCTGGAGCCCAAAGCTGCTCTCTCATTCTGTGATTGCATGTGCCAGATGCAGCAGTTGAACCTGCTGCATGTACAACCCTGACTACCACGTAATAAAACTGAGAGGAGAGTGAAAAGTCCACATGGTAGTTTGTATCCTAACTGTATTTATTTTAGATAAATATTTACCTATGCACACACAGCAGCACATACAAAGAAAAGGACTATTTGCACTTTCTCTGAAAAGCTTTCAGAGATATTCATCTTTAATATTCTAGCTCAGCACAGCACACAAGCTACAAAATATCCTGCAGAAATCCCTTTCATTATCTGTAAAATGTCTCATAATGTTCTAGTCATAATTTGCTTTGACATTAAAATAAAAATGTTAATATTCTCAATATCTCCTTTCCTTGCTTATGTTCCTCAGGAAGATCTGGCAGCCCACAGAAGCCAGATGGTGACTTGAACTTCCCAAATGAACTGCCTGGCTGCTGCTATTGAAAGGGATGGTTTTGCTCTCTCCTATCTCATCCTGAAGGGCATGTACCTAGTCCTTCCTTTGCTTTGGCACTGACTCTAGTCTGTCCCTCCAGCAAAAAAAGGCAAAGAGGCTATTAATGAGAGATAGCTGAAACCAGGTGAGGAGAACATGCTTGAAGAAGGAAGCAAGACCACTGTGAGAATACTTGGAGGGTTCCCCAAGGGACACCTGCAGCCACACAGCTCCGAGGTGAAGTCAGGGTGTCAGAGCAGGACTAGGGGCAGTGTGGAGGCTACCAGAGGGACAAAGGCAAGTCTAATACCAAGGCAGCAAGCAAGGCTAGGACAGCGCAGACCTACAGCTTAGCTCAGACAAAATCTGAAGGGCCAGAGCTGAGCTTAACTGGGTCTCCAGTTCACTGGGACAAGGACTGTGGGGTGGAGACCCCTGGTGATGATTATTAGAGCCATTAAGATCCATTAGTGCCCACTGACAATTACTCATTTTGATCTACTACCAAGTTGGTCCACAGCTTGACATCCGATTATGCCATGAAGCTCACACCTTCTCAGTGCCAAGGCAGGAGCTGCAGGCAAAGGATTGAAAATACCTGAAATACCCAAGAGAGAGAACTGTTAAAACACTCAGATACTTTGAAGATAAACAAAAAGTAGTGTATGGCTACAGTACAGCACAGGGCAAGGACTGGGTAGACCTGATGTGCTCAACACTCTGTCCTTCGAAGCCTGAAGGGTTGTGGAAGGTGAAAAGAGAGAGAAAGAGAAAAGTACAGACTATATTATGTCCACCTGAACACCTGATCCCAACAGTGCATTGTCTCTTGCCCTCTTTGGGACAAAGATGATGGGAGGGAGTCTGTCACAGCTCTCATACAAGGAGGGAGTGCAGGGAGTGCAGGAGCTGGGCCTGTTTAGTCTGGAGAAGACTGAGAGAGGATCTCATTAATGCATATAAATGTCTCAAAGACAGGTGCCAAGAGGATGGTGCCAGACTCATTTCAGTGGTGCCCAGTAACAGGATGAAGAGCATGGGCCATAGACTAAAGAACAAGAAGTTTCACTTCAGCATGAGGAAGAATTTCTTTATATCGAAGGTGGCAGGGCCCAGCAACAGCTGCCCAGGGAGGGCATGGAGTCTCCCACACTGGAGACATTCTGAGCCCACCTGGCTGCATTCCCGTGTCACTGTCTCAGGTGACCCTGCCTGGGCACGGGGGATGGACCGAATGATCTCCACAGGTCCCTTCCAGCTCTAACCGTTCTGTGATTGCCCATGGAGGCGGTGGAGTCACATCCCTGGAAACGTTTAAGAAAAGCTTGGACGTGGCACATGCTCTGTTTGACACGGCGCTGTTCGCTCACTGGTCGGACCCGGTGACCCCGGGGGTATTTTCCAGCCCGACTAACCCCGTGCTATATCCGCGATAATCAACGATCGAGCAGCTCCCGCCGCCCTGAGGGCGCTCGGCCGCTCCGCCCGGCGGGCGAGGCCGCGCCACCGCACGTCACGGGGCGGGGCGGGTCAGCCATCTTGGGCTCGCCGGGCAGCGAGCGAGCGGGCGGGGGCGGAGGCAGCGCCCGCCCTGCGGAAGTCCCTCGGTGCCGCCGAGCGCAGCCCGTCGAGCCCCGCCGGAGCCCAGGGCTGCCCGCCGTGCCCAGCACCGTCGCTACCGACCAGCATGGCAGGGCGGCTCCCGGCCTGCGTGGTGGACTGCGGCACGGGGTGAGGCACGGCCGCTGACAGCTCGGGGCCGCCCGGGGCGGGGCCGGGTGGGTTCCGCCGCCGATGCTGCTGCAGATGGCGGCGGGGGTCGCGCTGCCGGGCCGGCCGGCCGCGCCCGAGCCGCCGCGGGGCCGGTGCTGGGAGGGATGGACCGGGCCGGGCTGGGCCGGGGCGAGCATCCAGCCGCCTTCCCTTCCCCGCCCTTCGCTCTCTGCCCGCCGGGAGCCGCGTCCCGGCGCGGCCCCGCTCGTTGCTCTCGGGCCGGTCGGGGCCGCCCCCATCGGTGCCGGGCCGGGGTGCGGGACCTTGTGCGGCTGCCGGGGCCGGGGGAGGCGAGCGGGGACGCGGCTCCCGCGGCTGCCCAGAGCCCCTGGGATCCCGGGCGTGGGGGAATCGCCGCTTTGCCCGGCGCCGTCTGGGGGGAGCGTGCGTATTTATTTTTTTGTTTTAATGTGCGGATAATGTCATTTATTCTGTGTTACTTCTCTCTGTGGAAGAAAAAACCCCTCCCCTTCCATCGAGCAGGCGCAGAGGAACTTCCTTAGTTTTGTCAAAGCCTCTTCCTGCTTTCGGGCTTTTATACCTTATAAGGCAGTTTTCAGTGTCAAACCTGAACCAAATCCGCTTTGGAAACGCTTCTTTTCGTTCAGCAGCTGCCAGGCGGTGGAGGGAACGCGGTGCCAGCGCTCCCTAGCCCCGGGAGCGGTGCGGGAGGAGGCCCCGCGGACCCGGGCTGGCTCCTGCGCGGCTCCGGGCTCGGGGCAGGGCGGCAGCCGCGGCGGGGCCGTGGGAAGCGGGGCCGGGCGGGCTCCGCCGGCCGCTCGCAGCCGCGCTCGGGAAGTGCGGACCGCGCCGTGACCCGCGGGGCCGTCCGAGAGAGGAAACGGCTCCACCAGGCCGCGGTTTTTCATGGGAAGGGAAAGCGCTGCTGTGCTTCCAACGCTCTTCAGCTGCCGCTGATGACATGCTGCTTCTTTAACTCGTTTTTTACTTTTGTTTCGCTTCTCACCCCTCTTGCTAAAAATAAAGAAAATTTTCAGTGAATGCTCTGTAGATGCAGATATTTATCGTGCTTTCTTGAAAGGGTGTGTTCTTCTGCAACCCAAGCAC
Organism: Motacilla alba alba; assembly: GCF_015832195.1. Lineage (NCBI taxonomy): Eukaryota > Metazoa > Chordata > Aves > Passeriformes > Motacillidae > Motacilla > Motacilla alba. The sequence goes on from NC_052022.1 coordinate 7,504,599, forward strand.
TTGTTTCTGAAAGCACATGCTCATCATCCCCTCAAGAGAATCTCTTTGGTGTAGGATATTAATAAATCGGACTTTAGGAAGAGCAGGTACACGTATGTGAGTGTCTGATGACTGCATGTCTAACAGTTGTATGAAGAAATCATTCCTGTAGTGAAAGCAGAATTAAAACCTTGAATTCTGTGGGATGGAGGAAAGTTAGCACAGTGGGAATGAGGGTGTATAGCTCAGTGTAATAGAAGTATACATGAGTTTAACATGTGTGTATATGCTGTTTGTCTTTCAGGGCAAAAGATCTCTAACTACTCTTCTACATGCCACCAGAGGCTTTTTCCCTTCCCACATGTTTGTGTATCACCAGTAGTCCCATTAAAGGCAATAATTATGTCTTTATAGGTTTGTAAAGTACAGGTTATGACCACTGGATTAGAAATTCGCTTAAGGCTTTCAGCAATGCCCTGCAGGAGCAGCATGCAAGCTCAGAGCTGTGTAAGAAATAACTTTGTGATGTGAGAGGTGTACCAAGGGACATGAATGTTAAAGCAAATGTTCCCGGGGAAGATGTGTGTGCAAGTACACCATTAATCAACTTCAGAGTACTTCATTACTCTGTAATGTTCTTGAATATGATGTTAGACAATTCTTGCCCCTATTTAATTTATTTATTTCCGTACAAATCTTTAAAAAATGTTGTAAGATGCTGTTTTGTTGTGCACCGTATTTTTTTTTAATGCAGCCCAGCCTATTTTACTCTCCAGGCTTTTCATTTCAGGTGCATTTCCTCATCCAGGGTTGTTCTTCCATAAAATTCTGCTTCAAGAAAGATTGCAAAGATTTGTAGCACTGTGAAGATTACAGAGTGTTGGGGTGGTTTGAATTTAATCATTTCAGTAGGCAAAAATATAAAGTGGTGAATTTACAAAGGAAAATTATGATAGTTAAGATGAATAAGAAACAACTGGGTAATAGTGCAGTGAGTTATGATAGCATGATCATGCTCTTGGCTTTTATTTTTTATTTGGTGCAACCCTCCCAGTCCACCCCACTTTTTGTGTGAGAGCACAAACTGTGTCAGCCCTGTTCTCAGTGCAGATCAGCTGAGGATTCAGTGTTCTGTCCTGTCTGCCAAAATGACCGAAAGCAGACAAATTAAATATAGCCCCCAAAAAGAGGAAAAGAAGTTTTGAAAATACAGCTAAAACAGAAAGGGTGGAAGGAGCTGCCTTGCTTCGACCAGGCTTTAAATGTGCACTGGTTTTCCAGTAAGTAGGCCTTTTTTAGAGGAAAGGGTTGATAGTTTCTAATCTCAGGAGAATTGACCTCAATCACCAAAAGGGCAGGTGTAGAAGTTGTATTGAATAGTGTCTTCCTGTGTCTCATGCTTGTAGCCACAGTTGTTTGTTTATCTGAATGTTAAATTTGGGGTTGGTTTTTTTAATGTGTGTGTGCATTTTTGCCGGCTAAGACAGAGGGATGAGAAGGGCAGCAGAGTTGTGCTTTTCAGCATCACCCTGCGCAGATTATACAAATGATAAGGGCTTCTTTCAAAGCATAAAGAGGCAAAAAACACAGAAGAGATTGGGAGATGATATGATGACTGTTGCTTGAGGTTTTAACTGCTCAGTCAAACTTTAGGGGTCATCTAAGTACATGTCATACAGCTGGAGCTGGGAAATGGGTTTAATCAGTGACATGGCAATCAGATGCAGCTGAAATTCTTCCAGTGTTACATTTGTACCCTGAAATTTGCATTCTTTGCTTAAGCAAACTTGATACCTAGAAAATAAGGTAATTGATAGCTAGTAAGAGCAAGTAAGTACTTGTGGTTTTAGAAGCTGCTTGTCTGAAGCACTCTCCTTTTAATTGCACAGTATTTGTATATGATATAAAAACTCTGAAGAGCCCAGTTAGTTTAACATAACTGTGTTAACATAATCCAGTATTATTTATTTCTAGAACTGATAGCCTTGTCTAGATTAGTTTTAAGTATACTTTGTTGGGTAATCTGTAGAACAACCCCATGGACCTTATTGTCAGGAAGTCTTTGTCCATTAGTAGTGAATTTGACTTCACTTGGATGCTGAGCCCCTCTCTTTCTCTCCTTTCCACAAAAGCTAGGCACCGGGTCCATGAGCTATGAAGTAGCACCTGTGTGCTGTTCTGTTTATATTCTTCAAACGCTGGCAAATTTTTGATTTTTCCTGAAGTCAGTAGATCTGCTGTGAATGTGACTTATTTCATCCTTGGTGTATCTAAGAATTACATTCATTTTAAAACAAAAATTAAAAATAGAAAAATGAGATGGAGTTCTTCCCATAATGTATGTGAGCAATGTACCAAAGAAAGGAAAAGGCTCTTAGTCATTTTTTAATCACAGTAGGCTGCAGTCTTTTGCTCTGTGCCTTTTGGGTGTTGGAATTGTTCTTGCTGCCTCTTCTACAGGCGAGCACAGCACTGCCTGCGAGTCATGATTAAAAGCTCTTCCTACGCCACTTTGGAATTTAGCTTGATTAGGTTGACAAGTAGATTTTAACTGTGTCTTTCTGTGTGAATGCACTTTTTTCCTTCAGTGTGACTTGTATAACACTGAATTAGCTCATTTGGGATGGCAGATAATTGCAAGTGTTCAAATTAATGGCTCTTCAGCTGAGCTGCAGTAAGTGGCTGTGCAACTACTGCACTTCTAAAATGAGAACTTAATTATAGCACTGAAAGGGATTTATAGAATATTGTTTGTATTTTCTGTACCTGAGCTTTGTTTTCTGCAGGTTTGTGTGCTGTTTTTCAGTGGCTGCCAGGTCAATCCATTTAGTACTTGAGTGTCAGTGGTGACCAGCTTCTCCAATATACCCAAGAGTCTTTTGTTGGGAGGGTCATGTCTGTTGGTAACCTTTTTTTTTGAGTAAATTGGTTATATGATTGTGTGGAAAAAAACTCAACCTGTTGCCATGGGTCTCATTTTCTGCCTCCTCCTATGCCAAGCCTTTTATTTCCCTTTTTTATTTCCCATGCACAGGTTGCAAAAATGATGTATTTTAACTTTTCTTGCGTAGTAGGGGTGAATTACAGGCTTTAGGGTTCACTGGAGAAAGATTTCCTGTTCTTGGTGGGAACTCAGGATTTCTTGGACAACTCCTGGCAGTCTAGGTTCCCGCTGAGCTGAGAGCCAGGAGGATTGAGGCTGCTCAGGATTTCCAGGGTTTCTTGATGTTGAGTTGCAAGCTGTTCTTTGGAATGAGTCACATACATCTCTGAGAGTTTCTTGGCTATTTGGTCTCTCTTACCAGTGCTGTGAATGAAGGAAGAGTAAATTTGTGCACACAGAATCTCAGAGAAGCAGAAGCTGGCTGGAGTGAGCTTTGCTGTGGGGAAATTCTCTACAAACCCTACTGCTCTAGTTAATCTTCATGCAACACCTCTGTGGCTCTTAGGGAGAGCAAAGTATTTATGGGTTCAGTGTCTTCTGATGTGATAAGCCATGACAGGATTGTGTCATTCTGTTTCTCTTCTGGGTTTTGACCTGAGAGCATAAATAAGTACAAAATCCATGAAAGGCAGTAATCTTCCATAGACAGCAAAATCTATGAGGCGAGAAATCCAGTGCTATAAAATCAAGGTAGGGGGAAGTAACAGTCTGTTTTGTGAGCTCTTGAACTTTTTAGTATCTTGTACTGTGCCTTGAAATTATTTTTCTTCCCTAATGTTCCAGGTATGGTTTATTTCTGTGGGTTTTTCCAAGCCTAACTTATGTTTAGTATAAAGATTTCAGCACCATGATATTTTTGCAGTTTATACTTCAACTGGATGTCTTGTCATGACCTTCTAAGGGCTTCAGTCTTCATGAAAATTCTCTTTTGGGCTGAATTTTCTCTGTGTTGTGTCATCCCAGAAGTAATTTTTCAATATGGAAACCATGGAAAAAATATTTCCTTGATGGCATTTGGAAAAAATCCTCTTCAGGGTTTTAAGAGTATCTTTTCCTTGCCAGTGGCTGAAGTGTGGTTAGGGAGGGAGGGGAAAATATCTCATCCTTCACATGGAAAAAGGAATTGTACTAGGTTAAGAATTGATTTAATACATTTATAAAACCTTTGCAAGGACACTTGGAAGGCCGATGATGACCTGGGGTGTCTCTTGGATGATTCTAATACCTCACAGTCCATGTTGCAACGCTAAATTCTCAAGAGTATGCAATATAATTAGGAATAACAGGAGTTCAGTTAGGAATACATGTATTTCTACTGACACACACTTTTTTTTGGTGTAATTCCATCATAGGAATCAGTTTATATCTTTATTTAGTGCATTCCAGAAGCCATTCAAGATGCATGGCACCTTCCAATCCTTCAGTTTCTGCTCCTCTTTTCCTGTGTCTCACTTGTGCTTGATACAGAGGAAAAGGGCAGTGGCATAAAACCCACTTCCATCCCTGGGCTGGATCTGTAAAGTTAAAGATTAATGAACCTCCTTGTATGAACTGCAGGGCTCCTGCTTGGGGCAGGGTTTGAGGTGTTCCTGGGATGGGCAGGTGACATTCTTGTCCCTTGGTGTGTTTAGTACCTGGCCTGGACTTTCTGCCCAGCAAGTGTGTTGATTGCATGACTCCTAGGGACATTTACTTGTCTAAATTAATTGAAAATACAGTTTTTGTGAGTTCAGAAATATTGCACCAGTTCTGAGTGGTAATCCATGCTCTGTATTGTTTTATAGGCACATCTAAGAAACTTTGCAGTAGGTCTGTTAGTTCATGCAATTGGAAAGTTTCAACATAATGTCTCAACATTTAGTTTCAACATTGCAGACTTTCTTTGGGACGTGCTAAAAGGTTTTAACAATTTCAAACAAACTTTTTAAAAAACTTTAAATGAATGCTTGTCCAAAATTAAAAGACTTTAGGGAGACAAGGTTAATTTAAAAGGTAAAATAACTAAAAGCATGCTTGGGTTTGTCCCCCAGGAAATTCCAAATTCTTTTCTGCTCTGTGTAAGAAAATGAATCTCTGTTGCTTTAGTCTTTAATTTTTGGTTTTGGTCACTGAACTAAAATACATTTAGGTGTACCAGTTTAACAGAAATCATCCTTGTGTAGATGCTTAAAAATACCAATTGGATTGCAAACTTGTTCATGCCTAAAGTGGGATTATTTAACCACCAAAATGAAGCATCAATCCTTTCCAAGTGCTGCTAGTGATGTATTGCTGGGATTTTGTTTATTCAGTTATATCCAAAATTGAAAAAACAATCATTTTATCCACTGACTTAATGTAGGGTATAGTATGATTCATATCTTTTTTATTTTTGTTCTGATCATGGGTTTGCATTTTTAAGACTAGACGGAAAAAATCTAGATGAATGTACGGTTTTAATTTTTTCTGGGATTTCCTTTTTCTCTTTATTATTCTCTTGTGGTCAGTGCAAATGTTTGCAGCTGTGCACAGGATGTGTTTTGGCATGCTCAGGCTGTAGAGAGCAAGATGCAGACAGGAGGATGATAGTTTATTTTGATAAATAAATGCTATCAATGGATGATTCCAGATTGTAATTCTTTACTTAACACCATACCTCCTATCTAGGTTTTCAGTATTGGTATTTTTTTGTCATGACTTGCCTTAGATACAGAAGATTGTTTATCGTCTGCATGAGGTTTCACAAGACAACTGCTTGCATATTTACTGTCAGACTGCAGAATCTCTGTGATTCTGTTAAACGAGACCTGCTTTTTATATTAAACAAGATTTACTGATATGTTTTTGTCCACAGCTGAGTTTTTTTCCTACGAGCCAACTGTTTCTAATCGAAACAATCTTTTATTACGAATGTGGTGTAACATGATAAATGTGTAATCTGGTGCCTTAGGTGCAAGCCTGCTCTTGATGGAAAGCATTTGGTTACCTGCTGAAAGGCTGAAGTGATAATGGGGCAGATTGGGAATGCTGGGACAATCCCTTGGTGCTTGCAGGGTGCTCCTGCCCTCCGTCCCTGCTCTCCCAGGCCATTCAGTCTCATCCTGCCCTCTGCACAGCTCTTGGGTCAAAGCTGGAGCTCTCAAGTGCTGAAACTGTGCAAATAGCAAGCACAAAAGCTCAACTCCTCTCTTTTTTTTTTTTTTTTTCTTTTTTTTTTTAATGTGGAACAGCTTTACAGTTTTAGCCCCTTATTAAATTTGCTTGAGGAAACTTTCAAGTCAAGTCAGGCTTTTTCTGCATCATATGACTTAGATTTCACCTGTTTAATTTCTTCAAGTGCAAGATTTTGTTTACTTGCAGGTTATGTATGCATTCATTCAGTTGATCCCTCCTTGCTTTATCTGTTGAAAAATATGTATAATTCATTTATTTTCTTGTTGTTTTTTTTTTTCTTTCTAATCAATATCTGTGCAGTCATAGAATATTCTGAGTTGGAAAGAACCCACAAGGATAACTGAGTCCAACTCCTGATGTTCAGCTTATTTTGGGTAAATGATGTAGAAAGTTGCCAAATAAATCTCCCCCTCATACTAAATAACTTACACTGTTAAGTAATTATTCATGTAAGACTGCCAAACTTTTGGGCATTCTTTCCTCAGTATTTGGAAATACTGCATGGAGTAGGCAGGCTGTGAAAAATGCTCAGAAAGCCTGGAAAAATGAAATATGAAATTTATTTAAAAGCCTATCAGTATAGGTGAGTGCTGTGTGGGTGTGGTGTAACACAGAAGCACTGTTAAGACACTTGTTAAAATGAATTAGTCTAGAAGTCTCAAAGGAAGCAGTGAGTAGAAAGGGAGCATTTTGCCTTTGCCAACACAAACTACTCTACTCTCGTTATGCAAAGATAATATCCAAAGCCATTTGCTCTTCTTATTTTGAGGAAAATGCAGTCGAAGAAAAGCTTTTACTTTTGTGTTAAAGTATGTGCCAGCATTAAATATTAGAAATGGGTTTACAAATACAAATAAAATTGACAGAGACTATAAGTTTATGTGATAGTATCATCAGGACACCAGAGTTTGGATTTTGTTAGTTGAAAACATTTCAAGTAGGGACTGGTTTCAAGTTCACTTTTCGTGGCTCAGTAATAAGCCAATTTTTTGGACATTAATGCATCTTATCTTCCTCTTTACTTTTAGGAGAACTTTTCCAGAGTCAGCTTACCAGTGTCATTTGCTTTTGGTTGGCTGGTTGATTTTCAGAAATTTGCTGGTAGTAAACAGAAAGCAAAATTGAAAGTTGTTGATCTTCTACTCCATCCAAATGTTAGTAAAGTTAAAAGCAGCACAATGCAGTAGTTTGCTCTGTTCTACCAGACTGGTATAAATGTCACCTGGAGACCTGTATTCCAGTACATGTGAATTTATTCTGGGTGCTGTGCAGCACTGGCTGCTTTTGTCCTCATGTTCCTCTTGGTCATTCTGGTCTGGCTCTGTGCAGCTGTGTCTTTGTGATTTTCATTCCCCATTTTAGCTGGATTTTACTAGCAAGCAGTACAGTTGTCTGTGCTCTGAGTTGTAGAGGTAGCTGCTGATAAAAAGCAGCACTGGGTAAATTTCTACACAAAAATAGAGATGCCTTTAAAGATAAATCAGCCTTTTTTAAAGGTGGTTTTTGTCTTTTTAGGAAATAAACCTTTGCTAGAAGCACTCTTTCAGGCTGCTTTTAAGCTCATTTATTAAATTGCTCACCAATCTTCTTATGGTTTGTTTTACTGTGATAGTTTCAGTATGTGGCACAGAAGTATTTGTTTCCAAGGTAAAGGCTCTTGATTGAGTGGGCTGATATTTTTTGGGAGAAATACTGTAAAATAATAGTTTCAAACATACAGTAGTGCAGTTAATTCCAAGGTCAAGCTTGTAGACTGTGAGATTTTTAACACTTTTGCTACCTAGAGGTCCCATATATCACTGAAATACTATACTCCTTTTTACCATCCCTTCATGTGACTTATCTACAATTTAAGAAGGCTCTCTTTACCTGAGAGTGCTTCCAATCTTGTGGATTTTTTCCATTTATAGAGCAATTTCTTTGGTTTCCACTATTGATTACTTAAAACACTTGTTGATCAATTTAAAAGAAGCAGCTGCTATTTAAAAATGCAAACTAGTAATGTGTGAAAGGTAAACTATATTAGATAAAGATACAGAACACGAAAAACGTGGCTAATTTAAAAATCTTGCTGTCTTATGTTTTATCAAGGACATTTAAAAAGAGATAGTAAACTAATTTATGAATACAAGTCCCATTTTCGTAATGTAATCCATCCTTCAGGGACTTCTGCTGCTTAACCAATTTGTCTTTGATGGACAGACCATGCGTAAGGAGCTGGTATTGAAGAGCAGAATCCCTTTCCATTCTGTTTAAAAACCTGGAGGTTTTGCCATGAGATTTATTTCATGCCCTTTTGAACATATTACCCAGGTGTGTGTTCTCCTTAGAATCTCCACAGTCTGAGCTTTTCTGTAGTGCCTTTGATACCCTGCGTTACTTAATTACAATTTTTTGAGTTAAGGTCATTTAGCCAGCAATGAACGAGTGTTGAGTGACGAGTGTTGCAATCATCTTGCTTTCTGTCCTTGGCCCTTGGTTCCTGGAGTCTTTTTTTCACGTGGTTTTCCAGTAAAGAAATGCAAAGCACTCCTGCCTCAGGAGAGTTCATAAACACATGGGAAGAGGCTCTCAAGGGAAATGGGAGATTGGCTCCAGATCCATTTGCATGGAAGGGGATATGGAGCAGAGATCTCCTGCTGCCTGAGCAAGTGTGACACCTTGCAAAAAGGCAGTATCAGCTTACATTTAAGAATAAATGCATTTAACTGTGTAAAGCCTAATGTAATCACTGATGCTTGGAGCATCACCACTTGGATGTGTCCTGCATAGGAGCTGAGATGTGTTTAGGTAGGGAAACCTTGCTGGGCGTGGTGTATGGGCTGTGGTACACACCAAAGCAGTATTTTAGCAGTTACACATGTGTGCTGTCCGGACTATGGTACCTGGGAAACTCATTGCATCTGCAGGGTGAGATACAGGCAAAGGATGTGTTGTGTTTGGAGTGAGAACTTGCACAAGACTGTGGCTCAAATGGTGAACAGTAAGTCAGAACCATCATGAAGAGAGCAGTTTGAACAAGACAAAAATAGCCCTCTGAACAAAATGAATAGCCCTGAACAAAATGCCCTTGTTTTGCCCATGATGCACCTTGAAGGTAAACCAGAAAGAGACCATTTTGATTTCCTGTCAGTTTTGGGGTTTTTACTCCCACTTGCTTTACTTTTCCCCACAGAAAAAATGGTTGTTTTGTTTGTTTTTCAAGTTTCTTTATATCTTTCCAGTGGGACCATATCTTTCCAGATGTACCATTGCAGGTACATCTTACTTGTGTTTGTGTGTGCATTTTAAATGTGTGACATTTCTGTTAGCCCAGGTCATTAGGAACAGCAGCAGAATAGGCTGCAACCCAGATTTGCTCTAGGAGTTGGAGATCAGGTGATGCTTGTCCTCGAGTGCTCTTGTCTGCTTGTGCTCAGTTAACTCCTGTCTTTGTGTGGAGCTGTCTGAGAAAGGACACAATTTGTGTTGGACCCCCTCCAGCTCTGTGGTACTTCAGGAGCAGCTGGACAACTGCATTGCCCACGAAGCAATTGTCCCCCTTTTCCTCACACTTGTTAGAATTGCAGTTGTGCTTAAACTAGGGGTCTGTAACTCGGGAGAATGGCATTTGTTGTGGGTAGGAAAGCAGTGGAGCAAAGGCGCATGGTCATAGTTTGTGGTTTGCAGATGGAGGTTCTGGTAATGACATCCTTGGTACAAGTTCTTACCCTCAGCACTGTTTCCTCTTGGCTTTAAAATTGTCTGTGTGACTAATGCACAAGTAACCTCCCAGTGACATTGCTTTTGTGTCACAGCCTCAGAAACATCTATTCTAGGTGAGAGAGCACATGTAAGAAATCCCATTAGTGCTGCTGAGAACATTGTGGGAAGCCCTTTGGCTGTCCTTCCAGAGAGCTCTTGGGCAGAGAGTGCAGTTTCAGGATGTGAGTTTTTGAGGGTGATGATCACATGCTGAAGATATTTCTCCACTGATAGGTGAGGTAAGGATTAGTAGAGTTAACGCAGAAGGAACCTTCATTAGTTGCTCTCCCAAACCTGTTTGTGCTGCAAATGTCCATTACAAAAAGATTTTATTTATCACTTATCTCTGTAGACTAGAGAGTGGTGCTGCCTTTTGCGAAGGTGTTACAGGGAAGTCACTGGGGAATATCAGCACTCTCTATATATTTATATATATATATATACATAGACACATATATGTATATTTATATGCATGCTGAGAGAGTGCGGAGGGATATATATGGTTCTCCATGTATAGACATGCACATATGTATAGAGAATGTGTACTGCTCTTGGATACTCTGTAGCTGATTTTCTGAACTAAAGTTAAAGGCCATGATTAGCCAATAAAATTTTTTGCCTGGTTGTTTCTTAGAGGTTTTTTCCTTTTTTTTTTTTTTTTTTTTTTTTTTTAATGAGCTAATAGGCCTACAGAAACACTTCAGGGAGCTGAATACAGAAGTAGGAGGGAAACACCCAAACAATCCAGGCTTTCACCTTTGGGATTTTGTAAATCAGTTCTGTGTTACAGCTTTTAATAGAACTCAGCTTATACCATTACACTCCTGTGTGCAGTGCCTTGTGCTCTTACTGCTGAATGCCCCAAATTCCATGTGGGAAAGCTGAGTCCATGGCTCATTAATGGGGTGTGCCTGCCTGTCTCCATGCAAGTCCCTTCTGCCACTCTTCAGTTCTGGATAGCAAGACCAGGGGTGATTTATGGAAAATCCAGTGTTGATACTGCCTTATGGTATCTCTCCTCTCAGGATTCTTTCTCTGTAGCAGCAGTAATTCCTGCCCTGGAGAAGCTGGGGTGTGCCTTGTTCCCCTGTGAATCATTGATTAGTCAGACGCACGTTGCTATGTAAGAACTCCTTATGGAAACTGTACACTTGTGGAATCTGGATTGCCCATAGTATCCTTCTTTTCATGTGATTTAAATATTTACTTCAAGTGAATGATAGATCTGATCAGTCTGAATAAAGCCTCTTATCTGCAAAAGTTAATTTGTAAAGAATCCCGTAGTCACTAGATTGTGCATTTATTATTTAAGATTTTTATCGACTTTCATTCAATTTTACCTTAGCTTTTTGCCTCACCTATCACATTTTTAGACTCCATTTTAACTCAAGAGTATCTGTATATATGCATTTAGCTATGAAAATCAGATTTAGTGTTTATAATGTGCTGTGCCATGGTCCCTGGCTGTGCTGTGAGCCTGAGGCTCCCAGGGCAGCAGGGGGTCCATGCCTGGCCCATGTGGCAGCGATGCTGGAGTTCCAGGGCGTAAGGAGGTCTTGTACATGAGAGATGTCAAGTGTTGTGTAGGACACTGCACTGGAGACGTGCTGGTACAATGTTCTAATATTCAGAGATATCATGCAGATTTTTTTTCCCCCCTTTCTTTCCTTGGAAGCTTAAAAACGCACTACTTTTTTTTTTTTTTTCCCTGAGTCAGTACACTTCTTGCTGAGTAGACCATAGTATTTTTTTATATGCTGATTTTATGTCTGAATATGTTCTTTTTATGTAAAATGCATCTTTCATGAGATTATTTTTCTTTCAGTTTTCCCGGCTGGGTGTGCTGGGCAAACTCCCACCCACAAGCAGCTAAGCTGCCAGTTACCTGCAACAGTTGAGCTTTTGCTTTCTTTGAAATACTGAGTTTAATCATCAAACAGTTTTAACTTTTTTAACTTTAAAAAAACACTTCTAATCTCACTGTAGGTTTATGTAGCAGTCAGGCTCCAAAGTTCTTGTGTAGATTTAGCTTTAAAATCTGCATGCCGCAGTTCTGGTTTGCAGGGGAAGGCAGAGGGAGTGAGTCAGTATTTGCTGTTTTACTTAGTAATTGTGGCACTAAAAGCCTCTTAAAACACTATAAATACAGTGAGCAGTTGTACTCTGATAGGTTACTGTATAGGTGTACTATGATAGGTTAGAGAAGCACCAGTTTGTGGAATTCTTGATATTTCTTTTGGGAAGTAGATCTTTAAGAAGAAAATCAAACTTCAATGAGCAAAACCCAAGTTGTGTGTCCTGAGGTGAGGCACATGCAGTGCCTAATGTCTTCATGAGGTGTGAAGTTCTTTCTGGTATCTAGTTTCTTTTTTCATTATTTGTCATCTTGTGCCTGCGAAGTTTTCTTTGTCAAGAAACATTCCTGGTGATTGGTACGAAGTCAAGTTTCTGTGCATGGTTACTCACAACTGTTACAGTGTGTTACACACAAGATCAGGTTTACAGCTTTGAAAATACATCTCGTGCAAAGCATTTGTGGTGTTAGATGAGGTTCTGTGCTAACCACTTTGTTATTCAGAGAGAAAGCCACCTTCCCTGTGAGATCCGGTGCCTTGGCCGGGTGCAGTTAGTGTCAGGGATGGAAATTGTGTAGGTGTTGCTGCTCCCTGCTGCGTGGGGCATGGCAGCCTGAGCTGCTGCAGCAGCACTCCCCTCCCAGCCTGGGCAGCCCAGCCTCCTGCTGTGTCCCTGCCATGGATTTATGGTTTGTGAGAGTTACTGCTGCCTTACACCTCCTAAGATCTTCCAGCTTTACATCAGAGTGCTGAAAGCTGTAGAGGTGCTACTACAGCCTTCGTGCCTTTGCTGATGGTGCTAATTCAGTGCAGCTGCCGTAAAATAAAATGAGAACTTTGTCACGTCTGTGTTTGTTAAAAACATGTGGGTAAGCTCTAACTCTTGAGCTAGAGCTGTGCATTTTGGTCTGCATGGTTTAGAATTTGCCTGTTCTGCTTTAGTGACAACATTTCTAGCAGCTGGTTTTGGTACCCCGAGTTTTAAAGTTACTGTTCATGAACACTTTGTTAATTTCTTCATTTTTCTTGCATTGTGATAATGAAGATAATGAATACATCCACAGCACAATCTAGAGGCTGGGTGAAGGCATGTAGTTATTTTCCCCTTGTTTTCTTTATTCTTATTAGACACGTTTTGACACTGTTTTCCATTTGTGAAATGGAATGGCCTTTGCTAGGACTTGGCATTATCAGCTGCTTGTGTCATGAGGATGAGCAGCCCTGCCTCATGCCCAGCAGGGCAGCTTTTCCCCCTGGAGTGGAATTACAAAAACACTTCTACTACTAGCATTAGCTATATGAAAATATTTCGATAGAGATGCTGCTGCTGAGCAGGGAGGAACAAAAATTACATTCCTAAACACTGATAGATTGAATTACTTACTTTGTGTTCCTTAGTAAAATGTTATTAGAGTAGAAGTTAGCAGTGATGCTTGATCTGTGGCAAGGAGCATTGTTTTTACTTTAAAAGATAAATTCTTAGTTTGCCTTAGGTTTTTTTTTTTTTTGTTTATTTTTATAGAAAAGTCAGTGTGGTGTCCCTCTGATATGGGGAGAGGGGTCTGTCCATTAAAAAAAAGGAGATATCTTGGTTATTTGTGGTATTAAATATTGCAACTAAATCTTTTTTGCCTCAACAGGTATACAAAGCTCGGATATGCGGGTAACACTGAACCCCAGTTCATTATCCCTTCATGTAAGTACTTGTTACTTGTGTATCAGTGCTAAAGTTCCTCTTGGACTTTCTGTAACGTGCCATAAAAAAAACCCAACAAAACAGAAAAACCAACATTAAAAGGTAATTACTTGATCTCTGAGTGATGGCACAGAGTAATAATGTGGCATTTTTTGTTTTGCTGCAGATACTCAGTTTAGAAAGATGCCTTCATTAAAAAAGGATACTAATAGTTGAAGCTGATTTTTTCTGGACATGGAAATAATGTGCAAATCCAGTAGCATGGTTACATTTACCTTTTAGGAGGTTTTTCCCCCGTTTATTGATTTATTTGGTAAAACATTGAGTTGATTATAACTGGAAAAAAAATAAAATTATATGATTTAATATCTCTAGGGTTTAAAATATTCTGCTTGCCTGGAAGTTGTCAGTATTACAGCTATGTTAATTTATTATATTTTGCAAATGCAATAAGAAACCGTGTCAGTTTTCCCCACGTAGAACAGCTTATTTATTTGCTCCCTGGCTCCTGAACTGTTTCTTCCACTTGAAGAGATACCGTTCTACTCCAGAGAATGGAGCTCACTCAGCTTCCCTTAGAAATGCTTCACCTTTTGACCTCCTACAACACTTGGCAGTTCCTCATTGTTCATCTGTGCCAAAGTAATCATGGATTACATCCTGGTGAAAAGGAATAATTAGCACACCCAGTTTTCCTTGCAAATACAACAGGAAGAGAGCTGGAACTAATACTACTTCAGCATAGTCACTGTGGAATAAACTTGGAAGTTCAGGCTCTGGGTTGATGTTTCAAGGAAATGTGCTTCAAAAAGTAATTTTCATGGAAAGATAAGGCTAATTCACTTCTATGAGAACAGGAGGATGCATTCAGAGAATCCATTCTGTATCTTCTATTTTGGCTTCTAATAAGTATTTCTTAGATTATTTGGTTTTCCAAATTAACTTCATTAAGTTTATTTCAGTGTCACATAAAACACTCTACAGTTCTGCTTTTCACACCAAAGCGAGTTTAAGATTAGACATAAAAGTTTCTAAACATTGAAAAAATGCTTACAGTGCTCTTTAAACTTTGTAGCACTTGTTAAAATATAAATGGGCAAGTGGTTATTTAATTTCAGAAGCATAGTGTTTACATACTTTTTCTGCATCTTTAGATTTGGTTATTTAATTTGAAAATCACTTTCTTGTTCCAAAAAAGAAGAAATATGATATTTTAAACACTGGAAATGAAAGGACCTGTCAGATCATTAAGCAGAAAAATTTGTCTAACAGGGATGCTATTAAAATAGGAGAGAAGGGGATGAAATAAGATTTTTTTTTGACAGCCTTTTGATGCAGTGTGGTGTATGGAAGACAGGATGCTCAGCCTAGATGCTCCTGTGGCTGAAATGACCCTTGACTGCAATTCTCTCAATAAAAAAGGCATTTTTCTCATTTGTGCTGCAGTCCAAGCTGGATAATTACAGTAATGGCATGAGTTTGTGTTAATCCTCTGCCTGGAATGAAACAAAATAGCACTGGGTTAATCCACATTAGAGAAACAGAAATAGAGTACAACAGTACCTAGTTTCAAAGTAAAATTTTACAAAAAAGCACTTTGGTGTCTGTAATTTCCTTAATCCTATTCCCTGTGGAAAAATGGTTTGGTTTCTCCTTGCACTTCCAGCAGTGGCATTTTATCAGCTTGCTTCTCTAAAATTAATATTTGCTGTTGAACAGGTCTGAGCAGCATTCCTTGTGCCTTGTTCACTTGTAGCTTATCTTATTCACTCCTGCTCTTAACAAATTTTTATCTCCTTATGAGGTGTTCTTAATTTTATTCTGAATATGCTTCTGTAGAGATGATAAATGCTTAGTTCACATGAAAAGTGAAGTAAATGAGAATATATTGAGCCAATTTTTTGATGTGGCTTGGGTTCACTACTTTCTTCCCTGGCTGCTTTTTAGATCTTAGATTATCAATTTTGTTTGATTTTTATTCACTTTAGCAGGTTTTTCCTGTTGGTTGTTAAACTACCCAGTAGTTCCCTTGTTTTTTCATTATTTCAGTTTATCTGTGATAGCTGATGGCTTTTTCTTTACTTCTGAAAGAAAAAAACTGGTTTGAGTAGTGTCAGCAGAAAAATTGATTCAATGCAAGTATGTTGTTGGTTTTTTTCCCCTGAAAGCTCTTAATTCTTGTGCCAAGCAAACCAAAGGCAACTGCTCTGAGTGATGCTGCCCATCCTGAGGCACAGCAGCTGAGGTTTCAGCAGGATTCACTTTCTTGTTTGTATTTTGAGGGTATGATTCAGGTGGTTTGCTCCTAGTTTCTACCTTTCAAATGTGGGCTGAACAAGCTGGCCTTGAGGCCAGCAAAATATTGGAGACTTCCCATCTTGTTTGAGGCTTAACAGTGTGAAACCGTTGGATTTGAAAGTTGGTGTAATCCTGTGGCAAGTGGTGGATTTTACTTGAAAGTTCTTGAGGATGAGGCGCATCAGGACAGAATAATTCCCCCAGATGTGTGAGCTCTGTAACAATGACCTGAAAATATTTGTCAAGGTTCCTCTCTTCACTTGCAGCAAGCACCTGCCTTGCGACATTTCCTTCCCTGTGATCTTAGCTTCTGCTTCCCATCTACCCCCCTTCTGCTTGGCTTCCCCCAGCCTTCTGCTTCCTCTCTGCTCTCCTGTAAGCAGCTACAGAAGTTGCAGTATGATTCAGTTTTCTTCCTGAAGAGCTCAAAATAATGACTTCTGTTCCATCCTGTTCAGTCTTTCACAACACTCTGCCTGTGTTGCTCAGTGTGGGAAGGGAAGGGAGGAGGATGAGGAGGATCCATGAGCTTGGGGAGCTTTACCCCTTAGCCAGATGCTGATTTCCAGGTCCTGTAGCTGTGCTGCCCTGGCTGCTGGGCTTGAGGCTGCAGCCTTTCATAAGTTTTTTTAATCTTAATTGTGAGCAAACATAACTTCTTGCTGAAGGTGAGAACTAGAAAAATACTTTTGCCATTGAAAAAGCTCTTGGAGCACAGCCTTAGGACAGTTGAGGCTGATTTAATGCTGCTTGTAGATAGGAATTTCCTCATCCGTGTAAAGGATTCTGTTTAAAGGCAATTAGTAAGATTTGAAAAAATACAGCAGATAATGCTGCAGTCCTGATGGCTGGGGAGTGATTATTTTTAAAAGAATAACAACACTAATAATATTTAAAATTGGTTTTGTTATTATTGAAGTGTGCAGAAAATGACCATGTTTGTTGAAAAAAATAAGATGTGTAGGGATGTCCTATTTTAGTGTTTCTGAGTATATTTTATCTTTCTGATTGTATGCTGGGTGTCTAACAATTAATTCTCATTTAAGTCTGTTACTGTGTTACTTTTAAAGTCCTTACCATGCTTATCCATGACTGAAGTCAAATGATCTGTGTTCTATGTAGCTTTTCTGAGTTACACTTGAAACAAAAGATGATTGTGATCAGTGTGTCTGTTTTTCCAGGGTAGATTTTCTTTTTTTAGTGCAGGATATATGACCTAAAATAATGTTTGTGTTCTCTGTTGAAGGTATTGCTATCAAAGAGTCTGCAAAAGTGGTGGATCAAGCACAAAGGAGGGTTTTGAAAGGTGTGGATGATTTAGACTTCTTCATTGGGGACGAAGCAATAGAAAAACCAACTTATGCAACCAAGGTATTAAGAAAAATTTTAAAAATCATTTTTCAATCCTGTTTAGCAAGCATCCCGTGTACAGTAAATACAACAATAAGAATGCTTTTTGGATAACTTAAATCTTATTTATTTATTAACTCTGTTTAAATAGAAAATAAACTTTGGTATTAGTTTTGTTCACCTTGGGGAGCCTGTGGGAATTTGCAAAGCACTTTTTTATGTGTATATATATATATATATATATGCGTTCATAAGTGAAAGGAGGCTGAGAGGGTGTTAAGTGGAAAAGCCACATTCTCTTGTTCCTTGGCAGCTTCAATCAGCAGCATCAGAGTGGGACACTGGGCTGGGGGAACTTTTGGTTTATCCCAGTACCACCATTCTGCTCTACTGAGAAAAATGCAGTGTGTTGTCTGTGCTACTCAAGGCTGGAACCAGAATTTTCAATAGGTCACATAGAAATAGGGGAAGCCTAAATTGAGGATTCTTGCCTGTGTAGATCATATACTTTTAATATATGCAGTTGAGAGCAAATTTCAGTTGAAAACAGAGGGGGTTTTTTTTGTGTGGTTTTGTGTTTTTTTGTTTCTTTTTTTTCCTTTTTGTTTCCAATTATAATTTGATATTTTTCTCCACCAGTGGCCTATCCGCCATGGTATAGTTGAAGACTGGGACTTGATGGAGAGGTTTATGGAGCAAGTAATCTTTAAGTATTTAAGGGCAGAACCTGAGGACCATTATTTTCTTTTGGTATGTAAATTTATGCCTTGCTTAAGAAGTTCTGTATGATGAATAACAATGTGTTGATTTATGTAAATTCTTAAATATAAATATGCATATTTCAAAAGCAAAAGTAAATAAATTGCCTGGAGCTTTCTTGACCTGCCTTAAGCCATCCAGGTTCTTTAATTTTCTAAAAATGTCAGTATGTTTGAACAGCAAACATTTTTCTGTTCTCTTCTCATTTCCCTCCAACTTGTCTGATTCATCACTTTCTTATTTTCCGTCTCCACTGAATTCAATAATCTGAAGTTTATATGTTTGAGACAAAAACAATACTTGTGTTTTGACTTTACATAATTGCAATTATTTTGTTTTTACAGTATTGCCATCTGGATGAAGTATCTAGAGAGTAAATTTATGTCTTTTATTTTCTGTGGAACTGGAAGGGTTGATTGTCATATTTGGGCTGATTAGATCTCAATTAAGGTCAATGTTACTCTGAAGCATCTGCTATTCCTTAATATTTTATATGGGGTCATTGAAATAGGCAGTTTGGTTTAGTGTGATGTTTATAGATCAAGTTTGGAATTAGAAGTGTTGGCCATACCTGTTTAAATGCCTTCATCTTCCTGAAGCAATAATTAGGTCCAGTTGCTCAAGGCTGTATCCAGCCAAGCTGTGACTGTCTCCAAGGATCAAAATGCCATTGCAACCCTGGGTCTCTTTTCAATGTTTGACCACTTTTAAGTCACCTGTTTTCCTCCTAATACCTACTTAGAATTTCCCAGGTAATTTTTTGTGTCCCTGGCCCCTTGTCCCAACACCTTTGTGAAAAATCTGACTCCCTCCTCTTCTTACCCTGCTGTTACACAGTTGCTGCAATGGAAGAGTGATGTTTTCTTTTCTCAAGTATTCTGTAGCACCATCCAAAATGCTCCTTCAGAGTAGAGCCTTGAGCATGTTTGATATTTCAATGAAAGCTATTGCACACTATTATGGTTTATGTTCAGCTTCTCTCACTGGAGTACATTCCTATAGCTGAGCAAATCAACTTGTGTTACAGTGGCTGCCTTCTGAAGGAAAACAGCTCTTTTCACTGAGAAATCTAAAAAATGTCATTTGTTAAATGTGCTAAACTGCATCCTTTGACATATTTTGGTAGTCCTTGATTCTTTCAAGTGAAATCAAAAGTTGTAATGAGCTAACCAGCCCACAAAGGGGGTCTTGGATGTAAATTCTTAAGCAGTAACTGATGTAGTTTGTATTGCACTTTTGTTTTTCTCTCTTTTAATGCAATTTGCGTAAATTCTTAAAAGCACCCTTGGTCCATTACTATTTTCACATGCTATTGTTGTTGAATGACTCATCTTAAAAATTAGGAGTTGGTGGTTCTTTTTTTTAAAGTCAAATGTTTGGTTTGAATATAAGTAAAACTTTTTTTTTTTTTTGTCTCACAGACTGAGCCTCCATTAAATACTCCAGAAAATAGAGAATATACTGCTGAAATCATGTTTGAGTCTTTCAACGTTCCAGGGCTATATATTGCTGTTCAGGTAAGGGGAGGGCCGTTGAAAGGCACAGCTGCAGTATTTTTCCTTGGGCTAAAACTAATTTCACTGTGAAAAAACTGTGTAAGTGGTGTTAGGAATATGTTTATGTCCTTCTGGCAGTTCCAGCACTGCGTGTTTGACATGCTTTGATTCTGTGGGTGGTTACTGGACACTGTTCCTCTGTTACCTCTACAGGCTTCTGAGCCAGTAGAGTATGATATCTGTTGCATCATAAGTAAATAAAAAAACCACACCACATCATAATAATTCTAATAATCCAAGAACTGAATCCCTTTCAGTATGAAGTAACGAAAAACTCTGTTTGAGCATGGCTGAAAAAATATCAGGCAAGTGTCAAAAATTACATTTTGCAGCCTCTTTTTTCTAAGCTGTTGTATAGACATATATAATATTATTAAACAAATCAGTTTCCATGCTGTAAATTACCATGGGGGTGTCAGCCTGTCCTTGGGAGGAGTGCTGGGAAGCGAGGTCTGCAGGTAGATGTTTTACCAGTATTTGATTTTAGTGTGGTTTTTTTCCAAGGCTGTCCTTGCCTTAGCTGCATCTTGGACATCAAGGCAAGTAGGAGAGCGAACACTGACTGGCACAGTTATAGACAGTGGAGATGGTGTCACTCATGTCATTCCTGTGGTAAGTTCAGCTTCTGTGGAGATCTGTTTGTCCTCTAAGTTCTCTGAAGTGTACACCTACACACACTGAAGTATAGACAGGAGTCTTCAAAAACATCAGATAATTCCCAGGGCTGTGGGTGTGAGTTTTGGTTAAATTTGTAGTGGAGGAATTCTTGAATTTCTCTGTAACCCTGAGTTTGTCAGGGCTAATTGACTTTCATTGACTTACCTTAAAAGGTGAATTGCCAAGGCCATGCTAAGTGATGAGTGAAATTACTTTAGCACATTTCCATTTACAGTAGTCAGTACAAAAAGTTTTACTACTTATTTTCATTTAGCTCGGTCCATTTATATATAAAGTAGAAATAATACAAAGTATCAGAGGACAGATGTAGCATGTTTATAGTTTTTCTTCATCTGTTCCCAGTATTTAGTAGTGTTTCAGCATACAAGAAAAGGCAAAGTTCCTGCTTGACTGGAAGAAAACAACCCCTAGAGTTGGTTAGTGTTGAATATCCGTTCCAATACAGCAAGTTGCTAAAGCAGAAACTTGGAAGATTCTGTGATATTTTATTAAATAATGAACACCTAGAGCTGCAGTAATTTTCCTTACTGTCAAATTATTGCCTATCTTTCCTGGGGGAGCTAAATTCATGTCTGTGTACCAGATATATGTGTATTTTCAGAATGAAGTTAGATTACAATTTTTAAGACAAAAACCTGTACAAAGCTTTATCATGCCACAGTAACATCAATTCTTTAAAAACAGTAGCATTGGTGGTGGTCAAACATACACTGTCATGTAGCAATTTCTTACTAATTTTGGGGGAATATAGTGGCTAAATCTTTGTTCATACTGTTCATCCAAGTTAGAGTATTTTAGTAAGACTTAGGAAACAATTGATACCTCAGACCTTCTGTAGGTAAACTATTAAAATTGTACTTAATAGTTCAAAATTACTGTTTAAAATAACTTCTCCTGAATTGTGGGTTAGGATTTTTTTTAGTGTAAATAAGGTAGTCTATATAATTTTAAGCATTAACCTCCTTTGCAGAATGTCATTTACTTCTGAAATTTTTCAACATGTTGAACAAATTGTCAGCAATGTTCTACCATTTCTGTTCTAAAGTAGATAAAAAAGGAATTAACAAACGCTTATCTCTGTAGTGAAGTAGTGGTAGATTTTTATGACACTATTTCCTGTGTTAGTAAGACATTTTTGAATGAACATGAGGTGTGTGTATATAGGAGAACATAAGCATTTTATGAGTGTGATATCTGGATTCCTCTGTTTGGATTTAGCAGGTCTGGTAGGGTTGAAGGCCAGCCTTGCACTCGTGACCATTTTTTAATGCATTTATACTTGTCCCCAGGATGAATGTGACTTGTAAGGGTAGGTTGATGGATGAGGATGGGCCACTCTGATGTTCTGAGCAGTCTCAATTAATGTGCTGAAATGATGCATTTTCTCCCTGCTTTCAGAAAATTAATTTTGGTTCATGTGGATTGTAACGTCTTACATCAGTGGCTGTGACTGCAGGGCCACATCAGTTATTCTAAAATAATATTTCACCAAAAAAGGTTCCTTGACCTTTTTGGTAAGAGTAACCTCATTTTGAAGAGAAAATAAAGGCCAAGGAATAGTGAGTATAGTGATTTGTCTGCCTTATGTACTAGTGACCTTTCTGTTCCTTCTAACCTTGTAAGAATTATGAACCAATGCCATGCAAAGTAAAGTAAGGCTGTACTGTGAAGGATTGGATTTGTGGTAATTAAAGGAGCCTCAGAATCACAGGGAGTGGGTAAGAGTTTAGACTCCATGCCTTTCTCTCTCCCTCTGACCTTTGGTGTAAGTAGTTCTTATCAGTACCTTTGTCCCCATTAATTTTGTGTACAGGCTGAAGGATATGTGATTGGCAGCTGTATCAAACACATTCCAATTGCTGGCAGAGATATCACATACTTCATTCAGCAGTTGCTGAGGGAGAGGGAAGTAGGAATTCCTCCTGAACAATCCTTGGAAACAGCTAAAGCAGTGAAGGTAATGTGAATGTTGCAGATCTTAAAGTTATTTTATATCACAACTTGCATTCTGGTTTTAAAGTACAAGAATATCTGGAAGTAATTGTACTTCTGAGTAATGGGGCTCTGATTCTAAGTGATATAAAAATGTCTTAATGTAATAACATGAAATAACAGGGTTTACAGTTGGGTTATACTCGCTCAGTTTGTCCTGGAATTTCACTCTTCACCTGTTGTCTCCCCTTTCTCTTCTCCTCCATTATCATTATTGTTGTTATTATCCTGTTGCTATTATTATTGTAATGTTCAGTAGGAAATACTGTTGGCTGGATGTGTCATATAAAGAGCTGTAATTGCTCTTGTATTCTTTCTGAATATTAATGTGTTCTTTTTTGTAATACACATTACATGGAGAACAAAGCTATTCTGAAAGACATTCAGCTTAAAGTACACTTCAATTTTGTTTCTCTGGCAGTTCTTCAATGTATTTCAGAATTAATTTCTCACAATCTTGGAAGTTTAGGGGAAAAGCAGAAGAAAAGTAATTTAGCTCAGCCAGAGCCTTCAGTGCTGCACAGAAATGATCTGTAGTAGCAGAGCCATTATCTACCTGTGTACAGTAAATCTCAGTTCAGCTGTTTTGAGGCCTATTCTTTATCTGCCAATTTAATACTTACTCTTAAAAGTTTAAATGACTACATTTTTTTTGAAATTTCTTACCAGTTTTCTCTATTTTAGATAGTTCTAACTGTATCTATTCAATTTTCAGGAGCGCTTTAGTTATGTTTGCCCTGACTTAGTAAAAGAATTTAACAAGTATGACACAGATGGTACAAAGTGGATTAAACAATATACTGGAATTAATGCTATCTCAAAGAAAGAATTTACCATTGATGTTGGTTACGAGAGATTCCTGGGGCCAGAGATTTTCTTCCATCCTGAGGTAAGTTGATTTGAATTGTCTAGACTTTGTTTTAGATGTGCTTAGATGATAGCAGAGAAATCCTATTTGCAAAATTGTAAAGAAGTGGTTATCTTTACTTACTTTTCCTCTTATTTGTAAATAGATACTGGCCATTGTTGCAAGTGGGTGTGCTTTGATTCTTGATTGCTACTAATCTTTATACAAATCCAGGTTGATACACAAAGCACTTAAAATAACAGCAAAAATTTTTAACAACTGTTTCCATTATTAGTTTTCATGACATCTCTAGTATAACAGAATGGCTCTTTCCTTTTTTCTCCTCTTTACCTCTTTTCCCTTGCAATGTGTGGTCCTCCACAGTGACTTGACTTGATTTTATTCCTGATTGCAGTTTGCTAATCCTGACTTCACGCAACCAATCTCAGAAGTAGTAGATGAAGTTATTCAGAATTGTCCCATTGATGTTAGACGTCCTCTATATAAGGTCAGTAGCTATAAGGTCTATTTTTTATATATGGGTTTTAGAAGAATTGTGATTTTTGTCAAGGTACATATTTGAAACTCTTAAAAACCAACACCAAATGAGCAAAGTTAACTATTTTCCTAGAAATGAATCCAATATGCAGAAGGGTTTGTTGTTCACTTAGACGTTTTCAGAATGTGCTTTTTCATTAGGGAAGCAACTAAGCAAAAGTGGTGAGATGTAATAAGATATAAATGGATTTTAAAGCACAGTCAATTTTTATTTTTTAACTCTTGGTGAGTTCACGTTGTGTCATGCTTGTATGTCAGATAATTCACAGTAAAAGCGTACCTGCTAACTGTAACTTTTAAAACTATTTAGAATTTAGGAACTGGGTAATGTGGAGACTTGCATTTTCAGACGTGGTTAACAAATTTTGTTCTTCAAAACAGAATATTGTCCTCTCTGGAGGCTCAACCATGTTCAGGGACTTTGGTCGCCGTTTACAGCGAGACTTGAAAAGGACTGTTGATGCCAGGCTGAAACTTAGTGAAGAACTTAGTGGTGGCAGGCTGAAGGTTGGTTTGTGCAGCTCATGCACTTAACAAGCATCTGTTACCTGGAAATGTGCAAATAACCTCTTGCAATGATCGTGGTCTTTGTTGAACTGTCTTTGTCCTATTTGAAGTTCTTCTAGAGGCTTTTCAGAGATTCATCCATTACACTGATCACATACCTGCAGCTGGCCACTCCAGCTGTCTTTGTGCTTGGTGTTTATTGAACAGTTACAGCTCATTGTGCTCAGTCTCTTGAGCTTGAAGATAAGAGACATGAATCGAGCTGATTGTCGAGCTACCAGGAGAGTCAGGAGCACGTGCCCTGTGAGGAATGAGGAAACCTTGATTAGAGGAGGGAAGGCTTTGGGACTCCTGATAGTGCCTCAGTACATCTGGGGAGATTGCTGATTTTGAGGTTCAGCTGGATAAAACCCTAAGTACCTTCCTCTGGCTTCATAGCTTACCCTGCCTTGAGCAAGAGGCCAGTCCAGAGACATGATGTGGTCCCTTCCCACCTCAATTATCTTAAATCCTATAAGGGACTTCATGTTTTTACTAAACTACATGATCCTTAATTTGTGCTCTTTCCATACAGACCACTGACCTAACTGTTGTCAGTGGTCTGTATGGACCACTGTTTCTGTTGTCTCTGCATGAAGAAAAGACCAGCAGAGAAAAAAACAAAGTGTTTTTTTTTCCTTTTAAAGGAAATTTATTTTCCTCATTTGTTTTTAGTAGCAATCTAGCTAGGCGAGCTCAAGCCATCCTTTAAAACCCCAGCAGAGCTTTATAATATGTCATGTAGATAGCTCTGAAATTTCACTTATACACAGTTCTCTGGCCCAAGAAGCATCATTTAGTCTCTGTTTTCTTTACTAGACTTGTACCCCTTAGTAAGGAAGCAGAATCGGAGTAAGAATATTGGATGTGGTTCTTCTTCTGTTCTAAGTACCAGGCATGGCAAAGAATCACTGGCTGGAGTTTTGCACGTGTGTTACAGAACATTTTTAGATACTGTTTCAAATTTCAGCAGGTTGGGCTGGGAAAATAAATTCTGAAACTGTTACATACACTGGCAGTTTTGATTGGCACAAGTAAGGAATAGGTTGTGTGCCTATGGAGAGGAAGGGAATGGCTGACTGGAATGAGTGCTGTAGTTCAGAAAAGCGTGACTGACTGTATTGATCCTGGATCAACTTCCAATCTGCAACTGATGCTTTGTTAGAATAATCACCTGAAACTTGAAAATTACTTTCCTAAAGTGTAGGTTTTTTTTGGAAAGTTTAGGTCGTATGGGTCGATGCTTATAAATGCATAAAAAAATAGTCTATCAAGAAATCAGAACATTGTGTGAAAAAAATGGGTGTGAATGGAAGGATCTGTCTGATAAAGCAGGTAACTTATCTATAAGCAGGAGCTGTTTCTTACTCTTCAATGTACAAGGGAAAGTCTGATGCTATAAATGTAAATTTACATGCACAGCTTTTATGAAAATGCTAATTTATGAAAAGTAAGCTTGGTATATGCACTCCTTTAAAACTAGATCTGTGTTTTACCAGCAGAAGTGACTTTTATTGTGTTGCTTTTCTCTCCTTTTTCTGCAGCCGAAGCCCATTGATGTCCAAGTCATTACACACCACATGCAGAGATACGCAGTCTGGTTTGGAGGATCGATGCTGGCTTCCACAGTGAGTTTAGCTGTAAAGCTGAGCGTGTTTGGGCCATTCTGGCTGGGCCTTTGAAGCTCTCATCTCACCTTCATAGTATATTAAATGTGATTGGGGAATTTCTGATAGGCTTCAGGTGGTAAATATACCTTCCCTGTTTTTTGCATTAGACTTTAAAGACTTGGAAGAGCAAAAGAAAGCTGAATTAAAGCTTTGTGTGAGCTGTTAAATGGCACATTTTAGTTGTGTGGCAGAATATATTCTTTGCATTGGTGTTTAGCCGCACATGATGTAAGTTAATTTTAGGATTTCTGTCCTACCTTTGTTTTTTCCGCTGGCTACATAAAAGTTAATACTGTTAAAATAAGGTGTCTATACAATACACTAATGTTTTTTTCCCTTCCCTTTACAGCCTGAATTCTACCAAGTATGCCATACCAAAAAAGATTATGAAGAGATTGGCCCTAGCATCTGTCGTCACAACCCTGTGTTTGGAGTCATGTCTTAAAGCTGACCCTGCAGGGGTCAGGGATGGGGAAGTGGGGAGGAGGGAAGAGTCTTTCTGATTACTTGTTTGTCTGATGGCTGGTATTAAGATAACAAACATGACTTGACAATAAGAAAAAGACCAAACACAATTAAG
The DNA here is from genome assembly GCF_015832195.1 of Motacilla alba alba. Taxonomy (NCBI): domain Eukaryota; kingdom Metazoa; phylum Chordata; class Aves; order Passeriformes; family Motacillidae; genus Motacilla; species Motacilla alba. The sequence continues at coordinate 7,531,024 of NC_052022.1, forward strand.
CAAGATCATTTTAATAAGTGTCTCAACATGCGGATGTAGTGGAAAGCCAAAATGATCGCGTTTTTTCTTTAGATTGATTATTTGAACCTGTGCGTAACAAAACAAAAAAAGTGGATTTTAGTTCTTTCTGTGCCCTGATATTTTGTATATTAATGAATTATCCAAGATTTGATGGGATTTGATGGTGTGTAGATAGTCAGCTCTCTAATGCTTCCATTGTACCCCTTCATGGGTGCAATTCAGGAGCTTGTTTATATTTCATACTTTTTTATACTTTGAGGAAAAATATGAATAAAAGAAACTGTAATATTTGAGGAAAAAAATTTACCAGTGACCAACTTGAAAGTAAATTAAAAAAAAAGAAAAAGTCATGACTCATGCAACTAGCTCTTGCAAATCATGACCAGTCTAAATCCTGAGTTCCATGCAATGCGAATGCTTTTGGAACTAAGAAGCTACTATCTTGGATTAACCAATGCCTGCTAGTGCTTTCTGATTACTTGGTGCATTTTCATACTATCTCTTGCTTTAAAAAAAAAAAAAAAGTAAAGACGAGACTGTTGGACCAGTATTGCAGTTCTGTAGTGTCATTTCTAATTAAACCAAATAATCAGGTTATCAAAATTTGGTGTATTTAAAGCCTAACACCATTCCAATAAAGGCACACAATTTCTTTTTATGTTGGTGTCAGACTTGTTAATCTCATGACATGGGAAGTTCTGAGCATGGGTCCCTACATATCCGCTGTGGCTTTTGAGGAGTGAGGTTGGTCTGTGAGGTAGAGATGTAATGTGCTTTGTGTAACTCAAGTGTGAGCATTTTAGAGCTGCAGTTTGTGTGTTCAGCTAGCTAGCACTTACCTAGAGAAGCCTGACAGCTCCTCCGCTGTTGGGTTTGTTCATCTACTTTGTTCTGTAACTTTTCCCCCCACTTTCTTGCAGGTGGTGCTATTCAGGAGTCAGCACTGCGTTTTCAATCTCTGTGGTTTTTCTGCAAGAAAATACCATGTAGATAAAAATAAAGTGAAAAAAATCTCTTTCTCATTCTTTCTAGGAAGAACACTTTCTGTAGTGACTGGAATTGCTTTCAATTTCTGTTGATATTTGATGAGAGAAAACTCTTCTTTAGGCACTTCTGAGCCCACAGAGGGAGTTGAGGCTATTTGCATAGAAAACCACAAGAGGGAGATATCCCAGTTTCTTCCGAGTTGCAAAGATGCCTCACATTTTCATCAGAGAAGCTTATCTATTGCCAAAGCTTCAAAACCTGGCAAATGTGACTCCAAAACAAGGATAAATGTGGGAAAGTGTTTTTACAGCAGGCATTGTAAAAAATCACATGCTGGAATCAAACAGTACATGATGCAAACAACAAAATTTTGAACAATTTTATTACAAAACTGTTAGTGACATCTCCCTAACAGTGATACAGTGTTTCAGTTTTTTATGTCACTTTTTGACTCAGTTTGAGTCCTAACTACACTGATTCCTGTGGTAAGGGAGACCAATAGGGCAAATATATAAAAAATGAAGTTAGAGTTGTGCTTTTCCAGCACTCCTGGTTCTGCCACTGTATGATACTCTAGTGACAGGATATTTTGGTACACTGTAGTGGGGTGAAGATAAGGCAAGGATCTTTTTCCTTTCTAGAAAAAGGTCTTAAAAATTCACTTGAAAAACTTAAATTCCTAACACACAGATACATAACAGTGAGCAATGCAAAGAGAAGGAGTCAATTCTTCTTCCTGTCACACAGAGCTATAGGGAGACCTTGACTGTTACACAAACTCTGGGTTCATCCTCTGTGGCCCCAGGGAAGCTGCTCTGAGCTTCTATTTGTTGTTTGTGTAGAAGAGAATGGAAGGCAACCACACCTTTACACAATCAGCGATTTTGTTTTGTTGTTTTTTTCTTGTAGCTGTGATCTAAAATTATGTTAATTTTCTCATAGAATTAAGTGGGAGGTTTTTTCTTTTTTTTTTTTTTTCCTATACCGTAGATGTACTTTTGGAGAAGTTACACAGCCACAGCTGATTTTGAGTGTGTTGAAAGAATTCAAAAAAAGTATGAGCAGCTTCTGTTAATGACTTGTACTGAAGGGAGAGCCCTCAATACTCAAACACACCAGACATAATGGTAAATTCAGTCTTGTACAATGGGAATAACTCTCTGGAAATGCTCACATCAATGTTCTGTACCTGTAACACCAGATCCAAATCAGATCTGCTGGTGCATGGTGGAGGGCTGAGCAGCCTGTGGGTTGGTCATCCCAGGGATTGTGTAAAGCACACACTGTACAATGTGGAACACAGGAATCCTCTGTAATCTTGAAATGTGAGGTTCATTGCAAAGGCAAGTGTTTTAAAAAACCCACATAGAATGAAATTTCTTTTTTTTTTCTCCAAATACTTGTTACTTGGGAGGTTGCATGAAGAAAGCAATTTTAAACCCATGTTAGGAGGATTTAATGGGAATGATGTCACAGCATAGCTGTGTGTCCTATGTATGAGACAGACTGACAGAATCCCTTAGACCATCCTGAAGGGCAGAGGAGTCCAGGCAGGCTGGTCCTTCTTCAAGAAGGAAATCTCAAAGATACAGGAGCAGGCTGTCCCCCTCTGCTGAAAGCTGAGCTGGTCATTTCCAACTTACTGATTTCATAATATATAGTCTCTATAAAGGAGATTTACACTTCTACTGTCCTGCTGCCTGCAGGATGAGCAGGAGCAGTGCAGGTTGTGCACAGAAAATAGCACAGAGCACTAAACAGCTGCAGTCTGGCCTGCCCAAACTTGGCTTACTTTACTCTTCAGGAATTTGATTTTATTCCAGTAGATGAGGTAGGACTCCAGGTTTAATTGACTTAAAAGCTGGTAGTTTCATGCAGCTGAGCTTGGAATAAACCAAAGGTCACTGCCAAATCAATTTAGGCTCATCTCTTCATTTTGTGCAAATGTTTGTACCAAGTGTTAGGTATTGTTGGGTTGGATGAGTTATCACTTGAGAAGCTGCCTGGAGGTGACTGCCAGGCTGGCTGAGCTGCCAGCTGTGGGCTGGTGTTGTGCAGCCTCCCTGATAACTGATGTTCTCTGGTTAGCCCAAAACCCCTGTGGCAGTAAAATCAAGAGAAATGCGTTGTTAGTGTCACTTAGTTCCCATTGTTTTGTTTCTTTTTTAAAAATTTCCCCCACAGAAGCAAAGTGCTGGAATAATCAGCTCCAAGTGCCGGCCCCCTGTTCCAGTACATGCCTGTGAGTTTCCTATTTTAAATAGGACAGAGATCCCAGCTCCCATGTGGATGCTGCAGCTGTCTCTTTCCTCTCAACATTTTTATCAGAAACTGGGTTTCCAAAGGGAAGGCAGAGCCTGGCCCATGTTGGCTGCAGGTGTCCCTCACCTCCATGGGAAGCAATGCCCCATGTGTGTTTGGGCAGCAGCAGGCACAGTGGCTGTAGGTTTTTCCCCCAAAGCTGCAGTATAAATATATACTTTTAGTATGGATGCATTTACTATTTACTGCTGAAGGGAGGCCCAGAGAGCACAGCAGCAAGTTTATAGGAGCTGAAGCTGTAGTGCTTGATATGAAGCATATAACACTGATACAGCTGAGAAAAGAGCTTTTGTTTTTCTTATTTTCATGAATTCAAAGATCAAGAAAGATGTTTAGTTTGAAAGACAAACTGGCAGAGAAGATGGCCAACATGAGCACTCATCTCTTTTAGCATCTTGGAGCTGTTCCATTTTTTTTTTTTTTTTTTAATAAATAAACTTTAAATGGAGCAGGGGTTTAAATACATCTCTCCTTCCCAGCTAAATGCCCTGGCTACACAACCTTATGGAAAATTTACCCCGGTCTTTTTTGCATCTCCCCATCCCTGACTTGTTGCAGAGCCCAAGGCTGAGCCTGCTGCCCGCAGCATGGCAAGGGGTCTGTCAGCAGGGGCTGCTCTGAGATGCAACCCCCAAAGGTGGTGTTTACTTGTGGGTTGGTTTTATTGTCTTCTCCTGTTTCCCAGCTCTGATTTAGCCAGACTGTGTTAGTGGTGAAAAATACTGAAAGTTGTGCCTGAACAATAATAACAAATATGAAGCAACTGGTCTATCTCCCAATGAACCCAGAAAATCAGGAACATGCACGAATCTGTTGTAATGCAGACCTGCAGCTGAAGCACCGTGGGGAGGGGAGTTGGCACGTTTGCAATATTATTATTGCAATTGCACGTTTGCAATATTACTATTGCAGTTGGCCTTACTGTAGCATGTGTTTTAGTTGTGTGAGGCTTTGCTTTGCCCGGCAGGAGTGTGCAGGCTCGGTGCAGGCAGGGTTTCACACTCTGCCACACGATGGCATTTTCCTACAAGAAATCCTGCATGGCTGCAGCCTGGAAAACCCCTCAGCACAACCTGCCTGGGAAAAAGCGGCTGACTGAGAGCATCTGATGGCAAACCTTCCCGGAAAGGCTGGTGCCTTGTAGTCACGGCAAGGTGGGAGCATTAGAGCCTTGTCTTTCTGTCTGGAGCCGAGGAATCCGTGTCTCCCTGCAGCTGCTCCAGCCAGGAGTGGAGGGAGCTCACCTGTGGGTGCTGAGCAGGACTGAGTCCCTGGGCACAGGGAATCCCGGAGGGACGCAGAAAGGGAATCGATGTCACATACGGGATGTGACACCCCTTCGGGGGATAACTGTCAGGAGGTTTCTGCACTCTCGCTGCAATTCAGTTCTGCATCACCTCAGCCTTTCCTTGCGCCTGGCTGCAGGCAGGGCACGGGCATGCACCCATGCCACTGGCAGAGATAAAGGCAGGGAGAGCTCTGCTTGTCGTGGTCCTGAGAGAGATTAGTTTTTTAGCGTGCTGAGCTTGTCCCCCCCAAAGTGTGGGTAGTGATAATCTTACCCTGCTGTGGTGATCCTGCACAGGTGTCTCAGCACTGCCCTCAGTATGGCTCACCACGCATTTGTGAACAAATTGTGCTGTTACCTGAGGCTTGGTTTGGGGAAGAGGAAAGTTTTTACATTGTTTTGGGGGAGCTGAGCCACAACCGGGCTGCTCTGGTGTAATCACAGTGTTCAGCCCAAGCAGACACCCTGGAAGTGGTGCTAGGCTGGAGCTGGGCAGCAGCTGTGTGTGCCTCTTGTATTTTACAGAGCTATGAGTATTTATAGAAGAACTCCTCTAATTATTGCTAATGCACTTTGATTTCGTGAAGTCATGACCTGCCAACCTTCTGCTCTTCTCTCACCTCCATTAACTCTACAAAATGTCTAATGTGGTCTGTCTGCCCAATGTGCAAGCGAACAGTGAGCTCAAAAAGGGCAGATACACCTTTCCTCAGCTGTGCAACACCCTGAGGGCAGCAATGATTTTGTTCTGGTTGGGCAGTCACCTCTAACTAATGCTCCTTTCACTCTCTTACCCCTGCAGCACCCTGGCAGCTGCTAAAACCTGTCCAAGTCAGACAAACATGGAGCTGTCTGCGAGGTAAAGGAGAGACAGTGCCTGATGCATCGGGAGCTGAGCACAGGTTATGGAGCAGGGGAATGGGAGGTGCATCCCACAGCACAGCCTGTGTGTTTTCCCAGGTGATCTTGGGGTTCCTGGGGTTGTTCAGGTGCTGGACTTGGTCAATTGATGCTTCAGCTCCTCAAAAATGGATGTGGCAAAAGCCTCTGAGCCTGTGTGCTGGGAAACTGTGTGGTGATGGCAGCTCTTTGCTGGCACAAATACTGCCCACTGAATACCTCTGGTCCCTTTCTCCCTCTCCTCCTCCTGTTGTACTCAGGGAAAGGGTTTCTCATTACAGAGCTAAATAGATCAAAACTAATGGTCAAAGGGATGACAGGAGACAATGCTCTATGACCTGTGGGGTCAGTGTCTCATTTTGTAGCACTCCACAACTTCTGTCCTCCGTTTTTTTTTTCTTTATTCCATTATGTCCATAATTCCCCACATGAATGGGGTGTGTTTGCTGTGGCAATGGCACCTGAGCTGAACACCAGGCTGAGAAACCAGAGATGGCATGGGGACTGGGGGCCCTGTGCCATTGGTGGTGATGTCCAGACCACGGTCATGGTTCAGATGTGCTGCCTGAGCACAGCCTTCCCCTTCACGCCCGCTCCCACCTCCTCCCAGCTGAAGAACCTGCTGGATAGCAGTGCTTAGCTGCTTTCTGCAGGTAATGGCTGCCAGGGCCCCGGTGCTGTGACCCACCCCAACCCTGATGAGAATTGCAGCAGCTGCTTTTCCAGCCTCCAAGAGACAGGGAAACCAAATGGCACACTGTTTTCCAATCCCCTAAGAGTTTAACCATGTTATAAATGGGTGTGTTGGAGGGACAGATAAAACACACTTGGAGCTTGTGTAGAGCAAGAGGTGGGGTTTGAACTGACCGACCTGCAGCTGGGGTCTCCCTGGTTTTCCTTCTTGCAGCACCTCCATGCAGCCTGGAGCCCTGACTTTCATTTGGAAGGTTAATTATCCTTTAAATAAGAAATGTGTTTGGCTCCAGCAGTCAGAGCAAGGTTAAGGGCCTGGACAGAGGGGCTGCACAGGGCTGAATCCTGCAGATCAGTGCAGCTGGCCATCCAGAGCTGGGCTGGGAAGAAGGCACAGCTTTCTTTGCCTGCTCCTTAGCCCACCCAAGCATCTTGCCTGCCAGCTTTTGTGATCACATACATGCCTTTTGCTGGGCACATGGGCTGTTAGTCCTTAGAAACAGAATTTTTCTTAAATACATAGCTGTGTAGTAATTTATTAATTTCCACAGAGTTCTTGCTCTGCAGAAACTCAAGCAGGTCAGAGTACCTTAAATTAAAAAAAATCTGAGGAGAAATTCACGGGCATAAAAAAAATCGCTTTTAAAAGTTTCATTAAAAACACACTGGAAATGTGAAATTTTCTTAGCAGAAAACATTTGCACCTGTCTGATCCTATCTGCAGAGTTTTCCTCTCCCTGGTGGGCAGTGCTGGCAGCTGCCTCAACCCTGATCCTGACAGAGGAGGAGGTGCTGCTGCTGCAGGACTGTGTGACCTAGGGCTGCTGTGAATCCCCTGGTGCATCCCCTGAGTCTCCTCAGATGTGTGACCCCTGCCACCTGCTGCTGCAGCCAAAGCCAGAGAAGTGATGAAAGTCCCTTTGCTGCTTTGTTTGCTATCTTTCCCAAAGGAAAAAATATTTTCCTCTTCATGGGTATTAATGACAATGCAGGATTTAAATTGTCACTCTGCATTTAAGCCCTGATTCACCTCAAATACAATTTAAGTTTTTTTGGGTTTTTTTTCCCATTGTTCAGCATAAGGATAACTTCACACACTTAATTTTGGGTGTGTTTGAGCAGCAGAGGAGAAGAGAGGGGGACTGGAAATTCCTAAGGCAGGACAAATGTCTGGCCATAAAGAGGAAAGTAACGATGGTACAGGGACTCCTCTCACTGTCTGGGGTGGTGGACCAGGAAAGGCCCTTCTCCAATTCATGATACACAGTCAGTACCTGGTGAAGAAGCAGAAGCAAGGAGCTGCAGGGCTGGGAGACTCCTTGCTTCAAACCTGGAGCTTTTGGACAGCACTGTGGCCCAGCCTGGTGACCTTCATCACCTTCCACCCCCACCCAGGCTTTGGCAGCAGGATCCAGACTCATCTTCCTGAAGCTTTTCTGCTGCAATGAAGTCATAACTGGAGGTGTCAGCATTTCAGCTGGGGGATGGTGCTCAGCTTCACATGGGGAATAAAAAAAGGAGCAGGAGAATGTAAAATAAGAGGCAACTGCAAAGATATAGAAAAATTTGATACAGTTTTTATAGTATTTGTACTTGCCTTAACAGCCTTGGCTTGCCACTGACACAGTGCACTGGCCTAAGTGAGCACGTAAAATGAGCACATTAACTTGGTAAACACAACCGACTTTTCAATATTGTCTTTATATTGATGTGCACAGGCAATACTGAAAAGGCATTTTACTCATTCACAGCTGGATCACACACTGTGAAGCTGTCATGTGTATTAGACTTTGGAAGTGGCTCAGAAAACTCCAAATCTGCCCTTTAAAATTAAACAATTAAGATGTGATGGGAAAGACCATTTAACAGCCAGGTCTTTATGTGATGAGTGCAAGTCTTGAGTGACTTACTGGATAATATATTTTATATGGTGTCCCTCTGCCATGATTTTTAGGTATTACATGGAAATAATGTGGTAATTAAAATCTGGTGTGTTTTTTGAGTAAGTTACAGGACAGAGGGATGGTCACTTATGGCACTGAGGTGCCTGAGCTCTCTATGCACCAGTGGGGATGGTACCCCTGCATTGTGGGGCCCTTTGCCCCAGGGGTTACTGCCTGTGTGCTCCAATGGGGTTTTGGATAAGCAGCTCCACAGTAAAAGGGGGAAGGCAGTCAGGAAAAATGGAAGGACTCACAGGCTCTTGTTCTTAGCAGCTGTAATATAATAACAGTAAATAGAAATTTAAATTAGGTTGCTCTCCAAAATTATTACCCAACAATTGGTCAAGGAGTCTCATGACTAATCAAATTGTTACACTTTATGCCTATAAAATATCTGTTGATGCATTTTCTCTCTCCTCTTTTTTTTTTTGCAGGAACATTGATAATTTTATTGATAAGTCTGATGTTGGTACAAGTGCCAATACTGCTGCTAGAGCCCTTGGTCTGTGTGCGGCTGTGTTTTGGAGAAAACCACAAAGCCTTCAGTGTATGATTGACTGGAGCAGCAAAGCTTGCTCATCCCTTCCTTGGCTCACCTGAGCTGAAAATACAATCTCCTCTTAAAACAACCCTGCACGCAGCTGGGTGTAATTCAGCACACAGCTTCTGCTGCCTTAATTCACAAAGATCAATTTACAGAGGGAAGCCTCCAGCTAACTGACGCCAGGTGGTGGCTTCGGCTTCCTGAGGGGGAGGGTGACAAATACAAGTGGCCTGAAACAAATCAAGGGCTAATGCTGTGCCACAGAACGGTGCCGGATGCCTTCTGTCTGCGGGTATCTAATACAGCTAATAAGCAGCTAACATTGCTGCCTGATTTGGCAGGAATTATTACCTGCTGAATGGCTTAATAGATTTCCAGGCCCTCTGTGTGTAATTTTCGCTCGTCCCCAAAGGAAAGCTATATAATGTTTGCCGTGGTTGTTTGTAGAATTGGGATGCACCACAGGTGTACTTTGAACTTCATAAACTGCTCGGTGTTACATCCCACTATGCTTCTTGTGGGGCTGTAATTACTGGGAGCTCTTCTGGGGCAGTGACTGCTACTTGGGACGTGATTTTTGAAAGCAGGACCTTACACTGTCTGGCCTCCCTTTGTCACTGCAGTGCTTGCCTGCATTATCTGTAATGCGCAGACATTGGTAAATCTCCCCAAGTAACTCTTGGACAGCTTAAAATATCTTTAAGTGGTTGCATTCAGAGGTGTATTTTATGAGGGCTGTGCTTTTAAATAAAGCAATATCTTGAAAAATGGTTTTGACTAGTGGACCTTTTTCAATAGCTTTTAAAAACAGTGTATTTAAATTAGCAACATGGTCACAGGTTTAATCATTTAGGTGGCCTATCTTATAGAAAACTAATTCACTTTTTCAGATTCTAGTTCAAGAGGAAGAAATAGATTCCAGTAATGCTTAGAAGTTATAAGTTAGATTCTGACAAGATGCCCTATACCCATGCCCCTATATTAGGGGAGGAATGTTGTGATGTGGGTGTGAAATGAAGAGAAGGACCCAGGCATTGAACACAGAGGGGTCCTGCTCACATTCATTAGCCAAGATGATTGCAGCAGCCAAATATTTGATTAAAGGGTGTATAAAAATACCCATTAAATAAAATAAGCCTGCATGGGTCTTTGTCTAGTGTGTCTGAAAATGCCATAACCCTGGAATTGCAGCGTGCAGAGCAAGGGAAGACTCTCTGAAGTGCCCACCTAAGGGACCTGTGAAAATTAATGGCACAGCAGAAATGTTCTGTAAAGGTCAGCCGGGACTGTGTGTGGAGCCCGGGAGCTCAAAGCACTTGTTTGGCACAGGGCTGCCTGGTGCAATTGTTTTTCAGCACAGAGGGGTTTTAATTACAGTAACACCTCGTGCATCCCTTGGTTCTTCTATCAGAAGAAGTGGGGGAACTCCTCACCCAACAAAACAAACCAAACCTGCTGCCTGCTCCAGATTGGTGCATTCCCACCATTTAGCAAAGAGACTTTAGGGAGGGGACAAAGGATTTGGTTCATGAGGCTGCAGCCCATCTGATATTGGCACAAGAGCTTATAATGGCACAAGAGTTTTGCTTGCCACATCCAAATGCCCTGGCTAGGTGGAAATCCCTGAGATTCCAGGCTGCTCCAGGGTACCACCAGGTACAGCAAAAAATTCACCTGTAAAAAGGGGTACTGCTTGTAATCTGGGGAGGTTGCTTGTGAAATGTCGTTTTAAAAATATACCATATTACATCCTCAGTAATACTGCCTTGAACAAGCAAGCAAAAATGTTGATGCTCTCCAGGCAGAAGTGAGGGAAATCAGAACTGTAAAGGGCCTTTTAAAGCTCCATTTTTGTTATGACCTCAAATATCATTGCTAGAGCTAGCTTAAAATAATGCCCATGTCCAAGGGTTTTTGCAAGTAGAAAATGTAATGAAAATCCAAACAGCCATTTAATGGTGAGAAAAGTCACTATTTCATAGGAAGAAAAGTGTGTTTTCTTGCTATGCACAAAAACTAAAGTGCCCAAAAAAATGTCATTCCTGTTTGTAATGCTGAGGCTTCACCAAAACTGCAGAAAAGGTCAATCAGGAATGTTTCTATTTTATCTTTAGTTAAGTGGGAAACTGCTGGAGCAGCACTGCCTTGCTGGGGTGGGAGGTTTTCAGTGAGGAGGTGGCTGGGCCAGGACCATGGCTGTGGCTGGCTACCAGTGTCTGGGGGAAGTTGTCTCGTGCTGGTCTAGGCTGGGCGCAGGATGCTCCCATCCTGCCTCTGGAAGCTGTGGCACTACACTGGCAGCTTGATCTGGCTGTCAGGGAGGGTTTCCTGCTCTTCCAGCAGGCTGATTCACATTCCCTCCACACACAGCTCTATTGAAACCTGCTTGCATTTCTTTAGATGCTGCAATTTTGCAAAATCCTCAAGTGTGTAGCTGTCATGTCTCCTTCTTCCTGATCCTCAGCAGTCCTTGCTGTCCTCCTCACCAATCCTGCCAATGTATCCAGTGCACTCCTGTCTCTATTCCCTCTGGAACAGCAGAATCTGTGGCTATTCCAGGGAACAGCCCTGAGTCATGGCCACATTTTGATGATATTTACCAGTTTCTGCTCACCTTGCACTCACCTGATTTATTGTGTGTTCTCAGGCTACTTCTGTTTTGTGGCTTTAAAGGCTTCATTTTCTTTCTGAATAAAAATTCCACATTTTGAATTGTATTTCCCAATATACAAGGTGGCCCTTTTCTTCTCTCATTTAGACAATACCTGTCTAACTTCATTATCCTCTCTGGACTTCTCAGCCTCTGAATTAGTCTGTTCTACAAATGTCAGGGATCTGCCACTAACTCCCCATGATACACAGCGAGGGAAGCTATTAAAAAATGCTGTCCCTAAGTGGTCCCCTTGGTGCCCCAGTGCCACTTTAGCCATGGAGCTGGCGTGCAGTGTGCTGCTCTGTCCCCATGGCTGGGTGATGTTCCTGCTCTGAGTCAGAAGGGGATGCCAGGTTTTATTTGCATCTTGTTATGGTTCAACCCCAGTTGACAACTCAGCCTCGCTCAGCTGCTCACTCGCTCCCACACAATGGGATGAGGGAGGGAACTGGAAGAGTGGAAGTGAAAAAAGTGGTGGGCTGAGATAAAGACAGCTCAATAGGTGAAACAAAAGCTGTTCTCTGAAGAAAATCAAACCAGGGAATTCACTCCCTACATCCAGTGGGCAGGAGGGTGTTCAGCCATCTTCAGGAAAGCCAGGCTCCATCACACACAGAGGAGGAGACTTGAGAAGGCAAACACCACTGCTTCAAATATCCTCCCCTTCCTTCTCCTTCCCCCAGCTCTGAGTGCTGAGCTTGATGCCCAGTGGTCTGGGATATCCCTGGGCTCAGCTGTCCTGTCCCTCCCAACTCCCTGTGTACCCCCAGCTGCTTCACTGGTGGGGCAGGAGGAGGAACAGAAAAGGCCTTGACCCTGTGACTGCACTGCCCAGGGATAAGGAAAGCATCCCTGAGTTATCAGCACTAGTTCCACAAAAAATACAAAACACAAGCCTTACTGAGGAAAAAATTCACTCTATCCTAGCCAAAATTGGTACACACCTGTAAGGCCATTGCTTCTTGCTTTTATCTGACCCCTTCTAAAGATGTTTTTGTTTATCCCAGGTGAAAATGAGAGGAAATCATGAAGCCTCATTAGCTCCCTCAGAGGAAAATCTGTCCTGCCTGATAAAAAAGGATGTGAAGGGGAGAAGACAGTGGTAGGATGAGGCTGAGAGATGGGATATGTGAGACTCATGGGGGATGGACTGCTCACCTCCCCACCTACTAAGTGACTACATTCTTGTGCAGTTGAGCTAGAGGAGAAATCTTGAGGCTAAATAATAATAATACAAATAATAATTCAACAAGGAATACAAATCATGTGAATGTGAGTAAAATGTAAAGCCTTTTTGCTAGATAGACTGCAGAGCCCCAAGTATACCCTGGAGAATTCCATAAATCTAATGAAGCTTTCACACCTTCAGGGACAGGGCTTAAGCTGCTGGGCTTCCTATCCATCTTGGGATCAATAGTGCAGTTAAGTCAAAATCACCTGCAAATAGAGAACATGAGGTTGGGAGTGCAGTTCATCTCTCACAGAGGAAGCAGAATAATAATCAAAAAGTCCAAACCAGCAAATTTCAAACTTTCAGCATCATTGGTGATGCTGCTTTTTCTGGGATGACCCAACAGTAATTCAGGAAAATGTTCATGTGGGCACAGGGAGTTTTGCATATGGTAGGACCCACCAGGCACCTTCACTTTGGGGGCCATGACTTTAAGGTACTGGGTGAAGACCAAGATCTCAAGCAAGTCTCCAAACCTGGCAGAGTTGGTGGGGAGGTGGGAGACATCATCTTGTGATTGTTGTCACCTGTGTAGAGGCCAGGTGTGGCACTTAGTGGGGAAATATCTACAGACCTGGACAGAACATCTGGGGAACAGAAACACTCACCTCTCGTTGAGGTGGAACTCACCCTTCCTCCTCCTCCAGCCCAAACACAAAAATATTTTAGATTAATTATCAAATGGCTGAGGTGCATTGCAGCACAAATTATGTTATTCCCTGTGACTTTCTTTCACATCATGCAGTGTGTAAGGCTTTGGCAGTGGGTAATACCAATATAATGGAGTAGGAAAAGTCCTGCTTGAGAAAAGCAAATTAAAATTTTGCCTTTGCAGGGATGGAAGAGCTATAAAGTTATTAATCTTTAAGAGGTGATTGCATGGTAATGCGTTGCCTTCTGCTGGAAAGAAAAAGAAAAGGTTATGTTCTAGAGGGTGAAATTAAGAGAGCTGACTGCAGTGGTTAAATACACCATATATCTTGGGGTTATGTAGTTGACATGAGCCTGTGTGATGCCCAGAAGTGAAAACAGAAGGTTCTGGAAAGGGAGAATTGAGCAGAAAAAAAGGGACAGCAAAATAAGGACAAGTGCTGAGAGTGGACAGCTTCAGGGGACAGGTAACTGTGGGGAGAACACTGGTGAGGATGCAGGGACCTCTCTGAGGACACTGTTTTTGTTCTTCCAGGCTGGCAGCCCACCAGATGAAAGTTAAGCTTCCGTGTTGCTGAGGTCATGTAGGAGTGAGATCTGGTGGTCTGCCCACTCACACAGGGATTTGGGGAAGAAGGGATGTGCTGCAGGAATGACAGTCCTGTGTCTCCCTCACTAGAGGTGTGAGCTAAGTGGGCTGGGGAGGGAACAGACAGCTTGAAAAGAGCTGGAGGTGTGAAAGAGGGCCCTGCTCAGAGATCTTGCAGGTCTCTTCCCTCTGCATGCTTTGCACTTCAGAGGAAAGGAATAACCTCATGCTTTCATTCCAAATAATAATCTTGTGTTGCTTTAATCACCTCTCAGATCCTGAATCTGCAGAAGAAGAGTGGACTGGTAAAAAAATTGACCTTTGTGTTAACACTGGCTTTGTTTATGGTTGGTAACTGCAAGACCTCTCCTTTATGAATGATGTCTATCTCTGGAACTGGAGTGAAGGATGGGAAGTTAAACAGATCATTGATGCAGACTCAAATTTCATGGCCCATCAGTGTCCTTTGGTGTGCAGGGCTGCACGGCTGAAGTTGTCAGCAAAGTGGTTGTTCACAGAAGGACACGGGGCTTAGTCATCACTCCTTCTGGCAGCCTGGGCTGTCTGCAGGCAGGATTTTATCTTAAGACACAGATTCAAAGATAAATTTTCCCCCTCTCATTTTTTCCCCTTTGCTTTGGTTCTCAGCCTGGCAGTAAAGCTCGAACATCTCCAGCTCATCACAACATCCAGGGAGGGCTTGTGGGAGAGTAAGGACCAAAAAGCACAAGATCTGCTGGCAACTGCTTAATAGCAGAGTGTTTTAAAATGTCAATCTGACACTTCCATTTTTTATTTATTGAATGTGGAGTACATGCAAATAGAGTGTCTTTGGGATTGCATGCTGAGCCCTGGGACATTTGCAGATCCTAGCTATAAGCCTGGAATAAGACAACACACCCCCACTGTGATATCATTACTGCTGTAATAAACATGAGATGTTTCCTCTTTTCTCTCTTTTCCTCATGTGAGATACTGCAGATTTCTGCTGTCTGGTCTGGTACAGCCATCCCTTGAAGACATCTGGGCTCCCAAACTGGCAGGTCTGCCCTGAGCTTCTTGTCTCCCCTTAAAACTGCTGGAAATTAGGGCTCAGGTTCCCAAAAGTCCATAGTCACCTAATCCATATTAAAAGCATATGGTGACAGCAAGAATTGATTGGTTAATTGACACCAAAGCCTTGCGAGCAAAATAAATGAAAACCAATCAGAATTGGGGAAATCAGAAGGTGAAATGTGATCATATGAAACATAAGATGATCATATAGTCAGGTCAGGAGAATAATGTAAAACAACAGGACTAAGAGAAATAGCAACTGCCTGGAAATACAAGATAAAGGATGTGAAATAAAATTAGAGGATAGTATGAGAACCAGGTGTAGGATGGTGTAAGGCATGATGAAGTCCTGCCTAGCAAAATTAAAGAGATAATAACATGTAGGTTGGTGTAAATATGACAGACAAGACTGGTGGGGGAAGATTTAATGTGAGGATTTCTTGGGCTGTAGTAACAATGGAGAGAGATGCTGCAGCTGACAGAATGAGATAGAAAAACTATCTTATGTGGAATTATCTATAAAGTAATATATTGTTATGGCTTATTCCAACTATGAAGCAGATCTCAACTTCACAGTTGATCACCTCCAGGATTTGGAAATGTCTCTGAACCCCCTCCTCTACAGACACATAAAATACCAGCCAGAAAATCCCAAGCAGTGACTGTAGCCTTTGACTCCAGTGCCTATGGTGTGGGCCGACCTAGGTGCAGGTACAAGCTGCGGGCAGGGCATGGCATTTTAATTGTTCTTGCTCTGCTTCCAGGGCTCTCCTCTAAGCAGTTTCATTGGTCTTTCCCACTTAATTGAGAAGGTGATATGGAAAACTATGCATGAAGAGAAATCTTTACTCAAGGAAGACCTGAACTATGACCACATGGGTAATTCCTCTTGGGTAATTCCCCTTCTCTTTATCATCTGCCTCCTTCCCAGCTCTGCACTGACTAAGCACAGTGCTGGTGATTTGGGACAGCTTGTGGAGGCTTCTGGCTTCCAGTGACTCAGACATATGCTCTTGTGGAGATCTCCCACCCTCACAGGAGGTGAGGAAGCTGTTTGTATATTATTGCAGCAGGAAAATGCTGACAGGACATTCGTTCCACTTATTTGTACTGAGCAAATGGATATTGGGAAAATTAACAGTGAAATTCATTTGGAGTTTAATTAAGAAAGAAAACCCCACAATTCTACAGGCAGAATCCCTTAAATAAGAAAATGATAAGCTAATAAAAAATTTAAAGAGATAGGATATGCTCAGAAATAACATATCCAAAAATTAATAGCAATAAATTATATATCATGTTGTAGCACTTGCTGCTTTCCTTCAGAAAGGAACACACTGCCAGCTGCATTTCAGAGGAAAAGGAGGGTTTTGTCTTTGAAGGGATTACTGCTCATGTCTTCACAGGGTGGCTTGGATCATCAGAGACTGCCTCAGCTTAGAACAAAGTGCTCAGAAATGTCACTTGGCAGCCAGGCCCATTGCTGAAATCCTAAAAGAAACAACTTACAGAAAGTTACCAGACTGAGTCTTAATTGGCCCAGCTGAAATGTCTTGCTGGGAAATGAGACAGGCAAAGTCAGCGCTTGGATCTGTAATTTGTAACCCAACATGACTTTGGAATGATGTTAAGCTACAAAATGTGCATTTTTGGCAGCTGTGCTTCCATGTTGCAGTCCAGTGGGGCAGAGACATGCAAGGCAGCTGCTTAAACACAAGGATCTGGTGCCATTTGAGATCCACATGGGTACCTTGCTGCACTTCACATCTGCCTCAAGGAGGTCTCGGTTACCCTTCCGATGTCCTCAAGTCACCCCTCAGGTGGCACTTCAGGCACTTCAGGCAACTGGGGGGAGCCTTGGCATCCTTGTTGGGTGGAGCAGCCTCCTGAGATGGCAACGTGCCTGTGCATCATACGGTCAATCTTTGCACTGAATCAGGAGTGGTGAATTACTGACAGAACAGAAGGGGGCAGGTTCAAGCCTGTCTGTGCCATCTCCTCTCCCTGTCTGACATCCCTCTGGCTGTCCCCAGAACATTTGTGCTCCCCTCTCCATCACCAAGCCCTCCTGCTGTCAGCCAGGGAAGTGTTAACCCTGCCTCTGGCCCTTGCCTTGATGGAGGAAACAGAGGAGAAGCACCTTTTGAAAAGGAGAAGACACACAAGGTTGCTGTCTTGTTCATTGTGAGCTGTGCATTATTAAAGGTCCAAGTTGTGTTTATCCAGAGCTCTTTGCTGGAGCTGCAAGATGGATAGAAACAGGAACAAGGGCACAAGAAACCCTTCCCTGAGGCAGCCCTGGGGCTGTGTGTCATCTGTGCCCCAGCTCTGACAGGATGTTGAATTTCTCTAGTACTTTCCATGAAAGTCTTGCAAAACCTTTATTTGAGACTAAAAATCAGGCCCACAGGGATAAGAAAACCCCCTTCAATTTCCAACAGCATGTGATAGATGTGTCCAAGGAGCAGGGAAGACAACAGGGGGAAACAGAGGCAAAGCATCATTGCTGCTGCCTGATCACTGGACCACCTTCGGTAGTTTTCAATAGCCAGAGCACTTCTTCATATGATTCCTGAATATTTAGAGAAGAAGGTGATGTCTTTGTAGCTGCTTTGTACCCTGCTGTCTTTGTACCCTGGAGACTCCTTTGCTGTGCTCTGGTCCCTGTGAATGGGTCTGGGAAGGGTAACTGAGGAATGAAGATGTTTTCCCTTTTCGAAAGGAGATACTTGCCCATCAGTCTAAGTTAGGCAAAGTGCCCTGGGGCTTTGGGTTTGTGGTTGGAGGCACGTTTTGGAGCCAGGACCAGGTGGTCACTCCGAGTGCCTCATTTGGCTTCAGCTTGGAAGTGGCCACCTGCCTAGAAACCTACAGGAAACTCAAGCAGAGATGTGTATTTAATGATGAAACACAACTCAGACAATGTGCCCTACAGCCCATCCAAAATATTCTGAGTCAATGACAATGTGGGGCTCAAGGGCAGCAAAATGGAACCACAAATGAGGAAAATTGCCATGGCCAAGCTGAGCTGCACCTCTTTGTGTGCATGGTTTGAACCACTGGAAATGCCAGATAGGTGGACTTCTCTCATCCTTCTGTGTTCTAGACAAAACTAAATCAATATCCTCCTGTTTGAGTCATGCTAAAAGCATGGACATAGCCAGTTCCTGAAGCCCAGCTGCTCCTTTTAAACTTCCCAAGCCACGTAACTTGTTTTTGTGTCTGACTCCCTGTTTAAAGTCCAGTGTTTTCTGCTTACCTCTATTTCTGTAAATCCTAGTGTGCTGTGTGAAGGGAGCGAGTCTACTAATCTGTAACTGAGGTCTGCAGAGTGAATTAAATGTGCTGAGTGCTGCTTGGTGATCTTGCAGAAAGAAAAAGCTGAAAAACACAGAGAGGATAAAGAATGACCAGACTTGATATTTTAAACAATTAACATTTTCAAGCCCTTTAAAATGGAAGAGAACATCTGTTAATAAAAGAAGAAAATGGAAAAACCAAAATCCCTAAAACCAATTATGCGAATCAGCAGCAGAGGCTCAGATCTGTCATATGTTACTTTGAATTTTCTAGTAACTTCTAAAATCTTGAATGAGGAGTCACAAATGCATGTATTTGCATCTAAAGCAATTTCCAAAATGTGAAAGGTGAACAGCATGCACAAAGGCAGAAAATTAAATGGAAGCTAGACAGGACAAAGCACACAGTATTTGGAGAGGCAAAGCTCTGGCCACATTGAAAAATAAAATAAAGGACAAACTCTAAGCTCATCAGTTCAGTAGAATTGATAGGAAATGTAAATTTTCATACCAAATGAAAATCAGATTTTCATGGAAAATGAACCAGATAAAAAAATCCAACAAAACAAACCTAAAAAAACCATGAAGTGATACGTGCCAAAACACATTGAAGTATGGATCTGATTGTCGCATTCAAAGGGAAATCACAGCAAATTGGTGTCTCTGCTATGTGGCTGCACCTTTACAGACTGTTTCCCCCTCAGCCCAGATATCTTCCCCAGTCCCAAGGGGCTCCCTGAGTTTTGGTCCATTTAGCTATGAACAAATGAGCTGCCCCAAAACTCAGCAGTGGGGCACCCGTGCACTTCCCAGGCTTTCTGCCAGGGCTTTGCTTATTGCCACTCTTTGTTTTTTGGCTGCTCAAGTTGTGTATTTCTTGTAACTGCTGCTCTTTTGGAAGCAAAGAGAGCTAATTTTTATAGCTGCAAAATGAAAAATATGTTCCAAACTTGAGAAGACAGAAATGTAATGGTTGCACCTTTCAGGCTGACCTAGAGGTGGAGTGATTTCAATTAAAAATCGATTCCAGTGAGTACCAGACAGAGGAGAAAAGGAATGAAGTCAGAAAGACGTTTGCAAACTGTTAAAAAAATTGTTTCATTCGTATTTGAAAGACTAAGAGTGTTCAGACTTGCATTGCAAAGTGATAGGGAAAAGGAAATGTATTATCTGTCTAGACAAGGATGGCAAGTTCGCTGCACAGGTACCTCACAGAAAGACCAACCCGACATCCAGCGCTCTCCCTGCTGTGTCACACACTCAGCACTCCAGGGAGGGGCGTTTCATCCGGCATTAAAGCTGCTGCTCCCGGGTGCTCCGGCTTCATTAGCAAATAGAAAGGCAAAATCTTTGCAGATGGGTAGTTGAAGGGGGAGGGAAGGGAAGGCAGAGAGTTTAAATGTGTTAATGCTGCGGGGTTCTACAGAGAGGTGCTTTAACATTGCTTGGTCTAGGCTGGCTGTTTGTGCAGCCCCTGGTGCTGTGCTCCGGCTGGGGGGAGCGATGGAGCCGCGCCCGCTGCGCTGCCCCGCACAGCGATGACAGCAGTGACAGCAATGACAACCCAGGACAGGGACAAACCCAGCATCTGGCAGGGCTTGCTCTAAGATACCCAAACCAGAAACCAGCCACCGCTGCCCATTTTCACTCTTGCCGTACCTGCTCCTAGTTCTGGGCACACACAAACCTTTATTTGGCAGATTATAATCGGTGGCAGGTCCCTGAGTAATTGCTGACCTAACATGAGACAACATGAGAAATGAGGAGCTCTAGAGAACTTCCTACAGAGGCTGTTTCCCAGATGAGTTCAGTGATGGAAAGATGCTGTTCTGTTATTTCCCTAAGAAAGCCCAGCAGGCTCTACCTGACACTCCTATTTACAGGAGCTGCCTTCTGCTTAGAATGGCAATTGTGTCTCTCTGGCACTTGTTTTATTTTTATTATTTATTTTGTCTCTGTTTTCTAACTCTACAGCTGCAGATCCCATAAAATGTAGAAGCTAAATCACATTACTCACTCCTGACTCAAGAAATGCATTAAGGTGAATCTTGTGAGGGATTTCAAAAGGCACATTTTGAAAATACAAACAGATCTTTCATTGTGACCCCATTTGCCTTAATTCCCCCAGAGACAATCAAAACTCCATTAAATTATAAATACCAACCACGGTGGGATTGTGTCTGCAGACCCACAGACATCGGGGCCTGGAATCCACATCACTTTTATGTAGTTGGAGTCCAGAAGGTCAGGCTTGTGGCCATGACCACCCCTGGGTCTGAAAGCCCATGGCTCTGGTGCAGTGGGAAGGATTGCACGAGGTGATGGGGTTGAAAGACAGGTGGCAGAGAGCAGTGCTTTTGCTGCCCCTCTTCCCGCAAAGAACACCTGATTGTAAATAACAAGGTTATTTAAGCTACTAGAATTAATCAAAGAAGTATTTTACAAGCTTTTTGTCTTGAATGGGCTGGTCATACCAACACTACTGGGAAGAAAAAAAAGATAAGGCACATGTAGAAGTTCTGTGATGAAATAATATGGCACATATGGTGGTTCAAAATAGAAGATTTCTAAAATGTTGAACAGCTGAAGTTGGTCTCAGCTTCACAATTGCTCATTTCACACCTCCCCATGGGCAAATGGGTGTTGGAACACCGCAGTGGGAGCTCTGACTGCACCAGACCTGGGTTGCCTGCCTTGCTTGTTTTACTTATCATGCTGCCTGCAGAGAAAAAGCCTCAACAACTGTAGAGGAGTGTAAAGACTTTGCACTCGGCTCGTGAGAGAGGAGGGATGGCTGGAGCTGGTCCAAAGGGGTGCAGGGGCCACAGCTCCCCTGGCCCAGCCAGCTGCACCCTGCAGGTCAGGGACAGCCCAGCTCACTGCCACGGGAGGGACAGGTCTGCACTTGGCACAATCAGCCTGGGAAAAACACTGAGATCCGATTAGAGAGCAACATTACAGGAGCTGCCACCTGCCTCCGGTGGCTCTGGGGTAAGAGAGGAGCCCCCCTGACAATGCTGCACTCCACCAAAGCAAATATAACAACATGGATTGTAAACCCGTAGCTGGTACAAAGTAAGAACTAACATGAGGAAGGGGAAATCTTATTAAAGTCATGCAGATCACTTGGGAGGCAGGGCCTATTTGGGCAAAATGCATTTTAATCTGATTTTAATTAGACTGATATTTTAAAAAAGATGTTGAAGAACACTATTGGGGATATAGAAAAAAAAAAGCTGTACACAGAATTTCAGTCTGCATAGTTGGTTTAGGCTCCGTCTGAAAGTGGCAGATTAAGGAGTTTAAATTTTTTAAATTATCAAAAAGGAAATGGAGAGGTAACTTGATTACCCTGGAAATCCTCAGGGAAAGAGTAGTGGTTTATACAATTAAGTGGCTCAGGTTAAAGAAAGGTATAAGAAAGCTGAAGCCAAACACATTCAAATGAGAAATCCAGCACAGTTTTTAGCAGTGAGGATGATTAATTACTGGAAAAAAATTACCAAATGAAGCAGCTGATTAACAGCCTCCCAGTTTTTCAAATTGTAACCAGTTGCCTTCAGCCCAGAGTGGACATCTTCAGCTGAACAAAATGGTGCCAGAATCCTTTCTGTGGTGCCAGGGACAGGATGAGGAGCAATGGCCAAGAAGTTTCACTTCACCATGAGGAAGAACTTCTTCACCTTGAGGGTGGCAGAGCCCTGGAACAGCTGCCCAGAGAGGGTGTGGAGTCTCCCTCTCTGGGAACATTACAAACCCACCTGCACATGTTCCTGTGTCCCCTTCTCAAGGTGACTGAGTGATGTCCACAGGTCCCTTCCAACCCTGCAAGGCCCCACACACCTCCTGCAGCTGCTCTGTCACTCCCCATGGCATCCCATCCTGCTGGACACGTCCTTGAGACCAGTTCTTGAGAGCTGCCTGGCTCAGCTAGCCCAGGAATTGTTTGGAAACAAGTCTGGGCTTTTACTCACTGTTGCATTGCTTGCCACTTTTTGCTTGGTTTGTTAAACACAGTTATGTTTAAATATTGCACAGAAATTTGGACTGAAATTCTCTCTGGCAGGAAATGCACACAAATGAACTGAAAAAGAGAGATTCCCACATACAAGACTATAACAGACAATCATTCCTCATTCCATCATTCCTCAGCAGAATTGCTACATTTACATTGTTAGGTGAAGCTACATAGAGCCCGAAACGGAGTCCATTAAGAAATCCCATTGGCTCTCTGGAGAACACTCAAAGCACAGGCACTAAGATGCTGCATTTAGAAAGATAATGGATAAAGATGAAATCAGTTTTTCAGATGAGTCTTCCATTTCCATGGGGGCTGTCTTTATGGTTTCAATGATGAAGAGTAAAAAGAAAGAGTATTCACTTCCTAATGAAATGAAAAATTTTATTAATTTGAGGATATTCATTCCTTTAAGAGCTTCACTCCTGGAGTTCATTAACTCCTCGAATGTGCCTTGAGCTGATGCTGCCTTCCAGTCCTTGCCAGGATTTTCTTTCTGTTCTCTGGTCCAGGCCAAGACACAAAGATTTTGCCAAGCCCCAGTGTAACGCCTGCGGTTACTGAGCAGAGAGATTTCCTATCAAATGAGAGAAATGTCCTGATATTCAAATACCTTGATATTCTCAGCTGTTCAATCTGGCTGATTCCTGTAGCAATTACAGATCTCATCCTGCTCCTGCAAATTTTGTAGTGTTTACAGATCTCACCCTGGTCCTGCAAAGCATCCAGACCCTGGTAATTCATGTGACTTTCAAGGCAAGCCATGAAGCTCATTTTTTTGGAACCAAGTGAGATGTGGCAGCAGTTCCAGCTGAGTGGCTGGGCGACCTGTGTGCAAGTGCTCTGCAGAGCTGGGGAGCAGCTCCTGGAGACTTTTGGGCTTCTGCAGAGTCTCAGTCATGCAGAGACCCATTAGCAGCAATGAGCATTGGCCTTTGGGTTATTTGGGTTATTTGATTTAAGTAACCACCAGTGTGTATGAGGTTTCAGCAGCATATGAGACTTTCTATTTACAGCATCAGGGGTCAGACATAGCACGAGAATAAATTCTTTGATTACAAAACATAATTTCTGAAACTATTTTCTATGTAGTCAAAATAAAGAAGGGGTAACAGTAGCTTAAAAGTGAATTTCTGTTTTTTTGTCTTTCTTCTCTGTCTTGCTCCCCTTAAAACATTCTATGCTCTTGGGACTGCATGATGCTTTCTTAGTCTTAGTTAAACATTTTCTGTGATTGAGATGTGTCCACGTGCAAGTTGATTAAAATGTTTGCATAGCTTTGCATTGTGGAAATCATCTTCAGTGTAAAACTCTGCAGAAAACAAGCTCTAAAAAATCAAACTAAATACCATTGTGGACTGAAAGACGCTATTCTTCCCTAAGCAAAAATGTAACCTCATTGAGTGGGCGTTTTACTGCCACAAGGTCAGCAGCATCTGTTCTTATGTATTCAAAATAACTGCCATGGGATAAGCGCATGACATTTTGCAGTATTTTTGGATTTTGTTTTCTGTAACTAATAAATTATGAAAACATGCTTCCAGTAAGCTAGACTTTGATCTAAAGAAAGTTCATCTGTAATGAAGCCAGAGGAAAAGAACCATATAGAGACTGATAATGAACAAGTTTTTGAATCTTTAAATTTATAGTTGTGTTTATCTCTATCTATACATACACACAAATCTCTTTCAATACCTATACATCTTTTCTATACTTGCTCCATACACATTCAAAAGACAGGAAGGATTAAATTAAGTTCTTCTGGTTCCAAACCACTCTGATTATTTGTATTTTGCTAAACAACATATTTATGAGAACCTGCCCCCTTTCATCAATTATCTAGAGTAGAGTGGTTCAACCTCTGGAAAAAAGGTGATGTGAAAATCAAAAGATGGTCTGAACTATAAATGATGGGAAGAGTATCTTTGGTTGTAAAATTAGTAAATAGTAAATGAGATTTGTGAGTGAAAAGACATGACAGGAAGAGGGGTGGTGATGTGAACATGTCAAGGTACAGCACGGGGAAGGAGGGAGCTGTATAACTACTTCGAGGTCCAGAAAGTGATGAGCAATAAAACCATTTAAAGTCCCTGTCTGGAAGTGAAAGGAATGAAGGATGAGGATGCCAGTTATAGGGGCCAAGGTAATCATCACATGGCTGAGACCTCAACGACAGCAAACAACATCGTCTGAAAGGAAGACTGGGCTTGATGAGACACTTTATGGGAGGGAACAGACTACCCAGGGACACAGGCAGAGGTTCCAGAAGAAACCTGGATACAACTTTGTACAGAGAAGCAGAGAAAGCAGGGAAAAAGAATTGTGTGGCTTTGACCTGATCAGCACAGGGGACTTCCTGAGAAAAGAATGGTGAAAGGCACTTTTTTATAATCATGATCATGGAAGTGTTCTTGAGGAGGTGAAGCAGGAAAAAGTAATAAAGACAGCACATTCTGGTTCTCTCCAATAATTGGTAAGATTTCCACATGGAAAACAAATCTACAAAGGAAGGGTATTCCAAAGGCTTTGCTGTTTATTAAGAGATTTGAAAGCAAAGTGTTGTGCTGTGGAGATTGGGTAGGAAGTTGAACTGTCAGCTTTTTAGTGACCTGAAATTCCAAAATGAATTGTTATAAGAAGTGGAATGCTGGTGACAAATGATGTTTACAAAAAGGACCTTTGAGTCACACACAGTTATCTTCCAGCTACCAGGAAAATCCTGAACATTACACTCTTGCACATCTCCTCCCCCCTAATACTGCAATATGTAAGGAGCAGTGTGGCATTTGAAATGTTTGAAGTGATGTGTGTACAGCACTCCAGGAAGGGTCACTGGTGTTCATGGCACTGTTCTCAGTGACATGAAGTGGACCTGGCCCAGGGAGTACAGGGCTACCAAAAGTGAGATATATGAGCAAAGACTGAGGTGCTGGAGCTGTATCCTGAAGAGGAGAGGATCATTGAAACACCTCAGGCCTAAAATATAGCTAAAAAAATGTGCAGAGAAAGAAACGGTTTCCATGACTATGACAGGTAAAGGAAGAAGTACTGGATTTAGATTGCAGCAAGCAGGACTTAGGCATTATAAGATGTTGGTAGTTCTGGGCTAGCTAAGCACAAGGACACTCTGATTCTATGAGGATTCTCAAAACGCATCATGGTATGCTAAAATACAGCCCAAATCAATCAGCACTTCTCACAATGGGAACTAACTAATCTGCCACTCTCCTTTGGTGAAGGAGCCATAGGCAAAGATTTTCCTCTTCCATGTTTCTCTCTTTTGAACTACAGTGAAAAAGGCTGTAGGATTTCCATTGCTGAGGTTTAAAGGACAGATTAGGCAGACATTTGCCAAGGTTTTTTCTGTCTGTGTGGGTTTGATATGTGGATTCAATTCCAAGTGCAAACTTTCAACCGGAAATTTGAGGAAAAGATCCAAACACCCAAATAAAGGATGCTCTTTTCTATCCTCAATTCCACTTCTGCAGCAAAAATTTGGAAGCTGTTGGA
Source organism: Motacilla alba alba (assembly GCF_015832195.1). Taxonomy (NCBI): domain Eukaryota; kingdom Metazoa; phylum Chordata; class Aves; order Passeriformes; family Motacillidae; genus Motacilla; species Motacilla alba. The sequence goes on from NC_052022.1 coordinate 7,556,729, forward strand.
GCCCAAATCCATTCAGCACTTGTGGGACCTTCTAATCTGCAGTGCTGGAAGGCCATTTCCCAGAGTATAGGGCAGAAATTAAAAAGTCTTGGAAAAGCTGATGGGACTTGGAGAGAGTATTCCTTTTCAGAGGAAATCTGCCTTGTGACAGATCTGGCTCAGATCTAAGGATTCTGGCAAGGTTTGCCTGGAAATCTGCCCTGCTCTGCGAGCCAGGCAAAGATTCGGCAAAAGTCCTGATCTGAGCTCAAGATGTTTAGAGAGAAATAATTCAGCCTCCATGGCCATAGCTGTCTCTGATGAATATTTCTGATTAAACTTGGCCAGTTTGTGGCATGAGCTATTTTTTGCCCCGATCTCAGAAATGCATTATTTAACAGTGCTGAATTCCCTAAAAACCTGCCAGGGCTGTTTTTGTGAGGAAAGATCCCCAGGCCACTGAAGCACTACGAGGGATGTGCTCCTCAGAGTTTCACCACAAAATCACTTTCTGAAATGTGATTTTCCAGGAGTGCCAGTAGCAGGGCTGAGGGTGGCATTGCTGAGGATGGCGTTGCTGAGGGTGGCGTTGCTGAGGATGGCATTGCTGAGGATGGCATTGCTAAGATGGCATTGCTGAGGGTGGTGTTGCTGAGGATGGCATTGCTGAGGATGGCATTGCTGAGGGTGGCATTGCTGAGGGTGGTGTTGCTGAGGGTGGCGTTGCTGAGGGTGGCATTGCTGAGGGTGACGTTGCTGAGGGTGACGTTGCTGAGGGTGGCATTGCTGTGCCCAGCCGTGGGCTATGGCAGAGAATTCCTGTGGGAATCTCCTCACAGAGGAGCCCTCACAGCCAGCACCTGCACACAAACACCCAGTCCAAGGCTTGACTAAAACATTTGACCCTTTATTCCGAAACATGGCAGAAATTAAAGAGTGAGGGGTGAGCAAGAGAGCTGACAGCCGGCGGCTGCCAGGAGCAAGGCCCCGCAGGCCCCCACCTCCCTGTCCTGTGCTGTAAGTTGATTTTTATTATGTTTTTTACTTTTCCCTCCAGTGTTTTTAATTATTTGATGATTCACAGCCTCCCTTTTCTCTAGGAACTGAGTTTAGGGAAGGAACGCCTCTTTCACAGCCACACCAGGGCCTGAGGGGAACTCGGGGATCTCCGGCCCCTCACTCTCCAGGGCCGAAAGTGACACTTTTCAGCTCTACCCCTTCTTTCAGTTGGATTTCTATGTTATAGCAAAGCTTGCTAGTCTTGGCAGAGGCAATTACTTCAAACATGCTCAGCTTCTTCTCAACTTCTTCTCAACTTGTACACACTGGAGTGTTTCTTACTGGTGATAGTCCATATTCCCAACAAAAAATGAAAAGCCAGCAAAAATTTGAGAATATCTTTGCCAGTCAAATCTGCTTGTACATAATTATAAAAGACTCACAGTTAAATTGTCTGTGGGAAAAATATGGCTGAAAGGTTGAAATTAACTATTTTCAAATTCAAATTTGCCTGTGGGAAAATTTGAGCCTTAATTTATTTAAAAATTGTATGGAATCAACCCTTTCAGATATTTGCTGGTTTTTTGTGGGGAAGATGGTACCATTATATGGAAGGAGATTGCTTGTTATCACAGCTAGTTTAATTAAACTCATAACTTTTTCTCATGTTGGATGTGGTCTAGCATCCAGACTGAGTAGTGTAACAATTTATCACCAGTCTGGACATTTCCAGTAAAATAGCAAATGGTTTATTAAAACCATAATTATTTCTTGGCATTGGAGCTGCTATTGTGAAAATCATTATAACAGCCACTGATGTCTGTATTTTAAAAACTTGCAATATTTGTTTAAAAACAAAAATACTGTCAAAACAATTTCCCTTAAAAATGTTAGGTTTTTTCCTATGGTATTGTGGCAATTGTGGTGAAAGGAGTTTTGGTTCTGAGTGACTGCAGTGTAGCCCAGTTCACCATAGACCAGGGCAGCAATTTGTTTCAGACAGCTGGAAAAAAAATGCCATTCAAATAGAAAATAATACAGTTGGTAACAGCTTACTAACTTATACCTGTTTGTTTTCTTTAGCTGGGTAACTTTTTCTTAAATGTATTCTTTCTTTAAGTGTTCTTGTCACTATCTACAAAACAGCTTCAGCTTAGATCAAGCTTTTGCTTTAGCTTCAGTTCTGGTCCTGTGCAGAGGGGTGCTAAACAAAGTTTTGAACAGAAACCAGTGTGAAGATGCATAATAACAAAATCAGGTTTCAGAGTCTGTGAATCTAGATGTTAAAGCTACCAATTACAATTTCATTTGCTTAAGAGAAGCACAGATTTCATGTTTATGGTAGCCAAAGTTTTTACATATGCTATTCTAAAATGAATAGAAGTGTTTCAGCCTGCTACCATCTGAATGCCATTATTCTGAGGATTTGAATTCTGCAAACACCTCTATCTGCCATTGAGTACTGCAGGATTTAAGCACATACTGGGAGCTAGCAGGCACCTGCTGTGAGCTTTACAACCTTGAATTGCCTTTCTGTCAGTAATGTAGTGATCATGTTACCCACGCCAAAATTCCCTCTTGACCATACCTTAACAGATAAATGTGTATTTTGTGCTAACTGGGTGCGATAGCAAAAGTAGTTTTCTCTGTAAGACTGTTCTTCCTTTGGTGAAAATGGTGTATTCATCTAAAAGCAGTTCTAGAGAGAAAAACCTTCTGTCATTTCCTCTTTGTGCTTTCAGAGACTGTAGATAAATGTAGCTTTAAATGCTTTTATTTTGAGATTTTAATGAAAGTGATGGCCCAGATATCTGCACTCCCTGAGAGTCTCTGTAGCTCCTTCTGGCTGTGAAGCAGTTAGGGTTTTCCTGATGCTGCAGCAGTCCTGGGAAGGTGGGATGCTAATGGGATTGCAATGGGAAAAGGAGTTTACCACATTGCTGCAGGAAAACACTTTTTCTTCTGAAGTTATTCACCAAGTAAGTATTCTGCAGAAGAGATTGAGAGGACCCCACTTATCCAGCAGGGACACAGGCAGCAGCTGTTAGACTTTCCACAGCTGTGTGGGTGCACGTGCACATAGAGGTCTGTCAGAATGCAGGAATGAGAAGCACTGAGTCATCTGAAGAGACTTTCTCTGAGTTTCTTTAAAAACAGAAAGGGAGGGGAGAGCAAAAATATTGTTCCTAAGTGGTTGCTTGGAATTACTTCTGGTAGGGGCCAGATTGCAATTACAGATGTGCTGAACGCAGTGTCAGCTCTCTTGACAAATTCAGCATTTGTGCTGCTGTCCACAGTATCTATTTCAGACAGCTTGAGCCATAAAGTGTTCTGGCTGTAAGATTGAGAGCAGGAGTAGAGCCTGCAGATACTGACTGAGCCTCGGGTTCGTGTTCCTCACGTACATTCACACTGATTGCTGTAATGAGGGGACCAAGTGGTTTTAAAATCAGGGCACCACCAATTTGCAGTTTTTCTGCAAGCCCTATGCCCTTCTGTAAAAGCAGTAAGAATTGAAGTTTATAACTTCACCTTTGCCACTCATCTGCTCAGTCTTTATTTACATTCTGAAAGAGTAATATTGATCTGAGGACATTCTTACAGTTTCACTATTTTCTATCATGTTTTCTAGGCATCCAATTGTTTGATTAGATTTTTTTTGACCATTGCTGTGCCTGGAGCAGAGAGTTTTATTGAGATACTCTGGATGATGCTTTGTGAGTTTAGAGTTGTGCAGCATGTAGAGATAGCAATCTTGCAGACTGTATCTCTTGAATTAGATTGATTAGAATCTCACTGATTCTTATCACCTGGCCTATGTAAATAAAAAGGGCAGCTAAAAGCCTGAGATCTGCCTTCCAGCAGCAACTGGTCTCAAAGGATACTCAGAAATGAAGAGGAAAGGTAAGCTTATACTTAGTAAAAGCCAGTTAGGGAATTTGAACTAAACCTTGTCAATGTTGTATATTTGATGTGTTTGCAGCTTGTGGGTTTCTGAAAGTCTAGTCTTGCAATTATGGTTGGTCCATCCATAGGAAGAAAAAAAGTCTGACTTCATAAAACTTTTTATATAATATATTTTTTCCTGAAAACAGGTTTTAAGTCTGACTATGCTTAGAGAAGGAAGTCTCTCTGAAAGGTTCCTGAGAGGGCTTTTCAGGCCTCCAGAAAAAAGATCATCTAAGACCAATTCTCCTGGCTGTGAACTGGTTTCTTAGGAGGAGTTGTGCATTCAGACTTGGCGTGCTCCTTTGCCGTGCAGTAGCTCCTCCTCTGCTCTCCCGCCTTACCCCTGGAACGGTTTGTGCAGGTTGCACAACTGACAGAGGAGGATGAGGTTGTCTTTGGTATCAGCCAGTAACTCACCTGTTGTTATGTGAGTTGTTGTTAAGCAATAAATAACAACTTAGAGAAAATGCAGCTTTGGTGGAATTGCATTTGGAAAAAGGGAATGATTGGAAAGGAAATGTCCATCAGAAGTGGTAACAAGCCTTTCATCAAAACGTTAATGTTTGAATGCCCTCAGAACCTCTGGATGTGCTAGTGCTGCTTCAGATGTCATGGGAAGGATGTGAAAAACAGAGGGGTGTTCTATAGCCTAGGACATGGAAATATTAAAAACTGATCTTTACCTGATCTGGCTTTCACAGGTGTAAAATGGATGTTGGGTAGCTCAGTGCTGAGCTGAAATACACTGTTCCTGGGGTGGGGAAAGCACAACTGCATGAGCCCAGGAATGCAGATTTCAGACATGACTCCTCATCACCAGGAGTGGGGGGTTGGGGTTCTAGTTGTGTGCTTTCCCCTCTGTATTGGGATCAGAAATAATTAAAGGAGCTCTACTGCCTCTGAAACTTTCACCAAGCCCTCTGTATGTGAGATTCAACAGGGCTGAATAACACAGAGGAGCAAGGAAAATGTTCTTATTTCCTTATTAACTCCAGTCAAACGTGGAAATTAAACTCATACTTGACAAAGAAGCAAAAAACAATTCTAATTTAAAAATAAGTACCTGTGAAGCTTAAAACCATGGAAACACTGGGGTTTTTTCCACCTTTTTTGTAAAGGGCCATTTGCAAGTTTCATTGCTCTGTTATTCTCAGGTTTGTCATGGTTTCTAGCCTGGATTGGATTCAAATTTGTGATATGCTGGAGCTGAATTTCCCAAGACCTTCCTTAAAGTGTCTTATCCAGTAAGATGTACCTTCATATCATATATACTAACATGTAGAGCCTGACTGAAACTCAGAACATTGTTATTTCAGACATTTAGCTATTTAGGATGTAATTAGAAATATGTACTAAAGTTTAATGATGTCAATGGCTTGTTATAATGGTCTGTATGGGTAGGGATGTGAAATAAAGCTTGTAGACTAAAAATTTTGGTTGAAAACTGCCTGACAAACAGCAGTTAGTTACAAGCATCTTGCTAATGCCTCATTTGCCCACAAAGTCACTTCATGGGAGCCTGTATGGTGCTGAGCTTTGAACTGATGATTAAAACAGTGTTGATAAGATACCAGTGTTTTAACCACTGCTGGGCTATGCTTGACTCAAGGTCTTCTGTTTCTCACTGTGGTTTTTGGTGCCTGGCAACAAAGGGGCTTGAGATAAAGATGAATTTTCATGAATGTGTTCAGTTGCATCTCTGATTTCTGCACCTCATTAATCGACTTCAGGGATAAGAAGGTGGCAAAGCCCAGCAGCGGAGTTCTATCATTGGATTGTATTCAAGTCATCTATTGGAGCTGGGAAGAGGAATGGCCCCACAGCTGTCTGGGTTGGGATACTAAAAGCCCCAAAAGTAGGTGTAACTTTTATTTGGCAAATGGGCATAAAGAACCTGTCCCCAGACACTGCCATTAGTGCCTGGGGGAGTCCTGGTGGTCATGGCTCTATTGTCCTGCAGCACTGACAATGCCTTCTTCCTGGCCCTTGCCTGCTCCTTATGTGACTGAGGAACAGAGAGGAGATTTTCCCCAGAAGCTCTGTCAGACGTGCCTTTACTCACTTGTCTCAAGGTATTCACCTGAATTGTGAATACCTCTTAAAGGTAAAATGCTTTTCTTCATATGACATCTTGTAAGTGGTAGCACCTTTGTGAAGAAAGCATTGAAATAGGATCACAAGGCTGCAGAGATGCACAATGAACAAACCAAAGCTTTGTGCAAAGTGGATGGTTGTGAGGACAAAGTCTCACTGCTGGAAGTATAAAATTTTTAAAAATGCTTGTTATTTCCCCAAAGAAGTCTGATATGAATCATCTCGTTGATATTCTAATGGACTTATATGGTACAAATATTCTGATTAAATCAGAAAAAGCATAATGACATCGTTATCAGATACATTTTTGTTCTATTTAAATTCACCCATCTATCAAAAATGCTCAGTGAAATACTAGAAGGGCACTCACTGGTTGCAAAACAGATTCATTTCAAATTCTAATGGACAGGAATTGATCTAATCATCACATCAGGATTCTTGGAGAATTAAAAAAGCAACCGAAACCACTCAGAAGTCAAATGTTTTGTTTTTTGAACACTGATTACTACAAAATGTGGAGAAAAATCTTTTCCCTTGCTCTGATTTTGAGACAGTTGTCTACACGTCCATTGTCTGCCTAAAAAATCCCCCCAGCTTCTCTCTTGTAACAAAGCTGTTGTCTCCTTGCTCCAGCCTTTAGAACATTTTGTTCTGGTTAGAAAAACCAAGCTTCACAGAAACCACGCTATTCCATGTGAGGCTCGAACAGACCTGGGATTGTGGCCTGTCTTGGATGAATGCAGAATCTCAGAGCATTAGTGCTGTTTTGTGATCTGAACCAGGGGTTCACCAGGGAACGCTTGGGACCCAGGTTTTGGTCCCTGGAGCTCTGATTGCTGCTGAAGCACTCTGTGAGTGGGAAGTGCCTGTGAAGCGTCTGTGAAGGAAAGGCCAGGAGAAGTGTCTGGCTGTGAAGAAGCACCCCAAAAGTGCAGGGAACCTCATGAAGGATTGGGGTTCCAGGCACTGGTCCTCTGCTGGTGGCAATGTTCCTCTTGAATTTCTTACGTGCGATGCACCCAGGAAATCCTCTCCAGGAGATACGCCTTTGATCATGTAAAATTAAACCATATTGCTAAATTTTAATGGTCTTCAGTGATCTTCACACTGCTTTCTACAGGGTGCCCTGATATTATACACAGTATATGGGATTTTTGGAAACCTCCTCTCTGGCCTGTCTCAGCCTCAAGCCACCTCAGTCTGTTTCCCCAACCTAAAATGCATTTGTTTTGCACTCCTGTGAAGTTAGCCTTGGCTCCCTTAGGCCCTTTCCTCCTGACAACCACTTTCTGCCAGGGAGGTTCTCACACATTTTCACATGTTGCCTACAACCTGCCCAGTGGGTCCTTCTCTCTGCTCTCCTGAGCTGCCCAGGGTTGCTGGTGGGCCTGCCTTGTCTTGCAAACAGGTTGCAGAGTGGCCTCCTGGTGAACCAGCTCCTCTCTTGGGACACATCCAAGCTTGCCATCAACAAGCTGAGCTGGGGTGAAGGGGGTGATTTCCAGCAGTGTGCATGAAAAGCAGTGGAAAGGGAAGCAGGCAGGCAGCAGTTGAATCAAATCAAACTCTTTGTGGTTCCCTTCTCACATCTGTGAATGCCTCAAAACATCACTGAACTTTATTCCCTCATGGCAAGACTGCAGAGCTGCTGACAACATCTGTTTCCATTTTTCAAACTGCTCTTGTAAATGCTGTGGAGAGCAGAAAACTGGTGCACAGTTGGCATAATGCTTTCTGCTGCATGCTGGTAACGCTGCTTGGCCATGATATGGCCACATGCCCACCAGAACTAATGAAAGTTCCCATTCCTACCTCATCCATAAATGCATGGAGTTCACCTGTGTAGTTGCAGGCTTGTACCCTTGTTACTCTTATCTCCCCCCTACTTCAATGCCTGTTGCACTCATTTGCAATTACATTGCATACAACTAATGTAATTACTTTGCAAAACAGATTAGTATCTAACACCTGCTCTACTTCTAATTTAAATAACTGCCTTAAAATTATTCATGAGGACAGTAATTTGCTGATGTTTCTCTTAGGGCTAATCCTTGCTTTGGCAGTACAGGTAACAGTGCCTGGTTGTATGTTTGCTTTTTTCCTTAGGACCAGGGTTTCAGTTGCTGATATCTTTGTCCATCTTCTAATCCTTACATGTATTTTGCTTAGGAGTTTTTCAGCTGAAATTGTTGAGTCACAACAAAGTTTATGAAAAAGCCATGTATTGTTGATGCTAAAAATGTTCTTACAATGATTTTTAGCAGTGTTAGCAGTCTTCTTGGTCATTTGCAGGCAACAGGGAACTGAAAGGGTCAACGTTTTATATTAAGAGATCTAACCCCAGTCAGTAGCAAGGGTGGTGCTGAAGCAAATCCCAGTTCAATCACAAACCTTCCCAGGATTTCAGTGAATTCATTTGTGCAGTGGTGTACCTGGCTCCCCTTCTGCTATCCCAGCTCTAGGATTTATCTAACAAGGTCTGAGTATGTACAAATTCACGTAACAAGATCCAAAAGGTTTGCATGAATAGGAGCACATTTTCAGTAAATTAGCAAGAAACATGGCTGCAACTCTATTCTGTTCCCTTAACCAATGTTCCTCTGCCTACCTGAAAGCATGAAAACAGAAGCTCTCAGCGAAGCACAGAAAAATATTGAATAGTGCGAAGGAAAAAAGGATACATTTTTTCAGTCTTACTTTCATCATGTCCACTTGCCATCAGTTCTGAAATATTAAACATTCATGCTGTTCGGATGTTGTGTTACTGAAAAATTAGAGTGAAGACAAGAACAAACCTGATTAGAGCTCCTCCTTAATTATAGACTATAATTCTAGCACTGATGTTCTTGAAGAATATACATTTATGATAATTAAAGCTCAGAAAAAATCTTCATAGTGAGAGTTTTCATCTTCCCACCCGACATGATTTTGCAAGTTGCACCAATCATTTCTGGATATGCTTTTGGAAATGGCTGTGTAAGACACAATTTTTCTTCTACTTGTAGCAATTTGGAGTAAAACAAAGTGCTGCCACTTGAATTTTTTCCATGCCCTTTTACTGAGCTTAGGCCATTTCAAATGACATTTCCCAGGTAACATGGGAGCAAATCATCAGCAGGGCAGTCATGTTTAGCTGCTCATTAATGAAATCAGTGTTCTGAAGCATGGATTGGCAGAATGAACAAAGCTAAAGCAATTACTAAACTCTCTGCAGAAATGTGTAGAAAATTGAGGGTCTCATTTAAATTGTTAACATTTTACCAGTACTGGATTTGAACCCAAGAAACAATTAATTTGATCATCTGCCATACATACTAATTATAATGATGATGAAATAGTTGAGAATGGACTTTTCATTTGGAGGGAAAAGGAGATAGGAAAATGATGTAATATGCAGTTGCTAATGTATTGAATTGCTTTCCCTCTTGAGCATCACTTGCCCCTCTTGGTGGGAGGAGAGGAGCAAGGGGAGGACACACAAGAGATGCCACAGGGCTGCACTGGGGCTGTGCCTCAGTCACTGTCACTGGTGATGCCTTCAGAGCAGCAGGGCCACTTTCCTACATGGAGGAGTTTCCTGCTCACCAGCTACCAGCCCAAAGTCCCTTCCAGGAGAGCAGGGTTGGCATTACCAATGTCTCACACCACACCAGCCAAGTCATTAATTTTCTGATTAACAGCAGTTCTTACAAAAAGAGACTAAACTGTGCATTGCTCTAAACATAAATCTACTGCAGTGGCACTAAATTGGGTGGGAGCGAGTAAAACAGCCCAACTGAAGCTCATACCTTGCTAACAGGCCATTTAGATAGGCAGGCCATAACTTCTGAGCAGCCTGAAATAAATCTGTGGTGTGTATAGTTTCCAAAATGCCTACATTATCTATTGCTTAATCAGTAGTTGTGTAAGAAATCACTGTGGTTATCGGAGCATAGGAAACAGCTTTACTGCTTCCATTAAGAACCACCATTATGCTATAGCAACACATTATCTTCATAAATCATTTGTACTGGGAATATATTTGTCAGGTTTCAAACAGATTGTGTAATTATCACATAATTTTATTTCAAGGGTTCATAACAGGGAACTAGATATGACATTTGGTAATATAAACAGTGCACTTGACTCAAATAGCAGTTAGCCATAAATGTTTAAAGAACTTGGCTCTAAAGGATTTTTATAATGCTTTGACAACAGGTTATCAGAATTCATATTGTGCATATAACATATATAAGGGCAGCTTGTGGGACATTGGACCAGTGAGGGCATGTGACAAATGCTGTGAAGTGAGCACAAGTGCTTTGCAGTGTGTCAGAGCTGCCTACATGTTGTCCACAATGCTTCTAGAAGAAAAAGTTATGAAGAAAAAAGAAATGTAGGAAAGGTTAGAACACTAATAAAACTTCCTATATTTGTTACAGAGAACCTCTTAAATGTGGAAGATTCAGAAATGTGAGAGGTAATGGACCGGTAGCACAGTATCAGTGTTAATGATGTCTGTCAATGTGTTAATTTTCCTTAGTACCTGGAACATGTTTTGAGAAATACATCACTGATATTGCAAAAGAACCAGTGATTTATCATGTCTAGCTGTATGACATGTGCTGTGAAACTGAGCAGTGTCCAGAATCTTTTCTGCTGTGAGTATTAGGAACTCCAGTACATTAAGGACCTCTAATATGGTCTCGTAATTTCACTTATTTCCTGAAGTTTAGAAGGCTGATTTCATAATTACTCAATTTGCTCTTCTGCAAAGTGAACGTGAAATCCTCTGCCTCCTGTGGGTGCCCAGAGAAGCCAAACTAAACAAAATCTTCTGATAACAGCGGTGTAAATGCAGTCTTGTTTTCACAATGCAGCAATGCTGTGTGGCAGGCTGACAAAGGAAAAGTTATGTCTGAAAACAGTAAGCACCTTCCCCAGCTCCCAGGCCAACTATAAGGCTGGAAATCCACAGTTATTACCAAGCACATCCTGCTTTCTGATGATTGTATTTCATTGCTAAGTCAGAATGTACAATCTTTCCAAAGTAAATTTCCTCATCCTGTTCTCCCAGTAGTCCTTTAAATCTGTGATCCATAACCAGGGAGCTGCTATCTTTGAAATTGATATGTTTTTCTGAAATGTTATGATGAATTGGGTATTTTTTTAATAATCCTAAAATAGGGATGGATATCAAAAGAGAGATCTGTTGTTAGACTAAACCCACTGGAGTGACAGCAGGGTGCAAATAAAAATGACCATAATTAAGCCTTTTTCTTGATAAATTTTGCTTATAAATCCTAGCCTTCACACATCTGTTTGGTCCTGCACTAATTGTTCCATACCCCTCAGTATTTACAATTTAAATAGTATTGACCTAAATTATTATTAGAGTTTTATGTAATACAACTCTAACAGAAAAGGCTTTTCCTCTTTCACCTTTAGAGAGATTTTAATACCTTAAGTTATGATAAAAAATAGTGCATTGAGTAGCTGAATATTCCAAATACAGACATTTGAGGAGAGGGCACTTTGGCAGTGGTCTTCTGGACTACTTGCTTTTCATTCTGTCCCAACCTGATCTTACCTGGTCTTAACTTGCAGGACAGGATTCCTGCTGCTATATATTGCATATGGCATAGGATGCATATGGAAATACTGGGCAGTACACACATCTCTCACTGCCTCTGACTTTAGGCATTATTTGGGCAGCTTTTGTTATTCAGAAATGCAGATCATAGCTGGCAGCTGCTGAGGCTTTTGTAGTTGTTTACCCTAGGCAACTTGTTTTTACTTCTGTCACTGTCAATTACTGCAAAATCCATTATCTTTGTGATTAACAAGTGGGCTTTATTTCCATCTAAAGGCTGTGGCAAGGAACTTGAGAGCTTAGCAAATTGTGTTGATTATAGAGGTGACACATGGGTGATGTCCTTGACACCAATATACAGATTGTGATACTGCCAAGCCCTTTATGTCTGATTAACTGAGCAAAGGCCTTTCGAGAAACAGCATATCCTGAAGGCACTGCAACTTGCATTTTTAATATATGGTTTCAATCACCTCTCTGGAAAGATGGTTAGTATTTTATTTTTAAAAAGCAAGTTATAGACAACTTGATGGCACAAGTTTTAAGAGAAATTGCTGCAGGCTAACAAGAAAAAAGCTATGGCAGCATAACTGGTCATTCTATATTTTCAAACTTCTATTGCATTTAATTTTACATAAAATTACATAGTAGTTAGTAATCCTCTGTCTTCCAGGAATAACCAGGGGGCAAAAGTAACTCATGAAACCAAGTATTTAAAAGGAGTGAATTCAGAAAAAGCTTGACAGCCCTAATTAAGGAATACAACAAATAAAATGACTGTAATAAAAATGTGTAGTAACATGCAAACAAGATCACAAACAGTATCTGTGCTGGGAATCTAAAATGTGAAGAAAAACTAGTGATTGAATCTCACTACAACTTCTACAATATTCTTAATTAATACCAGCCTGATAGAGATAAGCCTTTCCCAATCTCATGGAGAATCTTTATTCAGTGCACTCCATGTGTGTGGAAGATCAGACAGCTACAGAAGCTGAGCCAGGTAGCACTGCCAACCTCTTGGCCCTGGTACAGTGGAAGCTGTGGGAGAGAAAAACTCAAGGCAAGAACCAAAGTGAGGACATCATGTCTGGTCACTCTGTTCTGATGAGAGAAGATGTAACAAGGACTTGATAGCCAAAGAGATTGTAAGGGGTCTGAGTGGAAAATTTTGTATGGAACTTAGAGAACTACAAATGCTGATGACCAGTGTAATAAACTGGCTTTGCTTGCACAGCATGGTCCGTGTCTCTCAATCCCCACACATGTGAACTGCAGTGTGGGGACAGGGAAAAATATCACAATCCTGAACCCTTCCTTTGTTACCTAACCAGGGAGGAGGAAGCACTTGGGTTACCACTACATGAAATTGGTGTTTCCATGGGGTTTCGAATTGAAACTGCCACATCATTCCATCATGGCTAGGGTGGATCCACCTTAATACTGTCCTTGTTTCCAGATGTGCCAGCTGTTGTTTCAGACTGCCCTTGCTACCTGCCAAATGCCAGAACTGTGCTGATCCCATCCCCTGGGTGATATCAGCTCAGTCAGGTATGACACGGTCCGCGTGTCTGAAGCTGGTTGAGTGTGGAAGGGGCTTTTCCCCAGCCCCTCCTGCACTTTGGCTAAAGGCTTTAGCCCACGCTGACTCACATTCTGACAAACACAGCTCTGTTTGGAGAGCAGCCAGCCCAAGGGACCAGAGCCAGGGTCAGCCACGCTGGGGAAGTCCTGTGTGCAGTGTTAGCACAGGCAGCACTTAGCTGGTGACAATGAGTGAAGGTAACCAGTTTTCATGCCAGCCTTGGCTATGCTGGGTCACTAAAAGGGATTGGATCTCTTGTGTCTGACTTGTGTGGAGCTATAACACTCCACATTCTGCAGTGCTTCTTATCCTGCTTTACTTCCAGGTATTTAGCAAACTATGGGTAGGATTTTGTAGCGTGTAGGAGGCAAAGGACAGAAAGTGCAGCCTAGGGAGAGGGATTAAAATGTCTTTGAGTGTTCAGCCACACTCTGATTATTCAGAGTGGCAGGGCTGTGTGTCTTGGGCCACCACTGCCCGCTGAGAGCAGAGCTTGGGAAGCTGCTCGCTCCTGCCATGGCCTTTCCAGCAGCTGCATTCCCAGCACATCCCTGGGTTACAGGTTGTTAGAGAGTGGCCTGTGAAGAGCCTCTGCAGAGCTTGTGTTAGGGCTGCTCTGAGCAACCCAGTACTTTTATGTGTTATTCAGAGACTACCTGAGAATGGCAAAGAGCTTGCCTTGTCTAAGTATGCACAGTGCATAAATAATGCATGTCCCTGTGCAGCAGAGCCGGGGAAAACGTTTGCAGGACTTCAGGACCTGAGGGATATTGGTATGAAAGACACAAACCTATACATTTAATTGTAGTGTTTTGCTTTAGTTTTTACTGATTTTGATGTACATGGAGAGCAGGGAACTTTAACATCTGCATTATTTTGGCCTTGCTGGGCAAGATCAATATTTTATGCATTTATTTGGATTACTTTATAAAAATCCAACACCATGCATGCCTTGGAAAAATCTCTGAAATCCAATAAAGACCAGACCTTTATTAATTCTTCTTTAATCCTACCCTAAATCAAATAGCTCTCTACAAACAAATGCATCAAAATAGTTCCCAAAATTGCTGTTCAGTTTCCCACCACTCTAGACTGTTTTAGGGCAGTCGTGTAAATCTACATTTGGCCTTAAAGTGCCAAGTGGCCAAGAGTGCCTTGAAGGTTTATTAGTCTCTCGTTCATAAGGGAGTGAGTAAATATAAATTTCAAATGTCAAGGACTCTAAAGGAGAACATTTGTCTTTTTTCATACTGAAAATGCTCAGTTGATGAGCTTGACTGCAGCCCCAGCAGTTGTGCTGCCAGAAAATAGAGAGGTGTGAGGGTAAGCTAGGGCTTTGATAAAACCAGAATCTTGAGTCATTTGGGAACCTGCAGGTAACAGACTCATACTTCTTATCAGGTGGGCTACTAAGTTCTCCAAGGTCAGTCCTACAGGATTCAATATAGACTGGTTTTAACACACTAAAGGCCCATGTGTTTATTTTACTTGATCTTCCTTTGTGAGGTGTCAGGCCTTCAGGTGACCTCAGCTGGGAGCAAGTTGCCTTGGTTATGGTAACTGCTTGGTTTTCCAGCAGCAACTGAGACTGTATCAGAAGCTCAGGAGGCATTTTTTTAGCTTGTCCTTTAGAAATGGGCAGGGCCTGATTTCCCTTATTACAGGGATAAGGTCATCTAGCAGCCTGTCTGTGCCGTGGAAAAGCTATTAAGTGGATTAGCAAGGGTAAGGAAAGAACTGGATCTCACTAAAACTTCTACAATATTCTTAATTAAAACCAGAGTATACTCAGCCTAATCTTAACTCATATTTACTTTGGTGCTTTCATTTAGAGGGATAATGAGAGGGATGTGCAGGAATATTTAGTTTACATAGAGACTGAGATGTGATATCACAGCAATGTCAGCATGGAACAATGGCAAGGGAATAAGAACAACACTGCCTGAGTGGCAGAGGATGCTCTGGAAAAACAAGGAGTTTTGTCTTGATTGGGGGTGAATGTTTGAGCCTAGATGTGATAAGCATCCAAAACATTTTTGGGAAGTGCTGGAATAAAGAAAACTCGATGTTTGCATATTTGCAGCCTTGCAAGAAGGCTGTGTATCTGTGCCTGCTCAGCCCCAGGCAGCTGCTGGGCATTACCAGCCTCTGGTGGGTACAAAGGGCAGCTAGCACTGGACTGGGCTATTTTCTCCTCTCACATTATGTGCTACAAGCAGGAAGCCACAGTGGGATGAGCAAGTTCCTGCACAACCCATGTAAGAGGCAATGGGCATGGGTAGAGAACAAGTTTTGGGGTCTCTACTTCCTTCTCTCCACTCTACCAACAGCACAGGGGTAAAAGCCCATTTTTTTCTTGACCTGCCTCTTACAGTAACTGAAGTTATTGCAGGTAAGCATCTATGAAAGCTCTGTCAACAATCATACAGGAATTTAAATGAGAAAATACTAAATAGCTTTTCCCAGAAAAGAATTCTCCCTAGGGCTAATATTAAAGAACAAGATTTGTTCAGAGTTTTTTGTTCAAGTTTTTGTCAGATTGCACAGGGTTATACACTCAAAGAAGATATTTTGTACATAATTATGAACTATCATTACCTCATTTCTCTTATTTGTGTTTAGAGAAACATTTTGGATCTAGGGCATAGTCAGGTGTTTGGGACATGGACTTTCTGTTAAAAGGAATATTTTTGGCAAATTTTAGTCTCCTTTGATTGTGGTCCTGGTAATGGAGGAGGTTCCTCAGAGTGGGAAATTGGAGGAATATGTTCCCACATTTCTACACGGTAAAAACTACTGCAGTGCTTGGTCTGGACACCTCCCACAGGACTTTAGGCATTGAAGTGGAATGTTGAAAATCTGAAAAGTCCCTGCAGACCAGAGGGAGGAGAGACTGGAGTGACTGCACTGACATTATTGGGGTCTTAACTGGCTCTCGAACATTACATGAGCCTCTTCCACAATGACAAGAAGTCTTCTCAATTACTGCAGAGGCAGTAACTGACATCAAAGCTGTCTGCACCATTTTGTTAGTTTGGAGGGCAGTACTGCTTTGCCACTATCTCTGGGAAAACGAAATGAATTTATTGTAGTTGCTAATTCTGAACACTGGTGGATTTTCTTCAACAATTTAGTCAAAAAAGCAAGTCACAAACTTCCAGGCTCTTTCTTTGAACTACTAACTCATTTTTGTTCAAGACAATGAACTAGGTATGACTTGGTCATTCTAATTTTTGTTCTGTATTTCAAGTTAGTTGGAGACATTTCACCTTGAAATCAGACAGCAGTATTTGCTGTCCCTGTAAAGGCATTTATTTAATGTTTTTCCATGTGCTACAAGTGGAGCAACAAGCATATGCTTTGTTATATACAAAGTGTATTTCAGTTCTTGTGTAACTTGCCAAAGAAGGAAAAAAATTAAGCATCCTTATCTGCTATTGGAGCAGTCAGTTCTAGACTTGTTAGGAAGATGTTCTCAATTTTAAAATCAGAGCTTAAGTTCCCCTGGTTTGCATTCCCAATATCCTATGTCTCAGTCATGTTTAACATACGGACATCATGTGTGTACAGTAGCTCTCACACAGTGTCTCAGTGCCATTTTTTCCCTTCAGTGATGATGGTGATGATGAGAGAGCAATTGGAAGGAACATCTTTGCTTTGTGGGACCTGACACTGCTTTTACAGGATGATTTTTACAGGCACAGTCTTGTGCCATATACCCAAAGAATGCAATATGAGCTGTCTGCAGGGTTTTCTTTCTGTTACATAGTAATACGTATTTAGAAGCACTTGCCTTAGTGAAGGTAGAAGAATATTGTGTAAATATGTTTATTGAAGTAAATTATATAGCTAAAAATACCCAGAATATTGCTTATAACTACATTTACTAAAAAAAAAAAAGGGGGGGGTTTAGATGTATCTGTTTTGAAGTAGATAGGAGTAAACAGACTAAAAGCTTTTATTAACTCAGTGTATACAAAGAGTTGGTAATGCAAAAATTGAACAGATTGCTCAGGGATGTATAATACAATAGAATTGTGTTCAAAATACATCTTGAAGAGAAACAGGAGCAAAGATATAAAATTATGGATGAAGATGAAATTTTAAATGACGACAGCTTTTTACAAGAAGCAGCTTATGCTGAATTTCTACTCATCTAATGACAGATATTCTCTCATTGGAGTCTGTGTTCTTGCACTGCCTAAACTGTGGGAGCAGTATTTGCTGTTGCTGGAAAACAAGCCCTTCCACAAACACTGGGAGGGGAAAAAACATAATTATGAGAGTCAGATGAATTATGCCATAGAATTTATGGAAACACTTATTAGATTTGGTAATGAATCAGGTTTATCAATGGTTAAAATTTATTTCCTAAAATCATCCACAGTTTATTGGCAAGATGGAATTGCACAGCAGGTCCAGGTTTGGAAGTTGTGTTTGATGCTGGCCCAATGGCACCAACAGTGCATGTTTGCAACTGAAGAAAACCGTTACAATATTTATCCAGTCAAATGTTTCATCTGATTAGTGCTAATCAAGCCAGCAAGGGGGAATTAGTACGATGTGGTTAAAAGGTTATAAAGTTTCATTTAGAATGAAATGCATCCAGAAAATACATTAAATACATACTGAGATTTAATTGGGGAAAAAGCTTGCAGCAAATAATTAATTTCTTATTTACTTAATTTTCTCTTTCTACAGTAAAATCTCTCAAACCATTTTGGAGTCTTGGTCTCTGTTAGTGGACTAAATTAAGCTGTATTTTGCATCACTGAGGCATTTCTTCTGGAAAAGGAGTTCTTTTATCTTTTGGGTTGTTGCTTTCTCTATCCAGGGATTTTGCAGCTTTGCAAAAGTTGTTGGAGCTCCTCCTGCACTCCTGTGCATATTGTCTCCCCTGCAAGCAGCTGTATCGCTGAATGACTCAATCTCTGAAAATAGTGGGTTTTTTGTAAATGTTTCTTAAATTACCTGGCAAAACACAAAGACGAATAAGAGGTGAGTGAGGCATACACTCTTTATTCCTGCAGTGAAAGCAGCTGGTTATAGATTTAAGAAAATGAGGAGTTGTGTTTTGTTTCTCAGACCCTGTTACTACTGAGTAAATGGCTCCATCCAATTAAAGTGTAATGTGTTGACTTTATTATGTGATGGCAGATTGTGCTTATGCTCTAACAACCACTGTAGCTCACCAGAAAATAGGTGTGCTCAAAGCATGATAATGCTTTGTTCAAACCAATGGTGCAAGTAAAGTTGCTTTCTCACTGCGCATATTATGGGAAACATCTTAAAATCCTCTTCCCGTCGGCTGCCCGTGCTCGTTTTGCCATTGACTTTACAGGCAGCAGGCAGAGGTCAACAGCAAGCACTTCTCCAAAGAGACATCTGTGTGACACCAAGGGGCACTTGGAGCCAGGACAGTGTCACTGCTGAGCCTTGGATGGGGCTTCACAAGGAGCTGACCCAGTTCCCTGCTCTGGGAGAGATTTGCCTCCTGCACCTTGCTCAGGATTACGTCCTCTGTCAAGTGGGGTTAAAGCTTTTTCCTCTTGCTTGCTTGTCTGTACTTAGATTGTGCTCTGAAGTGGTGTTACGGCGTCTATGTGAGCTGCTGGATCTTTTTTCCCAGGTGTGACAGAGGCTTGGTTGTAACATTCAGTGCTCTTAAGCCCAACTAATCAAAGAATCCATCATCAGAAATCTTTAAAGTTCTCCAGATATTAGCCTATGTCCCTGTGGTACACATTAAAATTTAAGAAGTCATGAATGCTATTCACAAATATGTGCTCAGTTACTGTGTGAGTGTGCCACTTCCTGGATTTGACAACATCACTGTACTTAATCAGATAATGAAGTTGCATCTGCAATTTATAAAAGTGAGTACTTGAAAGAAACTAATTTCTGCAGTTGTTTAAATACAAATTAATTTTGATCAGATAATTGGCATTAAAAAGTATCTCTTGGAGATAGCATGTGAGTCCAAGTGGGTACTCCCTCATCCAAGTGGATACCCACTCATCCAAATCTCTGCAGCACTCAGTATAATCAGACCAGAAACTTCCATATATGTCAAGATTTTATCCTGCTACCTAAATGCCATTGCAAATATTTCTACAAATTCATTGGATATTTACATGAAGCTGGAAGAAAATATCTTCAAAAGAACAGTTTCAAAGCCAGATTTTTCTCTTTCTCTTGGTAATCAATACACAATCTTGTTCTCAAATCAGAGCTAAAACCCCAGCAGAAGTTCAAAAGGAATAGTCATGGTGTGTAGAAGAAGGATTCAGCCCTGTGAGAGGCACAGAGGCTTTGATGGGAACTGTGGGAGCACTCTGCTGCAAAATATTACCTTTTCTCATGTTTGTCTTAAACTGCTCATGCTTCCTCAAAAAAAAACCAGGCCATCCCCCTGTCAGGGTGCAGGCATTTTAACTCTGTCAGCAAGTGCTACAGCAGCATCTGAGTGTCAGGAAAGCTGGGGGATGTGAAACCATCCCATTAAGCTGCAGGTCGGGAGCACGGATTGTCACTTACTCTTGTCCGAGCACCTCCAGAGCTGGTGCCTCTCTGCTGAGGAAAAGTCTGGCTTGAGGGAATTATTTTATTGGCTCTGTGGGCCAGTAAAGACTGTGGAATACACCAGCAGCTGATAAGGCGCTGGTTTAGCTGCGGGCCTGCACTCCCTGTTTGCTCAGGGCTGTGCCAGGAATCAGCTGGGAATGGGAGCAGGGGGCTGCAGGTGCCACTCGGGTCTGTGCCATCACCCAGCACCTGGCAGGACAGATCTCTGCACCTCTGCGTAGCTGCTCTGCACAAAGCCTTTAGAAATCTGGGACACTTCCTCTAAAGGAGCTGACAGAAACAAATGTTTAGTTTCTGTTTGATTCTTAGGCTTACTGCAGACTGATTTATGTACATTGTCTTATGTAGAGAAGCTTTAAAAAACTTTCAAGAAATCTTCTTAGTGATATAACTGGTATTCACTAAGCTAGACAAATGTAGGAATCTAGTTTTTAATATAGATTCATGCCACCAAAGTTGTTTTAAAAGTTTTCTTATTCAAGTGTTGTGTTTGAAAAAGATCTATGAGATATAAATTATCATAACACCAATTCAAAAACAAAGTCCAAAATTAATTTATTATATGTTCTGCTCCTAGGTGGTTTAGTTAAGTAAACTTTCATTATTTCAACTACTGTAATATTTGAATGGAACTTGTAAGACATTATGTATTCATGACTTTGTTTTAAATATATGACCAGCAACTTATTAATATTTCTGAGTTGAAATGTACTTAATCACTTGTGTTGCATTATGAATCACCCTGTTCTTTCCTGTAAGTTTCCATGGCAGAGAAGGATGCTCAGGGACTACTAATGGTACTAAGAGATGCAAAAAATCAGAGTACAGAGCATTTCTTCAAATTTTGCAGAGATTCAAATGAAATATTCTCTATTCCTTCCAGGTCATTAGTTTAAAAGGTCCTTAAGTTAGGATAACTGTGTTAGTCAAGTGAAGGCTGTATTAAGCAATTTGAAAATTGAATTTTTTATCGGTTTTATGAAGATTGCTTCAAGGGTGTGGAATTTTTAATAACTTTCTTTTATGTTGAACCGCCTGCTGCAGCCTTCATGGGGAAATAGAAGGAGCTGGAGATGAAATGAGTGCTAACATGTCTGCTTCCTGGCTTTACCTTAGCAATTTTATAACTGGCAAGAAACACAAAATCCCTTTTCTGCTGTAAATCAGCATCTTTGAAAAAAGCCCTGGGACAGTACGATGGGTTACAATTATTCTGTACTGTACTAATGGAAAACAGAACAGTAAGTTAATTGAAAGAGCCATCATGCTGTATTTCTGAAAAGTCAAGATAAAATAATTTTTCATAATGAAAGGGGAAATAAGGAATATTTCTGGCATTCGACACAGTCAAGCTTTTATCTGGGGTTCTGCTGACATTAATCTTTGCTCACAGGCTGCTAAGGTGGAAATAGCTTTCTGAGCTTACCCCGAGCCCTGTGTTTCCCATCGAGGGAGGTTTCCGAGCTCCAAGGGGGCTTTGCTGGGAGGCAGCAAAGGAGAGCAGCAGTTCTGCTCTCAGCCCAGCTCAGCTGCAGGAACCACTGGTCCAGGCTCAGGTACGGGAATCACTGAGGCCCTGCTGCAGCCTGCAGGGCACAGGGAAGGCTCTGCTGCCCCAGGGGCAGCTCAGCCAGGCTGGCCATGTGTTTGGAGGCTGAGAAACACTTCTGAAAGAAGAATTTCACCTGCTGTTGTTTCTCCTGTTACATAAAAGGTTTGTTTCCTGTTTCTCCCAAAACACATTGTTGGGTTTAGTTACTGTGCATGTTCTGTTTAATTCTTCCACCTGCTTTTCCTTTCTGGGCATGTTGGTTTCCTTCATGTGACTTTTGTTTATGCAAAGTCTTAGAAATCAATGCCTCAAGGACCTACTGTTCCCCTCTGTGCTAGCTTCAGAGGGTTAGTTTGGGAACTGGCACTGCGGAATTTTCAGGGGTAATATAGCACAATATTTAATAATTTATTTAATCAGCAGGTCTATTCTGGTGCATTTTGAACTCTCCCTGCTTTAAACCTATGATATTAGGGGTTTTGAAAAACAAAGTGGGGCAGGATTGATATACAATCTAGGAAGTGGTGATGCTGGTTTTCTTGGACTCAGAACAAAGCAAGCTCACTTTGTTTCATGGTGGGCTATCACAAATTCCTCACTCTCAACAGAGCATCAGATTCACTCTGAGAACTTTAAATACAGCTCAGACCAATGCTGTTCCTCTGAAAGCTTTCTAGAGGAAGTGCTTTTGTGTTATACACAGGCGTATGAGGCCTGGCATATCCCAAGTGTGTTCAGAGTTTGCAGTCTGCTTAATTAAAAGTGGTGGTATGAATGTTGAGGGAGCAAACAGGCAGAAATAAAACCAAACTGTCTTAAAATAAAGGAAAAAAAAAAAGATGGCATATGAGAGTAACCAAGGAATTGGAAATATTTTCTTAGCAGCTATAACTGTTAGGATTTTCAAGACCACTTGTGTGCTTTGAACATTTTAAACATCATGCAAGCAGTCATAACTGCAAATCTAAGCATTCTGTCTGGCTTTGAGGATGCTGAACTTTTGATTGTCACAGATGTGCAGCTCATAGAAAAGCAATGATTAAAAATGTTGGGGTTTTTTTTCTTTTTGATATTTAAGTTAATAAGTGGTTGGTTTTGCTACTGACACCTGAAAAATATCTCCAGTTTCTAAATTGAAAATATGGTTTTGGGGAAGTATTCGTATATTTATGGGAGAGATGTTTTCAGTGGCAGGCAATGATGCACTCAGGCTGATTTCTCTATGTGGAGAGCTGGCTTCTTAGCTCTGTTTGTGCACTGAAGTTTTCCATCCTTGTGGAAAGTTGTGCCTTCCAGCTGCACCTGGTGCCATTTTGTTTTCCTCATCCAAGAGAAGCATCAAGAGCTAATTCATGTTAACATTTGAGGAATGCCATAATGAAGCCCTTATAGGCGCATTCAGCTTAAATTTTAAAGGTTGTCTCTACTGGAACATCTGTAAGAGATTGAACTGCCATGCAACAAATTCCAAACATCACTTTGAGAATGATTTCTAAATTAGTGTTAATGTTTCCTTGTGGCTTCTAGATGGGTTTTCATTTGAGCTCATAAAAAGTACTGCTTTCTCAATATTGCTACCTGTGGATTTAACTTCTGATTTCAAAGACTTTCCTGCTTAACCCTGAGGAATTTTTTTTCCTTCCCAAACAGGAGTTACAAGGGCAGGAACACTGAATGTTTTCTCCAGAGAAAACAGATTGAAGCAAAAAAATAAAGCACAAAATATGCTCATATTTAAAAGGGTTTCTCTGTAATTGGTCTTACTGATGAGTGTACATGTCACATTTTTATGTGCATAATACATGTATTTATATACTTGTATAGCATTGTACACTAAATTGGGGCTTTGGAAGTAAAAATCTTTAAAAATAGAACTATAGAAAAAATAGTCTTGATGCACAGCTGTTCCATCTGTGTCTGACAAGGGAACCTTTATGAGGTGCCAGAATAAAATGCAGGTTTGTATGGGCCCACTTTAACACTATGTATAATACTTAAGCATGTGGCTATATATATATACACAAATGTATATTATCATGCCAAATGTGTACTCACTCCTGCAGGTTGGCAGATGACAGTCCTTCCTTGGGATGGATTTCCACATCTGCCTTTGAGGTGCAGTTTCTGAAAGTCAGAATTGTCTTGGAAAAGTACAACATATGACTCTGGTAACAAAAGATGAAAACCTTTCCATAGCTTCAGAATTTTTCAGATTTTTTACCCTCTTTGTTAGTGTGATCATCAGTGATCTATGACACAAATTTCTGATGTCTGTTTACTTCACAATCCAAAGTGCTTGGTGAACGCTCTCATCTTTAAGATTCAGACTGAAGAAAATACCCCAGTACAGAAATCTGATAAGAAACTGATCCTTGAAGTTCACGATGCCAAAGGCAGCACTTGATGACAGGTTTTTTCTTTTTGTTGGTTATTGGCTGACACTGTATAAATACTCTGCATGTGCCATGTGCAGCTCAACAGTAGATTAAGGTTCAGAGCAATAGAAATTTGACTGGGAAAGAGAATTTGATTGCTCACCCTACAAGAGATCCCACTGCTAGAGCTCAATGCAGCTTCAACCACCATGGGCTTAGATTTGAAAACCATCATTCCTTTCCAGGAATCCCCTTTAGTTTTACCCCCTCTCCATGGCAATTTAACCAGGCTTTCCTACTCTAAGGCTGGCAAGCAGAAAAAGAGAAGGCAGAAGTCAGCTGTCTGGTTACTACCAGCAAGAAAAAGAAAAGATCAAGTATTGAAATTCTTGTGAGAAACCTGGTCTTGGAAGGTTTTTCCTCACTGCTTAAGTGTCAAAGGTTTTGGATAACAAGAGAAACATCAGACTTAAAACTTTAATGTCTCTTTCATCCTGTTGACTGAGGAAGCCAAAGACACTTGAGTGTTTCTTGCTCAATGCTCATGCTTAGGATACTAGCCAGGAAGAAAAAAGGTGGAAAATTCTGGACTAACTCAATAAAGAGGCAATATTAACAAACCATTGGAAGTTGTTATACAGGGTTTCTATCCTCTCCTTGGAGAGGTCCTGCTACTTTTCTAATTTAAGAGGCATTGAAGACATGGATTTATACTTCCTTCCTATCCCAAACTAGCTTACGTTTTTAAGTTATTTGACATAAAATCAAAGGTTTTTAGGACTATTGAAAATAACTTTGTTGCCTACTTTGTAGTTTAGACTTTGATACCTTTTGGTAAGGCTGCTGGATTTTTCTTTTTCTTGGACTTCTCAGTCATAGAAACAGAAAGCACTGAGAATGTGAAATAGTCTGGAAATGTTTGCTCTTCCATCAAGAAACACAACATGTCCTTTCAAAGCTTAATTGAGCAGCACAAAGCTAATTAGCTGTCCAAAGACAGGGCATTTAATGCACAATCCAGCATTAATTTGTTCTACAGACTGAGCTTATCTCATATATAAATGCTTTGCCCTGTGGCTTTCCAAACAGCTGCAATATAAAAAAAAGACTGATAACTCTGTCATGTAAATGTTGCTTGCTTCCTTCACTTGTGCATAAAATATTGAACTGCATGTGAATTGTAACTGGAAAGTTTTCACGGTCACAATGAAAAAATAATTTGTATTTTTATTCCCTTCTAGCTGGGAATAATGTTATCACTCTGGGAAGCAAAAGCCATCATTTGAGGTTTGTGCTAGATTATCATTTACAACCTGTTAACCTAATGTGTAATTTAGATGGTATATTGAATAAATAGTTTAACAGCTTTTTGTGGGTAGTAAATAATTGCCTTCTCGCTTTCTCTTTATTGTAAAATTCCTACGTATATTTGTTAAGCTATTAAAACACAGAGGAATTGCTGCAGTTTATATGAAGGAAATTTTATGTTGTTAATCTTTGAAGCATACGGCATCATTTTCAGAGGCTATTTAACAAATTCTCTTCCTTCTCCATCTCCAGTAAAAAAATCATGATTTTCTTAGGATTTGCAATGAATGAGTTCATGAAGGATGACTTTTCATGCCCAAATGCTAAAGCCTATAATGTTAGCCTGGGTGTCTTGCTGAATTCATTGTTCTACAAATGTTTGCAATCAATTTCCTCTCTTCTTAATACCAATTGATTCTTTTGTACATAACACTGTTTCTTGAAAGTCCCCTTAGGAAAGAAGTTTTGACCCTTTTTGCAGATATCAAATGTACCTGGTCCTTAAAATATATTGGCAGTAAGGTTATTTTTCCCTAAAAATTTTTCTTTGGCTATTCATGCCAAAGTATTTGGAGGTGCTCATGTGGGACTGTGAGCTTTCCCCAGGCTCTGATGAAATCTCAGGAATGAGCCTCCAGCATAACTTCCCTTTTAGGATGAATCCTAAAGGTCAAAGGGACAGAGCTGATGTGTGCTTGGTCTGCCAAAGGCTGTGAGTAGGGAAGGAGAACTTTAAAGAGGGAAGAAATGAGATAAAAAAATATTTCAGAATGGCTGGAAGAGACAACTGTCAGTAAGACAACTTTTGGTGAAGTGAGATGTGACTTCCCAAAATTTAACACTAATCCATATAATTTCTCTCTCCTATCCAAATTTTGTCATGCAATCCTTTCTCACAAATGGCTTGTTCTAATGCTCCATCCTGGCTGGTGCCTGGAAATGAGTGGATATTAATCCATTCCCTGTGAGCCTGCTGCTCTGCTGCTGAATGTCCTGTGTATCCCCTCTGACGTCCTCTCTGGCTCATGTGTCTTTATTCTCTACTCTGTGGAGTCCCCTAACTGCATCCTCCTTAGCCTTGAGTTGGCCAGGTGTGTGTGGAAATAAAAAGGAAGGAAATCATATCATTATTTGCTCATATAAATTGGTTTCCCAGTGTAGACTAATAGAGTGCCAGTGATTTATAAAGGTTATATATCAAGGAAAGAGATAATGGAAAGATATTCTCCATTTTCAAATTTTAAGTGAAAAAAAGAGACAACCTTATGAATTTTATTGCTAGGTCATAATTTATCTTCCTTGTAGTTAACATATCTATATTTAAAGAAGCCAGTATTGAATTTCAGGGTTTATAGGAAACTGTGGGTACTGTCCTCCCAACATCAGCTTGCAGCTGCACACCTGGATGAGGTTTCAGGGTAGGCAGCATTCATCTGGTGAGTGCTCTTCAGCATTGTCTCATTTTGCACTCTGCTCCCTCCATCCCAAGGTGAAGGATCTTCCCATGGGGTTGTGCTTTCCTCTCTGCCCTGCTTCAACTGGAGAAGTGTCTTCCCTTCTCCTGAAGGACACCAGTGATGATCCAGTCACCAAATGGCCATTGTGCAAATGGGAAAGAGAAGTTTTGCCCAGGTGAAAGATGGAAGATGACTGATCACCTTCTCAGGATAACAGGTGGGAAGACAATAAGTCTATCCACATATTAGTTTTTTCCAGAAACATGATCTCCAGTTCATTCACTGATATTGCTGATTTGTTGAGCTGCTGATCACTCTGTCCTGCTGCAGCCTCTGAGTGCCAGGCACAGTGTGAGCACCTGGGAAAGGGCTCTGCAGCTGAGGTGTAAGAAGTGCCCTCCACAGAAATGCACACTGTGCACTGTGTTGTGTGACCAGAGAATAAGAGTGATGAGAGAATGGGAGATATTTATAGACTCATCATACATTGCAAACAAATATGGCAAAAAATATGGTGCTTGTCATTTGGAATGTGTTAAAGTTTGAAAGTAGTTAAATAATGCGCAAAAGTGCTTTAGCTGAGAGAAGCTGAGGGATGCTCTGTGCCAGGACAGAGCATTGAAAGGGGCAACCTGACTGAGGAGAAACAGTGGCTTTGGTTAGCACCTTTCTTTGTTGTTCTTCTGCCTATTCCTGGAGACTCTGAGCAGGTTTTCTTGATGAAGCATGTGGTCACTCCATCTAAATGCAAGCTGTGTTTTGCAGAGAGTTTCACATCCAATAGTGCTTGTCCACTGTGTTTGAAAGCCTGGCTTTTCAGACTTGTTGATTTTTTTCAGCTACCCAAGAAAGTAAATTTTCATCTGGAATGCAATTTTAAAATATGTAGCTGCATATCTGGCTGCAACTACAAGATCTCCAAACTTTCTGAAGTAGCAATCTCCATGTTGGTTGTTTAAAGCTGTCATTTAGTTCTAGAAAATCTAGAAAAAACCACCAACTTTGGACTGATGGTCTGAGCTGAGCAGGACAGGACTGAAAAAGGAACTTTTCTTTGGAGATCCTCGGGTGAACAGCTTATAAGTACTTTGCAGGTGAAATATTTAGAACATTCTGCCTTGATTGTTGTTGTTTATAAATTAGTTTGTGTTTCTGACCAATTTTTTGTCTTTGAAATACTTGGAGAACAAGTTAGGATTATTACAACTTTTGATTATTTAGATTTCAGAAAAGTTTGGATTATCTGTTTTACGACTGAATTAGTTCCTTTTGGTTGCCAGACTGTGTTATCTACACAAACTTCACTGCACATCCTCACTTGCAGCAATCCTTCATTTTGGCACCAACTTTAATATCATTGTTTATTCTTATCTATTATGTTCCATGAGAGATTTAGGAAAGGTTTATTTTTTTATTAAATGGCAACAGTTATTGCTGATGGATGATAATTTATAACTCTCCTACCAGTAAGAAAGAAATAAGCCTTTTGTTTTTATTATGCTCTTGGTATAAAAGAAATGGCTGATTGCTGGTATAAAAGAAATAAAACAACTCATACATCCAGGAAAGCTTATTGCATTATCAGGCAATACACCTGCCTAACTGATGAATAGGATTCAGTCTTGCAGTTAATAAAAAACTGAAGTTATTTCAGGCTGAAATATTGTAGAATAAAACAACGCAAATATTGTTCATGACAATTTCACTATCATAAAGAAATTGGAGTTCTTAGCTGTGAATTGAAGAAAATCAGTGTTCTGCTCTAAGTTCAGGCTTTTGGCTTTCCAGATTTGTTTTTTGTATTGTTTTCTAAATGTCAAAATGGCCATTTAATCTTAAAATTATGTTCAATTTAAACACAAAAATGACTCCATACTAATGTAAGTATTGCAAATGTATAAAATACTATGAATTTTCATTTAGTTTTTTTAATAATATAAAAAATATAATCATTTGGATAACAGACTCCAGTCTTCCTAGTGATAGCTAATTAACAATTGGAAAATTTTTGCTCAGCTATGTTTTACAGCCCACCACTGGACTACTGTCCTGTGAAAATAACAAACATCCCAGCAGAAGCAAATTGAACCACTTCCCTTCCAGATATTTCCTTTATTTCACCAGCAGCAGAACTGTGAAATAGGCTACATGAGTTCCAGAGATGATAAGAAAGAATGGGACAGCAGAATGGAGGGAAATCATAAAGAAGGCAGCAACCCAAAGCAAGCACCTCCCCCTCCCCCAAACCCCCACTTCTCTAAGACAGAAATGCTCCTTGTGACACCCATTGACTCCACTGGCCTTTTGGCAGGATGTCCTCACCTCGGCTAGGACCTGAGTTTTGCAGCTGGTCAGGGCTCCAGGACAAGCTCTGTGTGCCCTTCTTGTCTTCCTCCTTGCTGACTTCCTTGCCTTGCTCTTTGGTAACTGCAGCTAGGACAGGGCACATGAGATCCCGTTTGGAATGACCTGAGTGTCCAGCACAGGACCCCTCTGTGAGCAGAGGCTTCCCATAGCCAAATCAAGTACAAATACAACCCTGCAGATAACTGCAAAGCAGTTCTCTGTTCTGGGCTTTCCCATTAGAAGTTTACTGAAGTGTTTCAGAGCTTGTAGGGCTCTGCAGAGCCTTCATGGGTCAGTTTGGTGGAAC
This sequence comes from Motacilla alba alba, assembly GCF_015832195.1. Lineage (NCBI taxonomy): Eukaryota > Metazoa > Chordata > Aves > Passeriformes > Motacillidae > Motacilla > Motacilla alba. Next base: position 7,585,837 of record NC_052022.1, read on the forward strand.
TTCTGAACTGGAAGTGTTCACAACTGAAACCCAGGGAAATTTGAATGCTTTAGATGCCAAAACATGTTTACTGAAGGTAACACTGACTTACAAGTCTCTGCAGAAAACTGCCAGTTGCAAAAGCTGTTAGTTTGCATCCCTGATGTCTGGATGGCATCTAAATTGTCCTTGTGTTGAACTCCCTTTGTCATCTATGAGGCACATCAAAGGTGAACACTAAGAGAAGTTAACTTTGTTTTATAATTTGATGCTATAGAGTTCAGACACAATGTTGTGTATCATTCCAGCATGTAGTTCTTCTCAATTTACATTGAATAGGATTCACCGGAGAGTATTCTGTCTCTTGTCATTCTTATAATGGACACTGAGTTTTCCCAAAGAAGTCTGACCTAATTCTCTTGGCAATTCTGATGCTATTTCTAAGACAGTCAAAGGAGTATAAATGAATATATCCTCTCTGATCATAAAAATCAAAGCAAGCTTCACATATTAATGGCAGACTGTGACCCCAAAGTTTCAATAATCTAAGAACAGTGTGCCTCAGCCAGGTTTTTCATGTTCAAAGCCTTGAGCCAAGCCATAAGGTCTTGAGCAAGGTCTTATGCCCTTTGTGAAGAGCTAGCATTTAGATTTTATGGGATAGGACACTGGGAATTAGAAAAGTCCAGCTTTTTCTGGTTCACTACCACAATGAACAACATCAACACAATACTTTCAAACCTTCAGCTGCTTTTGTGTTTCCCTTTACCTTGTTATAGTATACTGCAAGTTGACATATTTATTCTTAAAAGGCTGAATGAAGTGATGAGGTTTTCTCCATGGAGAGAGGTTTTCAGCATATTGAGATGGATCCAAAGAAAATAGAACAACTTCTGCCAAGACTGGGGCTATCAAACAGAATAGAAGGGAACACATTTTCCCATAACGCCTTCTTCATGAAAATATCAAAGCAGATGAAGTTTTATAGCCACTGGACTCATGTGAAGTTTTCCCTTGTTTGAGAATTGCAAATTTTCCTTGATTAGAAAGAGATTTTCTGAGAGATACCTCTTTTGTACAGAGATTAAAATGTAGTAACCTCATGACATTTCTTAATAGAAGCTTTAACAGTCACCAGTTTGACCTTTCCTTATTGCTTTGAGGAATATATATACATATATAAAAGAAAATGCTAGAATTGATTGCTTGTGTCAAACACCTCAGACAAAAGGATGAACAAGTTTTAAAATTGGCAGTATATTGAAAATTTTGGAGTTGAAATCAAGTTATTTCATAAACTTGGGAAGAATCCTAAGTGTCAACCTGAACTTATGAGCAATCCTACAGTAATAAGTAATTTACATGCACATAATTAAACTCTAAAAATACTAGTACTAAGCTAGGAAAGCAGCTGACTTACAGTGAGCTTTAGAAGCAAAGCAGGGAGAAAATGTATTTAAAAATGAGGGAACATGTAACACCTAGACAGTGTAATTTAAAACCTGGCAGAAGAAAAGAAGTTGGCTGTATGTGCTATCAATGAGTATTCCCCAAACAACTTAGTAATTTTACTGTTTTCTCATTTCAGAAAGCAGTCTCTAGCATGGTAAAGTGCTACAGCTTTTTTAAGATGTGATACCATTCTGTCTTAATGCTCAGTCATAAGGTCATTTTAATGTGTGTAGGAGTGAATGTTCTGAGAGTCAGAAATTCAAGTAATTAAATCAGAAGTCAATTTCAATGGCTTAATTGGCTGAATATTCTTTGCCAAGTGCAGAAAATGCCATGAGATAGCTTTTCGTGAGATCTATTTATTTACACAATTCTTCCATGGAGTTGCATTAGCTCATTCTGGTGGTCTTGTATGTGCAACAAGTTTTTTTTAAATTGCTAACATGCTGCATGTATCTCCAGATAAAATTACGCAAGTTGCAGATATTTTTTTCTTCGTGACTTATTATTTCTCTTCATATAAAGTTTTAGATTTCCTTAAAACTTTGTAGCTGCTAAACGAGAAAAAATTCCTCAGCACTCCTACTGGAGCCTCAAGGGCTTAAATATTTGGTTAAATAAAATGAGGTGGGGATTTGTATCCTATATGCTCTTTTCCCTTCTACAAATTGCTGTAAGTATTAACACCTACTCATATTCAGGACTTACTGAACCAGGGCAAGCTTTACCCAGAGGCACTAAACCCACCAGCTGTGAGGGGGTTACTTTGCATTGCAGTGGCTTTTGCAAGGCAGCTCAGCTCAGCTCAGTGCTTAATACCCCCACTAAAAGGCAAAATATTCTCCATATGTGCTAGATGTGTGTTTGATTTAGCATTTTTTGAGTGATTACTTAAATTCTTCCTGCCTTTTACACAATAGTATTGATTAAGATGTTCAGTTTTTAATTGTACCTTATAAAATGTGTTTGAAATTAGGATTGTGCTAAGGGTTTTTGTTTAATGTCTTTAAAGTCAGATTTTGTTGACTTTCCATGGGGTCAGAGCTATGTAATCACTTCCAGCCCACTGCAAGCATAAGATAAAACCTATGAATGTAAAAGCATGCACGTGCACACCCTGTCTGTGAAGGGCTGAACTCAGACTCCAACTTGCACAGTGAGATCAAAGACAGTGCTAGAGCAGAAATAGCAATATAACCATGGCAGCCAAGGCAGGGATCACAAACCCATCCAGGATTTACTGCAAGTTCTCCCATTTGGCCCCTGTGCTGTGTCAGGAGTATCAGGATCATACCTTGCACAGTTATTTGGTGCTGAGATGCCTATCTGAATTACAATCATATCTTTGACTGAAGTGAGGACAAGCTCTGAGCACTGAAGTCACTTTTGAAAATGAGATTTAGCTGAGTTCGAAAATTGGATTTCCCTGGTCTATTGACAGGCTTCTAAAGGACCAGCCAAGTGGGACGGAAAACAGGTTTATAAATGAAATATGTTATTTACTGGCAGAACATTAGGGAGGCCTCTGGTGAAGTGTTTTGAATAAGTTTTCCACCGAAACTATTAGTGAGCTGAATTCAGAAAAAAAGTAATGGCTTCATTAGTTGCTATGATACAAAGTAAAGTAAAAAATCTCACACTAACTGCTGGTGTTGTAAAATAAAATGTTCTGCATCTTATGGATACTGCATGTTTAACTCACATTTCCAAAACTTCCCAGAATGTATAAACAAGTATTCTGTTTTTCCACATAAGGTGCTTGAAAAGCTTATTACAGCCTGTTTCTGCAGCTTAGCAGCTTCTCTATAGTACAGTGACTGGTGTTTGATATGTGAATAAAGCAGACAAGACACATCACAGAATATAAAAGGATCAAAACTAGAATGCTCTTCATTACCCCTGGTTTGTGCTCTCAGAGATGTAACAAACACCTGACTAGCACTGGAAATATATGCTGAATTTCGTGCACCAATAGGTTTCTGTGACTTTCACCAATGAAGTGTTTACATAAAAGCAATTCTTTTGTACAAAAATTTATATCCATGAAAGTTTTTACATCTTGATCTGAAAAGAGAAATTATCACGTCACTGGAGAAAGGCACAGTGTCCTAAAAATGACATGTCTGCATGAGGATAATTAGCTTCTTAATTGCGTGACAAAGCACTCAAAGCTTCATTGGAGATCAGAGGCCCCATTGAGCTGAGCTGTTTATAAGCAAAACTGTAGACACTTCCTTCTTCTTCCTGTATGTATTTTCCTCTCAAATATGTTTCCTAACTCAGCCAGAATTTCTAGCCAAAGTGCAAGAGCCATTTGGTGAAGTTCTGCTTTGGATTTTGACCCCACTTGACCTTGAACTCGGTGAGGAGGACCTGAGGTAAGAAATCAGTAAAAGTTAGTGGAGACATCACAGAAAAATACTGAGCTCCTCCTTCAGAGGAAAAAAGATTATTTAGTGCATTAATGTTTTAATTCCTCACTGTTTTCTTCCCTCTTGCAGTTGTCTAAGTTTAAGATCCTTACATGAAAGAAAATGGCATCATAAAACCCATGTTAGTCTGTGGAAGACCTCAGTTGAATTTCCTGTATTTTCATGGTGTCTTGGAAACCAAAGCTGAGGGGGGCTTCAGAGAACTGCAAACAAGAAGGAAAAAAGAAGAGTTTTAGGACTATATTACATTATGAATCATACTTTCCACTGAATTTCAGAGGAAAAAAACTTTATTGGACTTTTTCTAACTACACTGGAAACAAATATTTAGCTAACCTGAAAGGGAGAAGGGAAAGTAAAGCCTCTTTAATGCAGAGTGGTCAGATTTTGACCTTTTCTACCGTGGTATGGCTGCACAGCATCTCCACTGGAGTGTGAAGTGAGTGATATTGTGATGCCACTCACTGGAGTCAGGATCGACATATTAAGTTTGGTGCAACAAAATCAGCCTGTACTTGGAAGGAAGAAAATCAGGAGCATTCAGGGCTTGAAAAACATCATACCCAAGGTGAGTTTACCTTGAACATTTGAAATTCTTGAGGATGTGGAGGGTGGTGATAAAACAATTGGTGAGGCCAAGATCACCCTGCTTTATAATATAGAAACCCAACTATATACCTTAGAAAATGTAACAGCAGAGAACAACTGTGGCACATGAAAAATTTCTCTGGTTCTCTCCCTACTCCATATATCTCAGACATATAAGAAAAGTGGTCAAAAAGTTATCAGGCTCCAGCTGAATTAAGGTTTTGATGTGTGCTGGAGATCAAGCTCTTTCAAACAGTTTCACAGACCCATGTGCTGTGCCTGGGTGCTCACCACTGAAGCCAGGTTAGTGCTGCCAGCTTTCTGGAATGTGTTTGTCTTTCTTTTTAATTGTTCACTTGAAAAATACTGATCCAGGGGTGTGTAGAGTGCTTAGAGGGGTCATTCCCCTCAGTTCAGATGTCTTACACTGCTTCACTGAAGGTGGAGATTTCTAATCTGTTGGTCAGCAAGTGACTCAGTCTTCATTTTCCCAGGATTTTCTGCAGTCAGAGAGTCCTTTTTGAAAACTCCATCTTGTACCAGAGGCTGCCTCATCTCTCCCTTTCCAAGCTGGCCCCCAGAGTGTTTGGGGTAGGTTGACCTGGGCAGATTTTCTGGAAAACCTGTGGCTGGTAGCAGCAAAGCCTCCTCTCCCCTAGAGGGTTCTTCCAAGGGGTCTGGGAATGGGAAACAGTGGAAAAGTGGTACAAATAATTTCTACAGAAGCAAGGAAAACGTCCACTTAATTTTGCGTGTGCAGAGGATGATCTGCACAATATTTCACTGAGATGGCTCTGTGAAATGTGGATTCATCTTTCTCTTATGAATTCTTTCAGAAATTACGCTTCAAAAATGTGTCAAGATATGTAATAGATTTGTGTGGCTCTGACAAATTACAGGAAGGAACAAAAACATTTCTTTCTCCTTACTAAAAAAAAGGCCAATTTGAGACACTTTTCAATATGAATAGTTCTAATTTAATGGCATCTCAGTAGTCAGATATTCTCAGTGCATCCAATGACAAAACACACAACGATTTGCAGTGGGCTATGTGTCATTAAAAGAAATTGAACACATTTATGAATGCTCCTGAAATAATTTTTACTTTTTCCAAGACTGCAAGTATTTTCAAAGCAGTTGCCTTGGATTTCATTTCAGACAAAACTGAAATGCTTAACTTTTACTTCACTGTGCCCAAAGATTTTAGCAGTTTATGGTATTCTTAGCAAATCTGTGCTGAGAGATGTCCAGAAATGTGAAAATATTATGACCTGGGTGCAAAGAGATGTTCAAAAACCTTGGATGGTACCATCTAGTAGAAAATGATATGAGGCTCCCTTATCTTTGTGACCCTAAGAATGTTAGTGTCAAAAGACTCTGAAGAGGTTTTTTCCTCTTTATTTTGAGTATATTCTTGAAAAAAAAAAAAGCTAAAAGTAAAATCACTGAGGCAAGCTTTGACACATATATATTCTTACTAAAATTTCTCTTGAATACTGATTTGTTTGTACAGGTTTGGTTTGCATATAATCCTCTACTTGTCATTGAAATGCTTTCTTTATCAGAAACATGACAGAGAAAATGAGTCTTCTGTAAAAGACAACACTCAAAAAACTGGTAAATGTTTGTTTCATGGATTCTAAGAGCTTTCTTGTTAAGCTGTATTATTTACTTTTGCCACTAAGCTGAAGTGAGAGCTCTTATTTCACATCCTTAGCATATGAAATGTCTTTGGTAAGCCTGGTTTGTTATTGGTCCTGCCACTTATCCAGCCTGATTTACAATGGTGATCAAAGGTTTTACCTCCCTGTGGCTTAAATGGGACTTGCAGATGCTCAGCAGTTTTAAATATCAAGCCAGTAATTTTTATCAGCAATTTATTTTACCCTCTGATTTATCTAGTATTTTGTGAAATAGTATTTTGGCTGAAGTTCTCCATTGTTGGCTTGGATCTCCCTTTCTTCCCATGGGAAGGAACCTGCTTTGTAGCCAAAAGTTAATAGTTATCTTATACAAAAGGTACAATTTAGTGCTAAAAATAAATTAAGTCAATCATAATAGTAAGAAATCTACCAGCAAGCTCTCTGTTTGTTATTCTATGAGATTTGCATTTTTCTTCTTAATCTTTGTTCCTCTTTTTTAAAACCAGTTGTTCAAGTTATTTTTTTCCCTTTGCTATCACACAAAAATGTGATTAGAACATGACTGAAAATCATACAATGTCATAATCAATGCAGTTTGTGTTCGGTATGTGACGGGTAGATTTAATATCAGATTTAATATTAGATATAATATCATTTTATATATGTATATAAATAATGTAGATTTTGGTACACCTAGAAGGGCAGATGAGTCTCTAGTAGTTAGCTCTAGTTACCTTTGTCCCTGTATCCCTAAACAGTTATAAAATTATGACCCTTGAGTTATAGCTTTTTACAGAAAACTGCAGTCACTGAAGTGCTGTTCACCTTGTGCCAGGTCAGGAACTGCTTTGAAGTGCAGAGTTGTGCACCTCTGTCAGATTTTGTTTCTTGATAGAAACCATTATCAGTTCACCCACAGCCCACTTTGCTGTTCCTTGGGTTTTATCTTGACTTAGGGTTTTTTAAAGTTTTGTACGCAGATTCTTGAATTGTCTGTTTGTACCCAAAATTATTCAGCTTGAAAGTGTGTTATTGAGCTCTTGTAAAATGCTTGGAGGTGCAGTTTCCAAGCAAGGTATATTAAAGGGTTTTGTGGGATTGTTCAAGTAATGATCTCCCTGAAGTGATATGCAATTCACTCTGTGTCTACTTTGCTAATGATGGCCTGAGATACTGGTAATTAGATCTGTATCTGTTTAGTTTGTCAGAGGAAGAGGAAACCAGGAGAAGCTGACAGGATAAAAAGAAAGGCTACATGATGGCCCTAGATATGAGGTTTTTCAAAGTGTATTATAGACAAAGGTGCCTGTCTTGCTGGTTTGTAATGTAGACACAGAGTAACAGGAAGAAATCTTAAGAAAAAACACTAAATGTGATGTAAAAAAAGCTTCAGTGGTCAGCAACTCTGAGATATTGATAAACACCCATATTTCATTGCATTCATGCCAATAGCAGATAATTTGATGCATGTATGTAGCAGAAGGAGAAGGTTGCAGTGAGTACTGAAAGGCCTCAGTGCAGAGATAAAGGTGAAAGGAAAAGTTGGAGATGAGAGAAACAGCGAGGGAAAGTGAGGAGAAGTCAGGAAAGAAAGATTGTCTCGGATATGGGTGTAAAGAGATGGAACTGAGAATAGGATGGTTAAAGCACAAGAAAGGTAGGCTTTAAAAATAACACTAGAGGAAATGAAAGAAAGAAAAATTGCAAAGAAAATAATGGGAAAGAAGAAAGATAGGAGAAAATAGGGCATATTTGTGTTGTTCTCAAAAAGCTGTGCTGGCACACTACAAAGACTAGAAAAACATAAAGATTTCCTTCTTCCTTCTGCAGGGAACAGATTTGTGAGATTGAGACAGGAAAATATGGCTCTGAACAGTGCTTTTGGGCACAGTGAAAATAACTATTTGTCTCTAAATATTTCAATGTGAGCAAGAACGGCACTGGGGAAGAGGCTGGTAGGAGAGTGTGGTCCTGGCAATGCAGTGGTTGCTCTAAGCAGAAAAGCTACATGCCAAATTATTTAATTGACGAACAGATCCAACACCAAACCCTTACTTAAGTGTTGCACTGGGATTGCATAATCAAACCTGGCAATGCTTTTATTTATCTGCTCAGAACTTAGCTTTGCTTAGGCATCAGTTCCCAAACCCTCCCCATCACTTTTGCCAATCCCAACTGTGCTTTGTGGCAGCACAGGTTTTGGCAGGAGACTTTTGGAAGCAGCTGCCTTTTGGGACCCATCAGGAAGCTGCAGTGTTTATTTGTCAAGTGGGCATGGACCTGCACCTGCCTTTACTGGTTGCTTTGATATCTGAGATCTTGTAAGCCACTCTGTTTTCAGCTGTAGGTTTAAATCTAAATGATTTTTCTGAGGTGCAGATAGCATCATGAGCTCAAATGGGAGGAGACCTCATGGAAGGTGCCAAGGATTTTCAAATTTTTGTCAGAATTTTATTTGTCTTGGATATGTTTTGAAACTCATTTATTCCTGGTAGAATTTATTTTTACTTACTAGCACATATTAGAAAGAACTCTTTATTTTAACTTTATTAATATAAACATGTAAAGAGTCTGCCTAGAAAGGCATGTAGAAAATGAGCATATAAAGGGTTAACACACTTAAAAATCTCTTTGGCTGTCAGAATAATTAATGCTTCCAATAAACATGCTAATTAGTTGACATGGAAAATAATCTTCCTGTGTACATGTTGGACTTTTTCATATTATCCTGAATGCAAACACCACCTTATCATATCCTTACCTTTGAACACTACCTCTACATCATTTCCTGGGTTTAGACACTTGTTATTGACTATACAAAGAGCAGCAAAAAGACTTAATAAAATCTGACAGCAGGCAGCTTTTCCTGCCTGGAAAGATTAAGTGCTTAGCACTTTGCATTTCAATTACCTAAAACTAATGGAAAAAATATTTTACATTTTAGCCCCTTATTTGGCAAATTGCTTGTAGGAAAAAATATTTCTGATCTACAATTACGTTATTCTTTTAAAACTGGTTGGAAAGTGGATTAATCTATTGGCTGCAATATATAACACTGTTTTTTTTAATTAAGCAGATATTATGCAAATTTTAATCAATACTATTGTGTGTCTTCTCTTTGCTAATTTGGCCACTGCCAGAATTTTAGCTCTTTCCTAATCTAAAAGTATATTTTATAAATGCTTGTATAAATTATTTCCTATAAGTCATGACTATTCTAATCTTCATATATTAGCTAAAATACTTTCTTATGCTTACCAAAGCCCATAAATGAATGTAATCAGTAGAGATTTTTCTATTTGAATGGTCATTATATGGAATAAAACACCAACTTGAATTCCAGTTCTTCATTTGTTCTGTTTGAACTCAAGAGTTTTTCATGCAGAAGAATGGCTATTTAAAGCAGCATATACAAACAACTTGAATCACACTGTTTACTGAATACTCTCTCCATAAATAATAATTATATCTTTCTTTCTCAGTATTGCATATTTCAGTTTTAACAAGTGCAACAAATCTCTTTGCTTATGGATAAAGGACTTGCCAATTTCAATATTTGAAGTGCTCTCTCACAGAGCAATCATGTATTTCCCTGCAGGTACATCTTGGTTTAAATATTGTTAGTAAGAGGAAAAAGATCAGTTTCAATCATGAAGGGAATGATGCAGAACATGGCTGGCAATGATATATGAACTATAGCATAATTTTAAGGGTAAAGGCCTTGATGCTTCTGAGTTACTCAGTCAAATATTCCCCCTGTAGCTGTTGGTGACATCTCTTGAGTGATATTGCCCTTTTAGCCTGGGCAGTTGCCAGCATTACCCTCATTTATCCTCTTCCTCTGGGACTGGAAATGATAATAGGGGTGAAGTATTCCTTTGGAGCAGCCATATTTATTAACAGATTGCACAAAATCCTGTTCCCTCTGAGTGCAGTAGAGCTGCCTGTTCCCTCTGAGCTGCTCTTAGGGATGCCTCAGCAGCAAGTCCTTCACTAGAAGGGACAAAATTCAGTCTGCTCCACACTTGCTCCTGCCACTTTCCTTGGTTTAGGCATGTCTTTCCTGCAGAGCTCTGGTTATGTCACCAGCGCTGAGCAAAGGCTTCTTATGGGAACACCACTCACCTGTAAAAACAGCTTGACAAAGATGTTGGGGTTTAAACTCATTTTCTCAGCATAGTACAAGAAAACTGCTTCTCAAGACACAGAAATCTGAGGGAATCTGATAATTTTGGAAGCATTTCTGCATTAGTCTGAATCTCTCCTTTATATGAAAATTGTTGAGACAAACATCCAATCCAAAGCTTCTGCTATCTTTGTGGTCATAGAGCTTTCCGAGGATGTGGGAAAAGGCTCAGGTAGCACAGGAACACAAACCAGCTTCTTCTGCTTCTTGGTTTACAAATGTAAAGCACATCCAGCTGCCAGCAACTCATGCATTAAAACAAGACAAGAGTTTTCCTTTATAAATTCCTGACCAGCTCTGTTTTAATTTTTCTGAGAAAAATGCAGATGTAATTTTGTTGCAGATTTATTTTGGTTTCAAGCTAGTGATATGTGGTATAAATAATGTCTGATATCTCCACATTGCTTCATGAAGTAGAAAAGTGACTCCATAAGGTTTTATAAACTGCCTCACAGGGATGTGAGCAGCAGTCTGTCAGATGACAAGGTGCAGTGGCTCAGGAATAGCTCTGTGCCTGGGAAACGGGTGATGGATCATCCACTCACCAACTCCCTGAACTGTCAGGGGATATATTTGACTGATTTTTGGTTAGGGAGCATGTAATCTCAATGACTGTCCTGAAAAAAAATTAACAAAGTTCCAAGTGCAAGCTCCATCCCACATTTCCTCATGATGAATGCAGGTTTGTTAAAATTGCTAAATGGACTTTTACTGTAACAGGAAGTCAGTTAATATGTTGTAGCATTGGATGAAAACTATGATGAGAAAATCAAAGAGACATTTTGTAAATGGGAAACTTCTCATTTCTGATTTTTTTTTCTGTTTAATATGGAGATATATACTTAAGGCTATTTATTTGTTGATGGTGATGCAAGCATTTTACACCAGTTGAACTTTCTCTACCTCTTCTACTTTGCTGCAATCTAACACAAAATACACATTTTCAACCCTAAGATTTTAATCAGACAGGCAAAGATATTTAATTAGTATTCAGTAGATCAGTCACACTTCAATGGAAAAGGCTGATTGAAAATTTGTTTGGCAGTGTTTGCTATACATTTCCCACCAACACAAATGCATTTATTTCAGATTCTGTATAATAATCAGCAGTTAGCAATCTGCACCATGGAAAAGAGAATAGAGTAGTTGGAGATTGCTGTTTCTGACAAGATTCTGTTCTCTTACCATTTTAAAATACCTCTACTGAGGTAAGGGATGGTAAAAGGGGGAAAAGGGGAGTTCCTCAGGCAGAAGAGCTGTGGGCAGAAGTCAACTCATAATCTCCAGTATTTCATAAATTGTGCTTATTACTGACAAAAAAAATGGGCAGAGAGTATTGTGGAAGTGAATTATGGCTGCTGTCTCCCTCTTGTTGTGGCAAAACAGAAGCATCACCTCCGAGACCACAGCCTTGAAGCAAATAGATAGTTTCAATTATCTAATTTTTGCAATGAATGAGACCTGTTTATTGGAAATCTATATGTGGTTGGCAATGGCAAATGGTAACTGTGCATATATCCAGTGCAGTGCTGGTTAATTTACAGCCTCCTCTGAACTATAAAGCAGCAATGTTATTTCTAGAAATGAATACAGGCAGTATAAGTAGCCGTGGCAGAATAAGCAAACTTTGTCTTTCTTCTTAATGGCTTTAAGTTGTTTGCATTTATATTTATTTACAAGTGAGCCATGGCTGGAGATCCTCATTGAGGGGTCAAGACTTTTTATGCCACAGTGAATAACTGAAGATAATTACTGTTTTGCTGAAAGATTGGGAAAAGTTTATAACAAGATGCCACATATGAAGAACAAGGAAACAAGGGTCGCATTTGCAGCAGTAACAGATTAATAGATCACACAGACAAGCTGACAGCAGCTCATGACAGCTTTACCAGGAATAGTTCTCAATGGTGCAGTGATATTTTACCATTAAACAGCTCATTGTAAGTTTTGCATGTGGTTTTGCTCAATAGTCCCGAAGTTATGAACAAAAAAAAAAGGATGGCCAAAACCTTATTCCTGGTTTTGAGAGGCTTTTATGCAGTAAAATATCTTGCTCAAGTCAGTGAAGAAGTGCTGCCCCTTGAGCCTGTGTGACATGAGGTATCTTGTCACCTGCAAAGAACATTTTGACCATAACCTTAATCCTGCTGCTATGGGAAATCTCTAGGATAAGCAAAGCCACTGATAAGTTGAAGGTTAGGATAAGGGCACTTTCTGAAAAGACACTGGAGAATGAGGAACATCCAGAAAGGCTCATTCCTTTGTGTCCTGCATTCCTGTCCGGGGTATCAGTAGCTCCATGTCCAGTTAAATTGTATTGTTGCACTGCTGTACAGACAGGAACGTGTCTAACAAAGACACACGGACAGGTGTGAGACACTATCTGATAAATGGAATTCTAGTCTACAGGAGCTTATACAAACTACAAACTACTGCTTCTGCTGTCTGACAGGAATGGGGACCATGCTGGGCATCAACCACAGGAGGGGTGAATCTGCAAACATTTTGCTATTCTTTTTGCTTTCCAGTGATGTAACTCCCTCCTTGTGTGAATTCAGGTTTAACTGTTTGATTCTTACTGATGTGTGGAAATTCTTGAAGGAATAGAGAGTTTATAATCCGTGTCTCATTGGCAAGAGAATTCAAGTGTTGTTACATTTTCTCTCTGTGAAGATATTGAATAGGAGACCATAAACCAAGCAGGTGTGGAGTAAGCACTGTTTCCCTTCATTACTCCTAGGAAGGCATCTTTCAGATTAGGAATCAATTAAAAAAATTAGCCTATTCCTTGGAATTGAGCTCAGGGAGACATGCAGTGTCTCCTGGCCAGCAGCACAGACAGGTGAAAGATAACCCTTAATGTACTGTGATCTGACAAATGCTCTGGGTCTGGCTTTCTGCCTGCAGAAACAAAACATTAACTAGCAAGAAAGAGCAAGTTTTGGAACTGTGGCTGGATCTTGTAAACCTGTCCCTGTAAACCTAGGGACATAAAAAACCTTAGGCAAAAGGCATTTTCTTATTTTCAGAGTAGCTCTTCTCTTTTATGGGAGATCTTGCCAATATAAGTGTGGAAATCTTCCAGCATGAGATTGGAATATTTCACCAGCATGGCTGACAGTGCATCCCTGAATGCATCTTGTGGATTTATTTACCCCTTGGTCTGTACACAAACATCAAATGGGAGTGGTACTCTTGTAGCTGACCCAACCATCACCTCTTGAGTAGCTGTCATTAAAGCCTGTCAAGGAGCCTATCTGAGCTCTGGTAAAAAATGCAAAGGCAGTCAAAATCTTTGAGAAAACATTAGAAAGGCAGATGATTAAAACCCCAGGCAAGGTAGTGAAGCTAGTGTAGGGGCTACAAGAAGGAGAAGCTTTGCAGAGCCTGCACAGCTACTTGCATATTTGGACGTGGCACACTGACACAGGGAGCACAAACCAGCTACACATGAATTGTCACCAACATTTCTGGTTCTCTTTACAGCAGAGCTCAAAGATTACTTCTGACCTTTGTGGGGCTTATTATTCCTGCCATCTGCACAACTTAGATATGGTAAAACCATGGTTAAAGCAAGTAATCCCAGGCAATGTGCTCTGGGATGATCCTGCTTGAGCATGGATGCTGGACCAGATGATTCACTATGGTCCCTTCCAGCCTGACCATTCTGTGGTTCTGTCACTCTCTGAAATCAAAACCAGGGACAGAGATTACATGTGGGCACTTCTGGTACACTAGTGGCACAAGGCAATCAGAAGAAATAGGATTGCATATTTTATTGGACAATTAAAAATGGGACCTTAGAGACTGCATTTGCTCTCCAGCTTCAGTTATGGCACTCCACGTGTTTGATTTCAAGAACTATTGATCTAAAACTGATCTCTGTTTTTCAGTGGCAGAAAATGACTATTAGAGAGCCATGAAGGAAGTCATGACCGCTGTTGACCAACATGCTACTCTGGAAAGAGGATCTGCCTGTAACTATGCTAAGATAGGAAGTTTCCTATTGATATCTTCTGCCAATTTAGATACAAAGATAATCAGTCTTTCAGTAAAATGGCAGCCTAACATCCAGATCAATAACTGGGTCCCTCTCTGGCAGACAGAAAGAGTCAACCTTTTGCTGATATTTTGTTTACAGATATAGAAAATGTCAATCAAAAAAAATCACATCTGCATGGCTTTTACTGGATACTGATCAAAGAAGATCTAGTGTTTATTAACCAGGGAAATGGGCTTGAAGAGAAAGAGAAATGTAAATGTTGTGTTCAAGGCAACAGAAGGCTCAGAAGCAAACAGGTCAGCAGCAAGTGAATATCCCTCCTTTACTGGGAGCACCGGTGCACACGCCATTCCTGCTGCATTTCCCTGGCTCCTGCTGCCTGCCCAGAGTGAGGGTGTGATGGCACATGGGTCCTGTCTGCATGAACACACAACACCCCTTGTATAGCACTCACCGCCTCCTGTGGGTGTGGAGATCAGAGAACACTGTGTTCTCCCCTTGTGCCTGCAGTGCAGAAGAGAAGAGCTGCTGGGAATTATTTTTGAAGGGAAAATATGGGGAAATCCTTCTGTTCAATAACAGCATGTCTGTGATAATGACCTCAGAAGGACATAATAATGAATTTATTTTCACTAAAGAGAAGATTTAATGGAATAGTTGAGCTGGAAACTGCAATATTTGAATCTGGTATTTCTGGCTTTGCCTTCTTTTTGCCTTATACAGGCCACAAGATTTATTAAAATTTTATGTAATTACAGCTTTGACCTGTAAAATCTGCATGGATGATTTTAACGCCAAGGATGGTACAGCCTTGAGATACAAATTTTAAAGGAGGCTGTGAATTATATCCTCAGTTATAAATCTTCATGGGATTGATACTTGATGGAAGAGCCACAGCAGTCTGCCACAGCACAGGGTGAGATTTGTCACTCTTACTCAAATTTAGTGAGTACATTGCATTCCAAGTCTGCTCACTGAAATTAGAGAGAGAGATGATAAAACATGGTCCTTTCCAAAAAGCATCCCAGAAAGGTGCATAAATAAGTACTAGAACCCACTGGAAAATAGATGGGTGTAGGTAATGCTTAAAGGTTTATTTTGTGTCCTGCCAAAAAAATGGATACTTTAAGATAATATGAGGGAAGATTTTCCCATGCTATTATGCATTTAATTTCATTTTTATGGCACAGTTTTTCATACTGTACATGGTAACTGAATGCAGCACCTGGATTAAAAACATTTATGTCTTGTTTCCTATGGAGGGAAATCAATCCTTTCCATTCCTTGATGCATTTCCTATGGAAGAAAATCAATTTAATGTATTTTCTTTTATGCAAGTTGGTTAGTGACTGTAGGAGGGGGGAAATGATAAGCTTTACGTGAGTGTAATGAAAGAAAGTTCTTTTGGCTGGCAATTAAAATAATTAAATTTAGAATGAACACAATTATGCTTTCAAGAAGGATCCAGGAATGCAGTTTCTATGAGGTTTGAAATGGACTTTGTAGTGAGCAGGGACAGTCATGTGTCAGCCACCAGAATTAATTCAAGGAGACTGCAAGGAAATGAGTTTTAGTGAAATCCAAATTTGATAGGTGCCCAGATGCCAGTTCAGCCTCCTGAGAATGCTCTGCTTCTCACTAAGGGATGAGAATAAAACCAGCCTCACAGAAAAACATGCAGAAAATCTTTATTAAAAAAAAAAAAAGATGCTCTTGTCCATTCTATGTGATTGCCTTGTTTTCTTTTTCCCCAAAGAATTGATGATTGAAAACAGGGAGATAACTCATTGTGGCTTGGTTCAAGGCAAAAAGAGGGGATCATGCAGCAATGAAAAAATGTATTACCAAAAAAAAAAATAGCCTGATCAAAGTTATCTTGATCTCTGATGGAAACAGAAACTCTGCATCATGTTGAAGGAAATGAAATATGGAAATTCAAGCACCCCAATTTCAGCCTCAGCCTCCCTCTCATTCTGCGCTGGAGCGTGTCCAGCTCTGGGAGTGCACATGGAGACAGGGAGAGGCAGTGAGGGGCCTCCCTGAGGCACACGGGGCAGGGGAAATGCTCAGAAGTAATACTTTAATGGATAGGGAACTGCAAAGAGAAATCCGTGCCCCTGGTGATTTAATAAACCCATGGCAGAGGCCAGATTTCCATGAACAACCATTTCTTTCATTAGAAACGGTTCTGAAACACAAACTTTCTGTTGAGAAACCGCATTTCTTCAGGAGAAGCTTCCCTGGACAAATTTTAGTATGCTGAAACAACTGAACAACAAAAATGTTGTAAAAAGCCCAAAAGTGGGCTTTACTGTATATTCCTCCAAGGCAAAAGCAGGCACACTCTCTTTGTCAGCGGTGTTGTCAGTGATTTCTCAGACATTCTCAGCCACATTGCTGCTTTTGCCACTGGTAATTATTCAGTCTTAAACAGTAAACTCTTACTTGTGTAATGAGGTAATATTCTTTAAAGTAGTCCTCATAAAATTGCACTAAACTTTCCTCGGATTTAATATCTTTTAATTTCTTTGTCGCAAATCTGCTGAGTTTAGAAGTAAACATTTTAAACATTTTTCTCTGCAAATCCACAAATCAAGATGCATTCTGCCTGACAGCCACTCATTTGTAAAGATGCTGTCAGTCAGATCTTGTCTTCAGCAACATCTTTCTTATAAAGCTGTCATTTTGGGGAGTTTTCAGTCAAGAGGAGAAGAGACATTAGGAATCAGAACTTGGGATCTGCATGTAATATATGGATGGGGATAAAATGACTGCCAAGAATGCTCTGCACCCACGACTAGGGCAGTTAGCACCTCCTGCTAAGATAGGGCAGAGTCAGAGTTTTCCTTTTGCTTTCTCAGAGCTGCTTTCCTTCCCGCTGCCTCCCACAAGGGCTGGGCTGATGGATCCAGCCTTGGGTGGGCAGGACTGTGCCCAGAGATGTCTCACTTCAGCACAGGTCACCTTCCCCAGCGTGTCTCCTGGAGAAAGCCTCTCCCAGGACCACACCCTGTAACTGCTGCTTGCTGCTCCTCAGGGTGAAGCTTCCATGTGCTCCTGTGCTGTGCTTTCCTAGGAGCTGGGAGCTGTGCTGGCTCTGGGTGCGCTGATGACACACTGCCCTCGTCAGCTGCGACCTGGAACACCGGTGTGACCGAGGGCAGGACGGCTCAGCAGGCTCCAGCTCAGAGTTCACAGGAGAAAATAGCACTTACAGCTCTTTTTTTATACCTCCAGGCAGTATTTAGCCCGGAAACCTCTGTCTTCTGGGTCCATCCATCCTCTCAGCTGGAAAAAATAAAAAAGCCTGATGTTTCTGTTTAAAGAAGAAGCTCTGAACCAGCTTCAGAGTGGAGGCCAGGCATCTCATGAGGGTCATTTGGAAGGTGTGATGTCCTGGGCTGCCTTTGGTGCTGCTTTGGGCAGCATCTGTGATGTCCCACCTCTGTGAGACCCAGGTACAGCCCTGGGAAGGAGGAATCCCCTTCCCACTGTCAGCAGCTGGAGTTAAACCTGGTGACTCAGTGATCTCTTTCCTCCCTGCCAAGTGAGAGTATGGACAGCAGGTAAAGCACATCTGTGATTTGATTTATGAGAGAAAAGGTAATAGAAGAGACAGTAAAAAAATGAGGATATTGCATGATTTTCTTTATACTATTTCCCCTTGATGTTTGCACCTTCTGCAGAGAACAGCAGGCAGGGTGCAAAGTCCCCCAGAGTTTTATGGAAAAGAAGAGGAAATGAGGGAAATACTGCAATATCCATGAAGTTATGGCAAATTTTTACTAGCTTTATTCTCAGACCACAGGAATTTTTTTCAGTACTCAGACACTTTATTTAAATAATTACACTAGAGCAGATTTTGCCCTCAGCATTTCCGCTGTGAAATCTTAATTTTTCTTGGACTAATGTTTTACATGGTGTATAGAAAATAATTTCAACTTTTCTCCAACTGAAGGAAAAAAGGAGCTGGCATTAAATAAATCTCATGGGTCATATGGAAACTTTGGCTTATGTCAAGGTTACTGTTTCTCTAGAGTGATAATAGAAATTAAATAACCTAAAGAATTTGTATTTTGGAGAAAAACTCACTCACACCTAACTTATTGTTATTAATGACATAGTTCAGATCATTGATTTTACATCCTGTATGGTTTAGCTAATGATTACAGAAAGGCCTTCAGAGATTGTATATTAATGACATCAATTATCACAAATGATAGTCTTTATGAATTGTTATGAATATCAAGTGACACTTAGGATATGAACAACAATAGCATGTGATGTGGGAAGTTATGTGAAGCAATTAAGGTCATGAAAACTTTGCTCAGTACCTCTTTTGAAAAAAAGTTATTCAATTATAATAATGGTCAATTCTCAGCAGACAAAAAAAAATCCTGCATCTGGTTTCCTTCTAGGCATTTTGTAATGGAGCTCCCACATGCTGTGTAACATTTTATCACATCATTTCTAGTAAAAACGATTTATACTGGCAGCCCTAATTGAGTGGAAGTTTTCACACATTATTTTTGAAGGAATAAATACCCTGAGTTTTGTGTGCAACCACATTCTTTGTCATCAAATTCCACACTTGTAATGGGAATTTTTAAAAGCCTATTTTTTCTCATTTTTTCAAGGAAAAGACAAAAACCAAGGGAATAAGGAATGAGGGAGTGTGTGATGCTTCACTGTTCTGCCATGTGATGGGTTTTGGTTGTGTTTGGCCCTGACCCTCTGGCTTTGTCAACCTTACTCAGCTTGTGCATGCAGAAACAGCACACTGCACTTCACAGCAGAGGCAGAGTGACAATTAGTGTCACTAATAAGCATTTGTGGAGAGCTCACAGCCAGTCAAATCTCCCAGCTCCATGTCCTCTGCCCAGGGAGCTGCCTGTGGCAGTGGGGACAGCCCGAGGTGTGGCTACCTGGAGGTTCAGGGCTGAGTGACTCCCTGCCCTCCGTGTTGGGCAGTGCTGAAGATTGGGCTGGGGGAGGGCACATCTGGGGGACACTGAGCTGGGCAAAAGGCTGGAGGGAGCCACACCTGTGGGAGCATGCTGCTCCTCTGGGCTGCCCTCGGTGCATGAGAGTGACCAACATCCCTGAATTATCTTTACTGTGAGCTTTGCTGTACTTCACTGTAAAAAAAAAAAAAAAAAAAGAGTTAAAACTGAGTCTTTTTTTAACTGAGAAGATGAACAGTAAGAGTTTTGCTTTTAGGAGGCTTATAAATGCTTATGAGCCCCATGGATCTGTTTAATGCTCTGTTCCACTGCAGTTTCCCTTTGAAGTGAGAGACTTCTGATAAAAGTGATGTACTTTATGCTTAGAGCAGGATTTATATTGTGGTGAGATGTGAAAAGCCTTGGCCAAGGATATGGAGCTCGTTGCACAAGTTCCTGTGGACAGGCAGATAAAGGCTCTGTCCCGAGGAACACCCAGGCTGCACCAAATGTCATAAATCTTCTGCTTAACTGAAGAAAGCAAATTATGGTTAAGGGCTAGTTCTTCAAAAGAGCTCCTGAAAAATGGAATTCATCTATTCTGATGCCTTTTCTCCTGGCCTAATAAGAATCCCAGCAAATACATCAAACGTGAGGTAAAAGGAACTGCTGTGATGAGAACAGGGTTTGCTCCAGCTGGGAGAGAACGACTGAAACCAAATGGGTGCGGGCAGCACAGGATTCTTGTTTCCTCACATATGTGGTGTTAGATCATGGGCAGAGGTGAAGATCTGCACTGCCTTTCTTGCAATCATATCATTACTAACATTTTCCTGCAGTTTCTGCCTTGGGCTGATCCATTGCCTGCACCTGTGCCTGTAGGGATGAGCCTGGAGAAGGTTTTGCCTGAGCTAAGCATCTGTGGAATTGCATGGGGCAAGCTCCTGCAGTGGCTCTGCCATCAGGATGTTTTTTCACTTCTGCAGACTTTCAAAAAAGTGATTTAAAGTGTTTGCTGACATAGTGCCCAGTGACACTCATCACGAAGGCACTGTCCCTGCCACTGCTCAGTTTAGGAAAGCACAGAAATTAAATCACATTTCGGGCTCTGGAATGGTTTCTCTGTGGTTTCAGGAAAGCTGCTCTGCTGCTATCTGTCTCCTTTGAGGAATGAAGGGCAGTGATGCTTATCAGCTTCACAAAGACTTTGTGATAATTAACATTTTAAGATGAAAAGCCACTTGATTTTGTAACAGGATTTTGGCTTATGTGTCTGCTGATTGGAGACATGAAGAGCAATAGATGAAATTGCTCAAAGACAAATACAAATAACTTCAAACTCCACTGAGGTTTAAATAAACCCACTGTAGCACATTCATTTTTCTTAGGGATATGTAATAACTTAGAAAATGTATTATAATGGACAAATATAAATTTTAAGTCTCACCAGCTCAGCTCTGCCTCTTTTCTTGTGCAGTGGTGCCATGAATTTTCTCTTCAGGCTGCCAGCTACGGATGCAGCTTCACATCATCTCTTGCCATTAAACTCTGGTTGAGTTCAGTTTTAAAGCAAAACTCTGAAGGGGGGGGGTGTATAACGGAATGGACTCTTTGAATTTTGTGTTTGAACTCTGGTTATCCCATTTATCTTTCCAATGTTTATTTCAAGCTCAAACTCTTTTTTTGTGCCCTGTGGTCCTGTATATCACCTTGGATCCAAATTAACGAAAGTACCAAAGCCATCTCCAGCTCCCTGGCTTTGACATTTTGGCAGTTCCTCGTTCCTCATTTGAACTGAGTTTGTGGCAAAAAAATAGTAGTGTCATCCACAATGCTGAAAAATAATTTGGTTCAAACAGATTTCAGTCTCTTCGAGGATCAAAAGCATGATAGATGAAAACACAGTATGTCAGGAGGTTTGAGTGTTGATTTGAGACTTGTCAGACCCAAATTTCCTGCTTCTTCCTTGGAGTTAAAAAGAAATGCTAAACATACACTGGGCAGAATCCAAAGTAAAATAGTCTTCCAGCCATGCTGGGAGAAATCTTGTGCCCTCTGATCCCTTGTCCTGAGTTTCTGCTGATAGTTATTTAACACATTTCAGAATGCTTTCTTCTGTGTGCATGCAGCTGATGTGAACCAGCCTGCAAGAGAAACTTGAGCATTCAGTGCTCTGCCTTGGTACAGCATGGAAGACATAAAACGAATTAATGTTATTAATTGCTAGCTGGCTGATTAGATTTATAAGAAATTGTCAAACCTTAAACCCCTCAAATAATCATTTCTCACCCAAAAAAAGAGAATTTATTATGCCATTAACTTTTTTTCCTAGAAGGTTTTCCAAAGTGAAATCACTAACTGCTGTAAGATTTTTATTGCACATTTTAATTTATTTCTCACTCCAGTTAGGAAATGTCTCTAAAAATGTATTTTGGTGTTCTCTACTGTCATTATTTGCCATTCATAAAGAAAATATTTGTAGCTACTTATTCCATCCATTCTGAATTTGAAACCTGTGTTACTTTTCCTTTTCTGTTTTTTACCTTCTGGAAGGTCATAGAAAAATTATATCAACAAAAAGTTTAGTTTTTAGAGGACTGAATGGGAAGGACCAGATGCCTTCTGCAGACGTGGCAGAAGGGGAAGGGGATGAAGGTGAAGGCAAAACAGCAGCAATTCAAGGCATTTTAGTGCTAAGACAACACAAAAGGAGTATGGATTTACCTTGCTTGAGGCAGCCAGGTTAGGAAGGTAATTGCACTGGGATCAATGCAGTCAGCAGAGAGTCAGAGATGCTTTCAGGGGGAATGATCTTTTTCTATGTATTACATAGGGTCAGCTGCAACTACAGTTCTACCCAAGTGCTCTAAAGTGCCCCAAGTAAGGCCAAGCCTTGGTGTGCTTTTCAGTGCTGCTTAAAGTGGTTTCTGCTCTGCTTTCTGAACCAGCTGAGGGTGCAGGTGCCTCTGCCTAGGCACCCACTTTCAGAAGCTCCAGAATATAAATTTTCTCAGGGGTAAAAGTTTTCCTACATGGGGGAAAACCATTCTGTGAGAAATATCTGCTATAAAGTACTAGGCTTGCACGTTTACTTTATGTGGATAACTATGTAAGGGATATGGGGAAAGAGAGTAAATATTTTAGAATGACACCAACTTCTTTTTGACCTCAGCATAGATTTAATGCTCAGTTCTGGTGCAGGGGGGCTCCAGGCTGCTGGAAGCCTGAATTTCAATAAGGATGTGAAACTTTAGCGTTAAAAAGGCAGGCTCTCATACATGTAAGAGGAGTGTAAAAGTTTTTGACGGAGAAGTACATAAACAGAGACCAAGATTGGGTGTTGATCATATGAAAAATGAGTATTTTCCAAGTGTTTAATGCAAGGTTCTCATTTCCTCCAGTATAAGGTGCATCTCTGTGGATAAAATATCTCAGGTATTTTCAAACCATCAATCGTTTGCAAAATTCCTGGAAGATTTCCGTGCAGTTGCAAGTAGTAATTGGCACAGGAAAATACAAAAAGAATCAATGTTAAAACTATCTTCATAGTTCAGAATATCTAGTCTGGGAGTCAGATTAATCCAAGCTTCAGAAATATTGAAAGTGAAGTGCTAGTTGCCTCTCAGTGGATTTGGCAAATGGACATTTCCACTGTCTGTTATCCAGGCTGCCAAGCCCTTGAAGTTTTTCCTGCTGCATCTGAACTTGCCCTCCCTGGGCCATTAATGAGTGTGGCTGGGCAGTGTGGTGGCCACGCGTGGGGCTGCTGTGCTCAGAGAAGGGGGTCCCAGTTGCATGGTGCTTTCTATTTCTGCCTGAAAGTTTCTGGTTTTCACTTTAGGCTCACCCCTAGCCCTACAGCACAGGGATGCTTGGCCAATCACACAATTGTCAGAGCTATTAAATCTCCTGTGTTCTTCTGATGTTTAGTGGGAACTACAGCTGGAGCCAGGGACTTTTGCAAAGTGATGAGTGTTTCCAGCAGCTGCTATTGTTAGGCTCCAGCACTGCTGAAGAGAGTTTATGGGATTGCCTTTGAAACTTACTGCACAGATGAAACTCAGCCTGTTTTCTCTCTTTCATTCCTGTCAAATACTGACTGACTGCACTTTCCCTGCAGCTGATTGTCAGGACGAGATATCACAATAGGAAGAGCACACTTTCATTATCTACGTGTCAGACACAGGGGTCCCTAGCAAAACAAGATGATGGGAAGGATTAAATCCTTCAAGCAAAATGCTCAGGAAGGCAATAAGGCACTGCCAAAGGCAACTGAGTGCTACATGTGGGTGCACCAGCTCTGCTGACACCCACTGCACCCACACTGCAGGCAGGAGAAGTTTGTGAGAGACGATAACAGAGATGTGGGCACGGTGTTGAGAGGTCACACATCTCTTAACTGTCACCTCCTTCATCCCATAATAGATTATCTATAAACAAAACATAGCATTGCTTTGCCTCACTGCCCCAGTCTGGGCCTATATCACTCCATGGTGGAGGAGGAAAGGTGGGAATTAGGGCTTTTATAGATAATGATCATTTAATACATCTTCATTTTCCTTTTTGTATGCTAGCCTAAAAAATTCTAGCAAAGTGATGATTTAGGAACTTTATAATAGCCCTTGCAGTGAAAAAATTGATCAAAGCCTCCTTCTGCACAGGTTCATCTGCAGCTGCTGCACCTCTGCCTGGCATTTCAATGTCCCTCTGAGGGGACAAACCCAAGTGTCACACAAACTACACAGCAGGAGACAACTGTAAATGTGTTAAAGCCCTCAAACTGCTCTGGTTGCAGGTTTGGTTTCTGACTTGGTAAGCTTTCATTCTCCTGACCAGCAGAAGTGAGCTGTGTGGATGGGTGGGATGAGGGTGGCACACAGTCCCCAGACTGTGTGTGAGCTCGTAGGTGTGACTGGGGTTTTCTGAAGGGCTCCTCCTGGAAATGGATCCCAGTCTGGCTGGACTACAGGTGGGACTGAACTGCTGGACTGCAGTTCTGGAGCCCAAACTCAGACCTCACTTCTGCACCCATGCCTGGTGGCAGAGTATGCTGGGGCAGAACTGAAATGCTGGCAGTGTTCAGCCCTTCCCTATGACCATTTCTAAGGTTGTTTTGCAGCCACCTAAAGATGGAGCTTTTTTAAGGGGACAGACTCAGACCATGCTGTGATGCCTGTGCTCTGCAGCATGGAAGGTACAGCTGTGTTGCCTCCTCTGATGTGTTTCTCAGGTCTGTTTTATAAGTAGGTGAATTATGAATGGGTTTCAGTTGTCAAGTAAATCCCAAGAAAAACATGACACTGAGCAGCATCACGTTACTCGTGGCATCCAGAAGTTATTTGAAAATTAATGGAAGATTATTTCCCACTCAGCTCATACAGACATCTGAATCTGGGTGCTGCCAGCTACTGCAATGTTTTACATGAGAGCATGTGCAGAATGTTTTTAAAAGAAGAAATATCCTTCTGGCTTTGTAAAAATAATCATCATGCAGTTGCACAATTAGCAGTCTCAGCAGTGCTCTGGAGTTCATCAGTACAAATGTTTAATGTACAAACATGCAAATACTGTGAATTCATTGAAAGCTTATTTAATAACATGATAGGAGCAATATATTCTTCAGTGAGAATAAGCACACATTTAATTTTATCGCATCATGAGAGCTGGTTTTAATATTGTTAATGCTTTTTTAAAGATGAAATGTTGACAACACATATTCCTTGCTATAAGAATAAATTATTATTGATTAATGTGAATTACTTAATTTAAACTGTATTGTCATGTCATACCACTTAGATTTCTTCTGAATGATTTTAAAAGCAAGATAAGCCTCAGTTCACAAATAGATGAGTAATTATATTTATTTTAATTTTTTTTATAGCTAACTCTTTCAAGGTTTTGTTCATCTGTATATGGGAAACTTTGAGCCTTGATAAAATTCTCATGCAGCAGATTTTATCCAACTAAACTTGTCCTTAGTGTAACACAGTAGAACATGTCATTATGGGTATTATTATTCTCTTTCTATTTGCGTCCATATTTTAATAATTGCATTAACTTTGGCCCGACACTACAGGGGTAGAGTAGTAAATGTTTGGTTAAATTCTAAAATCTTTATGGGTTTGATGTGTTCAAGGAGTTAAAATATTTGCACTTTCAATGCCAGTGCTAAAGTTACTGTATCGTGTTTCTCTCAATTGCTTCCTAATATATGAAGAAGTTCAAAGCATGAAGGAAAAAGTTCCTAATCAATGTAATTTCTTAACATTTTCCTGTCTCTTCACACATATATGAAAGAAAACAGCATGCTATGTAATCTTCAAAAAAATCTTCTATGGTATAGAGACTGTGAGGGTGGTGTGAACCATGGTGTGTTTGGGCTCCTTTGAATGAACACTTTATGGCATCAGGTAATACTTGAAGGAGAGCACAAAAATGGGACAGTGTTTATTAGGATTTTTAGAAAATTGTTATAAATATCACCATGGCAAAGAAGTTTCTGAATACCTCCAGGATATAGCAGAAAGATTAGAAGGGATTCTATAGGAAATGTTGTATAATTGATCCATTTCCAGGGCAAAGCTGGCAAGAATGGGAGTTATTAGTTGGATAAGAAGTCTTAGTGTTGCTGTGTGATTGGCACAGGCAGTGTTGTGGTGCTCTGTAATTTTACCATGAAAATGACTTTCTACTTTTTGGGTTGCATTTCCCAGACCCCAAATCAGCTCCAGAGTTAATAACAGGCTAAGTCTGTCTTTATTTAAGATGCTCTTGAGGATGTTTATCTTTCAGGGTCCACAGTGGCACCGAGCCGATATTGAGATGAGCACGTATTGAAGAGCTTTTCCAAAGTGTGGTGCTCTCCTGAGTTACAGCAGTGCTGTGGAAGTGTTTGAGAGAAGGAAACAACTCCCTGCTATCTGTTTCTGCTTGATCACAGCCTTTTGATCTGCAGCTGCCTGTACTTTTTAATGGACTGCTTTCAAGTACGCCCATGAAATGTCACAGAACACTTTGGCATTGCAGGGAGAGCGGTGATTCGGGAAAGAGGAGGGGAGCTGGAGAGCTGTGCCCTGGAGGCGTCGTGGGGCTCCCTGTAACCCAGATTCCTGCTCCTCTGAATCCGTTCCAAGCACTGCAGCGCAAATAACTAATAATAACAGAGCTGTTGCTGGGGGAAAGACTCATCCTTGTAAGTAATCAGATGGAGTGGGATGCCTGCAAACTTGAACGTTAGGCTGGGGGAACAAAGCAGGAACCATAAGCTTCTTAGGTTTGCAGAGGCAGTTTTGTATGAGTTTTCCCAGCTTCCTGTGAGAAGAAATATTTTCAAAATGGGTCTGATTGCTAATCAGATTACGCCAGCTCGGAAGTTAAATTGAAACATGAAATAAATGGATGCTTTTGGAGTTATGAATTAATTAAAAAACTAATTAGGACAGATAAAAGAAATGCAAGTCAGGGAATTGTTTTTCTTATCTTGGAATAAGAGCATTTAAATTGAAAAGATGACATTAAACAAAGCCTTACAAACTACTGGAAACCGTGTTAGGAGAAAGATAAGTCCTAAAAGGGGATTTTTGTTTTCCATCATGATACAGCTTTCCAAATGTATTTCTGAAGAGGGAACAGCAGCTTAGAGGAAAGGATGTCTGTAGGTTCAGGGACAGCTGGAGAAGAAATGCTGAATAGGGACTGAGTAAATGGGAGAGACACAGGGCTGGTGAGTCTCAGCTTCACTGATGTCTGCCAAAGGAGTGTCCATGGGTGGCTGTGCTGCTGTGCACTGGGATTTTAGGGCAGGATCATTTGTGTGGCACTAATTCCCAGCTGGGTGGGGTGGTGGGGAAATCTGTGGCCCTGGACCATCCCTGCCTGCACTAGGAACTGGTCCTGCACGATGGGTGGCTGCAGGCCCTTGGAGTACCAATAGGAAGAGGAGGATGGAATCATAAGTGTGGAAAAGTTGCATTCAGACATTTTCTTTTGGAGCAAATTGTATAGGAACGTATAAGGAGTGCCTCAAATCATCTGTCCATAACACCTTTGATATGAAAATGTTACTGTGCTGGTTAATAACTGCAATGAGTGATGAAATATCTGTGCACTAACTGGAGGAGTCAGAGATTACTTTCAGAGATCAGATGAGAAGAAACTCATTGCTCTCAAGCCCTGGAAAACAGCCAGAGGGGAAGAGCCAGGACTGTGACACTGCACCAAGACCCAGAGTCACCAGATCCCCCCGCTGGGGTTTGCACCAAGAGCACCCATAACAAACACCCAGGAGGGGCTGCTCAAGAGGTGAGCACTGCAGGGCTGGGGGTCCTGAGGGCTCTGGAGAGCATCCCTGGCATGGTGCTGGAGCAAAGAGACAGCTGTGCTATGCCACCCCACCCCTTTGGGTGCCACTGTCTGGAAAAGTCCTCACACACCCCAGGCACCCCAAATTTATGCTGCTTTAGACAGGTCACCAAATCCATTACTACAGCTGCCTTGAAATGCAGAGACTGTCACTGCTGTAATACATTTTAAAATCAGAAAGAGCTTTAAGCCCAGATGGTCTTACCAGTAAGAAAGAGTCCCTGCTCAGAAAAGCTGGAAGCAGCATAAGTATTGAGGAAGTTAAAGTGATCATTAACATTAATATACTTCTCTCCTCACCTCCATGAAGATGAGAAAGAGAACCATAGAGGTGATGTATAATATTCATATTTCTTAATGCATTACAGGAAACTGTTCAGACACTGCAGAGGAAAGACAGATAAAAGGACTTGTACAGAGGAGTAAATGTATATGTCCCTGAAATGTGCTGCAGTATTGGGTGATCACTCAGTCTGGAAGACAGAGACTGCATGGCAGGTACCTGGCTCTGACTTATTGAATTCTCTGGCTGGTAGCTTAGATTGTCTGTTCTTGTTGAATTATCTATTAGCAAGAAGCTTAAACCAAACCAGAAAAATCCCAACCAACCAGCAAAACAAAAAAAAAACCAAAAAAAGAGAAAAAAAAGTAAGAAAAATAATTTCCTGAAGTAGTTACTGTCCAAGATCACAGTGAACAACTTAAAAACCAAAGCTCAGAAGGGCTATGTATCCCAGCTATGAAGTTCAGAACTTATTTAACTCCCTCTCTCACACTGGGGTTGATTTTAACCTTACCTTAAATCTCTCTCAGTTACACTTTAACTGTGTGGTGGCACAGGGACTCCTATGATGAAAACAGGAAGTTAGTAATGTTTTCCTGGCTTCCCTGGAAAAGGAAAAAGGTCTGTCTGGGGAAAACCCAATATATCCCTGAAGCAGAAGCTCATGGAGAAAATTCCATCTTGCAGTTTTTATAAAACAGTCTTACTACCTTAAGAAGCAGTCTACCTCTGCTGTGAGCTAGGAGTTTAAAAATAGCAGGCAAACTTGAAGGAAAAAATCAGAAAGAAGAATTACCATAATAAAATATACTGTATGAAGCCTGAGAAACTGAAGCCTGGCTTAATTGACAAAAAGTGTCAATGAAAAATGAATGGGGTTCAATAATGGATCTTCTCACATTTCAATACTTTTGTTCTAGTGATATAGTTCAGAAACTGGAGGTAGTGAAATAGTTTTTTTAAACTCTCAGTTTCTTTGAAGTTTATGATAAGTTGATAGTTCAAAACATATTTTTCCATCATTGTAACCTACAGAAAGTAGCACAGCTTCATTTGGTTTTAGGAGTTTAATGAACACAGGAAGAATTTGGATAGCTCCCAGAGTGATGAGCTATGTGTCATGTCTAAGTGGAGTAAATCCTCTGACTTTACAAAGATATTGCAGGAAAATGTGATCAGAAACTCTGGCTCAGTAGGACCAGTAATGACAGTCAATGTCAACTATTCAACAATAAAAGTTCTAGTCAACTTAAGTTCACTTATGCTTTGTGGAAGGATTTAGACAGTATGAATACTGATTGGATCAAAGAAAATGGGAAAAAGCAGGATTTAGCTTCTGAGTTTATGCTTTTAGCTCATGCAAATCAGCCTTATCTGATCATAACTTGCACGATAAGTTTGCCACTGCTAGAACTTCAAGTTTAAAAGCACATAGAAGTGTGTGGATTGGTCAGGTTTTCAAAAAATCTCTCCAGCTCCTGAAACTGTCACTAATGCTAATCTGTCAAAGAATTTGCTAAGTTGCAGTCTTTTAATCTTGGTCTTTTGAAGATAAAATGCTGAAATAGCCAAAGAAAGGACAATTCTCAAATTTAGAGCTTTTGCCTCTGAAATTGATTTTGGGTTTGCATTGGCCATGGGCTAGCCTATTTCATGTCCCCTTTAGGGTGTTTACACCTTTGGGTGACTGAGACATGTGACTGGAGTAGCTACATGTGCTGTTTTTAACAAGTATTATCAAAAATATTTAGAAGACCTCTTTCTTTTTGCCAAAATTGTGTCCAGCAAGGCTGGGTTCATTGTCTGATAGGAGGGAGACTTTGTAAGAAGTAATCAACAGGGACACTTGTCACTGGTTTAATGAGTAGGTAAAAAAGGAGGTGGGAAATGGTTTTTGGACCACTAGGCTGTCACCTGCCATGTGCACAGGTTTACCACATGGTAAGATGCAAACCTTGGACACAATTTTGTGAGGGCTGTGATGCATAGAGGCAGGCATGCAATTTCAAATTTTTTTTTGAGATTTTGGAATTTCCATACAAGAAGCAGCCTTATTCCACCCTCACTTCACAGATCATTATGCCTTATGTGTGTATATATAAGTACATATAAACCTAAACCGTGTTTGAAAAAAGTAACATATGCTAGAAATCAATACTAAATCTGCTTAGCAGATTTAAATATGTCAAAATAGCCAGAGTGATACTAATCCATCAGCAATTTTCTTTCATTAAACTGATTTAGCACAGTACCAAGAACAGAAACAAGCACTAATTGGATAGCAAACACATTTCAATTATCTATGGTGAATTAGGAAGCAGATAACAAGCACTAGGTGTTACCTTCATTTGTAAGTGTTCCTGCTCCACTCTCTGGCCTTTTAATTCTGAATCACTCCTGGCTCCTCAGAAGCTTTTCAGAAAGAGGTTTCTGATTCCTGTGCAAGGATAAAATACAACTGATATTCACTGATCTGGAATGATTTGTTTGATAAGCCAGATCATTTACCTCTCTTGGAGAATTCAGTGATGTTTTTCTGAAGTGAATTTCGCTAATTAGCAAAAGTCAGCTTGATAATCAATAGAATCACTTGTATTACAGATGGCACTAACAAAACCTGTACTAGTTAATAAAACAAAGGGGTTTGCTTACTCAGCTTTAAAAGGCAGAATGACTGGTAGTTGCCAGCTGCTTTACTGAAAGTGCTGTATAATTCTTATGAATAAAATAGGACTGTGTTTAGAAGATTCTTTCCAGGTTCAGAAGTGGTGATAGCAGAGAAACAAATTCGCTTCCACGTGTTTTGTGTCTCCAAAGGGCAGAGCATTTTGCAGGCTCACTTTTACTTTCCTTTCTAACAGTGGCAGAGCTCTGTGATTGCCAATGACACAGAGTCTTTGTGTGTTTATG
This sequence comes from Motacilla alba alba, assembly GCF_015832195.1. Taxonomy (NCBI): domain Eukaryota; kingdom Metazoa; phylum Chordata; class Aves; order Passeriformes; family Motacillidae; genus Motacilla; species Motacilla alba. The sequence goes on from NC_052022.1 coordinate 7,616,617, forward strand.
TTTTGTGTGTTACATCCATTAACTAATCTGAGAAAAGATGCCATACAACTAATATTAAAAAGACACCAGCTAGCAGGATTTAGCCTGGTGTCACTCCCTTTGCAGTTTACATTACATGTGTGTGTACAGGATCAGGACTGTTTTCTGCCGTCCTCTCCAAAGCAATAACAAAACAATCAGTCCAAGGGTGCTGTCCATGGTCCTAAGCCCAGAATCCTGTGCATGAAAATCCTTCCTCCACTGTTGCCTTGCAGTGGTGGCATCTAAACTACATGCAGCCTTTCTCCTGGGTAGCTACACTGGATTCATCAGGAAATGTCATAAACAGTAGATCATATTTAAATATTTAGAAAGTCTGTTAAAGATCAACAACCTCATAAAGTCTGTGCTCATTTTCTGGGTATTTAAAAGGTACCCAGACATGTGAGGAGTATTGGGGTCTGCAATGGGCCAGAAGGGTGGTGCTGCATGAGCATACTCATGGGGGCTCTGGGGTAAAATATGCTGTGTGCTTTTTGTCAGAAATCCTACTGGAAAGCAAAAGATTGCCTCTGGTAAATCAAAACTGACATGTTGTAAGACAAGAATTAATTTCTACGGACTGGCATTTTTTGATGGATAGCTGTTTTGTTGGAAACCTTATGTCCAGCTGCACAGCAATCGTTTAGCCAGTTTGGATGAGGTGCAAGGGCACAAATGCTGAATGGGCACTCGAGGGGAAATACATCAGCCAAGCACTTGCCATCCCTGTAGCTCAGTATTGTACAGATGGATCTGACAGCATCTTTCTGAAAGGAGGCAATCCATGCTGCTGAGATGTTTGGAAATCTGACAACAACAGCACTTGTACCCGGTTTCTTCAGAATAAAGAAGAAATAGAACTGCAGTATTAAGCAGCAGGTCACGTTGCAAATCACCATCTTTTTGTCATCTAGTTTGGGTATGATAGTTGATAACGAGCCAAGTGACTCATGCCTTACATTTCTTTTCAGAGCAGGTATGAAATTTGAGCAGATCATCCCCAGCAGGACTGTGATAAAGAAGCTTTTTTCTGAACATTCCACAGGCTCAGCCCAGTCCCAGTGCTTGTGAATCTGTCTCTAGGGATGCAGCCACCAAAGGGAAAATGCAACGATAAAGGACTTTTTCTGCTGGCTTATTTTATATCCATGCTTGTGCTGGCCTTTGGAAATACAGTATTATGCCAGAACTTAATTGCAGTGCTGTTAATTGCATGCAGAGCCATAAATGCTGAGTTAATATATTGCCTATGACTGTGTGCGTATAAATGTCAGTCAAGTCACAGATTACTTGACTACCTTTTTTGACATTAAATTTGTGAATGTTTCTTAGGAAAGAAACCTTCACCAATATGAAATCTTTTGAACTACAGTGAGTTTTAAGCCATTCAGGGAGCTGAGTGCCCCATCTGCAAACAAATGGCGTGGAAAAATTTAACTTGCCAGTCACTGAAAGCTCATCTCTGGGTAAGATTCAAATATATACAACCGTCAAAATCAATGAGGAATATTTCTTATGGGTTAGCAGTAATATTTTAAGAATGCTGGCAAAAATAGTTTCACAGTAAAGGTGTGCTGAGCTACTCTATGTCATGGCCAGATCTAAATATAGCATTTACAGAAATTGCTTCTCCTGCAATTTTTACTTCTGTCATCTTTGCAACGTGTTAGTGTCACTCAATCAATGTGCTCATCTGATCATCACATTTTCAGATGCAATCACAGTGTTGTGCATCTCACTGCCCAAACCTGGGGGAGTTTCTGGTGAGCTGCTGAAGGTGCTGTGCTTGGGGCAAAGGGAAATTTCATCCTCTAGGTGCTGGAGAAGTTTTAAAATTCACTTTCACTGTGTGTAAGGCAGCATGGGGTGGACCAACTTTTTCTGTCAGAAATCCTTTACTGGCAAATTAATAATTAAATTAAATGAGTATGTGAAAAAAAGAAGTTTCTGCTTCCTGGCAAAACCAAGAGTTTGTTCTAATTTTTTGTCTTTCTTTTGAATCTAGAATTGGAACATAAAGCATTGAAAGTGGAAACTTTTTGAAAAAACAATTTCAATTAAAATTCTGGAATATTTTTCTTTAGGAAAGCTTCCTTTTGGAAGCACCACCACCAGTACCTGTCTGTTACTAAATCTTGTTGCTTTAGCAGAGATTTGTGTTCAGTGGCTGCTGCTGTTGTCAGCAGCTGCCCATCCCCATGCTGGCCTCTGGCCAGCTGCCTTTCTGGATTCCCCCAAATCCAGCTGCCTTGCTGTGACAGGGGCTTTCCAGGGGGTTCCCCTCCTTTTTGGACCAGAAAGGGACCAGGAGTGTGCTGGGCTCAGCTCAATCTTCCAGCAGAGCCGTTTTAGGGAGGTGCTTTCTAAATCATACACTATACACAGCTTTAAGTATTTGTGTGCCTAAAGCTCAGCAGCATTCATGCAACTGGCTCTCCTCAAAACAAAATGTTATCTCTTGGGATGGAATTGAATGCATTCCACTTCAAGTAATTTGTCAGAGAATTACCGTTTTCCATGCGAAAGAGGGATGCATTCTAATGTCTTCCTAATGCATTCAGATCAACCCCATGGAAAGACGGAGCCAAAGCAATACAGCAAAACCCCACTTCCACATTTTTCAAACATTCTCAAATATTCGTTCACAATTCACTTTGATAATTTTCCTGGATTATTTTAGAGCATTCAAATTTTGTCTGGGAAGTGAATTCTAAAGTCAAAACTCAGAAACAGAATTCGATATTTATGTGTGCACACATTCTTAGTATGAATCCTTATGTTTGCTGAATATGGGAACAGAAATACAGAAAGGAGGACCTCAAAACACACCTGTTTATAAATTTCTTGTTATTCAAAGGAGTTCATACTGTGGAAGCTGGACTAGAACATGTAGTGGATTTGGTAAAATACATAAGTGAACATAATTATGAGAGAGGCTATTTTCAGGTTCATCATAACAAACTTCATTTACCTACCTACATCATTTATTAGTCAAAATCAGATGTAATGAAGCATCTTTAAAGCAGCTAATTGCTAAGTGTTTGCATCTTCTGTATGATCAGGTTTGGCCTGGACGAAATGTCCCAACCCACCATGCTGGGGCAGTGGCAGAGTGACAGCACAGCTGTGAAGTTCGAAGTTGGGCAATAATTTAGCATATGGATGAGATGATTTTGTTGAAACAGAAGGGCAGTGCAAAGGAAGCTGCTGCTGCTTCTTGGAAGGTGCTGAGGACTTCTCTTCTGATGAGAGACCCACAGTATTTAGGTGTAGGAAATTATTATGGTGCTTGGAGGAAAGGGATTTGACAATCACATCAATTAATGCTTCATTTTGTGAGCAATTGCAGAAGCACAATAGGGGTCAGAGAAGAAAAGTATGGTATGTTTACTGTGGTGCTGCAGAAATGCTTTCCTCTTTCCCTGCCTTCCCCTCATTAAAAAAAAAAAAAGCCTCATTAAAATCCAGTAAAAGACACTGAAATTTTTATCATCCATAGATTTGCCACTGCTTTCTCTCTTGCTTGTGAGAGTTCAGACACACTGTAACGATTCAAAACTGTCCTTTCTGTAACTCTATTTTCTTCAGTTAAATTAAACCAGGGGGAATTAGCTCCTTTGATATTTCTCTTCCAAAGCTGGTTGAAAGTGTTGTACATGTGAAAAATGAGATTTTAAATGGAAGGAGAATGACTGACATTAATTTAAAACCCAAACTAAAGAGATAATTGCGTTCAGTAAAAGTCCTGTTACAATGAGGAGTTAGTCATAAGTGATTACATAAATTTTAGAGATTAAATGATTAAAAAAAAATGTTTAGGATTAAATCCTGTCCTGAGTGGAACAGAAAATGCAGAGGCATCCTCCCTCTTTGGCAGTGATACTGCTGCTGGCCAGATTAGAATTTATTGGGGAGGACTCAGAGATTTGCTGAGGAAACATTTTGTTGCTTACCCCAGGCCACTCACTTATCCAGCCAGTCTTGCTGCTTTCTGGGCAGGATGGTATTTATTCCTTACTCCTTAGAGTTTCTTAGGCTTTGTACCCAGATTTACCCTCTGAAAGCCAAAAAAACCTCCCTAATATTTCCCCCTTCTCTTCTTCTGTGCCAAAGATTATCCCTTAGTTTTTTAAAAAGGCAGTTGCTGATATGGAATAGGAATATTCACTGTAAATATTTTTCCTACATGAATTGTGGAAGCGACACCCAATTCTGAGCAGATCCATTTTCTGATTTAATTGGACCAACTGAATTGATTTGAATTAGTGGCAGGATTAGTTAGCAATAGCTGAGGGGGAAAAAGTTATGCTTTGTATCAGCAAGGCTTTATTCCAAATGCTTTGGTAAAACCAGATAGGTGGCTAAAGCATCATATAGGCATGAATCATGCAGATGGCTGGCAAAGTCTAGCAGTGCTACATGCTGATATTTATTCTGAAGTGTTCTATGCTTTGCAGTCTCATTTAATCTTAACACCAATCAGTCTTGCCAGTACTCATGAACAAAGCCTCTTTTCAAATTTAGTGCTTTTTTGAGTGCTTATACTTAGATCCTATCAAATTCCAAGTTCTTAAAATAAAACAACAAAGCAATGTCTCTCCCCAGCCCAAAGCCTGATGTTTTCTATGTATCAGAGTAATTTTGTTTTAAAAGCAGAGATTAAATTTGAAATGTCTCAGTAGAAGGGCAGTTTCTTTTATTGTCTTTACAAAGCTTAGTGCAACAGCAGCTCAGATATTTTCTTGGGTCTTACTCATATTATTAGAAGTATTTCAGTGTTCTTTACTAAGTTATCCTGTCTTCAGTCTTGGATCTTCTTGTTTGTGGCAGATACCTCAGGGAAAGAAACAACTGAAAATGTTTCAGTAACTTAGAAGGGCATGTTCCCATCATTTGGCTTTCAGACCTTCCACTGGCATAAAAAGGAATTTTTCTTTTAGAGAGATGTCAGTGTGACAGCTCTTAAAAAGCAGAACTGATGGGCTGCTGCTGCTGCATGGCTTTGTTTCCTCTAATAGAAAGATTTAGCGCAAATAAGTGTGTCCTGCATGAAATCACATTGCTCAGCTGGGTGTTAGGATGATGACTCACTAGTTTTTCTAGTCAGGGACATTATGGGGCTATGTGTGTCCTTCTCCTTCTGGAAAGGGTCATTTTCCTCCTGTGATACTGTGGCAGGAGCCTTCAGCCTCCCTGCCCAGCATGATGCTGGGCTGAGTGCCAGCTGCTGGCACAGCTCTTGGGTGGGGTCCTCAGGAGGTCCTGTCTCTTTTTCTGGCTTTTCTTAGATTTGAGGCACAGAAACACTGATCCTGTGTTTCTGGATGTTGTTTTCAGGAGGTGGAATGGAAACAGTGGTGTCCTGGCTTGTGATGGAAATACCAGTTTGTTTGAATGGGCAGTTTCTTGGAACTGATGAGTTGTGTCCCCATTGCCAAAAATTTGCAACTCCCTGAGCTCTGATAAGGATGCTTTCATCCAGTCCAACAGTAAACAGATACATATGTTCATCTCTTTTCTGTTTTCTGCTGCAATTTGTTATACACAAAATTGATTTCTCTTCCTTCTTTTTCCTGCAAATTCTCTCATTAAATTAAATAGTCTGAAAGGAATAACCATTAAACCTTCATTTCTAATTAATTAAGTGGTTTAAAAATCTAGGTCTTTGAACACTTCCCTAATTAATTGTGTAAAGCTAGATACAAAGTTAACAGGGAATGAAAGAGTATTACTTCAGGGAAGGGCTTTACAATAAACTATCAAGCTATCTACCAAGTAGTGCAGAAGCTATAAGACATTGGAGTTCTTACAGGCTAGAGGGGAAGTATCTTTCCACCAGCAGCCATGATGAGAGTGGAAACTCTCACAGTTACAGCCTGATCATAAACACATGTGATACCAGGTAAGCTCTGAGTAATTCAATGCTGAAAATCCTTCTGCGTCTTGTCACACAGCTCATGTCTCCTGTTCTGCCTTCAGCCTCTTCTTCTTCCCCTCTCCTCCAGCATTTTCAACAGCTCCTTTAAAAAATGTGGAAAAAGTCTCTCCTGAGCATTCTGGCTTCTGCTTTCCATGCAGCCAAATGTTTGATCTGTCCCTTCTCACTTGTGGATGTCTTATTTCATTGGGGATTTTCTACGACAAGTCCCTTTCGTTGTCAGCATGTACAGCTATTCTGTTTCCCACCTTTTAAGAAACTTTAATACTTGACATTTTGCAGTTTTAAAATGTATGTGACTCTGCCAGTTGATTTACATAATCCAGCAGTTCCCGATATTATTGACTACCTCACTAGTTTTTAATGTTACTGTGAATTTTATTAATGATCACTTATATCTGCTTCTAAATGCAATGTACAGCAGCACAGAGCTAAGACAGACACTTAAATTAAAATTTATGCTGTAAGATCTATCAGTTCTATAATTTAAATCCATTTAGCATGAACTTTGTTGTGTAGTGTCATAATGCTTTTTTCACTTAGAGCATCTTTTGGAACTAAATCAAATGAGATACAGAACTTTGTTCCATCAGCACAGCCACTTTTACAGCCAAGTTTGTACTTTAATGGGAACACAACTTGAATTTCGTTTGAGAGGGCCTATTTTCCATACACAGTAAATAAGCATACTCCTAGGCCCTAATGATTTGTTGATTATGTGACATTGGCTATTTTTTGATCCTGAATTCCTTCCTTCCTTCCCTCCCTCCCTCCCTCCCCACCTCTTCAATATCCCGAGACTGCAAAATACATTTCCATCAAGAGGGTGCCTGGCACTGACTGAAAGTTTCTGTAACTAGAAATAAAACTACATGACCTGAAATGTCTTCTGACAGAACAAAGCAATCCATCAGGTAACAAAATGGGTTTTATTATTTGGTCACCTGCAATGGCAAGGGACTGAACTGAATACCCCAGGATATCTTTCCAGCCCAGTGTACTGTGATTAGAAACGCAGGAAGCAGCAGATATGTACTCCCTGACATCAGGTCTCTGCAATGATTCTTTATTGAACTCCAAAGTCAATGCAAGACCCATTGTGTGGATAATCAAAATCCTTGCAATTTCCAGACCAGCTTCTCACAATAGTTGTGCTCCATGAGAGCAGTGAAACCACAGATGAAGATTCCTGGGACCACGGGGGTCATTCTAATATATTCCCTTACAGTTACAACACCAAGTTATAAAGCCTGCTCATAAATATATGAACACAGAACATAAAACTGAACTAGAGAATTAACTCCTGTTTGCAGTAAAGGCAATGACAGAGCTTGTTTTACCCAGAATTTACTACAGAATTCTACTCCTTCAGCCCTTTTTTTCTTTGCCCTTGCCTCCACTCACTTTTACAAACCCAGCTTTGATGTCAGTTCTGGCTTAGATGCTCTGGAGAGAATGGGAGAAAAAGAGACAGCATTACTGGTGACACTTGGGTAATACATTTCCACATCCAGGCTAGTCCCTTGGCAGTTTTATGTCAAGAAATGGGGATGAATGAAACAGATTAGCACAGAGTGAGATTCCCAGGTGGTATAAATTGACATAGCTTCTTTGGGCAGCTCTTTTACTAACTGAAATTGTTTTTCACCTCTTGAAGATGTGAACCACAAATTGAAGTGATATGAAGATTGAAAAAGAAATAAACCCCATATCTTTGCTGTTTTAGTTTCAGAGTTTAGCCAAATACAGTCTCATTAGGAGGTCTGTTATTTCATCACATTTTCTTCTGTGGCATCTGTCTCTTAATAGAGAATACTGAATATTTGCAATTTCTAAGGACATTTTAATTAAAGAAAGATGTTTGCTTTATGATAACTTTGCCCCCTGAAAAGTAATAAGTAAAAGAAATCCAGTGTGAGGCAGAGCAATCAACCATCTTCAGCATAACACTATGAAAAGTGGCTGAATTATTCACTTGTTTTGAGTGTTGTTGGTGGATCAGCTGTCGGCCCAGGGATCAGGAAGAACTGCAAGAAACTGCCCATCCAGTGGCTTCTCTCTGCATTTTCATGGCAAAATTCTGTCTCCCTGTTGAGAGATGCTGCAGCTGCTACTCAGGGGTGAAACAGAAGCGTGGTACCACGCAGGCAGCAAAAATAGTAATATTTCCCCTGAAGTTACCTTATTTTAAAACAAAAGAAACATTCTGCTCCCAAAAACACACTTAGCTTTTCCTCCTTCCTAAGCCAGTAGCACTCCTGCTGGTGCAGTGAGGCCGATGCTTTCAGTGATCAGATTGACTGCAGATGCATCAGCCATGCAGATGAGATGCTGCAGTCCTGTCATGTGTGCCATTCTCACTCAAAACATTAAAAATCCTGTATTTCCCTGACAGGCCCATGGACATGTTTGGGTAAAGAAATATGTTTCAAAGGGCAGAGCAAGGGAAAAGACTTTCCTACCCTTAAGACCGAAGCATCCTATGGCACAAAGTTGTTTTGATTAAATTTCTTAATTTTGAAATGTGGTAATAATATCTAGGTATCCCTTACAATACTGGAGTTTGCAGTGATTTCTCTGGATGTGAAGATTGCCAGGGGGCCAGCTGTTGCTGGTGTCTATAACTCACCTTGCAAAAGAGATTTTTATATTCCCCAAATTTGCCTTTTGGGGATCCTACAAAGCATACAGTGAATGCTTTCAACATTTGTGTGCCTGCACTTTGAAGACTGAGGAAAGCCATAACAAAGTCTGAGTTTAATAATATAGAAAGAGCCAGTAGCCTCTTTCTGTATGAAAACAGCTTTGAAAATGTAAATGGATTAGCAGTTAATTGTTAGAAATACATATCCCTTCATTTTCCCAAGCTTCCTCTCACCCAGAGCCCCGGGGATATGGTTGGAGGATTAGGGAACCAGCAGCTATTTCACAGCCCTGCTTAAAGACCCATTTGTACCGGTGTGGCCTGGTGCTATTGAGAGTGCTGGGACTCCAGCAAGTACCTGTGGGCTGTCTGCTTTAATTTACTGAGCAGCTGGGAGGTAAATGATGATATTTCAGAGCCACCACAGAAGGAGCGAAGCTCTGCCTGTAAGCCACTACTTAGCCACAGCCTGGATAGCTGAGAATTAAATTTTATAAAGGAAAAGGAAGCAAATACAGAAATTTAGACTTTTTTTTTCTTATAGAAGGATGTCTTAGCCCTGGTTGTACTTTAGATGAGCACCTTCTGAAGCTGTGTGTGTCCCCTGGGCCCTGCTGTTTCCAGTCTTTTCATTTCTTGACTTCTCAATATCATTGACTAAAATTAAAGAAAGGTTCAGAACATGCCTGTCAGTGCCTAAAATAGTCCTTAATTTGAGATTTTAATAGGTTTGGTTCAAATTGCCATCAGGATAAGGGGTAAGTTTTGGACTGCAAAGATCTACATGATTTAGACAATGCCTCAATTCCCAAGCAGCTCCTTGGCATTATTTTTTTCATATCAGCCACATCTATATTGTGTATAAATTGCTTTGGGGTTCTTGGGGTGAAAGGCTTTAGATAAGTGTAAATTACTGCGTGGCCTGTAATTATTTTGAAGTGGTGATTGCAGGGCTGTGCTTTTTATTTGTGTTGCAGGGGATTATGATTCTGGTATAGAGATATGGCAGCTTCAGAATTGGGGGAGAAATATGTTCTGAGACTTTGATTTATGTTTTTCTATTCTATTCTTTGAACATAGGTAGGAGGGCAAGAAGGAGAGCACAGACGTTTAGTGAACGTGCTCCTGCAGTGTAATTCATCTTTGAGGCTGAAACAGCAGGTTTATAAACTTGGTTAAGCAAGCTCCAATCTCTTTGCTGTTTTTCTTTCACCTTCTGGAAGCGCTTTTTGACAAATCACGCACTCTAATAAAAACATATTTTCGAATCAATTTGGAAAACATACTGCAATCAAAATAATGGCTGGATTATGTGTTTGGAGCCGGTGTCCTTTTATTGTGTGTGCTGGATGGCTGTATTACATTTGCCTCAGAGGTTGTGAGTAAATGCAATGAACAGTATTTTCCTACAGGTACTGTAGCTGTCAGCCTGCATTTGAGGCCTTCAGCATCCCAGTAAGCATAAATTGTGGTATTTTCCTGAGAGCAGGATAATATAATTTCTGGATTTAGTTGTTAGAAGATTGCACAATTGCTAGAGAATATGTAACTGCATATGAGACTTGGTTGCTCCTGATAAATTCTTCTCAGCATTGTGAGTCCCACAAGTCTTCAACAGCTCTCTGGGAGTTACTGAAAGGCTCGCAGCCCAAAAGAAAGAAGAAAGCCTTCTGATCTCACATCTTCCTTGGTTAGTTTAAGCCTTGTGACATTACACTGGAATTTACACTGAAACAGCTCTTGGTTTGTTGCAAAGTACAGGAGTGGGATCCACACTGTTTTTCCCCACATAATGTTCTACTTTTTTATAAGCAGAATATAAAAAGGATGTTAAGGCAGAAGGAAATGATTTCTATGCATGTTTACAGGATATTGGAATGAGCAGCTGGCAGTAACGTTGTGTCTCATTAACTAGGTAGTATTTTCTAACTGGTTGGATGTGATCCTTGATGTCACTGAAAACCCCTGATGTATGTGTGTGAAGGTACATTAGTGCATGCCACTAGGAGGCAAACATCATTCTAACAAAAGGAAGTAAATATGTTCCCAAGGATTTTTGGGCAGCCAAAACTTTCACAGCTTGTCAGCTGAAGTGCAGCAGCAATCCTGGTGGCTGAGCAGCGTGGGCTTGTGACTGACACACTTCTGACTGAACAGAAAAACAGAGATAAGGGGAATTTCAGATGCTTTCTTACTGAAAAGGCATCACAAATCTGAAGAAACTGGGAAGTTTTAGTCATGGAGGAAGAGAATTGTCATCCGGGATCATGTTAGCAGCAACATTTATGGATGTGAGCAATAGCAGTCAAGGGCACGGTCAAGTCTGGTCCTGGACTGCAACCCCACTGTTGTCTTCATAGCCTGTTGGTAGGGATTATAGCTAAAATAGGAGGTTGAGTTTCTCATTCATTACTGGTGCTGTGGACAAGTTCTCTTTTCAAATTCCTGTGGTTTATCTTCTCCCATATTCATTTAAGTTGTTTAAGTTCTTTAAATTTTCTTCCTCACCAGCATTTTCCTTCTACCATCTTGCATTTTAATTTCCTGGAGCAACAATTTGAGATGATGCAGAACCCCTATTTGACCAGTGGGCTCACTTTCAGCAATCAGCACTGCCAGAACAACTCTGGCACTTTGCCTGAGCCTCTGCTGTTCTCAGGATGCTCCCTCCTGCCCCAGAGGTGGGGAAACAAAGGAGTGACCTCCTAACTGCCTCCTTGGAAATCTGAACTGCAGTCCTGACATGGTTGCTGGCTATCCCATCTTTCATCCTGACTGATTAAAATAATGGGGTTTGCCTCAACAAAGGAACACATTCTGATGTACCTTTGCCTGCACCTGCTATTGCTTCCCTGATGGCCCAGGCCTGATGCCTTAAAGTGTTTTCAGATAAGGGAAAAGGCTGCTCTGTTCCCCTGCCTCAGGAGGGGCCATAACACATGGACACAGACTAAGCCAAAGCAATGAACTCTCTGAGAGAAGAATACACCAGAATACTAATCACTTATCTGAGTTTTTATAAATGTGGCAATGAGTTAGGGCCTTCCTCAGTGCCCTGAGAGTCTTGTAAAAATATTTTTTAAGTGGGGAGACAGGAATACATGTCTTGTAGGGAAAAGAGACTGAGGGTTTTCTTCAGGTTGAGAAATCATCTTTTCATTTCTGATAGCAATTGCTCCTTGTTGTTCCTGGAGCAAACTGCTCTGCAGTGTTTCAGGGAAAGTACTCATTTGATGGTAAATTATCTTTCATTTGTAAAAAAAAAGAATCCTGTTATGTGCTATGAGATTTACACAGAGTAAAGGAAGGGAAAGATTTTGTGTTATTCAATACCATTGAAGCATTATGGAAATAAATATGGTTTAAGTTTTATTCTTCTCTTTTTTTTTTCTCTTAGTGATAGTATGCCTCTGAAATTTTACTAAGGCTTGTATTAACCTGGATAGATGAAGGAAAATGATCTATGTAGCCAATATTTTTTTTCTGTAAGTTGTTTAATCTGGTAAGTATCTTTCCTGCAGCCTATGAGACCTAACAGAAAATCCTTCACTTCACCACTCCATAGCTACAAAACATTAATTTAAACTTCAAACCCTCTAAATAATGTAAAATTTCCTTTTCTTTTATGTTTCATTCTGGCTTTACTGGGAGCTGATTTCAGGATGATACCTCTACATACAAACAGTTCAGGGCAAAATTTCTTATCCCAAAGCAATGGCTCACCATTAAATTTGCTTTCATGAGATACGTACATAGTGCTTCCCAGAAGCAGAAGGAGCTGTGTGGTAACCTTTTCATGTGGAAGGGACAAAGAATTTGATCACATAAAGTTCTGCCATAGTAAATTTGGCAAAGCTGACAAGTTTTTGGGCTACTGTTAGGTACATAAATACTTGGAATGCTGGGCTGACTATCAGTGTAGGAATTCTTGTACTGTGTCAGAAGTTTAACTACCTGGTGTCTAATCTTTAAAAAGGGGGCTTGCCTCTGGATGATTTATTTTATGTATTGAAAATAAGGGAAATGATCCTGCTTAGACAAAATACTCTCAGTCTTGCTTGACATTTCATTCAAACTCTTGGGCTAATCTTGAACCTTCTGTAACTCCCTCTGGACTGGCTTTTGGCTGTGGTGTCAACCCAGAAATCCACTGCTCAGGCCTGTCTTCAGTGAGCAAGAGGATCCCTGGAGAGCCAGCACTGGACAGGGCTGGGATGTTCTTGCAGAGCAAGTGCTCTGCATGATGTTCAGTGTTTCCCATGGCAAGCAAGATTTTAAGGTGTAAAGAAGCACAAACCTGTGCTGAAACTTAACATTACTTGAGACTAGTTTTGTCATGTCTCCTCCAGTAGTCTGTGGCAGTTCCTGAGTGTGGTGCAATGTCCATGGGCGGGGAGATGGGTGGCTCTACTCCTGTAAATCCTCACACGTGCAAAAGCATTACTCATCCTGGAGCTCTTGCATGGTAGAAATATTGAATCCTGTTAGCAGTGTGACTAATAGTTATGCATGAAATTAAATCTACTTCTCAGATAGGTCAGGTTCACCTTCTTCTTTTTATACTGCAATGGCTTGTGCAAATAGAAGGCTAAATGAATGCAGTGAGATGGAGCAGAGTGCTCCAGGGGTCTACTATGGAATTCATGTGAAACCCCAGAAAAAAGATTTGTTCTTTTTTCCTGAAGTTCCTCACCTGTGAAGTATGTCTATCTGTCAATATACAGAGTGCTAAAGAAAATGAATATAGCTTGGTGGCAATAGCTTGGTTGGTTTTTTGCTTAATTTTGTTTTCTTGGATAGTATTGCCTATTCCTCTGAAGCCTCACTTGAAAATGAAAAGGACTCAATGTTGCTCTTTCTTCTTTTCTCTTTGAGTCTGGTAACAGGCACACACAGGACAGACTGGAGGGATCCTGAAGAAGATACTCTTTGCTTGTGGCACTGCCTGTAGTTCATCAGAATTAATGCAGCAGCCCACAGAGACCTGCTAAGAGGTGCCCTGCAAAGTGCTGCTCATAAAGCCACCTCCTGTCTGTGCAGGTCTTGTGGGTTACACATTCAGTTGATTCAGGCACAGACCATTTTCTCTTGCCTCTGCTTGCAGTTTTATATCTCAAAAACCACTTGCTTCTCTTGCCTGGTAACAAGGCAGTTGTATGCAGGCTGTTTCTTCCATCTCTTCTCACAACATACTCCCTGCACTGAATCAATGATATGTAGACATTGCTGTATCTATTTTCATGCTATCTCCTGTTTTCAGGCAAAATCTAGTAGAAATAATTCATTATTATTGTAACAGGGAAGATTTTTTTCATCTTCTGACTATAATTCAATACCATTCACCTTCACAGAAAATTAAGTGAAGGAATCACTGTGCACCAATGGTTCCTGTGTGCAGCAGAACTTTTTAGTATACCTTTGGTTTCTAAAAGGAGTTGCAAATACTTAATCTAAATATTTTCTATTGAAAAAAAAATGTAGTGAATAAGAACAGAAAGTAATCATAACTAATACACCCTTATACCTCCGTGGATATTAGCTAGTATTAATGAAGAACATCTATATTTGCTTCTCCATCAGTTCCATATATTGGACTGGATATTGTAAGTTTTGAGCATGTGTTTAAGCAATGGAATGGAGTCTCTTTGATTTTGTTCAAAATTTCAATTCGTGAACCATGCTGAGCTGGTTAGAAATCATCCTGCAAAACCTCAAGGCAGTAAGCTGTGAGGGAACTCTGGAGTGCTGAAAGGAGTGGGCACACATACAGTTAATATAACACCTGGCAGGGATAACACGGTGCTGCCCCAGTGGGAGAGGTGTCCCTTCCCTGCAGCAACCAAACACTGTGGGTTAACACAGCAGCACCAGCTCCTGGCACTGCAGCCAGGCTGAAAGCTGGCATCCCGCTGATTTATTGAGTCTGCCTGAAGTTGTGCTTTACTTGAGGGAATTTTCCTTCACATTCCCTCCAACAGCTGCAGACTGAAGGCTGCAGGGCATGTGGGATTGTGCACATGTGAACGTGTGTGTGTGTGTGTGTGTGTGCATGGCCTCCATCCTCCTGGAGCAGCTTTTCCTGGGATAACTTGAGCTGTGTGTGAGCTTGCTGGCCATGAGCAGCAGTGCATGATAGCTGCTGGCCTTGCCCTTGAGAGCTGCTTGGGGTAGAGGATTTTTGGAAGCTCAGTGGAGGCAGGCTCTGCCCTGTTCTGTTTCACACAAGCCTAGCACTCACACACAGCACGGCTCCTGGTGGGTAATTATTCTGAGGGAGCTGGCAGCCTCGCAGTGATCCCAAGTCAGTCTCCCTTGTGGTATTAAAACTTCTTCATCCATAAACAGGGAAGTCTGTAATCTGATTATGAACTGGTGTGAATTAGAAATTGAGTTCACTTGTGTCAATAGCTGCCAACATGTGCGAGCAGAGAATTAGGCCCTTGGTATGTGGAGCAGCAGTAAGACTAAATTTTATGCACTTGCATAAAACAGAAAAGAGAGCAAATATTTTTCTACAGCTATAGAAAAACATGTTACCATGATGTATCTATAATTACCAATATATCCACTTTAATATTTTATTTCTCAGGATGGTGATTATACAATTTATGTAATGTGGCAAAAAAAAAAAGGAGAAAGGGTTGTGGGGATTTTTTAAGAGCATAAGGTTTAGAAAATAAGAGGGAGGAAAATGTGTGGCGGGGGAACTGTATTGGGAGTTTCTAAGAGCAGGTTACTGCAGGACTTGAATAGTGATCAGGAGCCTCTGGGAAATGCTGCCTCCAGCAGCAGTTCTGCTGCCCACAGCCACTCGCTGCACTTGGACAGTGGGACGGGCAGGCTTTTCTGTCACAAGCAGGGATTTTCTTTTCTCTCAAACCTTCTGGACAGCTTGATCAATTTTCCTGGCTGATCATGTTGATTTCTTACTCATTTTAGATATTTCAGGAAGGAGATTGTTCAGTGCACTGAGGGGCTGCTCCAACATGGGCAAGTGCCACTTGCTCTATTGCATCTGCTCCCAGCTTTAATATTCTCCAGCATATTTTGGTAATCAGTCAGTTATTTAATTGTACCCTAAAGGCACTGAAACATTGGAGAACCTCCTTGCAGGGCTAACATGGATGCCTGCATTAGCAGTCAGCACCCAGAGTGAACTGCATTTTGCTAAGCAGCCAGTTCCCAAAGAAGATTACACCTATGGAGGATTAACAGCCACATCAGGGAACAGGAGGGATGGCAGGGAATGACATTACCGGAGAAGCAAGCAGCAGAGTGGTGCTCGGGAGGATTTCAGCAGGCATTTTGTGGAATCCCCCTCTATTGATCTGCCTTGTTTCTGGGATATTTTATAATGACAAACCATGCACTTATAGAGATTTTACAGCTCCAGTCCTTGTTAGGTTCATCCTCTAATTAGGTTCCACCTTGTGAGAGCAGGAGGTTAATCAGCAAACTGTACTTTCTAGGAATAGATATCTCAAAATTTTAGAAGTTGCTTTAAAAACAATGCCAGCAAATTATTGATCTTATCTCTGTCCTTGGCAACTATTTAACCCAAGCTGCCTTTTCTTTGTTATTATAAGGAAGAGATTTCTCTATTAGCTTAAAGCTGGTTTTGGGGCTCGCATGGAAGGTCAGCCACTGTGAACATAAAATCAAGCATGAAAACTTTACACAAAGCTCATAAGAGCTTACAAAAACCCACAGATACTCAATCCAACTAAAATTGTCATGAGTTCATTTTTTTGTCTTAAAGAAGTTCCCATGTGAGATTGTTAAACACAAGTATTTTTCAAGATTAAGAAGAATGTCTTTGAATCTTCCAGGCTACTTCTGCTTGCTTGAGCTCCTGGTGACAATAACTTGAAGTAATCATCTTCTTTTCAGGACAAATGTTTGGGCAGAGTATGGTGAAAGTTACCCTGTTAGCCCTTTACCCAAACAGCCATTTACTCATTCCCTGCTCCTCAACACTCACCTTTGAGTAGAATCACGTCTCATTTTTATGTGAGGGTGGTTTTTTCCCCATCTATATCCATTAAGTTTCTTTCCTGTCTGCATATGATAGAGAGAGGTGAAAGAGCACTGCTGAGCCCCTGATATGCTTTCTAAATGTGGTTTTTATTGCTCAAAATCCAATAAATCTGCTAAGGTGAAGGAGGCTAATGTGAGCAGTCCTGCAGGCTAGAGGCCAGCCTGGATGCCTCACTCGTGGTGCCTGGAGATGATCAAGTCTGAGCCAGGAGGGACCTCTTGCTGTGCCTTTGCTTTGCATTTGGCTTCCTTTGGCAATGACATTTTTCTCAGTATTACTGGAGGAAACACTGATTTCTTTCCCCTCTTTGGAGGGGTTGTTTGTACACAGGGCTGCTTTCTGCAGACTGAGCAGATCAGTCTTTTTCTCACCAGCTCCCTCTCCAGCAGTACCTGCCTTTGTGTCCAAGTTAAGGTGTGCAAAATGAAATTTGACTTTGGAATATTGTGTGTGAGATGATTTAAAGCAGATTTTCTTCCAGGAAATTAAAATCTTCTGAAAATAAACCCCATTTAAAAGAGGTCTGGCAGATGTCTGAAGTCATGATGAGATTTACAAGCAGAGATGAGGGTGCCCATAGACCTCTGTGGGGTTGTGTTGGGCTGTGACCACAGTATGTTCTCAGCCTTCTCCTTTGCAGAGTGGGATGGACCTTCAAGTAGCAAAGCACAGCCTAAAGTCTTTAGCAAAACTTTTGTTTTGTTGCATCGCTATTTTTTGGGTACATGCTTTGTACATTTTCTTCAGCTTACTTAAAAAAAAAATAAAGAAAAAGAGGGAGTGGCAGTAGGGGAGGAAAATGAGACAGAACCATAAAACAAGTTCAACCCAGGACCTGAATTTTAAAACTCATTTTATTTTTGAGCAATAACTTCCTGCACTGGGAGTATAACTTTTGATACGGCAGCAAATACTGCTCAACAGCCTCCCTTTTGAAAGAACAGATGCTTCAGAGATGCCTGAAGCTGGAGTCTCATGCAGGGAGAGGTTCCAAATCAGCAGTTTCTTTAGGAGACTTGTGCCATGGCTTCTGGCCGTAGTCTGTCCTCGTCCTTCTTTGCTTCCTCTTGAACCAACTTTATCAGCCCTGGCTGCAGTTTCCTGCACCCCTCAGAGACACCCCAGGAATGCCTAGGTGTGTGGCACACTGTGTCTTGTTTTACTGGGAGGTTTCTCTAAAGTAAGAGTCGTAAAAGGATGTTATGCATATACAAAATACTGCTTGCTCATTTTCAGCCTGCGGTGTCACAATCTGCTCACAGAGCTCACCAACTTCCATCCCCAAATCCTGGCTTTGGCACCAGCTCTGGGTTGGACCTGCAGAAAGAGTATCTGTGTGTTTCTGGCAAGGTCTGCTCAGGAGTCTGGAGGGTACGGATTCTTAGCTTGTACCACAACCAACCCCACTGAAAATTATCTGGGTGAAAGTCTAATTAGAGAAGCATTTCCTCTGCTCCACGGGGAAGCGTGGAGCTGTTGCGGTCCTGAACAAAGCGCGGTGATTTCGGGACCCGGCGTGGGGCCGGGAGGCTGGTGCCTGTGCCTCGTACCTGCGTTACATAAGCACGCCCGTACCCCGCTACCGCAGCGGGCTGGAGGCGCTTGCAACCGAGGGAAGAGGCGGCAGGAGGGAACGGGGAAGGTAGAAAGGAAAAAAAAAACCCGGAGCACGAAGGAAAGAGCAGCCAGCATAAACTTTCTACTGCAGTCTTACTCATTCCGGCTGAGAGCACCGCGGGCCCGGCTTTCCCAGAGCGGGGCTGATCCCGCTCATCTCCCCAGCCCCGGGGGCGAGGGCGGCGCGGCCGGCTGGGCTCCGCCCGCGGCTCCGCTGGGTCCGGGCCGGTCCCGGTCCGGAGCCGGTCCGGCGGGCGGGGCGGTGCCGGGCGGGGCGGAGCGGGTCCGGCCCCGCCGGGCGGAGCTGCCGCGGCGCCCCGGGGTGCGGAGCAGCGCAGCCGGAGCCGCAGCCGGAGCCCCCCGGCCGCTCGGAGGCGCCGGGAGGGACCCGCGGGCGCCCCGTGCCCGCCCGGCGCCGCCGGCAACATGAACCAGACGGCGACCGTGTCCCACCACGTCCACTGCCACTCGTCCCGGGGCGTCAAGGTAGGGCGGGCGGCAGCGGGGCTCTCCGGCCGCCCTCTCGCTGCCGCCGGGCCGGGCGGGCGCGGGGAAGTTCGGCGGAGCTCGGGGAGAGGCGAGGGACAGCTCCGGCCGCGGGTCCCGCCGGGCGGCGGCACCTTCCGAGCGAGCCCTGCCTAAAGTTGCCCCGAGCAGGCGGCGCTCGGCACGGAGCTGCCGGTGCCTCCCGGAGCGCTGCTCCGCAGTGCCGGCACGGCAAAGGCTCTGCTCCCGGGAGGCGGTGTGAAATCGACTTGTGGGACGTGATTCTGGTGGTGCGTGCTCGGAAGGAGCCGGGAGCGGACGGGACGGGGTGCTTGCTGCTGGTGGCGGTGTCCTGGCGTGCGGGAGAGTTGGGTGGATGCTTTGGCCGGGCAGTGGAGGAGATCCTGCTGGGGGAAGAGTCGAGGGAATAGAGGGCTCTGTCCTCGACTGCCTTCTTGCCCAACCTGTGACACCATCCCGCCTTTGCATTGATTGAAAACTACTTTCTAGCCGAGTTACTGCACTCTGGAGTGATAGAATGAAATCCCTAACCAGATTGGTATTCAGTAGGAAGTACCTCTGCAGAAATAAGTGGTTTTTTGGTTTCTTTCCCTGAAATAAAATAAAAACACAGTCAGTGACAATATTTGATTAGTGACTCTTAGTCCTGAAAAAACAACATCTAGAAATTTTACACCAGCTATTTTGTTACATAAAACGATGCGAATGCCTGAAGAGTTCACTTCAGTGCTTTTCTGTGGTTGCAGGCTGTGCTTGGGTTTGTGTGGGGTGAGGAAACCTGCTGGGGCTTCACTCCTTGTGCTGCAAAGCTGAGGGGTCTGGGGTTCGTTTGTCTTCTCAGGAGGATCAGCTGAACTTCACATCATGTTAGGAAATTCTCAGTTGGGCTTTATCCCATTAGTGCCGGGAATAAAAATCATGACTTAGAGCTGAGGCAGGAGGGGATAAAGGTATAAATCTTCGATTAGCACTGTCATTTTTATATAGGCTGCATTAGGCTGAGCAGTGTATGATCAGTAATGCAGAATGTCTGCAAGCTCAGGGATGGGGACGGGGGGTTACCTGTGGCTCTAATGACCAGTTGTGTGAGGTATAACTGTGTCCATCACACCATAGACCAGCCCCTTAGTTTATGCCCAAATAGGCAAGGTCATGGAAAATGAGGAATTACAATTGCCCTGGCCTACTTCAAAGAGTCAGCAAATATAATCTTAAATTGCTTAAAACCGTTTCATCCTCTCTAGGTCTATCTCTGAAAGTACTAGAGGACAGAGAGCAGTGTGATACTTGCTCTGGGAAATATTCCCTTGTTATGTTTGGAACAGCCAATGCTAATTTTTCACTGCCAGAAACATTTATTAAATTCATTTGACTGGACTTCTAAGCCAAAACAACAACAACCACCAATATCAATATGCCATTAAAAAAAAAAAAAAAAGAAAAAGAGCCAGAGGAGTCAATAGTCTTCAAAAAGAGAGAACATGAATCAGAGCCTTCTAGACATGAGTCCATTTTACAACCAACACAGTAATACTGATGCCATTAGAAAACTGTCTCATTTTTCTGCTCTTAATTCCATGTGTCAGGTGTGAAATGTGCTTTATAAATAGTTCTAAGTGCTTCAATGCTGAGCCAATGGATACTCCATGAGAAAGTATTTACGACTGTAGAGGAGCAGTAACTTCCCTATGGTAATGAGGACCTTGTATTGGAAATTACTTCAAAAATACTTCATTAGTAACCAGACAAATAGAAATTGCATTTTAGGTATGACTTCCCAAGAAACAGTGTTAGTTCTAGCAGTTATGAAGATTCAAGGAAAAAGGTTACAGGAAAACTTCACACCTATTGGAATGAGATCCCTAAAACCCCTTATTTTATTCCACTTATATTTCTCCCCAACACACAAAGCTGTGACATCTCAGCTCCTGTGTTAACATCAATGCAATGTTACTTCTCAGTGGTTTTTGGATCAGCCACTCTGCTTTGTAGCACAGCATAAACTTCTAGATTCACGGAACAAGAAGCAGAATGATCCACTTGTCCACTAAATGGAATCCTGCAAACCTCATCTGTGCCATTTCCCTCTCTGAATCACCCTGGGGCTGCAGGAGGGCTGGTGCCTGCATGGAGGGACACCCCTGGGCCTTTCTCACATCCATCTTTGTTGAGGGATGGGTACAACCTTTTGCATCCATGAACTGAGTGCACTGCATCCAAAGTAAGTTAGATGACGGAGAAACAAGCTGACAGAGGAAAATGAACATTGAGCAAGGAAAAAAGCCTAAAGATACCAAACCCCTTGGATAAAATGCCAAATCTCCTACAAAAGCCTTTTACCTCCAAGACTCTTAATAGCTTGTCCTGAGGTGATTGCAAACCTCACCACCTCACCACCTTGCTGACACTACTGTGTGCAATGATCTTTCACTCTAAGATGTGCAACAAAAACTTACAGGGTCTAGCTGGGAATGCCTAATACCTGCCTCATATCTGTATCATTACATGCTTGACTCCAGGATCCCCCCCATGGCTATGAAATTGGTTTTATTCTTCACAGTTTTGGCTCATCTTTTCAACACAGCAAGCAAATTAGCTCTTCCAGGAGAATCACTGAGTTTTGTGCACTTCCATGTTGTGCTGATGGCCAAATAATTTTTCAACATTCTTTTTCGTCTGACAGAGAAAAATTCTGTTAAAACATTGTTTGCCTAGCTCAGAGGAAAGAAAGAAAAAAACTCCACAACCCAGAAAATAGAAAATAATAATTATCCTGGCTAGCTAGGAAAAACAAACCAAACATCTGTGTGAAATTTACCAGGGACTGTGGAATAGAAAAGTTCATGTCTTGCTCTTAACACAGTCGTGATTACAATTTGCTCTTATTAAAAAAAAAAAAAAAAAGATGGAGTTAAGCTAATATTTCTGTGGCTTTATACATTCTTTAATAATAAAATAGTCTTTACCAGATCACAACTCTCTGCTGTTATCAACCTCATATTGATCTGACTGTGAGCTGGATCATGGAAAGAGTTACTAATTGGCATTTCAGAAGCACATAATTACTGTGTAATAGAATATGTATGTTATAACCTTTTACTCTTCTTTCTTTGCTGCCTTCCTTTCACTTTTATTTATTCATTAGCTCTTAGATTGTAAACTATAAAAGGAAAGTGCAGCTATGTCCTTAGCAAAAATTCTGCAGCAAGTTTGATTAGTGTCCAGGGACTGTATCAGCAATTTTTACATTTCAGGTTTATTGTAGTAGTGTTGTAGCACCTGCTAATTGATGGGTAGTGGTGTACTAATAGTTTTCTTATTTACAATTAGGTTGAGGAGCAAAGACTTTAAGGGGGTTTGTAGTGTTCCCTTTGGACTTCTATGTGTTTGGAGCAACTAATTTCTTTTTAAACCAAACCTGTGCCTTAGCAGGAAAACATCTGCCCACTCCTGCAAACTGCAAACCCATCTCCTCCTACAGAAAGAGAGCGAGAGAGAGAGATAATCATATCTAGCTGTACCTGGCCATAAGGGCTGCTTGGTCACACTTTTTGGGTTGAAACTTTGAGTAGTTGGATCTTTGAATGCCCACAGCATGTGCACTCACCAGGCCTCATGCAGATAGGAGAATCACTGCAATCTACCAGCTGCTTAGGAAATAAATCCCTTAAAATGAGAGCAGCGTTTCTGAAATCCATTACATCAAAAGCAAGTCACTAACAGATAATCTCAGTGAGTGTTCAATTATGAACTAGCCAGGATACACAGCAAAGGGCACAAGTGATACAGGGCTGTGGCATTGGTAGGAACACAGTCTATGGCAGCATAATGATGCAAAAAAAAAAAAAAAACCCAAATGAGTGGTACATTTAAATGGAATAAGTTTTCATGGTGTTTTGTTTAAGGCAATATGGAATTTGAGCAGTGGTGTGCCATGTGCCAACATGTTTGTCTTGCTGTGTGAGGAGCTACAGCTCCAGGGAAGTGCAGTGTGGTGGTGGCAGGAGGCAGTCTGGCCATGGGGACACATGTCACTGTCACCTTCAGGATGTGGCCAGCTCAAAATTCATGCTTAGAACAAAGTAAATATTTCTATTTTCCAAAGCACTGAGAAAATGTACAACACTCCTGTGTTTATTCAGTTCTTGAGACTCTGTCTGGAGGTGTATAGTGACCTGTTAGGGGACTCCAAAAATTACAGGTTATAGCACTCATCAAAGAGACTTGCTTGGAACATGATAGAAATACCTTAAGTGTTGTTGCCTGAATGCATTTTTGTTAAGTGGAGTTGCTGGTGTGATTTATTTGTATTTTGTAGACCAAAACTAGTGCATGATGACACACACAAATATGTGGAGACAAGCTGGATGTCTCTAGGTGGAAATTTGAAGAACAAATTACAACTTTTAAATCTTCCCATTTCCATGTATTACCTTTCTGTATTTTTTCAGTCTCCTTGCCAATCTGTATTACCAGAGAATAACTGGGGCCTTTTCCTGTTAAAAAGTCAGTACTTTGTCACAAGAAGGGGCAGGGAAGAGGGAAAAAAAACAACATTTGGAATGCTTATATTTTCTCCTTCCAGTCTATGAATAAAAAATTGCTCCATGTCAAAGGTAACATCAAGATTAGTTTTTATCTTGTACTGGTTAACTAAAGGAGAGAGAGAAA
The DNA here is from genome assembly GCF_015832195.1 of Motacilla alba alba. NCBI lineage: Eukaryota > Metazoa > Chordata > Aves > Passeriformes > Motacillidae > Motacilla > Motacilla alba. The sequence goes on from NC_052022.1 coordinate 7,640,053, forward strand.
GGGAAAGAGTTGCTATCAAATCCCCAGCTGATGCCATAAGGAGCAGCACAGTGTCTCCATAGGTCTGGTGCTCAGGCCCGGTGTGTCCCAGGAGCAATTGCCCAGCAATCCACAGCCAAGATGGAAGTGGTGGGGGTCTCTCCTTGCAGGGGAGCTCAGTCCCATTGCCTGCTGTGACCTTGCTGGGAGGGTATGTTTGCTGCCACTTCCTTGCTTACAAATTGTAAATATGCTTTCAAAATTTCCACTCTTAATTCCCCGCTCTTTTCATAAAACTTCAAAGCAATTAGTGAAAAGTGCAGACCCTTTTATATGCGTGAGTATAACCTGATTCTGTGGTATAGCTTTGATATATATATATATATACACTATATATATATAATATACAGCCAAGCCCCCCCCCATGTATTTTAATACATAGATAATTCATGGCTTTTGGTGTAATGCTGACCATAGGGATTTAGAAGGCAGTCACTTTAAAACTAATAAACACAAAGATACATGAACATGGTAGTAAATTATAATTAATAATGGCTTAGTACTTTCCTGATTGTAATCATATAATTTTTTTCCTACTGCCCATCATTACTTTAAGGAATAGGGCATTAACTTTGATTCTCTTTGAAGCCACTTAAGTTATGGGTCTGTGAGTGTTACATAATACCTTCCTGAATGGACACCACATCATGAGGAATTTAATTTTTCTCATTCTTTAATCCAAAACTGTTTTACTAACCATGTGTTAGGAAAATTTTGTGCTTATTTGGTTCAGTATTTCATTCTTAAACTTAGCATAGTAAGACTGGCATGCAGTCTAACATATGAGCATTGCTTTGTAGTTTGCTTAGGTCCTGTTTAAAGTTTTTATCTAAGGTCCTCAAATTGAATTATAAATGTTAAGTTATGCAGCATCCAGGTTTGTGACTGCGCTGTGTTAATCATTTGACAGGTTTTTGGATCAGTGACTTTGACTTCTCATGTGCTGACAACACCCAGTGTTACTGGCAGCATGTGCCAGAAGCAAAGCAAAATTAGCTTCTGTGGCTCTTAAAAATGAGGCACCTGATATGGCAGAATGCATTGGGGGCTTTTTGTTTCAAAGGCAGAGAATGAGACAGGCAGTTTTGTTACAATGTGAATGGAACCAAGAGTGATTCACAGCTATATACGCCAACCCAAGGGACCTGAGGGAAGGAACACCTAGAATGAGAGTCATCAGCTTAATTAAAGACTCTCCACAGTCCTGAGCTGTGAAGCTAATGCAATGGCTGCAGATGAGGGTGTGATTTATTTCATTTTAAATTTAACCGGTGAAATAGTTTGAGTGAATTATGCTTTAAAATGCTAATTTCTCAGTGCTGATGGCAAAGGCAGCTCCAGTGCCCAAGCTGGGTGGGTGGTGGGTGTGTGCTGTGGGTCTCATCCCCACATCAGGAGTGCCAGAGGGAGGGAGGATGCTGGGCCCTCCAGGGAAGCAGGATAATGTCCAAAGATGTTTAGAGCTTAGCGATACTGATGCTGGCCTTGAGCTGCTGACCTCTTCCCTGAGGATACATCAGAAAAATAATCCAAAGTTAGAGTTTAAAAAAGGAAGCGAGTGGAACTGGAGAGAAGGAGACGGCTGTTTGAGCTTGTGTGTGACCTTACCAAGGGAAAAGGATGGGGAAGGTGAGCCCTGGGGAAGTTCTGCAGAAAGTTGAGAAGGAAGTAGAGATGATATCTGAAGGACACCTTGAGGCAGTGGCGGCAGCTTGGCAGGAGGAGGCAGAGACAAGGGAGTTTCAGGGAAACAGAACCTGAGTGTGACTGGCTGCTAACGGCAGCTGGCAAGTCAAGGAAGATCAGAATGGGGTATTGTATTCTGGCTTCAGCTAGGGAGACTGCACTTGGGATATTGGCTGTTGGGTTAGATTACGTTGCTAGATCTGACCTGTCACACAGAAGTTGTTGCAGAAAGTCACAGCCCTAAAGAGAAACCAAGAGACAGAGATAATGTACTTCTTTGGAGAAATGACAGAGATGAGGTTTGCAAAGTTATCTCACTGTGGAACCCCCAGAAGCAAGGGAGCACAGTGTCTGCAGGCTTCATGCTGGGGAAAAAACTCATAGATATATGTGTATATTTGGAAGAGTGAGGCAATACGAGGAAAAAGAAAAATATATGCACAGGGTTTGTTATAATTAAGTCCACTGTTTTGTGTAGTAACATAGAAAAATAACTAAAATAGTGCCAAAACCATGAGTTTGTTGGGAAAGTTATGATAATAATTATGCAAATGTTTCACCTTTAAGAAGAGGTGTGGAGAGCATACAGTCATAGTATTTTGCTAATTTTTGTCCAAATTTGGCTACCTGTGCAGCAATGGTTTAGCACTGTGGGAGGCAATAACAGTATACATGTGTTAAATTATTTTTTAAAAATTTCAAGTTGTTTTAAGCTTATTTAATAATGTTAATTGGTGTGGCTCATAAAAAATGAATATTTCATTACCAATAATAAGCCTATTGCTTCTTGTACAACCTGAGCTACTTCTGCAAGTAACGGATGTCAGGTGTAGTCATTCAGGGACATTTCTGCATGAGGATTTCTAAGAATTTTCACGTTAGCACAATGGTGGTGAAATCAAAATTAAAGCTATTTGTGTAAAAGAGTGTGCAGCTGTGAGAAAGTTGCTAAACACAGAAAAATTGATGCTGTTCTTTTAGAGGGTAACACTTAGGTTTTATGTTCCTGCAGCTTGAGAAACATGCTAATGCATAATATCAAACTTGCCTTTACGTTTATATCATTAAAAAGACAAACTTTGTTTTCAAAGGTGGCTGTTCTTAAAGGTGGTAATTGTGTTCCTCCTGCTGCTGGGAGAGCCCCGTGCCTGATCCCATCCCAACTGTCCTTTTCACCAGTGGGGCTTTGCCCAGGGACATCCCTGGCTGGCAGAGTGTCCTGTTCCTCGGAGAGGAACCTCTGTAGGTGCAGTAGGGAGAGAGTTTCACACCCCGTGGATAGGTGAGATGCAAACATTTTCAGTTCTGACAAAACCAAGACCTGCTGAATGTTTTTCACGGGGGGAGGGAGGGAGAAAGCTGGGGCAGATTCCTGTGCCTGGTGGTCACGCTGGTGGCTGTAAATGCTCTGTTTGTGCTCCTGCAGAAGGTGGAGAGGAGTTTCTCCAGGGCAGAGGATGGTGCTGGAGCTTTTCCCCGAGCTCTGCAGCACCATGCAGGTCAATGCACCAAAGTCCATTAGCTTAAGGGGAGCTGATTTCTTGGTGCCAGTGGTGAGGGCTGGGTGTGCCTCTGGGGACCCCATTTCCTCAGCCCCTGCCGCCTGGGTAAACGATCCGTCAGAGATCTGGAATGGTGTCTCTGAACGTGCTCTTCACTAAAACAGTCAAGGAATGAAGAATATTTGTTTAAATTCTTGTTTATTAGCCTTATTTATGTTTTTAAAATTGTGGTTTCAGGAGTGTAAAGGCAAGAATCTATCCCTTGGCTTAGTTTTTCCCTGGGTATTATAGATGAATAGCAGGCTTATGTTTTGAAATAAACTTTTTTCTTTTGTAAAATCAATTGCTTAGGCAGGAGAGTTCCTGACTTCCCAATTAAGCAATTTATCTAAAAGAAATCTTTTTTTTCCCTTCCCTTCAGAGCATTAAACCCTTACTCAGCTTGAAAGCTACATCAGTCTGCCAGTGTGGGATTAATGCCACAAACGTTGCTGCTCATATTTGCTGCAGAGATGACCTGCAGACATGACCATCATGTTAAAAAATAGCTTTTATAATTCCTTGAGCCTGATAACAGAGCCAAAAAACCTGCTTCTGTTTTCCTGCATTTCTTCTTACTGGTTAGAGGAGGGGAGGAGGCACAAGATGTGGTGCCTGTCCCCGATGGCCCATCCATCCCTGCTGCCTCCTGGGGCTTGGGCAGTTTCTGGAATGGCTTTCTGGCTGCAGTGGCTCTGCCTTTGCCATGTCCCTGTCCCGTGGGCACCACGGGAGCATTGGCACACACGGGTGCCCCCACGGGCTGTGTGTGAGCACAAAGCCTGGCATCCTAAAACCTGCACTGAGCCTGGTCCCACTGCGCACCAGGAAGACTTAGGGCTTACTTTGGCTTTTTGGGTAAATCTAGGGAAGGGAGGAGACTTCTTGTTTTCCTCTTGACCTGTTTGCTTGTTGTCAGTATAAATAAGTTTGAACATGTTCTGAGATTATCAGCACAGCTCCTGAACACTAAAAGGAATCAACCCCTCAAATCTTCTGAGCTTTCCCATCACTCACATTTTACCTGTACAAGAAAATCCAGGTGTGTGTGTGTTTGTGGCACTGAGCAGCACAATAGTGTGTTTATTCACACTCTGAGCTAACCTTGCTTTTCTGAGAGGCTGGAAGGAAATTGCTGTGCTTCTGCATTTTCTTGTGGGACATATTAGTTTCTGCTGCTCGTAAGGATCCTTTCCCCAAGTCTTCTGCTAATCCAAACCCAAAAAACCATTCTGACAGGGCTGGAATGACTGACTAAAGGTTTTCTTGCTGTAATTTATACACATATAAATAATTTCTTAGTTGATTTTTTTTTTCCATAAAGGACATAATGCCTTATTGATGGAGCTGAAAACTGGAAAGCTGGAATTTGGGGTAGACTCATGAGTTCTGTTTCCCCTGGTGGTAACTGTTCATCCAGGCAGAGATTCTGCAACTGTTTCTGCTGGGCTTTTCCAGGGAACCAAAGGTGGCTTTCAAAGTTAACAGTTTCTCTTAGGAGGTGGAAGGAAGCTTTCCATGGCTTGGCAGGCTGACCCAGCTGCCCTAAAGGTCAGGGTGACCTCAGCACTGCGGCGGGCAGAGCTGGGACCTCTCTCGCTTTTCCTTTGTGGCTTTCTGTTTTCTTCTGGGTGTGAGTCCTCGTGGGTTGTTTGCCTGGAGAATCATGAGCAAGTGAACCTCTGTGGCAGAAAAAGAGATAGTGCCGGTCACTGGGCAGCCTGGAGGGAGCTTAGTCCCTGTGTTGCTCTGTTCAGCCATGCCTGGGGCAACAGTAATTCTGGGGGGGAAGGAGGCAAAAAGAATATGGCAGAAAAAGACTGAAGAGAATGAAGGGGGAGAAAAATTAATCCCTCAGAGCCACTCTGGTGGCCTCAGGAGACGCATCTGTTGATGGCACATCATACACACCTTGCTCATATGAGCATCTCCATGGTTTGGGATGATTTTTGCTTTCTGAGGTGACAGGACTCTGCTCATACTAGAAACCTTTTCAACTAATTTTTTTCACACAATATTATCTGGCTGCTGGGAGTCAACCAACAACCCTGGATTTGTCTGTTTAAAGACCCAAAATATACTACCCATGGCTCTCTTTCCTGGTGATTATTTTTAAGCTGTGAATTTCCTACATTTACCTACAGTAAAATCTCAGCTGACATCCAGAGTACATATTTTTTGTGTAGATTTAGACTGGAGTTTGAAAAATCTCAGTTTCATAATTCAACAGCTGTAATGTGTTTTCTGGGAACATTAGTGTTTCTGAAACTTGATTATGCAAATATTTGCAGAGGGCAAACAAATGCTCAGCGAACAAATCCATAAAATAATTAAGCAAAGATTGGTGGTTTTCTATTTTCATAGTATTTCTATTGGATTCAATTTTCATAGTATTTGTGTCTCTCTAAACATTTCCCAAACATTTCCCATGCCTCTTTCCCCTCAGTGATTTAGAAGTCCCTGGTGACATTGATTGCATCCCAAGAGAGGTCACTTTTACTGGTGATACCCATCAAAAAGCTGATGCCATGTGAAGAAATTTTTTTGAGATATCTTTACAGATATTTTATAGATTCAAAGAACTTTTCTGGCATCATCAGAATCATAATACTAAGTGTGTTCAAATCTGACAACTCTTAAAAGAATGAAGAAAAAGAATTCTAGATGACCATTTTCCCCTTGGTTTTTGGTGGGCAGCTGTGCTTTTCCATATCCAGTACTTAAATACCAAGTCATTGAGTTGGTTGTTATGCTGTGAAAGAGATTTATTTTGTGAGTTATAACTAAAATTATGTTGTGTCAGAATTTTGTGATTTTAAAGTTGTTTTTTGTCACATTGGCTTGAAATTCTGCAGGTTCACTGTAGCAATCCTGAGACAGGCAAGTTATATTTGGATTGAGCTCTAGACACAAGGAAGTGAGAGCCCTACCAGGCTTTGTGTTCCCAGCACAGCTCTGTCATTTTTGTACTGGATTGAGCAGCATAAAATAAATGCATTTATAGTCCCAGGCAGTGTTCAGAGTGACTGTTGTGCATAAAACTGCTTGCTGAAGTAACTTGCCTGATGCTGCAAGAGAAATGGGCTTACAGAGAATTTGGGTCACTATACCTAAGATGATTTCTGTAATTAAACTGGTTCGCATTTTTACATGAAATAGTTGAAAAAGCTTTTAAGTTTCAACTTGTCTATCCCTTTCCTCTTGAAATATATTGTTATAGCTTCACATCTAAACCATTTAGAACCAAATTTTGACAAAGAAAAAGAATCATCATTGCAGGACTTTGAAGAACTTCTTTCTCACGTTGAGAAAGATGTATAAGCATGTATTTTCTGTGTGTGTCACCCTCCGAGTACTCTAGCCTTACGAAATAAAGCTGGCATGGGTTAGATGCAATGGAACGTAAAAAGACTGAGTTTGAATTAAAAGGAAATAATAGCTGATACTCAAGATTTTTATGTTTCATTTTTAAACTGTAATCAAAAAAAATGGTGTGTTCTCTCATTTGATGGATGCTGCACACGCTGCAGAAAAAGTGCACTGCAAGATTTTGGAAAAGTGCCCACAACTGATACAGTGGGATTTGGGAAGAATTTTATTTTTTATGGTTTGGTATTTTTTAAAGCACTAACAATTCTCAAGCTGCCTTCTTGCTTAGGTCAATTATTTTTGAGGAGGGATGCAATGTGCTCATTACTTTCCAGTATTTCTTCTGTGTTGTTACTGCAGAGAAAGCAGACAGTAAAGTATCTGAAAGCCCGAAGATCAGTCTTTAATGATTTTTGCATTTAGAGCATAGGAAGGAAACTACTAACATTACACTTTAACACAAATTTTTGTTTCTATTTAATGACTTTGAATGATGACTTGTGTGATTGATCATGCACACTTACACAATCAGCATTTATAGTTTAACTTTTTTAATTAAAATGTGGAATACCTACAGGTATAGGCTATATAGAGTAGTATGTGATAATGTAAGAGTTCTCCAGATTAGTAATGTGACTGTTTGACAAACTCTCATAATGTCAAAGTTTAAATTATTGAATAGCTACAATTCTGCTGTACAAAGTGCAATGTAGATCATGAGACATAAAAGGAAGCATGTTCCAGATGAAGTAGCTGAGTAAATATATCATCTAAGTGGTTGATAAAGTAGCTAAATTACTGTAAACAAACAATAAAACATCTTAGAGGAAATATCTCAGAGAAATTGCCTATTGAAAGCTTAAAAAGATAAATGCAAATTGTAAATATGTAAAGGCCGGAGGGCAGTTTTTTGATAAAAGCTGTAGGTTCTCTTGGCTGTCTGTCTAATACAGATGATATCCTTGAACAGTAATGACTATTCCCTCTGACACAGAGTAAAGCATAGCAGATGAGAGTGGATATAAGATGGACCAAATCTATTTCTGCCATTAAATACTTATAGAAATATTTCTGGGCATTGTAATATGAAAATGTTCAGTGAAAGGAAAATGTTGAGACTGTATACATCATTAATCAATTATAAGTCATCTTAATGGATAAGAAATTACTCCCTAGATATTTGTTTTATTAGTGAACTCAGTTCTGCAGCGCATCAATTCACTGTATACCACATAAACAGCTGTTTTTTTTGTTTTTTCTTTTCTTCTCATTATCTTTGATAATTTTAGTTTCCAAGAAAATATCCATGGAATTGATCTCCTCTACCCCTAAGGCTGAAGATGCCAAATATATGATTTTATACCAAAGGTATTTGTGGAAGCATCAAAGTTCTTGTCTGCCAGCCAGTGGCCAGATGCCATCGGCAGCAGAGGTGGCTGGGAATTTTCAAGCTGGAGCCAAGGTGGTGTAAAAGTGTCCAGGGACCCTTAGAGCAGCCTTGCAACACTTTCTCATCTTAGGAGAAAGATGGGGTTAGACTTTTTAGCTGGGCCTATTGGGGTAAGGAGAGGGGTAATTAAAATTTAAAGAGAGTAGATTTAAACTAGACGTAAAGATGTGTTTTACAATGACAGTGGTGAAGCACTGGCGCAGGTTGTTCAGAGAGGTGGTGGAAGGTCCATCCCTGGAAACACTGGATGTCAGGTTGGATCGGGTCCTGAACAGCCTGGTCTGGTTGAAGATGTCCCTGCTCACTGCAGGGGGGTTGGACTAGATAAACTTTAGAGGTCCCTAACAACTCAAATTATTCCATGATTCTATAAAAAAAGGAGAAAATTAAAAATGCTGTGAAGCACAGCAGAGTTGTCAATAATATCCCCTCCCATCCAAAGGGAGGCAGCCTGGAAGAGCTGGAAGAAATTGTGTTTTGTGCATACATTGCTCTGTGGTAATGTTCTCTCTTTATATTGTATTTTTCATCCTACTGCCTGTGGACAACTCTCATGTAGATGAAAAGATAGTGGTAATGAGATGAGCTGATAAATCTTGCAAAGAAAAAGGGGAGGAAAAGAGAAAATATTGCAACTGTTTTCAGTAAGGGGGCTTGCTTGAAAATACTTAATGTCTGATTCTCAGTGTTTTCTCAAAATGACACCAAAAAATAAAGATAATAAAAAGTTTCTAAGATAATGAAGATAGTAAGAGGTAATACCAAAATGACACTGATAACCCTTCTGCATTCAGTATTATTTTATGTGACTACTTTATTCATTATGATTTATGGAGAATATCCCTGGCTACAAAAGCTAGATAATAGATGGGTTTTATCTTTTTAATAACAGATCTAATCCCACAGCCATTATGTAATCAAAATTTCTTCTTTTCAGACATTTTTTTGCATATATTTTTCTGAGTCAGGTCTGTGATACTTAGGAGTTTCCATAGGTGGCAATTTATATTTTCAAAAAACACATCAAGAAATGGTCATGTTCTTGCCTCATGCCAACATGATGAGCAATTAAGCACTATTAATTCCCTTCTGTGATGGACATTGAAACAAAGAAAAATATCTCTCACAGGGCTGCTGAGGGCTTGGTGTTAGAAGTGATGAGACCTTGAGGGTTTCTATCTCTTCTCAATACCCAGCTGAAATACAATATTCAAGAGGAAAAGAACTAGTCTTGTTTCATTTTGAGACAAAGTGTCAGAAGTTCCGTTGATTTTTAAGAGGACAGAGTTACTGGGTAGGTGACTCTTGATTTCTCTATAGGTCATCTGTAGGCTCTTGGACAAGGTGCAGAATAAAGGTGCTGTTGTATTTGGTTTGGATTTTTTAAATTTTTTTTTCTTTCAGCTCGGAGGCATTTGTATTCACCTTTCCTTAAGACATAGTAGGATCTAAAATTTGGAGGAAGGATATTCTCTAAATAAAAAATATTATTATAGAGAATGTTTAATTATCTTTGCAGTGTCAAAGTAATGAACTGATGTAATTGTGATCTTCATTGCTGTGTGAAGAGCAGAGGAGGGACACAAAAAAGCTAATGAAGATCTTCCCTGTCCAGCCACATTTGATTGATTTGCTTGTCGTTCAGTGAGAAATGGCACAGAGCTGGGAAATCTGCCTGGCTCTGCTGAAGGAGTTTGAGTTATGTTTCTTAATAATATAGCTTTATATTTAGTGGTGAGTTACAAAGATTTTTGCCCTTCTTTCCTGAAGGCAAGATATGATCCAAGTTGGCTGATGAGAAGAAAGCTGGTGGTGTTGAGTGCCATCAACATGCATCAAATGATCTTACGAGGGAACTTGATCATACAACTTTTTGAGGCAGACTCCAGGGCTTCTTGGATCCATCATTTCTATGTAGAACACTGAATGTGCTGGAGGAATACACAGCATGTATAATGCATGCTGTAGCAGCGTGCTGATGAAATGTGGATGGAATCGAAGAGTAAAACCAGAGTAATTGCTGAAATCTGCTGCAGATCCTGAGTGTAATTGATAAATAACTACCAATAACCAGAGCAATAACAGTTTTGCTATGCACACGCTCAGAAGCAGTTTGTGTTTTCAAGGGAAGTTAAAGCATGGCTGGTTTTTTCTCAGGTTTCAGTAGCAGGGCTGCAGTGCAGATGCTCTTTCCATGGTGCAGCAGCCTCACAGGGCCATGCTGGGAATGGGAGCACCCGGCACAGAGACATCTTTGTACCCTGGTGGACTCAGTTAATCCGATCTGAGTGGGAACATACAGAGAGTTCCAGTGTTGGAACACCTGATGACTTGGCTGCTGAAAGAGGATCATGCCTGACCATGTACCCTCTGGTACTTGATTTCAAAACTGTTTTGAAATCATATGATTGTGCTGGTAATGACTACAAGGACAGCAAGCTTAGATGGCCTTTCTGCCATGGCTGGAAGATGCTTTGAATGTTCAAGCACATTAAATACACACAAAGTGCCAGCTGACTTTGTAATTTAGTGATGATAGGAACTCCCACTGATCTTCTCCTCCTTAATCCCATTTCAGGAGGTGGCTCTTGGACAGTTAAGATTAGTAGCCTGCCAATAATTATATGAATTTAATGCCAGCTTCTAAATTTTATTTAATTGCTGTGAGATTCACTTTAGGTTTCTGATCCAATAACATTTTAGTAATTAGTGACCTAACAGACATACAATACTGCAGCAGTCATTTGGTTGAAGGTTTTGTTGGTTCAAAGAAGATCAGGCACTCTTTCTGTAATTAAGTGTGGCTGTAAAAATGGAGGACCAGCACAAGGCAGCACAGCCAAGGGAAGAGAGAAGATTTTGGTTCTGCAGATGTACTGGTGGGACAGTGAGGTCTGTCAGCCAGAGGGACAGGCTGGTGTCAGAGGAGAGGGGGTAATTGCTATGAGCCATCAGGGCCTCCAGCCCCTTAAAGGGCAGCTGATGAGATTTACCTGCCCTCTGGCTGAGGTCTCCCTGGGAGATCTAGGGTGGAAGGGACCTGAGACAGGTCTTTTGAGAGTGCTGTAAGGATCACTTATCACTTGCACCTGCAGCTGAAACAATACAAGCGGTGTTTGTGCGAGCAGGGAGTGACAAAGCTGGATCCTTCCATGCACTCCTGCCTTCTGAGGACAATTCTTACACAGCTGGAAAAGGACACCTTGAAGTCTGGCATAGCCATTGGGCAGAGCTGAAGGTGTAGCACAAGCTCTGGGAAGCACCGGACACCTTTGAGCAAACTGGTGTCCCTGACCATTGCAGGGGACCGAAATATCTATAGGGGCCCTTCCAAGCCAAACCACTCTGGGATTCCATGACTCAAATGTGATGTCATGTTGCTAAACTGGAAATTTGTAGAAGCTTTTTTAAAACAAGTGGTTATATAAAATCCCCCCCTATCTGTGAGAATTAGAAGTTGCTAGTTTCAATGAGCAGTTTTGTTTCAAAGAAGTTCCTTAGGGAATAGAATGAAGGAGATTTTCTCATTTTTGTATCAATGCTTCAGATAAATATTTATGAATAGAAGCTTTGCTGTTTACTTTGAAGCCAGCCTCTTTCTCAGATATGTATTAGTGTCCAAATCCGTCACTATAACATCCTGGATCCTTTAATTAGGTTTGCTAGTTCATGAGTAAACTAAAGTTGCTTCATCAGATGTTTCTTTGAGAAAGAAAAGATGTTTCCTTGAGGTTTTGAGTTATTTGCATTTTCTGCAATGCAAATTCTAGGCATAGCCTTTCAGAAGGCTAAATGATCTTGAAAAATGGAGGTCATATCAAAGTGATGTAGAGCTGTCTTGCTCGTGTTGGCTTCATATTGTTTCTAAGTAAAAAATATTCAGAAATGAAAAACTCCTCCTCCAGCTCAAGAGTTCATTTGGCAGCAATTGCTATGAGACTTCCCTCTTATGTGGCAACAGACCTTCCTTCCTTCCTTCCTTCCTTCCTTCCTTCCTTCCTTCCTTCCTTCCTTCCTTCCTTCCTTCCTTCCTTCCTTCCTTCCTTCCTTCCTTCCTTCCTTCCTTCCTTCCTTCCTTCCTTCCTTCCTTCCTTCCTTCCTTCCTTCCTTCCTTCCTTCCTTCCTTCCTTCCTTCCTTCCTTCCTTCCTTCCTTCCTTCCCCCAGATATTACAATATAATATGTCCCATAAATTAACAATATAAAAATACTTAATTGATATGCCTCTCTACATTTTCTAGCAGGAGCTGTAACATTTTATGGCAAGAGCATCTCTGTGGATGGAAAGCTTTTCAGAGGCTGGGTTTTTGCCTGTGGTATGAAACAGCATAGCTAATACCCGAAACAGTCAGAGAGCCAGCGTGTGGTCTGGCTGCCTTCTCCTGACGGGGCATGTGCCAAAAAACCATAAAAAATTAAAAGAAATATGCAGGTTTTTACACTGTATGTGAGTAAGTACTCTTCCTCTGGCTTCTACCATGTGTGTTGTTCCAAGGAATATTTAAATGAAAAAAATGCTTTTTTGGCTCATCTGAGGGCCCTGACGGTCCAAAAAATAAGTAGCACTTCTCAACTTGTCTAGATTAAAAGATATTTAAATGGAATATGTAAAAGTTTTACATAGTCTTCAATGAAAAATATTTTAGAGCACTTGTATGTTTTGCACTTTACTTTTAGAAAGGGAAGTTTATATTTTTTTCCCTAAAGTAGAAATGGAACTTTGAGTAGAAGTACTCATGCTTTGCACAACCGTATCTTTCTGCAAGCTTTTTGAGTTGAACTGAGGTAAAAATTTCCATGCTAATAATGAGATCAAGATTCAGATTGTGGAGTAAAGTTGATGATCAGTAATGGCAGATTATGGTAAACAAGTGAAGACTTTAAAAATCTTACTATTTCAGAACAGTTCCAGATCACATTTAAGAATGATTTAAGCAATTCTTGGTAAAAAACCCCAACTAACAAATGTAGAATATTTTGGCAAGGAATATACAGCCTCCTAAATGGAAATTAAATGCAACAAAATCTGACTTGAATCTAAAAGACTTTATATGATTCAGCTGAAAGGTTTGATTTTGTCTCCTAGCCTGTAATGAGATACAAGATCAGGATAGACTGACAAACATTTATTTCATCAGTGATGCCACATGCGCTTCTCACTGCTAAATTGCAAACATTTAAAGTTTACAGACCACTCATACCTTAAATTCATATTAGAATAGATTAGAATCTATGCTCAAAAGAAACTGGTTTTGTCCCATGTGATTTTCTCTTCATACTTATGTTTACATTATATTTTTATCCTTTTCCCAGGTCAACAGATAAGCAAAAGTTTTTGGGGTCACATTATTCAGAATTTTATTTTGTAAAAAATTAAGCTTTTTGTTCTAAAAGAAATATCAAAGCTGGTGCTGTAAGTAAAACCTCACAGCCTGCCCCCCTGCTCCCAGCTTAAATCAGTGGGGGATGTTAAGAGATTTTAAGAGTAAACAAATAAATATTAATTCTCTTTCCATCCCCTAGTTTGTTACAGTTTGTAGGATTAAACAGGTGAGCAGCAGAAGGCTTGTGGGCCTTTCCAGAAAAGGAGCAGAGGGGTTGCAGGCAAAAACCCCTTGGAGATTGGAAAATGTCAAGTACCTTAAAAAAAACCCCTCAACCTAATTAAAGTTTATTTGACCGAAAATGGTGATAAAATACCTGGTGCACAGTGTGTGAGGCTGCTGGTTTTGACATTAAAGATATAAAACAAATTTAAAATGCCATAAAAATTGTAGTGCTTTGTGAACTGTAAATAGAATGACATTTTCCTTCCTCTTCCTGGGACTGTCAGAGTCTGACTTCTAAAACTCGTGTTACTGCCTTGGAGTCTATGCAAACACAGCCACCTCATGGGATCCCTTCTGAGGCTATCTCTTCGATATGAAAATGATGTTTTCTTTAGAATCAGTCCCCTGGCAGCCCTGAAGGTATTTTTGGTTACTTTTCATCAGAAACAGGAGACTTAAAAAACAAGGAACAACGCCTAGAATCCATCTTCTGAAAGTGACATAATTTCCAGCTTCCAATGAAGAAATTAGCCTCAGGATTGGATAAAATTGGTTTAATGTTTTCTCCTCAGCTGGCTGCTCAAGGTTGATGTCAGGAGGAGTTGCTGGTGCTCCAGCTGTATCAGCTTCAGCCAGCTCATCACATCTCACTGCCACCCACCCAGTGCAGCCACGTGCTGCCTCTGTTGGATGCCAGCTCAAGAGAGTTGGTCTAATTCTTGGTTTGCAGCAAATTAATTAGTTAATTGAGAGATAAATGAAGTCTAAGAAAATTTTAAGAAATAAATAACCTAAACATGGATCTGGAGTTTGCTTTTCTGTGATAAGACAATTCACATTTCCAGTTCTGAAAAAGAGGGAACCTCCTGCACTGCCAAGTAATATATCAGGTGAAATACAAATGGTGGAAATATTCTAGAGTATTTCAGAAGTAGCAAAAATTTCCAAAGGCACCAGAGTTTGTGTAGAAGCCACTATGGCTGTAATGAATTTGTTTTGGACAGTCCTGTGTCAGTACTGAGGAGCTGTCATGGAAAGTAAAGCCGAAGCCAAATTTCTTAAGGTGATTAAAAATAACATATGCATAATCTTTAATAAGCTACCAATTAGAGAGGTGCCTGTGTTTAAAGCATCAACAGATATTCCAGAGCACAGTTTTGCAGTGTCTGCTTATGCCTGAGGTGGCATAGATGGGCTGAGCCAGAGGCAGATGGAGATGGTGGGCACAAAAATCCCTCCAGTGTTTGCATATATGCAAATAATGCATTAGCTTTCCCTGAGGAATGTGTGGGGAAATTAGCATCCAGGTCACCAAACTCCATGTTTTTGTCCCAGGCTAATCTGCTGGGAGAAGGGAGGTGACTGTCACCAGTGCCACCCCCAAGCTGCTCTGTGGATGCTTGTCATTAGTGATTACAAGTTTCATGTCTTTAATTACTGAGCTGCTTTAATTCAGTCTGATACAAAATGAACTTAAGGCTCTGTGGATTCTCATTTGTGCTTTTGTAAAAACAGGGTTTCGTAACAGAGCCTGAAATTCAGTTCACTCTGAACTTTCTGGAAGTTGACTGTCAGTGAGTTTGGGACCAGTTTTGACCAAGACAGTTTATGGCTTTCTGGTAAGCCACATGAAAATTTGAGGCTTTGGAGGCATTCCCTCATACTCATTATTTCATGTCTGAAAGGAGCCTCAGGGTATTAAATTTTCAGGTTACTGGAGGTTTTTTTTCTGGGTTTTTTTTTTTTTGAGTCCAAGTCAGTAAGTGCTTTTGTCCACAAGGGCCTTCCAAAATAGACATTATCTACATCCTAAACAGCAAAAAAAAAAAAAAAAAAAAAGGCAAAGAGAGGAAAGTGATTTATGAAGCTTGTAAGTAAGCACTAATTTATTTGCAGATTTGTAATACATCTAAACAAGAAGATTTTCCTAAATGCATTTGAATGGCATTACCATGTAGGCCAAGTAATGCAAAACAACAATCTGATTATCTTCCTTTTGTCTCGTGGCATTCAGGGTTTGATCCAACACAAAAATGGGAGCCAGATAAAGAGCAGCACTGAGCTAAGTGAGTAATGTAACTCATCCTCTTAGTTAAAAATGTTTATCTGCAGTCAAAGCTGCGAGTGCCTGTAAATGGCTTAGAGAAATGCCCTTGGAAAGCCTTAAAGCATGTGCTTAATTTTAAATATGGATTTGCTTTGAAATGCAAAGAACATATCATAGCATAAAAGTAATTTTAGAACAATATAATTTCAAGTGCCCATATAGTCTTTTTTTGGCTGTGATCAACAATGATATTGTAGTCAGATCCCTATTGCTCTTGCCAGGCAAAATGGAGAAACAGTGATGGATGGAATTACTGAAAAATGTCAAGGAATGGATGCACAAATTACTGAGGGTATTTTTAGTGCTTTCCTTTGGGGGTATTCCTTCAAGAGCGAAATCTGGGCTTCCATGGGTACTTGAGTAAGAGATCAAAACTATGCTTGGAGGAAAGTTTACCTACCCTACAGCTAGAGAGGGGATTTATTAGGAAAAAAGGGTTTTCTCAGAACTTTTGCCACCCTTTGAGAGCTTGTAGGGAGAAACATTCTGTTCCACCCAGAGACTTGAGGACCATTCCCTGCCATGCGGGCTGTGTCCCTGCTGAGCTGCTGTTCTCCTCAAACGGGTCTGTCTCTCTGGGCTCTCAGTCTGGCCCAGTAAAGCCATTTCCTCACCTTCTGACTGCTCCCAAAGCTGAAGCCCAAAGAGAAGTAAAACAGACAATAAAGCATGTGGGCAATCCTTAAATAATTGTGTGCCACCAGAGACTTGTTTCAGGATAACTGGCTAGGATTACCAACATACGAGATTTTTACACTTTGCATTTGTAAGTACTTTATAGGAATTAGCACAATGTCTTCTTGAAACCTAAATGTATGGAAACTAGCTGGCACTGCAGCTTTTGCTCCTGTCAGCAGCAGCAGAAGCACAAGAGCATGAAAGATGTGGTCTCTGAGCATTTTGAGGTGAGACAAAGTGGGAGAAGATGTGCCAAACCTCAGGTGTAGATAAACTATTTCTACAGCAGGCAGCTGACAGGCTGGCACTACAATGTATTATAAATCATCCTGCCTATGAGTTAGCTACTGGTTTCAGCTGCTTCTGGTGAAAGCAAAAAGTGCAAGCTACCTTACCATGTGCAAATAAGCTTTCATCCTGCAATGGATGAACAATACAGTACAATTTAGTTTCCTATTTTTAATGTTACTTTGCTCTGATATTATGCCAGAATCTACTGGAAAAGGAAACATAAATCTCTACACTCTAACATATAGTCAAATACTATTTTTGAATATGTAAATTGTAAACCCAGGTGGAACTGGAAGCTCATTAGCTCAGTAAAAGGCTGTTTTCAAGAAATGTTTAATAGACTCTAACCACTAATCTTATCACCAGGTTACACTTGCTACATCTATCAGTGAAATTTAGGACGGCTGAATAGGAGAATGTGTCTTGGGTTGACAGGAGCAGCACTGTGCAGAGAAAAGAGAAGGTGCAGTTTATAAACAACTGCTGCTTACAAGGCAGAGGGGAAGAAAATTTCAGTATGGTCAATTAAAATCAGTTGAAACCTTTTGAGAAAAGCTGTCAGGTCTTCTCAGCAGGCTGGCCAGTCTCCCTGTATTGCAAGGTCTTTTCCATACAGCCATTTCTGTTCCTTGCTGGGACAAATCAGCACTGTTCGTGCTGGGAGGATGATTTGTTGCCTTTTTGATCTGTGCCAAATATTTTTATATCCTGAGAAGGGATGAGTAAAACCACCCAACTTAAATTTTCTACAGTCTTCATTATTTTATCTGTCTTCACTTTTTCAAAACCATATATTCACATTATTCTGCAGTGTCATAAATGTGACGCTTGGAGGGTCATCCTATCCCATCTCTTGTAGGCAGCAGGCTTTGAAATGTGTTTAATTACTGTTGTGTAACATCACAACATGAGTTGGGTCAGGCTGCAGCACGGGGGGGGTGTAAATGCTCAGACTGGTGTGCACAGACCCTGGCCCTGTTCCTCTGACCTTACACCAGTCAGCGGAAATTTTGATCTGCTTTAGCACACAGGCTTCACCCCCCAACCCTCGCCTCATGTGGGGTAGGAGTGGATGTGCTGGTGAGACACAGAAGCAAAGGAGTTTGCTACAAGAGCAGGCTGTTAACCCAGAGATAAAAATAGTGTCTGTATTGTGTGTGACCTAAAGTGAAACTGCCGAACATCCCTGGACCAAGATGTTTAATTTTATCTCAGTTGTACAGTAGTCTGTGCCCTCCAAGACACGTTAAGACATTGTGAACGCTTTAATTTTGATGCCACCAGCCAAACTTCTCTCCTGAAGGCTGGGTTCCTGGGCTGTGCTATAAAGAAAAAGAGAGGAAGAAAGAAAAAGAGGTTTAAAACACTTTTTTGAGGACTGCTATCCTGTGAAACTTTAAGGGATTATAAACCATATCAGTAGCTACTGAAATCTTTAGTCATGAGTATTTTTTACAGAAAATGTCAGAAAAAAATATCACAGAATGTGTTAACTGTAACTTGCTTTTATCGCCTGATCCTGAGCATACATGCAAGTGTTAAAAATGAGTATTTTAAAAGAAAACTTGGCAGCAGAATATCCAGCATTTTCAGAGGAAAATGTGTATTTCTTTTGATGTGGATCATGTGTTAGCAGGGAGGGATAATCAGAAAGCACCACAGCCACTCAACATCATATCATACATAATTCTATTATAAATAATTCTCAGCAGATATGACAAATTTAACACACTTTGGCATTACCCGTTGGTGCTGTGGGATATGCTTGCAGCTGTAATTTCAGGTCTTTAATGTTTATTATGTTACTGTTTCTTTTGGTAGTATTAAATCTTGCCTGATTGTTTCAAAATTTCTCTGTTCTTTTTTATTCCCATATACTGTTCCTGTTTGACACAGTTTGATGAAAACTCACATAATACTGCGTGTTAGATGGTAAAGCATGTGTACTTGTGCTAGAAACCATGGCAGTAATTGTGTCTAGTAGTTTAGATCCCTTGCCTAGCAGGGGTTTGATCACAGTAGGGATATAAAAGTCTACTATCTTTGTGTTAGAAGAGCATTCAAAAGTCATTCGGGCAAAACACTTAGCAGAGAGCACAACCCATTGTACAGGTGAGCACTCCATAAAAGCACTCTCTATATGTAAGCTGAGACACTAAAGAAACACTCGAGAAAAGCTTGAATTATTTATTTCTGCATGTTACCCGTTAAAAGCACTTTAAGATCACTCCAAAACACTCCTGTCTGCACACAGTAATCTCAGCAACAGGAGGAGATGATAGACACACTGTTTGGGAGAGGCTTTGCAGAGTGGAAGTGCAGATAACTGCTGCTTAAATGGACCAGCACTGTCTGTCTCCAGTTCTCTAGACACTGTGATAGGACTGAGACATTTATTTCAATTTTGCATACAATTTTGCCTTCAAATCCCCAGGCTACAATCACCACATGACACTGTCCTGCTTTGATGCACACAGAAGACTTGTCTGTGCCTGGAATGGGGCTCAGCCATGCAGTTACCCCAGACTTTGCCTCGTGGCTGGACGAGCTAAGGGAGAGTCTTGTTCTTGCCCCAAATGGCTGTGAAAGGGTTTGGATCTGTGGCCACATTTCTCTTCACAAAGAAAAGCAAGGCACAACTTCCCAAGGATATTTCTGAAATTCTCTGAACCTCAGAGAAAGAAAAAACAATTCTTATCTCATTTACTGTTCCTGCGTTTTAAAAGAAGTGGGATGCATTGAGGAAGATTATTTACCTGAAGGAATTTGTTTGGTTGGATTCAGGTGTGAGTGTTTTGATTCATGAACCAATTGAATCCACGTGTGTGTCGGGACTGTCAGCTGACAGTCACGAGATCTGTGCAGTTCAGTGGAGTTGGGTGCTTGTGCAGATTCAGTTTAGATCCAGTGTAATATAGTGTAATATAATTTAGAATATTATAGTATAATCAAGTAATTAATTAGCCTTCTGATATCAGTGGAGTCAGATGCATCATTTCTCCCCTCCGTCAGGGTAGCCCTGCTTTTACTGTATGGATCCTTTCCCAGCTTCTTCCAGGAGAGAGAGGACAGCATCAGAGACCCTGAAAGAGCAGGAGCTATTTCACTGCCTGCCAGAGCCATGGCAGCCAGCCCCTCGTTCCCTTGTTCAGCTCAGCCTCCTTACAGAGTGACTGAAAACATTTCTCTGAAAAATGTGAAAAACCCCTGCAGTTTTACTCCCCTCTAGCTGTCTGCTGGGGCCGTGCAATGTTCCCTCTGGATGTGGCAGTGAGGTTTGGAAGGTGATGAAACATGATGGAAAGGCAGTCCTAAAGGGTCACTTCCTTGTGTTGGTGGCCAAGATTTGTGGCAGCATTTACTGGCACAAGTGCAGAGTCCCTTACCTTGCTCTGGTGGCACCACTGTGGGAGGGTGTGCTCACATCTGTCACCAATCACTCCTCAGTTTCTTTGCATCAGCTATGTGCTAACATTTATTTTCTTCCTTAAAAGGATAAAAAGAGTAGATCAGATAATGTATTCCTACCATATTTTTAGATTTCTTCTGTCATTTTACATAAAAAAGAAATTAAGAGGATGAAATTTTCAGAGAGTCAGTTGGGTGTAAATGTTTATTGCTAAAAAAGTGTGAAATTCTACAATTCTAGTTTCTGATGATGTATTAACTCTCTGGGTTTTTTTAAACTGGCTTTTTAATAGCACAGAGAGAGTGTTGTCAAAACAATTATTTGTCTGGAGCTCCAAAAATCACAGTTGTGATTTACACTCTATTGAAAATCAGTGGGATATATTTTAAGTACTGTTGTGCTTTTTAAAATCCCACCAAGGATGAGGCTTCCAGGGGTGCCCAAATACAAATTGATCTGCTTTGGACTATAACATCATTTTGAGGCGAGTATCTTGTTTGCTCTGTGGGGAAGGAAACGCACAGATCTGTCTTTGACAATCTGCATTGCAGGTCTGGAGGCACTGCCTGAGCCTGCTGGTCACTCTTACATCTGTCTGGTGCTCAGAAGGAGTCTGTGGCTGTTCTGCCTTTTCTGTCAGAGCATGGTTTTGTGACAGGTGATATGGCCAAGGCTGCAGGACAGAATACTGCAAAACTTGGATGGTTTTGTATGGCAAGAGAAAAACCATTTCAAAAATATCACTGAAAACTGGTAACCTCATTTGATATGCTTTTAAACGAATGTCCCATTAAAATCTATGGCATTTGGTGCTGCTGAAAATCAGATAAAGTATTTCGTAACAAGACTTGGTAATTGGAAAATACTCATTTGTCCAAATGG
Organism: Motacilla alba alba; assembly: GCF_015832195.1. Classification (NCBI taxonomy): domain Eukaryota; kingdom Metazoa; phylum Chordata; class Aves; order Passeriformes; family Motacillidae; genus Motacilla; species Motacilla alba. The sequence goes on from NC_052022.1 coordinate 7,661,053, forward strand.
GAAAGGTTTCTCTTGAGTGTGTTTCTTTGCTCATGAAATATGAGGAAAAGCTTTGAAACTGTGGGAATATTTTATTTAAAGAATTTTGTAAAAAAACTCCACATATAGTATCCTCTCGTGATTCAGTTTGGTGAGTAATATATATTTCTAAAAAGAAACAGAATTCAAATAAAACATTTACAAAATATTGAAAAGAAATGCCTATTAAAAGAGTATGATTCAGCACATGGATAATACCTGAAAGCACTTCAGTTTTTCAACTTTCCTAGGCAGAAACATAAAGCCTCAGCACAAAACAAGAACAGAATCTGGATTTCCTGGAAATGCTCTTGAGCTAAAGAAAGCAGCTCACTTCCTCCCACCAAAGAACTCAGTGAAAGTCTCTGCTATCACAAAGTCAACAGTGCACTGTAAGTTTTTAGACATGACCTTGCAGAGATTTCTTTTCTCCAGGTTCTCCAGTGACCTCTGTTCAGAGGTTAAATGAGCTGTTCTGTAACGAAAATATCCAGAAGAGCAACCTGACATATTTCTTGCACTTTACTGAAAATAATTTGTATTCTGATATAAAAAGCAGCTGAAATTATTGCATGAAGGATGGTTTATAGACTATGAAAGATAGATTGTGGAGAAAATTCTGTCCTTTAGGTGAACAAATTTTCATCTAAATGGAAAGCTGCCCAAGTAGGAAATGAAGTAAAATAAAATACAATTTGATCTAATTAAAACATTGTTTTCCAGATGTATCAGACATCTTGTTTGCAAAGTTTAGCATTAAACTGCAAAAAATTTAAATATTCATTAGTATTTTAAAATTATGGTAATTAGCTCAATAACTGTGCATTTTTCTAACAAGTCTGCACTACCATTGTCCTTATCTGCTTCATAATATATTTTGATACCTATATTGGTATCAAAAGTCATAAAGGTTTTTGTGTATCACTATAATCTTCCCTGCCCATGGGTGTATAAATTTTAACTTCTCATGAAATGGGATTGACAGTCAGCTAGCAGTAGGAAAAAAATCTAACGAAATGACTAAAAAGTGCTAAAGTACATCTACTCTTCTTGCTGTAAATTGGGGTCTCTGAACTCAGTGGATACTTCCCTGGTTTTACCAGATGAAAATTAGACTCAATTTCATGTTTTGCCTTGGATTCCATCTGTTTCACTAGTTTTTAAATATGGAAGATCTGTGGGGTTTATGGCTACCTGGCCCTTGGGCAGCACATCAGAGCAGCTGAATGTTTCCTGGAGAAACGCCTTCAAATTTCCAGCTACATGGCTCCGGCTCTCTGTGCCATAGAGTGTGAACATTATGTTAATGTTTGGGGAAAAATAACAGAAATCACGTGGGAATTTGTTTTTCATTAGAAATTCCAACATTTTCTGAAAAAAAAAAAGCAGTTCCACTTTGGCTGACAGCTTCAGGAGAGGCACAAACAGTGGAATTAATATGCTCAGTATTTTTTGAGAGGAGCAACAGGCTGTGTTTGAGTCTCAGCAGGCCAGAGATTGCCGAAGTGGGCTTCTCTGCAGGCAGTGGTGGCCCTTTTATGAAACTCTGTAAATCTTTAATGGTAGCTGTGCTCCTTTGCTTTTGCTGCCCAGTTCTTTTCCATGTGTTTGGGTGTGCCTCTTGATTCCGTGAGGTGATTTACATCTGGTAGTTTAGGAAATAATGCTTTGAAGGATAAGGGTTTCCTCTGCTGGCTGGAGCATCTTCCTACCCATGCAGGACAACATTTGCTGTTCTAGAGATGTGTCTGTGGTTCAATGCTCTGGAAGAAGAAGGAGCAGGGAAGAGCATTTAACAGTCTTACCACCTGCTCACCCACCTTTGAACACACATCAAAGAAGCATTTCAAGGGGGAAAGAACAACTACTTTATTTTTGTGGAATAAGTTTCTAAGGACAACTTAGTCATCTGGTAACTGTGGCAACAAGGGAATGTGTTTGCTTTCATGTAGATTGGAAAAAAAGGAAATAGTTTCTTCTAATGAAAATGTGGGTGTTTTTCCTCTTTTCTGTTGACAAAATTAAGAAAATTGTGCAAACAGAGCTGCTAAACATCTTTTCATTCATTATACCACATTGTAACTAGAACCTTCATGCAATGTTTTCTTAACAAGTAATAGTTCTGAAATTTTATTGAAAAACTTAGGATAAATATAAGTTGATTTTTTTTTTTTTTTTGTATTGTGTTATTGAAATCTCAAGAGGGACTTTTTACAAGGGCATGAAGTGATAGGACAAGGAGGAATGACTTCAAACTGAAAGGTAATAGGTTTAGATTGGAGATAAGGAACAAATTCTTCACTGTGATAGAGGCAAGGCCATGGCACAAGTTTTGTGCCAGGGGGATTGGATGGGGTTTGGAGCAGCCTGGGATAGTGGGAGATGTCCCTTCCCATGGCAGGGGATTAGAACTGGATGATGTTTAGGATCCCCTCCAATCCAAAGCATTCTTAAATTCTATGATTTATTTTAAATTAATTAGGAACTCTTCAAAATTTTAAGTAATTTCCACCTAGTGATTTAGAGGGGTGCCCTGGTTAAATTGCTTCAGAATATTCTAAAAGTTGAAAAAAGAACATTATTCTTTTATGCTTTATTGTGAATAAGTATTGCAGACTAGTGTCAAAACAATGCCTAAGACTGCCACACCAAACATGCTAAATTTGATCACCATATTCTGAATAATTTTTATTGCAGAGCCCAGGCTATTTTTTAAGCAGTTAAAAAGGATCTGATGCCCATAAATTATAGTTCAAATTCATGCACAATCAAATCATAAAAATTATATCCATGGTTGAAAATTCAGTGGTATGGCTATAAGAGTTGGCTCATTGTTAAACCTTTGATCTATGGTTTTTGGCAGAAAATAATATTACTTTAGGTTTAGGAGACTGGACTATGTCTTGATAAATTCATTTGTCAAGTGACAGGCTAACAAGTGATTTAAAGTACTTTTGATCTGCAAAGAATATGTGTGTACTTCCTCCCTGACAGCAAATGTTTATATTCCATCCTGTTTGGCCATCAATGAAGATAAGTTACTTTCTGACTGCACACCATTTGTGGTATCCAGGTGTTGGCTTAATTAGCTAATGTTACCCTGTGCTCAATTAGGCAGGCTCTCCTCCTGTACCTAATCAGGGAGTGCCCATTGCTGCCTGCATTGTTCCCCATGATCAGTTTAATTTGCTGGTGAGGATCACCTGGCAAACCAGTATACAGCCTTGTTCTAAGAGTGCTTTGCCATTTCCCTCCAGGCCTGTTCCCCCGGGGCAGTTTCTCCTGGTGGGCAGCTTTGCTAACCTGGTGCATAATTTGGTGCAAAATCCTCAGGTTCTATCATCACTGTCCCTGAACCAGAAAATTCCTGGGAAATCTCTGGATACTTTCCTGCAGCCTGGGCTAGACCTGCTGGAGCGAGCACCTGTGATTTTCTAAGGTACAGAACAAATGTTCCAAATTCGATTTCATGTTTTGTTTTTTTCTGTTTTATCAAAACAAGTGTTCTAAATTAGTTTTCATGTTTTGTTATTCTCTTTTATCAAAACTGGTAGTTGTGAAGGTGCTTGATTCATACTGTGTGTTAGACCAGATTCAGATTTTTTTTGACTTTCAGTAACTTTCCCAAAGTTATTCTACATTTCTTTTTTATTTGTGATCAAGCAAAATAATCTATAAAATGCAGTGTAGGCAGTCCAGAGTTTCTTTTAAGATTTCTTCTCTAGTTGCTTGGAAAAAACTTTTTAGTGTGGACCTGTTTGAGGTTAGAGTTACTGTAGTACAGAGTGAGCAGAACAGAGATTGTTATCACATTCAGGGCTTGTTTGGGTGAAATTCCTTGTCTTTTGATGCTGCATTGGAAGTGGGACAAAATAACTAATTTAAATGCAACTATGCAAATAATTTTTAGCTTAAATGTGCTTAGAATTCTGTGAATGCAGATTGTGGAGGCTGGGTGTCATTTTAAAAATGCAGTGACAGAGGAATATGATTTCTGGTGGCTAAGCCAAACTTCTGTCACTAATATTGATATGTTTAAGAGGCAGTGGGAAAAATCCAGTTCTTTGTGGTATCTTATAGAGGCCTATGATAAGGAAGATAACAAGGATAGCTTATTATATATAAAGTTGATGCTTCCAGCTTGGAAAAAAGAATCTCATAAAACCAAGTAAGATTATCTGGCTGCTGAAGAGATAAGGTATCTGTTTTTTTGGTTGTGGGTCATATAAAAAAGATAACATTAGATTTACTGAAAATTGTAACTTTTGCTTTAGTTCTGAAGGTGAAAGCTTCCATTTCAATATTCTTTCTAAAGAGTTTGCGTTCTGTAGCCTATAATGCAATGTTCATTTTACACTGAAATATAGGATAATTCAGGGAAGGACAGGACCATTTGGCAGGCACAGGTTTTTTGCTGTTTTAGCTCTTGGTGTAACTTCACACCGAACTCTCTGCAAATCCAGATGCTGCTAAATTTATCTGCTGCTCTTTATTTCTGAAACTTAGAAATCAAAACTTTTTGTGAGTGGTACTTGTTAGGAGCCAAGAAAGGACAAAGCTTCTCTGTAGTACTCTAGTGTAGCTGCAGTCTGAAATGATTTCAGTGTAGTTTTGTAGGAAGGCTTAGGCTCATGTACCACATGTGTGTTTATCTTACCCAGAATTTAGTTGATTGTAAAGAATTAGCTCAGTGAAAGTATATAAAAAATGGTTGAATAGATTTTCTTTGATATAAATATATGAAATATTTCTTACTTTCAGATAAATTAACAAATGCCAGAAAAAAAGTTGAGCGGTTTAAATAACAGAATTCAGTATTTTCAGGGGAAAAAAAAATGTTGTTTTGATTTGTTAATGGAAAACAAGTTAAATTCCTGTCTGGGCTTAGTTCACCATTGCTGGAAGAGCTAACCAAAGTCAGTGTAAATAATATTGAAGCAGCACTGATAACATTATAGGTGCATGGTAAACCACATCAAGGAGCTAAGAACCCACTGGAAACTGCAGCAGCTGAAAAACCCCGAATCAGTGAAAAATCAGTGAAAAACCCTAAACTCACATGGCTGAAAACCCCAAATGTGGAACCTCACGTGGCTGAAAACCCCAAATGCTTGTGAAACATGGGAGGTTCAGGAGCCATCAGCTGTGGTGGAGCCACGGCTGCTGTTATGGGGACACAGCAAGTGGTGACATCAGGGTTGTGCTGCAACTTCCCTGACTGGTTTCGGGATCAGTGGTGCTTAATGTTTTTATGAAAGATCTTGGCACAGATGTGAGTGTGCTGGTGTGATTTGCTGAAGATGCAAAGGTAAAAGGGGCTGTCAGTAAGGTGTGGGATGTCCCACAGGAAGGATTGTGTCACCTTGATTAGGGTTACAGAAAGAAAATTCTGTGGTACAGAGGGAAAGGTCCTTCTCCAAGGGTTAATAGCAGGAATGCCAGGAATTGGCTGGGAGCTGGTTTCCCTGTGGGACACAGGCTTTTAGTGTACAGCAGGTGCAGTCAAGCCTTTTTATTCTGACAGTTGTCACCTTTTAAGGTCGTGAAGCAGGTTTTGTGATTACGAGACTTAATACATATTGTGTTTTTCATAATTTCTCTCATGACCAGCATTAGTTGTGTCTTGCCTGATCCATGAGCTGTTCTGTGTGCAAGAACAAAAACCTGACAGGGTGAATGGAGCAAGGAGCCCTTCTTGTGAGACAGGGAGAGGAAGGGAGCAGAAGCAGGGAGAGAAAATTCAGCATTCATGTGCCCAGTCTCAACTGGCAGCTCATCAGCTCATTTGAATATTAGCTGAATATATGCTTTTCCCTGTTGAGATCAGAGGCTTCCTGTAAGAGCTGAGGAAAACTTCAATGCTCTCATCCCCAGACACTGGATATTCACAAACAGCAGGGCAGCACCATGGGCTCTCCATGGACCCAGTGCTTCCAGAAGTGTCTGCTGGCTGCTGTGTGGGAATATATAGGGGAATACCCACCCAGGACCTGGAGCTGCCCCCCCTGCCTGACCCAGGTGCTGCAGAGCTGGTTTCCACACTTCTCCCTCACTGCTGGGCAGTGTTTTGCCCTTTTGCAAATCCCTTTTTCCTGAGGTGCCCCCGGGTGGGGCTGCTGCAGAACTGACCTTTCCTCAGGGTTCCCCACTTTGCCAGCATGGCACACTGGGGAAAGTGTGCCATGGGACAGCTCATCCTCTGCCCCGGTGCTGTGAACTGAGGAAAAGGCAAGTCCAGCTTGCACTGGGTGAAAAAACTAACAAAAATAGGCATGTACCTGAAGTGTTACTGATGTGGCAGGTATTTGGAAGCCTCTCCCCAGTAATGCTCCTCCAGCTGCCAGGGCTGGTCTGGTGGCCAGTCCAGCTGGTAATACCTGGACTTTTTATCAGGGCAGGACAAGGAGTTGAGGTTTTAAACTGAAAGAGTAGATTTAAATTTGATACAAGGAAGAAATTCTTTCCTGTGAGGGTGGAGAGGCCCTGGCCCAGGTCACCCAGGGAAGCTGTGGCTGCCCCATCCCTGGAAGTGTCCAAGGCCAGGCTGGACAGGGCTTGGAGCAACCTGGGACAGTGGAAGGTGTCCCTGTCCACTGCAGCAGGGGTTGGAACAAGATGACCTTTAAGGTCCCTTCTAACCTGAACCATTCTACTCTATAATAAATGGGTCAGGAAAAAAATGGAGTGCTTCAGACTTGTTTAATATATTCATTAATGGCCTTGACATAAATATTATGAGTGTACTTAGAGAATTTGCTGAAAATGCAAAACCAAGAAGCTCTAGAGGAATAAACCTGCTGGCCCAGGAAGGCTTGTTCAGTTTGGGATGACCTGAAATTAATTTTTCATCTTTTTTGGTCATTGAACTGAAACAGTGTTTTTCACACTGTTCTAGCAATAATAGCATTTATTTATGATGTGCTTTCCTGCCTTTGATATAGTGCTGCTGGCAGGAGCAGAGAGGAAAGATGAACATAAATGCTCCTGTTTCTGGAAGAAAGCAGAAGACTGAAAGAAACCAAATGGGGAGAAAGTATGTTCAAGCTAGTAAACACTATGGGGAGAAAAATGTTATATATTTTGCCAAAGCATTTCCCTGTAGATTTGTCACAGTGGAGAATTTTTCTTCTGGAGCAACAGCCAGGTTTCTTAAGTTTGTATCAAGGTCTTTAAGAACACATATGGCTGCTAGGGTAATAATTTTAAATACCCTGTGGAAATGTTGAAATCGCTCAACTCTAAAACTGTGCACTTCCTCACCAGCAGTGACCTGTGCCTACCTGACCCCACCATCAAACACACTTGATGGCCCTGGGTTTGGGGTTCAGCAGCCCTCTGAGGTACTCCAAGCAGGATATATTTTGCTGGACAGTTCTGGGATCAGCAGAGGTGGCCAGTGATGCCATGATAAGCACCACTTAGGGACCACCCTAAAATACTATTATTTTCTTAATGGGATCTTCACTTAAAAAAAATGAAGCTTACCAAGAAAAGGCTTAATTCAGTGTTGTGTAACACATAGGCTTTAAGTGTGGGAGCAGTTCTGATGGGCTTTCAAGGTCATTTTTCTTTATTGAGCATTTATAGCAGCTGTGTAACAATTCCTGTGTAATGGATACCTGCCTTCTCTGGAGTATGCAGAATTGATTTTTTTTTAATTACTGATTGGATTGATTTTATACTTAGGACAGTACTGGGCAATTTAAGTGCATAAGATAGTTTGATCTCAGATACTTTGATTAATCATGGCAACCTACAGCTTTAGGCATATTTGTCATGACAATTACAAGTTTGTTACAGTTTTGTTTGTTGCCTTTTTGGACTCTGAGAGGAAGGTGTGGGTGGGTGTTGGCCCTGATGGTTATTACTGTTAGTGGGATAGAGAGCTTGTTATTAGACTGGAAAAGAATTGTACAGATATTAAAGCAAAAGACAAAAAGCTTGAATCTGTAGAAACTGTGAGGAGGGATTCCCAGCAGATTGGTCACGGTATGAAGGGTCCTGAAGTACCTATATTTTCTTTGTTTCCATGAAAAGCAACAGGAGGGGACATTCCAGAGTGGATATTTTCACTTGGTGATTTCATAGGAAGGAGCTGACAGCCATATGTTCTGAAAAAATTGCTAACCAATTCCCATTTACCCTCTGGATTCCGGTTTCTCTCTGGCTGGGACTGCACAATGTTCCTCTGTGCTGTGTTCCTGATAGCACCCTCACATCCAGTCGCCTTTCTGCCCTGTCTGTCCTCCATGGCATTTATACACCACTGCTGCACGATCCAAACACCTCACACTCTTCATTGCTTTTTCCTATCCCCCCACGAATTAGGCAAACACGATTATACAGGACTAAGGCACTTGAAAACAAAGGCTGTAAAGTGAAAGATATTTATGCACTTCACACATTTAGATGCCTAATGTGATTTTCTAAAGCATCCAACTACATTAAGCATCCAACTCCTGCTGACTGTGATGGAAGTACTTAACTCCTCCGGATGTTGTGGTAAATTGCAGCTGGCTGCCAATCTGTCTCTCTTCATATTTATTTAGATAAATTTTGCAAAACACTAGTCTAGATCACTTGCTCCCTGCTATACAGGGAGACCCCCAACTGATAACCTATTATATTTTTTTCTTCAGCTTTTCTGGTTCATAGCAATTGGTTATTCTACTTAGAAGCTAATTTGAAATACTTTCTCCTAAAATATTATAAATATGCTACTTTAGCTATCAAGTTTCTTAGCAATTCAGCAATAGTTCCACCCTTGGTTTGAATCATGTTTAGATTATCTCTCTCCTAAACCACCTATTTTCTTAAGGGCTTTTATCAAAGCAGTTTTGGAAGTGGTTTTAGCTAAATGCAGAGAGCACTGTTTTAGTTAGAAGGGGGCAGATTTTGTACCCACACTTACCCTTCTGCATGGAAGCTACACATCGTGTTTCTGTTACTTAAATCATAATGGGTTTTGATAAAATGATAAAATGCATTTTACAGTCCTGAATTAGTTCATTTTAGTCTGGGATGCTGCATTTTTGCATCTTTATTACAAAGTTCCTGAAAGCTGCAGAGAGCCACAGGTGTGGCATCTGAAAGCTCTGTTGGCTCCTGGCCGAGCTCCCTGTGAACTGGGTGCTCCAGCAGTTACTCCATGTGCCCTTGAGACTTCTCCTCCTGCCTCAAGGCAGAGCAAGAAGCAGACCCTGACCCTGGGTGCATCTGTTCTGGATGTGAACGTGTAGAATTTTGGAGGAAGAGCTCAGACCCCACTGGAGCAGCCCAGCCCTGTGTGTGGATTCCATCCCCAAAGCCCATGGCTGCACAAATCAGTGCCTGGCATTGTACTTGCATATGTTTAGTATCACAGATCCCTTTCACAAAAACCAGTTCTCACAATTCTCTCCAAGTGAGAGATTCCTGACAGTGTGAGATTCTTGTTATTCTTTCATATTCAAACATATTAGAGTCTTTTTCCTCCTCTTTATCTTAGAATGGAAGGGACTTGAGTTGAAAATTAATTTAAAGGGGCTGCAACTTTGTAACAGCTGCACCAAGTATCTTTATCAAGTAATAGTTTGCTTTCTAAGTGGTTTAAGCATAATTGAAGTCAAAATAATTTATAGCAGCAACACTTCTGCCATTGAATTCGGATCTATTTATAGCCTACAGCATTAAAATTGCAATTAAAAACTCCACGCTTGCTTTTAATGAAATGATCATTCATCTTCTGCTCTCCAATTAACAGGATATAATTGTATTTTTTACTTTGAAAATTTCTTTCTATATTTCTTTCTAACCACTTCTGGAAGTGGTTAATGCTGTATTTTATTTTAGCCACCTATAGGACATCATAAAAAAATAAAATCCATCTTAAAAAGATTTTTGTGGGTGGCCCCTTCATCTCAAACTGAATTCACACTTCAACTTGAAATAGCTAAAATCTACTCTGGCAGTGGATTGCTTTCATATTTTTGTGTGGATAGAGTTTTGGAATTTTTAAAATCACTGAATAACTTTTTCATATCTTCTGCTGGAAAGAAACTGAATATATCTTTCAGTCAGATTCTTCAGGCAGGCTGTTCTGACATAAATGGAGAAATTGCTAACTGTAAAATCTGACTGTGCCTCCCGGTGGCAGCACGGGGCAATTCCTGCCTGCTGGAAGGCAAACGGCTGTAACTCCGGTGAGGGATAAATGGATTATGGAGAGTATGTTGAGCTGTGTGAAACTAGCATTTTTCTCAGCTCTGAAAGCAATCAGCACCACTTCTAACAGATAAAGAAAATCAGCATCTTTTCCATTTTGCCCGTGGCTTTCATATTTAATGAGATTTTCATCAGTATAAACATCATTCTTTTGGAATGCAAGCCTGTTTTTAGTATAAAATATGGCTTATGCATGTGTTACAATAAATGTGTCTTGACTCTGAATGTTGCTGAAAATCAGTGCCTGTGAGGCTGAAAAATAATCTCACAAATATTTAGCTGCAAAATCAAAAACACTTAACGTAATTATTTTGAAGAGTCGTTGTATTTCCAAAAATTGAGAGGACCACAGGTTTGTCTCAGTATTTCTGAGTAAATAAAAACCACCCAGCTGTTCCCATTTCCTTAGGAGATTAATCCTGCTGCCTCATAAAAACCTTTCAAGCTATGTTCATATGTGGTGTGAAAATTACTGTCAACTCGTGTCCTTTTTGAAGGTTAGACAGTGAAGATTAACTTTCCCAGAGATCAGCAGAGTAATTTGAAGTTCATAAAAAGATCAGACTGGGAGTTATCCTTAGTGCTTCTGGAAGGTGGGGTAGGGAGGGACGTGTCTCCAAATGTTCACATTTCCCTTCTGGGTGTGGGGTTGGATTGAGAGGCAACTTGAGTGCTTGCAGCTCTGTCTAATTGTGAGAGCACCAGACCATTAGAGCAGAAAATTCCTACATGTGTCAGCAACAGGCTCTTCATTGCAAAAAATGTGATTTTAGGTGTTGTCTTTGACACTTGATGTCCGTCAGAGGCTGTGGCTTTCGAGAGGAGTCTTTCTTTAGGTGACTGGATTTCAGGTCCTTCTCTAGTTAAAACTGTGCCTTTATTTATGCATGATCAGAAATAATGCCAGTCTTCAATGGGTGTCTAATGCTATGGCAGTAGACTTGTGTAGAATGTTGGGTCTTTCTGTTTAACAAATCAAAGTTTCTCTGTTTTCCAAAGCCTTTTTGCTTTCTTAATATCTCTTCTTGCTGTACATTTTCTTCTCCTGATGGTTATATCCTTCCAACTCTCAATCTCATCCTTATGCTCTTTGCTGTCTTGTCTTCACTTGAAATATTTTCTTTGTTAAAATTCCTCAGAGGTTTGAATGACCCTGCAGCCCTTCATTTAAAGAATGGCAACTTTTTTGCCCCACCTCTCAGATGTTGTGTGTATTGTAGGTGGGATGGAGGGTTACCCCTTCTTTACAGTACATGCTCTTTTGGTTTTTTCCCACCTCCAAAGTCAGTCACTCATCTTTTTGTAGTTGTCACAGATCACTTCCAGGTGAAGTCTTGTGTATAGAAATGATAGCTTTCACTGTAGCTGAAAGATGTTTGTGTTATCAGCAGGCTGCTCCTGGGAAGAGGCAGTAGAGGAAAATGATATATTTTTGGTGATTTGAGTTATAAAATAGCATTCCTGAATGACAAATATTTGTGTGTCACCTGTGGGCTCTGGGATTTCATCTGCCTGGGAATAGACCAGAATTTGTGCAGAGTGGCTGAAATTTATTTCTATGACAAATACTGACAAAGAAAATTATCTGTGTGGTTTTTTTTGGTTTTTTTTTTTTTTTTTTGGTTGCTTTTTAAAATGAGGTGTTGAGGAAACTTAGTTAAAATTATTAAATATTGAGGTAACTGTACTGCATTGTGAAGGTGGTTCATGCAGAGCATCCCAAACCTGCTGTTCACTGGTTTTGCCCTTCTGATATATTATTGATACAGCCATGTGTGACTCTTTCAGGAGAGGTGATAGTGCAGCTGCTGCTTTTGTTCCTTTGGACAACTTTGTGCTATGGAAATCCCAGCTTGTTACCCCTCACTTTCTTCCACTCTTGCCTATATTTCTTCATTTCACTTTTCTACTTTATTTTTCTCTTTTCCCCCTTATTTTCTTAGTCCCTTCCTACTGTTCCCAGTATCCCCCTGTCACTTCTGGCAGGTGGTGTCCTGTGGGGTGATGTCCTTGTACCTGTGTGCCAAAAAAGATTTGCCTTTTCCCCACCTGCCCCGTGGCACTCTTAAGAAGAGGCAGGTGGCTTTCTGGAAAGGTTTCACCCATCCTCAAAATCTGTGGAAAATTTCACATCAACAAGGAAGCAGAAGGCAAAACAAGGGCATGGCCATAGAAATGGAAATGCTGAACAAGTAGCAAGTTGGAGAAACAAGCTTTTAATTGGTGCAATTAATTTTAATTCTTCTTTACCTTGATGTACAAAAATATATTTAGAAGCAAGTGTTGGAAGAGTATGTAATATTTAATGATATGCCTGTGGTCCTTGTGAAAGTTAATTACCAGAGCATCCATTAGAGCCAGGAACAACATATGTTTCCTCTGGAGTGCCTTTCTGAACCTGTCTAAATGTTTTTATTCTAAGAAAGCCGTGCTGGGAAGCCTGTCTAGCATGAGGTGTCTCTAGAGAATTGTGGGCTAATCTTCCCTTGCTCAGAAGGCACCCAGTGCTTTTGGGTGAACATTATTAGGGTCCAGCATCTTTATCTGTATGGAGTATTTCTGCTATCTTTTTCAATTCTGTAATTGAGTAAGATTTTTTAGTAATTATCCTTGTTAGCATGTGAAGACAAATTAATTTTGCTGTAAGACTGATTTCTTTTATGAGCATATGTATTTTTGCTGACACTTTACTTTCTCCATGTGCAATGTGCTGTTTCAAGTGAAACCAAGAGAAAAAGTTTGTTTTCAAAGAAAAGAATGCAATGGTTGTACAGGTCCAGCTGTGATTTAAGGATGCATCCCAGGCTTCCCCAGCACAAAAGTGTGATGTGGAGTTTATAGGAGTAACTTGCTGTAGGGTTCCAAAAGCCACCCCAAAGCCACCCCAAACAGCAGTATCAGCTGTCAGTGAGAGCAGTGAATGTGTGCTGGGTATTTGTGTCTTTGTTATGACTGCTCTGGGGAGGGAAATGTGCTATTAAATCCATTATGTTATCTGGGCTGTAGTCATCTGTGGGGATTTGTCAGAGCTTACAGGTTTCTGTTGAACTCCTTAGGTAGCAGTTTTTTCTAATAAACTCTTCACATTTGTCTAGACCCTCATTGTTTTCATCTTTACTACAACCTAAAGTGACCCTCTGGGATAATTTTGAAGAGAAAAGCAGCTCACGAGTTGGAGGTTATCAGATCATCAAAGTAGTTGCGAAGGAAAGAAATATTCAGAGTGACTGAACTGTAAATTTTCTATTAAAGGATAGCTTTCTTTAGGAATTCACTTCTTTAGAAGCTGGCAGTGTCAGAGCCTGCTACACAGACTTTCAATGGTGGTTGTTTTTTACTTTCTGAATGAGAATCTGTAAGTGAAATTTGGTTACCAGCTGCTGGCAGCACTCCTGTTGAAGTGTTTGCAGGGAAGTTGTGCTCTTCCAGCAGCCTCTGCAGTTACTTCCATCAGTCCAGTGAGATGTTCTGAATTCAATTTGCTCAAATATTTGGTTTGAATATAGCATTTAGAATCAGGAAGTAAATGAAGCTTTCAGAGACACACACACACACAGTTGAAGGATGTTGCTATTTATTCAGATTATAAATCAGCCCTGTTTTGAGCTGCTGAATGTAATCCAAACATTGGCAAAGAAAAATAATGATAACATACATCAGTTCTGCATAATTTTAAGGCATTTTATAGCCCGGAAAATGTGGTGTATTCTATAAAAGTGACAAATGACAGAACACTGTAATAAATAGCCATAGTTTATGCATTGTGAATTGGAGTTTAGAGTCAAATGGAAATTCTTTTTCAGCAGATTGGATATGAATTCAATTTCACAGGCTCTCTACACAAATTATTTTGGTTTTCATATATTAGTCTGTATTGTAATCAATGCTGTGCACATTCTATTATATATATAAGTTCAGTAACAGTTATATTTAGAAGATACTTGACATCAGTTACCATGAATATGATACACACATGTAAGACATTTAAATGAATCTCCAACAATAAGACAAACTGCCTTGACTTAATTCAGAATGACTTTGATTAATTGCCTGTTTGGCATGTTTTGTTCTTACTGAGTTTGTAAGTGAATGGTTCAGGTATGTGCTGCATCTTTATCATGGTAATTAAGTCCATTGTACTGGAAAAAACCTATTTCCACTTCCACTTAGCATATTATATAAATATTTACAAGGATTGAGTTGTTTGAAACTCTTAGTAAAAGGTAGGATGACTCTTCTGGAAAACAGTATTCCAGTGTTAGTCTTATTAATATCAGACAGATGCATCACAGTTAAAGTGCTGCAGTGTTTTTATTATTCAGTGGAAATGCATTGGTGTTTTTCTGGCTACAAGGAATTGCCAGGGGCCAATATTAGACTTGATATCTCATGGCTAATTAAACAATACAATAAGTAGACATGAGGCTCAAATATAAACTGTAGGCTTTGCTCAGTTATTCCACGGGTAGCTTGACTTATACAATGTCCTCTAATTATAATTTGCATGGAACGTTTCTGTGACTGCACAGCTCTTCCTGAATAAAAAGTAAACTTTGGCTGCAATTGTATTGCTGTTTACCAGACTAGAACAGATCCTGCTTAGCCTTGAACAAAATTAACTTCTAATGGTGCACTGTGTTCAGGCTCAAAACTTTCCTGCTGGGGCTCAATCGGCTTGAGTTGGTGTTGGTGGCACAAAAGCCTTTCAGGTAAAAGAAGAAGGTTCTTTATAGTAAACCAGTGTGGTCGGGGCACAAGAGAACTTCTCAGGACTCTGCAGCGTAACAAATCTGAGACTGAAATGCTCTTTTTGGAGAATGTTTTGCGTAGGAATTGTCACAGCAGGCTGGGCTGTACCAGACCCACTGGAGTGTTGAGCTGGTGCCTGTTGTGAACAATGTTTTTGTCAAGAGAAGGGTACAAATAATGCTGTTATAGAAAATGTAAGCTTGCCTTTGGAAAACTGGTCCTATCTCCCATAGATGGCTTAAAATTATGAATTATTATTGTTTGTGCTTTTAAAAAACCCCAGCCTAATAATGCCACAAAAACTTTTCAAAATTACATCTGTACCTTGAGGAATGAAAGTGAGGAGAAGATCTAGTATCAACAAAATAATTTCTTGTGTGGTCTGGAGACCATATTTTTGGATGAAGCAGTAAAATTAACATTAAAATGAGAAAATCCATCAGAATGTTTCAAGCCTGCCTTTAAAACGTGTGTGGATTAAGCAATCATGTGACTGCAGTGATGTGTGAGGGTTTTCTTTTTGCTTTTTTTTTTAAGACTTTTGTTTCACTATAAAATAGGAAAATACAGAGCAAATGACTAAGGGTATAGGGAACAATTCTCCAAAATGAAACACGATTTGCAAAGCAATGGTACAAAGCATTGCAAAACGGATCACAAAGTTAATCAGAAATTTTCCTGTATTCTGTATCTTATAAAGTTTGAGGTAGCACAGTCCATGCTAAGGAGGTTGTCACAGATTTTCAGTGTAGAGGAGTTTGGAAGGCAGAAATTGTCCTATGAAGGTGTAAAGCTTCCCATGATTTCAATGCATAGATCCTTAAGGGCATGCTATTCTGAGTTTTGTGACCAGTTAAGCTGCAGGTCAGTACTCATTTGAACCTGTGCATTATTCAGTTTAAGAGAGCTCATTTGAATGTAAGTGTAGAGCACTGTGACTCGAGGCAGAGTAGTGCCCAGATGTTCCTGAAATAGGGGTCATTTGTTTGACTCCAAATTACCACACTTTAACAACTTTTTTCCATTTAAAGGCAGTAAAACTCTGCACTTGGAGTGCTCAGAGCATGAATGCCTAATTAGAAGTATCCAAGCCGTGTAACAGTGTCCAGTGCTTCCCTGATCTAGGAAAGTGAAAGCAGTATCTAAGCCAGAATCCCTTGGACTTGAAACTTCAGGAGCTGCTTAAATATTCTTTTTTTTTTTTTTTTTTTTCATTCAAGCATATTTTTTTTTGCCACTTATCCTAGACTTCCAGGGCACCAGTACACCAATAATATTAATTGTTAACTACAATTATGTTAACTACAATAATGTTAAGTACACCAGTACACAACAGTACACCAATAATTTTAATTGTTAACTATACGTGACAACCATGAACGGGAAGTAAATATATTGACTGTAAGTGGCCAACTATAAAGCACTGTAGAACTGGCACTTTCCTTCAGGTAAACAGCCAGGTTTGCAGATTATTGACTCAGTAATCTGTGATCTTCAGAGCTGGCTGATGTGGTGTAAATCTGTGGCCTCTCATGCTGTTTCCTGGCAATCCTAACATGTATTTCAGAGCAGATTGAAGGTGGTAACATCCTCTTGGATCTGCAGGAGGGCCCTGGCTCTGCTGCCATCTGAGACAAAGTTGCAAAAACAATGTAAGTAAAAGACTAATTGTATGTGTATATATATTTTTTTAAAAGGCTTTTATGGTGATAGTATATATAATAATAGTATATCTACATTATATATTTAGTTCTTCTTTTTGCACAGCATTTTTCATATTGAAAGAGTCTGAAATTTCTAGAGGGATGCTAATAGTTTTGCTTCTTGTATCTGAACCTGGAAAGATGAACTCAGCTGGGAGATTTTTAGAGTACTTCCTGTTGCATTTCTTCACCTAAGAAGCAAAAATGGTGCCATATATCTTGTGCTTTTCCTCGAGTTACTGCTAGAAAATAATGTAAAACAATGCATTGGAAAAAAAGCTTTTTGTGCCATGTGCAACTACAATACTGAGCTGCTTATCTTCTGTGAGGGTTTACAGCAAAATAAATTCATGTGGGTTGGGAGTTAAAGGTATCTTTTGTTCCTGTAGCTTCAAGTAGTCGGTGAAGTGAAAGTTCTTTCACAGTGTACTTTGAAGACTGCTTTCTTCCTTCTGCGATGCTTGTTTAGTGTAAAGTGAGCCGTTTTAGACTGTAGGTGTATAGCTGTTCATTAAGTATGAAGAAAGAACATCTTTCAAATATTGACATTACAGAGTTCTTTTCAAGTAAAGGGAAATTCACCCTGCTACTCTCTTGCTTATACTCATAATTTGTCTTGAATAAATGATCAAATGTATTTAAATTTGTGATGAATTATTTTACTTTGGGGAAAAGTCATCATGGGATTATTATCCTGCTTCTATTTTTGCTGTTAGTATAATTTAAAAATTTTTTCAGCTGGCAAAGATGTCGCTCTACCCAGATCTTGCAGCTGTGTCTCCCTTGACAGCAGTTCTCATTTTAGTTTTTCAAGCAATCCTGATAGATAAAGGTGTATAATAGTGCTGTACTCTTTTGGTAACAAACTGTTGCCTGAAATGTCCATCAGTGAAAAGCTTTTTAGTTGCTTACAAACCCCTCAGCTGAGTGTGAGCAGGAGAGGGTGAGGTGTAAGGAGGAAGGAGGCATTTAGGTTGCAGGGGTGCGAGATCCACTGTCAGAGCAAACAGTACACAAATGAATTATAAACCCTGAGTTAAGATGTTAAAGTGTTGAAATTATTGTTTTCTTCTCAAAATTTCTGCATGTTGATGCTGTGAAGGGCATCACCACCACATTAAGTAGCACGTAAGACAAGACATGCACTTAAATCCAAGGAAGTGACAGTAAATGCCCTTCCTTGTGTCTGAGGGATTCGTGGGTGGAGGCCAATGGGAATTATTTAATGTACAACAAACATGAAGGACAACTAGAGACTGAAAAAAAGGGCAGAGAGGAGGACTTAGGTTAAAAAGAAACGGCCTCTGGGAAATTGGAGGTGATAGTGTGTTGAACTTTGATTTAGTTGCTGCATTCCTGCCAGTAATAGACTTATCTCCAATGTATTCTCTAGGGATATCGGTACAAAGCATGGACTTGTGCTGTTTCTAAAGTGGCTTTTTGTGGCTGGACAGTAAATTTAACAGCAGACTTTAGGAGAGGGTTAGAAATGATGAAGTGGAGATGCAGCCCAAGGTGAGCCCTGTGGTGGAGGAGGAGTGGGCAGCTCCTGGTGCAGGTGACCCTGGTGGCTCTGGCAGTGCCATCCCAGGACAGGATGCAGCAGCTTGGGGAGGTCTTTACAGTGGGAAGAGGAAGGTGCACATGGAATGGCCTCTGTGGGCCATGGCTGTGCCTCTGGGGGATGTGCCAGCCCGTCTGCTTGGCACTGCAACCCCAGCTTGGGGAGCCAGGAGGGGGCAATGGGATTCCCTCAGAAATGCATTCCCAGCCCAAGTTAAAACCTTAGGGTAGACCTCCGCAATAGCTGCAACCTGTTGTAAAGGAGGATAAGTGTTCTGTGGACAGCATTCCAACTGGCAACACCAGAGAATCAAGATAGTTGGAAATAAGTTTTGATTATTATTTTTTTTAGCTCTTCTGAGATGTGTTATGTGAGTCAAGTAACATTAGGCCAGGCAGCAGTGACAAATCCACTAATGCATTTATGATGCTTTTATGCTGAGGAGATGCTTCAGGTTAGATACTGTTGAAATACATATACATGTATATGCATAAATATGTTTTCAGCTACTAGGGTCCATTTAAATGGGTATGTTTGTGGAATGCAAGGTCTTCCCTTTTAAATGCCTCTTTAAATTGCCTAGTTTGTGTGGGAATGAAAAATTTTGTTACGTCCACTAGAATCAGATAACTTTTAATAACCTTTAATTGCCAGTCTATTTATACTGACTTGAATTGTAAGGATGAGATTAAAATAACTTCCCATAATGACAGAAGGTAGTTTAATATTTATAAGGCCTCATTCACTCTGCCCTATGAAGAAAATACATTTTATCCCTTTGATTTTTTTTAAAAAAACCTTTGGTGTGATGGAGTTTGGTTTGGCTGATTCATTTTGGTTCTCGTGTTTGTCATGGAGGAGAGAATCACCATGATAAATGGATATTTTATGGATTTGATGAATGGTTACTTCCTGTTCCATATAATTATCAGGCAATAGTTTCAATGAAAGATGGTGGGAAATAGAACTTTTCACTTCAGATAACCATCCACCCTGTCTGGAAAGAAAAATGGATCTCTATTTTCAACATATTACTGTGGATCAAGGCCCATGGAGGGGAGGGCACCTTTTAGTAGGTTGTGAAGGATAAGATGGATTTGAAAAAGTGCCTGTCTAAATGAATGAACTTATGATGAAATTCTGAAGGAAAAAGCATGTACAGTCAATGTTGAGAAACCAGATTATTTAAGAAAGCTGATTTTAATACATATCCTTCAGGGAAAGGATTAGTGTTTATAAAAGGCACTCAAATGTCGTGGTTCATTTTTGATCCTGTATGTCAGGAACATGTCAGGAAATGTTTATAAGGATTAATTCAGGAAGAAAAAAAAAATTTCTGTCTTAGGTTAGTTTAAAAACAGTCATCTGTGATTTTATTATTTAAGTTCCATGTTTCTAATTTTCAGTTTCTTTCTAAAAGACTTGTGTTGTGCCAATTTTGCTTTAAAAACAAGACAAATCAGGTAACAGCTTTGCCAGTCTTTACCTCTTCTTATAAATCCTGTTAAAATTTTAAGGAGATTGGCTTCTGCAAATTTTAGGGAACAGCTCTGTTCTAAATTATTGTGACAAGGCTCTCAAGAGTTGCTGTTCACCTCTCCTGTGTTAAGGACCTTTAGAAAAGATGGATAAAAAATACTCAGTTTGGACAAAAGTATTTATTTTCCAATGCTGTCTTGTGATTAAAGATATGGCAATGTTTTTTAATATAAAAAATTTGGGAAAGTGTATTAATTTATCAGTTTGTGAGGACTGAGAGCAGTGCTGTGTTGGAGCTCCACCAGTTTTGTTATGGCAAATGAGAAGGGGCTGTCAGTGTCTGGATTTTATCTAGTCATTTCCACACAGATATTAAACTACTTCTAGATTTAACTGCAGCTTAAAAAGTAATAACTTTTTTTTTCTTTATCAGCATGTTTTTTAAAACCATATTTAGAATAAATCCAAAGGAACAAAACCCTTTTTTTTTTTTTTTTCCAACCACATGGGGGGAGGGAGTGTTTCTTATTTTCAATTTCCCCTTTCATTCTTTTAAGAATTGGATAAAAAAAAATTCCAAAAAATCACCTAGCCTTGATATAATTCTACTTGCTTAAAAGACCACAAATTCTGTGGAATGTACCTATATGTGTGCAGAGGGAGCCAAGGGGTGAAATAGAGATTTTATGTGAAAATTATATTTTAAATGTTTTTCTTAGTGACTGGTATTTAGAAACATAAAAAATTACCTTTACTATAAATCCTGCTGCCTGATGTGGAAGTTTTATGCTGGTGAGGAAGGAAGGTTTGACGCGTGGCGGCTCAGTGAGATGCAGCTGCCACAGGGGAGTGGAGCGCAAAGAAACCGGTGGGATCAGCAGCTCTCCTGCAGTAAATCTTCATTCAGCACTTGCTGAAGTAAAAATGAAGTAAACATTTGTGCCTTAAAAATATCCAACTGCAAGCAGTTAGTGATTTGTACCATGGAAGAGCTTACAGTTTTCGGCAATAGGTGGTCAAGAAAACCCCATGAGGAGGATAACTATTTTTGTCTGGCAGTCCCCAGGCATGTGCTGAGACAACTGAGCAATTATTTCCATGAGCAGTGGCACCACAGGGGCCTGTTCCCCTGGGGCTCCATCCCCTGAGGATGAGTGTGTGTGTGGATTTCCTCATCAGGGATAAAGGGAGAGCCCAGGATGCAGCTTTTCAGCAGGAGCATTTCTGCTTATCCTTCCTACAGAAGGACAAATGACTGATGGACATCACAGATACTGTGTCCACGTGTAGAAACTAGGCCTGATTTTCAAGCTGGTTCTGTACTTTTATTTTAAGCATAGATGAAACAGATATGTCCACACTGAAGTGTTGAAAAGGAATTATCTTATGGTGTGATGTTCCAGTAAATTGAAAGTTATTTCTATTACAAGAGAAAAAAAATCAATGATAAACAATGGTATCTGTACTACAGATGAAGATTAAGGCTATAATACCAATGATAATGAAATGATAAAAAAACCCACTTGCTTATCATGTAGCAATAGTTATCTTAGTAAAAATATTTAATCAAATTTCAGTTGTAATAAAGTAAATGAGATAATTTTAACCTTATGATAATACAAAGTACATGTTAAGTGGAGTGAGTTAGTTTAAAAATTATAAAATTACATGAAAAGGACAAAAAAAAATCCCATAACTTCTATTATATTCTTTATAGAGCAGCGTGTGAACTATTATATTCTTTATAGAGCAGTGTGTGAACCGAGATAAACTGCAATTGCAGAATTTGTTGTTGTGATTGTGTTTTGATGGAAAATTATGGAAAAGAGTTTTTCAGTTTGAAGCTGTCTTCGTGTTTCTTTTGTGATGAATAACAAATGTGCTGGAGTTCAGTTTGAATAGAAACTGAGTGACTAATCATCTGACATTTCCATTACTATTAATTTATATTTTTTGCAGGAATTTCATTATGTAGGGCTTCTGTTTTCAGGGGGAATGTAGTGGTGGATTATTTTATTCACATGAGTTACTCTCATGTTCTGTGTATTCTGAGGAAATGAAGACATGATGAAGAAAGAAATGCCTTTGGGGGTGATCAGAAGGATCATGCTTGCTGCATACTGAGGAGCGTGTTTTCTGCAGCCTTTGTGGGAGATGTAAGAAAGAAGGATTTAAGGGATGACAACCATGCATGTTTTCAAATGTAAATTAACATTACTGCCCTCAGACCCCGGTGCTGCTTTTTCAAATCCAGCCAGACCATGATTTGGATGTTAAAATCTGATGCTGCAGGTGTGCCTCAGTGGTTATTTTGCATCACAGTCTCAGAATTCTCTTTATTGGTGGAAGAGCTGCTGGTCCTGTCGGGGTTCTGTGCACTGGCATCCTTCCCCCACTAGGGTGTACAAACAGCCTGTGCAACTCCAGGCCATGGCAGAGACAGGATTTTAATTCTGCATACACTTCACTAGTAACAAGCCAGCCCAAATTAATCATCTTTCTCTAAAACAAGCAAGCAGGTGGAAAGATGTTGATTTCTGAGGCAGAAATTGCTAAAAAAAAAATAAATCTAGAAAGCATCACTTTTCGGAGTAAATTAAAAGCATATATTTCAGTCTCTGCAGCACCAGAAACTTGATGTATTGCAAATGTTACCATGCATTTCAAATCTCTTGAAAGATGCCATCTATTATGATGAGATTAAAGGGCTGAGAGCCTCGTTCAAGTAAATCTCATACAAATCTAATTTGAGTGGATCCCTTAAATGTTTTGAGTAGGATACTTAAAAGGTAGATATCTAGCTATATGTATAGGAGTACCAATCACTATTCCCCTACCAGAGTTCACCTGAATATTTTAATGATAAATAGGATAGGAACTGGAGCCAGAATGTGTAACAGCAAAGTCTTCACAAATGACTGCTGATTTGGTGACCTGCATTTCTATTTCCCCAGCTAAAGTTCCATTTAAAGGCTGACTTCCCAGAGGATCCTTACTGTACAGTTTGGTGTGAACCACTGTCTGCTTGAGCCCATCTGGTGAGGGGGTGACTGGCTGTGTGTTGTGTTCCTACATCCTTGGTTCAGGGATACCCTGCCTTCGAGTGCCCGGCACACTGCAGCTCTGCTGGGGAGCTTGTAAACGTCACTGGGAGCTTCTGCTGGGAAAACTGGTTTGCTGTGCCCAGATTCTGGTCCTTGCTCTGTCCCTTTGGCAGGTCTAGTGAGGTGTGTGCTGTGAGATACTCAGGAGAAGGAGTGGTGGGGAATACCTGACCTGGGCTGGTGAGAAAGTGCTGTGGAAGCAGGAGGAAAAGGAATGCAACTTGGTATTGGTCTGTTCAGCCTTCTCAGGCCACTTGCCTGCTTGAGTTGAGCAGATGTCTTTATGCAAAAGAGGTACATTTTCTGTGCCCTATGCCCAGACCTACTGTGTTGTTTTTGGTTTTTTTTCCCTGATGTTTTATGCGTCTCAGCTGAGAACTTTAATGATTTGAGGTTATCTGACTTTCCTGATGTATGGCTTAATTTAGCACATTCAAATTCAACACCAGTGTGTGGCCTAAACACTTGAAGCTATTTAGAAGCAAGAAAACAGAAATATAACACCTCTGCTTTTCTGTCAGAAATTTTGTAATTAGTCACATGAAGACACCTGAACATTAAGGTCAGTCTTCATGATTTGAGGAGGAGCAGGAGTTTAGAGTGCAGTGTAAGGGTCTGGTTGCACAGGTTTTGGAATTCATTATCAGCTCATTATTTTAAGCTGATAACTTATGCTTCAGCTGAAAAACGATGTATAGGAGATGCAAAAGGCATAAATAAAAATGTGGGGAATGCCACTTTGCACTGTTATTTCCCAGCCAAAAATGGAAAGCTTGCACTTTAGATCAGAGCTGTGAGCTTGCTGGAGGCAGCACTGGAATAAATCAAATAATGTAATGGAGAAGTTGGTAGAGAGTTGAAGTACACATCCTCAAACTAAAGGTTTTCTTGTCTTGGGATTTTGTGCACTTTGTGTCCTAGCCCTGCCAATTCCTCTTCTGGGACAGTGCTTTTTGTTGCTGCTGTGGAACAGGTTCTCCCAGAAACCAAGAACAGTTTAACTAACAGCAACACACACATGAGTTCATTTTATATTGGAAAATTATCTTCAGTTTTCTCCCTGAAGACAGGCCCATGGTGTCATGGGTCCTCTTCTGGCTCTCCCCATCACTGCTGGGGAGGGCTGGGGGCCTCTATCCAAGGCAGGAGAAAGAGATGTGAAGCTGGGAAGCATTGAAGTGTATTGTAGGGAATGAGGAAATAAGAATCTTAAGGAGAGAGGCACACAACCACACCAGGTTTGTTCAGCTAATTTGAACACTACCATTTTTCCTAGGGAATAGGAAAGATGCAATCAATTGACTGTTAATTTAATTATACATGCTTGGAGTGTTAATATTCTTAGTTTACTTTCTCATCTACAAAACAAATACAGTTTATTATTAAATTACCACTGAAGATTAAGGCAGATGTCTGTAGTGCTCTCTACTTGGGAATGCATGACTGCATGTATGATAATGTGGTTTTCAAGAAGAATGTAGTAAATATGCAAATTCTTTTTTCCCCCCTCATTTCTTAACTTTTGAGATTTGACTGTGTCAAAGTAATTTATTTTTGATCAGTGCTCTTCATTTATTTCTGTCACAGTTGACATTTCTGCTGATTGCAGATACAGTTCTGCACCACTGTCTTGTCCAGCCCTGATCTGCTTCAAGAGCTCAAACTCTTGGGGGTAAGACCCTCTGCCTGCTCTGTATTTGGAAATTCCTTAACAGAGCAGGGGCTCTGGGTGAATTAGGGAATCTTCTCCCTTCCCAAGCTTTCTTTTCATCCTTGTCTGCACGCCAAGGTCCTGCTGGCTGTGTGGGAGGTGGGCACTGCTCAGGTGGGTGGGAAGAGACTGAGCACTCACATTTGGAAAGTGTAGCCCAGACATGCTGCCTGAGCTTGCTCGTGCGCTCATTTAGCCATGGCCACCAGAATTTAAGTCTGGGCTTGTATCTCTGGGAAGTGTTTTTAGGTGCTTATGCAGTGATTTTTGCCCCCGTACCCCTCGTTGGCTTTTAATAGGAGACTTTTTTCTTAATTGAGAAAGCTTCCTGATAATGCTTTCCAGGCAGGGCTTCCTAGTGCTTTTCTTTGGTTGTGTTCAAGGTAGGGTTTTCTGATCCTGCTTCTCAGCTGTGGTCTTCTAATTGCTTTTCCCTAATCACACCATTTGCATGCAGCTGTAAGGTTGCTTGAATAAGCCGTAATAACACATTTTTGAATAAGGTGGTTTTGGTTTAATTTATTTAAAATTCATTTTGCACTGCCATGATTCATTAAAATAAAAACACAGGAAAGTAGCTTGTGAATGTAGTGCAAGACTGGGAAGCAAACAGAACCCTTGAAAAACAGTGATTAAAATCCCTGCATTTGACCAGCCCATATCCGTGGGCGCAGCCGAATCTGAATTAACCTGCTCAAATTTCAAGAAGACCCTTCCAGAAGAAATCTTTTCAGTCTCTGTTCCATAATTGTGCCTGTGTTATATTGTTTTGTACTGAGAGCTACCACGGACTGTATTGCTCTGTAATTGTAGTAGAATTTATTGAAAAACACTTTTTGGCTTCAGTGTTGCCCCTCAGTGCCAACTGGATGGTCTTGTGGATTTATTTATGTGTGGTGAGCGCTTTGTCCTGGTGTTATTTAACTTGTGCTCTTAACTGTGGCAGTATAAGTCTACTTTTATATCAGTATCTCAAAGGAATTCTTTAATTCAGCAGAGGAAAGGCTTAATAAACTCCCAGTGATCAGAATTTAATTGAATTTGCTCAATTAGAAAAAAGCTTTAAATGAATTGGGGGAAAAAAAAAACCCTAATATAATACTGAAAAATTAAGCTTTCAGAAATAAATTTTAAATTAGATACCAAAGAACATTTTTATCATCTTCCCATTATTAATTAAAGAGGAAATCAGGTTTAAATGGGTTACAGAATAATCTTACTGGGAAGCCTGCTGCTGTAGTCTCATACCTACAGGATGGGAGCAACAGGGACAGACAACAGGTGGGCCCAGAATGTGTCTAGCCTCTGTTGAACTGCACTGGTTGAACTGAAGTTATTCTTGACGCTTTTACCTTTGCACAAAGTGCCCTTTTCTTGCACTCCCACCTTTAGAATAAATATTGGGAATACACTGGCAGGGTTATACTGGATAGAAATTTATGAACTTACAAAGTTCTCTCTTCATATGTATGCACAAAAAGGTCACAATATGCAGGGTTTGTTTTTTATTGGTTTAAAATGCTTTTCACAGTGTTGCCTAATTGATGTCATAGTTGCATTTGTGGGGTGGTAATGTAATTGGAGGGAAAAAAATTCCAATGGAGCACTTCTGTTTTTCTTGTCAACATAAAAGAGATACCCAGGATAGATAATGTGCGAGAATATTACGTGACTGAAAATTTGGTCTAATTTTATTAATGGAATTATTGATTTTAATGCATGGTTAGACATGGTGATACGTGTACGGAGAATTGCATTCCTTAGGTAAAACTGGACAGGTGATGAAAGAATCTCCTACAATAACTCAAGTAACTTGACAGATCAGCATGCTGTAGTTAGAAATGTTTATAAATGGGCACTGTGTCTCTGGAGTTTGTCCCTGACTGTGGCTTGGCTCATATTGTTCCTAAGCCTCTTGACCAAGGTACATAAAGCCATTAGGAAATGTGGAAGTAACTCTTAGTATTTGCCTCAACCATCCCAACAAACTCTTCCTGCATGTGCCTAATTCAATAGGAGTGGTCATGCCAGGGAGTGCTTTTAATAAGGGTGTGGCATAAAATAATCTGAATAGAACAGACACAGATAAAGCAGAATTTGCATCAGTGATGATCCTGCTTGACTGTTCCTCTGGCAGTTATATAATAATTTACTTAGATTAGCCCCCTGTGAATGCTGAGGTTTTCTGGGGTTTCACAGTAAAGGAGACACCTCATCTCCTCAAGATTTAAACTGAGATGTGTGTGAATGCTATGATTTTGAAGGTTGTATCAATACCAATAGTTTTCTGGTTACTAGAAAGCTGCTGGCTTTACATTGCTTTTGTCAGGTCACTGATGAGGTTTGCACATATATATATAAATGTATGAGTTCTTCAAAGACTGTTTGGAGATGCTATGTTTTTTAAAAGAGAAATTGCATTTAAATCTATAGTTGTGGCACAGAACTGCTGCCAGCAAAATCTGTGTTTTAATTTGGCTGGAAGCAAGCCTGAGTACCACGAAATGCTCATGTTGGGTGGTTCTCAACTGAAACATGTCTCTGGCCTCAAGTTTTGGGGTCAGAATGTGGCACTGGCTGCATTGAGCCTGCTCTCACTAAAGATAGAGGCAGAAACAGCCCAGGGCTGATGCTGTGCAAAACCTGCTAAACTTTGGGCTTGCCCGTGGTCCATGCTGTGCTTTGGAGCACCATACATGGGTTTCTGAGCTGGTTAACAACCCAGCTGTGGAGTGAGATCAAGCAGAGCAAAGCTGGGGCTGAGCTGCTGGGTCCTGTGGGGAGAGGGGATAATTACCCTGAGTGTAATAGTGAGAAAATCCACTTACAGCTCCAGGTCCTGAACTGAGATCTGCACAGAGCTGCCTGGTGGTACTGCCATAAGTCTGAACTCCTGCTCTGCCTTGGTCTATTATATCTCTTAAATTCCCCCTTCATTATTTTCTGCTTGAAGATGACCTGAGGTTTTAGTACTTTCTGTCTTCTAATGCCTGGGGGATTTGTCTGCCAAAAGGAAAAGCAGCATTAAAATAAAACATAATTGTAGCTGCTTTGCTGTTCTCTGGACTAGGAAATGCTAAATATGAAACTAAAACCCAACCAGTTCCCTTTAACAAGAAACTTTTTTTCCTGAGAAATATACTATGTGTATTTTAACAATAACTTCCAGAATATTTAATTTTAATGCTAACTGTAACTGTGATTTGCAATGTCTCCTGATGCAATTTTTCTCTGTTAATAACTATTCATTACAGCTAGCTACTATGTGATGTATATTATGACATAAACTTCAACATGTAATATACACACAGGCATTTCAAGCTGCAGTAATTCTGGAGTCTCTGTGTTTGCTTATCATAAGTTTCACATACTTGTAACAGCAAAATCTAATGGCTGTATAAAAAACAATTCTGAATGTTGTAAAACCTCAATAGAAAACACGTGAATTGCAGTTGATGAATTGGGGATAACCAGTTAAACCCAACTTAGGGTGAATTTGGAGGGGGGAAAGTTGCTCTGGGTCACTTGTAGAGGGTTATTTACTGAGAATCCAACTATTTAGAGGTGGCAAACAATTTATCTACACGGAGGAATGATACTATGAAAATCGTTGGTCTGTTTCTTGGCAAGTTATTTACCTAGTAGTGGTTTAGGGTTTCTATAATTTATTGGTTTTTTTTAATTTAGTTGAGGGTTATTGCAGTAGAAACAAAAGGTATCTGGAGCCGTGGAGTGGATGTGTAGCAGCAGTGCAGAGGCTGTGTGTGCAGGTTTGTGCCTCTGCTCACTGCAGGTGTAACTCTGGAGCTGAGGACTGTGTGCCCTCAGTGCACACCCCTTGGCAGTCTACCCAGGGCAAATATCCTGACTGAACCCCTTCTTAGCTTCTGTTCTCTTGCCAGACATCTGTGTTGCTAAGGGTGGGAACAGAAAGGAAGTTTCCATGTTCTACATCTCTTTAAGCATTGCTCAAGTTGCTTTAGGTGCTCTTTTATTTTCTCCCATGTGCTGTCCCTGGCAAACTCTTGTTCTCCTCTCAACCCCCACTGAGGCTGCTCCGTGGTTCTTTGAGATGCTTTTACCTTCTGGTTAATTTTTCCTTGTTTTCTTTTCCCTTCAGATCCCCATTTTCCCCTGTAGCATAAATGCTTGCCTCTGTCACCTGCAGCTCTGTTCCTTGCAAGGAAAGGTGGAATTGTTTTTCCTTTCCTAACACACTGCCAATCTTTATCTTCTTCCAAGGTCTTTCACTTGACATTTTTTCCTTGCAGATCTTGATTTTTCCTTACACCTGCCCAAGGTTTCTCTCCTTATTGCCATGATTTAATTTCTGCTTTTCTCAAGGAAGCTATCTTTGCTTCCCACTGCTCCCCTGCTTTGCTTCTGTCCCCTGTGCAGCGCTGCCCAAAGAGTCACCTCACCAGTGACATCCCCTCCCTCTGGCATCTTGGAAATGCTCTAAAACCCCCTTTTCTGGGAGCTGAGTGAGTCTGTAGTATAATATAATATATAATCTGATTTCCTCAGGGCTGAAACTAAGCTAGGCACAGCCTGGCATAAAAATAAAGGAGACATGGGAACATGAAAGTCATGGAGAACCTCTAAAAATGTGACCATGTGCATCCAAAAATCTGAGGCTTTTTTCATTCTGGGTTGTAATGATGTATGTGATGGTAACAATACACAAGGATTTTTATTAAAAAAAAATTCATTTACTACAAAAATGCAAGGTCTGTCGCCCAATCCCTGGTAAATGTAGTAGAACACTTTTATAAGGTTTCCTGGCTAAAGCAAAAGTCTATTTTAAAGTTATTAAAGTTCTATAATGAGCTAGCTTTCTAAGCTCTCTGATAAAAGTACAATATTCTGTGGCTCAATGTAATAATTCAGTGAAATTAACCAAGTAAGTGGTCAATGAAGCAAATGATTAAAAAGCAGAAGATTGAAAAATGAAGATTAAGAAGGGAAAAAAATGTGTTTCCTATTACTGTACATTTTGTAGGTCATAATTAAAGTCCACCACATAAAGAGTAAAAACACCCTTCTAAAAATGTATGAAATTATGTAGGGGTGCTTACATCTTTGCCTGCTATATCAAACTATATGTGTTGCTAACTTCAAAAGGCTTAAAACAATTACAAGAGAATTTGCAAACTAGGAAAAAAAAGAGCATAATTTTTTAAATGGTCTTAAGCAGCTTTTCCAGCTTTCCTGCCTTTCTGATGGTTTGTTTTGGGGTTTTGTTTGTTTGGGTTTGGGTTTGGTTTTTTTTTTTTTCTCCTATCTCTGGGAGTGCTAATTGATCACCTTGTGCATGAAACATATATTTATATGAGGTTTACAGACCATATTTAAGCATTTTAAGGCTGTGTTCATCCCTGATGTCTTCAAGCCCTGTGCTTGTGTGAATAGGGCAGCTGCTGCAGGGAAGGGAGAGAGTCAGAGATCCTGCCAGAGGGGATGTCAGTGGAGATGTCTGGAAGTCAGTGGGAGCTGCAACCTGACAGCCTGGGCTATTTCTTTTAAATTTGTGGTGGTGTTAGAGATCATTGTTGCTCAGAAAATTCATTTTGTCTTCCCAGTGCTGGTGGTGATAAACAACAACTTCGAGGCTCTCAGAGGGGCCTCAGTGTCACTTGTTGGCTGTGCAATATTTGACCTCATGCAAAGACTTTGCTGCAGGCTTGGGATTTTTACATCTTTTGGTGTTGCCTCCTTCCAGTCACACTTGCGTCTGGATATTTGCTGGAATGGCCATAACTTTATGCACTTTGAACCAAGAGAAATTTTTAACTTTGTGCATTAAAAAAATGGCCTGGATTTTCAGTGTCAGGCTTCCTCAATTCCTGCTGGTGTCGGTGGAAACCATTTGAGTTTAACAGAGCTGAATTTCAAGCCATTAACTGTGAACATGTAAACAATTGTCCTCAGGCAGTTGGGTGTAAATTTAATGGCTTGAGTCATGTAACATTGATTCTATAACCAATTAGGAACTATTACCCAACAATTTTGGTATTATTAATTTCTTTTAACTAATATTTACCAATATTTCAACCCTATAGGTATTAGGGAGTCTTTGAAAGTCTCTGAGTATTCAGTTTTCATAATAAAGTGTGATTTTTATGGTTCCCTTCAATATCTCCCAACTTGGGGCCTTCAATTGAATCTAATTATGTTTCAATTGAAAAGAAGATATTCCTCAGACCAAAGCTGTACATCAGGGCTCATTACTAAAGCAGCTCATTATTTTTAATGAGCAACTTCATTACATCTGATTCTGCAGAGAACAAGCCATAATTCCATGGGTGCTGAGAGTCTCAGAGTTTGGTAGCCAGCAGCTTATGAGTAACAACCTGAACTGGGCAACAAAGATGGGCAACAAAACCCTAACCCTTTAGGATTCTAATCCCACCAGTGAGTGAGTCTGCAAAAGAGTTTTCTGGTTCTTTTTTGTTGGTATCAACTTTGTTGGGCTGGAATAGTTGTATATTCCTTTTGTGGTTATATATTCCACCTTTTAAGTAGTCTGTTTTAGAAAAGGACCAGCAAGCAAAATTCACAGCAGAACATGACTTTTCAGAGAAGTTCTACTCCGAAGAAGGAAGTTACACATTTCCCTGCCAATCTCAGTCCCTGCTGGGAGGGTTACAATATGTGTTCTGTTCCCTAACACAGCATTTTTATGTTGTGGCTCTGAATTAGCTCACAAATGTGTAAAGTTGTGTTACCTGACAACTGCCTGGGGAGGGTACAAATTAGCAAGGCCTCAGGTAAACATGGTGTTAGAGCAGCACAGAGCAGGAATTGTGAGCTCCTGGCAGGAGCTTGGTGCTGTTCTGCTGCTCTGAATCTGCTGGGGATCCCCTGTGAAGGCACAGGAGCTCTGTGCTGGGAGGAAGAGCCTGTGATTGCAGCTCTGCTCCTGCATTTCCATTTATGCATTGTTAAAAAGCAACAGGTATTATTAAACAGTGAGGAAATAGTCAGAAAATGTGCTTACCTATAAGTCTGATCAGCCTTTTTGTGTTTTCTTGGGCACACAAGCTATTTAGTTCAAAATTTGTATTTTTTCTTCAAATTTATTAGAGGCTTCTAGGTTATTTCTTAGTGTTAGGGTCATAAAATTGATGATGTAGCATTTCTGGCTTTGATGCTCCAGCCTTATTCAGTATTTTAATAAAAAGTTGGCTGGTGGAATAGAGAATACACTTAATAAATTTAGAGGTAGAGTTTGAATTGAATTTTCTTATGTTGGAAGAATCTCCTGAAAAATCAGAGAGAGTATAAAATAATCTTGATAAAACAATAGCATGGTCTAAAATCATCAAGATCTGGAAAGGTGGAGCTAAATGCCCTAATAGAAGATGGGAAGAACTTGCTAGAAAGTAACAGAGAGGACATTCACGAAGGTTGAGCAGGAAATAAACTCCATATACATCAATAGTTTAATGATGATCAAAAAATGAGGCCTGATACTGGTCAAGCTCTTGCCAAAAATGGCAAAGATTCTCCATGTTTGGGTAGAAGTTTTGTGTACTTTTCAGTGAAACAGGCCCAAAGACTTGTGCCTCTCACTTCTGCTGTCTCCTCTTTTGTGTGTCATTTAAAATTACTGGAATCAGGAACTGAAACAGAAACAGAAAAGAGCTTTTGTTACTGCTGTGAGTGGACTGCTTCTAAAACATCTCACTCATCCTCCTACTTAGGTGACTGATAAAAAACACATCACATTTCATGTGCAATGCATTTAGAATTCTATTTTTCCCATTTTAAGGAGGTTTTTCTGTTGCAGAGATTTCATGCAGTGTGTGAGGATTCCAAAATCAGAGTTAATCTCGCAGTACAGATAATTGCAGCACTGGAGCCGCTGTGTTAAACTTTTATGAAGGGCAGTATAACATCTGTCTGAGGTCTCAAGTGCTCCTGAGGCACTGAGCTTTAGTCCCACCTAATCTAGCAAAATCTTGCTCTAGTGTTACTGAAGTTGACATAATTATGAGTGTTATTATTATTTCTGGCTATCTGCAAATTCAGGCATCATTTAGACTGGGAGGTGTGCTGGGATCTCATTGGAAAGAGCCAAACCCTTATTACATTGGCTGCAGAGTCTGTCAGTGCAGTTTTGTGATTTGCTTTCTGTGACTGGAATAAATCACTGGCCACTGATAATGCAGTTTGTATGTCACATACATGAAATTTTTTATGCAAATCCCTCCAATCAGGTAAAAACCAACAGAACTATACAAGAGTGTTTCTACATACAAAGGAGTCAGGTTTATTTCCTGCCTCACAGGAATGCTTTCACTTCCTTTGAACGTCAAGTGCCTTTGTTCTGTCTTTTAAGCTCACGATAAAACCTTTCTACCTGGATATCTATTCTATTTATTAATTTCCTTATGGAATAGCAGAGCATTCTACAACATGTAATCTTCTCTTTAAGTGATACCTTCTCAACCTGGAGCTGAATGAACACAATTTTCATTCTGTTGAAAAGTTTCTTTCAAGTTTATTTCCAAATCAGAACATGTCAGAACTGGAATTGATCAGCAGTGATGCTGTCTATTCAAGTCTATTCAAGAAGCAATTATCAGTAGATTCAAAAGATAACAGTATCTGTGGAACGAAGGCAGCTGATAATGAGCCTGAAATTATATTTAAAAGGTTTATTTCATGCAGTGTTTTATATCCTATAAAATGTAGTGAATACACATAATGCCTCTGTAACAACACCCAGTAATGTAGAATTTCTGTTCTCTAGAAATCTTGGTATCTTGGGGTCACTCCTTGAAAATCATCCTCTAACCCTGAAAAAATTAGTTCTTGAGCAGAGCAGAAAAACCAAAAAAACAAAACAAAAAACACCAACCCCCCTCCAAAAAAAACCCCACAACAAAAAAAAAAAATCCCACAAAAAACCCCAAAACAACCCAACCAACAAAAACAAACCAGCAATTGAACAATGCGAGCTGTGATTTATGTGTATTAATAATACTTTACTACAAGCACTTGTCTTTATCTGTCTTTGGCATTTCTGTGGTGAAGTTATTTCTCCTGGGGTCAGAAAGGGCGGATGTACATTGTATATTAAAATCATGCAATACATGCATTTTATTTGGAGGGGTGGTGCTTCATATTTAGCATCTTCTGTAAACAGGCACTGAATAAATCAGTGTTTGTGCAGGAACCTTAACCACATTTGTACCTGCCTGATTGCAAACTGGTGCATGACAGATGAACAGCACTTGGAACACTTAACGTGAAGTATTTTGCTGTCATTTCTGAGCATGAATATGTAAATTATTTTTGCTATTTCTTTGCCGAGCTAAGTGGACACTTCATCCTGATATGAGCAGATACTGGGTTTTTAAACGTGGTGGGAAGGGGTTGATTGAGCAGCATCATAGGTTCTGTATGTAGTGAAGTTGCACGTAAGACTATTTATGTAGTCTGTGAATGACATTGCTTTGGCTTGAGTGGCCCTGTTCCAAATATTCCAAATATCTATGGGTGTTAAAATCAAAGGATTGTAATGAAATGAAGACTGATATGCTTAGTTGAATTTTCAGACTTGAAGTGGGATGGAAATATGGATTCCTGTTTAATGAAATAAATTGGTTCCTGTTGAATGATAGCAGAAGGCTCCTTTTCTAATTCCTTGCAAATAACCTATAACATTTTTTAAACATGGACTTGATTATAAAAGAAATGGATTGGCATTTGACTTTCAAATGCATAATTCATCAAACTATCAAATGAATATTAGGTAAAACTAAGCTTTGTGTTTGAAATTGCTTCTATATGCAAAAATGAGACCTATACAGCCGTGACTTAAAATGAAACAAGTGATTCCTGCTAATGCAGGTGTGTAAAAGATGTGGTGAACCAGCAAACTTCAGTGACAATGTTATACATAATACACCTGACCTGCTTGAAAAATTCAAGTTTTAGCAAGGCAGGAAAAAAGTTCCTAGATTGGCTCACAAAGGCGATTTTCTGAATGTGTTTATAATATCAAATATATAAAACGGTTATTAATTAACATAAATGGTGTTAATTCCTATTAGAGATATTTTTATTCAATAATTATATTTAAAATAATGCATTTAGTTTTTTAATGCCAAGTTTTGATTTTAGGCATGCAGCAATTCTGAAAACCACATACTTTTCATATCAGTTTTTCTTGTTTTGTGCTAAGATTCAGCTTTCTTCAGCTGTTCTTTCAAATATATTATAACAAATCAAAAGTGGATTCAGTGCAGGGGAAATAATTGTACTTAATTCATCCTTTTCAGGCTGATTTTGCCTTTTCTTTGTGCGAGTGTGATCTGTGATCCATATTGCTCAATTGTAGTGAGTGCACTGATCTCAGTTGGAGTGAGCTGCGAGAGGAGAGCATTGACCCAAGGCTTCCCCCCCAGCATGTCCCACAGGCTGCAGCTCCTTCAGGGGGCTGGAAACCCTGAAAAATCACTTGAATTGATCGCTTTTGCAGATGGGTTGCTGACAAAAAGGAAGATCTGGGTGTTCTGTAGATGCATACTAAAAATTAGCAAATAAATGCTATTTCCAATGATGGTAGAGTCAACGACCTAGAGAATTCCTAAGCACCTTATGGGATGTTCTTGCTCAGTTTGTGAATTATTCTCCGAATAGAATTTCATGGGTACTAAGCAAATGCTGTAGCTGAGGTGAAAAGAGACAAGACTCAAAACAAATAATTGTGCAAATGTGCAGTTCTGTGCATTTTTGAGGAAGAGAGTTCCATCATTGTTGAGAATAAAATAGGCTTGTTGAGCAGAGTTTTTGGAAAGAACCATGCTGGTTTTTTAGGTGTGCTGTTTGGTGTTCCTGGGGAAAAAATTGTATTAGCTGAGTAGTGAGAAAGGGATTTCTTTGCTAAATTTGCATGCGCTGTTAGTTCATGCTAGCAACTGTTCTAGGAGGTAATTTTAACAGACCAAAGGAAAAGGAGCCTAAATCAAAAACTGAGTCAAGGCAAAGATTTTTCTTAAAGCACAACTTGGAAAGAAATGCTGCTGTGCAAATCATACTCTGAACTTCAACAATGCAGGCTGTCATGCAAAAATCCTGATTTCAAGAGCCAGCTCATGGCTGGCAGAGGGACAAACTCCATGGAAAAATGTCAGAATTTGTGGTTAAATTAACAGTGACCTTGTGCTCTGCTGTGCCAGGTGGGCTTGTGTCCTGCAAGAGGCAAAGAAGGAACAAAATAGTTATTAAAGCCCAAGTGGCACTTGGCCATGGAGAAGCAGAGGAAAAAGGGAGCTAATCATTATGGGATTAGAGTTTCTTAATGTAGTCCGTGGATTACTGCAGCTGTAAATATTCCTTGAGAGAGCCCTGCTGCCAAGGCCTCAGTGATGAATGGCCACCCTTGGAGCTCTCCTCTGGGAGTGTTTAGAAACTGTGAAGGTAGAAATAAAATAAATAGAACACACTCCCTTTCCCATAATTTATCCTACCTTTGCACACTGAGTTTTTTATTGGTTTGGGTTGTTTTGTTTTTGTTGTTTTTTTTTTTTTTTCAGTGGGAAAAATATAGAAGAGACCAAATGACCTTCAGCCTTGCAAGATCCTGTTTTTGCAGCTTCTTTTTGACTTGTGTCTCATGGAGGGTTGGAAGAAAGGTGCTACTGGGTCAAGGAGTCATAATTTTGAAAGCTCCTTCACCAGATGTACTCTGAGAACACATGCATTTTCTCCTTTCCTCTCCCAACAGTATATCTTTGGAGAAATGTTTACATTCTGAGTTAAATAAGTGTAAAATGCAGAAGTTTCTGAATTGTTTTAATGATCTGCATTGGCTAATAGGAACTGCCTTGATTCCTATGGACTCATGGATTTAAATAATCTCCATTTGCTCGAAGTGGTAATGGTACAAATATTTTTGAGACAGCAGACAGATGCAGAAACTGTGGTAAATAAAAACTAAATTAATATTAAATAGCATACAAAGATAAGTAAAAATGTATTTGTATAGATGCATGATTGTATTTTTGTTTTCAACATAACTACATTTAGTTAAAGACTACTGGAAAATAGCTTGCAGACAAAGAGGAAATATATTTTTTTTTTACTTAGAGCATGATACAAGTTGTTTATAGAATTAATAACAATTATGTTCTCTGAGACCTTTGG
Organism: Motacilla alba alba; assembly: GCF_015832195.1. Classification (NCBI taxonomy): domain Eukaryota; kingdom Metazoa; phylum Chordata; class Aves; order Passeriformes; family Motacillidae; genus Motacilla; species Motacilla alba. Next base: position 7,697,743 of record NC_052022.1, read on the forward strand.
TACCTTTAAAAGGCAAAACTCAACACTAAAACTACTCTAAACTTCAGATATTTAGGGATTAGGAAATTCTTCTGCCTTGCTCTTGATAAAAGCCTTGCAGTGGTTCTACCAGTTTTCTATTTTTGTCTCCTTGTGTATTGTGAGCTTCTGGTGCTCTCAGTTGTGATGGCTTACCTTAAACCACAGCAGTTAAAGCAGTGTGACTTCTTCTGCAAATGTGGAGCACACACTGACTGTAATTCCCACAGCAAGAATTCACTAAGGGGTGATTTACAGAGGGGGTACTGTCAGGAATTTGGACAGATTGTGATTTAAACCTCCATCTATATAAGACTTATTGCCTGCACTGCAGTTGCATGAAGGAACAAAGTACCAGCTGACTGCAACTTGTCGACAAAGTAATGGCTTTTTTGAAAACACCAAGATATTTTAGAAATGTCAATTGCAATCCTATTTCATTTTTTCCTCTTCCTAGTGAAATGTTCAATTAAAATTCAGAAAGGTTTCATGATAAATAGATGACTTAATTAAAGAGATCTGTGTTACAAGGGACACCAAGATTCAAGTCTCTGCAGTAGAGTAGGGACTGACATTCTTAACGTAGTCCAAACTGGGAGTCTGGAAAGAGGATACTTTCTCAGGGCAGTCTCTAATTTCTTCCCCATTCCCTCCAGAATTATGTTAAAAATATTTCTCATTTCCAAATTCAGAATGAAAACATGTCAAAAGCTCAACATTTTTTCGTGTGAAATAGAATTCTTGGTTTCTGACCATTCTCTGCTTATATTTGTGGTGACCACTTCATCCTTATTTCCTGCAGTCAGTCCTGGTCCAGGGAAGCCACTAAAGGTGTGCAGAACATGAACTGAGGAGTCTCCCTGATTTGAGTGAAGCAATCCTGTGCACCTTGTATTTAGAGTGATTTGGGGAATCTAAACACATACAACAGGTAATCAGGAATCTGATCTAGGAGCAGTATTTAGTGCCTTCTCAACTGATACCTCATGAAATAATGGAAATAACCCAAAACTATTCTTATGTGGATTTCAGTATTTCTGAAACTTGATTAGCACCTGTAGTAACATCCCTATTAAGTGCCTGTTCCATGGAGCACTTTGGAATCTGTGCTGCACAGGGAGTGCTCACAGAGCCAAAAAGTTGCATGGTATTGCCTGTGCTGTAGCTCTGTAATTTAATTGATGCTCTGCAGGCTCTCAGCTGACCTTGTAACTCTCATATTCTCGTTTCTCTTCCCTTGTACAACTGGTTCATGATGTGTATGTGATTTAAATGGCTGTTTCCTTTCTTATAGCATCCTTTTTCCTAGCCTGTCCATTAAGTTGGGTGCCTGTGGTGGTTTTTCTCTTGTAAGTGCTTTGCTGCCTTATCATACTCATATTTTTGTTCACCAGCATAAACAAATAGAAGTCTGGCTGTGTTTTCCTTTTTAGATATATTGTAGAACTATGTATCATTAATGCAAAAATTTTCTGCACACTGATATTGAAGGTCATAAGGATGGCTAATGAGGAAAAAAAGATCTGAAAATTCAAACAACCTAAAGCCTCAAACTACTGGGTGTGCTTTATTTTTCAGTAGAAAAGCATCAGCTGCTGAAACTCTAAACTGAGGTTCCTTCCTTTCCTACAGACTATGAATTTTTCAAAGTGGAGTGATCAACATGTTCTGAGAAACAGTACCTATTTCTGAGCATCTGAAAGCACTGAAACTACTACCAGAATAAATTATCACCCATAGAAACATGAGTATAAGAATATGATTAGTTGATCTGCCTCTTCAATTGATTGCTGACTCATTTTTCCTTCTCTTCATTGCAACTTTTCCTGAATAGATACAGACTTTAAAAGGGAATAGAACATTACAGTAAATATTGCAGTTCAAGCTTGGAGAGAGATTATTTAAGCAGTCCCTCTTACCCAGAAGAAAGTGACTTTTACATTTGGCATCTGTAAGAAATTAATTAACTAATAATGATCAGCCTGGCAAATAAATATTGACTTACCACACACCTGCAAAATATATCCATACATCTACATTTATGTCTAGTATACACCTAGATATATTTTAAATTCAGGCAACAGTCACTAAATATGAAACTGAATATGATTTTTTTATTTTCCATGGGGAAAATAATTGTTATATAGTGGGAGAGTTAACAAAATATATGCCTTTGCTAGTTGTATTTACTTATGCAAAACTCACTAAAATGAGATTTCTAGCCTGACTAGGCTATTTTGTTCTAATATAATATAGGGGAGAAAAAAAATGGCTAAACTACTCTAATGATATGCTGTGTCCTGCTATCCATTTTCCTGTTTGGTTCTCTGAGCTGCAAACATTTTAGGCTGATGATTATAATTCTCTGTTTGACCATGCCTGAAACAATACGGCATAGGTCTCAAAAAAAGACTGACAAAATAATCACTTCATAAGTTAAAGCTGTGACTCTTCTTGTGGGTCTATCATTTCAAACTTGTATTTAGGTGTTTTTCATCTGTATTTATGTTTTGGTGTTAGGACCAGCATCAGTATTTCTGCCTTGAGGGTCAGAATGAGTGCCACTGAAGTAATTGAAGAGCAGCAGATTAAAAATGAGGCTTTCCCTATAGACATTAAAGATTTTGCTTTTGTCTTGGAGTAATTTATAAAACCTACTATTTTGGACCTATTTTTAATTAGAGTCCTTGCTCCCTTCCAGCCCAGCTGCCCTCCCTTTACTTCAAATCTTGGTCAGTTTGGGGAGAGAAAAGTGGCTGTTCCCTTCCTCCCACCACCACCACCACCCTGTGTGCGGCACTTTTTGGCTGAGAACAGGATCCTGCTTCAAAAAAACCCCAAACCAAAAGACAAAACAAACAAACAAAACCCAGGTGAGACTTCTTCCTCTTGGGAATGACCAGGACTGACTTTCAGCCTGATCCTTGAGGAGATGAAAGAGAACAAAGCTGCCACCATCCTGAGCTAATCTGGTGAGCAGCACACTCTTCCCTGCCTCCCAAAGCAGGCTGTAATTTTACTGAGTGTGTGGACAGTCCTGACTGAATGAAATGTCAGAGGAGAGAAAGGAAACAGGCATTTCTTTCCCTCCTGGAGCTGAGCCAGCTGTCACTGTGAAGGTGTGTGAGCAATAGCGTGGAAGGTTCACTCCAGCTTCTGTATTTTATTTTTTACTCTCCCTTTGAGAATCTCATGGAACTCTGTAATCCTCTGAAATTTATCATGCCATTCCCTGAAGTACTCTCTGTGTCCCCTCTTGTAACTTATCTGTTACAATGTGGAATTTTAGGTGCATCTCAGCTGCCTTCAAGGCAGGTAGAGCTGGTTGTGACTTTAAGGAGATGAAGCTTAATAAAAGTTTGTATGCCCTGTTTTCAGCCATCTAAGGTGTAAAATTACCCTCTCAGCTGCTGAGTGTGCTGGAGGCACAGGAGGTTGTCTTCTGGGATGGAGAGGTGAGAGCAAGGCTGTTGCAGGATGAGGAAGAAAATGGCAGTGGGGAGAGGATGGATGGAGGGAACTGGAAATTCAGACCTAAAACTTTTGTACCACCTGCTCTGAGATACATTCTGAGCTCCTCTGTGGCACCAACTGCCTCTGGGGGGAGAAGCATCCTTGAACCCAGCTGCCACAGGCTCTTTTTGCTGCCCTCAGCCACCCACAGACCCACATTCTGTACAGAGGCAAAAACCTCTAAATAACGAAACCCAGTGGATTTCATTTTAGAAGTTCTGAGTCAAGCAAAACCAAGACCTTCTTTAGTGGAGAAACCTTTAGTTCATGCTTGTGTGGAGCATTTTGAAAACATGAGCAGACAAAAAAAGCCCCAAACACCAAGCCCTTGCTCTGACGAGGGCAGGAGTAATTAGTGGTGTTGTTGTTGCTGAGTGACAGTAACATAGTGGCTGTTTTATTTGCCCTGTAATATGTAATGAGCATTCCATCTGGATTATAAAACAACACGATGGATGCATTGGGCTCTATCGATTGAACCTCTGTACCAGTCAGGAATCATTTGGTTCCTCAAGCTTTTATGCCTCCAGAGCAGGAATTAAAAAATGGTTTAATTAGAATGTGGGGAACTATCCCCTTCAGTCAGCATCTGCTAACAATAAAGATAAAGGGATTAAAGCAGAAAAACTTGTTAAAGGATGTGGGAAGTCATGAAAGACCACGTGAAATGGTGGTATTCATGTCTTTATCAGACTCTCTGATTATTTTCACTATTTTTAAAACTGGTTTACTATTTTTTTTAGGTTTTCCTCATCTAATTATAGTATCTTCCACTTAATGTACTATTTTTCAATAAGTAGCTATTTTCTTAAAGAATTAGACTTAAATTGTCAGTACTTCATTGAAACAAAAATATTTGGACCATCTAGTAATAAAGAACTAAATAAATTTGTTCAAAAAAAAACATCTTTTGTCAGTAATCTCCATGACCAGCCTCTATCTAATTCTATTTCTTCTACAAGTTAAAAAAAGCAAACCAAAGCAGAGCTGAATCCTTTAGAAGTTAATGGGATGTCCCTAGGGCTGTGTCCTTTCTACTTCTTGCTGTTGGCTTTTCCACAGAGCTGTGGACCAACCAAAATATCTTTTTATCAAACTTAATTTTCTCTAGGGTACGAGCTAAGGAAAATAGGTGGGAATTAAGACTCAATGGGGAGCAGAAGGGTAACAGGTTGTTTTGTGCTGTGCATTTTGGAGCCTCTTCATGCAGCTCCTGCTCCCAGGAGCTCAGCACTGGCCACTGCAGCCAGGCCAGGCAGGGCTGCAGCTCCAAGTGCCAGGGAAGGGGAGAACCAGCAGGGCTTCAACGAAGATTAAATCAAGAAAATTAGTATCACTCCAGGATGGTACTTGTCCATCTTCAATTCTGATGCTGGGCGAAAGATTGGAAAGGAGAAGAGAGGGATGTGTGCTCAAGTAATGAAATTCAAGATGAAGCACTAGTGATTTTTGGTAGACTTCGTTGAACACCCTGGGACAGGGATGCAGGGATGGCAGAGGATGTTACCTAGCAACTGCTGGAAGGTGGTTAACTCTTTGGTACCCATCCTTTCTGCCTCCCCAATAAACTGAGAGTAGAAGCTGAATTTCTACAGAGAAAAAAATTGTGAAGTTTTCTGCTATTTGCAGTGTAATGTTTTATGGAGGCTGTAATTAAAATGTTAGTAAATAAAAATAAAATAGGCCTGAAGTGTTATAGTTCCTATTTAAACTACTGTAATTATTTTAGGGGTTGTGAGTAGGTTGTTTACAACACTTTGGGGTTTGTGTGGAGGTTCTTTGTAACCATGACAGACATGTCTATCACCAGATAGAACACTCCTGCATTTCTATAGCATGAGTTTCTGTAACATGTAACATGCACGTGATGTGAGTCGTTTACCCACTGTCTGCAAAAGTGAATCTCTTGAAGATCTGAGATTTTTTTTTTGTTGTTGTTGTTGTTTTTTGCTATAAACAAAAAGTATGGAATACATCAGTTCCATATTGTAGATCAGTCTCCCAGGAGGAATCAAGATTCTCCAGTCAGGAACAATGGTTTCTTCAGTTAAACCAGTTAAATACAGCAAAATCATAGAACTTAAACCAATTGAAGATGTAACTGGAAATATGGCATTACTGGGTAACAGAGCTGGTGTTGAAATGGAAACTCATTTTAGATGCAATGGTTTTAACAGGTTGCTAAGGAAGAGCTTGTGAAATGTGTGGAAAGAGGGGAGGTGTTTAGTAGGCAGTAGAGAATACTCAGCTGTGAATATTCTAAACCAAAATAAAGACAAGGGGATCTTAACTTACGCTGATATACTTTTCCCCATGACAGTCTGGTCAATATCTTTGTGAGGGCGTTTGGTTATCTAGTATTTTTTAGGTATTCCCATTGCCATGTGTGTTTTATAATTGAATGAACGTATCTTCAAAGAGGCACCAGGCAGGACAATCCAGCAAGTCCCTGTCAACAACAGAGGCAGGAACCCAACTGTCCCATGGGTAGTTAGGTGTATATAATCTTGTATGTTATGTATAATAGTGAAATGGAGAGTGTAATACACAAATAAACACAAATTTTTTTCCTGGTAGCATTCCTATATTACTGTATTAGCTGCAAATTCAGCACAGAATTGCAGGCAGCATGTCTTAGTAGTCTGCAGTTATTAGAGCTGTTGGTTTGTGAGCATTCTTCTAAATGTTCTCATGAAAACTGAGGTGCAGAAAGTTAAATGATTTCTCTCATTTATAATTTTGGTTTTGCTTTCCTGCTTTTATTTATATTTTCTTAACCTCTTACAGTTTCCTCTAGGTGAGCAGGGATTTAATAATAGTAGGTTTTATTATGCAAAAGCAAAGAATGGCTGAAAACGGGAATGAAAACGCCAGAGAATAATAGAACAGGATGTGCTGGTAGCTGCATAGACAACTTTAAATTACATCAACAGACTTTAATGTTGTTATTGTCTCTATAGCTGAATATTGACTTTGATTTTGATTGCTTGAGCTAATATTTTGTTACAATTTCTCATATGAGAAATGTAATTGAAATTCTAACTTTTGGCATGTCAAGTATTGCTCATGTTGTAGGTGACAGTTTAGGAGTCTCCTACAAAAATATTTTTCTTTTATAATTTTCGTTGCTATTCATGATTGTGTGTGACCTGGCTGGCTTTGCACTGGAGCAGAGTAATTGTGTTCAGCTGGAGCTGCAGTTACGGTTTGTTGTGCCTGTAATGGAGGTGCTCCAGTCCTTCATTTTGGCATCAGTCTTTTCAGGTGAGATGGGAAGCTCTGAGAGAGACTGAGAGCAAAAAAAGAACTTTATGTTCATCTTATGTTTGCAGTGGCTGATGATGACAAGGAAATGCTGGGGTGGTCATTGAGGTAGTTGCTCCTGTTTTTCATCTTAATTTTGAAGCCAAATATAAAGCTTTGCAATTTGTGATTTTCTTTGCACTGCAGTATTAACAGGGAGCTGTTTTCAAGACATATTTGCCTGTGGAGGGGTGGTCACAGTAGTTTTACAGGGATTCCAGAGGCTCAAAGCCAGAGCATTGCAGGAGCTACAGTTCACCTTCATTTGCATCGTGCAAGGCCTACAGAAACAGAACCATAATGGAGTTGAAAATTTATTATCTGAAGTATGGCATAACAAACCATTTTGTATAGATCTGTGGCTATCTGTAATTCCAGTAGTGGCACCAGGATGCAGTTGGGCTGCTGACTGTAACATGTCCACTTTCAAACCATGTTTCTTCAGATGGGTTAATTGTTTTGAGCAATTTGACTGTGGAAAGAGCAGCCCTTTGAAGGAGGATCACGGATGCCATCATGGGGTCCAGCAGAATTCCTTCAGGCTGCACTGAGGACTTGTTCTGTGCTTTTGGATATTCCACATCCTTCAACTCCAGCACTGCAGTCCCAGTAGGTTATATCCCACTTTTTCTAGGCATTTTCCTCACAACTGAGATGGGTACTGCAGTTTCATTGTTAGTTATTGATACAGGCTTTTGTCACACTCGACTTTTTTTTGCCTTGACTTCATGGAATACATTTAATGAGTTTAAAATTGGACAACTATTATACAGAATTTTATGAAATGACTGATTTGTGTTCAGACTGTCTAAATGCCTGTGCATGTTCTCTGTTTTTTCAAGACTCTTGGAAACAACTATTGAAATTGGAGATGATCTATATTAAAGGATCAGATGTTATAAGAGAGTCTCAGCTATAGGTTTTACTCAGTTCTTCCTCATTGTAAATTCAAAAGCATGACATTTTGAGCTTAATTACTTACTAAAGATCTTGCATTTAAATTTATAGTATGGATTTAAAAAAAAATAGGCAGACAAAACTCAAGTCTTAAAACATTTCTCAAACCATAAGTTTGAAAGGCATCAGTGATTACTGAAGACAGTCATGGAGACAAATTTCAGTTTTAAGGTGATATAGACAAACTTGCTTGCCTCCTTCTGCATTATGCTTTCTTGTTGAAATACATTAAAAGATTTTGAAGCTATACTGATTAAGTGGAATCTGGATGTTCTGGATGTTTATCTTCCCTTTCTGCTGATTCAGAGAGTAATAAACAAGATGGAGAAGGACAGAAAAAGGCTGATATTAATTGCTCCTGCTTAGGAGCAATTTAGGAGGGCTGCAAACAAATTCAGCCATCCAGAACCATCCTTCATTCCCTAAGTTGGAAATGCTCAGTGAGGAAAGATGTGTCTGCTGACTCCATCCTAACTGTGGGTTTTTTCCCCTGTGACTTTTCAGGATGTGTTTCAGGCTTAGTTTTTGATAATGTGAAATACTGAAAATAAACTACAATTTTTATAACAGTGATGTAAAGGAAAATTTCCATCCCACACATTGTGTGACATCAGAATAAAGACCAGGTTCTCTCTGTCTCCTTACAGAGTTTGACTAAATGAGAATTACTGATGATTCTGTCAACACTCTGGAAGTCGCTGTTGCATTTCAAAGGCACATCCCAATGTAGCATGGTAAATTGCACTAGGACAGTAGCAAATATTTTTCTGTGACTATTTGAAATGCCAAGCTACAGAGATTTCTTTCCTTTCTGATTTTTTCTTATTGTCTTTTCACAGACATTAACACTGCTCAGGCTTAGAATATAACATGACATGAGGCAACAGCAATATAAGAGAGGTCTTTGAAGCTGTTGCTTTTTATCATGCTTTACCCTTAACACAGTTTCTGTGGTCTAATTCCTTTGCAGTTCTAAAGAGAATTACATTTCAAGTTCCATAATTGCACTAGGGAATTGAAACCTTGTTTGAACAAACACATACAAAATCAAGTATTGTGTCCAAGACCGATTTTATTATCAGCTAGTATTGATGGTGATGTACCAAGATATATCAAGAAAATTTTCTGAGTATTGCACAGAAATCCTGTTTATAATGAATATCCATGGAAAATACAGCAGGTGTTAAACCACTTGGACACAGACTTCTTGACCTCACTTAAATATATTTGAGTAGTTTTGTGCTAGCACAAACACATAAAACCTCATAAACCTAATGTTTTACAGAAGCTGAATGACCCCATTCCTTGCCAATTGTCTAAAATGTGATGATTGTCACGCTGCTTTGTCTATGTACATGGTACTAATTTATGTTTTGGTACTAATATTAATTTATATTTACTCCTAGTTTGCCTGGGAACTACAGAGGGGGTGGTGTATGGGCAAGAACACTTAGCCAAAGTGTAATACATCCAGCCCTCCTTACGCCTCCCAGAATGTGTTGGAATCCCTCAAACAAGTTTGAAAATTTGATGGTACCAAAAGTGCTACATCTGGTTGCATCCTGTCTCTTATTGGCCTATGTGATCTTTTCTTCTTCCACTATGAATATGTTATATTCTAATGGCTCATTTTTGCCATTTCCCTCTTTGATCAATAAAACTTGTAGAAGACCTGTGTATCAAAAAGAGTGTCATTCAGCTAAATGGAGAAATGACTGGAAACCAGCACAGCTTTGTCCTGCTGGAGCACCTACAGGTGTTGTGAAGGAAACATCATTTCCAGAGCTGCTGGTGCTGACAACAATTCAGGGCAATTTGTGGTTCAGGTGTGAAGTCAGACTACAGCCCTTTTAAAAATCAATCATATTTAGTGTATTTGATAAAATGCTACAGTCAGGAGGAAAAAAACCTGAATTGCTCATGAAGTTTTCTGTAGAATTAAGTCAGGAGTTTTTATTATCTTCCATGCAAATTTCTATTATAATTTGACTTTTTTCTTTAGAAGCCTCAAGCTCTTGCATGTCCCCTGTACCCATTGCTTGTAGGCACTCAGACTGTAAAATAAAGCATCTTATTTAATGGTGGGAAAAATCCATTGAGCAATATTTTTCTGAGAGACAGTGGATGGCAGTGTTGGTTTGCAGCTATGAATCGACAAAAATGAAACAGGACAGGACAACTTTAAAAAAAATAAAACCGAAACAAGAACCACTATACCACTCCCCCTGAAAACCAAACAAAATCCCCCACTCTATCCCCCCCCTAAAAATCCCAAAATCAAACTAAACCATAAAGTAGTGTCTTCTTAAACTGGATGGAGTAATTTTCAAACTATGCAACAGTACTCATAAATTCCCAGACAGATGAAGATAACATGCAAGATTCATAAGCCAAAAAAAAAAAAAAAAAGAAACAAAATTGGGTTGTTTCTATCTGTTTGTTTGACACTGGTTTTGTCAAATGAGGAAGAAAATGCCAGCTGGCTGAGGTGGGCCTTAGTGATGGTAAACTGATTTAGCTAAAGCACTGGAAGAGCAACATGCCCTCAGTCCAGGCAGGATTGTCAGTATTTGTGGGGTTTGAGGTTTGCTGCAGCAAGATCACACCTGTGCAGAGAGGAGGAGAAATGTGTTCAGTCATTTGGAAACTACTTGCAGTTGTTGTGGAGAAAATAAAGTGTAGTTTTCATTTCTGGTTGTGGTGAGGGAGAGGGAAGGCTGATGTGGTCTTTAAAGTTACTAAGAAAAGAGCAGCGTGGATTTTAAGACTCTGGAATTGTACTGAGCTTTGCATCAAGAGATTTGATTCATTGGAAAGTTTGGTTCTTTGTTTTGATAAGACCAAATCCACCAATTTTTTTTGTCCAGTTTTATTTCCAGAGTGTGAGGCACACCTTTGACCAGTTTGCCCTGTAGAAGTCAGATCTGAGCATGGCCAGGCTTCTGGTTAACTTCTGGTGGTAATCTGTCCAAATCACATGGACAGGAAATCCAATACTGAGTGAACAACTTAGTGTTTATTATCTCAATGCCTTTATGCTTGCTTGTCAAACACCAAAATTCAATCCAATTTCTGTCATGTCAATGTCATTTAAAGAGAGATTGAAACTATTAAGGGGAAGTATCACCAAAAGATGAATAAGACTGTCATTATCACTAATCTTTGTCTCTGATAGTAGCGACATCTCTAAAGAGAGAGAGAATTTATTTGTGGAAGTTTTACTCAATTTTACACTTACCAATTTGATGTTGCAACATTTCTACAATCCACCAAATATCTAAGCCCTTGAGAGTCATGTAGATCCTTGGTAGCTCACAACTATGCAGTGCTGTATGTATTTTATCCTTCTTTAGAAAGACAAAGCCTGTTTAGTTTGTAACAGTGAGGGGAAGAGCCCAGTTGCAATGATGAGAAATTATGGCTTGAACTAATTTGCCACAAAATAAACCCAGTGGCTGGAAAGAGAAGAAGTACCCTTGTGAATAAGAGTAAATAATTGAATTCAGCCTGGTGTAAATAACACAAGAGCATTTCAGCATTTCTTATAGAGAATGAAAGACAGGATATCAACTATGAAGTTATCATTCAGAAATTTGGGGTTTTTTTAAAATTTGTGCTTTTAAGGGGATTGACATCAAATCAGGTTCAAATTATTGAATTTGAAATTCAACCAGTTGCTCATTTTGTCAAAGAAGAAGACGAAATGGAATTTATGAAGCTGTTTGCTTCTTACCTAAATGTGCTGTTTCATTGGAATGTGTGTTTGTGGAGGGCAGTTTTGCTCTTCAGTTCACTGTCCACCTCATTACAGACAACACACAGAGGCCAGTGAATGCAAAGGAATGGCTTAGCTCTGTGCAAGTTCTTAAATCTTTTAAAACAAAAGCCCTGAGTAAGTCCCAGGGATGGCAGATGGGTTACAGGTAAATGGTATTTAAATGGAGGGTATCAGTGTTGACTATCAAGCCTTTGATGAGAGACTCCTATAAACACACACTTGTATGAAGGCTATGCCTCAAAAGTGGTAAAAATTATTATATAGGTTGATAAATTTGTAAAAAGAATAAGGTGGTCATAATTGGACAAAAGTTATTTTTTTAGAAACTGCTGGTGCATCATCTCTGTGATGCCTTTAAAGATTGCAAGAAGGGGCTTCTCCCAAATTAACACCTTTTGACACCAAAGCAGTACAAAATATTGATTTCATAGCTATTTAATCTGTATCCTGTAATCATCATGAAAGCCAGTTTTTATTTCCAGAAACACATTTGTAGTCTAATAATACATTGCCTTTAGGGGATGGTAATGCAATTATACCCCTCTCAGTGTGAATTTTCTGTATGTGAATGCCCTACAAAATCTCTCTAGTATTTGTGCCAGCTCTAGAAACCTCACACACAACAGTCATTGTAGCTGCTTCTGGAAGAGATTTTTAAGTGCTGTGAGGTGACAAGGGATGCTAATGTTTCACCTGCCATGGGGGCAGTGCCATTTTTGCATGCTTAAACCAGGAAATTATCAGTTCATCTTATCTTTGATGATTTGTATGGATCCTTATTGTAAGAAAAAATTATTGTTCTAGCTAATGAAACCTTACCTTTTCCTGCCTGGATGCAGGGGAACAGGCTGCTTTGTCTACACCAACAGGATTCAGGATTAGGTGCTAGGGAGCTTTGCAACAGCCAAAACCATCCTGTGCTGGTGTCTGCTTACCTGCTCGGTTAACTGCAAGGAAATACCCACCTCAGGAGAAGAACAGAATTGGACTTTCAGCTTGTGTCGGAGCTTTGGCTAATACAGTACCTTTGTTTTTCTACGGTACCTTTGTTTGTTCTTCTTCTGAAACACAAAGCCAAGGTGGTTGCTAAGGACTCTTATTATCAGTGTGGCATGCCTGAGATGAGGATCCTTTGAGATGGTGAATGTGTTTGCCAATTAAAAGACAATGGGAGGAAATGAAACAGTTTAGTCATGGAGAAAAGTGCAGTGGTGAAATTCAAAGTAAGTAGAACAAAAAAAATATAGTGATGAAACAGCTAGCTGAAACTAGTTTCAAAATTTGAGAAGACTGCAGAGCCAATCCTTTTTTCTGCTTAAATTCCTGGAGAGGAAATTGAATCCAGCCTTCTGAAATGCTAGGGGAAATAGGCTGTGCTAATAGAAAAACCTCAACATGGATATCAGCCAGCAGTAAAGTAGAAAAATATGGGTTTGTGCCAAAAAATCAGGCTGGAGATACTGAGTAAAATTGCAGCTTCAGTGTTGTACCTGTCCAACTTGTAGATCCTGATACATCTTGTGTCTAAATGTGCTGCTTTTTTCCTTTACTTTTTTTTTAATGTCCCTAATTTACAAATATGTTATGATTGAAACTGTTTGTTATTTAATTTAATTTTAAAAAGTGGCACTGGGCAGCTTCTTGGTTCCAGACTATTAAATATATATATATCTATCATTGTATACTGCATGAATATGATTATGTAATATGGTCTGTGTGGGTAAATGAAGTGTTTCCACTGCATTAGTGAAATCTCACTCCACAGGGGGACTCTCTTTAAAAGCTTTGTTGTTGTACCAGCCCAGAACTTGGTTAATAGTGGCTAAGGAAGAAAGGTAATTGCAGTTGCCTTCTGCTGAGGACAGTGCTTACTGCTGATGTTTTTTTCTTTCATTTCCTTCATTTTCCTTCTCTTTCTTCCCCACTTTTCCGAAGTATTTTCAGATCCCTGGGACAGCTCGTGCTTTGCTCTGCTGGTTGCCAGCCAGGGACAGTTGTTCACTGGTGTGATTTTATCCAGAACGTTTTTAAGCTTTTATAGCTTTTGTTTTTATTTTTCCCTTGTTCAGGCCTATATCTCTATTTTGAGAAATGGTTGGAAATTTTATAATTAGATACTTTTTGGAATGTATCAGTTCGTTAAAGTAAATGTTATGTTGAAAGACTCTTGTTTACTTTTGTCAGGAAGAGTTTTATGGGTCTTGGTTGTCTCCTGGTTAAACGTGAGATTCTCCTGCATTATCCAACCACCTGACAGGTCAGATGGGTAAAGATAGAGAACATAACATAATAAATCTCCCCTACAGGAGTGTCACCTTTCCCTTAGTGAAACTCTGTTTTTATTGAAGCAGTGACCTGAATCCTGGTTATGCACATTTGCCATGTTCCCAACCACTGAAGTGTCTCTTTCCTTCCTCTCCCTGCTTTCCTGTGTACATAATTTACTTGACATGCTGCAGGAGAAACTGGAAAATAGATGAAGTGAATTGGGACTGCAAATCTGTGATCAGGATTAGAAGCTTGGTGACCTTTAAGATCTGATCTCTAAAGAGCATCTTGCTGCTTCTGCTTCTAGATAATCCTTTTTTAATTTTTTTTTTTAATTTGGAAGTTTTATGCTTGTATCAGTACAAAATGGAATGTTTGGAATGCTTTGGAAGCTACTGAATGTTGTTCATGTCTAAAAGAGAAACCTCAGTGGAGTTTTCAGGACTAGAGGTGTTAATGTTGCAAATCCACCCCACCAGAGGAGTTTTTGTGATGAAATGACTTCTTGTGAACATAAAACTTGTCAATATAACTCTTATTATGTCACTCAGTTGCTCTTAGTGTTATTGATGTGAAAAATAGGGGATAGAAAGGAAGCACATTAGAAAGAAAGAAAGAAAGAAACCCTCCTAGAATTACAGAAATAAAGTCAATGTATTACCAAAACAGATGTCAAAAAGCTAAGGGCAAATGGCTGAGTCATTGAACATTGTGTTCTACAGAGCTTTCACAGTCCTACAGAATGGAAAATGTATTTTGTTATATACAGCTGAGCATCAGGAGATGGCAGTAGTGCTCACTGAATTGCAAAATAAGAATACTGGGGAGAAATCCCTAGAAATTAAAAGAAGCTGCTTTGTGAATTTGCCAAAGCAGGCAACACTATTCTAATTTATTAGAAACGTGTACAATCATCCTCTTTTAATTTCAAGTTTTATTGACTATCTGGTATGCTTAGCCTAGAATTTATTGTTTTTTATTTAAAAGCATTGAAAACTGCCAGGTATGTTTATCAATAACATATTAATATTAGGATTTGGAAAGACTTTCTAGAACAAATGTCTAATCTTGTCCTTGACCAAATTTATCATTTAGGTCTTGTGAAAGGTTAAAGTCATCTATCTTATTCAGGGTAGCAGCTTTTAGCAGGTACTACATAAAAGAGTAATCTCTGCTTCCTAGGCACAAAACTATACTGCTTTATATACAGTCATTTAATTTTACTGGGTATGTCTGTGACTCAGAAATGTACTTGAACTCATTCTATAAAATAATGAAAAGGGAGGTGCTTCTTTTCTGTGCAGAGTTTCCAGATGCGATCTTTGTGTTGTAAAGTACCTTTGCTTTCTTTCAGCATGTATCTGATACTTAAAATTTAATTTTGGAGGTGAATTACAGTTAAATGCTTTGAAATGTCCCAAAGGGGGGGAAAAAAAGGTCTTTTTATGAAGTTAAAGGAAGCAAATTTTAGAGGAAGTGGAATTCTGTCTTATTAGTGAAATATAATTCAACAATAAGTGTTGAACAATGGAATATAATGTGTAGCTAATGAATAAAGGAGACTATGTGGGAGCTTTTAAAAATATTATTTATGGGAGAGAAAGCAAAAGTTTCAAGTGTTGTGACTACATGGAGAGAGTAATTGCTCATTATTCTAAGAACATTATCTTTTGACTTAAGACCACAATCAGCCTTGGTTTCTTGAAGACAAACTTACCCACTTTAAAAGTTACTAATATTAAGTAACAGTGTCTAGAAAACACAGCTGAGCAGCAGGGCTGGGTTCTGAGGGAATTCTGTGGGTGTGTGCACCATTTCTGTGCAGAGTCTCCTGCAGGACAGCTCCTTCAGGTGTCACAGCTGGGCCACACCTGTCTGTGCTTGATCCTGGGGATGCACAGCAGTGCAGAGCAGGGATAGGGATCCCTGGGAGCTGAACATCTCCTTGTTCCCTGGGCAGGACACGGACACAGGGGTGGGACCTTTTGAAAAGAACTGCATTTGGGCTGGTTTGGGTCCACGCCCAAGGCTCACAGAGCTTTGCCAGATGTTCCAGCTGTGTGCTGAGCCCTTGCACTGCTGTTTCACCCAGCTCTGAAGCTGGCTGCTCCTCCAGTTGTGCTGATTTGGTTATGGAGAGGCCATACTTGAAATTGTATTGTGGCAACTTCAAAGGTTAGAAAGGGTTTTCTGAAAAAATAGCAGTGAGAACACAAAATATCACACAGGGTGCAGTCCAGGGGCTTGCTAAACTGGACGAGATTGCATTCAGCCTCTTATGTTAATAATTACCTTTGAACATGTGTAATCAGTTTTTAAATCCATCTTCGTCCTTGGCTCTGGCAATCAATCCAATAATTTATTTACATGTGTGTGTAAAAGATATTCCTTTTGTTCTAAACCTGCTGCCTGAAAAATTCACTTGGTGTCCATTAGTCCTTGTTTTATGCGAAGCAGTGACTAATCATTCCTATTCATCCTTTTTTCACTTGGCAGTTTTCCTCAGCTAAGGAGTCTGACTCCATTTGAACTGTCCTTGTATTGAAGCCTTTTATCTTTCTGATGATCCTTGTTGCTTTTCCCTTTTATTGTGTTGTTCTTGAGTTGGAAGACTCAAAACTACATGTGCTGTTCAGGATGCAGGAATAGCAAGAATTAATGTAGTGGAATAATTGTTATTTTTTTCCTCTTCTCCATTCTTTTGCTAAAGATTCCTGGCAGTCTGGTTGTCATCTTACTGCCTTTTGGATGATGTGCTGTTGTTCCAGGGAAAGATCCCTTGGATATTCTTGAGTAGCATGAGCTAAATACTCTGCGAGTGTACTATGGTTACCTTTTTATCCCCATTTACAATTTTTCATATTTATCTACATTAAATTTCAGTTGGCATTTTATCACCCAGTCTCTCAATGTTATGAAATCCTCTTGCAATTCTTTTTTGGGTTTATTACCCTGGATTTTTTTTTTATAAGCACTGGATGTTATCTCTTCCCTTATTCATGCTCTTTCCAAAGCACTTACATGTGTCTCAAATACCCCAAGTTTCCTCTACAAAGCTGTGGATGTTACTTCCATGTTTGCAGACTTCTTCTACTCCTGCTGTTCCTTTAAAGCTCTTTTGTTTATCCCTTTCAGCTTTTGGGGAGATAATGAAGTAGGAGAAAAGCTTTTTAAGTCACAGCTGTTAAAGTAGTTTGTTTACTCTCTCAGCTGGGTTTCAGTTCACAATATTTTTAGTCTTTGGCTATTTGTAATTTTCTTTTGGTAAGTTTTGACGCTGTCATGCACTTTTTCTTCTTGAAATGGAAAAGTTTTAGTTTGTTTTTTTTCTTTTAATTTCAGAGATGTTGAATTTGAAAAACATGTAAGAATACAATATCAGAGTGGTTACATTGTGAGACCTCTTG
Source organism: Motacilla alba alba (assembly GCF_015832195.1). Taxonomy (NCBI): domain Eukaryota; kingdom Metazoa; phylum Chordata; class Aves; order Passeriformes; family Motacillidae; genus Motacilla; species Motacilla alba. The sequence continues at coordinate 7,714,987 of NC_052022.1, forward strand.
CGTGATGTTTGTGCCTAACTCAGGAACTCTTGGGATTTTGTGACTAGTTTCTTTGAAAGAATCATTTGTGCTTAATAATATATTTTTTCTGTGATCTCAGTATTTCATACTCAGTGCATTGGTTAGTTGTATTTCACTTGTAAAATCCTTTCTTTCTTTATGCAGGGAATAAAAAATCCAGGGGAATTCTGCAATGCAATTACCCTGAATTTATTCTATTTGGCTGTTGGCTTTCCTTCACAATAAGGCATTTCTCTGACAGCCAATTCCATCATTCCTACCATGTCAATTTTGAAATATTGGTGTTTCAGTTGTTTTCAGAGACCACAATTTTGAAGTATTTTCATCATTAGATTATAACACAGTTGCTGAAAGCATTGCTAATTTTGTGGTGTGAGGACCTGACACCACGTCAGTGTTATGTCTCTTTACAACTGGACATTTGGGGAGATAAATGTGGTGACTGGAAGCTGCTTTATCTTTCCACTCTGGGCTTCTCTCTGTCAGGGATTTATTGACTTATCAGCTGAACGGGCAAGAATTTTTGATCTTTCTTCCTAACACTGATGATTTTGGAGTTTTTTGACCTTTATTTTTGCTTAGGAGAAAATATTGGTGCAATGTTCAATGCTGCTATTAACCATGAGACTGAAAGCTTATTTCTTTCTAATATTTCTCTTTGCAGCAGGTTGTGTAAGAGTTTGCAGAGTGGCAGATGATGTGTGTTGGCAGTGTTTGGCAACACAGAGGGACAGGATCCAGCTCACAAAGTGGATTCCTCCACTAAGGAGTAGAATAAAATCCCTTCATGCCCCAGATATAAAAGCACAGGTTGCTGTGAGAATCAGGATCAGATCTCTCAGAAAAGACTTTCCTACTTATTTTGTGGGATGGCCTGATCAAGTTTGGGGGTTTTTGGCTGCTCACTAGAAGCAAAGTTAGATAACAGGAAGGAACATTTCTACCACGTTCCACTAAAGACGAGTTAAGTGCTATAAGGGAGTCTCAGATAATGCAAAACTTTCTCCTTTGTAGATTTTAAAAGTACATGACAATGTTTTCAATATGTCAATTGATAAGGAACATTTTTAAAGTCTTTTTATGCAAAAGGGATTCCTTCAATGAAGAGTTGTTAGATACTAACTAAAAAGAAAAAAAAAAATAAAAAGGAGTTGTTACTTGATGCTGCCAGGAATGTCAGATATTGGGTTTTCTGTGGTTTTCTTTTAGGGAGCACTTGAAAGAATCATGGCAAAACGTTATGCAGAAGTCTAGCTTCCTGCAATCTTTTCAACTTTATTCTAATTTTTGACTGTGACAACATTTGGGCCTGTTTAAGCATTGCGTGGCTCAGTAACCTTTTCAGGGCAATGACAGATAATGTTAGATATTCCTGGTAAGGAGCATTATTGGACATGTTCTCCTACCACTGAACATATTGCTCTGCTAAACTAATTAAACTGCTACCTTAATGTGGAGGGCTTCCAACACAGTAATCATTAACTAATGGTTCTGTAACTAAGGTACAGTCCAGAAACTGGAAAACTGCTTTCTCTAAAATATTTGGACTCTCCTAAAACTTGAATAAAAATCAAGAGTGTGTCTGAATTGAGGGTGTATCTTCAGCAGTGTTCTATTTCTTCATTTCTGATCTCACTTCACAATTTCTTACCACCCTCAGGTTTACTCAGAAAGTTCCTCTTCTCTCAGTTCACAGCATTGTGAATCTGATTTGAACTTTGGTGCACAAACCTGAGCTGGTTGACTTAGTTGTCTCTTCAGTGTCAAGGCTTAAAGGCTCTTAACAGAAAAGTTTGATAAATGAAGGTTGCAATTTTCCTTTCTTTTTCATACTACCACAACAGAGGACATGTTGAAACTCTGGATAAGGAATTGACAGAGGATAGGTGAAGAACCAAACCCTGCCCCCTCAACTAACAGAAAAAGAGGGCAGGGAATTTTTTTTTCAAAAAAGAAGGAAATATGTAGAATAATTAAAAGAAAATTGTACCTCTTTCTTTCATCAGTGGTCCTCAGCTGCCCTGTCCCACCGTGGAGGTGCCTTGTCCCCACTGTTCAGTCTCCCCCTTTGCTCTTTGAGGAGTGGCAGGGGATGGATTGATGTGCAGACCCAGATGATGGATTGATGTGTGGATGGATTGATGTGTAGACCCCCATTTTCACAATGTGGTTGCAGTCCTCCACTGCTGCTCCAGACCCTGCCTACACCAGCACCAATTCCCTTAAAATATGATGCAGATAGTCATGGCAACACAGGGCTTTAATAGATGCCATGGTGAGTCACCAGGACTTCATTTAAAGGGTTAGGTAAATCAGCCTCTGCATAATCTCTGTTAGTGCCAAATGCCTTTGGAGTGCTCATTTTGCTGCCCTGCCCTGATTTGGAGACATTCTCTTTCCCATGATTGAGATGAATCCATTCGTTGCACAGCCCATGAACAATTTTACATGGATACCTAAAGGAACACTCCCTGGGCAAGAACAGAAATCATTAATTATGCAATATGCCACTATAACCTGGTAAGAAAAGTTATATCACTAGCACCAGCTCAATGGTGATTGCTCAGTGCTTTCTCATGCATCCCTTTCTGCACAGGGACTGAAGTCATGCTCAGCCTCAACTGAATGAAATCCTTTAAAGATCTAACACCTTTCTCATAACATTTTCAAAATGTGGAATATATTTCAAATAATTAATAACAGTGAAACTATTAGGAAAAATAGGTCTACTGCACTGTATGAGCTGTGATGTTGTCAAGGTGAGTAACATCTGTTTTAGTATATTGACTTGACTGGCAAGTAACCATGGTTTCTGCCTTCTTCCTGCTCTCCATTTACACACTTTCATTCACTGGATAAATACACTGGACTACAGGAAAGGACTTGTTTCTACACTTTGAGGAAAGAGAATCAAAGCAAAACGTTCTCAGAGACTGAATGGCTGTGTGAATCATGGAAGAGCTGCAAAAAATATTGTATAATTATTCAAAGGAGTTGTAACAGCTGATTGAAGTGACATTTCCAATGGCACAGCTGGCAAACAGTTATCTGTCATTAACTGGTGCCAGAAAGCTGAAGTTTTAAAGCTCAAACTTGAGGTTTAGGACAACTGTCAAGGGTTACATGTATTCCTCAGGGGCAGCTACGATTCAGAATTCCTTTCTATTCTCTTGTTGAATTGTGCTGGTGAAAAGAGAAGTTTTGCTTTTTGTTTTTAAACAAAACCACTTTAAATACAGTGATCTGAGCAGTGGGTTTCTAAGTCATATCTTAAAGGTCTCCTTAATGTTGAATAACAATTAATTGTCTAAAGCTTTGTACTACTAAGTGCTGTTTTCCTTTAGAATCATAAAATCATGGTTGTCATTGGCAGACTTGCTGAGGGTGCCTCAGTCCCATTTCCGTGTCCCCAACAAATGTGCTGAGCAGCGACAGTCCCAAACCAACCCTGAGGAGCCCTGGCACGGGGACTCCACATGGACATTGAGCCATTGACTGCAGCTCTTTGAGTGTGAGCATCCAAACAGTTCCTTACCCACTAAGTGGTACATGGCTCACATCCATGTCTCTCCAGTTTAGACACAAAGGTGTTGTGTCCAGTGCTTTGCACAGGTTCAGGCAGATGCTGTCAGTCATCTAAACATCCATTTGGCTTTTATAAGGTTTTTTTCAGGCATTGAGAGTTACTTTTTAACTTTACATAAATAAATTTCGTCACGTCATACAACTTGGCTGGTTATTTATCTACTGGTTTTCTCATTTTTTAAACTTTGCTGGACAAAATAATGCTTGATTTGATCTGATTCCTTTGTCATAACAATTATTATTATGGAAAAATGCAAAAGCTGTCTCAATAGCAAAGCCATTCTTTGCAATCAGTAATCAAAATTGATCTGATTAACATTCCTTTTAAATGCAGGTCATCACAAATGGGTTGTATTTAATATTGTTTTTCAGATATTAGCCTTTGAGATGTTATCTGAAGTAATCTAAACATTCAAAGCTTTAAAGTTGATTCTTTCAACAAGATAAAGCTAAAATCTGGCATCTAAAAAGAGTAATTTCTTCGGGGTATAGTGAGCTTCATCTTTCTCAAACCTCTTGAAAATGTTAATTAGCACAAAATACAGAAAAGTGAAAAATGTCTGCAGTCTTCCTTAGAGACTAGGATTTGGGACAAATAATTTTGCACGTGAAGTGAATATGCAAGTGTAAAGAGATTTAAATATCTGATTTTAATAGGTTTCATCCCACTGGGAGAGACACTTTTGATTATCTATGACCTGTACCAATTATCGTGATTCTCCCTGTAGGCAAGTCATAATTTTAACAACTAATCAAACTAAGCCTGAAGGTTCTGCAAAATGCCAAATATGTACTTGCACTCTTGCCAGTTACAGAGCTCATACTTGCTACCTGACCTTGTGTCAGTTTCTTAAACTACTTATTTTAAATCCATTGAAATGCTTATCTTTTGAAGTAGAAATCCTTGGAAATCAAAATAAAACTTGATAACAAATGGTCGCTTCTTTGGTTTTGGTTTCATAGCAAGCATAGGTATAAAATAGTAAAATCTCAGTTTAAATGAAAGTTGGCTTGACAGATGCTGAGGTTGGAAGTGTGTCAGTAGTGCAGTGGTACAAGCTAAGCCAAATTCTGAGGCAATAACCCCATTAAAATTGGTATCTAGTTCACAGCACCGACCTAATCTTGCTTTTTAGGTCAGTAGCACATCTTGTCTATTCACTCTGCAAAATAGATTTTAGGAAGCTCCTTAGAGTCAGAACTGAAAATAGTGCTCTGCTGAGGTGATTGTGCTCTTCTAAAAATACATTGGCTGAGGTGAAGCAGGAAATTCTGCATTTATTCATCACAGTGCTCCATTCAAGAAACGTTGTTGGGGAGCCTTAGGCAAGTCTGCATCTCTGTTCAATCTCAGCAGCCCCGCGTGTGGGAGTTGGAGGAGATTTTAGTGTCTCCCTGGAAGAGACAGGGTGTTGAGCTTATGGTCTTGTGGAAAAGGGTAAATTCACAACAGCAAAGGTACAGCAAACTATCTTAGCTGTGCATAGCGTTGCATGCGAATGTGAATCTTAGAGTCAAACCCATTTCTTGAGGTGAAATGTTTTTAGGTGGTTGTTATTACAGTTGTACACAGAATGAATGCTTGTCAAGCTCCTTCTCACAGAAGCTAATAGAGTTATACACAGTGAAAACTTGCATTTAAATAAAAGGAAATATTGTGCATGTGTAAGAATACCTCTCTGCAACTTACAGGCTACAGGATGGCTGTTATATGTAAAATTAGTCCAGAATTTGAATTACTGTGGCCTAGTGATGCTTCTGCACAAGTGTGCTTTAAGCAAAGAAAATATAGAGCTTATTAGCTGAGACTCAGACTCTGACTGGATTTCCTGTCTCACTCTTAATGGAAATAAGCATTTCCTGATTAGAAAGCTTTGGCTGTACCAGCAGATGCTTTTGGGATGCTGCTGTTCAATTCAATTTGTGGCGTGTCAGCCAAGGCAGTACCTACAAAAATTACTGTTCCTCTCCATTGATAATTTATAAATCTAAATGCACACCAAGGTTTTCCTAACAGGATTGTTGGGTTATAAAATCATTTGGCAAAACTTTAAGTCTTCATCGCTTCCTGAATCATCTCAGAAATTGGCTTATTGATTGGTGTTTTTAGTCAACCGTCCAAAAAAAGTGAGATTTGAAAGATGGTACACAGCAGAGGTTCTAATTGTCATCATGTTTGTTTACATTGACGTTAATTAGGTTTAATATTGTGTAACTTGACAATGTTAATTTTATTTACATTAACAATCTTGATTTTGTTAAATGCATACATTTTGTGTAGCATTTAATATTAACTTCATGCTGTTTAAACTTGGAGCATTCCTAGTTAAATGCAGAATATGCATGGATAAGATATTTTTAAAGAACAAATAATATGCTATTGAAATGCCTTAAGGACATTATAAAAACATACTCAAAACTAGAAAAACTCACGTGAGATAAAATATAACAGATGCTAAGTATTTGGTAAAACAGAACAAAAAGGTGCTGTACAGCTGAATGGAAGAATATATGTAAAAAGTGATATAACAGTTTTTTACTAGACCACCTAAGGTAGCTAGAAATGCCTTGATGCTACTGAGAATCAAGCTGACATTTTGAAAGCTTTGCACAATTTCTTTATGGCTCAGTTACTCATTATCGTGATGCTTTTTGCATTTCTTTCTTGCAGCCAGAAGCTAAGTGGCATGGGCTGATCATTCCCACATTGTTTAGGGCCATCCCCCTTTGGAGCAGATTTGTATTGCAAGGAGAGGACTGGACTTGTCAAAACTGAATTAGAGAGTAGGCTAAGAATGCAGGAGTATGGATGAGCAGAGATCCTGTGTTTTAATTTTGTTGATAGGAACCTTTTTTCATTTATCAGTAAGTCTTAAGGCATCACCTGAGTGATGAGAACACCATAAATATATTTAATCCAGCAATCCCAGCCATGTTCTTATACTCTTGATTTGGAGGCTACTGAGCTGATCATGCTCTGGAGTTGAAGTCTCCTTAATATTTATGGTGAGGGCTTGCTTGGAACTTAATTGTGTGTGATAATGAACCTTCTCTTTGGTTGAATGCATATAAATATAACACAAAGGGCAGTAGGAGCAGCTCACCCTGCTCCTACCCTTTTTAGAGCTTTCTGTCAATAATGTGTCCTTTCAAGGACACCTGATCAGATGCCTCAAGTTGTTCAATACACTAAATCAGAGACCTGCCAGAAATCTATAAAATGTGCTGTGCAGAGCTTATGAAATCCTGTTATTTTCTCCCAAAGCTGTCTCAAGGTGAAGTGTGGGTCAGTACTGGGATGACCACATTTAAAAGTGCCCTGAGTATCCCAGCTGTCGCCACTGAGTTCATCATTTGTTTGAGATGATATTTCAGGCAAAAACTCACTTTCTTCTCAGGAACCAAGAGCAAAGTATTACCACTAAGGTTGCTGCACTTGCCATCATCAACCAAGTGGGTGATGAGAGATGACAAATTGGTTTCCTACTCAAAAATAAACTTTTGTACCAGCAGAGAGAATTCTACACTAAACAAGAGATTGTGTTTCTCAGGGAAATAGTAGCCTCATGTGAGAAAAGTTTGACTCCCAAACACATCAGTGCAGTCAGGACTGTGTTATGTGTGATCTGATGGAATAGTCCACACTGACTGCTGCACCTGACTAAATAAGTGCATACCAGACCTTTTGTAAATAGTGACCACTATTGCCCCAGGTGAAACCAGAACTTTTCTTAAATGGAATCTTTTATAAAAGGAAAAAAGTGAGGGGACAGAAACCTTTCATATATATTAGCAGTGAACAGTGAAATTCTCTCATCCTAAGTAACTTTTGACTAAAATATGATAATTACTGATTTCCAAAGGCTATATGTTGATTATTCTTTGTAAGTGAGGATTTGCGTTTTTTCCCCAGTGAAATAACAGTTGCTTCAATACTTTTATAGTGAATTGTAACATTAACTTGATGGGGAGAGGATGCATGTGTAATAAATAATTTATTTTTCAGAACAAAATAGTTTGCAATTATCATTGTAGCACCTGCATCCTTGGATTTTTGTTCTAAAATTGTGTCTGCTAAGCTGGACTTGATGCATAAATTAAGGAATGAAGGAATTTTTCCATGTTTACTGAGGCTGTTCTTGGTTTGCTGCTTCATGTAAGAGGCAAAGGCATGCTGTTTAAGCAGGCTGTTTTCTCGAATGCTATTTGAAATTATTTTCTCTGAGTTAAGCTGTCTCATTAAGCCTTTTTGTAGTGAAAACATAATTGTGAATAAGATTTTATTTGACTTAAGAAGATTTGTATTCCCACATTGTTGTCACTACAGTGCCGGAAATATAGAACTTTTAGGTTTTGGTTTTCTTTTCCTTCCAAGCCCTTAAATTTGTATGTCACTTAAACATGTTGTTTGCAAATTTTAAAATGACTTGTGAGTGCTGCTCTGGCAGTTTCAACCTTGTCACTGTGAATCTTGATAAAATACTGATTTTTATTTTTTGCTACTTGACAGGAAAGAGTGTCCCAAATCCAAAGACTTCACTTGCATCTTTAATTTCTGTGGGTTCAATGTCTCATGTAGGATGCTCCTGTGTGTGTGTGAATGCTGCACAAAAGGACATAATGCAAAACCCTCAGTCTAGTTTTGTAACTGAGACTTGTGTAACCAAGCACATTCACTTTTGCACATGACATCTGCATAGGTGAGTCTGATAATTGAGCAAGATAATGTCTTTATTGAGGTTTGAATGATTTGGGAATGAAATAAATGCCCAAACAGTAGACTTTTGTTGCCTCTAGTTCAGTAATCGACCATATTAAGCAAGAAATAGTGAATTATACAGCAGTCAGTGTTTCTACATGAGAAATTAAAAACAGTAGATATGTTCAGTAATTAAAATCAGAAATTTAAAATAGTAGATTTGTTCAGTATATAAGCCCAATAATTATTTACTCTGGCCCCAAATCAGACCCTTCCAACCTTTCAGCAGCAGTGTGAATTTAAGACTCTTGTAACTCTCAGAACATCATAATCTTAGTGGGACAACCCGTCTAATAGATGTCACCAGGGGCTGAGTGAGGACTTCTGAACTGTTTGTCTGACATCTGTGGCTCATATATATATAAAAGAGCATATATATAAAGAAGACTTGGGTACCTTAACCAAAAGCCTAATGTTTAGTGGGCTTCTGTTTCTGGCTTAAATAATTATCCATATTCTTTTTTTTTAATCACTTGAATCGATACCTGAGATGAATAGAAATACTGAACTTATAAATATTCTGGAGTTGTTTATTTCAGGATAAAAAAGAGGTTTCAAGCAGTTTTCTGCTTTCTTGTCTTATTATACAGTCTTGACATTGATGAGTTGCATTTGTTCACAGTGACAAGCTGACTTGATGAAGGCTAGCAGCCTACTTCTGGAAGCAGAATGAATAGGAAGCGTGCCTGAAATGTTTGGAAATGATAGATACCTGCCACTGAGTGGTAAATGCAGTTTGAAATGACATTGAGGATAGCACCTGCACATTTTGATTTTGAAGTTAGTAATGCTCAAAGTGCCTCCAAATACTTGTGTCACCTGTTACAATAGATGCAACTAGATTTTGCTCCTGTCAAATGGCACAAATCTGCAATAATTGTCCTCATTTTGGTGGAGCTGCACCTCAATAACTGCATTGCAGTTTTGCTGTAAAGTTGTTATTGCCTTCTGCTTCAATGCTCGTTTTTTGGTGAGTTATGCTTTTCATAGAAGGTCATGTAGAAAAGTGGACTCCATTAATAGGACTTGACTAGTGCTTGAATATATGGAAGGTATTTGTGGTAATGGGCAGTGGTAGAGAATTACATGTTAAATTAAAAAAAAAGTCCTCTAGTTGGGCTACTTAAGTATAAGTGGGTTCACTATACTTTTTCTTCTCCCTAGCATGTCATTCAACTCTCACTAAGAAACTATTTTTCCCTAAATTTCAATTAGCAAAGGTGCACAATTATATTAAGTTCAAGTTCTAGCTTTGATTTCTCAGTAAGCCTGCTCCGTAAGGGTCCAGCTACCCAATATTTAACCTGGGCAATCAGACAATAAATCACTAATTTGTCATGTTTTCCCCCAAGACACATAATGAGAAAGAGGGTGAGCTACTTGGTATTCCAGTATGTGCAGGGCAATTTAGGGACAAAATCCATTTGTGCATATGGGAATTTACGGGAGTGGAGAATCCCACTGGAGCTGCTGCCTGAGGAACATCTTTGGTTTTTTGGCAGTGAGAACTGAGCAGTGTCCTTCAGTTTGTGGGTGGGTTTATGTGTGTTTTTGGTAACTGCAAACCCCAGCCCTTTGTTGAGTATTTCACAGTGCTCAGCTGATTCTGTAACAATGGCTGTTCCTTTGGTGATTGAACAGTTATTATGGCTGCAGTCAACTCCCACACCTGAGGAAGGGCTACAGGAATATTTAGGTGTGAGGTGTGTGTTTAGCTGGTGTTTCAATGAAAACTGTGAACAGAAAAATGCAAAGACATAGGAGCTTCCAAAGATTGCCGTGCTTTGAAGCAAAACACAGATTTTGGGTGCAGGCAGAAGACAGACCCCCCTACTGGCATGCTTTATAATCATTGTTAAAAGTGCACCTTTTTTCACTAAGACTTTGCCTTTCTGCATTTACTCTGAAATGCAGAAAGTGAGGATGGTACCTCAGCAGTGCCACAAATAGTCCAGAATGTACCCAAATACTCCACACTTTCAGTGGCCCCTGTGTGCCTTTTCATACTGTCAATTCTTTGAAAAAATTGGCATTTTCTATATTCTGGAGATTTCACATATTTTTTTACTGCAGAAGACTGTATAAAGTTTGCATTTTCAGTGATATTTTGTAAAAATTCTGTTAGTTCTCTCTAGGATTGTAAAGGCACTCTGTGCAAATTGCCCCCAGTAAAATTTACCTTTCAGCCTCTCTGTTGTAGTTAGGGGCAATACACTCCAAATCTTAATCAGCATTTCATTGCACCCCCTACATTTTACTGCTGCATAGAGAATCCAAATTTTTCTTTTCTCAGTTTCACATCTTGTCTGCTTTGAGCAGTAATCCATGGTTAAAATATGAAATCAAATACATGATTGCTGAGTGAAGTTTTTGTAGCGTTTCAGATATACCAGATTGTCCAGGTAAGAGAGGCATAATGTATGTCCCAAGAATTTTTCCCAAATTCTTCCTAAGCATGTTATAGCTGTGGTTAGGACTTGCCAGGTCCTTTTGCTTAGAAAAATTCAGAAGAATTAGGCAATAAGGATTAGTTACCTGTTAAACTTCATTAAAAATCATCTGCATATACAATGAATGTAAACAATTGATTGCTGGAAATTTGGAGTACTTTTGTTGTGTCAGTTAAGATGATGCTGGCTTATGAATTGATAAGTATGAACACTTATGATAGGCTGTCTGATTTCTGCTGTATTCAGGTATTGTCCATCAGTCACTTCTGGCATGGAGATGGACACTTCTCTCTGGGGTGTCTGTGGCACAGAAAGGTGTCTGACTGTAGCTCATTGTTTTGCTCATCAGGTCTGTCACTGCCTTCAAATCCACTTGCAAAAATTCTCTCAAGAGGGCCCATCACTGTAATAGCAGTGGACTGGATAAAAATGACTATTTTTACTTCATTCTCTATCACAAGACAAGATTTAGAATCCACAAGCTGATTCAGGAAGTGAAATAGCATTAGATTGAGTCACCTACACCTCACTGTGCACATGAAATAAATGAAAAATTATAAAATACCTTTAGTTTGATCCCACAAGGGTAACAAAATCTCACGTGCTTTGGCAAAATGTTACAGCAACACCAATACTGAATATCTTTTTTTCATTGTCATCTCTACCACGTTCTGTGTGGGAGATAAGTGTCATGAAGGAGTTAACCCTCTTTCTTTCATTGGTCTCATGAAATACTTAAAGCTCCTAAAATAAATTATTGAGCAGATTCTAGTATTTTTGGATTTAAATATAGATTATTTATTTCCTACTTCAGTAGGCACTGGGTATCCTGGCTGGTAGATCCCCAAGGAGGCTTGCTCAGAGCTGCAGCACTGAGCTCTCAGGTATCTTTGATCTGAGTTGCCAACGTTTTCAGTAAAAGAATCAAGGAGACAACCTAAAAATGAGACTTGTGAAGGTCTGGATGCCTGGATTCCCTGATAGGGAACCAGAAAACAGCTCATTATTAACTAATCAACACAATCAAATACGTCTTCTTCTGTGATATGGTAGTTTATCTTCACTGGAGATAATTACTTTCTGCTCAGGTCCACTTTTCAATTCCTTTGCATGTACAAGGAGCTGGAGGAATGTTGCTATAAGTAGAGCAGGTGAAATTTCTGCAGTCATGACCAAATTTTGAATAAAATTATCCCAGTCTGAGCCACCTCAGACAGCACAGAGGTGGGATCTGTTTTTCTCAGTAACATAGGACTTAAGTTATAGTACTTATGTGCTTAAGTTATAATACTTATGTGAGGGATAACTAGTGAACTTTTCACCCTTATAACAGTACTGGAGATCTTTGGATATTCCTATTCTGCCAGAATAATTTAGCACAATTATAATTGTAATCAATGGAGTGATTCATTTATAATTGAAAAAAAATAAGAGAAATAAAAGTGATTTACAACTTAAAATGTATTTGATTTTTTGGAGGGGTAAAGTAATTTTATCATGGTGAATAAAATTCAGTCATTTAAAACCTGATTTCATTGTGTTAGGCCTCAGTAGTAAACAGGAAGCCAGGAACACTAAATATTTAATTGGTTTATCTATATCAAATGAGATTGTGCTGTATAGTATAATATTTAGTGCTCTTATTGAATTTTCTTTTTAGTACAAAGAATTTTTGTTGAATTTCTGAGAAATTTCTTTATTGGATTTTTAATACCTACTTTTAGTAGGTAAAATGTTCCCTTCAGTGAAATGCACAATAAATCAAGAAAGGTTGGTTCAACTGCTTGGGTGCTATAAGTACAGTAATCCAGGAAATAAGGAGGTAATATTTCTGGTAGTAGCAGTAATATTTCTGTTGAACCAGGACTACAGTGCATTGTGGTATCACTCATTTCAGTATTTTAAATAAACTGCTGCCTCACTAGTGGGCTGTCTTCCAAGAAGGAATCTTCAGAGTTGAAGGTGATGGGGGGAAAAGGCATCTCTTGCAATGTCATTTTTGTTTTTGGATACAGTCTTTTTGTTAAAGTGTCTTCTTACCACCCTGCACTTGATGGATTGTGTAACATTTGATTCTGGACATAGCATTGGAGAGACATAACTCCCATTTCCTGGGACTTCAAGTCTTTGTTTTGCATTGAGACTTTTTCTTCAATCTGAAATATTTCATACATATGCACAGTAATGATAAATGTTATTATTATTAGGCACTGAGATAGTCACTGCTACTGGTGTTAAACCTTCCTGGGTTTTATTTTTTAAAAACTGGAATGGAAAATCTCCAGCATTTAACACTGATAAAGGTAGCTATTCAACGCTTTGTACATATAGGGAAAATATGCTGGTAATGGAGAGGGATTCAATTCCAGTGGCTGACTAGTCCAGTACCAATTTCCAGAGGAAGTGTGAGCACTGAAATTTTAACAAAGAGAAAACTGTATCTGAAGGTGTTGATGAAAGAATGCCGTGGCCAGTTCAGATGATGAGAATCACTTACCATCCTTTTAATAAGCTCAGATGCTAAGATAAATAATTGGGGATCATTCTGAAAAAAGTTCCAGAATTTAACCTGATTTTAATCTGTAATCCTTAGAAAAAAATTGGTTTCTGTAATCATCACCAAATTTCTCTGAGAGAGAGATTATATCCAGTTTTTTTGAGGAAAAATCATTATATAGTGGAGCATTAGTTCATTAAAGATATGGAGTAAAATCCCACGAACCTTCTCTGGGAGAGATGGTAATTTTTCTAACTTCCTCCTTTAAAAGGTGGACAAGGTGATAACACTCCTGAAACTGTGAGCTAAAATAAAGCAGTGCTTGACAACTAAGGCAAAAATGAGACTAACCCTCCAACTGAAATATTCTGTTCTTATCCACATTCACCTCAGGAAAGTAAAGATCATCTTTGAATTTATCTTTTGAATACTTCAGATTCACTTTTGAAACAGCATACATGATAAATTACATATTTTTAGCCTAGAAAATCTTACTGTCTTGCTCTTCCACTTGAAAACTTGAAGGTTATTTTAATATCTTAAATTGCACTAACTTAAATATTCTGAAAGTTAGAATTAATTTTTCCTACATCCCCTGGAGGTCTGAAGACAATTCTTGGGTCAGTTTCACTAAAAGAAATGATATTTGATCACCATTAAATGTCACACCAGCCACAGTGCACTAATATGGGAAATACTCTGCTACATACCACTCCTGGGGAGAAAATGTGGGAAGACTCATTAACCTGCTTCAGTGCTGCACTCTGTCTGATGAAGGAGCTCAACAGTTGCAGGTTCATGCAAACTGTGAAATTTAGGTGCTGGAGTGCAATAGACAGAGTTTGTACATGCAAAAATTCAGGTACTAAAAGCTTAAATATACTAAATATTGACAGTAATTTTTCTTGGTGATTTTTCTTTCATTGTTTTTGGGTTTTTTTTGGTGGTTTTTTTGGTTGATTTTTTTTGTGTGTTTTTTGTGTGGGTTTTTTTTTTTTTTTATTATTGGTTGTCTAATTAGAAAGGACAGTGTTCTCTAAACCAGAAGGGACTGAATACTCAGTTTGAGATTTAGGATACTCACAGTTTGACCTGAACAGCCGTCTTGCTGCAGACTCAGTAATTTTATTCAAAACTCACCAGGGATCAGTTCTCTTTCCATGCTCTTGGAATTTGGTGGCCAAGCCAAGTCCATGTTTTTACAAAAATGTCACTGAGTTTATTTTATTTTCTTTAATATTGTTTGTATAAAACAATATAAAACATTCAGAAAACAAAAATTGCAAATAAATGTTTCTTACCACAGGACTTGTAAGTCACGAACAGGAACTTTGTAGGAATTGGCATAAAATAAGAGATGGGTAGATATTTTCATGAAGAACTTTCGACTTATGTGTAATGTAATAGAAACATGTTTAGTTAAAAATTATTAATTCCTAAAGTTGAGAGAAAAATCATAAAAATATATGAGCACTACATATTTGGATTGCTTCAAAGCATTCAAAAAAGAATTTCCTAAACAGGTTTCTCATTCTGGTTTCCTATTTAAAAACAGACCATGGAAACTGTATTGATTGTCTGTGCAAAATGTACAATGTCTAAAATTTGTTAATAGAAAAGAAGTGCTTCAGCTTTATGGAAATTTCCAGAGGTTCTTGAAATGTTTTTTTTTTTTTTTTGATAAGGGGAGTCTCTATTTGTGGTACCCCAATTTACATTATTTTGCACTGGGTGAGATTAGCACAGAAGACTGCTCCTGTTGTGGACAGCTCTGTGAATTTTTAGAGCAGAATCACAGGCAGAGCTGTGAACAGACATCATTTACTTCTATTTTACATCATTTACTTCTATTTTATAAGGCTGTTTTTCCATAGGGTCTTAGCAGGTGTTAGTGTAGCTAATGCTGCTCTTAGGCTTGATTTCAGTGGATTTTCAAAAAGTTTGAACACTTAAACAAAATCCCATTTCTTCCCTCAAATTACCTTAATTCATTGCCTTCTTGCTATGATAGTTTAATTGAGTGTAGGATATAAAGCTAATTTACTTCTCTTTTGCCATCCTAATAGTTCTCATTTTCTTTATTGAAATAGTAATTACTGCCTTTAGATACAATAACTGGGAAATTACTTTTTCTAATAACTTAGGTTATCATATCATCATCGTCATAGTAAAAATCATTGATGCACCAAAAAGAGTTTTGTGACTTCAAATTAGTTTAAAGTAGCTGAAATGGCTCTAAAAAGTTATATTCGTATGGTCATCATTTAACCTTTCTTCAACAGACTTCATTGTTCTGTGCAGGAGGAAAAAGACTGGGAAAATACAAGTTTATTTTTCTGTATTTCACATGCTGTTTTTAGCTGTTGAGGAATACATCCAGTTCTTTTAGAATAAACTTGCTGTTTTCACAGAATTTATCCCTCTGTCAAATCTCTCTGAGCGGTACAAGTGAAAGAAACAAAGATTTAGTGTTCTCAACCAGATCTCTTCTGCAATTACAAAAGCATGTGCTATAAAAGAAGGCTTAAGTGTTAGAAAAAGAACAATGCAGTGTTGATAATGGCTAAAGGTGATTATGTGAGGTCTATGTTAACTACTTTAAAAAATGAGAAAACTGACACTTAAAATGTGTATCAGAAGAATTACTACATAAGCACTTACACACTGGATGTGTGAGCAATTAAAGCTAAAGCAAAGAGTTTTTGATTGCTCATTTTCTGCAAACTGAGGGCACAATAAGTGGAATAGAAAATAAGATTGTGGCTTCTAGTGTGTGTAGAACATAAAACTGAATTTTGCTTTTGCACTTGCTTGAGTAATTCAGTGTAATTCAGTTTTATTAACATGTTCATCAGGCAAGATAAGTTATAAATGGGATTGTTTTCCTCCCTCCTGTTCTGTTGTCAATAATTATTTTGCATGTAGTTTTTCTACATGTTTTTCTTCAGAGGTCAGGGGAAGAAGGACTCTTTA
The DNA here is from genome assembly GCF_015832195.1 of Motacilla alba alba. Classification (NCBI taxonomy): domain Eukaryota; kingdom Metazoa; phylum Chordata; class Aves; order Passeriformes; family Motacillidae; genus Motacilla; species Motacilla alba. The sequence continues at coordinate 7,731,272 of NC_052022.1, forward strand.
CACAGCCAAGTGGGACAGGCTCCACGTGCTGGATCTGAAAAACTTTCTAGCAATGTAAAAAGCGAGGTGATGATAAAATTCTATAAATGATGTAGAAAAAACTGTATAATCTATTTATAGGACTCGTTACCTGATCTTTTTTTGAGTCTTTCCATGATTTCACTGGGCCAGAGTCCAAAAGACTTCACTTTTGAGATATGTGTGCTATAATAGGCAAGTACATATTCCTTTACCTGGCATCCTGTGGATGCTCTTCTCTACAATGCCAGGCATGAATTTTCACAGGAAAGCTGTGCAATGTGGTACCACTTAATCTCATAACTATAGAGAGTTAGCAACCATCATTAATGGTTATTCCTCTTACTTGGCAGATCCAGGTCACCTGACTGATATTTAGGCACTACTTTAACAACAGCTGTATTAATAACAGGATTGCAATGTCCTAATAGGGAGCTGGAATATGTTTACGGTCTCATTATTGAAATTTATAATAACGTTAAATTGATCAAAAAGCAGCTACAATAAATACAACAACAAGAACATCAAAACACCCCCACTCTGAATTTTCTGGGTGATGAAAGAGGTTTGGGGTTTGTTTTTCCCCTCCCAAGATCAGAATTTTTTTCACTCTAAATTAGTCTTAGTTATGAGTTGTTGTTTATTTTGGGCTCAGTTACTGGTGTGACTTTGGAGTAAGTCTCAGTGCATCTCCAGTTTACTGTCTGTGTCTCTGGTAGCTGCTCTCTCCTTTGCACTGTGAACACAGAGCTTGAATCCCGTGTCCCTGTCACCTGACGGGCACAGACAGGAGGGATCCTCTGTGCCAGGAGTGGAGCAGCACCTCCAGCTGTGGCTGCTGATGCTCAGTCAGTGCCTGGTGTCCTTCACTTGTCACAAGACCCAGTTTGAGCCAGGACAGCAGTGTCCAAGCCTGTGTCCCAATACTGGTATGAAATGGTTATGCTTTCTTCCAGAAGTTGTTGGATTTTAGTGACAAGGAACTGGTCTATCTAAGGCATATTAGAATGGGAGGTAATATGCTCCATGATCTTTTATAAAATATGAATTACTTTGGTTGTTGCTTCGTACTAGGCAACCAAAATTAGACTGCCTTTGTATGTGACAAGATCAATGTAACTGCACGAAAGAGAACAGAGTGGTTTTATTGTCACATGGCCACCTAAGACCTAGCTTTTTTCTGTCTTGTGGTCTCCTACAATGCAACAAAAGAAACTGAACCCACACTCTGTATCTTTCTTCTTATACCATTTCATCTCTTTGGAGACATAAATTCAATATTATGATCTGTAATGCAGTGTAGATTCTCAGGGTTTAAATTGATCATAATCAATGATTTGCACAAAATGGGCTACTGTTATCCATTGCAATTTTGTGACATAATTTTAAATATTACAGTGTACATGGAATTGCTTGTCCTTATGTTTTTGTGGTCTTGCTCCTAAATTCTGGCCTCTATTCTTTCTACCTTTTCCTGAAGCAGTGCACACATCAGTACTAGTGGTGGAAAAGAAATTGATGCCACCACACGCTTCCCAGGAGCTTTGGTTTAGTTAATGCTGGAAATGTATTTCTCTTCTATTGTGCAAGATCAATCTCTCTTCTTTTAGTGGTAAAAGACACCAAATGCTTTGTGCTGCTTTTTGCCTAGCATATAGGGTAGAAAATATGCCACATCTCAGCTCACAGATTTCCCAGTAATAAACTATATGTGTGCAGCACTTCCTGAGTGAAGAAGATGGCAATATCTTTGAATCAAGTGCACTGCAGATAGAGAGGTCTTTCCCTGAAGACATACATATCAAATATTTAAAATGGAATGGGAAAAGACACTAAAGAGACTCCCATCTGAAACATATTGCAAGAAGCACAGTTTACTTCTCTAAAGAACATTGCACTGTGTATTGCAGAGACAAGCCAAAGCTTGTGTTGTAATGACTTGAAATAGTAAAATATCACCAGGGTGATTTATCCATGGCAGAACTCTCTTGACTTCAAATAGCCTTATGTATTTTGCACCAAAGCTCTAATTTGCCAGAAAGAAAAGAGTGCACCTGGTGACAGTTATTTTATTATCCAGTGTAGTGCTGACTTCAAGATATAAATAATAATGGCCTGGATGAAAGAAAGAAGCTTTGATTCTGTTCATTTTAAATAACAGCAGAGCAGTTGACTGCATGCACAATGTAGTTCCTGCTATGAGATTTAACCAGTAAGAACACTTGTGACTTTATTAGGCACCTTTAATAAAAAGCAAACAAAGCTGTCTGGTGTCTGCACATTGTTCCAGAGGTGCTTCAGCAGAGCTGCTGTGTCAGAACCCTGCAGAGCTCTGGGTGGGCAGTTTTCAGATCTCTTGAGACCTGGACGAGACTCCCTGGGGAGCTGCAGAAATAAAAAACTTAGAACACTTCCTCAATCATTCAAATGCGTGTTAGATTAAGTCTTAGTAGCTCAGTTGGGATTTTCCCCCATGTTAATGTACTGCAAAATCCATGTTCTGCAGGTCATAGTTTTGTAATTGTCAGAATTTAACCAGCCTTATTACTATCTTAGGTGGATGTGGGAAAATAAATCAGTGGCCCATGCTTACCTCTGAGTGTATTGACTATCTGGTGATGTATAGCTGCTTTGAAGCAAGAACTCTGACTTCTTGTCAAGACTGCTGTTTACCTGAGTGTACATGTATGATTTGACAGGTCTGTCTGCTTTTGAATTTGCTGGGCTGATCTGTTTTTAGACTGGGATTTCTGATGATGAGAGCTGTTACAGTGTTGCTTTATTAGCATTCTTACTAACTCATAATGGCTCTAGACATGCCAATCAAGCTCCATCCTCTGTTGTGCTAAGCAGGAAGCAGACTCTGACCAGCATTTCTAACCAGCTGAGAGAGCTTTTGAAAAAAAAACAACCATGAATGAACCATAGGGCCAGAGAGAACAGAACAAGGATCTTAGCACCAGAGTCTAACATCCACCTGGAAATGTGATTTCCTGGGTTGTACCTGTGCATATTTCACTCAGGTCCTCAGCAAAGCACATCTGCCTTGGAAGTTACTCCTTCAGGAGGTTGGACTAGATGACCTCCACGGGTCCCATCCAGTCTAAATTATCCTGTGATTTTGTGATTTCGTATTTGAAGAGTTGTTACAGTAGGTTATTCTCTAGCTCATCCTGTTGGTGCTCTGGCCTGTGTTGCTGGAGTATTTTATGCAACTAATACTACTAGCAGCTAGGGATGTGCACTGGAAGAGTAGATAGAATTTATTTGATACCTTTGAAATAAAGGTTTCCAGTCTTTCCTGCATGTTCTACATAAGCAAGCAGGTTTTAAGTGTCCAACAATGGTAAAACCCTGAAAATGTCTTTAACTATGATACTACTATATGATACACCCTCTTAAAGGCCAGGGCAGCATTCAGTGTTTAGCAGAGTGTGTCTTTGAAGCTGCCAGCCTAAACATTTGAGCTGTGGTGCAGCCTCCTTTGCCTCTGAAGTACAGCAGAGGATGACAAAGGAATAAGGGCAAATCAATCTCAGTCACGGGCTAAATGGAAAGTTTGGAGCAAGAAATCCTGCCTCTGAGATTTGGCTGCAGAACACACATAACTGTTTCACCTGCTGTGGCTCTACAGACAGGAAAGAAATGAACAAAGCTAGCGTGTTATATAATCAAACACAATATCCTTTATGGTTCTATTCCTGACTTTTTTCCTCCCATAGGGAAGTTTTCATGAGGTAGGGGCATGAACTCAAACCACTTGGCAATCACTAAAGATAATGGGATGTAAAATCTGCATTTGTATTAGGATTGTTGCACTGGTAGAAAAAAAGGAACCTCTTGGTAGCTTCTGTCCTTTCTGACTTCAAATTTTATAACCAGCTTTAATGCTACTAGTTTGTAAAATATGAAGGAACATGGTGTAATGTTAGTGAGAAACTGGACTTTAAGTATTCCCCAGATAAGTATTCTGAGAATTTTAACTGTATTAAAAATCAAAGTAGTTTTAGGTGAATTTACTATTGAATCTCACTGTTTCCTCCAGTTCTAAATTTTAAAGAAAGAATCTTGTTCAAAAAGTTTCCCATGGTTGTCTCAGTCAAAGTGGACTTCTGCTGTGGATTTCTGTTCCAGTGTACTGCAGCCACTGCTTTATTTTTGTCTCTAATTGTTTTGCAAAGCATTTTTTTTCTTGTGACACACAAGATGTGAGTCGAATGGCGATGGCTAGAGTGAGCTCAGCTTGGTCTAGCTGGTATTATTCATTTATTGAGTTACAAAAATAAAACCTGTAAATTATAGGGACATAATTGGAGTGATCAAAAGCTTGATATGATGCCCATTCAAGCAGTGGGAATCCTCCTGCTGATTTCTCTCCTTCTCATCAGGCTCCTCAATTGCAATTTTGTTGTATTTATAGTTGTTACACTCCCTTGTCCTGGCATGATTAATATTAGATCTGTGAACTCTTATGGTGAAAGGTGACCATGTCTTTATTTGCTTTGGCTAGAAAATAGGAGTGTTCCTCAGTCTTGACTGACAAATTTAGGCCCTACAAGGATACAAAAATTATTATTATCATCATCATAATCATCATAATTTTATACATTCAAGTGTGCTTGTTCACTTGTCTACTGCAAATACTTTTATCTCTGTCTTGTTCAGGCTTGTACGAAGCAAATGCAATTGTGTGCTGAAACAGGAGGCTGATCCCATGAAGTTGTGTATATCCTTAGAAATATAAATTGTGTCATTCAACTTCATCCCCTTGTGCAGCTCCATTAAATATAATCACCAGCTGTTGACAGGGATTCAATAAGTGGTATCTGAAATTAAGCCATGTAACCAGTCTTAGCAAATGCTTAACAAGGGTTGGAGTTGTACATTTTCCAATTTGGGTATGAATGTTGTCATGGGAAAGGATTAATGTCCTGCCATTTTCTGCCCTTGTTACAATATATTTTTTTTTTCCAAAGAATGTCATATCAGAATTTTAATGTCTTGTATAATCTGTGAATTATATCATTGTGCTCTACTGCTTTGACCTTTTCTACATACTCTAATTTGATAGAGTAGCCATTCCAGTGCTCTCTTTTTTAACTGCTTTATTATCCCATAGGGAATGTGTAGTCTGGGCAGACATTCAGGATGCACTCCACTCTCATTTTGACTGTCTCCCTTTTCATTGCTTCACAGGGCTGTTACCCAGGCCTCATATTCATTAATTGGTACCTAAAAGCAAAGTAGGCTTATCAAGGAATGTTATAGAGAAGAAACAACGTGTACCAGAATACTAAAAAGTCAATGTAGAGTTGCATAATATATTTCTTAAAGTAGTGTAACTATATGTGTTCCCAGATGACAAAGAATTAATTTGCACGATGACAAAGGTGATATCAAAGTGGAAAAAGAAATAATTTCCACCAGCTTTCATTATTATCTGGAGATAGTACACTTGTGGCCTTAGTGCCATAATGATGGCAAAATGTATGATGAATGGAGCTAGCACCAGACATTGCATTTTGGAAGGGTACAGGAATAATGTTCCAATGTTATCTGTGCCACATCTGTGGTTGAACAAGACCAGAGTATTACAACTGGAAGAAAAATTTAATTTCGGTTTTCCTTTGAAGGTTCATGAGGAGAGTGAGTGATTTCACTTTCTCTGATGCCCTAACAGTCTTGCCAGTCTGCTGTGCAAATGGTTGCTCTTTGGCTTGGCAGAAGTGCTTTAGGTGTAATTTGATGTCCTATTTTGTTAAACTTACTCTGGCTTATTTATTGAATGAAGTTTTCATGAGCTTTTGTACTTAACGTACTCTTTGAATAAAGTAATAGAATTTGCTGAGACTGGAAGGTGGTTTAAAAAGAAGAATCAGGGCTAAGGAGAAACTACTTTTGTTTAGCAAAGACAGATTCTGAGCACAAGTTACTTGAAATGTACTTTGAAATGTTTATCAGAGGAGGTGCCTCTCACTGTGCTTTGATCACTTAAACTCATGAGTCAAAGTCACGCATTTCTGAGTGACTTTAGAAAAGTTTCAGCCCCTAGGCTTTGCCATTGACCAAATGTTGGCACTGTGAGGACTGTTTTTTTGTCTCTGGGGGCAGCAGCCTTGGCTCTGAGCTGGAGCACGACAGACCCTGCTCTGTGTTGCTGTGTACCCATGTGCCAAGGAGGCTGAAGGGTGGTGGAGGAGCCAGGCCCAGGCTGAGCTCCCCACACTTTGTGCCCAAATTGCTGCACGCTGGATGCTGTGAGCTGGCTTTGAGAGAACTGCTCAGCCTTCAGTCACTCTTGGGTGTCCCTGCACTCCGACCACAGATACGAATCCCTGTTTTTCCATGTTTCCTTAGGTAATAGACACAGAAGGTTTGAAAAAGCCTTATCAGAGGAGGTGCATCCTCCCATGGGATGGATGCATAAAAACTCTCCCTGCAGTCATTGTGACTCTTCCCATTGATTTGACTGGGAATTTTAGTCAGCACTGTGGTTTGCAGAGACCAAACCAGCAGGAGGAAGGCTTGGTTTGTTACTTGCAACTAGAAAACAAAAAATATATGCCATGACTAAAAAGACGTCTTACATTCTTCTTTCATCTTTTTGCCTTTCATTCATTTCTTAGTATTTATGCTAAAAAAAAAACAAAAAAAAGAGGATTTTTAGGAACTTCTTTGTCTGATTTCAGTTTATTATTTTTTATGTATTCCCTCCCTTTATTGCTATTCATTTCCCTCATCTTTTGTACATTTGCTAACCAATCAGTGGCTCTCTCAAAACTTCCCTAGAAGATTGTCTTTTATTATAAAGTGCTATAATCACCCATCTTAGTGATGCACTGCAGAAGGCACAATAGCTCCAAAAACAGACAGACAATTGGTGCTTATTTTCAGCCAATTTTCATTTATGTGATTTTTCTTTTTTTTTTTCTTTTTCTTTTTCCTCTTCTTTCAAATGCCTGTGAGTAACTACTTGACTCTTTGAAGGTCCCTCTGATGTGACTCTGCCTTAGGAAGATGACTCATTGTTCTGACCTTCACTTCTCTCTCCTCATTTTGATGAGGCAACTTTCCATTTTGTAAAACAGAAAGCTGTTTTCACTTGCAAAATCATTTTATTGTGCCAGTCAAATTGCACAAGTCGTAGCAGGATGAATCTCTGATTTCCCATGAAGGCCATGGGAACGTTTAAAGAATCTTGCTTTGTGAGCTTGTGTATTGCCTTTTTCTCATTTGTTTTTGAGAAGTAACTCAAAACATTTGCAACACAAATCCTCTCTTTGTTTGTTTTGGTTTTGTGTTTTTTTCATTAGCTGGTTGAGTAATTTTGGTGCAGATGGCTCTTAGAGAGTCCTCACCACACATAAGCATTTCCCTTTGGTAAGAATCAGGTGTTCTGGCAAATAGACATACAAGGTTTTCTTGATTTAATAAAAAGGGAAAATTCATTTAATATTTTAAAAATGGTCCTTTTCTTTGATGGAGCCTACTACAAAGCACACAGAGGATTCTCTAAAATTGCTAATGTTAAATGTGTGTGCTCTTGCACTGAAATTCTAGCAAAGGAAGAAAAGTATTTATTAGAATGAACTTGGAGTAAATGCATCCTTCCTCACTTTTATTTCAAGAAAAGTTTCTTGGAGACTTCTGTGCTTCCTAATTTTTTTATTTCCCAAAGGCCTTAGAAAAACATATTTAAGTCTCCATTGCTATTTTAAACTTTACAGAAATAAAGAAACAGTGGTACTTTAATCTGATCATTTTAAGCTTTCCACAATTATGGGCTTAATATTCTCCCATGAAAAAAAATCTGAATTATTAAAATTTTTGTAGTGACTGCCATTGCCAGTACAATGTGGGTTTTTTAAGTGCTAACAAATTTTGTACTAGCTTATCAGAGTCATGCCTCTGTCAGTGCACATAAATAAATGTACTTGACTTCATTTTTGGCCATCTTAATCTAGGAAACACCTGAATTTTGCTGAATTGTTGGAGGAGACTTCAAGTATGTTTCCATATGGGGAAAAGATGAAAAAGAGTAAAAACATCTAATTTGTGATGTGACTCCAAGCCAGAATAACACCAAGAAGACAAGGGGGAAGCCAAGTATTGTTTGGGTGATGTTCAGATGACAGAAATTCAGACTGGTTCAAGTTGAGGTGTAATGAGGAATTGAGTTTTTCCTCAGAGAGGGTTCCAGGACTGTGTGTGTTGAGTCAGTGCCATCTCTGTGTGCACACCCCATTTCCTGTGGGCTGGCTCAGCCTGGGCATTGGGTTTGCATGGCCAGGGTTTCTCATGGAGATCTCTTTCCCATAGGAGGGACCTCTCCTCTTCTCTCTCCTTCCTTTCCTCCCCTTTCTACCTCTCTTCTGTTTTGCACTCAGGAGTGCTAAGTTCTTTAATTAGGGTGCAGTTCTGAAGAGAGAAACATAATTAGGAAATTTTATTTTAATAAGTCATCTCTACTGTTCTTTTTGGTTATTTACAAAATCTCCAATACTGATTTGTTTCCCATGATATTTTCTTTCTTTGCCTTCCTCATAGGGAGCTATTTATAGTGCATTTTATTAGCTGTACGATAGGTAATAAATACAAATGCAGATACCATTCTTTGTCATAGACACGGTATTCCAGTATTTCAAGTTTATGAAGCTAGTTTTGAACTGGCTTTTTTTTGTTTTTATACTTATATTGACCTAATTTATAGTTCTCCTGAGACCTATGGAATAGGCACCTAGAATGATGAAACTGTTAAAAATTTTAGGCAATTCTTCTCATAAGCTTAGTCTGAATTGTTGGCCCATGTTCCTGATAGAAACAATACTGCTGTAATTTGACTGCAGTTACAATTTCTAAAGTTTGGGGAAAAACTCTGGAAGATTATAAGAAACGGGAAATGTATCAATTATTCTGTGCATATGCTTTCTCCAACAAACTGAAGGCCCAAGTTTTTATACCAGAACAAAATCAGAATGCTACTTAATGAAGGAGGAATTAAGTTACAGAGAAATACAAAGTCATTACTGTAATAAATAATAATTAAAATAATTTATTAGAGATACCTCTGAAACTGGGCTAAAGGTGCATATTGATAAGGCTTTAGAACCGTTCCTATTTGCATAGAAAAATTCCAGGATTCTCTGTTCTTTATGCCTCTTCAGTGTTGTTTTAGTTCTCACTGTCTATAGCATATTTGAATTCCTTAACTTTTTAAAAAGCAGTGTGAGAAGCTCATTTTAGACGACTTTCTAGTTTAAAAACATTGCTGTCTTTTGCTTTAATAACTGTTGGCAGTAATTTATTTGTTATTTGCACATAGACTCTCTGGATTTGGTAGTTTATGAATGTTTTAAAAGTTAAATGGATCGATTTTATCTTTTTTTTTTTTTTTTATAATTTTAATTAGATTATATGAACTCCCTTCCATCTATGGACCATAATCTTCCCACATGCTGGGTTTTTCTCTGTTTTCTCAGTTCAGGAATATAAATCCAGATGCTACCATAGACCATATAATTAAAACCAGACTTAATGATCATTGCCTTTCAGACCCAGATGACAGGACATTAAGAGAAGATCAATAATCTTTCTACTTCTAGTCCTTTCTTCCCCTTCAAACCCTTCAGCTGGTGACGCTGTTTGAACAACAGTTGCCACCTCCCACAAGGAGATTGTAGCTCCCCTGTTTCTCTGCCAATAATACCCCTGTACCTGTATCCTTCACCACTTTAGTATCAGGGAAAGCATCAGCTGTGCAGCCTCTCTTCCCTTCTCTGGTATTCTCACTCTAGTGAATTAGACTGTTAAACAAAATACTGTTTTCTCAGTTTGAAAAGACAGGTCCTGCTAAGGAAGGCAGGAACCTCCCCTAAAACAGTAAATGTAAACCCCCTCCTTAAGAATTAGAATAATTTTGAAATTAAGGGGTTTTTCAGGCAAAGATATGGGAATAGGAATAACAGTTCTTTACTAGTGAAATTAAAAAGAAATACAAATACAATAGTACAAAAAGAAAAACCACTGACAGAACACAACCTGACACCCTGTGTGTTGGTAGCAATCCAATTGAATGGTGGCTGCAGTCCTCCTGCAGTGACAGGTGTGGTTCTGTTGGAGCAGGGATCCTGGAGAAGGATTACTGAACGTCCAGTGGTGCTGGGATGGCCTGATCTTTCTCTAGGAACGCAGTCGGAAAAGGCTGTTCCAGTGTTCCACCCTCAGATTCTATCCAGGTAGGAATGCTTGGCTCCTCCCCCTGGGCAGAGCATCTCGCAAGGGGATGATGGAATTTTATCAGCCATGCAGGGACACTCACTGGCCATTAACAGAAGAGATCTCCTGGAGGCAGGATTGGTTGTGGAAGAGATAAAGAAAACTGCCCCACCTCAAACAGATGGGAATAGAACACACACCTCCCGCCTAAGATAACTGTGTTGAGTGTCCTACCTCTTTTGTGCTCTGAAAAAGAACATCTTTGTATTTCTGCAGTGGATTTTACTGGTTATATCTCAAACTCTTCCATTTCCACAGCATCTCTAGCATGGTTTTCTGAGGAGCTAAGACACGTGTTTGCATCGTGTGTTCTGTGCTCCCAAAGCTTCTTAGCCTGTCAGCTAATTCTGTATGGGTTTGACAGAAGTCTGATGGCATTTAATCCCCATTTTGTATATCTCAGCCTGTGTGAACATCAGAATGCTTGGCTGTACCATTGCAGGACAGCCAGAAAGTCAGCAGCATCTCCCCTTGGAGACTGGGAGAGCTTTGCAGCAAAATTAGACTTTTCCTATTGGAGCTCCTGGCTGAGCTAATAGTTATCCTGAGCTGAGTTATCCTTACCTCTTCCTAAAGTTACCTTCCCTTGAGAGACTGCAAGGACAAGATCTGTGGGACTGTGTCTTTATTTTGTCCAAATTATCTCAGGGAAGGGGATTTCCTTGGGATTTAGTTATAGTCAAACAACAGTCTTGGGTGGAACCCCTGGTGCCTGGGTATCTCATTAGATGATTCTCACCTGTCACAGTTTATTTGTTTCCAATGTTTCCTCACTTCTGGAGTGGAAGACCATCTTTGATTGCTATTCATTTTAGTTGGAACAAGGTTTTAATCCTAAAGTCATACAGGAAAAGTGTTTGCAAAAGTAAAAAAAGGACTGATGAAAAATCTTGGGATGTTTTTCCATCCTATTTCATGACAACTTCATGAAAACTGCTTATCTGACTACCAGATGGTTTTTTCTGAGAGACAAAAATCTCCGTAAGATTCTGAAGACCTGTGCAGAGTGGATGGACTCTCTCTCTCTGGTGTCCTGCCATATTGAGGTTTCTGTGCAAAAAGCTTTTACCCAGAACCCCAGGAATTTGTACAGAATCTTGGGTACAGAGCTCTCATATTTTTCTAGTAAATTGCTATCTGTCTACAATATTTTTTTTTAAATGAATATATACTTTTCATTCTTCCTGTTATGAAACTAACCCTACTTAAAATGTGTAGGAAAGGAGGGGAACTGTAGCAGATGGCAGATAATTTTGAAGATAATAAAGTCCCTTTGATTTCTCTTGATTATTTAGCTGTCTCTTATTAGATGTGTTCTGTTTGGATTTAGGAAACTATTTGTGCTTTGTTAAATAACTGCTTGATCACAGCCCAGAGGTGTAACTTTTAATGTTTCCTTTGGTGCAATTACACCAAATGAGGTTAAATGGAGGTCACTTGGTTTACTTGAAAGCTGAGAGGTGAAAAAACCCTAAAGAAAAATCCCTGAAATTACTGTAATTATTGTAAAGTGCTGATTTCATGGAAGAATGTTGGAAGTTAACCTGAGCATGCAAAAAAAAAAAAAAAATTCAAAATGTTTGCATATAATGCATTGCCATGTTCCTGCTCTCAGTACTACCCATAACAGATGTCAGCTATGGTTACACAGATACTTTTAGGACTAATATTGTGGCCGGGCCTTTAATTAGTTTTCTGTCTAGCAGCATTTGTGGAAAAAAATAATAAGTTAGTATTTTTGTTTTGCACCTGATGAGTTTGTAATTTTTGGGGTTCCAAGCAGTAGTGCTGGTTGTAAATCTTAGACCATTTCTTTCAAAAGAAATGTAAAATAGCTAAAATACAATAATTCCTCTGATTTTGGTTCAAAACGTGCACATTTGCCAAGGTAAGAGGGAGAGCCATTGCAAAGGAAGAAAGTTTCCAGTGAAGTTTGGTTGTTGAACAACCTCTGTTCTTTTATAAAAGGTACTCCAAAAATAAAGATGACTTTCTGGGGAGTACCTTCGTACGGTGCTGTGCTAGCACAAGGAGATGGGTGCAGTGTGTAACTCTGGTATGGAGTAACATGTTTTAGATCACAGTCTGACCCTATCTATCAGGATTTTTGCCTTCTTCAGGAGTGAAGAGTCTCCTAAATAGCACTATTTGCAGAACGCCTGATGTGCTTGCGCAGTGCCTTACCCGATGGGCTAATATCCACATTAACATGTGCAACATAATAAAAGTAGTAACATAAGTCAAATAGCAAACCATTAGAAGATATGACTTATATGGATGAAACAATTTCCTCCTGTGTAATTGAAATTCAGGCTCTATAAAATCAGAAGCAATACACCCTCTTTGCAGAGCTGTAGTATCGCCATTATTGCCATTCTTATAATTTGAATTAATCATATGCTTCCTTACTTGCAGTTTAGTTCTTGCTCAGGCTCTTAAAGTGCCTTTTTCTTCTCTCAGCAAAGACACTGGAGAACAGTTTTGACGGTAAAAGAGAAATTCTTTTGGAGTGGGATGCAATTGGGTTTCTTGGACATTTGCTTCCAGTTCCTTTTGAAAATCCTTTTAGGTCTTTGCATGTCTACCATGAGTCTGATGTAAGGGAAATAGTCCTTTCTATTCAGGATAGTTCATCACTACCTTGGGGAGTTATACCGAAAAAAAATCCTGTCTTTAATTCCCATGGTGTACATCTTAAAAAGAAGTGGTTGTAATTTGAGGGAGTGGAGACCATCATTTGTTCTGTTGCTGTTCTGATGGGGCCACAGAAATATCTCATGGATATTTAGATAGCTATGAGTGCTGCAATTTATTAGAAAAATAAACCAAGAGGGATGTCAGGGGCTTACTCTTAAAGTTGGTTTTATTTCATGCGAAGTCTGCTGGAGGAGCTGAGTGTAAATAATCGAATTCTAACAATACAAACTCCTCCCTTCTGTAAAAGAGACACAACACTAAGATCACATCTGGTAGCAATGATACAAGAAATGTACTTTATAGGTTGACACTGTTGGCTGTGTGGGAAGAAATTAGTAATTTAAAATGCTTTAGCTTTGTGACTGTTGATAAGCAGAGTGCTGGATATGGAGAACCACATTTTCCCTCCTGTCAAATGGAGCTGGGCCCTGTCATGGCTCTGTGGAGACAGGGACTCTGTTCCCTGAGGATTTACCACATGAGAAGGGCTCTGGAATTTGTGCACAGAACTCTGCTGCAGCCTTTATCCAAAGTCCTGCTCTGGTTATAGAAGGAGTCCTGTTCCTGTGTGGATTTATGAGCTTTACACTCACCTGCACCTCTTGTCAGAGGTTAGCTTTTGAAGACTCCTTTTGGGAAAGTTTGATAAATAGAAAATACCTGGCCCCCATCCTGAGCTGTAAGCATTAAAATCCCATGAACTGTTTGTGTAATGAGTGTTTGGTGTTAAACATGTTCCTTTTTTTCCCATTTTGAATGTATTTTGTTGGGAATAGTCATGGGAAAGGCATGCAATGCCATGCACATAATGTGAATGTGTATTTACCGTGATGGTGTGCTGTCCTCCTTCTTGAACTAATGGGATATTCATGAATTTGGTGCACAACTGAGCAGGGATTCTTCATTTTTCTCTAAGTAGCAGTGTTAATTTGCCCTGTTTTAAATTAACTGCTTAAATTAACATCATTTGGTGGGAGTGGCATAACAACAGTTTGAAGATGATGAAATCGACCCTCCTGGGTATTCTGGCTTATTGTGAGGACTTTAAAACTGCCTGTATCTTCTGTGTTCTTTCTTTTTTATTTCTGTTCTGTTCTAAAGCTTCTGAGGGTGGCTCAGGAAGGACTCTGTTGGCTTATTTAAGCCTATTGATTTCCCCTGCTTTAAAAGTAGTTCTCGTTTGGGATTTTGTAGGTTGTTTTGGGCTTTTTGTTTGTTTCTTTGTATTTTTTTTCAGTCCTTGTTATTTGTTTTTCTTTGATAGTACAAATTCAGGACAGAGGAAATAAAAAAAAAAAACAACCCAGAATCCTGTTTGTCACTTTTGGGACCAGATGTTCACATGAGCTCCAAAGCACTTAATACATTGCTTGCAAATGTTAGTTAAGACAGAAGATTGCTGTGATTGAACAGGTTTTCAGACTGCTGCTGCTTGTAGCCCTGCTGGTGATAAATGATGGGAACAGTGTTTGATAAAAGTATCAGAGAAGTAATTTATGGATTTCTGCTAGATTCCACTGAGGTAGAGAGAGCTATTTAGACTTAGTGGGAATAATGCAACCAGTTATTCATAAACAGTGCCTTGAAGGTCAGTTCTTGAGGACCTGGTGATGCCATTCCTCAAACAACAGCTGTAGGTAAAAATATTTGTGTATATTTGTAGGAATACAGTAATTATAATTGCTTCAGAAATTATTGAGATCTATAAAAATCCAGAATATTGTCAGGAAATGCAGACCTTGATTGAACATTACAAGAACTATAGTCCATTTTCCTACCTAGAGAAGAGGGAGGAATTAATTTTTCTTTTGTTGATCCAAATAAATTTTCCTGGCTGGTTATTATGGCCCCTTCAGACCTCCTGCATGTCCCCCAAAGCGCTGTCCTGTAGTTCCATAACGCTGCACAACCTTTAAGTCACTTTGACAGCATAAAGGAATGAAAAAGTGGCCAGGAAAAGCCACTTTTATGGTAGATAAAGCCCTTACCTGGCAGGGCTGCTCTGCTGCCTGTTGGCAGCTGCTGTAGCAGCACTGAGCTCTCCATCATCCTGCTCCACCCCCCAGCGGCCTGGGATGGTGTTTGGTGCAGAATTGGGGGAAAAATAGAAGTAAATTAGAAAAGTATGCAATGTATGGCCCTTTAATCAAAATGCCCCATCTTGATATTCTTGTTAAACACCTGTAATTGTCCAATCCAAGCTGATGAGCAGACACATGGCTGGACCAGACAATCCAGATCAGGATTTTTAAGGCAGCTGCTCCATGAACATTTATTTTGTTCATTTTCTAGCATGCAACTAAAGCTACTTGATTTGGTGACCAGTGCCAGGTTTTCTCAAGGAAATTCTCTTTATTTCAAATGGTCTGTACTGGCGTTTATAGGTGAGGATTTGTTTTCAATCACTGACATCTTGATGAAATTCCAAGCAGCTGTGGTGTGATAAATGTGGAATCTCAGGTCTCTGTTGCTGTTGCCCTATAATAAATGTCCCAAAATCTTGCAGTGTACCGAGCAGT
The DNA here is from genome assembly GCF_015832195.1 of Motacilla alba alba. Lineage (NCBI taxonomy): Eukaryota > Metazoa > Chordata > Aves > Passeriformes > Motacillidae > Motacilla > Motacilla alba. The sequence goes on from NC_052022.1 coordinate 7,746,781, forward strand.
TGTGGTGTGTGCAGAGATTTGCAAAGTGCAGCAACAGTACCAAGGTGAATTAAAGATGATTAATTTTAAGTAAGTTTTACATGGTTGTATTGATTAGTTTCATTCACCTAAATCACAGAGGAAAAAAAAAAAAACAAAAAACAAAACATCAGCCATTTTATGATTATCTGCAATAAATAAATATTTATTTAGCTTTTGTTTAGAATTTCTGATGTTTAGTCTAGAAAAATTGTCTACCAAGAGATCAGTCAAATGCGGACAGGACACCAAGAAAATAAATTGATATTTGAGAACAGGACAGCAGGAATTCTACTTTTTCTGGCTCTCTAGGTTTAATCTATAAAATTATAGCTTTCTGCATTAATTAGGCTGCTGTCTAGAGCTGTGTCGTGAAATTTGCAGAGCAATTGAAGTTAATGAGTTTTCTCACAAATGCAGCTGTGTCCTCCTTCACTGCCACTGGCACAGTGCAGCCATGGGCAGTCACTGGAGTCAGGGAATTTCTTTATACTTACTTATACTTAATTATACTTATATTATTACATATAATAATAAATAATATAATATCTAATCTAATGTAATCTATAAGCTAATCTATTATAATATAAACAAATAAATACATATTATATTATTTATAATATAATATATTATTTTATATAATAATAATATAATATAAAATATATGAAAGAATATATCTATTTTGTTAAGCCTTTTCCAGTAATAATTGATATATGAACACCTGGACAGTGAATCGGAGAAAGGGACTTTTCACTCGTTCAATAGCTGCACTCAACTAATAAAGCAATTTTTAAGGTCAATTATAGGATTATGTAGATCCTGGTTTTGCCCTCTGGCCTCATGACTACTGTTCCCTTGTTAAAACTTGTGCTGAAATACAAAAACTGCCTTAGCACAGTGTTTCAGAAGATACCACAATTTCATTGTGACTTTTCTAGCCACTTTTAATAATAGTGTGTAAAATGAAACGTGAATTTTTTTCTTTTAGCACAGGGCTCCGCATTTTCAAGGAAAAGCATCAATAAGTCACATGAGCAGTATTAAAAATAAAAGTTATTTCTATAATAAGTGATGTAAAGAACAAGGATCTTACTTAAATATCATAAGCACTTTAAGTACTGTGTGAATTCATTACAATTCTGTTATCTTAGTCTATTCATTGGAAAGCAAATAATAGAAAAAAAATTACATTTAATATGAAACAAAGGACAGGAAACTTCCTTTAAATGCATAGAAATGGAGATTTGCTGAAATCAAGTATAATTCTAGAACCTTGAAATGGAAGAACACAGGTTTAATTATGGGATTAGTTGGGTCTGGTAGTAGGGCACTTTAGAATATATCAGCATAAAACCTTGTACTACTTGAAAAAGGGAAAAATAGTAATTCCACTGATTCTTTAAAAAGGAGAAAGGTGGGTTTTTTTTGTGCTAGGGAGGCTATGAAACATAGTCAGTTTAGGAAAGCTCAGTTAAAATATATACCATTTTAAATGTTATAGGTAATGTCTTTTCAAGTTAGTGTTTCCAGCCTAATGCAGATAATGGGATAATGAGGCATTTATGGAGATTATATTTTACAAGTTACAAACGTACTGCTTTCCAGCCAGCAAGATTGCACACAAAACCAGAGGGGTCATTCGGGAAACCATTAGAGATGTTCATAGTGTAGAAGAGAATAAATTGAACTTTGCTGGGTTTAATGGCTTTTCCATGTGTCCTAAATACTTCTTATGTCCTTTTTAAAAATTCTCCTTCTGTCATGCAGCTGCACTCTGGATTTAAAGTGTGTTCATCTCCTCCAACCCAAGGAATTAAATTCCACATTTTTAACTTCTCCTTAGGTCCTTGTTTGGTTCCTTGCCTTGCCCAGTCAGCTGCCAAGGGGCAGGCACTTTGCCAGGTGAGATTTTTGCCATCAGCTGCTACCTCAGATGGTGGAACCTGGCTCAAGGTCCTTCCTGTAGGGGAGCCCCAACTGGTGTCACAGCCTCACCTGTCCTTCTGGCCTGTTTACTGAGCTCTGCAAACTCGTGATGCATTTTTAATTACCCAGCAGAAAGCTACTGACTGTTGGGAAACTGAATTTCTATCAGAAAAACCAAGATATCAGAGTTAGAAAGGTTTGTCAGTACTCTACCTCCATAGCCTGGAGAAGTAAAATGGATGTAGGCTGTAAAAAGAGGGGTAATATATTCTGATGTTTAAGTGGTGGACTCTCATTGACTTTGAATCTGGTCATACATACAGACTATGGAGATAAACGGATGTGACAGAGAAGGAAGAATGGAGAAGAGATGAGGAAATGAAGAAAGGAAAGCATCAGAGAAGAATAGCAAAACCATGTTCTGCAGCAAACAGGGATCTGTTTGAAGAGGGTGTGGGTAACCATGGGGATCTCTTGTGAGATTGTCAGTGAAGGACTGAGAGCAGAATTGGAGCAGACCCAATGCAATATTCTTCTGATCATGTATCAATGAATTAATCATTACTCTGCGTTGTTTGATGTACAAATGAAATGCATCATTACATTGAACCATCTGAATTTTTTACGGTGCAATACATCACTGGTGAGGTAGAGCCCTAATGATAAACTAGCATGCAGCCAGGCTTCATTATGTTAAATTAACTAAAACAAGATTCTTTAGGCTGATAAATATGTAATGAGAGCTGTCTCAGCTGGGAGCCTGAGAGATAGAGGACTGGTGGACTTGCACTGTCAGGGTGTAACAGGAGAGCAAACAGCACAATTTGGGGTGGTTTGGATATGAGATATCTGCCTAACGTGGCTGTGGAAGTAATTGGATGAACCAGCACTTCAATCATGAAACTTGTCACTCTGTAATTACCTCTTGAGTTCAGCATTATCACGCTGGTCTGTCAAATAAAAAATGTGGAATGGTAACTGAGAATGCATATCTGAAAATGTCAGTATTTCTCATTTTACAGACATGATCATTAAGAAGGGAGAAGTCTCTGAAGGTGCAGCCTCCTCCTGTATTTGTAAGAAAACAGATGACAATTTAGTCACAGAGGAAAGAGAAATTTAAGAAATTGCATTCAACCAGAATATAATATATTTACTTCCCTCTCATATCACCTCTGCTGAAAGTGGTTCCATACACATTCAAACGTGATCTGATTGATGTGAAAAATAAATCATGTCTGTATGCCTGTGAGTTTGCTACATTTTAAAATAATAACAGGAATTCTGACATTTCTAGCATTAAAGCCATAACTCCATCTGTCAGTGAGTTAAGAAAATCTCAGGTGGTACTTTTAAAAAGTAACAAATTGAAATTGCTGCTGCTGGAATAAAATTCAGAACGTGACAAATAAGTTCTTATAGTCACCTATTTATAGAGAAGTGATGGCTTATCTAATTATATAAACCAAAAATTTTTCCATTAAAATACATGTAGTTATTCACAGGAAAAGTGGTTTTAACTTTTAAGGGAAATAATGATTTTGGTTTTTGTGTCAGTTTTTTATGTGACAATACAGGAGATGGTTGATTATAGTCAGACACAATGTAAACAGTCACTTGTTTCTACTTCAAAAATATGTTATAAAGAATTGAAATTTGGAATAAAAAAGAAGAACATTTTTGCTTTTAATAATTCTTTGGAGTAAGGAAGCATTTTGATCAACCCTGAACAAAAGTAACAAAAAAATTTTATTTATCGAACCTGTTGGAGAACCATTTGGAAAATCAGTAGTCAATGTGCTACTCACTGTGTGAAAAGGGGGAAAATATGGCCTTTTAGCATTTCCTGACTTGTAGGCTACAAACTTTACAAAATAATTGATGCAGTGGAACCACCATAGAAGGATTCACTTCTCAGTGAAATTTTTTAGGTGGGTTGGAAACTCATCTCTAATCTGCTTATTTGAAAATATCTCAAATAGTCTTTTGTGGCATTTAGAGATTTAAAACTTGGTCTGTATTCTTCATAAAATATTGGACAGCAAGGCAATAGCATCAAACAAAATGCATCACTTTGAGGCAGTATCTTCTCTCTTTTCCTAAATTTAAATTTGAATATTAATATGGTTTGCAGAAAGTAGTTAACTAAAAAAAATCTAATCTAATTTAAAAATTCATGGGCTGCATAAGTAAAAGGATTTGTGGAATACAGTTAAACATTCAACCCTAATTAAAAATACCTTACTACATTAAAAATGAGGGACCTGTGTTCATGATAACTATACTCCTGCAAATAAATTAGGTTTTTTTCATTAAGACTATTTGTTTAATGTTCTCCATTAAGCTAATGAAATGCTGAGAGATAATTTGGGATACATAGTTCTGTGAATTTTTCTTTTAGCCTAATCCTGTGTGCTTTAAGTCCTCCACTGATTATTTTTGAGTTGGCTGTGAGACTTAAATCCACTGATAAGCTGCACAAGAGATGCCCTGAATCAACTATATAAATATGTGTTTGAAATTTAGTTATTTTAAAAGAAATGGTACAGGTCTAACCAATGACTGTTGGCATTTATTTATTTATGTGTACACATACAAGCAAATTCTGTCTTCAGAACTGATGAGCAAAGTGTGTGTGCATGTGTTGTGTGTGTATATAATATGTAACTATTAAAAAAATGAGTATTTGCCATGTCCTGGCATTCCTCTTACTCAATGAGAACAGAAAGGTTACAGTTGATGGAGAGGATCACCCTTGAAATCTGGTTCCATGGATACCTGGACAATTAAGCTCCTTTAAAATGTTTTTTTTTTTTTTTTAAATTTCTTCTACTCCCATTTGTTTTCAATAGGACCCAGAAAGTTCAAGCAGAGGTCATTTATTTCTTTTTGATTGGCATAGGTAGGATTTATGGCAAAGAAGTCCTGATGACATCTCTTATCATCTTTCCATGAAAAAAACAACAAAAAATTCCCTGGTTCAGCCCTGAAGAGCTGAATCCAGGATAAATCTTTGACCAGTCATTGTAATATTCTTTTTTTTTCCCCATGAGGAAGCAGACGCAAAAAACCTAGTACAGGTAAAATGTCCATAATGTTTTTGTTACCCACATTAAATTAGGGTTGTTAGGTAACAGTTTAATTACAAATATGTTATCTGTTATTTGAACTACCAAGAAAATAAGCATTAGAAACATTAAACAAGTTCTGTGTGATGATGAGCTATGCAAGCTGTTGCTTAGGTGGTCAATATTAAGCTGAAAAAGGCAGCCAGGGAACAGTTTTCCCCCTTTTGTACCCTCTTCCCATCACTTACTGATATTCTAATTTTCACAAAATAAAAATACTTGGCACACCCAAAGAAGAACCAAGGAGGGCACTGTTTAAATAGTACAAACAACAGCAAATCCTATTGAAAAAAAATCCACATTTCTGGTATCACAGAACATATCTAGCATGTTAAAAATATGTTGTTCGTATGCAGTAGATTAGTAGCACTAAATAAATCTGTCTAAATATGAACAGTTTAAACATGTAAATATCAAAATGTGCCCAGAACAGAACTTTATAGCATTTGGTGTTCCTAGCATCATTCTTCTTCATTTGCTTTGTATCTGCAGAATGGAATGTGAGCAGAGGGAAATGTGGAGGTTGTGTGAAGAGCCGCGAGGGCTTTGTCTCTAGATGTGATGTGTACACACAGATACACATGGAGAAAGAGCCAGAGTGTGCTGTGGAGAAGAGAATTTGAGCTTAAATTGCATCACTGAATTTTTCTTTTCAGTGCCATTTTGCCCCTTCACTTAATTTCTTTCTCTTGTCTCTGGAATCTCATCAAGAAACTAATTGAGAGCGTAAAAGAGCATTGGCTTAGAGTACCTTTCATAGAGCTATTTTAATCAATCTTCAGTAGTGTATATGGATTCATATAAGACCTCCAATTAACTTGCACATTAACACTGGTTAAGCAATTTTAGATCCTTAACTTATCAGGAATGTTGTATGCAAGGGATTTGAATAGCTGAGCAGAGTTTGTCATCAAACACATTTCATCACTGTGCTCTTATTATGCTGGTCACCATGCAGAAAGGGAAACAAATGAACTGAGAATGGTGTTTTTTCTGAGATTTTCCATTCTCTAAGCATTAATGTTATCTACATATTGCTGTCTCCCAAGTTTAAGCAGGTTTTTCTGAACGGAGAAGCACTTGCTGTCCCTGCTGACCTCATTCAGAATTGAGGGCATTCTCTGTGTAGAGAAGCCAGCCTCGTTTAGTTTTGCAGTGGTTTGTAACATTTGAATCTCTCTTTATGTGGCACGTTATCACGTCTCTTAGTAGTGGCAGTTATGAGGAAGCCTCATTTCAGAGCTGGTGCATGACTGGCCATTCCCAGAGCTGCCAAAGCCAGTGGAACAGCTGCCACACAACACCTCACTCCCTGTCCTGGGAGCAGGAGCTGCTCCCTACACGTGGACATGGAGTGCCTGATGCAGCTCATCCTGGTTTTTCCAGCAGTTCACTGGCAAGATTAAATGAATTGATTCAGCTTTAATTTATTTTAAAATTATCATTTATTTTAAAATTATCTGCATCTCAAAGATTCTACTAGAACAAAACTGAGTTGTTTTTATGCTTTCCTACTTTTGGAAATCACTTTATGGAAAATATTTTTGTGTCCTATGTTTGTTTCTAGGGCCTCATATGGAATAGGAGCTTACTATGGTATAGATAGAAAAATTCATAGCACCCACTAGCCTTCCCCATGAATAACCTGGATTATTTTACAATGTTTTAGCCTTTTGTTCCCATGTTCTGATTTCAGAAACAGCAAGGTAAATTCAAATCCCCATGAATGAAAAGTATTTTACTGAACTAAATAGGAGCTGACGCTTCTTATTCAAAAGTGCCTACAGCATTTTAACCTGTAGTGCAGTAATTTCTCAAAACTACTTTGTGTCCAGTCAAAAATGATTATAACAAGCCCTTTCCCTAATCAGAAAGATAACACTGAGTTTCAAATCCAATTATTCTTTTACCTGCTCAAAATTTCTGATGCCTGGCTGACATTATCCATCATCATGCCAGGTTCCCAGGGATACTTGGTGTTGGTGTCCTTGCAGCAATGGAAGAGAACTCTCTCTGTGGCTTTGGGGGCCTGGCAAAGGCCTTCATTTAATGCTCACTGGTGACTTTTGAAAATAAGCCATCTCTGTGGTCAGGTCCTCTCAAGTGAAGTGTCTTAGATGTGGATTTTGACCCTGAGATTGGGACAAATCTTTGCATTTAATTTACTGGAGGGGGTTGTGTGATACAAAAGCTGCTAAAATGAAGACCAATGAACTTCATTGGAGTTTATAAATGTGTGACAAAACTGCACAGCATCACAAAACTCGGGTTGGTGGAACTGTGTATGAGATTTATTTCTCTACTGTGCTCTTTGCAAGACTCAGGAAATGTGAGCTTGATAAAACCTTTGCACTGCTTTACTGGTGGTTTTCAGTCAGGCTTTGTCATCTGATGAACTCTGTATAAAACTGAACCCCTTTATCCCTGCCACACACGTAACTCCAGCAAGTTTGAAAACTGGCTGCAATTACCAGATACAAGATGGCAATTAAAGGGGTGCATTCTTAACACAGAAGTGTGTAATGTGCTAGAGACTAATTAAAGATGTGAGCGCACAGATCACTAGGAATTGCCCAGGAATAGAAGTTCACTTGAAATAAGGTAATTAAGTTAATCTTCTGATAGTGGGGTTTTGCAGTAAGTGCATGTACTAAATATGAAAGTAAGGAACTTAAGAAGTAATTAAAAGTAATTCAGGCATTAAATTAACCTTCTAGCTATATGAAGTAGTAGTAATTACAGACATCAAAATTAGAATCATATTGTAATCAGATTAACTACAGTGTAATTTATGTACCTACATCACAACCTATCTACAAAAGTCAAATACAAGGTGTTGGTTTCCCAGCAAACATTAATGCTTCAGCTGGAGAGCAAGTCTCAAAACTGGGAGCAGACATCAGTACCCCAAATCTGAACAAAGCTGCCTGTGCTGGGGATATGTACCCTTTTCAAGAGCTGCACCCTGGGGTTTCCAGGAAGGAATTCTGGAAATTCCAGCATTTCCAGAAATTCTCCCCAGATTTTACCACATCCCTGTGCTGTGGGAGAGCTTTGCAGGCTCCCTGGCGGAGCAGGGGTTACAGCTCTGTGGAGGCAGGCAGAGCCTCCGCTCCTGCTTTCTGCAATTAGGCTTCTCAACATCCCTCTCAGGAAAGTGCTACTGGCTCATTAAGGCTAATTGCTGGCAGACACCTGATTCCCTCTGAGGCCAAGGAGAGGAGCCAGGCTGAGGGGAGGGCTCTGGTGGCTGAGCAGGAGGCCTACCAGGCAGGTGGATGCACTTTTAATCATTTCTACAATTGACTTACAGCTACAGGAAACTTGACCTTTTCTTTGATTAGAATCTGAGCTGATGAAATTCCCCTTTTTCCCTGCAATCAGTTGCCACATGAATTAGGCCATTAGATTTGTGTATCTACCTATCTGCCCCAGGCATGTTGTTAATGCAGCTGTGATTAAAGTAATTCATTACAAATTATTGGGTGTGAAAAGGGATCTGATACTATGAAGTAATATTTTAAAGGAGACATTCTAATAGGAACAGTCAGTGTCATGCTTTGTTTTCAATTATTTTATCTCTGGCAAGAACAATAGATTACCCACTACAGGCTTTGTGTTATAGGGCAACTTGTACATGATCTGTGAAGCAAATGGAACTAAAAAAAAAAGCCAACTGATTACATCTCAGTCTTAGCAGAGGCTGTACCATTTTCCAAGGCTGCAGAAGCAGATTAAACACTGCAGTTTGATTTCTGTGTATTCCTTTATGCTACAGTTAAGCATAAACCATTTTTTCATGTCAGGAAAGGTTTCTTGCATGTTATTCCTCTCCTCTCCACTTTTTTTCCGTGTCTTACTTTATTTCATGTAGTTCCCTAGATAATACTCTAATTTTATTTTAATAAAATAAAATTTTAATGTTGAGCATTTTGCTGCATCTATTCACATATGAGCAAGAAGTCCAGCCCTTGCCCCACCATATTTATCCCAGGGAGTTTTACTGTAAACTTGGCAAGTTTTTGGCTCGAGGCTGTTCCCTTGTAGCCAGATGTGCTGCAAGCACCAGGAGGGTGCAGGTGTACATCAGTGCTTATATCATCACTCATGCCTCTGAAGGTTGATATTTTTTGGGCTTCGAACATTTTGGAGGGTTTGGAGATTTCTATGGATGGGTGGAGGCACACCTTTGTTCTGCTCTGTGCAGAGGGTCAGGGACGCCGGGGCCACGTCGATGCCTTTGTGTTTCCAGGACTTTCCTGCAAGGTTTGTTTTTGACTCGAGCTGCAAAGATGAGAATTGCTGTGTGTAATTACACCATTGAACTGCTGGAATTGCCTGAAGGATAGATTGTATATCACACTGGTGGCATTTATTACTTTTTCATCTGAGTGGAAAAAAGCAGCAGAATGCTGTGCGAGTCTGATCAAATCACACAGCTATTCATCAGCAGTCATGAGTTAACACATAACATATACAAGACTCACTGAAAAGTGTGCATTTTACCTTAAAACCTGTTTGATTGCTACATTGTGGTCCATCAATAAAAGAGATACTGTCTCTTTTTGTAATTGTGGATTAAAGTTGGGGGATAATGGATAAAAGAGCGAAGAATCAGAGAAGAAAGAAAACGTATTTTTGATTCAAAGCTCTGGTTAATTGAGTAAAATGTGCCCCTTCAATATTTTCTAAAAGAAAGAAGTCTTTGTACTTGGGCTGAAACTGCTTTTATGAATTGGAAATCTGTCTAACAAAGCTGGAAAGCAGTTATTAAGTCTTCTCCTAAAAGATTTTTTCATAATTCCTGTGAAATTCTTAGACATCTTTAAAACAACCTGTCTTACTACTTGTTGACACTTCAGGGCCATTTTTTGTGACTGAAAATCATATAAGAATATAATTATTATTTTGTATGTTTTGATCATAAGGACTGATAATTTTCTTTGTTTCTCATCTGAAAAAAAATTATTTGTATAGGGATTCCAACTTTCTCTCCAATCTTATTGGTCAGAAAAATATAGTTAAGACCTTGAAGAAAGCATAACTTTTCATGCTCAAAGGCTCTATGATATCTCACCATTTCAATCAAAAGTACAAGAAACTGACTCCTTTATTGGAGAGGTGTGAGGAAAAAATTGGGTCACAGGATGGTTGCAAAACTGGACATTGCCAGAATAATAACACCAAAGTTCTTGAAGTGGTTTAGAGGCATTTGGCTCCTTATGGAGCCCTGGAGCTACAAGAAAAATATGTCACTGAGTCCAAAATATCCTCACTCTGCATCATGGTTGGACAAAACTGAACTGATTCTAGGGAGTCAAATACAGTCTACAGAACACTTCAAGATGTTAAACAGAGGTAGATAAAATAAACATTCACAGTGATGTGGTCTTTCTCCTTTAATTTCTAGATCATCTTGTTGCAACACTAGAGAAAACCTTAGGGCAGCTGTGTGCTGTAATCTGGAGTGATGGATAGTAAATTTTTGAGAAACCTGACTTTTACATGGAAAATAACACAAATGGACACTTCCAGCCATGCTTTTCTAACAAACAGCTGCTCCCATTAGGAATGAAATTATTCCTGTTAGTCCTTGGAAGCACAGGTGAGTACCTGGAAAAGCTGTAGAGCCCTCAAGCAAATTGTCAGGGGCTTTCAGGAAGGTCACCTAAACACCTCTGCTGTTGTACCCTGTACCGTTCAAGAATTTATAGTTGAATGTTTTCAGTTGATTTCTGAATAGCAAGAAAACAACATTTGAGTTTTCTTTGTTTTAGGGACATCAACGTCTGCAGTTTAAACTTTTCTTCAGAATTGCAACAGTGTATCATGTATAATGGATTTTATTTTTTAAATTATATCAGTTTCAACCAACTGATACTGTAAATCAGGTTTAAATTTTCAAAATTCAAAACATTGCCTAGGAGTTTTCACTACCATCTTAGATATAGCTGATGCAGAAAGAGTCAAGCTGTGGGAGCATGGGCTGCATGTAACTCATGGTGCAGAAATGGCTTAGTCAGGCTTAAAGCCAAAAGTTGCAAATTGTCTACTCTGTGTCCTTATCAGTGCCTTCACTGCTCCGGAGCCAACAAGCCCGTGCTTCAGAGCTTGCCTCCCAGCACATTGGTCTGAAACTGGGCAACCCCTCAGCAGCCCACCTCAGTGTTGTGCCATGTGGTGATAAGGGACAGAGGATACTGCAAGGATCTGCATGAGCCCCAAAATCACCAGTCATGAGCAACAGTGAGGTTTATGGACAGTCTGATGCTCGGAGATGACACTGCCATTGTGGACCCTGTGGAGAGGTGGAGTCAAGTGTAAGGGCTGCTCTGGGTTGGTGGCTGCTCCAGGGCAGCTCAGTCTGGGTCCTGTGCCTGACTCAGGCCCCTCAGACCAAGCAAGGAACATGAGGCAGCTGGGGACACTCTTTGTGTGGTGTGTGAAATTGAGTTGAATGACTTCCTTTCATGCAGCAGGGAAGAGTAATCCTGTTCCTAAACATGATCACATGTCCGTTTGTTAGGTGACCCCATGGCACAAATAAGGCAGCAGACACTGATCACACCCAACCTCTTTTCATTCTAACACTGTACCACAGGAATTAAAGCATCTCTTGACTAAGAGCTTTGGATACCATGTTAGACTGCTGTCAGGTTTCTTTTCTGCTTCCTGTTCCAGTGTGAATGGCTGACTCTTGTACGGCATGACCTGATCACCAGGACAGGTCAGCCAGAATAGAACTTCAAATTGGGATGGATGTATCTTGAATTTAATTAACTCCTGCTGTTTAGGCCACTTTGGCCTCACCTTCTGAGCTGAATGGTTTGCTCTTCTACTTTCATCTCTTCAGGATGGGAAGCTGGGTCCAAAGACCAGTGAATTGAAAGGGCTTCAGGAAACTTTGTAGCCTGTTTCAATAATAATGGGAGGAGGGACTCGGAAAGTTCCTTTTGAGCAGCTACACACCAGGTGAGAGCAAACCTGAAAGCGGAGGGCAGGACAACTGGGGTGCGCCATTCCTTAACTTCTGTTCTTGGAGCTGGAGATGAATAAGCCTGGCTTCTGCTCTCTGCTCCACATGCAGCCCAGACTTTCCAGCAGGGAGCAGAGGAGTGAACTGAAATGGGTTAAAAGGACTCCAGGTTAGTTAAGGTTCTCTTGATTCATCTTTGTTTTGTTCCTTACTAGAGTCACAACTCAACAAACACGCGAAACCAGAGGTGCTTTTCAAATCTCAAGCAGGAGAAGGTGGCCCTCCTGCCCCCAAATAAAGAGCTGTGTTGGCTCTTTAGGACGGCCACTCGTGTGTGTTTGGAGGACAATGCTTGCAGTTCATGCTCTTTGACCTGTCATGTCCGATGCTGCCAGATGGGCTTGGAGGGTGACCATGATGGCCCTTGCAAGGTATAAGTGGCCATGCTGATGAAAAGAGATGTTAGGATAAAGGCAAGTGCTTTGCTCCCCACACAGGGCTGTTGTCTTGACATGTTATCTTCATTAATTAGCAGAGCTAAACCCACAAAAGTGTTTCCCTGGGTTCTAAGGAGATGCTCTGTGGCTGAGGTGACAGTTCAGTGGCTCTGTAGCATCTGAGGTTTCTGATTCCTGTAGAACCCCATCAAATGGGTCAGAGCAGGAACAGCCTGTTTCTCTCCATAATCCAACTCTGCTTTGGAGACATCCTTCCAGCTTTTCCACTTTGAAACCAAATTTTCAGGATCCATATTCCCTATTCCCCAAGAATAGGTGTAGGTTCTTATAGAGCCTGAATATTCTGCCTCTCCCAGTGGGATCAGTCCCATCATTGACTGAGCTCGTATAAAGCTGATAATTCTTTGTAAGGGATGGTGTTTCTTTACAGTGAATAAATAAGTATCTCTATTTTATCTTCACAGTTATGTGAGGTAACTTCCCTTTTCATAGATCTTTTTGCATATTTTGTGTGATTTTCTGGTGCCACACATTTTGTGCCACGTGTCTGTTTCTTCCTCAGTATAAATATTTCATAGCCACTTAAAAAGTACAAAAAGAATTATTGCGTGCAGCTGAGCTCTCAAGGGCAATAATCTAATAACAAATGTGTGGATGAGAAAGAAAAAGACTTGATTATGCATTTCTAAACCATTATGACAGAGAACAACAGATAGGAAATGTTTTTAACCTATGAAGCTTGATTAAATTTTATCTTGCACTGTAAAATGCTCTGGCTGTGATCCAGGAAGGACTTGTGTACAGATGTCTCCTTGCTCAGTCCCTGGTTTCTCCAGCTGGTTGCACGACCCTGTGTTGGGCAATTTGCTGTCCTAAACACATCATGGGATGGGCTTGAAAGAATCAAGCTGGAAGTTGGACACTGCTTTTAAATGTTGTGAAGATTTTAAAAGTTCTGTCCATACTGGTTACTCAGACCTCTCCCTGACATCTTTAACTACACCAGCTCCCACCCAGCTCCCTGATGTGTCTGTGTTGTGCACTTGAATTTCAGAGCAGAGATGGGGACACGAGCACAGAGTGGACAGTGAACAAAGGGCCACTGGAACCAGCTCTGCCTCCTGAAGGAAAGCCCAAGGCTTTCTCCTTGCACAGAGGAACAAGACAAAGTGCTTTTCCTCTTGAAAAAGGCCTCCTAGAATTTATTTTTTTAATATATTTTACATAAATTATATAGTTTCCTTTGAATCATCTTTAAATCAAACACGCAAATATTCTCAAAGCAGGAGCTGGATGCTCTTCCCAGCTGTCAGGGAGACCTTCCTCCCTCCGTGCTCCTGCTCAGGCACTGTGGCACATGGCATCCTTTCCATGTGAAACAGCTTGAGGGGGGCACATAAGGATGGTGTGGGAGGCTCAGAGATGAATGTTTGCCACTTGCTGTGTGTTACATCCTAATGATGCAGTAGAAGAACCTGAACAGTGTCCACCACTGAAAAGAGAAATGCACAGGCAATCAACTCGGAGCATACTGACTCTGCCTTTTCTTGACTTTGGGGACTGTAAGCTCTGTAGAAGTGTCTTCCTGTACAAAATTCCATTTTTTTCACCAAATATTCCTACATTTTTTGCTTCTGTGAGAGATACCTGGACAAGACAGTGAAAGTGTAACTAAAACAATGTTGTAGCAATTGTACTGTGTGACTTTTCAAGAATGTGTAAAGGGTGACTTCTGTCATCTGATTTTAAATCAGTCTTACTGCTAAATCCATGCCCAGTACTTTGTGTGGCAGAATTGTTAATGTGTTCTCTTGTTGGTGGGCAAATACTGTTGTCTGCAGTTTGTACCTGTGGCCTAAGATAAGGAGCTGAATTTAATCTGAGACAGTGAGTCAGGAGCAGAACCAGAGGCAGAACACAAGTTTTGTGTATTTATGCTCCTCATTTGATACAGCTGCTGAAGCTTCTCCAGAGCTCCAGGATGCTTCTACCATTAGTGCTGCTGTAATTGTACCACTGAGATGGTCTCTGCAATACAGAGTATTGTACTTTATGGGAAATTTAACTGCTGAGGGAACAGCAATGTTGCAGTAGAGAAGGAAAAGTTTAAAGAAATTAATAGTAAATATGTCAGAAATCTGCTTAAATGTGGCACTTTCTGTAACTCTTGAGCCGTATGGAAATACTGCCATATATGTGCAGGGCACATCACAATTTAAGGAAGTTAGTCTTAAAATAGTGTGAAGTTTGACAAAAGTAGGTTCTGAAGTACATTCCAAGACCAGTTCAGGGAGAGGGAGAATAACATGAAAAGTGTGCTACAAAAAAATCTAGGCGAATTCTGCTCTGCATTAGAATGAGATATCCAATGGATGTTTGTTATGTAGTGGAAATGTAAACTACACAAGAATTTTTGACACAACAGGCATAGAGAGATGCCACAACTTATGCCATTCTGCAAAAACAGGGTTAAAAAAAAAACAATTTACAAGAATTGTTGCTACAGCAATTGGAAATCACAGCATAGAAAGACTGGCAGAGCAAATGTTCTCACAAGTCTCACTTCTTTGATTTACAAGATTAAATACACTTGAGAAAAGCGTAATTTCCCATACAGGAGATGAGAAAGAGGAGACTGTATCTGATGCTGAGCATGTTTATTTAATGGCAAATAGGTGTCTGTACCAGTGGTCTCAAAAGTGCTCTTAGAAGAAAAGCCCTGTGGTCTGTGAATTTCTGTTCCTTTGGGAAACTTCTGCAATGTGTGATTTTGGTTGTACACAGAATGGGAGGTGTCACCAAAAATTAAAATGTGATTTTAAAGATTCCAGGCTTACTAAGGTTTCTACTGTACTGTATTTTCATCTGAGGTACAGAATTGTGTTTAATGAAGTTCTCAATGTGGTGTTAGAAGAGCATGTAGTGGGTAAAGCAAAACAGAAATGCCCAGGTCCAGAATTACCCATGAGTGTTTATGTACCACAGTCAGTTACAGCATCCTGATCTGTGAGTTCAGGTGGAGGTGGAGACTTGGAGAAGTCAGCACTGGCTCAATGTGAAGTGGAAAGTTTTTCCTATTTGTCATTTCTGTTTCCTGAGCTGCCTGTTTATTGCTAATCCTGGCTCTATTGTTCTGGAAGAATACCAGGAACATTTTTCTTTTCAGGTTGTAGGGGTGCAGATTGTAGCTGTGGAACAAGTTCAGAAGCAATTTGATGGCATACTTTAACTTCCAACAAGTTTTGTTTAGTGTTATATAGTCAGCTAAAGAAAGAACAAGAGCATATGAGATTTAATTTAATGTCTTTGTTGATGAATTGAAAGATGCAGAAAAGGTTTTATATGAATCATAGCTGTCTATTTTGTAAGGTTTGCATTTGTTTCTTGTCAGAAAGTACCAAAGTTTATTGTTGTTTACTTTAGAGACAGAGTAGTTAGACATATTTTTCTGTTCAGGCAAAAGTTTGTGTTTTTCAGAAACTGCATGAAAAATGCAAATAATCTGCTTTTATAGGTTTGCCATTGAGCTGCTAAAGTTCAGTCTCTGAGTTAATCTGTACTGCACAAGGCATGGCAAGAGCACAGAAAATAAATGCAACAAGCAGCGGAGGAACAGCTGTTGCAGAAGATGGATGTTTTGCTGTAATGATGTTGCTAAGATTATTAATTTATTTAATAGAATTCAGAAAGGATTCATCTGTTAGCTGTCATGATTTTATCACTGGGAGTCTGCAGGTTGCCATAGGCTATGGGCATGCTGCGTGCCTGTTAACAACATCCAAGGGGGGTCAGCTGACAAATAGCTTTGTTTATTACCATTTGGTTTATAGTTCAGGATTCATTTGGAATGTCCCAGCTAACATTTGGTCCCTCCGTTTCCTAATATTGCTGACACCAGCTGGAACAGCAGCCTTTCTCTTCTGCAAAATCCTTCTTCCTTTGATGAGCTTGTTCCGATAATTGGTTGGGTTGTTTTTTTCCTGCCTAGATTTTATTAATGTTGGTATTGCAGGGGTACCTGCAGGCCAGTTTTGACCTTGCTGTTCTAGCCACAGTCTGTACACATCACAAAACCATATGTTGTTAAATATCTTCAGTTTATGTTTAAGATGAGATGATAGGTGGAGGAAAACAGCAGATGCAAAGGCTAAAAAATTATGAGAAATTCTCTTAATTAGGTGAATTTGTAGAATGCCATGGATTTGTTTGCTGCTCCTTTGCTGTTATTTTAGGATTTGGTGTTTCTGTCAGTCTTTCAATGCCATGTAGTAAACAGGACTTTTACCACAATAGCATCTGCCTTAAAGTGTGCTGGTCTTATTTGGAGGCAGAGAGGTGAAGGTCACAGTAATTTGTCCTGAAACCAGTGCTGATGGCATCCATATAACCTCAAACACCAGCAGTTACAGACTGTAATCTGGAGTTGTAATTCAAGTGGTCTGATTGAATACGAGGGGTGATAATGCATCTTCTCGTTATTATTATTACAGAGAAAAAAATACCAGCGAGTGACCACATAGAATGATTGCTCATCATCTGGAAACTGTGTGAATCTACACTCTCTGATTTGATTTCTGAGAAGCTATTGGAAGGATTTTTTTATTCTTTATTTCTCTATTTCTTGTTCCATATATATATTTTTTTTTAAATAGAGGGGCCATGCATTTCCATTCTTTACCCATTCTATCAGAAATCTGACACAGTTTTAGAAAATGATTTTACTTTAATTTCAAGCATTTTTTTGATAAATTTTCTAAGGAGGAATGTAAATAACAACAATTCAAGCCAACTTCTTATTGCAACTCGGGCAGATAACCCAGTCAAGTTCTCTCTGAGTGCTACTTGTAATGGGGCACAATGGTTTGTGGAACTAAAGAAAAGCCACAAATTACAGGAAATGCACATAATGGCAAATTAAGGAAGAGAATGGAGCCCAAGTTTAGCAAATTGGTGAAAGGAAAGCAAAGAATGTGGGAGTGCTGGAAACAAACCAAACCCAATGTCTTCACATTTGGAGAAGGAATCATTTTAGGCAGTGTTTCAAACACATCACATCAGTCCCAAGACCAGGCTAAGTAATGTGAGCTCTGTACCCTGAGCTTGCCTGGTGCTGCTCTGCTCATGTCCCTGTCACTGCCCACCTGCTCTTCCATCTTCCCACCCTCCCTGCCAAGCAAGCAGCACGAAGCCATGACAAAGGGATTTATTACTTCTCTGACTTCCATTTGGAAACAACAGAAAGGGATGTTGACACAGGTTCTGTGTCATCCTTAAGAACAGCAGTACCCACAAAAACGGATCAGAACTCAAACAACCTCTGAGTTCCTTGAGCGGGGGAGCTGTGTCTGCCAATCCTTCCCTGAAACTCAGCTGAGGTGGGTGACAAGTCAGCCCTGTCCCAGTGACTGAGGGGGGACTCACCAACTTCATCTGGACAATTGTGAAAGTGCAAAGTTGTTGTTATTTAACAATGCACACTCTTGTGAGATGTAAGAGGCTTCAAGTCTTTGTTGCAGGGATGGAGAGAGGAAAAATCCATGCCATCAAACCCGAACATCACTCATATTGATCCATTTTTCAGTTGTGTTGCCTTCAAAATTTGTACCCAGACTAACAAGATGATGATATCTGAAGAAAGTTCTTGTGAATGATGAGGGGAAAGGACAAATCTGCATAAACCTTATCTATAATGTAATACAGCAAGGCCTAATTTGTGTTAATCATGTTTTTGTATTATTTCTAAAATTTTGTCTGAGACAAAGAATATTGTCTCATTAAGAAATCTGGCTGTATTACTGTGACAGTAATCACATTTTCATTCTATTTTCATAACCAAAGCTTCAAAGCAGCTTGAGAAATATTCATTACTGATGCAGGCTTGAACATGCAAGTGAATAGCTGTATCAGTACTGTCATATATAATTTCACCAACACTATCCAGCATGAGAGAAGTTTATCCAACTGCAGGATAAAAACAATGGACTGCTGGATAAGATTAATGAAAATATTTCTTAAGAAGAAAATAAGCAGCTCAGAAACAACAAAAAGTAGTTTTTTACTGAAGTAGTAAAGGCTGCTCTTTTATTGCTTGCTGTTGATACAATTATTTCCCAAAGGAACGTACTCTGCTGGATTTTAAAGATTTACTTTAAAATATATTTTTGCTCTTTGGGGAAACACTTTAAAGGAAATAGAACTTTAATAATTTGGTTCCATCTTTTATGTTTAGTATCAGGTGCCCAGACAGGCTGAGATGTGCCTATAGAAGTTGGTGAGATGTGGTGAACACCTTGATTTGGCTCAGGTGGTGGGAAGGGTCAAAGGAGAATTTGTTTTTCTTCTCCAGTATTACTGGGGGTGAGCACATTGCTGGTTTTCCTTCATTAACCTTAACGGACAAATTAGTCTACTGACAATTTATAATTGAAAAGCTTTTCAATGGTGTGGAGTTGAAAAAGAAAGAATTGGGAGATGGAGACTGTTTTAGATTTCCCAAAGGCAGCTATGGGATACACAAGAGGGAAGGCAAAATTGATCCCCACCATGGGGTCTTCCTCTGCACATTCAGGGATGGATAGCTGTAGTTAAATAAATCTAATACTGAACCTTGTGGTGATTTAAAACTATGATTTAAATCATATTTGCCTCCTGAATCTGTGGTGAGGAAGGTGGGAAGTAACATGAGAATGGAACCACCACAGGAGCTCATTTGCACATCCTAAAGCATGCTGCCACTTTGGCAAATTTTTCCACCTTTTCAGGGATAGTTTTTACCTCAAGAAGACTTTAACCTTAAATTATAGAGTTGGAATTCTCTAAACTGCTTGAAAGTGGGAAAACCAGTAAATTTGTCGTATTTATTTTCTGATGGAATTACAAAATAAAGGAGTTGGAATTGTCAGTACTATGTTTTTAAAACCCGAGATGAAACGTACCTTCTTAAAAAGCAGTTCAGAAAATTTGCTGTGATTTTGAACTAAATCCTTTTCCTGATACTGTCCTCAGTAAAGCCTTGCTGTTATTACAGATGTGTGCAGCAATACAAACTCAGGTACAGCACTGGGAACGTGAGAGAGAGGAGTAATATTTTCTGAATCAAATTCAACTGTCAAAGATCATCATTATTATTGTAACTATACCCATTCCTCTAAATCTGAGCATGCTGAAACAGCAGGTCTGATTTTTTAACCTGGGTGTCATCCATGTTTTGCTTTGGAATACAGTAATTTGTAATTATTTTTGTTTTAAGACTCAGCACCATGGTTATTTCCTGATTGCAGCCTTGCTCAGCAAAACACAACTGCAGCACATTCTTGCTTTGTGGTTTGCACTTGTGACCACGGAGGTTCCTTGTGAAGGCTGACCTAGAACAGAGACTAAACAGAGTTAAAGAATAAAGTAGGTGTTTAGTAGAAGGCCTCAATGGATCCACCTTGGCAGCACCTTGCCAGGGCTACACCCAAGATGAACCAAAATGGTCACAAAATGGGCGATCAATCATGAGGTCTCTCACTTTTGTAAGTTCTGCTCCATTTGCATATTGGAGTTAATTGTCCAATTATAGTCCACTGTTGTTTATGCTCTTGGGCCTGAAATTTGGA
The DNA here is from genome assembly GCF_015832195.1 of Motacilla alba alba. NCBI lineage: Eukaryota > Metazoa > Chordata > Aves > Passeriformes > Motacillidae > Motacilla > Motacilla alba. The sequence goes on from NC_052022.1 coordinate 7,766,888, forward strand.
TTATTTGTTCTTGGTCCCCAGCTAGAGAAGGAATTGTTTTGTCTCCTTACTCTGTGAAGAGAGCTTACTATCCCCTAATGTGAAGCTCAGAACTACACACTAAAGCACTACAGAATCTGAAAAATATAAAAGCTGAAACCTGAGGCATCAACAGTGTGATGTGATGATGTGTCATTGTCAGCTCACTGTGCAGCCTGAAGGCCTGGGCAGCCTTCAGGTCTTCTTACATGCCCAAATTTCCTGCCACACTCAATTTCTCTGCTGGTTTTCATCTGGGCTCTCACTCCTCTATGGGTTGTGCTTTCAAGGTTTTTGTCTCCATAGTGTTTAGTGATAGTTGAAGCAATGGGAAATGAAACTTGTGACATTTGTACTTGTTGCTGAAGAAATGGTTGCTGATTTATAACTGTATATTTAAGGGTACCTAGTGAGGTAGAATTTAGGACTGCTGATAAAGATTTTGTCCTTTAAATCAACTCATGGTGACTGCAGTTCCATTTCCATTACAAATATTTAAAGGAGTCAAATGAAACAGGTGGAGTGGGAAGCACACATTGTGATGAGGGATTTACAAAACTCAGTCTTGACATTCTGGGGATTTCCTAAATCATATCACGTGCTTTCTGCTCAGCTGTTCAGGATAGCAAAATTGTCCTGTGCCCTGGGCTGAAATAGATATTAAAGTGCTCAGTAAAGCAATGAAATATGAGAAGCTGTTATAGCAGTTTTCTTAAGGAGTGACCCTGAATGGATTATCCTATATAGGGATTGTGTTTAGAAAGTTATGAAAGAAAGGGAGGAAGGCTTGTGAGTTAAAATCTATTGGTGTGTTTTTTCATTTGAAAGGCTTCACTTCTTTGAATAAAGTATTTTACTTTAGCATGAGCTTATTTTTCAGATGGCTCACCCTAAATTAAGTACCAGACTCTGTGAAGCAGCAGCTCTTATGTAATGTTCTCTGTGTATCAGAGGTTGCTGGTGGTCCCACAAGAGCTGCCTTGTCATGTTTTTCATTACTTCCCAGCTCATTACTATTAGACACAATCAGTGCTTTCCCAGGATTGAAGCTCTGTGGAAGCTCCTGCATCTGCTGCCCAGGAATGCTGCATCTCTGATATTGAAGCTCAGTACATGATCATGACTGGGAAGTATGAAATAAGTGAGAGTCTATATTCAGTTGTGGATGCACTGCAGCTGACAGGGATTGGGTTGCTATGTAGGAAATAACTTCCCACTGCTGTAGGAAATAATGGAAAATCTTTTATTTTGGACCAGGACTTGGAGTGTGTGACTTCTGCTAAAAATAATAATTGAGACCTCATTTATTCTACAGCAGCTGTGCTGACTATTGCTGGATGTTTTTCTTTGGCTCTTCAGATATTTTTGCTTCTTTTTAAGTTCCCTCTTCAAGAGATGCCAGACCTGCTGAGCACCTCCGCAGTGCTCCTGGGCTCTCCTGCGGGCTCTGCAGGGCTCGTGCTGTGTGTGCACAGGGCTGGGGGAGAAAGACAAACCTGACCTGCTGCTCTGTGCTGCTGCCAAGGGCTCAGGGCTCTGCCCTGCTGGCAGTGGGCAGGGCACAGATTGCCCTAAGAGATGCTGGATTTTAGGTTTTAGCATGCATTGCTTCCTGAACCAAGATGTTTCTCTCCTCTATTTTTCAGTGTTGCCTTCCGTGGACCTAAAAATACAGCTAGCTCTGATCTTGTGAACTTCATTCTATTTTTACTTTTCTTTCTGTCTTTCTAAATTTAGTTCGCTCAGTTCTGAGTCTGTGTTGTGCCATTTCTGTGCTCTGACTGCAGCAGTGTTTCTCCATGCCTGCCATTTACTGAACACCTTTGTTTCTAAGCTGACCTCTAGCAAGGAACAGATCCTGCTTCACTCCTCAACAGCATTTAAATGTTTTAGGGAAGAGTGATCATCATGTTTGATATGAAAAGGAAAGTTTAGAAGAGAAAAACATCAAAACAAGGAAATTTTAATCTATGTGCCTGCTTTAACTGCACAGGACAGGGCAATGGTTGCTGTGCTTATGTATGACTTTCTAGTGCACTTGTCACTAGGCCTGAAAATCAAGCATTTCTCATAAAAAGCAGACATTTAATAAAGGAAGAAAGATGAGACTAAAGTGGTTGAAAATAGATGTATGAATAAATTGCATCAAAAAAAGAGGCATTGATGGAGTAATGGTGAGAAAACTGAGAAATGTGTATATTTGCCTGTAAACATAATAGCAACAATGATGAAAACATATCAGAGTTGCCAGTAGGAACTTAACTAGGTATGCCATTGGTTCTTTAATTTGCTTGATGCAGTTCTGTTTTTAAAACTGGGAGGTATATAAGTGCCTTTACGTTCCATTAAATAGACAAAGAAATCAGTGGGACCACCTAGAAAAGGGTCCCTCTGCCAGCTAATAATGTCCTATGTTGAGTATCAAAATAGAAATTGAAATGCATGTCAGAAAATAAGGTGTGGAATAATATATGTTATGTTCCACATAAATGTGGAACAAACAGTTCGAATGCAGTGGTTTGAGCTCCCATGTCCCTTGAAGAATACCATGATACTGGCCATCCTTAACAACTCTATGTAAGCCAGTGAAATGAATGCTTATGCTCCTTTTGCAGGTTCCCAGCCTCCTTCTGTCATTTAAAGCTAATCAAAGGCACTTGTCACACGGTGTGGTTCAGTTCCAGGAGTGATGGAGAATGGCCTGGCTGACCTAGATATCCCTATAGTGTCTCAAACTTTTATGATTCCATTAAAAATGGTTTTCTCTCTGTGTCTGAGCAACGCAGAAATGTCTTTAATCAGTGTCCCTCCATCTTGCTCTGAGTGAAGGATAGATCCTAGCTGAGAACTCACTGCCCCCATGGTTTCGCTTCCTCCCTGTAGTTCTATTTCTGGGACCTCCAGTTAGCTTTTCCCAATATCACTTGTTCAAATATGACATTTGGTTGCTATCTCCAGAGCCCAGCTTTCACATTTACACAGAGTTTGGCATTAAGGACTAAGCCCAGGTTCGTATAATTCTGATTTTGTGCTTATCAACACAGTCTATCCCTTTTCCATGGATATAAACTGTTGCAGGTGTCTGGTACACACTGGAACAATCTTGAAATATTACAGGATAGATGCACTTTTATCTGCTTGCCTTATAAATTTTCTGATAAACACACAGGATTTGTAGTTTCATTATTTTAACTAATTATACTGCATTTATAGACAGCACAGCCATGAACTGGAAAGTTAATGCTGTATTGCTTTGGTGGGAATGTTTTCTCAGATTTACCACTGAACTTATTCCCCTTCTGATTGTATCTGATTATTCTGTTATGACTAATGCTTTTATCAGGACTTTACTGTTAGTCAACTCTCTGGCATCCTGTTCTCTGGCATTTCTTTTTAAAGTCAGCAACCCTGCAGTTGTAGTTACAGTGATAAATGCAGCACCAAATTTACATTTGTTAAGTATGCAGGTAGGCAGGGCAGAATTTTTGCCAAACTGTCCAGTTCTGCTTTCCAGTGTTGTGATTTTTAGACTTTGTCATGACAAAGCGACAAAATTTTCTCAGTTGCTGTTGCCACAATGACTTTAAAGTTTATTATTGATGTAATAATTATTGACTTCTCTGAGGTACAGGTTAAATGCTGTAAACAGTAGAAATATGAGCCAATATTAGCAGTGACACATGTTTATAGCATTGATTTTACATCTCCTCAGCCCAGCTTGCAATATATTTGTTTGCAAAGTATTTAACCTGGCAAGGCATAAGTATTTATTTTTGGCCATAGTGCTGGGATAAAATATTAGTGGGAAACTCAGTAAGAAGCTTCTCTTTTTAGCTGACTTCCCTACATAATTTTCCTCCTTTCTAATCTGCAGTCTGTTTCTTTCACTGCCTCCTTCCCCCTGCTGGCTCTGTACAGGCACAGTGGAGCACTCTAATAGTCCATCAAGTCTATTATCCATCTCCAGTGGTGATCTGTACCTGGGATCTTGTGTACTTTGTGATATTTTTGTTTTGGCTTTGGCCTTGATGTTTGCCAGAAAAGCATCCTGTTACACAAGTGTGTTAAGAAACCTTAAAACCTTAGCTTTTATGTAAAAAAAAAAAAAAAAAAAAAAAAAAAAAGAAAAAAGAAAAAAAAAAGAAAAGGTTTTCAAGCTTTCAGTTCCATAGAAATAATTTTGAATCCAAGCAGAGGGTGGACTGTGGCAGCTCTGGGTGTGTGAGCTGCTGGTATTGTAAAGCAACAAAAACATTTTGCACTTCAGGGACGTTTGACTTCAAAATATAAACATTCCATTATAAATAACCATGACCACATCATCCAGCTTTTTTTTTTTTTTTGACTCTTAATACTTAATTTTCCCTATTCAGGAATCACCTGTAGTGACAGTGGCCAAGAGACAGTGATTCCCTCATTGTTTTGTTTCACTTGCAAATGATCTGTGTGCAGGTACCTTGCAAGCTCTTGCTGAGAAAACCTTTCTGCTTCCATCTTTCATGTGCTTGTTGTGTTGCATCTCGCAGATGAAAAGGGAGCTAAACTTGGAGAGTTGTGTAAGGTTTCTTGAGATTGCTTATTTGTGACCTTCTGTCTATTGAGGTCAGATATCTCAGTCACTACAAGGCTTTTCTAAAAGAAGGTAAGATACAAAATGAATAAATAAAAAAATGTCTCCTTCACTCCTTAAAATGTAATGCTTGTAAAGAACAATATCTATTGTTCCCCTGTAAGGAACCTCACATAGGAACTGGATTCCTCAATACAATTTGGCTCTTGAGAAGCTGTTCAAATACAGCCCTTGGGTCTGCCTGACACTGCTGTCTGCCTGAAAGCCTCTTCTCCCCAAAAGGCATGTCCCATTAAATATGACCTTGCTGCTAGCCTCAGTGTCCGGAGAGCTGTCTGTGCTAGAGGCTGCCTGATTTCACCCAAAAGTGCAGAGAAGGAAGGTTCTCCCCTCACAGCTGATGGGAGCCACTGGGGGTGTTGGTGTTGGCTGTGAAAGAGTGATTTTAGATTTGGTTCTCTTTTCTGAGGAATGAAAAAGGAACAGTTCTTCCTGCTTTCCAGAGAGAGTAGGTTCAGTGTGAATGTGTGAGAGATGTGCCCTTCTGCAAAGGGCAGAAAGGAATGCACTTCATACTTTTCTGCTGCATACTTCTCTGGCAAAGCAGAGGACACTCTGCTTCTCACTTGGCTGCCGTTTATTGCAAAGTGTTTATTTCTGCTTAGAATGATGTATGCTGAATGCAGAATGGATTGTCCCTTTTCTCGATGAAACAAATGGAGATTGTCAATAAGTGAAGCAGAGATAAGATAGATAGTAGCTTGTTAGTGATTTGGGTGTGAGGTGATATGGCACAATAGATTAATGCTTTGCCTTCATTTGTTGACATTTAATCTCTAGATTTTGGTTTGTATTCAGTGCACAAAGTAACTGAAAACCTCTCCCATTTGGTAGTTGTGAAGTTGATATTAGACTCGCAGTTTGCTTGCTCTTCAGTATTTAATTTTTTAAATAACTTTTAAACTGTGTTCCTGAAAATTGACATTATTTCACCATTTTTTCCTCAGGAGATTCAGTAATTATGACTTTGTGGCACACCTCTTCTTTTCTGATCTCCTTTCTCCTTTTCCCCATTGGCCTGGTTGGAGGTTTGCAGTTTTGCTATTGCTCAAGCACTGACATTCATTACTACAGTGCTCTGCCTGCATTGCCCTTGTCGCCCTTGTCCTTGCTGGCTCCAGACCTCCTGTGAAGATGAGTCCTGTGGAACGGGAAAGCCTTTCTGTGCAAATATTCCCCCAGCAGAGTTCTGAATGATATAGGAGCACATAGGAGCAAAATTGTACCTGTGCTTACGAAACTCATGATGATACAGGGCTGGACTGCTTTTCTGAAGTGCTGTGTTCTGAATAGCAGTGTCATGCTGAACTGTTCCTGAATCCCAGCTGGGAGAGGCAGCAGCTCTGCTTAGGATGGCTGCTGGAAGCACACATGGCACCCATGCTTTAAGCAATGACTATTACAGGTGCAGTGGTGATGGAAATTGCATTTTACAAAGAGCCTGTGCAGTGTGGGCAGCATTAACTGAGTGAGTGCGGCCTCCTCATCCCTGCACCACTGAGCTTCATTAAGCTCCAGAGTTTGCATCAAACACTGAGCTGGAGAGAGCAATTAACTCTGCAGGTCTGGTGGAGGGTGCCAGCCCTGCTGATGCATTTGATGCTGACCTTCCTCTTGTGGGAAATGCCCCTGCCATTAAGAGATTTCCTGCTTGGCAGTGACTGGATGACCTATTCCACCACAGGGAGCAGGGCTGGGAAGGGGCTCTGTAGGAGCTGGAAAATGCTTCCTCCTCCTGTCATATCTTCCTCTCATCATGGAAGTCACAACTGTTGCTATTCAGCGCAATATTCTTGACCGTTTCCAGGGTTTTACAGGCACAACAGATCCCTAAGAAAAACGATGAATGGCAAAACAAGGAAACTGATTTTCTGTGCTGGCACAGGAGAGCACACAGGGGGCCTGGTGCAGTGTGCTGCTGCAATGTGTCTTGCTTACAGCTAACATTCTTATTCATTCAGGAAATACCAGTAGAGGCAAAAAGCCAGTTCATTCATATATTTGCTAGTGATGGAAACAGGCCCCCAGATATTATCTTGTCTTAATACAACATAAATGAGTAAAGACCACATGATCTGGATCAACATAAAAATAACATTTTTCAAGGGTGTTTGTTCCCTTTCCTAGGGACAGCTAGAACTTGGTTTTATTTTCACCACACTTCAGCAACCATGTCTGTACCTTCTAGAGCAAATTTTTCTGTAGTTAATATGCATTACCATATTTGATTATTAATTCATCTAGTCTCTCCTAAGTCAGCCTTTTGTGTGCAGAAGAATGCTAATAGACATTTGCTTCTAAATCTTCTAATGAACTCTGAAAAAGTCTACTCCATGGCTGACTCCTGCCTCTTAAATATTTAAATTCATGTTCTTCTGTCTGCACAACTGATTTGCAATGACCATTGTTTGGATATGGAGCTATCTGGCTGTTGTAAATATTTCATAGTCTCATGATCACCAGAACAAGCCTGCAGAAGCTCTTAAGAGACTAGATAAAATAAAACTTAATGTGGTTTCCTTCAGATCTATTTGACTTGTTTTTAAAAAACTGCTGCTAAGTGCTGCTCTTTTCCTGCACACATCCCACTCCAGCACCAAGATTTAATCTCAGCTGAAAGAATGAGTTACCTGTATCTAGTCTCAAAAAAACCCTTTTTTGCCTTTGACCCTACCAGTTTACTCACTGTGGCTGATGGACAGTTGGATAAGTAAAGCATTACAGGGCTTGTGCCTGACTGTGCCAAATCCCCAATAATGAAATCCCCAGCTCAGCCTTAGCTGTAGAGACCTGGAGTTGTTCTGTGCTTTGGTGCTGTTCCAAAAGGAGGTATGGAACCTGAGCATCATGATTTTAGCAATATGTGTTTAGCACCCTGAAGAGGATCTTCCTTTGAGGACTTACTTCCTTAGTTAGCCACAGCACAGTCTGGGAAGCAGGATAAGCAGAGATGTGATGCTTTCAATGTGTTTTGCATCATTATTCTTATTTCTTTCTTATCTCTTTTTGTTGTTGTTGTTGTTTTTAAAGCAATACCTGCAAAAGTTCCACATACAATTACTTTTAAATAGACCTTTTAAAATTGTCTTTTTGGGTTGTGGTTTCTGAGTTCTGTTTGGTTTGTCCCAGTATTTTAACAGTATTCCTTAAATATTTTTTTTCCTGCAATCCTTGATCTCACCTGATCAGGTGAACTAATCTGGGTTGTATGTGGCCATACCCAGTTTGAATTAGAGCACACAGCTATTAAGCCTAGATATCTACAACTCCATTTTATTTCCTGTGGAAGAACTAAAATTTGAAGAAAACAGCATAGAAAATTGATTTTGCTCCAGTGCAGAGTCAATAAACAAACTCTGCCAAAGTATTTGTGATGCTGATTACAGGAAGGCTTCAAAAAATGAACGGCAAAGGTCACTTGCTGCCTTCTTGTGATGTTCATGACTCATTAATCAGAAAGCCAAGTTTGCATTTATAATTTCTCCAATCAGACAGTGAAGTCCTGAAGGAGCAGGGACCATTGGAGTATAGAGGAGATTTAATGCTGAACTGGTTGAGCACATGCCAGTTCAGTGTAGATCAGAGATTCGTGGAGGTCGTGCCTTGCTCTCACTGTGGGGAGAGGCAGGACCCCCGTTCCCTCCCCTGCAGCTGGTCTGAAGTTGAGTGACTGCCTTAGAGAAAGCCATCAGCACCTGGCCTGTGAGAATGCAGAGTGCAGATGGTGAAGAGAGGAAAAATGTCAAGGAACGTGGGTATCCTTTAAAAGTTTCAAATGGTCCTTTCAGCAAAAGCAGGTGCAGGTGACACTGGTTATTAAAAGGCTTAGATCACTGATGGAGGCTTTGGAAGTGCCTTTGCCATGGAGGAGGAGCTGGCCATGGTGTGTCTTTGGACTTGTAGAGAGCAGATACAGGAACTGGGTTTGGTTTGTGTTTTCTGTTTCTCCTGTGGCTACAGTGCCTCCGTTGGCTTCTCAGCCTCCCAAGACCCTGACGTCCATACCAACCAAAGTGCTCTATGACAAGGTCTTTATTTCACCCTAAAACTGGGGTGAGAATTTTCAGAAAAGAAGGAGGTGGTCATGAAACATGGATTAGTTAAAAATTCATGCTTGAGCAAAAGAGATTTACTGAGAATTAACACTGTTGACCTTTTAATGTAAGCCCTCTGTTCCCTACAGAGAGCCCAGAGTGTGCATTTAGTCAGCTGGTGTCTGCAGTCAGGTTCAGTGGCCATATGGTCATATATGCTTTATGGCATATAAACTCCTTTAAACACTGATAGGAGTTTGGGCATCCTTGGGACAAGGAGCTTTATATGGCTGACTGGTGGCAGGTTTAATTTGTAGAAGACCCCTTATATTTAGGCACAAATGTAGATCTAAATTTTCTTACTCCTGGTTATTTTGAATATAAAATTCTCCTACTTTTCATAGTGAGGAGGATCTGTGAGGATCTGTTGGACTTTTAGTTGATTGTGAGATGATAGTTGGGTGGCTGTTAATGAGGATGCTGTTGTGTTTTCACATTTATACCTATTTTCTCATCTCAGGCCTGTTCCTTTGATTTTGCTACCTGCTCTTCTAAGTATTCCTTGACTGTTTGGATAGGTCTTCTCAAAGCAGTATTTATATCCAGCTGGCTTAGACCAAGTGATGGCAGGAGCCTGCTGCTGTTCCAATAGATTTGCTTCAACACTATAAGATAAATAATGTAAAAGGTATGTTAAACTGATTTTTACATTCATGAATATCCACATATGAAGTCCGAGTAGGGAGTGTAGATAGGAAAGGTTTCAGTGTCTCTCTTCTTTTACCTTGCACACTGCCCTACATTTTACAGGAGTGCAGTGAACTTTGCTGGCTGTAGAGGGGAGGCTGCTAAATCCCCAGAGAGAGATGCCTGCAGAGCTCCCTGCCTCTTCATTTCCCTGATCTTGTAGCTTTTATAAGCATAATTTTCACTCAATATTGTTATTTTACCCACTAGATAAATTTCAGCATTTCATTATAATGAATATTTAGACTATCTGCTGTATGTGTTTTATGATTTTTTTTACTAATACTGCAGAGGAATGGATAATATTTTCAGGAGTAATTGCTTAACTTAGTCTTCTGTGCCATGGAATTTATAGAAGCTTATAGAATTCAATTTAGTAAATGAAAATGACATTTGGAGTTCATTTAAAAAAATAATCTTTTGCTCTAACTTTCACTCTGATTCTCATCTCCTGTTTTATCACAGCTGTGTTCTCATTTCAGAATAATTATTCTCAACTCTACCTGGCAGAAGAAATCTAGCTCCTTTTTTCAACTGAGCAGCAATAATTCTCTTTATTATAGGTAAATCTAGCTATTGAAGCAGTCTTGGCAGAGTAGGAGAACTATTTTAAGTACTTTTGAAAATGTGTGGTGTTTCACATAGTTGTGATCCGTGAAGAGTTCTGTGTGGCAAGAAGCCATGCCTGTGCAGGTTGATGTAAAGCTCTTTGTAATTACTGCAAAGTTTAGCATTTTTGTAAACTGTATGTAAAATATTGTTATATTTCTGAGAGCAATCATTTGGGAAAGTCAGAATGGCAATGTTTTGGCATCCATAAACCACAAGTATTTTGTAGACAAAGATGCAGTGGACCACTTGTATATTCTAATTATGCAAGATGCAAGGAATCAACAGACTCCTCCAGCTCCATCCTTCTGCAGTTTTGAGGGTTTAAGAAATCAAATTCATTTCACAAAGCTGCTTAAAGTTGTCTTTGATGTGCAAACGTTTGGAAACAGTGAATATCTTGTTATGTTCTTGTTGAAGCACTAATCAGCTAAAGGACAGACACGTGTTTTGTTATAGGAACAAACAAAGTTCCTCAGCTTGAGGGATCAGAGAGAAAGACACGAGCTGTAGGCTTCTAAAACAGGCTGGACTAAAAGGAGATTTTACAGAACAAGAGCCTCTGCTGTTGTGATAATCTGTTTTCATCTAAATAACTCCGTTTGCACCAAAGATGTCTCTGAAACAGTGACATTTTAGTAAGAGATCTGTGTGCTTGCATTTGAACAGTAATGCACTAGAGCTACAAAAGCTCCATAAAGAGCTAAAATTTGATTTTTTTTTAATGTCAAGGGAGTACAATGAGAAAGACAAGAAATTAGGATGTTGAAGGTATATAATAAAAAATATTAAGTGGAAGCCCAGTGCTGAGAAAGCTTCCATGATGCCATATTTACTTTACATTGACTAGGGTTAAGCTCTAGGGTAAAGGTCAAAATATTCAGCTAGTTTGGAAAAAAAAAAGATTTTTACATTAAGCGTGTTCTTCAAAGTAAATAAACCTTTCTCCTTTTCTTTTTTTTTTTTTTTTCCTTTTGTAAAATTCTTATTCCTGAGGCAATTAATTCCACATTTAATGCAAACTTTGCAGTGGTTCACAGAGCCACTGGGTTTCAGCAGTGCCACTGAGATACAAATCACATCTGTAGGCCAGCATTTGGACAGTAATGCTGTATAGCAACTTTCAGGCAAAGAACAAGAAATTTATTCTTTTATCTTCTAAAGTTGAGAGAGTTGAGATTTCTGATGGAATATGGCAGAAGAGAGGATAAATTCCTGCATTTCCATGCAGTGCACTTATTCAGCTTAAACATGATGTTGTATTTTTGATTTTTCCTCCACCAAAAGAGTGAGTTAGAATATATTGTTCTCCAGTATGAAAATTTTAAAAACATCATATGTATTTCTGAAATTTTCTGTCAATCACTTCAGGAACATCCAGTAAAAGAGACCTAATAAAAATTGGTGGCAGAAAACTAATATTCCAGACTGTCATCACCTAATTAATTTTTTCATTTGTATTCTAAGCACAGCCCCAACTCATATGGACTTCTGCCAGGGAACTGAATGATAAAATGTTCATTTAAAATTTCTAACAGTAAGAAAATATTGAAAGATTGGGAATAAACAATCTAGCATTGGATGAATCAGTCTGAAAATTCTACATTTGCAAGTATGCGAGAGACTGACCACAATTTTGAAATAATGATAAAACCATAGCAACTTTCGTTGCTTTGTATTTTGGGACAAATTCAATTGCCCTTCACACCTGTTAGCTTTATTTTAGACTTTCAGAATTTACTGTTGGATTTTTTTTTTCTTTCTCACATCTTTAATCATATCAGACAAGCCAATTGCTCATCTTGCTCTTAAAATTTAATATTGCTTACATTAAATGATTTATAAAGAGACTGAGCCACCTACAAGTCATTATTTTAATCTTCAGATACTGAATTCAGAAACAAGATTTTTTTTCACATACTGACATACCTTAAGGTGCAACTAATGAGATCTATCAGAAAACATCAAAGGAACTAATTCCCTAAATACTGAAGTACTTTAGAAACTCCTTGAGACATTACCTGCATCACTAAATATCTGTAAAACTCCAGCACTACAACCCATTTAATTGCAGATTGTCAGAGCCTGTGTTCTTACTTTCCCCTGTGAAATCCCATTCATTTAATTACCCAGTGTATAAAATTTATACTCATTTATGCCCATGACACCTGGAATTATGCAGAAGTGTTCATCAGGAAACCTGTTCATAGAATTTCTGCCTTGGTAACTTCTAGATAGTGTTTTTTATCCTGTTGTTTTGTTTAGTTAAACAATGTATTTGTGAGAGCAGCATTGTGCTGGGTGGTTCTGTGACACCACAAAAATATACCAACAAACAATATATTTTCTGCAATAGAAAGGGAAAAAAAAATCACCTCACTTTTTGTAAGATGCTGCTTGGTTTGGAAATTGAAAAATTGCTTGAAACTCTGCTAAGAACGGAAAGTAAATGAAATGGAAATACAATATATTATAATGAGACAGATGTGAGCTCATTTTCCCAGTGCAGGTTCATGGATTGTGCATTCACTCGCTCCGCCTGACATTTAAATTTGAGTAAATTCAGTGGTTTATAAGAAAAGCATCTGTTGTTGGAATGACAATAGCAGGATACAATAGCAAGCAAAAGGCATCTAATTGTTAATAGGAGTTCCAGCAGAATGTCAATGAAGGGGCCCTGATTGTGCAGAGATCCTGGCACCAGGCTGCTGTGGAATTGGCCAGCTCCTCAGGGAGCACAGCACATTAGTGAGCGGCTCAGCTGTGACTGAGTGTGGCCATTCAAACGTGGGGCTCACAAAAGTTTCCAGGGCCATAAATCAAGAACAGAGTTAATAAACAACACATTCATGGGGGAAATATGATATAAATTTCTGTGCTTTGCTTCTACTAACTTTAACCTTTAATCACATTAGCCTCAGCATTTAATTTTTAAATTATTATTTATTTTTTATTATTATTTATTTTTTATTATTATTTATTTTTTATTATTGATATTCCTACTATTACCATGTTTTCAGTCCACTGTAACACAGGAAAAAAATCTTGAATTTTGCCATATATTCAACCTGAGCAAGCTGGAAAACCTGCAGCTTTATGGCTTCTGTTTTAAGATCTCTATTTGGGCATGTTCAGCCACTGAATAGTGAGGGTTGCTGCTAATGACTTTTAATTAAATCAAAAAGCTTTGAGATCATAAACCTGCTGACTTCATTTCCTTTTCCAGTGCACTTCAAAAAAGTAATTACTGTACTGCACATACAGGCAAACCTTGCAAAATACCCTCCAGATACAACTCAAAATTAAGACTTCTGGTAATGAATAAAGTCAGTTATGGTTTTCAGTAAAGAAATGAACCAAAAATTACTATATTCTTCAAAACACATTTGAGAATTTTATTTCTTTTCTTTTTTAAAACAAAAACCCATAAGAACTTGCATTTTTAGGCTTGGAGAGCATTAAATGTAAATCCAGTTTTCCTTTTTCATGATTGCTTTCAATTCTCTGCAGCAAATAAAGGGTCTGTAGTGGGCTTTGGGTCTTTATATTTGATATATATTGGTTTTTCTTCATCATTAAAATTAGATGAAGAGCCTTGGAGAAACATTGAGAAACTGTAGAGGACAAACAGAATGATGGTCACAGGGGTCACAAAAAGTGAAGACCAAAAGGATGAAGAAAAATATAAGAGAGATTAATTTTCTGGTAATTTAATGTAATCCCCAACCTCTTCTTTGTCTCTCCCTCCCCAACTTATTTTTTAAATTTATTTTCCTTTTTGGCCCAAAAGGCCTTTTGAAATCAAAGATCAGAAATTTAAAAATACAAAATAAGTTTTCTGCATAAAGTCTTGCCATGATTACACTATTTTCTGAATTTGGGTTGCAAGTGTATCCATTGGAAGCCTACATTGCTGGACAGGAAGAAGTAATATTTGCTGGAAAAAAAATTGCAGTTTTGTACTTTCTTGTGGAATAATTATTAGTACAAAGTATTGTTTGTGCCCAATGCCTTCTTTCATACTTCCAGATTTGTCTCACACTGCAGTGGTTGGTGTGGGACACTTGGCAGTGCCCATACCTACTTTAATTCCCTGTACATGACTCTTCTTTTTGATTGTTCTTAGTAATTTTTTCATCACTTTATCTGTTTTTCAGCAGGATTTCTGGTGCTGTTTGTTCTTCTCTCATAAGGAACAAGTAATGCCCAATTTTTAGTTGTAACCCTCTTCTAAACAGACAAGCTGACACCTCCTACCCTCTCTGGTGCTTGCACAAGTGTTTTTGCCCAAATTCAGAATGCAGAAATTTGAGATTTTCTTTTGCATTTAGGAACATAAATAAGCATTTAATCTGTGAAGTCAAGGTGCAAGGAAATGTGGTAGCTGGATACCCACTAATTGTGTTTCACATTCTTCCACTCTTCCTTGAATATTCACAGCAGATAAAATCATCTTAACAGTTAAAAAACCTTGTTCTTTTTCTATAAATTGTTTTAACTCATGCATTTACTGCCTTCTTTTGTAGAAAGTTAGCATAAAGCTAACACATCTTTTGCATGTGGTTGCATTTGAATTAAGACAGCAATATTTTGGAGGCAGCGGTGTGAAATACTCTTTTAGTATGCAGCAGCTGAAAAGAAACTTCTGCACAAGGTCAAGAACCAGGACAGTCAATGCTGGCAAGACTAAATGGACTAATTTTTTATTCTTTTTTTTTTTAACTCCTACACTTTTTTTTCTCAATTCTACTTCTACAGGTAGCCCAGAGCAAATGTGTTAAAAACCATAAAATATACAATCCTGGCCGCCCCTTCCCAGGTCTAACAGCAGAGGCTTCCTGAGGCAGGAGCTGCTTTTTTATGTCTTTAGAAGCCTCAGAGGATTTCTGCTCCTGACCTGGGCACCTTCTCTGTGAACCACTATAAAGCATCAGCAACCACAGCATCCTGTGGCAAGGACTGCACCTGCACCAAAGGCAAAACCCCTCCTGTTTGTCACAGCCTTCCCTTGCTGTGCTGCAGGAGGTGGAACAGGGGCCATCCCTCCTCTCCCCGTGCCCATGAAGGGCTCTGGGTGGTGTTCCTGGGCTGTCTCTACATCTGAGATGTCACTTTTGAGGCAGAGATGTCTTTTTGTGTGGGGATCAGTGGAGTGAGTTGTGAAAGCAAACCAGTGCCTTGTGGGGAGTCTCAAGGTCAGCATTGTGGGCCCTCACTTCAGGGTGATGGGGGATCACTGCAGGCAGCCCTGGGGATGCTCACAAGGCTGCTCCTCACACTGCAGCTTTCCCAACCCCCTGTCCATGGCATCTGCTCACACCAGTAAGATGTGGAGTCTTCAGCTCTAAGAAATTCTGCTCTGCACAGGAGAAATTCTGTTTGCTTCATTGCAATTCCAAATTATAATTATCTAGAAAGAACAGCCACTGTGTCCCAGTGTTACACTTCCCATTTGCACAGATGAATATAAATATGACTGTCTTGTACCTTGCAGTACCCTGCTAAGTTTGGCAGTCACTTAAGGTTTTATTATGTTTTGGAGATTTTTTTCCTGTGTTTTTTTTTTGTTTTTTTTTTTTTGTTTTTTTTTTTTTTTGTTTTGTTTTGTTTTTTGTTTTGTTTTTTTTTTTTTTTTTAGGAGAGCTGAATTAGTCATTCATTTAAAATGCAAGAGAGAAGGTGAGAGATGCAGGTTTGCAGTTAAAATTCATTTTATATCAGTTTGTGAGGAGATTAATAATTTGATTGGGATTCAAAAGTACATTGAGATAGTACATTGAGATGTACTTCATTGAGAAGTACAAAGGATATTTAGAAAATAACAACACAGATGGTTCTGACATTTATTATTTATATTCAAGTTTCTAAAATTATTACTTTTTAAATCAGCTGAGATTTTGTATTTGCACTTTAAGAGGTCACCCGTGGACTGGGCTGTTGAACCTCCTATGATGAAGGGATTTGGAGGAAACTTTTGAGGAAGTAGAATATCTCCATTTTATTGTAATGTAACGCTCAGGATCCTGTGGGATGGCAGGGATGCTGGGGTCTAGGGTGATGCCTTAAGTTTTAGCTTTCCCATTTTCCAGACTCTGTACTGCAGAAGTGTGTAACTCTGAACTCCATATTAAGTGTTAGCAAGTTCTTTTCACAGTGTAGTCAGACAACACAGTCCTGTTCCAGCCTGAGAACCAAGGTCATCATTGCAGCTTCAGGCCCAAAAAGTGCAAACAACAGTGAATTGAGGAGAGCTAATTGGGAGGATGGGACTTCATAACCTGGAGCTGTAATTGGATGATTAACCCCAAATTAAATCACAGGGCAGTGCCTTGGGATGGAGTGCAGGGATAGCTTGTTGAGCCCTAACTGAGGTCTTTCTGGTAGGGGTGATGAAAAGATTTTTGTAGGTCTGCAAGATGTGAATGGACCAAAACTTATAAAAGTGTGAAAACTCGTGACTCAGAGTCCATCCTGGGTGGAGTCCTGGCCAGGCTCTTGTGCTGCCCAAGGTGTATCCTTGGTGTATCCTTTAATTCTGTCTAGCCTCTGTTCTAGGCAGCCTCTGAAGGCATCAGGGGAGAGAACAGAATTTGTTGTAATGGCTACCTGGGCAGTACAGCTGTCTTGTGCAACTGCTGCTTGTCTTTTCCTGAGCAGCAGCACTGATAACCACACTTCATCTGTCATCCAAAGCTTGTTTTATTGAAAATTTTCAGGTAGTATTGGACTACAGTTTGGCAGCAGTTACTGAGAGAATACTGATCCTTTCTAAATCATTTAAATATTCTAATTTTGTGTTAGATTACTGATCATTACCTCTTGAACTGAATAGCAAGAAAACATGAAGACCTGTACTTGACTAGACCAGTATGGGTGATCTGAAAATTTAAATATTCTACTTAGCAAAAATATATCATACAAATGTATCATACCAATCTTTTTTTTTTCTAAAAAATATAATATTTCAATTAGTTGTTCATACCTAAACTCTCCCCTATTCATGCTCTACAGAAATGGTATTTTACTCCTCTAGTTTTCAAAATTTTTCTTTAATTTTAGTTTGGTTTTACTTTAATATGTGGTTTTGTTTCTGTTTCCAAGTACTTTTTCACTTGTGCTACCTTTCCCTTTTTTCTCCACCCCATTCCTAGAAATAATAGAGTTTGAGGAGAGGGTGCGGAAATTTTTGCTGCTTATACAGCTTGTTTGTTTTTTGTCTAGTGAAAGTAGTTTGGTAGAAAAATTTTAGTTGAGCTATTTGGATCCTTTTATCTTTCTGTGTTGAAAACATTTTGCCCAGCTAGACTATAATTTAAAAAATTGAAATGCATGATAAAAGCTATATACATAATTCCTACGTATAGGGACTCATCTGAGCTGTCTAGAAATGAGTGTTGAGTACCCTGGTATTATCTGAGGAATAAATGTATTATTGTCAATTATTTTAAATTTATATTAGTAGTAAAGGTTTATAAACATCTTTGAAAGTACATGGAAGTACCTAGGGCCAGTGTTAGAAAGTGGATACTGAGCATTCCAATGCTCAGAATGTCATGGACCAAAAGCTATTTGCATAAAACTCACTCCCCACCAAGCATTTTGGCTGCAGATGTCTCTAGAAACTTCTGCTTTTCCAAAGGGGTATGAGCAGCAGCAAATTACTGCAACTGAAAGGCTAAAAGGGACTGTTATTCTATAGGAAGAATGCAAATATTATAATTGGCTTTTTGTCTTCAATTGTTTTCATAGAAATGCAGCGATAGCTCTGCCTTGGGTTTGCCTGCACAGGTGGTGCTGAGGTGAATCTCACTCCTGTGGGCTTCTCCTTTTGCTGATAAAGGAACTCAGACTTCCTTTATGCATCCCTGGTCTTGCTGGGAGCTGCCACCAAGGAGGATGAAGAATTTCGAGGTGGTGCTTAGCTCCAGGTACTGCAGAGCTGCTGTTTCATAAAGCGAGTTCTGTGTGGTGAAGCAACATCACAAAAGCATCCTCTGAGAGCAGCAGTGTACAGAGAACAGGGCTTCCCAGTGGTGGCAAAATCTGGATTTCTTTTTTAATGTGTTTCAATTGACTTCTAAAACCATTTACACCACAGGATTGGTCTGCTCAGCTGTACAATCAGCCTGAAACAAGGAGCATCAGCAACTAGTAAAGAAAAATGAGGTCTGTGCATGAATAGGCATTTATGAATTTGGCATATAACCTTTGAGTATTGAGGGGGGTTTTTAGCCATTTATCCCTAAACATACATAATTCACTCTTTCCAGAAAAATAAAAACGCAGTGCTCAGTCTCAATAACTACTCACTCCCAGCTTTGCTTCCATTGAAAGCAAGCTCCATTAAACACTTAATGGTGTTCATGGGAAGCAGCAGCAAAACCCAGGCTGGTAGGGGGTGTTCTCTTCTTGACTGCACAAACTATGTTAGGTTCAATGCAGAAAATAAAGTGGGAGAGGGCCATTTTAAAAAAGAATTGCATTTATCTTTGTTTTAAGCAATTATTGTAATGGTAATATTCATTCACAAGTGAATATTACCAATATGCATGTAGACAAGGAATTTGATCACCTACCTATAACATCATTTTCCAGCTTTAGATGCAATGAGTGAGAATTATTTGTGGCTGTCCTTTTGTGTAAGAAAATAAAACAGTTTCTAGTGAGCAGTCAGGTACAACATTAGTTGGGATGTCAAGGAAAAGGGAAGAGTTACCACGTAATGTTGGCTTAAATTCTTCCAGACCTTTTTTGGAAGGGATTTATAAATGGGTTGAAAACTGAAACAGTAAGTTTCAAGTGACTTTGTTGGAATGAAAAAGATGGGTTTAGCAGTTTTAAAATAGCTGGGCTCTACTGCTTCATGGGTTGCCAGAGCAAGCTGGGAGAGAAGATATTTTAGGAAACATTTAGGCTCAGTTTGAAACTGTGGAGCACCACAGAAAATACTCTGATTTTGAAAATGATTAGAAAAGGCAATAATAATTGCAATTATTACAATTGCAAATAAAATTTTAATTTTATTTGAGAATAAGGATTGTTTGGGGAGTTTTTTTTAAAGGTGAGACCTTGGATAAATAATTATTTGGCCAAAGGAGAATTTTTCAGCTTGATAGTGTAAAATGTGAATGTCAGTTCAATAAAAGGAAGAACCCAGCACAGACATCACAAATATCATCTTTACTGGCATGGTTATTCCACACCACAGCAAGTTACTCACTCCAGTGTCTTTAGCCAAGCCGTAGAGTAGAGCTAAAAAAAGATTTCATTGTGCTGTGCTGGAGGCATTACTGAGTACAAGTGGAAATCACTGAATCAGGGAGACTTGGCTTGAAAGCTGTTAACCAACCTGCCAAAGATTGTTCCCTTTCACATTCTGTGATCCCCAATATTCCCATGAAATGGGGCAGGATTCATAAATAGTGACAGCTGAGAATGGGGTAGTTATTAGTGTTCCCCTCTTTCCTCCATCACAGAAACAATAACCGGTGCCTTCAGCTGGGCAAGGCAGGTGCCAGCTGTGCCCTGAGAATGCTGCTGCAGACAAACCCTGAGTGCTTACAGAGCCAGGAGCACTTCAGAGCTTTTCCCAGGGCAGTGCCTTGGGATGGAGTGCAGGGATAGCATGTAGAGCCCTAGCTGAGGTCTTTCTGGTAGGGGTGATGAAAAGATTTTTGTAGTTCTGCAAGGTGTGAATGGCTGGAGAGAGGAGCAGAGTTTTCAGCTGGTGGAGAGAGAGCAGGTGGAGGGGCCTCCCGTGACTCCCATCTCCTCTCCTTGCTGAGTGCCTGGGGACTGGGTGAAAACACCTGAATCCTTCTCACCTTTGAGGAGAGAAAGCACAGCATCAGACATCAGAAACAAACCTGAGATTACAGAGCTGAACAGCAGGGAAAATCACATCATTTCCAGCTGTGATAAAGGAGAGCGAGAGCAAGGAAGCTTTTAAAAGATATTGAAAAATATCAAAGTTTTGACAAGCTGCTGAAAAAGCTGGAGATGGTGCTGAGAGTGGGGGACATCAGGGATCAGACAGAAAGTGCCTCAGTAGAGAATAGGACCCCTGAGTTTGCTGTGTTAAGCTACGGCTGTAAATAAAAAGCTGTGTGTGAGTGAAGTACTCAGTGAGTGCAGAGGGGTGAAGTATGGAACACTGAGCACTGCAGGATATTAGAACAGACTCCAGGCAAGGTGGGAGACAGCACTAAACATTAATGGACTGCTGAGATGGAGAAGAGGAATACACAATGAGGTGAAAGCCAGACCAAGGGAAGATGAATAGCGAGCAATATCCAGAAAAAAAAGTCAGTTTTAGTGACACAGAAGAATTAACCTAGAGAAATGCTTCTTTGTACTCCAATTGTGGCCAGCAGCCTGTGTTCAGGTGATAGTGCATGTTCTGTTTCTGGTGATGGGCATGATTGCACAACTTGCTGTAAATTATCATTATCTGCACAAGTACAAAATTCATCAATTACCAGCTTTCAAGAAATCACAGAAAAGAGCTGGCCTTATGTCTGGTCCTCTCCCTACTCTGTGCTCTCTCACACAGAACTTGAACAGAGGATGAATTTATTGCATTATATTTGCTCTTAGTTCCAGGATCCAAGTATTTATTTCATCCAATTGATGCTAAAATTCCCATTAGTTACTAGCACAAAACACGTTTCATAATTATACAAACATGAAGCTGAATTTTCATCTTGATATTTTGCCCACATAACAATTCCTCTGGAAAGTGCTCTCACGCTATCTTTTAAAATCAGGAAATAAAAATGAGATAAAAAATACACTACTCCTCTCCTTCAATCTGCAGTATAATCAAAGGTCAATAGGTAAGACTAATACCACGTCCTGGTGGTTAAATTGCTGCTGGAGGTGAAATAGCTGTTTTGTTACTACAATAACTAGCCTTGTTTATTCCAAGAAATGTGGCTTGGTAAATGTTCCCTCAGTTACAACCATTACAAACAGCTCTATTTTCTCATGAAATACATATAAAAAAATGTCTGATGTTGAGTAAAACTTATGATTTTTTTTTTCCCCATGGAAAAAATGTCTGATGGCGAGAAAAAAATTCTGAGAAATGGGTTAGATAAAAGTTTTCTGCTGAAAATCCTGTGAAGTCATCTTAAAAAAATGTCTTCTGGAAAATAAAATGTTGCATTGTGTGATTTCTATGGACAAGAGATGGATGTTTCAGGCTGCTCCTGCCACTGGTGCTCTGGGATACTCCATACATCCAAAAGCAACAGACACATGTGAAACTCTGAGGTGAAAAAAAAGAATTTTTAGGTTTTTCTAGTAATATAAAATTAAGCCTAATAAATGATTGCATTTTCCCCTTTGGAGGCAGTTAATTAGCCACATTCATTGGGATCACTGACGCTGCTTTTATCTGCTTGATTGTTAAAATTGTATTATAATTAGGTGTCACATCATGAAAACTCTTCTGAAAGAGACCTTAACTATTACTATAATAGTAGTAATATTTTGAAATTAATTTCTAGAAACTGATGCTAACCAGGCTGTTGAATATTCTTAAAATTCCAAAGAGTAAACAATTCTCATGATAGCACTTCTGTTTGCCATAATATTAATTAATTTTAAGCAGTATACAGCATGTTGTAACATGGAGAGATGATCTTGTGCTGTATAAAACATAAACACAGGCTGAAAACACTTTGCAATAGTGTGTATTTTAAGTAACTCAACTCTTTCAAACAACACATTTGGGTTATGATACTGGCCATGGAAAGAACCTCTGATTCAGCATGTGGGCACAGTGCAATTAAAATGAGAAAATACACTTTTAAGTAAATGGTAGCATACATAGCAACTGGGAGGCTGGCACTTAATCTGCAAGTCTTGCTCCTTCTTGCCAGATCAGCTGGAGAGATACTGTATGAAGTGGCTGTTGAATTACATGCTTTAGCAGTCTTTGTAATTGAAAAGGTTGCACATAATAACTGTATCATGTCTGGATACTCTGTGTCTAATGCAGAGCTGGGATAAATTTTGATTTGTCTTGTATAGTTCATGTTCTTTGCTTGAATACTAAGTATTCATGGAGAAATGGAATATTACACCCCCAAAAATTAATATGAAGTTTTGTTGTGGTCACTGTTACTTGATTTGCTTTAATTTTGTTTTATTAAGATTTATATTTGGGGTTTTTTTAAGTCTTGAGAAATTTAATGCAAAATAGCAAATGAGATTCTACTAAGATGGACCTGAGCAGATGTGGTGACAAGTTGAAAGATTCCTTGCTCTGTACTGGAATTGGAAGGTTGTAATTAAGTGTAAAAGTTAGAAGTACCTTGTCAATTCCTGTGACACAGTGGCTGCTGTGCTGGGCTGTTCCAGATGTTGTGGACAGAGGGAACCCTCTGAGCTGGGAGCAGATGTGGGCAGAGATGGCTTCACCCACCTGAGTGCCAGTGGAGTTTTGTGTGTCTGTTTTAGCCTGTTTATTCATATCCCTGGTTCTGTCCTTGTATCCCAGTTTTGTGAGACACATGAGCACAGGAAGAGGTTAATGACAGGCGTGAGCAGCAGGGTAACCTCTCCCCAGCTCAGCAGAGCTGCAGGCTGATGCAGCAGTTCATCATGCTGCAGGCTGCTCAGGTTCCCAGAAACACAGCTTGTAGCAATGAAAGAACCAGCTGCAGGCCAAGGAAATGGACTTGTGGGTTGTTGTATTCCAGACTTTCATCTTTTGTCATAGTTCCTAATTTCTATTGATTGTACCTTGCTGTGTTACCCCTAACCTGCTTTTTCTTTCTTTCCCACATCTATTTTTTTTTTCAATTGATATCAATGGTTTTGAAACAAGCTCTTCCTAGTCCTTCTCTCTTGGTACAAAACAGAATATTGGAAAAGCAGAGAGCATGTGCAGGGCTTTCCTTTCTGAATGTGTCGTACCAGAGTTGGATTACAGATGTTTCTGTAGGCAGATCTGCCTCTGTAGCTGTCAGTGGGCAAAGTGAAGGTAGATTGTGAAATTGTGTCCCAGGGAATAGTGGTGAAATCTTTTCTATTTTATATTAATGCTGAATTCACAATGCCAGCATTAGTGATATTATATTTTTAAATTTATATGCTAGATCTATTGAGGTTTTAAAATAAACATTCCTGTGCTCAGTTTTGGGGATGTTTGCATGCAGTACAATGCCTAGCTGGATTAATGCTGATTAGGAATCATCAAATATAAATCTTTATTCAGGATAGTTAGGAACTATAATCCCTGCCCCTTTCATGTCAAATATTTCACAAAACTCCATTACAACTAGAAAATTTTCAGTCTTCTGAGTATGTGTGAGGTCCCAAGATTTGTTAGGCTACGAGTCTTGGGTGCAGTCATCCTGAGTGGATGTTGTCTGCTAAGGACTTTTCTTGCTGGTGAAGGGAGAGGTCTGCACATCTTTCCAAATATGGCTGGGAAGTAGCTACTGAACTCTTTTGATGGTGTTATCATCATGCCTGACATAGACTTCTATTATTGTAACATGTTTAGAAATCAAAAGCAAAATCCACCTTCCCTGTCTCTGCATTGTCCATGCTCCTCCCCCAGCTCTGTCTTCTAATTTTTCCTCTCTTACTGGTTTTCTACATTTAGAAATGTCTACTTCCTCTTGATCACTACCACCTTTTGTCTTAAACAGCTTCTTCATCTTTCAGAAATGTGCTGCTTTCTTTACATCAATCCTCTGGTTAGGAAGATTTTGGTTCTGCTCTGGTGTGTTGGGACAGAGCAGCAGCAATGGCAGCTCAGCCCTTTACAAAATCTTGGTTCCCAGACAGATGCTTTGTTCTCCACAAAGACAAAAATGGACATGAACCTTGCTTTGTTCACTGCCTTTTATATTCCTTCCTTCAAAGCTTGCATGTGGATTCATTAGGAAAAAAGCATAAAATCTCCCAACAAAAAACCTTTGTGTGGAAAGATTCTGATCTAAAGTTGTTGGCATCTTCAAAGTGCTGCTGGTCAGTGGTACTGATCTTTTCATACAGACAAGGATAGATCTAGCTAATATTTAATTCCTAGAATACAAAGACTTCTGCATAATGGATATTATAGATTAATGTATTGCTTGTGATATTCATATCTTCCCTTATAGCAGCTTTCCAGCACCTAAAAGGGGCTACAGAGTAGCTGGAGAGGGACTTTTTGCAAGAGCGTGTAGTGATAAGACTGGGGTTGATGGTTTTAAACTGAAGGATTGCAGGTTTAGTTTAGATATTATGAAGAAATTATTTAATGTGATGGTGGTGAGGCACTGGAACAGGTTGCCCAGGGAAGCTGTGGATGCCCCATCCCTGGAAGTGCTGGGGCTGGATGAGGCATTGGTGGAGATGATCGTAAAGGAGCATTTTCCATCATCATCCTTATTTGCTTCAGCCATTCTGGGAATGGGAAAAAACCAAGTGTTTCAAGATGAGCAGTTGTTTGAGTCTCTGGTGGTCTTAACTGAGAGGATGAGCTACAAGGGTTTTACTTTCTGGGAGTGCTGCTGGAATTTCGTGTTCTGTGTGTCCACCATGTCTTGCTGAGTGAAACCCTGCTCCTAGTGCTTGGCTTTTAATGTTGGCACACCAGTCCTGCTGACACAGGGCAGCCCCAGAGCTGGGGTGTCACACAACCAAAAAACCCCAGCCAAGACTGTAACGAAGGGATCTTACTGTAATCATCACACTTCTCTTTGGAGCACATGGATGTGCTGGACAATGGCTGTACAGACAAATTCTAACCATGGTTACCCATTCTGATGGGCCCTTGGCTGGGGAGAGGGCGCTGTTTGGCAATGCTCTCACACAGTAATGTCAGCAGGCTGCACCCTACTGCAGATAGCACCAAATGCCACTTTTTATTTGCCTCTTTAGAGAGGAAATGGCAATACATGATATATAATCGAGTCTTCTGCCCCTGAGGAAACATTTGGTGTGGGAGGACCCCAGCTTGGGCCAGCAGCTGCAGGGGACAGAAAGGCCCCAAGCATTTGTGCACATGAAAAGGCTGCGCATTTCCACGTTTCACACATGGCAGACCAGGATCTTTCATTGAGCTCTGGTTATTTCACTCCTGCTGAAAGGAGGAAGGGTTCCCTTCCTTGGGGGTGAGTCATTTCATGTGCTCTCCATTCCTAAACTCTTCCAGTGGTGCCAGAGGTTGCCATGGCCTCTTCTCAGTGCCTGTGGACAAACTGTCCCTTCTGGCCTTTACTGCACTTCCTGCAGTATCCAAAATGCATTTCTTAATATGCTCTGTCATAGTTTTGGGGTTGCTTTTTTCTTCCCTTCTTCAAACCAGCAAACGAGTGCATTTAACCATGAAAGCAGGTACAAATGTATTCCTGTTAGTGGGTAATAATGAAAAGTCAGAGAGATTAATGTGCTGTTGCTGTTTATTCAGTACTGCATTGCTTGTGACTAACTACAATGGATGAGACCTTCTCTCTGCCTCATTAAATAAGTTAATCATGTAAATCAGGAGGAAAAACATTTTGGGTAGTGAGAGTACAGCCTGGGCATCAGATATGCAGTTTTTACCACCGTGTGTTATGGGAGATTTGACAACATACAGGTGTCCCAACTACAAAACATTAATATCAGTCTTCTGTTATCTCAAAAGTAAATGAAAACAAAATTAAAAGGTCTAACTGGTGCTTGTTTCTATCAGGAGTACATGGCCACTGACTGCAGTTTCTTTCAGAGAAAGAGGGAAACTCTAAAGGAAATGGAAGTTCTTGAAGAAGACAAATCATAATGGACATTGCAATATATTCAGAAAACTTTCATGGCTTTAAAATTACAAATCAAAAGCACAATTCGTAATCTATAACATAGGATTTACTAAAACTTCCAGATATTGCTCTCCCAGCTTACCAAAAACTTGCACAGATTTAAACTCTGGGTTTGAAGGCAAGAGAATGAAAATGTAAATAGGGACATAATCTTGACAGCCTGGGAAGGAATAGGAATAAAAATGGTTTGATTAAACCAGCAACAGTGATAAAGAAATGTAGCTCTCAGGATTAAAATAGAGAATTAGGAAAACCCCACCATGTTATCTGAACATTTGTCCAAAACACTTTTTAAGCCCAAAACCGAGCTGCTGAGACTGAAGAAATGTCAGGTTCCAGTAACGTGTTTTTTTAATCAGACCCAGTGCTTGCATTTTGTGATTGCAGTTGGAATGGAAGAAGTTTCAAAATATTATTTTTTCAGCTCCAGAGCTGCTGATTTTTTTTTTTTTTTGTCATCATGGGGTCCTTAGTCCAGAGGCTTTAGAAACCCTAACAACTGGATACTTTAATGCCAGCCCAAGAATAAAGTAGCTGTGGATAAAATTGTTAGAAGTTGGATTAAAGGATATAGAAATATTGGAAAAGTATTGCCTTCCTTCCTTTGTTTTCAATTAAAAGATAAAGTTAAATCCATTATGGGTTTCTTTTAGAGACAGAAGTGATCACAGGGGAAACAAATAAGGAGGGCTGCAAAAGGATATTGAGAAAATGGCAGCACTTTATTGGTTGGAAGGAAATGAGTATGGATCTGAAGCAAAACTTGCTGAAATCAATGGAAGATACTCACTGGTCTCAGTGATATTTGAGTAAGGCTCAAGAGCTTGAGCTGATGTTACCAAATTAAGCTCCTGATGGCTTATTTGATCCAACAAATTGTACTGATGCTTCATTGCTGGAATAATACAGAGATTTAAAACAAAGTATTCAATTAAAGACAGTCATGCCTTTGCAATAGGCTTAATCTACATTTCAAGTCAGAAATCCCTATTTTTAGCACCAAAACCTGTTCTCCCACTTCTGAATGGCACTGTGGCAGTTGGTGTTTGGCATTTATTTATTTGTTTTTTACATCAAACAAAATTTGTATACAATTTGGATATTGAAGCTTGATATTAGATTAATGGTCATCGATTTTAACGCATATTTTCATACCTTTTAATTTCATAACAACAGTTGGTCAGAATTAATTTTTCCAAATAAAATTTTTTGATCAAATTTATTTTTGGGTAATAATGAGATGATTGTAAGCGCTTTTAAGTTCTAACCTAGGCTGGAGTTGGTAAATCCCTGGAGGTTTTGTTCTAAGGCCTCAGTTTGGCCTGGATGCTTCAGGTTTGGGGAAGTTTTGATTTTGTAACTTTCAGCTTCAGTGTGGGAAAAGTCAAAAGTAAAAATAGAGAGTGAAACTGGTGCCAACCATGTACCAGCTCACCTTCCACTGTGGTTGTGGTCAGACCAATCCTTTTTTCTTAATTTAACTTTGCTGGATTTGGGGTTGGGCCGAGAAGAGGACCTACCCCAAAATAAGTAAGAGGTGAGAGTGTGTAAGAACACCTGTCCTGATGGCATTTCTATTCAAGGTGATAGAAAAGTGGCCAGAACACTTCATCTTATGACATTTGTACTATTGTAGTCAGAAATGTTTTCAGAACAGCTACTGGCATTTTGACATTCCTGAAACTAATCCTTAGCTTTATTTCATCCTTAGTGACACTTTTTTAAACTGATAATTGAAACAATATACAACTTTATTTTCTACAGTAAAACGAGGTGCAGATAGGGTATTTTCTTCTGTTGCTATCATGTAGCACTGCAAGCTGTAATACATTATATGGCTTCCAATGACAAAAAATTATGTTTTCAATTTGGTAAGTCGTTTTCAATTGAAAATATAATGCATTCCTGTGTAAGACATATTGCTCTGTGGCAGGCTGTAAGTATCAGGGAAGACCTACTATATCTGAAACAACATAATTAACACTCTTTGTTCATGATAGGCAAATAAACAACCAAGGCAGGCCTTTTCCAGTGATGGATAGCATCTTTATTAAAGAATTAATCTAGATCTCAAAGTAGGATCTATCTAGTGCATAAATCAGGGCCTTGTGGTTCCATTTATGGTTTCTTTTACAACCTAAGTGTTAAGTTTATTGCCATATAGCCCCATAATTCATTGTTGAGGGATGCCAAGCCTTAGTCTTCCTTCTCTCTATTCTCACTGCAGATGGAGACACTTTTAGATCACAGTATCAACACTGATTTCCTCTGTTCTTAGCAAGTAGTTTGAGTTCTTGCTGTCTAATATCAATGATAAAACTATATTGAGAAGGTTAAGTTGTGCTGATGAAATGTATTTATGTATGTGAAGTATTTATTTTCCTCAAACCACATACAAAGTCAGGATTGCCCTGCCAGAGAGCTGCTCTTGTTCTTCTGAGATGGTCGAGTTTGGAAGATCAGAGGGGTTGCATGACAGCTGTAGTGGTTTATTAGCTCATGTTTGGAGATGATGAGCCCAAATGCACTATTCCTGCTCTTTGGTAGCTGCCATGATCTTTGAAAACTTCCCTGAGCATGTGACCAACATATTTCAATATTTTCCCTGGTCAGTAGTTCTCTGTGCATGTTGCAGGTGCTTGAGATCCCCACAGGGTTTTTCCTTGCCTGCCTTAATTGCAAGATGGGCAATTAGAGCACAATCTTGAAAGCTGTGTTTCAGCTTCCATTGCTTAGCAGCAGATCAAACAAAGGCCCCCTGTCAGATCATTGGACACATGTATGTGTTTATGTGTAGTTTAGAATATTCTTAGGATAAGGTTTGTAGGTTTTTTGGACTTTATGGTATTTATTATATCTGGCTGTGAGCAGACTATTAGATTACTTACTTAAGAACTACGTGATGTTTCTATGCCTGGATGTGCAGAGGATTGTCTGATGATGTTTTTGTTTAAATAATTAAGAGATATGGGAGACACCTGCCTATGAAGGGTCACATCAGCTGTAATTTCAGATTGTTGCCAAATGCTTGTAGACACATCTGCAGGGATTACACTCTTGGACTGGAAAGTTTCCAGGAAAAACAGCAGAGCTCTAGTTAAAAAAAAACAATTATGTTACTAGTGTTTTAGTGGAAAATGAGATTTAAGAAAGCAAAGTTTGTTTACGGGATTCTCATGCAGGTGCTTCTGCTCGTTACAAAATGCCAGTGTGGAAGTTTTTAGTCTACAAAGATTGCAGATACATCAAGGAGAGGAAAATGGGTTATTTAAGCCTTAACAACAGTGGAAAATCTGCAGTCTACATAACCTCTTCAAAATGCATACCAGCTTCCACTTTTCATTCTGCTTGGGGGTTTGAGAGAAGGAAGGTCCAAAGAAAGAGAAAATACTTTCTACAGAGAACTTTTTTGTGTGCATTTAGTTTTGAGAAGGCAGTGAGCAAGTGAAAAGTGTGACTAACCTGGTAACTGTGGAGTAAATTGTGAGGTGGCTTTCACCAAAGGTAAAGGAGTAAGAGTTCTATTCTGTATAGCCAAGATATGCTACTTTCCAAGAATATGGATGTAAAACACTGGTGCCATTTTTAATATAAAAAGGCTTGTGATTCTCAAAAATCAATAACTTTTATGATTTTACATTGTGGTATCAAACAAAATGAGGCCCAGATTTCTGAAAAAAACAGTGGATTCTGTATAATGCAAGTTAAAAGTCATTTGTTTTGAGTAAAGGTGCGCAATATTGTCTTATTTTCAAATAACATCTTTCGGGTTTGGGCACTCTTTTCTGAATTCATATATAGGATATCACAAGTCAGAATCTGAGTTCACATCTATTGAATGAGCATCAGGAGGCTTTGTGCTTCACCTTCATTTTTCAATAATTTTTTGACTAAATTCAGTGGGCTTCTGCTTCAAATGCCTTACTTGGATGAGGTAGTGATGTGGGCAATAAGTGAATATTTGCATAGCAACACCTCTGCTTCCTGGTGGTCAATGATTTCAGCATATTGAAATATAGGTAAATTTGAAAAATAATGAACCTCCCATTTTCTAAGGACTTGGAATTTTAATGAAATGCTGTCTGGTAAGAAAGTGATGTGCTGTAAGAACCTTGCTGTACTGAAACTAAGGAACACTGAAGGTGGAATAAAATTATCCACGTGGGTATTTTTAATAAGTTCAATAGTGTGTTCTCCTGCCCGTTTGGGAAAATAAATTTCTTGCTTTTGGTGAATCTTGCTTATATTACTTGGAATAAGGTATGTCACAGCTCAAGCAATATTATCTTCAATCAAGGAAGCAATAGCCCTTTTGCCCCTTAAATTACTGATGTAGAAGCATTCCCAATGAGAACTTGTGCAGCTAAACTGACCCCAGAAAATCACTGCTGTCTCAAGTGTTTGAAATGTTGTATGCACAAATTAAGGTTCACCCAGACCATTACTCTGCCACAGGTTCTTTTCTGAGTCAGCCTGGTGTGCAGGCACCATCCCTTTGCTGTTGCGGCCAGTTTTGCAGGAGCACAGGATCCATCTGCTTGAGCAGCAGCACCAAGGCCACACAAAATGCTGGTGCAAAGTATAAAAAATACATTGGTGTGTAACATGACAGGCACTGACAGGGGGGCTGGAGTTGAGTAAGTCTGAATGAGAAAGAAAACTTTAGTAGAGGTTCAGGCTAGCACTTCTTCCAGATTAGCATTAAAAAAAACCACAAAAAACCAAACAAACAAAAACCCAAAAAAAACCAACCAACATTACATGCTTTGAATTAAATAAAATATTACAGTTCTCTTGTAGGAAGCTGGTTTAATTCCCATTTTGTTTCCATAAGTTGGTGCACAAATTGTATTTCTTCTATAAATTCTCTCTGGTTTGGGTTTTGCCTCCTGGGGTTTTAATTTATCAGACTTGTCATTTCTTGACTATTATCACAGATTGAAATGTACAGTAGACACCTGGAGGGTTTTACTTTCTTCCATCCTTGGGCTTTGTAGAAATAGGACCATCTGGCCTGTAGGTCTGGAAGCATCAACATTCACTCATTAAATGTGTCTGAAGCCCTCACTTTCAATCTGCCTCATTTAGCTACCTGAGGACTGTAGTTAGGGGCTCTGTTGTTTTCACCTGTTGTTTACAAGCGAGTTGTTTAAAAAAGTTGTTTAAACTTGTGCTCCAACCTGGAGGAAAGCATCTCCCACACCCATCTCAATCTTTGTGTTTTGTTACCATTTGGCTGTTCCTGGAGTAAGAACCTGGGGTTAAAGTGTGTTTGTATTTCTGAAATTTCTTTTAACATAATAAGAAACTTTCACCATTTCAGAAATGCTATCAAATACAAAGATTTGTTGTCCGGGTTGTTTGATGGGTGCTTCTCAAGGCACAAATGGCAGGGAATTACCTACTTCCAGTGACATTTGCTGGTGAAAATCCATGTGGGGTGTGCCTTTGCTATGTCAAACAGGGCTCAGGTGCAAAAAGGGGTTCAAAGGGGAGAGCTCAGCTCTCTGGCTGTGCCTGGGAAAGCAAAATTTTTGCATTGGAAGCAAAAGCATATTCTAGTTGTGAATTAACTAAAGACTGCCATCTTGCAGAGTACTCCTGGGAGAAGTTACACCCCAGAAAGGAGCTTTGTTTTGATTATTAGCAATGACTTACCTGCCTGTCAGGAGATGGTGACAAGCTGTAAAACCCCCTTCTATTTTGTGTGTGCTTGAAGAGTTGACAGCAGTTCATTGTGAACTCAGCAATGATGTAATTGCTCTGTCTTGCTAATGCAGTTTTTCTTCTCCCTGTTGTTAATAAATGGCTTTTAAAACTTTTAAATAAAAACAGAGAGTATAAAATTTGAAGCAAAATACCAAAATTATTAGCTTTGTCCTGTGGATGACTGTGTGCATTGAGGCTTGTTGCAAGAGCAATCATTACAAGCATTTGGGGCTAACTCTCTTCTATGGAGGGAGAAGAAAACCCTTTGTACATAAAAGAAAAAAAGACTGAAAATGTGCTGCTGTGATGTAAGCATGGGTAAGGATTTAGCTTAATCTGGAGACTCTCAGGATCAATGAGAAATTTTAGTAGGAGCTTCTCTACAATATAGATTAGAGCACTTTTACTGAGGTGAGGCCTTTATTTTCACAACCATAGTAGTAGCTTTAATAACTGGGAATACTTATGAGAGTCAGAATAAATATTGAGGTTCTCTTCCTTTCCTCAATTTGCCGGAAATTCATGCAGAACTATCATTTCCTGAAAGTAGATCTGCCAAAGCTTTGGAATGTGCAAACCATTCCTGTCTCTCTGTATCCTTCAGGTCTCTTTTGATGTAATTTCTTGTTGCTTGTCCCATTTTCACTGAAGGGAAATAGCTCTCAAAATTAACATTTCATGAGATGGTTCCAGCAGACCGTAAAATACACCATGACTATATGTAATAAATATTATTTGGCTCAGTCTTCTAAGTTGTTACAAGTGTGCACCTCAGTCATGCACCTTTTTTTGTAAAACTCAGAGGAAGTGGGGGGAAGGTAAAGCTGTGGAGTTTTACCTCCGTCTCCCTGGAAATATAATGAAGTGCCCTGTGGGTCAACTCTGTAACCTTGCCCAGGTCCCAGCAGTGTTTCTGAGGAGCCTCTGCTGCACCTGTACAGCCCTGGTGAGAGCTTCTGTGCCCCTACAGAGAGATCTGACTTCATCCTCTGGAGAGGGCCATCAGCAAAGCCAGTGCTTTGCCCTTCAGCCTCACCCATCAGTGGGCTCTGGGTCATACAAATTTTCATATGAGCAAAGGTTAGGGTGGGTGATAGGGCCAGTTTATCATTTGACTCAGAAATATTATTTGGCAGTGAATTTCTTGCTCAGAGTCAACAGTCTCTTCCTGATCATTCTGCCTTCTGCTGTTGTTGTACGCCTTTTTTTTTTTTTTTTCCCTCTGGTGTAAACTCCTCTCATGCAACGATGTGCATGATACCTCAAGTGTAAGTGCTTAATGGAAAGGAGGTCACTGGGGGATGTGAGGGGAAGGTGGAGGTGAAAAGGAGTCACTACTCCTGCACCAGATGTCAGAAGTCTCTGTCCTTTACTTGCAGCTTCAGTGAAGTCTTTCTTCAGGCTGTCTCCAACTATAGCTGGCCTTTCTGAACAAGAAATACCTGTTCTGACTGCCAAAAGCCAAAATATTTTTTATCCTCCTTGTTTAGTGACCCATAGCATCTCTTGGTCTCTGAAGGGGAGAAAGAAACTCTTCTGCAGAGAGAAGATTTCCTTTAGCACAGCAGTCACAGCAACTCACAAAACTCTGCTCTAACTCCCAAATTTGGGGCTGGCAATTAGGAAAGCTCAGCTGGGAGGGATGTGTTATTTCTTCTCTTCTTCTACCATTATTAGTATTCAGCTTCTGTCCATCCATCTAAGTTAAATCCAGCAGGCAGGATGAAATGTTGGTGCTTTCTTCCAAATCAGTAAGTAAGGCACTCTCAGAGTCGTGCATCACCTGCTGCCAGAGCCCGCAGACACATCCCCAGCACAGCCAAGCAGAGAGCTGAACAAAAGCTGTCATTTAACCCTGGTGCTCTCCTTGAGGGCTTCCTAGCTTCACAAAATGCATTTTGGCCTGTGTTGTGATGATTTGGTACCTGAATGATCTCTGCACCTCAGGCAGCACTGGCGAGGTGAAATGACTGAAATAGAAACCAGTGGCAAATGCCTGTATTAGCTTAAAGAGTTCTACCAGCCTCTCTTTTCCAGCTCTTCAGCTGGAGTTTGAAAATGAAAGAATAAAACTAATTTATAGACCTCTTGATTTCTAGGAGTTATAAGAAATTGAAGTATATAGCATGAATGGGAATTTATATGTTTCAAACAAAAAGAAAGTTTCACAGTTGGTTAGAGATCAAGCATCAGCACCCATCTCTGAACAGGGGTTTGCATGGAGGGAGTCTGTTTTATAAATGGTAAAAACTGAGGCGAAAAATGATGCAGATCCCTCTGTGCAAGCTTCCATCAGCCAGAACCACTGTGCATGAGAAGCACAGAGCCTGTCCTGCCATGTGCAGCTGGGCTGTGCACCTGCTGTAGCTGAAGTGTACAAGGTGGGATTGGCTGGAGTAAACTCAGTGTTGAGACAATTTGCACACGAGAATTCACATTTCCAAATACCCCAAAGCTGACAGGTCGCTGCTAAAATAGCAAACTTGCCTGTGAGGTTGGATAGTCAGCTGGACAGCCTAAGAAAAAATACATATGTATAACCTTTTGAATTTTCTGTGTTCTTTTCATGCCTCAGACTTTAATCTGATGTCTTATAGTTATTCCAGGGAAGCCTGTACCAAAATCGTTTAAATTACATTAGTGTGCAACTAGTGTGAGAACAGAAGTGGAATTCTTAGAAAGAAGGCATTGTTTTAGCAGTAAATCAATTCAAAATTAACAATAATACATAGCAACACACAATTCATCTTTTATTGCAGCTGGTTACTTGTGAATGTGCAATAGTTTAATGTGTGCTTTTAGCAGCTGCTTAGACTGCAATATATAAATAAAGAAGGGTATATCAGTAGAAATGCTATCTGAACTTTTATACTTACTATTGGAAATATCTGAAATAGTGTAAACAACTGTGGTGGGTTCATGTAGTGTCCAGGCAGTAATGAGGGCTGACTGCTGAAGCCATCCATTATATTGCAGACTGGTTTGTGTGCCCTCCCAACAGCTTCAGCTGAGGGAAATCCCAGAGCTTGGTACCCTGCTTGCATTACAAAAGGGTGAGTTAGGAATTGCTGTGCCAGTGCCAAGTTACACCAGCCTGGACCTGGCGAGGGGGGACAGAATAGAGCCCTCTCTGTTCACTCCTGCCTCATGAATGTGGGCAAGGATCTTGCTCTGCTTTCAAACAGAGACAGAAAAATGCACTGTTCACTCTGAATCTGCAAAACCATATGAAGCGAAAACTGCCAGTTTCTGTTTGCTCTGTCAGAGGAGATATAACTCCAGTGAACGTAAATCCAGGAATTCAAGTAAAAAATAGGACTGCTCATTGGTGTACAGGAAATGCAAGCCAGAGCATCATGTTAATTAGCATTAATCACAGACAGATCTTTCTGTCTGATATAAATGTCAGTAACAAATAGCAGGTACCAGAAAGTCTCATAAAAAGTTACATCTTTTCACAATGGTTTTGAACAATACGTTGAAGAACATAGGAACAGATGATGCAGGGTTGGACACCTCCAGACCAGGAGGAGGCGTCCAGAAGTTGCCTCACAACACAGATTCAATTTTCATGGATTAAGCAGGATTATTAGCATCTACTCCTCCCAACATTGCCACTTTCAGGTCAAGTTTTTTTCATACAACACAAAGTTGATGTCATGAATGCTTTAAAATTTGACAAGTTTTCTTGTAGTGTGTATAAATGCTGATAGCACTGATTTTTTTTTTTTTTTTTTTTTTTTGTGGTATGAAATGTGATTAACATTTTAAGCCACTATCCAAATCAAGTTGTTATTTTTATAACCCATCAAATGAAAATTATGAGGCTCTTAAAAACCCCTCAACAACAGACTCGTAAAGGGGATAATGACAGAGACATTAGCTGTTTATAAAAGCTAATATCTCATGCAAATTTGACATTACATGTCTTACTGCATGTTATTAGATGCTCATTTGCTATGCAAATATTATTCACTTTTTGTAAATGTCTGATCTTCAGTCTGCATAAGGAAACATGAACTTCAGTGCTATGCTTTAGCATTTTTCCATGAAAATACAAAAGAGCTAGACTATGGTCTTTGATCAATGCTTAGAATAAAATGAAAATATTCATTCTTAATTCAAATGTACTTCTTTAGGATGACAATGTTTTTTAAATGTTTGCTAAATTATATAAAATGCTTTAAATTGTAAGAATGTATGACAAAGTTGGTTCATAATTTCTGAAATTGTTTATTAATAGTTAACATATTAACTATTATTATTAGCACAGTTATGAAAGTGTCTGTAGATTGGCATAAGGAAGAGCTAACACTGACATCTTTAATTTGAGATTCAGCAAGACAGTGCAATTAAAGGGTAGCCTTTGATAGTGTTTTTCAGCTGTAGTAAATATATGGTGTCACATTCTTTTTACTTGAAAATTTACACGGCCAGGTAGAGTAGTCTGGAAGAGAATCAGACATAAAGTTTCTTAAGACTGGATAGACCTTGGTTAAATTTAATTCCTGCTTTCAAATAACAGTTGCTGGTGTACAGGGAAGGCAGGATTCTGGGTCATCAAAACCAGTCTTCTCTTCTGGTGTGTGAATGTATCATGTAATCCTTTAATAAATTAAATATATCCCATCTGCAAAATGGTTCTCCAGCTACTCCTCATGGAGGCTGTTCTAGGACTCTCTTTTCTGATCAAAATAAACATCTCTACTGCCTAAATATATTTAAAGCAGTTTACACCCATTTGTTCCTTTGCCAATATTTTAGCTTTAAAAATGTCTTTTCCCTTCCTGGAGTGTCTTTGAAGTATTTTCTAAGAGCAATCATACTTCTCTCCAGCTCCTGTTTTGTTAGGCTAAACAGACCAGGTTGTTTCAGCCTTGTCTTTTGGGAGTGAAGACTTTCCCCTGATTATGATGCCTCTCTACTCTTGTCAGGTTTTAATTCTTTGTATTTTAACAGAGATAAACTGAATTGTTCAGAGCCTTCAGGGCATGCACTAGCACCTTGTACAATTCTGGTTTGTACTTGCTGTATCTTCTTGGTGATATCTCTCTGCCCACACAAGAAATTGCTTTTTTGCCTTTTCCCTTCCTTCAGAGCTGGCCAGTGCTTGACCCCTCTGGTTCTGTGCAGTTTCTACCTTGAGGATGCTGCCCTGCAGAAGCTCCACCGAGCCAGTGAAAGTCACTTTTGACAGGGCATTTTCTTGAGTTTATCCCAGAGCATGGGGGAGCTCCCGATAGAGCGCTCCCAGCTCCCCCTCAAATGGAAGAGCGCTGCAAACACTGAGGCGCCTCTGGGGCGAATCGGTGGCATGGTGGAACAGGGCCCTGGGCCTGTCCTTGTGCACGGCTTGCAGCCTGATCCAGGAGCAGGGGTTTGTCAGTCAGTGATCCCTGTCCCAGCTGCACCTCGGGCAGGCAGTCTGCTTCGAGCATCCCTGACCTGTCAGCGTTGCCTCCGTCTCTCTGGGAGCCCCTCGGGAACCCCGGCCAGCCCCGACACGGCCGACGGCGGGGGGACAGCCCCGGCACGGCCCACAGCGAGGGGATGCTGCCTTGTGCCCTGAGGGCACTGATGGCAGCTAGGCCAGTCACCTTTGCAGCAGAGGAGACGCTGGAGACATCGGTAGAGGATAAAAGGGCCAAACCAAGGTGTATTCAGAGCTCCCGGGGGTCTCCCCACACCTCAGGGGGCCTCCTGCTCAGAGCCCCAGGAGAGGTGCCAAGGTTACATTTAAAGGGAGCGAGGAAACCAAAGGTAGATACATTTGCTGACCAATAAAGACACTTCTGGGATGAAAATTTAGGGAATGGACATTTGGGATAGCGTATGGAGTAGCACTTGGCGGGCCAAACCCTGGCCTCTGGCTAATTACTCGATGACCTGGACCGAAAGTTCTAGATAGAGAGGATGGGATGCCGAGTGACTGACAGAGCCAGGGTGGGACCGGGGGATGATCTCAGCGAAGGAGAGGGAATACACAGGTAGAGGGAGGGGGTACAATCTGGCGTAAACCATTTGGGAAAAACAAGGGGATACAAAACCAAAACTATTACAAAGTATTACAGAGTATAAAAACACTACAACACCGTGTCTGCACAGAGCTGGGCGAGAAGCGAGCGTGTTGGCTGGCACAGAGCAGAGGCTGTGTCCCCCTCCAGGGCTGTCACACCACGGCACACAGCTCCCCTCCTTGAGGAACAGCCCTGCCTTGTACTTTTCCCAGAGGACATTCCCTCCACCACTGCTGTGTATGATTCCTGCTGTGTAATAAAGCCACTGTGAATTCACCTGGCTGCTGCACACCTCCTGGAGCCAGCAGACTGCAGGGCACTCAGCATCATCACCATAGCTGCTGTTTTCCTGCTTCCCAGTCGGTTACTGTTCATTCCCCTCCTGTCAAAGCCTCCCAAGTGCCAAATCCAGAAATGTAACATTCACTTAGCACTGTGTTTTGTTCAGGAAGAATTCTTCAATTGCAATATGCTGTTAGTGTAGCGTTATAGGATAGCAGCCCTTCTTTGCTAACAGCTTGCTGTAATTTGTGCCAGAGAGGACAGCTGAAATGGAGCTATGAATTCATGTTTTAATAAAGCACAACTTAGTTTGATGTTTACCTTAAATTTCAGCATTTCATGATTTAAAGCAGTCTATCTCTTGAAGCATATTATTTTTCCTAACAGTACTTATACCTGAAAGAATTTATTTGAGTTTTTTCTGGATTTCTTTTTAATTGATAGGAGAATTGCTATTATGATCTGCTCATAAGTTTATCCAGTTGCTGAGTTTATACCCTCGCCTTTGCACTAACCACTATTTTTCATGTCAATCCCTTCTTCCTGTGGAAGTATTTAGAATACCCTACATATGTGTCTAAATTAGAAAGGATGATGGTGTCTTTGAGCTAAAAAGTTCTTCAGGAGATCTCAAAAAAATGCTTGAGCAGCTGCCCAGAATATTGCAACCCATATGCGGTCCATATATATTAGACACAAGCGCAAGAAATTCCAAAGTATAGGATGAATTTGGGGCATACTGAGAGTGTGTGTAGCTGAGCAGATGAATTTGAGGCAAAATCATTTTCAGCTGAGTGGAGTTTCATTGTTTATTTTCTGATACTTCATTTGTGTTGCCTCAACCTGATTTGGTCTCTTAAAAGCCTAAGAAATAGCAGATAAGTTATTTGAGGAAGATCCAGTTCTCAGCTGGGAAGAGCAAATGAGGAAAGAAAGCAGATAGATAATTAAAAGGCCTACCAAATTATTTGGAATACCAAATTATTCTCCTGTCTAGCCTTGCATGAGAGAGCTCTGTGTAGATGTGCAGAAGTTCCTTAGT
Organism: Motacilla alba alba; assembly: GCF_015832195.1. Lineage (NCBI taxonomy): Eukaryota > Metazoa > Chordata > Aves > Passeriformes > Motacillidae > Motacilla > Motacilla alba. Next base: position 7,805,779 of record NC_052022.1, read on the forward strand.
GCTACAGACGCTGTACAGACTGACAGGGATTTATTATCTGTTCAGCATAACCAAGTGGGATGTGGGTGTTCAAAAAAAAGGGCTTCAGAAAATCATCCAACATCTCACCTGAGGTTTCAGATTTGCTAGAAGCTTAAATTCAGTTCTGACAAAAAAACATTACCATTTTCCCACCTATTCAGTCAGTCTGACAGTGCCTGTGCAGGCTTTTACTGTTCTCCATCTTGCCAGGTAGTCAGCTAAGAAAATGACTGAGGTTTATTAGCTGGCACTGGCAAAATAGATAGGAAGAGCATGTAATAAAGAATGTTCTACTTATTGTGAGCTGTACAAGAGTGGGTGGTAAGAAAAGGCCCTGAAAGTCCATCAGTTTTTCTTTCCCCACAACTTCTCATCTTCCCCTGGATCCTACAAGCAGATAAATGGACGCAGAACACACAAATGCCTTTCTGAAGTCTTTGAAAATGAGAAGGATATTTTCTACCCCTCACCACAGCAGTGACTCACTGATAGTGTTCTCGTTTGAAAGGTCTCTTTCCTGCTCCTTCTCTACTCCTACACCTTTTCTAATACTTGAAAAGGGATAATATTCCTTCCTCATTGAAATACAGCAGCTTGAGGGGTGCATTTGTGTGAAGATGTTCTGCTCAGAGTTCTTGTGACTGTTTTTCAAGTGCCTCCTTGTATTTCTGGCTAAAATTGAGCATTTTTATTATTCATCATACAATCATCTTTGTAACAGAAATCACCTTATTGGCTTATTAAAAATTCAAATTATATTGAAAAAAAAAAGGAATCTGGCATTAAGTTGGAATTAATAGTTTTTTGTCATTTTCCAGTACATTTGTGTCCAACTGTTAGTCCTTGGAACACAGGAATAGCCACTCTGCTTTTACATTTGAAAAGAGGCTTTCCTTCCCTTTTTCCTGGGTTTCTGCTAGACTTCTGTCTTGTCCACTGAATTTCCAGTTGAGGATAAAAAAAATGTGTTTTAAAAACATTAAAAGATACTAAAAATCTTCCTAAATTTAAGTAAGGTAACATTGTATTGAATTGTTTTGTGTCTGAAGTTCTTTGGTACCAGCTGTTGGCATTCCTCACTTGCTAGATTTGACTTTGAGTTTTAAATGGGTTCCCAGTTCCCAGGATCTGCCACATTAGGCAGTGAAAGTTTGTGGCTGGAACCCAGCTCTGGTGACAAACTGGGCAGTAATATTTACTGGTGGCCAGGAACTAGGGAAAAGAGAATTGTTATAATAAAATGCAACACAAACCCTACTGATGATGAAATTGGATTGTGAATGGGCTCATTCTGGGCTTAATGACTCTTCCTGATAGTACCCTAGAATGCCATAATGGATTTGTTCCGGCTGGAAAGGGTCTCTAAGATCATCAAGTCCAACTGTTGCACCACTGTCTGTGTCCCTGAGCACGACATCTGTACCCTTCCAATACCTCCAGAGATGTGGATTCCACCACTGCCCTGGACAGCCTGTTCCAATGCCTGGCAACCCTTTCAGGGAATGAATTTCCCCTAATAGCCAACCCAAACCCTTCCTGGCATACTTGGGGCTGTTTCCTCTTGCCCCTTCTCTGGCTCCTTGGGAGCAGAGACCAATCCCCACCTTGCCACAACCTCCTGCCGGGCAGTTGAAGAGAGCAGTGAGGTGTTCCATGAGTCTCCTCTCCCCCAGACTAAATAACCAAATTCCACCTTATTCTCCACGAGGAGGGCTGGGATTCCTTCACTCCTGGGTGCCCTTCTGTGAGAAGCAGCTCAAGGCATTGACTCACACAAATGATGTAGAAATGGAAGGCACAGCAGTTACACAACCCAATTAGAAAGGTATCAGTAATGAAGATATGGTGGTACAGATTTCATCTGTGTCTGTACAGGTGCCTGGAGCTCCTGAATTTCATCACGGATGAACAGCCATGCCAGAAGGACTTCACAGGCACTGCTGCTTGCACTGCCTCTGTCAAACTGTGTCCTGATCCAGGAGCTGCAAGTGCACCTGCATTGCTCTGTATACAGGATATTTATTTAGCATCCACCTGGGGTCTATTACAGTCATCTGGGCTTGTTTCATCTTGTACTGTGTGTTATTTAAAATAAGGAGGATGGATAGGCAGGAATGGCCGTGGAACAATTCTGGAGAGGAGGATTAAAGCAAAGCATAACTACAGAAGTGCTGGGTGTGAGCACAGAATCATGATCAGAGTGTATTTACAAACACAGGAGTCATGCTTTCAAATAACATTAAGATTCCTCAGCAAACAGAATAATTGCCATTGCTTCCTCTCTTTAACGTATTATCTCTGTGTGCCAAAATGCTGAACAAGACCATTGGAAAGGATCCAACTCACATTCTTCCCTTAAAGCCTCATTTTTAAAAGATTCAAGGGCATAAGCATTACTTCAGTATTTCTTTTTATTTTCACAAGGCAAACAGCAAAACTTATTCAAAACAGTGTTTTCCAATGCCTAACCTGTCATGTTTAAACTCAAAAACAAGGAAGGATGTTTTTCAATAGCCGAATCACTAGTTTTGTTAGGGGTAGGGTGTGTTCCTAAGGAAAAGCATGAAGATCATCTGAGGATTCAAAATCTCCATAAACTCTGAAGTGTGAGAAAGATCAGCAGCCTTTGAGATTTTTTTGTTCATAAACTCTAGGCTTCTTACTCAGTTGAGTCTGATTTTTTGTTTTATGTTGAAAACCATACAAATAGCAGGCAGGTGCACCATTAACCCATCCCTTTTACCAGCAATTATTCTCCCCAAGTACTGAAAGAGAATTGTACCCAAAGGAATGAGATTCAATATTTTATCCACACCCTCATCATTAATGTACTAGAATGGATTAAATGTTAATCTCTTAATAATCCTTAATGAAGCAGGATCTTCAGAAATTAGCCCTGTTTAATTGTCAGATGCCACCTCCAAGGAAATGCTGTTTGTTAGTCAGGACAAGTCCCAGTCACGGCTGGCTTTGAAAACAGGTTGTTTATTTCTTTAGGACAAAGTGCTGCTGCAGCAGCTGGAAGCTCTCTGGTTTAAAGCTGTGGATAAATGCTAGGAGTGGTGTGAGACAGCGAGATCAGCAGTGTGGAAGCTGTTGATAAGCAATCCTTCCTCCCTTGGCAAGGGAGGTCAGGGAAAAACAACACACAGGATGCATGAGAGGAGTGAAATTAGGGTCCAGGGGGAGGGCTGGGTGCAGAAATCACAGCCTCTGTGAGTCCTCAGCAGTGGGGTGAGAGGGAGTGAAGCAGTGGCAGCCCTGGTTCTACAGACACAGGAGCTTCAAGAGCAAGAGGGAATCAGCAAAGATTTTTGTGAACCATTTAGTATTTCTGTAAAATGCAGTAAGTTTGAGCTGTCTGAGCTCTGATGCTACAGAAAATATCTGAAAGTAACAGACTTGCCAAAATAAGTCAGATTGCCTAAAACCTTTTTGATAAGTAGAAGGAAATGTTCTTAGAGGTACTCCTAGCAGGAGGAAAAACTTGTGACTAAGATGTACATGGCTGCCTTAATTTTGCTTATCAGCCATGGGGGCTTTTGCACACAAAATAAGGAATTACATATCTGTCACAAAAATATTTTTGAGGCTACAAATCAAAAATGGTCTGTTTATGTTATTTTTATCTAATCCTGAACAATTTTTAATGCTGTTATCTGAAATAATTATCTGTTTTTTGGATTAATTCATGTCAAAAATTAAGTCTATGCTTGCCTGACTTAAGGCAGCTGTTTTCCCAAATACATTTTGGTAAAAATGGACAAAATATTTTTGTATTTATTGATGAAATGGAATGGAGTCCCTTGGAGTTGACTATGCAACTTTTCTATTTCATTTAAAAAGTAAAGCAAGAGCCAGATGAATATTTAGTGAAAAATGTTTTTATAATTCCAGAGTCTTCTATCTTCATAGCCTAAGTGTAGCAGGAACACTGAAAATAATGCTACAGTTTTGTAGGACTAAGAATAATAAAAAAATCTCCAAAGTGCAAATGTAAATGCAATGTCCATCTTTAAATCTTACATCATTTTGTGGCACCTAAATAGGCACATGAAAACCAAGCACACACAGCAGAGCCTTCCTAGTACTGAGCATCCCTCATTAATGTTATTTTAATGTATCACCCAATTATTTATAATTTTGCTTCCTTGGGAATGCATGAAGCCTTTATTTCTTTTCTGTCATAACCACAGGAGTGGGAAATACACAACTGGCTGCCTGTTCATCACCTCTTCCACCTCTTCCATTATGGGCAAGTTGGTCCCCCTTTTTCTCCATCTACTCCCAGCTAAACTTCTTACATCTGAACCTTTCAGATAATCATGTAGGTTTAACAGAACAGTTTCTGTCACAAATACTATTTGTTAATTATACTTTTAAAAGTATTATAATTAAGGTCATGTGACTTTTAATATTTTCAGATCTGTTGCTTATAAGCCTAAATTTCCTAAATAAGCCATACTGGAAAATAACACAGTTGTGCAAGTAAAGCAACCTAAATAATCAAGGATCAGATAGGATAATTCAAATTATTTACATTGTAAAAGATAGAGGTAAGGAGGGAAAAGAAAACAAAGAAGGAAAGTTTCTTTGGAGTGATAACTCGTTTAAAAAAGGGTCTATGGTAAATGTTACTTGAAAAATAAAAGCATTTTTATTTGTTGTTGAATTGAACAAAATGCTGTTTGTCATGTCAGAAGCTTTCCCACGTTGTGGTTTAGAAGGTCCTTTGCAGAGTGAGTTATGTGTCTGTGAGCAGAGGGCTCTCTCAGATCAGCCAGGCTCTCACCCTGCCAGGACCCAGGAACATCAGGATCATTTTTCTTCATTCACAGCCTGTCTGTGAAGGCACAGCTCAGATAATTTAGGCCAGAAGAGAAGGGTGGTGATTTCAGCACAGGAGATGTAGGGTGCTGGTGCTCTACCATCGGTGTGCTCTGTAAAAACCTTCACAGACCCCAGAGCTGCAAAGGAGCCCCTGCCCCACAGGACCTGGGGGTGGGAGGGCTTTGCACCAGGTGCTGCTGACTCACAAACCATGAGATATCACTGGGCCATGGAACTGTTAAGTTTGGAAAAAGCCTCCAAGATCATCAAGCCCAACCATCACTCATATGCCAATGTTTGCGCTGTACCCCTTACTGTTGTTTTTGTAGTGGACATAAAGGACAAGAACTTCTCTCCTTTCACTAGCAAGTCCAGTGGCTGTTCTTCTGTAGCAGATATTTCTAAATAAAAAGTCTTCCTGTCATAGTTTCTATTATAAAATGTATAAATAATAAATCTTAAAGATGGTTTCCAGCGAACACAAAATTTCAGCTGCAAAGATGACTTTTTCATTCTCGTATTATGAAATGGTAGATAAATAGAATTTTATTCTGATTGAGCTGTGGGTTTCTTCTAAAAGGTTCATCAATACATGGGTCTTGTCTTTCCACTAAAATTAAATTTATTGGGTAGCAAACTCTATTTCAAACTTAAATGAGAAAATTAAGATTTAAAAAGTTCTGTCTATCTGCAGATGTAATTAATGATCAAAAATGCAATTAAACATTAAAGAAGTTTTAAACTTTGTGGAATAGTTCCCATAATGAGTTCCTAATAATAAAAGATACTGAATAAGTTTGAGAATAGTTTAAGTAGGCAGTTGCTTTCAGCAAGTGCAATGCTATAAGGCTTTTTTTCTTTTTTAAATCAGAGAATATAATGTTTATACCTATGGAAGATATCCAAGATTGATCAGTGGCATATTTTCAATATCTATTAGCTGTAACTAAGCTGCTACATCTAGAAATGTACAGGTGATATTGAGTAAAATGCCAACACTTTGTCATTATAAACAGCATGGTAAATTAATTCCCTGTTTATTTTCTTTGGAATATCCCCAGGATAAACTTAGATCAGTAAAATTGTCCCTTAGCTCAATAAGTAGAGTAAACATTTAGAAGATACTTAAGTAGAGGCTGCTGGGTTTGAACTAGGAATGATTGAGTGAGATGTTTCCAAATGACAATTTTTCATCAGAAAACACAGTTTTGTTGGAACCCAATGATTTCAATAGGAATATGTCCTTTTCTGTAACAATTCTAGAGGTGGTTTTTTTTTTCAAATGTAATTATTTGTTCCAGTTAAGTAAGAAGAAATTGCTAAGATAACATTTTATTTTGACTCATTTAGCTGTTATTTTTGGTTTTACCCTTAAAGTCCCATTATGTTCCTGACTTTAAAAAATCATAGTGAGATTGCATCTTGTCATTCTTTAAAGTTTTTTTTTAATGAAAGAGCTCTATGACTAACAGCACATTTTTCCATTAGCCTAACAAAATCTTGGGGAAGATCAACATGTTTCTAGGAAGACCTGTGTGTGGCAAATTAATTTCAAAATCAAAAGAGATATTGGCAAATTTTTTTATGAAGTTTGAAGGCCATTACAGTAAATATGACTGAAACTCTCTCAGCACAGAAGATGCAGACAGGAGCGTGAACTTTATGCCCATCTGTATTACCTCATATTACCCTCTTTTATAAAATGTTGGGTCTGAATTTTCAAGGTACACCTGGTGTTAAACCTTGGTTTTAAAAATCCTGCCCCTTCCAAAGAAAGGTCTGTTAGATTGAGAGCCTATGCTGTGCCACGTGAGAGAGAAAAGAGAAGAGAGGGGACAGGAAGGAAAGAGGTGCAAATCAGGATGTGGTTTCTGAAGGGTGTCTGCATGGTTTCCAGGCTGTGACAATTATTTTGATGTCACAACTGGTTTTGAAAAATAAGGTTTTGACCAGTTTAAATTTATGATGTTCATATTTGCTCTAAAAATTTTCCTTGAAAACTTAGATTTGTGAAATATTTATCCATTTTTGTAGTGTCCCCTTGGATAAATCAATCTGTTTGGAAGCAAGAAAGCATAATCAGCTGAGATTAATGTGCCTGAAAAGGGAATAAATATTCTATATCATTTATGGTTACTTCAGAATGACTTTGTGAATAGAGTGTTTCAGGCTCCTTTTTGAGTCTTTGTCTTCACTTTATGGCACCAGCACTGTATCTGATGTAAATGGTGTGAAAGTAGTTTTATTTGTGAGGCTGGGTTCACAGGGATGTTCTGTCTTATTAAATGATCTCTGATGTCTTCTTTCTTTTCACATTGGGATGATATAAATTACTGTGGTTTGTTTATGTGCTTACCTAACCCATCTGGAGATAAATGCTGAACATTATTTAGTGAAACACAACTAAAAACATTTCCCACACAATTAGCCATTTCCTGTAACTTTAATAAGAACATTAAATTACATTGAAGAATTGCAGTGTGTTTATGACCAAGCAGTAATTTAGGGGGAAATAGTTGCTTTGCTTTTCTCTTTAATAAATGGCCCTACATGTAGGAGTGCCATGAGTCCTGGAGAGGCTTAGTCACAGTGAAAGAGAAAGCAAAGGTCTGAAGTTACCACTCAGAGTTCATGCACAAATAGCTCAATGCTTATTTAGCTAGGCCCTTTCATCATTTGCGTCATTCTCAGACCTACAGTGATCAAGGTGTGGCCTTTTCTACTCTATTTTGGTATTTTGGTGTGATTACCTGAGATTTCCTCTGAGAGCACTTAAGTTTACCTTTGAACCAGTAATTTCACTGAGCAGATGATATAGCATAGATGCAACAAATATTTTTGGTTGTGTCTCAAGAACTGGACTGTTATGATTTTTTTTTTTACTCCCTTAGTCTAAAAAACACTCAGAAATTATTTCTTATATAATCTAGTTATATTAGTGGTGGGGTTTGCTTGAAAATCTTGGAATGTATCTGTTGGTTTAGAGTAATAAAACAGAGCATTTTCTTTCATAAAAGGAAAGCTACTGCATGTCTGTAGGATGGACATCACATCTATCCCATGTGACATTCTGTACCTTCAGGCCTTAGAGCAAGAAAACCAAATGCATATTATTATTTCTTTTCCCATGATTTGAGCATTCAGTAACTAATTTAGGAGTCACTATAAATAAATGCAGAATTCTTTTATCTTGACTGCAGCAGGCTCTGTTAGCTTTTTGTGGCAACAGTGGTAGTTTCAGGCTGATTTCCTGCGGTAGCTTCATTGATCAGAAGTCCACTATTGTCAGTATTTTGAAATGAAATCACGGCTCACCAGATACATTGTTTTATCTCATGTTCTAGCTTCCCATTTCTCTTTTCTCTGTTTTGCCCCAGTCTGTTGAGACTGGTCATGAAAATGTGGGACTATTAACCTTCTTTTCAGAACTGAAAGGAAGGTTAAACCCCACCCCATTTCATGGACTGATGTGTAACACATCTTTGTCCACGATGATGTCCACAGAGAGTGTTGTTTCTGTTTAAGTCAGGGCAGAAATACACTGCTCACTATATCCATCCCTTCCTGCAGTAGTGCTGGAAACTTGTGATTTTTGGCAGGTTTATTTAAAGGTTGTGGTACATGGCAATAATTTCATCTTATTGTCACATGGCCATTTATCAAATCTTCTTTAGGAAGTCAGAATTGCTCTCAAATAAAGTATTTTAGTGCTGTCACCCTTTCTTAGGATTTAATGGCATTGTTGTGATGAGTAACTCATTTGGACTCATTGTTTCATTGTTTCTACACGTTGCCTCTGCTGATGCTTTCCAAATTTTCAAGGTCTTTGGGGATGTATGCATTCAGTTTGTTTGTTGCACGTTTCTTTTCCCATAGATAAAAATCCGTGGCATGCATCTTTCATGGAGGGCTGGGTTTATCTAGACCATATCATTATTGCTCTATGGCCATACATTGTGGCTGCTGTCAGTGAGCTGATATAATCTATTTTTTACAATGATGTGGAAAGGCTTCATCTACATAATGCTGCTTTTCTGTTGCCTTTTGGCTTGGAATTTGCTTAGAAAATGAATGTTCCTTTTTTACACCCTATAATACATCCTGTACAACAAGTTGGTAGCTGCTCTCACTATTAGGATTTGTTATTCTTCTTGTGGTAGGCACTGGTTTCCCCATTAGCTTTTATCTGTCATCTTTAATAAAGCTTGAGCTATGTTAATCAGATCTTTATATGGACATATAAAATTATTGATATTTTTACATGCTACCCAAAGACTGGGTAGAAAGAAATAGATTTCTCCACCAGCAAGCAATAAGTTTCAAAGATAGAAGGAAGCTAGAAGTTAATAGAGCAATTTGGGAAGAATAATAACCCTAGCTTGTGGGCTTGATTATCCCCTTGTTTATACCTTTCAGAATTCACAGGAAGAGTTACCCTAAATGTGTATGTTGCTTGTTTTACAGGGATGTCAATGATTGCAAAGAATGCAGGAGATCAGCAAAGCAGGCTCAATATTTGGCATTTGTAATACCACAAAATGAACAGATGCATCCATTCACTGGAACATTCACTGGAGAGATCTTGTGAAGGGCTAACATAGCTTGTTCTCTTTATTCTCTGGGAATGAGAAACAACTGAGCTATAGCAAAAATGGGCACCTTTTAGTGCCATGGAGGCCAACCCAGCAGACAACTTGTCATGTTAGAACAGAACCAAACTAACAAAACTTCAACAATTGATCCTGAAATCTGCAGCCTTATTTTCTAATGTGATTATTGCTCTACTTGACAAGCTCTTAAGAAAGGTAATAAATGTAGTGTTCTTTCAGGAGCACTAACAGGAGGAAAAGATGGAAATTCAGAATGTTTTGTTCCCATTTTTGTTTTGAGGAGTGGATTGTTTTATGCGGAGATTAGGAAGACAAAAGAACTTTACAGCTATTCTTTCTTTTGGTCTGAAAATCAATGATTAGGTGTCTGTTTGGCCATGGTTTGGAAATGGAACAGGATGCGAGGCTGTGAAACACTCCTGCTGTCTCAGAGATGCCAGTGCTGCAAGGGCAGGAAGCCAGGTCCAGCTCCCAGACTTACTGACTGCTGAGCCCCTCAGTCTGATAATTCAGCTTTAAAAATCCACACAGTGCACATTTGCCACTGCGCTTCTTGTCAGGGGGTTCCAGATGAAGCGCTGCAAGTTAACACTTCAGTAACACACTTTGAAACTGGGAATTGTTTTCCTAAACCTGGGGAGAGAGCTGGAGCCCCCTTTAAGCTGAGTAGTTTCAGTCAATTAACATTCATAGCTTACAATTTCTGCTGTGGTGAGGTAGCCAATTCTGCATTTGAAAGCTGACCTAAGCATCAAAGCAAAAGACCTTTTTTTGGCAAGATTTGGAGATTCTCTTTGTGTGCCAGTGTCTGAATATTTGACTGTTGCTTCCCAAGTTATGCTGGTTGAGGCTGGAGCTAACTGAGTTACCCTGAAGAAATGCAGGACTCTGGAAAAGGCTTTAACTTTGGTGATTGTTGTCCAGAGTAGACCCTAGGAACAAAATTAACCAGAATTAATCGGAATTATTTCTTTCTCCTTTAAGGGGTAAATGTTGCAGAACATTGTGGCTGCTGGATAAGGTGGTGTAAACCCTATTGACACCATTTCATGAACCACCTCCAAAATGTGACTTCAAGCTGTTCATGTTTAATGAAGCAGTGGATAGTTGCCTCTGGTAGAACTGTGATTTTTCAAATTCTTTTTTTTTATAATTATAGGACAAGAAATGATAAACAAGGACATGTCCTCAGTGGGAAATAAATCATTTTGGATGTGTTTTCAAACACTGATTTTTAGACATTAAATATAATTAATGTAGTAAAAATTATGTCAAATTTTGACCTGACCCCAGTGGTTTTTTTAGACTCTTTAGTGCATAAACATACATAGAATTTCCATCATTTAAAGCTATCTTGGCATCATTGTGATGGCTACTGTGCTTTTGCAAATTACTTTGTCTTCTTTGTGGCTTTGCAATTCTTCTTCTTGATGACACATCACTGATAATGTCACTTTTAACAGTGACTGTATGAACACTAAGAATTACTAATAATTTTCTGACAGTCTGTTTTTTAGATAAAGACTTTCTCTTCCTATCTTTCTTTCCATGAAAATCCAGTGGTGACAGATTTTCAGAAAAATAGTGTCTAAATCTTTGTGTTTAAATATGATTTCCTTCACATGGTAGACTGTGCTTCAAGATTAGGAAGATAATAAGACATCTCCTTTAAATAAAGTCAAGTTGAAAGGTGTGATACAGAATAACCTTGTGAAGATTTCACTCTGCAACAAGTAATTAAACACAGTTTAAGCATACCATAAAATATACAATTAAAAAGAAAAAGCTGTGCATGCCGGCAGGTAATATAGTAAATTACAGTCGTGCAATGTCTCTTGCAATGTCTTTTACCTGCTACTCTATGAGCAAACACAGAGATTATCTTTTGTTGAAGGTCCTGTGATCAGACAGCTAAATGTAGACTAACCTGAAATATCTGTCAGTGTGTGTGAACTCAAGGGTCAGAATAAGGATGTGTTTCATTGGAGTGGAAAAGGGATCCAGGCAAGAAAATATGAAAGCATGTGGACTCATGGATATTTTTCTTCTCTGCAAAAACAAGTTGTTATGCGACCAGTCATATCTGGTAGCATTGAGGCAACCATCTAGTGGTTTTTTGGGTTTTTTTTGGTTGAAAAACATCCAATCTTTAGAAAGCTCTCCCATTCATTCTGCTTTAAAATTACATTTGAGTACATTGCATAAAGCTGATTTGATTAGGTGTAAAGAGCTTGTTCTCAAATTCCCATGTGTGTATGGGAGTGCTACAGCCTGCTGTCAGCTATATTTGGGTGAGTGTGATTGAAGATAAAATGGACATCACAATTGATTTCTCTAAGAACACGACTATGCCGAAGTCTATCATTTTCATCAGTTTGCCCTGAAAATAATGTGAAGGTAGAAAATTAAGATTAGAAGTCTTCTTTTGCATTCTTCTCCCCTTTTCCAGGTCTCTTTCTTATAGAAGGCAGTTACCTTCCTGTGTAGCAATAATTTAGACCCATGTCACCGTTGTAATGACTTTGGAAAGCTATAAAGACACAGTTTGCAGAGTTTTAAAGTATGTGCTTAAAGTATATTGCTGTTGAGCAAAGCACTTAAGCAAGTGCTTAATTTCAGGTATGTGGTAAAGTGTCATTGGGTTTATTTATACAGCAGTCTGGGTGGCTTAAAAGTGAATTCAGGCCTGAACCCTGCTGCCATGAAGACATGAGTGTGGGACAGAAAGGGAAGGGAATGCCAAGCACCTGGAAACTGGGGGTTTGAAGGAAATCCTCAAATTCCTCTTGCTCCTTCTCCTGAAGTTCCTGAAAACCACCTCTGGCAGTACCCGGGCAATTCAGATCCAGTTGGTAATGAGGGAAATTCCTTATCATCAGGAAGAATCATGCTCCTGAAGCATTCCTGTGGTTTCTGAAGTGGAAATGGTTGTCTTGCTCCAGAACAGGCTTTTGAAAAAACCCAGGTGTCCACTATCTTTTAGCAACTTTTCACATGCTGGGAGATTAACCAGATTCAGGAAAGCTAAATGTAATTCTGTTTTCTCTTGATTAAATAAATCAAATGTCTTTAACTGCTCCTCAGACTTTCTTGATTACTCCTCTGATTACTCCCCTTGTTGCTCCCCACCTTTTTTTTTTTTTTTCTTTTTTTTCTTTTTTTTTTTTTTTGGCAGTACAGCAACCAAAATTAACAACAGACACACAAGATCGATATTAATCACATCAAATATTGGTTTTGCTGGCATATATATAAGCCCTTCTCTTCATCTCTCCCGGGACTGAGAAGTGGTTTTTGGGTAGCAGCATCAGCCTGCAGAGTTCCTGTTTTGCTCTTGGGTCATGGACTCCATCCTTGTTGGTCCTTTCCAGCTCAGGTCATTCCATGATTTTATAATTTCCACTGCAAGATGGAGTATGGAGCAATGTCTCTGTGCTGCTTCTGGGCTGCAGTTCATCCTCTTGTTGCTTTTCTGCACAGATTTCAGCTCTGTGTGGGTAGCACTTCACACACTTCTTGATTGAGTTTCACATTGTTGATTTTGGATCATTTTTACAGCCTGCTTCCAATTCTGATTCTGTTCTTAACTGTCTGTAAGAACACTCCAAGAGCTGAAATAGTGATGAATTGTGATGGACTTGCACGAAAAGTCCGGGAGAGTTCCTAATTGAAAATACTTCCCCTTTTGACAATTCAGTATTAAGAACTGACATTTCACACAGCTTGTCAAACAGCTGTGCAACAATAATTTCATCTAAATCTAATTTTCTTACAAGAAAATCATGTGGTATTGTTCTTGAAGTCTTGCAGCACTTTGTCCTGATTATGCCTAGTTTGTTGGTTGAGTGAAATGAGATAGGCTGGATATTATCTTGTCAAGATAAATTAATGCTTGCTTTTTTAATCACCTCATTGTCTGTAAACCTAAGTTGTTTAGATATATATTTTTTTTCTTTTCTGAGACCTAACAGCTAAGCTGCTTCTGTGTACTTCATTCTCCCCTTCCTTAGAGTTTTTGCCATTCTCGAATCCACCAGCATTACCCTGTCTTTTTGAACTTCTCAGAGATTTTTCTTAAATAGTTCAGAGATGGCTGAAGCCTCAAATATTTCTGAGTGAGATTGATTTGTTGATTTATCTATTTGTTTATTTCCTTTTTATTTTTATTTCCCTGTTCTGGTCTTCGTAATTGGTGAGCATATAGTTAACTAAGTATCTAGCCTCAGGGCTTTTTTTGTGTGACAGGAGTATCGGAAACATCAGCCTCATTCCTTTTCTCCTTCTTCTTTTGAAGTTTGCTTTTGCAGAAGGCTTGTCTCTTTCACCTTTCTCTCATTTTTTTCCTAATCTTCTCATTGGAATAACTTTACAACTTTAGATTCTTAACCAGTTCTTTTATGTTCCTTCTATTTCCCTGGTGGTTTCTCCTTCCTTTTGGAAGACAAAATACCGTCCCTGGTGTGTTCAGAAAGTTGACATAAACTGTATAATAAAAATCCTTCCTGCTGCCTGGTGCATCCTGAGGGTGCATCTGCACATTACTCCCATCAATACATAGACATGAATCTCAGGATGTTTGTGGAGCCTGGGGCTTGTGCTTGATTTTCAAGGTTAAAGAGTGAAAGAATGACTCCCTGCAGTACAGCACCCCTAGTCGTGGTTCCTTTTATCTTTATGCAGTCATTCAAGGAGACATGAATTCCCTCTGGCTGGTGGAGCTGCAGATTTCAGAACCAGCAGAGGTGTTATTGGTACAGAGGCAACACCTCCCCTTCCCTTGTCCTGCTCCTCTTGAACAATTTGTTGCCCTTTTACAGCAAAATCCCAGTTCCACAGCACATCCCATTAATGCTCTAATGCTGCTTCCATTATTGACCTTGTGCAAAAATTTCAACCTCTTGCGGCTGTTTTCATTTTCATGGCATTTACATATCACTGCCTTAGATACTTAACTGGGGGCTCCCTTTTTTCCTTTCCTATAACTCTGCTTTAATTTCCCAAGGAAATAGCTGGCCTGAGAGTTTCAGACTTTCGTAATATTCCCTTTTTTGCCCATCCCTGTGTTTTTTTTCACTGTACCAGCCTAGCTTAGGGGTACAAAGTGAAGGATAGTTCTTCTCCTTAATAGCATTTTATTTTTCTCAAACCTCCTGCATTCTCCAGGGTTAGAAGCATCAGCAATTCTTTATCTGCCTCTCCTGCCCAATAGCCTGTCGAAATCCTCAAGAGGGTTTCTGAATGCAACTCCCAGATGAGTAATGGTGCTGAGGCTGGGTTTTAGATATTTTTTTTGGAATCAAAGTACCTATGTGTCAATATGTGGTCCTGTGTAAGTCTCCTGAGAGGACACTGTCAGCACACTTGGGACGTTTGAGGTTTGTGCCCAGTTCTCAAAGTTAAAAATAATCACAAACTTTCTGTAACGCTTCTGCCTCCTTCTAAGTCTTCAACTGTATTATTTTCCCATGGTCTGCATTTTTCCTTACACACTTGCTTCTAATTAGAGATTCTTGGTTCCAGTACTGAAAGGGAAAGAGCTCTCTTTTGCCTCAAATCACACTCCATGACTTCAAGTACTCTTAAGTATCTCCGCCACCTTCTTTATTGAGCAGAAGTGCTGAAGTGACTGCCAAACTGAAAAGTCTCAGAATAAGATCCAAATGAAATGTCTGGTCACCATAATCAGAACTAGGACTGAAATGAGAGTTCAGCCAGAATGCTGAGTTCATTTGGGGTGATGCTTTTTATTTTGGAAATACTTGGTTCCATTAACTTGTGCTGATAGGAATTGAGTAGACTATTGCTGAGTAAGGTACTGTCTTCTCCTAATTATTCCTCTATTTTTTACATACTTCTGTTTCTGAGATAGACAACATCAACAGTTTGTTTTTTTTTTAATGCAGCAACAGTATTTGGAAACAAGAAGGAAGACATGCAATAAACTAGTCTTAGAACTTATTGATATACTTAATATTCTTAAATATTTGCTTATTTCACTTAATGTTGCAATTGCCAATGTCCAAGAGAGATCCTACAGTATTTTATTGAAGAATTTGCATTATAAAAGCAAAATTATTCTTAAGTCTTGAATACTCACATATTGTATACTTAACATTTTCCTCACAGCTTTGACTGGAGAATACATCCTTCATTTACTAAAGGCTTTTTTTTTTTTTTTTTTTTTTTGTTTTGGTGTGTATTCACATAGATGTTCTGCTTTGCCTTGGGCTGTAGTTGTGTTTCCTTGATGGATGAATAGCTTTCTGTGTGGATAATTTGTATATCGGTTTGTAAAACATTTTCAGATCCTTTGGGAAGGAGAAGGTATTACACAAATCTTGGATAATGGATGCATGTATTATTGTACAACTGCCTGATGCCTTTCATTATGTAACACCTGCAGTGGATGAGCAGGTTCTTAGCACCAAGTTCTGTGACAGCCCCATTCCATATTGCAGTAACAGCATGGAATAAACCTCAGTTGTCCAGTTTTACACAAAACCTCTTCCCCTTCCCTTTGATGTAGTCATAAGTCCTTTGGGATGCTAAGAACTGCTCTCTGCTAATAGAATCAAGGGTGTTGAACAGAGAACAGGCACTGCTGTGCTCCACTGCTTCCCCTCAGTGTTTTAAGGCATCCTAGAATAATGCTGGCCAGTGGAGTTGACATTTTTAAACCCAAACTGTGCAGTGTTGGAAGATTTTTTTAATTTTCAGCATAATGTAAGTACATGTAGTCATATCTCTGTTTCAAAGGAAAACAATTCTCAACAGAAATTTGGTGTTTAATCACTGTTAGCTTCATGAGGCTTGTTGGTTTATTTGTAGAGTGAATTGGAGCTGGATGGAAAGTACTTCAGAGAAAATCAGTCTACAAAAATGAATTTTGATCAAAAAAGCCAAGGAATTATATAGATTTTTACAAGATTTTAGAATAGGAGAAGATAATAATTTATATTGGTATTGGAATGTTTTCTCTCTGGCCGAAATTAATTGAAGCATCCAATCTGAGTAAATTTTAGTAGTAAGTGCCTAATCTGTTGAGGCTCTGTTTAACATCCCATTACTTCCTGCATCCCTCATGGTTAAATATCTGTGAATCTGACTGGTCTTCCAGGAGCAGCAAGGAGATCTTGGATTCCTGAATAGGCCAACTGCATTTTTGTGAACTGTGATTTAGGTCATAACCTGGGCCTGAATATTGATCTCAGTTCTTTATCAGTTGTTCACCACTGAGGGGATCCTCAGGGAACCACTGAATATCCATGAATATCCATGCAGGATGAAGTCCTTTGAGGAACAGCTCCGTGGCAACCATCAAGGAGAAAAAGAAATCAGCCTCTCATTTGTGGTTTAACCCATGAGGCTACTCTAGTGATCTCTTTGCTTTTTCTGGACACATGTCTGATTTATACCTCTGTTAACAGGTTAATAGGAGAATTCCGAATTCCCAGACCAGTCATTTGTTGACCAAATTTGAACTTATTTAATCTGTAAAATTTTGACAGATTTGCAAATATATGGTTACCCTGTATTTCTGGATTAATATATTTTACTACGAATATTCATTAGGAACATTTTGAAAGTGTGAACCTTAAATTTTTTTCACTGTATGGGCTGATCCTGAGTATAAATCATACTGATTTCTCCCTCAGTTTCAGGTGTGTCTTCTTAAGAGTTACAAAGTAAGCTGAAAGCTTTTACATGCAATCTCTGCTGTAACAAATTTTCATTGGTGAGGAGCTCTTAGAGTAACTTTTGCCAGATTAAAGACACAGTGCAATGCTCAGAGTATGGGAAATGTATGTTTCAAAGTCTAAGATTTAGTCTTGCCTCTTCCCAGCCTATTCTATGATTTGTATAACTGCTTTCTTGAGTAAAAATAATGTTAGTGATAAGCAAGAGTAGTTTTATATGATATTATTATTAATATTATAGCTGTTTCATGTTAGTGAACTGCTTGTGAGATCTGGATCTTTTGCTGGAAGCCACCATTAGGATTTAAATTCCACAAATACATTTGGATAGAGTTGCTCCATAAAGACTTTGGGAATAGGTCAGGCCTGCCCTTTGAACTATTAGAATATGCTGTTTGTTGGATGATGAGAGTTATTTTTGTCTGTACTTGGTCTTGTTCTCTGTACTTTCACTGAAATATTCGCATGTGTATTTTAATAAGTCTTGTAACTTTCCTGCTGGAATATATTTGCATTTATTTGTATTAACTCAGTGTTTGCATTGATTGTTTTATCTAAAACAAGACAAGGAGAGAAAAACATGAGTACAATTTATTCACAAAGAAAATTGCTTTTCACTGAAGCAGGTGTTAGAATGAAATGTGTTTCTAAATGCAGAAGGTGCCTGGAATTTTCCCTCTATCAAAGAATTTCTTAAGAAGCAAAGTTCAAATATTCAGCTATTTAAAGTCATAATTTAAAAAGCATTCTGTACAAAACCACAATCTGTTTTTCAGCTTTATGTGACTCAGAGTGGTTTTCTTCTGAAGAACTATCTTTAGTTTTTGCAAGCCCACAAATCCACTTAAAACACAAGTGAGGAACAATCATCTTAACTTTCCTTGGGTTTTGATGATGTTAGTTTGATTTTTAAATTCACCTTTATAATTTCAAGGATTTTTTTTAGCCCAGTTGCCAGAGCTTTAAAATTAATCAGAAATCCATAATCAGAGTTTATTCATAAGATTTGATTTGAAAAAGCCATCGACAAGCTCTCAAGCCATGACCTTGCAGCACTCATAAAGTCATCAGCTGGACTGCACAGAGGCTGTGGGTGACATGATGAGAATCTTTTTCCCTCAGTTTTAAGAGCCTGAGTGCTGAACTTCTTGGCTAGGTGTGATTGACAGTCTTAATCTCAACTGCAGAATGACAGAATAATCAGAATAAACTGAGTGGGGAGAGACCCACAAGGATCATCAAATCCATCTCCCGGCCCTTCACAAACCATCCCCAAGAGTCACACTGCGTGCCCTAGGGGATTGGCTAAACTCTTCTTGGACTCCATCAGACTTGGTGCTCTACCAATTGACTGGATCACAAAAAAACCCAGACATTTTTTGTAGGAATGGCTCAGCTGGATGTAAAGGGTAAAAGTGGCTTCTTATTTCTATGGCAATGCTTATAAATAGGTAGTACTTATATCTTCACTGCAATTGCACAGTAAAGAGAGCCATATGAAACACAGAAAACAAAACTGATGCAGGTTTGTTCTTTGAAACTCCACCACTGGAGCAGCAGGAGAACACAAAGGTGTCTGCCAGAGGAAGGGCCAGGACCTGCACTGTGCCAGTGTGCTGTGCCTCTTTGTGGTGGCTGCTGCAGAGCAGCATCTGCGTGACACAAGGCAGTGAAATCACTTCATCACCAGGACTTGATCACCACCTGGTTTTCTGTCTGTCCTGCAGCTCAGAGCCTGCAGCTCCCAGCCCACGTCCCAGGGCTCTGCAGTGATTAAAACCTGGCACAGGGGCAGCCTTTGGCACCTGGGCACGCTCCCAACATCACCTGAAGGGTGATAAGCCACCAGGGTTTCTTCATGGAGAAAAGGGAGAATTCCCCTTGCATGTGGCATCCTCTGCTGTATTCTTTTTGCACATATGTCTGTCCCCTTTACTTTTCAGTTTCCTGGCTTTCTGTCCAAAATTTTTACTGCACATTAGTCTGCTGTGTCAACAAAACATATGTGTGATTGAGTCATGGTGTGCTGTGAGCTGCAACGATTGGATAGTGTTCTGATGGAGCTGATATTCAGCTTATGTGGAAGATAAAATAATCATGTTGTGTTTTGACTCATGCACCCAAATCTCATGTGTGGAGATGGAGGAGTTTATGAGGAATCTGTAACGTAAAATTGCCATTGAAAGGTGGATTAATGTAAAAGAACTGATTCAGACCATAATTCTATTGCTTTCTGCAGCTATTTCACCCAAGCCATAGGTGCTTTCCCTGGTGATACCATGAGGTGTTTGGGTGAGAATGGCATAAAGAACCACCATAAACACCATACAACTTAATTACATCACCCATATGGCAGCAATCTTAGTACCAGGCTCCAGTTTCAGACCTACATCCGATTAACAGCTGTAAAATGTCTGTTCCTTTAAACAGTCCAGTCAAATTACTTTTAAACAGTAATTTGCAAAAAAGACCTAAATAAAAGCTGGTGTAGGCATTGGTGAAAACTGGTGAATTAATTAAATATCACCAAAGCATCAATACTATAAACCAATGAACCAACTTTCAAAAATATTGATGAAAGGTAAGAATGAGTGCTGTAAATAGGAGACTTTAGGAAGCTTTAAATAAGAATCATTGTGTATGCAGCCAATTCCTGAAGTCTTTCCCAAAAAATACTTGTTTCCCATAATTCTAATTGATTTATGAAAACTCAACCCATCATGCACAACCTTTGAGAAGCTTATGCTGCATATGTCAGTCCATTAGAGTGATAAAACCTCACAGTGAATGTGTTGTTAATGAATAACCAAGCTTCAGCTAAATGACTGCTGATGTCTTTTTCCTTCTTGATTAACAGTGGAACTCCATCACGATGGGTCTTATTGAAAACAAGCTAAAAGTAATCTTGATTGAAACATGCCTATTCAAACCCTAAATCATCAGAATTCTTCAGCTTTGATGAGGGCCCAATAATTAGCTGAGTTGCAATAGACCTGTGCCATAAACAGCATGAATCAGAACATGTCTGCTTCTAAGACTTATTATTTGTATTACTGTAGCACCTAGAGGCCACAGGCAAAATCTGAGTTTCCCTGTGCAAACAAGACCCCAAGTCCAACAGAATGCAGCCAAAACAAAGGCAGGCTTGGCAGTGAAGGCTACTCTGTGGAAGAAAAGCAGAGCAGTTGGCATGGGAGTGCACAAGATGCCACCTTTGCTGCCCTCCTGCTTTTTCTTTGCATGGTGCAAATGTTAAACAAAAAGAGACAGGAGCAGAGGGCAAGGAAGTAAAGGGACAGGGCTGACAGCAGCTGGGATGGGAAATAATGAATTATAAGAGGGAAAATAGATATGTAAAAGGGAGAGGTAAGGGAAGAGATGGCGTCAAGAGAAGCACAGGAGCTCAGGATTCTGATGCTGATTCCTGAGCTGAGAGAAAGCAGCTGTGCAGTAAGAACAATCTTGTATTTGGGTCTCATGCAGGGGACTGTGTGGTGGCCCTCAGTGTTTTGCTGGAGAGGGATCATAAAGTCAGCAACAACAAGAGATTGAGTCAGTTAATTTAGACAGTTCTCCTACTTTGGGCATCACCAATTATATTGCTCCAGACAGACATTTAGACAATAATCAAAGATTATTTTCATTCTTTAGTAGCATCTTTTAAGCATTTGAACATAGTTTCCATATCGGCTGCCAGTTTTCTTTCCTTAAGACTAACTAATCCAGGTCATTTTCTGTTTTCCTTTAGAGCATGTGCTTGCCACACTTCTGATTCTTCTCCTTGCTACATGTCAGTGCTGGTGTGCATTCCCTGACCTTGGCTCCTGTATTCAACAGCTGCCCTGCCAGTGCTGGCAAGAGCAAACAGAAGTGATGCTGGAGAAACAGTTTTGTGGATACTTGTTTTAGTTTTACTTAGATGATATTTTTCTCTACCAGATGAAACTGTCCTGGAAGACAGTGCTGGAAACCCTTGTGAGTCAATCTAGGTGACATTCACTGCTCTCCTGCTGACAGGCTTGTTAGCCTATTAAAGAAAGAAATTAGGTTTGTTTGACGTGATAAACTCTTGACAAATTAATGGTGGCTATTAGTCATCATCTAATTTTTGTCTAGGTGCTTGCAAAGTTTATTTGCTTGGGGTTTTTTTGTGCCTCTTGATGGTGGACGAGCCAACACAGCGATGGGTGATAGTGGAAGGTGGAAACACTCAGTTCTCTCTATTCTATGTCTGCCTGGTGTGTAGTTCCTCAGTCCCATGTCATCTTCCTATCCCTTTTTAAACAGTTCCCACCATAGGCTGAAATCTTAGATCTCTGTCACTGCTATTAATTATGCTCACCATCCAGTCAGAATTGACCTTTCTTGTGAGATTTGCTGCAAAATATATTAAAAATGATCAAAAGCTCCTCTCACTATGTGCTGACAGCTTTCCTTCTACCTCGCAGCCTCCTGAGACCCAGGCTAAGAGTGCTGGGGCTCTCTCCTGCCAGCCACTCG
Source organism: Motacilla alba alba (assembly GCF_015832195.1). Classification (NCBI taxonomy): domain Eukaryota; kingdom Metazoa; phylum Chordata; class Aves; order Passeriformes; family Motacillidae; genus Motacilla; species Motacilla alba. The sequence goes on from NC_052022.1 coordinate 7,827,437, forward strand.
TTCCCATCCCAGTGCTCCATCTCCTGCATGGAGACAGTCCTGTGTTCTCCATCCTCCCGAGTGCTGGGGCGTGAAACCAACCTGAAGCAGCCCAGCCCAAGCCTAGGTATTCCACCTGCTTGGATTTGAGGTTCTTTTCCATTACAAAGTCTTGTGTTCACTATGCCTTGAGTCATCATCTGTCTTCACAGTTCAACCATTTACTTCATGGTCAGAATCAAACTGGAGATGGTCTCCTTCCTTCATCCTTACATAGAACACCCCTTGAAGCTACCTGATGATATGGCTTTGGGACACAGGGTACACTGGATCCCTATGGTCTTCCCTGGTGTTCTCTTTTTTCCTAGTTCCATAGCAGGACCTCCTGTGCTGAGTTCGGCTAAAACGGTCCTTGGAACCCCTTTAAAACCTTGGGCTTCCCAAGGTGAGTATCTTGGTGCAAACCAGGCTTGTGATGCCCCATGCTGAGCCGGGGCTGGCAACATTCCTTCCGGCAGAGCCGAGGAGATGCGCCTTTGGCCGCTCGCTGCTGAAACGCCGTGGCGGGGCCGGACAGCGGCGGGGCTGGACAGCGGCGGGACAGCTCCTGCCCTGCCGGATCTCTTTGGCACCAGAAGCGTCACAGCAAGAGAGCAGCGCAGCTCCCTTCACCCTTTCCTTCCCTTTGGCCCCTCTGCTGCTTTCTGCCGCCGCCGGCGGGGCAGCAGCGGCGGGGCCGGTCCCCGCGGGGCGGTCTCGGCGGCGCGGCCCCGCCGCAGCCGGCAGCGACGCCCCCGTGGCGGGGGCGCGGATGGTCTCTCCCGGGCCGGCGGGAGCGGCTGTGACACCTGCTGGCGGCGGCGGGCCGGCCCACGGCGGGCGGGGCGGGGGGAGCGGGGCGGGCGGGCAGAGCGTGCCCGCTCGGGGCGCTCCGCGGCCGCGCCCGGCGCTGCTGCGCTGCCGCCGCCCGGCGCGGGGCACGGCGGGGCCGGGCGCCCCCTGAGCACCGGCGCGCCGGGCACTGCGGTATCGGAGCTGCCGCGGCGGCGGCTCCGCGCCCCCCGCCCGTCCTCCTCTTTCTCCTCCTCCTCCTCCTCCTCCGCCGCGCCACTTCCAGGGGAGGCTGGTGTCATGCGGCTGGCGCCGAGGGAGGGGTGCCCGGGGCCGCAGCAGCAGTGAGAGCCGCCGCGCCGAGCCCCTGCGATGACAGCCATGAAGGAGCAGCCGGCGCACCCGGGCGGCAGGGGGAACCCGCCGCCGCCGCAGCCCGACCAGGTGCGACCCGCGGCGGGAGGCGCCGAGGGGCCGGGGATGGACGGGGCGGGGGACGGCCGCCGTCCCGGAGAAGTTGTGCGGAGCCGAAGAAAAGTGTGCGGGAGGAAGACGGGGGACACGGGCGCCCTCGGGGCGGTTCGGCCGGGGGGAAGAGGGAGCCCCGCGGAGCTGTCTCGGGGATGCGCTGGGGCCGCCCGGAGGGGACCCAGTCCGGATCGCATCGGGGCTGGGATGCCGGTCAGCCCGGCCCCGGCGGCAGCGGGTCCCGCAGTAGTTTGCGCTCCGCTTCCCCGCGAGTTGCGCCGGGGGAGCCGCACGGGCGGGGGATGCTGCCCCGGCCGCGGTGGCGCGGCGGGAGCAGCCGGGGCTTGCCGGCGGTGCGGGGCGCTCCTCATCGCCGCCCGCTCCGCTCGGGGCGGGCCGGGAGCGGCCCCGGAGGCCGGGGAGGTTTTCCGGGGGGATTTTGGCAGCGGCCGGGCGGCCGTCACGTCCCTTGGCCCGACGGTGCCGCCCCGTGGGCTGGCGGGGCTGAGGCTGGCGGGGTGCTGCGGCGTCTCTCGGCACCGGCTCGCTTCTCTCGGGCGGCATATGAGACACAGTACCGGGGAGCAGCCGAACTTGGATGTCATTCTCGCAAAATCGAAGTTTTCATCACCAGATCGCTGCGCCTGATGCTCCCGGGCGACAGGATCTAAGGCATCGTGAGGGATGGGGTTGTCCCCGGGGGACCCTCCGGCAGCCGGGGCGGGGCGGGGGTCGTGCCGGAGCCGGAGCCTCGCCCCTGCCCTCGGCACCCGGCGGGAGAGGCCCCCGGCAGCGCTCAGCCCTCCCTCTCCCCAGGCATCTTAAAATATGCCAACCCCAGCGGAGGGGGTTTTTTGCACATCACATTGTCCGTGCGCGCCGCTTTTGGTTCGGAACTCCGGCTCGCTGAGCGGGCTGGCAGGACGTGGGCAGCTGCATTTCACGTTTTCATTCTCTGCTACATCTATGCACGGAGCTGAGCTTTCCTTCGCTACGCTCGCATTGGGTGAAAAGCGGCGGCAGTGGAAGCTGCTGGGCTCAGATCTGCCTTAGCAAGCCTGAGTACCCAGTCCTGCAAGCACAGCCGGGCTGCACGTTCAGCTCTGAGGTGTCCAGCAGCAGTGAACCCATTCATTTAAATAAATTTATGCTCTGCTCTCTGCTCAAAAATGTATGCACTATGGCACATTTTCGTGTAGTGCTAGTAAAATAATACATTTGATCCTTCTTGAATGAATTATTTGCATAAGTTACATGATGTGAAATAGATGGGTAACTTCCACCAGTGCTTAAATTCTGTGCAAATAGTAGAATTTATGGAAAAGTGAAGATCATTTTAAATAGGCTCAGAGGTTCATGGAGCTCGTAAATTTCAAGGACATTGTTTTCCTTTAGAGGGATACTGCTATTAGATGTAATAAAAAGTACTTGAACTTAACCAATCTCTATTTCTTTATATTCAGTTCAGAGGTGTTGAATTGGCAATTGTTATTGGAGGTGGAAATCTTTTCAAAGCAAGATTAATATTGTATGAAAAAAAATTACCAGTTTGACTGCTTTTTTAGGCTGTAATGAGGAACAGCAGTAAGATATCAATTTAAAGCACACTAAATATTAAGAGTTTAATCCTAAATATAGAAATATGACTGCCTGAGTGCTCTGGAGTTCTCAGCCTCTCTCAGTGGTGGATGTGGCAGCCACTGGTTTGTCTGTGGGCCTGGCTGAATGAAGTGTAGGTGGGAAGTCCTGTATATTTGGATTGGAATTTTCAGACTGAGCTCGCTTTTCTTGATTGAAGTTGATGTTGAATCAGCTTTGGTTGCCTGTTATCTTAGGCGCCAGGGACATCATGGCATGCAAAATGTTGCTTTTAGTGGATAGCAAGTCTTTCTATGGGTTTGAATGCCCATCATAAGGACAGAGGTCTGAATCCTGCAGTGAGCTCTGTGCAGAATGAGGCCAGGATTGGGGATGTCCATTCATGCAGCTCTGCAGCAGCCAAGATCCATGGGACACGCTCAGCCCTGGGCAAGGCTGGACCAGAGGCTGTGTCTGACTTCAGGTTTGTGCTGGAAACCATTCTTAGTGCAGCAGTGTGTTGTGGCTGTGATCCTGACGAAAGAATATTACAGTTTCAAAGCTTTTTGTTGGCTTTTCAGGGTTGTAGTTGAAGAGTTGGTGCTGTGATGAACATGGAGGGAAGAAGAAAAGGGGTTCAAATATTCATTCTGCTTTTCCACACCCTACAGCACTCTCATGGGCTTGCTCATATGGAAAATGCATCATTTTTGGGGCCTTCAGTAAATCCATCTGTGTGTACTCATGTTTCACATTGCATGTTGCTAGTGAGCTTGTGTGAACTTGTAGTGTCACTGCATTTGACACCTGGAGTTTATTGACCTATTTGTAACAAGGAGGTGTCTGCTCTGAGAAGGGCTTCCTGAGGCAGCAGGGCCAGCACATCTTTTCTGATGGAGAAGTAGAAAGTCCTAGAAAAAATAAGGAGTTGTACCAAGATCTTCTTAGTGTAAATCTCTTCCCTGAATGCAAAGTCTGGTTTTACAGACTTTTCTGAGAGCAATCATACCAAAGGTGAAGCATTTCTGGTAAATGTATCGGCTTGTGACCCAAGATGGGATTTCAAATTACATCAGGCTAATGCTGGGATTCTCCATTTTAAATAAAAGCTTGGATTGACTGACTGAAGCATCCACAGCCATCACCTTATGAATAATAGGATACAATTTCATATCCAACACTTCCTCTGATAGTACTTTTAAACCAAGGCTCCCCTGGGACAAGGCATCCAATAACAACTTCCATTAACTGTGCTAATGATGTTTTGGCATTCGGTTTGATAAATTAGCCAGATTTATTCTCACCTCGCTGCTGAATGATGAGTCATATTTATTGCAAAAATTACAGTTTTACGTTCAGGTGATATATCTGCAGAAGGGAAAATAGCTGTAAATTATCTGTGTTTCTGGAAGGCTCTATCCAAGTGCTCAGACTTCTGTCACTTGAGTGCTGTGTCAGGAGTTAATGTGGCTCCTTCAGTTCCCCTTAGAGGACAAAAATGAGTGGTTTTCATCTTGTAGCTCTTAAGAACTATCTTGGGGTCTTGGACAATGTTTAGTGATCTTTTTTAGAAGGCACAACCATTTGGTAGTCAGTGGACACAACATATTTGAAAAATATAATGTACCTGAATGACTTGCTGGTTGATGAATGTTTCTGTCTTTACAGATGAAAAACTAAGATAATTCCTCTAGGTATTACCTTTGTGAGGCTTCAGTCTGTTTACAAGAAGCCAGATGATCTACACCACCTGGTGCTACTCGCTGTTCTTTGTGTGTGCAGAAGACAGACCTTTGAAATTTATAATCATTTTCTCCCAAGCCTCTTTTACTCTCCCAACCTGATGTCTTTTTAAAATTGATTTTAAAGCAGAAAAAAAAAGAGGTTTGGTTTTGTTTATTTGTTTGTTTTTGTGGGTTTTTTTGTTGCTGTTTGTTTTTTTGGTTTTGCTTTTTACTGTATATAATTTTAGAATCTACTATATTATTCTTCTTAAAACAGGCAAGGTCAAATCAGATGTTGTGTTGTACTGAATCGGGATTTATTTAATAATTTAAATTACATGTTTACTAAAAAAACCACAGACAACTGGCTACTGTTTGTTTGACTGTCTTGATTTCAGGAGTTGACTTTTTCTGTCTCAGGACCAGTTTTGGTGGTCACCAGACAAGTGACACATTCTAACATCTGAATAAAAGACAATTATCTGCATTTTATTTTTTCAGTGACTAAAGCCAAAATATTTTTTTTTTATGTCTTTCTTCATTGCTTTTCTTCTTTTCCCAAAACCAGACTCTGATCTTATAGTGGGAAAAACACTGATGGATAGCTGTGTCTGTCCATATTCACCTTAATGAGGTTTTATCAAGGTGAAAGGGCTCTCTCTTGCCTCACTCAGGTCAGTTTGAGCTTGATGGTCAGGAGGAAACTTGAACTTTTAATCGCATACACACAACAGTTCCAGTATTTGAAAGATTTAGTCAGGTGGTCAAGTTCATGTTCCCCATTCCTGTTTGTGTGCAGGGCTGGCTTCAGGCTGAAATTAGAAATCCAGTTCTAGTACATAATCCAAAGTGACTTTGCATTTTTCCTGCTCACCAGCCTGGTGGAACTTTTACCTTGCTTTGTTGTGAAATTTACACAACAACTTACACAACTTACTGGTTTCAACAAGGTTCAACTCAATGTCACAAACAGTAGGTAAGAAAAGCCAATAGTAGTGGTGAAATAAGGTCATATTATTATGACCAGAATATTTCATCAAGGGCTATCATTTAAGTATTAAATTAAACTTTTAAATTCTTTTTCTTACACCCTATAGAGGCCACACTATATCTGTGCTGGATCCAGCAAGGGGGATTACAGGCTAGCAGTATCTGTTGACTGTGTGACCAGCTTCACAAGAAGCTCATAAGAAAATGTATTCCCTGTGGTGGTTTGTAATATTGCTCAGGATTCAGATTCTAGAGGAAGGCACAGGATGTGTCATCTTTCAAAGAGTACATGTGGCCTTTGCTCACTTTCTCTTTGCCTGTGACTGTTTCTGTGTAGTTCAGCCGTGTACCGATGGTGGTGATTGGCACAAAAAGCCTGGAGCTTGTCTTCCACCTTCACTGCAGTTCTTGTCTCCTGCTCTGAGCTGCGTGGGGCAGGGGTGAGCAGGATCTGGCGTTGGTGAGATGCTCCTGATGGTAATTGAGGAGCATCATTGTCTGTGACGCCTGGCACCTGCTCTGAGTGCGTGCACGATCTCGGGGAGCTTGAGCCACACGCATGGCTGAAGTTTTCAGGGTCTGCAGAGCACATGCGGGTATTTCTCTGTACCTCTCAAATTCACAAGTGATGAGTGTCCAACAAGTGTCAGAAACTCACTTTCCTAATGCAGAAAACTTCACCAAGACCCTTCCAGTCATTTATCCAGCCTCTGCCCTGGGGCACAAGCACAAAGAGTCTCTGCTGGTGGACACAGGGCAGGGTGATCATGTTGATGCTCTCTTGCTCTTGGTACCCTCCCCTCATGGTTCTGATGCCTTTTTGCAATGTGCCTTGCTTGCAAAACAGCATGTGGGAACTTGGGCAGCATCATACAGCACCTGAATTTCCAGCATGTAGAGCCCTCTGCTTGCAGGTGGATTAAAGGGATTACCTAATGCAGTAAATCAAAAACTGTGAAACAGGGCAATCTTTTTGGCTCTTCTGTGTTAGAAAGAATTGCAGGCACGCTAGGTTACATAGTAGCCTCAGATATTTGAACATATATATTGTATTAGCTGTTTTTAAAAACCCTGTCTGTGTTTTTTTCCAGCATCCTTCAATTGAAAGTATTGCTTCAGGCAAACTATTTTGATAATTAACAAGAGGGAGGAACTCTTTAAGCAAACAGCGATGCTGTTTGATGTTATTCTCAAATTTGAAACCCGTCATTTTAGCACTTCTTAATAACTTGGAGGCATTTAGAGATCATATGCATGTGTTAGTGACAAACAAATGTGACCACAGACTCTCTTCCCATGGTGGTAGTAAATGCAATAAGTGATCCCTAGAGGGGTATAATTGTTGTTGTTGTGTTTTGTTGTGGTTTGGTTTTTTTTTTAACGAATAGAGTTTTGAAATTTGTCTGACCTATGGAAGGACATGTAGGTGTACAAATTTGCATTTCACATATTTTGCTTTCTTTAACATTGCGTCTCAAGACACAGGTAGTCTCACCTGCTGCCCCACCTGCCTGTGTCCCGTGCCTGTAAATTGTTGGCGCTGTCTTTGTGAGTCTTACAGGACCTGTGTCATATTTCAAGTGGATGCATTAGTCGCAAAATCTCGGATGTCTCAAACTCTGTCCCTTTCCACTTTAATCATGCACTTCTTTTACGCTTCACTCAGCTGCATCGAATGATGTTCATGAATATATGATAGTAAAAAGAACAATGCTGATGGTGACTGATGATGATAAATTACTGTATTTATCCATTAGGAAGGACATTGGATGACCTACAGATCTGAGGCTGAAGCTAAAAGACCTTTTTTAATCTTTCTTAACACGGCTGGCAACAGCCACATCACTTATTATGTGTTATTTATGTAGAGAATCTGTAAATAGTTTTGACCGATTCTAAGATAAAATAGATAAGATAAAACCCCTCTGGCGTTTGGAGGATATTGCCTAAGAAAATCAATTAGGGAGTATTAAACAATGTGATAATTTAAGGAAAATAATGATTTTATAAAAGCTTTTGGGGGCATATTTTAGACTGCCTGGGGCAGTATTTAAAATTTGCAGTTCCTTTGGGGAGGAAAGAAAAGCATTTTGTAGCTTTCCAAAAAACAAACCAAGCCAATATTGAAGTTTTATTTTTGAGAATATGGAGAGAATTCCAATTGCCAATGGGAAAACTTGCTTGAAGTGCTGGGCAAGTGCAAGAAAGTAAATCAAACACTGCCAGTGTGACTGATCATTCATCCCCAGTGTTCGTTCTCTCTGCTCCTGGTGGTGCAAAGACTGCTGACCTCCTTTCCCCCTTTTCCGTCCTAAGGCTTTAGAGCCTGGTTAAATCAAAGCATTTAAGATAGATTGGGGGAGTTCTTCAGAACAAGGATTTGAGCATAAGTCCACCTAATTATGAGTGATGGTGTGCTGCAGTTTTGAGTCTTAAGGAAGAGCTGTTTACATCAGTGGTCTAACGACAATTCTAAATAAAGATGTAATTGCTCTGAAAGTTGGGTGACCTGAGTCAGTGCAGTTCCAGAAGAGTCCCTTGGCCTGCAGTAGGTTACAGTTGGGATAAGCACGTGGTAGCATTTTAGTTAGGATCAAAAACTTACCAGGAACAAATCCTGACTGATCCTGATGAATTTTCACTTGCGCCTTGGAGCAGTTTCAGAGCTGGATTCCCTTGGGATGAAGTGAAAGGAGCTGATGTGCTCCAGGAGCACTTGTGGGGTGCACCAGCTCTCAGGGGGTATCAGGTCCTTGGGATCAGACTGGAGCTGGTTCATGTAACCTCCAGAAATACAGAAGGTGTCCAAATCAGGTCCTTAACTATGGGAATATATCACGCCAGACTCCATTGTCTTCATGCAGGAAAAAAACCATTTTTTATTCACAAAACTTATTTTTATACAGTTTCACAGACTTCGTGTGTGACTCCAATTGGTTAGTAGCTTTCTTGTCAGCTACTTTATTGGTTAGTAATTGGTTACTATTTTACTTGTCTATCAAATCTCTCTATTCTTAAATTGTTTACATATTTTCTTCACTGGTTCTCATGGGATAGATTTATTGTTTATGCAGGTGTTAGTTGTTTTTCACCCTGGAATAGATTGTTATGTTAAGGAACTGTTCACACCAGGATTGCTTTCACATGGGAACTTGCAAAGTGCCAGCTTGCCAGGCTAGCCATGGATCTAACAGAGCAGGCCTGATTTTATGAGGCTTTTCTTTGGTAATTTTTCTACCTTACTGCAACACTTAACAGGTATGGCTTTGCAGTTCTGCTGCTCTCTCTTTGCTGTACAAATTTAACAAACATAGAAGGTGATCAATACATGCGTATATTTAAAAGCAGCTGTATGATTTTGGATTGTTTTTTTGGCTTAGGCCTGATACAACTACATTGCATGACTGTTTTTTTTCATTGTAACACTGGATCAGTTTCTTACATGTCTGTAGGTATTTGTTTGCTATTTTTCAACCATACCAGTGTTCATTGCCTCCCCAGTCGAGACAGAAATATACTGACATGAATGAGTGAGTTACAGGTGGTGGAGAGGTCTCACTTTCACTGAGATGCTTATGAGGAGTGCTCAGAATCTGAAATAGACAGCAGGAAACAAAAGGAGTGTAAGGTTTATAGAGGAGGTTCACAGATCATATGATCTTCTGTAACTGAGATTTTTTTCCTAGCTCTACACAGAGGGATGTATCTGAAAGAGTTCCACTAACTTGAAAGGGAATGGAGATTATGAAATTGGAGGTTAAAAGCCCTTGTTCTGTTCTTGACTGGTTGCAAAATTTCTGTGTGATTTAGGTAGGTCCTTGAAGGCTGCAATTTCAGAAATAATGTCAGTGTTTGAGCTGTGTTATTGTTTTGGGAATTTGAAGTGTCAGAGTTGCCTGTGATGGACCTCCAGTGCACATTTAGGGAAAGCTGGCTGCCTTTTAAAATGTTACTGAGCAATGCCATAGGGAAGGGGCTCACATGTGGTGGTCTGTTAGTAAGACAGTGGCTCACTGATATTTGTGTACTTCTGTGAGAAAAACACCGAGATTTAGGAGTATCCTCACAATCCAGAGGGGCTGCAGGAAGGTTGGTGTTGTTGGTAGTTGTCTAAGGGTCTCGATTTCTGCCCTTTGGGCAGGAACCTGAGATTATATGAAACACAGTGGTCATCATTTAGGGTGCAATTGCTGCTCCCAAAGTGTTGCATTTCCATGTGTCTGTGTTTACTGTGCCAGTGGAGCAGCCCCACAGGTGTCTGGGGAGGGGTTTTGGCATTTGGTTATGACTCGCCCTCAAGACCATTTATGCAACCTGGAGATTCCAGGGGGAAGATTTTCTAATTATTTCAATACGGATTGTGTCTGGGAATGGAGTCTCACATTAGAAAATTTTTGTGGTCCTGAAAAAAAGAGCCTGTGTTAGAAAATCATTTTAATCAGATTTTCTTGTATTATCCATTTTCCATCAATTATTCCAGGAAAATGGTAAATAAAGAGCATACTTAGGAATGTTGGGTATGATCCAGTTGAGCTTTCAATGATTATCTCTGAAGTGGTTCATAGCACTAAAAGCAGCATTTTATCTGCATAATTCTATGATTTTGGGTAGAATTAGTACTACCTGTTTATCTCACCCAGCAGATTTGGGCTGTAAATTCCTCCTTTGTTCTTGCTGCCAGCACAATCCCGTGTGACTGAGCTGAGCACGATGGACTCTTAATCACTCACCTATTTTTCAGTGATCTGTGGATGCTGAGGACCCAGTGCTGGTGTTGCTTTCATATCACTGTGAAAGCATTTCCATCATTTCTAGGAACTTGTACTGGTTATAAGGAAGAGAGGAGCAGCACACAAAAATTGTCAGCGAATTGCAACAAACCTGAGAGGAACAGGTTTTTTTTTTTTTTTGCCTGTGTTGTGCTTAGTGTGCTCAGGTAGAGTATGGAGTAATGAGGCATAGTCACATTTACATGGAAACACTTCCCCTAATGAGGGGAATGGCATTATCTGTTTTACTGTAGTGGATTTCCATTAAAAGCAGGACTTCAGCACATCCACCATCTAAAATGTGGGCTGGGACGAGCTTGGTGGAAACAAGGCACATAAATAGGAGGGATGGGATGGATGAGGTGGAAATCTCTGGCTGTGACTAGTTAAGGGAGAAAACAGATAGAGTGTAAGAAATCCCTTCCAGGTGCTGCTCTGCATTGCAATCGAGTGCCTGATCTTGCACAAATCATAACAAGAGACAATAGGTACATAAAATGAAAAAAAGGAAAAAGGAGAGTGAAATAAGGAGCATATTTTTCAAGGCAGGCAATTTAACCCTTGGGATAGAAATGCTGAGGTAAGTTTTGAACTCTGCACCTTTTGATGTCTTTAAATGAAAAATGGTTTCCAGAAAGATGCCCAAGCAAAAATTTTTGGCCCTTGGGTAAAGGTAGTATGCCAGGGAAATGTAATGGGTTGCAGTCTACAGGAGATGGAATGATGAGGATACCTTGGTGAGTCAGTGAATTACTGAGAGTTTTACTATTGTTGATAGTCAATACAAATGAACTCCTATGAGATAAAAACCACAAACCTTTATTACAATCATCTCTCTTTTTTTCCCCGCTTTCTGCTGCCTGACAGTGATGGAAACTTCCTCCTTTTCTTTTTATGTGCTACTGCAAATCTTTGTTGTAATAGGAAAGGAATCATAGGTTATCTTATATCTGAGCTAGAGAGAACTTTTCCTGAAGAACTGCAGACTGAAGTATGGAATTATACTGATTTCCATGCAGCACTTGACAAAACTTAATATATATTTACTCTGGGGTCTGAAAGCTGCAGCTGTGACTATGGAAAGGATTTCAAAGGCTGCACTTTGGCTGGATGTGGTCAGCATTCATCCATGACCTGGCATTACTCTCATGCCAGGACCTTGATCTGGTTGTAAGTACTATGCAATTTTTTTTCTTTTTTTTTCTTTCTTTTTTCTCCTTGAGGGAGCAAGAATTTCAGTTATATGGCATCTCACTTGCTATAAAGATTTAGAGGAAAGGACTTTTTTTTTTTCCCCTTTCCTTTTTATTGCATATCCTTTTTATTGAGGCGAAAGCAACTTGGTGTGTGTCTTCCTTGTGAATGTGCAGTATGGTACTTGGGTTAAAGCAGGCACAAAAACACAGGACACCTGTTTGGTGGCTTTAGCAGGTCCATGTTGGGCTGTGCACATGCAGTAGTGTTCCCCCAGCTCTAGTGGAGTGACTCCATCTGTTGGGTGGGTCACTTGTTCTGTACCTCAGGGAGGTGTTTACCTCCCAGCAAGTCTTGTTTTACAGCTGGTATGTTGGGACTTACTCTTGAGACACTGCACATGGTAGGCAGACAAAGTCTGTACTTAAAAGTACTTGTAGAAGCAATGTTTAGTCACTGAAAATGAGTTAACTGGTTCTACAAAGGCTCTTGGATTTAGCTGACAGATTACTGGGAGGCTTTTGCCCTTAAGGAGTTTCTTGAGGTTCTTGGTGTGGAAAAAAGCTGTGCTTTGAGATTAAATTATTCAGGTGTTTTTCAAAGTAATTAAGGCTTCTAGCATTTAATGTTTTATGTATGCAGTTAAAAATGAAGGTTGATTAAATCACAACAAAGCGAAGTTTATTCACAAACGATAGATCGTAATGTCTCTTTTGTGACTGGTGGAATGCTGTTGAGCCCACTTCATTACATTGAAAATTGAACCATTATATTAGTGCCATTTTTTCTAAGTGATGACATTGTTAAAAAGCAGGCAGTAGAATTTGATGCAGTACAGCCCTGGCTGTGCTAAGTAGTGCAGAATACTTTTTTTTTTTTCTGTCAAGTATCTGATTTATAGACAATTTTTCAGTCTGTGTTTTTGAAATGGCCAGGTGAGCTATACAAAACTCAGCAAGACCAGGAGGCAGGCCAAAGTAATGATTTTCTTGTTGGAAAGTAATAGACATGCCAGTATAGCATGTAATAACAGCAGGTTTTACAGAGTGCTGCAGAACAGTAGGAGTGTGAAACACATACGTTGCATAAATTATCTGTGCTTGCATTTCTGCAGAGTTCTGGGCCTGAGTAACTCATTCATACTTTTTTGGTTTTTTTTTTTTTTCTTCTTTTTTTTTTTTTTTTTCTCCCAGTCACTGACAGTATCAATGCCTGAACTCCTTCAGCCTTTTAAAAGCTTTACCTGTCTTACCTGCTCTGGATTGAGTACCTTGTCCTTTGGGTACTTATACTTGCTGTTCAGGAATCAGTGAATGGTCTTTGAACTCTAACAGCAAATCAGACCTCACTGTTGCAGGTTCCAGTGTTGTCTCTCATTATCCTCTTCCCTATCAGGACAAACACAGAAACACCTAAGACACAAATTCAGAACATCCCCTATGTGCTGTGTCAGTGTGAGCTCATCTGTGCAAGTATTTATTATTTATTCTGAGTCTGCTTTTTAAAGGGCTACTTCCATAATAACACTGAAGTTTTGTACTCTTCCAATACTGTTCCTTGGTCAATGTGAAGATCTGGAGACAGACTTTGTCCGTAATTTTTTTTTGGCCCATAATTTTCATCCATAATTTTTGGATATTTTACGTGAGCACACAGAAAGGCACCTTGTCCTGCATGTCTTGTGTTTGCCTTCCTGTACTCTCAGCCTATCCCATGCATTGTATCAGCTTCTTCTTCTGTCTGGGATCCCTCCACTTTCTCTTTCACAGCTTCCAGGGAGGTCTGGGGCCTCTCCTAATAATTTCTGTAAAAAATAAAGAAACCAAAGTTGCTCAAGATTATCTGTGCCAAGCTTAGAAAAGGCAATGTAGGTTAGAAGAACCCTGGTTGTTGGAGAGAGAGATGTTTCAAGAGTGTAAATCCTTTAAATTTCTTGGACATTTGAGACAAATACATGAAAAACTAGTGAGCTATGTGAAATATCTTAAGGGACCCTTCATCAGCTTCCACTGGTCCTGGAGAAAACATAGTAGGTGTTTTTTAATCAGCAAAGGTTTCACATTTTTGTTCTACTGAGATGGAAACTTCCAGGTGATATTAATAGACTTTTTCCACATGGGAAAAGATTCTCCCTTTGTTTTTGCCCTACCTGGCATATAGTTGTTTTTGTATTTTATTTTAATCACTTTTTTTATTTTCATTCCATCAGAGAAAAGGAATGTTCCTATGGAGATAACATTTTCATGTTATGAAAGTGTTTTCAGTAGTAACTCTCCTGCAAGTCGACCTGGATGAACCAGTGACTCTGCAATGCCCTTTCTGTTTTTTCCCCTCTTTGTTTTGTGCTCTGTTTCATTGTTATTCCTGTCTCTGTGACTCTTTTTGCTACAAGAAAAATTCCTTGTCCATTATCGTATGGGCCCTTCATGCACTTTATGGATTTAGTTTTTAGTAATACTTACGAAAAACAAGTCTACTTTCTGATCATGCTGCAGTCTTCTGAGACTTGGAGGTGTCTGTGCCTTACCTTGAAGTGTTTGAAAACAGCTCTCAGTTATCAAGGTTTAACATCATTTGGGAAAAATCAGAAGTCAGTTGGCTTTTAAGTTACTGCCCAAAGGCAATGCATTCAGCGTGCAGCCTTCTCTGATGCACGGCAAGCACAAAATTTGAGTCTCCAGAAATTCACCTCAAGCATAAAACTTCTAAATAAAAACAGGACTTGGAGGGTGCCGAGAGGTTAATCTGGGTGAGGGTGAGTTGTTTTCACCAAGAAAAGCATTTATGGCTTTATGGACAGCTGAACCAGGGCTCTTGGTACAGAGGCCCACGGCTCTGAATCTGTCAGAGTCACTGAAATATCCCATATTTTTTAGTGTACAGGGTGGTGGGACCTTTCATTATTTCTCTTCAAAGCAGCTGCTGTTTTTTTGAGGGCTCAGTTCTTCAGCTGCATGGCACCAAAGATTTTGTTTCTGTGGTTTTGTACTTCAGTAGTTGTAGTTCAATTCTAAGCGTTTCTGAGAGTTTCTTTTATTTATATTGTGACAGGGCTTCAATCATCACCCAAGTTTGAATTGCAATTGGAACATTGAGGGAAACAAAAGCATTTTTCTGCAGTCTAAATAGATAAGTATCAAGTGGATGGAAATTAATACTGTTATCTCCATTTTCCATTTTTCTGTTTCAGTTTTTCTGAAATAGCTGTGAATTGGTCTGATTTGACAAAGCTACCAGCAGTTTACATTGGCTGTCTCTGAAATGGGGAGAGAGTCTTTCCAGAAAGATAAGAAGGGAGGGAAGAGCGTTTCATTCTCTTGAAGTGATTAGGTTTTAAAAAAATCACAACATAAACAGAATATTTGCAAACAATCCCATCAAATTAGAAAAAGAGGCAGTGAGTTTATGTATTAGGAAAGGAAGTAGCTGAGGGTATCCATGTGATTTGGCTGGAAACATTTAACCGGAACTTTAGGATTATTTTTATTGTGGCCTTTCTTGCTCAAGGACTTTTGGTGAGTATTAATAAGTCTATGCCTATAATGAATTACAATAATTGAATATCTTTAGCATACCATATAGTGATAACTTTAATCTGCTGCAATCTGTTATAATTATTTTATATCCTGGCTTGGAGAGTTCATTCTGAATCCACTGCTGGTATCTTGAACCCCAGGATAAGTTCGTGTTGCTTGGGCCATGCCAAGTGTTGAGCTGCTATGGTCCTGCTTTGCTGTAGTGCCCCAAAACCTTGGAGGTCAGACCCAAAACATGGACCAGTGAAGGTGTAGGCTGCAAAAAGCTTCTGGAAGCAGTAATTGGAAGATGAACCAGTTGGTACTTCTGACAAGGATTGTGAGTGCATTCAGCCCATAACAAGTCTCTGACACTTACTTCTTTTCCCCCTTTTTGGGTCCATGCCCAAAGAGTCTTTCAAAAACTTGTAAAGAGTCTAATTCTGGAAGAAACATAATGGTTTATTTTAGGTTTTATTATTTTGCCACTGACCAAGAGAAGGCTTTTTGTGCCTGGATTTATGATTTATGGACACGTATAAAAGCTATTGTCTGCGCTTCCCCCATGGATTATTCATATTTTTCTTTCAAAATACACTCACGTTCCTGGAAGTTATCCTAGTGCTTGCAGTTGAACCTGCAACTTTGGAGACATCAAATCACTTGTGATACTAAACCAAGCTGTGGTTGGATGTAATGATATCTGCTTCCCAGGAGGGTTTACACTTTGGGTAGTGAGCATTTGTGATGCAGTTTGAAATGATACAATAGTAGGTGCTTTGAAAATGTTCCCCAGCACACTGGAAGGGCTCATAAACACGTAGCTGCTACTATTAAAAGTTACTTAGGTTTTCATCTTGGGACATGTGTTGTGTAAATTTAGTTGGAGATTTTATCGATATTTTCTTGGATGTTAAGGAAGCTACTGGTAGCCCTGCTGCTCAGAGAGTAGCTGAGTTCTAATTCATCATGCTGTGGCTTTGAAGAAAGCAGCCTTACAGGAGTTTCTGTGTTCTTACAAGACACTGAACTGGTGAAGCTGGATGTGATCCATATTAATCTTTGCTTCCAAGCAGTGCAGCTTACAGCAAATAACCCTCTCCTCTAACACCCCTTGTCCTCTGCTGAAAAACCAGTCTTGGGAGGAATAACAGAACAGTGATTGAAAAACTTTAATCCAGTCATCCCCAGCCCTTGAACATTAAGATAAACCACCCAATCCCATTTTACTTTTCAGAAATGTTGCATAATAAAGCCACCAGTTGTTTGGATGTAATCTGCCTCTCACTGCTGTGCTGCTGGTCAGAGTGAAGGGCTCCTGCAGTGGCATGTGGGACTGGATAGTGATACACCCATGAAATAAATATAAACAAAATATTGCAACAGTTTGTGGTAGTTTTATATTATTGTTTTCACAGATATTAGACAAGATGTTGGTAATTTAAAGGCCGGGAAGAAAGGTATGGTATGGATGAGCCCCGCACTGTGCACCATGGCATAGACCAGGCCATGCAGAGAATGAGTCAGGTCCTCTGAAATTGGGGTTGTACCAAAACCCCGTGTTATGATCCCACTTCTGACTCCAATTTAATGTTATGATCCACCTCTGATACCAACTGATGTTAAGATCTGCTGAAATAATGTTGGGATCCCACTCCTGAAATAATATTAGTGTCCAAATTGAAGTGCAAATGAGACTGTATACTAAAGTCAATGGTTCAGATTTTATTTAACAGCAAGGAGTGAGAGAGAGAGAGAGGGGTAGAAATAGGAAGAGAGAGGGGCAAGAAAGAGAAAGACAGATTATATTCACCACCACATGCTGTTCCTGCAGTGTCTAGCTGCCCTTTCTTCTTCTGGTCTTCTTGGTGGTGGGCATCCCCAAGTGTTTTTCTAGAGGCACCACTTTTATACAGCCCAAGTCATGGGTATCCAGAGCCATTCCCACAGTTTGAGACTGTGGGTGTGTAAGCAGTTTCTTCCTTTCCCGAAGTTTGCCATGGTGGGAGTTTTTGTCCAAAATAGGTTACCCAGATATGCCTCACCAGACCTGGCATCTTCCTGTTGGCGTGTCTGTGCTTTTCCTACAGTCTGCACAGTGGGATCTTGTCCAGTGGGCCAGTTCCATGCCTTTCTTGGTAGGGCAGTGGAACAGTTTGTATTGAGTGTCATCACACAGCACTTAGAGGATGGCCAGGGTATCAGACCCAGCCAGCACAGGTTTACAGGGTTAGGTCATGTTTGGCCAACCTGGTCTCCATTTATGACCAGGTCACCTGCCTGGTGGGTGCAGGAGAGGCTGTGGATGTTCTCTTTGGGCTCCAGCAAGGCCTTTGGCACTGTCTCCCACAGCACTCCCTGGAAAAGCTGCAGCCCGTGGCTTGGACAGGAGCCCTCTGTGCTGGGTTCAGAACTGGCTGCATGGCCGGGCCAGAGGGTGGTGGTGAACGGTGCTGCATCCAGCTGGGGCCAGGCACCAGGGGTGTCCCTCAGGGCTCTGGGCTGGGAACAGTTCTGTTCAATGTTTTTATTGATGACATGGATGAGGGGATTGAGTCTTTCATTAGTAAATTTGCCCATGACACCAAGCTGGCAGCGTGTGTCCATCTGTTGGAGGGTAGGAGAGACCTGGAACAGTTGGATGGATGACAGAGTCCAATTGGATGAAGTCTAATAAATCCAAGTGCCAAGTCCTGCATTTTGACCACAATAACCCCCTGCAGTGCCAGAGGCTGGGGATGGTGTGGCTGGACAGTGCCCAGGCAGAAAGGGACCTGGGGGGGCTGGTTGACAGCCGGCTGAACATGAGCCAGCAGTGTGCCCCAGTGGCCAAGAAAGCCAATGGCATCCTGGGCTGTATCAGGAATAGTGTGGCCAGCAGGAGCAGGGAGGTCATTCTGCCCCTGTACCTGGCACTGGTGACGCCACACCTTGAGTGCTGTGTCCAGTTCTGGCCCCTCAGTTTGGGAAGGGCTTTGAGGTGCTTGAACATGTCCAGAGGAGGTCATGAGGCTGGAGAGGGGCTGGGAACACAAACCCTGTGAGGAATCACTAAGGGAACTGGGGGTGTTTAGCCTGGAGAAAAGGAGACTCAGGGGTGACCTTATCACTCTCTACAATTTCCTGAAAGGTGGCTGTGGTCAGGTGGGGTTTGGTCTCTTTCTCCAAGCAGCTCTGACAGAACCAGAGGACGCAGTCTCAAGCTGCACCAGGGGAAATATAGGTTGATATCAGGAAAAATTTTTTCATGGAAGGAGTGATAAAATACTGGAATGGCCTGCCTGGGGAGATGGTGGAGTCACCGTCCTTGTATGTGTTTCAAAAAAGACTGGATGTGGCACTCGGTGCCGGGGTTTACCTGAGGTGTTTAGGGCATGGGTTGGACTCGATGATCTTGAAGGTCTCTTCCAGCCTAGTGATTCTATGGAGCTGTAGATGGTGATGGTGTGTGGTTTCAGCTCTCCTGGCCATTGGCAAACCTGGGAAGAAAATCACAGACTGAGCTTGGAAACACTTTGCTCTGGAGTGTGGCTGATCAACATTTGAGAATGCCAAACGCTGTCAACATCCACCCTGAGGTACCTGGGGGTCTGAAAACCACTTTAAGGCAGAAATGATTACAAACCAGTAGACAGTAACAAATTTTCATGCCACTGTGACAATACCTTTTCAAATAATTGCATGAAAATACAACTTTGAAACATGTATTTTCTGTATTTCTAGTGCTATTTATCAGACATGCATCAAGCTGTTAGAATTAATCTTCATTTGCAAATTTCTTTGAAGCAAAGCACTATGACTCTGACTGCATGGTTATTAATCCCTTGAGTTTACCAACATGTGGACATCAGAAGGGATGCTGTTTTACTTTGATTGGGCTTTTATGCAGAGAAAACAGCACATGCTCTGTCCATCTGCTTCATTAAACTGTAAACACTATTCAATTTTGTAACATTTTAATGCATGGGCATTAAATATTTTGTGGACCTTGAGTAGCTGTCTGGCTGTTGTATTTTTAAACCAAATTTAATCTTCTGTTCTAGGTTTCTGGGTTGCCTTCTGTTCTTTCTTCTTCTTTTCTGTTAATTTCTTTTTAATTTGAAAGTCCTCTTACCTGACTTTAAGCCTTAGATGAAGTTCTTAAATCAGCGGGGAGGATTAGACAAATTTTAGGTATTTCAGCAGAACAATTCAGGTCATCAGTCTTTTGCAGTTAATTATAGAGAGAAGCCTGGGTGACTTTGCTCTTAAATTAGATGCCTGCAATTATTGTGAAATGAGCCTGGATCTTAGCCTGGTGAAATGATTTCATATCCCAGTACAGGTGGGTTAAATCTCCAATCCAAAAATATTTTTTTCCCATCACTGCTATTAAAAATACATTCTCAGAGTCAATTTTTATGAGCATTTCCTCTCCATAAAACATAGCAATGTCTGAGCTGGTTTTCTTCAGATGTTTGCCTGCATTTCCTTTTGAAATGGAGAGCAAACAGAATTAGGAGGAACTAGGCAAGACTATCCTGGGCAGTGAAGAAAGGGAACTTGATCTGCAGTGCCTTTGAACCACTGCTGGGAGGGTGTGAGGCTGCTGAATCACAATCACAGGATCTGCTTCAGGGCTCATTTGTACCCAAACAGTGCTGGCATAATTCTGGGGGTTTATTAGAGTTATGTCATGATTTCAGAGTTATCTCAAGCTGCTGGCTCCCAGGAGAGAAGTTGGCATTGTGTCAGAGTGTTCTGGTGGCACAAAATATAAACCTTAGACAAAGGTGATTGGCAAAGATGAATGTTTTGTAATTGGGAGCATTAGAGAAAGCTAAAGACCTTTGTACTGTGTATTTTTTAAAAACAACCAGCGAGCTGTTCAGAGAAGTATGGTGTGGATCAGGATAAAACCTTATTTTTCTGTGTACTGAGAGCCATAGGAGCCATAGTTAGAGTTCAATAAAAATTACACTTTGCTTTGAGTTGTTTCCTGGCCCTGTTCGTGACAGCATACTGATACGTGTGAGGCTTGAGCTGAGGACCTGAGCGTGCTTTGAGATCTGCACTTCAACCGTGTAGTACAAATATTACGTTTTTCACTTCTGAGATGTTTTTCCCCCTGCAATTTAAAGGAATGATATTTCCCTTATGTAGCATTGCCCAAGCTGTTAACAGGCTTGTTTTATGTTCTTGCTGTCACATGAAGAGTGGAAATTGCCATCGTAGCGACTGTGTGGCTTCAGAAGTGAAAGACAAAAGTGTTACCTTTCTCCTGAAAGCATCAGCTACAGGACAGGTGGTATTTTTTTTTCCAAGTGTTCTCATCAAGTTGCAGTAAAAATCTTTTCTCAATTCCATTTGTGTGCCTTCTGTTGGGCTTCAAAGCCAGTTTTACCCTTGGATGGCTGAAGTCAGGAAAACTGCTGTGTACAGACCATGGCAAAACTAGCTGCAGCAGGGAGGGAGAGAGGATTAAAAAATCCTGTTTATCAGAGAAGAGAGCTGACCCCACTGCCCTGAGCTCTTACACTGTCTGAATGGCCTCACTTGTTGGCATCAGGGTGAGCTCTGTGGTGGCTGGAGCTGTTCAGAGCTCTCAGGATTTGCTGTGCTGAGCTGCCTCTGGTTTGGCACTGCAGCCCAGGAACATCTCTGCAGCCCTGAAAGGAGGGAGGTGACAGAGGTGAATTATTTTTGACCTGTGATCAAACAGCATTTTCAATGAGAAAGAACAGCACAGAGAACAAGCTGTATTGCAGAGTCATCCTGACTTCCCCTTGCCTTCCACACTGTCTCCCTGCATTTTGTTATGCTGGAAAACATTGTGTGCCTTGCTTCCCTGGTGCTCTGGCACAGGCAAGTGACTCCAGGGGCTGTTCCACATCCTTGTCCCATGTCCTGCACATGATCAAGGCTTGTTTGAAGAAGTATGGACAGTGTAAAGGGAGCAGTTTCTACTACGGGAAGGTCTCTGGACCAAGCAGGGACCCCAGGGGATAGAATGTGGCAGAAAATGTAGCTTGGATACTGTTGACAGCATTAAGGGGTTAAGAAAAGATTTCTTCCTCCCAGCAATGTTTTTAAAATTTTTGTTCATTTGTGGTATAAGTGCATCTTCAAGATGCAATCTGTATGTTTTTTCCACAAAAGAACAAAACGATTCATTTCATATCAATGTGTGATTAGTTTTAAATATTTATGTTATTAATAACCATTTCATAGCAAAAGATTCTCTAATGAAGAGCAATAATAATCATGTGAAGTCTTTCCTAATAGTAATGTTGCTGGGACTTATTTGAAAAATGTCTTGCAGACAGCTCTAGATGCCAGCTGGTAAAACCAAGTGTCATTTCTGTGCAATAGTGCTTTTATCATTGTGAGAGATAAAAGAGATTCTGATGGAAGACATTTGTGAAAGGTACATTTCTAAAACCTTTCTCAGCAGCGGAGCCTGCAGGATGCTCTCAGCTGGTAGAGCACGTTGTAGAGCTTCAGACCAAAGCTGAGTTTGAGTGGATATTGTTTCACCAGCCCCCCTTTCCAAGGTCCCAGCTAAGTGCTGCTTCCCACCTCTGTGTCTGCTGGATTAGTGTGCTGAGAAGATGAAAGGCTCCAGCTATGATGTTTTGGAGATAAAAAGTTCTCAAGTGTCTCGTGTTTCAGCTATTTTTTGTTTGCCTCTGGAATCCATCTTCTCCATGCACCAGTTTTGCTTTCCCCAGTATCTTTTTTTTCCCTCTTCTTTTTGAAAGTGGGCAGCAGCAGATTCTTCACTCAAACTGCTCTCAGAAATTACAAGTGCCATGCTAGTGAGCCTTCAAGCTGCATGCAGCCTTCTTCATCAAGGCAAGAGCCCTAAGACACAGACAGTGTCCCACTGAAAATCAGGACATTTTAGGATCCATTTTTGCATCCATGGCCCTTGTCATCTCGCTCTTTTTTTTGCCATCCACTTGTTGCTGCCGCCGTGCTGCTGTGCCAGGGCAGGTGCTGGTGTGATTGTCTCTTCCCATGTGTTTTAGGGAGTTCAGGTGTCTATTAATCGGATGGGAAGCTCCAGACTGCTGGATGTGATTTGGGTGTGGTGCAGATCATGTGTTCTGCAGATCAGACCCGCGTCAGGATGTGCCCCTGGTGCCTGTGGCACCTTGTCCATGGCCAAGAGCCCCAGGGACTCCTGTCAGCTGCAGCATTTTCAGAAGTTACATGAACACCTAAAGGCAGACAGGGGTTCTATATGTGCCCATTTCTGTGAGTCTATAATTCCCTAAATCAAGGAGTCACTGAGAAGGAGGGTGGCAGGGCATGGTCTTTGAAAGTGCCTTTGTGCACTGCTGGGAATAGCCTGGGAGTGGCTTAGCCCAACTCTCCTGGGTGCAGATGTTTCCAGCAGGCCCTGGTGCTCGGGAAAATCTGCTGGGTCTGTGAGCAGGCTGTGGGGTGAGAGTCTGAGACCCTGGGCAAGGCCAGCTGCTCAGCTCTGGGCTGAGCTGTGGGCTCGATCTGCAGGTGGAGGATGGAGCTGGGTGTCTCAAGAGGAGTGCAAGGACAGAGCCCCCCAGAAACACAGCCCCTCCCCTGGCAAAGCACAGCCCCCTCAGGAAGCATGAGCAGCCATCTAGGAAATGGCATTTTAAGAAACTGTAAAATCAGCAGTTGGAAATAATTGAATTGTGCTTCAAATATTTCTTTTGTCAGTGCCTTCTGTATTAAGCTGTTCAGTTATTAAAAGGAGGAAACCCTCCTGAGGTCTCTGCTGCTTTCAGAAGTGCTGGGCAGGGTGTAGCTGCATCCACAGGGTGCTGGTTGCCTGGAAGGTCCTGGTGCCATAACACAGCAATCTGTATTCATGTGCAGTGCTTTCCTCCTAAGATCACAGAAGAAACAGGATCATTACTGTACATTAAAAGAATTAATTGTGTGGCTTGGTTTACTGGCAGAGCTGTGCATTGAGAGTAGAGAGCATTGCAGGTAGCAGAGGTGTGTGACCTAAGTCATGGGGTTCCCTTCTGCAGTTGATCCTGCATCCTGTCAGAACTTCCTTCACCTCTGGAGTCCCATCTGTGCCCACAGCAGGGTGCACAGCTGTGACCCCCAGGAAAGAGCCCTGTGGTGGATATCATACCCATGGGATTTTCCCGGGGGGGAAGGTGTTAATTTTCTCCAGTAATAGGCAGTGCCTTTTGGTCCTGATCTGAGGTGGGAAGTGAGGAGCAGAGCTCTATTCCCCCTGTGTCTCTTTGGAAGTGTTTGCTTCAAAGCCATAGGGTGGGGCTGTTCCTAAACTTCCATCCCACTCTGATTCCTGGCCTGAGGAGGGGTCAGAGGTCCTCCTTGTGCCATGTCTCCTCTGTTTAATGCTCCTGAAAGAGGTGAGCTCCTGCACTGTGCCAGCAGCAGCAGACTCTTTTCCCCAAAGGCTTGTCAAAGCTTCCTCAGCTATCTCGGCAATACTTTTATCTATTTATGTGTAAGCAGTATTTAAAGGGAACAAATGGCCTGTGTGATCATTCCCGTGTTCATTTTTTAATGCATTTAATTCCTGATGCTGACACTTGGTTTTTCAAAGCAGGATTAGAGCTGCTGAGGATAAACAGTGCCAGCATTGCATACAGCAGGAATGGAGACCTGTGTAAAGCTCAGCCAGGCTTTCTTATTGACAAAGCCTAATTAAAAATGCATCAAGTTAAAGATTTTTTTTTCCTTGATAGTCAGATGTCCTGGAGTGAACTGTCCCGTGCAGCTGTTCTGTTTGTGGTAACACACGAGGATTTAAACTGTGAGTTGATTCCAGTGTGGTCTCTGGGCATTCCCAAGAACCATGGGCTGAACATGCCATTTCTGTGAGATACAAAGCTGTGCTTCGTGTCAGGTATATACAGGCAGAGTGTGTACTTGTGATTGTGATTTGTGTGGAAACTGATCTGGGACAGTTAAAAGACAAATTCTAATAAATAACCGAGGGAGTAAAGCATGGAAGAAGGCCTTTGAACCCATCTTTTGTTTGCAATTAACCATTATAGCATCTGAATTAAAGCTTTAAGGATGTTGCTATTTGACAGGAACTTTCTGCACATAGCTAAGCATTGAACAGCTTTGCAATAATAACCTTTTGAAGTATAATTTTAGAATATTGCTTGTAGTAAGGAGCTTTGAAACTATAGCTTTAGAATATATGTAAAGGAAACATGCTTATCTCAACACCTTAGCAAAACAGTAAAAAGCAGCTTGAGAAAGGAAGATGAACATCAACTCAAGGATGGATAGCTTCGACCAAGGGAAGCTGGACATCACTGTTATGAGATTTATGGTCTTTGCAATCAAAAGATGGACACACATCTGGAGTCTGGACCGCACCAGCTGGAAGACCTCTTTCTTCTTTCGGAAGTCGGACCCCACCATCTGGGGATACTCCTTTCTGGGGTACATCCTGAGAAAAACTAACTCACAATAGTGTTTAGAATTGTGACATGAAAATTTGGAATAGAAACTGCTGAGAAAGTGTGTGTGTACCCCTATAAATACCTGTAAGCCTCAACCATCAGTGTGCAGCTGGAGGGAAAACTTCCCCCACTGTACCCAGCACTGTTTTGCTCATACTTTACCACATTAATTAATAAATTGATTGCTGCTTGAATATTGGCCTAGTCAAGCTTCTTATTTATAACATTTCCATGGGCAACACCTCTAAACCCTTCAGCACAGCTGCCTGCTCTCTATGTATTGTATTTAAAAGTCCTGAACTAATTTCCTGGAGCAGTTCCTCAAAGCAGGCAGATGAGCATCAAAGGATTGCCCAAAGCCCTGGGGTGGACCTATTTATTAAGGCTGATTAACACAATGAATGTGCTGCATGTGAATTCAGGGCCCCCTATAAATATTGGACCTCTAAGTGTTTATAGAATGATTTTGGAGAAGTGGTTCAAAAGCAGTGCTGCAGCCATTGCTTTGCATTTATTTTTCATTTTTTTTTTTTTTCCTTAAAGTAGATTGTGATTACTGTGAAATTACTTTTAAATTTTAGTT
The DNA here is from genome assembly GCF_015832195.1 of Motacilla alba alba. Taxonomy (NCBI): domain Eukaryota; kingdom Metazoa; phylum Chordata; class Aves; order Passeriformes; family Motacillidae; genus Motacilla; species Motacilla alba. The sequence goes on from NC_052022.1 coordinate 7,852,499, forward strand.
TTCATTCAATGTTTAAACTAATATCATGCTTATGATAGTAAAGGGGTGTACAGGCTGTCTTTTGGAATTAAAAGCAATTTTCTTTTGCTTGTGTTTGTTTTGTGACGGTATGAGCAATGACTCGGGGACAGCTTTGTGGTATGGTGTGTTTTGCTTTAGGTTTACTGACGAATGATGTTTTCTTCAACCAGCAGGCTGGCAGGGAATTGCAAACAGTGACCTCATTTATCCAGCTAGAGCTCACTCTCCTTGACGTTTTCATCAGCCAGTGGGGGAAGATGTTTGCTGTTTGACTGCTGCCAGCAGAGCTGGCGCTTGTTTTTATCTCGGCAGACTGGGTGAATATTCTGAACACTGTGTCAGTTTAAGCAGCGTTGTGCCTGTCCTACATGGTACCACGCTCTGTGTGGAGATAGGAGCAGCAGCAGCTCCACAGAGAGTGAGGCAGGTTGGTTCAGTGGTGTATTTCATTACAGGTTTGTGCTGCAAGGCTGTTTGGAAGGCTCTGTGACATTTGGACCTCACTAGCTGGAAACCCTTTGCAAAAATAATGCAGTGTACTACTGATACTTTTCCTCTTCCACAAAAAATGCAGGAAAATCTACACGTCTGTAATGTTATTGTATTGATCTTTAGGAAAGAAGTTAATGAACCTACTGCAGAGTCATCATTTTCTTGTCTTTTTTCAACTTTACAGCTGGTAACTTAGAAGAGTGTTTTGCAAAATCAAGGGTTAATAGATGAACCAGTAGTGAAATGCTGAGAGAAAAACAATTATTCCTGTATTCTAGAAACAATAGCAACTCTGAACTGTTACCTGAAGTGTCTCCTACTCTAGATTAGTTCCATTTTGTAAAATCAGGCTTAGATTTTTCCTCCAACACACGAATTGTGTAAAGTGCAAAGTTCACTGCAGCCTAAGATGGTGTTGTGTTGGATAGCAGATTCTCAAGTCTTTCTTTTCTTGTTGTAACCTGGCATTAGCAATGCAGACATAACCCCTGCAGTGTGTGCTGTGGTAGAGAAGGGCAGAAATGTCCTGGCAGATGCAGGCTTGTAGACTGGCAGCTTTCTTTTGTACATGTCCTGGCAGTGATTTTGATGTGTGTCTTAGTTAATGGAATGCCTCACTATATTTTTAAAAATTAATTAGTGCTGTAAGATTTCATATCAATAATATTTACTCAATATTCTGTAGTTTAAACAAAATAATACCTAATAATAATAAATAGTAGTTATAACAACTTCAGGGAGTTTCCAGACATTTAAAAGACATTGTTAATACACATTGTGCCTTTTCTGCCCCATTTTGCACAAAGTTCTAGCAGGATGTGTAGAGGCAGGTGTGGTGCTGATTGGGGGTACCTGCAGCTTGTTTTGAGTTTGGTAGAGTTTTCCTTTGGAAGCTATTTAGGTATCTGCCAAGAACATCTCCAGTTCATCTGAGAAACAATGCAGTGGATGTACTGTGCAAAATAAATAATTAAAAATGTATAAGACAGAAGAATTTGTGGCTTCATGTGGTACCACTGGCAGATTTGAGTAGATTTTTGCAGCTTTTAAGGTTAAAGAAAGGCAGACTACTAATGGGGTTTTTTGAGTAACTGAAAGCTCATTGAGTTTGCTAGCAAGTTTATTCAATAATGTAATTAATTAATAGTGAATACTTTTGGAAATTGCTGCTATTATGCAGATTACCTTTCCTGACTTCAGATTCTTCTGGAACAGGTTGAACTCTGATATTTACTTTGCAGTGTTCAACTGAGAGCAAACACATCCATCTCAAAGACAGGGCTGCCTAGTTTGCTGCAGTAGCTTAATGAACTCATCCTGAATACTCATTTATTCAGTATCTCTCTCCATATCACTGCATCAGTGTTTAATCCTTAACAAAGCTGCTTGTTGCTGTTCTTATTTGCTGATTCTAGAACACGCTGCAAACAGCATAAAGTTCCCTTACTACCACTGCACTGGACTTGCAAGAGAATTTGTTTTGCTGTCCTGGAAACAGTACTTTGATATAACCAGGCTATTTTGATGATATTTGTTGTCATCTGCCTCAGGAAATGATAGTGGCATCTTTGACATATGAATTATATTTCATGTGCCAGTACTATGAAAAAAACCCATCATTATTTTCTAATTTTAGCTGCTGCTTGTCCATAGCCACTGCAACAAGATTTTTGGGAACAGTGTTCTAAACATCTGCAGTTACATATTGTTTATTTCCAGGATATTTAAATATAAGAATGATACTATATATCTAAATATAGATAAGGACAGGCATTTAAAATGCGTGTAAGTACTTTTTAATAGATAAATAAAATGTGTAAGGCTTGCAATGCCATCTCTGCCCAGCCTACACATGTTTCTCCAGCACTCCAAAGCCACCATGGAGATGGGCTTTCAGCCCTTGTTGTGTCTCTCTCCTTGGTGCTTTTTTGCTGTTAAAATAAGCTTTTAACAAAACAGCACAGCCTTGCTTTACTTTGGGCATCTTCAACCAGAAAAGTCCTGCACAAGTCAATAAATGTGTTTTAAGGCACCAAAGATGCCCAGAGCTGTGTGCAGTGCTGTGCAGCAGGGATGCAGCCAGCAGAGCTGTGTGGGCAAAGCCTTTCTTTGCAGGATTTTTATGGACTAGGGAGATTGGTATGGTCAATAATTTAATATGCATTTTGAACACTTAGAATGATTTAGTGTGTTACATAAATGGAAGAGGGAAAAGCTGTATCTATTTTTTCCAGTTCATTGTTCATGACGATAAGAGGAGTTTTATTAACTTCACAGTTGGTGCTATTCTGTTGATGCTTTTAATTTTTGTGTTTGGTTTTAATCCATTAAAAACAAACAAACCAGGATTATACTGGTTTGGGGTTTTTTTTGTGGTTTGGAATTTTTTTTCCCTTTTTTTCCTTTCTTTTTTTTTTTTTTTTTTTTTTTTTTTTTTGTTTTGTTTTGTTTTGTTTTGTTTTGTTTCCCCTTTCTGGTCTTTTGTTTCTTATTAGGAAGCTGCAATTCTTCATAGAACTGACAGGTGCAATTTTGGCTGAGTATTCAAACCTGAATACTCCACAATAAGCATGCAGGAATAATGTAGACACTGAAAAATGGGGGAAGTCTCTTCATCTGGGGCTGGAAAATCATGTATTCTCTGTTAGTTTGAAGGCTGAGAATCCATACAAATCACTTTTTTCAGTTAGTAATGCAATACTAGAACAGTAGAGATGGGAAAAGGTAAACATTCATTACAGAATGTAATTATGGAATTCATTACAGAAAATATGGACAAATAAAGAGCTGAAGAAAAGAGTTTGAGAGATGTCCTTGTCACTTACCTTTGCCTATGAAGTGTTGCATGTCTGCAGGGGAGTAAGGCAGGGGTTTTGTCTTTATCTGTGCCCTGGAGGCTGAACTGGAACAGGCACAGGTTGGGTTTGCTCCTTTGCCTGGCTTTTAAAGCACAGAACAATCTTTATTTTCAATTTTCTTAGATTCTTGCTTTGCTCGTTGGAATGAATCCACAGCAGATGACCCAAAATTCATGAAGATCTGGAGGTGCTTGTTATTATTCATATAAACACTGATAGTGTGGGTAGTAGAAAACCCTGGGAATAGGTAAATGTAAAACCTGAATTGGAAACTGTTTAACTGTTTTTGAATTTGGATGAATATGGCATATTCATAGGAAAACTAGATTAGACAGTTCTTTAAGACAAGTTAGGGATATTTGGTGGACAAGAACAGCAAAAATTTGCCACAATAAGGTATTAAAATATGGGAAAAGGTAGAAAGTTATTAAAGGATAGAGAAAGAGCAGGGAGGAATTGGAATAAGAAAATGAGTAAGGAGTGCAGACAGACATCACTGTCAGAGGGCTTTCTCTGTGTTATCTGCAAACAGTTCATTTTGGAAAAGAGAGTTCTTTTTGGTCTAAAAACCAGCTGTAGAAACCATTAGAGGTGATTACCAGGGCAGCTTTGTAGGATGCTGCATAACAATTACCAATTAAAATTACTAAAACTTTCTGAGTGTAAATGTCACAAGTAACAGTTCAGCTTTGTGGTACATCCATGGAGAGCATAATTGAATGAGCATTTAATAAGAGTTTTGGAGCTGCATTCATGTCCTAAGCAAAGTTTAGATGCAGAAGGATTCAGATGAAGCACTGAAGCTTAACCAGACTTTATTAGAAAACAAATCAAAACAAACCCCAACATTTTGAAAATAGATTATTAGTATTGAGTCATTGTTGTGATGGACACCTATAATCCGGATACAGGTTCACCACACAATTACTGGTATTTGTTCAGACGAGGGTGTATAGGCTCTCAGCAGGTTTAAAGATAGACTGCAGGGCATTTTTTATTGTCTAAATTCCAGAGGGGTGCTTCATTTATGTTGAGAGATCCATAAAATTTAAGAGAGCATTTCAGGATGTGCGAAGAAGTCGATAAAGAATTGTCTGCTTCAAAAACTTTCTTTGTTGAGGTACTGTATGAAAAGAGCTTAGAGAAGTAAAGGTCTTCAGTCCTAGAAGGTTTCAGGGCTTACCCAACCAAAGTAACAGCAGCTTTGAGGGATCATCAAGGGCACAGCTTCAGAAGATGATTTATATAGAGTCCTACCTCGAGGTTCAATCCCCATCCTCTGTGCCTGGGGTGGGTGGTGTGTCTCACTGTCAGCAAAGCCCTCATGGAGGAGGAGAGCCTTTTGTAATGATCCCTTCAGCAGGGCCCTTCTGCCTTTTCTTTAAAATGTGCTCGTGTCAATGCACACATCCTCGATCTGGTTTATGAGGTGCTGCTGGACCACGACTTATCATTCTCTTGGGAGTTTATATCTGGGTGACTCCCGTGCCCTAACCTGGTGAGATACACAGTGCATCCCCAGGGATAAAACGGGCTCAGTCTGGCTCTCATCTGCAGTCATCTCTGATTTTGGCACTGGCGCTCCAGAGCTGTAGCTGAAATCAGAATCTGGGGTAATTTGTTGTTTAAGAAGTTATTAAAAAATAGCCCAAACCTGGTTAATATTCTTGTGAACATGCACACTGTACCATACACCCTTCTGAAGCAGGACTAACCCTAATCTTCTACTCTGCCTTTTTGGCTTTATTTTCTGTCAAGAAGTGGCTGTTAACCCTGAAATAGAGTGCTGATACAAGGTAGAAAGAGAATTATTTTCACAAAATTGCAAGAACATTTCCAGATGATGAAATAAGGAAAGAAAAAAATAAAGTCTTATATATCTCATTTTTCTGCAGTCAGAAAAGGAAGGAGACTGTTGTGAAAACTCATACTGTTCATAATCCTTCTCAAAAGTCATCTTCTTAATGTTTGGCAATATTTAAAATCCTCAGCATGTGTGTGGAATACTAACTGAGGCAGTTTTAAAATTAATGTTAACTCAAACATGTTTGGAATCAACTTCCTGTGAATTTAATTAATCATTACTTCTCTGGCAATTCAAATTTACATATTTTTAAGGCTGGCTCTGATCCATGTTAGCATCTGAAGTACGGAGATCAGAACTCCTTTGAGTAACAGAGTGAGGCGTCAGACAAATACTGAAACTTTAAATGCAATGTGAATTGTTAACCTTCTGACTAATAATAAAACTCTGGATTTGGCAAGCTAAGAGACACTGTGCAGCCACTGAAAAATATTTTGTTTCAAAACATTTTGTTTCAAAATATTTTGTTTCAAAACATGCTGCGTGCTCTAGCAAAGGCAGCCCTCTAGGGCATCTGTTTGTCCTGTAAACCATGGCCATGGACAGCACCCAGAAAGTTTCCTTGAAACTTGGTTGTTCCAAATGTTTGGAGAGCAAAATATGATTGTTCTCCTCCTATTATCTTATCTCTGTCACCAACAGTCCAAGAAAAATGTATCTTTTAGGTAAGAACTGATGGAGAAAAAAAATGAATAAAAATATGTGTTTGGATAGATATGCCATGATAGATGTGAAGTGGGTGAGTAATGGTACCTCTTGTTAGATTGGAATTAAGGAAATATTTATAAAAAGAGTTTTCTTGGTGGGAGAAAGGTTTGAGGGCTGTGTTTTGTTGCACTGTCTTCAGTGATGTACAAATGAGCATGACGTGAGGGAGATAATTTTACTGGCTTAGCTGTACTGGCTTAGCTGCAGAAGAAGATTTGTGATTGTGAATTGTCTCTTCCGCTGCTGCCATCAAGAGCACAAGAAAAAAAAGGAGACTTTCCTCCATTAAAAGCTTCTAGGGAAGATGAAGTATCATTCCTGCTGGACTGCTGAATGCACACGCAGCTTTGGGATTGGAAGTGGTGACAGTGTCTGTGTAGATATGATGGAAGTTGCCCCAGTCTCTGGGTGAACATCAAAGGAAAGTCAGGTGCTGGTGTGGAGGTTTTTTGCAAAACTCCTTAGGAGATACAGCATGTGTGCACCTCAGGCTCTGCTGTGATAGCCCAGGGTTGTCCTTCCCCATCCACTCATCTGGTGGATGTGTGGTGGGAGTGACTAAAAGGCAGCAGAGCCCACCTCCTGTTTCTGTAGTTGCTGCTGTTCTGTTTGTTCTTGCTAGGCAGTGCTTTCTGTCAGGAAGTGCAGAAATAGGGAAGTTTCCAGGAGGAAAGCGCTGCTTACGAGGCATCCCGCATCGATAGGAGGCACTTGCTCCTGTTTCATCCAAGGCTGCACAGCTGTGTGTGTGCAGAGCCAGGAGGATGAGCCTCATGAGCCTCCAGGCTCTTCCTCCCCTCTGGCTGCAGCCCCTCTTCAAAGGCTTTCCTCAGCAACAAATTTTTATAGTAACCTAGTGGAGTCTTTGCTCAAGCCAGACAATGACCTGTTACATGCCCTTTTTTCCCCCTCACTTGTTCTTTCTGTTGTATGGGCGGCTCACTGAAACTCTCCATTCACAACATCTTTTGCTGCCTATAAACCAACATCCCTTCCAAGCACCCACACTGATGTGTCTTTTGTGAAGGATTATTGAGACAGGTTTTTCTTTGAGTCAGAACAGAACACTAGCAGATCTGCCCCTGAGCTCTATCTAACTTGCTCTCCAAGCAGCTTTGGCTCCTCAGTTAAGTCTTCCTGAGCATTGTTTCCTGCCCCTGCTCTGAAGCAGGCACAGAGAACGCTCCTTGGAACCTGTGTTCAGGATGATGCTCTGGCTGGAATAGGTAAAACACCTCAACTCCATCTTCTGTCTTCCTCCTTCTTCCAAAAGTCCTTCACAGCTGTTTCAAGAATGCAGCCAAACCTGTGGTGGTGGGAACTGAAGGTTTTGTTGTCTTTCAGTTGTCTCAGTCCAGTTTAAAATGAGTTGTGTGCAATTATGATATACTGTGTGCCCCACTCACTGTACAAACAGTCTGAGTTTCCTCTTGAGAATGAAAGTAACTTTGACCACTACTTCTGTCTTTTATATTGTATTAAAATAATTCTATTTCCAGTGTTTTCAACTGTTGAAATAATTTTTTTAATGATCTGTTATATTTTAATTAAAAGGTCATATTTGAAGAGTGAAGTCTATTTTTCTGTGTATAGAATCTGCTTCTGGAGTGCCTTTGTTCATTAAAATCAGAAAATTAAAATAGAAAAAATTGACAAGGGAAATGAGGCATATTATGCTACTACTTTCATGTTTGGTTTTGAAGGTAAAACTGTATCCAAATGATAATTAGGCTTTGCCCTCAAAATGGCCTTGCTACAGTACATGCACTGATGGAAGCAGCTCTGGGATTTCTTCCTTCCTGGAGCTAGAGATCCCCATCTGAGTAGGCTCAGAGTGTCTCCAGCCACTCTGCTAAAATAATTATCATCCCTGAAAGCTGGATGTGTGGGAGATGGAAATTCATGTGTGAGGAGTCAGAGGCATCACTTGGAAGATACTAACAGAAGAACTGATTTTGCATTGGAAAAATGATTACTAAGACAAACTACTATATACATTAAAACTCTGGATTTGAGCCTCTCAGCAAAACAGCATCCTTGCAAAACTCATTTTATGTTTCAGTGCTTTTATGCACAATTTTAAGGGTTTTTTGGTTTGGTTTTTTTTGAACTTACAATACATATTTTGCTTTGATATGCAAAATGTGTTTTATACATCCATTAAGTCTCATCCACTAAATTACAGAATATAGTGCCTCTGGTGGAAGAAATTATATATTTGGGTAACTTTCCACTGTCAGAAGATACTTTTCATCTCTGAGCTGGGTGGCTGTTCTTCACATAAGCCTATTTTAAGGAAAAAAGTCAGCATTTTTTCACCACTTGGGCACACAGCTCTTGCTGGCTGCTTTGGGGCTCTGTGAACCTTTCCCAGGTGAGAGGTTGTATCTCATTTCTTTGTCCATCTCTGCATCACTTCAGTTTTCTGTGCTGTGACTTAATTACTGGCTCCCAGATGTGCAGAATGGTTGATCCTCTTTAAATCTTCTAAGCTCTGTAATTAAGAAATGATTCTGGGCAGGTAGGCAGATCTGCTCTGATTGTACTGAATCCAGAAATCTGTGTGTTAGCTCAAAACCAGTTTTGAACTGATGCTTACATTTGCTTTTAGGCTTTCTTTTTTTGTTCTTGAAAGGATAGTGTCCAGGTGGTGTAAGGTAGGTTTGTATGGTTCCGTGTGCAAATGCTGAGGTGCAGAGAAATTGAAATGCAGTGCTTTTCATGGTACTTTAATTTGATTAGGACTTGAGTGGGACTTTTGGTACTGGTTTAAAATAAGTAATCTCCATTGAAATAAAGAGACTTAATTTAGGTGCTATCAAAAGCATCACCCTGAGAAACTGCTGAGGACTGTAGAGTAGATCTGAGATCCATCCGTGGTTTCACGTGATTAATTCAAAATGTGCGAACCCTTACAAAGTACCTACAGTACAAATATAGAGTACACACTCAAAATCAGTAATTGACAATAAAAAAAAAAGAGAGCTGATTGCCTATAAACATGAATTATTTTTATCCTCTTTTATGATTACAAAATGGTGCATTCCTGAAGTTTCTGTAAAGCTCTTATTTTTTGGGGAAGAATTTCTTTGAATTCTAACCTTATTAGATTTGAGCAGAGTCCACACTCAAAACTGATACGCAAAATTCATTTCAAATTAATGACTTGTCTTCAGGTGCAATTTTTACCTTTGATTTGAACCTGTGGCATCTACTCAAGGTCAATCCACAATTCACTCACATTTTTTAAAACCTCTTGTTTTTACCATTTTGAAGTTTTGGTTGTTGCTGTGGGAAGGTGAAGGAGTATCATCTTGCTAGGTTAATTGTGCTCTATTTTAGTTATGCAGGTGTTCTTTGTGGTGAACAAAGTTTGAGTATAACATAATATTCCCTTGTAAATGGCGCAATGACCCATAATGTGCTTCCTTCATTCAAAAAATACTAGTAGATAGAAAAGAGTTTGGTCTATAACAGCAGAGAATTGTGAGATTTTCATTTGATTGGCAGTGCTGCTTGTTTTCGGCAAATCCTTTTTGATGCGAGCTAATAAATGTTGCAGCATTAAATCCTGGAGATTATCATGTGTTGGGAGAGAATGAAAATCGTCTTTGCATTGTGCATTGTGGGCTGGAGGCAGTGCAGAGGGGCAGGAGGTGCTGAAGGCTCTGTGAGAGCTCTGGGTGCTTCCCACAAGGACAAACCCCAGGGGTCAGCCTGGCCTCTCTGCTGGAATAGCCAAAACAATCTTACCAGGTCCACAGGCATTTGAAGATCGTTAAAATGATGTCTAGATCTTACTATTTAAGATTTTTTTTTTCATAAAATTTAGTTGGACCAGGAATTAGCTCCACAACACAGCATTGCTCGTAAATAGGGTAAAATGTCTTTTTAATATAGTCCATGTCAAAGAAAGCTCTGTGTGCTTATATATGTTTAGAAATGTTAGAAGTTATTCTTATGGCCACTGACATTTGATAAAGCAGAGTGATTTGGCTTTACCTTTCCAGTTCTTAATGGTCACTGTATTTAACAGAGCTACTTATAGCTCTAGACAGCAAAACTCCAATGCATAGAAAATGAGAATTGTGGAAAGGAAGAGATAGAGTTATATGGTGTCTGTAAAATGTGCACAGGTAAAGATGAGAGGCAGTGTAGAGCTTTTGAAGAAAAGGAGATAATTTAAACTCTCTTCTATCAGTGTTAAGGGTGACAAAACCAAGAGTAAATGTAGAATAATGGGCTAAAATGGGAAGGGGAATGAAATTTCAGTCACCTGCTATAGCCAATGTTCTCTGCAAATTATTCCAGTTTTACCAAACGGAATAAAAAAAATTAATTTCTGAAGGAGTTGAGTGGTAGGGAGGATTTTAGTAATTTAAAGAGAAGTCTTAAGACAGTATTGGTAATTTTCAGAAGGCTTGAGTGGATACTCCTGAAGACTGAACATGGTTCTTGTATTGCAAAGCAGCTAGACAGATGTATGAATCTAAGAATTATTAAAAACTCCTGGTAGTATAATTGCAACGCAGGTGGCCATTTTAATGCCTCATTTGTGAAGAATTGAATAGACCAGGGTTGTGATGTCCCTTAGTCTTTCTTCGGGATGATTACTTCTGTGGCAAAGTGACAAAATGAAAAACCTTCTGAGGACTTAGGAAATGAGTCAAAAACCCCTTAAAATAGTGCCAAGTTAATTTTATTCTATTGGTTTTATTCTGCTGAGATGGACAAGCCCTCACTGTTAGCAAAAATACCTTACACTACTCTGAAATGCACCGCAAGCTGATTGCTGTTCTCAGTCTACTAAAAACTCTAAAAGGCTGTGATTTTCTGAAGCTTTAGGCACCTACATTTGCCAGTCTTACAAAATTTTGAATTTATGACTGTATGTATTTTGTCTCCTAAGGTTTTTTCTTCCCTGAATTTTCCATTCTTTTGGTATAAGAAAACCTAGGTACCAGTTTGGATATAGACATGGGCAGAAATCTGACAATTAAGATGAGAAACTTGTAAATAAGAATAAAAAAAAAGTTGAAATGCACTACATAGTGACATTTTGCCTCTCTTCATTTTTAGATAATCATGGTGCTTCTGTGATGGAAATTTTCCATACTCCATGTATTTTATTCTCCTTTGACCTTGTATCATCTCTGTCACCTGGTACATTAAACAGCAGTCAGGTTCAGAGCCACTTATAACTGATAAAGGACTTCACGAACTTTTACCCATCCTGTGATTATCAGTCTAATTTTCAGGTATGAAAAGTACTGTTGTAATCTCAGAAGACAGTGACCCATAAAAGGTGTATGATTGAAAATCAGGTCTGTAATTGAAAATGTGACATTATTTCTTTCAATCCACGTTTATGTGTTGGTGCCATCTGGCAGTACCTAGGTCTGCCCTTGATGAGCTGTCATTGACTGGCTGGTCAGGTACAGGCATCAGGACAGATGTGGGTCATGAAGATATTCTCCTCTGCGATGAGAGTGGCCTTATTATAATTTATTTTTTTCATAAGAACAAAAGGAAGGGATTACATGGGAGGAAGAGCTGTTCATGGTTACTTGTGCTGTTTGAGATGAGTGAATTTCCACTTTTCTTCATGCCTCTCCACTCCTATCTGACAAGGGTTTCAGAAACTACATTTAAGCCACAATTAGTTGTCCTGGTGACTTCTCCCATTCACCTGCCTAATTACCCAGTAAAGTCTGCAAACCAGCCCGGCTGCACTCAGAGCACACCTAATTGCACCCTCAATTTGGAGCACAAGTGGAGGGCTTGGGGAGATGTGCATGCCCATGGAGGAAACTGCCAAGGATTGTTTGTGGGCCCTTCTTCATCAAGTGGCTGTAGTTGAGGCATTGATTTAATTCTTCCCCTCTGTCCTGCAACAATAGCTCCACATGTCATCTGAATAATATCTTTTTCTTTTCTTTGTAACCTTCACATTAACGCAGTAATTACTGAGTGGCTGGAAGAATCTGAACGAGTCTCATTTTTTCTTTTTAACAGCTTATGCCCTTTTCTTGCTTGGTATGCTTAAATATTTGAAGTTGCAGCTTTTAAATAAATTATTGACAAGAGCACCAAGGGTTTCTTTCGTTGCTCACTTGCAGGGTTACCTAAATATGCAACTGAACACCACAGGGAGTGCATAAAAACCAGAAAATAAAACATTCTCACTGCAGTGCCTTGCCGTGTGTTGGCTACTGATGCAGATATATTCAGAGAGGGGTGGTACACTTGGGGGTAGATAGTGAGTGGTAATGAGACAGCTTTTGGATAAACTGCAATTTTTGATTCCCACTTCGGTAAGGGCACCCAGAAGAATTACTTTGTATATTTTTAGTAGCTTCTTGTTTCAGAAGTTGATGTATACAATTACTGTTGTTGCAGTTGTACATTGCAAAACTCTTCATTATCCTCTTGGATGCTTTCAGATGTCTGCTATTTTAATTCATTTTTCCATTCTTAAAAAACAATCCAGCTTTCTGCTTGCAGTAAGAAGTAAACACTCCTCCTAAATGCTCAAAATAAAATTACACAGGTGATGAAATTATCAAGTCAAAATGTCAGACTTTTCTGTTGCAAAATCCTGTGTGCATCATGAAGTATAAATAGAATAATGTATGCACACTCCCCTTCTAAGGGAAATAATGGAATAATTGCTACCAAAACTTTTTTTCCTAGGCCAGAAGAACATTTGCTACATTCCAACTATGGTGCATAAGCAATAATTTTGATATATTTTAATTAAGAACAATTTTAAGAATGTAGATATGCAGTTGCTATACTGGATTAGAAGCTTCAAATTCTTTTCCTATAAGATGTATTGCTTCCCTTTCTCTTACTGCATCATGCTGAAACGTCATGTAATTAAAGCATCATGTTTTTTTGTAGAATATTCTCTTGTAGACAGGTAGTCTTTGTGAGCTGATGAGATTGATACTTTTATTTCACTTTCAAATATGTGCAAAGCGATGGTTTTTGCTCTCAAAGGCTTCTGCAGAAAGCACTAATGGAAATAATGCTCCATCATCAAATAGGACTGATTGGATTTTAGAAGCTGAGCTTTTTACTGATGTTAGTTTTCATGACAAAATTAAAAAAAAAAACCCCAAAACTGTCCCCATTAACCTCCAATCAAGTCTGGGAGAGCAGACTGTGCACAGAAAAATGCTTTGGGGTCCTCTCTTGCTAAGAGTGTGATGGAGTGATTTGTAAGGCTTGTGATGAGCAGTAACACTGGGGGCAGAGGTGAGGAAACACCAGATTTTCCACCAGCTGGTCCATCAGACTTACTTGGGTCCAAGTCAGCTTTGTCAGAGCCACTTCTGGTTTGTTTTGCTCTTGGGGTTTTGGTTTTGTTTGGTTGGGTGTTGTTTTGTTTTTTTTTTCCCATGCATTCTGATTGAGTAGGTGCAGAAGTCAGAAAGGATGGAGTGCAGTCACTGGGCTTTGTTTTCCCACTCAAGGTGCTGCAGAAGAGCTGCTTTAGTGCTAGTTTTTATTTTTTTATTTTCAGTACCCTGTACCCAGCAGAGAGCCACGGGGATTTGGCTGCACATCTCCACACACTGTGATTGAGGAGCTGTTTCCTCCAAGGGTCTCTCTAGCCAGAAATCACAGGAGCAGCTTGCAGCCAGCTGCTGGCTTTGCCACTTGGTGTGTGTCAGGTCAGCTGCAAGGAGCTTTGCTAGTTTTAATTTTAATATTCCTCAAAATTTTGATCCTGTGGGAGCAGCTAGAGCTGCCTAAAGTTGCAGTCTCAGGAGTTGTAATGTAGCTGCTTCCAGAAAATTTCATAAGTTGTTTACGCAGAGGAGACAGGGATGTAAAAGATTATTCAGTTACTCGGGGGGAATAAGGAGCATACGGTGCTGTGAGCTGCAGAAAACAGGAGGAAACCCCACAGGTATCAGATCAACACAAAATGTGAAGAAAGAAATTCTCCTGCAAAAGTCAGGTATTAACTACACCAACACTTTTGTTACAGCTCCCTTTATGTAAATTAGCTAAAAACCAAACTCTTGGCGAGTTTCCATCAGTTTGAAAGTACACTTGTTAATCACTGCCACTTATCTTTGATAAAATCCAGACTTCTGTGGGCGGTTTGTTTGCTTTAATTTGTTTTTTTCCTCCTGTTTTTGCTTTGAAAATGGTTTGTATTTTATGAACATTCAAGATTACCTGTGAACCCATTTTTGCATGGCATGAATCTGGGAAAATTCCTTTTGTAGCTTATTAATGAAATTATTCACTGCAGTTGGCCATATAGGTCTGGAGTCTGACTTCTAGCAGCTTGTTTTTGAGTACACACTGAATACATTTATTCATTCTTGTTAAAAGCTAAGCAAGTATTTAGAAAAAGGAAATGAAGGTTGATACTTTTTAAATTATTAATCTGGGGAATAATGGAGTATCACAATAATCCATTTTATTTAAGGCCTATAGCATAAAAGAAAGCCATGGTGTTACAGCTTGTCTCATAGCCCAACACCTTCATTTGAGTCAAATATTTGCCTCCAGCCTTTTCAGTAGGAGCTGCTGAAATGGATCTGAAGGAATTATTTGGCTCTTGTATTAAAGCTCGGAGCCAAGGAGAGGTTTTGAGCTGAGTGCCTGTTGTGAGTACTGGATCTGTAGACAACAAATGATCTTCCAGTGCAGTAATGGAAAATTCAGTGACAGGGCTGCTTGGAACTTTTCTTCCACTTTAGTGTAACAGGTCTGCCAAAGGCAGGTACCCACTTCTGCATTGGTAGGATCTTCCTCTTCTATCTCTGTTTATCAGATCCCTAATTATAACTCTTCTAACTTTTAAATGGCAAGAAACCCAAAAGAAGTAGATATGTGTTTTATAGAGATCATCCTTGCCTTATTTGTCATTGGAATCAGACAGAAAGAAGACATTACTCTGGAGAAAATGGAAGGTGCCATTAATTTCTTTCTCTGAGTCAAAACTCCTAGTGTGGATGGATTTCTGCCAAAATTTCTAAGATAGTGATATGTTCTCACCTTTATTAGTAAGAATAATAGAACATACATGGAGTGCTTGACAACATCACTGCTTTTCTTGGCACTATTATTATATTACAGTTTATTGTGATAAATTGTAATATAATTACAATTATTATATTTATTATATTACAATAAAAGGTTCATTTGAGTTGTTCCTTAGAATGTCCAGGCTTTGCTAGAGCAGTCCTTAGTGGATCTGTGCATTTCTTTGCTTTTCAGTGAAAACAGCATCTGGAAAAGTTTGCCAATAGGAGCACCTTGACTCTTTTTGGGTGGCTCACATTTCCTAAAGAAGCATAATGGATAAAGGGCCTGTGAGGTGTTTTAGGAAGATAAGTTTGGCCATTAGGTAAAATGACTTTGCAGGGAAAGAAAAGCTGGATTTTTACATTATCAGGAAGCATGCTGAAAAAAATCAATCAATCTGGTAAAACAGCCAAGAAATTCCTGATTTTTTTTTCCTCCTAGTACTAAATTTGCTTTTTAATTGAGTGGAATATATGTAAAGAGATGATTTTGTGACCCATAGTCTTTCTATAAATGCTTTTTTATAAGCTCTAGATGTGTGTATGAGTGTTGGGAAAATGTGATGTCCTTAGTCCTGTGAGAACTTAGACTGTTTTAAAGTAAAATGTGATCTTGGCTCTGCTGGGTCATTTATTTATATATATATATATATATATATATATATATATATATATATATATATATATATATATATATGAACTCTATATAATGAAGAATAATGCATTACATCTACAAATTTCCTGATCACCTCTCTGGTCTTTTTCTCCTAAAAAAGTGCAGGAAAAAACCAATATCTTCATTTCTGATCATAGAATCATAGTATTCTACTGCTTTAAATAGAATTCCATTTCCTGGAAAAACAGGTAATTTAATGGTGAAGCAGACTGGGAAAAACTAAATGATAAATTTCCAATTAGAGTCCAGTGATTCTGACTGAGTAATTTTGTGTGCTACATTTCTGTTGACAAATATTTACATAAAGAGTTGCTGGTTTCCCATTCTCACCTGAGCTTGGGAAACCTATGTAACTTTCTACTGCTTTAGATCCCTCTAAACACAGAGCTTGTGTTTGTGTTCCCTTTTCTGGTACTGGCACTCCTCGGTTAATTAACATTTTTATTTGTTTATAGGAATGTTGACTTGATAATATTTTCCTCTGTATATATTCAGTGATATGTGCCTATGTGTACATATGTATGTGCACGGTCTTATTAAGGCACATTTGGATTTAAACTACTTGTTTTATTTGCATGTAATTTATATGTAAATCTGAAAACAAATAGAAAAATCCTGATGTAAATTTGCAAAATAACCTTTGCAAATGTATTTTCATAGTTTGATAAATCCCGATTTAATCTCACTCATCTAAAAAAATGTTTCTGTCAGATCCATTCTCCAGGACTGTTGAATGGCATAAAATTAAGCATGTGTACAGATACCTGAACAGTGAGAAACTCCAAACGTTGGTTTTATTCTTTCTACTCTAACACTGAACTTACTTGAAAGTCATGCACCAGTGCAGTTTTTTGCCATTAAAAACAGGGGCACTGTGTTAAATTTAAATTGTAAAATTACGTGGCACAGATCTGAATATGACTTTATGACATTGCTGCAGTTTGGTAACCTTTGCTGTTTATCTAACCTTCAGTGAAATGCAGTGTTGTGCTGTAAAGCAGATCTGCTTATTAATGCTGAAATTGTTGATGTCAGTCTTAAAGATCATTTCTTATGGGACCTTGCCTGTGTATCAGGAAATAAAAATACACGTTAACGCCCTTTTTTTTAAGCAATCAGGAAAAGTATAACTTTGTTTCTGAGCAACAAAAAGTACAAATTCCAGCAAGCAACTTTGTAATATCTGTAGAAAAATCTATAGGTATGCAACTTGGATAGCTTGTATTCATTTAATTTTTAAGTCCCTTTTTCTTGAGATAGGTGATTTTACTTGGGGGATTCTTCTGTGATGTGATAAGATTGGGAGACATATTTTACTATCTTGTGACATTTCATTAAACTTGGGATCAATAGAAATATGTGAAAATGCCTTTATGGCCATAAATGGCTGTGCCAGTGTTTATACAGACTTCTTGTGTTACATCATAGTAACCTGGATAAAATCATGTTTATGCCTGCTGCTTTGTCATCTTTTTCTGTCCTTGGCCTGACTTGATTTAGTGAAATACTTCTAAGAATTTTCTGTAATTATGGCAGAGGAACTGTTCATTTCCTGTAGAAATGGTGCATGAGCTCATTGGAAATTGCTTGCTTCGTTTCCATGGAATCTCACAGGCAGTCTTCAAGATACAGAGGTGGCTTTTCCTAATCAGACATAGGTCTCATCAGCTTCCAGATGAGACTGATGTGAGGAAAAGAACACTTAGTGTGGTGTGAGTACTGGGCTTTGGTCTGGTGAGGACACAAGGAACATAACCTGAAGTCAGGGCAGAGCTGTTGGTGAGCCTTGGTCCCCCAGAGGACTGTGAGACTCCTCTGGACAACCTTCTGTCTGGAGGTGAGATTTGCAGGGGAGGTTGGAGTCCTGTTTAATAAAGCAGCTGTTCATTAGGTGTTATCCTCAGGAAATGCAGAGATCCCCATAGGTGGCTTCCTGTAGCTTTCACGTCCCTCTGTAATCCTGAGTCTCAAGATGCTTCCTCACTTCTTGCCAGAACTTTGTTATTCTCCCCAGCTCTCTAAGTGTTTCTGCTGGACTGGAAGGAAAGAGTACAGTATTTTTACTTCCAGAACTTTGTTAGAAACAAACTATAAAAGATTATGAGCACAGGGTGAAAAGGGGTAACAATTCTGAAATCCTGAGGCTCAGTGAAGTTGCCTCTGATGCTGGCATTGCACCTCTTCATGGAAGTGCCTTGCTTTCAGCTCAGCTTCCAAAAGCATAAGGAGCTCCCTTGCCTGCTGCAGCTTCTCTCTACATTGTGACTGCTCTTTTTTTCAGATAGAACCCAGTTCTGTCATCCATTGTCACTTCATTCAAGCCTCCCTCTGCCTCAGCTCCTCAGTAGTGCTTATGGCAGTATTTTCCATGGCCTGCATTCTCCATAGTTTCTTTACTATTGGGAACTGTGATAATTTACTTCCCCTCCTCCCTGTTTGAATGCTACTAGGTTAGCTGATGGCCACAAATTTTCACTTGTGCAGGTGCCACACTGTTTTGATCAGTTGTGCTGACCCATCTCTGCTTTTGTATTTATTACATGCAGGAATAATGACCTGAGGTTTAAACTCAGCTGCTGTGATTAGACCTTGAGCAAGGGTTTCAGCAGAATGCTTTAGAAGTTAAGCTTTTACTTGTTTGTCTAGTGTAATAGCTAGCTCATTGTCTCTAAGTGTTACAAGGTACACTGCAAAATGAGTGGGAAGATGTGGAATGTATTCTTAATGCTGGCCATAATACGCTAAATAGATTCCATAAATGCTTCTAGTCTTTTTTTTTTTTTGTTTGTTTGCTTTTTTTGTGAGTAGTTGGAGCTAAGGGTATTGATAAAGCTGTTCCAAAGTACCCCAAACAACCAAAATCCAGTTCATGCATGGGCACTTGCAGGTCCAAGGAAAAGATCTCTCTGCTTGGAGCAAAAATGATCAAGCTGAAAGAAGGCACAAAGTGTTTCTTTAAGGTTAATAACCAGTGCAAGGCATCAACACTTCTCAGAATGACTTATATGTGCACATTTGTTTTAGTTTATCCTTACTGAGGAGGGGTGGGTTTGGGTTTGTTTTAGTTGTTTTGGTCTGGGTTTGTTTTCACTTTGGCTCTGCAAAAGGATGGCTTTGTTCTACCAGTGCAGCCCAAAGAAATAAAAATATGAAGAGAGATCGTTCCCATACCCAAACTCTGCACCTGCTCTGAGCAGGGTAATTGCTAACAAGCTGCTCTCTTTTTAAAATGCCAGTTATCCATAGAGCTGACAGAATCCTGCATTCCTCTGAAAGTGGCATTTTACAATGACTCTGAAGAGAAGTGCCAGTGTTTTCATGAATAAAGATATTGACCGGGGAAAGCAATTGTGTGACCATAATCATTGAGACAAGAACTGTAGCAACAGGATCTTATAACACAGAGGATTGTAAAGGGAACATGAGGGATGAAAATGATAGGTACTTATGCAAATGGGTTAGAACTATCCTGTGCCACTTTGTGGATCTGTCTTTTAATCTCTCTTGCTATCTGGGCCATGAGATTAGTCAAAAACAGCTGGAAAGGAATGGACACAATCACTTAATCACAAAATCAGAAGGCTTGCTGGGGTAATTTCCCTTCAAATAGCACACTGCAAACCCAGGGCAGGTAGTACTTAATATCAGTTGCAAGCCTAGCTCTGTAAAGAGCTTTGGAAAGACTGCAATCTTTCCATTATAAGTGTATTGAGTCTGTCTTTTAAAACACCTGAAATGTGACATGAAATTATTAGTCTTTTTTTTCATTTGTCACCTTTTCTTTATGTTTGGGGAATGCAAATGGCAAGAGTTTAATGAAGTGATATTGTTGTGATTACATCTGAGCTGCAGAGTGAGACTCATTCTCATTCCTACTGCAAAGCAAATTACGTTTGCTTTTCCTACCTCTAATGCACTTTGCCCCTGAAATTCTTGCCAAAATAAGGGAGGGCTGTGATTCTCCTTAGTGCTTTTCTCTGTAGGCTTTGTCAAAAAAAAAAAAAAAAAAAAAAAAAAAGACAAAAGAAAGCAGATGATTTATTCAGAGCATCAGAAGGTGCCATGCTGGCAGAAAAAGCTACAGCCACAAAATGCTACAGCCCAATTCTGCTACAGCCTCAAGCTCCTCTAAGATCTTTCACCTGCCTCATCACAAAACCAGGCAAGCACCAGGCACTGCTGCAGCTCAGTGCTGGTGGGTTTTGTGTTCCAAATAACCACAGTCCAGGGGTAAACACCAATGTGCATCTGCAGAACTGGACTGTGAGGCACGGCAGCTTGGTAAAGGTCACTCTGGACTGCAGAAATTATGGCAGAATCTTTGCATTCAGTTTGAGCTGAACCCAACAGAAATAGTTAAAACAGCTTGAATTCTTGTTCTTAGCTTTATTATAGAAATGCGTTTTTCTGCATTTGGCTCATGCCACCATTTATCAGCTGGATTGGTGCAGCATGGGCAGGAGCGGATTGATGCAGCATGGGCAGGAGCTCTATGAGGAAAAGCAGGTGGGTTAAATGCCAGCTCTCAGGGTTAGCTTGTCTCTGAAAGTCTGGGTTTTGCTTCTTCTCCCAAAGGGGATGCTGCATTTTAACTACCCAATGTCTTCTGAAAAAGCCTGGCAGAGGCACTCCGGAGTCCTCAGGCTTTACCCAGTGCCCTTCCACATGCCTGCTTCCACCAGGCATTCTGCTGTTGCTTCTGGCATTATTTCCATGGTGGAAATTGAGCTGTGGTTTACACAAAGAGTTTTCCATGAAATCTGGAAAATGCTGTTAGGATAATTCAGAAACCTGACTTACTAATGCACATGCTATGCCAATATTTTCTGACCTTTTGTTCTCTTACAACAACCTTAGTTGTACACACTTGCTGGAAAAATTATGTCTTAAAGATTTTTTTATCCTCATTGATTAACAATAAAACTGTGTGACTCAATAAGCTTTAGGAAGGAAGCTGTGATTTTTTTTTTTTTTTTCTGGTTATGCTGCTAAGTTTGTTCAGGTAGAAATACGGAAATATTTGGAAGTTTTTTATGTATTCTTCTATTATGTCTCTTAATTCTGAGTGATTCTTTTTCTCAAATCAATATCCCCAATACTTAAAATATGTGCTTGCGTTTTTGTGTCAAGGGATAAAAAAATATTTTTATTTGAAATAAATCTAGCTGAATTTAGTTTCATGTTTTTATTTCTATTGTAATAGGAGCTTAGTTCTTCTTTTTACAGTCTGGTGTAATACAACCATTATGGAGGCAATTTAATAGTTATTTTATTCTAAATATGAAACGTGTGTCAGAACATGTATTTAATTCAAAAATAAAGAACAAAAGCTCAGAACTGCTGAACGAGATGACAGCCTTCTAGGACAGGGTTACAGCACTGGTGTATCAGGGAAAAGAGAATGCCATGGACTTGTGCAAGGCTTTTGTCACTGTCCCACATGACACCCTTGGGACCCTGACAGGCCAGAGAGATGAGCCTGTGTTCAAGTTCAACAAAGCCAAGTGCAAAGTCCTCCATGAGAGTTGTGGCAATTCCAAGCACAAATAAAGGTTGGGCAGGGGATGGATTGAGAGCAGCCCTGAGGAGAAGGACTTTGGGGGTGCTGCTTAGTGGAAAGCTCAGTGTGACCCAGCAATGTGCACCTGCAGGGCAGAGATCCAGCAGCATCCTGGGCTGCATCCATCCCCTGTGGGCAGCAGGGCAGGGAGGAGGTTCTGCCTCTCTACCCTGCTCTGGTGAGACACCACCTGCAGAGCTGCATCCAGGGTAAGAAGGGTGTGGGCCCTGTTTGTGGGAGTCCAGAGGAGGTCCCAAAGGTGCCCAGAGGGCTGGAGCACCTCTAGTGCACAGTCAGGCTGGGAGAGATGGGGCTGTTCAGCCTGGGGTAGTGAAAGCTCTGTGAAAACTTGAGAGCAACTTGTAAAGGGGTTATAAGAGAGCTGGAGAGGGACTTTTCACAAGGGCTTGTAGTGACAGGACAGGGGAGAGTGGCCTTACACTGAAAGGGGCAGGATTACATCAGACATAGGAAAGAAATTCCTCCCTGTGAGGGTGTGGCACTGGAACAGGCTCCTGGGAGAAGCTGTGGGTTTCCTGCCAGTGTGGAAGGCCAGTCTGGATGGGCTTTGAGCAAGCTGGTCTAGTGGAAGGAGACGAGGGTTGGACTGAGCTGATCTTCCAACCCAAACTATTTATGATTCTGTGCCATAGCTTGGGATATTCAAAGCCATGTCTTGCTGCTGCTTCAAAGATTTTCATGCCTGTAGTGAAATCAGTTCATCATCAGCTGCAGAACTGTGTTTGGAGATGGACTATATATCTGGAAAACAGCCTAGAAGAGGAGAGAGAAAGATGCTTCAGCCTATTCGATTTATATTTGCTTTGCATATTTGCTGGATGTATTTTTTTTTTCAGCATTTCTCTCTGAAATACCTTGTTTTGCAGTGGTGAGTGGGATTTAGCACAGAGGGCTGCAGAAGGGTTGAAATGACTCATGTTTTCCTCTGACAGCCTCAACCTGTCCTTCCTCCCACACCCAGTCCCTGCAGGTTTTTGGTTTAGCCTTTCTTTTGGTTACTTAAGCCTTTCTTTTGGTTGCAGGATTTGCAGGCTGTGTGGTGCTGTGCCACACATATGGTACATGCTTTTGTAAGACCAGTCTATTAAGGGTCTTTGCAACAGAGGTTGAACGGAGACAATCACAGAGCAGGAACTTTAGGCTTTGTCCTTTGGTTGCATGCATTGAGATCCCTGATGCTGAGTGCTTGTAGGCTCTTGGTAAATGTGGTCTCCAGCATTTGGCAGCAGCAGCCATTGGAACCTCTAACATTGGTGTACAGGGGTTTTGTGCGAGCAGTGTTCCATTTTTCTCTTTGTAGCTATGTTTTAGTAAGGTATTACTGAGTCATAAATTACATTCAGAAGTATGTATTGCTTGAGGATTGTTTTTGGCAACAATGCAATTAAATGGTTTGTGAAAAAGCTGCTATAAATAATGAGAAAACTTGCAATTCTATTATTCTTTGTGCAGCCATTTTCTGATTCATTAGAGTTAGACTGTAAAATCTATAATAACATTATAGGTAGTGTTATATATAAAACACGATATTCAAGAGCTGGTATTTTTTCAAACCATATTAATCAAAGGGCCTATTTAGAAGATTAAATCCTTAAATCTCCATCTGTGTCTGCATTGTTGTTATGTGCCAGTTAGCAGATAGTTATGGGGAAACCAGTGGTGTCAAAAGCTTCTCATTGTATGGCTGTCTGTGATGTTTCCTCTGGAAGGCCTCTATCTTCTTGTCACACTCAGAAATCACAGCCTCTGCCTTGCCACTGATACACAGCCCAAAGATCTCTTTAACTGCCTTTGGCTTATGGCCATTTCAAAGCAGCACGAGGCTAAAAATGTTTTATTGTTGAAGGACTGCAGCTTACACTGTTTTAAAACTTTGTAGTTTTACAGTCCAAGAGTTGCATTGGTTAGCATCAAAGAAGTTAATTGGAGATGCCCTCAATAGTGACTGTGCTATGAATTCAATTTATTATAGTATTTTTTCTAATATTTCATCAAATGTTGTTTGTGTACAGTAACTTGATAAATGTCTTACAAGAATGTTGTCAATATCGAAACATCATCATGACTTTTAATAATTTAAAATATAATAATTTGATACAACTTGTAATTTTTATCCAAATATTAAAACCGAATATCTTAATTTGAGACAAATCCTTCTTTTTATACCATTCCCCAAGTTTTCAGCTAGCTGGAAACTCTCTTTCTCACTGTGAGTACCAATAAGCTTTGTATGCTCAGTACTTGATTAATCTCTTTGATATTCTCCTTGCACAAATTTGCAGAAGTATTTAAAATGAAGCCTTATTTTTAGAAACTGAACAATATTCATGTCTGCAGAGAAGAACCTGGTGAATAATAAGGACTTGGTACATTTTTTGGAAGCTTTGGCACATTCATCAAGTTGTCCAGCTTCTGTCATTTTAAGTCAGTTCTTTAGAATAGGGTTTCACAATGCTCTGAGGGAGCTACAGTTCTCTCACCAGCACTTGGTTCTGTGAGCTTCTAGTTCCTGTCTTAAACTGGACTCTGTCAGATGTCATTTAAATAAGGCTAACTCTGTGGCATTTGTGTTTCCTAGACTGTGCTATCAACACTTTAAAATAATTCTTAAAGGTAAATAATAGCTTGGATCTGAGTTCACCTGCAGGATGCAGAAATTCTGTATTTTTGTAGAAAAGCTGTGGGTCCCTGTGGTATTTTCTGAGACCCCTGTCGAAGGGAAGAATGATGAATCTGCCTCCATGTTCTTAGAAGGCTAATTTATTATTTTATGATCTATATTATATTAAAGAATACTAAACTAAATTATACTAAAGAATAGAGAAAGTCTACAGACAGAAGGCTAAAAGATACTAATGAAAAACTCTTTCCAGAGTCCTGACACAGCCTGACCATGATTGGTCATTAAGTCAAAACAATTCACATGTTGGGCAAACAATCTCCAACCACATTCCAAAGCAGCAAAACACAGGAGAAGCAAGTGTTTAGAATTGTTTCCCTTTTTTTCTGAGGCTTCTCAGCTTCCCAGGAGAAGAATCATGGGCAAGAAGATTTTTCAGAAAATATGATGGTGACAAAACCCTGCAATGTCACATGGCCAGGGCTGTCCAGAGAGGATGGAACCACCTAGGGTTCATAACCTAGGTGGTGCTTATGACCTGAGGATCCCCAAAGGGGCTGGTGAAGCAGTCGTGCAGGCCTTGAAGACCCATGTCTAATGTTACACAGGCTGTGGTAATTAGTATTTCACAAGGGAGGAAGGAAAATGAGGGAAGCAGGCAAGCTTGAAAGTGGTTGGGAAGCAGGAGCAATGGGGTAGAGAAAGGAGACAGATGCCAGGAGTTCCTGTTTACACCAGTTTTTCCCCCCTGAGTGCTGAGGACAGGAGTCCTGAAGTTCAGTAGAAACCCCACGGGTACCTCAGAGTGGTGTTGGTTGTGGTAATCTGGTTTGTTCCACACGGTGGTCCCGGGAAAGCTGCAAAGGTCAGTGTGGGAGGGATTGGCCACAAATCCTGTGCTGCAGCTGCCCTCAGCCATCCTGCATGCTGCAGTGGACATCACCCACTGCCTGACACGGGGTGGGTGTCAAGAGCCAACAGGAGATGTCTGTGATGATGATGATGAGAGGTTCAGTGGTTCTGACAGGACCGGGAGCAGCCCAGGCTGCCGCTGCCACGGCCTGCCCTGGCGTGGGGAGGGCCAGGCTGGCACCTCTCAGGGGAGGGAGCTGCTCCTGGGGGGACCAGCTGCCATGAGGAGACAGAATGGCTGCTCTGCCACTCTGGTGAGAGTAAAAAATCTCAAAAAATGGGCAGTCTCAGGAAGGCTGGGCAGCATGATGGGTCCAGGGGGCAGAAGATGTGTTGGAGGACATTCCTTGCTGGGAGCTGTGATGTGCTGAGGACTGCTGTGAGAATTCCCTGTGGGATTGCTTAGAGATGGTGTTGGACAATTCCCATTTTATTTTCTGAAAAAGAAGACCAGGGAGAGAAGGTGTCTTTTGAAGGTAGAAATGAGCTGGCAAGGGGTTAAAAAAAACAACATTAAAAAGTTAAAGACACAATTGCTGCTGTGGGTGAGTGTGATGCTGAAGTGGTGCATGTGAGCCAAGAAGGCACAAGAAAATTGCCACTTTCTGTTAAGACTTACACATTTCACACTCCTAGAACCCAGAAAAAATGAAATTATGTGTATGTGAAAAAATTTTACCATGCTTTTGGAAGCTTGTAAAACATAGCAGGAGGGTTTTTGTTTTGTTTTGTTTTGTTTTTTTCAATCCTACCATAGCATTTTATTATAGCAAAATAAAATTAAAGCATTTACCACAGCAAAAAAATAATTAATTATTATTATTATTAACAATTATTTATTAAATAAAATAATTGTAACTAAAGGCACATGTAATTTTGACAGAGAAACATTTCTGCTTGCTAAATCTAGATAGAAAAACTACTGTTTTCTGTGATGGAAGGTTGGGGTTGTAAGAAACAATTGCACTAGTTTTGTCATTGTGTTGTTAGCTGTTTATGTGCTGTTTGGTCTCAAACTGCACCATGAACTTGAGCAAGGCATTGCTAGGATTGAAAATATGTAAATGGTGCCTGGCAGGAGCT
Source organism: Motacilla alba alba (assembly GCF_015832195.1). NCBI lineage: Eukaryota > Metazoa > Chordata > Aves > Passeriformes > Motacillidae > Motacilla > Motacilla alba. The sequence continues at coordinate 7,878,364 of NC_052022.1, forward strand.
AAACGTGGAAGCACAGAGGATGGAGGCTTAAGTGCACTGGTAGTTACAGTAGCATTCATTTAACATTTGTTATAAGCTACTGTTGTTTTTTTATAACTAATAGGGGAGCAGTTCACAGTTGATCTACTGCATAGAGAAAAAGAGCTTGTAGCTTCAGATGGAATAGTTGCAGCCTCAGGCAGTTTTGCTAATGCTTTCTATTACAAATAAGTTTAATAGTGTGCATTAAAAAGGATGTGTATTTAAACCGTTATGGTCCATACCGTGTTAGGTGGAATTACAGTAAATTGCTACATTTCATTTCTGTAATTATCTTATAAACTGCTCGTTGATATTGTCCTGAAGTTTATGTTCAGGACATTTTAACACTAGTTGTATTTTGGACAGCTTGCATAAGATCATTTGATTATCTCTTAGGGGTACAAAATTACATGTATATATATTTAAAAAAAAGGAAAAATCTATTAAAAAAGCATGAGAGTTGCACACCTTTGGATGACTCTGTGTACTGTGGAGAAGGGAGGGATCATGATCACCTCCCATGCACATTATGAGCGTGCCAAGAGCAATTTTCCTGTTGCTAATAGTTCTGGAAATGTATGTTTAAGAAACGTGGTCTTTTCCTTTTATTTCATTTTTTTCCATTCCTGTAGGAACTTGGAAGTAACAGCCCTCCGCAGAGGAACTGGAAGGGAATTGCGATTGCGCTGCTGGTGATTCTAGTTGTTTGTTCACTCATCACTATGTCAGTCATTCTTTTAACCCCAGGTAACCTTCTTCTTTATTTTATCTTACTAAAGCTGTATGATTCATAATGCAGTCTTCAAAAGCAATGGGTGTTAAAGTGTCTCTTGCCTTTAAGCATTCCTGTGGCTATTTTAAATTTGGGGCTTGTAGGGACTCCGGAGCTGCTGGAGGCCTTGTGGGGCAGAAATATTTGGGGTTGGCAATAGGTCCTTAGGGTTGTCTCTGTCTTGAGGGGGTTACAGCAATCCTCGTGAGCTTCAGCAGGTGTGAGCTGATTTCAGGAGTTTGTTGTTGGTACTCAGATTCAGAGATGAGCTAAGAGAAAATTGTATTCCATGGAAAACTGATTCTGACAAAGCAACTTCTCACTGAATCACAGACATGGATCTTCCATCTGTACATGCACAAGCTTCTTCCCTTTTATTTCTTTCAGAAACAATGAGGGGAAAGTAATGGCTCAGTCACAGAAAAAGAAAAAAATGGAGAAGGCAAGAAGTAGACAAAAAGAGCAAACACTGCACAAGTTTTGAAGAAAAAAAAATCATTGAATCCTTTTGCCAGTTTTAAAGTTAGTGTAAAGTACCTGATTTGCATGGCATGCCTAGATAGTAAATACTGGTCTGCAAATATTCTGCCATTCAAGTGCTCAGTTTGTGTAAACCAGAAAGTTAATGAAGCTCTTTTTAGTCAAATAATGGTTCCAGGCTGTTTGGCCACCAGATGAAATCACCGAGGGAAGCTGTGCATGAGCAAGTACAGCAGCAGAGTGCTGCTGCTTTAAAGGAAGGTGGTGAGGCTAAATGGAAAAGGATCAAAAAGTTTTGCTTGTCAGAGGGGATGAGGCAGCTGGAAAGAGGATGCAGGAACACTATGGATAGTCTGCTTCCTCTGTTTTGTACAAATATCTACTCCTTATGCAGGGTGCTGTCCAAAATAACTGTTTGCTTATATCCACTTAGATCAAGTTGAGAAAAATGAAAGCAAAGTTGTGCTGCTGTAGTCTCAGTGAATAGGAGCCTTCTTCAGGGAATAATAAAAAAGAGATTTTGAGTACACATGGTAGTTTATCCTGGTACACTTTAAGACAGAAGACTGTTTTTTGTTTCAAGGAGGAGGTTTCTCTTTTTTTGAAGATTTGTAAAATATCAAGTGTTTGCTGAAATCTACAATAACTTTCAGTTGTGGCTCTTATATCTATATAGAATTATTAATGATGTAAAAACATAAACTGAAGTCCTTGAAGGCACTCATGGAAACAGAATAAACAACCTAGGGAAATGTTAACTTTTTTAAAAAAATAAGTTTAGAAAGCTCAGTGAATTACAACATCTCTGAGGCTCTTTCAAAATCCAGAGATCTTGGTTGAAAACTTGTGTAAGCTGGGACCTACATTTCAGTTGAAGTCATGCAAGTGAAAACTAGTTCTGTCAGCTCAGATGCTCTGAGATACCCCATAGAGACTGTGAAGCTTGATAGAAATGAAAACTTTTCTCCCAGAACAATCTAGGTCTGTAAAACTGGGCTTTCCAGTGGCTTGGAATTGCTTACCATGGAAAGCTTTGACGTTCATGGTAGGATAGATAATTGCCCTGTTTTGGCCCTAATCATCACTGTTCCCCCTTCTCTTTCATTATTTATTTATTTTTTTTATAATTATGAATTATTAGTGGTTTGGGAAGCAGATATTTTGCTACTCTGTTGGCAGGTACTATAGCTGACACTACTTTGTCATGAATATGTGTTAAGATCACTTTGGGATGTCCAGTATTTGAGGAGAGGAAAAAAGGAGAGACCCCTCCCCCCCCATCTGGCTATTGTGAAGTGCTCAGTTCCAAGTCGATGCTAATTTTTTATTATAAATTTTTGGGTTTGAAAATCTTTCTCATAAAATATAATAGCTCTGAATGAAGATATTCAGTGCAAATGTCCTTTGTTACCTTGGGATGTTTCAGTGTTCATTTCTAGTACTATTTTGAGCATCAGAGAGTTCTCTCCCTATTTAGTTCTGCCTGTACGGATGGGTGCTTCTTAGATTTCATGTAAATTCCCCTAAACACTGTACATCATGCTGCTTCTTTTTATGGAAATGATAATAATTTCAGATGGTTATTGCTCAGAAGCATGATTGTTTCACTGGTATTTTTTGGAGGCAAAAGTGTACTTACTGATATGCCAAACACAACAGCAATGATCTCTTTTGCCTGCAATTATTTACACATAGTTTTCTCCACAATATAAGAAGCTCCTAGGTCTGTGTGCACTAACAGTTATCATTTGACTTCTCTCAAATTTTGAGCAACAGCTCTCCTGCCTTTTCATAGAGGGACCAATGCTTCCATATGGGATAGCATGTTTTTAAAAGAAAGTGTAATTCATTTCCAAAAAGCTTCAAAGAGGCTTTAGCTTCCATTAAAGATAGAAATTATATTAAAACTAAAAGGAAATTCCTGATTTTCTTTTTGTATTATCTTTTATTACTTGACTATACAATTCTAAGCAGGATCTCTGTTGAAATAAGAGATGTGTTTTGACCTGTTAATATCTTGGCTTTTGTTCAAATCTGAAACCTCTGTGTTACAATTAGGGTGGTGGTTTGAGTAAATGTATTGTGCCAACAATATTAGTAACATTTCTGATCATTTTATCTAGCTTTTAATCTGTGATAATACTCAGAATCTTTATAAATGTCTGAGTGTTCTCAACAAAGAGATGGAAAAGAGGAACAAGTAAACCATCCAGTGATGTAGAACATTAGTGGCAGAGTCTGAATGAACTCTCAGCCCAGTAACCACTTGGGGCTCAGGAACTCTCTCTGAGCAACTGTGGACTAAGGAGTACATTAAATAAACCCCACAGCTCCCAGCAAATAAATTGCTACACTGCTCCTTACCTGGGAGTAGAAGGCTTGCAGGCAAATATCCCTGCTGGTCTTCTTCAAAATTAGAGAAGTGAAATGATAAAGAAAGTGCACAGAGATGCCAAAGAATGAAGTTGCCCTTATTAAAGCAGAGGACTGGAGTGGAAAAACTTGGAAGTTTTGGAACAGGAGCCTGTCTGTTCTCTGGGGACACTGCATTATGAATCTAGTGATTTTTGTTTAATAATTGGAGTGGATTGCTGGAGAATTATTTAAGAGAGAACAAAAGAAAATACCTTGGGAATAATTTTATAATATAATCTTATAAGATAATATATCTTTATATGGGGAATTGATGGCCAGTGCAGAGGCCCAGAGACATCCATGAGATGCCATCCGTTGGTTTGTATGTCAGTATAAATATAACACAGGAACCTTTCTTCTTCTGCTTTTATTCATTCTATTTTATGGTTTTGAGGTTTCATCTCACACCTGCATATACTGAAATAGTCTTAGGTAGATTTTTAGATACCAATGCTTTTAAATCATTCCTGCCTTTGAATCAGCTTGTTCTTGCTTTGCATCATGACAGTATGTTCCACGTTGTAGGAATTATGTGAAGACCTATCTGATGAGCCACTGTTGGTCTGTATTTCAGACTGACAAATGTTCAATTGAAAATATTAGAAGCTGAAAGCTTTTATATGAAAAACCCCTCAAGAACAGCCTAAGAGTTGTATGGATTTGGCCTCCTCTGTACAGGTGTTTTGCCACAATACTTAAAGCTGTTTTTTCCTTTTGGGACTGTCAGTAGTTCTACCTTCATGTTAACTTACAGTTTCTGAAGGTGTGGAAAACTCAAATGCTCTTTCTAGGACTTGCTTACATTGATGTTGGCATTTAAATCATGCCTGCTGGTATGTGCACTTACTGCTGAGCAAAGTGGCACCTGCCTCATCACCGACTCAAGGAAAACTCACACATGAAAGAAAAAAAAAAGGACTCTTTTTCAGAAAAATTACTTTAGAGAGCATTTAGGTCAGACAAACAGTCAGAAAATGCTTTTTGTGGAAAGGGTTGAGTAACATCAAGTTCTGGGAAGAGAATCCATTTGGATTATGTCCAGTAGATAAACTGTTCAGGGTTAGGACAGACTTCTCCATATCCTTACTCATACTACTCTTAAAGGAAAAGGAAGCAAACTACTTTTTTTTTTTTTTTTTTTTTTTTTTTTTTTTTTTTTTTTTTTTTTTTTTGTGATGTGGATATTCACTGGAAGAAGTTTCAGGTTTCTGTTCAACTCTGTTTAGACTCCCTATACCTACTGTAAATTAGCAGGCAGGTTTTGATATCCAGCTATTTTCTGGCAAGTTTTCTTCCTTTGTCATGATAACACAAAGTGAGCTAATTCCCAGTTACACCTGCTAGCTTGCATACAGTTTACTAGTGGTGTTCTTCCACTTTTCAGATGGCATTTAACATCAAGCCTTTATCCTAATTTCTAGCATAAAACCTTTTTTTTTCCACAGCAAAGTCAGTAGGGAGGTTCAGTTAATGGCATACTACAGTACATAATTATTAGTTTTATTGGCTTAGTTAGAAGGCAAATTTTATGAGGTGTTTAGACTACATTTAACCTGCAAAAATAATATCCTATAAACTTGTGGAAAGTAGCAAGGCCATTAATTTCAAGTTTTGGAGTCTCCTAGTTTAGGTTTTTCACTTTGAATTAATACGTGCCAAAATTTGAACTTTTTTAAATTGGATGTACAATTAAGAAGTAGTCATTTGGTCTTTAGAATTTGATTTCATTTGTATCTCTGTAATCTGTGTAATTTGCTGCACATATTTACATATCCATCTATACATATACATATACACACATATATATATAAATATATATATATATATAATTTCAGACCCAAATAGAGAAATCTGTGGTAAATAGTGTGAGAACATTGGAAATATCGTTCCTTTAAGGAATAATTCAATAAAATTTACAGGGAAATGAAAAAGAGATAGCAGGCTATTTTGTAACGTAATAAATGCAAAGTACTAAAAGTAAGTCTTTAAAATGAACAAGTACGTCCTAGAATCAAAGATTAGTTTGGGTTGGAAGGGACCTTAAAGATCATCTCATTCCAACCCCCCTGCCATGGGCAGGGACACTTTCCACTATCCCAGGTGGCTCCAAGCTCTGTCCTGGTTCTGAGCACTTCCAGAGTGCCATTTTTTTCAGTTTACAAATGCTAACCATAATTTAAAACTTACTTTAAAATCCAATTTATATTGAGATTTCTTGCCAGGGATGTGATAGCAGAGAGCAGGGCTGGTATTCCTTTCTTCTCTAGTAGCCTCTCTGTACTCAGCTGATGTATTGTTTTAGTGATTTTTATTTAAGCAGTCGGAAAAAAATCTGTCATAGGTAAGGCAGTCTTTGACAACATAACAGCTTGTGTGAGCTTGATTGCTAGTTGGCAAACTGGCAGGAAATAAAGGGTCACAAATGAGCAGAAACAGACTCAGGTAAGGTTAGAAGGGGAACACGTTTGGAATTACAAACAGCATCAGGACCAGGGTGTGTGGAATCCAAATAGGTGATGGAAAACAGCTTGTGGAGGGTAGGTTGTCAACAAGGCTGTGGAGAAAGGGGATAATGGGCATGAGGAGAGCCCAGTGTTTGGTGCTGTTAAGTCAGAAGCAGTGTTTTGAAGACACAGGAATGTATTTGTGGAGCTGAACAGAGCACACATAACAACATGTGCCTACTTTGAAGATTAAAACACAGTGTGTGGCAGGAGCAAGAGCTAACAAGGTCCCAGGATGTGTAAACAGAGGGATTAGGTATAAATCAAGAGAGATAATGTTGCTCTGCTGTAAAGCCCCAGTAAGACTGCAAGTGGAATATTGTGTCCCATGCTGGACTGGCAGATGAAAAAAAAACCAAACCTAAACAGACTATTTTGATTCCTGGAAAGTAGGAAGAGGGAAAAAAGCTTATTTAAGGATTAGAATGTTTGTCTTATGAGGGAGGATCCTTACAAGACATGAAGTGCAAGAAGAGTTGATTGCAGGGGGTGAGTGCTTCCCAGAGCCCTGCTGCCAGCTGGGAGGGAGCAGCATGCAAAAAGCAGCAGAGCTGTGGTGTGAGCAGCTGGGATGGCCTTGTGTCTCTTGTAAATTCATGATGTGCATTAAAAGGGAGTTTCTCTCCGGTACACCAAGGATGCACCTTATTAATATCAGCTGAAGTGACTGCAGCAGGCAGTGCTGACATTTAAAGGCAAAAATATCACATTGCTGTTGATTCCAGCAAGCTTTCTGCTGGCCCTCTAATGGAGAAATTTGCCTGGATAAAGACCAATAACAAAACTATTGATTGACTTTATTCTCTTTGAAGGGTCACATTTTCATCCAAAATGTATTACAGGCCATGACCTTTACAAAGCAGGTTGCTTTGTTTAAAATGTCCTGGTAGCATCATGGGTTGGCACAAAGATAACAAGATTGCTGCTTGGCTGCTGTGGTGGCAGATACTCTTTTGGTGTGTGCCTGTCACCAGAGCACTGTTTAATATCAGTAAGGACAAAATCTGCCTAACACAAAGTTCCTCTCATGGAGAAGGAAAGAAAAGCTCATGGAGAAGAGAAAGAGTGCTGTAATTTATGGTAACCTGCCCAATAATACTAAATTATTTAAAAAACCTTGCAGGGCATTGGACTGGTTATGTGGCAAGTGCACAGGTGCATTTTTTTGCACAGGCAACAACCAGCACAGCTTTAGACAGCCTAAAGCAGTCAGGTGAAGTGCAAGCTGCTGCCAGTGATTATTGCTTGGAAACTTGGTGGGTTTGTCTTTTGACACTAAAACTTTTGCTTTATTAGTAATGGTTCAACATTCCCACTGTTTGTGCAGCAGTTCACTAGTGAAGTCTTCACTACTTATTTTTTAGCTTACAGCACAAGAACACTGATATTTAGCAGAGCTTCTTTTTTTTTTTTTTAGTTTTTATAGTGTGGAGATTGTTTTAGATGCAGGAAAATAATTTTGTTTTATTTAGTTTTGTTTTGTAAGTCAACATTGGCTAATGTTCAGGAGCACAATATTCCTGGGTCCTGTTTGGGAAAAACACAAGGCTGCTTGCCAAGTTATGTTGTTCATGTCACTAGAAAGCAAGCACAGGCTATAAAATGTGCATGTAGATTTTTTAAAAATTTCATTTTAGATTGTGGAATAGGTGAATTTGGTTCCAAATTTACTTGCAGGAGTTTTTAAATCTAGTTTCTCTCAGTGTAAGGTACTCAATATGGCCAACATCCTTTGGCTGTCAGGAAATTTTGGTATTTGTTTGTAATTTTTTGTGGTGTGGGGCTGTGGTAAGGAAGAGTTTTGCTGTGAAAGTCCCAATATAACAAATAGCCAAACACTAAATCCTGTAGTTTTCCTGTCCAAAAGGTACCGATTCTTTCTTTCCTGAAGCTTTACTAAACAAAAATTATACTTTTATTTGTTGTGAAAAAAAATAAGAGCAAGGTATTGTTACTGTGGTTCTATAATTCCAGTGTTTTGCAAACAATATTGAAGATATTGTTTTCAATAATTATTTAAAATTATCTTGTTGTGTTTATTTTAGATGAACTCGCAAATTCATCAGAAAACAGATTATCCTTGGAAGATCTCTTCAGAGAAGAGTTCATAGTTCATAATCCAGAAGCCAAATGGATTAATGGTAAGTTTGTAAGCTCTCACTTAATTTAAAACTAGGTAAAAATTTTAAGTCTTGAATGATATTATCCAGTCAATGTGAACAAAAAAATCAGTTAATATTTCAAACTCTCTTGAAATTGGTCAGTGTCCCAGTTTTCCTTGTTGCTCTGAATCACGTCTCTTTCATTAATTTTTGAAGTGGCTTTCTAATTTTAAAGCTCTGTCTAGTAGAAACCTACTAGAATTATCTATTCATGCTCTTACTCAGTTGGAAGCAGTGATGAAGAATTGTGTTTAAGAACTGGATCTTGTCTGTGGATTCACAGGAAGATCAACTCTATTAATATCTGAACTGTGGGATTTGAGAAGTGGTTCTCTTTGCATATAGAAAAGACTTGAATATTTCAATATACTCTTACAGTCATAGTCATTTTCTGATGACTACAAATTGTATTTAGTATTCCAGTTTATTAAATGGTTTGTGCATGGCATGCAGATTTCTCCAAAAAGTAAGCAGTTTTAATGTAAAAGAAACCAAAAAACAAATTCAAACTCTTTTTTCAGCTCATTGACTTCCTTTTCTCTCGTTGCCATGCCTTGATCACTTTCTCCCTGTAAGAAATGTACACATAATGCAGTGGCAACTCTCTGGTCTGTGTCATTGTGGTAATCTGGGTGTTCCTGCAGGTGACAGAATCAAAGGAATGACAGCAAGATTTGTGCAAAGCCAAGCAAGGCAAAACTGTTGTGGAGTGCTGTGTGCAAGGCAGGAGTCTGGCTGTGTGTGTAAATTCAGAATGACCTTGCGTGGAAATAATGCTTCAATTATATCAGCTGTGGCATTCAACTCTAACTAGAAGTGCTTTGCTTAGGGAGCTCTGTGATTGAATCATTGCTTTATGATAAACTCTGAAGAATGAAGTGGGTATAATAAGGATAAGTGCATTTAAAAGCAAAAGCATAAAAAGGAGAAAAGTATGGTTAATTTTTTTTTTCTTTTTTTTCCCATCACCTGCTCTGGTGTTATTTGTTAGCCATTAGTTTAGGACTAAGAGAAGGGATGCTCAGTTTTGTTTCCTGCCACTCCCTTTCCCCAGCTGCTGCAATGACATCTCACCTCTGCTGAGCTGCCCTTAGTTTCTTCTTTGGACTGGTTTCTGTCTGCAGTCAGTGCAAAAAAATGTGATCCTGGGTAAAGCTGGAACAGTTCTGTTGCCAAGAGGAGCAGTTTCTTGTGTTTTTGCTAATGAAATCATAAAAATTCAATTTGCTTTCTCTATTATATTCACAAAACAGCTGCTTCTGTCCCCACCCTATCTGAAAAACACTGTTCCTAATTGTCAAATAAAGTTATCCCAGACCCAGTATTGTAAACTAAAGGGGTCACTAAAAGCAGGTAAGTACATAGTGGAAGAAGATCATTATGCTGGCTCCATCTATTACTCTTCTTACTTAAAAAGTCCATGAGATTATTCTCCTAAGAACTCTAGTAGTTCTTCATAACATGTGCATAATATTCTATGCATAAAAATTCTCCTAATTTCAAAACCCAGGACAGTAAAACTAAAAGGCTGTGCATGGAGCTACATTAAATATTGGTGATGCTATAAAACATGTAGTTTATTGTATTTCTTAACTCTCTTCTACAGCCTGTAATAACAGCAAAGCTTCTTTTATGAGTTTTCCAGATGTGGTAAAAAGAATTGTAGAATTTGATGCTAAACCCTTGCTTGGACACAGGTTTCTCCTGTGGTCTTCAAAATCCATCTTAAAAAGGTCCTACAGTGAAATAGAATTTTATTAACATCATGTAAAAATATAATTTGTATTAGTATCACGCAAAAAAATTGTTGTAAACAATCCAGTGTAAAAGCTATGGGATTGTACAGGTATGAACATCTCAGTCTCTTGAAAATAATATTAGGAATGCTATTTATTAGAGAAAGGCCCTGTGTTTTATTTACAGTCCATTGGTACTAATATCCAGTCTTCCTGCAGTGATGGTTCTCTGAGTCAGTGTGAAAACTTCTAAGCTTGTAGTGGGGTGTTCTCCTGAGTTTATTGGCCAAAGGAGCAATGAAGTCTAATAGTACAAAAAAGAGGAAAGAAAGGACATTTTGTTTATTAGAGGATGTGTGTGTATGAGAAGTAGAAAAAGTGGGGGTAATTAAGGATTTATGACTTGTTTAGTATTTTTGATAAACACAGAAAAAATATGTATAGGTTTTGGGATGTTTTTTACTTTTTTTTTTTTTTCTAATAGCCAGTGTAGTTAATGATATCCAATATCTTGGGCAATAAAAAAACCTCAAGGAATAGTCTTGCAAAGCAGCATTTCTGCTTCCTGCTTCTATTTTTAAGACTTTATTTCCTGGCACTGTGGCATTGCAGTGATGGCATTGGATGCATGGAAAATGAAATATACAACTTCAGATTCATTACTGTGGAGCTGGAGGGGAGCATTTGGCACTTTCTTTGGATATTGGCAGGATAAGTGAACTCTGCAGAGGATGATTTTAGCAGAAAATAAATAGCTACTTACTACCTTTTGCTCCTCTTGGAATAGGATAATTTGTATCCATCTGAAAGTTTTATCATCTTTACCTCCTGGGAAGGGGTAGGAGTAGAAATTGAAAAAGCGGTTCCTGCTGTAAGCAGTGTCTTCAGGGTCTGGAGCAGGTTTTGTAGAAAAACAAAAAGAAAGATTTAAGGATTTCAAGTGGTGGATGAATCACTGTGTCCTTAGGTAAGGTCTGGTATTTAACTGCTGCCCTCTAATGAAACTTTCCCTACTGATCTTTGGATTTCTCTGACATTATCTTCCAATCTTGCATTATTTCTTCCTCGTTTGAAAGCTCCTTCACTACAAAAGCCATCCCCATGCAGCTATTTCTAGACTGCTCTTTAAGAAGAGCAGCCCTGAAATGTAGAATTTTTTACAGTCCATTTCCTTTTCTGCTTGAAACTGAGTCCACAATTTTATGGGCTTGCCACCAAAGTTAATAATTATGCAAATGTCTAAAGAGAGAGGAGATGTTGGTCTTTATCTGAGATAATCAGATGTTGCTGAAGAAAATAAAAGAAACGCTGTGAGCTAGTCTTAAAAGTGACAAAATATATTCCCATTTTGTACAATATGTAAAGATGTACCTGTGCAGATATCCAGATTTCTTCCTTCCTTCCTCTTTTTCAATTTTGGGTTATTTCAAAGACAATATAGACTTTTTTTAATCTGACTTGGATTTTTTTTCTTTGAAAAAATATACAAAGGAAAGAATAAGAAAATAGGGATGATAGCTGGTAATATTGTTGAAAATAACTTAGTAGGGTACTAAGCTTTGTCAGTTAGAAATCTGATTTCTTTGGCTGTAGAAGGGCATGGTGGAGAGTACACACAACCATTAACCAGTCCAGTCCCTGTTAGCTGGAAAAGTGTTTCATTGCAGAAGGCATTCCAGTTGTCAGGCATAGCTTTGGAGACCTTAAACAAGAGTACATCTTCCTGTAGCATTATTGATCTTCAGGTTTTCTAATAGGAAATTAGAATTTAAAATGCTGGCAGTGAATAATGAACATGGTTGAACCTGAGAGCTCATTGGGGCAGAGGGAAGAATTTTTTCAGGATATTTTCCCAGTTTCTCTCAAGTTACTTAGAAATGTGTATGCTGCCCTGTGGGAAATATTGAGAACTCAACAGATCTGCATTCTTTTACTGAGGTCTGTACTTGCATCTCTTGTTTCAGGGACTATAGCTGTTCATGACAATAAAATTCAGAATATTTTTGTGTATTCCTCTGTGAATAGATGAGTTGCTTGCATTTTTTTCTGTTCAGACATTCTTTGCCAATCTTTCCTGTACATGATGGAGTGCACTGGTTCTTGGTGGCACTGTCAGATGGGTGTACAGCCAGCACAATGACAGAAAGTATTTTTCATATATTTTAATCAAGAGTGTTGCAGAAGGAGCTGCAGTCTGAATGATGGCCGGCAGCAGGCAGTGCCCTGCAATCCTGTTTGTGCTAAAGCTCAGCAAATCACCTGAGCGTGTGTGTGTGTGTGTTTTCTCTTATTGTAAACCCCTGTTTTGGAATTAGGTTTATCACTTTTTCCACCATAAAATCCAAGGTTGTGCCAGCAGTCCCAGCAGGTACACCCTGTTCAGTTTTAATTTTCAAAGCAAATATTTTTTTAATTCACATATATATTTTTAAGGCAAAGATTCTTCTCTTTTTTTTTTTCTTGCCCTTTTACAGTTTTAATGTGTTTATTTGGAGATTATAATAAACCACTCCATCTAAGTCAGAAATATTTTCACTCCAGATATTTTTTTAAGTCAAGCCCTTGCATTAACATTATTTACTTGTTTTATTTTTTGTGTTTTTATGGTGTTTCCAGATTTCCTGTATCAGCCCCAGCAGAAGCTTTCATTTGCTGAGTAATTGCTAGTTCTGATGTGAGCATCTTTACTTTCATGCAGTGAGGAGAAAAGAGAACAGGTGATGACACCCCTTTTGAACATCAGAGAAACCATGGCACTGGTTTAGGGAGGAAATCCCTCTGCTCTCCACATTTATTCTGCAAACATTAATTTTATTTAGTACAGACTCTAAGAAAAAAAAAACAAAAGGGAAAAAATTATAATTTTAAAGCATTTTTGGTTTGGAGTTGACCAGTGGTTTCACTGTCATGTTTTGTAGACTGTGTATTACAGTTAACATGGAAAGATATTACCTGGCTGAAGAAATATTACTTCAGCTTCTCATGTTTTCTTTCCTTAAAGAGCAAATGAGAGGCTGTCTGTCCATAAGGTAATCTGTGGTTGTCCCTGGAATGTTTCTCATGCTGTACACTGCCTTTGTCACCTGGGGAGTGAAATGTGTAGGCAGTGGCCTTTGCTGGAGCTGGTGCTTCCCTTGGGTCTCTGTTGTCTCTTGTCTATCCTGAAAAGTACAATAAAAAGTGGGCCTGGGAAATCTGGCATGAAGGTAGTTGAAATTCCTTTAAAATAATGTTTAATAAAATGGAAGTGGTTTGGGAAGCGTGGCGCACAGATTCCACAATAGCACATATGCCAACTTTGTGCAGTAAAAATATGGTTTAAAACATTTGGCACATCTTAAAAGAAGCTTTTCCTGTGTGTGAGATAAACACAAACTTGTTTTCACAGAGCTGAGTGTGTTGTGATGCTTGTCAATGGATATGGGTCAAGTGCAAGAAATAATCCATCACTGAGCAGTAAGAGAAGAGATTCTGCTCCAGGAATTTGTTGCTGAGTTGGATTCAAGAAGCAAAGAAACACTCCTTTTAGAATTACACATCTGTGTATGTTGGTATTACCCTTGCAATCAGGGATGGATATTGAGAGTGAAGTCCTGTGTTATTTTTTTCCCTGTCCCCTAAATGAGATGAGAGTGGGAGGTGGCCAGGCTGGAATGCAGCCGTGGTGCAGGAGAGCCCTGGTGGTGTAGCAGGGGCTGTTTGGTGCTCACAAATTTGCTGTGATGTTAATTAAATAATTAATTAATTAACTAATGCTCTGCCAGGGGCTTGGGCAGAAGTGAAGAGGGTGTGCTCAGTGTTACTCGTGCCAGCTCTGCACAGAGCTTTCATTTTTTGTTGGAATCTGTCTGTGCAGAGCCTGGAGCTGGAAGCCAGGCCAGGGAGTTGTTTTGTTGTCTCTTCTCTGTGAAGAGTTTATTTCTGAAAGGCAGCAGAGGGGGTTGGACTTTGATTCTCTGTGCTGCAAAAAGCAGTCTGTGGAAAGAACAAGTGAAAAAAAAAACCCTAAGATAGCACTCCAATCTTTGGAGGCTTTCAGCTAAAATTCTTCTTTCCTAAAACTCCAGCAAGTTGTGTGAAATGCACACCCAAGTTTTGCCAAGTCTGAAGACAATGTTTTGGGAAAGGCCCAGAAGATTTGAGAAGATACATAGAGCATCTCCAGGCCAGCTGATATTTCTCTCAGAAACTGCTAAAAAGGGGAATAAAAGGCTTGATTGATACCATTTCAATGATTTATTAAAATAAGTTTTTAAACTATAGAATTTAAACAATGTTTTTGTGACACAGATTGAGTGGTTCAATTCTCTCATTAGGAAACAGACTGGAAGAGTTTGGGGCTGTGTTTGTGCTGATGCTAAAGATTCTCTGTGAGCCAGCTGTGGATGGGTAATTGGTCATTCAGGGAAAGGTTGTGGAGGTACCACCCCTGTACCAAGAATAATGTGCATTGTGGCGTCCTTTGCTCCAGGAATTGTGGTTTCTCAAGCAATGGACAATTTTGGTTTAGGAAGAATTTTCATTTTCTCGTTAGTTTTAGTTTTTGTGGGTGGTTGGTTTGGTGTTTTGTCCTTATTAAAATTCTTTCTTCCACCGTTTGTGCCTCAATAAGGTAATTTAATCAGTAATTTTTCCTCTTGGCTCTGGTCTAGCCTTTAAACAATGTTACTTAGTGGCTGTTTCACCTGATCTCCCTGCCCCACCACGCTGTCAGGACCGGCTGCAGGGACTGTGCCCATTTCTGCTCTCCTGTAATTATGTCCCCAAGGTGCCACATTTCTGGCTTCCTCAGAAGCAGATCTGGGTGGCTTCTGCTCAGATCAGTTAATCCCTGCTGTTGCATCGATACTGGTGCCACTGTTAATGATGGTGAACAAGCATTAAACAGTGCTGTGCATTCAGGGCCATTGACTTGTGTCACCGTTGGATTCTGCAAATGACTTCTCCCCTCCTCCACCAACATTCTTTGTACACCAGGACAATATTGTGTTACTTGTGACTTCTGCAGTATCCTGTGACTCTTGTTTTCTTTCAAGCATCACCATTACTGATTGCAAAAGTTTTTTTTCCTGGCCATTTTTTTTTCCTGGTATTTTGTTTTTGATTTTGACTACGTGTGTTGTATTCCCTCCACAGAATACTTGAAATATATTTTCCTTTAGAGTCCTTGCTTCTTGGAACAACTTACTGCTTGTTGTATTTATTTTGAGATGTAGCCTGATTACCTGTTAGTTGAAATCTCTAGGTATAGGACAAAATCCAGAGACTGGGACGTAAGTCAGGAAAAAATGAAATCGGGTATTCCAGCTAGTGGGAGGTCAAACTGCCTTTTGCCACCAATAGCCAAAAACACAGCTAATCATTGCAATCCTTCTTAAAATTTATGTCCCTATTGATTTTTTACTTATTCCACAGCCCAAAGCATTAAGAATTTAACGAAGACATCAATATCCTTAGAAAACATTTACACAGGGAGAGTGCATCTGTTGCACAGGGTGTCTTTTGAAAGAGATTAGCGGAATGATTTACATTTTCTAATCAGTATTTCTGGATAGTAACCTAATGCTGAAAGGTTAAGTACATCAGTTCTGTGTGTGAACCCCTGGGAAAGTGGACCAGACACTAAATAAATCTGAGTTTTCCCTGTTTATTGAAGCAAAAGTCTCCTGAGTGTAGTGCAGGAGGAAGTTTAAATATTCCCATAGTTTCCATAGTGATGTTGGTGGAACAGGGAGGCCTTTTCTCAGTAACACATTTCTGGCTAAGCCAGCAGTCCTTAATGTGATCAACAAGTCTAAACTGAGCTACATCATTACTCCTAGGATGCAACAACCCCCTAGGGTGAATATTTTTGTTGCATGAGCAAAGCTGAGCAGTGGATGAAGCATTTTGGAATGGTAACAGATGGTGGGTGCTACACAGCAGATTTGTGAGTTCCCCCCAGACTTCCACATTGTTTTTTTCTTACTCATAAACCCTTCAGGGATGTATCTGTGTGCACCAGCAGGCTCACGTACACATGAAGGGTAATATTTTCACCTGTGCCTCCTTGTTCAGCTTTCCCCACTTGTCATCAGCACAAAGTGTACCCATTGCCCAGCTGGAGCAGCAGTCCTTTCCCTGTGGGATGGATTTGTGGTGGCCTGTTAACTTTTCCTTTGGAAGCTGCTGTTTATACCTGCAGCTGGCTTCATGGTCCTTCTTCAAGGCTCATTTAAGGCTGCTCTAATTTGTTCATCAGCAATTGGATTTTCTTCAAAGGAGTGCTGTGCAGGAGGGGGATGAGCCTGGAGTTGTAGCTGTGTGCAGCAGCAGCACAACTGGCTGATTCTGCCTTGTTTCCATTTGCCTAAACCAAATCCTTGAATTTCTGTCAGTTTTCTTTCTAGACACTTTAACGAACACTCAGTGGTGTTTTGTGGCAGATAAGTAAGCTGTACAGTGCTTAAAGTCAGTATCTCTAAAAGCCAAAGTTTTACATTTCTAATCCTTACATTTTGTTGTCCATTCATGTTTTTTCTTGGATTAAGAGGCAGTAAAACCAGTGCTTTCTATACCATTCTGTCTAGCTCAAATGTTTGCACGGTGGATGCATAAAAATTGCATTTTTTAACATGTTTGTAGCTATGAAGATATATATGCACATAAGTTTATTTCACTTTTTACTCCATTTTTACTTTGCTCTCTTAAACTGATTTCGTTGTGGCAGATTTCACAGACGCTGACTCATATTTGCCACTCATTCATCCATTTTCCTGGTCTGTTTTGCCCAGGACAAAGTTATTCTCCTTCTGAAAATATGGTTGGCACTTGAACAATTTTGCTTGTTATCTCTTTCAGTGTGATGCAAAAGGACTTGAGTATGTTTAGGATTTTTAGGCTTTAGTATCTTTGGGAAAGTATGTTTGGATTTATCTGTCTACAAATACTGAGTTCATGTATTTGGGATTCTTTCAAGGTCTATTCAGTGCATCAGTTCCGTTCAATTCTCACAATAAACTCTGAAGTGCAGTGAGAACAACAATGCTATGAACTTTAAATTATTACATTTTTGACAATTGGATTTAAATACATTTTTAATTTACTGCTGTAGAAATCAAATGTGTCCCCCACACTTTCTGTGTGGCACTGTAGTGTTGAGAGGAACCCAAAGCAACTTGATCTTTGCTTGTTTTTCCAATCTGACAAAGTTTATAGGCAATTTGTGTGAGAAGCTTGTAGCTAGTAATCATTAGAGCAGCCATGTATTGTTTTTCCACATCTGTAAATATAGATTGGCTTTGATCCACTAATACTGCAGTACCAACTCAGAGCCTGTTTAGTGAGATAAATTAAATTCTAGGCACCTTGTAAAAAAAATTTACTCAATCAGGGGAATGGGAGAATCAATCAGGTTTTTGACAGAATTTAGGTATCAGCCTCCCATGCTAAGAGTCATTTAACTTTAACCCAGTTTTTTGCCCATGTTTTCCATGGTATCTTTCTCCTCAGGGATAAACCATGTCTTTAGTTTTGAGAAGGGTGCCCATAGTTGAGACTTCCTTGGTGAATGCAGACCATCTTATTTAACTGTGCCTCAAAGGGAAATGCAGAGTGTGCTTTCTGCACTTGCAGCCTACTTTAGGCATAGGACTGACTGAATTTCTTCTGCATGAGGAATATTGATTTTTAAGTTCAGCCAAAGCTACTTGGAAGTCTAAAGTTATCTGCAAATCTGTATGTTGCACTTTAAAAGTAAAAATTTGAAGCACTTTAAAAATGTGGCTGTGAAAACCCAGGAATTTCGGGGTGTCATTTGAGCAATAGCAATACATGAAGCAGGTAAGACAATCTGTTTTATTGCAGGACAGGCGTTACATGAGAATTAGTTTGACTAATTTCAAAAGTTAGTTTTTGACCCCATCCTGGAGCAGCTGTCTCTGGGATAAAAAGGCAGCTTTGTTTCTTCTCAGGCCTGGAGTCTTGCCTGCCAGATTGGGTCTGTTAGTTCTGTAATGATGGTTCAGATAATTATGAATTTGTTATCAGGATCTCAGCTGAGACAGGTCATCTGTAAAGGTCACTAAGCTGTCAGATTCAGAGTGACAAGTATGGTTAGCTGAAGATACATTTGTTAGAAACGTTTTCTGATGCTTTCTTTTTCTTTTTGGTTTTCACTTGCAAGTTTTGTATGAATGAGAGTTTTCTGTATAAACTTGGTGAAGAAGGTTTAGGTAGTTTTCTTCCGCTTTCTCACATTTGTGATTTTTAATTTTGAATGTTGAAATCTTATCTTTGGCATAATAATTTCATTTTGACATTGTTATTGCAATGTGTTTTATATTACTTGGTTACACTATTTTATTCATGCAAAAATGATGTATTGTATTATTGGAGTGAACAGTTCAACATTTAAAAACAAGTATTTCAACATATTCTATTTGAAATTCTGAGGAATATTTTAACTTAAAAAATAGTGAAGCATAAGGTTTTCAATTTATTCTAATTTGGAATAAAAATGATTGCATTATCCAATATTTATTCCTCTCTATGGGCAATTTAGAGAAGGAGGCTCTAAGCCATATTATCAATTAAACCACATTATAAATTTCCCAAACTATGATGTCATGTTCCATTCATGGAAATCTGTTGCAGAGTGAGTATTATAATCTGCAGCATTTCCAGTGATTCTTGATGGATTCCAGATGTACAGAGATATGGAAATGGGCTCCTGTTATGAGGTGCTTCAAAGGTAGATGCTAATTCTTTGCTTTCTGGGCAACTTCACGTGTAATGAAATTTATGTAAGCCATGAATTTTTATGTTTTTTCCATTTTCATACCCAGTGTTGTACCTTGTCCTCCTAGAGGCAAGGACTCACTGTTCCAGCAAGTTAGCTCTTTCTTTTTTTAGCAATTTAAAATGGTCGTATAACATGTTACATAAATGTTCCTCTCTGCTTAAATACTCTGCCCTTTTCTCTAGCTATTTTCTGAGCTCTTGTTTTGCTAAATTGTTAATTGAAAACAATTTCAAACTCAAACTTCTTGCTGAAGACCTTGATTCACTCATGTGTGTTACTATAGTGGAAATAACAGCAACGATTCTGCTGTATTCTTCCAGAAGAAGTTATAATGTTAAATTATATTTTCACCTACCAGGGCAAAGAGTATTGAGAAAGAGCTGAAAGTGAAGATAAAGAAATTTTTTTACTTCAGGTACTGCCATTGCCACTATCACTGATGAATTGTATATGGAAGTAGAAGCAGACAATATGTCTTTAAGGACTAAATGCTTTCTGACTCACTGCCATCTTCAAAATAACCTTTTATTAATTTTAACCAAACACCTTTTGAGTACAGGATGTGTCTGTCCTGAGTACTGCAACAGACAACCACTGATTGCCTCACCTCTAGATCAAAATATACTCTGACTTAACAGTGGGTTTTATTTTGCTCCTCATTATGAAACTGAACAAGTCTGAATATTCAATAATTTGCATTAATTTTTTTCTGTTTGGTCGGTGATTTTCTGGATTGGGTAGGGCCAGGAAATAAAATGACATTTGAAGCAGGGTTTGCTTTTATCTGAGAGCAGGACTTTGCAGAGCTGGCAGTGGGAAAGCAGCCTCACTGACAGCCTGACTCCAGGCTGCTCTGTGCTGAAAACCATGACATTTCCTAATTCCCTACACTGGTAATGTGTTGGGTGAAGGTTGTTTTACTTCTTAGTCAGTGGAGATTGACTTGGTATCTGCTTTAGTCTCTGCTTCCTACTTTTTTTAATAACCTTGAAAAACTTCGGAGCAAAACTTCTCCAGCAACTTTATTCAGTAACTCAGAGTACATTGATGTATCTGCAGCTACTCATTCCTTTAGTAGTGAACTTCAGCACAGTGTCACATTTTAACAAATATATTTCATCATTACAGTGACTCAAAAAAAGAAATTTGGGCTTAAATCAATTCACAACATAGGGATATTAGTTTTTAATTTAAATTAAAAAATGCTTGGGAGTGTTTTGTTAGTTCTAGTAAATGTGATGCCTCTGCTGAATAACAGTTTACAATGTTATATTTGGGGAATTGATAAAAGAAAGGCTTGTATAAATCATGTCTTTCAGGAAGACTTGATTTTTCAGCACCCAAACGTGATTATGATGCATAGATAAACTAATTTAAACATAAGAGTTTTCAAAGTAGCATTTTTTTTCTTTCACAGATGTGAAGGAATTTAGGGATTTCCTTGCTTGGGAGTCAATGTTTAGACAAGTGTGAAGAGCACAGGGGTCAGGGAGAGGATTTGGTTTTTTAGCAAATAAGGAAACTGATGTGGAGAGGCTGTTAACAGCCACTGACTTTGACAGTGCTACTGGGAGGACAGGGAAACCTGCTTGATGTGGCAGGAAAAGATGGTTTGTTACCTGCCTCCTTTTTGAGGAAGGTTTTTGTTATGTTTTGTTTTCTTTTCTTTTCTTTTTTTTCTTTTTTTTTTTAAATAGTGTTGATGCCTGTGCTGGAATAAGAACTGGGCTCTGATCTTTTTGGAGGTTAATCTTATTGAACAAAGAGTGTCAGAAAAGAGAGATAGGCATCTGTAAGATCTCCTGTGCTTTCCCTCAGAGCTCATGATGGCCTTTTTCTTCCCCACGTCTCAAGGGGGGATAAAGCTTAATGCTTTGTCAGAGAATTCACTGAATAAATGGAAAAAAAAGTTGATAAGAACTTGGTTTGTCATTTTAAAACTCCATCAGTTCACCATCTTTATTAAGATATGATTAGCTGTGTGTCCACAGAATCACAGAATAGTTGATAGAGACCTTTAAAATTCCTTTAGGTCACCTCCCCTGCAGTGAGCAAGGACATCTCCAAGGAGATCAGGTTGTTCTGAGCTCCATCCAGCCTTGAATGGTCCCAGGGATGGGTCAGCCACTGCCTCTCAGGGCAGCCTGTTCTGGTAAAAAGAGTAAAAAACTTCTTCCTTACTTTTAATCTAAACTGATCATCTTTTAGCTTCGAAACACCAGCCCTTGTCCTGTTGCAGAAGACAGTGATAGATAATCTAAAAGTGATAGATAATCTAGCTATAGCAAAACAGTTTGTGGTGGTTGAACTCACAGTGATTCTCTGGAAGGGTAATAAAGAAAGGACCACAGAGAGGAATTGCCTGATTATATCTTTCCCAGAAGAGCAGTGAAATGTTCTTTCAATAATGGATTATTTTTAAGCATTTTACCATGACAGCCTTTAATTATAAGGGTGATTATTTTTACTGCATTTTTGATGTATTTTTTTTACATAATAGCAAACTGATTTGCTGCATTCTGTTCTTCCAGTGAAGGAGAAATATTTTTAAGCGCTTAATCTGAATTTAAATTAATGCAAACCTTTGTACTCAGCTTGCATAGCATACAAACGATAACTTCAGAAAAATACAGCTTTGTGACACACTGATTACTTTTGTAAAGATAGAAGTATATTCTCCCTTTGATGAGTGTGTCTGACTTGCATTAGTGCTAATGGGAGTTATGCATTTATGCTTTGAAGAGTCTACACTCCAATTAGTTATAACACTTAAAGGAAATGTGAGATGTTGTTGAAAGCAGAGATTCTTTAGTGTTGAAATGTTTGGTTTTTTTCTGAATTTCCCTCCTGTTCCCTCTTGCTCTGTGAATGCTTTGAAGTTGACTGACATATTGTCATGAAATCTTGTAAATATGAGTATTGTGTGCAGTTGAAGTTACATTGTGACATATTGATAGTTAAAGATATCTCTGTGTAGCTCTAGATATGTAGTCTACCTTCTGGCAGTCTCTCTCCTTCCTGGCTTGCCTTTAGGTGACAGCTGAATATCTGTTCCCTTGCTTGATCAATTTCAAGGTGAACCTCAGATCAAGTTTTACCTGGCTGAAGTTGAGATAGACAAGAGAGCTGTGTTCCTTATGCCTTGCCTTAATCTTCTTGTTGTGAGCAGAAAACAACAAGCATCAGGAAACAGATGAGTTGTCCCCGGATCCTGGGCATCAATCTGATTGCAAACACGAAACAACCCTGGAGAGAAGTGTGAATGGCTTTGAGGAAAACAAGGATGAGCTGTTGCTAGAAGTCACTCACACTGAAGGTGATGCAGATGCAACAGGTTCATCTGGGAACTAAAAGCAGTTAAGCAATTTACTCTTTAAAGAGACATGTCAGTGTAGAAGATCAGCACAAAGGGAAAGAAGATGAATCAGTTGGACCAAAGAGACCTAATTATTTTTTTTCCCTAAAAGTAGCTTATTAATATTAATCTCACTTGCTTCTCCCTGATGTGTGATACTTGGAGCTGCCCAGGCATCTGAGAAATCCTCTGTAAGGCTGAAATCTCCCTATGAGCCACAGGGGTTATTTGGGGCTGGAGGAATACAAATTGCATTCAAACTCCAGTTGGTGGATCTCAGAACTGAGCGAGATCAATAAGGATGTAGTGATACTTTTTGTATTCATTCTTGTTCAAAAACAATGTAAAATTTGCAGCTCAGCTTTGCCACAAGCTGGAGGCCCCAGAAGTTGTTTTTGCTTGTTTTTTTTTTCTGCTCTTGGCCTGAGGGACTGTGATGGTGGCAAATGCAGCACCTGCAGTATCTGCCAGAAAGAGGGAGCAGGTTTCTGGTTAGGGTTTAATACTTAGTTTTATTATTGGATGTTGTGTCTGCCTGACACATTCAACTCTGTTTTATGGATTCTGTTTCTTTTTGTCTCCAGTTTAATATTATCCAGTACGAGTCCTTTCTACATTTAGAGAAATTTCTTCTTGTATTAGTGTGTAACATTTTCTCTTGCTGACTGAAGTCAGGCTCCAACCTGACTGCAGAGCTGATGATGAAAATCCTGACACCCTTCACCACAGCAGCGTGGATGTGCTGATATGATAGTTTAGTCTGAAAACATGTAATTATGGTAATGGCAAAAGAGCAAGTCTCTGTGGGGACATAGATTTCCTCCCATAATGCAAACAAAAGACAGTCTCAAAACTGTAAGTTCTGTTGTTTCATCTGTTAAAATGGGCAATTAATCAAGGCACCAGGAGAAAACTCTGCTGATAGTGGTGAGAGCTGGCACGGATCTTTCTAATTTGTATTGCAACAAATTGAGAGATGTAATCTCAGCAGAGGATGTTTAAATACAATTAGATCTGTGATGTGAAATGACAAGGGAAGAAACTGAGAGTTAAGGATGACATTCTGTCTTATTTTAAAGCTGCTGTGAAATGGAAAAAGACCATCTCAGTGGCTTGTGTTGTGCTGAAACAGATGAGCTGTCAGCCCTAACTACAGATTTCTGGCTTGGAATTTGAGTATCATATATCAATTGCACTAGCAGGATATATAAATATATATATATATATTTGGTCCTTGATTTTCTTGCTTTTGTTGGGCTTCAACACAACTGGAGAATGGATTAAAATGCTTTTATATAAAATAGGAACAAGCTGCATTGGAGCTGATTTATTAATATACATATGATGTATGAATGCACATGTTATATATGAATGAATTTCATGTAGACCTCTGTCTTCCTACAAAAACTATGTTTGATTAGGTTTAAATAATTTTTCTTTGGTGTCAGATACCAAGATTTCTCTCTGTGGTTATGGGTATGTTAGATCTATAACTGAAACAAAAAATAACTTTTTTCTTCCATAAAATCAACTCTCATATCTGAGTTTGGAGCCAACTTTTTTTTTTTTTTCTCTGCATTTAGACTTCAAAATTCTCTTAAATGAAGATGGGAGCATGATCTAAATCTCTGTTTGGTTCTTCACTGAGGGCCATGTGCAACTATAATTTCTGGTCTTCCTGGGTGTTACAATGCATATTTTCATGAGGGAAGCCCTTCTGTGAGACAAAGTTTGGATGGATTAGGAAGTCACTGCCTGGTAGTGGGCTGCAGTTCCTCCCTTTGCACCAGTGCAAAAAGATCTGCTGCTTTGAGCAGGAGTCTTGTGGAAATAATGACCTCAGTGAAGATCTGCATCATCTCCATAATGTATTTTCTTTATCATTGTGCTTTATCAGTGAGAAGCACAATCACTATCCCTGGTTTGACATGAGGAGATTAAGGCACATCACTGAAGAAATGGAAGCAGTAGCTGAAGAAAAGAGAGGAGAATTATAAACTCCCTGTTTCCAGGGTGGAGATGGTGAGAGATTGATGCTTCAGGCTGTGTCTGTGTCAATGAGCAAGTGTGAGCCTGCAGGAGGGGATTGTCAAAGGGAATCAGCTGGTGTGAGGACCAGCTCCAGCCTGTGTGCTGACAGGGGGGTTTTATTTCAGCCCAGCTGCTGTGTGGTCCCAGAAGTGCAGCAGGTGCCCTCCTGGGGAAGTTGTGTTTCACCGTGCAGGACTGCAGTTTTTCTGCTCGAGGGCTGTTCTGTGGTGTGAAGCAAAGCATTGTTAAAGGGAGAGAACGGAGGTGATGAGACAAGCATCTTCCAGGAGGGGTTTGGGTACAGCTGGTTCTTAGCAGAGCAGAGGAAGTTGCAGGAGGAAGAGATCAGGGGAGAAGATGTTTGAGAGAGGAGGATAAAAGCTTTCTTGACATCTTTTCTGGTTTGTCTTCTCTCATTTTTAAGTTCATAGAATTTTCGTGGCGTCATGGGAAGGGAGTGTTTCTGCAAAGTGAATTCAGCTTTCTTTGCTCCCTTTCCTGTGCTTTTATTACTGCAGGACATTCCTCCTCACCAGGAATATTGATTAGCCTGGGAAACCCATCATGAGCATTGTTAGAGTGATTTATCTCTACACATCTTCCATATTATGGTGATGACTGCCTTGCAGTACCAAACCCTGAGAGAAATACATGCCAGGCTTGCAAAATTTTTCTGCAAAACAATAAAATGATTTCACCCAAAACTCCTGGGTAGCAATAAAGAGTAAAGTTTAATTTAAAATAAAATAAAAAAATCTGCTGGTTCAATTTGCATGATATGTATATTAAATCCTCCAGGATTTGGCTACATTGCTGATCTCTTTTAATTAAGCTTAATTGATTACCAAGAGTAATCAAAAAATATTTGTGGTATGTCTAGACTGACATTTACAGTTGACTGCTAAGCTCATTGCAATGGCTATTTAATTGGTTTGAATGAAAAGGAGAACTTTTGCTTAATGATTTTTGCCCGTTTCATCTCATGGTGGCTCAGAGGTATCACAGAGCTGATTCTGAAGCATTGCAGTCAATCACAGTCAGGGTGGATGACTTTCATGGACTGGGATTAAAGATTGGTGCTGCATAACTTCGCTGATAAAGCCCGAATATTCTCATTTACAGTAGGTACAACAAAACAGATTTTTGTGTGGGCTGGTTTTTTTCAGGATTTGATGCAAAGAGGGATACTCAATAACCTAATGGCAGTTGTGTGTTAGGTTGTGGGGTTTAGGTACTGAACACTGTGTGGTTTTTTTAAATGTGTGCCCAACACTGCATGAAACTGATTTTTATTTAACAAGATTACTTGAAGCTAAAATTCTATTAGAAAGTTATTTTTTAAGTGCGTGGTAATTGATGGGCAGTTTTAACTTCAATGTCATGAAAAGTGCTTATTATGGTGTTGCTTTTATAAAGAATGTACTCACACACTCCTGTTTCTATTGAATGAAGCTCTAGAAAGAACAAATACACGTTACTGGAATGGAGCCACCTCTTGTCCAAGCCTCACTACATAGTAATTTCTTCTTTGCATGCCATTTTTAAATAAGCAGTTCCCCCAAACGCTAAAAGCAAAATAATTCAAGTCAGTACAAAACATAAATTAATGGCATCTTTGAATAATAATATCTTACAGCACTATCTAGACCTGCAGTTACATTTTGCTGACAAAATCTTTCCAATCACCTTTTTTTCATGTACACCTGTCTGTCGGTGTCTAAATGCCAGTATTTAGCACTCAGTGCAAAAAGAAAAAAAAAAGTGATTGTGCTCTAACCAAATGTTGAGAGAATTCAAGTTGCTTGGAGTTGCTGTAACAAGTGAATTTCAGTAGCTTTATTATTGAGCCTCAGTATTTTCCCCTGCCCTAATGTGCTGCTTTATCAGTGAACAATGAATTTTAGGTAAAACAAACAAATGTGCTTAAGCTGGAGAAATCAGTAAAAGCCAAAGACAGAACTCTGGAATCCCTGAATATTATTCAAGAAAGGGTGTTTTCCTGAAAAACTACATTTTCCTGTGCACATCAGCAAGCAATCAGAGAGAGCTGCTTAAACAAACCAAGGGATGAGCAAAACCAGGTCAGAATGCTCACTGCCTGTGCCCTGCTCCCTGCTGTACTGCCAGGGCAAGCACTGTGCCTGGAAAGATGCTAAACTTTTAAAAGTGAAAAAATTTCAAGGGAATTGCTGTGCAGAAAATGCCACTTGCCCACAGGGGGGGTAACAGGAGGCAAACCACTTACTCTGTAGTTGGTGAGGGATCACAAATTTAGAGCAGTTTTAGCTGACAGTGCGTCCTGACCAAAATTTTCGGAAAATAGTGCAAATTTGAAACCCAAGGATAAAATATTTGCAACCAGAGTTTCTTTTATTTTACAACTCTAGTAATAGACGTGAGGGATTTGTTTGTTTTGCATCTCTCACCTTGATTTCATAGCAACACATGTTCAGGACTTTCAAGGGTTAATTATTTTTTTAATAATAAACTTAGACTGAAATATTCTTCATCTACAGGCTCAACATTGCCTAAGCAAGTCAGTCTCATTTTTAAATTACAAAGCTGTGTGAAGAAGTGAAAAATTCAAGGAAAAGTTTTGTTTTCCACCATGCACTTGAAACACTGTGGGCAGGGATTGCTTTTCTCCAACAGCATATGAGTTAAAAATTCAGGTTATGTACATAGAAACTGTGACTTCAGCTTATGAATGGAGAAGAAAAGCAAATTTTCATGGATGCTGGCTTCTTACATTTTTGGAAATGACCAAGATCCTGTATTTCTGACAAAAAATAGAGTCCCATTGATATTCTTCCTGTAAACTTATGTGACATCTACCTTGAGGCTGAGCATAAATCTGTTTCCATAGCTTTGCTTCTTGTTAGTTTTTCTGTATGGGAAAGTCTGTCCCATTGTCCCATTTCTTTGTGGTGTGCCCGAAATGCAGCAGGTGGAGATCCTTGTTGGTTGTCCAGAGCTGCAGGATTAGAGCTGCACACAGGTCACAGGTCAGCCCTTAGTGCTTGCAGGACTGTGAGGAGCAGAATTCTCCCCCTCAGAGCACAGGGAGATGTGCTCCACACTTGCTTCTCAAACCCCTGCACTGAGAGCCCCACTCCATCATATTTAATGGTTCATGGATGAGTGGGAACACCCTTGGGTGAGTATCTTGTTGAGATACACCATTAGTGATGAGCTTCATGGTCGGTGATTCTCCCCGAGGTTATTTGGGTTTTTTTTTTAGCTTTACTCTTTGCAATGGGAATCTTTAAATATTATTTTGCTGGAGAGGTAATAGTATTTTCTGACAGGAGGAAACCAAGTGATTAAGTGGCTAAAGTGAAAATGTCAGTGTTGCAGTAAATTTCTGATTTAGGAGCTGATGTTTTCTGCTCGTGGCCCTGCACTGTAGAGATTTTGGATCCTTGTGCTCAGATCAGCCATCCCATTTGTGTGTTGGTGTTGTAGCACCTTGGGCATAGTTGGAGAAGAAATTATGGTAAATAAGATTGCAGAAATTTATTTTCACTGATTAACTTACTTTTCCTGATCACACCAAGCAGGAGGAATTAGATGTAATCTTTGTTTCCTAATGATCTGAGAATAGAGGAGTTCCTTCCTAAGTAAACTGGAAAATGGATTATCTGAATGCACATGTAATTCTGTTAACATCAGTGACATGGTTGAATCCAAAGCAGTAGGCATCTGAATAATCAGGGATTCCCAAAAAAGGACAATCTCTTCTTTCTTTTTCTTCCTGCAGGATAAATTCAGGGAAAACTAAGAAGCATCAAGAGTGTAAGAAAATTCAGTTACTAACTACCACACTTATTTTTACAGGAGCTGTAATAGGCAGCACCTTGCAGGGACATTTGCAAAAACAGACCTTTCATAAAAGCCTTGCACCCTAAATTTAGGTGAAGGGCAGAAGGGATCGATCTCAGGAGCACTAGTGAGAAAGACACTGCTTAGGCAGATGGGGGTAGGAGGGAGAATACCAGGCTGTGCCAAGAGAAATACCAGTAAATAATTCTAAATTTGTGAATTGCATCAGTCTGATGTCATAAATTATCTGTATGGGTGACTGGGGTCACTTAAGAATCGAGTTGTGGGTGCTCCAATACAAATAAAGACAACTTTAAGAAGGGAAGGAGGGGGGCTCTGCCCTTGTGCCCTGTGTCAGACTTGCTGTGTTTATTCCCAGTGGAGTGGAGGATGCTGACAGTGAAGCAGGTCTCATGCCTCACTTCACAGATTGGACAGAAGAATCCAAAGATGGATTTCTTGTTTTTTGGTGTTTTGGCCTTTCCATAAAATAAAAATCTAAAAGACATGTGCAAAGTACATGCCAGGTCTAAAAAAAAAATAAAATCACAGAGAGCATGAAGTTAGGCAGGTAGTGATCTCATCTGCCAGAGATCCCAAACTAGGCAAATTCCTCTGTTTCTGGAAAATACTGTTTCATTGTGATCCTGAGGTTATTAGAACATTACAATTAAAATCAGGAGGACTTCTGACATGTTACTCAAGGTTATGCTTTCACCATAAATGTGCTGTCAAAGCTTTGCTGAGTCTAATTACTGGTTGCCTCAAGATGTCCTGTGACAGCAGGATCAAAAGGTTCATTATATGTTCTGAGGAAAATCTTTATTCTATCCATATTATATCTTCATTTTAATAGCATCAAGGAAGCACTTCTCTTTCAGAGAAGAAAGGCAATATATATGTTGTTTTTCACTGTACTTGAGGCATTATCAGGTTCTTTTTCCTGAATTGAATATATGACCTTAATTTTTTTTTTGTTTTCTGTTTCCAGCTGTATTTTTTTGCTTTTCTTAGATTATTTTGTGTCATGGAAAATAAAACAAACATGTACCTCCATGAAATGGCTGGTTTTAACATGTCTTTTTCAACACATCCCCTTCTCTTACAAAGTTTGATTTTCACAGTCAGATCCTGTACTGCATTGAAAATATAATATATCTGGTTTCCTTCTGTGTTTTTTTTTTTTCCTAATAAGAAATTGCAGTCAATTCTGAACTCATTCTAGTGAACAATTCTTTAAAATGTTCTTCCTAGTGCAGACCTGTGTGCTTGTCTCTGCTGGCAGCATTGTGTTCCTGGCTTTGTGGCTATTGCACTTTACTGGGGAACAGAAAGGACCAACCATGAATGTTGTGATATAATCTGTCAACGGGACAGAACTGCTATGGGGTGGGACATGAAATTGGTCTTTATAGAACAAACTTAGACAGAACCAATTTAGATTTTCACAAAACAAACTTAGATGTTCACAGAACAAACTTAGATATGTGGTTCTGCCTGAAGACCAGCCCCAGGCTCTGTTCCATAAGCAGCTGTAGGCTGGGTTGGCTACCTGACACAAACACAAAGCTTTGGGAATGGTCCCCATTTAAAAGGGAAAGAAAAAAAAAACTCTGCATGAATTGCAGGCAGTAACATTTGTGAACTGAAATTGACTCTTCCCTTATTGTCCTGTGCCTACCTCTTTTGGCTTGCACTCCCTTCAGTGATGGACTAGTTCTGAAACTCTTTCAGAGACACCAAAACCTCATCATTGTCTCTGCTCCCCTCATTTGGTTGTCTGTGCCATTGAGCTGTCCTCTCCTACTGGGAGAAGAGACTCAATGAAATGAGGATCTATTTTCATGCTAAGGCTCTTCTGATTTTCACGATGTTTCTTTGGTTGGCCCCCTTTGCTGCTCTTGGGGGGATAAGAAGACTGACGCTGCATTCCCGACTCTGCAGCCAATGAGGCACCTGACAAAAGCACATTTCTTATTGGTACACATAAACTTTAGTGATGGCATCACAGAGGCTGATAATCACCAAAACACAGGCTTTGGATAGTGTGAGAAGGAATTGCTCTTGCAAGGGAGTTTCCTCTCTTCTGTGTACCCAGAAAGGCAGAAGAAATAGCTGAGAAATGGGGTTGAGATAAGGAGAGAAATTGGAGGCAAATCTTGATGTGGTCATCTGCAGGCAACATAACATTTACATGGCACTTGGTATTTTTAGATGTCTTTTCCTTGTTTCTTATAAAATCACGACTAAACCCAGTCTGCCCTGTGGGAGCTGCAGAGTCAAACTTCCAGGTGAACAAAGACAAAGGAATTCCAAAAGCCTACTGGAGTTTTCTCTATATCAAACTAATTTGGATTGATATTGAATATTGCAGTGATGAGCAAAGACACAAAACTCATAAACAGCTGAATCAAATATTATAAATTATATTTCTAGGTTGTAAAATGAGATTCTGGGTTAAAAGTGAGAGTTAGGAAGTCTTGACTGTGCTCTTGACCTCCATGTTGGTTTTATTAATTTAATTACTAAAATAATCATTATTAAAAAAGACCAAGTGCTGTAATATTGGTGATGATGGACTATCACCTTGGTTCATCCATCCTTAGTCCTTGGAGTTTGACTTTTAAAAATGAAATGTTGACAGTGGTTCAGTCTGCATAAATATGGTTTGCTAAAGGTTGTGGTGCTAGAAGATCTGAATTAACAAATATATGAAGGTCACTTCTTTATGGTTATGAAGGTTAGTCTCATCTTTTTAATTTTATTAAATTTTATGTCTTTCTATCTGCTACTGTATCTGCTTCATTATTTTATTTTGGCAGTGTTAGCTATATAACTCTTCTGATATACTTTGGATAAATAATTATTATGTTGCATAATTCAAGAAAAGATCAGACAGTCCTGAATACTTGAGTATCCTCTGTCCAAGAAGATGCAAATAATTTCCATTAGCTGTCATTAACATTAAACTTTTGAAATTCTTCCAAGGTTTCTCAGCCCTTCCTCCAGCCATTTGTCAGGAGGAGCTAGCAGGAGCTTTTGATTAACATTCAGATGACTCCTTTTTTGTTTTATTGACAGTTTCTGTGGTCCTTCAGCCTCATCACTTCAGCATTCTTTCCTTGGAAACTGCAAAATCATTTTGGTCCGAAGCTGCATCAAGTGTGCAGTCCAGAGGTGGAACTCATTGTGTGATGTGCAATGAACATTTTATCCTCTGCAATTTTGCATGGAGTAGGTTTTGTTGGTTGTTTTGCATTTTTTCCCCCTTCTTCCTTTCATGCTCTGATGTGACTGTGTTGGCACAGGGGCTGTGGGGACATGGACTGCAGGGCTGTGCTTCCAGCCAGCCAAAGAACCTCCCCTTCTGCTGCATTTAAAACTGGCTTTGGTTTCCCAGCTGACTGACAACAGTACCACCCTTTGGTACCTTCTGGAGCAGGGAGTTCTAAGTGCTTTGTGCTGCAGGGATTTCATTTTTGGTAGAATGATTAAGCCTTGATTGATCCTGAGTGTTGCACAGACTATAATTGGCACTTGAGCACAAGTGGGGTGTTCGACTCCCAAACTGGACATCAAAAGTCTCCAGCATATTTTATGCAATCCAATGCTGCATAGCTTAAAACTATAAAATTATAAAGTTTAGACAGGCATCCTAATCCCACTTATTTGGTCACCTGAAGTAACAATTCAGGAAGCACGGAAAAGAAAGGGTATTTGAGAGTTTTCAAATAGAGAATGATACTAGAGGTGAGCCCAGGAGCCTGTAAGCTTCCACATTTCTGACAAGTGACATAACAAAATACTGTTGAGCTGAGAGAACAAGAGGAAAACAATTCATAAAAAGATATTGAAAGGAGAAAAGACTGTGGTTCTGAAAAATGCCCTT
Organism: Motacilla alba alba; assembly: GCF_015832195.1. NCBI lineage: Eukaryota > Metazoa > Chordata > Aves > Passeriformes > Motacillidae > Motacilla > Motacilla alba. The sequence continues at coordinate 7,910,333 of NC_052022.1, forward strand.
TTCTCTTTTTTAATTTCCCTAAATTCTGGTTAGCTAAGTGCCTGCATGCTGGAATATAAAGTGTCTGGTAAAAAGCTTTTATGTAATTTAATAAAAAAGACAGCAGTGCAGTGCTGGAGTAGAAAAAGCATCCAAGGTTCCTTTTTGCTGGAATGTTTGATTACAGCACTATTGTACAGTTCTATCACACTACAATTACAGGTATGTGAAATACCCTGTGCCTGATAACAGTTCTTTCATACAATTTAAATTCTGTACTTAAATGGTTTCTGTTTTGTGATGCTCTGAAATACCTGTTCTGTTCTCAGACTAAACATTTCAAAGGTGGCCTGTTTGACTTACAGCCCAGTTTCCACTAAATTTAGCTGTTTGCAAGATGAATGGTGACATCTAGTCATAAGGAGCTAAAATTTATTTTTAATGGTACTGATGAATGAATGCTGAGCAGCTGTGGTTGTTAGTTCCATTCCATTAGCAATTTCTATAAATTTTTGGGATGAATGTTCTGTAAATTGGTGACAAATGTGTCATCAAAAAGTTTCTTCACCAAGGCCAGGTTGTGCCAGGTGCCTCCAAAATAGTCTTGTGGGGTTTTTGTTTGTTAGTTTTGTCTTTTAGTGTTAAATTATCCCAGTATGGGATGACAGGGTTGTAAAAGGAAGGCAAACAGGATTGTTTGAGAAGTTGATGTGGAATGCATTGAGATTAACTGATTTAGCTTTGTTCCTTCTGCTCAAATGGAAAGTTCCTCCAAGCCATGGTCTGGAGTGCCCTGAGCTGCCTGGTGAAAGTGTTCCTTGGATTCCATTTCAGAGGCTGTCTCAGGACATAAAACCTCATAGACTGAAAATATGTTTTTAGCCTCCTAAATCCTTTGATGTTTCTGTGGTTCATAATTACAAATTTTAAGCTTTTAGCTTTTCCAATTTGATGCTAGGAGAAGTAGGCATTGCAAATCTGAGTTGGTGTGCTCTGGAGGGAGGCTTTGTGCCTGATTTGTATAGAATATGACTAGAGCTGAGGCTGTGTTCTATGTTCTATGACTGTGAGAGAGAAGGGAAAGACAAAAATCTGCTTTCTGCTGTTCAGCAGAGCACTTAAAACATTAATGTACCAGAATCCCAAGACTAAATGGAGAGAAAATTGCAATACCAAAGAATAATATCTAATAGCCTTTGGCAGATCTTCACAGCTGCAGGGTTTCTAATGGCAAAAAAGAAAAAAAAGCTGTGCACCCTAATAGTCCTGGACTGTTTTTCCTGGGGCATCTGTGTATTTGCTAGGGAGGAGAGTTTGAGCACGTTTTTTGTATCTAGTTTGATATTTTTGTTGTAATCCTTTTTTTTTTTCAGATTCTTTTAATGGGTATGTGTAAGGCCATATCAGCAACAGCAAAATCTTTAAAGCCATTAGGGTAGAAAATATTCTTATAATTGAATAGAAACTCCACATCTAAAACTTAGCTTAGGGAATATGCTCCTCAGTGCTTGCTGCACTGTTTGAGTCCTGAAGAATCTGAAATAGTCAAATGTTAACTAACTGTACATTGTGTGCACAGAAATTTTATGACTTCATCAGAATTTTTCTTTAGGGCCGCATGGCAGTTTCTTAATTGCTGGAAAAAGAAGTGAATGTAACATGTGAGATCTGCTGTGAAAAAAGTGATGGTCCTGGTTCAGCATCAATTCAGGATTTACTAGGAGTTTGGTATTAAAATGTTTATTTGGCTCTAAATTAAAGATTTTATTACATTCAGCTGTAAGCCTTTAGTTCTGGCTTATAATTCAACTGACAGAAGCTTTCTTAGAGCTTTCTTAGGATTTAAAAGGATTTATTAACTTTGTATTAATCCAACAATTTAACTAATTAGATTATTTGATTCAAATAGAATATTGAAGTCGACTCTCTGGATTTGCCTTGATTTGATTGCTATGCTGCTTTATTCCTGATTTAATGTACAGTTATTTGCATTAATACTTGGGGTTTGGTTTGTTTGTTGGTTTGTTTGTTTTTTCCCCACTCCCTTTACTGATTAAAAAAAATAATTATAATATCAGGTTATATTTCTTTCAAGAAAAGTGGAATTTCTGATGAGATGGTTAAAACCCTGAACCAGTTTTATTTCATTGATTAGACAAATACTTTCTCATATTTGATGACAAACCCTGGGACAAACTCAGCAGCAATCCTGGACACGATTCTCCTGAGTGGCAGATATGTCCCAGCTTATAAGAAGTATAGCATTTATCACCTTGTGTTTACTGATTCTGCAGACATTAAAAATTCTGCCATTGATTTCATCGTAATAGAGGCTTCACCCCCTTAAAACTTAATCCATTTCTATTTAGGTATTTATTCACTCATAATTTTAGGTTATTTTTCATTAATATCTGAATTGCAAATCATCTTGGAGTTTTCAGTCATCCTTGGGACTCTGTTGCTACACTGTGTCTGTGTTTATTCCATGAGGGCAGGATTTTATTCAAGAAATGAGTATGTGATAGAATCCTGCTCATAAAGTGGGAAAGGAATCTAATAGCCAAGAATCCTATTTCTTGTACTGTTAGTTTTTCTGATATTTTTGGTTTCCACTATAACACTGAAAACAGATGAAGAATATTCAGGTTCAGAGGACAAGTTTTATGACCAACTCAGTTCATAGATTTGGGAGAATCTCGTGAAAGAAATCATTTGCTGAACAGTTTTCTGCATTGAGTATTTTGCAATACAGAGGCTCTTACAGAGGAGGGTTCAGAGGAGTGTGAGCCTGGCTGGAGGGACATTATGTCACTGAGACTTCCTTTGTGTTGCCAGTGCAGGGGCTCCTAGGAGAAGTGATGCACTGTGGCTTTCAGGGTAGCTAGGACAAGGGTGAGAGATGGAGAAATCTTGACTCCGTGTTTCAGAGGGCTGGTTTATTATATTTTGATATATATGATATTAAAAATGCTACACTAAAACTATACTAAAAGAATAGAGAGAGAGATGCATCAGAAGGCGAGACAGGAATAGAAAGGAATGGATAACAAAGGCTTGTGACTTCCAAGGAGTCTGAACCAGCTGCATCCTTGACTGGTTATTAAGTAGAAACACTTGACATGGACCAATCAAGGAAGCACCTTGCACTAACAGATCTGCACTAACAGATAATAATTTGTTTACCTTTGTTCCTGAAGCCTTCTTAACTTCTCAGGAGAAGAAAATCCTGACAAAAGGATTTTCATAAAAATGTCATAATAACAACGCACTGCCCTTGCCAGAATGGCCCAGAATAAAAAAACACTGCTCTGAAGGAAGAACATTTTCCACAGTGAATATCTGAGTGTATAATGCTGAGAACTCATCAATGTCTCTTCTTTCAGACACAATGTTTGGTTATTACTGCTAATGACAGTGAGTTATAAATACTGGCTGCTCAATGAATATTGCCAACTCTCTCCTACGCTGGAGTGGATTTTTTGGTGCATTCAGAATTTTGTGACTGTTGGCTTGAAGGTCCAAGGATCAGTGAGAAAAGACTGTCAGGGCATATGGATGGAGAGCATTTCTGAAGGCTCTGATCAAATGTTTTCTTCTCAGATTCTTCTTCAGCTTATTAGTAACTATTTTCTGAGTCAAGCAAGCATTTATGGTTCAGTAGCATTTTATCCTACTGTATTTTACTATGTGGCTTCATGGCAAGCAAGGCAGCTGAAAATCAAACTTCTGCATGATTAAAGCAGAAAGACACATCTGAAGGACAATGAAGTTTTTCATCCCTTCCAGTTTGTCTTTATTTTTATCTCCATCTCTATCAAAGCTATTTATACAATAAAATATACTCTTTCTTGGTATAGAAATTTTTCTTTGATACATCTTCACTATTGTGTCTACAGCTATAGGACACTGACGTCAATTAAAATTCATGAGGAAAGCATAATGGATCTTCTTTTGAGTGATTGGAATACTTTAGGGTGCTAGTCAATGAAATGCTAATACAAATTTAATTCAAAAACTTTGAAAGATGCATCTCGAGATGGAAAGAGCTCCTTCAATGGTAAAACACTGGTTTATGTCATAAAAAGTTCTTTTTTTATATTCAGCACTCAATGTCCAAAGCATTATCTGTATCTAAGAGTCTGCTACCATAAGGGCCATTCAAAAATGGAATAATATGGCACCTACTTTAAAATGGGTAGTACTGCACACAATGTGATGGTCGAAGAAGAGCTTATAAAAATAATTTTATAAAGAAAAATATTTGTATTTAGATGTTGTAAAGTAGTACTTCTGTGGATGATTGAATTTTATGATTGGTTTTATTATCTTATTTTAGCAGAAAAAATATTCTTTGCAGTTACTCACCGGTAGCCTAGTAAAATAATTTATTCAATTTTTTTTTGTAATTAAAGATGATAATCTTCTATTAACTTATTACTAATGTCATATAATATGCTGACCATTAATTTGGTGCTTTGGGCAATTGGAGGAGTATTTTCCCTCATAATTATTCTCATATATTTTCTAGGGAAGAAATAGAAAAAAAAAAAAAAGAAGGATCATATGTCTGTGATTTCCCTGGTTACTTTTCATACTTTAGGCAGAAAGAAACTTTCAGTCTGGCAGCAGGCAATATGGTATTTTTCAGTATTAGAGCCAACTGAAGGGGTTCACCTCCATATTTGCTACCAGACCCTTTGTGGCTGCACATCCAATCAGTTTAACAAGCAATATTCCCTGTTATTTTACTTTATTTTTCTTACCCAGTCTTCTGTAGTACAAGAGATTTAAACTAACTAAAAAAACCCCAAAATACAACCCCAGGAGAAGTTAAAAAAAATAAAATAATTGAAAGCCATGCTTGGAGTCCATCAGTAAGAAGAAATAGCCCATACAAAGCAGATTCCCAGTTTATATGCCAGAATATTTTCTCTTCCTGTGCTTTGGAAGTTAGAATCAGGGCCGTCCAGGAGAGGGAACAGCTCATGAACAACTGAATGTATGAGTTCTATATTCCAGTAGTGAATTTTACATCATTTAGTGAAATTCCATGATAAACCCACATTATTAAATATTATGCTGCATAAATGCAATGAAAAACTATTCATGTGATTAGCATTTTCTTACTGCATACTGAGCACTACTTCATTGAAAAAATCTCTACTATTATAGAACAATTTTCATCTCATAAGAATACATCCATCAGAAGAAAAATGCCATAAAGGTTAGATATAACTAAATGGCTCAAAATTTAGAAGCTCATTGTGTGCAGAAGAAAGGACAGTGGGTGATAAAGAACAGGAAAGAACAAAGTGATTTGTATATACAAAGGCCTAAACAAAGAACACTGATCAGAATATGAAATGTGGCTTAAAAGTCATCACACTTGCATTTCTCCTCCTAGCCATTTTAAATTTGATGAGTTAAGTAGATTTGTGGAAATGATTTAAGGAATAGACTTATTCTTTTATTTTTTTTCAGTTAATTTTGTGGAGTTGTGGGTATTAAAATACTTTATATGAGAATTTTTTAATGCTTTTAGGTGCATCATCAGACTGTCAATGCTCTGTTAGATCAGCAGTTAATGCCACATGGAAAGCAGGGGCTAAAAGGGTTTTGTGGCCCAAAAAACCCAGTAACCAAGGGCCATTGTGGAAACTGATGGCTGAATGTGCCAGTCAGCTGCTGATATTTAATATCAGGGGAGTTCTTCCTGCACTTTAGCAAAAATACGCACATGAGCTTCTTGGGATGTGAGAAACAGAATGAGGCTTTTAGAAATTCTAGAGTTAAACAGAAGGTAAGAAAAACACTGGAATCAAATGCCAATGTAATTAATGTTGAGGTGGCTTTTTTTGGGTTTATTTGACAGCTCCAATAGAGTGGTTGTAGCTGTACACCAAGGGGGGGTTGGGTGGCATGGACATTTATTCTTAGGTTTTTGGAATAATCTCATGTAGGAAGGAATTTGGAATGGCTGAAATCTGTCTGCTTTAATTTTTAAATATCATTACTCTGTATAAGCTGCAAGAAATCATTGCGTGCATGTTAAGCTGCTTACTAAAAAATCCTTATGAAAAATAGATGCTGTGAATTTATAGTAGTCACGCAACAAATGCTCACACTTTTCACTTACTTGAACTCATTTGATAAAAATAATTTGATAAAAATAATTTGCTTACTAACTTAAAGACTGCAAAGGGCAAGTTGCAGTGGCAGTGATGATTTTTGGACTCTTAAAACCATGTTAAATTATAAAAATGTTGTTCCTTGCTATTTGGGATGGTCATGACTGTTGTGATCAGTCTCATCATACAGATGTTCTGTTGTCACATCTGTGCAATTAAAGGACAGAATGAAGAAACCAGCTTTTGGATATAACTATTTTTGTGTTTTTCTGTAGACTCCTTTGTCATAATTGCCTTACAGGTATGATTGTATTTACCTATGCAGGAATGAAAATGCTTTTTTTTTCCATTTTAATAGCTGAAGAAATGAGTCAGAGCGGGAGTGATAAGTCTGCCATCAAGTGAGACTTCTACTTTAGTGTAAGAAATGGAACCACAGTATTTTATATCCCAGACTCGTATCTCTGCCCAGGGGTAATGAACCCCTTAAATTGACTCACTGTCCTAAACCATGAAAAGCAAGAACGTGGTACATGACTGAATATACCCTGCTCTCCCTCCTGCCTCTGCAAAGGGACAAATACCCCAGAAATGCCAGGAAGACCCATTGCTTTTCTATCCCATGTCCCTGTAGGAAAAACCCCAGCCAGCCAGGATAATATTCCTGGTTTGCATGCACAGAGAGCATGGCTGCCAGTTTTTCTGCCTGATCTTGTCTCAGTGGCGCGTTGCAGTGATGATAAGGCAGCAGAGAAGGGAGAATTGAGAAATACAACTTCACTCTTTATGGGGATTTGTTGCAAAGCTGCTTCTGAAGAACATCATGTACATACAGAACTTGTGGTACTGGAGTTAGCATAGAGAGCTTTGTCACTGATTTCAAAGGCTCAGAAAAGCAAAGAGGAGGAAGAAGTTAATCAAAGATCAGTTCCCAGTGCTATTAGCTTTGGCTCTGACCACAGAGGTCATTACACTGTCAGTTCTCTTTCTTCATCATCTCTCAGTCAGGTCTGTGCTCACCTTTACAAGAGGAGTGAGTTGTGTAAAACACAGAGTAAGATAAATCTGAAATATCAAAGCCTTTCTATTTAATGTCAGCCTCTGTTTTCCCGTTAGGTGACAAGGTTAAAGGGGAGTCTCAAAATTCCAATGACTTACTTTCCTTTCTTTCCTGTTAATTAAAAGGCCACTATTTAAGAACTAAGTGACCCACAAAACAAATCTTACTAATAACCATTTTGTGAACAGGACTCTATAATATTTTTCTAAATATCAGAAATTAATTTCATATTAATTATGTTATTCCAAGGTCATTGTAAAATCTTTTGCTTGTGTATAATTAGTATTTCTTTCTACCACTAGGGACAATAAATGAGACAGAGCAAAGGAAGGCTTCTACACCTTGATTTGTATTCACACCTACCAGCTCTAGCCCTGTCTGTCTTATCTTAGTGGAGTTATTCTTGATGAATAATAGTGAATATTATACTTTGCAGAACACCTGTGAACAAATTTGTGGCCATGCTAATCCAGCACTTTGCAAACATCTGGACCAAAGGCTCAGACTTGCAAACTCTTAAGCACAGAAGCATAACTTCTCATGTGAATCACCATATTGATATTTTTGAGCCAATTTAGATGAAACATTATGGCCTTTACACAACACTCAAGATGATAATGCAAGTGCACTTGGAAAGGACTATTTTGTTATACCAGGAATCTCCAGGAATTTCCACAATGAAGATCACTTGTCAAATATTCCTGGGGGCGGTGGGCCACTGTGACCTAAATCAGCCTCTCTCTGTGAAGGTACAGGGACGATCTTGGGCTTCTCAGTTCTGTGGATCTGTGGGGGTTTCTCAGATCTCCAGCACTCTTCCTGCCCACAGAGAACTTCTGCTGGGCTACAGCTCTCCTTAACATACATACAGCTTTCATTGGGTCTCTGCAGAGCAGTGATTAACTAGTAAGAGAGATTTGCTTTTTTTCTTTTTTTTTTTTTTATTCAGAACAACACGTTATAAGACTTCATGACGTGTTCAGGCTTAGCTTGAAAGCACTTACACCAGGGAAATTGTAATATTTTAGACTGAGTTTTCTGAACTGATTTTTTGTTACAGTGTGCAGAGGATTACTCCTTAATTTTGAATAACCATTACATGAACAGTCGTTGCAAAGAATTTAACTCAGTGAATTGAATTCAATGGTATTACTGCATGAAGAGGGATTCTTACACCAAAACCAGTTTGAGGTTCTTGGGGAGCAAACTTCCCAGAGGTTTACATTGAATTCCTTTAATGTAGTACTGTTTGCTTTGGATCAGGGCTCTCATCAGGATGAACTGCAGGTCACGTGTAAAGAGCAAGTAAACAAAAAGAGAAATAGAGATTTCTAAAAGGGTGAAGGTTTTTTATATATTTTGGCAACTCCTGTGCTCTGGTGATTTAACTCAAAGACCTCTCATTCTTCCTTGCTGTCTTTACTGTTTGTTTGGTGATCCAGAGGAGATTTTTATTCATTCTGTGCCTTTGTAGAAATTGTGAAGACCTTGGGTCACATTTGATGTTTTCTTGGCACACAAACGTGGTTTCTGCAGCTCACCAGCTCTTGCATTAATAGTGCTCTTGACTCAGCTTATGTCACTTCAAGAGTTCTGCACTGACCCAACATTTAAAATCTACATTTAAAGTAAAACTTCCCTGTAAGTCACTGTAACACATCTGTCCATGTATATTCTGGAGGGGGACATGCATAGTAAAGGTTGTCCAGGGGTTTATTAGAAACAGCTGACTGCTCTGTGTTTATCATTGTCATCTAATATTTGCAAATAGTGTGGGATTAAAAACAATACAGCAAATAAACTCCTCTGCTTTGTTGCCTCAAAAAGCTGCACAAACCCAAATTACCTTTGTTTTTTGATGACAGTCTGTCACAATCCAAAATGGATCCATTTATCTTGAAAAAACAATATTTTGATCCTTGTTTGGTGAAAATTGTATTATTAAAGACTGAAATGCAGTCTCTTTTTCTTTCCTGGATAGATGTTGGTCAGTGCCATGTCAGTTTGGAACAGTGAATATTAGGCTGATGGAATTGTAAAAAATGTTTGTTATATGATATTGGCTTTTTAAATTTTTATTGTAGTATGTTTGTCTTGCCAATAAATCTATTCTAGCATAGAGCATATCAACCAGCTTCTAATATAGAATTCAATGGCAGGTGCTAAAATCCCAAACTCCTAAAATACTTAATGGTTTGGTGGTTTTGGTTTTGGGGATCTTTGTTTTGTTTCGTTGTTTGGGATTTTTCGCTTTGAAAGATTCACTGGCTTGGTACTGAAGATTTGATAGATTTGGAGGAACGAAATGGGCAGACAGGTGTGCACTTGCTTTATTGAAATTTAAATTAGTTATGAATTCTCAGGAATGAAATCAGCTCTTTCTGTCAGGAGTGTCTTGTGGAATTTCCCACAGAAATGCAGCTGCAATTGCCCATGGTGAAGTGAGTGTTTGTTTTTGAAAAAACTGAAATATTAACACAGTCAGAAGGTTGCCTATAATGTATATTTAATTGCCATGGTGGAGGCCAATTTTCTTTTATGTATTTGGAAGCATATTTTATGGTTAATTTGTTTTTCAGTGTAAAGAAACTCCAAGCATTGCCTTCCCAGTCCCCACATGAAATCCTTATTGAGGTGGTGCACAGGCAGCTCCTTAGAGCTCAGGAGGAAATCAGGCTGCCTCCTCTGCAGGCTGAGGTTTGGAGTGGTCAGTATTCCATGTTCTCTTGAAGCCTCCAGTGGCACAGTTTCTTCTCTTTCCCTCTGTCCGGGGTTTCTAATTCTGGGCAGCCATTCAGTCACACATTGTTATTTTTCATTTCAAAGAGCTTTTCCAACCATCCTCTCTTGTTTTGCTACACCCATTTCGGTAACCTGTACTTGAGATGGAGGATTTTGGCTGTAGTTCTTGGACTTTAGTGCTGAGAGACTAAAACACAGGCTTTGATTAGCTTTAAAGCTTTGTTGTCTCTAGGACACGTTTTTGAACGCCTAAATTCCACCTAGTCTGTGGATGCTTATCTGTTCTGTAGCAGGAAAGGTAGATGTAAATGGGACACTTGAGCCCATGACTCATTTTCAGTAAAATATTGTCATTTAGAATTAAGCAAATTATTTCTCCTCTCACATTAACCAGAATAGCAGTATCCATTTAAAATGGATTAAGAATTGGCTGATTGACAGACCTTAAAATGTACCTGTCAGTGGGAAGTCAAAATGTCATGAGAATGGTTTGAGTGGGGCTCCCCACGGGGGAGCTGTGGGTCCCACACTGCCCAGTTTGTTCACCAGGGAGCTCAAAGGACCTCTGCTGCTAAAATCCCCTGCCAATGATGCTAAGATCCTCATGAAGTAAAAATTATCTGTATATCTATGTCATATAGAGAGACAATATATGCACACCAAGAGTATTTTGTATTTCTTTTAAAATTAACACCTGTAGTCCTAGGGGAGAAATGGTTGTGCTGCAGTCATACTGCTGTGTTGTATTTTAGAAACCAGTGACTCTGAGAAAGTTCACCTGTAGGGATGAGCAAGGACATGTGAGTTTCTAGGGTGATGTTCTGGCAAAAAAGCCAGCTCAGGGAAGTGGAACCAGCCCACAGCTCCTGCAGCTGTTGAGCAGGAGAAGAAGCAGAGAGGTGACTTCCAGCTCAGGTTGTGGAATTGGCAGGTTCAACACCAGAACAGTGTTTCCAGCTGAAAGATTCCCAGCTTTGGAAGTATTTTTGAGGGAACATAGGGGATGGAATATAAAATCTTTAGGGAGAAGATGGATTTAAAAAAAAAAAAAAAAAAAAAAAACAACAACAAAAAAACCTCCTTTTCTTCTGTATTCTGACTGAATATTATTCAGTTACTACATAAAAGGTTTTCTACCAAACCTACTGTGAACAAAAGCATCTTCTACTCAGGTTGGAAGGATCCTTGTCCATTTTCTCTCTGTTTTCAAATGCCTGGATTGAGAAACACAGAGGGCTTCAGCTGTGGAACAGATGATGTATTGATCTGGACTGAGGCTTGGGTGCAGGAAGACATAGTGTTCATCTCTGTTCCTGTAATGAATGTACAGAAGCTGTAGCACCTGGAAAAAGGTGACATTAAAAAGTAAATTCATTTGCCATTTAAGATTTTCTGTGTTTAGGAAGTCATTGGGGGCTTTCAGGATCACAGTTTTTGCTTCAGGTCCTAAGGAATTGAACACATTTATTTGGAAAACTGAAGGTTCAGTTCTTCATCCTGATGACCCGAAAGAAGTTGATTGTACTCTTCTGAAAATGCATCCATATCAATTACCAAGTGAAGCCTTTTTTTATTGCATTATTATGTCACATTTTGACAACTAAATAATTCTGAACACTATTCTCCCAGAGAAAGAGAAAAGAAAATGTCTCAGAATGATTGGCAACTCTCTATCTACTAAGTGCAGAGCACATTAAAGTGATAGATGACTTTTGTACAAGTTACTGAAAGTGGAGGCTTCATTCAGGGAGTGTTGCCAATATCTCAGTGTGGTGAAAGGCCAGGGTGCAGGAACATATCCCAGCCAAGTGACCTGCTGTAGACTTTGTGTTCTTTAAAGAAAAACCACAAAAAAAAAAAAACAAACCCAAAACCAAAAGCAAGCACTTGTGCGTTATGTTGTTGTTATTGTTGTAACTTACATGCTTCAAATTCACTACAGAAATCATGGGTTAATCAGGATGTTAAAGTGTCAAGGTGCACTTTGTGGTTGTCAGAATCCATCCCCTTCAGTTCTCAGGTTTACTGTGCCCACACTTGGGCAAGGCTCATGCAGTGAGACTCTGCATGAATGAATGGAGAATGAGGAGAAGAAACTTGTGCTTTGCCTCTATTCAGGTCCTTTATATCTGTGTACCTTTTTTCCCTAAGACAAGGAACAATTGAATTTTTTTTGTTTCTCTAAGGCTTGGCTACTCTGCAGTGTTTACAGAAAGCTACCACTTGTTTTTTGTTACTGAAAGATCTGGGTTGTTGAATAGCTGTCAGACCTGCTTTTATCCTATTACGTCTTCTCAGGGAGTTAAAAGTGCAGTTTGACATCTCACTTTCAAATGTTTCTATCTTTCATGTTCCCAGAATGGCTTTGGTTTTTTTTTCTTTTTTTCTCAAATAATAACAGCCATGCAGAATGTTTCTGTCTATTTGTGCGCTGGAGTATTGCAGTGATAATCAGTAGCCAGTCCAAAGGTGCCTGTGGGCAGGGTGAAACCAAAGAAAAAGTGTGATCACCTGCCAAGGGACACACTGGAAGTCTTGAACTCTGCTGAATACCTGAAATACCATGGCATTGCTGAAATACCATGGCATTGCTCCTAATTCTGCCCGGGGAAGACGCCTTTTCCTCTTGCATGCTTGCAGATGTGGTGTTGTTGCTCCTCATGGGAGTCTGGGTTTAGTTAGTGAACCACAGGCCTGGAACACTGTCTGAGAGCAGGAAACTCAGCATGGATCAGCCATACTGTATGGAATCTGCAGGTTAATAAAGAAACTAGAGAAAAACCCAAACAAACAGATACTTCCATATGCAGTACACTCTGCTGTGGTGCTGGCATGTGAAATTTAAAGATGATCACAAACAACAGAGATCAAGAATTCCTACATTTGGTATCATCAGTTACTTAAATTTGGAATTATTTTCTAATATCAGACTGCAGTGTATAGAGACTGGGCTGAAATCTGATTTTTGGAAACCTCCCAACTGCAAACTCCTCCCTCGTCTGTGGTGCTGCACGCTGAAATGACAGGGTTACATAATTTGCCTCTTGGAAGGACAGAACAAGTGACAAAGACAAGAAGTTACTAAAGATATGTCTAAGCTGAGACATAAACATGAGAAATTAGCACCAGTGCTTAGAAAATATTTTGCTTTAAAGAGTGAAATTCAGTTTACAGGAATAAGGCAGACAACAGAAGTGCTGCTTAAAATATATTTAAAATATGCTTATAAATTCCGCATAGCATTTCTGCCAGCACCCAGAACACAGGTAAACATCACCAGTATTTCCAAGGAATACTGGCAGTTTTTCACCACGTTCTTTTTTTAAAGTACATCTTGGAGGTTTAATGGGTAGATTAAACCCAATCAAACTGCAAGATTTGATCTGGCATGGTTACTGTTTGTATCTTTAAAAATAAAACCTCTATAAATAAAAGGCACATCCAGAGCTAATGTAAATTTGCATAGTGTCAATTAAGTTAATGATGGCATTATAGTGAATTATATTACTGATGTAATTGTGTCATTTATTTTTATCTTTGTACCTTTAAGTTGGCAGAAAGAGAGGGATTTTTTTTTTAAACTATGATAGGAGAAGTTCTTAAATGTCAGCAGAACTAATAACACCAGATCATCATCTTAGATTATCATAAACTTACAATGTTGCAAAATCTACAGCTTTGAACATGATAGTTGCAGAAATCTTTGGAAGCAAAGATATTGGCTCTTTTTTAAAAATCCAAACTCAAATCAATAGCTATCTAGAGCTCCAACTTGAATCAGTCTCTGTTGATTAGGTTCAATTATCCTGGCATTGAAACCAATTGGAATTGCTGAAAACTCTGTTTTGTTCTTCCGTTGGTTGCTGTTTATAAGTCTGTCTCAATGGCTTCTGTCAGAATTGAAGTGTATCGCCACTAGTGATGATAAAATAGTCCCTGCTAGTGAGGGACTAAGTGATTGATATTTAGGAGTGAAGCATGCCCTGATAACTCATGCCTTCCCCCTTTTCAAGCTTGGAATACATCATTTGAGGGGGAGCTGAAATTGAAAGAGGCATAAATTTGTGGGAGAGATACATATGGGGATGAAAGGCATTTGCTGTACTTTTCCTTGAGCCTCTGGAGATGGTACAGGAAATTATTTATTATTCATGACAATTTTGCAATCAAAGCTGAAGGCAGAAAAATATGTGATTAATAGACTGTTCTTTAAGCAGATCACCAATAGGAACAAACAGATAATGTGTAGGAGGTATTCCCATCTGCACATAAGTATTAAATATTATTGAAAATTACATTTTTCTTTGTCTCTTCTTCAACTGTATATCGAATAATAAAACTTAGCCCTCCTTGAGCTCCCACCTCAAGCTTCCCTCTTTCTATGTGTGATCACTGCAATAGTAATATTATTGCTTGATACTGTGCTTGGTGGCATTGATCTTAGCCCACTTATTGCTATTGATCAGAGTGAATAGGGTTTCAGCTGGGTTCAGAATAGTTGTATTCCCTCCCAGTTTGTGATTTCATGCACGTTGGAGTGACACAATAGCTGCTTTATCCGAGCACACTGTAGTTCAGCCGGCATTGTCATGGATGGATCATAATGACTTTGCTTCTTAGTTTTGTGACATAAAGCTGGTAGGGAGAAACATAACAAGTGCAGTCATTGTGAGCAGCTGCTGTGCTCTTCTGGAGACAAATAGCAAGAAGCACCACGGCTCCTTGCTCTTCCGTGCTGCAGCACCGGCGTAAATCACCGCCGTGATTGGGATAATGGCTGCGAGCCATGATGGCCCACATTATGACACCCTGAGATTTCAAGTCTCCCACTGTGTTTTGGAAGGTAAAGATAATTCTGCAGATAGTTCAGGAGAGGTATTCTTCTCTGCTTGTTCTGGTAGCTGAAGCTGTGCGGGATAATTGTTCGTAAGAATCCACGCGTGAAGCGATGTTGCCTTTCTAAGGTCCCAAAATTGGCTCTTTTAATGGGGGTAAGCTTGTAGCATTTACAGCTCTGTGACAGCTGTAGTGTGCTGTAGGATTCAACAGCTCTATATTATCACATATAGGAAGATCTTTTTAGTATGATAGCAAAAACCTGCTAAATAATAATCTTTGTAACATAATTGCCTTCCCTGTGGCAGAAAGTGGCATATATAAGGACAGCTTTTGAGTCAAAGGGCATTACTGCTTGCAGACTTTATCCTTGCAAAGTAGAAGTCCCAAGTCTGTATTAGGAGAGCATTCTTAACTCAAATGCCCTTCCAAATCTTTGTGCCTTTCCACATTATCATGGGACTGTCCTTGGAAATACTGAGCATTCAGTTCTCACTGTCCGCCTGCTCTCAGAAGTACTCCATCATTTGTGGTGATTCTGTATCTAATGTACAGATACCAACTTTACTTTTCCATGTTCATGGCCATTTTAATATATCACAGCTGAAGCTGTGCCTGAAACCTTGGTCATTATTCATTCTTCCTTATTCATTCTCAAAACCAGGTGATGATCACTCCTGGAAGTGGAATTAAGTGATGTACTTTCAGACAGCACAGCCTGAAAATCCAGGGAAGGAGCAGAGCATACTGTGCAGCCAGCATTTTTGAGAATGTGTTATTGCTAGAAATAAAAGTAACATGAATTATTTACCTAGAAATATTAAACTGGCTTGAGATCACTGCTGGAAATAGAGGGAGTTCTGGGCCTTGTGGATCATTCATGAAGCTTTATTTAAGGGACTTCTTTTTGTCTTCGCAGATCACTGAATCGTATTTTATAACTTTCAGGATTTTCTGTGGGTTTCATTCTACTTACAATAGGTAGGGTTTCTTCCAATGCTTTGTAAGGAAGCACAGATCAGTAAAGTTACATTTTTATGTTTGCTTTTTTCACACATCAGGAGGTATGGAAAGTGGCAAAGTGGTGTGGGGAGGAAGAGGAGGCGTGTTATAGTTTCTCCTCGATCATATACTTTGTGTCATGTTTGCAGACACTGGGAGCTGAGGCACCCCAATAACTGAAACCATGGGTAGGATGGCCTTCAGCTGCTCCTGAGGTTTGCTCAGCAGAGTGCTCTAATGTTTGCTTATTTTTCAGGAGATTGTATTAAAAAATACTGCCTAATATAAACAGAAACTTGTTTTCCTACGTGTGAATATTTACACTCAACATTTGGAGATGCACCAGCTAATGCTGATTCGTTAACATTCAAACGTGGGCTTCTAATACTATTCTTGGGACTTTTAAATCTTTATTAGTTTCAAAGTCTGAAAGTAACATTGATGTAGGAACAAAAGGAAAAAAAACTCCATGAGTTACTTTGGAACCCCAATGCACACAAGGCAAACAATGCACACTTGGTGCTGGATGTGGTGTCTCGGTGAGCAGTGGGGCTTTTCCTCATGAATCCTCTTCCAAAGGAAATGAGGGAAAATGAGGGGAAAAAAAAAAGGAATTCTAGGTGGATTTAAGGAAAAGAAGATAAACACTAGAAATATCAAAACCTCTCAATTCAGAGAAGAGGTCCTCCTCTCCCCCCTGATGAAAGAAGAGCTATGACTACTACTTGCCAGGACAGGCAGAGGAACTACAGATCACAGAGACATCCCGAGCCCTGCTCGTGGACATGGGGTGTGTATGACTAAGAAGCACACTGGAAAAACACTTGAATGGTACTTACAGGCAGTTTAATTCCAGAAGAGCTTATCCTGTGAAAAATATACAGCCCAGCAGGTATAATTATACAATGTTTCTTTACATTTCTTATAAAATCTCTCGTGGTAAGAAGGATTTCTCAGGCATACTGCTCTTTTCAAATATACATTTAATAAAAAGGATAAAACAACCAAGATCTGTTTTGTTATTTAGATGAGTCACCTGTTCATAGCACAGGTCAGATAATTTTTGTATTCAATCTGACTTCTTGCTGCTGGAAATGATACATTTGTAAAGGAAAAAAAAAACAAACAACTAATGAATAAAATGGATTCTTCTACTGGGGAGGCTTTCTCTACTTTGTGGCCAAGATTTTTCTACCCCATAGCAAGACAAATCAATCAATTTGATTTATCTGTAAAGAAAGAGGAGAGTACAAGTGACCTGCAGACCTTTGCATCCTAAGGGAGAAAATGGAAAAAAATCTAAACAATAATTAATTCCTACTGATAGTTTTAATTGTTTCTACTCCCTTGTGAACCTGTAACAGTAAGAAAAGAGTGGCTCTTAGCTCTCTGCTTTTTGCCCATTTGGGGGCTTGTGAGGGTGCATATCACTGAAGCAAGGGGATTTTAATAATCCAAATTAGAAATGGAATATATTCACCTATAGAAATCCCTCTAAAAGAAGTTTGTTAGTATCAAAGGTATATACAATCCTATATGTACTTATGGTGCCTGTGGAAATACACTGATTTTATCCTAAAGTTAACATTAGATTTCATCATGGGATTTTTTTTTTAGGGCATCTCCAAAGAAGAACATAAATTGTATTTCTGCATTCACTGTATGCACAGAGTTGCCATCTCTGTGAGTTACATCTTCATCTTCAATAAAATTGAGACAATTAGAGGGAGAAGTAGGATTGCTACTGCACCTGGGTGACTGGAGCCTGTCTGGAAGCCTTTCCTTTCACAGGACTGATTGATCCCAGACCTAATAGCAGTTCTCAGGTCTTTCTCAAGAGTTGCATGTAATTAAAGCATGGCTTGGCTGCTATGGCTGCTGAAGTGATTGTTTTTGTTCTTTCTGATATCAGTATGAAGCTTGCTCATTTTCAGCTAAAAAACTGACTGAATGTTTTGCTATAGCAGCTGAACTGAAGAAAGAGAGAGGGAAATACGTGCATTTATGTAAAAATGCTGAATGTGGGTCAAATGCTTAAGGATTTTTGTTGAATGGGGAAACTTTGAGGTAAATGAGGCTTTAAGTTATTTTGAACAAATGTAAAAGTCTGAATCACAAAGTGTCTTAGGAGCAATTCATGGAACAGGAAAGAAAACAAAGTTCTTTTCTATCTTGTAGTGTTTCTGACACTTTTTAGAGATGTGGCAAACCTCTTTTCAGTCTTTTCAGTTCAATCAGTCTGAAAAGTTAGGACCAACCCACACAAAAGTTAAGACAGGGACAGGTTATCTGTAAGGTCAGTCAGATCCTACTTCCTACAACTTGGCTTAAAGCCATTGTGATTGCCAGTCAGGTTATTTGAACCTGATTTTGTGCTTACTTGGGTGACAGTGCCATCTGTTATGTCAAAAGGCACAGTGGTAAAACATTTCCAGCTGAAGCACACAGTGTGGGCTCTGTTTTCAAAAGCTGATCTAAGAGATTTTATTTTTCTCTTCCCTTTCTCCAAAATGTTTAACTCTCCTAATGATCAAACTCCTAGCATGGTTCAGTGAGTTCCAAGGAGCCTCTAGCTTCTGCCACTGAGGTAATTTCTCTTTTACAACTAAAAAGTAATCTTTGGAGGAATTAATGAAAACTTCTAACTGTAGATCTGTGAAATTTACTATATACCTCTTTATTTTGCCCAGCTTTTTCAGACTTCTCTCTGCAACCTTTCTGCAATATCAGTTAATATTGATAGAAGTTGAAGGTGCAGGAATCTTCAGTCATCACAACATGTCTAGGAAAAATTCAGGTGCTTCCTCTATCTGTTAAAAAAATCATTAAAAACAGGTCATTGTTAAAATAAAAATCAGGATTTTAATGTACTTTATAGTGGTTCTGCTTCTGTTATGCTGAGATCACTGTATTTCAAATTTGTGGAAGAAGTGCTAATGTTATGTATGCTATATATGCTATAAAATGTACTTTTTCCCATTAAAAGAAATATCACAGGCTGGCACATGATAGGCAATATCAGAATACAATCTGCAGAGAGTAGAACTCAATTCTCTGTATCACTGGAAGGATTCAGATATTTCAGAACTCTGAAGCTGAATTTTAAGCTCTAAGCACTCATTTTCTCTCCTGGGCTGCCACTGTTCCCTGCAGGTGTTGTTGATGTGGGTGCTTAGTTAAGCTGGATGTAGTATTTTGTTTCAAAGCCAGTTTAATCTCAAAGCCCCATGTCTTTTACTTTAATAATTATAGCCTGTGCTACTACCTCACATCAATACCGGGGTAATCTGTGCTAAGAAATACTATGCACAGTTATAAACTAGACACCAAGAGATAATGGCTTATTAAAACCCTCCAAATGGCCTTATGGGAAGTCTGCTTGGTGGTACCACACCATATTAAATTAATTAGTATGATGCTTTAAAAGGCAAAATTACAGTGGAGATATTACATGTAGCACCATGTAAAGTGCTACATCTAGAATATAATGAAGTTAAAGTCCTTGCAAGATGACAAAAAGCCAGTGGTGAAAGTCGCACCAGTGGTAAAAGTCACACCAGTGATGTGCTGTTGCTTCTGCAGGAAAGTCACACTTTTATTTTGTAGCCAGAGTGGCACCTTTCTGTCATTTATTGTGGCACTCACATTCTCTGAACAGAGAGAGAGAGAATTCTCTCTCCTGGGTTTTTTTCTTTCTGGAGAAGCAGAGAGAAGAGAAAACAATTCTTATCTCTACTTGTTGCTCCTGTTGTTTTAGGACACGTGGAATGTGTTAGGAAGATTGTTTACCTGAGGGATTTGGTAATTGGATTCTGATGATGGTTGCTTATATTTATTAACCAATCACTTGAAGCTGTGTCCTGACTGTCAGGAGACAGTCACAAGTTTTCTTTAGTATGTAATTTAGTATAGTATAGTATGTCTTTAATATAGTATTGTATAATACAATGTAATATAGTTTTAATAAAGCAATTGTTCAGCACTCTGAATCAATGGACTCTGATGCCAGTCATTCCCTGCTTTGGGGGCACCCTGCTTTCGATAATTTGGCACTTTATTTCAGTCAGAGTGGCTGCTCCATGGCTGGAGGGACAGCTGTGTCCCTGTGTATCCATGCTCCAGGCAGAGCTGCTGTCCCTGTGCAGCCAGCCCGTGCAGTGGGCTCATGATGAAGTCCCTGGTTTTGCATTCAGGCTCCGACACCTCCGTCCCCACTGGAGGTTTGCTGAGCTCAGTTCCACAGTCACTCATGAGGAATGTCCAGGGCAGCCACTCAGAGATCTTCTCCATCTATTGAAAAATAGCAGGATGAAGAAGAGAGGTTTGCCAGCTCGTTTCGTCTGTTGTAGATTTGAAGTGACTGGGAAATGTTTGTCTGTACATATGAAGTTGCTTATGAAATCCAGTGAACTGACTTTTTACTTCAGTGCCTTTTATTTGCTGTGAATTTTCTGTAGCACTCAAACATTACCTGCACAGGTCCTTCATGAGTAGCAATAACTCTTAATGGTGACTGAATGCAAAATCCAACTGTTCGATTTTATGGGAATATTTTGGGTCTGTTGTGTCTCTTTGTGTTACAGGAATCACCAGTTGGTGAGCTGAAATAACCCCTTATGTCTTCCATAATGAGAATAGTCTTTCTTAGTCATTTCCTCTGAGGGGGAAAGATTAATTTAAGGAATTCACTGGTGAACAACCTACAGGAATTTTGGCATGTCTGTATAAATGAGTAAATACAAATTACAATTTTTTAGGATTTTTTTGATCTACACAATAAATATTCATTCTCGTTCTGCCACAAGGAATGCCAATTATCTTCTGCAGCATTGTCCCCACATCTTTTCTACCTTCATATCAGTTAAGAGAATTTATCTTTTGCTTCTTGTAGAAAATGCTTCCCACCAAGATGAAGAACATTTGGAAATGCATTTTGTGCACTGTGTCCTTCTCTGTAAGGGCATCTGCTTCTCCTTTTCATCTCATGGTTCTATAATATGACTGATAACAGCTACTGATTCTTTGCTTGAATGTGGAATATCAAAAACCAAGATTTTGGTTTTAGTTGTTTGTTTTGGATTTGGTTGTTGATTTTGAGTGGGGTTTTTGTGTGGTTTTTTGTGTGTGTGTTTTTATGTTTCGAGTATTTTTTTTTCTTTTTTACTTTTTTTTCCAATTGATTCTGGTTAATTGTATGTTTTCTTCTAGCTTTACGCTTTAGAGAGAAATTAAAAATGTACATTTTCCTTTATTACTATATCTAGCAAACCCTGATTAAAATTTTTTTTATCAGTTCTTGTGCTGTTTTTAATGAGTCCAGACAATCTTCTCTGAAGAAAAGCTGAATCTACAAATACCTTTGTAGTATTAATGAGGTATTGAGGTGTAGACTCATGTACACCTTTATTGCTGATAAACATGTTAAGTTATGCTCTGTTTGGCATATTTATGTCTTCTTGTTGCTGCCTTTTAGAAGAATTTCTGGCTTTTTGGTAGTTTAGTTTCCCAATACGATGTGCAAGAGGTCAGGTTTGGTGACTTTAACAGTCCCTTTACTCTTCAGTATCATTGTTTCTGGTCTCTGCCTGTGTGATTTGCTCTAGAGCTGTCATTAGGTAACCAACCCCATAAGTGTTGCCATTTATCTTCCAGCATTCAGGTCAGCTGGGGAAAATTGGATGTAAATAGAATTAAACCTGGTGAAAAACCCCAAAAGAATGAGAAAAAAAACTAAAAAAAGGAGTAATCCAAGGGTTTGACTAATAAATAATAAATGCTTTATCTTTCTGGTTGATGCAACCTAGGGCCATTGGAAAGGGCATCTCTTACTGCAGAAATGCAGAAGAAAAACTAGAAACTTACTTTTCTATGCAATCTTCTAGACTTGCCAAAAATTTCTCCCATGAAATATAAAGCAGAATTCCTTTTCTAGTGCCCCTTCCCTGGGCAGGAATGACTCCCACAGCTGTCTCTCTGAGCTCAAGTGTTTTCCATGCATCAGTTCAATCTTTGTTACAGTATTTCACCAATGGAAGGATGCAGGGGCGTAAATAAACCTATCATAATAACTGAACTAGAAATACTGTCCATTTTATTTACTGTCCAAATGGAAAATGGGACTGGTTGGAATTCTCCTGGCCACCACAATTTTTGCTGCCATCTAATGAAGGCATCAGCACCTCCATCACTGCCAGTGGCACCATGAGCAATCCCAGAGTAAAGTATTATAAACTGATTCTCTGCTCAAGCTGCACAAAATCTTTTTGAACGCAAAGGATACAAAGCCAGGCAGGATGCTTTTATAGCTGAAGTTGCTCTGGGTGACAGGCTAAACACTCTGGATGTGATACAGTGTAAGTGATGTAGAAAGCAGTGCCCTTGTGACTGTTGGGGTTTGCTCTCGGGGTTTTGCTTCTGTGAGTTACCCGTCAGCAGTTGCCTCAATGTATTAAGCTTTAAAACATTTTAACATTTTCTCTAAACTGACTTACTATTCAAATGTTTCTTTTTTTTTTTTTATTTATGAAAAGCATTCATTAAAGTCTAATTGTGGAAGAAAAACCTGTTTAAAGGGGAAAAAAGTCACTAGTTTTGCCCTTGCCAATGCGTCTTGTCAATTACATTGATTATTAATGTATTGGTTTGTCCAGCATCCCTGGTGCACAAGTAAATCTAAATGAATTCATGATCTAGGTGAAGTGATTGGTGCTGTTCCAGGGGAGCAGCTTCAGATCTGGTCTCAGACATGAGCCCTTCCCAGGCACAGTACTCTCATCCTTCTCGCCCCTCTCCGTGCTCAGCCACACGTCTCGTCTGCTGCTTGGTCTCACAAGGCTGGACATCACCCTGTCCTCTTCGGATTTTGCATGAAACTCAGGATTTTAGTAGGCACTGCATTTCTTGATTGCTACTTAGAAGAGTTTACTTCACATTTTTGCTATGTGAACTGTATTCTTTTTTTTCAGTAAGCTGTATGTGAAGTTCTGGAATTGATACTGTTCTCTCGGTGTGTGATGAATAATCACATTATATGATGTGATTGATTTTAATTGGACATATTGAATAATTCAGTGTATGAACACTTATCAGACTGGTAGTAGAACTTCACAATAGTATGAGAATGCTCTTTAAAAGGGTGAGTTTTACATCACACAAGGTTATAAGAAATCTTGATGTGGTCTACAAAATGTAGCTAATATTTAGAATTTGTTAAATATTCATAGGACTTTTTATTGCATTCATAATTGGTGTATGAACATTTTCTGATGAAATATGTAAAAATAAATGTCATATATAATTAGATGCCACATCACTTAAGCATTTGACAGTTTATCCCTCCTCAAATGTCTGTTTTATAAGTGAAAAATAAATGCAATAGAATCAGAAGCTGATTAGAAGCACTACCTAGAAACCCAGAACTTGGAAATAACTCTGTGCTGAATGATTTCAAAGATTTTTTCATCTAAAAAAGAAAAAAATCAGATTAAAAAAAATGGGATGCAGATTGTTTATCACATTATGCTTTATTTCCATTGCCTTTTGGTGTCTCAGAAGAAGAGTGTTCAACTGGCTATAAGACTGCAGAAGCATGAGTGACAGCTTTTTGTCTTTTCATAGCTGAAAATAAAATTATATTTCATAGGTACTCCTGTAGGTATTGCTTATTTACTGAAAATGAATATATTTTTCTTTGCTTTATATGTTGTATACTCCTGATATTTCTCCTAGAGGGAAGGAGAGCAGTGATTAAGTCCTGAAGCAAGTGCCAGGTCCAAGCTGTGCCAAACTTTGTCAGCAATGAGTTTCAAATATTTTGAAATTTTTCTCCCAGCTGCTCTCCTTGCTATATGGAATAAGTAATCTGCTCCTGCCAAGAGTTACTCTATTTTTTTCTTTTTTTTTTTTAAGTGAGAATTAAAACACTTTCCTCTCTTCTCATCTCCCAAAACCAAACATGCCAAGCATGTCCTCATCA
This sequence comes from Motacilla alba alba, assembly GCF_015832195.1. NCBI lineage: Eukaryota > Metazoa > Chordata > Aves > Passeriformes > Motacillidae > Motacilla > Motacilla alba. The sequence goes on from NC_052022.1 coordinate 7,934,055, forward strand.
CTGAGCACAGACTCATAGTGCTGATATTTCACTCCAGGGAGCTTGGAAGCTTTTCCTCCTCTGCCCTGCTGCTGATTAAGGAATGTGAAAAGTCTTTCTTGGAGTCATTGGTATCAGGCCAAGAGTTCTTGGCATCTGCTTGAAACAAGACATCTATCCTCAAATGTAGTAGCTATTTTCTTCCTGGGAAGTAGTTTTCTTCCTGGGAAGCTCCAGTTCTGGGTTCTTTTCTTGGAGAAAAAGATGGAATACCTCTGTTTCCTGTTCAGGGCTGTGTGTTGAAAGCTGATAAAATGCTGCTCTTTTTTTTTTTTGTCTGAGATGAAAGTAAGTGTTGCAGAAACAGTAATGCTGTCACTTCCTGTTGAGGTTCATGTTCAGGGTAAATGGCACGGCAGAAAAAGGAATGCTTCTGCTCTGTGCAGATTGAATATGCGTGATTTGATATGGAGTACAGAAATTTATATGCACATCTTAATTAAATTATGTAATAGAAATTGAGCAGCTGGTCTTTGGATGCATCACTGTATCACACAACCTGTGTTTTTACCCCAACAGTGAATTGTTTCAGTGGCATAAACTGGATTCAGACTGTTGAAGTGGGCACTCTACAGAACAGAGGAGAATAGGCTCCAATTTCTGGCATCACCTTAGTGTGCTTCACATTACACTGTAAAATTAAATGGATTTCTTTTATTGCTAATTCACCCCAGGCATTATTATAGTGAAAGGTCTTTAAGTAAGGTGTTAATGGCATCCTAGTAGGGTTTGTTTTTTTAGTTTGTCAGCTCATAGTATCAAGAGCTATGGTGGGTCCTGCACTAAAGTGTTTAAAACAAGCCTGCATGCTCTTTATAGAGGAAAACCCAACAGGAAATTACAGGCCTGGTGCCAGAATTGCAGGTCAAAATCCTGTAATCTTGGCTCTGAAAGAATTCAGGATAGAAGTACATAATGAGCTCTTTTGGCCCTGAAATCTCTGAATGCACTGCATAAAATGAGTGCAATCTATTCTGCTTCCATCAGTTCTGACAGTCCAGCCCTTACCTACTTGGAATACATAATTTGGAAGACAATACCAAATTCATATACTTCATATGAGTGTGTTGAACTACTAAGTGGCTTCCTTGTAATGACTTAAATTTCAACCTGTAAACTAGAATAAGTTTGTCTTTAGAACCAATAAAAGTGATCTGCATTTGGGAAATATGGGAGCATTTCTGTCTGTGTTTCAATTAGGTGCATGAAGAGTTTGTGTTTCTTAATTGCATGAAAAATGAAAATAACAAAATCTGTTTGGCAATTTCACCATCAGGAAAATATTTGCTGAAGATAATAAAAATGAGTAAGTGTAAACAAATTTAAAATCCCTCATTTAGAAAGATGTTTAATATTCTTCCAAAGCAAAATGTTTAGGAGTGAAAATATGAATGTTCTGCCAAAAGCAAAGTTACACCTAAACAAATTTTGTTCCTGCAAATGTATTTGGATCAGCTCTTCTTGCATGCCTTTATATCCTTGGTAATGGAGTAGAGGAGGAAATTCAAGAATCTTCCTATTGAGGCTTTCCTCGTCATGTAATGGTGCTTATTCTAGATCCAGTTAATAATTGCTAATTATGAGCACCTGATATATATTTTTCAGCTATGGAACTCTATTCTATTCAATCCTTCCAGTTACTTTCCTCCTTTTTTATGGTACAAAAATAAAAGAAATCCATACGGGTGTGTTAAACTTTGAACAGAATATTTTCTTTGTGTCTAAAGCAGTTATTGAGCAAGAGTGGACTTACTAATGAAGTTAGTGTTTCAATGAAAAAAATGACACTTTTACTTAGGGAAAACCAAAAAGTAATAAAATGAATAATAGTGTTAATCTGGAAGGGGAGCCTAATTCAAATAGAAAATAAAAGCTAAATTGCTTGAATTCTCTGATCAGAAGCAGTTAAGAGGTGTAATTCTATGGAACAATTATTACGATAAATTTGAAAACATAATTGAAATATTTACTTTTTGAAACTCTTGTATGACTAAAGCATGGAGAATATGTCTACTGTTTCACTTGCACATCACACCTGGAGGAGGCCTGTGCTCCTCCATTTGTTGGGAATGCTGTCAAATTGCCACTAAATGTTCATGCTGGTACAGAACAGTTGCTGGCTTGCCAAGAATTCCATTGTTCAACCTCTCCTTGATTTTCTTCTTCTTGTAATATTCCCATTCAGCTACATTTTATTTTAAATTAATTGTAGAGATAAGCTGCACAAAATTTCCCTTACCAATGTGTCGCCTTTACAATTTTGAAGGAAGCAAAGTGAAGCACATGATGATAATGTTAAGATAGAGACGTAATTGCTTGTGTCTCTTTCCTTTTGGAACTGAGACTTCATCTTTGAGCCAAATAAAATCTTTTGGCAAGTGCTCCAAAATGCAATCAGAATCCTTTCCAGGCCAGTATGACAGGCTTAATGCTGATGTGTTTTGATCAGAAGGCTTGTTTGTGTGAGTTTGAGCTTACATCTGAGTTTTCTGTTTGGATCCTGAGGACAGGACACTTTCCTGGGTCATTTGCTCTCCAGACCTGCTTCCTGCTCTTCCAGAGCTTGCCCAGAGTGTGCCAGGCAGGGCAGGACCTGTTGGGTGCAGCCAAGCACTGTCCTGGTGATCCTGCAGTCCCTGGCACTGCCTGTCCAATTCCCCACTCTCCAGCAGAACAGTGGAATTGCATGTACAGATGAAACAATGGCATCCAAAATGAATGAAAGCCAAAGGAAATTCTGCCAGTGGTTTCAAATGCTGGTGCCAAATCTGTGTTTCCATATCTATGCTGATTAGATACCTACACACTCACCATTTAATTTTCCAATTACCTGGCATAGCTATTTCCCAAGAATTTCAGTAGTATGGTAGGTGATGAACACATGTGAAAACAACACCTAAATTGCTTTCATTTTGTGAATTGAATTTAGATACACAGAATTTAATATTTCTGGGCAAAAATTCTTAATGGCACATGTGACTCTTGAATCTGTATTTTCTATTCAAAGTACAGATGACTGATCAGTAGAAATAATTTAATATAGACAAGTATTTACGGTTCATATGAAGATACAAATGAAATCACAAAACAGTGTGAGATATATATATATATATACATATTACTGGGTGCATGATAACTCTTCTGAGCTAATGATCTTCATTTAATAAACATTTTCTTCTCATAAATCAGAATGAGATTTGGAAGAAGCAAGTTAAACGTTTGTGAACAGAAAGTTGCCTCCCTTTGTTTAGTTTTATAATAAAATTTTTTGTTTGTCCTTCGGTAGTATAAAATAAAACAAAAAAAATTCAGCATTGTCAGTGTACACCTGGAAATCCTAGTCCGTGACCCTGTTTGCCCTGGATGTGCACTGTTGGGAGTGCCAGCCTCCCGGGAGCTGGATTAGAGCTTGTTAAGGACAGCCCTAGGGCCACGTGGGTATCAGAGCTGTGATGTTTTCACTGTCTGAGCGTGGTGCTGGGCACTGAGCCACCAGCTCTGCCTGAGTCAGCTTGCTGAGATTCCCTCACAGGGACTAAAGAGAGTGAGAAAGCTGCAGCCCTTTGGCTGCTCCAGAGACTGGCCTTTTACTGGGGTATGTGCATAGCTATTGAATTTTAATTTTCTCACTTGTTGGGCTTTTCTAGGAAATGCCAGTTGCATCTGTAGAAGTAGGGACGACGGTGAGCCCTCAGGAGTGATTGTTTGGAAGGCTTAGGGAGTTCACATTCTTATTGCAAGCTGAAATACTGTTTTATTTGATATTTGCAATTATGTGGGAGTAGAGAAGCATACAAATCTCTCTTCATAGAAATCACTGTCCTCTCCAGAGTGTAGCCTTGCCAGTTCAGCAGTCTGTGTGAAATCCGGCCGGGGCCGCGCTGCCGGCTCCAGAGCAGAGCTGTCCCTGTTCCATCTGCCTTGGCTCAGCAGAAAGGTTAACTCCCAAGGCTGCCAGAGAAGTGCTGCTCTTCTGTGGTACTTTATTATCCTTCTGGGGAATAGGCTGGAATGGGATGTGTGACCAAAATGGAGAATTTGTTCCCTAATTTTCACTGTAGTCCAGGGACGTGTACACTATTTGGACAACAGCTGTCTGAGTCCATTGCCAAGCTGGCTCAGTAATGGCCCTTGGTGCAATGCAGGAGAGCAAAAATGTTCCCAAGTAGCTGGGAAAACTGAGGAGTTTTGTCTGAATTTTAGAGCTGGCAAAATACCAATGTTTGATGTTTCACCATCACTTTGTAATGTGGGCTGAGAAAACCAAAATGTTGTTAGAGGTTTCACCACTCATCATCTTTAAAATTTCTTATTTTGTCTAATTTGAAGCCTCTGTCTTTTTTTATTTTTTAATTTTTTTAACATAGAGAATGGCTAAGGAAAAATGTAGGTACCCAAAGTTGTGTGGTACTCAAGCAGTGATGTGGCCTAGAAGGAAGGCTGTGCCATGAATGCAGCCACTTCCCCTCCCTTTCTTTTCGTGCTGATTTACTGTTAATTGCATTTAAAACAAATTGGAATGGACTAATTAACTGAAGTCTATTATCCTAGCTTTTAACACAATGAAATCATGTTTAGTGCTTTGCTCTAAGGGAGGGGTGGTGGGGGGGATGAATATCCCTGACATTTTCCTCCAAGTAATGACACGGATACAAGTGGAGATTTCTGCATTATGAATGGTGGGATGGGGAAAGCATGGGGAGGAATGGTAGAAACAGTCACATTTTGTGCTTGAGTCCATCAACTCATTGCTCTTTGGGTTAGATAACTGCCTCCCATTTAAGCTGGCAGGCACTTAGATCTTTGCATTTTCATTTATTTTTGTTAATTTACTTTGTAGTGCTTTGACCAGTTGTGTTCTGAAATGAGGGAGACTTTTAATTCTTCTTCTAGGAGAATAATTATGGCACAACTCTTATTTTCTTTCAACTTCTTTTAACTGATAGACAGCTCCTTTAATGATGTCAACATCTTGCTTGCAGATAGTGGTTTTTGGAAGGCTGAAGCTCAGAGGTAGTTGTGTTATTCTGAGTGTGCTCTTGAGACAGAAAATGAGACAGACCCTGCTGGGGCAGCCTTGATTTGAGAAGTTTTGAGTGAGGAGATCCATGTAAAGGAGCTATGCTCACTGCCAAGCAGAGTACCGGGGGAGCAGAAGAGAAATGCATGACAATTTGTTCATTCAAGAAGACTGGACAAGAAATAGCTTCAACAAGTTGTTGCTGCTCTGTGCCAGGGGTAGCAGGACCAAAGCCCTCAAACAGTTACAACTTAAGCTATGAGTGATTTGATATATTTCTTGAAAAAAATTAGAAATTTCTAAATTAGAACAGCTTTCCATTAACATGGCAGTACATAGGAGAGGGTTGTATGGTTTAGTTTTGCTGTGAAAACTGAGCTGACAGCACACCTGGATTGCAGGACGTGTCTGGGTGGAGCCCCAGGACAGTGGCTGCAGCTTTATTTAGCTGCATTCTCTGGGGTCACCTGCATTTCAATTTATCTACCTCTATCTTTGTTGCCTTTGTGAAGTAATTGCATTGTGTTTCCACCTATCCAACAGGTCTAGAAGTGGCTTAGGCAGCAGACAGTGATGTTCTTCCAGCTGAGCTTGTCACAGACATAATGACCTGTGGCTGCTGGTCACTGTCCTCCTTCTTGCCTCCCACAGCTCTGCAGTGAATTTTTCCTCATCTTTCAAACTCCAGAGGCTTGGCTCGACTGCACTATATATTTCACTGTTGGTTTTTTCCCCCCCTTCTTTTTCCTGTAAATCAATCCCCCCGTGGATTTGTTAATATTCAGGAGTTGTCTGGTCCCTCTGTTCTGTCTGACTTGGGCATGGGGATAGTGTGATACTGAGGCATGATCCTGTGCAGCTGCATGACAGGGAAGAAATGGATTTCATGAATGAATATTGGCTGTTGAGCAGAGTTTAAGATTTTCATACATCAATATGCTAAAAGAACTGGGACCACTGAAAATTGGCATGAATTGAGCTTGACTTGCTTTGCAAACCAATGACTAGGTTAGGAAATGAGGGAGATACATTGAGTAGGGATGGAAATTTGAATTTTCTAGGTCAGTCCGTGCCTGGCCACTTCATTCTGAAGTTCAAGAAGTAGGAAGAGCAGAGCTAATTCATTTGTGCCTGGCAGGGTGCTACTCTCACTGTGCCACCTCCATTCCTGTAGCTGCTGCACTATAAGATCTCTGTCTGGTTTTTAGTTTGTTTGCACTGGGCATAGATGGGAAAAGGAAGTAGGGATCAGAAAGAACAGGAATTAGCTGTGTGTACAACTTTGCAAGCCATTTTGAATAGGAAATCTATATACTAAAGGATTGTCTGGAGGAGTACATTCCGAGAGTACATTGCATTATAAAACTAGTCCAGAATAATTTTTGTCTTGAGAGAATTACTAACAGCCTGACCTTTTAGAAGAGCAGAGGAATTCTTGCTCAGCTGACACGTGACTTTAGTAACATATTGCAATTTGGTCTGTATCTCTAATATCTTTGTAAATGACTATTTAATTAGCAAACACTTCATTAGACAAAGAATTGTCTAGCACCCCCTGTTTATTAAATCAGAAAGCATTCTCTATTTTAATTAGCATGACATTTTCTGTAATCAATTTGATGAAATGCCATCTGCAGTTCTAATAATGCTGTGTACAGCAAAGGCTGATTGACATATGTGTTGACTGCAAGGTATCAAGCTTCTTGCATGTTTGCATTTGAGAAAACATAAAATATAAGGAAGAGGGGGACTCTGACTTGCTAATGCTGCTGTTTGTGCTGCAAAGCAGAATTTTAGCTAAACAAACCAAAACTTAGTAAATATTTTCAGTGGGAAAACAAGCATTAGCAATCTTCAGGTTAACACTGTCAGCAATTTCAGAAGACTACCCTGAGGCCTCCTTATTCTAGATACTACGGAACAGATTTTCAGCATTGCCTGAATTATTTCCTTCTCTTTCCTTCATTTTTTAGAAACTACTTGCTCTCTCAAGACTGTTTGATAAATTGCCTTAATACCCAATGGTTTCTATGCACAAAACTGCCTGAGTGCTGATCTCTTTTGGCCAATTAGCTTAGGCTAAGATTTACAGTGCTCTGTGCAAATAACCAGCAATTAGCACTCTGTGTACCTTTGTTATAAACCAGTTTTTTTGTCAAACCATTCAATATCAGTATTAGTAAATTCTAAACCACTTTTGAACCAGATTCTATCAAGTTGGTCTTGGTCTTATATCCATTCAAATTGACCAATCCACACAAGCTACCATGAAATAAGCCTTATTATCAGCAAGTAATAAAAAACTAGCAAAGATTTTCACCAAACTTTTGTTTGCCTAACAAAATGTACAGTAACTGTACTGTGAATTTAGTAAGAATCTGTTTTTTTTACATGCAGAGAAGTGCTGTTAATTCTGTTGCTCCTTGTCAGTGCTAGCAGCTGCAGAGATTATTCATGTTAATCTCAGTGAACATGATGGCAAAGTAGATTTACAGGCTAGGCAGGTTTTAGTTTTGTAATAAGCTTGGCTTGCCATGATGACTATTCAAGGCTAAAGAATAACTCAATGTGTATTCATAGGTCAAAAATCATCATTTAAAACCCCTGAGAACGGAACAGACTAGGTAGAAATGCAAGTCTTGCCTGGCTAAGATGAAATATGCAAAAAAAAGGTGGAAGCTCAGATTCAGTAATCTTCTAAGTCCTGTGGCTTTAGTGAGCCTGTGATGGGTCTCTATATTTTCATAAATTCTTATTCATCCAGGGCAGCATTCCTGCTTTCATACTTCATCAAGGAAGCCCCACTTGTTCCTGAGACTGTTGGATCTTTCCAAGTACAACACAGACTCTTGGAGTTACTCCATGGCAGAAAAAGAATAAATGTGATTAGCAGCCTGGAGCTTTTTGTGTCACATGCAGGTCTAAAGATGAAAATACCACCAATAAAAGAGGAAGAATTCCAACTAATAAAAGTTGGATCAATATTGATGTGAATGTGAGTAGAATACTGGACTAAAATTCAAGAGGTTTGAAAGTGTGTGGTAGTGTCCTTTCAACTCAGTCTGTGTCACTTAAATAACAAGATGAATTGCTTAATTTCAGTGGCACGTGAAACTAGAGTTTATATTCTTCAAATAAACCACCACCATTCAGTGTCCTGCTGTCAGAAAGATAAATCATGAAAGGCCCTGGCCCAAATTCCTGCACTAGAACAATTCACTAGAACAATTTCAAAACAAATCATTGATTTGCAGTGATGGGGATGTATTTAAGGCTGGAAGTTACTCCATTTCCCCCTAAACAATACAGGATTTTTAATTAGAATTTACAAGGGCCTGGATTTTTTTATTTTTGGTTCATGTGAACATACCTTGTGTAACTGTGAGTGCTACAAAGGAATTCTATAGCATTTAGGACATGGGAGGGTGTTGTCAATTCAATAAATGGGGGTAAATTCAATAAATGGAGGTAAAGAAATTATTGCAAAATTGATGGGGGTCAAGATGCTTGTCAAGTAAGAAAAGTTTTGCATTGATTTCTTTTCATTTTATGATAGTTTGCCTGTACTTTGACATTCCCAGGAGCAATTTATATTACATCAGGCACAGTATAGAGCTGCATTTCCTGCCAACTCATACCCCGATCTTAAACAAAACCCTTAGCAGTATTGAACCTAAACCAGAAACAATAGTCTTAGTGAAGCAATTTATAAGAAATACTGCTTTTATTTTAAAAAATACTTGAGGTTATCATGTATTTATGTAATAGTGCTGTCACTGAGGGGTATATTTTTATATACGTCCAAACTATGATTTAAAATGTATGGATGAATCATTTCAGCAGAACATATATTCCTTGTTCTTTGCATAGAGTTAGGGCAGATGATAAAATTATTTACTTTTAAAAGCATACAATAGCATAAGAATTTGGACATTTAGCCTCACAATGACAAAATAAATTACTGTTGGTTCTGCAGCTAGTACAATCCTATAAGAGGATGTTGCTGACTAAGGTGAATTTATTCTGTTGTGACAATCCCCAAATTTTGTTTGAGTTTTTTTTTTTTCATGTAATATTTTATTTAATGTTACATTCTTTGTGAAAGCCGAATAAGTTGTAGAGAACCTGCTGAGCATCAAGTTGTCCTGCAGGGGTGTGTGTCCACTAGGCAGCCTGCTTTTCAGTCAGCCTTAGAAATAAGGTCAAAATCAAGATGGAATCAATTCTTCCCAAAGATAGTTGTGTATAATAACCCTGTCTACCTCTTTATTTTTTTTTTTAGTGATACTGTTTTTAATCCTCCTAATGTGTTTCCCGTCAATTCTGTTTAATGTAAGCTTTGGATGTCATAAAATAAATCAAATACCTTGGATGAAAACCCAATACATGGTTTCAGCAGAGTTGCCTCTATCAAATATAGCACTCAATTTTTTTTTAACAAGATCTATGTTCTGTAAAGTGCTGTTAGGTGTTAATTATATTGTCAGCCATTATTTTTGTGGGAAGAATCCTGGATTTATAGTGCCATTCTTTTCTTTGGTACTGATGTCAGGATAACTTACATTCAGACCCTTGGTTGTCTGTCTTCGTGTTTTAATAAAACAGAATAAATTAATAAGTTATTCAATGCTCTGGAGTCTCCAATTTTCAGAAATTTGAGAACTGTTATAATTAGGAAATTTTCAATCAGTTGTTTTCAAGGCTGTTTTTGTGTGCATCATCCAGGGCTGGTGACTCGATAGTGCATCTTCTTTACAGAGGCTTCCTCACATTTTCCTTTGCTGAAGACAGGATGCTTTTTATTCTGGTGATGTCCTCAGATCAATAATATGGCTCCTCAGGGCTGCAATTTGTGCCCAGCTGAGAGCTTTTCACATGATACTACTGTTTGTTTCAAATTAAATGAGAATTTCTTTGAATTAAGAACTCTACTCCTCTGAATGTCTTTGTGAAGTGTCAGAGGTCCCTGAACCTTCTTCTGGTGAAGGCACCAAATAATAAACAAAACAAATCCATCAGCTGTGCAAATGGATGAGGCTAAGGACTAGGTGTTGTTTTCTTTTGTAGAATTTCTGACCCTAGGTAACAAAATTTTCCAAAAAAAATATGTTTACGGCCCTTAGTTTACATCTGAGCCATCAGTGAAAAAAATCATTGTCATGTGATGTGACCATCAACTCTCACATTATCCAGCCTGAAAAAATATTAATTAGTATTCCATATTAATCACTATGATTACTTTTGAAGACTGTTACGCTCTGTGTTTACATGGGATTTTGGTATAATCTTTTACCTGCAAACCACCATACATTTTGCAAGCATTCATTTGATTTCTGCCCTTCAGGAGGTAACTACTGAGTCCAAGTTCAAAGAGAGGTATAATTCCTGTCCAATAAAGCCTGGCTTTTCAGGAGGTCTGACTCAGTTTTCTGTTCTGATTTATTGAGTAAATTTTCTTCTAACTTTACAACAAAGGCTTTAATTATGTCTCTCACAGTATTTGCCATTCCAAATGTTGTTTCACACTTTGTGAAGGACTTGCAAGAAGAGCCTTAGGACTGTGTATTTTATTTTTGGTCCTCTTAGGAATTTAAAGGGAAAGTTCTTTTTTTGAGTGAATTTGTTTTGGTAGGATTAATTAATGAGGCACAGTGCTATAAATCCTGTTGGCAAATGGCATGTAGGAGAAGTAGATAAATGAGAAGGAGTAACATTCTGTTCTTATTTGGATTTTAGCACATTAGTGTCACCTGTGGGGTCAAAATACATGGTTTGAAACACTGCTGTTCAGCATCTCTGGGTTATTTATGCCATTTCTCACATTATGGCTCAATCATGATTCGAGACAGCTCTTTAGCCAGACAACTTCATTTTTTTCTATAATACTCAGCCCAGTGATCCAGCGTCATTGGAGATTTCCAGTGCTGAGGTTCCTAAAAGAATAAATACAAAATAGCCTAAAGGAAGCTGCAGAAACAGCCACGTTCCGTAATTGTAACCTGAAACCAAATAACTGTCTGTGAAATGCTGTTCCTTTTTATTCAAAATGAATATTTGAAATATTTTCTCTTTAAAAGGAGCTGCTGTTAATTCCACAGTTCACAATCTGATTTGCCTTCCTAAACAGCAGCTCTAATAATACTGTCCTAAACTCCATCCATCGCACCCCACTTCCCAGCCACGGCCCTGAAATAGCTTAGTAAGCTCTTCAAATGAGGCTTCATTAATTTTAAAGAACATACCAGAGGACATTCACTAGTGCTGGATATCTTGAGTTGCTGTGGAGTCAATTAAAATAGAGCTACATTTTTCTGAATAAGCAAAGCATTTTTTTTATGATAGCATAACCTTTTACTCCAGTCATGTTTACTTCCCACTTCATAAAATTCAGGGATTTTTAATGAATTTCTAACACATTACTGAGGATCAGAGAAGTTCTTTTGTGTTTCCTTTAGGCTTAATTTAGAACTTTTCTTATGCTTTTTACATTGTTATAATAAAATTGTTTCATTTAATTAAGTACGAATCTCTTACATGGGTTTTAAATAATCTGAAAGAATCAGAATCTATTCAATCTGGTAACAAATAGTGGAAAATTTGGAAATTTTTTTTTTAACTCAAGGCTGATGCAGTAATTGTGTGTTTCTTGGTAATTTTGCAGGTTTTGATACAAGCAAATACAAAGTATTTTTCATAGAAATCCCAATTAATTTCAGATTTCTTTTTTTTTTTCTTGAGGTGTGTCAGATTCTTTTTCTCACAAGAAATGATAAATCAAGTGAGTGGGAAAAGGAAAAGGTTGCAAAAGTTCATCCCACAGTGTTTTAAATGTTTTGCAAGTGGACCTACTTTGCTTTAACCCTCCTTTGCTAACATTCAGTTCACAAGAAAATTCAGTATTCTGCAGCCCAGCATGAATCACACAGAATATGGACTGTCTTAAAATAGTCATAATTTTGTCCATCCAGTCACCAGAAATACAGACCAGTACAGAAGTTTTGTTGGAATCACTTCTAAGGAGACGTGAATATGATGTTCAACAATTTTTTTTGATTTTTTTGCAAAACTTTACTTTGCTATATGGCCAAAACTTAGGTGTATTGAATGAGGGGAGCATGCTACAGGGCATAAACTAGTAATTTTGAAACTCATGAGGCAAATCAACAAAACTTCTGTCTTGTTTTATGTGTAGTAATAAGGATACTCTAATTAATTTAACGTGCTGGTTCTCTCTACAGAGGTATTAAATTCTCAGAGTGTTTGCTGACTGCTTATCTCTTTGTCATTGCAGATACAGCAGTGGTGTATAAAACCAGGAATGGACATGTTCTTGAACTGAATGTAGAAACAAATACAACTACATTATTACTGGAAAACACAACTTTTGTAAGTAATATATATTATCTGCTTCTCTCTCAGTGAAAGTCTGCTAACATTTTTTTTTCTTGCTACAGGAGGGAGAGAGTACAGTATCTAAAAGTTAGAGGAGATATGTTCATCACCTAGACTAAATTGCATATAAATGAAAAATGTAATCCTTTCCTTTGTCAGTGAATGATTTCTGAATGAATGTATTTGGGTTTTTTTATGTGTAAATAAACAAGATATTGGAGGGTTTGCTGTTGGTTGTGCTTTGTTCAGGCTGTCTGAAGGATGGATTGTGCTTGGCACATGTGCTGGGGAATCTACCTGATGTCTATCAGGAAAAAATATTTCATAAAAAGTGGGAATGTTACTTAAATGCTGAGAGTTTTTCACTATTAGAAAAGAGGGAAATTGTTCAAGATTCATAGGACTATTTTTCTTAAGGGAAATAAATATGCAAAGAAAAGTGTCATGTTAATCTCTGGTTTAGTTGTTTCTCTCTGCTTTAATGGCAGAGTAGATGATTAGGGATTATTCCTCTTGACCAGTAAAGGGTCAAGAATGGTTTCTGACTAGCAGTAATTGCTGAGAAGTGCTTTAATACTTCAGTCTGCATTTTCTTTTGCTTTGCTTGGCACTGTTATTCTCAGGGATACCACTTACATTCCACCCTGTAATTCTCGTTTATCAGGGTTTTGCAGCATAATTTTGTGGTTTGTCAATCTTTCCTCATAAATACTCCATGCAGAGCACTGGCTGTTATTGTTAATCCCTGTACTTTTAATTTAATAAAATCTTTTGCACCTGCAGACTCAAAAGGATGATTCATTTTCATCGGTGCTCTTTGGCAAAGGCTGATTTTATTTCTGGTCTGTTCCTGGCCTTTGCTGATAGAGATTCCTCTTTTCAAAGCATAAAGCCTCAGGTGACCTTTACTTCTAACTCCTCAAACAAAAAAGAGGAGAGTAGAACTTCAGAAGAAAGAATTTGATGCTCATTTCCTAGGTCAGTGTAAAGATGGAGGAGGATGGAGGAGAGAATTATATTTTAATGGGTGAAGGTGTGTGTGTGACTCCCCTTCTGTGAGCTGCGCAGTTCCACATGCTGGGATGGACCTCAGGGGACCTCTTAGCCCAAAAAAGGCTGTCAGACACAATTAAAACTGGGTGGGGATGCCTTGTGAAGGCTGACCAAGATGGAGTTAAGGAATAAAGCAGGTGTTTAGTAGAAGGCCTCAATGGATCCACCTTGGGCAGCACAAGAGGCCAGACAGCCCCCAAGATGAACCAAAATGGTCACAAAATGGACGCCCAGTCATGGGGTCTCTCACTTTTTTAAGTTCTGCTCCATTTGCATATTGGAGTTAATTGTCCATTTATAGTCCACTGTTGTTTATGCTCTTGGGCCTGAAATTTGGATCATTTGTCCTTGGTCCCCAGCAAGAGAAGGAATTTTTTTATCTTGCTACTCTGTGAAGAGAGCTTGCCATCCCCTAATATGAAGCTCAGAACTACACACTAAAGCAGCACAGAATCTGAAAAATATAAAAGCTAAAACCTGAGGCATCAACAGAAGGCTGAATTTCTGTGAAGTACAATCCCTCAAGCATTAGGAAGCACTTTCCCTGTGAGCCATTTATCCAAGGCTGTTTGAGGCCTTGCCTGGCCAGGCCCGTGTGGTGCCCTCAGTGCGTGCCTTGAGCACGAGCAGCTGCTGGGGCATCCCCGGCTGCAGAATCGCCTTCAGTGCCAGGACTTGAGTCTCCTCACAGAGGAATTCATCCACTTCTGGCTGGAAGTGTCTGGCCTGTGCTCTAGAGTGTGGTGCCAGCATGACGGGCTATTCAGGCCATTATGCCACCCCAGCCTTGCCAACTGATGATGGGCTGGGAAGGACAGGCTGCTTCACACCAGGGGTGTCGCCTCTTTTTGCAAAGTTGTTCTTCTCTGGGCTTTTTATGGAACTGATTTATCCTCAGTTCACGCAAACCTAGTGAGCTCTAGACACTAGATACCTGCTATTAATTAGAAATGTGGGAAACTGGTCCAAAATATGTAATATTCAAGCAACCATTTAGTTATTATGGGTGAAAAAAATAAAAACCTAAGTTATTTTTTTTCCTGCAGAGCTCCTCTCTTCACACAGCCAAAAGCTGAGTGTTATACTTAAAAACAGTCAATTCCAGCAATTAGTATTGATATGAAGGAAGTATAATAACAAGCTGAAAATGGAACAGAAGGCGCAGCAAGTTTGTTGGTGTATGTTTGGAAGAGAGCAATGGGAAATGTTCTGTGCTGACATGGTGGCCAACAATCCCAACAGGATAACGTTACTGAGGCAGGCTGCAATCAAAAGCTGTCCTGTTCTTCTGAGCTTGACTGTCCCCAAATTTGCACTGCTGAATGTAATCTTCTAAAGTTAGACACCTGGATCATTAATCAAACATTTTCCTCGCTCAGTGTCACATCTGCTTAATCATCGGTGCATAATTAGAATGGTGGTGGTTTAATGACTCTGCAGAGATGTCTTGGATTAATAAAAAATACAGCAGAGATCCAACACAGGCAGTAGCAATGCAAGTTCCTTCATTCTTCCCCATCAAAGGGTTTTAGTCATGGAAGAGTCACCTTTTGATGGGAGTTATTAGTCTGATTTCCGTCTGCATTTGCTTTCCTGTTTGCCTTGGCTCAAGCAGCCAGAGAAATGGCAGGGTTTTCTTAGTAATGTTGATAATTGTCCATGGAGAATTGAACTGCTGTGATAAACTCCTTGTGCAGAGAAAGGGGCAAGTAATGACTCTTTGTCACCCCTGATTGGATTCTGTTTGAATCAGCAGCTCTGAGGAGATTTTCTTTTTTTCCCTCATTGCTCAGCCCCTGAAGTAATCTTCCACTGGGTACACATCACTGGCTCCTCTTTTGCATCCTAGAGACTGCCAGTCTCCTGCAAAGTACACATCTTTTATCCTTCTTTGTGTTGCTTAATGTGTGGAAGCCAGATAGCCCTGATGAGAATCTGCTGTGCTCATAAAGTAGGTGTATCATCAAAAAAGCAGGCTGCACTTTTTATCCCCCAACCTTTAAAAGTACCATTAATAATAGTCATGCACCTGGAAAGAAGAAAGGCCAGTGTTTTGTCATTCTAGGATGCCCACTTCTCTTACATAGGGGAGCTATCCCAAGTTCCTGAATTAAAGTAGTTTTTTCCAGAATAATCAGGTTTTATTTAGAAGTGAAAGAAATTCTTGCGCTTCATTTGTCCTTCTGAAATGGAATCCTTTTCTTTAATCAATTAGTAAAACAGTCTGGCCTTGATATAATTAAACTATCAGCAAAGCAATATTATAAGGAATTGTGTCATATTGTGTCAGACAAGTGCCATAAGTGAAAAAGGTAAGTTGCAAAGCACAAAGAATATTTGTTGACATCTCTGGGTGTTATTATTTAAGGATGTTTTCTAATACACATTTTCCTCTGACTGTATCCATGTAGTCCCTCCCGTTTCAGCTGTCTAATAAACAGTTAATGTCCTTAGCCAGCAGCATATAAATGTTCACAGCTGGAGGCTGGGCCAGTCTCCTATTAAGAGGAGCCAGAAAAAAGCCCTAGACATTAATCACGGTGTGGCGTCCTGGTGTTTGAGATGCTGCCTCGATACATGATTACAATATGTTCTCTATCATCTGGCTGGGCTGCCTATCACTGTGATCCTAAGTGACAACCTGCCAGCTTTTCAGCATTTGGCAATACTTTATTGCACTTTACACTTCCAAAATCAGTGGCATTATGCCACAGTTTAGCTGAGAAATTTCAGTGTTTAGCGAGCATTTTATTGAATGCTTTTGCCATCAGCTGTTCCTTAAGGTCAGTAAAAGCAGTTCACTCACAGCCCAGCCCCAAGCTGGAGAGGAGATCATGGAGGACCACATGGATCCTTTAGCTCAGGGAAGGTTGTCCATCTGGTTCCTTATTCTAGCTCAGCTTCTCAAGCCTGTTTTACAACCCTTAAGCACAAAACAAAATGGAAAAAGCAAGCACAGTGAGGATAGAAAATGTGTGTAGGGACTGTGCGTTCTACTGTGGAACTTTCCAAATGTGTTGAATTCTCTGAAAGAAACCTGCAGAAGTTTTGCCTTCATTTCTCCCTCATTAAAAAGCTGCAATAATTATGAAAGTGGTAAGACTTTTGTTAGCCCTCAGTTTCACTGCTCTTGTGGTGCATGTATTCAGATACCAGGCACACAGCCTAACAAACACTCAGGGTGCTCTGTCAGAAATGAGTCTACTGGGACTCCCCCGGGCTTTGGAGTGTGCACGATGGGATAAATTTTGAATCTGTTGTTTTGTTTTCAATACCAGGCGATACAAGTGGAATTGTTTTCGGTTTGTGAAAACTGTCCATCTGTACCCTTCTAACCCCCAGTAATTCCTGACTTGCTGTGCCCCTTGATTTCTGTGCCTTTCCTCAACTCTTTTCAAGCTCAAATGGAAAGTGCATCGTGGTGCACAGCAAACAATTATTGCTGAGTTTCAAACCTGTTTGCAGAGGCTTGTCAGGAGCATACCCTGCAGTCTGTTGTGTTGCTGTGTTACCTGAGGGTTAACAATTCCAGCACCTGGCATTGCAGAATTTTTGGGTCTAGATTAAATGCTCAGGTGACACAAGAAGCACTGCATTAAGAAACGTAACCTTGGAAACCCAAATTTTTCATCATTCCAATTATAGCACATTTTTCTAATTACAACCTGTCTTTCTCAGAGGTTGCCTGTTTCCAGCCCTGCTCTTTGGCTGGGCTCCACTCTTTGCTGCTTTCTCATGGTCCATCTTCTCCTTTCAGTCACAGCAGGGGCAGTGAAGGAGAATCCCATTGTTCCCTGGACTGCCAGTGCCTCCCAAAGGAACTGTGGCATGCCAAATGCCTTCTCCTCTTGCAGCTCCTGTAATTCCATCCTTCCTGACTCCTTCATGGCCATTTGGCCAATTCCTGTCTGATAAGTGGAGCTGGATACCTGTGAATGCTGATGAACCCCCATCCACTGAGATTCCGCTACACCATTAAGTTAAATTTCTGATACAGATGTAGATGTGCAACAGAGAGATGTATAATTTCCTGGTTGCCACCAAGATCTAAAGCAACATTCCTGAAGGTCTTAAAATATTTCATTCTGGATGAATATTAAAAAAAAAATTAAAAAAAATAAAGCCTAAATGTGTGTTAAGGGAGCGCTAAGAAGCTGGAGAATAACAGGAGTGTGGAAGATGAAAGTTTCTGGGGAAAATAGAAGCACAAGAAACTGAAACAGCAGGAGGGGTAAAACTAAAGGAAAAAACCAAACCAGACAATTAAGTAGACTCCACAAGAGTGAACATTTCTTTAAATCAGTTTTAGCTGTGATGTATTATTTTACTTAAAACCATCCAACTGAAACTATGGAAAAAGAATACTGTAAAGTATATGTGTTATAAAAGTATTTTTACAACTCTGGGCTAGACTGTATTACAGATAACTTCATCTGTTTGCTCTATACTGTGTTTTTTAAAGATTATCAAAAAGGCACTGATTTAAATATCATTAGTTAAAATTCTCAAAACCAATAACCCCAAAATTTTATAGTATGTGAAAGATGAAGAGAGTGACCAGTACATCACTAGCTCAGAACTAGAGTTTAAGAAAACAGGAGAAATAAAAAGAGCTTATACTACGGGCCCTTGCTGAGGATGCAGAGCCTGAACCAAGCCTAAAATTTCTCCTAAACACAATCATAACAGGTATTTTTAACAGGAAAACACACATAACATTGCAAAGTTAGAAAAAAAAAATGAAATATTGACATTGGAAATCAAACTTGAGAATATATTGTCCACTGGAATTCTATGTTCCATTTTAATCACCCATATGGAAAAGTGGAAAAAACCCAATTCTTCTTTTTCATGCAAAACTATGTTTTAGCAATACCTGAAAGGTGGGTGAGAGAAGGAAACTGGAAAGCTGAAAGAAAAAAGCCTGTTGAAATTCTGTCTTTTTGCCTGGATTTGTCTTTTACTGTTGCAATCTATGGTGGCAGTGGGACCACTGAGGTCATCACATCATGCATCACTGTCAGGAGAAGAATTAAAACTCTTATCACAGGAGGTATTTCAAAGAAACCTAGAAATCCAATATTTCATATGGCTGGACCTGACTTTACAGTCAGTGGGGGATTTGGTCGAGTGAGGAATGAAAGATCAGGTATAAGGATCATTTATGTCTGAAAAAGTGAAATTATGTTAAATGCAGCAATATAGGAAAGATGGCTGACAGCTGAGTGAATTAAGCAGGGATGACAGTGCACAAGTGTTAAAAAACCCCACATTTATTTTGTCTCAGAATTATGCAGTAGTGTGGACTGTGACCAATATAAGGATTACAGCAGTTTCTCCAGTCCAAGTGTTTTCTGCTTGTATAGAGCTGATGTTTTTCATAGGGATCTCAACGCTGGTTGGGGTTGGGTAGAGAGAAACAAGGAAACTCCCCTTTTAACTTGTGTTCTGCCTTTGGAAAGGGATTAGGCTGTGCATGGAGTGCACAGGGTTGGGCTGCCCCAGTCCTAACTGCTGATACTGAGCAGTGATGCGGAGGGAAACCAGCCCTGCTTCTGCATCCCTGGACTCAGCCTAATTAGGCAGCTCTGTTTCTCCCAGTTTCAGAGCTTATTTGTCCAAAATTCCATTTCTTAGAGATCAAGCACAGCAAACCCATAGGGTTATAGTCACGTGGGGCAGCATTTAGGTCTGTCTTGCTTAATGAAGGCTAAATAACTCCTGACAAAGCAAGAAGCTTGAGAAATTGGGGGAATGCAGACCCATGGAACAACCATCCCCCAGATAACAAGACACCTGAGGGTTTTTAATTCCTAGTATATTTCCAATGTGGTATTTCCTCAACACTTCCTTTTAAATTTAGAAATGTGTTCTCCTGAGAAGAGAACAAACCCTTGGGGTCAGAGTCCTCACAAGCTTCTTTTTAATGAATAAATTTGTCTAACCCCTGTAGAGAGTGGCCCAATAGATGATCTCCCTGAAGTTTGTGTGGCATACATCTCATCTCCTACAGCAGAGACTGAAACTTTCTTTTAAGCCCTTCACCAGCTGGTCTAATCTCCTCAGCCGTGGGGTCAGGCAGCTGATGGTTGATGAAATCCCTCAGACATGGTTGTAGGGGGGAAAAAAGAAATCTGTCTTTTGTTTCAGTGACTCACATATTGTGAGTTTACTTGCAGGAAGAATGAGTCAGGTGATTTAGGTTTCTGTTTTTAATCTCTAAGGGCTTTTTCTCCTGTGCATATAAGTAGGAGTTTCTGAATTAATTGCCAAAATTGTGCTTGTCTTTACCAAAAAAAAGCCCTTCAAAACCAAAATTTTAAGGAAAGTGTTATCACTTCAAGTCACTTAAATCTCTCTGCAATTCTCTTAGAATGAAACATCTATTTTATTAAAGGCTTGATTGTAAATCAGGCTTAAATAAAAGGGCTAATAATGTTTTTATAATAATTTAAAGAAATCAGCGTTGCTGTTAGCTTTGGCAATGAGCACATGATTTCTCCTGGTCTAATTTTCAGTTTCTTATTTCTGAGGTAAAACATTAAAAAGTATGACACATTTTTATACTCCTTTTACCAGGAATTATGCCATTGTGCTAACAAAAAGAAAACTATTTTGCCCAAACCCATCACCATGCAGTTTTTTGCACTGAATGTACACCTTTTGTCTGGAGGCAAATAAAATTTTGCAGGTGAGTGCAAGCTGAATAAACAAGGTTAGTGGGATTCAAAAGACTTTAAATTTCAAATCCACAACACTCTGTACTTGAATATGCAAGTAGCTCTGGCTGGTATTGCCTGGAAGTGCCAATAGCTTGCAGCTGAGCTGCTCGGGTGTTTGCAGGGGGAGCCTCATTACCTTTGTGGTGGCACCATCAGGGACTGCAGATTCTTGCTAAATCTGTGAACTGGTAGGAGCTGCACTCCCTGGGAGTGAATTTGGAAAGTTGCCTGGGTTATGTAGTGCTGAACACTGAGGTAGTGGGGCAATAATTAATAAACTGCTAGAAAGGAGACAAATTTGACATCTGAAAATATTTTCAGCGAAGTGCCAGGAGAAGGTAATGTTACTCATAGACTAACATAGTCTCAGCTTAAAGATGGTTAACTCATAAAAGCAAATTTGGGCACAGTAGAAATCTGTTCTGGATGCTTTGTAGATGTAAAAGGATTGTTTAAGATGTGTTATCTTTTTTTTTTTTTCCTTCTCAAGACTGCAGAATTATCCTCTGACTTTTGATTCTGTTATGCTGCTGAATCAAAGAATTTCTCTTCAAAAAGACTTTTCCCTTTAATTCTTTTGGATAGCTTGATTGTTACTGTATTACCAAGGAACCTGAGTTTAATATGTGTACCAAAATATGGCATCTTTTCAGTTTATTGGAAGCTCTTTTTTTTCCAGGTATAGCTCCTTAGCTACTCTGAATGTAATCGTTTGTGAGTTCCTGCTTGTATACCTTTAAGCCCCTGTTGAATTCATTGGTTTAGTGGTGGGATTAGGCTGAGCAGAACAAGATCCTTAAGAAATCAAATAGTGGATAGATCTTGTCCTACATAGCTTTTTTTAAAATTTATTTTAATTTTATGGCTTTGTGGTTCTGTTATTTTTTTGCTGTCCTACTTTTTTTCCATTCTTATCTATGTTTTTTATTTCTTGCTTTTCCTTTCATTCTGCTAATAGATGTCTTGAGATTAATTTAAAATTACTTCCTTCAGTGCCCTTTAAAGCACATTCTTATCTTTCTCATGCAGTAGATGCATTAAATTATTTCTGACATCAACATTACCCCTTGATGAAATTACAATCTTGAATTCAATTGGGTGTCATGTAGTCTTGAGTGGATGTAAAGCATTATTAGTTTTATAATGTTACCTTATGTTTCACTTTTCTCTCTGCTAAGAATTTTCTTTATTTTAAGAAAGGTTTTTGCTTTGGCTCAAGTTGTTTTGCGAAATGTTTGTATATGTGGTGTTAAAAGAAAAGCAGTAGAGATGTAGTGCACACCTATTCTTTTTCTTGCATATTATCTCTAAATCCAGCCTATTGATGAATCTCCTTTTTAATCCATCCAACCAAATTGTCTTCCTTCATTCTCTGGGAATGACTTTGTAATAGTTGTTATCCTTGAAGATAGTGCTTGTAGTGATGACAAAAAACTCATCAGCCTCTCATTGGTATTTAATGTTGAAGCCAGATTCTTCTGTTGCAATTGTGCTAATACCAGCTAATTAGACTAAGAATTATTTAGTGAGTCCTTCTTTTGTGGAAATGACATTGGTTTTCTTAACCAATTCTATCTTGTGAATGGGAAGCTCTTAAATGAGCTGTAGGAAAATTTGGGAAAGGGGGTCTTACTACTTTTCTACTGCTAGCTCACTTTTACCATTACTTCATTGCAGGTAACCTTCAAAGCATCAAGATACTCTGTTTCACCAGACTTAAGATTTGTTCTTCTGGCATATGATGTTAAACAGGTAAGCCAAGCCTTCCTAATCAAAGAGCCTCTAAATCAAAACTCCAAAATCTTTGTTGCTGTGTATGTTTCTTTTGTAATTCCACATATTATGACTTGTGTATTTGATTTCTCTTTCCAAAACCTGCTGATTCTGTGGTGGGGAAGTTTGTATTTAGATGTGTGTGGAGGGTTGTCTGGTTCTCAGGAAGGTAAATTGCCATGGCTCCTCTGAAGTATCATGCTGGTTTTGGCAGTATAAGTTTTCTAACCCTTAAACTGCTCTGTTTTTGCCTGTTTATGTGCAATCCTATTTTTGATATTCCTTCTGTTTTAAACAGCTGCACTGGTAATTTATGAACTATTCAAAACAAAAGGTCTAGGCTGATTCACGTCATGGAATATTTATTGTTGGCTTCAGGAGTCTGAAGTGTGATAGTCTGGAAGCCTGTATAATGCAGTGTATTCTTTGTTTCTTATAGTATTTAGAGGCTTTGGGAGGCTATTACATTGTCAAAAAGAGTTTCGATCAATAATACCATGTAGAGTTTTCTAAGATAAATCTTGTAACACAGAAAGAAAAGAAAAAAAAAAAAGCTTTATGAAGTTCCTCTGTGTATATTCGTGCTTGTATAAAAAGTGCTACTGAAATATGAACTACTCTTCATAAAATAATAGTTCTGGGTTGATGAACTTGGTGGTTACTTGAATATGTTTGGGTTGTTTTGTTTGTTCTAACAGTGTTGATATAAAGTGATTTGTTAACTTGCTATTACATCCAAATAGGGTTTTCATCTACCAGTTCTGTTGGATTCCAGATCAAGCTCTCCTTACAATATGCATATATCAGTAGGAAAGAGCTGCTGTTGTTCAGTTCACTGTTTTTTTGGTGAAGGGTTCCAGTTTTATTCTGTCGGAAAAATACATGCTCTTCGCTACTTCCCTTCTTGATTGCTTCTTATTTTGTGAAAGAGTTTAATAATCCCTCATACTGACTTGATTCCTCATTTTTTCTATTGAATTTTTGATTTTGGATGGGGTTTTTTTTCCCCCCTTTGTTTGAAATTTTCTTGGTACCAACATATATAGCGGATAAAGGTAAATAAGGAAAATGTGAAAGTATCTGTCACACTTTATTGCATCTAAATGTGTTAACACCATGGTAGAGATGGTCCATTGACAAGCAGAGAGCTCTCAGGTTATGCTAATTCCATCAAATTCAGTATTTCGGTCTTGGTTTCATTGCAAAAAGAAGCTTTTCTGTCCTTCTACAGTGAAGTTACATAGAGGGAAGAGGTTTGCAGCATCTATATTTTCCATCTAGAGGTTTTTGCTCAACTGTGTTGACAAGAAGTAATTAAAATGAGAAATGAAGAGGGGCTGGCCAGCAGTTTGTGGTGGCAGTCCTGGGTGCCTTTGGCTGAGGCTCATGTCACTTAGACTGCTCCAGCTGAGTGCGTGGCTTTCAAACCAGAAATGTGCTGTGAGTGTTGTCTTCTACAAGTGGTGGTCCTAAAACTCATAATAGCTGGATGTTGTCTCTCAGATGTAAATAATACCTCAGCTCCTGAATGTGTTGCTTAAGGTGGAAGGAAGAAGCACCGAAAATTGTGTAAGATAATTTATTCAGACGTTGCAAAAAATGTTATTGTGAATAACTGGGGAAAGTCTTTTATTTTTTCCTCCAAATTTTCTAACTTTTGGGATATTTTTTAGACTGGTAAGGCACTTTTGTTTCCTCCAAATCTGTTGGAGAAAAGGTATGCAAAGCCTGTAAATTTCTTTCCAACTAATGCCTCTGAATTACATCAAGGGTTAAGTTAGTGTTCATAATTCTTGTGGTTTAGGATTTTTTTTTCTCAGTTAGAGCCAGACTTACTGCATCTGGAGGAGAGGAAATCTGCCTGTCTACCTTTCTTTTTCCCCCTAGCTGCTAAGTATAAATTATATAAATTTATTGACTATAAAATTAAAATCAATACTAAGCAGCATAACTTAATTGGAGAATTTCCAATTAGTTTTGGTAGCACCAGGCCAGATTCTTTCTTCATGCCTCTTTTGAATGTAACTTTTTATGAAGCTGGGGATTTCCTTACTGTCAAAGTTATAGCACATGGTTGAGTCTAATAATACCCAGTTCAAAGAACCACAAGGAAATTTTATATTAAGTATTTAGTTGATCTCTCCATCTGCTATAAATTGCCACAGATCTCTGGACCTTATGTTTGCCCCTATTTTTCCTTCTTTAATAAGATTTAGGTGTATAATTGTCCTGCAATGTATTTGATGGGATTTCTGCTTTTGAAGACTGTGAAGACTTTGGGTTTTTAAAATTATAATGGTTGTTTACATACATCAATCTGTGTTCTTTGCAACATACAGTAATACAGCTGGAACAGATTTATTAATCAACAGTTTTATAAATAAGCTAGTGTGTTTCAGCTGAGCAGATTGGAGGGAAATAGAGACAAACACTTCTTCAAGACATTTTGTCATGAAATTGTAAATTAGAAACAAGGTTATTTTGATGTTTGGATTAAAATTAAATGTTAAATTAAATAGTTGAATATTTATTTTACTGTTGTCAGCATTTTCTTTAATCTATTTTATGCTTGGAATGGCAAACTTTAATTAAATTTGCAGTTGTTTCAGCACAATTAAGAATATCTTCTATGCATAACGAAACATAAATCTGCATGAAAATAAACCATCTTTGAATACAAAAGTAATAATTGTATCATTTAAATTACACTTAATACAAGGATGAAAACCATTTCATGTGGCATAGCAGCTGGTTTGGTAGAGCTCTATGAAAATATTATGGAAGAAAGCTCTATTGCTGAGGAACTGGAGGTGTTGTACACTGATTTTTGGATGTCAGGCTCCCTCCAGCTCCTTCCCAGCAGGTCACAGAACACAAGCCCTGGGGCTGCCTGGTGGTTCCTGTTGGAACACAAGGTGGTGGTGATTGTTGAGGTCCTTTCTGTGTGTTCTTTGCTGCAGTACTCCATCATTCTTCACATTCTGGATTGCTTTTCACCAATTCTCTAAGGTTTCTGACTTTCCAAAGCTTCCATGGCTCAGCTGCAGTGTACATGGTCTTTCTGTCTGTAGTTCACCATAATTTGGTCAGCGTCGCTGAAAAAGTCTCGTTGTGCGAGGCAGCAGATCAGAAATAGAAACTAATTTGGAAATGAGCTCAGACATCCTTGCTGGATGTCAGGCCATCCTCATTCTTCTGGGACAGTGGGAAGACAGCACCAGGGAAACTATTGTACCTATTGTATGCAGGGAGGGGACAGTTTTGCAGGGCTGTATCTTTTTGATCTTCCTTTGAAGATTGTCAAGGTGTGAGCAAAGAATGTGACACTCTGGGTGACAGCATATCTAAGCCAGCTGAGATTTCAAGAGGAAAGATTATTTCACTATTGCTTTCAATAAGGACTGTGTTAAAATGGTATTTTAAACTTTTCTCACTCTTCTGGTGGTGTAATTCACAACTACCAAAATCTGATTTATAGTTTTGCTAAGGAAATGGAAATCAGACATTCTGTTCTTGTGTTAATGGTAAAGAATGGGGCAGTGAATTTGCAGAAGAGGGAGAATTAAGGTCCTAAGAAATTCTTTAACCATTAGGACACCTCCGTGTTAACTTGGTATCACATCCCTCAGCAGACTGTCCCTGCTTGTCCCTGGACTCCACATGAAATAAAAAAAAAGCTTTATTCCAGATATTAGTGAGTTTTTGCTCAGACATTATGTGCATGTTCTCCCAGTGCTCTTGCTAGAGCGTAATTTGCCACAGAAGAGTAAATGAAGTAGATGAGATCATTTCCTCTCATTCCTCATGTGATTAAATCCTTGTGATTTTTTTTTCCTCTCCCTGCAAACAAACTGTTCTTTCCTTTTCCCTGCTTTCAAAGCCCTTTTGAATGCCAAGCTTCAGGAATTTTTCCTACTTTAGTTTCTTTTCTATTAATAAGGCATCATCTTCTGTTTTCAGTACAGGATAATTATGTGTGAATTTTTTTAGCTCTTGGTTCAGAAATGTGCTTAAAAACAGATTAAAGTTCAGCTCTAGTTTAGAACCATGAGCATTCAAATACTATCTAAAAAAGGAAGTCTTTTCCTGAATTAGGACTTCAAAGAAGTAATCTTTTTTAGCTAGAGAATTTTAATAAAACAATATGTATAGCTTAAAAGAAATAGGTTTTAACACTTCTTATGGTATGATCAGAATGAAGACTAACTCAATACTCTTCAGAAAGGAAGGCGAAAAATAATTTTAGATCTAAGTGTCACTCATCCAGTATAAATACTTTAACAGTGTATCTGAATATTTTCAGTTTAATGTATTAAAGACAAGATTCCAACATGGCATTTGAAGCAAAGAACCCCCAAGTTACTTTCTGCTGTGTGCTGATTCCTGTCATCAATTTGCTGCTATAATATCTATTTTTAGAGGATAATGACTGGGAGTACTGACCACGGTCTACAGCAAATGAAGGACAAACAAGTGACATTCTAATCAAGCTTTTAGAATTGCCTCTGGTACTGACTTACTCAAGTGCACTGAAAGGATCTTCAGGAGTTTGTCTGCAAATTAGGAGAATCTATGAGGGGAAGAACTCACTGAAGTCTTAAATTATGAGTATGTGTTCTGCATTAGAAGATTATCTTTCTTCCAAGCAGGTGGAAACTAAATTCTGAGTTGTCAGTAAACCTCTGGGTCGGTGAAATTTAATTGTGGATTTTTGTTCTGAAAAAGTTAAAAGGTAAAGAAACTGCCTTGCACCATGTCTTATTTTTAATCACAACACTGGTTTTAGCATGTGCAGGTGTTTTCAAGACATTTTATCCAGTGCTTGTGGAAGTCCGACTGTGAGGAGCATGATCTGCGCATCAGCCAAGGCTTGGAAACACACATAACAAAGATGAAATGAAATCTGTCACCTAGCACAAAACAGCATTTTCTCAACAAGATTATTTCGTACAAAGGAATAACAAAAGACTTTTTAAACCAGCAATGGTCTGGGCAACAATATTTTATGTAGTGCTCTCTATGAAGTAAAGATCTGATATAAAATTCATTCTATCACCTTTTTCCTCCAGAAATGCATGTTTCTTTAGATAAACCTGTTTTTCATGTGTATTTCTGCAGGTCCTCAGGGTAATCTTTCATCTCTCATTTGTTCATTTTGAGATGAGTCCAGAAGCAAATCATGCATGTGCAGAGTCCTAACTTACAAGATCGTAAATAAAAGTCTGATCTTGACATGACTTTCCCATTCATCTTTATCTCTTGTCAAGAACATGAAAGACCAATTTTTATCAGCTTTAGGGCAGCAAGAAAAAAAATAGGAAGGGATTTTTAGGAGAGATCCACCCCCAAAATCTGAGCTTATTTCTTGCAAATTGTTTTTGTGATGTATTTTATTCCTCTCTTAGGTATGACAAGACTGGGTGCTTAAAAGGTCAGATATTGAGCAATTTGTGGAAATAGGCTGCTCAAATTTTTGCCTCTTCAAGGCTGTTGTTTTACTTCGAGTTGAAGTTTTAGATGGACAGAGTCTGGTAATATAACAGCTAGAGCTGTAGGCTTTCTTGGCATAGTGCTCTTCTTTTTCATATATTTGACTTTATAGAGCTCCACAGCTAAACAAGGCATTTTAAAGATATAAAAAGCCAAGGTCTTTGCCTGAGGAGATGATGTGCTTTGTTGTAAAATCTGGCAAAATGAATTTTATGATACCACCACTGTCATGAATTATCCTTCAGGAGTGAGTATTCATGTGAATACCCAGTGTCCCACTTCTATCCAGGATTTTATCTAAATTATGTGGCAAAATGCAATAGCAACCAGCGCCCATAAATGAATGATGGGGAAAATAGAGTCTACTTTATGGTGAGAATCATGGACACTGATGTTTGTTTTGTATTTGTCTGAAAAACAGACTTCACCTTTTATTCCTGTGGAGTTATAGTCCTTTAAGGGCTTGCCTTCAGTCCATCAGACAGCTTACTGCCTCACCACTTACTAGAAGTAGCAGACTTATACATATCTGCACATATCTGCAATACTGTGTAAAAATTATTGTTGTGTTAGTGATGGGACGTTGGGGATGCTCTCTGCCAGGGCGTTACTGTGGTGGCCGACAGGACAGGACTGGAACTGTCACAACTTTTTTTTCCTCTAAAAATGAAAAATTGAACTAAACAGATGGGAAAGTGGATTACTATTTGGATGCTTCCACTGTTTCTTTACATTTAATAAGGTAATATCACTTGTCACATACTAGTCCTTATGCATCCACTTCCTGTTTTTCATGAGGGATGTGTTGATTCATATATGCAAGTTCAGCCTAATGTAGCAGTTTAAAAAAATAGATCACTTTTCCTAAAAAACCACATGAGGCAGGGTGTTGCTGCTTTTCAAGTAGCTTACTGAGTTTTTCTGTTCTGTTTGTGCTTACAGGATTGCTGCTCAACCTCAAGTTTTAGAAGTAAGCAAAATAAATAATTCTAATTAAGGTAGAAGATGGCTTTTTTCCCTTGTTCAGAGTTGCCAGAGCTGAAGAATCTGAATTCATGTTTCAGGTTCTTGTTCAAAGCCAGTATTGAAAAAGAAGATTGTACTTTGCTGTTGTTCAGTAAGAATGAAGGCATTTAGCTTTTCAAAGAAAATGTTTATTGACAGAAAAAGTATTTCTTTTCAATAGTATTGTCATTCCTATCAAGTATGAATACTGTTATTTCAGGAGGACCTAGGTGGTGCCCAGCTGAGATCCAGCAGCTTAGAAACTCAGTCTTAACAGAACTCTGATTTTCAGAGTGGTTGTATTCCTACATCCCACAATAATCCGTGGGGACTGGAATCCCACTGTGCTAATGCTATAGAAACAGGCAATATTACACTATTTAAGTCAGCAGTTCACCTAATCTATGGACAATTTATTCTATAAAGCCTAAATTCTGCCTTCTGCTGTGAAACTGGCAACTGTCACATCCTCCCTGTTCCTTCCTTGTGCATGGATAATGTGCAGAAATGACCCAGAAATGTCCATTGCGGGTGGAGGGTTTGTCTGTCACAGCCCACTGACAGAAAACCCAGTGTCTTAAAGGTGTTGGGGTTTTCTCTGTTGCTTTGTGATGTTTTTAAATCCACATATCTCTTCTATGTGCTGGAAACATGTACAACTGAAAGCCAGTTATACACTGGTAATGTAGTGTTTGGGGCTTTCTATAAGATAGGGTAGAAATGTGGTTTTTTTTATCAAAATATATGATAAAAAGTCTTCCTCAACAGTGCTGAATGGAAAAAAAAAAAAAACCAAAAAAAACCACAACAAGAGTCTGGTTTAATAAAAGAAAAACAAGCAAGGAGAGCCTGAATAAATAACAGGACAAGGACTGTTGGGAGCCCCAATTGGGGACTGTGTTAGTAGTTGTTAAAGGCTGGAAGAGCTGAACAGAGCTTTAATTTGGACTGGGATCTGCCAGAGTTTCGCCACAAACTAGACTCAACTGGTACACCCACCTGTTTTTAGTAATTCTATATTCTGTGCTCCTGAAACATAATTCCCTTCCTCTCTACCAAAACAATAAGGAATAAAAGAATGTTTTCTACATCTTTCAGTTTTGACAGGTTTTACCCTGAGCCTGAATCATTGCTATTTCAACTGCTACTCC
This sequence comes from Motacilla alba alba, assembly GCF_015832195.1. Classification (NCBI taxonomy): domain Eukaryota; kingdom Metazoa; phylum Chordata; class Aves; order Passeriformes; family Motacillidae; genus Motacilla; species Motacilla alba. The sequence goes on from NC_052022.1 coordinate 7,963,700, forward strand.
TATTGATTTCTCAAATACAAGAGCTGGCTCACATCAAATACTGTGAACAAACTTCTGAGGAGCAAAATCATTTCATGGGTCTGACTGTCCCCTTATGTTAAAACGTTTTACTGAAAATGCCATGTATGTTTTATCTGATGTAGATATCCTCATTTTCTATAGTGACTAATTTCAGGTCTAACTTAGACACCCTCTTTTCATATGGACTACTAATAAACAAGAGAGAATTACCTAAAAAAAACAGTCCTCTAAGCACATGCCTGCAGTCCAGTTCATGGGTTCAATACACTTAAAAAATCCATTTTAAACAATGAGCTTTTTTTGCTTTTATTTCATTTTTCATAATAGTGTCTCTCTGAAATTCAATAATAATGTATCTTACTGAGAAATGTGATATGCATTATAGCTTTCTCATTAAGCTTTTAAATAAGATACCATTAGTATTGATGAATGTAATCCCAAATGGTCACTTAATCTTAAAATTGTCATTGATCACACATTCAGAATTTTAGTCTTGCAGCCAAAATAGTACATATTGTCAGTGGTCATGAATTTTATACCAATAGCAATTAACATCTTTCTTTGGATGCAGTGTTATGAATTAGATTTACAAACTAGGAATGACTTAGTGAATTTCTGGTTGTTGGGTTTTTTCCTTAACAACATTTGCTAAAGAATCTTTTCAGATGTATTGACATATGAAATAGAATGCTTAAGCACAGTCTAGAAACCCAAAGTTGTCATCTTTTAAAATATTTTGGTTTTGACTTTTCATGGAAATTAAGAGGCAGAGTGATTGCACAATATTCACTGATGAGCTAGCCTGTGGTTAGTCACCCTAACAGTGGAGTTTGCTTTTACTAATATCTTCAGAAAAACTGGACCAAATATCTTTGTAAAGGAGCCATGGTGGTTTTCACAGGGTAAATGTGCCATAGAATCATAGAATGGTTTGGGTAGAAAGGGATCCTGAAGATGATCTCACTCCAACCCCTGCCATGGCCAGGGACACCTTCCACTAGCCCAGGTGCTCAGCCCCATCCAACCCGGCCTTGAACACTTCCAGCCATGGGGCGGGGATGATACATAAGAATGTATTTAAATATACGTATATATGCTTATATTTAAGTAAATATCAACTGAACATTTGTTTAAAATATCCTAGAATTTAAGTAACAATACAAAGTAGAAGTATATACAAAGCAAAAGAGGGTAATACCTCTCCAGTCTTGTCTGTGCTCTCATACATCCATTGACTGAACTCTGTCAGCGACGCTGTCTTGAAACCAAAACTCCAAAATATAATCTGCGGTTCTTATTTCCGTTGTTAAATACAATCAAGCCTAATTAGACTTTGCCCAGAGAAGCTGTGCGCTTTCAGGGCCTGGTTGGATCAAGCCTTGGTCTGGATTCAGGGCTGATCCTGCTTTGTTGAGGGAGTTCAGCTGATGGCTTCCTGAGATCTTTCACTGTGGCTGAGTTTGTGAGTCAGCACCATCACACCAGGAGTGTTCCCCCTTGAGATAAAGATTCCCAAGTTTAAAAAAAAAAACCCAAACAAACATTATATTTTAGAACAGCTTCCAAGAAGGAAAGCAAATGTCAAGTATCTACCCAAATGTTCAGTTTCATAAAGATTCAAATAATATGTAAATATTCCTTAAGCTATTTTCAATAATTTGATCTATACTCTTCTGTTAGGATTAGGTTTGTAATCTCCAGGCATTTCCATGTCTTTGTGTCTATTACAAATCTCATCTTTTGTTGCTCCAGACACATGAACAGAGACAGTTCTCTCTGTAACAATCATGTTTGGTTGGAAGAAATCCTGAAATATTTCTCTGCTGAAAAAATGAGGAAAATCAGAAAAAGGGAAAACCTAAGCTTTTACCAAAGGTTCACAATCACTTTTTGTTATGATTAAGTATCAAACAGGCTGGCCAAATCTGGAAGCCAATTATTCTAAAATGTGAGAGGGGAAAAAACCAAATATGCTTTTCAATTATTCTGCATAATTCCGTCTCTATCAGCAGTGCACATTGAATAATAATGAAATTTTGCTTAAAATAGGTTGGGGAAAAAAAATGTAACTTGAAAAAAAATCATAGCGTGATCTTATGAATTGCAGCTTATTTTTAATTCTGAACAATAGGTTCCTGGTCAGAAGAATAATATACACAAACTGAAAGTGTAACTATGATATACGTAGCAAATGTTTCTGGTCTTGAAAAAGAGAAATTTTGTGTTGTGCATTAACTCAAACTTTTTCAGCAGGGGTGAAGTGTAAGCCTTTTTTGTTTGCATGTTTTTCATAAGCACAAGAAACTCAAGTGTGTTGACATCTTAAAATCCTTGCACTGTTCTGGAAGAAATTAGTCACTTCAAAGACAAGTTCAAGTATCAATACCTGTAACAATGGTAAATGGTCCAAAATATGAGGAAAAATTGTTTAAAAGCTGTCCCATGAAGAATGTCTGCTCTTCCCAAATGTCAAGATCCTTCCAAGAAGGATTGAGAACCTAGAGGGTGCCATGGGTGCTCCAGAGCTGCTTGTCACACTTCAGAGAACCAGTGCAAGCACATCAGAATTTAATTTTCTTCCACAATCTGACACTTTCACTGCACAGGAAATAGCATTAACTTTATATTCAAGTAGCCATCATTATCTAGCAGGATCCTCAAGTGCTTATCACTTCTGAACTTGATGAAAATGCAATTAAAGTCGATGGAACTTTTTCCATTGTCTCTAAAATGGACTTTTGGATTAGCCCTTGTCCACCTATCAACAAATGTAATAAAGTCATCTCCATAGTGTGACAGCAGCAGCCATGTGGACAATGAATAAGGCACAGGATTTTCAGCAGGATCTCGTAGAGGATTTATCAATGTTTGCAGCAGCTCATCTGTGCTGTGAGTTGGCCTTTAGGTCTGTAGTTTGTTTATGACTTTGTGAAGATCAAGAAAACTTTTTTTCTCATGGTGTTCCCTCTCTTTAGGGACAAATGTGGCAGAGACTTCTGACAGCTTGCTACTGTCATTGTTATTTTCTGTAGCATTTTGAGTGCAATTCACTTGGCCCTGATGCACTGTCAGCTCACAGTGGTTCTAATTGCCATCTTCACTGTCATTATCTTAAAGATATTTTAAAACTGCTTTCCTCCAGTGGAAAACTTCCTGAATGTGACCTTCATCTGCTTTTTGTGGATGCTGAGACGAGAGCTGATTCAAGTTCTTGTCACTGTCAACTTCATCTGCCCATGGTTTCTCTTCTGGCCCTTCCTTTGCTGTTTGATCTGACACATGTGACTGTGCTGTGTTTAACATGTTTAGGAGGCTGCAGAGGGGAGTGTGAGCCAGTTTGTTCCTCTGCTTCTCCTCCCTCCTGGGGAGCTGTGCTGGGAGTGGTGCCACTCCTAAATGCATCAGCTCTTCTCTCCTTGGGATTTATGTTCCAGGAGTAGAAGGTGAACCTGGCCTTTGGTTTCTTTCTGTGATCTTTGCCAGCACTGCTGGCTGGGTTCTCAGAGCAGAGGAGATGAGTAACTGTGCTCAGTGCAAAGCACATCTGAACCTCAGCCTGTCCTGTGATAATCCCTTGTCTCTCTGCTGTCCCCTGGGGATGGCTGGGTCTGAAACCCAGATTTAACAAAGTCTGCTCAACAGTTTGAACTCCCATTTATGCTCAGAGGGAGGATTTAGGAATTTGTGTAGATTATTCCTGCAAAAAAAAAAAAAAATCACCTTTTTCTAAACTTATCTTGGAGGAGAGGTAGGAGGAAGAGTCTATACCTATGACTAGATTAGCCAGGGAGAGGCTTGCATGTGGAAAAGCTGTTCTTGTTTTCATGCTCTGTAAATTAGTAGCACAAGCTGTTGTACCCCTTGATGGTCTATTTGTTTATACATTTAGATAATTTGCAGCTGTAATGGACTTTTATCCCTAGACCTTACTGGTGTCTTGTAGACCTTGTAGAGGTGCATCAAGATATTCCACAGAATATCCTGAGTTGGAAGGGACCCCTGAGGATCACAGAGCGCAATTCTAGTTTCCCTGAACCCTTTGAATTTCAGTCCTTAGGAAGATACAGAAAATGAAGCTGGCAGAAGTAACTTTGTGTCTCTCTAGCACATGATGCCAGCGACACTTTATTTTAGTCTCCCGTGTCTTGAGTCAGCAACACTAACAGCAGTGGAAGTTTTAGTACAGCAGCAAAATGAAGATCTTAAAGGGCATGGTGTTAAATCTGCTTCTAGCTCATCAAAATGTCCTTCAGGTTCAGGGCAGATCATTGGTATTAATGTAACCTTTTTTTGGAGGCTTCTTTCAGAGACTGGACTGCATAAACAGTTTAATTTACAGTGTAGGTCTCAACCCTTTGCTGTGAGGTTTATATTTGTCATTTCTGTAGATGTTGGTCAAAGGTGAAGAGTCTTTTTTTGGAAAATGTTGTGTTTTTTTAACCTGGAATTCTACCACAGAGGCTCAGGTTGCCATAATGGTTGAAGAACTTACCTGAAATATTGTAAATAAACTGTAGTTAAATTTAAATTAGGAAGTTGAATGGTACTTGTTTTAATGGGGAGTATATGGCTATTTCCCAGTTAATATTTCTGTAATCAAACCTTGTACCTTGAAATTAAGCAAGGCTTTTGTATAAATATTACAGACCTTAGATCTGTCTTATTTTTGAGGTCATTATTCTTTTTTTTCATGTGCCTCAGGTTTTTCTCTGTCACCAGTATGTATATTACAATAAATACATAATATATATGTATTAAAATTTTATTAAAATATTTAATACTAAAAAAGGCTCAGTTGAAGGATTCAAAAACACTGGGCTATTTTGCAGTGTATTATTAGGCTTAATTCTTCATTTTGCTAAACGATTAGGAGCATTTGGAGGGGGTGGTTGATAAGACTTCCACACAGGAAACTGAAAAACCGTTAAGCTAATATATATACACATAAAATAAAAATGCAGCAATTAAATTTGAAGTTTAGTTTCCAACACCTTGAGGCATGTAAAAATCAGTCCTCCCCAAAAGAGCAGATATAAAGTTGAGAAAGGAAATTGTATATTGATAGTATTTCTAGTGAGTGGAATTTCACTGTGACTCTCAGCTGTGGTATTCATTAGAGCAGCCATCTGCTTTGGCAGTGCTGTAATTTCTTTTTTCAGTATCTCAGATGAAATTAAATGCATCATACAGTGAACACTGCTAGGAAAGTAAAAATCTAAATATGAGCTTGGTATTAAAGTTATGGTAGCTCGTTGCAATTTATGTCCTATTTGTATAGTGTTCCAAAAATAGAAGAACATCATTAACTGTTTTGAATATTCAGAGAAAGGCTGTCTATTTGGGTGGTTTTTCTTATATTAGTGTTCCAGTAATTCTTGCAACGGTATAGTGAAATGGGATTTTAGAACTTGAAAATGTGACAAGCAAATGAATGGGGAAAACCACAGAATCAGCAGAGGTCACAGTGAGGAACAGATTGCTCTTCTCTCCCACTCTCTTTCCTATTACTGATACCCAGTGATATGTCATTCTTAACTCTTCCTTTTACTCTATCTCTTATAGAAGAAGCTTGCAGCTTTTTACATCTATCCTAGTGGTTTGGTGTTATGTTCTGTCAGGAAGCATTCCCAAACTCTTGCTGTGTTTTCTGTGTATACTTCCATATGCACATTAAAAAATACCAAGTTGACTGAGAAATCTCATCCCTGCTTCTCTGTTTTTCCTTTTCCTCTTCTCTAGCTTTTCTTTTCTTGCCTCTGTTTTCTCTACTTCATTTAGTGCTTGTGAGACTTTCCCTTGCCTAATCCTGTGCCCTCCCAGATAATATTATGCATTCTCTTACTCATTTAATTTTCCTTCTTGTTTCCTCTCCATCCCTAAGAGAGAAAGCTCCCTTTTCAAATATGTTTCTTGATCTCAAAAAATCCTCACTTAATCCATAATCTGCCTACTTTATTATTTTGCCTCTTGCCACAGTTAGTAATATCTGCTTTCATTATTACCTGTCTTATATTTGATAGTTTTATAGAGAAATCAGTTATAACCATCTTTTGTGTGTTCCAGCCAAAGAAAAATGGGAATTCAGAACACACAGTCTCTCTGCAGTTCCTTGTGATTTGGCTGCAGAGTGAGACTGGAGCGTGTTTAGGAAGCATTAAATGTAAGATAGCTGATTGCAGAACTCCTGTGCTGATTTTGCTGGTTGTATCTAGAACTCAGAGGTGTTAAATGACCCAAACTGGAGATATTGTCTGGAGGAGAGCAGTTCTATGGACTGGGCAGATGGTCTCACTCCTGCCAAGTGCTGCTGTGTGTCATGGGCTGGAAGGGTATCCCAGTCCTATAAAGTTCTTGCCACTGGGATCGGCTATCAAAAAACTCTGAGGCTACCAAAAGTTCCCATGTATAGAAAAGAGCTGAAATAATATTCAGAGTAAAAAATAATGCAGTAGATGAAAAATTCTGGCAGCTAAATTTGGTCCTCACTTCCACTCTTTTATGTCTGATAAAGTACTCCAAATGGATAGTGGATAGCATATCTATCAGTATATACATTTACTTAAATAATGGAAATGAAAGTCAGTTCCTGAGCTATATGTCTCTCAGAAATGTTTGAGACTTTTTCTTCTTAACCTTGAGTTGTTATATATGGTAGGATATTAAATTAGCATAAAACATTATGATCATTGAGAGTGATATATGGTCATGTGTTCTCTTATATGCATCAAGAATAATGAGTGGTAATTGGTTCAGGACATTGATTAAAGAGCTGTGCAGATGCAGTTTACTACACAAATGGCCTATCAAATTTCATCTCTGTTGTACTTTCCACTTTATTACTCTAACCTGAAAATATTTCATGAAAGTATGCCTGGACATATATGTATATATATATTTTAAAAACTTTTGATAGTTATTTGGTCCAACTGTGGAGAAAATTCACGTTCAGAGGGGTACACTCTTGACATCTCCAAAAGAATTTTCTGTGGAGGATTTTACTGGAAGTAGATCTTTAGGTGTCATGTTGTTAATTGTGGGGGACCATGAGTGGTCACAGAAAACCTTTATTTTAGCCTCATTTTGGTGGTAATGTCTCACACCAGATAGGTAAGTTCAGTGAATTCTCTTCAGTCTGGTGTGAACAGGCTGAGTCACCATCCCTGGAGGTATTTAAAGGTTGTGTAGATGTGTCACTTCACCTCGGACATGGTTTAGTGACAGTGCTGGGTTAATGGTTGGGCTCAGTGATCTTACTGCAACCCAAACAGTTCTGTGGTTCTGTGGAATCTCCTGGAAGTGACACACTAATCCTTCATGTAAAATAGTTGGGAAATAATGATTTTTGTTATTTTTAGCTGAGTAAGATTTTTAGGGTGCACTGTAAATTAATAGATTCTCAGAGATTTGTGTTTCTGACGTATTTCATTTATTTACATGATATTTTTTTTTCTGTTTTATCCCTACAAGACATAAATTCTAGTATGCCAAAGGAAAAACACAGTTCAACAAGAAGCTTTTATTTTGGAAGTGTCATCTTATGTTAAGAAATTGCATCTTTAACTTAATCTTTTTTTTTTTTTGGGGGGGGGGGGGAAATGCTTTGCCAGCTCCCTTTCTGCATGCATAAGAGCAACACACTTGTCTTTAATAACCTTGGCCTTGCATTTTTTTTTCTTTGAGCAGCATATTAAACAACAACACTATGTGGCTTTGCTCTAATAACAATAATGGGCAAAAGAAATCATTCTTTTTCCATAATTCTTAAAAAGTTGTATGAAAGTACCTATAGGTGGGAAAGACAGATTACCTTAAGGCCTTTGCACACATCTGCAGTAAATCAATTTGCCATGGAGATTGGAAAGTGAGCTGCCATGGCCTTGCACAGGAGGGTGCAGAAGCAGCAGTCAGGATATCTGTGTTAATGTGTCTTTCTTCTGACAGTTAATCTCCATTGGATATCTCAGACTTTCCATGACTTTTTTTTTTTTTAAATTCTCTGAGCAATTTGTCTCGCCTTTGCTCAAGAAGTGAGGAAGAAGACCTTGAAAAGATCTGGGGAGATTGATGTGCTGTCTCATAAGAAGAGCTAAAAATGCTTGGTTTGTTTTCTAAAAGGATGAGGCAAGGCAGGGCTTTATATGCTAAAGGACAGTGTTGACATCAGAACAAAGAAATGAAATAAACTATAGGGTAGAGCAATAAGTCAAAAGTGATAACCTTCAGAGCAGGGCAGTTCAGGGTCAGTCTTCCAGTGGCAGAGCAGAGGCAGCAACCTGTGCAGCTGGAGGGGGAATCTTAAACAGTCTGTGCATGAAATTCTGGGGTCTGAGAGAAGGGGGATGCACTTGGTATAAGAGAGGTCTCCTCATTACTCAGTATTTATGGTAGCTGTTCCAGTGATTTAAAAACTCATCAAAGTTCTTTTATGTTTTTTTTTAAGTATAAACTGATGCTTGAATACTTTCAGAACCAAAGTCAACATAATGCAAAGGAGAAAAACAGTAATGGAAGAGAACCAAATCTCTATTATGAAGTAGGTGGACCATGTGACATTTGAAAAGATTTCCATGTCTGATTACATTTGAGCCTTTTGCTCTTTCAACTCTGATATATTTGTCCGTGATGACTTCCTACTCTCAAATTACTTGCATTCATTTATTTCCAGTCCTACAGAAAACACTCCTGCCCATCTCTGTGCCATTCATCTATAATCTATTACCTTTTCTTTTTTCTGGTTTGTTTTTTTTTTTTTCCTTAAAACATATACTGTACAATTTTTATCACTCAGAACCATTCAGCATCAAAGTGAGTTAACTAAGTGTTTGTAAGCAAACTTTTCTGATACTGGAATGAATTTTCAGGAGCTCTGGTTCAGTGAATTGCTGCTCTGTCCCACTGACAAAGAAGAGGATCTCTATCTTCCTGGGAATTTCAGACAAAAAAAAATTCTCTATATTTTCAACTTGATTATGTTAGTCAAGGGAAAGGTTTCAGTTGCTTCAGTGAAACAAAAATAGCAAATAATAGTGTGAAGTCTGTACTTAGGGTTTTTTTTATTCCTCTATCTCAGGTTTTGGCAGTGGATAAAAGTGACTATATAAGGATGAGTTGAATCCAGTCAGTAGACTCAAAATGTACAAAGATACCTGAGCAGATAAAATAAGTTTGAAATCAAAGCTTACTCAGCAACACACTTTATTGTGGACAGTGAAGGGTGTATTCATAAGGGGACACAGAAAACTGTCATCTAGATCTTACCTTGGATAAGCAGAATTTCATCTACAGGTAAGAGGAGAATTAGGAGGAGTCTCTTCTCATTCTAAATACTTCATCACTTGTAAAGATTGTATGTACCACAGTGTCCTCCAATAATGAATTCCAAAATGGTTTAAGAATATATTTATGTCATGGTTTTGGTTTACTGTTTGTATCCTGAGAGCTGTTCTGTTTCTCTGATATCGTGGTTTGTTTCTCATAATGATTCCTTGTGAAGGCTGACCTAGAACAGAGACTAGATGGAGGTAAAGAAAAAAGTAGGTGTTTATTAGAAGGTCTCAATGGATCCACCTTGGGCAGCACAAGAGCCCAGCCAGGGCTACAACCCAGGTGAACCCAAAATGGTCACAAAATGGATGACTGGTCTCAGGGTCTTACATTTTTATAAATTCTGCTTCATTTGCATATTGGCGTTAATTGTCCAAATAAAGCTTTAGGTTATGAAGTCCCATCCTTCTTGTTCTCTCCTCAGTCCACGTTATTTATGCTCTTGGGCCTGAAATTTGGATCATTTGTCCTTGGTCTCCAGCTAGAGAAGGGGGCAAATTGCTTTGTCTCCCTACTCTGTAAAGAGAGCTCACTATCCCCTAATATGAATCTCAGAACTACACACTAAAGCAGTACAGAATCTGAAAAAGATAAAAGCTGAAACCTGAGGCATCAATACAAGTTTGTATCCAATCTCTGCTTTGGAATAAAGGAAAAAAAATCAGTTGCTGGGAAAGCATAGTTGTGAGTCGTGATATTTAGTGTTCGTGTGACCTGTGAGAGCGTGCTTGACAGGCAGTGAGTGTAGCAGCAATGCAAAGGGATCATGACAAGATTTCTGCTCTCTCTGGTCAAGGACCTGTCCCATTTATGCCACTCTGCTGCTCTCTGAGGTCTGTGAGTGGCTGCCCTTGGCAGCAGGGCTGTGGCTGTGCTGGGCAGAGCCTTGTGGCCAGGCACTGGGAGGTTCTGTGTCACGGCCACACTGTCCCCCTGCTGTGGAGAGGCAGGGACTGGCCCCCATCCTTTGTGGATGTCACCACAAAGGGGTGTCTTGTGCTCCTGCCTAATTCCCCTGCTGCTCTCTTCTGGGTTATCAGGAATTACGGCAGCTTCCAGGAAGCAAAGTGCTGTCAGATTGATCAGAGTGGAGTTTTTTTTCCTATTTTCATTTTCTGCTTGTTGCTTTAACATGGTATCTGTAGTTCCACATATGGCAACTGAAACCTGGAGAAGCACAGTAATTTTAACAGTGTAAGATGTTCTCAGTGCACAGTATCTGTTTTGCCTTTTGTTCACTTGTCTTGGAGTAGCAAGTGTAAAATTCTAGAGGACAATATTTTGTATTGATTTTACTTATAAAATCAATAAATAAAAATAGCTTGGCACAAGAGGGAATTCAATTACAAGCTTCATGAAAATTGTTGGAAGACATAATAAAACCTTAAAATGAAGTAATATGTATAAGTAATCCAACAGTGTTGACTAAATCTTCATGAATGACAAGCTTATGGTATAAAGTACTCTCTCAGTCCTGAAGGTCTATTTTTATTTGTGACTCTCTCCCACTTCTCATGGGCATAGCACATAAAAATGATGTATATTGTTTGGAGAAGTGTCAACGAGGCACAGTCTTTCAGAGAAGCCCTAAAATATGCTCTTCATTTCTCTTCTGTGTGTCTGCAGCTTTGTCTTCTTCTCATTATACTCCCCAGCTCTTACTGATTCAGTGGATGCTGTAAAAACTGTTATTCTGAGCTAATAGTCAGTGGGTTTTGCTAGAGCTGTTCTGTGGCATTTGGTTCAAGAGAAGCCAGTATTACATAGGCTAAAAAAGCTACAATGCATAGTAGTACTCTGGCAAAAATTAGGATCTAAAGATCTAGACCAGCATAAGTGCAGTCAGGATTAGGTAAAGATGATTATAGCTGGAACAGCTGACTCACTCTGAAGCCATTTTGGGGCTCTTTTGGCCAATGTAGTAACTTTGGAAAGTTAACTACATTGCAAAATCACCTGCAGAATTTTTGTGCATTTATACATCTTCATTTTCCCCCTCAACCCTCAAATATTGCTCATTACATTTTTATAATAGCTGCTTACACAGAGAGGAAGACACATTTCTTAGTTTCATATAACAGCTGAAGCAAGATCTTGTTAGTTTTAAATGTTCTCCTGTCTCTGAAGGTGTAGAGGATCAATAATCATATGCAAGGGCTGGAAGAATTTAAGGAGTACAGAATAAAAAATTAGGGTCTTTATGTATCTGTGGAACATGCTTGAAGAATTATTCTCTACCAATAAAACTTCATATCTCTTATTTGTAATTATTTAAATTAAACAAGTTGATACAGTATATAAATTAGGAATTTGCATTTGATTGAAGATTACATGCTGTCCTGAAGTGTGCAGCCTAAGATCTTGATGATTTTGCAGTCATGCTTCCTAAGAACTCCTTTATACCAAGAGAGAAATACTATGTAATTACAACTGCAGAAGTCCATGTAGGTAGCACCAGTTTATTCTTTATTTGATCTATTTCAGGTTTTCCTGAAGTTCGATTCAGTCATGGTGCACAGAGCTAAAATAATGCCCTTTTCAAACTCAAACCTAGGTGTTGGGTAGGATGTGAGGGGGGAAGACTTTACCTGTGTTTGGTGTGTCTCCCTCTACCCCCAGGGGTGACTTCTGGGTGAATCATGCAATGAATACAAGAGGAACCTGTAAGGTCTTCTCTTCATTTTTGGGATTATTTTCATTGTGTTGCTACAAAGCAGAGTCACACCAAATCCCCTTCTGTAGTTGGAAACTTGGTTTCTCTTTCTTTAAACTCTAACAAACATGCAGGGACCCTGGTATTTGAAATGTGCTTGTCATTTACAGCAGGATTTCATTTTTTCTCCCTTCTCTACCTTACGTATGTTATTTGACTTAGTCATAATTAAAATGTCTTATGTAGGCTCTCACTTTATTCCTGATTGAAGAAGGATTTGTCATGTCCCTGCAAACAGGAATCTCCCCTTTGGGAATCCAGCCATTTTGACAGGAAAGGAGAAAAAGTGAAAATATTGCAGCTTTCGCCCCTGCATCCAGCTGACCAGTTTTACAGTGTTTTATTGTCTGCAAAGAGCAGGGCCAAGGTGGTGAAACAGGCAAATAGGAGGTGAAAATATGAACATTTCAGTGATTCAGCATTTTACTTTTCTGCAATATCAGGCACTGTATTGCCCACCCTACAAATCAAACAAATAATTGGACTCACAGGGATCTTAACCATGACTGTACAGAATATGTAAAGTTGTCAGAGATCCCAGTCATTCAGGAGCACACTGTTAATGCTTACTCAGCCACAAAATAATGGAAAATGTAAAAAGAAGATCCAAGAGTCAAATTAAAAACCAAGACAAAAGAACATGGATTTATCTTAAGTTGCAATCTTTCGCTTAAAATATCATCCTAACAATTGAAATGTACATCTAATGAAAATAAGAGCAATTTTAGAAGGAACTCATAAACAAAATTTCAGTTTGATTTAGTATAATTAATTTTATTTTTCTTTTTCTCTAAATAAAGAAACCAAAACCCCTTAAATCTTAAGTCATCTCTGGAATGTCCACTGTGATGATATCTTAAAATTTTATTTGTGCTCTGTAGATTGAAGTAGTCAAGCTGAGTGTATGGATTTGAAAACATTTTCATTTGGAAATTGTAACATACTAATCACAAAACTAAGTGTTGGTTGAAGATTATGGTTGTGAAAGGATGCATAGAATTCCTAAATGTACATGAAACTTAAATCTCCCAATTATTCCTGAATGGAAAAATAGGGAAGCATTTGTAGTAAACCCATTTCTGCATGATATTTCTCATTTTTTGCAGATCCTCCCACATGTGATGTTACCTTTGTGTCCTGTTACAGTTGTCCTTCTTTGACTTAAATAGTATATTTCTTGGGTTCTTAGTATCTTACCTTTTAATAACAAAACAAACAAACAAACAGAATATACTTAGAGAAGTATCTCCAGCCTTGTTGTGTTGTACTGAAAATTGTGTGTTAAAGGAATATTCAAAATGGGCATTTGGTAGCTTTTGCCTTTCCTTTGACTCTTAAACCAAAACTGGTTGGTGAGGGAGGGCCCCATTCCATCATGTGAGAATTCCACACGTTTGGAATATTTCCACAGCAAATCCTGGTCTTGAGCCCTCTGCTTCTTTCTCCCTGATCCTAGGAAACGTGAACTGCAAAGAATAATAGAGAAGTAGTCCTTAAAGGTGCTTGATAAACACCAGAAGGAGAAGAAACAAGAATACACAGTCAAATGTTCTGATTTGTTTTTAAACCAGTATAGACTAATTAAACCTTTATGTCCGTGGGACTTACACAGATATTTGTTCAACAGCATGCACATGTTGCTATGGCAATCATTTTGTTTGTCAAATGCTAAGTAAACTCTAAAGAAAAAAAAAAAAAAAAAGCCTTTTCCTTTTTTTCCTTCTGTTGTGCCTAGTATCTCCAGCCCACACACAGCTGCTCTGAAATAGCTCAAAGCCTTCTGGCATAGTGGGTTTCTAGTCTGGCAGGAGCGTGGTGCTGTCAAAGGGGTCTGTGCCTGTCTGTGAGCAGGGAGCCCCTCTCCTCCCACGTGTGTCCCCACTGCTGGGCACTCCTGCTCCCCTTGCTGGCACTTGCCTGCCTGGCTTCCAAGGGCACAGCCCAACCTCCCCTCATACCTAAGATCCCTTTAAGCCCTGTGGGATAATTCACTTCTCTTGTGGCCCCAGTGAAAAGGGTGTTCTAAGCTGTCTCTGTACACAGACTGCAGAAGAAGTGAAGTGCAGCTTTGTGAATTTATGGGTCAGGGACAGAATGTGGTTTCTTTGGAGAGCTCTGACTGTCTGCCTCTGCTGTTTGCAGGTTGGGGTGGGTGCTCAGGTTGATGCATTCCTTACATTCCATTGCAGAGGGGGAGAAACCCTGATCAGATGTGTTCACCCACAGCTCTTACTGACATCATCTCTCCTGGGAGAGTGACAGCAGTGGGAAAGGATGAAAACTGATGCTTTGCCTGAAATTTCCTCAGAGCCTCTGAATACCAGTGGCAGGGATTCTTTTCTCCTCCTCTCCAGCAAAGAGTTTGCAGGGACATACCTGACAAATGCTATCCATAGAAAGGACCTCCATTTTCAAATAAAATGTTACAACTCCATTTTTATGACTAGTCTCTTAAATTTTCATCTGTGAACAACAGTTTTTTATAACCTGTGACAGCACATGGAGAATAAAACATTTTGACTGCTTATAAGAACTTCTGGCTGGCATCTAACAGTGACAGCACGGGTAACTATTTGCCTTTTTTAAGTTCATGCATTTGAGGGCAATTCTTTGGTTCTCCTGCACCACAGCCATTTTGAGATGTGTGAGTGTGATGGTCTTTTGAGAAGGAATAAGTAGGAAGCTGCAGCATAGATCCCTTATATGGATCAGCTGGATTCCTAAGTTCCAGCCAACCCACACCATCCATGGTCTGCTGTGTGGGAGTTCTGGAGAGAGCAGATACTGTGAGTGTTGCCATGTAGAAAATTTGGGAGTCCACATTTCCCATGCATTGGAGACTTGTCTCACGTCACAATGAGGTGTTGAAGAGCTTGTGTACTAGAATAACACAGGTAGTTGTGGCAGAAAAATCCTAATAAATGTTTTTCATCAGAAGTTTGTTCACAAGGCAGTTGTTGATTTCATTTCCAGGCTACCGGAATCTTATTACAGAACAAAGAATCTTAAATGAAATCTTAATTTGAAAATCCTCAGCTTATCAACCAGCAGTAAGTTCAGGTCGTCGGTGTTAAAATTCTAGACATATTTTGCCAGAACTGGAAATGAAAAAATGGTGCTCCATGCAATTTTTAAAGTTAGCTGTGCAACAGAAACAGCATTTAATGCTCGGTGTGTACTAACTTTAAACCACAGTAAGGTTTTATAATGAAAAGCTTGCATTGGTGTGATACATGAGGTTCCTTGAGGGATCTTTTCTGACTGCCAAAAGCAGGTGTTGGTAAAGTGGAATAAATACATACAATTCATCAAGATGTCTGGGTGCTACTCTTCAGTTTAATTAACAGTGGTCTTTGGAATAAGTAAATTTTGATTATTTACTTCAAAATCAGATTATTTGTAACTGAACAAAATTAAAATATCAAGGATGATAATGTGTAAATGATTACCAATCTTACCAGACTGAACATGACATGTATTTGCTGAATATATATAAGCAATCCAAATAAGTCTGCCTTGGTGACTTATTTTTAAGTTTATTCCTTTTAAGTGTACTCAGTCCTGCTTTATAACCTGGGCAGGTGAGGGCCTTGCTGCAGGGCTGCTCTGAAGAAAAAGGTGCAGATTCATCTGCCCCATGCATTGCATATTTCTCCCTTCTGAGCAGGCTGCAAGCTCAGGCTTCCCTTCCTTTAGGGAATTCCTCCAGGCCCTCAGTTCCACAGGATTTGAGGGTTTTCATGACTGTTTTGTAGGTTACATTTTAAGGATTTTGCCTGGATGTATATCATGTTCTGTATTAGATAGTTTGCAACATTTTAGCTGCAAATGTATCTCTGCAGTAATTGAAGCTAGAAATGAATTTGGCTACCTGGACTATTTTGTAAATTCCCCAGGGAAACTTGGTTATCTTTTTCATGTGATAACTTAGAAATTCTGTACAATTCCATCTAAATCCAAAACAGTACACCTGAGAAATACTTATACTTCTCATTATTTTGGTAATGGCTTTTCATCATCTGTCAGTCTTTTTTTTTTTTCTTGCCAGCTTTTTATTTATATATCTCTATGATACTTTTTATTTGCATATTTCAATGATACTCTTTATTTGCATATTTCTGTGATACTGGGGTCTTTTGTTTCCTTCCTTTCTTTCTTCTTTTTTTTTTCATGATGTAGTGGGCTACAAACAATGACAATTTTCATTAAATGTTTTAGAGTAATTCCACCTGTTTTATCTTTCCTGATGAAATTAAAAAGCTTCTCAAAGTGGTCAACGTTTCACTTTTTTAGACTGGTTTCTTAAAATAATGAAGTTTTTGGGGCATGACCATCAGTTATTCTTCCTCTCCCATGTCCCATCAAAATGTTAATGTTTCATATCCAGCTTCTACAGAATTTGGAGTAGTAGAGGTGTCAAGATTACAAATGTTCCTCAAGTTTTCCCCTGCTTTTTTGCATTTTTTACCAAGAGATTCAAATTCATGTGTGATGGATAATCCTGGGGGGTCCCAAACCAACCCTTTTTCTGTACTTGCCTGACTTGGCACTCCTAATCCGCAAGAGTTTGTAGGTTTTATATTCCCCTTGTCTGTGTTTGGTCATCCTCTCCAAGCCCTCAGCTCTCATGCTGTTTTCAGGACACACTTCACTTTCTGTGAGGCATTCCCAAGCCAGCACTGCCCAGTGTGATGGGTTCATGGGTTCTGTCATCAGCAGGGATGAGAGGCCATTAGGTACTTCCAGGTTTTACATTCACTGCACTTGGCAATTCAGCCCTTTGTGTCCCTGCCTCTTTCACACAGGGTCTCCTCTCAAGCGCTGTTTAGTATTGATTGATCTCAGCTTTCTCACCATCTGCTGCTGAATCAATTTCCCTGCTTCTTTCTTTCACTTTAGCATCTTACCTGTATTTTGTTCCTGACCAACCTATTTGAATTGTACTTGTGTATTTCTTAGGAACTGTGCCGAAGGCAGATGCTGCTTAGTGAGGTGGAATTGATTTAACTTAAGGAAGTGGGCTTTATTTAATATTTTATCTCTGATATAAATTACAGCATTTGCAAGCTACAGAATGTCATGTTAACCTGCAGTGGGCAGAAGGGCTCAATTTTACCTGAAATTTTACCTGGGTTATGCCTGCCTTGCCTTTGCAGGGTAAAAGAAGACCAAATCTCCCTCACTGAGTCACTGCTCAGAAAAGTTGCATATTTGACCTAAAACCCTTGAGTGTATCCTGTTAAGCCAGGAAATTGATTATTTTTTGTTTGTTCTCTAGGATACAGGAAGTTGTAACTGTCTGTTTACAGTTTCCTAAACACCAGTGGGGTTTTATGCATACTTGTTACAGCTCCTTGAATCAGCCCTACAGGTTCATCATCCTTGGTGCTGCTACAACATTCTCTGCCTCTTCTTGCTGTGCATTAAGCAGCCAGCGTTGGCAGAGATGTGAATTACAAGTTATGTCCCGTAGTAAGACCGTGTTCTCTTTGATTAATGTCAATATTTCAGGTTACTAACAATAAATGCAACTACAAATTAATAACAAAGTTGCATTTATTTGTAGATTTCCTGTTAAGATGTGCAACACTTTACAAAATTGCCAAGTCCCAAGAGCAAGGACCATTGGGTAAAAGTTTTAGAGCATTGAATACATATCAAAAAATTACGTTCTGCCACATTACTAATTATACCTTGTCTATAGGTACAATTTTCCATAATAAAACTATGTACCTTGTTATTCTTAAATGCAGGTTGGAAGGTACATAGATGAATTGACTTCTACAGACACTCAAAGTGAATTAAAGATACAACTCTGTGAATTTTAATAGGAATTTTGTACAAGATCTGTACTCATTATTCTTTATGAGCTTTATGCAGTTAGGCATTTCTACCTGTCTCTTTTCAATCTTTCTATATGTTTATGTATTTTTAATGTCTTTTGGTTTAACTGCTTCAAATAATCTGTTTCATTATCACCTGTTACAGAAAAAGAATGTGTGCTTAATTGAATTTAAATTATTTTAAGAGTCTACAACTTAGAACCATCATCTACTAAGACAGAATTTCCAACTTGTAGGAGTTAGTAACTTTGAAGTTGACATTTCTTTTCTGCAGTAATGATTGCAACTGCAGATTCTGCACAAATGGCATGTTACATGAAGTGAAAGTTTAATTATAAGGAGAAATTTAATTGAATATTTCTGTTTGATTAATAATAAAGAAGCAGGAACATCACGTTTGATTTTAGACAGGCCAAATAAAGGTTGTTGAAGTGCTGCTTTCATTGAGTTAAAAGTACTGTGCTAAGGTGTGCCTTCTTTCACTGGGTTTCTCAGGCTGAGCAGGGGCTGTGGCCTCTGTGCTTTGGTTTCTGCTGTGTGCAATCCAGAGCAGTCCAAGGCAGACCAGACACAGGTCACAGGCTTTTACACAAACTCTCTCAGCTGGCTGTCAATAGATGATCTTCAGTTTAGTGAATGCAGCACCACTGCTTGAAAGAGCAATGCAACAGCTTTGTGTGAGAACAGACTGGAGTGCTGGAAAGGATGAGTATTGTGCTTTCCTCAGAGTGCCTGGAGAATGAATGGCCCAGCAGCTTCAAAGTCAGCGGGCCCTGTTCACATTTTATATAAAATTATTTGAATCCAAAATGGCCATAGAGAGCTCCGTAAAATCACCCCATGAGGAAGCAGCAACAAGATACAAGCCAATGAACAAAACTGCAATTTTTTTTCTTGTATATCAGAATTTCAGCTTTTAAAATTTATTTAAAATTAAAGAAACTTAGAGCATGTCATTTTTTCCCCTGTTGTGATTATGAATTACTGAAACCTGCACATGTCCTTTCTGCCGCCGTGACCTCTCCTTGCTGGGCTTTCTAACCACTGAATTATTAACTTCAAAGGAAGCTTGATCTGCTGCCAGAGACATGTACTTTTTTTGGGCAGGCTGTTCATGGCATGTAGCTCCCAGATGATTATGATATCACTCAGCAAACAGTTGTTTCTGAACACACCCATTTAGTGAATGTACAGGATTTTTATTGACTGGCAAAGTTACTTTACCCAATAGTTGAATGCACAGGAACTAAAATAGAAAACACTACTGGCAATTCAAATGAGTGTTGTCTGTAAAATTATGCTTTTTCTGAGCAAGAAGCTTAAAAGAAAACTGCTAACAAAACAGCTATAACTGAAGTTATCCATGTCAAGCATTACATGTTGTATAAGATGTGCATCTCCAAAAGGTGCTGTGCTTTATAACGTTGTGATGGGATGCTGTTTCAATAACTAAGATATCCTAATAATTAAGAAACACTCCTGAGTAAACAAACCCACTTTTAAGTGCTTTGGTTTTCTATAGATTTTTTTTGTCAGTAAAGTTATCAAACTTAGGGCTAGAACCCCACACAGTTACAGCTGTAGACGTGGTGAGATGGGATTGTGTCTTATACCCAGCACAGTCCTGTATGATTTTTCTTTTTCTTTTTTTTTTTTTTCTCAAAATAGTACTGTGATGCACCAAAAAAAGAGAATGGGGTTCAATTTCTAACAATAAAAGATATAAGAGGGACAGAAGAAAATGGTTTTGATTTTCAGGGTACTATTGAGCTTCGTAGGCAGGTGCTTGTAAATGGATACTAGTTTTCCTACAAAGTTAAGAATTTCTGGAAATAATCATATGTAGCTGAGCATTTGCACTGCTTGATATTCTGATAAATGAAACTGCCCTCATGATGATGCTTTTGAATCCACACCATAGGAGATTTGGACTTAGTGGCATATCTGCACTATAACCGTGTATCTAACCCATAGCTTTTTGCTGGAAAATTGAAATAAGCCTCACAATTAATCTGAAATGTGTGCCAGGGCTCCCAGTGCATAAGAATAGCCTGATGGAGCTGTAAGTGAAGGAGGAGAAGCTTCTGAACTTTTCAGTAGGGGGTTGAATGTATATTATGGCAAATAGATCATTTTAAATTAGTGTTCAGTACATTTAGGATAGAGTGTATTTTTTCTCCTGTATAAATTGCCTCTGAACACAATTCAGAAACCCAATCTTAGGCTTAGCAATGAACATTTCAAAAACGTAAATTAATATCTTCACAGGGAAGAAATATGGTTTATTATGGAATCACCTGCAATTGCCACTATAATTATGGCTTTGTCAGTATTTCAGTGAAAGCTATTTATTAGGAGTTCTGGAAAAATACTTTTTCAGAATGAGCTGTAATGGAGTGTGCAGCTCTGCAGGCAACGCCTGAGCCTGAGGTGTGTCCTGCACTTGGTGCTCTGAACAGGCAAATTTGACTTTTCTCCTGCAAAAGGTCATGCACAAGTTGTTGGGAGATTCCCAGAGATGCTGACTTTTCTCTTTAAGTAGACTTTTTAATATCTTAAGCAGGGAATCATCCTGCTTAGGATGCCTGTGGCAGAGGTCTATTCTTGCTGACAGCATCAGTCCCTGGAACGTGGGTCATGGCCCTTCCTGCAGGGCTGGCAGTGCCAGGGCAGAGGGGAATTGGCTTCTCCTCATGGCCATGGAAGTTCTGCGTCAATTGTTGGACTTGGTAACCCTGCAGGTCTTTTTCAGCCTCAGTGGTTTGGTGATATTGTAATTTCTTTGCTTTCCTTACAATAAAAGATGGCAAGTTTGTAATTAGCAAAGTGTTGCTGTATCCCCTGGCACAGCAAAGATATGTAATTCAGTTTCAATATTTTCCTCAAAAGGTGCATATAGATTAAAAGGGTAGTACTTGATGCTCTAAATTACAAAAATAAATTTAATTTAGATTTCAAAGTTAGTTATTAGCCCAAGAGACCTTTATAAGTTTGACAGGAAATTTTAAGAGATTAAGAGGATGCTATTTTACCATGCTGACTTTGTGCTTCAAAATGGTGACTTTAGTTTTTATCTCTTCTTTAGCTGGCAGTCTTGACTCTGTTTTCTGAAACAGCCTTGTGGTTCTGAAGAAGTTCTTCTGAAACTAATAGAATGAGAATCAGAGTAAAAATGAGGTTAAATAAATGAGATGGAAAGTCAGACCTACTCAAAGATACTGGAAATGTTAACCAACCCATAGTTAGTGAGTGCACTGATGTCTCACAAAATTCTTGTAATGTGAATTAAATTAAAAACAGGGAAAAGAATAATTAGAAATGTAAGGGAAACCAGTGATCCTCAGTAGTTTAATCTGAAATCAAGTAAGCAAATTTTAGTGAGCCAAGAGTGTTTTTCAGGATATATATGTAGGTACAGATGCTGGGGCAGGGGTTTAGGGCAGGGAGAAAGTGCCTCTTATCCCACTTTTTTGGGCTTTGTTTCAGGGAGCGAAGAAAGAAGAATTAAAATTCTTGCACCCCTCCAACAGAGATCATTATGTGTCAGATAGCCCAATGAAGAAAATATTTCATTCCAGAAATGGAAAGTTATAAAGACATTCACAAGTACAATTTTCCTCCTCAGCTGGTAATATAATTTCAGTGTTACCAAAAAGGGTGTTAATGAGTGATTAAAAATGGGCATAATTTAGTTTTTAAAAGTCCTACTCATTCTCTCACAATTAGCACAGTGTGTTTATATATTAGTAGAGCTTAATCAGATCAGGAGGAAAGGATTATAACTCAGAGGAAAGGAAATCCCAGGGCTGATTTTTCAAAACAGATATGAACATATTCTCATTTAAGGATTTCCTACACAGGACAGGATTCACTGATGCTGTAACTCTGGCTGTGGAATGAAGATGGACAGGTTCTAGATTCTGACTGTGACTCGATGGTTTTCCTAAAGTATTGTTCAAAATCACACAGAAATTAGGGGCATGATGTGTCACTCATGGAATAATATCTGTTATTAGCATGAGGTTGGCAAGAGCTCAGAATAGAGATAAAAATGGTCACTTTTGGCCTTCAAAATAGAAAGATGTGATACTGCTCTCTGTATTCATACCTGGTACACAAACTCTGATTTCCGACCTCTAGTTAATCTTCAAAAATACCAGGAAATTGACAATTTTTTCCAGTTCTAGTCATTGCCTGTGAAGAACTGTTTTCTATCCCCTTAGTAGTATGTCCTGAGATCACAAATAATCAGTTTGTACAGCTTATCATTACCTCTAATCCTTAGATTACACTCACACTCTAACTAAAATCATTGCAAGTGGCTTTCATGAATTCAGTAAGGCACAGCTCTGTTAAAAAAACATTGCAACTCATGAAGGAAGCACTTGGGAGGAAAAATATCTCCTGGAAATGGCCAGGGCTACTTACCCATTCTGTATATCTTGAGGAGTGTGTTTTTTTCTGTGGTAATGCCAGCTAAATAAGCATCATTAGTAATTGATTAATAGAATATTAAATATGAAGAAGGCTGTCATAACCTGAACTTGTAACAGGGTAAATGGAATACAGAAAATGTTGCTTGAAAATGCAACATGAAAATTTCTAGTGCCAATTCTTCAGAGTTTAATAGCTTGCATTGTCTTTGGTCTTTTGTCATAGATTAAATAAAGACTGATAGCACATCTGCAGTAGCTTTTTATGCTCATTTTTTAGGAGGGAGTGGTTTTAGTAACCCAACCCTTACTTACAATGGGATGAGAACATATTATGAATATAGTTTAGTTTCTACATGCTTCAGTCATCTTCAGATTTATTTAAAATAATGTAGCAGTGTCAGAATCCCACACTGTGTGTCACAGTAGCCACAAACCAGTGCAAGGGATGTATCAAATAAGCATTTGAAAAGGGGAGGGCAGAATTACAAAAGCATAGCAATGCTTTTTAAAAACCTTCTCAACACAGGCAAATAATTTTGTAATACAAAATGAGTGATTTTAAATTTTTTGTTTTCTTTATATATTCTGGGAAATTTTAAAAGTGAATGCATGAAAGCACAATAATTTTGTAGTAGTACTAAAAAGAGAAACTAAAATACTTTAATTTTTTTTAACACATGCTGCTGCTTTTCCCCATTCCTGCTTCAGGGAAGAGTCAGGCCATGCCTGACAATAGACTTGTAGTAAAAGTGTGTAATTCCCTTTTCACATGCATTCATTATTACATTTGAGATATTTCATTTCATAACAAAAGCAAAGAATCGTCTTAGGCACTTTCATCATGGCAATGCTTTAAAACATACAATGACATTTCCGTTTTTTGCATATTCCTTTCATCTTCTGCAGAATGGGGTATATCCTGTATGACTGTGAGTACCTGTGGCAGTTCCAAATCTTCCTCTTTGATTTCCTAGGACAGTAGGAATTTGCAGAGACTGTCTGATAGAATGGTTGGTTTAGTGAGTGTGGTGTCATCAGAGACAAAGCTTCAATTCCAATTTCTCTGCAGCGGCTAATCACTTTTAGAAGATAGAACACTAAATAGACATGTTCAGTTTTCCTACTTTTTTTTCTCTTTTATAACTTTTTATATCGTTATTGTCAGATTATTTTGTGCCCAAAATAGAATGGAAGCTTTTTTAAAAGAAATCAAATCACTGCAGTAAAAGCAGTCTCCCCAGATTGTAGCAGATTCACCCAGTGAAGGACTGCAGAACACGCAACGAGTGAATGCACATAGGTATGTAGGGAGCTCTCCTTCTCCACATTGTCCTTTCCTTGAGAAGAGGGTGATAAACACAGCTCCCTTTTTCCTCTGTGGAAAAAGAACGGATGAGTTTCTCACTCCAGCCCAGGCAAATTTGGAATCTCATTTTGTGAGGCTCAGAGCCACGGGCTCGCAGGACTTTTGCAGGGATTGATGTAACCCAAGGAGCCAGAGCTGCTGCTGGTGCTTTGAGGAGTCTCTTGCTGCTGTGTCACGGGCTGTTCTCCTCCCCTGCTGCTGCAAAGTTTCCCAGGTTTGTTCTCAGAATTGGCTGAACTGCTTTTCCTCAATAATCAGGGAAAGCAAATTCCGTGCCTTTTGCTGGAAGGCCCCTGTACTGAAAAAAAGGTCAATGAAAATACCAGTGGTTCAAGATCTGCCAGTCCTAAGCATGTAAAGTAGTGTTTCAAAAGTTACCAGCAAACTGTAGATGCAGGCAAATATTCTATAAAGCAACTTCTACACCTGTGTAAAATATTTACATGTGTTTGAAATGAGGTTGTCCCTCATAATGAAGAATAAGTAGCCAATGTACTTGCTTGGCTCTACTTTGCATTTGAAGTTTGAAGGCTTTTTAAATTTCAAACCAGATGTAGATTTTTTTTTCTTGTCTCAGTGTAAATTAAAAAAAAAAAAAAAGAAGTATGGGCAAATTCATACACTTTATTCTGCTATTAGATTATTTTCTTGACTTTCCTTTCAGCTCTTTCTACAGAATTCATACTTGGAGTGGATTTTATTCTGGAAAGTTATCAACTTTATTGCATAACTGTGGGATATGCTTCTCTAAATGTCAGGTATTATCAGAGCACAGCACATTTAGAAGAACTCAGCCTGTATAACCCCAAGGTTAGATGTATTTAAATTTGACTTCATTACATTTTATACAAGACAGAATATCTCTATCCAAAAAGGTCTGTGAGGTTTTTATTCTCCCTTTACTTGCCACACTTCAGAATCAGTTGGGAAAAACCTTGAAAAGCAGAGCTGTGAGGGTCAGAGCTGCACAAAGCACTGACATATTAATGTTGCATGTTTGATTAACAGTGAGATACAACGCTGTGTTATTCATCATGCCAAAAAATACCTCTTCAAGAACAAACCGATTTCTTCTCTGCTAAGGACTGGCAAAGGCTTTAGTCAATCTCAGTGGGCAGGGAGAGAGTGTTTACTGTAGGAGGGGAGAGAACCCCCCTTGGCCCCAGGGTGGGGGAGAGAACCCCCCTTGGCCCCAGGGTGGGGGAGAGAACCCACCTTGGCCCCAGGGTGGGGGAGAGAACCCCCCTTGGCCCCAGGGTGGAGGAGAGAACCCCCCTTGGCCCCAGGGTGGTGCTTTCTGGAGCAGCACTGGGCAGGGCAGCCAAGGCTGCTGGGGCATGGCATGGGCAGGTGCAGTGAGGGGTGGTCTGAGGATGCCCAGCAGAGCCAAGGGTTCAGCTGCTGGGGATATCAGATATCACATATTTTATATCAGATATCACATATTTTATATGTGATAGCAGAGCAATTAAGCACCTGTTTCAAAACTATTTTTTTTTTCTTTTTGGTGTGTGAGGAATTTTAATGCTAAAAGGACACCTCTAGGAGTAGTCAATAATTGAGTTTCTACCAGTGATTCTTTTTTCCCTCAGGGCTGCAGTATTGGGTCGCAGTGCCTATGATCCACTTTACAAACCCAGGTTCTGTTTACATCTGGCTCTTAAAAATGATTCTGAGAAAGGCATGCTGCTTTCACATAGGATTCCAGTTGAAATTAATAAAAAAACTGACCTCATGGTGCAGTTAACTTCATGTGCAGTGTAATTCAGTTAGTGATGTCCATGTAAATCTTGATGCACAGGTGCTTAGCTGAGCCACAGAACATGCAGAACAGTTGCTTTAGGCTGCATGAGGCATTTGCAGTTGCAGAGCAATAG
The DNA here is from genome assembly GCF_015832195.1 of Motacilla alba alba. NCBI lineage: Eukaryota > Metazoa > Chordata > Aves > Passeriformes > Motacillidae > Motacilla > Motacilla alba. The sequence goes on from NC_052022.1 coordinate 7,989,280, forward strand.
CTGATTCTTATTCCTCCTTGTTCCTTTTTTTCTGTATATAGATATTTTTTTTTTTTCCTTAAGCAGTAGCTTCAACAAAAAGGAAAGGAAAAACAAGGGAAAAGTCAATCTGTCTGTTGGTGAGAGGAGGAATCACTTAGAGCAATGAAGGTTAAAATGCTGTCTTCTCTGCCCCAGCATTCAAAAGCAGGGTTAGCTGTGACCTGGTTGACCTGACAAATGCTTAGTTTATGAGAGTTAAAGAAAATATTAGAATTGCCCTCCTGGCCCTGATAAAAATTGCTGCAGGGAAGTACCTGAGGTAGAGGTAATTGTCACGATTTTTAATCTCTGAAGACATATAGGAGATTGACATGATCCATAAAACTGGAAAGGACAGAGTGGTTTTCCCCCAAAAGAATGAAAATAGGATTTGTGTGGGAATTTTGGTGGAGAAATGGAGTAAGATTGATTTTTTAAGAGAGAAGTTAGACTGCTTGAAAATACCTAGAATTTAACAAAGAGTAGGTAACTGCCAAGATCCATCTGTAAAGTTCAAATCGTAACAAATCAGTTTAATTTCTCTGCAATTGTACAGAAAACCTGGTGAGTAGATAAGGAGTGAGTGTCCATAGTGGTGTCACCAGGGGGAGATGAGGAAATGTGGTCTAAATGGGACCATCATAATTAAAAGCAGATTGCAGTTCTATGCTTGGAGTGAATGCTGGCAAATAAATGGTTCACTGTCAAAAAAGATGGATTTATATCTCATAGGGCTCTGGCCAGAGACCAGTAATACTCAGCATTCTGATAATTCAGATAACAGAAAAGGGAATACATCTATTTAAATTACCAGATGATATCAAAGTGGGTTACCAGCAGCCTCAGGAACAAAATTAGAATTGAAAGCTATATGAAAAAAATGGGAGAAGTGATTTGTATATGCAGGTTTCAATTCAATAGATACGACTGCAAGATCTTACACTTCCTAGGGAATAAACTTAGTAAACAAATATGTAATAGGCAGTGTATTATAGTCAGGAGTATTGTCTAAAAATATGGGTCAGGGAAAAAACTAAACACAAAAGTAATGTCCTATGCCTTAGGGAAAAAAAAATATGAAGTTTTACACTTCAGTGTTTAATAATGTGTTTTTTGTAAGACATAGTGAAGTCTTGAAAAGAATATTTGGGTCAAGCAAGAAATGAGTTTCCTCAGCATCATCAGGGAGAGGCTGGGGATACAAGTCTTCATAGATGTAGCAGATTCCTGTGTACAGTGAGATAATTTTTAAAATATGGTAGGAGATTCGGATTAGATAGATTAATTTGTAGCCGAAAAGATTTTGGTTGGAAGTAAGAGAAACATTTGTCAATCATAAAATAGTTGAAAGCCAAAATATTTTTTTTAGAAAGTGTGTAGAATTTCCATATTTGGATGCTTTTGTAACCTGATTAAACCCATTTCTTCTCTATGCTTTAGTGGCAGCTCATTCTGTCCTGAGGTGAGGCTGGTGCTCAGTCTGATTTTTCTCCCATTTTTCCATTTTGGATACTAAATTCCACACTGCTTAGTATTGCAGTCCCCTACTCAGTCTGTTTCAGTGCAGGGGATAATCCAATAACAGAGAAAGTCTCTTTATGCACATCTTTGAGACTTAACAAATTCCCTTTTCCTATTGATTGCAAAACCTGTTTAGGTTGCATTAAGTATGACCAGAATGCTGATAAGCTCTTTTGCATTATCAGGCAAGGTGGAAAAATTCCTCTTTATTACACTGAGCTCTCTTGCATTAGCATGTTAAAGAATTACAAATTAAGCCAAATCTGATACTGTGGAAGAAAACCACATGATTGGTAAAATCAGGTGAGTAGAGAGTAAAAATATTCCCCAAAGAAGTAACTTAGAAGATCATGAAGAAGGCATTGTTTGCCTTCAGATCTAAGTGGAAAACTTAATTTCAAGCTAGTATTTCATAATGAAAGTTATTAATTTTTGGTGGTTTTTTACTACTGAAAAATAACATACATAATTTGTTATATTGACAGAATATACAAGTTATAAAACCAAGTTATAACTTGGTTTTAGCTGGCTCTAATTTTTTATCACTCAAAAATTTTAAAAATGAAGTTGCACATGAGAAGTCCACTCAAGAATGTAAAGTTTCAGGTTTTGGGATTTTTTTTTCAAAAAAGGGTGTTTTGACAGTTTACACACAGCAATTTAATACTCAGAATTAATTGCATGCTCATTTAATTAGAAATGGAATAATTTGTCAGTGTTAGGAAGTTCAAGTTAACTTGGAACTTGCTGCTAAGACATTGTGCACAGAGCAGTCTACTCCCAAACCACTTTATTTCCTACAACGTGTTTATGGAATGTAATGCACCTCTTTGCTGTGTGATAAATACAACCTCAAGAAGGTTGTTAGAGAATAAATGTGCTATTATCAGCACGGACCAGAGCAGATAACCTTGCTGTAGAAAGCATTGCAGGGTCTTTATCTCATCTCTGTTCTGCAGAGCTGCAGTCACCAGCCTGGGATTGCTCCAGAAGTTCTGTGCTCACATCAGCTGCAGGAAGGCCAGGGAATTCCAGTGTTTCATGCTGCAGCTAATGATGGGCTAGTGGAGATCCATACAGCCAGGAGCCTTAAGCAGATGGAGCAGAGGCAAGATGGAGTTAAGGGGAATAAAGAGGATATTTATTGAAGGGCCTTCAAAGGCCACACCCTGGCAGCACCAGAGCCAAGTTGTGGCTCTGCCCAGATGGCTCCAAGATGGAAGCAAAAGAGGGCTTAGTCACAAGACCTCACATGTTTGTAACTTCTGGTCCATTAGCATAGTGGAGCTAATGTTCCAACCACAGCTCCAGCCCATGAAGTCCCATCCTTCTTTTTTTTTCTCTCTTCAGTCCATGTTGGTTATGCCCTTGGGCCTGAGATTTAGATCAGTTGTCCTTGGGTCCCCAGCTAGACAGGGAATTATTGTGTCTCCCTACTCTGTGAAGAGAGCTCACCATCCCCTAGTATGAAACATTCCAAGGCAGCACAGAATCTGAAAAAAAAAAATAAAAAGCTAAAGCCTTAGGCATCAAGATCAGCTGCAGGGGAAGGCCAGGGAATGTCAGTGTTACATTCTGCAGCTAGTGGTGGGCTAGGGGAGATCCATTCAGCCAGGAGCTGTGCCAGAACTTCAAGTGGAACTTTAAAAGGACCTGCTTGGGAATAATGCAAAATGCAATTTCTCCTGGTCAGAAGTAGTGGTAGGATCCCAGGTTTGAGTCCAGTTGGATCAGCTCCACCAGAGCTGATGTAAAGAGAGCAGTCTTCTGTGGGAAGCTCCATCAGTTAATAATGGGAATGGATGATGAGGAAGTTAAAATTTCTTCGAGTGAAGCAGATCATTAGCTGCCTGATTAACTTTGCTTCTGAAGTACTGATAGAGAAGTGTCTACTAAGAGAAAGAGCTCAGTAGCATTTAGTACATGTGCCTTAGATGTCAGGTACCACTGACCTAATTGGAACAAAAAAAGGAAGAAAAAAGGTATGAGAAAAAAGAAGTGATATCTAATAAGTTCTTAATAGACCCTTATAAATTCCTAACCCACTAAATGAATATGCAATTAATCATATAACTTGCACCCACCTATAAACCATTTGAAGGCTACAGAGGTCTGGATGTGTCCTGTATTACCTTGGTAGTGCTGTGCTTGTGGGGTGCATTGCTCATACTGATGATCATTCTTAATACTGAAAAAGGGAAAAGAATTATTAACTTTTTAACAAGTACTGACTGTTAGGGTCACATTTAATGTCATTCCCAAAGCGTTTGCCAGTAATCTGTACATGTCTGTGTTCATTTAATATTAGCTGGAATGGGAATGGTGCATAGTTAAGGTCACTCCACAGACCCTTATCAAACATTTATTTGTTTAATGGAAACCTGCAGTCCATATGTGTGAAATAGATGCCTGAAATGGTTCTTTGTGTTTGTGAGGATATCTGTGCTCTGTACCACTGAGCACCACGAAATTTTTTGTTACTGAATTGAATCAGGGAGGATTCAGGTCTTGAGGAAGCGTTGAACCACTTACACCACTCAGCCTTGGGCACTTAACCAAATGCAGACAACACTTGTTGTCTACACACTACACTTGTTGTCTGCACACCCTCTGAGGGAGTGGATTTACCATGAATCCTGTCCCTCCTCAACATTTCCAAAGCTTTGCTGCTGGCATAATTTAAGACAGGGTTCTTATCCTTAAAAGGATCAACATACATGATTCTATGTTGTTGTTTTTTTTAATCTCAGCTCTATTATTGAATTTATAATTCTTACAATTTAATTAAAGGGTGTTGAGTAAGAGTCATTCAAACTACAGTACCATTATTAGTAAAGGAAACCCTGTAATGAATTTGCTAAATTGGTGATAAATTTCAGTAAGGGAAGAGGAGCTTTCAGGGAACTTGATGCTCAGCATACAGATCGAAAGGCTGTTCTCCCTCTTGAAAATGTGACCTATTGTGCACCTCTTATGACAAATAAACCATATTTAAAAAAAAACAAACCAAAAAACAAAAGAAAAAAGTATTTTAGAAGGGGATTTAAATGTTCAAAATGAACATAGTGAAGAAATGAACAGAGATGTGAAATCATTGTGGCAACTGAGAATCTGGCCAGTGGATTATAATCAAATAGACACTGCTTAGTTAAAAATCTAAGCAACTCAATTTTATTCAAGTCAATATTATTTTTAAAAGAACACAGATGTGAATTTGACTAGGTAGTTCCTCATATTAAAGGAGCTTAAACAATTTTATAACTCCCAATTGCTTAAATTAAAAAAAGAATTGATCTGTTTTTACTCATTATGTACATAATCATTTTAGGTTTAATCATTTAATTCTGCACATTGAATTACAAAGAAGATTAATTAAATATCAAATAAGTGTTATATTATGGAATTTGTTCCACTTGAGTATGTGAGAAGAATATAAGCGCTTTATATCAGGCATTTGATATAAAATCTCTTGAATGTCATTGTTTTGATTAGAATGGCTTTAGAGCATGTGGAAAGGGGAGTGGTAACAATTTCTGTGGTTTTATATCGTGGTCACATTTATGGTGGTATTTGAGTGCCTAAAGATGCAGGACCAGAGATGGTCCTTAGAATCCTTTAGAATCATGCTGAAGCTGTGCATCTCATTGACTTATCAGTATCTCATTGACTTCATCAGACACCTAAAATGCATTCATCTTTAGAAAGTTTAGGATTCTATTCCTCACATATGTTTTTTTGCAGAGAAAGCACTAAAATTATGTCAAATATGACCACAAGACAACCTTGGTGTTATTGTTGTCCCTGCAAGAAAGCTACAACCTAGAATAATCTGTTGAGTTTGTAGCCTACGTTCATGGGGTGTTCACTGCTTAGTTCATCTCCATGAACAAAGAAATCTGTAGGGTTTCATAGTACAAATAACTGAAAATCTGTACTTCGATCTTTGCTTTTATATATATATCTATATATATATGTATGTATAGATATATATGACATACTGTGAGCATATAAGTCAAATTAATAGCAGTGCATATTTAAAGTGACTACTTTAGTTGTTTCTGGATGCAAATCACACATTAATGAACTAAACAAAGTTTACAGAGATCCATAAAAAGATTTTCATCACAGATGTATTTTTCTATCCACCTCTTTTCAGATACATCCATATCAAAGGTGGGAGTGGTCAGCATGATTAGGCAGTAATCTGTTTTTATCAATACCTAGATTTTCCTAATAGATGATTCCTTCTGTCAAGAGTATTTTCCTCGCACAAAGTTCATAGGCAGAGCTTTTTTTAAAAAAAATATTCACTAGAGCAGACTTTCTCAAAAGAAAAATGTCCTAAAGATCACATTCACAGTCATGTTCAACTCAATAGGTACAATTGTAAATATATTGGAAATTAGGCCTGCTGACCAGAAAAAAAAACATTGCAAAATGAATGTTCTATGTAATAAATCACAGAAAGATCTGGTTTGTTTATCTAACAATTTTTTTTAAATTTCTGTGAAATCACTAGCTTTCTCACAGATGTTTTTTGGATCACTATAGAAGCTGAGAAAATGTGAAAGTGCTCTGTCAGGAGGTTTTGAAAATTGACTTGTAGTCCACAGAGTGGTGTAAAAAGAACAAATCCAGCAGAGTCCTTCACTTGATGTAGTGAGGCTGGATTGGGATTGCCATTCTTAAATAAGAACTAATATCTGATGCAATTCAACAAGTGGTTGATGTGTTCTATGGCAAGCTATTATGTACAATCAGAGCACAAAATAGTTCTCTGGGAAATATTCAACATGAAGAACAAAAATAGTAGTTAATTATTTTTAAAATAGAGCAAATGTTTTGTAAGAGCATTCTACAAATTAGAAGGGTGAACAGAGATTTAAAAAAAAATTAAATGGAAAGAATCCCCCCAACCACCTCCAGTCTATGAGTCAGTTCCCCCTAGAAAACAGAAATAAGGCAGTGAAGTATCAAGTTAGCTCCTCCATCACTGGAATCTGGAATTGCTGCTTCTCATTAAGCAAGTACCTTCATGGGCAGCCTGTGCCTTTCTATTAACATAATATTACTTAGCCTGAAGGGAAATGGTCAGCCTGACCCAGGTCATTGCTTCAAAAATGCCAAGGCAGAGTTTTCATTCACTTGAAACACCACTGTACAGCATAATTGAATCCACCATGCAAGTGGATATCAGTGGGGATGGTTGGCTCTGTTTGACTCTTAAGAAGTAATTCGTTAATCCTGTGGCAGAAAACTTTATCCCAGGGCAAATGGCCAAAGATAAAAACAGCCTGTGTGTTTTTCAAATATTTTAGCCATCCTATCTCACAGTCCTTTTCTCATGCATTGCATGGCAGGGGTATCTCCCACCTGCATCATGCATGAGGAAACCATCCCATCTTTCTCACATTGGCCTCCTTCCTAGCTCCTTGATCACAAAAAAAAAAGTTGTCTGACTGCCTCTGACTAGGCCAACAGGACAGTTGGGAAAGCAGATAAATCTGCTGGCGTTGGCATTTCTCAACAGTGCTGAAAGGAGTGTTGGATAAGTGGATTTCTGTAAATGAGAGTTAGCAGTCACTTTGGTACAGATAGAATGAAAGGAAGGTCTTTTAAAATACAAAGATAGAGTTGAAATACCTTGAAGTAGGTGGAAAAGACTAGACCTTTATGTAACTGTCCCAGAGAAATGTTTTAAGCTGGCTTTGTTGCACATCACTCTTTAAACCAAGCTTCCATCTCAGGCTATGAGGAGCACAAACCTAACAGATCAAATGGTTGAGTCCAATTTTTAGAGAAATATTAAGATGTGCCCCTTTATTATCCAATTTTTGTGTTCTTTTTAAGTAAGGACAAGTCTTTTTGGGTATTTGAGCATGAAAGGTTTAGCGTGGGGTCTTAGGCAATAAATTAATGTTCCAGTGAAGGCAGTCAACCACCTGCACAAATTTAGCCTTTACAATTCTATTTATTGTCTGCAAATATAGCACCAGATTAGATGTTTCCTGGAGAGATGAGTTTGGTGTAAGGTATTCATCACTTTGTTACAGCTTCTTTGAGATCACCATGAAGTACTCCCTTGTACTAAATGAATAGCTCTCTTATCGTGACCTTTTAATCACTTCATCATGAAGAGGTCTTTCACTTGCTACAGGAGTCTACTTCATGATACCACCATCAAAGGGACTGTAATATCATAAAATGGCCACAACAGAGACCAGTACAGAAATATGGCACAATAAGAGAAAATTAGTGAAGACAGACCTAGTTGGCTGCAAGCAGCATCATGGCTTGCTAATGGGAAGTGCTGGAAAGGATAACTGGCTGTGAGCTCCATTGTTGGGAACTGCACCTGGAGGTGATATTTTGCTCAGTTTTGTAACAGGGTAGTGGAACAGAAGGGGAACAGTGTAAGCTTGCTAGCAGGGCCAGCAGTGCCAAAGAAATCATGGAGATGTGGGAGATTAGTAGGGCATGACCAAAATGGAATTTTAAAGACCAAATTTAGCTGTAGTGATACTTGCTGAACTTACTCCTATGGAAAAGATTTTCTTTTCATGCTGTATTTAAAACATGAAGATACTGGAGTTCACACTGCAGTGCAGAACTGATGTAAGAAGGGGAGAAATCTAAATTCAGATTATTTGAAGAGTTAAAAAATGGTTTCTAGAGAAAGTCTTGGAGGGATGGAGTCCTGGCCATATTAGTTGCCTGGAATCATAAAAGTTGATTTCAGTACAAGAGCACTTTGAACACATGGATTTCAAAAGTTCATAGCTCAACCTACAGGCAGATAAATACTGAAAGAGAAACAAATAGTCCTTTAATCATGGAAACTCTATAAAAGGCTAAATAAGGAATTTATTGCTATTAAAAAACCCTGCCAATAGCACACAAAGATTCCCTGGACACTCCAACACCCAGAGCTACCATTAAAGGTGTCTTGATGTTACAGTGGGAGATTAGGAGAGAGGATGACTTAACCCAAGCAACAGCCACTGCCTTCCTGCTGTTCCACGTGTCATATCCACACTAAGCAATTACTGATGATGGTAATCAAGACAGTGAAAGGCAGGTAGTTCATGGACAGGTACTGAACTGTCAGATTTCTTGGAAAACAGCTTTTCATTCATGTCTTCAATCCTCCAGAAGGGAAAGACTCTAGATGCCAGTGTGTTCTGCCTGGATGCATTCCTCAGTTCCCTGAGCCTGTGTGTTCCAGCCACCATGCCCACACACTGCAGGTCTGCTTGCTGCCTTCCCACCCTGCTGCCTGTTCTCCTTTCATCTGAGCCTCTTCATTTCCAGCCCTTTAAGGGTCTCAGCTCTGTTTTGTTCTGGATTTGTTCTTTGTTTTTATTACAGCTCTTTTTTCCCATCCTGATATTTTTAGCCCTGTCTTTTTGTCTTCCTTCTTTCATCTTGCATGCTTGCTGGTTTAGCCATCTGCTTCCCTCAGCCCAGTTTTCTTTTCCATTTCCCTTTCCATTTCTTCAGACCCACAGGCCATTTATCTCGTTGCTTCTCCTTTCTCCAGCTCCACAGGGTCTTTTCATCTCCTCATGCAATTTGTAAGCAAACAGCAGATGAGTGTCCGGTACCTGCTTCCTAACTGCTGCCTGAGTGACTCAGATTGTCTCGAGAAGAAAAACAGATATTGAGACTATAGTCTTTACTTGAAAATTGACTCATCACATGCTTTAATTTCCTTTTGTATCCTCATCATTTCAGGGCACTTTCAGTTCTGTTTAGTTTTGTGCTCAGAACCTGGACATTTCACTTATATGAAATGTTAATATAGAAAATATTTTCTCAATTTTTTTTAACTTAGTGTTTTTTGCATCATATTTCACATGAATCAGTTTATGCATATTTTTGTAAATATCACAACATGTAGAAGTGTGTCTCTTCAAAACAAGGTGGTGGTTTTTTCTGCATTTGGAAATTTTCTCTTAAGCAATCTGTTTGACTAAATACAATATGTGACTCAACATGGAAAAATTGAAAATAAAACCAGGTATTGACTTGTTTCTTTCTTCCACAGTATCTCAGAGAGCAATTAAGCCATCTCAGAACACTCTGAGAACACCTGATGAAGCTTTGCCTTTAAGAATCAGTGTTTAAAAACATTTTGTTTTCAGGTAACAATTTTCAGTATGTGTGGAGACACTCAATCCAAATTCCCTGTTGATGATGCCTTTTGTGTGGGACATGAGTAATCCATGGGACCCTGTAAGGAGATCAGACTGTCCAAAGTGTCAGGCATATTAAAGTACCTAAATGCATATTTTTCTAAGACAGGTTTGGATTCTCAGCTGCATTGACCAGAGGCAAGCACCCTCAGCAGTCTCATATTTCCATGCAGATTAAGTTCTGGTTGTGCTGTCAGAATTTATATCTTTTGTTTCCCCTTACGCTTGTCCAGATCAAAATACCCACGCACACTCTAAAGCTGCCTGCAAATCAGTTCAGGAAAAGAGAAGTTTCTGTAAATCCCCAGTTACTTATAAAGTCCAAATTTTGATCACACTGAATATGAGTGTGCGCATAAGCTTGAAAAGGATGTGCACATACCTGTGTATCAATACAAAAAAAAAAAAAGTATTATGCTTGAGGCTTGAGATTTACCAGTTTCACTGTCATGTAACAATGATTTCAGTGCAGGCATTCCTGTTTTTTAATGCTGCAGGTGAATAAGCCAGAAAAAAACCCATATAAATTTTTGTCATAAGTCATCTCATACAAGACTCAAGAAACATATTTTACGTGGTAGTGTAACTAATAGAATTTCAAATGACAGTGATATGTGAGGCTTTGAGAAGTGGCAATGCAGAACATTCTTTCTTGAATAATTCACTCGTCTGAAGTTATTATATATTCAAAACTGATTGAGTTGCATATCCAAATGATGGTCTATCAGCTGTTGGTGTAGGAGAAGAAAAAGAAGTTTCTGCATTCATTCTGAACTGTGGTTTGTATCACATTACTCTTGGCTATATGAACTGAGTTTAATTGATTGTGATTTAATTTACATTCTGCAGAGGATGTCTTTTTCTTGAGATAATTAATCTTACTGAAAAATTCTGTGTGAACAGTTGAGGCTCTAACAGATTTTCTAGGGGCGCATTTTTGTTTAGGCTTCCTTGACAGCCTTTATTCTTACAGATAAATTACGTGTCTCAGAATGTCTTGCCTTTATATTTATTTTGGTTTGGCAGCATATAGTTGTTATGGCTGGCAATATTTCATACCCCAAAGTATTAATGTTAACCATAAATTACTACCAATGGTATGCAGTGGTTCTTATCAATCATGAGAAATAATCAATGCTGATTGAAACAAATAAATATGATGCTTTTCAAAGTTATAACCTTGTCATAAAACTTCAGTGCTCAAATGCATCAAGCGCTATCTTAAATTAACTCTGCAATTATATACAGAGCTTTCAGAAACCAGAGATTTCACCAAAAGGGCCAAAATTGTGCAAGACTATATAAAGATTTAGACATCAATAGAGGCAAAATTTACCTCTATTTTCTTTCTGCTTCCAGAATTAATAATAGGGTAGAAATAATAGGATTTACAGGTGGGTAGCAGTTCATCAGCTCAGTATTACAGACTCTTCGGTTGATTGTACTAAGTGTTTGCTCTAAAACCAGTGGAAGAATATGTTGTGTCGTATTATTTAAAATGAGAAGTCCCCGTTGGTGTCTCTATTTCAGATAAAATCAATATGAAATCAGTCATTAACTCATGTGGCTTAACTTACTGAATCTAACACCAGGAAATACCAGTTAAATACTAGAGCTCCAAGAGCAAAAGGTGCCACTTCACTGGTGTGTGGTGTGAAGCATTTCTGGTGTCTATCCCAAAGTGAGCTGAGCTTTGGTATCAATGCGTAGTCTGAGCTCTCACTGTGTTTGTTGCCATGGCATGACATCAGCAGAATTTCAGTCTTTAATCAATATTTTAATGAATATGCAGAGGCCATCACTGATAATGTGGAGTGTGGTTTTTCAAACTCTTCACTAATAGCACGGGTGTAATCCAGTGGTTTCATGTCCCCCTGTGGCTCAGAATTCAGTGCTGCAGAGCTGTCTCTTCACTTCTTACACACTCAAGGAACCAATTACATTAAACCCAGCCATGGCTGTGCCATGTTCAATCCCATTTAGCAGCAGTTCCTATGCTGGAGAACACATGGAATCAGACTGGAAAGGCAAAGGAGGAACATGGGACGTGAATGATAACACCTCACATGAGGTGAATGATAACAGAATTTTAGAGAAATTTGGATTTCAGCATAAAGTTATTGATACCATTAACGTTATTAATTTATTTAGCACATAAATTGCAAAATGGATGGAAGTTTCATCCAGCAGATGTGCTTTGCCTTTGGCAGTAGTCATGCTGTTCCTAATTTAATCTTGTTAACTCCCTCACAGGTTTTACTAACGGGGTGCTGAACATCTTGCAATACAAAGAAAAGAAAGGAATATATCTTCTTTATTGTTTTGTGATCAGCACATTAGATACTGATTCCATTCTCTTTGCACTGCAGTCCCAGCAAGGTCACGTGTCTTAAAGCTCATTAAAAGGAAATGAGGGATAGGAGCTGGTTGTGTGAATGTTAATCTGTTTTTTTGGAGAGCAAGAAGTTGCTGCTCGGAATCCTGATGGCATCATGCAGAGAGTGCCCCCTTCTACTGTAACTCATTTGCTTTCAGCAGTCTTTCCACAATGGAGGAAGTTTGGCCACAAATAATCTGGTGTTCTCCAGATGTGTACCACAATAAGGAGCTTGTACATGACATCAAAGACCTGCTGAAAGCCTTTTCTCATTTTCATTGCTGGAGATCTGAATCACACCAGTGTTCTCTGAGCAAAATTGATAGTAAAATATCACTTACTACAGGGAAAATAATTTCAATAATTGTTTGCATAATTTATATAAATAATAGATATAGAATTTGTATAGTTTAGTATAACTTGTATAGGCTGTGGTTTTTTGGGGCTGTGAACTTGAAAATATTTTAACCTACTGAAAATATATAGTATAGTTATTTTTTCTGACCACAAGCACACTGTATTTTTATCAGTAATCCCTTCAAAAGATCTCCATAAGCATCCTGTGCCTCATTATGTCCCCTCATATTCTGTCCACTCTGCATCTGGTCCTTGCTCAATATTTGTAGCTCATGGTATCTTCTGGTTATTCCATTTTTCTTCCAAGATACTTTTATCCTAAAGGCAAAATAGGAAGCAGTATATGTTTACATTTCTTTTTCTAAATTGCATTTTTGAGCCTTTATTGGAGGTTTCTTAAAGATTTGGGTTCTTGAATGAGATGCTGTTTGTCACTATGTGTGGGTACTTGTTTGCATGAATGGCAGATGAATGATGGGTTACTTTTTGCTTGGCCCTCTAATCACTTTGCCACAGCAAAGGCTTTCTGGTTCACTTTTCAGCATAAGTAGATTTTTCAGTAATTCTTCAAATGCTTAATTCAACTGTAGAAAAGAGGATAAAGGCAGAATCCCAGTCGTGGTGCTGTTTTTTACACTGTTCATGACAGCCAGTAGCTCCTGTGGCTGGCACCCACTGAGGCAGTTTGGAAATGTGCCAGACCATTTTACTAATGTATTATGAAAGATCTTCGAAAGTGAGAAGGGCCATGGGTGAATGGAGAAGTGAGTGTCCTTGGCAAGCTGTATTCCTCTTTACTTCTCTGCTTCCCTGTGTCCTGTCCCCTGATTTCTGGGTTCACATGCATTTTGTGATACGCACTGGAATGCAGGTTATTAATTTTGGAGGATGACTTTTAGTTTGAGGTAGTCCTTTTTTTTTTTTTTTTTTTCAGCTGGGCTTAGGAATATTTGTTTCTCCCTAACATTGTTGTTACAGATGTGGTGGCCTGAAGGGATAAACAAGACAAGATTTGTGGGAAGAGGTAATATCTTTTATTAGGCCAACTGATGTAGCTGGAAAAAACAGAAAAGGTTTCAGGCACAGAAAACCCTTTCCAGGTCAAGTTCTCTCATAGCTTTGAACTTCCTAATAATTAACTTGTGCCTGTGAAACAATAAAAGCAGTTTTTTGGTCTTTTTTTTTATGAGTAATACTGTCTGAGAGGCATCCATATATTGTAGGAGTTTAAACTTTACCCAGCTAAGGTTTATTATTTTGTGTCCAAATCTGATTAAATTCTTTACCTCATAGAACTAGAATATAGTCATTTTTCATTCAGATTAATAGTCTCTTAAAATACTAGATTTTATTTTTCATGGGATCAGAAGTGTAAATTAACCCATAAAAGATCTGATATATTCACTGGTGAATCAGAAAGATCTGCATGGTTTTGAACCTTATCTGAGAAACTGTCTCTCTTTCCAGATCGGGGTATATGTTTGGAGATAAGTGGAATGGGAATGATGGCAAACACTTCAATTTCAGTTATTTAATGAGTCTCTGCTGCTTTTTTTTCACTAATGGCAAGGGCACGGCTTTTAAATAGCGTGTTCCATTTGCTATGTACAATACAAATAGATGGAAATCTATGTTGTGTGCAAGACACGGACACCATTTGGCTCTTAAGCTTTGGAATAACTGAAGGTATTACTGCAGGTGCTGAAATTTTCAATGTATTTCATATCCTCTCAGCTTTTATAGTTCTTGCACAGACTGAGTGCTTTAAAGCCCTGTGAGATGCCTTATTGGAACCTGAAAGGGGAATTTACAGAGTGTAGCAGCACTGAGAGCTGCAGTGAGTTCAAATTGCAGGTGTCTGTTTGGGTGAAAACAAAAATACGGTACAGACACTCCACTACCTTGCAAAAAGCTGTGCCAGCAAGAAGGCATCATTACTGCTCTAAATAAATAACACATGAAAGAATGTAATTGGTTTATAATACAGGAAATGGATAAAGGATGCATCAAGGTGTTTGGCACGCCCAAGCATTTTGGGATTATAGCGCTGCGAGGTTCTAATGTCATCAGCTCTCTTCCATTTCCCTGGAGCTGAGAGCTCTCATCACACCATAAAAATACTGCTTCTGAGGTTTTCTTGGCAGCTTTTTAGCAAAAACACTATTCTGCGGAGAAATGTTTTCCAAATTACCCAGGGACAGTGAACTGGATCTTTTCTGGAACGTTTTGCAGAATTAGTGGAGTGTGTTTGGCAGAGTGTATAAGGCAGTTTTCTTGCATTTTGTTGGGCTATGTGCTGAGTTCCATGGAATTATTTCACTTTTAGAACCACAGAAAGAAAAAATAATTCCTTGAAAGGTAGAGAATAAAGGATACATGGAACTCCATACCTCAGTTGTTGAAAGAATCACACCTTCATCTAAATGTGTCATCTAAAAGTTCAGATCATGATTGATAAGTGTGTTTTTTATTGTTGGCTGTTAGCTGAGTAATAGATTGTTATTTCAATACATTTTGACTGGAACAATTTGTCTTGAGATACTTTTGGCACCTTTTTCTTTTAGGTCCTTTGTAATGGAGTTCTGTAATTTCATTTTTTTCATGCACAAATGCAGCTAACTTTTTCAGTGTTGAGCAGCACCAGATGAAAGCTTGTCATTACTTTATAAACTGATAAAAGAATGAATTCAGAAGAAATATTTAATATGCAATAGTTGTTACTGACTGCATTCTGTGGCAAAGGAAAAATTAAATGAATTGTGCTGAGGGGGAGGTACACTGTCTGTCTGATCTAAAAAGCCATTTTCACAGTTCTTAACATCATGGGGAACATTTTCCAGCTTATCATAATAGAAGCAGGCAAGTTATTTACTTGCCAGGAAGGCCTGAACCCTAGCAATCATACATGCCACTTGTGAAGTTAAGGCTCCTTACAGTGCCCAACCTTAACATCTATAATTATTTTAATTATTTATACCAGGCCATTTTCCTCTTTTTGTTTTCCTCAGCTGACATGACACTGCAGAAATTGCTGTAATGCATTTATATTTTAAAAGGCTTTTCTCTCCTACATTGCTTTTTTTCCTAGAGATGTTTTGTGTGTCCATAGTCATGAACTGATTTTCTCCGTATGTAGAAGATGAGTATTTTTCACTGCAACCAAACCCTTTTCCTCAGTTTCATACCTCTTGTTTTGGTCAGTTGGAGCAATCCAATGTCCATGTTTAAATATTAGTCTTCATTCAGTCTTTTGATAGGACCTCAGTTAAAAGGTGTGGAGTACAGTAAATGTCTGAAAACATTTTGGAATATGAATGGTTGCACTTTGCGTTTGACTTGCACACAGTAGGCAGCCTCCACTGTAAATTCACTGGGAGAGGGGTCAGTGCTGCCTGAGCTTTAGTCTGGTTATTTGAATAAATTACCAGGTTGGTCGTTTTTTCTGCTTAGTGCACATCCTACAATTCAGGAGTTGCAGGGCATAATTCCCCAAAATCCCCGAGCCTCTTCTGCAGAGGACAGGACTGGTGGCTGTGTGGGAGGTTGATCCTGGTATTGAGAGGGTTGCTGCTACTCCTCCCTGTGCTGCCAGACACTGTGATGGTGTCAGGGAAGGGCTGTGTCCCTGCCATGACACAGCTCCGTGCAAGAGGAAGCCAAACAGGTTGAGCCTTTGTACAAACTACAAGAGCTTCCAAGGCACTTTCTGTAAGAGCCAGACTAGGAAAAGAAATATTTTCTACATCCTTTTTTGTTGATTTCATTTCCACAGTGATTGTGTTTCAGTGTGTGGCTCTTGCGAGCAGGATGAATTAGGAAGCTTGGTACTTGTAATTTATACATGGTGTTCCTGTTAGAAGTAAAACTAATATGAGTAAATTGAGAAAAAATGTCAGCATCCTGTCTGAAAGTGACGTCATTGTAGTGTTGATCTCCACTAGAAGTGGAGCTCTTTCCCCTTTTTTTTACAGATATTAATGTTTCTGCATAAATGTTTAGACAGAAATGTTACACAAGGCAGGAGCAGAGTTTCCACATGATATATGAAGTGTTGTTCTTGTTGTTACAGTATATTTTCTCTTTAAGCTGTCAGAATGACTTATTAGTTTAGCATTTCTTGTTGAAATATATTCCGTCTAATAATTTACTTTTAAAATATTCCTATTCAAAATATTTATCAACCCTCCACACATTATCTTTGATACAATTTTCCCTTTTCCCACAAGGGCAGGAGACCCATTTCTCTTCTTTGTAACTGGCTGCTGGCAAGTGCCCCTCTGGGTAATCTCTGGCAGTGCACACCCTGTGCAGAAACCACCAAGATTTAACCATTTGTCTCTACTTTTTAGAAGAGGCTGGTACCTTGAATGACAAAACAGTTTCTCTTAAGCTGTAATATAAAATATAAAAATGTTTGGGGCATACTTATTAATATATGTATGATTCTTACTGAAGCAACAGTCCTGACATTAAGCACAATAGATTTGGAAAATAGAAATTATTTTTGTCTCAAAGGGAAATTTTATAGAAGGGATAGTCAGCCGTTGCACAAAGTAGGGTTACTGATCTTAGAAACCTTTGTGGGATTCTTGCTGCATCAGCCAGCAAAGATGTGGGGCATGCTAAATTCTTGGCATGTGTTGGCAGAGGACTAATAATGAGAAGGGTGTCAGTGGAAGGATGTTTCAGGTGGCTGTGTTTTTGAATGGCCTCCAGACAAAATATCAACCTCTGAAACTCTCTTGTGTGCCATAGTGACAAATTCCAGTGGCTCTGTCCACGTAGGATCCTTCTTTGCCTGTTCTCTTTGAAGGAGACACTGAAAGGTACCCAGAGCAGAAAATTTACCCCGAAGAACTCCCAACACATGTAACCAAGTCGAGGTTTTGGCTTTACATCTGTAGCTGTCCCCATCCAAATGGGATTAGCCTGTCCAGACAGAAATCCTGCACATGCCAAGCAGAGATGCTGTAACTGTAGACATGAAGCTGCAGTTAAGTCTAGAGGATATAATCTAACATTTTATTCTGACAGAAGTTTCCATTAGAAAGATTTTTGCTTAGTTCAGTAATAATTAGTGGCAAATATATTTCATATTCCAAGACCATGAAGCAATTTCAAATCACATTAAAACTAATACTATGGAATTATGATACTTTCATGATAAAAGACATAGAGGCAAAAAATGAGCTAGGTGAAAACCAATCACTCAATCCTGGAAGAGAGCAAAATGTCTGTTATTCACTATGTGTGTACAGACTAATGTTTGACTAGAGAGAATGTGTCATAGTTGACTTTGATTTGAGCCCTTTAGAGTGTTGGTCCTTCACAATACACACTGTAAGTGCTCTTCTGTTCTGCCCAGAGAATCCTACAGGTTTTGAATTCAAAAGTCACTGGTAACTTGCTTTGAATGAGAAAGCTTTACTGAAAAATTGTTCTTTCTTTTACCCAAAATGGCAAAAAAAAAACCTTTAACAAACTTTTCCTGAAAAACAAAGGAAGTCAGCCAAAATCAGACCAAAACTGATTTAATGAAAGCCACAGCAAACAGAGCCCCACTAAGTACAGAGTTTTTCTGTTCTGTGAGCCATACCTGGGAGCTCCTTCAGGCTGTTCATAGCAGGTGGTCAGAAAAATACCATATGAGCCAGTATTGGTCTGCATTTCAAGTAGAATAACTGTGATGCCTGTGCAATCATTTTGATGCTGCTTGATGAAGAAAAAAAGTGTTTTCCCCTAATGTATATTCTCAGTGTGTTTTTTTTTCTTTTTTTGGGGGGGGCAGGTTGTTTTTGGTTTTTTTGTGTTTTTTTTTTTTTTAACAAGAATGCAGATCTTTCCAATTGGGACATTTTCTGTGCAGTTGTATTGTTACAGTGACTGGTTAAATTAACATTTGGGTACCTGTGTCCTTCCTACAGCTCTCAAAACCTGGTTCAGGTCTATTGGTTATAATTAATTCAGTAAAACCTTCTTTCAGTAATAAAATGTCAGTGTTTACAGGGGTTGAAGACTGTGACTACTCTCATGGTAGTCTGTATTTAATCCTGTATTTTGTTTTGTAATTCTTACCTTTTTTTTTTTTTTCTTTGACAGGTTTTTCATTATTCTTATACAGCTTCATATGTGATTTATAACATACACACAAGGTAGGTCACATTGTTTTTTCCATACCGTGTCATTGTCAGTGGTTCTATGCATGAGGTGATGCCAGTGTGTTCAAGTAAAAATGTTTCCCTTTTTTCAAGGGAAGTTTGGGAGTTAAACCCTCCAGAAGTAGAGGATTCAGTTTTACAGTATGCAGCCTGGGGTATTCATGGACAGCAACTGGTAAGCACAGTCATTAAAAATGTATGGACTCCAGACAGACTGAGGTAAAAACAAAACTGAAAGCCTTAAAATAAGTTGTGTTATGTATTTCTGCACTATGCTAGTGTGTTCCTATTGCAGCTTTTAGGAAAGCTCTATTTGTTTGTTTATTTTTATTAAAAATATGTTTTTCCAGGCTGACCCCAATAAGCAAATGGCACAGTTGTTGAAAGAATCACACCTTCATCTAAATATGCACTCAGGTGATTTTCAGGATAACCATCTTTATGGCTACTGCTGTGTGGGAAGGAACGGTAAAGGTGAAAAGCAGTTTTCTTTTAAGTGCAATATCAATGAAAACTGTGGGCAGAAGCAAAAGCTTAGCATTCAAATGTGATGTGATGGACTCATGAAAAGTGATGTTTTCATTTCAGTATGAAAATTACTGCCAAGGTCAGCTGTGCTGCATTGAATTCATAATAATTAAAAGAGATGCCGTGTTTCATGTATATTTTTTTCCAGTTTTACCATTTTTAATGAACATTAATCATCCATGGTCACCATAAGCAACGTCAACATAAGAAGAAAAAAAATTTTATTTTAGAACAGCAGTGATTTTAAGCTGACCTGTTGGTAGTTGAAGGCAAGAGACTGATTAAATCTTCAGTTCTGCATAAGAAATTCAGATAATCCTTGTTACAGTGCTCTAATAAGCTCATTAATGCCCCCAGGCATGATCCCAGGGCCTCCTTGCACATCCAGCTTGTTCATGCAGAGAGGCTGTAAGCTGAATGTCTAGAGAATATATCCTGTTGCTTTATATCATTCATCAAGATGATTGGAAGGTAAAAAATGTTTCTGGTTGGAATGTTTTGCATTAAGGAAGTGGAGGCAGGTGAGAAAAAGTAATTGGAACATGCTTGGTATGTTTTAATAATTAACCACATTAATTTATTAATAATGAGAGCATGGCAACAGGATTAGTGGTAATAAATACATAGGTTCTTTACCAGACAGCATTATGGAATGTGGCAAACCACCTAGGTTGTAGTAGGAAGGAGAAGCATTTGCAAGATTAAAAAGATTTAAGAAATATTTTAATTAAATTGCAGTTTTTAAGATTCCTCTGTGCTGGACAGAGAATCTAGACGTTTGTCTGTACTGATCAGAGAATCAGTCATCTAAAGTAGAACTAAATGAAATGCAGTGATTACTGAGAAAATATCTTTTTGTGAGATGTCTTGTAAGAACAGGGTCAGATTTACCAATCATAGACCTCAGAAAAATAAATCAGAATAATGCTATCTTTTTGTGGTTTTGCTTAAAATGTCATTCTGAAAATATGTGTGGATCCTTTCAGATACAGGCACAGGTGGACTCCTATTGCATTTCAGAACTGCAAAAATACAGGTCATCATTTTAGGTACAACCTTAATCATCCAAATTTGAAAACATTGGCATAATTCATACTTGAGCGAGGATAACATTACTCCTCTTTGTTAATGTCCCTAGTAAAGTTAATGCCATGCTTTTAAAATATCTGCTCTACTGTGGGTTTTATGGTGCCATATGGTCTGCAGAATTAGGAAATAATAACTTTGAACACAAAATCTTCTGTGCACTCTGAGTGTTGCCATAGAGATGTACACCTGCAGGAACAGTCCACTGAAGGTGACTTTAGGAATGCCAATTAGAAGGATGTCCTCTTGAAGCTGTTCATGTGGCAGAAGGAGGTTTCCAAAGTGACAGAAGTGCCTTGCTGCATTGCCCTCCCACTTTAGCAGCAAGCCAAAAATGTAGAAGGAGCATGAATGAATAAAGGCTGTTGTGAGTAATGGTTGTTGCTGCTGTCCAAAGGAACATCTGCCTCGAGCAGAAGCAGGACAGAGAGTTCAGTTCAGCAGAACAGGTTAGGCAGGGGAAAGATGTGTGGCTGAGGACACACTGCCACAATGGTTCTGTTATAAAATCTGTCATTGGAACAAACACTGGATTAGTGGGTTTTAGTAAAATAGTGCAGGAGGTAAACAGCAGTGAAACAAGGCACAGAGGAAGGCATAGAGGGAGATATCCAATGATGAAATCCATCAGTAGCTATCAATGGAAGGTACTGGGTGCAAACAAAGCTGCAGTCTCATGGAGCTGTGCTGCCAAGCACACTATGAATGGTTTACCTTCCTGAACAAAACTTACTTGTCTTTTCTGTGGAAGTAGTGATAATTCATGAGTAAAACAAGCAATGAAATACTTACTCTAAATAAAACAATCATAGTTTATTAACCTGGCTAATAATCTCCATTAGCCATTCTTTACAACTGAAGAACAAGTGGAGAACAGTTGGAGAAGAGATTAATTTTATTTACAAAAATTTGATGTAGAAGGACCCATGACATGTGCTGTGTGCCATCACAGAGATAGAGTGTATGTAGCTCTCTAAAGTGAGGAGGAATGTCCCCCTTCATCTGTGGTGCAGAAATGAACAGCAATACTATAGCCAGGACTGGTCAGCAAAAGTAGCACAAAATGTGAAACATGAGGTACAGGTATGTCTGACTGAGCCAAAGATCCCAACCTTACACTATAACTATTTGGAAAGTCCTGGATTAAATCCAAATTATAGGGGGATAACACATGGACTTGGATCAACTATTTTCGATAGGCTATAGTGTAAAATAAAATGTTTCCAATCCACGGTTCTGAAGATCTAAGTAACAGTGCAGCATACATGGTTATCTTAAAGTATTCCAATGAGGAGGAATTGGCAAGATGTTCAAAGAGATAATGTAAGGATTTGAAGGAAAAATAAAAACAGGAAGAAAAGTATGTATGAAGCCACGAACTGCTTATTGCACAGATGAAATATGGCTGCAGTGAAATCAAGTATATGCAGTATTTTACATCCTTGTGGAAAGCATGCATCAGTCTAAGTTTGCTGTTAGGGATAATTTCTGGAGCTGTCTAATGGGCTCCAGAGCATGCCCCGTGTGGCTAGTGAAGAACAGTTAGTTTTCTGTCAGATGCCAGGTGACTGAGCCACAGTACCATTGTTTTCCAGCTACCCCAGTGCTTGCAAGTTATTTCAGTTCCTTGCTATTTACCTAGAGTAGAGAGTTTTGTAGTGATTAAGAAGAAAGCTCAGAGAAACATCTGCTGCTTGACTCATGACATTTTGGTGGTGAAATTGAAAATGTTTGCCACAGGGGAGAAGAAACTTTTATCTAATGAATTAATGTATCTTAAGGTCACATAGTTCTTAAAATGGGAACTTTTTTCAGGTCACAATCTTTAAAATGCTGCCTTTTAACTGTGTTAGAACTGTGCCAGATCTAAAATACCATTTCTGTGTCATAGTATGTTAGGGAGCTGTTCATCTATTTGCCAAACATTACTCATGTTTGATTAAAGTTGTGCGAGTCATTAGTTGATTATCTCTTTATCTCGCCTCCTTAGAATCCATCACTGCAGCATCAAGTAATTCCAGGAAAGACAAACCCAACTAGAGATCTAATTTGTTTCATCAACATTTTTCTGCCTCCAGTTTATTGATTTAAAGACCTCACTGCTTGTGTCTGAGAAAGAGATATCCCATACCTGGTGGGAAGGCTGAGAAGAATGCTTTGAGATTTTTAAAGGGCCTCTGTTGTTGAAGTACCCAGGTTTTTATCCAGAGGTTTCTCTTCTTGAGCCTTATCTTCTCCAGTAGTTTGTAGCAAAGGTTTCCATGTATTTGTGCTGGACCTGGCTTGTGTCTGACACAGGGGAGACATCTCTGGATGTGTCTGTGGGGATGTATTGCAGTAGGAGCCTGGATATATCAAACTTCAGGCTGAAGATCAGTGTTTGCAGCGCTGTATTTAAGTGTCTGTTAACACTCTTGTGTTCTTCTGCAGTGCTCCATGTCATACAAATAGTTCTTCTGATCAGTTATTGGGTGGGCTACTTCAACTAGCTCCCAGTGAAACATAGTTAGGTTGTTCAGTTTGACATAGCTTTTCCTTAAAAGTTGTATGTAGGTTTTTTTCCTCCCTTGGTGGTGTTGTTTATATTGTATAAAATACCTTATTTCACTTTATTCTATGAACATACATCCATGCAAGTCATTTTTGCCTTTGTATTTATAATAGATGTTTTGTGTTATTTTTTGCAGTAAGCTCATTTTGATATATTAAGTGATTCTGAGGGGAGCTTGAGTTACATATGTGGATGGATCAGTATAAATTATGATCTGTTGACTTACAGATTAATATCTATGCATAAATTAATACGTTTTTTAACCAAACAGAAAACAAGAAAATAATAAAACTATCCAGGTACTAAAGAAAATGATTTTTTTAGAAGCTTTGTCAAAAATTGATGGTACCAACAAAATATAACATTATCAAATGGTAGGACTGAAGATGAGCTTTTACAATGCTTTAAATTAAGTCATCATTGAGTCGAATTACCTATTAGGCTGTATCCACTAAAAAAAATTTGGTGACTGTGGCTGTATTGTGCATTCAGGAAGTTCTCATCAATTTTTAGAAAGTACTTTAAATATTATAAATCTATAAGTTGCCCTCATCTTCCAAAAAGCAGCAACAAAAAAAGTTACTTGCAAATAATAGATCTTAGAAGCTGATGCTTTTGCATAAATAATGAAACAGATCCAGTGAAAGAGGACCTCACCTTGTATGGAAACTACCTAGAAACCAGAAATATACCAGAGCAAAATCTGCTTTAACTGCTGTTAATAAATGTACCATTTCAAGAAGTCCCGGCCCTTTTGCTCTGTGATCAGTCATCTTATCTTTATCCTTTTGTCCTGTTTGGGGCTTCAATCTCCCTTCACACCCCCATCAATACCGATTGCCCCACAGAAATGCAAATATCTCTCAGACCGCATTAACAGGACATTACCTTACCATTGCCTTTTGTCAAAATTTTAGCCTTTTTTTCCCAATGGCTTTCAGAGATTGTTTTAGGTAAGACAAATAGTGCAGCAGCAAAGTTATTTAATGTTATATTATTTTCTGTGTACTCAGATAAGCGCTGGACTAATTTTAGCAAATGAGGAATTAGCAGGATTGTTCTCGGGCAGTTACCTTGCTCAACACATGCTTTAACAGCCATTACTTGCTGAAAGCTCCATTTACTGTTTGGTCTATCAAGGTAATGTGCAACTGCTATAAAACATGGTAATTTATCTTTCTGTAAAATATTTGCCATGTGTTTTCCTTTTTGCATAATTAGTGCTGTGGGTACTTGGCACCCCCTCCTGGCAAGAACACTTGCATATGCAAATGAAGTAAAAGCTTAATTAATGCTAATGAAGTAAGTCCTAAATAAATATATTTCTTCTGGTTTTTTTATCTGCAAAGTCTTCTGCTCTTTTGACTTACTGTATTTTAGATGAGTAACTTAAAATTACATATGGAAATGTCAAGGCTTTATTTCATGTTTATTTTAATGACTATGCTAATGAGGCAAATGGCAGTGAAAGAGAGAGGAAAACGTCTGCTTGAATTTATTCTGAAAACTAGAAATAAACAACATTTCAATGTGACATTAACCTCAGATATGATACCTCATTTAAGATTCATGCGGGGTTCAATTACCAAACTTCTGTAGTTCAAAGCACATTTGGAGGTCCTTTGTCCTGCTGAGGATGTTTCTCTGAAGGAAGGGAACTGTGGTTGAGCATTGCTCACCCAGCTGAGTCCACAGAAGAACTGGAGTTATTACCTAAAAGACTTAGTTAAATTTTCTTCCTACTAAGCTGCTGCTACACCTTGGATTTTTCTCTTGGATTTATCAAACTACTATTGTAAAATCTAAATTTTTTGCCTTTTAATTTAAATTATTTGATTCGAACTGTTCTTCAAAGAAAAAAAAATAGTGTGAGTTGCTCTGAAGGTATTCTACTGAACTATGAATTTCCATTATGGATTTCTGAGTGCTTACTCCTCTTAAATGCTCCTCCAATCCATATTTATGTTCTTTACTTCCAGAAGTGATACTCAATCTGAAAGCTTCCCATCTCAGAAAATGGAGAATGGAGAATGCAGCCAGAAAACACAGGCAGTTTGACAAAACAGGAAAAAATACAGTTTTACTTATGAAGGCTGGATATATTCAACAAAAGTTTTGTGGGCTCTAGAGACCACTACAACATTATAAATAGAAAATTATAAATGGGGCAAGGCTAAGTTGAGCAAAGAAGTTTCTTCATCAATTTGCTTGGTGAAATACAACAAACGTGTTTTAGTATCAAAGGCAGTTTAAAATGATGAGTATTAAGGGTTAGATATTGCTGGCCCTTTGTGGAAATAGCCACTTGGCTGTATCTGAAAGAGGTGAGGAAATAATGAGAAAATCATATGTTTTATAGGGGCATTATTCCTCTACCACTGTTTTTCATGTGAAACAGTAAAAGGCCCAGCAGCTTTATAGTGAATAAATCAAGAGAGGAGATAAAAGATGTTTTCTCTTGCTGGTTCTTATTCTGTTATCACCGATCTAGCATGCAGCTAATATTTGAGTCAGTATGGAAACCTTGCACACAAGTAATGTGTGTTTTTTTTTTTTTTTTATCCAGAAGAAAATACATTGGAAATTTGATATATTGCTGTGCTAAAACTCAATTTTTTTTTTTCACATGGTACCTTGTGTGGGTGTGTATGTGTATATATATATATATATATATATATATATATATATATATATATATATATATATGTATATATATGTATGTATACACATATATATATATGTATGTATATTTCTTTACATACAGTCCCACAAAGACACAGAAACAAGTACAGACACATTTGTGTGATAGGATAAGGACTTCTCCATGCAGCAGCCTGCAGGGAGCAATGAAAACAGCAATATGCACCTCTCATCATGTTGTTCAACGTGTCTGTGTGTAACAAAGCATATCTGAATATTCACACTTCCGTCTGTTAGCTGATATTAACTGCAAGTCCAATGGCTCATAAAATAGGGCTGCTGTGTTTCTTGTGTGAAAAATGTGTGGCTTTCTATAAGGCAGAAA
The DNA here is from genome assembly GCF_015832195.1 of Motacilla alba alba. Classification (NCBI taxonomy): domain Eukaryota; kingdom Metazoa; phylum Chordata; class Aves; order Passeriformes; family Motacillidae; genus Motacilla; species Motacilla alba. The sequence goes on from NC_052022.1 coordinate 8,015,099, forward strand.
CATGAAAATTATATTTCAGAAGTCTAAAATTCTCTGGATATAGCCACCCATAAAAACTGTGAAGCAGAGGTTGAAGTCTGATAGAATCCTTGGCTAAACTGAGTTTTATTATGGACTGTATTTCTATAGAACTCCAAAATCCTGCCCAAAACCACGGCATGCTTACCTGTGTCCCTGGACCATATAATCACGTCGTCACTTCATATTTAGTGATTAATGAAAAGATGGACCACAGAACGGGATGGAAAATTTGTCATATCCATCTTTTGGTAATGTAATGTAAACAGTTTTATCTGGCAAATACAAAAAAAAAAAAAAAAAAAAAGAGTAAAAAAAACCCTAAGAAAGCAGCTGTATTCTATGTTCCTTAACACCTTGGAAAAGGGAGATTCCAAAGAGGAAGGCATCAAAATGTCATAACAGAAGACTCTGAAGATTTTTAATGCCTTTCTGGTTCAGGTTCTATGGCAGAGGTTGTCAATTGTCAACAAGACTTTTACTTGTAAAGTGTTTGGCAGAAGACTTATAAAAGACTGGAGTTTCTGTGATAGTACCAGTGGCTGCAGAGTTCTGCTATGAACAGGTTGAAGTGGCAAAACCAACTTGACACAAACTCCACTGAACCCTTGCTCTGTGGCAGGGTTCCTCCACCTCTTTCATTTATAGGTTCTGTTTGCTGTATGTTAAAATCTATTTTCTCATTCAGCACATAACATCCATCAGAAATATAGACAGGTTTCTGTCAGAGGAAGTAACACTGACTGTCCTCCTCTGCAAGGTTGAACAACTTTGGGCATGATCAGTTCTCCTGGCTACTTCTCTGTATTTTAGCAAAGTCCCTCTTGAAAAAGAGACATTAAATTCCATCATCACCAGCCCATAAATGTCCTTGCACGTTTCTTTTTCCCCACAGTGGGGTTATGACTTCCCCACTGTGTTTGTGCTGCAAGATCAGAACTGATTAAACTTTGGCTGCACTGTGTTAAAGTGACTTAGGCTTTCATGTTGACTCAGCCTGGACCAGACACTGAAATGCAAAGAAATGATGTGGATGTGTAGTTGTGGGGAATGTATCTCCACTGGCAGCTTCAAGGCCTGGAGAATGAGGACTGAAAAGTCAGGTGTACTGTTGATGTCTAAGAGAAAACAATGCATTGATTTCCTTCTCTTTTTATGGCAGGTGACAGCACGTTTACAGAAATAGAAGGGAAAAGTTTTGTGTGGAAGGAAAGCAAAAAGTTATTTTCAACTGTTGTTTCCCAGATGCTAAACTGTCCCAAGCAAATGTGCTGTTCTAAGAGCTAGTCAAAATTTCCTAATTCCTCCTTGTCTCATTCCTAATGAGATATTTTAAGACAACCTATTTCTTGCATTGGATTTACTATGTGGAGTCTGTACAGATGGATGTCATCCACGAAAATTTTGGCCCATCATAAAGACAACAGGCATCTTGAACCCTGTGTGCAGTGGGGAGAGGAAGGCACATGTCCCATACAGCAAGATGGGCTGGGTCCGCAATAGCAGCTGAAAGTACAAACCTTTGTGTTCAACTCTGCTTGGGTTTCTCATGTAGGAGATGGTCAGACATTTTGCACAGTGCTGCAGCCAGCAGAACTCTTCAGGCAGCTCCATGGCAGGAAGCAGCAGATCCAGACCATCAGCTTGGGGGCAAGGCAGTCTTGCTGTGATCTGTGCAGCAGATTTATGAAGCAGCTTTCTGCGTAGGTCGTAGTTCAGATATTATATATGGTTTTATTTATATAGCACATTACACTATGTTTGCTCTCCTGGGTAAGCTGTCATGGGATGAGGCAGGGTGTGAATTTAGTGAGCATCATGATCCAATATCATTGGAAAGGCAACATAATTAATGTGTGTTGAAACAAAAGAGGGCAACACTTCCCCGCATTTATTGGAAATCAAGGACATAAACATCAGAGTTACCATGGAGTTGCTGATAGTCTGAGTTCATGGCCTGGTTTATGTCATGACATTAGTAACTAATCTTACAGCTGCATTATGAGTGCATCCTTGCTATTGTTTACAGTAGATTTATAAACTATCTAAATGGCAATTAAATATAATAGCCTTGTAGATTGTTTGTGGTTGTTCAGAAACCATTGTGCTCACACATTACTGTGATGCAGTGGCATTAATCTAGACAGAAGAAAAGTGGTGCTTCAGTATTCTGTCCTTTCTGCTATGTCTGGCAGCTTAATTGCTGCAAAAATAAAATTAACATATTGTAACTGACACCACTAAAATGTAGTGTATGACATTGGGGTGTCTGTGCTTTGAGGTCTCCATGTCTCCTTACTGATCAACAGCTACTTCCCCTTTCCCTTAATTACAACATAGTCTAAAGGTTTGAAAGCTTCCTCTGAAATAATTGTTGTGCAGGTCAGTCACAACCTTTAGAAATTTGGTACCTTTAAGACTGAATATAGTTCTTATTGCTTACAATTATAATGATTTTGTTATTATCTATTATTTAGTTTCCACCTCATTTGTAATGGTGATGATTTTTGGAACATGGATTGTATAAGGGCAGATTTTTGTCCACTGCCAGGCATTGCTCAGATAGCTCATGGTGCCTGTGGTGCCCAGAACCTGCATAATTTAGTGCTCTGTGGGGCAAGAGCTGGAGCAAGTCAGAGCTGAATGGCTCTGAAAATTTTGTACGAGTACAGACTGACCTGCAAAAGAAAAAAAGAAAAAAACAAAACAAACCAAAAACCATCTAAACTATCTGCAGTGAAGAGATCAGAGCCATTATGCACTCCTGGAGACTTGCAAAGCAGCTGTATTGCAAACTAGATCAGACACTGTAGCCTGCAGTCCTGTCTGTGAGAGCTCACAATCTAAATAGACTACAGATATATTGTAGGTGAAAGGAATAGAAAATAAAGCTGCTTTGCAATACTATCCCAAAAAACGTCCCTTGAAATTGTCATCCTGTAACATATGTGATCTGTATAGAAAATTTCTAAGGTTTGAGAAAAAAAATAAAAGGCTTTTGGAAGAAGATTGTGTAATTGTAACTCGCTAAGTCACTAAAGAACATTCCAATCTTCTAAAATTCACACCTATGAAGGCTTTATAAGACACTTTTCTGTGGTTTATATTATCTGAAATATAATAATTCTCTTTGGTTTTAGAGATGGCTGCTGGAAGAAAGACATTAGCAGGATAATCAGTCCCAGCAGTGAAATGCATGATGAGTGTTTGGGGTGGTAGTTTGCCACCCTGCATTTCACTTGCCTCTCAATGAGTGAGTGTCTTCATTACCACAGAGCTTCTTCCACAGCTGATTCCTGTGGGCAAGAATGGCAGACACCAACCCTTGATTTTGCTCCTTTTCCAACAAAGTGCAAAGTGCCTCCTAGAAATGTGGTTTTTTCCATGTGGTTTTGTACACAATGTGCGTTCAGTTCACCTGTGTGGAGCATTAAATCAACTCCTGATTTGGAAATACTCCAGGGCCTTGTCACAGGAAGGCTGGGGGTGTAACTGTTGTCCTGACCATGGACACTTTGAGTGCTAACGGAATTGTGAGTCTCCATCTGTAGATAAAAATGGGCCAAATGATATCACACCCCCAGGTCAGCACAGAACACAGAAAAAGCCACCTCCTTCCTGCTCCCAAACAGAGCCCTGAAGGATTTCTGTGGCTTTCTCCACCGTGTGCCCTGTGGCTCCTGGCCACAGAGGAGCTTTGATACAGGCCAGGAGGTTTGGATTGCCATCATGGAATTTCTAGCTTGGTACAGAAAACAACTGTTCCTGTCTGACACTGTGTGCCCAGTCCTTCTGGATGATATTTTCTTCCCCAAATGAGCATTTATCTTTTCTGTGAAACGGGGGAAAAAAAGAAAAAATAGCAATTGCACCGTTGTTGGGTTTTTACACAAAACACATAATCTTAACTACACCTTGTTTTTCAGCAGGAATCTTCTTCAAGTAAATAAGATTTTGGCAAGGAAAAAGGGCAGGAAGGGGTGCTCATCTTCTGTAACAGTAGGTATAATAATGGTCTGACAATCTCAGTTTAAGTCTGTGAGTCCCAGGAGTATAGTAAGTGAAATCACAGATGACAAGAAAACGTTTGCTCAGTTTGGACTGGAAGAGAGCAGATATTACACTGTGACTAAAAATAACGTAATCAGTAGCTCTCAAAAAAAAAAATTGTCAGAACTTTGGAGGATGCTGAATGGTGGCAGAGGAAATGCCAAGGCAGGTATCAATTTGAAAGCTATTGCATTGATAGATCCTATGGGTGATTTGCAGTATTTTTTAAATTGGTGAAAACTAATTGTAGCTCCTGAAGTGGAGCTATTTCTATCATTTTTCAGATCTGTGAACCAGAAGGTAGAAACATATACTTTAAATCCTTGAATGAAAACCAAACTTGCTAGCTTAACAGCAACTGTTGAAAACTGGCAACCAAATTGTCTCAATGTGGATGCAGGGCTTTGATTTTAATTTCTTCCTGCAATCCAAAGTTAGTTCTGCTATTACTTACAAGACAAAGGAACTTACAAGTCAAAGGATATTTGCATTTTTCCATAATTTTGGTGAAAGCAACAGTAGGAATTGAGACCACATTTTTAGAATAAAAATTACTTTAAAATAATTCTAAAATTATATATTTCATTTATTATGCCACTTCTTAATTTCTTCTATGCAAGACCATTTTTTTGTCCTGGACTTTCCATATGTTCTAGAACAAAAGGGCATTAGCTCTTTGGATATATAGAAAATATATATGTGTGCATACATGTTATCATGCAGTATAAACTTAGCACTGCCCCTGAAACTGGTGAAGTCGTGGTTTAATCTCTGAAGAGCAAAGTACAATATTTGCAGGGCAACTAAGAAAATATTCTTTATTTGCCTTTGTTCTGCTCATGAATAGCTGATATTATTTGTATTAATGGTTGTTAGTGAAAAAAACCATATTTCATGTGGAAATCTTAGTGAATGATCTTGTTGCAGACAGGTAAAAATGTTATAAAAGAGAAGTCTTATAAAATACAGATTAGGCCCTGCTACTTCAGCTGAGCTGACAATAGCTTACAAGTTCCCATACAAAGACATCTTGAAAATGAGAATTCATTAAAACAACAATCTATTCCTAGGGTGAAAAACAAGTACAACTGTATAAACAATACAATCTGTCCCATGAGAATAAGTATAAAAAGTATATAAACTAAATAAAAATATAAAAGTTTGATAAATATGCAAAATACCATGTACTGACCAATGAACTAAGTGTAAATGTAATGTCAACCAATAAGATCTAATAGTATTGATAATAACGCTGATCTAAACAGTGATAATAATGCTAATCTAATTTCTAATAATTCTCTAGAATATAACATATACAATAAAGATTGAGCTTTTCCCTGCTTGAAGAAAGTGTAGTTTTAGCTAACATTACAACACGATGTGACTGCAGGCAGCTGAGTTTGGCCCTGGCTAATGTACGGTAAGACAGGAGACAGAACAAATGGTCAGAGGCAAGCCCAGATGGAAAAGCATCTTGAAGCTTTTGAAGAATTAATTATGCAGCTAATTGGCTGGCAGTGTCACAGGAAGGGATGGGGCTGTGCAGAATGCTGAGGAATCAGCAGCGCTGGCGGGGCCTGTGCTGAGGGGCAGCCATCGGCTGTGCGCGCTGGGCCGGTCGGGCTGTGTGGGACACGGGGTGGCTGCCATTGGTTTCTGCAGCGGAAATGTCCTCACCTCTCTGCAGAGCCACGAGTGGAGTTCAGCTCTCTGTTCCATGGAGTGCTGGGCTCTGAGCTCGCTGTGCCGGCCACAGAGGGCTGAGCTGTGTCCCTGCCGCGGTGACGCAGGAGTGCAGCCCAGGCCGTGGGGCCATGGCTTCAGCGCTGCCATTAGCAGCTGCAGGAGTTCTGCGGCAGAGGCGCGGCCTGAATGCCTGGAGGTCTCCCTCTGGGCATAATCAGAAATTTCTTAGTCTTGTCAAAGCTCATATTTGCAGTGTGAAAGGTAAGGAAGATTGTCACGTTCTCTGGGGTATTTATTAAGTGGGAGTGTTGAAGTTGTTCCAGACTGGAGTATTTATTTATCTGTTATTGGTCCGAGATTCTGTGGAAGAATCTGATGATTTTCTCACACCACAGGTAAAACTCTCACCTGTACAGAAAGACACGAGTGCTTGTTGCGTGGATTTTTTTTCTAACCAAAGATTTATAGATGCAGATGACTTCTTTGTTTCCTTCCCAGCTGCATCTGCTCTGTAGCTTTAGAGTTTGGTTGGCACTTTCCTTGAACTAGGTGTTCCTGATGAATCCATGTAATGGCAAACAATACCTGCAGCCACACTCCACAATTTCTTTTCTTCCAGCCTCTTCAGGTCCTCAACCAGCCTCTGGGGGAAGAACCTTCTCATACCTTCCTAAACCTCCCCTGACACAACTTCAGGCCGTTCCCTTGGGTCCTGTCGCTGCACAGAACAGATCAATGTCTGCCCCTCCTCTTCCCTCTCAAGGAAGCTGTAGCTGCAGTGAGGTCTTCTCTCGGTCTCCTCTTCTCCAGGCTGAACAGAGCAGCTCTGCCTTTCTTCCACCTAAAAAACCTGGGCTTTAGAGTGACCTGCAGCAGCTCTGGGCAAGCTGCTGCTGCTGTCCAGCTGGAGCAGAACAGGCTCGTGCTGTCACTGAAACACTGCCTTGCAATCGCAGGAGGGGTTGAGTGTGGATGGGCCATGCTGGAGGCTTCAGTGGAGCACCAAAAGGGAAAAAGTGGAGTATCTTTCCGTAACTTAGCAGCTTTTCTCTGCCTGTCGTGTTTGAAATGATTAAAGACACACGGGGGGCCTCTCCAGCTACTGGCAGTAGGTTTGCTGTTCAGCTGGGGAGTGGATGTCTCTGTTTTCACAGCTGTCTGCCATCTGCAGCTGACTAGGACTGGGTGCTCTGCTCCAGACCTCAGCCTGAAAGCAAATCCTGTAATTGTGAAACATGTTGCAAACAGTAAATAAGTGTTTTGGAAGGAATTCATTTAGAAGAAGGTTTATGAAAAAATGGTTCAGAGGATGCCAGATGTGGAAGAATGCGATTAGTGCTGAGGATTAATGCTGAGGTAGAATACAACAGTGAGCATGGCCTCAAATTCTTCACAGTCAGTGGAAATAAATGTGATCATTACCAATAATTAATATCTCACTAATCCAAAACAGTCTTGCAGGTGTTTTTCATTAATTGGAAAATACTTAATAAAATAGTTAAAGAATTTCTGTGGGGTTTTTCTCCATGTGGTTTAAGACTTGATGTGCAAAATCTCTAAGAAACCACAAAGTTACATAATTTTGAAGGTAGTAGATTTTGACATCTATCCCCATTTACAGCAGTATTAGCTGAGGGTCTCAGCTAAAAATTGCTTTAAATGTTTTAAGAATACTCATGAAAGATGGATAGAAAAGAAGAGGTTAAAAAACGTGTAATAATAATTTCCACATAGAATAGCATGTCCTGGTTCCACTTTGTGCCTTTTTCAATTTACTTTCTTATCATTATACCTGAAAGCATTGAAAGCTTTTTGGCCACAAAGCTACTGATGTATTCTTGAGAATGCCTGTCTTGATACACAGTTAGCAACTCCTTTTTTAGCAGTTTGGGAAGATTCAGTAGTTACAGTCAACATTTTTGTACTTGTGATGTAGTAAATAGACCCAAGTGTATACTAAGAAAAGCCTTTTACTATTACTTGCTCCCATATACCTGAGTGGAGAGAGACTAGCAAGGGAAATCTTGGTTTATGTGACATTGCTCAAAACACAATATCCAAAGTGATGAATTATGTGAAGTCCCCTTCCTGGAAAGTTTTGGGCACATCTTTAGTTCTACTTGCTGAAATCAGGTAAGGCACATACGTTTGCAAGACTGTGCTCCAAGGATTTATTTGGTTTTGTTTGTTGTGATCAATTATTCTTATCCCAGGGTCATTATTTGTTATCTGCTTTGCAGTGCTAGAGAGTTTCAGTCTCTCTTACAGGAAAAGTAGCTGTCTGAGTTCTCTCCCAGCCACTTTCTTTCTCTGTCACTCAATTTTGAAAACCAAATTGTGGCTCATAAATTCAACTTCCAGGTATTCTTTCACTGCAGGTAATCAGCAGGAGCAGCTGCCTTTTAAAAAATAAAAATTTTCATCTAGTCTCTGTGATTTTGGAAAAAAAAGATTGGAAGTAAATTTTAGTGTAGCATAAAGCAGAATTGTAAGGAGGTTGTAAGGAGGTTTGTAAGCAATAGGTTTAGTTGACATAAATAACAAATACATAGCTAAATTATTTTATAAGCAATTAACCATGCCTTGGTTTTGCTGGTATTCATTTCTTTTACGTTGGAAATAAAAATGCATTTTTAGTGTGGAAACACACATTACAGGAAGTTCTTGTTGATGTTATTTCAAAAGCATCCAGCATTTGATACATCCAGCATTCTCCCGTGGTTGTTTTCTTTTGCTGTTGATGTTAAGTGATACATCAGCTTCCCAGAAATTCTTTGTACCAATATAAAGCTCTGTACACTTTGGGTTATTCAAACTGGTTCATCTATTTTGGCTTCAGATTTGAGCTCACTGCTGAGCTTTGAATTCTGGCCATGAAAGACTTACTTCCAAGTCACCCTCTGTTCCCAGTAAGGGTTAAAATCATTGCATTGCTCATGGTATGTAAAAAACCTCAACTTTATAGCTTTCTGCAGCAGAAATCATGAAGTGGCTACTGCTAAAAGTCATTAGTTTGGGGCCTCATAGGGAAATGTATTTCAGATGGTAATTTAGAAGCAAAGGGAACAGCAGTAATAGTGATAATAAAACTTTGCTCTTTGGTTAGTATTTTCCCATAAGTCGTGTGTTATGGAAGTACGAGAGAATGATAAATGACCAGGCTTTCTACATAGTCTTTGGTGGAATATATTTACTTCCTGTTACACTCCCTGAGACACTGTATATCATCATTGTACAGTGCTGAAATGGTGTAACAAAAACTTCCGAGGCATTTGGCTTCTTTAGTCCTGTCACTGATGCATTTTCTCAGTGTGAACTGAGGTGGTGCATAGTCTTGCTGTTGCTTTGATTTTGGTGTTAAGCTGTGGGGGTGCACACGTGGCCATTGCGATTTATTGCACTTTGTCATGGAACCTGGAGCTCAGCCTCACAAAAGGACTGAACTTGATACCCTTTGCAGGGAAAGAAGGGCAGACAAGGCTAATGAGTGGCAGTGAAGAAGGAAAAACGAGGATGAGGAGCCCAGACTTGAAAAATAAAGAGCATTTATGTAGTGCACTTGAAGTAAACATAGGTGTGTCAGTCAGAAGTCATCAGCAAGCTGAGAAAAGTTAACTGCAGGCTGCTATTTGTTTTTTGCTTCTCCAGTGTGTTCTCACACCATGATATAAAGCTGTAACGTATATTTATGATGTACGTACTGTGCTGTATGTCCTTCCAGAAGTGTGTCTCATTTCACAGTTAGAAAACCAGATGAAAATTTCTTTATTCATCCAGCTGTTATGAAACTTGTCTCCTGTATGATTTTGAAGAATGTGATCATATTTTTTAACATGAATAGGAATATTTCAACTGGAAAGACGATTTCAAAGGATTTGCTTGCCATAAGTATTAAAAGTTTGTTTAGTTTGTCCAATTTTATATTAAAATGGAATATGAAGACAATGTTTGTGGAAACTCATGCTGAATTATTCTGTAGACTGTTCTGAGCCTGAGGAAATTGCATATTCATTGCTGAACATTCATTTATATCTACCAAAATGTTGGTTTTCTCTCCATCTCTCTCACCTCATCCAGATTTATATATTTGAAAATAACATCTACTATCAGCCTGATGTAAAGAGCAGCTCATTGCGCCTGACATCCTCAGGAAAAGAAGGAATTATTTTTAATGGAATTACAGACTGGTTATATGAAGGTAAGCTGGACAAATATATCTGTTTATAAAAACAGATGCAAGGTCCTTGTACAGACCCAAGAGCACAAATCTGTTCATTTCAGAAAATGCTCAGGGTGGGTTTGCTCCTTTCCCTTCTCATTTTCCTGCAAGATTGCCTTTGTATCTGCTCATTCTTTGTGTTGGCTGCTGGTGTGCATATAGAAGTGTTTTCTGAGAAAAAAGAATTCATTTCAAACCAGAATGTAGCAAATGAACACTTGGTAGCCTGTAAAAGTGAGCAGGGAAAGGGCTCAGTTGGCTGCTTTTAGAGACAACAGTGATGATCCATTTAAAGTTAAAACACCCCAACAGAAAAGGGCACCCAGATTTGAGTGGGGGACAGCTCAGTCTGTCTTCTACAGCCAGTACCACAGAATGTTTCTCTCTGCACCCAAAATGCTTTTAACATAATGATAAATTTAAGGGAAAAATTTTTGAAAGGGAGCAGATTCTCTAGTTTAGTATAACAGCTTAAAATTATTACACATTTCAGCTTTCTATGGTACTCATGCATTCTATAGATAAATAGCTTGGTGTTAAATAGTCAGTTACCTGAGGTATAGAATTTCTTACGTGAAGAGGTTTTTTAGGAATGGTGTTAATGCAATACAGCATGGAACTTCACCTTAAAAATGGTCTATCCACACCTCTTGCCATTGCAGTAGTTATGAGCAAACAGCTCACTGTGGATTTTTTTTTCCAAATCTCTGCCCAAGTGAACTCTGAATTTAGAATGGTTATCTGCATCCTTCTGCCTGTATCTGTAGTTACCCACTTCCAAGACTTCCTTTGGTGTTTTGAAATCTTTTAATGTGGCAACATGTTTCAAACATTTTTTAAATGGAATATAATTTTTTATGCACTTTACAATCTTTAAATCTTACACAACAGAATGGAGATAGAAGAATTTAAGCAGATATAGCTCATTGAAGTTGATGCAGTATATCAAGTTTTTGCTAAAACAAAAAGAAGTTAATAAGAGTTAATAATAAGTTAATAAGTTGTTAAGAAGTTAATAAGAGTGACAGTTAATAAGAGTGACAGGAGAGGCAAAAGTTGTCTCATTTGGGACTAGAAAGTTTCTGAGGTGTTGTGGGAGATGATCCCAAAGCCGTCCTCATGAAGCATGTCCTGAAGCCTTCTTTTAGTGAAGAAGCTTTCTTTGCTCATTATTTTCCAAGTCTTTTAATCCCAAGCAGGATGTTGCATTTCCTGACTTGCAAAGAAGTCTCTGGATTCCCAGGCTGCAGGCAGGCAGTGAGCCATTCTCCACTCTGAGCACCATGGAAGTCAGGGTGAGAGGGAGTTCTGGCTGCACATGCTGGAGAACCCCAGTGTCTGTTGGCACAGGATCACACTGCTCCTTTCCCATTGACCTGGAGCACTGCTCCACTTTCAGCAGTTTTTTTAACAGCATCAGAAGCTGAGCAGGCTGAATATTTTCCAGGTGAAGTTCAGAGATTTTCAGTTGAATCGAGCACTCTTCCTCCTTTGACCTCATTTGTTTTCTTCTATCTTTTCATGAGATTCTTATTAGCATTTTACCTTACAAAGCATTTGGGAATAGCTTTTCTTTATGTGAATAACCTTGTCTAAATGCAAACAGTAATATTTTAAAGCAAACATAATCGTGGTTTTCTGCTATCTGATATTCAGCATTTGTTCTCTGCTCTTCTCCTGTGTAAAAGGTTTGAGTTATCCAGCCAGGGAGAGAAGCATGACCCAGAATATATGACTTTGAATGTAGGTCCCAGCTTCATTTCACCTAAACTTAGATAATTCAACCCATTAAGCTGCTTCAGAACCCTCAGAATCCAATTAGCAACTTGGAGAGTCTCTGTTGACCATTTAAGTAGTTTTGTTAGGTAGGCTCTCAAATTAGGTATGCAGTCAGGCCTTTTCCCCTAGTAGACTATTCTCAATTATTTTTCCAGCCAAATTCTTCAGCTTTAAATACAAAATCCTTACTAAGCAGGCCAGCATATCAAATACATAATGGAAATTCTAAGTGTTTTCACAAGTGGAAGCAGTAGACTTGTACAGGGAGAATTCAGAATTGCTCAGGAGCTGCTGGGATTCCATGAGTTTGGGTTCTGTGCCTGTGGTTGCTTCTGGTTTGTTTCTTTTGACTGTGATATACATGACAATAAATGTAAGAAAACATTGAGTGACATTCTTGGAGAATTGGATTAATTTAGAAAGCAAATAAAATTTGAATTAAAAAAAAAAAAGTTTGGTTCAGATTTTCAGAAAGTTTCACTCCAAAAGAACTGGACTTCCCAAAAATTAAAGCTGTCCACTAGACTGAGACAAGAAAATCATAATATTGCACTCCAAAATTGATTACATAAATATGACTGTGTGAAGATCTGCATGTTATCAGGTGCCACAAGTCAGAGAAATCAGATATACCGAAGTTCTACATTAAGAGGAGAAGGAGAAAAATTGGCAATCCCAAAAAATGCCTCAAACCCCGAAATTATTCAAAATTATTTAAAATTTAAGCAAACACATTTATTGGAATGCAACAGAATTAAGCATATGTCAGTAACAATCATCTTTCCCATTTAGATGGTTTATTGATGTTAGTGGAAGTATGCATTTGAGGAAAATGCTCCTTCAGTGTTCCTTGTTATCCAACCATTCAACCCAGGATGATGTGAAATTACTGAAATTACAACAGACACATTTCAAGTTGGCACAGGGAGAATAACTTGGTGCCAGCTGAACAAGCTGGACGCTGTGTGTGAGTTTTTTCATGGACCCTAAGGAAATCTGGTTTTGCAGAGGAACTTCTCCACTCCCACATTGCCCACTGGTGGTCTCCAGATGGGGAGAGACTGGCCTTCCTGACCATCAATGACTCTCTGGTGCCCAACATGGTTATTCCCAGGTTCACGGGAGGTCTGTATCCAAAGGGAAAGCAGTATCCATATCCTAAGGTAAGATGAGTGGGAATACACCCCCCACCTCCTCTTCTGTGGTCACTGATAATATTCAGCCATGTGAAAAGAGTGTTTCCAGACAGTAACAGAGGCTGGTTTTGTTCGTGATGCTTTTCAGGAAATGATTTTTTTTCCCAGTAGATTATAATACCTGAAAAGAAACTATCAGGTGAGGGGACAGGAGAGAAACTAATTTGAAGTAATTTCATCACTGATATTTGGCTTGGTAAAATCAATCCAGCACCTCAGAGAGAAGGGTAAAGTATTTGAAGGACTGTGTAGGAAAAAAATCCAGCCCCAGCTGCTCTGGAGTCAGACACACTGTGTGCAGAGCTCAGGGCAAGTTCCTTCACAGGTACAGAGATCTCAGTAGATTGTGCTGCTGTTCATAAATGTGACTGACTGGCATTGAATAAGATAAGCCACAGTAATATATTTTCATGGCTATCAAAAAGAGAAAAAAAATTTAGAATCGTCAGTGTTTTAGAAGATTTAGAGAAGCTTTTTTTGGATTTGTTTTGGAAAGTGAAAGAACAGCCCAGACAGGGGTAATGCCTGAAATCACTTCTCATTTTCTGGGGATTTTCTGGTGAGGTGCCTCCAGATCTGCTGTTTTCATCTTACAGCTGATCAGTTTATTCAGCCCTTGCACAGTTTTAAAGTGTCTGGATTCCTTTCTGACAGGTCCACCTATATGATACTCCTCAGGCATTTCAGGGGAAGTTTATTGAGAGCTTTAGAAAATATTCCTGTTACCTTGCTATTCATGCTACTAATTTTTGGTGATGAACCTTTATTCTTAAAAGCTGAACAGTTAGACTGTACCAGGTACTATGAAACAATAATATACATTATAAAAATAGAATATATTTGGCCTATGAAATAATACTCTGAAATAATGAAACAACAGTAATTTTAGGGGTAGTTTATATTATTTGCAAAATGCCTTAAATGACAGAGCAAAGAAAAAAGTAAGGAATATTTTTAAGTCAGCTCTGTAAATGAGAAAGGAGTAATATTATTTCATTAGCAATTCAGCATAAAAGTGATACACAATGTGACTTCAGTAATCTCATTAATGAAGAAACATTATCTTTATTTAATGTCTCCATTTAATACAAATTTAGTTCCTCGTTAAACATCATTAATTGGTAATGAAACTGGTGGTGTAGCAACAGAGATTACAAAAAAGATTTGGCCTTTATTATAGAGTGCAACCGTCAGAGAAAATTATAACTAGGATTAAAAAATAAAATTATACACACATGCTTTTGTGAGCACTGGGACATGCTTATCTGTGTCTGTGTACATGTCATACAGACAGACTGTATTCTTTAAAAGAAAAAGTTTTTAAATCTTTTTTTTTTTTCTAGCAGCATTAAAAACACAAATGCCACTTCCTTGTCCTCCATACCCCTCAGAAATGAGTGGATACAGCATTTGGATTTCATTTTGAGATAAGCCAAATTTCTAACAGGAATTTGTGGGTGTGTTTCAGTTTGTGAAGAGCCAAGGATACAACTTTGTCATATATGATATGAAAAAGAATCTGTGTAGAATCAGTGTTTTTTACCTTTTCCTTCCAGTATTAAACAGGGCTCAGCCCCACTGAGGAACACAGTCCATTTTTTGTATCCCAAGGGTGTTATATAGTGTAATTACTGTGACATGAAACTGAAATTTGGGGGTGGCATATCTAGGACTGTGATGTGGGACCAGTAGCACCTCCTTGCAGCCCTCCAGAGCCTCTCGTCTTCATCTCAGGAACATCCCTTAGCAACAAGCCATGTTACAGGAGAAGGATGATTCCCATCTCCCTGTAGATCCTCGAGATTTATCAGACTCTTCCCAGTGGGTATCTATCAAAATGCCATGTTATTCCCCTTTAGCCACAAGAAGCATTCTGTTTCCCTGGGAGCTGGCCTGCCAAAGCAGCTGGCTTCTGGTACAGGCCAGAAATGGAGTTTTTCAGCTCAGCAACCGAGGGAAGGAAGACTGAGGGAAAATGGTAAAGAAAAAGAGAGTTGGTAGAGGAAGAAGGCTATCCAAGACTGAGGTAGTGCAGGTAGGTAGTGAGGTAGTCCTTTTCAGAAGAAGGAACAACAGCATCTGAAAAGGGCTTACCTGAAGGCTGCGTTTACCTGCAGATTTAGGAACTGACTGTGTTTTGGTAGCTGACTTCACTGAACTGGGCAAAGCCACTTCTAGTGCTGGTCACTTGCTCTGCACAGGAAGGTGTTCCATCAGTAAAGGGTGGTGAAAGAATCACCCAATACTTCATATCTTTATCTGTGTGGTTCATATAGGTATGAAATTAATTTCTCAGATTTAAGATACTTGAGCTTTAATAACTTTTCATTATTATAAAGATACTGAATTATGTTAACAACTGAGTCTGCTTAGCTGTCACTGATTCCGTGCCTCTAAAACTCTTTTTTTTTTTCTTTTCCAAAGGCAGGTCAAACAAACCCCACAGTAAAGCTGTTTGTAGTTAATCTTTATGGACCAGCACATACCCTGGAACTGATGCCACCTGACAGCTTTAAGTCAAGGTATATAATTTCATGGTGAAATGTTTTATGGTAATTGTTCCCAAAACAATCAGGATGTTAACAGTGGCCACTTATTCACAACTGTTACAAACAATTCTAGGCTGGTGTAGCTCTCTTCTACATAAATTGAGGTCCTCTAATTTATTGCAGGAATAATTTAATAGTGAATTATGCCTTGCAATTATTAGTGTCAACTGGAATGCTTACTGATTGTGTTAGTAAGAGAAATTATTTTGAATGAGTTGAGCATTTTGAAGTATTTTCTTTCTATTGATGGGCCACTACTGAAAAACATAATGAAATCTGCTGCTGCTTGCTAACCCTTCATTAATTTAAACAGTGCTGTAAGATCTGAAAGAGTTTTTTTGCCATCAAGATCAGCATCTTCACTCTCCTTAATGACATTAAAGTTGAACGTTAAGTGTCAGAAAGAGCAAAGAAGTTAAGCTAGAAAGCAACGTGTAAGAAAAGATCCTCAAGGAAAAGATAATCCTGAAAATGATGTTCAGTTGTTAGGGTTTCACTTCAGGGTTTTCAGATTCATTCTGCCTCCTCAGCAGATGGAAAGTAATAGTAGACTCAGATATTGATGTTAGTATCTTAAAAGTTTCTTTTTCTTCTTGAAACTGAAGCCAAATCTCTGCAGCATCTTTGCCAGTTCTTGATAAATATATTATTGTTGTTCAATTGATGAAAATTCTGGCTTGCTAGTGCATGAGAAGACTGAGTAAATCTATTTAAATCTGGGGAAAAAAGTTAGTTTCTTCTTCATTTTAACTGTTCAGGTATAATTTCTGTGCTATAAAACTTTAAAAGATTGTATATTTGTTAGCCAGTTTTACTCTAAATTGTGAGTTTGACTCGGGATTTCAGTAACAGTCTTCACACTGGTCATCAACTCATATATGTCCATATATCAATATATATAGAGGTATGAAAAATGTGCTTTAAACAGGCTTTTCTAGAGTGAAAATCTTTGAAGTTTGTAATGATTGGGAGGGGTTTTTTTTTCCTAAAGTATTAGCTTTTTAGTAAAAGTAGCAGCTGCCTTTAGCAGTCAGCTTATTTCAGTGTGTTTCTAACCCTTTCCTTATGGAGTTATTAGTAAATAGGTCATGGGAGTCTTTCCGAATTAAATCAAACGGTTCATTATCACATATAGTTTAAAGGCTCTTTCAGGACAAAAACATTTTTAGAAATAGTTATAGGTTATTTATTAAACTATTTTTAGAAATAGTTATACAGGTCATAACCATCTGCTGTAAAAGTAACAAAAAGTAACATTCAGATTCTCAACTTGTCCCAAATTGTGTCTGGTGTAGGACCTTTGAAGACATAAAACTTTCCCTGATTTTTAGGGCATCCGGGAACTTGATGTAAGATTGAATGAATTCAATGAAAAATTCAATTAATTAATTCAATGAAAAATTCATTTTCTTCTTTTAGGAATCCTGTAAAGGTGCTTTGTAATATTTCCCAAGTCCCGTTCAGGCTATTCTGATGTAAAGACAGGGATAACACTTGTAAATTTTACTCCTGAAAGCTTCATTCTGTAGAAAAATTTACAATCTACTATGCACTATTAATGCCACAAAAAGCCTGACAATCTTCCTTCAGATATGTGGTTGTATTTCATGCAATTACTGTTTCCCCCTTGGTGCTCCCATTTCATGTGTACAGTTATGTTTTCTTCAGTGAAAAACACCTTTAATATTTTGCTTCAGTCCTTTGTCCAGAATGCAATTAGTTTTTCCTCTTGGAATTGGGGTTATGAGGAAGCTGGAGGTGTGTACAATAGAGCCTGAGAAGCTTGGGGACACGAACTGGTTGCTCTCCTGCTTGTGTCACCTGGTGTCATGGTAGATCTTGTTTTACTTGTGCATACATTTTTTGCTTTTCAGTAAGATTAAACATCTGTTAAAGAAAAAAAAAGGTAAATATTAGACTCAGAACACACTTGAAGTCCCCATTTCTATTTATCATTCTGGTATCTAGATGTGAAAATGCCTGTTTTACTAGAAGTCAAATATGAAAGCCAAAGGAATCTGCAAGCTGGATTGCTCAGGTCTGTTCTGCAAACACAGCACCAGGCTGGGTGAAGCTGCAGTGCACCCATGTCTCCTGCCTCTCCTGTGTGCAGCTTTGCTGCTGGTGCTGCTCAGCATTTCTGACCTAGCAAGGAGCCTTTTGAATGTATAATTAAAAGTCTGTTGTCCAAGAGTAATGAGATCTCTATCAGTAATAGATTAAAAGCCAAATTATATTCCAGCTAAGCCCCTTGTTTGAAAGGGGGTCTGAGTTTTTTCCAGACAAGCTGAGTCCACTGTTGCACATAACTCAGCTGGACTGTGAGAGCTGCCAGCAGGGGAGAAGGATGGGGATGACAGGGTGTAACAGGTCTTCTCTTAACATCCCCAGCCTGACAGCCCATCAGGATCTTGGGAGGAGGGAGGCAAATCCTCCATACCACCAGCACAAGAGAAGCCCCATGTGCTCAGCCAGGGGTGTTGAGGGACAGACAATTTAGCTGATATAATGAGCTGCTTGTTAAAACAGAAACAGGAACACACTGATAGTGAGAGGGACCTCCCTTTTCTCCAGAAGTCCTGTTACAAAATATTTGTTACTTTATAATATTTTCAAGTGGGCTGCAGCTGAACTCTAATATTATAGAACTCCTTTTTATCTTTGACAATAGGACTGGATTATTTTGCAAAAATGTGTGTCATCTGAAGGTATTTGTTGTAGGAAAATACTGGCTTCTGTTGGAATTCAGTGCTTGTTTCTAAGCTGGCTGGAAAGTACACAGTTCATGTGTATTTGCAAGCGTATGTCTCACAGTTGGTAAAGTTTGTGTATATATGCAAAAATTTCCCAGGGGAACATCACACTGAAGGACTGAGCCGTCCCACTTGTAGGAACACAGATGCTGGACATTTGGGGTTATTTTCTCCATCCTTTAGTACTGGCACTGCCATGCAGTACAAATTTAGCATTTGAATGAACTGTATATATGGAGTTTTTTTTCTAAAGTCTAATCTGAAATATCAATGATCTCAACATTGTGTTTTCAAATGTTTTACTTAGGGAATATTATATCACCATGGTGAAATGGATAAGCAACACCAAGGCTGTAGTGAGATGGTTAAACAGAGCTCAGAATATCTCCATCCTTACAGTTTGTGAAACCACAACTGGAGCTTGTACCAGGGTAAGTTGTTTGGTTTTTGTGGGGTTTTTTCCCCAAGGTTTCTTTTCAAGGTTTCTTCTGCATTTTGTTTTCATATTCAGAAAAAGATATTTGGAAATCAGTTTGCAGATGCAGTAGTTGCAAGCTGAATATAATTAGTCAACAGGGAGGAAATGGATGTGAGAAAATTCCAAGTGTGGTGAAATGAGTTCATGCAGTTAGCAACTTTGAGTGACATTTTCAGAATTACGAAGCTTTGTTCACTCATTAGCTTCATTGGAAGCTGCAGTTGCTGAACATCATGTACTTGGGGTATGGCTAGAGCAGTGACAAGCTTGTCCTCTGACAGATATTTTCAGCTGACTGGTTTCTCCTTCCTGCAGAGTTTCATTTTAGATCTTTCTGTCTCTCACAGCTTCCATACACTTAAGGAAAAGGTGTAAAATTCCTATAACTCCTTCAAATTTGATCTCAGAATTGAATAACTAGAAAAAAAAATTGAAAGGCAACAGGAATATTTCATTTTTGAATGTAAGCCAAACTGAAATACATTTTTTCTCTTTGAATCCAGACACATCCCACCCCTGGACCCAGACTTTGACTTCTGACACTCCTGCATTACATCTCCCCATTTTCACAGTCAATCTTGCATCTTGAATGCATTTGGCTGCTTTCCCATTCTGAGTCACAATCTCTTCCCAGAACCAGCTAAAAGTATAAATATTTTCTGTACATGCTGATATCAGTACCAACAGATGCTCCAAAGCAGGGGGTATAATTTGGCAGTTTAAATGGTTATGAGTGATTAATGTTGGCCTCTGAGTCAAAAGGCTCCCATCAGTGTCTGCTGCTGAAGTCAGTCATATTGAAGTGTCAGAGATTATTTCCAAGCTCGTCTTCTTCTTTTGCTGCCTACTACAGGGTGTTTTTCCTCACTCAGAAACTGTGAATAAATCCCCAAAGTATGGATTAAGATTGTGACCACGGAGATTTGGTTCCTGTGAGCCTTTTGTCTTTTTATTAAGAAAGTTGCTCCTGAACCACTGCAGCTGCTTCTAAAAGGGAAACCTTTATGTGCTCCAAGGTCAATTGGACTTGTTGGAAGTAGGTATCCAGGGAGCTGTAATCCAGGACGTAATGTAAGAGAGACAGACTGAGAAGTCCCAGTCCAGAATACTTACAGTGCAGCAAAGGACATTTTTAGAGGGGTGAGGAAGGACAGTGATGCACAGCCCACGCCTGGCTCCTCCTGGAAGGTTCCTACACTGCACCCTCTGGGACAAGGTGGTGCTCTTGAACTCATCAATGGATAAGGAAAGACTAAATATGTGAGAATTTAGCATTGTATCACACCATTTGATTTCAGCTGTAAACCTTTTTTTGTTTTTTCTCTCTAGGATGTTGCACACATCCTCAGTTTCAAAAAGGAATCTATAAAACCAGCTGCTGCAATAGCTACAGATTTTCAAATGTCAAGATTCTTCTATAGCTAAAAAATTTTCATTACTTCACTGTGACTATGACAATTTGCAGCAGTTGATGTGTATTATTTTTTTTCTGACAATGTGTGCATGATATTTGGTTGTTTTGTTGGCTTTTTTTTTCGAATGGCATGATGTGAAATATGAGTATGAACAATAAAACTCAATAATTTGTTTTTATTTTTTTTTTCTCATCACTAATGCCACACTACAAGCCATTAAAGCACGGGATTGTGATTTGAAAAGGTCTCACAATTTGAGCTTGATTCTGGCTGTTTGCCCAGTGTTGATGAAGGACCTAAAATATCCAGTTGTCAGATGATGCCTAGAGGTAAAAAAACAAATAGAGCTGCCTATGAAAAGCTTCTTGATAGCTAATCAGAAAGGACTGAAATGGCATTCTTAGTTTCCCTGTGGTATTCAACCAAAAACTCTGAATAAAGCAGCTGAGTTTGTAATTAAATTATCATTTGTTTCAATGCAAGTGCCAGCAAAGAGATGAGGAGATTGTAACGCACTAGAAGAAAGAAAAAAATTAAATTTCTAGAGACCTTTTGCTGAATGTGGGAAATATTTTTTTATCTATAGCTATTCCATAAAAGCAATTTTCCCCTATTTTTTTTCTTTTAGAAATATGAAATGCAGTCAGATCTCTGGCTTCCTAAACAGGTACAGTATAAATGCTATTTTTGGGTGCATAATGCGTAATTGCTTCATTGTCATTTTTATTTAACTGTGTGTTATTTTATAAGCTAATAAAATCCTGAGACACCTGTGAGGGTTTGGGAGGCAATATTCCCTTCAGTTTCTGGTCTGTCTGGATTCAGTTCAGTAAGCATTTAGATGAACAGCTGATTAACTACCCAAGTCTGGGATGGTGGAAGACAGACCAGATAAATTTCATTCCAGGCATGTCCTACTTACTGTGATTTGTTTCTGATTTAAAAATGATCTCACCAAATTAAAGCAGGAGTTCAAAGATTAGAGGTCATATGGGCTATAATTGGAATGAGAAAGTAAAATATTTCTGAATTCCTACCCAGAACAATATGTTTAACTAATATGTCAGCCAATTATTCCACTTTCATAGCTTCAGAAGAACTGTCCAATAACAAAGGATGAAACATATTCCATTTAAACTACATTTCAGGCTTCATTTTGCAATGTGCAAATGAGAAATCATTTTAGCAAAAAAAATCATATGTTTTTATAGCAAGCCATTTCCTTTAATACTTCTGTGCAAAGCTAGACGTGGAGAGATGGTATCACATCAGGCTACAGTTTGTGGTAAAACCCTGATTCAGAATATCACTTCAATGTGCTGATTTTTTCCATACAACTTTATCAAAATCAGTGGATATTAAACATGTACACAGTGAGTCCAAACCATTGAAACTTTTGTTCTCCTCCTCAGCAGTAGGAGTTATCTCTGTCATTATTTGTATGTCCTGGAATGTCCCCCTGCATTAGGAATGAGAGTACCAGAGGTAATTAGCAGAGATTATTGTGAGGGAGAGTTCTGCAAGGGCTGTAACCCACCCTTTAGGATAGGATTGCACATGGCATGAAGTATATTCAGCTTTAGCCACCACGTTTTTGTTAAACTTAGCAGAATATACTTAAAACCTAAGAATGTTTTCTCCAACTTACTTCTGAGCACAGCAAAACCAAGGAGACAAAAAAATGGAGGCTGATCTTCTGTTCAGAAGTGTAATGAGGAGTGTGCCAGGCTAACACAATGTTGCTCTTACAGAATGAAGAGCCCGTTTTCTCCAAGGACGGCAGTAAGTTCTTCATGACTGTGCCAGTGAAGCAGGGTGGCCGTGGCGAGTTCCACCACATAGCCATGTTCATTGTGCAGGTAATGCTCTGGTCAGGCTGCTTATGATATCCTACTGGTTATTTGGGATTTTCCTGTGGCCCAGCCAAAGGCCTGACATTCAGTTTAATCAGAACACTTGTGTCATGGTCATTTGTCCTGTCCAGCTTGTCTCTCGGTGCAGTGGGCTGTATTTATAACTTCTTCCAGAATAAATGCTAATTTTACCTTCTCTAAATACACTATACATGCATATTTTTAAATAACAAATAATTTAAAATGTCTATTCAGAATCTGCACTTACAAAACAGTAAAGGGAGGCAATGCCCAAACTTAAAACTTGTGTGAAAGTTAGGACAATTTTATTACCCTTTGCAACATTTTTCAGTGGCTTCCATTTCCCAGGGTCATTACTTTTTCCAGAGAAGAATCTGAAAGAAGATAAATTTGCAGTGTGACTTCGAAGGTCACCAGTATGAAGTTGTGATGAACTAATAAAGGAAATTATGCCCTGGAACGGAACACTCCAAGGCATCTATTTAAATCATCAGAGCATTAATCCAGGTTCTTTAGCAGAGCCATATGACATTGGAGGGATTACCAAGGTACCCAAACATCAAAACAGGAGATTTGTGCCAGGCAGCTCTGTTATCTGCCTTTATGACAGTGTTCTGGTATGAACATTATTAAGTCTGAAATATGTTCACAGTGAGCTGCAGACAGAACAAGAACAAAAGAGCTCTAATGACAGTTTAACCTGAAGAAACAGGAACAAAGATACTCATTCACTAGAGTAAATATATCAGGAAAGAGTCAGTAAAGATAAAAGGGATCACAGACATGTGGAATTCTATTTCCTAAAGAAAACACTAACTCAGATGACAGTCTGGTAAAGGTGTATTGATATAATAGCCACAGAAAAAGTCACACCTGAGCAAAACCATTTAGTCAGTTGTGGTGGGTTTAGCACTGGCCAAATGCCTGTGCACCCACTAGAATATACTTACTCATTTCCTGCTGTGAGATAGGATTAGGAGGAAGGCAAAGCAGGCTCAAAACTTTATTAACAGTAACTAAAAGAAAGCCAGGCTGCCCTTGTTACCTGTTCCCAGGCTGGAAGGAAATGAGAGAATTCTCGGGGTTTGTTTGTTTTAAATTGTGAATCTCACAGAAGTGAATCTAGTTTTTAATTGTCTTACTATCATATTTATTATCAAAGCCAGCCAGCAATTGGTTTTGCTAGGCACAGAGGAAGCTCTCAGGAGCTCTTCTCAGAAAAAAATCACTTCCATGGGTGACTGCAATGCAAAACCAGCACATCAATCAAGTCTTATTTTGGTATCCTTCACAGTGTAAATAATTACCTTTAAAATACATGAACTAATAATCATCAGGATCTGAAAGTTCACTTGCAACATTCCCAAGGATGTTACAGATACGGTCAAGTTTTCCTTAGCATTGTAGGCTCTGAAATTTCTTGCTACTAAAAAGTCCAGGAAACTTGATTCTAATTCAGGAAAATGTTTAAGCAAAGATCAAGCCCACTCCTATTCAGTAAGGTAATACATGCCTACTTTTAAACTCATCTTTAACTCCAGCAGAATAATGTTTAAAGTCAAGCTTATGTTTCAGAATTTAGTATTCTGTCCCTTTTAGGCAGAATTAAAGCCCTGGGTACTGCACAGCTCCAAAACTAGAAAATACTTCTATTTTGCCTGCCATCAGCATGAATAAACAAATCTGAATGGCATCACCAATGACAAATTTGGCTTTAAGCATGTACCTGCTCCTGAGAAAAAGGCAATGTGATAGCCCATGTAACAGCCATTATTCATCAGTGAGCAACATTCTGCCTGGTAATGGGGCTGATACAGAGCTGTGGAGGGCAGGAAATGTGTTTATATGATGTGTTTTACACACTGCATTAATCTGATTGTCCATTATTTCTAAAGCAAACACAGAGGCATAAAAAGTATATTAACCGTTGCACATAAAGCCCTTTGTCACATTAGATGTTTGTCACACCTTGTGAGAGCCACAGCAGCACAGCAGGTGCCCTGCAGAATTTAAAGCAGTCAGCAGATCACCAGTACCCAGATGGTCACAGCATTTCCAGGATGGAAAAGGGTAACTCTGGAATTTGGCCCTGGGATTCTCATTCCTTCTCGGGTGCCACTCAGTAGAGACACCAACCCATTGACAGAAATCAGCTTTCATGTGCTGGAAAGTTAAAACAGAACCAATGTGGACTTGCAGGGATAAAGAAGCAAATTTTAATGGCTCACTTTGATTTAATCACTGAGGCTGATTTCTCAATCTTACAACAAATGCTGGTCTTTCTCAGGCTGCATTTCTTTGACTCACTTCAGAAAAGCACGTTTCAATGACACAAGGCATGTTAGCAGAGACATCTAATTAAATCTTTATGCAGGGAGAAGTTACTGTCTGAAAGGTTACTGTCTGTCATAGATTATTTACTGTATGAATGGAGAGGGCTGGATGTGTGGTTTATTGTTTTCAAATGCTTTTAGTAACTTATGAAATATTTAAAAGAAACTAATCTCAAAATGGGATTGAATCATGTCTTATGTTTCTAGACATTTCTTTCATGGAGCTTTGCAACTCTAGAAAATCTCTTTTTTTCCAACCACAAAATAAGAATTATAAAGTAACTTTAATGGATCAAGGGGATAACTTTCTTCAAGCTTCATAAATTATGTATTATGGCTGTATCCTTGAAAAATAACCATGTTTATTAACGCTTGGCTACGCTTTTTATTGCTCTTTCTTGTTAGATTCTGTGATCTTAATATTTAAATATCTATTTCAGTAGTTGCAGCTTCTCTCTGTCTAAAGGAGAAATAGTCACTTACAATGAATCACTGATATGTATTTTAATCATTCCTGGAGACAGCACTGAATATCAGAATCTTCCTGAACAGGGAGCCCTCATCATAAACAGATGTACAGCATCTAGCACAATATCCTGATTTCATTTGGTACTTGCAAGACTTGTAATAGGGTTGCTGTCTCATTCTTTCCTTGTGGATCTGTTAGGAAACAGATCATTTCCAAGGGACTTGGTTCTGCCTTGCCAGTTCCCAACATGTCTCATAGGGTGTCTTTGAGCATTTGCTTCTTTTTATTTATTGCTGCTGTTGATGTGGAGCTCAGGGCACAGGTCAGAAATACGTGGATTAAAAGAAAAGGCCAACCTTTCTGCCTTTATGACTTTTTGTAGGCCTTGTAACCATTGAGTATCACCTCTGAGATGTCTCTTTTCTTTATAAACTTTGTCTTGAATTTGAAAATTAAGAATACATATATACAGGCCAAGCATAATAACCCTAATATAGAAAAATCCACAAAAAATATGTCCAGGCTATGAGGGTTTAAGTTTTAATCTTCAATAGCCTGAGCCATGATTTCACCTTTTGTACTAGGAAACACCCTCAGATAAACTTCTCACTTAGGCTTTTTGATTTTAACCTGATAAAGAGTCTGCTGAAACTTCCAGCCAAAGAGTTTTACCTTTACCAAAGAGGGTTTTACCTGCATTGCTTCCTGACTTCTATTATTTGTTGATATGGGGGCAGCTGAAAGAAAAATTATGCTGAAATCCAAGATTATTTTAATGACTTTAAATGGCTTATAGATGGGAGGAAAAAGATAAGTGGAGTTCAGGTCTGTCAAAATGTTTATTAGGTTTGTTGTTTAGAGATGTTATGTTGCATATTAAAGTTTAAAAAGCTGTAATCAGTAAAGACATGTGCAGGCAATCCTGCTAGGCAAAGAAGAATGTAGCAAGGTGAAAGTTAATGTTTTCCATCTCTCAACAGGCTAAAAGTGAACAAATCAGTGTGAGACACCTGACATCAGGGAACTGGGAAGTTATCAAAATCCTGGCATATGATGAAAATACTCAAAAGATGTAAGCACTATCCACTTTTTAATAAAAATATTCAAGTTATTAAAGTTGAATCCATTAAACTCAAAATTAAACAACAATATTTCTTTCATTTTGGAGCATTACCATTACTTTGACACACCTGAGTACATAAGGTGCAGTTTTTAAGACAATTCATCTGCCATTCTTTTCCTAAATGCTCTTTTATGCAGAGGGGAAGAATCACACTGTGATATCACTTGACTCTGTATTTTTCAGAATAAAAGGAATCAACACACAGTGCAGCAATAATAACATTTTGCTAACTTCTTTCCTGGAATCCAGATAAGAAGTCATAATAAATTTTCAGTACTTGATGAAACATCACACCTTTACTGCATGAGGTCTCAGAGTTTTGGGGATCTGATCCAACTTCATAAATTCAAATTATTTGTAGAGATTATCAGAGCTCCTGATTCTCAGCCACACAGAACTCTTTTCAAAGCCCATCTTAGTGAGAGAGTGGAAGGAAATGCAATGCATATTTGGTGCTTTTGGGGAGGAGTTTAGAACTAACACAAAATGTCTGAAGGCTTCACCTGACTTCAGTGGATCTTGTTTAATTTTCACTATTAGCTGTCCATGGTAAAAAATACACAAGCTTATCTAACTCTCATTTGCTTTAAAATAAATGATATTTCAACAAGAACTTTTTTTGAGGCTGCAAGAAGCCCCATCTTTTCCACTGGTACTGGAGAAAACCTTTTTTTTACAAGTCTTTCTATAGGTTTTGAAAATATATCTGTAGAGAATTTCCTGGTACTTCTGCAAGGCCCAGGGGTAAAAATGAGGTCTGGATGCAGTCAGGCTGCAGAGAGGTGACAGATGTCACAAGGGCTGTCTCAGCCACTTGAGGGATTGCCTTGGCCTCCTTCTGCCTGTCACGCAGAAACTTTGTGGGGAATCTCATCAGGGAAACATCAAAGGCTTGTCTTGGGGTTCTTGTAAAGTCTCTTTGAACCCGTGCAAAGTAGATAGAAGAAAAAGTTGGTTTACAGCTCAAAAAGGTTCTCAGATCTCATAAGACTTACTGTAATATATGAGATAATTTCATTGTGACCTTTATCTGCTATTTGGGTTTATATTGAAAACTCTTGGGAGTGAAGCAGAAACTTTCTCTTCTGCATTTTTTAATATGCAGAGAGGTGTCCTGATTGCTACAGGAGCTCCTGGGCATCACAGGAATCAAAATAACAAAATCCTGTTTTCATCACAGTTTTAACAGGAAATTGTATAGCTTCTGAAATAACTACTAACTAATTCTGAAATAACTAATCTGTATATTGGATCTAAGTTTAATCTTGGAACTTGGGTTAACTGCTACTTGGGTTTATATATAAGTATCTGATCTTCATAGATATTTGTGAACTTTTAATTTTTAAAAGTGTTACTTACGGTGTCTCTCACTTCTCTAAACACTACCCAAACCAGACAGTTTACCAAACTGAGTTTTAACTTTTTTCCTCTTTTGGACACAGTTATTTCTTAAGCACTGAAGAGTCCCCAAGAGGAAGACAGCTGCACAGGTAAGAGGTACATGGGGCTGTGTTATCAGCTTCTTCATCCCAAGCCATAAGTGCTGTGGTGCTTGGATGATCATTTACATGTTGTAAAAATTAGTATGCTTGAGCTGTAACAAAGAAACTGCCACAGCTTTTCAAAATTAAAATTGCCATTTTCTGAAAAATGGAAAAGTTTCTAGCAAAAAATGTTTTTACCAGTTACATCTTCATTAGTCCTTTATAAGCATCTAAAAAGTTAAACCTAAATACAAGCATTTAACATGACTGTGTTTTACTAAATAAAAGTATTTATAGGGTTTAGTCATGTACCTTAAAGTGTGGGGGCAAATCACCTTATTTTCAGTGCTTAAACCTGAGGCTAGTGAGGTTTTCATGGTTTCCTACTAATGCTGATATTACCCTCCAGAACTGTGAGTTATTGCAGTGCCACTGGTGCTTTGGGCAGCTTTTGGATCCTGTCCACACAGCCAAGGTTACTTTGTTATATTTTATTCTGATATAAATTGTTTCTGATCATTTTCCTGCCCCAGTGTATCAACAGTGGGGTCATTGAACCGTCAGTGTCTCTCGTGTAACTTCTTGAAGGACCAGTGCACGTACTTCAGTGCAAAGTTCAGCCCCATGAACAGGCATTTTCTCCTGCACTGCAAAGGTAAGGCAAATGCACAGGGTGCAATGCTGCTTGCTTCTGAATTAATGTATTCCTTGAGAAGGGCATTAGGCTGGACTCTAGCATTGAGGTCAGCAGTGGGTTACTCAAAGTTCTTCTGTACAGAGCCTATTCTAAGACTGCAAGTAAAGATGCTCTGTGAAATGATTAAATTAAAGATGTTCTGCTAAATTATGAGTGATGTCAGAAAGCTGCTCTAATCCTGACCCCTCTGTACAAGTAAAGGACATGAGCTTACATTCACTCTAAATAGAAGTCCTTCACCAAAAAATTCAGAATTTTGGTGATGGTACTTTGATTTGTAAAAGTTTATCGTTTTACATATTGGGATTGATCTTGTGTGAATATACGTAGTTCAAAAATGAGGACCTGTGTTCTCTAGCAGTGTTTGTACACATGTATGTGCAGTGTATCTATACACCCCCATAATTATGTGTATGGGTGTATCTGCCAAAAAACAGGTGTGGTTTAATCCCCAGAGACAGATCCTCTCTATCAGTGCAATGGTAATAAATAACTCATAGTGTTTTACTGTTAGCTGCATTCCAGTAGCACTAAATGGCACCAGTTGGCTTCAGAACTTCTGTATAAACAAAAATTTAAACCATCCCACACAGAGAAAGTTATAACCTACAGATAGGAAATAAACACTGATATATAAGTGATAAAAAAAGGTTCAGAAAAGCATGAGACAATGCATAATAAAGTACATAGTTAGACTTGTTGTCCTTGAAACTTGAAAAATTTTGCAGACGCTATCCCCTCAGCATTTTTTTAATAGCTAGGATCAGAGTGCAAAGAGTAGAGGACAATTCATCTGAAATACATATGAATAGCTCATTTTATATTCATGCTTTATCTCTATTTCTTTCACAACTCTACTATTTTTCCCCCCACAAAAATAAAATACCTGCTGACTTGAGCATTGAATGTATCCAAACAAAGAAACTATGAATATATATTGGCTAAAATAAGGGGTTTGTTTTTGGTTTTGTTGTTTTGGGTTGGTTTTTTGTGGAAATGCACCTACATAACATAGCTGATTAGAAGGAGAATGTACAAACTGTATGATTTATACATGGTTAAATCTGCAGCAGAAGTGATGGAGCTAATCTTGAGGTCCTTCTCTGAGTAATGAGCTCCTCATGCTTCAGGCAGAGTTTTCCCTTGTGCTTGACGTAATCCCTATGGGGTAAATCTCAGATTCTTGCAGGAGAGAGGGTTGATGAATTAGGAAGAGTTTTTTGCCCTGAATCAGCAATGTGCCCGGGTCCAAAAGCATCTTGTTACTATTTTAGCAAAATATATTCAGCCTGTAATTTTTAATGTGCTTCTCTGATATAAAAATGTGGATGCCAGTAGGAGGTTGTGCATGTGATTACTCACAAGCTCACGACTTTCAGTGACTTTGGCAGTTCTCTGTTTGAGCTGGGAAGGCTGTAGATGATCATCCTCCCAGGATTAAACCTACATTCCACTGAGTTGCAGTAGAGTACCCTGAGCTGTAAATGTTGGGCAGGGATGCTAAACCACTGTCATTAATTTTTTCTGCCTCTAACATTAATGTAGAGTTAATGCTGGCTGGGAGTTGTTCAGGGTCATCTCCTGTGTTTCCTCAGAGCTTGGCAGGTACAGCAGCAGCATGGCCCCTGTGGAGTGCCAGGGCCCTGGGCTGGGCTGGGCTGGGCATTTGGCAGTGTCAACACTGGTGGCAAGGTCACCACAGAACTGGCATCAAAACTCTTCTGCTTGTGAGAGTATGAGCAAACTGCTTTGAGGAGACAAGTGGTGCATCTGCTGTGTGCATACGCACTCATTTTCCCACAGCAAAAAGCCTTCACCCAATTGTTACAAAAGCAATTTGCCCAGAAAAGCCCTTGGGGGACTCTGGACTGGTTCTGTCAGTGTAAGTTGCAATTCTTCAACCTCTTGTTCATCCACAAGCACCTTTATTAGGATTGTTTTTCCTTCTTAGTTTCCCTCAGCCAGGAGATCTCTCTCATTTCACCAGCTGTATCTATCTCCAGAGACTCTTCTGAGTGAGGAGTTATTTCTTTCCTGGTAGATGGAGGACTGGCTCCTCAGCCTCTCAGTTGTGGCAAGCACATCCTTTGCACTTACTTTCTACACTGCTTGGGGATTTTTCCTTTAGCACTTCACAAACACTAGCAAGATATTTTTCTCTCCACTCAAATAAGATAGTTTAGAAAGGGAGTAATTGTTTCTCCCCTTTTATACAGTAGGAAGTAAGCTGTGGATTGGGGTTAGTGATAGGAGGTCAATGGGAAATCCAAGTATTGTGCTTTGTTCTGATGCACTGAAACACAATGCCTCTGACACAAATTTGTCTCTTTTTTTCCCTCTGATCGGCATTTTAATCTACTGCAATCTGCCCTTTTTCAAAATGTCATTATCCTTCCATCTTTTAGTATGACAAATAGAGATAGGCGGGAAAATGCTGGCGCTTCCCTGCTCAGAAATGGTCTTTCTTAAATAAGAATTGAAAGCAAAATGACAAATTCAGAAGTAAAAAGAGCTGGAAATAAAAACAAACCAAAGCAAAAGAGACATCTTATGAAATTATCTTAGAGAGCTAAGGCAGAAAGCTGTGATTTGTCAACAGTCTACCTGTAAGATTTTTGTCAATCATCCCCCTTGAGAGAGAGAATGAAACTGATAAAAATCATCAGTGAAGGCTGTGAATGTCATCATGCTATTTATTTCAGGTATTTACATTTCCCTAGGCTCATGCCATAATTAATTGAGAGAGACAACCTCTCAAAACACATAAATTAAGCTCTGTCTCTTCACTCTCAAAGGGAATTGTTTTGGTTTTTTCTCAAAAAGAAAGTTGTAACTCCTAATTTCAAAGGGTCCATGCCTTCATCTGCCATAAGGTCTTCAAGGACTGCAGCTTTTCTATAATTTTCTTCATCACCCAGTAGTGACTGAATGCTTGTAATTTAAGCACTGAGGTAAAGAGCTTCTCATGTGTAAATTCCATGTTGGGGGTGGGGACAAAAGATTTTCTTTGCAGGTTTACACTGCTGGGGATCTTCAGAGCAGGGACAGCAGACTCAGCCACTTCTGAGTATGCTGAATGCTTGGTCATGCCAGTTTCACATGCCACCTTGTGCACTTGTACAGTAGCTGTTGGCATGAAGAATTTTTCCTTGTTTTTGGTTTCTTAATGGTGCAGTGAAAATAAAGTATGTGAAATGGGATTAGACCACATCACACCTAGATTTAACAGTGATGCTGTTGGTTTTGCAGAGTTGGCATACCAAGGGAGCTTCTTAAACAGATAATAATGCGAAATATTATTTTTTCAACACATCTGTATTTTTTTAATAGAGAAAATCAGTGGATATTACCATTAATTAATTTCCCAGTCAACCTGTCAAACTGCTATATTTTAAACAGTACCATTAAGTGCATCCATAATTTTTTTTTTTATTTGTCACTTAAAACTAAAACATGGAGATTATTAAAGGAAAAAAAAAAGGAATTCTCTTTCTGGGGGCAGGGTCTGGGCTGCTGAACAGGCAGAAGGCACTGTCTGTTTCACACTTGGTTGGAACTGTAGCCCAGCTTGTGTCATTTCCAAGAGGTACCAGTGGAGTTCCTGCTGTGTTTAAAGGGAATTGTGTGTATGGAGCTTCCAGGATCCTGTTTTGTCTGGTAACTGGTGCTCCCATTCTTTGTCACTGAACTACAGAGTACAAGCTACCTCACCTTTCCTCTGTTTTTCTTCTCTCCTCAAAACAGGACCAGGTGTTCCAGTTGTAAGTGTGCACAGGACAAGTAATACTGCAAGTGAGTATACCTTGTGAAATAAGTAAGTTTTCTTATCATCCCTAATTTCATTGGGGAGTGTGGGATAGGAGAAAATAAGCACATGAAAATGTCATGCAAGTACATGAAAACTAATTCATATAAAGTGTTATTAATTACCTTTTAGCAACATCCACATCAGCAAATGGTAAGGAAAGTGTTAATTCTAAAACTTTTCCAGACTTTTAGATATCTTTTGGACTAAATGCACGTGACTCATCTTCTGTTTACACTTGAGTAAATTAGATGGCAGGTTGGTCTTCATCCTTTTCACTTCCTATGTAGATCATGCTGCCATTGCAGTACACCTTCTGTGTTTTTAGAGATGTTTTTAAAGTTAAAATCCAATTGTGTTGAAGTCAGGTGCAGTCCTTGGATGATTGATCATAAAAGCTAACCTACATATGATGATTTAGTCCTTCTATTTCTTGAGCCAGAACAACTCTACTGCCATTTTCAATAAAGACAAATCCAATAATAAAGGCTTTTTAGGAGAGTATTCTATACCTCTATTTGTCAAGTTTTACCCATCATTTTCTTGTGTATTGATGCCAATGTTTACTGTTACTGTTTCCTGGCTGCTGAGGTGCTTTTTAGTTGACTGTCCTTCAGCAGTTGAATTTTCCTGGTGATGCAGGAGAGGTAAATCTCTGCCACCTCCAGCTCCACTGTGACTCCACTAGCATTGAAGTGTGGGTTACAGGAATGGGGGACAACTTTTCATTCAAAAGCACTGAACTAACTCTTACATATCCTCATTTCATTAATTGGATTATTCTCAGAATTTTTCCCAGAATCAAGAAATCCTGAACTGTACCCATGTGCATCCCCTTTGTCCTGGGCCACTCATTGTTCAGTGGAGCTAACCTTGCATGTTGAAGTACCATCCTGATAAACAGTGCCATGCTATGAAGTGTTAATTAATATCTGCACTTGAGTTTACTTTTTTTAAGCCCCTCCCTTTTTTTTTATGCCATTGTTTGTGTTTGCAAAGCCCAGTTCCACAGCACACTCAGGGCAGGGAGTTTTAACCAGCTCAGTAAAGGGTCATTGCTCAAATAAATGTGTTTTAGACTTCTGTGGAGCTCCTCGTTTCTGTGAAGGCAGGCTTTTGCTCTTTACT
This sequence comes from Motacilla alba alba, assembly GCF_015832195.1. Taxonomy (NCBI): domain Eukaryota; kingdom Metazoa; phylum Chordata; class Aves; order Passeriformes; family Motacillidae; genus Motacilla; species Motacilla alba. Next base: position 8,048,155 of record NC_052022.1, read on the forward strand.
ACCTGCATCTAAAGTACTATGGAGTGTGAATTACTGAAATTGAGATTTATGTGCAGCACCTTAGAGTAAAAAATAAAGCAAGTCAGGGTAGAGGGATCTTGTTTGTTGTAACAACAAAAAGCCAAATAATAAGAGAGATAATTTACCATTAGTGTTTCAGTGGAAGATGAGATTATCCTCTTCAATTCATAAAGGAATGATTAAGGATTATTTCAATTATTCCATCCTCAGACTATAATTATACCATTTTGGTTGACTGCCCAGAACAAGCATTCTCCTCAGATTATCTGTTTTGGCCCTAAGTGAAGAGTTTATTATTTAATTTAAAAAATCTAAATTTTGGAAGCAAGATCGGTAATTTGAGTTAAAAAAAAAGAACAAATTAGCCATTCTTTCATGTGTAAAAGAGTTGCTTCAAATTAGTCTGCAGCTTTAAACCAAGCTGATGATCTTGCTCTTGGCTGAAGGGCAGAAGACAATAAGGACATGCAGTGACCACATTTAGCTCTGCTGGTTGAATATTGACTTGGAATAGGTAATACTGGGGAAAAGGATGCCTGCCTAAGGCTTAGGATATTGTCCAGCAGAGCAGCCTAGTGCTGCTACAGCTGCTCTTAGGATTTGTCAGAGATGCTGATGTTCATGTTGGTCATCAGAAATTTCCTTGGTAGTGCATACTGAAATCAAAACCCTCCAAAGCCAGAAAAATGAACTGGATGTGTATCTTTTTGACTTGAAAAGTAGCTGCATTATAAGAAAAGTATTTACAGAAGAAATTAATTTACAAGATTAATTGCAAGATCGTTGCACATTTGTCCTTTTTGAAAATTTTTTTTAATCTTGATGTATCTCTTGTGTCATGATTCTCCATGCCTTTCAACATGTTTATTCTTCCTGTTTTCTAGAGTTTTATATTTTGGAAAATAACCCTGTGTTGAAAGAAGTTGTTCTTAAGAAAAAGAATTACAAGACTGAAATCAAAATGCTTCACATTGAGGATTACGGTAAATCTGGCAAAATGTTACTTTAGCAAGCCAAAAGCTTTGTTTCAGTTTTACTATTTTTCATCTGTGTAACTACCAGCCTTTAATGTTTTGCTCTTTTCTTAAAAGAATTCCCTTTACAGTTGTCACTGCCAAAAGATTTCTCGGATCGAAACCAGTATGCCCTTCTGTTAATAATGTAAGTATCTGTTTGGAATCACTCAAAATAATAAAAAAAGTGTTCCATAGGAAATATTTAAATCTGAAATTAGGTTGGTCTTTTTGTTGTTGTTTGGTTTTTTTTACCTTTTGTAGGAAAAAAATCTCATGGATTTGAGTTGAGAAATCAAAAGGCTTGTTCTTGGGAAGATTTTGTGACAGGTGCTGTCTGGTAGAGATGCCTGGGGGTTTTTTGTGCTAGTCAAACCTGACTGTGCTTTGCTGTACTTTCATGTTTGGGAGGCACTGGTGCTTCTGATGGTGTAGCTTTGAGTAGTCCTGCAGTGTTTCCTGGACTCTTAGTGTTCCTGCCCACAGAGCATCTCACTCAGAGCATGTACTTCTTTTTTATCCCTATGAGAAACGAGTAGACCTTCCAGAAGGGGCTCAGTTGAGCTGCATAAAGCAAAACTGCTTTTAGGAACTCCAGAATGAAATAAAAGTTACTTTTGATCTTCGGTGGTTGAAGGCATGATAGGCATGATCCAAAGTCTGTAGAAAAGCTGCATGGGAGGAGAATGGTATTCCCTGGAAACCTGTGCTGTTCTTTTAAAAGGAGATGGGGTGTGTGTTTCTTGCAGGGACAGTCAGCCTTTAAGTTACGTGTCTGCGCATGTGTAGCAAAGGAAAAGAACAGAGTCATGAGAGTACTTGAAGCCTACCTGGGAAAAGTGGTGATGGCCAGCTCAGGGCATCACTCCTGTCTCCACCCGAACTCAGCGTGGGTGGAGAAAGCGTTTCTGGACCTACAGAGCTTCTTCCAGTCCCAGCTGGAAAGAATTGATGCGAATTTCAGTACAGACATGTAGGAGTGCGCTGCTAAATTGATGAAAATGCCACGTTACTGAGCAGTGTCACCTGGAGGAGATGCCCAGATGTGTATTCATGCAGGGATGTCTGCAGTTAAATTTGAAATTCCAGCACATGGCCCCCAGATGTACAGATCCCCATTGTTGGGGATGTGAGGTGTTTACAGACCTGAGCTGCTGAATGATCCCAGATTCCTCTGCTCAGATCAGATAACAGGACAGAAAGGCATAAACCTGCTTATTTCTAAGCCCAGTTTGTGTTTTAAAACTCAGAATTTTCAGTTGTAATTATCTGCAGTTGTGGAAACTCTCTGCTTTAATTGGCTCACAAACACATTTTTCTTCTCTTGTGGAGAAACAGGACACGTGGATTTTATTTCATCTTTGCAGCATTTCCTGACATGATCTTGAGGCATGATTATATTTTAAGCAGCTCCTGTACAAGTGCCAAAGGCAAACTGACTGTGTGAGTTGACCCCAGCAGCACTGCAGGGACTTGCAAACACTTGTGCTTATTCCTGTTTCTGAGAGCAGGGAAACACAAAGGTGTAAGCAGTGCAACGCTTCCCTTTTCAAGTATCCTAGTAAATACATAATCTGCCATATGCAGCTGTGGGAAAATATGGGGTTATAAACTCGTGTAGGACCTAGAGAAGACAGAAGGGAAAGATCAGAAACCTGACAACTTCAAGGCCAGAAATCACAGGAAAAGAAAAAGTAAAAAAAAGCTAAAGAAAATACTATTTTGAATTGGTTTTTGATATCAAGAGTTGAAAGAAGTGAGAACAGTATTGAGTCAGAGTCTGAATTTAAACTTAGCAAAGTTGTTGGTACCTAGTGAGCAAATAATGTGGCCAAGTCATGATGTATGGTTATGTTTTATAATTGATTTTGGGTTTTTTATGATAGGCATGTAGAGTAAAAAGGAAAGTCATCAACTTATACATACAATATACAACAGATTTTTGTATCAACATTTATATTATGGAGACTTTGGTTCTTTTAGGTCAAATTCTTTGCAATACTGAATTCTTAATGTTAGTTTTAGCAGGAGTTATTTTTAGAAAACCTTACACACTAGTGAAAGTATGAAACTGAAAATTTTAAATCTGTCCTGGCTCATGTACTGTAGCATGTTTTGTGTCCTCCTTTTCCCTAGAAGAAAAAGAAATTACATTAAGCTGTATTTTTTCAGCAGCTTTTTACAGACTTAAAGCTAAGGTTGCCAGCAATCCCTTTTTCTATTAAAGAGGTCCCCAAATGAAATATAAAACTGCAAACTGTCACTGAAGTTATGGGAGGTTCCCTTGTGGGATGATTATTTGAGCCTAATAAATTCTGTCTAGCTCTTGAGAAAGAACTGTTGGATATCTATGGGTGCATAGGGGGTAATTTCTTGACCCACACAGCTCCAAATTGACATCCTAAGGTTTATTTCATGATCAGAAGTACTGCTTTCAAAAAAAAGAGAAAAGTATTCAGATCCAAGGAGAACATGTAGCTTTTACAGGGAATGTTGATTAGTTGTGTAGATGATATAATTTCCCAGATACTTGACTTTTCTGAGTCCCAGAGTGATACTGTTGGAACTGATGGAGAAACACCCTGTTCCTACTGCCACCAGTGTTAGATAAGAACTGGGGGCTGATGTCAAGTGCTGTCTTTTGCACTGCTCAGCTGCGCCTGCTTTCTTTCTTCCATTCTCAGCGATGATATGATTATCATTCTATTCCAGCTATTGAGAGAAAAACCTTTGAAAATGAGTGCTTATCAATGTCCTTGGTAAGACTGTTGGTTCAATTGTATGTTCATGTTTTTGGAAAGGAGAGTCTATAAAACATCTTGATCCAAGAAACATGCTCTTAGAAATATAAATCCAGCAGATACAAGAACAGAAAAGTGTAGTATTAGCAGAGAAGTGGGGTTTGCTTTCCCATCTCAGCAGCACTGCACTTTGAAGAGGGAAAAAAGAAAAGAGGAGGAAGGAAGGAAGGCAGGTGATGAGTGATTTTATTAGAGGGATGATGTTTGGTGTTACTTGCTTTTTTTCAAATCACTGAAAGCTAGTAGCCATTTCAAAGTTGCATGACTATGAAAAGGCTTGTGTATTCATGCAGGGATGTCTGCAGGTAAATTTGAACCTCCAGCACATGGCCCCCAGATGCCCGAGTGATAAGGTTGAATCCTGGAAGGAAGCTTGTACCAGAGCAATCTGGTCCTGGTGTGAACTGAGTACAGTTCCATGTAGACATCCTTAAGCTCAGCTTAGGGACCAGGACCTGGTTATGCTGTAGCCATCAGCATAAATAGTGCATGAACATTCATCCCTTAGCAGCTGCAAAGCAAGCTGCAATACTCAAATAGTAGGTCATTGTATTGCTGTGTTAAAATTTATGTCCATCTGGATGGCTGGGCTGCCTAACAGATCTCGTGTAGAAACCAGTTATGTTGGCTGGCACTCTTTTTCTTTCCAGAATTGTGATGAGTAGCCCACAAAATGTTACATAGATTAAAACACTTTCCTTTCTTCCATTTGTTCTCCTAAACCACTGATAATGTTTCACACTCAGTTTCCTTCTGATGTAATACACACAGTGTAGCTATACATTAGAGAGCTGCATGGTAATTGCCTGAAAAAGTGATTACCATCTCTTTTCTATATAATTAAGATCAAAGTTTAAATTTCAAATCCTTGATTTCCTCATTATGGTTCACCTTACTCATTAAAAAAGTTGGAAGATACTCTTCTTGGTAACACACAGGAAATGATTAAGTAAAGACTGGCATTTAATCTGGGTAATAAAATCAGAGCTGATAATCATTCTTTATTTTGCTTTGATTGTAATTAACCTCATTCCTTCAAATGTGTAGATAATGTATCTTAAATATCAGTATCTATTATTTAATGCCATTTAAAGTTGTCCAATATATAAGTTGATATTGTAAAACTGAATCAATAGAAAGATTGTTCTAGTATTTGAGGGGGGTTTATTTGTTTACTTGGTTTTTTATATTTTGGTCATAAGCAGGGGTTGGTTTACCTGCTTTTGAACGGATGAAGTTTTAGGCCTTGCACAAACAGTCAAACCTGTTTATGCCCCCAGTGAATGCACTCTCAGGACTGATAGCAAGATGAGGCAATAGGATTGGAAAGTGAATGTTTTGTGCAGCTTTGAGAACAAGCCATTAAAAAACTATAAAAAATATAACAGGCATAATGCAAATATAGAGAAATTTATGTCTGCTGTCTCTCTGTGGAGGACAGAAGCCCACCTCAGATACTCAATATCATTTTTTAGTGGCAACTGAAGAGTAAAGAGACCTTTTGGTGCTAATAGGAGTTCTGATATGTACCTCAATGGAAATAACTTTAAATGCTTATCACAGACTATTTATATGGACATTCTTGAAATAAACTAGCCACTGGAAAATCGCTTCCTAAAGCAATACATCAAACAACCCATCATGCAGGGCTGGACAATATGTAGTGCTTAAACTCTGAGCCCAAAAGTAGCCCAGCTATGACCTCCAAAATGAGCTTAGGAAACCAACACTGGCAGTTCTCACCCACTGAGAGACTTGCTCTGGTTCTGTCTGTTGTTCCTTTTTTATTGGAGGAATTCACTGAGGGTATCACCTTCGATTTAAAACACTTTTTGGGTTTAAGCAGTTTCTAGCTTAGAGAAGGGCTTATAACTGTAATGGTTCTTCTCCTATTCTTAAGTGTCTAGAAATATGTCTATATCTATATACACCAGGTGTATGTATAACCTGGAACACATATAAATCAAATATGATCACTGTGTTAGTTTTGTTCTCATATTTAAAGGGAGGAAAGCAGGCTGACTCACACATTTCACTTGTGTGGAATGTGTTAATCTGTTGGAAAGTTACCTAATCAAACATGGATATTTCTGATATATTATTGTGGAAAGTTAGAAGAACTTAGAAATAATTTTAACTGGTCTGAGGCTCCTATTGTTGGAAGTGGTGATAAATACTTTGTGGAAACATCTGTGTCAATGTGTAGTCCTTCTGAAAACCTTGCTCTGCGCAATGAGCAGAAATGGGAAGTATTGTTCTGCTCCTTATTGCAAATAATAATGATTATATACTTCCTGAATCGTGTGTTTTCTGCAGAGCTCGCTTGACAGTATTTCCAGACTCATTGCTTCACAATGTTAGTAATTAGTATAATCACAACTGAACTGGTTAAGCACACACAAAAAAATGCCCTTCTTTTCTTTTTATAAAGCCAAGTGTAAACCTGATGTGCAAGATAATGGTAAATCAAGCATAACATGTTGTGGCTGAGTTTGTAACCAAGTAATCCTGATTTCAGTACATGATATAGCAACTGAATAGATAGGTCTGACTGAATTTGAGAACACACACGTTCGTCATATGCTTGCTAATTAACTGGGTGATTACCTTGAAGATGGTCTGTGTTATCCACAGCCAAAGCCAGATACTGAATCAGCACATTATTGTATTTATAAGACAGGACTTATTGGAGGATATTTTATCTCTCTTTCCTCCCCAGGGCTTACATAAGTCTATTTGGCAAAATAATAATTTCTGTCTTCATCTTTCTTTCACCTTAGACAGGATATTCCCACAGACCATCCAATTTAATTTCCATACAGCCAGCACAGACATTTTTACATTTTAATTCGCATTCCACTGGCAGATGCAGCCTGCATAGAACTATTTTGCATTTTGTACAACTTCATGGTAGCCTGTTCTTTTATTCTGTGTTTATCTTGGGGGAAAATAATGACAAACTTCCCTTTTAAAACTGACATTTTATTTTCTTTGAAAGGAAAATAGTGTACTTGGCTTCAATGGAAAATCTTATTATTCTTCTAGAAACTGAATTCTCCCATTCTATTTCACCTTTTGTGCTGTAAACCACCTTTTTTTTTTTTTTTTTTTTTTTTTGGTCATAAAATAGACTTATCACTCCTGCCTGCATCCATTTCTTGCTATGAATTTTGATGGAGAGAATAGAATTTTCTCCAGTGTATGCTTTGGTCTTCTTTGTACTCTATTTCAAAAAATCTATTCAAGGATACAATAATGCAATTATTTTTGTTTTCTCAGATGACATCCTTCTTAATAGTCTTATATATCCTACAAAATGGTAATCAGGGTGCTGAATGAATTTACCTCATTGTGCGTTCAGTGAGACTTAACAAATTCTGCATGAGCCTTCCCAGAACTGAGCTAGCCATTAGTGATTTTATTTGGGGATTTTTCCTTCACTTTGTTATAAGCAGCACTACCCGCTTTAATTTTCTGTGTCCTTCAGCAAAGTGTATTCAGGTATTGGCAGCACCGCAGCACAATGGTTATAAAGTTAAAGAAATTCTTTTGCTGCAGGGCTTGCAGCCCTAATGGGATGGTATTGATGGGAGTGACAGTAGCTCAGCAGGGTTGCATAACCAACTGAACTCTGCCACGTAGGCTAAATAAAATATCAGAGCTCGGCACAGTGCATCACATTGTCAATAGTCTTCGTTTGTGTCTGGTGTGTTGGTATTTGCAGTGATGAAGCTCCAGGCAGCCAGTTGGTTACAGATAAGTTTCACATTGACTGGGACTCAGTGCTTGTCAACTCTGATAATGTCATCGTAGCTCGATTTGATGGCAGAGGGAGTGGATTTCAAGGCCTCAAGATCCTACAGGAGGTCCATCGATGCCTAGGATCAGTGGAAGTGAAGGACCAAATAGCAGCTGTAGAGTACGTATGTGCAAACTCTTCTTGTCTTTCACCCTGCCTCCACCTGGATGAATGAGCACTTGGACTAAAACTGCCCAGAATGTTTTCTCTGCATTGTTCATGTTTGGTTTTTAATGTAGTTGCAAATTTTGAAACCATAATCCTTCCATTACAAACAGCAAGTAAAACATCAAAGAGGTGTTTTTGGGGTTTTCTTTGAGTTGGTGCTTCTCTTTGACAGAGCTGTCTTGCTCTGTGCAATCCAAATAGGCCACCTGAGCTAATTCCTGTTTTTCTATATTCTGTAGGTAAGTTTCTTGCTGTCCACATTAACATATAAATGCATTTGTGTTACAATATTTTAGGTCTATACCATAGGATACTGCTCTCAATTACACCACTAGAACTCCATTTGCTTTGTGCAATTACTCCAGATCTCTGTGGTAGAAATGAGAGCATTTTGGCAAATGCCTGTTGTTTCTCATTTGCATTATCATTCTTAGACTGATATAATTCTACCAGCTGCAGAAAAGAGTCATTTCAGTCTGTGGAGTAGTCATGTATAGCTTGGACAACACTCCTTACTCAGGGTGCCCATGTCAAAATGGCTCATACCAAGGTCTGGATGGACTTTTTCTGAGGTTTCCCAGGGAAAGACAGATTTTAAGCCAGATATTTTTTCTTCTTTTGAAATGGGTCAATGCTTCAACCATTCCATGAATAAGCAGCTGTGTCTGATAGTTCCCCTCAGGTTATTCTGTCTTTTCTGTATAAAATTCACCACAGGTGATTAATGGACTTGATGAGAGAATTAATTATTTGTATAATTATCTAAATTCAAGAAGTTCCATTCATCTTACCTTCCTTTAGCTGGTGCTAGGCAGCTGGTCAAAGCCAGTTATTTAAGCTCTAGTCAGTGGAAAATCCTGCCATTTCTGAGGGATGACCCTCCCCAGAATGAGAGAAGTTTCCAACATGAGTAGGAATGCTAAAGGGTATCTCTCTTCTCTCCATTAACTGAAAAGCAGATGTAAATGGACAATTTAGACAAGATGCTTAAATTCAGATATCTAAATTAGGTGAGATTGGCCAAACACCAACTGTTTGCCTTATGAAAAAGGAATTAGGAAACAAATCACATTTCCCAGTGCAGTACTACTTGTAGGGATGTAATTTCTTATTCTACCTGATCTCCATGTATGGCAATTCCTTAATGCACTAATAATGTTATTTACATACTATATTCAGAAAGTAGAATCCACCATTTAACTTTGACAAAACTAAAAAATAAACTTTTTTTTTCCTTTCAGATCACTTCTGAAACAGCCCTTCATTGATCCTAAGAGACTGGGTATATTTGGAAAGGTAATGTGCAAAAAGAGCAGGCTGTATCATCATGATTATTTAAGAAAGTGCTGTCAGTTCATAAACAAATATATTTATATATTTTCCAAAGACAATTTTAGTTATTAAAACAGGAAAAAAAGCCATCCGTAGTTTACTCTCTGTTCTGTACAGTATTTTTTTCTCAGAGCAAGTATTTAAGTCAATAAAAATCAGTTTTATGGTATAACACTATTTGCATTTCAGAATCTGAAGGAGAAAGTATTTGTTTAAAATTTTGCTTCTTGCTTTCTATAGAAATTCTTAGTAGGGACTTGGGTTTTGTGAAAGCTTGTTTGTTACAGTTTTATATTTGAGCTGCAGTTAAATTGACAATGTTGTCCTATAAAATACAGGTTTTATATCTGAATGTTTTGCTGACCCTTGAGCTTAGCTGAGCACCTGCCCTGTGGTGCTGTCAGCAGTTCCTCGTTGCACCAGTGAGAAATCTTGCTTTTGCTATTTTATCAGCTGTGTGTCATTGCCCCTAGCATGCGATATAAGAGGCAAAGGCTCGACTTTTAGTAGCAAATTAAACAGCATTTTACTGATGTCTATTAAAAAGCAGCAATTAGAAACACCCCACAACTGCTGCTTCATCCATGAACCGGCATGTGCAACCTTTAAAATTTGTTAAATTGTTGTTTTTTGTTTTTTTTTTATTAAAAATGAGGCTGTTTTCTGCCTTTGAGCTCAAAGCAGTAACAAACCCTGATCAAGTACCCCCCAGTCATCACTTTTAAGAGCAGCATGTGTTTCTCCATGAAGTGCCTTAGTTCTCACTCTGCTGCTGAGTTGCTGCACAGCCTCAGGCAAGTCATTTAACCTGCCTGTCTCAGCCTGTCTGGATGCGGGATGAGGAGATTGACATTTACCTCCTGCATGGTAGCATTTTGAGGACTGGCTGATGTTTCTGACTGTTATTAACATTTCACATGAACATGACCTTCCTCAAAGATCTGAGCTCCTGCTGCACTCCTTGAGCTAAGAAAGAAACTCTCACTGCAAGAATTTCACTTGGGTCAAAACCAGTATTTGGGTTGTAAGGGAGCAGCCAGAGATTTTCCAGCTGAGGATGTACAAGCAGGGCCAATTTCATGCACCAGGTGATCGTGGCACACACTTCTATTCAGGTTTTAATGCCTGTTACCAATGTATGTGAAAGTACACAGGCACAGAAGCATCAACGTTTCTCCATATCCTCTTCCTCTTGCAATCCTTTGATTGAAAATACTGTTTCTGGAATGAAATCCCTGAGCAGCCAGAATTGCTTGGTTTTGCCTGCAGAAATTCTTTTCATTGCTACTTGGAAATTCCCACTTGTTTTCTGCCAGAGATTCGTCAGTATCTTTTTTCCTGAGAGTGATGTGATGAGACAGTTACTGAAGAGCATGCCTGTAACCATGCCTTTACATATCTGCCAAGACCTACCCCAAATTTTCTTTTCTTTCACAAAATATTATTGATTGCCATGTTCCTGCATTTATTTTCTGAAAACGGTGTTGAGGAATGAAGAGTGAGAAATTCAATAAGCTTTCGACACTGCTTTGAATTCAGGGAAATTTCCCCTTTCCAAGTTAACCTTTCAGAGTTGTTTTTTACCGTCAAAAGAAAAAAAACCATAAAATTTAAAAGTCAGTTTTATAATTAACAATAAAAATATATTTAACAGCTTCTTGAGGTTAATTGTATTTTTCCTCCACTCTGCTTGTTTTAGAATCAATTAAAAAACTTTTCAAAAACTCATTTCTTTTATATCACATACAAGAACGTGATAGGCAAACAAGTTGGTTTTTTTAATCCTTTCTATGCATTAAATTTGCCGTACTGATGGAAACAGAATATGCACTTTGCTTGAAAATAAGTTGACTTTGGAATGGCTTAGTGCTGATGTCATAAAGCTGGACTTTGCACACTTTCAGAGAGCTCTCTAAGAGGTTTCAGAGCTACACAGAAGTAAAATTCTTGTCACAATTGGTGGTGTCAATGAGGCACAAGAGTAACTAGACTGTCCAGAAGGGCACAGTGAGGAAAATTGCCAGGCAATCTGTCAATGCCCCCGTGCTTATTTCTGTGAGGGGTGCAAGCCTGAGTGATGCCTGATCCAAGGGCCTTTCTGAGCTGTTAGACAGCCAAGTGTGGTTCCATGGAGTTTGTGGTTTTATTCATGGAAGTAAAAAGGGAGTTTAAAAATAAGTTGCAATTCTACAGCCAATGTCTTTCTAGAAAATGTAGCAATTAGGCTGCAACCCCAGAAACCCAGCAGGTGAGTGAGACAGCACATGTTCTTGCATCAGGGCATATGGAATAGCAGTGTCACTGTGAAATGCTTCTAAGAATTGATAAATAACTCTCTCTGTAATGTTTTTGTCCTGGAAAACCTGGCTGGAAGGAAGGACACAGGCACAAAGGGAAGAAACTCTCAGGAGAATTAAACAAGCTCTTAATGAAAACATGGAATAAATAATAAATAACCTGGCAATACCTATCCTTGGATTAAAATTGTGCTGTGGAGCTACTGGGCAAGACACAAACAGAATATTAAACAAAAGTAAAAGCAGAGAAAACCCAGAGGCAGAGAAAAGTTGCTATTCTCTTAAGCTCTTTGAATTATACAAATTACTGCTGCCCACTCAGAAATTCTGTCTTAGGTGAAATCTACTTCTGCTCATGAACAGATCTGGATGGCTCTTGGCCTCCTGGGCTGAAATTGGTATGGGAAAGGAATATCTCAGTTTCCCACACATTTCCTTTGAAAATCCAGCTCCTATTTGGTATTTTCTTCAGTATGTCCATCCCTTAATATGGATTGTTTGCAGAGAACAAGAAACCTCTTTCCTTATATTTCTTAAATAAGGTTAAAGGGTTTTCAAATATTACCATTCTTCCACAGAAATCATCTGTTCAATAAATATTTAGACATGAAGAACAGGAGCAGGCAGCATTTGTAAAAGTCCATGAGAAAACTGTAAGCACTTGATGCATAATCTTTGGATCTGCTGGTGTTTTGCATTATATTTTCCCTGTCATGGGATAATTTTGTCTTCCTGAAGAGTGTTGTGCCAAACACAAAACAACAACAACAAGAAAATACCTGAAGAAATACCAATTTTTCAGTACCAATGAAGGGAAAACAGATAGCAAGTAGAGAAATTTGATGAGCCTGTAATATACGAGTAAATCATTGATTCCAGGTGCCACATTCAGAATTCCATTTTCTGTGAGTCTAGAATGATTACAGGTGTACAGCAGTGGATTACCAGTGTCATTTCAAGGAAATCTGTGGTTTCAAGTTAAAGCTTCCACAGAGGTTTCATGACTCTCTGGTATCAGCCCATCCAGGGGAGATGTGTTAGACTTTGGAGATGGTGAAGAAATGTTCAGTACTCATTAACTGCATAGATTAAAAATCATGACCAGGTCAATGAGATCTGTATGCCCCCTAAACTATAAAAATTATACCACTGGATTAGCATAGTGGCCTTTAGCTTTATTCTTGCTAGAATGAAATAAGTCAACTAAAATTTCCATCCCATTGTTAGGGATACGGTGGCTACATTACATCGATGATCCTGAAATCCAGCGAGCGGCTCTTCAAGTGTGGAGCTGTGGTGGCACCAATCACAGATATGAAGTTATATGGTGAGTACTCCCTGCCCTAAACCTGTGGATACTTTATTCAAAAGGCCTTTTATTCATGGAGCTGCTATTTAACTAAGGCAGAGAACATAACAATGTTAGTGAGATTTCACTTCACTGTCTTGGTCTCTTCTTTAAATGAAAGTAAAGCTGTCACTGGGACAGTTCACCAAAACCCACAACAGACTTGGTTTATTATTGACAGCGCTGATTTTGCAGTTACCTCATTTCTTAAGAATCCTTTATGTGTATCAGCATGAATCCAGTCTTTTATTAGGAATGAATCCTTTAAGGTTAGCAGTGAATTCCCTACAGTATCAGCCATGTTGTCATTCAATCACAGGTTGTTTGGTTCTGTATGTGAAGTTTTGGGCACTGTGATACACAGGAAACTAGACCAGATTATTTTAATGGTCTGTTAGACCTTCTTTGGGGTTTAGCTTGTGTTTTCTTTTGGGTTTGGGTTTTTTTATTGTTGGTTTGGGATTTTCTTTTGTGGGGGGAGTTGGCTGATTTTTGGTTGGTTTCCTTTTTTAACTATTTAAAAGTGGGCTTAAATGGTGCATCAAAATAGTACATTCTGTGTCTCGAAATTAGCATCTTGACTTCATGGCTTAAATAGCTTCTGACTTTAAGTCAGAAATGATGAGTTTTAAAATAGAAATAACTTGAAATTCACAAGATTTGTTATTTTGTTTTGTTTTTGTTTTTACAGCATCAGCTTTTTCAGAAAGATACCTTGGGATTCCATCAAAAGAGGAAATTACCTATCAGGTAAGTTAACATAAACAAGTAACTTAAAATGACCATTTTACTCTTAAAATGCAATTCAATTTCAGCTTTGTGTGTGTTTGTTCACTAGGCATCCAGTGTATTACACAATCTTCATGGTTTAAAAGAAGTGGATTTGCTAATAGCTCATGGGACAGCTGATGGTAAGTATTTACAGATACAGCTAATTTGGAGTCAGAGCTTCTAATAGGCAGGTGTTCAAGGGCTGATGAGGCACACACCTAGCAAGTACATTTGCAGTTTCTTTTTCCTTCTGATAGGATTTTTTTTCTTTTGTTTCCACTGTCAATTCTAACTCTGAACTCGTTTTCAGAAAAGACACTTTTCTTTGCTGAGGATTTGCACCTTTAGGGTGCTGTGTGTTTTAATTTGTTTAAATCTTGTGGACCACTGTGATGCTAGTGAAAGGTATTACGTGAATTATTGATAGAACAACATACATTTTTAATGTTGGCTTAAATTCATACAAATTCTGCAGAAGTATCAGTACAACTGGTGAAGTACATCACCAAATGGGAAGTTAATCTTTTCATCTAAGTAATTACAAGGTACTTGCAAACCTTCTGAAGCTACACAGAACCTTTTAATAGCACCAATACTTTTAGCAGTAGATTAAGACAGAGAATGAGTAACACAGGGTAAGTTCTAGCACTTTAGATGGAATCATAAGATGTATGAATTGAGATAATTTTTAATTGCTGATTTCACTGCAGTGTATTCTTCTGAACTTTCTTAACTGATGTCTAAAGAATGAGCTTTGATGCAAGCACAAATTACAGTGATGCAAACAGCTGCTCTGTACAGACTGACACTCCTACTTCTTCCCCAGTATTTTCTGGTGGATGTGGGACAATGCAAGGTTTCTTACTCAGTCTGAAGGGATAAGTGCCTCTCAGTGGCAAGAGTCGAGGTGACAGTGCCCATGCACAGCTGTCACAGTGCCAGCCCATCGTCCCTGACTTGTCAAACCCATGTTATGGATCCAAAGTGCAACGAGACGGGTGCAAACCCTGTCCAGTTCTTCTCCCCAGAGCACAGTAGGAAGGGTTGAATATAAACTGGGTGACTGAGGAGGCATGAGGGGCTCAGGCTTTACTGATTGCAACAGGCAGTAGCAATTTCTGCCCCTCTGAACCCTCTGAGCTGGAGAGAACTGGGGCTTTGATGGATATCTGAGCAATGCAGGGTGCTCTGGCCTGGGAGTCTGTCTGCTGCCCCTGTTCGATATCCCATCCAGTGACACTGCCCAGCCCACTTGCAGCCCAAGCTCTGCAGGGTTAGGACATGGTAATCATGGCTTTGCCACACAAAAATCAGGTTACTGATAGGTTCCAGGAAGTCCATTACCTAAAGAGTGGGGTGTAATGACCCTGTGCAAGCAATAGAAAATGCAGTGTGCTTTCTTTCAAGCAAATTAGAAGATGCCATGATGTTCAAACAGAAAGGTTTTACACATCTTTAAGCTATCACAGTATGTGTAAATCAAGGGTAAACAGAGGAGACCTCACTAAATTAAAAGTGTGGCTTCCCCTGGGGCTTCCAGCTCCTTCTCCAAAACCTCTGCTGTAACACCCTGTTGCTGGTGGGGCTGCCCTTAGAAATAGACAGCTTCAGATCCAGTAATTACAGAGCCTCAAAATGTTTTCAGCCAAAGCTGTGTAACAGATAAGTATTTCATATTACTGAAGCTGTTTCTAATAATATCTAATGTTTTCTTGCAGCTAAAGTTCACTTCCAGCATTCAGCAGAACTAATTAAGCGTCTAATAAAAGCTGGGGCTAATTACACTATGCAGGTATGTGCACCTGTGACTTTTCCTATAAACATAATAGAACATTTAACCTCCTGTTGCTGTTTCTTCACTGCAAAGGACCCTCTCTACCACAACACAGTGGTATTACCTCAATTTGCAGTTAGAATTCTGTTTAATCCCATTTGTCTCACTGTTTGTGTGGATATCAGGAGCTGGATCATCTTGTTCTCCTGGGCTCTTTGTCCTCTCATCTTTCTCTTTTCTACCTGTTTATCCTACAATGCTATACAAAGTGCTCTGGAATCCATGAGCACTCTTTGTAACATGGAGATGTCACTGCTTTGGGTTTCTTTTTACCTAAAAAGGTATTGGGTCACATGAGAGTGATTTCCCCTTATCTTCAACATTTACATTTCTTGGAAGAGCCCAGCAGAGCCTCTGTCAAGGCAGGGGCTTGCATGGGACCCACCTGGAGCACATGGATGCTGCTGGCAGAGGGTTTTGATTAAATCAGTCTCTCCAAATACTCCTGATGCTCGTTGGCCATTGCAAACCTCGACCCTGCTGGGCTCAGGGTGATCCTGTAGTTTGCACTGGAGTGTAAGGTCCTTTCAGGGAGGAGGTGGCAAGAAGGGGGTTGGTGACACTTGAGGAAGAAAAAAAGACTTTTAAGTGTAGAATCTGTTCCTGCTGCCCATGTGGTTTCAGCTGAGATAATGTGAAGGTCTGTGGAAAGAGGTAGAAGCAGGAATGACAGAGTTCTCCCAGAAGAGCCCTGTTGAGCTGTTCTCATGCAACCTTGCGGTAACCTGGGTTTGAGGAGGCAGCTGAAGCTTTTTGCCTCAGGCCTTCTCAGGGCTCTTTTCTTGTTGCCTGGATTTCTTCATTCAGCCTGCAAAACTTTGGCTAGCCCCACTTGGGAGAAATCCCCAGTGGTATTTGTTTTAAGGGATAAAAATGCCCACATCCACCCAAGGAGAGAGAGAAGATGGGCTTTGGACCAGATAGGAAGATAGTTAAGATATGACTAAAAAGGGTTTTTGCCAAACTCTTAGAAGTTGAAATATTGAGAGGTCCTTAAAAGCATGAGGTAATTAATCCTCATGGATGTTAATGGGATTTGGATGCCTAGGCACTATTGAAAATGCCAGCTAAAGTAAACTGTTGTAAGCACAATGGCTGAGAATATAAATTTTTTCACTTCTGCAGATCCCACTGCAGTGGTTGTTTTATGTAAGTTCAAATTCCAAGAGAATGAGCCTTACTTTGGGTTTTATTAGCTGTCCTTGATGCCATAAAACTAATGCTATCATCCTGTTGTCATCTAAAACATGTTGAAGATCAGAGAAAGAAAATTAGAGCCCTAAATATTTGAAAAGCCTTTAAAAACTATTTACTTTTTTTCCTTTCTCCTCTGCCAGATCTATCCGGATGAAGGTCATAACATTGCTTCTGAGAAAAGCAAATATCACCTTTACAGCACAATCCTTGGGTTTTTTAGTGCTTGTTTAAAGGAGGAGACACCAATTTTACCACAGGAACCTGAAGAGGATGAATAAGGAAGCCTATTTGTGTAGTACTGAAGGGGACTTACTCTGTGGCTCAATAAAACCTTAAATAAAAGTGACTGTAAGATTGCAGATTCTGCAGAAGCTCAAGGGCAGCTAAAGGATACCACAGTGGAACAGCACATTTACAGACAATGAGCTAATAAACTGGAATTCAACTACAAAGTCCAAACATATTACCAAGGGACAGAACCTTTACCTTTGTGGAAGGTCAACTGTTGGTTACAGTTTCCTGGAAGAACTTAGTTTTGCATAAGTGTAGGGTTAGTGCATGTTTGTTATGTTAAGCCTCACTGTTGGTTCTGTAAGTGGTTGCTTGATTTTTTGGTTTTGTTTTTTTTTTTTAATTTAAATGCACATCTTTATTCATCTTTGCATAAGGCACAACCTATCATAAGTATTATGGCCACTAATATTCTAAAAGGTGAACTGCAATCTAACACTGTAATGTTACAATAAGTGCAATTCTTCTGCTGTCTATTACACGTAAGAAACCACAGAGATAATAAAGGGCACGGTATTTTCTCTATTTCTGCTCAAAGGGGATATTGTCCAGTGCATCATATAACATGGTTATTGAAAATTATTTCCCCCCACACAATTTAAGCATTTACAATTATTACTGTACCTACTAGTAACCAATAGGGGTCTTTTTGGTGGTGTGCTCTTGGTCTTTATGTATATACCCAGGAATCCCTAAGCAGAAAATCTTTCTGAGCTTGAAGAAGTTTTTTCAAGATGTAATTGACAGCTGTATTTAAAACAATATCTGCAATTGAAACCATTCCCCAGTCCAAAATGTATCTATTGTTTCCTTAAAATATGTTTGAGTTGTGTTTTGGTATTGTTCATGGTAGTTAATAGTTTGCTGGTTACACTCTAATTTTAGAATATGCTACTTTGTCACATGTAAATTAGATACATAAATATTAAATTATAGTTTCAGATAAAGAAAGTTTATTAACAATGTATAATGCCATTGAGTAATACTTTACTCCTCAAATGAAGACATATTTTGTATAGTGCATCTTCCTTTCCTCCCGTCTGCTCTCAGATGTAATTCTGATGTTCATCAAGGTGGTGACGTAGCTCGAACACACCTTTAGTTCTTATTTCAAGGCTGCTCATTCAGTCTCTTGCAGCTTCAACAGCATCACAGAGGAATGAAATGTTTTTCATCCAAGGCAAAGGAAGATCTGACAGGTTAGATTTTATTATTTATTCAGAGGGCGAGCCCCTTGTGCATCCATTTATTTGCCAGGGTGAAGTACAGCAATAGAAATTGAAACTATGAAATAAACAAGGCAGCCAGCTTGGGTCTGCAGAATATTAACTCTGAACATGGAAAGCAACTACAGTGTTGGTTTAATTTGAGATATCTTCCTGAAGGTACGTGAAAACTCCTGACAGATGCTGTGCCGCGTATAGGGGAATAGCGGTAGTTTTCTTATTTCTGGATATATTCCAAATACTTTCCTATCTAATTGAGGTTTAATTTCTTGCAAGACTAAAATAAAAGTAATTTTTGAAGGTAAATATGCTATTTAAGATGTAAAGTTCTGCATATTTTATGAGAATGAGAATTGTTTTTAATGTAATGAAAAATCACCTGAAGCTTTTTTACTCATCACTTCCTTCTGAAATATTTTCTTTCACTGTTAGGATTTTTTTTATGATGCAAATAATTAATTTGTCTGAAAGGCGTGGTTTTATGGAACACTGAAAAGTCTCTTGTCTTTTAATGTTTAGTAATTCTCTGGTTTTGTTAGCAATGTTCAACTATTTTTCAATTAGTTTAATACAATTTTAATGTGCAATGATATCTTGTTTGGGTCCCAGTGTCACCACAAAGTATGGCTTTGCTTTGTGGCATTTGTAGGACATATGGAGTACATATGTATAGTGTTGGTAGGGTATAATTTATGGGGGCTACAATGTGCACTACAGCAAGATCACGCAAAACAACAACACAAAAGTAAGATCAGAATTCAAACAAGGTTTTGCAAATCCTGTTTTCTATGGAGGAGCGTCGTTTTCAAGTCTTCTGTTGGCTGGGACTGCTGCTTTGTGATTTTATAAATGACACCCGTCACTTAATAAACGCTCACCTGACAACACTGATGCTTCTCCTAACCAGACCTGCTCCATGAGCTCCTCATCCAGCTGAGTTCACTGAGGTTTTTCCCAATTTGAGCCAAATGCACATGAAGCAAACACAGGCTGTGGCTGCACGCTGAGCCTGGACTCGGCGTGCGAAGGATTCGGGAAAAGGCCAGTTCCCCCCAAATGTGCTGGTGTTCTTCTGCAAAGCAGCCACTCCATGCTCGTGTTTGCCATGTGTCACACTTAGTTGTGTTAGTTACCTGCAAAAGGAGTGCTTGTGTCTCAGCAGTGCTCAGGAAATGTTATCTCAGATCTTTGGATCCCACACCATTTCCTTCTTTCCCTCTAGCTCTGTTTCAGTCCCCCATTCCCAACTCATTCTACCCCAACATCCCACCTCCAGCTTTCCAGACTTTGAATGTGTCATAGGACATGGCCTTCTGTAGGAATGCCTTTAGCAAGACTGGTACATTTATAAAACGTGTTATCTGAAATCTGGGTGGAAATGTGGTATGCTTTTAATGTTTTAATGGTTTCTCACACGGTCCTACAAATACAGATATTTTTATGTTATTGTGTACACAAGGCTGAGCATCAGACACAAATTAATTGCTTTTACTGATGTTTTTATGTATGAGTTGAATTCAGATATTGCAAAAGTGTTTGCCAGATGCAGGCTCTGCTAGTTAAACTGAAGAATTTAGTCCAGAACGTCCCTTTACTTTTGCTGACCTGTTGAAATAATCCTTCCACTTACAACACAATTGAACAGTTACCTATCAGGTTCTACATCATAACTAATGGCAATCATTAATTACTCCAGGTGATCTACAGTAGAGCAAGAGTTAGTACACATTGCACTGAAATAGCACAAGTGTATACGTCTTGTGGCTTATCTGCTGTTAAGCACCATGATGACATTTTAGGTCTGAAAAATTGCTGTTTGAGTCAGCTGTCCTTAAAATATGACACTTACTAGAATAGACCTATTTATGGAAAGCTAGGGAATCAGCATATCCATTTACTGCTTGCTAGAGCTTATCTTTACCTTCTTGATTTCCTCGCTCCTTTTTCTGCTGCTACAGCTTGCAAAATCTATGAAACCTGTAGGTCATATTGAAATTTCAATTATATTACAAAACCAGGCATAACTGCATGTCAATTGGAATACTTTCCCCAGATTGTTGAGTACAAAGAAAGGCTGATTATTTTTTAAAACTAATTTATTTAATCTTTTGGCAGCAAGGATGGAATTATTTATGACCTGGTTCTTTTAACGTCTGCTGTGATTTGCTGTAACCAACTGCTCCTTGTTGCTCAGTTTTTGGCACGTGTAGATCTCTCTTTGTGGCTGGAAGTGAAGATGATTGTCTCTGTTCTCTCAGCTCTGGCACTTTGAGTATGGAGTCAGTTAGGTTCATTTAATTGAGAAATTGCACCTTTTAAGGCAGAAGAGCTTTTGTTTGATCTGAAGCCAAAGATTCTCCTTGGAAACTTGGAATATTGAGTGTTGACTCCTCTAATAAAATGTAGAGGATACAAGGTGTGACCTCGTATCCCTCCACACAGGTTTATTAGACTCCAGAGAAAAAACAGGAGAGGAAGACGACCCAGAGATCCTGAATACCACTTTCTTCTGCACACTTTAAAAGTACACAGGCAAGGTGCAGTGGTCCTGGTGTTTTATATTTACTGCAAGTAACTCATCCTGGCAAGTCATTTGCCTCCAGGGAAGGAAGGACCTCGCTGGTATTGATTACTGATGCATCTTCTGCACATCTTCAGTGGCATTAGGATTCCTTCTCTTTATCCTCTGGATGATTTCAAGAGTGCTGCAGAGAATGGGGAGCTCCTGGGATGTGGCTAAGGAGAGTCACAACTTCCCAGGCACCTGGAGCTTTGAAAAGGAAAGAAAGAATTCAGTTAAACTTCTGTCTGTTGAATTTCAGACGTGAAAGTGGAGAAGGAGCCCGACTTCAAGGAGGTAGGTGCATGACAAGTGTTAGGGATTCTCTCATTGTGGTGGGGTGAAACTACAGGCATCTTACAAATGCAGCACCTAAATGTGCAGTGGTGAATAAAGTATTTGTTTTTCAGTGTCTGCAGATTACAGTGTTGTTGGATTGGGTATTTGGATAGAATTAAGTAAATTAAACCACCCGAGTGTATGCAGTCCAAAGTTTCCATTAAACTTGGGACTAGACCTCTTTCCTATATAATTAATTTAGAAATCCAATATACTATTATACCTAAGTGGAGCTTAACAAAATTGATTTAATAATGCCTATACTCCATGAGGACACAAATTACATATATATATACAATTATTTTTAATAAAAATATCCCATAAAGTGGTAACAGCCTTTTTTTAGATTTCATGACCAAAGAAAGAAGAAAAAAAAAAAAAAAAGCTTCTGATTGATGAAACCATCAGAGGGAATATAATTGGTAGGGAGATACATAGGAAATATTTCACTAAGGAAATTGATGTTTTCTGCTGTAACATATTTTGTGTCCTGAGTGAGCTGAGAGTGCAGCTCTCCAGGGTGCTTCTGTGGGAATTTGGATGTTGATGTCCCAAGGCTTGTGTGGGGAGCAGGTACCTGTTCAGGCAGGTGTTCCCATCCCCCAGGCAGTGCAGAACCTTCCCAGCTCTCTGTGGAGGGGGGTCATGATCCAAGAGTTTAGTCCATCAGAGAACACAACTGATAGGAAAAGGTGTGAAATTGTTGCCTTGGGAAGAAGAAGAAGAATATTGTTAAAAAAATGTCAGAGCAATATGGGCATCTTGCTGTTCTCCTGTTTGTCTGAGGTGAGGGTGGGACCTTGGCCAGGGCACTTGGTGCCCAGCTCCACACACCCAGCTGACAGAGCAGCTGGCAGCAATTACAACTCCAGCAGGCTCTGTGAACGCTCCAGCTTCCCTGTGGAAAAAAAAGGCAAGGGCATCTAATGCGTGGACAGAATATCTTGTGCCTGATAATGCTGCAGAAGAGCTCTTTTAATGGAATGATGCCTCCAAAATCCTAATGGAGAGCAGCGTGTGCCTGAAGAAGTGCTCTGGTTTGTTCCACCCCTCAGCCCCTTCCTGGCACATACATTTGACAAATAAAAGAGTGTGTTGAGTCCAGTCTTAAGGGTCTCAGCACCATTAGGAGAGGGTAAAGGAAGAAAAGTGTTCTGGGAAGACAAGCACGGAGACACTTTATTGCAATGAGTTGCTCTATACAGAGCGGTCACTCCAAGATGAAGTGCTGCACAGGTAACCTTAGAGACAAGTGTAGCCACTGCTTGATTCAATAAACATTCAACTAAGGCAGGAAAGGCAGATCGTTCTCTTATTTCCGCAAAAGAGTGAGGAATTACGTGGTTTCCTATGGATTTTCAGTCCTGTGCTTCATTTATACCCTACATTTCAGATAGTCATTAAAAGATAAGAATTATATTGAATATATTCCACGTTTGAAAGAAGCAGTTGCAGTAAAATATTTCATTTTTAAAGAGTGAAAATTGTTCCATTTAAAGGTGTTTACATTGCCAGGTTAACTGTTCTCCCTTTTGGGTTGTAGTAGACACTAAATTTATTTGGCTCACAGGTTTTTTAATTGCAGTGGAAATTGCACTGAGCTTGGAGAGGGGAGCTTATCTTTTTTTGTAGGAATTGGTTATGGAAATGCAGTGAATCTGAATACCAGTGAAATATTTGAAGGAGGGCTTGTAGAACAGCATATGAAAAATATAGATCGTATCTATATACATATCTGGGAAAGTGAGGAACAGGAAGGAACAAATACAGTAATTTGTCAGTATAATCAGAATTAAGCTAGACAAAAGAAAAGGCAGTGTGGAAATTGATTTAGGCAGAACTTTTAGGCTAAAAATGGAGCACTGGGAGAGAGCATCTAAAATTTTGTAGTTTTGCTTTATCCTAAATTTTGTTTCTTCAAGGACCTCTTCCTGAGGTGAGGCTGGAACCAAAGTTGTGGGCAGATTTTTCCAACAGGGACCTGAGCCTCTATCAGTCCTTTTCTTATTAAAAAAAATTTAAAAATCAAAGCCCATAATGTAAGCTAGGAGGTTAGCAATGAAAAAATGGAAGAACAGGGGTTGGGCTGATTTTGAGCTGTGCTTCAAGAAGAGGCCTCAGCACAGTGGGAAAATAGAGCAAGGTGCTGTTTATACCGAGTGAAGAAGTTGAAATGTGGTTCATAAACAGCATTAGGACAAGACTCTTTCTGTCTTACTATGATATGATGAGAAGGTGCAATTTCTTTGGTATGCTAATGAGTATCCATTCATTATATCAGAGACCAAACCTGAAAGGCTGAGTGCCAGACTCATCTAGTGCTGTGTGGGTTCCCTGACAAGAAGAACACATCAGTGCCCTCTTAATGTTTGCCTTGCTTTCCCATGGCACCAGGGAAGAGTTTAACAGCAGCCATGGTGGGGAGTGCTGGCAGCAGCAGCCCAAAGGCCTCCTTGGGAAAGGCGTGAGAGAAAGGGAGCTGTGTAGTCAGAATGAGAAACTTCTCTGCTTGCCCTTCTTGGGGAACACGGAATTCGTCCAGGGAGGGGTTTGGGTGATATTTGAGGCTGGAAGGTGATGGTTCTCACATCTCCTCTTTTTGCCCCTTCAGAGCTGTTCTGGAAAAAGTGGGTGGTAAAATCCTGCTCTTCCGAGGGAGAAAGGAAAATTTCCCCAAGTGGCCCTTAGAAAAGTGTTCATGACCCTGAAGTGTTTGGGAAGTGGGTGGTGGTGCTTGGCTGTGGGAGAAGGCAACTCTTCCAGTCCTTCATGTACTTTGTGCTCAGCAGGGAAGGAAACCAGTGAAAACTACACAGGACCAGCATTGTGAGCCAGCTGCAGGCAGAGCTACAGCTTATCTAACCATGGATTAATTATGTTTTTTCCTCCCCCTTAATACTATTTTATTATCAATAATTATGTTCTTTCTCTGAGTCTTAAGGCTCACCACAGATTTAAACGTCTCAAACTGGTTGTACATTTTAACTGCATTTCTCTTAGGGATGGTTTGGCTGTCCTACAATCTGTGTACACCCTGTTACAGCTGGGCTCTCCATCTTCCCAAAGAAACACTTCTGGCTGCTCTGCCAAAAATCCTGTTTATGTGCCGGTAGGAATTGCCTCACATGCAAAGAAGTTACAGCACAGCAGTGATACCTACTCCCTCCTGATCATGGCACTTACTAATCATTTGGGACTGTGGCATCATCATCTGGGTACAACCAGAGCTGGAGCAAATCTTGTGTGCAGGGACAATGTCCAGAGGGAAGAGGGGAGAACTCTGGTATTCAAAATCCCCCATGAGCTGGGCTGTTGACCTGCAAGCAGACTTGTTGCCTATGCCCTGCATGAGGTCTTTGCAGCTGAAGAGGTGCAAAGAGTCCTCAGATCCTGCAGGTAAGGACCTGTCTGTGTCAACTGCTTGATCCTGGAGAGGATGAACCACTCCTCACCTCTGCTGAAGTGATGGATGAAGGGTATCTGCCGTGTCTTGCCCCTTCAGTCCATGAAAGAGAGAAAATAAAAAGCAAACCTAACCTCTTCAATTTATGACTATGGTTTTGATGAAAAAAATAATACAGTCAATCTGAGCATGTTAAAAATGGATTCAGTGATAAGCACCCACTTTTTTTCAAGCCAGTCTCTTTCACAGTTTAATCCATCTGTAAAGCAAACTTTGACTGGCAATTACTGTTTCTGAGCATATCAGCCTTGGCTCCTCTGTGACTGTCCTGGTGGGAGCCTGGCACCCTGGGAAGAGAGCAGGTCTCAGAAATACTGATACACAAATTGCAGTGTAAAATATGGCTGTTGATCAATCTGAAAGATTTAAGAGCCTTTACCTAGCATCCTAGCTGAAGCTTGTAATTTTTACAGATAAATATTGATGTTGTTGCTATAGAAGCATTCAATTCTGCATCAAATCCTGGTTTGGGTTTTGCTCATGACAGGCTTGGGGTGAGGGGAAACACATGAGGATGTGTAAACAGGAAACCAAGGAACACTGTGTAACTCACACCTTGTTAGTGTTGTCCCTCCAATACTGGATCTGGTTTCCATTAGTTTCTGGAACCAAGTATTGAATAAAACAAAGCCAGGTCTGCACTTCATCCAGCAACTGCAATGAGACTCTGGAGCTACAAACTTTTTTTTTCTTTTTTTTTTTTTTTTTTGGTAGATTAAAAAAAACAGCTTGATGCCTGCAGAGATCGTTGTGTGTTTTTCATAAATGTATAAAAACATACTGATCCTAATTCTTCTGAATATTACCTTGAGAGGGTATATCTGGAAGGAGTGGAAACAGGCTTCCAGTTCTTTTTCCCCTTTTTATATCACTGGTGCTGGCTGCTTATTATGGATGCTGTACTGCATTTGTGTGCTGTTGCAATTAACCTGCCACCTTCTCTAAATGAAGCTTGTACAAATGTTGCCATGCATGACCACCAAATGTCACTGCACCTCAGCACAAGCAACAAAGAGTTGGCTGTTTTATGTTTCCCCTTATTATACCATTAAATTGATTATTTATACATTGATTATTAGAGCAAGTTCATCAGTTTAATGCTGTAATAAACCTGGCATTGAGCGAAGTTTTAAACGTGCCAAAATGTAAAAATCTGTGTATGTCTGGACCTTTCTAAATTGCAGGATTGTGAACCAGACAGAGAGAAAAAACTGAAAGCTATGTGTGACATTTAATGGCCATATTAAAATGCCTAATAATAAATGACAAGGTAATTAAGGTTGGGAAAAATACCCCAAGAAAAGTGGTTCAAGCAATTACAATAATGTCATGGAAGTGAAAGAACACATTCAACTTGCAGAGGGAGGATATCAGATTGTCCAAGTAAATTGATTATTCAGATTGTCAACGTCTCATGTGTCTCCAGCTGTATAATGTAATGTATGGACTGGCATGTCTTTTAAGAGCTGCAGAGAATTATAAACTCCACTGAGTGATGCAGAAATGTATCTACAGCTGAGGCAGGGACCACAGGTACAGAATAGATTAACATGGATGAGGAAAAAAGGGAAGGAGGTTTATACAGTTGCTGCTTTGTGGAAAATCTGTGCCAGACCCAGACTACTGGAGAATCTGAACCCAGACCTAAGGGTTTATGTAGAGATAGGAAGGTTATATTAGATATAATTTTGTATTATAAGATAAAACAAAATTTGGAGCTGGTTATCCCACTCACCTCCTTTGTTTCCTTCTGTACTCTAATTATTCTGTTATTTGACATTCATGTTGTTAGCACGTATCATACAGCTTTCCAGCAGCTGGACTGTCCATCTTCATGAGTGAAAGCATTTGCATGAAGTTTTTCAGAAGAACATTGCTAAACCAAACTTCACCTCTCTCTCTCTTCACCTCTCTCGGTGAATGCAGTGATGCTTTATTGCACATCTCAAAATGCCTTCAATAGGAAACTAAAATTCTGCTGGAGATCATAAATGTTAAAACCCCTACTTTTATGATGAACTATAGTGCCCAAAGGAAAATACCCAGACAATTTACCTGTTCTCTTCCTCCTCCTTCCCTGTATAACCTATTTGTCCTTCAGAAGCAGAGAGGGCTCAGCCACAAACTCCTTAGCCTGTTAAAATGCAAGAGAGACACACCACAAAGACTTTTGATGGATAGCTCAGGAAGGAGATAATCTGGGCACTTAATTTGTTTCTATTGCAATTAGTTTTTAAAAATGCATAAACCATTAAGGCTAAATTTTTCTCAATATAATTGCTCTTAAAACAAGCAAAAATTTATCCTGCCTAGTTGATTGTCTTGACATCTTTGCAGCTGGATTCCTCTGTGTTCTACAAGTCTCTCATTCAGCATTAATGGTTCAATTTGGAGCGGCTGATGGTGGGAGTGTGGGAATTGTCCTCTGACTCCCTCCCCCCTCAACCCTCCTCAGCCTTGCTGTCCCCACCATCAGCTCTGCAGTGGGATTTCAGCAATCATGAATCCTGCTATGTTTGAGGTATTGGTCTTCTGAGAGCTCTTGTAGCAGTGTGAGTGATCCTCCCAGGGCTGCAGTCAAAGCCCACGAAGTCAGCAGGTTCCTTGCAGTTGCCTTCAGTGGGTTTGGATGGGACTTTTTCTGCTCTCTTGTCCTAACATCCCTGCCCTAGTCTGGTGCAAATTCTACAGTGACAACACAGAAGGAACCTGTAGGTGCAATGCATGAACATGATGGGTATTAAAAGTTGGGGTGAAAAACAAGAAGGGCAGATGTTTGAAGACTTCTGATGTAAGGTGTTACTGTGTATGGGTGAGTGCTCAAAGCCTTCTGAAACTGTGTGGTGATACTCTGAGTATTGTGGCCATCTCAACTGTGACATATGCTGTAACAGAACACTATTGGTCTCATTACAAATTACTGGGGAAATGCTACTAAGTAGTTCTTCTGTTTCATTTGAGATGAGAAAATTACTTATTGCGTTTGCTAAGGTGCTTTTCTCATCATCTGAATGTGCTCAAGGGGATCAGAGGTTTCTGGGTTTGTGATCTGTGCGCGAGTGAAGCCAGTGCAAAGTCTGACAGAGATTTTGGGCAGTGATAGACACAGTATTGTCCTCTACTGTAGATGCAGATACTGTCCTGTAACAGGGAGATCTGTTGCTGTGTTCATGCTCCTTCTGCCAGAATGAAAGTATTAAATGTGGGACTCCAAGTCCTGCTCACCCATTTGTAAACAGCCCCTAAGGAGGAGTGATAAGGGTTACTAATGTTTCAGTCAATTTAGTCTGACTTGTTCACAGTCTCCCTAATCCATTTCTGACCATGGTGAAGCACAGCCCTTCCAGCCTGAAATACCAAGCACAGAGTCCAGTGAAATTGCAAAGATAACTGTTCTCCCAAGCTGCCTTTACATCATAAATTTCAAAATGTATCACACATTTACTTTTCATATTTTACTTTATGGCATAAAAAGAACACAGCCTAACTACTGGGGCTTCTGGTTCCTCATGTGTGAAGCAGAGTAGCAGGCACACAGTGATGTGAAAATGCACAGAAGAGGAGTGATGTGTTTGCCTTAAACACTTCAATGTATTGGCATATTGCCTGTTTCTGCTGTACCAACAGAGTTTTTGTGAGGGTAGGGGCAAAGGGAGTAAGCAACATAAATTGTGTGCATTATACATATGCTTAAATAATTATTTGTATTGATTCTCAGAGCATTTGTGTTCAGCAGAAGTGGAGTATACTATCATTGTGGATTGCATTCTATTTTATCAGAAGGTGGGAATAAAAAGCAGGAGAAACCTTCCTCCTCCCAGCTGAGCATCTCCTGGGTGCCTAGTGAGCCTGGAGTGTGGAGGGAAGCTGAACACACTGATGTGGGTTTCTCCTGCTTGAGGGATGATTTCATCTTTGCAAAAGACAAGGCTGAGTGCTGTGTGTAACAGTAAGTGTGTAACATGAGAGAAGGAGGAATAAACAACTATCACAGTAATTAGGTGGCCCAGAAAAAAACTTACTGGACCTTTCTCCATCTTTTTCTTTCACTGCTGCCTCGTCTCATCCCATGTCTGTTGTGGTTGTTGCCAGTCTCATTCCTCCTGGTTTTAAAACAGTTTTGAAATTTTATAATAGACTTGATGAAAACCAAAAGAGAACTGTGTCACTTCCCTCCCTCCTGCTGTTGCCCACACTTCCCTCCTCAGGGAAGGTTACTACTGAGTAATCAGAAAAGCTTCTGTGTAACTGCTTTGATTTTCCATCTCCATCCTCCCCAGTACCTTTGGGGTTTTTTGAGAGACTGTGTTTGTCAGCTCCCGTGAATGGGAGGGTGCCACAAAGAATAACCAGGGGTGAAAATGTCTATATTCTGGGGTAAAACCTTCTCCTGCACTCATTATCCATGGACAGAAATGACCAGTAGTTGATATCTGCAATGGTGAATCATGTGGACTATTAAAATCAATCCATTCTGCAGACTACACGTGTCTGAGGACATTTCATCAGCATATTAAGAAAAGGTTTTCTGGATTCATTGAGTAAAAGAATCCACCAGTGTTTTGCCTCCAAATGCAAGCAAACCCCTTTTCTTGGTGCTTATAGAGACACTTCTGCCTGAATACAAGATTGAAATGCTGCCTCTTCAAGAGATTGAAGGTCTCTGACAGCAGCAATCAGTGCTATAAAAAATGAAGAATGATTTTCAGGACTCATCCATCCCTAAGCTTCCCTCAGTGACATTCCTGCTCTCTCTTTAGGAAGCATCTCTTGATGAACACATTTTTCTCCTGCTGCTGACAGCTCCTTTTTCTGCCAAATTTTTACTTTCAGGAAACTTACTTGTATATTATTTTGACCTCTTAATCCTGATGAAAACCAATGAGATAAACTGATGGTCCCTTATTTGATGGGCATTCAAAATGTGTAGTCTCCTGCTTTATTCATATTTAGTTCTCCCAGGAACTGATGCCATGAGCCAAGTTCCCTGGGAATTATGACCACCATGTCCCAAATTCTGCTCAACTCCAGAGGATGGACTGCACTGCTTTCCTGGAGCCACAGGGACTCAGGGTAATATCTTCTCATGACACTGGCCAGTTCAGAAAAGCAAGGTGGCCAGATTGTCAGTGGGGTGACAGAGATTTTCAGTCATGCTGAGACTCTCCAGAGGACTCCGTGTCCTGCTGCCTAGGAGAGCTGTCCTCAGCGGGGTGGTGGAGGGAGGGCAGTAACAGGATTCATCCTGTCTGCAACAGGAGACTTTTGAGAAGAGATCCTTGAAGACACCCTACTTGGCATGTCAGTCTCCATCAGCCCATAATTTCAAGGGTTTGGGTTTGTATTGAGAGGTGTTTACAGGTGAGCGAGTTCTTATGTACAACAGGGATGTGTAAATACAGACTGGTAATGTGCAGTAAAATTCAGTATTTATTTTAAAAATAAAAATGACAGAGACAATTGGGGCAAGTTCCCCCACTTGCATTTGAATGGCCTTTTTATCAGCTTTTGGGATCCCTGAGGTTTTGCTTGGCTGGGTAAGTCCTTGAGAGCACTGACATTTCAGGAAGCAATATTATGGATTGTCAAGGTTTAATGTAGGAGCAACCATTATTGTGTCCTTCTCTTTGTGCCCCTTAGTTATCCTACTCTCATTTACCAAGTAAGTAAACTTGAATTCAAAGAACTTGGGGTTATTTAAAATATTAGAATCTAGAGATGTCTAGAGAATACACTTCTGAGAGCAGGAGATACTTTCTGTTCCTATACCGTAGAGAGCTTGGTGGAGAGGTGACATATTTAGAGATGCTAATAATTCTTTCTCAGAAGCTGGAGGAGGAAAATGAGGTGGTGGTTTAGTTGTGAGTAGTTTGTTGACCCTGGCATGTGATTTATCTGTAGAAGACTCCATGTGTATCGGTGAACATACAACATTTCTATGCAACATCCTCAAGATGGAAAACACACACCAAACAACATGGCATTAAATTGAGAAAAACAGTTCAAGGAGCAGCTTATAGGCCATAAAGTTTGTTTAAAATGTTCTAATAGATGCTTGGAAAAAATGCCTTCTTAAAAAAAAAAAAAAAAGTTTCTTTAGAAGGAAAAAAACCCCAGCCACTCAGGTAAAAGAGCGTTGTAAAAGATGCTATTGGGAGTAATAAAAATGTACTTTAAAATGGGAATAATATTTAAGAATGGGAGAAAAAAACAATTCTGGTAGATGAAATGTAAAGCACAGCAGATGGATCAGAAGAAACTGCAAGACATGGTTTCCTGAAGGCTAAAAGCTGACGATGGAAAGCTTTCCAAATCCTGGTGAGGCAGAGAGCCTGCAGGATGCCCGAGGGGCTGGGGTAGGAGTGGAGCGAGGGATGGAAAGGAGCACCGTGGGCAGGTGCAATGAATCTCTGCACAAGAGTTCAAGGCAGAGATGGGACCATGCTGAGACCTCAGCAGAAATGTTTTTAAAGCAAATCAATAAAATGTACAGTTACAAATTGCTGGGCTCAGATGCTTGTGCCCTAAAGCTCTCAGAGGATCCGAAGTGTAAAGCTGATGAACAATTTCTGGCAGGATGGAGTGTTTAAATACATCTCAGCAGCAGACAGGAGAGAGGCAAACAATGCCAATCTTTAACAGCCTGCAAGGAGGGAGGTGGAAGCCTCAGTTCTGCATCCAACCTGGGAACAGGAAGACTCATGGTTTGGGATGATAACTGTGGGAAAGAGGGATGAGAATTTTGCAGGAGCACCCTCTGCCCTAAGAGCTGAGGCAAGTGCACAGGGCTGTTCTGCCATACATCACTTGGGGATTTTCTAGCAAAGTCCTTTACCAAGTTCTCTAATTGACTTGAACTTTTATATCACAGAACAAGAAAAGGTCAGTTCATAATGCAAGTGAAAGGAAAACAGACATGGTCTGTGGCATTTGGACAAAATATATACACCTAGAAATGTGAAGTGCCATTGATGGGCCAGGGCTCTTGAACTGAAGCCCTGCTGAAGCAGAAGTTAAAGAATTGCTATTTAAGATCACGCAGGGGAGGCCAGGGTTCCTAAAACCCCAATAAGAGATGTCTCAGACCAGGTGGTATCTGTTATTACAGATGAGTAGCTTGGGAATGACACTTCCAACCTCAGCAGCTCAGCAAGTCCTCCTCACAAAGTGGGTGTTTCTGTTCCTCACTTTAGGATCTGAGTCTCTTAAATGGATTTGGGCTCTTGTTTACCTCTCAAAGTAATGAGGGACCTGATGTTTTCTGGACAAAACAGGCATTTCCATCATTTCAGTTCATTGCTGCTTATCCAGTGAGCAGGAATCTGTCAGGTTTTAATAGTGGTTGGCTTGCAGAGTTAGAGTGAGATGGATTTGGCTTGGAAGTGCAACATGGTGGGAATTCAGTTTCTCAATTAAGAAAACAGTTGTGTGACTGGGCATTTCTGTCCAGCTGAAAATGTATATAATATTAAATCACTTGAGGTAAAACTCACTTTATGACATAATTTATTTCTTACTGCTGGAAAAATGAGGGGCAGGTGCCCAGTTTAGCCTTTTCCTGAATCCTAAGAATGAAAATTGAAAAAATACTGAAGATGGAGGACAAAAAGAAGATGAAGAGTTCTATTTGTACGTGTGCTGAAACAGAGCCAGCTATTGAAATGTTTTGCTCTTAAAACCAGATATCTTTTATTTCCTGCCTCTTTTTGCTGGGAGCTCCCCCATGGCTGCTTAATTAAAGAGAATGACAAGTTAAGCCTGGGAGGAAATGCATCTTGGATATGTGTTCTGATTTGGGCCCAAGGACAAGGACTGGAACCCACACTGGAGTTGTCTGCCCTCAAGGGAGAGGATGCTGTGGAAATGCTACCTTTACATATATATATATATATATATATATATATATATATATGTATGTATGTATGTATGTATGTATTTATACTTGTCAAGAAAGAGAATATTGTGTTTCACAAAATGTACTGCAGGGAAAATGGAGCCTGGCATTTTGTAGCCTATAAGATAGAAGAATTTGGGTTGTGTTATTGCAACTGGATGCATAGAGCAAATCAAGGATTTTTGACAGTGGAGCCAAAGTGAAAAAAAAACCCAAAACACTGTAGATGAAGTTGTTTTAAACAATCATTGAAAGTCTAATGTATTTATTAAGCATGGGAGAATGGTTATAATTTCTTTGTGTCTGTGCCATGAGGAAGTTCTACAGCTCCTAACAAAAATTCATAGAAATTCAAAGAAACTCTTAACTTTTGTCCTTTTCTCCTCAGTTTCTCAAGGAAAGGTCTGCCTATAAAAGCAGTGAAAATTACCATATTTTATTGTTGGCTTCTTATCTAAGTTCAATTATGAGGCTGAAATTAGGCTTTTCAAAGACACTAACCCTGCTCAAAAGTTGTACAATCACTGAAAGATTTTTTAATTTTTTTTTTCTTCCCAGGAATGGCATAGAAGTCTTTGATTCTGTAAAATTTTAGGATGATTCTTATAGTGCAGGGTTGCAATCAGTCATAAAATGGCCTTCAAGCATTCCCTCCCCCCTGCAAGGCAGCTGGGGGGGCTGGATGAGACTGATCTCTCTGTGCAAAATTGAGAAATGCCCAGCTAAATTAAACTCTCTTTTGTAAATGTAACCCAGGGATGCAGGCAAGAGCAAATCTGAAATTTCCTAACAAAACTAGAAAGTGAGAGCAGGAGAGGGAATTGAAGCTCAAAAAGCCCAGTGGACGCAATGGATTGTTCCCACCCCTGATTTTCTGTACAGAGCCATTCTCAGAAATGTGTCACAACCTGCATCTGACACGAGTAACAAAACCAAATAATTAAGTGGCATGTCTTAAAGGTTTTAAATACTTTTAGAACTCTTTGTAGAATAAGAGTGTGCGTGTGGAAACCTAAATTCAGTCCTCAGCAATAGGTTCCCTACTGCATCCAGTTCATGCTCATTTCTTTCACATACAACCTTAGGGAGATTTCTAGTGTAGAAACTGCAAACTCTTGTGAATTATGGATATTTTCTTTATTCTCCTGCTCATTTAAAATATGCTCTCAAGCAGTTCATAATGTTTATTTGGTTTTGTTTTGATTATTAAAGTTTCTAACATTTCAATACATAGGAGAATGGGTAAAGCTGTTTTCTCAGTGCAGTGAGACAGCATAAATTAAATGAGATGTGGAAAGTTTATCTTTTGCTTTGTGAATCTGTTCATTTGCAATGGCTGAATTAGTTCATTTTGCATGTTGATAGAATGTCTTGTTCAATCTTGGAAACCACACACAGTATCTTTTTTCATTTATAGAAGGTGGCTTGTGCTGTGCACACCATTAGCTTGAGGGGGAGATGGTATTGTCACAGGGAAAGGGACAGGGACAGATTCTGATTTGGCTTCACTTTGGATTGTACATTCCAATACATCTGCCTGAGGAATTGCTCGGGATTTTTACTGTAATTCATAAAGTAGGACTGCAGTGAATCTATTTGCTGATTTCATACAATTCTCTGAATAGTTTTCCTTTCTGAATGATTTTTATGTATTTTAGTATTGCAGGTCCCTCTCTGGCTCTCATTGACTGGCTCTTCTACTTTTATTTTGCATCAGATTTGACTCTCATTTCTATATTCCTACCCAGGATCCTCCAGAAATATACAGTTCTTCACATTTCCCCTGTGTTTGATTGAGTCAGTCATTACCAAAATAGACAATATTTCTGCTGGGTTCTTAGAGGCTTTCTGAGAACTGGGATGTGCAAAACATAGGTAGAAAGAAAAAACCCCAAAATTACTTATTTAATCAATTTTGACTTAGTTGGGTTATTATCCTTTTAGTTTATTATTTCTATATATTTCTATCTCTTTACCTGTATATATTCCCCCCATATAAATATATTGTCTTTCTGTCTATCCATCTATCCATCTATCTATCCATCTCTCTCCTGTTTATTTGATCTAGTCAGCATAGTTATCTGTGTCAAATGTGGGCAGTTGCATTTGCTGTTGCAAAGGAAGTGTTTTCCAGTTTTCCTGATGTCCTTTGCCTTGGTTTCTTGCTTTGTAAGTCCTTTGAAGCTGAGAACTGCATCCTCCTCTCTGACCTGCTGACACAAAATTTATTGACAGCCTACCTAAAGGAAAGGCTGATGGATAACAAGAACAGGAGGAGGTGGTGTAAGTTTGATGGATGGTTTGGGTCTCAAAGCCTGTGATCAGTCCAGCAATTGCCTTTGTCCATTTGGGTTATTCAGGAATCCTGCTAGTCCCTTCCTTTCCTCGAAACTAATAAATCTGTAATAATAAATGGAATGAGTTTGTATTGTGACCACTGTGCCTGCAGGTGGTGTGCTGGGAGGGGGGACTGGGCCAGGGCTGGGGCACAGGGAGGAAGAGGTGACCTTTGCAGCTTTTCATCTCCAGTCTCACCCTTGTGTGCTTTTGCAGTTGTCACAGGTGCTTTGCACAGGCATTGAAGACAAACCTCATTTCCCACAACTCTTTCTAGAAGACAGCTCTGATGCAGACTTGTGCCAGTCCTAACAGGAATACTCATGGATTTTTTTTTTCCTTTTCAACAGAATTTAATTCCAATTTACCAGCTTAAATATGTAAAATAAGCAACAATTTAAAGAATGCAGCATGAGGGACCAAAACGTCTGGTTTCTGTATTTCTGAGGGATCTCTGCTCACCAGGATGTCTAAACTCTTGCTCCTTGCTCACACTTCTTTCCCAATGACTCCTGAATCATTTTTCATGGGTATTGTAACTTCATGGCAATACCTGGAATTTGTTCATAAGCTACCTCTGCTCGTGCAGGGCACTGGGAGGGGGCCAGGGAGTGCAGAGGAGCATCTCAGGCTGCCTGGGGTGCTTCTGCAGGGCTCATGAGGCTCAGGGGGCGAGAGTGGGGTGTGGGGTACAGAGTCCCTCATTTGTTCAGAATTAGGATTTACTGGGGAGTTTCTGTCCAGCTCCTTGTGGACCTGTTGGTTTTCCCAGCTTTTACAGAGTCAGGGCAGCTGAGAGGCATTTAAAAATATTTTATTCCATTATCAGTTCTGATGAATAGTGAGGCACAAGAGTGTCAGTAGTGAGACACTCTCTCAACATCCTCTCTACTCCATAGCCTTCCTCAGTCAGCACACCTTATCTCAGTGTTTACAAACAGGTGTACAAGACTGTGAGCTTTCTGTCAAGTCTTAAAAATTCTTTACAAACCCATTTCCCACATGGATCCACAAGTGAAAGCATCAGAAAAGCTTCTTTCCATTTTTCCCTTTCTCAGCCTCCTTCCCATGCCTCTGGTACCTGTCCTCCTTTCTGGGGAGAAGGGACAATTCAAAGGTGAGGCTGGAAGGTGTGGGGAGGCCAGTGAGGAGGTCCCTGGCCATGGCAGTGCCAGCCACACGAGGGGAAACAGCAGAAACCCGGGCTGGAGAGGCACAGGGATAATTCACAACTCTGCAGGGCAGAAATGAGATGGGAAGGCAAGAATGTGCTGCATTCTTGGAAGATGCAGCTTCCCCCTGAGCCTGTGTGAAGCCATTCCAGAATCTGGGAAGTGCTGAGGGAATTCCCAGCACCATCCATCACAGGAGAGCAGGAGCACAGAGCTCTGAGCTGAGCTGAGAGCAGGCTGAGCTCTCTGTCATGCATGGACAGGAATCCAGCCTTTGCTCCTGGACAGCTCTTCCCCTTTCTTCCCTCAATTCCACCTGTGCTTTCTGTGCTCAGACTCAAATTCTCACTCTCAAAATTATAACAAGAATTATTGCCATCCTGCCAAAGGCAGATAATTTATGCAATGATGAAAATATTTTTAAGTTAAAAATCTGGCTTTTCCTTTGTTGCTGCCTGCATCACACTGTGCCTGGGAGTGGGGCAGTGGGTGTGCTGCCCTGGTTTTGTTTGCTGGAGCCCTTCCCAAAGCCAAAGGCATGGCAGGAGCTGAACTTTGACAAATTTTTTTACTATTTTTTTTAATCTTTATTTTTGCCTCATTTTTGATGGTTCAAAACAAATCACCTTCTGATACTGTCATTTATGCCACCAGCACAGGATCCCAGAAAATTACTTTCTGCTATAAAACTGTCCCAAAAAATTATTAGAAAAAGGGGGAAGAGTATTTTCCCTACATCTACTTTCTCTTTTCATTTTTTTCTGGAGAGTAACAAAAACTAATTCATGGCTTATTTCTCTGTCTCACTTCACTTGAGTTTCTTGTAAAGGTTTACAGAAGCAGCCCCACTCAGAATCTGATTTATTTAGGCTGCATGCAGAAACCATACCTGTAAAATTTTCTTTCTGATCAGCCAGTTGAGGACTATGCTTCCAAAGACACCATTCATATTTTTGGCCCTTGCCACCTAACATCTATTTTTAAACAGAATATTGTAAAGGTCAGTTGCTGCAGCCTTTCTGAACCAGCCTCCCCAAAGGCCCTAAATGCCTCAGATGACCCTCAGCCCTAAGAAATATTTGAAAAGAGAGATGTCAAACACTGATGGAGCCTTTGAACCACGCTTCTGTCTGTAAGCCAGGAGTTAACCTTGATGTACGCTCTGAAATTTGTTATTCTGTTTGAATTACTTTACTAATGGGTAAAATAATTTAACCAGAAAATGTGGAGAAGGTCTTTTTTCATCCCCAGGACTTGGGAGCAGGAGAGCTGTTGGAGCCACAGAGCTGGTGGAGTCCCCTTCCCTGGAGCTGACTGGAGAAGACCCTGGGCAAGCTGCTCTGCAGGTCCTGCTTCAGGCAGGAGAACTGCCAGCTGTCAGCTAAAATTACTTTGCGCTGCTGGCAGATCTGAGACATGAACAATCTGCTTGATTTTCTTGTCTCCTTCACCCCCTCAGACAGGTCTGTGCATTTCTGGAGCCAGCAGGAAGGAGCAAAGCAAGGCAAACCCTGGGGCAGCCCCGCTGTGGTGTAAGGAGCCACTCCCAGGGCAGTGATGACAAGGCACTGCTGCTTATTTCCAGTTTCACTGTGAGGAGGAACAAAGCAAAATATGATGGTATTTGTGGCTTGCAGAACACTGAATTAACAACCCAAGGGCAGAAAAAGTGGTTTTTCATAGAGATTTTTGGTTTTTCATAGAGATGCTGCTCTCCAAGGGTAGGGAGCTGCCAGCTGAAAAACTGCTGTGCCAGGGCCATGCATGTCACTGTCCCGGGGTGGGGATGGGGCAGATGTGCACCCACACACCCCAGCTGTGGAGCACAGGGAGAAGGTGACACAGCCAGGGGATACAGCAGAGCCAGTGGCCACTTTGGGGCAGCAGGAAGAAGCAGTGCAGCTCTCAGGCGTGTTCAAGAATAGGAATAAAAGACCAAATAGCAGTGTTATGGTGACATGGTCATTAGTATTTGCCTGTCTCTGGGGATTTTAGAAGTGTTTGATATCTTTGGTAGTGTTGAGCTGTCAGATGTGAGACCTCAGTAACTCTCTGGGCTGTTACAATGCACATCCTGGCTTCTGCTGTTCTCAGAGCTGATTAGTTGAGGGTTGATAAGCACTGATAGGCACTGCAGCTGAGGGGTAAATATTAAAATCTGTTGAGAGGCCATAACTTGGCCTTCTGATAAGCCCACAATCTGCAAGCTTTTGCATGCAGAACCAGTTCACTGCACACAATGACTGATAGGAATCACCTTCCTCACTCAGTACTCTCTGAAAAATTTTCTGCCGGATAAATTATTGGGATGCTGCAAGGAGAGATCCAGGGAGCTCTGGAACATCCTGGCTGGGGTTGTTGTCATGGCTCTTGTGTCCCCTAGACTCTGCCAATGGCCTTGCTAGATGGCTCTGTTGGCATTGGTGGTGACCTGGCTCACTGCTGACGCTGGCAGCGAGATTTTCTAGTGTGACATGGGATGGATAATACCCTATGTGCATCTGTAAATCATGCTGGTGTCTGGAAGACAAACAAAAACCAAAAAAAACCAAAACCAAACAGTCAAATAAAGAAAATGTACGTGATCAATACAAGGTCATCATTTGCTCTGCAGGAAAAATAGGCAATCTGTGTTCTTTCACAGAAATACAAAAAATAGCTCAAATTGCACAGGTTTTTGGATTGAGGTTTCTTCAGTGAGTGCTGAGTTTGACTGACAGGTGTAATTTAGAAGAAGAAAGGATGCTATAAATATTTTTAAAGACAACATAGCTCCATGTCTGAGTATAGAGGTCTTTCTGCCTCACAAACTGCATATAAAGATGCATGTCCTTAGGAGACAGTAAGTAAAGTAGAAGTGAAGCTTTTATCTCTCCAAACCATTAAGCACAATGACAAAAGTAAGGGTTGCTCACATAATACCTTACAAATGGAAAATGGAAGAGCACTCGAAATGATGCTGTATGATATAGATACCCTGTATGCTAAAACAATGACATTAAATTTGCCACTTTTTTGGTTGTTAATTTTAATCAATGTAATCAGATGTAATCGGTGTATAAATTATTGATTATTATCAGTTTATTAATTATCAGGGATTCCTGATATGTTTTGGTGTTTTTGTGGATAGATGTGATGAGTGATGTTTTCAAATATTGGCTTGTTAGCATTGAAGATGCTCTCACTGAGCATCACTGGTTGAGCTACTTGCTTTGTGGTGCTGTCCCCAAAGGCTTTATCCCCCCAGAGATTCTGCATTAGGCAGCAGATTCTCATGATGAAAAGCAGAGCTCTCTGAGGAAAAGATATTATAATCTACCACATGAACAACCAAGTTCATTCACAGGGCATTGCTTACAGATTCCTGTGGAAAACCCTTACAAATCAGTGCATTAGGGCTATCACACAACCTGTTAGCAAGGCTCAGTCTGAGGAATGAGATCACAGCAGTGTAAGCCTGGCTCCCCTAAGCACAGCTGACAGCTGCTGGGTGATATGAGGCCAGTTTGTTCCGAAGCCCTGAAAGCCCCCTGTGCCTGACCCCCCGCCCACCACCAGATGGGCTGGGTGTGCTGCAGCCCCCCTGACAAAAGACTGAGGGAGACCGGTAGGCTTCACCAATTGAAATTTAATGAGGAGTGAAAAGAACTAAGTGCAGGTTTGAAAGATGCTTGCCTGATTTATTTTTTTTTTCCATCTTCGAAACGACCTTGCATTTTTAATGGCTGCAGATTAACACCAGTAATGAATCCCAAGTGTCTAATGCACATCAAGGCTGGGTTCAGGAAACATTAAGGGATACCTAGGAAGAGTCATAGATTTTACACACAGAGTACAGTAATGATCTTGCAGACAAAAATTAATGATTTAAGAAAAGAGCAGAAATGTTGTTCTCATTCCCAAGGTTAGGGAAGATAAATCAGAAGCGATTGCTTTCCCCAATTGCTTGTTTTGGGACAAGAAACTTGATATAGCTGTAATGGGAGGTAAACATGGGAGGGCTTGGGAGCTGCACCAAGGCTCATGAAATTCAGTGGCTGCTGGCTGGTGGCAGCAGGGTGCCCTGGCCACACTTCACAGCCAGCGTGGGGGGCTCAAGTCCTTAGGGAGGTACTGGGGAATGTTGAATTGCTAATATGGAAACACAGATGCATCTGCTGTGATGGAACACCACCCTTCAAGCTCCACTGAGCTAAATGCTTCAATTTCAGAGTAGGAAGAGGTGGATATGGCAGAGGGACCACCCAGTGAGTGGCTCAGAGGCTGATGGCAGCTGAAACAGACAGGAGTTATCACCGAGCTGCTCAAAAGGAGCTTGGTTTGAAGGTGCTGTCACCCAGCAAAGTGAGGTGGAAGGATGCTCATTAGAACCAAGGATCTCAACAGGAAACCCAGTCAGAGCCAAATGGAGAGGTGGTAACTGACAGGAAATTGATCCAAAAGCAACTTTAGAAACACTGGGAGATGTGGCTCAAAAAGATTTTTTTCACAGTTAAAGGAAAGATTGTTTAGAAGCCCCAAAAGAAGATTTGTTTGGAACAAATGAATTTAAATTAAAAAAAAAAAATTTTTCTGTGAAAATTATAGATAGAATTTATAGAAGAAAGAATATAGATATAGATAGAATATATAGAAGAAAGTTGGTGAGAGAGATAATAGAGTAATGAAATATATGATCGTATTTGACCAGTGTGTGCTTGAGGTCCCATCTTGTGGGCTTTATCAAATGTTAAAAGTAAAATATTTTAGGAAATGCTACAATTTGGAATGAAAATGCATATTCTATCTATAATTGGAATTAAAATGATGCCTTCTTGGCAAATTTTGAAGAATGTGAATATCAATCAACAGGTCTGCTCCCATCCACACCTGCTGCAGGCTGTGTCCTACCTCTAAGCCAGCAAAAGTTGCATTATTTGCAGCATTGAAAAATTGTGTTCTATGAAGTGTGGGAGCAGCTACAAAATACTCCTTGAAGCAGCAGGAACCCGGGGTGGGTGCTGTACAGAAAGTGTGATCTTTTCTCCAGAGCTCCAGCGAGCTCTGCAGTGGGGCGGGAGTGCTGCAGGGAGCAGCCAGGCTGGGATGAAAGGTGCCTGGAACAGGGCTCTGCTCCTAAAGGGATTGCTGCTGCTTGCCTCAAAGCCACAATCATCTGGATATTCTCTTTCTTTCCTGTGATAGCTCTGCTGTGGAAGAGAGGGGATTTCCTTGGCAAGTCCCTGAGCTCTTTGTGGTCTGGGAAACCACGAGGGCACATCCCAAGTGATGTCCAGGTTGTACATCCCAGTTTCTGTGGAGTGAAGTGATGACATGTCTGGGGTCACCATTTGATGCAGTGGTCTTTCGGGCAGTTAGGATTTGGTGAAGGGAAGGAGAGATCTTGACTCCATTTCAGAAGGTTGGTTTATTATATTATGATATATATTATTAAAAAAGATTACAGTATAACTATACTACAAAGAATAGAGAGAAAGATTCATCAGAAGGCAAGACAGGAATAGCAAGGAATGAATAACAAAGTTCTGTGACTCCCCGAGGGTCTGAGAGCTGCTGCCTCTTGGATTGGTTGCCAAGTAGAAACATCCCACACTGACCAACCGAGGAAGCACCTGCTGCATTCCACAGCAGCAGATAACAAATTGTTTACACTTGAAGCTGAGGCCCTCTCAGCTTCTCAGGAGAAGAAAATCCTAGCAAAGGGATTTTCATAAAATATTATAACTACAGTGAAGGACCTGCTCTGAGGAGGAGGGGGCTGAGCAAAGGTGTGGAGCCAGGTCCCACAGCAGCCCAGGCAAGTAAACATCTCTTCCTCCAGGAGCCGGGTTCAGACTCACCCAAACCCAGCATTTGTGTCCTTGCCAGTCTGTGCATCCTCTCCATACAGCACCACCTCTGCTTCTACAGACCCACACTGGCATTATGGGCTACTGAAATACACTGGGTTTTAGTGTTTAAACCTTTTTCTGCCTCTCAGTTTTCCCACTGTTGCAACCTTGCACATCACTAGTCGTTTGTTTGGCATCTTCCATGACAACACTTCAACACAAAGTGAATCTCCAGAAGTTTTAAGTAGGTAATGAACTTAACTCTAATTCTTTTGTTTGCACTAACAGAGTACATGTGAAAAGGCATTTCTCAGCAACAGGAGACTGAACTTTCTGCTCTAGCCCAGCAGGAGAATTCTTATGTATCAGCAACATGAAAAGGGATGCAGGTACCCAGCCCTAACCTGCATTCATGAAAATCTCATTTTAGTTATTTAGTCTGATCAAGATGGTATGAATTGCTTCAACATTCCTTTCACATAATTGTATGTCTGTCAAGAAAGACACTGAAATCTGTGTTTGCAGCTGGTGGAGTGTGTTGGATCAAAACCTTTCAGCGCACCTTTTATTTCTTTTTTTTTTCATCTGCAGTTTACTCTTGACTCATCAGTGCCAGAAGTGAGAAAATGTTAGTTCAGATTGTGCAGCCACCACCTCATACTGCCCTCATTCTCTCTCATAGTCCCTTCCCCAGTGACCAGGCATCTTTTTTTTACTCTTTTTTTATTTTTTGATGTGAGGCATTGAATGAATAATTAAAAAAAAATCCTAGGACAGGTGCAGTTACAAGATTAGGAAGTGCTAGAATTTTACATTGGCAAAAATAAGTTATAGAGGCTGCTGTATAATCATATAGGAAAAGACTCATTTTCTGCCAATTTGATGTAGTAACAACAGATAATAATATATCTTAGAGTTCTCAAGTGGAGCAGGAGGGTGTTTATTCTTTTGTGGCAGGTGGTGCCATGCCCAAGCCTGGGTATATTGCATAAATATTGTTAGCATCAAACATATCTCAGAGAAGCAGCCAGATGATGAATCATCCACTTGGAGAGGTCCCAAGCCACCATTTATTTTTATCTACCTGCATTTCTTACAGGCATTTGGTGCTTTTGCCTCTGCTGAGAAAACTGTATTATGTGTAATCCTTCTTCTTTTTTTTTTTTCCTTATTCATTTTTACTATGTTAATAGGAAAAAGCCTTGGCAAGGAGCTAGACACCTCCAAGATGGAAATTCTGTTCTACAGCCAGTTAGAGAAATTGCCTTTAAAAAAAAAAAAAAAAAGGATTTTAAAAACTATTTCAAAGCCTGAGAAATAACAATTTAGAATCTTTCTAATTTGTCTTATTTGCT
This sequence comes from Motacilla alba alba, assembly GCF_015832195.1. Taxonomy (NCBI): domain Eukaryota; kingdom Metazoa; phylum Chordata; class Aves; order Passeriformes; family Motacillidae; genus Motacilla; species Motacilla alba. Next base: position 8,091,204 of record NC_052022.1, read on the forward strand.
TACTCAGACCCCAAGAGAGTTTTGGAGAGTAACTTGACTCAATAACTATAGGAAGTCTCTTATACTTTTCTAAATTATAGCAGCATGACCTGGATGGTTTGGTATAAGCATTGGGAATCACCCTGGGTGACAAGAGATGCATTAAGTTGCCTAATAGCTTGGAGCATCAAATTAAGACAGGGAAAAGCGTTTTGTCCATATAAAACCCCAGTAATACCTTACATAATACATTACAAATCCCAAATTAGTGATCATGGGTTTATAATTGGCAGCCAGAGGCAGAAATGCTCAGTATGGAGAAGGTGGAGTTACTTTTGCTTCCCATGAGGGTCAGGAGGAGCTTCACAGTCCCCAGAGGACTGCTTGTGACAGCAGGCAAGGTGCAATTCATCAGGAATGAAAACTCTGCCATGGCTACAGCCTGACCCCCAGAATTCAGCTTAGAAGTGCTCAAAAGCTGGAACATAAAACTGTTTTTTGAGGTGAAAGCCTTCCTTGGACGGCTATTATGGAGAAAGCCTCTTAAATGCCAGTCAAGAGAGCAAACGATGACTTAAGCTCTTCTCAGTGCTTAATTCTAAATTTGAACAGGTGTCACTGAAGGATAAATGGCTTGAAGCACAGCTAAAGTCAGGATACTATAGCCTACTTTTAAGAAAGATGCAAGAAAATAGAGGTTTTCAAGGGTTGTCTCTCCTCTTGTGGGGACAAAAGTAATTTCTTGAGAAAATAATAATGTTTTGTCTTCTTACCATTGTACCTATCTTAGACTGTTACCTTGGGGCATGTTTTATATTAATATACCTTCCTTCTTTTTGGAAACAACTAAAGATAGAGGAGGTTGGAGACATTTTCACCTGTTCAGATATGCAAAGATGGAATCAAATATAAACTAGAAAAAAAGTCAGTTGTGTGTCAGAGGACAAAATGTCATTAAAAGTGGAACTCCAGAACTCGTGGCTCCGTTATGGTATTTCTAGAATGAAAATATCTCATTGCACAGCTCATGGACTTCTTCCAGTACCACCACCATGAAAAATGCAGAGCATCTCTTTGTAGATCAATTCAGTTATCCTGAGAGCAGAATGAATCCCCTTAGGAAGAACTAGTAAAAAAAAAAAAAAAAACAAAAACCAAAAAACCTAGTAATAAAAGTGAAATAATATTTTTTTTCTTTTTAACTGACAGTGCTTCATTCCCTTAAGGTACAACCAAAGTCAAGAAAGCCCCTTGCTCCTAGCCCTCAAACTCCAGGAGATTTTCATTAAAATGCAGAGCATCTTCTTCTAAATCTGTAATTGAAAGAACTTCTCACACTCTAAAAATGAGGTTCAGGTAGATGAAGAAATCAGGGGGGAATTGGCAGCACAGTTCTTCAAAAGGCAGAAAGGTTGATCTGTTTTCTGACTGCTGCTCAAATCTGGATTAAAGGCAGTATGAGGTGTGTGCTGGTTTAGACTCGGCCTGGGCTGTGCATGACTGGCCACGGGCAGGTAGGGATGAGTCAAGAAATTCTGGGCAGAAACCATCCACAAACAGCTTGTGCCACTTCTGGAGGCAGGTGTTCAGTGACAGTGTTAGGTCATTCACTCATTGTGGTGTGCAGAGACTCAGCACTGCTTTGAGATATGAGATTTGGTGCCTTGAATGAAAGCAAGCTCTTCACAGACTGTGTTTATAGCAGTGCTAAGCTTATTTTGTCTCAGAAATGATCTAAAAAAAAAAAGCCTATTCTTGTGCTGGCACATTTTTTTTAGTTTTAGAAGTTGGTATGCTTTTTTGCCATTTGGTGAGCCAAGCAATACTTACTCACTGATTTTATGTGCAGAGAAATTGGATATATATCAGGATTTAATGTTTGTTGTCTGTTTTTGCTAAATGACAGATTACTCTCTGTTAGTACATTTAGCTCTACATCCCCCACAGAGTTGCTCACTGGTGCAGTGACTGCTGCTCTCTGACTGCTGTTTGGTTATTTTTCTTTCAGAGCTGAACACAGAAACCAGTTTTAAGGAGCTGCATAATCTGGATAGTGCACAGGAGGAACTAAACTCTGTCCTGTGGGATCCAGAGCCACCAGAAGGAAGGAGCCAGAATGAGCCATGCAGGGTGAGAGAAGGTCCTTGCCCTTCTCCTGCCCTTCTGTTTCTTATGAATGGTGAAACTTGGTCTCCCTTGCCCTGGATGGGTGTTCAAAACATTGATTTACTTCCTAAGCAGTGAATTTCACAGTGCTGTGTCTGTGTCAGGGTCATTCATGCAGAAGGAAGGTCTGACAGATCAGCTCCTTAGGGAGAATAGGAATTCCATTCCAGATTTCTTGGATGATGAACGTGGCAGCCATGAGCTAAAGAAAAAACCAAAACCAAAACAAACAAACAAAAAAAATTAGCATATCCAGGATTTGACATCTGATTTCCAGAACTCTAGGGAGATATAGTAATGATTTTTATATCTCTGAAATGCCATGTCATGTAAGAGTGTGTGTCCAAGCTGCCCTCCTGCTCCTGCACAGCCCTGGTGGCTTTGCATGGGGGAAGATGAGAACTCACATTTTTTAAGTCTCCAGGAGACTGCAGTGAATCAGAGCATGGCCTGGTCAGAGCCTCTCTGTCTAAAGCAGTTCCATTTTCAGGATAAACTACACACACTCCTGAATATGGCCCACATTTTTTAAACACTGCTGAAAAATGAGGAGGTGGCACGGAAGAGCCACAAAGACATTATTTGCAGTGTCTGGCAGAAAAAGACAAGAAGCCAATCTGTTGTACTGACTGTCCTTGGTAGTGAAAGGCAGAAAAGGAACATACATTTATCAGGGAAACATAAATTATACATTCTGCAAAGCTGAAAACCTCTAAATTAGACAACGGGGCAGGGTTGAGGGGTGGGGTTGGGTGTTTGTAGAGGTGGAGAGTGAGAAGAGGAAAATAATTGAATGTGTGTGGAGAGAATTACCATCAGCACAGCTGTTTACAGGTGATGGTGGGTAGCAGAGCCTCCCATCTCAGATAACAGCTGGATAACTCCCAGGAAGATGTTCATCAACCAAGAAAGGGTTACATTTTGACCAAAAGCAAGTTATTGTGCTCAATACACAGCTGCAATGTAGTAGTTAGTCTCACAGAGAAAGTGATTTTTGGCTATTTTATCAAGTCTTGAATTCCATAGATATCCCTGTGAGACATTCCTTAGATATTCCTGTGAGAAGCTCTGCCCTCCCAGTACTTCCTTGGCAGAAGCAGCTCCTTCCTTCTGCCAGCACAGACTCCTCTCATCCTGGAGTTTCTGTCACAAAGGCTCTGGGACAGGATTTCTTTGAGTAAAAACAAAACCAAATTAATCTGAGGCTGTGCAAAGGGAAAAAGCAGTAAATTAACTAATCATGCATTAAAGAGTTATCACTAAGTTATCATTATTAGGTGCAGGAGTATCTGAATACAGATCTTGAAATTGCAGAGGGGGTACTGCTTCCAAAGGTCCGTGAGGGATGCAGCCCTTGTTCTGCCAGCAGAAATATCTCCAGCAAGTCAACTTCTGCAGCTGCAATGAGGCTCCACTCAGGTCTAAGGGTAGGGAGACAACAGGAAGGGAATGCAGAGATTTTCAGCTTTCTCCCTCACTTCCCCCTTATTTTTCAGATGTATAAACCATATTTACCCTCCATAGCTCTCCAAGAGCTTCAGGGTTTTGTCTTTTTACCATAACCATGAAGCAGTCTGTAATTTTTCCTCTTCTTCATGGCAGCATTAAATATGGAAGAACTGGTGCCAGCCAGCCCAGTATCATGAAACCTTGATCACAAAGCAAACCTAGAGAGAGTCCCTTTCATTATGCTGCACCTCTGAGCCTCATCTATGGCCAGGAAGGTCAGAAAAATATTCCTGTTGTGTCCTGGGGCTAGGAGACCATTCAGTCTTCCAGTAATGTTGGATTCTCTCCTGTGCATCAGGCAGAACACAAATGGAAGTGGTATCAAAGATGTTACATGAGCCCTAAGCAGAATAAATATTATATATATGTCAAATCTGTCACTCGGTGTTTCTATAGAAAGTACTTTATACATTAGAATCTGTCAGCCTTTATTGTCTCTGTTTGAGTTGGGCTCTGCAAACCCTTAAGCTAAATATTGACTTTTTGCATGAAGAATATGATGATATACTTAGGGGATGGTTCAGCAGGCCGAGGAGGAAATGCAAGCTGGGCAGCAAATCAATGGTGAGATTCAGTTCTCCAGGGCATAGGATGAAGCCAGGCATTGTGCTTGTGAAATCATTTGCTTTGCAGTTTAGAAATGTACAGAAATTCACCATTTCTCCAAATGTGGTTATCCCATCTTAGTGCTGTTGATTTGAATTTTTTTAATGCTCATTATCCTGGACTGCTGAAACCAATGTGTTTGAGTATAAGGGGGAAAAAAGGTTAAGGCTTTTGAGGAAAACTGTTCTTCTACTTTTTTTTTTCTTTTCCTTCTCAGCAGTACCTGTACTTTAAAGCAGTTAAATTTCCAGGGTACATTTCTTCTCACATTCTGGGATCTTTCTCATATTCCCTTTCAGTCTCTTGGAAAATAATGTCACCTTAACTTCCTATGAAACAGTCTTTATTCAGCTTTAGGGGTGTCTGTACAGGCATGTGCATGTATATGTATTTGTATTTGTACAAAAAAGTCTTTAGACTAATATCTCATACTGGAAATGCACTCTGGGCATTTGCCTAATGTGTTATAACAATAGAAATGGATAAGTAGGCATAAATAAAGACACTACTGCTAAAGGCCAATTACAGACCCTTATCATCAGAATAGCAACCTGAAGATTTTCCCTTTGATGTGTCCTTGGTTTTGGCAGAACTACACAAAATGTATATTGTCAGTCTGTGGGAGTCAGAGCTCTTTGCTGGAGTCTAGCATGGATTCTTCAATTTCTCATTACATATTTCTCTTATCTACACAAAAAAAAGCTGTGCCACTTGCTTCCAGCTAGTGAGGAATTTGAGCAAGTTTTCTCTCCATTGTCCCTTTCCATTTTTGATGCTCAGATGGAAAAGTCATCCTTTGTCCTCATGCAATTTGCTTCATCATACTTTAAAAATCTAAGGTAATTGCAAAATGGAATGTAATTTATTTTCCCAATGCACTAATGGGGAAGTAATAAGTTAATGGCTTTTTCAAAAAACAAAATGTAACTCCTGCAGTTTGGATTCTGCAACCTGATTTGGAGTGGTTGTACATGAGAATGTACAGCACTTTCAAGAGCAGATTTAAACAGTGGCTCTCCCTGGAGCTCCAAATGTTACATTTTTCTCTAGGGATCTGTGGGAAACAGACGGGCTGAAGGAAAAAAAGGCAAGGCTTGATCCTATTGCAGAGTGCAGTCCTGCAGCAGCCACGGAGATCTCTCTTGTGCAGAGGCAGAGTGCTCTGCACAGCCACTGGCAGGCTAGGAAAGGAGCAATTGCTACCTTTTGATGACCAGAATTTAACAATTTGAACAAATTTAATATAGGTAAAAAAGATTGTTATTCTTATTTCTCACACCTGCTCTCCCAGGGGCAGGGGAGAGACAGAGATATCTGATTTTTGAACAAGGTGGGTGAGTGTCCATGTGGTCATTGCAGTTATTGTAGTCATTGCACAAATATTAGAATAAATTACCTGTGGTTGGTGTTATGGTCATGTTAGATTGTGGTCATGTTAAATCATGTTATGGTCATGTTAGATTTTGCTGTTGTGGTCATACACAAAACAAGCAGCTGAGCAGGCACCTGAGAAGGAGAAATGAGCTGGAACTGCCAAGTGGTGAGGCTGGGAAGTCATCCTGAAGCCAGGCAGGGAGCTGCAGGCAGTTATTTCATTACCTTCTGCTCCCCAAAGATCCTCAACATTCAGCTCCTCTCCTCTCCTCTCCTCTCCTCTCCTCTCCTCTCCTCTCCTCTCCTCTCCTCTCCTCTCCTCTCCTCTCCTCTCCTCTCCTCTCCTCTCCTCTCCTCTCCTCTCCTCTCCTCAAAATGATGAATTTCCATTTAGTTAAATTGTGATCCTTTGACATCTTTCTGAAAGATTTTCAGGTTTTGCATGATGTAAGTAATTCAGATACAACCAGGGCTTGATAAGCTTTCCTTTGTGTGGTGCTGGCAGTGCACCTATTTGCTGCACTTGCCAACAGGTGCCAAAGCTGGCTGCAATAAACAGCTGCCTACTCAGAAGACAAAAAGTAAGACTAGGATTGTATTAGTATGCAAATTCTTTTCAATTATTCATTACAGCCTTTCTGAGATTTGTGCCTCTAGAGACACTTTTTTGTTTAGGCCAGAAGAAACTCAGATACTTAAAAGATATGCAAATCCTTTATGAAGTGGACTCAAAACACCAAATGACTTCAGAAATAGCTCACAGTCTATTGGAAACCTGTGAGTATGGGATTATACTGCATCTACTGCAGGAAGTAAAGTGGACTTCAAAAACCCTTTGTTCTCCTAAAATAAATAAATTAATTAATAAAAACTTGTCTCAAAATAGTTTAGCTATAAATAAACTACTTAGGATTAAGTGTAGAATCTTCCAGGACTTCTGGTGTACCAGGTTAATCAAGATGGCTTTATGTGCACAGAAATGTTCAAAAGCTGATAGTGACAGTTTTTCCTTTTGCTGGCAAACTACAGGGGTAATAATAAATACTGTGAGCTTTTAAAATTATGATTAGAGCATACCTGGATATTTTAAAATAATAATAATAATAATAATAATAATAATAATAATAATTTTAATCCAAGGTAGAAAAACCACAAACCCTACAGAAGAGTATTTTTCCTTTAGCTGAAATTTACCATAAGATATGTTTTTAGTGTATGTAGGACTCTCCCAAATTTGCAATTTTTATGAGTGAGGGAAGGCTGAGAAGCAAATTTTCTCCTTGAGGTAGCTGATGGAAAAATAGAATGCTTTAAAAATCCCACTTAAGTTAGGCTGAATAAATCTCCTCTTTTGACCACACAGGATCTGAGTCACAGATTTTCAGTGATATCAAGCAGCATCTTGTTGCAGAAGTCTTGGATTCATGCAGAACAGCACATGGAGATCTGTCCCACTGCATCATCTGCCCCGTATTTCTTTGCTTTTTTGGAAGGGTTTTGCTGGGTTTCAGTGCTCCAGTTCTTGTTTGACCTTATTGCACTTAAATTCCTTTTGATCTTGAAAGAGCCACAGCTACAAAGAAAACAAAATAATGTTGTTAAGACACATCTGTGTTCATAAGGAAATGGGTGTAATTACATTGCCTGAGTGATAGGAAAGAAGACTTTCCAAAGTAATATAGATTGCATTAGGGGAAACAGATCCCATGGCCAATCTGCCCATATATTTTATTATGGGAGTTTTTTTCCACTTCTGAGTGCACAAGCAAGAACAGGAGAGGTCAGGAAAATAGCACCATTTTTTTGATTTTCTATACTAAGAGTGGAGCCACTCAGAAAGGCAAAGGGAGCAGCCAGGGCCACTTTGCTGGTGGGAGCAGTCCTTGAGCAGAGTGTGACATCCTGGCACCCTCCTGCCAAACCCTGCTGCTTTCAGATCAGCCCTGTCCTTGTTTCTTGATTGTTTCATGTTGGGAAGTGAAAATAAATGAATGAAAATAAAAGAAAAAAAATTGATGCTGCTGCTGCTGCTGCTGCTGAGACATCTTTTTGAAGCTTGTACGAGCACAGCTGGCAGAAAATATATTTGTGTTCAGCTCAGAGTGAGAGAAATGCTGTGGATGGAGTGTGTTCAAGGTCAACTTGGATGGGGCTTTGAGAAATACGATGCAGTGTAATATTTGTCTGCCCATGGCAGGGGTTTGGAACTGGATGACTTTTGAAGTTCCCTTCCAACCCAAACCCTTCTGTGGTTCTGAGATTCTGTGAGTGGGGCTCAGAAGAAGAGCACAGCTCCATCCCAGTGTGTCCCAACACTTATACTTCCCACTGAGACATTGCCTTGCCAGTTTCCTGCAGACTTTTACAATGCTCCCACCTTTGCCCCTTTCCTAAAGAAAGTTTATCTCTTTTTTCCCTTCCTGTCATCTTCTGCTTCCCTGACAGTCGTGCTCAGCTCCCAGCAGCACAGCTCTGTCAGTGGGTTCTTCCTTGCTGAAGCCTTGCAAGAGCTATTCTTTCCCTAAGTGAAACTTCACTAAATCTGGCAAACTGCTGCAGAGGGTTTCTGTTTATCAGCTGACATTTGCTGCTCAAGATACTTCACTGTAAAATCTTCACCCAGCTGTAGATACCATAGTCCTTTACATTTTGTTTTCAAGCTCTGATCACCCTTGCAGGCCTTTGCCAGAGCTGGCTGAGGAAGGAAAAGGAAAATATGACAAAGTTATCTTTGTTATTTTTTTTTTTTTTGCTAGCAGAGAAAAATCTAACAAAGGCAAAAGAAACCCCACTGAGACCATTTTATATTGTTGTATCGTTGAAGGGCAGTGCATCCCTAGCTGGTGTAAATAAAAGAGGAATATATGAACCAAACAGTATGGTTCCAGTTTAACACAACTTCTGCAGCATTCATGAAAATTATCTCTAGGGACCTTCATTTGTTATGAAAAGTCATCCTGTGCAAGTTTTATCTTTTATCAGACTAAGCCAAACAACAAAAAGATTTGTCGCTGTTAAATTGGATGGGCTTTTAGTGTTTGCTGTCTTGCTTCAAACGCTGCATAGTGTGAAAAAGCAAAACTTTGACATCACCTGCAGCAAGTTGAGGTGAGCTGAGTAACTGTAAAATCATGAAGATAATCTTGCTTGACATGCAAATTGTGCAGCCTAACCAGGGAAAAAGCTAGTTCGTCATTTAATCTTGGAAAATGCAATTTGGGCTGCTGTAACTGGAGCTTTCCAATAGATAAATTTCTCAAAATGATTAATATCTCTGGCAGAAAATTATATCAGTAATATGTCTAGAGCACAAAGGAGGCTTGGAGTAATGTAATTATGTTCAATTTTTTTTTTCATAAAAGGGAAGGGTATATTATGCCATCTAGTTAAGCCTTTACATATTCTAAAGAGAAGCAGTATATTCAAATTCTAAGCTATGCTTAAAAAGGGATAAATTTGTGCCTGCAGGTCTCCAGGCCCTCAAGGTAGTGGTTTAAATGAAAAAATTACATTTTGGAATGGGATGAAATTTTAAAATCCCAGCAAAAAGAAGATTCTGAGCTCTTAAAATTGTATTTTGCCCTGCAAAAGCTGTTGAAACTGCTGAAAGCCTAGAGAAAAATCACTGATGGTTCCTTTTTATGTTTGTTTGGTTTTGGTTTTTTTTTTGTGTGTGTTTGGTTTTTTTGTTGTTTTTTTTTTTTTTTTCTGAAGAACAGATTTTACTAATCTTAAACTTTTAATGCTGATGTAAAAGCTTTGAGGAAAATTGCAGAAATTACGTTTTTCTAAATAACATGAGTAGTTTAAAATTTAATTCCCCTGAAACTGTACATCCACTTCAGCACTTCTTTGGAGAGGATCTTCAGAATCCAGAGGGTGACCTGGACCTTAGGATCTTTTAGAGGGCTTTTTAAATGAACAAAAGGATTATAGCATTGGACATGTGAGGTTGAAGGCCAGGTGTCTGTGGGATACTCTCTGTTTTACCTGAGTTAATTAGCTTTAGTACATTTTTGTCAAAGAGCAGGTAGATGCTCTTTGACAAATTATTTAACACCATTAACAAATAATGAGGTAATAGGGTTGTATCACTTTCTCCCAGATCATTGGTTTCACTTAATTAGTAATTATAGAAATATAAATTCAAAGGAGGCTGTACACTACATAATCATGTCTTCCACACATAAGAAACATAAAACTAACTAAATCCTTCCCCAGACTGGTCCTGATTTATACTGGTGGGTGAGAAGGAGAGTCAGGACTGACAATGAATTGCTGACCTGCATTGTTTTCACTTCTTTCATGCAGACAGTGCTTCAAAGTGCTTACAATAAAAACCCAGTGCTCTGATTTACTGCCTCAAGCATCCTGGAGAAGCCTGGGATGATCACTGTGATGCTTGTGGTCGTGGTCCTTCTCTGCCACCAGCCTGGTCCATCTCCTATTTCTTCTTATTTCCCTTCAAGGAACTATGGGAACTATTCTGGAGTTCCCCCAGAAATTTAGTTTAGTAAAAATTAACATTATAATGTCTTTAAACAGCACCTTACTGTTAAAAACTAAATCCAGAACAGATGCCAAGATCCCCATTCATTTGTTCCTTGCTAATAGGTTAAAGAATGGAGAAAGGACAGAGATGACTGACTCTCCATTTCTGCCCAGCTGATTTCCACATGGTGATTTCTGCTTGCAGATATCTGCACAAGTCACAGCAGTTCCCATTTTACACCAGCAGAGCCCAATGAACCGAGTGTGAGATTGGAAATCTGGTTGTTATAGCTTATAAATAATTGGCTGGGTTTTTCTTCTGCTGCAATTTGTCCCAGCTCTACCAAAGCTGTATCATCTTCAGCACATTAAATGAAGTTATAGAGCTGTAATTCCCCTGAACCTTTAGTATAAAAACCTGTATGAGCCATTAAAATTTTGGACAAAAAAAGATTTACTACTGGGGAAAAAGGCATGGATCTACCTGAGGCAGTGGCAGAGTACTGGGTTTGTACCTGCAGCTACAGATACCCAGGTAACACACAGAAATAATCTGTCTGTGAGCACAAATAATCTGTCTGTGTGCAGAAATAATCTGTCTGTGTGCAGAAATAATCTGTCTGTGTGCATCTTTCCACCCGGCTGATGTGACCAGCCATTAGTCAATGGGTGTCAGCTTCATCTGTAAATTTTGCTCCCTTTTATGTTTGAATTTTCTGAGGAGAGGAATCTCATGCAACCTCTCAGATTGGATTGCAGAGCATGTCAGGAGAGTCATGTTGACTGGAATGACCTCTGCTTTGAAAGGGAAGGAGGTAATTGGGTTTCCAAATTCAATGCTGCATCTGACATCAATCAGTTGTCAAATTTCATTAACTCTCACACTTTGGGTTCCAGGAAGATTGACTGTACATGCCTGTATGGCTGGGAAAGCACTGAAACTCTGACAAGCCTTGATAACCAGAGCTGCTCAAGAGAATGTCTTTAATAAATGCTCTCTCACTTTTCTGTCTGACCCAGAATTCTTCGAGGAGAGGCTATTATCCAAAGATATAACTATTCATAGACAGAAAATTAATAAATATTTGTATAGAAGCACATATGGAGAGTTGTTTGCCACTCTCCAGATAGTTTATGTACCTACATGCACACACACACATATATATATATACATAAAATATATATATATATATATATATTATATGTACACACATGTAGGTACATAAACAATCTAATCCAAGCACAATAAAGCCCCCCTGAAAGGGAAGTCTCCTATAACTTGCCAGGGGAATGAACTCACAACATCCACTGCATTGTGGAGAAAAAAGTTCTGGTGTCCCTTCTCCAGAGCACAGAAAGAGAGGCAGGGATGTGTTAAAAACATGCTAAAAATAGTCTTGAGTTTTAATCTGTGCTTTTCAGGTAGGCAAAGATTCACAAATCCAGAACAAAATACCTTGGGCCAGGCATAAAAATACTTTGGGATTTAGGAAGAACATGATGCCAACTTCACAATATGGATTGTTTATGAAGTCTGTGCTTCTAACACAAGTAAGCTGCTGCCATGGACCTGGAGATTTCTTTATTTTTTGAAAGACATTATCAGAAAAAAAAAAATTAGTAAAAGGTAAGTACTATCAAAGAAAGAAAAAATGGAAAGGATATTTTCAGGTTCCTGCTGCCTCAGTGCTGCTGTCCAAACACAGACAGATCTGGTTTTGGAAGAGCGCTGGGCTCCAGCAGGAGATAATCACAGCTTATGCCAGACGTCTGTGGTCCTCAAAGAGCTGCTAAAGCTCTGGGTGGGAAAATCAGGTGAGCAGAAAATAGGCTTTCAAATTCTTAAACCATAAACTATCCAATTAAGGAACTTCAGCCCCAGTTCAGTATCCTTGCATAATTTGTTGTGAATCTAAAAATTTTAGCATATATTTGTGGACTTGGTAGTCTACAAAAATTCACACTGAAGGACATGGAGTGACTCCAGCTTTGTCTGATGGGATAAATAAGATCACTAGATATTTTTTAAACATCTGACTTCCTTTACTTTTTGTTAATATTTCATTGTCGTATTCTTATCTCCCCAGTTAATTTAATTTGCTATTATACCACGCACTGTGCTCACTTGTTCATTCTCTTTCATCTTCCTCTGTATCCCACAAGAATCTAGAGTCAGACTCTTGTCACAGTTCTACTTCACATAAGTAGCTGGTGAGAACAGCAGAGCTATAAACTTTATGTGCTCCATTTGCATCACCAAAAATCCTGGAAACTCAGTTGTACACATTGTTTGCTCAGTTGTATGTACGTCAGCAGCCCAGAAATCATTTTAAATTACAGTTATTTATGGTTTTGTGTAGCATTGAGTGCCTGTTTGTTCTCCCCTCCTGTCATCCATTCTTCACCAAAAGTTGTGATTCTATTTTTGATTCCCTGGTTGTTACTTCTGGAGATACTTTGAAGGCTTGTGTAAGCTGGAGCACATTTGAAACAATCAATCCAGTTAAACACATGGCAAGAAGCACTTCTCCAGTAATTGCTGCTCTGCCTCACCTTTCCCCTTCAGCCTCTTCAATGCCAAGATCTTCTCACGAGGAAAAAAAGCCATAACTTGAAAGAAATACGTTTGTGACGAAGACATTCATTAGAAATTCTGTACACATTGGTTGTTTGCAATGATTTTGTTTTTCCACTTGTTCCTCAGGCAGTAACAGTAAATTTGGGTGCTTGTGATATTTCTGCAATTCTAACTTTGAATGAGGCTCATGCCATATATTGCCTTATAAATACTGACTTGCTTTAAGTCCCATGCGTGCCTCTCATGTAGAAATGAAATAGACAGCATAGTCATTATTCAACTTAATTTGCAATATTTATTGCCCTTGGTGGATACAAATGTATTTGTTATGCTCACAATAAATGACCCCTGGGTTTCAGAGATGCATTATCTTAGGGAAAACTCGCAAGGAGTAAATAATACCCTTCCCTTTCTCTCTATGATTATTTCTACAGTGCCACTATTGTGTCCTGTACCTAAATTTAAATCATGTTAAGCTGAAGGACTCTTGCTCCTGCTATAGTGTGAAACAAGGGTAACATTTGTGTAAATGCAGTGAGAAAAAAAGCAACTCCATGATTTGCCCTGTTGACATTTGGAGAAAAATGCCTATAAGGAGCAGCTGTAGAGCAAATGTGGAACAATCTTGGGAAGTGAAAGTGCTGCCTCGTCCTTGGGCTGAGGAGTTCATTATCCCTCACAGCCAGGTGGTTTGTCTGTGCTCAGGGAAGAATGAACTGCATAAGCACAGCCATGAGATCAGAGTGTCCAGTCCCTTATCATGAACTGGCAACCACAGGAGAAGCAGAGGCAGCAGTACAGTGGCAGCTACACCCCTGAAACAATAGGCAGCTCTCCTGGTGTTTTCCTGTTATTGAAAGCTGTGTCATTTTAGAGCTACAATATTTTAATATTTGAAGATCAGACTGAAAATGTCAGATGATCGGATTATGTGTAAAACTGCATTCAACATTCATAATTCATAGATTAGTACATCTAGTTCTAAGCTTCCCAATACAGGTCAAGAGAAAGAAAGCATTATTATTTTATTTTAAAGCTGAAAAAGGAGTGATAAATTGACTTTTCTGAGGTCCCACTGGAAGTCTGTGCTAGACACGTGTGTTTTCTCTGAACTATCCATGACAACTTTCCCCACCTTTCTGTGGAGCAAGCCTAATTTTTATACTTTTCTCTACCCATTAAAACCCCTTGCTTGCAGTCAAAGGACAGATACCAACAAGAGACAATCAGAACAAAAATTTATGTTGGAACTATGGGTACAGACTCCAATAGGTGCAGTCCCCTTTGAATATTTTGCACTTGCTAATAAAGGCTAAGAGTTCTGTCAAACAGGTGTCTTAGTTATCTGAGATGCAAAAGAGGCTGATTTAAGAACTGACAGAGAAGCTGGATTTGAGACTTTAAGGTTATTTTAAATTAAATATTAATAACCTGGAAATCAAGCGAGGAGAGGAAGAGAGTTTCTGTGTTAAACACAAAATAGGAAAAAAGATTCATTCTTAATAGAAAATTCTTTGGATAGACTTCACAGATCCTGATGTTTTTCAGCAGAAAAGAAAATCTCAGTCTCACAGAAATTCCTGTTGTAGAAGGTAATTTTATTCCATTCATAAATCCTTATAACACAGATTTTTGCTTTGCCAATTCTCCAGATATTCATTTCACAGGAGATAATGAAGTATGTGGTAAATGTTTCAGCTGATCTTATTTTAACTTTTCACCATTCGTGTGACAAAATGCCATACATAAAATCTTACATCAGGTTTTTTATTGGTGTAAAAAAATGATACCTCAAAACATTATGCATGCTCATGGATGAGAGTCTAAATCAAAACCCATAAAATGTGTTATTGGAGGTTGTGTTTTTCATAAGTGGCAGCTGTGCTCTCCCTCCCATAATGTCACTGCCAAAGCAAAGTGAGATAATAAAACCCATTTTTCTTTGGCTTATTTTCTTTATAAATGATATAAAAAGAAGTCATACACTTATTACCTTATTGAAATGCTTTTTAAGATTTGGTATTTGCAGAGAACTACAAAATGTCCTTCCTATCTAAGACTCGCAGTGGCTAGCAGAAATGAATCCACAGGCTTCTCTGTCTTGGACTGTTAGACTGGATTATTTGCTTTTAATTCAAAATATGGATATTGTAATTATCTGAGGAAACTATAAGGGGGTGTAATACATTATTGCCTACATCTTGCTCCAAAGCAGTTATGCAGAATTATTTTAAAAGTAGAAAAAGCCCTGTAATTCTAAAGAGAACAACCCTACCAGTTAAATTACACCAAAAAAAACCTGACTGATTTTTTAACAATTGATTTTTTTATCAAAAAAAACCAGTGTATAAAGTAGATAGGAAAATGAGAGAAAAGTGTCTAGAAAATCAGCTTGGAAATAGCTAAATAAATCTTTTTTCTCTGGCTCTGAATTGCCATTATGATCTTTGCAGATTATATATAAAAATTTCTCTAGCTCTGCCTCACCTAACTGCATTTTGGAGCATATTTGATGCTGTATTTTCTGTTTCTGTGCTATGACATAAAAACAGAAACTTTGCTTCAGCTCTCACAGGTCCTAACTGGTTTTGCCTGATGAAATTTTATTCGGTGGGAATATAGAGATGGAGCTTCCACAGCATTTATAGGCCTTAAAATTTGTGTGCAGTTGCTCTAGAGAAATACTCAATTTCTGTTTCATCATGGCCAAGTGTAAGAGCTCAGTGAGCTCATTGTGGAACTCAACAAAGCTCTTTGTTGAGACAGTCAAGTTCAGAGCAAAAAAATCCTTCTGTTTATATAGTGTACATGATTCATTCCCGTGGTTTTCTGGAGGGACTTTTTCCTGGTAACCTTTTACTTTCTCACTGTTCTCCTTTCCAGCTTTTCTGACCTGATTTTCTCCCCTTTACGGTCCCATTCCTCTCATTCCTGGAGCTGAATGGGACTGCAGAAAGACTGAGTGCTGGATGGGAACTGCATTAACAACTGTGACAGGGTTATTGCCTGGCTGTCTCTGCAAATGTCTTTTTTTGATCTTTACTAACAAACAAACTCACTTAAACTGAGTTTAGTTCACATTTCTGGTGAGCTGAAGCAGATGCAGATTGTCCTCAGAGAGGTGTCCTGAGGGACACTTGAGATGTGCATGTGCATAAGATCAAGGATTCATTTTGCTGCTTTCAGAAATCCACCCCAAAGCCACCTCAGGACTTTTAGAGATTTAAAACAGTGTCAGAGGGGTTCTATGGGCACCTGGAGAAACATGAGAAACCTGCTTCAGTCTGGAGGGATAAACAGAAATAAGTATCAATCACTCCCAGCACTGCATTTTGTAATGAGTTATCTATGAATAATCTCTTTTTTTTGTTTTGCTGTGGGCAGGGATCCCTTCCACCACACCAGGTTGCTCTAAGCCCCACCCAGCCTGGCCTTGAACACTTTCAGGGATGGGGCACCATCATGTAAAAAGTGATTTTAGAAGCCAAATTCCCTAATTTCAGAGGCCTGGCTTTGGTAGTGTTTCAAACTTACCCACTGCATTTCCTGAGGTGTAACAGCACCAATAGTGCAGGGTGAATCACAGCAGTCACATTTCTTACCAGCCTCCAGGTCTGATCCTCTAATTAGACAGCTGAAATGTGGCTTCCTGTGGTTTGTCCTGCTCAGCCAAACTGCTGGGCCAGTGTCTGCTTTTTTAGAAACTTAATTTCTTTCACCAAGCCTTTTAAATGCAGAATGAACTGGCTTTATAAAGCTCTGATGACTTGCAGCTCTGGGTTGAATACCTTGTGTTACACGGTTATTTATACAGCATTGAAACAGCTCTGGGCAAGGTGGTAAGGCAGCACTCCTAGAGACCCCTCAGAAAGATGTTCATCTCATCTGGCAATTGCTGAGAACAAAAGAAAAAATACAGAAATTATATTTAATGGTGCCTGGAAACGCTGTGTGCTGACAATAGAAGCACAATCCCTCTCTCATGCCTCCCTGCCTCTGTAGCATCCTCAGCAGTGACCCCGGGGAGGAGCAGCCTGTGCAGCACAGTTGGGATAATGCTGCCAGAAACAGCCCTTGCATTTGCTTTTCCTTTCAGGAACAAGCATGCTTTGTTTATCTGAGCTGCCTACTGGGACTATTTGCAGAATGTCTTCAAACTTTCAAGAGAGACCTTCCCTACCTAAACCAACCGTAATAAAGCAACTGTTAAATTTAATTTCTGCCAAAAGAGTGAGTTGCCTTTTACTTTACTACCCCCGTAAAATAGATGCTAAACAAATGTTGAAAGGTCACAGATGGAATTGAGGGAAGGTTTTTTTAATCACTTTAAAAAAAAATGAAAGTCCTCTGCATATGTGGATAAATGCATTGATTTTTTTTCCCCCATTTCTACAATGTTAGGTGTCACATTTCTGATTTCTTCAGCACTGCAGCTTTATGTTATTGTTGTAAAACTATATTCATCCATAAAACAAGTACTGACTGAGGTTTTTAATGCAGGCTGAGGTACGAGATGCCACAGGAAGGACATAAACCCCACTGCCATCAGACATCTGTTGTCCCTCAGCTGCTGGGTGTCCAAGCTTGTTCACCAAAGGCTTTCCCTGCTCCTGCAGCAAGAGCAGATCCCACCAAGGATGAGCAGATCCCAGCAGGGATTTGGAAATTGTGCCACCAAATGGCTCTGCCTGCTCAGACATCCTGCACAGAATCCTGCTCCCAGGGGGCTGTGGGTGGTGTTTTGAGACCCCTTCCCTTAAGAGCCAAGGCTGGAATTGCAGCTCATCGCTGGAGTTTGGTGTAACTGAGCTTCTTGCTGTCAGAGAAGACCAGAGGGAATAAGTCAATTGTTGTGATGCACTATATAGATATTTAGACATGATTCCCCTTCCCCTCAGATGGTGTACCCCTCGGATAAGGTGGTCTGTCCCCTGTAGCCCCTCCCTTCGCCTCTCCTCACTGGTGTCCCCTTGGCTGCGGCCTTCCGTCCCCACCTCCCATTCCGCGGATATAAATGTCCCTTGGGTTTGGAGCTCTTCCTCTTTTTTCACCTGGACGGTCTCCGATGCAGATGTCACTTTCCAGCTAATAAAACAGGACATCAGAACCACGTGGAGAAAGAGCGCTTCTCGTCCTTTACTTTGTCCATATAGGATCCGTGCGGGCTTAAATCCCAAACTAACCGGGGGGATTTACAGCCCAACCCCCACAGTTCCTTCAGGTGGCGCCCAATGTGGGGCCCTCATGGTTCCTTCAGTCAATCATTTATTTGCAGCAGCCCAAACGTATCAGAGGGCTGCATGGGCTATGCAGATGTGCCAGAACAAGCAGGGAAGGTGAAAATAATTTTGGAGCTGATTGATCTCAATCTGTTGGTCAAGACAGAGCAGCGACGAGGCAGTAAAAAGCAAAAAGATTTAAGACTTAATCAGCCTGAAGATGTCAGGCTTTATACTATTAAAAATGCAATATTTAGTGATTCACTTTCAGATCTTTACTGAATTAATAACTGAACTGATCTATAGCCTTTTTATTTTTGCCTGCCAACAATGGAAAAATCAGCAACAAATACAAGATCTGCCTGTGGGAGAAGGTAAAATTTAAAAGAGGACCTTGGTATATAAATTCAAGGCAGTTTTGACTGATGAGGGAAGAGTATAGGCAGGCACTGGCCGGAGGGAAAAAAATGATCCTGAAAGTATGATGGATTTGTTGAGGCACACTACAATAGAAATAGTATTAAAAAAATTAGTTATGAAAAGAAACATTCACAAATGTTTTCATTATCATCTTTGGATGAGTTCTACTGACAGACAGAAAATACAAGGGGAAAAATTCCCTGGAAGATTTGAGAGGATAAAAAAGAAAAATTAGTGTGTCCTTCAAGAATGTGGATCCTTAGCTGAAGAGAGCAAACAGGAAGTTTTTTTTCCTTTTACCCTTTGTAAAAGTTGGTTGGATTCAGAACTATGTTAATTTCTTTTAATTTGTATGGGAAGGAGGAGGAAAGTCAATAAGGTTTCTGCTTTCTCCACAAAGACTCAGTAATCAAAGGTCATTAGACTATATTTCTTACAGTAATTAATGTGAAATGAGAGCAATTAGTGATCCTTCATTAATGAGTCTGTTCCATTTGATTAGTAAGTTTCTATTTTTGTCAGATGCTATTTAACATGTCTTAAGACAGACTTTTTTTTTTTTAATCTTCAATCTTCACAAAATTCCAGCTGGGAAAGTTTTGGAAATAGGGATTACAACTGATCAAGTTTTTCTTTTAAAGTGAAGTGTCCTGACTGACATTGCTGAAGCAGATGTCTGCTGCTTTATTTTGATTTTGAGGTTCTAGGGTTCAAGATTCTAGGGTTCAAAGGCAATCAGGTACTCACATATCGAGAAATCAATGCATGTTCAAATTCTATTTGTGCCTTTCACATTTTTACTTCTCCAGCTAAATAGATGCTGGGAAAGAAAAGACATTAGAAATCCCCACTCAAGAGGAAGCTGAGCTGCTCTTTGGAATGATTTATTGTAATGTTTGCAAAGGGCATTGAACTCCTCAGATGATAAATAAAATACTAATGCCAATAAAACTATCACAATTCCAAGCTATTTAGTACAAACACCCAGTTAAAAGAAATTGCACATTAACTGACTGTATTAATGGTTTGGCTGAGTCTGGATATTCAGTTGCTTTCTCCACTATTAGCAGCAAAATTGGAGTAGGATCTCTCAATGTGAGATTTGACCCTTTTGTCTCAGGTGATGCGAAAGGTCTTTTTCAAAAATCAGAAAAGCTACACTTGCACATTCATTAGTGATAATGATTTACCAAACAAAGAGCTAATTTTTTCCATCATCACCTTGTTCTTTGCATAGTCCAGACTGTGAAATTCTGCTGTTAGCTCTCTCTATCCCCGAGTGCAAGGCAGATGCAGACTCTGCAGAGCAAAAAAATTAAGGGAAACTCCAATTTCATTCAAATTTTACTGACAATTAAGACACAGGAGGATTTATTATGTGAGGATCGGTGAGTTTCCCACAGTGTTTTTAATCCTGATCACTTATGACAAAAATGTGTGCATGAAAACTTTATTTCCATCAGTGCTGTGATATAGCAAGAGTGTAACCAAAGCTGTGACCCAAGAGAACATTGACATGTTTAAGCTTCACTGTTCAATGAAACGCAACAGTCACTTTGTTTGCACTCAGTCCATTAAGCTTTGGTTGTTTTAAACTTAATTGTTTTCTTAACTCAGGGATCAAATAGCCTCAGTTCTTACTGGCAAACTGAGAAGTTCCACCCTGCAGTTTCTGCAACAGCAAAAGTTGTGTGTTTATGAACAAAAGATCAATGATTAGGAGAAAATCCTTGGGGAAAACCATCCCTTTTGTTGATCCAAGGTTAGTGTCAGCTGTTAAAATAGAGAAATTTGAACTCAGTAAAGCATGAAAGATTTGGAATTGCCAAGGCAAGGCAAGATGTCCACTGTAATTCACTGTTGACAGGGATGCTGCTCCGACCAAAGACTTATGTACCAACAAATCCTCCAGGAAATGTTCCAGGGAAGTCTTTACTTATTCTGCAGTGAGATTCACTCCAAAGAGTGAATTTTTCCTTTATTCATGTAGTGGTATTTGCTTACTTATTTTCTGATTATTGTTAGTAATGATATTTGTGGTAGCACAACTTGCAGTTTGGGAGTGTTTCTTGCTGGGACAATAAATTTCAGCCCACAGAATTCTAGACAGCAGATTTTGCAATAGCAAACTTTATGACATAGGATGAGTTGTTTTACTGGGAAAAAAATATTTCAAGTCTCTTTCTTTCACAATTCCCTTAGTAACACAACAACCACAAAATATTTAGAGAGCATCTCTGCCAGATTGAGAGGTTTTGCTGATGCTTGAGCACCCCATGATCTCAGCTATTTCTCTTTCCTTCAGTTTTTCTCAGCTTCCTTAAGCAGCCCCAGCCCATGCAGTCACAAATGAAAAGGCAGAGTGAGGTCTATGACATGAAAACTAATTTTTGCTTGTTAAAATAAGAAAAACATTTCTACAGAACCATCCATTTGTCTGAGGATTTACCTTTTCCTTTATGCATTCATTGCAAGAAGATGTTTCACTGTTTCCTTAGTGATTTATTTCCCTGAATCTTCTCTGATTAAACACTGCAAGATTTATTTCTTCAATGCTATATTCCACATAGAATTTTAATTGTAGAACAGTGGGGAAAGAGCTGGAGCAGAATAAAAACATATTGGTGTAATTCAATTTTTTATACCCATTCCAAGATTTTTTTACCTTTGGGAGATAACTGCGTTTGGGAATGGTGAGGGGAACACAACTTATAAATTCTACTTGAATGATCAGTAATAAAAATAAACGATCTTATTAAAAAAATTACATTAAGCAGTGAAATGTTGAATGACTGTTTTAGCTCGACAATAGGTGCCATGAGGGATATATATAACAGAGCAGTGACAGAGCAGCAAAAAACTTATTTTAGTCAAAGAACATTCTCCATTATGTCTAGAAAATATGGTGCTTTTTGGCATACTTTTGGATTCATATCCTTTTAAGTGGAGCTTTGAAATCAATACATGTAACCAACAGAGGACATTTCTAACTGCACAGCTGTAAAAGTCTGAAGAATTTAGAGGGCATTGTCACCAGGATTTGCCCATCTTTTGCTGTATTCACAGCAAAATTTTTTTTTATTAAAAAAGTATTTTTGATTTAAAAAAGTATTTAAGTATTTCTTAATACTTCCATGTAAAATTATTATGAAAGCCTTTCTTGCTGGGTGAGGTTCCTCTCCAATGAGCAGTGTCTCACACAGGGTAAAACACTGCAGCAATGCATTTGGAATGACGTGCAGAGAGCTGCAAATCTCTTGGCTGCTCACCTTCCTTCCACCTGGCCACTTCACCACACTGATGTTTTGCTGTGTGAAGCTCATCATAAATAATCCTTGGTGTTTTTATTGCTGAAGCTTTTGGAGTCCTTAGGCATGCCCTGGGTCCCTGGGCTGCTTGGTGCTGCTCGGAGCAGAGCAAAGAGCGGCACCACAACATTAAAAATTGCTCTATTATCCATCAGCCTGCCAGCTCTGCCCCCACAGCAGCCCAAAGGTTAACCCCTTGGATTCTCAGCAAAAAGGAACCTGCTGGAGCAAGCTGTGGTGCTGAAAACATCAGCAGGATGCTCCACACAGGAGGCAGCAAGGCTCTCATTGCAGGAGGCTGCACATTTCCATGCAGTTACATTTTTTTAACAGGAGGGAATAACTGGGTTTACATTTTTCTTTTTTTTTTCCACTTAAAAAGATACCTCTCAGGACCGGCTTTTCTTCCTATTTCAACTTTTTCAACTGTTAAATGACAGAGAAAATAATTATTATTTATGTTAAGAGGCAGTGTGTGGTTCTGCTAAATAATTTGGAAATGAGCAGTACTGTGAATGTTATTTTTATAGCTCTGGTACCAAGTGGCTTTGATAGAACCAGCGGACCCTGAACTCTAAACATGGAGATCTTGACTTGTTTTTTTACTTTACTTTTTCACTTTTTTTTTTTTTTTTACTTTTTTTTTTTTTTTAGGGTTTCTATCCGTAGAAGAAAAAAAGATAATTTAAAATTTCAAGGTTTTTTTTTTTCCCCATATCTTTTATCCATATTGCAATTTTCAAATTTCTCATCTGAGTTACAGACATGTGGATCAAGATCTAGTCTCCATCCCAAGCATTAGCACTTGTTCCTGCACTTTAATCTGGGGGTTTTGGTATTTTACCAGTGACTTCACGGGTCTCATGTTTCCATCCATAATTAACAAGCAAATATTTCATACAGTGTTGTCAGTGGGTAATAGCATAATATCATCATGAATTTAAATAAAAATAGACAAGGACTGTTATTGGCTAGTATCTTAGGTGATTTTGCATATGTCACACAGGCTGGGAGATATCTGAACATTATTTTTAGGGAAAGGATGAAAGTGTTTCACAGCATGTCTGTCTGTAGCTGAACATGAATGATTAATGTACTTTTGGTCCAGCTTCAGCTGAGCTTTTATAGATAACAGCCAAGAAACAACCTCTGATCTCATATGTCATATCTATCAATAGATCAAGAGACAGATATATATATATATATATATATATATATATTTGCCTTTATCATATGTCATGTCCTGCATTACAAATCAAGGCTTGGCAAAAAAAAGAATGTATAGAGATGTCAGATTTGTAATGTATGCCTTTTAGTATTTATTAATTCTTATTTCCATTTTTGACTGAGAATCACTTGATATATGCTATCATTTCCCAAGCTTGCCTCTGTATTGAAAAACTGTCAATGCTACCTGAGAGGTATTATAGAAAGAATGTCAACTCCTCATTAATCTTTGTAAAGTAGGCCCTCATAAAGGGGTTAGTTTTAAAAAAAATCTTCTTTTCTTTCTAATATAAGCCAAAACAAATTAAAAAAAAATTTAAGTTGACTAGAAATTTGAAATGAGGTGAAAAATGGGGACAAAGGGTGGTTAATTCTTGCTAAATAGCAAGGACTTCACCCAGTGTCTTAACTGAACATCAAAGACCTCATTTCTGGAAAGAAGGAAGAGTAAAATCGAACAGCCAAACTTACATTGATATATTAAGGAATCTAAGTTGCTACATTAATCATCCTTTCCAGAAATTTGCACGGAATTCTGTATTTATTTCTCCATAGAGTACTGTCCAAGGATATCCAAATCTGTCTTCCCTTCTCCTTATGCTATAATTACTGATAAATGAACCTCATTTCATTATCTCAACAAAGTAATTCTGCTTCATTGCCATGCACTGTAGACTTCTTTTAATGCCTAGGTTATGTTTCCAGTCTAATACCTAGAAAAAAACCCTGGTTTTGAGACGATTTCAGAAGAATTTGAAGTCTTGTCTCTGAGTCAGACTGCAAAGAATGTGCTGGTGAATGACACATCTGAATACTGTTTATAGCTGCCCAAATCCTTGCACACAATTTTACATCCTGCCTCATGCTGGTATTGGAAAAACACTAAGTCAAAACTATTGTAAATAAGTAATCTGAGTAATTTATTGTGTCAGCCCGAAACATTGCCTGACTGTCACATCCTTCATGAAGCTGCTGCTTTTGTGGAATACTCATGTTTCTATCACAGTAAACCACCCCAAACCAGTAACAAAAGACAAGTAAATATGGAAATTATAGTGCCTGGGGAAAACCTGCCACTCTCAGTCCAGTGAGAGCCAGCTCAGGCCAGAGGAATTTCATTCTGTTGCTCTGCTTCAGAAGGGCACTGAGCCTGGCCACATGGCAGAAGAATTGGATTATTTGCATGTAAGAAGGTCCAGGACAGTTGTGTGGCTCATGTTGGAAAGATGAAAGAGCTGCCTGCAGTTTTTAGTGCTGAAAACTGAGCCCTGACCCATCTGATTGCTCCAAGGCTGCTGGCGTCCTTGGGACACTGAAAATTAATCTGATTCCAATATTATGTTGATATAATTCATGTTCACTGCACTTACAGTCTCACATGGGAATTAATCACTTCGGTCATGAATGTGTGACGGGCTTTGGAATAAACCTGGAGTGAGGTGAGGCAGCTGGCAGCTTGGTGGGAATCCCAAACAGGGCTGTGGATACACCCAGCCTAAACTGCTGGCAGCTTTTAATCAGAGGCACCTGAATTTAATTCTTGAGAAAATGATATTAAATTTATTCCCCACCTCCACTGATAGGTTTAAGAACAAGACAAGGCATGAATTACAGGTATTTTCCTCTAGGGCTTTTTGTCAGATCAGACTTGGGCTCTGCATATCTTGCTGTCTGCCTGTCTGTTTATCCATCTGTTTGTCTATCTATATCAGCTCTTTGGCCTGTTTCATAAAGCAACAAGGCTGACATTTCTTGGACATCTTTGGACAAATGCAAGCAATAACTCGGG
Source organism: Motacilla alba alba (assembly GCF_015832195.1). Lineage (NCBI taxonomy): Eukaryota > Metazoa > Chordata > Aves > Passeriformes > Motacillidae > Motacilla > Motacilla alba. The sequence continues at coordinate 8,115,870 of NC_052022.1, forward strand.
AGCAATAATTCATTAGTTCATTTCTCAGGTAAAAGGTTGCTCCCAGAGTTGATTATAGGAGGCAAAACCCAGCCACAAGCGATGTGTGAAGTAAACAGACTTTCCACAGAAGAGACTATCTCATCCTCGTTGTGAGCCTTGAATTTGAAATGTAAATCCACTGGGATTATATAATTTCATAGCTCAGAAATTAATGTGCCACATTTCATTAGGGCCTCTGGCTGCTGCACTGCAGAATGTTTTCTCCACTTTATTCCATCTGTGACTTGCAGTTGGAAATCCAAAATGGACCAGTCTGGGACTCTGCTTCAGCTCCATCTCATCTGACAAACTGTTTAATAAATGCCCTGAAGAAGGGAGGTACAGCCTGCTCCTGAATAGCCTTTCACCACATGCCAACAAAACTGTATCCATCTGCCTGATTATAAGAGATTGTAATGATTTTCTTGTCGTGCAGCTTCCCCTTCACCGAGCTGAACAGGGCTGCTTGCATGTTGTGGGATTGTTCTTATGTCAGTAGCCAAAGATGTTGAATTTCCTGGCCTTGAATATCCCAAATTGCAAACACTGCATGATGTCAGTGGATTTCCAAAATTACATAGAATGACCCATCATTCTTCTTGGCTGTAAAGAGAAGGAAAGATTTGCTATTATTTTTTATATATTTTTAAAGATTACCCATGGTAATTTATCCAGGTTTTCATAATGCTCTCTATCATAAAATATGCACATTAAGGACCCTGTAAGTGCTTTTGGTCAGTCTGTCATTTCAAAAAAGCATTTCCTGAGTTTGTGCCAACTGACTTCACTGCAGCCACACTGAAATATTCCAGTATCTTCACTGGAAACATTTTCTCTGGCATTTTATCATTGATTCTGTTTTGATGTGTCAGCTTCAATATGGTGATACTTCAGCATTTAGACACCAAGGCTCTACATCACTCATGTCAGCATTTCTGACAATCATGGGGCTTCTCCCAGGCTTGTGAAGATTTAATAATGTTTGCAATATATTTCAGACTCCTCAGAACAGAATAGAAGCTATTGTTTTTAAAAAATTTCCTGTCTCAAAGTTGACCCCTCTGAAAAATCCCCTGGCATTGGTTTTCATCTGGCAACAACCCACTAATGAAAGATGTACATGTGTTATCCACCTCTATTTAAAATAAAAACTCTGTCTTTTTGCTGTAATATGGGTAATTTTATTATCTGTATAATCCATTATATGGAAACAGTTTTCCAACAAAACTGTCTCTTCCAAATTATTACTTTCCAAGAACTAATATTCCTTTTTTTCCCCCTTTATATTTTCTTTTCTTGCATTAATATAATTTTGGTTGAATCCAGAAACTGAAAAATACAACTAATTCATCCTTACCCCATCTCCCTGGATCATTTATTTCTGTCAGACACCCAGGGATCTTTTCCAATCCATGTCTTTTTTATTGTTTGGATGATGCTTCTCATTACATTGTCATCAGGATAGAGAATCTTGTCTGAAAAAGATATGATAAAATAGAGATATTTTAGTAATCTGGAATGAGGAGAGAAAGCATATTTGATTTTCCTGTCTATGAATCAAAGCAATTGCTCCTCCCTCCCTAACACCTGGAGGGAGCTAATAAGGGTTCTTTTCTTTTCTTTTCTTTTCTTTTCTTTTCTTTTCTTTTCTTTTCTTTTCTTTTCTTTTCTTTTCTTTTCTTTTCTTTTCTTTTCTTTTCTTTTCTTTTCTTTTCTTTTCTTTTCTTTTCTTTTCTTTTCTTTCCTTTCCTTTCCTTTCCTTTCCTTTCCTTTCCTTTCCTTTCCTTTCATTTCCTTTTCTTCTTTTCATTATTTTCTAATCTCTTCTCCTCTCTTCTCTTCTCTTCTCTTCTCTTCTCTTCTCTTCTCTTCTCTTCTCTTCTCTTCTCTTCTCTTCTCTTCTCTTCTCTTCTCTTCTCTTCTCCTCTCCTCTCCTCTCCTCTCCTCTCCTCTTCTCTTCTCTTCTCTCCATTGTTTTCTCAGCACTAACTCCTCCACTGGGAAGATGTTATTTTTACTTGACATACCCTTTAAAAATATACCCTAAGGACTCTAAGCTAAAATTGTCTGGTAGTTTAGACAGCTTTTTCCTGTTGTGATATTTAACCTTCTTACTTGCCTAACCTGGTGGGAAAACTGTTATTTTCAGCTTATTGGACAAGCTTTTGGGTTTTTGGTTTGGTCTTCCTTTGCCCTTTTTTATTCTTCCTTTTTTTCTTTTTCTTTTTCTTTTTTTTTTTTTTTTTTCTATACTGCAATCTTCATAAAAAAATTACAGACATAAATCCTTCCCAGTTCAGCCAAATTTCATTACAGGGCTTTTATTTAGCTTTTAGTAATTTTGTTTACAAAAAGTGGTCTGCCCTGATAATTTCCCAGACATTTTAAAGCACATTCTGAGAAAAATGTTGAAATGGTTCTCCATTATTAATAAGTTAAAAGTTTTTTTAATAAGTTAAATAAGTTTTAAATTGTGCAATTGCAATTCTGCTTTTAAAAAGGGTGTTACTTTTGCACTGAAAGTGAGTAACATTGAAAATGAGAAATTATGGAATAAAACTGGACATGATCTGTTACAGGAAGGACAGGTAAGCCATTTATCAGTCTGAATTGCTTTGCAATGCTCACCTACTAAATTTTCTGTCCCTCTTCAAAGCTCTTACCCTGAGACTTCACACCTGTCAGGGGTTCCTGGACAGCAGCACTTTGAACTTCTGATTTCATGGTAAACTGAACTCCCTTCACCAGAAATTTTATTTTGTTTTATTATTTCTTTTTTAATGCAGAATAGGCTGGAGAATGTGCCTGAACTGGTGTTCATAGATTCAGTGATTTGCTTTATGTTTGACCAAACTTCCAGGTATAAAATAAATGTGTTTCAGTTTGCAGACCATAAGACAAGTGCTAAAGGTGATGAGTGAATGTTGGTTATTTTCTAGAGGAGTGAATGTAATGTTTGATTTGCGTGCAGGGATTCAAAAGTTTGGTTATCTATGAGAGTCTTGTCCCAGAATTTTAAAAAATACATCCCTTTAGAAATATAAATAGCAAACTTCCACAGTATACCTGTTTTTAGCCCTGGTGTTTCACAGTGCAGGTGGCAAGGTCACCTTTTAAAGCACAGATGCAGCTCTTGTATTTTATCCCCTCTCTTTCCTCAAAACATGGCCCTTGCCATTGAGGGGAGAATTTGTTGAAAGTTGGGCAAGTTGAGTCAAAGCAAGAAGATTTGCCCAAGAATCAGAGAGCCCTGAGCGGGGATTCACAGTATTCACACTGAGTCAGACAAGCAGGGACAAAGGGTACAGGAGTGAAGTTCTGCTGAGTGCAACAGGAGTATGACAAAGTACTTCTCTTCAGAACAAGATCCTGACTGTGTGTAAACCTGTGGATGGGTTTGTAAAGTCTGACTTTTCTTATAAAAATAAAGAAAAAATCTCCACTTCCTGGAGAGTTGTTAGAACTCGTAAAAAACCCATATTTGTTAGAACTCGTAAAAAACCCATATTTAAAATCTATGGAAAAAACCACCAATTTCATTGTGTTCTATTTCTTGAGATAATGCAATGTAATAGCCCTAGAAATGCAGGTTTCATTTTGAAATATCTTTCTTTAAAATGTGCCCATCACCCTAAGTAGCAATATTTGCATTAAATGGTGCATGGTTAAGACTGTTATGTTCAATAGGATATCATGAGACATTGCACCAGAAGGTGAAATTCAGTAAAATAATATTGGTTCTTTAAACAAATCAATTTAAGCAGAACTTGTAGAAACATAAACTTCCAACATCATATTTATTCAATTCACTTTCATTAGCTACCAAAATATAGATATATTTGACATGGAACAATACAATTTCTGTGGGAGAAACTTATCCCATCAGACAAAAGCAAAACGAGATCAGTATTATTATTATAACTCCTGTTGTCAGTCATTGCTATGTGACATTTGAGATGGATGGTGAATGAAGTGTAGACTACAATCTAGAGACTGGGACTAAAAAGCTAATACTAAAAGAAAAAGTAAAAATGAAAAAGTAATTTTCTTTGGGTAGAATTTTTTTTAAATGGAAATATTCTTTTGACAGAAAGGTTTTCACCAACTGAGCAAGAAAAAGGATGTGGATGCTGGTAGTCTGGCCATGTCTGTTGAATTCATTGGACTTTCAGGGCTGGATTTCAAGTTAGATGAAATAGAAAGAAGACAATTTTCACAAAGTTATCTACTTTCTCTTTCATACTTAGACTCCAGTCCCTCTTCCATCCACAGTGGATGGATACCACATCTTTATTCCTGTGAGAAGGAGTCTTGATTTTCCTGTGGTAGGCAACTCAGCTTTTATTTCTAAGCAGAGAAATGAATACTGTCTTGGAGTTACTGGAACCTGCTGAAAGTAGGAGATCAGAAATGGCCAGCACAGCCAGCAATGCCCAGGAAATTCCAAGAAGCAGACAGGCTTCTTGGAATTGAAGCAGTAAATGGACTTCTCCAATATCTATTGTCAAAGTTTGCTGCTCTTTACTTACGCTGAGCTGTACCACTTTCTGGGACCAGTCATGCTGAATTTAAACAGGAACTTCTGCAGAATAATATGACAGGAAAAGTGACAAGAAATTTAATAGAGAATTGTGACTACCATACAGTAAAGCAAAATGCATTAGACCTGGAAATATCTGTACAGTGCCCAAAATGTGTAAAGGCACCTCAGGAAGTGCTTACAATGGTAATTAAAAACTACACCACATACAGCTCCAAACAGGGTACGAAAAGCTGGTTTTGTGAAGTTTTTACAGTTGGAGTGAATAAAGACAAAAGCAATGAGAGCTGCTTTAGCTGTTGGAGAGTCTGACAGATATCAGGGGGCCTGGGTGAGGGATGGCTCCTGGGAGTCCTCTCAGCCAGAGAAGGAATTACTGTTAGCTCTTAGATCTGCAATATTTCACTTGTATTTCTGCCTGGAGAACAAAAGAGTCAGGCAGACTCCTATGGAAGAATCTTCAATGGAGAAAGGAAACAAGCTGATTTTCAAACCCCAGCTTAATTTGTGGAGGTGGAAGTCAAAACAAAGACAGAAACCTTACCCTGTACTCCAGACTTTTAAGCTAAGCAGATTTGACCTACCACTGCTAGGGAGGAATAAATAAAGCCACCCATGAGATTAGCCTCTGAGACATTTCTGTGACCTTACCTGATCTTTTCCTGAAAAGCAGCAAATCCTCCACTCCTGAACAAGTTACTTTTCCGAAGCAGAACAGATGGAAATATTACCTCTAGCTGTGCTGTTTAAGGAAGGGTTTTGTCTCCATTTCCAGTGATATGATAATGCTTCCACATCTTTTCTCTTAAAGCCTAATTGAAGGAAAAATATTTAATAATTTTTAGTAATGGACAAGTTCATGATTTGAATTTTCCATGGCAAAGGAAATTTTCCTAAGATATTTTGCTCCTACATTTGTATGAGCAAAAGCCAACTGGGCAATAGTGAAGATTTTCCCAAATGTCCTTCAAAACATCTTCAGAAAGTGAGAGAATGGAACAAAGGGAACATAAATATGGGAAAAGGGGACTGATGAGAAAATTTGCCAATAGCTTTGGATTTCATTTCACTGTTATAACATATCTCAAGATATTGAGGTGGACCAGATGCCATGGTTTTAAGGTAGCCCAGAAGATTTGATGTGCAATTCTTTTGTACAGCCAAGGCACACTGTTCATCACCTCTCCAGTTTCTTCTCTAAGTGTGTAGTCCAGCCAGAAATTCTGGGCAGCTATCAAGACAACAGTGAGGCGAAGGAGCAGAGTCCTTCTGGCTATTGAGATTCAGAACAAGAAGTAAAAGCATCCATTAGCTCACAGGGATTAAAAATATACAGGCATATAGATCCTTATAATTGCAGGTATGAGAGCAAGAACAAAACATGCATGGGTCCCAAGGGCTGTAATTTTTAACAATTAATATCTTCTTGGAAAGGTATCTTGGAAAGCTGCTTTGGCCCTCTGAAGGGCTGTGCTGTGCTTAATGCCCAATAACACTGGAATGACCTGCAGGAGGTAAAATCAATTTTCTGGCTTCCTTTTGCCACTGTCCTCCCTCCTCCTTCAGAGTCAAATGCCATTACCTTGCAGAGGAAAGAGAGGAAGGATTTTGGTTTTTCTGTCTTTGTGAGCCTCACTGCAACTCAGCACAGAGCACTGATTCCCTGCACTGGAGAAGAGCAGGAAACTGCAGCCAAGGAGTTGATTTCAGGACCTTCCCTTGCTTCCAGTGATCATGAAATTTTGTATTTCCCATCTCTGAGTCCTTTTAAATGCCCTCCTCCCCCTCACTCCGTGGGTCTGTGCAGCCCCCAGGAGCAGGCTGTCACTAAGGTGTGGAGCCATTCTGCTGAACGTACAGGGAGATTGGTGAAAGCAATATGCAGGGACCTGACAAATGAACAAAACAGCCAGCATGACATGCAGAAACAGAACTTTTCCTTTGTGAATTTTGTAAATTATCTTTTTAACAGGCCTGGCTGGCAGGAGTGGTGGGCATGAGCAATTCAGTGAGGATTTGAGTTCTAAGAAGACAGAGTATCTTTGACATTCATCAGTCTCCTGACTGCACTGAGGATTTTTCCTTATGCATAGAAAAGGCAACGTCATTTATCCTTGGCCGAGAAGCACTGATACATTTTAACAATGGAATTAGTTATTCACTGCACTACAATGACTAGCTTTCTGTAATTTGACATTAATATCCTTCTACCTGAACAGTGCAAAATGTGAATTAAATTGCCACAGGGAAAAATGATGAACCTATTCTTTGATTTAATCTAACAGCAGACAGTTATGGTCTCTTTCCTCATAATAATGTTCACCCCTCTCTTCCCAAAAATTTTACTTTAACTTGTCTAAGTTTTCTTTTGAATGCATGAAAAAGGGCACTATGCAATGTGACCTTCCTTTTACCACTTTTTACTTTATAAAATATAAATATTTTAATAACCAATATAATTATATATTATGTATAATTATGTATTTAAATATTTTTATATAGAATTATTAAGGTTGGAAAAGACCTCCAAGAGATCATCGAGTCCAACAATTAATCTAACACTACCATGTCTATAAGTACCACAGCTTCTGTTTCTTGAACACTTCCAGAGATGGTGATTCCACCACTTCTCTTCAGCAACATATTAAATTTATAATCATGATAAAACATAATTTCATAATTTGGAATAAAAAGTGTAAACAATATTTACAACTGTTTTTTAATCAAGTCTTTCCTTCCTGTCCCCACTCCCACAATGGGAGGGCTAAGACAACATAAAGGATTCAACTGAGGCTCACAAAAACCCCCCAACAATAGGGAGATCATGCTGAAAAGTGATTTTTAAACATTTTCCCTAGTCCAGAGCATATCTCTGGCATATGTCTAATGCTGTACCTCTATAGAGGAGTGCTTCCAAGAATACACATCCTTTTGCCACAGGCTGACTGAGCACAGATAAACTTTGCTCCCTCTCCCAGCTGATCTCTGTCCCTGTGGAAGGCAACAGTCAAAGGCATTTAAAAAGGAAAACATTCTTATATCTGTGGCTCCACCAGCTGTCTGCCTCTTCTCTGAAACCAAGGAAAGAGAATATTTCATGGCAAACTGTAAAATGCAAATGTCCAAAATACATAAATATGTTCTTTGAATAAGGCAACATATATTGATGATGTTTTATGCATAACGTTTTTCCTCTCTCTCAAACTGTTATTTGTTAGACATTTGTAAAGATCTGAGGCATTAGACTCCTTTTATGTGATATTTTTATGTGCATTGCTAAGTGGTCTGGCTGGAAAACAGGATTATGTGATCTGTGTTGCATTTTTGGTGCTATACTAACAGACATAAATTCAGCTTATTTGTGATAGCAGCAGAGGTTTTCAGTAACACATCTGGAGATATTAAATATCCAACCTTTCCCTATCAGCTGGCATCAAACCATTCCCCTCCCATATCTGAGAGGGCACCTGTGCTCATTGATAAGCCTTGATACAGACTGGGTTACAGGTGGTCTTCACAAACATTAGTGTCCTCTCTATAAATGATTTCTTCTTGCTCCAAATTCTGCTTAACAGGACATATACTGTGGTCCCTCCCTTCTCCTAGTTTTCTGTCCTGCAGTGAGGAAAACATTTTACTGGTGATGGACAAAATCATATATGAATAAAGCCACCTACACATTTTCTTTATATTATTTCTTGCTTTTTATCTGCCTCTTTTGGAATGCAGCACAGAGTGGGCATGGTAAATAAGTCCCTTTTATCAGTGAGCATTTCCCCATATTAAATCTCTCATTCATTCTGGAATCTACAGGCAGCTGAAAATATGCCTCATGTCTGTGCTGTCAGAGCCTGGAGACACATTGCAAGGCTGGGAAGAGATTGACTCTCTGATAGCAATCTGTCTGTGATAATGGCATGGCAGGAGTGTCAGTCATGCTCCCCACATCTGCTGCAGCTAGGAAGAAAGACAGCCTCATCATTTTTGTGAGTATATTGGGCAGAACCCCAGCTGATAAGCAAAACTGATGATGTCGCTCTCTTTCTCTCAATATATATTCATAATATATTACTCTAAATGTCCTGTTCTCTAAAACCATTGCAGACAATTCTGTGTTTGCTAATATTTTCTCATACAAGCATGGAGAGGCCTCACTTTCCATTTCAGCTGAACCAAACCACACCACCCTCTGCAGTGTTTCACCTCCACTGTGGCCCTCTCTATACCTTGGTGTATTTCCTTACCTGGAATTTAAATGCCCTTCCAAAACCAACTGCTTCTCTGACATTCTCTCCAGATGTGTGTCATTGGCCATTCAACCAAATACAGGAGAAAAAGGAGCCTCTTTCTTTTGGTCACTTGCTCTAAATCACTTTTAAACCTTCCTGCAGCAGATTGCATGAACTACACAATTATTTTTCTCTGCATCTATTAATCAAATTTTTAAAATCTGCTAGCAAATGCCTAACCAGAGTAAATCAACAGGGTTCCACTGATTTGAACAGAGGTTTGATCACATATTGCATCTGAAGGGTGATTACCTTGGTGGTGGTTCCTCACACAAATCCTTAGCAATTACCTTTCACATGAATTTTTTAACTTCATTTTCATTGCTAATGGAATATGGAAAGCTTTACCTTCTGTGAGGTCCTCCTGTGGATCTGGATTTAGAATCCATTTATCTGGATTCCAGAACACAGATTGATTAGAAACTGTTTAATCAGTCCCAAAACAATTCTGAGCCACAGCATTACAGGAATTTCACATTCACAATACTGATTTTTATGATGTATCTTTTATCAAGACTTTCAGTAAGAGATATCTAACCATTTCTTAATTGCATTCAGGTTTAAATTTGGGTTTCTCATGAACTATAGGCTTCACAAATTCACTAGGATCCTTTAAAGACCTGTGAATCCATTCTTTTAACTGGAGCATCTCTTGAGCATGCACAAAGAAATTCTTGAGGTGTTGATATCTTTACATAAGCCTTTTTTGTCCAATATTTCTGATTTCCTGACTGGCTTTCCTTCAACTTTATGAAACACCACTAATTTTTAGTGTGGGGCTTCTTACTGATGTCACTATTTCAGACAAATAGTTTTGATGCAAACCAGAGCACAGAGCTTCTTTAAACCTGTCCATGTAATTTTCTGTGCCAGGTAGGAGGCAGCATTTGGGGATGTTCTCACAACAGCTTGTTGGAGAGCTCTTTGGTAGAATATAGACAATTTTCTCACATACAGAGAGGAACCTTTCCCTTCAATAGACACTGCACAGGGGTCTTGCATTGTTCACAGCTATTTGGAAAAATAAGTATATAAACCTGAGAAATTCCTTAGGGACTTCATGGAGCTGCTTCTTTTCAGTCAATGATGGTGCAAGAAATATTTGCCGAAAAGCACTGTTTAGTGCATGAATGAATTGATTAATTTTATTAATTTGCTAGACTTTTTTTTAGTTATAAAAAACAGTCCAAGAAAACATAGGATTAGACATAATCACTGTTACATAGAAATAAATGGTTATCTGCCCCAAAATTTGTCAGTTGTAACTAAATGCAAGACTTCAAATTCCTTTGTATCATTTTCCAAGGCTTTTCAGGACATAAATCTAGAATGAGATATCATAAAATATTTCAGGTGTCCAAATACAAGGTGAAAAATAGGCTGGGTTTGTTTAAGACAGACACACTGAAATAGGAATGGAAATTGAATAAACTGTGGCTCATAAATGATGAGGAGATGATTGCTCATGTCTACTTCTCCTGTACAGTTGGTGTTGAGTTAAGAAAGGCAGTTAGGCACACACGGTTTAATCAGAACTTCCTCTCTGCTTGGAAGAGTCAGCCAGCACAATCAACTCAGACATCCAGAATGAGATAAATAATGCAAGCAGGTACTCCAATACATTTTAAACAGCTGCCTGGGGAAAATGTGTTTATTTCTTCAGATCATTTCAAACAAAGATCCGAGCTGCAAAATCTCCTGGTTTTCCTTTGCTTTATGACCATGAGTTTCTTCTTCACGACCTTCCGTCTAAAAGGTATTCCTTCTTGAAAGACTTCCTGATGGATTCACTGATAAAATCCTACAAACTCTCACAAACTTATAAAATTATGGACTGGCTTTTCCAGAAGTGTCCAAGCCCCTTGACCTGTCTTACCACCAGCCCAGCATGGGCACTGCTGGAAGAAAAATCCTTTAATCCACTTAGAGAAACACTCTGTTGCATATGGAAGGAGAAACTCTGGCATCTGAAATGCAGTAGGGATGGAAAAAAAAACATCTCCACTGTAATTTTTTGGGTGTCATCCTAAGAGATGTCAAATGATCATGGCAGCTCTGCTTTCCCTGACTCTGACCCTAATATTAGAAAAGGCCATCTCTGAGGCTGAACAGGTTAAAAATCAACCAAGATAAGGCTGAAAGGATGTTTATCTAGAACGTATAAAAATTATAAGTTGTTAATGGGCTTTTGTCAGCAAGGAACAAAATGGACATGATACAGGTTTTAGCAAACATCTGTCTCTCTTTACCACATTAGCAGGACCTTTAAAACCTGTAAAAACATTTATTTCAGGGAGGAACCCACATTCTTCTGTAAATGGCCCATCATTAGCTACAGGACTCTTTTTTTTCCCCCTAGAATTTTTCTGTGATTTTACAGGTAGCTTTGTTACTTATGAGGGGTATTGATGATTTTGGGAAATGCAGGGATCAATGACACATTCTCTCAAACCAAGTTATTAATTCCATGTCCAGAGTAACACAGCTAGCTGAAAAACAGAAGGAAAGAAAGGAGTGCCTGCTGAGGTCTCACCTTCTGCCCACAATTCAGACAAGCCAGAAGACCTGAGGCAGCTTTTGGGGCTGGGTTGTCCCCAAACTCCTGCCCTTGGTTCTCCTCAAAATGAAAGTTGAATATCTTCTCTTCTGTAGATTGCTCAGTTCAAGGGCTACTCCACATTCCCAGGCTAAATATTTGGAGGGCAGTTCAGATACAGCAAAGCATCACTAATTTCTGTACTAACAGTGAGAACAATCATTGTAACATTGCTGACTTGCTGCATATTGCTGAAAGCACCTGCAAGATTGAACCTTTTGAGTCCATTCATTACCATAATTACCAAATACTTATAAAATTGATAAATATAATTAATATTTTCAAATACTCTTCGAAGTTTTGACTGGAGTTTGACCTTGCAGAATTTTCTTCAGAAGTCAATATACAATTAAGATTGTATGAAGCTGATAGAGGTAACAGTTGTAAATGTACCCAGAGAGCATTTTACAATTCCCTGATGAAATCAATCTGCTTAGGCCAATTTACATTGTCCTTGGTTGGTAGTTTATTTGAAAAAGGTTTCATTATTCTTCTACCAAAAAAAAAGAAAAAAAACCAAAAACCCAAACCCAACAACAAAAACCACCAAACAAACAAAAACAAAAAGGAAAAAAACACCTAAACAAACAAACAAAAAAGCCCAACCAAAACCAAGCAACCAAAAAAACCACCAAAAAACAATCTCACCAAAAAAAACCAAAAACCAAACAAAAAAAAAAAAAAAAAAAAAAAAAAACACCAACCCCCCCCCCCCCCCTAGATATTTAAACTAAAAGGACAAAAAAGACTGTACAGATGAGGTTTCTAGAAACTATGGCTGCTCAAGAAAATGTTGTTGAAAGCAAAGACAGTGAATTTAGAATAAGTATCTGCAACAAATTTTGTTTTGATGTGGTAATGCAATGAAAGGAAAAACACATGATTAGATTTTCAAAGATTAGGAGGTGAAGAAAGATTTAAATTGAATACTAATTTAGTTTGGAAAGCCTTGAGGAAGATGTGCCCTTCATGTAAAAATTCTTTTTTTGAATTAGCAAGGTGTTTTATCTGCCAGATGAGCATAATTGAAGTAAAGAGTTTATGCAGGCAGAGAAGGAGCAAGCTTGTTTTTATCCTCTGCACAGCATAAGCAGGCACAGCTGGAGGCTGGTGGGGAGGTCAGTGCTTGTGAGGAAACAGGGAATGCTTTCAGTCTGGCAAGTGGCCAAGGGGAAAGAAGCTGCTTGGAGCTGAGCCTGCTTGTAAAAGTTGGTGGTAAAATTCAGAGCCTGTATCCTCTGAGTTTAGGGAGTGGAAAAAGCTGCGGAAAGGGAAGAGTCTGGTGTGCAGACATGACACTCCAATACAGCCTTTTGTCAGTGAAAAGGGTCTTGGAGAAGAGTTCCCACTTGAACTTATGGAAACCATCACTTTTTCTCCTACAATATTATCCTTTCAATGCATATTCATGCACCCATGGCTTCAACAGCACACAAAATTGTGATAAATAGAAAAAACCTTTATCAAACTGTGACATAACAGAATTTGACACAACATTATTTGCATTATTTGTCATACTCCAGATGCCTTTGGGATATTTTGGCCCAAAGACCAGGAAGGTTGCTCCCTTCACAGCCAGCCCCACAGAGGGCCATGAGAGGTGACAAACCGACAGCTCATTCACACAATGAGGCTGCCAAAGTTTTGCTTCCAAGTTTCAGTCTATGCTTACTTGCAAATCAAACTTCCTTGGTTTTATTCCTTTCCATTCCAGCTGTGATGAGTGAGGTGAAGGCCACTTTCTGTGAACTGAGTGGTGAAAATAAATGGGCACCCAGGGGAGCCAGCTGGCCAAAATTACTTTTCATCACTATCTGTCATGACTAGATTATTTTGTCAATGACTGGATTCAAATGTTGCAGCTAAATCCCATATTTAAAATGGGGTTTTTTTGCATATTTATAATTAAAATAGCTTTTTGTGACTTATTAAAGAAACCTTAGACAGATTTGACCTTGTCAAATACCAAGCAACTAAGCTCAGCCTCTATGAGGCATCATAAGGTACAGACCCCCCCCAGAATAAATGATCTGAAAATATTGAAAAATATGTTTCTTGTTTGGTGAAAGAAATATTTTTAAGAAATAGAATTAGGATTATTATTAGAGAACCCCTTGATAATTGGAAACATACCCCCACAAAATAGCATTTATTTTTTGCAATTTTGATCATATTGATCACTAAATAATCAAACTACAATAATTTAGTCTTTACAGATAATCAGACAAAGCACCACATGGAAAGTAAACATTTACCTTGTATTTTCCATAAAACACAAAATACCTCATTTCATCTTCCAATGTCTCATAATTCACCTGGAAAACCACTGTTCTCTGCTGTTTCTCAGGAGCACTACTTCCACTGATAACTAAATCAAAATTAGCCCTGGAGGGAAGAAATGGCAGCAGACATAAAGCACTTTCCATGCAAAAAAAAAATTTTCAAATTTTAATTTACACTTTTGTCCAGGAGTTAAATGAGTTTATGGGATAATTAATGATCTGTTTTATTTTGCAGTTCTCCAGTGTAATATGAGTGCAATGCCACTGAAGTGGCCAGGTGGAGGGGAAGGAGGAATACAGCTGACATTAACATCCCTTCATCTTGCTCTCCCTAAATGACCCACAGTAAGAAGCAAGCTCCTAAATTGGGTTCCCTGAATTAATATTCCAGAGCTATCTTCCATTAGCAGTCTATGGAATGAAGCTCCTAATTTAAAAGCAGCAAAGAAGCCAGTTGAGTTCCTCTGTTTCAGTTAGCAAAGACATTTGGACTCAGTAATCCTAAAGTCTTTTCCAACCTAAATCATTCTATGGCTCTGTGATTAATTAATCTATATGGATTTAGCTGGAATTTATACAATCACAAAGTGATTTGGGTTGCAAAGGACCTTAAAGATCATACAATCCAGCCTCCTTCAGCCTTCTCTATATCCCAGGTGTCCAAGTTTTCTGGTTTGCTTCTGGATGGAGCCTACATTTCCCTTGTTCTTCCCTTAATCAGTGATGTGCCTGTAAAAGTTCTTCTTTTCCCCTTGACGTGTCTGGCCATATTTAATTCTATAAGAGCTGTAAGTTTCCTAACCTTACCCATGGATCCTTTGACAAATTCTCTGTATTCCTCGTGGGCAACTGGGCTTGGCTTCTGCCCTCTGAAGATCTCTCTTTTTAATATGGAAAACCTTGAGTTTTTTATCCCTGCTGTCACTATGTGAAATTCCCCCTTAGTAAAAATACATCAAACAAAAGCTGGTAGGCAAGACATAAAAATCGCCTTCTTAATATAAAGAAATGTTTTCATGCCTATCAACAGCTATGACTTTTCTTTCCAATGATTCATGTCTGCACCAGACAATATTTTTTGGCTACTCTAGAAGTTTAAAAGATGTGAAAATTATTCTGCTTATTGATTTCCCTTCATACTTAGCAGATAAATCAATAGGATGTGAAGATGAGGCTCCATTAAAATGATTTCTGGTGACATCATTTTTTCCTGAAAGTTTCCATAATAATGACCCTTGAGTTTGTCAGCAAGAGGTCATTCAAACAAAGGAACAAATAAAATCACATGCCTCTCGTGGGTTTAGGCTGTCATTTCTTCTCTCAGGGTAATTTATATCTTAGTTTATTTTTCTGCTATAATGTAAGTACATTTTTATTTCTGGTAAAACCAGAAAGCAGAAGAAAGGAACAATAAAAACCCCTAAATTTTATAAATAGCCCCAGCTGAGCTCACTTCTAAAAGTGAGCACACTTCAGTGTGACTGCTAACAGTCTAATGCAAGACAGCCCATGACAGAAATGCCTCTCAGAAGAGCTGTGGACACACAGTACTACAGAGATGCCAAGGATGCACCATCCTTTGTAAAAGTATTGTGGAAGACGGAAATAGTAAAAAACTTGCAAGCATTGTTCCCTAAAAGATGCTTAACTGGAAATTTCTCTCAGAAGTGTCTGGTCACCAGGCTGCACAAAATGCACAGTCTGAGGTTTTGTGATTAACACCCTTTGCTTTTGTCCCAGTTTGCAGAGTAAAAACCTCCTCAAGGATGAGGATCCCTTACCTGCAGAGGAAAAGGAGGGTTCACACACAAAACCCTTCCAACCTGTGTGTGAAATGAGGTGCCAGGGAGGCAGTGGAAGGGTACAGGAGGAGACCAGGTGACTACACATCCTTAAGCCACAAAAACTAACTGGTAGAAATTTTACCTTTTACCAGAAGAGAGGCAGATGGGATTGAGGTGTAGATCATGTTATCATAGAGTAAAACGATGGTTTTGTTTGTGGAAATAAAGAGGGAATCCTGTGGAAAAAAGAGTGAGTGAGTAAATAGCTTGGAGGAGAACTAGGAGAAAATTGAATCATCAGGGAAAGGCAATATTTCAAGAAAAGGAGAATGGTGGCAGCATTGAAGGCAGCTGTCAGGTCACAAAGATGAAGATAGAGTACAGGTTCTGGGACTTGGCTAAGAACAGGCCATTAAAAATTTTGGCATGAGTGCTTTGAATTGATCGAGTGCAAAGGATACAAGGCAGAACTAACAGGTCTGAGCATGGAACTGAGGGATTGAAAACAGCACGGTAAATAAGAATAAAGATAAATGAGAATGGGACGGTAAATTGGTCTCTACAGAAGCAAATGGGCTAAAGTGTGAGATTGTTTTTAGTAGAAAATACCAGAGCAGGATTGTATGATGAAGACTGGAAAAATAAAACTCTGGTAAATGAGAAACTTGAGGCAGCAGTAACATGGCAGTGAAGGAAAGAGTGGTCAGCAGATGTGATGAAATGCAATACAGTGCAGAGGTGGGATGGTGTTTTTCAATCAGAGTCAAGAGGGAAGAAAGGAGAAATGAAAAATGGGCAAAACCAGAGAATAAAGTCACATTAGAATCTGATAATTTTATCTTCGTATCAGCTGTTAGGAATGTGAGAAGGCAGCAGACAGGATGCAGAAGAATGATGGAGATTTAAGAATGCCTTTAGGTGAAAACATGATAAAAAGAGGTAAAACCAAAAATCAGCTATGAATAAAAGTCAGCTATGAGAGGGATGGGAACAATCTAGAATTTATGATGCTGGCAGACTGCAGAGATCAGACAGCCCAAGTGACAGGGTCTGACTGACCAAAGAGTGGAAACAAAATGCTCTGTAACAGTAAGACATAGTAAAGATAAATTGATTAAATTTCTCTGCAAGAAGAGAAAATCAGCATGAAAATCCAGAGTCAGTGGAGAGACTGTCCACTAGAAGGCTTGGGGGAAATTCTCCTCCAAGTGCTTCCAGAATGTCCATGGCCATAGTGCCTGTACAAACCAGGAAGAATTTTGGGATCAGTGGTTTAAACAAGCTCAAAGCTCACAGCAGGTTCCCAGTGATCGTGTTGGGATGTCTGTATACCTTCTTTTTGTGACAATCATCTCCTCATACGTGAATTTTACCCTGAGAGAAATTATGCAGCTATTCTGAAATTTTTTCTTTCTTCTAGCAGGAGAAATCATCATCAGACACTTGGTACAGCACTGAGAAAAGGTAGGAACAAATGTAAACAAACTCAAAACCCCTGGGTCATCTCATGACTAGAACTTCATTTGGCCTCTGAGTTACAAGGCACAAAAGTGCACTTTCTATCACTTATGAAGGACTACTTAAAATGGCAATTTGTTCTAATTTTCCAGCCACACAATTCATACTAAGTATTCAAGAAAATTATTATTAAAATCACTGCATGTAAATTTGTGATAGGCAAATGTAAAATCATTGAATGCAGAGATATACGCAACTAAAATATCGTAAGGTATCAGGTTCTGCTTTTATTCCATATTAAGTACCTTACAGAGAAAGTTTTAATAGGCAAATTCATGAGAAAGTGTTATCCCAATAAGGTTGGACCATCTCCTTCAGGGAGAAAGACATTACAAAACCAATCAGTGGAAGAGTTTTTAATATAGTATTGAGCCCACATGGTTTTCCCTGGAAGAAGAACAATATTGCTTTGAAAGATGGGGACCACCACCTCCCTACAGGCACTCTAACATGCTGCCAAGTGCCTTCCCACAACACAGTCCTCCACTTGGATTGCAGCAGAGCAGAACCTCCTGGACAGGAAGATTTTACCAGCTGGATACAAGAGCAGACATTCCTGCTTTGCCCATCCCCGTGGGATACAGCCTGGTGCTTCTGGAAGCTCTGCCCTGTCAGTGCATAAGAAAATCAGATCCAAATGCTAACAAGAAAGTGTTATTGCTATAAACACCTTCCCCTGTGGGGATCCTCCTCATGCACACCACTCTTCACTACCTGAAGTAGTAGAAAGGTTTTCTTGCTCTTTTTTTTTTTTATATTTCTCCCCTCCCTCTGAAGCAGCAGTTATTGGCCAATTTAGCCTGGCAAATCCCATGGCCTTTATCTCCTGAGAGATCTGACCTCACTCTGGGATCACACATTGTGTGAAAATCTTATCTAAACATGTGTCATTTTCTCATACCTTTCGGGTGTCCTGCTGCACCAGGGCTGAACCAGTGGCTCAGAGGGTATTCATTATTTATATCCCTTCTGGATAATATGTAAAAACAGGCACCAGATGAAGAGGACATCCATTGAAGAGATCTGTATTTATTGAGAAGATCTATATTACTAATTGAAGCTGAAAGGTAGATCTTGCAATAGAAGCCTCTGTCCTATAAAACAGGCAAAGGACTCCTCCCTCTGTGTGCCAAACTCCATGGCAACCATTAGGTTTCCAACATCTCATCCAATATTTCTCTGATAGCAGATTTTACATGAAATCACTCCTCACTGGACTGCATTTCTTCCTACCCAGACCCCTGTGACAGCAGCCCCTCCTCTGCCTGTGCCCCTGGGTGCAGCCAGTCCCACCTAGGCTGCTCTGGAGTAGTCAAAACATGGTCAGATGGCCCTGCTCTGGAGGTTTGCCACATTCTGGGGAAAAAAGGCAACCCTAGAACAGCAAAACAGATGAATGGCCTCTTAAAATCCTCTCCTTACAAGCCATATTCTAGAGCAGAGGTGTGTGAAGGTGTTATAGTCGCTCTCCTAATTCCCGAGCTGCAGCGTAGTCAGTGACCTGCCCCAGCATTTTCCTATTGCAGTGATGTTTTTAGGGTGCACAGCGTTGAACAAAACCTGCAGATCCTTTTGGGATCATGCTTTTAGTTTTTAGGGAGGTGCCTGCCCTCTTCTGGGTGCTCAGATAACGCTACCCAATCGAGTAGAGTTGGGTTAACAAAGATTTGTGAGGGGACGAGGCCATTAATCAGCATTTT
Source organism: Motacilla alba alba (assembly GCF_015832195.1). Lineage (NCBI taxonomy): Eukaryota > Metazoa > Chordata > Aves > Passeriformes > Motacillidae > Motacilla > Motacilla alba. Next base: position 8,134,600 of record NC_052022.1, read on the forward strand.
GGCATCCTCTGTTGTCACTCAGGCTGCAAATGGTGTTGCCATCTGCTTTTCTCTGTGTTCTCATCCAGGCTATGAGATGTGCCCTTGAGAGATTGAAAAGAATTGCAAACCAGGAAAGAATAGAAAGGACCAGCTTGATTTCTGGCTGCAGCTTGAAGCTTGTGCCAGTCACTGGCAGAACACTTTGTTTGTAGGCAGCCATGGGGTGTTAAGACAAATGGCTGTTCTGCTATGGAATATATTTTCCAAGAAAAATGTTGGGATTTAGCCACAAAACTCTCTGGAGGTTTTGAATCATCTCCTTGCCCTCTTAGAAACATGTTTTCTCCACTGCCAGAAATATATTTGCACTCTTTCCATTTGGTTGAGGGAGCTCTGGGACTGATTTTAGCACTCTTGTTTTTAGTGTTGAGACTTCCATTACAAGAGGTATGATTGTGTGGATCTGCATTGTTTCCATCCTCAACAATGTGACAGCTTTTTGTAATCCATTTAATTATGCACCTATGTAAGAGAGAAAGAGAGGATTCTTCTGAAGAGCCTCTCTGGAAACCAAGATCATCTTCTTTGTCTAAACTTTCATATGTGAAATGCAATCAAGATTAATGGGGGGAAAAAAACAGTGATGAAAAAGCTCACAAGACTTTTTAAACTAAGTTGAAATGAAGTGTCTGCAGCAAATAACCTGCTGTGAACAAAGATAACTTTCCAGCTCAACTAATCCAACTAATAAAACCCCTAAGACCACACCAGTCTAGGGAGTCTTTGGTGAGCCAGTTGAGCTCTGCTGGTACCTAAAGTGCTGATCTCACTGGGTGGGGATTTACCAGAATCCTTTCCCTAAGCTCTTTGAACCAGGAACTTCAGTGTCAGTCTTTCACCCCAATGAGAGATACGAGGAATGGCCATATCCCAAATCTTAAATCACTCTCATTTTTCAATATACTAATTTCTGAAAGTAACTCAAAGTTAACTCACATCAGGCTTTGCCTATACAAGATGGGAGATCCCACATTAATTAGCTTCATATCTCCTGCTTTTCCTTCTCTCATTTTAACTTTACAATTTACCAAAGAATTAAGCATAGTATTTTCTCCACAGCACTGCAAAAGATGTCTTTTCCCAGAAGAAAGATCCCAGAAAAAGGAAAAAAAAAATCCAACCAACCAACCAACCAACCAACCCACCCCACCTCAACCCTAGTTCTTTTTATACACTTTCATTTTTTCAGGGAAACATTATAAATCAAATTTTCATGTGGTGCAAAATTCTCTAGACTCTCAATGTATGATTGTTCCCCATTCCTGAATTTACTGGCTCATCACTATCAAGAAATAAAATAGGGAGGAAACTTTAAGTTAATAGCCAGCTACTTTGTGTGCTGTAATCCTCACCTTTTAAAGAATTGAACAGTGGTCAATGTAAAATATAACTGAGGACAAAACAGTTCTTGTCTAATCCGTGCACACTTCTAAAAGACCACAGCTCTCCTTCAAACTAAACCACTGTTGATTATGGAATTCCAGGCGGCCACAAAGGCGCAGAGAGAATTAGTTTTCCATAAATGTATATGGATATGACAGCCAAACAACTTTCTTTTTTAAAGTATTTTCATAATCTTGGGCTTAAATTTCTTCTAAGAGCAAGGTGTTGGAGTAACATCTTTGCAGCCCTCAGGTAGGCTGTCACTGTAATGACATTTTTAGGCATAAAGCCAATGTACATCTGAGAAAGGGAAAAAAGAAGAAGCTCTGACTACACTTAGGGAAAGGGAGGTGGTTCAAGTTGAGTAGCAGCTTTCAGAAAACCTAAGGTTCTCTTCAAATAAGAAAAACACAGAATACGGGTGTTGGCAAGCTGAATGTAAGAGAAAAACAGACCAAAAAAAAGCTTGTAATTGAAAAGTATTTACCAGCAGTTTTTATACTTCATACATTGTCCTTCAAAGACATTAGCAGAAAAAGCCAGAAGGTCTCTAGAGTCAATAGATAACAAAGGTACAAAAGGAGCACTCAGGGAAAAGAGGGGAAAACCAGGAAACAAAATTAATTTTCTGCCTTTATATTTATTGTGGAAAAGCTTGGGGAGGTTTCTGCGCTGGAACCCTTCATTACTGGGCATTCATTGATGGTCTGAATCAAATTGAGGTGTCAATACATTTTACAGAGCAAACAACAAAATTGGACAGGGACAAATTGCATCAATAAACACTTACCTAAGAATTCAAAAGGAGTTCAAGGACCAGAAAGTATATAAAGTGGTATATAAAGTGTCCCTTAAACTCACTTTCATATCTGAGAACAAGAAAGTGGCAGATACAGTAAGGGTGAAAAATTTTCAAGAAATATACTATGAATTATCAAGGGAACTACGAGTCATTAAATGCAACATAAAACCATCAGATTGGGAGTTCATCCAATTTTTAAAAAAAATTCCTTAATATCCATGAAAAATTGTGCTGAAAATACAATTCTGGGGTTGTGAGATCAAGAGATTGTGGCTGCAAATGTTGGCCTAAGGATAGTGCAAAACTGGATCTGGGAAACAAAATGGATAAATAGAATTCAGCCTGGGTAAATGGTATGTAAGGTACGTGGATTTAAAAAAGGTTATTTTGCATATAAAATTATATTAAAGGAATATGGAATGCATAAAGGAATATAAAGGAATGCATATTAAAGGAAGAGATCTATGTTTAGCAAAGTAGCTGGGTAGTGAGACTGGGGTTGTGATGTTCAGTTCAGGTACTTTCCATAGCTCAGAAATATTGAAAAAATAAAATATCATGCTAAGAGTTTTTAGAGAAAGAAGAGAGAACAAAGAGGAAACATTTATGCTCCTGCATAATTCCAGGCAATGCAGCTCTCATCCACCTCTACAAAAAGGCTCAAAGGAGGGCAACAAAGATGAAAAGGAATATTGAACACTGTTCTTACTTTGACTGAGTAGACAAGGACTTGTCCTGCTGGAGAAAAGACAGCTGAAAGAGTATTTGATAAAGGTCTGGTAAATCAGGCTTGGCAAAGGCAAAAAGGAATTGATTATCCAGCATCTCTTCTAGTGCAAGAGCTGGGAGACATCAAGTGCAATTAGCTGTGAGCAGAATGAAAAAAAAATACCACAGAAAAGCAGCTTTTCTTACATCTCGTGTTCGAGCTGCAGAGTTCCTTGCTGCAGGACATTATGGGCACTAAAAATTATAGAAACCAAAGGACATAAATTCATGGGAAAAAATGCATACTATGACCTCCAGCTCAGGAGGTACTTGATACTTAAGGTTTTGGAGGGTATCATGGGAGAAAAAACATCCTTGAATAAAATCTTTCCTAACTTTTAGAAATCTTGCTGTGTTAGGGTAAAAAAAGTATTTTTACATGCCTTTGGTGTGACATACCACTTTTCTCTTTATCTTTCAATTTGCATCCTCACTTCCAAATGTTTAAGACAATAACAAATCAATATTTTTATCTATTTCAGAGGCAGTGAATAAATATTTTGGCTGCCTGATTTATAAGGCAAGTTATTCAAATGTGCTCATTGAGGGGAGTGAGAGAAAAATGTAAGCAATATAAGAAGTAATTTTGAAAATAGAGTATTTTAATTTCACAAAGATAGCTAGGCAAACTATTATGTCATTGTTAAAATAAAATATTAATTAAGATAATACTTTAAAATGAAGACATGGTTGACCACTTTCACATAAAAATACTTTCAATGGACCTAAAATATCCCATTATGAGAATTTGACCCATTCTTTTTCATCAGTTGGAATCCAATTCAAATCTGACCCATTCTAATAAGTTTTGCAAGTTTCAGAACAGAGAAACTGTCTTCAAAAATTTCAAGAGCATCCAACCTATTCCAGAGTCTGCTGTTTCTTTCACAATAGCTAAGTAATTAAATTTATCTCCTCTTATTATAAAATTCTTTCTTTTGACTGAACTTCTTAGAGGGCTGGAAAGCTTTCATCAACCATTATCATCCAGTAAAAGATGTTTCCTTTCACTGGCATCATTCAGAAGAAAGCATTAAGGTTCCTAGATACCTTAGGAACTTCATCCATCACCATTCTGGAAATCTGATCATTTAGCATGAGTGACGGTGGGGATTGTTTCCAATTTCCCTGGGGCAATGAAAACCCTAGAGCCAGGACCAGCAGTTTTTACACAAATCCTACAAAGCATCACTGAACAGGTTTGGTGCACAATGGACAAAAAGAATGAAAGCCCTTCTCCAATTCTCCTAAACAAAGCACTCCAAACAGTCCAGAGCCCAAAGGCACCAATGTGCTCTTGCAGCCTCAATAACCTCCTAGTTCAGTAAATTATTTAATGTCTTCCTTTGCCATCAAGGAAACATAATTGCAGCTCTGCTGGGTAACACACGGAACAATCATGATCAAAAGCTTTCTTTCTGCTTTGTCTGCTCTGCCATCTGCTCATTCCTTCCAGAACTCCTCTCTGGCAAGTGCCCCACTCGTGGCAATGCAGCTTGGCAGCTGAGTGACACCACAGCACGCGTTGTTTATGTGTGTCTCCGCATGCCTACATCTATAAATATTCATAGGGGTGCTTTCTGATGAAACTAAACATAAAGCAACACAGCAATTACTCGTGTTTGCTGTACTGAGTCTGTAGTGAGACAGATTTCTTGGGTTTGCTCTTAGGAAAAAACAACACAAAATACAAATAACATTTTTAACCTGGAGTTACAGACCAGGTCATAGTAGATTTTCTAAGACTCCAGGGCTATGCTTGGGAAATTTTGGCTCCTAGTATGTCAAACAACTAAAATTCATGGGTTGGGGAAACTGAAGGTGAGCTACATTTGCTTCTAAGTTATAAACCACACTAATTGTAAGCTAGAGACAAATTCACTACACAAAAACTTGCCTTGGAGAGCAAGAGCCTGTTTGGAGGGTTGGCTCCTGTGCATAAAGACCTGATGACTTCTGTCAGTGGGCACCTGGACAGATGATGACACACTAGTTGCTAAATTATTCTAAATTCTTGACTACCATTGATTAATATCCTTGTCAGATCATAATAGATAGAAAAGCAATATAATTATTTAATAAATTGTATTTTCTACAAAAGCTCCTTAAAATGGCAAACTCCTCAACCACATTCACATTTTTTTTCTTTATAAAGTACTAAGGAAGGTTTTAATAAAAATATCAACCTTTTGTTGGCATTTCTCTAAAATCCTTTGCTAGTCACCCTGAGTATCATGGGTCAGTTGCCTTACAAACATGTAACACAAGGAGGACTCCAGGGTTCTTTGGTTTTGATGTGGCAAAACAGATGTGCTGGCTGAATTCTAAAAAGCAAGGTTTGCAATGTGTACATGAATTTTGAGTAGATGTTTGGTTTTACCCTAATTTCTCCCCGTTTTAGTCTCTATTCATTAACATTCTTTTGAGTTTTTGTGGTTTGAAGGGTTTTGTTAACAGGAATATTTGAATAGCTGTGCAGCATAAACCTTGACAAGTAGAGAACTGTGTTTGTTATTATGTTATTTTTCACTCTGTTTACTTCTGCTATCTTTTGTTCATCTCTTTGAGTTTCAATCATGCCAAGACAAAAGCAGAACTTACTCCAGGTCACTAGAGTCACATTCCTCTGAAAAACACCTTGTGAACATTCAAAGTGAACAAAATTCAGGCAGATTTTTTCAATAGAAATGTTGAGCTCCAAGTGTCTATTTGTCTGTTAGTGTTTGCAATTTTCTTAGGGTCACTATGACATGAGTTAGTCCAGCCACAGAAAGAAAATCCATGTGCCTCCTGATTTCCTATGAAAGCCACAAATCCTGCTGGACGTTTTACACATGGAATTTCCTTTCAGTGGATGAATTTCTGGGTGGCTCTTTGAACAAAGTGGGCTCTGGCAGGGCACTTTCTGCCCCTGGCTAGGATGGTACTCTGAGAATGAGGAGCAAGGTTATCTTCATTCATTTAGAAAAATAATTTAATACTCTGGATGATGATGAAGGTACTTATTGCTATAATCCCTCTGAGTAATACCAGAATATGCAGACATAAATAATTTATATAACTAAAATACCAACACTGGAAACTCTGACTTGGACAGAGAAATCCTTATGATTAATCATTTTCATGAAGACAATAAACTGATTCCCTGACTATAAGGAAGGAAAATTACAATATAAGCAATAATATATTGCTTCTTCAGTAACAGATTTTCTTAACAGAAGTTCAGAATGCAAGTGCATATGGTCTGTTTGACAAAAAATTCTGAGAGGTGAATTGCTGTGGATTAAAAGCCAGAATTGCTTATTTTTTTCTGATCTTCTTTTCTAATGTGTCTAAATATTTCATAGGATAATGTATCAGATATTCATAATCATACACAAGGATGCATTTAAGAGTTGAGGAAATTGGAATTGTTGTGAGTAGCTAATGTATTACTGCAATTCATTTAAAAAACTGTTTGGCTTTGGCAGAACGCAATATTTTTCCTCATTTGAGCACAATCTTCATCACCCAAATTATCTGATGGGAAGTTAGTAAAATATTAGTGACAAGTGCCAAAAAGTGCATGGATTCCTTCATATGGGGCCTTAAATTTAGAGCAACAATATAATTCCCTTAATTCTGTGTTTTAAGAAAGTGAAAAATAACTGCAGTATCTCAGATGTCTTGGCACCCAGTCCCCTGCTACCACTAATATTTATAATGTTTCTATTTTAGAAGTGAGATGGAATTAGTCACAAAACCTTTAAGAACTTCCTTAATTCAGCACATGATTAATTAAGATGATGCAATAGGGAAAGCACTGAGAAACATTGCTAAAAATGTGCTTCATTTCAAAGGTAAGTCAAGATTGCTCTTGTTGAGAAATCATAAACCTTTCTCCTTCTTTTCCTGACAGATTATGCTGTTATGATTGGCTAAAACTACTCCGCTGTTTCTCCAGAAGAAATCCATCAGGTCTAACTAAAAGAGGAGAGTGGGTTTTTAAAATGTATTTCCTAATGGAAATGGTCATTCCAAGCCAACTTCTACTCATATTTTTCATGTCTTCAAATACCAATTTTAGCATTCCATATTATTTCTCTTTCCTTTTAATGACTGGCTTGCTAAAAAAATATCAACTTCTGCTTTTAGAAATATCTGAACAGCAGATATTGTTGTGAATATTAATTAGTTTTATTGCAAAGAAAATTGCATTGCCAATCATTGTTACTGACTAATGGGTGATGACGTGCAATTACAGTAAGATAAATGATTATTCTTGTTAACTAGAATATATTCTGCTTTGCAATGCAAAATTTTCAAAAATTGACAAAATGGGAGTACAAAAGTAAAAGCTACAATATCTGAAGAAATTAATTTCAAAAGTTGTCAAGAAAGATGAAAAATAATGAAAAGTGATTTTATTAATTGGAGGTGCTGCTGGAGAACACAATATAGCTATTTCTAGCTGTTTCTAGGTTTTATTTAATTATTCCCTCCATAGTATTTTTTCTGACTCAGGAATGCAGATGTAGAAAACAAGTGACTTTAGGTCTGACCTGAAGCTTATGAAGTCCTTTTAAATAAGGAAGGCTCGGAGAGCAAAAGGCATTTGAACATGGGCTGCTGCTGCCTCTCCAAAAGAGCAGTGGGAGAGAAGACAAGAATACCAGCTTCAGGCTTAAACAAGGCCATGAAAAACCTCAAGGATGTCAGCTGGATGTCAGCTGATTGTTGTCAGTGGACAATAAGAGCTTGGGTGTGACTGATTGGAACCACTCTGTGGCATTCACATTCTCTGAAAAATTCCCTTGCCTAGGACATTTCTCCTAGGAAGCTGAGGAGCCTCAGAGAAAAGGAAAACAATTTTATCTCATTGCTTCTCCTGTGTTGTGCTCACATGTGGAATGTGTTTGGGGATTGTTTACCACAGGTGATTGTTTCATTGGGTTCTGCTGTGAGTTGTTTTCACTCTTTGGCCAATTGGGGCCAAGCTGTGTCAGGACTCTGGAAAGAGTCATGAGTTTTCATTATTGTCTTTTTAGCATTCAGTAAGTGTCCTTTCTGTATTCTTTAGTATAGTATAGTGTAGTATTCTTTACTATAATATAGTATAATAAAGTAATAAATTAGCCTTCTGAAAACATGAAGTCAGATGCATCATTCCTGCCTTTGTCAGGGCCTCCCAGCAAATACAATCCCACTCTGGCCACACTCAGCAGAACTCTCTGGGTCAAAGCCCCTGCAACATATCTTTGGTGTAGAGGTTCAACCAGAGGAAACAAGTAAACGTATCTGTCACTCAGAGATATGAAGCTAAAGATGCTCATCTGCCATTCTTTGCGGGTGTTCTGAGGGTATGAAATAAAGCACTGAGCCAAAGCAAATGGGAGAGACAAGAATAGAATGTAGCTACCAAAAGATCATTAATTATGTTGGGTATAAAGAAACATGCCAAGCTTTGTAAGGAAAACTGTTGCTTGCCTTCACTGATTTGGGGTGATGCACAGTCAGGGCTGGATTCAGTGGCTGGTGTGTGGGCACCATACTGGAATATCACATCATCTCTAGTGGCATGGGGTACACAACAGCTCCATATCCTCCTTGAAGGCATGTGAAGGGCAGGAAGGATCCCCTGAAAATGCACAAATGGCCTCTTTTCAAACTCTAAACCTTGCCCTTCTGTGGGAATTAGTAAAGGTAAGAAGGCTTCTGGGAAGCTGTAAATGTAGGAGAAAGAACAGAAAATCCAGAGCTAGCTGCAGCTGCAAAGGCTGAAAGTAGAAAAAGTTACCATGGTACAGCAAGCAAGGACATTGAAAAATAACTTGAGTCCTAGGCTTGGCTAAGATAGACCTTAAGACTGCAGAAAAATATGCTTAGCAAGATAGTAGAAGGTTTTAAGCTTAATAGTGGTGTATTGTGTATTCTTAATAGAAAGCATACAAGCAAGCATTGCGTGAAGCAGGTGAAGATGTGATTTTAGTGAGTGGCCAAAACAACTGTCTGTAAGCTTTAGCAATATGCTGCTGGCTAGAAAGTTTTTAAAATACTCTGTAACAAAGAAATCTGTGCCTGCTGCTGGCTTTGCCATCTTTCTATTGTCTCAGCCATGAGGCTGATGCTGCAAATAAAGCTCTAGGAACGTCTCCCAGCAGTCCTATTCTGTTTGTGTAAAGAAAACAACCACACCAACACACCCTTCAGCTCCAATGCATAATGCCCAAACTGCTAAGCCTGGTGCTCAAACTGTCCCGAGGAAAAGAAACCCACCTGGCAAATCCCATGTAAAGTGCTCCTCCATGGTGGGACATGCTCAGCATGTCAGATCTGTGAACAAGAATGGCCTTACAGAGAGTTTCTATTGCAAAAAGTATTAATATCAGCTTGTTTAAAGGAATTGAAGGCATAATGTCCACTGTTAATGTTCCAACTGCATTTATAGGACTCCCAGCACTGGATGATCAGCTCAGAATAAGCTGTGTAGCAAAAAGATTTTGTAGAAGGAGGTATCTTTACATGTGGGAGCCAAAAAGGCCCACAGTGGAAAACTTTGTAGGAGGATAGAATTTTTCCTTTCATGCTAATAGCTATAGCATTATACAAAAAAGTTTCAAGGGAGCAATTTATAAAGCAGTTACCCCCAAAAAATATTTTGAGCCAGTGAATACAATCGATCTAAAATGAGCTTGCATGTGCCAGGGGAAACCTCCCACACTGTGAAGAGAAGAAATATTTTTAAGTGCTCATCCTTCAATCAAAATCAGACAAGTGCTTTGTAGAGGCAGCATGACACCTGCTCAGGAAGTGGGACAGACCCTGAAATGTCTGACTTTTCTGGCTGAGGGAAGAATCCTCTTCAGTGAAAGTTGTCACTACTCCCCACCCGTCCTCCTCAGAGGCAGCATGGTCATGTTTGCCCCATTGGCACCTTTTGCTTTTGCTCAGCACTTGCTGTGTCTGTGGGAAGAGCAGTGTCCTCCAAGGATGCCATGTTTTATAAGAGACATGCACTTGACTCACAGCATGATTTATGAGGAATTTTGGTCTGCAGTGGAGCTGTCAGCCACAGTCAATAGGAAATTTCCCCAGGGCAAGGAAGAAAATAAGACCTAAACCTACAGCTGTCCTCTGAGAACTGTGAAAGCTATATCTTTTTTTTTCTTTTTTTTTTCTTTTTTTTTTTTTTTTTCAGAAGTCTTCAAAGAATAAGGAATTTTGAGAGCAGGGCATAATTTCAACAGTATATGACATTTTCCTAATGCCATTTCCATAGACCCGAGACTGCAATTACAACCCCTGTGTTTCCATTCCTGCTGTGTCAGCAGAGGCTGATCTGGATATATTTATACCCAATATTTACCATTTCAGTCCTTCTCACAGGGCAGCTTATCCAGGTCCAGGTTTTATCCACCCTTTTCAAGTTCACTCATACAATACAATCTCCTCAATCTTTTTTCTGCTGTCCTTCTTTCCTTTGTTGTCACGTTTTGGTTTTTTTTCTAAGCTCCCATTGTGTTTCAGGTCTGCTGGTTATTTTTCACTTTGCCACCAAAGGATAATAAATGAAGAAAAAACAAGAACCAACTCTTTTCCTAACAATCTGCACAACATCAACAGGAGAGGAGCTGAAAGGAATCTGTCTCTTTTTCCACTGGCAGGCTTTTTCATTCATGCCCTGTGTCTCATACTCTAGTGAGCCTTTAACAGTTGCAGGAGATGCCAGATCATAATTATGTTCAAATTGAGCAATGCAACATGTAGAACTAATTTTTCACACAAAATCTTCCTTTCTTTTGTGACTGTTTGCTCCTTTGCCCTTCTGAATACAAGGGGAAAGCATAACAGAAAAAGAATAATGAAGATAAACAAATCCTTTGTGGAAGATTTGAGCCTTGAGCTTCTGGAGATTCTGGGGCTCTGAGAAAGCTGATCCAGTTAAAGATATCCCTGCTCATTGCAGGAGGGTTGGTCTACATGACCTTTAAAAGTCGTTTTCAGCCCAAATTAATCTATAATTCTATGGTTTATGCAAACTAACACAACACTACGTTGGGGGAATCTTAACAGGTCCCAGGATCCGCAACAGCTGGCTGTGGATTCTGTGTTATGTGGAAAAGGAAAACATGTCAATGTATTGAACCTATATTGAAATTCATTTTTCCAATAAAAAGCTTTTCTTACTGCTGTTCCTTAATGAAACCAGTGCAGGGCAGGATGTGAGCACACAGCCCATTCCATAGGAGCTGCTTGGTGCCAGAGTCTCCAAAAGGCAGCAGGACTCAAATTCCTGCACTGTGGTTTAAGGCAACTGAAAGCACAAAAGACACAAGCAAATACATATTTTCCATCTGTTTTTCAAGGAAATCTGCTTTCCCCCTGCTCAGTTGTCCTCTCATTATGTTTCTTTTCTTTTAATGTTAAAGTCGTAGGTCGCTTTTGCAGCATTTTTGACAGACCTCCTAGAACAATGGGGAGTGACTCTAAAGGGTTAGACAACCTGTCTTCACTACATTACCAACTGCAAAATAGCATCTGTCTACACAACTGACTGAGCCTCATCCCATTTCGGAAAGAATTTTCTGAGTTATAGCAGAAGGCCTCATTTTTTGCACTGGATTTAACACTGTGTTTATGATATTGCAGATGTATAATTATTAGCTATTATAGAGCAATTACAGCACCATGAAAGTATAGTAATTCTCCATTCTCAGGGTAAACCACGGAAGATTTCATTTCATTTACAAGTCTGAACTAAAGGGAGGAGGAGATGTAGGGTTACGTTTAGAACAGATGATTGGAACTTCTCAGTGAAGGCAGACTGCAGATGAATTCCCTAGTCTTGTTTAAGTTTTAACTTAAAATTTAAGTTTTGTACTGCTAAGGAGATGTTTAATGTGTAAGAATTCCTCACATTTTTCATCACTCAGGCTATTTGACTTTCCTGTGAGCATAGAGTCACCATCCTGTACAAATGTGACAAGATGTACTCTAAATGAGAGTATTAGTGCTAAGAAATTAAATTACAGTGCAAAATTATTGTTGGGGAAAAAAGGCAATAAATCCTAATCAATCTAAAATCACTGGTAGAAGTCTCATTAATTTCATCTTGGGCTGGGATTTTGCCTGGTGTCTCTTGTGACATCTCGCATGGCTCAGAACCAAGATGCTGCTCCTCAGCTTCACCATCACTGATTACACTCACAAACACCTACCTCTTGCTTATTCTGCATACTAAATAATACTACTTATTTATTCTGCATTCAGAATGGTAATGGTTCAGAATGGTAATGATTCAAACCTTTAATAGCTGTCACTGCCTGGTTTTGTTTATTGCTTGTTTTCTTAGTTTAAGTGACTGTATTGCCTCCGCTGAAAAATGGATCCCTGCCTCTGCTCGTGTATGCCTATAGGTCCCTTCTTCCCCCTCCATAAATTCTTGTGACTTCAGCATCCCTGGAATAGACTATGATGGATAAAGTCTGCACTCACTTCTGTTGAGGAGTAATGCACATTCCCACCCTTTTCTGACAGGTTTCTGAACACAGCATAAATTGTTTGCTTTGGACTCTTTTCAGGGAAATGCTCATTCTGACCTAAATTGGCAATGTTAATTCTGTCATTATCACAGTTTTGATATTTATAATCCAAGAAATGACACAATCAAGCTTAAGAAGATGAAATTATATTTCCAGGGGCATTCATTACCATTAACATATGCTCACGTTCCACTGTGTAAAAGCATCTAGTGACCTGATCTAACAGAAAAGGTCTTGCTAAAGGACTCTCTGCTTTTGCCACCACTCACCCATTCCCAAGGTACACTACAAGGCTCCAGGGAGATCTTATTGCACCCCTTTAGTGCTCAAAGGGGACATCTAAGAACAAAATTTTTGTAGGGCCTGTTTTGATAGGTCGGGGGGTAGTGGTTTTAAATTAAAAGAGATCAGATTAGATATGAGGATGAAACTTTTTGCAGTAAGGATGGTGAAACACTGGCACAGGGTTTCCAGAGAGCTGGTGGATCCCACTTTACTGCCACCATTTCAGGTCAGGTGGGACAGGGCTCTGAGTAACCTGCTCCAGTAGAAGATGTCCCTGCTCATTGCAGGGGGATTGGAGAAGATGATCTTTAAATAATCTTACCAATGTGGTTCTACATCAATTTAAGCTTGAACAAACCAGTGAGGCAGATTTTGTCTCACATCTGGGACAGGAACATCCCCAGGATGGCTTGAGACTACAATACTGATATTTTCACTGCTTTGAGGAGCCGTCCTGGGATTCTTACTCAGTTGAAAGTAGAATCAGACAGCTGGGAGACAGCAGGGGATGAAATTGCTCCCAAAGTTTTCTGATGGTATCTAAGTCATGGTAAATTTCATCTGGCCTCAATCAGGTTTGCCACACCGAGATACTGTCATATAGACTCTCAAAGTCTTAAATACTTAGTAAAACATCACACTTAATACAAAGTCTGTCATAGAACATATTTCTATCCTCATATGCCCCTGCATTTAAAAAACAGCCTTAAAAAACTACTGTCTGCCTCTGTTATCTGCTTTTCCTATACTGTCTGTGCTTGTAACTGATAAGAACATGCTCTAAGCTCTGGGATTCATCCCTTTCCATTACAACTTTCATTGGCATGCTCTGTCTCTATGTTTGCAGTTGTAATCTGATAGATTTTAAATTACCAGTATCAGAAAGAACATTAATTTGTCTGTGGATCATTAGGAATAATGGCATTATATTATCAGATGCTCTTTTTTAGTGCTGGTGTTTGTGAGCTGAGCAATTATGAAAATATTTAAATAACTAATGTAATTGCCTATTAAAATGATTATTGTGCATAAATATTTATATTCCTAATCAATGATTCCTCAAAAGTATAGCTGTAAATACAAAGAAAATCACATGTGTATTGTACATGCAAAATCCTGTGTGCAGTTCCTCAGCTGGCATTAATCATCCTCGTGGAACCATTCTGCACCAGCTTTTTCAGCTTGCACTGCTCATTTCATTGTCTTGTTTTTTGAGTGGCCAGTGTCAGATACCAGAGACTACAGTGATTAGACAGAAGATGCCCAGTCCTCTCTGGCAATCAGGCACCTCTGTGGGTGGCCTTTTGTCCTCCTGCAAGTCAAGGCAATTTTCCCCTCCTACTTCAGTAGGTCAGGATTCTGCATTAAGACAGAACTCAGCATTTAAACTTGCATTTTCAAAAGGGCAACCATACCCCATTCTTGCTATGGGTTTGTGACCACTTTGGAGAAAAGCAAAGTATAAAGAGGAGTGAAACTATAGGGGAGATAATTCCTGTATGCCTGTTTTCATAAGCATCGACAAAAACTCTAAATTAATAATTTTTTTATGTCTACCACCTTTGAGTTCCTCCAAATCCAGCTTGATTGCATCTTGCTCTCAAAACAAACAAACAAAAAAAAATAAAAAATAAAAAAATAATAAAAAGGTGACATTGGAATTGTGCAAGGAGCAGAAAGTTTAAAAGCTAAATGTTAAATGTAGCACACTTCACTTGGAAAATCAGTGAAGAGATGATGTCTAATTTCTTTTTAGCTCTGAAATGCTGCAAACTGTTCCATTAATTCCCTGCTATATGCTGTATTACCATACGTAAATAATTGCATTAACCCCTGTGCTCTCCCACCTTGTATCGTATCACAGGCAAGAGCAGACTGACAGAAAAGCCACAGCAGGACATAACAGAGCAGGGTGCAGAACAGCAGATGATTTCTAATTAAGAGCCAGGAGTCTTAGATGACACATTATTACTGGAGCTGAACCAGGATAGGAGATAAATGTCTGGGATAATGGTGGGATAGCTAACAAGAGGTACAACAGCAATGCCCTGCCAAGGTACCCTTTCCATTCCAGGGATTCCCAGGAATTTCTGTGGGTCAGGAGGACAGGGAGAACGTGTGTGTGCAGATAGCTGTGCACATTTGAGGGATGACTGATATATATTTTGAGGTTCCCCAGTGTTAGCAGCACCTGAGGAGAAGCCCTACAACAGACAGCAACCCCTGTGATCTGATTTCAGCCTCAGGAGCAGAATTTGGCTATGGGTCTGGAAGGCTGGATTGCTACTTATTACATGGGTCACCATGTTTTGGCTCTCTGTAAATGGTTCTCATTGTTTCCCTTCAGGATTTTATGTGCCTATGTGTGCCTGAACGAACCTTTTGGTAATACAATACATGGCTAATAATAATTTTCAAGGGAAAATGTCACCTATTTATCTATGTAATCATAAGTTCTTTTCAACAGATACTCAAGCACTTTGCATATCATCCTTTCAATACTCCACTCAACCCCTATTTGCCATTTGAAAGTGGGACATTGAGGAAGAAGCTGTTAGCTGATTTATCAACCTAAAATTTACTAGTAAAGGAATATCTGCAGATGAAGACAGTGAAGTGGATCTTTGCAGATATTATATAATAAATTATGATACCTTCTCACAAGTTTACAGAAAGATCTGGCCTAACTTGATAACAATCTGGAGCTGTTCTTTAGTTTGCAGCACAATCTCTCCCAGGGAACAGCATTCAAATTCCAGCTGTAGCTTGTGATAAGGACTGTCTCCTACTACTGAAATCATGTTGTCATCTTCTTTTTAGAGAGAATAAAAATAGGATAGTTAAATCCAGTATTCAAAAATAATCCAAAACCTAGAGGTGCTAGGGAAGAGTACAAGTGGCACTTTTTTCCAGTGAATTCAAGGTAAAAAATTCCCATTCCTATTAATAGCAAATCCAAATATGAGAGGAAATATAAGTTTAATGTTGAACATCCTGCACAACTGGCTCTGTTGCATAATTTTCTAGCAATCTTTTGTACATAATTTAGGGAATATTTACATTTGATAATGTACTTGCAGTTGTAAGTTTAGTTTCAGGCTTGATCTTATTAGAAAGGCATGGATTAATATTCACTTAACCAGAGGATAGAATTAACCCTATACCACATTTTCAAATGCTCTACAGGCCATGCTTAAAAGCAAAAAGGGGTGAGGAGGAAGTCTTTCTTTAAATCTTCAGTGGGACTATAGGACCCAGTGTTCTTGAACCTGACTAAAATTCCTTAAATATAAGACTTTAAATTCCATTTTTTATCCTTTTGGCCCTTTTGCTACATTTCAGAGCTGAGCTGGACTGCCTGCCAGTTGTGTTGTGAGTTTTGACCCAGCTGCACCACACCATGTGCTGGGATGAGAATTCCTCTCACGGAGCTAAAAACCTCATTCTGTGAGGCCAGGTACCCAAAGAGTTTGGATAGGAGGGAACTTCACTTCCAACCATGGCCGGTGTTCTCTATTATTGTGTGGAGATAGATCTTTAAACTGTTGGTTCACTTCATGAACACAGAACAAATGCTGATTCTGACCTAAAAAAATTGTGCTTAACTTTGAAGAAAAAATGTCAGGATAAGTATGAAGAAACAGTGGAAAAGTGGCATTGGGAATACAGGATAAGGCACTGCAACAGCTGATGGTACTTGTGCAAACTGTATTTTTGGAACACTTTTTCATTCCTCCTTACAAAATATGATTATGTAAATATTTATAAAAAGTGAGAAAAGATACCACAGTGATAAAATTTTAACTCTATTTTAGTGTCAAGTAGAGACATTTCAAAGAACAGACAAAGGAGCAAGAAAAAACTCTGAGGACTAAGCCATCAACAGAGCTCTGCAGGAGAGTTAAGATCTGTTACCACACACATAGCAATTTGGTTTTTAGATTACTTTTAATGTGCAAAAAAAACCCTCTTTGCAGTTCATAAGGCTCTAGATATTTTTAGTGCTTATAAGTTTTTGTTAAGCTGATTGGGATTTACTTTAAAACTGGCACAAAATGATAAAGAAAAGCCTAGCTGGTATCCAGTTTCAGATTTACTTACCTTGATAGTCATAGATTTAATATTGAAGGACAGTGAATGAAATCTATCATTTTCAAGCAAATAGATTGTTTTTATCCATTTCAAATGGTATCAGCCTACTGTGTCTCACTTTGAAAACAACAGTAAATATCCCCACAAAACGAGTTTTATGTACACATCCATTGCTGCTATTATTGAGCGATCTCATTTGGATGTATCTGTGGATCCCCAAATTCATTTTTATGTGACATTTGTTTCTGTTCCTAGGTAAAGCCATGCTTCTTGGTGCATGGTGCACTGTTATTATAACAGATGGCTTATTTCAATTCATAATGACTGGGGAAAATAACAATGAATCATGTAAGCAAGAACAAGCACTTCAATTTCTCTACAAGTTACCCAGTGCCTGCCAATTTGAAAAACAGCTGAGAGCTCTGGCTCCTCATCAGAAATGCAAGGCTGCTCTTTGATTGGGCCACAACAGTACATCAAATTGGGGAAGAGCAAAACTAGCAAGATGCAGAGCTTAAAAAGCTTTCCATTTGGACATTCCGGGTTTTCTTTCCTAATAATGAAAGGAAAAAAGTTACATAAATGCCTGGTGTTGTCAGACAAATAAAGGGAAAGCAGACCCAGTGGTTTTTCAGGATACAGTGGTACCCAGTCACTGCCTCCACATAACTCAAATGAGTTTTGCCTCTCTCCAAAGGGAGGGTCTGAGTTACAGCCCCACTGCCTCTGTTCACTTCCGAGTGACTTGGCCTCTTTCTCAAGAGGCACAGGTGTGCAGATCCTCTAATCATTGAAAATGAACAATTCCTTTGGAGAATTTTATGCTAAAAATTAGGAATTTGATCAGATTGCCTACAGTTAATATTCTGCATCAGCTATCTCAACACACAAATAAGAGTTTTTTGGTTTTTTTTTACCTTGACACATCTCCTGTCTATTCAAAGCCTCCAGATTTATCTCCGTTTCTTCTTTTTCAAGTTTTTGCATCCTTCTCTCTGAATCCTGAAA
This sequence comes from Motacilla alba alba, assembly GCF_015832195.1. Lineage (NCBI taxonomy): Eukaryota > Metazoa > Chordata > Aves > Passeriformes > Motacillidae > Motacilla > Motacilla alba. The sequence continues at coordinate 8,152,501 of NC_052022.1, forward strand.
GGAAGTGCATACTTTGAACAGGACCCAGAATTTAAGCAGATGATGGTTTACAAATCACTGTATAAACACAAAGTGATCCAATACAGAGTTCTCTATTACTAAGTAGCACTAGAGTGATTTTGATATTTCATGGCTTGAAAAAACCAGTAGATTAATCAACAGAAACTGACTTTTAGAAATAGGCATCCGTTTATCAATTCTCTCTGCTGAAATTTGTCTGAGTCAATGCAATAACACAGGCTTTCTCTTAGGTACACATCTTCTTGTGCACTTCTTTCTTCCTGTTTTTTAACTCTTTCTTCCTATTTTTGATTCCTTCCTAAGTAAGGCACAAATGTTGCTCTGTGACATCATTACCTACATAATTCACACATCCCTTTCAGAGCAATTAAAGCAGGAATTGCCCTGGCTTTTCTCTTCCCAGAGTAGATAAGAATAATTTTGGGTTACCTGTTTTAGTGGAAGGTGTCCTTCCCACGGCAGGGGTGTTGGAATGAGACCATCCTTGAGGTCCTTCCAACTCAAACCATCCTCTGATTCTATAAGGTAGAAGGAACAGAGGGTATAGGCAAAGATGATCAGAATAAGCAGGAAATATTTTTTCGCCCAACTACATTTAGAAGAAAAACTAAAATCGAATCACCAATCTCTCAGACAAAATCTGAGTAAAGAGGAATTATTTTGACCTGACTCAGAGAGAATAAAAAAGATGCCCAAAGATAAACTTCTAATGCCATTTTTTGCTTCATCTGGATACGTGTCTGTAGTCGCTGGGCCAGTTTGGGAAGCTTTTCTGTATGGCCCTGATGGCTTTATCACAGCTCTTTGGGCAGCTGAACTGCTTCCACAGAAACTAAGGACTCTTAAAACTAGAGAGTCTTTGTGATGAACAATCAGGTTGTTCCCAGATTGGCAGTATAGCTGGAAAACAGAGACAGAAGGAATAAGAACACAAAAAAATGGATTGAAATATTCGTTATGAATATTTTCCAAGTTGAAATTTGTTTCATTTCCACATGAAAGTGCATTTCAGTTCTGAAAAGAAAAAGAGAGAGAAAAATAGAAAGGGAAGAAAGATAGAAGAAAGAAGGAAAGGAAAGAAGGAAAGAAAGAAGGAAAGAAATTAAAATGGGATTGCACCACTGAAAAGAAAGCAAGCAGATTGCTTTGGAAAAAAACAGTGACTCAAGTGACCACTTTTGTGGCTGTTTCTCTGTGTTAATACTATCCTAGAAATCTTCACTTTTCAGTTCAATGTACACTGCACATATTTTGCCAGTGAATTACTAAGCTGAAAAATTTATTGCATTTATGTTCCTCTCTCTTCCCCTTGTTGGCTTCTGCTAAACCTCATCCTTTTTTCTTGTCAGTGGCTACTGTAAGCATGTCCAAATGGGGTGTACAGAGGTGATGTACGAGCTTAAATTGCTTCTGAAGTTCACTCATAGCTCATTTTGCCCAGGAAAAATTCAGAAACAATACCAGACCAGATTCTAGGCAACCATTCCCCACACACTTGGACATATAAAAGTGTTTGGGCACTAGTTGTTTATTCTTCACAGTAAAATGTTATCTGTGCTGTATATCCCACTGCATATTTATGAAGTGTGTGGGTAATGGTAGATGGAAGTCTATTGTGGCAGCACTCTTGTTTATCTCATTTTCTGTGATCTGCTTTTGTTATCTTCTTGTTTTACTTTTAGTGAATATTGCACTTTTTATTGCTTTACCAGACGCATTTTAATGTCTTTCTTTTCCTGCAGAAAACACATACTGGGCAGCAGCTGACTTTAGGAACATAGTTTATACATCTGTATACACTGATAATTGAAGATACTTTATAAATTGTGAGCCTGGTGGTACCCAACTTATCCTTGCAGCAGACAACCAGGAGGTACACCTATGTATTACACTGCACTACATCATTAAAAAGTCTCAGAACATAACTATCAACCCAGTAGCAGAGAATGTATTAAAAATGATGTATTTACTTGCCAAGGCACTCAGTACACTTACAGGGTATTTTTCTCTCATGCCAAAGACTGTAATATGATAATTCTTTACATTTTCCCTATAAGCCAGATCTTCCAAGAGTTCTTGCTGGCTTTTCTAGCAGACCTCCCCTGCATGGCAACGGCTTCCCAGCTCTGCCCATATCAGGAGAGCAGTAGCTAACTCAAGATCCACCTGAATGTCTCTGCATGGTGCTGCTCTGGATCTGCCTCTGGTTTATAATAAACCACCTGCTTTATTCCAGCTCTGGGCTGGAATAAACCAGGTGGACAGCTGGAGTGTGTCTTTCAGTTGGGTGCACAGTTGGAGTGTGTCTTTCAGTTTGGTGTGGTCCACACAGAGCCCAGGGTCTGGGCTGAGGCTCCAGCAGCAATCAGAATGGGGTTCTCAGGGCTCTCTGGAAGTTCAGGGACCAGGGTGTGTTGGGGAGTTTTTTCCCTTCAGGAACAGGACAGGACTGCTGGGAAACATTCCTTGAACTTTATTTGCAGCATCAGTCTCATTACATGGCTGAGACAACAGGAAGATGGCAAAGCTCACATACAGCCAGCAGCAGTCCAAGATTTCTTTGTTACAGAGCATTTTAAAAACCTTCTAGCCAATAGAACATTGCTAAAGCTTACAGATAATTGTTCCAGCCACTCACTAAAAGCACATGTGCACCTGCTTCACACAATGCTTGCTTGTATGCTTTCTATTAAGAATACACAATACTCCATTATTAAGCTTAAACCCCTCTATTTTTCTGCAGTCTTAAGGTCTATCTTGGCCCAGCCTAAAACTCAAGCTATTGCTTGTTGTCCTTGCTTGCTATGCCATTGTAACTTTTTCTACTTTCAGACTTTGCAGCTGTAGCTGGTTTTAAGTTCTCTGTTCTTTCTGTTTCTAAGGCCTGCTTCTCCCAGCTTCCCAGAAATCTTATTACCTTCACTATTTCCCACACCAGAAGGTTCAAAAGTGCAGTGCAGGTCTGAACTGGGCTGCCAACACAGGTGGATCCTGTCCTGACCTGCTGAATGCAGCACCTGCTGCTCAGCAAGGAATAGTTAACACAATTGACATCAAATGTGTTCAGAGGAGCAGTTAACTGACCTTGTCAGCTAAGTGACAAAAATGGGTGTCAAACCTCCAACTTCCCTTTGCACCTTTCTACCCTGCAGTAAATAAAATTATGAAGCACTGGGAATTGTACTCAAGCTGGAGCATGCTGGAATTGAAGTATATTTGCAATACACTGCTGACATTGTGCAAAGCAGAACCATCACTGGCACCTTCTCTTTGAAAATGTGAGGGAGATTATATTCAGTTTCATTTAAAAAAAACCCAACAAAAACAACAAACCAAACAAAAAACCCCTCTAGATCTTGTGCAAAAGAACTCTAAAACACACATGAATGATGTCTCCAGCAGAGTAATGGAATTAGTGCACACGGGGGAGTTGATTTGAGGAGCTCACTTATTTGCATGATAATAAAGGGGATATATGTGCATAGGGGAACATGGTACTTTTTTGAACCCTGTTCAGCTTATAAAATGCTCATATTCTTTATTTTATGTTAAAAAAATTAATTAAAAATGCTTTTATTTACTTACTGTTCCTAATTCTTGATGTGTTTCCAGTATGTTTTCCTCTTTGCTTTGTATTTAGAATTAATGTGTGCTTGGTTAGAGAAACCTATTTATTACATTTTAATATTGATTTTAGTATGCTAAATCTAGAATATGAAAGGTGTCATGACAGCCTCAGTGTTATATGCAAGGAACTTTGTTTAGGAAATGCCATGTGCATCTCAAAATCTACCTTCAACACATAAATTGTAGCTTACCCTTATCCGGATCCTGAAAAAAAAAAAAAAACCAACAAAAAAACCCAACAAAAACCCATATATATCTAGTGAGGTATGAGAATGAGAAGTAAATGACAAACCTGGCAATTTTTTATTTTGTCTTGTGAAATCCTGACTTCTTTATCATTCATTGCAAAACCTCTCTGATTATACTGTGAAAGAATTTCCCTATGTGAAATGTGATTGATGATGTGATTTTCACTATAAGCATATGATTACACTTCTGTGTAGTTTAACAAAAACCTTCAATTCGTATCTTACAATTGTTTCTGAGCATCCTAATATCCTCCTTTCCCAAACTGAGCAAATAATATTTTTCCAAATTGTTCCTAATGTGTAGCATTGAAAACATAAAAGGTAAAATGGTATCACTGGAACCATGTAAAAATGGTATATTCTGTCATTGAATGCCACAAAGACTTTTCAAAGACTTTTCAGGTTGAGGGGGAAATTTCACAGCAGTTATTTCAATATAATTTAAAACATTTGTTGAAGCCCAAATCTTGCTTTTTTGCTTAATCTGAATAAACTTGAGCTGTTAAGTTTAGCTTCTGTAGTAATATGCAGAAAAACATGTTGGTGTGACACGTGGAAATTTATCAATAATGTGTATTTGTCAAAAATGCATATTTATCAGCTCTGTATTTACTGATTTAGAGAATGGACAATGTGTCTTGCAGCACAAACTATACACCATAACCAAACAATGAGGATTGGAATTGATTCTTCTTGGCAGTGCGTGCTATAAATCAACAAATATGCTGAATGTCAAGTATATCAGGAAAAAAAAAAAGTAATCTGAAGAAAAAAAAAAAGTGATATTTATCAGTTAAGGTTGCTGCTGTCTGCCAGGTGATCACCTCTAGCTCTTAACAGCACATATTGTCAAGCCCTGTGCCAAGAGATGCTGGGCAGAGATGCTGCTGTTTCACCAGCAGAAGTAATGCCCCACCCACTAAATCCATTTCTTTGCCAAATACTGATTTCTATTCAAGAAAATTCCAATGTCACAGACAAAAATTCCTCTGTAGAGAAATCCTTCACCAGGCAGGACTGTACAGGGAGAGATATTAAAAAAAAAAAAAAAAAAAAAAAAAAAAAAAAAAAAAAAGACCTGGCTGGTACCAATTACCAAAGGGAAATGATCTGTCTGCCAGACAGCTCCTCCATCACAGCTGGAAACTTCATGTGCTTACCAGAAGTCCCCTAAGACATCACTTCAGAAGGAAAAATTAAAATATTTCTGTCATTGAAGGTAAACAGGTGGGCTGCAACTGCTGCAAGGAAGTTCACCTGTGAGAGCCTCAGGAAGTGCAGTAAGGACAACTGCAAGGTGCTCAGACTTTATTCTTTACTACTTCAACTGGGAGATGAAGATGTGACCTTTAGGAAAAAAAAGTTCCATGTGTGATAAACTCAGTCTTAACTATCTGCTCTGGAGGATGAAGTTTGATCATAAGGAGATTAAAGAGGCTTAACCTGACTTGCTGAAACAACCTCTTGGGATCTCAAATCTTGTTATAAGTAGGAAGACAAAAGAGTTACATGGAACTAGAATTTCATTTTCAGTCTCTGGGATCTGGCAAATGCTATTACATAAGATAGGTCTGAAGGTTGCAACACACTGGTCACATGCCTTCCCTATTTCAAACTGTCCTTTACAGAACAGGGATGAAGTGCAGTGGGGTTTTCTGCCCATAAAGTTTACCTGTCTTACTGAAATACCAGAAAAATTCACTTAATATCACATCACGGTTTCCAAGCTACATCCCCAGTTATTCAAATTTCTATTCTGCTCACTTCTTTAAAATCCTGCAATAACATTCACAATAAAGTTGTACAAAAGGGAATAAAAGTTCAAAACCAAAATGTTTGACCAGTGCTCCTTCAGGGGAAGCAAATACTTTGACAAAAGTTTTATGTTAATGCTAATATTTATGCTATACACATCTCCAGAAGATTATTGTAATTACACTGTACCATTTAATCAACATACTAGCATTTTTAATAAGTCTTTTATTTTTTGAGAAACTGAGTAAAAAATCATATTGGCATCTGCCATTAGGAGTGAGAAGATAACCCAATTATTTAAAAGGCAAAAGGCTGATATGATGCTCATTTACTGTTAATTGATGCTTGCAGCTGTATTTTTGTTGATGAGTGGGCTGGGGCTGTCACACTTCATTCAGTTTCATGTTGAAGGAGACAAAAATCTACTCATGCTGATAAATTTTAACATGGATTATATTCTGAGAAACACAGAATATAAGTTTTTGATTTTTGTTACTGACTGCATGTGAGGGGCTTCTTATACTCTCTGCATTCGTTTACTTCTGTGTAAAACATGGGTTTTATGGGAAAACACACATTTCAGAATGTGCTCAAACAGTTCCTACCATGGAGCATCTGAACAACTTTCTGAAAGTGAAGAAATGAAGAACCCATTGAGAGAAGAGATAGATCGTGGGTAAAAGGATGTCAACATGTGCTTAAAAACTAGCATGCACTTATTGTAGCATTAATATCAAATCTCTTTTTTAAACTCCCTTCAAATATCCATCTCTAAATCTCTGCATAAGCTTTCAGTTGAGTCATTTTGTTGACAAGTTCCACCATGACTCCATCAATGGAGAGATTTAGGGAGATATTTAATGGAAAATCATCCCTACCAATTATAACCTGAAATAAATACACAATGGAGATCAACAAACTGCTGTTACTCAATAAACAATTCTCAGCAGTGAGCACCCCAGGCAGTGAAATTTCTCTGCTTTTTCCAAATTTACTTGTTTTAAAATTAAAATTTACTTGCATGCCTGTTTTAACCTAGAATGCATTTAACAGCTCTCCTTTTTAGGTATTTGCTATTAATTATATGTAATGTAATGTGGACTGCTCATCTAAAGCAGAACATCTTTCTGATAGCTGCCATTAAGGAAACAAAAAGATATTAAAACCAGGAACTGTCTTGAGACTGACGTTTTGCACGAGTCACATTTACATGTTTACATAAATGAGTCTCCAAAGGAATTTTAGCACGGGGAGAAAACTCTGGGGTTTCTACTGAAATTTCCTTAAGCCTCTTCATTGGTCAGACTTTCTACAGGTGTAAAATCCATTTCCACATTGAAAAATAACCAAAAACCTGTCACATTTTGTAGCTCCATTAAAAAACAGCAAAATTTATAAACTTCTGGAAAAAAAATCCTCACCTAACACTTTTCTAAACAGGTCAAAGTAATGACTCAGCCAAAAAAAAAAAAAAGAAACAACAACAACAACAACAAACAAAACAAAACAAAACCCCAATAAATACCAAAAAAACACCAACCAAAGAAAAAAACGACCAAAAAAAAATCCCCAAGCAAACCAAACAAAAAAAAAAAAAAAGCCAAGTCTTTAACACTCAACCTTTTTCATTGAAATTATCATGTAAAGCAGAAAAATAACAGAACAGAAAAGAAGAAAAATAAAATATGGCACAAATGTCACAGGAAAACTTCCCAATTCTTGCAGTTTTAGGAACTGTTTAATAAATTTTCCTGCTGGGTAAATGAGTAGAAAATGTAGAGACTATTTCTGGATTAATCTTCCATTGAGGATAACCTAGACTAATCTCTCACTGAAGTATTTTGCCTCCACTTTCCTCCTGAGCCTCCAGTAAGATTAATGTGTGAGCACAGCACAGTAGCTTATTTAGCTACACAACAATTCCACTTGGTGGCAAATTATTAATATTTATAGAGAAGCTGTGGTAGCAGAAGGCTCTGTGCTGGATTAGCTATCTAGGAACACATTTATAATTTTGGGACTAGAGGAAACACCCCAACGAATACCCAATTTCTGAGTGTCCCAGCAGCCAAGGCTAGAAACCAACTGCAGCACTTTCCTTTCTGGCCTGTGTCCATCCACATCTTTAAAAGTTCCACCAGTTTGGGGATTTTCTCATAAAATATGCTGTGGCTTAACTTGTGCCTCTTCCTCGAACACCTCCAGAGCACGACCTGGCAGCACCTTGAATCTCTCCCAGCCTCTGTGGCCACAGGGCAGCACGGGCAGGGCATCACCCCCTGCCTGAAACACGCAGGCCAGAGGTGCTCTCTGCAGAGCAGCCCTTTGCTTCTTGGCCTCTGACTCTGCCTCTGGGTCACACTGAGCACCTCGACCAATTTGCCATCAGAGAGAAGACAAACAGGTCACAGCCCTGTGTTTTGCTCCACTTGGCTTCAGTGGATGAATTGATCCTTGAGTATTGAAGACAGATTCTTACCAGGGAATGGGAAAGCTGTTACCCAATTCTGCAGTCACTCAGTCTGACCAATTGCATGAAGGGTCATGCCTACATTGGTTTTCCAAGCTAAATTCTTTTGTTGTTTGAAAGCAATAAATCTAAAGCAGAAACCAATGTCTATTATCTAGAAATAGACTTATTTTCTGCTTTGCAGTTCTCAGGAATCGCTGCTGAAATGGTGAACTTTTCTAAATGTCACTTAAAAGGTTCACTGGTTTCTTTCCTCATTTCCTGAATCCAATGTGTGTGTGCCTGTTGCTGTACCTAACCCCACTTTGCCACTCTGTAGGAACTCCTCTGGCCACACTTATCTCCAGTATTGCCCCACCCTTTCTCTCCTTTCCTTCCCCTGCTGCCTTCCAAAGATTAATCCATTTTTTCATCAGAACAAAGTAACTAATTAATTTTACTGAGCAGTTAACTGTTCTAAAATTTTCAAATTTGAAAAGAATATTATACTTTTTTTTTTCTCTTATGTTCACTGATTATATATGGATTTGAAAATTCCTTACTTTTGAGATTTCCATTTCAGTCATTTTCTTGTTCTCATCTCCTTTTACTTGTTCTTCAAAACCTCCTGGTTGCCTTCAGTGCTTGTGTTTCCTGTTTTTCCAATGGTATTTGCATACACCAGTACCTTTGAGGACAAATGCTTCAGATGTAACAGAACAAAAATTCTATAAACAACATATCTTTCTTGCTTTCCCTTTTCCCTTCATTGATAAGTTACACATGTGAGAACAGAATTGATTTCAAATGATGTTAGGAATTTTGTTCCAGTGGTGGGGAGGGAACACAGCCTAGAAATTCTTTCTTTGTAACAGATCCTGAAAAAAGAATGGAGGCCTCCAAAGGGTCTCCTGTGTGTGTAAAAAATGGAAGGAAAATTCAATTTTTATCCATTTTATCTTTGCACTTTAATAAGACTTTTTGCCCATTTAAATGAAGGAAACATTCATGTAAATTTATTTGACATTGTGAGTGAATTTGATTTCTATTTAACTCTCTCTTGGACAGAAGGGAGAAAATCAAAATCGAGAAACTAGGTCACAGATGAGTGTCTCAATACCCATTTCTTCCCTCAACTCTGGGAATTTTAAAACAAAGCTAGAGAAATGACAGGCCAAAGCTACATTGTAAGGAATGAATTGGAGAACAGAGTTCAGACAAACCTGCAGGTGTTCCCCAGCCATGACTGGGAGCAACAAAAGGTCCCACAAGTTCCGTGTTTCTGTTTTGTACAGCTTTAGCCAGGTTTGCCCCACTCCTGAGGGTACTGCAGTCACTTGTGTCCACCAGACCTGCCAAGAACTTGGGGGAATCCTCTTCCCCAGGCTCTGCAAGAGCCAGGGTAAAGCTCTGTTTGTGCTGCTGGCACCCACTGCACCAGGCTCTGCAGGATCATTCTCTACTGAACCAGCTCACAGAGATTTGTGTCTGTGGCTGAGGAATCCCACAGAGGAACCCACCCTGGGATCAATAGGATTGCAGGAGCAAAGCACATATTCTGCCATCTGGCTCGGGAGCTTTTGATTTGTTTGGGTTTGGTATTTTGAAATTTAATTATGCCTTGCTGTTGACTAAAATTCTAGTCCTTTTCCACTTCCTCTCTGTATTGCTGGATTTCAGCCAAGTTTCTCTTTACTCATTCCACACTCCTTCGAAGTCTGCCTCTCTCCCAGCCCGAACTATTGGCATTGCTGTGCTCTCTGCAGGCCTTCATCAGCATGGTAAACCCCATGATGGAGGAGAAGAGCAAAGAGTCCATGTGCTAAAAGAAGGCTTTGGGTGATGTACGTTCAAAAGGGATCTTCGAAATCTCAGTTAGCTGAAATTGCATGTGTGAAACAGCCTGCCTTCCTGAGGTCATCAGCAAGGTGAGCTGTTCTCATCACAGCACAATAAAAGTGCCATTGTTTTATGTATAGCAATTCTGGATACACTCTCCCTTGCAGTGAGCAATTTGTCTAAGAATAAAAGGGAAGTGTTCACACTATACTTTTTATATGATCATTCCTGTTAGAGGAATCTTACCAGGCAAACTCTGTTACAGGAGGTGAATGTGAAGAGGAAAAATAACATGCAAAGAACAGAAAACAGGACAGTATGTAGGATAGGGAAAAAAAAAGATCATAGAAAACACAGGACTGTGTTTTTTTAATATCTTTAAGGGGAACTAAAATAGTTAAAACCTTTCCTTAGTGAATTCTGCATGGCATAAATAATGGCATAAATAGACTGCTAGGTGCTTTCACGGCAACATGCTCTGCCAGCAGTGTCCAGCCTTTGAGAAAAATGCTTTTAGCTCAGTCTCATGTCCCAAACAGCAGCTAGAGGTGCAGGCTCAGGGAAGAGGGTCACAGCTGTGCCACCACACAGCTGTGTCTCCCTCTGACACTCTCTCAGCTCCAGAAGTTAGTTACTCAAGGCCAAGCCTAAGATAATTTGTTTAACAGTCAGCCAAGAAATATTCCAACCCCACTACCCTTCCTCTTAACACTTTTTAAAACATACATAGACTTTTTTTTTTTTTTTTTTTTGCACACACAACACTGTGTGGCAAAGATTCTCCTGGCTTCCTACACTGCTTGTAAAACTGAGCCTGGACAATTAAAAATGGCATGTTTTTCAAATGTTCACAGGACATTTAAATGAACATCAGGAAGAGTAAATCTAAGTCCCTGTAACACAGTGTGAGTCTGTGCAAGCTTTGGGCTTCTGGAGTCAAATTACTATAAATTCTGTCTTTTAATAAAACATGTTACTTCTCTCATTTTTCAGAGCCAGAGGAACACTGTGATCAGACAATTAGAGACACACTGAGCGACACAATTACTGTAGATGCAATTTTATGAGCAGATTAAAATCTTTGACCACTTAATGATGATTGAGTATTTCATGCCACTTCCCATTAGCAAAAAGGGACCCTCTGAGCAATGGGAGCTTCTGTCATCGGGCCCTTGCCCTCCCAGGGTGGCACTTTTCACACAGCTTCAACACAGCCCTCACACCACTGCAGTGGCACACACTCAGCAGCCACTCTGAAGGAACATGAATGGCAAAAAGGCAACTTAAAGCAACTTAAATAATATAATAATGTGATTTCTGAGGAAGTTCCTCCCCTTTGTGCAAAAAAAGGTTACTCTAATTTTTAACTGAAGGAGTTGGCACCTGATTGCAGCCTGAGAACTGCATTAAAATAAAAAAATAAAAGAAAAAAAAGGGGAGATTAAGGGCTGTTTACATTATTTTCTGATTTCGATGTCTTCTTGCCTCTATTGAAGAGTTTGGCCCTTTGGGACCTTTCAAACACCTTCCTTGGTACCTTCTTGCAATTTGAGAAGGAAGAGTTTTGTCTTACTCAGTATACAGCAGGGTCATCCAGAGAAACCAAAAATCTATTGCCACCTCCTAAGAGGCCATCTGTGAGTATTACTTAAGGCTTCAAAGCATGGAATGTCTCTCTCACAGAGCTATTTGCACAAGGAGAATCAGTTTTCAGGAACAGGCAGACAAAAGAAACATGGGGAATGATTTCACAGAAAGTCTTTGACACCTTGCTTGGTTTTCTTTTAGAAAAAATATTTATAGATGGCACTGTTTTATTTGAATTTTTTACTGTCACTTTAATTTACATGTCATTTTCCCTTTTGCTGAATGAGGCTGTCATCCAGCTTTGCTCTCAAAGGCCAAGGACTATGACACTTCTGGCCAAGGTTCACGTGTCCCTGGTGGAAATATGCAGATCAGCTCCTGCAGAACAGATCCCTTTGGCAGATTCTGACTGATGGCCAAGAGCAGTTGGAGTACACAAAATAGTGTTTAAAGCTGTGTTTAAAACCATTAATGCCTAAAAGATGTCATTTGCTACTCTGTTATGCTTTTTATGAACTTTAGCTTATGCACAATGTGGGCAGAGTAAGGCAGAGTCAAATCTAAGGGGAAGGAACAGGCCTTTAGAGAAACCCAACTCTAGGGCAACACTACTGAAATGAATTCCTTTCAGACGCAATGGCAACTTTTCAGTGTTCCCTTTGAGCTGCCTCAAAGCAGCTGTTTGCCCTGACACATCCTTTTCAAATCAAGGCTGGCACATAAGAAAGCAAGAACAGGAATTTCTCCTTGTTTAGGGCAGATTTCTCTCTCTCTTTGTAACTCAACAACTTTCTTCCTTTTGGTTGAATAATTTTCCTCACACTTTCATGGTATTCTGTGCTCGAAGGTATAATTTATTTATATTTCTGTGCATTAAGAGGAAGAACTCACTGCTTGATCACTGCCAGACCAACAGCCAACAAGGAAGGAACAACACAAGTTCAATTGAAGACTCTGCTACCAGTTATCTGGAAAGAGGGTAGTCCAACAGTCCAACTGGACAAACTTCCAATTAGTGCATAAATTCCAGAAAAATAAATATATCACTAATAAAGAAGAGCAAGTATTTTGCAAATTATGATCTATTTACCTACATGACCTCCTCACCTTCTCCAAGCTACAGGCTACCACCAAGCTTTTAACATCAACACTAAAGCACACAATCTGTTCCACACCAGTGACACACAGAAATAAAACCCAACCATTACAGTTTCCCCACACAGATTCTCTTTTGGGAAGAGATAAAAAAACCCTTTTATGATCTGATGATGATCTGATAGTCAGTTCTATCTGTTAGCTCCTTGTGAACATCCAGATGCAATAAGCACACGTGAGCACATGTGCCACCAGGCTGGAGTGGTCTGGGGCTTTGTTAAAATAGAAAATAAACAGTGATTTAAAGCATTACAGGGAATTTTGTGTCCCTTTACAGAACAGCTCCTGCATACCTATATCATGAAAAATTTCAGTTCTATCCAGGTAAAGGTCATAGAAACTTTAACCTTTTTTATTTCCAGCTTAGAAATGTGCTGAATGGCCAGGTCTTTGTGTTTCTATAACTATTTAATATTTTTATTTGCCCGTCATACACCTAAAAAGCAAACTAGAGTCTGAAACCCTATACAAAGTCCTAATATTCATTGGAGGTTGATAATATTTGCTCAGTGACTTTCATTAATTCATTATCCTGGTTCATACCATTAGAGCTAAGCTGCATTATCTAGGTACTCAAAATTCAGCAGAGCCATGAGATGAACCAGATTTTTTGGGGTTTTTTACCTTCTTTTCTTTTTAGAATTAAAAAAAGCTTTCCATTTTAGCCGATTTTACTAAGGAAGGCAAACCCATTGTCAAGCTTCACTGAAATGTGACAGAAAGAAAAAAGGTCTCCAATAGGTTCCTACAAGCCTTGCAAAGGCAGGTGAATAGCTAGAGGAAAAAGAACCTACAACTGCCCTGGCAGAGAGAAGCACACAGCCTAAGATGATATAATATTCTATGCTGGAGAATCAATATAGGAGGAAAAAAGCCAGAATGCAATGCCTGGACAGCATGGAAAGCTTCAGCCAAAGACTGCAACCAGCAATGAAAATTATAGACTCTCATGAGCACCTGAGAAAAAAATGCCTTTTTTTTTTTGTCTTCTGGTTCCAGGATAATTTTATATTTAACACCTAAAGACTTTTTACCTATAGATTTCATGTTGAGACCATACAGCAGGACTGCTCAGAAAATCCACTCATTCTGCTTTTTTCTTTGACTCCATCTAGTTACCAGGCACTTTGTGTTCTCTACAAACCTCCTGGAATATTCCATATTTCTAACCTTTCTCTGGTCACTAAAAACCACTGCATGTGAACCACAGTATTGACTGGAAGCTCTGAAGTACAGAACTCCAAAAATTAATTCAGCAGAGCTGAAATTATAGAGCAATGTAAACAAAATGAAGCTCTGTCAGAAAGTCTTGCCTTTCACTTTGACACCTAATAGCTCAATCAAAGTTCCATCAAAAACAAAACACCATTTCTGAACTCTTTCACAGCTGGCTTTTATGCTACAGTAACCATTAGTGTCTCACTTTCTCTTCCTTTTATCCCACAGGTTATAAACACAAACAGAGATGAGGAAATTGTAATGTGTGACAAAATGGTGATTCTTTGGCTGCATATTTTTGCAGTATAAAACATTATTCTTTTCTTTCTCTGCCTGTCTCTTTTTCTCTGCTTTTTTTTCCCCATGAAGTCAATTCCCAGAGTAATGCTCAGGGCAGAGTGTATCACTGCAGGGCCCAGATGGTTAACTGTGGGAAACCATTCTCCATCTGGTTCCTCAGCAATATCCTTAAGCAGATAACTTGCAGTTCTGAAACTGTGTGAAGTTTTCCACGCAGCTGCTGTCTTTGGAGACACTTGCCCTGTGTCTGGCTTCAGTTTTCATTTAAGAGGAGGAGCAAGGTAGTGATAAAATCCCACAATATTATCAAAATCACTTGGGAACAGGAAAAAAGGTAATCCTAAAAAATTCTCCTAACAAGTTTCTTGGGTTTTATAATAAATTTAAGTCCTTTAAATTTTTACACCATTCAGCATTTCTTATTTTCCAAGCCAAGGCAGACACTTGTTTCCTTTAGCTGCATGCCCCTCTAGTGAGAACATGGACTGTTTTAAACATCAAGATGCTACTGCCTAGTAAAAAAGGTGATGCAAAAAAATCTGTGGTGATGTCAAGAATAAACTAAAATCAGGGGCAAAAACTTACTTCCAACTAGCAACTAGAAAGTCTCTCAATGCAGCTGGAGGGAAAAAAGAGATGACCTGGATGCTAATACATGTACAGATGGGATGCTTGGACTGCAAAGCAGGCAAATTCCAATAGAAAATAGAAGGATATTTTTAAGAAGTCTGAAAATAAAACCAGAAAGAGCTTTTCTGCATTCAAGCTGCTAAACTCTTCAAGAAGATCCAGTGAGACTGGATCTTTCCTCAGGCTGCAATGAGGTTTGGATCAGGCCACCACTTGTACTTCAAGAAAACAAATAATAAATTTGCTGGAAAATATTCTAGAAGGATGATGTTGGATAATTTGATTCTGTGAGGAAGGCACCTCCCTTTCTGTACAAGAGTTATTAATGTTAATAATCAGCAAGAGTTAGAAATGCTTTGTGCTGCTACCAGAGATACTCCTTCATCCCACTGGGGTCACCATGAGCAGAGCCAAGACCAGCTGGGTGATATTATTATCCTGGGTGATATTTTTATTATTATTATCTGCAAACCATTTATCCCTCATCACTTCTGGAACAGAGCAGGAGGATTTGCAATCCAGAGCTGGTTTTGGCTGGAGCAGGGTAACTGTGGAGAAGTGCTGCTTCCCAGCCAGCCTGCTGCCTGCTGCTCCCAGCTGCCTTTGGATGGAAGAGTGCTGAGCTGGTTGGTTTTTCCCAGGCTGGAACCCGAGCTTCAAGCCAGAGTCAAATATTGAGTAGGCAAAACCACGAGCAGCCAACAGCTGGTCTCTGGTCCCAGCCTTGGCCCAACTCTTTGAGGGTGGTGTGGAGCATTCACAACTAACCAGAACTGATTTTTTGTAAGTTTCTGAGAAAGTCAGTAAAGAGATAATAGAGGAAAATCACATTTTAAACTGGTTTATGACTCAAACTAAGCAGAATTTTACAAGATTATAAAAAAAAATAAAACAAAATAAAAACCTTTTAAGTAGGGTCCTTCTCCCAGCCAAATAGCAAAGGGATAATACACAGGAAAGAGCTACTACAGCTCAAGGAAAAAATCATGCAAAACATAAATTGAGAGGTTAAGAGAATTATTCTATAATAAGTGTCAGGATTAAAAAACCTCAGCCATATAAAATTAATGTCAGAATGCAAATTTACATGTAATGGTTTCATGGGATATGGTGAAGGGAAGTGGCCAGTGTGTGGAGGATACAGTTTGAACAGACAGCTCAAGGCTGAAATACTGAACATAACAAAGGAATTTGAAATTAAATGGAATTAAGGAGGTAACAGAACAGAAAAAGCTCTGTGCTGCTGTTTCACATTGTCCTGGTTTCACCTGGGGGCTATCATTCTTCCTACTAACTCATAGAATGCTGTGTTTTGGATTTAGTATGAGAATAATGTTGATAACAAACACACTGGTATTTAGTTTTTTTCTATTTTTTTTTTCCAGAGTAAGTATGTTTCAGTTTCCCGTGCTCTGCCAGTGAGAAGTTGCACAGGATGCTGGAATGGAACATAGCCAGGACAGGAGACCCAAAGTGGCCAAAGAAATATTAAATATCATTATCATTAGCAGTGGTAGTTGTTGGAGTATATTTTACTTTAATTGTTAATCTGTTTTTATCTCAACCCTTGAGTTTTACATTTTTCCACTTCCCCTCCCATCCCAGCAGGTGTGAGAGGCTGTGTGCTGTTTCCAGCTGGGGTCAAACCACAGCTCACAGTCCTGGCCAAAGGAGCAGGACACATGAGAGAAAGGATTCACACTGAATAAACAAATTCTTCCAAGTTCTTCACAAGAAGCAACTTGAAAAAGACAGAAATAACAAGGAAATAGTTATGAACTTTCCTCAAGGGATGTGAACTTTCCTCAAGGGAAACGGGCATGGTGGACAGGGAATTAAAGTCTTAATGAAATAAATTGAAGTATCACACTTCACAGAAAAATGAAGTGAAAAACATCATTCTTAGACCTAAGGGTTTATTACTTACACCTACTTTCCCTAGTGCACATTTCTAACTAGGAGGGAACTATTCAGAGGCTGATTTTTCTTTCCATTTTTTTGTTTTAGGAGATATTTGATATACATCCTTCCCACTTGTGGTGATGTGAATCATCCCAATTCCTTTGACGTGAATGGATGCAGACACTTTAATCCACCTCAGGAGTCTGTCCTCATCACCTCATGGTGAGAGAGATTTATTATTAAATATTAATATATTCAATATTATTTATTAAAATTATTATTATTATATTTGTTTCTCCAAGCATCCTTTTACCAAGACCACAAAAATTACATTTCTCTAGTTTTTGTATGTTCCTGGAACATTAATTTGCACAGCACAAGTAAAGAGTTTTTTGCCACTTTTCCTTTTTAATGGACCTGTCATCTCAAAGAAAAACAGGAGAGATTAAGATTTTTAAATATTTCTTAAAAATGCTAGGGGAATCTAAGTGATAACAGATGTGCAGAGTGATACTGCTAAGGACAACTTCTAAACTGAGTCACATAGGAGTATTTTAATGAAAGTAAAATGTCCCTACTGCCTTGAGAAGAAAATTCCCATGTGAGAGGATATTTTTTCTTTACTTTATTCTCCCTGTTAGCCATGATGACAGACCTGTGGGCTCTGGAGCCTACAGGAAACTTGCTGCAGTCTTATTAAAAGTTTGCAGTTGTGCTGTTCTCTCCCCCGTCTTCAAACTCCAGCTCTGGACTGAAGTGGATGCTGAGGGATGTTTGGCTATCCAAGTGACCTGTTTCATTAGAAGAAATTCACCCATAAAATATAACCTGGGATATTGAACTAGACAAACATTTCAGTGTGGGCAGTCACTGAAATGTCTGTAAAAGAGTCTGAAAATGTGCCAAAAAAGGAAAGTCCTTAAGATCCTTTTGTCCCCTGCTCTGGGTGTTTAAATGAAATTAAATTAATTAAATATGACAGATTTTTTTTAAGAGCAATATACCACTGGTAGTATTTTGGATTTTTTTTCTGTCTTTTTTATTTTTTAAAGTAGCTGACAAACTGTATCTGTTCATGGCTGATCTTTCAAGGCCTCTAATTTGTTTGAATTTCAAGGAAACTGAAAAAATAATGTGAAAGCCTGAAGGACAGTAGCTTCTAGCAGAGGCTTCTCTTTCCCATTCTGTAAATCTAATGATGCATGCACCCCTGAGCTAGGAGAGATGTGCTGGACTGTCATCTCAGCTGTCAAAAACATGTGGCAGTTCCATTTAGTCTGGAGCAACTTTGACCACTTTTGCCAAATTTCATTAGGACAGATTTGCAGATGATGCAGCTGACACAATTGAATTTCAGCTCCCAGCAGTTTGTGTTGGAGGGACAGATGCTTGTGAAAATATACAAGCAGAACAAAGAGCAGGGTGACCACACAGTGGGAAAACTACTTTATCCCATTAGCAATTGACCATGAGCAAGTCTTGGAGAGCACAAGTATCAAAGATGCAGCCATAAAATTAATTAAAATATTTTTTTAAGTATGTGAAAGTAGTAAACTCAGTGAGGACAGGGTGAGAGAGAAACCTTAGGCATGAATTTGCCAGCCTCTCTGTATCCTGCTGATGACACTGAATAAAGTACCTTACCTGGATCTACTTCCTGAGAGATCAAAGCCATTTCAGATTTAAGTGAAACAACTCTCCTAAATGATACAAGGAATTTTAGTAGCAACCTAAGAGGTGCTGCCCATGCTTAGAGACTCCCAGTGACATATGTTTGTTCCCAAGAGCTCTAAACCAAGCCTACTCCCAGTCATTTTCCATACGTGCTTTTACATATTCATAAAACTCAGAACTTGTGTGGGATTCCCTGTCATGCTTCATAATAAGACATACACAGAAACTTCAGGCTTAAAAGACTGTAAGTTTCAAAATATATATATATATATTTTTTTTAAATAGGTATGTTTTCTTAGACACACAATACCCTGCAAAGGCACAGCCAGAGGTGACTCTACTCGGAGGTTATTTTGTGTAATACACTTATTCTTCTTCTATTTTTAAGTCCACACTTCAGCTCCTTGCAGCTGCAAGTTTTTTCTTAAATGGGAGAATAAATAAATTCCAAAACCAGAGCTCATAACAGTACATTAGCATAGATTCCTTTGTGCTTCTTGCTCCAGATGCACTGAAGAACAGCAAATCCTTTCAAGTGCTTCACAGCAGCTCCATCAGTGAATCTTTTTATTATCATCACAGCAGTTAAGGCTGCATCTACACTGAGAGGGAATTGCACACCAAGCTGGGATGTGAATTTGTGTCATATCAGCTCTTTACTGCCCTGTGTGGGTATTCAAGACTGTGCTAAGAGCAGATTTGACATCCATTTGTTTTGGCAGCCTGTGCCATTCTCCTCTCCCTCTCTTGACCACCCAGCTCCCTCCAACATCTCCCTTGAGGCATTCTGGTACAATTGTTTGTGACACTGTGGGAAAAACTGATCCAGAATAATAAAAACCATTTTTGCTAGGTTATTTTAAACCTGCTCCAATCCTTTGAGGTAGTTCAAGACATGGATGCAAAAATACCTGTACTAGCAGAGCTGAGGAGGAGGAGGAGAGGGAACAGAAACAGGCAGGCAGCATGAGCAATCAACCTCTCACCCTGCTAAATCAATATAGCAATTTACATCCAGCTTACAAAAAACCTCAAAATCCTACATCTCAAAAAAAAAAATAAAACAAAAAAACCACAAAAAAACCAAAACCCACAAAAACCCAAAAAAACCCCACCAAAAAACCCTCAAAAATCAGAATTTTATTTCTGTTGTTTTAGAGATTGAAATTGGCTCACCAGCAGAAGCAAACTCCAGTCCCAGTGCAAGGGAAAAAGGTGGGAGTGTTCAAACAGGTATGGAGAGCAGGAGGGACGTGGATGGAGTGACTCCACCTCTGTGGCACCTGATTGCAATTTGATTTCTTCAGCTGTGGCTGAAAATTGCTCCATTTGGTATTCATGTCATCGATTTGTTAAACAAGTGTTCAGGAAACAAGGGGTTTCTGTGATTCCACTCTTAAGCTCCCAGTTTAGGACTGCTGACGTACTCTGGTTTTCAGAAATCTCATAAGAGCTGAGTTCCAGCTGGGCAGTCAGTCCTCCTCTTGGGGTGCTGGAGACTGACAGAAGTTAAGTGATTTCTGCAAGCAGAAGGTTATTCTGTGCTATATGTTCTCTGTTAAAAATCCATAGAAACTAGTACAATATTACTTACTATTTTTGACCAAATGACATTCACTATGTGAACAATTCACACAGCATGCACCACCATTGAAGCAGAAAAGTACAAACCAACACCAGTCAGAACTGAGCAAATATTTGCATTAAAATATTTTGCATAAGAAGATACTAAAGAAAAACCTTTTCCAACATAATTTAGAAGAAAGAACAAGCACTGTGCTGCCACCAATGTGAAACTTTTGTTTTTAATTCAAATTGCTTTTCAAAATCTCACTGTTTCCTTGAACAAAAAAAAAAAAAAAGAAAAAAAAAAAGAAAAAACTTAGATATGGAAAATCAGAAAGAAAATCAGAAAGAGAAGAGATACTTGGGTTGCTCAAATTTTTCTGGACCAAAAGAACAAGATTTAAAATTGTAAAATTACTAGAGAAACAGAGAGTGAGTCCTTCCCAGCTTTAATGACATGGCAGGGAGTGATTCTGGCAGTGCAGAACGTGGTTTGAAAGGGAGAATTCCGCTGGCAGGAGCGGAGGAGATCTCTCTGCTGTCAGTCACCAGGAAGCAGATGGCACGTCTTGGCTGAGTGGGTTCTCAGGCATCTCATTTCAGCAGCCACTTCAGTGTAGCTGACAGCACCCTCAGATGTGGAACTCGCTGCCTGAACAGGGCTCTGACAGCCCCAGCGAGGTGAATCCCCAATCACTGCAAGATCAGTGAGAAATGGGAGCTCAGGAGCTCTTCCTGCCCTGTGCAGGGAGCAACCTTCCTCCTGTCTCCAGGTAGTTACTCGCAAACTCTTTAGGGTAATAGGTAAGTTGTTTCTACTGTGATTATTTAGCATAAAAACAAAGGCTATTACTTCTGTTATTATTGTTGTTGCTAGCAGTCTGAGAGTGTCAAAAGCAGGAAAATAATGAAAATAGTCTTCACCTGTCTTTTCAGCTTAGAGCAACAAAAATATTTTTAATGACTCCTGCCTTCACGAGGGAAACTCAGAGATTGCCCAGGAAAACTGTGTTGGATGCCTTTTGTTATGATCATTGTGACCCCATTGCCTGGGTGACTTTAGGCATGCAGTCCTCATTGTGGAGGACTACTCCCAGCTCCCTGGGAATGCTGAAAAGCCCCATGGCAGCCAATTCCTGGCTGCTTTTGAAAATGCCAATAGATATTCACTTGGTGCTTTAGGCACTGGGAAAAAAAAGTGGCCCTAGAATTCTCACCTACCATCATAAACTGTGTGACAATGCCTGCAGCACGAAGCATCCATCCTCACTCCATCAGTCTGACACAAAAAGTTATTCTGGATGTCCTCTTACTCAGTAGGGGTCTGGTTAATACAGGTATCACCAAGTGATGCAAACAGTCATCAGAGAATCAAGTTCCCTATATAGGCATTATGTACCATCTTAAAACCTGAGAGTAACTGTCCAAAATACAGTAGTTAGGGGTGAAAAAAACCCTACAGAACTCACTCTTTCACTCAAAAAAACCCCAAAAAACCCAAACAGACAACATAATTTTAAAATGGATTGATTCCCTTTGCCCATGATCATATGTTTGTTCTCCTGTCTGGCACAAACCATACATGCAAATCAGGAGACAGAGATCTCTCAGCACTCACATGCAGACAAAAGGACACTTGGGGGTGGTTTGGAGTAAATAAGGCATAAACAGATATGCATATGTAGAGTCCAGACAGCTGAATTTAATAAAGCCCTGGTGCCCCAGTCATTAGTGCAGAGGTATCACTTCATTTTATTTGCTATATAGGAACTGAGAGAGTGATGCACAGCTGGGTGAGGCCCTGAACTTACACCCAGTATCTGCACTGAAGAACAAGTTCCAAGTATATAAAACACCTGTAGAGTAATTGAAATCATCAGTAGATCGACAATAAATCACTTTACTGACAGTATTTATCACTCCACTGAATCTAAACCCATTAATTCTCTTTTATTTCTTTGGCCACAACCAGACAGTAGATATAAAATTGGCTTTTATGCAAATGAGTGTTATTGCCATGAGACATTGAAATTACTCTGGCAGTTCCATCCAAAAAGCCATAGGCACAGCACAGCTGATCTCTGCCTGTGTATATTGTAGCTGTTGATTTTAGGCATTTCACTGGATACTCCACTAATGAAAAGAGAAAGAAAGAAATGCACAGAAATTTGAATGTGAAGAGGAAACCCCCCCACTGTATTTCATCAGTCTGCCACCTACACCAACAACGGTCTTTAACAAAGAAGACAGATATGGACACAGTTCTTATCAGGGTGATTTGAGGGGTATTGAGACAGACAGACAAGGATACAAAGAGTTCATGGGCTAATTTCACAGGCTACAGCCACTGCAGTGGTCTTATTAGGCAAGGTTGCACAGAAAAGAGAAAGGCAATAAATCTATATGAGTTTTCTTGGCCAAAAGAAAGCAGTGCCATGAAAGAAAAGCTCAAGAACGAGATCCTCGAAAAAAAACCCAAATGTATTGACTGATAAATCACTCACTATGAACTGAATTAAAATGAAATTTGTATAAATAACACGTCTCAACTATTAATGTGGCTGGTCATCTGCCCACCCCTTCTTTAAACAGCTGTTAACTCTATGAACCCAGAGGGTGAGAAAAAATACACAAGACCAAAATTAGATGCCTCAAGCCTTTTTTCTCTCCTGCAGAACTGCTGCAGATGATTTATTAGTGAACGGATATCTGCCATCCATTTTGAAATTAAAAATCCCTTGGAGACTCTGCAGCCCCTTCCATTACATTACCAGTGTGTGCAAGTCACAGAGGTACAGCTGGGACAAGAATTGTGCTCCATCAGTCAAAAATTCTATTTTCTCCCCAAGTGCCAAAAGTCTTGAAGTGTGAAGTTGGAATCATCCTTAAATTCCCCAGCATGTTTAAGCACTGTGCTAATACGATGGTATTAAAGTATTAAGGGATACAGGCTAATCCCAGTGCTCTTGTGCCTTGGTCTCTTGGTGGCAGCTGGGGCTTGGAGTAAAGAAGTGACATACCCAGACTCCATTCATGAGTGCTGAGGAGGGAGAGAGTCACAACTGAGATTTCAGAGAAACATTCTCCATTTCATCTCTTCAATTTCACTTCAGTTTATGGCTTCAGTTTCTACAGGGTGAGTTTAAGCAGACACAGGCTCTGGCCTCTTGTCTCAACCTGGGTAAACAGGAGAGATAGACTGCTTCTGTGTGTGCCATATCCCAAGGCTAAGTGCACTGTTCCATGAAGCCACTGACAGAAATGCAGGGTAATAATGATGCCCAGGAGAAACAGGAGAAAACTGGAGAGGAGAACAAAGTAGACAGGCAGACTGACACACCTAAACCCTACTCAAGTCCAGTATCCTCAGCTGAGCCTCTGCACTCCCACACAAATTTTGTGCCCTTCTGACTCCCCTGTTGGCATGTAATGACCACCCTGGGCCAGAGAAATTGTGTTATACTTTTATGTTAGGAAACAACACGGTTATTAGTGTTAAATGACTAAAGGGTTACTGAGGCTCCTCAGGCCTGGCTCATACTGTGTGTGATGTTTATACACAGGTGTATATTTCATAGCTGGAATTTAAAATGGATTTTAAGACAGCTTCAGAACACTTTCTCTGGCAGTCATGAGAATACAAACGCCCTTCGCCAGGTTTCCAGAAATGCCGACATTATGAGAGGGATTTTGTGAGGTTCAGAGATGGAATTTGCAGCGTGCCAAGCTGATGGCACATTTCTCCTCGTCCTTTGGATGCTGACTCCAGCCTTCTGCTGCAGTTACCTGGTGGGATTTGCCCTAGAGCACACACACAGCTATTACACTGCAAAACAGATCGGCTCCTCTCCTTGAAATAACTTTGCGACTGGCCTAGGGAGTCAGAACTTGCACAACCTGGGCATTTCCCACCAGGCAGCTGTAGATCAACCAGACAGCTTATCTAAGGGGCTGCTAATTGCGAGGACAAACCTGTGGCTGGGATTAATTAGTCCACCTCAGCCTGCCATGACTCATGTCCCATCAGCAGGAAACGTGAACATGTACATGCCTCATAATTTTATTCAGACAGCTTTGTTGCTTACAGTACTTGTCAGATCTTAAATAATTAGAGTAAGATACTTCTACCTGATAGAACTTGTTAAATCTTCAATAATTGGGAGGAAAAAAGATTAAATAATGGGGTTTTTTTTGCAATCTATTGGTGATAGTTGTATCTTACTTGTACACTTTTGCCAATACACTGGAGGTAACCAAGGAAAAGCCCAAGGAGATGGATCTGCTTTTACACCTTAGAAACAGAAGCTGAGCATGGACAAGTCTTCAGAGCCTGATGGATTTAAACACAAACTTTCCAACTCAACTTTTAATGGAAGTATATGCCATGGTTCCAGTTTAAGACACCAGCTTAGAACATGTTCAACTAAGTACTAAGTTTAAGGACTTTTATAGCTTGGCCAGAACAAAGTCTGGTCTATTCTTCATCCAGAATTTTTGAAGTCCATGCAATATTGAGCTTTTTTTTTTTCCCCCAAAGGAAATGATTCAATGTTTTATTTTCTAACAGCAGCTGAGCTGCCATGCACAGAGACCTTAGTAAGAGAAACTTGTTCACATCAAGAGTTGAGGAAAAGAAATTGTATTAAAGAAAAGCATGTGGATACGTTTTTTCATGGACTGTTTCCAAATACAAATGTGTTTTAAAGACAGTAAAGCTTTAGTTCTTTTTCCAGTTTCCTTTTCTTTAAATAAAAAATTTGAAAAATAAGGAGATTAGACAAATGACAGGCAGCACAGACGCAATACTAAAAATGAAATAAGAACTAACTAAATAAATAATTAAATGAAGAGGAATTTGCATGCAACACAAAGCAGCCTTGCTCTTCAAACAGGAAGAATTCCACTATTTTCATGTCAGCAAACTGTAGAAGATTTGGGCAAGTTAAGATCAAATTAAGCCAATGGAAAACACCAGCCACAATTAAGTGTGTGCAGCAGGCTTGAAGGGAGACTTCGTTTAAGTTGATGTTCATTAAATGGATATTAAATCAAAAACCCTTCTCAAAGCACACATCACAGAGCCAGCTGTGTCCCATGGGAGCTGCAAGGTCTGGGTGCCAGAAAGGTGTTTTATTTCCTGAGGGTGGGCAATGAATTTGCTCCACGGATGATGGAGGAAGCTGAGCTGCAGAACTGCAGCTACTCCCACAGATCCTGAAACCACCCTCTCAATTCCTCCTGTGTCTCAGGATTTTTAAGGTCTGAAAAATAACTCAGTGAGTATGAAAACTGAGGGCCACTTGTAAATCTATCTACATAGATAATAGGGGAATAAAGGAGCAGAAATCTTCATGAGACACTGAGCCTCTGCCTCCTGTTTGGAGGGGCAGGGAGAAGGCAGAGTTTGCTCAGAAACAGGAGCTCAGCTGGGTTTCCCTAGGGGGCAACCAAATAAACTGCAAAGTGGCTATAATTTGATCTCTGCTCTGCTTCTGGGGAAAAAAGGCAAATATATGCTGCCCTTTGCTCAGAGCTGAAGGCAGACTGCCTGTCAATGCAGAGTCCTGGGAGAACATTCTGGATGTGAGCAGCAAACCTGAAGTCCAGCGCTTCACAAGGCTGCTGGCAAAAACACAAGAAGCACACTCATCCAAAGGCAATTAACAGACAGGGAACACTACAAGAAAATGTATTCATTCTCTGCCTGATCTAATCAAACATAAAAGATGCTTTTGGTCACGTGCACACATGTGTGAGTGGGTGGATGGAGGAGATGGTAGGCACGCATGGAAATGTGTCCAAGGGTACACACAGATCCAAAATCCAGGGATGCTTCACTCCCCTATTATAGCTGTGCAGCAGAACAAGCACAAGATTGATTGCAAGATCAATGCAATCAGCTAGGCAGTGAGAGCTGATTATCGGGGAATTCTGAGTAAAGATTATCCATAACAGAATAAAGGGCTACTGCCCAGCCAGGTACAAATCACAGGATAAATAAAAAGTGCATTACAGGCTCCTCAGGGTGTCACCATGTGAGGATGAATTAGAAAAAAAATACTTGTGCACTTTTATGAGAAATTTAATAAGTGCTGTTTAAAATTTCCATCAGTAACATAAGTGGAAGAGTCATGCAGGTTTTGCATTTTACATTTGTACCAGCTATCACTGCTATCCATCTGGTTCTTTCTGCCAGCTACCAGTTCTGTCCTTGCTATCAGTGTTTAACGAGGATATTCTCATTTAATTTCAAGGCATGGGTTTTCCTCAACAGAGGAATTAATCTACTGAAGTTAGTCTTGTTAGAACTGATAACTCTTGTCAGATTTCTAAATAGAATAGTATAAGTGCAGAGGCCATTTTTTATTTACAGAAATATATAAACTCTGTGTGTGTAGGCTGAAAATCAGTGAGTTACTCACAAAGAAGTAAACACCACTGTTAATTGTTAATTAACTTTGATTCTTCATAGTCATTATTGACATAGACCATTCTACAGATGGCATTTGTTATCCTATAAACATATCATCCTTTGAGAGATGAGGTTGAAAAGAAGAGGGGAGAGTCACAATTAAGGTTAACTAACCCTGAAGAACTGTCACCTCCTCCCAGGTGAATGTTATCTTGACACGACGGAAGGCAGCTTGGATTATCTGTGTGGTGCTTTTCCTCAAACACAGCTTGATCCCAGAGCCACGACAGCACAGATCTGGGAAAGCCAAAGGGTCAGAAATACACGGTGTACAACAACAACAACAACAAACAACTCTCAACAAATACAGTCTGTAAAAATACATTAAATCTCATGTGGTGATGGATCATTGAGTGAGATGGGAAGAACACAGAAATGTAACAACAAATGCTACAAGGAAATTGTGAGTCTTTGGGGGATCAAGTGATCTGCAAAAGATCCAATTTTCAGCACCACATGCCCAATGCTACTTGAAATCATAGTTAAAGTCACGGGGCCTTGGTCTCTTGCACACAGTAACACTGAAAGTAAGCAAGGTTGAAGTGAAGTAACCTTGTTGTGTTGGTTTGCTACTCAACAAAATAATTTCCTGTACAAGTCACTGAATGTTACTGTAACACTTTGTTCTATATGTATATAAAAAAGTTTTCCACTAGAGAGACTATCTTGATTCTTATACATAAAACTTCAAAACAGAAGGCCCTGAAGTCTGTTAGCAAACATGTAGAAAAACACATCTTTTAAATAATATATAGTTTCATAATCTTTTTTACGTGTTTCTTATACATTTCAGAGATCATTTAAAATGAAGATGAAACCCTTGCAAGATCACTCAAAAAGATCACACTGCATGTTCATTCCTAGGACAAACATTCAGTCATTTCCACTTTTGGTACCTCTGTTGGTGGGGTGGGTCTGACCCTACTCTGGTTCCGCTCCTGTTTTCTTTCAGTTGAGATTCAACTGTTCCTCCCTGCTCCCAGCTTCTGGTTCTTTCTACTTCCATTCCACTCCTCCAAATCACTGTTTCAGCTACCAGGCAAAAGACTCCAAGAGCAAAATCCTGCAGTGCTTGAGATGCCTCAGCACGCAGGTTATAAAAACAAGACACTGCAGTGTGCGTTTGTCCAAGCTCCAGCAGTGTTTACAGTTGCATTTAGATTATATGAATCTGTAAAACATTCCCCAATATTCAGATGTTTGACGTAGTTCATGTATTCTCCTTTCTACTAAAATTCTGCATTTGAGATTAGACACCTCTCCCAGTGGAAATTTCCTCAAGACCAATACGTTCATGTGAAAAGTTTCAGCCCCAATGAGCTGACATTTTTCTGATGAAAATCTTGCCCCAAACCTCTGAACTATCTACACGTGCAGCCTCATGGTACTCAGGCAAGCACTGCCTCAGGCTCTTTACTTTAATTGTATACATTTTCATCAAGCCCTGCTGCCCCTCCTGGGTTTGGGCTATTGCTGAAATGCAGCTGAAACATTTACTGTATATTTTTGTTCACTGATTTCAAGTGAAATTATTTCATCACTTTATGTCTTCTTTTTCCTCCTAGTCCTGATGTATTTTGACATTCAGAGAATTACAGTTTAACCAAAAACACTTCAAATTGGAGTTTAGCAGAAAATGAGCTAAGGTAAAAATATTTCACTTGGAGCTAATAGGCAGAATGAGGGCAGTGACTGTTCAGCCATTCAAGTTAAATAAGGGGCTCATTACTGTCCTCTGTGACAACTGCCCAAATGCCAAATTTAAAGGTCCCATTATTTAAAGGTTCAAGGAACACAATACTCATGTATTGTATAAGGTTTTTGCTTTGAAGTAGCACTTCAAAGTTAAGATCAAAATCCTGTTGTGTGGATGTCTGCAAGATGGGTCATTTTACTGCTGTCACCCCAAACACCTTCCTAGGAGAGAGATTTCTCCTGCCCTATAGGTTTTCTGCTTGTCTGAAACTCCTCCAGGGAGATTGAGCACAACTCTGGAAAACTTAAAAAATTATTATCTAGAAGGATGACCTAGAAAAAAGAAGCCGTGCATTCCACATCTTGGCCTGAAGATACTTCAGAAATTAAAAATTAGAAAACATGACATGATCTTGTGCATGCCTCATGAAAGATACTGTATTTTGCTGAAAATAACTCAATTTATTTAATAACCAAACGTATGGAGAGGGTGCCTACATTTACCTTGGGAGACAAACACCAGTGGAGAAGAGGAGCTGCTCAGAATACGGCTGACACAAAAGAAAAAGCAAGTTATGCGACAAGAATATATTTAGAAGACTTTGAAAGTTTTCTAATTAATTAATGTAATGCTCTGTTAAGTATATTGTTTAGTTTAATACTATGTGATTCTCTTTTCCCTTTACTGAGGAGATATATAATTCCAAATGATTGCTTAATGTTTTTAATATTGAATCTAAATTTAATAATCAAGTGTATATTTATCAGTCTGATTGCTAATGCTTGGGAATTTTTTTAATACTTTCTAATCCATAGAAATTAACAGAGTATTTTCATATTCATATTGGTGCCCTCAGCTTGCTTTAAAACTGTGTGGGCATCCTGAAGTGTTTTCACTGAAGTATTCAAGAAAACTCAACTCAAGGAGTCAGAGAATTTGAACTTTTAAAAACACCAGAAATTAAAACAAATTATAAACAATAATTATTAAGATAAAATATTCATTACTATGAATATTTATATTAATATAATATATTAATACTTATTATTACTAATAATTCATTATTTCTCAATTGGAAATAATTTTGAGCCACACAGTTTCTCAGACAAAAAAGGTGGGATATGGAAGACTTGATGGCACTGCAGGCAAGCTTTGTGTATGGACAGGTGGAGTCATTTCAGTTGTCAGTTTAGGTCACCTAAAATCCATCACTTCATCAATAGTTTTTGAGGTTTTGATATATTTTTTTTAACTTAAGGGAAGAAACTGGAATTGAAAGTTTAAATTCTTCCAAATTTTATGAGCAGAAAATTGAGAATAGTGCCATTTGGATCAGCAGAAACTCTTTATTCAATTAAGCTGAAATTACATTTACTATTCTGCTCTTTTTGATTGCAACTCAAGAACTAAAAATAAATTATTTGCAGTGGAAAAAGAAAACAAAACAGGAATACATTTTCACTAAATTAAATGTGTCCAGAGTTACTCCTTGCCATTGAAGCCCGTTTTCACAGACTGGACTCCATCTGTGCTCTTGATCATTTTAACATCCAAAACCAGAGTAACCCCACACAAACTGCCTGCTGCTGATGTATTCTAGCATGTGCCAGAGCCAGCTACCTAACACTGTCTTGTTGAAAACTGCAAGAACATAAGCAAAACCACATTGTGAAATGTTAACAGTCAATAGATTTCCAGTGAACAGGGACATTCCCTGGTCCTTTGGAATTTGCAAATGTGAGTGCTGTCAGAATTTCCCAAAGAATTAAAAAAATCTCACATTCTTTTCAGTTTTGAAAGTCTAGAAAATTAGTTAGTATGTCAAAATCACTAACAGCTGTCATTGAAAAAATGGTAAGACAGCATTTTAAAATAAAATAAGTCCTAAAGTCTCCAGCAGCTCTACCAAAGAGAGAGAAGACACACACAGGGACCAAAATTTCTCAGAAAACTCCTTGACAAGTCTGTGACATAGCTAAAATTTCAAATCCAGTCTCCTGGACTCTATTCCAATGATTTCATAACAAATCTTTCTCAGGAGGAAAAACAGATAAAGAAAACACTGAAGCACACAGACTGGCCTGGCATCTCTCACTGCTGAAAGAGTCAGAGCATTTTGCTTCATAGTGTGGAGCAGGAGTGGGCAAAATGCCTGGATTCTCAACAACTGTGGAAGTAGGAGTCTTTATTTATTTTGTGTAGGGGAAATGTATGAATTTGCAATCAGGACAGCTTGTGGTACCATGCTGAAATGTAATCAGTTTTCAATGTGCAGAGAGTCCCAGAATAACTTTCTAACAGCAACATTAGAAAAAGACACTGCTTTTCCCCCAGGCTGTTTGTACCTCTAACATGTAATTTTGCCATTAGTGAAGTGTGATGAAAATTAAGTCACTTGTACAGCCCAATATGCTCACTCAATCAACCTTTTTTTTTTTCTTTGTTACTAACTCAGGGCTCAACTCAGGAGTAAATTGGCTGCAGAATTCAAGCTGCTAAAAGCTTTTTGAGAGTCTTTAGCACTGCAACGACACTGCCTCCACCAGAGCTGTAAACTATAAATCTGAGGAGAGAGGAAGGTCATGCTAAGATTTCAGAGCCATAACCCAAGCTCTTGCATCAAAACATGTCTTCTACCACCATGTGGATATTTGACATTGCAGGCAGGCACTTTTCCAGCTCCCAGTGTTAGCACAGGCACTTAAGGAAGCGCAGAGAAGAGGACCTATGAGCTTCTTAATACTTTCAGCTTCTCTGTTTGGTAGCATAGTTTGCTGATGGAGTTCAGAGGTGGGTTTGTGCAGAGACTGCCCATAAAAATGGATGTATGAGGACAGTCCAGTGGATCTCTTGGGCCAGTAGAGTCCACCAGGAGCTAAAATCAGACAGCTAGGGAGGAAAAAACAAAGCTGACAGTAATACTTTCCTTGTGCAGTCCATCAAGCACGCTGTACTCATTGATTAAATATGCTGTCCAAAACCTGCCCCCTTTTTCAACCAGATCCCTGTGAAATTAGAAGATTGGCTGCCTGGACTTTTTATATTGGACATCTGAAGGAAAGCAAGCTCTGAGCTCTAGGTAGCTCTTCATGACTGCTGGAAGAAAACAGAACACACTGTAAGCACCTGATGAAGGAAACATCTCAGATTATTCCCAGCTTTCTTTGGAGCAGTGTGGAGCAGAGCCTGCAGCCTGTGGTGCACAGAAGGGACTTGCAGAGAGCAGCCCCAGGGCAGCACTGGACTATCCCAGTGGGTCTGAGCTCCTGGTGCTTTGGGACAATCCCAGTGCACCATACAGAGAGCAATCCTGCTGCTCACCACACTGCTAAGGGAATAGGAAGGCAAACAGTTCTAGGTTTGTGCTAAAAAAGAGTCAATACATAGAAATTTTCTCTCCTAGGCAGAGATCTTGAAAGCTGCCATGGACCTGCAGTCAGACTCTGAGATCTCCCCAGCCAGACACCAAAAAGTGCTTTAAGATCCTGCTGTATCTTCAGTACTTGGTGCCATTCTCTTCTGTCCCGAGAGTTCCATGTCCACTCCCAGCAGAAGGATGCTTGTTCTGGGCACCTCTTGACAACCCCACACAAAATATGTGTTTCTCACACAAAAGCTTTCATTCTTGTGTTTATATATATATATATATATATGTAAATATTATCAATTTGCATCTTTCAAGGACATTGTAAACAGGGCCAATAGTATGTCAATCCCACAATTTTGCCTTTCCCTTTGCAGAACACAGTTAAAATGGGTTTGCACACTTCACCCCTTGTCCAGATGAGCCATACTTAGAACTTTTCATCTATTTCAGTAAGAGCCTCTTCAGCTTGAAAATACTGATTACTGAGGAATGGAGCATCACTAAGCAGCCACCCTTCCTCTACTGAATTGCTGCTTGAGCTTTCTTTTCCCTGAGGAAGAAATCATGCCAAAACATCCCAGGGTAGCTGCTGCAGGCAGTCAGAGACAAGTAAGGAAGGTCAGCTCTCTCCCTGAGCCAGCTTTTCTCCAAGGAGGAAAAAAGTGCACGAAGGAGTGGGGCAGCAGCTGAGCCACTGTAGGGAAGAAGTCAACACTGCCTGTCAGTGAGAAGGTTTTTCTTGTTCTTATCACCCTGTGCATGATGTGAAATTCCACAGAAGAATTAAACTCACCTATGGGAAGAAAAATTGCAGCCCTGCCAGGCTGGGGGAGCCTAAGGAAGAGAGCCACACTGAGAAAAAGGACAAATGCAGTCCAGATTCAGGTCACAGCTGTGCCTGGAGAATATGAAGGCTCACCTGATGCTCCTGGGGTGAATTCTGGTTTCAAGGAACAAGGAAAATCAGAACCAGGCATTCACAGTGAAATGAGGTTCCTACTACTATGGATAGCAAAAGAGATTTCCAAAATGATAACATAACTGTGATTCCATTGGGGAGGAATTAATATGAAACTAGTCTACAGCAGTTCAACCTCTAAAAATATGGCAACAGAACTGGTTTGAATAGAACTACACTGTGAACAAACAGAAATGCTTTTTGCAGTTTGAGAGGACAAATTATATCTTTATATTCTGTATTTCTTAATATTATAAGCTTCTTGTTTTTAATAAAGCATATGCAATAAATATAAAGCAGCATTTGAAGGTGAACTTATTATTCTGATGTCACTGTAATATATTATATCAATTTGTTAGCACAACTGATGTTAGATTTAAAAGATGGCATCCAATTTTTGGAACAACATTTTGATGTCCAAAAGTTGTCAGAATTGACATGCAAAATACAGAGATTGATAAATACATTAGTTTGTAATCAAAGACTGTTTTCAGTTGGGAAGACAAGAGAGAAGACATTTTTTCTGCCAAAATAGAAAATGCAGATCTAAGACAGAGTTTTTGATAGAAATGTCTTAACTTAAGTGAATTCTTTTGGTTGATATAAAAAACTCAATTTAAAATACACTTTTTTTCTTTTGGGGTTATATTGGGCTTTCACATCTTTCAAGATTTTCAAGACATCAGGTAAGAAATGTACCTATTGCTAAACTAAACATTCTCTCAGCCTCAAAACTACATTTAATCACATTTTTAAAAATTATCAGCAGACTAAAAATCATTTTCTATTCCCACAGCTGTAAATGAATTGAACACATCCCTTATTCTAAGTGCCAGTATTAGTTATTCAACAACTCAGGAGAGCTCTTTGATCCCAGTATTGTTTCTGTAAAACAGATCAGGAAAAAACACCCAAGTATTCAACCTACTGTGATGAGTCAGAGTGAGAGCAAAGCCCAGAGAGCCACAATGAGATATTTGAGCCTGGAGCCACCTTCCTGCCCTGCCCTGCCATTGGAGAGGCACTGCAGCACACCCAGCCCACCCTGCTTTGGGTTTCAAGGGCCACGTGGAGATTTCACTCTTTTCCTTCTCAAGCTTCTCCTTTCACGTTTGTCACCTCATCTCAAGATGCTCCTCAGACAGCCGGGGTGACACCAGCCAGCCCCTGTGTGCTGGCACCAAGGCAGGCCAGGAGCAGCTGTCAAACTGCTCAGGCTGGAGGGCAGATGTCACACTTCTGCTGCTAATTCAGAATAATGCCACTCCCTCCAGTGCATCACTCCAGTTCCCTTTTGCTGTGCAATGATAATTCCTCATTTTCATCCTGAGCTGAACTGTAATCCATAGCACTTTCCAAGCCTGAATTTTCTACAACATGAACAAGACCTTTTCTGTTATTCACCAAAAGGGAAAAAAAAAAAAAAAAAAAGGAAAGAAATGAAATAATGAAATGAAATGAAATGAAATGCTAAGACACTTTATAGATCCAGATTATTTGCTTATGTCTTTCTGTCTGCATGAATTCATCTGAGGAAACAAATACATATAAAGATGCCACTTCATATTTCTACTCAGAAGGATATTTTATTGTTTGGATGAGCCACAATGTCACATCACATTACTGAGTAGCACAACCCCATGTTCCTAATTCACAAAAGTCTGTCTCCTTGCTCACAACCAAAAGTGGCATAAACCCATTTATAATTTAAGTTGCTGGCAGTTCCTAAAATGGCTTTCCTGGAGAATAATGAGATAGACCAGTGGGGTAAGAAACATGATAAGTGACTCCACAATAGAAGGCATAATGAATGGTTGCTCTGTCCCTGGCAAGTGGCTGTGGTACCAGAGAACCCTGTCATGCTCTGTCTTTTATGGCAAGTCATAAATTAAAACAGATTTTTATTGTGAAAGCTTCTGCCACTGCAAGGAGGAAGAACAATATACTGCCACATTTCTTTCCAGGATTGCAAATCAAGGCTAAAATCTCTCCTAATGCAAATGATGTCAATACATTCATTTCAGCTGAGTTTTACCCATGTTTATAATCTGAAAAAGTCATAAACTGCTTCTGTTTTAATTTAATTGGAGTGTAGAATCTTCAAAATTGTTATGTTACATTGAATTTTAGTTACTGTCACCCTGTAAAAGACAATCTGGCACAAAAAGCTGATTCTGTGCATAAGTCAATGGGAATAGACAGGAGGATAGGTATTAGGGAGATGAAAATAATGCTATTTGAATTTATGATGCCAGAGGAGTATCTGTCTTCTAGTGTAATCACTACAGATGATCAGTAGAAATTACAAAAATCTGTTGCAGCCAGCACAAATAGAAATCCAGCAACAACTCCAAACTAAAATGTTACATTTTGTTCTTTTTTCTCTAATGAATTTTCTCTTTTCTGGCTCATAACCTAAGAGGAACCAAAGATCTAATTTAGGGTAAAGTTTGCTGCTAATAGCAGCAAGTGGCCACCAGGATAGCCAAAGTATTAATCACCTTTACAGAGGTGTGCCAACATTGTGCACAGACTAACAGTGTTGGAGAGCTGCCCACATGCTGCAGCCTGGGCTAAAATATGCTCAAAGTGTAGTTTACATGATCTTTCCAATCTTCTGTCTTTCTGTACTGTCAAAGTGCTTTCTTTAAGAAGAATATGAGCTCACATTCATGTGCACAGAGTTGTCTCTAAATATACATTTGGGAGGAGAGGGAGCTGACCCAGGATTCAACTCACTAGGGACTGAATTCTTTGCATTTCTTGTTTTACCCATTCCAGGTACCATTAACACCTCCTGGGTTTATTCCTTTCAGACCAAATTATGCTCCAGGCTGGGATTTTTGTACCTTACAGTATCCTACTACCCTGCCCATACCACCAGGGCTGCTCACCACTCATTAATCAACACCAAGGACAGCCACATCAGTGGCTCAATTGTTTTCAATTAAAACTGTTGGAAAACAGGGCCTAGAGGATGCAGCAAGTGTTCTGATCATCCTGAAAACCTGCAGTTGTGAGGTGGGAGGAATGCAAACTTGTGTGGGAAGAGTTTTGCTCTGCTATCAGTGGGTATGTGTGCCCAGAGGTGAGGGCTTTCCGAGACTGACTGGGCAAGGGCCATGCACCTCTGCCAACCCTGCAGGTTTCTTTGCAAGATCCACACCAGAACCAAGGTGTTTTGTCTTCCAGCAGGGCTGAGACCAGTGAGGACTGGAGCTGGCTTGTTCAGACCATGGCACTGCAGACACATCTGTACACCCCCTCAGTTGTAAATGCAGGTTCACCAACGAGGGGAGAGAATGACGTATCTGACTCCATCTTATCAGAAGGCTAATTTATTACTTTATTATACTATATTGTGTTAAAGAATACTACACTATACTGTACTACACTATACTATACTATACTAAAGAATACAGAAAGGACACTTACTGAATGGTAAAAAGACAATAATGAAAACTCGTGACTCTCTCCAGAGTCCAGACACAGCTTGGCCCCAATTGGCCAAAGAGTGAAAACAACTCACAGCAGAATCCAATGGAACAATCTCCTGTGGTAAACAATCCCCAAACACATTCCACAAGAGCAAAACACAGGAGAAGCAAAAGAGATAAGAATTGTTTTCCTTTTCTCTGAGGCCTTTCTCACTGCCTTTCAGCTTCCCAGGAGCAAAACCGTGGGCGAGGGAGTTTTTTCAGAGAATGTGAATGCTACACCCCTCCACACTCACCTACCCAAGTACACACATCCACATGTGCTGTCTGCAAGGGCTAAGAACCAAACTGACAGCTGGTCCTTGAGCTGAGAGCACACTGATATTGAAATAAAGTCAATCAAATCCTTGTGACCAATTATTTGATTTAGAAGCGTTTCTCTCTAGACACAAACATGCTTCTGATAGAATAGTTTTCTATCAAGTGAAAACAACTGAGGTAGCATTTTCTGAAAGACAAATATTCTCCTAATAGCACTTATTTAGACGGAGTAAACTGGGAGTATTAATTTATTCTCCCCACAGTGAAATTCCATTGAATGCTCTGATCTCTCTGCCTTCAACAGGAGCTGCTCACACCCATACGCTTTCTGCGAGCCAGACTGTGATTTCCAGTTTCATATCACTAATCAGATATTTCCCTCTTGCATTCATTTAATTATTCCATATTAATAAACCTTCACTTTTAGACAGAAGCTCTATGAGTTCTCAACATGATGCACACAAAAATCCCCATGGCATCATCAGCAGTAGGGCACAT
This sequence comes from Motacilla alba alba, assembly GCF_015832195.1. Taxonomy (NCBI): domain Eukaryota; kingdom Metazoa; phylum Chordata; class Aves; order Passeriformes; family Motacillidae; genus Motacilla; species Motacilla alba. The sequence continues at coordinate 8,189,221 of NC_052022.1, forward strand.
GAGGAGAACTGATTACAGCCTTAGGTTTTTAGCCATTTCTACCTTACTTTCAGATTTTTTCCTCTGGTGATTTCTTGAGTGCCAACACATGTACTGCTGTTCCTGTCTTTGCTGAAAACCTTCCTAGGAACACTACTAAAAAGGTTCAATTTATGCAAAATAGAATTTTAATCTAGAAAATGCAGGTTTGAGACTCTGCATGGTGAAAGAAATCCCCTCAGAGTACAGCCAAATAGGTTACAAAAGCAGGTCACAGAAATCTGGCTTCCTAGGGAGCTTCTGTGCATTAGAGACGTGAGCAGCTACTGGCAGCTCCAAACTGCCCACATTAAATGTGTCTAGAAAGGATTTTGACAGGTCTCTACAAATCTGGGACTTTCTGTGCCTGTAGTACATTTCCAGTTTTATGGCAAGACAGAGGTAAGAAACAGAATGATTTCTGTGCAACAGCTCCATACTGAATGAACATTCCTGTGGACAAATATGCATTTATTCTGAGGTCACTTGTAAATCTGTCTACAGTCTAAAAATATTTCATTTTACTTACTACACTTTCACCTTTTTTTATTCTCTTTCAATTGTATATTATGACCCAGTAGGACTATGTTGCTGGTATATTTGACTTCTGCTGCAGAATTCAAGGTGAGCTCCGAAATACTGAGCTCAGAAAGAAACATGTTCTGCCTCAAGTTATTTCAATTACTTTGGATGGGAAAGGTAACATAGTGAAAATATTTAGAGGGTTAGAAATGAATACCCCTTCACTGTTTTGGTCTGGGTATTATGCCTTAATAAAATATATGGTAATAAATAGTCTTTTCAGTTACTCAAATCAAATAAAGTAATTCATCCATGGCATGATTTTATGAGTCTAGCTACAGGAAGTTATGTATATAAAATAAGAGCTAAGAGATTTGCATAGTCCTCAGCAAATGTACAAAATGGCATTACAAAATCTAATGTGTATGTAATGTAGTACACAAACTATTTGCATTCACACAAGATGGATGCAACAAGAGAGGAATTTTCTGAAATGATGAAAGCTGAAACTCTAGCTAAATGTTGATTTTCAGAGAGTGCTGGTAAGACACTTGCAGGAAATTGGGAGCGTTAGAGTGATCATCCACAAATTAAAGACCGTGGGAAGAAACTTGGAATAATCACAGCTAAATGAGAAGATCAAGTTGTTCTTACATCTATGGAGAGTGCTCTTCATCTGCAGCAACACAAAAACTCCTCAGAGCAGGACTTTCCATCTACTAGATCAGTGCCATACCACATGTCACTTTGTCCTTTAATTATAACTGGAAGGCAAGAAAATGCCAATGTTTGCAGCTTCTGGGAGACAGATGCAATTCAATAATTCACACTGTTGCAATTGTGCATCACGGCTGGCTGCTGCTTTATGGGATCTTAGAGAACTTTTCTGGAAAGTCTGTAATAAAAATGATCATTGCTTTAAAACAAAATTCAACCTGTTCTCATGGAAAGGAAAAATATATCTTCTTCTGTTAAGAAAACATGTAGGGTTTGCTTATCTTTTATCAGCTATTTCAAGTATTTGAGTTTATCTGCTTGTTTTCTACTTAAACTGTCCATTTCTAATCAAGCACATGTTCCATGCCGTTTAGGCACCTGTTCCTTTTTGTTTCCCATGCAATGCTCATTATTGCCCATGACAGATCTTTTCCTAAGACTGCTAAGCAAAGCAGAAGGCTTCTCCAGGGCAGCATTGCTCTCCCTGGGCAATTCACATGAGATCAATGTTCATTAACATTGGTAATTCACCACACAAGGGGACAGTGCCTTCAAAAGAAACCTCTTAAAGACAGACACAGGGAAATGTTACCCCCATGGATAAGACACCACCATCAATTTTCTACACACCCTGTGGAGAACTCACATTGGTGTTGATTGCTGGCACTGCAGCATTTTCCTTCTGTCCCGCTGCCCCTTCTCCTTTTGCTGGAATTGTCCCTGAGCCTCTGCTGAATTCTTTATTTCTCCCACAGCCCCAACTTCTGCCTGGTCCACTTCCAACCCCGGCTTGCTTCCGACATTGTTCCTTTTTCTCCTGCTGTCAGATTTTCTGATTGAAATCCCACGGTTGCAATGACTCGTTTCATCTCTACCCTCACCAGTGTTGCAGAACAATGTTTCTTTGAAGTGACCTGAAATTTTTTTTGCTAGTTTTGTTTTGATGGAGTTTAATATCAAACTACATTTCTCTGTTTGGTGCTCTGGTTTTGGAGCACCCAAAAGATGTACAAAGGTGAAAACTACAATATGTGGAAAATGCTGAAAACTAATAAGTTTGATTTGAAAATGAAAATACAGTTATCTTGAGAGAGCTGAAGAGTTATTTCTTTTCCCCCTAAAATCCTCTTAGAGATTGGTCAGCATATTTTGTATTTCTGAATAATATTTTTCTTCTGAGTTATTCTTTAAAAGTACTGACCAACACAAAATGCATGAAAACTATTTCTTTGTCACCTGATTCTTTCTTATATTCTTAGACCATAATTGTGATTTAAATTTTCTTTTTGTTATCCTTCTACAGTCATCACCAAGAAGTTTACAGCTCATGACAGCATGCATTTCATGGTGTAGCCATTTGCTAAACTCCTTCAAGATTGATTATCACCAGCTTTGCTGATGGGTTTGCTTGCCAGTTTTAATATGCTTCTTCATTCCTCCAAGGTAACTGCATGTCTTTTTGGCAGATTGCTTTAAAATTAACTGATAATGACTTTAATGTGTTGATAATTTGATAATGCAGCCCTCAAAATTCTATTACAGCTGCTTGCAGCTTGCTGATTGGCCACATCATTTAGCAGGAGGAGTTAATTGTGAAAGACTTGCAATTTTACATAGGCAAATGTCACAAAATTTATGTATTAGCATGGAGCACATCTGGAGGAACTCCCCTGAAGTTAAACCAGATTTATACAATTAAAAACTGATATTCCATAGGTGTAAAAAAATGAACAAAAGTCACAGACAGTGTTCATCCACTCCAATGGCTGTCAGATAATTCAAATTAAAAACAAAAATAAATTCATCATAGCAAGTAGTAAGCATACCTATTCTTTGTTGTTTTCAAACAATATTTTCTCCAACAGAACAAGGGCATCTTTGCATGGAGTGGTATTACCAGAAGTGTCTGATCAAGGTATCATTATCTCAAAACCTAATTACTTTAGCCAAGTACCCTAATTTAAAGAGTATTCTCAGTTTATAGGAAGACCTCACTCTTACAGCAAATACTGAATACCCTCTGTGCTTTTCATTGATTTAATTTATTCTCTGAAGACGATTTTTAATCTTTCGTTGTGCTGACCCTGGATACAGTGAGTAACCACAACTCCCTGCCCTCTGTGCCATTCCTGTGTCCGTGCCCTGAGTCACACACGGCTGAGCAATGCCATCCAACTTGTGATGAGTTATCACGATGGGATAACCTGCCTGAATACCACCACAGGGAAATGGCAAAGCCACTTTTATCTGCTTCAGAGAGAACTTAAATTTCCTTAATCTTGAAAACTTGAAGTAGACCAACAGATGCTACTTGTCACAGAGTTTGGAAGGGGAGAAGGGACAAAACCAGGCTGACCAAGGATGAGTGGTGGGACAGCATGCCAAAACTTGAGGAAGCTTTTTACATTTCAGTAAATCTTTCAATGCTGTCTCTCAGAGTGCCCTTCTGGTCAAAATGTCCAGCTCACAGCTGGATAAAAACATCATGGGATGGGTGAGCAACTGGCTCATGGGTTGGGCACAAAGGCTTACAGCCTCACAGAGCTCAAGAAGCACTTGGACAATATTCCTTGGGCACATGGTGTGACTCTTGGGGTGTCCTGTGCAGGGCTGGGAGGTGGACTCCATGATCCTTGTGGGTGCCCTCCAACCCAGCTTATTCTGTGGTTAAAATGCAAAACAACTGCATTTTAAACAGTTGGTTCTAAATCACCTGGTAAAAACGCATTTAAAAATGCAGCCACAGAACTGTCTTTGAGTTCAAAAGGTTTAGTAATGAAAAATATGAAGCACAAGTTAGATTCTCAGCTGACATTAAATCAGCAGGGCTTGACATCAGTGGAATATCCAGCTCCAAGTATACTTTTCATTGGCAGTGAAATATGTATATATGAGCTTGGACTAACAATGGAAGTTTCCGATTAAACAGAGGTTTGAAGTGCTGACTCCACATACAGGTCCATTAAGTAAATTATAGTGAATAATTTTTAAAGCATAAATTACAAGGGGCTGACACTTACATGTGTAACTATACATATTGATCAGCAGCAGAATGAGAAATACAAGTGTATTTGCAAGAGTGCAAGGTGTACATATTGGAAATACCCGCAGAGACATGCTTTTAAGTGACTACTCAGGAACTCTGGGACTGAGCAGCACACATTTGGATTCAAACCTTCCATCTTACTCAACTAAGTCCAGCTTCATGCCCTTCCTTCAGATCCTGTCCCTGGTCACCACAGTGCCTGCCCTTCTGCTTCCCCTCATGAGGAAACTTCTTGCACCCTTCCAAACCCAGCCTCTGCTGCTGGACATAGAACAGGGTGTTTCTATAGTCTCTTCCTTTATATATTTACTATTTAATATTATTTCATTTGAAAATTAATGAAAATAGTTTTCACTATAACTACTTATGAATTTACCATTCTCTATCATTTCAGCATTAGGGTAATGAGTTGCAATAGCTTCTCCTTTAGAGGACTGGAGGAAATGTGTGTGGCTAATTTAAAGGCAGAACTCTTAAGTTTAAATTGCAGGAAAGAGCTGGATAATCTCACCTAGAACTCTCTTCTCTCTTCCTGTCCTTTCTTCACAAAGCAGTATAAAAATAATGAATTATTAATAATCTGATCTTTTGAGGCTTTCTAATCTTAAATTGTAAATGGAGAACCTAACATTTTATTCCATTTCTTTATTAAAATGATATTTTACATACAAAAAGGAAGTAACACCCTCTGATATTCTTTGCACCAAGTTAAAGAGGAAAATATTTATCAGCACCAACATAATTAGGATTTTACTTCTTCCTGTTTCTAGATAAACATTACAAGTTCCAAACACTTTGTCTTAATGAGGATTTGTCATCTTTCCTGACTGTAAAACCAGAACATTTCAAGACTCTTTTCATTTTATTATTCTCTTTTGCCCTCATTTTCTACATAAACCTCCCACTTCATCATGTCTGAATACTTCTTAATCCTTCTTCAGCAGCCCTTTGTGTCTTCCTGACACTTCATAGCTCACATTCTTCTCAAGACTTTGGGAAATATTGTCTTATTTGTTTGGTGCAAAGGAGAGTGACACAGGGATAGAATCTCAATGCAGGAAAAATAGATGTATTCAATTACAGCCTTGCTCTTATCCAAAACTTCAGACTTTGGAGACTGTGGGATGTGCATAAGTGAGCTAACATAGGGCTCATACACAGTTTCTAGGAGTTCAGAATCATCTAGAAAATCTCCCTGGTTTTGTTTTCTCCTGTTCCTTGCTGAGCTGCTGTGAGTTGCCCCATATTACCTTTTCCTGCCTTCATGCTTGGCTGGCATCTGGTTGCCATCTGTTTGTATTGTTATTGATCTACCCTTTTGTTGTGGATTGCAAATCCTGATGGATATCAATCTACTGTGCAAGCACTCCTTTACACAAAAAGGATATTTAAAGTAATTGTAAAAAGGGTAAAGATGTGAAACATCTAGGAAATAATGTAGCTCAAATACAATATTATGGTAGGAAATCACAGAGAATCAAACAAAATAGTAGGTTGGTTACACTGTTGCCCCCCCTCCCTTTTTTTTTCTAAATAAAAAAAGGAAGTCATTTTATATGTTGGTTAAATGGTGAAGAACTGTCAAAAACAGTTTCTTGAACTGAGGTAGTTTAGCTAAGATCTTTTAGGCTTCAGCAGAACAGGAAAAGAACCATTAATAAACAACATTAATATTAACCTGTACTGATTTTCCACGTGCAAAATAATTCTTACTCAGGTGAATATTCCCAGGATCTTTAACCAATTTACCTGTGTAACTCCTGGCAGCCTGGAAGGTCAGAGATGGAGAAAGGTGAAGGCACATCTTAAAAACTGTGTGAAGCCACACTCCTACACCACACCAGCCTGAGCTAGACTTAGCATTTTTACCACTGAGTATTTAATAACATCTCAGTATTTGTTGACATTCCAGAATACTGATGGGATGACAAGACAGCATATTTCTGGTATGAGCTCCACTAGAAATCATCTGAGCAAAGAGCCTCTTCACGAGGCTTAGGATATGACCAGCAGCAATTACTTATGCAGATGTAGAGATGGTCTGGTAGTATTCTATACTTGGAGGATCCATTGATTTTTGGCAGGAATTTTAAATAATGGATGAGTTGAACATGAGGTCCCTAAGGGAAAAATGTATCATGAAAACACTAACAAGTACATTATTCACTTTTGCTTCGAAAAATTCAATTGTCAGTACATGATTGTCACAGTCAGGTGAGCAACAGGAGAGAACCTGTCTTGCAGAGATGCTTGTTTTTATGTTTACATTGCAATGTGAAAGCTCTTAGAGTCAGGAGAAAGCTGATACCTCAAGTAGCTGGGGGATGAAGGGTGGGTGGGAGTGGTGACCTTGATCACAGACCCCCCTGAGCTCATTGCTCACCATGGGGGCTGCTTGAACCACATCAGTCTCGCTCCTGCCTTTGTCCCCTGGCTCTGTGATTAACTGAGGACTAGGGTTTCATATTTTCAGTGTTGCAGGCATGTTAATCAGTTTGCAAAGTTTGTGCAATCCCTCACTGTGACAGCTCTGCCTCGCTGAGCTCTGAAGCGTCACCAGGGCAACGCACCAGACAAACTTCTCTGGAGCTTTGCTGGGGAAAAAGGGTGTGGAGTGGATGGAGGGTGCTGTGGAGCACTGAACAGCCTCAGCACCACAGTGGTTCTCAGCTGTTAGGCTCTGAAAATAACAGAGTCTGTTTGTCTGACAGGCAGGGTGAGCCAAGAAAGAATCATTTTGTGATGTTCTCTGTCCTCCTTCACCAGTCACTTTGGCGTGATTGAGAACATGGAGAACTGGTGATTAATTACTTGAGCAAACTTCTGATTTAGTGCTGTTTGCATCCTTCTGTCTGGTGTTTCACTCCAGTTACAGTACCAGGAATTTTCACTTCCCTGTATATTTCTCTCATGTCAACGAAGTGTATGAAGTGTGTGTGTGTGACCACAAAGGATTAATCACAATACAGCAAGTGGCCAAAGAATAATGAAGAAATTGTATGTTCGGAGATAAAGTGACACAGAGAAGGTTTAATGATGCTACTCACTAATACATACACCTATGATCAAACTACTAAGTATTTGAGTAATAAAGAAAGCCCAAGAGAGATGGTTTCCAGCAACAGTCTTTAAAAGGAAAAACAAAACAAAACAAAACAAAACACCACAGTTTCAGGGCAATAAAATTTTCAATAAATCTGTACTAGATTTGATGAGTAGAATATTTGGGAAGAGAAAGAAAAAGGATGAACTATGGAGGAAGAACACCAGAATAAGCAGAACAATTTTAATACTTTCCAAACAAGTGCTATGACATTTTGCTGTAAAATATCAATTTAATTTCAAAATCACTAGCATTAAAAAACAAACAAACAAAAAACCTCAAGCAGACAAAAAAAAGCTGCAAAAGAAAGAAAGAAGAAAAAAAACCAGATAGTTGGAGGAAATTGTCGTTGACATGAAATAAATTATCTCCACTTTCCTCTTCACATTATTCAGGAAATTATAAAGTAAGAAAATGAAGCTGATATAACCAAAGCAGTTGCAAAATCTGTGTTTAGCAACTTGAGGCAGACTCATAAGGTAGTGCTCTTATCTTTCAGCCATTAATAAGTGATGACTGTTGCAGGGCGACCTGCCTGCTCATATATTTCTCTCACATTCATTGGCCCCTCTGGAGAAGGGCTGTGCTGTACTTTGGAATAAAGTTCAGCTCTCCCTGCTGAATTCCCATCAGCAGAGGCTGAGCTGTAAGCATGACTCCTGCACTCCAATTACTTAAAAAAGCTGGCAGCTGCTGTCCTGGGAGCACGAGCACTCACTTTAAATATTGCATAAAAAACAGCAGCACAAATACTCAGGAGAAGAGGGGGAACCAAGAAGCAGTTCCAGCAACACTGAACAGAACCTGAGCCCAATTCTGTCTGCTGGAGAGCTGGCCTGGAAGCCCTGCTGGTTTAGGGAACAAGGTGCTTATGTCATAACAAAATGCAACAGAAGCCAGCGCCCTAATTAAAAATTAGGATGCCCTAAAAATGATCCTGCCCTCTGAGGAGTTCGCTGAGATTGGAAAAGCAGAGCTTCCACTCATGACTAATAATCAGTGTGGAATGGGTCTCCTTGCTGGGCATTTAGAAACCAGACACATGACAGCTGCTTTGCTCCCAAATCTTATCAACTGGTGCCTCTCCCTGGCTCTTACGGCAGTAGAGATGTGGTGGTGCTCTCCCCATTGTCTCTGTGTCCTTTTTGCCACCCCAGCTGAAAAAAAAAACACATTATCAACAAGAAGTGACAGTACTTACTTCACTAAATGGAGCTCAAGAAAGAATACATATAAATTTCTTTTATTCTGGGGCTGGATTGAGCTCTGGAGCCAACCCTTTGTCTAAAAGGGATCACTCCAGGATTAGCTGAAAGAAATTCAGATTCTCTTTTTGCCCCCACTAAAAGGATGCAGAAGCCAAGCAGAAATGTAACAGTCAGGCTTATTTCCTATTATCCCCCTGTCTGGTCCAACAAAGACTGAAACAATTTTGCCTAACACAAACAGTCAGTGGGATGTTTGAAATTCCCATTTAGAGTGATTTCAGACAGCAAGTCCATTATGTTTCTCTGAGACTCATGCTCTCTAAATTACTAAGGATTTAAAAGAAAGCAGCTTGCTGCCATATCCCAATGTAAACTCAGAAGAACCATAATTGTCCTTTCAGCATCTCTGCAAGTGAAACATTTTCCTTTCTTTTATTGAATTCTGCAGTTCACAGTAACAGAGTAAAAGTTTTTTCTAACCTGAACTAATGAACAGAAAATCATTTAAAGCATGCAAACGCAGTTCAGAGAAATGGAAAAACTCAGCTGTAATTCGTTGAATTTCCAGAGTAGATTTCTCTGCATGATGTTCCTCAGCTCCCTTTTCACAAAACATGCTCATTTTCAAGAATTAAAGAGGGGAAAAAAAGCAAAAAGAAGATATAATTTTGTTTCATCATATAAAGTGTAAAGCAGCAGTCAGGCCAAGGGAAAGAGGCCTAGAGAGGGGAAAAAAATATTTCTATTGGAGAGTATTTCAAACACACCTTCTCTCACAAAAATATTTTCTAACTTCCCCAAAGGCACTGTTTAATAGGGTTCCATAAAGCTTATTAAAAAACTTGGTAATATTACAAAATGAAATTAAACCTATCAAGACACCCAGTATGAAAATTATGACAAATTATGTTAATTTTGGTCTACTGTTCCTCTACTGCTGGACAAGACTCATATGTTTGCAATAGGAAACTTCATATTAAATTGTGGGAAAAAAAGTTAATTCTGCTAAAATTTTCCCTCAGATTATGATCTATCCTCCAGCAATATTTTCTATTTCTTGAATTTACATCACACATTTAATTATTATTATTATTAAAACTGTGTATCCAGGCTCCTGTGGAAAGATGAGTTGTGGTCACAGGCTCACTGGATACTCAGGTATTGTTACCTTTTATCTGTTGTAGTCTCTCCTGATGTTGAAATTAGACACCTCCTACTGAAGAAACTTGAACTTCTTCATGTTGGCCAACATTTGCCCCTTACCCAGTCTCCTTTTTGGGAGTGACAAACTGTCATTACCTGCATTTGACAAATGCCCATCTAAACAACCACTTTTAGTGTTCAGTGCTAAAATCTGGGTCCTTGGTAAAGATTAAATAAAGGGAATTTGATTTTCCTAAGACACATTTTACTATCAGAGACTTGGAGACCCTTGAAATAAAGTCCAGAGCCAAGAACATGACGCTGATAGCTGCTCTTTCTATTCCTGAATGTAATCAGTAGTTCACAACATGGACTAGAGAGAAACATTTTGGAAGAAATTACATTTGGTTTTGTTCAATGTAATTAGCCAAATAACTGGTGATTATGTAAAAATAATGGTTATGTGAAAATAATGTACCTCAGTTTGCTAAGCAGGGTAAGGCCTGCTCTTACTAGAGAGCAATCAGGCTTTTGTCTGCAAAGTTGGTGCCTCCATTATAGGAGAGAGAGAGCCCAAAGATTAATCCCAAATTCTTCAGCTCTACTCTGACCCCTTATCACATCTGGCAGCCCAACACAAATCTAAGAAACTACTCTTCAGGATTTGACTGATCAATTTTCCCCCATTTGTAATTAGGTGCAGCCATTGCCTTGCTCAAGGCTCGCTGTGGTTTATTAACGTCTCGTTTACACACACAATGTTTCCTTCAGCGCAAAAGCCACTCGTGGGGAAATTGTATCCAATAAAACAGACATTCTGAAAGAGTGAACCTCCAGGGACTCGTGCTTAATGGACCATATGGATAGAGGAGTACACCCAAATTGATATGGGAGATTCTGTTCAGCTCATTTGGAATTTACTTAACAAACACAAAGACCTTGTATCTCACAGACATTTCCTCGTAGATAAGGTCAGCTCAAGAGTGCATATTTTGCATTGGTAAATATAACCTTAAGCCGCATTTAAAGAAAAGATTATATTTTTAAGTTCAGTCAATAAAAACTGAATAAAAGCTGTGAATTTTGCCATATGCAAGTATGTTCTGTCTAAAATAATTACACTAAATACAGGGAACAAGCAGTAGCCTAACAAGAGGAGACACTGCAGAAATCAGTTTCCTTTCTGTTTTACACAAACTTTTCCATAGTGGAATACAAACAATAAGAAGCTGACTTTTCTCTGAGAAGGTGCTGGTGGTAGAGATAAGAGATCTCCTGAACTAAATGACACAACACTCATCTTTAGAGCTTCAGAGGTCAGTGAGAGATAAGGCAGAGAGAGGTGCTGCTGCTGCTGCTTTACAAAGCAATGATAACAACACATCCATAACCAGCTGCATCCTCACCACACATTTGCTGTTATCTCCAACCTTCCAGTCAAACAAATCATCTTGCAGGGAGTTCCAACTACTCTGTGCTTTCCTGTTATTCATTCCACACAGAAAAGACTTGCAGCATAATCTCCTGGACATACAAGTACCAACACTTTATGATCATTAATGTCTATTTGCTACAATATCACAGCTAGTGTCATCTCTGAACTTGGCTCAGAAATTCATTTTCCCAGAGCTTGGTCTTCCACAGAAAGCTCTGAAATTGGACCTGCTTATAGAGGAGCTGTACTCCTTGAGAGCAAGCAAACTTCAGCAAATACAAACCATGAAGGAGGCAAAAGGTGGCAATACAGTGCAAAAATTCAAATTTTATGCTCGCAAGGGTAATGCAGAGGAGGTGTTCTTTCAATCAGTTTTGCAGTGGCCTCTATTTTTTGCGCGTAAGTACAGGGATGCCAACACATTTCAGTCTCCTTTCAATATTCAGCTGGCCCCTTGTATTCTCTGTGGCTGTTGTGCTGCTCCAATCCATTTTCCCAGCCCCATGCTTCCTGAGTCTGCTCAGGAGGTTCAGCACCATTGAACAGTTGACAGTGCCTACAAGGTGCTTGTACTGCTTTATTTACTGAGATGCATTTTTCTGTTTTAGCACTAGATCCACATCATTTAATCAACCAGAAAAAAAAAAAAAAAAGAAAGAAAAAAAAAGACACCAGATGCTTTGTTGTGCTAGTGACTAATTATCAAAGAACATGACAGACATGGAATTTCTGAGGGTATCAGGAAAGATTTGAGGAGTTGAATCAGCAAAGATTAAGAATTCATGACATTTAGAAGAAAAAATTGGCTTGCTTTTTACAGGAGAGCAGTTACAGGAAGTTTCTCCAACACTAGGATCTGCCACAATCTTTGCTTCATACCACTCTATTGGATATTAAAACTTTTCCTTTGGCTAGCTCTGAATACTCTGTCTTATTCTTCTCCTGACCTTGATTCTCCATTTGAGGAAATAAACGGTGGTAGAGCCACAGGCCAGTGTGATATAGGAAGTATGCTTTGGAAGTGGTTATGACTTTCAGAGAGAGAGAGAGAATATTGTGCAGTATTCAGACTCAGGCAAGCTCTATCCCATCAGTTATGCAGAGATCATGCTTGTAGACTTGCCTAAGATAAGGGATGGGTTGGGTTTGGTTTGCATTTTGTTTGTTTGTTTTTAGCACAAGCTTGCACTGCCACAGTCCCATGAAGTCAAAATACACACTACTGGTTGTCTGCTCCAATTCAACAAAGCAATTAGTCTTTTCCACTGTTTTCCCTCCTGGAAATTTCCCCTTTCAATTGCCAATCATCTCCATTCTGGACAGCAATCTGCCTGCTCTCCTTGCATGTTTTCCTTCCTCATTGTCAAACTTTGAACTAGCACAACTTCTAAACATTAAACACAGGCTTAAGCTTCATTCTTAGTCAGGAATTTGTATTTAAATGTATCATTTAAAAAAAGTAAATAAAGCTAAATTCAGCTCAGTGGAAAACTCTTGCCAGTTGGCAGCCAATTTTAGCAGCTTTGATGTCAGAGGTAGTTAATAAGTTACCATCTCCTGAGGCTTCCAGCAGCCATGGGAGATAATCTGAATTCCTCCCAGAAACATCATGAGATTTATTGTTAATAATGGGGATTAGATGGGACACAGGTTTCAGGATCATGTTCACTGTAACCATGTGAGACACTTGAAGATACAGGGATGCAATGAACCCGCACACAAATTATTAACAGGTCATTGAAACCCACTTTGATCTTCTGCTGTTGATCTCATTCTACTCAGATTATTTCAGACAGATAAATTTACTGCGGCACGTATCATTTAACCTGAAAAATATTCCAGAGGGTCTAAAAAAAACCTGAAAGTCTTTTGAAGGGTTGGAAAGTTGCTGGCAAAAAGATATTTTTATTTGATATATCATACCATGCAGTCTGTGAATGAGTTCAGTTACAGGACTATGCCAGACTCCCTCTGCTAAACACTGTCAATCTCAAGGATCATTTGTCATTCACTGTTACTGCCCAAATTTTGCAGTTGCTAAGTGAAATAGTGGAGCTAGAGAAGATAATTGGGTCATTATCTTTTTCTGCCATTTAATTTTTGTATAACCTAGGTGGTAGCTCAAGCATAGGTTACAGCACAATGCAGCTTTTCCTTCTCTGCCTCACAGCAGTACCAGCAGTGATGTTACCTCGTGGTTCTGGGTACTGGACAAATGCATAGCAGCTAATTTCAGAGTTGATCCTTCAGGCTTAATGTCCCTGGAGTTCTCTCTGGACAAGTCATTTATCCTTTATAAGGTTTCTTGTTTATTGCCTGACAAAGAACCTGGTCTTGTTGACACTGCTGATAATTTATAGCAGCCAGAAGATCTCAGCAGGAGCTTTTCTCACCTTTATTCCCCACATTGGTGATTCACTCACTGATGGGCTGCTATATAAACACTGAACTGAAGGAAGGACAGCAATGCTCACTTCTGTTTCTCTACTGCTACAGCATCCTAGTCACTCCCCTCTTCTGCAGTGCTTTACATTTTTCCTGCATTCTACATCTCCAAAAAGGCTCAGAAATGTTAAATAAATCATACGGCAATCTCTGTGGAACAGGAGTGCATTTGAGAGATGAACAGAAATTTTCAGGTAACCTTTTCCAGAGAAATTCAGATCTACTAAAAATTAAAACCACTATTAAATTTCTAAGAAAAGTGTATCTAAAATACCCTTTCCGAAAATCCTCCAAATTACCACTTGTAATTCATATTCTCAATGAAGAGTCTTATTTTTGTTGGATTTTTTTTAAATATTCAAACACATTTTAGGTGTACTCTAAAAAAAAAATGTAGAGAAAATGGAAAAAGATAGAACATGAAAAAGTTACTTGGCACGTAACTAGTATATGTTTTGTATATGTTGATTTTCCCAGGTCTGAAGGTTTTCTGTAGCTCTAGAGAATTGAATTTTTTTCAAACAAACAAGAAAACAAGCAAACAAACAAACCAAAACAAATAAAAAACCACAACAAAAACTCCTACTTTAAAAAAAAAATCAAAATATCACAAATTCCTGTCACAAGGGAAACATCTCCCTCAAAATTATACTACATCATTTAATTCTGCAGATTGCAAACAGATAATAATGCTATGACTTTTCAGTCAAATGACTTCCACACAAATTTGGTGACATATCCTCCAGTAAAGCTCCAGGTAAAGGACTGTTTAAGGCTTAAGACTTTAAACCAGACTGCAGAATCTGAGTGATTGGATAGATTTGTGAATTAAAACCACTTGTGAATGCAAGGACCACAGCTTTCTTTTCCAAAATAAATGTTTAAAACTTGTTCACTCATAGGATGGTTTATGTTGGAAGGGACTTTAAGGATCCTCTCATTCCCAGCTCCCTTTCCATGGGCAGGGACAGCTTTCACTAGACCAGGGGTTACCTCCCTTGCTTTCAAGAAAGAAAATTGTGCCCGGGACTCTTCTGTGTTCCAGGGCATTTGAGCAAGCAGGAGGAGAGAACAGAAGGAAAACAGGAAAAAGGAAAACAGGAAAAAGGAAACCAGGGGTGCCTGTGCAGCAGGGCTGCCTCACTTATGGTGCACCCAGCACAAAACCTGTTTCTGCAGAGCAGTGAGCTCTGGGAACTCACACAGAAAACTTCTCCTGAATATCTCCATCCACGATGCTTTAGGAGGGTTAATCAGATATTATGGGATGCACGAAAATAATTCATTTTCACAGTTATACAAAAATGGAGACAGTGATAAATGCAGTTTAAATAAGTGCATTAAATCAACTTGCTCGATGAGAAGACTGCACTGAATAATTTCAATGCTGAGATTTTGTCAGAGACAAAACTTGCATATCTCCATTTCTGCATGCACCTGCAATGAGTAAGGCTCCAGCACTTTGTTATTTCTGACATTTAAAATCATGTGCACTTCACCACAGACTTGAATTACACAGTATAATAAAAACACTAAATACATAAAATAACATGCATATTGTGCTAATGACCACTCTCTAAATTATCTTCAGGTGAAAATGAGTTTATATGTTCTGGTTTAACTCGGTTGCAAATTCTTTTCCTATAAATACCCACTGGAGTCATATTTCCTGTAGGCATTTATAAAGTAAAAGGAATTCAAGCCAGCTGAGATTGAGATGAATGATACTTATGACACTGTCTGTACACAATACATTATTTGCAATATAAAACTAATCCAACTAATGTTGCTATGAAAGGGATAATATTCAGCTAGAGTTCTGGAATCTCAGGAAGGGTAAGGCAAGACTGAATACTTGTTTAAAGGGGAGCAAGTGTGCCCAGTTCATGCCAAGAGGTATTGCTTATCAGACCAGACAGAGCTCCTTGTTGGAATAAGGGATCTATAAGGATGCAAACAGTGATTATAGGGCAAATTCTGCCCCTCAATTCCCCTTTTGGACAAACTGATGACACAAGAGCCTCCACTGGCACTGCTGATGCACCCACCAAATCATACCTGGGTGTTGGTATGTACAAATATTGAGCCTATTCATTTCAATATGAAGAGGGGAAGAGGGCAAGCCTAAATTCTCAGACCAAAGCTTTTTTTGATACTTTATTTCTGGTGATTAAAACCTTAGTTAAAAATGGATTGCTAATTTCCTCCTTGTTATGAGGTCTCATGCAAAATGAAATATTGAAGATTAAAAGGAAGAATAGATCTCATTGATTTAAAATTTAAAAGGCAAATACAGATTTTAAGTCTTTAAAGCAGATTCCCAAAAATTAATGAATACTGGTACAATTAGAAGCCTCAATTTCCCCTCAAAACCTGCATCAACTTTGTGGCACCTTACAGCTGCCTTGAGAAGATAAAGGCACTGATATAGGGGAAGCACATGGGTACTTTAATGAAGCACAGCACTGAAAAGGCCATGAGGAAATAAAAAAGTCTGAATTTACAAAGAGAATTAGAAGATCAGTAAATAAGTCATGGGGATGTGCATTGAATAATGAGAATAAAAGGAAGCACTGAATAGCTACTCATTTGGTGAGACACATTCATCCAGTGCGCTGAGCGAGGCAGGAGCCCCAGGAAGAAAACAGTGTGTGATCAGGTAATTAAAGACTCTATCATAATGCATGCACTCAAGGAAGCCAAATTAAACTTGCACAGAGCTATCAGTGCAACATTTCCTAACTTTTACACGTTTGACTTTGTAACCTTTGCGCTCTTCTAACGGCAGTTTTTGTTTTTGCCTTTTTTAGCAGTCATTGGTACACATTAGCCATGGAAAACTCGCATTGCTCTTAATGATCTAACGTCCACGTAGCTTAGCTGCAGCTTTCCAAACACTGTGGAAATGTGGCTGGGTCATGCAGAAAATCAGCTACAGGCTTGGTAAAAAAAAAATTAGAAGTTGCATCTTAAAACTGTGAAAAATTTCATTAAAACACTGACTCACGCATGCACAAAAACAAGATATCCACGTTTCCAGCAAGTTCTCACCTAGCTTGATTTCCTAAGGAGGTATAATTTCTGTAATTATGATGTGTACTTGTCTCAGTCCTTGCCCTTCCAAACAATTCTGAATCTATTTTTAAAACATAGAGCAGATATAGAAAAAAAAGAAAGGTGTCGAAGATAACTAGTTTTTACAGGTTTCATGAAAATCTATGACTAAGTATCACATCACATCACATGCCAAAAGCCAAACTTTAATCCTTGCTATTCCAATCGTCAACAAAATATACAATCATTTTAAGACTCACCACAAAAAATTAAACCGACCAACCAAAAATGAACAAACCAAACCAAACAACTCAGAAACTCTTCAGAAACCTGATAGCCATCATTTGACATGAAGTAATTTTTCAATGATGCCTCTGCCAGTCAGAGTAGAATTCCTCTAGCTGATTTTCTGCCGAAATTGTTACCATTTTTTAGTGGGAAACTCTTTGTTAGTTCTGAAAGGAATTTCATAAGCACAGCTGAACTCAGCTCCAATTCTTTGCTTTGAGCAGAGAAGATTAAAATAACATTTCTCTGTTCATTGTAGAAGAAGTGCTTTTTACTAGTGTAGCTGACAGGAGATATCATGACAAGATCTTGAAATAATCCTTTCTGCTACTAGTTGAATTTAAAGTCCCTGATGTCAGGTAAGACATTAATGAGTTCCAAATCTCACCTCAGATGTGCAAAAGGCTTTGGTTAAAAAATACCATTATATGCTGGCAAAAAAAGAAATTAACATTTGGCCATGTTTTCTGTGAGATGTGCCCAATCCAAAAAAGTTAAAAATAGAAAAAAAAAGAGCGTTGATGCAGAATCAGTTAAGTTAAATAGCAGTAAGCTACATGGAAACCAAAATTAAAATAAATATACAAATAGAAAAAGAGCATTATATAAAATGAATAATTATTATTTAAAATTAATTTAAGATATTATTTAAATAAAATATGAATAGAAACTTCCATTAAGGTACTTGAAATCAAAACTTCAGTCCTCTGCACAATAGAAATGGTGACCAAATACTATGTATCAAACCTTGTTCTATTTTAATTTAGCTTATATATCACTAACAATGAGAAATGGGAAAGGGTTATCTACAAATGGAAAAGAAAAATAAGATAAGAACAAGAAAAACAATGAAAAAATAAAAAATAGCAAAACTAAATTTAAGCTAAGATAAAAGAGAGGTGAGTGATGAATAATAAATGCTGATCTCATTATATATCAAAAAAGGACAAATAGCAGCAGATTCTAGTCGAGTGAAATGATTAATAACAAACTCTAGTCACAGATACTCTGACTGAATATAAATAGTTCAAATTGTCTGGCAATGAGATGTTACAAACACACAAATGTGTGCCCTGGTGGTACAGATAAACCAGAGACAAATGCTCCATTCTCAGTAACACATCACTGCTGCTTGTCACCATTAATTCCCTGTCATTGTTTTATTCCCCTACCAGGGGCATGATTAGCAGGAATAAGAGACTCCAGGCTTACAGGAGGTAGAGACAGCATTATCAGGCAATATGGTGACAAAGGAAAAAGCTCCCTTCAGCTCATCCCACTTGATCTCATAATTAGGGACTCAGCTGTTCTGGGTCTGAGGGAAGTTTGAGCTGTCTGAGAGAAGGAACAATGCCCAGGGGAGCCTTGGGCATCCCCCAGGGCCACTCCATCTCCATGGTCAGCTGAGACAATCCTCACCATCTCCAGCTCACAAAGGAGGGGGATAAAGACACCCACAATAAAGGATCTTACCTCTGAGGAGCTGAGAAGACAATTTTTTTTTTCTTACGTTTTTATTGATAGTTTCCACCGTTGCACAAAGGTTAACAAATTCTTGCAACATTAAGGACAATATGCTCTGATATCAAAAACAGTGGGCTGTCCTGTCCCACAGTGAAATAACTTACTGTTAGGGACAAGAGAGACTGATGGAACAGAAATCTATAAGCACAAACAAGTAAAATGCACAAAAACATGTGTATCAGCTAATACTGATGGGAAAGAGAGAGGAAAGAAAAAAGCCTGGGTGTTCAAGTCCTATTTGGAAGTTGCAATAATATTTTCAATCCAGTCCTAACAGATTTTAGAAACCATTACTGAATATAACAGAAATCCTCATTGAGTAATAAATATTTATAACACAGTATTACCAAAATACTTAAGTCTATCTCATCTATTCCAGACCACCAGTGAGTTAAGGTACAACTGTGTCACACCTTATATATGGTGCATAAATAGCTCCTAAAGACATCCAGCACTGGGCACTCCAGAACCTTCCTACCCTACAGTGCTTCAGTATTCTTAATATTGGAATTTTCTCTATGTTCAAGAAAAATTTCAAGCACGAATTTGGGTCTGTTGCTGCTGCAGTTGGGTGATTTCCTTTCTTTTTCTAAATACCTTGTAAATCCTTGGAGAATATTATCACATCCCCCAACATCTTCTCACCATTAAGCTCAGCAGCCACGATTTTTATTAATCTTTATATGATGCATTTTGAGGTCATGTTTTGTAATGTGTCAGTCTTTTTCTTTTTGGTTCCCTAGACTACAACTAGTGCACATTTTATGGGGTGTGAGGTGCTAAAAATAGATACAGAAAGTTCAATAGACTTTTTCAAAACTTAATTTTGACCTTTACAACTGATTCTCCTATGGATGACCACATGTCCATATGTATGTGCATATATATTTCTATAGATAAAGAACATATCCTAGGCAAGAATAAAGCCTGGAAAACTAAGGATTAACTTGCACCTTTAGAGGGTCTATGCCAATTTAGGCTATTTTCTTTCTATATTTGTAGAACTGAAAGTAGAAATTGGTCTATGCCAATTTAGGCTATTTTCCTTCTACATTTCTAAATATAGAAATACAAAACACTTAAAAGGTCATCATTATGACATGCACCATCATTACATACACCATAGATACAGATTACATATTCCCTATCAACCAGATGAGGAGAGCAATAAATTATCAGACTGGAAAGGCTAATTTCTATTTTGGTGGGGTTGTTTTGAGGCAGGCTAGCTCTCAGTTCAACAACCTTCTCATTTACATAAATGCAGGGGCTGTCAGTTCATTAGCAGGTTGTTAATAACACAGGGGTGGGGAGGAGGGTTGCAAAATCTCAGCGAAACATAAGAAGCTTAAGCTTCTGGTTGCAAATTTATGTTAAACTTGACAACATTCAAAGTCACAGGTCAAAAATTACCCTGATGGGGAGTAAGAGTTCACCCACCTTACACTTAGAATAGTCTCACATGAATTAGCACAGTCAAACCAATGCAGATTTATAATTAATGTTTACAGAATATGCTTCTAAAGCAGAATCAAATCCCTCAGAGCAGCCCACTTTAACACTGCATATACCACAGTGTCTCTTAGGGGGCATCTGAACTGACATTGGTGATTTAAAGCTGGTGTTTGCAGCACAGGGAACTGGTGTTTCTCGTAGTAAATCTGAGGCCAACAAGAGCATTCCCTTTGGCCACCAGGTGTTAAAATTAACCCCAAACCCACAGTTCAGGCATTGCCACCCAGCTTGCCTATTCAGAGATGAGGAGGAGCCATAGTGCAGTTATTATGAAGTTATTAGAAGTTCTGTGAAGAATTAGAAGTTATTGTAGCAGTCAGATGATGGGCCTGAAAAATCTTAAACTAAAATTGCACAGGTGATGTGAATCTAAGGGTGTCTCCTGTCCCAGCTTGTGGCAATTCAGTCTTTCAAATGTCAGTGCTACTGGCAGAGCCCAGCAGCTGTCCAACATCCACCTACATATACAGGAACATTCTTGAGTGGTTTTCAGACAGCATTTTGATGGGCTTAGGAAGATAAAATACTTATTCAGGTTTTTTTGTGTTTTTTTTTTTTTTCAAAATGATGAAAAATTCTTCAATATAGAGAGCGCATTACTTTGGCTTAAATATAAGGACCCAGAACTTCCTGATCAGTCAGGGGTTGTCAGTGAGCAAACTTTCAGTGTGCTTTTTTCTAATGATATTTGCCAAAATTTTCTAGAGCAGAGTGTGCTGTGTCAGGATGATACAAACACTGTGCAAGAGATATTTCTGTTGTATTACTCATTACTTGATATTAACCCAAGAGCAGTGGAAGGAAGACCCAGCTTAAGGTCTCTTATCATCTGAGGAGTGTGAACTTTGATGTACTTTATTTGAAGTCCAACTGCTGTTGTCATCTAAAATCTATAAATGTTAATTTATGTGGTGATCATTTCAATATTGTGTGCAACAGTGATAATTACAATAGGTACATTTTCATTTTCTGGGAAAAAAGAAAGATCTACAAGGTCTATTATGGCCCTCAAGGCAATGCCTGACCAGTCAATTCCAGTAAAAGATGTGTTAGAAATGGAAACTTTTCACTGTAGACAGATTTGGGCAGAAGTCAACCCTGCAATTTATCTTTGCCAGGTGCTCACCTGAGTACAATAGCACCTAGTCAAACCAGAACAAGAAGGTCATAGGATGATAAATAAGATCTCTTCCTCAAAAAGGCTCAGGTATGATTGCCCTTCTTCCTTGGAGGCTACCACAGAATCAGCTGCCAATTAGTAAATGTTTTCTGAAATAAATGGAAGTGACAACACTTACTCCCATCCCAGAATTCCTCTTTAATGCTTACCATTCTCTGCTTTGGGACAGAGATCCCTAAAACTCTTTGTCTTTTTTTTTTTTTTCCCAAACAAAATATATTTTGAAAGACAGAAACATCTTATGAGATTAATTCCTTTCCAGTCCTTGTCATACCAGTATCTCCCAGCTGCATTGCTAAAATTATACTTGCAAATAGATCTAGTAATGGCTTTAGTAAATCTGAGTAGAAGGCTGAGAAACCTTCAGCTGTACATTTAAATAACTCATATTTCATTCAGGTCCTACAGACTTGCCCTGTCCCTTTGCTGGATGTTTTCTCAAACAATCAGTGCCCTACCACAGCACACTGAGTTATCCTCAGCATCCAGACTCTGGCATAGTGAGGCATGTGCTGGCTGCATTAGGAGCAAGGCATATTTGCCAAAATAATTTGCCTAGATTTTTGCCTAAACATCATGCCAGGTTGACTTTGGAACACAGAAAGAAAAAATAAGGGGGAAAAAAAACCCAAAAACGAGATACTTAGTTTTGCCTCTATGCCAAAAGAGGAACCTCACATTAAAGCTTTGGGAGAACATGAACAGACACAGTTTTAATAGTCACACCTTCAGAGAAAGGGAACTTGGACACTGGCACAAATGTACACTCTCAGAATCTTAATTTACACTTCATTCCTGGATGAGAACAAACCAAATCCCCTTCCTCTTGGATGTTAAATGCTCCCTGAATGAAGCACACGTGTCCTGCTCCATTCCAGAGCTTTGATGCAGAGAGCAGCAGTCAGAGCTGAGCCACTCTGCCCCAAGAGCACTGCTGAGCTGCTCCTCCCTCTCTGCACCTTTTTAAATTATTTTACCACTAGAGCCAGCATTTTTGTTTGATGTTTGCTACGTTGCAGCAGTCATTTAACCAAGTGAAACACCACAATGTGTCATTACCTTACATCCCTAAATTGTAGGTTTTAATGGATTTTATTCTGCTTCTGACCACACTAGTTTTGGGAAAACATAAAAAAGGTCAAAAAGGGTCATAAAATGGGCCCCTTTGCAATGTAATATGTCATTCAGTCTAAAGTGTTTCAAATACCAGACAGATATTTACTGCTCTTCATCAAACTGCCACAGCCCAGAAAGTAATTTTCCAGTATAGGAGCCAATTAAAAACAGCGCATGATGGGAAGTATATTTTTGGGCCTTTTAATTTCCTAAAGTGTTAGAAGAAACCTGAGAATTTCCAAAGAGGGAACATATCAGTATGATGCCTGAAGTTTCATTACTTTTTCCATCATTCCAGGAGAGCTGTTTGACTGCAAGCACTGCCAACACAAAATTACCCAGCACTAAGGTTAGGCTTAGTTCTTATGAACAGCCTTGCAATACTGAGTAATAAAAGAAACCCAAGCTATCAGTACATTAGTTTTGAAGCAGTGTAGTATGTTCACATGCAGTATTTACTATTGTGCTGCCCTCAAACCATCACAAACCAAGTAAGATCCTGTGCAACTGCAGATGTGTCATTATAAACCCCCAAGTTTCTGAATTCTAGAGATGGAAATGGAACACTGCTATTCAGAGGATTCATTTTGATGCACTGACAGCTGTTAAAACCATTTCTCTCTTCTATGGTGGCAGCTTGACTAACACAGGGCTAAAAGTATGGTGCAGCACAGCACAAGAGTACCAACAGGTTTTCTTCTACTTCTCTGCTCTGTTGCGTTTATTACCACTCCATGCAATAGTTTATTTATTGTGAAAATAAGTGTATCAACAAGTGAAGTCCCTTCTTGACCACCAGATAAATTTTACAGGGCAAAACCCCTGCTGATGTCCAATGAGCCCAAATTCACTCTACACTGAAGCTGAAGACCATCCTTTGACACCTTGGGGGTTTTTCTTAAAGACAAATCTTTATCATTACCATCATAATTACCATTTTGCCTTCATCTACAGCACACTTAACTACAGTGGCTCCTCAGTGAGCACCTCAGCTGCCTTGGACTCTGGAAGAAGTGGAAGTCAAAACAGCCAAGGTAAGAAAATCTTGTGTGTAGATCAAAGCTGGAGGGATGAATCCAAAATGAGCCTCTAGACACAAGGAGCCCTATGCAAATATTTTCCCTTTACCAGCCCAGTTTCCACAGTTTTGATCACACCCTTTCCAGGAATTCCAGTCAGTTCAAACCATCTAAGTTGGAAACTTATTTTTAGCATTTCTATTATAACAGAAGCTCTTAAATGTAGAAAGTCCTTTAATGGCATTCTGAAGATGTTGAGACTGTATTCATATGTAGAAATGAATCATAACCTGATAGAGAAAATATGCTGACAGGGATGAGAATATATTGGATTATCTACTGGAGCACCTGAGAACTCAGATGGCAGGTCACCAGTTAATATTTGGCATAACTCAGACAAACACCAAGAAATAAAAAAAGATTTATGGAGAACGGGCCTCATTTCCCTGCCTGGAAGTTATGGAGCAGTTGAATTTGCTAAAATAAGTTTGTTGGGGAACAGTCAACTGTTTTGACATGTACACAACTGAGGGCAGGAGTGCTGGAGACTCTCTCTGCCTTTTGCAGGTCCATTGGTTTGGACACGGAAAGAAATCTCTGTAAGGCACTGGTAAGCAATGGAAGGGCTTGGAGGAAATTTGGACAGCGTGGGAGGTGAATTCAGGTCAACATTTGAAGATATTCTGTTCATTCAACAAGGGGAAATAGGAGACATTGCAAGAATTCAAGGATTTTATAATCTGTGCGATTTATGAGCACATGCAATAAAAACAGGGCAAAAAGGCTAACTACAATGACAGTTTAATGACCCAAATGAAAATAAAGTTAATTTTAACCAGTGGGAAGCTTCCAGACTCAGAAGGAAACATGAACAGAGTAGAGTCTATAGAAATCCAGCTGGATCTGGCACGGGAACAAATCTTGGCAGCAGAAATAACATCCAGCAAATCAGATATCTCTGATAGGAAAGCATTTGGAAAGAAGACAGACCAGGATAAGGATAACACTAAATGCACATTTTTGCAGTCCTGATCAGATAAGGCTCAGACAACAGAAGCAGCTGGCAGGAACATAAATAAGAAATACTCAGTGGTGTTGCAGGGGTAAATCAGATTTCTGCTCAAAGGTTTATTTGCTTTGCAGCAGTGAGCAGTAGCTGGTCATATTAACAAATTGATGTCAAAACACTATGGAAGATTAACTAATCCTGGTGTGATTTTTTAAAGCAGACTATTCACATTTTAAACCTTCCATATTTATGACCAATATTCAAATATTGAGTCATATTTTCAGATGTATAAGATGAGTAATACAGAATCATAGAATCATTAAGGCTGAAAAAGACCTCCAAGACTACCAAATCCAAGCTTTGACCACAATCATATGCAACACATGTTCACAATATATAATTATTCAAGCCTGGAACATTGTCCCCTTTTTAAAGAGAAGTCAGGAAATTTCAGCTTGAATTTGAGATCTCAAGGCTGGACACCAATTCAAGATTCTGAAGCTTCACCCACAGCATGGCCTAAAAGGCACCTTCCCCATCCCTTGTGGGAGAAGCACAGTCACAATTCTGGAAGATGTTTTTTATGATCAATTAAAGAAAGAGAAGTTTCCTGCCATGATTCTTAAGAATGCTGCCTGAAAAGAAAGATATTCTCTGTGTGTTTAAGGTGATTATACTTATTTTTGGAGTGTTTCTTTCAAACACTTGACAGTATTCTTGGCATTGAGGCAGAATTTAAAGTGGTGGCTCAAAAGATTTACCTACACCCATTGTTTAACATAACATCAACTCGACAGAGAGGTTTTTTTGTAAGGGAAAGCAATTTCCTCAATGTAGCCTGAGCACAATGGATACCAGTGGGGCTGGCACTGACATCCGCTGGCACTGCCAGTGAGAAGGCAGCTACAGAATACAGCATTTAACAAAAATACTCCCTAGCTTTTAAGTGCTGATTTACAAATTCTTACTTCTCCCTTCTTTCAGCATGGGGTTTCTTTTGGTGGGCAGAGATTTATATTTATTTATCTATAGGAGAAACAAAATCTCATATGACCACGGAATAATGGCCCTTTGAATCTGGCTCTGGAAAACTCTTTTAAACTCAGACACAATGCAATAAACACAAAACACTGCAGCTTCTTTATCTTTTTGGTAACAGTTTGACTTTCCAAATATTGCATGCAGTTATTTTTAAAAAATATCAAAACTTAGAGTTATCAATTCTCTTAAGTTTTTATGCTGTGCCCATGCACATGTGCGTCACATATCCACTCTGAAAAGGACATGGAATCACAGTTTGGATTGGAAGGGACCTAAATATCATCTCATTCCAAGCCCCTGCCACAGGCAGAGACACCTTGCACTCAACCAGGTTGCTCAAAACCCCATCCAACCTGGCTTTGAACA
Source organism: Motacilla alba alba (assembly GCF_015832195.1). Lineage (NCBI taxonomy): Eukaryota > Metazoa > Chordata > Aves > Passeriformes > Motacillidae > Motacilla > Motacilla alba. The sequence continues at coordinate 8,214,970 of NC_052022.1, forward strand.
CTTCCAGGGATGGAGGAATGGTGTGTGTGTGTGTGAAGGGATGCTGGGAAGCAGGACATCTGTACAGCTGCCTCGTGGATGCATGAGGGTGCACCTCCTGTCGAGAAAGTAAAACCAATCTGTGAGCCCTCGTGCTTTGGTTCCATCATCCTTGGCACTGGTGTATGTCAGAACTAAATCTGCTGAAGCTTTGAGGCAGATCCAGACACAATCAATGTACACCAGGCTTTGGCATAAATATTGAACAACAGCAGCACAGATAAATGCTGAGAGAGTAGGGTAAGAGCTCTTGAAAGATTACAAGGATAACTCTTCATTGGCTCAGAAGCTCAGTTCATTAGTACCTGGAAACCTTTAAAAGACACTTCAGAACAGAGCAGATGTGTGTACAATTTCTAGCCTGTATCATCTAGCAAAAAAATGTATAAAATTATCTTTAGAATGTATCTACTGAGAGAGCCTGGAAAGAGGGAAAAGACATTTTAAAGGTCTGAGGCATTATCAAGTTGTATTTAAGTTAGATAATCAGACTTTAAAGGCAAATAAATTTAATTATGAAGAACTCAGCAACACCACCAAATGCAGAATTAGGTTCCTTTAAAATATCTTCTACAGTTTGAAAAAGAAAACAAAAGTCTCAATTTTTCATCAGGGCAGAAGTGACAGAGCCTTGCCTGGGGAGGCAGCCCTGACTCAGACTGGCCCTGTGAACAGCAGCACTGACCTACCTGCTTGTGCCATTTCCAGTAATTAAGCAGCACATCTGTCCTTTAAATGGGGCACAGGAATGAACAGTAAATCAGCAGTGGAGAGGCATGGCTCTGTTAGAGGTGTCAGTCTGCAGAAAGGCTCATTACAGCACGGAATTCTTTCACCTTTTAAGCAGAGAGCAATTTGGGCAATTGCTGGGTGCTGCAGGCAGAGGAGCAGGTACATCCACAGCATCCCTCCAGGAACTGGTTTTCCAAACTCGGCTGCATAATTCATTACATCTCGAATTACAGTGGGACAGCAATGCCAACTCCCTGTGCCAGGGAGGAACTGCAGGCACAGAAGGGGCAGTGCTCCTTGGAAGGCAGTACCCTCAACAGGAATTCTATAATAAAATTGAAGCAGATACACCCATTATTATTTACATCACATTACTCCTTCAGGAGCCAGCCAAGATTCACTGTTTTTACTCAGCACAAGCACCTCTCACACTACAGACCTTGGCAATTTAAGCAGGTCAAGAGAACTGTAAGAACATTTCAGCAAAAAATCATTTACTTCCTTGAAAACTCTTTCGACATCACTGAAATTTTTAATGAAGTCAAGTCAGATCTGTCAGAGTCTGAATCAGATAGATATTTCAAACATTTTTGGAGGATATATTCCATTTTCAGAACCTATATCTACCTATATATGGCTTGAAAAAAGACTATTTGAGTTGGAAATTTGTTTAAATTGAATTGTAATCATGGGTTTTAAAATTTCCTAAATAGCAATAACTCATCGTTGTCTGATTAGATGAGAAGCTGAAAGGAATCTAAGTATTCCAACTGCAGAGATTTGGGGGTTTTAATGTGGGAAAAATTTAATTTTAAGAAATAGATTTAATTGTGTTGCAGGGAAAGAAGCATCAGATAATAGAACTGCTTCCCCTCTGGCTCTATTAAACTGTATATGCCACTGAATTAAAAAAAAAAAAGTTTTTTAAAGATTTCCTTTCTTGCTTGAAGACTGCCCACAAATCTTTCATCCTGCCTGTGTTTTTTATATGAAAATACTTTGAAGACCAGGAGTATTGTGCTAGCAATAAATAGCAATTAATTGCTATTTATCTATCAATTACTAGAGAACTTTGAGGTAAACCCAGGTTCACTGGAAAGATAAGTAGACACAATCTCTGGAGTTTCTTCTTTGGTGAAAGGTGAAAAGCTCCTTTCAATATGAGATTTTGTTCTCTTTTCCTTCTCCTATGTTTTCTCTAACAACTTTGGAAAAATCAGAGTGTGAGCCAAAAATACACACAAGCAGATATAGCTAATTTTAGGGACTTAGTTACATTGACTAATTGCTGAAACTCTGAGGTTGTTTGAATTTCCTAAGAAAGAAATGATTGGGAAATAATGTCTATTAAAGAAAAGTTGGATACAGCAGAAAATTGATCCTACATATTGAATTTAGCCTGGAAAAGGCTCTGAAACCTTGACAGACCAGGTTTCCTCCATCAGGATACATAAAATGACAATACTGAGTGTAAGAGATTGTGAAGTGAACTTTAGAAATCAGATAGAATCTACACTTTCCTCCTTAATTTGTGATTAAAGAATACATTGCTTTTCAAAAATGATAAGATGGAAAAAGTAAAAATTAAAATAAGAGAAAGTCAATGAGAAAGTATAATGGCAAGCAAAATGTGAAATTTTTTGGGGTGTGTTTAGAGATAAGATTTAATTAAGGAATATGTGAACTTTATCCTTCTTTCCATCTCCTAAATAACTTGGAATTGGCAAATCCCATTGCATATCCTACCAGGAACAAAGGGACCAAGCTCCATTTCTCTCATGGAAGAGCAGGGATGTCTGAGGTTACAGCTAAAGCTGCTGAAAAGGAGCTCACCATTTTCTCATAGCCCATATGCTTTTTTAAAACAGGTTAAGAACCAAGAGGCAGAGGAGATTTCCAGGTACGCATTCAGGTCTCTCAATGTTCAGATTAAATGAAATTCACTTTGCTGAACACAGTTCCTCAGTCTGGATGTGTCACAGACTAAAAGGAATTCTCTATATCCAGGATATCCATCATGGAGGACATGAAGGACTTCTCTCCTTCCCTGATTCTGGCAATAAACACTGTCAGACAGGGCACCACTGGGGCTGCTGGACACAGGACACAGAGAGGCCCAGAAGCACTTCTTAAATTGTTGCTATATCAGAGCACCAGTTACCCCTCAGAGCACAGGACTAACAGCAAGGAGCTGAGCCTGGAAGAGATCATTCCTGCATCCAGAATCCACAATCCTTTCCTGGGATCAACTGACCTTCAGGCTCATAAGCTGGTATCCACTCCAACAGACTGTACAATATCCATCTCACTGTAAATCCAGCTGTGACATGTGTAATTTCTTTTTTACTACAACACACTGTCATAGTCATCCTTATCATCAGGAAAAGAGATGTACAGCTTATTGTAGTGCTAAAAAAATCCAGGGATTACTCTGCAGAAATATCAGAGCATGAAAGAGATTTAAGATTGCTTTGCTTAAGCTTTAAGAATGTCAGACAACAGTAACAATAAAAAGAGGGGGAAAACCCCTCCTCTCATGGTGTTTTCTCAAGTGACACTTCAAATATTGGAACTCCGCTGATACTTATCTAAGAGAGACCAAATACTGATGTGTAAAAATCCCTGCAGTTCTGAGGTCAAAAGGCCCTTGCAGGATGCCACTAGCTGTATGGAGGTCCTAGTGTAGCTAATAATACCCATTACTCCAGGGGTAAATATGGAATTCACTCCAGGACACGCTGGCTGCTGTAGAGTTTAGCTTAGGATAAGCGCTGAGCAGCAGCTCAATATCACCCAGTCCACACCTACCATGAATGCTGAAGCCTAAAAACTAAAAACAACACAGAGAAAGAAGCAAAGAGAGGAACAGCTGCAGCTTCTCTACAAAGACTGTTTTACTACAAATGCACCTCACTAGCTCCAGGAGAGAATTAAAAGCGTGAAGTCCTTCGACCAGTCTGCACAGGGACTTCAGGCAATTCAGTGTTTCCTTCCTGGAGTGTCTGAAAAATTCAGTTAGGCAGGTCTTGGGTCAAGTCCCAGGAGAATTGTGGTGTCTTGTTAGTTCCATTTGTTATTGCACTAGGAATAAAACCATTGCAGCTTTTTTGCAGAGGAACTCCTAACAAGTCAATTTTGGAAGTATAATTTTTGGCATAATGTGAATTTTTGAAGGTCAGGCTATATGGATACAGTATAAATGTTCAGAGTTCAGACTTTTTTTTTTTTTATTCCAAACTTTTGTAGACTTTTTTCATGAGGAAGAAGTAGTTTCTGAAATTCATCAGACCCTCTGGCTACAAACCTCTGCTGATGATCTTTAATGTTTGGAAATTAGCAACTGTTTTGCTGAATTTAAGAGCAGTTAATTTGCTTCCTCTTCTACTTATTCTTTCTAGATATCTCAAAAATCAAAACAAACAAACAAACAACAACCCATAGTTTTTAGTCAACTGAATCTGGGAATCTCAACTGATATTCTGAACTAGTAGATGGCAGGAAAGGAATGGAGGGAACAGCAGTGTTCTGTACATAGCTAGCTCAAACAAAAAATGAGATCAGATTCTTTCTGCTCATCAGCAAAGAGCCAGATGCTGAACAGTGTCAGATCCATCACATCCTGCTAAATAAAACCTTCAGTGGAAGGGTGGAGGAAAGATTAGAGGAGCTTCTGTTATGGACTTTATACTGTGATAATTCTTCTTTCTTCAGATTGAAGAGCACAATCCTGCCTGCTTCATTTGTGTGATCAGACCTCCAGGCTTAAACCCAATGATAAAAATAATCTGCTTCAATGGGATTATTTGCATGAGTGAGGGTTTGCAGAACAAGAGCTTAAGCAGCCCACCCATGTGGTGTTCACTGGGAGACTTCAGGGGAATCTTCAGAGAGAGGCTTTTCTGCAAGTGCTGCGCAATTTCATTGAAGAAGATGTGTCAGACACTCCTGTGATGCAATTCAAAGCAGTGTTGTTGATATTAGCTATTCTCTAAGGTCTTCCCTCTAAAGATCTGACCTGCAGAACCAGCTGTATATTAGCATTATCTTTTTATGCTTCCACAACAGATAGGTTTAATAAGCGGCCATCTCTTTTTAGAAAGTTCTTGCCATGAGACAAAACAGAAATATTGTCTGCAATAATACCAAGGTCAAAATGTACTGCTAAGAAACAGAAGAGCATTTCACCAGAGAATGGAATGGATGTTAAATATTTTAAGAATCTGCAGCTTAAATAAAAAGTAACCTCCTGTGCATTAAAAATACATTTATTGATCGTATTCAGGATTCAACAGAAATACTTCCAGCAGAAAAAAACTTAAAAGAACTTGTTTCACTGCCAAAATGGGAATGTTTATAGGACAGTCTTTGGTAAATGTAGCAGAAATCATAAAACATACTTAATAAAAGGGTTTGAATCCCTCTTTTCCCTTCAATAATTAACCTAAATTACAATTTAAGCATTGACAGTCCAAGGAGAGAGTTTAAAGAGAGAGATAAGAAGAAAAAAGGTTCATCACTTCAGACATCCTAGCTAATATATGCAGAAAGAACTGTTAAACAAATAAATTAAAAAGGACCCCCACTGATAGCACTTGACAGAAATAGAAATCATGTTCTTTACTCTTGGTGTACCCTTATCTTTCTTCTCTTTCCCTAAGGGAATGTGAATCAGAAACTGACACTGGCAGAACAACTTCTGAAAAACATTGAAATCCCAAAGAAAAAGAACCTAGATTTGTTTCTGTTAATATGGAGTCTGGAATAAATTCACCCCCAAACCATCCTCCTACCCCCCAAATAAACCCCATAACATTCAGCACTGACCTTCCTCAGCACATCACATCTGCACCATTTATTTAATGTCTTTTTGTCCTTGCAGTTCTGGTTTGTAACTTCCACAAGAGCCAAAGACACAACTCAGTTTTTGGAGGAATGAAGAACTCTGCTCCTCATACTATTAAAAAAAAGTAACTGCAATGATTTATTCAGTACCAGACTTAGAATCTGCTCTGAAAATGTGAATCCTTCATAAACATTTTACCTGTTCCTATCAGTACTTCTTCAGATTGGCAGAGTTCAGAGAAGTCTTTCAAGGTTTTTATCATCAAGGTTTCATCTGACTTTGGAGCATATTTGCTCTGAAATTATTGATGGTACATAAAGGAAACAGACTATCATCAAACTATGATGTGTTAAACTCTGAAAAATATCATTCTGAGAGGTGCCACAGGAATTTCCAACATGAAGTAGAGCTTTGTAATAGGATTCCTTCTCTCTTTAAGGCAAGGAAATTTGGAAGGCACATTTTTAATATGTAAGGATAATACAAACTCCTGACTTTGATCACAAAATGTGGATGGGACGTGAAGAATTCTATTTTTATTTAGTGCACATCTATGGAAAAGCCTTCTGGTGCACCAAAGGTTCAAGGGTCAAATCAGTACATGTCCATTATTGAGGCTTCCTGTCTCTCTTGCCTTTTCATACCTGGATGTACCTTCAGTTAGAAAATGGAAGAGCAAACACAATCTGAAATGGATACTGATTCCAAATGAACCATGAAAAAGAGCTGGCTTTTCTTTATGGACACCCTCAAACTGGGGGGCTCTGCAGACACAGGGGATCACAAGGCACAGAGCTGAGACCTGGTGACTGATGTTTGAAGGAGAATTGCTGAAAAAAGCTCTTGACATGTAACTGGAAACCAGGCTGGGTTCCTGATTTATTAAAAACACCTTTAAATCTGCCAAGGCTTCTCACTAATGGGAACAAGGCTCTTTGAAGCCTGATGCATAGATTAACATGCTTGGGTCAGTAACTCTGGGTAGGGGATGCTCCTGGCACAGGCTGAGAACCATCAGGTCATTGTGTCCTTGCACCTGTAGCAATATCTGCCCTCAGCTCAAGCTGTGCTCTTGAGCACTGAAAGTCCTGGGAGGAATGGGCCAGCTGAGGAGCACCAGGCTCAGCTGCCAGCAGTAGCTGTTATTTATGAACAGCACGGTTAAAATTCCTCCTTCCAAAATTTTTTCCTCGTGTGCATACTACAAATCCAAGTGGTATTAAATATTAAACTGGGGAATTACAGTCAAATTTCCATTCTTTATATCCCCTACAATCAAGAGCTACTGTGCCATATGAGACCAGATTTGTTTTTGAGATTCAGCACCAACTCATTCCTTCCACAGATGGAGTTTGTGGGAGCCCCTGCATGAGTCGCTCTTACATGTCTCAATTGATAATCCATATTCAATTTGGCTACCAAAGTGGATTATTCACCACCACATCAAGACAAATTTCAATGATACTTTGTGATAACTATTAGTTTTTTAACTGATTTTGAGTTCTTGTAACTTACTGCATTAATCCATTAATTAATTCCTTTAACTGATGTGTGAGTATATCACAGAAACACACAAACACTTTTAAAAAAATAAACACAAAAAGAGACAAAAATACGATAAATACATTTTAGCTAATTAAATCCAAAAAAGAACCACATGGAGTATTTCTAACCCGCCTCATCTTTTATAGTTTTTAACTTCTCTATGTTTAAAAGTGATGCAGAAACTCCATAATAATTGCTGAAGTGACTCATTAAAATGCAGAACTATGTGAAAGGGAGGCATGGAAAATATTTCTGACATCTAAAGGCAAGGTAAAGTTTTCTAAAGAAATAAGTTTGCAGATCAATCCCACAGCTAAAAGAATGGCATAAATTAGCATCCTTGTGTCAAGTGTTTGAAACAAGTGAACCTTTCTTTTAGCAACCAAAGCTAAAAATATGGAACAGCTACTTTTGCTTTCAGCAGGACAAGTGCTTTGCATAAAATGAAATATTCATAAAACAACTTGGTTATAAAAATAGGTAATTTATAGTGCAGTCATAAACACCAGGGCCCAGGAGCTGTATCCATATCATAGGGGGGGAAGGTGCATTCAAGCACACTGCTGTCCCCAGGACATACTGACATGTCCTGCAAAGCCCTTCAGGTAAGCAGGACCTGTGCTGTCTGCCTGCTGAAGTCAGCAGTCAGGAAAATAAAGCAGAGGAAACAAAAGAAAAGCTTTTTATTATCTTGTTTCTCAAAACTTCTCCCAAAATGTCTCTTTCTAGGTTCTGGATAGTCTTCAACACTGGTCAGGTGGATTTAACATTCACATAAACAGGGGAACTGCTCTGCTTAGAGCCCTGTAGGAGTCTCCTAGAAAAGGAGTGAATTGGATGAGGAAGATTAATTCCCATTCCCATTCCCAAGCTGAATTCCCATTTCCCAGCACAGCAGCTCAGAGCAGGGCTCTGCAGAAAGATGAAGATTTGGCTATTTTAATTGATTGGCAGCTTCATGAAGGTTACAAATGTGGGAACTCGTCTGGAACCATTGATACATTTTGCTTGTTGTCAAAACTGGGATTAAGATCAGCTTTTAGAGGAGTGAGGGAAGAGTGTAGAGTAGGCAGGGCATTAATCCACTGCCAGCATAACCTCAAGACAAAGTTTGGAGTCTTATTTATGAGTCTTACATTATTTTCTTTCCTCTTAAACAAAAGGCAATGCACCAGAGGGGTGTCTGTGAAATAATATGCATGTGTGAGCAGAAATAATGGCTTCACACGTTTAAACTGAAAAGAAGAAAACAATTGTTTCACTTGGCTGAAAGAGAGCAAGGGAGAGAGGAACATGGCACTCATTAAAGTAAAATAAAGTATTTAACATGTTTCATATTAGCTGAATTGTTGTACTTAAAGTCTTCAGCTCAAGTGCAAAACATATGAATCTGTTTTTAATTTACCAGGTTTATGAATTTTACAACATAGCCTGGAAAGGCAAGAAGTAGTAAAGAGTGGGTAAAAGTCACAGAGTTCACAGATTAAATTATTAAGACTTATTGTAGCAACACAGAAAAACCACAAATGTAAAATTAAAATATAATTATAGAAAACTAAAAACAGCTACAAGTCCTTGGAAAATATGTGGAGAGCAACCAAGAGATTCTAAATCAAATAACACCATAATGCTTCCTTTGCTTTACATGCTGGTTTGGGTTTAGAATTTGCAAATGTTTTACTAATGCATTTCCTTTAACTGGTAAATGATAGGAATGAGGTTCATTGAGGTTTCAAGGAAAAACTCCCAGCACATATCAGTTCACACAAGGCCTTCAAATACTCCTGTGAGGTGTTGCACCTTCCTGCTGATGATTCTCCATTCTATAAGCTGAAACAAACTGAAATAAACCTCTGGGAAAGGAGGGATCACATCCCAAGTCTCCAAAATCAAAGATCACTACCTGTGCTTCTCCTGGCCAGGGTGCTGTTACTGGGAAGAATGAGAGTTTTGGTTCCTCTGCTGTTTCAGAGTTGACATCAGCATGATTGCTGGAAGGGCAGGGTGAAGTTTATAACTGCCTTTTCTTAAAAGACTGAAAATTTCTGCTGAAAATATTTACCCTGAGTTTAAAGCTATGAAATGCCAATTTTACTGATTCATATTTAGATAATACAAAGATATTGTCTGTGATTTTATCTGTCAGACAAAATTTTATTTGCCTTTTCAAATACCTATTATTTCTTGTCCATAGATCAGTTTTTCTGAGCACAGGTTCCCTGGTATGAAAAGGAACTAATAAAACTATTTTAAAAGTTCATTTTCTACAGGCAATGAGAAAAGGAGAGATTTTTTAGTTTTTTTAAAAGGATCAGTAACAGTCTGGTTATTGTTTTTTTGTTTTACTTTGTTACAACAGCATCATTCTTCACTGAGAATTTCAGTGCATTAAAGGTACTTAAATATCAAGGGAAATGAGACTTTAAATCAGCCCATTTTTCAGCAAATAAACACTAAGCTCTTCAGTTTTCAGTCCCATACTCTTTCTAGTGTCATATTTGATATTACTATCAGTAATTTGAGTTCACACAACTTTCATTACTGTAAAGTAGCATAAAATTTATTGTGTCTAAATATTAATTGAACAAACACTTGTTAATGCTATTGAAAAAAATGTCTATGATTTTAAAATCTTTCCTTTGAATAACTGTAAGCTCAATAGGATTTAAAAATGCAATCTCTTCTATATTGTGTGTAGGCAAAACCAGAAGGGTGAATAAACACAGGAAATCTAAATTCAAAAATAAAATTGTTAAAGGTATCAACCATATTATTAAAAATTCCTGTGAAAATGGTCTTCTTCAATTTAAAAGTCCTAAAAAATTTATTAAAATTCTGTGTAATTTGTCAAGCATTGACAACAGTGACAGAAGAGATCAAATGCTGTACAGACAGGGCCTCCTCCAAAAGAGCAGAGTGACAGAAATGAGAAGTCAAGGGAAATTATTGCCTTCAAAAATGTGTTACACTCCTTTTTTTAACCTCAGTAATTTAATGCATTAGAACAACAGACACATTGATTAGATTTTTGTGTTGGCTTCAGTGAGACTCCCAGGAGGCAAATGAAATGAGGTGTTTTCTGGCACCTCTGCAGGTGATGCCCAAAAGGGAAACCCTTGAAGACTGTGCCAAAATGCTGCTGGACTTCAAAGTGATGAAGGTTTCAGGGCAGCTTTGAAGCTTTTTAAAGGTTACTGGAGAAAAAAAGCAGTCTTTTATAAGCCACTGTGAGGACGTACTACTATGGAGCTTGCTTTTTATCATTCACAACCAAAAAACTCCCCCCTCTGTATATTTCAGAGTCTGATCAGTGTTGACACCATTAAAATCTCCACATTATGCAAGGACAGTGAACTTGTACTCACCTACCCCAGCATGAAATGCCCTCCTCCTCCATAGTCTGCTCTGCCTCACACACTGCAAAGATACATCTAATTACAGTAATAAAAGCCTCCACCTGTTTCCTCTGCTTATCTGGGTGGAAAAGGAAAGACAGTCATGGCCTGAACTTCAGTGAATTAAAATTAACCTAATAGTCACAGTGAGTTAAGCAATGGCAGGTGGTCTGGCTGCCTCTTTCCTACTGGAAGTGGGCAAATAGCCTGCCAGGTTTGTGTTCTGCTTCTAACAAGTATTTTTAAAGCTGTTTACTCACTCAGGGAAAGGAAAATTAAGGTCACTGCTAAGCAGAAATGGGAAAGGAGTTTCACAAGCACTAGCTGGGAAGTGAACTCTGATCCTGTTGAGTGTACTGGAGGGGCTTTCATTAAAATTTCTACAAGGCAAATGCAAAATATCTTGGAAAACCTAAGGGAGGGATATTTCTTATGTTTAAAAGTATTGACTAGTTGTTTGCCCTTTCCCCCTACCACACTGCCCCTCATAGATTCCTTCTTCAACAAGATTTTTAAAAATCAAAGGTTACAAAGAAGACTTGAAACATATCTTGAGGGCATCAGGAGGGATAGCATTTTCCTGTCAGCAGTGTTATTTTTATAATATTCAACTTAAGAGCTCCAAAATATTGCAGATTCCTGGCTGAAAGGTCAGCAGGGACAGCCTGTGAACACCTGATGTTCAATTAGGAACGATTTTATTTTGACTGAAGCATGATATGCTGGTATCTAATCTTTATCACAAAATGAACATCAAGCAGCAGAAGACTGCATTTATTAATTGCTTTTCAACAAATAATGCCTCTGGGGAGGGCATAAACAGCAGTTCTACCACTGAGACCTTGGGTTTTGGTAGAAGATTCACCTGTGCTTGGATAAAGTGACCTGTGCTGGGTGTTGCTGTGCGTGACCCAGCTGGGACAGGCACATCTTGAGGACTTCACTGCCTCCACCGTGCCTCCCTAAATGCCCATCTCGCTGACACCAAGGGGGTAATTAGCCAGAAAACATTTATACCTTTCACCAGCCATCTCCAGCTACATCTAGAGAGAGTAGAGCAGTGCCCTGTGTCCCAAACAATGCCAAGCTGCTTGTATTTCTCAGGTGGAAGAACACTGGTGCAGTACAAGTATTCAAGTCTGAATCTAAATCAAGGCAAAGATGATTATTTAAAATATCCACCTCCAAGTTTCCTTTTCTCTTTCAGGAATCCATGCAGTCCCGAGGAGGATCTGCATCCTTACCTTCCTCTGAAGGCTATAGGTTTTTGGGCTTGGGCTGCAGTCTCACTAAAGTAGGGGGGGGAAAGCCTCTGCATTCCAGAAGGTAGAGCAGAAATATTTGACTCACTGAGATCAGACTTTGGAACAGCAATACATTAGTTGTGATAAAAAACTGGCTCAGATCAGAGTAGTCCCTGTCCCAGAAAAGCAACTTTACATTGGGTGCAGCAGTTTTATGAAAAAGAATGGTATCATCCATTTAGTTAACTAGTATATTTTAGCAAGTGCATGTAATTTTAAAGTGATTTTACTTCCCTAACCTAAATTATTCCAAGATTCTGTTCTCTGTTTTCTCTTTCCCAAGACAGCAAAGAGCTCATACTCTGCCTCACACCTTCCCTGGCCTGGCAATGCTTCCTGCCAGCTGATGGCAGAGAAACACCCACGGAACCAAACCAGAGCCCTTCTGGGCACAGAGACCAAACATATCAACCTTAAACACAATAATGCTTTCTTACATGAATTTCAGACATTTCTGCTTTTTCTTCCTGCAAATTCTTCATAATTTAAGCTCATGACCACTTCCCAAACATTCTAATAAACACTGATAATTTTAGAATGCTTTTGAAACTCACGGTTCTGTTCCTTGCTAACACTTATTTTATATTCTCAGATCTCATGCCAGTTCTTCTATAAGGACATAAAGCCAGCAGATTAAATTTTTTTTTTCTCATCATCAGTTAACACCTTTTCACTTTCAGGGAGCTTATTTTTAATGTTTATTTTATTAAATCTTTGAGCCCTTGTCAGGGTTATTAAGGAGTCTGATGGCTAAATGTAATGCTGAATGGGCCATTATTTCCCCCCATTTTATTCTGATCCACCTTTCTAAATGTTAATTCTAAAACTGGTGACATTTCCCCCTGAACTGGGAATAATTCTGATATGTATTTATTCATTTCTGTTAACACTGATTCATTTAATAACTGAGTATTCCAACCTTTGGTATGTTTGACTGTAGCTTAATAGAAAAATTATCTAGTTCATGATGGATAGAAGTCCCTAATTTTTTTTGCTACTTCATAAAAATAAATTTAGGAGACTACCACAAAAACTAATGAATTACACTGCTAACTGTGGACTTCCATTTTTAAATACTAAAAACTGCAACAAACAACAGAAACCTTTCTCCTTGTTTTTATGTAACTGTGTAGATAATTAACAGATAACTGCATAGATAACCTTAAGCATTGGAACATCTGAAGATCAGAGGATCCCTAACCACAACATTAAATTTCTGACTGTGGTCATAATGTATTTTGAGTAAACTTCTGCAGGAGTATCTATTTGCAAAGGTATAAGGAAAGCTAAAGGTCATTGGAAAGTCATCATCTGGATTTTTCAATTCCTTTTTTTTGATGGAAAATGTCAGCCACGGAAAATATCAAAATCTAGAAAACATCAAAGAATACAGGGTAAAAAAATTACTGCAGTCTTACTCTTTGATGCTGAGAAGCCTTTGATACACCTATGATAGAGCACAGGACAGATGACTTAGCCACAGGCTAAGTCTAACTGGAAATTTCTAACTGGAAATAAAGTCCTTTAATAATTTCTCAACTTTATCTTTGTAATAAACATATAAACATTGCAGCCCTGAAATATCTCAATTTATTGTTGGGAATACCTTCATTTGAGAAACAAACTTACCAAAATATTTGTGCAGTAGATTGGCTTTTAAGAGAGAAATGAGAGAATGGCACAAAATGTCCTGATTATCAGATACATTGGATTGTTTCCATATAAATATCCACTGTTTAGCAAGAGCTCCTGTCCTTGGGGATGTGCAGACTCCCACAAAGTAACAAATGTACTACCCAATACTCTCCTAATGATATCTAGAAAGTAATTTGTGTGGAGATTATCTCTACTGTAAAGTTGACTGCTGAAGGTGTGCGCTGCACTCCTGAAGGTGCACAACTTTCCTCATTATTTACCAAAACTTGTGGACCTCGGCGAGGAAACTTTAATTAAATAATGTCCTGAATGGATTCTTTTGTTTGACCTTACTCAGTTTCATAGACTCTGTTTGCACAAGGAATTCCACCACTCATCCACTCAATTTGAATCTCATATAGTTCTATTCTGCTGTAATGCCTTTTTAAGGAGTGCTGGTATTTGCACAACAGCATCTGTTTTCTTTCCTCTGTACTGCAGGTTATTGGTACAGGTATGCAACTTCCAATGGAACAGCAGAAATTGGATTTAATCCTCAAAAAGACCTCACGGTGGTTCTTTCCTGTTTTCCCCAACACCAAGTTGCTATTCAAGATTAAAATTATCTTGGGTTATCCTCATGAGGAGAAAAGAGACTATAACATTTGTCTGTGCAAATCCCTCAGCAGTAAAGAACCTGATGTAAAATGATTTTAAAAGTCCATTTGAAATACAGACTTAAACAGAACAGAGCAGGGGTTCTATGCACAGAGCAGTAGAGGAACAAGGTGCTCAGTGGAATGTATAGATCCAGCAGGGAGCTCACTGCAAATATTGAGGGGAAAGTAACTCAGACACAGTAAATAAGAAAACCATGATCTGTGTTAACCAAATTAATTTTAATTACTAACTGGAAAAAAAATACAGTTTAAGTAATTTATGATGCTGTCTTACTTTTTCCACTAATGAAGCTTCCATAATAAAAATAGCTCTATAGACTACTTGTCCAAGCACTTTTATCCCATTTTTAAAAGAACTTTATGTGCTTACTGCCCTGTCAAAAAAGAATCTATTAAGCAATTAGTATTTCAAAATCTATTGGGTTTGCCACCTCAAGCATGATTAATTATTTAGGTTTTTTTTACTGCAAAAGAAAACTGAAAACACTTTTTCTGTTCTGCAAAGCATTTGTACACTATTTTTTTTTTTTTTTAGAATCTGTTGCCATGAAGAAAAAAATGTGGAGTACCATATTAGGCCAAAGTAGGATGACTATTGTCCTTGCAAACATCACAATTCATATTACTAGTATTCAAAAAATTTTTTTTCAAGGCTTGAAATTACATTTTGAAATAGAACAGGAAAAAAAAATCATTCTTTGGCAGCAGTATTTGAACAGAGCTCATTAAAACATCTCTTGACAGGTTATATTAAGTGCTACAATTATGCTTAATTTTGGTTTAGTAAAATATGTTAATTTTAAACAGTTTAAAAGATTGTATCTCTTCTGGCCATTTTCTTCCTGCTTTGAAAGTGCACTTCACTCCAGAAGGAATCATAATTTCATATTGAAACTAACTGCATTTCTTTAGCTCTCATATTGCAAAGAACAATTTAATGGACACATTGGCCTTACTCTGCTGAAGCCCGTAAGGTTTTTTTTTATGTATGATATTTAATATTGCTGTGAGGACAGATTGGAAAGACCTGGAATGTGTCAAAACACATTGAGCAAGATACTCCCTTTCCTTGGAAAGCAGTGACAAAATTCATATAACATACATGGCAGGAAGAACTGGGAGCCAGGATTAAACATGCAGACTGTTCTACATCATCCTTTTCTAGGAAAAAGATTCTTTTCCACTGGAGAGAATTTGTACGCATGGAAGCAATCCCTGTGCTCTTTTTGGGGACTTTTTTTTTTCCCCTATGTGCAAAGATCTGGATCAGGTGACCTAACAGAGCCAATTGGAAGAGAAATTGGAACAAATATTAACCTTTGAACTGAAGTGGAAAAAAGCCCATCTGATGATACAGATGGAGCCACGTGCACTTCGGGTTAATGCAGAAGGCAGTGCTTCAACCTACATTTTCATTTGAAGGGAAAAGAGTAATGATTTTAATGTTCTCTTCTGAAAGGTGCTATAAACCATAAATAATATAAAGCAATGTCTGCCTGGGTTGAAAATTGGCCGATGAGAGTTTGAGGTGAAATAACCTCTAATACTCAAATTCAGAGTTCTTAGGATGGAGTCTTTTAGGTTTTACAGAGTTGTGTGTGAAACCTGGAGTGGTGAACCTTCCCTCTGGTACAAATTACACATCTCAGTCTGCAGGCAGCCAAGAGGGATGAGACACAAAGCATCCAGAGGGGGATGTCAGCAGGGAAGAGGTGAAAAGAGACCACTGCAAGTCCACTGGACTCCACTGGGAGGGTTTGGGGTTTTTATTCAATATGGAAAGTGTAATATAACAACGTGGGTGAATCCTAGACCAAGAATCCTAGGCAAGAGAATAAAATCAATGAGAGCAGCCCTGGATGGTGCAGGGAAAGCTCAAGATCAGACAGAATGATCACTCCATGTCAGTGAAAAGATGGAGGGCTCAGCACTCATCATCTGAGGGTTTAGTTTCAGAGCAAAAAGCATCTCACCCACACCCTCCTGCTTTTTGGTCCTGTTATTTTCTAGATCAAGAAGGAGCAGAGAAAAGTCAGTCATAACTACTTTTTTTCCCAAGATTATGGAAGAAAATCCTAAAAATCCAACATCTAGGGAATTTCTGTTGATTGAAAAAGTGCAATCCATAGATAGAGATGACATTTTCTAGCTGAGCTGGGTGTCTGAGTCACCTCACTGCTGGAATAGCAGAGGCTTTTCCTCTCCTGAGAGGTGGGAGGTCAAATCATTTAATGAAGAGATTTGTAAGTCTTTAAATGTCAGACACACTGAAAACAGTCAGCAAATAAAAGATGATAGCAATAACAATAATGTACCATGAATTTTGAATAGACACTCTCGTACATCAATAAATAATCACATTACACATTCCATTTGAACATTTCTGAATTAATAAGAGGCATTAACTTGACTGTCGAGCACTAAAATAAGGACATTTGTTTGCTGGCAGATTTCTTCACTGTGAGTAAACATCCCTGTGTCAGATTCCCACATAAGTATTGATAACTAGATTTCCACTAATAGAGAGTTGCAACAGATGAGCCAGGATTTTCCTAAGAAATTTTAATAAATCACATTATTAAATAAAATTATTCCTTCTGCTGCTCTGGATTTCTTTTTTCCAAAATTTTAGTACCAAATATTGTGTTATAGATTTGATCTCTTAACTGAAGCATAGCAGCCAGAATGTGAAAATTTGGGAGCAGTAGAAATGGCAAATTACTCTCAGAAAGCATCCAATGCTGCAATTTCCACTTGACCTCCAACTTGCTGATGGAGGAGAGCAGCCAGTTCTCACTGGGCCCTGACAATGGAGCTCAATGCTGAAGTGCAGGAACTTTTAATGACTACTCAGTGCCTTTAATTATTTTCCTTTGTGCTTTCATTGCATTTTGGTCATAAGCAAAGAAACCATCGCTGTATTGAGTTTTAAAAACTATTTTGTCGAAAAGCTAATTAAGCTTCTTTCCTTTCTCAAAACTACAGTGCTGATTGTTTCCCAGCTAAATGCTAGATTTAGTTAGATTTCTGATGTTGTCCTGATATTAATATATTTATTACTCAGAAGCCTCAGCTGATTTGTCAGTTTAGCACAAGTTATAAACCCAGTGATGATAGGCAAGATATTTCCAAATAAAGAATTCATTTTAAGAAGCCCCTGGTGCAGGGAGCAGCAGTAGAAGCAATTCAGTAGGAGCAACCCATCCCCAGGGAGGTGAGTAGTGGGCTGCAGACATCCCTCCCACCTCTGTCCCTTGACATGCCTGAATTTAAATACTCCAAATTTTAACTGAAACAGTATTTTTGGCATTGTATTTGTGCCCTAAAAATAAAAAATTCTAGTCTTCGTAACAGATTTTGCAGTGGGACTGAGGACAAATTCTGAATTTAAATTACTATGAAATTGCCACTTAAAACTGGGACGTGTTTTTTTTTTCCCCACTTTTGTACATCAAAAACTTTCTAAATTTTGCACTCAGTGAAAATGTGTGAACTTCTTCACATGTAGCTTCAAGAGATCAAAATCAACACCTAAATACTACAACAGCTTAGAACTAGAATTTTTCTTCCTACAACACTGGGTTACCCCAAGAGCACTGGCAGTTTCAGAACTGCATTTTCTTACAGCACATGACCTTGAGGAGGTCTCTTAACCTAGAGATTCCTCCAGGCAGGTACCTGGATATGCTGACACAGCCCTTTTATTCCTGGCAACAAGATAAAACCCTCCTCTGGTACAAAGGAGGCCCAGGTGGAAGTTCAGATGGTGACTTGTGTTAGTCTGAAGTCCTCAGGAATGTGTAAATTTCTAAATAGCCTTTAAAAAAATTCAGCCTGCCAAATCAGCCTGGTGTACTGATATCAGCAGGATTGTAGAGATTTACAGACATTGCAAACCTGGGCCAGAAAAAGGAGCAGACAGAAAGAAAAGAAATCCTTTAAATCCCAGCCATCAACACATTGGATAGTGATATGACAAAAACATGTTTTCAACTTATCCTCAGAGAACACCAAATCTGAAGAATTAAATAATCCTAAAATACTGGATTTGTTTACATCTGACCTGAAGGAAGACTTCTAAGCTCCATGTAGTGTGTGAGATGCAGTCATATTGGAAATATGATTCACTTCAGACCATATTGTCTCAATCATCTGATGGTGCAAAGGTGGCTTTTGATGAGGTATCTGGCACAGTCCACCTCAGTGCTACTGTCATGCTTAACCAACAGATGTTTAAAATGAAAGCCTGACAGTTTTTATGTGATGATTTAATCTTTTTAGTTGCCAACTGCAGCTTAATTTAATTTTAATCAAGAGTAATAACCACCCATAATTGCTATTATAGTAAGGTTCCATTTTTACCTAGAGCCTGAAGCAAAAATTAACAAAGATTGTGCCTCTAGATTCTAACCTAAAATCTTTCTGATCTGAAATATCCTTCCAAATACATTAACTTTGAAGTACTTCCAAACAATACAGACACATGTATAAATATGAATGAAACAATACAGATATGAATGAAAAGGCAAAATCTCTAATCAGTGGAAACTACTGCACAAAAAGGAAGTGAGTATGTGCTCCAATAGATGGTGAGGAAATATAAATCCCATTTCACCCATATTGTTAAGGACTGCAGAGAGCAGTCAGTGTTCAGGGTGCAGCCACATGATCCCCATGCCTTTTGAAGCTTTTCCAAAAGAAGTTCAGGTGCTGAACTTCAGTGCTGTGCACTTTCAGCCATGGTAGGTCAGTCTCTGACCCAGAACTCCTCTCACAGAGCAGGAGCTCGCACACTGGTTGCTTTGTCCCAGAGGTCTGTGCCCAGCATTCCCCACTCAACCTGTGGCTCCAGCAAGATCACAAGGACACAATCTGTTCAGAGCAGGTTGTAAGCAAGGAATATCAAATATTTTACATAGCTACAGTTTCTGCATGTGTGTTTGCTTACCTCTGTCCATTTTACCCTTATAAAATAAGACCTTCAGCAGAGAGAGGAGCAACTAAAGAAGGAATTATACAAAAAATATCTCTCTCTTAACCAAGAATCATGTGAGGAAGTAGCTTAGAGGAAGCCAAGTGTAGGTGAGCCAAATTGGTCCACATTCACTGGACCCAGCAGAGTAGTCTCAGGGCCACATCCAGGAATTGAGCCAGAAAAAGGGATAGGAAATAGAGATTAAAGGCAGAGGGTTCATTGTAAGATTTCTTGCTGCACTTCTCTCCAGCTCACGGGCAGTTATATGTTCTGAGAGCTGGCCTGGCTCCAGTGATCCCTGCAGCTGACAGCAGACCTGATGTTCCAAGCAATGCAAAAACAAACATGGGGTTTAAAACTTTCTTGTTTTCAAGAGCACGCACACTGCAAATCAAAACAGACAACTCCTGCAAGCAAATGCATCTCAGCTAATTTCAAGTTCAGCCAGAAGAGGCCAAGGCAGCACAGACTACATGGTGCTGTGTAAAAAATGACATGGGTAATTTTTTCCCTTGGTGGACCTGCTGTGGTTCATCAGAGAATATCAGAACATCATCTACTCATCACAGAATCTAATGGGTGAGAAACCTGGTAGCAACTGGAAGTCAAATCTTCCTCCATCAGATGCCAGCCAAGATTGATGGCAGCCAGTTTGGCCTCATGAGGTGACAAATTGACTTTTCTTGACTGTGGTTGCTGTATTTTAGGATATGGCACCTGCCTGATCTCACTACCATAGGTTTATTAAAATCTAAAAGTTAATTTCAAGCTGGGTGATGAGTGTCTCAGAAAATATCTGCCATGAGTTCTAAACTTTCTGGCTATAGCAGAAATTGAG
Organism: Motacilla alba alba; assembly: GCF_015832195.1. Taxonomy (NCBI): domain Eukaryota; kingdom Metazoa; phylum Chordata; class Aves; order Passeriformes; family Motacillidae; genus Motacilla; species Motacilla alba. The sequence goes on from NC_052022.1 coordinate 8,234,956, forward strand.
CATCTTAGGTCATTTCCACACCTTCAGATATCTGTATTCTTGTGGCAGTTTTATTCAGTTATTTTTCATCTGCCTTGTACATTCAATTTGCATACTGTATTACACATGCTACATAAAGAAGTACATATTCTTCTCTCAAAAGAAATAATTGGTCTGAACCTTAAGAGACTGTGCAACATTTCATTCTAACATGGATAGGGAGGTTGGAAGAGAGCCAGGCAAGGTGGCTGTCCAGGAAAAATGAAATGAAGAAAACAAAAAAGACTATAACCTCCTAAGTTATTTTTTTTTTTTAAACTAGGCTTTTCTCTTTTTTATTTTTCTCCTTTATACTTTGAAAGAGAGGCAGAGGTTATGAAGAAATCTGATGGGTAGGAAACAAAAATGTCATTAGGACCCAGAAAACTTAACTGTGGAGACAGAGAAGTGACCAGACCTAGAGTCCTCCCTTGGTCTCATTCCTAACTTCACTTGTTTTTAGTGAAATATGGCTGTGCTGGCAGGTCAAATAATCCAGAGTGCTGATGCTAAAATGTCTTTAAACATCACTGGCAGCACATTTGCTCTGGAAAAGGCCTGTTTGAGTAGTTCAGAACTATATGGAGTGTACAAGATTTGATGGAACTTGTATCCAGAAATTATTCCTTGGCTCCATCATACAACTTCTTGCCAAAATTAAGAAGAGATCCCTTTTACAAAGCTGTATGCCAGAGCAAGTGCCTGGGATGTGGAGCACCAACAGCCACATCGTTGGCCTGGAGGAAGCAGAGCTGAGCTCCAGATGGAAAGCAAATTGTAGAAAAATCTGTCCATATCAAAGATGCCTCACAAGGAAATGTAGTTTTGTAGTCAATTATTTAAGGAGTGGAGGCAGAGGCTAAAAGTGAGTTTTATCCTTCTGGTATAAAGCCACAACTGATACCATACTGACCCAAATGTTCAGGCAGAGCAACCACCAGTAGGGACTGCAGTGGGTGGGGTGTGATCAGAAATGCTTATTTGCTGTGAGACAGAGTACAGCAGCAATATTTGATGTTCTGATAAAGCAGGAGACAGACTGAAGACACAAGGTTGAGGCTGTGTGAATTTGGTGAAATTTCAGTATACCATTGGTTAGTTACAAGCATCTGAGAGTGCAAACTGAAGGAGGCATGGCAGCAACACAAGGGATCACTGCAGGAACCACCCACTGAAACTCAGCTGCTGGGAGCACATGAGGGAGACTGGCAGGACTCTAAGGCAAGGTAAAGATTCTTCAGGTCAATGAAAAAAGATATAAAAGAAATAAAATTATTTAGAAAAGGTGATTTCAATGGAAGATACACTCCTTTTCTCAGTGAAAAAGATCCATGTAAAATCACTAAGGAGAACTATTTCTGGTACTGTTGAGTCCATAAGAGTAGCTGGGAATAATAGGTCACTTTCCTCTAGAAAAATAGAATAAGGCACAGAAGCTGTTCCTCATTACACTAGAAATTTCAGATATTAATGGCCCAGTTTCCACTGCACTCTTGATGAGTAGCACTTATTTGCTCTTTTCTGATTCAAATTGCATCAGAGAAAATGAGTTTAAAAAAGTTTAAAGTTTCTCTCTTTCTAAATGCAAAACATATTTTCAATATCAGTGTGTATTGAGCCCTTAATTACTGAACTCTGTAAAAAACCTTGAACATTTGTAATTAGTTCCTGCAGTTAAAAAGCAGAATCACATTTATCACCAATCAGTGCACCAGTAGCACACAAAAATTACATTCAGTATTTGATCTTTTGACAAACACAATAGGTGTTAGTACCTTTGCCAGAAGACAACTTCAAAATCTGTTCAAGTTCTCAGTTTAGAGCTCCTGTTCATTCCTTCTACAAGAAAGTGCAGTATTACTGCAATAGATCACCAGGGCTGCTTTTCTCTGATGTATTGTTGCAATATATCATAGGAACAGTGTCTGGCAGGAACATGAATTTCAGACACAGGCCTACTTTATATGTTTTATTTGAGGACACTTAAGGAAAATCAATGTGGAGTTCAAGAGCTGGCACTGGAGCTTAAGGAATCCAGCAGAATTCTCTTAAAATGCTACAGGCGTCGCAAGGTTTAAGAAACTATGAACTATGAAGGATGAGAAGGACTACCCCCTACCCCCTTTGTTTGGTGAGTAGAAGACCTAAAATTTTGGCTGGATAAAGTTTCTAACTTCTAGCCCATCTCTGGGATAACTCTGAGGGCTGAAATATTCCCCTGTTGTCAGAGTCTTATGTGTCCTTCCCCAAAATTATTATAAATATAGTCCTGAATTTTTAGAGGCAGAACAAGTTAGGGGTTTTTTTTTTTGTAGACATTCATATACAATGGATGGAATCCTTTACACCTGCTGAATCAACAAAGACATTATAAGAAGTAAAGCACATTTTATTTTACAGCAACAGGTAACACCTATTGACCCCTTCTGGGTCACACTACAGAAGTCTCTGGGGTGGAAGGATTTGTAATGCACTAATCATAGACTTGGCATCAGCTCCACACTCAACCCCAGGCCTACAAATGCAATGTGATGACCCAAAATACATATAAATGCAGAAGTGTGGGGCAGAAAGAGCCATCAGAGTAACACAGAGCAACCTCACACAGTCAGTTACCAGACTACATTTGGAAAGCAATGTCGTATCAGCCTTTTCATTAACAAATAAGCCTGGCAGGCCCACACTCCTGAGACGTGTTTTCTGTCAGTCATGGTGGGTTTCACAGAGAAAGGTGACCAGAATTTTGGGATGTGAATATTCCTGCTATCCAGCCAGTCTGACTTGGCGTTTGCCACTCCATCTGTGCAGGGAACAGAGCTGAGCACATTTTAGCAGTTGCAGCATTCAGGAGCTACAGTAAACCCCTCTATTTTGTGATTCTGTCTGCATGGATTTTCAAGGGATTCATAAAGTTTAAGGCCAGGAGAACCATTAGATCATCACACTCAATCTCCAGTATACCACAGGCTATTACATCCAGTTACTCCTCTATTAAGCTCAATAAAGCATAACCATCTTTTTCCTAAAGGACCAGTCTTCATTTCAGGTATCAAGAGATAGACAATCTACTGTTTTCCCTGCTGTTTTTTTTATATACCAAAAGCTAATCATCATCACACTTACAGCTATTTGTACAAGTTGCCATTCCAATTCCTCTAGATCAGCTTCCAGGCACAGCTCTCGCCTGCTTGTCTCAGGGAGATTAAAGGTTCTTTTTCTATCCACTGTCCTCTCCACAGGAAAATACTTGCTCTGCAATCAAATCATCTTCTCTTCCTGAGATGCTAAGCAGATTTGAATTCTTTAAGTCTTTCACAGCAGTATATTTTTTTTCATTCCAAAATTCTCTTCTGAGGTTCTTTCTGTACTAATGTAAGGGGTTCAGCAGTTTATAAAATATATTGATACTAAAAATACAAATAGTACTGCTTCATCTGTCTCAGTAATGCTGCATAATCAGGTAAAAATAATTTCTTAAATCCATACACTGTACTCCTCCTAATATCCCCAAAGATAACAAATTTAGTTTATTTGTGTGTATATATTTATTTCTTTTGCAGGGAGGCACGTCACATAAGGACCTCATGTTGAGCTGCCTCCTGATTCTGAGCCCTGAAATTACTTAGTCAAACAACATCTAAGCATTTCTGCTTTTCTTTAGAGTAAACCAAATAAAAGCAACCTTCTGCAGAGCACTTTAGAATTCAGATTTCCACATTAAAAAAAAAACCAAACAAAAAAACAAAAAAAAACAAGGCTCTGACAAAAACTGTAGCAAGAGAGAGCCTGGACCTTCATCCTTTGCACACATCAGTCTCTACTGGACAGCACATTTTCATAGGGCTGTGGATGACAGCTGAAGTTGATACAGGTTTGCTCAAAATTCAGCTCAAACTGATGGACTCTTCTTTATTTCAAAGTTTTCAGGCTTTGTCTCCCAGCACACTGAATGTGGAGGAGGCAAAACTGTCTGACAGCAGAGCCACCCAGCAGGGAGGTTCCTGTGGTGAGCTCCAGGACCTCATCTATTGCCACAACACAGCTCCTGCCTGATTTCTTACCTGATATTTTATCAGCTCCAGCTGCAGTTCCCCATTCACTCTGAAGTGTGTGTGTGTACACATAGATACGTGTATGAAATCTCAGATCTCTGAATCTCTGAACCTGTGACTTTGTGAAGCTCTCTTGTGTGAAAGGGAAGAGGATCTGACCTTGCAGCCTTGCCATGCCCCTGTGCTGCTTCTGCCAGGAACCCCCTGAAAAGGCAGACGATAAGAATGACCAGGGGAAAATAGCTGCTCTGTTCTTGGAACAGCCCAGGCTGTTCAGGTGCAGCAGTTATCTCTGTGTCTTTTCTCAGCCAGCTGTTGGTTCATGCTCTGTGCAGCAGCTCCTGACACGTTCCCAGGAAGATGCATTTCACCTGCTGAATTGCCCCATTCTCACATCAGTGATGCTGCAAGCAGAGCTGCTGATTATGGAGACAGCTGTGAGTCTGTGCCAGGGTCCTGTCCTTCTCACTGAGGTGTAGATGGAAAAGGATGGCTCACACTTCACACACTTCAGCTTTCAAACAAGTAAACTTCCTTTGTGGGGAAAACAGAGATAAGACTATCAACCAGTATCATTAAAGCAACATTTAAATGCTGCATTTAAATCTCTTTAATTCTGTACATGCTGCCTTCCATTACAGGAAAATCAGAATATTGTGAAGAAGGTGTCTACATCTCCCCACCCACTCTGGCTGAGTAGGGCAGTGATGCAGAGCAGAAAGACAGCAACAGGGAGCTGTCATTTCACAGAAAGAGATGCTGGAACAATCCTGCTTCTGCATCAGGGACCAAGGAGGTTGAATCTCTGAAAAGCATCAGCAGCAGTTTAGAGTTTTCATTTCTCTTCCTCTGAAATCCTGACAGTGTGTCTTGATAGAAAAAATAAATCTAGGTCTAAGTCACTTGGTTCCAGGATTTATAGCAAATGAAGGCAAATTATTAGAACTACGCTGCTCTGATTCAGTGAACTACAGTCTTCCTGATTTGTACCAGCCTTGTATTAAAAAAACAACCCCAAATACAACATACTACCTTTGTATGGAATTCTGTTTCTACTTTGCTGTTTCCCTGGCCTACCAAAATCATATTAGTACACTGCATTTACAAAATTCAGCAGTTGGTCCAGAACTCTAAACAGACTGTCCCCAAAGCAGCAGTGCATTGCTGTTAAAAGCCACCATTCCACACATGATCTTGGTTTTTCCCTTCTGGCTTATGCTGCATGCACCAACTCAATCACATCACACTGAATAGAGAAGGCTTCTGTACTGTCTTCTCAGGAAAATCAATCAGTGCTATTAGACTCTCAGTGAGCCCAGAGAGTAAAAGAATGGCTGGATACAGTCATTCAGATGCAGCCTCCAGGGAGACAGGAATGTTCTTTCTCATCTCCAAAAAGTGCCACATTGCCACGTGCAATCCTTGGAAAATGAAGTAGAATCTGTCCCAAAATAAAGCCCTGACAGAGATAACCAGACGCTCAAATTGCATACTTATGTATGAAGCACAACGTGTATGCCTCAAATGGATGGCAACTCTGTGATATACAGGATTTATCAGTATGCACAGCAAATTCAGTGCAGGCACTGGAGCAGGATGGGTGGTACCTGCAGAGAAAGAGTGGGATGATGATGGCTGAAAGGTGGGACTGCCTCTGTGACCATCTAATTGTCACCAGAGGGAGAAGAGGGGAAAAAAATTAAATATTCACTCAGCAGCATCCAGCTACCATCTCATACAATACTCCCAATGTTTTTTAAAACTATTCTAATACTAAATGGATAGTTAACATCTGTGAGAAATGTTTGGTACCAAGACTTCAAAATGTCTGTTATTTCCTGGTATTTTGCACAGAATATTATGTTGAAATATTTTCCTCCTACACCATGGCAATGAGGTCAGAGGAGGTGGAAGGGGTTATAACTTCTGTTTTGTCCAACATTTGATGAAATAATGCAGGATAATAAAACCAACTTGGGTAAATTAAATTATTTATTGGAGAAGAATCTGGTTCTTTCTAATAAAAAACCACCAGAAAAATAGAAAAAGAGAAAAGTAGAGAAGTACTACTCCCATCAGAGACCCAAACCTTGCGAGCTATTATTTAAAAGAGGATCTACATCCAGCAGAGAACTTAAAAGCAGACACATGAGTCCATATTGAGGTGCTTGCATTTACAAGACTTCAGGAGAGCTGGACGCCAAAATGGAGGAAAAAAAAACCAAAATAGAGGAGTAGAAGCAGATCCTGAGTCTGATAACTGGGGATCCTGAATCTTTGAACTGGAAATGTCAAGGATGGGACAGTTTTCCAACCTAATTTCTTCCCCTTCCTGAGCTTACCCACTGTTCTACAAGGCAGGGCAGCATGCTGGGAGGAAAACAAGCATGTTTTCCATGCAGTCTCTGTTTCTGATTTCTCTTCAGCCCCTCTTGCTGCCAAGCAAAGAATGGGAGCACTCAGCCAAACAGATCCCTGGTGTAACCCTGCTACACACCCACCCATGAGGGAGCTATTTCATGTGCAACTAATATTCTGTGTTTACTTAAAAATGCATAAAACCCAGGGTTAATTTTGTTAATTACCCCCTAATGTCAACAGAATTACTTGAGGCAAGCACCAATATTACTGACATTTCTCTTCCCTCCTTTCTTTCTCACAGTGGAGAACATTTCCTCAAAACTCTTGCTAGAAAAATGCTTAGGATGTATTAGAATAGAAATCTTGAGTCAGATTTTTAAAAATATCTCCTTCTTTAGCTGTTGTTTTGTAAGTAGGAAATAACTTCTATCACAGAAGAAATAAAGATATTTAAAAGACAAAAATTATTTTACCAGTTTCTTATCTTCTAGACATCATTGCACCCTTCCATAGAGGGGAAAGGAGAAGAAAAACTAAACCAAGGAGGAAAAAGGTGAAAGATGCAGTGATGAAGAGTGTACACTTTTCGTTCAACCTCAGTAGTTTGTCAGGGAATTACAATGAAATACATGTTGTGAATACAGGAACAGTAACCTTGTGTGATATGCAGGGAAACAAGCAAACAGAAATTACAAAAAAATGGTACCAAACCTTCACCAAACAGATGCTAAGCCACTATGTAGACAAAACACATAATATAAATACATGTTGTTTTTTTTTTTTCTAAATATCATGGCAATACAGCAGAAGTATTCAGGCACATCAAATGCCTTAGGCTTTTCTCATCTCTTAAATGACAAGACTGTAGGCTATTTCACCTTGTACAAAATACAACATTCAGATAAATAAACACAAACTTAAAGGTTATTTCCCCCCCTTCCTTCTTCCCTCTGTTTCTACAGGATGCCTTAAACAATACAATTTTTTTTAACAGATCTCCAGGAATATTAATTCAATTCCTCCTGATTGGAACAGGTTAAAAGGGTATTTGAGTAATCCCAAATTCAGGTAAACCAACTATGCACTTATGTTTTGCATGGAAACCAAGAGATGGAACCTCCAATAGAATCTTTTGGATATGTTTCTGTAACCCAGCTTTGGATAAAAGGAAGAGGCAGAATGGCTGCTAGATGTAGAATGTACAAGTAACATAAATTTTATAATTTGCAATTAGAAATAACAGGCAGAAGGCATTTCTAGATGTGGTACATGTTCAGCTCTCACCCAGGTGCTTCTTTCTGCATAGCTTAGGAAAATGATGGAGAATACATTCCCCAGTGATTTGGGGGAGCTTGGTGAGGATTCCCTTGGTGGCACAGCACACGAGCACCAGGAATCAGTGTCCTTCAGCAGGCTGAATCCTTGGGATTCATGTACCACATGAATAAAAGGCATTCATGTACTGCAGTTCTTAAATTCAAAAGTTGTATGTAAATACTCTTACCCAATTTTAAAACATGCTGAGTGCCTCCGAGTCTCAGTGGAAACTTTAGCTATTAAGAATTCATCTAGAGTAAAAATCAAACAAGAGCAGACCTGACAATTCAGCTCTGCAGTACAGCTTTAGAGGGATAATTTTTTAAAAAGTGGTTTTAAAAAGCACTTTTACTATTTTAGCTGCAATGTCTCTCATTTCCAACAGGATGTATTAATTTGATCCAGCCTGCAGAATTTCTCAGAGCAATAAAATTGATGAATGGACGTGTGTTTGTGTGAGTGATGATGCTTACCTGGTCGCACACTAAGGACACACAGAACTTCCTGAATGACCTCCACAGTGAAATGCAAGGTTCTTTCAGCCTTTTAGAGAGTGGAAATTGTAACAAATTTTAATCACAGATGCTCTAAACCCTTTCCCCTAACAATTATAGAATAAACTGGATTCTGTGTCAGTGACATCTACAGGGCTTTATTTTGGGGGAAGGGAAGAGGCCCATGTGAAATATTCAAACTGAACAGCAAAACTTGCAACCACATTTTTGGTGACTGATTTACATTTCTTTGTCATTAAGATCCTAGGAGCACTTGGGTATCTGTTGGTGGCAAGATCTTTGGCTCTGAAATTTCAGTGGGATATCATGCCAAAGGCTCTCTGTGCATAAATCAATTTTAATTGCCACATTACAGCCCAGAAAATTTTGCTTTCATATTATAACTGTGCATGATGGAGAACTTCAACAGCAAGATGTGATCTACAGACTTAACTGAGTTTATGTCTGTTATGTCTAAGACTTATTTCCTACTCTGCTTTTTACTGCACTCCATACATGTGAGCCTGGCAATACTGGGAGAGCTTTCCTTTCCTCTTTCATTACTACAGTCTGTCCTGTTTAACTTTTTACTTTTCTCGGTCTAAAAGTTTGCCTAAGCACAAATGTCAGGTGAAGATGAGCTTCTTTGCCCTTTCCCTGTTGGAGCTGCCCCAGCCCAAGCACTGGATGGACCAGGAAGCACCTGAGGAAAATGATTTGGGAATAAAAGGGGGTTCACACTCAGTACACACAAATGTGTTCTCATCACTGCCAGAGAATGTTAGTATGTCAGTGACCTTAAAGCTGATAAGGGAAATATTTTCAATATCACTGTTCAGACACCATCCAGCTTCAGCATCTCCTCCTTGGCCACAGGATAAATACTTTGTGTTTCTTCTATCAATAGGATTCCCAGCTCTTTCTTTACTTTTGCTACTGCTCTGTGTAGATAAGCACTGCTGTCCTTGGAGTCACACAGGTCTATTTGTGAAGATTTAATTTAGTTGTTTTTTTTTTTTAATCATTCTTTCTTTGCTGATTTGTAAAACTCATCAGATTCAGTTTTTACTTTATCCTTTGATATTTTTTGAAGCTTTTCAAAGTCATACTTGAACTGGAAAGAAGCTAAAGCATTAAAAACCTCCCAGACAGAAGATTTACCAGGCTCTGACTTTGCTTGGAATGCAACAGTAACAGAGCAAGGAGAGTAGATTTTGTATTTTAACAGCTCCAGAAGAAAATAAGGGGTTGCTATAATGTTTTTAAAAAAGGTGGCTATTTTAAGACAGTCACATGATTTTGGGCACATCTCTCACTTTTCCATCTGAAGTCTCCCAGTTACTTTCTCTGCTACAACACAACATTTAGAACATAACTCTACAATCTCCAAGACAAGGCTGCTCTTCTGCACACATTGTGTGCAAATGGCACTGTAGATGTATCTGCACTTCAAAGGACACCCATGCCTGGGGAGGAATCATGATTCCTGCACACTGGCAACACAGGGATTTCATGGCAGGGATATCATCCCTTCAGCACACAGCTCTGCTGCTCCTGCAGAAGCAGGAGCCATCACTACAGCCTTAAACCCTGCAACTCCCCAGGGGAAAGGAGGACATCAAACACACTCTGCACATTTTACTGGAATTATATGGGTTTTTTTCATACAAAGTGGGTTTCTATGGACACAGCAATGAGTCTGTGTTTCTATATGATATTAATCAATACAATATTACACACCCATGTCCATACAAGCCATGGACACACAGCCACAGAGTCTCTCTATGTTGCAACACATTTTAGGAAGAAAAATACTGTAAGCACCAGAAAACTGCCCTTCTATACACATCAATACCAATCTGTAGTAAAGAGCAGAGAAGACTCTCCAGGGTAACTCAATTAAAAATCCTGCCTGAGGAACCTGAAAGCATTTTCTCGTGGCTGAGAGATGAGTCTATTGGCTGAAGGCTCGCTTCTCTTTCCCTGTTGGAAAAACAATGTTTAAAAGCATTGTGGTAATGATCCAGGCTGGTTTCCCAACACTTCTGAACTCTGATTCTGATTCTTCTGAACTTCGATCCTGATTCTTCTGAACCAGCAGAAGATAGGGAATATAACATCTTCAGGTTTTATGTGAGCTTCACTACACAATTTGTATTTCTACAAGAACATTTATTTCTGGAGACCCAGCTTAGTTTTCTTGCTCAGTCAAATATTTTTCTGTCTAACCAGTTTTATTATCATATCATGGCTCCTTGCCTTAGGTGTAATCAATCACTCTTGCCTGCAGTTTCATTTCAGATTTGCCAATAACACATGACAGGCATTTTGCTTTTAGACATTGCCTATTTTTTTAATGGAGATTAATTTTTAAAATAAGATGCAGTTTTAGTGTCAAGATAATTAAATTTTTGTAAGAGATACTATCTTTCTTTTTGCTGCATCAGCTCTCCTGAACTCATACCTTTAGCAGTCTGCCACTAAGCTACTCAAATAAAATCAATAGATTCTGAAGTCCAGCAGGGAGAACTTATTCCATTAATAAAAAAACTTTATTAACTCTGAGAACCATAAATTGCTGAAACACATTTTTTTTAACTGCCTCATCTGCATAAGAATCAACAACAGTGTTTGTAAAGTGGCTCTATTGTCAAAGACATATTTGATAAATCTCTGCTGCATATTTTGCAGTATCAAAGGGTTTCTTTTTGTTTGCTTTTACCAGCTTTGTTTAGTAGAGCCAAACTTAGAGAAGCCAACTTAATGAAGTCAAATTATGCCTGACTTCCCCTGTGCAACTTAGGTTTATTTCAAGGTGTTGAGGCTTTGTGATATCTTTCAGATGTCAGCTGATACTGGGAAAAGAAGAGAAAAAAGAGTATGGCTGTCTTGTCATTTCACCCTTTTTCACATGTTTGGCTAGATATTATAATTTTTCTGTTGCATCAGATTTTTTTAGAAGAAATATAAAACTTAATCTGTTTCTAAGTGTTCCTTGGCTCGAGTACAAAACTAAAGAGAGTCCAAGAATTATACAGGAGTTTGCTTGTTTTTATCCCCCTGGCACAGACGAGGAATCAAATTCCCCCACTGGTAGGAAAGCAATTTTGCCATGATAAAACCAGGGTATGCTCACTGGGCCAACTTTTATCACGGTGCTGTTTCTATTTTTAGTGGCTCTCATTCCAGAAGGACCTGCAGCAAGGTACATTCCACGGCTGCTATTTGTCCCTGTTGTGCTGCTCACTGGCTCCCACCCAGACAGACTGCTATTGATTTCAGCAAACTTTGGTTTTGACAGCTTGAATTAGGCAATTTTCCTACTATGGGAAAGAGAAAAAAGAAGAATTGGTCCCTTGTTACTCTCATGGGGTTGCCTTTGCTGCCTTCAGTATCAACTGATCTGAAGGCAGCAAAGGCAACTGATTTTACATCCAGTGCAAAATCCAATACCAGGAGCTGAAAGGCTCCTAACAGCATCCACCTGCCTTGGGTCAGACTCTCAGTGCTTCAAGCTCAGCATATTTTATTCCAATGACATCAAAATGCAGCTGGTTTCGTGTTTAGAGAAGAAGCTCTACACCCCCAATTTGCCTTTAGCTGTATTGGTACCTCATGGCAAGTAAGAGATGTTTTGGGTTAATGTTATTGTTATGTTATTGTAATTGTTATCAATAGTAATTAATGTCATTGTAATTGTAATTATTTGTAATTAATGCAATTATAATTAATTTTATTGTTCATGTAGATGTTAATGAGCAATCACAGCCTTTGGCTCCAGTGCTTGGGCACTGCTGTTGCTTTCAGAGCAAATGCAGGTGATTAATCTTTCTTCCCCTGGAAAGACTCTCAGGAGTTCACCTGTTCTCTCAAGCTCACCCACTGGTCAGCCTGGTTCTGATCTGTTATTTTTAGTCTGACTCTAGTTTGCATGTTAAAGAAGGAGAATAAAGCTCCTTATCATAGCTGACCATGATGTTATGATCAAAAGAAGTCAGATAAAATTTTCATCCAAAATTTCAGGTTTTTTCTTGAAATAAATAGAAAAATCTTTCAGTTTATTCTTTTATTTTACATTTTCATTACAATTATTTTTCTTTGCTTCCAGTTTTTGTAAGACTGGAGGATTAGCTGGAATAGTTTATGTGGTGATCCATGTTAAAAAAAACCTTATAGATGGAGATATATAGATGGATATAATTGAACTTGTACAAGAGGGGAAAAACAAACCCAAAACCTAAAGTTGAGTAAATTTCTCCTGTATTTGCTACTTTAAATAATGGGGCAAAACAAAAAGCAAATATTTTTAGAAAAGGCTATAGGAGTGTTAATTAAATGCCCAACTGAACCAAAGCTCTAAAACTTGAGAGGCAAGATCAGGATAGTGCCTGAGGCTCGCTATCAACCTTCCAGAGGTTCTGAACTTGATGGAATATACTGGATGCACAACCTTCCAGAGAGTTCTGAACTTGATGGAATATACTGGATGCTGTGGAGACAATATGGACAAAAGAGCAATGTTTCTGTTTTATGGCTACTTCAATAATTCTCCTGCTCTGCTCTTTGAAAGAGCAAGTTCTCTGGGCCAAGATGATGGCATAACACTGAACTGCTCTCAGTAGTAAATTAGGAAAACAGAGAGCCATGAAATGACAGAGGGAGAGAAACACACTAAAAAGATTGAGACTGAGATGCACAAGTTCACAGAGCAGCTCAGGGGCTATGACTAAAGGATTTTAAACTGATCCCAAGTACAAAAAAACCCCAACAATTGCAGACTGCCACTGACTCCTCATGATCTTGGATTCTCACAAGAATAATGTGGCTGTCAAACACAGGTGTTCCAACAGTGAGAAGATTCAGACAGACAAATGTGTCTCTTTGATGGGAAAAGGGAACACAACCATGGGGAAACAGCTGTACTGAGCTGACAGGCCAGCAGCTTTCAGCCTTGTGTTCCTGTGTGCTTGGCTTCTTTCAGGCCTTGCCCTGGTCCATGTGAGATTTAGTGCTTGCCTGTATTAGCACCTATGCAAATCAGAATTCTAACATACACTTAATGGGTGGAAGGTAAGGTCAGCCTTTACATCCAGCTGAATTCCCTCTGTCCACCCTTGTTCTTAACCTTCAGGAACAGAGTCATTGCTCCATATGTACCTTTAAAAAATACATTTATTTACTTCAGTGTTTAATATTAATTATGCAACATCTTCCTAGTTTCAGCTGGGATGGATCTAATTTCCTTCCTAGTAGCCTAGTAGTGAAACCACTGCAAACATTTAATATGAATTATCTTTTACAGATGAGAAGTGCAGTCTATTCAAAATTTAACAAGACTGTGAAACTAAACCAATTCAAAGAAATGTATCTCCTGCTTGTCGTTCAGCACTAAAATGTGTTTTATTGAGCATTTTGAAAATGTGTGGTGAAAGATGAAAAAAATGAAGATTATTCTGGAAGTTAATAAAAATTTTTAAAAGATGTAATACAACAGCCAAACTGTATGAAAAAGCTATACATTTTTCATATTTTTTTCCCCACAGGTATTCAGCCAGAATTGCTATAGAATTATTTTCATTAAAGTAGAATTAGAAACTATCAAGAAAGAAGAAATTATTCCCGATTGCCTAAAGAGAACAAACAAAAGAGACGAAAGGTTTTCTAGAAAACTGCTACCCTGTTCTAATAGTTAATACAATCATTGATTATTAATCATTGACTAGAACACATTACAGAGAAATGAAGACATGTTTCATGGCCTAAACATAGTTCTGGTTTCATGGAATAAGAAGAGGAGCTGTGCTGTGCAAATCTCTCAAGCCCTTTTACAGGACTGTCTGAGATTGCAAAGTGTTTGTCTTTCTCAGTCTTGCATTCAGTAGTTATTTCTAGGAATAATTTCCATTTCCAACTCTATTTTTTCCTATTATCATCCAGAAATTATTCACAGACCACATGATCTTTCTATTATCCATTTTCAAATTCGCAGAGAGAGGCAAAGAGAATTCTTCATGGTGAAACAGAGAAAAGACCTCTTGGTGGCAAGAGGTCACCAAGAGGATGTGGGGATGTGTTTCAGACATCTCCTACATGCTGCAGCAGCAAGAGCTGGGATAAATTTTCTTCTAAAACCAGTTTTGCAAGTATTACAGGCAGTAATTTTCAGATTAGATGTTTGGACAGAGAATGCCTGGAAACACATAGCACTGAGAAGAGCTTTACAAAGAGATCGCTGATATAAAATCCAAAGCTGAAATGAAATGAGAAAGCAGCTGCATTTCAGCACAGGCAATATCATCTAAAAAACTTAGAGACCCCTCACTGACACTGACAGCTCTCTGGGAAAGGAACGCTCTGAGTAAGCCAAGCAATACAATTTTTCTGATAAAAAATATGGGTTTAGGGCAATCAGCAGTGCCCTCACTGTCAAATTTGTCAGCATTTCTTGACAACACCAATCATGACTTGCTACTGGTTCATCTCAGACCTGACAAAAGAAGAAAGAATTGCACTGACCCCTCCTTTGGGGAGATCATGACTCAGAGGGTTCCAGGCATTATTTAGGATGTGCAAGATGCACAGGATGTGTAGGAGTTCTCTTGAGATCTGGCCTTTTTTCCATTGCACTCAGCTTGTGAGGAGGGAAGCTGCTCACAGATATCTGAGTGCTGGGCTGGGTTAGGCCTGCAGGAGCAGAAGCAATTCTGTGTATTCTTGAGCACCATCTACTGGTGCCTCTTCCTTTAATAAGCCAAATTTCTACTGAGCGCCCAGCGCCAGGCTCAGCACTTCCAATTGGACTTCTGTGAGACACCTCATTAAAACACTGAAAATAATTCTCATTAATTGCCTTAACCTTGGGCCAAACCCTCTGTTCTAGCCATGAGGAAAAATTAAATTATCTTTGCAAGATCTTTCATTTTAACCCTCTTTGAAAAGCCCCTCATATGCAGAAATCTGCCACTTTCTATTTATGATCTTGAACGTTGTGATTTTTGATGCATTTTCTTTGGGGTTGCTGTAATGGATCTAAATTTGTTTAGATTACACTTGTCATTTGTGTACATCTATTATTTGCTAAGGATATGTCTGATTCAAAGATCTTTGCAGAATCTCTCCTAATACTTTGAGTTCTGGATCCCAGCACCTCATTACATCAATTCTTCAGGGAAGATGTGATCCAGTTAACAAACAAAAAAAAAAAATGCATCACAAGGCACATATTCAAAATATACCATTAAAAAATGCTCAAGCTTTTGCTCTGTCAGCCAACTGAGAATGAGTCTAGAAAAATGACTAATTTTTAGTCATTGTAGCTAAAATTTGGTTCAAGGAGAAACCCAGCATCTTATTCAATAAGACAATTTCTTCAGCTATTAAGTGTCTTGGCTGCAGCAGAGAATAATTTCAGAGAACACTGAAGGGTTTGCTGAAATTGCTACTCCCTTTGGTTTGTGTTGTAGGGTTACTGTGTTTAAGGCACAGGCAATTAGCTGCCCCGCTGTGCTCCTGTGGGAGCATCCAAGGTCAAGATCCTGCTAATGGGAGCTGACATCTCCCTGCCCCTGGGGAATGCAAGAGCAGGCAGCACAAAGTACCACTTTCTAAAATAACCTGTTGTAATACTGCACAAATTAACCCCCAAAGCCAGTAGATATGCAAATTCTTTGTGTTTGTGCTTAAAGATTAAGTTTGGACAGAGCTATTGGAATGCTAATGCTAAAAATTATTCTTTATAAAATCATTACTATCGAATATTAAAATTGTGAGACATATTAAAATATATTTAATCCAGAAGCAATACTAAAGGTGAATTTGAATAGTAGCCTTCCTATTTAGTTCATTTCTCTCCTAAGACATCATTTACAGAAACAATGAAAGTAAAATATGGGGTAATACACTGGCATTTTAAAAAACTGTATTCCATCTGAAAATGTACATACTGAACAGATTACAGTATTAAATTACAGACTCTTGTCTTTATTATTATCTGCCAACAGATGTGAAATAATCCAGTGTTTTAAAAGATGTTTTGGTTTTCTGGGGTTTCTTTGAAGTGGGCCTGCTAGAAAATTGGAGATATGTATACTGCTTCTGTGCATGTAAAATGGATATTTACAGAACAATCTTGTTTGCAGAAGCAAGGAAGCCTTACACAGGAGAATATAAAGCTATTCAGGCATAGTAAAGACACTATATGTAAAAAAATATATATTTCTTCATTTTTCTAGGTAGTTTTGTTTGCTCATCCAGATGTACCAGGATTTTCTCTCCACTCCTGTGCTCTCAGGTGCCCCTCTCCAGGTGCACAGAGGTACCAATATGCCACAATTCATCTCTGGCAGGGAAGTCTGACTTAGAGGGGAGTGGGCACAAAAAGCAGCAAGCACACAGACAGATGCAGTGGACAGTTTAGGCAGCCTAAAGTGCTGCAGGTTTTGGAGGTGATGAGGAGAACAACTTTAAAGCCTCCACACCAAGTTCTGCCCCTGTGTGGGCAAAACTGTTCCAGAAACCCCAACCAACCATCTCTAGGCTAGGGGCATTCCTCCTCCTGCCTGCTGCCCTTGAGATAATCTCTTGCAGACCTTGAACCTCACACCTAATTTTCCTGAAGCTAAATGACATAATTTTCCATCTCATCATCAGGGCTCTGAGTCCCCACCTCTGCTGCAGGCAGCCACAATTAGCCCAGGTGTCCTGACTTGTTCTGTGTCTGCAATTCTCCTCTCCTGGGGTTAGAGATAATGATGACTAATGACCAGACAGCCTTAAAAAAACAAGGAACATTCATTCAACACCAAAACACTTAACAGAAAGCAGGATTTAGCCCCCTGGATGTGCTTTTAGCTTTCCAAGGTGCCCAGCTGGTAGCTGGAGCTGCTTGCAGCCTCTCCAGGCTGGCTGTGGTCCTGGCAGCTGGCCACCAGCCCCTGCAGTTTGTTATCTCTCCAGTCAGAAGAGTTTGACTCTCCCATCTCCCTCGGTGACAGATATAGACTCCTGGAGCTGAGTCATTCCCCTGGTGCCTGCCTGAGCCTGCCAGGGCTCGCTGATGTGGGATTTCCCACAGAGCCCCAGCGAGGCACAGCCTCACACCTGAATGACCCTCGGGTTGTTACTCTCCCTCTTTGCCCTCACCTCACAGAGTGTGCTGCCAGGCAAGGCCACAATCCTCTCACAAAAATTCTATACTTTTCCCAAGGAGTTTCCCCTGGAATAAAATTTCTATTTTTTTTCCAATAGTTTCTACATTTGATAAAGTCTGGTACAAAGCTTTACATGCTCAAATGTATTCAAGGGGCATTCTCACACATCAGCAACCTCAGGGTTTCTCTCAAATAAATACTTCTGCTATCAAATCTAAACTCAATTCCCTGCCTGTTGCTATCTATAATAAAACTGAAATCACATTTACATATTTCAGACAAATAAAACCTGCAGCAATCAAAGCTACAGCAAACGGAGAGATTTCAGTGGATTGAAAAATAACTACAGTAAGTATTTTGTAGCAATATAATGAAATACTAAATGTTAATTAAAGTGTACAAGATTAGATTAGTGACAAAATTAGTGGTCATTCTAGATACCTATGTTTCGGGTGACCAACTTTACAATATCCTTTGCAAAATACTGAACTCTCATTTTCTGGAACAAGGTTACTTTAAAGGTGCTGTGGTCTCAGGCTCTGCTTCTCCAGCTCGTCCACAAATCATTATTTTTGCAACTATATATGTTTGTTTTGGTACAAGTAGAGCAGAACTGGAATATCCTACTTTTAAAAAGATTTTATTACATTGTTACAAGGACAAGTTGTAATCAATCCCAAGACAAGGCCTCTACTGTCAGTCCAAACTGACAAATCAGATCTTTTTCTGTGAAGGGGTTCAGCTCTGCTGGGTTTCATCCTCTTTGTGCAGAAAGGAAGAGAGAGGAGCATGCGACCCATGACATGCTGTCTCTACATCTCTGTATTAAAAATACAAAAGAAATAAAACTTTGACTATATATTTTACAGGAAAAAGCTTCTTAAACTTACATGAAATACCCAGCAGGTATCTGCAGAGTGCAGTATGAAGAAGCAATGATTGAAAAACATCTCATAAGATATTTCATAAACAAGTACAGATTGGCCACAGCTCTTGTCCATTACAGAGGGAAGACACTTAAGGACGTTGTCATATCCTGATTCTTTAAATGCTGATGAAATAAAAAGTTTTTATTCTTGTAATCCAAACAGCAGTGCTGTATCAGTCTCACTGAACTTAAGTTTTCCCTCCTGACAGTAATTTTGTTGTGAAAGCTCTCTCAGAAGGTTCTTCTTGAGGGGTTAGCCTTGAACTTTCTCCACATCCTTGGGCTCAGCCTGGTTGTCATCATCTGGGAAGATTTTGTCACGAAGGAGGGGGAGTTGCTCCTCCAGATCCTCACAAGACACAATGTATTGTTAATTACTCAACCTCTGCAATCTATTTGTGATGACCAAAATATACATCCCAGGTACCTTGTCATTACTATCCAGAGCTGAGTTAAATTTAATTTGTAGAGTAGCTTTTCAGGATGGTTGTAAACAGGGAACATCAACGGTCCTGGAAAATTTTCCATACACAAACTGCAAAGACTGCACATGATTTACTGGAAAACCATTTAGGGAGAGTAAAGCTTTTTGCAAATATATGTTCAATATCATCTTCCCAAAACACAGAAAGGCTGTCTAAGTAATCACAGGCTATGGCTGTCACATCATTAATCTCAATCTTATTTTCTACACGACTTCTGGAGAAGAAGAATTTTTGTTGCTCTACCAGAGGGATGAGTGAATAGATCACAGAAAAAACTAAATGACAAAAGCCTGCCCTTAATCTACCCACAGTTTCTAGGCCACAACTATTACAGATGTCCGGGATAACCTATAGCAGCTATTCAGTTTGTGAGAAAATGATGTATTAGCCATTGCATTTTCAACTCTGACCTTTCTATTAGGAGTTATCAAAATCTTTTACAGTCATTAATTATATAGCGTGCCATTTGGTGAAATGAGCTCTATTCCTGCTTTTCTTTCCTGTCAGAGGGAAGGGACTGATGCCATCAGAATTCATTCTGTGGCATTTCTAAGCATGCTTATCAAGGGGCTGGATGAAAAGCAGGAGATCTGCCAGAAGTTTCAAACCATCACCTGTTGCAGAGGCCAAGATGTCTCTCAGGAGCATTTTGAGTTCTTCCAGGAAGCAGAAAACCAGAGCTGGAAACCAGAGATTCTGCTCTGATCCTGCTCGGCGCTGTTTGCAGTCAGCCATCTGTGCCTGACCCCCACTCTTCCTTTGCAGATTATGGGTTACTCAAAATAGCTGCTGCTCCTTTTTAGTATTTTAGAGCAGCATAAAACAAGCAGAGGATGCATTTAAAGCTTTATCCAGAACTCCTATATATGCACATGCACCTCCTGCCTTAATGTGCTTTTTCTTCACACCTACAGTTATCCTGTCAGTTCCTCACAATTTTCCTCAATGCCCTGAGTTTTCTCACTGTTTTTGCTCTTGCCCCACAGATGGACTCTGTGCCACTGAGAACACAAATGATCCAAATCAGAAAGAAAACTTGGCACAGTGGAAAGAATTGATGCAACTTTTCAGGATATTCACACTGGAAATCCAAACTTTTTAGGCTGGTTTTCCTTGCTGACTAAAGCCGGACACTTCACAGCTGAGCCCCCTGGAAGATAAGTAATTACCTGGACAAACCATCAAGACAGAAAGTCAGAAAGGTGAATCAAGTAGTGAGGAAAAATATTTCTGTCTTTAACATGGAAGAAAAGAAATTAAAATGATGCAGGGCAGAGTAGAGGGAGCATGGGCTGGCACTGGAGACCCCATGGCTATAAACAACTCATTAGGGACTAAAGAGATGGAGCTAGAAAAATAGATTTTGGAGGTAGCAGAAAACAGAGAGGGAGCCAACAGTTGTGCAAAGAATCAGGCACAGTGAGACCACTTGGAAATGACATAAGGCTGCAGATCAATGCAGAAAGAAAAAGATGAAAAAGTGGAATAGCAAACACTAAAATGATCCCAAATGGATCCTGGCAAGAGGAAGAAGAAAGCACAAAAATTACCATGGTTCTCTATTTGAACTGTTGAATTTCCAACTATTTTTATGGCGAATCCTACAAACAAGGTAAGTTCCCTTGCAGTGCTGAAAGGTGCAGTAAGGACCCAAACACACAGGTTTTGTTCAGTCCCCTTCACTTGTATTTATTTATTTATTTTAGTCCCAAGTTCAGGTAAACTGAATTATGAAACAGCACTGTTGAAATCTGAAGTGAACTCAAAAAGAGAAACTTGCCTTTGGCAACAAAGAGGATTGAGCTTAAAGAAATAAAAGTAAAACACTACCAACTCCAAACCTCCAGAGCTACAACCTGAATTCTGAATCCAAAATGCCCACTACTAGTGTAAGAATTCAGTTCATGTCTCTCTTTCCCAAGCCACTGTCCCTGATATTTGTTTACCAGTGGTTGCTGGCCAGTATGTGGCACTCAGAACAGGCATTTCCCTGGGGTAAACAATGAGAGGATAATCAGAAAGGGGCTCATAGGAAAAGAGAATAAACACATTCCTCTGTAGACCAGGAATTTTTTTTCTATGACTTTCAATTAAACCTTTTTTTTTTAATTTCCTTGTTATTTCAAAATAAATTTTTAAATCAGAATTAAATGCTAAAGTAATTTCTCAGATTCACTTAATCAAATAGTCCTTTAATTATCCAGAACCTGGCTGCCTTCTTTAAACAAGAACAGATATAAAAACTCTAATTCTTAATCTCCTTTGCCCTGAAGATAATTGATCAGCTAGATTAAGATGCTGTCACTGCATGCAGGAGAAACCAAATCAAGACAAAACCAAACCTAATAAAGACATAAATATCTCTGTGCTGGCTATTTTGAAGGCCAGCAGACAAGATAGTAAGATAAATTAAGGCAAACATTAAATGCCTCTTGATCACAATAGCAGTCCAAAGCCTTACTGATGAACTTCATCTCTTTTCACTTGTCTGTTTGCAGGGGGAGTGGGAATTATTCTGTCCTTGTGCCTCAAAAACTAGGTGATATGAATGGTGCTCATATTTTTTTATGTACATTTAAATTATAACAGCCGTTAAAACCATCTAAATGAAAGGACAGTTGTGAAATGGGAATAAATTATCCTCAAATGTAAATGACAGTAGATGGGGTGAGGACACAAAACACCTTTGCTTTGCTCACACAAGACAACACAGAGGGAATCCACACTCCCCAGCAGAGAGGCAGCAAACGTGGCCCAGCTCAAGGAGCAGAGCTAACACAGCTGGTCCCTGTGCAGAGCTGTGAG
The DNA here is from genome assembly GCF_015832195.1 of Motacilla alba alba. Lineage (NCBI taxonomy): Eukaryota > Metazoa > Chordata > Aves > Passeriformes > Motacillidae > Motacilla > Motacilla alba. The sequence goes on from NC_052022.1 coordinate 8,256,565, forward strand.
ATGCACAGCTGGGGAGAAGATCCATATCTTATTTACAGGAATGTCACTTCTCTGCATACTTCACTCAAAATTCAATTTTTATACCAGTGAAACTGTAGAACTCTGTTCAATAAAGGAATCACTTCTTTTATTATCAGTTTAGCAGAGTAGCAAGGGAGTGAGGGGTTATTTTAAAATTAATTTATAAAAACATATTTTTAATCATCTTTGGAAGCTAATTACATTCTTTCCAATCATGTAACAGTACTGCTCATTAGAGAGTGTAAAATATCAAGAGAGAAAATGTTTATTCCAGAAAGCTTGTCCATTTTACCAAGCTTCAACTTTAAAGTTTTATTCTCACTTCATGCAATTTAATTTTCATTTCTTTGCTGGGCAGTATCCTTTGTCCTCTTTTTCAGTGCAAAACCTTGTTCAGCCCTCCTGGGTACAAATCCTGGTGCTTGAGCTACTCACATGAACATCTTTGTGCTTAAAAATTATTATTGCAGCTGATGTGGGAGGGTGAGTGTAAGGTTATATTTGTTTTTAAATTGAATTATCTTCCTTTTCCATAAAATCTTGCACCAAAGGCTTCCTATAGCCTTCCACAATATAATACCCTATACAATCTAACTTGCAGAAGGAAATATATTTGTCATTTATTACTTGCACACAAGAAACACCCAGCTAAGGAAGCAGAAATTGCTCTGAACTTTCAATGTAAACCTTTCTGAAAGCTGTTTATGAAAGAGTTGGAGGGGGAAAAATGGCTCTCTGTTAAAATTCTTATACAGGGTAGAAAGCAACATGACCCCCTAAATTTGTCTGAAAATGCAGCTCATTCATCTCTAGGAGAACATTAATGAGAATAAAGACTCCAGGTCCTTGGAAGAGCCAGCCAGTATTTGCTCACCAGTGACAGAAACAGAATTATCCAGTAGGTCTTCAACATTTCCTCTATATTCTGGAAAAAGTGAAAATATAGTCTCATGAATAATACTCCTCCAGGTCTTCTTCACAAATCTCATCTCCAGAGTTTCCAAGAGCCTTTTGGACAAATATACTGCAGAAAGAGATGTAAATATGAGTTCTGCATAATTCAAAACATCCCATTTTAGGGGATTTGTCCCCAAAAGGCAGTATAAGTAAAATTAGAGTTTATTTTTGCCGTAATTAAAACCTAATTTAATATAACAATATAAGTATTATACTTGATCAATGCCAAATAATTATGTCCAGGAACTTCTAGGGGAAGCACTTTGATGACACTCTATCTCAACAAAGAGCCATGTTAAATTACTTTGTTTTTGCTTGCTACCCATGAGCCTCCAAGTGCTTTTCAAGAGCCATGAGTGCACCTACTCCTTTTTCATTGAAGAGAGACACAATTGTTGTTATTCTGAGTTATTACAGCTGCAAAGAAAACAAGCCAGATACTTTAACTCCCACTCCTCCTCTCCGAACACTGCTCACTGTGGTGCTTACAGACAAGACTTTTTATGTTCTGAATGACAAAACAAAGTTTTGAAAAGCAAACTGCTGTCAGAAAACCCACAAAGACTCAAACTTGTGTCTGATGGGACCTTGAATACTGTGAGCTTCAATTGCTTATGAAGGTGGAAAGCTTGATTACCAAGAGCATCTTTTCCACTGTGAAATCTGTGACTGTGTCCTGGTCATGGCTGGGGTAGGATTAATGTACTCCATGGTAGCTGGGATGGGGCTGGGTTTGGGATTTGTGCTGGAAACAGAGTTGATATCACAGGGATATTTCCTTGCTGTTGAGCAGAGCTTACACAGAGCCAAGACCTTTTCTGCCTCTCACCCCATCCACCCACCAGTGTGGAGGCCAGGTGGGTACACAAGGCAGGACAGCTGATCCCACTGACCCAAGGGTTGTCCCATCCCGTCCCATCCCATCCCATCCTGTCCCATGCCATGCCATGCCATGCCATGCCATGCCATCCCATCCCATCCCATCCCATCCCATCCATGGTCATGCTCAACATACAGAGCTGTGGGGAGAAGGAGGAAGGGGGGACTTTCTGGATGATGGAGTTTTTCTTCCCAAGTACCAATAACAGGTAATAAACCCCAGATTTCCTGGGTATGGCTATACCTGCCTGCCCTTGGGAAATTATCTCAACTCACAATTTCCTCACTTCTCACTTTCCAATTCTCTTTCTCATCCCACTGTGAGGAAGTGAGCACGAGGCTGCATGGGGCTGAGTAGCAGGCTGAGGTCAGCCAAGACAAACTCTTAATTAACTACCAATTAACTGGGGAGAGGTCATAATACTGAAAATATTTTCAAGTAGAAAAAGCCTTTTTGAGGGCACAATTAAAGCCTAGCTCTGAAGATTTAACAATTACTCCAATTTATGCATATCCTGATTTTATGGGTATTTGCCCTTTCTGTGAAGCTACTTTTTACAGAAAGGCTTTATTCATATAAAGGCTGCTCTGGCAGAACTATTCAGAGAGATTGAATCCCTTTGAAGCATTCAGAATAAAACAGGTTCATTTCAGCAAGGTCAATTTGCTTTTCTGGCTTCAGAGTGTGTGAGATCCAACCAGCACAGAGTGTGCTGCCTCTGTCACTGCAATCCTCTTCCAAACCAGCTCACAGTGCACATTTAAAACAACTCTTAAACTGAACAAATATAGTGCAGGTTTTCATCAGAGATGGATTTTGTTTTTCAAACTGAAGGAGGTCTGAGGAGGTTTACCTAAGTGGGAAACTTTTAATTAAGTAGTTGCTGAGAGTCTTCTTTTGCTGACAGGATAGACAAACTCTGCTCAAGTACCCATTCAGTCAATGAAGTTTTACTTTTTAAAGTGTGTGCTTAGCAAAACCCCAAAGCCTGTATATTTGATAACAGCCAGTGCTATTATGCAGTTTGGTACCACATTGTGTGCATGTTTTCAGAGTTAAAGATGTTTATGTGTAGCCTGTTGTAAACATTACCCTAGTTTAAAGAATGTTTTAAAAAACCAAAATTGTTGCAGTTGCAATCCAAAGGACCATTACACCTTATGAGCCTCCTCTCAATGAATTTAAGGATATTTAACCTCCACCTCCACAGTTCCCCTCTTATCCATACTGGCTAGGGTAAAAAATTTTAGGCTGTCCTTGCTTGGCTGGATTGGAGAAAGCCCTTCAGAAAAATCAGATTTCAAATTCCACGTGACTTGACCTCAGCCCTGCAGCAACTCAGGACAGTGCCAGCTTTGTACACAGCTAATCTGTGCTGTGTGCTCACCTGAGAGACTTCAACAGAGAGTTAAGGAAAGACTGAGAAAGAAAATATTAATGGATTAATTAGCTTCATATTGAAACGGTCTGGTGAGGCTTTCATAAGCTGCTCTGTGAGTGGAGTATGACTGGGAGCCTGAGAGTCTGGTGACCTACAGGATCTTGAGTAGGCAGAAGTCAAACACTGCCTGCACAGGCTCTTGCTCAAGGAAGTTTTAACAACTCTGGTCAGGTGTTATTAAATAATATAATACCTTCCTTTCAGAGAAATTTTAGATAGAAAAATTATAGTAAGAAATAATCCAGGGAGGTTTAGGCTTTTAAAAAAATGCCATAGAACTCTTGAGTTTGTTTGGGGCTTTTTAGGTGCCTTTTTATTTTTATAAAGACTAAATGTGGCAGAGTAAAACTGCAATAGTACATTGTAGAGATGCAATGGGCGACAGAGTAGGCAATTAATAACAGAGAAGCACTGGAAACAGATTATTCCCCAGGGCACACCTGCTGCTTAATTGAAGGTAAAGTCAGTAGGATATCCATAGCAATGGGTATGATCCTGTTATTCAGCCTGTCTTCTATCCTATAGGATTAAAATATAGGCAATCCTGCACTACGCATCTGCACATGAACGACTTATCCACCTTCTTTCTTAGAGGAAATTGAGACTTCTGGGAATCCTAGAGCATGGTTCATCTCACCATAATAATAGAAAACCAGGGAGACCTTGCCTCATCCCCTCTCAAGATTTAGGGAATTTTTGCCTGGGTTTATGCAATGAAAATTACAGCATTCTGTGATTTCTCCTCATATTGCTGTCGTCACAAACAAGTCGGTGAGCAGCTGTTTAGATGTTGCCTCTCCAGCTGAGCTGGTTGCTACTGAGATGGCGACAAAAATCCTGCTGGATAAGCAGATGAAATTTATTTTTGATGTCTTTATTGAGCCTAAGAGCAAACATTGTTCCTATTCCCAGTGGATCCTGTTTGCTGGGAGACTCACTAAGGACAGTGGATAGTGCTTCAGCTACCAAGTAGTTGCTAATTGCATCTCACCTCACCTGATTTAACATAAATGGATCAACCCTTCCAAAACACTTCATCCAGAGCCTCTTTTCAGACTACTTGCAATGCCTACAAGGCTTGATCTCCTCAGCCATGTCTCCAGACAAGCATTTCAGATGCTGAACTCCTCACTGAATGGCCATGACAGCTGCTCTGAAACTTACAGCTGTCCTCAGCCTGAAGTTATTGAGCAATTTAGTGCTGCACTAATTGGCAAGACAGTCTTGTCGCCTTCCCCTACACAAAAAAGCTATTCAGTCTTAGGCCTGGTTCTGAAAAAAGTAAAATTACAGGTAAGCTGTGTAATTTATACTCAGGTACCACAGAAAATTCTTCAAAGCAACAGAGTTCCATTTCTGCACCGAGCTAATTTAACCCAGGTTTAATTGTACCTCAATGCTCCACGGATCACACGAAGCCAGCAAGCAGGAATTCTTAGATGAAGGCAAGGGCTGTATCCCAGGGGTACTTCTGAACATCACTGAACCATCAACTTAATTTTTTATGTTAGGGTTTTTTGTAGGTCCTCTACCTAACAGTATGAATACGGCAGTGTCATAAATGCTCCAAAAATTAAGGCAGGGAGGGGACATAGAGGTAGGAAAGATCTCCAAAGAGGGAGAAAAAGTCAGTGTTTCTATAGAACTACATGAAAGAAGTATTTTAGTTAAAATACAGCCAGATAGACCCTATTCAAAACTTACTGGGTTATTACAAAGCAAAAGAAGCACTAGGCAAGGTGCTTTAAATGCATGAAACCTCGATGTAAGCCATAGATCACGGACAAGATTTAGGAGACAAAAACCAACAGCATGCCTGTTGGAAGCACCTGGAAGATGTATACAGGGTGACACCTGAATGATTCAGGTCTCAGATGTTTAGCAGCCTGGGTGAGCTCTGTGCTGTGCTCTTTAGCCATCTCTCAGAGCTGAGGATGCAGGCAGAGGTCTGCTCCCTTCCCAGCATGGGTTTGAACTGCTCAGCAGTGCTTGACAGCCATGTCCCATGGCACATAGCTCCTCTCCATCCCCTCCTGGCAAACCTCTTCAGGGTACCATTCCCCATATCTCTCCTTCCTAGAAGCACAGTGGCACCATGAAAAATTTCAGTGCCATGCATCAGCACATCAGCTCAGACCAGCAGGATGAATTTGTTAATCTCTGTGGTGCTGTATCCTGGTTTGGAACTCTTGCTCTCAAGGGATCTCAACAATATTGCTTGACATTTAGGTTTGAAATTGAAAGACCTGGACTACAGCAATAAAAAGGCAAATACTAAACCTCTGCATTTCCTGATGAGTATAATTCTGCCTTGCTGTAAAGAAGTTTGGGGTACACCAGTCAGCTGGGCCCCCTGCAGGAACTAAACATCTGCCCTGGCACATACAAAAATATCAAGTCAAAAAACCTGTTTCAGGAAAGAGCAAAGAGTTGAAACAGCTATTTTGGCTTGCGGTTTCAGAATATAATATCTTAATTCTGCCTAAATCCTGCCTTAGGCATGGAACTGTGTTCCAGATCTAGCCCTCAGGACTTGTAAAGTGCAATGACAAATGCTATATGTTACAATTGTAAGTGACGTGCAGTCTCATGTATGCCATAACTAGTATTCCCTTATGCTACTCCACTCTCACACCTAACAGAAATATTACAGATTCACAGATGACTTAGGACAGTAATAGATCAGAATCTGATCCAGGCAGCACACAGAACTGTCACTGAGGATCATACAAGCAGAGTTTTTGTAAAAACCTTCACTGTGTGATGTACCTGGTAAATCACTGATGAGAGGAAATATGGAGCCATTCCCTCTAAAATATATATTATCTTCCTATTAGAGATAGCTCTAAACCTCACTTTTATCTCTAAAAGTCCCTGACCTCTGGCAAGTCCCAGCTTCCAAATTTAGAACAGCATCTGAATTTTGCAGCTGGTCTTTCCATTCATAATGAGCCAAGTCAAAACTGAATACAGCCAAATTAGAGGGGAGTATCAAACTCTGGACACACATCTGAGTTGTGCAGCACAGGCCTCTTTCAAACTCTCATCATGGACATGTAGCTATGGTGTAAAATAATCAATTAAATAACCCAGATCTTTTTTCACAGGAAACCCAGGTAATCCTGCACCAAACAATTGTTAGTGATATTAAGCACAAGCTGTCACATGTATTAATTTAACACAAATTAATCAGCTGAATTGATTGATAGGAGGGTGGGGATCAGACCTGCACTCAAACAAGGTCTACTGGAAGTGAATGAAAGAAAAGCCATCACTCACTTATGAGCCTGTTATCTACTTTGCCAATTCTGTTTAAAAAAAAAACAAAAACACAAAAAATCCACAAAAAAAAAACAAAACCTTAAAATTCACCTCTAGAGAGAAACCTAAAGTTCAGTTGTTCCTCCCATTTCTATTTGCAGCTTTCTTCTCCTAATGTCAACTCCATCTGTCTTCCGCAGGAACTTAATGTCTTTTGAATAGTGTATTTAATCACTTGCAAGTTTGTCCCCTTGTTTGGCTGTACTGTGCCCTTCATCTGTCAGCTTCAGTGCTCACCACACAAAGCACGCTCCCTCCCCCACCACGGATCCTGGCCCTCCTTTTCAGTATATTGTCTTTTATCAGGTCACTCTTCTGTTGTCCTGAGGTTAATTTTTTTCCACCCAACGTGACCCATTTCTGCTTTGTAAGCAAATGAATCCCCCATTGCTCTCTCCTTTTCTATCCCTCATTTTACAGAGAATCCTCTCTGTCTTCTGCTTTACAGGATGTCTTCAGAGCCTGCTCTGGCATCTATGTGCCTATAAGTGTGAATTTTCTTTTTGGAGAAGGATTTACAATTACAGGAAGTGTCTCTTCCAGAAGCAGCAGTTTGTTTAGTTCAGGGCTGTTGTTACACAGTGATTTACTTGATTTTTTTTTTTTTAAGAATCATTTTGCATTATTCATTACTGATAAATTATCCAGGAGCTCACTCAAACTCCATTCACTCACTCATATTATAAATGAATACTAACCCATGGAGCATTCTTCTCCCTTATGCATATACAGGAATTCTAAACAAGTACTGTTATTCCTCTTCTGATTTTGCATCTATAGTTGCAGGGAAGTACAGAGCTATTCAACCCACATGTAAATCTTCATGGCTGGAACACCCTTGACATTTCTTCCTGGCTGCTACAACAGTCTACCCATGGTACTGCATTTTCCTGGTACCACAGAGAAAACCAACCAAACCTCATCAGACATAAGCAAGCTTCCTTTGTTTTTTTCCTTACCCCCTTCGTTACCCTCAGGTGTTTCAGTATGGCTCCACTTTAGGAGAAGGCAACATTTCTATCAATAGTCAATTAGAGGTGTCAGTCAAATTTGGAAACAGGTCCCACTGTATTCTGGAGATAAACCCTCCAGAGCCTGACAGAGAGATGCTTTTGCAAATGTGGGAATCTGTGCCACTGGAGAACGTAGCCCAGGTTTTGCTATGTTTTAATCTGAGCCTAGAGCATTCTGGGACATGGTTTGAAGATTTTATTCTGATATTTTCAGTAAAGCCCAGGTATATTTTGCAATATTCTTCCTCTATGTAAACATATATGTGGTGTTGCCTTCCAATGTCAAACCACAAGGAAGCTGATGGAGCTGTGAAAAATAAAAGCTACAGCTGAAACAACAGTTCTTAATTCCCCAGATGATCAGAATCACTCTCCAGAAATATTAATGGACTGCCCCGTTTCGGTGTTGGGTGCCTCTAGGAGCAAGTTTCATGGGAAGCTTTGATTCAATGCATTTCCATTTGCTTATGCTATAATATTTACCCACTTTATTAGAATAATTGTCCCACTGCTGAATGGAACTAAACTTTTGCATCAGAAGCCAAACATGCTACATATGTTTTGCTCTGGCTAAGATATCCTGATGTTAGCAAGGTGGACAGCTCCATTCTTTGCTGCTCACAGGTCTGGATCACAACACTGTTCCCTGAGGGCATGTAAGGGACTCAGAAAGATGATCCCACTCCACTCCTGAAAAGTGAGCCATTTCCAGTTATCAACATTGCTGGAGAGCACAGTCAGAGAAAACACACTGGCCTATCCATTTTTCATTAGTCACCCATTGCACATTTACTACTGAAGGGAAATAACCTAAATTTATTTGAAAAGTGGGAGCCTTTACAGCTGCAGGAAAGCCTATCTCCTCTCCTGATGGTGAATGACATGATCCTAAACTATCCCAAGGAAACAATTACGGCTGCATCCTGTATTCTCCTGGAGAAATGGGGGAAAATGTACAGATCCAAACTTTCCCTCAGCGGAGAAGGAAAATGTGAACGTTTCTTAGACTTCCAGGCACTAACCATCTCCAGAGAAGCAAATTAATATTGTTTCTGAAGTAGTTTTTTGCACAAACATGAAGGACTGACTGGATTCCATGGCATGAGCAGCTGCTCATCACAAAAAGAAAAATGCCAAATAAAGTAAAACAAAACAAAACCTTACAGACTCAAAACCTTGTGCTAACATTAGATTCTAAGCCTTTATTTTTTCAGATAATATCCATTTTTTCTCACTATTTCTAATTCCAAAAGAAACCTATTCAATTTCAATATTTGCCTTTTCTTTTTTTCTCCCAACTCTTTCCCCCATACTGTTTCTTCCAGAGAATCCACAATGTTGAATCTATCATTACATTCATTTCCATGGCAACAAATGGGATGCCATAAAGAGTGTTTTAATCCAAGGACAGAGTGGTAGATAAAAGTGAGATTCTGAAACACAGAATTCTTGCTCAGTATAAAGGCAATTACAAAAGGACTATAGAATATTACTTGTTGGGCTAATTCTCTTTTATATACACAGAAGTTTCCTCTTCACAAAGGGCATTCTCACCTTTAAGTGTTGAATTCTCAGAAGAATTTTTATGGATAGAGGTGATTTAATATGCTAATATTTATCTCATTTTTCTTGATTATATGACATGCATCTTTTTTCTTATCAGCTGATAAGCTAGTTTATATTAAAATATGAGTAGAAGATGCTATGCTTGATTATCCTCAGTGGCATCTGCTTATTTCAGTAGGCTATGGGGAAACACAATTTATGAGAGCAGAAACAGACTCTCATATTCATAGTGACTTCCAGCTTGATGGATTCCAAAACCCTTAACAAACCAGCATGGATCCAAAAGAAATTAAATTCTTGATGATATCTTGGTTTTTTAAAGTCCCATGGGGTGCTCCCAAAAGGATCCCATGGGACACAGTCTAAAGAAATGCAGGCCTTTATCACCACCTTTCTGCAGTTCAGCACCTTAACCAGCCCTTACTGCATCCAGACCCTCCTGAGGATCTGGAAATAAATAAATTGAAAAATATACAGTTTTCTATCACTGGAACAACCCAAAATTTTGCCAAAAGACTGTTAATATCCAAGAAAAAAATGAAGTACAGAAATATTTCTCCTAACAATTCCAAATTAGCCAGAGACTGCAAATGTAGTTTACTCAGGAGGCAAGCTGCAATCACAGCTGACAGACTTCTGTCAAGCCATGTACTATGAGGAACAGAAAACAAAGTCTAAATGACACTCTAAAACAGCATCAAGAAAACACTAATGTTGTGCCACAAACTGAGGTAAGTGATAAAATGAACACATAAAAGCAGAGATTATACAATTTTTTTTCTAGTGTTTAGGCACACCAGGATAGCTAGTTAAATCCTTTTTCCATGTGGCCTGCCAGAGAATCAGAGTGCATATGGAAGGTCCTGTCCCACCAGGTGCCTCCTTTGATGGTGCTTTTTGCCTCAGCCCTCATGTCCTCCTAACTACAGCCTTTGTATTTCCAAATTCACTTTTCTATAAACATCACAGAAAACGTAAAGAAGTATTGAGGGAGCATTCAAGGTAAGATTTGAACCTAGCTCTGAAGTTTTGAGGGGATGAAAGAGACTGGTGGAAGTTTCCTTAAAGAAGCTCGTTGGAAACTTGATTTAACTGGAAAATAACTGGCATTTCAGAAAAAATGTATAAAAGAGTCTTCTTAAGAAATCCTCCAGCAAGATAAAACTTGTCTAGTCACACAATGTCTCACCACTCACTGAGCAATAAAAGCAGAAATGACAACCACATGAAATTATATTACGTGGAGTAGCTTGAAGTCTGTTCAGAAATTCAGTTTTATGCTCTCACCAAAGCATTTCATCTTTCAAATTACATATTCATTCTCAACTTTTTGTCTCTGTTCTTGCTTTGGTTATTACAGAATTGGGTTTGGGTCTGCTTTGGGTCTGTATTCTGGATTTTTGCTGGAGCGAGTGTTGCTAACCCAGGGATGTTTTACTGTTTTGAGAACAGTATTTCAGATAAATTAATAAATCTTAATACCGTAACTATCAATTGCCAATAAAAGAAATGCCATTTTTCAAGATGATATTCCTCTTTACTGATTTAAATCTCACTTCCAAGGGCCCTTTTACATATTGTTGGTTTTTTCTCTTTAGTCAAATATTTTCTCATGTGCTTAATACTGAATAAACAATTATCTATAGAACTTGAGCCAGAATCAATAACTGTAGGAAAAAATCCATCCAGAGGGCTGTGTGCTCCTTTTCATATTAAGAAAATCACTTCAGTCAAAGAAACTGAGAAACAAACAGTGGGGCAGGGTAGGGAAAATGTGCTTTTTTGAGTGAATTTGAATGTCCCACTGTAAGGATGACTTTGTCATTTTTTGTCTGACCATAGGGGAAAAAAAATCCCAAAACCTACTTATTTCACATAGAAACTCCAAATGGCCTCTTCTGCCTTTTCCTGCAATGTAATTTCAATTGTATAAAGTCACAAACCTGAGCCCCCAGGGGAGTATGCACTGTCCAGCTCCTGTGTGGGACTTGCTAGAGAGAAAGTAATCTGCAATGGTATTGTGTTAATCCTTTGAGATGACATATTAAATATTTTTTCCATCCAGATACATAAAATAATCAAAATAATCAAATAATCAAACAAAATAAATAATCAAATAATAATATTTCGATAGTTACTACAAATTGCTTTTTCTAGACTCCAGTGTGTAGCCCACCAAGTGATCCTTAACTTCTCCACACAGGACTCACAGAGAAGCCTGTAGAAGCACATTTCTGTAGAAATGTTTCCTAGAAATGTCTTTTTTATAACTGCTAAAATGCCTAAAGCAAATCACACTGTGTATTGCAAGGAAGCTCACGGGTAGATGTTGGAATGTCTTTATTTCAACAAATGGAATACATATATTCCCCATGTTCTTTCATTTAGATCTCAGTGATACTTTTATATCTTCTTTGCTTGCTTTTTTAATCATTTACAGCCTCTGAGAAAAATAGGAATAGTCCTCTATAAAGTGGGATGTGAAAAGCCAGCTCTACAGTGCTTCTTCCACCCTAAATGTTACATTTGCACACAGTTAATAGCAAGACATTTAAAGAACAGTGCAATACTAGTCTTCATTCAGCTCTCACTGAGGGGAACAAGAAACACACCTACCAAAAATTAAGGCTTATTTCATGTCTGCTTCATGCCTGAGTGTCTCTGTTATATAACTGAACTAAAATCTGTGGTCTTCTACTGACATTAACTGGCAGATCTTTTCCTGGCTAAATACAAAGACATGAAGAAACATAATACACGTGCTAAAATGTTGGGGTTTCTTTTGCGATCTGAGGGCAAATATCTGAGCTCCTGCCACAAACCTCTCCAAGGAATGTGAGGGTGAGCCTCAGCCTGGGGCACTCAGTGGGTGAGCCCTTCATTGCACAGCCCGCTGTGGACACTGACACATCCAGATCTTCACACCTGGGCTGGCCACCTCCCCCCTGGGATGCTTTTTGGATCTTTTTATCAAATAGTTGACTCAGTCACTAACTGTGGTGGGGAAAAAAATTCCAACAAATCAAAAGGCACTGCAATACAAGCTTTGGTTAATGCTACAAGAGCTCAGGACTCGCTATATGCATACACAAAATATATGGGGACCATTGTCCCTGGTTTGACCTTAAAGTATGGAAGGATGATGTCACCTTCAATGCCCACTAGTCATTTCTCCATGTTTTTAAAAGCAAGTTATGGCACTTTGGGCTGGAAAGGACATGCTGGAATGATGTCTTCCTCCATCAGAAGCAAGAACTCACAGCACCAGCACAAGGTTCAAAAGGAACTTGATAATAGGCAGAAATCAGTAATATTTTTATGCCCAAACTCAACAGCATATTATAACATAGACTGGGACTCCCAGTTTATCCTCTGACCCTTTTTCCCAGACCTTCAGCATAGCCACCAGACAGGTGGCAGCAGCAACAGGCAAAACATGTCTTTAATCTGAAATTTACAGATGGAACTGTTGATAAAAATAAGCATGAACCTTGGAATCTGTTTCTTCCATGGAATAAAGGTTTGTTGTATCAATAGCCACAATTACAAGCAAGCCATTAAAAATTAACAAACCCATACCCTTAAATATAATGTACATATATGTTTAACAGCCTATGAATAACAGCCCTGAGACTACACGTGGCTGAACATTTAATGTAGAGAGCCTTCATTTCCTCCTGTCAAAATAACTCAGGTTTTGTTATTGAAGAGGTAGGAAACAAGATTAATGGTCCCATGGCTGTGAGTTATTTTTAGCCTGTTTCTCTCTCTACAATGTATTGTTTGCTTGCGTGGTGTAAAGCAAATGAGAAATTATATGAAATACACTTGGTTACTACATTTGTCTGGCCATTAATTTCACTATGAAGGATAATGTACATCAATAATCATTTACCTGTAAAAAGTCTCAAGTTGCAGCTTTTTGCTGAGATATTCAAAATGATGTAGAGGAATTGCTGTTATCCTCATTAATTTTAATACAAGGTATGTGTCTAAATCATTCCTCCATATCCCAAGATTGTTTAGTAATCTCAACCCATTTTTCTTAATGACATGATTTTGCTTAATTATGTAAAAATGCAGCATGATTTGGCTATTTAACATCTTCTTAACTTTATATTACTACAGAAGATGAAAGAAAATAGAACCATATCTGCATTTGACATGGAAAAACACAGCGTGATGATTCTTTGCCAGTGCTTTTTCACAGTGTAGGCTAAGAAACCTTGATGATTTATATTTAAAGGTCATTATTTTGAGAGACCAGCAGTGCCACTGATCAAAACATCAGAGATGATTTAATTTCAAAGTTATCACTGAATAATTAACTTAAAACTCAGACACAATCAATATGCAAAACACTGAGATGGTATTTGACAGCTCCTACATTCCTTTTAATATTTTATGTTTATGTGGGTAGATTAGTAAGAAAATCTAATTGAATTAGCAACATCATAATTTGAAACATGGATATCTAAGTTTCAGTGGATGGTCACTGTAAACAGCGAAGTAATTCAATGGGTCAGATTGAAATATAGTCAATATACCACCCTACACACTCACAAAATAACAAAATGGAATATAAAAGCACAAGGGAAAATATCTAATAGCCATATAATTTTAAAACATCAAAACAAATTGGATATTTGATTACTATGTCATGATTCTTTCAGGAAAAAAAAGTGAAGTATTTTTGCTTTAACTTTAAAAATTATTAAATTATTTGTGGGTAGAACTTGGTAAGCTTTTACAGTAAGAGACCATTTCATGTCTAAGCAACTACAGGGAGGAATTAACACCTGAAACAGCTCAGCAAACTGGCACTGCCGGTGTTATGGGGAGGCAGTGGGGGTAATCAAGGAGTGATCAGGCAGGGAGCTAGGGATGCTCTCCATTCAGAGCACCAAGAACAAGCCAGAACAGAGAGTCAGAGAAAGGCAAGGGTTGGGAGGGAGCTCCCAGACCCTTTAGTTCCACCCTCCCTGCCACAGGCAGGGGTGCCACCCAGCAGCTCAGGCTGTGTGTCAGGTGTGGGACACAGGAGAAGTTGGAGCACTGATCCAACTCACTTTTCACTCATCGAGCTGCAGACCACTTCAGATTCTTGCAGTAAAGACCTTCTCAGCTTTAAGCTCTTCACAGGTGAAGAAACTCTCCAGACAGCCTCATCCTGCTGTCACCAACTCTGCTCTGAACAGCAGTAGGGACAGCTCCTGTAACACAGTGAGCTCTTGTCAAGGTAATCAGGACATTGTCCTGGTGGGTGAATAATATCTGAACTGCAAACATGTCCAAAAAGTAAATAAAGTGTGTGATCTGACTACCTTTGGAGAGACAGAGTGGGGGAAAAATAGCACTGTGTATCAAAATGCTTTGTTCCTTTTAAAGACAGTCCTGGGTAGATGAAAGCTGAAGGATGTTCCCACACTAAGTAAATTGATAAAATACAGGAGACAAGATAAAGGCAAAGAGATGAAAGCAAGTATTTAAAGAGCTTTTCCATCTCTATCATTAACAAGAGAGCCAAGTGTCCAGCAGGATGGAGTGCACCTGATCTCTGATCACCCCTGCGTCTCACAGGGCACACGTAAAGGAAGCTCACAGCTCCAGAAGATGCTGTGAGGCAGCCCAAATATCACACATCACACCACAAAGGGGAGCTGGAAGTCACAGGGTAAACTCACTGTGCTGCATGTGTGTGCTTCAGCTGAGCCATTATCCAGATTTCAGCAACAGACTGGTTTAGTTTTAACAGGTGGAGCCTTAAAAGAGGATCTAGAAGGGATAAAAAAACAGAAGCACTATTAGAAAATAATAGATAAATTCTCTCCTTTTTTTGCATGGTGCCTTACAAGACTTGATCCAAAGCCCACTAAAGTCAAAGAAATATTCCACTAATTTCTGAAGTCAAACTGAGAGGCTGATCAAATCCTGATGAAGTAATGCCTTGATTTATAAACCCTCCATTTCTGGACAGTCTCACAAACACTGTCATTGGGCAAGTTGTTCTGTATCACTGCTTTTTAAAGAACAGTAGACAGAAAGGCTGGTAAAACCATACAGCAAATTGACTAATATTATTACAGTTACTGACTATTATTATTACAGTTATTGACTAATATTATTACAGTTATGGTCCAGTAGCTGAATAATCAAACTGGAGCCTTTAACTGTAGGCACTTAAATATGAATCTAACCATGCAAACAGCAGACTGGTACTGCTCTAAGCTGTCACAATTCAGGTAACTGAGACCATTTGGTGCTGCTCAATGCCTGAGTTGCTGAGTAATAAGTATCTGAAGTTATATATGACCAGCTGCAAATGGGGGTCCCAGGCAGCTGAAAACCTTAGCTGACAGCAGCTTCTGCACTGGTTTTCATTGTTAGACTGTAAAAAGCTAATTCTCATTGGGAGAAGGATAAAAAAGAATTTTTTAGGGTTTCTTAAGTCCCAAATGGAGCCCACTATGCCTCTGGCTGGGAATGCTCCTCCAAAAATTGTTTCTCAGACTTCAAAAATACAGTACAAGATTTGACTGCAACATAAATGCAGTGGTCTTTGGTTCTGAGCATTTTATACTAAGGCAGAGCATCACCAGGAAGTGAAAATGAAACTAAAGTTGTACCACCCTCATTGCGGTACTTTCCAAGTGTCCAGGTGTGCATTTTCTTTGCTCTTCCAAACACTTGCTCCTGGAAAGGTTTGAGTGATCCTACCTAACACACCACAGGTAACAAACTCAAAAACAGCTGTTAGAGGAGTATGAGGGACTTATATGAGAATTAGCCACATTTTTAGGGTTAATTTTGTCTGAGATTAAGGGAAGAACTTAAAGAGTCGTACTTGAAGGATTGCACCCAAAATACTCTTGAGAAAGAATTATAAGAGATGTGGTCAGAATCTGACACTCCTCGTTTTAACATCGCTGGGAAGAAATGGAAATGTAGGGGATGACAATTCTGGCACTTTGGGGTATGATATCCAGCTCACTGGTTTTGCTTGGACCTTTTGGATGAGGTCCAGGCAAAACTAGTGAGCAATCAAACTTTATCAAGGACACCACAAGACAGTTAAAACCCCCAAGATTCATTGTAGTCCCAGTGAGTCACAAGCTGTATAATTTTCATAAATTTCAGTTGAAGATGAAAGAGGATCATGGCTATGTCTAAATCAATGGACCCAGAAACAGTTCCAAGATATTAAATACAGGTCTGTGCCCTTGAACACCATGGCTCCATTACTGAGAGAGATTTTTTGCATGCAACAGCCATCCTGCTCTGACTTCCACTGAAAAGAAACCCAGCCCACAGATCAGTATCTTCTGGCCATGTCCTTGGTCTGGAACAACCAACCCAGGAAGGCACATAGCTAAGTCAGCCAGAGGCAACATATCTGTCATCCCAAATTCTCCTCTCCAATGAGAACCAAGCAGAGTAATTAAACAGATCAATATTGGATCAATACACAATACTGAACTATCGTGTATTAGTTTGATTTTCTCACAGCACTTGATTTTGTTTCATTAAAAGTGACTTTGTGAGTAAATATTTTACAAAATTGAGTGGAAAGCTTCATAGGAATAGAAAAAACCAAAGGCAGTCCATGGACATGGAAGGTAATGTTTTGAAAACTTCATTTTCATAAGAAGTTTTAATTTCTCTGGTGAATCAGGCCCCGAATAAGATAAACATATTTTTGTTAGGCATAGATTACACACACCCCTTTCACATTTCTAAAGAAATGGCTACAGGAAACATTTTGTCCAAATTAGAGGTGAACTTCCATATTAGATCATATCTTAATCCCCTTGAAGCTTCTACATCACACTGCCAATCTACAAATCTTAAAGAGAATTTATGTGTAGTTTAGGTATGTTTAAGACTCCTCAGATCATTTTTAAGGTATAAACTTCTGTCAGCAAAAACAAAATTGTGAACCCTCCCTCTCGAGTACTATGGTGCCTCCTAAACATGGTCCCTTTGCACAGGGCTACAGCACAGTTATTCTGTTTTTCTCTCAAACTGCATGACTACAAAAATTAATGATTTCTTGCTTTCGCTTATTTTATAAGGTATTTCTTTCCACAAAGTATTCTTTCACCTTAACTGCACTGATAGAGCATTGTTGGGAAAAGAGAGATGAAACATTTTCATCAATAGGTAGGAAGGATGAAAGGAAAATAATGGATTTTGAATTAACATTAAAACATGAAAGTGAGTTGAGGGTTTTTTGGGGTTTTTTTTTTGTGTGTTATGAAACGATTCTGTAAGTCATACAGCATTCCCCAAAATGTTGCACATTTTTCGTATCTTTGCTGTGTTTGAAAAAGTAGATACCTCCTCAAAATGGAATTAACAGGCTGTATCCACTCATGGGAGCCTCACTCTGTCTGCCAAGCTCATTCTCAGAAAGTGACTCTGAATGATCGGGTTAAGCACATATTTAAGGACAAGCTAGAAGAATACTTTAAAAAAAAAAAAGGATTCATCCTATCCAAAGGGGAATTTAAATGTTTCCAAGCACTGGAGCCAGCAAAGCTGCTGAAATATGAGATAACATTCAGCAGAGGATCCCTCTATCAGGATATGACTCTGAATGTGACTTTCATTATTGCTTGTTTTCCACAAAAGAGCCGGGCACAAGGTCAGGGGCATGACAATCCCACAAAGAGAAAGTAGGTCTTGGCTCAAATGCTAGGCTGGATGTTAAAAGCAGAGAAAAAAATCTAAAATTATCCAAAGAGGGCTACAGGTGATGGCAGGTACTATGGAATATGGAGGAAAAGGACCATTTTAAAATTCGCTCTTGAGCATGAATAAAAATCTAAAAGCCCCAGAGCAGCAGTTTCTGCATTAGATTCTCTGTCAAAAGCAGGCAAAGGGATTTGAAATTCTTGACTAGAGTATAAATATTTGCAGGATCTGCACACAAATTGTACCATCACCTCCTTGAACAGGTTTCTGTAGATATGGTAAATGACACCACTGATGTATTGGGTCCTGTGCTCTGCCAGGAGGTCAATTTAGGGTAATTTTGGTGAAAAAATGTCTAAGAGACTGCCAGCTAGGAGTCCTGTACATATGTTTGTCTTCTGCTTCTGCCCTTATCTCTGAAACTCCTGGCTGAGGATGCACTGGACCCCCTTGGATCACACTGCATCCATCAGATCTCATTAAATCCTCATTAAATCCACCCTGCATCCATCAGATCTCATTAAATCCACCCTGCATCCATGAGATCTCATTAAATCCTTCCATGCTGAAGCAAGGAGTGTTTGTCTTACATTTTCCATAATGTTAAGGGGTGCATGTGGGTCTAGCCCACACTATCTGAATTCCTTTGCAGCTGCAGCTAGTGGTGAGAAACATCAAAAAACCTGTCCTATCACACCACTGGCAATGCAAAAATGAGGTTGTATTTATATCTATTTTTTTTTTAGACTTTAAGCACAAATGTACAGTGTGGCACTGTATAATCTGACATATCCACCATTAGGCAAGATTTATTCATTCAAGTTCTGTGTTTTCCCAGCCTTTGTCTGTGCTCCTTTCTTTGCACCCAATAACATGTTAAGAATAGATACTATTTCTTTTTTATATGATAACAAAGCAGTTTCTACAAGAAAGCCTTGTTTATTATCTGGCTCTGCAGTTCTAGGATAATACAAACCAAAAAATAATAAAACCTAATAATAATAGCAATGAAAATAACAACAGAATATTGCCAACAGAAAAGTAGACATGGAAGATAAACAAAGCATGCATCCTTGACTACACAAATACAAAATCAATGTGCAAATACATTCATAAATTAAAGCATTGAGTTCTGCTCAGTGTTATTTCTGAAGCTGCATAATTCTTTTCTTTTCTGTGTTGTACTGAATTATAGCCCAGTCTTATGTGAATTCCATGCAAAAAAGTTCATTTAACTTGCAAGTTTCATGAGTTTTAGTAAGAGTAATCATTGGGACTGCTATACTTATTATACAACACAGATTTTTTTTCTTCTTTAAAAAATATAAATAATCTGAATATAAATAAAAGAAAATGTAATACAATTACATTGTGTTTAGTAAATGGTAAAAGGGAAAAAATAATAGTTTGTTATCCCATCCTATACTGAAATAATTTGAAAACTATTTAGGAGTGAAAATGACAATGAAGAAAAATCAGAAATCCAGTGTAACTGATTTCCAGAACCTAAAAGGGCTAAATTCACCAGGATGCCTTTTCAGATCTACAGTTTTGTTGAGCCTGCCAGATCTCTGGCAGCTTCACCAGCTGACTCTCTGCTTTGTGAGCGAGATCCAAGCCTACCCTCTCTACTCTTGAGCTAACCATCATTTTCACAAACTCAAATTGCAGCCTGTGCTGCATATGGAAGGCTCCTACTTCACATGGACAGAAGTTGAAATTGTAAAGTCATCAAGCACAGTGCACTTTGCCAGTGCAATGCTAGTTCAGAAACACCTCTGCTAAACACCTGACCTGCTGTGAAAATGCACAGTATTCAGCAGCCTTTAAAATTTTCCATTTGTCACCCACAGTGAAGAAAGGAGGAAGTGAAGTGCTTCATACAGACTGGAGGATAAAAAAAAACCACACTGAGACAATTTATTTTAGCTCCTTTAAAGGCCTTTTGATAATGTTCCAGAAAGGCACCCTGGGGCTTCTTCACCTGTGGATCAGTGCACCCCCTTTCCACAGCGATGTTTAATCGCTCCCCAAGGGGACCAGGAGGAAGTTCTAAATATACCCACCAAAAAAGAATGCTCTGAAGAACTAGGCCCCACAGTTTCCATTACTATCACACAGAAAACCATGGTGAACTTTGGGGTTTGCTCATTTAGCAAAATCTGAGCCCAGAGAGAGGGAGAGAGCAAAGAAGTGGAAGCCAAAAAATGGGTCACTACCATGAAGGACACTACAGTGCTATTGAGCGTGTGAGGTTGAACCTGTAAACTATGAACAGTTACTAGCAAAAATGGCTTTAAACTACACTGGATTACACCATCAATTTGGAGGAAATAGTTGGTTTAGAAAAAGAGTCCTAAGGATTTCAGTTAACTGCTTGCACAGTGGGCTATAAAGTGACCTGCAGAGTGCTCAGCAAGAGCATATTGGAATAAATGAAGAGTGAATCATTTTGGTGAATGAAAAGCTGAAAGCCCCCTCAGCAAAGAGAAAAAAGGAAAAATTGGGGAAAAACTGAAGAGGATCATCAGCTAATCTCTTTTCTATAATATTTAGGATAGAAAAGGAAACATGTTGAACAAAAATAAGACAAAACACACATTTCAGATTCTCAAGAAATGCTTAAATTCTGCATGGAAATGCATTTACATAAATACTCAAGCTGTAAACATCTACAGTACTCATGCAAATACGCTTTTCCAGAATTTTCAGGCTAGAAAAAATTGTGCAACTCATGCTCCCATCCAGATGAAGTTGTAACTTCCTATTCAGGGACCAGGAATGATCCAGCTTAAGAGAATCAGTCCTGGACAGTGGCCAGGAGTTTACAAACAGAGAAGATTCAGGAAAGTCTGTTAGAAAGCAAGCCAAGTGCCAAAACCAGAAAGAGGAGTACAACACAGAAAGTTTTGAAAGAAAAGTCAGTATCCACCACAAGGTGTACTACAGAGAATGTTTCTGACACTTCCAGCAGGAGTAATACTGTAAGTGTTTATCAACATAAATATTTCCAGCACTTTCCCTTCCTACCAATTAGCAGGCAGCCCCGTCTGATCTCTGGTGCAGAAGAGCTCAGTGCTGAACCCTCAAACCCAAGCTGCTCATCCCCTGCAGCACTCAGTGCCCAGTGCTCAGCAAAACCCCTCGTGGGCATCACTGCAGAGCAAGAAAGGAGATCAAAAGGCTAAGGCAAATTAAGAAAAACTGTGGCTGATCTAGCAGAGAGTAAGAAAATGTTTCCTTTGTGATTTTTGAAGTCAAACAGGATGCAACTAAGGCAGTGAGAAGGAACAGAGGAGCATACTGGGAAGGAACTACATGGAAGGAGCTCACATATATCCAAAGGAGCTACAGAGCTTAAACTAAACCTGATTGCAGAAGTGTTTGTTACAGGGGTGGCAAGAGAAGGGCAAATTTCACAGGTGGTGGGAAAGATAGGGAAGGAAAATTTAGTTGAGTTGTTGGTGGAAAAGTTAGAAGTGACAGGGGACCAAATTACAATCTGTCATAAACAACTGTTACACTGAATTTTCCCAGTTACCACCAGCAGATGTTCCATCCTCAAGCTGGAAAAAGTGCATTGGATGGAAGAGAGCAGGAGGCCTGACAATAGCAGAGGAGAGAGGGATTATGGGAGAAACCACTGAAAAATACAGCCTTATCTAATACTGCAAACTGAGTTTAAGCAGGGTACACAGCTCTCCAGGATGACAAAAGTACACCAAAATGTAATTTAAAAAACTGGAACACCAAGAAATGCCTTCATAGTGTACAGGTTTTCCTCCAGAAGTTTTTAAAGATAATTTGTCACTTTTTATAAATGTCAAGAAAACTTTGCTTTGTCTGCAACATCTTTGGATTTATTGCCAAAACTGTCATAGAAACAGCACTAGCAGTTTGATCCAAAGGTCACCAAAGTCAGTAGAAAGAGCAGCATTTTTTTCATAGGGATTTGGATAAAACAAAAATAAACTCTGTGCATATTTTAATACAGAATAAACAAAATTCAACAGAGAATTACAAGAAAAAAGACAGGGGAAAATTATATTCACTGGGTTACTTTTTCCTCTGCCCTTAAAACAGCTGTTTTCAGAAGAGAAAGAAAGGCAAATTCCCTTTCAGTGCAGCCTATTTAAGTGCAGCAAAGATTACACTCTCCATAATCCTATGCCTCTCCTTTATTAAATAGTCCTGCTTTGAGCTGCTTCTGTGCTTCTCTTGGGATGGCATGGAGCATATAATTGGATCCACTTCATATGGAGAAAAGAGCCTGTTAACCAGCAGTTGGAGCAGCAGATGCTTGTTCACTCGTGAAAATGAAGACAGAAAGTTTCCATCAATCATTTAAAACTCCAAACATACAGGCTGGGTTTGCTCTCAACAGCTTTGCTGTGCATGCGATTTTTCCCTTTCTAAACCCACTACCCAGGCTTTCAAAAAATAATTCATTGCCCTTAAATAATGGTGTAACTGTTAATGAGAAGCACAAAAGCCCTCCCTGGCAGTTGGCAGTGCTGCCTTTGCTGTCTGTCACTACAGGAATTGTATCTCAGAACAGGTTGGGACAATGCAGCATCCAAATGAAGGCCCCTGGTGATGTATTGATTGAGATGGAACTGTCCAAAAAGTTCAAAATGAGTTCAAAATTCAGCCAGCTTTTATTTGACTATGCAAAGGGGAAAAGGACTAGCAAAGAGAGAAGATGTTAGACATGGTGTAGCACATCTCACTTTTGGCAGTGATACAGGTGGTCTGAGTAAACTGGGGCAAAGTCATGATCCTGATGAAAGACTGCTGCCCTCTGCAAAAGACAAAAATGTTTCTTTCCTTGAATCACACCTGCAGTCCTCTGCTCTCACGTGGCCAAGATGCACGGGGCTAATAATGAATTTCAGGGTCAAATCATTGCAAAGGCTGCTTCTCTGCCTAAGGACTTCCAAATGAGCACCAGAGTTATGCTTATGATCAGCATTTTTCCTCCTTTTTCCCCAGCTTCTCTGCCTTTATTAACCCACAAAGCTTCTTTACACCCTGGATAAGGGATTAAATTAGAAGTAGACATGTTTACATGATAGATAGTGCATTGTTTATTATGGCAATCTCCCACCCAAAGCATCTCTTCCATCAGAATTAGGATGGAATAATAAGGCCATACCTTCATGTTTTAAGCTTGTTTGCATGCTTTCATGTCTGTTACCCCAACACAGTGCACCAAATCTCTCATCATCTGGGTAATTTGGCCTTATTTTTAGAAACCACCTTTTTCCCTATTTCCATAGGTTACATAAAGGATTCAGACTTCACAGCCAGAGCTTTTCCTGTTGCCCACAAGAACGACATCAGCTGCTTTGCCTTTGGGGCTTTAGGCACGTGGGGAAAACAAACAGGATTTGGGAAACACAGTGATATTTTCTCGAAATAGCTTGCTTGCTCCTTTGGCATTATGCAAAGCCTGTGCAAGACTGCAGGCGACCAAAGCAGCCACCAAGGGACAGCAGGCAATCAAAGCAAGCGCAGCTTTAGCATCTAAGAAACAGAATTCAACTGAAGTAGGAAAATGGCTGCATTAGCCTTACAATTTCACCTAGCATTCAAATGATTTTCAAGTCATTTGGAAATTGGAAAAGGCAATTAATTAATTTCACATTTTTCAGAAACTTGTGTGTTAACAAGCATAAAAAAGTTGGGGTTTTTTTGCTTTTTTTTTTTATTTTTCTGGTGAAAATTAGCTGGAAGGAGTAATTTTCCTAGGAATCAGCAATGCACCCAACAAAAAGATCAAGTTTTAAGCTTCCATCTCATTCTTCCCTACATCCTCCCAATAAAAACACAGCAGATTTCAAAGACTAGTGGGAGTTTAAGCAGGACTATCAGGGCTGATTTCATTCTTTTGTTTCATGTAACTACAAAGTAAATTCTCACATTTCAAAATAAATCTAAACAAAATGAAGAGAACATGAGGTCTATAAGTCACTAACAGGAGTTCAACTCTTCCTCACAGCTTCTTCTTATTTTTGTCTGGCCCTGTATTACATCTTCCATGAATAATAGAAGGTAAAAACAAGAATATATTTTTACTCCTATTTTAAAAAGATTTTTTTAAAATATATTTTTTACCCAAACCAGTAATTTTTTTTGCCTTGATGAAGGGGACTGTTTTAAACTTCAGCACTGGAATACAAGGGAGCTGGAGCTCCCTGACATCAGCCCAGCTGAGCCAGCTGCCCTGGGTGGTGTGGGACACTGCAGCAGGGGAGTCCCCCTGGAGCTGGCGCTCCTTTGCAGGTTGGAATTTGTGCCAACTGGGGTTTCCTGGGAGGAGAGGAGCTGGCTCAGTCCTGGCAGGTTTCCTGGCATCCCGCCTCCCTTCTGCACAGCAGGGCTCAAATATGATATGAGTGCATGGCTGATGGGCTTGGTAAACAAATTTAGGACATTTAACATGGAGGTGGCTCAGGACGGCCAGAAAGAGCACTGAGCAGAGCCAAGGGGACCCCACAGCATCTCCCTGCACAGGTCTGGGGTGATCCAAGCCAGCCACTCTCTGCAGATCAGGCAATAGAGGGAGTGATGCCTCTGACTGGTATTTGCCACTTCCCAGCAACCATTAGATGAAGGAATGAATTGCACAAATGCAGAAGGAACTTCTGTATTGAATAATCTGCAAAGATTCAGACACTGAGTTACCCAGAGAGTTTGTGGAGTCTCATTTTCTGCAGGTATTCCAAACCCACCTGGATGAAATCCTACCCAGCCCCTGTTAGCAGGAGGGCTGGGCTAGGTGATCTCCAGAGGTTCCTTCCAACCCCAACCGTTCTGTGACTGAGAATTCTGCTGTGAGGGAGAGCCAGGATAACTCCAGCCCTTCCCCCCAGTAAGCCTTTTTTTCTTACTGACTCTGCTACTCAATCCATTTCTGTCCACCTGCCAAAAGAAAAGAGGCCCAAAAGCACAAGGTAAATCATAATAAATCTACCATTTCCCCAATACCCTAATTTATGCCTTTATTTTGCTCCAGTAAGGAAATAATGAGACAGAGAAACATAACCTCATTTATAAAACTTGTTTGCCAAGAGGAGGGGGTTCTGTTTCTTCCAGCAACCTGGAGTTAGCATAACAACACTAGAGAGATTAAATACGACAGATTTTTATGATGTATTGCTTCCTATTTATTGCAGAATACATAACTGTGTCCAAAAGAGAAACAAGAAGGTGGCTACATGAAGTCTCACACAATTTTAATAAGTTTTGACTGGCAAAGCACAACAAGCCTGTCAATACAAGTCCAAGTTTGCTGTGTGCCAGCAGTACACAGATCCCAGAGTGAGAGATGCCAAAACTGAAGAGGTGCTGCAAAAAGAGGAAAGAAAGGTGGAGAGAAGGACTCTGGGATGCTTCAGGTATCTTATTATAATATAGATTTGATTTTGATATTGGTGTATATATATATATATATATACACATATACATATATATACACACACCAATCTATATATTGATAGATTGGTATTTTGATAGAAAACACCCTGTGGCAAATCTGTTACACTAAGTGTCCTCTCTCAAATCAAATATCAAGCTTTTAAATTAAGAATAATAAAAAACATTGAGCAATACATGTCAAAAATAGGCAGCGATGCTCCCATGTATTCACATCACGTAAATACTGGACTGATTATTAGGCTGCAACTTCTAACAGTAAGAAGAAGAAAATTTAAGAAAAATAGAATATTTTCTACATAGATTTACTTTGGATGTGTTGAATCATGTGAACTGATCACTGGAGGAATAGAAATGTGATGTCTAAGTTTGACATGAAAACAGTAGGTATTTGAAGTTTAAAATAAAAGACACTTTTAAAAGAAAATACAAACAATAAAAGAAGTAAATGTATTAGTGGAGTTCCTTACTTAAAAAAAAAAACAAAAACTTTATGTATAGCTGATGTTTATATCCCAGTATTTTTTTTCTTTCAGCAGCTAGAAGTTTGAAAAACTCAAGTTTCCATTGTGTATTTAGAAGCATCTGCTGAGTTAGGAATGCCCTTTCTAGTGACACCAAAAAATCCTAAGTAACGTGGGTATTTCTGAGAACCACAATATAAACTACACCATGCTGAAAGGAGTCTGTCCCTGATTGAGAAGTTTTGATTGGAATCCTGATTCCAGGGCTGTCTCTTGTAACACACAGTCATTTACTTCAGGAAAAAGCCCATTAAAGCCTAAGGCAAGTAAATTCACAGCTAAACCTTCTGCTACTGAGTAGTTGTTTTCAAAGCCAAAGGTCTTTTTATATTTTAAAGTTTTGAAAAAAAAAAGATTTTGTTTACCTTTCTAATGTTTCAATGGGAAGTATAAATAACACAGCTATAAAGACAGCTCATTTTCCTCTCTCCCCAGTGACCTTTTCCACAGATTGATCTACAAGAGAAAACATCTCTGGCTCTAGCTCTCAGTACACTCACCCTGAGAGCCACTGTTAATAGACTCAGCTGTGTCCAGGTGTGACACAGTCAAGCTCTCCACAGACAGATGGGGACATTGGCACAGCTGGGGACTTTATCAGGATATGGACACATACCATAGAATCAGAAAATGGTTTGGGTTGGAAGTGACTTTTAAAGTTCTACTGGTCCAACCCTGCATGGCAGGGACATCTTCCACTAGACCAGAGCCCCATCCAACCTGGCCCTGAACATTTCCAGGGATGGAGCATCCACAACTTCTCTAGGAAAGCTGTTCCAGTCCCTCACCACATTCACAGCAAAGAATTTATTTCTAAAATCTAATCTAACTCTATCCACTTTGGAGTTTAAAACCATTGCCCCTTGCCCTATCACTACTTGTAAAAAGTATTTTTCAGGCTTACAAACCCTTAGAAGATATATAAAGGTCACCATAAAGCTTCCCAGGGCCTCATCATCTCCAGAGATGACACATTTTTCAGAAACTAACATTTTATGACATTCCTTTACAGTGAGTGATTAATCCTGAAGCTTTCATCTGAAGTGCTTTTGCAGATTTTGATGCTTATACAAGATTTGCAATGAAGCAAGAACTCTAAAGAGATGGCATGATGTATGAGGCACAGTCCTGGTAACAGTGCAGTGAGACTCCAGGAAGGGAAGCAGGATCCATTTTCCAACAATCTTTGGTCTAGATTCTTTAAAAGGGACTTCTTTCCCATAGTAAGAATTACCTTGAAATGTATTTGCACAGTTTTTTAAATTAAATTTTCTAATGCTGGAACTCAGCACGAGTTTCTTTTAACTATTTTTCAATAGTCAAAATTTTCAAAAATTTCCCCAGCTTTTCCTCGGAAAGTCAGTACCCCAAAAATATGTAAAAAAATTACAAAGAATGCTAAAATTAAAATATTAACAATATAAAATATTAATCTGTAAACCATTTCAGGGATCACAAGTGTTCCAGGCCTCTCAAACACAAGCTTTTCTGTAAAATGTGGATGGGGGATTCTACTGTTACACACCTCCAGACTGGGAGGAAAAGATGCAGTGGCATCACTTGAAATACATGGTTATTCAATTTTATTGATAAGACACAAGTAATATCTTTAAGGTCACAGGCATGGACATCTCCCACTATAAGTTGCTATATAATTGCAGGCTCCAAAGGCAATTAACACATCTGCAATTGGAGGATGTTCTTTCATCCCAGTGATCAAGCAGGAGGATACAGCCCACGCTACCATCAGGTCTCAGTCTTGTTTTAGTGGCTGGTAAAATATTAGTTCTATTAAAGTTGGCAGGTTAAGGCTGGAGGCTTAAACTCTTCAAAGGCACCTGCATGTTTTTCAATTACCTGAGTGTTAACAGGAGACCACAGAGGACCCAGACAAGCCCCTGAGGCATCCAAATGTCTTTGGATGTGCAGCCTTGTGCCTAATAGTCGCAAAGGGATTTTGTTAGAAATGCACAGAATGGTTGCCCCCAGCCAGGTGGATCCAGCTCTGCTGGGCCACCTGCAAATCCTGGGGTGTTTTAGAATTGGGTGTTGCTGGTTCAAAGTGCCTTTGTGGGTGACAGCCTTTACAGCCTGCAGCAGCAGCTCAGGTTTAGCTCCTATTTAAAATAAACAGGAATCTAATCCCTGGTGCCAACTAGCCTTGCATCTGGGGTTTAAAGGGAAGCTTCAGACTCACTCCCTTGTAATGACCTACATTGAAATGGTTCTCAGTGGAATAATTCAATTAATTCAGGCAGTTATCAGCTGGATCCTTCTCCTCACCTCTTTTTGGCTCTAGCTGTTTTATTGCCATTCTTCTTATCTTACGAAACAGAAGCAAAAAATTCCCACAAAGTATTTCTTAGATGAGGCTAAGCCACTGAGCTTGAATGAAATTATTTTGGGTAATGGCTTGAACTTGAGGAATTCTTCTTTTTAATACTAATTATATTTGTTCTTAAAGAACATGAAACAGAGTGAAGGAAAATGTGCAGAGTGTGTTTTAGCTTTTAATAAGCCAAAATTCAGAAAAGCCAAAGGAATTTAATTTGTGGGGTAAGGAAGTACAAGAGCAAAGAGGCAAAACCTGTTACTCTTTTCAAGAGAGATTTTATTTCCCTCTACAAAATGCAGTGCAGTAGGCACTGTTTAGAGATTGCTTTTCCATTACATTCCAGAGCTGAGGCTATCACCTAGCATTACACAGAATTGCAGAAAACTGACTGAGCAGATCCCACTGTGGGATCTCAGGCTGTCCCAGTACTGCACCCAAGGCACAGAGAAGTCAGGAATGCATTGGGGGGAGAAAAAACCAACAAAAAACAAAACCAAAACCAAAACAAAAAACACAAAACCAAAAAAAAAACCAAAAACAAAAACAAAAAACAAACAAAACCAAAAAAAAACCCCCAAAAACCACCAAAAACTGACACACAGATATGTAGCTTCAAATTTAAAAAATAATTCTTCCAATAAATTATATTGATAGCTCTGAATTTCAGATTCCCTTTTATTCCCAAGGCCAGAATTTTACTGATTTCTGTTAAAACAGTGGAACAGCTAGGAAGCCAAGCTTGCATGCAGCTTCTGGCTTATTTCCTTGGATGTCACCCTGAGATATGCCTTGAGAACATTTCACAGTTCACATCTAATGTGGACCATGTAACTGCCAGCAACATTTGAATTAAAGACATGCCTGTTGTTTGGAGGAGCTGAAGAAGCTGCAGTTTGAAGCATTTCTTTATTGCTATGAACTAGAAAACCTGCAGAAAGACAAAGATGGGATCCTTCCCTCTCATCCATTTTGGGGGATCTTGTTTCCTGACAATGTTAATTTTTTAGGTAAGAGTGCAGGGACAGGTGCAGATACATCCTGCAAATGGCCATCAGTCACAAGCAGATGGTGACAAGACCCCAGGAGCTGCCAGGGGAGTTCTGGCTCCTTCTGTGCTGAGACAACAATCCCACATTAAGGACTCAGTCATTTAACAGCTTTCCTAACCTGACCTTGCACACACTTAATCAAAGTTTTCCCATTGAAGATGTGAAATTTCACCTGATGGCCAAGTAAATTTCAGAGAGAATCATCTTGCTTCCTGTTTCCTTTAACTAAAAATCTAAGAGAGGCTCAACAACATATCCCCACACCAAGTTAAAATCGTTACTTCAGAACTTAGAAAACAGTGGCTCAAGTTGTTAGGCCAGTTCAAGCAGGCCATGCGTTAGTTCAGGCAGATGGGATTACCAATGTTACAAACAAACGCTTCTGCTTTGGACCAAGACCCCAAACATGTCAGTTTGGTGCATCCAAAGGCATCCATCACAGGATCCAGACCTCCCTGTGCACTCTGGAAGTGCAATGAGTGCACAGATCTGTGTACATATGATCAGATTGGCTCTGTACTCGCTGTCAAAATAACAGGAAAGCTTTAATACAGTAAACCTGCTAATAATTGTGATAAGTGTTTTAAAGAGTTATGTCCAATGTCATCATCATGTAACAAGTGTTGATTTGGAGGTTTTCCCTCTATCTGAAGGAAAGCATTAAAAATTGTATCTAAAATGAATCCATTTGCAGTCACAAACCATACCTACTGCAGACTGAGCAAGTGGCTGGAATTAGTCTCTGGTCCAGCTGGAATGGGACTGAGACGGCAGAGAGATTCCAGTGGCCTAGGTCAGAGTGCTTGTGAGCATGCACAGCAGTGAAAAAATAAACATCTAAGAAAAACTATTATTCAAAATATAAATTCCTAATATTTCCAGCTGCTAGAAAAAAGACTACTTGGAGCCCCTTCCCATATTAAGATCTATAATTACATCTAAATTATGACTTTCTGGACATTTCCCTCACCTCAAATTTGCTAAGCAAGGTTCAACTTTAACTCTTCATTTTCTAGCTTTTGTAAGGCCTGTTCATTTTCATATTGTTATTTCTGTCACTGCTTTTCTGGTGTAGCAGTTACTTTGTTATTTAATGCAAAGAAAACTCTGAAAACCAGGGACGATTCATAAATCTTGGAAAGAAGAACTGCTGGAATTCAAGATATCAACTTCCTGACAAAGAAAAAGAACCAGTTGACAAATAAGTGTACTCCAGCATTCTGTGCAAATTGTGCTTCCCTAAACTGACATGCAAGAATAAATTCCTGGCTTCAGCCTCTGCAACATCCTCTGAATAACCATGGTGAAAGCAAGTATTTTACAGCATAACAGACCAGCAGGCTCGTTAGCTGATATGTTTTATTATTTGTGTAAGAAAAACAATGCACCAGGAAAACAAAGAGGAATAACTGTCATTGAAGAGTTGGGCCATGGAAAATTTAAAGCAGTAATTTTATGGCAAAGTTAAAATTGTTATTCTGGGTTAAAAGTTGTGTTCAGTTTTAGCAGAGGGGTTAGAATTGACACCCAGAGCTTACGGTCCTTACATATTCCAATGCACAAGAAGTTAACAATGTGGATGAGCACCACTATGGGTTACATCACTGTATTTTAGGCTGAATTTAAAAGTACCTATTAAGAGGGGTTTTGTTTTCTTTTACAACACTTTCCACAGGATGTTTAATTTATAACAAAAATGAGAGTAAGGAATTGCTTGAAAATTGCCTACATTGTGCTGGGCTTTGAGACAAAATTCTCCAGATGCACTCTAATACAGAGAGTCCAAAGAGCTCTCCTCCCTTTGCTCAGTCTCTCCCACACAATAGTTACAGAAATCAAGCCTCTGATACAGCAGTCTGCATGCTGACAGACTGTCTTTGAAAAGCTGTGACAGAGAAGAGCTGATGTGTGAGATGAGGAAAACAACGGTGAAGAAAATAAGCCCCTTAAGATGACTTGTGAATGCTGAAAAATATTTTATAGAGGTGATTGAGTCAGTATTAGATCTGAAAATGGTTTCTTAAAAACTGAAAGGGAAATTGCTCCAGTTACTCAAAAAGCATAAATACTGTAAAAATGGTATTTACCTGGTCTGTTCCCGGCAAGAAACTGCTCTCATCTGCCTCTTTTAACCACACAAAGAAGACTCAGCCTATTTCAACTATTTTTTTCACCCGATGTTAGCTTTAACTGTCAACACAGAAAACAGGGTTGGGTTCTCTATTTTCTGGAGCTATTCTATCCCAGCAAGAACACATTTTGTTTTCCCATCATGCCTACTAAAAAGTGAGCATTCCATTAAAAGAAGTAGTTTATTTATCCAGCCTTTTGGAAATATTTTTTTCTTTGATAATACGCTAGACAAGACATTAATATCCTCTAGTTCCTGCAGTTCATGTCTGCAGTTTGGGGAAACTGTTGCCTGAATGTTGTCTGCACTGTTTGGTGAAAACTTCTGTCATCTGCTAGAAAGGAGTCAATAAGTACTACACCCACTTCTCTACTAAATCAGGAATAGAAAGTTTGGAATTTAATAAGTAAAATAAACTCTCAGAAGCATTTGGAGGGAATGAAAGTCAGGGAATGATCAGAGTTCTGGTAAAGCATCAAAGCATAGAGCAGGTTAGGAAATCTGATATGACAGAGAGAATCCAAGAGGAAAAGGCAACCTGGAAGAACTAGAAGCTGCCCCCTGAATATTGGGAGGACATTCTAATTTTACTGACCACAAATGGACAGAGTCAAAAAATATGGTCAGAAAGAAAAAGAAATGGTTCTACATATCAAAATGTAATTACAAAAGTAATCCCTGGCTTTGTGTTCCTGAGTCCAACATCACCACTGAAAATCCTAAGCATTCTCCATTAAAAGCTTTTCATGCTCAATGAGAGGCATATAAACAAGTAACAGTACTGCACTGAACTTCAGTAGGCTTTGGAGCCTGGTCCAGATACAGATGTTATGTGTCTTTTTGTTCATTTACAAGAGAAGAAATATGGAGAGGCAATTTCTGGTTTTGGGAATAGCATAATACACAACCCTCACATAGCTCCATTTATAATCCCTCACTGAGTGGTTACTACCCCTTATTTAATAGAGGTACTTTTACTATTCATGCTCTTAACTGCAGCCACTCTAATTTAGTGGCTACCCTTGTTTAGAAGTCTCACCTTTAGCATAAGCTTCAGATTAAAGTAATTACATTTAATACAAGCTGCCCACTTCCAAGGCTGTCCTTGATTTAGAGCTTCAAGGAGAAGTACTTAAATATAATAGAAGCCATGGCCTGCAAATGAAGTCGAGAACAAAGATTAGTTCATACACCCAGTCTAACACTATTTATAAGTGCAATGTGTCAGTGAGATAGAATAGTTCCTGGAAAAGACTGCACCTCATGTTGGAAGAAAGCCTCGCTCAGAGCTGAACAAAAGGAGCACCCTAACAATGTACCACATTGCTTTTCTTAAGACACAAACAGTCCTTGTAATCATCCTTCCAGAAAACCTTGTGTTTGCTTTTAAACTCCATATCTACTCATTTGCTGGATGTGTCTGCCTGAGACAAATTTCCTGTATGGCTGGAAGGTGACATTTATTGTCTGTTTTGTCTGTTTGTGAAAGGGAAATTTCTGTTCACACCTCATTCTGCCCATCTGCACCAGTAGGGCAAAAGCTGTTCTTCCTGTGGATGAGCAATGTATCCCCTACATTTAGGGTGGGACAATATCCTAGAAATCATTTCAAACACCTCTGGCAGTAATGGACTCCCAAAACAAGCTATGGTGGGCGCTCTCATCAACAACAACAAGGTCACCAGAGGTGGCCCTTTAGTTTCTGACTTAAATGGATATATTTTACTTCACAAAAACATTGATCCCAAGGCCATATCCAGCCAAAGGGGCAGCAACCAGTGGTGGTCAGCCTGAAAGAATCCCACTAACAGGCACGGCTTGTCCATGCAAACCAACACAGCTCTCCCCACATCCTCAGAGTGGGGTTAGGAAACAACCACCAGCCCAAAGCTGAGGTCCTCCACAAGTCACATTCCAAAAGCAGCCCTAGAGCTGCCCAGCTTTGATTCCAGTGAAGACAAAAGGAGGTTTTCTTGCCATCTCAGAATTCATTGCAAAGGCAAGCAGATTAGACTGCATTTGCCTCTTCCAGTGGTCAGAAATGTAGACTCATTCATTCTGTTACTGAGCAGGGTAACAGTTTTCCAGTCTCATTTCAACCTTCCCAGATCTTCCCCAAGGTATACAGATTAGGACAAAGAATTATAACTAATTTTAACAAGCATAATTAAATTACATACAGTAATATGCAATTACAACATAATGGAAGTATATTAAATTATAACGTAAGCATATTATAATGTTACATGCTGTTCTTATTATGATTACATTAAGCCACACATGGAAATGAATGTTTACCTTGCACATGAATGAGAACTGTGACATATTCTGCTGTTTGATTGATGATTAAATCCTTCCTACCTTCCTCCTTCTATTAAGAAAAATTAAACCATCCAGACTGAACTGATCTGTGTCTAAAAGTAATGCAAATGCTACATGGAAAAGTTGTCATAAAATACTGTAAACATTCAATTCAGCTTTTCAACTGATCTCAGTATTTTTAGCTGTAATCCAGTGTTATCTACTTGGCAGACAACAGTCCACACCTCATGTCTGGTATGATCCTTTCAAAATAAATGCTGTGCTTGAGACTGCTTAAGAGCATCTAAATGTCTAATTTCTTGATCTCTACTAAAAAAAAAACAAAACAAAAAAACCAAAATAATTGTTTTCTACCTAAACCTTCAGCTTTCACATGGCTGTATTTTAAAAACATAATAAACAATGCTGGAAATGCAGTGTCAGTGGCTGACAGATGGGCAACACACAGGAGTGGTGTCTGCTCTCAAATCATGTTGCTCTTGCCCTGTGATCAGTGAAATTGTGAATGTATTTTGCAACAATGAACTAAGTACACATCTTTCAAAACAAGATTTAATGCCCTTATGCTAGCAGTTTTACAAGTTCAATTTCAAGTGAAATTACAGAAATTAAATTACCTTAGACTGAACTCATTGAATTCCAGTCAAAAAAAAAAAATTATATTACCTGACAGAAACTTTGAGTGCAAATGGCTTTCAGCATCAAGCAAAAATCAACTGTCAATGCAGTGACTGAATTTTACAGCCATTCTTACTGATGACTTCTTGAAGTATTAAAAACATTGATTAAGAGGTGGGAGAAGTAGACAGGAATCTATTATAAAGCAGGAAATATGTCTTGACTATGAAAATCAATGCAGCTGGCAAACAGGAGGGCAGAAAAATGTGGAAAAAATACAATAATCTTTGAAGTGGCAGTGAAGGAAAACAGGAAATAGGGCTCTCAAACACATGGGCTGCACAAAGAATCTTCACCATAAGAATAAAGCAGCAAACAGGCATTAATTGCTTTCTATTGCAACCAGCCCAATAAATAAAATCAGATGATGATGAGCTTTTCTAGCTAGTCCATTTTTTTTTTTGAGCTTACCACAAAATTCCTGTATACCTCACTAGGGTCAGAATTTTACCTGACTATGCAGACTAAACCCATTTACCAAAACCTTACAATGTTTGCTATTTTATAGAGCATTTTTTTGTCCTGTTCTTACCCAAAGAACAGGTGCTCCATAAACATGGCTTTGCTTGGTGATGGTGCTGGGAAAAAAAATGTTGCATGACCAGCAAACTTAGCAAAACAAATCATAAAATATGTCCTAACAAGAAGTGGCTTGAACTTCCATATAATTAATGTCTTTCAGATAGACACTTCCTTTTTCTTTACAAAACACTAAATGTTTTATGCCATAATTTAAAATGACCATAAAATACCTCATAAAAATAAAGATGATCTCAAGCTGTAAGATTCAGTGCCTAATCACAGTCATTACTGTTACATTATAAGTGCTAGAGAATAAGATTGTAGTCTCCTGTAAAAACAGAAGTTATCAACATTTCAATATTTGCACATACTCTTACATTCAAAACACACCAAAAAATGGAGTTTACACTGGGAATTCTATCACTAGATCATATTTTGAAATGTATATTAAACAAATAAATAAAAATATGTTTGTCATGTGTATAAAGAATACTACATTCAATTCCATATCTGTTTCAGCTAACTATTTCTCCATCAGACCTCAGACTGTAACCCCACACAAATTCCTTCTCATGGTGCATGTCTTCCTCCAAAAAACTGAAAATGGTAACGTGTGAGCTCCTGTTACTCAAAAATAATCTTTTCCTTCACAACCTTTGTCTCATGCCATGTTTTTTTCCCTGCAGCTTGAGAGGGATCAAATTTTGCCATTTGACTTGCATGTTGTCCTTGGGGGAGTTAAACACAGCCACAGAAATTCACCCTCAATGGCAAAACATGTGGCAATGGTCATGGCTGATGTACTGATAGTGCAAGCTTTTTACATCATTATTTGGCTGAATTTTGGCCAGTAGGGCTGGCCTTTCAGTTCCTTATACCCAACATCACGTGGGACTGCAAGTGCCATCTTTAGGCTTCAATGCA
Source organism: Motacilla alba alba (assembly GCF_015832195.1). Taxonomy (NCBI): domain Eukaryota; kingdom Metazoa; phylum Chordata; class Aves; order Passeriformes; family Motacillidae; genus Motacilla; species Motacilla alba. Next base: position 8,292,380 of record NC_052022.1, read on the forward strand.
CAGGGCAACCACCCAAGTGCTCTAATCTTAAAATTTCTGTGGAACAGGTATAAACCAGCATATTTCACTCTTTCCTTCAGGAGATGACAGCCTGTCCCTGCCTTTTATAAATACAATTGCAGGGAACATTGAGTAAAAATAAGGTTCAGAGTTTACCTTTCAGGTTTGCCCAAAGCTTACCAGAAAGACAGTTATCTATAAGTTTACCAATCCCCTTGTGTCTGAAGGTGCCAAATCCAAGTATAACCCATTCAACCCATCTTTGATAATTACTGGGCAGGGATTTAGTAGAACATCTGTCATTATGGCAGCCCAGTATTTCAGTGTATCCCTAGTGACTAGATGGCTTTTTTCCACTCTATCTCCTTCTAGTATTTCTTCCACCTAAAAGGTTTCAAATCCTACAAGCTGACTTTAATAGGCATCCTCAATACATTAAAACATTGTTGCATGTGAAATGTGCTGTTGAGCATTACCTAGGTTAGTAATTTAATTTAATAGGATAGTGACAACACATTGACATTGTGCAGGTTTGTGACCTAATGATTTATGAGACAAGTAACATTTGCAGACACATTGATTTTGGTAACTGTGCAATGAACAGAACTGAAAACCATTTTCATTCTCTTGTTTTAAATCTTTTTTTTTTTTCCTCCTCTCCCAATATTACTTTATACTTGAAATGCCCCCTTCTAAAGCTCATGGATGGTTTTAAAAAAATTGTAGGTTATGGCATTATTTTTTAAACCTTCAACACTTGAGGAACCCCCTGCATCGCAACAAGTGCCAATTAATGTGTTCCACATCACTGGCCCTTGCAAGTGAGGCAATAAAATGCACTGACTGTAGTAAAACAATTTAAAGTATGGTGAGATTTCCATGCCTTGACACTCAGAGAAAATAAGGACAACAATCCCAGCACATGCAGGGTGCTCCCCTGCACCAGCTGGCTGACACGGGTGGACACGTGCAGGAAGAGATGGCCCAGTCCTTTCAGACTAAATCTACTGGGAGCATCTGGTAGAAATCAGGATCCCTCTGTGCCCATAGGATAAATAGTTTACTGTGCTGTATAACCACACCAGCCTCAGTTACCTCATCAGGCAAATCAGACAGTGTGAGTGGAGAGGAGTTAGGACATGCTATTGGAGGTGACTATCTACCAACAGAACAGGTGACAGTAGAAATTGCCTCTGTTTTTTCTGCTTTTTTCCCTAGCAGTCGTTGGAACAAAGCACATCAGTTTTATGGTGAGGGAGTACACAAAAATTTTCCATCAAAACCACCCTGCAATAAAAGGGAAAAGTTTGTGTGTTACAGCCAGTAACCAATGGCAGAGGCAGGGGAGGGCTGAGAGCAGAGAAGGTGTCTGGAACAGCCCTGATGCCCACATTGGGCTCTTTTTGCAGATCAGAAGCTACTGGAGAGTCACAAACCCCAGGTGCAGCTCCAGTAGAGAACACCTTGCCTGGCTGCTGCTCAGCAATGGCCCTGACACAGGCAGAGAGAGGGGAGCCACCCAGCTCGTGAGGAGAGGGATGCTGCAGCAGACACATCAGGGGTTAAACAGGCACTGTCCTCCTCGGGGATGTATAACTGAACTCATCCACAGCCAGGAACCAGAAAACATCAATTAGCACTGGCATAGTACAGCCAAACAGAGGGCATCTCCCTCTACTCCATATTCAGTGAGAAAAATCACGTGCTGCTCAGACAGACTCACAACCTAAAGCTGAAGACCAGAGTTTACACCATGCTAAGTAAGACCACAATACTGCAAAGTCCAGCTTAAATCTAAAAGATCTCTTGTTCTTTCAAAATTTCTTCCAGTTTCAATCTTTGCAGCTGATCCACATTTTTCAAAGGACTAATGGAAGGATTATCCTTCCTCTCCCAGCTCCTGTCCTCATTATGACACTCTCATGTGTAGCCCAGCAAATCCTGTTCATCTGCTGTTAGCAACTCAGCTCTGCCACTCAGTTCAACCTGCTTCAATTTATGTCATACCACCTCATGGTTATATCCACTTCACATTTATTTTAAGCAATATTCTCTTCCTCATTAAATACCTTTTCTAGCCTCAGTCAGACAGGGATATTTTATGGCGATGCCAGCACTTCAGTATGGTTTCAAATATAGCTTTGTCCACTTTGCAAACTCCATCAGGTTACTTGTACCCTTGCCCTTTTTAATTTCTTCTCTGAGTGACATAGTTCTAAAGTGGGAGAAAAATGTTGGGGGGTTTTTAGGGATGTGTCTTCCTATATATTCGTACATCTTCAAATTGCTGCATCTTACTTGCACAATGCTCCTGGGAGGATTTCTAGCTGGCTCAGGGCTGCCTCACTCAAAAGCAGCAGAGTTTGCTGCCAGTCCTGATGAGGACACAATGGATGGCACCCACTAAGGGCAGTGCTGTGCCCCATTACTTGAGTCACTCATTCACAGCTACCAGGAGTATCTTTACACAAGGCACATTGCCCTGTGTAGGCACAGCATGAAAGACACTTTAATGTGAATGTGTGAGACACAGGATTAATGATGGAGGAGATTTAAGAGAGGGAAGAAATCAAGGTGCCATAGGAAAAAGGAAAGACTTTTCCAGAGAAGGCTTTTGGATTCACTGTTCTGTTAAGGCAAACTTTCTTGTTAAAACAAGAAATGCAATAATAATAATAATAATAGCAAGAAATTACTGAGAACTTCTTGCTGCAAAAGCCTACCACCTGCAGAAACAACAATTCCTACCATCACCAATGTGAATTTGACACAGGATTTAGAAACTCATTTTCATTTGGCTAAAGAATAAGAGTTTATGCAAAATGTACCTATTCATAACCTCAGGATAATACCCTTATTCCTCTTCCACCATTAAATTAGGTTTTAAAATAAAATTATTTTCAGGCTTTTGTCAAGGTGTTGATGGATTCAAATCTGTGTGACACTGATCCTTCCATGCCTATGAATGGGAGGATTATCCACATTAGGAGGGATCTGCAGAGGTCACAAGTGTTAAACTGCTATTCAGTTCAGGTTATTCCAGTAAAAACTGAAAGAATTAAAAAACTTTTCAATGATACAGGAATTTGCATAAAAGTAATTGGTAAGGTTATGTGCTTCCAGCTCTACCAAACATCGCAGTCTCTCACTGGTTTGAGTGTCTGGAGATCGGGATTCTGTCACAGACTCCCTGTGTGACCCAGAGCCCCTCTCACTTACACACAGGTCTGATTAGGTGCTCACAAGTTAAGTGACCCAGAGCCCCTCTCACTTACACACAGGTCTGATTAGGTGCTCACAAGTTAAGTGCTGCAATCTAGAACTTGGAGAGTCACTGAGGGCCAGCAGGGAAGGCGCTATCTCCAAACAGTGACTGAACCCACAGCAGGCACAAGTAGAAGCTCTGTAGAGACTCTACTACATTAGCTTCCTGTCTGGAATACTCTCCAGGGGCTGAAGAGACCAGGATTAAAACCTTCTCCTTCGCCCTGTGGCCCTGCAGCCCTGACCTCTTTAAACTAGCAGGCTCTGACTATTAAACGGGTTTTAACTCTTTTACATGCTCTTCCTCTGGCCCTGAAGTCTTGATTACCAGTTTGTACATGGCACAAATTCTGTGAACAGCATTGAAGAAACACAAAAGAATGAGAATGAGAAGAAAATCATGTTATAAATTACCAAGAGGAAAGGATATATTTGACTTGCAACTAAGAAAAAGGATTGTAGAGATGGTCCCATATTTGCCAGGAGAGAATGAATACAGGGGCTTATCCCAAGTGCCATAAGTTCCCATAACATTCATGTAGACAAGATATTAAATGTATTTGCACAGAAACCACCAGATGCTCCCATCCACCACTACAGTTAGAGAGGAAAAAAGCATGCAGTGGGAGAACAGTGCATCCCTTTCAAACGAGCTTTTCTAAATTGCATACAATTCTTAAATGCTTGCTAACTTCCTGGTACTGTAATTATCACAGCAGTGACAGCAATAACCCAATCAAACATACAGAAAATTAGAAATCTAAGCATTTTCAATTATTTTTTTTTCACTCTAGAATCCTCTACTCCAGGAGAATCTTTCCAATTATCAGACTTGTTAATCCTATTGAAAATCTCTCAATATGCAGGGGGAAATCCTGTATTTACTACTTTGTTGTGAGGAACTGTGACTGCTGAAGATCCCAGGAGGGCTCCCATTTGCCTTCATTGTTTTACATATCACTACATGGACTAAAGGTGCTCAGAATGATGGAGAAGGTAAATGCTGAACTCAACATACAGACTCACACAGAACCATCTGCATGCTCAGAATTAATTCTAAGAAGCTGATTTTGCTTCGTAAAGCCCAATTTGAAGGGCAATTTATTATTTTCTGAGTTAGCACTGCTTCAACTCCTTGTTTGTGTTCCATTCCAGCAAAGAACTCCTGGTTTTGCTCTTGAGGTTGTGGTTTCCTCAGAGCATGTGGAAGATGATCACCCAGAGCCACGGCAGGTATCTCTTTACAGAAACAGTGCTGGAGCTTATGGCACATCTCTTTATTGTTTTATTTACTAAAATAGCGTTGAGTTCACAACAAACTGAAGAATTGTGCAGTACTACAACTTTATTTTGGGGCTACATCACAAAATTGCCAACTTAAATTACATAAATGGTAACACCACACCAATGACTGTGTTCTGGGAAAAGATGCAAAAAGTAATTAGGAAAAAAACTGCTCTTAGAAGTCTGAGCTAGACTGCGGGAAAAGTGAGAACTAAAATAAAAACAAACCAAAAATATGCAAACCAAATCGATTACAAATCAAATACTCTTAAATGGAAAAATATTAATTTCTGCAGTCAGTGCTAAGTAATTGAAATACTTTTCAAACTTAGTAATTTTTAAATTTACTTGGAAATGAAGATGAGTGTTCCTTCCTAACTGCAGTCCTTAAACTGCAAGTAAAATTGCAGTATTAGATATACAGTAACTAAAGGAGGTCATGTCTGGCTAAGCTGTGCCCTAGATGTCACAAAAAGCTTCATATTACATCAAACGACTGGAATTAATCAATATACTGAATTTATAGTACAGTGAACATAGCTTAACAAGAATTGATCCAGCACCAGGTATGTATGTAAAGTCCAAACACAGCTTTAATCAATTAGACCACCTTGCTGATTTTCACTTTAGATGCTCATTTATAATCAAAATGTCTCAAACAGGCACCACCACCTATCTTGAAAAGCCTCTTCTTGGGTTGTTTTGCTTAAGTGTATCTGCTTGAGATGTACCAGAATGCTTCCGGTTTTTATTTGCGAAATAATTATACCCACGCAAAATTAAGACAAATTAACAGTGTCAGTTTTGTTGACCAAAACATAGCATTTTCCTGCAGATCATTTCACAGAGCAGGGCGTGGACTGGGGCTGCTCAGGGAAGATCCAGGCTGGGTCTGGCAGGAGCTCAGGAGGGAGCCCAGCAGCAAGAAAAAAAGCCAATTTCAGCCCTGTGAGCCATAGCACCCCTCCTGCTCACCTGGTGGGGTGAGATGAGTTTGTCCAGAGAACAATCCTGACAGGGAGCCCAAGGGAGTTGTTTTGAGTCCCCTGTCTCTCCCCATTGCCCCCAGAAAGACTCTAGAAAGGTTAATTTTGTAGTGCAGCTACCTCCAAGAGTGCCTAATGGACTGAGACATCTGTTGAGACTCATTAAGAGCCTGACTCTCCTTTATTCCTGTAATATCAGGAAGCTCCAACAGCCCCAGACAACACAATGTTCCTACAGAGCACATGGAATTATGATGCTAATTTAAGAATCCAACACTGTGGGCAAACAGTGGGTTGTGAGAGTGCCACACAAATCTTCTCTACTACTCTTCCCTCATTTGTTGCACTGTCACCACACTTCCAGGGACAAAGGAGGAGCTTGGAGATCAGTTTCCAGAGTAGATGTCCAAGCATCAAGTTTCTAAAACCTCTGAGATTACCTGCTTCTACAACATGATGCCATTGGCACTCAAGGGCAAAGAGTCTGGCATCCCACACAGAAAACTCTGTGGTTCCTTCAGGGATTTGCTTGCTGGGAAAGGTCAGTAGGCAAAGCAAGCCATTGGATGTCAAGCCTAAGTTCAGTTCTGTTTGCAGAAATTAAGAGGAACAATATAGTTTTTCTGGGTAGAGGTATGAAAATATGATACTCAAAAGTGGATTTGAACTAAAAAAGGATATGTAAAGTCTGTGTTCCTATAGAGCTTGATGCTAAAATCAGGGATTTGCCTCCAGAACTACTGCAGAAAATCTGCCTTAAGGGAAATTGTGAGAAGTTGTTGAATATGACCTGCCTGCCAGTCCTAGCTCTGGGATCACCTCACTTCCCACAACAGCTGGCAAAGGGCAAGGTTGGGAAACTGCAGACAGAGGAGATGCTGGTAGAAAAGCTGCTCTCTGGGTCTGACACTAATTTCCTGTAAATGAGGAATAACTCCAGAAATCAGCAGAAACATGAAAGATTTAATCAGCTCAGAATCCTTGGCTCAGAACTCATCTTTTTCAGAAATCACTGATCAACAAGGGTCTTCATGAAGGCTAATTAGAAAAACTTACAAATAAATACAACTATTTATCCCAAGTATAACTTTATCTTCAACTGCAGCAAACCACAGCAACTGACGTGAGAAATTCCATGTGTGAGCACTTTTTTAATGGAGTCTCAGAATTATTCATCAAAAGCGTCTGTTATCTGACAAATCAGAATACATCACTAACTAGAAACTGATGACACTGAAGAGGTGTAGGAGGGAATTTATCTAAAAGCTTAGGAACAGATTCTTCCAATACTTTCACTGCAGTAACGTCTGTGGGTTTTTATCACAGACTGACAACAAATAAATGTAATTTCATCTGTTCTATTTGTCTTTGAGTCTCTTTATCAGCTGTCAGCTTTTTTACTGGTATTTGAGGCAAATTATAAAGGTTTTTTAAAAAAATATTTTAAAAGACCCCATTGCCTCTGCTTCCACTTAAACAAGTAGTCTGAAACAAATAAACCAACCTACAAATAGCTGCTAAGTTACATTTAAGTTGACTGTTTGACAACACATGTTAAATCCCAGCTACTAAGGAATATTTTAAGCTGAGATATGTTCAGAAGTTATGGAAAAATTTCTACACTGCAGCTGAGTGGAAGAAGATTGTCCCATTTTATACCACAGCAAGTGCCCAGCACGATTTCTTAGTGCTGAGAGTGGCACTGCAGCCCAGGAATCCTGCAAGGACCTTACAAGTGCTTACTGAGAGAAGCATCAGTGACAGGACCCAACGGAATGGCCTGCATGGGAGTCAGGGGAGGTTTAAGGTGGATATTAGAAAAGTTCTTTCACCCAGAGGGTGGCTGGGCACTGGGACAGGCTCTCCAGGGCAGTTGTCACAGTCTGCCAGAGCTCAAGAAGTATTTGGAAAATGCTCTCAGGCACACGGTGTGACTCTTGGGGTGCCCTGTACAGGGCCAGGAGCTGGACTCAGTGATCCTTCTGGGTCCCTTCCAACTCAGCATATTCTGTGTTTCTGTGATTCACTCATTACAGAGCACCACAAATGTGCTCTATCATGTGCAGAGAATGCAGGACTTTTAAACCAGAGTTATTGTTGTTGTCTTTTGGGCTAGGAATAACCTTGTGGTATTGCTAAGGAACAAAGATAATTGTATACACTGATGTTCTCTTGTTTCACTCTTATTCTTTTACTGTCATGCCACAAGGGCACTGGACTGTGGCACTGGATCTTTGGGTGCTAGGAGGATGGCATTTCATAAAGGACACACAGTCAGCAAGCAACATCTGCAGAATTTAAATTATTCTTCTTTGTCCTAGTTCACCTGTTGCTTCTTTGGTTCCTTGGTGCCATAGAAGAATGGCCAGATAATGCAGCCATGACTGCAACATAAAAATGCAAACTAAGGATCACAGAATAAGGTCTTAATAAAACAGCAGGATGGTCTAAAGTCTTTTAATCTGGTGGCCTAGGATCAAATCCCTAGTGCAGAGCAACCACTCAGTAATATTGTAGGTGTTTCATCCAGTTCTGGACCTGACACTCCAATAGGGATTACATGGTTCAGCACACTACTGTTCCTTTGAGCCACTAGAGGCTTTGACAGATTTCAAAAGGAAGGTCCAGTGTTTACCACCAGAAAGGCAATATTTACTAAAACACTTCGTTACTCCACTCTGCTCCATTAATCAGGAAAAAATGGTGTTTCACTGAATGCAACAGCAGATAAAAGCTGAAGACTGATCTAAGTGAGACTATTTGAGGAGACCTCATGTAGCATGGGTAAGACTTGTGCTCAATTCATGAATATTTCTTGTGTTTCATAAAAAAATTATATTTATTCTCAATTTTAAACCCAGATCTGTACCTTTGCAGAGCAGATTTTTTTTTTTCATGGCTGCATGACATTCTGACTGATTTAGATGCTTACAAGCCTCTTATAATTAGAGAGATTTATCTATATCCTTATTTAATGAGGACCTTTTATGAAAGGATCCTCAAAAGACCTTGATATCAGAATAATCTAGCAGATTAGTACCTTCATTTCAACATTTGTGGATAGTACAAGGTATAGGCAGATCAATGTGTTAAAGCTGAACAGATGAATTCCAGACCTTCAGGTAGGACTATTCTGAGACATCAAGCAGAAAAATCAGAAGTCCAGGTAACATGAACCTTTTGAGGAAACATCAATAAAATGAAGGTTTCTTAAGCTTAGGAAGAGATTTGGTTCTACATATGAACTCAAATTTTAAGAAGAATGAAGTACTGGAAGAGACTGCCTGAATGCTAAAGGCTTTTAAAGAAAGAAGAGGGAGACTGTGGTCTAGGGAGGCCAGTGAAGTCAAAGATGAATTTGTTTTCACTTTTGTGCAAGGGTGAATGTACTGACCTTGGGATGGGCTCCTTTATGTAAGTTGGAAACCTCTCTGAGCCTTCAGAGTCCAGAGCTAGGTGATGTAGCCCACCAAGGATGATCTCAGAGGGAGCTCAACATTTCCCAGAGCCACCCTTCTAAACTCAGCACAGCCTGCTACAGTAGTTGCTGGGGTGGGTAAACCCAGACCCAACCCTTGCAGTCTTTTAGAACTGAACAAAGCTCAAAGAAGGGGGCACTGCTGTGGGCAGGTAATTCAGACAGACTCTGGGATTGTGCTAGACAGCACGTTTAAAAAACACAGCTAATTCACTAGGGTTTTTTTTTTTTTTATATTAGGAAATAATAGTCATTCGAGATCTGAGCCCCAACATGCACAGCAGCTGCAGACACCACTGAATTCCTCTGCAGTTATAATAAGCTCACTGCATCTGTAAATTAGACATTTACATGTCTGGCTACTGTGGTGATTATTGCTGTTATTAAAAGAGAGTGCAGAAAATCTAAATAAAACACAGAATGCTGCTGTTGATCATTCACCTACTTCCTTCCTGGAGCAGCCTGCTGTACTGCTAAGAAAAAATAAAATACAATTATGCATTATAGCATAACACTTAATTAGCTTTACAAGAAGACATTAAGCAACACACCAGATGCTAATGAAATCCTGAAAGTCCATTTTGTAATGAAGCACACATCCACCAACATATTTTAATTTCAAACTGGTTTAGGTATTACAAGAAGAAGTTGGAAGTTACAACCTCAAGACTGCATATAAACATGCAAGAAGTATTATTGGGAGTAGGATTTATAGTTTAAACAAAATATCTCTATAAGCAATAAAAAACTCCACACACCCAGTGCATTCATCAGATTAAAACAATTATGACAGCTGGCAGCACTGTTGGTAAGTTCCCTGAAGATAAAAAGCAGTAACAAGTCAGAAATCATTGGTAGTCTGAAGGTAGCCTATAAAAACCTCAAAGAAAAATATGTGTAACCCATTTGATGAAAAGTGACTGAAGATCTGCAAAAAGGGAGAGATGATCAAAGGATTAAGCCAGGAAAATTATCTATTTAAAATCCTTTAAAGATACCAGTGTGATGCTCTTAAGACTTCTATTTCTAATGTAAAGTATCTCTCCAAGGACCTAGTTCAAAGATAATCAAAGTCACTGAGAACCATAAATTCTGAATAATCCTGAGGATGTCCATAATTAGTCACTGCATTGTCCTTTTAGAGGGCAAGTGACAGCAGCACATGGCCTCCAGCTCCCTAGCGAGCCCAGAGCAGGGATTTGAGCCAGACCACACCTCATCCCAAATTATCCCTGAATGCTGGAGCTGCCAGCAGTAAATGGAGCCTCTCTTGCTTCCTCTGCCCTTGCACAGAAAGCTCCAAAGTGGTGCTTCTGGTCATAATAAACAGAGAAATTCTAAGACAAGATTTCTGATACCCTCACTTAATATCAAGTAGGGCTATTTTGCTGGAATAACAGGAGTTTTGTATTTTGTTGGAATAACAGGAGTTCTGTGTGTCTTCAAGCTGCTGTGGTACTGGAGAACAGGGTACCCAGTACAGTCAGATGCCTACAGGCATCCCAAGTGGCCATTTCTGGATTTCTGGGGATGGATTTACAAAAGAGGGTGCTTCATGCTTCTGAGTGTAACAAAAACTGGAGTTCTATCCAAAGTGAATGGAAATGGAGCAATTAAGAATTAGTCTGTATTTGAAAATCTGATCCTTTAACTGTTGGGGCAGCATTTTCCAGCATAGATATCTGTGTTGCCATATTGTGGCACTGCACAGCTGTGTTCATGTTCTGACTGTGATAAGGTAAAGGAAAAATAAAATTCAAACCAAACAAAACCAACCCAGAAATAAACCATAAATAAACTATCAGACTGTATTTTATAGCAACCCTCCCTAATCCTAGCAATATTAAAGACACTGACACAGTAAATATTTTTTAAGGACTGAAGTAATGCAGCAACTCTAGCACCTAAATTGATGCTTAGCAGCACAATGGTTGTTTCTTTGCACAGTTTCAAAATATTCAGTTCCAAACTCTTTGAGGCAATCAGAAGAAACTGCAATAGGAACTCATTTCATGACCACTGTCCAGAATGTTACTGCTCACAGTTAGGTTACTACAGCAACTGGGACAGCTCTCAGGTCTCTACAGAATGCTGAATATCTTTTACACCTGTTATCTAATAAAACATGCATTTTTTTCAAGCATAGGTGAAACATAAAAATTCATCTAATGGCTTTATGTAAAGCTGAATGAGTGCAAAAAAAAAAAAAAAAGAGAACAAAATGGACAAGATACATGTTTTTTAAACATGGGGACAACTAAACTCAGATAATTCTTCCTCATTTTTAAATGAGCAGTTGTATCTACGTTATCATTATGCAGTTCTCCTTCTCCCTTTCAAGGTATTGATTTTTCTTTCCTGCTAATGAACTAGGCACTCTGACAAATGTAAACATCCCAGAGTCCATCCCAGTAATTTCAACAGATAAACCTACCAGGAAAAACTTACAGAAATATTCTGCAGGAGTCACAAAATGCTTATTTTACCAGTCACTTGTTAACACCCAGTGCATAAATGTATATAATTGCTCAAGTGCTTCATGAACCACCATTACCTGGTTGAAGAACTTGGACAAATTGTTTGACTTATTCTGCACTCTCAGCACGAGCTGGAAACATGCCAGAGGAATAAACTACCCAACAGATGTTAATTGTGCACTAGACCACGCTGCATGACTCCACATCCTACACAATTTTAAATATTGCAATTACTCAGAGATACAAGGGCAGGCTCTCCAGACAGCCTTTCACACCTTAAAAAATTCTTTCGGGAAATGTGCAAGGAAGCAAGACAAAGTTAAGAGCTTAATGTGAAACACACAAACAATAGTGATGCTGCCAAAGAGCTTCCCCAGATCTTCCACATTTTATACCAGGGAAAACAGAGAGAAGCTCAGAAAAATGCAAGTAAAGAGGATTTGGGAATGAGGATGATAAGGAGTGGTGAACAAACTCAGGGAAATCAAAAGGCAGAGAGAGGTTTGTACTCCACAGCAGCACTGTTGGGACAGGGACCCTCTGGGGACCTCTGGTTTCATGGGGCTGAAGGGCTGGAAGTACAAGGTATGCATAACAGGACCCTGATCTTAGTTTGGGTACCATTTTGATTTCTCACCTTTATTATCCCTTAAAAAAGCCCCAATTATAAGATTGAAAAATCTGAAAGAATCTTTTAGGCTCAAATTTTTCTTTTCTCAGCCTTGTTTTCATTGCCAAGTAAACATAAACTTTAAATCTGCTGCTCTTCCTATGAGAAAAGAAATTAGTTTTCTTTTAGAGAATGCTATTAAAGTATAATTAGATAGGTTTACAAAACATATCTCAAATGGAAACCATATTTTAAAGGAGATTTGAATGTGCAACTTCTAAGCAGAATCAAAGGAGCTTATCAATATACAAGTCTTTTATTGTCTAACAGGCATGGAAACTTGGTCTGAGTAGAGATTGATTTGATGCCAGCTTGCTGCAATTAGAAAGTAATTAGCATTCTTTCAAACTGAGGACCAGAAGAATGGCCTGAGGATGACATTCAGCTCAGTGAATAAGGAAGCAAATTTGTGACTCCTGCTTTTGAATAAGTGAGAACAGACTTTGGAAATCAGTGTCTGTACTGTAAATTCCACCTGCTGCCTCTAAGGCCAAGCCCAAAACATATTAACAGAGAACTTGTTAATTGGTGAACACAGTATTTTGACTCTGACAAAGTATGCAAGCAGGTTTTATGATCAGCCACTATTTTTTGTTGTTTTTTTAAGATCCTGCCCTACTGGTTTTTTGACTAAGAAATGTCAGTTCACTTATGCAATAAGAATGGCAACACCATGAGGACAACCAGCCCTCACATCCTGTAAGTTCTAGTTTAATTCTTTTTAGGGAGATTTTTTTCCACTTCAGTCTCTGTACAAGGTATGAAACTGCCTTGAACATGTGTCAAAAGACTTCAGCACCTTCACAAAATACCATAAATCATTAAATACAGCTTACTGAACTAACGCTTTTCACAGAAATACCAATGTTAACTTTCATCAAGAGCTAATATTGCCACCAACAGCAGTAAATCCAGAATAAATAACTCTGCTCATCACCTGTTCCTTCCATTTCACTGACTGTCATGCTGTTAGGAGTCTGGCTGGGAACTGCAGAAACCAAGAGCACAAAATATTTGAATTTTTCAAGAAAAGCCATTCCGTTCTGGAAAGATGTAAAAATGCAAACCAGTGATTTCTCATTTCTTTGTAGCAAGTTTTGTGTTTTTATCCCTAACCCAGGAAAGAATGAAGAGATGGGAGACAAGGCTTTGCTGATTCTCCATTTGAAGTGGTAACTACTTGGCCACCTTTTCAGCTTCATCTTTGAACAGTCATTTCCTGGGAGAGGGGGAATGAAGAGAATGAATTGTAGAATGTAGTGCAGGAGAAATTGATCTAAAGACAGGTCAGGATACAGGAAAATTGCACACATTTTTCTCTTTCACTTGTCTGCAATGTCATGGTTCCTAATAATGATACCAGTAAAGAGGCTTTCAATGGAAATAGGCAAGAGAAGACTTTTGACATCACCAGTGAGCATGGGACTCACCACTATTTTGTGTCCATCATTAACAGTTCTGAATTGCCAGTGAAATAGAAGCACAAATATTCAACAAAACCTCTCAAACAGCAGAAATAAGGGAGAAGAATAAAGAGCTGAAGGGAGGAGAGAAGGCATTCATTTCCTGGCTAGAAGAGCTCAGTTTACAGAGAGGATTAAATTTATTTTTCTAATTAGAACCTTGTTAGTTTTGAATTATATGCAGCAGTGTGGAAAGGAAATCGTGGGGGAGATGGTGTATGAGCCAATATTAATGCTCAGCAACAACCACAATAGACAAGATGTAGCCAAAGGAGAAATTGCACAAGTTCCTATTTTTTCACTTTAAGGACTGAAAGAAGAAAAACTTTAGGCTTTAACTAAAATGTAATATCACCAGAAGTGATAGTTTTAACAAGCCATTTGCCAGGAATACACTTGGTCTGACATACTTCACAAACAGTAACTGCTGTCATACACATGACAAAGAAAACCCTAAAAATTCCAGAAGCCACCACCAAACACCCTCCTCCCCCCCCCCCCCCCAAAAAAAAAAATTAAACAGCAAATAAAAAAGTTTTAAAAAAACCCCTCATTATTTCTGAAAACTTATATTCTGGCAAAAACCAAAACCATTATCTCATTCAAGAGAAATTAAAAAAGAAGAAAAAAAAGAAAAAAACAAACAAAAAAAAAACCCAACCCCCCCCCAAAAAAAAAAAACAAAACAAAAAAAAAAACAACAAAAAAACCTAGGAGGTTACTTAGCTTTTATTTCACAAGAGCATGTTTATAATGTCATGTCAAGATGAGCTTTCTGGCTAAAACTTGGTCAGGATTTGTATCTACACTGAAATTAATGATGTTGCCCTTCAAGGGTGACAAAGTTCTTGGTAAACAATTACATGTAACCACAAAGCAAATGAATGCTGAATCCTCAATTATAGCTCACTGTCAGGGGTGCACTGCAGCCTCAGCAACCCTCCATGCAAACAGCCTCTCAGGAGAGCTCTGGTAGAAGATGGATATTACAGAAATCTGTAGAAATCCCTCATTAATGGGTGAAACTGGGGACTGCAGTCTGGGGGTTAGCAAAAATATGTTTGAGAAATAAGATAGACATTTGTATTAACATGAATGTAATTTCTGGAGCATGCTGCCATAAAAACCCATGAATTTATCATGTCTAGTTGGCTTCAAGTCAAGGCTGAAGACCTCTGTAGAATTCACACCATGATGGAGCTGAAGTAAACAGTTTCAACACAAGAGCTCCATTGCCCCTAGTACAACAATGTCAGAGTAAGCAATCAAATATCCCCATTTCTGCTTAAAAATCTATGGCTCCATACTAAGAATAATTTCTGAAGCAATGGAATGAAAGAAAAACATAACTTTTCTACATTGATGAGGATGAAAGGCTCCTTTTCTACTTTTTTTACCCACCAAAGCAAGGAGACTTCTTGTCTAAACTAACCTTGGAATCAACAGAAAAGACCTTTTTTAATGTCAACTCCCATTGCTGATCACAACTTGACAGTTAAAAATAAATGCCCCAAAACCAATGTTTTAAAGCAAACAAACAAAATTCTCATGCTTTGTTACAATAACTGGAGTTGTTAATTAGTCTCATGTTTCCCACCAAAGAAAAGTTGTTGCCACTGGGAGGCAACAAGTGAGGCTTTTTTTCCTAAATATTGAGACAGCCAGAGCCTAGGTTGAAAGCAGATACTTTTTGGGTGGGAATGAGAGGAACTGCAGAGCAGAGAGAAAGGGAATGCAGATGACAGCTTGGAAGCAGCTTCCACAGCCTTAGAAACATAGCTGACACGACAGAGAAAGATTTGGTGTTCAATACAGCCTTAGAAAGCAGCCTAGAAATACAAGGGATTCGTGTTATTCCGTGCTTTACTCTCCTCGTGTTCAGAAAAACAGAAGGTTTTGCATTTTTTTTTAATTAAATGAGGTTGCACATGAGAAACACCCAGCTCCCTTACCAATGTAACAGAAACAAACAACAAGTCCCAGAGATTTGACTAATTACCCATATCAAATGGAGAGACAGAGGATAATACAGCTGTAAGTTTAATAATTGGCTATTGTAGTAAGACTGACATCGCTGAATGTCCTTGGGTTCACCATTTCTTTTGGTAATAAAGCATTCAGAATGGTTATGGTGAACATTACAAATGTTTATTAACATAACAGCTCATTCTGGTTCCACAACATGCAGGCTGCATATAATGGTGCTGCATGCATTATTCATAGCGTGCAAGACCAAAATAATTCCTTGCTTCAGTCTTCTGGATTCATAATTTAAGATGAAGAGACAGCCTCTCTCTTACAACAGAGATGTTTATGCTGCTCTTACTTAGGTTCATTTGGGTCTCACACAGACACAAAGCAGAGGATGTGACTTAACATATCAATCAGTGTGAAAAATGGTTAACAGCGTTTCCAAGTGCCCCGATAATCTCAGAGATAAAAGAAACACCACAGCCCCTTTTCTCATGCAAAATATCATGTATCAAACATAGCAAATGGAAAATTATGTTATATAAAATAGCAGATAAATTGGGAGCAGGAGCACAAAGCAGTGTGTGTAGCAGTCAGAAAGCTTTTATTTCCTTCAGTTCCTCTGCAGCTCTGGTACCTCTAAAATTAGATACAGACTGGCTTAAACTGCATCTGAACTCAGAGAACTTAAAGAACAAGCACTTGTTGTGAATGAAATTTCAACCTGCTAAGAGTGTCTGCCTGAACACCAAAGTGAATAAAGGAAGTGTTGACAGTCCCTACCTACAAAATGCTACAACACCAATTGAAATGTCATGTGCAGCCTGCCCTGCCTCAGCAGCTCCCACCTCAAAGAGGTGACAATTGCCTTCTTAGTAGCTTTTCTGTCTTTTTATACAGGACACCAAAAAATAAATTTCCATGCAGACAGTACTGAAATACTGCTTGTATACTAGGAACATTTATCAGTTTAGATTCTTCTTAAGTATTATGAAAAACAAATATTATTGTTGTATTTATCTTGATTGCATATAAATTCAGTTTTAAATCAAGCAGGCAATTCAGGAATTTCAGAGAGAAATTGTCCAAGGCATACAGCTGAAAAAAAGGGTCTTCAGAAATCAGGTCACATATGGTGTATTATTTCATTCTGGTACTTTCAGATATAATATTTGAATTTTTATCTTAATAAAAACCAAGAAAAAAACCATTTTCATTGGGGGAAAAAACACTTTAAAAATAAATTGTATTAGTCTGAAACAATTAACGTGGAAAGCTAGAGCATCAGTAAGATGATTAGTGACAGATTGCAGAAATATAAAGAAAAGTACGAGAAACAGAACATGAATGTAGTGAACATAACCACAGCATTCACAGGTAAGGTCAGATGGTCCAAAATCAAGGCCTTTCCTGATCCAGATGAAATAAAAACAGACCCGTATGTTTCCAAAAAAACCCCAAAACAGTGATACTGCCTAATGTGTTCTTAAATCTCTTACCACTTTCAACCTGACAATTTCCATTATGAGCATCTTATGAAATCTAACTCACAGGAATTTTTAAAGATATTTAATTATCCACTAGTTTACCCGGGAATATTAGGTATACATGATGTGGGAATTGGCAACCCCTGTGCCCTACAGAGTGCTACTTTTAAGCAATCAAAGCAATTCCTAGTGCAGATTTGGCACACAAAGTCCCCCAGGTTTCCCTCGAGCTGGGGAAGCTTGGCTCCTGCACCCCATCCCCTGGGGCAGCCCAATGCAATTCCCTGCACAGGAGGCACAAATCTGGTGCCACTCAGAAACCCCTGTGAGCCAACACCCCAAGCCCCTAAACCACTTCACAACGGGCTGTTCATACCTCCCTGTGCAGCTATGAAAACTGCTCTTCAGGCATTTGCGTGGACTGGCATCTTGATGTATAAATCAGAGCCATAAATTATGTCTGAAACAACTTTGGTGTCTGACAAGAAGCAGAGGAAGGATGACACTTCAGCAGGAAACCGATGAAAAATGACACAAAAGATGACCTTGTTCTGCCCTTGAAGGTGGCACAGACGTGCTCAGAGATGCTGCCCTGGCAAGGGAACCTGTCTGCCCTGATTTGACCAAGGCAGAGCAATCCCATGTGTAGCCAAACCCATCACCAATTCCCACTCTGTCAGGGGCTCTCTGTTGACAAGTCTCTTCATGTTCCCTTCCTAAAAGATGCCTTTAAACATTTGTTTATTTTATTTCCATCAAACAGAGTGAGCACCTTGTATCTATCCACAAAACTTTACCATTATGCCTATTAAATATCAAGCCCAAGCCAGAGAAGAAATGGTGAATCCTCTGCATTACAATAACCAGAACACATCTGCCCCACATTTTTATTTTATTTCACAGTTTACTCAATGTTTCAATTTTTGGAGCACAGCAGTGTCATTTTTCCAAGTCCAAATCCAATTAGTCTTTTCATTATATGACTGCAATGCAGAGTATTAAAAAAAATTGATTGTGTTTGGTGTTGTTTATTTAATCTGAGTGTAAGTAAAATTGCTTATTTGATCGTTTATCTAGGAGAGAATGTCATATCACAGTTTTACTGATCACACAATTTGATTTTATTTTCATTTGTTATTAGAGACTGCAAACAGTGGAACAAAAAAGTATATTTACAACTTCCAGTTCAGAACTGAATTTCCCACCTGAGTCAACAAACCATCCTCAGTGACACTGTGTGTATGTGGAGTCAAGGCTATACTGGAATATACACACATGTGTTTAAACAGAAATACATTAAAACTTTGTCAGCAGAAACACAACCAATAACTACTGTGATGTCTGAAGGAAAAAAAGTTAAACTCCAGAATGCCAAAGGGAATTTCAGCAGAGAATGATGGCAGAGTTGCTGTTCAAGCCCTCAACACAGCACATTTGATCACCATAATAAAATTATTGATATGATGCAAGTGGGCTTTAATGAATACAAGATGACAATATTACCTAAAAAAAAAAAAATTTATCTGCGTTTGTTTCTTTTCTTTTGGCTCACAAGCATTTCTAAATTAAGATTTTTTAAATCTTATTTTCTCCTAATCATTCATTTTTCTGCACAGGGGTTCTCCTTTAACTGTTGAAACCAACCACTTCCTCAGCTCTTCAGGATAAGAGAAGTTTTGAACAAAATGTGAAATATATAAATAATTAATTTAGTTCTATGGTAGCCTTACATATTCTTTGCAGCTTAATGGCTGATAAATAACACAGACAAATTACCCTGACTTTTAAGGAAACTGAGGGCCCAATTGGGATTTTTCAAATAAGGAGCAAAACACCCTCAGAAAAAATAGAGTGGGTCTGTGTGCTTAGTGTAGCAATATTTCACAATTTATATAAATTTTCTTTAAAAGAAAAAATCACCTTCCTGAGGAGAGGTGCCTCTCCCATGAGCTATTCTCCATAACGTAACTAGAAAGAAATTGGGACCCACAAATATGACCCTTCAGCCCTACAGCAGCAAAATCCTTCTCTCTCCAGCATCATCTGCAGTGTTGGAGAACGGTTTGTTTGGCACATATGCTCTGTGAGTGTGAAGCCATCCAGTGAAATGAAAGACAGGCTGGTGCAGCTCATTCATTAATTTTCACAGCAGTTGGTGCCCTGTTGGCATTTCAAATTAACGCAAGGAAAAGTTCAAGAGATTTAACTTCATTTCAAATCATGTCTACTATGATTTTCAAGAAACGTTACAAATAGATTAAATTGCATTAGTAAAAGCTAATTGCAGAGCAAAAGAGAAGAATATTAAATGCTAAGTACTAAAGTAATTTCAGGGTAACATAATTTCACCAGCTGAATCATCCCCTGCATGAAAGCTCGCGCTCAAGCTGCTGCAGCAGGGGCTGAGTCAGAGAGCAGGGCTGAAGTCCCTAAAGATGCTGCTTTGCAAGTGTTAAATGACAACTTGGAGTGAAAGGATTTCAGTCCTGTTCATTGCACAGCTCCAAGCCCTTCTCTGCAATTGGATCCAAGGTCTAAATTAACCAGTTCTTATGTGCATAATAAACTCTTTGGGGCTGCTGATAAACTGCAGGGCCTTAAGAACATGCAGAGCTCTAATGATGGGGCTGGGGCTTCCTGGCACTTGCCTTTGGCCATTCATTTCAAAACTCATGGTAACATTTTCTGTACTAAACTATCCTGATCTGACCATGAAATAGGGAACTTAAATTAAACCCCCTGCAATCTCAAGTGTAATTGCAGCTCCTTATTTCTTTCTGCACTCGTTGGTTTTGCTGTTTGTCCTTTAAGGTCACAGACAGCTCAGGAACTCCATCAATTCAAGGGAAAAGGCCATTTGTTGATGGAGAGAATTAAAACACTTTTTTTTTTTTTCTGAATAACGGAATATCCAATGCATTTCATGCTTTGCTTCCTTCCTGCTGTGTGGGGAATTTCTGTGTGAAAACAGTCCACTTCCAATGAAAAACATCATAACTCAAGAAGAAGAAATAAAGGTGATAACACTGGGAAGAAATGAAAACTGCAGCCTCAAATTACCCAATTACAAATCAGGGAGCCATTAATGAAGTTGGAGAAAAGCTGATGAAAGGACTGAGGTGCAATCAGCTAATTTAGGTATTAGCAGTGCAGATAGCTGCATTTAAGTATCTCCCTGATATATAATGAGGAGAAATAGGTCCTCAATGCTATGGGTTCTCCTTCTCTGGGAGGGAATCAAAAGTGCTTCTTTTTCTCTTTGCGTATTTATTTTCACATTGCCTAGAGTCCAGATGATATCCAAAGTCAGGGAAGGTTGAATCCTACTCCCTGGCTTCTGGTTGAGAGGCCAAAATGAGGCACTGGCACCTCGAGAGACTGCACCAAAGGGATATTTGTGAGATGGGAGAAAGGATCTAATTAATCAAATTTTCAAAAGTAATTTAACTTAAGGGCAGGGCTGACACTGCAGTAGCACTACATCACTCAGGTCCACAAGTGTGCTCACAAATAGAAAAATTTTGACAGGAATAGAGCATTTCATTGAAATTGTTCTGGCCTTATTTTTTTCTCTTAAAAACCACATTATTTCATGCTGGAACAGCAGCAGGAGCTGTAGAATGTCTGAGACCAGGTGAATTCAAAGCTGAATCGGAGAAACAATACATGTCCAGTGGCACTTCACAAATACTGCTTGCCACAGGAGTGGGTGAAAACATCCATAAGGAAGCAATTTTATGCTTGTTACATTCAAAGTGTGGAAAGAACACTGTGAGTACATTTCTGAGCTCAGCAGACACAGAAGGACTGCTTTGGTTTGTTTTCAAAGTAGAAGCTGAATAAACAGAATCATTACAATAGCTCAGTGTTCACTAAGGCTGTAGACCCAAGGAATGAAGTCATAAGATAAAAAATATGTGCATTGTAGACTACTGAATAAGTGAGCTAAAGAACAGGGCTAGGAAACAGAAGGAAAAAGTACAAGAGTAGTCTTCAATTATAATAAAACATTTATGCTCATCCATAATAAAATCTGGCCATGATGTTGCCTTAAACTAGTCTAAACCACTTTAACTGCTCCTCCCTTTCTCTAATACAATGTAATGTTATGATATAAAATATAGAGTCTCCACTTCAGCCACATGCATGTGCTCAGTTCCTCAGTGTGACTGACACAGACACGGCTCCTGTCACAAGGCACACTTTCCTTTGTGCTTGAAGAAAATCAGTCTGCAGACCACTGTCCTTTCCCCCTTATGGGCTTCAGAGTACCAGCAGAGAGCAGAAGGGCCAGAAGTCAGGGAGGAGAAAGCAAGATAGATGATCCTGGGTTCCCAAGCTGAAAGCCAACAGAGGCAGTGTAAGTCCCTGGAATGGCCCAGGAGCAGAAAAGCTGGGGCTGCTCAGTAACACAGCACACACTGTGTCACACAGCGTGCCCTCACTGGGTCAGCCCAAGCACAGAAAGTGTTGGAACAAAGTTATTTGTTCTTCAGACCTGGTGACAAAATTCTTCCCTTCTGGATCAGTGGTATCTGAGCAATGAATAAAGCTCTGCTTGAGGCTTTCTCTACAGGCACAGGAATAGCTTAAAGGCATTTCCTTTCCCCATCTTTCATCTTGGGTCCTTAAAGATACTTTTGGATAAATTCCCCCTGCTTCACACACGTTTACCTGGGGACACTCATCTGCAGGTTCACCACTGCTCACCTGACATTCATAAGTGACCAAAGCACCAAAATCCCTCACCACAGAGATACAACTAAAATTTTCTGCAAATTTGTAGTGTTCTATGTGTGGGTGGAAACTTGCAGCAACGGGCCCCGTGAAGAGATTCCCTCTTTGGCCTTCTCCAGACTTTTCAAGGCTGTGGTTTTTTCAGAGGCCAAGGAGCTCTGAACTAGAGCTTGTGTTCGCCAGGAGTTCAGTTGTGTATAACCACCCATGTCCACAGTGACTTTGCAACAGGTCTGGAATTCATTTGACTGAAGGAATCAATCAGTCATTAATGCAGACACTCATTAGGTGCACTTCACACCTGGGACACAGAACCCTTGGGATCAGTTGATTTGGGAAGCTGTAGCCAGTGGAATCATACTTACACTGCAAATTCAACAGAGCTTCCACAGCTGCCAGTGAGGAGAAACTTGTAGGTTTGCAGCCCATGTAAGAGGTGTGGGTGAACTTAGCAACACATTATGCCTGAACTCACAATCCCAGCCCTAAACCTACAGCACAGAGTTCAAAATAATAAAACCACTCAATGGAATGATGGGATCTCTCAAACCCAAATCCAAATAATTTCTGCATATAAGATACAATGTGCTGCGCAAGGTTTTAAACACCTTTCAGGTAAATAGGAGAGAGAGAAAAATGGACTGGGACAGAACTCTTGTGGTGTCAAGCTGTTATCTGTGTGAACAAGGCAAACAAAGTCAGGCTAAATGAAAGGCTGAGACTGAGGATAGCCAACTGCTGCCTGATATTTCAGCATTGCAGTTAAAGGTCTGCTCCTTTGGAGCAGCCTCTATTTGTCAAATGAAACATCAGTTTCATTTTCAGTTACTTTTAAAAATATTTCAAAGTAATTAAAAAACTGAGTATAAATATCAGACAAAAAACTTGAAAATGCACTATGTGATTCAGTAGGTGCATGATGTAATAAATTAATTACATATATAATGCCGAGAGACAAAACATTGCAGGCAGTAATTTCATACCAGATAAGGAAAGGGACTTGGGAATTACCACATCCAGAGAGAAAGAGATAGTGAATCCCATCTCCCAGAGGATTTCCAAAAGCAATGGAAAAATCTTACAGGGTGAAAAATAGATTTTCTAACTGCAATTATCTGCAAACAAATTGATTATTTCACCAAGTGCTTTTGTCTCTATCAGCAAACACAAAAAAACAAAAACAAAAAAAAAACCCCAGCACAGATCCAGGAAATGCTATGGCATTTGGAGTATTTCACAAGTGTTTCAATTTAAAGAGCTCTTCATCAGAAGATGGTGAATTTGGCATATTTCATGGAATTATATTGAATTCTACATTTTAGATAGTGAACTGGGACAAGCATAGAATTTTTGGGAAAGTCACACTGTCATGAAAAAACAATTACCTTGCTGCCATCCCAACTGTCTATATATTGACAATGCTTAGTGGAGGACCACCTTTAAAAACCCGGACCCAGGACTTCCCACCCGGTTTATCAGAGGTTTTATAAACACATCCTACTCTGTACAACACTGCCACAATTCCACAGCAGAGTCTCTAAGGAAACTGGCCCTTAATAATGTTCTGTGCAGGCCTTTTTCTCCTGAGGGAATGCCAATCAGCCAACATGTGAAGAAATTTAAATGAACCGTGCTTCGTTCTATGAGAGAAAATTTATTTTTATATCAAGAAGACAAAATTAAGATCAAATGTTTGCAAACCCATACACCTCAGGAGCATTGGCCTTAAACTTATTCATTTCCAGAAACCCAGGGTGATAAAATAAAAAAAAAAAACCAAAGTGTATTGGGATTTTTCAAGTATAGTTAGGGGTTTTGGCTTCATTTTTTTTTTTTAACTCTGAACATGCTGGACCTGGACAAACTATAAGAAACTCCATCACAAAATCAATACAGCCATTGTACACCCTAGTACTTCAAGAGCATTATTTCCATAACTATTGATTCTTTTCATCTGGGAAAATACTGTGGGAAAGATCTCACAACAGATCCTCAAAAAAACCACTTTTGAATCCATCTTTATTACTGGCAAGAGCACAGAGTTGATTCAGTTACTGCCAGACCTATTAGAAGCATCATGATTATCAGGAGAGCTGCTGGTCCCACTTGGGAGTTTCAATAAAACAGTTCAACAGTCTGAAAGATCAAAGACCATAACACATTAGGAAATTTAGTTAAGAGCCAAGTATAAGACAGCTTTGAAGGAAAAGATCCACCTAAACAGACTGAATGAAAAAAGATACAATTTGAAATGCAATTTCTCAATTAAAATGTGCTCTGAATCCTACTAATCAAAATGTAAGCAGAAAAGTTGTAACTAGAATTTTTCTAAGAGTCAAAGAGTTGTTAAAAGGGACTGCTTTATCCTCAGAGTGCAACAAGAGTGGGTTTTTATCTCATCATTTATCTTCTGAACTTAAGGACATTTATAGACACCTATTTGTAAACTTACATTATTATGCTGACACAATTATTATTATTATATGAGAAGTTATTGTAGCAACACAAAAAAAAAAGATGAATACATAAAACATAAGAATGAAAATGTGATTACGATGCTGTAACGTGGAATTTTTTGTGTAAATAGTGATGGGAAAATTTGTCACTCAGTCACACAGAAGATGAGCAGAAATTGGACACAGAGAACGTGTGAGGGAGGAGCAAAGCTCTTCTGCAGCTCTGACAATTTACATTTGTAATGATGAACAATGCTGCAGAGGGCACAGTTGATGTGATCAATAACTGCCACCTCACCACCACACATTATTCCCAATGTGCTTTTATTACCCTGCCTGACTTACAGACAGCGCAGCCCTGCTCACATGAATTTGTTCTTTTTATCAAATATCCAGAAACTGTACACAGAAGGTAAAAGGATATATTTTCTTCCTTGTTTCTTGGAAAAATATCTCCAACTGCATTCATTAAATGGAGACCAGATCTTTGCAGGCAACTAATTCAAACTCATCACATCTGCTCTTAATTGCAGTGACTCTGAAAAGGTGAGTAAAGGCACTTTGCCCTCAAAAAAATGCCAAAGAACTGTATCCAACTCTAATTCACCAGAAAAGTTTACAGACATATGACTTGGGGACAATCAGCTTTTTTTTTTTTTTTTTGCCACAGGCCCCAAAGACATTCTTGATGTAAAACAACAGCAGGCAACTTACTAAAAGATTAATTTTATAAGCATAGCTGGAATCCTTTTCCACCTACTCCCTCATTCTTTGCAGTATGCAAGAAAGCTTGCCATAATCATACAGATCAGCACAGCTTATATTTATTGCCTAATTATGAAAAATTAATAATAAAAAATGAAAAATGGCAATATAGATTTTCAGGCATATCATTCCAATGTTCCACTTTGCTAAAATGTTGTAAAACATCCACCCTTATTAGCCAGGGATATGCTGAAACAGTGTTTAAATAAAGACAAAACCCACAGCCAGGCATAAAGCAAAAATGCTACAGACACATTTTTCAGTTTCCAATTAGGTGATTCACTGCAAATAAGACATGAAAAATACAATTTTCTATCTCCATAACTTTATAGAATGCACAAGGATCTTAGATTAGCACTCATTATATATCATCAATCTCAGAGTAGTGTTTTGAGACCTCCAAATAAAAGTACAACCCATGGCTGGACAAAAAGGATTCTTTTCTTGCTCCTAGATTTGCTATCTATCTTCCTTTATGGTGAAAAGATGCAACTCCCTGCCTTCTCAGGGCATGTTTACATGAGTCAAGGACCAAAACATTTCTTTGGGTTATGGAAAATTGTAGCATCTAAGATTTTGCAGTCATTTGGTAATCTAAGCATCAGACACCACTGTGTTTAAATTACAGCACATTTTGGCACTTTGATGGAGAAAACTGCATCTAAAAATCAAATTAAACCAGCAAATATTGAGGTAGCATTAAGGCTGGGGCTTTAATTAACTTTCTTGAAAGTGAGACTACTCAAAACATCAGATATCCTCAGATGGCTGAACATGGAAGGAGCAGAGAAAATGAGGTAGAGATAAGAGACATTGTAAAATTATCCAAATTAAGCTCACAGCGCTGTGCAGCCACTGCCTTGGGAAAGGGGTTTGCTCAAAGCAGGAAGGGGCTGGAGTGGCTCTCAGACATGCTGGAAATGCAGGTTCCACTGATTTAACACCACACAGCAGATGAACAAGGGATCTACCACATTCCTGTTCTACTGGGGAGAAACAGCAGAGAGTCTGGGCAGGCACTGGGAGCTTGAGGAGCCCCCAGGAACCTGGAAACCACAGCAAGGGAGGCGAGGCAGCTGACATGTCTAAAAGCAGGGAGTGAAATGGCTTTTACGAATCTTTTTATTACTGTGGCTGTGATGGCAGGTGCTTTCCTCAGCAGTGAGCTCTCCAAAAAAACATCTCTTCATTGACTTTAATGCACCTGTGGTCCTTCTATAGACAAGGAAATAACTGCAGAAAACTCCTCTCATTTTCTGACATGTCCTATCACAGATCTCATTCTCTCTGAAAGGTGTTTCTGAAGGCTGCTGAACCTGAAAACCTCTGGATTTAAAGGGTAAGGCAGCAAAAATTCCCAAATCTTTCTGCTGAGCCAAAGAAGTGTCAAGGAAAGGGATGTCTATCATATGGTAAATATAAGTTTCTCAAAAAAAAAAATCTGGAGATAGAGTCCCACCTTTCTTTCCCTCCCCCCTCCCTCTCTTTAAATACTTTAATGCTCTGGCCTTACCAAGATTCTATTTTTCTTATCTCTCTCTGCTCTGTCTTGTATTTTAAGTTCAGAAGCTCTTTCTGGTGTCCCAAGTACTCCCAAATGACTCAGCTGTCTGTGGGTGCAGCTGAGATGTTTGGGAGTCTCTTTTCATCATCTCTACTGCTAGCCTTACTAAAATCACTTGAAAACAATTATCACACACACACATCAGACCTTTCATGTTCCTTACCACCAGAATTTTAACAGCAGCACACGTAGCACGAATAGTCTGGAGATTTTAAAGATCACATCCCTTCTCCTCTTTACTGTTGAAGTCTTAGTTTAGCAGGAGAAATTGTTTACCAATATTTTAGCCTCAGATTTGCTCCACTAAAAAGGAGGGGGGACGTGAGCAGATGGCTGTGGCAAGCTGCATGCCCTGAGTGGTAAAGCACAAGTATGCTTCTTGATCAACCACTGAACAAACCCTTTTACAAATTTATGTGCTGAGGAAAGCCAAGCTCAGGCTCTGTGATGGGAACTGACTCAGGTTTTAATTTAGTTTGCCTTTCTACACTCTCCAGACTATTTCATAAGCAAAACAAAGGCGTGAGTTACACTGCATCATGTGTAGACACATTTGAATTCAATGCATTCTTTTCCTGTGAAGTTAGTTTGACCTTATGCCTGCATAAGTCAGATCAGAAAAGTCCCAACAGCTTAAAATAAAAAAATAAATTATTAATATTAGCAAATAAAAATAATCATAATAAATGATAATAGAAACACCAACACACTCAGACACACCAGAAACACTCTCACTGATGAGCAGCACTTCCAGAAGTCCTTTTAGTTTAAAACATCATAAATTCTTATTAGCATCTCTAGTGCAAATGACAGCAATGAAAGCAGACCAGGAACATGAACTCTTCCCTCAGTCTCTTTCAGTATCAAGGAATTTGGCTTTGATGTAGAGATGTGCCAGCTAGGACAAGCTTTTCTGGTGCAGTTACCATGAGAGTCTACTGTGTTTAATCTGCTCCTTAGAAGAACTTGACCAGCCAGGAAGAGAATAATTGTGTTAAAAACTCCCCAACAGAGGTGAAGAGAGGGGTCAGGTTGTTTTGGAGCACTCCTTCACCTTGCTGTCAGTGGAGTTAAATGATAAGTGCCTCCAAGGGAAGGTTTTAGCACATCCAGGATTCCCTGGTGCCTCCAGAATTCAAGCCACAATTTCACCTCTCTGTAGGAGTTTTTAAGCACATTTTGAGGTAAAGCAGCTCTTGGGATGCTCTTTTCCAGGCCAAGGACAAATAGCTGCTACTGGCCTCACACTTGGGCAGTGGCTGTCCCAGGGGCTCTCCTTGCAGATGACAGACTAGTATTCTGCCTTTGATGCATCTTCAGGTCTCTGATTTTTTTCATTTATGGATAAATATGAAGAATCAAATTGGTTTCCACCAGTTGTACCATTCAGTCAGAAATCCCACCAAGAGAAGTCCTCCACGTCAAGAGTACGGCAGCTACAAGACTGATCCTAAACTGTAACTACCTGCCTCATGAATAATTTTATTCTCTGGATCTGTCAATCAGGCCCCTTCTGTGAACATTAAATTTATTATGGTAAGTTAAAGAAAAAAAAAAAGATTTGGTGTCAAAGTTGTCTCTCAGATTAATATTACAAGGGATGGGAAAGATGAGCATGAGACCCCAAGGGCACACACGAGCCATGCTCAGCTGGGTCACAGTTTTTGTCCCTCTGCTGCCCTCAGAACGAGGTCAGGATTCTGCAGAAAGGAATTGTGCAAACCAGGGTGGGAGGCCAAGGGCAGACAGAGGCAACTGGGAGAGCTTTTCCTCCTCCCAGATGGGCCATGACCACCCCAGCGGTGGCACTCACCTGTCTCACATGCTGGGCCTTCCTACAGCAGCTGCAGAGCTCTGCTTATTTTACCATCCTCACATTCAATTTGAATTTCCAAAGCTACTTGTATTTAATCCATTCTTGACATCACCTTTAAAGTATTTTAGTAGCATTATGCCAGAATTTGATTTTTATTTTGCCTTTTTTTTTCCCAAGTATGTGCTAGCAAGCTAAATTCAGATGCAAAGAGCCTCTTCCTTCCATAACATTCAAAATATTTCTAAACAGTAGGGGAAAGTTTAGCATTTTAACCACAACAAGATGTCATAATAAACTGGTTCTTTTTTATGTAACTTTAAAACTCCTGCAAATGCAAAAAGAATTTCATGTTTCTTTAGGACTCCATGGGAAACATGAATTTACTGAAAGCTACCCAAGCGTGGTATGAAACAGCACATTGTTTAAAAAGTGGGTAAATGTTTAGTTCATGCCAAACCATGATGGCTCCTGCTCATTCACAAAAATAACAGTTCTGCATCTCCAGCAAGACAGGCACTCCCTGCATTCCCATTCCAGCTGGAATTTTTTTTACATTAAATAGACACTGTCAGGTGCTCCAAAGGAATTATACAATCATTGCTTTTATTTTTCCTTGGAACTGGAGTCAATATTATGTGAATGTGAGACAGTGAATTTGATGCAAATATTTAGACATATAATACTTTTTTTTTAAACTTAAGTATCAACAAGCTCTTAAATTTTATTTGATTAAGAGTTCTGGACCATCAGAGTGAACAGAATCACTTCACCAGAGCTTGCTCCTTCAGGAACAGCAGCTTCTAAGTAGAAAGTAAAACCTGGCAACTCTCAGCAAAAATAAAAACAAAAAAATAATATCATAAAGGGAAGTAAATAAAAGAAAAATAAAATGGTGGAGGGTAGAGTATCCCCATCCACTTAGCACTTAGTGGAAATTTGTGCAGTCCACCTTCTGTCTTTGACATAAGGAAACCTCATGTTTTTGATTTTAACAACCCAAGAATTTTTTCATCTATTCATTTTGAAACTGAAATAGCTGAGGCTGATCACAACTCTTCTGTTTCAGGCACCTGCTGAAGAGCAATTTGGTGTAAATGTTCAGATAATGACAGAGTATGCCAGTGAAAAATCCCTTCCTGCAGCTCCAGTTCTGCCACTTCTCCAGAATGGGCACTTTTCAGTACATTCTAAGCAATACTTTGACTACCATTACTGACTTCTAATGACAACTTTATCTCAGGCTCAATTCTTGCAGTGATGTGCTGAAAAGAAACTTCCCAATACACGAATATAAACTCAGAAAGAGGAACTGAATTGACCAGGAAATATTTTTTAAAAGGAAATGAAATGGTCTAGGCAGGGGAAACCTTCCACTCCTGCTGTATTAGCAGAACAAGATTAATTACATCTGCCCATAAGCTGTAAAAATCAGAAGAGAGTGTGACGTTCTGTTACAATTAAATGCTGCTGCCCAGCTCAGGTAGCAGCTGCATGATTTTCACCTCTGGACTCCTCAGGGTGGGTACTTGGGCCCATCTTTCTAATGAACAGGAACCTTTCATGTATGAGAAAGACAAATAAATATTGAATAAATGCAGCTTCAAAAATCAATATGCACTGTGGATACAGGGAGTAGTGATTTTATCCTAATTGCTTCTCACATACCCAAAACTGTCTTAAATATGACTGGTGCCCCTGCTATCATCTTGATCTCAACAGCTGTCTGAAGCTCATAAGTCCTGCCTGAAAATCGATTGCTCTTTGGTCCATATAATAAAATACTATATCACCAAGAAACCAACACTCTTTACTCTCCTGCATTTACAAAACCTGACCTCTTACAAAATTCCATGGGCAAGTGCTCAAGGCTGCAGTTGTGACAATGGCCCTGCACAAAAGGTCTGCGTGACAGAGCATTTGCATGGCATGGCTTCATCTGAGCACTGAGGTCTGTGCAAGCTCAGCTCAGGGTTTGACCCTTTTACATGAATGGCAGAGGCTGTAGAACATAGTGGCTAAGGGGAGGAAAACCACCATCACCACAGAGCTGATGATTTTCCTTAGGGATGCACAGGCAGTGGGAGTTTAATTACAATGCAATGCCCTCGTTGGCCCAACAACGTTCAGCTGCACACCTGGACTGGGCTTTTAACTTCCAGAGTTAAAATTCTGCTCAAGATTTTCTGCTGTGAAGATGGTTATGATTCCTTCACTTGGTGGCCCTTTGTTGACTTTCAAACTCCTGTTTCTCTGTCCACAGTGGGAAGTAGTGTCGTAATACGACACGAAAAGACGACACGGACACTGCTGCTCTCCAGGTGAACAAAAAAGAGGGACCTTTATTTTCTGACTCCAACATTTATAGTTTTCCAAAAGTGACAGTGGATTGGAGGGTGACAGTGCCACCTCTCCAATGACACTGGACAGACCAAGAGTCCATCAATTCTCTCCTCCTCCATGAAAGAATGCAAAACATAAGTTGTTTACAGAACTGTGTGTGAGAAAGTTCGTTACAAGAATGCAAACATCAGAAGGCTTAGCAAAGTCTTAGAAAATCAGGGTGACAAAGTAGATACAGACTAATGCAAAGGATGGCGATCACAGGAGCTAAATCCTACAACCAAGGACATGAAGGAATATGGTCAAACATGATTACTTGCTATACTGACACCCCAATTCAAGATCATTTACAACGAACCATTTCCCAAATGGACACAAATGAGACCTCTGGAAAAGGGAATCCTTCTGAAGGATGCTTATTCAGTCATGTTTTGTGAGTGCATGAACAGAGGAGAAATAACACATTGTCAAGCTTTGCAGGGTTTTGCCATCCTCAGAGGAACTCTCACTGAAATCTGGCCCACAACATTGTGTTTTCTCATTTCCTTTTTGTGTTTTCTGGAATGCTTGTTGTGTTTGTCTAACACCATAGTGTTAATTGTTTCATGTAATAGTGTTAATTAGAGGCTCTCTACCAAGAACTACTTCACCTTTCTTGTATGCAGAGCTGATGAATTCCTAGGTATGCATTATACTAAAAGGTATATTAATTAACATTCTCACATTTTTTAATTATATTATGCATTAACAATATTACATTTAATTGCAATAATCACTGTGACATTGCATGTGGGTGACACTACAGTTTAATACATTTTCATTTTTCAGTCATAAGAATCATGATCTAAATTCCAGTAACTCCTCTTCAATAACTGATCTAATTTTTAAGCTTTTCTTTAAAGAACACTGCTAGTTATTCTGCAGAAATTCTTTGATTCACAAATGGAAACTGCAAGTTTAAACTAAATTTCTTTTTCAGATGACATTCCTACCACACGTAGAGATGAGACAGAAGGTCACTGAGTATAAACTGTGCAGGCTAAAAGGAAAAAAACACTCCACTACTAAAAGCATCTTTGCCTTTTATTGTTAGTCTGCAGTATTTCTTTGATAGATCTTTCATGCAGTAAATGCTACTGATGTCTAGACATCTTATCTTGTTTCTGGTTTATTGCTAAAATGTCTATTTTGCCTCTAACTTCACTACTACAACATCCTACTGAAGACACACTTCAATGTCTGGCTGACCTACATCAAGACTTCTTCTTTCTGCCCCTCCTCCTTCCTGTACAAGTTCTTCCTCTGATCCATTATTTAGAGAGTCACTGATTTTGTGCCCAGTCCTAATCCACGCTGTTCCACCCCTGAATGTAAAACACCACCCGTGGTACCTCAGCAGGCAATGGGATGGTAAGGTTGGATCCTTGGGAACATGAAGGATGCCATCAGTACCCATGTACAGCACAGAATTTTTCACAGTTAGTAAAAAGATACTAAAAGTTCCAGGAGTCATCGTCTTCCTCTGAAAAGTTAGATTTGCTCTAAAATTTCTCCTGCATGCAACAAGGAGGTGACCTGGTGGTGTTCTTTTGCCCCACTCTGGTATGCCACTGGCCCCTAAAGGAGATGTCCTGAACAGATAATACAAAATTGAGATAAAGAAAGGAGACAACTGGAATTCTATCATAAAATTTTTGCAGGATTTGGGTTCTAGCTTGACACATGTGAAATCTTTCTCAAGGACTTTCAGAGACTCCACTTTACCACATGTCTAGTCCTGTAGTTCTGTCACTGCTTCATGCCACATTTTGTTTTCCTCCTTCTCATAAAATTCATATACAGATCATTACTTGAACGGAAAAAAATATTTCATTTTTTTTGTAAGGAGGAAAATTTCAGGCTGAGGGAAGCAGCTGACATTATCTAAAACAGTTTCCTAAGAATGTTCTTAAAAGCAAAGTTAATCTATTTTCCCTTAGAATAGCTAATAGTGCCTGTGGCTGTGTTTGCATGCACAAATGTTTGTTCTTTATTCCACTGTTCTTTGCCTAAAGGTCACATGCCAACAAAACATGAAGATAATGGTGTGTGATTACTCCTTTCCACTTTCACACGAAGTAGGGAGAAGGAAATAAGTAACCTTTTTCCATAAGTAACATTTTTCCATGGCTATATAAATCCTGACCGCCTTGAGAAATTCTTGTGTGGGGTTATTTCAGGGAGTTCTCAAGGCAAACACAGTTTAATCATGAATGCAGAAACCCACACATCCTGAGGGAGGGAGGATAGAACTTCCCAGTCCTGAGTGACTCAGTGAAACTGTTCAGGAGTGGGAGAAAACATTGCTGATGATGAAATACAGGGTCACACACAGCAGTTTTACCCTGTTCAGTAACAGCTAAAAGCACCATGGGTTGGTCCATTGCAGATAAGAACAGCCAGACTGAAAACCAGGAGTCAGGATATAACCCTTACCTGCACACCACAACCTCTGGACCAGGGAGAAGACAGAGCCCCCTCTCCCAGGAGCCTGAAGGACTTGATAATGTCTGTGATACCAGGATCTCAATGTATCTAGCCTGTTCAGATTCATCACATTTTAGCTTTAGAAAAAAGTGGAAGCTATTTTTCTCTATGCTTGTTCTTTAAAAATTTAAATTTTGTGACTAGCAATGAATAAAAGATTAGGTTAAGTACCTGATCTGAGAAAAAAATATTTTCCTGATACTTTCCTATTCAACATAAAAATGAACGCGTGGGTGTTTTTTTGAGATGAAAAATTACTCAGGTGCCTTAGATATCTACTTCTTTGGAAACATTTGAAATGTCTGTGTTAGTTTCAGAAATTCAATTTAGTTCTTCAAGTCACTTGGGCACATTTGAAAATATTACCCTTGATCTAATTCTTGTTAGAAAAAGATTGGTGTCTTCATTAAACAACCCTGCTGAAATCAAACTTCTGTAAAGTTCTCCATTTTGATAAAGTTTTTTGTTGTTTTTTTTAAAAGCAAGCAAACAAACCAAAAAAGCCCCAAGAAACCCAAACCCCCAAAACAACATTTTCACTTGTTTGATTAAACATACATTATGGATCATTGCCAAGACAAAAACACCTTTAACTAAGCGTCAGATCTCAGTTTTCCACTTTAGAGAGCTATTACATTTAGTCTTTCCTATACATACTACTCTCATTTAGTCATAATAATCTCCTTCATTAGCTATGTTGAATTTGAAGAAGACAGAATTTAGGCTGTTTAGATTTGAGCACAAATAAAACCCTAGAAAAATAATCTCTCTTCATATTAAGAGGTTATTAAGTAATTGGCCATCTCTGTTCAAGTCATTGCAATATTGTTCTTTACAGCTATTGCCCTATGCTTTCAGTTTGCATAGTTTTTCCATTTAAAACAAGTAGAAGATAACTCACCAAGCTGGCAAAGAGTGTTCTGATTAGCAAAAACATTTTGAGCTAAAACAAACTCAATGCAATTATTAGTATAATCTTATTACCGAGATAAATCTTTAGACAAAGTTCAGACAGGAGCCAGTAGCTTCTATATATAATACTAAAGTTAATTATGCCTAGTTAAACCATCAAATGAGAAAGCCTGGGTTAGGCTGGGAGTTTGTGAGTGTTTAAGAAATGGCCCAAGAGAGCTGACAGGTATTAATCCTGTCCTCCTGTTCTTCCTGCATAGGTTTGGCAAGTGATTAAAAGGGGGTTTTTCAGGAGACAGAGGAATGAAAGGGATCTGTTCCTGCACTATAATTACAACTCCCACCATAAATAACTCCATGTATTTAGTGTGGCTGGGATATGGGACCAGAACTCCTCCCCAGGAGGGTGTCACAGGCTGCTGTGGGTCACCAAGACACTGATAGCTGTTCACTCCTAAGAGCAGCCCTGTACCCAAAGCTGCTCCTGAGCCAGCTCTGCACTGTGGGACATGTCACTCAGGACACTGAGCGGAGACTCAAATCAGATTCAAGATAACCCAAAATCAATCTGTATCTTCCTCCACTGAGCAGCTAAAATGCTAACAACTGCAAGCTAAATGAACACGCATCTTACAGCACTGTACTGCTGAAGTTACCAGTGCTGTGAGAACCTCTGGCAGCCCTTCCTTCTGGCACTTGGCACTCCTAGGGATGCAAATCCAGAAGGACACAGCTCCAAGGTCTGCTCTGCTGAAGCCAATGCCATGTGATCACACACCCCAGGACCTGGGCTACAGATGCTGACACCACTGTCCCCACCTCAGACACACATATGCTGTTTTCCACACATATGCTGCTGCCTACAAGAGCACCCACCCTAAAAAAAAAAAAAAAATCAGGTGATTCTCTTAGATGTTTACATGGTTATTTTAAAAGGCCTTGTGACAATCAGATTCAGTGGTGACCTGCTCTTGGTTTGCAGTCATTTGGCATGGAGTGCAATAGCACTGGCTCACCACACTGGAGAATTGGACTGGGTCTCTTTTTGCTGCTAATTTAAACCCTGTAGAGGAAAAATGAACGAAATCCTGCCAGGCAGCAGAGCTGACTGGGATTTACCACGATCACAGAGTGCAATCAACAGAAATAATCCAGAAAGGATATTGCACGTGGAACTCAACTCACACCCCAAGTGGTTCTGTTCTGTAGTACAGCAGATATGGATACCTAGAGCACCCACGTGCTAAATAACTGATGGATGTCAAGGGAAATATTTGAAAAAACACCTAAGGCTCATAAAAATACAAAAGCAAATCCAACCAACTTGTGAGTTTTGCATCTGTGCAGATCCAAGCCATATCTATGACAGGTCAGCTGTATGGGGAAACTCCAGGATATGCTGTACAGACCAAGAAGTTATTTTTTGAGCATCTAATGAATTCAGTAGCATCATTCCTTTTCATTCTATTGCATTCTTGATAATGGATGGATTTTATTTATTAATACATATTGATGGTTTCAAAGATAGGTTTTATTCCAAACATTCTAGAATATTGTAACATTGTGTAACATTCTAGATTTGTGCATAGCAATTGCTTTCCATTAGGGAAAGAGCCATTGGATGCAGTCAGCATTTGCTGAGTTATTGTCATTCTAACTGCTGCAGAGCAAATAAATTGCAATACCATGCTTCATGGAAAATCAGTCATTACTGCAATTAACCACCTTCCTTATCACCTTGCACTTTTGCCTTATCACATCATTGACTATCTGCTTGTAATGAGTAACACTCAGGGGTTATTGTTACATATACAATTTACTGTAATTATTAGGTTACTGACAATGGAATGACTTCTAAAACTAATGGTGCATCTTTGTTTCTCCACGTTCAATTTAAGGAACTGTGCCAGTCTCACTTCATTTAAAAACATCAATAAAGCTTTTTCCAAGTTGAAAATTCATTTTCCTTTGTACACAGACTATACATTTCATAGGACAGAAACCCATTTCCATATTAGTCACAGTAGCAAAATTATTTCTCATTCACCCTCCAGTTTATTAAAAACAAAGTGCTTTTAATATTGGGTGAAGCTGTATTAAAAGCATACATTAGCTTCTGACATTAAAATGGAGTAATTTTATTTCTTTGTTCCACCATCTTAGACACCATTAGGAGCAGACTTTCAACAAATATTTTGGAATTGCCATTAGTTCATTAAGAGGTAAATGTGGACTCCAAGCAATTAATGCATTAAGAGATGTATGTTGACTATAGAGGCGGATTCACATAAAGGTTTAATTATAATTTCTTTTAAAAAATATTACTGCAAAATACTCAGAAGCAGCTTTCCAGACATTATTGATATATTTTTTGTCTTTCTAGCCTGCAAAAGAAGACTAAAATCCCTGTAGTTAATATGTGACAATAAGAACCAAAGCATCTCATATGGAAAACTTGCTCAGCAGTGCTGCAAACCAATAAAAATGTTCTTTCACACACAATTCTCAAACTCCCAACAGAAGCACTTCTAGGTCTGCTGCTTTTAGCTGCTGACACTCCTCTATAAACATATATAAGATAATACAAAATAGATACAATAATATATGTATCTTTCTGACAGCTCCTTCTGCAGAGTCCCCCTGTCCCTCCTTGGAGAAGTTAATAGAAGACACCTCAATGCCTCTGTCTCACCCTGGGCCCACCAATTCCCCTCTCGAGAGTTCAACCAAGCAATCCACTCTTCTTGAGTTCTCTTTTCCCCCTGGTTGCCTTTATCTGTGGCTTCTTGAACTACACAGACACTTTTCCTTATCCAGTTTGATGAGGCCCTCCCAGGCCCAGCAGGTCAGCCCCTGCTGACTCCAGGACAGGGATCCCACCACTCATCCTGCCCCAGAGATCTCTCCAGCTCTCACAGGTCACTGCCCCCTGCCAACAGTTTCTCCGAGTTCCCAAGAAATCCAAGCCAGCCTGCTTCCCCTGAGAAGCCATTCCCATCAGCTGTGGTTGCCTTTCCTCCTCCTGTCTACTCATTCTGCTACTAGTTCCTTCCAAGCTGGGCTGACATGTCCCACAGGAGATAAAGCTGCTTTATTTTTAAATCAATTACTAATTTCACCCTGACTCTCCTCAAAGGTAATTTTCATCCCTATGTTATTCCTATTTTTGCACACAAAGAAGAATTTATGAGATCAGGATCATTATTCATGGCTATTAATTGTTTATATACATTAAAATGCAAGGCAAATATTTTAAACTGTTATTATTGTTGTTAGCCATTTGTATGCACAAATTAAAGCAGAAGGAGCACTCTTTGGTTTTAAACATGACAAACAGTTTGCGTGTTTCACCATTGCCCTGGAATGAGCCAAGATGTTTTTTCCTTCTTTTACCACGGCCAAATCACTTCTGAAGTGTCAATAAATCAAGTCAGCTGTTTATCTGCAAGATCAGACTGAGTGGCTTTATTTCTGGTGCATCAAGGACAACGGAAAAATGGGGAATGTAATCCAAGTACCTGGAGTGCAAAGATGAGAAGTGGGTTGGAAAGAAATGCTAAGATCAGGGTGACCAGGGACACTGGAGCCAGAGTGCCACAGGGGAGCAGGGGCATACAGCGAGGGTCTTGCTGGACCTTAAGAAACTAGGCTTAAAATATGACAAGCCAGTGAAGGTTGATGCAAATTAGACTCCCTAATTGGGGGCTGGCTTTGGTGCTCTTGCCCTGTGGGACACTAAGGACTGCTGTCCTGGATACAACCAAAGCGAGCAGAACCCAGAATCCTGCTTTTGACAAGGAACAAACACAAACTGCTTAAGGAAAGAGTCCAAGGCCAGGCTGGAGGGGGCCCTGAGCAATCTCTGCTCTAGTGGAAGGTGCCCTCAACCCAAGGCAGAGGGCTTGGAACAAAATGATCCGCAAGATTCCCTTCTAAACCAAACCGTTCCATGGGTCTACAGTAAGCAGGAGAGCACAAAAAATACCAGCATCACCTCATCTCCTCTGCCAAGAACCAGTTAATTGATTTGCTGAATTAGAAATGTAAATAAGACTCATGATTTTAAATAACCATTAATGGACTTATCCCTCATGCATTTATGCAGACCTCTTCTTAAACATAACTAATTTTGACTTTCAGAAGACTTTGTGGCAGAATAAGCTTAACAGTTCAATTGTCAGTTTTCCTAGGAAAATAAATTACATCCTATTGTTGGTCCTTCACCTCTAACTTAATAATTTCCTTTTGGGTCCTTCCAATTGCAAATCCATGCCTCAAAATTGCTTTCAGATTTGTGTATATGCCACCTTCAGTTTTTCTGGATCTCCTGTTTAAGGAGCAGTAGCAGCAGATACCCCTGAGCAATCTGACGGTGCCCCAGGACAGCAATGCTCCTCCAGATCCCCAAGATTACATCAGTTACATTAATGTAAAATTTGAATTCCATTTCTTAAAAGGTCAATATGAAAGCTACCCTTAGAAATGAATTCGAGTCAAGTCCTAAGGGCACAAAAATTCAGATGGGTACATTGTAACTGCTAAGGCAGGACTTCAGTGAATGGAAAATTAGGGAGTCTTTTGTCACAAACTTACTGATGTCTAAAGAAAGGTAAAGCTTTCTTTCTTTGTAAAGCTTCAGTCACAAATGTAGCAGGGGAAAAAAAAGGTCTTTAGCAAAGAGCCTCACGCCTGTAAAGTGAGCAAGAAGCACCTGAATAGCAGCATAAGGTAAAGCTTACAATTATTATAAACCCACAATGATACCAGGCTGCTCAAAATACTCACATTCAGTAGAACAAAAAATCAGTTCTGCCTTTATGGAGGAATATTCACCCTCATCACTGTTCATTTTTAAGCATCCAGAATGAAAACAAACAAAATCCAATTATTTTTTCTGTTATGTTCTCACATAAGATCCCCTACGAGGGTCTAGTGAGCAAGATGGGATCTCGTGCTTGAAGTTCTTCCAAAATGAGTTGCCAAAAAAGCTGATAGGAAGAAAACAAGCAGCAAGTGAGACTTTAGACATCAATTCTTTAATTCTTTTCAGTGTTGGAAGCTGTTTAATAACTCATGAGCATTTCTACATAGTCAGGAAAGTGACTTCTGCTGCTACCTCAAAAAGTAACTATCAGCCCCAAGATGTTTTTTTTTATTTTTGCATATAAAAATGTATTAATCAGTTCATGCTTTTCCTCTGCTTTACAAGTAATTTGCATGGTAGCTCCATGAAAGTTACACTTATTTAGTTAAGACAAATTACACAGCGTTTTTTTTACCAAGTGACCAGAAGTCCCAAAAGGGACTTTGAATGACACAGGTGGGTGAAAAGGCCATTCCTAGAGCAGTTCCCTACCCAGGCAGGCCAAACATGTGGCCACATCCATCCTTAACTTAAGATTACCATGGGCTCAGAAACAGCATTTCTGACATCACAGTGCTTTTTTTTTTAAAAAAAATAGTACTTTAACTTCTACTCTTTGTATCCACAGTAAAATCAGCCAAGATACATGGCAGTGAATGTATTTGGTCATCATAAAGAAGGGCAAAATCAGTTCCAAGAAGGTGCCATACAATTTCTGATGAAACTGTCCTTTATGGAAGACGTTACTAATTTTTCTTCTGAGACAGGTCTTGCAAAGCTAAGTAAAATCACTCAACTAAACTGCAAAAGTACTTTAAAGAGTCAGGGAGATTGATAAAATCAAGGGCTGCCAAGTGACCTGAACAGACATACAGAAAATACCATTGTAAGATTTTATTCTGAATTTGGCGTGCTCAAGGTTGTGATTCCCCCGTAAATTGACTATGCTCTTAACAGTCACAGAAGCAATGGAACAGGAACCACAACTTCAGCAACAACTAAGTCAGCAATGCAACATTTGAAGCAAGTAGCTGTCACAAGTTGCTCTCAGAACCTCTTTCAGTCTTTCTGTGACTTAGTGAAACAGGTGATGGCAGCTGGTAGCCAGAGCATGGTGATGTGCTTCTTTTTCGCTGTTTATGCTGATTTCACACAATTTACCACCTCGCTGGACAGAGCATAAACAGAACAAAGTGTTTATATGGAAACAGGAGATAGCATGGACAAACCCAAACAGTCTTTTGAGCTGTGCAGATTCACTGCAGCCAACAGAACTGAGCCAAGCTCAGCCCTTATTTCAGGGCTCTTCAGTCAAGGAATTTGCACCAAGAGTAAATTTGTACCAATACCTAGGTATGTGAAACAATTCGGATTCTGTTGGGTGGGATTTGACAAAAAGCACTGAATCAAAGACAATGGGAGCCAACAACATTTTAAAATTCTAATTCTTGTTATTCAAGAGGCTGAGGGAATGAGGAAACAGAACCTGCTTTGTACAATGGCCTTGCATTGCTTCCAGCAGAAGGGATGGAACTGCTTTGTTTACCATTTCACTACAAAAATGAATTGCAGAAAGTTTCACAAAAAAATAAAAACACCCACCTAAAAGAACCCCCACAGTGCAGCCCTATTTTAGTTTCCTCTCTCATATTTTCAATACAATCAATGGAAAGCTGACTGTTTTGTACTGTCATCAATAATAAAATAAATTGAAAGCTATGTTGATTCTCAGCTACATCTGCATTTTGCATCTTCCTAACTTACTTTAGGAATCATAAAATGAGTATTTTTTTCCCCAAAATGCTCAAGACATGCACATACTATGCTGTTACTTTGTTTTAATGAAATCTGTGATTACATTCAAGATCTGGTAAAGTTGAGCCACTGTGAGAAAACATAGTGAAGGCTTCTATAAACAAAGATTTATGTGTACAACAAACAAGTGTGCTTGAACAAATTCATGGTTTGTGCACTGACCTCAGACTCTCAGGTTAATATCAGCATCTTCCTAATGGACTACAGTAGAAAATAAGATTTCATGGACATTACCCCTGAGACACCCAATCTTTACTGGCATCATCAAACAATTACACCATTATGGAAACTCAGCTGAAGTGAGAAGAGGAGACACAGAAAAACCACAATTTACTGTAATTAATATTATGTTAATAGTGTGCATTTCACAAGCTCACTGAAGCAGGAACAATTGCTTTATTCCTGAAATACAATGCAAGAACTGGGGCATTGTGCACTCAGTGCACGCAGCAGCCGGGCTGGGAACAAAGGGCAGATTTCCAAGGACAGGGGAGCAGCTCCTTCCTGCTCCTGTTGTCACCATCCCACTACTCTTCCAGGTACCAGGGTAAAGCAAGAATTCTGTTCATGTTTCCATGGACAGATATTTTCCTCTGTCACTCCCAGGCAGCTTCAGCTTTGAGAAAAACAATTGTGAAGGGTAACACTAAAGAGATCTGGTTGTGAGTAAATCATGTTTTTCTGCACATTACCCAGGTTTTGGGGAGAAAGTTCTCTAACACAAGGACCTATTTTCTACTTGGGACAAAGACAAATAAATAATTTCTACCTGCTTCA
This sequence comes from Motacilla alba alba, assembly GCF_015832195.1. NCBI lineage: Eukaryota > Metazoa > Chordata > Aves > Passeriformes > Motacillidae > Motacilla > Motacilla alba. The sequence goes on from NC_052022.1 coordinate 8,334,032, forward strand.
TTTACATCCATACCATCCAGTAACTTAACAATCATTATAGGTAAGTTGATTAAAAAGCTTGATAGCTACTGGGAAAAGTATCATTTTGTATTTAGAATTAACTCCCCTTCTCTGCTGTTTCAATAATATCCTGCCTGGCTCCTTCATTCCTTTTGGCTCTACCATCCTATAGAGACACTTCTGGGACATTTCAGATCATGTCTTTCTGGTCCATTTCTCTTGAAAACAAGTTCTATAAGTTCTAATTTCAGCATATTCCAGTTGAAATAATAAAATAATAAACCCAGGTAAAATTACAGTGCCTTTTTTTTTTTTTGGATCCTTACAGATTATCAGCACAAAATTACTAACCCAAAGCTTATAGACAGGAAATTCTGCACCAAGAACTTTTGCTTGAAAGTCCCTTGGAAAAACTAAAATGGAAGATGAGTTCGTGAGCTAAACAAGAGGGTTAATTATATTACATCTAGTATAGAGTAGGCTGTTTCCGGGGCAGCAGTTCAACATCAGCAACAAAATAAAAGCTACAGCCCCACATCTGCAATTCTTGTGTCCAAGAGCTAAACTTGACATTACAGGAGATCTGGTATATATGAGTACACACATAAGATAATACTATTTATTTTGAAAGACACACTAGAAATCCTCCTTGTGGTTGATCAACTGTCTCTGAACAAGTTTTCTCTTTAGGTAATTAATAAGGCTCACAGCTATAAATTGCCAAAGTTCACTTGCTACTTTGATTCAGGGCCAATGCTTATTAGACATTTAAATTTCTAAGGTGAATCGAATCATCTGCTAATCTGTGTGCTGATAAGTTGGAACCAGACAGCTTTTGATTTAAATGAGAAGGAGGCTGATCAGAGGTGAAAATTATATTAAATGTTAATTACTGTAAAAAATTGATGCAACAGTTTAAGTCATGCCTAGGAGTGAATATTTGATTCCTTTTGTGTTCAAGGCTGGGAGACACCCATTAAGCAGCTTGGGAACACAGACTTCCAAATCATTACTATAACCAGCCAGCGTACTGTCTAATGAAAAAACATTATTCCTGATGTAATTCTAATTACAGAATTATTGTATGCTCATACTTATGCCTTTTTACAGTACAATAACAAAATCCAGTGTGCCACAGACTCAGAGTCTGCCCTGCAAACAATTACACACTCGAGCAGCTTTCCTCTGAGGAGAGGTTCCACTTCAATGGCTTTAATGAGACAGGCCATGTGACCAAAATTCCTGTTACATGTATTCGAAATTTCTCTCGTTAGTATTTAACCTTTGGGATTTTTTTACATTAACTGTGTTGATTTAAATTTGGAGTGTCCCCCAGAAATATTTTTTTCCCATTTGCTTATCTTTGCCTGTTGTCAGTCAATTGGCAGAGGAAATCTAGTTCAAACAGACTCATTAAAACAAAACAAAAAAAAATTTCATTGCCCCTGTGTTTTAAAATAATGTCCATTTCATAATAAAAAAATCCCAAATGTTATTTTGTGGGGGGAGGAAAATTAAAAATGGAAGTCTGAAGTAGAAAATTATCAATACTCAGTTTCTGTAACAGTAATAATAAAGTCACTTTAATTACTAAAAGATTCTTCACTAAAATTTGAGTTTCTTACTATCTTGTATTAGCTTTATGGCATCCACAAATCTGAAAAACACAGTGTTTTAAGTAATCAAGTCAAGCTGATGTGATTTCCTTGTTGTCTTGACATGCAGCAGGGAACCAAGATCTGCTACTTTAGCCTCTTTTTGCCCCCTTCAGCCTGTCTCCTTCAGCACATCAAGCAAATAATGACAAATCCAGCTGCTAATGTCAGCATACAGCAGTATAAACCTGGAGATTGCCCTGGATGTGAGTAGATGTCATCCTTGAGAGAGAGAAGATTTATCAGGGTATGACTGGGTATTTCAGCCCTGCTCTGTCCTCCCAACACCTGATTTAAGGGATGTGGCACAGTCACCAGAGGTGGGTGTGAACTGTGGCCACAGAGTTCAGCCAGACACATGTCAAACCTGCCCTGGTATTTGAGCAAGGCTCATTCTCTGTGAGAACTGCTGACTCAAACCTCTTTTAAAAAAATAAATGAAATAAAATCTGAGGACATGGCTCATTAAGTGCACTTTCAATCTGCACTGGAATATACATTTCTTTAATCAAGTCACTCAAAATTTGCATGTAGCCACAGCCCAAACATTGTTCACCAGAACTTTCCAAAAATGCTTCCAGAAGGTCCATCCCTGGATCTGAAATATCTGTACCACTCCTACTGCATTCAGTCAGATTTGAACACTTAGGTCTGCAGAGAGTATGACATTTATACTCTAAAGAAATTCAACGTTTATAATGCCAGACTATTTATTTAATGCTTACATTGGTTCTGGTTTTTATCTTGTATTTCTGATACACTCTCCACTATTGCTTATTTATGAAAATAACCTGTGCCATCAAGAGTTCTATTCCTCTTTAATAAAAGAGTCAGCAAGTAAAACTACAATTACAGAGACAGACCAGACATGCTGACCTGTGAAAATAAATATCAGTTTTGAACCATCATAAGTATGTGCAATGCAGACTAATATTTATCATTACTTTTTACACAGTCTTTATATTAATTTGTTTAAATGGACTTGAGCAGCATTTGGGGACAGTTCTCATTAATCTCTAAGATAAAAACCTGGGTTATCAATGTCACAGGACCTCAATACTGGACAAGGTGTACAACAGGGTCCACACTGGGCATTGTGAAAAAACATTATTTTGCTTTTTCTCTGTCTCCACTACATTTATATGAAACTTTATGAGATTTCTGAGACTGAAAGCTGGAATTTTTGACTGTGGAATATCAGCCCATTTTTCAGACAAAGAAAAGGACTGATGGGCCCTTAAAAACCAGAGGAGGGGTTAATCTGCTGGGGAGTAACTGAAGAACCAAGGGTGATTTTGAACAGTACAAAGGCAAGCTAATAAAGGAAAAAATTAACAGAAAAGCCCAAGATTTCATGAGAGTTCAGATGAATTAGGAAAGAAAGTCAAGAAATGCTTCAGTTATCACTGTATTAATGACAGGAATCTGCAAAACAAAGGAAAAGGAATTGGAAACTCACCAGTGGGAAGAAATTTCATATAATTAGCATTAGTGAAGCCAGATGGGACAGTCTGCAGCATCACTGAAATGCTAAAAATCCTGTTTTATAATCTGCTTCAGGGCAGAATGGGTGATAGAGGTGGAAGTGTATATTAAAGACATCATTACTTGTTGTATGGTTACTGATTACTGTGGAGTGCCTGGGTTGAATATGCAGCAGTTTCCAGCAGCAGCTTCCCAAAAGAGGCACAGATGTGGAGAATGCAGCTGGGGAGCAGGGTGGGCATCTCCTCCAGCACCTACTTACAATATGCAAGAGAAAGCTACTAACACAGGGCTTGGGTTTGAGAGCCACAAAACAGCTACCCATGCCTTGTACTGCAGAATTTGTGTGAGTTTCTTCAAGTTACTCTTGAGAACAGAAATTGAAATGACCTGTCAGAATATTATTTAGCTCTATATACAGCCACCTCCTCAGCCAAAGCATAGGTTTAATCCTGGCATCAAAATCTGAATTCATTTTGAGACAAGTGACCACAAAATGCCATGCTTGATGCAAACAAAGGTAGAAGAGTGTGGCAAAATGTTAATTTAGAGATCTGGCATAGACCAAATTAAAGGTATCAAAAGGAATGGATTCTTTGGATTCTTTATTTCCTCTCAAGATGGGAACAGTTTCAGACAACAAGCCAACTCCTACAAGGAATGCAGTCTCTACCACTGAAGCACTTGAAGCAAAATAGGATCAGTCATGGAATCACAGAATATCCTGAGTTGGAAGGGAGGCACAAGGATCAAAACTCCAAAGTTCAGAGAGTTGTACAAAATATTCATCAGGCCTGAGACCCAGATCACAGACACAACAGCTGAAAGTGGACACAGCACTTTGCAGGTAACCCCTACAGAAAACAAGCATGGTCTTCCTGGATTAATACTTTACCACAGTCACTCACATCACCCAGCAGAGCCCAGATAACACCTCAGGGACTGATCTTTAAGGCAGAATTCAGACCCAAGAGCAGAGTTTAAAACCATGATATTGCATAGTCTAGCCTGATTGTTCATACCAGAGTTTCTGTTATCATAAGTCAAAATTACACAGAATGCATCAGACAGCTGCAAGGTGCTCAGCCTTTCCAGTGTGTTTAATGACACATGCACTTGTGATTAGAACTGGAAAACTTCATTTACCTAGTAGCTTGTTTTAATAAAGGTATCTTCCTATGATTAGGCAGCCTACATAGAATTTACAAGAAGCAAGAGTAGCTGATGAGAAAAGCTATAAGCTCTTACATACTGTCCTGAATTGTAAAACACCCCAAGATAACTCACCAAGGAGAAATTACTATGCACTGTGAATAAGCACCCAACACAGCACTTGCTCTTTGCATTTCAGATTTGATAATCATCACTAGAAGTCTCAGCTTCACCAGAAAAATGCATTCAGTTCTATAGTTCAAATGTCTATGAGACCTGCTTGCTAAAACAAATACATTTTTCAGTCTGGTTTTCCAATATAATCCCCACAGAGAAAACTGAAATGCAGCCTTGCATAGAAATGTATTTTGTGCCTATATCACGTAAGTCCTGAAGCATATTATTATTGATTTCTTCTGTTCAATAGAAGGAACTGAGTTACAGACTGAGTCTTAACTGGAAACCCTGATGTTAAGGTCATTACTTTCAAAACACCAGATATTACAGCCAAACCCACACAACTCTTCAGCACATAGACTTCTTGCTATCTCCAAGGTTATTTTGGAATTCATTTAAAAGCAGCTGGAAACATCCTACTTCAATGTCAGAAAACATGATTGGGTACTTTGAAGGCAAAAACTGCTCACAGCCATCAAATTCTAGGATTTTTGCTCCTTTCAGTCCATCTGTTTGTTATCTCTGTAGCGTTAACAATAAGAATTCTGGGGTTTTGTTTGGGGGCTTGACTGACAAGACAGGCTGTTCAATGAATCTTTCCTGCATATCTGTAACTTTTGGTGAGTATGATTTAAGTGAATAGGAAAAATTGTAACACAGAAAACTGAAAACACTTAAATTGAGAAAAACACTTAATCTGCTGACAGACTTTGTTTTACCCACATTTTTAAATGCCTTAGAAAAAAAGTCCTTGTCACTGGAACAGAAGAGAACAAATATAAAAATAGGAACGCGTATTCTTAAAGTACAAAGAGGTAATTTATACAATGAGGAAATTAAATGACACAAGATGAGAGAGAACATTCAGTGTTTTGGTAAGAAACAGTCAGTTAAGGTTTCCCAGGTCCTGAGCCGGTGCTATATCTGTATTCCATCTGTTGGAGCTTCCTGATAAATACAGAGGCTGAGAGTGGATTAAAGCACTGGAGGTTATACTTAATGAACCAATCTGCTGAAGCTTTATACTACTACCTCCTTAGATAAGGGAAATTAAGTAGAAATATAAGCATATTCAGATTTCCAAAGGGTACTTGATGAGTTTCTATGACTTAAGATTGCTTAGCAAATTGGGAACCACCAGGTTAATTAGGACAATTTTCTTGGCAGGCAATGTCTCAAGAGCAGGAATTCATGCATTAGCAATTCAAAAGAACAGTGGTAAGTACAGGAATCACTTGAAAAGTCTAGAAATTAACAATAAAATAAAAAAATACTAACAGACCACATCATCTAAAGTGCCAAAGATTTGGTATGAACTGACATGGACTGTAAGCATAATAGGCTGAAGAGGAAAAAAACAGAAAATGGACAAATTAGAGAAGTGATCAAAAATAAACTACACAGTTCACCAAAAACTTCAAACACATGGCTTCAGAGAAATATGCATCTAGAAAAAGTGGGTGGGGAAGAGCTGCTTGCTCCCAGTGTTTTGGAAAAGGACTAATCATGGTTGATAAACAGCACTGATACCAGGCCACTGTAAGATAAAGCATTGCAGGAGTGTGCTCTACATCTTCATTACAGATTACATGGAAGCAACAGCCCGGGCCACAGAAGGAAAACATTCAGGCTGGCTCTCAGGAAAATGGACAGCGTAACTGGGACATGAGAATCAATACTCTGAAATACACTCTCGTCATCAGTGCAATGCATGGTTCTTCAGCCAAGATTTAAGGGGAAAAAATAAATTATAGAAAATTTCTTCCCTATGAACCCACTTTCTCTGAGTCAGGCAGAGAGCTCACACATCCTGCAGAGGAAAGCTGCTCTTCCTCTTCCTCACATACATCCAGTGGAGAAAAAACAGACTTCTGCACAGGGGATGGATAAGAGCTTTTTGAAGCTTTTACTCTGAAAAGCATTCCAAAAAGGCTTTGTCTCTTTTCTGACTAACAGAACCTGGGAAGACAAACTATCTAATCTAGGAAACCCTTGAGTTTAATCACGGTGCATACTCTGCACAGTGGCTTGACCTGGATCGACAGGATTTGTGTTAGTTCCACAGTAGCTAGTGCTTGGACCTTTGCTATTCTATAAACATGAAACTAAGTTTGGCTGAAGTTACCAAGGAAAAATTAAAGCTGTCACAACACCCAGAGGTAGAAAGGTATAAACGTCACTGCTGGAGAGCTCATCCCAAATCTGCACACACTACTGAACACCACAGACAATGCTGAGAGAAAAGAGATTGTATGGGCCTCAGTAAATGCTTCAACAGAAGGAAAACGCAGTTCAGTGCAAATCAATTTAGAAGCAAACAACCAATCTGCTCATACCCTACCCAAAAGGGCTTGAAAGGTCTTGGGAGACCATGTAACCATGGGCAGAGAAACATCCTGTGGCAGTTTTGTAGGAGTTACTGTGTTTTAACAGTGGGAGAGAAGCACATCTCTGATACGTGGCATCCTGGACACAGCACCACACTCCTACTGGCTTGGCACCATCTGATATCAAAATCTCACAGCCTCTGCAGAACATAAACGTGAAAGCCATTTAAAGGATCTAAAAGATCCTTTAAAAGATGATTTCTTATTGAGGGAGAAAGAAAAAGCTGAGCTAGCCTAACATGAAAAATTTATTTAAACAGTAAAAATAGAGGTTAAAAGAAACAAAGTCAGATCATCAGATGGTATCAGCTGGCAGAACTCCATTGGCTTTAAAAGTAACTGCACCAATTTCTGCTAGTTCAGGATTTTCTTGGCCCTTATGTTCCATTAAGAGTATCTAGTCTTAAAAAGAAAAAAAGGACAACCTGTTAGGACTGGTCACTATACCACATACAGAGAAAAAAATAAAAAAATTGTAACACAACCAAAGAGAGAAAAAAAACCAGGATGTGATTATCTGACTGTTGACTGATCCTGTTAGCTGCATTTTGATAACAAGACAGACAGAGGGAAGAGGAAAAAATGCAGCCAAGAATATCAAGAATATTTATAATAATGATACAATAGTGCTACAAACATTTCCAAACCTAATACAAACTAGAATTATTTAATATATTTATTTTCAAGTCAGCATATATAAAACTTCTCACTGTCTGTTTCCTGGTATTTTCCAATATTCACAGTATCAGGTTTATCTTCCTTTTGTTAAATTTCACAATAAAATTTCTATATCCTCTAGAAGGAAGATCTCATGATAAACATGTCTGGTAGGTGTTCTCCTGGCAGAGAAAACTGCTTCTTATGGATATTTCTCATTTTGTGCTTCTCATCCCCTTCTGGGGGCTCTGCTTTCTTCTGGGAAATGGGAACTGCAGGCCAAGATCTTCCCAAGCATCCATTACAAACACAAACCCCATCACCTCAGCCTGCCTTGGAGCATGGGATGACCCACTCAGGTAGGCAAAAAAACCCTCATTTTCTTGATGGTGTCTTTTGAAATTGGAGTATTTCAAGACCTTGAAATCTGTTCTATCCAGCTCCATGTAAGTCACTTCCCATTTGACCTCCTCAGGGCTTTTTTTCCCATTTTTTAAAATAAATTGTAGAAATAATTGTAGAAAGCTCTCACCTCTAGAAGGTCTTTTTGCATAGAGAGATGCACTTTGTCCTGCCCCCCAACAGCAAAGTACAACTATATTGTATTTCAAGCCACAGGACTTTACAAGTTATACAAGACATTTGCTACCCTTTTCATCTAAGCTGAAGATGTTATTTGTCTTGTACAGTCAATTCTATTGAGAAACATCTATTTCCACACAAAAGAGAACCCCTGTGTGTCTGGAAGAAATAGGAAATAGGAATATTATTGTGCTTATGCAACCCCAGTGTCAATTCAGCATAAGAAAAGCATCTCTCCATAAGAGGAAAAATTCCTATGTCTGATTTTATTCTCTGTGCTCAGGAATAGCCAAGACAATAATCATAACTATCTCTGTAAGAGCTGACGGGCTGCAACAACATTCACCTGAGCTGATTACTTAGCTCTGCCATGGATCCTATTATCAGAGTCCCTGTTTGCCTGCCTCGCTTTTGAGAGTTTGAGACAGATGTATTTGATTTCCTCTAAGATTCACACTCACCTTCAGGGTTTTGGTTCTGGGTTATGTTGCTGAGTTTTTTAAATAAGTCTGCCAGAGCCCCATAGCAGACATGTCCAAAGCAGGCAGAGGGACAATTTGCTGAAACACTGAGTTTCACAGACAAACTACCAACACGTGGCTGTGATATGCTGGATACAACCACAGCTTAAGATCAAAAGCAGAATTATCTTGACATCAAAACACAGCTGTCTGACATCCAGACAAACCCCATTATACACAAAACAAATTATCACATGGCCTTGTGCTCTACTTGTGGTGTTCTGCATAGAAGGACACAGCCAGAGATGGTGTTTTTGCTAACATCTGTTAGCATCTGGTCTGATGCTAACATGGTTAGCATGGTTCAGACATGGTTCATGATCTGATCTTCAAAGAGATAGGGAAAGGTATTCTGAATTTAAAAGCCACACTGAGCATTCTCTGTCGGGTCTTACCAATGAGAACTCGCCCCAGGTGAGACACTGATGGTGGCCGTGGGGGATCTGTGTGGCCTCATTTCAGCTGCTCCTCACCCCATCCTGAAACCTTGCACAAGTTTCTCTTTGCTGGACCTTCGCATTTCTTCTTGCATGGATTTCAAGACACTTTTGTGGGTCCTGTGTTATTTGTCTACAGCAGGATTGAATTAATCACTTATAATGAAAATTGCACCAATGGGATTTCAGCTCCTTTTCTGCTTGCAAAGTGCCTGTGAACAAACTGAAGACACCTCCAATGGATAACTCAAAAATATTGACAACTTTTTCATAGAGTAATTAATTGGACTTACAAGCTGCCAGCAAATGTTTCACTTTGTAGTTTCACACTCCCTGCTTTGCTGTTAGTGTTGAAAGTTATGTTGTACCAACTCTATTCTTGTATTTGGTCTGTTCAATTTGTACATTCAACATCCTCTAACTTGGAAACAATGCATCCAGCCACAAAAACAAACTCTGAATCACGTACTTGAACATCAAAATTAAAATTCACAGCTCAGAATTCTCTTTCCATTTCAGAACATATTTCAGGTTTTGAGATCAATATTGTATTTTTGCTAATCTTTTCCTTGAAGTGTTTCCACACTCTCATAGGAAGTATTCTCCAGCATTACAGGAACTTAACCAAGGCAAAGTCATCTTAGAGTTCAAATGCATATTTCTACTTCTACCCTGTGCCACCTCTCACCTTTGTTTTCAATGAACAAGTGTGTGATTAATATGTAATTCATGTCATTAAATTGCTTTTCTTCCTCCTGGGTGATTAATGACTGCATTAAACAGATACTCCATTTCCTTCTCTCAGAATCCTTGGAAAGATTTTTTAATCCAGATTTCACAGTTCCCTCAGCCACGTCAATTTCTTTTTTCTCAGCTAACATATTATTGTTTGCTAAAATCAGGAAGATTTATTTCTGCCACATACCTCAAAAACAAGTGATTTTCATAATTAAGCTATTTCCTCTTCATAAAAGCTGAGCTTTGCATAAAAGGTCTTCATGGGCTCAAGTTATGGTAACAGCTAAAACATGAAGAATCCAAATAGCAGTTCTAGCCAAAAGGAAGAAATCTGAAGCACATCTGAAAATAAGATACAGCTGCCAGACCTTGTGGCAAAAGGTAACATTTTTTTCCTCCTCCAACAGAAAACAACTCCCACTCCTCACTGTCAGAAAGAGGCACAAGCTGCTTTGTCCTCTTCCCATCTGATCTTGTCTGTGTTCCTCAGACCCAGGGGTTCACCATGAAATCCCTGCCATTATATTTCATGCAAAGGTAGGGTAACTCAATTACACTCAATATTTGATATTTCAATTGGACCAATAGTTCCTAAAAGGGGATATATGAACATTAAAAAGTGCCTAGATTTTTGCAATCTGAAATTTGGCACAAAGTTCTGTCACTGTGGGAAAGTGGCAACAATTTCATATGAAGCTAGGCTAGAGAGAAATCTAATGTTTAACTCACAAGTGGAGTGTGGGAAGGACTTCCCAAAGAGGGCATGTAAAGAATGAGTAAGTTAGACCCAACCAGTTGAGAAAAAGAAAAATTTCCAGCATTCTTCTTGTCTTACAAGAGAGCATAACACTAGAGAATGATTGAAAGTTGAAGATACAGCATAGATTTTAAACCACTGGAGCAGTTACAGAAAAATATTTCTGAGATATATAGTAGGTTATCTACCTCTTAAAATATTTGAGCCATGAGCAGATTGCTTTGGAAGAGGCAATGTCCTACCAAGGACAAGGCTGTGAGAGCCGGTGCAATATCATTGCTTGGCATTGTGTGCTGTTGAAGCTGGGCTGATCACAGTCTGGCCTTCAGAATTCAAAATTTACTCATCTCTAAGTCTGTTGATACAGACCCACACGAAAAACATTTATTTTGTTCCTTCCAGAACAAAAGAGCAGTGTCTGCCATGAGACACACTTATTTTGTTTTGAAGAGCCAGAAATCCTGTGGAAAGCAAAACAAAGTTCATGGTGTGAAAAACCAAACTCTGAGATTCTGTTCTAATACAAAATTTACAGTACCAGAATTGCAGAAGGATGCACAGCTTGCCTGGAAAACAGCTGAAGTTGTTGAAGATGAGCAGAGGCACAACAGAAAACACACACAAGGAATTCACATTCTGAAGTTTTTGAGTTTTTTCCATATACACACCATGAAAGCCAAGTGAAAACTTGAATGTAGAGTAATTTCAGCTAAAGCCTTGAAAAATTGTATTTAATAGAAGCCAAAAGTATTTGGCCAAAGTCCAGAAAGCACCTTTCTGTTATCTTTCATTTTGATGTTATGGTCCACATATTCACCTTCCCTGTTACTTGAAGTCATTCAAAACACAGGATGGAGAAGGGGGGAAATTCAGCTTTTATAAGTGTTCTTTTCCCAAAATAAACAAATTCAAGAGAGCATTAAACGCTGAAGGCTTTGTATTCTCCCTGACAGCAGGCAGAGGAGCAAGGAGTTCAGAGGACATTAAATCCTCCTGCTCTGCAATCCAGCCCAGAGGCACCAGCTCCCTGCAGAGCCCAGGGTCACCAGGAGGGACAGGGGGACACCAGGCTGCACCAGTAACCCCACCGTGCCACTGGGCAGGGGCTGCCTGCTCCCCATCAAAGCACAGTGTGGAAATACACTAAGAGTGCACAAGATTGCTCTGGGCAACGGTGAACATCAGCAATTCAACTTTAAGGAGGACCTGAGCCCTCTTCTTTCCTTCCTGAGCAAATGCACTGGGGCAAATTAAAGTAGGGTTCTATGAAAACAAAGGTGTGAATTTGAATTTCACCCTTTGGATTTGAATCAAACACGTGGAAATCATATTTGGCTATTCAGGCCAGAGAATCAAAGCCATTACCACCTTGCTCTTTTTTGGCTTCTGAGTGAAGTCCTGACATTACCCTGGTCAGCCAGAGTAACTCACTTGCAGGTACAGGTACTCTTTCTCAAGTACATCATAGGTTCTCCTGATTTCATATTAATCAGATCTAAAACCCTTACAAGTAAATGATGGTCAAAAAAAAAAAAGAAAACACACACTGTACAAAAAGCACAGTATTAGCGGATAGCATACAATCACTGGGAAAAAAAAAAAGACATTTCCATTAATTCATATTTCTAGCACTCAGCCAGATATTTTCCTCATATGAAGGAAAAAACCATTTGTCCCCTTTATTCCTGTGGTAACTATATAGCAAACAAAAAAATCTTTACTAAATGACATTTTTAAATCACTTAAGCCACCATTTTATTACTACCTGACAATTCAATATTAAGTTGCTTAGGGGATATTATTCCAATTTATTCTCAGTATGCTGAATAGGGCTTTTAGAAAGCTTTTATTTCCCTCTTGGTATTCATATTCTTTTGTGTTGATTTTCTTATGTGTTGATTTTTCCCAAATAGAAAATTAATAAAGGATTATTCCTTTTCAATTACAGACTATACAGTAATGTGAAAATTGTAGACTTGGCACAATGAAAAAGCCTTCAGTAAAAGAAGGCTAAGTATTACCATAGTGGGAGCAGATAATACACAATCTTTAGATGAAAAGGAAGCATCTTCATCAATTTGGACTGGTTAATAATTACATATCTAATGCAGTCTCAAGTCAGAAACTCCCACTGAAGGTCTGCACCAATATTAGGTTAGACAGCAGCATAATAAACATTAGGAAAAAAAATGAGCCTCTTACAGGCCTGGATAACAATTTTGTAGATAATTTCTGATTGTGGGTATGACTGCACGTTGCTCCTGTTTCACCAGAAGGAGATTGCCTTATTAGCTGGAAGTAAAATGAAATTACTGTAGAGTTATATTGTTGAAAGGATCAAGTTTTTTGTGAGATACACAAAGATTATGTCAAGTACTAATACACCTAAGAACAGGATTCCAATCAATGAAACTAAGGTTTATAATGGCAGTTACAAAAGTGTTTCACTTTTCTATGTGAGATAAAAAAACTCTTGAAAATATATTTAAAAATACAATTTTTCACAAGGGCAGTGAAGACCCATCTGAAACTCCTGAAACCAAAAATCAGGTACAGAAACAGAGCAGGTGAGTGGGGTTTCATGGCTCTGCCCTGAAGCTGATGACAGAATGGACATCAGGATAACAGCTTCTCCCCTGCCCACACCAGGAAAGGAGGGTGAATTTCTATAGCACAGAAGACAGAAATGACCACTTGGGCTGGAGTTCCACTGAGATGAGAAGCCATCCTTGTTCTAGGCAACACAGAAAAATCAGCAATCAATTAAAGTGCACATTTATACGACTGCTAAGTCAGAAACTACTTCACTGTCCTTAGAAGGCATTGACTACTCATTTTTCCAGAAACATTGCCAATTTAATATCTCCTATCTAGACCCAAGCAATAACAAACAAACCTGTATTAAAATTTTATGGTATAGATTTGTTTGCTAGTTCTCATTTCTACAGTCAGATACTGTCATGTGTACACATTATTCCCCTAGACAATAAAAGAAACAGATCTCAATCCTACTGATTTCAAATCTGAGGCAAGTCCCACAGAAATAAAAACAGTGGCTGAATTACATAGACTATTTGTTTGCATGAACTGAATGAAATTAGTAGCCAAATTATATTTTGTTTAAAATATTTTATTGTTACACAAAAATTGTTTTTTAACCTCACTTCATATATATGGATCAGTATTTTATCTTCAAGATTTCTATCTTAATAACTAGCTATTACTGCACACTACATAGATTTATTTTTTTCTACTACAGCAGAATTACAGTAATTAACTTTGTACCAATTACCAGCGTAGATATTAATATTCATACATTTTTACAGAAAGAAGGATCTTGAAATCTCACAGCAGGGATGGCTAAAATGATTCATTAATGTTCTGCACAGGTTTCTTTTCTAATTCATTAAGAAAATATTAGCATAATCATGTGAAATTAATTTCCTTTAAAAAGGCTGATATAAGTGAGGGATTAAGGGGAATGGTTCTAATATAAAAACACAGCTTGCACCATGCTCTTGGTCTCCAGAGGCTGACTATCATATTTGAGGTATTACTTGCCACTATACTTTGATAATGAAGAAGAAATCTGAGATAGATGGAGGTAGTTGAGCTAAGGATTTCATTTTCGCATAAACAAAGTCTCATGCACCCTCTTCTTAAAGAGGCAGAGAAAAAACCCACTACTCAGCATGAACAGGAGGCTGAAAGGAAATAAAATGAAGTGATGGGCTACAAATGTGAAGACCATCAAGAGAATGGGATGCATGATAACAAAGGCTGAAGATAAAGTTCAACAAAGACACCCAAATAGAAGACTTGAGTGAAAATAAAAGTCCATATATTAAAAAAAAAGTTTTTTAGGGAAAAGAAAAAGCAAACTCAACAATCAGCAATGAGAGACTAAGAGACCTTGTTCATACAGTGGTGTAGAAAGGCATAGGGAAAAGACATGTGCTACAGCCCAGAGTGATTAGTGATAAACTCAACTCTGGTGTGTGCAGTTAAAAAAAAAAGTGAGCAGTGGAGGCTACACTGAGTGAGAATAACTCCAGTGAAACAAACCCCGGAAAGTCTGTGCTGTGAGCCAAGTCCAGCCTTTTTGTCAATACCACATTATATCTGGCATTGCTGCTCCATTTTCCTCCTGGTGACTACACTTTCCAGCCAGCTTTTAGCTCTATAACAAAATCCCACTCAATAGCACTTGAATGTCCTCCAGAAACAGAGGAAAATTGGTCTTCTACTAAGAAAGTAAATGCAAAGGTTTTAATCTTCTTTGCAAAGACCATATCAGAGGCGGTATTTGAGAAGCTCATTGTAAAGATAGGTTGGGGGACCCATTTTTTTATATGTGTTTGTGTTTATTTTCCTTACAAGACCCAACAGTTTTCCTGACCCAAATGCTTGAGCTCCCTGTCCATCAGCCTGCTACCCAGCATCCAGCTGTGCCAACTTGCTTACTCCTTTTCACAAAAGCATCTTATTTAACACTCCAGTTATGGAAATTGATTAGAAAAATATATTTTTTTATCTAAGTCACAAAGCACCTAGATCTCTGTACCAAAAAAGAGCACATAGACTTAAACCTTTAGCTTCAACATCCTGAAAATTAGTATTTCCTAGTGTTTTGCCTCAATGCTGTAATAGTTAAACCTTGGTACAATTTCCCAGGGCATTCCATTATTTACAATCTCTGCAATTATTATTCCATGGCACATAGAGTCAAACCTTTCACGAGTAAATTATACACACAATTCCCATTGATTTATGACAGACACCCATTAATTCTCATATGTGCTGATATTATTCCATCTATTGATGTGAAAGGGCCATAGCTCACTTTAAGCAGCAAATCCATGCAGATAGACAGGGAATGCAGTACAGTGGGGACCTTATAATGTGGCAGGGGCAGAAGGAAGGGCACTCTGGGATGAGTTTGCACTTGAGAGAGAGACAAGGAATGGCCTGTGCAATTTGCCTCTGCTCCACATTAATGCAAATCAAAAAATATTTTTATTTTTTTATCAAAAAATATTTAAAAGTTTTTTATTCCATCCTCTTTGCTTTAAATCTAAATTCTTTCACTTTAAAAATAATTCTGTATTCTTCAACTTCAAAATACATTTTTAATTTCTTGGAATTGCAACAAAATTGCCCACCTACCCCCTTAAATTTTAATTTTTAATAATTTTCTGCTTAAAATTCATAAAGCCAGTATTTGTACCAATTCAGACCTCCAGGTACTTCTCAAAAACTTTAAGTGGCCTTAGATTGTTTTTTACTTTTCTCCTCTAATGTTCTGGTTATATCTACTACTAAGCAAGATGAGTAAACTTCGGTTTTTCAGTTTTCTGCTTTCCAAAATTTTCTATCATTTTACATAATGAAAATTCCCTTTAACATAGAAAAAAAAAGGTTGTTTTCCCCAATTCATTTTTTCCAATTTGTCCTAATTACAAAGGTTTCTTAAAAACCTCAAAATACTATTCCTTTTATAAAGATTCTTTTCATCCAAATAAAAGCTACAGTTCTGAAGGTTTTAGATCTATGTGGATAATGTGTAGTTGAAACATGTAACTCAAGTCCTCATTCTTCTATTGGCATCTCTGTTATCAATTGTTCCTGAATGAAGAAAGGGAATACAGGCAAAACATATTCAAGGGCACTCTTCCATCTTTTTCCCACACGGTCTCTTCTTTTGTTATTTTTTTTTTTGTGCAACCACCACCTGCTCAGTGGTAGAAAAGTATTTTTTACTGACTTAAACTTCTTTGATAAAGGAATGTAAAACCACCTTCTGAAAGCTTTCCAGCTGCTACTCAAAGATCAACAGGGAAAGCAAAGCAGATTAACTTGATTAACTTTCCTCATTTCTAAATTTTTCTTAAAAATAGTTAGGAAGTCATGGACACATCTCTCAAAGAGCTTCGTGGAAACTCTTGTTTTAAAGAACATTAGCTCCTTCCAATTTTATTAGCATCCTATCCTTTCTTGTCTGCATTATAAAACTCAAGCTTTTAGCTTCATCTAATAAATCTTTTAGCAGGATTTCCACACCAATTTACTTGGGGTGGATTTTTATTTGGGATTAATTTACTGTTATTATATAGAGATTTATTTAAAATGGCTTTTGTAGAAATAGACAGTTTACAAGAGGGGGGGAAAGCCAAACCCAGTTACACATAACAGAGAGGAGACATTTTCAAGCAGTCTTAGAGAATGAAGTTTTCATTGTCATCCTGAGAAGTGGGTCAGGCAGCCACACAGTTAATTTATTGTTCAGCCCTAAGCAGATCTAAACTTTTGTGTTCTCTCTTAAAAGCCTCATGGACACTTTAATTGCAGCCATTCCATGAATAAAACTGAAGTCAAAGACAGGCTGTAGATTCAAGGGCAGCTTACACTGCAAGATAGCACCACAACAATAAGCACTTCAAAACAAAACAAAAAACCTAAACAAAAACAAAAAACAAACAAACAAAAAAACCCAAAACAAAAAAACACACAAAAAAACCAAAGCTTGCACAAATGTAGGCAAACATCTACATGTACAAGGAACAACATGAGTACCACACACGAAGTGCTCCTGGGATGCCATAGGTGGTTTATGCTCCACCCAACATCTGAGAGTTATTGCAGATAACGCACCTCGCCTGTTTTGAGAACTAAGATTTTAAGATTTGTTCAGTGATTCTGGGATTTGATTTTTTTTGGCTTTATAAAGGAAGAACAAGGTGAAGAAGTTTGCATTTCTCTTAAAAAAAATATAATGCATTTATCAGTGTTGTCCACCATCTTTGTTGCATACCACAGACCTTTGCACAAGTCCTAGGTGCTCACTGTGCTGCTGTTGCCCTAACATTTTTGATTTATCACAGATCTAAAGTTTTAAAATGACTGTACTGAAGTGCTGGCATGAAAACAAGAGTAGTGAAACAATTCAATTAAATAATCCAGTCAGTTTTCTATAGCTCTTCTATCTACTCTGCTCCTTTTCCTAATTTATCAGCACCAACGCTTGAAAAATTGGGTTCTCTAGCATTCATCAACACTTCTGTGACAACCTTTTAATCAATTCTCAGTTTGATCATCCTTTTAAAACTGGCAACCTGATTCCCATTTTTTATGTCAGCTAAATCTATTCTCTTAAGAGCCTGAACCATCTGTCTTTTCTAACTCGCTATCTAGGGCCAATGCTTCTTGTTCTTTAAGTCTTTTATGAGATTGCAGTGCAGTGTGCCCTCACTCTCTCTGGAGGCTCCTCTTTTGCTGCATTATCTTCTCCTAACTTCTGTTTGTCATGAGGTTTCTGGTTGTGGCTTTTTTGACCTTGTTTGGTTTTTCTTTAATAACACATTTCATTCCACGTCTCTTGTCTGAGCCAAGCTGGTATCAGAACACAGCCTTCTAAAAATAGCTAAAACCTACACTACAAAAAAAATATAATAATGACAATTATTCTGGGAAAAGCTGCACCTAACTTATATAATATTTAATTAACCAGACTTTCATGGGCATGCAGACCCACCCTATTTCAGAATGAATTCAATCATTCCTTTCTAACATCAAATATCCCATGCATCAACCACCACACTTCATTTGTTAGATGATCTTCAGCCATTACAAAAAAAAAAAAACATAAAAGCATGGATATTTTGAAGTTAACCTCACCAAGACACAGGGCAGTAGGGATAGGCTGACAACAATAAATTAAATCTAAAACACAAAAAGCAAAATTCTATCAATGAATCAGATACAGATTGATTCAAGAGAAAACAAGAAATGCAAATTATTGTCTGACTTAAAATCTGTATAGGAATCTTGCTTTAAAAACTGGAGATGTGAATTAAGTTTGCAGAAGTAATAAAAGACAAGTAAATTCAACTTCATAAAACTGAGGATGTGCACAGTAAGTTGACCAGCTTTCCTAAGAGCAGATCTAGGAGACTGGTAAAGTCTCACAGATATACACATCAAGTAGCTTACATCAAATTCATCAAATCCATAATAGAATCATGATCCAGGAAATTAGTCTCTTAAATAAGTAGTCCTTGAAATTATGCTAATGACAGAGGTTTCTCAACACACAGAAGTGTAGTAAAGGAACAATTTTGATCATATGTCATTGCAGACAATCCAATTAAAGTGTCTGATGTTCAGCAACAGAGGAAAAGTAGAGTTGCAAAGTTCTATTAAAAATGAATAAAAATAGCCTAAGTATATATAACTTTTAGTTAGATTTCAGCTACATTGACACTGAACTAGTGTCTGACTTTGGCTGTCCTATTGCTAGAAACCTAGGACTGAAGTTTCACCAAGTTAAAAATCAAACTAAAAAAATAAAGGCATTAGGGAAAAAAAATGGAAGAAGATTATTTTGAACATATTAGTTGCAGGAGTTTTAAAGCACAAATCCAAAAGCAGGCACATCTCATCTTACAGACATAATTGCTGCTTCCCTTAGCACACCCACCCCACTCAGGTACTGATTTCTGCCTCTCCTTCCAATAATTATTCCCTCCCCGTTCAGGGTAACACATATTCCCATTTCTACTGTACATGACTCCTACTGAAAGTTAACTATTATAAAGCACATATTTCATTCAGCTGTTTGAAATATTCAGTATGAGGTCCTGGGAACCCCTACACACATCCCAAAGCTCTGGAAGCCACACAAGCTGCTGCCTATTGCAGCATCAATGGGCACACACTTCACCCCTCAAAAGTGGCCACTTCATGGGCACTCAGAGCTTCTTTTTTTTAATGTAATAAAATATCCTGCAGCTGAATTCCTTCCCTCTTCAGAATATCTCAATGGGTTTTCATCCTAAACCACTTTGCATCTCAAAAGCAATAAGTACCCAAGCTTCAGAGCAGACTCAGGAACTCCTGCCTGCAAATTCACCCAGTTGCAGTACTTCTGTTACCTCCTTCTCACTCAGCATTGTAAATGTTGCTGTAACATCAACTTATGTGTTTGGCTGGGGTTATCTTTTGTATAACTCGTGTGGCAATTCAATCCACTAGAGACAAAAGTAAAGGAGAAGCTAACATGATCTCATCCTATAAATGGGACTGAAACAAACACAAGAAAATTTCTCCTTCTAGAAACCTGCAGTTCCTCATCAATGGCTACATGAGATGTCCATGCCCAAACTTATAATTCTTTTATTTGCAACCATCACCTTGAACAAATAAATGAAAACATGCAGAGGGGCAGGTGGCTGTGCAGCTGCAAATGTCACTGTGAAATAGATTTGATCAGGCTAAACGTAGTGATGACCCAGTAGGAAACAAATTAGAGGTTATAAAGGGGACTGTAGGCATTTTATGCAACCTGAGTCGCATTTAAATTTGGCAAAACCCTTATGCAAATCTGTGCCACTTTGCAGCTTCAACAGAATAATTCCAAACCTATTTAAAACAATCTGAGAACGTGACATTACCCCAGTGTTGGCTGCCTTGAAGTGCAGGATGGTGTTATGGTTTATAGCAAACCATTACAGATAACAGGACTCAATTGTACTGCATGTTGTCATTACTGGGCACTCTGGGTTTCACAGTGCAGTTACTCAGAATAATGTCTATCAACTCACCAGAAACAACAGGACAGCAGCCATTCCTTTCTGCTGTTTTCCCTCCCTGTTTTCTCACCTCACAATTTGTTATTGAGACACTTTTCAGCTGTTTACTTCCGAGCAGCTCGTTCCTACAATATATGACACGGCAAATAATTCAAGTTCCTGTTGCATTACTACATCAGAGTGCAATAGAGGAGCGACACATGGCTCACTGTAGGGTTATTAAATCACAGGCCTATCTCCACAGCTGCCACAGACATGCAAACAAACCTAACTTATTATTCCCCTCCTGTTTTTTCATTTACACTCACACCTCCCCTCCTTTTGCTACCTCACTATGTCCGTGTTGTCTTCCCAACATAAATACACAAATAAATAACTCCAGAAGAACATGGGTTATTCCTCATGAGTTGCATCCATCTTAAAGGAAATTAATGGCAAAACCCTCACTGACTTCAGAGGTGCCAAGGCAATTCCATTTGTCGTGCTAATGGTCTGAGTGAACACAACATCACTAGAATTTCCAGCCTTCTCCAACCTCTCAAAATGATCCTTGCAATTGCATCTAACCATTAGCCCCTCTCCTCAGAGTGCCACTTAGTGTAAATCTGTGTAAATTGTTAAATGCAATTCCAGGCTGCAGCCCCAGGCCTGATAAAAATATGTTTCTCTAGGAAAAAAGGACACAGACTATCAGCTCGTCTCAAACACCACTGTGCATTCTTTCAGGATATGTTGCAAAAAATGGAGATGTCCAAGATTGTGTCAATAGTTAGGTTTGGGAACCAAAAGCAGTACAGTAAATATTATCTCTCTAACCTGCTAATTAGCCTCCCTGAAAGTGAGGTATAATGAATTTGAGAAGAGCACTGGGAACTGGATCAGTTGCAACATTTCCATATGGTTGTTGATAGCTGTAGGTGCAAACACTCTGTTTTCATATGACATCTGCTCATTCATAAAAACACTTCAGTTTTCATTGGGTTCCTATGGGCAAGGAGTCCCTAAAGCTCATTTTTACCTTTAATCAGTTTAAAACAAACAAACAAACAAACAAAAAAACAAAAAAAAAAAACAACAACCACAGAAAAGGGTTGTTAATGCATGCCTAGATAATCATACAGCTCAAATTCAGGCAGACCAATATGGGGACAAACAGTGGAGGGGCATCTGTTGTGGTTTTATGGTTTGGGTTTGTTGGCTTTTTTCTTTGCCTGCAGCCCTTTAAAAGGTTTTGCTTCTTACACAAAACAGTGACCTGCAATTTTCAGATATCAGTCTAAAACATATCACAAAATGAAACCCTCTGAAGAAAAGAGACTGAACAAATGCACTACAAGCACTGGGTCACAAAAACTTGACCAATTCTGACACACACACAGAAATTTTTATTCCTCTCTCTTACAAATCCTTTTCACCAGCAGGATCTTTTGGGCTAAAGGGATTAAATTCAGTACTTTTGTAAAGGTCAGAAAGGACCATTTCTAAAATCTGTTCAACTTTCTTCTTTGCTTCTTTTGAATGGTGCACCAGAGAGAGCAACTGTATGGGCTCAAGTTTCCATTTAACATATTTTTGACATTTTGCTCCTCTGGTGGAGGAACCAAGGGCAGACAGTTAACTTTACCAGAGCTCACAAAGGAAGAGATGTCAACAGAGCTTATCCCATTTCTTTAGAGCTGACACAAGTCTTCAGAACGCCTGGGAGGAAGCTACATGAAGTATTTTGTCATAAAATTTTTCTTATTATTTTATAGTTCAAATCCTTCAGTGTTCCCTGGGATGGACCTAGGGTTCATAATTCTATATTTCAATTTATTTGATAAAGCTAACTCTCAGTGCTACTACAGATTATTTTAAAAGCTCCCCTAAAATATTAAGTAGCATCTTGGGTCTGCACAAGGAAAAAAAAATTATCATCTAATCACAGCACTACCAAGCAGCAAAAATTAGGGATGGAAGAGAACATCCACTCTATCCCCCTGCCAGTGAAGGATTGCCCTCTAGAGTACTC
Source organism: Motacilla alba alba (assembly GCF_015832195.1). Classification (NCBI taxonomy): domain Eukaryota; kingdom Metazoa; phylum Chordata; class Aves; order Passeriformes; family Motacillidae; genus Motacilla; species Motacilla alba. The sequence goes on from NC_052022.1 coordinate 8,356,178, forward strand.
TTTCTACTGTTTTTTCATGTCTAAATTTGAACTGTATTAAGTGATGGGTCTTTCACCACTTCTTACTCTCCTGCATTCTCAATTTAGTGTCATGAAGCTTTATCATGGAATTGAGCCCACATTTAGTTTTTCTTAATTTCAACCCATTATTCTCTGTTATACCCCTCTGTTCCTCTCCATAGTAATTTTTCACCACCATTAGTCTTTACTGAGCAAGTATTTCAAGACAGTTATCATGTCCCCTGCTCTATTTGCATATCCAGTCTAAATATATTGCACTCTTAATTTTACCTGATAAATCAGATTCCTCAAGTCACTTCATCTTTCTGATTGCTCTTCTATAACTTGCCCTCAAATTTTGCACATCCTCAGGGTGGCAACAGGGAAAGGCATCAGTTAATCTTTCAAGGCTTCACTCAGGCTAAACCACCAAGGCAAACCCTGGTGTCATCCTGCCAATCTCCAAGAAAAATGCAACTTTTGGTGGCCTTGCTGCTCTCCAGGCTCTGTGTTTTAGCTGTGAGAGGAAAAGGTAGGATGGACAGCCTGCAAAATGTATAGGTAAATAAGCTTCTGAGTGAATTCATTATTAGCATAAAAGAAGTTCACATCTGATGATACCTGTACACTTGCTCAAGTATGGGTTTCCTCTTTTAAACAATTTTTATTATCATCATCTGTAGTCCTCAGGGTGGGAAAAAGTCTGCTTTAATTGCCTTAGTACACATTCATACACATAGATTTTAATCTGAAAAAATATCATGGATGAAAATGATTACAGGAAAGAGGGTTATACAGTCAGCAAGGCTACTAGGGAAAGAAAAAATAACAACTATAACCAAAACAGCAAGACAAGAAATCAACTCCATGTACCAAAGCAGAAGACTCCAATCCCAGGAAGTGTTGTTTTCCTATGGTTTTGCTTTAGATTGGCAAAACACAGTATTTCCACATAACTGTGAAGCTTGGAATCAGTCCCTATTGAGACTAATAGTATTAAAGGGATTTTCTTTTTAAAAAATTACTATTCCTAAAGCACTTGGCCAGTTTCACCAGTCAGCTTGGAAATCTCCACCTGTGGCTCATCACACCTCAACCCTCAGGAATATGGGTAGCACAGAGTCTTCCATTCTCTCTTTTCAAAATAGTAATAATTTTTATTTGTTTATCTTTTAGTAGAATCTAAATCCTTGATCCCAAGGACACACATGAGGGATTCCCAATTATCTGAACTTCTGCTTCTTTCTCTCAACCTCACCACACATGCCAAGGTAAATCAGTGAAAGTCGTTGATCTCCATTTCAATCCAGCCCCCACTTCATGGAAAAGAAAGAGTGGGGATTTCTTTTCTACTACATATATATTTCCATTAAACATTATTCATACTTCATATATGCAAGCATGAAGACTTCTTGTCTGACAAGATTGTGTAGTAAAACTAGAGTGAATTTCAAGATTGTCAGGTTTGATTTTTTATTTTTTAACCACAAACTCAGCACAGATGACTCCCTCTATAAATATTGTTCAAATTAGTGTGTAAATTTGCAAACTACAAGCACCACCTCAGGGTGTTCAACAGCCTTCTCCCTTATCTGTCCTGATAAAAACATTTTGTACAAGTCCAGAAACATCTCTCAGCTATTTAATGCATCTCATCCCTAAACAATGATTGATTTGGTTTGGTCTGGAAAACACAAATTATCCCATAATCATTTTATCTTGCCAGCCAAACCTCCCTTGACTTGCCTGCATTGTAAGAAGAAAATGCAGTGATTGTAATGAAAAATGGAAAAGGCTGGAGGCATACAAAATATTTCTCTGCTTCTGGAAACACATTTACTATAATTGCCTACACAGACTAGACCTAGTTTTTCTGTGAAAACAAAATGAATTTAAAAATAAAAGCGCACATTGCCTTTAAACTTGCCTTGCAACTATCCAGGGCTTCATTTCCACATTTTCCCTGCTTTATAACAAAATAACATACACAACAGCGATGTTTCTTTCCTCTTATCTTTTCAAATAATTTCATGTCTTAAAAAGAAAAAAAAAAACAGAATAAAATCCAAACCTTCAGATGCATAAAAGAAGCTTTGATTGAGACAGCACAGTCAAGAGAAACAAGGATTGGGCTGGAGCAAGGTACCCTGATGGCTAGAGACTGAAAGAAAATAACAAAAATTCACCAAATTTTTGCTAAAGAGGAAAAAAAATAAGTGTGGCAAACAGGAGACAATGAAATGCTGGGTTTTACCTGTATGAGTTAATAGGCCAGCATTTGAAACTTACTTTTCTCTGCAGAATAACTGACCAGGGATACTGAGACCTCTGGGGAAGGAAGGCAGCCTGTCCTGAAACCAGGGATATAGTGCTCTCAAAGTCCTGAGCTGAAAACCTTGACATGGAAACAAAGAAGATTCCTCCCTCTTTTTCCTTCCAAAATTATTCTCCAAGTTTCACACAGCCTCACAGACAAACTGCTTCTTGAGAAATATTTTTCAATAATAGCTTTCAGAAAATTCCACCTGAACATGAGGGAGAACTTCTTTGCTCTGGAACAGGCTGCCCTGTACTGAAACTCAGAACACCAAAACTCATCAAATCTGGCCAAATCCACCAGCACACACTTAGATCATAGTGTCTGGGACAAAGTGGTGCCTGATGATGCACAAAGTACAAGAATTCACTCCTGGAGTAAAGGAAAACATATTTGAGCACATGGCCAAGGAGCTGCAAGCTGTTGCTACAACCAGGCTGAACATGAAGGTCAATGTGACATGCAAGGAGATTTCTGCCTTTGACAGCAGCTTTACTACATTAATAGCAGCCTAAAAAATGTGTTACAGTAATATTGCTTCTGATCTACTTCTTCAGTCCCAATAGAATGATCCCCTATTAAGGAAAGGGGTATTTCCAACACTTAAGTCCTGCTATAATCTTACTAGATTTTGATACCTTTATGGTTCTCAATTTCCTGTCAGCAAGATAACCCACACAGCACTTCTCTGAAACAACAGGAGGGATATGCCTGCACTTACTGATAGTAATAGATCATATTTAAGAAGCTCAATCAAAAGCTGAGGTAGCCATTTACAAGGAGTTATTGGATCTCAGCTCTCAAAGAACCCATAAGCTGGAAGGAAGAACAACTTTAAGAGCAATAAATCTATCTTTAATGTCAGTACAAAACTCACTGCTCTGGTCAACAGCACTTCAGAGGAGTTTTAGGATGTTCAGAAACAAAACACTGCCTGGAAGTTCCACCCAATGTAGCTGCTGTGTCAAGTCAGCAGTTTTGAAATGCTCTATTTGGTAAAATAGCAAACAGCTATCACCTATTAAATTCTTCTATTGATTCAGCCCAACAGTGATCCAGCTGTGGCTTCAGCCAGAGTCCCCTGCACTGTCCTTGTTCCCCACCCCAGCCAAGCACTCCACCCAGGATAGTCTCAGTGGAAACACACAGTGCCCACACACCCCCTTTAGCTGTTAGAAATTTCAGCTCCTTAGAAAATGCTGTCAGATATTAAGGAAGAACAAATAACTGCTGAGGAAGGATAATCATACAGCTGGCATAGTCCTCAATGTAACAAGTCACCTGCAAAAAAAAAAACCAAAACAAAACCAAAAAAAACATCAGAACCAAACCAGGAAATAATCTTTTCTATTAAGGTTGTTTGGCTTTTCACTCCGATTCACTCCACACATCACACAGAGCCATCTTACCATCCAATTTTCCTAATAGCAGAACTACACTATGGATGTGATTAAAGATCAAGAAACAGGTAGTTTCAGTGTAATAAATATTCTGACGTATTGGGGATTCTCAGCTACAGATCTCCTTTAGGTATGCACAAAGGCCTTTGAGGTAGCAGGCAGGTTTCAGCAAGGAACAGAAATAGCTCCAGTGAGGCTGCTTTAATCAGTCCTGTGCCTCTAGACTCCAGCCACACGTCAGGATCCAAACTGGAGTTCATGGGGTGGGAGGAACCCAAGTGCACTCAGACTCTCAGTAGGGTACTGTTAGTTTTCTTTTAAGGTTCGAATAAAAAGTCGACAGCACAATTAATCTCTCACTACAATGAGAGCTCCAGAAGAAATGCATCCAAACAAAAACATTTTGTTTTATTTTTCCTTAAAGCCAAGGATCTTACTGCTCTTCCAAATGAATTATTTGTGTTTGTCTACTGAAATGAAGCCAGCTGATCCAAAACTCCTCTGTATTTTCATATAATATTTGCTAAGTGGTTTCCCCCAACAGGGTGGGATGGTGAAGCAAGAGCATGTGTTTAATTTCATCCACAGCCTGTAAGTGACCCAAATTAAAGAAACAAGAGGGAAGAAAGTCTTTTCATGAGTGATTTTCAACCTGACAACAAAAAGTAATACGCCTCTCCTGGTTTCAAAACAAAGTCCCTTTGACACCCAGCCAGCAACATGCTTTTCAGATGTTCTCCCTGAACCAAGATCAAACCCTGCCAGTAGAGCATGCAGCACCTGAGCTGTGTCTCACAAACCCAGGGACCTTCTGCCCTCCAAGCTCTCCTGCCAATCTACAATCAGCACTCTGCACTTGACTAGACCAGCCCATGGAAGACACCAAATCTCTTATCAAGTGCAATGAAATTCCCCCACCTGATCCAAAGCAAAACCAGCAAACTGAATTCCAGACTTGCCACACTCTCTGGAGGGAGTTTATTTGCCCAAGAGCACACCACTATAAATTTAAAATCCCCCCCTCCTCAGTGATGTCCAGCATGACAGACCACAGATAGCTCTTTCCTCTCACTGCCTGGAGGACTGAGGCCAATCTGAAATTAACTTTTTGCTTTAATTTCCTTGGAGGTCACAGCCCTTTCTCACAAGGGAAAGGCTACAAATGCCAAGGCTGACTGGAAACCATCTTGATTTTGTGTCAGTGTGAGTTTTGTCTCTGCAGGAGATTGCCCACAATTTAAACCAATAAATGTCATCTGAGAGCATGGCTTTAAATTGACAGCAGTCAGCTAAACTCTGGCAGGAGCAAACAGACAGCAAGAGCTGCTGCTTAATAGGAAGCTGTTAGCAGCTGGACAGCAGAGAAGTTTTAGATTTTCTGAATGGATGATGACTAGAGCTGCAATTCCTCCACCACAAGTAGCCGGAGTCCTTCCCCTTGCCCTGCACTTCTGTTGTGATGTCCCACAAGCTGCCCTGTTGAAGAGTTGAGGAACACCACAGACACTATCTGTGGGTATTAGCACTTCATTTAAGTTTATTAGGAACAAAATGGAAACAAATTGAAGCCCATGGCAATCAAGCAGCAGCCACCTCCATTCCCTGAGCTTCTCAATCACCCCCAAGCAGCTCAAAGTCCAGCCAGGCAGAGCCCCCAGGCCCAACAACAGAATTATCCACAATTTGCCCTGGAAGGCTCTAAATACAGTCCTCAGCAATACCCTAAATATGACAGGGGGCATTTATATTGATTCTTGCGTGCTGCAAAAGTCATCAGTGCCCAGCAGAGGCATTGGCAGGAATCCAAGGGAGTACCCTGCACTCCTGGAGTGGGCACTGCATTTGCACAGTGCTATCACAGCTCAGAAAGACCCTATGGTTTCATGCACCCACTATCTTATATTTGTCCTTTAATGAAAGATTGTGCATCTGTGATGTTCCAGGAGTGTTCCTCAGGGCACTTTGATCACAGACACAGAAGAGAATCAAAATAACCTGTGATTTCATAGCTACACAGCTGTAAAAATCTGCAAAAATTTAAAATCATTGTGAGGATATCAAGAACAATACTGTACTTCTTGAAGAGACAGGCAGATATATCTTTAAAACCAAATTATTTGCTGGTCTACCGCTGCAGTCTGCTATGTATGAACTACTGCCTGTCTTGGGATCTAAGCTGAATAAACATCCCTCATTTTCAAGCCAAGAGCATAAAACCAGGGGAAGGAACTGACAGAGCCAAGGGCTGTGTCCCCAGCTGGGGACTTGCTGCTCTCACCTTTCCACCAGTGAGACATTTTCCTGTCACCTGGTGACAGGCAACCTGCTTTTATGCACAGCAAGACAAAGGAGGAGGGCAAAATAAATCAGCTGACCACTGGCCCACAAGTAGGGGGCATAATGGATCTTCAATTCATCAAGCTAAAACACCATGTTAAAAACAGGCAAGAAACTTTCCATTGAGTAGTGTTTATTTATTTTTAATTCTGAAATAATTTAGGGCTTTCGTTCTTATTTTCTAGCACTCTATCACATCTTTAGATATCAACTCAAGGACAGAGAAAACACCCACATTTACCCACACTTATGCATCAAGTGCAGCCATTGTAGTTCCTTTTAAACCTATGAAAGGGATCAGGCTTGCAAGAGGGAGAAAATTGACAAATGCAACATTTGAAAAGATACAGTCTCAAAACTGAAGAGGACAGAAGCAACCTGGTGCAATTCACAGCAGTTTTCACCATCCCCTGCTCCCAAAGGTTTTGCAGAAAAGAAAAAGAAAGTGGCAGAAGTAATAAACAGAAGTAACAAGCAGAAGCCATTTCTGAGTGTTGGTGGTAATACAGGGGAACACACACTGCCAAATCACATATTTTGCTGTGTTATTCTAACAAACTGACAATAAAATGCAGTGAAATGTAGTGCAGGGATTGAATCCCATCTGCAAATGTAAATGCATTTTAGACACATCAGCTGCTCACAGCGTTCATATCACCACTCTGGTTCCCTCCAAAACGGTAGTGGGAAGCCCTGCCATGGAAGAAAAGGCCATCAAGGGCTATTAAATGCAAAGATAGAATATAATCTCCAGCTCTGAAAGTCCCTAAAGTGCAGATTGCCAGACGCTGGAAGAGCACAGTCAGAGCTGCAGGTTTGATTTATCGCCACGACTTCCCCTAAAGCATCTGCTGCTGGCAGCTGCTGAGGGTGACTGGGGGACAAGGCAGGGCTTCCCTTCCCCCCACTGGGACTGGTGTCACTTCCCAGACCTGGTGAAGGTTCAGGTTGTCAGTGGTACCCCCCAGAACTTCCATAGGGTGAGGAAAAGGATGCTTTTACAAACAAAGTAAAGGGGGAGAACGCTTGTGACTATAAAAAAAGTATGGCATAGACAAAAAACGCTAGGCAGGAAAATGGGAGACAGGATTTTTACTAAAATCCATGGGAGGAGATCTCAGCAAACTGTAATCCCTTCAAAATAAGGGATATTGACATGAAAATTCCTGCTGGGAGATACCAGAAGCATATCTGATACTGTTAACAGCCACATTAATATCACCTTTGGTTCCTCAGAGGCCAACAAAAAACAAACCTGTTTGATAGGATCATTAGAGTAGAAAAAATTTTATGAAGCTCTTATTGAGAGTGCAAATGGGAACAGATTTTGTGATCTTGGACAGCTGCTGTGGTCTTGCAGGAGCACACACTGTTTTCAGAAGGATTTATGACTTTTCAGCACATCTCTCTTAGCATAAAGGGTAATTTAGCCTCTACAGAGCAAATAGCTGGGAGAAACAACCTGCACATAAAAGTTTGTCATAGCAAACAGTACAGGAGTACTCAACTCAGCTTCTACACTTCCATCAAGTGCTCTCAGCAGAGCTCAAGAAAAATCCTTCAGTCTCTCACCAGTCATTGGATAAAGTCTTAAGGATAAGGAAAAAGAAAACACTTCAAACCTCATCCCCAAGCATCTCTTCACAAGTGTGGAGATCACAGTGCTTCAGTGCTATAAGTGAGCAAGAGCTTCTCCAAACCTGCCATGGCCATGAGGAAGAGTAATCTAAAGACTCACATTAAATTATCTAAAGACTCCCATTAAATTGTCTCTTATTCCCCACTCAAATGGACATTTTCTTCTTTAAGCTGCAGGTGCTGCTGGAGACTCACATGCACTAGGGATGAAACATGTTCTTCCCCTTCCAATGATGTACAAACCTGGATTCAATAATAATGACATCTGCCATGGGTATCAGGCAAAAATATCCCTGAACAAAGTATTCTGCTTAGTAATACTCCATAAAACTGCACACACAAGGCACCTCAATTATTAGGATTTCCATTACTCAGGCCAGTAAGTATCCATAATTAACTGCTGCCTTGAGAAATTGCTCACAAGAATCTCTGCTGCCGTGAGCAAAGTAGAACCCACACTAAAGAAGCAATACCACTGTTAACTTTAAGGTAAATAAAATGAGAAGTGTTAAAAAAATTAAAACCAGCAACAGAACAGGACCAGATACTTAACACCAGTTTTCTTTTTTTTTTTTTTTCCCTCACAATAAAAAACCCAATACTACTCCCTCCAATGTGAAAGGACATTATTTCTTTCAGAAAATGCAGTGAAAATAGATCATCCACAGGAAAGAAAGTTCCACTAGCCCAATCCCTAGGTATGTCTAGGACAGACCCAGTGTTAATAGACTTGCTCCCTCACAAAATAGCTGCCACCGGAGATTGGGTTTTCTGCAATCACAGGCTGCTAGTTCAGATCAAACCTGCTGCTTGCAAGGTGTAGGAAACATTTTGTGTTTGAAAAAGTTCTTTCTGAGTGTGGAATACCAAAGCAGCTCAGTATGGCTCTGTACTCCTCCAGAATCAGCATGGTTTGAGTTATAGCCCCAGACAACTATCCTAACTCAAGGACTCTTAATTACTGCTTACATTTCATGAATTCATTAATTCCCCAGAGAGGGTAACAACAGCAGGAAAAAAAACCCACTTGAGCTATCCAGCACTGTAAAGGGCTAATAGTCACAAAAATATGGAATTAAAAAAAAAGAAAGAGGAAAATCCTGTCCAATACAACTGAAGTAATATGAATCATAATTACTGAATGGGAAAGGAGGGAGAAACTACAGAAAGCAGCTGATAATGGTGCCTTTGCCCAGCCCATCCTCAAAGCCAGCAGCAGAAGGCCAATAGTGTTTCAGAAGCCAGATAAAAGAACATCATATCTCTAAGTGCTCAGAGGAGCAAAACCTTCTCTCCAAATCCAGTCAATTGATGCTGAACCTCATTGATCGGAGCAGCTGTGAAACGATTCAAGTGCAGGTGTAACACTGAGACATCCTGGGGACTCACACTTGTTAAGAAATCCCCACAAAACCATAGCAAAACCCAGCCTCATCCTGCAGAGGCACTGCAAGCAGGTCCTGGAGCAGCAGGTGACACACGGCAGCGACACCCAGGGGAGCAGAGCAGATCCTTTGGGTCTCTGGATCAGAACCAGACTGGCAAAGCTGCACCAAAGCTCACAGCAACCCACTCTGCTACAGAAGAGGGACTTCTCTTTGGCACAGCTTCTCTACAGGAATAAAATCATTTCCAGAAGGCCTGCTGGCACAGCTCTGCTCTCCAGGTGAGGCACAGCACAGTTATTTCATGCTGCCCAGGCCACACCTACTTTCCCCTCTTATCCATCTACTTGTATTTTCTCCACATGAAAACAGCAGACCAAACCATACATAAGGATGTAACTTAAAGCTGGGACATTTCCAAGGCACAGAGTAGGAAATAGAAATTGAGAAGCATTTCTGGGTCACGCACACTTCAGCTTATATTTGTTACTGGTCACCTATTTATGCACATACGAGCAAAACTCTAAGCCAACACCATCCAAACTTCCAAGTCCAGCTTCTGCAAGCAAGCACGGCTGATAGCAGGGTATTCAGACTCAAAAATGGCAGGTTTCCATCCCAGGAGAGACTCAAGGCTTGTGGAAACACTAGAGCAAAGCAGACAACATGACTGAATCGACCAAAGAAATCCCCTGAATATAAACAGGCAGTGTTTTATACCAGAGTGAAAAATTCTAGGCCAGAAACTGATTTGACAAGAACACCTTTTCAATACATCTTTCCAATATTCAGTCAATTTTTTAAATAATGAATGCTTTCTGAATAAGTCCAAACACTCCTGAGACAAAAGAAACCAAGAGAATAATTGTATGGGTCACTGTCCATGACAAATTTCCATTTCATACATTCTGTGTAAATGTTGTTTACAGCTTGGAGAATTTCATGCATCTCAAAAGTTCAAAAAGGTTTTTACTGAATAATTATCTCAAAAAGCACAGCTTGATCACTATAATCAAAAATCAAAATTCAATTATTGCTTAGTAAAGGCAATTAGCTCAATAAAACAGGATGAAGTTTGTGCCTTTGTTGTGTTCTCTTTAAAATCCAAACTTCCTTTGACTTAAATAGAAAAAGCTGGAAAAGAGAAACATTTCATGAACTGATTCATGTTCCAGTAGTTCCTCATCTCCAGATGGCTGAATGATCTTCTCTGGAGTCACAGTAACTCAGGCTGAGACACTTAACTGTTTCCCTATTTTCCAGTATTTCAAAGGTAACAACAAAAGTTCCCCAAACATAGCCAGCAGCTAAAGAGAGCTACTGTACCACAGGTAATGGGCCACTGGGGATTCAAACAGGCAGCTGGCAAAAAGAAAGAGGGTGGAAAAAAAGGTTTGGGGTTTTTTTTTGAACTGTAAATTCAAGAGAAATACAAATAAATAGATGGAGAGGTGCAAGGAAAGCTATGGATATTCTTCACAAGAGTACTTTGAGCCAAAAGGAAAGTATTAGACATTAATCAAATTTTAGTTTTTCCCTTATGTGGTTTAGTTCCCTGAAAGTTGCTACTCTTTTCTTTTGTGCAAAATGATACTAAATCTTCTTTTATCTGTAGTGAATTTTGGGGTTTAACAGCAAGGCTCCACTGACATTTGAATCTTACTGTCCCCTCATGGGAACCACCAATAAGGGCCCAAGCCCAGTTTCTAATTTGCAAAAAACTCACCATAATATTTTTTTACAAAATTAAAGTACTTTGGCCATTTCTGTTTAAAATTAGAGAAGCGTATATCTCATACTCTAAGCAGATTTGTATTTCTCCAGCTACTTCACAGCAATTGGTTTGTAGCTGAAGAGTTTAACAGACACAGGGGAACAAATTGGTTTAAGGGCAGCCCCGTGATTTGTGGGGCAACAAAAGAGGACAAACACTGGTGACACAACGAAGTACAGTGATGGTGCAAGAATCAGGTTGAAACAGATATGGAAAAGGTCTGATGCCATGAAACATAAATGTCTTCAGAGAATGAGAAATTACAGACAAATTACATTAAAAAATATTTATGAAGAACATTTGTCTGCATTCACCATAGAATGAGGACTGGCAACACACCACCAAAGGAAGCACAAGAATTAAACTGGAGATAGCTGTAGATTTGCTGATGCATTATCTAAAGATATGAAACCCCTATGTTATCCCTCTGCTGCATTTACCTTACAATTTGAATGGGAAAGTAGAGCCTCTTGGTTTTCAGCTGTTTTTCTTATATGTAATTTTTATTTTCCACTGATTTCCTGTTGTAACCATATTTTGTGTGAAATAGCATACAATGGAAAATAATACCTATGCCTATTTTACTGTCCCAAATTGGATTTCTGTGCCATTTCTTCTGATAGACCAGTTTTATTTCATCCTATCATTATTTTGCCTTATGTGCTCTCAGTCTTCATTTCATTTTAAGGAGAAATTCATCTTGAAGCAGGAAAGCCCGCATATGAAATACCCAACATTTAAAACGTGCTGAAGCTTTCTTTGGAGCACATAGTTCACAGCACACTGATGAATTTCACCCTCAATAAACACTGAGGATTTCTGGCCAAATGAGGGAGAATACAGGATGCCAGCATTCAACATATTTTCCTCAAAACAGAGTCAGTGCTTCATTTCAGAAGTGATTTGTGGCCAAATTCTATTCATGGCTTTCAATATCCCCTTAGCATTTTCTCAAATGACAAAATAGCTGAGCTTATGATATTGTCTGTCAGCCAGCTCCTGCCAGAGTCAAAGGTATGGCCATGTAAATTTGACTCTTGATGAAAATTGGACCATTTTTCAGGAAAAATACATAGCTCTATACCTCTAAACTTTCATGTCATGTAAATCAGGATGGAATCATACACCCAATTGTTTATTTTCACAAAAAAAATGCTTACCTTCCACCCTGTGCCACCTTTTCACACTTAACCCAGCCCAACAAAACTTGACTCTAATTTTAAATTCTTTAGAGTGATCCAAGTTTTATTTCTTTGTAATTTTCAGTAAGACTTCTGTGTATAGGGAATATCTCAAATATCTACCTCCCTAAAAAAAGAATGTAATCAGGAGAGGAATGTGAAGAATGTGTGTTCCTTCAGCCTAAAACAATTGGAGCACAGCAGTAAACAAAGACATCCCAGAACATCTTCTATGTGGTCACAAGTGAAAGGAAAGGACTCCCAAAAGAAATTCCACTTTCAAATTATTTGTGTTGATTACTAACTCAGGAATGAGGACAGCCACATAGATTGTCTTGGGGGGAAAATAGCATTGACTTTTAATGTTACCAGAGCTGAGGGCTCTTGTCCCCCTGGCCTTGTTTACCTCCATGCTCAGAACTGCATCTGTGGCTGTGCCACTTAAAGCCTGGAAGCAGCAAAGCTCTCAGGCCAGGAGTTCTCAAGCCCATGGAACACTCAAGGCTCCCCATTGCTCTGCACCACATCCCCAGTGCAGCTCTCCTGGTAAACACACTCTCCACTTCCCTGGGATCTCCCAAAAGCTTCTCCAAAACACCCAGACTTGCCTCGCTTGAGGATCCACCTTATGTTAAAAGATTTTATTAAAGATATTTATAAATAAAAATGAAAATAAGATATTTTTATTCATGTGGAATGCTCAGCAGTATTTCCCAGCCTTGCCAAGCTGTTTCCTGTCTCTCCTCAACAAGAGGCAACACCTCTCAGTGTGATATATGAACTGCAAACACAGTCTACCACAACGAGCTTGTACTAAACTTCAGGCTCATTAAATAACTCCTGCCTCTAAAGTCAGCTACATTCCACTGCAAATACATCTTTCTCAAGGCTTTTTGGTTTCATTTACAGGTTTCTTTTCCTTTTCCCACTTGCTCACTGCTTTAGTTTGACATCTTTTGTTATTCCCTCAGACCAGCAGGGGCATCCACAGACTTACATAAACTGAATTTTATTAAACTCAACAGGGAAATGGTGCCATGGGATTCATCACAGCTTTGTATCAGGGACTAATTGACAGCAGACTAAAGGCATTACATGGCTCTGATTTCATGATTCCCACCACAGCTCTACAACTATTTTTTATTTTTCTTTGAAAAGCAGAAAACAGTCATCAAAAGCAGCACCAAGTAGTCAAAAAGAAAAATAAAGAACTATGCATATATAGGAACAAACCTATTGCAAACATCTCAAACAGCACTTTCATTAAATGAAATAAATTAATAAAATAGAAATTAGAAAAGAAGGGGTTATTTAGTATTTACAAATTATTTACACATTTATTACATAGTTTAGATTGAAAAGTGTGTAAATGTATCCAGGACAAACTTATGAACCATATTCAAGCATGAATTTTAGTGGCAGGAAAGACACAGAGATTTAATCTCAGACATTTGAGTCCAGTTAAGTAGTAAGTAGGAGATTAGGCACAGTCACAGGAGTTTATTTTTTAACAATGGCCCATTTTCTTATCTCTGATCTGTCTGGTTTGGAAATAATACAATTTTCCATGAGTAAGTGCATTAGTTCCTCCTGAAATCATCCCTGTTTCACGTTCCACACACAGGCAGAATCATCTAATGTGCAGTGACAGCTGCCAAACTGCTCTTTCCTCCCCAAAAGATGGGCCCAGTCTTCCATTTCAATCTCTTAACCTCACAGTCACAGCACTCCTAATTATCCCCAAATTCTGGATTGTCTCTTACATCCCCCAGATGGAGCAGTTCCATGGAACTTCAGCCCTCCCTGGTGCCTCTCAGCCATCCACTGCTCCCAGGGATGGGCCAGCTCTGTCCCTCGGCTTCTGCTGGGGACACTGAGCACTGCAACGTGAGTGCTCCAAACTTGCTAACTACTGTCCAGTCAACGTTAAAAAACTATTTTCTGGTGTTTTAGGGGCAGTTCCTGGCATGGGAGGGAAAAACAGGGTTTATCGGTGGTGTCCTTTAACATTTCCCTCAAAATAAAACAAAAAACCCAACAACAACAAAAAAACCTCTTTCCTCACAGCAACAAAAATACTAACATGCCAATTTCCTGCAAAGTTGAGGATATTCTCCGCATCTCAAATTTTAAGGCAACTTTCACTCAGAAGAGGGTAGAGAGTATAGATTAGAAGCCATAGTGAATACAAGTGCATCATGCTGTAATGTAAGGTTTTATTTTAAGCCAAGTAAACTGATAATTTGCCAACTCTATTCTTGTCACTAAATTACATATAGTGACTGGTGTTTCAGAGCCCCTTCCTTTTCAAAAACTCTTCAGATCATTAGAAGTGCTTGTTGTTGCAAGAATATATTACAATCACAAACAATTCAAAATTATCAAAATACTAAAGTCCCATGCCAATTAACTTCACTTTTTTCCTTTGTTTTCCTGTTTGTTAGCAATGCAGAAGATTTGCAATTATTTTATTTCACATTAGCACTACAAGTTCAGGAAATCTGATAAAGTACCAAAATGCAAGCTGGATAAAAATTTTCATAGAAAAATGTAGGAAATGCACAATACTACTTCCTTTACTGTCCACAGAAACAATGTGTTACATAGAGGAAGGACTCCTTGGCCACAAAAGTGCACAGAATATCCACTTAACAAGGTGAACCTAGCAAGGCTTGGGCTTTACAGAGCCCAGACCAATACCACCATCATTGGGCTTCCAGAAGGACCTTGGCTTTCACTGCTGACACCTTCCCGAAAGGTCTGGAGAGCATTTCCCCAGCCTGCAGCTGTGCTGCCCTGGTTTGTTCTTACTCACACAAACACCTCAGCAGACCCAAAACAAACCTTTTGACACTGCTTTTCTCTTAAAATGGTTCCCTAAATCACACCACTGAGGCTGTAATTGATAAGGGTAAACCAGGCCCTTTCTCACACATCGAATATGAAGTTGGTGGCATCTTCATGGAGGGACTTGGTCACAGAGCATGTCACAATATTAAATCACCTGACAACAAATCATGGCCTTTCAGGGTGACATGTAAAATGAGGAGCATTTGCTGTTAGGACAGCAAAAACAGTGACTGTAACCACACATTGCAGTGGTACTGTGTCATTGACTGTCAAGGGCAGAAAACAGAGAAAAAATGTACACGCAAAAACTGTATATAATATTTAGAAGACCAGGCATCTTTAATCCAAAGAAACAAGTAGATTGTGAAGCACTGGACAAACTTCAGTGTGAAATCTCCTTAAGGGAATGAAAGTGGAGCATGAGAACCATGCTGATTATTCTTATCTGGTTTTACCACATAAAAAGTGCATAGGACTGCAAAAAATTATGTAGGACTCTCTTTTTCCTCTAACAATTTTGCTTTCTCTGCATCCATCATGAAGATGAATCACTGGGGAAGACAGCACAGAAATATGTGCCTTGAAGTTTTATCATTTCTCACTACCATGAAACATCAGCACCATTTATGAGCCTATCCTGGATTGAAGGGATGCAAGTGACTGAACAGTTTAATATATTTTATCCAGACAACAATTTAAAAAACCCCAAAATTACAGAAATTCCTTTCAGGGAGTGAAAGGCTCCACATGAAATTGGAAATTTAGGCTGTTTCCACTGTTGCAGAAATGAACAAGTGCTGCATCCAGTTGCAGAGCTATGATGGGTAAAACCAATCCTGTTCTGCAGAGCAGCTTCAACCTATCCCAGAGAGAGAAAACCCAAAAAGAGCAACAACCAGTGAGCACAGGGACACAAGAAGATGAAATAGCTACCTTTTGTTCCTTAGGTAGAAGGGAACACATCCTTTTAAAGCAAGCTCTGCCCCTCCACTCGGATGAGGACAGCTGATGAAGCCTCCATGCCACCACTAGGTACAGGAACACGTCCAAGCACCCAAGAACTAATTTTCCCAATTATTCAGAGAGTGAAATTTCCTCTCCATTAAAAGCTCCATTTTAACAATTATTTAACAAAACAAAAATTATAATCAGGAATACCTGTGGCTGGCTACACAATGTTTGCTGGTTCTTGAAGGAGAAAAGACAATACATTGATTAAACATTAGCTGTAGGAAGTTGTCCAATTTTTTTTCCCGCTATAGAGATGCTTCTAAGCCTTACAAACTTTAGTGTAAATTTGATTTGCCATATTCTTGTCCGGGAAAGCAGGAATGCCAACCAGAAAACTAGACAGAGAGCAGAAAGCATTAGTAGCATTTAATCTCAGCACTATCTTGACCTGGCAAAGTTAATTTCAAGTGTCTGGTGTCTCACAGCATTAATATATCTATCTCAGCAACCTTTTTTTTTAATGCTTCACCTCTCAAACTCTTACCCTCTCTGCTTCACCTCTCATTCGGCATAAAAAGCCAAATGAAAATTAATGTTTATCCTGCTCTGCTGCAACATGCATTTGATATACAGCCCTCAATCAGGACGGCTCTTCTTGTTTAGATCAGATTGAGTAAAGCACTCCTTTTTGCATTTGTTTAATCCAAAATTTAACCTAAATACAATTTTTTTTTTGTCAAACAAGCAGTGGCTGTGTGGGGAGATGCAACTGCAGATGTAGATCTTGTGTATATTTTGTAGGTTGATTAGATGAGGCTTTTTGTGTGCTCTCAACTTGAATAGCCTCTCTTCAGAGATCTCTGCTCAAGCTATCTATTAGTCATGGTTAAGTGAGCAACAATTTCAAATATACAAAAAACCAGACACACTTGAGTCATAGAAATTCAGTGTGTGCCATGCTCAACATTAAGCACAGCAACAGAGGCCATCCAGAGCCAGCAAAGTGTGTCTGCAGCTGTGGAAGGAGAAGGAGATGCTCTCCTGCTCCAGACACAGAGCAGCAATCCCACCTTCCTGCCTGAGGTGCTGGGGCATTACAGAAGTGAGCACCAGCTTCTGCAGACCATGCTTTGGAGGCAGATTTTACACCACCATGCTTTAATTGTAAGATTTAGCACACAGCATATATCTGCTGCAGGGATTTCTGGTCACAGAGCTTCATATTTACTCTTTGCTTCAGTGATTTCAGAATATAACCAAACTCCTGGTTGACAAAATTCAAGAATTGAGGTCCCAAAACATCTGTGCAACCTTTCTACTCTGTTTCCCCTTTATCAGAATGATCTTCCAAGCATGATACTGAGGCCCCTCACCACGTGAAATACCACAGAGAATTGCTTGACAGCTACCAAACCCTCACTGTGCTTCTCAGAGTTTTCATGGTCCATAAAACAGAAAGGATGAGCAAGGGGTAATTAATGTGATGTACCAGGATAAGAAAAAAAATCACATGTGGAAATGCAGCACTGAGAAACATAAAAAAACCCTATAGCTTGCCTTTTAAAACAGGATTTCAATCTTTTTTTCCTACTTGTACAGTTTTTGGAAAATAGCAGAGTGGTTTACATTCCATGTGAGTAAAAACAGTCCTACATAGAAGCCTAAATGTCAAAGACATCCCAACTAGACATTCTAGGGAATGAGAGGGGCATTTTTCCATGTGTTTTTCACATTAAAGAAGCAAAAAAAACACAGGAAAGATCAGTGATCATGCATAATAGCAATATATATCATTAATCCTAATAAATAATCTAGCATTACCACATTTGTTTTCCCATCTTCAGGTGCTGGGAAAAGAAGTACCTGGGTGAAATCTACCAATCCAACCTCCAAGTGAAAACAGGAGCTTAAACTTCACAGCACAGAGGCTGAGCTCAAATTTAAGCCTCACCGGGGACTCATCCTGAGAAGCATCACCAAATTACAAATAGTACCTGGTGAGCCAGACTGAGGGACCAGACACCTCTCCTAGCTCAAGTGACCTTTATTAGAAGATTTTTGATCATGACCATGATATCCCATCTATCCCCCTTCCTTCCAAGCCCTGGGCTTCCTTACACACAAAATGTTCAGCATTTTGACCAAGACACTTCAGAACCTGATCAGTCTCTGAGACAGAGTGTAGAGACAGAAGTGGCCACAAACAATCTGAGCCCTCCTTGCCCAGCCATCAGCCTTGACCCTGCTCAGAGACAGCTGTGCCATTCAGCAAGAGCTCTCACACACTTGCAATTTAAACAGTGGGTGTTTCTCCAGTACGGAGGAGAGAGACAGACACAGATGTACAAGAATATCCTGACAGACAGAAGATCTCTCAGCTGGCACTACCTTTACTGATTTGAAAATACTAGTCATGATCTCACAGTTAAAGCAAAGCTAAGCACTGGTTTCTTCTACCATGCTACATGCAAAGATTTTTTTTTTTATTACAGTCAGAGGATTGTGACATCTAGTGAAATTACCAAGATAAAGCAACTAATGTTTTCCTGATCCTGCTCCCCAGAGATAAATCACAAACCCAACCAAAACAGCTTTGTCATTTGTCAGTATAAGCCAGTAAGGTGTGCTCAGAGCAGTCATAAAAGCAGGGCTGGTGTGTGAAGAACTGTGCAGTGGATAAATGCTCAGCCTTGGTGCTCCACGACCACTCAGCACAGCCATGGCTTGGGGAGATGACAAGGGTAGTGGTGTTCACACACTGTGCAGGCCCACAAGGCCCCAAAGCAGAGATTTAAAGAGTTACTTGAAAGGAGAGCAGAAGGTACAGTAATGAAACTGGAGACTGAGAAACTCATGGGGTCCAGGCTTTTCAGAAGCACAGTGTGATGTATGTTTACAGAGGCCTCGAGTGCCCTTTTCCATAACTCTGTTTATAGCTCATCTGTGTGCACTAAGTCTTGACCAGAATTGGTCTTTGACACAGACTGTAAAATACAAACCTTAAAAGGGCCCAATGGAAAATAAAAGTCAGTATCATGACAAAATGGATGATTTCTGATGTAATCGCCTTCCACTTGTGCCTTCCATGTAAAGGAGACATGGAAAATATGTTTCCTGCTATAGAAATTAGGAATTCTGTTTCAGTAAAAATACATCTGGCTGCTATGACATTGAAGTAAGAGCTTATTGGTATTATTGCTGCAATTATTACAGCTGCTCCCAAACAGGCAGCCCTCCTTCTGGAAGAAGTTCTTCCTCAGATGCCTGTTTTTTGTCAAAGAGAGGGGCTGTTATAAGAATGGCAGTGTCCTACCAGTAATATACCAAATTATTACCAGGAAAATAAGCTGAATGCAGCAAAGCTGCTGCTGAGCTATGTAGAGATAAAACACCTATTTATCTGTTCCAGATATTTTGACATTGACACAGCTCAGTGACAAAGACATAAAAAAGTTTTTTCCACAGCAAACTTATGTGACAAAGCTTGAACAGGGGAAATATGAGTAATTTGCTTCCTGGGCTGTCAAGTCCTTTGTCTTGACCCAACAACAAACCCATTGATCTACTTCACAACACAAAGGGAGTGCTGAGCATCATGACAGTATGGCACAAATCAGATTTAAAAACAAAAAGAAAACAGTAAAAGCAGCTTGTTTGTGCTCTGAGAGTTGTGTGCTCTGGCCTTACTCCTCCAGCACATTATGTGCAATCACATCTGTCCCACGTGGCTGTGGCTCAGGATCCCCTCTAGTGTGTCCCACAGGCCCCAGTTCCTCAAGGGAGAAAACACCATGAGAGAACACAGCAGTGCAGCCTGCCAGCTACCCAGACCAGGGAATTGCCTTGCAGAAGGGTACCTGGCCTGAGGTGGTGGTGGCTCAAGCTCTGAGCTCAGCCCTGCACCTCCAGGAACCAGAGCTCCTGCACGCAAGCCACTCCTTTCCTATGGGATCTCTCCCAGAAACAGGGGGGTTCCCATGATCCCTGCACTGCCAGGAAGCAGCACAGACACTTAATTGTGTCCCTCAGGCAGGGATATCCACAGCTTTCATTAGAATCCAGGTGTCTCTTTCTACCTGGCTTTCCTGAGATACAGAGCAGTGTGGCCAGTGGCTCCACACCAACTGCCAGGAGTGCAGCTGAAGCCTCCTGAGAACATCTCCAAGCCCATCTTCCTGAAAAGCATGGGAAAACCCTAATATTCAACGTGTTTTGGTACTTAAGATCACCTTGCTTGAAGAAATACCAAAAGGTTAAACTAGGATTTCATGTAGACTACTTGGTAATTTTCCTTTAAGAACTTTATTGGAAAAAGAAAGTTAAATAAAAGAGAATGCTTTCTTTGCAGTTGTTTTGATCTATCCAAGTTCAATATATCAGATACCCTGAAAAGTTTCTCCCTCATTGCAGTCTGACTTGATCCCCCCATTTATTGCTTTGGCTGTAGAACAAAAATATATTTCCCAGCTGTATTAATCAGATATTGAAGATATTCCATTATTACAGACAGCTCTACAGAGCTCTCAGGTTTTTTCTTTTAACAGAAATGAAGTTAAATCAATACTAAACAAATTTCCCAGAAGCCAAATTACAATGAAGAGGGATGAAGAAGAATCATGCCAGCTAACACTGCAAAACATGAGGGCACCTGGGGCCAAAGGTCTGCCAGTAAGATCTGCTCCTCTGAGGAGATGGACAACTGTACAACTCCTGCAACTCACTGATAAGCAGGGCAAAACAAAAAGATTTAAAAAGAGCCTATTTCCTCACCACCACCAGTTTAACCTTTTCTTTCTAACACCAGTGGAAGTACCTGGACTGATGGACTGTATGTGTTGTGATGTCCTCCATTAAGTACCAGAATGAGTCTGTTATATTGGCTGTATTTTTAAAAGGACACCAAAGGGTACCCAGACACAGCCCCAGTGACAATGTTGTATGTAGTGCTCATAAATGCTGGTCTTGCTTTTACAGGAATACTTCCACAGAATATAATTTTTCACTAATCTCCAATTCAGGCAGCGCATAAAACTTCCCTCCCTCCAGAAAAGCATGCAAGTACATGCTAAAATTTAGCACGGGGGCACACATATTGAAGCACAAAATAAACACATTTTAAAACTTTGTTATTAAATTCCAATTGAGCTTAACTATGCTAAGACATGACTTATATTTTGTTTGAAATTTAAAAACTGTCAATAAAGAGGATTTAAACATAATCAGATAAGCAAGAGTCCCTGCACACCTAAGATGGTTTCACTAAACAGATACAAACTGCATAGTAACATATGCAAATTACATAAAAATTAGGTAAGGGCTTCAGTATTTACTGTGTGCAAAAGGCAGAGTTTATAATGCTAAATATAGACAGTGGCAGGAACAATAAACAAAACAGATGACTATTTTGTAGGAAAATAGCAACCAATTTTCTTTCTGCAAGCAATTCATGATGTGATGTTTATGTACTCACTTTTTCTAAAAAAAAATCCTCAACTATAGCAGAACCTATTTAGTAAAAGTGGCAAAATAGCCTTGGATATAAATCCCATTTCTAGATGTACACAATTTTCAGACATGGCTGCTGGTGTGGTCAGAAGCCTATGAGTAAAATGAATTCATTCCTTCCTTTTGGACAGCAGCTACACCTCCCAGGTTTGTCTGCAGCTTGGAAAACATTTTTCCTTCACAGTTAAACCCTAATCTGTCAGCCACTACCTCTTCATGGACACTGAAGTCTAAAAACTTCTGCTAGAATGGAATTCTAGATGCTTTCTAGTATTACTTTTCAGAGAGCTACGTTGGCCACAGTTGACCAAGTCCTAAATGCAAGAGAATGCACAGAGAATCAGCAGTGCAACCCCACAACAAAAATGTGCATCACAAACCAGATTTAATGCAACCATATTGAACAAATAACCATACACATTCACATCTATGTGAATTAGGCAAATGCAGATGCACATGGGGGTTCACTTTCATGTTCAAGTATTTCTCAAGAACAGACTGACAGGGAGCACAGAAGAAGCTTTAACCAACCTTTCCCTTTCATGCTTCGATCCGTAATGTAAAATGGGAAATATCCAAAACAGGGAAAATTGGAAGAGGATTGTACTTAAAAGGATTAAATGATTCATTCAATGGCATTTCTGCAGCCCTCTGTATAATTGAGCAGCCTTTCTTCCACCTTTCTTCTGAAAGAAAACCTGAATTGTAACCACTGAAAGGAAATAAGTTTCTGGCTATTTTTACAAAATATGCGTTATGTCTCAGCAAGCTGCTCCCATTTAACTCTGCAATACAGCTACAAAATGGTTTATTTGATTTAGTACCTTACTTCTGAAGTACCTCACACACCACACGAGGCAGTGAACCACTGAAGAGGTTCAGACTGCAGATGGAAATGCAAAATCTTAAATAAATCCTCTGTAATAAGAACTTCTGAGGGACTTTGCTGCTATTATTTCAGGAAGAGGAGGGAAAGTCACTTAACAAGCCTGCAGAGAACTTCAGATCACATCAGTCCAAAGTGCCATCAGCCACACTTCAGCAAACCACTCATGTATTACCTGGAAAGCAGGGTAAATTTTTTTCTACCTCTCAATCAGTCCCAAGGGATGTCACTTCTTTCCAACTTCATCCCCTGGCATTATGTCATGGATATTATTCCCATCTGATTTCAGTCACTTGCCTGCTGGTTTGCAGCCTTCAGGAGAGCTCAGCCCTGGCTACCCTTCACCTGCACAGTGCTCTGTTATCTTCCTGCACCCTTGCAAAGGGTCCCCTTCAGCCACCGGGCAACTAAAACCTGTTGGGAACTCATTCTCACACAACATCTCATCATTGACTCAGTCCAAACAACCTCATGGCCCTAGGGCTCATTTACACTAAAGCAAATTAGCCTGAAATTTCATTTACTCTAAACCCACAGTATCACCCTGGCAGCACAGAGGGGCTCTAAAATGATTGACCATGTCATTCATTCCTCCTTTATGATGCCAGGAGAGCACAAAGTGGCCTGAGTGCAGACAAGATCACAGCCAAATGACATCTGCCACTGATTCCATCGAAGTAGAATTTGACCCAATTTAGCATTTATTGAATTGAGTGCAAAACCCAGCCCAGTGGTGCTGGAGCCAGGGAAGCCACCTGTTTGGCTCAGCTGGGATGCACACCAAGATATCCAAATGTGCTTGGCTTAAGAGTCCCAACAAGATGGGCTAGAAGGAAAGAACCAGCTCAGACAGTGAATATGGGACAGGATGCAATTCAAACCCTTCCATTAATTCAGTAGGTGAACATTAAAAAACAGGGGGACTCACAAAGTCCAGCTGCTCCTGATCATAATTTGCAGGCTAGTATTCAGCTACCATTATTTCATATGCAGCTTCATATCACATAATACTGCTCTGTCTATTTTTGAGTCTCTACTTTCATTCCCCCCTCCTCCTTCCCTCATAGTGGCTGGAGGACCAAGAGGTCTTTGGCAAAGACAGTCACAGGTCTTTTCCCAATGTACACCTAAGCCAGATCTGGGATATTCTAAGACACAAAGGCTTGTCACACAGGGAGAAGTGGAGAGACCAGAAAATACCATCAGTCCTATTCTTTTAAAAAAAGCCTGTTGTTAAAAAGCAGTTTTTCCCAATTCTAGCTTGTGTCCACTTGTAGCCCTCAAAATCATCATTTGACTATTTCCCCCCCCTAATTTTTGACCTTATTTAGAAGCCCCATGGATGAAATAAACGTGAACTAGTCCAACATTCTCTTAGTTCTGACTCCTGAGGAGCAAGGTTGGTAAGTGGGGGGATGAAGCTTTTTGACAACTCAAGGCCCTGAGCTCTGCCCAGTTCCAAGCACACAATTCTTCTTTGCTGAGCTTGCAGACCAGTAATGCCCTGGTTGCTGCTCTGTTCCTATAAATCTAAATTTGGATTTACTGGGCACTTCTTGAGGCAAGACTAGAGCCACAAAACTAAAACTGGATCTGAAGTTCTCAGCTCATTTCTGCTACCTCAAAAAGGCCTAAATCACTGATTTTCTTCAGAGTCTTAGTCAGATTGCTACCTGTGATACTGATGTAATGTTAAAGAGAACTTAGCTCCAAAGTTCTGGATAGAAAATTGCTTAGAAATGCAAAGCACGGATCAGTGGGGCAAAGATATAATGCCACACATCATATCAGTTGTCTCAGCTGTTGTAGGTGGACAACAACTCTGAGTGCTGGAAAACAAGCAAATGTTTTCGTGCATCAGTCCTGCAAACAGTTTAATGGGAAAAGCAGTGCTATCTTCATTTCCAGTGTGTATTTAAATCATTCCTCTTTCCTGTCCAACTGCTGCAGCTGACATAAGACTAACCACCACTACCTTTTCTGCACAGAAAAAGTGTGTGGCTTCTGACAGTTCAACTATTCCCTTCAGCTTGATTTTAGGATTGAACTAATATCAAGCTCAATTTTACTACAGGATGTGACATGTATACCCTCTAAAAATAGTAAGCTTCAGTCAGATGTGTGCTACTTGCAAATTGAAATCAGTATCTGAACTGCAGTCATTCAGAATACAGTAAGTAATGAAAGATAGCTAGGATTATGTTTAATGGACATAGAAATATATGACTTATTCAAGAAAAAAAACAAAAAAAACCCCAAAAACCCAAAACCATCCCCCTTCCCCCACCCCCCCTTAAAAGTCCCCAAACCAAACTCAACACGAATTTCCCTCCCCTTTAAAAGTTTTGGAAATTATTTGTGTTACCTCTTTTTCAAAGGAAAAAAGAACTGTTCATTCATTAGAAAATAAGCTTTCTACAAAGAATTTTGCTAGAGAATTTGCCATTAAAAAAAAAAAAAAAAGCATAGCTGCACCTTCCAGCTGGTAAAATTAGCTTAAATGATTAGCAGTAGGAGTGCAGAACTGAGACCTGTCATATCTGTTCAATCCCTGAAGCAATCATCAACCCCAACCATATAAAACATGTCAACTATGCTATTTTTTTCCTCAGCCTTTTTAAAGCAGTTTCCTCATTACAGACTTTTGGAAACAACACATTCTTTAGCCTCTTTTCACAGAGACATGCCCATTAACAAGCCCAATTAAGCACAAGCTATATGCTATCTCACTTTGTTCTTGTTATTACAACCAGCACCACATAACTCCTTTATAACCTCCAGTTTTCTCTCCCCATACTCCTACTTGAGCATATTTCAATAAGCATTTTTCCCAATCTCATCCTGAAACCTGCCCACACACATTCCCAGACTGTTTATAACTTTGTTCAGTCCCAATAGTACCCTTTAATTTAAGCACTCATATTCATTTATGATGTTTTAATCATATTCTACAAGCAGAAGTGAAAATGTACAGTCAGGAACAAAAAAAAAAAAAAACAACCAAAAACTAGCCCAGTCCAGGTACAACCTTGCAGCCTGCAAACCTGACTTGGCAATGGATGACCAGAGCCATGGTGTTCCTGCACTGGCCTCACCAGGCACCAGAGCATCCCAAACCCTCACAGAATCACTGGGTTGGAAGATATCTGCAAGAGTCCGATCCAGCCCTAACACCTCAGCTAAACCATGGCACTGAGTGCCACATCCAGTCTTTTTATAAATACATCCAGGGATGGCGGCACTACCACCCCCCTGGGCAGGCCATTTCAGTACTTTATCACTCTTTCTGTAAAAAACCTTTTCCTCATATCAAACCTATGGGGATACCTCTCCTAGCTCACCCTCCTGCTGCATTTTTCACCATCACACTGGTGTCTACTGTGTTTCTATGAGAGCTCCCAGCTTGGACCAGCAAATATTCACCATTCCTTCAGTGGACTTGGCTTTGCCTTCTGGGCTGCCGAGTTGGATCCTGTTCTCACAGCTCTCTACACATTAATTTCTTGTGTAGAGACCTTTCTTGGTATTCAATCATTCCTTTTAGATTTGACACGCCAAAAAGTTTCATTAATCTAAATTTTGGGGCGTTTTGGTGATTGCCAAGTTTATTTCATTACCAAAGGAAAAGGGATGTCTTAATAGATCATAGAATGATAGAGCAGTTTGGGTTGGAAGGCATGTTAAAGACAAATAAACTCCAATCCCTCTCCCATGGGGAGGGACACTTTTCACCAGAACAGGTTGCTCAGAGCCCCATCCTACCTGGCCATGAGCATTTCCAGGGATGGAGCATCCACAGCTTCTCTGTACGACCTGTGCCAGTGCCTCACCACTCTCAGTGTGAGAACTTCTCTAACATCTAATCTAAACCTCTTCTCTTACATTTGAAAGCCATTCCCCTTGTCCCTGTGCCAACACAGATTTGATTTTGGTGTTGATCACAGTTTTGTGTAAGAATCTGCTGAGCCCTGGCTTGCTGAGATTATTTAGGCATTTGTACAGACTGTTAAAATAATCTCTGTAAGCAGTACAGATGCAGCCCTTAAATTCAAAATAAATTAAATTTACATATAAAAAAGTAAGTAAAGACTAAATCCTGGGAGGCATCCCCACTACCTAAGAAACAAAATAATTATGTGTCTCTCATTTTCAGAAACCCCCTCTACACAGCATATAATAAAGGACAAATCACAAGGCATATTTTACATGTGCCATTGAACCAGTAAGATTAAGTTTGCACAAAATGTAATTGCCTTTTGATGTGAGTAAAGCACAAAAAGCCCAATCAGACATGGCACAATCTAATTTATGACACAACCCCAGAATTTTTTGGTGATTGGTGCCACAACATCACAAGTTTGATATATTACAGTGTTAAGAGGTATATAGCCTTGTCATAAATTATTTCACTTTTTGCTCCTGTGCATCTGAGGTGACAGAATGAAGGTAAATTTCTTCCTGACCATTTAGACAGCTCATTATTTCCCCAGAACTCTCCTGTGCCATCACTAATCTCTGCAAGGTATCATCATTCATTTAAAATATCAATTTTCTGCAACCCATGTTTAACAGCACATTTTGTTTTCTAACTTTTTAACATTTTTGAACACAACTTCCCAACTGAATTCTGCAAAGACTGACAAATGGCAACTCCCAAAACCCTGATGGCAAGACACCTTTATGAACTGGCTCCTCAGGTGACACAAGCTGTATTTTCTCCATTGCATGTGTTACATCAGGGCTTAGATTGGTTCTCACATCAACCAAGGGACACAAGAGCCAACTTTATTTGGTTCAAGCTTAACAAATTACCAGTTTCTTGTTAGAAAAGGTGAAAGGTCTCTTCACCCAAAAGCATCTGCCTAATAAATGGTAATTCTTGCACTTACATTGTGAGCATCAAGTATGAGGTTCTGCAAACAAAGATGCAAATATCAACTTGCACTGCAATGGAGAAGAAAACAAAGCCTCAAAAAAAACTATTTCTAGAAGATTTCTTCCATTTTTTCCCATCTACAAGCTAATCAGTGTCAGGTGGGATCAGATTCCATCAAAGATAACCTCAAAAGTAAGTTTGTGAAGCAAAGGATGCAACAGACAGCTGCACCCAGTTGTGAAGTTACATCATGGAAACAGGCATGGAAAAAACTTCCCCATAAGCCGACTTAAGTTATCCTTAGGGTTTGTTTGATTTCACTCACAATGCAAAGAATTAGTTAACACAACCTGAGCAACTTGAAGAACCATTAATCAAAAGTGAGGAGACCACAAAAACTCTGTTTTAACTACACTGCTCTGGTCTGACTGAAAATTCCTCCCTGACAGAAAACCTTCACTCTAAGACAACAATGTCTGACCTGAGATTTTTGTCCTGAGCAATTGCTTTAGTGGTGCACAAGGGTCTCCTTGCCAGAGAGTACCTGTAGGTGCCATCATAAATACACAGACTCTTAGCCAATTACAAATTAACAGGTGAAGCTCAGTTTTAAAACCTTATTCTACGTATCAGAATTTTTTCCCATATCACCTTGATTCCATTGATATCCCTTACTCAGATCAGACGGCTCCAGAAGTGTTCCTGCAGTTATTTATGCTTCAGCTTTATTAAGTCTGAATAAACTGCCAAGTGTATTGACTGAACCTCCACACTTGAGGGCAAAAAAAAATCATACCAAATATTCCTATTTGAATTTATTCCATAATTGTTATTTAAAAATGCAAATCTTGACTGTAAGGGAAATATCAGAATATCAAGCTGGTGTTAAAAGCTTTAAATGGGCGGATTTCTCACATTGATTTTGAAGTGAAATATTCAATAATCAGCTGCACATGCTACATCTTCCAGGCCAGAAACTGCTGATGGCCATTATCATAGCAAACTTGCTTTTAAGGAGCGTGAATTAGAATAAAGGGAAATAAACTGAAAGAAATCACATCTGCTCTGCTTCTTTGCACTGAGGCAACAGAGAAAGGTAGGCTGCAACCAAGGATTTAGAGCTGACTTTCAATAAAGAGTAAGTTTTAAATTCAAAAAGAGCCTGGAAGAAAGTAAGCCTAGCTTACTGAGCAACAGACACAGCTTGCCAGCAGATATCAGCGAGCTCAGAGGGAGCAGCAGCAGCAGCACAGGCTCCAGGGGTTTCTCCAAGGAGCAGCAGGAATCCCCACTAGCAGAGCTGGGGAACTGAGCACAGATAACTCACTTAAGGCACATCCCCAGCACTTTGTCAGTGAGTAAAGACCATTTAGTTCACAAAATCCTCTGTTTTCTTTCCATCAGCTGCTATACGTCCCCAAAGAATAAAAATATGAAGTGCAGTAATCGGAAGCTGAAATTCTGCCAGGAGCACGGCTGAGCACGAGGCAAGTCCTGGAGATCAATACTCCCCTGCAAGTGCCTTTCCCCAGCAGCTGTCCTGCCAGGGAGAGCAAGCATCAATCTGTGCCCAGCAAACCTGCCCACAGAGATGTGCACAGAGATTGTAATTAGACCCATGACAGCTCAAAGGGGAAAAAAAAAAAGAAAAAAAGAAAAAAAAGAAAGCACGCAGCTCCAGAATTCAACTTCCAGTGCAGTTGTTCACAACCAGGGGCTCAGCTGGGACTAAGCAAACAGGTTTTAAATAAGCTTCCTACAAAACTGAAAGACTTGAGTCATATTTAGAGATACTAAATCAGATAGGTGTTTTTTTCTTTAACAAGATACTAAAATCTGCAGGATTGAGCCTTTAAATCCAAAGTTGGCACCCAACGGAGAGCAGCTCCCCCTGCCACATCAGAGACCAGCCCAGCAGCACAGATCCCCCCCAGGAGCCATCCCTCTGGGCCACAGCAAATGTCTACAGGCCACACAGCAGGGAGGACCAAAGGGAAAAACACAGCACAGGCATGCAATACTGCAAATGGAGCCCCACAATTTAAATATAAATTTATGGCACTTCAGTGCATCTGAAGGATAGCTACAAAACAGACCCTGAGGCAAAACAGCAGTAAGAGGAGCTGACAGAGGATCCCCTAAGAAAATATCATTACCTAAAGGCAGCCTTTTATCTACTAATAGAGACTGCATCCACTGAGTACGTTACTATATGTGTCGTATGCACAGCCTTTAACCAAGCACATTGAGAAGAAACAGCAGCAGAAGAAATTAGAAAATAATACTTGAACAAAAAGGACCTAAAAACTCAGTAAAGATCAGAATGGGGTAACAGCATGCCTAGACAGAAGCATTAGGGAAGAAACAGTGTTCAAGTCAGTGCTGGAGTTGCCAGAAAGTCACAGAAATGCAAGTTACTTGTTATTTCTTCACTAGCACCTCAGTATTTGGTACACTGCAGCTCCTGTATTTATTGCTACCCGTAATAGCAGCTTTCAGCATTAGCAATTTCTATTGCAATAAATCTTGGAAGATCCAGTTATAAGAAAAGTCTTTAGTTAAAGCAAAGGTGAAATAGCTGTTGGGGGAAAAAATGAAAGCAGAAGTCTGGCCTCAATTATTTTATAGTTTGTACAAATAGAAGCAAGAACTTCTGTTGGAGAACACAAAGTCATAGGTAATTTAAAAGGTGTAATATCTTTATTTTGTCCAAGAAAATAGTTTTATTAGTTTTACTATTGAGGTGAAAGGAACAAATGAATCAATGTAATAATTCTGAAAGAAAAAAAAATCAAGTTTAATAACAGGCTGTAATGTATGAACTGCTACAAGAGAAGCCTTCAAGATGGTAGTTCTGTGACAGCTTTTGGCAAGATGTAGCTAGAACATTTTTTTAAACAGTGCATTTTACACTGGTTTCTGCTAAATGGTTACAGTAAAATTGTGCTGTTCTCCATTGTCTCTCTGGCATAACACTACATGAAAATGGCTTTTTTTTTATTAAAGTCACCTAATTATGCTAAAAAATACCATTGTACCTGCAGAAACATCAGCTCCTCAAATACTTTTAATTACAAAAACAATAACCAAAAATAATGCAAATTAAAGCAAGGCAAAACCAACAACCATTCACACAAGGAAGGTACTGGATTGAATACAATGAAAAATGCTACTGTGCTACTGCTACACACAGGTCAGCAGAAGAGTTTAAGTGGTATTTTATAGGTCAACTGGTAAAAATCACCTTACTCCCCTGATTTCCTTGCTCTGCCTTGGCCCCTTGATGTGGGAACTACCACTTGGACTGCTGGCCAAGGCAACGGGGCAGAGACAAGCAGATGCCAGAAAAGAGAGGGAAGCCCATGCTGAGGCTCTGCCTCAAGACCATCAACTCAAAAGCCACAACAATTCACAAAGAAACTCCCCACACCCACTTGTTCAGATGAGGTCCAAAGAAAATCTTCACAGAATCCAGACCCCCATGGCCCAGCCTGGAAGCCCCTGGCTCTCCTGGTTAAGTAATTTCCTTCATAACTTATTGATGCATTATGCAGCACTCAGCTGTTCTAGCACCCCTGCTAAATCCTTTAGTCCCACCAAGTTAAGCTTTGTGTCATTTGTCCCTGCTTGAGGGCATTTGGCTCTCCTTAGATAGGCTCTACATGCTCTTACAGCTCAATCACTAACACACAACCCACTTTATTCTACCTCTGAGCTCCAGAAAAAGAAATAAACACCAAAAGAGACATTTGATAAAAGGACAAGGTAGCTTATAACATCCAGCAGAAGACTCATCCCTTACCTTGCAGCAGGCAGCTCAACAAGCAGCATCATTTACATTCCTTATTAACATGGACTATTAGAAAATCACCCACAGTTCTTGGAGAGCACTATAAATCCACTCAAACCTCAAACACTGTTAGTCTAAAACCAACCCTTTATCCTGAACCCCTCCCTCCAAATCTCCCTTCCTGCAGTGAGCCTTGGCCACCTGCTCCATCCCATCCTCCACGTGATGCAGGTGATACCAATTTTCCAAGGCAATTTGCCTTGAGGGGCTCCAGCTGTCCCTGGGGCTGGACACCAGGGACTCCTCACATGCATTTAATCTCTATATTTTGAGGATTATTATCTCTGCCTCATGGCTGTGCACTCAGCAACACCGTGTCACAAACAATGTCACAAACAATGTGAATCCTCATACCAACCACACGTGAGGATACGAAGATTTGCCAGAGTGCTCAAGAGAAGTTTAAATTTAACTTTTACAGAAGGTGAAGAGCAGAAGTTCTTTGCACTGTTCTCTGTGTGCTTGGAATTGATATCACTTAATTTCATGCATTTGGGGAAGAAAAGTATGCAATTAGTAGTCTGTACAGTTTGTATTTTGAGGATTTAATATGCCTAGAGGAGAAGCTTTGGCTATTCTTGTTGAACAAGCACTACTCACTCAGCTATCCTGAGCAATGTGCCAGGGTCGCTAGCACAAAGAATTTAGCAGTCCTGAGTTGGAAGCTTCAGAACCATGAGATTTCAATTAAAAATTGCAATTTTTTACTCTTTGCCTTCTGATTATTTTTTTTTTTCATTTCCAAGGTTCAGTCAATACCTACTTGTAAGTTTCTTCACAAACCCAAGAGATTAACAGAAGCTGAAATGATTTGCCAAGAACTGGAAACTGATACCTTAAGCAGGACAGTAAATACTATAACAAAGGCAGAAGTTGTGAAGTCTGAGCAATTCATATTTCCAAAACAGGCTTATGACAAAACTTGTAGAAGTTTTAACTGTTTAAATTCACCATTAACACAGGAGACTCAAAGCTGCTCCCAGGGTTATCAGACTTGCTGCAGATTTTGAGATCCTCACTGAATATATCTGGCAATTTATATTATGACTTCAGTGGAGCTGTGTTGATGGACACCAGAAGGTGTCTCAAACTTCACCAAAAAGAGATGTTACTTTTTAACTCTGAGCAGAACTTTTACTGAAAATATCTTGGAAGTCCCGTTTTTACCTATAAAGCAATCTAAATACATCTGCACCTTGACCATGCTTGTCTTGAAATATTTGAGTTTTCTTTGATAATATCAAGTTTCAGTACTTCAGAAATGCATTTATCAGTCCTTGTGGTTTTCTACTCTGGTGACCAACTTTTTCCTTTGATCTCCATGTAAGAGTTTTCTCCTCCATGGTCTTTGCTCCCATCTTTTCTGGTCTACTTCCAAGTACCAAACATTTTTAGTTCTCCCATTAGCTTTTAACTTTTGTGGATTTTGCTTTATTGGAACTGGCAACATGGTGCTATTTAAACACAGCTCCATCTGTCAGAGTCAAGTCCTGCAGGTAGGGGTGTCATGTTTGATTTCATGGTATCATTTGCTGTGTAGGCAGAGCTAAAGAATAGAAATGTTTACTATAAAACAGTTACCTTCACAAATTCCTTTGAGAATTGAATGAGGTTCATAAGGACCTAATTGCTTGTGGCCTTGAGAACACAGCCCCTTCTGCACTGCCAGAGAGAAAACAGAAGGGATGTGCTCAGCTTTACTTTGCTCCTTATTTCCTCCCCTCTCCTGCTTTCCATGTGTCCTAAGCATGTATGTGAATTGGAATGGCAGAGTTACAGCTGATGGAAAATACTGTAGGCTTAAAAGAAAGCTGACATTTTGGAGATTGAGTTTTCAGATTTGAAAAGGAATCTACTTTGATTGCCCAGCTTCAGAGCTGCTGCCTGGTATGAGGTTACATCTGACACTGAAAGAAGAGATATGGTTGATTTTTATCCCAGCAGGACAACAGTTGTACTTCACAGTCAGGGCTTCCCAGCCAGAAGGGGACTGGATGGGAAGCAAAAACTTCATTTCCTGGAGCCTTTCTGACATGCATATCAAATAGGTCTGGTGAACACAATTATTTCTTTTTCA
The DNA here is from genome assembly GCF_015832195.1 of Motacilla alba alba. Classification (NCBI taxonomy): domain Eukaryota; kingdom Metazoa; phylum Chordata; class Aves; order Passeriformes; family Motacillidae; genus Motacilla; species Motacilla alba. Next base: position 8,389,205 of record NC_052022.1, read on the forward strand.
GTCTCCTCGATTGCTTTCTTTGTTCCTTTTTCTTCCCAAAAAGACACGACCTCAAAATCAGCAGAAATATGATGTTGACTGCAGTCCAGAGACACAACAGCATACCTAGAAACCTCTGAAGTCCATTAGAATGCTTGTCTTTTCTTTTCACAAACAATGTGCACATCTTGCCTTGCAGGTCTCAATGATCACACATTAAACAAAAGCCTTCATTTTACTTTATCCTGGACACTACATCAACAATCAACATTGATGTTTTTTAAAGCCAGTTAGAAGTGGCCAGTCAGGTGTAAGAGCTTTCCTGAATTTCTTTCTTTTCCCTTAAAATTTTCACAGTTGGATTTTTTCCTTCCAAACAGCAGCATGAATGCTTCTAGCCTGACATTTCTTCAGGTAGACCTGCAATACACACGTTGTACAGCCTCACCAGAGCAGTGGTGCCCCAAGGCAGACAGCATGGCCAACATCTCTCCTGCTCTCCCCCTTGGAGAGACACCATGGTCAAGTGCTGACAGACAATCCATGTTCCAACAGTGAGAGAGATCCAGCACCTCCCAAAGGACTGACATATGTGTTCTCTTAATATTTAGGAGGAGCTTGAGTGCTGTGAGGCTGTTCCTTTATGGGGGATCTGGCAGTAACTGGCACTAAGAGGGGTGAAGAGGCAGAGCAGCTTTCCTGCCACAAGGACCCAGCAGACCTGAGGGGTCAGAGGGGCTGGAAGTGTAAACACTGAGAGGTGGGATGCAGGTGGAGGGCTGGGTGCAGCTCTCACAGATGGCCCTGCTGACACAGGCACCTGCCTCAGCCACAGGAGCCTGGCCTGACTCTGTACTTGGAAAAACAAACAGCTGGGGAAAGGCCGTGTCTTAAACAATCAAAGTTCCTCTGCTGAGTAAATGTGAGCCATTAATCTTAGGGCTTACACTGACATCAGCACAGCTGACCCAGTGCTAGGCTGCTATCACAGGATCTGTGCTTTTAGTGCAAATAAAATACCATGGCAGGGGCAGGAATCAGCTAAACCCTCTGCTATTAGCTCTGTCGTCATTGTAAGCACTTTTCCAGCAAGTGCTGCTGGAAGCAGCTATTTCAATTCACCCACAATTTGTTCCAAAGCAGATAGGACCAGATTCTCCAGACTGATGGAATATAAACCATCACAGTGGATGCAGTCCAGAACTGAGGATACACACACAGACTCTCATCGAGCTGGGGATTTGGAGTGTTGGTGCACTGGACATTGTGCAAACAGCACCAAAAAAAAATCATTTGCACTATGTAAAACTGGAAACAAAATTGCAAATGTATAGCTCCCATCTTCACATGTGACTTGTGCTCCAGTTTAAACCAGAACAGAGCAATCCAAGCCCTGAACTAATGCATTACAGTTACATTAACATTGCCTTTGCTGAGGAAGGCTGCTGGGATTCTTGGGACTGTGTTTTTCTGGTAAAGTAAATTTATCCACAGCCATCTTCCCTCTAGGTTATTTAGTGGCTGTCCTGCACACATGGGAGGAACTGGGGACAGCTGAAAAGCTCTCACCCTGCAGCAAGCAGGTCCCAGAACCCCACTGCTCACAGCCTGCAAGGGCCCCGGAGCCTGAGCCTGGCCTGCAGTGGTTCCTGCTTCTAAACAGAGACAAGAGCAAACTCTGGATCATGTACAGCTCATGCAATAGGCCCTGAAACTGATGGTACAACACTGGAATTAAAGAGATCTTTCATTTTATTTGCCTTATATTTACAGCTGCAAACATCAAAGGCTGGTTCACTGCACAGACCAACAAGCCCTTTAAGTACCAGGCTTTGCAGAACAGCTGCTGCCTGACCAGGAGAACCACCCTTCAGGGCCACTGTCATTAGCAATTCTGTAATTTATACTGATGGCAGTGCAGGGGAAAATAAAAAAAAAAAACAAAAACAACTGCTGTTCAGGCACTAGAAATCCTCAGCTGGACAGCCTGTCTCTCTCCAAGAGTTGTACACAGCCTGCTCCAGTTTAGGGAAGGATGGAAAAATGGAAGATGCTGCTGGTCACAGACACGTTCCAAATACCTGTCCCATTCTTGGGGCCAGCAGAGCAAAGGTGATCACCAAGGCAGACCTGGCTGCACCAGCACCAACCAGGCTCTTTTGTAGCAGAATTAGAAGCCTGAGCTCACCTTTTACTTGCTATTAAATAACATGGGTGACAAGCTGATTCAGGATTTGTGTGCAGGGATGTGTGAGCTTCTTGTCCCCACATCAAGCTGACATGACTGATGCCACTCAAGAAGGCTGTGACACATTCAGGATTTGACACCAAATAGCTTGAGCACCTTCACCACCATGATTCTGACAGCTACAGACCATGACTCCCACCAGGGCACTAAATCCCCACAGGGATTGTACCACAGCAAGCAGAGGATTTCCCTTCAAGGGTTGCTTTCCGATTGTCATCTGTACCTTTCCTGTTTTTGTTTCTCTGTATGCCACCTTTTCCCATACTGGTATTTATAGTCTCTAATTCTCCAGACAGTTTTGTTTCCAGGCAGTGATGAGCTCCTCCTCACAAGTCTATTTTGTCTCCTCTTTGTCTGCAGCTTTTAACACTGTGCTGCTTAAACAACATGGGATTAAAATACACAGAAAAGCATTAGCATTTTTAATCACACAGACAACTCTGGGAGAGCTTCAAATGCTCTGTGATTAATGTATAGATTCTGAACAATTTAAGGCTCCTTCCCAGGCTTTTGAGACAGAAGAATCTACAGCTCATCCACTTCTCAGTTTGGAGAGGACAGCAGTGAGTGCCCTGTCTATAAGTAACACAGATGTAAGTAGGTCTGTGGGAGTAAAACTGAGCCAATGGATATAATTCTAATTTTAGATAAAAGCAGCCAACACATGAAATACAACTCCTTCCTACTCCAAAGACATTTTCCTTCCAGATCTCTCTCTGTATCTAAACTATCTGAAAATTTCCTCTGTACCAAGGCAGAGGAGATTGCTTTGTCTTTTAATCCTATCTTTTCTTCCTTTCTCATACAGAAAGTTTTTCCATTTTTCTCTTTTTTTTTTCCACAAAATATGCCTAAATCCAACCATGTCAGACTACATAGTTGTTGAGCATAGTTACAGTAAATTTTAATTTCTGCTCAGGGATTGTTGTTCACAAATTCTTTGATTTTCAGTTAAACTCCTGGCCTCAAACTTTAGCCATATTTCCCCGGACCCTCAAGATAGAGCAACTCCAAACAATTAGTCATTGAAAATAAAACCATGATTAGGGGTAGAAAAGCAAATTAAAATGGAGGGGTGAGTTGGCTGCTTCCATGAGGAACCTATTCAGCAATGTGCATGTCATACCCTGCTTCAAAACCAGGAACACTGGGTCAGAGCCAGACATCAAGACAGAAGTTTTCCTCAGAAAGGGAATGGGGAGGAAAAAGAAAAACATTCACTGAATGTGGGGAGCTGCTTCTTAGGTTTCCTCCTGAGATCTGTAAAGTTGGACCTCAGATCTCACAGTGCAGTAAAAACCTGTTCCCCTGAAATAGCCACATTTTTAATGTTAACAGAAGTCAGGAGGATATCTCAGACCTGAAGCTGATTTCCAACTGGACAGTAGTGTGTTGTTCAGCATTTCTCTGACTCTGAAAGAAAAACTTAAGGATGAGGCAGAAAATATGGAAGCTTTTCACAAATTATAGCAAGTTACACACAAATGCAGTTGTGTGTTCTGTACAGGAAAAGGTACATGATGATATGACTGACATCATGTCCACAAAATAAATTAGCTGGGCATTAGATCCTTCAATCAGTTCCATGAGAAACCCATCCCTCCCACTCCTCCTGTTAGAGGAATGACTTTCTAGCTACTGATAAAAGGTGCAGTGGATGCAGAGAACTATTCCAACACATTTTATCATGTAACCCATGGTGAAAGTGGTCTGTGCTCTGACAAGAGGCAGCTTGCAATACACGAAAGGGAAATGCTTCGGGAGGAAGAATGGAAAATTGAGCCCGAGTGATGATTTTTTTCTCTGAGTCTTTCTGGAGAACTGTAAATTACAAATCTTCAGGTGCAGCAGGACTGCAGTGTAGTATGCAAAGCTTACTCACTCTCTCTGAAGCAAAGGAACAGCTCTGCTTTTATTTTTATGTCTGCTTTGTGGGTCTATTCTCTACTGGTTAAATAATAGCAAGTGTGATGTGTTATTAATCTTGCATTGAAATCTTAGCATTTTTTTAAGAGAGGAAATCTACCTACTATGGAATAATACTTATTATGATGATGATTTCTTTTTGATGACTGCTCATTGGCCCATCAGCCAGAGTAATGGAGAGATTTTTGGTTTCCTTTTAAACAAGTGTTTTGCAACTTTCAGGAGAAAGAATCTTTCAGAATGCACTAAAATTTTCCAAAAAAAAAAAACCAAAAACCTGAAAATGGAGAGGACTAAGATAATATCCAATGAAGCAAAAACCACAAAAACCATAAAAAGCCTAGTTTCTTCCATTACTAGGAAAATGTTAGCAGTATTTTAAATGCTGTAGATTTCATAATTAGTGGTGTTCATAAATGAACAAGAATAATTTCCTACAAAAACCTGAACTGAGGCAGTGATGAAATGCTAGAAACATTTTTAAAACTAATGAGAACAATAAAGTTAAAGCCACATGCATTTGGAGCTGTGGCAAGACTCTATGATGTGAAGCCTGAATGTGAGTGGAGAATTCCCATTATTGCAATTGTTCACTCACATGCTCACTTCATTAATTGAGTTGAACACCCAGAAATCATACTGCCACAGGAGAAGTGCCTGACTTAACTATTAGACCCATCAATTTTACAAGTTAAAAATGAAACTTCTTCTCTTTCTGCACCAGGGTTTGTGCTTGGAGCAGCAATGGTTGGCTGGTACCAGAAGGGACATGAGTGGGACCTGGGACAGCAGGGCAGGGGGGTGGAGGGACCTGGCTGAGCAGGAGGAGGAACACTGAGATGGAAGTGTGGGTCAGGGTCTGACCCAGAGGCACTGCTCAGGGTCTGTCTCAGTCCCACAACCACTGGGGAAGTCCAGAGGGACAAGGCAGGTCCAAGGTCAAGCCAGGAAGCAAAGTCAAGACTGAAAGCTCTCAGGCTGTGCTACCACATTTACACCACACACTGCTCAACACTAAAGCACTTGAAAACATTTTGCATTTTTAGGATTATATTTGGTTACATTCTGTTTGTTATCTCAGAGGAGAATAAATTCTTAACCAAATTAACACTGGTATTGAAAAAAAAAAAAAAAAAGGATCAGCACCATACTTTGAGAGCTGTGACTGTGCTTCCTGAGCACACTAGACAAGAACCACAGAGCTTTTCAATATTCATATACATCACAGATATATTAAAATAGAAAAGAGAAATCCCAGACTCCTTGAGAATCCAGTGTGAGTGAGGACAATTGCCTGGGCTGCAAGAAGTCCAGGATTAACTGAGCTGAGCCATTGTCCCACTTCCCTCATTCTGAGCCTTAGCTCAGAACGCCATGACTACCCCAGGTGACGTCAGCCAATTTCAGAAACCTTCTGTCCTGAGAATGCATACCCAAAACAAAATTACCCAAACTTCTAGTTTCAGAAAGAGCTTGCATTTCCAGATATTTTCACTTTTAACAAACCAGGGATGTTAGGAGGGGCAATAGGAGATACTTTTTAAGAAATCAAACACCTCAAAAGAAAAAGATTCTGATGCAGCTTGAATTCTTACACAGCCTAAATGGGCAAGACCAATGGGAATAGTAGAAAGAATAATTATTCCTTGAGAGGAGAGAAAGAGAGAGGCAAAGTGGCTTGCCCAGAATAAATCTTCTGGGTAACCATTTAGTTAGCACCTTACTCAAAAGGCTATTTCAGATATTTAAAATGCATTCCTCTCACTTTCTGTCCCATATAACAAACACCAGACAGATGTTTGTATTCTCGTAAGTGTGAATCTTTAATTCTTCTTCTATTATCTGTTTTAAACAGCAGAGTCTGATCTTCCTGTGATAGAGTAGTGGAATCACAATATGTAAATCTGTTTGTGATTTGTAAATGTCAGTACATACAGTACTTGGGCATTTGATTACTGGCTGCCTCAAGCATACAAACTAGCATATTAAAGCCTTGGCATTCTTGTCAGAATTAACTCATCTTAATGCTTCTGAAAACAACTCTCACACGCAGAAGTAATTCCCTTCAAGGTTTTTCAAGTATTCCTTCATTGAAGTTACTCTACTTGTCCTTGTAAATGGCAGAATTTGTTTCAAAAAGACCCAGTTGACAACAAACTCACAGGGTCACATGGGCAAAGTATTTAACTCCTTTGATTTTGAGGGACAAATATGACAGAAGCAGAAGCCTAAAAGTCTTCGAAGTAATCCCAGTCAAAGTCATACACCAGCACTGTATGCAGCTTCCACAGCTGGGACTATAAATAGGTATTCAGGCCAAAGCTGTGAAGGAAAAACAAGTAAAAGAAAGGTCCCTCATTCCACCTGAAAAATTTCAAATATTCACAAAAAGCTAAAAAATACCATCATTTCTCTGCTGGCAAAAGAACTGATCTCTCATCAGTTATCCATCTCTTGCTCCTCTTGTAATTTGATGGAGCCCACTCACCTTTCTTATTCAGATTCTTCTCAGTGAAATTCACTTTTGCCTTCTTGTTGCTATCACTGAATGGCTTCTCTAGCAAATATCTTTTTTGGTGCAGTACAGATGGAAAATAAATCATCTTCAGCTCCAGGCTTGTAAATTAGAGCAACCCCCATGTACCTTGTTTTACCTTCTCTGTTCTCAAAGAATGTCACTTCAGGAGCCATGCACTGCCACAAATAGGTGCAGCTCGAGTTCCAGTGCCTCCACTGCACAAAAGTCTAAATACAGAGGGACAGATAAAGCTCCTTCCCTCTAAAGAACCTGCTCTGCTCCATCTGTTCCGGTCTGTGCTGTCCTTACACTGCTCAAAGACACACAGGTATGCAGTATAATGGCAAACAGAAGACTTGAATTCTCTTGTCTAATCAAGACTAGTTTTACATATTAGATTTTAATCCTATTTTTCTCCAAGCTAATTCAGTAGCATGAAGATTAAGCACAAACTGATGAGGGTGAAAACATACTTAGGACCTAAATGATGCACTATGTCCATTAAGACAATCACTAGTGGATGACTGTAAAAGTATTATTCAAAAATTTGTATTTACAAGCTGGAGAAAAAAGCCATATAACTTCCAGGAAGTTACTCATTGTTTTATTTGGTGGGTTGGGTTTTCTCTTGTTCCTGAGCTTTAATTTTAAGGCACAGCAAAGCAACAACATTTTCTATTTAATTTAGAACTGGCAGCATGACACGCCTCCAGAGAATCCTGCCTACTGAAAATTCTTGGATTTTATGTCACGGGTTCATTTTTTTTCCAAATGAAAGTGAAGGACAGTTAACAGTAAAACAAAGTGTTAACCATTTGTCTAATTTCTGCAATTTGTGGAAGCCTCACTGTGTCTCAGAAGACAATGGCAATAGTCCCTTCTATTCACTTTCAATTAAATGGAAAAGCCATAGGAATCCTACTGTTCTGCCATGGGACAGTGAAAGGTTTCCATGGTCAGTGCAGTATGCAATTAGTGAAAACCATTACTTTGGAGTACACTGCCAGCACCCTGCAGGGAGAATTAGATCTTCACAGCTGCCACTATGCCTAATTTTTCACAAGCTGCATGGAAAGCGTCCTGCACTGAGGACTGAGGCTGAACAACAAATGAGAGTGACTTTACTTGTGCATATTTTTATTCTGTTTATCTGATTAAATTAGAAGTAGAAATTGCAGTGTGACGGACACATCCATGTAGATGTTTAACTGGCTCACAGAAGCGTGTTATTTCTTTGAAAACAGACCACAGGAACATTAAAGCACTACCTAAGGGTTCAAGAGGTACAGACATACCTGTCTATCCAGCCATGTAGTGGATTTTGGACATGAGGCTAAGGAATTAAATATCTATTGCAGATGGGTTTGATCCTAGCCACTTTGTGTGCCTCAGTCTGCTTCCATAAATTGTGACATCCTCAGTCTACAGGGCTTCCTTAACATTGCAATATCTTCCTAGGGAGAGACAAAACATTCACACCCATCAGAGACGTCCAGCCACTGAGAACTCTGAACACTCCCACACCAAACTCCTCTAGTATCTCCCTTCCTTGGTTGTCACAGCAAAGGGAATAAGCTCCATTGGGACAAACTAATTCGAAGGAGGTAGTGGGAAGCTGTGGTGTGTCAGAGGTGGCTGCTCTGAAACCTAATCCTGGAGCATTGCAAGGTCGGCCATAAAAACCAGAGATCCTGCAGTTCCCTCATGCACACAGTCAGGGCATGCTAAGGCCAAGCTTTGCTTGCCCTCTGAAATAAGGATCTGCTCCAAGTACCCAGGCAAGAGATTTAAATTACAAAAAGTTACAGAAATAAAGCAAGGTATCTCCAAATTCCTGCTTGTGCTCCCAAGGGATGTAGCACAGAGAGCCAGGTGTGGAGTAGCTGCTGTGTGCTAAATCCCTGCAGAGAAAAGAGCATTGTACTTGTAAGGACAAGTATTAGATATCCATAGAGACTTGGATGCAGCTCTAGTGATGGACAGGTTGGTCTGCACCCAAAAGGACTATTGAATCCCTGTATAAGAAAAGGACAAGGGCTGAGTTTCTGTAACCCAGGTGTTTTTGGCAATGCAAAACTGACTGTCTGGTCCAGCAGACACTCTTGTTCTATTTTCAAGGAAGTGCTGATTATTTTGCTTCCCTTTTTTTTTTGCTAGAGCTGGGACAAGCCCTAGAGAAAACCACACTGGGATGAAATAACCACAGAAATTTTCTGAAATTCATAATTTTTTTAGAAACAGAAAAGTCCTCAGGTAGCATGACACCTGAGAACTGTGAGAACTATGCTCATCTGAAAAGTAAATAAATATGATTGAAAGAAAAAAAACACATTTCCACATAATTACTACTTGTTCAATACCTACTTATGACACAATTTGTCTTTAGGATATTAAATTAATTGTTCAACCTCACCAGTAAAATTCTACACTTCTGCATGCTGTAATTATATCAATCTCAAATTAATGACCCACTGATTCCTGATTATTAAAGTTTAATAGTTTTGTGATTAGCATTGTCAATTAAACAATACAGTTCATGAAGCTGGTTGAGGCAGCAGTACTTTTGGTTGTGCATGTGCTCGATCTACAAGTGTGAGTTATCACTTGCAGCTCCTCAGGAGGAGTGACACAATCAGGAATTGGCACACACTGATGAATTAAACCATGACTTTTCAGCAGGGACTTTTTAAATTGTCACAGACTTTAATACATAGATCCCTAGTTATTACAGGTTGCTGCACGTTAAGCACCAAAAAAAGCTATAGACACAGCAACTCAATAAAAGACTCATAACAAAAAAATCACTGCTTAGCCAAATTTTAAACCCCTTAAAATCCCAACAGCCTCAGGATGCTGGATCTAGTCTGCTTGTTGTGTTATGGAAAACCTGCAGTATTATCTGTTTCATGTCACACATTCTTTTCATTAAGGGATAAAGTACACTGTGCTTCCAACAATAAATCTGGGGAATTAATCCTTACTTCTACGAGCTTGAATGACTGCAACTTCTCTTTAAATATCACAGAAAGTAGAGTTCCCAAGAGAGAAAATATCTCTTATTTCAATACTGAGGACTCAGTTTCTAGGACTTCACAAATCTGTGATTCCTAATGTATGTGCTATCAATTTAGATATTTCCTTACTACTGTCACACCATATCAAAGTAAAATTTTTGGTGACATGTATGCCATGAACTTCCACTCGGTTATGGAAAGATAATTTGATCATATCAATCAGCCATTTTTATGGCCAGCCAACACTAGGCAACAAATACCAGCTGTGTTTCCTACACTGGACCGAGACTGGTCAATAGGGCACATGGCACATTGAAAAAACCCTGTAGGACTTTCAGAGAGGAGCTCTAATCAAATAAAACTCATTATTAGAACCCAGATATTTTAGGTGTCATCAGTGATCCTTCTGTGTTTACAAAAGATTTTACTCACCCCTTATTTGCAGGGAGGTCCATTCACATGAAATGTCCATTTTAACATAAATCCTATTCACAGAGATATAAATACTAGGAATATTCACAGAGATATTGATCTTTGATTTAGCCCTGCCCCCATGTGGTCTCTTATGTAGTTTTCTTTTATTAAAACTGCCACTGCCAAATACTTAGTAAAATCAAGATATTTCTTGCCTCCTTCTATTCTTATTTTTAGCTTTCTCCATCCACTTGTTCTACAATTTCCTCTTGATCTACCTACTGTCTTCACCCCTTCCCCTTTCTCATTCTCTTTCAAGTCTTTCTAACTGACTGGCCATTTCTAAATAGGTGCACACAAATCTTCCCATGATCCACACCCAGCTGTAGTGCACAACTGAGTCACTGCATTTTGAAATGACTCATATTGGTTGAGCAGAGATATCTGAGCACTAAAATTCAGAGAAAACTACAATTCACAGATATTACACTGGACAGGAACAAGAAGTTGAAATAATTCTCAGGTGTGTTTCTGTGGATGAGCTCTGCTCTCAGGAATCTCTTTCCTTCCCCATAACAATATAAAGTAATGCAACAATAATCCCATCAGTCTAGGAAATTCTGAGTAATACACTTTATTTGCATCTAAAACTCAAGGAAAGGCTATGCAAAGGTTGTTCTTGCAGTGGAATTTATAGACTTTCAAGTTTCAGGTGGCATTTTCAGAAGGAAAGGAAATTGGGACAATGAAGCATTATTAATAGTTAGCAACAAGTTCTTTTGCTCCCAAATTTTCCACCTTCCAGGAGCAAGTTGGCACTGTGAACTTGATTTTATCAGAGAATGCTTTTTTCATCTTTGCAGAATGGATGACAGGCTAGACTGAAGTTTAACAAAGAGAGATTCTGCTGATACACCCTAGTTGTGTTCTTTTCTTCACAAACTCATCTGGCAAATACTGTATGATCTTACTCAACTCCAGTTCAGTTCAGTGAAACTCCTGAAGTTCAGTACAGGTTCCCTGCATTCAAAGACTGCATTCAGACTTCTCTAACCCATTTTAAAGGTTTTGAAGTCATCATCCCTGGAGACACCATCCTTGCTATATCCCAGTCATATACCAGCTGTATCTCTAACAGTAAAACATTCTCATCCAAGCAACTTTTGTTTCTCAGAATATGCAGAGCCTTTTTCCAGACACCAGCCTGGAAACACATTCCTGCCTTCTGTCTTGTCCTCTTGACCTCAGCTCTAAAAACACAAACCTACAAATGGAAATGCTGCCTGCAAAGTTTGTTGCCCTCCTACCCTGATCACCAGAGGACAACCTTTCCTTTTTGCTAGCAACGCACCCCATTTCATCAGGAATATGCAAACCTCATGCTGGCTTGAAACAAGCAAAGCAGAAAACCTTCCCATATGAAACAGAGTGCATTCCGTTTCCCCAGGCAATGCAATGCCCTGTGTAACCCCAGTACCAGTCAGAAATAGTTATAAATAAGTACTTATGACTACATAAGCTGACTTCTGGTGATAAACTACTTAATCATGAGCTAATGGCTCTCTTACAGTCAGTTATTCCAGTGCCAGAGTCTGCTGGCTCAAGTTGCCCCATATGCCCTTGTGTTAATTACTTTGACTAACTACAGGAGTGACTTATTAAATTTACTGATTGCCCTGTCTATAAACCAATATTTTCCAATTCTTCTGCATCCATAACCAGAGTACTGCTCTGTTTAGCACTGATAATTTTTCATTGGCCTATGTTGCTTTTGTAGAAATTCAGTGAAATTTCCCTCTGTTTACAGGGCCAGATTCAGTGATTAAGTTGTGTTTTGTTATAGCCCTCTCCAAAGGGCAATTTTTCTTCCAACTCCAAGGTTTTAACATTTAGCAATCAGTAAAATAGACAAATATCATATGCCTTTGATATTAAGATATATGGGACCTCATTCAATTTACATCTTCTTCCAATGCTGCTGAACCATTCTTGCAACTTGCAGAGATGCTGCAGCAGTTCAGGCATTATTAGCAGTGCCATTTTCAATTTCTTTCAAGAATAAGTTAATGTCATTATCATCACTATGTATCAGTGCCCCACCTGAGCTGACAATTATGAAAGGAAGAACACCACTGGAAAAAGTCAGAGACTTCCTCAGCATTACTAATTGTAATGCCAGTGTGCCTGTTAGTCTGCATATATGTATCAGGGAACAAATTATTTCAGTCTACTATTACATTTTCCATCCTCTCCCATCAGTAACTAGTTTCTGAAATTCCTGCTTATTTTGGTCTTCCAAGACCACAAATTTAAATAACTTTGCTTAGTGTGTCTGAAGCAGACTAAAAAGGTCACCCTTCTGCTAGGTGCATTAAACTTGGCTCTCTCAGGTGCAGAGTTGGTGAGCACCTTGCTCCCCTCTCAATTAGTGTAATTACTTAGCCCTGTGCTTCACCAGCGGCAGAATGCAGAGCAGGCAGTGATACAGCATTGCCTCTGGTACCGTGGGGTAACAATGGCAAGGTCTCACATGTATTTGAGACAACCTGACGAGGAACAGAACTGTAATTTCTGGTGTCTCTAATGCATTACCTTCCATACATGTAATTCCTTTTGGCTTTTCAGAGAGTTATCTGGATTTCGAGGTCGTGTGGCAGCACAGCAGAGGCTGCTCAGCACAGGAGAATCAAGGGCTCATTAAACACCTTGGTATCACCTTCTGGAGGGAATGCAGCTTAATTAGGATAAGGACCCAAGGCTTTCCAAGGTACAGTAACTTCCCCAAACTGTTTTATGGCATTTCAGTATTGCCTAGAATTTCAGCAGAACAGGTTAGTTTTGGGTTTTTTTGGTTTGGTGTTTTTTTTTTGTTTTTTGTTTTTTTTTTTTGTTTTTTGTTTTTTTTTTTTTTTTTTTTTGCAATTCAATTCCCCCCATGCAGCATTTTGCATGCTTTGCAAAGGAATTTTCAGAAGGCAGCACCTGATTATACCTAAGACAACAGAATATTTCCATGATCAAGTGACAGACTCCTAGGAGTCATTTACCTTTATTTGGAGTAAGGAATGTAAAGAAGAGACAGACAATGAGGATTTCAGATCTTTCTCTGTATAATAAAAATCGCAATACATTTTAAAAAGTAGTAACATTATTTATATTAAAAATATTTATACTGTATTCCAAACGTGGGAACCATTGTAGAAGAATAAAACCAAAAAAGCAATTTAATAAATTTCAGTTTTGTCACTGAGCTGCTATTTTACCAGGCATTAGAATTTAATAGTTAGCCTGTATCATCACGAAGCACAAAGTTTTGTGAGTCCATGCTGTTCTGGAAGTAAGCCAGGCAATGAAATAATGAGAGATTTGGACATGAGTCAGAGATAAATGACTCTGAATACTAAAGAAGGAAAGAAAAAAAGAAAGAATAAGAAATATAATTGACCACAACAGAATGAAAATCTCAGTGTTTTAGAAATCACTGGTCATTTTTCTAACGCTGCAGCCAGGAAGATAATGAAGAACCTAAACCCAAATGGCTTTCTTTTCAGAGATTCTGAGCACTCTTTCATGCAGCTGGAATGGTTTCTGCTCAGTTTAAATGCTATTTCCTTCTTAAAGAAGTAATTTCCCACACTACTGTCTGTCACCTTCCACAGTGTTATGACTACAAGCAGTCAAAGCCTTATGATGATACAGACTTCTGTTGAAAAAGGACAATTAGTTCTAAAAAAATTATGTTTCATGGTGAAGGCTTAGATTTGCAAATTTTATAAAGCTTTTCTACTGAAAACCTGGGTCAGACTTTTCAACTTTGGAGTACATTCAACTTGGAAACATTTAAAATATTGCTCCCAAGGAACCAGAAGCATTATGAATCCCACTGTGAATCAAAGAATTTAGGGTCAAGGCAGTGCTTGGCATTTCACAGATCTAGTTTCTCTGTCACAAAATTTTGATCTTAAAAATTACAAGCCTTCTGTTGCAAAATGATGATATTAAATAAAATTCAAAAATCTCAGGCCTACCAAAACCCAGATTTGCAAGTGTGTAGTCATAAGATCCAATTATTCAGCAGCCCAGGTGCTTTTTTGGAGAGTGAGGTTTCCCCTAAAATGAGACAAATTACATGGCTTTTGGTTCTAATCTCTTGGAGATCACAGGAACACATTTCATTTCACAAAATGAAATCTGTCATGTGTCATTTATAAGCCTTGTTTTTCATTTCTTCTGGATTGCATCTCTGGACCAAACATAAAATATTTTTTAAAGTGTGGAAAGTTAAGACTCACAGCCAGCTTTAGACAGTTGGATCCCCAACAACTACTGTTTCTTTATATTTCTCTAGAGTTTTTGGGACCTCTTACTAGAATGCATAAAAATAATCATTAATATGGCAGAGCAGAGTTAAAGGGGTCTCAAGACACATGTGTTATAGAAATTATTGATAAATTTACATTCATACTCCTCAAGTAAGCCCTTCCACTCAATGACATTCCAAGAATGGGGGAAAAAAACCCAACTTCTCTTGATACAAGGCACAAAGGATTGAGGGACTCTAGAACCACCTATGAGGAAAAAAACCAGAAAAACTGATTCCTCTTCTCCAAATCTACCTTGCCCAAAAGAATGAAAGGCCCATATCCTATGCTCCCTTCCAGACATTTTCTAAAGCTTGCTCTACTTTACCTCCTCAACTGTTTGAGCAAACCTATTTGCTCAAAAAGAAAAAAAAAAGGTTATTGGCTTCTAAAACCTTCTCACTACAGATGAATCAATAAAGCCTCCAATGGAAAAAGCAGCTCATATCTTACTGTCCTTGCTGCATTTGCACTTACATCCACTGAGAGTGATCAGAGATAGGGGGGCTGTGCTGATCTCCTGAACTTCCCAGGATGTGTGCTAGAGGGAATTGTGTGTGTGTGTGTGGATGGATGCCTGTACATCAGACCCTACTAAAAACACAGCATAAAAAATTTAGCTAATACATAGCCTACACAGGATAAAATAATGTCTTGTATGCAAATTTTGTTAAGAAGTCCTGAGGATTCTTTTCTGAAAGTGGTTTCAAATGTTATCAGTGGATTTCTCTTTTCCTGCTTCTCAGTAATCAGCATTGATTGGCTGGGCTGTGCACAGTGTTGTGCATGCAAACCAGGTACAAATTGTTGTTAGCACTGGAAAATCACCTGCCTTCAAGCTGCACTCTGTGGATGCAAATTTAGCCTGCTTATAAATGGAAAGCTTGAGAGGGGTACAGAATGCCCCTACAGCTACAGCTCAGAATATTAATCAGTTTGAAATATATTTAGACTGGATGAGCTGGGATTAATAACATCTCAGAGATAATAGATCTTTCTTCTTTAGATAATCGATCCAGGTTTTAGTCTATTACTGTTTTATAGCAGCATGATGGCCCCTGTGAAACAAATTGGAAGTTCTGAAGTTTCCTAGTGAACAGCTTTGCCCACATGTCAAGGTCTTTCATCTCAAGCAGTATTTGTGGTCCCAGATGAAAGGTGAAAGCCTGACTGAGCAAAAGCAGCCCAGGCTGGGATTTTCAAAGGCTGGATCAGGGCATTGTGTCAGACTCAGAAAGTTCCTTTCTTGCCCTACCCACCTCAGGGTTGGAGAGCTCACCACTGCTGGAGAAGGCTGCTCTTCATCATCTCAGCACTGCCAGATTCTCCACTGAACACCAGCATGGGTCCAGCAGGGAATGCTACGAGGGAGGATTCCTCTGAAATGCAGTGCTTACAGTGCTCTCCTGGCAAGAGGAAAACACATTAAAGATGTGTTGCATGCAAAGGAAGGTCTGCTGGGCCACATTTCCTGGTGGGTACAGTTTGTGCATGAGGTCATAGGGCTCCTGCCCTCTCTTCTTCCTAGACTGGTAAGTCAGGTCACACAGCAAGAGGGGTCCCAGGCACTGGGTGGTACAAAACACAGTGCAGCACTGTGGCTGTTGAGTCAGGGACCTGAAGACATCAGTCTTCAAGTGGATTAGAAGGCAAAAGCCAGTTTAATGAAAGTAGCAGGTGCTTTTATAATGTGATTTGCTAAGGTGAGACTTGATTGGTCTCAAAGTAAAAACCTCTCAAACTATTGGTGAACTCTGACCAGCACACTCTGGAGAACCATATCTGTAAACAATGAGAGAGAGATAATAAAGACACATAATAATTGTTTTAATTATTTTTTCTAAGTTTCCCACAGCTTCTCACAGCTTCCCAGGAAAATCCTGGGACAGCCTATGTCTCTCTCTGTTCAGAGGATATGTGATTACCACACAGCACTGGAGCTGTGCTGGCTCTCATGAATAAATCCAGACTGCAGCACTCCTGTCTCAGCATTGAAATCCAGCTCCACTATCTCCTCCTATATTTTAGTTGTGTGCTTCTTACACACCCTGCTCTGACACTGGCCTTATCCCACAGAAAGCCAGAGCACCTCCCTAAGCATAAATGCTGCTCAGGAGACACATTTTGAACTAAGACATTGGCTTAGCAGCCTTATGAAACCCTTCCCCAAATCCTTTTTTAGGTCTCAGTCCAAGACTGAAAGACACCCAAATTTTCTGTCCATCTAGGGCAGGCAGCACTTGAAGCAGCTTTCCTTATGGTCCCCTTTTACTGTGTTTAACTCAGCATTCCTGACCCTCCTGCAGGCACTGGGATATCTACAAGGATATCCATATTAGCACAAGCTTTGCCATACCTGCAACTCAATATTCTACAGGTATTTATGTGGATGCCTCCCATTGTTTACAGCTGAGACAGAAGCTTAAATACCTCTGAAAATGGGATCCTGCAAGTCCACTTTTTCTGGCCTGAGCCCATCAGGCTTTTGTTCCCTATGCTAGGAACTATCATTTTTGGTTACAAAAGGCCTTACTGATGACCTAAATGCAGGACTTCATTTTCTGAGAAGTGATTTTGAAATATGAGATAAATATGCCACAGCTCTTCTGCAGCATGGTTTCCAACTTATTTTACTGCTGACTATCAGCCTAAAATGAGATTTTATACAACCCAACCTAAAAATGGAAGTTTGTCATAGAACTGCTGATGGACTCTGTGTAATATGATATATGCCAATGCTCTTAAAATTCCTTACCTACAATTTAATTTTAAGAAAAGGAGCAGAGAAGAATGAAACCTCACCACTAATACAGTCTTTTCACTGTGAAAAGATCTTAGGGTATTTCCATGCTTTACCCAAGGGTACTTCACCTTTCAGTTGCTAGCAAAAAAATTGCTATCTCCATAAAAAGAATTGCCTCAAGCAACTTGACAAAACTTGAACTATTCCATTAATGAGGTTTTAATGAGCTGCCCAGTAAAGATAAGGGAATTTCACAAGGATTTTTTTTTCCTGTTCCACAACTACAGTTGTATCACAATAGACTAAACACATGTCCACGAGAACATTTGTTACTCTTACTGGTTTTACAGAAGGGCTAAATTAGACCTAATACTTCTTGTTGCAGTTCTGTAGTGCTAGTTACAAAAACACCTTTTTTGCTTCTCTCTCAGCAGCAGAAACCTTGTTATTCCAAACACTGAAAGCTGACCAACTGGATGCATCTTCCAGCCGTGTTTTGCTAGTCTTGCCAAAATAACCTCAATGCAGAATTTCTAACATTGTATTTAGTTACAACACCTCAGCCTTTTGTCCTAGAAACAAAAAGGGATCAACAGTCTTATCTCAGAAACTTCAGGTAATACTTGTGATCTAGATTTTTCTGGTGTTACCTTCAGGTAAATTATCAGTATGTTGGATAATTCCTTAGGTATGAACTCCTCTGGATGTTTATTCTGCACCATGCATATCCCCTTTCCACAGGATCCTGCCTTCCAGTTGCATGTCAACTGCTGTCACCAGCATTCCTCTTCTCCAGCTTATTTTCTGCACCCCCTGTACCCAGGAAGGAGGATGGGACTGTGTGGGATTGGACAGCTGTGGGCATTTCCCAACACAATTACACAAAGATCTTACTTGACAGCTATCACACTCCCCTTAAAAACAGAATGGGAATCTCCACAGACACCTCATTTGCAGTAGGGAAAAAGATAATATTTATAATATTTTAAAATCAATGGAAAAGGAGAAAGAAACTTTTCTTGAATCTAAGCTATTTTTGATAGTTACAGCTTTTACACACTTTTAATTCCAGATCCTCTCATCTCCAGCCGTAACAAATTTTTTAAGCAAATAAATAAACATTATCACAGAAGAGTGCCATATACTAATTACACTCATAATTTATGAGGAAATTAAATTGTTGTGATCACTGACAGGGAAACAATAACCAATACGGTGTTTGTTCAGAACAAATATAAAAATAAAAGCCAAAACCCAGTTAAAGTAACATTTCTCTTTGAACTTGTTTGTTTCAATTAGAAACTAACAGGCAAACACAGCAGAAGCTGACCACCTCAGAGAGATCAAAAAGGACTTCTTCAGCTCTCCTCAGAGGACAATTGCAATTGCAAATCAGACCATGGAACAAGCACAGAGCAGTAAAAGAAACCTCTTCCAGTCTGAATCTAATCCAGCTCAGTGACATTAGTGAAGATAATTTAGGTATCCTGGTTTAATAACCTCTTTTACAATAAAAACAACAATAAAGAAGGTTTAGCTACTAATTTTTATGAAGTATCTTAATATTTAGTTTTCAGGTAAGTTTAGAAATTTGGCTTGTGTTATTTCCTTCATTTTACCAAAGGTTGCAGCACAAGAGCAGCAGCATTACCCCAGGTTGGGAGGGTCAGCAGCAGAGCTGGAACAGTAGTGCTCAGCTCAGTGATATTCTGGGATCCCCTGGTCCAGAAGGCAATCAGAAAACAGAGGCACCACTGCCCCCAGATCACCAGTTTAGCCAGAGGTGCTATTTGTACCTCTGGAAGCACTCCTGACCAGCTAATCTGGAGGGTACACAGTGAGGAACCAGAATCAAGTAGCATGTTCAAAGTTCTTATCCTGAGCACCTAAGAAAACCAGAAATCTCTTTTACTGTATGTCCATTTTCCCTTTACATTAATCAACAGATTCACCCTCTTCACTATTCTCCACCTCAATCAGTGCATATGCATTACTCAGAAAGTCCCAAAAAAATCCAAGTGTGGTTATAATTTTTCATAAGCTGTATAAAATCAGCTCCTTTTTGAGACGACACTTTGTTTCAGTGTTTGGTTTCTCCACTCTCACACACATTCCAGATAGCCTAAAATGGCACAAGGACTCTGTTGAGCATGATTTATTGCCTTGATTTATTGAACTGAGCAATGACAGAGCTCCCACTTGACAAGTTTTCGTTTCTTCATGGCAAGTAATTAGCCTTCATATTGCCAAAGGGCCCTTCAGCTGCCCTGTCAATGCTGCTCCAACCTAATGAAAATACATCATCTTATCATAGTAAGACATTTACATTATTCACATGCTGCTTTCCAGTAGCCTCTCATTAGCTCCAGCCTGCTGGTTTATTTGTTGCAGCGAAACAAAAAATACGATGCTCAAGGAGGAAGGGAATCACCCAGCTGCAACTTTGCCTCTCTGCTGGGTCAAAATGACATCTTCTGACACCCCCATGGCAAGGATTTTGAAGAGAGAATGTGAGGATATACACCCCAGCACACATTCCTGGCTGTATATTTTCTTTTTAGCCTTCACAGAGCTGCATCCTGCCATTAGGCCCAGTCACAAATAACAGGTAGTGTTATAATCCTCACTTCATCACAGTCATAATCCCTCTCCTACCTCTTCCTCCTGACAGGTGCTTTACAGCTCTCTGATCCTGATACCGACCTCATCTCCTGCCAAGCTGCCAGTGCTCTAGCAGCAAACAAAATCCATAACCACATGCCACTTCCCTGACTGCCTGGGGGGAGGATAAATGTCAGTTCAACAACCCTGCTAACTCTTTCAGGCTGGGACCAAGCCCTGCAGGCAGGCAGTGCAGCTGGGGAGGAAGAGGAGCAGTGAGGGCATGTGCCCAAACCACAGGGCTGCCAGGGTTATACACATGGTCTGCTGAGAAATCCCATAAAATCACACAAACAGTGCTCCCCCTGGAGATTTCCAAAGTACCTCAGCACTTTAGCACACCTCATGCACAGACCTACCCAAATAACTTTAATACAGCCAGCGCAGCTGCCAAGATCAATCTGTCCAGCAGCAAAATCTTCAAGGCTGTACCAGACCACCTTGGACCCCTGGTTAGGAAGACAGTCAGACTGTGCAAGAAAAATCACCTGGTGAGAGTGAACAGACAAGCCACCAAAAAATATAAATTCAGCCAGGCTCTCTTATAAACAAATCATGATGGATCTTTTCAGAACTCTTTTAGCATTCCAATCCACAGATTAAGACTTTAAGTTACTTTCTCCACCTTGCAATTATCTTGTTCCTGTTTCTGGGACAGAGAACTCTTCCACACCCACACAGAACTGGTCTGTCTCTTGATTGAGAGTCTGGACTGCCAGAGAGAGAAATTAGAAAGCAAAGCATCACTATGAAGAAAATCTAATTTCCTCATCTGGAATGGATGATGAAGAAAGATTAATTTTACCTTGTAGACTTCAAAGTTATCCGTGAAATGCTTAATCTATAGCAAGAATTTTCAGTCTGCCACCAGCAAGTATTAAGAAGAAGGATGAATCGTAGTAGGAGACAAGCACCTAGTGAAGATACTTCTACAGAAAGCTGCTTTCTTTGCAGAACATACCTAATGGCCAGTGGAATATTTAGAGAGTTTCTATTCAAGAAGAAGCCAAATTCCATCTGGACTGCCAGAGCCTTGCTTTGGTTATGCCAGATAACTGTCTAACCCTAGGCGGATGCAAAAGGGTAAAACAGGGAATAAGGCCCCCACAGCTCTGCTAAACTGTGGCTTGTGGCTTTCCTCAGACCTTGTCTTCTCCAGGAGACATAAAATAGGGAAAAACAAATCTCAGAAGCCTCAATCCTATCAGACAAGGATAGGGAGGAAAAGTGAAGCACATTTTCAGTCTCTGCATTCCCTCTGGATTGCACACCTGAGAAATACAATTGGAAATATTCATGAACTGGGCATATAGCTCCCAGCAAGTGAGAGATAACAGATAAAAACAATGTTCTCTAAATCCCACATTCTTCCCCACAGATCCTTTGGGGGATGATAAAGACACATCTAACTCTAAGTTCTGGTTTTCTGCTTCTGTCTTTTACTGTCCATAGAAGGAATGCCTCATCATCAGTCTGCTACTTACTCTATTGTTTTACTTCAGCTTTCAGAAGAAAAAATTCCCTGATGTAAAACAACTGTCCAGTAGTGCAAAGTCCAAAATGGATGTATTCTTCTCTTTGCTTGTGTTTATTTTTGTTGATATTGCCTTTGATACTAACAGTAGTATCAAAGGCAATAGTATCAATCTTCAGGAAGAAGAAGAAGAAGAAGAAGAAGAAGAAGAAGAAGAAGAAGAAAAACAGTAGTATCAATCTTCAAAGCACTTGGAACACTTTCTACTGCCCACTTAAGAAATATGACATACTCATAAAACATTACTTGGGAGTAACAAAAATTGAGCTGTCCCACAGCCATGTATTCTGACCACAAAAAAAAATATTAAATTCATGCTATACAGTTTAAGTGTTGCTATTCCAACTGTGAGCAACCAGATACTTCATCTTGAGCTTGCTTTTCAAGGCAATGCCTTAGGAGGGTCTTTAGTCATAGTTCCCCCCTCATTTCAGAAGTTTCCTCATGCCAGTGCTATTATGCATAAATATCCTTGGAAGCTGTGGCAGAAAGCAGATATTGGGCTTCTGCTATTAAGGCCAAAGGCTGCAGATAAATAAGGTTGTGGGAACCCAAGGGAATATGCTGTATTTCTTCTAATTGCTTTTTTCATTTTCAATCTGAATGTACAGTGACAAAAGCCTGCTGAAATTTCAGAGTAGGGGAAGAAGGGTGAGAACAGAAAAGTAATCACTTTTTCAAGTTTCCTTGAGCCCTGAGGAAGATTCAGTGTAAAGGCTTGAAAGTCAAAAAGTAGGTCCTGCTTTTCCATCTGAGTGATCATAAAAAAAGAAATATGCTAAATTTGCCTGCTAATTGAATTCTAAATGTAAAAGTGAAAAAAAAGCAAAAGCTGAGAATTGCAAGAAAACTAAAGCACAATTGTAAGGATTTTAATGACAAAAGAAAATCCACTTTCTTTTCTTTCCTTTGACCCACTTAGCATCAATTTCATTGAAATCTTGCTGTGGGTCATTTAAGCTCCAATGTCTCTCCTTTAAGCAGGAGGGAGCTTTCTTGTAGGCTGAAGGCTGTATGGCAGATAAACAGGCTCCCCAACATGTGGGGGCTTTTCAATACCATTGATCCACTTTTGTCTCCCTATTCTGCATTTCCTTATGAGGCTTTGTTGTATTTCTGCCAACTCTGGAATTCTTATCCCTCTACCTTGGTGGTTGGTTTTTTTTGTTGTTGTTGTTGTTTTGTTTCCCACTGGCATTTTTCTTTCCTTTCTCTTTTCTTTTATGAGAAATCTCCCTAATATTTCATTACTTCTCCTTTGGTCACATCTTCCTTCCTCGATTCCCTGTGGTGAGGGGATGTTGTCATTCCCTGTTGCATGTAACCCATCCAGGCAATGCTGGCTTTTCTCTTCTCAAAGTACATTCCACTGCACAGCTCACAACCAGAGCTGTTTGCAAAGCCCTGGATCTGGTTTTCTCACAGAATTCCCAAGTCCTGCTGAACTGCAAAGAGTTGTCCTCAGAAATGACAACTCACATGCAGACAGCTCATCTCTGAAAAGCTTTTTGTACTCACCTTGAAGAAGAACTGGTGAAAGCAGGGGGAAAAGCTGTGTATCAGGGATTCTTTCCTGGTTTGAAATATTGTTCAGTGGCTCTGAAACTACAGGCCAGTTTGCAAAGGTGGGGCGCAGCCAAGATGGGAAGTGCAGATACAGATGGCAGCTGGAAGGCAGTGGCAGGGCAGAAGAGGATCTATTGTTAGATCTTGACAAGCTGGCACCAAGTCCTACAAGCTGCTGAGTTAATGAGTCATGAGAACAGGACTGGAATGAAGATGTCCCTCAAGATAAAACAGATGTCCTTCAGGGACTGAACCAGAGGCCTTGGAGAGAGGCTGGGTCAAGAGCAATTGCAGTTAATCAGTATCACCTCTTCTTGCTGCAAAGCACCCACAAATCCCTTTCAGCATGAATTACCACTCTGTATCTCAGAGACCTTTTCAATACACCTTTCTCAAGCATCCTCAAGCAAAGCAGATTCCTCCACAGAGCCCTTAACTACAATTTTCAGCTCACCAGTGTATTACAGTCCTTTGTGTAACTCATCTGAGTCAAAGTAATACAGAGATTTTGCTTGCAGCAGCAAAGTAAACACTAAATCTCCTTTTTAATTCATGTAAGGCTTATGCAGAGCCACTGGATTTTTATAGCATTGCCAAGAAACCAAATATTATGCTTTTCCCTGCTTCTCTTGGTCTTGCAGAGTTCTTCGTCTTTATGTGAATTTGGAAGACTGAAGTAAACACAACTGAGGGTAAAAAAAATTCACCAATGCTTTAAACTTTTTAGCAGTGTTTTTCAACATTTTCCTTTTCCTGTTTAAAACTCCCAAAAGAAGAGTTTTTAAAAAAAGAGGGGTTTGGGGTGGTGATGTCACAAGCATGATCCAAAACCTAGTGGCTCAGATGAGAGATGCACACTTCTCTAGTCCATGCACCCCAATGAAGGAGTCTCCCAAAATGCAATAGAAAGGATTTCTGCTTCTATTCCTGCATTCTCACACAGAGGGGCAGCCCAAGAACTCTGACAAACAGAAAAAAAAAAACAAAAAAAACCCAAAAAAACCAGAACATCATAAGGGAACATCATAAGGGCTTCAAGATATTACTTCTGGTATCCTTTTCTCATCACTTTGTCACATCTCGATTAGATGTCCAGCATGTAAGAGGTTTCAGAAGCTACATACAACGTTTTTTTATCATGTGAAAAGAAATAGCGGCAAAACTGCCAAATATCATATATCCAAAACACCAACCAGAAGAGTTAATAGGAAACTCACTTCAGTAGACATAACTCCCTTATCTTCGTCACAGACCTGTCACTACAGAAGGTGCATTAGCAGAGTAAAAATGGGACTCTGGCTGCTTGACATTACTTGTAGCACTAATGTGATTATGAGAATAAGAAATTGGGGGTATAAGCTACCTTCTTTTTCTTTCAATATATTTGTTCAGTCACAGAAATCCCATCAGAAAAGAAGAAAACCAAATGCATCTCAGCAATGCTTGGGCGGCAGAGTAGGAAAATGATGATAACATGACAGGACTTTTTTAAAAAATGAGATATTAGAGATGCCATCACAGAGCTTAGATAAAGTGTAAAAGACATAAAGTGTAAAGGACATGTACAATTAATGCATCTAATCTGCATGAATAATTTCCATTTAATGTATATGCCAAGAGTCCCTATTTTAAATGGCTGTTACTATATCCTTAGAAGAGTTAACCCAGAAGTTTCTGTGTCTGAATCTCCAACGGAGTGGAATTTCATCATAGTTAAAGCAAAGATGGGTCAAAGTGGAAATTACTGTCCCACACACCAGACAGGATGACAGAGAGGGGACTTAAGTACCACTCTTAAAAGTTTTAAAGTTCTGCTGTAGAAGGGAAAGACATAATCCCAGTGTGCCTCTAAACCCTGAGGTCAGTGTTGCCCCCCGAAGCACAAAAGGCAGATAAGTGCTCCTTGGTGCACTCTGACCACCCTGATCTGTTCTATGCAAACCCTGGCTGAGCTGCTTTTACAGCTTTTGAAGATCGTCAAATCCAACTAAGAATTTTGGCATTACAGATGCCAGCCCAACATTTAAGAGGAAAAAGATACACTCATAATACAGCACTGGATAAGGGTATTTAAAAGGGTTTTTTTCATTTCAAAAAGATCAGCTAAACTTGTTTGCACCTTCTAATGAGAGTCCCCTATGCATTCAAAGAATAAAAATTGAACTAGAGGAGATATTATACAATTTTTATATAATTTATTAAAATAAATCATAATTAGTATAATATCATCTGTTGATTCTTGTTATCTGTTACAATGAGATGAAGGAACAAATAAAAAAAGGTATTTTAATTAGATGTTTCTTCATGATAATATTCTTATCAGTACTCATTTCTTAACAAATGCAAGGCAACCATGTCATTTTAGGAAACAAGCCTGGGAAATAATTACATCCTTAAATAAAATTAAAAGACTCCTTGTCCTTTCTTGTTGCTGGAAGGTGAGAAAACACATTAAAAATGCACAAAGGTACAGCTGCTCTGGTGCAGCCCCAAAGACTCCTGCTTTCTGCAGGTCATGTTAACGACACATTTATGTGTCAAATCTAAACTGCCAAAGTGCCAAGAGGGAAAAAGGAAGTAATACTGGAAGTAAAAAACCAGGATTCATAGGGGTATGGCAATTTATTACATACAAAGCAAATTGGGGGGTTTATTCTCTGATAAGGACTTCAGCTATGAACTTTGGTGAGTCATTTTAAGACACATCTGAAGAAAGACTTCGGTTCGACAGTCCTGCTTAATTTCCATTTGAGCAATGCAAATCCAAGATACAGTCCTGAGTAAAATCATGCAGGTGACACTCCACAGACTCTTTACCTTTCTTTCCCTGTCCTGTGTGCTCTCTTCTCCACTTGCTGAGCTCTGCAAGGAAGTGTCTGGCTTCCCCCACACCTTTGAGGGGACAGTAGATGTCTGGTTTAGCTTAGGTCACACTGTCCTGGATGAAGTGATGAGCAGTAATTTTAAAGCCAATACAACTCAGAGGCAAAGCCAGGCTGAACTGTTGGGCCAGCATTGTTGGGACCCAGGCTTTGGGAACAGAATTCAAGATTGATGCAAACACAGTCCCATCATAAGAGAAGGAAGAGCTGGAATCTGAACTACGACAGGAATGTGACCTCTAGAAACTGATGGGCCCTGACAACATCCACTGAGGGTGTTAAGAGAGTGATTGCTGGTGTTGTGAGGCCATTCTCCATCATCCTTGAGAAGTAACGAAGAAGTAATGTTGCTGTTTTATTGCCACACTCCTTGCAGACATTCATGCAGAGACAAACTGCCTTATTGACTTCAGTAGCCACAGAGCAGCTTAAGACACTGAAGAAAACAGTTTTAGGAAGGCAGAAGCAATGGGTCCAGAGGGAAAAAGGGTTGAAATACAATCCTCAGTTTTTGCTCAGCTACAGCTGCCCTTTCTTTTAGCTGGGCCACAAGGTGTATGTGAAATATTGACAGACACAAGGAGGGTGTGTGTGCACCTAATGTCCTTGTCCTGTAGGATTGTGTTGATAGATAATCTTGAAGGGGTGGAACACAAAAATTCCCCCTAATATAATAGGAGCAGTTATTAAAGAACAGAAAAAAGGGAAATCGTGTAGGAAAAAAAAATTCAAAAGAAAGAATATAAGTCATATTAATCCTGGCCTGTAACAAACACAAGGAACTCCATCAAAAAAGTTTAACTTCAGTGGGAAAAACAACCCAAAACCAAGCAAATTTAAATAGAAGTTTAAAAAGGAAGAAGCAGAAGAGAAATTTCAATTTCACCTTCAGATAAAAGCTACTAAGAGAAAAAGAAAGTACAGAATGTAAAAGAGCATTTTCTTTAAAAAAATATTTTACATATTTCAATTCTCATGTTCCCCTTGGGGTTTGCATATTTCAGTCACACAGTTATCCAATTAAAATGAAAACTCTGCATTATCCTTTAGGCGAGGACAGCTGCCAGCTGCTAAGTTTTATAAAGTCTTTAATCTTGTCCATAAATATTTAACAAGAATTGGTTGGTACACAAACCAAAGTAAAGTAAGAAATCAAAGGCATGGGCTCTGCAATAACCTCTGTATTGTCTGAATGGAGATGAACTACATGAACAAAATTATGACTTTTCCCTTTTTATGTTAAAATTATTATTAAAATGTATTCAGGCAACTTTTCTGATCATTTTCCCATTTTCTCCTCCTTATGTAATGTAAAAAAGAGAAAGAAGAACTAAACATTTCAAAACCGAGATAAACCCACCTTTTCCAAAGAGTGCTTACAGTGCAGCAAAGCACCAATCTCTGCCCTTTTATCCCATGTGTTTAGATGTTAATCAGTTGTTTCTTGAGCACAGCTTCCAATAAAGGGTAACATCTTCTCATGATGCAGGTGCAATGAGCCTGCAGGTGTAGCCCACTCCAGGTCTTTGCATCAGCAGCAGCAGCACACCCTGGCACGGGGGATGCTGTGTAAAGCCAGCAGTGCTCACAGCCTTCTCATTTCCACTGATATTTACCAGTCTGACTGCCAGGCTGGCAGCCTGAGTCACACCCAGGAGCAAGGAGGAGCCCTGGGATCTCTGTGTTTCCATGGATTATGTGCACAGGAACATACCTGGGAGGAGAGAGCCTCCAAAGCCACATGTTTGAGGAAATGGTGATACAGCAGCCCCGTGCCAAGCCAGGGAAAATTGGCAGCCCTTGCTTGGACATACAACATTCCAACAAGTGCTGAGCTGAGGGACTTGTACATTTACATTTTTAAGGCTGCATGCCTTACATAGCCTCATTTTCCCAAGAAGCAGAGGAGTGTTCCTGTTGGCTACAAGGAAATGGTATCCAGTGCTCCCTGGCAGGCCCAGGCCTCCAGCCCAGTGTTCTGTCCACCAAACCCCATTGCCATGGCCTGGACCATCAGCTCCCCTGGATTTTATTTATGGGACCAGGGAGAACACACAACCTAAGGAACAAGGATGAAACAGCATCTTCCAAGTCCTCTCCACCAGGGAAGGACAATCCATGCCCAAGGTAGACAATAACAGCTGATGACTCACACTTGCAGATCTCTTTTTTCCCAAATATTTGCAAACAGAGTAATATATTCTTGTGTTACTGATTATGTTTACATTTTATGTGTTTAAGTGGATTTAGCCTGATTTCACCTTCATCTCAAGGAATTATTGTAGCTGATTTTTTCCTTGGATTAAATACATACTGCTAAGTATAATCAAACTGAGAAAAGATCCTTTATCACAGCCTTCAAAAAATAACCATTAGAGCGACCAATTTCTTGCCTATAGAATTATTTGGCCTGTAGAAACTCAGAATTGAGAAACACCACAGTGAGCAGTCTTAGTCTAATAGAAAATACACAGCAGCAAGCACTGCTGCTAATCCTATTGGTTTGAGACCAGCTCTTCAAACATCACACTATTTCAACAGGAAAAATATTGAAAACTGTAAGCACAGGCTCTCCAAGCACAGGCTACTAAAGAAGAGGATTACCCAGATGACCTTATGGCTCTATCTCTGTGCCAAAAGCAGGTGTCTGTCAGCTGTACCCAGCTCAGGTGAGTCAGAGAGATGCTCTTAAACTGACTGGTTTTTACTAAGGCAGCTGCAGCAAATATTAAGAAATATATTAATTTTAATTTCCATAAAGACTGCATCACTTATAAAAAATAAAATAACCTTCTGTGTCATAAAGCCACCCTTGATGTAAACAGTTAGATACTGGAACTTCACTCAGAAAACCACAGCTGCATATGCTATAAATTGGTTATAAGGCACTCCCTGGCACAATGGAGCAAAGCAGGCACCAGAGCTTAATCCTCCTGCTTTCAGAATCAATAGAAATATTCTTCTCAATTTAGCAGGATGGGATGAAAACACTAGACTCAGCTTCACAGAACTGGCAGAGTGAATTCTGAGGAACACTGGAGATGAAATTAAATGAAAAGGGTCATTGCCAGGACCTTTGTGAGTGACAGGCGCTTTTCAGAACTTTGCATTTTTTGTTTTAATCTGAAACCTGAAAATAAAGAAGCCTGACTTTCCAAAACAAGATCTCTGACCATGTTATTTAGGTGGGAGGAAGACAGGCAAAAAAAAGGGGTCTTGTGAGATTTCTGGAAATTAATATATTCAAAATCACCAGTCATTAATGAAAAAATATGACTCATTTTCCCATCTCTGTCACTGATGAGTCAAGAAAGCTTGAAAAATTATGGTTGGAAGTGCAGGTGACTGCAAGTCTCTCTGAAGTTAATAAAAGCTGCAGAGACCAAGCACAGTGGGAAAAGTCAGGTTATTAATATCCCAACACCAAAATTTCACATATTTAGAAATAATTTTGAGGCAGTACTGACTTAGCTTCTTCAAGTAATTAAAATCAGAACATATCCATGAAAAAAATGCTTTAATTCTTCTGAAGATAGACTCAAAGTACAAAGCCTATGGCATATCCCACCCAATCTGTGATTAAAATGCTATTTGAACTTTTGGGTCCTTCACAAGACTGTGAATTATTGAACAAAGAAATTCACTGCTATGGTCAAGGTGAGCAGAACTTGATAAATATTTTCATGGAGGAACTTATCCTCATAAGAAAATTTCATAGCAGAGATTCATCTCTGACATGTATTAATTATAGATGAGGGAGCTCAATGCAAAGATAAGCTAGGTTGGGTAGTACCAGGAAAGACTCAGAAAATTTGCACTTAGCCTATTGAGCAAACCCACTTTGGTCAATGCAGAGCTCCTCAGGCTCACAAGCCCTTAGGGCAGAGCTAATTATAAAGTTCAGACAGAGCAGCAAGAAGTGATGAGCTTGACAATTCCTCTGATGAAGAAAACAATCCAGAGGATACCCGTGGAAGGCTGAACATAATCAACCTGAGGTGAAACATATCAAGACTGAGGAAGGCTGTATGAAAATCACTGATACCTGGGTGAAAAGAGCTGGGATAAGCAGGAGGCAGTCCCATACTTGGCAGTGAGGGGCAGACAAAAGCAGGAAGTTATTTCTTTTTTTCTATTCAATGAAAACTTTTCTTCAGCGACAGCACGGTTTGTGCACCAAAGGGCAGCATGACTAACTGAGCCTGAATTAGCTGCACAGAGCAATATCTACTGTTGGGTGAAGCCATGGCTCTGACAGCAATGCTGTGGGTGGATGAAAACATGTGCAGGGACACAGAATGGCTGTGAGCTGAAATGTGTCCCACAGCCACTGTGGGACAGGGAGGAGAGAGGGAGCATCTCCCCTCCAAGGTGAGGAGCTGTCCAGCAGAACAATATTTGTCTGCCAGAAGAGAGGCACAGACAACCCTCTCCCATTTTGGATCTCCCCTGCAGACACTACAGATAAGACAGTGTACAAGACACAAGCAACTTAAAGTGCAGGACATATTGGAATTCTATTTTTACCTGATGCTACATTGGAAAAGACTGCAATTAAGCAAATAGGAACTTCCAAAGCACCACCAACTCCCTTTAACTGATACTATTACTTTAACTGATTCTTTCAGCAAATAGCCAGCAATTGCCTTTATTTTCTAGCTTCCTTCCCCACAACAGTAATTGAATCCTTGTTAACAATTTTCAGGAGGAAATCTGAACAAACTAATCTCTGATAAAGTGCCTCTGCTCACAGCTGTGCAAGCTAACGTGTTTCTGAGAGAGAGACATATTAAGCCTTGAAATTCTTCCATTTACTATCCTCATGCCAATGAGAAAATAGAACATTTTAATTGACTTTTGAAAGAGTGTTTGCAAACTGCTGACCTAGAAGGAAAGCCCTGCAAATCATTTGCCATAGATTTCTTACACGACTAGCAAGAAATCTGTCAGGAAGCAAAACAGCCACAGCCACAGCGAGTGAGTAGTGCATAAAGATCAAGGTAAACACTGTTTTTCATAAGCCTCAGCCAGAGCTAAATGCAGCTTTGATTCAGCAGCAACTGAAGTATTTTGCACCACAGTCTCATGCACACCATTTAAGCTTTCCTTGAAAAGGGAAAACCCAGGAAAACCCAGGGAAATAGGAAAATATAAACAGATACAGATGATCTGGTTTATAGCGTTTGCCTCTCAGGTAGAAATTCAAGTTGCTTAAGCAACTATGTTTGTTCTCTAATTTAGAGGAACTCTACACAAATTATCATAAAACTTAGGATTACAGTGGATACTCTTATATCATTCTGGTAAGAATTGATTCAGCATAATTCAACTGCCTGGGACAGACAAATGCAGCTCACCACCATTAGGCAGCACACACAGATCTGCTCTAATGGGAACTTTCTGTAAGAAATTATTTGGATTTTATTCTAAAACTACATTTCTGATAATGATATGTGCTACCAAGCTCAGAGATGCTTATAGCAGCAGGGAAACACACATCAGAGTCAGCAGTAAGAAAAAGCATGGAATGATACAAGCCACACTCTTGCACTTCCAGACCAAGGGATTACATTTTGGGTTATCTTGACAAGCTGGATTGCAATACTTCATATTTTGAGCAGGACATACTTGTGATGGTTCCCTTCTACTCAGCCCTGAGGAGACACATCTGCAGTCCTGTGTCTAGCTCTGGATTCTCCAGACACGCACAGGTGATACTCTGAATCTGTGATATGGTGATCCACCAATCAGCAAGGACTAAAAAGGGCTTTTACATACAAATAAAAGCTGAGAGAGCTGAGTCTGCCCAGGCTGGAGAAAGGAATGCTCAGGGGGTCTCAGCAATGCATAATAATATCTGATGGGAGAGTAAGGAAAATGGACTCAGACTCTTCTCAGCAGTGCCCAGTGATCAGACAAGAGGCAATGGCCACAATCTGAAATACAAGTATATGTATAAATAAGAGAAAGCTTTTTCACTCAAGAGGGTTCTCATGCTCTGTAACAGGCTTCCCAGAGAGGCTGTAAAGTGTCCATCCTTGGAGCGATTCCAAACCTGACTGGACAGGATCCTGAGCAATCTGCTTTAGCTGCCTCTGCTTTCCGAAGGGCAGCAGGATTGGATTATTTCCTGAGTTGCCTTCCACCATCAACCTTTCTGAGATTATGGAATTTACCATTTTGGTTAATTGTCTACATATCTTTCAGTGAGGTATTCAACAAAACTGTGAGAAGTCCATTATTTAATTTAAGAAATGTGTGTATGCCACCAGGCAGGACACATTTGATGCTGTGTTTGACAGCTGCAGTCAGAGAAATGGTTTTGAAGTATACTTTATATTGCAGTGCATTAGTGTGACTGCTCCTACTGTCTAGGGACTGTTAGACAGAAGTACCTGAAAAAATGGATGCCATTGCTCTTTCCAATGTGTCTAGGAAGGAGCTCAGCCTCTTTGTTAATGCACAAAGAAACTGTAACTCATATTTTACATATTTTAAAGCTTCCATAATTCAAAGATACCAGCACTTGCATGTTATTGATTATACTTACAGCTTCTAAGTTCTGGGACTCGTTTCTCAGAGCCAAGGATCACCTTTTTTTCCCCTCTAACTCATCCATATTTTTCATTGAAGAGCTGCTTCACCACAGGCAAACACTTGTATTCAGTTGCTGCTTAACAGCAAACACTCTCTCTGTTTTTCCTCTTAGCTTTAGTATGATCTCAACAGCAATTCTGTACTGATTGATCTTACTTAAATGTAGTGTATATATGTCTCAAATAGCACAAATATTGAATTACGAAATGCCACCTACCATTCTGCTATTTCTCTGCCTTGGTTTCCTTTCTGAATCCGCTGGTCTCATCTATAAGCTTTTTTGGATCAAGAAGCATTTCAACTAAAGTACACAGGTGGACAGAAATAGTAGGAAATATGAACAATAAATCTCTCTCACTGCATGCTGAAAGAAGGTCTTGGCTTCTCTCTGCATGTGCACCTTCAGAAAACAGATTGAGATGATGAACACAGGAAGACTTTGCTATGGTGAGGAGGGAATATAATCAGGTAGGACTTGAATAAATATATTAAAAAACAAGCTAAAAGGAAACAAAGTTCTATTTTCTCTAGAAAATTCAATATCATGACTAGCCTTCTTCATCGATCTCCTTCCTATCAGAAGTATTAAATGCTGATATGGTGCCAACTTAGCTGGTCAATAGTGAGTGGCTGGGCTTGGGCTTGGTGTGGTCTCATCAGCATGCAGTAGAACTACAGCATTCTGCAGCAGAGATGAGACAGGAAGGGGGAGGGAGAGGAGACAGAAGGAAAAAAGGATTAGGACAAATATTATTTCTTAAATTACAAAGTAGATTTTCATGTTAATGGATATCCCCTTGCAGACTTCATGCTAAATAAAGAAATTGGCTTAGAAAATACCAAAGACACAAGCATGATTATTTGTGGTGGTTATGCTTTGGCAGGAATTTTGGCAGCCTTATTCCACACAGACATGTAAACATACCCTTCCCTCTATAAACAAGCCTCCATCAGAGCCAGAACTTCTACAATTGTTCTCTCTCTGCCCCTCAGACAACACCAGTTTTTCTTGAGCAAAGAACACAATCCAAGGTCTTGACAGCACCCCAGAGCCAGACCTTTCTTTCTGGTGCTATCAGATTTTTATTAATACTTCTACTATGGGGTTTTTTGAGGATTATATATATTTATTTTCCCCCTTAAAGCTTTTTCAACTGGGCCAAAAATTTGGTAGATTATGCCTTTAATGAAACACTAAGCTTTTCAAGCAAAAATCCATCTAGCTTAGGACAGAGCCTGGGCTGCCACCATGAACAATCCCATACAAAGCTGTTAACCTATTTCCTTCTGCTCTTCTGGCAGTCCTATTATCTAGAGCCTTCCCAGTCCCACCCTAACCAGCTGTGCTGGCTTCTGGGGTAGAATGCAGCCACAATCCTAGTTTCACCTCCACAGAGTCACACAAAATTTGGTAGGTGGGAATAAGAGTACAATTTTTTCTTAAGGATTTATGGGAAGTGCATTCACTCCAGAAGAAAGCAGAGAGATGGAACTGTGATGAAGATATGTTTTAAAATTCCAACTTGTAGTTTTACAAGGTGTTACTGTGAAAAGAAAAATCATTTCCATGTAAGCCTCCTCTCTTACTAATATTGCTGGATATATCAAGAGATTTCACTTTCAGATTTCGTCACTTAGTAATTTAAAGACACATCTAGAGCTGGTTCTAATTGATTACTTCTACCTGCTTCAAACACCCTACCTGAATTTTTAAAAAATATAATGTCAGCAGTTTACTGCAGATCAATTAAAAGGGACCACAGATTTCTGATTCCCTTTTGTATTGAAAATCAGTAACTAGGCATAAGAGATTTGTTATTAAAATGGAAGGTCAGGAACCCACAAATCTAGGCTATATTTCTGGGTCGAGTCTAGATGCCTGTGGGTCCAAGTATATAATTTCTTTTTTTTTTTTTGTACCTCTCTGTCTTTGTAAAATGAAGAATTTAATTTGCAGAAGGCTTGCAAAGGCTATCATTTATAAAGGTCCTGAAGTCTTCAGGTGGAAGGGCAGTCTGGTGTCACCAGACTAACAATAGGTGGCTAATCAGTTGAATATAAAACAAGTGAAATGGGAAATATTAGGAACAAAGTTGGGCACAAGGCAATTAGCCAAGGCCAGTTCAGTTGCCTTGATTCCTTTCACTTCTTGAACACTGAATAAGGCAGGTACCCTGTAGAGAAACAAAATAGGGTGCTACAATTGAAGATACTGGACATGTAGTAAATGTTGCATGGACAAACATAAATCCAGCAAATTTCAGCCTCAAAATACTTGATTTTGCAGCCTAAGCAACTGTCTTAATGAACTTCATTGCTCCAAATAAAAGTAACCTGTTAGTACAGACAAGCACCATTTTGAAATAGGAATGAATTTAAATAACTTATATTTAATTTTTACCTGTGCCAAGCTTACATACCCAAAGTCATTTGTTAGTCATTCTGTGGACACAGCTGCCAATCCCACAGCCCCATGCCATGGGGGTCTGCCTGTGTTTGCCTGAAGTTACTTCTGAATGTAGAAGGTATCACTGAGCCCTGAAAGGTTCCCAACCCACGGGTCAAACAAGCATTTACAAAAGAGATAAAATGATATAACAACTCTTTACCTCCTCCTCATTCCACCTTTGAGTCATTCCTGACTTGACTTCTCCCTGAGAAACACCAATGCTGGCATCCACATCCTATGCCACACCCCAGCCATTAGTACCTAGAATTGTCCCAGAGACTGAATTTCATTATTCTTTGAACTGAACCATGCCTTTCCGTGAAAGAACAGTCTTGCTAGGTAGAAAAGCAGAGAGATCTAAGAGCAAGGCAGCGGAAGCTTTTCTTGTACCACCCTCTCATGGGCTGTGGAGGTGGCAGGAGGCGCCCGCTTTCCCCGGTGTAACACCCTGGTTGTCAGTGTGTTTGCACAGCTGTGACTTAGCAAATGGGCCTGATGCTAAAGAGAGACAAGGAAAGGAGTGTTTTTCTTCGTGGTATTGGCTGAGCAAATCTCACAGGCACTGTGCTAACAGTGAAAAATCATTCTGAGGTGTCTCTTGTCATGCTAGCCGGTGAGTATTATATATATACTCTGAGTGCAGCCTTGTTGAGATGGAAGAGACAATCATTACATAGTTACTTTTTGATTTACAGTGTATTTTAAGGTAGAAGTATGTATTTGAAAGTGAGAACACAAAGACCAGTCAGAGAAGAAATGCTGCTTCATCTGGAATGAAACCAACAATGGCAAAAAAGCCAAGACTATCGTGAAATACTTTCCTTTGCAGCATGAACAACCAGCCTCAGCACATGTCCTTCACAAAGGATGGCTGACCCAGACCCTTCAGAAATGAACAGCAGATTTCCATACAAAATGTTCCTAGTTGCATCCTGCTGTGACTGCAGGATATATTTATACATTTCTTGCAACAGACACAGCATTTTGTACCTACTGACAATCAGCCACTGTCATTACCCAGCCTGTGGGAGGCTGACTGTCTTCCATTATATATGCAAAATATGTAGAACTAACTAGGCTGTGATCTGGCTGCTTTCACCTACTTGTTTATCCTTGTAGAAGTGCTATATGATTGACAGCAAGCAAAAACCAGTGTAGGATCCTTCCTAAGTGTGCTATTTGCCAGGTCTCCTCATTAGAATGATGCAGCTGGACAACATATGGCCCACAAAAAATGTATATATGAATGTTCCCACAGCTCTCCAGAATGGGCTGTACCCAGCCTTGTCTCTTGGATTCACTCTTAGATGTTAAAACAAGCATTTCAGCTTATTCTGGAGAGTTGCAGCAATCAGACAGGTGTCCCTCCTGAAGCAGCAGGGGTGAGTGGTATAAAGCCTTTTTAACATCTGTTGGCATCATATATATTCTTTCTGGAATAAATTGTAGAAACCAAATAAATGGCTGTAGAAGTACAGCTGCACTGAGCAGAAGAGATGGACCTTCATTTCCCACAGTTGTGCGCCCAGTCCAGCCCAGTCTCATCTCCCCAGTGTCAAGGACAAACAGCACTGGACTTTCTATCTGTAATGTGTGATTTTGCAGTGCACCAAAAGACAACACACACAATGTGTGGAAAGATATTACCAGCTGCTAATTCAGTTCATAGCTGCATTAGTAGCTTGCAGAGTTTTGCCACCAAAAACCTGGCATATTTTGAAGTTGTCTCTAGAAATATAGAGGTAGAATAGGATCACATTGAAGAAAAAATGGTAATTTCAGCCGTTAAAAAAAAAGTTTGGAATTTAAAAAAGTAGATTCAACACTAAAATGAACTGAAAATCTTTGCAACTTTTTACATGATTTTTGCAAAAATGTATTAGTTAATTCTTCTTTTTTTTTTCTGACAAAAAGCAATTGATATGTGCCAAAATTTCCATGCCAATAGAGGGAGCATTTTGTTTGTCATTTCAGTGCCTTCGTTGTGGGGATTTTAGCTTGCGGCACTTCAATGAAACAAAGTCCTTTACAATGCAAATACTGCTGTCAGATGGACACTCATCAATCAAAGCACCAACTAGCTCCTTTCTGTGGAAAGCTTGAGTCACTCCTTTTTACATCAGAACTGAGCTACAGGAAAGTGGCTGTGTCAGCTGCCCCACCCCAAGAAAATGTTTGATTTATTACAAAAAATACTTGATATGATGAGAACCCACTGTCCATGACAGGTAGATGAAGGATGAAGGCACAGCAAGGGGAGAGATGCACTCTGCTGTGTCCCGTGCTTTCTGACTGTAGAGGAAAAACCTGTAGAGGTGCTCAGGCTGCCTCTGCAAACACTTTAGGGTCTAAGTCAAAAATCACTTCTTAAGCTTGTTTCTGCAAACACAGACAAATCTAAGGGGGGATCAACAGACTACCTGCTTGAGAAATTGTCTTTTTTCCCATTCAAAAAGCAATGCATATTCAACATAAATATTAAGCCAGAGGGGGCTCTTTTTATTCACAACATTCTGGTTAAGATTGGTTTCTATGGCAGCAGAAAGGAAGGGGTTGAGGTTTTTTTTTCCCATACACACCCTCCCAGAGGAATTATTCAACTACTGAATTTAGGAAGAATTATTTCTCTTATTAAAAGTATTTCTTATTATTTGATAATATGCAAAAAGTTATAAAAGATCAGCTACTTGTTATCTTATCTCGCTTTTATCATTTCCTTCAATGTGTCTGCAAGTGTACTTTCTTATTGCTGCTCCGTGTTTGAAAAGAGGTGTTTGGAAATACAGCAAGGGCATTTGATTATCCAGCACCAGCCTAGGTCAGAAAACCACACTGAATAATGATACCAAGCTGAGGAGAGTCACAAAATTATAATTTACATCAGACCTTCAGAAGCAGGCAGCTCTAGCTTGATAAGAATGACATTAGGGTTTGGATAATCAGCTATACAGCTGAAGATAATTTCTCCAATTAAAGCTATATGAATTTACAATTTCTACTTTTGTGTTTGATTGCAAGAGATATAATCACCAATTTATGTTGCAGATAAGGAAAGTTACATTCTAACATGTTCAGATTAGGTAAAAAGTTGCATACAAAAGAAATAGAGTCCACTTTAATCTTCCACCCTACAGCCAGGCATTAGTGGGCAAGTTCAAAGGCTCAAAGACTGATCTCTTCACATTAGAAGACCAATATATTCTCACATTGCACAATATGTAGATCCATGGTAAAAAAAAAAAATACAGCCTGGCAATCAGCAGTGGTGAAGTACTACAGGTGCAGGCTTAGGTTAGCAGCTCAGGAATATTCACTGTTAGGCACTTGGAGATTGATCTTATTTCCACTGAAGTGAACAATTACGTTTCTCTTCACATCCATGGTAGAGATTTGACACTTTGACTAAATAGTTTCCCTGTTGTTTGACAGTCTTTTACAATAAAATTTATCAAGCTGCACAGCTTCCCAGCACCAGAGGTGTGTCTATTTGTAACCAACATCTGCTCAGACTTGTGCTCAGTCCAAACCGTATCCACATTGTGACACCCGTGAACACAATTTGGGTTTAAATCCGCATAATCCCTTGATGTGTACTGAAAGAAGACAGAGGGAAAAGCTGGATCCCAGGTGTCCCTTAGCACAAGTCCAACTGCCTCAATATCCAGTGTTGATAGGACAGATATGCTACATTTAAACTGTCTGCTGCCACATATCCCACTTGCTCTTGGAGCAGTGGCTGAGCTCTAGAAGACTTCTCATCTACAAGGTCTTTTCTGAGACCCTTTTGTGTGCACAGGAACAAATAGGGTAAGGACTCCTGCAAGTGCAGGCTACAGGCAACAATCTACATGCACACCATATGTACAGCTCCATATGAACCTTCCTCTCATGGCAGAAGCCCTGAAATTCACAGGAGAAGCAGCTTTGATGCAGTGAAGATTATCTATGCATATTCATCCCATGCTTTGCAGGACCTCTTCCACCTTCTCAGCAGCACCAGACTGGAACATCTGGAACAGAACAAGAGAGAGTTCTCTACTGAGAACTGTTCCAGAAATGTTCTCCTAAAGTCAGATAAAATGGAATAATATATTTTAATATCACTGAAGGCTAAGTTAGACCTTTAAATATTAATATTTAAATATTAATGAAATAGCAGGAAAAAGCAGACTGACAGGTGTAATACAAATCAGACAAAATTGCACTGTAAAATTATTTCATGCATTGAAATTCTCATTAGTGATAATGAGAAAGGCACCTATAGTCCATGATCTGAAAATGTACTCCAGAAAATCCTAGTAGAATAAATGATGAGAAAAATTTGCTTGAAGTAATTATTCTTATTTTACAACTTAGGGGGAAGTTTTGAAGAGAGAAAAAGTCAGAAACCTGTACTTATCCATGTAAGTGGACTCTCTCTTTAAATTGGACCCTACTGGATTTATTTCCTGAAATATTTTACTCAAAGGTCTATTTCCATTCCAATAGCATACAAAAACCTTAATCTTTCTATAGTTCTTCTTTCTACATTAGTTCACAAGACTGTTCTTTACTGATGAAAGTGTATCTCTCAAACACACCCTGAATACTGCTTATATCACTAAAGCTGTCTGAGAATAGCAGAAAATTACACACTGAAATTATAAACATTTTCCCATTAAGTGCAATATAACAAGAGGGAAGCAGAATTTTGAAGTAAGATCAGTTCTTCATTCTGCACTTTCACTGTTACATAGAAAGGCAAAATCAGAGAAGTCAGATAAAGACATTGGAAGTTTTCAAATCACACTAAAAATCGTGTGAGTTAATCTACTAGATGATTTGAGTATGAAACTCACAGAATTTCTCTTAAAATCAATGAAAAAACACAATAATGATGATGGAAAGATTAACAGATCCACACCTGCTGTCTCATAGGTCTGTATCTCTGAAAGCTGGGCTGTTTAAAGGAAAGATAATATGATGTTGGAAATTATGTAATTAATTTTTTTACAATTAGTTTGCTTATTCTTCTTAAAGATAATTAACTATGTAGAAGGTGTAAAGT
Organism: Motacilla alba alba; assembly: GCF_015832195.1. Classification (NCBI taxonomy): domain Eukaryota; kingdom Metazoa; phylum Chordata; class Aves; order Passeriformes; family Motacillidae; genus Motacilla; species Motacilla alba. The sequence continues at coordinate 8,429,144 of NC_052022.1, forward strand.
TGTAGAAGGCTTAAATGTGTAGAAGTGCACAGTGGAGGTGATGTTTAACTTCCCTGGAGGAAGTAAATATTCTGCACTAAAGTCAGACAGGGGCTGGCCAAGGAATTCAATTTGATCTATCTCCCAGTGCCTCTCAGCATCACCACCTGTGCCAGACTTACTCAATGCCTTATCTTCTGTCAGACCAATAAAGTAAGAACATTTCTGTGGCACAAACAAAATGTCTTTACTTTAGCAGATAAATTCCTATCCCAAGTAATCAGACTCTGGAGAAGGCCTCATAGTGACCAAGAAATAGCTGTACAACATCAGCCAGAGTCAGAGTAGTGCAAAATCATGTACTTAGAATACAACTGAAAGTGGTGCTTTCAAAGGGGGTGTCTCTTCTGAGGAGGCCAAGATCTGTGTGTGCCCTAAGGTCTGAACTGCCAAAATATATCGTGAGAGGTCAAGGGTTTTGCAAAAGGATACAGGAAAGCCCTCCAGTCCACGCCTCCAACAGTGTCCGGATCCAAGAGGTTGAGGGTAAGAGGTTGAGGGTAAGAGGTTGAGGGTAAGAGGTTGAGGGTAAGAGGTTGAGGGTAAGAGGTTGAGGGTAAGAGGTTGAGGGTAAGAGGTTGAGGGTAAGAGGTTGAGGGTAAGAGGTTGAGGGTAAGAGGTTGAGGGTAAGAGGTTGAGGGTAAGAGGTTGAGGGTAAGAGGTTGAGGGTAAGAGGTTGAGGGTAAGAGGTTGAGGGTAAGAGGTTGAGGGTAAGAGGTTGAGGGTAAGAGGTTGAGGGTAAGAGGTTGAGGGTAAGAGGTTGAGGGTAAGAGGTTGAGGGTAAGAGGTTGAGGGTAAGAGGTTGAGGGTAAGAGGTTGAGGGTAAGAGGTTGAGGGTAAGAGGTTGAGGGTAAGAGGTTGAGGGTAAGAGGTTGAGGGTAAGAGGTTGAGGGTAAGAGGTTGAGGGTAAGAGGTTGAGGGTAAGAGGTTGAGGGTAAGAGGTTGAGGGTAAGAGGTTGAGGGTAAGAGGTTGAGGGTAAGAGGTTGAGGGTAAGAGGTTGAGGGTAAGAGGTTGAGGGTAAGAGGTTGAGGGTAAGAGGTTGAGGGTAAGAGGTTGAGGGTAAGAGGTTGAGGGTAAGAGGTTGAGGGTAAGAGGTTGAGGGTAAGAGGTTGAGGGTAAGAGGTTGAGGGTAAGAGGTTGAGGGTAAGAGGTTGAGGGTAAGAGGTTGAGGGTAAGAGGTTGAGGGTAAGAGGTTGAGGGTAAGAGGTTGAGGGTAAGAGGTTGAGGGTAAGAGGTTGAGGGTAAGAGGTTGAGGGTAAGAGGTTGAGGGTAAGAGGTTGAGGGTAAGAGGTTGAGGGTAAGAGGTTGAGGGTAAGAGGTTGAGGGTAAGAGGTTGAGGGTAAGAGGTTGAGGGTAAGAGGTTGAGGGTAAGAGGTTGAGGGTAAGAGGTTGAGGGTAAGAGGTTGAGGGTAAGAGGTTGAGGGTAAGAGGTTGAGGGTAAGAGGTTGAGGGTAAGAGGTTGAGGGTAAGAGGTTGAGGGTAAGAGGTTGAGGGTAAGAGGTTGAGGGTAAGAGGTTGAGGGTAAGAGGTTGAGGGTAAGAGGTTGAGGGTAAGAGGTTGAGGGTAAGAGGTTGAGGGTAAGAGGTTGAGGGTAAGAGGTTGAGGGTAAGAGGTTGAGGGTAAGAGGTTGAGGGTAAGAGGTTGAGGGTAAGAGGTTGAGGGTAAGAGGTTGAGGGTAAGAGGTTGAGGGTAAGAGGTTGAGGGTAAGAGGTTGAGGGTAAGAGGTTGAGGGTAAGAGGTTGAGGGTAAGAGGTTGAGGGTAAGAGGTTGAGGGTAAGAGGTTGAGGGTAAGAGGTTGAGGGTAAGAGGTTGAGGGTAAGAGGTTGAGGGTAAGAGGTTGAGGGTAAGAGGTTGAGGGTAAGAGGTTGAGGGTAAGAGGTTGAGGGTAAGAGGTTGAGGGTAAGAGGTTGAGGGTAAGAGGTTGAGGGTAAGAGGTTGAGGGTAAGAGGTTGAGGGTAAGAGGTTGAGGGTAAGAGGTTGAGGGTAAGAGGTTGAGGGTAAGAGGTTGAGGGTAAGAGGTTGAGGGTAAGAGGTTGAGGGTAAGAGGTTGAGGGTAAGAGGTTGAGGGTAAGAGGTTGAGGGTAAGAGGTTGAGGGTAAGAGGTTGAGGGTAAGAGGTTGAGGGTAAGAGGTTGAGGGTAAGAGGTTGAGGGTAAGAGGTTGAGGGTAAGAGGTTGAGGGTAAGAGGTTGAGGGTAAGAGGTTGAGGGTAAGAGGTTGAGGGTAAGAGGTTGAGGGTAAGAGGTTGAGGGTAAGAGGTTGAGGGTAAGAGGTTGAGGGTAAGAGGTTGAGGGTAAGAGGTTGAGGGTAAGAGGTTGAGGGTAAGAGGTTGAGGGTAAGAGGTTGAGGGTAAGAGGTTGAGGGTAAGAGGTTGAGGGTAAGAGGTTGAGGGTAAGAGGTTGAGGGTAAGAGGTTGAGGGTAAGAGGTTGAGGGTAAGAGGTTGAGGGTAAGAGGTTGAGGGTAAGAGGTTGAGGGTAAGAGGTTGAGGGTAAGAGGTTGAGGGTAGAGGTTGAGGGTAAGAGGTTGAGGGTAAGAGGTTGAGGGTAAGAGGTTGAGGGTAAGAGGTTGAGGGTAAGAGGTTGAGGGTAAGAGGTTGAGGGTAAGAGGTTGAGGGTAAGAGGTTGAGGTAGAGGTTGAGGGTAAGAGGGGGTGGGTAAGAGGTTGAGGGTAAGAGGTTGAGGGTAAGAGGTTGAGGGTAAGAGGTTGAGGGTAAGAGGTGAGGGTAAGAGGTTGAGGGTAAGGGTGAGGGTAAGAGGTTGAGGGTAAGAGGTTGAGGGTAAGAGGTTGAGGGTAAGAGGTTGAGGGTAAGAGGTTGAGGGTAAGAGGTTGAGGGTAAGAGGTTGAGGGTAAGAGGTTGAGGGTAAGAGGTTGAGGGTAAGAGGTTGAGGGTAAGAGGTTGAGGGTAAGAGGTTGAGGGTAAGAGGTTGAGGGTAAGAGGTTGAGGGTAAGAGGTTGAGGGTAAGAGGTTGAGGGTAAGAGGTTGAGGGTAAGAGGTTGAGGGTAAGAGGTTGAGGGTAAGAGGTTGAGGGTAAGAGGTTGAGGGTAAGAGGTTGAGGGTAAGAGGTTGAGGGTAAGAGGTTGAGGGTAAGAGGTTGAGGGTAAGAGGTTGAGGGTAAGAGGTTGAGGGTAAGAGGTTGAGGGTAAGAGGTTGAGGGTAAGAGGTTGAGGGTAAGAGGTTGAGGGTAAGAGGTTGAGGGTAAGAGGTTGAGGGTAAGAGGTTGAGGGTAAGAGGTTGAGGGTAAGAGGTTGAGGGTAAGAGGTTGAGGGTAAGAGGTTGAGGGTAAGAGGTTGAGGGTAAGAGGTGAGGGTAAGAGGTTGAGGGTAAGAGGTTGAGGGTAAGAGGTTGAGGGTAAGAGGTTGAGGGTAAGAGGTTGAGGGTAAGAGGTTGAGGGTAAGAGGTTGAGGGTAAGAGGTTGAGGGTAAGAGGTTGAGGGTAAGAGGTTGAGGGTAAGAGGTTGAGGGTAAGAGGTTGAGGGTAAGAGGTTGAGGGTAAGAGGTTGAGGGTAAGAGGTTGAGGGTAAGAGGTTGAGGGTAAGAGGTTGAGGGTAAGAGGTTGAGGGTAAGAGGTTGAGGGTAAGAGGTTGAGGGTAAGAGGTTGAGGGTAAGAGGTTGAGGGTAAGAGGTTGAGGGTAAGAGGTTGAGGGTAAGAGGTTGAGGGTAAGAGGTTGAGGGTAAGAGGTTGAGGGTAAGAGGTTGAGGGTAAGAGGTTGAGGGTAAGAGGTTGAGGGTAAGAGGTTGAGGGTAAGAGGTTGAGGGTAAGAGGTTGAGGGTAAGAGGTTGAGGGTAAGAGGTTGAGGTGGGTAAGAGGTTGAGGGTAAGAGGTTGAGGTAAGGTTGAGGGTAAGAGGTTGAGGGTAAGAGGTTGAGGGTAAGAGGTTGAGGGTAAGAGGTTGAGGGTAAGAGGTTGAGGGTAAGAGGTTGAGGGTAAGAGGTTGAGGGTAAGAGGTTGAGGGTAAGAGGTTGAGGGTAAGGGAGGTTGAGGTAAGAGGTTGAGGGTAAGAGGTGAGGGTAAGAGGGTAAGAGGTTGAGGGTAAGAGGTTGAGGGTAAGAGGTTGAGGGTAAGAGGTTGAGGGTAAGAGGTTGAGGGTAAGAGGTTGAGGGTAAGAGGTTGAGGGGTAAGAGGTTGAGGGTAAGAGGTTGAGGGTAAGAGGTTTGAGGGTAAGAGGTTGAGGGTAAGAGGTTGAGGGTAAGAGGTTGAGGGTAAGAGGTTGAGGGTAAGAGGTTGAGGGTAAGAGGTTGGGTAGAGGTTGAGGTAGAGGTTGAGGGTAAGAGGTTGAGGGTAAGAGGTTGAGGGTGAGAGGTTGAGGGTAAGAGGTTGAGGGTAAGAGGTTGAGGGTAAGAGGTTGAGGGTAAGAGGTTGAGGGTAAGAGGTTGAGGGTAAGAGGTTGAGGGTAAGAGGTTGAGGGTAAGAGGTTGAGGGTAAGAGGTTGAGGGTAAGAGGTTGAGGGTAAGAGGTTGAGGGTAAGAGGTTGAGGGTAAGGTTGAGGGTAAGAGGTTGAGGGTAAGAGGTTGAGGGTAAGAGGTTGAGGGTAAGAGGTTGAGGGTAAGAGGTTGAGGGTAAGAGGTTGAGGGTAAGAGGTTGAGGGTAAGAGGTTGAGGGTAAGAGGTTGAGGGTAAGAGGTTGAGGGTAAGAGGTTGAGGGTAAGAGGTTGAGGGTAAGAGGTTGAGGGTAAGAGGTTGAGGGTAAGAGGTTGAGGGTAAGAGGTTGAGGGTAAGAGGTTGAGGGTAAGAGGTTGAGGGTAAGAGGTTGAGGGTAAGAGGTTGAGGGTAAGAGGTTGAGGGTAAGAGGTTGAGGGTAAGAGGTTGAGGGTAAGAGGTTGAGGGTAAGAGGTTGAGGGTAAGAGGTTGAGGGTAAGAGGTTGAGGGTAAGAGGTTGAGGGTAAGAGGTTGAGGGTAAGAGGTTGAGGGTAAGAGGTTGAGGGTAAGAGGTTGAGGGTAAGAGGTTGAGGGTAAGAGGTTGAGGGTAAGAGGTTGAGGGTAAGAGGTTGAGGGTAAGAGGTTGAGGGTAAGAGGTTGAGGGTAAGAGGTTGAGGGTAAGAGGTTGAGGGTAAGAGGTTGAGGGTAAGAGGTTGAGGGTAAGAGGTTGAGGGTAAGAGGTTGAGGGTAAGAGGTTGAGGGTAAGAGGTTGAGGGTAAGAGGTTGAGGGTAAGAGGTTGAGGGTAAGAGGTTGAGGGTAAGAGGTTGAGGGTAAGAGGTTGAGGGTAAGAGGTTGAGGGTAAGAGGTTGAGGGTAAGAGGTTGAGGGTAAGAGGTTGAGGGTAAGAGGTTGAGGGTAAGAGGTTGAGGGTAAGAGGTTGAGGGTAAGAGGTTGAGGGTAAGAGGTTGAGGGTAAGAGGTTGAGGGTAAGAGGTTGAGGGTAAGAGGTTGAGGGTAAGAGGTTGAGGGTAAGAGGTTGAGGGTAAGAGGTTGAGGGTAAGAGGTTGAGGGTAAGAGGTTGAGGGTAAGAGGTTGAGGGTAAGAGGTTGAGGGTAAGAGGTTGAGGGTAAGAGGTTGAGGGTAAGAGGTTGAGGGTAAGAGGTTGAGGGTAAGAGGTTGAGGGTAAGAGGTTGAGGGTAAGAGGTTGAGGGTAAGAGGTTGAGGGTAAGAGGTTGAGGGTAAGAGGTTGAGGGTAAGAGGTTGAGGGTAAGAGGTTGAGGGTAAGAGGTTGAGGGTAAGAGGTTGAGGGTAAGAGGTTGAGGGTAAGAGGTTGAGGGTAAGAGGTTGAGGGTAAGAGGTTGAGGGTAAGAGGTTGAGGGTAAGAGGTTGAGGGTAAGAGGTTGAGGGTAAGAGGTTGAGGGTAAGAGGTTGAGGGTAAGAGGTTGAGGGTAAGAGGTTGAGGGTAAGAGGTTGAGGGTAAGAGGTTGAGGGTAAGAGGTTGAGGGTAAGAGGTTGAGGGTAAGAGGTTGAGGGTAAGAGGTTGAGGGTAAGAGGTTGAGGGTAAGAGGTTGAGGGTAAGAGGTTGAGGGTAAGAGGTTGAGGGTAAGAGGTTGAGGGTAAGAGGTTGAGGGTAAGAGGTTGAGGGTAAGAGGTTGAGGGTAAGAGGTTGAGGGTAAGAGGTTGAGGGTAAGAGGTTGAGGGTAAGAGGTTGAGGGTAAGAGGTTGAGGGTAAGAGGTTGAGGGTAAGAGGTTGAGGGTAAGAGGTTGAGGGTAAGAGGTTGAGGGTAAGAGGTTGAGGGTAAGAGGTTGAGGGTAAGAGGTTGAGGGTAAGAGGTTGAGGGTAAGAGGTTGAGGGTAAGAGGTTGAGGGTAAGAGGTTGAGGGTAAGAGGTTGAGGTAAGAGGTTGAGGGTAAGAGGTTGAGGGTAAGAGGTTGAGGGTAAGAGGTTGAGGGTAAGAGGTTGAGGGTAAGAGGTTGAGGGTAAGAGGTTGAGGGTAAGAGGTTGAGGGTAAGAGGTTGAGGGTAAGAGGTTGAGGGTAAGAGGTTGAGGGTAAGAGGTTGAGGGTAAGAGGTTGAGGGTAAGAGGTTGAGGGTAAGAGGTTGAGGGTAAGAGGTTGAGGGTAAGAGGTTGAGGGTAAGAGGTTGAGGGTAAGAGGTTGAGGGTAAGAGGTTGAGGGTAAGAGGTTGAGGGTAAGAGGTTGAGGGTAAGAGGTTGAGGGTAGAGTTGAGGGTAAGAGGTTGAGGGTAAGAGGTTGAGGGTAAAGAGGTTGAGGGTAAAAAGAGGTTGAGGGTAAAGAGGTTGAGGGTAAAAAGAGGTTGAGGGTAAAAAGAGGTTGAGGGTAAAAAGAGGTTGAGGGTAAAAAGAGGTTGAGGGTAAAAAGAGGTTGAGGGTAAAAAGAGGTTGAGGGTAAAAAGAGGTTGAGGGTAAAAGAGGTTGAGGGTAAAAGAGGTTGAGGGTAAAAAGAGGTTGAGGGTAAAAGAGGTTGAGGGTAAAAAGAGGTTGAGGGTAAAAGAGGTTGAGGGTAAAAAGAGGTTGAGGGTAAAAAGAGGTTGAGGGTAAAAAGAGGTTGAGGGTAAGAGGTTGAGGGTAAAAAGAGGTTGAGGGTAAAAAGAGGTTGAGGGTAAAAGGAGGTTGAGGGTAAAAAGAGGTTGAGGGTAAAAAGAGGTTGAGGGTAAAAAGAGGTTGAGGGTAAAAAGAGGTTGAGGGTAAAAAGAGGTTGAGGGTAAAAGAGGTTGAGGGTAAGGAGGTTGAGGGTAAGGAGGTTGAGGGTAAGGAGGTTGAGGGTAAGGAGGTTGAGGGTTAAGAGGTTGAGGGTTAAGAGGTTGAGGGTAAGAGGTTGAGGGTAAGAGGTTGAGGGTAAGAGGTTGAGGGGTAAGAGGTTGAGGGTTAAGAGGTTGAGGGTAAAGAGGTTGAGGGTAAGAGGTTGAGGGTAAGGAGGTTGAGGGTTAAGAGGTTGAGGGTAAAAGAGGTTGAGGGTAAAAGAGGTTGAGGGTAGAGGTTGAGGGGTAAGAGGTTGAGGGTAAGAGGTTGAGGGTAAGAGGTTGAGGGTAAGAGGTTGAGGGTAAGAGGTTGAGGGTAAGAGGTTGAGGGTAAGAGGTTGAGGGTAAGAGGTTGAGGGTAAGAGGTTGAGGGTAAGAGGTTGAGGGTAAGAGGTTGAGGGTAAGAGGTTGAGGGTAAGAGGTTGAGGGTAAGAGGTTGAGGGTAAGAGGTTGAGGGTAAGAGGTTGAGGGTAAGAGGTTGAGGGTAAGAGGTTGAGGGTAAGGAGGTTGAGGGTAAGAGGTTGAGGGTAAGAGGTTGAGGGTAAGAGGTTGAGGGTAAAGAGGTTGAGGGTAAAAAGAGGTTGAGGGTAAAAAGAGGTTGAGGGTAAAAAGAGGTTGAGGGTAAAAAGAGGTTGAGGGTAAAGAGGTTGAGGGTAAAGAGGTTGAGGGTAAAGAGGTTGAGGGTAAAGAGGTTGAGGGTAAAGAGGTTGAGGGTAAAGAGGTTGAGGGTAAGGAGGTTGAGGGTAAGGAGGTTGAGGGTAAAGAGGTTGAGGGTAAAAAGAGGTTGAGGGTAAAAAGAGGTTGAGGGTAAAAAGAGGTTGAGGGTAAAGAGTTTGAGGGTAAAAAGAGGTTGAGGGAAAAAAGAGGTTGAGGGTAAAAAGAGGTTGAGGGTAAAGAGGTTGAAAAGAGGTTGAGGGTAAAGAAAAGGAGGTTGAGGGTAAAGAGGTTGAGGGTAAAGAGGTTGAGGGTAAAAAGAGGTTGAGGGTAAAAAGAGGTTGAGGGTAAAAAGAGGTTGAGGGTAAAAAGAGGTTGAGGGTAAAGAGGTTGAGGGTAAAGAGGTTGAGGGTAAAGAGGTTGAAGCCCCACACGGGTTTGCTGATTTCCAGTCCTACAACCAATACAGAACTTTGGTTATATTATTAATGCTGTTTATTTACAGCTATCAACTTACATGAGAAAATTTTGAGCTGTCAAGAGTATGGGGTAGTACAGAATCTAGTCTGTATACCATGGCCTTCTTCTTTGATTTATGCATTTCCTCCAATAAGGCTCTGTAATTCTAATATCTGGTGTGCTCTTCCACACCCAGTAAATGACCCATTTTTTACCACTATAAAAGCAGAGATGGAACATGTCTCTTTGAATGACTCAATGATTTAATAATTATTAATGAGACATTATGCTTTTAAACATTGCTGGCAAATGATTAAGCTAAATGTTTGACATGGCTTTTAAAGGCCTGTAGCATGATGCTGCCTAGCAACTGAAATGTCATACACTTTTTCTGATACTTCGTGATGCAGATAAAATAACAAATATGGGTAAATAAACTCAGTGTCATTGATATGTCAAGGAGTTTTGTCATACTTAAGAGTTTTACATTTTCAGGGTATCCAAACTTTCAGTATTCCAAACCTGTACCCAGATACTCTTTACCATGTACACAATTCTCACCTGCAAAATCCTGGCAACTCCAGACATTTACATTCTAGATGTGAAGAGATTATCTTCCTGCATGCCAAATTAAAAACAGGGCTCTGCTGGGAGAACCCGTCATCTACAGGATATCTACAGGCATGGATGCTCCGGAAAAACAGTGCCAAGATATTGAGTAACTTGCACCAAGGTGAACAAGGTGAGCTGCAGGAGAAAGGTTAAGGACCTTTGCACAAAAACATGACCTGGAGGTCTGTTATCACTAACTTGAAAAACCAAAACCTTTCCCTTACACTACTGACAAATATGATGAGTAAGAATACAGCTGGACATTTGGAGCAATGTATTGTTTTCCCTCTGTTTTTCTCTGCAAGAAGTTCATGTAGCAATTAGAATTCTTAATAAACATTAGCTAAGTTCTATATCTGCTCCCCTTATTTAACTCTGTCTAAAAGAACATATTCATTTATTACTCTAATATTTCTATTAGTCAGTTATGTGTTGTTTAAGAGAATTTGAACTATTTTTAAAGTGCAAAGCAAGACTTTTCCCCAGTGGATGACCAAGTGTTGGTCCAAACAATGTAGGAGCCTGATGTTGTCATGAATAATAACCTCTTGGTTTTTCCACACTTGTCATTCCCATGCACCTTACTGCAGTTTAAGGGAAGCAGTGGTAATGCTGAGAGACAGCTTTGGGAATCCAAAGGCCACGATGACTAGGGAGATACAAGATTATTAGTTTGATAGAATTAAACCTCTCACAGGTTCTAATAAATAATTGAAGGCAGATCATGGTTTTCCTAAGCTCTGTTTGAGTTGCACTGTGTCAATAAAGACAAAGACTTAATTTAAGCCACATTTGTGCTCTCCTGTCCCACTTTCTGGTGCTTACTCTGCAGAAAAATATATAGAAAGGTAGGAAGTTTCTGTTCATGCTTGCAACCAACCACTCAAAATAACCTGGTATTGAGTACTGCCATGAAATAATTATTTCTCCAGTAAGAACAGACAATCACACACCAGGACAGTGGTGGCTATCCACTGGGCTATGGACAGATGTGACACTGCCTTTTGTCACATTACATAACAGAGATCAAAAGCACCACAGCCACTTAAAACCATCTTGATCCCCTGAGGAGGCACTGAGTTGTCCAAGAATGGTGACACACAAATTGAGGGACAAGTTAACTGCGAGACAAAGTTGGTCACGCAGTCTCTGGGTTACTATGTTTTTGCTGATTAAACACAGATGAATTAATTGAGTTTTGTGCCTAGGCTGGTTTTCTGTGAAATGGTCTGCCTTCAGACCAAGGGCACAATCTCAGCAAGGTTGGCTACTCAGTGGCTTCTCCTGTGTGCTACCAGAGAACAGTAATTCAGGTATGTTGAAAGAGCCAGGTGAGCAAACTGCACACTAAGGCCAATGTGAACCACAGTTCCCCCTGGATTTATTTTACAGTTCAAGATCTGACAACTGAAAGAAAAGCCTCTGGAAAATACCAAGACATGAAATGGTTTCCTGAGCCAACAAGACAAGAAATGTGGCCCTTCCCTCACCTCATTTTAAATTTTTTGCCTATCCTGGGGCACAAGAATAGAAATTGTAGTCACCAACACATTAAACCGTGATCCTTTAAGAAAGACTGCCATCTCCTGGTTTCTTCCACAACAGCCTTCCCTGGGAAAAAAAAGAGTCAGTTTAGTTAAAGCTTATGGTTGATCATAAAGTCATGCTTGCTCTGAACCTTTAAGGGAAAATGTCACAGTTAATAAAGGACAGGCAAGTGAAAGCTGGAAAGGCTAATGCATTATGACTGCACGATATAGGTTAAGCCAACGTGTGCAATAATTATAACTATCACAGCTTGACACAGTTTATAAAGGGCTGAACCGTAAAAGCTCAGAACCCAGTAATACAAGCCACTTAAACATTCTCTTCTGAAGTGCTGACTCTCCAATCTTCTGCTGACTTTCAATCAGAAAAAACAATATTACATAATGGTTGATAAGAACCAATCTTTCTCATTCTCAGGGATATTAAATCACCTTTAAATGCCAATCTGAAAGGGTTTTAGGAGTAAAAAGGGACTGGTACCATGTTTAAGGACATGCAGAATTATGCACAGTAGGCAACTACTGTAAAAATATGGATGTACAAGCATAATAATGATATTGGGCAAGGGAGGGGTAAGCCACTCCAAAGAAAACATGAGAATGAACCCTTCTGATATTTTCTTAAAGTTCTTCAAGAATAAGCTAAAATGACAGCCAGCTGGAGGTATCACAGATTATTTGACATGGTCTGTTCCCTATTAAGTCTTCTCTCTCCAGGATGATGAGAATTTGTTCCCACTAGATGTATGCTTTGCAATAAAATAGTACTTTTCTATTACTTGTATATTTGAATTCTGGTGGGTAAGAATAACACACTTTTGTTTAATCAATATCGCAACAGTGCCCAGAGCTCCCTGAGACACATGGGCCTTCTCTGTCCAACACAGACTCTATCTCTTTAGGTCCCATGCAAATACCCATTTTAAAATAGTTCTTTATTCAAGGCCTTACAATCTAAACACAAACAGGCAATGGGAGTGAAGAGGTATGGCTATCCCCATCTTACTGATGAAGATATTCCCCTGTGTGGATGACACAAACAAAACAAGAATGACCACTTAAGGTAGCAGGAGCACCCACAACTCAACAAGACATTGAGGTCTGTCCTCACAAGTTCCACACTTGGGATGTCTTCAAGGAAACAAACATTTAAAGCATAAATGTTACTTTGAACACAGGCACACTCCACATTATTGAATTCAGAGGCCTGAGCTCAAGGAGTTGAATTACAACTAGAAGAATGCTAATACCATTCTTTAATCAATGGGGTTTTTTAAATTCAAGATTTTAAACCCCATCTGCATCAAAGCAAGAATTTCATATGGTTTAGAAGAAAGCTAAAGGGCATTTCAAACTGTTACACAGAGAAAATATTACTCTTCAGCACAAAAAGGTGCTGAACATTTTAGGAAAAAAAGTGACAAATCAGCTCATATTATCTGGAAGTTTTTCACAATAATTACCATTCCATCCTTCTATAAGCTTTAAGACTTCCAGGTAAATGTGTGAAAATTAACGTTACTGAAGAAAACCCAGAAATATACGGCACTTGGTTCTCCATCATCTTTTTCATTAACAATTTCAGAAACACAGGATTACTATTCAAGGAAGTAAAACCTGATTCCAAATTTCAGAACTGCTGCGCTGTGTCCACTCTACTCCGGCCGGGGGAGCAGGACCGACAGCAGCAAGCCCCAACACAGCCAGCACAGGGGGGCACCCTCCAGATCCACCACGGGGTCCAGAGTGCGCGTAGCAGGAACTCACAGAAGGAGGTGGCAGCAGCAGCAACACCCAGTCCAGGGGAGCCAGCACAGAAAAAGACACCGAGCTAGCGATGACCTGGGTTTATAAAGGGGGAGAATGGGGGTGGAGCCAAACCACGGCCCAATGGGAGAACAGGGGGCGGAGAATACAAAAGAGTGACATGCAGATGAACCAATAGAATTGACCAGGGGGAGGGACCCTGGCCCCTAGACCAATCACTTGACGGCTGTGGTAGAAGATTCTGGAAGAAAGGGAGGGGCCGCCGAGTGATGGACAGGGGCTCAGGGAAGAGTTATGGGAATGAATCAGCAAAAATGAAAACAACTGGGGATTGACAGAAACTGAGGGGGAGGGAAAAACCAGCGCAGAACCATATGACCGGGGGTGAACAGAACAAACCAACTTTGACTTAAATATCAATATGAAACCAAAAGACGCCCCACAACAAGAACCTACTTTTAAAAAGCAATTAAAAAATTATAAACGGCATGAGAGAATTTTCTTATAAATGTTCAGCAAGGTGGAGAAAATTTTGCAGTGAAACAGTGTTCCAGGATAGGTAAATGAAGGAACGAACATGATGAACACTTAAAAAAAAACCAAAAAAAAACCAAAAAAAAAAAAACCAAAAAAAAAAAACCAAACCTCAATCCCTGATTCTCTTTCCTCTTCAGATAAAGGCATTTGTGTGTTGGAGCTCTCTCACAGCGAGGGTGACATCTTGCGTTCATTCCAGCCACAAACTGCCACTAATCAGCCTCCACCCAGCTGCTATGCACCCAGAATATCCCTCACCTTCAAATTTTATCTTCAAAAGAGCTGGAAAGAATTTTAGCTGACCCTATATATTTCCCTTACAGTATCAGATTTCATACTCTCTTTGAGTTTAATCATGACTTTATATCATTTGAAAGAGTTATTTTAAATGAAGATCTGTAAATTACAAAGCTATATATAAGACACACTCATTCTGAAGAGGAGACAGTAATACATTTACTAGGATCCTTTAAATTAATGAGGGCACTGTAAAAGGAATGCCTTTTATGCCTGAGAAAAATATTATTTTAAGGGTTATGAACCTGTCAGTCTGTAAGTTATAAACCAGTTGCTATAGCTTCAGTTTGATTAATCTGCTAATAAATCACTTGATCCTACTTGTAGCCTTTGCAGCATTTTGAGAAACCTTCACTAAGTTTTTTAAAAACAGGAAAATGTTAAAAATTGGATCATTGTAGGTAAAAAAAGAATATTGTGAATTTACATTCTGTGTTCATAAAAGTAGCTGTAGCTTATTGCCATGTGCAAAACAAGCTATTTATCAACACCTGCTAGAGTTTGTGGAACAGGGGAAACAAACCTGTAAACAGCCTCTTAAACTGGAACAGAAAATGTTTGATTACTGTTTCATCTGATTCAGAAAAGCAGCTTCTGAGCACTCCAAAAATGTTTTGTAAGTTTAAATTGCAAATGTCAGAAACAAACTTTAAATAAAAATAAAATGAAGTAAATAAAATAAAATAAAATAGAATCTAAACTCTTCAGCTGTGTGCCATGCATAATTTTGCAGTTCAGTTGTCCTCATAGTACCCTCCTGCCTGCCAGTGGTACATTACAAACTGTGCACTGCTCTTGCACTATGTATTTTTTGTTCTCTCATTGCCTCTGTGAGGATAAAAATGTGTATGGCACCTTGTTTTCCTGAAGACTTTTTGTTTGCAGTGTGTAGGTGATAAACATAAAATAATCTCTTACTGCAAGGAAGAACATTTCCTACAAGGTGTCATTTCCTGGATTTTGGTCCTCTGTGTACAGTCAAAGAGGACATCAGGAGATCATGCATTAGAATACCTGCAATGGTTTCAGTTCCAGCTGTAAAATATGAGCTGAATGAGAAATAAAAAATGCACTGATGTGGTATGAACCCAGCTCTACTGCCATGTCCACACAGTGCTGCTGCTGTCAATTACAACTGAGACCAGACTGCCACATGGCACAAGGGAGACAGTAGCTGAAAGCAGCATTAAACCAAACCCCTAAAAAGATGTGATTGTGATAGCCTACCTGTCGGGTCTCCTGCCCACCCAGGGACACCAGATGTCGGGTCTCCTGCCCACCCAGGGATGCCAGATGTGGGGTTTCACCCCTGGATTGGGGTGACCCCAAAAGATGGAAAAGTCCCTCCTCCAACCCGTGCCTTCGAAGAAAGACTCAGTAGTCTTCTGTTGTCTGTTCTCAAGGTAGTTTATTGTCGGTTATCTAAAAGATTCTTCTCCTGAGCTGCTGTGGCCCGTTCATCAGCTCAGACAAAGGCACACTGCCCTCCCAGGGGGCTGGTGCCATCTTTTATATCATATATTACATACTACATGTTTATACCTTTTCCCCAATACCTACTATCTATATTGAATGGTGACTTTCTACTCTAAACCAATCTGTGAGTGCCAACATCACCAAAGACATGGAGGCTAGGAAGGAGAAAGAAAGAGGACAGGGCACACCCAAATCCCTCCATCTTAGAGCCCCTGACCCCCATGTACAAAACTTGGACCCCTGCGTACAAGGCTTAAAACCCCCCTGTACAGCACTCAGAAATCCTACCCTTTACTTCGTGACTACTTCTACTACAATATCTAAACTTTTGTGACTTCTTGTTCTTCCTGCAAAGTTGGTAAACTGTTCCATGGGTCAGATTCAAAGCCACAGGGGTCTCTGGCTGCATGCCAGGGTCTCAGATGCTTTTGACCTGGGTCTGGAACGTCCGAAAATGTCTGTGGGACATTCTGAGTTCCGACACCTACCCTGCTTTTTCTAAACATGGGTACCTCACTCTCCTTGTAAGCCATGCTTTGAACTCCCTCACAGGTCCAGAGATATTCAGTGATACTCTATAAAGACATGATTTGTACCAGCAATTTCTAACTCACATTAACATTGACATGTTCTATAAATCAAGCCATCTATTCTCTCTGTGATGTATCTGAATATATCTGTATCTATGCCATTTATATCAGTTCAGGTTTGGGTTACTTTCCTCTGTCAAAGTCCACATTTCAGAATTATACATCTCCACTAAATTAGAAAATTTATTATTTCTACAGACACCTTTGTATCCATCATTTGCATATGTACACAGACTGGTAAGGAAGACACATTTTAAAAAAATCTGATTTTAAACAAAGTCCTTCTGTATTACTGTGTGACAGATAAATTTGCATTTGCATAACATGGCAAATAATAAGCTGCTAAAAATTAAAAGATGGCTCTGAACAGTTTTCCAGTTTGTGGCTTCAAGCAATAAAAGCTTCAGTTTTCTGGTTCAGAACTTTTAGAAGAATGGTGCAGATGTTCATAAATTACATCAGTGTTGATTTTTTCATGTCCAACCTAAGACATCAAAAAAACATTTCTTCAAAAATTCTGATTTCTGAAAATAAAACTTGTCTTCTTTAATTCAGCTCTGTACGCAAAATCCTGTGTTAAAAAATGACTACCCAGTTTCATTTCATGACCTTTTCTAGATGGGGTTGTGTCACCTTTTGTATAAATTACACCTTTTACTTGAAATGATACAACTGTGTGGGGGGATAGAATGGAAATAGTATATAAAGTAATCTTACCCCTAAGGAGTTGCAGCTGGGCTAATTATCAAAATGAGAGGGCCTAACCTTGACAAGCCACAGCTGTAACTAGTAAGAACAATAGGAGTTATAAAAGAGTGGGTTGGCTTGTTAAGAGGCCACGCCTTAAAACAGGAAGGGAACTGGAGTCCGTTGGTTACCTGGTGAGAGAGGAAGGATGTGCTCGGAGGCGCTGCTCACCAGAAAACACTGAATAGGTATGAAACTTTGCTAAGAAAGAGGTGAGAGCATAAAATTCTTGTTAAATATATGCATATATGACAAGACTACTGAAATCAATGACTACTTCTGTGTTACATTTTAATCAACACAAGTTAGTTTATGGTAAGTAGACACAAATATTCTGAATTTGGCTGTAAGGATGAGTTAACTCTGGGAGATAAAATACTGACATTGGCAGCCCGTTAAAAATATTCACCGTTATTTCATATGGAGTTATTCAGCTCTATAAAGGTTTTAGTCACACAAAACACGTTTCTCTACAAACCTTTCTGCAAGATCATGGGCAGAAAATTTGGGACATTTTGACAACAATTCAATAACCATTTGAGAAAATCCTATTGTTAGTAATGATTGCCTGATAACTCAAGCAATTAGGAATGAGTGTATTGGACAAAAATGACACTTGTACTAGAAGGGATTCATATGCTATCTAAGAAATGCCAAAATTCAGAGAAAAACTATTAACACGAGTAAGTGGTTTAAATTACTGTCTAGACTTGTCACAATAATATCATTATTATCTTTTGAGTCTTCTTTTTTTTTTTTTTTCTGGTGATTTTCCACGATAACAGCTTGAAGAAAAACAAATAGATGCTAAAAGAAGAAAGTTCAAAAACATGTTCTGAAATTTACAGAGAAGCACATTTGTTTGTTGACTCTAAGTAACATGTTTTACAAGATATTGACAGAAAGCAATTTTGGAGCTCCTGATAATTTGCCCCATAAAAAAAAAAATCTGTAATTTCTGAATTCTGATACAGAATGCTTTGACATCTGTGTACACAGATGCAAGACCATCTTTTGTCTATAAAGTTTTCCTTGTGTGCCATGCTGATTGTAGCCAGCAGAGCAGGTCAGTGTGACCTGACATAACTGTTCAGGACAGTTTATCAATGTGGGCCTTGTGCCACACTAATGCAATTTCACAAAGACTTGCCAAGTCAGCAGAACCCAGCATGGACACTGAGGTGAGTTCTTTGTATAAAGGCTTTTACCTGACCAGAGTTTCCAGGTCCTAATTCTTGGCAGAGCTGGGGGTGTGATGACATGTGTGAAAGCAAAAATAGTGATGATCCTGGCACTACTGGTTAAGATGGGAACAGGAAGACCATGCCATGCCCAAAGGATGTGACTTTGTCCTCCCTCAGTGTATTAGTGTCAGCTCCCTGCTGTCCAGCTCTTTATACATTTTATCTGCACAATGACCTCATTCCAGAAAGAAGCACTGCCCGGGTTAAATCTGGATCCAAATAGTAAACTTAGCCACATCCATATAAATCAGTACAGATTAGGAAGAGCAAACCCATGTCTACTTAAAAATACATTCTGCAAATACAATATAAGGTAGCCAGGGAGAAAATAGACACAAAACCTAAATTACACTGAGATGCAGTAAGGAACTTTCACCTGCTTAAAATTAAGCAAGCAAAATTGAGTTCCTTTGGAGTCTGTACCAAAAGCCTTTCTTGCTGAGGATGGATCAGTTTAGTTTCAAATGCAGCTGATGGAAATAGCAATAATCCATTCAACTTATTAAAGCAGTGGCAGACATGTCAGCCAGTCTGGACAGGATGGCATGGTTCACAGTCTGAAGCCCTGGTAAGACAAATTTAATTCTCATCCTGGTGATCCAAACGACCTATGGAAGCCAATAGTTACAGATGGTGAAAAATTACTTTCGTTACTTAATATAGATTAAGTTCCGCAGTTTATTCTGTGTTACAGCAAGGTATCAAGGGCTGAACTCGCTCAGTTTGTAGTCTCAGAAGGCGCTGGTTTCAGGTGGCAAAGCAAATCCCTGCGCTGTCTGTGCCCTCTGCTGTCAGGAAGCAGGCGGTGGGCGCTCTTTGGGGGAACAGGGCAGTGACTCTGCCTCTGTATTTGGCACTGGTGATGCCACACCTCGAGTGCTGTGTCCAGTTCTGTGCCCTCAGTTCCAGGGCACCGAGGGGCTGCAGGGAGTGCAGAGTAAGGCAGTGAGGCTGTGCAAGGGGCTGATGAGCAGCGCTGAGGGAGCTGGGCGTGTTTAGCCTGGAAAAAGGAGCTTCGGGGAGCCCTTCTGCCCTCCAAAATCCCTGACAGGAGGGGCAGCCGGGGGCGAGCCCTGCTCCCAGGCTACAGGACAAGACTACACGGCTTCAAGCTGCACCAGGGGAGGTTTAGGTTGGATATTAGAAAGAATTTCTTCACAAATGGTGATTAATCATTGGAATGAACTGCCCAGGAAGGTGGTGGAATCATCATCCCTGGAGGTGTTTAAGGAAAGCCTGGACGTGGTGCTCAGTGCCACGGGGTGATTTTGGTCGCAGGTTGGACTCGATGATCTCAGAGTTCTTTTCCAACCTAACTAATTCTTTAATTGTGTCTCTTTCTCCCGCTGAACACATGTAACCATGCGTGGAGGCAGCACCACCGGGCAGACGGGTGTTGTGAGGCGGGCGGGGGGGTCTGTGTGGGATACGGCGAGCCCCCTCCTCAGGGAAACCCGGGGCGTGTTCCGTGTCGGCGGCTGAGAACGGGACCGGCAGCGGGACCGGGATTGGGGCGGGAACCGAGGCCGGGATTGGGGCGGGAACCGAGTCAGTGAGCGGGCAGGGATCGGGGCCGGCCTCCGCGCGGCGCTGCCTCCGCCGGGCCCCCAGAGGGCGCTGCCCGGTGCCCGTGAGGCCCCGCGGGCGGCGGTTCCGGCGGGTCGGGTCGCGGCCTCCCCACGTGTGCCGGAGCGCGGGGTTCCCGCTGCCGCGATGTCGGTGCCGGCTGCTGCCAGCAACCTGCCCATGCGGCTGCTCCGCAGGAAGATCCACAAGCGCAACCTGAAGCTGCGGCAGCGCAACCTGAAGCTGCGGGCGGCCCAGGGGGCAGGTACGGGCGGGCGGCGCCGCGGAGCCTCTCCCCGGCTGAGCGCCGGCGGAGCCGTGACTAACTTTGTGTTCTCTTCCCTCTCTCTCCTCCTTCTGTCTCCGTCTCCGCCGTGCAGTGCCCTCGCCGAGCGAGGCGGCTTCTCAGGGAGCCCCGGAGGAGGAGGAGGTGGAGGAGGCGGCGGTGCCAGAGGAGGGTGCAGCGGCCGAGGAGGGCGCGGAGCCTGCGGACGCAGCCGGACCCCGCAGCGGGGAAAAGAAGAAAAAGAAGAAGAAGAAGAGAAAAGCGGTGGCCAACGGAGGAGATGGTGCGTGTTCTTAGCGAAGACAGCGTGTCTCCCAGGGCTGAGTTAGTCTGGGAGACCCCACAAGCGCCTCCTTAGGGTTCCCGCGGCGTCGGGGAGTTTGAAATGCCATGTGCCGGTCAGGTGTGCGCTATAAAGTCCCCTGAGCTCTAAAGATTTACATGTTTCATTCCAGCTACGATATTTGAATTCTTAATTCATACTAGTAGCTAATTTATTTGTTCTATAGGATTGTGTTTTGTAACGTTGACTGGCTGTTTTGCCTGTTTGTTATTCAAATACATGCCCTGTGTTTCAGGCTCTGGTAGATGAGTGCTCTCTGTACTTGGCTGTGCAGCCAGTACAGCTTTTTAGCAATATGTCCAGCCTTTGGCAACGTTTATATATCATGAAACTGAAGTATACTGGAAAACTAGCAAAAAACCTGAAAAAGCACCACACAAATATTGCTAGGTTTGCATATGTTTTTATATGCACAGATTTATAGATACATATCTAGACATATATGAAGAATAGAAGCTTTCAAAATGTATTTGATTTTTGGGACCTGCATCATGGTTATGCCAATGAAGAGATGCTTTCATCTCTGAAGATTCACGTAGCTAAAATGCAGCTTCTCACATATCCTGAGCACAGAGGGTGTAGAAAATTTGGTGTCTGCATTGCCGACATGAAGGACTTTTCTTACCTGTTTAAGGACAATTTTTCTTGCTTCCACACGAGATGTCATATGATATATGTCAAGCTACACTGTTTCACTGTGGAAAGTGGGCTGTGTGGAAGAAACTTGAGGAATTTTTGCTCTGTGTCTTAGAAAATTCTATAGAAACCTTGTCTCTCCTCCAGCCCCCTTCCACTCCATGGAAAATCGTGATCTTTGTACATGGTTTACAGACTAAAGGAAATTCAGTCTGCGGAACAGCTTTTCATGATAACCATGACCTTTGTATTTCTAACTGACTTGTCTTCTGTAAAAATAACACTCCAGATACAGAAACCAAAAAAGCGAAAACAGAAGAAGATGAATCTGCAGAGGTCGAAAATGGAGATAAGCAGGACTCTGGAGAGAAAGAAGTGGAAGAGGAGGAGGAGGATGAAGTGCCCAGTTTGCCACTAGGTGTAACAGGTATCTTGTGTTCTCTTTTTCATGCACAGGCAAAATCCCAACGTCTGACACTTCCCTTCCAGAGCAAGTTGCAGGTTTCAAGTGAGCTTTGTGAGTCAGGTGTTTGGATATATGATGTGACACTGGCAGCTCTACAGCTCGCACCCGCTTGCTGTTCTTGGAAATTTGCATTATATACACATCTGTTGGTCCTACAATTGTGAAGGTGGTTTTTAAACCTATATACACATATGCTTATCTGTAAAGGAAGAAGTCCATGAAGAGCAAGCTGGAGGTGTAGAACTAGTAAATCTTCATTTTTATTAACTCTCTGTAGTTTTCTTATGAACTCATTAATACAGAGTATTTTGCCAGTGTCTTTGGATTTTGTGGTAGAATGCAATAAGAAGAAGTCCTTTGATTTTTTTTTTCCCTATAGATCAGTTTGAAGTGGTTAATATCAGATGGTAGAAAAAATAGATAAAATAAGTTTAAATATTTTTCATTTTACCCCTCACTTCAGGTGCTTTTGAAGACAATTCCTTTGCTTCTCTGGCTGGTTCTGTCAGTGAGAATACATTGAAAGGCATAAACGACATGGGGTTTACACACATGACCGAAATTCAACATAAAAGTATTAAGCCTCTTCTGGAAGGCAGGTAAGAAATAGGGCTTTTTAGTCACTCTGATGACCCCAGATGTTTTGTAAATTTTCCTGGCAA
Source organism: Motacilla alba alba (assembly GCF_015832195.1). Classification (NCBI taxonomy): domain Eukaryota; kingdom Metazoa; phylum Chordata; class Aves; order Passeriformes; family Motacillidae; genus Motacilla; species Motacilla alba. The sequence continues at coordinate 8,450,185 of NC_052022.1, forward strand.
GCTACATACATGAATCATAAAATCAAATCGTGGTATCATTAAGGTTGGAAAAGACCTCTGTGATCGTTGAGGCCAGCCTTTCACTGGCTGATTGCTGTGACTGGTCTCTGCCAGCAAGCTCCTAGTACCAACTCCACTGGTCTTCTTTAAGCCACGTTAGTTTTTTACATTGTCAGCATGGATCAGAGTGAGATTGCTCTTCTCTTGCTATGGTCAACTAAATACTTCTTTTTCTATTGCTGCTTCCAGGGATATTTTAGCAGCTGCAAAAACAGGCAGTGGAAAAACACTTGCATTTCTCATTCCTGCAGTAGAGCTCATCTACAAGCTGAAATTCATGCCTAGGAATGGTAAGGCTCTTCATTTCACAGCTGAATTTTACTGCAAAGTAGCCGTTTAAGGGGTTGGATGAGTTGTAACTGACTCTCTGGTTGATGTATTTTTTAGGAACTGGTGTTATTATTCTTTCTCCCACTCGAGAGCTGGCTATGCAAACCTATGGAGTTCTTAAGGAACTTATGAATCATCACGTTCATACCTATGGTCTGATTATGGGGGGCAGTAACAGATCAGCAGAAGCACAGAAGCTTGGAAATGGAATCAACATCATTGTAGCCACACCAGGAAGACTGCTGGATCATATGCAGGTAGATGCAAGATTGATGTCTAATCTGGTTGCTTGTTGAAACATGATAAAATTCCTTTCCCTGTCTGACTGTGAGTTTGTTATTCTTCTAGAACACTCCAGGTTTTATGTACAAGAACTTGCAGTGTTTGGTAATTGATGAGGCAGACCGAATCTTGGAGGTTGGATTTGAAGAAGAAATGAAACAGATCATAAAACTTTTACCAAGTAAGAAAAAAGAAATCGATCTTTCCTGAAAATCACTAGGCTAACATTATGTCTTCTTTCTGACTCTATTAAAGGAGATGTTATTAATTTTTATAGTTCTGTAAATGAACTTGATAGTGGTTTTCTTGCTCGATCCTTTTTTTTTTGCTAGCTAGTATGTATTACTTATTCAACATCATTTATCTGAAGAACAGTTTTCAAATGCTCTTCAGAGATACAATTCTGTTCATATAAAATCCTTTTAGTTCAATGTTTCAATTTTCTCATTCATTTTCCTCTGCGTGTTTATTTCCTGCAATTCATTATTTCCTAATAAGGTTTAAATTCAAGGAAAAAGGGCTTCTGACTTGCAGTTCGATCTTTTTTGATACCTCCAATACCAGTATCTTGAAGAAGTTTAAGTATTTACCGTAAATTTTTCTTTTCCTAATTTTCATTTAACTATTCCTTGTAATTGATGTATTAAACACAATTTGAATTGTTTTTTTAAACAAAAGTATTCCTGGAAATGAATTTCAAATTAGAAGATGGATCTTGGTTTTGTTTTGTGTCTGAATTGGATTGCAAATGATTATTAACATTTTTACAGAGAAAGAACACTGTGTTTTGATAGCAGTTAGGATTTTGGGGGTGGGGACAGCTGAAATAAACACGGTGTACACCCCATAATACAACTACACCTCTTTCTGTGTCAGTAGCAGTATGGTTGAATTAGAATTTAGTTGGAAGATTTGCCCAGGGAAGTTTGCAGTTAATTTTACAAAATTGCTATTTGAATTCTTCTTTAAAAAGTGAGGCTGTCTTTCAAATGTTTTCCAGAGCGCAGACAGACGATGCTTTTTTCTGCCACACAAACCAGAAAGGTCGAAGATCTGGCCAAGATTTCTCTGAAGAAAGAGCCACTGTATGTTGGGGTTGATGATAACAAGGAGACAGCAACTGTAGATGGTCTGGAACAGGTAAGACAAACATTAGTGGGAGGGTTGAGATCTCTGAACACACCGAGCCCTATGGTTTTTACCTGGGATGCTTCAGATGTATAACTGTTTGGTGAGGTTTTTTCACAAAGAAGCCCTTCCCTGATGTAATTGTGTTCCTAAGCCACAAGTTTGCTCCTTTCTACTTTTATTTAACAATGTTTAAAATTTTTGCAGGGTTATGTGGTCTGTCCATCTGAAAAAAGATTCCTGTTGCTCTTCACATTCCTCAAGAAGAACCGGAAGAAGAAACTGATGGTATTTTTTTCTTCATGTATGTCAGTGAAGTACCACTATGAATTACTCAACTACATTGATCTGCCTGTTTTGGCCATTCATGTAAGTATCTTATTCATTGATTTATTTGGAGCTATTCTGATAACACCTGTAAACTCTTGATAGCTTTACATTTGCCTGGTTTGTTTCAGTCCAGTTTCTCATAAACAGACAGCCTGCTCACAAAACTGATGATGGTCTTGATTAGTCTGTAGAGGAAGGAGATAAAACAAAGACTATATAATAATGCTTCAGTAATCAGACTTGGTATTTTTTGAACCAGTGCTGAACACTGATACTAATTTATGCTCTCTGTGTAGCAGCATTTCTGTTTTCTTCCAAGAAGTTTCCTTTCACAAGAACTGAAATTCAGTATGTGGAGAGAATTTCTTGTCAGAGAAGTCCAGAGTCTGATGCCTGAAGTGTTTGATGCTTTTTCTAAGGCCTGGGTGATGTTTGGATTTACTATGCCAATTCTTAGCATTTGGATGAGCATTGTAAATTTTTTGTCAAAACCAGAAAATGCACAGTTTAGAACAAAGAATTGACTGAAAGTCTGTGAAACAGTTGCAACTAATCACAAATGTCCTTTTTTTTTTTTTTGTCTGGGGGGGAAATGTGTTGCTATTCTTTGATAGAACTGTGACAAGTGTCGGTTTGGTTTGGCTGTTTACTTTTATAACCTGTAATCTGTCTAACATATTGCCAGACTTGCAAATGTCCTTTTTCTGAGCTTGAAGCATGTGTGTTGTGCTCATGAGAAGAATGTTTATGCAATTTTTAATGTTTTGGGAGATACATTGTAACTTCTGAGGGATGCTGCTTCTTGTAACCTTGTGTGGTTTGTGTTTTTCTTTGTTTCTTCACTGCAGAATGGTCCTGCTTGGTCTGTACAAAACCATGATTTGGAAAGATGCCTCAAATTTCTTTTCTAGTTGATAATTCATCCCCGCTGTGTTTGTTTCCTTCCAGGGCAAGCAGAAACAGACCAAACGTACTACAACGTTTTTCCAGTTCTGTAATGCAGAGTCTGGGATACTGCTGTGCACTGACGTGGCTGCCAGAGGATTGGACATTCCTGAGGTTGACTGGATTGTCCAATATGACCCTCCAGATGATCCAAAGGTACGTTAAGGAAATAGACAAGTGTCACAGCAAGAAATCAAATTCTGACTACAAACTTAGTTGCAGAGAAGAGCTGAAACTGCTGCTTGAAGGAGGGCAGGATTCAGCCATGGTCATATCCAGCTGTTGGTTTCCTTCACTGCCCCTCACCAGCTCCTAGGAATTGCTGCTCCTAGCCAAGACCTTGGTTGTCTTCTTAATAAGTGCATTTTAAAATATTGTTTGTGCTGTGAAAATAAAATCTAACCAGGTAAACAACCAAACACTTCTCAAGAGGAGTGTGAATTTACATATGCATCCTTGAGCTTTTCTAGTTGAAATTTGCTTTTTGTTTAAAGATAATATTCTTACTTGAATAAAAGTCTACTGTAAACAAGGGAAATTCAAAAATCTCTAAAATCAAGGTTTAATTTTCAGTTACTCTGGACTAAGATTTTTTTTCTTCAGTAAAAGATAGAGTGCTTTAGTCAGGGTCTCTGTCTTAGCCTAATGTTGCTTTGCACCTTCAGCATTTGTTTTCCCTTATCCATGCGTCAGTGCCAAGAAATAGTCATTACCACATAGTGAATGATGTATTACATTATATTGAGGTTAACTTTGGTGTAATTTTTGTTGATGATTAAGATTGCCTGACCTTGTTGTCTGTTTCTCTTTCCCAAAGGAATATATCCATCGTGTTGGTAGGACTGCCAGAGGAATAAATGGTAGAGGACATGCTCTGCTCATCTTACGACCAGAAGAACTGGGCTTCCTTCGTTATCTGAAACAAGCCAGGGTAAACTTCTGTCCAGTTTTTAAAGGCAAAACTTTGGTTTGGTTTGGTTTGGTTTTTCAATGAACACTCTCATGTTGTTTAATTCAGAAAGAAGATCAGTCTTCTTTTAAAGGTAATCATTTTAACAGAACTGCACAGAGCTGCTTGGTTGCTCTCCTTTTGGACTTGTTTTGTGACTTTAATTAAAAAGTGATTTAACTTCTAAAGCAAAAGTGGTAAAAAATGGTGTCATACTGAGTGTCTCTATTACTCTGGCTTAAAGGAAGTGATAATACTGTCATATTGATGTAAAGGCACTTTCCAGATACAGCTGTGGTATTAAAAAATCTGTTATCTAGCTGATTGTTTTCTATTTGTCCTTGTTCTTAAACACATTCACTATATTTACACAGTGTAAACAATGTTGATACTTCATTTCTTCTTTTGTTTTAAAGGTACCACTAAGTGAATTTGAATTTTCTTGGTCAAAAATATCAGACATCCAGTCTCAGGTATGACATGTTTTTACACTTCGGCTACTTTGAATATCTTTATTATAATTTGCATGGAGAATGTTGCGGTCTATAATGACTGCAAATCAAAAATATGTGTGCTTCTTAAGGAATATGAGTATATAAGCCCGTGTGTATTTTTAATTATCTGGTGTTAAGAAAGCTCAACATCAGCTAAAATTCTTTTGTGCTCCTGTGCTACCAAAATAGCCAAGGAACACAGAGTTGAGGGGACTGGCATAGATAATTCTGAAGATGTGAGTTTCTGTTGTTGATTACTTTTGTGAATCATTCTTTTGATAAGAGTCCTGTAAAGTTTCTTTGCAGTAACTTGAATTTAAGCTTGCAAGTACAGGATGCAGTGGAGACAGTCCTTACAGAGAGAGGTTCCTAATTAAGGGTAATCAGGAAGAAGTGGTGCCTAATGTAGCTTATTTTTAGAATGCTGAGTTAATGTACTTTTACCATCAAATGAAACACTGGGAGCTATTGAGTATTAGGAACTTGGCCCACATCAGGTAAAATGATAGTTTACCCTGGTGTATATTCATTTTTGGTTTAGAATTAATACTGCTGATTTCACAGTGCATTGGTACCATAATAGATCAGACTGCATGGAATCACACAGTTAGATGTCAGGCTGGCAGTTCTCATACACATGGTTTCCTGGTGTGGCTGTAGGTGTATTGTCCTTGATTAACTTCTTTGGGACAACCCAGTGTAATATTTCTGTAAGTTTTCATACTGCTGAGGCTTTGTACTCTAAGTCAGCATCAGGATTTTTTGTCCCTCTGCTTGTTTATAAAAGCATTTTTACACCTGTGTAATGTATAGACTTTTAACAGCTATAGTGTCTCTCATGGTTTTATTTTCCCCTCACCAGCTGGAAAAACTGATAGAGAAGAACTACTTCCTTCACAAGTCAGCCCAGGAGGCTTACAAAGCTTACATCAGAGCTTACGACTCCCATTCTCTGAAGCAGATCTATGATGTCAATAACTTGGATCTTCCCAAAGTCTGCCTTTCGTTTGGTTTTAAAGTTCCTCCATTTGTTGACCTCAGTATCCTTTCACTGCAGTGTTTCAAAGCTGAGTTTCTGTGTTATAAATGTTTGGTGCAGCTTGCTGAATTCCTGTGGTACCTCAAGTTCTGCTGTTTTGTTGTTGGGGTTGGAGTTTTTCTGCTAATAATCATAAAAATGTTTCATGCTCCAACAGTACTTTATCAAAGAAAATGTAAATATTAACTGCAAAAATGCCTACAAACATCTCTTTTAGCACATGTCCGTGCTGTACAGGGTTTAGTTGCTGTTGGGCAGATTCTGGAATGCATCCATGTTCCAAAGTCTTGTTCTCCTCCATGCAAAATTATTTTCATTGAAATGTACTTGCTTAAGTTTCTTAGTCATGGAATATTGGCACAGAGGGGCAAGAGCAGGAACTGGGAGACAGTATCTAAATTACTGTCAAAGCTAACAGTGGATGGAATTTGAAGCAGTAGGACATTGGATAGCTTAATTGGACAGCTGGAGGAGTAGTTAGAACCACAGGCACAAAGTTCTGGCTTTCTCTGTAATAAGGCACCTCAACTTTTTCTCTTTTTTTTTTTTTCTCACATCAGTAACCCTTAGTAAACACAAAATGCACTGTTTCAAATTACTCCTTTTTAAGTTCTTTAACCAATGAAACTTCAGATGTTAACAGCAACCATGGCAGAAGATTACAGAAAAGAGGTGGAGGTGGGGGATTTGGCTACCAGAAATCAAAGAACGTCCACAAAGCAAAAATCTTCAAACACATCAGCAAGAAATCTGACAATCGGCAGTTTTCTCGTTAGCTCTGGCCATTAAAATGCCTTGGAGTAGCCTACCTTCATCAAAACCATCTGGCAGTTACTTCCAATTTAAACAGCTCCTTTCTCATTTTTAGGTCTCTTTAAGGATTTTTTCTCTTTTCTGGGAACATCTTTTATTTTTCACTTCAGGAAGACTCTTCAGAACTGTGGCTAAAGGAGAATACTGCCAGCGAATTTTGCCATACTGGTCGTAAGGAAGAAGATAATTTAAATTACCTGAAGTCAATATGGAGATTTTATTAAAGAAAAGGAGAATACCTTTAGGTTTTATAGAAGAATTTGCTTTACATTTACCCTTCTTTCTATGCATACCTCTGAAAATTTTTAGAGTGGACAGCGTAAAGACATTGTGAGATAAAAGGTTTTGCTCACGTGAATCATTGCAAGGGATTTTAATGCTACAGAACTCTGCTTTGGCCACCAAATATGCTGAAGAATATAGGAAGATTCCTTTAGAACTGAACCATGGATGAATAATTAAGGCTGTAGGAGCTTGTGAATGATTTCAGACATGGTATCTGTATAACAAGTATAGTGTCCAAAATAAAACAAATCTCTTACATCAGTTCTGGTACATAATTAATACTGGTTAAATGTGATATAATGGTAACACTATACTGAAATATTTGGATTTCCTTCATGTCCGGTTTAAATCTGAATCTGTTACTCTGGGGACATCTAGTGTACACAGCAAAGAATTAAGGAAAACAGATTACATAAATTAAAGCACTCAACGTAGGTATTTTTTAAAGATGCTTCTTAACTTTGATGCAGTGAGAAGTTCTGCAGTTGTATCTTGTAAATGACAAAAGTGAATTGCTTTCAAGTCTTAGTATATCAGATCAGCAATGAGCAAAGTCAAAGGTACTGCCACAGGACTGGGGGGGTGGAGAGACTCACTAAGTGAAAAGGTGAAATGGGGTATAAATATACTGGAAGGGTATTTTGAAGGAGGAATATAAAAAACTGAAATGGAAGAGGGTGGAATACACATTGCAGACAGGAAAAAATGTGTAGGCTTCAGTACAAGAATACACAAGTTGGGTAAAAGAGAAAGTGTATTACACATATTATTTCCATCTCTCAGTCATTGTAGCAGTAGGTGACTGCTCTTATGAGGCTACAGTGGTGGTGAGAAGTGTTTAAAAAGTGTTGAAGTGCCAAGGAAGGACTAAAATGTCACAAAATCCAGAAATGTGGCCCATCTGTGATTACAGTAAAACAGCTTTTAATTTGCATTTAAAATGTAACCCAGGAGCAGTTACAAATGCAAAAGCATAAGTAGTTATTCCAATATCAATTGGACTGTTAGGTCTTTGGAGGTAGCATGTCAGATTTAAAACTGATACATGCATTGAAGTATTTTTTTAAAAATCAGTAGACTTTCTTTTCATCCTTGGGGAAAGCAGATGGCGAGAAATAAATAGGACCATTCTGTTTCTAGTGCCTCTGCCATTCAGAACTGAGCATTGTCTGGTTTTCCCTCTTATGAAATGGCTGACTATAGAGCCTAATGGGCTTTTAAGATTTTTAATATCAAAATAATTTTGTTACTAGAATTTGAATGTCTTGTGCTTCTAAGCTTGCAATGAAACAGCAAAATCTTCTCTGAAGTGTAAGCAGTGCTAAATATGACACCTGTCTCATTGAGTTCTAATCTTTGATTCTGGGTTTTCTTAAAAATTTATAAATAATAGATATTAAAGAAGTTTTCATGTCTTTATTAGTAGCACATCTTAGGAATTCTCTCTGCGATCTACATCATCACACAGTTTAAGGCTTCTGTTTATATCTGCCAGCTGTGCAATTACTGTATGGGAATTATCTTTCATTAAAGCAAAAGAAACGCTGAGGGACTCATTAGATGAGCTGCAAAATTAATTACTGGGAAAGAGATGTAAGCAAAGCTGCAGTAAACCACTGTGAAGATCAGAGTGTGGTTATGTGGGTGCAAGCAGTGGCTGCAGTAGTGTGGAGTATTGGTTTGGAACAGGAAAAACTTGGGTTGTGGAGTCAGTGACCAGCTGTCTGACCACCCCAGGGCCAGAACTGGTTGGGCTTCAAAGGACATCAAGATTCTGCCCATTCTAAAGTCTGATACATGGAAAACTGATGAAGAGCCTGCACAACTCCTCCCTGGATACTTGGGTTGTATTTGCCTAATTTTCTAACACAAAGAAATCTGAAACAAACTTCTGTAGGATATGGAAGGACTGGGTGGTATTGCTCTAGAGTAATAGTAACTTACACTGAAGAAAAAAGAAGTTAACACTGTTCCTTAAACATAGAGGTGTAATGGCTCCACCCTGCCTGTAGTAGCTACAAAGTCAGCTCTAATTTCCTGATTAAGCAGAACAGAAATTCATGAGCTGAGACTAAGTGGGAATCAAAAGCTTCCTGTCTTGTGCAGATGCAATTACCTTTAGCTTTGTTTATGAAATTGTAAATGACAAATAGTTTCTGATGAAATGTCTGTGTATTGGGCAGCATCTATTCCACCGTGGTATTGCCAGAAGTGCAAAAGATTGTCAAACTGGAATTCTAAGGTTTCCTTTGCAGCTCCCCTGTTATCAATCTTGTGAGCAGTTAATAGACCTCAGCCATCAGGCTCTCAAGGTTTGTCTCCTAACAGTGACCAATCGCTTGGGGACTAATATCATGTGCCTTGAGAAATTGCTTTCTTCCTCTGAGAACCTTGACAAAGAAATTGGACTTTTTAAACCACTTAAGGGGGTGATCAAAACTGCCCTGCTTGAACTGGGAGATGTTTTTGACAGTTCTTGGAAGAGGCCCATAAAGGAGCACTCTGCCACCGAGTTACTGCTCATAATTGTGAAAAATCTTGTCATGACCCGAGTTTCCTGTGCCATAAGCTGCTGAGTTACAGACAAGCACAATGCTGGTCAAAAGGTGTTGCCATCAAATTTTTCAGGGTGCATGTCACAGGTGGAAGGCACCTTTATTGACATGGTAGAGCAAGAGTGGTTGAGAACTGAGTAAGATATCTGCTGAGGTCTGCTGTAAATAAGAAGTATGTTTATATTTTGGCAGTAATCAGCCTTCTGTTTATGTATGACTTGACGACTCAGTTAAAGTAAGCTACCAAAGCTCTGATGATTTGCTTTCAAGCCAGTGACTTGAGGCTCAGGGAAAGGAACTCACAGGAAGGGTGAAAAGGGCTATGTGATTTTTAAAAATGATATTCTAGTGGAGGTCCCACTGTGAAGGAAGACATGGTGCTGACAGGATACTGCACAGGTCTGTGACATTCGGTTTTAGTTCTACCACTGCCCTGCTCAGGAGATCATTGTCCAGTCACTTCAAGTGCCCAAAACTTAGAAGGTATTTTACAGAGCCCTGGAAACAGCCAGAAAAGAGCCAGTTATTAGCCCTTGAAAGGTGGGTCAGCTGTTGGGTTTGGGTTTTTAATTTTTTTTTCAAATTAAAGTAATGCTGAAAGAAGCCTGTAATCAAGGGGCTAAGCATACAGAATAAAGTCTATCACTGCTCCTGGCTTTTGCTCTATTAGCTTGATTTTCTCAGGAAAAATTTTAGCTGACAGGAGAATTCATGCAATGCTTACTGAGGCTTTTGTTTGTGCAATGCTTTTAGATTTATAGAAGGTGTTGAGCCGTGACAATAAGAATCCAGCCTCTTGAGCTGGAATGCTCTGAGCTGCTAAAAAATCTGCTGGCTTGCATCAAAGTCGTAAATACCATGATAATGCTTCTGTCAAATCTCTTTATTGCACAGCCACGTGGGGAAGAGATCACTTTTGGTTTTTCCTCTTAGCCACCACAATAAACTTTTGATATGGAGTTGTGAGGAGAGGTAGAGGAAAGATGCCATTAGAAGAAGGGAAGACAAATGGAAAATCTGGGTCCTGTCTAGAAACACATTCACTTTGCTATATGGGTGTCATCTAGTTTAAGAACTGCATTCACTTTTCAAAAAAAAAATCCCCAAAACCTTAGCATACTCCTCAATAGCAGTCCATCTTCCCAGACGCTTTTGTAAGCTGCAACACTGAAAAACATAACCATCTACTATTTTTTCCCAGTTGGTCAGAATTTAAAGAAAAAAAAAGGGGGGGGGGAATTGCAGGCTGTGCAAAATCTTGTATAACAGTCACAAAATTCCAAACTCTCCTCTCTATTCTGGCTGTCAGCTAAAGATGTTGAGACACCCACGGCTTTCTGGGCTCCTCCATGAATGGTTGCAATCACCTTTGAATGTTTTTATTATTAATAAAATCAATACTACCTGGCATCTATGTGACATCTAGATTCTCCATCCCATTTTCAATCGTGAAAGTATGGATCAGCTGGTAAAGGACTTTGGAAGGTTTGTTTTTTGTCTTGAGCTGAAATGTTCTGTATATTTCTCAAATTAATTGCAGGATTTATATAACTGACTTTTCTTAAAAATGCTTTAGAAAGGAGGCTGATTTTCTACTAAAGAGGATGGAATAAAAACTGCATCTGCTAGAAGCTTTTTTAGCACTTTTGAATCTAAAACCAAAAATGGAAAATATGTAAAGAGTCAAGTTCAGTGTAGTCCCTTTATAATGGTCTAAAAATAATCTGCCTCTAATGGATAAAAACAAACTTTTGGAAAATGTAACATTAAATTTTATATATTTGCTATAAAAATACTGCATCACTTCACAAAATGGGCTGGAATTCTGTAATCTCTGGATGAATCATCACCCTCCAGAGCTGTTACTAAGCTGCGTGCTGTCCTTGGAAGTGCTTGGAAATGGTGCTGTGACAATGCTGGTCTGGGCAGCTGCTCCCTGGGGAGGACAGACACCTCCTAAGCACAGCTGAGCAAAGGGGAGCTTGGACACAAATTACAAGGATGCAGGGAGGGTTAAGCCAAGTCAAGAACTTTCAGACTGACAGAAAGAAATAGTATAACAAGATGGAGTCTGAAAAGATTCAGTTAAAGAGAGTCCTGAAGTGATGTTTGGTGAAGTGATGAGGACTAGGAAATCTGTTTTGCAATTCCTCACCTCTGTCAGAAGTCCTTTTCTCATCAATTCTCAGGTCAACAGGGAAAAATGAGAACAGATGCAAAGGAAGATGTGAAGTATTTAGACTTATAAGAGATTGCTATTGTTCACCCTTTTGTGTTTTGCATCCCTCAGACTTCTCAAAAGCGCCACAAAGCACCAAATATCCATATGGAAAGATGACATTCCCTTGAATTCACTGTTGATTCTATTGTCTGTCTCCAAGCCCTTGGTCACATATTTGATTGCTTATTTTAAGAGTAATGAAATGGTTGGTGGGAGCACTGAGGGAACATGTCAGGAAAGGGCTGTGAAGAGAAGAGGGTGTCCCATAGCCTCATGGGGTCCATGGGGAGAAGGGGGTGTTTTGTCACCACCTGGGTCTGTGGGGACACAGACTATTGCTGTCAGCCGTGGTGAGGCCACATCTGACCACTGTGTCCAAATCAGGGCTCCTCCGTACAAGAAAAGAGCTACTGGACAGAGTCCAGCAGAGGCCACAAAGGTCATGGAGGGGTCTGGAGCATTTCTCTTATGAGGGGAGACTGCGAGAGATGAGCCTGTTTAGTCTGGAGAAGGCAAGACAGAGAGGGCATCTCATTGATGCACATTAAGATCTCAAAGGCAGGTGCCAAGAGGACGGTGCCGGACTGTTTTCAGTGTCGCCCTGCGACAGGACAAGGAGTAATGGCCATAAAACACAAGAAGTCTAAGCTCTTCACACTGAGGATGGCAGCACACTAAAAGCTGCCCAGGGAGAGCGTGGAGTCTCCCTCTCCGGAGACATTCCAAACCCACCTGGACGTGTTCCTGGGACACCTGCCTGAGGTTACCCTGCCCGGGCAGGGCGGTGGGGCGGGATGATCTCCAGAGGTCCCTTCCAGCCCCGGCAGCTCGGAGACCCCGCGAGCAGCGAGCGCCTCGCCCCTCACGGGGCCGCGGGCAGCAGCCGGGGAGGCGGCGCCTCCCGCCGCCCCGCACGGCCCGGCCGCGCCTCCCGCCGCCCCCGAGGCGGCCGCTGGGGCGGGGCGGCAGCGGCGGTGCCGCCCGCCCGTCCGCGCTGCCCATGCCGGAGCCTCGCCGCGGTCCCGCCGCGCCTCCCTCCCTTCTCCAGCCTGCCTCCCTTCTCCGGCCACCCGGGATGGGCGTGCGGAGCGGCGGGCTCTGGCGGGAGCCGCGGGCAGCGCTGGGGCGGCGGCGCATGTGGGGCGGCCGCTGAGCGGAGGTCCCGGTGTGGGGCTCCCGCTCGCCGGCAGCGGGGCTGGGGACGGTGCCGGCGGCCTGGGAAGGGGCAGCGGTGGGGAGTCGAGCCCTGGTCCCGGGCATGGCGGAGACCCTGAGCCCCTGCTCCCCACGGGGCCAGTGCCAGCCCAGCATGGGCACCAATACCTCGTCTGCCAACGTGGACGCCAACGCCTCCTCCTCGGCGGTGGGCGGCAGCGCGTGGAGGGGCCGGGAGCCCTTCTCCATCTTCACCGTCCTCATCCTGACCCTGCTGGTGCTCCTGACCGTGGCCACCTTCCTCTGGAACCTGCTGGTGCTGGCCACCATCCTGCGAGTGAAGGCCTTCCACCGGGTGCCCCACAACCTGGTGGCCTCCACGGCGGTGTCGGACGTGCTGGTGGCGGCCCTGGTGATGCCGCTGAGCCTGGTGAAGGAGCTGTCGGCCGGGCGGCGGTGGCGGCTGGGCCGGGAGCTGTGCCTCGTGTGGGTGTGCTTCGACATGCTGTGCTGCACGGCCAGCATCTGGAACGTGACGGCCATCGCCCTGGACCGCTACTGGTCCATCACCCGGCAGCTGCAGTACACGCTGCTCGCCCGCCGCCGCATCTCCAACGTGATGATCGCTCTCACATGGCTGCTGTCCGCCGCCATCTCCCTCGCCCCGCTCCTGGGCTGGGGAGAGACCTACAGCCCCGAGCAGGAGCGCTGCCAGCTCAGCCAGGAGCCGTCCTACACCATCGTCTCCACGGGCGGGGCCTTCTACCTGCCCCTCTGCGTGGTGCTCTTCGTCTACTGGAAGATCTACAAGGCGTCCAAGTTCCACATGGGGGCCCGCAGGAGGAACGCCGTGGTGCCCCTGCCCGAGGCTGCCCAGGTAAGGCTGGGCAAGGGGAGGGATTCCCCGCTGCTCCCCCGGGCACTGCCATCCTGCTTCCATCCTGCTTCTCCTGAGCTCCGGCCCTCACCCCTGCCATGGTGGGTTCAGCACAGCGAGAAGGCTGAGAGGTGCCCCGGCGCTCCCTGTGTTTGACTTTGTCACAGACTGGACGAGAGCAGTAATTAGCCAGTCAAAAAGTGCAGCTCCTGGAGAAGAGCTTTATTCTCATTTTTTCCTTGTGTTATAAGAGTAAGGGACAAGTCGGGAGAGACATTTGAAAATTGTCTCTTTGTTCTGAATTTGCCATTTATTGGGTTTTTTTTTGTTTTGGTTTGGTTTAGTTTTTTTCTCTTTATGTTTTTTATAGCGTTAATGGGGTAAAAAAGACATAAACAGATCTCCAGGTCCTGTAATGAGATAAATGTGCATTTATCTACCAGCACAGACTTTGTGTGTCTGAATAGATTTTGGTAAGCAAATTATGCACTATACCAAATATAAACTTACATATTGGTGTGCTTGGGCTAGTTTTCCTTGAATACTGCTGACTGCATAGTGTTGAAGCAGTGAGCAATCATTTCTGGTTTAAAATTACTTGCTTCAAAACCATGTTCTCCTTATCCCAAAGATTGTCTGTAATCCTGCAGTGCCCTAGCCATTTGGGAAGTCTCATTTATTCTGGGGATACACCTTGCTGACAGGAAAGCTGTGCCCCTTCAAAAGGGTTGGGGTTGGCTCCTTGTGCTCCATAAGTCAGGCTCTCTGCATGATGCTGCTGTCACCCATTCCATGCTTCCACCGTGCTTGGCTGTGCTCTCTGTAAACTTTCCCTGCTTTCTGTCACATACTCTCACTCCTGCTAGTCTTTATGTTTTTGTGATTGCACGTTGCACCTCCTAAGCCCAGTCCCTTCCCAGTTGCCGAAGATGAGCTGTGTGGATGTTAGAGATACCTACAGAGAACATTTCTGTTCCTCCATTGGGGTTAATCCTGCAGAGCCTCATTCCCCTGCAAAATCCTGTCTTTGATTTGGAGGCAAAGAAGCTCATTATGATGGTCACAAGCAAGAGTCTGTAGGTTGTGTCCCCAGATGCTAGCAAGAGATGCACTGGCATAATTGCCCTGGCAATAATTGCATAATGCACTGGCAATTATGTGTGATTAGACTTGCAGATTTGGATCATAATGTCTTGAAGCTACTTCTAATACATATTGATTTATGAAGTTATCATATATGAAAAAGCAAAAAATTTGTTAGAAAAGTTGAGAATGTCTCCTCTAGTGGCATTTTTTTCCCTACAATCTTCAGCCCCTAGTTTGCATCAGATTTCTTTCAAATTGGTTTAAGTATGATGAAAGTATTGCTTGGAGTTAATGTATAATCTCTTCAAGCACAAAAGCCAGCTGATTATTTGTAGTGTTTTTGCATGCTCTATCTTTTACATACACACATACCCATACAGGACGAGTTGTTTCAAATCTAAAATTCCGGGAAGCGAAATGAGCTGAGGCATTGCTGCTCGAGCCAGTGGAGAGACACATCACATGACAGTTTTAGCAAGACAGAGTCTGGCTGCAAAATGTCATAGGTCTGTCTGCAGGAGGCCCTGCGTGGGCCCAGCATGGCTGCCAGGTGAGTGCTTTTTGTGATGCAATGTCTGGAGGCTGGTTTAGGCTGCACTGACAAAAGGGCTCTGTCAGAGTGAGCTACACACCCATTTTGGAGGGGTTACTGCAATGCCAGCAGATGCTCAAGCCAGTAGGTCTTCTTTCTCAGTGGTGTGATTGACATATTACCTGTGATTGACTTCTCCTAACGGGGATTCTTTCTTGAGTCTGCAGTTGGTGTGTAGTGGCAACTTCCTCTATTGTCCCAGCAGCTCCGTTTGCTGACATAAATTAAAAGACTTCTGGGATTCAGATGCAAACTTTACTCCTCACCTGAAGGAAGAGCTGATGCTGCACACGTGTGCATTAAATGAACTCGTGGATCAAGCAAGCTGACATTCAGGATGCATTTCTTGTTTTCTTTCTAAATTAAGATACTCAGATTTACTCACAGAGTGTTATCCTGATCCTTTTTAAGCTTCTGGTAGTAGGATCTATCACTTTCACAGGAAGAGTAGCAGTTCCCCACTGACTTCTGGAGGGGAATCTTCACACACATCACTACTGTTCTTTGGCAAAACCCTGTTGTTTTTTTAATATGCAAACACAAAGGTAACATTGCCAAGCTTTGCTTCTCTGCATGCAAGGGTGATCAGGCTGTCAGCATCAGCTCTGTCCTTTCTGATGGGGCAAATTCTTTTCTGCTTCTCATGGTTTGCCCATCAGCTCATTCTGATTTTCCCTTTCTTTCTCCCTTGATGTCTCTCCTCCCTCTGCTTTCTTCCATCTCTGTTCTCAGAGAATGCTCACCTGTCATGCTCACCCTGGCAACATTTTCCTTCTGTCACTGTGACTCTGGATGTGAATTCCCCTCTGCATCTATGTCAATCCTCACTCCAGGTGCCCTGCACCAGTTGATCTGAGGAATATTAGCAGGGTTTTTTTGGCAGACGATGCCAAGGGCTGGCAGTGCTTCCCAGTCTGGAGGTGAGCAATAACAGCAGTGATCCCTGCTGGGAGAGATGTCTGTGTTGCACTCAGGAATGAGCTGTCAGGTAGTGCTGGACTGGAACTGCACAGTAGGGCTGCAGTTGGTGGCCTGAAGTACAACCAGCTACTTAATTCTGGCAAGTCTAAGGACAGGAAAGGTCTGAGTTCATAGCACTCAGATGCCAGTAGGGCTATCTTGGAAAAACCAATGCACCAAGCGGAGCAGTGAGGGTGATACCTTGGTGTTTGTCAGCAGCAGAATCAGGCATCAAAGTGCTTTCCAGGTTGCCTCTATGTATATATGGATATAATGGTTTGGGGTTTTTTCACAGAGAAAGGGCATTCTTTTCAAAGTGGGAGTTGACATACATGCCTTATGTTCTTACAGAGCTGCAGAATAGAATAGGTACAAAATAACTATTCAGAGTCATTCTTTGGTTAAAATTTTTGGGGTGTTTTTGAAAAATGCTTTTCAAAACCTTTGAAAAAATTCAGGTGAGGGAGATACATGTGAAACATCTGAGATGCTTCTGGTTTTAATGAGAGCTTGGTTTTTGCTTTTCTTTGAAATAAATTAAATGCCAAATTGGGATCCTAAATTAAGCTGGTGCTTTTATAATTTTTGTTTGCCAATTATGAAACTCCCTGAAAAGTGAATTCTGCAGGCAACACTGACGTGGGTGACCCTCATTAAAAACCTAGTGACATATCATCACTGTGACAGAGAGCTATGCTCTGTCACATCTGGTTGACAGCAGGCAATAATTCTCTCTCTAAACAGTCCAATTGAAATAAATGAGACTGCTTGAAAACCAGATACTGCTGGATAGTGCCCTTTTGAATCAATGAAATCACTTGTAGTCTAGGGATAGCCCAGCAAAACCAAGGATGATGGGATCTGAATGTCTGCATTACTTACATGTAGCAATTGCAAAATCAGGTTTAAATTTTCATGTGAGAAGTTAAAAATCGAGTTCTGTTGATGATTGGTGGAGATCTTGTTGGTGGTTTTTTGTTTGTTTTGTTTTTGTTGTTGTTGTTGTTTTTATTTCTCCCCCCTCGAAATACTTGTATAGAAAAACATTAGGCATGATCCAAACCTTAGAGTTTCATGAGAGTCCTTCCCACTTTGGATAACATCAGGCCCCAGAGCTCCAGAGGTGCTGTGTTGTTCTGCACCTTGGCCCATTCAGCTTCTCCAACTCTCTTAACCAGTCAGGACGATGCAGGAGAAAACAAACAGATTTTCCTTTTCTGAAGGGGTCACGGGCCTTTTATTTCTTATTTGTGCCTGTGTACAAGTAGAAGAGATGGGTCAGGAAACAAAGTTCAGCTGTTCAGAAGAGGTGCAAAAAATGTCCAGAAAAGAGTGAGTCAGGAAGCAAAGTGGAGTGGGTAGTGATTTCCTGGGAGAAATACAGTTAGTCCTGCTTACAGCAGAAGAAATTCCTGTGAGAGAAAGCAGGTGTTCTTGTCCCTGTCAGATGAACTGTTTGTCATGTTGGTGGAGCATCCAAGACAGTGTAGACCTTTCTATGTTTTGATCCTTTGTTGTGCATTTAGCTTCTTGTGCTCTTGTTCAAAGAGCAACAAGTGTGCCAGGGCTGCACTGAGGCAGTAATGACCTTTGCTGAACCACACTGTGATAGGCAAAGCTCTAAATTTGTGGTGCTAAGCCAGATTTGATTGATGTTTATCATTACTGTTGTTTTGTTATTGCAGGCCCTGCAGGTGCAGGACAGACACACACAGAGTACCTGCCATGAAGGACCAGTAATAACAATCATTAAAGCTATAAGGAACATTTTAAATCAAGGGATTTTGTCAGAAGCTCCTTGGTGGCATGTTTTCTATGACATTCTAGGAACACAGGAATTGGGAACATACAGCTCTGGGAACATGTATCCATTTAGGAGTAGTAATTTACTGGGGACAGACAAACAAGAGAAGAGGCATTGAACTGTAATTGCTGATCAGGATACAGAAGAATAAATTCTGGAACTACAACAAAACTCCTTTGTGACTGTGGAAGGATTTGTACTTGAGCTCATTTCCTTCATTTACTTTTTATTAGTCTCACAGAACAGCAGTTATCTCTGCAGTTCTCACAGCCCATTGTCCTGGAAATAGCTGATTTCATGAGTTCAGAACCAAATCCTGGCCTCAGAGGAGATGTCCTTTCATGGCAGCTCTTTCCCCAGTGCTCCTGACTCGCAGCTCCTGGAGCAGTGCCTGGGCAGATGGAAGGAAATCTGTGCCCGAGGCAGAGTGTGCTGCTAGGCACCGAGTGAGAGCAGTGTGCAGCACTGCAGAGATGGCTCCAGCATAACCCAAGGCATCTCCATGCACTGCTCTAATTTACGGTTTGTGACCACCTCTTCTGTCACAGCCTGCTTGCTAGTGCTCATCAGTAAGCCTAAAATGGGGGCAGAGGTTCTATACATGTCCTTTGTTCTGTGTGGCATGGGGATAAAGGTCAGCTGGTGACTTACATTGGAAACTGGAGTCATGAAGAGCCTCTGGGGCTGACACTAGGAACTGCAGATTTGATGCAGCTAGAGCTGCATTTAGTTCTAGCAAGTAATTTACAAAACGTACCATGATCTAGTTTCACTGGCTGTTTTGTTTTCAGAGGCCTGAGCTAACAACCAGGGAAGTTTGTAAAAACTCCTCTTACTTTAGTAGGAGCTTGACCAGGCTGTAAATGCAAGCTTCATTGTGGAAAACACCTGAGGACTGAGGTATCTTCTAGCAAAGGAAACGAAATAACCTTTTCTTACAATATATAATTAAGTGATAAAAGGGTCACTGCTAGGAAATTCTGCAGTCAGAAGTAGTGAGAAGGCTCTGATTTGATTTTGTGCTTTGATGATGGCATACAGCAAGCTTTATCTTCTGAGCAAGAGTTGAAGGTTAAATAGAGTACCAAAGTGTGCCTGATGCTGGTGAGGAAGAGGCTGTTCTTGTATGGCTGTTCCCAAGAGGCCCTTATGTAACTGTTCCTCAGGGCTAAGACATAGTCTTTCAGGGTTGCTTGTCACAGATTAGTCCTTGTGTCATACATTCATCCCGTTTTGCAGAGTGTGATTAAGGACGTGCGGAGCAAGTCCTTCTGCAGACAAATGATGTGATCCTTGCTACATGAGGGGTGTCCCATTTTAATTGTCAGAACAGATGTGATTTTCATTTTCCTCCATTATTTGCCTGTGCCCATAATCTGCTGCTCTTACATTCTGCAGTCTTGTGTCTGAGGGTGCAGACAGGGATATCCATCCTGAAGAGTGATTGTTCAGCCGCTGCCAGTGCTTCCCTGTCTGAATTGCTGTGCTCATTCTGAGCACAGGCCCCCCCTTCTGTTACAAAGGTAGCACAAGAATGTGCAATATGTAGCTAATTTAACAATGGCCCATATTTGCAGTGCCCGTGAATTAACACTCAGGCAAATTTTACAACCTTTAGCTGTTGCTTTTATTGCACTCTCTTCGTAACTGTAGTGCCTAGAAGAACTTTAATATGACAGGCACTTCCATTTTCACATTAAAATCCCTAGGGAGTGTCTTCATCTGGTCAGACTCAAAGCACACAGATAACTTCTGCCCAGAAGCTGTTTGCCCTCAGTGAGAGGAGACGAGAAGCACTGTCAACAGCCTGGAGTAGCTGAAATTTTTTCCTCTCTTGTATAACCTCTACTGAAGCCGAAGTTTGAGCTGAAGGTCATTTGAAATGGTGTTTTTCTGGCAATGGTGTACTTTTCGAGAAAGTAGAGAATCACAGAATGGTTGGACTCGGAAGGGACCTCTGGCAATCATCTAGTCCAAGCCCTGCTGGAGCAGTTCACCTGGAGCAGGTCTGAAGGCCATGGAGCAGCATGAGTCTGGTGCAGGGATAGGCAGCCTAACAGGCCTTTGTTAGCCTGCCTTAACAACCTCATTTCCCCCTAGGTATGAAGGCATCCAGTACAATGAACTGAAAGAGTCCCACAACACACATGGTACCAGGTACTCTTTATTTAGCTCTGTTTGTCAGTTACACTTGGCAGCTTTTCCAGTGTAATGAGTTTGGCACTCTGGGGCATTTTCTTTCTTTTAGCATGGAAGGAATGAAGTTCAGGCCTTTTGTGGTAGGTGCACAGATGTTGTGCTGTCATTTAAAAGTAATACTTCACTCAAACAAACTGTCTTGGTAAGAAACTGTGTTTGCTTTTGTTTGAGGTGAAAGAAGCTTCACAGGAACCACAGATGGTGTTTACAGCTCGTCGTGCAGCTATCACTTTCCAGACAGATGGAGAAACATGGAGAGAACAGAAAGAGAAAAAGGCAGCTCTGATGGTTGGCATCTTAATTGGAGTTTTTGTACTGTGCTGGATCCCTTTCTTCATCACAGAATTAATAAGTCCCCTCTGTTCCTGCAACATCCCACCCATCTGGAAAAGCATCTTTCTTTGGCTTGGCTACTCAAATTCTTTCTTTAATCCTCTCATTTATACAGCATTTAACAAAAATTACAACAATGCCTTCAAGAACCTTTTTGTAAAGCAAAGATAAAAGGGGATACAGAGGAGAAAACGATTATTGCATAAAGGAAACATGCCTGTGCTGTGTACAGTTTTCATGCACAAGAGCTGCTTGAGGGGATTTAGGAGCAGTGAAAAAGAAGATGGAAGACGTCTGGATATAAACCTACTGAGAGTTTACAGTTCCCCCTTAGAAATACAGATGTGCTACGCCAGTGTTTGGCAAAGAAGGTGGAAGCAGGGAATGCCTCCCGTCTGCTCTTCAATCATCGCAGGCTGAGGTCTGCCAGCGAAGCGCTGTGTCCGGTGCCGCGGCTGTCACACCCCACGCGGCTGATCCCGCCCAGCCAGCCCCGGGCCGTGCTGGAGCTCTCCTCATTAGCAAAGGCACCGGTGGGAGCTGCTAACTGAGCGATCCTGACATGTTTGTGATACGGGCAGAATGCTGGCTTCGGGTTTGAGATTTATTTGGAAGGGAATAAACGTGATGCAGTCAATCAGTCCTTGAGTTGATGTGAAATTCAAGTGGATGACCAAGCAGCTCAGAAACACACCCTGCCAGGACTGAGGGGCTGTGTGCTCTGCAAGCCAGCAGCAGGGCTTGATGGGCAGGCTTGGTCAAACAGGGATCAGCTGTGTCCCCTGGGGTTAAGTGAAACTTAAGAGGCAAGTATAGAATTATTCAGAGCCCCTGAGAATGTGCTCTCACTGCTTGCACAGGAGGTTCTAGTGAGGATTTTTCACTTGTGTTGTCCCCTCTCACTCTGCCAGGCTCAGACTCTCCCTGTTTTATGAAACCCACGTGAGCTCAAGATAGACACCAACACCTCCAAGTGAATGGGGAGTGTGTGCAAGGTTATTTCGTGCTACCATAAAACCGAGCAGGCATCTGTGTTACGAACTCCCAACAGGATGTTCAGTCACCAGGTGTGCTGGCAGCAACATGGGGCTGCTTGGCAGTGGCAGGTGGGTGCCTGCTCCTGTCTGGGGCCCTTGCACCACAAATGTGCTCATCACCCAACCTGGGTGAAGTCCACAATTTGTCAGCTGGCATCAGCTTCCTCCTACTGTAACAAAGGTGTTGATGCCGTCAGGTTTAAGAGACTCCCCAAAACCCAAAGAGAATCAAACCTAAGCCTTAAATCATTTTACCAAGATCTGACAAACATCCCTGACCCAACAATATATACACAAATATTTCCTTGCATACTGCCAAGTCCGTCTTGCTCCATATTTGTTTCTCTGGTGGGTTTTACTTCCTCCCCTGCTCTGAGTGGGAGAGCTGACGGCATCTCTGAGTATTTCTAGCACGGCAGCTTTTTACTGGCACGGAGTCCCAGGAAGCCTAAGGGAGCTTGGCTGCATCTCAGGAGCACAGTGTATGGTGAGGTCAGGCAGTGCTGTACCTCCCAGCTGCAGTGCTGTGACAGTCCAGTGTGACATGCTGTGCCCACAGCCACCTGTGTGTCGTGCATTCCTGCAGAGGATGCTTCTCTCGATTTCAGTGGGAATTCAGAAGTTTTAATTACCTAGAATTTCAAAGAGTTGTTAGACAGTGACTCAGACTTAAATGCTGATTTAAATAACTTTCCCTTGTGACTCTCAACTTGCCTGCATATGGAATAGCTACCATTCAAACCAGTGTTTGGAGGATTAATTAAACCAGAAGGAAGGCACATATGTAAGAGACTGAATGTTACTAAAACCTGCAGCCTCATTCAGAACCACTGACAAATTTTTCAAGTCAATTGATTTTTTTCATGTAAGAGAGTCACTGCTCTAAAACCTTTAAAATCCAAACAGATGACATGGAAGGAGGAAATACAGAGGTCATCTTGAGCTGGTGTTGAAAAGCATACAAATCTGCATGTGTCACTCCTGAAGTTTCTAATAATCATGTTTTGGACAAATTTTAGTGCCTGTATCCCTCAGCTGGTAAGCCAAGCCATTACTGTCACACAAATCCAATGCCAGTGCTGGTGCCCTGGCCCACCCAGTCTGGCTGCAGGAGCTGCAGTGATCTCCAGCTGCACATTCCAGCTGACTGGAGCAGCACCCAGCTCCAGTTCCAGAAGCAACACAGGCTGTGCAGGCACCTTCGACCATGGCCTAGCCTCTGGAACTTGGGAGAACACCACAGAGCTGCAAGGCCCCTGTGCAGTTCCTGCAGTTCCAGACACTGACCTGCAGCACAAGCAGGAGAGCTGCAGCCGGGCACTGACACAGTTCTCCTCCTCCTCAAGGATGAATTTAGCTCCCTTAGGAGGCGAGGCTGGGCCTCTGGAATTTTGCTGTGAGGAGTTCTGAAGCTAAGCAGCCAGTGCTCTGCCCACCCAAGCATCTGTGCCAGCAGCGAGCATTACAGTGTCGGGCTCACACAGCCAGAGGCAATGAGAGGCAAGCAGAGCTTTGATTTCATTGCAGCTGCTTTATAAAGCTCTCAACAACATCAGCTTCCCACACTGGCTCTAAATGCAGACTGCATTTAGAGGAGTGGCAGCACAGATTCGGGATTTAAAATTCTGGCTTTTAATCACAGCTTGCTGTGGGGCAAAGAAAATATGTATCAGTGGTTGCTGCCTAACCTGCTGGATGCTCTCATATGAACTAAGATTAATGACACAGTATCTCGACTATCCAAACAGAAAAAAAAAAAAAAATCAAATATTCTAAAGGGACATCATTTGGCACAGCTTACATGTTATGTATTTATTTCCCCAACAGAAGCTGCCAATTTGGAGTGCAGCAATCATCTCTGCTTGGAAGCAGTGGACTACTAGTTTTAAACTTTATTTCCTGACACTGAATTTGCTCCTAGAAAAATCACTGAAGCCTATTACTCAGCAGAAGGGCAGAGTTGCATCCTGCAGCAAGGCTCTGAGAATCCTGCAGCAGCTGCACTGTGGGAGCCCAGAATATGCAGAAACAAAAAGGCTTTGGAAGATGAGCGTGAGCAGACAATGCTGAATAACCCTAATAAAAAAATTAGGTTTTGCTGTAAGTCCCATAAATGTTTCTTTACAAGCCTGATGAGGTAACATCAAATGAGTTCAGGGCAAGACCTTTCTCTTTCAACAAGGAAATCCAGCAATACTGAAGAAAAATTCTGAGAATTCCTTGCTTGCAACCAGCTGAGATGGAGAATTAAGGCAGATTCTCCTTGCTGTTGGTTCCTCCTCAGGTATGAGGAGAAATGGCACCCAACACACAGAGCCTGTGCCAGAAAGTGAGAACAGCTGGTGGAACTGTTTTCACACCCTCACCAGCTCCTTTCTTCTCCTTTTCACGTGGGCCTCCCACCAAAGGTAGCGGCCATCTGCCCTGGGCTCCATCTACAGCAGACAGTGACTTATGATCTGGACTCTGATTGATGCTTTGTGAGCAACAACTGCATTCTACAAACCTCAGATTTATATCTTAGTCAAAATCACACAAATCCTAGTCAGAGCAATGGATCTCACATTTTTATATTCCTTGTGGAACTTTCCAGGTTACTGTGTTTGTAGCAGGTAAGCATAAATTTTAACATTGTACTGAACAAATAATCACATAATTTATTCTACATGTAAGTTCATTATTTATCATACCTAGGAAATTTTTCTTGATGCTAAAAAGCAATTGTGATTAAAATGATAAATCCCAAATTGAAATGCCCATTCAGGTTGTTTTTTAGAGGTGCATGGTACACAAACGCAGCACAGCTTGAATTCCCAAGCAGGTCTCCTTGGTGCCAAAGCTGAGCTTTTCAATTTACAAACTAGAAAGAGCCTTGCAGTTTTCATAGAGGGCAGAGTCTGTAGACAGAACTAATGCCTCCTATAGCAAAGCTGACTACAGAAAGTCTGCAAGCAGCACTCAATGCAGGTTTCCTTCTTTGAAGGAATGCTGAATGTAAATTTCTCCTTCTTTCAAGGGACTCGGGCTTCATTATTTTGCTAGCCGTGGGCAGACTGACTTTTTGAACAGATTCAAGAGCAGCAGCCCAGATCTGTTCCCTCACTACCAGTGTGGGGGAGCAAGGTCCCAGCTGGCTCAGTGGGAAGATTTCCTTTCTGTTTGTGCTGAAGGAACAGGACATCACAAACACAGTGACTCATCTGACTACAGACAAGACTCATCTTTTAATGCATTTCTAATTCAGGAGCCTGGGAAAGCTTCTGAAGCAAGTTCCACCTTAAAAAACACGAGATCAGAATGTCACTGGATTCCAAACATTGTTTATTTTCTATCTGCTGCCATAGACAGTAATCGAACAGCGCTGTCATCAGTGTCAGTGGGAAAAAGGAGCGTGGGTCTTCTTCTCCTGAAGATGTCAGGTACATTAAGAAGTCAGTCCAAAATCCTGGTGTTAAGTACAAAAAGCAACTGTTTGAATTATAAAATACTGTATATACAGATATAAAAATGTCTCAGAAAGTGTCCCACAAAGTTTCTGAACTTTCAAGAGCAAGTCTTCAGCAGGGTAAGTAGGTTGTTGTCTTCAAAGGTGAGCATCAGTTCATTAGAGCAGAATATCTCAATCTTTATCTTCCTATATTACAGGTGACAGACTCTGATTTTCATCCCAGCCAGGGATAACGTGGTGATCCTAGTATTAAGGTGTTTTTTTCCTGGAGCTATTAATTTAACAAGCACACTCTCTATATATAAAAATGAAATTTCAAGGAAATTTATACAACAACTAGACTTTATAAAAATATAGATCTATAATTTTACACCAGGAATTATCCAAGGTAAGTTTTCATTTTCTTAGCCATTAGAAATTAATTGTTATCCTTTGGAATCCTATATATGGCTAGAGTATAAACTAAAATAATGTGACGTTATTAGCTGGAAAACCGAGTTTGAAGAATCTCATTCTGTGGGGTTTTTTTGGGCCAAAATTAACCAACTACTGCATTCTGCAGTGCTCATCCTGTGGGGTGGAGGACATACTACACAGTATATGTAAACTTATTCCAGAATTTTCACCTAATTCAGTGTTAAAACCCAAATAAAAAAACATTCCCACTGTCCTGTCCTTAACGTAGGGAAAAAAACCCCAAACCCAAATAAATAAAATTAGACAGTATTTCTATTTTGCTGTACTGTGTTAACTCTTTACTGTGTAGTGGAGGCAATAATGAATAATACAGCCATGTGATGAGGGAATGTAAACTGAACACATACTGGAAAAAACAGACTTTTACAGCTGTGTGTATAGATATTTTTTATATATATCTATATATATACATCTACATTGCAGTTATAATTGTCACCTCACAAAAGAGATTCAATGGACTGAACAATCTTCTATAAATTTCCCCAGCTGGAGTTCTTCAGGAAGAACTGGCTTTCAGCTTGGACAGCAGCATTTCATTCTTACGGCATTCCTGTTAACAGAGAGCAAACATGTAAGGAGGAATTGCTCTTAACTCTGCTACCTGTACCTCCACATCAACAGAACCAAACCCTTTCTTTCATTTTGAGACAGCTCCACAATCCAAAGCAGCCTGGAGTGAATGATGAGTTGAAGATAATTCTGATTCATCCATAATGTTACTCCAATGGCAATACTCATTAAACTGTATGACATGCAGGCCAGAAGGAACACTGCTTGACCACCCATGTGAAGTTTTTACATGTAGCTAAAGCAAATTCAGCTTTTTACTTGTAAGTAGAATAAATCTGAAATGGAGATTACTTGCAGGTGATCTGGAACTTCATAGGACAGTTTGCAAAAGAGTGCTCAGGGAACAACTCTTGGTCAGGAATACATTTACACAAGTACACCTGTGTTCAGTACCACAACCATGACTTTTTTCTTTTTAAGGGTAGCAGAGTTGGGCAGAAATTCCCTCACATGGCAATAGAAGAAAAATAGGTAAAAAACTTAATAATAAATCTACCCAAATTCTGCAAGTAGGATGTAAAATTCTGTATGTCAGACAAGTAGCAGAACAGCCCCTGTCATTCTGCCAGCCTACGCTGTCTGAAACAGGAAGGAACTGTCTCAGAACAAAGCAGGAATAATTACACAAAGATGCTTTTCCTCGAACATATGAAGCCAAATGACAATTTTGCCTGCAGCATTCCTTTTCATTCATCCATTCTCATGGAGACAGCAAGTAACAGAAGCCCATGATGATTAAAAACTTGGGAAGGGCTAAATCAATGAAGTGTTATACAGTGCTTTCACAGTCATTAGGCAACAAGGCTGGTTCCTGAAGATTAATGACCAAGATCCTGCATTTCCCCCTCATTCACACACATTTCCACACCCTTCTTTGCTCCAATAACTAACTGCTCTCAGACCTTCCAGAGGTTCCACTTGAAAACCTAAATACACCATTGCTTGATAACCTCTCCCTGTAACATGGAGAGGTGCCAATCTAGCAGTGAAAGAACTCCCAGAATCAAATTCAGAGTCCAAGATTCACACGGAGAAGATGACCAAGGTACATCATGAACATGATGTGATAAGCATCATATCAAGAAATCTTGTGCCTATGTTAATGCACCAATACATGAAAATGGGTCACAGAACACGACAGTTGAGCGTTCTTACCTCTTTAAATTCTTTCACTGTTTTGAAGTAAAGCCTCTGTTTCTCTAGAAGCTCTAAGTATTCATCATTCAACTGGTCTCTTCTCATTTTGTTTTCTTGCTTCTTCTTTTCCATCTGTTGGTATGCAGGAAGGGTAAGAGATCATATGTATGGGATACACAAGGACATACTGCATAAGGAACAGCTATCTACAACACACAAGGGGAGACAGATACTTCATAAATGATACCCCCAGCTCATGCCTGAAATGCAGTGGACATTCAGGTCAGCTCTTAAAAATTAAGAGCTTAATGCTGAAGTCTCAGTTCCAGTGGCTCTGTAGGTGCAATTGGGAAAAGGGCACATGATGGCTGGGACTCTGAGGTGCTGCTGACTCTCTTCAGCAGCAGAAAGCAGCTTCAGACAGCTCCCACAGTCTGAGAAACCGTGCCTGAGGTGCAGGTCTGACGGCACCCACACAGTCCAAATGGAAGAGTTCTCACTGAGTTCAGTGGCATTCAGTTGTCTCAGGCATTTAAATCACTACAGTGCCAGTAATGAAGTGGAGAGGTATAAGATTCCTGTCAGGACAGAGGTGTTACAACACCTCTGTCATACTCTATTCATTGACATTTAGGGGTGAGAAGTTTCTGATGAATGTGAAAAGTAATAATACTTTTTAGTTGCTTGCCTAATTTGCACCTCATGTAATGGATAATAATTGTGCATAGAAAGATCCAAGAGGCTTTGCTGAGATAATTTCCACGTTCTAGCAAAGAAAGTGAGGGGAGTCAGACCTTCATTCGATTCTGTTTGATGCCTTCTACAATCTGCTCCATCTGCCGCAAAAACTGCTCCCGAGATCCGGACGACGCCATGGCTCTGGAAAGAAGGAAATGGAACACCTGACAGGGATGGGGGACACTGTGTCTCAGCTGCTGCTGTCTTGCACATCTACCCATGTCCAAACTTCTCATTGCTTAGTGTTCTGTGTAAAAATTCATCCTTTTAATCGCTGGTACCACTGACAGTGCAGCTCTTCAGCTGGTGTAAGCTACCAAAGAGATGGGCACAGTGAGCTCAGAGCCCATCCCAGGTGTGCTCCCTCTCAGCTCAAGTCTGCTCCTTGCTCTCGTGTGCTCTACAGAAATCAACTGCTAGTAACTACAGAAAAACCATTTTTTAAGCAAAGCTTCTGTTGTGAATAGTAAGAAGGTGACTAGAGGTCTAGGAGAACAGCAACTGTTGTACAATTTCCCACTGAAATAGGGAAAGCCTAGAAGTCACTTTAGACCTCAAAACCATTAGAGAAAAATAAACACTGGCTGATTCACACACTGGTCTTTGACCAGGAACTTCCAAGGCAACCACAATTTTACACAGACTCCACAATATATCAAAATCTCCAAATACAGAGGTAGTTTATTATAAACATATCTGAAATATGTCCCAGTCTAATGTTTTGTACATAATGTAATAACCACAACTCCACAAAAAGGAGGAAAAGATTTAAATTAACTCCAGCAAAATTATGACTGAATTTCCACATCTAAAGAGTCAGATATTAGAAACATATGTTGGCTATAAAAGTTACGTAATTCCAAGTCCATGATTCCCCAAACTGGCTTAAACAGAGTTAATAAACTATTCTATAAATCACTTTATGACTATACAACTTTCTAAGAAATTTTTTAGTCTCTATAACTGGTGCCCACTCCCATTTGTCCATCCAACTCTACCACTCTCTGCAGCTATGAGATAAAGAACCATAACTTACTGGTGGAAGTTGTCATGGATAGAATTCAGTAAGTTAACCTGTGAGTTGGAAAAAAAATTAATAAAATACATATTTGTCTTTTCTGGTATGAGTTTTCACAGACAAGAAGATGAATTTTATTTTAAAAAATGTTACTATACAGATAATGCCCTCAAAAGCAGACAGATGTACAAAAATCAACGTGAATTTTCTTTCAGAAGATAAACCACAATCCTTTTGATTTAGTAAAATCTATCCCACTGGTTGAATGACAGAAGCAGAAGTGTTGGACCACAACTGATATTTTTAATTTTTCTGGCACTCAATTATACCACTCAGAGTTTTCCAGCATGATGCCTTCCCAAACTAAAGCAATAAAGTAAAATGGCCTGTACATGTGTTCAACATGTGTTGGAATTTGACATAAAAGCAAATGTTGGTCCAGTGTTCAGCAGTGACTGTTGACATGTGCACAAGCACATCACAAATAAACAGGAAAAAAACACTTTTGCCTTTGAGATGGGAAGCACTCAACACATTCTGAAGAACTGTTTCCACACAAGGGCTCTGAAGACTCTCTAAGCAGTGCAGGAGCAGCGGGTGAATTCCTGCCCTGCTTTATTGTGCAGATGAGGTTTACAGGTTCCCTACCAGCCAGGCATCATTACTCACTTTGCTGATGTGTATTTTACTGGGTGCTAAAAGGTGAGCTAACAAAAAGCACAGAATGGCATTTCAGAGGTGTGGCTTCTCTTACAAGACAGTAACATTGCATTGAATGAAGACAAAAATAGACATTTCTAACATTTATTCCCAGGAATATTTTGCTGCTTGTATAAATTCCCCCAACTAATAAAACTATATGGAATACATCCTATGTAACTGCCTTTGATTTTTTTCCCTGGTTTTTTACATATTGCTGAGAGCATTGGAATTCAGCAAGTGGAAATTAATGTGATCCTTTCTCTCAGCTTTGAATACATCTTGCAAGTCTCCTGTGGTTAAGCCTTCCAAGCAGTTTCTCCTTTTGATGAGTACTTGAAGAGTTCTGCACTAAGCAAACCCAAGGGCTGCAAACAGAATCACCTGCCCCACTGCCACAGAAAGCTGAACTCATCTCTCCTAAATCTAAAATCCTCCATGTGAATGAGATAGCAATAAGCAGGCATGGCAGAATCTGCAGGTGTTCCTCACCTTCCCTTGGATAAATTCAAACAAATTCTGAACCGGCTCTCAAGCAGCCAAGGTGCTTAAGATTCCTGTAATTTACAGCAGTGAAAATACTGCATTGCTCATCAATATTTGCCATGTTCACATCCCTGCCTCAAGATACTCCCCCTAAGCTTGTGCTTGAAAACATAATTAGAGTTTATACAGATATATACACATTCAAGCCAGGAAAAGTAACCCTGCCCAGCAGTGCTGCACAACCACGGCATAGGAAGAGTGTGGATGTGTTACACTGCAGTGAAATCAGCATACACAGCCCAAAATTGAAAGATATTATGAAAAAAATTACTTTCAAAGCCTTTAAAAAATGCATCTCTCTCAAAAGAGGGTTAAATATGAGCCATGATCACAGAGACCTTTCATGACAGAACTAAAACCCTCATAGCCCAAATTCAACTGTACAACAATTCTTACTTTTGTTGTTTTAAAGCAATGATGCTCAGTGTGTTTTACAAAAGGGCTGGTTTGGGGAGGAAAAGGGGGAAAAAAATCTCCCCAAAACCCAGGAACAAGACAAAGTGCAAGTATATTCCAGAAATCTTTGTGAAGCACAGATGCCAAAGACATGTTTTATACACTATTAGACAATATTTACTTGCTGAAACCTTGGTTCTAATATCAAATGCATCTCAAGGAAATCTCAATGATATTATACATGTAACTAAGATGGCATCAGAAGACATTCAGAATTCCCCTGTGAACCCCCAGAAGGCATTGAATTATTTTGGCAAGAGTACTCCCAGTTTATACAACAGTGAAGTAAATCTGTTCTAAATTCTGTTTCTCTATTCTCTATAATCTGCTTTTTATGTCCCCATTTCTAAACCAGTCTCTCTATAATTTTTAAATTTTCAGGCATGCCCTCAAAAAAAAAACCAAACCAAAAATAAAACAAAACCTCCAACAAATAAATGCTAATGTAGGGGAGAAGTTAAAGTAACGTTAAATAATATAGCTTCATGCATTTTTAAAAATATGATATCTGACTTTTCTAAATGGAAAAAATGAAAACTACCTAATGTGGATTAGAATCAGCTGCTTAAGGGAAGGAAATGGTTGCTCATGATCTCCAAAACAGGATGTGAAAGGAGACTGAAATGTGTCTTTACATAGTCAGAAATTTGACTACTGCTTGTCTCACAAACTAAAGAAATATACCTAAATAATGCAAAACTCACTAATCTGTTCTTGTTTCATTAGAATAAACAGAGAAACCTGAGGTATCAAAACATTTTGTATTTTAAAAGTAAAGTCCTAATTTTTATTTTGTCTTGTTTCCTCCTATTTCTGCATCTTTACTGAAATCAGACACTTGCAATTGCAAAGAAAGAAGACTGAAATCACTCAGTTATGCTCAAGAAAGAAGTGAACTCTACATAGATGGGAAAGAGGAGGGGAAGAAACCATTCTTTCATGAAAACTACTCTTTTGACCAAGTAAAATCAACAGCAAATACAGTGTAGGCAGCTCAGACCCTGAGAACTAAATCTGATGCTGCTGACAGCAGCTTAAATTTGCTCTCCGAAGTTACTGACTGTGGTCTGGGTTCATAATAAAAGGCATTGACTAAAAACAGAGAAAAGGGTGATTTGGTGCTATGATTACAGAGATATTTACTGATCAAATATTACTCATGTTTTGAGAGCACGGTGAGTGCTTAAACATGCTGTAACAACAGCAATTCTTTCACAACTCAGACCACTGCCCCTCCAAGATTACAAATATTCTTAGGATTCTGTTGTTCCATTTTTGTTTACAAAGACCAGTAAGTTTGCCCTAACAGGACTTAATATGGTGAAAGCCAAGCAAAAACTTTGTATTTCCTTCCCCACAGACTGAATACTTGGAAAATAGTAATAACATTTTCTTACCTCCTTTTCCAAATATACTTTCTTGTCATCCAGTGTATTATAAAGAGTAAAAAACTGCTTCGTTTCTTTGTGAGTTGCTGAGACTGCAAACAAAACAAAAGGGGGTAGAACAATAAAAGAATATGAGGTAAAATGGAACCTGTAAAAATACTCTGTAGGCTTTATATAACATATTTTCCACTATCAATAATGGAACAGTCACTAATGTACATGCAGAGGGAACATCCTCCCAGAGTTTCTCTCAGCAGGCTTCCAGCTATCATCTCTTACAAGAACAACACAGCTCAGTGTCTAAATTAAGCCCCAACTGCTGACAGCCCTTTCTGCCAACCCATTTGGCACCATCAGCTGCCTGTTTGTGCTTCCCTCCAAAGCTGTACCCTGACACCACCCAGGCAGCTGTGCTGCTCACAGTGGCCTTGCCTGTGGTGTTGGAGAGGCACAGGCTCAGCAGGGAGAGGGAAGAGCAGATAATCTTGGTAGTACTGTGTGGAAAAAAAGTGCATTAGACTATAAATGTCAAGCTGTACATGTGCAAGATGCCCAACAAAACTTTTGCTGTTTTTAAGTATTTTTATCTTCCTTATAATCTATGTGTGGTGATAGAATTAATACTTTCTGGTTGAGGTGGTTACAGCAGATGTTGGTCAGAGCTCAGCTGGGAAGGCAAGGCTCAGACATGCCTTCCCATTGGGCCTACAATATGATACTCAAATCTGCTGAGTGTTCCTCTAGCCTTTAGTTCTTCAATGCCTAAGGAAATCCAATGTATTTGTGACTCCCAAGGAAAGAGTTCAACAGGCAGCAAAAGTAATTCTGGCTAGAAACCACAAGCTGGAAAAAATGTATGGGTTAAAAATGATAAACCTCGGTGAAATCTTGCTCGTTAGTCTGGGATTTGCAGAACTGCCAAATGAAAGAGGCCTTTCCCAAACCATTTCCTTCATGCACCTCCTTCTGCGCTTCCAGCAGCTCTGGTAGTCACAAGTCTTTCATGAGTGGATTCCACAGAACAACTCAGAAAAACTTTCAAGATTTCACCTGTGTTGGAAAGTTGTGCCAACTTATGGAACACACCAGACCCCATGCAGGGTAAAACAAAGGGGGAAGAGGAAGAGGGAACCAATTGGCTCATTGATTCTCTTAAACATTTTCAATGGAAGAGGTTCAGTTAGGTCAAAACCAAAACACTGAATATTGTCACCGAAAAGGATTCTGGTACAAAAATCACAAAATCACTAAAGTTTGAAATTAGTGCTGAAGACTGTCCTGTCTAACCCCTTGAAGCAAAGTTCAAAAAAACCATGTTTTGGCAACTGAAGGTCACTTGAATCTATCTAAATGAAAAGCCTCTAAGTACCTCTAAAAATACAGCAATTCACAGAAAAACTGGCTAGAGATTTCCAGCTCATTTCTCTGGAAGCCGAGCCTGTGCATTGCAGGTTCCCAACCACGACTGAGCAGTGTGTTATCCTGAAGATACTATTCACACTTTGTACTTTAGAAAACAAAGTCCCATAAAATTCAAAGCATCTTAAATCTAGACCCAAAGCTGCACAAGTCTCTTTGATGCTCATCTCTGTACTTCAGGTATAAAGGAAGCTCCATCTTTTGGGCAGGTGTCTCTGACCAGACATGACATAGAATTAGACATGACAGAGAATGTGCAGAAAATTTAAGGAAAAACAACAAAGCTCTTTATAGCTGGACTTGTTTAAATAAACTGCATGGCACAGCAAAGAGGGGGGAAGAAGCACTGGACTTGTACTCACATCCATTCCATGTATTTGGACAATACACGTGGAGGACAGCACAGAACTGTGCCACTGGAGATGCCTCACCAGGGCAGGGGATTTGGATCCCACTCAGATAACCAGTTTGGAACTGCTCACCCTTCCAGAGCTTGGTTCACACATATATTTAATAAATGCAGAATACCTCTGAATCATTAGCTAGGTTTTCTTATGCTAACACACAAGCTAGTTAAATAAACACCAGTAAGCATACTGGTCTGTTATCAGTTTAGTGGAACAACTCTGAAATTTTATTCTATTTGCACCTTTTCCAATTTTATAATTTCTGATCATAACAGCTAAAGACAATTCTGCTCCTACCAAGATATTGCAGGACGGTGTTAATAAAAAATGAAAGAAACCAATCCCCTCGAGAGACTGTTTTTACTTTGTAGTTCTTGACATAGTTTGGTTCAGAACCAGTAATGTCATGTCAGTGGAAACAATAAAAGCAATCTAATGGTAAGGCAAATTAATTAAACACAATTCAAATTTACAGCAATCTCACTTGTAAATGGTGAATTAAGGACTTTCAGAACATACTGGCCATTGACCTAAATGACAGAACCTGCTGCAGATAAAATTTAGTCCAGAGATCTTGTGCATTGGGTTTCACCCTCAGGAGGATTCTTAAAGCCCAGCTTATAAAACCTCGAGAACATGATGTGTAACATGAATACCAAAATTTAAAATACCACCAAATCAGTAGGTGCTGTTGTTACATGCCATATGCTTAAAATGCAACTGCCCTCCTCTCAGGGCTTTAGCCTTCAGCAGGATGGTCCTGCTTGATATACATACCCTGACCGTAAAGTTCAATAAATCTCTTCTGATACTGTGTGAGCTCAGCTCGGCTGGGTACTTCATCAATCTTGCGTTGTAAAATGGCTATTTCTCTGTTTCTTCGTGCCTGAATAGAAAGTTAGGAGGGGAGAAAACAAAGCCTCTTCTTGTTCTCTTCTTAAAATGGATGAAGCCCCCCCAGCAATACTTTGTTATTAAATAATTGATTTTAAAAACAAAAAGCTTTGGCTGAGGATCAAATTTTTTTTTAATTGATTTGTGACAGAAACACTTGTTAAAATTAGAACAACAAAACAAACTATTAGAAGGTTCAAGATAAGACAAACATCAATAATTTTATACAAGTAAGGACACAGAGTAACTCACCAGTAGCAGGCGGATCTTTTGAAGTTTCTCTTTCTCAGCTTTGTACTGCTGTTCTATAATCTTATTTGGCTCCTGGAAGTTGAGAACCCAAAACAATTGTGTATTACAGTAGCATACGAGAGCTGCAGTGCAAAAATGGGCAGATTTGGTTTGTTTTCTGGTTTTGCCTACCTTTGGCTCCCACAATATCACCAGCATTTGTTGTTTGGGGTTTTTTAAAATAATAATTCGTTATCTGTATTAAAAGCCTGACATCATTTACTCTAAACAAGGGCATTTAGATGGTTCTTAACTTTTGATATTTTTAAGAGTTATCAATAGCTTTTGCACTTCTTTACAACAGTCACACTTTAAATGAAGATACAAATCCAAAAATTGTCAGTACCCCTTGTCTGAGTGTTTATACTTCGATTCAGAGGTGAGGTTATGAATAAACAAAGCACCTGAACAGAACATAAACCCTCTGACATGTGTTCTAAACTTCCTGCAGTGTGAAATTCAAGGTAACTTTTTCTTGCTAAAAAATTTAAGATTTCGGTTTGCACTTTAATTTTTTTCATGCTGTGTTGAGGACAGCAGCATCACGAAAGTTGTAATCTGCCTTGTTCCAGAGGTATGAATGCATCAAATGTTTACCCACTGAAAATAAAGTCATTGAAGCTTTTCCTTCTCTGTTCATTCATTATTCATTGCCATCAGTCTGGATGCACTTGTGTTAAAGTCTAACTTCTGACAGCTGCTCACTGCATGCAGTGCACCGAGCCACTGAAAGCTCGTGCTTTCATCCTTCAGATAACCCCACTTCTAAGGAGAAAACAACCAAACCAGACATTCTTTCCGAGGAAGACATGTTTCTGTCAGAGATATGCATAGCTTTTAGCACAACACCCAGAGATTCTTCTCTGGTACTACAGAGAAAAAGGATCTACAAGCAGAGCCCCATGGATTCTGCAAAAAGAACAGATAATGCTGTTGCTGTTTGCAGACTCCTGTATTTCTAGGATTATTAGCCTGAACTGTGGCTTTACTGAGCT
This sequence comes from Motacilla alba alba, assembly GCF_015832195.1. Classification (NCBI taxonomy): domain Eukaryota; kingdom Metazoa; phylum Chordata; class Aves; order Passeriformes; family Motacillidae; genus Motacilla; species Motacilla alba. The sequence continues at coordinate 8,486,142 of NC_052022.1, forward strand.
TTTTAAATATTCCAGCAGATACTTTAAGGCTTACAAGAATGTCCCAGAAGTCGGAAAGACTTAATCATTCCCAAATGCAATTTGAAAATAAGAACTTAGGCTTTTGCTAATACCTGTTCCTCCCCATTTTCCGCTGCTTCAGCTTTCAGAGTCTCAATATTTTGTTGTAGTCTCTCCATTTCTTCCTTTAAAACAAACAAAAGTTGATTTTTTTTTTAAACTGAGACCTCTTATCTTAAGAGGGGAGGGAAGGATCTTGACAACACAACTTTTAACAAAATTTCAGAGCTGACCATAAATTTGGAAGATTGAATAGCATTCCCTGCTTAAGGGTATTAAGGAAGGCCACACTCCTCCCTGCTCCTGGGGTGCTAATATTCACTATAAACATGGAGCTAGCAGTACCTGGGGGTGTGGAACAGATGAGAGCCAGGCACACACAGCACAACAACACCAGGAAAGAGCTTATTTACCAAGTTTTAAACTAATCCTTCTAGGAGACACTGGAACTTACCCTACAATGTGCTTTGAACTCTTGCTCCTGGCTTTTTAGGTTTTCATTCATGGCCACCAGTGCTCGCAGACTCTGTAATATGCTAAATTTGAAGATCCAGTAAACTATGTTAGATTTTTAGTTTCTAATTTAAACAGATGGAGAATTAGCATCTATTAAAACAATCTTAGTTCTAAATAAATTTACAATAAAACCTGGGTAAATTAAAACCCCAAATATGAGCACTGATATACCAAGGAAAGACGAAAGAAAGACGAAGTGTTACACTGAATATTCTGATGGCTTTGTTATGTTTCAACCTCATTACTGTGAAAGTTTTGAGAGACTTCTATTTAAATTATGTGAGATGAAGGCTTCAAATACGAACAAAATAAATCAAGAAGGCCTCATCTACTTGTCAGATGTGTCTAGGGTTCTTCTGTTTTAAACACCTACAATTATTTTGAACTACAGACTGACACTTTTCATTCTGACTGAATCCTATTGCAGTATTTCCCTGTCTCTGGAAAGCAAGCTGGAGAATAATTTAATTTTTAAATTTTAGTTATTTGTTAAGGTTGACAAACCAAGAATCATTGAATGATTCATTTTAAAACCATTATTTTTCAGAATTTCAAAGGTAACAAAGGAAGAAACTTACCTAGAATCTGCTTGGGATTCTATTGTTTCTAAAGCTGCCAATTCCTTGTCCAGCTTTTCACTGTAACTCTTAACCTAAGGGTTACAATTAATAATAAATCGATACTAAATTGATTAATAATAAATTGACTTTCCCACACCATGACTTCAGTGAGTTAAGCTGGCAAACACCTTCACTATTTAATACATTCCTTCACAAACAGAATTTCTCAAAAAAGTTTCAGCTATAAACAGCACAGAAAAAAAACAAAGATTACCTCTGTTAATGTCTCTTTTGCTTTGGTACATTTTGCCTGCAGATCAGCACATTTAGCTTGCAACTGTTACAAAAGAGAAAAAAAAAAGAGTCGGATTCTATATTCACACTAATTACACCTGTAATGGAGAACAGAGAATATTTGAGCTGTTCATAATGGTTGTCTGTCAAACAGCAGGCCAAGCATAACAAACACTGTCTTCTCCTGTCAGCTACTCTTGCATCTGATTGCAAGAATTCTGACTGAATATTTAATTACTGACAGCAAACATTTACCACCTGATCCTTTAGGTGTAGAAAGTCCAAAAATAAACAATAGCTTTTCCAAAATAGAGGCCAACAGAATGGTGACTTATTGGACAGAATCTCTGCTAAACTGCTCAAACTTCTCTAGCCTGGCTGCACTGGCCTAGTTTCACACCAAGCTAAGAATGAGTCCCATTTTATACTTCTCCAAATAAGTCAGGGCAATTCAAGACTTGCACAGAAGCACCATGGCACCCAACCACAGACACTTCCACACCAAATGACCAAGCTGCTTTATGGGTTTCTTCTGTGTAAGTATGAAAAGTCTAATAAGGCAGTGAGCAAAATACGTATTATAAACAAATATTAAGACATTTCACTTGTCAATTAATTTACAGAGGCTAATTTTAGCAGAACATCCTTCTTTAAATTCCCTATGATTTAAGATACGATTGCAAATAATAACAACAAAAATAGGACATTGTTTTCAAAAGTGGAGCAAAAGTGAGCAAACAAAAATGCACATGTAGCTCAGGTTCACTTCCTTTCATGCTATTTTAGTTTGCTGGTCACAACACAGAGCTGTGACTTAATGTTCCACTCTTCCCCTTCCACAGTCAAATTTATAAAAAGAAAGCTTTTTCATTGTTTTTTATGATTTTTCACCAATACATTTTATTCTAACTAACTAAAAAAATTTAAGTCTGGAGTCCACATCTCATGAAAAATGACATGAATCGTTAGTTTTGAGAAATCTTGCCACAGCTTTCTGCAGTATTGAAGCCAGAACTCCATAAATATTTTTTAAAAGACAGGGTTCTTGACTGTCACTGATTTCAAAGCTGCTTTTGGCAAGTGGTAAATGAAATTCAGCCAGGAAATTCTTACTTTAGTAAAGTGATAAAAGGATTATATTTGGCTTACAGCTGTCAGTGCATTTTTTCCCCATATAAAAACAGCACTGAGATGGTTATGTACTGAAAACAAGCTGCACAGAATTAAAGGGCCTCAACTGTTAAAATGGAAAAATCATGGTCCTTCCCAAAATTAAGGCTGAGCTAACTGCCCCCAAGAACACAATCTATTCTCACAATCCAGGGGCAATGCAAGCAGAGAAATCAGTGTTCAGCGTGACAAATTGCTGGTGCAGAAGATAGCTTCCAGGTATTTTCTGGATGGCAAAGACTTTGTGATCAAGCACTTTTATCAATGTTTTCTTCTTTATTACACACACAATACTTACCTCTTCGAGGAGTTTGGTTTTCTGCAAAATCTGCTTGTTGAGAGATGCCACCTTCCTTCTGTGTTGCTGGGCAGCTCCAAGCCGTTCCGGTCGCTCCTCAGCAGAAAGCTCAGATTGCTGAAAAACCAATAACAACAGCCTTTTGGATCTCACAGCATTGTTTTCTGCTTCTTCAGAAGCTCTGGAAATACCAAGTGGGACACACCTATGATATTCCTTATCAAGAACTGTGTCCCATTATCCAAAAGAATGACTTACTGATTTACCTCACATCAAACTAAGCAAGCAGCTGAACAACTGAATTATATTCCAAAATTTACAGGTAAAGTGAGCTAAAAAAGCCGGTTGCCCTGGGACAGGTGGAAAATACTACAGTATTCTAGAAGACAGACAATTTTTTTTTGCATCAACATTATGGTTAAACCTGGTAGAGTTCAATAGAAAAAATACACGCATACTAAAAAACACCTTAAGCCATGGTAACTTGCTGAATCAGAGATGTTCCACACCCCAACACGTAGCTCCAGAATTTTCAGAAGCCTTGAACAATAGTGTATTCTGAAACAGAGGCTTGGATGAATCTCCATGCTGAATGACAATGACATACTCAGTGTGGCAGATGCATTTAGCACTCTGGGGGTTTTTTGTGTGTGCACCAGCCTCTGAGAACTTCTCCATCCAGCATGCACTGCCAAGAGTGTCTCATAAACGCATAACAGAGACAGCAATCTGGATCCAGTCTCCTCTCCTCTCTGAATTGTGAAAGCAAAGCTGACAGAAACATTCTTTATAAAAAATAACATTTAGAATAGAAAATGTATATTTGCAGTAGACAAAAGCATCATTAAAAACCAGTGATATCGTGATCTCTAAGGGATTATTTGCCTAAAAATTATTTGTACCTTTTGAAAGTCTTTGCTTTGATACTTACATCCATCTGTTTTTGTAATTTGCTTCGTGTACTCAGACTTCTTTTTTTCACTTAATCCATTTTCCAATATTTCACTAGAAAACCAGTTAATTTTCAAGTACCTCAAGTGCTAATTTATAGTCTGTCAAAGGCTTCAATACTAAGTGCTTTTTGAATAATTACCAAATGTTGACAACTGCTACAATGCATAATCAGCTAAAATGCTACAAGGAGTGTGATATACTTTTCACTCATTCTTGCTCCTGGTTCCACTCCAGGCAGATGGGTAAGCAGCTTAATTTTAAATGAAAATAAGAGGCAAAGCCTGTCTTCCTCCTCTCCATTTTCTATGTAATTCATATTGAAGAGCAGCTTAATGATCTGTTATGTTTTTACATCCACAGCAAGAAAAGACCAATTCTGATGGCTTAACCCAACAATTCAGAGGCTTTCTTTGCTTTTGTTGTTAGGGAAGGAAGAAATGCCTCTAAGCAACACCTGTGACCCTGAACTACTCAACAAATATATACTCAGTCTTACTTATTCCTCTCATTATTTAGTCAAATTACATTCCTTCATTATGTTATGCATTCCAAAACCTTACCCTTCCCACCACCACATTTAGCCTCTCACATGCATAAGATACAAGAGGAGGAAAATGGAAATGCAAGAGAAACAAACATGAGCTAAACCAGTCTGAGACTAATGTTTGCAGAAACAGTAAAAATCCATGTAGTACAGCTTTGCCATTAAAAAAAAGTGGATCCTATTTCAAGAAGTGAACTTTACAGCTTGCTTTTTGAAAATGGAAAAGAACCATCACTAATGTCTCTGTTTAAAGATGATCAATTTGCTATTCATTAATAATTTTCTGCCAGTATATTCAGAAGGTGAGGAATGACACTACAATCCTTCCTCCAGTTCACTCAGCAGGTTAACATGGCAGCAGAATGAAGGGGCAAATGCAGAAAATTCTAAGCATTGATCTTGTGCAAAAATGCCTTTTGTAAGAAAGGTCCTGGCCCATGGCAACATCAGACCTAGAACGTGGCTTGTCATATATCTTTACTGGGCTTGTGGTGAGACAAGACCCAGGTAAACAAATAAGCACTGCTGTGTTTCTCAGGCTATGTGCAGTTACCAGGGGCTAAGACTATTAGAATTATATCCAACATTGCTGATGCTTCAATAAACTCTTTGATAACATCCTTAATTTTTCTCCTGGTGCATGCATACGTGCACAGAAATTCTATTTTTTTATCACATCCCATAGATTTGAAAAGTGATCTATTTCTGGTTTGACTTGAATCAGTTCTTACTTTTCAGAGTATTAATCATTGCTCTACTATAATAGTCAAGGTCCTGCTCCCTTCTCTCAGAACAGAAGAAATGTAACATTGAAATATGACCCTTGGGCTTCTGCTCTTCCAATCTTTTATAATAAAGAAAGGCCAAGAATTTGCTGTTGAGCTATAGGGTTTATCTCCAAAATGGGAAAGCTCCATACCTCAAATGTGTCAACAAAAAGGAGGAAATATGAGAAGACTATTGGACAAGTAAGAGCGACCTATAACTCATATCTGGCAGTGATGTATTGGATGCATTAATTGCTTGAAGAGCCAGATTTTCTTTTCACATTACTGCAAAAAACAATCACAGCTGAACACAGTAACTGGAGCAAACACACACATTTAATTGCTTTGACTTCTCAAAGCAACAAAGGTTTGGGTTTGAGAAGATGAGATTCAAAACTTGAAATCCAGGGCATGACTGAAAACTGGAGTCCAGTGCAAACATCTGGAAATCTGAGTGGAGGAGGCCTAGACTTTTCTCTGAGCAGGCCCACAGAACTGTACTTCTGTATTTAACGCTGAGCATTTTAAAGCATATCAAGAATTTAGGCCTCTAGTTTGAATATATAGAACTCAGGCCCCTCTTCAACCATGAAAGCATTTAGGCAGGTCTTGAACCCAAATTAGGCACAAATGCAATTCAGGGGCATGTACTATCACAACAAAAGCCTGGGTATGTTTAACTCTGAACTCTGGCTGTGCTGCTGCCCACAGCATGTATTAGAAAGTGTGTTTCAAGAGAATCATGGCAATGAAGTTGGCAGCTTAAAGCCCAAATTAAAAAGCTATCAAACACCACATTGTGAAACCCACTCAGGTAACACACTTACCTTTTCAGCATATTCAGACACAATTTGCTTGATCTCATCTGACTGGAGTCCAACAATCTGGCCAACTGTGCTTGCTGTCAGTTTGCCCTGCAATTGTATCAAGAAAATGCTTGGAGCTTTGGAACTGCCTGCACTTTTACACTGTAATTTCCAATAAGCTCTAATTTTAAACAGAAATCTGCACAATGAGTAAAAATCTCTAATCATAAGAAAATTCAAGGAAACATTCCACCCTCCAAACATAATTTTTCTGATAGAAATTTCTCACTTAATCGTTTTTAGCAAATTTTTATTCTTATTTCAGAAACTTAATTTTTATTCTTTATACGGAATTTTGCATTTGCTTAACAAACCTCTAAGCATGCAGGCATGTGCAAGAATTCACCTTTAAACTGCATGCATGTATAAAACCAGTTTTCAAACAAAACTGAATTCTACAATGGATTTCAGTAGAAAGCATGTGAGTCAACTCTGAGACTAATTATTACCTTTTCTTTCATGACTCCAGCATAAACAGAAACAATGTTTAACAACTGAATTATTTCCAGTCCTTTCATCCAGAAATCAAAGGACAGACTACAAGTTCCACAATATCATTAAATTCAACAAATTAAGAAGATACATATCCAGAATTTTCTATCTTAGACTAATGTTGTTGTATTTATAAGTGCTTTGAAAAGAACCTTGGAAGGCACGGTTTTCCAGCACTCTCCCCAGTAATCCTCTGAATAATTTCACAAGATGAATAAAGCAAGATAGTGCATCTTGGGTAGCTGCAGAGTGATGTCTTTCCCCTGAAATTCTTGTAGAAACCATTTGAAATAGGCATTTATTTATACTGTCATTATCATTTCAAGGCAAATGATGAACTAATTAGCCTTGTAAAATTTAGTGTCTTCCTAATTCAACCATTTTTTATGCACTCTCCTTATGAAAATTTAAACACAGTCATTCCATGACTTCAGACGTGAATCAGCAGCCTGATTTTAAGAATAATTACCACAACCATAATTTAAACAAAGCTGTATCAGTTTTGAAAGCTGTATCAGTTTCAAATGCTACTGACCTCTTCTGTTGCCATTGCAGCCATTCCAGTCATCAGAGTTTTAATGCGAAGCTACAGCAAAACATGAAGAATTATACATAACAATTTAACTCCTATTTTTTAGCAATTTTTCTGCCAGGGACACATACATGTAATTAGTATCATATAATGTGTATTTTAAAACATGCAACAAGGCCCAAAGTCTGTGAAAACAAGAGCTGGCTAAAGTTACCAAATAGAAGGAAAATTTCTTGTAACAGTAAACTTTCACTCAGACTATTCAGCTCCCACTGACAAGCAAAAATCAATCTTTTTAAAAAATGACCAGATTTAAGAAATAAAAAAAGAGGTTTGGGGTGTTAAACACCAACAAGCATTAATTTTGTGGATCAATTTCAGGCTCTGTATTCTCCTGTGGGAAGCTACTTTCACTTCAACTAGCCATGGAAATTTTCCTTCTTTTGGAGAACGACTGTGCAGTGAAAATTTCTGCTCTCCCCCAGGTAAGTAACTCCCATGCCTACTGTGCCTGGGGCTCACCTCTTCAGCAGCCTGAAGATCATCTTCATCACAAGGCTCAGCTTTCCCTGCTGCTGCAAGCCCTGGAGGTAGCACTGCTTTTTTATCTTCAGCCTTTTAAAGAAAAATTGAGAGATTATTATACCTAGCTCGAATACTCTGAAGTGTTGAGAAAGACATCAAGAAGAAAACTGGAATGTAGCTGTTCTAATTATATGAATACATTTCAACTACTGGAACATCCTCACCCTCCAAATCATGCCAACTGAAATGCAAACCTTCCCGATTTCTCACAGTATTCCAACTGTGTCTCTGGCTTCCTATGGACTTATCTGATTACTTATCTGAACATTCCTTATTCCACAGCCTTCTGAGAGTTGCCAGCCTCAGGAGACAACCCAGAATATGATACTGACTACACAGGACAAGACTGATTTTTTTTTTTTTTAAATAAACCGTTTTTGCAACTTAATATTGTGTAAGAAACATACAACATAAAAATTGCCAACATGCCTGGTTCAGTTAGAAGAATTTGTACCACTGAAGTAAAGAGAACTGAGGACAGCTGGACTAAATTTCTAGGTCATCCTACCACACCACTAACATATTTCACTGTCCACTTTTGCCTTACTGCAGGATCAGCTTCCACAACAATCACGATGAACATCTAATATACAATATCCCAAAGGCAACAGAATTTTTGAAGAAACAAAATGAACTCTATAAACATGACTAGTGGTTACTCTGAGGGGAAAACAGGCATGTTTTTATAAAAACTTGTATGTGGAATATTGAGATAATGAAGAAGAGCAACTTTAATCTACTCAATGTATTGTTGGGTCCATGACGTGTTTAATGCATTACCTTCATTATCTCTGTAATCAAAACTTGGAGCCAAATTAATATCTGCACTGAAATAACTGCAGGTACCCTGGATTTTATGGACATTTTAAGATGCCATAATCATCAAAAGCACAGCAAGAATGATAATTTTCAAGAAGGACAATGATTTATTTATAATTTTATTTATTTATAGGTTTCTCAATCACATTAAACAAAGTGTTTTGTAATAAATGCCTATAATATTTCTTACCAAGTTGAATGGTTCTTTAAAAAGAAAGACCCTTTAATGATCACATTATGGAACACTCAGTTGAAAAATACTAAACAGACAAAATATGTCATTACCTAAAAGTAAAAGTCAAGCTAAAACAAACCCAATGCCCAAAGCCTCTTTCTTCTAAACAAAAAAAAACAAAACAAAACAAAAAAAAAACCAAAAAACCCCAAAAAAACAGTTTGCAAAATGTGATCTGTGAGCAGAGATGAAGGAAATCCTTTAAAAAGAGTAATCAATTACACCTTTCATGGCATGCAGATTGTTAATTGCAGTTAGCCATTTTTAAAATCTGCTAATAGTAGAAGTTATAGCTGTCTATTCTGCTGTATTCTTTTAAGATTTAACAGTAACCAACACTTCAACAATGCAGTTCTTCCCACAATTTGAGCAATTTTAAATTAGTATATTTTTACCTGTTCTGTTTTTCCTGCTTGTCTGCTAAATCCGTATCTCCTAAAAGAACAATAGTAACATGAAGGAAAAATACTGTTGTTTATGACTTCCACAAATACATTAAGTTTTTAACAATTTTCAACATAAGATATGCACCAAGAGCCAGGATCAAATTAGTTTTGAAATGTTTCAAGTAAACTAAATAAGCAGGTACTGGAGCATATTTACAGAATGGTTTCAGATCCATCATCCAAATATTCCATATTCCTCCCACCAGAATTTGCAAATCTTGACTTTCCATAAAATATTGTCAGGTAAAGCTCATGAGAGGAAAAGGCACTGCTCTCTTCCCATTTGAAAGTTGATCCTGAGCTATTACACTACAGTCCATGTTACTGTTAAAAGGAAAGTACTCAAAACGGTGAGACAAAAAAAAAAAAAAAAAAAAAAAAATCTATGGCTTTGGGGGAAAAGAAGCCCCAGATGATACAAAATGGAATTCAGATGTAATCTGCACTCCTTAAGCATTAAGAGCTCAGACAGCAGACAAGATGTCCTTACCACTAAACTGTGAAAGGAAAACTGGAAGTAAAAACTAGAAATAGAAGCTTTGTAACTTCATTTTTATGTGTGTGGAGAGCTCACAGGAAACCAGAGGGACTTTCAGGGATAATGGAAAAGAGAAAGCCTTGGTAACTTTGTCTCCAAATGAAAGTTTGCAGCAAAGTGAGAAGACAAAAGGTGCAACCATGATTCAGCCTCCTGATGCAGCAACCACATGAGAACGAGAAAAAGAAGCAACAGCAGGTCCTTTTTCACCAAATTTTCAGTGGATTGCTTGCAAAAACCTAATATTGATTGACACACACTACCTGGAAGGATGATGTATTTAAGCTGTTTTTAAAAAAATCAGGTATGTTAAAAAAAATACACCCTAGAAGGAGCATAAAACCTGGTATCCCATTGTACAAAATATGGTTCACAAACATGAGGACTGTCCAGTCCCCAGAGAATTTACAGGGTAAGGAAACAAAATCTGAAACCAAACAGGAGTAAATCTGAAATAGTACCATTCTGAAGTAGTAGGAAAACCCTACCACAATCCAAATTTTATCTGTGCTGCTTGTAATACACACTATAAAACCCAGAGAGCTAAATGAAGCTTTTCACCTGCCATATTCCAGAAGTGTAGCATGAACCTTTGATTCCTCATCCAGCAGTTCCTCAGCTCCTGCCTGACGTTTGTATTTTCTCTGGGGTTTGTAAACCTCCTGCAAGACAGTGAGTGAGTTCAGAGCTTGTAAAAGGGTTTTTTATAAAAAATAAGTGAGGAATTGTCATCTAAAGTGATATACACACTGTTTGCTTTCCAACTCAACACACCCAAATAAACATCCTTCACTTTCTCTTTTTGGAATTACATTATAAAACCTCACTGAATTAATTTCTAAGCAATTTGCTATAGACATTTTTAAAGTTAAAAAAAAAATTAAAAATTACTTTAACACAAAACAATGTCTCAACCATCTCTTCTGTCATGTTTGAAAGAATAAAAAGTAACATACTCAACACCTGTTAAAATAATTTGGCTAATGTCACCATCTAGAAATGTTACTTTTTTTGTGAATTAATTCTATTTTTAAACTCTGATTAGATAATTAAATGCAATTATTATTTATTCAATGATCATGTCTTACAATGGAATTAAAACAAATTTTACTACAATTTAAGGAAAAAAAGGTCTCAAGAAGTTTGGTAGTAAAATGACTTTAATCTGCTGCTATCCAAGTGTAATCTAATAGCTTAATAACAGCCTGTCAAATAAAACAAGAATATACAATCACTATTTTGTACTGATAGAGCTGCTTCCAATTTAAAAACAAAAGGGAGAACATTTCTTTTTAAATCTGGCTTCCCATCCCACACAAACTATTATTTTCAACAAACAATTCCTGCACCATAACACTGCTGAATTGGCTTTCCATCTTTTTCAAAGATGTGATCCCAAAGTGGAGATTTCAAATAAGTACAAATTGATAAAGGGTGAGCTAATGTGTAAAACAGAACAGGAAAGGCAAGTGTTTCTAGTTGGAGTAAAAGATTCATTATAAGTCTGCTAATAATCAAAAAACCCAGTCAAAACAACACTTTAGAAAGTGTAATTGAAATTTCCAAAGCAAGAACAATTATTCAAATAGATTAACAAAGGAGCTACATTGGTCATCACCTGGAGACTTTCACTGCAGTGTTATTCTACAAACACATGCTGTAATTCAACCACATATATTACACTCAGCAGCACTCAGGTCATTTGTACAGAAAAACAACTACCTCCCTCCAAATCCTGACAAGAGAGTAAGGTGACTTGTCTGGCCCATTACACAACCTCTCATGTGGCTCCTTACACTCAGCACCTCCATCTATGCATGAAGAGCTCAGGGTGCCTGGCTAGAGCTGTCTGAAAATACAGTGATTTTCTCAGGAGAGCAGGGTTTCACTTTCTACTGAAGAGCCTTGAAAATGTCCAGATTTCTCCTCTCTTGTCAAATGCTGCCCTGGAATTTACCAAGATGCTCCAAAAACCCACAAAGCAGTAGTGAACTACTGTGAGTCAAACAGTGAACTGATGGTCCCAAGCAAAGAGGAAATTAGAAAGCAAGGACAGAAACTCCAGTTGCCAGCCAGACAGCTGAATTTAGGTATGAGAGTGAGAGAGCCTAGGTATTTTACTATTTTACCTCTCTGTAGCATTCATGAACAAGCTTCCAAAAATACATATACAAACAGTTTATCCAAGAGTTAGAAGATTTGCATGTGAAGAGGGAGAACACAGGTGAGACCACCTTTCCCAATCAACATCTGCTACTTGGAAACATTTCTGAACTAGGGTGTTTACTTTCATTGCTAATTACAAGTGAAAAAGTCAAGTTCTGAAATGCAGATAATTGAGATCATCACCACATTAACTAATTTCAAGACAAATAGCACAAGTGCTGGTAGCTTCAAACACACATTTAAGTCTGCTGAGGGTTTAACAGTCTGTGAGCTACCCTGTGACTTTTGTTTGATAGTGTGGGATTCCACGCAGCCCATACAGGCAGTGGATATGGTTTATCTCCTCATACAGTGCACACCTATCAATGTGCTATACTGGCATGAGACCTTTCTCAAGGATGAAGATCAATATGTAACTTAATTGGGATCTTCTCCTGAGAAAACCCAATTATCCCAGAATTAACCACCTCCATTTCATTATTAAAACCACTCACTTAGCCACAAAAAAAGGAAATCTAACATACTTACAAAGATATCAGTAACCGTTTTGAGTGCCTTCTCTTTTCTTTGCATGAATTCATCATCCTGAAAGACATTAGTGGAGATAATTAAAATACTAGGAATGACACTAAGTCTCAAACATTCTAATGATTCTGTGAAACAAAGCTGTCAAACACTTTCTGAGTTGCCCAATGATTTGGTGAAATGTTTGTGATTTGCTGTAACAAGAAAAGTACTTGCTTCTGCCTTCAGATGGGAGATAGGTCATCAAAACTGTGTCCAGAGCAGCAGCCTGGCTGCTCTCTGCTCAGGCAGTACCTGACACAAAAGCAGTCCCAGCCCACTACTGGGATCTCCAATCTTTAATACACTATTAAGAAATTAAGCTGGGATAGGCTTCAGGTGGAAAAGAGAAGTTTCCTGTCCTGTTTAGTTTCTAAGCATTAAAGATAATAATTTAAAAAAAATCAAAATCTAAACCACCCCAAGTTAATAAAATCTGTCTATCGCAATACTAGGGACATCTACCTTTAATCCTGTTACTAAGGGACAAAACTTGAGTTCTAGATGTTAAAAACAAAATTGCCTTGTGATATGTAAGAACAGAACTGATGGCTTTGCACTACAGGCACATACCCAATCTCATTCAATCTCTCCTCCTCTACCAAGGCAACTTCATCTCATTGCTGAAGAACAGTTCAGTTACTGAGTGAAGTTTTTTACAAATCTAGTTTTCAAGAACAAATTTTGGGGTTTGGATATAGAAACACCACAGCTGCCTTTCAGCACTCTGAAAGAAACCCCAAATTATAGAGTATTAACAGCACATTAGCTCTCAATTAGCTACACTAGGTTCTCCACAGCATGCTGGGTGTCTCTGAACAGTTAGAATGACACAAAAATACCAAATACTGCAGAAAAACCAAGGCAATCATTGGGCAAAAGTTAACCAGAATCTACAAAATTTCTGTCACAATAATGCTTCATTTTTTTTCCCAGATAAATTTGTAGGGGATTCCTTTAGGACATATTCATAAAACAATGGCAAGAGCCACTCTGGTGAAGTGTGCAGATTTCAGAGCTGTGAGGCTGGCACTGCAACTGAACATCTGACATGGAACAGAAAGAAGAACTGCCTTGATCTTACCTCTGGCAGTCTGTGGGTTTTTTGAAACTGTGATATAGAGTAAGAACGGACATAATCTCCCATCTCTTCCCTTGTTTCTATTGCACGTTTCACCAGCCACTGAAAAAAAAATTGTATTAGCTGAAAACAAAAGAATAATAGCAGCAAGCACCAAACTGCTGCCTAATTTTTTAATACATAATAAAAACTAAAAGTACATTTTTAAGCATGGAAACAAGAGCATGTGATTTATTTGTAAACATGGCAACCCTTTGGCCTAACCCTAACAAAATGTGTCAGTATTTGCTACTTTATAAACACTTCTTTTTCTTTTGTGCATATGTTTCTTGTATGAAATTTTCCTACTGTAGATCACTCACTGGTTTAAAAGACTACAGCTCCACCATGAACAGACATATCTTCAAGCCTGTGAAGTGCTCATGAAGAGCCACATGCCTGTGCAAGAAAAAAGGCTTCTTCTGACATTTATAAGACCACACAAAAAGCCACAAAATACTGAAGTACATTTTAAACAATGTTGGAGAAGATAAATCTTGCAGGCTGTTGACAGCCTGTGCAGGAGGTCACAGAAGAGATGAGATCAGTTGTGGGATCCAAGTTTGAACCAACAACTGTTTCCTGTGCTATAACCATGAACCCCTGGAAAGTGAGGGGAACATGATGACAACAAGAGATGAAAATGAAGAATATTAATTACCAAGAACATCTCAACACAAGACTGTGTACATACTTTTGCCTGTGATCATATGCAGAATTTATTAGGAAGAACAGCAACATTTCTGCCCAATGGAATATTTGTTAGATTTTTAAAATTTTTTATTTAAGTTCTGCTACAGTCCATGGCAGTGAGCCAACTCAGCCTAATTTCTTCCTGTAGGGAAGGATCCATCTAAATTCTTGCACAGTGCAAGAGCTAATGGGGCACAATGCCAGACATCAGTGCAAGCATTTGTAGTATTTGAAAACTGATTTGAGATTTACAGATAGCAAGTGGAATCTTGCTTTTAACAGTGAATTGAATAAAGTGCCATTATCAAATACATCATTCCTACATGGTGTAGTCAGCATTTTATATTTTGCATGGTCTTTTTCAGAACACAGCATTCTGGTGACACCAACAAGTTTTCTTGAAAGTCGGTCTTGGCTGGGATGAAATGAGGAACCTGCAGTATGTGGAGCAGGCAGAACTTCACAGGCACCTGATAGAAAGCCACATTTTTTAAACCAAGATCCTCTACATACCAAAAACTAAGCCCATCAAAAAAGACTTGTATGGGTCAGCTCTACCACCTACTGGCCAGCTACAAATACTGGGAGACATTGCTCTTGGAGAAACCCAGAAGCAGATTTCCTCCCTCTTTAGAACTAATATTTCTCCTTTCCAGAAGTAATGTCCCAAACCAGGATTTGTGATAAAGCAGGTGAGAGAAAAGCACACCTCGTGCTATTGTTTCTACAGGAGGAGGAATATATTTCCTATGAAAGAAGCCTAGTGCTTGATAAATGTAACCATTCATTGCCATCCAGTGACCAGGGCAAGAAACTCAGCTGGGTTGAATTATTTTTTTTTTCTGTGAAGGAAATAAGGATTCAGAAGCAAAAACTCACATTAGCAAAACACAAACTTTCCACTTTAAGCAGCATCATCACAGCCTGAAAGCTGTGTAACAGCAGTACACACCACAGAATGTTTTGTGGGGAGTGCAGTTAAGTGTGGTTTTCCTCAGGAGTTTCCAGCTAGAAGATAAGAGGAAAGAGCACCAGGAAGGTTTCCTCACTTCTTACAGACTGAAATTTAGACTCTTCTTACTTTCTAAATTCCTTCACAGGCATGAGGTAAGGAGATATTTAATGGAAAAGAAGCTTGCTTAACAGTCTTCATTTTCCCTATCTGTCAAAGATATCTTTCTTTGTAGATGAAAGGAAAATCAAAAAATGCCAAGGATTCTCAAAATACCACATGTAACTGGAACACATCAAGTGTTAGCTTAAATCTTAATAAACTTAGAACAAGGCACATGGTGAGTCAGTGGTACTCAACAAATACCCACTAAGAGGATCACTTGACAAAGCACAGTTTTTAAGTGATAGGAAATAAGAATGAATTATGCTTAAAGAAATTACCCCGATGACTTTTGCCTTATTCATATCCTTCTGATTCAAGGTCTAAAGCATAACTTATTCCATAAGCTTAAACACAGACTGGAAGGTATTTATTCTATTTCCTAATCTGCCAAAGCAGACCATCAGATTCCACAACAAGATTAAACTTAGGTTTTTAAAGCAGGCATTCCACAACAGGCACAATCTGACTCCATTGCAAAGACTTTAGAGAGTTTGTTTTGTTTACTCTCTAAATGTGGATCAAACAATACTTAAGAATTCTATCATCCATAATGTCACTTTGTTCTTTAAAAACATTAATTCAAACTACTTCTCTGTGCTTATTTATTCCGAAGTTAAATAAAGGGCCAAACAATAATTCAAAGCTTTGTTCTATTTTTTATGCAAGTCTTATGGCCTTTTTCAGCAAAGTATCAATATACCACAAAATTATTACCTGTACAACAGGAAATATATGAATGAAATCCAGTCCCTGGATCTGATGTGGTTCCAAACGATGTGGACACTTCATTTTTGGTAATACTGACACGATTTTTTCAGTTAAGGCACTATTATAAAAACAACAAAAAGACAGATGTATATATGCTACAATTTTCTTTTATAAATTACAGATTATTTTTGAAAACACAGTAGTTCAAAGATTCCCTCTAGTAACTTCCACTATATATAATGAAAAGCAATCAAACTCCTTTACAAAACAGCTTTTACAGGCACTATTTATATCATCAGTCTGTGAAGAGGTGATTAAGCCCCACTTACAGGCTCCTCCCTTGGAAATTCATTTAACTGCTACAGAAAATTTCAAGATCTCAACATCTGGACAGATAAAATATCCATATAAAATACACCACCACAAATACCTTTGCATGTTATAAGGTACATCCAACATGAAGAGACAGTAGCTTTAAGAACAGTGACTTTAAGTAAGAGATGTACACTCCAAGGAAGTCCAGAAACAAATGTAAGGACTTAAAACTTTATTTAGCAGAACTCTCAAAATAAATATTGATGTTACTCCTGAAACTTTTAGAATTGAAAAACATACTGCACTTAAAAGCTAAATACACAGCACACTTCATGTACTTTGCAAGCGACTATAACTGAATTTGCTGGCAGCAATCTCATTCTAGAGCTCAGTAAGAGCTGGTTAAATGAAAGGATTACCCTGCCACAAGGGATCCATCTGCAAGAAATTCATCCTGTTTCCACTGAATACCTAATTTTAGGGCAAGAATTGTTTTTGCTGTCAATGTTGGCAAGTACACTTTTAAAGCAGGTGTAACCACTGAGAAAGAAAACTTTACTTGGAAAACCAAAACTATTTTCCCATAAGGAAAAAAAATTAACTGATCCAGTACTGACCTCACTGATATTTAGTACTGTCCAAATGGACAACTAAGGTCCTGGAAGAACAAAAGGGGATCAAGAAATATGAGACAGTGACCAAAACCTGGAAATAGAGCCTGAAACACTTTACTTCCTAAAGGGAAGTGAAGCACAATCAAAGCAAATGCAATTAAAACAAAAAACTATTTATCCAATAGATGCAAGATCCTCTCCTGATGTACGCTTCCATGTTTATTTCAGCCCAGCAATTAAATAACAGGACACCATCACAATGGTGTAACACCATCACTTTGGAATAATACTGAGAAAACACAATTTAACTTTTCTTTATCTTGAAATCATCACAGAAGCCCTGAGCCTCTACCAACACAAACATTACATGGACATCAAAACAGCCTATGCTCCTATGTTCTGAACACTTTAGATTTACAAATAAATCATTGTTGCTGTTTTGGGAGAGGAGCCTGGTTTTTGTTTTGCCAGTTTTGCATCCAATCAGCTGGAAAAAATAACAGAACATTTTGGAAACAACTTAACCAGTTCCTACCCTGTTGTTTTTAAGGACAGCAAAGACAAAAAACTACCACTACCATTTTCACTCCTAGTATCTACTTAATTCTTTGCACTCAGCAATGCTTTATGTAGTTAGTTATCTATGATGATTTGAGGGTCTCCAAATGCAATTGCAATACCCACAAACATTTATTTTGAAAAACCTTGCCAATGTTTTACGACTTTCAAGAAAACACAGAAAGATGGTCTTTTTAACTACACTGAGTAAATAAATCTCTTAATAAGCCACTGATAAGTAGCTTATCAGGCTAAACTTATTTCCTGAAAATTTTAATTATGCCTCTTTTATCACAGATACTCATAAAGGAATAATGGAGTTTAGAATGTCTTCCCTTTCCCAGCATAAACAATGTCTATAAGCTCCCTGGCACAGGAATTAGCTGGCTTACGAGCAAATTCCATCCATAAGAAATGAATCAAAACAAAATGTTTTCATTGGGTCACCCTGAGGAAGGAAATCCTCCTCCTCCTCCTCAGTATGGGGCAGGTAATTATTTTGGCAACAGTGACATGCTTTAAATTCTGTTTGCTGATGCCTAGAGTTCCAACCCAGAACCATAAAAGGGAGTCAGAGGTTATTTACACAGCAGAACTGCAGACACAGGGAACTCAGGGAAGGTCTTCTAATGTTGCACTCCAGCTTCCAGCAGCGTGGTCTCCCTCTGCCCTTTGCTTTGGCCTCTGCATCATCCCCTTGTGCCAGCACAAGCATCTGTACAGCTGCACAGAGAACTGGATCCAGGAATTCATTCATGTTAAAACTATTTTCTTTTTTTTTTCTTTTGGGTTTTGGCTTTTTGTGTTTTTTTGGTAGGTTTTAATTTGGATCAGTTCCCAATTCACTTTAGTGTGGAGCCACAGAAATGCTTTCAGTGCTTAGTAGGGATATAAGAACATGGCAGCCCAAAGCGAATGGCCCTGCCTTTTTTGAAATAAGCTTCTTTCTGGATTTAAAATTTGTGGAACTACAGTCTGAGAAACCCAGAAACCTGTGCAATGTTTTGTAAACAGGCAGTCCTTAAAAGCAGGAAATTTGAACTAAAACTCTTTCTTAGAAATACAGCAGGTAACTTCCCCATCCCCAGACACTTTTTATTTTCTAAGAAGAAGAAAAATCCCCCACTTGCCATTTAATCAACTTACATTTTTTGACCAATAGTAGAGTTTTCCTGAAATAATAAATCCACGTCGATATCAAAGCTGCAGGTAGTGATACACCACGTCATGCCTCCCACCACCTGGCAAAGGATCAACAGCATGGTCAGGGCCACTTTAAACTGAAGAGGTAAAGCCAAATACATCTTCCAGGCTTTATTTCTTTTAGAAACTACATCTCAGTAATCTCACCATCCTCAGTATCCTCTCTGCTCTAAGACAGACTCAGATAACACAGCCACACAAACTTCATACAATACAATACACAACACATGTGAGCAAGAAGACAGAAACCAACCCAACAGTTATTGACAATCTAAATTCCTCTCTTAGCTTTACATATTTGTTTTGAAACAGCTCTCAGATTGAAAAAAAGAAAACCAAGCAACCAAAAGGATAAAACACAACAGTATGTTAAATGTCATGACCTCTAAAAAGTGACCATATCAAAGTTTTATCAAGGATCACAATTACTGCAGTCTCATATTTACCTTTTAATATACATCTTTGCTGCTATTATTTCGTGCTTGCTGACACATGGAACATGAAGTGCTAGACACAGTATCAGCACAGCAATGGAAATCCCCAGCTCTGCAGAAATCTCTATTTCAGGCCCTATTTTGACATGGGCATATTTAAACTCCTGAGCTATTTCATCAACTTTACATAAATATTTAAAGACAACCTTGCCTAAACATGTGCAAGATAACCTAAATGTATGCAAAGGCAAAGAAGAGAAAAAGGAATTAAACTGTGGAGTAGCTTGCCAACATCATGCAGCAAATTGGGAACCTTGTTTCCTAACAAGGTTTCTGACATATTCCCCCCTCTCACACTCCCCTCTATGATAACCCTTTTGCATTAGCAGTGTGATCATTTTCAGAAGCAGGCTCATTTCAGTGGGGTTGGGCACTGCCATAAAATGGTAACTTTGCAATTGTATTTAAGTAACTATAAGTGATTTCTACACATAAATGCAACAATGTTACATCCTAAGGCAGTCTCCTTGAAACTTCCCTGCCTGTGAGCAGAGACTCCTGAGCAGCGACTGGTAGCAACACCAAGGAATTTGAATAAAATAAAATTGCATTGCAAAGTGAGGCTGTGCTACGATCAAAGACAGAGCAGAAAACAGAAGAATCCATTTCAAGGCTGCTGTAGTTCTGTGTTTTCAAACCTTGGTTCAGGAATTTCTCACAGAGTCAGCATCAAAGCAATTCAGAAATCTCTCTTCAACCTGAACTTTGCTCACTGTTAACATCATACACTTCCTGTCTAGAACAATGAAAGGTTAACAAATATGACATTCTAAAGATATGTAAAAACAGCCCCAAAAATAATCTCACCAGGCTAACTGTTCCATTCTTACACAGACACTTCCTCATTTCTCATCACTGTTTTTTTTTTAATTACCATGCTATCTCCAAGTACCCAAAGATATGATTCGAATTGCTGTTGGGAGAGAGGAAAATTCCCTGCACACAACTCTAGCATAGACCACAGCACCCAGAAAAAGTAGACAGCAGTTAATTTCCATCCCACTGTCTCCTCTAAATCAGGCCTTGCTGCACAAAATTGTCTTCCAAGACTGAGGAGGTCCTGTCTGTCTGAAACTAGGTCATTTGCAGAATTAGTCACACAGAGAAGCCCCATAGGTTGCAACTGTCTTTTAGAAAGTCACCCAGAATTGCTAAACAAACCAGCAAAAACATATAAGCCTCCTATACTTAAAAGGGGGGGTTTAAAATACTGTAATGGCCTCACCTTATCAAATGGTGATAACCCCTTGATTCTTGCTCGAAAATACCCAGCAGCCACCAACAGTTCCAAGATTTCAGCCAACTTGATGTTTTGTTCCTCATCTTCTCTTGTTTCAACCTGACAAACAAACAACAAAACACTAACTCATTCATTTGAAGAATGAGCATTTTTCGAGCCTTGGCACAGACCACATATCAGGGGAAACCTGACTTCCATTAGCAACTTGGTTGTTAATTTGAAAGACATTAAAGAAACAAGTAACACATTTGTACATGGACTTAATGTCACATATTTTCACCCAGTTAAATACTTCTATCTGCTTTTGCTCTTCAAATTCCTGGTCCACTGCTTGTCTCTAGCTACTAAGATTGTCCTATTGCCATAAGCCAGTTAATTCATTCTCCATTTCACACATTTCTTTCAATTTCAGGGTTCACAAACTCACACACCTCAGTTTAACCTCTATCCCAGCCAAAACCAGGACACGCTTCTGTAATCCTTCTACAAAAACAGGAGGAGACGCTCACACGGAATTCCACTTTTTGGGCAATGCAATTTCAAAGCACGGCAGTAACAAAAGTAAACCGTGACGGGCAGCCCGGGCAGCCCGAGCGCTCCGAAGCCTCAGCAGCACAGCCAGCCCGTCCCAGGGCTTTTGTCCCCACCCTACAGGATGAAACCCCCTAGCTCCGGGGATACACGTGATTTCCTAGCAGCACAGAGCTCCCCAACACCTCGGCCCTAGGCCGGAGAGCCGCTAGCAGTGCTCCAGGTCTGCCCCGAGGGGCCGCACGGACCCACCTGCCCACCCTTCCCACCTCCAGCCCTCTGGGCACCCTCCTCCTCTCCGCTCTCTCCCACGGGAACCCGGCGAGCCGGGCTTGCAGCGGGGACGCGGGACGGCGATGGTGCACCGAAGGTGACCCGCACAGCGCTGCCGGCAGCCCCACAGGCCGCCCCGCGTCCCCCGCGCCCGGCCCGCTGCGCGGCACCGACCCCCGCGCTGCCGGCGAGGGCCGGGAACCAGGGGAAGGAGCAGGCGGGGATCCCGGGGACGCCGGTGCAGCGGGGCCGGAGGAGCAGCGGCCGCGCCTCGGCAGCGCCCGGGGGACGGGGGGCCGGGAGACACGCGGCTCCGGTACCTCCTGCGAGGCCTGGCGCTCCTGTCCCCGCGGGACCCCCATCGCCCTCCGCCGCCGGCCGCGCCGCTGTCACGTCCGCTCCCCGCCGCCGCAGCGCCCCGGCGAAGGGGTGTTCCCGGCCGGCGGCTGCCGGGTTCCCCCGCCCCCGCTCAATGGTTCGCCCGCACCCTCCTTGCGTACAAGCGCATCCGGGCCGTGCCATTCGCGGCCGAGGGGTGCCGGGGAAGGAGGGCGGCGGCTCATGTGACTGAGTGGCTGCGCGGAGCGCAACGGCCGCAGCCCCGCCCGCGGGCTGCGCCCTCGGGGGCGCCCCCGGGTGTCCCCGTGCCCGCGGCCCCTCAGAGCGCGGCTCCGCCCCGCGGGCCCCGGGCGCTTCCCCTGCGCGGCGCTGCCCTTCGCCCGCCGCTCTTTCCTCCTTTTTTTTCCCTTTGCAAGGGGTCCGAGGCCTCCCGCTAGCATGGAGGACAAGTTACTGGGCGCTCTGACTGCGAAGCGCCATACGGCCGCTCTTACCCCGCTGGGCGCTGACACTTCTCATTGCCAACCGTGTTTCCTTTGGTGACCTAACAGCTGAAGTGGGGTTTAATTCTGTTTTTTCTCCCCTGCACACAAGTCACAGAATCACTGAATCCATTAGGCTGGAAAAGACCTCTGAATTCAGTAGGTCCAACATCGAACACCACCGTGTCAACTGGACCTTGGCATGAAGAGCCATTTCCAGGCTTTCCCTTAAACACTTCCAGGGACGGTGGCTCCACCATTTCCCTAAGCAGTTCATTCCAATATCTAATCACGTGATGAAATTTTTGTTAATACCCAACCTAAACCATCCCAGCACAGCCTGGGAGAAGAGCCCGGCCACCGCCCGGCTGCACCTCCTGTCAGGGGGCTGAGGAGGGACAAGGTCACCCCGGAGCCTCCTCCAGGCCAAACACCCCCCACTCCCTCGGCTGCTGCTCGTCAGATTTGTGCTCCAGCCCCACAGCAAGAAACCCCCACAATCTGTGCTGCCTCTGGCTCATGGCACATCTTGGGGCCATGTCTGAGCATCCCCTGGTGGGAAGGTGGATGTGCTGGAGCCTGGCCTCCCACCCCGGCTTTGGCAGCGCAAAAACCCCATTCTCTGCTTTGGATCAGGCAGACCCTGCAGGGGAACGGGTGTGCTGGGGTCTGGATGCTGTGCCCAGGCTGGTTGCCAGTGCACATTGGATTTGTGAATAAAATCACACCAATGCACAGGGATTTGATGGCCTCAACAGCTGGACAGCAAACCACGGCAGCATTTCATGGGTAGCATTTTTGTTGGTGATGGCTTAAGAAATACTTGACAAGGGTGTCTTTTCAAGTCTATCACAGGTGTTCTGTTTCCAGACTCTTCGCTACACAGAGAATATTTAAAAAATCCAAAACCTTGCACTCAGCTGTTGCTGGAAGCATCTCAATAAGGTGAAGGAACAGGAGGGCAGCAGAGCATACATGAGCCAGGCCATTATGACTGCTGCCCTGACAGAACAATCAAAATAATAATAATAATAATAATAATAATAATAGTAGTAGTAGTAGTAGTAGTAGTAGTAGTAGTAGTAGCAGCAAAAATAGGCCAGACCAGCTCAGGGCATGTACTGGTATAACCACAGGCCACATCTTAATCAGAGCTGCAGAATACTGTTCCACAGCCCCAGAGGTTAATGTGCTCACCACAGCAATATGGGCTTTCTGTGTTTTGTCTGCCTTCTCACAGAGAGCTGTATGGCTCTAATTTGACTGCCATGCAGAGGAAGGCTGAAGCCCACAAAAAGCAAAGACAAGGGTTGAAACAGGAAAATGTTAGGAAGGGACACAGATGACCTTCAGACACAGCAGCAAGTGCAGAAATAAACAAAAATGATAAATAAAAAGCCAAAGGTATTATGAACTAGGGGCTTAAGTAGTAACTGAGTATCAGACAAGGGAGGGACCTAACCTGCCCTGGAAAATGGAACTGTTTCTCTGGCTTTTTAAGGCACAGTAAGGCAAAGGAGGGAGACGGGGTAATTAACTCCTATGAACTTTATAACTCATGCAGCTGACCCCCAAAATCACAAAGCTGGCTTGAAGTGATGTACTTACAGAAATGTAATAGGTTCCTTTAATTTGCTTTATGTTTATGAGACCACAAGAACTGGAAACATTTTTCTCCTCTATAGGCTGGAATTTTCCTTCATCTGGTATGTAGTTAGGAAAGAAAAGAGTAAGTCATGAAAATACAGAAATTTATGGTCCTTACAAGTCATCTTGGATTACTTGAACCTCAATAAAATACTTTGCAAAAGCATTGCTTCCCAACACCTAATTGTGATGCAAATTCACTCAGTTACTCAGACAGAGCTGCTGTCCCCTATGACATTTGGATAATCAATCTTCTAAATACCAATTAGTTTTAAAAGGAGTCCCAAGAGGGGTACCATCAAAAAAAGAAAAACCTCCTTTCCTTCAGATTTTTAGATTTTGTGCTTGCAAATCTCTAGCAGCTTCAATTTAGGTTTAGTTTTCCCTTTCCTCACTTTATTTTGATCTGTGAAGGTAAGTGAGCTCTAGTTCTTGGTGCAGCTGCTTTCCTGTCTTGATTTTTCTATTTCATGAATCTTGATCCCACAAAGCTGAGCTAAAAAGCTTCCTCATTTTTTGTATAGCCATGTTATTCATTTTGCTGCTCAGCCTGGATTTGTGACAACATTAAATTCAGTCACTACTGAAAATGTAGCAGTAGATCTCACTGTATCTTTTAGCACATAGTTGTTTCTTCTTGTAGTAAAAATAAAAGCATGGGTTGAAGTCCTAACAGCAACAGCAAGGGCTCCACTGTTTGTAGAGCAGACCCAGTTAGATAAAGTAATGAAGAAACTTTCCAATGTTCTCTGTTCTGAGAAGGCCTAAAAGAGATTTATTTCTATTTTGCATGATAGATAAAGTATGTGTAACTTCCTGTGCAATGGTCCTTTGTACAGCATTTCTTGTTAGGGTGCAACATTCTTGTAAGGATACCATAAAACAAAGTGTCATGGACAGATCTCGGAGTAAATGGAAAGGATCTCAGTGGTTCCATCAGGCCATGGACCTCGGTACTGCCATGACTGCATCTTCCCAGTTGGATTCCTTCTCACAGGAGAAGCTAAAGCCTCTTCTAGTGAACTAAGCTCTAAGCCTTCCAAACTCAGTATCAGATTTTGCATTGCTTCCTGTGGCTCATATCTTGGGTGGGCTCTTTTTTCAACCCATTTTGTTGCCTGGCAGCCCCAGCACAGAGATCACTTCCACCCTGATTCCTAATGAAATGATTCCTGTGATAAAAGTTTTTATCCAGGTTTCTGGAATCAGCAGTACTGTTTGCTACAGCCCAAGTATCTTCCTCTGCATGCATTTACTCTTTTAATTTGTTGTCTTGGTTGTATCCCATCTCCTTACAGTTACTCAGTTCCCCTTCATCTCTTTCCTGGGATGTAGTAGGCATAGAGAACCATTCAGTGGGCAATTGCAAATTCCCAATTATCGTCAGTGAAAGTGAGACTGTGCACTGTGAAATGAAAAAGTCACAGACCTGTTACAGTGGCCACTGTGTTAGGGGCTGCAGCAGACCATTGCATCCCATCAGACCAGCTGATATTATTTGCAAGGTGTTGTGCCCTTTCAGCACTCACATATAACAGGAAATAGTGGCGTTTTAAACATGCTCACTGTTGTACCCCTGGGTGACATTTAGAAGGTCCGGTCCAACCAAGGTCCTGTTCAGTCCCTCCTCTGAACAATTCCTATTTTCTGCACTTAATAAACTTTAAACTTTAAAACATACAGGCAGACAAGAAGACATCTTTTTCTTGTAAATTATATTTGTTTCATTTTTAATATTGTTTTGTAAAATTGGCAATATGAACACAAACATTTTTAGCTCACTTACTTGGAAGAGGAAAGACTTTGTGGCCTGTGAAATTTGTAAAGGAGAAGGTAATCTGATTGTGGAAATATTGAGATTCTAATAAGAAAAAAAATCACAGCTCCCTCATGGTCTGCATGATAGAACTTGACAGAATTGGTGGCCAGTCCTCTCTACAATTTCATCTGTGCCAGATCTAGAAGTCTCCTGGAGAGTAACGAGAATATTATAATGAAGAATGTGATGAATATAAAGTTTTTACCAGACTTCTCTTTCTGCAGTGTCATGATTTTGATCGCATGCCTCAAAGACTGTAGTCACGATATGCAAGTAGCCAATCATTTTGGGTATTTTGATTTTTGAGAGGCTGGATTTTCAGAGTTACTGTGCTCTCTTTGAAAATCAGGCTGCTGAGGAGTTTCTCAGTTTCTACGTGAGTGTGCATAACAAAGTCCAGGCAAGGACAGGCACAGCACACCTTGATACAGAGAAGTCACCCACAGAGAGGTTTGTTTGGGACAGTACCTTTGCACATCTTCTCTTCTGAAAGTCTCGGGTCATCTGTAGCTGTTGTGCTCAAAATAAATTAATCTCCGGGAGAATGAAGTGGGTCTTTCTAAATCACATATCATCCATGGAACAACTAATTAAATCTGATTCACTGAGCCTTGACCTGAGAAGGAACAAACAAAATGAAAACCTTTGCACAGTAAGTGCATCACAGACTCCTTGATTTGGGCCAGGATATTAAATTTCAGATCACAGCTCTGTGAAGAAATGTTTTCCTTCATTTTTATATTGAGACTGAGCAAATCTGATACGGAATTGTTGGAAAACAAACTGCCCAGGAACCTATAATACATTTGTGAAAGGTAAAACTTCTCCAAACAGAATCACTAGTAAGATTTACTTGAAGTTCAAAGAATAAGAAACTGCAGGTTGTTGGATTACTGATTTACAAATGCTTACAAAGGGGCAGAGAGGTGTATATTTTCACTGTGGCATTCTTAGGCAAAATATATAGATTTAGACTTTACCTTCTACATGCCATAATACTATGACAGATCCTTCACTTAAAATAGTTGTAAGAATGAGCAGTTAATTTCCCAATGGACTGAGAGAGTCTGAAACAGTAACAGACTTCTCACAGGTACGCCTCACTCCCAAGAGAAGGATGATCTAAGATGGAGGAGTTATTTTAGCTTTTCTTCTTCCACGTTGGTTTTTTGAAAGAGAATTGAAAAGGCAGATGATTGGTAAGAGAAGCGGGATAAAATATCAGTGGAATTGAAAAGGCAGATGAGTGGTAAGAGAAGCGAGATAAAATATCAGTGATGTAGAGATAAAAAAGACAGAACTGTAAAGATTCGAGGTGAGAATTTGAAGTGTAACCTTGGACAGAACTAAGCAAAAAGGAAAATAGCCTGAAGGAAAAAAAAAAAAAGGCTGTGTACCATCTGGATAGAAATCCAGTTTAACATCAGTAATTTATACATGTGGGCATTTTGAAATGAAACAGTCCCACCAAGCAATGTCTTTTAGGAATTTTAGCCTGACTGCAACTTAACCCTAAATGAAAAGCAAACTTTGCTGCCATTCACTACCACTCCTTCCATCTTCAGACTGCTTGTAAGTAGGGGAATGTGGCGTAAATCAAAACTGCCAGTGGAACCACGTGTCTTATAAAGAATCAGATCTTGCTTACACTCGGGCAGACACTTTGACAAATGGTGGGAGAGCACCCTCTGGTGACAGCAGGCACACCGCTGTGCTCGGCTGCCAGCAGGAGATGCATTCCCGCAGTGCGGGAGGTGCTCTGGAAAGCCGCCTGGAGGTGCTTTATTTTAGTAGGTTTTAATTCATTATTCGGTTCTACATAAGGAGGACAAGAGTGAGCGTCCTGACAACAAATCAGGGATGACAGTGACCTTACTTCTGTCTCTTAAATCACCGAGTTCTTGTAATTTGAATCAAACATTTTCTGAATTGTTCTGAGACATTTTTAGGAGGCTTTCGAGCAGGTTTTATGGGCACCATGAAATGCAGTCCCAAGTTTTATTGCACTGGACAGTTCAAGGCTTTTCAGAGTGTGATACAAGTGTTTTCTTACAGTGTTCAAGAAACTTGGCTCAGCTGTCTTTTCAAAGATTTTCTTTTTCCACAGAAGCAATTATTAAGAAAAATGAATTCTCTTTAGCTAGTTCTAGCTATTCCGAGGTAAGGAAAAATGATGGATCTTAACCTAACTATTATTTGCAAATCATAGCTCATTTCAGCACAAATAGAACACAAATATGCTAACAAATAAAATACATTATTTTTCTGAATGGATTCTTCTTCACAATGCTGATGGCACCCATTTCATTAAAATTCAGGGGCATGCTAATGTGAGCTTCATCAAGAGTTAGTAAAAACAGTTAGTGTTTATAATAACTTTAGAAGACACTTTCTGGAATTTTAGTCTGCAAAGAACTGATTTTCTAAGGCTGGGGTTTGTTCGGACTGATTCTCTCACACTTCAAAAGCCGTGCAAAGCCCCTAAACATGAGGGAACCTTGCAAAAACACTAGGTAACGGTAAAAAATGTTGAAACCATTGAAGTTCTTAATTGTAATTGAGTATGTAATTCATGAGAAAATGGTAATATGTTTACCAAATTATTTTTTAATTTATCATATTAATCTGGTCCACATAATATTGACTTAATCTTTTATTTAGTAAGATAATACAGTGTTACATCTCCAAAGTGTAAAGATAGTCCTCAGAAAGTTACCTAGCATAAAACTGAATAAGTCAGCACAGAGTACCTCATGATTACCATGAAAGAAAAGTGATATGTTGTGCTTCCTCCCAGCATCTCACAACAGTGAGTAGAAAAAATGAAGAAGATGTTTGTTTCTTCATTAAAACAGAGACTTTCACCTAATCCCTTGATTCTGGAAGCTGGGCTATAAACAAACATCAAACATTGCAAGGCTCCTAATAAAAATAAGAATTGTCAATGCCTTATTATGCAACTTCACATCATTTCTGCAGGGCCACTCAGGAGAAAGATTTACCTCTAAGATTGAAAGCATTTTTCTTATCAGTCACCTCAAAAGCAGCAGCATGGCTGACTCCAGTGACTGTGTTGGGTTTTTTTACAGTTCAAGGCTAATGAAGTCTTTTGTTGTAGAATTCTCCTAGCAATTCCTCTACTGTCTCCAGTAGTTCATATCCTCGTGATTTTGAAAGGCTGGAAGTAATACATTTGGAGTTACACTGCTTATCTCCAAGGCGTGCCCTCTTATCAGGAACTATGCCTTCTAGAAACAAGGTGGAAAAGGATGCCTTGTAATTTCCATGACTTTAGAAATTAGGAGGACAGTTCCTACAGGTACACACACACACCTGGGGCACACCTGGACACAGCACCATGTGCTGCCCAGCACAGTTTGTTTGGAATGGCTGTTAAAGCCACAGCTCAGTCACAAGGCGAGTGTTACAAACTCCTGCAAGCTCTGCTGCCCACTGCTGCTGCCTTCTTTCTTGGGATCCATGTTAGTTTTACTCACTGTAAGAAATAGACATGCAGCTACATCCTGGTTCCTAAATCTGTCTCTGTGAGGGAATATAACCTCTTCCAGCTTCCCATCTCTGGGCCTTGCTCTGACAACCACACTCCAGGCTGTGATGTCCTGCGGTCGTAGAGATGTGTTCCTTCTCTTACTCAGACTTTTTGTAAACTAAAAAGCCATGCCAAACTCTTCATTTCCTAGAGCTGGACTCAGCAGAAATGACTTCCTTCCGCTTTGGG
Organism: Motacilla alba alba; assembly: GCF_015832195.1. Lineage (NCBI taxonomy): Eukaryota > Metazoa > Chordata > Aves > Passeriformes > Motacillidae > Motacilla > Motacilla alba. Next base: position 8,515,440 of record NC_052022.1, read on the forward strand.
AGGCCTGGGGCTGGTGGGAAGCTGGGCAGTGAGCACAGAGCAGTGCCATAACTGGAGCCATGGGGAGCAGAAATGACTGAATCCAGGAACTGCTTCTAGGGAGGAGATGAAGTCACTCCCATTAATTCAGAACTATCACTTCCACCAAAGGAATAATTAACCTTTTACCTTGCCTACTGTTATACTGAGCTTAAAGCCATTTCTCTGTCTTCATCCCTTCTGCTGATACTACCTCCCAGTTCCCTTTTAACTGCGGATTTAAAGAAAAATCTGACAGTGCATTTTCTTTTTTGTCAGTCTTTGCTTCCCTATCTGGCAGTCATCTACTCAATCCATTGACTATACTCTCCCCTTTGTATAGCAAAAAAAATCCTACAATTTTTTGATTTAGAAAGTAGGATGAATTGAGTGCATGTCCTCTATCAGAACATCACATCAGGATTCTCCTGCCTTTATTTCTGGAAGTGTATATGAAGTGAAGCAGCATGTTTCACAGTGGCTCACAGAAAACAGGTCTGTGCTGGTCTGTGAGAGACAGAACAGCCAAACCTGCTTTCAGGAAGAAAAAATGAACTGGGAGTTCCAAAGCGAGAAGGACAGCAGTGGCTCTTGTGCCATGCAGTAAGTCACAACTACCAAGTACCAGTAATCTTCCATGAACTTGTCAACACACAGAATTTCAAATGTTGAGCCAGTTCTGAAGAGATTTAGCTCATAGACTCTGCCTCCACATATGCTGGGTAGTTGTGCAGAAGAGTGGATGTTCTCAGGAGAGCATCAATTTGTGTCACAGAAGAAACTGAGGAAACAAAGAAATGCATGGGAAAGGGTTAGATTCAGAACAAGTATTTAAAATATTTTATGGAGAAATAAAGCATAAAGGGAAAAAAAAAGCAACATCTCTGGTCTTAGGGCCTTAGACCATGGTCAACTCTAGCCCAACATTTTTTGCAAAGTGTTTTATATAACCCTTTCATTTTCAGAGTATTTTGTTCCAGGTCTCATACTGAGGTTTTTTAGGAGATCTGGACATAAGTTTGATGGTCACTGTATTCTGCCCACCAGAACACACTCCTGTGCTAACAGGTTACCAAATGCTGGACAAGGCTTTTTCACATATATCTTGTTGCCCTGAGGGATGTTGTTCTACTAAGGAACCAGCGCGTTGGTGTTCCATTCTGATGCTTCTTCACTGAACTCCATATCAAGTTCACCCCATTTATAAAGCAGAATAAAATTTTCAAACTGCTTGGTCTGTACTTAACACAGTATCTGAAAATTGAGCTGCATTTTTTCAGTTCATAACTTAGCTTTGATAGTGACAGAGATTCTGAGATCAGGACCAAAATACAATCTTATTGTTTGGCCTTAAGAGGACATAGAGTATATCTTGCTTTTTCTACAGCTGTACTGGTCATCAGCCTTTATAGTAATTAAAAAAAGAAAATCAGAAAAGCAAGGAGATTGAAAGCATTGCCATGAGGAAAGATTTAATACCAGAGTAGTAAACTGCCACTGACAAGAGCCTATTCTTGACATTGCAGAGTAAAAATATACTGTTTGTAATAAATGTGTATAACTGTAATATCATTTACATTTTAAGGGCATTAGATTAACTATCTGAACACAACATTTATGTTAATCTTCAAATATCACTTTATCTTCCACTGTAATTTTGCTAGCACTCTCAGCCAAAGCCTGCTGTGGTCAAAGGAAAGTTTTGTTATGTATTGAATCAGGCCAAAGAATTAAGTCATTGAGTCAAAGCTGGAAACATGTACATAGAAAGCAGTAGAAAATGTCATGCTTTTACAGACTTCCTGTCTCTAACTGCACCCATCACTAGCAGAATATATTCCACTTTTGACATCTTTTTCCATAAGCAAACTATTTTTTCAATTCATAGCCTAAATATTCAAATATATTTTTGGGGTTTTTTTGAGTGGGTGCTGTTCAGTTGGTTGAGTGTCTTTTTTTTTTTTTTTTTCCTGGATACAACCCATTATCCACACTGAGTGTTACTTTTTAGATGCAGTGAAAATGCCAGGATGAAGTAACTAGACTGGAAGAAACTTCCTGACATACAGAATGACAGGAGCTGATGATCCATCTGCTCCAGCACTCTCTGCCTGATAAACTGATGGTGCTTCCGTTGCACAAAATAAGAGATGGCATAATTACTGATTACTTTTCAAGCCCTTATTCTATGTACTTTTATGCTGGGTGGAAAAGATGGGATTTTCCAGGATCTGTTTGAAGGAACATAGGGCAACAGTGCTGTCAAAAAGAACATGAGCAAAAGTGGGAGGAAGATGCAGAAGGAAAATGTGCCCAAAGAATGGTGGCATGACTTAGCTTGGTGCTGCTGGAGTATTCACAAGGTGTGACAGGGATAGAACACTCCCTTGGATGAGGTAAGGATGCACAGGACACAAACCTAAGGCACAACTATTTCCTTCCTGCCTTTACAACACAGTAAAATTGGGTAAGAGGTGGAAGTGCTTTGGCAAGCCATTCCTGGGCACATCACAGCTATTTTCCAGGCCTGCAGGCCAGGTTCTCTTCCTTAACAGCAGATGGCAGTGAAGTTAAACAAATGAGTGGAAATAAGTCGAGAAAATATGTTTTGCCTGGTGGCTGGTGTTGCTGCAGATAGCTCAGAGAGCTCTGGGTACATTCAGACAGTGCAAGGTTGATTTCCAATACAGAGATCTCCTGTAGCACATCCAGGAGGCAGAAATATTAATTCTTCCATAGCTGTTTGTAGTCCAAGTCATGTTTATTTTGTTTGTGATGTCTTTGGTGACAGTAGAACAGAGAGAATCTGTTACAGTTTCTTTCTTACATCCCTCTTTCATACAATTAAAATCTATGCATAGATGAACACGAGGATGAACTCAGTTTCAAGTGAGTAAATTTCTACTCTTTATTATATCTTGTGCTTCCTTTGAGACAATGAAGATACAGCACCATGGGTTGCTTTAAAACTTTTACATTGCCAATTATTTTTTTGCTGCCAAAAAACTCGGTGAAAGGGTTATTAAGGCCACAAGAACAGAGACTGAGAGTAAACTTTTACAGTCTTGCCTTAAATTAGTCTTAACTTAAATTAGTCTCACTTTTGGTGGCAGGATGAGAGAGGGGGCTGTTTGTTTTCCAATTTCCATCAAGCAAATGATGGAACTGTCAGTACAGATATCAGCTTCTAAGTTCCTTGCCCAAAGTGAAAAAGGGATGAAAAGATATTAGGGATATCTACATAATGTCATTAATAGCTTAGTTCCATGGCAATGTCATGAAAAAAGCAGGTGCTTGTGTGGTCTGTGATTTCCAGTCAGATGCTAGACTACCAAATAAATAGAGCATCTATTTCCCTTATTTACTGCTCAGTGCTCGATCCACCTGAGGAAACCCAGGAGGACTCTCCCTCCATTACGTACCAAGGTAATCACTCAATCCTGTAGGATCATGCAGAGCACTGAGGAGTATGTACTTCAATATGTACCTCAAAGGCCCAGAACTTCATTTCAAAACCCCTTCAAGACAAAGCAAGCTCTGGGTGAAGCCTTGGCTGTTCTGTGCTGACCTGAGTGTCACTACTGGGACAGCAGGAGGAGAGGAACCAGAGGAACCTTTCTTGCCCTGCTCTTTTGCATCACTAACGCTCTGCCACACAGACTTGGACTCTGCAGTCCTGTTCTTTAGAGAGGTGCCAGGCCAGCTGGACCGCTCAGAGAAGAGAGGGCTGCTCCCAGGAATTGGATGGTTTGATGCCTTATTGTGGCATCCACAGCATATATTCTCTTTTCAAGCTCATATTCACACATCCAGTAGTCTCAATATGCTTTTAATCTTCCTGTTGTATTAAAACTTCCAGTTAAAAAATTCACATGACACCCCAGCAGACATATTTATAACAAGCAAGGGCACAGGCCTCAATCACTTGTGAAGAAGCAGCTCTTCATAATCTGTCAGTCAATCCATGCACAAAATGCACAGAGCATCAATTTCTTTTTAGGTTATTCACTGTGACTTCTGTATCTGCCAATAAATCTCAAATACAGGTCAAATAATATGTAGCTCAAGTAAATCTATAAATGTAGCAGAAAAGCTTCACTAACTACCTCAGATTGCCAAAGCTGAGGTCATTTCCTTGTTGTGAAAAATACCGAGTCCATAAATTATTTTTTATCACCTCTGAGGCAATGCAAACAGTTTCCCACAGATGCTGAAAGTATGATATGTTTTTTATTTGATATCAAAAAAACACTTTTACACAGCTCTTAAAATGCAAGGTCCAGGATTCTGCTTGTGCTTTAAGGCCCCAAATCAGCAACATATTAAAACAGATGCTTCAGGTCCTGACATTAAACACGTGCCAAAGTGCTTTGTTGCATAGTCACAAATTGCTGAATGGGAGCCTAAAGACTAAATCTTTTTCCCATGAAATTCTGGATTTACCTTCTGTTTTCCTTCAAGGCATTTATTCAAACATTATATACATAAACATTCAAAAACATTCACAAATGCTTGTCTTTCAGAGCTCACTGGGTGAGCCATAGCTCTAGAAGTAAACCTTGGCCAAAAATTGATGTAGCAGTTTTTAAAACAGTTTAACTGGTGTTTAGTTAAGATTTAGTTAATGTTTATTTCCACAAAGAAAATAAAAATACTTTGAACATGTGAAGACATAAGCATGAATGGTGAATGTCCTACAGAGAACTTTGGAGAAAACACCACTGAATTAACTTACAGTACATTTGTTAAACATGAGCAGCTCTAATAATGACATTTCATTTAACAATGCCCTTTGTCTTTTCAGTTCATCAGTTACCTATTTCAGTAATGAACTGCAGTCATACCATTCTGATTTTCTCCTAATGTAAAGGCTGAGATCACTTCACTTGCAGTGAAGCGTGATGCTATTATTCTGTTTGTGGCTTAGGAAAAAAAGCTATAGAATATATCACAATTGCAATTGGCTAACAAGTATTAAAGTCTGTGATCAGTAAAGATACCAATAACTTTGTTTAGCTATTAATGGAAACAAGTAAAATTAAAAAAAAAATTAGACAGAAATGGTTGAAAATGCTCAGAATATCTGTTTCATGAGCAGAGGAGCAAGTATTCATCCGGGCATTAAACCGTGCATTAAATGTTATTTTAATTTTTTATCAAGAATCCATGCATAGAACTTAACATCAACATTTTCAGATAGGATGGATATTCTCAGTTGCAAAAATAAAATGGAGTTGCCTGCCTGTGTAAGAAGGATTTTCTAAAGAACTAGAAGAAGTCAGATTAAGTGGATAATATCCCACTTTGCACTATGTAAACACAAGAGAGATAAAAAATATCATAGGTCTACTTGATATGATCCATAAGTCTTACAAGGGGTAATGGAGCTTGCTTTTACTCATTTGCCTCTTTTTTTTTTTTTTTTTTTTTTTTTTTTTTTGGGTTTCTTAGATTTCAAAAGCTTTTTCATTGCCTTTCTAGCTGCAAGAGAGATATTTTACCCAGGCTGCTGTTTTCACTTTTCTATTCATCGTGATCCATTCAAAATATTTTCAGAGATCACCAAAAACATTTAATTAGCAGCCAGTGGTGTCCAGCATTTCATAATCTTTTCCCAACTGAACCAAATCTGCACAATTTACAATAGATCTTTGGAAAACTGCTTTTTACTGTGTGCTGCATCTATAGATCTCTCTCAATTACCCACAGTAAATTTAGGCATTGTACAAGAGCAAATTTTACAGTCCATGAAGAGATGAAGTGAAATCTAGATGAAATTCATTGTGACAGATTCTCAGTTAGTGCCCTGATGTGTCTGTATTACAGAAGATAGACATTCTATTAGCATGGAAGCTCCCATAATGGACTGTGAATCATTTCAGGTAATAGAGATGCCAACTGGAATGACTGAAAAGCACTATTGAATTCCATTAGAGCTCTTTGTTTTTAAATCAGTCATTTCTTTGTGAATATCCAACTATATACTTCTTGACCTTAGCTGAGAGTAATAATTGTGAACTAATATTACAAAACATTAATCTGAGTTACTGTTCAATTAATGTTTCTGTTTGAGGGTTATTTTTATGCTGCAAATGTGAAGGAGACTGTGGCTTGTATTACAAATATGTATTTGGACTTGAGCTAGTGCAGAATGCAATTTTCACTTATATTTCTCTCTCCACTGTATTCAGTCTCATCTCATTAGCTGTAAAAAGACTCAGGTATTGGCTTTTCTTTTTCCATGTCATCCTACCGGAATAAAATAACTATAATCAACAAATCTATAAAGATAAACATTTTTATAAGAGATGCCACAAATAGTCTTCTTTCATTTCGGTGCTTGGTTAATTATCAGCAAAATAACTAACACCATATCCTCTTACCCAAACAGCCCCACCTTATCTATCAATCATGTATGATTTATCAGACTTGATAATTGCTTGGATAATTAACACAGAATTTAGGTTTATTCAGTCTGCTGAAACCTCAGAAATGCCTGCATAATTGCCATTTGTGTAGTAGATGAAGTTATGAATAATTCTTTTTCACATAAATATGAAGGCTGGATTGCAGGCAGCACAATTTCCTCACCCATAGCTATTAATGCAGATATTATGTCACACAAGGGCTATGGTATTGTCACATGTTAACTATATGTACATAGTTCAAGTAATTAAAATGAAAATAAAGGGAAAATCTTTGCCTTTGTTTGTAGGCACTGCATGTTTCTCTCGTGAAGAAGTACAGAAAGAGAATGAAGGAAAATTAATCTGCTCGGTACAGAGGCAACCAGATTTGAGTCCCTGTAATATTCACACATAAATCCTTTGGGAAGCCTTTAAAGAGAGTAGGTTCTGTATCTTCTGTCTACGATCATCTATTTTCACATCAGAATGAGCAACATTATCCTTATATACCAGAGTTTCTGTGTCTACAGCTTGAAAATGAGCCTCTCCTTACTGCTGTAATGACAGGTGTAAGATTAACTTTGTTAGGTGTCTAGCCACTCATGCAAACTAAATTAAATTAATGGAACAAATTTCTCTCATAATTAAGATAAAAATTCATGTCAGCTGTAACCTTGCTGTACACTAATTATATACAAATGATTTATCATCTGCTTCGCCCAGAATATTAATCCTCAACTCATTGATAACTGCAGCCAGTGTTAAGAGATGAGAGTTGATTAACTATGACAGATTGGGCAACCACAGTACCAAGTGCCTGAACAACCAGTGAAACCAATAATATTCAAATAGCACTTCTTATTTAAAAATGCATTCCCATGGAAACAGATGCATGTTTAATGAGGGATACGGAGATTATTTCAATAATGACTGATATTGGAAGAGTGGGCAGAACTAATCAATAATAATTAAGTCCTTAGCCTGGATAAGATATGGTTTTATAAAGCAGGTTATGTACACATTAGTGAGGTACTAGTTCAGGCCATGTTACCTATAATGTCTTCATGTATTGCTGTTGGTTATTTATTTTCCTACTGCAGCAGATATTGCAGAGTTTACAGAAGTTAAAAAGTCTACAGTCTAGTCTTAGGTCCCACCACCTCCAATAAAAAGAAGAAACTGATGCCACCAACTGTCATTTGAAAGTCAACTCCTTCAGTAATTCTGCTTTGGAAAGTTTCTTTATAAAAATGTCATTCTTCAAAAAACCCCAAACAACACTTGATGCATCATCTCTTCAGAATGACACTTATTCATCTCTTGGAATATGATGTTGCATTTTTACTTAAAATTAAAATCATGACAATTCACTTTTAAACCTTAAAAAAGCTGTTATTTTTTTAATGGGTGATATGTACTTGGGGAAGATTGTTAGTTAATAATGTATCCTTTGATAAATAAAAAGAATAACAAAATTGCAGACATCTCAAAGATTTTCAAGTTTGGTCTTGGGCCTTTTTAGTACTAATTCTGTCTCCCCAGGACAGCATTTTTAAACTAATTGCTCATTGAGGCTCCAAGAATTCCTGTCAGAAAGAAGAAAAAACCCAGTCTTGTTCCTAAGCACTAATAAGGCACAACCAGCCAGCTGGATGGACTAAGTAGTATTGCTGTAAATTAATTACTTTTGTGAAAAGCTGGTGTGTCTGAAGACAAGTTATGTGTGAGAAGGAAACTTAAATACTAATAGAAAACTGAAGACAATTGCAAAATCAACACAGGACATGAACCTGTCATTCCCAGTGGCCAGGTGGGACAAGCCCTGTGAAACAAGCCCAGGGTTGGAGAGCCTGATCTGCAGGGAATGTGGTGATGGCACAGAGCTGGGGACAGGTCCCCTGAGCTGCCCCCCACCCCGGCACTGCAGCCACAGCTCAGGCTTTCCTGTTCACCAGACTGCTTCCATTCTGACACAGAGGGAAAATCCAGAAACTGGCTCCTGTCCTGTGTCTGCTCAGGGCCTGGGTTCATGAGAGCCAAGCTTTCTCTGTCTGCTCATCTTTAGAATGGAGAAACCAATTCCTTTGCAACTGGAGGGGCTATTTCACATAGGCTACACCAGGATTATGACTCAAATGAGAGTTTGAGCCCTTTTTTCTGCTCCCATGTTCCTTAACACCCACTCAGCCTCTGACTGAACACAGGCACTCCTGCAGAGGTAGCTCCAAAGCTTGGCTTGGATAGCAATTTGAGTTCCTGCTGGGGACTGTGGAGCCAACTGAATGCCAGCCCAGGGCAGGGACAGGCTGGACACAGTAGATGGTGGGGTGCTGCAGGTTTGGCTGTGCTTTGTAGGCTGGTACTGAGCTCACAAACCTCTAGAAACACCCAGCATTGCTCCCAGCCCAGCTTCAGCTACCCGGAGAACCAAAACACCAGAGCCCAGCCATCCCAGCACCACAACTCTCAACATGCCTCTCAAAGAGTATTTGAATCACCAGCCCAGGAAGCAAATATTCTATTTCATGATAATGGTTCTTTTCAGCCTCCTATCCCATGAGGGACTTCTTTTTTTTTTTTTTTTTTTTTTTTTTTTTTTTTTTTTTTTTTTTTTTTACACTTGTCTTATGTGCTTCAAAAGAAATTAAAGTTCCACTTAAATGAAAAAGAAAATGTGAACTTTATGGGAAATAAAAATTCAAACATTTCTTTCTCTACATTTTTAGCTATTTCAGGGCTAATTGCCTTTGAATTTGTAAATGCAGATAATGAGAAGAATCCTATGTATATGGAATTGAAAAGAATATATGCAGAGCAAGTCAAGTACTTGATATCCAATTTAACTTGGAGTTGGATATCAAGTTTAAATAAGCAAAAAGGCCTTAAGTTTTTGTCATCATCTTATCCCTAGGGGATATATATCTGCTATGAACCTAATCAGCTACAGAACACCACAGATCCTCTAATGAACATTCCTGTGGTGGAATAGAGATGGATCATCGGCACTGCAGGTCCAGTGGGGTGACCAGACACTGCCCCACACACATCTACAAAGACTCAGTTGATGCAAAAGTTTGTGTGTAAACTGCTTTTCAGGTCTTGGGGGATCACCACACAGAAGCAAACCACCAGTAGAAATACTTTACAATGAAAGCGTAGAAGAAATTCTTCATGCAAAATTACTTTTCTGAGCAATTGGAGTGACATGCTCACCTACCAATGCTAACAGCATCTGGTGAGATGGTGAGCTAGACTTTGTCCACACCAAAGCCATGGCAGAAAGGGCTGTGCTGCAGCTCCCAGAATCACCCTTTGCAGCAAAGCAAGCAGCAGCTCCCATCAATAAAAAGGTCCCATCCTACACCATGGTCCTACTGCAAGTCCCGCTCAGGTGTGAACAGCGACCTGTCTTTCCAGAGCATGCAACAGTTAATGGATCCACTTCAGGGGAAATGCCAGGGTGGAAGTCAGTGGCACTCTTTGCTTAGGAAAAGAAGTAAACTAGAAAGACAGCACTAATTAGAGAGAAGGCATGTGGTCATTTAGCACGTCTTTTCTAGCAGAAGAACAGCACAAACATTTGCTGTTCTTCTTAGCTCACTTCCAGTGAGAGTGTCTAAATGCAGCCTTCTAGGAATGGCTAAAATGGTTCTATATTGACTAGAGCTACTTTGGCTAATTGCTGGAGGTAGGAACTAGGAACCCCTGGTGGTCCTCATTGCCAGTTAGAGCTATTGCTGATAGACCTAAACTCTGCTCATGCTGACACAGACAATAGCACACCACCCTCAGTGGGGCTCCTCCTTAACAGGCACAAGGAGAAGCTGATGCAAAAAACAGAGTGTCCTCATCCTCAATCGCTTTTGCACACTGAATTATCTTGAGCATCTTCTGCCCTTTCCACTCAGAGTAAGAAGTGGGATTATGCTGCCTTGCCCAGCAGTATCCCTTCATTCCATTGATAAGGTTCTGCAAACAATGCAATTATCTCAGAAGGGAATGCAGCAAGCCCTGGTTTTGCTACTTTCACTTACCACCGAGGAGCATCAAACTACCCAGCCATTTTCCTGCAGCCATCTTTAAAAAAGGCAATGATCTCAACGTGCTGCTAACCTAATGAGGGCTGTGTGTGACAGAGCCATAGATACATTTTCTCACTAGCCTAATGAGCAAAGTGACAGACAGTGAAACAGTTCACACTTGAGTAATTTTCTAGTCATCAGCAACTGCAGTGTTCATGGGAGCAGGAGCCGGAGAGGGGACGGAGAGCTGTACAATAAATACACACCGGCTCCATTGGCCAGAATAAGTTATCACTAGGATAGAGGTCTTGGGGCGAACTCCCTTAGGAAATTCAAACAAAAAGAGTCAATTTAAGGCATCTCTAACAGTGCATTCAATTAAAATTAAATTTAAAACGTAGGATCAGCTGTTGGGCTGTTAGGCCACCTGCCCAAAGGAAGAAAAAAATTAGAGATGTAACGAACCTTTACTCCTGATGTCTGCAAGCTGCTCGTGAATCACTGAACAGTACCAGCTTCTCACAAGCATCCATTCAGCACAAAGTCCAGTTCTCCTTTGTCTCCCACCCCAAGAAGGAAACCAGCAGCACGTAGCTCATTATCCATATTGACAGCAAGTGTTTGTGTGAAAAATGCTGTCCTTCTTACATTTTTAATGTAGGCAACTTCTCCCAGTGAAACCACTATTTCTCAAAGGAATGTTACTATGAGCCAGGCCTTGGAACATCCCCTGGCACAGGCTCCAGGATAGATTCCACAAGGAAACAGCAAAAGCCATTCAGAGCTATGCAGCTCTCCAGGCATTGTTAGTGCACCCAGCACCTCCCACTGCCTGATGATCAAGTATGGAAGTGGAGAAGAGACAAAGGCAAGGTGCGAGGGAAGGAGCCATTCCCAAAGATGAGAAAACCAACTGGTCCAAGGCGAAGCATTTCACCTGCCAGTGGTGTGATCCAGGTCTTGAAGAGATGCCACACCAGTCCTTCTAATCCCTCCTTGATCCCTCTCCTTGGATATTGCCATTTTTACCACTGAGAAAATATGCCTACCTCTCTTCCTTCTTCTCTCAGATGAAGAGAGGAGACATTTGATGCTGCTGGGACAAATAAAGCAGAAGCTGCAGAGTCCACCTGTCTAATCCCAAAGCTGTCCCCCTGCAAACTGGCCTCTCTAAGCAGAAGGAAAATAAAGAGTCTTGTGGTTCCTCACCTGGGTCCTTCTGCTGTGACCATTCCTGCCACATATGGGAACCAACACGTGGGCAGAGGGACAAGTCCTGTTAACATTCTGTGCTGGAATCTCTTCATGGAGAGCTGTGGACATGCTTTAGGATGCAGCAATCAGGTGTGGCAGGGCTCCTGCTGCCCTTCAGAGCTGGTGCTGCTCCACGGGCAGCAGTGATCATTGCAACTCTTTCTTTGAGCTGCCCTGTGGGAATTGGTTGATGCTCAGAGGCCTAAACTGCACCAGTGTCAGTCAGCTTCAGCTCATGGGGCTGCCTGGGCAAGTACAGGGGCTAAAGGGTGCAACAAAATACCTCCCAATGACCTCAGCAGCAACAGAGAAGGCCTGTGCAATTCAATCCTACCCTGCAAGAGGCTGGAGACAGCACATGGCTCAGGGTCTCTCATTGAGGACAGAGCTCTTGCAGTGTTAGTTAGCTAATTCTCTGCCCAATAAGTCATTTCTGCCCAGATTTTCAGGCTGAAGGACTTGCCAGGAGCTCCCAGAGGCACAGGTGCAGTTAGCCAGGAAAGCAAACTCAAATATCTGGGTTCTGCTCCTCAGCATGGGCTGCCTGGCCAAAACCTATGTATCCAAACCCACTATGAGCTTGGTGAGCTGTTGCTTTGTGTGACATTTCTCCTTGCACATGTGAAAGAATCCCCTTGGCTTTGAGAGAAGGGCTGTGGTTCAGGAGGTGAATGGGCTCTGAATCAGGTGCCTCTGTTCTACTGTGTCTGCTCTTGCTTCCCTGGGTCACCCAAGGCAGGGCATTTAAATTTACTGTACCACACTTATCATGTTAGAAAAACTCAAGATATATCCTAAAATGTTGTCTCGGCTGGGGGTAAGCCAATAATGACTAGGATCTTTTAAAATTAGCAAATTCAGTGCTTATCACCCCCTGATTTTTGCTGGGGCTCAGCAATCAATTCCTTTAGGATATTTTAAAGATCCTTGTCTAGAAAAAGAAACTGGCCTTTATGGGCACAGCACAAATATTAAACTACTTTGAATAACTCTCCGTGTGGAACTGCTCATGTGCAATAAAAATGGCAGTGTTTTCCAGTATAAATAATCACTCATTTCTTGAAATCATAAATCATTCACCTTTTGAATTATTTGGGTGTCAAGGGATAAACTGTTAAATCTATATTTAGTATCTAACTCAAAGTCCTGCCTGGTCGTCAGAAGTGCTGCACACTCTTCAGCTGGGAGAATTTGTACATCAGATCCTTTGGACAGAAGTGATTAAATTTTAACTTATGTGCTTACATTTAAAAACTCCATCCAACATTTAAGAGTACTGAAAATTAGTTAAAAGCTGTTTTGAGCATTTTCAAAAATTACACAGTGGAAGGTGTTCCAGGTGAAAATGCTCATCTCAGATATCCTGGACACAAAATCCTGTCTCTGGCCATAGCATCTATGCTCTGGATCACTCAACAGAGGCACAGAGTGAAAAACCAGGCTTGGGGTTGAAACCAGTTGTTCCAGGGAGATGGGGCATCAGGATGGGACAGAGCCTGTGATGCAGCACTGCAAGGAGAACTGCACCACCCTCATGGTGGGAGATGCCAGCCCACAGTGCAACCCCCACCATCACCATGCTGGGTTTGACAGGTCTGTGCACCAGTAAACAAACTGCAGCCCAGGTGATTGCAATACCCTGAGCCATTTGAGAGTCTGCACAAGAGTCTGTCCCATACTAGATATGGTGCCAAGTTTTCAGAGGGACCTATATGAAACTGTTCCAGTCCCTGAGTAGAGATGGACACACAGAAGCTGGCAAAAAAAAAATATTCATCCAACCAGAAAGTGTCAAGAAGATTTTATACAGGAAAAAAGATTTGAAGAAACTCAGTGGTTAAGGAAATGTTCATTTTACTTTATAATTCACCTTAACTGATCCTGCATGTGAACCAAAACCCCTGAGACAAGAAATGTGTGCAAAAGATATAAACCTGTGAAATGGTGGGACAAATAGTTTCTCCTCCTCTAGTAAAATGAAACACCAGCTACTTGGAAAAGAATCCATGTGCCAAATCTGTAAATATGCTCTACCTCTTTGTATGCTGCTGCTATAATTAATGTAAGAACCTTTAAAATTCCTATCTGATACTTACACTTGTTATAGCAACATATTTAATTCCAGAGCTACATTCTTTAGCAGATTCTTTTACTTCATACAAATTACTAATCTTTTAGATTCTCTCTGAAAGTCTTTCCTCCCTCACTCCCCATGCATGCTTAACCTAATTAACTATAAATGAAAAAAAAATGCTAGTCACATAAAAAGAAAATGTTAACCTATAAATTATCCAGTGCTCCCTCCCGAGGCTGGCAACGCCTCTCGCAGAAAAGCTCAAATGTTGGTGCAGTATTCTTGGCTTCCTATCCAGTTTCTGCCACCCAAAATCATTTTATACAACACATTACTCTGCCATTTTGTACATCTGGCAACATTTACTGATACTAAGTCCTCTCCCGTGTTTTCAAGATTACACGAAGGAGGATTTCTAGGATGATTAATTGGAGAGAGAAACCCATCCCTTTATATTTCAAGGAACATTTGCAGAAGACTAATGGTCACTTATGGAAATATGGCCTCTTTATACCCATTAATGTCTTCCGGTGCTCCCTGTGGGTCACACAATTAACCACCCCTTTGTGTTTCTTTGCTGCTGTCATCCAAAATCCTCTTAGTTGTTGTCATCCGTTGAAAATCTTCTGCTTTGCCACGGCCAGATCAAAAGCACACTCAGGTTTGTGGGACTGGAGCCATCTAAAAGACTTACTTCATACATTTCTCCTCAAAATACATTTTTTTCTAGAGGTTCTCAACTGCATTTCACCCAATTTGGTCCTGACAACCATTTCCAAATGCATTTGGAAATCCAAATAAAAAGTAGAAACAGTCCTTCATTTTCTAATTCTATTCCCATGCTTTTGTGATTTTATTCATCCCACTCTCCAGTGGTGATGGAAAGGGCTTTGCTGTGCCTAGCACAACATAATTCTGATCCAGAGCTAGATCTCCAAAGCACTGTTGTACCTTATTGCTGTTGTCACTAGTGTTACCATTATTTGGAGTTATAACAGTTCCAATGAAACCTGACACGACAGATCCTAGGTCACATCACGGGCACCACCAGGGATGCTGGGCCCAGGTGAAGAGTGGCACAAGGCACATATGAGGGAAATGACCTTTCCATCACGTTTTCTGCAGCTCCCTGCTCCCTGTCCCTACCTCCCTGTCACTGCAGGGCTTTGGGTCAGTGTCCCAAGGGCATTCATAGGCCCTGATGGCCCAGGGATGCTATCAGTATGTTGCCCAGTTTTTTTCCCTTTGCCAATGAGAGCAGATTGATCTAGCAACAGCCTCTTGCCAGGACATTTGTGTGCCCCTGTTTTGGAGCTGCCATCTCACCAGCTCGTGGTTTAATTTGCCAACAACCTCTCTAGAGAGGCAGAGGATTTACAGCTGTCAGCCAACACCAGGGATGGGTATCTGCTGACAGCTGGCCTTTGTTACAGCTTCCTTTGCTACTCCTGTAACCTGTTCCAGGTGTTTTATGAAGTGCAAAATATCAACACTGGGGTATCAAAAAACACAAACCCAAGCCCAGAAGAAAATGAGAGAGAAAAAGGAGAAATGAGGGCAGCACTGATAAAATCAGGGGAAATGCTAGATCAAAACACTGTAAGTTAAAAAAAGAGACAAATGGCTTATCTGCTCATCCCCAATTCCCTGAAATTGTCTCCATTTTGATGGTGCTTGATCACAAGCTGAGAAGAGACAGGCCTTCCAGCTGTGAGGAGACAGCCTCATTCCAGAACAGGAAAGAGAAGCATAACCTACTTGCCATTCCTGAATACAGTAAAAGAAAATTCCAGGAACAAACTGCTGGTATTTTGCTTTAGCTTACTGCATAGCAAAATCAAGACAGATTTAATGAGTGTGTGTGCATTATATGGAGCAGGAAGCACTGTCACCGTTACATAAATTAGTTGAAATTTTTATATGAACACAGTTCTGCTAAAATATTCTCATTAAAGGTAAAATTCAGGGGAATATAAAGCCATCTAATCTCTTCTTAGTTTACCATTGCTTCAGGATGATTTACAGCACTTTAGCAGAGAATTACAAAAGCCATCCATGTACATTCACTCACATTTTTACCCTCATTTTCCTGCCTGAAGCTCCATGCTCTTTTCTGTGGTCACTCCAAAGACTGAACCAGCACCACAGCACCTCGCAGACAGACCCCCATCACACCTATCCCCCCTGCTCTCTCCCCACAGTCTCACTCACCCTTGGTAACCGAATGTTGTGTCCCCGAGCTCCTCTGGTGCCACACCCATTTCCACTTCCCATCAGAGGCTGAGCCCATTCTTCCAAGGGAACAGCAGCCCCTCCTGCCTTTTCCACAAACCCCTCATTCCAGTGCCTGCACAAACCCCAATTGCTTCCTTGCCTCTTCACTGCCAGGAATCCCCTTCATCAGTGGGTTTGCAGCACTACAATTGCTAAGAATTTTACTTAACTTGTACTAATTATAGTTAAGAGTAACTAGAGGCTCATTCACAGGGGGGAGGGAGGGCTGAAGGGGGAGAAATGTAATTCAGTATGCTTTCAACTCTGTACACACACTTAGCTGAGCAGGGTTAATAAGAGCATCAGCCTGGTTCCTGAGCACACGAGAGGTAAATAGAAGCCATTTTTCATGTTTTATTCTGCAGGCACAGTTTCACCAGGGCCCGTTTTACAAGTGAGGTAAATGAGTCATAGAAAAAGCAAGTAGCTTGACCAAGGCCTTGCAGTAAGACATCGGCAACACAGAGAGAGCACTGCAGGAGCCACTTTCCAGCCCGCTTGGTCCTCATGGGAACACAATCTTGCTTTATTTTTATTTTCATTATTCCTTTGTAGTAGCTAGGATCAGAAATTTTAGGCTAAGCTGTGGCACAGCTGCACAATTGAATTTGAATAAATCAATCTTTAATCTCTGATTAGGTAAACACAGAAAGAAGAACAGATCTGAGGGAAAGAGAACTTCTATCAGAAATGAAATTATTACTTGAGAGGCTAACATCCTGCATCAGTTTACAACTGATAAGATTCAATAGCAGTTGTGGAAAAATATTAGAAAATCTATTAGGACACACTTAGGTGAATATTGCATTGCAACCTTTAAAATCCAAGCTGGGCCTTAAGATTGTAACTATCTTTTTGCTCCAGAACAAAAAAAAAAAAAAAAAAACCAAAAATTGAAAGGCACAACTATTAAGCAAGGATAAAGGTTGAGTCATAAGCAAATGTCATGTTATAGATTTACCTACCAACAGGAAGGCAGCAGGGTTCAGGTCAGAGGTTAATGAAAGACATCCAAAGGACATTTGGTGATTATGTGAGAGCATGAGTTTAATAGGGCACGGGGACGACAGACACTGACAGAAGATTTATACCAGAGGTGATGACACCGCTCCGAATAGTGCTGATAAAAAGAGCCCCAATATGGGCCTGAACAGAATGATGAATGGTGCACAGGGCTGCTCACACTTCTCATTATAAGCTCCTTCACTCATGGTGGCACTTAGCAGCGTTTATTTACTGAGGTTTGATGGTACTGAGCAGAAGCACAGTATATCTAATACTTTAAATGTAGACTTGCCATATAAAAATGAAACAAGAGATAAGATTAGACCATTGAATAATTGCCCAGCTTTCCTGCAGAGATTATATTCACCAGCGCTAACATTATTTTTTTCCTAATGTTCTAGTGTACGAACAGCTCAAGTGAATTAATTTTCTAAGGCAGAAGGTCAAAGGAAAGTAACTGATAAGCGTTGTGCCTGCTATAGAATACCACTTTACAATATTCTCGCCTTCTCATTTATCAGATAGAGAGGAAGAGATAATATAATAAAGGTATATAAACATATTTTTTGTCACGACAAATTTAGTTTTAGTTGTCCCAAGTGCTATTTTTCCTTGTGGCTCTTAGTAGGAAGAGGATCAGAGAAGTCAGCCAAAGATGTCAAAATAAAACAAAAAAGCCCACACAAAAAACCAACAACAAACCTTAGGGCCAAACCCAAGGAAAACTGAGACCTGATAAATAACATGCACTGCACCAAGAAACTCCTTTTCAGACTGTTATATATTTATCAAACCACTGGAGTGTGAATTTATGAATAAGTCTCATCATCTTTCAGGCAGCAGGCACAATAAAAATTAGAACCACAGAAAATTGTGGGTATTACGAAAGGTTATTTCTATCAGCTCATGTGTATCCGCAGATGGGAATGGCACAGAAGGAAGCTCTGTACATGTCTGCACTCACGCCTTCACCCAGAGACAGGGCAGCACTGCATGACGTCACAGTTAACATTTAGCTCCACATGCAGCAACACAAATAAATTCCAAATAAATAAATAGCTCAACCAAGAGGTCTTGTGAAGAGTGTATGTAATTTGAAGAGGTGGAGAGCTGTAACATTCTGACCATCCAGTGTCAGCCCTCTCAAAGGTGGCTCATTTAATGACCTCGCCTGTGCTGCCATCATTGCTGCTTCCCAAGGCATCTCTATTTTACACCATATCCATTTCATAGTGCCTGAATATGTGATAAACAGGGAAAAAACCCTACCTGCATTTCAGAAAGAATGAAATAGCTCCTGGTTACCTTGAAAATCGCACAGTGGGTCTCTAATACCTGAAGGGCATCTGAAGCTCCAGTAGATCCCCCAGGATAAGGGGCTCCAGAAAAGTAGATGTATGTCAGGCAAAAGTTGCTGAAGTGTCACATCTAGTTAATGGAGAGAGGAATTACAGTCACTTGCACCTCTGCTTGGTCAGGAAGAGTGAAAAAAGAAAAACAAATGCAAATAACACCTTACCCTTTGCAGCACATGAGACCTGTGCACCGTGTGAGCCAAAAGGGAACACGAGAGGTGCTGGCTTTGTACCAGGCTCTGCAACGTGGCAAACTCCAACCTGAGAGGAAAAAATGTCTTTTGTTACCAATCCAGGTATTCCACCCACTCACACCCCTGACACAAGTAACAGACTGGAATTTCTCAGTCATCCCTTTCATCTATGCCCCCTGCAGACGGACACATTAGGACATTTTGTCCTTTTAAAGGTCCTTCCTCAGTTTTCAAATCTTTTCCAAGTACTGCAGAATAATTTACCAAAAATGCATGTAACCAACATTTCTCAGTAGCACGTTGTTTATTAATCTTCAACATCTGGGTACTTATTTTTGCTAATTTTATAATCACTAAAAATTAACAGAAATTTATCCACAAGGCCAATAAAATACAGTGTGTGTGTGCAGGGTACATTCAGATACATGAAAACTGATGAAAAAGCAGGAGGCAGAATGGTTTTCCTTTAAAGCTCTCTAGTCATCAGTGACACTCTGACATTCAGCATGTTTTATTGTCCACCTGAATCAAATGAAGAGAACATTCTAAGGGAAGCCACAGTGTTTCTGGGCAGACAATGTATTTGTTAGTGAGGCAGACAATAAAATGTTAGTAAAGCATCTGAAGTGGCTCTATACCAAATGAGGATGACATTTCTTATTTATGAATAAGAAAAAAAAAAAAAAACCTTGAATGACACTCATTATTTATTATGCAGAAAAAAAAGACAGCCAGGATGACTGAAATTCTGCCTACAGAGCAAACAGAAAATGTATCAGTTTTCCAGCACAGCCACAAGAGACCAAGTTTCATTTGAAGATATGAGATGTAACATCACTGCTGGTTCTGAAGTTAAGATCACTTTTTCTGAAGCAACAGAAATGGCAAAACGTTACTCATTTTGGCCCATGTTCTGGTTACAACCATGTAAAACTACTTTTAAAGCCTCTAATAATATATAGCTAAAATCTCATAACTGGAATAAAACATGATCTTTATTCTGCTGCACCACAAATGCTGGAAAATTATTTAAGAGTTCAGAAATTGTGTAAGCAGCTTACTCTCTAAAAGATTGGTGCATGAAATTCCCCTTTTAAAAATAATACATTTGGCAACTGGCACATGGCTTTGAATTTATTTGGAATGGATCTTCATAAGGCTCTAAGAATGCTCATATGAGAAGCTGGTGCTCTTTCCCAAAGTAATTATGTTATCTGGAGTCCAGCACCTGCCCTGCAAATCTAAACTCAAAATAAACTAAAATTATCAGATATTCTAATCTGCCAGGTTTAGATCAAATCTCCAAAAGAACTGGTTTCTAACTGTAGGTATATGCATGTATATATGTGCATCTGTATGGACAATATTTTTAGTTTACCACTCTGTGAATTTAATTAATTTAGTTCTTGAAAAAGCTTTCTTCCAAGAAAGGCCAGAAAAGAAAGTGCTGTGACAACAGCCATAAATCCACAGCAGAAGATCAGCAGGGTAAATAGCACAGGGCACAAGCTGTACTTAAAGTGTTTGTGTTCACTTTGAGTGTGTGTGTTTATCTTTATGCGAGTCCTGGCCTGCTCAGAGCACTTCAATTCCTGGGTAATGGAAAGACCATCAGAAACCTGAATCTCATCATCTTGTTTCATAAATGAATCACTCAAGCAAAAAGAAGAAAACAACTTACCAAAAAAACCCACTAAGAACAATCCAAACACAAACACAATACTGAGATTTTGTCTCTGCAACATGAAGGCCAAATTCTTCACTGGTGTAAATTTACAATGCCAGCAGAAATTCACATTCAAAATGTGTAGTGTAGGAGTAAAGGGCTAAGACAAAACCCAGGAGCCAGTTTAAGCTGGTCATAGTTCAGTGTTCCACATCAGCAACACAGCTGGGAATGCATATTTCATTACCTCTGAAGTCCTGTGTACTTTAGTTCAACTTGTGTGTGATAATTCTACTAAAAGTGGTAAGAATTGAAAAAAAAATCTTTCTCATTAAACCTTCTTAAGCCTTCCTCATTAAAGCTTAAAAATATGGGGAAGAGAATATAACTGATTCTGTTAACAGATCCATTTGCCATCACGCTAAAATATAAGTTCAGAAGGTTCATACTCTGTGTCCTGGTAGTAACATCAAATCTTACACAACACGCCTAAGCCCCTGCTTTCATCAGAAAAGGTCAAGTTTAAGCAGTAGCTCAGAAATCCAGGGCAGCCTAACAATTCTTTGCTGACACCAGCTAGTGGGTTATTTTAGAATAAAGAGACAATTCGTAATTTTTTTCACAACGATTACAGCAAAAATGGTAATATAATTGTGAAATAGGAAAAGGCCTGAGAACTCTACAATTCCAATTCCATTTATATTATATTCCCATAGAATCCCAGAATGGTTTGGGTTGGAAAGAACCTTAAAGATAATCCCGTTCCAACCCCCCTGCCATGGGCAGGAACATCTTCCACTGGACCAGGTTGCTCAGAGCTGAAGCCAGCCGGGACCAGTTGTTCTCATCCTCCTTCTCCAGCACATGGCTCTCCAGTGTTGCCTCTGTGACCTTGAGACTTAAAAAAATATATATATAATAATGCTGACTCAGACAATTACTAATGCTCCTTGTCTTTTTATAGCTTCAGGGAGACTCACAGAGTTGATTACTAGTTTCTGCTCCATTTATACCAATGTTCCTTGCACAATCCAGTTGCCCAACACCAGACTTCTCTTTTTTCTTGCCAAGCTGGCTGTGGCTGCATGCCATGTGCTCCAAGTGTTCCCAGGACAGCTCGGGCTCCTGCTGAGAGTGCCTGCCCTGCACCCTGCCTCCTGCTCTGGGCCTGGATGGAGGCACTGGCTGAGCCAGCTCCCAGTGTGCTGCTCTTGCTGGAGGTCAGCACAGAGCTCCAGCACAGGAATTTCTGGCTGCTCTGGTGCAAAATAACCAGGAGAGGCCAAAAGAGTCTTGAAAGAGTCACGAATTCAGGGTGAAATTCAAGGGCACTGTGCTGCTGCCCCCTCTCCTTTATCAGGCTCTGACAGCCCACTAGTAATGGCATCAGATGATGTTTTATTGTCTGAAATTGCAGAGGTTCGGAGACTAATTGTGCAGCCACAGGGTGTGCAATGCTACTCCAGATGCCCTGGAGTGTCCCTCCCCATCTCCAGCCCAGCCTCAGCAAGGCTCTTGCAGGTGGATGTCACACTCACACCCCCAGCTCCATGCAGGTGACCTGGATGCCTTCAAGTATTTCTAAGACAGACCATGAATCCTGTGTTTAGGCACCTGCATCGCTTACTGACTGTCAAAAGCAGCTCCAGCTGATGGAATATATTTCATTAAAACTGCTTCTAATGGAAAGTTGTGTTTCCAAGTGAGCTCTGGGTTCCTTTATTTTTGCATTTGCATCTTGTGCTTTCTGAGGGAAAGGTCAAATTTGTGAGGAAGCTGAATGCTGCAAAATGGAAATATTTGTTGGAAACGAGAACTTGTGATATTTGAATTGTCACTGTAAATTTTCAGATTTCCATTGGCTAAGAGGAATAGACATTTTTCAAACTGCTCTGTAATGTGTCCTTCCCAGCACTGTCAATGCCAGCAGTGATTGCTGTCTGACAGAAGTGCCTGAGACTGCTGCAACACAAACATTCCTAAACAGTGACCCAGATAACCTGGGCTATTGAGCAAATTGCACAGGATAACATCATTATCTTCTTATTCTGAGGCCTAAAAGTTAGATGTCTATGAAGTTTGGCACCTTTTCCATCTGCAACAGGTGAAGGAAAGAAACAGGCCTCTCCAGAACACAATTTTAAACTTAAAATAGATGCATTAAATGAGCACAATGATCACACTCTGTGTGCGTTATTTCTTTCTACCACCTGCAGAGGAATCTGCTGCTCTCTCTGGACTGTAAATCTGCAGGAGTAGAGATTGTTCATAGATTCCTAGGATATCCTGAGTTGGAAGGGACCCATAAGGACCATCAAGACCAACTCCTGAGCCTGCACAGCAGCACCCCAAGAGGTGTGCCTGAGAGATTCACACTCTGAATTCATACACTGAAGGGCAAAACAGGGTGGGTTATTGCCCTATCTCACAATAATTTAAAATGAGTTGTTGATATTTTTGTAGGCTTAAGTTTAAAGTCTGTATCTCTACAAATATAGTGCCAATTGAAATAAATTCAGTCAACAGTATTGCCAAATGCAATAGTCACTGTGATTGCAGTTCAAGTGCCATCACAAGTGCAATTCCTAGAATCTTCTCCTTCCTTGTGGATCTGAGATGCCACAAAGGGAATGAAGGAGAAGGAGAGGGAAAAGGAGGGAGGGAGGAAGGCAGGAAGGAATAGAATCTGAGAGAGATTCATGGATAGAGAAACTGTGAACCTCCAAACTTAAATACGTTAATTTTCATTCTAACTTCAATGACACATATATTTAAAATATTTTCAATCAAGCCCAGAAAAAAAATTTAACTTCTTGTGCAAGGCTGCTTTCATTCTAGACGGCAGTTTTTCTGCTTGCATTTCTTATGCCATTTTCCTCATACACTCAGCCATCTATTTTTAGCTTAATTTGACATGAATTTCCTCCCTGCCCTTTTTTATATATACTTACTCAACTGCACTGACCTTATTTTGACTCTTAGCAAGTGGCACACTTATGACAGATGCACACACTCACAGGACTAGAATGCATTTATGTACATTCCCTGTGTACCTGAAAGGCTCCACACTGTCCTTGCTTCTCACCAGAAGCCACGACCAAAAAAAATTACCACTGAAAAAATACAGCCCACTGAAGATCAGTGTCCCAGCTATTTAGTCTGTCCCTTGAACCTAGATGTTGCCTGGTGCATATATAAAAATATGGTAGGAAGTCTTTAATTTCTAAATTCCACATTTGGATGCATTCTAACATGATGATGATGACCTTGCATTTTCAGTATCTTGTTTAAATGTCACAGTCCTTCAACGCTCCAGCTGTTCGTGGCTCTTTGGCACATGTTGCAATGAGGTTATCTTGGCAAATTTCTGACTGGGCTGGACTCCATATCTCAGAAACCACGGCCGTGGCTGGCAGTGTTTACTCCCTAGGCGACTATTTCAGCAAGTACTGAATGAGTGTGGAAACCAGATCAGGGCTGAGCCACGCTGGCAGAGTGACACAGGGAAACCCAGGCTTCATTCGTCCATGCAGTACCTTTCAGCACGTAAATAAAGGACTTTAGCCCCTGGAGCTGACAACCCAGCGTCTTTTGCAAGTGGCTAAATAAATAAACAAAAATGCTTTTGATAGCTGCCCTAAAACTGCACATCCTGTTGCTAACCTGAGATAAGAACAAGCCCTTTTCATACGTGAGAACACATGTGATCCGATGGCTTCACACTGCTGCTATCTCTTTTCCCTTTCCTCCCTAAAATGCCAACACTATTGGAAAATCAATTTTATAGAACTTGTGCACTGCTGGCTGCGCTGTTGCCAAGACCCCAGAGTAGTTCACAGCACGCTGCTCTTTGTGCCTAACAAGCTCCTGTGCTGCAGGACTTGTCTGCCCTGCTGCTCTCTGCCTGTGACCCAGCTGTGTGCTAACCTGGGTGGCTACTGCACCTCCTGTTGCAGATTAAAAACCACAAAACAGCATCCTCAACTAGTGAGATAAAAGGCATGTCTGGAAATCATGCCGGTTCTATTATTCTTTATTTATGAAGGCCCTCCAGAAGGCTTCTGTATGTATGGAGAACTTCCAAAAAGGCTTTGGAAGAGATTTATATTCCTGAAGAGTATTTAGAACTTACAGCATTTTTTTTTTTACAATCCTAGCTAAAGGCCCCAGATAACAGCAGTACTTGATATAGTTGTCTGCAAAGTGGAATGAGGGAGGGACAGGCATTCTTTGTTGCAAAGCTGCTGCTGGTCATTGGCCATGCTTCAGCACAGCTCACAAACAGCCTTCTGCAGAAGGGCTGTCATAGATATTTAGGATCTGCAGACTGTGCTTGAAGAGCTCTATGGACATTCATCCATGCACCTGACAGAAAGCAAACCTGGCCTAATCCCTGGGAACAAGGCTCCCACACAGATGGTTTTCGTACACTGAGTGCACTGTGGTTGCCCCACTATTGGACACAGCAAAGGCCCTGGGAAAGAACAAAACTTCGATTTGATGTTGTCCTTTATTTATAAAAATTCTGGAAGCCCTACCAGGAATCAGCTCCAGACTTCTACAGAAGGTTTTCTCTTGCCATGCACATAGGCTTTTCCTAAGTTACACATGATATAGGTTCAGAAACACCTGATATTTTATCATGGATCACCCACAAAGACTCAGATTAAGTTTTTTCTACCTACTCTCTTATTTTCTTTTTTGCTTTCTCACCCACCCATCCATCCATATATCCATGAATCAATTATCTTCTTACTATTCCTTTATAGTCCTGCTGTGGACACACCTCCAGTCAAGCCAACTGGCCTTGGCTCACTCAACCAGCGCCTGAGGCAGCTCTGAAGGCCTTTACAAAGTACAGCTTTTTAAAAGCCACTGTTAGGTAAAGGAGAGCAATTCCACTTTTTTTCTATAGGTATGTGGCTGCTTTAGGCTCCGCTGCTTTGTATGAACTTCCCTGAGTTTTTCACTGTCAGATTTATTATATCCAGAGCAACACCGACATCCCAAAACTAAATTCAGAACATTCTGTATTATCTTGTTCTGCAGCCAGTGCAATCAAACAACTCTGTGCTGCCTTCCAAGAGATGATTTTCCCATGATGTTTCATAGCAATTCCAGTCAATTCAGAGCAAGTGCTATTTCTCTGCAGGTCATATCTCTACCTCCTTTCTCTGTAAAAATATTTGACAATGCATTTATTTTGGCAATTTCCAATTCAGATACATTTTTGTCTGCTTTTCCCTCATGCTTCTCCTGTTTTCATGCAACAGGATATTGTGCCCTCTGAGATAATCAGATGGATGTAGGGACTGAGACTTCAGCTGCTGTGAGTTGGCAATGCCATCAAGTCCTTGGAGTTGCAGTGATTTACACCAACACTGCTTATTTATTTTCTCACATATTAGTTTTAATACGCCTCTATTTATATGGCTAATATTTGTCATATGGTCACTTTTTTTTGGTAGGAATTAAGATCTTGTGATTTTTATAGTACCAAACACAGCAGCAGACCTGACTGTAACTAATCCAAATTTATTGATATACAAGTCATTACCTGGCTATATTTACAAGTGTCTGGAGAAGGAAAGATCCAGCAATCACTGGCAATCTCCATCTACTTATGCCATACATTCCTCTCTACAACACACACTTCATGTTTCCAAAGTTTTTGATTTCAGGCTTTCTGGTGGTCCTGGTCTTTAAGGCACAAATAAATAAGGCACTTTGTTCTGCTTCAGGCATATGGCTGGCCCAAGGCATTTATCTGATGTTAAGGAAAGATATTTTATTTGACTAAAAAAACCTTTTGTCTTTCTCGATCCAGAATTTGGTGTTCAAGTACAGCAAAACAACCATCTAAACCACAGACAGGGCAGGCAGCTCAGCAGAATTACTGAGAATAAAAAGACTTTGTTTCTGTGTGACAAAAGCCAAAGTTAAACAATTTGAAAATTCATTTATTGCTCATCTAAACCACAACGGGTTTCTGCTGCTGCAAATGTCTCCCTTTTCCATTCTTAATATGTCTGTTATAGACTCATATCCTCCCTTCTGAGTTTGCACGTTTGGTGACACTGCTGATCACAACATACCAGCACAAAGAAACCACAGTTATCACTAAAGATGCCACTACAGTGAACTGCTACAAATTCCATCCTACCCAATCATTATTCTGAGAACTGTAAGGAGATAGGCACTGAATTTCTGCAGATCTCGTAATATGGAAAGCTCTGTCAAAGTCTTTGCAGTGAAATATCAAGCTTGGGGAAATGCAATGTGCAAGTCCTTTTCATAAATAGTATTTTCCATATCAGTTTGAGAAAGGGAAGAGTTCATTAATACAATAAGAATATATATGATATATATATATTTCATTATAGGAAATTAATGTAACAGGATTATTCTCACATATTCCATCTCACATACATAAATGGTGTTTTTTATTGTGATGCCTTTACCATCCCTAAGACAGGCTAAAGCAAATGTTTTCTGCTTCATGTTGTACATTCTCCCCAAAAGGCCCAAACTGGAGGTGAAAACGTGGCTTTTGGAATATGGAGATGTGCAATTTTGTCCTCCATCAATAAAGTCAAGTGCATGGGAAAATCCTTGTGGGACCAGGCGCTCAGAAGGGCTGGAGCTGGACTGGCAGCTTCAGCTGGAGACAAGAACTCCATTCCCACCATGTGTGTGCCTGAAGGTGGAACAGGCTGTGGCACTGGCCCCAGCCCAGCTGGGAGCGTGGTCATGGGGCAAACAGCCCAACACATCCAGCTTTTCTTCTAATTATTGGATCATATGATGTTAAGGGTTGGAAGGAACCTTTCGGATCATCCAGTCCCAGCACTCCCTGCCATTGGCAGGGACACCTCACCCTAGACTGGGCTGACCGAGGCCTTATCCAACTTGGCCTTGAACACTGCCAGGCTTGGGGCATCCACAGCCCCAGGTGGGGCAACTGCTCCAGGGTCTCATCACCCTCACAGTGAAGAACCCTAATACCTAACCCAAATTCCTTGTCTTTCAATTTGTACCCATTTCTCCTGCACACAGCACTCCAAGTGAAGTGCTCCTCTTATAAACTTCGTGGCACTGCTCCGGAGCCGCGGCACCGAGCGCTGTCCGAGGCGAGCGGGCGGCTCCCGGCCGAGCATCCGCGGCCCCCCCGCGCTGCCCGTGCCCGGCCCGGCCCGGCGGGCGCTGCGGAGGCTGCGCGGGGCGGGGACTGCGGAAGATGGCGGAGGCCGAGTGAGTCCCGGCGCTGCGGAGGGGCCGGGCCGGGCCGGGGCTGTGGAGCCGCGGGCAGGGGGGACGGGCTGAGCCGGGCGGGTAGCGGCGCCCCTCGGCCCCGTGCTGCCCGCGGGCCGGGGCCTTGCTTCGCGTTAGGGCCGGGGGTGACGGAGGGAGAGGCCGGCGGGGCCGTTCCCCGGCAGCCGGGACAGCCCGTGCCCGGCGGGGCTGCCCGGGCCCGCGGCCCCTCCGCCCGCCGTGCGGGGCCGGGCCGGGCCGGGCCGGGCGTGCTGGCGCTGCCCAGGCGGGCTGGGCTCCCCTGGCCCGGGGTCCGGGGCGGAACCGCCGCCCATGGCTGAGAGGCGATGGTTCTGTTTGCTTTTGGCGTTGCCTCGCTGCAGACGGATGGTTCCTTGCCATCTCCTGCGCGGTGTTGCCCAAATAAATCGTCTGGCTGTCGGCCTCGCCGCGCCGTGCCCGGTGTGTCTGTGTGGTGTCAGAAGTTGAGAAGCGCTCTCGGCGCGCAGGGAGAGCGCAGGGGAGCAGGAGGGATCTTCTCCTTAGGAGACAGTTAACTGACTAAGTGTTTTAAAAATGTCTAGGGTGATAATTTACTTGTTAACTTTTTGCGCAATGCCAGACACCGTGTGGCTGCCTTGCGAGTCGTGTATGGTGCACGGTGTTGAAAAGCTTGGGCTGGAGTCTGCGTGTGCCAGCGAGCAAGGGAAGTGCAGCTGAGACTCCAGCCGTGCCAAGGCTGCAGCTTTCAGTGCCGCGTTACAGCTGTGAATGTGCGTTCCCAGGAAATGACGGCCCAGAAGTCTTGTTGGTTCAATATGTTGTGATCTGTTCCTATCTGAGAGGAAACGTGCAGTAAAACATAAGGCTTAAAAGGAGACAGAGTCTCCGCTGTCTGCAGGAACAGTGGCCTCCTAGTCAGAAGGAATTGGAGTTTTTAGAGATAGTAATTTAATTTCCATGAGAGGTGATGATAGTATGTATCTGTGCTGTGCCAGGACATTGTGAGTCTCGGCTGTCTGGGGCAATGAAGAATGTTTCCTGAGCACTGATCTCTTTGCTCCGTTCCCCAGTTGCTCTGTGGCATGCCAGAAGGTCTCAGGGTCAGTGGAAAATCTGGAAACTGATGAAACAACTAGGAATAGTATGTGTAGGATGAGAAACCACCAGGTGCAAACGACTGCATCGTGCTAGTTTCAGACTTTGAATTACTCGCATAAACATCTGTCAGTATGTACCTACCCAGGTGCCTTTGCTGGGGTCAGGCTGTTTACCTGCTAATAAAAATCTGTTCTGGTGTCTTGAATAACTTGCACCTGCAGTGGTTGTGAAGAAGCAGTAAGTGATTTCCTTCCTGTTGCATTTAGCTAAGCCTTCAGAAGTAATTATGTATTTGCTGAATGGCATATTAGAAAAGTGGAAGTAGTACAAATGCAGGTTTTATGATTTGAAAGTGATTTATACCAGAATAAAATTGGACTTTTACTTGATCATCAGCATCCTAGGAGAAAAACCAGTAAGAGCTGATCAGTGTTTACATTAGTACTGCCACGTGGGATAGTTAATGATTCTCAGTTAGGCTGAAGATTCCTGTAGATGAAGAATTACAAGAAGCAGGGTCTTGTTAGAGGGAGATACCAAGAGAGAGTGTAAAATGGGGAAATTATCAATGCAGGGAAATTATTTCTAGATTTCATCAAAGACAGGGACTTGGGCTGATCTCACTCAGTATTTGGGGAGTGGAACTAGGTGATCTCTAAGGTCTCTTCCAATCCAAAATATCCTATGATTCTATTTTAGTTGATAACCTTGGTGCACAAAATAGGATGCAGTAAGATGCTTGCTGATGATCCAAAGCTGGCAACATTTGCAGGGCCAAAGAGGCCTGAGAGATCCTGCAGGAAAAGTGGGTTGAAGCTGGGTGTCAGAAATAAATGGCACCTATGGGCTGAAATGCAGTGTGCAAGGTCTGGAGCTGGTGCCAGGGAACAAGGACTTCAGTAACAGGAAAGAGGAGAGATGTGAGTGTAGTAGAGGATCACAGGACATGAGCAAACCACTTTATGACTGAAAAAGAAACTGTTATCCTGTGTGCTGCTCATTAAAGGAAGAACCAAAAGTGTGAGCTTACTTATATAGCAGCTTGGGTCATGCATTTAAAAAAAGGGATATGCAGACTTCAGGAAGTGCCAAAAGCTTTTGGGATGGTGAAGTGGCGAGTTAAGAGCTTAGCTTATTTCCCTAGGCAAGCCAAAGCTGAGAAGGGACATAACAGTTTGAAAACCCATGGTTAGGCACAATATTCCTGCAGAGTTTGTAATTGGGAGCTACAGTCTCCAATGCCACGTGTTAGAAAGACTCCTGTAAATTCGGAGAATTCCAGTGATCACCTGGTGTGCAAAGCCCCAGGGGACACAAGGGAGACTCTCAGTAGAAATAGTAATGTTTTTGCGACTCCATGGTTTCTTTGCTGGGGGCTAAAAGTATGATCCAAGCTCCAGTTCTGTGCCATCCAGAGCAGGAAAGAATAATCTGGAGCACCTCCTTTTTGCTTGAAGGAAGTGTTGCAGTGCCAGTCTTGATACAGACAAAAGGCTGGCAGTCTGACTCAGGAAGCAGACTAAGAAGCCTGACACCTTGGTGGTTCTCTTTCCCCCCAAGGTGTGTTCATGATTACAAGGAACGTGGGGAATTGGCTGGGTAGGAGAGAGAGCCTCTGTTCTCAGGAAGACACTGTTGCCTCCCCAAACTGCCAGTGGGAAGTTTTGTATGAAGAGAACTCGTTTCTTTTTTGTCCTCTGGGACTTTGGTCATGTGATGGAGGATGCCATGGTGTAGCATTGCATCTGTGCAGTTGACTGGAGTATCTTAATAGCCTGGGTGTATTTAAGTTTCCTTTTGGCTTTCAGTCAGCAGAAGTGAATGAATGCTGAGTCCTCTGCTCTGCTGCTGTGTCTGCAGAGAGCTTCCTCGGGGTTGGCTGGAGCTGAGAGGAAAGGGGATGGATGTTCTGGTTTGGCTCCCTATGTGCCATAAATAAGAGTTAACAGAAGCTGCTACCAGCTGGCAGTTTTGGATTGAAAAACAATGTCAGGGCTTTTTTTCTGAAGTTCCAGGTGGCTAAGCTGTCGATCAAAATCGCTGTCGTACATGAATGTGGCACTGAATCCATGTATAACAAGACTCATGATGGACAGGTTTTGTTTTTGTTTTATTTTTTTTGAGGAAGGGATTGGGGTGGGAACTCTGCAATTCCTGTAGTGCTCAGTTACTCATGTCTGAGGCATCCTAGTGCGAAGGCAGGTGGAGCTCCTTTTCCTTTGCCCTCAGGTCCTTCTGTGCCTGATTACACTTAGGGTTTGTTGTAATGTAGGGCAGCTTTCACCAGGTGTGTGTGCTACTTTGTAAATATTTCTGTGTGTTGAAATTAGTGCTCTGGTTTGCTGAGCTGTTTGCTGTTACATGTGCTGCCGGATTGCTGAAATTCTGATTCCAGCCTGAAAGTTACTTCACAGATTTCACTTTCCAGTTGAGAAATGTTTTTTGATGTCTCTTCAAGAAAAGAGATCTCTGAACCTCTGTGGCTGACTTGGAATTGAGGACTGTGTTTACTTGTGTCATTTCTTCACTTCCTGGAATGTACTTTCACATTCCTAGTTGTCCTATCCCACATGTTTCCTCCTCTGTCTCCTAGTAGACAAAACTAGTTGTGAAACCTCCCTTTGTAAGGCATTTTTACAGCTGTGGTTGATTCTGCTATCAAAGGACTAATTGCCTCTTCAGAAAATTCAGAAAAAATATAATAGGCATATTTTTAACCCAGTCTTCAAAGAAGTTGAGAAAAATACTTGTAATGTTTCTCATATCTGAATTGTCACTCTTTTTTTATTATTTTTCAGGGTTTGGGTGTCTCCTAATTGAAGAGAGTTGAAATACTGATTGCAAGTGAATCCTCAGTCAGCCTCTTGGATGCCTCTGATAACTTAAGGAGTCATGGCAGAAAATGATGCAAAGCCAACCTTACCAAAAAAGTGTGGCCCGTACATTTCATCTGTAACCAGTCGTGGCATGAATTTGGTAATTCGTGGTGTAGTGCTGTTTTTTATTGGTGTATTTCTTGCATTAGTATTAAACTTGCTTCAGATCCAGAGAAACGTTACTCTCTTTCCCCCTGACGTGATCACGAGCATCTTCTCCTCAGCTTGGTGGGTACCACCTTGCTGTGGCACAGCATCAGGTAAGTTCAGTCATGTGTCTATGCCTGGTGTGCTGAGATAGTTAGGTAGTTGCAAAAAACTGTGTGAGAGATGGGGAAGATAAAAAATTCCCTTTCAGCATCACTGTCCCCATTGAGCTGTTAGTATTCTTCTGATCTTTTTGTATACACAAATATACATGTGTCCAGGAATTAGTTTTTGTGCTCTCCTGGGTCACCTGAGAACACTGCAGCTGCCATGGGAACTCAGGAAGGCCACGTCTTGCCGTCATCTCACAAGAAACTTGTGGGCCTTTCTGAGCCTGATGCATTGGTAGTTTTGATGGAAAGACTGGATGTGGCTTGTAAAGTGTACTGTTTGATTTTAGTACTTGATTTTTAAGTCACTTGATTTAAAGATACTACATCCTTAATTGGCTTTTCCCAGCAGGAGTCACCCCTGTTGAGGTGTTCAGGGTTTTTTTTTCCTTATTAGTTTTCTCCATTTTCTTTCCTTATCTTCTCTGCTGGCATGCATACAGGGAACCTCTGTGGTAAATGTTGATAATTCACCCATTTTCTTACCATTTGTACTTGCACAGCCTTCGTGGAATTGATGTAACATTTCTCTGCAGTATGGTTTATTATTATGAGCAGAGTAAAGGTGTTTTGCCTATTTATAATCAGGGGTGATCGAGGCTGCATGCAGAGAAGTCCTTTCATCCATCACCATTATTAGTCATGAGTTTGGCCCAAGGCCTTTGGCAAGAAAATTGCTCAGGGAGTTTTTTTTCCACTCCAGCTTTACTGATGATTCATTTTCCTGAATCCTGGGGATCAGTTTCCTCTGTGGCAGAGGAAAGAGCATTTGCAGTGTTACCCCCAGCAGTGTGCTGGGCTGAAGGCACTGGAGTCTGTACTGATGGCTCAGGCTCTGCTGTGCTCACACCACTACACTCTAACATACACTCATTATTGTTCCTCAGTGTGGTTGGTAAAAATCTTTTTAGCTGCAGTTGCAGTAGAGAACACATTTGTGAAGAAATATTGAAAGAGCATCTCAGTTCCCTGGGGCTGGAATTCCTGTTTGCTTTCTGTATTCAGCAGCTACTGTAGGCTCTTGGCTTTCTCTCTTCTGGGTGAGCTTGAGAGCAGCATTGAAGAAGAGAAAAATGTTATCCAAACAAAGCCTGCTTGTAACAAGAACAGATGAAAACACAAAATATTGATGTTATAAACCACACCAGTACTGTGGTGTGTTGGTTTTGCAGTTATTTTAAACATGTTTCATGTGTGAGATTTTTGGAAGTGCCAACCTTTAAGCTATTGGTGCTGTTTCAGAACTACAGTGCAGATGTTGGTGTGGGGGAGAGCGCTGTCATCCTCTGCCCCTGGTTCAAATTGTCTCTGTATTGCTACTTCTGCTGCAGTGGCTGAAGATGCTGATGGGCTGTCTGGAGCTTTTCTAAATAATAAAACTCTTTGAAATTCCTCTTCTTTTACAGTGTATGGTTTTGTGCCGTTTGTCCTTAAAATGTGAGTTTTAGTAGTGACTATAATTATCAAAGTCTAGATAGCCTTTATTCTAGTTAAATGTGGCCAGTGCTTTAACTTGAGGGCCTTTTTTCTTTCCTGTCTCCACAGCTGTGATTGGGTTATTGTACCCCTGCATGGACAGACATCTGGGAGAGCCACATAAGTTCAAGAGAGAATGGTCCAGTGTAATGCGATGTGTAGCAGTCTTTGTGGGAATAAATCATGCCAGTGCTGTATCCTATAACCAAATGACATTGGTGATAACAAATGGGTTTCCTCTTAAAAAAAGCTCACACGGTCAGTTGTGGTGAATTTGAACTGGTGTTGAAGGTGTAACATGCAGCATTTTTGCAAGGAAAATGGAGATTACATGTTAGTGTCAAACTTGTAGCAGTATTGGAGCTGATGAGTCTCACATCTTTTTGTTCTGAAAAATATTTTCATTAGGAATGTCTCAATACTGGGCTTTGTCTTACTTAGAGTCTTTATTTTCTTTGAATAATTAAGGTTAGTGTGGGAAGATATTCGTGCAGTAGATATTACAGAAAAGTGCTTGAGGTTGTTGCAAGCTGATGTGCTATTAATACCACAGGAGGAGCTTGAGGTCCTGTCTTGAGATCATGAGTGAAGCACATGCACTTTGCAAAGAGTGGGGAAAGCTCAGGACCAGGAATACCCAGGACTATACAATGCAAAGAAATGTTGCAACCCCCTTCTGCAAAGGATGCTTTCCTTGATGCCAAGAGAGCACTCTGGGTGACAGGATGCATTTCTCATGGACTGGTGCACCTTACTGGCAGTGCTGTGGGTCTGAGAGGCTTTCTGCAGTTATGCCTACTGCCTCCTCTGTCAGCTGAAACCAGGGTCTGCTGGTGAAAATTGGGGTCTTGTAAAGAAAGTGGATCATCTCTGCAATGCTCATCTCCATCCGTGTCAGCTCCAACACAGTTCACAAAAATGGTGCTAAAAGTTCTGTTCTTGTGCTGCTGGATCTCCTCATTCCCAGGAAGAGAGGGCATTAAGGGAAAGGTGGGAGAGCTGGCTGGATTCTCACTGAGGTTGCTTGGCCACGGATGGGTTTTGTTGCTGTGTGGTTTTTCCCCACCCTCTGCTATGATGAGCTGGAGCTGCCGAGGTTCCCAGTCCCTCCCACTGTCCCTCACAAACCTCACTGTCCTTCCAGAGATGCTCTGCTCTGGTGCTGTGGTTCTCACTACCTGTCCTGTACCTGTTGGGTGATCCATGGCCACTTTGCTGCTTTTAAGAAATAAGAGTTGACAGCTCCTTTTTACACGGGTCTGATTATTTACAGCAAATTTTCTGCAGTTCTCTAGCAGCTGTTCCCCATATCCCAGGACATCAGTAATGTACTGTCTGTATTTCCTGCTTGACAGCTCTCCAGACTGCTTTCTCTTCAGCTGTTGCCAGTTCTGCACATTGCCAGATTTGGTGAGGGTTCTGTCTTCTTTGACACTTTTTCTGAAGCTATTGATTTTTATCCTGTAATTATTTATTTTAGCTAGTCAAGCTTGTTTCTCATTTCCACTAGGTCTCCCTCCAGATTTTTTTTCCCTCCAGTGAGGAAATAGGACAGTGGTTTTTATACTGTCATCCCATAAATTTGCTTTCAGGCAAAAGCAACATGAGAAGCCCCTTTTTAATTGCCTGTTTTGGATAGGAGTACTGAGAATGAGTTAGTGTTTCCAAAACATTTTGAAGGATGTGAAACACACAAAGATATCTGAAGTGACTTCACAATTCTTTCACAAGCTGATGAAACTGACTTTCATTGTTGATTTACATGAACACTTTCCAGTAATATTTTCATTTTGATTTATAGAACACATTAACATTTTAATGTTGAGCTGAATGTAAAGCATCATGTAATTTAAACAAAAGTGCTATTAATAGTGGTAAATACCTTTTTTTTTTGGTAAATCCCTATCAGCTGAATAAATTTAATGCTAGATTTAAGATTTCATATTGAGTGTAGTAAAGGGCCAGGTGAGGGTGAGAAGTAACATGTGCATTGTGTGTCTGTATAAAATGCTTGATTGTTTGGTAGGGGAAGAGGCTCTTCTTGTACAGTGCAGAGACCCTAAAATTGGAAGAAGTGTCATAAGTTTTTAGGTTCCTGAAATATTGATAAATACAAACCTTAATTCCTCACATCAGATAGCTGTGTGAGAGATGATACAGGTAACACTGTAGCTGTCTTAATGATATTTTTTTTTCTATTGTGCCAAAATTGAAACAGAATGACAAAAATTGCTTTACCCTTGTACATGGTATTTCCAAGCTGATCCTTAACAGCCAGCCCAGAAGGTGGATTTTGCCAACAATATCCAGCTGTCCCTCACGTTGGCAGCCCTGTCCATTGGGCTGTGGTGGACCTTTGACAGGTCACGAAGTGGCTTTGGTCTTGGAGTAGGAATTGCTTTCCTGGCCACATTGGTGTCACAGCTTCTGGTGTACAATGGAGTTTATCAGTAAGTATTTGCTCCCCTAAGGTGAAGTGATAATGTTCTGAAGCTGTAACATTAAATCAGAATAACTGAATGGATACAATTGTACATGATTTTCAAAGCTGTCAGCACCTAATTTTGAGTACAGCATAAATTGGGCTGTTTATGAAAGCTCTTATCTGTATGTAAGTGAGAAATCTAGTTGGAAATGCTAATTGAAATAAAATTGCTACCTTGCCAACGATATAA
This sequence comes from Motacilla alba alba, assembly GCF_015832195.1. Taxonomy (NCBI): domain Eukaryota; kingdom Metazoa; phylum Chordata; class Aves; order Passeriformes; family Motacillidae; genus Motacilla; species Motacilla alba. Next base: position 8,551,405 of record NC_052022.1, read on the forward strand.
CATGCTTTGTTTGGGTGAATAAATGCAGCTATAATCAATAAGAAGCCTCCTTTGTTGTTTGCTGCAAGAAATTAAATTTCTATAATGTGGATCTTTTTGAGTTAAAATATCCTAATAATTGTGAGTTTGCCTTGCGTTTGGGGGACTCTCTGTATTGCATAACACTGAGCTCAAAAATGTGTGTTCTTTTCCAGATACACATCCCCAGACTTCCTCTATGTCCGTTCCTGGTTGCCATGTATATTTTTTGCTGGTGGAATAACAATGGGCAATATTGGCAGGCAGCTGGCAATGGTGAGTCTGGAGGAGAGGGGTTGGTTGCCTTCCAGTAAAAGTTTAAATGTACATATAGTTTCTTTCCTGCCAGCCAGCTATTTGGCTCGAGAGTGTGCAGTGAGGTAGAAAGCAGCGGTCATTTCTTGTTGATGTACTTAGTGAGCTGATCAGTCTGTAAATCAGAATACACCCATGCTTTGCTCTGTACACTCTGTTACATACTTCCAGGACCATGAGCTAAGAGCTCCTGTGTTTGGGGAGAAATCAGGCCATCCCCAAAGTCTGACCTGCTCAGGGGACAGAAATTGCAGCCACCAGTATGTGCACAGAGCTTAAGGAGATCAAACTTATCTGAGTGGAGTTTAACAAGAGCTATTGTATCACCCATTTTGTAGAAAAATCACTTCTTTTTCACCAGTTATGTAAATTAATATTATTCTGTCAATTTCTGTTTTTCAGTATGAATGCAAAGTCATTGCAGAGAAGTCTCACGAGGACTGAGAAGAAATTATATGCACCTTTTAAACAGGAAAATGTCTGACAAATGACTGTTGGAGGAGCATAAGGAACACTTGACTATGAAATTGCCAAAATGCAATTTTTTTTCCCTTGAGTGGTATACTTTACTGCAATCTGTGATTGCTGCTTCTATAGAAACCTTGATGTCTGATTTTGATTACTGTGAAGTTACAATAGTATGCAATACATTTGACAATATTGGTTCAATTATAGGATTCTCTTTTCCAAATCTAAACAGTTTACCATAAATTCCTGTCTGTCTGTAATGTTGCAGTGCCAAACTGAACCTTTGCACTATGTTTCTGTAGCTGAAACTTCTTGATTCACTTTATCTTGAAAGTTTTGAGGAATTTGTTCTTAACAGCTAGTAAAAGACAGAGAGGGTTCACGTTTAGCAATGAAGATCTCTTTCCATGATAGCCCATAATATCTGTATGAAATGTATGGATTACAGGTGAACTTTGATGCAATAAGTAACTGATTTATGCCTATTAACACAGTATATCATTCTTCTGACCCACATTGCTGGTGAGGAAACTCATTTCAGGTTTCATGGGTTATTGCCATAGCATTTCATTTGTCTGTGGTGTGTGCCCAGTATCACAGAAATGGAAACTGAGTCTGGAAACTATTCACTCTTTTTCCCCTGGTACACCCAGCATCTAGGTTTGTTTTTGAATTTATGTGAACCGTGGACAGATTCTGAAACTACTTGTGTGCAAAACAGGATACAGTTCAGGTCATTCTCGTACAATCCTTTAAGCTGATTTGTGTTGATAGGAAAACAGCTTAGGGAGTTTTTTTGCAAAATTCAATTCTGTTGAAGTAAATCAGCCACTACCATAAAGCGTCGTAAACCCCTCCATTACCAATGTTACTCTTGGTGGTCCTTGCCCACCCCCTGCTCTGCTGGCAGGGATCAGCAGTGCTGTCTTTTAGGTACTGATGGAGCCCTCGTTGCTGTTGCTGTGTCCAGGCAACCATAAATGCATTTGTTCTTGCAGCAGTTTTCTGAGGCAGGGAAATGCTGTTAGCCCTGTTTGACAGGTGCCTGGTAGGACAGCGAGCAGAACTAGGCTGTGTGCTGAGCACTTCCCTTCTTAAGAAGGATTTTAGTGTGTGACCCATATCTAGGGGCATACATGGAGTTTTCTCTTGGCTTTGCAGCTGGCTTTTAAGACCATGAGCTGGAAGAAGTGCAAGAAGGCAGAAAGCAGATTTCAAGAGGACACTACTAACCTGTGCCTGCAGTGAGTTTGGCGTGGGATGTCTCCACTTCGTTTTCCCATTCTGTCTTTGTTGATGGTGTTTAAATGTATTTGTTTTCCTTTTTTGTCTTTAAGTACTATTTTTTTCAGTCTTCCATGAAAGGTTTATAAGACATGTTACAGTCACCTGGGGAGGCTGGAGTTGGTCCAAAGAATAAATAGATGTGTAGACGAGTTTTATTAATAAATGTGTGAATGCGTTGTACACGAAGCTTGAACAAGGCAACTTTTTCAGTCTTACCTGCTTACCTCCAAGTCTGAAAAGTGTGGAATGAGCACTTCCAAAAGCATTGTAACAAAATATGTGGTCACAAAAGAAAAATTTCTTGAATGGGAAGTTGTAAAAATCTTAAATAAGCAGGTGATGTATTAAGAGCTTGGTTCTGCAGCTCCAGAAAGTGTCATCACCTGCAGCTGACTGTCCTGGGATGATGTTTCAGGAAAGCACCTACAGAGGCACTTTGCTTTAAGCAGAGGCAGCACATGTCTAAGTAGATCCCTGACCAGAGATTTTCTCTTAATAAACCCATATGGCAATAAGAAGTATTTTATTGATAAAACTGAGAAGCTGGGCAGGAATGCAGGGTGAGTTTCTTTAGGCAGGCTCTGGCAATTTGCTGAAGAAGCTGTTGGGTCTCTCTCTTACAGTATTTCACCTCATCCACCTTCTTTACTTCAACAAATGGCTTCAGCTTGGTGGACAGTGTGAAAAGTCCCTATTGAATTATCAGGGCATGAGTGGCATAAAAATTCAGATGTTTCTTATCCTAACTGTGGGGAATAACAGTACCTCAGTAGCCAGTGTGCTGACTTGGTAAACAATGTAGTTTGATAATGACCAACGAGTGTGTACAACTGAAGATGAGTTGGTTTGTTATTCCCTTGGTGGTAGAGCTGCTGTTACCTGCCAGTCTCGATACGTACACAGAAGCAGCCTTGCATGTGTTGAAATGTGCAGTATGTGAGAAGTGGTTGTTGTGCATCTGTGGCACCCACTTTGCAGCACTTTGCACTCAGATTCAGCTAAACCTGGTTAGACTGTGCTGTCCGCTGACTTTTAAATTTCATTTTGGAAATTTTGAGCATGTTGTGCAAAGGCAGCAATCATCCAAAATAAATTTGGGTGGAGTCCTTTATTATATGTGTCTGTGCTGTTTTTATTCTTACCTAGCTAACATCAATACAGGATCACATCATGGGTGTCCTGTTGTTTCAGACTGCTGTGATTTTATGGCTGATGAGTTCAAACCCTGAGAAAGGTTCATGATGAGAATGCTGACACAGCCTTAACTTCAGTGGTGTGGACATGCTGCTACTGTGTAGCATGTAGTTGTAACATTAGACTGTCTGAAAAATGTTGTTCAATTAAGAAGGAATAAGGTATAATTTAGATACAACTTTGAAAGCACTCTAACCTCTTCAGCAGTTAACCCCTGTAAGGTCTATGCTGTTTAAACAGGCAAATTGCTGTTAAAAGCAAAATGTGCATTAAACACAATTGCCAGCTTGATTGATAGGTTTCTTCTTTCTTTAAGAAATTATATTGATATTTAAAATACACTGAGTTGCCTTCTATCAGCAATCTCATAATAATTCTGACCATTTAGCTGGCATATTGGTTGCACATCTGTATAAGAATAGTGAAAAAGAAGCAGGGAAGATCAAATCAGCCGTGATTCTATCTTAATTATCATGCTGAGCAGCCTTGGAAAATCTCCTCTTTTGAATCTGCAGTGGGAATAAGATAACTTCACTCACAATACAAAAATAGAGATTTAGATAGATTTAGATATAAATAGCTAATACGGTTATGAAAAAATCCCAAAACACAAATGGCAGGGAAATTCATAATGTATTTGTATTTATTAATGTTCTGGTCTGGATGTGAACTGAATGTTACTCTGGTATTCACAGACTCCATTCATCGTGCCCATCACTGTCTCAAAGAAGGTGTGATAAAGACAGGTTTGGAAATGTAATGGAAAAGCATCCAGGCAGAGGTGAGGAAAGGGTGAGCAGAGAGGTGCGTGAGGGTTTGGGATGCAGTCCCACAGCAGGGCAGCACCACAACTGAAACCTGGAAGGAGTGCAGGGGGTGAGTGGAAAAATCCTCTGTTTGTGTTGGCAACCTGTGGCCCGAAATTCCCAACTCTGCTGTCAAAATGGAGTATCCTGGGCATGCCATGTGTCTGACCAGGCAGATTACAGCCGGGGTAGAAATAAACATAATTTTGGATAGTAAGCACTAAGATTAGCCAAAAGCATATGAGTAAAGGTGTTTTGCTGGAAACTTTACCTCTCCCTTCCATCTGTAGCCTCGGAGAGTGGAAATTCCAGGTTCTTCTAGCCTGAGGGTGTTGAATGGAAAGTTACTTGGGTTTTGAGGGAATATTCCAACTGCTGACCTGTCAGGCACTTGAAAAATGTATCCTGTGTCTCTCATTATAACAGAGCTGCTGTAAGCAGCTAGGAGGAGAGTAAACAAAGAAACTTTTCCTCCATAGCTTCTGTACTTCCCTGCTGCCATCTGGCTGGGAGCTGCCACGGGGACCTGTGGGCATACACCAGTCCTCCCTTTTTTCTTTCCTGGTACGTAAAGAAGGAACCTAATTGCACCAGCTGCATCACCCTGGACATTTTGCATATGCTTTTTACATTTTGGAGCAGTGTTACTGGTAATTCCTGATGGCAGTGGGTGAACAGAACCTGTGGAAGTGATGTTGGGTATCAGATCAGTGTTCCTGAAAGTATGTGCACAGCTGGGCAGAGGGAACGCGTGCCTCGCCGTGGGAATAGCTATCTAATGCTGTTAGTTCTGATGCCAGTACTAAATGCAAAGCATGAGTAATTTTGCAGCTTAATGTTCAGCACTAAACAGTAAATGAAAGGTCAGTCCAACATGTTAACTGTCATGGAATAGTAAACACTCCTTTAATTGCTTCAGGCAGCCAGCTTGGATTTTTGGTGTGTCTGTTGTCATGTTTTGAGCAGCATGGTCCAAAGCCTTGTCCTGATTACCTTCTCCCCAGTCAAATGACAGAGCCTCAAATTAAAGGATAAACTTTATGCCTGGGATTTTCAGGCAGCATACTGGAGTTTGTGCTTTGAATGTTTAAAAGCCATGCTGGGGAAGAAGTAGGGGCTATTTCTTGATCTGATCAGAGCTGAAATCCAGGTTGAAATATAGTTTGGCATTTTCTTGAGGTTTTCCTTTCTTGTTCTTTGGTTCTGAAGCACACAAGTTCAGCAGGTCCTGGAGTAGATAGGAGGCAATATATAGGAATGTAAAGCAAAAGGGCAGCTACTAATTTTCTTCAGGCCAAGCTGGTTGAGAGGTCTGTGTCCAGTGTGCCCTGTACATCTGTGTCAGGTGCACAGCCTGCAGCATTTCCACACTGAGGTTCATAGGATTCACAGTCTCTCCAGGCAGCAGTTCTGCCTTGCCTTTGTCAAACATCCCTGCAGGAGGTGACCTGCTGTACTGTAGTTTTGCAGGGACATGTGCACACATTGCAGAGCATTTGCAGTGGCAAGGTCCACAAGTGTAGCCATGAGATCTGCTTTTTATGACTTTGTTGGTAGAAATCCTGAAATTGTGCCTTTGAAGCAAATATGGCAAAATATTTATTGAAGGAAAAATCTGTATTTATAAATATGTTGCTGTCTGAATTCACAATGTAGTTTGGCTGTTTCTGTTCTCTGATGAGTTCAGTGTACATCTTGTAACCAACATTTAGATATTTAATGCCAAATTAAATTTATATTTATATTAAATTTACCAATGTTTTTGGTAATCAAACCTCAAAGCAAAATTAGTTTCACACAATTATTGGGGAAAAATGTTTACACTAAAAGAAAAGTCTGAGGAGCAGTGTTGCACCTTAGTTTACCATATAGAAATTATGCAAGGAGAGCCTCCAGCATTTTCCATAATGTTGCAAGAAGGAAAAGGACAGTAAGTGATCGTTCTGATTGTACCCTGGGTTTCAAAACAAGGATAAGGGGAGTCTTACAGATGCATTTGTATTGACTTGTTCTGGTTCCAGCTGCACTCCAAAGGCATCACCTCATCGGCAGTGATCACCAGAACAGGTTTTGGCTCGTCTGTTTTTCTCTATCCCAGCTGTGCCAGTTGTTTCCTCAATGACTGGGGATGCCTGGGGTAAGCCTAGCTGTGCCACCAGAGAATTTTCCTGGGAATAAGGCTTTAGCAACTTCCTGCTTAGATTGACACATTCCATTCGAACTCTGTGAGAAGCTGCTGGTCTGGCCCAGGACACTGGTTGGTAATGTTGAGGTAAAGTGGGGGATGTGACTCCACGGTGTTCAGGTGGGGTGAAAGGATGCCCAGTGCCTGTAAGGACATCAAGTGCATGTGTTAGTTACAGGTTCCAACAAAGAGCAAAGTTGCCCTGCTCTGCAGAGCATCATTTCTTGTCTCTAGTGCTGAGACATGCCATCATGTGTGCCAAAGAGAGAAGAAAGTGCTTTCTTCCTCCTTACTCTTCCTTTGTACAAACACACAGGAGCCTGAGCTAAGGACAGTTAATCCTGCACTGGGAGCCAGGACTGTGTGTAGGCTGGGATAGCACTGAAGGACTCCACTGTTTCTGTTTAAAGACAAATGCTTGTTCTGAGCTGCACATCAGGTGCAATCATTGCTGAATGAAGTGACATGCAAAGCCAAGTTCTCAGCCAGACTGGCATAACTCCATCGATCTCACTGGATATGCAGCATTTCATGCTGGTTGGGAATTTGGCCCACTCTGTTTGAAAGGGATGAAATTGTTTAGACCTTACTTCTTTTCTCATCTGATACAGGTCAAAAAAATTCCTACATTGTGCAACACATTAGAGCAGCACACCACAGATTCTGCCTTTCCCTCCTCTCTTTCAGCACTGATGAAAACTGTCATCATCCTCTGTGATTTGCAGTGTGTGCTTTTTATATGGGATATCAGCTCTTCAGGAGAATCAGATCTGGCAGAGCAGATTAATAATGATGCAAATACAAAATGTTGGCCGCTGATGAGCTTGTTGTCATAGATGCTTTCCACAATCCTGCTTTTTTTTTCTTATTGTCCAGTATTTTGCTTGTAGGAAATTCTCTGCTGAGGCTTTGTGTTGGACCTGTGCCTGCTCTGATTAAACTGGGGAGACAGAAATAATACTGCTTTGTGTGGTTTCAGACTCCTCTTACCAACAAGTTTCCTCAAATCAGTGTATCAAGCAAAAATGGTGCTGGAGTAGCGGCTTGAAGATGATGAATTGGAAGATCCTGAAGACTGATGGTTTAAGGATGTGAATCAATGAGTTGATGTGTCCACTGTGGGGATAGGAGGTATAAGAAGCATTAGACATGTATTATTATGTAGGTAATAAGAGTAGAGATGCAGTGTTAAGAAATAATGAAGCTGGTGGAAAGGATGGTATGTACCTGTTCCTGGAAATGTGGTTTTGTTCCAGGTTGGTTCAGCAGACTTTGATCATTGCACGGGTCCAGGGGATGAACTTTGGGACAGCAAAGAGCAGCAAGATGGGAGGGTCACTTGATAAGCTGGCTGGATACAAAAGGGAATTCAGTTTCCATGTCAGGTCAAAATGCCCAGCTCAAAGACAAATACCAGTGGTATTTGTATAGTACACACATGGGCTTTTTGATTGTTTTTAAATGTAAGTTTACAAAGGAGAATCACCTTTAAGTACCAAAAGACAAAGAGAGGTATGACAGATTGCTTCTGCATTCAACTCTTAGCCTTGGTGGGAGTACACTTGAAGGTGTGAGGGAGAGTTGTTTTTTCAGATGCACCCAGTCAAGGTGCTTTTTTGCACCTCAAGTCCCTGAATTTGCAGTGAGTTTTGGGATGTGAAACCCACGAGGTTTTACCACTCTGGATTAGTTCACAGGTAAATGAGGATGGCTGTGTTGCTCTCACAGCCTGTGGCTTGACAAATGTGGTCCCTGAATCTGTTCCCAGGCAATAAAATAAGATTCTTGAAGCTGGAGTGGTTTCCTCATCAATGCAAGGTCAGTGCAAAGGGTCAGCATCTTGTCTGTGGTGTTGCCTTCTCCTGCCTACCACTAGTCTTAGAAGCAGGACACCAGAGGTGCTCTGCAAGGGAAAGGGACCCAGTTGCTACCAGAACCCCACAAACTTCCCTGAAGGTTTTAAAGCCATGGGGACAGTATGTGCTTTCTGGCATCACCTGAATCAGCTTTTCATGGAATAGTTTTGCATGGTGAACTGTCAGACTCTGAAAGTTTGTGATTTCCAAGGTCACAGTAACTAGTGAAACCCAGAGGGATGTGGTGAGGTTGGGCAAGGAGCTGGTACAGGGCAGACTGAGGGATGGGACCTAGGAAAGGGTCTGTGCAACAAACTCCTGATGTCTCTCCTGCACAGCTTTCTGAGGTGCATGATGAGACTTCACTGAGGAAGGACAGAAGCAGGCAACTGACACACTTGTAAAGGCAAATCTTTATGGGATTTGATACCCTTCCTCATGCTGACTGATGTTAAAGGGGTTTCATGTGTGGGACACCTTGCTAGAAAAATTCTTCTACCTGAGTCCAGATGAATGGAGGGCAGTATCTGCTGCGTGCAAGGAAGATGAACATATGTTAATCACGTTGGCATCTCTTAAATGATTAAGGCCTGTTCATTCTGGTATCTAAAGCTCTTGAAGACAGTATCTTATCACCATGTCATTGTTTCCCTGAGATGGTTCACAATATGGTTTACCATGAACACTGTCACATCCTGTCGTTGATTAAAACAGTAACTTCCAACTTAATCTCACTGTGAGAACAAAGTGCTTTAGATATTAATTTTTCTGCATTTCTTCAGTATCAGGCTTCTCTCCAACACAATACTGTTTTTAATTAATTCAGCTGACCCTTTGTTATGATTTCTAATGTAAAAAAAGCTGATTAATGCCCAGGCACAACACCTACTTAAAAAAAAAAAGTCTAAATTTATTCTGGCAGACAGTTAACATGTAAGACATATACCTTGGAGCATTTACATATATCCTTAGCTTTTGGGATGTCTTCATCATGCTGATGTGCCTGAGGTCTGACATGAGTTGTTGGATGATGCCACACCCCTTCCTGGGTGCAGAACGTGGGTTTTTTGAAGTATGGAGGGTCTGGGCTGTGGTGGGACCTTGAAGGTGACTGCAGGCAGAAGATGGAGACCTGTCAGCTCTCCTTCTCCCCACTGGTTCAAAGAAACCCACCAAAGCAGTTCTCTGAGCCAAGTGGTAATTGTACACTTTTGATTTATGGTTATCTGAGTGTTGAGAAAAAAAAATAGTTTCTTTTCAACGCCATCTTGTCAAAATGCCAAATGCCGCTTGTTTTTGACATTTTCAGCTACTGTTAAATAATAGTCTTGCTTCTGTCACAGCTAATGTTAACTTGAAGGCAGTTGTGCATTTCTCAACTCAAATGCTAAGCAGACAGGCTTGGGTCTTGACAAATATTTTTCTGGGTTTGCCCTAGGCAAGTAAAAATGAGCTTCTAGTTAATCGTTTGTTTTAAAATTCAAATCGGTGAAATAGGCAATTAAAAAAATGACAATTTTCATCAAAATTTGCAAATTAAATGTCTCTTTGCAGTCAGAGCGGGTTGAAGAAACTGCAGTAGATAATTGCTATTTGAAATCAGTGAAGTATCCAGCATTTTAGGGCCATGAGGACTGTGGCTGTTCTGCCTTACTAAATCTTGATTGATTTGGTAAATAAGCATTTCAACTTCTCTCTTTAAAATAAATAAGCAATTTTATTGCTTTATTGCTTACCCCTGTACGGGAGGTAAACAAGCTCTGGAGCAGCAGCCCAGTAATATCATGAGCCCAAGTGCCATCTGTCACTGAGAATTCTGTCCCTTTATGCACAATAGCTTCTTGTGGCATTAGGTCCATTGTAGGTTAATTGATTAGCAGAGATCCTCCTTTCAGTTGTTCTGCTTTTCTTCGCTAAAGGACCGTATCTCTCATCTCCATTTCCTTTTCTCTCTCCCGTATTAGCATACTAATCACACTGAACTCCCACTGCTAAAAAACTCTATCCATTTCATACTGGGGGAGGGGAGGAGGAATAGGCTGGCTTTTCCTGGGAGATTTGTGGATGCTGTTTTTTATGACTGTTGGAAGGGAGGAAAAGAAAAGAAGAGGTGCTGGCAGAGGCAAATAATGCTCTCGTGTGCCACTGAAAGCTGAGCCTATGGCTGCATAAATATTGAACACGTTTGAGAAGCACTATTAAAATAAATATCAAAGGCAGCATTGCTCCCACATCTGTTTCTCCTCAAATTTTGCCACAGCACTCTACATTTGTTTTCTCTCCAGCTGTTAACACCTGTCTTTCTGTCAGTGGTAATAATGCAGTTTTAGGTGGGCTACGGAGCTGACAGTGACATGAAAGATTCCTCTATTTTTGATGTAAGAAATTCCTTTTTCAAGATTAAAAAGGGCTCAGTGAACAAAGATATATCCTTGTGCTAATCCTTCAGAGCAGTGTAAAGGAGGTTTGTTGTTGTTTTAAGGCAGCTTTTTATCAAACTACACAGAGTTGGGCTTGTATTGCACAGCTGAACTTGAACTAGATGAGACATCCTACAGTGGGCAACTACTGCTTGCCTTTGTATTTATCATTTTATTGCTGACATATATTCAGAAGGTTGTATGTGCATGGTACTCCTCTCTCCATGTGATGCTTGTTATCTAACCTCATCAAAAGTGTGTGCTGTGCATTGATTGCTAGCAGAGAACGCACATCCAGCCGTGATGTCTTCTTTATTTACTCCTCAAATGAGCACGCTATGCGCAGGGCTGCCTGAGAAAGTGCTTTATGCCATCAACAGAAGGGCCATAGGAATGCTCAGCTCTCTTGGCATTGCAGATTATGAGACAGATCCTCAAATAATGTAAACTGAGAGAGCCCATTTACTGTGCCTTTTTTTCTAATGCAGAAGAACAAGCCATTTATTCCTTTTGGCCTGTGGAAACACATCCTGAGATTTAGGGCAAAAGCACTGATGAACCACACCAGAAACAGCCCAGCTAAGGCACAGGCTCAAGGCTGTTGAGCCCATATTTAGTCTGCACGCCACCTTCTCCTGCAAGGCAGTCTGTGGGTGAAGAAGCTTCCATCCACTGTATATTTCTATCCATAATTCCTTACTGTCCCATAATCCATAATCCCAAGGAGAAAAATGTGGGTGAACTTTGCAGGTCTTTCAGCATAGGCTGTTTTTGCTGCCTGGGTGAAGCTGAGCTGGCAGTCAGACAGAGTTTGTCGAGAAGTGCCCAGGTGTGGCATGGCAGGTAGATGTCCCCAGGTTTGGTTTGTCTTTGAGTGGTAGGTACAGTTTGGTCAGACACTTCAACAGTAAATTATTCTTCTCCTTCTGAAGGTCCTACATAATGATTTATGGGCACATTATTCTTTCATTAATAAATTAAATGAGTCAATTTCCAAAAATATGAACCTGCATCAAAATTTGCCACCAGGGAACCAAAAGTGACCATACAGCAAAGAGCCCTCAAAGTCAGAAATTACCATCTTTGTTACCTGTGGCAGGATATGGAAGTAGGAACCCTGGCCAGCCTGGCCCCGTCAGCCACCACTTGCAGAGCTCCACAGGCATCAGTCAGGCAGGCAGCTGGGGGGACACGGGCTCCCCAGGAGTGGCATTCCAGGGATGGATCCTGCTCCATGAGCTGTAATGGTTAACGCAGAGGGGCTGCAGCCTCAGAGGCTGCCCTTGGCACGGCGGCCGCGCTTCCCCGCCGCGGTTCCTTGTGCAATGCCTGTTTGTTCAGGCTTCATGCAGGGATGAAACATTTGACCCATTGTGAGGGAGCGGGTGGAGGAGAGGAATTTCCCCAAGCGCTCTGTGCTGGCTGCGTTCTTCTGCTATTAAAGCAGCGAGGGGGTCGAGGGGCTCATTGTTTTCCAGTGGGAGAGGATCTGGGCCAAGGCTGAGCCCTTCAAACAAGTCCCACCCCAAAGATCTGCAATAATAGAAAATTGAACCCAACTGTAACTCCGGAAAAGGGAGATGATGTTATAGCATGAGGCACTCCTTTTCACTTTGCCATTGGAGCTGCATGTGCTTTGGGGAAAGTTTCTTACATGTTTACTGCATGCTGGAATATTTTCCACTGCCTGGGGAAAAATTCTGAGGTGCCAAAATCCGCTGTCGCCCTCAAGTCACCTCTCCCATTTTTTAAGTGCTGTTAGTGCTTATGGGTATCCACACTGCTTTGGAGCTGCTGGTACCTCTCAGAAACTCAAATATTGTGAAAATTACAACCAGGATGTTCAGGGAGCAGAATGTCCCTTTCATAACAGATGGCAGCAGCCCACAATGTCCTGTAATTGAAACATAAAATATTACTACTTTTCCATGCTGTGTTTGGGAAGACATGCCAAAGAGTAGTTAGGTTTCATAGGCTCAGAGAAGTTTCTTCAGTAGGAAATAAGTTGTTTGGAGGGTTTGGCTTTGGGAGGCCTTTTTTTTTTTGTGTGTGTGTTATTACCAAATAGATCTGTCTTCAATCTGCAAGTGCAGAGGGTGTCTGAATATGGCATTGTCACAGGTAGCTGGGAAAAGGCTGTACTCCTCTACAGCAGAGCCTGAGAGTTTAAAAGGTCTTATAAACCTGTTTGGGCTGACTGATTTGGCATTGCTTTAGAGGCCTTTGCCCTGGGAAAGTTATTGGGTCTGGCTGCTGTTGGGACAGGCACCTGGAAGAGCAGGGTTGGTCTGATGTGACTTCAGCTGAGCGCGGCTCCGCTCCCAGATGATAAATGGTGCTGTACACGGAGTGTGCAGAAAAGAGCATCCTTCCTCCTGGAGACAAATTACTTTCTAGTTTCTGCAGGCTGCGTGGTTGTGATTTTTCCCCCTGATGTAATCTGTATTGGGTGTTATGTTACATAATGTGCGATTAAAGACCAGTGATGACTAAGAAGGTAAGTGATCAAATATTTTACTCAAGACACATACATCATTTATCTCACTTTTCTCACAGAAGAAATTAAACCAGTTTTCTTAGCTGTTAGTGAAGCAAATGAAAGCCTGGATTTGATTAAGCATTGATCCTTCTGCCCAACTTTCTCCAGGAGTTGTTATTCAAATTTTGGGATAACATCAGTCCTTTGAATGGCTCTCATCAAGTCCCAGTCCATATGGTTTCTTTTGTGGAGCAAAGAAATCAAATCACTTGGGTTATTCTAGAGATTGTAATGTCATGGCAAGGAAGTTCTCATACTTGTTACAGAGGCCTTCTGGCCAAAATATTCTCCCATGCAAGATGGGAAAACTCCTGGTTTATGCCATCCTAGCACAGATAATTTTACCCAAATCGTGGCTCTGTTACAGTTCCATTCTTCTGAATGTGTGAGTCCCAAACAGGCTGCCAGTGTGGAATGATGAGCCATAACAACTGATGAGGCAAGAAAAACATCAGGAGGGATGCCTTGAATGAGAGAAAACAAAGCCTTTTGTGCAAAAAATCTTCAGGATGAGGTGGCTGCACATCTGCCCATGGGCAGGGAGGAGGATACTGCAGTCTTATGTCCTGTTCCCTCACCTCTACTGGTACTACTTAACTATTCTTTGAGTTACTTGGGAAAGAGTAAATTGACATGACATCAACCTATTTCGACATCAACACCTAAATCTGAAGAGCTTCTCCTCAGTGGGACATTCCCAGAGTTGGCCACATATCCTGAAGCTTCTTCCTCTCTGTACCTTGCCAAAGTCTTTGTAAAACTAGCCTCAAATCCAGCAAATTTCCAACAGGATGACTGCAGCACAGCTGCTGTCCCAGCTCCTCCAAAATCCTGGGCTGTGCAGCAGCTTCTTCACACAGATGAGGAGAAACCCCAGCCAAGCAGCGGGGCACTTAACAGGAGCCTCACATCTGATGTGTTCATTTTTTTAAGTGCAATGAATTATACATTTCCAGCCAAAGTCAGAGCACTCAGTTTGCTCATCACAAAAGCCACCAGCACAGCTGGCAACTGTCCCCTGCCTCGTTTGATGGGAAGGGCTGTAAATAACCCGTAGCCAAATTCCGGGTGAACAGCGTGGGTGTAAGGCACTGCAATCCTGCTGCAAACCCCACTGTGCCAAGGAGGGAGCCCCACATGGGACAGGGCTTTTAACGTCTGTGCAGTAACAAATGGATTAGAGATGGAGTCAAGCCATGGATGCTGAATAGGAATTGAAAGGTTTCCAAAATTTGAGGGTATTTCTATTAGTTTAAACTAATGAAACTCCAAAACATTAATGTCCAGATTTTTTTTTGATTTCTCTGGCATGTACCAGAGGAGGGTGTGCAATGAAATATTTTTTTCCAGCAACACATCACCTCACACAACCATCCTCTGTCTTTTCCCTTCACAGCGCTGGCACTGGGATGGTGGCGTGCCAGCAGTGTTTGGTGAGCAGGCAGCCCTCGGGTTATAGAGGTGCTCAACCTCCGTGTTTGCTCCACTGAAGCTTCACTCCATTCAGGCTGAAATATGAAGTGTTAAAAACTGCTGTTTCCCTCCTTCCAGTTGCATTCCTGAGGGAAGCTCGGGAAGGTGGCCAAACCCAATAGAAGGCAGGAACCTTGTAGCAGAGCGCTGCAGCTGAGACAGCGGGAGCAGCCTGTGTGCAGCCTGAGTGCTGCAGCTGCCAGGGGATCGTGGTGCTGGCTGGCCACGGGGACAGGAGCAGTAGCACCATTTCCTCTGCCCTCAGCACCCTCCTCTGTGCCTCATTTTTTTCCCTCTCTGTCATCCAGAGCCAAATCACAGCTCTCAGGCTCTTGGGGAGAAGGAATCGACACTCCTGGCCTTGTGCTAGGGGATGGCAGGAAAAGGCAGCCAGAGGGAGCAGAAGGCAGGAAAATGTGTCCTCCCCACCTTGACCGCAGCATTCAGAGCACAGATCCTCTGTCCCTCTGCACATCTCCCCACTTCCACTAAAAAACATGACCCAGCGGTAGCACACTCTGCTTTAGGGCTGAAATGCTCGTGGACGGGAGGAGCACTGTTCCACTTATTTATACCAAGAATTTATGTTGGGGGGTGAGGGAGAAGGGAAACTTAATTAAAAATATGCACATAGAAGGATCAGGAAGCAACAAGTAGCTGTGGTAGAAGATTGAAATGCATGGGCTCAAGTGTCCAGAGCCAAAGGTACACACAAAAATACACTTCAGTGATCAGGCCTTTGACAAGCTTGAACTGTGTGTTAAACAAAAACCAGAAAAGGTCACAGAGACATTCATGAAAAGGTATTAGTCAAACAGACATCCTTGTGGGGAGGTGGCAGAGCCTGTAGGGTGTCAGCTCAGACAAGCACTGTCTGTCCCTCCAGCACAGGGATTCTCCCTCCCTCTTTTGAGGGTCTGCCAGTACCAGAGGCACTGTGGGGCAAAAGAGGGCTCTGAGCTGTGAGCAGGGCCCATGTCCAGCTCCTGCTCTGGAAGGCTGCAGCAGGGCAGCCTCATGCTCTGTGAATTGCTGTTGTACTGGAGGGGAGCTTGGGCAGGTTTCAGTCACCTTGGAGGGAATTCAGCTGCTGTGACTCAGGTGTCTCCATGGGCCAGCCCTGCCCTCCAGTGCAGCTGTGGATCCTCACAGGGGCCATCCTCCCTCCCTGCCAGCCCCACACCGATGGCTCAGCTGCCCAGACAATCCCACCTGGCACTGGAGACTGATGTTTCAGCTGCTGATCTTCACCCTCTGGGCTTCAGTTCCTCCACATACACATTGGCAAACTGTGCCTCATCCCGAGAGCTTCTGGGAGGGGAATTCAAGAACAGAGGGGAAAGGCTTTATGGTCTCCAGTGCAAACTACCACTCCTAAGAGAAACAACATGCCCAGATTCTGAGATAAGTGGCTGTTTTGCTAATCAGACAATAGCAGTAATGGGTCTGGATGTAATTGGGCTCCATTGGTACTATCTGTAATAACATGGAATGTTATAACCTGGAAGGACATTGCTAGGGCTGTGCCAGAAAGAATCTTAGTATGGATGTGGATGAAACGCAATCAAAATATTTTAGGGTTGAAAATCATGCTGCTGTTTTCTTTCTCATCTGTGTTTTAATAGAGCCATTTTTGCTGGAACCCGGCCATCCGTTCTGTCTGCTGAAGCCACACTGAGCCAGATTCTGCTTGAGGCACACTGAGATGCCATGAAAAACTCTGCCCCAGCCACTGTGCTTTGTGATACAGAGGCACAACACTCCTTTCAGCAGCAGTGCTGAGGAAAACTTCTTGGAGAGGCTTCTCCTTTTTTTCCACATGGTAGTGTTTTCACTGTACCATCTCCAAGAAAGCTCTGCTCTGGCTTTTCTGGCTCTGCCTTTTCTCAAATATGCAAAGCATCACTTGCTCCAGTGTGTTTTGTTCACAAAATGAGCAGTTTTGTTTGTTTTTCTGGTGGAAATATCTACCTGGATCTGATGAACAGAGAGGAGATTTTCAGTGTTGGACACTTCAATGCTGCAGAGCCAGTGCTTGAGCTCTCACAGGCAGCAAGTTGTGACCTGTCCACAGGGAAAACCCCTTCAGCAAAGGATGCTCCATCAAAAGGAGATGTCAGGTGTTTCTTGAGCGAACAAAAGGACATCTGTCTGACACCTTCCAATGGGGTCTCAATCCTGAAATGGGCTGGGAGCAAACAAAGAACTTTTGAGGACGTTTAAACTTAAAAAAAATGCAAGCAGTGCCTTGCGTGTTTTTGTGGCAAGTTTTTGCAGCCTGGGCTCTTTCAAAAAGTTCAAGTTTCTTCCTCAGACTACGTGCTAAAAAGAAATGACTATGGAATTTAAGCCACTTTTATCTCATTGATGCAGTGTGTTATTTTATGTATCTGAATGATTCCAAGATAACAATAGGCATAGGTTTTACTATAGCTTGTCATAATAACAAATGCAATTATAAACAAGTTTATTTCTCCAAAAAGGTACATCTAATTTAAATGAAAATTATATTTACAATCAAACTGGAACTGCAGTTCCAGCTGCTGTGGAATCCAGCTCATTTCTAAAACAAGGAAGTCCTAGGCACGAGTTTTTTTCATCACTAATAAATCTCAGCTTATTTTCAGTCCAAATGTGTTTGGCTTGAGCTTGCAGCTACCAGATCCTTCTGTACCTCAGCCTGCTGGCTTAAAGAGCCCTCTGCTGTCAGAATTACCTCTCCTGATATTATGTGGAGGTGATAACAAAACTGTTGCTGAATTTTCATTATACTGAATTACGTGGGCTGATCTTTGCACTGTGAAGCAGGTTTTCCAAATGCTGAATCATTTCCTTGTCTCTTTTTTGGACTCAGTTTCAGGCTGCCCATGTGTCTTTGCTGGTTTTGGCAGGCAGGAAGCCCTGGCTCCTCTCTGGGAAGGCACAGGAGGAGGGGGATGGTAGTGGTGGGACAGGGACTCCAGCATTGCTGGATTTCACTGGAGGTAAAAAGGGACATGTTGATAATATGTCAGCCTTGCCATTTCTTCAGGTGTAATTTTTAATTACATAGTTACCATTTGGGCATGCTGCGGAAAGAAGAGGCTGAAGAACTTTCAGCTGTGGCAAGCTCCTCGCAGCCTAAAATGTCCCAATCTTTCCTTCTTTGTGTGAGCCCAAAGCACTGTCCAGCAGGACTGCAGCTAATGAAACTTTTCAATTTGAAAATTAGTGGTGAAGGAAAAAAAGTGTTCTGAAGCATCAGGCATCTTTTCAGGTTAAAACCTCTGTCTTCCTTTTTAACAGAAGGATAGAAATTGGTGGCATGTTTCCTATCATATAATCACTGGGAGAAATATAAAGTAAGTGAAGGGGAAGTCATTTATTTTGGGGCCTTAGAAAACAGTTCTGGAGCTCTTTTTATACCTCCTTCAGTAATTACACATGAAAACATCATGCACATGGTATAAAATCTGTCAAGCAATCAGATGCTTAGCTTTAATTCCCATCTGGCTTTGGGGACTGCTCTGAAGCTTGACCTCAGGACTTGAGGTGCAGCCTCCTCAGGTGTATGAGGGACCCCCTGTAGCAGAAGTCTCATCTCCAGTGGTCTGAAAGCAGCTCCTGTAAGGGCAGGAAAGGCAAATTCCCCAGAAATGTGCTCTGTGACCCACACATGCCCTGTGGGTAATGTGGCGTGTGCAGATTATTGAAGGTGAACTTTGAAAGAGTTTGGAGTAATTTCATGCTGTGTGTGACATCTACCAGGCAGGATTTCCGCTGTGCCTTCCAAACCTGCCCGTTCAGCCTCTGGCACAGAGCCTCTGGCACATCACCACCACCCAGTGCTCACCCAACACAGGCACCTGAGCTGGCCAGGTAAAACTTATTATTCATCTCACCTGGGCAGCCTAAATCAAACTGCAATGACACCAGCAAACTCTGAAGATTAGAAAATGCTGGGAGCCAGCTAAAAGCTCAATAACTTCCAGAAGAATTTCTTTCTGTAGTTTTTTTTTTTTTTAAACACCCGAGAAACTTTTGTGTTTAAGTTAGGGTTAGCCAAGGCATATTTGAACTGTAAAACTTTAATATTTTCATGTCAAAAATGATTTTGCTAAAGTTAACTTTCCCCATACTTTGACTTATCAGTTTCAGTCGTGGTGGCGTGCATTTCAGTTGAAGTTTTATTACATTATGTTGGCAGCACATTATGTTTTTTACACATGGATTTGATTGAGAAATGAAACTGGAATAAGAATGAGGTAGCAGCAGCATCTGCTGGGAGACGCAGCTAGTGCTGGTGTCAATCAATCTGATTGATTAAATATGGTGGCACACATTTTATTAAAACAGAATGCTCTCCCTGAAGAAGACTATTATGCCAATATAATACACAGCTTTCCTAAAGAACATTACAAAAGAGGAGGTCTGTTTGTGACATACAATGCTTGTAAATAACTGGGAAGAACTGAAGAGTTCGAATTACATCGGGCTGCTCATGGAAACAGCAATTTTATTGCTTTGGCATGCGTTGGCTGGTATTGTTGCACTGGCAAGATCAGCAGCACTGATGGAAGTTGAATTATTGTGTGGGACCACAGAGGGTTTTACGCACTCGCTGATGCTCTTGAACAGGTCTGAGGCTTTAAAGTGTGCAGTGCCATGAGACCAGGGTGCACACAGGGCTGCAGCGTGCTGGAATTCATTCCCAGGCACCCTCCTGACTCTCTCTTTGCAAGGATGGGTGTTCACAGTGCCAGCCTGACGACCGAACTCCTCTGGGAATGGACAAACACCAAAGGCATGATTCCCTGCCCTGCCAGGTGCAGACATCTCCACCTTGCCTTCCCTCGCAGAAGCAAACAGAACCTGCAGCCCCTGCACCCCAAAATACAGCTGGTTGCAAAAGAAAGCATTCTGTGGCACATTCTCTGCTGTCCCCAGAGGAAGGTCAAGAGAAACAATGACTCATATTCCTTGAGATGTGCTCCGAGGCTGTGGTGGTGGAGAATTTAGGGCACAATAAATCCTCTCAGTATTTCCCATCCACCTAAAATTATGGCTTTTGCTGGGTATTTTAAAGAGTCCAGTAGTTTTCCACTAGATTCACTTGGGCTGAGGTTTTACCCACTTCCACTTATATTCTCCACATTAAAAAGAATTATGAAAATTCTTAACCAATGTCAATATTTTACTCAACTTTCCTCCAAATTAATTTAACATAGGTTTCTGCTTGCTACATTCACCCTCACTAAATGTATCCAAATAATATTTGCTTTGGTAAATAATATAAATATAAACATCTGCACCACAGAAGAGTGCTACATCCTACTCTTCACGAGTGAGATGACTCTGGGATCAAACAAGAGTGAGTTGTACATGGCACTGCAGGACTAGAAATACATATAACAGCACAGGGGAGAAGCACACAAAACATCAGGTTTTGGTTCACTCCCTGTTCATTTCTATTGCTGGGTTTGTCATGGTACCTCCTGTGTATCAGCTCTTCTAATTAGAGTGCAATTCCTTATCCTCATGGTAACTTCAGTGGATCTCCTCACCTAGTTTCAGAGCAATTCCTTATCCTGCTTCATTCCATTAGGAGGAAGCAGCCAGCTCTCTGTGCCCTGATGTCCAGGTGCCCTCAAACCCATGAGCTGCTCCCCAAGCACCTAGATTGCTCTTTGCCATCTAATACTTTAGTGGGTGCTAGATTTAAAACCAAGCTCAGCAGAGAATCTCAGCATATTTAATGTCATGACTTCAAAACAACCTGAATTGGCTTAGACAATATCTGTGTTGAATTTTTAATGGCAGGTTCAGAACTATTTTTAAGTTCCAACCATTATTTCTCCTGAGAGATCTTTTCTTAGCAATCTAAGTAGAAAATAATAATGAGGGGAAAAAAAAAACCCTTGCTAGGCAACCTCTTCAATATGCAGATGGTTTCTGCAGTGACACTTCTGCTGAGGCTAATCTTTCAGGATTGAGATATTTTCAGAAACATCAATTTGTGGGTTTTGTTTTGGTTTTTTTTTTGCTCACAAAGACACAGCTTTGTATACAAATCTTTTCTCCATCCACACCCGCTTATTTGGTGGTTTTGAGGCTTGCTAACAACTTTTTTGCATGAAAAGACATTGCTGTTGTACTTTGCAGATCTCAGGAATTTAGCTAATGATGGTATTTGTACTTTTGTCTGCAGCCTTCATTTTATCATGGAGCTCATTGGCTTTCTTAAAAGTTCACCACCACCTGCATTGTCTTAACTTGCAAACTTATCCCAGTGCAGAATTTTTCTGAAGAGCATCAGGGCTCTGATCTTACCATTTTACAGTGGGAAAGGGTGTATTTTCAAATATCCTCTCAAAAAGAGTCACTGAGGTCATTCTGAGCACATCAGTCTTTGGCAGGTGACTCTCCCATTTTTTTTTCCTAAGTTAGTTTCCTTTCATCCCCATTAATCTTCTGTACTCCCCACCTTTGCAGGAGCTTCTCCATTTAGTTTCCTTGCTGCTTGGATGCCCCTGGGCTGGGAGACCTTGTGGTTTGTGGTGCTTGCATTGTCATCCTGATGGAGAAACCCAAAGGCAACATAATCTGTGGATTTATGGTTAATGTGCAAAGACAGGACAGTGATGTGGGCTTGGGGGAAAGCCTCAGGTTTGCTGTACAAGCAGAGGAGAGGATGGTCACTTCAGACTTCAGTAAGCATCTGAATTAAAGCAAATGCAGTGACACCACCCCTTTTGATGTTCCCTGACAGTGGGAAAACGAAGATTGACATAAGAATTTGATTTCATACTAAAAAGCCAGACTGCACAGCAGTTCAAGAGCATCCTGTGCAGGTGTAACTTGCAGCAAGCCCCAGGAGCAGCCTGGGCAGCAGAAATCACTTCAACCATAATGGTTAAATAGCTGAGAAACATGCATCAATTTTTAAGTAGCATAGAGTGAAATGTAACAGCTCCTAAAACATTCAACAGCAGACTAAACATTGCTGAAGGAGTGAAAATAACATGAGACATTATCAACCCTTTTCTTTAAATCTTCATGAAACTGCCAGTTTTACTACCAGAGGTTCCTAGTTACAATTGTTAACCCAAAATGCTTGTTAATAACAACTGAAGTGCATAATAGGACTTTGATCCATATTTTGACACAGCTGCAAATGCTGGCATAGAAAGACTTGAACTTGCTGCTGGCTATGATTAGCCCTAAGAGAAATATTTTGCAGAGTGGCTCTATGAGATTTTAATCTCCTGATAGCTATTGAAAGTCAATACCATATATAAAAACATAACTAAAATGCAGTGCTTATGCTTTCACACAGGACAGGGCACTGATCTGTGTTAGCTAAAGTAGGAAACGTGTGCTCTGGGGATCCTGACCAGAGACGCAGCATCAAACTGGGACCTACTGACTTCTGCACAGTCAGGATTTTGCATATTGTGAGCTGGATAAAACCCGTGTTAAGTGTAAACATTTATTAGACTATTAAGCAGTTCAGTGCTCAATCACTACCACATCTCAAGTGCTTTTGCTGGGCACAGTGGATGCCAGCCTCTCTTTTTCTTTCTTAGGATTCAAAAGCCATATCTTGATAAGGAAAATGCCCTTGAACAATGCAGTAGTAGGGAAGACCAGCTGGAGCTCTGCTTTGTGGTTAGTTATATTTTGGAATCCTAAGTAGCTGTTTGCCTATGTCTATATTCATTAGACAGGGATTTAAAGGAAAAAGTACACCATTCATTATTGTTACCGCAGCACAGACCTCCACAGCCAGCCCTATCAAATAATGCAAACCCAGTGAACAAACAACCAACATAATTTACTGTCAGCTTCTGTAAAAACCTGGAAAAAAATCTCCACAGTACAAAATATCGTGGGTGGTTTTAACAACGTTGTCCACAGTGCATGAAATGCAATATTTTGGGGGTAGTAATTGCCATTATTTAAACCTCAGAAAGCCACAGATTTATATTTGTTCGGTTTCCCCTTAAGCTGGATAATAAATCTGTACAGCCTCTTCTGAGGTTTTTTTTTTTGTGTGTGTCTCTTTTTTATTTTCTTTTTTTTTAAGAAAGGCTTCTGAGATTATAATATCTGCCTTTATCAAGTTTGGGGTTTTTGGTTTGGGTTTGGTTTTGGTTTTGATTTGGTTTTTTGGTGGGGTTTTTTTTGGTTTTTTTTTTTTTTTTTTCCTTTTCTTTTTAGAAATCACAAAAAATATTTCAGCTGCTGGGTTGTTCTCTATAAAGCAAATTCTGCCCTTAGACATTCCATATGTACTGAAGATAGCACCACAGATACATATGCAGAAACCAGCAGTCAATTTTGACTCAGAAGATAATACACCAACTGTGTGTTAAGTTTAATGTAGATTAATGCGAGTTGCTTTCCTTTGCATGTATGTACACAGGTACAAATAATTAAGATTAATTCCACTGGATGTAATGGCCTTCACTGTGCACAGTGCCATAAAATTCTTCTTTAATAGCCGTTAATTGGATGTATTTACTTTGATGGTGAAGTCCTGATTAGTCTTGTTACCCTACAACCCCTTCCCCCTCCCTTTGCTCACTTTTGTGCTTAGGAAAAGATTTATAATAAGGGAATCACAGCTATACAGTTTATTAGCAAAAAAATCAATACCTGTATCTGTTTACACATATTAGATGTTCAGCCAAAGAGGGGAGCTCTGCATGGTATTTGAAGAGTAAAGATGATGCATGTTTTCATTTTTGATTCTTTTCCCCGTGTAATGTCTTTACTGGTAATAACTCAGATTTCTTACTTGATTTCTATTTGTTAATCTCTTTTCTTTCTTTGGTTTCTGCGCTGAACCTGAGGAGTTTCTCAGCAGTAACAAGAGGACCTTGGTACCTTCAGCAAGTTCCAGCTCCAGGGTGTCAGGTGGAGGGCTGAATTTAGAAACTGCTTCCATACAGTGGTTCCATGTGGTTTTTTTTCTGGAAAACAGTCAGTAATTATTTTAGCATATCTTTTCTCTGAAATACAATAATCCTAAACCTACAGGACAGGGCCTTCCATGTGTGCAAATCAGAACATCTTCACTGAAATCTAGGTGCAGATTTGATTTGTGCTGAAGTTCTAGTTTTTTAACTAGCTTGTTTTTTACAATGATGCTTTGCATTTTTTATCTCCAGGAGCACAACTCCGTTTATGGAATTAGCAAGTGATGAAGGAAGGAGTTAAAGGTACAGCTGCAGCCAAGACCTGTGTCTCAAAGCTGGGCTCCTGGTCACAGCTCCCCCATTCTCACCCTTGCTGTGATGTGTGTGGAACCATGGGCAGCTTTCCTGGAACATCAGCCCTTGTGTAGCCAGGGCAATTTTTTCTGCCTGGAGCCATTTTATGTACCTGTGTCCAGCCACCCAGGAACTGTGACAAAGCCAGGCCTGGCCCCTCCTGCACCCTCCATCTTCACTATGGATTTCTGCTCCAGTGCCTCAGCCTTACTAACACAAATCATCTGAACCATTTTATCACAAATACACTGGTTCCTTTACTCATATGAGCACAAACTCATCAGCCTGCCCTGTTTCCTTCTCCTGGTCATCTCATTGAAGAGAACAGGGCTCTTCCCTTCTCCTCCTGCCCTTTCCCATCTGCCTAGAGCCCCTCAATGCTGTTGGGACACAGCCACACACTTTGAGGTGGTTTGCACTCTAACAAATATGTTCTCCCTCCAGGAACACTCATTAAGTGTCTGTGGGGTCTGGTCTGCTGCTAGGAAAGCTGTGGTGGGACCTGGTCCAGCTGAGGACAGACCTTTGCCTTCCTCCTCCTCCTCCTCCTCTGCCCTGTGTTTAGTGAGTCAGCACACTCCAGCAACTAAATGGGATTCCTAAAAAATGAGCAGGTTATAAATGACCAACCTGATTAAAAACTACTGCATCGAGCGCTCCACGGAGGACAGGCTAGCACTGATACTTACATGAATCACTGCTATTTATGTCCTTTAATTAGGAAAATTGCAGCACAATGCAGGTTTTAGAAGGTGTCTTCTGACAGATCCTCAGGGCTCCCTCTGATTTTATCTCTGCATCCAAGCCTGCTGCTTATATTACTTGGTTCTCTTACTGCAGCCAGGGGAAGTCCAGACAGGGCCAATTCCTTAAGTGTTTAAATCTGAGAAGCCTCATCATGATGCCCAATTACAGCATCGTCTGAGGATCTGACTGAACCATTTGGAGACTGAGAGAGCAGGTCTTTTACGAGATTCATAATCTATGGAACATTAATATGTAATTCTCTCCCCTCCTCCAAAAAGAAAGAAATCTGCATAATAATGGCAATTATAAGAAAAGTTTAAAGAAAAAAGAAGTCCATTTATTTGGAACCACTTAAACATGCATTGCAATTATACATTTATTGTCAGTATAAAATGAAAAATTCAGAAAAAGCTGGGTTCATATCAGCAGAAGCAATTAAAAAAGGTGTTTATTTTACTGAGAACTCACCATTTCAGTTTCAGGAATGGAACTCCGTCACTGAGTTTGCAGTTGTTTTATTCATGCTTTTAATTACAGTCCATTCCCAAACGTGGCTGCATCTGCCCTAGGCAAGGCTGTGTTTCCAAGCACTTCTGCCTCAAGTCCCCTCTGGCAAGGGAAGGGTTAAAACCAATATTTGTAGATAAAGAGGTAAACATATTTACATTCAGTTTTTCACACTTTATGCATATGTCATGCAGTGAATAGTTTTAGAGGTATGTTTGTACTATCTCTCCAGAATTTTTACAGTCTGCAGGACACAAAATCTCTATAAAGTGACTTATTGAAATAGAAGCAGATTGGTAAAACCGTTTCTCTCTTATGAACTGTGAAGAATGATCCTCTAAATGAAATCAGGAAGGAACTGGACAGAATCTTGTTTAATGGTGTGACAAAATGAATCACAACTATTCCAAGCATCCATCACTGCTAAAAGGGGACCACAAATGATCTGTGAACTACTATATATTGATTACTCATGTACTACAAGTGTCGGATTTAATGTTCACACACCATGGAAAGGCGGCAGGGACAGATGGTGCCTTAACTCTTCTTTGATAGATTTTAATGGTGAAATATTGATTTCTATCTGGCCAAGGCCTGTTGTTAGGGGCCAAAGTCATTTGTTGGGTATAGCTGGACACCCAGTCTGCTAGGGGTAATCAATCATTTTTGGCAAGGCAGGTGAAATTCTGAAGAGAAGCACCTTGGGTACCCAAACTGTATCGAGATGAGGCTGAGACCAACATTTGCGCATGCACGCCCCCTCCTCCCCCCACGCACGCATAGAAAAAGACTCCATGAAATTGTGCTTGTAAAGAATTATTAATGATAAGACATGTTTACTGAGGAGAGTCACAGCGAATCACAGCTGACATGAAATAGTCTGGGAGCCTCGGAGAGAAAATGAGCTTCTCGCTAAAAGGGACTATATTTTATTTAAACATCCGTCTAGGGCTGAAAACTCAGGTAATCTGTTGTGTTACAAGCCACTGGCTGTTCTTGCCATCCAGAGAGATAACAGTGAGGAGCTAATAGGAACACATCAATCACAATCAGGCTGCAATTCCACCGGTGTCTCCTCTTCCCAGCTCCTTTTTAAGCTCCTTAATAACGATGATAACATAGTTCTGGGCTTGTGAGAGGGTTTCTTCCCTTTGAGGGTCATATTCATAAAGCGAATGGCTTGCAAAGTCAGCATCTCACTCCTATGGAAAGGTGGGGGCTGAGCACAGGGAAGGGGATTGCAGGTGGGAGGGATGGGGGGGCAGGAGGGGGTGGATTTCCCCTGGCAATAAATCCGTGGACGCCCCTCTTTCCCCTGACAAGCCTTCCCATGAGAGGATTCCTGTTCAGAAGCAGGCAGGAAAGGGTAGGCTCTGCCCAGATGTGCCCCAGATGTGGGAACCAGTTGAGGCTGATTTTTCGTTTAGATTATCTTGCTTACCTAATGATTTTTGCTTCACTGCTCAGCTCGATTGTGTTCACTAGGACGGCAGGCTATTAAAATGTCAAGGTGCATTGAATTGTTGTTATCAAGGAAAGAGACCTTTCCAATCAGCCCGTGTTCCCCGGGCTGCATGAAGGCGAAGAAGGGATTGGAGGAGGAAGGAGACCTTCCTCATCCTGGGGAGGGGGGAGAGGTGCAGTGGAGGGTGTGTGTGAGTGTGTGTTTCTGTGTGTAGGTGCAGATGTGTGCGTGTGCCTGCTGCAGTACAGGAGGTAATTAAAATGCCATCTTTTATAACAGGTATTAGACACTTCTCTCATTCGTATTTACAGGGAGAGATGAAACTTCTCCCCGTTGTGCTTTTCGCTGCAATCCTTATAAAGAAAATACTGGGAGGAGGAAACTTGTGTGGTTGAATCGCTGGCCACGCATACTAAGGAGCTGCTGGGCTGGGCTGAAGGAGAAAAACAAAGGCAAATGCTTTCCTCATGTCTGCACCTGCCTTAAGGCTTGATAAGAAAATAAGTTCACTGACCTACTGGGAAAAACACTGGAGATTGTCCGGTATCACAATATTGAACAACTGGTGACAGGATGATACAAACCCAGCACATTTGGAGACACAAAAATCCCCTACCTCTCGTCACCACCACCACCTTGTTCATATAATTGCAGAACAGTTTATTACACAGAGGCACATCAGATATTGCCACAGATTGATTTTTTTTTCTCTCTTCTCTTGTAAACTATACTGTACATCATACTGGTTGGGAAAAAATATATTCTTTGAATTTACTTCTCTTTGTTTAAATCATCTCACAAATATTTTGCTTTTCGCCTGTCATTTCTCTTTCATTTTCATTTAAAAAAGATGGCTTTGTTTTTGCTTGTGTACGGTTTTGTAGAATAATGACATCTATGCTGTACTCCATGCATCAAGCATCATTGATTGCCCCAAACATCATTGTCACTACTGGGTGTTCATCTTCACACTTGCCACTGGCAGGTCCCTCATCTACTTTCTGTCTCGCACATGCCCCTCTCCACAGCTGCACACTCACTCACAACAGGCATGCCCACTTTCTCTTTCTGCCTAGTACTCATTTCTCCTAGCCTGCTTTGGCTCTCTGCATCTCCTCCTCACAGGCCCTCATTTCTCTCCCTCCAACCCTGTGCTGCTGTGCGAGTCCACGAGCACAAACCTCTCAATTCTGCAGTGAACTTCAACTTGGTCTGCGTTAAAAAGCCAGGACACACCAAATCCTTCCATCTTTTTCCACATTGTCTACACTGACTTATGAAAGCTTCTCTCAAAAGATTTGATTTCTCGACATACTCAGGCACAGGGAGCAGAGAACACTGAAGGGACTCCAGGAGTCCTGCAGTGGTAGTAGAAAAGGGGTACACAACCCTCCTTTCCCACCATGCTGTTGCTCCAGCTAGCCTTAATTTTTGCCCTGCCTTACATTTCCATTCTCATGTCTGTCTCAGGGCTTGTCTCCATGGAAAAATTATTGCACACAAGGCTGGGATGTGAATTAATAGCACATCCCTGCAGTGAACATTGCAGGTACAGTGAGGACTTGTGTGCACAAGGATGTTACTGTGGAGGCAGCCAAGGTGTAAATCTCCCCTGTCATGGCATCAGCTCCCCCAGACACACTGCATGGCCCAGCTGGGCTCCACAAACCCAGTGCCTGTATGACATTCACAGCACATGGGCTTTTCAAACAAGAAGAACCCAGGCATATTTGCTGGTGTGCATCAACTCATACACATGGTCCTGACAAATTTTGGAGTATTTATTTCTGCAAGTTGCTTGAGGGGTAAGAAAGTGGTATTATTCATTTAGAGAAGAGAACCTGATGCTCATGAAATGCCCAAAGTGCCTTCCCTGAGGACATAATAAAGTGTGTAGCTGAAAGTAGAAATTGTCACCCAGTCCCTGCATGCTGTGCCCTGGTTATTAGTACTCTAGTTGTTAGACTAGCTTTGTTTTCTGCTATTATTTTTTTTTCTTGTCTCCTTACTGCTCCTTTCAATATCTAGCAGTTTCCATGTTGTTCTTGCAGACCAAAGCTTCCTCAAGGAGCTGTTTTTGACTCTACCACCTCCAGCCCAGCCAGAGGAAGTGAGGCTCCTCCACTCACTGACCAAGTCAAACAGAGTGGGCTTCATTGTGGCACAGTTGTGGGATTCACTCCTGGCACCACACAGGTCTTTAGCCTGACTCTGCTCCCAGCCATGATGAGTCACCAGACTGTGAAGGAAGCAGGAAAGGATTAGATTCAACAATTTTTAAGACTCTGAAGTGGTGCTGCTCAAGTTTATTAGGTAATGAAAAATGTGTGATGATGCTTAACTTGCAGGAGAGAAATGCTAGCACTGGTAGGAAGCTCATAGTCAGTTGGATTAAAAAATATGAGTCCAAACAACATAATCAGGAAATTGTCACAGGCTGGAGTATTCTATTTGGAGGAAATAGATGGACCTGGAATGACAAAGGAAGGTAAGGACATGAGCACAACTGAGGCCAAGTAACCTAGAAATGGTTCAGGCCTATGAGGCCTGGTCATAGATACAGATCTAGGCAAGGATGCAGGCTGGATGTCAGTCACAGTGCCTCACAACAGGAAGAGCTGCCCCTCTTTTTTATGTTCAGTCTGTATGCTGATCCTAATGCCACAGTGTGCCCTTCTAGGGCTAGCTGGGCTAAAAGGCCTGTTTTCCCTTCTGAAGCACAGAGGCTTTTCTGTTTGTGGCAGGATGAAATGGGTGGTGGCAGAGACAGAATGAGCTCACAGTATCTTCTGATGAAATGTTACTACTGTACTTACCTGCTACCTAAGCCCCCCAGTCTTTCCAATGCAGCAATGATTTGCTGTTCTTGCTGCTCCCACACCTCTCAGTACACAAACTTCAGAGGCTTGCAAAACCTTCAAGAGGATCTAAGTTTCAGCACCAAAATCTAATTTCAGACATCTAAGGCTTGTTTCTGCATCTGGCCCTTTGTGCAAGAAAAAACCCTTAGCAGTGGCTATTACATTTAAATTTGAGTGGGGCCAGGAGAATTGCTCCCTGAACTGTGCCAAAACCCTTGTTAAGAAGTTAAGGCTGGTATATATATCAATCACACCGGCATAAAAACACATCAAGGGGAGATAATTGTCCCCCAAGCAAGCCTTATATTTCACAGAAAACTCAGCTGAATTTTCCTTAGTTAAAAAATGTCTGAAGAGAAAGACACTAGAAAGTTCCTGATGATTTCTTGTGATATCATAAAATAACTTTATAATTATGATTAAAGCTTTATTTTCTTTGGCTTCAGAACTTATCTTCTTCCCTAGATGCTTCTCTTGGCTTCCCAGTGACTTCTGTGGAGCAGTAGAGAAATTTGGGTTTGGAAAGGGTCACTCAAACCCCAAGCCAACATGCTTGGCCATGGGGCACCCTCTCCATTGGAATTCATCCCTCTCTGTGGGGATTTCCAGAATTTTAGAATAAATCCCTGGGCTGACACCATCAAAGATGTGACAAAGAGGCCAGAAACATGGGAGGCACACTGAAATAGCCGGTTCAGCCAAACCATTTTTTGGGCAGATGTGACCCAAAGTAAATCTGGCTGTGTTTGAGCCCAAGCAGCTGCCTCAGCCTCCAGGTAATCTCATTCCTGAGGCAGTGAGCAATGACAGCCGCAGGGCTGCTGCCAGATATGCCCGAGATGTCCTCTCCTGGCAGGTCCTGGTTCTAAGACACTCAGCACACAGAGGAAACCCAATGTCAGCCAGGGCAGACCACGGTGACAGGGTGAGAGGAAAGGTGAGCAGTTTCTGCTGGCTGCCGGCCCCCTGCTCCAGCCAGCCTGGGCTCTGTGCTTCAAGGGTCCTGCAAACATTCCCAATCCATACCCAATCCTCTTCAGTGTGTCAAGGGGACCTTCTCAAACAGTCAAAACTGTTACAGCTCTGAACTCCTCAAAGGAAACACTGGAGGCAAGGCCCAGCCACAACTAAGCCACATCCTTTTTTTTTTTTATTATTTTACACACCACAGATTTATTTGCTTGCAAAGGAGCTGTCTAGGGCAGGGGAGCAGAGGGCATGGCTGTTGTTTGCAGTGGAGCACCTTGAAGAAACTAAACTAGCACTCAAAGCTAAATAATTGGTGCAGCAGGAGGCTGTGCCCATGCTAATAGTTTTTGCTGAGATGAAGCTTATTAACATGTGCACTGGTGCATCTGTATTGCCTCTGGGACTCAAACTCAGCATGGTTCTCTGCTGTGCTGCATAGAGGTTTTACCTTCCTCTGACCTTGCTCAGGCTCCTTTGTCCTGTTCTGCTGTGCTCTGAGTTAACCTCTTGTCTGCCTGGGCTAATAGCCTATATTTTAAATCCAGGAAACTTTTTCAAGTCTCTTCTACACCAAGGTTTTAGTTGTGCTGAAAGTATTTTAAGTTCCATTGTTATGATGCTTTTGATTTGAGGAAAGTTTGTTGTGAACTACACACTTCAAATAATCTGCCCATCTCTAAACTGAAATTTTAAGCTATTACAAGTGATTAAAAAATCTCACTCTGTGCTTGCCCTACAGTTGCAGTTTGGGGCAAGACGTAAGCATTTACTCCACCTGAGTTCACAGACTGAATCCCTGTTTGAGAGACAGAAAATAAAAATTAAACTGTTTTTATAATATCCAGACTATGCCTTTATTTAATCTATGAGAGAAACAGAAACATAACTTTTGGGGACTAATATGAAATAGGCTGGAAGAGAAAATGTAGTGTTTTGCATCTGATCTCTGCTGTGAAGTGCAAAGCCAACCAAACCGCTGTGTTTTGATTTACTGCTGCTGGCACAGTGTAGGTGGAGTATGCCAGGGTCTTAGCTCTTGTCATTAAGATCATAAGAAAGTCCAGATAGGGTGTGTGACACACCCAACTTATCACTCTGTGCAAAACAGCCACCTTGCTGCACCAACAACTTCTTTCACATGGTTCAGGCTATAACCCACCCAAGGCTTCCCCCCACCCCTTACAGACCAGAGCAAGAACAAGCCCCAGTGAACAAAGGTTTTAGTAGTGTTTTGCTGACAGTGCCAACCATCCCAATCTGCATATTCCATCTTGAAATGCCCTCTGCTTAGCTGCAGTTAGTGGTTGTCCCAGCCCAAGGCCCCTTTTCAACAATGTTGTGCACAAAAACTGAACACCCACCAATTAAGTAGGTGTATTTTGGCCCCAGACAGATTTCAGACAGCATCTGGAGACTCATCATTTGCTAGTTTCTCCTCACTGTTGCAGTGTTGAGATCACCTCAGTGTAACCCTGTGAGTGTTTCACAGACAGTCCCCACAAAAAGCATTAGCAGATTTTGTCTGTTCATCTCTTTTGTGAACTCCAGTTGTTTTGCACTGAATGCAGCTTCACATCTCCAGCATATGTGATTCAGGTCAGGCAATCATCCCACACTGTGTAAATCAATGAGACGAAATGTACCCATTGACAGCACTTACAATTTTGCCCATTACTATGAAATCCTCTTTCTTTAAATGGAAGGTGCTTTTATGAATGCACTGAAGCATGGCTGACAAAGCCTCCAATACCAGCAATTGCCTAAATACTGCAAAACATAACAGTTATAAAAGATACATGTGGTGCATATTTATAAGGATTAGAATAAGCACTTTGTTGAGTCGCCACAGTACATTTGTCCCCCTTTTCAGGTTAGTTATAGACCTTGGATATTTTCTTCTTCTCATGACTCAAATAAACACTTGTCTGAGGGCTTACCTAGTCTCCCTGCCTTTCCCTGCGCTGACAGTGGGAAATATGTACTTCTAAAACTGTGTTAAAAAAAAAGTCCCTGCACTGTAATTATTCTTTATGCTAATGTAATAGACTAGTAAATGTTCCTACACTTCTTGTAGGACTAATTACATTTCAATAATGTGAATCATCCCTGGAGCCACTACTGTTAAATATTTTTGGAGCAGTAGCGAGGGAGTTTGTTATTTGTACACACTAGAGAAGTGTGGATTTTTGAAACTGAATAGCACAGCCCTACAGCAGTAATGCTCCTCCTGATGTGGCCACGCCAGGTCAGGGTAGATGGAGCAGGGGAACCCATCAGCCTGGAGGATTTGCTGCATCCCATCTGATGCACCAGCTCATCACACTCAGAAAGCAGCTTTTGCAGTGGCAGAAATAAGTTTCGCTTGAAATACCAATTACAATCAGCTCATTAGGAGCTGCTGAATAAAATGTAAATTTTATGGATTGTTCTTGTCTAAAAAATGTAGGAGATTCCAAACCCACATCTTGTTTAATTGGCTAAATTAAATGATTTACTATAATTTGCAGATCAGCAAATAAATCCAGAAAAGTGTTAAAGCAAGTAAACAGGGTAATTTCAGATAAAGCAACAATTCCTTGTAAGTATCCTATAACAATCTGGCAAGGCATCCTGCCGAGTTATTGGCTTCTGAGGAATACTTTGTTTTTGGACAAGGAGCTGACATGGAGACAGTCATGTCATTCATCGGGGGAAGCTGTCACTGACACTAACCTTGCTGCTGTAGCTCCTGCTTGGTGTGTTGGTGGTCAGGTGAATCTTCACCCTCTGTGCTCTGCAATAGTTACAATAGTCCACAATTCCAGCTGCTGCTCCTCCTCAAACACCAGAGCCCTGATCCAGGTGTAGCCATTCCTGTTTTGCACTTGGGTAGATCAATCTGGCTTCCTGAGCCACAGCTGTGAGCAGCTGCTGGTACAGCCTGCCTGGGCTGCTCCAGCTGAACTGGCCCTGCACCAGAGCTGGGTGCTGTCAAACAGGTCGTTTGGGTTTGGGTTAGGAACAGCAGGATAATGAACCTGCTGCTTCAGGGAGATAAAGAAGGGCTGGGAGTAGAGAGATGTCCAATGGGGAAGGGCCGCTGGAGCAGCTGGGTGTGGCAGAAATGAGCTAAGGGAGATATGGAAAGGGAAATCCTTGCAGAAAAACAGACTGGAAAAAGAGAAGAGAGGCTGAAAAAAATATTGAAAACACTAAAGAGCAACAGACAGAAAGTATAGGTGGGAGATTTTCAAGAAATTTGTAACTGCCAGAAGGAAATGAGCCTTTGGGGACAAAAGAAGAGAGGTCAAAATACCTGTATTTCATCTATTCTTTTTCTCTACTATGAGTTTCAGTTTTTACTTTTAATATAGTCATTGAAGATGCTTGAGAGAAGGACAAAGCCCTGTTTTAAGTAAGTCAGTGCTGCTCATGGCATCTCATTGAAATCTCTCTGGTCTGCAAGCAAACCAGCTCTTAGGGCTTTGAGTTTCCCACTGCAACACCAGGTAGCTGCTCAAACCTCCTAGCTGCTACAGACCCTTTGTCTTGCTGGTCGGAAAAGAACAAAAAGTCATATTCAGAATGTGTCTCCTCCTTCCTGGAAACAGGGAATGAAATTACTCTGCTTGTAGTCAACAAACCCTTTCACAGGGTTAATGTTCCTGATGTAAAACCACCACCACCACCACCAATAATGATAATAATAGTAGTAGTAGTAATAATAACAATTGTTATTATTCCATTCTCAATTTAATATTAACCTGTTTCCATAGAGATGAAGTACAGATTTCCAGAATATGCACTAAATGAACACTCAACAGCCAGCACCTAGGACATGTGCAGGGACAAGGGACATGGCAGAGAGAATCAGTGAGTGTCTCTGCAGTTTGTCTGGTGCAGACTCAGTCTGTAATACTAGAAAATGAAATACAGACATTTGCTCAGGCTTTGTTTCAGCCAAAGAAGCTGTGAAATGGGTTTTTGAGCTGTGCTCATGAGTTGTCATATGGAAGCTGCCAATGCATGGTGAAATTACATATTTTTCCTGTCTCCACACCATCCTTTCCTTGTGCTCCCTTTCTCCTCTTTAAGTTCTTCTTCCTGATAGAAAGGGACCAGAGCCAAAAGTTCCCTAATTCTGGAAACTGTGTGATTCTGAGATTTTGGCTTATTTTCTCTTTACCTGATGATGTGAGTGAACTACTGCCCTGTTGACTACTGTAGTGTTATCCAAGGCTAAATCAGCCTGAACCTGCTCCACAAAGGAAGCATTGTACAGCATGTTGGCATTTGATCATGCTGGGGAATGAAAGCCATATTTGAGTGAGGCCTACAAGTGCCTCATTACTGCACTGTAAACAACTGGATAGTACAGTAATGGACAAGGCTCTGAGTGCTACGAACGCCTTCACATTCGCTGTATTGATTTGCAATGTGCACAGTGATGGGCTGCTGTAATAAATACAAATGCCATAGCGTAGAAATGTCAGAACAACTTATTAAAAATGTGTCTCTTCCTTGCTCATGCAGTACAGCTTGTACATCTGCACAGCTGCAGAGTTGGGGTGAGGATGGAACTGCAGCTCCAAACTCAGCATTGCAAGAATATAAATTCAGCATAAAAACGCAGCCACTACAAGCCAGTTCTTTTTTTCTTTTTCTTTTTCTTTTTCTTTTTCTTTTTCTTTTTCTTTTTCTTTTTCTTTTTCTTTTTCTTTTTCATTTTCTTTTTTTCTTTTTCTTTGTGCCTCCCTGTAATAGACAAGACTTCTGCACCTCAGAATATATTTCAAATTACAGAAGATAATACATTGTTTCTCACATCTCAGGAGGGTTCAGGTGGTACCACGTTTCAGCCCACATGCCACAGGCAATTCACTGCCCACCTTCTGCCACTCAGAGAAGCCAGTAATGCCACTAGAGCCATCATTTCTCTTAACAGTACAATTGTTTTATGCAAGCATGGAAACACCTCAGCATTCACCAGGGCTGTAGTTCAAAGAAGGTTCTTGTGGCAGATCACATGTGTTCTTCTGCTGGGTGCATACAAAGCCTGCATGTGTACTGTTATACACACGTGTATCTCCCTATAGATATTCATGTATAGATCATTACTCTTTCATCAGATCAGGTTTGTATGATACCTGCTCATCTCCTGGTCCGCTAGAGGGTAAGAGGCAACTTCCTTAGGAAAATGTGTGTCCCTCTGTATTTTTGTTGAGGTATCATTTCCCAAGCCATCCTTCTCTGTGACAACTGAGCTGAGCTGCACCTCCCAGCTGGACTCTCTCACTTCTGGCAGAATCGATACACTTACTGGTAGTTTCCTCTATGGTTTCCCCACACATCCTGAAAAGTCTGTCCAATAAAAGCCTGTCTAAAAAAATCTGCCCCAAACTCTAGCCAATGGAGAAAAGTGAGAATCAAACCAGGAAAATGGCTTTTCTGTATAGGAGAAATGACAGGCTAATCATTGTAACCAAAATAAATAAGAGTTTATGAATAAGTGCGGAGTGTGACAGGAGCTATGGAAAGGCTGGGAGGAGAAGTGGATGGAAATATTTTGCTGGAAACTTCAGTGTGTTTCCACAGTCATTAATATAAATATTGCCTATGCTTCAGAACTGTACACCCATACAAACATTCAGATAGGTATTTCCATGATATTCATCACCATGAGCACTTTTCAGATGACAACTGAATTAAAACCCGTCATAAATTATTTGAAAGAGGATTACTGTGCTCATCATTCAGACTGAAAAATGGACGAGTTAGATGACTTAGCTCAAATACAGGGCTTGTGGCACAACCAAATCTATAAGCTCTGATTCCATCTGACTTTGTTCTTATATTTATAAAATATGTCTTTTCAAGTTTGGTAACAGAAAAGATCTGTGGAATTTTACAGAAGTCTGTAGATGTAGCTACAGGAACCGCCAGGACCACCTGTTTTTAGTGTTGTTCTCATTGTTCAGGTACTCCTATGGAGAGATTTTCTATAACATCCTGCTGCAGATGCTGTAAGAAATGGGAGAATCTTGAACAGGATAGAGAAGGTTTGCTCCCCAAAGCCCCCCATTTGGCTGACGTGCCAGGAGAGGGGAGGAGAGCCTGCTGTTAGCCTCATCTGATGGATAGTCCCTGAGGCACCACT
The DNA here is from genome assembly GCF_015832195.1 of Motacilla alba alba. NCBI lineage: Eukaryota > Metazoa > Chordata > Aves > Passeriformes > Motacillidae > Motacilla > Motacilla alba. Next base: position 8,587,905 of record NC_052022.1, read on the forward strand.
GCCATCTGGTGAAAGCTGGAGCAGTCCATGGGGACGTGTTAGGGAGCCATAAGTGACAGCCTTACCATGGCACTAAGCGCAGCAGAAAGGGAGCAGTCTGGGCCACAAAATTTTATTGAGAATTTTCCTTTGGAGTTTTTGGGGTTTTTTTAAAGTCTGTTTTAGACTTCACACAGCCTTTGCACACTCATCAAAAACTGTAGGAATTAAACTCTGAGGACCATCTCTGTGAGGAAATCACAGGATGGTGTCCTCTCAGTCTCAGGAAAGTTGGTGTAGGTTTTCTACCTTTGCCTAAGCAAATCCATTTTCTGCAATGTGTCAGAAGGAGGTCCCCTGTTTTTTTCAAAAGCCGTGTTGAGGAGCAGGCAGGAGTGGTTACTTCGGCAACATTGAACACTCTTTATGGTCACATTTGTCAAAAAAGGAAGTAAAATGCTTTAGGATGTGAACATCTATTGTCTGTTCAGTTCCCTGGGCTTAGGAAACTAACCTGGTTCACATCCAGGACGCTGAAACTTTTATCTTGGCCAGACTGTCTAGGCAGATGAGGGGAGAGGAGCTGCTGGCATGAGCAAACTGGTACAGGTATCCATGCTTTGTGAGGAAGAAAGGAGGTGAAGGAAGTAAGAATTACTCCAAAAGCCAGTGGGTGTTTTTTGTTACTGAGCTGGTATCCTACATGACATGGGGGAAGCCTACAAGTGTGGTGTCTCCTCGGGTCTGTTTAGACCTGTATGTTGAAATGAATAGAAAACTGCTGGCTAAATAGACCTTGGTCAAACATCAACCTCCTGTTATCAGAGTTCCCTGTAAGTGATGTGAGAATGAGGAAAACCTCTCCCGCAGAATTGTACTCTTGGCTTGTGTCACAGTTGGCTGGGGTGATGGATATACAACAACATTTGCTTTATCTTTGCATTCTTAGTTTTGGAATAAAAGATTTTTTTTGGTAAGTTTTTATAATATACCATGAAAATTTATTATTAAACTGTTTATGGCGTTGTGGGTTATTTTACCTTAAATCTTAGAATCATATTTAGAAATACTATCAACTGCTGTTTTGACAAGGAGAGATTGCATTACAATCAATATTATATATTATATCCTGGGGTCTGTTGTCAGCAGACAGTATTAAGACATACATAATTTATTAACAATTTCAGTAGAAGCCCAGAATCCTAAGTGAGAATCAGGCCAGGTTTTGGTCAATCTTTGGTTAAGCTTTTAATGACTTTGTAGGTGCTAGGTTACCTTCACTGCAGTGCAAACCCATTAACCTCGGTGGAGTTAAATAGCCCATTGCTCAGGGAAGTAGAAAATGCAGAGACTTAACAACTAAGTAATAGGTTTTTCAACACAACAAAAACAAAGGAAACGAAGAGATTTCTATTTTGGATAATCAATTTTGCATCCTGAAGAACACACTGGCTAAAGAACTGGAATCTATGAGAAGCCAATTCTTTACGCTTCCAGCCAGAACCTAGCTAGAGGCCTGAATACAGCGTGTCATTATGATTAATTATGGGTAATGAGTGTTTTATGAACCTAAGAAAGAAAAGCATTTCTTTTTCTGGTATTATAGTGGTAGTGTCTTGTTTTGTTTAAAGCTGGGATTGCAAAGCCAAGCAGATGATGAAACCCCTTTATTAGCTCTTTTGTTTTGCTCTAGACTGTTTACTACACTTGTGGGGCCAAATCCCCATCACACAGTGGCTCTGCCAATGCAGGAGACAAGGATCCACTTCAGGAGCTCTGGGATTTTGCCTTTTTGCCTTTTGCTCTTTTTAATCCCTTTTCTGTGTCAGAAACCCCACAGACCTATCTAGGATACTGCTCAATGAGGTGGTAGGACTAGCCTGCTCCAGGAGTGGTCTTACTCTGGAGTTTATGAGCTCTGGGCCTGACTCAGAACCTGCTGGAACCTCCAGGAATATTTCTCTTCATTTTTGAAGGCCCTCAGACCAGATCTTTGATGGTTTCTCTAGAAACCTCTGGTCAGGATGATGAAATCTTGAGAACAGTGATGGCTGAGGGGACAGAGCTGTGACAAAGGACCCCTGCAAACGATCCTGCCTGCAACTGCCAGCAAGTGGCAATGCCACCAGCACTGTCAGTCCAGAGTGTTCTCCTTGCAGGCTTGGGGGGTTTCCATCCCTCCAGGGTCTCCATGCTTCCACACCGGCACCCGTGTAAACTCAGCAACATGCACAGCACTGGCTTTACCCACAGTCGTGTGCTCTTGGAAATGGGCAGCAGGAGGGGATGGAAAACCCCTCTGCTTCATCCCTGCGTTTTAGGGGCCTGCGGACAGCAGGGCAGCATAAGGTATTTTGGCGCTATTGGCCCCTGAGCTTTAAAGAAGGGATGGAAAAAGAGTTAGGGGTGAAAGGAGAGAAAAGCAGGATCGGGAAGGGACGGGAGAGCGCGAGCCGGGGCTCCGGCTGTTCCCCAGCGCACCAGGAGGTGGTGCCCAGCCCCTGCGCATCCCGCGGGCACGGACAAACCTCTGCCGGGGACCGCGCTCCGGCTGCGCTGCCCGGGAAAAACACTCCAGGTTTCTCCCTGCTCCTCACGCCTCCCTAACTCTGGGGTTTTGGTTGGTATTCAAGCCTGGCAAACGTAACTATGCGAAAGGAGGCAAATGCAGGGGAACTTTACACTGCGAGCTGCTGTTGTCATGCTGCAATAATGGTAATAAAATAAAGGTATTACCAAATGACCTCTAAAGTAATTATATTTACAGGACAAGCAGTTCTTGCTGAGCAGAATGCAGGCAAAAATGTGATCTGATTTTAGATTCCTTGTGCTTGCTTTTTCCATCTTGCTCAATTCCTTCTTTATTTTTTAAACTTTGTCATTAAATGATACTAAAAATAAATTGATAACGGTAAAAATATAGAGGATTTAATAAACTGTGAAATCCATGTGTACAAATTAAAAAAAAATAAAAGATATGTCATGAAATCGTGTTATCAGTTAGCTCTTATTTAAAATGGGAACTGCCAAACATTTCCCCTTTCTCCTTACTGGAATAGTGTACATTAGTAATATGGATTTTAAAATATTTTTTACGGCTTTTGGTGATAATATAACAAAACTAATAATTTTTCTTTGTAACAAAACATGGCTTAATTGCTGAATTCCTGAAACATTGGAAAAAGAAACATATTTGTTTCAAGCAAACGGAAGAGTTTATTTCATTTTAAAAACTTCCATGTGTGATTACAAAGCTACCATATGAAAACTCATTTTGTATTGTGAAAAAATTATATAGACATGAAATCAGTCTATCAGAAAATAAAAAATAGACTCGGTTTATTTTTCCTCAAAGTTCTGCCTTGTTTTTTGTTGTTGTTTGTTTTTGTTTTTGTTTTGTTTTGTTTTAAGAAGGACAAGGGTCTGTATAAGAAGCATTAATTTAAGCTTCTCAGTTGGCAGTGATTAACAAAGTCTGTTGTGGGATAGTTTAGGAGGCTGGTATACAATAAACAGTATATTCCACACTTTCTCTGGGACAAAATGAAATATAGACTTTTTTACAATTTATTTTTTGACACATTTAACATTTTCCTATCCTGGCTAACAAATCTTTGTTTCAGGTAAATGTTACATATATTCCAGGTACAGAAGCTTCTGTTGTTTTTATGAAGGCAGAGTTCTTCAGGCAGTATGTAGATGTGCTGTTAGAAGCATGTCTCCATTCAACATGTTATTAAACAATCTTTTTTAGGGTGTGGGGGAAATTAAGGTGTATAAAGATTAAAGAAACTATAGGATTAAATTTGTGCTGAATTCCTTGCTTTTTAGAATTCTGAAAAATATTAGACAGGTTTTTTAATCCCTATCTTCATAATAACACATATAGCTATTTGTTTTGCATTTTGCTTTGGAGGTGGGTGTCACTTTGGAAGTGAGGTTTTAGGGAGGAATAATGCTGGGCAGCTGTAAATGTAAACACCCAAAGTATCATCCAAAACACTCAATAAAATATTATTTTAAATATTAGGTAAAAAAAGCTTTTAGAGGGTTGTATCAGAATCTCTGTTGCTTTGTATCAGTGTGACTTTACTGCAGTCAGTGAAGCTACATTGGCCCGTGTCAGCCAAGAGTCTGGGCTATTGTTTTGAATCTGATTTTAAGATTAAGTGCTTTTTGACAAACCTTTAAAAGTTCAGCTTTGCTTATTCAAGAAAATGAATGTTTTGAACTCTGACTTAGAGTATTAAAAAGCCTTTTCAGAATATAGCTAGATTTTCTGTTCTTGCTAATTTAACTTTCCCTTATTATCTTTAGAGAATGTCATTTTTCGAGCACACTAATGCAGCAAACATTTATACCATCATTAAGGACCACGGTTTATTGAATTTCATCTGACTACTCAAGCAAACATTTGTTTAGTGACACTCTTAAAGACAAGATTGTACCACAAATGTCAGAAATGCTGTTTGAAAGCTTATGAGTAAAAACTTTGTTGCTTTTAAGAGAACTTGGAAAAGAATGAAAATGTAAAAGCTTTCTCTGTGGTGCTTTGAGAAAAGTATTTGGATCCTAGGATTTATTTCAAGATTCTTATGTGATAGTAAAAAAAAATTGTAACTTAGTTGAGGAAAAACATGCATAAGATAGAGATATAGCTCCAGCAGTGTGGATGCAGGTGTATATCTGTCATTCTTAAGCAATCATTTTCATTGACAGCCCTTGATAGCAACAATTAGATGTACAATATTCTAACATCATGATGTCTTTATCTGGATTTTCAGCTCGGTAAGCTAATGCAAAGTTTCCTATTTTATTTTCCTATTTTATTTCTTTCGGACCTTTTTTGTCTTATTCTTACCTGGTTAAAAAAAAAAAAAAAGGTGGAGAAACTGGAGAAACTGCATTTTGCACTTTTTTTATACCCATTGCTGAAAATCTGTCACAGCTACCAAGGAAAGCTAAAGAAAACCAGAAACAGAAAGACTATTATTTATAGCTAGCAAGATACAGTATGGCACCATATGGTAGAATTTATCAAATTCTTTCCTCTCTCATGCAGGGCGAATAGGGGCTGCAGACAGTTCCCTCTTGCAGTCCTTGCTTTGCTGGCCACTCATTCATTTACGGCCTGGGCTGAATCCTGCTTGACCCACAGCTTTTACACCCCTAAACTCACTTCAGAGGGCCAGGTCAGCAGGGCTTGGCCCTCTGTGTTTATCTCTTCTCTGCTAATGCAGTTTTGCTCGAATGCTGTTTGCATTTCAATCAACTGAAACAAGGGGATGGATAAATTAATGCCTGACTTAGCTCTTCCCATCTGATACTGAAATGTAACAGTGCTCTGCTGAGGGTTTAAGTTTGCAGGGTGACACTTACCAGGTGTAAGGTGCTGTAAGGTTAAGAAGCATCAAAACTATAATAACAGTCTGACTTCCTCTTCATTTTGTCTCCCTTTGTGTTACATACTAGGGCAAGGAAGGTCTGCCAATCACTATCATTTCTTTTTCTTGTTCTGTAAAGACTGGGTCGTCACAGCAACAGGCCTGTGACAGGCTGGTATCCATTTAGAGCTCCAGGGGGGTCCTAATAGGATTGAACCAAAAGATCAAGTGAATAGCTTCCTATTTTAGATTTGTAATAACTCTGAACTGCTTGCATATACATGGACCTTACAGTGTTTTGAGGAGACTTTTTACCAGAGAAAAGATCTGTCTGTTTCTAAGAGCGCTGTACTTTCGAAAGGCTGCCCCTTAGCCTACTCCATCCTTAGAAAAAGGAAGAGAAAAAAAAAAGACAAATGAAATTAAGCCCACTTCTCTTTCTCTTGAACACATGAAATTGGAAGGTGTCATTTCCTTTCATTAATTCATTTTGCCAGATCAAAGTAAATAGTCTGTTTATGGAGAACAAAGAAGCCCCTTTTTGGTATTCTGTTGAAGTCGCTATCAGATTCAGAAGTTTACTCATCTTTCTGAAATCTGGCAAGGCTGCATGCTGCTGAGATTACAGCCAAACAGCTCATGCAAAACGGCAAGTAAATTCCATGCAAAACAAATTCTAACAGAGAAAGCATTAGGAGGAGGCATTTTGTTGATTTGGGAGACCCTCGAGAGGTCAGACCTCTCATTCAGCTTGCGGAGGTTTTGGTAAATCCACAATATTCAGCAAGCAGACGAAGAACCACTAGGGGAGGGAAGAGCTGTATTTTGTTAATGTTATTTTCACCAATTATGAAATCCACCAGGAAATAGATGTTGCTTCATACGTTTCATTCCCAGCCACATTCTTATATCTATTGTTTACTAGGAACAGTGCTTTATGTGGAACTTCTTGTAGGGCAAGATCCCAGGAGTAAACATGTCAAGATCTAGCTCCAGGAACTGTAAAATACGTTTTTAAGGAGGAATAAATTTGGGTAGCTGGTTAATTTTCCTGAAGCTTCTGAAGGATCTCCTTCAGAGAGCATGGGACTGTCATATTGCAGGTGGGACTGTCATGAGAGCAACACTGGTTCTGCTGTCTCCTCTCAAGGCACACAGAACCAACTCCAACTAGGTTACAGTTGTGTGTGGAAGATCCCTGATGCTGCCAGCCAGGATGCCCAGCCCTGGAGAGGTGTGCTTTGTTATCTCAACTTTGACAACACTGTGCCAAGTGAGGACACCTGAAGGCTTGTCCAGGAGAGCCTCTCCTTTGAGTACTCTCCTTGTGCTCCTTTTGTTTTGATGCTTAGATTACAACCAATGCCAGCCTCTACAACCAGCCTGAGACCACCTCTGAATCTCTCTTTCAGCTAGGAGAATTTTTAGTCCTTGTCTTCTCCACCTTGCTTTAGAAAATATTTTGTTTTTAGACACAGAGTGCCGTCATCATCTTAAGAGCCCTAGACTCTTTCAGGGGGAGGTTCCATTGTCAAATAACCTGCAGTTTCTATACTAAAAGTGCAAGATTCACTCATGTCAAGAAATACTCACGAAGACTATATCTGGGTAAGAAAATTCTTCTGTTCTCCATATAGGATCTTGGCAGATACATACTTCCTTGGCACTTTTAGAAATACAAATTTTAAAAAGGATTTTGCCTAGATTAGGGACCCAAAGGCACTCAGTTAATTAGAATGAGGGGCATGCCTCTGTGAGAAAGGATTAGGCAGGTAAAAGACTAGGACTGTGATCTGTCACCTTACAGGGACAATGGTGAAACTGCAGTTCATTGGTTCGGACCCTGCATGTGGGGTTGAGATACATGACAATGAGCACCAAGATGAAGGGAGCTGGGGGAGGGACACGCAGCAAAACCCAGGAGGATCTGGAATGGGCTTTGAGTGGATTTTCCTAGGGCATGTTTGCCCTAACCTCAAATTTCTCAAACTTCCCTTTTGCATTCAGCCAAATCAAAAGGAAGACATGCTAAACAGATTTTTATAAAGGTCTTTACAAGCATTTCTGTTGTTTTTACTCAGATTTCCTGGTGAATATGGTGTTACATGGTCTGAAATATTGAAACAAATGTTGATGTTTTATGCTTCATTTATTATGAATTTTTGATGAAACTTTTGGTATGCTTTCTATTGTTAAAAAAAAAAAAGAAGACTTTTTTCCTTTGTTACATCTTTCCTTTGAAAATCTGTATCATGAAGACTCATTCTGGCAAAGGAAGCCTTAAAGGATCTTCTTAACAAAATGCAAATATCATTTACATGTTAAGTCCAAAGTTTTGATGAAATTATCTTAGATACTTTGAATGTTGCCTTCCAGTTGTGAAGGAAGAGGAAGCAGAAAGCCTTTATCACAAAGAATGTATAAATCACGTTACAATCCATCCCGTACTTTGTTGCTTATTTTCTTGAAAATCCACTATAATTTCAAACTTTAAAATTTGAAATTTGCCCAAGAAAAGGGAAAAAGTTCAAGCCAAGTATTTAGCTTTTTCTCCTGTGTCATCTCTTTCATTCAGCCAGGTCTACCAGTTTGATAGTGTCCCTGAAGAAGCGAGTTTGGTTGCCTGATACCATTTATCCCAGATTAGCTTTCCACCCATGACTGAAGCACTATAGTCCCAGCAACATTCTCCCCATGAAAAATCACTAACATTTACCTTTTTTTCCTCTTTTTTTTTTCTCTTTTTAAAATTTAGATCTTGCTTGGCTGCAGCAGATGGTGAGGAATGTAAGGATTGGTGTAACAACACTTGAAAAATCACAGTTTTGACATAATAATGGAGCTCTAAACTTAACATGTTGGTTTGGAATTATTTTTTCACCCAAACTTTCAGGACACAGGTAAGAACTAGGAGTTTAACATGATGAATCCCTTTTCTTTAAAGGATTTAAAGGTCCATTAACATGGAAAAGCTACCAGGCAGTGTTGAGGCCTGACCTCACACACAAGCGCAGTGAGAACCTCTCTGCTCAGGGATGTGTTCTTCAGTCTTCACCTCCAAAAGAAAAACCTACTGGGCTTGAAGAAATATTTATAATGTTTCTTTTTTCAGCGTGTAAGTAAGGCAGTGCTTTGCATATGTGTTTGAAAAAGAAGCATTGACTCAGAGTAAAATCTGTGTGTCTAATTCTTCTGTGTCTCATGGTCATTTCTACTACTTGCAGGACTGAAATTTCTCAATTGACTTCCAAGCAGTTTTCTCTTCCACAGTTTGATGTCCTGATAAAATTTTTCAAAAAGGACCTTGAACAAACACCGTGTGACAAAGGTGTCTGTTCTCTCCTTCTGGCTTACTCCACGTGTTGCAATCCTGACTCCAGTTAGACAAAGACCCTATCTGTGAAGAAAACAAATATTTTATTTAACCCTGCTATCTGATGTGTGTTCTCTTTTGTCCTGATCTAGACTAAGCTGTCCAGGTCAGGAATGGTCACCTTTGCTATTATTCTGTAACCTGTCTGCAGAAGAGAATTACTTTTTGGTTTATGTTGTACAGCACCTGGCTCCTGGCACAGTGCTAGTACAAATAATAATAATGTGCAGTACCTGGCACAGCAACACCTTGTGCTCTCCATACATGGCACTGCCATAAATGTGATAGTGCAATACTTCCAGTGAACACTCAGAATTACCTCTTACTGGAACTAAATGGATGTGGGTGCTCTTGATGATAAATCTGCCCACCCTGGTCCTTGCTTTTCTTTATGCAGTTAACTGGAGTGAGGGATGGGATTTTTTTTCTGACCAACTACCCACTTTTCAGCTGCAAGCACAAGAAGATACTTCCCAAGGGCTTGTCTGGCCATGACATGGCAGAGCTGGGCAATTGCTCTGGGTGATGGATCTCCTGGGGCTGCCTTGGCCCCAGGTCTGGCCGTGGCGCTTCATGTCGGCCCTGCTTGGAGGAGAGACTCCATCACACTCCCTTCCTGAAAGCTGCACTGTCCGTCCTGGGATGCCTCTTCCTCTGCAAGGTTTGAACAAGAAAGCAAACAGGCTTGGGTACAATTACAGAGGCAACTCCAGAGGGAAGCTCTGGGATGAGGGAATCACTGTGTGAAAAGGATAAATACTGCTCAGTTGTCAGCATGCAAGGAAAAAGGCACTTAAAAATTAGAAAAAACAGAAGGAATTAAAATTAGCGGTTGTCCAGCCTGGCTTGCACAGAGCTCAGCTATCCCTCACTGCAGTAAGGGCAGTGTGGGTCAGCAGAGCTGCTGTGGCCCTGAGCCCTTCAAAGACCTTTACAGCCCTGAGCCCCTCAAAGCCCTGAAGCCCCCACAGGCCTCACAGCCCTGAGCCCCTCAAAGCCCTGAAGCCCCCACAGGCCTCACAGCCCTGAACCCCTCAAAGCCCTGAGCCCCCCACAGGCCTCACAGCCCTGAGCCCCTCAAAGCCCTGAGCCACTCACGGCCCTGAGCCCCTCACAGCCCTGAGCCCCCCACAGCCCTCACAGCCCTGAGCCCCTCACAGCCCTGAGCCCCTCACAGCCCTGAGCCCTCACAGCCCTCACAGCCCCCACAGCCCCCACAGCCCCCACAGCCCCTCACAGCCCTCACAGCCCCTCACAGCCCCCACAGCTCCCACAGCCCCCACAGCCCCTCACAGCCCTCACAGCCCCGAGCCCCCGAGAGTCCGTCGTGTGTCCAGCCCAGCTCCTTCGCTCTGCTCAGGGACTCTCTCAAGTATGACATTATTTATATCATTTATGTTTATATTATACCCATGCGGCAGAAATGAGTGAGCCCATTATTATGGTGAAACTGCTTTCTTCTAATGGAAAAGCCCTGCCAGAACTTTCGGACTCTCTTCTCTTTCACTTGCAGGCCCAAAGAGCTTCAGCTGCATTAATGCTGAAATATCTTTTTTTTTGCACTGTCTGACTATAGGCCCCAGCAATAAGCCTCAGGTCTGCCAGACTTGTGAAGGAGTTACACCTAGGAAAGCTCTAGAGCCTTCACAGGAAGAGGGGAAGAGCAATGAAGAGGGAAAAACTCTGGTTTTTTTTTCTCTCAGCTAGTTTTATGGGAGCTTGTTTACCCCAACCTTCACCAGAGAAAGTCAGCCTGTGGCATGGGAGGCTGTGAATTTTACATAACTTCTCTGCACCAATTTCCAACCATATACTCTGTCAGAGTGCCTCAAAAAAACCACCCATGTAACAATACCCTTCCCTAAAAGTGTACATTCAGAGCATTACTGTGGAAAAGCATGTGGCTTGGCTTACTGCACAGCAAATTTCCCACATAGGCAAGCCCTCTGTCTGAGAGAAAGAAGACAATTGGGTCATAAATCTTTTAAAAGTGTAAAATGATAGCTGTCTTGGCAATGGCAGATCTGATAAAGTATATTCCACCTGGTGTGGAAAGGCAGCATATGGCCACAGTAGTCTGCAGTTCAATCAGAAATTCAAGGATTTAAGTCCTAGCCTGGAAGGATTTCTTGTCACTGTCTCTCCGCAGCCCTGTCTATGGATAAATCTGTTCATGTGGCATGAGGCAAAGAAAGGGGACGTTGTTCTGTGGTTGTGCTCTGGGTGTGAGGAACGATGAGCTTGGCTGAACTTTACAGAAATTTCCTTTCAGATCTTCTGTGCTGCAGGGAAACCTGAACAGTGGTTCCTGTCTACAACCCACCTCCCAGATCTAAAACATCTCCAAATGGGTACACCAAAGCTTTCCTCCCTAGCACCCACAACACTTATAACACATTTAATTACTGATAATTGCTCAAAAATGTCATTTTCTATGTTGCTAAGTCCAAGAATAGATATAAGACTTGAGTATAAAGAATATCCGTAAATGCCTCTTCTAGCCTCGTTCTTCCTGGAAGATCTGAGAGAGGTTCTCTGCTTTTTTTTCATGTAGTTATAAATATTTTCCACTTTATCTTTGTGCAATTTTTCTTTTGATCAGACAAAGTTAGTATGTGACTGGAGTTTTGGTACACTCAATGTGGGAATTTCTCTTTTCATAACCATATTGATAGGGTCTACCCAAGCTTACATGTAAACCAGACATAGGCTGTGATTAAGTTCTGCTGAGGAAGATTGAATGTTCCTGCTGGGAATCTGAAAAGGCAATTTTAATGGAGTAAGGAAAATCTCTCTGAAATCAATACAGGAAAGAGACACAGTTTTGTTATTCATTACCTTCTAGTTAAAAACTGTTTAAGAGTATTCCAGATACTTCCTAAAATTGGGGGGAGCTATTGATAAAGTTTACGCTTTATGTTTATGTTTAGTGAACCTAAAGATAGCTTTATGCTAATATTTCTCGGAAGAGAGGTGACCTTCAGCAAAGAGCTAAATGTGTGCACACTTTAATCCAGGCCCCAGGGGCAGACACTTAACAGCTCAAAGCTTGACCTCTTCGGTGCCTCTTTGTGCTTTCTCCTGGGACTGATATAAACCTTAATTCATTGGTTTTAGATGATCCTAAATGGACTGTAGGAATATGTTCACTGCTTTTAGTTCAGGGTTTCATAATGGGACCAGTTTTCAGGTCCCATTGCTGCAAGAGTCTGTGCTGAAAGGCTGACCAAGACCTCTGTGCCTTTCCTGGAGCAGAACCAGGCCAGCTCCAGCACATCTGTGACCTGTAGATGCACGAGGGCATCGTGCTCACCTGCAAGCAAGAGAAGAAATAATCTATTACCAGAAGAAATGGTGGCACTCCAGGACAAACTTCCAACTGCTGAAGTGAGATGTGAGAGAAGCTGCCTTTCTCCCATATTGCTCTTCACCCAGTGACAGGGTTTATAAATCCCAGAGCCTGGGAGCTCTGTGCAGCTGGAACAAGAAGGATCACTGATTTTCTCCCCTCCCTGTTTGGGTGCAGGGTCTCTGTGCCTATCTAGATGTGTCCATTTCTTTACATTTTACATTTTCTAACACCTTAGAGCAGAGGGACCTGCAGTACTTTTGTGAGAAGTACTCCAATAAGAAAATAATCTTATGGGGGGAGACAGATCCATACACCTTCCCTAAATTAAAAGTAAACTAAACAAAAAAAAACCCCCAAAAAATAAAAAACACCCAAAAAACAAACAAAAAAAAAACCAAAACAAAAAACCCAAACCAAAACAATAAAACCCCCAAATTAACATGAATAACGATCATTTTTGACTGCAGTTTAGAGATAGCTGGAGATAGCTAAAGTCACTCTCTAGGAAACCAGCTTCTGCATTTTAAAAAAGTACTAGGCCAAAGACAATCTTCTGTCACTACTACTTAATCTTACCCCTCCAAAGGTCATTCGGTGGTACCACTAGGTTTTCGGCATGCCATTAAAAATGGAGAAAAAATGTTCTTATATGGTGATAGCATAATGAAACACAACCTTCCACTGGCCACTGGGACTCTCGAGGCAGAGATATGTGGGGGTTTTATAGTGTTTGTGAAGGATACTTTATGTTCTGTAACATATGGTATTGTTGTTACCCTTTTGATTTGTAGTTTTGGGCAGACACATTCTCATAACCTCTGCGCCTTCGGCTTTGGAGGTCCTAAAGCTGCTATTGTTCAGTCAGTTTCCAAGCTCAAGAAGAATGTTTTCTTCATAAAGAACATGTTAAATATTACCAGAATTTCAGCATCAGTTTTATATTTCAGGCATATGATTTGGCGTGTTCTACAGATGACGGAACATAGCTTTTAAGTTATGATTTAATTTAGTTTTTTTAAATTAAAAAAGCAGCTGTTTCTCTACATATGAAATATGAGTCCTCTATAACTTCACTTACATAAGCATTGTTTTCAAGGTATAACATATTGGATAACCTAAGAGCAGAATAAGGGCTGGATTCAGTCTAAGATCTGTCTAGCTGCTTCCTACCACTGAGTGAGTGCAAGGCTCGGGTAAGCTTGACAAATCATTGTCAGTCGCTTGGATAAAGTTTATTTCTCTCTCTTCACAGTTATCATTCTTCTGCCAGACATACCTGCCTCCTTAGCAGAGTAGAGTCTGCACATTGGTAATTAGATTTATGGGAGTTTTGGTGGGGGAATGAGTTTCAGTCATGGGCAAACTGAAGGATTGCAAAGGGGAAGGCAGATCCTTTGGATAATATTCCAAATACCACCTATGCTGGGTGAAATGCTCCTAACGCAGAGAAAGAGTGCAAGATCACTTTTATGGTCTATTTTAGGAATGTAAGGAGTTAGTGTGTGATATTGTGAAGAACGTAAGATTCCCCTCATGTTTATCTGTTTGGTAAACCACACACAGCATGGACTGCAGGATGATACGTGGGACACCTTTACTGGTGCCTTGATTTTTTCAAATGACATTAAGTCCTTCTGGCTTTGCAGTGTTTGATGTTAGATTTTTTTCCTAATATTTCTTGTTGTTTTGTTTGCCCCTTTTTCAGTTGTGTTTTCATGAATTTCTAAAAAGCAGTGAATAAGTTGGCTGTATAATATTCTAAGAAGAATGCAGACAGGACACCCAAATGTGTGCTAATAGCTGTGTCGCAGGCAGTGCGGTGCCTTTGTGGCATGAGAAGTCTCCTTTCTAGGAGTGTGAGAAAAAGAAATGTCTTAGGATTGAGTTTTTCCACACTAGACTAAACAGCTGTATCTCTGATAATAAACAGCCACTAAAAATTGTTCTTCTCATTCAGTATCTCTTTTGCTTACTGCTATTAGTCAGGAGCAGTTGCGCTGCAGTGGGGAACCAGTGCTTCAGGATTTCTGAACAGGAAGGGAAAGAGGTCCATTTTTCATACACCTATCTGCTCTCAGGTTTTCACTCATGTCTCTTCTTGGGGCATCCTATGAAGCAGTGATAAAATGAATGTCCCTGACATTTCCTGCACCTCATTCCAGATATTGCACATCATTTATATGCAGTCTAACAATGCAATAATTTTTCTAACATATTGTGGGTAGCTGAAATATGTGGTACTACTTGTATGAGGACAAAACTTTAGTTTAAGCCATCATGCTGGTTGTTGGGTTTTTTTTTTTAAATCAGATTCAATGTGCACCTTAGATGAGATCTTCACACACTTTTCCAGGCTGACAGATCATGGCCATAATTGCTCTGCCAGTGTCAATTGTGATGGTTGCTCATCCTTGGTTTCATAGTTCAGTACCAAGGGAGGTCTGGGGTAATAATGAGAAGGGTAAAATGCCTCTTCCTATCCCTTCCTCCTATTAAATCACCAAACCAAAATAGTTGTTTGAGAGAATCATGGTCTACAATTACTTCCAGCAGTCTTTAAATTTTTTCCTTTTGTGGAATTGCTTAAGATGATTTTTTGAGCTAAAGAGCTTTAATATAAACAACTTCATTATTTTGTTCTACTCTTAAAATGTCATTAAAATATTTCTTTAATAAAATAGCTAGTCCCATGAGATAAGGCAATAATATGACATCAGCAGATCAAAATTTCATTTATCAAATAGTTGAGTAAAATATTTAGCTATTATTTGTCTCTTCCACTTTGTTGTTTTCAAATTATTTGCTGAATTTGATCTGAATTTTCAAATATTTAGATGCCTGATCACAACATTACATTTCCTGATGTATATAGTATGTTTTCTGAAAAATTTTACCCTGCTGTGTTGGAAATGCCTCACGTGACTGTAAAGCACTGGCAAAAAGTGGGTTTTGGATAAAGAGCTAGGTTACTGCTTCATGTAGGGAATCTCCACCAAGAAATTCAGCTGAGAAAAATGGAGTTGCTAATGCAAAGACTTTCACTGGGAAAAGTTTGGGATAGAATAAAAGCAATAAATCAGAGGTTTAAATCTAGGCTAGAAGTCCATAAATTCCTTTTTCAGCAGTAGGTTAAACTGTCAGGTTTAACAAAAGCTCGCAGCTCTTGCTGGTCCTGATTCTGCACGTGCTGTTGCTACCAGGTGTCCTGCTCCCTTCTGGGACCTGCCCCCCAAGGAAACAGGCCTGCCTGGGACCTCGCCTAGGTGGGGCCGTGCCTCAGACATGGCAATCGTGTGGATGTTTCCAGCGCTGCTGTGCAAGCCCTTTGATCACACCAAGCCTGACAAGACTTTCCATCATCATTGTCATAGGCTCAGTGTAAGAAGTGTCTCATTCTGGAACTACCATTCTGACTTTTTTCCTTGAATGGTCTGAATGAAAAGTCACATAATTATTCATATATAAATATCTAAATAGAAATGACGTATTTATATATTTGTGCATTTGTATATTTTTTTATAAATTATACATTGAATATATACTTATTTCTCACTATTTTATCTGGTTTTTGATTTGAAAGCAGATCACTGAGATGTACAGCTGTAAACCACATTTTTTTTCTTGTCAGGTAAATTACTTGAATTGTTCTAGTCCTTCAAACAATCTTTCAGTATAAGTTTTATCACACCAGCTGCTGCTGCGTTGTCCTTGTCACATGTCTCCCAGTGTATCCTACACAAATCCTTCTTCTCAGGTTTTATAGTCCAGTCATCAAATTAACTTTGGATCATAATGTTTCTTGGGACAGCAGCAGCTCTGTGGAACACATGCTGACAAATCAGCTGCTCATCAAAAAAGGCAAGAAAGACCACAGGAATTTCAGGGCACTGGTGAACTTCATCAGAGTGCTTGTGTGAGGCTTACAAGGACCAAAAATGGGCTATTGCTAGAAATCAGAGGAGATCAGAGTGGGCTAATACAGTTCATAAGTCCATTTTTGTGGCCAGCATCCACAGCACCTCCCTGGCAGCTGTTTTGCCTGATGGGACTTGCACCCTATGTTTAAAACAAGTCCCTTTCTAAGCTGTTACCTGCTATTCCTCCTGATTGCTGCAATTGTTGAGAGCGGTGAGTGTATTGAAACTCTGACATTGAGGATAAGCACAAGCTATAAATGAAATAGCAATAGCAGCAGAACTGGGAGCTGCACTAGGTCCTACAGGCTGCTCAGTCCCTTGAAAAGGAAAGTTAGGTTAATTTTAAGTGTTGCAAATGCCTTCTGTGGGGCATCTGCTCGGCAGAAATTTCCTCTGCAGTTTTCAAAGTCTGGTTTAGGTTAATAAATCTCTGCCTCTCTGTGGCTGCAGACATTTGGCATTTTACAGCTGCAGAAGATAGAGAAAGTTACATCTTGTATGGAAAGATGATTCTAGGGCAGCACCAAAGGAGTACACAGACTTAATTCTTAATGCTCTCTTATAAGTAGAAGAGTGTGTTACTTTGTTACAAAACAAAGGCTCAGAGTGCAGAAAGAGTGAGAACTGAAAAAAAACTGAGTAGACGGAAAGGAAACAGATTTCTTTGCAGAGGAGACTGGGGAGATGTAAGGAAATCTGTATGTGTGTACATGATTTGTGGCTGTCACTGAAGCTACAGAGTGGCCTAAATCAGATTCTAGAAACTGATTTATTCTATACCACTGATAAATGTACTCAAATAATATTGATTCAAGATATTTTCCTATTTTAATGGGTTTTGTGTATATCCAGTTTGAAATGCTCAACAAAGTTATAAAAATGTCCTATCAAGTTTATGTACTTCTAAATTGTGATTAATTTGATTTACAAAAAACAAAGTCTAAAAAGAATGGGAACATTCATAATCCAGTGATTTAGTGCAAAACATAAAGTTACTGGCAAAATAATACAGTTATGTGTTTGAAAAGTGTAAGGAATAAGTTCCAATGATGCCATAAATTCCAGGAAAATATTTTAGGAACTACAACATAGAAATTTATTGAGGCTTGGCTGGAATAATGATTTCTCCTTGGCCAACAAAACACTTTATAGCTTTAAATCTATGGATAAGTATCAAAGCTGATTTTATCAGAGGGGCTGCTTTTAGATTTATACGTAATTTCCCAAATTTAAATATATTAAAATAGCAGGTAAATGAACAATTATTTTACACTTAAAATGTAATAATTTGAATTAAAATTTAAGCAGCTTATATTGTGCATGATAAATTTGCAAGGTACGTAGGCTCAGCAAGACAATTCTCATTTTTCCTGCTGGGATGATGTCAGGGCCCCTTCTGTCAGTTCCCAGGCAAACCTGAGAGAGGGTGGGTAGAATTGCTGAGTTTGGAGGCTCACAATCCAACCTCTAATAAAAGGCACACTTCTGTAAGCAGGAGAAAATTGTGCTATCCCTGATTGCCATGAGCTGGCACAGAGGGAAGTTCTGTTCCATTGCCTTCCAGGTCCATTTTCTCTTATGCACTACAGAGATGCTCCCCTGAACCCCTTCTTCTTAGCAGGGCAAAGACAGGAGTGTGGAAGATCTGACCAGTTTTACTGTCCTCTGTGTAATCCTGCAAGGTCTTTTCCCTTCTATAATGGCTTGGGGTGATTTGTGGTCAGGCAGAGCTGTGATGCCCGGGATCTATTAATGTGACCAAGGTTTAGCTCTGCTGAACCTTCAATTCAGGTGAGCCGCAGCCAGAGACAGGGATGTTCAAAGACAGAGAGCTGCGCTGCTGAGATCTTCACACTGATCATTTCTGTAATGCTCAAAATGGGTGGAGGTTTAAGTGACTGTCAGGTTAATAAAACTTGATGTTCCTGCCTTAAGGATTTTACTGTCTAAAGTTCAGTTGCACATTATGAACCAGATTCAAGGACTTTTGAAGTCAATTAAACTTTTCCTATTCACGTCCAGATTGGTGAAAAACATTTGAGCTGTGCATTGCAGGGCCATGACTGGGAGTATGGCAGGGAGAGGCAGAGGGGGCATTGTCCCATTCATCCTCCAGGCAATGATCCTTGAAAACACCCTGACACCTGTCACCCTTACAGATGTTTCCAGAGACCTGTGGCTCAGCCCTTCCTGGCTGAAGTTTGATCTGCATGAGTTTGTGAAGCCCTTTAGGGCAGAGAGAGGATATTTTTTTGCCTGCCATGTGTCTGCGGAACCCTGCTTTTCTCTGCCTTTTTTGTGGTGACATGGAATGATAAAGAGTGTATCATCTTAGGTGTTTTGCAGCTCATGACACCTGCAGGGTTCTTTCCATTGCCTCCTTCCCACAGAAATCATGGTAAAATTGTGGGGATGCTAAACTGGCATTGGAGTGCAGCAGAGATACATCAACACCAGCATTAAACTGTGGGGCCTCTCTGATGGTTTCTGCCCCACTGGAGCAGCACAGGACTCAGGGCACATGTGAGTATCTGTTCAAGGACAAAAATAAGTGTTTGAGCCTTGCTGCTGCAGGAATAATGCTGATAAAATTTTATGTATATTTATATATGCATAATGCTCTGTCCAGCTGCTTCAAAACACAATGTGCCTTCACCACACGTCTCTGGCACGCGGCTCACTTGAAGCTTGTGCTTGCAGCTAATGTAAAGGTCTATGCAGGCAGTGTGGCTGCAATGCAGTAAACAGCCTGCAGAGCTGCGAAGTCCCTGTCTGAGCTGGCTGCCTTGTCATTTAACAGCTTAGTTTTAGGGTAATTCAAATCGGAAGCTAGAGTTAAGAATCAGATTTACCTCATTTGGTAGTGGAAATGTTGATCTGGGACCTGCTTTTATCTGTCCAACTTTTCTAGTCTTCAATATGGGTTACTCATATTTGGCCAGGAACTGAAGTGGTTTCATTGTGGCTATGTGAGAGAGGAAAAATAAATCAAAGGGCCTAATTCTGAAGGAAGCAGCCTATTCTCCGGTGAGAAGTCTTCTCTCTCTTTCAAGAAGCCTTTGCTTTCATGTAGAGAATCATCCCAGAGTTCTGGCAAACTGAGTGAGGTTTTTCTGGGTTATTTTCTGGGGAAAAGGCCAATAATGCAATTTAAAACTGCACAGAGTCCAAATCTTATTTTTATCTAAATCTCCCAAAAGTGTTGTTTTTTGCATTCATGTCACTTAATAATTCAGCCCTGATCTTCCAGTCTGTCTTTATTTTCTGTCCCATTTTGGGATTTCAAATACACTCCCTTTTCCTCAAACATCCTGTCACATACCAGAGGTGTAACTATATCCACCGTCTTAACTCCAGGTGGCTGGAAGCTGATTCTGCATCAATTAGAGAGAAAAACTACATTCTTCTCTTCTTTACCCCAAATGAGACTTATAGGCCATAAACTTTGCAAGAAAAAACCCCGCATCTACCTCCTCTTTAACAGTTCTCCATATTTAATATTCGCTCAAACAAAAAATGGTTTTCAGCTATCATTGGCTTCCTTTACCTTCCTCTGTATTTTTCAAAGCCCAGATTTCATTATAACCTGTTAGAAGCAAGAGAACTAAACAACTCCACACTTGTGAACAACCTGATTAAAAATGCAGAGTAGTGGATTTCAATTACAGAAATAGAATCTAAGAAAAGACTTAGACTCTCATTATCACACAAAACTTAACTTTGTGTCACGTTGCACAAACATATAAACAAAATTTTTCTCCTTAAATACAGCTTTTGTTAATGAATACCTGCAGGTGACTGCAACTATTGCAGCAGAAGGACCTGCTCCAGCAGCTAGATACTCCTAGGTTGGTGAGGATGGAGACTATACTGCCATGACAGCCTGCTGAAGCCTTTGGCTTAGAATTATATGTATCAGTATGTTTTGATTAACCTCAGTGGAATTTTTAAGTTCTGTCCCTTTACTTGTGCATTTCCAGTTATTTCATGCAAAGTGTACCATTAGAAACAAACCCAAACTTACAGAAATTTGGGCTGTAATGTTTTTGTAGAGCCTTCACTCTTTATGGACAGAAGCAGGACATTTCCTAGATTCAGCTGACAGGAGTTGACATACATTTTGTGCTTGCAAATGGTTTTGTCTCTACACAGAATTGTATGTAGTGAGATCAAATCTCATCGAGAACTGCAATTGTTGGTCTTGTGAGAATTCCTCCATTCTGGTACTGAAACTTTTAAGAGTCATTATTTGGACATTTGCGACCCCGAAATCCTGATGAAATCTCAAACTGGCTTCACTGTCAGACTTCTAGTCTGAAATTGGTGCACTCCAAGCTCACAAAGCAGCTATAAAAAAATGGGTGACCCCACACAATTTCTTTCAGTTTCCAGACAGAAAAACTACCTTCTTGCTATTCATACTCATATATTATTCCTGTAACTCTGAAGAGACTTGTTTGCCAGGAAAAGTAGTACTGAATTATTTCCAATGCGCCTTTTCCTGGGATACAACAACTGAGCAAAGTGAAAAGGGTCACTGTGACCAGGGCTCACTACCTTTTGGGAAAAGCAGTATGAATGTCCAGCTGATCCATGGGTTAATTTGAGAAAACTACAGCAGCCATCATCATTGTACAATATTGCTGTCATTAATACACCAACAAATATATTCGCCCTCAAAATTTCTTCTCTCTTTCATAAGCCTTATTCTTTGCTATGAAATCAGCCCTGCTAGGTGAACCCAGCACAACTAAAACCAAGTGACAACTTTCTGGGTTTCTATTTTTCTACATTGCAAGTCCAGATACTTTTTGATTTAAAAAGAGTATCCATCGTTAGCCAAAAAGAAAAGGCTTGTGGGAGTATTGTCTTCATGTGTTATTATTTTTACAAAATGCATTACAAGTTTGATATCTACTGTCAAGGATGAGATAAACAAAAGATGAGTGCAATATGCTCTTGTCCTGGGTGAGCTTGCTGCAATACTCGTCAATTTGAAGAGTTTTTCATGGCTCCTAAACTCCTTTCTGAAATGTTAAAGGTCTCACTAATCTTATCAGGTCATTGATTACCACCTGCTGAGCACAGCAAAGAGCCAAAGAATGTGCATTACCTTCAATACACATCAGTGGTTTTACTCTCTACTTCATTCTAAAATTATCCTGCTTCTTTAAAAGGTGTGAATATTGAAATTACCTTGTTCAAAATGTATATTGTGGTGGGGGGTAGTCAGCATCTGTTTCAACATACACAGCACACTGTGGTATAACAGCAGCTGTGGGATCCCGACTGCCAGGGATCCAACACTTACCCCCTTGATGACAATGGCCAGCGCCAGGGAAGTTTCCATGGAGCCTCATCCTTTCCTTTAGCTATCAGTCTCCTGAAACAAAGCTGTTAAGACAGTGTTTGATGCTGGTAAAGGTGTGGAAAAGACTTCCTTCTGCAGTGGAGTAGGAGTGCAGAAAATTTCCTCATTTATATAGTATAATTTATAATAATATCTATAATATATTACGCATATAATATAATATAATATCATGTAGATATTATTATAATAAATGAGGTGTGAATTAGGAAAATATGTTGTTTTGCAATGCTGAAAATTGAACCATATCAGATGCTCCAAAAGATCCAAATCTTCCTTATACAGACATCAAAGCAGCAGGACTAGAAGAAGCCCCAGGGGTTTTGTGGAGCTGAGTTTTGACTAAAGATGGGTACAACTAATGTGGGTCAAAGCTCGCATTCAGTGGATAAACTCTCAGTTTGTCAATTTATTCCTATTTACTGGACTGCCAAAATTTGGCAAGAAAATATCTATTATGATGCTTTTAGAATTTCCTGTTCTGGTTCATCTTGGACATGC
The DNA here is from genome assembly GCF_015832195.1 of Motacilla alba alba. Taxonomy (NCBI): domain Eukaryota; kingdom Metazoa; phylum Chordata; class Aves; order Passeriformes; family Motacillidae; genus Motacilla; species Motacilla alba. The sequence continues at coordinate 8,609,779 of NC_052022.1, forward strand.
TCCAAGAACAGCTTTCTTGTGATATTTTGGCACTACTTTTTCATTTCTCAGTCATTTGTACTCTGACATTCCTTTTTCACTAGCTGAAGCCTGAACTAAAATCTCTGTAGAGGAGGTGGCAGCATGAGGCTGGCTGAGTTGGACATTGAGGTTAGAAAAGAGCTTGAGCAGTGGGAGATAAAGGAATTTACTGCTTTAATCAGAGTGACATCAGCTGAGGAAATGGGACTGGGATAGTTTCACATCAACAGCAAGATCTGGGAGGAAACCATAGTGTAAGATTTTGGTTTTGTATCCAAAATACTGATGGAGATTTAACCACGGAGTATTCAGTTAGATACTGAACACCTCTGAGCAAGTTACTCTGCAGCTCCTGACACCTGGAAAAACCTTCCCATGTCCCTCTGATTCTCCATTTCTCTTTAAATATTTGAAAACATTATCTTCCCCCATCCCGTACCCCTAGAGTTCTCTGCTGTTCTTCCTACAGTTAGCATTTGTTGTTGTCTAAAATACCCATTATGCAACTGGGTTTTGGTATATTTTGGCTTGCACTTACACCTTGGCTGGGCCTGCATGAGCAGTAAAACATTGGGGGGTTCACAGTCTGTATCATGCAATTCAGATTAGATGCTGGGGCAAATCCACAGAAGCTAAAGTACTGCTGTAAAGCGCTTTTTTTCAGGAGTGGTGTATTGGCGCCAAGGATTTGAGCCCTGTGTCTTGTTAGTGGAGTAATGCTAAGCCAAAGCCTCAGTGCAACAGATCAGCCTGTTTAGGTTCCTTCTACTTTTCCCATCTAGGCATTCCTCAATGTCCAAGAACCTTCTCCAGACCTTCCCCAGCTAAGAAGGAATCAGAAGACAGAGCTATGTTTCAGCAGGCATGCCTACAAACATGCACCTCCTCTCCCTGCCCCCTACCATGTGGATCACTGCTAATTGGCAGATTGGATGGAAGAGAATTCTTCCAGATGCTGCTAGTTAGTGTCACAAGTGAAGTGTCAGTTGTGTCAGTGAAGTTTTTGTGAAGCAGCTTCCAAATCGCAAACTTCTTTCATGATATGTGTTGAGCCGGTGGAAACAGACATTTTGAACTTTGTTTTTTGGGGTGAGATTGGCGCCAGAGGCTGGTGGTTTGTGTCTGGGGAATCTATTAATGTGCTAGGAGCACTTAGAAAATGCAAGCCTTTCTACAGATATGCCTGGCCCACTGACTAATACTGCTGGCTGTGACAGGACACCATGAATCTCAGGGTTTTAAAGCCACATTTCCATTTCATAGTCCTTAGGATTTCATCTTTGAATTCCACCAGGAAATCCATACATTGATCTCACTTTTGGCACTGTTAAACTATGAGCTAAAACACTTGGCCAAAATAGGAGTGGCAAAAGGACAGTAAACGGAGCTGTTACTATAAGCAGTATTTTATCTATTTAAATTTAATAAAGGATATAAAAAACCAAAAAAAAAATCCTAGTGCAAAGTTTTGCTTCTGTAACAGATTAGAAAAATGTAGGTTTTAATGGTGTTGACCAAGCACAGTTCTTAGGACTTGTTCCATTGCTCACTGAAGATACTGGAAAGACCCTCACTGACTTTAATAAGATCCCAGAATCATGAAGGAAGTGTTTTGTGAGGATTAATTCTTTTACTTAAAGAGCTTTCCCCTCAGTAAAGATTCCTTCTGAACACAGAGTTAATGGAACATTTTCTTCCTTCTATAGCTTTAAAAAAGATAACTTAAAGAAAAGATTAATTTGGGAATACTTGTGGAGTTAACGGAAATTCTAACATATCAGTGAAGATCTTCCACTTCATTCTGTATTATCTCCTGTTCCTCATCTACAGATACCTTTAATATAACCCAAAAACATGAAGATACTTATTGGTTAAACAGATTGATTATTTGTGATGAAAAAATAGTATACTAATTTCAACACACTTTTAAAAATTATGCTTGAGTTGGGTCTTAAAATTGTTAGTGCATTCCTGTCCCTTTTTTTTCCTTCTTCCAATGAAATGACTAACAGTGACATAAGAACAAAATAACAGTCCGATCTTTGTGTTTTCTAATGAATAATAAAGTGTTTTTAACCTCTTTAGGGATTTAACACCACGTTAATCCTTTAATCCCCAGAAAAACCAATTTTGTTGACATGAAAAGGGGATATTTAACTTCATCCAATTAATTTTCTTCCTTGGAGATACCATGATTATGAAGATTAGATTGAACAGATTCATTAGAATAACCTTATTTTGTACAAAGTGGTAGTTTTACCAATAGATAATTGTATCAGAAAAGAAAATTTTACATCACAATTACACTTAATTTTCCTCACTATAAGAAAAGCCAATACTTTGAAACCCAGAAAATTCTGCCACTTTCAGGTGTTGGGTACTGGATCTTCTTTTTAACCATATTTGACAAGAAATGGAAGAGAGCAGAATACTCACTACTTTGCCTGTCTTTGCTCTATGACTTCCAAATTTTGGTCATCTTCAAAGTTTTACCTAAGCAGCAAATCACTAAAGCAACTGTTCTGTGTTGATTTTCCAAATGCATTGCATATGTAAATTGAGACAGACTTTTCACTTTCCACTTCAGCGTTTGCAGGAACACGATTTGTGGCACTTCAAAAGGATAAGGCTTTTTTTGAAAAATCATGCCTTGTAGTTTGCTGTCTCTGGAATGAAAAGAATATACATAAGAGTGAGGAAGGGCTTTATGGTTAAGGCATCAAAGTGAGATTTTGAAAATCCAAATTAAATTCCCCCCTCAGACATAGACTTGATGTGCAGTTTTGGTCAGGTCACTTGACCTTACATCTTCCACTGAAAGTGGGTAGATAATGCATCCTTTCTTCCAGCCTTTTTTTAGTTGCCTCTTCAAAGTGGAAGTAGTTTGGGGTACAGGCTGAGGTCACATTTTAATGATATAATAAATTTGCTTTCTGGTACTGGATCAGACATTTTGTGACTGAATGATGCGAAACACCAAAGCCTGGATAGGCTTTCCCTGTTTGGCCAAATCTGTCACTTCTGACGACTTTGTACCAGTGATCTTTATGCTGGATGAGATATCACTGGATGTACCACTCAGAGTGTGGTTTGTGAAGCAGTTTAAGCCAAAGAAAGCCCGGGGTCCTGCTGTGTGTTCCCTCTCCTTCTCTGCGTTAGCTTTAACAGGGCACAGCTGTGCAGTTGGCTGCACCAGTGAGCTGATCCAGCACAAAAGAAATCTCTCTCTCACACACACACACACGCCCTGCCCCCAAAATGATAATTTTTGTACACACAGCTAAATGTGTGATCACTGAATCTGTCACAAAGGAGAAGATGGGAATGCAAAGCTTGGGGAAGCAAGGTGCAACCACACTGCAGATGCACAGATCCTCACCAGGCTGGGGAAGGGCTTTGCAAAGTGCAGTTTGTGGCCAGTGTAAACATGCTGGCAAAATGTCCAGGCATGGGCACAGCTGTGCTGGCCAACAGTAATGCAATAGGAGGTACCAGAATAGCTGTGGTGAAAGAGCTCCCTGAGTGTGTGCTCAGCTCTCTACCTGAATGCTGACACTGGCATCACAGAAGTGATGTTGAAAATGCTCTTCTGCATCTAAGTCTCAACCTCAGGCACTCTCTGATGCTCTGGTGTTGGCTATTCTATATCTCATTCTGAGAAGTGATGGGCATTTTAAGTGTCACTGTGCTGCTGAGGAGCTTTAGGGATTAAGTGCTTACATCTCAAATGAAAAAAATACTAGAATGAGATTTTTTTAATGGATTCGACACTTGATATGAACCTAATATACACTGATCTTTCCGAGTTATTATTTTGTTTTCATTATGCAGGCAGATGAAACTGGACACAGCATGAATTATTGCAATCCATTGGTGGATATTTTGCTGCCTATAGTATTGATTTTGAAGTTCTGGTGCTGCGGTGTTGCAGTATTTCTTAGTATTATCCACAGCACTCTTACTCCTCATTAAAGCATGGAGTTGCTGAAAAACTTGCCCTGACACAACACAACATAATAGTTTCCAAGGAGTCATTACTTTCTGTTATGTCAATAATTGGCAGATTAAAGCTTCTTAAACAGATGCCAACAGCACTGAGTGTAACAGCTCCAAAGGAGCCACTACTGCTTGTGCTGTCAATAAACCATCAATTAAGAATCTCTGATAGGGTGCGTTGGCAAAAAGGGTTAGAATGGCTCTGAAGGAGCCACTTGCAGCCAGTTGTTTGCTTTCTCTTGCTTAGGGTTTATTATTACACCCTTCTATTCATCTTTTATCTTCCCTTTCCTTATTCCTTTCCTGAAAATCTGGACAAGTGCTTTACCTGCATGACATAGGAATGTCTTTTAATGTTACATTTAGATTCAGAATAATTCAACAGTATTGAAGCAATACTGTTGCTTTGTCCCCACAGCAGTGTACACATGTGCTCCCACATGACAAAAACAAATGCTGTTCAAAAAAATTGAAGGTTATGAACATGCAGATGCCATTTGAATTAAGACTTCACTGAATCCAAAATGCATCTTTAACTTGGTTTCTCTACAGAAGTCCTCAGTGACAATAGAAAATGAATATCCAAGCCAAAACCGTAAGAACAAAACTCATGTGGATGGTATTTTATTATAAAGTCAGACCTGGTGAGAATATTATTTTCATCCCCCTAAGTAAGATTCAAAAACATGACATTTAGGGAACAAGAGGTTCAGAGGATTGTGACTTTAGTCAGGCTGAGGGATATTTCAGGCTGTAGTTTGAGCCCAGTACTGCTACTCAGAAGTTCATTTATCAAAGCACATTAGCACATGCTAAGCACTGAGCTCAGTGAGTCCTAACAATAACCTAACCAATCTTCCCTGAACCGTGTCCTCAGAAAGGTTTTATTCTAAATGAGCAAAGGAAAGAGCACCCAATCCTCCACACTTTTCCTGCAGAGTTCAGTGCTTGCCTTGGCTGACTAATACCTGTACAATGGCTTTAGGAGGAATTAAAGTCCCTAGCTGTCAAAAGTTGGAGAAAAAAAATAAAATATCTATTGTCTGAACCCTCCTGCTGACCTTGGGTGGGGTCAATGTGATTTTACATGATGGAGGGGTGGAGAAAGATAGAGGAGGAGATGATTTGGGTTTTTTATTCCGAGTTCCACCCAGAAACTATATTGAAAAAAGGAATTTTAATAATAAAAATTCAGGGTTTGTTCTGCTTATATGTTATTAATAGGGCTGTCTGCACTACAAAGTCTTTAATCACATGAGCAGACACTGTGCAGTGGAATACCATTCTCACTAATTCACATTATTCAATTAGCAGAGCAATAAGTGCTCCTGTCATCAAGATTTTGGGGGTTTGTTGCACAGAGTTTAAAAATCATTATTTCATGCTAAACAGGAATATTCATTTTCAGCGGCAAAGCAAATCAGATTTTCAACATCCTTAAGAAATACATACGTGCAATAACACTGTACTGCAGTGATAGGCAGCCTCACACATCTGAATAGTGATGTGTCCTTAAAACATTTCAGATGAGCAAGTTTTCACCATCCTTCACCAAAACCCTGTTTTATTCACTGTTCCAAGCCCTGGGAGTGAGTTAGTACAGTGCAATCCATGAAGCTCTTCTGTGCAGAACCTCACCCCATTTTTTTTCCAATGCTGAAAGGCAAATGGCAGAGGCAATGGGGCAAAAGTAGAAAAAGACACATCCTGTGGTTAAGTGAGCTGGGATTCAGCTAATAATCTGTTTCCTTACAAAACTGGGCAGATAGATCTTCAGACTTGGTACAGCTGGGCCTTTTGGATGAGTTTCTCATGTTCTGGGTGTCCAGTGCAGTTCATCTGTGGCCAAATTTAGATGGATATTGAGTTCCTTCAGTGTAGCAGGAGTCGACTTGAGCTGTGATTTGAGTGTAGCAAGTGCTGAGACAATGCTGAATACTCAACAAGAAGACCCAAGAACAAAGACCCCAAACAAACTGATTTCAGATGCCTGAATTAGTGCTGGCTGCTCTGTGCCTTGGTCCTGCAGCTGTAAATTTGGGATAGAAACATCTGTTCTGCAAGGTGCTATGGAATGCCACGGGCTCTATGTTTGTGAAGCTGCTGGTTACCCTAGAGAGTGCAACACAGACACAGAGCTAAAAGAAGACAAGCAATGGATGGATGGATGGATGGATGGATGGATGGATGGATGGATGGATGGACAGATCCAAATACTAGTGCAGAGCTGTATCAAACAAGGAAGCAAAATGATGTATCATGGCTGTCTGGGCTGTGGCATATGCTGCAACACTTAACCTCCTCTGAAATTTGGCTGGCATTGCCTGGTAGGCTCAAAAATCATTTGTGAAGTGAAAGGGTGAGGGAACATTCAGACATGACATGACTGCATAAGCTTCATTCCCTGTGGAGAAAAGGGAAAAAGAAGCATGCATAAGGCAGAGATTCCTTCTCCTCTCTGACAAGCTGTTCATCAGAGGACTTGTGGTCTTAAAGCAGGACTGGGTCTTACCACTAATCCTGCAATGGTGTGATTCCCCAATTGCAACTCTCACAGGAGTGTGGCCAAGGGACAAAAAAAATCAGCTCCACACATCCAGGCTGATGTATTTCACCCAAAATTGAATATCTATAAATTCAAAATTTGGGGCAAAAGTGAGTGTAAGTCTGGCAGACTGTCTAATGCACTGGTCTAAGCGTTTTTAGAACTACTGTACTGCTGCGTAACAGCCTTCCGTCACTTTAATCTTCTAAACTTTTCTCAGCAGGCAAATAGAGAAAAAAGTATTACAGCAATGTGTGACCCTTGAAATTTGCTTCTTCCTGTCCGCCTCCCCAGAAATTCACACTTATATTGTAGGAGACAGAACTCTATTGTCCTAATTCATTCAAGTGGTGTATATGTTTCATGCTCTAAAATGAATGTGCATAGAACATTATGCACATTCAAAATTATATTTGCATCAAAATAGATGTCTTGAGCTTTTTTTAATATCTAATGAAGAGAGCCCAAATCTTCTAAGTGACATCCTGATCCCCAGGACTCCTTTAGTGTGGAATTTATTGTTCATTAAGAAGGTGTTGTGTATGAGGAAAGAGAAAGTTCTCAGATACTCTCCATCTATTCCCATTTTGAAGAGCTTTAAACAATTTCTGGAAATAGAAACAGCACTTGCTAAGTGCAGAAGTATTATTGTTTGCATGCCTTCACACATTACTTTACTGCACCACTTTTCATCTTTCTCTCAAGAGGATTAACTAAACACCAAGGGTTACAGTAGTGCAAGGTTAAAAAAAGGAGATCAGAGCAGGCTGGCCGGGCAGGAGTAGGGAAAAAATTTATTTGTAACTCAGTAATTTATAAGTCAAATTGCCACTGAATTCTGTGACTGGTTTTACCTGCATGGTGAATGAAAGTAGTTTGGATCTTTCTTTAGTGCCCTGACAGTCTAATGGTGCTTATCAAGAATTCCAGTTTCTTCAGGAAGCAGAGTGTGAAACTGCACCATGCACCAAAGGATGTTTGTCCACACCTACAGACCAAGGGCTGTTGGGAGCAGGGGCTGTCCCAAGGTGTTGAGTCCCTGTTGGGACAAAGTGTACCTGTGTCTCTGATGTTGCAGCAATTAAACTTCTGAAGGAAATGAATAGAGCAGGAAAGAACCCGAGGACAATATCTTGAATTTTGGTGACTTTGTCTTTACTTTATGTACATCCTCACATAGCCCAGAGAAGTGGAGCATTGCTGGCTTAGGGTCTGACCTTGTCATCACAAGGCTGGGGTTTTAAGTAGTCTAGAAGTGCTGGTGGGCTACAATAAATACCTGGAGCAGAAGCAGGTTGGTAGAAAAAGCTCACAGGATCTAAAGCCTTTTCAAAAGTGTCCTTAAATAATATATAAAGGAACACAATATTTTTATTATACAGTAGTCAAGCTCTTTAGGCAGCTTCAAGCTGGACATAGATGTTTTGACTGCATAGTGATTCAGACTTACAGCAGGAATGGATGGGAGATGCTGCACTCAGCTGTCCCTTTGCACATGCAGTGCAGCCTTTCATTGATTTACTGCCAGATTTCTGTGGCATGCTTCACAAGATTATTTAAAAAATAAGAAGATTAAACTAACTGGAATTATAGAACTGGGAATGTGGGTGAGGTCACAAAATACCCTAAATACAGTTTGTAGAAATATTTCATTGCTGTCTGGGGGATGATGTGACCTCAAACTGTTTGTGGGAAAACCAAAAGGACTCTCTAGCTGTTTTAGTGGGTACTTTACTAAAATGAAAAGAACCAAGTCAGGGACATGATTTGGTTGCTGTCAATGCAGAGGATAGAACAGAGACAGTCAGCTCATCCTTATGACTGCAGGAAGTGGCATGAAGAAGCTTAGGCTTCCAAACCCACATAATGCCTATTTTGGGAATACTTATAAGACTTCCTTTTTCTATGCTTTTAACTCAGTATCTTCCTATACAATCACACAAATATATGGTGTCACTGCAATAGAAGGGTTACAGTTCTAGCAGCTAAAAAGAAAAACAGTAAAGAAAGTATTTCTGCTGATGGAATAATGCCAGATTAGACTGCAGGGTTTGGTCAGAGACATGTCCACAGCTAGGTGCATTTTTGTTCTTTGACATGAAATTCTAGTAAACCCTTTTTTTTCCATTAATTAAATAATTTTCTTCAAGGGAAAAATATCTTTTCTCTACCAGTTAATTTCCTTTGCATGTGTGTTTTATTGGGAAGAAATAACCAATCTGCTACCCTGTAATTAATTAGATTATAGAATAATTACAGCCTTGTTTGCTTTCTGCAGATTACATGGTAATTATATTTGGTATTACCATGAAAAACCAAGAATTTCTAACTATGTCATTACATGGTTATTTCTACAAAACAATACAACTGTTTAATTATACATGCAGTTTCTTTACTTCAATGGAAAAAATGATTAAAATAATGCCAATGCCTCAAAGTTTTGAACACGTGCCAGCATATTATATAACATTTATAGTATTAGCAGGCACTTGTGTGTGTGTGTTTCCAAGTGTGTGTTTACATATGCAGGGTTCTCCTGCCTTCTTGCAGTCTCTCCTTTGCACCTGAGGTATGTTCCAAATCTTGCAATAGATACTGATACTCCTGGTTTCCAGTGTGCCCAGAAAAACTTGGTCCAGAAGCCATGAGTATTTTACCTAGTTATAAAGTCTGTTTAGAAGTAGCCATGACAAAGATGAGAAAAGGGATGACTGTAGGTAGATCTTTCAAGCTGCACGAGCTTGGTTTTGACAAGGTTTCTTGTCAGACTATTTGTTGGCAAAATATCCGGTTGCTGAAGGACTGCATTCTCCTGAGCTTCTTCCCTGAATTATCATCTGCTACTAAATAAGCTTCTTTACCTGGATCTCGTTAGAAAGAGTGAGAACATCAATGCCACATGTTCCCTGCAATGAGAGGACAGAGCCAAACAGATCCAATCTGCCTTTTGTAGCTGCACAGAAGAGCCATGTATGGCAAAGTCTACTCTTTTAATGTTTGGGCCTATCATACAGAGCTCTGATTTGCAGCAGGAGCCTGAGTAGCTGGAAAGTTTTTTTCTCATCACCATTTCACACCTCACTGACATCTGATGAATGAGGTAAAACAAAACCATGAAAGAAGTAATATCACAGAGAGTAAGAGTAAACTTTTGGGGTTTTTTTTGTTTTGTTTTTTTTAGTATGGTGGTCTCTACATTAAAGCAGAAGTAGGTACAAAGTAGAAGCAGTTTGTACTGACTCAATCATTGATTCTTGAAGCAAATTAATAACTGCATGTATCACGTGGGGAGCTGTGGGCCTGTGGGCCCATGTGAACCACTTTGGAAGAGGCATTACTGGTGAAGGTTCTTCCTCTGCAAGAAGAACAGAAAGCCAAACAGAACAACAAAAAAATCCCAAACTCTTTCACTTTTTCAATACTGGCATCTCGCACATATTTTTTTCTCCTGTATTGCGCCAGGCATGAGAAAAGCACCTTCCATCAGCAGAGTCATGCATTCACCAGCATTATAATATATTTATGAGACACCCAGGTAATACAACTGTGTGGAATTACACAGAATTTAGAAGTTTCAGGAAGACAACCAACACAGTCAGCATCTAGGTGATAAAGTGCCACATGCTGTCTTTATGTAAAGCGGCAGCTTTTTCTTAACGTCTGTTATCAGGGAATAAAATAAAATGAAAATAAAAATAGAGCATTGATATATTGCTAAAAGTCAATGTTAAATCTCACAAGATAATCAGTTTGGGTAGGTCTGTCAGATGTAATAATATTTTTATTTCCCAGATAAAACTTAGATTTGAGAAGGAAGAAGAATGTTTTTTCTTTTCTTCAGGTTTTTCTCTTGTGTATGATTTGCTTTAATTTGTCACAGAATCTTGCTTAGAGATTAGTGTCTTGTTGGGCAATGTGCATAGAGAAAAGGGGAGCTAAGAGACCCTTCTGATCAATTCATGATCTTGGAGGAGTACAGACATCCGGAAGAGACAGACATTTAGGCATGACATTTAGGCTGTGGCTTGGAATCAGTAGGTAAAATACAATAAGCTGAGAAGATCCTTGAAAGTAAATACTTCTGTTAGCTACAGCTGTGACAGATGAATCAAAGGATGGCTTGTACAGTGAGGGTCAGAGAGGCTTTTAGGATGATATCAGAAGCACTGCTGTTCTCCATCTTTATCCATTCTGGATCTGGTCATGCGAATCATTTGTGCCTTTTAAGTCAAGGGAAATCAATGGGAGCTCAGTCTCTGGGGGTCTTGCAAGACTGTGCCCTGAGGAGAGGTATATTTTATACTCCATCCAAATTAGTTTGAATTTGTTCTGTCTGGCAATAGATAGCAATAGCTGCCAATGCAATCAGTGTCACTTGCTGCTGAAGATACAGCATGAAAACTGTCATTGGGCAAGACATTTTGCATCTTGTTCCTGTTGCAAAAAGCTGATTTCAACACAAGAAAATTCAGCAAAGCCATTTCCCAAGGCTTAATTGCAAGATCTCAGTGAATATAGAGCAAGCCAGCCCGATAACCTTAATCCCAGCCTTGAAACCCAAAGGGATGTACAGTGCTACCAAAGGGTACCTGGATCCTGCAGCTGTATATAAAACACTGACGTTAAAATGCACTTCTACCATCATGGTTCTCTAGGTGGTAGTTCTGGGATTCATACACGGATAGTGAAACTCAAAAGGGAAATAAGCACATCATAAATGAAGGTTGCTTATCAGTTGTCATCCGGGGAAGATGAAATGAACGATTAAATTTTGCTACGTCATGTTTCTTTTCTGGGTTTCTGTCACAGAGGATTCAGCAGAGTGAGAGCTGCAAAAGCCTCCATGTTGAGTTCAATGCTGAGTTCAATGATGCTGTTTTGTGTCAGCATCATTATGTGCTATAATTAAGCATTTTGTTAACTTCAGTACTGACACATGAAACATTTTTCAGGTAAGTACAGCTGGTAAATACAGTAAACTTTAAGACTAGGAAAATAGAGTCATTAAGCTATCTTAATAGGGGAAAAAGAGAGCCATTATTTGCTGTCATTATGCACTGTTTGCTAATTACGCTCATCAGGTAATAAAAAGGAATAAGTTAATTTAGTTTTTTATTGTTCTGCCTGAAATCCTCAGAGATTCTTAGGGAAGTAATTCTTCTCCCCATTGAGCCTTTCCTCTCTCTACCTTGCACATTAAGGACTAAACTATGATGCTGATGGAAGTGCTAGTTGGTTTTAATGGAAAGTGTGGATTTCTGTCCATGGTGGTGGACTTGTCACTCCAAGGTGCTGGGTTAATGGTTGGACTCAGTGATCTTAAAGGTCTTTTCCAACCTAGAAGACTCCTTGATCTTATTCTGTGGTTCTAAACAATTAATCCATAGGCATTTCTGGGAAACAGGATAGTCATTGTGGAACTGAGCTCTGGCTACCCAGACTTTATCTGAAAGCTTCACATACAACACACCTTTATCCAGGAAATATTTACTGCTGCTGCTGCAGTATATTCACATGAGAGAAAACACCTGGGACCAGGTCACTGGCTCCCCATGTTACTCTCTAAAAGCAGGGGCAGAGGTTTTGGACACTGGATATTTCCTCTTTGTTCCCAGCTCAGCAAGTGGATGACATTTCAATCTCACTTTCTTACTAATATTTCTATTTCTTCATGCATAAAGTACTTTTCCAATTCCAGATGAAAAGCTGTATATAGTCACAGTAGCCATATATATATATATATATATATATATATATATATATATATATATATGAAGATATTGTTATTAAAGGTAGCCCACTGTCACCTTATGGCTGTGGTTTGATTCACAGGTATGGCACTTCTGCAATAACCTACTTCTCTCTTGAAGTTCCCTGTGAATGAAATGAGGAGAGGAATTAGCTCTGACTCCAGCAAGGGGAGATTCAAACTTCATTACTGTGTTGGGGTTGCTTAGGGAGCCTCCAAGGGGGGAAGAAGTTCAAGTGTCACGAAATCTGAAGGCAGAAGGCCATCTCATCAGATGGTTTAAATCATTGCGGAACATAACTGTATCAGTAGTTTGCTGGCATGTTCTACCCCCTTGTGAAATGTGTTTTAAATACTCTACTATTACTCTTGTGGTTTGATTAATGAAATTCCATTTGAAAATGAAACACACATTTATATACAGAGTATGGCCTGTGTACTACTAGGGAACCTACTACAGTAGTGGTGGAACTTTAGGAAGAATACGAAAGTGTTTTCAGATCTTCTCATGTTTTGATTCAATCAACTGTAGAAGTACGAAGGGTATTCATGTATGTGTAATAGAAAAAGCTGTATACACCTGGATGAGAAGTAAATTCTGATCAGCTTTCTTTTGTTCTATTATTTAAAGTATTTATAGAACCCATTTGCATTTAGCTGGATGATTCTAGGAATTTTGTTTGTGTATTGAAATGCCAATTCTAAATCACAAGTACATATTGGAGTAATAATATACAGTGCTTTTTTCTTAATGATTTTTCATTTTGTGGTTGAGCCAAGTATCTATATGGGTTAAAATCTATAATTCCCAGAACTGATAGACAATTCAAAAGGCTTAACAGACTTCATGCATCGCTTGCTATTGAAACTGTATATCTAGAGGAAAACTAATATATTGACCCTCGAAGGCCATTTACAGTTATATGAAATAAACCCATCGCTTATAAATCTATGGAGTGTTTATTTTGGTGGCTAAAAGGGAAACAGGAATACTGTGAGCATTTGGGCTTTTTTGGGAAGCCCATTTTCAGATCCCAGAATAGCCTCTGTGTTTGATCTAGAGCTAAGTATTAGTTCCAATGGGAGCTCTGAAAAAATACCTATTGTTCCTGTGGTTATATTTATTCCCTGTAGGATGCCACTACCTAAGCATTTCAGAGGTTTTCTTTTATTTTGATCTCTGTGTGTAACACAACTTTTGAAGGGAACAACAGAAGTTCTTCCTGTTTCCCACAGTTATAAACAATTATTTTTTCAGCACTGAATTTTAAATGCACTTAAGTCCTTCAACAGTCATCATTCCATTTGCCTAAAGTGACTGGACACTTCATAGGTCACTGTGAGGCAAAGAATAAGAGGGCAGTGATACATTTTTCTATCTTTAAGATCCTTCTCTAGCGTTCAAAACACTTGGTGGTGAGACATTTAAACTCCATGTAACAGCTGCACATCACAAGGAGATTTTTAAAAGCATTGAGAGCTTCAACAACTACAATAAATGTTGAAGTACCAAACATGATTTCAGACTTGGGAATTTTAAAAGTATTAGGACTATTTGATCGAATCTTATTGGGTTAGCTTTAAAAATTGAAATAAATTAGTAGTTAGGGATCCTTGCTACAACATAACTAGGGATAATAGAATAAAAATAGGCACATGGAAATGCTGGAAACTGAGAGAAAACTTTCTAAGAGCAAGGAAGCTTTAATAAATGAATAGGATCCCCAAGGTAATATTGGAAGATGCCTTCTTTAATACTGTGAAACGCAATAGACAACAAAAATAAATTTGACACCTTGCAGAAAACACAAATACCCCTTCCTTTCCAGATTCTTGAAAGAATAAATCTAATTAGATTAATATTTAACATGGTCAAGACAGAGATATAGCTTGTATTCAAAGAACTGCACTTAAAATCACTCTTCAACAGCAAACAAAAATAACAGGCAGAGGATGAAAGATAAAGAAACCTGATTTCCCCAGATATGTGTGTGAAGACCTACAGAAGAGATGTCCAATATTGCCTTTGGACATCTCTCTGTGGGGGAAAAGTGATTTTTCAATATCAAGCTTATTGTCCAAGAACCAACCTTAAAAATGTGTCTCAAAAGCATCCTTGCTATCAATATTTGTCAAAATCCAAGGTTGATGCTCAGACTGAAAGAATTAAGTAACCTCACAGTAATAGGATTAGATGAATTTCCATGTATCTTCTGGTTGATGGTGAGCCTGAAATGAGATAATCTGCAGGGCCTAGAAGACACCAGCATTAGTCTGTTGTGACCTTCCCAGCTCTGAAAGGGAATGAAAGATAGAAGCATTAATAAGATGTCCAAGGAGAAGAGGATTTCTAATGACTGGTGACTTGACAGGAGTCAAGGGAAGTGTATGTAAGACGATAGCAGATTTTGGTCAGTTTTTGACACAAACTATCAGAGAAACATTTAAACACATGCTTACCTTTAAGCAAACATTGGTGTGATTTCCTGAAAGAGACATTTTTACATCTGAAAAAAACCCTTACCTTATGTCTGAGGCAGAAAGCATCAGAGCATACCCACTGGTTCATTTATGGACATGATGGAAACATCGACTCATAGGGGACACTTGAGGTTGCCTATATCCTGTCATAGGCAGTAGATATGTCCCATTAATTCTTCTTCAGTAATTCTCATCATAAAATGTCAGTTTGCATCAGTTCACTGGCATACTGAGTAGCTTTCTTTGCCACCATCCACAGGAAATTTTCATTAATTTATGTATACTGATTTCCCACTGAAGTGTAACTTAATCTTATTAATTCCTGAAGGGGGTTATGTTTAGTTTCCATACAGACAATATAGCATATGCACCCTGTTTTTCTGTTCAAAGGAATCTCTTAAAGGGGGAGAAAAGAGAGAAGAATGATTTTAAGGGAAACGTTTTTAAAAAGCTGATGCTTGTTTGTTTAAGAATACTGAAACTTCATGAGCTAGACCCAAATTCTGGCTTGCATTTTAGATGGGAAATCAAATTTTTGTGTTTCATTATCAATCATAGGTATCTATAATTTCTTTCTAAACAAATTTCT
This sequence comes from Motacilla alba alba, assembly GCF_015832195.1. Taxonomy (NCBI): domain Eukaryota; kingdom Metazoa; phylum Chordata; class Aves; order Passeriformes; family Motacillidae; genus Motacilla; species Motacilla alba. The sequence continues at coordinate 8,625,160 of NC_052022.1, forward strand.
TTTTCAAGAATCACAGTGCTCAACATGCCCTAACTGGGTGCAACTCTTAGATTTTCTAAAATAAGAAACTGGTTTTGATATGGTAGGAGTGCAAACCTGTCTCAAGCTACTAACTTTTAATTTACTGGTGTTAGCAGTCAAAAATGATTGAAGACGGTTTGGTTAGAGAAAAAGTAAAAACTAATTTGCTTTATCCTAAAACATCTTTGAGAATAGTTAGCTTTCCATGGAGAAAACAAGGGATCCTAAAAGAGAAGGATTTGCCATTGAAAAAATGAATTATACATTTTATGATATCATTTGCAATTCAGCAGACCCAGTTAGCCTATGGAATTACGAAACCCTGAAGGAGTCAGTGAGAGCAAGAAAGACCATGTGTTTGTGTGTGTGTGCATGTGCAAAGGAGAAAAAGAGGGAGAGTGAGCCCAAGCAAAAAAGGAGGAAGCATTCTGATGGATCTAATTTAATTTTTTGTTGTGTTTTAACGCTGAAGTTCATCTACAGGTGCTGACACTGCTGTGAAATGCCATGAATGTGGGATCTGCCACAAATGAGAAGAATATTTTCTAACTAACTTTAGCTGTGGATGATAATTTGTTAAAACAAACAATAGCTCAGTGCATTACTGTTCAATGCAAAGATACCACTGCACTCAGAGAAAATCAAATAATCTTTTAGTTTCTATTCTCTCCAAACTAAGCTAAACAGTGGTGTCATAAAATGACAAATTACAGGATGAGCATAAAAGCAGTGCCTTCAAAAATACAATAGTTATACAAGCAATCTATTGTTAATGAAGAATATAATGCAATTTGTCTGTCTGTAATACAATTATGCAAATCAAAGATGGAACTATCCTGAAATCTCTCTACATTCCAAGTCATTAAAATGAGATAATTTATCAAAAAAGAATATTACTGATCATGTTTATGTGTTGCACATTAATCCTATTACAATAATATATCTTTCTACTAATGTAATGGATTTGTGCAATCTAACAGAAAATGACTTTTATACTACCCACAATTACCAAAATATTCAAAGCATATCCATCCCTGCATAATAACATATGCCTAAGACTGTACAATAAACTTATTAAAACAAACAAAGCTTATGAATGTAACCTTCAAACCAATAAAGACAATGCTAAATTCAATTTTATTGCCCTCATTATTCCAACAACTTCATATATAATAAACATGGTGAGTAAATTACCTTAACCTTCTTTATGAAAAAATAAAATCTTATAAAAAAGTGTGATACAGAATTTGAGAATTGGTTAAATTGATGCCAGGCATGTAGAACATGATAAAATCTTCCAGACCAACACATAAGTGGCAATCCATGTACTTGCAGTCCAAAGTCTCTCTAAATCTCAGCCCTCTGACAGATATAATTTTAACAGGTGACAAGTCAATCCTTAAAGTAACAGCATCTTCTGAAATAGTTTCTTTTATCTGCAGTGAAGCATGTGAAAATGTCATGAGGGCGTTCTTCCATTCCCATGGAAAGATAATATTAGGCTTAAGAATTCCCCACACAGAGGTATATTCAGAAAAGTCATGGCTCTCCCTTTGAAAACTAAAAGGTGCAAAGGAAAAGGCAGCATACTCATCTGTAAAACTAACATTGTACCTGTGTATTGTAGTACAGTCCCTAGGTGAGGGGTCACATGCTCGAGAAACTAATACTAATTACTTTCTCCATAATACTAAATACTTTCTCCACCCAGGTCTGCACAAATGGACTGATGTATAATATTCAGTCCTGCTATTGTATATTTTCACTAATTTCCCTTTTAGAGTTCAACCCATCTTTAGTGAGCAGAGTTTGCTGCACTCCTTTCTCATCTACAAAATGCTCCATTAGCTTCCTCAGTAGGCAGTTCAATGTACTGAACTGTTTCCCTCCTGCTGAGTAGGTTTTTCTTAGATGCAAGATGGGGATTAAGTTAGTTGGCTGCAGAATTAATGCAGCTGCATACACTCCTGCTCATCCCATCACTGACCCTCCCTGACATGAAAATCACACTCTGTTACCCACTTAGCACCCATTTATTACTCTTTCTTTGGAAGAATTCTTCTCATTCCTCCTCTTAAACCGGTATTGTCTGCATATTGGGATGAGAATATATATTAAAAGAGAGATTGAAGAAGAGAAAAAAAGAGATGATGCTCATGTAAATCATGTGTTTAACGGTCTTAGTCCACAGTAGACTCAAATGTTTATGCCAACACCTCACATGCATGCAGTGCTTAGAAGATCCTGGGGTAACTGTGGGCAGCTGCTTAAAAGCTCATTTTTGCCCTCTCTAACCCCTGCACTCCTTTCTGAAGGCTGGTTACTTCTGCATTTTCAGAGCTGTTCAGCAGCTTCCTGAATTGATACCAGCCTTGAAGGACAGCATATCCCAACTGGGCTCATGTTTTTACCCAGCCTCTGATTATTCTCCTTTCTGCCATACCTGTTTTCCTTCAGTCTTGGAGGAAAGAGGTTTTCAATCTGGAAGCGCCTGACTTTAACTCAACAGTTGTCAGGAGCTGTTGGTAGCGACAAAGGATCTTCCCTGTCATGGTTAAAATGGATTTATGCTGCATTCTAATAACTGCCTGATAAAAACAGACTGTTCTCTTCTGAGCATCTTGACCTAATGTAGATGATATAACACTTTGGCAAATGCAAAATTGTGTTAACCACTCTACAAATCCAGAAATCCGCCCCTGTTGTTGCAGCTACAGTATCATGTTCAAAAGGATTTGAGTTCTTAAACTTTGTTCTGTTCTCTGAACAGGATAACATGATCTCACGGGTAGAAATTCTCCTTCTGAGACTGGCTGGCACAGGTCTCTACTTTCAGCTTTTTATGGCATTTCTTTATCAAGTGTCCAGGAGATTTAAAATAGTTTTGAGCTCTTTGTCAAAGTCATCTAGTACAAGCTTAGTAAACCTCCTTCATTTGGCAGAACCAAAACAGTAGAACCCAAAAGAGGGCTGGTTTATTTGAAGGCTGGCAGGGGCAGAACCCTCCCTGTCATACCATTTAATATTTGCTCACACAGTATTATATGAAGTCAAATCAAGATCCTGCTGCAGTTCTTTTGGATCGAGCTCTGTCTTCACCTCTGCCCCTCTTTAAAACATACACACTCTAAGGCAACTGATGGATAACAAATATACAGACTTCTGCTTCTGAAACCAATGAGAACAAAGTTGCCTTTTATCAGACTAGAACAGTTTCAAATATAGCCATGTTTGCCACTTGAGGACTTAATACTTCTATACACTCTGGGTAAGTATTAATTCAACCAGCCCTGTGTGACATGTACAGACATAAATTTCAAACACCTTAAATAACCAGCCTGAAGCAAATTCATCAGCCTCAGAGACTTTATGTCACCATAAAACTTGCATAAGGTGGGGTGACAGCTGGCCATAAGGATCTCATGTGCACTAGAACAACCCCTTTGACTTTGTTCCTCAGTGTCCATCAGAATGATGCCAGCCCACTTGGATTCCTGCATGGCAAAGGCTTTCCACACATTTATCTTTTCTTTTCAAATAAGCAGAAGCTTGCCAAGGTTTTGGACCGAGCTGCTCATCAAACAGAATATTGAATGGATTTTGGCCTTGCTTGTCTCTGTAGAAATGCCTCTTTCCCCAGAGAGCCTGTCACAGAGCTTCTGCTCAACTGTCCCAACAGTAACATCATGTAGTGACTGAGGAGCTTCTTCAGGCTTCTGCTTGCTAATATCATATAAAAACTGATTGAGAAAATATTTAAATAGCACAAGATATAAAGCACATATTCCCTGGGGAATTTACATCCCAGTCTAATCTGGTCAGTTGAGTATGTAGAAGAGGAAAGGGGGAAGGACAGGAAAGAAGGCTTGTAAACTTATACTTACTTCTTATTTCTCTGTATTTTTTAAATCTTGAGTACCTTTAAGCCTGCACTTACCTCTTTTTGTGACACTTCCTAGAGAATGAAAGCTAATATTGCCTAATTTCACATATTTGTTGTTAACACTAAGCACTGTGAGATGCCCAGGTAGCACATCAGAGGTACCTAATTTTGCCATACAGTCTAATTTCCCTGAAATAGCTCAGCTAAGCTAGTAACTAGGGGCAATAGCCCTGCTGGTCGTGGCAAACCCACTGAGCAATTCTGCTTTTCATTTACTGCACTCTTGACTGTCTGTGCTAGTGTGTTACCAGGCATTCTGGAGAAAAACAGCACCAATTTTCCATACCATCTAAGGAACTCAATTGGCTGAACTGTGTGACAAATCAGGGCAGATTAAAGTCAAGCTGGTCAAATTCTGCCATATTGACATCTGTACAAAAAAAACCCCATGGCATCTCTGTGTCCAAAAAAAGGCATCATTTGGATCACAGTCACAACACTCAGATGCAAGAATGAAAAAATCCCCAGTGTTAAAGCCAAAGGAAGACTCATTTTTGAGCAGAATGAGGCTGGGGCTTTTCTGCTCTGTTGAGGTTGTAATTACAGCCTCTCAAAACTTGCGTGACATTGCTAATTTGAGAGAAAATGGGACACTGATATCTCTAAGAACACTCAGGGCTGGGATTTTGATTTTGAACTCCATATGTATCAGCAAATCAACTCTGTGAATATTAAAGTCATTTAGTAGCTATATATAAGTAATTACAGAAGCCATTCAACAACAAAAGATGGGGAGATATAAATGTCACCCTCTAAGGAAAATGTAGATTTCAAACAAAAGAGATGTGTTGGATTTTAAGATTCCTGAAAGTCAAACTGACCATCAAATTTTGTCATGAAATCATGAAATTGTATCATTCAACACTTTTCAAAGAGCAGCATTTTTAACTAAATATCTCTGACCTACAGAGGAATCACTGTTAGATGCTGTCCTCCATTTAAAATACAGATCTTGTCATTTGATACATCCTATTTTATTTCATATAGCTTTGTGCTATGAAAAGACCCAGCTCTTTGCCTTAGAGGTTTGATTGTTGAGTGATTCCTCTGAGTTTTGGGAAGCTATATGCAATATTCCAATATTAGCATAAAAGAGAGGCAAATATGCCCTAAGCACCCATTGCAAATAAGTATTTACTTATGGTTCGGGCAGCCTAATTGTGTGAAGACACAGTACTCCCTGGCACAGAGTGTCAGAGTATGTTCCTATCCCACCCCATCAGCCCGCAAGGGTGCCTTTCACCTTGCAGTGCCACAGCTGAAGTTCCCAGTGAAACTGGACAGGTGCCACATGTGAGAGATGCAGGAAAATAAAAAGGCGTGTCTTAGGCAAGCCTGTCTGAATTTGTCCATCACTCTTGTCTTTCTACAGATGCTTTAACTTTTTTGGGTATCTGGGTTCCTACCATGGATCCTGGGCATCTTTTGTAAAATGCCCTTTAACGCCAGGCTCTTAGGATGCTCATCTGACTGAATTAGCCACTGGTCTGTGTGCCAGGCATTCACACAGGAATGAAGAGACCTTGTCTTAGCCTTTAGCTCCATCCTTTTTCCCTCCCAGGAGATTATTGCCAGCTCTTTCTCAGCATCAGTGAGAGATGAGGGTGCCTTGCCAAATAGGACCTGAAAACTTTGGTACATTGCAGTGATGAGCTTTACCAAAAGCTAAAAGAAACTAGCTGAGGCTTCTTTCCTCTTGCAGGTGATAATACCCCACAGCAGAAACACAGGAGCAAACTATTTAGAAAGGATGTTGTGGAAGGATCTGGAGTTTGGGGGGCTTCTGAAATCATCTCTTGCTCTGTGTAGGCACTCTCTTGCTGATATGCTTAGCATCCCTTGACACCACCTGTGCTCTGGCTCTTTGGATGGAAATGAAGATGTTGGTGCTTATCTATCGATATCTAATTTACAGAAAGCTTTCAAACTTTCCATTCTCAAGAAATAGTAATGCAGAGATTTGGTGTCCAAATAAGGGTGGTGATGGAGAGAGAAGACAGATGAATTAAAAAAGAGTTTATCTGATATAAATAAAAAATTGAACAAATTCTCATTTATTTATATCTATTTGAGACTCCCTCAGCAGCAAGGTGCAAGCATTAAATACAGAGGAGATGGCAAGCAGAGGAGAAAAGTAAAAGAGTTAAATGATAGCAGTGATCAGTATTTTAGTGTATTCCTTCTACAATCTAATAGATACAAATAAAAAAGGCCAGACACAACACAAATATTTCCTATTATGAATAAACGAAAGTCACAATTGAATCTGTCATGCTTGTGATATGAGAAACGGACAATATTCCCAAGCTGTTGCCATGATGGCACTTGAATGCAGTTTGTACTTTGTTTGTGGAGCCGAATCAGAAACCCTTTCTCCCCTCCCCTTTCTCGCTTTTTTTTTTTTTTTTTTTGGCCCAGCATGTGTAATTCTTCTTCATGGAAGCTCGAAATGGCTGTGGAGCAGCTCAATATTCCATTTATTTTATTTATAAAATAAATTCAAAGCCTGAAAAGATGAAGTAATTGACTTACTGGGATGACAGTTAAACCCACTAAATTTAATCTTATCCTCTCAAGTACAACATATCGCGCTTACAAATTATCACCCTGCACCAGACAGGCCTGCTCTCTTCACCTAATCCAAATGGAAATGAAGGCCTCTGTTATTGTATTATCTGACTTTACTATCAGCATTAATCCGGCTTAACTCACTTAATGATGCCACTTGTGGCACTATGAAGGCAGCAAAGAAGTCTATAAACTACTTCCATTAAAATGCAAATCTGGCCCACAGAGAAAATAAGTGACACAAAAGTAGGAGAATTCGGCCATACAGTGTATTAGCCTCTTGCAGCACAGAACTGATACAAGTATAATAACTGATGCTGTGATTATTATTCTAGCTGTGGATTTCCAATGAAAGGAAGCCAGTCTACCACAGAACGTCACAAAAGTGCTTCAACAAGCCAGGGTATTTAATTTCTGAAGAGATTTATATTTTTTGTTGTCAGGAAATGAACAAATACTTATCAATGTAAAAACTGCTATCTTAAATCTTCCTGCCAGGTTTTTCATACTGATATTATTTGCACCCTATAACACAGGAAATGAAAATCTTCTGTGCCTTTCACATCTCCACTGTATCTTAAAATTCTTTAGTAACAGACTTGCTTCTTTTTTTAACCTCCTTCTGTAAACATAAAAAAAAACTTTTATGGATTAAGTATAGGGAATTACTAATGCCAAAATCCCAACCCCAAATTCCTTCTCCTGAACATTTCTGTTTGCTGTTAATTTAATTATTTTAAAGGGAATAATAACATCTGTTTTATGGGAAAGCCTGATTTAATTTTAGTGTAAAGCTACTCACATTTATCTCTACCCCTCTCCTCCCTCACACACACACACATGCACACACACATGCACACTGGCATATTCTGCCTAGCCATCCCTTTGTGAGAAAAATCATTAATGCCTCCATTACTATGAAAGAAATCCGAGTCAAAACACGAGGATTTGAGTCTCTTTCAATGTCCCTTGAGTTCAATAGTTTCCTCTGCCTTGATAACCCTAAGACTTCATTTCTGGCTTTGGCACAGGGACAACATGCATATCTACAGGGAGACACAGGCACAGAGCTCCTACTGCTTAAATCAACATTTTTCTGGAGACTTTGATAGCAAAATGTAAATGCAAGAATTTGGTCCAGCATACTTTATGTGCAGGGTGTTAGATGTGTGATGCCCCCTCGCTTTTTCTCGGAGAGCTTATTACTAATAATATTACAATTAGAGATGAAGCCAAGCTCTGCCATTGGGATTCGTGTTTCAGTCTCGCACGTGGGAATTTGATTTAGCTCAGTGTGCTGAGAGGAGTAGCAATGAGATTCAGGTTTGCACCGAAGTTTGGATGATGAATCCTCTCTGAGGCTGAAGAATGTTTTGATCTGGAGCCCTGGTGTGCTCTCTGACAAAGACCTATTCTCTCTCATCCCCACCCACATGCTTACCCCACCCGGAGCATGACTTGTTGGGATGGCCGTTCAGCAGCAGACGGATTTGCTGTGATGTTCCTCTGCTGAAACACTGTTAAACTGGCTTTTCTCTCACCTGATGGCCACACCAGTGTGATCTGCTACCCCAGCACTTCCGCCTGGGATACACATCGCTGACCTCGGTGTCACCAGAGCTTCAGCAGTGGCTGTTCAATGCAAATGAAAACATCCACTTTGAACCTAAAGCCATTCTCTGTGCGCTTACAGCAAAGGGGGTTTCCACTTAAAAGAGGCCGACAGCTCTGCAGATTTGAGCAGTTTCTCTTTGTAGCTGTTCATGGATGCTGGGAATTGTTGCGGCTTACAGGGTGAAGTTAACCCCTAGGCACAGCAGATCTGGAAGTCGTGTTGTGGCCAAACAGACGTGCAGTGCCACAGACATCCTGCTCATCTGATGGGCTTTGAGCTGTTCTTAGAATGGGCAGCACAAGCAGGTGCCAGAAGAGAGCCCAGAAACTCCTGGCAGGGGCACTGCCTTTCACCTGCACATCACCTTGTAAACCCTGTGCCAAATCCTGAGCTCACGGCAGCAAATGATTTACTGAGCTTTACTCAGGTCTTGTTAGTAGGAAATAATTGCCTAATTTACCAGGGAAACTGCTTCAACTCCTGCACAACTTTGGTCTGAGGCCTTTACCTTCTGAGATGCAACGCTCTGTGAAAGCAAGATAACAGCTAGGTAATTTTTCTTACCACTACACAATGGAACTTCAGTGGGTTAGCTTGAAATGTCATTTTAAAACTGTGGAACTACTGAACTACATCTCAACATGAATGCTATTATTTAAATTTAAGTTGGGATTGCTTCAGTTTAGCTGAATGTGCTGAATTGAATTGGTGCAACATAAACAAATGAACAGAAGTTCTCAGGGGCATAGGGATTTTTGTGATACAAACTACCAGAGTCTGTGACAAAAACTGCTACAGATTGTCTTTATCCTAACACCGTAAATGACACGGGACTGGATTCTCACATTCTGTGTTTTGTTTTCCTTGCATCATGATACATCTACAGCACCTTCATGCAGAAGCTCACAGTTATAGCCATTATACTTTTCCAGAAAATGGGAGGCTCTTGGACTGGTTGAGCTTCCAGCCAAGTTATTCTGTGCTTCTACTTCTTCTAGTGAATCAAACCAAATACTGAGATATCCAATGAAATATTGCCTTGTATCATGAATGATACTAAAGGTTTAACATTCATTCTCCTAGAACACTAAATACACTGAATAATTAACACACTGAAATATCCGGGACACAAAGTGGTGTGACATGCAGTAAATCTTTTTGTTATTCTATTGTGTTTACTGGAGGCATGAGTTTTAGGTGTTTTTTGTATAAACTAATGCACATGTAGACCAAATCATACCAAATTTATACATTAAATTGTCAATCAAGTTTGCATGTGATTAATTCTAATTATAGTTGAAGAACAATCAAACAAGTACCTGCACAATTTTTTTTTCCTGGCATTGATACAGGTGTGATGATCTAGATGTGTATTTTTTATAGACTTGCTAACATATTTGTGGGAAAAAACAGACACATTTGAGGCCTTTTTGATGTCTGAAACAGAACCATCAAACTTTAACTAAATATCACTTTAATTTAAATATGTTAACCAATTAGATCATTAGAGATTATCTAATTCACACCTGTAGAACAGTGATGGCATAGTGAGAATTGAGAAGTGAGAGAAAGAGTAATATACCATAAAAGTGATCTCTGTGGTGGCATTCAGAGGCTAAAACCAGTCTCTAAATGGACAGACTGCTTTCAGCTGCAGCTTAAATGTAACAGATGTATTTATTTGTTAGGGTATTAGATCAAGCCTTGACCTGATGAAATAGCATAAATAATAAAATGTAATTTCTTTTGGAAAGCTCTGGATCAGACCAAACTGTATAGGTATTTTTGTGGGGTGGGAAGCACAAAACTGAATAAAAAGCAAAAGGTATAACTTGCAGCTAGAAATCTCAGCCAGGGGAGCTCCTGCAGTCCCACCTCAGTTCTGACCCTGCCCACATTTTCCTTTCAAGGTCTGTACCTGGGAGAGCTGTTCAGAATACTCTCACTGGGAAAAATAAACCAAGGAGTTCTAACCAAAATGAAATATCTTGCCTGAGCTTTCTTCTTTTGTATCATTCTGCTTTTATTGCTTTCTTTTTCCTCATCCTTAATTTAAGATCATATTCAGCTACTTTTGTGAGTGTGTTTATATGTATCCTATTATTTTCTGGTTTTATTACAGTTTAAATGTTTCTTAGGCACAATATTGAACTTTACTGATCTTTCAAAGTTTTATTTCATAAGGTTGGGGTTTTTTTCAAAGGAATGGGAATTCCTATTTTTTCCAAATCCATTGCCCACAAAAAGTACTGAGCCAGTCCAACAGAAATATGATTCAGTGTGAGGGTCACTAAAATATATCTCTAAGCAGAAGAGAAGGTGCTGGATTACTCAAATCTCCTTACCAGCATAATTCCAAAGTGTCAGGGAAAAAACCCTCTTTTTTGTTCATAAAGAAATTTTGGCTCTACTCTTGTGTAGCTATGTTATTTCTTCTGTTACTGTCCCCTTTTGTCATAATTTTTTGGTAGAAAATTGTTCACTGTGTGAAAGTTGCTCATTCATTTCTTTCAGAGGCCACTGGACAAGAGTCAGCAGGTAACAACTCACTGACCTAAAGACCTACCCATGCTCAGATAAATGAGCTGAACGTGAAAGGCTAAAAATCCCATTACCAGACCTTGAGCCATCCTGTCCTTAAGCAATTTTGCAATATTTCTAAGGAAGAAATAAGTACAAGTTGTGGATTGAGGGACAAATCAGATAAACCAGCAGTGTACCATTCTTCTGAAATAAATTTTTCTTGTATTTTTGCTTAGCTGTATTCCTGATGCAAATGAAATGAAATTAAGACATGCATGGTCACTGTGTCCTGAGTGAAATCAAGGCAGAGACTGAGGCCAAAACCATTGTTTTATTATCTTGGTAATGATGTCTATCCTAAATTATTAATATTCTTTTAAAATTTTTCGTACAGTAGAGAACAGGAGAACTGTTCAGGTGACTACAACTAAGTTTCTTTGAGAGATGATCTCATCTTTAGCAACCCTGCACTTTGCTCACTGTTTCTAAAATTAGCCAAACTACATTTTCCAACAAGATATGGAAAGTATCTTGGTATCCATAGCTTACTTTAAAATCTATACCCTTCAGGATTCTGGACTCTGGCTTTGTATGACTTGAAAACTCTTATGGAGACTCCTTCAAACTTCACCCATAACCCAATTTTTAAGGGCATTAAAAGTGAGGGAAGACAATCCCTCTGTGCACCTAGGAGAATTAACCTTCAAAGTCATGTTATTTATTACTTGGTTGGTGTTGGGATAACCTGTATTTCTGTCTTCTGCTGAGATCCAGTGGTTTGTGTACAAATCCTGAATTCACCTGAGCCCATTGGAATTCAGGCCGCCTGCAAACCATTCCTCCCCTGCGCTATCAGGGTCCGTCTAAACAGGGATCTCAAGGTGGTTTTTGGCTGTCTGATGTTGCTGCTGCAGAATGGACAGGTAAAAGCTGCCAGAGCAAGGGCTGAGAGTACATTTTCAATTAAGGGATGAGAACAGGCAAGAACCTTGGCTGTGAGCTCAGCCCTGCAGCCTTTTACACTGAAATGAGTCATTGGAGCAAATTGAGTATATTTATAAATATATAAATGGGTGAAGTTCAGCTGAAAATATATTATGCAGTTGTGCTGGTGAAAGAGGAAAACAATACCAATTTATTTAGCTTGCAGATTATTATCCTTTCTAAGAATTAATGCAAGGACTGTTTATGAAACAAACAAAACAGGAAAAAGTTTATCTTCTGAAAATGGCTATAATGAGATCTTTTCAAGGGTTTTTTTGGTTAGCTGAAGTCACTTGGCTGAATAAAGCATGCATTGAATAATCCTGCTGATTAACCTAAAATTTAATTAACTAAAGAAGAAAATATCATTTTCAGATATTTAACTTCCTCATTATATGACTAAATATTTTTTAAATACTATGGGGTTTTTTGAAACCCTCTTTTTGCATCTTGTGGAGCCTGGCTTTTAAAGTATTCAGTCCCCTAATTCAATCACACTGATTTCAATAGGATTGAAATCTCTAGGCACTTCTAAAAACCCCACTAGGCACTTCTTCATCTTTAAGCACCTAACTACCTCTAAAAGTCTGGCCCTTGATAATTTTAGAAAATGGTCCTTTCTATCATGCAGTTTCCTGCTAGCAAACTGGAAAAGTAATTAGCATATAGATGCATCCCTCAGACGGTAGACTGGGTTAAACTGGATTTTTCTACCTTTTAATAACCATTGGAAAACAACAAGGAATTAATTGGTTTGGAAATGTGAACTGATGGAAAAAGTCAAGCTACAGAAAAGTTATTAACTATGCAACACTGAGAGTCCTTAAAACCATCAGTTAATGAAACAAAGAAAAGAATACATTGAGTGAGAATTGATTTAGAAGTGAAGAAGACAGATGAAAAAGGAATTGCACTATAATATGATGAAGAAAATATTCTTGGAGACTGCAGTAGTCACTGCTGTAGCTGCAATAAAGTGAGAATAGTGGTCCAGGAAGCATCTCTGAGATGAAAGGAGCCCCGTGGTTCTGTGATGCTGCAGCATGTTCCCTGCTCAGGGCAGCCTCCCCAGAATTTACCACAGCCCAGCCCACAGAGCCAGGTGCTCTGGCAAATGACAGTGAAAAGTCTCTCCTGGCACCTTCTCTGATCCTATCCAGCCATGCAACACCCCCTCAATGCCCCTCCAGCCTTTCAGCAAGCAAAGGGAGAAAATCTTTTCCACACAGGTGTGGGGTGCCCCAGTAGTGAGGCAAGACATGCCTTTGAAATCTGTGGATGAAAAATGCTGTGTAAGAATGAGGATTTTTTTTTATTATTATATAATCCTCAAGGGCAGAATTTGAAATAGCTGATAGGAAGTGTTGCCTATTCCCAGTTTACATGAGATATCTTTAATCATATTCTAGTCAGAGAAAGAAATGACTGCAAGAGGAATTATAAAACCTCTTCCTTGCTTTCATCTTTGCTTTTCCACTCAACCTCACATGAGAGAGAGAGGAATCTGCAGCCAGACTCATTCTTGACTCACCAGGATTTTTCTAACACAAGGGAATAATTATAAAAGACACTTTTCCACTGAAAATACCTCCAGGTTCATTTTTTTTATTTGAACAGAACCCTGCTCTAACAGTATAAAGTAAATATTTTCATGGTTGTCTGCCGGGGGAAAAAAATCTTTGTTTTGGCTTAATTGTGTTCATACTCTAATGAGGTAATTGAAACACCTAGTAGGAAAAAGCTCTTAGTGGAAGCGTGATATTTTAAGTGCTGTAGCACTTAAACTTTAATGTAAATAGAAATGAATACAATACTGAATAAAGCATAATGCTTTATGCAAGTGTAATTCTGGTTTGTTTTCCAGAGTTTCTAAGGCTCTTGTGGAACCAAGGATGAGCCAAACTGAGGTGCATCAATCCAAAAAGTACAGCATGGAATGTGCAGTGAACTTCATTGCCATGCTGTATCTCAAAGCCCAGGAAAATGCCTTCACATGGGATTGCCCAGGAATCCCATCCTTGTGTGTGAAATGGAACTTCCCTACTGTAAGGTGCAAGTGCTGGAGAGAAGAGAACAGAATGATATTGAGTGGAATGGCTACATTTTCCTCTCAGACCTGTGTGAGAGAAGAACAAAACCTTTTACAGAGGTAAGAATTTTTGAGCTTTTACCTCTGGACTAAGTCCAGCTTGAACCCAGTGGCGCCTGGAGGGTGTGAGCTGACCTCTGTAGTGCTTTTACCATACAAGCCTCATCTAAAAAGGAACTTGTTTGTGCCCTCAGAGTTTACTCTGTGTTGTCAACTAAGGTGTGGGAAGTCACTATGATAAGAAAACTGCCTTTTAAAGTTCCTAGATCCAACTAAAATACTAATGCAGACTTACCCAACCCATGGCCTCTGGGAAGCAATGTAATAAAGGAGCTGGACTTCAATGATCCTTGTGAGTCCCTTCCAGCTCAGGGTATTCCATGATTCTATTAAATGTGAGCCACTGCCCTTGTGGAATTCTAATTTCCTGTACTGTAAGGTGGTACCTGACACATTCAGGCGGAGGAGCACAAACTCCCAAATTTCTATGAGTGAAGAGAACCAGAAGGTGAACCCGAATGACCTTGAAACTGATAAAAAGTATTTGTCAGTAAGGCCAGCTCCTTATTTGGTTTGTACCCATCTTCCAAATGGACAGAGATGCATTTCTGAAATCCTGAATGAACCCTGAGTGCTTGCTCATAGCCTGTATGAAAGATCCAAAGGCAGCATTTCAGTAGCACTGGAAAGCTTTGCCGTGCTAAGTCTCTTCTTGTGCCTACCTAAACTGAATAAAATTTCTCAGTGTGAGCCAGATACCATTGACTTTCATTTACTTTAGCAAGAGAAAGAGATTTGGGCTTTTATTTCTGAAATAGTTTCTCCTGGCCTACATTTAAAAATGTAATGGTTTATTCTGAGGATGTCAATGCTGCTGAAAGGAATGGTTGCATAACTTCTGTCCTTATGAAAGCTGGCAAATTAAACATCTTTGCTCATCAACTAAAGAAAAATAGTTGGGATGATAAAAAGAGACTTTACAGGGAGATTCACTGGATCCCTGTGTATCTTAATGGTTGTGGCACTTCCCTTTCTGCCACATGACAGCAAGGCCCCAGTCCAGTGAAGCACTTAAGGTTGAGCAGTGTCTTAGATGTCAAAGCACTGCTCACAGTGTGTAAAACTTGGCACACACCTGTGCTTTACTGGCTTAGAGCCAAACTGAGCAACATGAACATAACACTGTATTTGAATTCACTATATGCAGTTCTCAGTCCTGTATTGATCTGGATTCTGAAGCCTTCACTGAAGAAACTTCTAAGTTTCTTTTTTTATAAACACAAAATGAATTTGATATAGTTGCTTCTTTCACTCAGAGATTTGAAAATACTTTAAAAATATGAATGTATTGATCTTTCACTGTAGCAAGAGTAAGTAGTAGCAACTCATAAAACAGATGAGGAATCTGAAAGTAGATGAGTGGAGAAGAGAAATCTAACAACTGGATGGAATTGGAAAATGAATTTTTCTTGATTGTATTCCCATTTGCTTTGGGTTCAGTTTCATTAACTTTCTTAGAAGAGAGCTTTTGTCAGGAAAGTTTATGAAAACACTGTTTTAGTAGACATTCAGAATAGTAGCAGAATTTTTATTTTGATTTTGTAATCTGGCTTCCTTTTTATAAACTTTTTTCTTTATATATGCACACACATATTCTTTACATTCCTCTTTACATACTCAAAAAATATCAAGTTACTTGTATTGCTTAGGCAGATTAAAAGCTTCTAAACAAAAACTGAGCATAAAACTTTCACAGAAATAAATTCAAATACATTGTGATCTTTTCTTACCTAGCACGAAAAAGTATAGAGAGGCCAAGGGCTGTATGTGCATGGCTCATTTTTATTTATTATCTTTATTGCTACTGAATTTTGCATTTAGAGAGGGAAACTGTGAGGAAAGCATAAGAAAGAAAGTCCTCCATAAGGATTAGTGCAAGACAGATAGTGGTTTTTGTTCATGAATAATATAAAGATATGTCTTTTTTTTTTTTAAGAATAGAAATTGATTGAAATATCATTTGTACATATGTTAACTTGTGGAATTCATTGCATATGGGCAATATTAGAATAACATAACAATGAGTGCAAGACTCACTGGTTGTATGTGGGAAGAAAAGCTGCAGCCCCTTGATACAGGAAGAGAGTACATAGGAAGAAGAGCAATAATGCTCACCATTAAGCATTGGGCTTTGGAAAGAAGATTCTCTCATAAGCAAGTTATTGCATAATTCTCTGTTATGGGAGCTTCACACCTTCCTCTGAAACATCTGGTGTTAGAATGCAATAAAACACTAAATGAATTTCTGACCTGATGTGGCATGACAATCAATAAAATTCTTTTATTAGCTAGCTCTAGTCTTAAGAACTTGTCATAGTAACAGCACGCAGCTTTGCAGAATGCTAACTTGTGATCAAACATTCAATTTATTTTGAAAACTAAATCTTTCCTGCCTTATTGCACATTTCCTCTAGTCTAATGAGGTTAGCTCAGCATGCCTCACCATCTGCCACTAGAGAAACATGCTCTTGGGCTTGGTTGTTTAACACCTGGTGGATGCTAGATAGGAAATCTGTAGTGGTACGAAGCAGCTAAGATGCAACCAAAATTGCTTCAGACCAAGTAGTCAAGTTTTGGTTCATGTCCAAAGTCTTCAGCCATGCCTCTTTCCCTAAACGATGTTCCACTCAATGTCCTTTCTGCCACTCTACAGTCCCACAGTCTTTTCTGGTACGTATGTCAAAATACATTAACTCCTGACCTTCTGTCAGATATCCCAGTAAATCCAGTATGGGAATGCAGTGTGCATCAGGATACAAAGTCAAAGCTACTACCCCTGCATTAGGCATGCATCTGACATTCACCAGGTGATGCCTGAATTGTTGGTGTAGGACACAGTGCAGAGGGTTTGCAGCTCCTAGAGGTGCTTTGTGCCCCCACCCTACCAGAAACACTGGAACTCCGCTGGTGTGGCTGGGTTCAAGGGAAGTTGATGCTGCTGGAGAAAAGGCCAGGGCATCCTGGAATGACCTTGTGGGGCAGTTCACAGTGGGAATTCCAGGAATCTTTCACAGGCACAGCATACAGCTAGGATAAAGTCAAGAAAATGCTACCTCATCATTTCAGTGAGATGAAAATGAAACCCCTCCTGAGTGCTTGGAAATGCCTAACTCTGACATGATGCTTCCAGTAAGAAACCCTGAGAGGGCCAACACTGTGAACCCTCCTCACACTCCTTGCAAATGAAGCCATGCTGTAAAGCAATGCATTTCGATAGTGTGGCTTGCATTCCTCAGAGCAGCCTGAAGGATTTTTTTCCAAAGCGTACAGCAAAGCTTTAATGTGATATCTCAGTGGGTTTGCATTAAAAACATGTCTTCAAGTGCACCAAGAGTGTTGAATCAAATGTAAATGTCTATATGAGTTAAGGAAATATGTTTATGCATCAGGAGGGTTTATTTTGTGCTGGGTAGCACAAAAAACCAACATGATTTTAACAGCCATATTTGCATGCAAATGGACTGTAGGCAGTCTGAAGATATTTCAAGAATCCCAAACTTTATGCACCACCTCTGAAATCATTTCCATATAGAAGAACATTTAATTTGTCATTAATTAGTAATTTGCTGTGTGAAAGCCAGCAAACTATCTTGGCTGAATTGACCAGCACAAATATTATTCTTCTGGAAATGAGCTGAAATTCATACTGCTACCAATTTCCATGAAAATAGAATTGCCTTTTGTAGCTTTTATTTTAAAATAAGAATAAAATTATGCCAAAAGACAGCAAATAAAAGGGGTGAAAAATCCTACCTAAAGACATAGGCAGGAAAATGCCAACTGATATGCCCATCCCAGCAAGCTAAAAAGACATTCCATGCAAGGACCTCTTTGAAACTTGAATTTATTTAGGACTATTTAGAAGATACTACTAAGTGTAAATCCCTTCTCCTAGCATCTCCTGGAAGTCAGGGGAGATTTTGTTGTATGAAATCTTTTCCTCTTTGAAAGTCAATGACTGGGGAGAGGAGCAGTGGGGAGGGGGAGACTTGGCAGACTGCCACCATCCTCTTTCATTATTTCATATGTTAAACGTCCCATCTAAATCTGCATTTGCTTGGTTCGCCTCCCTGTATGTCGATGAGGGAATGATTGTTATTTTATACTTATAAATAATATATGTGCATTCAGAGACATTTCAAATATTTAGCTATCTTGAATTCTCACTTTTGCATACTTTCCCCTCCCTATATTCACCCCCTGCCTTCATGTCTGCAACCTAGTCAAAATAAAAGTCTCCCCCATCTCTATCTCCCATTGTTTTTTCCATGGTTGATTGAATGGTGTGCTAGGTTCAGTGAACTTGGCTACTGCTCCACCCAGAAACAACCTTCTCTTCTATACCAATTATCATATGAAAGCTACTAATGTCGTTTTACTGCAGCTCTGCTTCATGTTTCAGAATTGAAAGTGGCATCGTGCAGCCCACATTTGCCCAGTTGCAGGGAACAACCCTTCTCCCTTCCTTTTGCCCTCCATTTCAGTGTAAAATATTGGCTTATTTTTTGTTTGCTACCCCAAAGTCTTCAATAAATAATTGCTACTTCAGATACGAAAACAACTTTCAATCTGGGATGCTGGTGCTGTAAGAAATATTATTGGATCGTGTAGGACTTATCCTCTGAGGATGAATTGGTTATAGCAGACAATGGAGGGAGCTGGTCTCTTGGAACTTTAGAATGATGGAAATTTCTTCAAACAGAGTTTCAAATACAAAATTTTAAATTTCAGTACCACACAGCAGTAAAGGAGAGAGTGTAATGTGGTATAAATTTTAAATGTTGTTGACAGATGTCACTAACTAATGGTCTGCCTTCAAACCTTGTTTTGTATAAACATGAAATATCTTTATACATTGAATATATGCATGAACATAGATGAATATGCTGTTGGTATTTTGAGAGGTTGGTATCGACAGAAATTAATTTGTCCTTTACAATCGTGTCTGAGTGTCAAGAGAGATTCTTTATTGTTCTTACAATCTAATAGCCCCACAGCATAGGTACAAAATCTCACTCTGTGCAGCCATCAAATGCAATTTGAATGCATATTAAAGAGTAAACCAGTTTTCTGATGCTGAAACAATAGCTTCACAGGAACAGGTATAATTTAAATTATGAAAAGTATTTGTCCATGTCTTTTTCCTAGATTTAGTCAGAAGATACAATATATATCACAACTTTCAGTGTTCTTATTTTTATCATGTTTATTATAAAAAAGTCTTCACAAGAAACAACAAATGTTAACAGCTGGTGGTATGAATCTCAGGAGCAGGAAATACAACATGACTGCCTTTACTGGGGCTGTGGGGGAGAGGACAGTTCACTTCCGAAAGGAAATACTGGGTTTTCATTATTTTTACATTTGTTGTTCCCACAAAAATGGACCCAAGTGTTTTGAAAGGATTATAAATATGGTTGCAATTTGGCACTGGAGCTGGTTGCAGCCGCTGTGTGTTTGTGTCCCCGCTTGTGTGTGGAATTTGGCCAATTCTAACTCTGAGTTGGTCACAAGCAGCCAAATGGCTTTCAGTTTTCTTTTGTTGTAGCTGCATTCCCTACAGGGCAAAAACCTTTTAGGCTTTATTTCAAGGTACAATATGCTCCTCTGAGAAGATAAATTATTAAAATGCAATGTCTGCTTGTGGAAATTCCAGCTTTGCAAAGTTATGCTCATTTGGACTCCAAGAAATAACTGTTCTATCTTTCCGGGTCTCAGTTAAGCCAAGACACATGCTAATTTTCTTTTAACTTCGAAGTTCTGATGGTCTTAAGGAAATGTGTGTTTAAAAGGAAAATGCAATCTGCTTCACCATGGAGGAGTCAACACATCTGGTGTAGTTAATCTGGAAAGCACTTCTTCACTAGCATTCAGAGTAGAGTGATTAGGTGCGAGAGCACATTTAGTATTTGGGTTTATGCATCATCACAGCTTATTTTAAATATTATGAGACAGCTGGAATAGGCAAAACATCTATTGTTTACCATGGAACTGCATCTTTAACTACTTGTCTGCCTGCCTAAAGACCTGGGGTGTGATAGGCTCACTCAAGAAACGAGTGGGCCCTCCTCCATCAACAACTGAGCAAGGGCCATTCCTGCTGGTGTCAGGCAGAGCTGAGGTTACAAAGCCAAACAGGTTCCTAAGACAGCAAACAAAAGCACCAGACTTTCCTGAGGTCATGATGGAGCTCAAAGGGCAATATGAACTGCAGGTTTGTGTAAGCAGCTGCCTCCCTTGTTTTCCAGATCTTTAATATTTTGTTCTTTGCCAGGTTATCTGGGTGTTCATCTTTCTGTTACATCCTAGGTTATTGCAGTTACTAAAGAAAATGTGTATTATCACTTGGAATGAAATATATGTTCACATACAGGATGAATGTATGGAGTGATATATGTGTGTGTGTAGATAGCATATAGTGAAACAAACAAGCTAAAAGGAGCATTTTGAGACATTTGAGAGTGTTAATATTGATTACTAAATAGATTAAGAGACAGCTACAAGAGGTTTTGTCAGGAGATCAAACCTTACCTGTGTGACAGTGTTAATAGCATGAGACATGAACATTTATCAACAAAACAGTTTCAGCTGCTTGGCAAAAAGCATTGCATCTCTGAAGTGTTTTGTCATACAGCTTCCTCCCACCTAACAAATCATGGTGTTGTTCACTTAAACTTGCTCATGTCAAGGAGAAGAATGTTTCCAGCAGGAGGCTGTAACAGTAAAATTCTTGATTAAGGATGTCTTCAAAGATATTTTTTATTTAGAGTGCATAATTATCACATTGTTGATAGAAAGGTGGCAACAAGAATGTTGGAACCAGCTGGGTTGGGTCTGTGGTCCATCTGGCCCTTCTTATCTCATGCAGTAAATTACTGTACTAGACTTTACATGGAATACAAAACCTTAGCACAGGAGATTTCTTCTCATATATTTTCTTCCAACTGTACATGTTCAGTGACTTCTCCAGGACATGTATGAATTTGAGAAGAAAATCACTGTCTATGCAAAAAAAAAAGGCCCATTAGACTGATAAGACTGACACATGCAGAACAGCCATTCCATCTATATCTAAAAAGTTTTTTCATGTGGATGTCAAGATCACTGATGGAAATCTTTAGGTGTGATTAATGTGAGGAATAATAGAAGCTTTTCTCCTAACCTTCTGTCTCAGTCCACTTTCCCCTTTCCAAGTCCATATTGTAACGTTTGTGTTAATAATGAAGAAACTCTTCCTTTTCCAGAAGTCTTGTTGATGTCTCTCAATGGAGACTCCAGTGAAAGAAACCAAGATTCAATGTGTAAAAAATAATTTTTTACACAGTCAGGATATGTTCAAGTTTTTTGAGTAAATACTAAAAATATAGGTGACCCAGAATATCAATTACCTTGGCATATGCAGTGCTGTTTAATAATAGTGTCTTACCAACAAATTTCAGTATTTAGGAGATTCTCAAGGCAGGTGACATTTGAGGAATAGTACAAAGATCTCCCTAGCTCCCTGATATAACCCCAAAGAAAATAGCTACAGGAATGGTGTTGGATTTTGAGCTATCAAAACTGTTATTCCTGTAAAATGACATTTTTGTTCTCATAAAAATGTCAGAATTTTCTTATTATTTTAACATTGTAAAAACATTACTTTTGGAAAATTTATATAAGATTCTCGTATTTCTTCTGTCTGCCCAAAATTTGATTTAAAAAAATTTTGATTTTTTTTTGTTTTCTGCAAGATGAATATCCTACATTTGAGCAGTCCTATTCTGTAGATATTACTTTAAAGTTTAACTGATCTGTAGCCTACTGAAAATTAATGCTGGGTCCATTGGTTATATAATAAATGCCAACAGCTGTCAAAAGCAGAGTGAAGCAAAAGGGGGGAAAAAAAGACAGCAATTGTCTTATAAGACTGCCTCATGGTAATTCAAGAAACATTCTGTGAATTCCACCTCAGTGGGGTATGAAATAAAACCCACATTGTGATAGATTGGGAAAACCTGGGGTGGCCCAAAGCTACTTTCTCTAGGATTTCTTCTTCTTTATTTTTATTTTCTGATAGCTTCCCTAACTCCAACAACAGTAGGAAAAAAAAAAATTGAGACAGGGAAAAATGTATGACCACGGTAAAGAAAAAAAGAAGGGGAAAAAAAATCTTTTGCAATATCAGATAATCTTGAAATACAATAATATATCTTGCAAACCTGTGAGATCTATAGCCGGCTTATAACTGATCAATTTTCCACCCAGGTTTACAAGAAGAATAAAGACCAGTATAGTTCATAAATCAACATTTCTTAGGGCACTTGTGTGTTTTCTGTCTCCTGAAGGTGATTTGAAAAGTAAGCTATAAACATCAACACGTTCAATGAAACTGAGGCATACTAGCAAAAGGCTATTTGTAGGCCACATATATATAAAAGAGATAATATTTTTGTACTATATACCAGGTAACCATAATTAGATTTTGAATTTCATTATATAACAATGGGCTTTTGATGCCTGTAAAAGCAGCAAAGTAATTTGATTCCCCATTTTTTGGCAATCTCACTGACAGCTCTATTTTTATAGAGGTGCAAACCCAAACCTTAGAGCACAGCTTTGATTTTTGCTTTTCTGTTCTGAACTGGCCACCGTGGAGAGTTTTCTCTGACTTTACACTGAAGTGAAACTGTTGGAGGGATACAAATGTCTGTGAGGATTCCACAAGCAGCAATATTGAGTGTGCGGGACTTGGTAGTTCTAACCAAGTTTTTACAAGGTTTCACTGGACCAAATCAATGGTCTGCTCTCTCTTTGGGAGGACTGCAAATACACAGCTAGGTGTATTCCTCAATATTTCCCCTGTCTTTTTAATTAGGCTGCCAGGAGAATTGGAAGTATCCATGGTTTTCCTGGGGCAGCGTGAAACACAGCTCTGCAACTGCTCTACCTGAGGCACCCAAAGGTTTGCAGCTACCCCTCTACCCTTTTTGCCAGGTGGACCTCTTTAGGATTCAAAGTTTGGTGGGAAACACACCATCCACAGACTGGGGTGAAGGGGAGGCTGCCACATCTGTCTGTGCAGCGATTGCACAGAGCTCTTTGCTGAAGGTCAGTGCTGAAGCTCCTGGTTTGCAGTAGCTGCAGCAGTGTCTGGTTTCACAGCAGGCCAGAAATTCCAGTCTGAAGCCCTCAAGGCTCACTACCCAGCTTAGCTGGGGATCTAAAGCAGCAGGAGTTTGGTTTGCCATCATTCAGCAAGGCAGAGACATGTGCAAACCCATATCTATCACCAGTTCTCTGTTTAATCCACTTGCTCATATTGCCTCCTGCCTTTGGCTGGGCATTTTTGTTCCCTTCATTGTACAGAAATGTTAACAGGTGTAGAGACACCAGCCAGTCATGGTCATCTGTGCTGCACCACAAAGAAGTCTTAGGAAAATATTTGATAAGTAAAATGGACTTAAAAGATTGGGTTTCATACCACTGTGTGTAAATTTTAGGTCCTAGACCTTACAATAAGCCTTTGGCTTTTGAATCTCCTTATTTTTCTTTAGACACCTAACTAACACCTGAGCTTAATTTTATCTTTAACCCCCAAAAAACAGTGCCCTACCAGGAGCAGCATTCAGTCACCCTGAGCCCATTGCTATCCTCCTTTGTTATAATCCTACTTTGTCTGGGTTCTTTTTTTTTTTTTTTTTTTTTTTTTTTTTGGCAATGTTAAAATTCCTCTGTATATCTGTTTAGGTAATTTCCTAAGATCCCTGAGTTCCCTGGGAGCCCCCCTCCCATTCATACTCATCAAACTCTGAGCCCTTAACTCCATTATATATCTCAAATTGAAAGAAAAAAAAATTACTCTTCGGCTTGCTTACAGTCTGCCATGAACACTTGGATGTGCTCTTTCCCTCCAGCAGAAACGGCCAGATCACTGATATTTTTGTGATGCCCCATATCATCCCCACAGAGTTCTGGAAGGCATGAGGAGCTGCCAAGGCTTTAAGGGGGACAAATCTTAGGATTCCTCAGCTGCTGGGCTGGTTGCTCTCTAGGTTACACCTGAAGTTTGAAGAGGAAATTGTTTTTTCACATGAGAAGGAAACATACCTGACAGTTTTGAATACTGAAAGATAGCTGTGGATAAGCAGTGCAGTAAGGTGCCTTTGTAAAGTTGCATTG
The DNA here is from genome assembly GCF_015832195.1 of Motacilla alba alba. Taxonomy (NCBI): domain Eukaryota; kingdom Metazoa; phylum Chordata; class Aves; order Passeriformes; family Motacillidae; genus Motacilla; species Motacilla alba. The sequence goes on from NC_052022.1 coordinate 8,649,124, forward strand.
CAGCACTGACAGCCAGTCAGTGTAGTTACTTAATCCAAGCACTTTTACAGTTAGAATATCTTGCCAGAAAAAGGAAATCTTCTTTTGAGGTGCATTATCTCCTTTCAAAACTGCCCTGGGGGCAGTTACTCATCATTATCTTGGAATAAAACAAATGAAAGATTTCTTTAAAAAAAAAAATTGTTCAATCCATTTAGAATCCCTGGAGCTGAGTATGTTATATTTCTGTGGCTTGATAAAATAAAACCAGCAATTAGTTTATGTGTATTTATCATTTATGGTTCTCTACTTCTCATTGCAGTTCATTTTGAATACCATAATCCTGACAGATTAACTTTCCAACTAAAATTATTATTATTATTTCCTGGAACTATGAATGAAATAGGAGAACATGTTCATTCTGCCAGATAGTATTTTAAGCTGATTCCCTCACAGCAGCAAAAACCCCCACAATAAAACAAAACAACAACAACAAAAAAACCCTGCAGATGAATATTCATGTCTGTATTCACTTAAGTGAACTTATATCATGTCTTCAGCAACACTTTCTGAATCTGACCCATTTTAATAAATCTGAGAGGAGATCAATACTCCAAATATTCCAAGAAAATCAGTGAAAACATGTAACTGGATAGAGAAAAAATGCCTCAAGAAGGCATTGGCAGGGAGAATGGCTTCAGGGTGATAATGGCACACCTGAGAAGCCAAACAGGGCAGAAACCTGAAAAAATCTCATCTAGGTGCCATCAGACCTCACAACAAACCAGGAGACAGAACACCTGTGCCATTTGCTTTACCACAGCTTGTGCAACTTCTTGCTTAGGATCACTGGTTAAAAAAAGAGGCTGGTTAAAAACCTGTTTATGGCAGGTGATGTTAATTTGAGTTTTCTCCATTTGTTCAGTTCCTTGGCATTTCACTTTTCTTTGGGTATGTCTGTTTTGTACACCTGGGATGGTGCTCAGTCAAAGAGCAGTCAAGGAGTCCTTCATGCCCTCGACCTCTTCTGCTTGTAAGCCTTTACTTTGCAGAAAAATAGTTAATTGTAACCTTTTTTCCGGAACAGGTTTTTGTTTGTTTGGGGTTTTTTTTGGAGTTTTTTTGGTTTATTTTGGTTTGGGGTTTTTTGTGGGGTTTTTTGTTGTTGGTGGTTTTTTGTTGTTTTTTTTGGGTTTTTTTGTTTTGTTTTGTTTTTTTTGTGGGTTTTGTTGGGTTTTTTTTAATCTTGCTTTTAGCACTCCATTGCCCTTAGTGGTAATTTTGTCCTTTCATACAAATTTCATCTAAGACAAAAGACCAGCTACTTCTGGAAAGCAGTACAGACATGGAGGTCCCTGGCTGGATTGCCTGTACACGTTAGTTGAGGAGACACTTGCACCTTTCCCTTCTGGCTCTGGTGGGTGGTGAATACAGGTTTGCAATTGTAACATTTTCCTCTAGAACTTGTCCATTGCTCATCCTGCTTTGCTGAATTTCAGGGGGCACATGGGAGAGCCCAGCTGTGCTGGGTCAGCAGAGAGTGTGGAGCCCTGCAGCTCACACTGGGGCAGACTGGAGGAAGGGATGGTGCTGAATGGAGAGGGATGGTGCTGCCCATGCCCACGACTGTGGATGCATGATGGGATCCCAGCTTGGATCAGCCTCCCTCTGACAGCAAAACTGCAGTTGATGCAGGGCCAGGGTACAGGCGCTGCTTGAGCTGATAGCTCTTGGCCTTCCAGAATAGGACAATTTCCATTCCCTTCTTGGAAAGTGCAATACATAACTTTTCCAATGAATATGCCTGGGCTATTTTCATTTTGTAATTGCCATCCTTACAAATTTACTATTTGCCATTTCATTTTCACTAGCAAGTGTGAACATAATACACCCAAAGCCTTTGTAGCTTGCTTTACAGAGGATTATTTCAGGCCTAGATGTAATGTTTGGGATCTGCAGTGAGAGATATGGCTTTCAAGAGGCATCCCGACACTGACTTGGCATTCATGTCCCACCTGCTGAATGCCAGTGGGATCCTGTCCATTGCTTTCACAGGCTTTGGATCCCACCCAGAGCATTCTCAAAGACAGACAGGAACTGGGAGTGTGGGCTGGATTAGGAAATCACAAACTGCTCTGAGAGAAGTTTTCTCTTTCATCAAAATTTTTTTTGTCAACATTTTATGAACAACTCAAACAAAAATAGCTCTAGAAATTAGAGTGTTTATATAGTCCTGTACAGTAATTTGTGGCATATTCCCAAACTCAATTTTTATGCCATAATGTCTCCTAAATAATTTTAAAGCTGCATTGTAAAATGGAGTGTTCTTTAAGCATTTTCTTTGTATTACACTAATTTACTCTAAAATCTAGGCTACACATTTCTAAAACTGTTGTACTACTTCACAGCAGGGGTATTGGTTACTATCTGTTGCTCTCTTATCCTGCTCTGATGTTGGAATTTTGCAGCAGTTTTTAATATTTTACTCCCTCTTTAAGCAGAATAAAACCCCCAGTGTCTGTTTTCCTTTGCCTGTGTTTTTTTTTGTTTCCATATTGTAGCAAAGCAGTTTTATCTTTGCCTTCTCATGTAATGTGTATGCTCAAAGGCTGTTGTGTTTTTGGCTAGAAACTCCTAGAGACTAAACACAGTTACATTTTCCCCATTTTGACCATTCATCTTCATCTGCTGCTGCTTACTTTTTCTGATAGCACAGTTCTTTTCTCTAACAAAGCCTATATTCATATGCTTCCTACTTGCACTGCTGATCACCTTGGGTGCTTCACAACCCCTGCTCCTGCTGTCATTTCCTCACTGACATAGCCAGGAAGAAATCCCTCTGCCAGGTCCCTCCTGGCTCTGTGGGCTGGGCAAGGTGGACTCCCTAACTACCAGAAAGATTAAAATCAGCATCTGCTACTTAAAGCATCTTGTATTCCTGTTGTAGGTTTTACCCCGGTGAGTATTCCAAGTCAAACAATACTGTGGTTGTGAATTGTTGTCTCGCTTGCAGCCTTATTTCTCATTCTTGGCTTGTGTCCTAGGATGGGATCCAGAGCAGTCGCTGACTACAGCGATACAAAAGAAAACACATCACAAAAGAAACATTTGCACAATCTGCTTGCAAGCACACTGCTCCTGTTGTGTGTTTCTGCTGAGCTGGCCCCCAAAATACAGGTAATTTAAATCCCCCAGGATGAAAAGTAAAAAACAAACAAGCAATCAAAGTTGAACTCCTCATAATCTCTTCCTTTATAAAGAAAGTGGAAACAGAAAGGAAAAATCTTTTAGACACACACTTTAAGTGCTCTTGAGTCTAAGTGACTGAGAAACATTTAAAAATCCTCAATCCTTGATGTCTATCCAAAGCAGCATTAGTAAAATTCTGCCTAACACTTGTCTTCTTACCTCCTCTTAAGAAGACACCAGACCTTTGTGCAAAGGAGATTACTGCTTCCAAGCCAGGCAACCTTCTTCAAAATCTGTGCCTGAAATCACTTTGTGGATTTGATGGTAAACCTCGTCTCTGGTACTCTTTACTGAACCTCAGTAACTACAGCAGTGACCCAGGCAGAAGCCTTTTTCTAGGACTACTAATGGATATCCTAAACTTGAGATGATACCCAGGATTTTCTAACCGATTCAGTTTCCCAGGAATTGTTCCCAATCAATTCCCATGGATTGTTTCCCCATGGAAGCACAGAAAGATTTATCAGCTCCCAAGCCGGTGTGTCCCCATCTGTCCTACCACTGTAGAAGGAAAACAAGAAAAGTCCAGCCCCACTGAAGCCAATTGGAGTTTTGTTTAGAAATGGTCTTCAGGAAATGGCAAAGGGACATAGTAACAGTTCTAGTTAGCAGCAGAAATGGAAGGAGCTAAGAAACTTATTATTAGCATTTTAATTATTATTATACTTTGAGTAACAACGAAAATAGATAGAAATAAGACTAAGAAAAATGATGAGAGGAGATGGAAACAGAAGTTGTACAGAAAATTATTTTTAGGGAGAATTGAAAGCTGTAAGAAATTGCATCTCAAGATGAAGGCTTGTGTAGAGAGAGGAGAGAAATGGCAGGAAAATTAAAGATAAATTAAGGAAAAGTATTCTAAAAAAACCCCAGACATTTAAATGTACCCAATGGAAAAGGAAGAATGCCAAAATAGGGTAGCTATCTTAAAAAAAAAAAAAAAAAAAGGGAAAGCATGAAAAATAGGAGGTGAGATATAGATTGGATGACTGGCTATTCTGGCACTCAGTCCGACACCACATTTTATTATTATTATTATTATTATTAGTAATAGTCATAGTAGTAGTGGTAGTAGTATTGTAAGTACCCTGGTCTTTACTTATACATACATCTCTGAACATAGAGTGGCAGAAGACACCACTGGCAATTTCAGCATGCCAGGATTTTCTGAAGGGGGAGAACTGGTGTCTTAGAGTTTAAGCTATTCCCACTTAGATTTCGGCTTAGGTCATTTGTGGTACAGAAGAACTTTGGAGTTTTTTACTGTATTTCTGCAGTTCAGTTATCTTTGCTACTCCAAATGGGATAGATGATACAAATCTTAATCCAAATGTAACAGAGAGATTTTGGTGTTTCAAGTTTCCTTCCCCCAAGACAAACAGTATTAAAATTATGCATTTTTTATATACTGGGATTCAGGAATAATGCTGTGTTTTCACTGTGTGTCTGGTTGCTTCTCTGCCGTGGGCTCTTGTCTCATCACTGAGGGTTTAGTGGATGAATGTGAGCCTGTTTGCTCTGTTTCCAGCCCCAGTCCTGTACTAGGGGAGGACAGTGCATCGCTCAGAACATTTGCCTGGGGTCAGCAGCAATTCCCGGCTCTGCTGCCAGCTGCCCCACAGGCAGGTCCCTTTGCCTCTCCAGGACAACTGCCTGTGATGGGAGCAAACATGTCAAGGCTTCTCAAACTAAGGGGAGTCAAGTGCATTTAGCCTCCCCCAGCGCAAAGCTCTCAGGTCTTGGTGGCACTGGGCAGTGTTGAGGCCAGTGAAAAGGCAGCAGCAGAGCCTGGCTTTCAGCTACTGAAATGTCAAGGGCCAGGGCTTGGGGTGAGAGGAGCCCACTTGGAAGCACAGCTGTGCAAACCGCTTCACTGACCTTTGCAATGTTCCTTGCTGTGCACTTGCTTTTTCCCAGCTCAGCTACATCTCTTTTGTTCCAGCAATGCTGCTGCTCAGCGCTGAGCTGGGCCTGGTGCTTTGTTAGGTCTCTCCTTGGTTCTGGCACCAGAAACACTTTGTTTCCCTCTTATCTGGCCTTCTTGCTTCACCTTTTCTCTATCACCCACGTTATTGTATTCCAGATATACTACCTTGGGATCAAAGCAGTCCCTCTCCACAAATATGTAAATTCTAAATTACCTCATTGTTAATCTAGGAAGCAGGAAGCTTTCCATGTTAGCTGGCAATCTCTTCCTGCACAGCCCTGTGGTTCAGAGGGGAGCCGGAGGCCTGGCATTATCCATCCCCGAGCATGAGCCCTGTGCTGTGCCAGTCACCCAGCTCCTGGTGGCTGTCACAACCCCAGTGCCCCAGGATGCCAGTATTCACCCACATCCACAACTGAGCAACACAGGGTACTGCCATTTAGAGAGGTGTGGTGCCAAAACTTTGTAAAAGCACCTGCTGTGGTCACCGCAGCTTTACCTGGTTACCCTGGTTGTCTGCCTTCAGAGTTCTTCTGCCACTGGCACTTTCAGTGCAGCCAAACCAGGTGCTCTGCCATGGTGTGGCCACTAAGTTCATCCCATTTGTGTGCTCCTGTTACAGCTGACTGTCAATTCAATTGATTGTTCACATGCATTTTCTTGTGCTGCATGCTTAGATATTAGTGCACCTAAGAGAACATAAGAAGCATATGCTCAGTGACAAATTGAAATGCAAGGGAATAAATTGGCATATTTCTTTTTTAAAAAGTATGCTTTGCTAAAATGGGTTTTGTTCAAAATTGAATACAGAAATTCAAGCATTTGTGTAAAATGTAGGCAATGGAATTATCTTCAATATTCCTTGATAGTGATTGAACAACTGGTATTGTTTTCAATATATTTCACAACTTGTTGCCTTGAAAAACTGCTTACTGGTATATAATATTTACCATTAACTGAGAAAATTATCTGGTGCCTGAATGGAGAATTATTGAAAGGGTGTTTATTGTGTTCTTGCTGCCTTCACTGGGACTTAAAGAGGCACGAAGGCAGCGGGCTGGGTGATGCCCTGCCAAGGCGCTGTTTTCATTTGCAGCCACTAGTGAGTGCTCTTGAATAGTTTTTCAAGGCAGAGAGTCCTTGAACCCCACCGAGCTGCAAAGTCTGGATCTCTGGGTGAATTTGTTGGAAACAGGAGAAAGAAGGTGATTTATAAGCGGGAAAATGCAGAGCCAGCGCTGTCCCCGAAGCGGGCATGATGCAGGGCCACAGCAGCAGATGGAGTGGCAGAGACTTGGCTTTATGAAGCAGGATTAAAAATAAACCAGCAGTGGTGACAATCTACATCTCGCAGTTGTTTTTATTTCTGTCCTCTGGTAATCCTGCAGCTTTGTCAGGAGTTCCTGTTTCAGCCTAGTTGTACCTGCTGTTACTTGTTTTGTTTTGTGCGTGTGTGCACACCAGCTTGCAGATACAGACTCTTAGGCAGGTAAATAAACAGCAGATTCTGGGTATTATCCTGGGCTGAAATCTGAGCCTTGTACAAACAAACATAGTTATAGTTGGCTGAAAAGGTCATGATTTATTTAGATTTGAAAGAGACAAGCTGTAAGTTACAGACACATGTAACTAAAGGTTTTTGGTGGGCAACTTCACCAAGTCAATATTTTTAGGTTGGCTGAGGATATTGTTAGGATACTGTCCTAACAATAAAATGAAGACTTTGTATTTATATGCTTGGACAGAGGCTGAGATATTAATTAAGAAATTAATTAATTGAGAAATAGCAACCATTAGCACTATGTGATAAAGTTTTTGCACTCAGCAATGGCAGCTTAGAAGATGTGAGAAGCATCTCTGGATGTGCTAAATCCTTTCTTCTCTGGAATAAAAGTCTGTACAACTGAGTGGTTCAGCTATCCAAGTTACTTAAAAAATTCTACTGAAAAGAAACAAGCTGTATTGCTTGTGATTCTTAGTTAGTCATCAGCAGTTAACTCCAGCACTCATTTTCCTCCACCCCCTCACCCTACACAATTCATACTCATTGTAATTAATTTTATGGCCTTTTTAGCAAAGGGAGACCTCTACATTTTATGCTACATTGCACAAGCAATTGAAAGTTGCAGATGAAAAAAACCCAAGCACCAAATGTTTAGCAGGTTTTTATTCTATTTTAAATGAGCAACCTATTTAAATCAATTATCAGCTTAAAATGAGCAGCCTGATCTAATTAGTGTTAGCCCCTGGTGGGTTAATGAATGAAAGGGAGGTGCTGGGCAGATGTGCTTTCCCCCAGGATATTCTTCTACTGACCACATTGACACAGAATCCTTCTAGGTGGGAGAATTTTATCAAACAAAATTATTGAAACCCAGAACTATAAGATGTAGAACTATTAAATCTGTCAGCAGAACAATGTGTTTTGTGGCTTTGGAGTCTTTGCTTTAGTTGTGTTGGGGGTTTTGCCAGATTTTTTAAGACAGGATTTATTAGTGTGAGATAAGTCATTACAAATCCCAAATAAATTACTTTTAGAATTAGCATATGAATTCATTTCTGCAAGACACAAGAATTAAAGCTACTGACGGAAAATGCCAGCTAAAATCTTCAGAATCTTGGTCAATAAGCAGAGATGAGCTCGTACCCATCATTTCTGTTCCTCTCTCCTGATTCTCAGTTCTCCATTTACTTAAACATAATGTCCTTTGAGCTTTATTATGTAGCCAATTAGTAAGTTTAATATAGTACATGCAAGTATAAAATATGATAAGTATCATTAAATGTGGCAAAGGGAGAAAGTGATGCTGTTGACGAAGGGTCTCGTTTTCTTATCCCTTTGATGCATTTGCTGACTATTCCACTGTGCATGCACAGATGTTTACATTTTTGGAGGATGACATTTCTGTAACCAAATGCTAAGTTGTTGGTAAATATTAATTTGCTGCTGTGCTGGGCTTCTAGGTTTCTTATTCTGGGGGTGACTTTTTAAGCAGGTGCCTCTGCTTTCTCCTCTTTCCCTGTGTTTCCTCCTGCCCTTGGGGGTCCACAAGGGCGAGTGGGTCCCACCAGGGACTGTGAGGTACCCCCAGGAGCCCAACTGCTGCACTCTCCAGGGAAAGTTGTATTCTCCTCCCTGAAAACTGACTGTTGGCTTTTCTTTCACTTTTGCAGATGTAATACTGGTTTTCTACATTCCCATCAGTCTCACAAATACATCTATATGGACATGAGAGACTATAAAATTTACAAATATTCTTGACCAATAACAAAAATATTGGCATGCTGGCACTTATGTGTTACTTGTGTATCCTCAGGCTCTGGTAGATGAATAATCAAGGCTTCCTAAATTTCTCTGTGTAACAGGGACAAATAGATGTTGATGAATTACAACACTCTTGAACAAACTCGGGAGTGTTTGATAGTAGGGGGTCAACTTCAAATGTAGAAAAACTCACTTGTTGCTGTTTTGAAACATTTTGTTTTGTAGCAGTCCACACTCTGTATGAAGGGAAATAGTCTGATGGTCATGGGCCACTGAGACTTCAATAAAACAAACTGGTTTACTGGAGAAGTTTTTAAAGTGCTTTGCTCAATGGTATGCACACATATCTGTCAGAAAAGGTCAAAAGGATTTTTAAAGCATGAGTGTGAAACTGTTCTTTTAAAATCTCCAAATAAGTGCATCAGGAGCTGTATTAAAAAGTAATAATGCAAAAGGAACTGTTGACCCACTTCCTCTTCCGCAGTCATCCATTTCTTTTTTACTTCTATATTATAGGCACTTTCCTGAAGTTTCAAATCTTATGGCTTTGTACTTAAAAGGGAAAAACTTTCATTAATAAAGAAGGGCTTGTAAATAGACTGATAACACACAATTACAAAATATCTGGATTAGCGTGGAAGATTTAAAAAATTTGTTAAGTGACCTTAGCATGCTTTGAAAGAGCTAAATAAACTGCAGAGTGAGTTGTTTGAAAAGTATATGAGAAATATGTTTTGGGTTTTTTAAACTAAATGCTAGCTTCAAGTTTTTTGAGGAGAATATCTGCTGCCTTTTGGGAAGAGAAACCACGAAAAATAATTTCTGAGGGGTTTTTTTCTCCTTTTGAAAGAAAAATTAGAACCCAATAGATAATCACAATTTCACCATGAGTTATTACAATGATTTATTCAATTAACCTCATGAATACAAGCCCTATCATTAAATAAGCTAAATTTGAGTGCAACAATTACAACTTTTACTAACTGGAAGCAGCATAAGTATTAAGTGTTTAAATATACCAATATTGGAGCATGATAATTTTTAAACATAATTACCTCTTTTATTATATTTTGATTAGATTAAAATTAATGCATTATTAAGCCATGATATGTTCTACCATCTACACCTCTGTATAGACAAAGATAGGAGTTCCCCCCCGCACACACCCATTTTTCTGGTCTAAATTAATTAAATTCCCTTTAATTATAATTTACTAAAAAGCTCCACTTTCACCACTATTATGTCTTTTGAACTTTGAAATTCAAAAAAAAAAAAAAAAAAAGAAAAAAAAAAAGACACCAAACCCTTAAAATGGTCTTTTGCGGGAGAACTGAACTGTCAGCGAATTCAGGCAAAATTAATTATTTCAGCTTGATAAACCTTTTCATCTATTTGACTCCTTATACAGAAAAGCCAATTAATAATGTCAAACATGCTTTGCCTCCGGGGACCAGCGGGTTGTAATGAGTGTGTTTACCACGAGTGGCTGTAGCGGGAGAGCCGCGCCGAGCCGCGCTCTAATCGCGCCACACCTGTCAAGCTGAGTCTCATTATCTGTGTACCAAGGGCAAACCTCATTTTGTCAGGAGTGGTTTTCGAAGAACTAACAACTGCCTGGGGAAGCATACAGGACTGTCGGCCAGTAGACGAGTCACTTAATTACCAATCAGAGCGGCAGAAGTGAATTCCTAATGTTCTTTAGTACCGACCCAGCTAATCACCGGGATGTGCGTCTCACCTTATCAGGGCACCCGCACCAGCCGTTCATTTCCAGCACCAATCTGATCCACGCGTTCCCGGAGCTCTTATAGGCTGCCAGGGATGCCGTGCTCGGGACACAGCGGTTCACCAGGCATGCGTTATCCTGCCATGAAACCCATCTGATCACCTCTTCCCCTTCCCATTATCAGCTGGTAACGGTGTGGCTCTTGGCAGGGGACAGTCACCTCTGTGGTGACCTCGGGGCTCCCTCTGAAGCATGTGTGCACGCATGCAAACAGCTCCGTAAGACAAACGCGGGGCTGACCTTGCAGTGGATTATATTTCAAAAGCCATGTATACACATTACCTAAGCCCCCAGAACTTTCCCATGGGATAAATAGTATTATCCTTGCTTTACATATTGGGAATGGAGACAAACTTCTGGCCTGTGACAAACAGATTTAGCCCTCTGCAGAGCAGTTGAGTAGTGTCCTTGGGGGGAACTCCTGAAGGGCTTGTTGGAGCTGTGGTGACCTCACTTTCTCTGGAGCCTGGGAGAATCTCTTCATCATTGCAATTTAGCATGTTTGTAGCTAAAACAAGTGGGAATTAGGAAATGAAAAAAGCCCACTGTTCTCCCCCTTAGGAGCTGATCGTGTTGGGCTCTCCATGAGCCCACTCTGAGCAGTACCAGTTCAAACACACAACATGCTGGGGTACAGGCAGGTTTCAGTTCCAAGTCCAGGTTCCTCATGGCTTTCACTGGGTTTCTCAGATAACTAAGGGTTGCAGAAAAGGGCTGGTGAAAACATCATTAGAATTTAAGAGATTCCCAGCCTAGATTATCGGACTATACTTCATTTGCTTTTTGCCATGTATTTTTAGCAACACTGGTCTCTATACAGAACATACTGCTGCTTTTAGAAAGTTGATTCTTTCTTATTCTATTTGCAGATGACAAATGATAGGCAAAAAACACCATGCAGGAAAATTTTGCTTAGCATATGCTAAACTAACTGGGGTGAGATCGTTCAGATATTCTGGAGTGCTAATAGATATCGGAAAATCCAAAGTGACTGCCTGCCAAAAGAGATTTTGCATTTCGTTTATTGCGAAATAGCTGCAGAAGTCAAAATCTCTGTTTATCACAAATGTAAAAAGAGCAAAAAGGTCCATAAACACTTAAAATAAGCAGAACTGTTCCTCTCTCCCCAGAAAAATCACCACCATCAAAAATGGTAAAAGAGATTTATGAGATGATTCTGTTAGGTGACGCATCGGCTTCTTCTTTCCTGATGGTTGGAGGCATGGAGGGGTGCTAGGCAGCACCTCTGGATATTATCTGGACTTTGTGTTTGGGACCAGTCCTTGAGTGATGCTGGGTAATTTTGGTTTCTTGGGTTTCTTTATTTTTAATTTTTTTTATCTTTATTTTGTATTGTGGGAGTGAATTGTCATGTTCTGAAATGACAGCTACACTTACCTGTCACCAGTGTTCTGAGCGATTAACCAAAGTAAATTCTCTAATTCTGGCCAAATTAATGCAGACCAGAGGAAGATGAGAACAGGAAGAGGAGAAGTGGAGGAAACTCCAACTACTCAAACATCTGTGTCTTAGTGTCATTCATTTCCCTCGTGCCATAGCTTATCCACTGGGGAGGAGAATATGGCAGGCAAATGAAAACAAGTGTAGAAACTGTCAGCGTAAAAATGTCCCCAGAGCAGTTTGTGAGCAGGAGGAGCTGGGACCAGGTCAGTAGGATTCTCTCCATGTGGATTCCTATTCTCTGCTGAACTATCAGAGCTCCAAGGAGCCAGCACAGCACTGGAGGCTCACTGCTGGGCTGGGACCCCTCTCAGTGTTTAGGTCTGGGGACACACATCACACCACATGGATGTTTATTGGAGAAACTACCAAGGAATGGTGGACTCAGGGGCTACACACCACTGCTATAATATTCCTGCCTTGTCCTGCATTTCCTTTCTTACGGTGCAGTCTTGCAAAGTAGTTAAACATGTCAAAGTCAAGCTTGATACCAGTTTTACAAAGAGTAAGGTCTAGTATTTCACCCCAAGTTAAGGCAGCCTTTGCCAATTTGCTGGTAGGGCTTCGCACTGGCCAAATTAGTGAGAAGCAGCAGAAGGAATCAAAGCAATGAGCTGGAAAAAAAGACGGCCTGGGATAGCCAGCAAAATAGAAATGAGCCTTGTAGCAGAGGAAGAAAACAGATGCTTTGTTTTGATTGCTCATTGTCAGTCTCATTATAACATTGAAGCTGTCATGTTACTTCAGCTTTATTTGGTTTGGTTTCTTTTCCCAACTTTCAATGCAGATGATGTCCTGATTGCTCTATTCTCAGGCCAAGTACAGCCTGACCTCTCCCTTTAGTGCAGTGAGTGGCATTCATCTCCCCCTTACGCAGGCAAAGGGTGAAGAAGAGGTCAGCAGCCCTAATAATTGCATCTTGGACCTCTTTGTTGGTATGGTTATATGATCCTTTGTTTTCTGTTTTATGACTGACAAGCTCTCAAAAACCTTCTGGCAACACTCAACTTTCGCAAAACGGATAATTTTAGCTGGGGGAAATCTCTTGGTATTGCTAGTCTTTTGTTTTCAGTGGAGGGGAGCTTTTATAAAATGTGTAATTCCTAATCCAACTGACCCACATCTAAAACTCTGAATGCATTGAGTCAAAATATTGAATTGGAAGTAGTTTGATGCAATCAAGTATCTGGTCAAGCCAGAGCAGTATTTTGGGGCAGATGTGGTTTGGATGCTTCAAGCCCCTGTGCTCTTTATGGGCCATTACTGTCCATATTTTTTATTTTTGACCTCCCACATGATAGTCACTGTGGGGTCTCTTGGGAAATGGCTTACTGAGAGGGAGGGGTGGGAGGGACACCAAGGTGTGACACCTGGGAGGTGATGGGCAGCTCTTGCTTGGCTCAGATTGCCATCACTTGTTACAAAATCAGCCCCCAACTAATTTATTTTTCTTTCTTCTCCTTGCTCCAAGAATTAAATATTCTCGGTCTTTCAGAGCTAAAATTCTCACTCTCTTTTTCTTTTTTTTTTTTTTTTTGTGCTGGAGGTATGCTTCATGTTTCCATAACAGTAGCTGAATCTAGAGATGGTGCTGGAAATTCCCAGGTTGAACTCAGTCTCAATTTCAATGCTATTGGTTGTTAATGCCTCTTTTCATTTTTGAGGGCTTTGGGAGTAGAAATATAGGGGATATCTAAGCCCTACATCTTAAATTCTCTCACTCTATGGGATCTCTGTGATCCCTACATGAGAAGTGCCTATTGCAAGGTCTTGTTGAGTCCCAAGAGAAGGGCAGAGGAACAGTAACAAAAGAGGTAATATTTGACCAAACTTTCTTAATTTTCAAACACTTGGACTTATTTTTCTCATTCTCTCAAGACCTTCAGGGAACTAATTCTTGAGGTTTAACAGAAAGAAGTGTCTGATCATTTGCTCCATATCATCCAGGCCTCAAGTCATACACAATATCCTAAAAGCAGCTTTGTGTACATATAAGAAAAGGAGCTGTTGCCTTTGTCACACAGCCCAGAATTCTGTTTGATTTTCTTTTTGCTTGCCACATTTTCCTTTAACCACACACTTAATCTGATGTGCATTATCACTCCCTGATCTCATTACATCCTTCCTTGAACTTGCATGTTGCTTGAACTGTCTAAGAAGGAAGAATGCCCTTAAGTGAGTCAGTAGCTCAGTTCCAGTTATAACTTTACATATTTGTCTGGGGTTTTTCAGTGTCCTTATGAGAAGCTAGGCAGTCCTGTGCTCATGTTATCTAGTGAGAGTGACTGGGCAGGGTTTTTTTTGTTTGGATAGTTGGTTTTTTTCCACAAAACCTCTCTCCCACATGGAATTGGAGCCAAGGACTGTGATGCTGTAAGGAGTGGCTTGGTGGGTACAGGGCTAGCATTTCTGGGAAGAACAGACTTCCTTCCCACATTGCTGCAGCAGTAAACCTGAACAGTAAACCTGAAACCTCATGGAAACCCTTGGCTTTGCTGGTGCTGCCTGTTTGCTTTGTGTATAGTCAGATGGCCTGATCCTTTCCTAGAATACTGGTTTTACTCGCCTAAACTGCCTAACTATCCTTGTGCTACCAGATGTACAAAATAGGGATGCTGGAGATTTCATAGCTCTTCTCTGCAGGGAGGAGATACTGGACACACTTCCAAATATGGAGAAAAATAGAGTTTTTTAAAAATGCTGTGGTATGTAATGCTAAATATAGGCAGAATGATAACAGGAAGAAGGTTCTATAGGTTTTTCCAAGCTTGCTGGCTTAAATAATTCTCTCATTCTGTATTTAATGATTGCCAGGCATGCTTCATGGCACAAAAAGTAATTTTGAAGAGGAGACTTTTAAAGTCTTTTCTCTTTTATCCAGAAATCAACAGAATATCAAAACATTCACAGTATCTTATTCTTTCAAATATGTAACACAGTTACATTTCTAAAATTTATTTTAGAGATGCTACTGTGATATTCAGGTGCATTGTAGCTCAAAAAACCAAAAACCAAAAAACAAAAAAAAAAAAAAACCAAACCAAAAATAATAATAAAAAAATCCAAACACAACAAGAAAAAACCCCAAAACCCCAACCAAATGGAAAAACAACAAAAGCTCAAGCCCTTAGGAAGTGGTGGAATTACGGATAGCTGCTAATTTGTGGGCACTCAGAAAAAAAAACCTGTGACCTTGGGATAAACATAGTTTTAACAGAAGAGGCAGAAAGGCAGATCTCAGATTGACAATAAGCACTGACCCATTTAGATCTCTATTGCTTGAAAACAGATCAACTTTTTAAATACTTATGGAAAAAGGGGGGGCTGGCTCCTAGGCATAACAGTGCACAGGCCAATTTCCAACACAAAGTTAATTTTCATTCTGAAGTTGATCTTTGTTAAATGATGCCAAAGCTAGAGGTTTGAGTGATGGAAACAATGCTGGTCTTGGATGAATAAAGAAGTGGGTGCCATCCTAGTAGGAAGCCAGGTTTTTACTATGGCTCTTTATGTGCAAGCACATAAATCACTCCTCTTGAGGACCGTGTGTCCTTTTGTCCTGGAGGTGGGTGCAGGATGCTCTGTGAAAAGCATCTCTCTGGCTCCTGGGGCAGCATGGTTAAAGCCTCTCATGGTGTCCCAGAGATGTGCTCCAGCCTCCAGACCGCCGGGGCCAGCGCTCCATGTCAGGGTCTGTCCAGTGTCAGGAGACAGTAGCGGGCAAACACACAGGGGAGACCAAACACTCCCTCGTGTGCCACAGGCCAGAGCAGCTACTGTGCTTCACCCACCCCTGGGCCTGCCAGCCCTCCTCCAACCACAGCTATGCTCTCCTTTAAAGAACAAAACTTTGGGACATCTCTCAACGGCATTGGGTTTCTAGAAGCACAAAGGATACCCAAGAGGCATTTCCAGAGATCCTTAAGTGTGGTTATAGCCCCGGAAGGCTCCTCTTGTGGAATCCAAATCCCGCTGGAATCAAGACCTTTTAATGTAGAAGAATGGATGAAATGAGCTTTTGGTCTCACACAGACCCTCACTGTGTGTCCTGAAAACAGTCAGTTGTGCAGTGAGCTGCTGGCTCCATACTCAGGTTAATCCAACCAGCTTTTAGGAAATACACCTGGTGATCTTATAGTACCAAGAGCTACATTATTTTTTCATCCATATATAAACCATCTTAAACCTATAAGTGTAATCCTACTTTTCCTCTCTTGAAAAAGACTAAATAGCCTGACCACACACAGTATTTTTGTTGCTGAAACAGAAATTACTTTGTTTCAGGTACTTTTCCCTTCCCTGTTTTAGAAGCAGAAGTCCAAACACATCAAAGCCTACCTAAATTTACCTTTGCCCAGTGGATGGGAGGGAGAGAAACCCAAAAGCCACAGTGCAGCTGGGATGAAGTGTGTGCTGTGAGCATGATTAAATGATTGTGAATGATGAAGATTGTTTCTGTTTACTATGTGTTCCATCACAAAGCTTTATGGAAAACATTCCTGGAGAGGAATAGGTTAACAAGATATTCCTACCATGAGCACTTCAGGTTCAGAAGTTCACCTTTAAATATGAACATTGCAAAATTTTTTTTTTACGCTCAAAGAGATACCTCTTTCTTATTTAATAAAAAATGTGCTCACCAGCCTGTGCTAGACGTTTCTTAGTCTGTCCTTACTTCTGCTCAGAGGACAAATGTCTGCTAATTCCATACTTGGGAACAATGTTGAAATATAAATGTATCACCTTCTCTGCACAGGTAAGCAGAAAGGAAGGAGGGCAAAAACTCAGGCCACACTGAAGAAACCTCCCCAAGGTGCAGAGTGGCCACTCCTGATCTGCCTCTGCTAACTATAAAGAGCCACAGCAAGAAAATGACAGGAAAAACCCATCAATTTCTCGATTGCAAATAGAGAGCAACACCAGTTTTAAAAGAAATTTGAGTGCTTAACAATGAAATTAGGTTCTCTGTGTTTGAAGCTGCGTTAAATCCCTCTGATCTCATATTCCAAGCAATAGCCAGTGCAATGCCCTTGACAGACATTCTGATGTTTCCTATTGGTATTACATCTATTTTTTTTTGAGGAGACATTTTCCACTTGATAAATGTGTCTGCTCAAGGGCAGACTGAAGAAGTCACCTAAATATACATTTTCAAGATGACTAGAAACCTTGTTTCCTTTGTACTTCCACTTCTTTTAGCCTACCTTGAAGCTCAGAGAAGCTGGATTTTGGGAGAGGAGAATAACAGTTGTGAGAATTTTCTTTTTCTTTGTGTTAGTAACCAGAAAGCCTGAGGATGGAAGCAGGAGTTGCAAGCTGCTTATGGAAACGCAAAAAGGTGCCTTAAAACAGCAGCCACCTGTCTTAGTGTACTTTTCTCTCTCATCTGTTTGTTGGAGTCTTTCCTGAAGCTGGGTGTGAGCAAGATGAGAGAGAAGCAAAAACATGTATTCTTTTTGGTTTTGGATTTTTTTGTTTAATAATCCTTAGGGAATGCAGGTAAAAATCTGTGTCCAAATTACAGGAAAAAGTTGACATGCTCAAAAAAAATTCTTCCAAGCCTCATAAATCCACAAAATATGTAAACATCTCTTCTGCTGCCCAGAAACATGTGAGAAAGGAGGGTTACTGAATGACCGGGAATTGCACTTTTAAGAATGTTTTGCATGTTTCCCATTATGTAATAATCATATGGGAACAAGACTGAAATTTCCTATGAATCTACACCATAAAATCTAATCCTGGCAATCATTTATCAAGAGACATTTTTTATGGAACAACATTGCAGACCTGGATGAACTGTGCTTCATCTGCTGTGCTTTCATGTTAACAAAGAAAAGGATTATGTTACAAAATAAACAAGTCTCCTAATGAATATAAACTATTCTCAACTGTGCTGATAACAAATAGGCCAAGGTTAAAGAGCTAAATAAAGCATGTTGCCCTGAAATGCAGTAATGACAATTGTGACTTATCATGATCCTTTAAACAGAGCTGCTCTTTTCTCTTTTTCCTTCAGGGAATTTGGCAAAAAGATTGGTTTTGCAGCCTCAGAGCTGTACCACTGCTACAGCCACTCCTGGTTTTGTTGGTATGATAAATTAGCTCACATAGGCAAGGGATCACTTTTGGCATTCATTAAATCACTATTACAGGCCCACTCCTTTTGCTTCTTGCTCTAGGCTTTGCCACCCACTTTTTCTGCTAAAGAAGCCTGAAGATCAGGGTGCAAAACTTTTGTGAAGAGTAGCAGGAAAGAGGCAGCAAGAATGTGCATTGTCAAACCTTGAATGTCTTCAAGGTTATAGCTATTTGATATATACTTTATGGGCATGTAAGTCTTGGAGGACAGAGCTTTGGGTATTATACATATATATATAGAAAGCTTTCAGGGTGCTTTAAACCCCATTTTTTAATAGTGAAAAGAAATTAATAGTCCTGCTGACGAGAATTCTGTTCAGGAACCATTCAAAGTACATGGTCCTGGTTCTGCATCCTGACAGCAGTTGCTATTGACTTCACTGGGACTTGGAGCAGAAAAAAAGGCTACACAGGAAGACCCACAGCTCTTATAAAGAGTTCAAGGGGAACTCGAACAGTGACAGTAAAGTTACTGCACTCACAGGCGATGTATTTTTCTCCAGAGCTGGTCTCTGAGCTGCGTCTCTGTTCTCCTGTAGCAGCCAAAAGCAGAGTGGATATTTGTTATAGGAGGAGCTGGATCACATAAGCAGGGGAATTTTTTTCGCTCTGTCTGACTCCAGTCAGTGCTTTGGGCAGTGAAGATGGATTATTTTCTCAGGTCTGCCCCAGACTCCTCTGCATGCTGGACAGACACTGGTAGCATCAGTAGCATCTGGATGCCACAGTAGCATCACCACGTGGCATGTGGCGCACAAGGGAGATAAAATACCCCCAGTCTCCCTCCAATGATAGGGATGAGCCTGATTGCACATAATCTGTAGGTGCTTCAAAACCTTGTGTATGCCTGGATATGATAATATTCCTCCTTTCCTACTCTCTGGCTGTCATGTCTCTCTAAACTGAAAATTCCTTAGGACAGCTTGTGACCCTTGAGTTACGGGTATCTCATACATTTATCCATGAGATTAACAAGGATGTCTGGGTGCTTTTAAAAGAATATCATAGTAAATATCTCTCTTTCTATCAGTATCCCCCACCCCTACCGAGTCTGGGGTAATCTAGTGATTCTAGACGGTCCTGTCCTGACTGGTTTGCATTCATTTTTTTTACTCTGTTTCATGGATAGTTCTTTCAGGTCAGCAGACACAAAACCAAATAGCTGTTTTCAGCAGGTCCCTTTCCTTTTGCTGCTGTCATGAACTGGCAGCATGCTTGGCTATACCATTTTGTGATTTACAAAGTGTTCTAGGAATCATCGGAGAAAATATGACATAGAAAAGGATATTATAATGATGATGATATGATTATAAAGATCTGTTTCTGCTAATTGCTTTGTTTGCAAGTTACAGGACAATTGGGAAATAACTTTGGAATTACATGAAATTTCAGACAAGAAACTTTTAGAAAGCTGTATTGTCTTGTAGTGGATTTCATTCAATGAATTTTTGGAAGGAAGAAAAGTCATACTTACTCATTTCAGTTTCTGGATATAGTATATCATTTTAGATTAATGCTTTTAACATTTCAAGGTGCCATTCTGGAATACAATGATCTATGGTGTTCATCAATTCCAACATCTTTTGTTATAAATTAAGAATAGTACCCCCCAACAGCTCTCAAATCAAAATTTTCATTTGAAATAATAAAAGCAAAGTGTGTCACTCTGACTGACCATATTTCATGTCCCCTATTCCAATTCTCCCAGCACTGGTGCTGCTGTCATTGCTATTAAAAGAGATGGCACAAAACAAAAATAGAGAGGTTGGAAAATGCATACAACACTAAAACACTAGGGTATTTTCTACCTTTTCTGAAGAATTCACCTGTAAATAGTAATCAAGATCAGCACAGTGTCCTGAAAACATTTTCTAAATCTCTCATGCTTCTTTGGAGACTCCAGGTATCTCAGAATCTGTCTGCAATGCCTGTATTCCCAGGTTTTCCTTGCTGATGACTGTAGTCAGAACTTGTCAGCTGGGCTTAACTCTGCTTATCAAAATTCTTGCTCCACTCCAGCGCTTGCACTGTAAGCTCCTTGTGGCCAATTTCTGTTACATGTCCCTGTAGGCTTTCAGGGACTTTTTTCTTTGAGTTGTTAAGCAGGAGCAAGGAATGCTTTCCAATGTGTTTCAGGTACCTTCCCTCAGTGGATCTTGACACTCGAGTAGTACTTCTGCTGTTTCTGATAATTTCAACCTGAAGTTGTGGATATTCACCCTGGTGTGATTCCACTTTTTCTATGATGCTCTTCTCCACTAGGATTTCACCCCTGGTGTTTGGTCACCGCTCACAGGGAGGGTATTCCAGCCCCTGCTAGTATACAAACAAACCTGGCTCAGGTCCTGTGTTTCCAGCTGGATAACATCACCCTGGCTACTAAAGGGCACTGAAGTACCAAAGAGTGTATTTTGGTAGAAGATGCCTGATCCCCTCCACTTGCCATTCCATGCTCTGGAATGGGTTTGAAGCCTTTCAGAGGACAGCTGGAGAATAACTTTCTCCATCAGTCACAGCATCTAGCCTCTAGTTGTGGCACCATTCCTGCATTTCCCTGAAAAATCCATTGATTTCTTGAAATTGCGGTAATCTGCATTCACTCCATGTTCTCAGTAGGGTTTGGATAATTGTGACTGAACTCTGAAATGCATTTCTTATTAGCCCTTTCATTTTAATGGAGTGCAGAGGCAGAAAGGTAGCATGAGAGTCTAGTTTTAACCCTGTCCTTTATACAAGGTTGTGGTTTTTTCTTCCATTTTACTCTCTTCACAGTTCTTGTCGTGAAGCTGGATTGATATTGTGCTGCTTCTGTTCTTATTTGGTATGTGAATGAGGTGTCACAATTTCATTGCCTTGTGTACTGTGTTCCCATATCTACAGAAATATCTGCATTTTACATACATCTCAGAAAGAGTAAGGATACAGGAGTGGAATACAAAGTATTTTATACTATCCCAGCTTACCAAAGTCTGTTCTGATGGAATTGTTGCCTCTGGCTTTTTACTTAAACTCTTGTAATACAACCCAAAAACTGGAGCTGATATGCAAAAATCCTGCTCAGCATTCTTATATTGTCAGATTTAAATAAACTATTAAGTCTGATTACTGGCAGAAGAAATTCCAGTTTAACATAGCTCTCTTTATTTTAAAAAAGGCTGACATATTATACCTTTATGCTTTTTTGTTTAATAGAGCTATCTAAATATACCTATGGTCCTCATCACCATTGTATGGAAGTGCTTCCAAAGTACTTAATAGGAATTACAAAAACAACAACCTCTTTTTCAGTGATGAACTGAAGCTCTGCAAATCATACCCTTTCCCTGGGCTCTTGTGCAGGAAGGTCAACAACCTTCATTTCCTTCTTACGCCTCTCCTCACCTGCCCTTGGGAGTAGCCATCTCCTTTTTGGCTTTCATTACTCCAGCCAAGGTAAATAATAGAGAGACCTTGTTATTAATGTTCTCATTTAAAAATCTATTATGGTATTTAGAATGATGAGGTCTGACTCTAAGTCAAGGGAAGATTAATTACATGACACTTGTGAAAACGGGATGTGACAGTCTTTGGACTGATACAAGGAACTGTCCCAATAAATCTGAGCTTGCACAATTGCCACAATAAAGTGTGCACCATGTGCCAGCATTCAAAATCTTCCTCTCGAGTCATAAGCAGTTACCAGGATGTCACTTACTTATCTCTTTGAGGCTTTACTATGGCAAGAAGAAAGGTATTTCTTAATATACATTCCCAGAGAGAGGGATGAAAGGAACAGCTCCTTGGAAGAAAAGAGATTGTTGACCCAACCTTATTTTTTTTTTCATTCTCTTCCTTTTAATTTTTCATACTCAAAGTAAAATGTGGGAATACTCTCTTTCAAACCTAAAACAAGTTATAGCACTTACAGGGCAGGTACTGCCCTTACTGTACTGTCTCTTCATCTTTTAGCACCTGTTGCTCAAAAATCTCTGTCCTAATGGCCAGCAGTTTTCTCACACTGGGTTTTGGCCTTTAAAGTCCCACATGGCCTTGGATTTGCCTCTGGAAAAAGTTGTCATTGCCTCCTTTAGCAGTTAACCTGCTAAAGTTTATATGTATTTATGTAGCTATAAATAAACTCTTAGTTTATGCAGTCTGTAAAGAGTAATCAGCTGGATCAGCAAATAGCAGCATGTGGAGCAGCAACAGAAATTTTCATGCCTCTAATGCCAGGGGAGTTTACCCCCAAAGTCCTGCAGCAATCTGTCTAAAAACGCCTGTTAAAAATTGCTCCACTTAAGCTTCATGCCCTTATTCAGCTGCCAGGTGAGACAAAACTAATTTGTGTAGCTGAGCAGGCAGGCACTCAGGGTAGGCAAAAAGGATGATGAGAAGGGGAGAACTGCCCATGGGTGGGAAGCTCTTTTCACAGCTATCAGAACCATTTGTGGGTCTGATGGATGCTCCTCTTCAACCACCACGTCCTCAGACTGCCCACTCTGCAGATGCTGACTTCCTTCTTTTCCCTAGTGCTGGATGTCACATTAATTTGTGCATGGCCGCAGTCTGACTCCAGGGGCAGAATCCTTCACCGTGGGGACAAGCCCAGCAGTTTGCATGCATTTATTTATTTATACACTCATCCGAGAAGATTAGTAAAGGTAAAGAAAATCACCCCAAGCAAAAATGAAAATTAGCATTGGTTTTGTTTTAACAACCTCAGGCAACTGAGACCTGGCTCCAGCCTGCTCCCAGCTGCACCTAGGCAGCTCTCCAGGCCCCCCCAGCTCTGCAGTGCCCCTGTGGCTCCAACACAGCCTCTAATTCCATCCCCAGCACCAGCAGTGCTCTGAGATGTGGAGAAGTTTTGCCTTCCTTACTCTGCTAAATTTCCCTTATTGTGTCAAGGGGAAGCTAAGATGAACAAGATGACTTGGAGAAAAATAGCTATCCTTTTAAAATCTGAAGCGTGTCACTGATCACGGTGAGGAAAGCTGCTGATACATCTAAACCTCAAGTAACAGCTTCTGTTGGAAGATGTCTGTTGAGCCAGACCTTCAGAACTGTGAAAGACAAGGTTTCAGCAAATTGCTTCTAAAATAATTTTGAATGCACTTCTGTTTGTAAAGTAAGGATTTACTGAGTGAACAATATCTTAATTCAGCAGCCACACCTTGCTCTCTTCTAGAAGTATTCCCTATTTATGAATATTATTTGCAGAAAATTAAAAGAAAAGGAGAAACCTCAACTACACATAAAAGTTTGCTTTTCAATGACAAGGGTTTCAGGTTTCTCCGTTGAGAAAGGTCCCATAGCTTTTTGTCCAATGTGGATGTTACAGGAACAGAAAGATATCAGCCCCTGATGGAGGGTAAGCAGGAAGGGAAGGAGATCACTGCCCTGCACAGCTCTAGAACTCATCTATTTGATATCAGCTTTCTTGATTTATTGAGGTCCACTGTTCTAAAAGCTTCACAGAATGTTTATGTATGAGACAAGATGAATTTCTGGTCACCACTAAGGAAAGATGCAGCATTAGGTGAGCACCTTCTTGCTCAGGGGAAACCAAATGAGAATTTAGGAATCACTTGAAAAAAATCTACCAGAAACAACTAAATTTTCAAATAAAGTTTTGAAGCAGTATGTAAAACCCCAAAGTTTTCTTCACTGGTTTTTTTTTTTACTATGACAGTCATGAGAAAGAGGAAGATTCATGGAGCCTTGCAGGGTGTGCAGGGACCAAAGATTTCCTGTAAGTGGTGGTGCTCCCGTGCAGCTGGGAACTGGGAGCAAACTTGGCAGTGGAATTAGGGTGAGATTGCAAGTCCATGTTCGATGTTATCTGAACTGTGCTCATATCCTAGCACAAGTTGCAAAGCAGAAGGGAACTTCCTCTCATCCATTGACCCGCCAAACCTGCAAAGGTGCCTGTATTCTTTAGCTCCATCTACTGGCACCTGGCACAAACTGGATGTGTGTGCTCACAAATCCAACTATTCCTGCACCAAAAGCAAGAAATAGCTTCCTACAAATTGCCCATCTGGTAGATATGATTATCTTACTTTTAAACAATAATGAATTATTATTTTTTTTTGTAATCTCCGTAGGGTGGGGTCTATAATTTCTCAGAGGATAAGACTACACTGGAAATGTGTTACTGGACTACAAATGAATAATTGTGTGTGTGTGGCAATATGCAGTTATCATTTCATGCAAGTATAATTGAAACATCATTTAAAAAACCATAATTAAGTCTTTAGCAATACCCAGGGGATGCAAGTTGTTTCTATTCCCATTTCAAAAATGAATGAACAAAATCTGACCAAAGAATCCTGGCTCCTTTTTGCCTCCTTTACTTGCTCTACATCTTTCCCTCTTCACATGTTGAAAGAGGCCATTGGGTTGCTCTTTCCTGTGATGGATTTGGGAATAGTGCTGGAGATGACTTTTTTCTCACTGTGCATTTCTATTTCTATATATATTAAGTTTCTTTATAATATTAAGTTTCTTTAGAGCTTATGTATAAAAATGTAGTAATAATAATTATTATTATTACAAGCAGGAAAAAGTGTAAGAATATGCCTAAAGCCTAGATTTTAAAATCCTTTTTAAATAAGGGAAAATGTATTTTTCATGCATGAAACACTTTTAGAGGTGAGTCTTCTCCAGTATATTTTTCAAAGGCTATCAGTTGAGGAGTGCTGGTTTGGAATCATCACTTACAGCAATTGTAGATCTGTATCCAGATTCCTATGGAGATTTCCTTTTCTTGAACTGCTTCTTCTAGATTTCATTTTTCATACTACTCATATATCACTATTTAGTGTGATGGGAAAACTCTGAAGGAACAACCCTTAGTAATAAAATAAAATAAATAAATGAAACATCCAAGCCAAATTACACCTGCCCCTATTCAGAAGGGGTCATTATTAGGGAATATACTCATTTGTATAAGTATACTTTTAATTAAACTTTTTCCATATGACTTAAAAAAAAATTGCCTGGTATAAAATAATAATGAAAAAGGAAACAAAACATAGCACCATTAGCAATGGCTTATTGTGGAGCAACTGCTAGACACCAAGTTCTGGAATAACTTTCCATAACCATTTTCTGATGGTTGCAATTTATTTATTCAGTTTTAAATGAAGGGCATTAACATTTATGAAATAGGACCAAAGTACACAGGAAATATTTGTTGGATAAGAAGAAAATAAAACCTGAAGGTGTTCCACACATTTTCAGCTAACATGATTTATACATTTGTCTGTTTTTAATGTTGAGGGAAGTTGGATTCAATAGATGATTTGTTTTCCATGGGGAAATCCCAGTTACAGCAGCAACTCAGTAATCCTGCTTTCTGTGCAATAAATGCACAGCTTGCCTGTGGGAAGCTGAGGAGAATGGGATTTTGACCTAAGCAAATTCAAAAGCAAAATCTCACTGTCTTCCCTCTGGGGCCTTCATTTTAGTTGGGATGGTCAATATTTTAACTTGTTTCCACATGAGCAAGGCAGGCTGCCCTTGTGAGTCGGCAAGAGTGTGATCCAGACCCCATGGATCATGGAAGTTTGGATCAGTCCATGCCATTCCTTCAGTAGGCTTTGGCCACAAACCAATTTGAGATCAGCTAACATGCAGGATCAACAATTAAAAGAAAAAAAATACATGTCAGTACCTAATGAACAGAAGTGGCAGTGGCAGGTACACGGGATAAGAACACCTGAGAGCCTTCGGCAGATTTGGGAGTCCATGCAGGGGGTCACAGGGGCTGCAAGGAGCACTGATGGAGACAAGGTGAGCTTGAGTCGGGGAAATATCAGCATCTGAAGGGCAGAGGGACTGGTAAGTGAAGCGGGAGGAGGTGAAAAAAACTGTGTTTCCATTTCAGTCAATTTTACTAATTAGTGGCTGTTTTCTGTTGAGGAGTCAATATAAGGTGTATTAATATGGTAATGATGTTCTACAGGAGCTGAAGCTGGCTGGGGCTTTGGGGGAAGGGAGACAGAAATGTTAATTAAATAATGAGTGTGAATTTAGCAGATTTACATCTTTGTAGCCTCCAAAAACAGTAAGCAGTGGGGGTTTTTTTCCCTCTTAGTAAATTTTGTATATCATTTGGCTAATTATGTATTATGATATGAAGGTAAAATCCATCTTGCTTCTGAAGTCAGGGAAAAAAAATGTCACATTGCCTTGAATGTGTCCCACTAGCCAAGAGCAGCCAAACAGGCAAGTGAAGCCCTTCAGCAGCCAAGAGGGGCCAAGGAGATGACAATCTCAAGCAGAAAGTGGCTTTTCTAAGGAATGGTAGTTATTTTATTAAATACTGCAGAGAAATGAGAATTGTATGTGTAACATGAGCTCTCTGCTAGCTGATTCCAAGTCCAGATTGACCTTTCTATAGCTTTGCCTTATTGTTTATCCAATTCTCTTTGTCTTGGGTCTCCCGAGCACCAGCATGACTGACATCTGCCAGCGAAGATACACTGGCAGAGGCACATATTAACCACTGATCCCTGCCCATCAAGATCTGCTCCAGGTCACCTGTGCAGGCTGGAGACAGGAGCACTGGGTGACACAAATTGTTTTGCTCCTGCTCAAGGACAGCCATTCTTCCTCTCCGAGATTACCAACCCCCAGTCCAGTCCAATCAATATCATGAAATAAGCTGTAATCTCTCCATGAACATAAGCACCCTTTGGGATGTGAGCTGGTCAATGCACTTTGATGTATTGCTCAAAGAGCAAAAGGTTTGGAACCAAAGTGCATTGTCTGGTTCCCAGCTCACAGATAGTTTCTGACATTTAAGGGGCATTTTATACCTGCTAATCTACTTGACTCTTGAATCTGTGGAAAAATTGAAAGTTAGGTCAGTTTTAAAGAGATTTTTCTTATTTGCTCACAGAACCAAGAGCTGAATAGATTCACTAAATCTAGGAAAGGCAGTGAACTAAAATAGGACAATTGTGTCTTTGCTGGGAAGACCTGTTTTTCAACTGAACTTGATAGTTGTTATCACTTTAACATTTTAATTTCCCAAATTAGCAAAAAATCCAGCAAGCAGAGTCTAATTTTTCTCCCGTAGCATTTTTTGATGTATAAAAGTAACTTTAATCTCTGCTTGCTGTAGAACAAAACCTAGTTTTACAATGTTGCCCTAGAGGCGGCAGCAGAGTACATAAGAAACAAAAAAGCTAACACACAAATGGGCAGAGTTTTGTTTGGTTAGTAGTTAATCTCTATAAAGTCTCACTAAAGGGTTTTACTGGAATAAAGGGCTCACATAAAACCCAAGAGGGAATATAGGCATATCTTTGAAAGAGGTAATAGGGTGAAAATAATACTAATGTTATTGCATGTTCTGGATCTGAGGGAAATAAGCTGACCTAAAAAAAAATCATTTGTTGGAGAGCACTCATGGAAGGAAACTGTTTTCCATATCACAGATTTAGAGAAAACCCAAGCTACTTGCACAGAGCTATAGAAGCTGTTGGGTCGGCAAACTTTAAAACAACTCTGATGCTCTGTGACACATTAATTGAAATGTACTTTCCAGTGCAACCATTTAGCAATTTATATAAATATCAAAGCTTTTGGGGTTTACTGTCAGTCTTTGTTTCTGAATGAGAAATTTATAAAAAACATATGTTTCAAACTGCCACTGAGTACATGTTCAGAAGGATGTGGCTACTGAACTATATCAAACTTTACTCAGTGCAATCATTTGATGAACAGAAGATTCTTCTGTTAATAATGTCTCTTTTCAATAATAACCCAAAGTTGGCAAAAGGGCTACTTTTTGAGATGGGAGGAACAAAGCCTTAAAGCATGGTCCCATTGAAGTCCCATGGGCAATTTGTCATTGGTTTCAGTGGAACCAGGATTTTGCCAAAAATATCAAATGTTTTCTGAAGTCTTTCCATTAATTCGTCTGCAATTAAAAATAATTCATCTTGTAAGTAAGTTGTGCACAGAACCCACACTACTATAAACTTCAGATCTGACTCCAGGTTTTCCATCTTCTGGGACTCAGCTCCAGGATTTTGGTTTCTTTCTCTCTGATGCCTAGCTGAGGTGTTAACATGACAACGTTTTCATGTCGCTTCCATTATTCCTATGCAAAGTCAATCTCAGTTAATCTGACTGTTTACATTATGGCAGCACCCAGAAGCCTCCCGCCACGGTGAGAACATCCTCAGCAAGGCCACATTGACTTGGTCTGCTCTGCTGGAAAATAAAGTCCCCAGAGCTCAGCCAGCCACCCCTCGGCCTGTCCATGGTGCATCTGCTGCTGGATGTGCCCAGCAGGGAGGGCTGTGTTTGTGGAATGAGCCCAGGCAGGGAGGTCTGCGTGTGAAATGGTGCCTGAGAGCCCCCCAGAGACCCAGCCCATAGAATGGGCGCCTGGCTGTTCTCAGCAGCACTGTGGACACTTCTGCACCTCCAAAGGACAGTCCTTGGCAGTGGTCCCACAGGCTGATGGGGTGAGTGAGTGGATGTACAAAGCTTTGGCAGAAAAGAGAGGCTCAGGCTGGCTAAGGGCCTGATGACTCCCTGGCCTTGGCTGCATGAAGGGCGTCACAGGTTTTTCACAGTTACTTCCTAGCATCAGAGAGGGCAATTAAGACTTTTTCAACTAGTACAAAAGTTTTATTTTACTACCATTCTTAATGTTTGAGAAACTTTTACTGGTTTGTAAAATGCCCTGTGTGTTCACTGAAATGCTCTCATTAAAATGCCTTGGCTTCTCCTACAGCTGATGCAGAAGGACACATCTACCTTGCTCCACTAAATCCTGCAGGCTTTATTCTGGCCAGAGCACTGCTTGGGTAAGAAATGAGACTATAGGCAGCCAGTTCTGGTGCAATCCTCTGCTAATTCTCCGTGTTCTGGAAAAGCAATATTCCTCTGTGCTCACCCAGAATGACACAGGAAGGGACAGTGGGTGCTTGTGCAGGATCACCTACAGCTCTTTGTGTACAGCCAAGTGTGATAGTGAAGGGCCCTCGTGAATAGGAGTTCTCTGGAATTTGTACATCTATACCCATAGGTATATTTTCCGAATGCAATCTTCATTTGGGGTGACAGTGTCTCTGAAAGATTTAAAAAAGGACGGTTTACAGTAATTTAAATCCTAATCCTCACCTGCAGATCCCTGGGAAGCAAACCTCTGTGATATACAAGAAAATCTTTCTAATAATTCACATGCAGCACTTTGTTTTCAAGACTGTTTAGCTAACCTGTACAAAAATATTTGCAGCCCCTCCTTCTCCAGAAAGCCCCAGCTGATGAGCCAAGCTCTCAACATTTCATTCCTATGTAGATAGTTTGCTAAATTTTTTCCCAAGGCTTTATGGTTTTCAACAATATATCTTTCATCACTGTATTGCCAAAAAGAAGTGGCTGCCTTGAAGCTTCCCTTAGGATTTGGACTGGATATCGAGGATTAGTTTATAACTGGTAACTTATGAACTGCACAGTGTTCTACAAACAACTTATTTTTCTTAATGTAACAGTGAAACTATGAAACCCCATCCTGAAAACTTATTTCTGAAAGGATATTTGAATGAAGTTTTAAACAATACTTTATTTGCCTATATCAAAACTGATAATTTTTGAAGGACTGTGTTTTTATCTTCATACAATAATCATTAACTGTCCATAAATCTTGAAAATATTCATCTCTGGTTGAATTTGTATGTGTTTGTTTCAGATTTAGGGTCTTGTTTTTTAGGGGTGTTTTTTTTCAAATCTGTAAGAATGTCTGAGTTTAGAGTTTGGCTTTGGTGCAGCTGGGATCTGACGATATAACAGAAGAAACCCATTATTTGTAGGAATGGAATCACAGCAGGTACTGGCAGAATACAGCAATGGGAAACTTCTGAAGAATATTTCTTGCTTTTACCTGTGTTGGTGCAAGTCATATGTGTTGGTAATAAGGGCAAGGAAAAAACTAACAAGTAAGCACAGATTTTTTTATTTGAGCACATCTGTTTTATTTCAGTTCAGTGTGATGGCTGGAGGGAGAAAGGGATTTCTTCAGATGGCATGTGTTTAGTTCCAATTCTTGGTAAACTTAAAACAGAAAAAAGACATCTAATTTTTTTGATGGATTTCTTCCAAGATGGTTTAACAGAAGCATATCCTCTTTTTCTAGTGCCCATGGTGCTCTCTCCTAGATAGAAGGTTTTCTTATAATTGCTTTACATGGAATATATTCAGAGTAACCATCCCTTCGTTTGGACTGCAATTGCATCTGGAAATGTCTTTCAGGATCAGGGACCACACTGGGAAGCCTGGAAGGAACAATGATAGAAAGCCAGTCACCACCCCAAAGCCCTTACAGCTATCTAGATGAAACTGGGAAAAAGGGAAAGAAGAAAATGTTTTTGCTAAGAAACGAAAGTCATTTACCCATGGATAAACTAGTGGGACAGCAGAATATAGTTGGAGGATATTAACTCCTCAGTATTTTATTAAAGTTCATATATGGCTGGAAAATTATAACTTTTTTAGCACTCGTGTGTTTAGCCATATAATAAAAAACTCCTTTTTTTCCTCCTTATATAGACAGGAGCATGTAATCTAGATGACATTTTTGGCACTATGCTAAAGTATTTCTTGACTTTCATTATGACGATTATAATAATTTCTTAACTAACATATTGATAAAAGTTTTGGGGAAGGACCTCTCTTAACATGCTCCATTACTCTCTTTGTGTCTGAACTTCATTGTCCAGAGAGAACCAGAAGCAAAATTACAGTCAAGGTGGACCCTTGCTCTGGTCTCAGCTTGAGGCTTCTATTGATAAAGATTGAGCTTTTATTTGACCAGACATGGCACAATCCCTTTGTAGGTGTGTCTTTTCATGCTGAAATTTCCACTTTTAAAGGATTTGATGTGTAAGAAGGATTAGTATAACTAAAATGGAAGGAAATTAGGAAGGAAAACAGTTTATTCTGTGACATTTAGGTCTAACCTATCTCTCTTCTCATTAATGTAAATTTCTGTTTCCACTTAGCTCTTAGGAAGCAGAGTCAGGCCAAAGATGAGTGCTTTTGAAAATCACTCCCTTAGCAGCTTGCTGAAGGTCAGTGGTGGGTGTTTGTGGCAGAAATGGGAATGAATGATAGTCCATTGTCTTAACCACAAGACCCGGCTTCCTCTCCTAATCCCAGGCTGATTTTACAGGGTTATAGCACATGAAAAAAGTCCAAATTTTAAAATATTAAACTTGGCACTGATGATAAGGAAATGATTAAGAGTCAGCTAAGGAAAGGCACAACCACACTGACAGAGAGAGTCTTCAGAGTAGAACCATATTTTCATCTAGCCAGGTTTTATTTGAGCTCTCATTTACTGCATTCTGCTTTTTTGTTTTGGCAAGCACCACAGAAGGCCTGATCCAATTCCTGAGGAAATCAATGGAAGTTTGATTCGAGCCATAGAAAGCCATGAAGGGAATTTCAAGAGATAAAGTGTGGAGCCAGACATTCAAAAATAGCTTTTTTAATATGTGTCACTGACCTTTCTAATGGCTTGCAAATGCAGTCTGATTACCCTAAGTGAAGGTACTTTATGGGGAAGGCTTGAAATTTGGAGCAGAATAAAGCAGTGAAGTTGCTTGGGAACATGAGTGTGATTTGGGTCATGACAAGGAGCTTGGATTCAGCTCTCACCTGCATCTGGATTTCATTCACAGGAGCAAACATGGAATGAGATAAGAAAGGGACCAGGTTGGGGAGCAATCCACCCCTTACCCCTGTGAGGGAGTTTGGGAACTCAACAGAAAACAGTGACTTGGGTGTGTCACTTGTTTGAGTGACTTGTTTGAGTGGTCTGAGTGCAAGCTCTTACCAATGTGGTCATCTCAGCATGAGATCTCCAAGCCACAGAGAAAGAAATCAACCAAGTGCTTAATCTTTCATTCCTGTTCAGGGAAGAAAATTATGAATTTTGACTGAACTGACTGTCTTGTGACTGTGGCTCAGGAACGTGGAACAACCCTTGAGACATTGTCTCTGAAGACTAAAAACAAGGATACAATCATGTTGAGTGGTTCTTATACTGTACCTGAGATTGCTGTAAATCCCTTTTATCAGAAACCTTCCAAAAGAGAAGCAGTCAGCAGCTTAATTCTCTTTTGGACACACAATTGGGAATCATGGCAGGTTTTTAGATCTGCCTCTGATCCCTGGATTCCTGGCCTGTACCACTGCTGCCTTCAGCTGCAGTTTCTAAAGATTGTTCAAGATGGTAATTCTGCTGTAGGTATGACAAAAGTCCTCCTGGGATGTTAAAAAACCCCAAGTCCTGTAATCTATGGTCACTCTGGTTCTTGCTGGCATCTTCCAGCTTTTCTCCAGAGAGAAGATAATTGGGGCAGGAGGAATATTTTATGATCCTGTTCTGTTTATGATCCATATTTTATGATCTATGTTCTGTGGTGCCACAGCTGTTCCCTGGAAAACTCTACCCAGTGACAGGGAAACCTCCAGGTCATGTGCCAGGGAAATCTGTGCACATCTCCTCTATTATATGGAAATAATTTCCTCTGTCTCTCAGATGTCAGACCTCCAAGTGGAAGATAAGTAAAGAAAAGGTTTGTCCACACATTCGTTTTTGTGGATCCATCTCATTGTCTCCATTCACAGAGTGGCAGAAATGAAACTTTTAAAGTGTGCTCAGTACAGTGGATCCTAAGGGAAAAAGTGGATCCTTACTGTTATCATTTTACAGCTGCTTCCAATTTTTTGCCATCTCCACCCCAACTAAATCTTCAGTGTCAGTTTAGGCAGAAAAAACTCTCACATTTCTAGAAAAGCAATGACATTTAGAAAAGGCTCCGGGTGTCATCTTCAGGTGTTAATCTGAGTGTTGCTGGGCTCAAACCTGCATTTCTACTGACACCAATGAAATTCCCTGCACAGATGAGGAATATGGGTGAACAGAAAAGCTGGCAGTAAACCCTGCATCATAACTTTTCCAACACAGAGTAGGATATTTCAAAACCAACTTTGTTGCTGTTGTTGTGAAGAATACTTGCCTCAAATGTTCCTTCTTTTGTCTTTTAAATGGAAGAACAAAACCTTTTCAGAGAAATGCTGAAACTGCCTTTAGCATATTTTCGTCCGCAAATATACTACGATTGGATTTGGTTTTGTGGGGTTTCTTTAAAAATCTAATTCCAGCTTCCTTTGAAGATGTGAACTTAAATGTTGCATAAGGTTGATAATAAATACACTCCAAATTAATGCTGTGGTAATTACCAGGTGCTACAGAAGTCAAGTGTCCATATACAATCATGTAGGAGTCCTCTTTACAAACACAAGGGGGAAAGTAGCCCGTCAGATAAATTTCTCCTTCACTCAGCACAGGGATTTTCAGAGGTGTTCTACAGGTAGTTATTGTGAGAAGGTTCTGGCAATAACTATGATCAAACATTTTATGAATGTACCAATGTCAGAAGCTTTTCACACATAGCTTTTATTCCCTTTTCTTTGAAAACATGAAGTCTTAATAGTCAAAGTGTTGGGCGGGTTTTCTTTCTCCTTTATTCTAAGCAGATGTTTTCTGTCCTCACTCTTCCTTCCTCTGCGCTTTCCTCATTGGAAGGAATGATGAGTGTGTGCCAAAAGAAAATTGAAAACCATGTGAAAAACACTGAA
This sequence comes from Motacilla alba alba, assembly GCF_015832195.1. NCBI lineage: Eukaryota > Metazoa > Chordata > Aves > Passeriformes > Motacillidae > Motacilla > Motacilla alba. The sequence continues at coordinate 8,682,583 of NC_052022.1, forward strand.
AAATTATTTTGTTAGAGAAAAATAAGTTAATGAAGAATGGCTCTGTTTTGAAACTACTGGACCAAATTTAATTTCCAAATTGATTTTAAAGTATACCAGATTCTGTTATACCAGTTATGCTAGCTTCTGAACATTCTTGTGTGATTATTTTATGAGACAGGAACTCCAAATAGTTAGAAGGACAAATTTTAATCCAGAGAAGAAGGCAGGTCTCTTCCATAGCTGCCTGCAGGTCTTGTCTGTCACTTCTGGAAGTAAATGTCTTTTTGTACAGCATGGCAGGCACAGATTGAGGAGGAGCCCTAGATGCAGGTAGATACTCACCCATGGGCTATTTTTGTGAAGTGGTCCTTTAGTTGCCATTCTTGCTGAAAAGTGATGGTTTCCACATATCCTAACTCCAAACCTGGGGTGTCTGCCCACCTCAGGCTCTCTCTGAACTCTTCACTCTGCAGACACAACTGCCTGCAAGGGGACTGCAGGATTTGACCAAAGGATTTGATGGGAGTCTTAACAAATAGCATTGAAAGAAAAGCAGCACCCAATCAATAATCTGGGGTGCACAAACATTTATCAAAGAGAACCCAGAATGCTTTACATTTGTTCCTCCAGTTACTGCTGCTGACAGTTACATCTGCATCCATCCATTTCCTTCAGTCTAAGTGAGAATCATTAGACACTAAAGACATTTACTTATATAAGAAGGAAACATCTATGGTTACCTAACTTAAGCTGAGTGTTGTTATTAGTAGTAGTAGTAGTAGTAGTAGTAGTAGTAGTAGTACTGAATCTAGGTTAACACCTTTTCTTTCTTCCTTTTTCCATTATTTGAGTGGTTCTACCTTTCAGGCTGGTATGTACCTGGTGTTATTAAATAGGATGTCATATTTGTTTCCATTAAGCATATGTGTGTGTGAATATCTTCATAAAACATACATAGAGCACTAACTGTTAAGACCTGTGGGACAGAAATCGAGACAACATCAGAGAAAAGATTTTTTTTTTGCCTACTGAGCCTGCTGTGGTTGCTATTTCAGCTGTTCATTAAAGTTATATTGCTTCCTTTATCTCTTGTGCTCCTGGAATACAAGCACCTCCATAATGAGCTTAAATTACCACGAGCTAAGAATAGAAAACTCGATTTCAGTTCTTGGGAGGCTGAAGCTGTGGTGGTGCATGGGTAATCAAGCAATATTAGCTGTATAATGGTGCTAAGATCCCGGGGCAGAGCTGCTGGAATGTTTATGGCAGGGAAGCAAAATAAATATCTGTTTTCTGTGCTTTCTGGGTATCTTTCCCTCCTCTCTGCTCCAGCCTCCTTATAAATTTTGAAACAAACATTGCTGCTCTCTCTATATTAATATCCTCTATGTTGGCCAGTCATGTCTGTCTTTGGAGAGTAGAACCTCCTGTGTTCTCATTTTTCTCATTTATACAGATAAGCTATGGAAAAGTCCTGGTCACCTGAGTTATCAGTATCAGAAAAGTGCACAGAGAATTGAGTGAAAATGTCAGAACTTGAACTAAAGAGGATGTGTGCAAAAATACTGACTGTTTCTGAGTGGTTTAGATGTTGTGTATTTCATTCCATTAAATAGCAGCTGGGAGTAAGACTCTTCCTCACACACATGATCATTAGCAAAGCATCAGTGGGGGTTCCTTGTGCAGGGGGACCAAACTTTCTCCCTTGTTACAGGTTTAACAGTTGTTTTAAGTAAGTCCTGCTCCAAGGCAGAAGTGTCCCCTTGCTCACCCAAACCCCTGGATGCTGCTAAAAGCAGGCTCAGGGAGTGGTGGTGGCCAACATCTCCCCAGGTGTTAGCAGATTGCCACTGGTTTTAGGGCACTGTGATGATCACAGTGTAGGCAGCAGCAGCTCAGGGCCCTGCCTGATGGACTCCGCTGAATTTAACTCTGATGGCTAACACTCAGAGGTAACACCTTCCCAGGCACCTTGCCCTGCTCCAAGAGCACCTACAGGCACAGCATAAATCCACCAGAGAGCCAAAAGTCAGGATATTTATCAAGAGGTATGCTGAAAGTCACCTGGATTGGGAAGAAACCCTCTTTATTGTGGCATTCTCAATGAGCCTTTGCATAGTTTTACTATTTGATTGTAATATATTGTCTCTTCCCCAAATTTCCTCTCACTGTCAATCTCTTTCTAATGATTAAAAAACTCAGTTATTGTAGCTGGTAAGGTTGTTTTAGCATATGAAATACCAACAAATATCTACTCCCCCAAAAGTTATCTTATGGATGAATCTTATGCATCCAGATCACTTCTTTATATATTTTGGCTCAGAAATTCATTACTGATTGCATCCCCTGTTCAGAAAGTAACACAGTTTTTCACAAGATGTAATCCTCAGCTGGAGAATCTAAATTGATTAAAAGAGGGGTATTTCAGAGTGCCCCACAGAATGTTTGTGATACAGCACATACCCAGCTCTGTCCTGTGCTGCCCTGGTTACTGCGATCATCACTTCCTCATGAGGGAATTAACTTCTTGTAAGCACCACAGGTGGAAAAAGGTAAATCTCTGTTTATCCTGTAGCTGCCACTTCTGCCACCTCCTTGTGTAAAGTGCTTTTTTTCACAGGTTGTCCTGATAACACCAGGGAGGGAGGAGAGACCGAGGCTCTACCTAAGGGCAGTAAAGTTAGTGGACTTTGGCCTTTAATGAGCAGAAGGTGCAATTCAATTACAGCTCTTTGGGAGATATCATTAGCTTATATCTCCAAGGGTCATTGGCAAAGATCATTAGCAGGGGGTCATTAGCAGGGTTAGTCGATATAAGGGGAGCTGGAGCCACTTCTGCCCTGTGGAAGTGTGAGAGCAGATGATGCTTTATTAGTGGTTAAGTCCAGGGAGGCTGTCTCTGCCAGGGGCTGTCAGAGCCAAGTCGTGATGATTCAGGAGGGAGTCCAGGTATCTCTGATGATGAAAGACTTGGGTAAATGAAAGAGGCCTCCTCACACTTTACTCACAAAACTTCAGAACATAATTATGTGACCAGTTTGAGAACAGTAAGATACCCATCCCTCTGACCAGTGGAGGGATGGGACCAGCACCATACCGACTCCTATAAGAGGTGAGGATTTCTTTGGGAGGTAGTAATGCTTCTTTCCTCTCCCATAGCCCATGGCTGCTAGCACTGCTGTGGCCCCTTGCCTCCATGAGCCTCAAAGGGATTCAGCAGCTCTGATCAGAGGAGAGATGATGCAGGAGATGCTGCTAAGGACAGCAGAGGTGATCCTCTGTGTTCTGGGGAGGTCGCTCATCAAGCTGACAGGACCTGTGGAGGGGCTGTGGGGTACAGGAAATGTTTTTAGGACGATCTGGATTATATCTCTATTGAAGAGCAAATGCTCCCTTGGGTTTGGGTCAGCACGGGTGGCTTAATGTGGAAGACACACCTGCTTTTCCTAATTAACCTCCATTTGTTAATGAACTACCAAATGGCCTATGTATCTGTGTAGTCTCCTGGCAACCTTGAAGTTATTCACCTGATTTCTTTTGCTTTCACCTGGGACTGTCTGCTCCCAGCTCCCCGTGGGGCTTGAGAGTGTATGGAAGAGATGAGTCCTGTTCTTATCATGTCTCATGGTGTCCCACTCCTCTAAATCCTCAGCATTAAGTCACTGACAGCTTTCCTTAGGAAATCAGTAGCTTGTGTCCATGGCAATGATGATCAGTTTGGTCAGCTCTGAAAAGCATCTGTGTTCCAGACAGGCTGTTTTCCCATTGGAAGTTGCTAATTTGCTGAAGGTTAAATTCATCTGTGGCTTCGAGATTGAAATTAAAAAAAAGGAATAGTGAAATGAGCATTTTGCTAGACAAATCTTTTGCTACAGAAATGCTCCATTTTTCAGTATTAAAATGGCTGTTTTCACTTTGGTATTTGATACCCGCTAAGAGTGAATGGTATAATAGAAAACTCTGCCTAACTGAAAAGGCCTATGTGCATGTGATGTCATTTACTTTTGAAACTTGACATTTATTCTGGTTCTCTTTGTTTTGGGTTTTTCACCTCGAAGCAGAAATATCAAATTCACATCCTCAAAATGAAAAACTTACTATATCATGGTCCTTTGTAGGAACTTGCAGGAGAATGTAAATGGTCAGTGGTGGTGTTAAATAATTCTGATGTCAGAACTTGTGCTCCTGATGTTAAATGTTTGATAGATTTGCCTTCCACCTAAGTACAGCTAAGATCCCTGTTAATACTTCTCATGGAGATTTACATAGGTGCAGTAACAAGTCTGCACATTGAGTAATACATCCTGAACATTCTGAAGGAAGATTGGCAATTTTATAATTATCATGGCTCAATAAAGATATAAGAATCACCCAAGGAATATGGGGAAGATGGTGTAAGTTAACATATCTTATCTAAATAAATTATAGTTGAAAGATATTAATCTATATAAAGGTCTGGGATATTTTTAGTTAGGCACTGGAATGATTCTCATTTCTAGAGTATTTTTTATTCTAGAGTATTTATTCTAGTGATTTTTTTTGCCTTTATTTCGAAGAAAGAGGAATGATTTCCAGTGTGGTCCCCATTCCCTGGCAAAAATAGGTAACTTTATTGAATAAAATGCCAAAAAAAAAAAAAAAAAGGTGGAATTCCGTTTATAAAATTTTTCTAAAGGGAAACTGAAATTGAAAGCAAATGTTCTTTTAGCATTTCTGTTTATTACTTGGAAACAAATAAACTTGGAGAGGGCATTTTTCATACCCTGAGTCAGTTTTTTTAAATCAGAAGTGGTTTTTTAACCGCAGAAGTGGTTATCAGTTATATTTCATCGCTTCTTACTGTTTTGTTTTATTTTGTTACCTACAAAAGGTATTTAGATGAAATGCCCAAATTTTCAGTTCTTACAGGTAGATGAGATGAATAATTAATTATAATACAGGTGAGAGTGGTTGATCTTGGTCTGAGTCTGCCAGTTGATTTCTAAAGCAGAGTAAACCATATGTGAAGGTTACTGAAGTCTCCAAGTCTCTGGGCCATTCATCATTTCCAACAATTTTCTTTATCAATGCTCCACTCAAAACCTTTAAAAACTCTAATTATGTATCTTTTCTACCTGATGGCTGCTTAAAGCAAGGAAATTTAAATGGTTTCTTTTTACTTCAATACTTTTTTTCAGTGTTAAACAAATAATCTTATGCATTTAGATCATAAACCCTTTGTTGGGTTTTAGTTTCTTTCATTTAGGGGTGCAGAGAGAAATTAATGTCATAGACCTTTTCAAATTATTTCTAAATTCAGTACAGTAAATTCCTCTGTAATATGACTCATGAGACCTGGAGATCAAAGCCTTACAAGAGATTTATCAAAACCAAATAATTTTTACAGAGTATATGGTAACTTCAGGTAATGTTCTGTTGTTGCTCCACTCATCATGTGAAAATGATGAAGAGTGGTGCCTCTTTATTTTCTGGATCCTTCACTGGTTTAGGAGGAAAAGATGGCATCAGGAACCAATTTGGTCTTGTTTTGAAGTTTTCCTTACTCTCTTTCTCCTAAGAGACGCAGAGGGCCGGCTGCTCCCTGTGTACCAGCCTCCATGTGCTCTCTTCCTGAGTGATGAAATCCAAGTCCTCTGCTGCATAAATCTGGGAAAGCTCAGTGAAGTGTGAATCTGATTGCTCTGATTAGTGCTGATTAGTTGCAAGCTGGAGTGTGAATAAGCAGCCTGACATGTACAGCATTTTGTTATATGTGACAGAAGAAATTGCATTTGCATGGTGAAGTATTTATGGTCGTGTTTGTGACTTGCTTCTTCCACATCTGGTCCAGGGTTGTCCTCTGGGAATGGCAGGAAGGAGAACAGGAGGGAAATGTGAAATGGTTCAGCAGAAACCAGAGAACAAAGACAAGATATTTCCTACCCCTGTAAATCCTAATTGGGATAAGTGAAAGTTTGTGGCAATAGGGGTTACAAGACCATAGTGGCAAAAAGAAAAAAAATTATAAATATAATGCAAGTGACTTTATGCTTCAGTTTATGCTGTTCTATGGCTCCTCTGCCATAAAGTCATCACTACAATAGTCAGGTTTTCAGGATCTCAGGGAGATAAGTGGCTGGGAAGCCGAAAGATTTTTTTTCTTAGTTTAATTTCTTTTTTTCTTTATTGTGTCTTGCTAGTCTGATTCTTCTGCTGCTTCTCTTTCCCATGAATATTGTTAGACTAAAGAAAGTAGGAAGAAATATATGAAAAATAAGTTGAATGACAACTTGTAGACATAAAAATCTTCATTGTTGTTGTTAAAATAATGCCTAATTATGCTGGTACACTATTAATTTCACATAGAGAAATTTTCTGCTCAGGTATATATTTTCAATCAATCCTAATTTTTTTTTTTTAAACCCACATAACAATCTAATCTTCAACCAATTAATCTAATCCTTGGTCAATTAGTAGGTATGAGAATAGTGTAAGAACCAACTGTGGCCTGAGACATATAGACTACCTGAAAGAGTGTGTAATTTATGTTTTTTTAAATATAAATGCTATCTTTGTTTTGCTTTTTTATTTGACTGTATCAGCTCTTCTGAAGACCAATTCTGGATATCTACAAATGGGCAGATGTTTGGGGGAGCAGACAGCTGGAGGAGCTGTGGGGAGAGAAAACAATGAGACGGATTTTCTTCCCTTTACATCTCTTGGGAACCTAGGGGTGCCAGGAGGAAGAGAGGAGGGGATGAGGGAGGGCTGCAGCAAGGACAGCTGCCGGATCATTCCCCTGCTCTCCTGGAGCTCTGACTCCAAGGGCTGGCAGGAGTCTGTGGCTGATTCTCTTTCCCTCATGCCCCACCCGAGTCATACTCTGCTCTTTAAAACCCCTTTTTTTTCGTGGTGCAGACAGGACCAGCCTGTCTGTGCCATGACCTCAGCTGTGATCTCACCATGTCCTCTGTGGTGCCATGCTGTGTAGCCAGCATGGACAGTTGACATTTTTTACCACCAGATATGGTCTGCACAACTAAATAACATCTTGTGTTTGGAGGCATTAATTTCTTCAATTGTTTGTACAGAGTCATCCTCAAGCTGAAAATTGTGATTCAGACTGACTCACAAAGCAGCAATATCTGTATTGAAAGGAAGAGATGAGGTTAAAGGAACAAAAAATTAGTTTCAACATATGGATATATCAATTTACAATGTATGAAGGTTTACTGATAGATTCAACTTGCCCTAGTTGTCTGGGTTTTTTATTATTATTAATTTATTTTGTCAAAATGTAGGTTTGTTCCATATCCTGTTTTTATTGTAGACAACCCTCACATGCCTGTTCTCTCTTGTGATATGAAATTTCATATTTCCAGTCAAAACCATCATCAAATTAAATGCTGTGCTGAGAGAGTCTCACTGTGGATGGAGTTCCTTGATGTGGATCAGTGAAGGAAGCACAGAGGTCACAGGAGCACTGCAGACCATTGAAGGGGTCACTGGTTTTGGGTCTCTGTTATTTTCCAACAAAATGACAGAGCAGAACAAATGTGAGTGGGACCTGTGTCCTGGCCACTTGTGGGCATTGAAGGTGTGTGAAATCAGCAAGGCTGGGCTCTTTCCCACCTGGTGACTACCAAATGCTCCAGCCACTGGAGCAGGTGTCTTTAGATCTTGCTAAATATTTGGTTCTCCACAGAAAACAACTCATTTCTTAGAGGCAATAAGGACAGATGATGAGGAGGGCTGATGAGGCTCAGTTGTTGGCCTTGTACCTTGGAGTCTGTTAGACTTCAGCTAATTATGGTTTTCTTTATCTGTAAGTCTTGTTTCATTTTTAGGGGACAACCTAGTTCTATATCAGATCTGACAGCCATGTAACTTTTAAGGAGATAATGGTCAACTCTAACTCGAATCAATATTACAGCTTTAATTTTTTTTGTTCTACAGAAGGACAGCAAACATAAAGCATACTTCTGGTTTTGTATAAAAGACCTCCATTTTCTGTTCTGAAAGGCTGTAACCTAAATTATGGTCATGAAAAAGAAGGGGTAAAGGATGAGATGTAACAATGAAAAATAATAACAGGATCAAATCAACTCCTAAAACCTCCTTGTGTTAGTTAACTCTTTGATTGGGACTGCCAGATGTGCAGGATGAATTAGATAGCTTCAGAAATGTTCCAATGTCTAGGAAATCATCCTCTCCTATCCAAGTCTGACTTGACCAAGACCTGAGACTGAGACAGAGGTCTTCTGTTGTTAACACTTTTATGTCAAATGGTTGGGCTGGGGGTCAAGTGTCTTTTGCTGGGAAATACTGGTAATTTGTAGCTAAACTCTTCTGCAGAGAATTTCTAAGGTCACAAAAGGAATATTTAGTTCAAAAGGTATTTATATCATCCTCATTTCCACTACAAAAATAATTGGTAGCCAATTGGTTCAGGTAAGACCTAACTGTGCCTACTTATCCTACCAGATAAATCTTCAGAGATTCTGGTTCACTTTGGGAAAACTCTTTACTTCAGCAAAATGGATTTCCGAGTTTCCAGCTCTCTGTTCTTTCTGGCTTTTTCCACACAGAGTGCAGATCTATAACTCAAAAATGCTGTAAAAGGTTTCCCTGGGGGGTTAAGCTCAGATCCAGCATTAAAGATGAACTCCTGAGAGTTCCTTCCTTGAAAGTTACCTTTAGCTATTCATTGTAGGCATCATCAGTAGAGATTATTTATAATATTAATTTCATTCTGCTTTCTTATACTGATATCTTAACCTTGCAAAATCCAGCTCCTGGATCACATGATGTCAGCTATCAGATTACACAACTCATTAAACAATGTCCTATCTTTCAGTGCCTATTTCCATTGTTCTTAATACACGTCTTAATTCTCACATGCTGTATTCTTTATGTGCCTGGAAACATTTCCATTAGTTAGTCAGTTGAAACATGCTTGATTCTGCCCATTTTCTGACTATAAGGTCAATATGTGTTTCTTTCCTAGTGTAAATTGTCTGGTCTTCAGAAATGCAATAAAACCTTTTGCTGATTTTATATAAAAAAGAAGAAAAGAAGTGTATGAACAGTAATGCTGTTCTCAAGTTTTTGCTACAGAAAATACCTCTCATTTTCAGATTTCTCCTGTCTCAGAGCACAAACAAAATTGTCTCTTATCTTGTGTATGTACTACATGGATATTGTCTCTTATCAGTGAGATGGATGAGATTCTTTAAATTGCTTTTTCAAATAATTTTACTTCGCTGTTTGAATACCTTCTAAATGAGGTCTGGCATCCCTCCTTAGGGTGCTTAGGCTATTTCTGCTCTTTTTGCAGCCTAAAATATTTTGTGTGAAAGGTTAACACAAAATGCTTTTGAATTGTACTTTATTCTCAAAATTTATTTGTTAATTTTCTTCACATAGGCCATTCATTTTATTTCCTCTCTGATAGACCTGGTTAAAAAGTCCCCCAAAACTACTATTGCTTCAATAATCTTTACTCTCATTTCAAATCCAAGTGGAAGTATAAACAGGGAGATGTTTAAATAGTTGAAAGCAAGTATTATTTTTGAAATTGTATTTACGCATCTAAAACAGAAATGGTATCTGGAACTGTGTTTCCAGAGGAGACATTCCTGCATGGACCTGTCACCTTGGAACTGAGGGCTCAGTGCAACCTCAAGCACCCCGGGAAAGAAATGGTGAGAGCACATTGGTGAGTTCTTGCTGCAGGGCTGGCTCTCATCCCTGAGGTAGCTCAATGGATATCCAGTGGGATTTACCACAGACCTGGCTGCAATGCCCTTTTAGTGTCTGTGTCTGACTGTCAGCTTTGAAAGAATGTCTGAAATCCCATCCATACAGAAGGCAAGAAAAATTGTTAATGTGGTTCTCCTCCAAAATATTTTTTTAAATCCGAAAATGTAATTGAATCAGCATGCTCATCATTTCAAACTTATTCTGTAACTGTTTTTTCAACCTGTTTTAATAACTATTTAAAATATAAACCATGTTGTGGTCAAAAAGAAAAACAGCAAATTATTGAACAAACTATTCATTGTAACATTAAAATGCAGGACACTCAGGTAAAGCCAATGTATAACTGATTAATTAAGTTAAGAAAAATCAATAGTAAACCACAAAATGCCTACACAAAAACCATACTAATGGTAGGCCACTCCAGAGAGACATTTTCTGGGAAAAGCACTTGGCTTTATCACAGTTCCAGCGCATATGAAACTGTCCACTAAGGTGGAATTACTTTGTTGGGTCTTTGAAAAATAGTGCCTTAAAAACCCGTGTGGGTTCATTTAAAAAGTTATTGAAATCCTGACAGCCTTTGAAGTAATAGAAGACAGCAGAACTCCTGCATGCAACCTGCACACCAAAGAGAAAAATAATTAAACTGAGCAATGTGTGCTACCACAGATGCCAAACTGAGCAACCAGTTACAACCTGAATGCACTTTTTGGTTAAGCAGCACAAACACATCATGACTTGTGTTTTTTTGATCTGAAGCCTTCCAGGGATTCCCCAGGTTTCTCTATGGGGCAGTGGCCCATCGAGGGGGCCTGATCAGCATTTGAATCCAGCAGCACTAGGAGGGGATGGGAAAGCAGAAAATGCTTTAGAAGAAGTGAGAACAGGAAGTTACAGAGCCCTGAAAGAGAGGAGAGATTGTCTAAAGATAATAAGTATGCTTCTCTTCTGTAATACATTTCTTGAGCGAGAGGATTCTCTCTGGAAATCACCTGCCTCAGCAAAAGATGATCCTAAAACTTGTCTTCTTTGCCTGATATAGAAAGTGAAATATAGATTAGGTTTTGAACCCACTTTTGTGCATTGGGGCTGCATCCAGGGCTGTCAGACACATGCAACAGTTGACCTTTCTAGTGCTTTTATGAAGATTGTTGCTTGTGGACTACTGCCACAAGAAAATAGAGAAGTGGGTTGTAAAAGAGCTTGCTTAGACTTGACAAGTTTGCTGAGCATTTCTTCCCCAAATTTGAATGAAAAAGTCTAACGTAGACTTGAGATTTCTTAGCTGACACATCGTTGGCTTCAGAGTTGAAAGTGTTTCAACATCTCCATGAATTTCAGCAGATATTTGGGTTCACTTTTAATGTGCTTGATGTCAGCACAGTGTAGCTGAAAGCCAAAACTCCCTGCCAAGAAAGAAATGTGTCCAATATCAATCATCATGTACTTAGCAGCCCGAGTCCTGTCTGGACCAATGACTTTACTAACTTTATTCCCATATCTGGGTAACTTCTTTTTGATCCCATAAATAGGATGATTGTAAGACATAGCCTAAAATATCTAAAGTGATCAAAAATAGAACTATGTGGAAACTACCCTTTTAGTTTGGTGTATTTTTTCCTCGACTTTACAAGAATGTGTATATTTCTCCATAGTAAAATTCCAACCTGGAACAAATTATGAAGGGACAGCTCTCAATGGGCATAAATCAGCATAGCAATGTCAATTTACAGGGATTTGAACTCTTGGGCTTTGGGATTTTTTTGTTCCACCTGAAAATTTACCACTTCCACGTAAAAGTATCCTCCTTACTAAGAACTAATCACATGCTGTGATCAAGAGGTTGGAGGTTTTACCCCTCTCCTTTCATTGTTACCACAAAAAAGCTGATCTTGTGAATGGGTTTATGCTGCTGTAATGAAGAGTGACCTGATCTCTGCAAGGATACACGTGATTCTTTGTTGTTCCATAGTTTCCACCAAGCATGACGTGTCTGGAATGCTTTATGATGACTGCATCATCAAAGTACTAGGGGGTAAAAAAATTGGAGAAGTCTCTGAGCCTGCGTATTGACTTGCTTTACCATTTTATTGGGTTAGTCATCATTATAAATCAAATTCTAACTCATTGTTTGATGATGATGTTAAATTACCTTTGTGCCACCCCTGAGCACTGCCAGTGCTTCGTGTCTTGGGTGCTCTGTAAAAAAAAAAAGTGAGGGGTATATTTTACTTCTGAGGTGAGGTTGGCCCTGGAACAAGACAAGGATTTCCTGAGGTTTTGCAGCTGTATCTTGTGATTCAACCCCGTGCTTGCAGAGTGCCTCCATGCTGAGCACTGTTCCTTCCTCGTCTCTGCAGGTAGTGGCATCCCATCTAGGGAAGAAGGAAGCAGAGCTTATCTGCCAGTGACTAGCACAAAACTGCCAGGCTATCTTTGCAAAAATAATATTGTTTTCCGCTGAGTATTGTGAATGAGAACCTTCTCTAATTTAAGGGAGGTGGAAATGCTGCAAAGGCTCTGGTACTGGTGGTGAACTATTAGACGCAGCCAGAGCTGCTCGTTCATGTGTCACGAAGTCTGTGTTGCCTAAAGGAAAGTCTCCTTCAGTTTAAATTATAGATAAGCCATACTTTTTAGAGCAGGGACTTCTGAATTTGTTGCAGATAATAATAGGTGCATTACAGCACAGGAGCAGTACCTTTTTTCAGAAAATATGTATTTTATAAGCACGACATTCTCAATAATGTGTGTATTCTTGCATATATTTCTGTTGTTTGTCCATCTGTAAGTTTGTCTGTCCAGACAAGAATACTCACCAGCATTTATCAAGTCTTTTAACCTGAATTGGATGTGGGGAGATAAATGAACTATCCCTTCCTATGGAGCATTTCATAACTCATTATTTGGCACTGAACTTAGTCCTTTGCCATAACAGTACATTTGATATAACGAAAGGTGCTGGCCAGATGAGACTTGGCTGAAGTTCAGAGCAAACCTGCCTGTGACAAACAAGCCTCAGAGAATGTCCCCATTAAGACATTTCCATGGCTAATGAAGGTTGCAACATAGCTGTTAGAAGCAAGGCAACATCCTCCCTACACCCAAGTGAGAGGTGTCAGACAGGGAAGGACCTGCTGGCACTGCCATAGCAGCTGTGACCTGGATGCAGTGAAACAGGGCAAAATCTGTGGTCTTGGAGGATTTGAACAAAGGGAAGGTTATACTGGAGGTGTCCAATATTCACATTAACCCAGAAGCAGTCATTGAAATTTTTTATCTCAAAGACCTCTTCTGCAGATGATGCCAAGGCTTGCTGCAGATGCAGAGTTTGCAAATGGGGAGGATCTTTTTTTTTTTTCATTCAAGTAGACTTGGCTTTTATGGTGTCTGTGGAAAAAAAGACCATGATTACTGCTAATGAATTTTTGAATTAAAATTTCCAGTACTTGTTATTGTTCTCATAAATTGTACCTGTAAGAAACATTGCTTGGAGCCAAATAGTTTCAAAATTTCTAATTCACTCTTTTTATTAGGAAAAGCCTAGACTTTTGGTCAGGCCCCACATCAGGATGACTCAGTGTAGCTCTATTCAAGCTGAAGACACTCTATGAATTCAAACATGCTGAGAAACCAGCTTGCAGTTTAGCAGCCTTGGAAAAACTTCTATTTTGGCTCTTCTAGAACAACTGTTTCCTCTTCCCTCCATCCAAGGCAGTGTGCAAGTATGTGTGGGAAAGAGAGAAAAACACAGAAATTTCTAATGACAGCAATAGTGCATCTGCTATTTTTAGACCTCCAAAGTTGCGTGTTTTGTGAGCAGAGATTTTTGTTAGGCGTAATTAAATTAATTTGCAAGGAAGTTACTAATTTCATTGAAAGCTAGAGATCCTCCCAATGCGTGATTCATCATAACTCCACCTCAGCCCTGGCCTGCAGGGATAACTAACTCCTTTGGTGAGAAGATAATTTTATTTTAATTCTCATGCAGTCATTGGACAACTTGAAGACAAATGCCAGCTATCAATCTTTATGAGTGAATTATTGTTCTCACTATTAGGGTGTGGTGGAGTAAAGGATGTCATACTTTAGTACCTATAAAGCTTTTTGGGTATAATTTTGTGTGTAAACCATAATAAACATAAAAATCATACTTTATGACTTACATGAGAAATACATTAAGACAACCAAAATTAGAGACTTTGAATAGCAAGGGAGATTTTTTTTTTTATAAAGGACATAAAGATTTATTTTCCAAGTAATTCTATTCAAATTAATAACAGGGTGGGTTTTTTCGCTCTATTTCCATATTAGCAAATAATTCTTTTTCATCCTTCCACTCCTATTTCACTGGAAGCAATTATGGAAAATAGATCAGTTTTCATTATTTGTATCTAGTGTTAGTGATACCTGAGCTTCAGAGACACTGGCAAATTCAGGGGGAGTGTTGGCTGGGGCAGCAATGAAGGAGCAGACTCTCAAGAGCTCTTCAGACAAACCACATGTGGCACTGCAAAGCCCTGCCTTTGCTGTCAGCAGACTTGGTGGATTTTGCTAGCATATAAAATGTACTAGGCACTCCTAATAATGATAATTACAGTCCTAAGCTTGCCAGTGATTTACCTGGGCAGACATGTACACCCATATGGAGCTCCATAAATTTTAATAGGGCTCCATGTGGGTTTGGAGGCAGAAGTGGGGGGGTTCCATGGGTGATTGTTGGGTGACCCCTCACTCTGACCAGAATTTGGGTTCTTAAAAATGTCCCACTGGGTGGAGTGGGTGCATGTCTGCATCTATGGTTCCAGGGTGCATTGCTTTGAACAGTGTCATCACATTTGGAAAAAGTACTTGGGGATAAATTAATTCTGTTGTAATACTGTGGTTTTGTTTCTCACTTTGCATCTTCAAAAACACAGGATGAGATCAGCACATTTTTCTTGGTTAGTTAGATAACCCAGATGCTGGTCATTTGTATTTGGCTTCCAATTATTTTTAATTTTGTTTGGGTTTCTTTGAAGTGTGACAAGAACATCTTTTCTGGGGACTGCGCTTATGTTTTTTCACAATTTATTTGGTATGAGGAATATATTCCCATCCCTTCAATTCTTGATTCCCTAAATTAGCTCTTGCTTGTGTAAATGATAGTGCAGAAGTCACAATATGTTGATATAAGTATTATTAAAGTGAATAACACTTATCTCATCTGTAATTTTTCTTAGATATTTGTTGTCTTTCAGGATCCCAAAGTTCTTCTGATTTTGTTTCTGAGCTGTTGGTTTTGGACAGTGACAGTTTTGGATTTCTATGCAGAAATATCTTTGAGTGTAGTCTTTGGGAATTTTCTCCATTACTAATTGAAATAAATTACAACAGTGTATTGGTTTCTTGATTCATGTTGATTCATTAACTTATCAAATACATTGGTGACCCATTGTTTGAATTGCATAAACAGTGCAAGAAATCACTTAAAAATAACAGAATAATTTCCCAGTATATGCTTTGATTGTGTTCTGAACCCTTACTTATGAATGGCAACTTGTTTGTTGGTAGAAAATCTCATACAATTTTTTTTTTTTTTTGCAAATTTAAACCGATTTTCTTCTGGAACATATAAGACATGAACAATGGTATGAATGAATTGATGCTGAAATCCACTTTGTTATTAAACATATCTGGAAGTCTGATATTTGGGAAACAAGGTGTTGTCTGCTTTTGCTATATTATACTACCAACAAATGCCATGATATTCTTGGATTAGTATTAGGGTAAATTAAAGAAGAAAAAAAAAAAAAAAAGGAAAACACTGCCAAAGCCAAGTTATTGTGACGAATGTTTGTAAAGATTTTTTCTCACTATTTGTTTCGGAGTATTTAAAAACATAAGACAAGTAATATTTTACATGCCTGTTTCTAGTATGGAGCTAGTGCTGGGAGTTTCTTGATTCTCAGCTAGTTAAAGCCCAGAGATTCTGCAGAGTTACTCACTTCCTTGTCTGCTGGGCTCTGATGTAATTCATTATGCAGCTTGAATTTATTTTTTTATTTTATTTAACAAAGATAAATCATGTCAAAAGGATCCAAGCTTTTTGCCTCAAAGCTTACTGACTACAAACTAAATATTTCTGAAAATCATTTCCCATTCTTATTGTAAATGTGCTGAAGTAGGGAGGATCAGGCAAGAGGCTGGTTTTGTGATTTAAACTCTTAATGGAGAGGCATTATTGCCCTGTGATCTGTGTGAGAATTCAGGCCATGGGAGTTGGGGCTTTAGGCCCTTTTCGTTAGTTTGCTCCTCCTTTTCTAACTCTTACAATAGCAGTGGTTTGGAGACTCCAGCCCTCTGGAGTACTAGAATTTATTATAAGCATTTGCAAGGCCTTTTCAGGATGTCAGGTAGCACATACATGCTAAATGGTGCTAATTATGGAAAAAAAAAAAAAAAAACAAAAAACAAAAAGCAGACAACCTGCCCTAAAATTATTTTGGTTCTCTCATCAGTCTGTTTTATTCAGAAAAATTAATAGTATTCTTTCTCTTTTCCAAAATTGCCCTTTTTTTTTAAATTAAATGTTTTACAGGATATAAACAGTTTCCTTCTAATACCACTGTGAAACAGAATCTTTGAAACCATCAGTCATCCCTCACCTGGAAAACTAACATTCAGGAGCAGCTTGTGTTTCTTGATGTCTGTGGTCAGGGTGCTTCAGCTGGGTTTGCAGCTCGGTGCTGTGCACTGCTGCTGCTGAGTGTGTTTGTGTGTTGATGGGCTGAGAAGTCATGGTATCTCAGTAAACAAAGCAGACACTTTTATGAGATCCAGAACTAACAAACCCTGCTTGGCTGTGAATTTACGGCTGCCAGCTCTGTTTTGAATTTTTCCTCACACATCAGGAAGTTCAGAGGTTTCTCCTCTCTGTGAACTCTCAAAAGCATTTGATTCAGTTTTTCCATGAGTTGAGTAACTCAAGTATCTCTGCCCTCTATGAATAATATCCTCTAACAAAATTCTAGGAACCTGATTGGGAAGTTTGAGATTACTGTGAATTTGTCAAATACATTGAGAAGTGGTCCTTGGGTTGAAAGCTACAAGAAGCAGTAAAGGCAGGTAGGAGATTCAATCACATAAACATCACTTCTTTAGGAAATCAAACTAAAAATATCCAGGGAGATAGAAGAAATGATATGTGAGGTTTTCAACCCTTTCATTTGTATTAAAGAGTGTTTTCTTCTACATTTGATCCCTCTGATTATGGAATGGCTATTTCAGCTCTGTGCTGCTGTTCTGAGTATGCATATCTGTTGGAAAGTAGCCCCAAAGAGCCCAAACATTCATTTTAGTGAACAAAATGTGATTTTTTTATTTTTATTTTTTCCTTAATTACAAAAATGTTTTGATAAAATGGAACTGCAAAGGTAGGGATGAATATCGTAAAAAATATGAGGCAGGTTTCAAATATGTGCAACTTAGCGCTCTTCATAATTCATATTAAACACTCTGCAATTTTTAAAAAAGAAAAGTAATATTTCAGCAGTACTGAGCACTATGCTTAAACCACAGATTCTGTAAAAAATGAACTGCATAAGCTATTAGCAACCGTATGCATCATAAACACCTTAGGCAAGAAAATGAGATCCTAATGCCAAATGCAGCTCAGTTCCATCAGTCTGCATGGAGCTACACTTCTGCAATTTTATAAGATAAATGTCTGTGCTGTTTTATACGATGAAACTACAGCTTGGGTGAATCCTCTTATTTTTCACCAGTGATTTAATAAAGGCAAGCTCAATATAAATATTGAAAGGCTGCTAGTATTGCAAATACTCTTTCCCTAGTAGCTGAAATATGTGAGAGCTTTGTCTTTTCATATTGATTGTTCAAAAAGAAAAAAAAAAGTTAAAACTTGTCTATACAAGAAGTGGGTATATTTACTAACTAGTGGGCTCTAAACAGTTTCTCTAACATACTGTATTTTATATTGCATTTGTAGAGAAAATCTTTGAGTTATGTTTCATTCCAGCTACTGGGAACTTCAAACCCCATTTTAATCTCAGCAGAAATAACTAGTGAGCACTTGCCTCCCACCTCTTAGTAGAGATTAAAGAGGAGAAATGTTACAAACTATATTTCCCTGCACCTATTTCTTTGACACACATCACTGTGGAAACACAATAAAAGAGCTGCATTTAATTTTTTTTCAGAACTCACAAGTTTAGAAGAGATAGGATATTTATGAACCATAGGATATTATGAACAATTTGTGCTCTCTAATCCATAAGATACCAAAAAATACAAAACATAAACTGCTGGCCATTGGAAGCGACCCATTGTGCCTCTGAAAATGTTTGTCTTGTTCTGCTTCTCTCTCCACGTAAAATACTGAGCCATAATTTAATCATTAAAAGAATAATGAAAATAGGAAGCGATTAAAATGTAATCAAGGCAGACAATTAATGGTCACAGAAGTGTAATTTTTAAAACAGTTTAAAATATCTCCTGCGCTGCTCTACTGTATTCATGAAATAAACCTACTTTAATTATTTCCTGTTCAGGCTTTCCTCTGTTTCCTTGGTTTTAGGAGGAGTTTACCTAGCAAAAAACCAATGCTGCTCATTTCCTCAGTGGATTAACTGGGCAGTGATGAAACAGAAGCTTCTGTCTGCTTCATTCTTTACACAACCTGGTGTTAAAGAGTGACCTTTCACCCTCAGAGATCTTAAGGATTAAGGATGCTTTTAAGTCTCGGTCTGGTTACTAATCCACCACTTTCACTTGATGTTAAATAAGCACTTCCTGATTTACCCTTTAAATCCTGTAAACATAATAAAACAGAGTTTAACCTTTACCTTAGGATTTTACCACTATCTTATGCTCTGTCAAATAAACCTTTATAAGAAGCAGCGAAGAGAAAACTAATAAGCCGAACCCTGATTTTTTTTTTGATTTTTTATTTTTTTTTACCTTGGGATATGTAGCAAAACATTACAATATTTTTAATATATTCAGGTCAAACAGTTGTTAGGGTGCATTGGGGTCCCTGCACTGTGCAAATAATGGAATTTTTAAAAAGCATTTTTAAACTATTTGAGATAATGAAATAGATGTTTTGTCTGCATTCAGACCGCTGTGAGCAAATTATACTGGAAGGAGTTGCAATGGAAATATATTGAGAGAGATTTCATAATCCAAGTCTTTGCAACTTTCAAGAATATCATTCAGCCTCCAGCTCCTGCTTTGTAAAGTCAGACTCCCATCTGGTGTAAATTGCGTGTAAACTCCATTTGCAGCCCAGGGAATATCTTGACTTACACCAACCATGGATTTGACCCCACAGAATTCTTTCTTTCTGTGTTTTTTTCTTTGAGAGAATGCATCTAGACTGATGAAATATTCATTCATGGTTGTATTCAATGGTACAGAGTTTTCACTACTCTCTGCCACTATGTTTCTGTCCATGACACAGCTGCAAAGGGTGTCATTTATTTATATATATAACTTCTTACTGTTTATTTATATAAATAACTTCTTACCTATATAAGTAACTTCAATGCAATGCTCCCAGCCTGAGATGTGGTGGGACCAGCTGGGAGCCTATCGGATGACAGCTCCAAGGGCTGAAACCTGGGGATAATGGTATCCAGGAAAAGTGCTGGAAAAGCCTTCTTTCAATCATTACATCCACTGTCCATCAAGTATTTTAAATAAGGTTTGTTTTCAGCAAACATCCAAAATACCTAATTTCAAAAATTCTGAGTTCTGTCACCTTAGAGACTTTCTGTTTTTATGTCTCATACTTGATAGCAGTAAGTAAAGAAAAATTATCCTATGATAAGAAGTTAATTCCCTCTTCTGAGACCCTAAATCAAAGGACCTGAGTAACAAAGGAATACAGTTATCTGTCTGTATGGGGACCTTGCTTGGCTTTTGATATATTTTGGGGAATATTTATTTTAATTAAATTGAATATCTGCCTTGTATCTTGCAAATATCTGATTGTCTCTGCATCAGCTATTGCCTGAGAGGAAATATAGACAAAGTAATAATTTATATATGCATGATTTTCTTACTATGATCAACAATCCCTTTGTCTTCTGCCTTCATAATGCAAAATATCCTGTTTCCTCAGTGTTGCTGATATTGCTGACAGCACTGCAAAGGATTCAAGTGCAACTGCTCCTTAACAATTTTTGAGGGACCTGCTACCTAAACTGGAGAGGAGCTTTTGTCAAAATCAATTCTGATGTTTTAAAGCCTCTGAATAATGTCAAGATGTAATTCCAACTAAATGCCAACTTTTCTGGTGTCTGCTGGGGATAAGTGAATGATAGCTGGAGTTCAAAAATTGTCTGAATTCATGGGGCAAAGATTATTTGCAATGTCCTTGGAAAATTACTGAGTTTACTGGGCAAGGCTGCTTTTGGAAGTTCATGGCTCCCAGAATGGCCTGCTGTCATAACAGACATAATGTTGGACCTTTTCCTCCAGTTTGTTTGGAGATAAAATTTCTGTTAAAGGCAGTAAGAACTGTGTCACTGTATGTAAGCAAGAAACAGGAAAAAGGGGAAAATTATAAACAAAGGATATTTGATTTCTTCTTTTCATTGAAATTTGGAAAAGAAGCTGGGCAGGAGAAAATGCTTCTGTTTTACAGGTTTTCCATCCACCACAGGCACTAGCAATGTTTTGTTACAGCTGAATATCTTAGAAAGAGAACAACCTTCCCTTTGAAATAATCTCCCACAGATGTTGAAGACCCACATAATTCACAGCAGCGTGAATGGACAACATTCCTCCCCACAAAGCAGAATTTGATGAAATTGGGCAAGAGCAAACCAGCCCTTGGCATAACTCCATGAGATCCATAAGTGCTGAACCAGCAAAGAATCTGGTGTGTCTGCTAAAAGCAGGGGGTTGTCTTTCCACACAACAGAGGCACTTGCTCTGCAAGAGCTCATCCACCTTTCTTCACCAGCAGCCTTCATTGAGGGATCCTGCATGCAGAGAGAGATGGAACTGAGCAAGAGGGGCTGAAATGGGCTCTCCTGGAGTCAGGGACAGTAGGCTCTCCTGGAGTCAGTGGCAGTAGGCTCTCCTGGAATCAGTGATAATGGGCTCAGCTACTGAGAGCTGGCAAATCTGGTGTACAGGACAGAGGAGTGGCATTGCATTTCACTGTGCACATGTCCAGGCTGAACTGACTCTGCAACACTGGCAGGGTGGTTTGGGGACCTTTCTTCTACACATAAAGGCAGTTCTGCCAGACCCTGCTTGTCTGAGTCAGCACTGGTCATGGTGGTGGTCGCGGTCTGTGGGCATTTTGGCCAAAATAGGATATTTTGCTCTTTGATGCAAAATATCTGGCTCTTCAAGGCAAGCAATGCAGGTATCTTTCATTTTGTTTTTAAATCAAAATTGCCTCCCAGGAGAAAGAGACTTGGAAATCCTGACAAGAGAGTACTGATCCACCTAGCTGGAACGGAAGCCAGTACAGCTTTGTCAAAAGTCTGAACTCTTCCTTCGTCCCTTAAAATCACCTAGTGCCTTTTCTTAAAGTTGTCTGACAGCATGAAACAGCCTGGTCTGCATTCTACCAGGAAAAGAATAAGTTCACATCACTCTGTAATCACTGATGATAGGTTTCGGCATGAATGTTAATTCTGGTCCTATATGGAAAAAAAAATTAATTTTCTCTACTCTTCTAGAGAGAGATGAGACTTCATTTCTCAGTCCTTCATGTGATTTCAAAAAGCCTTCATTCAGGATGTCTACAAACTCTGTGTGACTTGGGCTACTGCCATATATTCTGGAGTGCCTTCAAGTGGAGGAAATACATAACAAAAGAGGGGAATGTATTTAGAGTGTTGAACTGGTGAGGTGTTTGGCATTATTTTTTTCTTTGTGCTGTTACAACTTTCTTTTCTTGTACTATTTCTTTTGTACTTTTTAATGTCTTGAAAACAGCTTATATGAGACTCACAAAGTAATTTATTACTTTGGTATGCTTCATTATTATCTCTGCTTGTTCATCTCTCCTGAATGAAAATGATTTAAAAACAAAGGGTTTTTTTCTGGATTCTGGAATAATATAGGTGAGCTCACAGCTGTATCCGTAATGAATTTTTTGCTAAAGCTTTTTATGAAAGTACAAGTTCCCTACCTCTTAGATTCCTGCTATAATTAATAATATCTAGAGCTTTTCATCATAAATTTTACTAAATTATACAAGGAGCTGATGTAATTGCTGTTCTAGTGGGGGGAAGCTGGGCCACTGGAGGGTGAGGGGATTTGCCTGAAGTTGTCCAGTGAGAGCAGTGGTGGATAGGGGTGAAACACTGACCCCTTAGTGCAGTTCTCTGTCCATGAAGACACATTGCTGCCATTCACACATGGCACCTGAACCTAATTCCTCTGTTCAGCTGCTGAACTGCTGCTAAAGCATCTACAATTCTTGTTTTGTTGCTGGGGTTGCCTGCAAGAGAAGACAACCAAGAAAAGGTCTGGGGACCAAGATGTGAAGGATTCTCCAAAGGGGACACTGAAAGTGCTAAAGAAACCAGAAGAGAATGGGGAAGAATCCCAGTGGCTGATTCAGCCAGCTGGCTGTGGCCATCTCCTGAACATGATCTGGGCTGCTAATGGGGAAGGGATCGAGGATGGAGGGATAGGGCCTTGCTCCTGGGCTTAACAAAGTTACCTTGAGGCCAGGTAGGCTGAGCTCATCTGGGACAGAGCTGCTACAGAAGTCAGAGTGCCCAAGCTGTGGTCTGCTCTGTGCTACCAACACCAACCATTTGCAAATGAAAGGAAGGTGAAGCAATGGCTGAAAACATAAGGGTTTGCATTTCTCTGCAGCTCTGCAGTAGAATAATTTGGAGCTAAATATATTTCCAGTGTGTGTATGCAATGTGACTGTGCCAGATATATACCAGGAAAGATCTTAATCAAAGGAGTCACACAGATTTCATGTAGTTACCATTCTTTTGGTGTTCCAACAGGTCACTGTACTGTCATTAAAATCAGCAACAGGCCCAACGGTCTTCTCACACCACAATTTCCACAGTTACGCTCAATTTACATCCAAAAAACCAAAAGAGAAAGCTCAGACTTTGGAGATAATCAAGAAATGGTTTACTTTCAAATGGAATTGATCTCCTCAGCCAAGAATAACAGAAAGAAAGAAGTGCGTATATAAGTGTATATATATATATATATATATATATATATATATAAAACATTTAAATTGTATAATGTATTGGCCTGACGCATGTAGTATTACACTGCATTACTTAGCATCTCTTAACAAAACAAAACCTTTTACTGAGCAGTTACAATTCAGACAGGTTATGGCATTTGTAGAGTAATTAGCAACTGTAAAATATGACTAACCAAATCATTACTTCTAACTAAAAATATGGGCGCCTACATTCTTGTGTATAAAACATTCTTTATAAGCTGTGCATGACCAGGGAATATTTTATAACAGCACTTAAGACGGAGAAAATACTAATCAGGATTTTAAATGTCTGTAGTTATAGTCCTGTAAATGTTCTTGAGAATGAAATGAATAGCTTCCAGAGAGGTGCACAGCCAGAGAGCTGATGCAATGGTGCCAGTGGGAAGGAATGGGCTGATGGGAGAGCTACCAGGAGGCCTGAGGTGCTGTGCAAGTCATCCAACATGCAGGAGAGAGACTGGCTCCATTGTCCTCCTTGGTCTGACATTGCTTTGGGTCAAGGACAATGGCCACAAGTGCTGCAGAAAATAGGGGAAGTGACATTCAACTTCGCATTGACGTAAATAAGTACCAGTTAAATGAGACCAAGCTTTTAAAATAGAATTAAAGGTTTCTTCTCCATTCTCCATGGGAGATCACTACTGATTTTGCTAGCACCTTCCCAGCTTCCAGACTGCAGCGGTTTCAGTATCTAGGAGAAGGCTTTTCCCAAGGTTCGCTCACTGTGCTTCTTAGTGAAGTGCTCTGGATTGCTCACCTGGCTTCCCTTTAAATTTACACATCTGAAAAATGACTTCAGCGCCAACCCACTGGAGTTGATCTAAGTTCCCTCAAGTCTCATGGAACTTAGCTCCTGTTCATCAAGAGCTTCTCTGAGTTGCAAGTCAGTGAGGTGTGAAATGCTTGTGGTTTGATGATTCACAGAACTCTCACCGTGAGCCTTAATTAATCAATCTTTGCAAGGAATTTGAAATCCTTAGATGAAAGGCTCTGTAGCTGCAAAACACTCTTATTACAATGGCTACCACTTCATGGGGACCTCACTTTTACCACTGTTTTTTGTACCATCGCACTAGCTTTTATGTTGAAAGGGGAAGAGCTGTGTAAACATGTTCACCAGCAAACATTTCTCAGGCTGGTGGTTTAAAAGAAACTATACTTGACAAGCAACACAACTTTCCTTACAGTCATGTCATCCCAAGCTGTGATCTTGTCAGGCTGCAGACATAAAATGAGACTGGGCTGGGCCAGCAGGCTATGATGCTAATGATCGAGAAAAATAAAACAACTGAATCTAAATTCCTCCACTGTGGTGCCCTCTCAGAGCACTGGGAGCCCATGGACTGTTCTCATGTACTGCTGTGGCATGAATTAGAGCAAAAAACTGTTCTCACTGTCTGTAAATGATATCTTCATTCTGTGCACAATTACTGATTTAGGTGCCACCATAGCACCTGATGATGTAGCTTCATTGAAGACAAACAAATCTACCCCAAAGACTGTAGAGTTTGCATCCTGAGCATGGGTGCGTCACTGGATGTGGCTGAGTACCAGGAGGAGAGAGAGAGCTATGAAGGATGATGATAAAATTATTTTGTATTTGTGTCAGATGTGGTTTTCATTTTCCCACACATAAGTTACTTTGCTTAGCTTGCATGTTGACAGTTTCACAGGTAGATCATTTTCTCCTGTAACCTGGACCAGAGTGGTTTGCAATCATCATATTCATTCCTATTTGAGAGGGAATATTTAATGAAAATAACTTGCACAGGCACTTAGAATTATGCACTGGAGTTTTAGACTCTGGGTTGGTCTGATTTTTGCTACAGAAATTGTGTACTCATATTACGGATGAGACATTAAGGAAAAGAGATTGAGAGATAATTAACTCTGGTCTACAACCAGATTGTCATGTCTAGTACATGAAGTCTCTGAGGTGGAGAAATCTTATTTGGCTTGCAGGACTGTGAAGGACAATTACAGGTGCAACATGAAATTATTGTTGTTGTATTGTTAGTGTTACATAGATAATCATGCTTTCTGCCCAGTGTGCCGGGTATCCAGTGTGCAAAGAATAACAGAACAAAGAATATAGTTTGTGTTGAGCTGCTGAATTCCCAAATCTGTTGGGATTTCAGGTTTGTTTTGGAGTTGATACCCAATCCCAGGCTTGTCCTTTACAATGTGTAAAAGTAGCTGGTGAAGATAATGAGAAATTGGAGCAGGTTTGGGATCTGTAGGTTGCAAATGGAGACTGCTGATCATGTTAAAAACAGGCACTAAAAGATGTGTAAAAGGATAGGAGAGACAGTACTTCCTGCAATTCTCTGTGTACCAATTGAAGAGTTCAAGGACATGCTGTTGCACTCTTGTGTTCAAAAACAGTGTTCCAAAATCTGTTGCAAAACACCATAAAGAAAGGTACCATCTAAATCTCACAGTGGATGTGAGCCGCTGTCTTCAGCAGTATATCCAGCTAAGGAGAGTCTTGTCTATACAACCCTCAAACACAGTAATCTTACTTTTCCACTGATTCTGTCTTCTGATCTTTCCAATTTGGCTTCTTGCCCATCTGGGTTTAGGTTTACAATTCACTTCTGATCATGTCTGAAAAGTTCTTGTAAACATAATTTTTGCATATCGTACATGATCTGAGATCAGCTGAGTTTATTTGAAGCTATTGTTTGGTATTTGGTATACCTGCGTAACTGGTTGTGCAAAAACTGCTCATCTAATCTGTTAATGTGTCTAAAACCTCAGATGCAACAGGAGAAATGCTTCTTGGCTGATTCCAAGGCTTGAGATAGAGCAGAAGGAGGACCACCCATGTAATTTTTATACTGAGGCAATGAAAGGTTTGGAAAGTCCCAGGCCAAAGATTCTCCAATTTCAGTATTCTTTACATGTTAAATGATCAGATCTTGTCTCAGCTCCTTGAGAGCTCACACTTGTATCCCACTGGCACAGAAGAAAACCAGAGGAAAAATAAATTTCTACCAAGGGAACTCCACCATATGGAATTTTTGCCTGTTGTTTCTATGCCTGTAAGTCATTTTCACAGTCTTAAAAAATTTCAGTCTGTTAGAAAAAGGAAAAATGAAGTTTTGTTCATGAGGCAGCATCCAGGATCAAGATAGTTTGGGGAAGGACAAGCCTGAGTATGGAGCTGCAACAGCCTCATCCCTGTTGGGTTGCTGAACTCAACAACCCCAACCATACCCAGGCTTTCCTACAAAAGTTTTTTTGTGAAGAAATTCATATAAACACATTTTAAAAAAGATGTTTCTCACATTTGAAGAGTCCCCTGGATTTTCATAGTAGTGCAAGATAAAATCATGGTAATGCAAGTAGTGTTTTGAAATTACAGAAGGATAGATTTGAAATGTCCAGTATAATGGAAATTTACTGTTTCCTTAAAAATACCTGACTGTGATCATTACCCAGCCATAAGGCTACTGCCTCTTTGTTGCACAGATCCAAGCCTTTCTCCATGTCATATTCATACAATTAATTTAGTTGTTTGTGTGCTTCTTGTGCATTTAAGCTCCATTCTGATATGACAGCAATTTATTGATCAGTTCATTTTGACCGGTAATATTTATTTAGCACTTGATTCTTTCTAGACTTCTTAGATGCAAGAGAAGAGAAAGATTTGTATTGCTAATTTGCTTCCATCTAATGCATTTGTGAATTATTACCTTACTTTCTTGAAGTCCAGTAAAAACTTAAAATTGATTAATTTAATGAAACAACATTGTCCCAAGGTCAAGTAGCTCAAATATTCATTTTTTTATTAAACAGTAATTTCATTCACAGTTTCAAATTGCACTTTGTTCAAAGGTCTCATGAAAAAAAAATTTCTTCTTTTTTTTCTCTGTCCTTCTAAAATAAATGTTGAGAGGATTCAGCCTTCAAAGAGCTCATAGAATTTGATATAGAAATAATCCAAGAGGATTTCCATGGTGGTAGGGATATGATCCAGGCTACACTTTAAGGAAATGGCATAAAAGCAAATGTTAGAAAAGCTAGATTAATAAGTAATCATTTCTCTGACAATAAAATCAAGTGGAATAGGCCAGACATGAGTGGAATGCATAAGTCATTGCTTTAAAAATGGGCTGGGGCAAGCAGCATTTGGTCAGGTGTGCACAGGATCCACACTTCAATTTTGAGTCAACCTCTTAAAAATGAAGTTAATTATTGTTTGGAAAGAGAACAGTGTGTATTGCTCTGCTTGGAAATGGAGGCTCTGCAGCAAGACACGGAACAGATGCAAATGGCTGAAAGGTGGAAAGTAAGAGCCTGTGAGACCACAAAGCTTCTGCGCGTTAAAAGAAAGGAAAATGGTTGGTTTTGTTTACTGATTTTGAGTCCTGCTTATTTGTATGAATTAAGTGACACACAAATATTTTTATGACTGCATTTATTCTCCATAACAATATGAATGAGCCACTGAATAATAACCAAGTCCCTTGTGACTGCAGAAGAAGTGTGATTAAATTATAATCACATTGGATTAATTAATCTATAATATTTGTTCTTTATATGAAAGAGGAAAATCAGCCTTCAACATAAAGGTTATGTACTCATGAGGTCTGTGTCTTAATAAAGAAAAGGCTTTGGGAAAAAGCTTGACAAGCCCCCCAGATATGATATGTTGTAAATGTAGACAGAAGGTTATTACTGATATAAAATACATTCAATGTAATTATCAGCCACAACAAATAATCAGAGAGATGATAATGAATAATTAACATTTTTATTTTTCTGTAGTAATGTGTCTAATAGATAAGTGCACAACATAGAATTAATTTATTATGCTATAGCATTTTAGTAATGAAAACTGTATCATCAAAATATCTCTTCAGTGGTAGTGCAAGATATCAGCTTAAAGAAGTGATAAGGCTTATTCCTTTGTTTTCCCCACCCAGTTGTACTGAAGATGCCCTGAAAGCAAGGAATGAGCAAAAGGAGCCATAATAATCTTGAAAGAAAACCATAATGAAAATATAACATTTATGATCTGATCCTCTAGTACCAGTAAATCAAAAATTACAGGCAATGTGCAAAGAGGACTCTTAATGTATTGCATTAAATTTTTACACATTGAATTTTAATTTCATTTTTGTTTGGATTTGTTACTAGCAAATTCCAGCTTTAACATTTTCCAAATAAAAATACCACTTGCATCTTGTAAGGAATTAATTAGTGTGTCAAAATAAACTGTGTTCTCAATGAGAGAAAAAAAATCTATGCCTGAAAGTTATTGTATATGTAGATTTTAATTACTTAAATCCACCCATTTATGTATGGGAAGGATATTCTTAAAATTTTCAACTGCATATAGGCCTCATTTTATGATGAGTATTTATATATGTATTACTTTTAAATAACAAGAAATTATATTTATCTTTAAATTAATTTTTTTCTACCTGTGGGTGAAAAAAAATTATTTTATCATAATATGTAGAAGACAGTCATCTGCACAAGCATCATCTCTGAAACCTTGGAGCTGTGAGCGAGCATACCCTGTGCTTTTGATGCCCAAAATAGGATTTTTTATTAGTGCTTTTAAGTTTTCTTTAAAAAGCTGAATTGTAATCAGACACCTAAAGCCCTTGGACCTCAGCTTCTTTCAGTCACATAGTCTGCAGTTTAGTCTTATCTTTGGCTGGTGCTGGTGATTAATTATGGTGTGTTTCACAGAGTACTGCTCAGGCTGACAATCTTGTATTAAGTAAAACTCTGTGTTTGAAAACAATTTTTTTTTCTTCTGCAGTACTTGGAGGAAGTCAGACTGTGCCCTGAGAGTGTGAAGTGTAAAGCACAAGTGAAACTTCAGGGATTGAACATGAGGTTTTGGGTTTCTACTCTTTAATCAAGAAGAAGCCACCAAACAGCAGGAAAAGGCAGCAGTGCTTGAGGTCGTGGCTGAAGTGAAACAGAGGCCAAAAAATTGAGCAGTGCTGTCCTGTCCTGCATCAGCCAGTTCAGATCCTGGGGAGAGAAAACAGCTCTTGTGGTGCATTGGTATGTCAAAGCTGAGGTGTTCAATGTTTTATGGCTTGTTTTCCTGTGATTCCTCTTTGATTGGCTCCAGTGCAGTCCTGAGGATGTCTTTGAGGAAGAAGGGAGGCTGTATGAACAAAGAAAGTCATGGAGGAGCATATTTCAGGCAAAAAAGATCTAGATGAGGAGAGGGTCTGGTGCTTGGAAAGTCTTGTTTTCCTTTGGTTTGTAGCTTGGAGATGCAACAGTCTGATAAATTCTGCCTGCTGTAAATTACACTAATAATCCTCACCAGGACCAACAGCTGCACTTTTTCAGGGTACTATAGAGATAAAATACATTGCAAATGCTCCGCTGCAGAGGCAGGTCACCAACACACAGACCTGCTTCTGGGATTGGAGAGGGGACACTGGTTTAGGTATCTTAGAAGACCAACAACTTAGTGGAGATGTTCTTGATCAAAAATCCATGCCCAGCGGAGATGAGGACAGAAAGCTTTCTTTCCATATATATAATTTCCAATCCAGGGGAGATCCAATGGCAATGATGACTTCCTTCAGTGTGACATCAAATCATTCTAGGGAGTCATCATCCAAGGATTGTCTTTAATTTATACTAGTGGGTGAACTGTCAGTGGTAATGCCCACTTTGAGGAGAATGATATAGGCTGAGGAGTCCCTGGGTTGCAAACATACTTCCCTTAACTGTGAAAATTTAAGGACCCCTAAAGTGGGGGATCCTAAGCTGTTTGGAGAGTCTGCTGTGTTAACATTCAGAAGCTCCATTGTCTTCAGTCTGTATCACTCCTCAGGACTCCCAGCCTGATTATTTTGGGATTTTTTTTGTGAGCAGTTCCATCAGTTTCTCTTCCTGAGCAATATTTTAGCATTTCTTTTTTTTTTTTCACTTTTTCTCCAAGGTCTGCTTATTAAATTACTATGCAACTGCAATACTAAATCTTATCTTTTGACTGTAGTGCACAGAACCAGCAGACAAGACATGAGGGGAGGGACAAACCATTTGTCTATCAGTAGACTATGAGAAGCAAAAAGAGAGGAAGATGATACTTTTGATGAATATTTGTAGCTGAGCAAGGCAGTGCACTAAACGACTTTTATGTTTTCAGTATAGGAGAATACTTGTATTTCTGAAAGCCAAAAAAGGCTCTAAATCAAATATGAAGTTCAAAAAAAATTTAAGATTTATAACTGCCTCCAGGATTTTTCTATTCCCTGCTAGCTAAATTAATCTCCTTTTTATTTCATTGAGCAACGTACTGTCCTCAGTTAGAAAATTTTTGGGTCATCTTTCTCAGCTATATCTTCAGCAGCAGCCTGAGGAAGTTGCAGGAAGTGATTTTGGGGTCTGTTTCAGGAAAGGAAGTTACAAAGCACTGTGCTGTGAGCGCAAAGAGGATGAAAATGGACACCAGAAATTCAAAAAAGAGAAAATACCTTAACATGGAAAGTTAAATCAATAAACTTCCAAGCTTACTTTTAAAACCACTTCAGCAGTGGCTGATGTTTTCCTGATATAATGGTGGTGACTTGCTAATTGATTTGGTCATCAAAAAAGCTAATGACCCAGTCTACACTGGAAAGCAAAGCTATTCATAATTCAGAAGACCAAGGAATGTAGGGGGTTCATGTGGGCTATTTCCACCAGGCAAAGCAAGCCCCCATCTCCATCCCTGTGGGCACAAAAATGCCCCTGACTGAGGTGTCCTTTCTAGGGTGTACAGAGCAGTGGTGCTGCTGGCAGTGCCCACAGCAGGTGCAAGTCCCCTCTGTGCTGAAGAGGACTCTCCTGGGGGCACAAACTGACATTTAATTTTTGTTACTGACAATGTCAGTTTTTCCTTTCTTTTCCTAATTTATGTTCAAATAGAGCAAGGATTTCAAAATAAGAGTTGACATTTAGTTCTTGTTAAAAAGCAATTATTTCAGCTGGTTGGATGCTGATGAATGTTTCAATTGCCTGTTTAAAAAAGGTCTTTAAGAAAAGTATGCAGATTTATGTTTTGGAAAATCTTGACCATCTTTCTATCTTTTCTCAAAGACAAATTTTAAAAAACTGAACTGCTCCTGTCATCAGGCTAATGGCATGGTGTCCCATACCCCCTCTAAATCTAGTTGTTATTGATCAGCTAATGCAATATTTAATTATACTCACAGGGGAGAGGAACTTCTTCAGTGTGTGATTCATTATCCCTTATGAATGGAAACTTCTCAATCTTGGTAGATAACCAATAAGCAAATGTTATTGATTGTTCTCCAACATCACATAAGGATAATAAATATCACTATTTGGGGCCTGAATGTCACATTTAAGAGAAGCTTCATAACCATCTGTTAATGAGTTTCTAATGTTTGAGCCCCTTGCTAATGCCAGCTATAGTCTCTTTTTGATCACTACAACTTCCCTGTCATCAAAAGATGACTCTGCCTTGGATCATCTGCATTAATATAGACTGACTGTAAAAATCTTAAGTGTTAAAGGAACTGTACTAAAGCCACTCAGAGAAAACAAATTTCTTTAAAGAAAAAATTTAGTGGAAATTAAAGAAATGGCAAGAATAAGGAGTGGCAAAATGAAAACAGGTATAAGAAAAGTTAGTGTAAGATCGCAAAAGAGAATTTGTTCTATTACTGGACAAACTTCTTGATGGCTTGCTCCAAATAAAAGTGTTGACTTTTTCATAAGAAACTAGGAAAAGTTAGCTGTCTATTCACTACTGCATGCTCTGTCCCTGGTCAAATTGATCCCAGGTTTGTTTTTGAAACATTTTTTCTGGTGGTTTAAGTTAAAAGTTAGAGGCTGGTCAGCAATATTGGTTTGAATCCAGTCAAGCAGTGGAGAGAATTTCCTCTTTCATATCTCTCTTCTTGGACAAAGGCTCAGCATCTTCCCTGGATGCTTTCCAAAAATCTCTTTCATTTTACAGACTTGATTGTTTAAGGCCAATCCCTCTCTGTGCAAGAGGAATTTATCTCTTTGATACAAAGTCCCATGTTGATGGAGGCTGATTGTGGTGGGTTGATTCTGCTGGATACCATTTGCTCTATCACTTCCAATCTCAGCTGGGCACGAGGGAGAGAATATAACAAAAGATTCCTGGATCAAAACACAGGCTGGGAGAGATCACTCATCAATTGCCACCAGAATGGCCATCATGGACGAAACAGACTCAGCCTGGGGAGACCAGTTCAGTTTATTACTGATCAAATAGTGTAGGATAACCAAAAAGGAAGCCAAATATTAAAATCCAGATTTTCAGAAGCTAATCTGTTTGCACTAATGTCTTTAAAAATTTATTCTGCTTTTCAGAAGTCTAGCACTTACCCAGCTATAGAAGATAAATAAAATTAAAGTGCTTAGCTTAAATGAAGGAAAATAAAAAAAGAGTCAACCTTCTGACTCCTGTCACTGGAATTCTGTCAGTGATCTGTAAATCCATATCTATGCAGATTAGACTTTAGGACATATACTTGGAAGTCAAATGTTCGCAGTCTAGATTGAGTCATCCTTACTTTTAGACTATCTCAATCTGCTCAAATTGCTCTACAGCAAATAGGATGCATTGCAGCTATTGGGGCAAAGAATTCTGGGTGCAAAACAAAAAGAGATGACCTCTCTCAAATGGAACTTGCCATTAGTTGTCTAAATAACAGAGTTCCCCCAATTCCCCTCAGCCCAAAGCAGTCCAAAACCCTTTCAAACACAGCTTTCACCAAACTGTCTTCTGGATGTTTTGATTCTGAGAGTGAATAGATTTGTCTGCAGTGTGCTTCCTTGGATGAGTGATGGGCTTTCTAGCCCAAGCATTGAGTCCAGTTATCTCTAGTGAACTTGATGTATTGTACTTTCATTAAAAATCTACAGTAACTACTTCCTGTAGATTTACACCCTCATCCTTTTATTGTTGGAAATCTAATTTTAAAAACTGTCCTGGGACCCTGTTCAAGCATTAGATTCTTGGCAGGCCTTTTTGTCTGTGTCATAAACCCACGATGGTATCTGGCACAAGTGCAGAGGATGCCCAGGGGGTGCCCAGTGGTGGTAGAGGGAGGGATGCAGCAGAGCAGGGCTGGTAGAGCTGCTGCATGGACTCCAGGCATCAGGCGATCACTGTATGCTTGGGACTAACCCATGCTATTTTCTCTGTCTTCACTGGAAAGTACAAAAATGTAATTGTCCCTTTCCACTGTAATCCGTCCCTAATTACATTTTCGTTTTATATCTGCTCTGTTCCAATCTGGACTTCACCCTGTGCCTGTCATTACAATGTCTGAGCTCTCAGTCCCTACTCATATATCCCAACAATTCCAAGGCTGGACTGACCTGCCTGCAGCAATGTCCTTCATATCATTTCTTTCTCTTCTTTCAGTATCATCTGCAGCACATAAAAAGGAGCCACTAATATAGTTTCCTCACATTAAAAGAGAAAGTAGAATGTGAAAAGCTAATAGAGAAGAGAGAACAAAAGAAAAATCATCTTCATAGTCTTGTGTAGATCTGTGTTCCCATGTCTTGAAGGCTGAATGCTTTATTTGAGAGACCACAAAGAAAAAACTGCAACATATCAGTCAAAAAAATGAGGAACTGAGAAGATAAGGAATATGTTACATAGACCAGGGAACTTCTGGCTGGGATGTTGGAGAGGATATAAAGTGAATATAGATGTTTTTACAAGGTGTATCTGCACTTTCCAACTCATTTCAGAGTGGAATTGTTTTTAAATAGATCTCTTCTAGTCTGCATTTACCACCTGCTAAGTAAGTTGTCAAAGCAGTTTTGGTGCAAGTACTTAATGGTAAAATATGTTTACAAGCCAATATGTTAACCTCACCACAGCACATTTCCCTACTGTTCACCTAATAGAAAAATCACCCCAAGTACTTCATATAAGGAAATTAGATATTGATAAGGATTGAACAGAGGTGATGGTTTCATTTTCTGTCATTAGAAATGCCAATTCCACTCCTTCTCACCGAGTTATTTCCCTTAGAGACAAGAGCATTTCATAGAAATTACTCTACTGCTCTGGCACCTCTCCTGTGTTGGCTCCAAAAGCTTGAGTGGGAAGGGAAGCACTGTGACAGCTGTTGCCCTATGGCCTCTGATCTCTTGTGTAAGGCACAGGATTAGGTTTTGTGCAGTCACAGTGACAAACACAGAGAAAGGCCCGATTAATACAGAGTTCTACTTTCTTTGCTAGAGGAGCACCCCGATATCAGCAAGGAGGTACAGCATGGAGCTGGTCATGTCTGCAGACAAGGCAGGACCACAGTAGCTCAGGGCCTGGAGTAGAAAAAGGCAGTCCTGTGGGGCAGGAAAAGGTGATGGCAGTGATAGCCCCAAAATTAGCATGTGGTCTCCCTTCAGTGTGGACCAGAGTGTGAATTGGGACATAAAACCGGCCCTTCTGTGCCACAACATTTTGAAGCCTAAAGCCCGGTCTGTGAGACACCAAGAAAAGTCTTACATAAATGTAGACTGCAGAGTGATTTTTTATAAGTAATTTTCCCACAGAAGTTATATTAAGCAAACATTTTGTTTATTCTCATGTCCTTTGCCATAAAAGACTGGCATTAAAAACTTGTGGTTTTCAGTGGGGAGATTATTCTGGTTTTTTACTGTACCTGGGTACTTGAAGGACCAGGGACTCATCATCTGGATCCTACGAAAACATACCTTTATTTGTTTTACTTTTAAATATTAGCCACATTCACTCACTGGGACAATGATTTAAAACACCAAAAATATGTTCTTTTCTATCATGTGTTTTCTGACCTTTTCAAAATCTTAACAAATGCTCCTACAGACCAATAGGAATTCAGAAAGAATAGAGAACAGTTTTTTTATGGGAGGTTGCATGAGTGAAAAATTAGAAAGCAGAGACTGTTCAAAAATTGGATATGATACAGCTATGCAAGAAGAGACAGCAAGTGGATGCTGTCAAGCAGGGAGTAAGAAGAAGCAAGGAAACACTTCTTATAGGAATGATAAGCAGTCTGACCGCTCTATTACTTTTTTTTTTTCCCCAGGAAAAATAAGTCCTATTGGAACAATGTGTCACCTCTGTGCATGTCTGTGGTGAGCACTTTCCAATTATGCAAAAGCAATAGAACAAAAAAGCCTTGATGAGGAGTTTATAAAGGAATTGAGATGTGAGCTCACCTAGATGTACTGACAGGAGTGTGTGAAGGGCTTGGAAAGTGAAGTGCAGGTCATATTTATTCAAGAAGGAAAAGGCATAGTCAAAAGCAACAGGCTAGGGGAAAAAAATGTTCTTTTTGGTAGCATTCTTACTGGATATAAGTGGAATAAGTTTGTGCCCTTTTGGACCTAAGAAAATAATGTAGCATTAAATGAGAGGCAAGATGATGAGAGCTCAAGTCACTTGGAGTGATTCTGTATTTCAGAAATGTTAGACCAGCCAGATCTAGCAAAATCCAGGCATCCAAATAACTGAGGATTGACATGAGTCAAAGTTAGCTCCAAGTTTGAAGCAGATGGGATGGTGGTATTTCCTAGAGAAAGAGAAAGCTTGGAAGGAAAGGCCAGAACTATGTTTTTAACCTGCTTAGTTTTAGGTGATAGCTAAATACCAGAGGATCCTAAAGAGGCAGACCAGGACCTTAATTTGCACACAGAGACAGGTCTAGAGAGATGTAAATCAGTGAATAATTAGCATAGAGATGGCAGTTGATGGTAATTGAAAAAGTCGTCTTTGAACAGGCTGTGCTGGGATGGGTAGGATTGGTGTCATTAATAGCAGAAGAAGGAAAGATAAGAGTGTTTCAGCAAGGGTGAAACATTCAGAGGGCTGGGCTTGTAAAAGGCTTTAATTAAAATCATGATGCAAAGTCCATTCATTTAAATTCACACTGGCTTTAATGAGTTTTGGATCAGGTCCAAAGGAAGAAAAAAAAAAACACAAACTGAATTTCACAACAGGGAGCAAATGGCAGATTTCAAAGCAGGTTGAGAGTGGGTAAGAGAGACATTGAAGCTCCAGCTACACATAATGTTATCCTTTGGGGTTCACCCAGCAGACGCGGGCATTTCAGGCAGCACTAACTCTTGTGTCTTTAAGAACTCATACTAAAAAAGTCAGACTAGACCCAAAATTATGGCTGGGAATCCTTTCAGAATATATTTCTGTACTGTTGATGTAAGACAATCCTGGCACTCAGATAAACAGAGTCAGATTATTTCCTTCTTTTCATGCTGAACAATACATAGTAAATGAAGTCTGACAGTGCCTCAGACCCCTTTCTGCTAAAATAAACTCAAATAGGTTGAGGTAAAAGATATGACTCCACTGAAATCTATGGGAATTTTGTCACTAAAAGTATCAAGGGTATCAGGGTGGGCTTCAATAAAGTCTCTGATATAAATCATAGGATTTGCTTTCCCTATTGCACATGAGCTGAAAACAACTTGTCTGTTTGTGGGTGCTCAAAAAATCTGTCAATAGTAAAGAAAACTTATGGTGTCTCTGTGCATAGGTTAAAGTGCTTAATCTGGGTATGAAGGCTTCATTTGATCTACAGCTCCTTTAGCTGGGAGAGTCTACATGGGGTTCTGACATGCTTTAATTTATGTTGTATTGACTTCTCACCATTAATGGATTTGTTTTATCTTTCTCAAGTACTCAACTAGACAAGCCATTGCTTATAAATGACAGAAGAGGATATTTAGATGTGTGGTGCAGGTAAGCAGGTACCATGTTGATAAAAATCCCTTAAATTTTCAGATACTATGTTTACTTAAATATCTTCTACATTTGCATTTTTTCAGTGGGTTTTTTGTTGTTGTTGTTATAGAGAATGAGCTCTGTGACCTTAAATAACCCAGCCACAAATGGGGTTAGTTTTGTCTTGTAAATGGCAGCTGAGTGGAATATACACAAGTTTAACTTAATTTTATTTCTATCAGTGAGGTAGCATGTCAATCTGGGATAATATTTTTCCCTCCCACTCCTTTTTGGTTCACTGCAAGGATATATTTACAGCACAATGAAGGGTAGGATCCTTGTCACAGTTTCTTCCTGTGCAGCAATCAAACTAACCATAAGAAAAGATGACTCTAAATATTGGAACAAGTTTTAAGAAACGTGACTTCTCACTCAAGTCACAGGGCAAACTTTCATTTGGGATTTTTGGTAAATAGGTAGGGTCAAGGTTCTCGGGCTCCTGTACTTAACTTGGGAGCCTGATTTCATGTTTGGGTGTGTAAATCAGTGTCCTGGTTGTTCCAAGAGAGGTGGTGGAATAAGAACTAGACACTGGCCAGCCTGCCAAATATGCAACTTGATTGCAGGCACACAACAACAGGCTCAGATGCATTTTTCAAGCTGGACACACACGTTTTCTGATTAGCAGTTGGGCCACAAATATTGCTGGATAGTCCCACTTGGATGGAACCTGTGGGAAGATGGGAATAGAGAGGAACCCCTGCACATCCTGCACAAGGCTGGCACCCAGCCAGGGTCTAACTGCAGTGGAGAAGGTTCCCCTTGGGAATGTGGTTCCAGAACTGCACTGCCACCCTGGACATCAGCTTGCCTGAGCATGGGGTGGGTGCCTTGTGAGCCTACTCACATGTAGGGTTTGATACACACATTCCAGAGTAAGATTGAATAGAAAACACAAAAGGACTTCTCTCTCTGTCAGTACCACTCTCAGCTCTGCGTGGCTTGACTCATAAGTCTGTGGTTTTTTGAGGTAGGAATATGGGAAGCTTTTTATTTTTGGATTTTAGCCATGCTCAAATGAAGCAGGTCAAATTCAGAGTGGGACTGCTAATTTCATCTGCAATAACTGTGTTGTGATTAGGTGGGGAAAAGCCATGAGTATAAGAGAAGAAACTTTAATTGTTCATTTTAAAAGACAAAAATACACATTATGAAGTTGAGGTATATATTCCAATGCTCTCTGTGGAACTTCCAGAGCGTTTTGTAATATCCTGCTGTTCAAGAGAAGATTTTGATGATTCATTACTGATTTCTACCATGCTTAGAAGTTAGCCTAGCTTCAAATTCAGTGCCAAAATGTTTGCGTGATTTTTTTGCTGGATATATTTCATAACTTCTGGGCTTTGATTCATGAGATGAATTAAAAAATATGTAACTATATGTAATGCCCATTCTTCTTTATAGGTCTAAGAGACTTGGCTGAAACTTGATGAATAAATGCTTCATGAATAAGAGTATTTGAAAAATTAGTCTCCAGTAACTTGTGTGCATGAACTTTGCCTTCATTTGTGTAAGTGGTTAGAGAATATACACATGAAAGTGCAAAGATAATTTGTAAGAGCAAGAACTGACATCCTTGAAAAAGTTAATATCAAGAAATAATTTTGCCATTTATACTCACCCTAGTAGAAAGTTCTTTGATAGAAAAGATCCTTCATAATCTATAAACTGGAATTAAAAGAGAAATACTAAGGGGAAGTAATGATCCCATAATATGTTACAGCCACATACTGTTATATTCACACAATGTGTGCTTTACCTAACCAAAGATGGTCCCTATTGTTCCTCTAAGGCTACAGCACAATCTGGAACATAATTTTATGTAAAAACTCATGGATTCAGGCATAACATTCAAGTGATAGGATAATTTGTATTGATAGGATTCTTCCCAATATTTTTCCCTTTGCTTTAATTTTCATGTCAGATAAAGAAATTAACTGAGAGGGCTTGGTTTATTTAGATTAAATGAATTGTAATTCTTGTGAATGGAAGTCCTTATTCCCTTCCTCTTGTATAGTACCTACATGGCAGAAGAGATGCCAGGACACATCCATTCAAAAACACAAAAGAAAGAAATAAAATTAAAGGCAGAAAATGGTAACATGGCAGCCACAGGAGACTCAGCAGGAATTAAGGGAGGCAGAACACGAACATGCACTTTGGCTTTTACTCTCTTGATCTGGATTCCACCACTCATTGCAATGAGATGATGTTGGTGTGCACTAGTGAAGGGTCTGTCCAGGAACTAAGGCACAAAAAATCACCTGCATCCCTCTAATCCCACTTGGCATCAGTCAGCCAAAGCAGAAGGCTCTAGATGGTGTAAATGTCTTTTCCCACCCAGCCATGGCCTTATTCAATGTCTTCAAAAGCTGCTATGGGATTCAAAACAAAGAGGTGCATCTTTATTTTGAATTCTTTTCTTTATTACAGAAAGTAAAATCATTCATAACCAGTGGTACCTCTTTCCCACACCATCCTGAAAGCAGTTAAGTAGGGCAGTATGAGAAAGGAGACGGGGCCAGACTCCCATTTCCTTTTAAAAAAGTGGTGGGATTTAATGACTGTGTCCTCACATCTTTTGCAATGCCCCTGGGTCTGGGTTCTCCTAGAAGGAAACACCCTCAGGGAGAGTTGGTTTGGGTGCATTGCCAAACAGCACTTGTCCTTAGCAGTGCCAGTTTTCTTCAGAAAGGATGAATAAAGCACACAAGCCCTGGCTCATACCATCTTAGATGTTAATAAAACAATAATAATTGTCTCCTTTACAGAAGTATCTGCATAATACCTTCACAGTTACAGTTAAATGTCAGCATTTGTTAGGAGCCACTGAGTATTAACTCATTTATTAGCATATTATTATGCTCAGAATTAACTGACTATTTCTTATTCAAAGACCATATAAAAATGTTGGTGTTTCAGAAACACTCAAGTTTGATGGTAATAACAATATAGCAAGTATGGAACGTCTTCTAGCAAAAAAAATTAATATTTTTCCATTTTATTTTAAAAGGTTGGGCTTAGAGAGACTGACTACTTTCCAATACTGAGTTTCGGAGATAAAAACATGTTAAATATTAGGTATGAGCTTTTAATTTTTAGGAAATCAATTCAGTTTTGGGACACTTGGTATATAATTATATAAATATGTACATATCTAAAAGAGACAGAGAGACACAGAGAGAGGGAGATATAGATAATTGTATGTGTACTTGTCTCTGTCAGGGCAATGTTAATAGCATAATGCTCTTTCCATTTTCCTCTCCTTTGTTACATAGAGTTCTTGTAAACTAAAGCAAC
Organism: Motacilla alba alba; assembly: GCF_015832195.1. Lineage (NCBI taxonomy): Eukaryota > Metazoa > Chordata > Aves > Passeriformes > Motacillidae > Motacilla > Motacilla alba. The sequence continues at coordinate 8,722,611 of NC_052022.1, forward strand.
ATACTCAAAATCAGTTCTATTTTTTATAAAGGCCTTCCTAAATTAATTCATAAACCTTCACAATTAATGAAAATAAGAGATGGGGGCATATTCATAGTCACTGAAAAATGTGTGGGTTTATTTCCCCTTTACAAAGCAAACTGAAGTTTCTGAGTTCTGTTGATTTGACTTTCACTTTCTGTTCCTCCTATTTTTCCTCCCCCACCCTGCCTTTCATTTGCCAGAAAGCCCTGTCTAGCTTATTTACATGTGAAAAAACTTGGAGCATCATGTGGTGAGGTTCCAGGGCAACACTGAATCCCATTCAATTCTCATTTCCTCCCTGACAGTCACCATTGAATCAATCATGTTTTCCATGCCCTCTTCATGACCACCTAGGAGATCCCAGATCACTTTTCATCTGCCGTGTCAATCACACTCAGACCATGTCCACTTTTCATTACTAACACACTGTCATGTGACCAGCTAATCTGTCACTTTCTGACAGCGGTTAGTGTGCCAATTGATTTAATTAGCAATCAATTAGCTTGTTACTATTGAAAGTAATTACCTTTTATAGAGAAAAGAGTGCAGCTGGCCATAGCAATAAAACTGCACTAATAAAACTGCATTTACCTCCCCTTCTCTACATTCAAAGTCACTAGCACTCAAGGGTTAGCAGAATTATTGGTGACATACACATGCTTGAAAAGTCCTAGGGGAATTCTTTGCCCTCCTGATTATGCTGGCAGACTCTTCCATTAGTATAGTATTTATATCTTAAGAAATAGGTCTGATTAAGGTTAATGTTAACATTTACGTCGTTTACTTCAGCAAAGGCTTCAGTATCAAATGTTTGCTAATGAAAGCATTTTAAAGGTGGCTATATGTTAATGCTTCTGCATTTGCAGTGGCAATTGAAAAAATTAAAAAAAAGAATACTGTGCACCTTTAAAAAGCACAGGTGTCATACTTAACTGTGCTGGTTATGTTACTTGCTAATTTCGTCCACTCTATAAAACATGCGCAGAAATCTAACTTGTTGGCAGATTAAGTGCTCTCATAAACCTTGGAAACTCTGCAGGAAAAATAAGCAAAGTACTTTCTAGCTGTTTTTTATTTAAGAAGTTGACATAAAGTTATTTTCTGATTCATGCATAAACTATTGAACATACACACATCTCTTTTTTAATCTATGGTTGTGCCATTTCAAGCACTAGGACTGAAGTACTTATCACACACTTGTGCCATTAAATTCAACCTGCAAAATACTCCCAAGGCAGACAATGACTCGCTACATTAGCTCTGTGGTGAACAGAAGAGTCAGTAATGAAATGAGTAAGTAGACTTGTACTCCATTCATCATCCTGTTTGCTTCAATATAAGTGTTCTTTTATCAGCACTATTGGTACTGATGTCATCACACTAGACATAAATCACAGCACAAGTGACAGTGTCCTATTAAGGGTCATGGTCTAAAATCATTATTTACAAATTAAAGACCACAGTTAGCCATTTGCCTGGTGTGCCCTCATTTGTGATATAGTTTGAACCTTTTTAGCTGGCTGCAGGATAAATAGTCATTTGTAGTTCTGAATAGCTGTGTGTATCAACTTACCAACCACACTACATTAAAAAATAAAGGCAAGAAGCCCAACAAAGATCAGGATGTTAAATCTTTGATTCTTGCCATCAATTCTCATTTGCTGGGCCCTAGTTGTGAGGATTACAAAGAGACCGTTGCACACCAATCTGTAATAAACCCTCCTCTGTTATGTGTACACCAGAGAGGACAAATTAATCTCAGGTGTAATTAGGTAGAGCTTCTGCTGCAGTCGATGAAAGGCAATAGGGAGCATAACACCAGGAACAACTCTGGGCTGCTCCTTCCAGTGACTTTATTCCTCACATAGGGAGGGGGCAGCTCAGTGTCTCTGTACTCAACTCATTTAAAAGAATCTCTCCTCTCATGTGTTGGTGCCTTGTAGAGAAGGCAGCACATCTTTTGCAGATTGTCCTATATGACCCCTTATAGAAATGCTGAACCAGCATTGTGGTGTTGACCCAGAAGAGGTATTTTTCTGTCCTTTTCCAGCAAAGGGTAGTGAGAACTCCATATTTCCAAAAGTCTGTTCCTTCAGCTTCAGGACAAGATGATGGCTGAGCTCCTTCTGGCTGAGGAACCTCTTTAAAACACCTGCTGTGGTCATTTGTTGCACTGTGTCTATGGCTTGTTGGCTTCGTGCACTGCTCTTGTGCCATAGTTGTTTTGTCTCTCCCCCACATAATTTTATAGAGACTATCGGAACAGTCAATGGATAAGCCAGATAAATTCACCAAATGTCTGACTGAATCAACACACATGTCAAGAGGCATCAGGACATTGCATTAAATTAGGCAATCACTTCACTACTGTTGGCACATATACAGGGGATGTGATTCTGTGTCTCCTTACTGCAACACCTGCCTGAAGCACTGATTGCCATACTGCAAAGCCATATTAACCTTGGATGGACTCTAGTGACTGAGCCTGGAACTCCTCACAGGGTTGCAAAGAGTAAAGTGAAACTCAAGCTCACTCCTGAAGCTTCAAACAGTCAGAAACCCTAACTTGTTTCTCTCATTTTGTCTGTTTACTGACTGTGAGAATATGGAAAATATTCTTTAATGTCAAAAGACTTAAAAAAATTGTGTTTGAACATTTTCAGGAATGGTTTTGAGGTCTCCTTCCAGGGCCCTTTTTTCAGGAGAGATCTGTTAGTATGGGATGTGATTCTACCTCCTCTGACCACCACGCCTCCATCAATATATTGAAATATCCTGGACAACATTTTATCTTGGTTTAAATAAGGTCAGACCAATATTTTAACGGTGTCCTCACCCATTTCTGCTGGGCATGGATCCTGCCTCTCTCCTTGCAGTTGAGGGAGGAGGCTCGTGAAGAGGGAGCAGAGGCTGGCTGGGCACATGCCGTCCAGCTGGGATGCAACGCCCACCCTACTGGGTGTGGCAGGAAAGGTGGATGAGGGTTAATGACAGGGTCTGTGTTATTTGCTCTATTAGGCCAGTCTTGGCTTCCAAATCCATTCAGCTCTGTAATCTCACTCATTATACAGTAGGACTCTTTATAATACTTAAATTGTTGCCAAGGACGGTGTTACAGCCGAGACAGAATGAACGCGGTTATTAAGCTACACAAACCTAAGCAAGGCTTACTCACACGGCTCTTATTACCATTGTATCTGAGCACCTCATTATCTTTATGTATTTATCCTCATTACATCCCTAGCACTATCATTTCCATTTTACAGATGGGCAGAGAAATAGCAGGAATGTGTCTAGGAGCACAGTCAGAGATTTCAGCAGGTCAGGCTCCTGTAAGAAAAAAATTGTCTTCAGCATGACATCATGGCCAGAGGTGGTTGCTGCTCCTTGCTGCAGTGCTGTGCTCACCTGTCTGACATTACTTTTAGGTCTGCTGTAAGCCTGGAGCAGAAGGGTGGGCTTCAGCTCTCACTTGGAGGGTGGATCTAAGTCATTCTGAACTGTCTCTCCAGTGTTTCTGGTCTGGTTTGGTTTTTCACTTTAAAAGTGCTTGTTCTACCTATGTCGCCTGTAAGCCTATATGAACTACTGGCTTCTTTTTTTTTTTCAGTGATAGCAAAGCAGTCAGACAAAAGAGACTGGATTTTCAGGCCAGCTGATATCTCTTTTTTGACAGATATTTAACTTCGCTACATGTCTGCAAAGTTCATTAGAGATGTTTAACCATCACTGGAGAATACATACAGGTTGAATCTTACACAGAGACTAAACCCATGATGGTTTATCCAAAGTCACATTTTCTGATACTTGGTGCTCAAGGAGTATTAAAATAAGTTGTGGACACATTTTGAATCCAAGATTCAAATTCAGTCTTCTTATTTTAGCTTGCTTTAAATGTTGTCTTCTTATTTTATCTTGCTTTAAATGTTGCAATACTTGGAAGACCAGCTAATTTCAGAAGATTTCCATCAGTCTGGAACCAGTGGGTGGGTTCTCCTTGAGGGACACCTCACTGCATCAGCAAAGCAATTTATGGACTTTTTCTCCAGAGTTTAGCCCAGAACATCGGCAACATTGAGATATGAGAACCTTGGCTCTAGGTCCTCACAAAAAATAAAATTGAGATGTGTCAGGACAAAGTTCCAAGTTTTTCTCATTTCCAAAATATGTATCAGGCTTTTTGTGTTCTGAATTTGAATTCTTTATCTTGAAGATCACTGTTCATGTTCACATTTCCTTCTACAGTGCAATGATTAACCTCAAATGACCCCAGACTCTGGTTTTCTTTGAGGATGTGTCATTTCTGTAACAGAAATATTTTAGTTAAGAAGCTCCTGATTCAAAATGTAGAAAATGTAAATTCATATTCCAGGCAACTTTTGTACATCCGTTTATGCCAACAACTGATATGGAATTTTTTTACTAGAGATTTTATAGGGTTTGGTTGAAAAACATTTTATTGTAATTACAACTTATGAGGGGTTGTAGCTGTTTAAATAACATTTTATAAGGTGCATTGCATCAAAGAAAGCATCTAAGGTCAAAAATGAAAGCATGTAAAGTATTATCCAAGAGGAGCTCATGACTTAGGACATTTACAAGAATTGTTTAAACCCAGGTTCAAGCACCTGAGCTGCCTGTTTCATGTCCTGGGTGAATTTCTTAACTATAAAAATGTTGAAATTCCAGTTCCAGGTATATTTTCAAAGAGAGACTAACACGAAAGCCAAACAGCTAAATTTCATAACTGGCTTGTGGAAAAATTAAGCTGGTGGTAGAATTTTGTCCTGACATGCAACAGAGACCTTTTCTGAAACAGTGACCATTTTCACAGGCTGGAGACATTGCTTGCTGCTCAGGTTATTATTATGGGATCTATACCTATTATTTCCCATTTCCATTATACTCTGAGAGGAATTATTTCTATGTGAGGTATACTGAACTTTGAGTTTGTGCTTCCAAAGTTATAATATTTTTTTTGTTGAAGGTGCTTTAAAAAGAAGCCTTTTGTTTGTTTAATACTTTCTACGGATCATTTATAAATTTTTAAAGGACTGCATATTACAGTAATCAAGAGTTCGACACTAAAAGTAATTGGTAGAGAATGCAGAAAAAGAAGTATACAGGGTTACTAATATACATCAGGGTTTAAGCTGACATGAATTTTTATCTTAATTATCGGACAAATTTGTACTCCCACTATTTAATTCAATTTGCATGCATCGGTAGACACTTATTAAAGGTAATATTACATCTGTCATTTTAAGACTGGTGAGAATTTTATCATAGGAGCTGCACGAAACAGCCACTCTATTATGCAAAGAACTCTTTTGTAAAGCTTAAAATAACCAGTATTGCATCCCAATTAGCTACTTGGAGGAAAAATTCTTCTTTATAGTACAATTATACATAACATGTAATAATACGTAGACCTTTTCCTATACTAGGCTGTATATGGACTTAATGAGTTCTTTCAGGCCCCTCCTGCCCTTAATATTAGACCAAGCATTTTAAAAAAGGCAATTGTAAGCTGATTTCAAATAAAATTATTGTCACTGGATGTGTGTGCATTCTGGCAGCTTTTGCAGACCTTTTCTGTATGAACTACAACTACTGCATGGAGAAAACATAGCTGTCAAGTCCACACAAGCTAACAGCCCCTAATTCATTGTTTTTCTTTGGGATAGAGCCTTGGTAAATTGTGGAAAGCAGGGAAGCAGGTAGCAATTCTCAGTCCTGGAAGTCAGCTGTTCAATTAAAAAGCCACACAGTAGTTACCATGGCACCAGCCCTATTATGCTGTGTATCAGAACAGAGGCTCAAATACTTAAGACAAACAAACACCTTTTTTTTTTTTTTAATAGAAAAGCCTTTTAAGGAAGTCTCTTTATAGTTCTAATGAATACATTGTCAAGTAATTTTATCTGATAAGCAGTTTGCTAGGAATGTGATGCGTGGAATTTCCCTGGGAAAAATTAAAAATTTGACTTAAAAAAGGTGCTCTGGAAAAGGGATTTGAAAATCATGCTGATAGGAAAAGAAATATTAAGAGCAGGGACAGCAGCGCTGTGCACTACTTCCCTCCTGCACCTCTGCTTTTCAGCTGGTTATAGGCTAAAATAACACTGTCTTATTAACTTGATTACTTTACTTGTGACTTGCAGCCATTGACCTTCTGATTAGTTGTCGTTAGAAAGTCTGCTTTGCTATCCAGTGTTTACTGTGGGATGCCCTAACAAGATAATATAAGCAGTGGCTTTTAATGGAAAGTGTAATTCCTCAGCTGTGAAGAACAAGGGTCTCCCAAAGTATCCACAAATCAAGACATACTGTCAGGTATAACCTAGTATAATTGCCTTGGATTTTTAAAGACTGCAGAACTGACTTAATGGAAGTTGAGATATTTTTAGTATTAGATTATTTTCTATCTCAGAATTAATCAGAGCATCACTTATTACTCTGGGAACAGAATAAGAAGATGATCTCAGCCTCAAAAATGTACTTTAGAGCTGAGTGGAGTCCTGCACTATCCTAAGTGCACCGTCACAGTAGGTGATACTGAAGAGATGAAGATCAGCTGCTGTATTTGGTCTCTGCCTTGTATCCTCAGCTGAGCTGTGGTTTCACTAGCACGGCTCTCAGGACATAGCTGGGACTGGATCTGGCTATTGATGCATATCCTGGCCTTGATTTAGCTTTGTTGGATTAAGCAGTTAGATATTCAGAATCATTGTTACCTCCCTTGCCTTTTTGATGGGAATTTTACAAAATATTACTTCATATTTTGCATCAATTATTTTCTAAAAGGCACGATCAGATGTTATTCACAAGCAATTGGGTACTCATGCTGCTTCAGCCAAAGTTGTACTTTTTTTTTGCTGAAGAAAGAGAGGAAAAGACTGAGTAATTTGTCTCCACTAACAAGAAGTCCTCCACAACTTTCCATTGCTTCTATTGTCGAACGAGCCCAAATGATGAGAAACAATCTGGGAATTGAAATTGTTGCTGGATGCTGTGTCAAAGAACAGCCCATCAATCTTGGGAGAAATTTTAAGGGAGCAGGTTTTTCATGCCTGTGCGCTGGTAGGAAGCCAAGTGCGTGTTGCCATTTGATGGTAAAATCAGTGTACACCTGTTCCAGCCAGCTGGCGACATAACCTATGTCACAAGGATGTGTCACCGGCGCACCAGCCCAAACTGCTGGCGGCGTCTGCGTGACAGTCAGGGAAGACAGAAAAAGGAACTTGGGGACCAAAAGAGGAGGAGTTTACAGTGCCATTTCAGGGACACAGATGTGTGAAGAGTGTGATAAAAGAAGGAAACATCGGAGGGAATAAGCTCAAACAAAAAAGCAAATGTCATTTGCATGATGTAATTATGGAGAACCATTGACTGCTTCGTAATAACACTCAGTAGGGCAATGTTAAACCTACTGTGAGTGCTAAAAAGGCCTCAGCTTGAAAAAAGGTCAGTGTGAATTAGTATATATTTGCAGATTAATTCCGAATGTTATATCATAAATTTTATAGCCTAGCGGTTACTGGTGTATAGTGAGGATGACACTAATGCTCTTCAGACAGGATTAACTCAGAAAGGACTAACATCGAGCTTGTCACTTTATTTGTAGGGAATGAAGAAAATGGAGCTATGTTAATATATGTGTATATCATGTGTATGTAACCTGTGCATGTGTGTGTTAGACACATCTGTTATTTCTCCTGCTGTGTTACATCAAATCACAACGAAAATCACAAGCCACTTTAAAAGCAGAAACATTATCAAGTTTGCTTTTTTTAAACTAACTGGATTTTGACTTCAGCTGCAGTTTCTTTCTTAGAAAAAGTTATATCCTGCTAGCCCTTTGCTGGTGTAAATGGTTATGCCAGTGTACGCCAGCTGAGGATGGTGTTGCTTAATCTATTGAACAGAGAGCTATAGTCTTTCTGCTCATCTTGTATCCTTATAAATATTTCTAAGTCCATGGATTCTGAATGTCCTATCTCGAATTTCAAGACCCAAAGCTGGACTGTGGTGTTCCACTAGCAGTGTGTCCCCAGTAAGAGGAGGCAGTAGGGGACTGTGAGAGCAGAGCTGAGGCGCTCGCATTTAGTTGCAAATTTTGCTATGGACTCTCTGAGTGCCTGTGAGATTATCACTGAGGACTGCTTTGGGTTTGGGTTTCTTCTTCTTTCCCAAGCACTGCTTCACTCTGTCAGCACCCAGCTGCTCTCGGCACTTTATCTCAAGCTGGGTGCCTGCAGCCCCGACATGCTGGACAGTGGTGTCCAGGGCAGTGGTTCATTTCAATACAGCAGTCTTTGACAGCAAAAAAGCAAACCTGAGACTCTCTTTTCTTCAGGAGGGAGTCAAAACAACGCCCTAAAGACTGGCGAGGTGAAGGCCTTCATCCATCTGGGGGTTTTAATCCCCTCTTGGTTTCTGGCACAGTGGGCACACATGTCTGAGTTCAGGAGAAATCCCAGCTTGAGGCCAAGGGGATGGAGCTCTTTGCAGCAGGCTGTAGTGAATATTTTACATTTAAGACAACCACTGACTGTGCTGTGCGTCCCTTGACTTTCCAAAGGACCAAGCACTCAGCTCTCAAGGGTGCTTACCTGAGAGCCACATTTTTCTCCAAATATTCCATCGGGCATCAAACTACTTTTTTCCTCTAGCTGAAATTTTAATGCCCAGCTTCATCCTTTATTAACTAGCACCTCAGATTGGTCTCCAATTCCCATTTGGTAAAGTGGACAAATTATATAAAATTTTATAAATATATACACATAAAATGCAATTAATAAAAATGTAATTTCTTCTTTCTTGCTCACTGGATCTAGGAAGCCTTTGCTATAAAACTTTATGGTATCTAGCCCAATATGCCTCAGTAAAACTGGAGTAAGTTATTTTTAATTTCCTGTGCATCTTTTCCCTTTGTGATTTTGTTAGAAAGACACAAATTCTGAACTACAGATTCTTAAAATAATTACAGAGATTCCGGTAAGAATTTTTTTAGCAGCAAATAGATGCTGCCTTCTGTCTTTAGCATGCTGGGGAAAGTCTGAAATACTGACTACACAGCAAAGATATCTAGTCCAGATTTTTTACAGGAGTCAAACAAAGTAATGTCATTATGCTTGGGACTAGTTTTAGTGGGACTAGAACAAGTTATAGTCTTGATTCAAATGGATTTTTCTATAATTGTGGGGTTATTCTTACTATCATTTTCCTGAGATTGGACAAGAAATTATGCTTTAATGAAAATAGGAATGTGCATTAATTAGTTGGTTTTCATCCCCCCCAAAAAGGTGACCTTAAAATTCAGTTTCTTACATCCAAAAACTACAGCAATTCATCCTGAAAACAAAGCAGCAAACTGAAATGAGGATAAGGAGCTGTTTTCTGACCTCTTGTCAAGACCCCATATTTCTAACTCAAGGCTCTAATGGCTGCAGCAGCAATACCTTCATCACAAGGTTGTTCTGAAAGAACAGAGCAGCACATCAGGGCATTGGGCTGTGAGAAATGAGAGCTTCAGCCCTTGTGCTGTTTGCTGCCAGACCAGAGATGTCAACCCAGGTTGTTAAGATAACTTTAAACGTCATCTTCGATCAGCAAGATCCTTCCGACATTAGGGCTCCCCCAAAATAATTTTTGGTTGTTCAGCAGGGAAGAGAATTATTTTCTTCTTATCCTGGGAAGAGAACCCTGTAATCCCCTGATATGTTGCATCCATCAGCCAGCAGACGAAAAATGCCCCCATTGTTTGAGCTCAGTCTGGACTGGAATGGAAGACCTGGTTGTAAATATTCTGTGGTTTAGTCTTTAGGAGGAAAACATAATGTGAGGTAACCTAGTCACTTAATGTTCCAACAAGAATAGAAGTCCAAGGTAATCTGGAGGTGAGCTGCACCAGTAGAGTGGGAAGTTCAGTCCATTTGGGGGAGCTGCTGAAACAGAAACTCATGCCTTGAGCTGGGCAAATCACTTCTCTCAGACTGATGAGAAGAGACCTCTGCTTACACAGAGAACCCCAGTGCTCCAGGCTCCAGTGGGGTGAGACACTACCCTCACTTCCAGAATCAGCTGAGTTCTAATTGAAGGTGTTTAGGTTTTTTTCCCAGGAAAATCATAATGTTTTGTAACCTGGGAACCTCTGAGCTGTTTATATCAATTAATGCAAGATGTAAGCTGTTAAACCTCTGTATTTAATGTGTGAGAAAGGGTTTGGGTTTGACGTCTGAGCATCATGTGGCTGCATGTTGTCAAATATTTTCCTAGACTTGTGTTACATTTATGCATTCCTAGACCTATTCCAGTGCCTTAAATTGTGCTGTGCTGTGCTTCACGTTATGAAGAGGGATGCATTTCCTATTTCCTTTTTCCACAATCAAATGAAAAGAACATTTTAGATATGCAAGGACAAAGAGCCCCTTTTTTAATTCTTGTTTCAGGACAGACAATAATTCCCTGATGCTCTGTTAGCTGTCTGTCTTACAATAATTTCCCAACTGAATGCTTTAGTCACCAAATTCCACTTTTCAGTCAGTAGTTAAAATTGTAAGTAACCAGTTTGGCCAAAATTTTGCACTTTTTGTTCCACAGTCATAGTTTTCTAAGAAATCATTAAAAGTTCCAAAGTCATCAATAGAAAAAAAAAAAACAAACTATTTTGAACAAGAGGTTAAAAGCAAAAGAGCTTCTGCAAGGTTTCTCAGATATCATAATGATGTCTGGTATTATCCAGAACCACTGAGGAATCTGGAGCACTCTGAATGTGAAATATTTAAAAATAGTTTCATGACTACATAAATACCTTTGGAGTCAGAATTTAATTGAAACTTAAATTCTTTGAGAGTTATTAGTCATTAAAAAGAATGACCCTCTATTTAATTTTTAGATTGTAATCTCATATTCTTTTCTTTCCCATTAGCTCAGAAGCCAGCTTGTTATTGCCCCTTAAGGCTTTCTATATAATTAAATATTCCTGAAGCTCCACATGCCAGCTACACTGGAAGAACCTGAATCAGAGTAAAGCAAGGTTATTTACAAATTTTTAATGTTGAGGTTCAGTACTTGAGTCTGCTTTTACTCATGCCAGGTATAGGTCATACTTTTTGTGCATAGAAACAGGAATTTTTGTCACCAACCTTGATCATGAAGAGGTACCGTGTGCCTTTTAGCTTAGAAAGCTGATGAAGATATTTCTGTAGTGGATTTTTAACAAGAGGTAAAACCCTCTGGGTCTGGAAACAAGGGACCTGAACTTACACTTGGTAAAATGGGTGCCCATGTGTGTGTGCATTGTTTAATAGGCAATGTAAGATTTATTAAGTCCTTAACTATAAAAGTCCTTGCTTTTAAGTGCTGGGTATTTTTTGGTAAATGGGGTGTTAGGTAAGTAGACCATGTGGTGGATGTGGAGTATTTAATATTCTGGGAATATGTGGTATAATTTAGCCAGCAGTGCATGTGATTGCTGGTGATGCACCACTCCAGCATATCAATGCCCATTTACATTTTTATATGTCTGGTTATTGGAGAAACCAGCAGGAGAGCAACACAATGATTATATAAATAAATTCAAGACCCAGGTCCACTTTCAGGGCCCAGGACAAGACTGTTCAACTTTTCAGTTTTGCAGAACTGAGCACTTACAATACCTGTGAGAGATTAGACTTCCAAAAAAAAAAAAAAAAAAAAGATACTCTAGGGAGAAAAGCAAGCTCTGAGAAAGCAATTCTTAGTTAGACTTGGTGGAAGAGACTCTCTGGGTGCACACAAGAAGAAACATTCTACAAGAAGAATGTTTCTGGCCAGCCTCAGTTCTCATACAAATTGTCTTCAAGGACAAGCAGGCTTGAAATTGTCCCCAGGACTAATTATGTAGTAGGCTTAGGTACAGAAAAAAGCAAGGAAACAGAGAAGGACAGATTCTCGATGAAAGCTGAGAATGAATGAGAAACTACAGGTAGCAAATATAGTTCTCCTTTTAAATGGAGCCTGAGGTCTGTGCTGAGTAATTCCTGCATAAAATATGCAAGATGAAGAGAAAAGACAGTTACTGGGGGAGGTGGTGGGAATAGAGGTCAGTTCCTAGCTCTGCCAGAAGCTCCCTTGGGCAGTCTCTTGATCCATATAGATTTTAACAGGGCCCTGGACTTTGCTTGAAACCACCACATACTACAATGATGAAAGAAATAGATGTAGCAATAATAAACCTGGGATTTGGGCTGGTGCAAGGTGTTTTGTGCAAATTCCATCATTTCCCACTTCCCATGCCTCTCCATTTGACTTTGTCACAAAAGGCAAGAAAGGGGATTATTTAGGGACATGCAAGTGTCAATAACTACAAGCTTTATCCTGGGTAGTCCGAGAATCACTCTTTGCATTTTCTGGAAAACCTAGAGATTTTGTTTGTTTGCTTTGGGGTTGGATTTACTGACTGAAAAAAAAAAACAGTCAATCAAGAAAAATGATATGAAAATATTTGCTTGCTCAATATGAAACTCATGATTTTTCTTATAGCACTAAATTAAAAATAATATATCTTCAGAGAAGTATTCACTTTTTGATACAAAAGTTTAATAAAGAACTTTGCCACCTGCCAATATCTAGAGAAAAATTCAGACTAATGACTTTGTACTGTTCATTTGGCTGAAGATATTCTTTTGAGAGGTTTGAGCTACCAGAACCCTGTTACCTATGCTGTGATTTTTGTACTAAAATGTGTCTTTCTGGCTGCATATGTTCCAGATAAAACTGGGATCTGGATGAAGAATAACTGGTTCAGATGATCTCATCAGCAATGGAATTAACTAGAAAGGGAGAACAGTGGGACAAAAACTTCATATTTCATGACTGTTCCTAGGTAGTCAAGCTAGTGTTCAATATTTCTGGAGTTCCAAAGACAGCTGTGACCAAAATTGTTTCTCCACTTAAAATTTATAGGCATATTGTATCTATTTCTGTCAAACAGGCAGAATTTAAGTCTTGTCACATCTGTCTAAAAAAATATGTTCCTACTTTGTGATTGTATGTCTGAGATTTTTTTATTAATTGTTTTTCTTTCTTTTTTAATAATGAAATCTTCTGGTTTATTTAATTAAATATTACAGCAAAACCTCTTAGCCATGAGGTGAATAAAGTAATACTCCTCAATATAAGAAACACTATATTCTGGTGGGAATACATTTTAATATTTATATAAGGAAAAATGTTTACAAAGTAGGATAGGATAGAGTCAATGACCCAAAGGGCTTCCTTTGAAACTCAAAATGTCCATATTCTAATTTCTGATGTGACTGCATAGCTCTGATGTCCTTTGAACCTCTTTCCTTCCCACATCAGTGACATTTGTCTGATTTGCATTATTATATCATCAGGGCTCTTCAGATTTCCCTGCATTTTTTCTGGTAACATCCATGGGAAATAGTTAAATGCTTTCACTTTGCAGGCTGGGAACCAGGAAGAAGGAATTAAGTGACATGGCCAAGGACATTGGAGGAAAGACTGTGGTAAGGCAGACTTGGGAATAAGCCTTTTCCTCCCAGACCAGCCCCAAATCTCAGGTAGCCTCTTCTTGTAGTACCACATCCCCTGACTGCTCTTAGCTGTCTTTTTTCACAACCTTGAAGGCAGGGAATCAATACTAGAGCTCCTCTTTCTCAGTGCCAAGGACATCTAAGCATATATGTAAGTGTAAGTAGTAACAAGTAGGTTCTAGGTGTGGGATTTTCTCATCTAACTCAAGAAGTCTGTGCTGTAAGTGACTACAACTGCGTTAATTGTCTCACTGCCTCTTCTGCCCAGAAAAAGATGTTTCCAGGGCTCTTTTTGTTTATGGTGTGAAAGGTTTCACTCTGTATGAGCTATCTGGATGGGTCACGGTTAATAGCAGATAAGCAGAGTAGGAAACAGGATAATCTAATTTTTATTCAAATTCCACTGTTCACTTGGTCCCATATTATAGCAAAAAAACAAAGTCCACAATGAAAATTGTGTTGCCAGAGTGATTTTCATTTAGAAACAATAATAATTGAGATAAACTTTGAATATTACTCAATTACTCTCCATCTTGTTTCCTCTCTCCTAATGCATCATGAGCTAAACAGCTCTGATCACTGATTAAGGAAGGCTGACTTAATGAATTAAACATTGGCTGGAGAGCATGGCTTTCAAAGAGGACTTTCTGTGTAGGGTTGCCATGCTGCTCTCCATGATTTCCCAGGCAGAAATATGCATGCATGCATTATTAGGTGGATTCCCAGTGTGCAGTAAGCCAGGCATGTCGGGGTTATTGTGCATGTGTTGACATTTCTTGGCACATTCATGAACGCGTCCAACTCCTTTTGCCTGCACCATACAATTGATATGTAGAAGATGTTCCTCTGTCCAGGACTTGCTGATATCTACAGACCAAAAAAAGGTACTGTTACTATTGCCAGGCTTCTGGATATCCAGGAATGGCTAATGTCCTGGAATCCCATAAGAACAAGACTTCCAGGAAAAAAATGAGGACATGTTTCAGATTTTTGGAAAAGTGAGTACCCTCATTCCATGTTCTTAGGTAAATCATTCCTTCTGCTTGCTTACACATCAGTGCTAAAGGGAGGCAGTTACAGTGTTAAGTTACACTAAGTGATACTGTGAGATGAAACAGTGTTAGTAATGTACTAAAATTCTCCTAGATGTAAATTTTCAGAAGCTGTAATCCATGAAAACGCATTTCAAATCATTGCAGCCCTCTCTAAATTTCAATATAAGTTGATGCGCTTCAAGACACCCCCAAAGGAGATCCATGGGACATATTTTGCACTCTTTATGGAGAACCAGTTATTTTCATCTTGTATGGCAATGAAGATGAGTTGGGGTTTTGTCTCTTACCTTTCAAAACTCTGAAGATCATTTCCAATACAGTGCTGCCAACAGGAGCAGGTCTAATGGGTAGAAAAGGGATTGAGGCAGCTGATTCAGATGAGTAAAAGTTGACCACAGAGGTAGCAGCTGCTCTTCTCTTAGACAATTCTTCAAAGCAAGCACAGTATCTTGCTCTGATTTTCTGTCTGTTCTTGTACCTGTTTATTTAATGTCATCCGGGGGACATCACTTTCTGTCTGGTAGAGGGCACGTCCTCACCTTCCCAACCTCAGTTATTCTTTCCTGACAAAAACACTTGAGCATGAAGAGAAGAAAGTCTTTGCACTTGAGAATGTTTGCTGCTAAGCTGTGTTTGCTCTTCCACTGCATCAGGAAAATCTGACTTCATCTGGAGCTCCAGTTATATTTATAATTACATGAAGGGATGTGACACTAAAGGAAAATTGTGTGGGTTTTGTTTTATATGATTTGTTTAGAATTTAACATGGCACTTAATAAAAAAAGCTGTATAAATCAAATGATACAAACAATCACTCCTTTATCAGGAAATTACTTGTGCAAAGTATTGGTTACTGGAATGAGTCTTAATGAAATTCAGTCAAAAGCTGCAGATCTGAGAATGAAGAGGGGCCTCTTAATAGAAGAAGGTTCTATTTTTCCTGTAAGGTTCAGAGATTCAGACAATAAAATAGTGATTTAATAGACTTTAAGTCAATCAAGATGATACAATAGTGTTAATTAGCCTTTTGTGCCTAATTCACAACTAATTCTGTTGTCTACTTATTTATGTTCTAAAGTGGCCCTGATGAAATTTTTAATATTTCACCTTAGCTGAAGATTCATTTTTATGCTGGCTGGTAATTTTCTCATATATAGCTTGAAATTGTACTCTAGATAATTTTGCATAGTAGTATATCTACATGTCAGGACCATTGGCTGCTTTGCTGAATGGCTCTTCAGAGCTGACAACTGGATAATAGCTTTACTTTCAGCCAGCAGAGGAAGTCAAGAGCAAAAGTGTAGAGATAATGTGAATATAATTCATTATTCAAATACGCAAGTGATGAACTGAAAACAAAGAGGGAAGAGTAATAATGGTGTCATTATTTTTATTACTCTTGTTTTGCAAACGTAGCGTGAAACATTAAAGTAGATCTTTGAGATATTTTCAACTGTGCAGTGACAAATTTACTTTCTTGGCAATATTGATAAAAGGAAAGTAAAGCAGACAGGTTTCTGCAGAAGGTATGCTGTGCTGTTAGTTTTACTATTAAATATTTTCATGTTGCTTTTTGCACTTTAAAATCCACATTATTAGTTACTCTTTAGAAGCCTGATCAGTGACTGGAAGAAAGTGCATTGTTGTTCTTGTGGCTCTATTTAGTTAAGACAATCTTCAATGCTTTTAAGTCTTTGTAGCATGACTAACAAAGGCCAAATAGGCAGGTTATATAAAGCTTTCCTTGAAAAATGAGGAATTTGCATGTGATAGCAAAACATCCTTTTTGAAAGCAGATACAGGTTTTAGTCTAAAGAGCATTTGTTTGGTAACTGTTTTCCCCTTATTGTATTTCACATCATCTGTTTCATTTTTCCAGTGGTTAGGGGAAGGTTCATTTTAAAATTTCTTTAGTGCTTTTAATTTTTCAAGTGTACATACCGTGATATACAGAGACTTTATGGAAATAAAGGTGAAAGCAATTCTCTGCTAAACTTACAGCAGTGGTAAATGAAAGTCCCCTGCAAATGTGACATTGCTTTTGTGGGGGGCAGTGTGGCAAACCCCCTTTTCTCCAGGCACCACCTGCACCAGAGAAAGAGAAATAAACCATGAAGGAGGTGTGGAGGTCTCACTTCTGCACATGTGAGTAGCAGAGAACAAGAAAGCACATCTGGAAGGGCCCAGGTACAAGCTATGGCATTCCCTATCTCAGTTTGAAATCTCTTTGTAGCTGCATAGGAGGGTTTGTGGATTATTTTTGTAGTACCTGAAATGTATTCATTAGTTGTTTATCATTCTACAAGAGCCTGTAGGACAAAATTTTATGGGCACTATCCAGAATTTACTGGCTGATTTGACATGCAGATGTTATGAGCTTCCAGATCTCTGGGAGAGCTGGAGTAGGCGCCATTCCGCAAGGGGTTAATTTGAGATAGGTAAGAAGGGGATTGTGGTACTTAAGGCATTACCTTTGTGTTTCTAAAAGTAAGTTGAAGTAGGTAAAGCAACCAATGCCTGGGAAGAGGAGAGGATAATTTTTCTGAACACATGAATGGGACAAGGAATGAATACTCATGAATACCGAGCCACGGTGCAATGAAGGGTGTTGGCCAAGATCAAAGAAGTTTTTGGCAAACCTCTCCCTACTTTTAGTTTATTTCAAGACTGCTTTTCTCAGCTTCACAAGCTGTATTTTGCTTCCTAAGCCAATGATATATTGAGAAATCACACAGATTTAGTATCCAACCCAGAAATTTCTATCATTTTCATTGTAAATAAATAAGGTATGAAATGCTAAAATGTGTCGAAGTACCACAAAAGCTTGCAATGTATTGTAGCTGCTGATGAATCTGATTCTCTTCTGACTTACATGCTAAACACAAGTAAATGCTACTGTTTTCTTATTTAAAGCAGGTTAAACTGTAGGAGACTTGAAATGTAAAGCCTCTAGTTCTTCTTTCTATTTTTCTTTATCTTTACTTGATTTTGCATCTGGAACTTGTACCCAAACCTGAAGCAACCTTTCTATCTAAATAACTGAGACAAAGATTTGGCTGCAGCCTCCAGCTGATGAGCCAAAGGGGTTATCAGCTCTCCAGAGATTTGGAAACAGACGGTGAAGATATGACCAAGGCTACCATGTGAACTGGGGATTTTGGGGCCAGCTTGTTCCACTACTTTTATGACTCTGAAAGAGTAACTTCAATCCTGGGTCAGAAAACTTTATAAGCACGTCCTCAAGTTCACTGGGACAGAAGCCTGTGCTTGCAGAAGCATGTGTTTAAGCACTGTCTTGAAAAATTATGGTTTCCTGTACCAGGGCTTTTAATCTCTCCATTCTCCAGTTCTCCATCTGTTAAAAAGAATTAACAGGTGGCAGAAGGGAAATGTTGTTATCTGTCTTCTGTTACCTCTTGAAAGCCTCTGACTCTTGAGTGTGTGGAGCCACAACCTCAGTGAGCCCTCAGCCTCTCCTGAAGCACCCCTGCCATACTATAATGGAAAAGAATAATTTATGCAGTTACTTAACAAGGATGTTATGTGACACAGGGATGCCCAGAGGAAGGATTCTGAGGACTGGGGAGGAGCTACTGACCTTGTTAGAAGAAGCTGAAACAGTGCAGAGGACCCCATGCACTGCCCTTCAGCACCACCACAAATGCAGTAGCTTCACTGCTCTCTTGGACCCTAAATGGGTATTCGTGATGTTGAGACCAAGCAGACAATCTTTTCTTGGACAGCCTCAGAAAGGAGAAGACCAATCCTCCCAGAGGTGACAGCTGTTTCTGCCTAATGCAACGTATCCACTTCAGCAAATACCAAAGAGTACCAGCCTACAGAGAATAATTGCTTTGAGGTGATGATCTTAGGTCTGAAAACAGTGATCCAGAGCATTAGGAAGCTGGCCAGGCACAGGATGAGAAAAAATAACTAAGTCTGCAAAATCTCAAGTTCTTTTCCTTTATCATTGATAAAGCCAAGCCCAGAAACCAGTTACACTAGAATGCTACACCCTTGCTAGGCTCCCTGGCTTGCAAAAAACTCACCCTGCAAAAGAAAGTTCTTCATTAATTATTATTAGTAGATTATGTTTGCATTGTATTATGAAGACCCCCATATGCAATACCGAGTAGAATATAATTTCTGTTGTAAATAGTTATAATCTAATTAGATGAGACAATTAAGAATGGGGGAAAGATATAAAAGGGTGAACAAAAGGATAATTAACCAACATTTCATTAGTGCCAGTATTTTTCCTTTTGTTTGTCTCTTTGAAGTTTTTTCCTTGCTTATTTTTTAAATAATTTCATTTTAAATTAGCAAAATCATTTCAATTTTCACTTTGGCTCTGTATAAACTGGAGAAGCAGCTTCTCATTAGAAATGTATTAATTAACATGATAATAAGCATGATTCTGCCTTGTGGATAAAGGCAGCCCTTTCCTATTAAAGGAGTGAGAAGGACATTATACACTGGCTGCTGGAGCTGCTGAATAGCAGTGTAAGTGATCAAAGCCAGCCCAGCCACCATGGGGATGGGCTGTTGCAGGGACACTTGCCCACATTACCAAGTCCAGAGGGACAGTTTACCCTTCAGTGCAGCTCCTTACTGCTCCATTTCAGCTGTTTAATTCAGAAAGGGACAGGTAGATTTCTTCTGCCTGGAGAGCAGGTCTGACCTGGGCACAGCAGCAGAGAGCTCCGTGCTGCCCAGTCGTGGGGTATCTGCAACCTGCTCTGGGCTCTGTGCTGCAGCAGCTGCTTTCCTTCCAGACTACAAACCAGGCAATTAAAGTGAGCCTGGGTATGTCTGCAAAAGCTGAGGTCAGAACTTTGACTGAAGGTTCACATACTTAGCCTAGCCTGTGCTTAACACTGTGTTATTTATTCCCACAGCTTTCACGGTCAGCTGCTTGTTTATCTGGCTGCTTTGCTCACTGTATTCCTGGGAAAATCTCTTCTCCTCCAAAGGTCGGGGGGGGGGGTTTGGATAAGGGCCACAGCACAGGTATGGTTTCAGCCCTTCCCCAGTCCTGTGAAACCATGTGCTGTTGTGCTCAAGAGCATCTTGCCCTTGGCTGAAGGGCAGGAATGACAGAGGCCAGTTGGAGAGGCAGACTCTGGCCATTCACTGTCTGACATCTCACGAGCCTGATAGAGTTGCCATAAGGCTCTTCTGCTAAATGGAGTCTCAGACTCCTCCATCCTTGTCCAGCTTCAATGCTTTTGCACCAGCTCCACAGGCAGGAGTAGCAAGAAGCGTAGCAATGGGGAGAGTGTGATATGTGAGTTATTTTCACAAGTTGGAGATGATCCCATAACTCATACGTGGTGGAGCAGAGCCTGCAGGAAGGAATTTCTGTCCACCACTAACTGTGTTCACTTAATTTATTGCTTAGCATGTACCTCTCATCATCAACAAGAAGAAAACTACTTTTCTGTGTGAAGTTAATGCCTTTGCTTGCTTGATTCTGGGGCAGAGGCTGCCTCTTTCTCCCTCACCCCTAGGAGTGCAAAACATTTCTCTGGCTGATGTGTTTTCAGATGGATTCTGAGTGTGCTGGGTTGTCAGCTCCTGCAACACCACAGACGAAGTTTTTAGTGATAAAAGCAGTTGACAAGTTCGTGTGTGACGTGGCATCTGACTATCAGATGTTAGAGGAATGCAAGAGACATACCATGGCGAGGCACATAATTCATTGTGTGTGTGTGTGTCTGTATATATAGAACCAACAATTTATATTCTAATCATCACAAAGCAATCATACTGTGAGTGCATTTTTGTTATTAATACTTACTCTTTGATGCATAAACAATCCCATTTGAAATTCCTGGTACCAGCTATGCTAATCTTTCACTGGAAGAAACTTATTTGCAGAGGAGGAAGAATGAAGGGTAGGTAAGCGAAATGTATTTCATCTGTTTGAAATAACTGCAAAACTATCAGCATTAACGGTAAAAATATTTAATGAGTATTGCACTAGCCAGCACCAAAAGTAGTGAGATACAGAATTGCATTTGTTCTGTCACAGACATGACTGACATTTAATTATTGTCTATTTTTGTGCTGATAATCTCATTCTTATCATTCGTTGTTAAATCCTTTAGAACCCCAAGAAAAATGAGATCAAGTGACAAAAATAAGATAATGAAATCATATGAAATAGAATAAAATTATATCTTGTAGGTAAGAGATGATTCAGGAGACTTGGTTATTTGATAGGGTTGTATAAGCTCTGTAAGTGATTGTGAATTAAATGTGTTGAGCTCACAGAAAAGCTTTGGAAGAGAATGGCTGCTTGCAAGCTAAGCTGACTTCTGGGTTGTCATTGTGCAGCACATGCCATGTGCGATGATATAAGATCATTGTAAACCACAAAAGATGGTGAATTTGAGTCTTGTTGGGGAAAAATATATATCTTTCCAGCTCACTTCCCTTTTGCTAGTTTGTTCCCTTTGTGCTGTTGTGAAGCTTTTGGAAGCTGGTTTGTCACTGTGACTGTAAAATCAGGATCTATTTTTATCATTCTTAGCTTTCAGCCAGAAAAAGGCTTCCCAGTCTTTTGCCAAAATCTGTATTGACTACACAACCCGATCCAAGCTTCTGAGTCACTGTATATGTCTGTTTGCAATATGTAACAGGAAAGCACTTCTAGCTGAAGTTTTAAATGAGGTAGGAAATCTGTTGCAAAAATTAGATGAACAATGAGTTCTGCTAAGGGGAAGTCAAAGGCAGCGCTCACCATTTATTAGACTTTTCCAAGATAACCTGTTAAGTACATTGAAAAACGACTTTGCAGGTTGTACAGTGGTGAAAACACTGAGGGTTTAATTTTGTTCCCTGCTAACCTCTGAATGATGTAGTGGAAATCTGGTTTACGCACACTGAGAAAAAGTGCTGACAAAGTATATAACTCATAAATGTGCTAATTTACTGAACAGGAACAGTATTTATTTGAGTGCACTAGATAGTGACCACTTCAGTGTTTGTATTTTTGCCAGCTTTCCCCTACGTGTACTTTAGCTATTCAAAGACAAAAAGTTTACTGAGTGCAGAAACAAAAATTTCCTTTTCCTCCCTTCACAGGGAGCTTGTGAACAGCCCCAAATTGGGAAATGGAGCTCTTTCCAAATTCAGTTATCAACTTACTGTACAACTATAGGTATGGGTCTTGAATTTTATTTCCATTAGTTTCTGCCTTGTAAAATAGTACAACTCATGATGAAAAAGTGTTTTGGAGTTCTGGGTGAACATCCCTATGTGAATTCTAAAATAATAATATAATAATTCTTGTCATGACAACTTGTTTGTAAAGTGCAATTTCAGGCAGGTCTGAAAATCCCAGGTAAGGAGAGCAATGTTCAAAGGGGGTTCTCAGGCTGTGTTCTGTCTTTGTCCTACAATGGAAGGCTTCTGTGTACAAACCAAAATTGGCTTTGTAAAGTGTTTGTTTTAGAAAAGTATGCACAGTGTCAAAAATACTTATATATAGATAGATTTACTTTGGGTTAGTATAATTCTGTTGCTAACATACTACCCTTAGGCAGCAGTTAGATATGTAATTTGATAACCTGTTGACATTTACATGTCCATAGGTGCTAATGACCTACATCAGCTGCATGTTTTGACAAAGGCTTCCTCTGCTCTCCCCATTTCTTACATAAAGACCTAAATCCCTTTAAAGGAATCATAACTTTCTGAATTGGAAAACAACACAGAAACAGCATTTAAACAGTGGCTTGGTCTTACGCATATTTTGGTTGATTCTCCTTGCATTCATTCTATAAGCCTCACTGTTGGTGATAGAATTAAATCTGCCACCTTGCTGTCTGGCAAATCTAAATAAAGAGGTGCAGCTGGGCCTGTTTTTATCTTGTGCTACACTGGCATTCATGCATTATACTGGCATATCACTCATGGTAAAAGAGAGGGGAAAGCAAGCCCGTTGGCTTGTTTACATCTACTAGTTGAATATATTCCTGAATAATAGAGTTCAGGACGTTTGGAATAATTCATGTATTTCCAGTTACAATGTTACTAACCTTCACTGTAGTCCTGGACTGAATTAATCATGCCCTTTTCAAAATACAGTGCAAACAGAGGCTGCAAAACTTTTTACCTGGCTTAGGAACCTCTAAACATCTGATTGCGGGTTCCACAGTCTCACACTCCACAAGGTATTGGAGACACAATCACTGCTTTGTGAAAAAAAAGAGCTGTCCCTTTGTTTTACAGGGGCAAAAGTGTAATGTACAAACTCAGTCCACCTAAATTCATATGCATAAAAATTCATACTAATTTAGATCACAGCTCTGATCAAGAGTCTACTTACCTCCTGTGATCTCATGGGAATCCTTCCCTTGATACCATTGCACTTTGAAGGAGTTATTTGACCACTGTCAAAGCAAGTATTATTACAATATTTTGTTAATGTCCAGTTGTGAATTTAGGCCATAAAATCAGGCAATATATAAATCCACACTCTATGCTTGGTTATAGGATAATGGGCGTACTTCACAGATGCAATCAAAACAATTTTCCAAGGATTAAATTCTCACTTTGGAAAGCAAAGTCAATCTCACACCATCTGCAGACAGTAAAGTGTCATGAGGACAGATTTAGTGGCATGGTAGTTGTTCCCAGGGAGCTCCTGCTGCACTGAAATGGTAACATGAGAAAAAGGGCTAAGATAATTGCTGGAAGATTGAAAAATTATCATTCGTATCATTAGCAGAGAGGTGGGAGAAGCAGATGTTTCGGAGTAGGCGAGGTGATGACTGGTCTGTGGGGAGCATGGACAGTGAGGAGGGCATGTTGCTCAGCAATCTTCAGAGGTTTGCTTTGACATCAGTGTGAAAAATGAGCCACAGCAAAATGCTGGAGCTTCCTCTGGTGAGATCCTTTTACCCTGATGGCTCCCTGCAAGTGATTTCTGTTTGCCGTAACAAAGAAAGTGGGAAAATAATAATATAAACAAGCAGTGTAAATAGCTCCTGAAGTCTACATAAAGGCTGCAAGCAGAACTCTCTACCCCACCTTTTTGCATTCTTAGTCTCACAGGGGGTGAGGCAGAGGCTTGACAGGTAACACTCAACTCTGCTTCAGACATGCAGAAATGCTCAGCACCAGGGCACAGAGCTGGCCCTAGGGTGGGTTTCAGCTGCTGGGTTTCTTGTCCTCTTACTCCTGGCCCACTGCAGTTGGCAGCTCAGTGATGCTTCCTTTCTCAGGTTGCCTGGCCAGATAATCCTGGTCTGTTATTCTTGCTCTGATTATCTCAGTCTGCTAAGCAATAACACGTGGCTTGACTTGCAAGTTAGGTAAGTCATGGCTCAGGGAGGAATCGTGGCAAGTGGCAAATGTGAAGAGAAGAGGGATATATTACAAGATGTTATATGTCTGTCTTTTTTAAGAGTTCAGTTCCCATCCATTCCATTCACTTCTCCCTTATTTTAGTAGCATACCTCATATTTGAAGTTACCGCAAGGAAAGAGTCTCTGGAGTTTGGCTAGATCCATGATTATACTCACAAAAAAAGAAAAAATTCAGTGCATGCTATTTCCTACTTCCTTTTTCCCTGGCTGTTAAGAGTTGAGCTTTGGTGGGGACAGCAACAGCAATGCAAGTGCAGGTGGAAATAGGTCTGTGTAGTAGAACTGCTATGTGTCTGCCGGATTTTTATTCCAAGGAATAGTATATTTCTACATGTGTTATGCATTAAGGAAAAGATTTCCAAGCTGGAGACTCTGAAGTATTAATGTCTTAGATTGTAACCCAAAGAACAGCTCATCTGACCCAGGAAATATTGAGAGGAGTTTTCTGGAGCAAGAACAGCATGACCCCTGAAAACAGGTATGGTCAGATATGGCTGCAGGGAGGTCAGTGCTACCTGCACTGGAGTCATTATCTAAACTGAAATCAAAACCTCTGGGTCAGCCTGAGAAGGAACCCCCATAATGATATTTTAATGTGTGCTTGGGAAAGTAGGAAAGGGGGGTAAATACACAAGGAAGTTCAAAGTCTGAACGACTTTCCTATCTATTCTTCTAAATAAGGGACAGATTTTTCTCATTCAGTCAGGGCTTATGAGAATATCACCCACACTAAAAGAGACAGGCATATTATTTTCACTCTCTATTCCACCAAATATGTAAAATGAAAAACAGGTGATTGCAGTGCATGTGTGTGCTTTTTTTCTTTTTTTTTTTTTCCTTTTGGGGGGCAAGGGAACTTTTGATCTTCAGTCTGTACAGAAGCATCCCAACTTTAAAAAAGAGCACTGTCAGATTTATTGTAGCACTGAAAAGTACAGATATTATGCTTACCATTACTCAGTGACCTCTTTAGGCTTGCCATCATGGTCCAAGATTTATTGCCTTCTGTGTTTAAAATGCAAAAGGATATGTCCTGTTAATATTTCTGGGTTTGCTGTGAAGCAATGACTTCCTGTTTGCTAGTACCACAGGTAAGGAAGACACAAACCACAAGTGCCAACACTATGTAATTTTTTTGGTCCAGAGTCCCTAATTTCTCAGTCATCTGATGTGTTCTGTCAAAATGCAGCCTGAAAGTCTAGACCAAGAGATATCTATGATAGAAAGTGTACATCAGTATTTCAAGCCCTCTAAATTTATTCTAGCCATTTGACAGTTGCTTGGAGATACAATCTCAATTTTTTTGCAGTAGCCCCTTCAAGTGGATATTTATGGCAGATACAACTGTAATTATTTACCTGTAACAAAGTCCAGGTCTGCCTGCTCCAGGTGATACAGACAACAGAAGGACACAGAGAAAATATTAATCTTCTTTCTGTCTAGATTTTGACCTTTTGCACCCAGCTTCTTAGCCAATTATGGAAATGGAGCTGTGTTTATTTTTTTTTGTTGTTTACAAGTTTTGTTTCCTTATTCCACAAGCCTGTCAGTTATCAGTGTCAGTGCCTAAATGACAGGGTCTGAGGGTGCTTCCCTGCCTTACATTTAGTGTTCCTACTTGCTTGCACTGAAAAATGCTGGAGTCAAATGGGATTGTTCATGTGAGCTAAGGCAAATTCTGAGTGAGCAAGTTGAACATTTTGGGACACGGAGTTTTTATTAGTGTAATTCTCCTTTTTATGTAGATTGGTTTATTTGAATAAAAAGAAATGAGAGAAAAGAATGACAAAGGAAATAACTGAACCACAAATAACAGGAATCAGTATCTCATTTTGGTAAAGACACTAAATCTGTGCCTGCTTCTAAAAGGATAAATAATCCTGTAGATTCAGGATTATTATATTATATTATGTCATCAGGCATGTGATGAAGAAACTGAATGAATCAGAGGAACAGACACTAACACTATTTATATACATTTAAAATGTAACAGCAATAAAACAATATTTTGTCCATGGCATCATGTGGAACAATGAGAGGGAATAATGGGAGCACCAAATTCTTGTTTGCTTGTATTCCTTCAGCAGAATCAGGGTGTGTTTGGGCTGGCTGTGTTCCCATGGTGCACAGAAAAGCCTCTGCTGGTGGCACTGTGACGTGTGAGAAATATATTTCTCTTTGCTGGTGGTTTGGTTTGCTTTGGTTTTTGATGTGAGATTGTTTTATCTTTGACTTTCAAACCATTAATTTAAGGTCCAGTATATTTTTCCACATTATCTGTAATTTGATCAGCCTCTTTTACATAACTTCTAATAATCTGCATTCTCATATTTTGGTATAAAAGCTCAGAGATACTCAGAATCAGCGTAAATCATTTGAGAGCAAATATCACTGGAACAGGCATATTATCACTAGCAGCACTTAGGTCAGTAATCCAAGCACTGCTGACTGCTCGAGTTACATTGGAAACGTGAAAATATTCATGTGAGCAATAAGTAATAATACTGTTCTAAATCACTGTTGGGTCTTATCTGCGTAGCTACTACTTCTTGGCTTAGTTTTGTTTTTCAAATGTATTCTACTTCTACAAACCTTTCAGCTAGTTATTTTGTGAAGCAAGAACACAAACCCAATTCTGTGTTATTCCAATAAAGGCAGTGCAGTCACCTGATGGATTAATTTAATCTTTATGCCAAGTCCTTTCAAAGCAAATACCACTAATTTATTTATAGCAAATTCTTTAAAAGTTGTTGAAAATTTGTTATACATTTGCTATCCACTAGATAACGTGCAAGATTACTAAGAGCTGATTCCTCTGCTTTTTGGTTCACTGAAAATGTCATTTAAACCAAAAAGCAGCTGTTTGAAAGGGTTTTTCAACACCCAGTATCCCCAAAGTTAAGAAACAGATCCCAAAAATCATATGGGCATTTTTATTTTCCAATAAAAGGCCCTGCTGCCTAAAGTTGCAATAATTTTTATGTCTGTAGACAAGCAGGATTTTTGCAGCAGGCTGGATGTGGAATTTACAGGAATTACAGATAGTGCCTTGTAATTAAGTCACCAAACTAAATTGGTTGGCAGAAGTCATCCTAGTCTGCAAAGCGATTTTAGGAAAATGCCTGCCTTTCCCACTACCCATTCTCAAGAGCAAGCAGTCTGAATCCTTCCCAGTCTGCATCCTTCCCACATCCTAGGGAATAATACAGACTCCTTAAGTGCATCTCTAAGAATAAACATATTTTTATATATTAATTACAATTGCCTTGGACATCAAACATTACTTCTCCCCCGAGTGCGGAGGATGTGGATCCAATGCAGGCAGTGTTTCCACACTTTTATCCCTGCCATGTTTCCAGCTGCACAGGGATATGGAATTTCATTCCATTTCTGGTATGCAGCTTCAGCTCCTGAAAGCTACGATGAGATGTTCATCTTTACTGAACTCATTTCAGCAATGTGTCCACTGCTTTGAACAATTTGACACACAGAGATGCTTTTTACAAGTTGATTTTTGCTGCTTTCTTTTTGTTGACATGATTCACTTGTCAGGCTATGTACTTGGGCTTTCAGCGCCTCTTCCCAAGTGGAGACTGCATATCTTCATTTTGGCAGTTTCTGGATTCCATCTCAAAATGTAACTACTGTACTTTGTTGCCTTCAGTGCTGGAATCTCTGGAGATGATTTTTTATTGCAGTTTGGGGGGAGGGGGAGGTTAGTGATTTGGCAACAGCCCTGCAGCTGTGACCCAAAACTTCCTATTTTGCTTTTCATTTTTATAATAATGTGCATTATTATAGTATCCAGAAGTCCAGCTCCCAGCCTTAAGACATGATGACAGCAGATACAATTAAAAGCCACACTTTGAAAATTGCACATACTAAAATTTGACAGGACTAAGTTTGTTTGCAAACTTACATACAGCTTGTTGAAGTTGACTGGAATAAAAATATATTTTAAATTAAAATTAGCTGGTTCATATCTGACTCTTCAGGTTTTGGATGGTATTAGGTAACCAGGGGAAACTTGGTGATTCATTTGGGCTCAGACTTTCTAAATTAGTTCACAAGAAATATGTGCACATAGCTCAAAGGCAAAGCAAAACCAGAGTTTGACTGCATTTCCAAGATCCTGATTTTTATGAATATTCAGAGAGCTATGGGCAGACATGCCTTCAAATGACCTGGTTTATTCTCCTGAGTATCACATTCAACTGAATTTCATCCAGTTCCTCTTCCATTGAGACCAATCACTTGGGCCTGATGAAAGATTATTTTTTTTGTTTGTTTTTTGACAGAGCAAAATTTTGAGGATGAAATATAGTTTTATTTTGTAGACATCAAGAAATGAAGAATCCCTCAGTTCTCATGGCTCTCACTGCCAAGAAGTTTTGTCTGTTTGGGGGTTATTTTTAATAGTAGTATTGTCTGATGTACCTTTAAAAATCATCAGTCCTTGATTCTTCTTTTTGTTGTAAATCCTGAGTTTCCCCAAAGGTATTTTAGGTATTATGACCAAGTGATTATAATAACTAAAATTTTGCCTCAAGTTGTTGACTCTCAGCATTTTTTCCAGGCCTTGAATAGATTTTAAAACTCTTTCTTCTGTAACCAGTTAGCTTTTTAACATCATTTGAAAAATATGGAGCTATCGGTTCCAAAGGCAAGGCATGAGGCAATATTTTGTAGGTCCCTATAGCAGTGTCTTTCTAGTTAGAATATTTTACATCTGCATTTAAAAGGTCTAATTGCTGCAAAGAAGCACAGCCTTCTGTTGTTAGCTTACTTCAGGATTGCACCAGCCCTCTCTGACACAGGATTTTACTGGCAGCTCAGGTGCAGTTGCTGATGTGTTATTATCCAAGAAACTTCTCAGAATCCCCACTTTCCACTATATCAGTCCTTATTTCTCAAAACATGGCCTTCAGTTCTGGTCCTTGAATGTCTGTTCTTGCCTTTGGATCTGCTGATGTGAGCTGTATTTGAATTTCCCTGGTGCTGATTCCTCTAAGTGACCATCTTCTTTTTACAGCATTAACTATTCCACCAACCTCTGCAATAATCTGTGCACTTGATCAGAAAATATTTTTATTTATCCTCAAAATCTTGATGAAAACGGCATTTACTTATTCGTAGAAATTATTCCTGAGAAAAACCTATAAAATATTCTTGTGCAGTGGTGGCTAAGTATTGTTTTTTATTAGGCTTGGAGTATGCACCTTACTATGTCAGAGCAAACTCGTGCTCTACCATGCTCAGCCTCCAATTATTCCAGGTGATATTCCTGAGATGTTCATACAGCTGATTCAAGACAAGCTAGAAAAAGAGCCTAGAGCATACTCCTGTTGCCTGTTAAGTGTTTGTGCTGTGATTTCAGGGCAGCTCAGTCATCCCTTGTTTCAGTACATTCCCTGCAATGATTATGCTCCATGCCAGAAGGTATTTCCTTGTGTGAGTCAAACATTTCTTCCAGACTGAATGAGCACATTGAGCTCTGGTGTTCAGAGGAAGAGCAAATTTTAGAGCTGTAGAAGGAATTTTGTTTTTTAAAAACTCAAGACTTGTTGTAATAAAGTTAATTGAATATATCCTGGTGCATATCCCCCCGAATTATGGGATATGAAAGGCCCAGAGGTTTGGTGCAGACCTACCTCTAATGTTAATCTTACAGAGGGGGTCAATTACTTCTATATCACAAGGGATTTATAGTATCTCCTGTCAGTGCACTGTCTGCCCAACTTCTGTTTAAAACCCATAGCAACAAATGTCTGGGTAACCTTCACAAATTCTCATTAATTTAGAACTCTACTTACTGTAAGACTTTATCTGATTTTGATTACCATTAGGATTCTGGTTTGGGAAATTTACTTCTTTGGGGGTATTTACTGCCTCATTCCTTTCAAGTCTTTTGTGGGCAGTGAGGTGGAGGAAGGAACAGAAATCTTGAATTGTGGCCTAGAGAAACCCAGTCTGCTGGAATAGTGAGGCTGCCTTCAACCACGAGATCAGACTCATGAAAAAGGATCCCAGTGAAAAAGTTTTATCTCAAGTAATGTAACCATGGTGAGAAAGACTACAGCTTGAGATAGAGGACATGGGCTTTGGATTTTTATCAAAAAAAATCCCAATAATCAAAACAGCTGTATTTCAGCTGGCCATAGAATAGTAGCACATGAAGCACTTGTGCCAGATAAATACATAAAGTATGGTGAGCCACAGAAATAAAATATAAGTGGGTAGCAACAAGTAATGTTTACATAGAGACTTGCCTTCTGGAAAAGGGTACAACCCAGCCTGGGGGAAAAAAAATAAAATGGGAGGTTTTGAGTAGCTTCAGATCATTAATTACCAAAAAAAAAAAAAAAAATCCAAAACATTAAGGAAATGAGAAGCTTAGGCAAATTATCTGAAAATGGCGAGAGAGTTCATTAACTATCATAAGAGAAGCCCTGTCTTTCCAGCACATTGTTTAACCACATAAAATGCTATGAAGAGGGCATTAGGAATTTTTCTGTTTGAACTTTAAGATTACTAAATACTTGTGCCTAGCTTGCTAACATTTTTCTGGTTTAGCACTCACAGTTTTCAGAGATGTGACGTTTCTCTGGTAAAAATCAGCTGCTATCCACAGCCATGCTGTGATGTGCAGACTCGTATTCAAAATCAGAATTAGGTCTGAATTTTTTTTCTCAGAAAATAATAAAATTGCTGAGTCTGAATTAAGATGCTTTTAGTTGGTTTTTGTTCCCATGAAGACCATTCTTCTTTGCTATGTGAACAATGTAGAAGAGTCTGAGGCTGATTTTCTAGCTTTAGTTACTTAGACTAGTGAGAAGCAAAATTGGGTTGAGGCCCATACTTTAGTCTTGATTTGAAAGTTTAGATCTGATTCTAAAGAGTATTTAAAACCCTTGGATAAAAGTCCCTGGATTAATATAAACAAATAAATACATAAAACACTGGAATCAATGTTTCTCCAGGAAGACGTTTTCTTCAGGAAGACATTTTCTTCAGGAAGTCTTAGGTGCTCAACATCTTTTCTGAATTTTAGTCTTTCAAGTGCTGACTACTTTCCAGCCAGACACAAAGGCTTGCAGCTAAATTGGAGTATGGAAGTACTGGTGTTCCCATGAGCTTATTTTATATCATATAGCCCTTCCAGTGAGAACAAAAAGAATTGTTCATGTGCTAATAATTAAACATGCTCTTGATTTATTTTTGCTAGACCTAAATTTGACATTTTGGCAGAACTGAGAGCAGAATTTGGCCCCCTGTATTGAGATGTTCCTTTCAAACAGATTCTTTCATTTTCTCCTCCTTTTTGCAACTGAATGAGGAATCACCCTTGAAGTTAAATAGAAGGAGTAATATTTTTATAGTTTAGGTTTGCATTGAACATTTAATGCAGGTAAATCAACAAGTGGTGGTCTGTGTTGAGAAATTTGGTTTCAAGGTTTTTTGCAGTGGATAACTAGAAGGAAAGAAAGAAGTCAGTGTAACTGTCCTAGAATTATCAACAAACTGGAGGAAAAAAGTATTAACAGAGCAGTAGAGTAATTGCTCTTCCACTAAGAAGCAGGAAATGGGCTCGAGTGTACTTCTCAGCTCAAAGGCCACTCTGTGAAGAATGGCATTGTAGGGTGCACCCATGAGTCCAGATCAAATTTGTGTATTTTAATGGTGAAAAGATTATTTTTCTATCCAGCAATGCTGCCAGCTAATCCTACACGTGAAAGTTGAGCTGCACCCTGTCTGATTCACACTTCATCACCTGTAGCAGGAACTGGGCAGCTGGAGCAGGCTTTTGCTGGTGATGGAAGAGAGTCTTGCTCCCTCTCCGTTAGCTGGGCTGTGCTATGCTAAGTACAGTAGTAAAAACTTATTTTTATCAGGAAATTTAGTAGATATGGTTTGAATGAGTGCTCATATTGAATGGATCTGTTGATCAGTGTGTTACTTACTACAGCTGCACTTTCATTCAAAGCCACAGCCTAAGGCCAGCTCTGGGTTTAACTCTGGGAACCTAAAGGGTCTAAGAAAATACTCCCTTCTAAGCTCTAAGAGATGGACAGGAAAAGTCAGTAACAGCAGGAGGAACCCTCCTGCATTCTCATTTATAAGGGAGAGATATGTGGTAAGATCCAGTCACCTCCTGAAATCAGGGAAGCCCAGAATTAATTTCCACTGTAAAGGCTCCCATTGAACTCAGTCTGGATCAGATCCCGAGTGGAAGCAATTCATCTTCTGACTTCAGGTCAGCTTTACAGCTGTGCAATGCTTCACTTGTGCTCCCCTCTTTGGAATTTCCAGTGTTTACCTTGTGCTGAGCTGGCAGCAAGGGGCTGGGTTTCATTCAGGCTCCAGCACATTTCTTTCATCACTTAGGCACAAGCCCCTTTCAGCACTTGGGCACAAAACACAGCAGCATGAGTCTGGTCGTCAGGAGGCAGAATAAGATACTCAATGCCCAGACTGGGCATCCCAAAACTGCTGAAAAAAGTTCTGACAAAAGGCCAAACTCTTCAATTTGCCGCTGGCTGGCAGAGAAAGTGGATGTGATTGAGGGCTTCACGTCTAGGCATGGATGAGGATGGATAATCAAACTTTATATTAAAAGTTTAGATGGTTAGACTGATCACAATTTAGAGGTTTTTCATACTTACTTTTTAAAGAGACCATGTAGAGTAATTATGTACTCCAACTTTGTTTGGATTTGTTCTCAAATATGTATTTTGTGTTGCCTCTTTCTAAAAATTCCCAAACATCACCAAAGAAAAAAAAATAAAAAAACAAACCAAAAAGCCATTAAACCATTGAAAGAGAACTCTATATTGAAACATTTTACAAAATGCCACATATGGACAGCAGCCAGGGGTGGAGAACCCTTGCACTAGAAGCATCACAAATTTCCTATGGTCTTACTGACTTGGCAGATCTCTCTGAGAATACCATCAATTTTTAACAACTTCCACAAGCCTGTTCATATGAATAGACCCATATATTGCTATAATGACACAGTTTACATGTTCTGTGAAGTTACAGAATAAAATCTTCAGTTTAAAAAGAGGTAAAACTAATGAGAAAGAAAAGGAAGCTGGAAGGAGGCTTTGCCGTTCTTACTTACTGTTAAGAGTTGGGAAATATCCTTGTGCTGTGGCTCAAGAGAGTTTTTTACTGAAGGAATAGAGCCCCAGCTTGGTGGATCAATTTCAGCAATGCATTCAATGCATGTCTCGTTTGCTGTGTGCTTAACATTTTTCCTGTGCCAGTGTCTGGATGAAGCAGTTTTTCCATAGACTGGACACTATATCACATTTTAGGTAAAAGCAAAAGATATCCTAAATTAAGGGTAGGCTTGATTCACAACACAGTTGTACTAATATGTTCTTAAAAGACCAGGTTGAGGAATTTTTCTTTTCAAAACATTGAATAAGATATTTATCTTTACAGTGTCCCTTATAATCAAAGCCCTTGATTAGAGGTTCTCATCATGGAAGATCAGTAGCTGCTTCAATTAAATATATAATACTCCTCCTCCTGTTACAATTTAGGCTCTTTTTTTTTTCCTTAGGAAATGTCCTTATCTGATATAGAGTTTGAGGGACAGCAACTTATCTTTCTTCTTCCCTTCCCCCTTTTCCTGAAAAAACATTTCCTCAGTCTCACGGTCCATTCATTGAAGGAATTTTGATAATACTTTATACCAATCACTTGCCAACTATTTGGGAAAAAAAAAAAAAAAACCAAAAAAACAACACACTAGCCAAATCATGTTGATGCTTGTTTTACAATTAAAGGCACAAAAAAAAGAAGATAATGATCAAGAGGAAATGTCAAAGAATCACTGACTTTGAACTACTATGTAAAAAATACAAATGAGGAGGATCTGGGGAGTAAAGTGAGCCCTTCTGGCACGGCTCAGTGTGCAGGTGGCATTGTATGAATCAGCACTGTCTGCACAGGGGATCTCAGTACATATGGGATTAACTCTTGGAGAAGACATTGAATTCAGGCCCTACAAACGCCAG
This sequence comes from Motacilla alba alba, assembly GCF_015832195.1. NCBI lineage: Eukaryota > Metazoa > Chordata > Aves > Passeriformes > Motacillidae > Motacilla > Motacilla alba. The sequence continues at coordinate 8,756,639 of NC_052022.1, forward strand.
ATCTGGTAAATCTTTTGCACTTAGAAATACTCCCAAGAGCAGTTGCCTGAGTTATAATGGATGTAGAGCCCATGAGCTGGTTGGGTGGGAAATGAATGCCCCTGCACTGATCCCTGGAGCAACTTCCTGACAACTGCTTGGGAATCTGGCAGCAAAGCCCAAAGCTGAACAGCCATAATTGATGTCCAGTTTAAGTTCATTCCTACTTGAAATGGTAATCAGACATTTACATATCTTCACTTATTTGTGTGAGAAACAAACAGGACACCTAATTCTAGACTTTTCTAGTGACTTAAGTATTTCTAATCCAACAGAATTTTTTATTTTCTTTATGGTGAGATAGGGGGAGAGTGGAAGGAGAGATATTTTCATTGTTGTGAGTTATTTTTTTTTGGTTGCAGGGCAGAAAATGAAAGTTCTGACATTGTAGCAGTAAGAGCTGACCATTATCGTGGAACTAGAGAGCACATGTTCACTGATGTCTGAGCTTCTCATGTAAAGGAGAAGTGGGGGAAATAATTCATTTAATTGTCTTACCCATCAGGAAAAAAAAAAAAAAAAGCAACAATCACTGGAAAGTGGTTGGAAAGATGTGAGATGTATTTTTATTCCCATTAAATACTCACATCTATTAGAGTCTAACATTCTCAAACTTACAGATAACCCCAATTACTGCCCAGTGCAATTCCAGATGGAAAACACAATCTTTAGAGGTAACATGTCCTTTAAAAGACTGAAAAAGAAGTGTCATTTCGACTCAGAAGTTTGTAAAGAAAAAAAGAGAGAAGGAGAGGAGAGAGAGGAGAGGAGAGGAGAGGAGAGGAGAGGAGAGGAGAGGAGAGGAGAGGAGAGGAGAGGAGAGGAGAGGAGAGGAGAGGAGAGGAGAGGAGAGGAGAGGAGAGGAGAGGAGAGGATGAGACTAGTATTTTTGTTGTCCTGTCAGGATTTGCACACACCAATTATTTGATTTCCCATAAAACCAGGATTGTGCCAACATTCAGAACATAACTCATGAATCCTCAGTTATTGCAACCACAGGCAGCTTTGTGAAATACAGATAATTTTGTATAAGAATACATGGATATGTGTGCATATGTATATATTTTCATGTGTGTCTTTCTAGTATAGATATGTGTATATTTAAACTCAATCCTCACTGGAAAATTTTGGACAGAAGTAGTGATACAGATGCGCAGAGGTATCTGGTCCAAGTTTGCCTTCAGGGAAACTCAGAGGTTTCAATACCAATCTGCAGAGTTTGGCTGTTAGGTGTCAGAGAATCTGTTTCTGCCTCACAGTGATCTGGGTTGAGGGCTGGGTGAGGTACCTGGAGCTGTTGGTGCCTCAGTTTGTATGACTGACAAGCATTGGAAGCACATTGTCAGCAAATCCCCCAGTACGCATTTTGCTTTCCCATTTCTCTGTGTGTGATCACCTCACAATGCCCAGAAGCTGTAAGGGGTGAGGCACTCAAATGCAATGCTGATAGCAAAGTTCATAAAACTGCAAAGAAAAGCTGAATTGTGTGCGTAGCTGGATGGAAGAGATGGTGCTGTGGATTCCCTGAATTCATCAGACACATTTGCAGTGAATCCATGGAGTCAGAATAACACCACAGTGCAAGATTGTCCCTTTAATTTTATTGATTACCTTAGGCAAGATTTTTTGGAGGCAGGCAGATCCCTGCAGCCACACAAAGACTTCTATCTACAGTTACAAAACTCTTGCACAGGGATCTGCCTGGGCAGTGCCCACAGCAGGATCTGGCCCTAAGTTTCTGTGCATCGAATGCCAGGTCAGCAGCCTGAGCACACGTGGGCCGTGGATTGTGTGTGCCTGCCCCACTCAGTGCTTTGCTGCAGCTCTAGGCACTCGTGGACAAAGATGAGCAGTGCCTGTGCCTCTGTCAGGAGGAGGATCTGCCCTTGCTGCTTCCCACGGGGCCCAAGAAAGCAGGTTAAAAACTTGCATCAAACTTCAGGCATGGTATTTGTTTCCATCACTCTAATTTAATATATCAGGTGATAATTTCCACACAGAACAATAAAGACTATGTCTGTATCTATGAAATCTTAGTCAGTGTCCAAAACCCAGATATCTCTAAGGGAGAGAGACAGCAGATACAAAAGAAAATCTGTTTTGATTATCACACCTGATAAGCCTCATTGGTTCATCATGTCCAGCATCTGCACCACTGAAACCTAATGATCATGAGTGAAACCTTTCTCCCTGACCCATAATAAATTGTACTTGAAAGGTGATGAATTACTTTCTGCTTCTTGCATCTTGGACAAAAGGATTGTATCACTCTTTTCTGCAAAGTCCTACAGAGGAACTAGTCCATTTTCCATTGAAAAAAAAGGAAACAAAGACCAAAAAAAAAGAAAACAAAAGACTACATGCTCTTGTGGGGAAACTCAGCCTAAAAAGAAACAACAACTTTCTGACAGTTAAAGCGAGAGGGATATTTTAACAACAGTCTTTGCTGTTTCATTAGTTGCCCTTCACATATATTGCAAAATATGACCTCCAGTTTCCACATTGTTGTGCCAGTGACTTTCCAGCGGCCAACCTAGATCTTCCTCACAGCAGTAACTTGCCACAGGAGCAGTTTTACTGAAGGCATAGGAGTGCCTGCCTATCACAGAGCTTTGGGGCTCACGATCAGCCCCAGGATAGCGAGTAGTCTGTCCGAGAACAAATGAGGGAATTTAGCAAAATGTATAAGTCCTTCCCATGCTACCTACTGAAACAAGCAGATCTATAGTCAATTTATTGAGCATAAATTACTGCCAACCTTCGCTAGAATAATTTATACTCCTGAGCCACTTCAGACAGGAAGGCAATAGGGAACTGTCAGGATACATGAAGTTTTATATAGAGATGAACGAATAGCTCATTATTCAAAGTCAAATGATATTCATATTTAGGGGTCAGAGAATTTGGGAAATGTTTAGACCCTCACCTGAGATTGAAGTATGAATCCTCTTTCCCCATAAGGTCTTCTCAAAATAAGTGCTGGCTTTTCCAATCCTATTGCCTCACCAGAATAGTTAACCCAGGCAACAGTTGGGTGGGGAGAATTAATAAGAGCAAAGGAGCAGGAAAATTAACAGAGGGACTCAGCTGGCTAAGGATTAAGGAAATGAGTAAAAATAAAGCGAAAGAGAAATGAAAATATACAGAGATGAGAGGAAAAAAAGGGGTGGGAAAGAAGAGAAATAAACAGACGCTAAAAAAATAAAAATATATCAATGTTATTTCTCAGAATTACATTGTTCATTTTTTGATTGTGCTTGATTATTTGAAAATGTTTGCACACTGCAATACAAAAGGCAGAATATCTTCCTCTGTGCTGCTCTGTGTATCAGCCTAGGATGCTCAGGCTTTATGAAGTAGAATGACACTTTTACCATCTTTTTTCCATTTATTTTAAGGTCATAAAGGTTATCATCTCAACCAGAAACAAATCAGGTCCCTTTTTAACTAAATAAATCTAGCTTTACTTTAAATCAATTATATCCCAGATCTCCTCTGGAGTGGAGATCTTGCAGTAGAAAAAGAACCTGTTCCTGTGTTTTAAGCTCTGGCTTTTCAAACTGACACAGGTTTTGTTGGGCATTGCTTGCCCTTTAAGACTGAATTTCAATACAAAGAGCCTGGCTGTTTTTTCAGCCCCTTCCCACCCCATCACAGTGGCATCGGGGCACTGTGCAAACTCTCAACCAGCATAACTCTCAGTTCACCCAAAGCCAGGGGGAAGCAAGAGGGAAGGAGCTTTGCAAGTGACAGAAAAAATGTCAGAAAGCAAGACTTGATTTTCTCTACAGTATCTCCATTAATTCTGAGGAAATTCTCGTGTTCGGTGACTTGAGTGGCACAGTCACAGAGAAAGTTCAGGGTAGGTTTCACTCCAAATTTCCCCTGTGCTGCTAATTCCCCAATCAGCCATTACGTTAGTTTACTAAGTCATCTGTACTCACCTACAGCTCCTTCACTTCATTACTCCCCGGCCAAAATCTCTTCCGAAGGCTCCTCTGACAGATTTATATTCTGAGCATCAGACAGGAATGTGGTTCTCTGTTTTCCCTTTACCTATACTACATAAACATGTCCTTGCAGGGCTTGCCTGGATCCTGACGCAGAGGATCCCAGGCTGAGCAGCACAGACACCTACAGAAAACTCCTGAGCTCCCTGTGTCTCCTGCAGGCTGCTCAGGGGCTCAGATCAAGTCTCACCTCCATTTTGGGACCCATTTCTTGACTGCAAGGGCTGTGGTCAAGGGAAACCATGAATGACAGGGAAACATTTCGGAGCCATGTTATGCTCATTAAGACTGTGAAAGTTTGCAACAATGCACCATCAATGTAACTAGGTGGAGTCTCCACAGCTTTTTGGGTTATTTAATTTTTCTGCAAATCAATGGGAATTTTTGGGGGGTCATGTTTTGGAAACTACTTTCTTATATCACACAAGAGTGACTGCACAAAACCCAATCCTCAAACTCTGTTCAGTCAATAGTGGCTTTCCAAAGCCAACCTCTTACCCCTTTTCCCCCAAGAAGGTAGTGCATACGAAAGTGTTGCTAAGGATAAGAGTTCTTCCTTTCATAGAACAGTCCTCCTGTCTCTTGAGAACTTCAGCCATGAGAATTTATATTAAATGAAACTAATTAGCTAAAGGTTGCATCAAAACTCTCACAAAGACCCGCTGAGATCAGAATCCTTTCCTGCTAGTTATCTCCCCTGCAGATCCCCAAACAACAGAAGGCAATGTAGAGACAATTGCAGAGATGCAGGTATGAGACCAGCACGAGCAATGAGGGCTGTTTCAGTGGTACAAGCATTAGAAGAAAAAGGAAGGGAAAAAAGGCATCCTTCTCAGCCATTTTCTGAAAAAAACTCCAACATGTCACTGCAAAACTCTATTAATATTGATTTGAGTCTCCACAGTCCTGCAAAGGGCTGAAAATGGCAAAATCTTCACCTTGAGCTTTGTCCAGCCACACTGCTCTCATGCTTAATACATTGTTTTCCTGGCAGCTTTATTGTGATCCAAAAGTGCCTTTAAGAGATGTAAAATTCAGACAGAGCTAAGTGGCCTCACCTGATGATACTGCTCTTCCAGATACTCCCAGAAGAAAGGCACAAGCACCAGTTTACACACAACTTGGCCTTGGTCTGCACAGGGGAAAAGGTGCTGCCCACACGTGTAGCACCAAGAGGGTGCTAACCAAGCACAGCACCAAGCTCTGGTTTGGAGTAGAGGCTGCTAAGGGCTGCACAGAAGTTCCAATTCCTGTTCCACTGTGTGTGCAAGCAGGCACAAGGCTAATGATAGTGTCAGCTCCTGCCTGCGGAACTTGGCTTGTCTCAAACCAGCTAACCAGTCTGCAGGTCAGAGCAAAGGGAATGGTGGTGTGTTACCCTAGGCATTCTCAGTGATGGATGTAAATTGTACTTGTAGGCTCCTAAAGTATTTAATCAAGAAAATAAACCTGCAATACACACATATTGACCCAAAGAATTCCTGCCTCAGCTACTCCAATATAATATTTTTCTTATTTCATTTACGTTATCTCGAGCAGTGAAGCACCTTAGAAATTTGTTCTTCATGCACAGAGTGATGCCAAGAGTAATAACTGGAAGATCACAGCATACTCTAGAGGAAAGATTTTGTTTTCTAAGACCAAAGATGGAGAATTTTTGGTTGCAATTCCTTAAAGAAAATTAGAGGGTAAAAGAGACAAGGGAATGGGAGGATTTCTGTGTATTAAGCATTAAAACTGGGTTTGTTAGCTTGCTATTTTGAAGAAATATAGGTAAGCAAGGCAAGATAAATCACAGCAATTTGAAATGTCATTTGGCTCTCCTTTAGCGTTTGAATTTCTTCCATATTACAATAGATCTTCTCTCCTTGTGCCAGCTAAATTGAATTCCTCTTTTTGGGCTGTTTCTTTGAAGGGCTTTGGATGAAATGTCTCATGCAGTTCAGTTTGGAAGCTTCCCAAATCAAAACCCCAAACCCAACATTTGTTTCAGTTGTGGGGAATGGGAATTCAGATTGTTTTTTACCTGTTCATGAGACATCTGCTTTCACTATTTGGCCTAGCGTGGGGCTGAGGTTAGTGGGGGAAGGCAGGCTGATTAGCCTCAGAGGATTTATTACATTGGATACATTGAAGGGCTGATTTTGCCTCCCTTGCTCTCATTTGTTCACAGCCCATACATTGAGATACACAGCAAAAAATTTTTAAACCATTTAGATTTAATTATCATCTCTTATTTAGCATTGAAATATCGAGAATAACTGGCTGGTACCTGTTGTTTTTGGAAGTTTTGCCCAGATTAAACTTCTGGACTCAGCAATGGAAGTCACAGAATGAGAAGTTGATTTACAAACTGCCTTTAAATCCAGTGACATAGGCTAAAGTGCACTGAATATTCACAAGCTCTATATTAGCAGCCTCTACTATTTTGTGCTCCCCATGGCTCTGGTTTAGCTGAGGAACACCCAAAGTGATCCCAGATTTTAAAGTCCGGATGATCCTGAACAGAGCAAATTTCAAATTAAACCAGAATGCTTTCATATGCCTCCTATGCACAGTTAACACTTGACTACATATGCTAAAATTTGTGGAGGTTTTTGATATGTGAAGTTTTATACAAATTTGAGTGAAAATTAAACCATTGGTAGACCATGATGTTTGGTTGGAAATATTTCTAAGTAAAGCATATTTGAGGATGATGCCATATCTCTTTGTAGGGGCAAAAGAAACTTAAAATGTGCTGTGAAAAACAGCCAGAGCTTGTCAGATGTGGAGTTTGGCTGTAAGAAAGCCTGGTCAGAAACCATCTGATGACACATAGTTACAGCAGAAATGATGATATTTAATTGAAATTGGGAAGTTCACAGTGCCTGTTAGGTTCAAAGAAATATTGCCCAAACCAAGGCAAAATTTTTTCTCAGAGTCCATGTTTTTTTTTTTTCTTTTAACAGCTCCAGGACCCAAGAAATGCTAAGAACCTCACCTGAAGTCAGTTTTCTTCCAGCTTTGCTACCAAACATGATTCAGACCTGGTCACAGGTAGGATCCAGGCTGGAACCTGGTGTTTCCTGGTCCAGGTGACATTAGTATCACTTTTTGCTGAACATCTGAAGGATGCAGGGAGACTGGGCTCTTTGAAAATTCAAGGATTTGAGCTTCTGAGATGAAATTTTAGCAGTCTTTTTCCAAGCTGGAGATTTTTGCTTTGGTCTAAATCAGGATGAATATAGACTGTGGAAGAAAATAGTGAAAACTTTCAGGTCCAGTTGTGCCTAATATTCTCCCTGCAAAGGTTTCCCTGTAAACAAGCACACATGTGCACCCACAGACATATACACACACCAAAATGTTCTTCCCAAGCTGTGTTTTAAAATCAGCATGTTATTTGCTCTATTAGCCTTCTGGGTGGCCAATAAAATATCAAACAGCAATTCAAGAAGGGAATAGATAACTACTACAGTGAGCTTTCTGAAAGCAGAGGCCAGGGTAAGCAGGCAGATTTATACATTTCAATTTGAGGCAAAAGTGAAATAATAACAAACAATAAGTGGTTGGGGTTTTTTTCCCAAGCAACAACTGCGCAGAATTTACTTAAGGTATGCAATAGCCATCTTGATTTTAAGATGAGGGCTTGGATTCTTACCTGGTGAATATCAGCCCAGATCCATCACTCAGAGCACAGATTGCTAAATCATGAATGTTATGCCTCAAGCAGAAGGCACTTGGCCAGCTCCTTCCCTGTGTTAATGATTTTTGTACATTGTGCAGATTTACATCAGCCAAAGATCTGGCTGAATGCCTCTTATTTTTGCTGAGACTGTAGATACAGCCTTGGTCTCTATATTCTGCAGAAATTTTCACAACTGTAATCATCAAAACCTTGTCTGGCCTCGATCTCTTTTTCCAATCTTTTAGTTCCATTCCCTCCCTTTACAGAACAGATAACAGATTTATTGTTGTCAATCCCTCTGTGGTTAAGCTGGCATATTGGTGGTACATGCAAAAGTTGGTAGACTACTAGAATGCCTCATCAATACATTTTCATTTCTGGGAAATGATGAAAGAATAATTAAGAGAGTCCATTACCTGAAAGTAAAGTGCTCTTCTAAGGTATGCATCTTGCCATGCTTATAGAGTGGCTTTATTAGTTCAATAGCATCACAAATGGAGAACAAAGATGGAGAGGGAGATGAAGACATTCCCTACATGGTAAAAGAAATGCTGCCATGCAGTAAATGAAGAGGAAAAACACAGCATGATATAGAAGAGGAGGAAACTGGGGCTTATAAAACTGCTGGTAATCTTATACTGACAGAGGGCAGAGGGAGGGGAGGAAAATGGGGCTTGGATAAGCAGGGAAGGTTTCAGTTAATGGGAATAATATCTATCTCTGGATTCAGAGTTTAAAGATTCAAAATCTGGATTTAAAGATGAATTTTTGTATTTAATCTAGTCCTTTAAAATAAAACAAAATAAAACAAAAAATTCATTTTATGTAGCCTAGTCCTCGTGAAGGAAAAGACAGCTATAAAAGATGTAAGTTGAAATCCCATTGAGGACAGTTTGTGTGTCAATTTTCAGGTCAAGATGAATCCTAGGGTCTTGTCTTTATTTGGACTTGCTGACAGTTGTTCCCAGGAAATGGCTTATCTTTATTAGGGCTTTTTATACTAATGCTAGCAAGAAACACACCTTCTCTGCTCTAAACGGAGAATTCAATTCATATTAAAGCCAGAGGAATTAAATGTCTCTGAAAAAACCCACAGTTTTGCAGAATCAAAAAAATCTTTCACTTTGAACAAATCCTTCCAAACTCAAGTTTTGAAAGCAGCTTTACGTTTAAAGCATATTAAAGGAAATTTCAAAACAAAAAAAAATCATTTTGATTTCAAGCATTCTGGTTTTAAAATGATGAAATAAAACATTACAGCATTTTCAACATCATGGTTTTGTTCCAGACAATTTGGCAAAGCTACAATGAATTTAGCAAGCACTTCAGTATTGCTAAAACTGCATTTTTTTCAAAGAAAACAAAAACCAGCCAGAGCTAATGTGAACCCTTTGTTATGAATTAAATGAATCTGTGTTATGTTTTGAGCAAGCTCACTTTTACCCTATTAATCTGGGTAGAGATTTAGTTTAATTTCAAACCACCTAACACAACACAACTTTGTAAGCAAAATCTTGTGTGCATGTTCATTAACATTTTTGACTCTGGGGCTTTAAGTCAGTGTGAACTGAAACCTTCTTTCTCTCAACTGCAGAAAGAAAGAGTATAATAAATCACAAATCCATTGTGGAACAATATGGCAATATGCTTTCATGTATTTAACTGAGACAGAGTTTGCCTTTCCACTTCTGTAGGAGCTAATGGTTGATTTAATCCAATGTCGAAATCATCAGACCTTCACTCAGATTTTGTTTTAGCAATGTGCCTCTGATAAATAAACTTCCAGATTGAGCATTCCAATCTAACAGGGGCTGCTGCTTGGGATGTGCTAAGCAGTGGCAAAAATGTTTCCTTCAGGAAAATGTAATAACAATGGACAATATTTTGGTTTTCTTCAAAGAGTTTAAAAATGTGAGTTTCTGGTTTATCTTTAAACATACATGGAATCTGTCTGTGGCACTTTTTTGGTTGTGTATTATCTCCCTTTAAAAATACCCTAAAATGCTTTACAAATATTGAGAGGGGTTTTTTTTTAATACTTCTTTGAATAAGGTTCCAATATTTTTTTTCTTTGAGCATGAAAAATCTTATTTTGTGTATTTTTTTTTCCTCTGACTTCAGACCTATGAATGTTGTCTTATTTTTTCCTATTCATTAGTAATAGATTGTTTTCTTCACCTGAAACCAGGCACTCTCTTGTGTTGTGCAGTCATTAAAGGCAGGAGAAGTTCCTGTCCCAGAAAGATTAAAAATTGAAGTGATATTCTCTGAAAAGCAGTCTCAGAATTATGGAAATGTTCTCACAAAAACAGAGTTTATTCATTTATTTAATAAAGAGCCTTAAGGAATTTTACAACTCACAAAAAAAAATTGCAACAGCTCCATGTTTTGCTTTCTGCTGAACCTCAGTGTTTTTTCTAACTGCTCAGGGGGAGTAGTAGCTTCCTTTTGTCCCATTTCTCTGCCATATATACAATTTATTTTGTGCATCTTATTAATACACTGAAAATGGCTTGAAATCTCCCATTCTAGAAAGATAAGGGGAAAAGGTGTTCAGAGGGTCTGACTGCAAAAATAGAGCAATAATTCATTTGGATGATGGTTTTACAGAGTAGAAATAACATTGTTGTTTAGACTGTGATTATAACACTCAGCGCCCCAACCCTGCAACCAAATTTCTGGGGACAAACTCTCTCACTTTAGAAGAGTGGGCAATGAGAAGTTCTCTGTAGTGTGAGGACAATATCAGATATCCTTGGACGCTGGTGTATGATCCTCTGGATATTAGGGGAGTAGTTGGATATATGTACCTAGATTTTTGGGAACTCTCCAGGTTTCCATCTTGCAGAAGCAGAGCATTGGAGAATTTTCTCCCACCAACATGCTTTGAGGCTGTTTACTGCAAATTCACATTTTGTTCCCAGAGCAGTCAAAATTAGTTTGGCCACTGGCTTTTCACAGCAAGCGGGGTAAAACATAAATCTGCCTTGGGCTGCAAGAAGGGGGGGACAAAACCCTACCATTGTGGTGCCTGTAAGTAACAGATATTCCCCTGTATTCCTCTCCACCGCTGAGTGACAGCAGCTGGAATTTATGAAGCATGGTTGTGTTTTGCACTTTCCCTGTTTTTACATTCAGGAGAGAGAGAAAATGTCTCTGCTTTGTTCAGTTCATCAGGCTGCTTCCTCCTCTGTGCCCAAATATGTGCTATGCCTTACAAAAGGTCCCTTCTTAAATTACATCCCAAAAGGTGAACGGGATATGTGCAAAAGTCATTTTGCCTTCAAACAGTATGCCACACCTGTATGGGATACGTGACCTTCTGATAGAGAAAAATGACCAAAACTGACTGTGCAATTCCCACCTGAGTTGCTGCACTCAGGAATTCAGGATGGCTCCTTACTGCACTTGCACAGGCCAAGCCCTTTCACTTGCTGGAGCTGACACAAGGTTTCATTCTGATGGCCATTGCAGTGGGCAATATGACTGAAACTGGACACAAAGTAAGTCAAAAAAATAAATTTTGTATTTTCACTGCATATCTGTCTACACCTATAGGAGAAGTGCCTGAAACTCCTTTTCCCCTTCTGGAGGCCCTTCCTCCTTGCTAAGCACAGCGGACGCACACACGCATGCGCACACACACACATTTCTACCACTGCAAATGACTGAAAGCCATCAGGCTTTCATGATGGGAAGGGGAGGAGTGAAGGGAATCCCTAGCTCAGCAGTATTATTTCCCCCACTTCCTTGCAAAACCTCTCTCACTGGAGTTTCATAGGCTCTCTTCTCCAAATTATTTATGGGAGAGGGGCAACCCACTTGACGCTGTATGTGCCATTATCCCCAGCTATTATCCAACAAGTAGTTAATGTTGTTTGAAGCAAGCATGATTCCTTCTGAGCTCCTCTGTGGCTGCTACTGCATGCCTAGGGCCTGGTTGTACTCCCTTAAAGTCGATGCTAAAACTTCCCAGCCTCACAAGGTGGTTGTGAGGATAAGTTCATTAACGTTTGCAAGGCCCCCAGATATCATAGTGCTGGGAGTAATATAAGTATCTAGATAGCTAGTTCTCAAAGACAGCATCTCTGAGGGTCAGATTCTGCACTAGAAATTCCCTTATGCCCATCAATTAACATTTGCTCTTGAATATGTATGTATCATGATGTTTTCCTATTATACATATTTAATTATGACTTATTCTCCAACAGCTATATAGGATACGGAAAGAAACATCACAGAAGCTAGAGGTTTTCAGACTACCTCAAGAAAAATAGGTTCTGAAAATCTGGAAGAGTCTAGGGGTTTTATTTTTGTCTGAATAGCTCCATCTGAGTTGCCATTTCTCCACAGCAAAGTGTTACTTGTCCCCGTTGTGACATGCCCATGACTGTAAATGTTTAAATATCCCTTATTCCCTTATGGTTTCCATTATAATTTATTTCTGTCGCAAGTAGAAAGATGTCTGGGTCATCCTTTCAGCCAGGATGAAACACATAAAAAGGGCAAAGCAAAAGAACAGTAGTAGTCAAGAGAAGTTTGCTGAGGGGCATATGTTGGGCAATCTTTTGACTGAACTGGAAAGTCTTGCGTCCATTTGAATTCTTAAAACCTTTTCTCACCTTTTTTCAATGCAGTGGGTCAAATTCACTGCTGATGAAATTCCTTTGGCTCTGTTGTCAATACCAAAATCATAAATAGGTGTTATAGTCAAGTCAGATCAGCGTTAGAATGCTTAAGCATGTCCTTCGTTTGAAACGTAGAAATGGAAGTCGCCAGAAACAATTGTATGCATAAAATTAAATATACACTTAAATTTATTTCATTGGATTGATGTTTTAATCTGGTTTTATGACTTAAGTAGTGAAACAGAATCATTTTCCTAAATTAAAATTAAATAGAATTGTTGAGAGTGCAAATTATTGCCAGATACAGTATCTGTACTGGCATGAGGAAAACACACACAATGCAGTTGGCTGTAAGGACTCAACTTCTTAATTAATTTTCCTGAGGCTTAGCCTTTCATTTAAAATACAGCTGTTCCAGTTCCAGGGGAAACAAAAAATAAAAACCACCCTTGGAGACATGGCCCAAATGTAACCAGCTCAGCAACGTTGGTTTGAATTTGCAGAGAGCCTGAAACCACATCCATGACACATGAATTTCTCTACCAAGTGTATCCTGAAGCCAATGAGAATCATGCTGTTTCAAACAGAGACATTGCTAGCTAATTTGTCATTTATTACAGCATTAAGAAATGCCATCGTATTTTGAAGATCTCATCATTTTCCAAGACTGGATGGGGCATCTGCTGGAGGGCAGTGCTGGAAGAGTAGAACTCAAGGCAGAAGGGGAAGAGGGAGACATTAAGTTGGAGATGTTGAGCAGCTCATTATTGCTTTTTAGCCTGCCATAACTCCCTGCTTTGTGCCTTCTATTTGGGCTCCAAGTTCTTACTGAGAAGGACTTGTACAACACATGGCAAAACACCCCTCACTGTGCCTAGAAGCCCCAAATCTAATACCAACAATAAATAAAAGTAAGACTCTATTTTCCCAAGGGAATGGGCTTTGCTCTCAAAAGCTTAGAAACCACCCCATTTCAGCAAACACATAAATCTCCATTGTAAAAACATTACGTCCATTTATATTTTTTAAATGAATTCATTCCATTTGATCACTTTCCTTTCAAATAGTTTGGCTGTTAATTGGATACAGGCAGGACACACAGTCAGAGCACTCCAACTCCCCTGTTGGTTCCACATTTCCAAGCAGATATTTTGAGAGACAGGCATTGTCTGTTAAATGGGAGTTGTGAAACACAACTACACTGGGCACTTTTAAAACTTTTCAGTTGCCTTAGGTAACTAGACAATTTTCTGTCTCTTTTTTTTTTTTTTTTTCAATATTCCCTAGGTATTTGCTGCACTGCATGCCAGGGAAGAAAGCCCTGGAGGGAATATTAAGGTCAGGACGAGATGGAACTAACAATATACAGAATATTTCTGCTGCACATAGCCATCAGTGCAGGGTTTGCCCTCAGCTTCCCTGGTGTGCCTTAGTTACCATTGCTTCAGTATTCCCTGGGTATCACTAATGAAAATCTCCTCTCTGCTGTGGGGAGGGGAAGAGTAGAATGGAAAACAGAATAACAATGGGAGGAGAGGAACAGAAACTAAACAGTTATTCATGAAATTGTGCTCATAAATAGGGAAAGCAGTTCCTGAGCCATGCTGCACCCTACAGTGTGTGTGCTCTCATGGCCATACAACCCCTATGGCCACAGGATGTCCAGCACTCGCCCAAACCACAGCTTCAAGCAGCTGCAGGACTGTCCCGGAAAAATTCACCTTACAGTGGGTTTTGCTGGGCAGTGCAAGCTGTCCCACCTTTGCCCAGCCCCTGCAGCTGCGCCAGCTCCTCAGGTTGCTGTTCAGTGGGCTTTGTGCAGCTCATCATCTCAATGTGCTCCTCATTTAATGCCTTACAGCTTTCACATGGCGTGAATGTTTTTGCATCAGTTGAAGAGAACTGTAAATGCTATTGTCAGTTTGGTATAAGGGTTCGTGGATGTTTGACTGTAGTAACTCTGCTTCTTATTTCAATAACCCAGCACAGTAGGGACAACATTCTGCCATAACACAATAAAAGATTTTCCAGGCAGGGCTGACACACTCTGAAAAGCAGAACAGATAGTGCAGTCTCATCCTGATGAAATTAGCAGGGGAGAAATATGAAATCTCCACCTTCCATTACACACATTCATGGACATTTGTAATCTGATCTGAGTACGAATCTGAATAATTTTTTTCTTTCCTCTCATCTTACAGCATGTATATTTACTATATAGAGCATAGTGTTTTCAAGTGTTCTATTAGGAAGCAAAGAATACAATATACCTTTAACTCCCAGGTCAATAATCATGTAACAAAAGGACTTGATGAAGTGCCCTCTATAGCTTTTTTTTTTTTATATGTCAGCAGGAATAAAAACTGCTTTACTTTTTACCTCAGCTTCACTACTTTAACCCAAGCTGATGGCAAGAAGCCTAGAAAATATTGCTAGCAGCCTGTTCTCTTATGACACCCACCCTTCATCTGGATGTAATATCTCAATATTGCTCCAGAAGATTGGATTTTATTTAGTCTTTTAGCATGATGTGAAAAAATGAACCAAATTCTTAGATGGCAGGGGCTTTGTCAATTAAAGGAGTCTAGTTTACTGGAAGCCAGCTGAACAGCTGACTTTATCATATGCAGGAGATTAATGAATGCTACTGCTAGTCAAGAGAAACAAGAGGTCATCCAAAGACTACTTTGTTTGCTCTCTTGGTACTTTTAAAAAATGTTTCTTTAAATAAGGCAGGCCTGTTCAGTGCTATAAGGACACACACCAGCATCAAAGATCTCTCCTAGTTTTCAGGTTTGCATCTAAAGAAGCTTTAGTGACATCCAAGCTGGAGAGGGCTGTATTTTTTTAACACAACTCCTGCTAGGAGAGCAGAGAATGGGAGATGTTTTCTGCACCTTTCCTCTGCCCTCCTGTTACTAGTCACACCAAACATTTTTGTGGTTTGGCACCTGCCTTTACACAGAAGAAACTTCAAATTAAGTCCTTAGAGCAAGGTTTTGAATGAGGGTCACTTACTGCACCAAAGTAGCGTGAAAATAATCTGTTTGGTTTTTCTTACACTAAAAGATTCTAAAAGTCTCAAGTTCATTTTGCACCACAGTGAAAATAAGAGCTGGAACCTTTAATATTTCAGCAAAATACATAAATACATTCCTTTTTTTGTTTGTTTTGTTTGTTTGTTTGGTGGTGGTTTTGTTTGTTTGTTTGTTTGTTGTTTTTTTCCTGGGAGCCTTGCACTTGAGGAATGATCCTTTTGGGTCTGCACTGTGCCCACCACCCAGCAATCCAACACTGGCAATGGCCCAACAGGGTACTGGAATGGGAGCAATTGCTGCTTCCAAGGAGGATCCCACTGGAAAGCTCCAAGTACTCTGTTCCCTTTTGTGGGAATGTTGTTGGCTTTTAACTCCTATCTCTTGTTCAGTGGGGAACAAATTCCTGCTGCTACCAGGGCAGGAGGAGCTTCTCCCCACTTTGTGGATGAAATCCTCCCTTGAAGGCTCATGGATTCACAGCAGAGCTGCTGTGAAAGCATCACTGCAGCCATCAGGTTGTAAAGGAAAAACCATAAAACTACAACTCGGTGTACAAAACAGAGGTTCATAGCTCTGAGTGAAGTAATGCAGAGAGGATCCCAAAGTTCCTCAGCTCTGAAAGTCTCTGGGGTCCCTTCAGCTCTTTTCTTTATTTCCTGCATGATTCAACAGAGTAGAATCTCTTGACACTCAGGCTTGACTCTCTCAGGTGTGCTTCCTTTCCCACCCCATATTCTTATTAAAATAACAAAAGGACCAAACACTGCAGATAACATTAATTCAGCATTCCCTAATCACCTCACAGCCAGCAATAGGTGCTTAGCTAAAAAGACACTCTGACTATAAAGATGCAAGAGCTTCCTTTAATTTTCCAAGGGCAATAACAAGCCTTGGCTGCAGTAGAACATTTATTTTCCCATCTGGATGCACAAGAAGTAAGAGACAAGTTTCTTAGCACTTCTAAAGGAGAATTTATCTCTTGGCTGGCCAGATACTTATGGAAATAGCCTGTGAAAGGAGAGGGCAGTAGGCTTGCTTGGCTCCATTCCCACTATCACTAAAGGAATACCTAAAAAAATAAATCCATATTTTACCATTATTTTTACCTCCCAGTGTACATCACTAAAAGGGTTTATATGCAGCCCTCTTAATTGGCACAGCCCCTGCTGGAAATAGAAACATGGCAATGAATTGCTCATTCAGATTAGGCTCCCAGGAATATATTGTGCTGAGAGACACTCAGTTTTATTTCCTGAATTGCTTTAACGATGAGCACTGAGCAGCTCTGCCTGCACTCCCTCCCTCCCAAGAACCCTGAGCTGCACAGCAAGGCAGCAGCTAGAAGCTCTCAGCCAGCCCCCACAGCAAGAAATAGCTGCACGTAAATACCAAAGCACACCTGTGAACAGCTGTGAGTGGGCCTTCAGATATTGTGTTTGCCAGCTAAACACATAATTCTCAATTAAGTGAGCAATTACCTGTTATTGTTTAGCCCGTGAAATTCAGCACTGTGCTGAATCTATTCCCTGGCAAAGATCCCAGTGAAAAAGCAAGTCATCTCTTTAGGGTACAAATTTATATTCTCTGGTAGTAGGGTCACTAATAACATTTGGAAATAGGATTCACAGGTAAACTACAAAGACTTCAGAAGGCTTTGAGCACCTTCAGCTCCCACTGTAGAAAGGCTGTTTCCAGAAATCATGGCTTTCCTTTTCTTCTAGCTACTTGTTCAAGAGTCTTGTCTTGAGACAAAACAGCAAAGTTATATCGGTGTTTTTGCTATTGTGAAGAGTGGGAGATAAGATTATAAAATTTGGCAGGTCTAGGTTCTATAACAGGGTAAAAAACCCACAGTGCTTCTGAGAAAAATCCTCCTGAATTGTTACAGTGAGAAAGAACATCATAGCCAAGAAAACTGGGACAAGTTCATCTTCCAAGAGTGTTTGTTCAATGGACTCAAATTGCAGGGCAGATAAGGCTTTGTTTTCTTAAAAACTTGTAATCATATTGAAGATTAAAGATCATTAATTAATAACTCCAGACAAAGATTTTCTAGCTTTTAAAAAATGAAAATTCTTTTTTTTCCAGCTGAAAACCAAAATCTGGGTGCCTGAAAGGATAAGTTCAGCATAGCTGGTAGAAAGAATCTCCTCAAACCTTTCTTGTGCTTTGTGGATACTTCCTAAAATATTGAAGAGAAGAATATCCAGAAGAACTTGAATTAATCTAAACCCAAATTTTCTATCAAGAAAAGTTATTACCAAAGATATTCCAGCACTCTCAGCTGCAATGCAGACCTGTGAGCATTTATATGCAGACCACAGCTGTTTAAAACTGTGTACACAGCATAGATGAAAGGTTGACTTCAATCTAATGGTATTTTAACCTGCCGTTTCTGGAAACCAGATTATTTGGGTTGATGGGTTTCTGTCTCTCTTCTTTAAAAAAAAAAAAAAAAGTGAATTTCTTAGATGGCTTTTTAGCTCCTCAGTCCTGCAGAGGAGAGGTGAGGAGGAGAGCAGCCCCCAGAGTTCAGGTGAACTGAGAACAGCAGAACTTGTTAGGCTTTGAAAACTCTTTGAGAAGGAATTTTGGGAAGCAGTCACATTTCAAAATCTGGAAAGAGCTGGAGCAAGGAAGGCTTTTAAGTGTTGCTCAAAGTTAACTTGCACATTGGGTTAGGTTTTATTCAGTTCCATCTTCAGCAGCACCCAACTTGGGCAATACAAATCTGATGCCACTCATGATGGATTGCACACAGGACCAATTGGAGCCCTACGAGCTTTAAAATTGATAGTACAGAGACCAACGGCGGCGGTGCAGTTTTTCATCAAATGAAATGGAAAAGTGATTTAATAATTCTTTCTGTCTTAAATTGCTTAAACGAATTCTAGACAGTTAAAAATTGCATGGATTTTGAACCATATGTGTGAGAGTGGAAAAAAATAAGGGTTTTGTTTTTCCTATTTTTAATATGAGCCAGATGAAACAAAAAGATTGTTTCCTTGCAAACTATAGGTCAAGTACCAATGTAGGCTTTGAGATGGCTCTGTAAGTTATCATGTTATCTTTCTTTCTTGACAGTATACCATTATGTGGTGTATCATTTCAGCATTTACTATCTTTCATGTCCTTTTATCTTCACACTAGGATTTCTTTCTAAATTCCAAACTGTGCATTTGGTTTCATTATATAACACTGGCTTTTACAAAACATTGGCTCTTCATATTCTTTGGTTTCATATTTGTCGGCATCAGGCTGAAATAGTAAACCCGCTACGTCTATTTTATCTTGTTAAAGATAAAAACAATATGGCAAATGAACTATTTGAAGAACACTGCTTTCAAATTAAAGGAGAGGAAAAAGTATTAAGTGTCACCACTGAGTTGAACTATATTGAAATCTTGTACTGAAGTGATTTTTTTTAAAAAATTGAATAAAAAGGTGACCCAAAATGCTACAACTGTCATGCAGGACTCTGTTATCTTAAATTATTTATTTAACATCTGGTAAATATTATCCAAGCTATAGTACAGATAAATTGAATAAAAGAATACCAATGCCAGGGGAAAAGAAGAATTGCTTAATACTGTAAGTATATAGAACTGTTCCACAAAGCAGCTCATTCTCTCTCTGCAAGGGGAGATGAGAAGCATGGTATTGGGGTAAAATGCATCTGCTTCATTTCACCCTAAGTATGAAGCTATCAAAGCAGTTTTAGAGATTTAATTTAATCTCAAACACAAATTCTATGAAAACAGTCTGACAGCGACATGAAATTTTACATAACTTCTTTTACCCCTCCCCCTTTATAATGCAGCTTCCCAGCTGATTCATTTTATTTTATCCTATGCGTATTGGGGATCAGATTGAATTTTCTTTGAGAAAAGAAAATAATTAAGCCATCTGTAAAGCTCTGGCTGGGCATGAACATAGCAGCACAGGATAGAGTTACTTGGAGGGGGGAATGAGGTCAAAGAAAAGTACTGCAGGGAAAAAAAATCAAGTTCTGTAACATGGAGAACAAAATAAAAAGAGGATGGAGTCTGAGAAGGGGAAAGGGACCTAAATTCCTTGTCAATTTGTGGGTTACAAATGAAACAAAAGGCTTATCTTAAATATATGCAGGTTTAGAGATTTTTTTTTTTTCCTGGAAGCTATTGAGAACTAATCAAATTATGGTCAAGTACTAAGCATTTCTCCGGTGCTTCCACGGTCAGTTTCTGCTGAGCTCTTCTTGGTTACTGGATACTGCTTACGAAATAAAGATTGATTCCCAAATATTTGTTCCTATTCCCACTTTGTGGATTACATTATACCACTTTTCATTCTTACAGTCTTTGCTTAAGCTGCAGGATATAAGGGCCCTATTCCGACTGCCAACTGCAGCACCCAAGATTAAGAGGCTGCTATCGCACCAGAGTTCAGGAGGGTAATGAGCAATTCAGACCACCAAGAGTCTGCAGCTGCCAGAGCCTGGCTCTGCACTCCCAACAGTGAGCAGCACTCAGGACACCCCAACTGTGCATGCACAGGCTAAGCACAAAGATTATTTCTCCTCACTCCATGCTCACTATATTGAGAAACAAAATTGGGCAGCCTGGCGCCAGGCACTGGGGTTGGCTTAGTGCTGCCCTTGTCCTCAGGCAGCCACGACAGCCAGTGCAGCCTGAAGGTGCCAAAGAACACCAAAGCCAGTGGGCAAACTGGGATCAAGCATGCTGGTGTGAGGGTCAGGACAATACAGCTGGAAAAGACTTCCAGTTTCATACTGGAGTTTAACCACGGGTCTTACAGGACCACACTTAACATAACAGCATCCACAATCTAAGTTCCTCCTTCATCCCCACATTTGGCCCTGCTAGGCAGCCTCCACCTCCTCAGATAAGAGCAGAGAGGGCCTAAAGATATTATGTACCCAGGAGCTGGGGATGCAGGGGTGGATAGACACATCTCCCAGCCTATCTAACAGGGCTGTCCCCTGCTCCAAAGCCAGTGGGTTGGAACAGTTGCCTGTTTACCACTCATGCTGATGACTTCTATTTCAACAGCCCAAGCTGTGGATGCCGTGTTGGTTTCCCAGAGCCTGCAGTTTCCCAGGCCCTGCCACCTCCCATGAGCAGCAACCACCCTGTACTGGGCTGCCCCTAGACCTGGGGAGAAATATCCAGACAGGTGAGAAGAACCTGATGCCTAATCATTACATTAAAACCCATAAAGGAAAACCAGAGGCCAAAACATAAGCCATGAGAACTTCCTCTGGTTAGTTCATGGGCAGTGTGGAAAGTTTGAACCCACTCACAGTTTCTGTAAATGGATAATCATAAAGATTAAGTGGAATGCCACTGAAATCTGTAACTCACAGAGCCAAAAGCCTTCCTCTATAGTTGTTCCAAGGTAAAGCTTTGCTTGTAAGAAATAATTTTCTGCCATACCTGAATTTTTCTTGCAATCATGGTTAGTAGCAAATCTGAATCTGTCAGCACAGCATTATAATTTAAATAGTACAATTCACAGCTGACAGGGGATTTCCACCGACTTCACTTGGAAAATATGTCATTTGCTAGCTCTTGTTAAGAAGGAGTAAGGTATCCGTTGCTTGCCCACGGTTACATGGACCAGCAAGAGACATTACTGAGGAGAAACAGAAGAGAGAAGGGTTGACAGCAGCAAGCCAGGTGCAGAAATGAAGCTTGTAAATCTGTGTAAAATGCAGAGCAAAGACCTGTTAGTAAGTTGCTGACAACCCAGTTTATCTGAACTGTCTGTTGCAAAGTCTGTGTTGGAAGTTCTTACTCCAAATGCCAACCAAGCAAAAAAACCCAGATCTTGAGATAACTCTTGGAATTATGTGAATCATATTAGAAGTGAAGTTGCTGAAAGAGTCCCAGTGAAATTCAACACAGGTAGGCACAGTCAATGTCCCTTGAAGGGCAGAGGCAGTAGGATGGCTTGGCACCTAAAGCATTATACCAATATTTTTATCTGCTGTATTGTACCCACCATAATCGCACGCTCTCTTGGAAAGGTACATGCTGTCTCTGCAGTTCTCAAATGAGCTTTCCATGACCCAGCATGAATGCTGCAAGATAACAGGATTCCTTGCTTCTTTGTGGTCTCAGTCCCCAAATGATGGCCTGAGAGAAAGTGGGTAGGAAGCTCTCTGTAACATCATCTTCCTCCCAGAGAATCACTACTGGAATGAGGAAGCAGGATTCTTCCCTAGCAAACAGCAAAGAAAACCCTCCCACCTTTCATGCAGTCTCCTTTATTCACAGGGATAGTGTCAAAATCTTCTCTTCCTAATTGCAAAAGGACCATCAGCAGAAGGCTAATTTGCTTTATCAGAAACCTGTAAACCTGCATTTCTCATTGATTCATTGTCCAAGGAGCCCTGTCTCCCTACTCCTTCCCCTGACAATCCTTGAACCTGCTTCTCTTGCTGATTATTTCTCACTCTCTTTCCCCCACATGCTCAGATAATTGCAATTAAAAAGAATGGATCCACCAGCCTCCTCATCAGTCTTTCATAATTTTTTCAGGGGATTAAGTATATGTCTTTATCATGCAGCCCAACACCGTAAGTTTGGTTTGAACTATCAGTATACAAGAGATCACGTGGCTGTTCCTTCAGCTGGATTTGAAGGAGTGTTTCTCATAATTTTTCAGTAAACCTGTACTTGTTTATAGATAAAGATCCATTTGACAACAGCTATAAATATCTTCCAGTATAGCCCTCTTAATATATTAGCATTTGGGGACTTTTTCCAGAGAAATTAGACCAAATTTTCTATAAAACTGACCACAACTTATCCCTTTATCCCAGGAGTTTGTCATGAGAAACTTTAAGCAGTATTTTGGCAGATGACACCTAATGTTCCCAAACTCATGCTATAGCATTAATGATATATTCTTCCATAACCTACAAAGTCTAAAAGAGCTTTTCTTCACTGATAATCCCCACTATCTGTACTCCGTCTTTCACCTTCAGAAAGGTCTGTTCTTTATGGTGACAAGTACTGAGACTGGGAAGGTCTGTTTACTATGTACTGTATACACAGAAGGTCTTTATGTCATTTACTGTGAAGGTGGGGATGCTTCCAAAAAAGTGAAATAGGTTAAGAGAAGTTACTTAAAAAGATTGGAGTTTTTTATTATGGACAGGTACTCCTTGTCATGCAACTGCACTGCAAAAACAACCATGCTGCAAGGTCTGGTTTGTGAAATGCAGAAATTCTAGATATGCAGTCTAGAATTAAAAGAACTTCCCAATTAATCCCTCTTTCAATCCAAACTGAGTATCTTTCAAAAAAAATATACTATCAGTACAAAGAAGTTATGAAGCTGAACATGGGAATAGGAGATCTTATTTAGTATTTTTCTCAAAACCAGAAGAAATCATCAGTCAAATCCCTTCCAGCCCTAAAGTTTCTGGGCCAAGATAAGGAGCCTTTTTGGTTTTTTGGAATGTTGCAACACCTGCAAGATAGGATTTTCTGAATGGTCTAAATGAATCAACTTGTATAGAAAATGTGTTTTCCTGATGACATAGGTGATTTCTTAGTTGGTATATTTTTTTTTATTATTTTTAACTTAAAAAAAATATAGGCAAGTAGTACCTGGACTCTTGTTACTGAATGTACCTAACCTCAGTGCAGTGACAACTGTGATACAAATCATCTGAAGATAATTTCTCCCCATATTTATTCTTGAATGTTCAGTTAATATTCAGGGTTTCTCAGTGCGCCTCATAATTCTTTAAAGCAAAGCCCTGTACTTGTAACTTGTAACATCTTCACTCACAGGAATCACATTTGTCTTCCAAATTCAAGAAAAGAAATCAAAGATCTCAATAGACATTTGTGAAGTTTGTCAAACTGCTATTTTATGGTAGACCAGTTGTTTCAAGTAAATCATATAGGTCAATTTACCAGAGCGACTGTTGCAATTCATAAGAAAAAAACACCAGTACTAAAAATTGTCCAGGACTAACCAAGGTTATTGACAGGGGATTGTGGAAAGACTATAAAAATTTCACCTGAAGAAACATTCCTATTGACAGAGACTATATCTCACCAAAGCTGTTACATAGTGTTGTCTAGTGCTTAATATTTTCATTACAGAGATTACAGCCCTTGAATCTGTTCATAGGTTTGTATCTTTATTTTCCTTCAAGTGTAGGATTTAATCAGCTTACGCCTCTTACTAAAGGACATACTAGCTTTGGAGAAGGATGCCATGACATTCAAATCACAGATTACATTATTATTAGGTAAGCTTAGAAGAAATTTGAAGAAGTGCATAGAAATTACAGACCTTATTTATAAGTCTGCCGAACATACTGAGTCTAAAATCTGTTAGAATGCTCTCCTGTTCTCCCCAGTAATTTACATCCTTAGGTGGATTATCACCAGAAGGCATTACAAAAAGCTTATCTCGGAACACAGCCTGAAAATATTTTTCAACTGCTTTGTAACAGAAAAGACACAAATGGATGATGAAACAATGAATATTACCAAAGAAATACATTTTATTTCAATTTTTTAAAGTTTGTTCCTCATTTAGAACCTCTTAATTGATAGGAAATTTTCTCTTCTGATAATTTCATGTTTCTTATCTCCTCTGTGGAGAGGTGTATTGTGGTGGTGCTTCTCCCTATGTCTTATGGAAGTGTCTCCAATAAAAAAAACCTCAGAAGACATTCATAACTATGGCTCCAGATGCTGAAAAAGAGTTAGAATTTATTTTTTTCAGACTTCCTAAGCAATACTTCATTAGTTGCACCCCAAGTACAGAATGCATTTGCCCTACAGAAGTGACAATTACACCTTAGAAAATCTTAAATCAGCCGTAGTCTTTATTACACATACACTAAGTACAAATCTTAAATCAGCCATAGTCTTTATTACACATACACTAAGTACAAGAGGACTATTCCTATAAATTGAAATTCCTAAAAACCTGCAAATTTGTTTATCTTGTTCCTCAGTTTCCCTGTGAGAACATCATGAAAAAAAAAAGTGCAAATGTTTTGCTGCAAGCAAAATATAGAACAGAACAGCCTGTGACCTGCTTATAAGCCCTTCCCCAAAAAGAAGAGTCTGGAGCATGATAGTCCAGCCAAATTAAGATGAATTCTTGCAATAATGCTGGAACAAAATCCTGCTTCAAACATATATTTCAGGGAAGAACTTGGAATATAGCAAAATTAATAGGATCCCATGTAGCACATAGAATATATTGTATGACATATCACAAGCCAGCTGCTTTCTGCAACAGGACAACAGCCTCTGTGCATGGAGAAGAGATTGTTATTATCATATACTTTAATTCTAGTGACAGTTTTTACATGGCTTCTGTGATATTCTCATAAGAAATCAAAATATATGAGGTATTCACATAACTTCTAGTGAGAACCAGAAAAGCAATCTAGAAAGGTCTGAGGTGGTTTAGTCAGACAGAAGGACTGAACAAGTGACAGGAGTACAGTCTTCAAGTTTCAGTCGCACCTAATCTGTTTTCCATGTCCATCATGCACAAGACAAGCACTGGTGGATTTATATTTTAGTTATATAGATAGGTGTCAGCAAAACCTTTGGAACACTAAGGATAACAAGGCACATGAAGGCTGGGTTTTCCCATGTGGGAGATCTCTAAAAGCAGGCTAGACAAACATCATTTAGAATTGCAAAAGGGTCACTGATCTTGCCTTAGGGTGGGGAAAGGCTCAGAAAAGCTCTCAGTGTCCTTTCTGTCCTATGATAAAACATTTTGCTCCTTCTCAGAGCAAAACCGGTTTGCACACTGGGACTCATAGGGCAGGCTCTCCCCCCTCTTTCTGTTCAGATGACCTCTGACATTTGCCCACCCATTAATCAATTACAGTCTGAAGAGTGAGCATCTTGCCAGAAAAAGACTCCTGGGGAAGTGACACTACCAGAGCATCTGAAACACACACTCAGACACACACACAGGCACAGATGCAAGGTAGAGCTACCTCCAGCTACTCTGCTTAGAAGTTTTGTCCACAGTCTCTAGGAATAAAGTCTCCTGCAGGATATTTCTCTGTTACCATGCTTAAAGGCTCAGCAAACAACCATTCATTGCAGCCTGCCCACATGGCATACCCAGGTGCACCATAGCTAATACGGACTGCACAGTCCATGTGTGAAACACATGGATGAGTTCTGCCCCAATACTGTGGGAGCTGCATAAATTACACATGTGAAATGTGTCAAGCACATGCAGACATGCCCTGAATTTTCATGAATTTTTGGTACAAAATAACACCAAGAGTGTTTATTTCAACTCTTTATTTATTTATGAGGAGGGACTTCAGGAGAATCAGTGTAATATTCAAGTTGCAGAAAATAGACTATATTATTTATCAATGTGTTGTCCAAGTTGTAAAGCTGGATGCCAAGATTTTCCTTCCCTTCTGTGACTTTTACTCCTGCACATTTATTACTGTTTAGAATTGGAAAGTCTTGCTGCAGAATGTAAATTAAGACAGCACAGAGCAAGCTTCTGGAGGTAACACAACATTTTAGGTATCTGAATGCTGTTTTAAGCTGTATCTCTACTTATCAGCACTATTTAGTAGCAGACATTTAAAGCAAATGGGAAGTGAAGTGACTTTAATCTTTCTTGCAATGTATCAGTTGAATTTTTTCAACATAGCCGTGGAGAAGAAAACAAATTAGAAGTGCCAAGGCTGAATTAGTACACTAAATCCAACTCCCAGTTCTTCAGGGCTCAAAGTCTGCAGCCACCACTTACTTGTACCTGTTGAAGTAGGACATTGAGAGCAAACTCTGAAAAGACGAGTTTTGCTTCTTAGACTGAATTTGCAAGTCACTGAAATTGTCACTGGAACAGGCATGGGTTGTTAACTACCAGTTTTTTCTGTGTGTTGCCTTCCTAATGGAAGGTGGGATTGCTGGCTTCTTCAGCTGGTGCTTCTTCATGTTGTGTAATTACCCTATATCAGGTTTTTTATTCTTTTTTCAGCAGGGAAAAAAAAACTTGGTTAAAAGAACATGTAGGACAAAGAGACCACTGTGTATGAAAGAATGGTAACATTTAGAAAATTGCAAGTTTTTGCTGCTTTACTCAGATGTCTTTGCAGGGTAGAAGGAGATCAGTTGAAACACAGAGCCAGCATAATTCCCAAAAGCAGTTCTGCACTCCTGCTCCATGAGTTCTTCAAATCCATTAAAAATGGCTGCTCTTACAGAAAGTTATAAGCCCAGCACTTTTTTTCCTCTGAGATGTCTCTTTATTCTTTGTTTCTCTCACTTAAAATAAAAGTTATCCATTCTGAGTGGACCTTGAAGTGCAGGACTTTCAGTGTCCCCTTGCAGAGTTTGGCCTAATACAAAGAACAGCTGGTACCACTAATACTAATGGATTTCCTGGTTTTAGTTCAAATATAGTAAACTTTTAGTTTCATATGCACTAAATCTGAAGATAGGGTTTTCATATTTGTTTTTCTCCAGTGAGAATCACAGGCTTTAAATGTACTTTTAGAAATAAAAAATGGTAAAAAGGGAGAAACAAAGTAGGTTTTAATATGCTGGGGGGAAAAAAAAAAGCGTGCCATTTTCTTTCCTTGCTGTGTTTTAGTCCACTCCTGTGAAAGATCCTAATCATGACCCCAAAACTGATCAGATGATTTGTGTGATTTGTGGGACCCCAGTGAGAACATGTACTGCAATGGAAGAATTTAAAACATAATTATATGCGTTCAAGAAAATATCTGTCAGAGCTGTTTCAAACTTTAAATTAACTGTATGTGGAGTGTGAAGGGGTCAAACCAGTATTAGCACAGCACTGCATGAAGTTTCATTTCCCTGTAAAATTGGAGAGTGCAGAGGAGTGGGCAGACTTAGGGCCACATCCTGAAGGGCTGAGTGGCAGCCTGAGAGCAGTGAGAATGGGGCCCCTCTTTGTGTCAGAGAGGACCAGCCCTTTGCAGGACAGGGACATGTCAGGGGAAGGCTTTGCAAGTTGTTTTGCACATCAGAGGTTCAAGCAGGCTGGAATACATAATGATTGGTCTAGCAAACCTAGGGTACTAATTATATACATTTATTTTTCATGCACAAGGTTCTTTTGAAACTTGCCAGTCTCTACAGAGACCTTAACCATCATTTACATATTTTTGTGATGGCACCATATAAATCTGTAGTCTCTGGTATCCCTCCCAAACACAGTAGGGTTTACCTGTAGCCAAAGGCACACATGCTGACATGACAAAGATTAATTTCTAGGCTAGAAAGTTACCAGAATGGAAAGTCAATAAAAACAAATATGTTCTCAAAGGAATTCAGACTGCTGAGGGAGATTTTAGCACCTGGAAAGCAATTCTTTATGTAGTCGATAAACTGAATATTAAAAGTATAAAGTAGTCTCAGAGCATAAGGCTGGTCACGATAAGTGTGTTCAAGGCAAGTTCTACTAAGGGATCTTCAGGGAACACTTCTTAGCAGGGTATGGCTGAAACTGAACCAAACAATCCTCATTTCATATGAGCATGGTATTCCCACCATGATGCCCTTAAGGATAACAGTCCCTCAACAGCATTAAGGAACTGGTTTACTTCATGTGAATTGTTCTCATTGTGATCTGATGATTGTGTCACAGCTCAGAATGGAATGTGATTTGGGAGTTAAAAATATTTTTACATTCCTGCTCTGTTTGGGTAGTAGATCCCCATACTGGTAGGTAGTAAGGCAGTTTTTAAGGTGTCTTTTTCTCTGCTTTAGGAAAGGGAAAAGTGCTGTTGTCAGTCTTCCACACCACATGGAAGACTGGCCTGGTGGATTTTCTCACAGCAAGCTCTGTTTCCACAGGATTGGAACTTCTGCCCCAATGAGAAGAATTTGTCTTTTACCTGATCTTCCAGAGAAGGTTCCTCTTGAGATTTTTCTCTGATTATTCCTTATGGTTTCCCTTCTTGCTTTGTTGTTTAGCATCCCTGGGAGAAAGGCAAAATGATAAACATCTGCCTAACATGAACTCGAACTGTGGCCAACTTCAATTCTCATCAATATTGATTTTAGTGCTGTGATTATAGCCCCAATCCACTGCTTTCTTTTGATCTTCTTTCTGAGTATTTCTCTACCTTGATACTCTTGATGATGAGACAGTATTTGTCTTAGGCACAGCAAACACTTCCTTTGGGTTTCTAGCATCAGGCATCCTGCTGACATACATTAAAGGTATCGAATGTCTCTTCTTCCCAATTGTCAGTTCATATTTTGGTGTTTATTTGCACAGTCTGGCAAATGTGTTTTTCAACTATCAGTCACCCACATTTTGATAACAAAACACTGTTAGGACTGGGTGTTTATTACTTCCTGCTGTTCATTTACACAAAACAGATATTTTAATGGAAGTAAGTATGGTGTATGATTAAAACCTAACAACTGCAGTTCTTAGGAAATGATACATGGATATGTGCACTACACCCAGCTATCTAATCATGACTGCATATGAATTTCTTTTCTCCTGAAGATAGATTAATGGATCTTTAATCTATTTACTGCCAGTACACTCTCAAATTTTATTGCATCTTTTAATAAGAGGCTATTAAACTTATATCTGTGCACATGTTGACTATTTGGGTAGTTGATCCTTGAAAATGCCATAACTCTTATTTATACTCAGTCATATCATTTTTCCTATCCTTTCTAGGCAGGGAGGCGCTGTAAATATCAAATTTGTATGCATTATCTTTGATCTGTATTGTTGCTGTTTGATATTAGGCAGGAATTAGGAAATGTCCCAACTTGTGTGAATACTGCAGTGTGATTGTACAATAAGAAACTTATTTCTAGTTCATTCATTCCTGAGAAACAGTGTCTGCTAAGTTAAGCCAGAGAAATGTGATGTTCCAGTCTTTACCCCAGTACACTTAGCACAGAAATGAGCTACAGTCACTGTGGAGTGTCTTTGGAAAATGCTGACTTTTCCAGAGGTTGCATCTGTGTCATGTTAGTGCGCACACACAAAAGGTTGTGGGTTTGGTTTTGGTGTTTTTGAAGTTTAATGTTGTCTAAGACCTCCTTGGACAAAAAGTGTTAGGAAACTTTGAAAACTTCAAAAATTCTGGGTCTGAGTTTTGCAACCCAGCAGCATTTTGAATTCAAGCTGCTCTGTCTTCTCCAAATAACCTTCTGGGATTGAAGTAGGGGAGATTTCGCAGAGAGAGGAGCAGTTGAAGATGAGTTTTCAGGACTGAGTGAAATCTTTGTGTATTTGCATCCATAAAGAAAATTACCTGCATCATTTTTTGTCCTTCTAACACCATCTGAAGGACTGTTGGCAAAGTTCCTCTTCACAAACCCACTTTTGCAATTTGTTGTCAGTATTTAGGAGTCTCTAAGTGTCCAACTATTTGAGAGATGCAGAAGGAGAGGAGGAATAGGGCTGGAAAGGAGCTGCTGAGCCACTCTCATGAACGGGCTCCATCCCAGAGGATGCAAACCAATGTGATGGTGCATTTATTGGAGATTTCAGGGAAAGATGAACCTGGATCCTCTGTACAACTGGACAGAATCACCTGTAAGCTGCAGAGATTCCCAGCAGGAACAGAGGGTAACCTTCAAGAGGTTAATGCGGTGGGGTTTTTATGGGCTTTCTGCACTGGGGCAGACTTCTCTCACGGAAGAGAGATATTTACTGAAAAACAGATCTCTTCCTTTGCTACCCCACATGTACTTTTGTTCTGGTGTAGCAGAGAAAACACAACAAGGGCTTCCAGAGCTGCCTGCCATCAGCAGCAAACGAGAGGAGCTGCAGGATGCACTGATAATGGAACAGTGAATTAAAAACTTCTCAGGCCTTTTATGGGGATTCTCTGCACTTCTCACTACCTGCAGTCTGGGCAAACTGGATATAATGAGTTTCCTCTGAATATTTTAGAATAGTCTTCCTGGCCTTCTTACTATATTAGGATCTTTTTCTTTATTTTCTATTCATTTCAATGATACAAAAATGAAAAAAAGTTGCAGAAGAAAACATATTCAGTGAATATTTACAACCCACTGGTATTTCTGCTTAAAAGAATACAGGTTAAGAACCTCATAAATTCAAATGGTAACTCAGAAAACCAAAATTTTATCTACAACTTCAGTGCTTTTTTTCAGTTCTTCCTTCTTATATATTTTGCAGCTATTAGAGATGTGGAATAGATGTGTAAGTATTTGGCATAAGTAAGAAATTGGCATATTTTATTTAAATTTCCCTTGGTTTTTGATCTTTAAGTATGTTACTTTAAATTTTTTTCCTGGTGTACTATTATCTAGTATTAAGGCATCTGTTTATGTACCTCAAGCATATTTTTATGGCTTGTAAGAGCTCTGGATCTGAGCTTTTATCCTTCTTGTCCACAAAGCTCACATTTCAAACTGACTGTTCAATAAAAATGCATATATACTACTCATTGAATGTACTTCTGAAAAGAAGTGCATAATTTTTTGTCTTTGGTGAGAAATATTACTTCAAAAACAGTCTAAAGTCAGAGGGAATTCCAAACACATATGCTTTAAAAAGTAATTATTTTCTTTTTAATTCATTTTTAAAGTGATCACACAGGATTCAAAAGTGGAAACATAGCCCAGCTTAGCTGAACAGAGGGTAATAAATGCAGGATTTATAAATGAGGCATGCTTTATAAACAGAACTGTAAAAACACTAAATCGATGGAGAGGTACAGAGACTGAGTCTGCAGAATAGATTCAAACTAGTCAAAGATTTAAAAATATGGGCTCATCACCAACACTGCTCACAAGTTGTACAATTAAAGAAAGTGACCGGCTCTCTTTTGTCTTACCAAGTGACAGCATATGGAGAACAGTTGAGAGCATGTACAGTGATTTTTACTGTGTCATACTATAAATTTCAGAGTCAATAGGGAAGACCATCTTCATGGGCCAGTTTGTGTTTTCTTTCCATGTGGAACACCATGGGCTGATCAAAATTTCAAAGCAATTCTTTAATTTACAAGAATCAGGCCTTTCAAGGGTTATTGTTGAAACGCTGCTGTGAAACTTCCCTCAGAGAGAGTGGCTCGAGGAAGAGGTACCTTTACAGCAGGAATCTGCCATTTCAGTGGCATCTATGGGTCTGTCACTCCATGTGGGACAGAGCAGAATGGGGCAAGAAATCTTTCAAGCCTGTGTTTCTTAGAAACAATAAGAAGTTGGTAGTTTTGCACATGCGGCTCCTTCGTCAAATCATTTTAAATAAATGACTGTAAACCACATCTAGAATTCTAGTTGGATAGTCTCAAATTTTATCTCTAAATTTTGATCCTGTTCTTCAAGAGAAACTTAAAGAGATCCCCTCGAAACTTGGAAACCTTTTGAAGTTTGGTTTGGTTTTTACTTAAAACCTTAAAGCCTTTAAAATATGAAGCTTTAATTGAACCATTTCTATTTGGCATACATGTAATTTTAATGCTGTGTTATTTGAATTCAATAATTTATAGTAAAACGGATAAATAGTTATTGCAATGACTGGTATTTTTCAGTGCAATACCTAAACATCTGCACAAGTGTAGGATGGTGTTGTGCCAAGCTCTGTACAAACACATACCAGTGACCCAAACACCCGGCCTGAACAGACAATGCAGAGGAAAGAGGGACTCAGACTAACCAGTATAACAAGCACCATGAACGCTTTTTGTCAAACCAAATGCTTTTAGAAGCCTGCAAGAAAGAGGGTTGTTATATGGAGCTGAGTTTCTGGCTGGTTTCCAACAAATGGAATAGAATATATGGAGAAGATGAAATGAGAATCAAATGCAGACAGAGTGCTTAATCTTCTCTTTAAAAAAAAAAAAAATTCAGAACTCTTTTTTCCTTAGCAACAGTTAAAATTACACAAATACATTCTTAATATTAGTAGCAAAGTACTTATAAGAAGTAACTGCTTTGTCACAGTAATATATTTTGTTGTATCTTTATTTTATTCATCTCAGTAGTGTCTGGACAACCCAACCAACAGTCTCCACAATATTTGGACTGTTTAAAAACAATTGAACCAAATTATTCTGTGTAGACAAGAGAAAAGAAGAAAATTCAGAACAGAAACTCAAAATTTAAAGTAAGTACTTTTACTGTGTTAAGATGTTTTTCCATTAAAATTAATTATTCAATGAAGAAAATCTTTTGTACATAGAAGGAGAGCATCTGCATGTACCACTGAGAAGAAAGTTCATTTTGAGGTACACAGTGAAGTTGTAAAAGAGAAATATTCTTCTGTAGTGTCTCACTAGCAGAAGGGTGATTTATTCGCAAGGAGCTTCAATATTGAGTGACTGAGTGATGTAAGTCTGTGGGGTCCATTCATTGTAAATAAGTGTGAAGTGATGTATGTTGGGGAAATTATACTCTTGGCCATGTAAAATCACTGGTGGACTCTCACTTATCATTAAAAATGAGAGACAAAAAAGCAAACCAAATGCTGGGCCTTGTTTGGAAAGGAAAAGACCCAGAGACCTGTGTCCTCATGATGCCTCTCTGGATCCACCGTGCTCCCACATCATGAATATTTTATGTAGCTCTGGCCCCTAATCCCCAATCCTTTCCTTTAAAGAAAGCTTATCCTAGAACTGGAGAAGGTTCAGAGGACATTAACAACCACCAGAATTATGGAATGCCTATTGTTAATCTGAAAAAAATTATGCCTGAGGAGGTCCATGAACTCATGAGGATCTGGGCTGGATAAGCTGACAAGAGTTGTACCCTGTCTTTTCCAAGGCACCTTAGGAAGCCAGCAAGTAACAGCTTCAAAAAGAAACAGAAGGAAGTGGTTCTTCATAAAGTGCACAAGGAAGTTGTGGAATCTCCTCGCCTCAGTTAAAACCAGATGCTCAAAGTTTGGTTATACATTTTGATCCAGTGTCATCATCCTCATCAGCCAGCTCTGCTATACACTTCTGGCTTTCTTTTGGAGTGCCTCCACTTTCTCTGCACTAGTGCACCAGCTGCTGCTTCTATAGTTGGAACATGCATTTCATCTCAATGAAGCCTGGAGGGAGCAATATCTAAAACAAAGGTTTAACTGCTTTACTAATTGCAGATTCTGTGTGAATACTCACAACAGAATAGCAACCAGATTGAAACAGCACTATCACAGACCTGTGAATTGTTAGGGAAAGAAAGCCAGGACACAAACAAGCTAAAAAGAACCCTCAGCCATTGCTATGTATTCATTGCCACACTAAAAATCTTTTATCTTTGCAAAACTATGTCACTCAAGAACCATGAAATACTTAGCAGTAAAACAAGCAATCATCAGTCAGACATGAAAAGACAGATCCAAAATGTGTTAAAAAATACTTTAAAAAAAAAAAACCTGTTGAAAATCTTACTTACAGAAATATTATTACTGAAGTCAATAAAATTAACTCGCATGAGTAACCGTGGTTTAAATGAGTAACCTGAATTTACAGTTGAAACAGAGGTGCTGAAAGTCAGGCTCCTAAATTATTAGGATAACTTATAAACTGCCAAATACTCTCCACGGTTCCAGTTCCAATGTTTACTGAAAAACAGATCTCTTCCTTAGCTACCCCACATGTACCTTTGTTCTGATGTAGATGCTCCTGGCCAGGTGTAAACTCTATGAAACCCCGGACAGGCACTGCTGCTGGGTGATAGCTCTCCACAGGCTGAGGGAGAGGTGGTTAGTCTCTCTCTGAAATGCAGAAGGCATCAGTCTTGCCACACTATGATCTGGGTAAGTCAGAACATCATGAAAGATGCCTAAAATCCCCATAAACTGAAAACATGGAAATAACTGCCTACAGCTGGTCTGCCACAGCCCAGTGTCTTGTCTCTAAGACTATTTCAAAGCTGAGGAGGGAATTCTGTCTCCTCTAGCCAGCTCTTGTCCCTCCCAAATGTGAGTCCTACCTGCTCAAACTCTGCGAGCTTTCACCTTGAGAACATGACATTTTAGAAATGGGAAAACTCCTCCAGGGCATTATGTCTTCCATGACATTCTGGTCAGAAAACAGAGCGCTGTAATTAGATAAATAGGCAGACAGACTAGACAAGAGACAACCTCAAAACATAAAGGGGGAGGAGGAGAAGATTATAAAGCATAGAATTTGACATACTTGCTGTCTCTCTCAGTTTTTTCTGGCATATACAAATCACATTTTAGAGTGACAAATGGATGTACATTAAATTTAAGGACAGCTGAAGCAAGGTAAGCGTAATTTACTCAGCTTGTGATTTCCACATTTTCTGCATTTTGCTCTGTAGATATCTCTGAGAAAAAAGAAGAAAACTATTACATGGAACCCAACTTTCAAAACTACCTTTTTGTATTTTACATATCTCAAGAAAGCAACTACCTGTCACTCATGGTACTAAAAGTCGCATGTAGAAACAGTACTGGGGGCACAAAGTGGTTCCCCAAAATATTTGGGCAACTGTAAGCACCATGGAAGAATGCATTTGCATTGGTTCACGTCCTTCTGTGGAAAAATAATAGACAATATAAGAACTTCTTCTCACCAGAGTATTATTCATGTTGTGGATCAAGCCAAATTTTCTGTAGACAGATTCAGAGATTAATTCTAATTCTGATTCCCTCCAGGATGATTATTGCAGTTTTTAGGTAACTTGTCATACAAGTCAATTACTTCAGGCCATCTATGTATCTAAAACTGTTCCTTGGGGATGCTGAAATATGTTTCTTTTTTCCCTTTCCTCTCCTACAACAATTTTTTTTTTAAATTTCTGTGTGGAAGCAATTCTAAAGTAGATGTCATTTTGACCTGGAGATCTGGTTGGGAATTTAATGTAAGACTTTGGGGAGGAAAACACTGATTGTTTTAAAAACTGACTGCTAGCTTGTCCTAGTGAGTATTGATGAAACTGCCTCATGAACAGCTTCATAGAATCCAAAATGGAATTCCTTCTTCTACTGTTTCTAAGAGATCTGAAAATCACATCTCCCTGCAGCATATCATGAAATATCAGAGATTCAGGCTGAAGATTCCTCCTCAGTTACTAAATGGAGGGGGACCTCCGTCATCAGGGATGAACAAGAAACACCTTAAAATCCTTAAACAGCACCTCAATAGTTAAATACTATTTAAAAGCGTAGTTTAGATGGGAGAATGACAGAGTGGAATCTCTGATTTGCCTTTTCCTCCTCTGGGTGGCCTATGCACAGTAGTGTGCTGGGGCTTGGTCATGTGCTCCAAGGTCATGGGGGAAACTCTTCTGCTTTTTTCCCAAGGTAGGTAAAAACTGTAAAGAGAAACCCACAGGCTTTATAGAGTGGGAAAATCATGGGTTGCTCACAAGTGAGTATTTTAGCTTTGGAGTCCCAGAATCTGTGGGACAAAGTTCTCAGAATGGGAACATTTCCAGATTTTTTTTTAAGTTTTAAAAGACTAACACAAGTGATTCAGTTTCATTTCCTCAAATTGAGCTAACTTCTCTTAGTTGAGTAAAGTCAGGAATGGCTCTAGCTTTTTTACAAAAAAAATGATGGGTCTGTGTAAAGGTTAGCTACAAAGGAGGCAATAAATAATTCTTGATGTAATTTCTGGCTAGTACACGTATTATTCTCACTGATACTGCTATGACAAGGTTTCTAGAAAATCTTTAGAAATTAACTTTTCACTATTCCTGAAGGAAATTTTGAAGTATACAAATGGTAATTTTAGTGCAAAACACATTCTGTGAACTGCTTTTATGCTGAAATCTGAACGTTTTAAACCTTTTCCCATGCTGGGTAGTGAGAAAGATCTCTTTATATTAATTCGGACTTCATAGATGTCACATGATAGGAATACATTCCAAAAGTTAAGATACAAGATTACTCTTTAACCATAGAACAAACCAACAGGAATTTTAATCAAGACAATATCCAATAATGACTGAATGTTTTTGGAGGTGATCCAGAATACACATTTGGGAATTTTAATCTTGACTGCCTTTGAATTTTGTAAAAAATATTTTTAAAGTTTGGGGAATATGCCACTCCAGCTGATTCCAGAAACGAGCCATCTAAGGTATTAAAGTGTTTCATCTGTTCAGACATTGAATATTGCAAATCTGTTTCAGTAATTCATACCAGATAAGTTTGCAATGAATGGGCCTAAGTGAAGAAACTTGTTTCCCTTAAAGTAGAAGAGCAAGTCAGAAATGGAAGAGAATATAACTGAGCCAAGCTTTTGTTTTTAAATCTTCCTCATATTTCAGAAACTATTGAGGCAGCTGATTTTCTTAACTTCTCATCAGCTAATTTAGAATGATTGAAACTCTGCTGTTAGCAGCACTGTGGCAAACTGAAATTTCTTACCTTCTGTTTGTGTTTCCACATGTGTATAGATTCATCTATGTTTCTGCATGTTTATTATTATTGAAATGTTCAGAAAATCTCAATCACTGTTTTGCAGAAGGATCGTGTTATCTTCAAAATATATGTGTTGGTATATCATGATTTTAATGCTCCAACCCACATGTGTTGTGTTTTATTTGGGCTTTTTCCACCTGAAGCAGATTCCAACAGGCTTTGCTGAGTTCTCTGAAATGCTATTGTAAACTTTGACAGTACTAAACTATATATATTATCATGAAATTATTGGCTTATCTGTCCCACATCTTCCATTTAGAGTAATTTTATATGCAGCCAATTTAAAACAATTTGAGAAAATGAATACATCTAAATGGCTCATTTGAAGCTTGCACGAGGTCTCATTTGAAATATCAGTATCAATGAGAGAGAAGATTTTAGGCAGAAGTGGATTAAGGCTTCTTAGAATTAACAAAAATGGGCATTTTAGAGAGCTGTTAATCTTCTCTT
Organism: Motacilla alba alba; assembly: GCF_015832195.1. Classification (NCBI taxonomy): domain Eukaryota; kingdom Metazoa; phylum Chordata; class Aves; order Passeriformes; family Motacillidae; genus Motacilla; species Motacilla alba. Next base: position 8,793,864 of record NC_052022.1, read on the forward strand.
TCTAAGAACCCACTTTCAGCTATTTTGAGAACTGGATATGATGATAACTAATATTTTAGTAGAAAAAAATGGCAAAAGTATTCATACTTTTGTTCCTTTTTTGTATTAATATAAATTCCTATTTCTTTGTTTTCTCCTTGTAGCCAATTGCACAACTCAATCTTCTCTGTGCAGTGAAAGTTTAAAAGCCTAATTCTGTAAGTCATAAAACAAACTAAGCACAGAAAAAAATTTACAGTATGTTAAAAGAATAGGAGAAGAGGCTAATAGAGTTGTATACATTTCAAGGATAGATATAATCAAGTGTGTACAATATAAAGCAGAAGGTTCATAATGATTGAAAAAGGAGAAGGGAAAAAAACCCTATTTTGTAGTAGCTGCATGAACTCTGGCTGAACCTTGCTATTTGGCAGCCTCCAGTAAGGACAGACTAAGATGAGGCATTAGGGTTTGAATCTGAGAAGTTGACATCAAGCAGACAGCAAGACATGATATCTTATTTTCCTGAGCTATGCTGACACAAATTGAACTCCACTTATTATTTTCTTATGCCAGTAAAGTTGCATTTGGCGTTTAAGCATTTTGCTTGCAGATGTTGGAGTGCTGGTTGTCTTAATTTAAATAATTTGCAGATTGTTTGGTAGTATTAAAAGATAGAAACTCATTCTTCATATGAGTTCAATTTTATAAGCTTTATTTTTTTCTCTGACCTTGTGCAAGGTAAGAATTTGATATTAAATCCAAGTAGCCCAAGGGTACAAAGCCAGTATTTTGTGCTATTCAAAACTGGGAGTGGAGAAAACTTGCTTTGAGCTATTTAACTGGTAGATATGTGAAGAAAATATGAAAATTCTTCAAAATTATTCAAGCTAAAGTAAATGAGAGTGTTATTTCTTTGTCAGGCAATATAAATCACAACAATAATACAGAACACATATGAAATAGCAATTAGTTAATGCTTCTAGCATAGTCCTCATTCTTTAAAGGAGTTATATATCAAGAATAACATCTATCCCTCTCACAGAACTGAAGAGATAGGTGAATGGTTGTCGTTCCTTCCTGTACACAGGATGCTTGAACATTTTCAGGTTTTCCAAATAGATGTTACACTTTCCCTTAAAGAAAAAAAAACTCTTTTCTCTTGTATGTTCTGTTGCTGTTATTTCCTTGTTCACATTTCTAGACAAAACATTCTGAGAGAATACTAGTGATTTTTGTGGGAAGAGAATAAGATGTCAGTTTATGTTACAACCCCCCAGGGTAAATGGAGAGAATTCATAAAGGTTTAGAAAAAATGTAGTGCTTTATAATGAAATGTACTTCGTGTAATTTATGACTGCACAGTTAGAGCGTAGTCTTTCTGTTCCATTTTTTTTCCTGTGCTGCCTACAAATACTTAACAATTGTCTTGGGAAAAAAATACTTTATCACTTATTGAGAAGCAATCTAACTTGTTTTCATGTCATTTTGCCAAAAGAGTTATCTTGGAGAAGTACATGGCCACGTTGTCAGATTCTGCTAATGACCTATGGATGTGAGGCTGGGACCCAAGGCAGAGGAGCTCAGGTGCAGCCCTGCTGAGAGATCCACCAGCGTCCTCTTCACATCCCTCCTTTTCCTACCTGAACAACTAGAAGTCATAAAGTCTGTCCACATCCACAATAAGCCTTGAAATCACTACCTGAAAAACATTTGGGGTTGCTAATCACACGAAAATCTAGAAGTATTCATGATGAGAGACAATTGGGCCTGCTCTGTCTCAAATCAAAGTTAAATATCACATATGGATTGTCCATGCAAAATTATTTAGCTAGATTGCAGTGAGTCACTTATGAAAAATGTGAAGGTATATGTCAAATCACAATGTCTGTCTTAACTAAAGTGACATTTGAGTGTGATTTGATAGATTGCCCAGAAAGTCATTGAAAAAATTGTATCTCTGTTGGACTACCAGGGATTAATTACACCAATTAAGGATTATACAGACAATGCAGAAATAATTAAATTATTTATTTGCCTTTGTCTTCACCACAGAGAATGTTTGTGACACATTTTCTCTTTTCTGGAAATAAAGATCAGATACTGTCAGAGGCTGCAATAGCAACAGAGGACATACTCAAACAGAAGGAAAGAATTAGAGAACCACCAGCTATTGAAATAGCAGAGTATATTTCCAGGACTTCCAGAGGAGCTTAAGAATGAAATGGTTGAACTGCTAAAAGCCCTAAAATTCAGGCTCATTAAAATCAACTACTGTGCCTGATCACCAGTGACTATCTTTAATAAGAGAGCTACAGATGATCCTGGGAATTGAACACCAATTTCTTTTCTTAATGCCAGGGGTATTGTGAAACAAAAATAAATAAATGGAAATCATAGTAGAATAAAGACAGTGTCTACTTGGCAAAGAAAAACATACCTCCTTACTGTATTAGAGTTTTTCAGGAACCTTGTTCACAAAGAAAGAAAAAAATAATTTAAAACACCTTTGACAATGTTCTGAAGAGATTATTGAGAAGTGGCCAAAGAAAAAGAGACTAAATCACTTCAAAGATCAAAGCCTGGCAGTTCATCCACACAAGGACTGTGAGCACGTCACAGTGGGTCATTTCTGGACTCCTTTTGTGGGTGCTCCTAATGAACAAGTGGAAAATAATTTCAGTGATGTTTCACCAGTACACAGACATGGATGGAGAAGGGAGGAACTAAGCAAATTGTTCAGTAAATTAATCAATGATTTCCAGAAACCTGGAGATGTTATAACAAGGGAATATCATTTAATGTACTATTGGTTTAGGTAGTTATATAATAATTAAGACCTTGTATTTAAAGCCCCAACATCAACTTAAATGAAGACTGGAAAAGCAGAGACTTGTAGCATTCAGATATCCCCAGACTGGAATCAAAATAAACTCACACATCATGGCTCTTGTGGCTTTCACTTTCCAGCAGGACTTGCTCCATGCTATTAATGGTCAAAAGGACCTACAGTTAAACTCAAAATAGAAATGTAGAAAACAGCTGTTTTCTGCAGCAGAGATGAGCTAAGCTGAAAACCAGTGCACTGGACAGAGGCAGTTTATCTGGAGAATATATAAGAAAAGTAAACTCGGTATGCAACACATTTCTTCCAGAAAACTGTAACACATGGTGAGCTCAGGCAGGAATGTTGCTCTTCCATTTCTTCCTCTTCCATTTCTTCATCTTCCACTTCAAGTCACACCAAAATAAATTAAGTTGTAGATCTATTATTAAACTTAAGTCAAACTAGCTATGGGTTTTCCTAAATTTTTTTCATCTTAATTTTTTTTTCTTTTTAGCCTACATATGCTGTACTTTGCAGTCAACTCTGGTCAAGCTTTCAAATATAGCATGGAGCTAATGAATTACTTCTGTATTCAGTCACTTAGACTTCATGAATCCGTCATCTCCTCCTGAAAACTGCTCTGGTCTGGATCTTTAACTAGTGTAAATTAGCACTGTGCCAAGAGAGACCTGAGAGATACAATACTGTACAAAAGTCAGGGACCCAGCACTGCAGTTCTGTGCCACTATTACTACAGTGCCATTTCTAAGTGTTACAGATTGTAACAATTATATAAGGTAGATCATCTACAAAAAGAAATATAAAATTTTCTTCTTATTTATGGAAGTTTCCCCCTTTGTTGTCAAATCTATTAATCTAAGACAGTACCCTGTGAATAGTATAGTTTGGGTAATATTAATTTATTTCATATTATTTGTTATTAAACTTTAAGAAATAATGGGAAAATATGGAAACTGAATTTTTTGTTGTTTTTTGCTAGCATATTCTTTGTTCCTAAAATTTTATTATCAAACTTATTTCTACTTTTCCAGTAGAAGACTACTTCAAGCCACAGGTTTTTATTCCTTGGAAGCCTTTTTGAGCAGTTTGCAGCTCTCCAGGCAATGAATTTAGGCTGCATCTTTGTTGTACTCCTTGGGCGTAACACACCAAGCACAAAACCATGGCAGTGCTAGTAGAGAGCCAGCCAAGAAAAACAGAAATACAGCAGGAGGAACAAAAAAGAAAACCCTCATGTATCCTGTCCTTGCCTTCAGGCAAAAATCCTGCAAGCTGCTCTGATACCTCCAAGACAGTGTGTATGAAATATCTTGGGAAGGGCTGTGCTCAATCCTACTCTCTGTTTGTTTAAATTTATGAATATTATAAAAAATCAAAGATATTTAATTGCTAGGTACCCCAGCTGATTAGAGCATGCTGTTACTAGCACCAGGGTTGTGCATTTGATCCCTGTATGGGTCATACTCTTAAGAGCTGGATTTGACAATACTTGTGGGTCCCTCCCAACTCAGAATATTGTGTGGTTCTGTGATTATTCTTCAAATTATTCACCTTTTTTATAAGAACTTGGGATATTTACTTCTGGAGTTGCATGTTATGGCTTCTCTGGAAGCAAAGCTGAGCTCCTGCCCTGTGAAAGACCCCTCTTCCCTGCCACATCTCCTCTTCTTTCTCCCTTCCTCTCATTCCATCCCCAGGCCGTGCTGCCCTCACACTGCAAATTTTGTCCACGTAACATCTTGTACATGATCCAAGTCATAAAATAATCCCTGACATTCTGCTATTCCTTGAGGATCATCATCTCCAAAACCAATATTCCTAGAGAACCCCTTTTTCCTCCATGGCAGCCACCTGCTGCAACCCCAGCATCAACCTGAATGTCAGGTGCCCTGGTGATAGGGGGGAATGGAACAGGGACAGACCTCTGCCAGAGCAGTGTGTGTGTGCTTGAAGACTTAAGGAAACTGAATACTGGGATCACTTTCCTCCCAAGTTTCTTCATGCAGTTAATAGGCTGGAGGGGAATATTAATATCAGTAAAAAAAGCATTGCTTCAGGGAGGGAACTGGAAATTTTAATAGCTATTGGTCCAAATTCTCTCTCACCGGACTCCACAGACATTACTAAACTTAATCCAGAGAGGAATTTGGTCCGCTGGGTTTAATTTAAGTTTGTAATATGATGCAGTGTTGGGAAAAGAAAAACACATCTATTTGGTGAATGTATTTTTGGGATGTCTCTGCTAAGTTCAGAGAGTTTGAAGCTCATTTTTGTTCACAGTAGTGTGACCACAGCTAGAATGTCATGCTGTGTTTTGGTTTCAACAGAAAAGGCAGAATGGAACCAGAGAATGAAAAGAAGGGACACAAGCAGATGATGAGAGAGCTGAGGATCCATCCTCTAAGGAGAACCTCAGAGAATTTGGAGAATTGAATCAGTGCCTTTTGCAGGAGAGGTGGCAAAGTCAGCATACATCCACACCATAAATATAAGTGTTATGCTGACATTAAAGTGAAACAGCAGCATAAAGGCATCAAGGCAAGGAATTAGAGGATAGATAAAACTCTAATTTTAGGAAAAAATGATGAAGCAAAAAAACTTCAGGGAAGCTGAATCCCATGAACCTCAATTTCAATGAGAGTCTCTTGATACTCGAGCCAGAATTACATAAAGGTGAATCCCATGGACACTGCTCCTCTGTGTAGTACTTTCAAGTGAAATTTAGCAGGTGTTTCTTTTTTTTCCTACTGGACTATATTCCATCAACCTTATTCAGTCAAATAATCTCCCTCAAATCAGTGGGACAACCTTTGTGAAAAGGCAGAATTATTTATTCTACTGGTAGCACAGAGCTTTCCTGATATAAAATGGCAAAGAAACAGAGGATTTATGGCTGTAATATCATCTGACTTCTGTATCCGAAATTTGAAACATGAAGGATAAAATATGCTTTCTCTGTTGGAGAAAAAAGGCAGAGGAATTACTTTCTTGGCATATACGTTAGAAATGGCAGCACTGGTGAGATTATATCTGTTATCTTCAAAATTGCTTTAAACCAGAAGCTTGGGTAACAAAGGACAGAAGTTACTTTCATATTAGCATATATGTCATGTTTAATCAATCAAAAGAGAACTGTAATTACTTTGCTCTCTTCTTAGCTAACTTTAAAGAAAGGAAGTCATGAACCTATAAAGTAAATGTCATCCTGTTTAGATAGTTATAGTTTTATAGGTAATTTGTTGCAGATTTTATGCAGATAATTTATAATTATTTCCTTTCATGCTCATCTTTTAGCCTGGAGTCCAGTTTTAACACAAACATAAGGACTGCAGATGCACAGAAAGTATCAATGAAGCTACCTAATTTTTTTCTCCCCAAATTTGGTGCACACATTTACAAGTTTATCAGCCACTGTACAACTACTGAACTTGCCAGTAGCTTGAGCTGCATATGCAATATCAAAGTGAAAAATCAAGTGGTGGTAATAATTAGTAGGCTTGTTTAGATGACCTATGACTTTCAGGAGGCTTTTGTATGAGAAGGAATTCATTCCTTCTCCCAGCCTCAGCCCTTAGCATCACTTTGTGTTGTACACTTTGCAATAGGTGGTTTCCAGCCCATCATGCTGCTGCTGAGAAGGAAACAAATTGCAGAGTCAGTGGAGCAGGGAACTTTAAATTGTCAAATGTGTTGAACTGCATATGCAGCAGCAAGATGACTGTGTTTGAAAACAGTCTCAAATTGCCACAGCTGCTTGACTTTAGCATGTTTCCCACCACAAAATAGTCTGTATTTTCTGCTTCACAGATAAAATCCCTATGTTGGAAAAACTCACAAGTAGTCCTGGGAAGCAAAACACAAAGTGTATTTATGCAAGACAAGATTTGTTACAATTGCTTGCTGGCATCATAAGATAATTTAGCTTTCTTTTGCTCTTTAGAAAACTCTTATAGAGTTAAGAGGCAGAAAACTAGTATTCCTAAATATTTTTAAATGTTTAGCCAAAATGTGGATTTGATTTGTTATGAGTATTGGCAGTCTGACTGTTGACCGTCCTTTTTCTTCCAACCTACAATAAATTCTAGAAAAAAAAATCTATTATTTCATCACTCACCAAACTGGAATGATTAAAATATGCACCAGGGAAATGCTCCCCAGCCAGGAGAAATATTGATTAGACTCTAAAGCATTGCATGTCCTTTGCTCGGCTGAGACCCCAAGCATAGCAATCCCATGGAGGGCTGGATAATGACACGGATGCTCCAGAGCTGGTTTTTTCTTTTCAGTTACCCAACACAGACCTATCAGACTAGTTAAGTCATAGGTAGCATACAAGCAGTGGTTAGCACTGTCCACCTGTCTGTACCTACTTGGCCTAAAGTACTAAATGGATATTTACCTCTGGGTTGATTAACGAAACCTTTGACACGAGTCTGGAGCGAGGCTTAAGCTCCTGCTTCTGGATCCATAGGGAAAAATGCTTAACCAGCTTTAACCTCTCTGCAACAGCTCCCTTCAGGCTGTTATGAAACATGAATTCATCTGACCTCTTCAAGGTCTGTTTATATCTTCCTGTCTGGGAGATCCAGTCACTCCTTCCTTCAGCCTGCCGCAGACAAATGAATATCTCATGGTACTGTCATATAAAAAGCTACTTAAAACGTTTCAATGCCAAAAGGGCTGCTAGTTTATACTCTTTGAAAAATCAACACAGTGTCTAAATAGCTCCATAATACACAAGGTTTCAACTACTTGGATTTATTTCTTTCCAGCTCTGGGTGTTTTTTATTCTTTTTGACCAATATGTTATCTGAGTTCACGGTATATTTCATTTCTACAGTATTAAGGATTAACTTGTCCGGCCAAAGGATGCTTCAGCTGCGTGTCCAATTCATTCCATTATGGCACTGATTTGTCAAAAATATGAAGCACCCTGAAGTCCAAGAGCAGCACATGATACCTGAGAGTCCAGCATAGGTGTGCCAGAGGTCTGGTGGCCAAACACAGGAAGCCAGCATTGGCAACACAGAACAAGGTCATAGCAGAAACTGGAAGAGAGAGAAGGGTTGCCTTAACACAAGGATAACAAAACAGGAGGAAAGGCAAAGGGTGAGACAAAGAGAAAAAGCAGGAGCACAGGAGGGCAAGAATATGAATGTGCAGGGCAGTCCTTCCTCTCCCACCCTCGAGGGTAAATATATAATTCTGGTCCAGTCTAGCCTGAGTAACTGAAGAATGCTAATGAAAATAATTTGGGAATTGATGAGAAAGTGTAATGAATAATTCCACACATTGCTAAGAAAGGATTGTTGAATTATAAACAGTCCAAATCCCAAATTCTGGAAGGCTGGAAGAAAGAGTCAAGCTGAGTGAGGGTGAGAAGATGGGAGCAGTTGTGGAGAAGCCACAAGAAAGTGTGAGATAAAAACAGGTTAGAAACAAGAAAGGGTAGAGAGTTGAGAAGGAGCAAATAAAGTGAAGGAAGGAAAAAAGAAGTTATCAAAAGGAAACAGAGAGACATGGAAAGGAGGACCGTGATAGCTTAGATGGTGGAGAAGGAGGAGGTACAAGTAAAGCAATAAATGCCTGGTGGAGCCAACCCCTGGGGCCTCCTGACTGCTCCCAGACTGCTCTGCCACCCCAACTGCAGGCAGTCTGTGTCTACAGAACTCTCTTAATTTTTCATCCCCTTTCTATCAACCAGTGCTAAAGAGCACTCAGCAGCTTCAAAAAGCTAGAAAGTTCAAGGCAGAACAAATTTTAAAGGGGAAACAAAAGGAATTTAAAAGAGCTAATTCAATTAATAGCAAAAATTACAAAATAGCCAAGGATTCTGGAGTCATACAAATACTTAAGAGCTAGGCATGCAAAGAAAGCCCATACTGATTACTTATATATTCAATATAAGTAAACATCTATATTTAACTCAGGTACAGTGACATCATTCTCACCTTGAATCTTATTTATTTGTAGCAACAGTCTCTTGTTGCTTAGATTGTACAATCTAAGTTGTACAATCTTAAAACAAGCCAATTAACTCTAAGTTATGGATCATTATACATGAATAGTGTAGCTCCTCACAATAAAATAAGAATTATTTGAGTACAGAAAGTACTTCAAATATTTTTAATCTATTTTTTTTTTCTTTTTTGCTTTTTTTTTTGCTTCCGGTTGTGCTATTTCAACAAGGATATCTTACTGAATTCTTCTACCATTTTACCTCTTTCCCCCATATAAATCTATACATTTTTATATTTTCTATAATTTCTTTGGGGGCTGTTTCCTTTGTAGCATATGAGAATATTTTAATTTGGTTTTCTCTCCATTCCAATCATTTGGGGTTAAATTTTCTCTAATAGCCTAATCCCAGTCCAAATAAGTTTAATGAGAAAACTCCAATGTGATAAAATGGAACCACATTTTCCCTCTTAAGCCTGCACAGCAGACTTTTCTGGCATAATTGTGTCGTTCAAGGGTAGAATGAGGTAGAATGAGGTGTGATCTGTGGCTGGCACAAGCAGAAGTTTTCAATGTCGTTGCAGGTAAACTGGTAAAAAACACCCTCTGGCCATTTCCATCCGACTTCGTTTGGCAAGCCAGAGAAAATTCATAGCATCAACAGTGGAGCTTTGTTGCCACAAGTTGCTTTTCCAGTACAATGGAAGGATACTTCCATTCCAGAAAGACCTTCCATGAGTGGGCCTGGGCTGAATTAGGCTCGTGTGAATTGAGCCTAATTCCTCCAGCGCCGCGCAGCAAAGGTCGCGCTCACTCCTGCTGCCACCAGTGAGCCGCAAGGTTGGCTGGAGAAAAGGCTGCTGCACTCCCCATGCTCTCTGAGTGAAAATAAGTCCCCTGCCCTCTGTCCCAGCTGCTGCAGCTCCCACTCAAGGAGAGCTGGTGTTTCCAAGCAGCCATACTCCCAGAGTCAGAGCCAAGGCACTCCAAGTGACAACCTCTTACAGGCATGCCCGTCTCACGTGCTTTCTGTTATGCCTCTTTTCTTTGATCTCCTCTGCCTGCAACAGAGAAGGAGATCAAAGAAAAGCTGAGCTCTGCCTCTTATCTCTGCACTCCTGTGTCTTTTCTTTCCTTTTTTCTTTTTATTTCTGACAATTGCAGAGGAAGGGAGACATGGAGAGAGCTCCTCTGTACCAACCACAGCCTCCTCCAACCCCAGCTCAGAGCTGCCAGGAGGCTCTTGCACTGTAGCCTGAAGCAGTTGGCCTCTGAAAACTGCCAAAGGTGACAAAAACAAAGTTTCTTGGTTTAACTTGACAGGAACAATATCTGGATTCCTATCAAAGACACCAGGGTGCAAGAAAGCATTTAATAATGCTGTAGGCAGTTCCTTCTGAAGAGTCAACTGTAGCCTTAAAAAGTCCCAGCAATTTCATTAATGATTGTGAGACCTATGTTCTTTCAGAATAATAGAAACATTTCTGAGCTCATGGTATTACACTTGAAAAAAGGTAGAAAATACAGTCATGCTGAAGAGCAGCTGTTCTGTGGCAGCTGGAGGAGACCTAACCAAAGCCAAATCAGTTCAGATTTATCTGTGTCAACAGTGTTTTGCCCTTAACTCTCATGCTTTACACATCTTTTCATATGTCTTTTCTCATTAGCCACATGGAAGAGACATTATTATAACATTCCCACCTAGATGGTCTCAATCTTTCCAATTGTCTGTTATCCATAACATCTGAGTAAAAGAAACGAATCTGGAACTTCAAAGAAAACCTTGCAGACCTTGTTTTCTGTCTTGTGGTTCTGTATGCCCACAGGACTGCTCCTCTCTTCAGTATTCCCAGGGCATGTGTTGGAAGTGAACCTGGCTGTCCTCACCTCCTGTGCTTCAGGTCAGCCTGGAGCAGTCCTGAGGACACAAACTGGAATTCTGCTGGGAGGAGCAAGGTTGGAGGACTCCAGTCATTAATTGCAGTTACAGCTCTGTGGTGGTGGACATTCAGCTCACAGAAATGGTGAAACACAAACCTCTCAGTCACCTGGTGTTCACTGACAATCAAGTGTTGCTCTCTGCTCCTGTTGCACCACAATGCTCAAAAGGATGGCCCAGAGCCCCAGCACACTTTATCTGAGAGGCTCAGTTCCTCCTCAGTGGCAGAGCATCATTTCTGAATATATCACCTTCTTTCTGAATTTGCTGGACTCTGCATTTTAATATTAATGACAGACCTCACTTTGGGTTTTTTAATGCTTCTGGGTTCATTAGGTCAAATTCAGGATCAAGAGCTGCATAAAAAATACACTTTTTTAGGAATAAATTAATCAGCACATTAAAAAAAAAATCAAACCACATTACTTTATGACAGTGAAGGATCCAAAACAAAACTTCACCACCTTTACAACCACATGAATAAGCTTTTAAAATATGACTGCTTGTTGGAGAGCTGGAATGCACACATTAACAGATTTTTTTTTTCTCTCCAGCGTACTGCTTTCATTTTTTCAGTGGCAAATGAACTGAGACTTAAAATGAATGAGCTGTTTAAGAGTAACATGTCTCCCCTTGCACCTGCATATATTGCTGGCTATCAGTGGAGCTCTGTAGCCCGAGTTTCAGTAGCTCTGATTCTTGTACCATGATTATTTTCTTTAGTAATGCATTTAAAAAGCACTAGCAGCCTACCAAGGCTGCCACTCAGCGTAGCAATTCCTGCTATGCCTGAGACATCCTTGTTTATCTATTTCACTGTTCTTCAGAGCAAACAAGCATCATGTGTAATTCCACCAATCTTATTTATCTTGATTTATGTGATTATGCATATGGTGCTAATTCTTGCCTTCAGCTGTGTTTGCTCAAATTACACACCCTTCCCTTAAAAATGCTATTGTACTTCTGGAGATTGATCTTTTTAATTCCATGTTTACATCAATTTTCATGCTGTTCCATTGACTTCCTTTTTATATTTCTAGAGCAGGAGCACTTGCTATAGAAGGCATGAGGCATATGCACATGCCTTGAATCTATCTTGCTATCACTGCCTGTCTTTTTATACTCTTCCTGAATTTTTTAATCTGAAATATGAATAACAATTTAATGCCTTCTGAGGGGCAGAAGGGCTTCCATAAAAAATATCATATTATATGAGTTGCATGGCAAAAGGATTTGTGATTTGAATTATTACTGAACCTCACTGAGTATCCTTTCACAATCATTTGCATTTATAGTGCTATAGGAATAGGGTCTTTATGTAATAGCTATGGCATCAAAACCCTGTGGTTTTGGCTGTGGGCTGTGCAAGCCAAAATGCTGGACTAGTTCAGCCTGAGCTGAGTAAGGAGGGCTCCTCCCAAATATGATGGCAGTCCCCGTCAGTCTATTTTGTTTTCATTTAAAGATAAACTCATGTTTCTTCTTGACATCTGCCAGCAGTTCGCTAACCAGGTATAAATGGTTATGTTTACACCAGGTTAAACCAGCCCTCACTGGTGGAACCCCTCGGTCACCTTTGTTTCTCTGTCTAAGCTTGTACACAGCCGGGATGGCTGCGTGTGTTATGCTTGAGTTTCAGTCTCTCAGGTAATGAAATATTTGTTGTCCAATTTCAGGAACGGCTGGGATGATGAGTCCTCTGCTTCTCTTCTAAACTCCCCATGGTCCTGAGTGCTCACTCTGCACTTAATCCAGCTCCTGAGGGTTTCAGTGACAAAACTCTTGGAGCTCATGAAGGTAGACATCCACAATTGCCTCATTGTTTCCTTTGGAGGTAGGTCCTCAGATGATTGCCCTATGGAGTAGTTCCAACTCCACCTCTTTTCACCCTCTCTATCCAGTGACCATGTTGACATCTTAGCTATGTTTCTGCACTTGCAGCCTATATTCTGGAAAATTAATTATTTTCCATTTCTTGAAAGACTTTTCCAGTGAACCTGCATTCTTTGGCTTTTTCTGTGGGTGATCCAGGCCTTTTGTTCCTGTGCATACAGATTGTGTTGGATTTGCTGAAATGTGTGTCTTATAAGTAACCCCCTGCCATATAGCACAAACATTCTTGTATTCTCTGTTGTGAACCAGACATCTGGCCAGTCACACCATTCTTAATGAACTTACCAGGAAAGATCTCCCACTTCATGGAAGGTGCTCGTGTGTACCTTGATAAAATTTGTAGATCATTAGAAGAAAGGAAGATCAGAGCAGGGAACTGGGGGCTTGTTAATGCTAATCTAAACCAGTAGGTTTTTTGTTTGTTTTTTTTTTCTTTTTTTATAGAAATTAAAAATTGAAAACTTTTGACATAGCTCTTGTTTTTCTAGCAGTCATTTTTTCTCACATTCAGTTTTGCTTATTTTGGTTATATACTTAGATAAACACCCTTTTTTTATTATTGCTAATGAGATGAATTGGAAAGTTTTTAGTAATCCCAACAGTTAATAGCATTGCTTAAGAAAAGGCTTCTTCATGGTAAGTGGAAACAACCCCAGAACACGTTAATTGTACAATTACAGTGACTTTTAGAGGACATGCCCATTACTGATCCTTAGCCCGTTTAGTATGGGCACCTTGGTACAGGCTGTACGAGCAGATGGTTTTTACTAAATTAGAATGCAAGGGAGGACTCTATCAGTTTAGCCTCAGTGAAAGAGATAATTACTTTCATTTTAACATTTCCTGAGTTGTTTCATGGATCCATCTTGTCGTGTTGCATAGTAGCGGTAAGATGCATTTTGCTTGCAACAAAAATTCCTGGAGCTCACTTCACTCTTGGGGCCAAGGCAGGAGAGAGAAGATTTGGTGTGGGTGTCTCCTGGACAGCTGACACCCTGATCCCCAGGAAAGGCAGCAGTTGCTTTAACACTTCCCCCACCCCACCTTTTGTCAATGGAAAAGAAAGCTACAAGAGGCGGAATTTATCTTCCACGCTGCTCTTTCCTATGCTGTCTCCTTCTGTCCTTCCGCTCGGTCTCTATAAAGCCTGTGCTCTGGGAGAGCTATCTCTTGCACTGATGTGCCAGGAGGAAAAGCTGTTGGTTTGTTGGGTTTGATGAAGGAGAGAGAAGATTGCTTTACTCTCTGCTCTTCCTGCACTGGACTGCTGGCAGGACAAATCTCTCTCAGGGAAGGAGAGGGAGGGTTCCATGTTGTGAGCATCGTGTTTGCAGCTCTGCTCTCGAGGGCAGCCCAGCTGAAGGCAGCAAGGCAGAGCTCACAGGCACGTGAGAGCTCGCAGGATGGAGCAGGATAAAGACAGAAAGCAGACAAAGCACAGGGGAGCGAGTTAGATGTACAAGCACAGTGGTCAGGGTGATGATAGGCACACATGTTGTTAGTTCCTCTCCCCCTCCCTCCTGCCAACCACTAAAACAAGCAACATGTGATAGGAGGAGGAGAGGGGCGAAAATCCCAAACTGTACTTGAAAAAAACCCCACCCATCTGTAATAGATACATATTTCATAGGTCTTGTTTAGGCTTCGTTTACGCTCTTGGAATTAATTTCTCTCTGTTACAGAGAGATTTGTGGTCCACTCCAGCTCCTTTTCAGCACAGTGGAGGGAGGTGGCAATAATCTGAACTGCAGAGCACTGCAGTCTCCTCATTTAGGGAGGCAGAAATATTTCTTTTGGCAAGCAGAGGTGCGCCTGTGCTCCAAGGTCTTAGGTGTACTTAGTGAGGATGGATAAGAAGTGATGACTACATTTGAATTTCATGAGATGACTCAACTTTCCAGTAGGTGTTTCTCAGATTTGAAGCAAAAGAAAATATGTTTTCAATTTCCAATGCAAATTAATTCTGAAAAAGATCTGTTTGAGTCAATTTTCATTTCACAATTTTGATCTAACAATTTTATTTTGCTTCCTACATCATCTGTAAGTCTTTCCAGAAGCCTATTACTGGCATACTACATCTGGTATAGTATCATTAAAATCTTCCTTTTTTAATATCTTAGTTATTCCTAAAGGATATTTATATTCACTACAGATAAAAAACAACTTCATCTCCCTTCCTAGCTCAAGCTCTCTCTTGTTTTGTAATAAGGCATTATAAGAATGTGTATTGAGTTAAAAAACAAGTGAAATTTCTCTTTACACCTAAAGAGTATAGCTTTATTACTGAATTTTGTAGGGTGAGGGAACATTTAAATTTTTATAGCTTTATTCTGAAACAAGGCTTCAAGCACAGATGTAAATAATTCTGCACTGAAAAGCCTACGATATGCTGCAGTAGTTCTTTGTGTGCCTAGAATTCATCTAGGTAGACATGAAAGCAGATATTAGGCTGCTCGACCCACAGCAGTGTCACCATGAGGCTGAGTGGCTGTAGGTGAGCCACGGAAATTCCCTGTCTGGTTGTCTGCAAAATGGGGATAAGCTATTCATTCCTCTGGAATGCTGTGATCCTCCAATAACGGATGATGTGAACATCTCTGTTGAAATACTGCATCATTAATTTTCCATTTCTCTTTTGCCAACGTTTGAAGACATTTAGATCTATGATGGTTCAGACTTTAAAGCTACCAGCAGTGCTGCAATAACTGTTTTCAATTTTTTTTTAAAAAAAATCTTCTTGCCTAACCTCTTTCTAAGCATTTGCAACTTGAGCCTGAAATGCACTCTTACAGAAATCATTGATTATGTTTCCTGTGCTTTGCTTCTTCGAATAATGTCAGACAGTATTCAATAATTAATTCAAAGCTAAGAAGAGTTTTCTGTCCCCTCTGTATTTTGGAAGCAGGGTCCTGGATGTTGTTGTGCTGTGACATGTTGGCCAGGAGTCTCAACTGCTCTATAACTCACCCACATAGCAGCAGCTTTAATCCTCTTGAGAAAATAAAGCAGAAATCAGAACTGGAAGTCTTTGACAATCACTTTGTACAAAGAGAAGTGTACAGTGGGCACAGTTCTTGAATTGCTGGATTGCTGCAGCCCTCACTCCAGGCTTTAGGCACTCATTTCCACCTGAAATTACATTAAAAGCAATTTTCACAGAGTTGGTGGATTTTTTCTAGACTTTTTCCTCCTATCAATAAAAGTAAAGTTCGGCTGATTGGAGGTCGCTCATGAAAATTAAAGCAGTTTTACACGTTTTTAAATGGACATGTTCATCTACTTTTTGCACAGATAACACTCGAACAAGCTGCAAGGTATCCTGTAAGCACAGCTCTTCACACAGCCTAGCAGCGGGCAAATATTAATGAAACACATCATCCCAGGAATGTCCATATTATCGCTTTTGTTTTAAAAGCTGTCCACAGTAATGAGCTCAACATAACCTCCTGCCCCTCAGATTTCTACAGAGTCATCCACCTGGCAAAGAGTTAAGTCCAGACCATAACTGCATAGCACAGCCTGCAAATGTCAGCATCTTTTCCCTGCAAACTCCGTGAGCATGTGTGTGTGCCTGAGCCCGTGTTTTAAAGACTTTGCCTAATCACACCTCACTTATTTATAAGTAGAACATGTGGTTTAACTTTGCACCCACTTTTCTACTAGGAGACTAAATGTTAACACCCAGGGGCACCTGTCTTAGATTAGTGAATAGTTTACTACAAATGATGGAACCAAACTGATGGGATTATACTTGGTTCAGAAGCACAAAATTGAGTCAAACAGGCTTTTGTCTTTTCTTTATTTATTTATTTCATAGTACAGAAGATGACAAAAAAAAAGGGGGAAAATGTGTCTATAATGCTGTAGTTAAAAAACATCTGACAAGTTTTGCTGACATGTTTTCTGTGTGGAAGGACCTGAAAATCTCATGTCCACTTGACAAGAGCATTTTTGTCATTCCACAGTGGCAAAACAAGTGCAAAATGTGAAGTGGTCTGCACATATGGCCTTAGAGGGCACTGAGGTTTGGTGAGGGTCAACTTTTTTTGGATCTGGGTAAATTTCATGGTCCCAGCTGTCCAGATGATTTGCAGAGGACACCAATATACTGAAGCAACCTGCTGTGAATCTTCATCCAAACAGGTTAATGCATGGCAGGCACCCTGTATGGTTCTCAACAACTTCACAAAAAAAAACAAACTTTCACCAGCACTAGCTACCTTGAGCTTTCCTCTCCTTGTCTTCTCTGACTGGATATATATTACATGATTCTCCTATGGTCATCTAAAACTCTTCTGCTCCATAAATATCAATTGATTCTCAACAGTATTGGCAAGGACAGAGTTATACTTTTATGGATATTGTGGTTTTTAGAGTCTGAATTAATAATCCAAGTACTTAGGTACTGCCATGATTTAATTATTTTTTTTTTAGTAAATGTCATATTAGAGAGGCAATAATAGATTTTTTACTGCTTTCAACCACTGCCCAAGTACACACACATCTGCACACTTACACATGGATCCATACCAGCACACACATGAACACACATTATTACTTTACACTTAGACTGTTGACTCCTTTTAATCTCTGTGTGTGTCTCATATATTCTTTTCCCTTGTTTGTCATCAGCCTCTGCTTATCAATGCCCCTCTGTCTGATTAGTGTTGTGAGCTGCTTTGGAGTAAATACACAGAGGGGGGGAAAGTGGAATTGATAGAGATCAATTGGTTGCTTTTCTGGATCACTTCGTATTGTCTGCTGCTCTGCCCACTGAACCTTTCTCCTTTCCCAGGGTATTTTTGTGGTGTCAAATACTGCAGCAAGGCTTTGTCATTTCTTTGGAATGCACACTGCATGGTTGCTGTAATAATGTTGCTCCCATGTTTTCAAACCTCTATTTTAGGTGTCTTGGCTGACACAAATTGGAGTAATTTAAGAGGCAACTGGCAAATAACTTATTTTTCTGTGTTTTATTACGATCCCTTAATTGCTGATTTGCAGGCATGAATGGAGCAGCACCATCCAACTTCTGCCCTTTTCAACCTTGTAGTCAGAAGGAACTCACAGTATTTCACTTTGTGTTAAAAAATGGTATCACTGGCTTTCCTATTCAATTATCCAAATATTTTTCTGCCAAAGGAAAGCTCAGTGTTTGATTGCCAGCACTCAGAAAAATAAGATACAAAGTACCAGCACAAAATTGGACATATAGAACCACAGGTCAGTACCTTTATACACAGTTTATTATAACACAGTTATACTGGGTGAATTCAAATAGCCTTGTGTCTTGGCACAGGACATTGCAGAGCTCTTGGTGACAAGCTGGCAGATCCTGCCCCATCAGTGTTTTCCTCCAGATAAGTGTGATTCCCAGAAATTCCTGTCATCCACCTCTCACTTTCACTCCTTCAGCTGTCCCACTCCTTCATCACATCACAGCAAAACCTCCACGGCAGCAGAGGAGAAATGGCCTTTTATGCTAATTTTTTATCCTCCTGCTGTTTCAGTGCACCTCTCTGTGCTGTGGTGCCCTCAGGAGAAGCTGGAGTGAAGCCATTACTGGCACACACTCCAGGCTTTCTTGCACTGTAGAAAAACACTGCACTGGACTCCTTAAGCAATGCACCAGTCACGGTTTGTGTCTCTGGACACGAGCCTTCTCAAAAGCATATGACTGAAAAGGTTCTTTATTGATTGCAGCTCTTTGATAGGAAAAAAAAAAGTCAAAAATAGACGATGAATGCCAATAAATACAGTATGGGAATTGTGAATTATTAGGGACATCAGGTTTCCAGCAGATGTTTTTATCCCGTAACAGAAGCTGATTTACCAAGTCTGCTTACAGCTGGCCTTGGAGCCCCATGGAGCTGAGTCAGCAAGCCAGGCTCTGTGGGGCTGGATCTTCTCCTGCCCTTCACCATCAGCCATACAAATAAGCTTTAATGATTTGAGAGAGCCTGAATTCGTGCTCAGCACCTTAAGAGAAAGTGTGAGGTGGTATTGTGCAGTCACTGCTGAGGAGAGTGGTGCTGTTGGTAAATTTAAGATGCTGATTTCCTCCTTCTGGGGAAGGGCCCCCACTTCTTTGTGAAAACAACCCATGTGTTGAATATAGCTGGAGCTGCTTTTGCATCGAGATGCCTGCCCTGCAGCTGTGAAACCTGCAGATGCATAAATCTCTACCCTTTATGATAAAATCTGTGTCATGAACATTTTCTTATCACAGCAGATCAGGGAGAGAAGAAGAAGGGAAGGCTGAGGAAAGGCTGCTGACAGATTTGAGCTGCTTGGGAACATGGGCCACTATTTAAAGGAGGCATCTGAGTCGTGCTTCCCCCGGAGCTGGTAATAATTGTGCCTTTCCCTTCCATGGGAATAGGAGGAGGCCTTTGGCTGGCAAATGTTTGCATATAGCCCAAATCAAGTCATTAGTTGCCATGTGGCCAACCTGTATTTTAAGGCCCCTCCAGCTGAAAAGTCCATTTGCATATTTATCCAGCCAGGAACATGGTAATTAAGTCTGTGGCATTGTACACAACCCCGAGGAAAGTCTGCAATTCAATAGTTCAGAAAGACTCCTGCTGATTTCAATGGGGCTTGGAGCAGTCACACACTTGGAGGGTGTTTACTGCATCCCAGACAATCCCAGTATTTGAAGGAAAGGTGAAATTAAAACTTCAAATTATCAGCGTCTCTGCCATGGGAGAATACCAGCTCCACCTCTTAGACCAGAGAAAAAGCATCACAAAAGGGGTGAAGTTTGCTGCTGGATGTGCTCTCCTGGCTGCTCATGTACGAGTACACCCAGCCTGTCCTGACTCCCAGCAAAGCAGCTCCTCCCTGCCTGCCCAGGGGTGGGACACGGGCTTGGACCTGAGCAGGGCACAAGGCTGCCAGCACAGCAGGTAGGGGAAATGGTGGTGCCAAAGATAAACACAAAGGCTTCAGGCTGCCATTAAAAGATGATCTTGCTATGAACAAACAAAGAGCTGCAGCAGCGGAGGGTGCTTGAAAGGTGGATGAGTCTTCCATGTGGGGGGGAAATGTCTTTGGGAGGAAAAAGGCATTTAGCAGAAGTGAAAATTCTTAACTATGTTTTATGGAGGCAGGCCAAAATCAGTTCCTGCATCTGGAGTGTTACTTTGCTAAAAGAGATGTAACAATCTTTTGTGTAATTTAGGGGGAAAAAAAATAGCATGAGCTGAAATTTTAACTGCACCCATGACTGCAAATGGGGTTTCTTTTTTCAAAGATCTGAATCATATTTATTTATTTATTAACTTATTTATTTGGATTTGTATTTTCGGGGACAAATACTTACCTGCTGTAAATTTCCAAAGTCCTTTTGATTACAGTGGAGGTGTACACCATCCAAGGCTGTCCTCTTCCAGAGCATACCTGTGAAACTTTCATCCTTCAGCAGCAACCTAATGCCCCATTTGTCTGGTTTGCTTCTTCTGTGCGGCTGATAATTGTTTCATTTACACAAAACTGTGGCAAAACCCAAGAAATATTGTCAATGATGAGAGCCATCTCAAAAGTAAATTGAAAATATTAAACCTTTTGAGAGGGTGGTTCTGCCTCCAGCCAAGGTTCATGCTCTGCAATTTCTACCCCTTCTTCCAGCTCCTCTGTCTCGCTGGCCCTCAGGTATCTCTGCCAGCATGGGTGGGGCAGGCAGCAGAGAGGAGATTCCGTAGCAGATTCCATATTGCTGAGTGAAAAGGGGAGGGAAGAAGAGGCCTTGCAAAAAGAGAAGAAATACTGACCCAGAGGCAGCTAAGGATGCCTGAAAGAGACAAAGATGTTGGGCCTGATTCCAATCCCATTGAAGCTGAGGGAAACATTTCAATGGGCCTTGGATTGGACCTCTGCAGTGAAATGAAATGGGGAAATAATGAACAGCTTTGGAGACAATCAGATGGGGAAGGGGAGGAGGGAGATGGCACACCGGCATGGAAAAAGGGGTCTGGCAGGGAGAAGAGGGCCTGTGCAGTTGAGAACTCAGATAGGGACTGGCAGCTCACAGAACAAGAACCTGGCAATGGCCTGAAATACTGAGAGAGCTTTGTTGGCTTGGGGTTTGTAGTGTGTGGCAGCAAACAAGGCCCAGAAATGCAAAAGAGAGAAGAGCGCCTGGCTGGCAGACTGGAAAACAGAGCTAGTGGTTCCAGCCAAGGGGACCCATCTCAGGGGATTTCCCTTCCCTCTGTCCACTTCTTGATGGTTTTAGCCAGGAGTTCATTTGCCAGGAGGCTTTGAATATCTTGCCCTGAAAAAAATGCATTCCAGGCAGGCTCTGGTGTAGCAAACTGCGGATGTGACCTAATAAAGTCTCAACTGCCCAGCAAAACATCTATGCTTTTCTTTTTCTTTTTTTTTCTTTTTCTTTCTTTTTTAATAAAAATACGTAATGATTCACCATGTAACTGTTAAATCCAGATTGTATTCCAGAGTTAAGCCAAACCAGCCTCAGCTCCTTCTTCCTCATCCTGGCAGAAAATTCTTTGCCTAAGGTTTCTGGGAAATGGGAACATATAAGAAAAAAAACCACAACAAACAGAAGTATGAATTTAATTACCAATACTATGCTTTAGCCTCAAAGGAGAAGAAGAAAGATAATTGCTTAGGGTCTCTGAGTGGAATCCTGTCCCCATGGCCGAGACAACAACCAGTCTAGCCAGCATCTCAATGACAAGAGAGCAACGTGCAGCGTGTTTTCTAGTGACAGTGATTCTGCATAGAGTCATAACAGGTAAGTGAAATAGTAATTAAAAGCTAAAGGAAGTGCTGGCCAGAGGGGAGGACAGGTGGCATGGGGAGGGGGCAGCAATTTGTTGAGTACGAAAGGGCAAGATAAAAATATACAATAAAACAATAAAAGCAACATTCTCATGGGGAATTTTTGCAGACAGAGAAATAAGGATCTGAAATGGAAAGGTGGAGGGTTTTTTTTTTCCCCAGCCTGCACAAAAGAGCCTGGACAATATGTGACAGTTCAGCCAATGCTAACAGATTGTTATGATAAAGCAAAATGTCCTGTGGGAAAACAGATTTGAAGTGGCAAACGTGCTTGTGAGGGATAACTGTGAGCTTTTGAGGAGGAATGGCCACAAGAAGGAGGGGAGGATGTGATGGTTTCTGGGGGATAAGGGCTGCTGGGGACCCCCAGTGTGCTGCCTGCAGGGGCACATGTGCTGCTCATGGCTGTGCCAGGACAACATCCAGCTGCTGCTGGTGGCAGCCATGGGACCATCCTGCAGTGGGGTTAACTTCAGGGACACAAGAGGGGACACAGAACCTTGCTCTGGCTCTCCAATGGTGGAGGTTTGAGGTGACATGTCGCAGAAGCTGAGGGGAAATGGGCTTAAGGGTGATCTTAGATGCAAACAGGAGAATAATTTGGGCAGAAAAATCTTTTAGCGAGAGCAGAGTCCCTTTGGTCATGTCCTTGTTTGGTTTTGGTAAATGGATGCACGGCATCTCTGAAATATTTTATTGGTGTTACAGATGGCTGTCCTAACAGAAATATGTCCTCCTTTCAGCTTGGAAAGCCAAGGTTGATGTAGTCTTAAAATTTACCTTTTGGATTTGTCTTTTCCTTATTAAAAGATAAATTTTACCTTTTAAGCACTGGAAGCATCTGAACATGTTTAGAAAACAGTGTTTTGAAGTGTTGAAGTGTTGAAGTGTTAATATATCAGATGATATTTCTCTTTGGTTGGGGGAGGAGAGATTCCCTTCTCCTGAGGTTACAATTCCTCACTGCCAACCTGCAAGTGATCTTCCCTTCATGCAAATAAAATGATAGCGAGATATACACAGGGACTCCTGAGTGCTTTAAGCAATCCCTTCATTTTGACATGTATTTGTTTTGGAGTTTTCACCTGGTTTCCTAAAAAAATCTTGAACTTATTTTCTCACTTCATTCAGATAAAATTCTTGAAGTCTATTGATCTTTTCTCTGACATAAAATGCCTTCTAGCTGGAAAATAGCACCTTTTCATGCAATGTCAGCTCACATCTTTTGAACCTGCTCACTGATTGTTTCTGTAACACTTTATGAATTATCATTCCTGTGTTTGCTTGTTGCTGCTAAATGTCTCTGCAAGTCAAGGGTTATAAGGTGTATTTTATAGACACAGAAAATGAAAATAGACTATTTTACTATAATTCTTTTTAAAATGCAAGCAATCAAGAGGCAGAAGTCTGTTGGAATCACTCCTTCCACAAGTCATTTCAGACAAGTTTTAAATTTTGATACACCAGGGGAGAAAAATATCTCCCTGTATGTTTGCAAAATGCCTGCTTCAGTGCAAACTGTATTTTGACAGAAATCTTTGATCTCTATCAGAGTGCAAATGACTAAAAATTAAACATGAGGAACAGCATGGGGAAAAGTATTCAGCACAAACTAGACAAGGGGGATCTTTTTCTTCTTCATTTGAAATGTCATTTAAATTCTCCTTCATAGACAGGAGACACCACATTGGTTCTGATCCTGCTTTGCTCCCTTCCTCCTCACTCACCTGCAAGAGGAGATAGGTTGTGGAACTTAGGTTAAAGATGTCAAGTGGGACTGAATTTTCTGGCTCTGGGGCATTCCCAGCCTGTGTGGGGCTGTGCCAGACCCTGTGGCCCCTGAGCTGCAGGAATCAGCAGCCACAGAGGGCTCCAGCAGTTCATGAATGTACAAATCACAGCGATTACAGACATTGCACAGAAAAGTCAGAAAGTATCTTTTGATGTCTGGGAAATAAATTGGGCTTAATTCACAAAAGATTCAACACTTTGTGGCCTCTTCTGTCTGCCATAGCTCTACAACTTTCTTAGCCTCTCCTGTGTAAATCCCTTTTCAGACAGGTGCCTATTGAAAATACTGGTTGGCTAGTTCAATAGCCCATTCCTCCCTGCTCATTAGAAGGATCTGATGAGAAGCAGTGTTATATAGGTGAAAGTCAGGTGGCGAACTCTTTATTCCCTGCCAAAATCAGCCTCTACCCAAAATTCCAAAAGTAAAATATTGCTTTAATATCCTGATTTACATTGACATCTCTCAGATATTTGTATGTATTTTCAGCTTGGAACAGAGCACATGATTCAAGTCCAGCCTGTTTGTGTGTCCTGGCAGCTTGTAGTGTTAAGCAACAATTTCAAACGGTTCAATTAACACTTTTCTTCATTTTCTGTTCTAATAAATATGGACAAATGAGTCCCATTTTTTTTAATGGGTGTTTATGCTGAGAGCTTTCAGCTTCTAATTGTGCTCTATGGTCCTATAAAAATGTCACCATTTAACATGCAAATTTAGTGAGATTCACAGATTTAATATTAAGCACATACCTAATTTTTTTACTAGGTATAGCTTCTCACCTCCTTGCCAGCTGGAGGTCTTGGAGATTATGGGGGTTTTTTGGTCTCCTACATGTTCAAGCCCACGTAGGCAAGGCAGAAAATCAACAGAGCCCCATCAGCACAGGCTGGAACTCTTGCAGGGGAGGAGAGCACTGCAGGATTCACTGCAGCTAACCCAGCACGTTGGCTACTTTGGGTACCTCTCAATGTCCAAGCACGGGGGCATGGGGACATCCCTTGCCATTAGATGATATAACTTGCCACATTCTTTCAAGAGCAAAGTACTGGTCACAGTATTTTTGAGAGTGCTGCAGAAAATTAAAATATCATTCGAAGAGGTATGTGAGGATAACTTATTGGGATCAGGCATCTCTTCACTGTTGCAGGTCTGTCTTTCCAGTGGCAAAGATGGGTGACTTGGTTTGGAATGGAAACATAAAGCAATGCCAGTCTTCAGGTGTTAAATGCTGCCATCAGCCCCCAGCTCACAGTGAGAGCTTTGCAGGAAGATTGGGTCAGTTCTTCCTTATTGTAGATATTTTTGTTCTTGATGAAGGAGAGAAATGATGAGGAGGACTTCATTGATATTAGAAGGTTAATTAATTACTTTATTATACTATATTATTTTGTATTATACTATGTTACATTACATCTGAACTGAATTTGCTGAGTACTCAGCTGCGCACACAACTGCACTTTACAGCATCTCGTGACTGTTAGCTGACACACACACACTTGGATTCAATTGGTCAGTGAATCAAAACACTCCAGAATTTAATTATCAATTCTTTTTAGGTAAACACTTTTCCACGATGCATTCCACTTGTGAACAACACGAGCAGTAAATGAGATAAGAACTGGGGTTTTTTCCTCTGAGGTTCAGAGACTGTAAAACCCAGAAATATTCTTGAAAAGAATTGTGCCTTGCTTTTCTCTGTGAAGACAAATGCGGCTGCACTTCTCCAGCCTGCTGCCACATTTCCAAGTGTTCCCGGGAGCCGAAGGCAGAGACCAGCCCGGTGTGTCTGGGTGCTCGGTGTGTCCAGGTGCCCAGTGTGTCCGGGTGCCCAGTGTGTCCGGGTGCTCGGTGTGTCTGGGTGCTCGGTGTGTCCGGGTGCTCGGTGTGTCTGGGTGCTCGGTGTGTCTGGGTGCCCGGTGTGTCTGGGTGCTCCGTGTGTCCGGGTGCCCAGTGTGTCTGGGTGCTCGGTGTGTCCGGATGCTCGGTGTGTCCAGGTGCCCGGTGTGTCCGGGCGCTCAGTGTGTCCGGATGCCCGGTGTGTCTGGGTGCCCAGTGTGTCTGGGTGCCCAGTGTGTCCGGATGCTCGGTGTGTCCAGGTGCCCAGTGTGTCTGGGTGCCCAGTGTGTCTAGGTACCCGGTGTGTCTAGGTACCCGGTGTGTCTGGGTGCTCCGTGTGTCTAGGTACCCGGTGTGTCTGGGTGCTCCGTGTGTCTGGGTGCCCGGTGTGTCTGGGTGCTCGGTGTGTCCGGATGCTCGGTGTGTCCAGGTGCCCAGTGTGTCCGGGCGCTCAGTGTGTCCGGATGCCCGGTGTGTCTGGGTGCCCGGTGTGTCCGGGTGCTCCGTGTGTCCGGATGCTCGGTGTGTCCGGATGCCCGGTGTGTCTGGGTGCCCGGTGCGGCTGGGTGCTCAGTGTGGCCGGGTGCCCAGTGTGTCCGGGTGCCCTGTGTGTCTGGGTGCTTGGTGTGTCCAGGTGCCCGGTGTGTCTGGTGCCGGGGTGGCAGTGTCGCTGTCCCGCTCCCCGCGATGGTTACAGCGGCGGGGCCGGGAGCGCACCAAGCTGGGGCTGCACAGGGAGCTCCCGTGCGATCGCCATCTGGAGAGCGCAGACTTCAGCTCACTCCGACTTATTTTTAGGCACCAAGCTTCGTAGTCTTTAAGGGCAAAGAGAGGGGAGTAAAAATAGGCCAATTAGTGTAATTTCTAAAAAAAATTCCTTAAAGATCTTGAGCAATTGCAAAGGTGACTTTAAAATTTAAGAGGAATGAAAAACAAATGGGCTGGGTAGGAAATTTGGGGCCTCTAAGAAGATCACTTAGCCAATAAATTGCCTTTTTTATTCAAGGATCTTTGAAGTATCCTCCCAGGAGGGACTATCTTAAAGCTCGCTTTAGTTAGTAGCATTGGGTTGTTAATGGCTTCCGAATGTACCTTCCCTATTTTCTAATCTTACTGTAGCCTCATACATTCCCTAAATGTTTCGTTATTTTTTCACACTGTGTTTGAAGTGCAAACTTAAAACTGTGAAAAGTGGGAGTTTTGTGTAAACACAAGGCAATATGTGACATCATTTCAGGCTTGCTGTGATCTGTTCCCTGTTTGTCACACATGTTGGTCTGTCTGCAGCACTGTGAATTTTAGGAAAAGATTTCAGTCCTGCTTGGAAATCTGGCCATCAACTCGTTGGACATCTGGTTTCAATTTACAGTGTATCTGCCTGAGGGTACCTAGCACCCCCAGAGTAAATAATAATAATAATGTTAATAATAATAACAATATCTATAATATAGTAATAATAGATGTAAATGAAGTACATGTTCTTGTGTTTCCAATGTGGGAGAAAACAAATTAGAAAATGAATTGCCTGGAGGTTTGCATTTACATTGCATGGATGGTTTACATTTTAAGCAACATGAAAACAGAGTGCCTTCAAGGAAGACCATGAATATTTTGGGAAGATTTATTTAAACCAAAGATTTGAGGAAATGTTAAAACCAGATGAATTCCATACACAATAAAAGTGCTAGATCAGGGAATTTAGTTCAGCATCAACTGTGGGTAAGTATATGAGCAAAATCTATATTTCAAATCAGGGATGGGTAAATGTCTGCAACCCAACAGGAAAGCAAAATGTTTTCTGAAGCTAAGTGCAGATATTCACCTGTGGAAATTAAAAGAAGATGGCTCAATGGAATTGCATATGTGGGGGAATTTTTAGACTCTCTATTATTTCCACTCGAGTCTGTCTTGGAGAAAGCAAAATCTTTCCCAGAAAAATATCAATTTGAATAAAGCTTTCAAAGAAAGTGAGAAAGACAAATTAGTGATGGCACCAGTGATCATTAACTTGCTCACATTTTCTAATAATGATCTTTACTTTTATTCTAAAAAAGAGAAGCATGTTTAAGACAGACTCCACAAGTCTGTTGACTGCATCTTTCACCCAGCTGTCAGAGGTTCAGGTTCAAGGTGCCCCTCAAAAGCAGACACAATCACAACTTGAGCCTCCAGGTCTCAGGTCTCATCTCCTGGGACCTGACTCTCCAGCTATTAAATATTCATTTAGGTCTGTGTTTTTCTTCCTCTTGTTTTTCAAGGAGAACTTCAGGGGGGTCTCAAGGTCTTCATGCAGACCTTGATGCAGAAACCTCACAGGTAAAATTCCCATTTCACAGCAAAACCAAGAGCAGTGGAAACTGCAATAGAAACAATTCCAATGCTGCAGGTCACTGGAAAACATTGGAAGAAGGACAACAAAAAAATTGGTGAAGAACAAATGCCTTTGTGTGTCCTGGCTTGGCTGGTTGAGCATTGCCTTAGAAGATGGTATGGGAAAGGAGTATCTGGGTGAGAGGAGGTGCTGCTGCTCAGAACAACCCCTCTGCTGCAGGACATGAGCTGGTACATGCTATGAGACCTTAAATAGCACAGTGCTCGTGGCATGAATAGGCACAATTTGGCTTTTAAGGAATTTACACCTGGATATGCATGCGTGTGAAAGGGAAGACAAAAATACATTGTTTATTTCTGTAGAAATATACTAAAGGGAAAATTCAGGGAAGGAAATCAACACGGAATATATTTAAGGAAATCCTGACAGAACCATGATAGTGTTCACATTTCGCTACCAAATACAGAGCAGGGAAGGTACCAGGGAAGAAACAGTCAAAATCCAAGCTGCAACCATCTATTCAAGCAACAGAAAATATTATTTGAAAATTAAACATTTCCCCAAGTGAAGCAAAGAAAGAAAAGTTTCTAGAAGGTGGGAATATATGGTTCCATGTCTGAGAACTGCAAGAAATTGGAAAAACAAGTAACCAGAGGCTGAAATTAATTGAGTGCCTTATAACAGAAAAGGAGCACTATCAAAAAGAAAAACATGAATAAACATAGAAGAGGAATGGGAAGCAGAATGGCATTTAGAGTTATTTTCCAACAAATTGAAAGATTAATACCTACCCAGCACATGTCATCAAGTTTAGACAGCATCGGAGACAAAAGACCTGAAAACAGAGGGCATGAACAGCAGTAAAAATAAAAAAAAATAGCCCTGATTTAGTCAAACATTTGCTTTGTTTTAGGGAAATTTAGATCAAACATTAATTCTGCTGGAAATGAAACTTGAAAGAGATGTGCTCTAAGTGGATATAGTATATTTGGCCAGGTAGCTAGTGCTGGCCATTATATTATATAGAAGTATATACTATATATATAGTATTTATAGAGTGTTTGTATATCTACTATATATATACCATGTATATATTATATATACTATAATATATATACACTATACACTAGATAAAGTATAATGGCCAGGTTAAAAACACAAAAAAAAGTTATGAAGATTATAGTGGCACCCTGAACTACTTTATCTTCAAGAAGAGTATAGGAGGAAATAGATGCAAATAAATGTGTTTTATTCCTCTTTACAAACACTTAAACAATAGGAGATGTGGGAAGATCAATCGATATCTGTGGTACAGACTTTAAAAAGTCATACAAGACCAAACTAAGGACACCTGTAAGTCTGGGTTACAGTTTTGTGGAAACTGTGGGAGAGACAGGACCATGGAGGAGGTTTAAAGATCCCAGTTCTGGAATAGAACCACAGCTGTGGTAAGGGTCTGGATTTATGCTCATGCTGAAAACTGAAATTAGGCAGGAGCCCTGGCAGAGGTGTATGAGTGGCTCTGGGTAGATCTCACAAAAATGAGGAAATCAGAAAGTATTCTGTCAGATGAGATTCTGACATTTTATTTTGTAAATTCTTTACAAAATAATTTACTTTAGAAGGTACAAATTAAACTACATATTCACTCCTCTGGGATCCGAATTTGCTGTGAACTTCTGAGGAAAATGATTTAGGCATCACTATGGACAGCTCAGTAAAGACATCTGCTCAAATTCAATATGTAGCAGCAGTCAAAATTGTAAATTAGATGTTAGGCTGCATTAAGAACTGAATGGCTGTAATACAGGAAATATGGTACCATTTATAAATCTGTGAAACAGACCTGGAGACTGAGAGCTTTCGGTTTGTTCTCTTGATCTCGAACAAAGAAAAAGAAAGAAAGAAAAACCAGAAGTCTGAGGTGGCAACAAGGGATCATAAGAGTTACAATGAGGAAACATTTAACATTGGAGTCCTTGGGAAAGAGGATCTAATTTCTAAAGAGGAAAAAATAAGCATGCAGGTAAAGGTAGAAACATATGCTGTGGTGGAAGCTGAAATGGAAATCAGATATTCTGACATTGCTCTTTTGTACAGAACCATTTCTGTGGTATTTGAAACAAGCACAGGCTTTTATAATTCTGCTTGGTCTTGGAGATCCACTGGAGCTGCTGACATGAGGTCTGGAGTTTCAAATGCTTTTGGTCATTCAGTGTTTGCAGCAGGAGGTAATGTTTCAGGAAAATTTCGATTCTTCTCACTTTTAACACTTTCCATGTTTCTAGGGACATTTGCAAAAGGCTCATTTGTATAAGTTCAAAAACTCTCTTTAATTAAAAAGCCATCTTTGTGAATGCAAATGAATACATCAAAAACTCTCAGAAGTCCACACAACTAATAATTAATCTAGATTTCAAGGACTCTCCAACACTATTACATCATTAATACCTCCCTTATTCAAGAATGGGTATCCTTCTAGCAATTAAAAGAAAAATTTAGAAGATAATTAGACACAATTCTCATCACAATATTTTACACAGGTATATGATTTTGAAATTAGGTCAAGGGAGGGAGGGAAAATGGTGATTCATTGCAGAGGCTTCAGGAAGCAGAATTACCCCATCATAACTTCTAAGTGATCTGTTTTTCTAAGTTGTCAGTGTAACAAATGACCATTGTTAATAAATTTGGAAGCCAGAGAACACTTTACAGTGTATGAATAAACTGGGTTCAGCCTGACAAGTGTCTTTATCCAAAAAATTGCCAGTAAAATTTTTTCAAAGTTTGCCTATTACAAAATCTGCAGGCTGTATATTGCTTATATACCATGGTGATGGGCCATGCAGAAAAAAGATGGTTACTCCTTTAATATTGCACTTGCACAACAGCAGTGACAGAATAAACCTGGGATGCCGAAGCAATTATGCCAAAATACATCAGCCCTTGCACTCCCTGGAATAATAGGGGAAGGGATAGATGAGATTTATTTTAATGGACCAGCAGAGATAATAAAGAATTGCTTAATGTCTTTCTTCACAGATTTAGATCTTTACGATAAGGTTTTTATGAAATGGAATATATAACCCAAATAAAGTGAAACCAGATTTAATGAAATTGCCTGTCAATAGCACATTTACAAGTTTGGGAGGGTTTTCCTTCAGTCTGCTTACACAGCCTTTTTTGATAAGTGTTAATAGTAACTGTACTCAGATGGTTCTCTGAGCAATCAAAAGTTATTTTCTATAACTGATAGTATGGTCTGGTGGAAGACAATGTCCAATAGCTCAGGCAGGTCTCAGGAGTTCTGATGCTCCAATTCTGACACTGGTGTTGTTGCTGATTTGCTGTTTGACCTCAGATGTAGCATGTATTAAACAGGTATAAATAGTACCAAGAACACAGGGTTTCTCACAGCTTTAATTAATGTCTATGAAGAGCCTCAGAAAAGCCCTCATGAAGCCTGGAAGGCTTTCCAGACATCCAGAGTATTACTGTTTAAATAGCCTGAAGCTTTAATAGCATTTCAAACAAAGTTGAGTACACATAGATAACAAAATTTAATTTATGTTTTAATATTCAGAAATTTCAAATAAAATGTTTCTAAGATGAATATTTTTATAAATATACACTTGAATGTGCTCATAAGCATATATTTACTGCATTTTGCCATTTTATCTGTAAAAAGTGCATCAACATTTTGGGGAAAAATAATTTCCTGTTCTGTATATTTCTCTGCATGGTTGTGCTGCTGAGCATTCAAGAGATTTCAGCAGGAACTCGATAGGATGCTTTTTGTGAGAGCAGCTCAGAGATCAGTAGGGCAACCTAGTATGTGACAAGATGAATATTAAATCTGTTAGTGCCGAGTGTCTCATTTCCCAGCACTGAATTGAAACTGTTTCTGATGCTTTTCTGAAGAAATCTTTTAAAATCTCTGTTGAGATCTGGTCTAGGTGGGAGCTGAGGTCAGGGAGAGGATTCCCAAGTGATTTACCAGAGCTGAGTCTCTGGTAGTGGCAGAAGCCTCATCCCTGGAAACACTAAAGGAGAGTTAGGACAGGAATCTGAACAACCTGCTGGAATTACAGATGTCTCTGCTTACAGCAGGGGGCTTGGACTAGATGACCTTTAAAGGTCTCTCCAACCCAAACTATTCCATGGTTCTGTTTCTAAACACTTGTCAAAATCTGGATAATTAATATTCTGAAACACTCGGCAGCAGAGCCATTCCTTTCTTTGAAGGACTAGTGCTGTTCCCCTAAAAAGAGTTTGTAAAGTAGGAATTCTTCTACTGTTCTAGGATCCTTCTCCCAGTCATCTCTGCCTTCTCTGATATGCCCTCTAATAGTTCCCTGCCAAGTCAGAGGTAAAAAGCTCAACCAACTTTTGTTCCTGATCTTCTGCTCCAGGACCAAACATACACAATTTCTGATGGGTGTGATTTTTGCCTACTTTGTTTTGAGACATTCTCTATTGAAGACAAATAACAGTGAGGAGAAAAATTTCTGAGAAAACACTGGGTGTCACATAGGACAGGTTCCATTTCTCAGAACCCAGCAGGCAGCCAAGCTGTTAGTCTGTACGAGCAAAGAAACTGAAAAAAAGAAATCAGGTAGGTTTCTGGGAGTTAAAATTGTATTATTGTTGTAAAATTATAATACAAGCAGTAGCATGGAACCAAAGAGCTGAAACAGAAGCAATCTCCATTCCAAACACAGCCAAGTTTTAATACCTGAAGGAAAAGGAAGCACTGAAGGGGATTTCAGTTGTTCATGGGTATTTTTACATCTGTTTGAGATGAAGGAGGTACCAGAGCACTGGGAGAAGAGGAAAACAGCAGACTCAGAAGGATGCTAGAGTCCAGAGGACAAGCCAACAGAGTGTTCAGGAGCAGTGCTGGCTCAGTGAGGTGAGGAAGAAGTTGGTCTTGGCTGGACAAAATGTTATTGAGGCCCAAGGTGTAACAGCTGCCCTTC
Source organism: Motacilla alba alba (assembly GCF_015832195.1). Lineage (NCBI taxonomy): Eukaryota > Metazoa > Chordata > Aves > Passeriformes > Motacillidae > Motacilla > Motacilla alba. Next base: position 8,826,225 of record NC_052022.1, read on the forward strand.
ATTCCAGAGAGCTGAAAAGAAGCACTTACAGTCACTTATGAAACTATAGCAGTCTCCAAATCAGAGCCTGAAACATGTCATCACCCAAACAGCACAGGCAAGTGCCTGGCCAGTGAGGAATGTTTGCTGAAGTGAAGAGAGGGAAGCAGAGGATGTACAGACATGGGGCAGAAGTCCAGAAAGAGAGAGTAAGATTATTTACCAGAGTTCAAGATGTGGGCTGGAGGAAAAGGCAAAGGAGACATCTCCTACTATTTGAATTTTTTGTGTGTTCAGGAAGATGAGAATTTATCAGCTTTCAGAAGTATGTACATTTGGATGGAAGATGCGCCCGCCGCATCTTCTCTCTAGAAAAATCTCCTTTTTTTAGCCAACTGCTTGAATCCAAAGGATGAACCATGTTCATTATTCAGGGAAACCTCTCTGCATGCTCATCTTTTCTCCTGCTCCTCATCCTAACAAGGCACCCTATGAGATTGAACACAGAGAATGCAGAAATATGAATCAGCATGATCTGGTACATTGTGGGAGAACTGCAGAGACCCACAGGAAACTTAGAGACCCACAAGTAGTTATTTCACATTTTCAGAATCTTCTCTCTCCTTGAAAAGTATGAACCTGAGCAAATTGTAGAAAGTTTCCAGTGAAGCCAGTTGCTCATTTTCAGCAGGAAGCAGTAAGGTCCAAATGGAAACAAAGTCTATAACCAGGTGCTTGCCAAGAGATTTTCTTCCTGCAGGTACAGAGGCAGAGGAAAACCTGTAGAAGACATTGCAGTGATGAAAATCTCATCTCCCTGTTGCTTCTCTGTGCTCCACTCCAGCATCTCAACCTGTGGCATAAGAGATTTAATGATCAGAAACTTTAGATATCTTTCTTTATTTTCTCCTAGGCATCTGGGAAAGTTTGCTGGGAAACTTTGAATGGAGTTCAGTGGGATTTGGATCAGGTACTTGGGGAGAGGGCTGAGGAAAAGATCTTGGTGGCTTCAGTGGAAAAGTAGGAGTGTGGTAGTCAGAACAGCCAGGAAATGAAATGGGGTAATGATGCACCTAATAACTTACTGAAAATTCTGCAACAGGGAATAGAGCCAAAATCTCAGTAGAGATGTGAGCCTTTATTTCAAAACAGAGCAAGAAGCCTCTTGGCAAAGGTCCCAAAAGCAAGGTGTGCAGCTGAAAGAATTATTTCCAAACAATTCCATTCCAGAAGCACAGACTGAAAGGAGATTACCATGGCTACCCCCAGGGCATGGCTAACCAGGACTGGTGAGGGAGATCGAGCTGGTGAACTCTCCAGAGGCTGACGTTTCAATAACATATTGTGTGATAAGGGCCAGATCCTCAGCTGGGGTTGGCAAGGGCAGCTCTGAGGGAGGACATCAGTGGAGTTGTGTCATTTTATGCCAGGGGAGAACTTGGCCCGTGGAATGCACGCGGAGATGATTCATGGTTTAATATCAGGTAACACAAGGCTCTGTCAGAAAGACTTTAAACTAATAAACTGTGATAATCTAATCTTGTTATCTCAAATACAAACCACTTCATCAAGCTCAGATTAAGTCAGTATGGGCTACATCTTCCCAGCCCTTTAGGAGGAAAAATGCAGTAATTTACCATCTGGTAATGTGAGGGTCACATAAAAAGAACAAAAGTGTCTCAGTATATATAATTTTTTTGTATTCCAGAAGTTTGGGATAATGACTCTACTGTCAAGACCTATTTGTAGGAAAGTTATAATGAGGGGATATGAAGAAATAGTCATTATTGCTCAGCTCAGAAAGCTTACAGGGTTTGCAAAATAGGGTAGAAGTTTTGCCGAAATACTGCTATTGTTCAGGCTCTGATACACTGACATTTCTAATATTGCTTCATTCATTTTTTCATTTTACATCTGTTTGTACAGGCTTGAAGTCAATGCCACATGTCAGTCTATACTTATTTGGGTGAAACCAAAATCCCAGGATACTTGACCTCTTCCTTTTGTGCAATCCTATATTGCACAAGAATCCCTGTCCTCCCAACTTCAGAAACTAAAATTTGGGGTGACTTTCCCAACTTATTAACTTTCTCACACTATTATTTCTCAGATATTTCTCAGATAGTGAAAGCTTATCTTTTTTATTGTCAGAGTAATCTTTTTAGAAGTCAATCCTAAGCCAGCTGTTGGTGGAAAGATTTCTGTTTTGAAGAAAATTCTAACAGTTTATTAAAATGTATTATGTCAAATTCTTTCTGATAAGCCTTTAAATGAGTGAGACAATAGGCATAAAATTGATAAAAGATAACTGGGGAAAGGAGTAAAATAAGATATTCTACAGATGGTTAACAGAAGGTAAAGGGATTGCAGGGAGAGGTAGGTTCTGCTTAGACATAAGGAAAAACTGGTTTAATATTTAACTAAGGTTAACATAATTTAAAAATCACTCCTCTATTATTTTGGATTTATTTATAACCAAGTCTGTAAAAATTCAAAGTAGCTGCATTTGACAATGGCTGTTGATGAGACTTTCAGGCAGATGCCATATTCCACTGAAGCTAATGAGTGCCCTTTGCTTGATCTCATTTGGCTTTGGGATGCTCCACTTACCTTTTAATCAAAATCTTGCAGTCATAATTGAGCTGTCTTGGTATTGGAAGTATTAAAGGTGTGTCAAGACACTCTTACTAATCCAGGAAGGGACAGTCTTTCCTGAATCCCAGAGACACTTAATGGTTTATGGGACATGACTTTACTCTAGGTGTCATCTTTTAAATAGCAAGTAAAATTAAGGTCTGGCCATTTGTGATTATAAAAGATCATTAATTTCATTAAGAATTGAGGTGCTCAATTCCCTTGCATCTAATTGAATTGTGCTTAAGTTACATTTCTTTGTTTTTCTATTATTTCCTGCAAAAGAGTGATTTGTTCTGATATTTAACTTGGAGTTTAAATGATGAGACATAATATCTGGAAAATGGACAGCCTTAAACCCACATACACATCTTTGACAGCACTTAATTTATAAGTGTTTCTTTAATATCTCTTTTTTGTTTCTTGTGATTATACTGGCTTAATAATAATGATATTATATTATCATGATATATTCATGATATTGGATATATTATATATATGCCTATACATCTCTCACCCTATAAGTAACATAAAATTTATCATATGTTCATCGTTCATTAAAAATTAGATGAGATAACCAGTGTGGGAACAGTCTTTGCTCCTCACATGGAAAGATGCATCTGTTTTTTTCTTTGAAACATCCAGATAATAAACATCTGAACTGAAACAAATAGGTCTTAAGTTAAAGGACACCAAGCTGTCAAAAACTTTCTCAGCAAATATTCATGAATATCTAAGAAAGGAAAGAAATTGTTCATAAATAACTGATAATTGTAAATAATTATTTTTATATAATATTTCAGCTTCTTCAATAATAATGAAAAATATTTTTAGGCACATGAGAAAACTGTTGTGAAGGATTTTTTTAAAATAACAGACTACTGCTTCTAGGAAGAAGAACTTACTCAAATTTGTTCCATTTTTGAACTTGTAACCTTTGTGGCAATGAATGCAGTGACAGAGAATGGCCTGATGCAGCAACCCCAGCTCCTGTGGGCCAGCGGGACCCATTGCATGAGTGGGGACTTGTCCTTCAGGCCCTCGGTCTCTCAGTTTAGCAACCTGAGGAAAATGTCCTCTGTGTTGTATCTAGGGAAGTGTAGACTCTGTGTAGGTGTGCTCCTACAGGGTGAAAAAAGCAATAAAAAGTTCTGACTAGGTAAAATCAGAGATAAAATTGGGAGTTCTCTTCTGATTTGTTCAGTCATTAGATATCTTAATTTTTTCATTGAGTATGCAAGCATACACTGTTTTTAATTGCAGATTAACTGACTGCAGTGTCTTTGATTTTTACTTTTGACAATTGGAAGACAAGTATATATTATTATCAGAATTAGCAAAACTATTTAGACTTCAGATTGAATTCTGAAGTGTTATGTGTTGAGATATTTTTTCCTATGGTTACCAAGAACTCTTCTGCATTTAAGGTGATTAAATCACTAACAATCAATTTGTTAGCCAAATGTTGAACTACTTCCTCAATACAGACTAAGGATTCAAGATGAGTTTGGTTTTAATGATAACTGAATAAAGGCAGGGCACACAGAATTCATCACAGGATTTGTTCTTGTTTGAGGAAATGCACATCTTACTCAAGGATTTCTCCTCAAAGGAATATCGATTGCCAGTGACATTCTTAAAAGCATTAGTTTAAAAAAAAGGAGCTTTTCCTATGATTTCCAAAATAAATATCTGGTTTACTTCAAATGCCTGACACCAAGATGGAGATGGTTATAATAAAAAATAGATCTTAGAGAGTGGACTGGAGCATGCCTGCTTGTAGTGTTTATAAGTGTATTTGATTTCACATAGCTCTTTTTCTTAAGCTATATCAACAACAGCTTAACTGCCTGTGATGATGAGTTCCTCTCAGAGCTCTCTGCCTGATTCCAGCAAGTCCAGGGCTTCGTGCAGGTCCCTCTGTTCACCCACACTGCTCAGGCAGCTGTGTCTTCACTGCGTGACTCAGTTGCCACAAGGCTGCAATACCTCTCCTAAACATTTTGCTTCTTCTAAAGCAATTAATAATGTGCTTCTAAGTATCTAACTAGTTGCACTCTTGAAAGGTTTGCAGGTTCAGATTCTTCTTAGACTTCACTTGAAACTTCATCTTCCTCAAATATTCCATTTCCGTGCCTGTTTGGATTGTGTCAGTGGTCTGGTAGTATTCATAAGCAAATATGATTGTAATTTAGGCCTCCTCTTGTCAATGATGCATGAGAGATTTACAAGCATTAATACGAGTTAGGATGTAAATCCCTTGCTCAACAATAGCAGAGAATAACCCCCTTCATATAGATTCTGACGACCTATGAACCAAGGGTCAAGTGGGCCGTGCCACAAATTATCTGACAGCAACAGATGCCAAAGTCTTGGGAGGCAAAAAAAAAGAAAAAAAAAAAAAAAAACCAAAAAACTGAGGACTAGGAAATGCTCGGTTCATTTTCACAAAGGAAAAAAGCAATTGCAGCTATTCCTATAACTTCATGCGTCAGCCACTGACATAGCCACAAATTATAAGAAGCAAAACAAAGATTCCTTCTTGCCTGGCAGCAAACTTCCTTCTTCCTCCAAAAACACACAAAAGCAGCTCCAAAATAAATAGTCATCACAATTAATTACCTACCCTAACTGAGGGCTGTGCAATAAATCTTTAAAGTTTTCAAGTGCAGTTTCAGTATAAGGGAATGTTTGGAGAGCCGAGCAGCAGAAACCACAAAGTGTGTCAATTCTGAAAATAAATGGTGTTTTCATAACTCTGAGATAATCAGATTAGTTCTCCACTCCTTTGCCTCAAGTTTTATACCTGCCTAACTTCATTGATTTCAATAGAGGTTTAATCTATGACACATCAGGTCTGTATCAGTCCTACATCAATTGTAAACTGATTTACACCAGTTGTAAGTTAGAGGAGGATCACACTCAGGGTAATAGTTCACAGGCCTTATGGTTTGTTCTGCCTTTGCAGTTTGTTCTGAAATCCATCTTATTACTTTTGGCTGTTGTAGGGTTTTTCTGCTACAGGTGTGTGAGGTCCTGTGCACGCATGGAAGAGGTACAGTCTGAACCAGGGGACTGCAGGACCCTTCAGCTTTTATTATCTAACCTCATTAAAGGCATTTTCTTTTTTTTTTTTTTTTCAACTGGACACTGCTTTTGCCCAGGTAGTGATGAAAGTCCCAAATCCTGCATAGATATTTGCACTTGTGGAATCTTTCTGGGAACACAGCACCTGACATGATGGGAAGCCCCATCAGAAGTCCTGGTGGAATTAGGGCTGTGTGGAGATAAGGGTGTAAAGGAAGAAAGGAAAAGCATAGGCATCATTTCCAAAGCAATTATTCAAGTGAACACCCCCACTCGTGTGAGGAATGTCCCCAGAATCTGCATTTTGCTCAATGTAACAGAAACAGTTTCAAGTTTTAATTCAGTGAAATGACTTTGAATAACCTGGCTGGACCATGCCCATCATTACCAGACTGGTCGCTTCACACTAACAATGCCTCAAAACAGAGCATAAGAAACCTCAGCATTCATATCCATTCCATAGCTTTGTTGAAAATTTGAACATTATTGAAGGTAAGAGCAGCATAAGATATTGAAAGGATGCAAGAGGTTGTGGGTCCTCTTTTTTTTTTTTTTTTTGAAGATGATTCTTTTGGCAAAGGTTTTCTGTGAAATTGCAGGTGGCAAGGGAGGGTCTGGTTCCTGAGCTGCCAGATGAGCAGTGAAGCTCAGTAGCATTTGTTACCAGTGTCTAAACCCTTTCCTTTGTGTTGCAGTCCCCTGTGCAGAGACTTTGGACAATATGACCCCACTGGATGCTCCTTCCTCCCAAACTCCAAGTCTAAAAGTTCTATTATCTCAGGTTTGATTTGGAGTCTGTTTTGCCAACCCCAGAACAAACAACTTTGTTCCATGCCATGTTAAATACAGTGTTAATTAAAAGATCATAATCATTGCTCCCCTTCCCCCATGAAACCCTGAGATGAGGAAAGGTCTGCCCTCTGTGTAATTGTTGCCTGTGACTGAGGGGATACCTATCTTGCCTGGGTATTGCTCAGAATCACAGTTCATCAGCTTGGATCAGCAGCAGGGCAGAGGCACCAGCCTGGGGTGGGGCAGAGGCATAAACCAAAGGGCAGAATGCACCACAGGGAAAAACGGGGGCCAAAACAGCAGGGACACAGGAGCAAGCACTGCATGATGAAAAGCCATTTGTGAGGTTTCACAGTAAAAGCGAGTGCCTCTCGTTAAATCTGTTTGCAGACATCCATGCAACAACTGAAGATGTCATATCCCATTTCATTTTAGCCTTTTTGTTCTCGCAGCTGCCATCAGCCTTGTTTTCCCTGCAGACGCTCTTGCAAACAAGATGCCAGATCTCGAGGGGATTTCTGCTTTAGAACAAAAAATTGCAAATAAATAGAGGACTGTAAAATATTTCAGTTGAAGGCAAAATGAATAAATTATGGGGGCTCTGACCTGCTACTGTGTTTTGTTTGTATTTGTTCAGAGATTAGCAGCAGGGGAAACTGGAAATCATTCTGCACAGGCATTATATTTCATGCAAGATAATACACATTTAAAATTATGCCATCATCTTTCTTGTACTAATGTGAGGTTAATTGAAAGGCCCATTCCTTTTTCTTCTAGTTTTGAAGGGGGTGGATAAGATCTGCACTGGGTCCTGCTGCAAACTTGAATGGAGTTCATGAGTCCTGTGGTTGCCCTGGAAAATATACCGGTGGCCCATTTGTACCTGAATCAACAGCAGGGGGGTTTCTGTGGCAGAAGAAGGCCTCCAAGCTGGAAGAGCCTTTACAGAGGTGTTTCATATGTTGTGCATATTTACAGATACCGTGGAGAACGCAGCAGGGGCAGCCAGTGAATCACCAGAGGGTTTATGTGCAGTAACACAGATGTTGAAACGCTGCTGGCCATGTTCACTTAGCCAATTTGGGTACAACCCGAAAAGATATTGCTTCCATACAGTTTGGCAGAAACAGACATTTGGTTGCATAGGCTTAATGTTTTTGACTCTTCCAGTATTTATTGAATGAAGAGTGTGAACATGACTCTGCTTGCCTCTATGTTTTCAAGGGAGGGGGAAAAAACAGCTTGTTAAAACTGTTTAGGAGTCCCACTCCAAAACAGCCCAATGGCATTTTAAGGGATCAGTAAAAACACCCCTTTTGAACAATTTAAAGGATTCTCTGAATTGCAGGTATGCCTCATCTGACACAAACACTTATTTTCCCTGGAATAATGCCCACTGAATTGTACAGAATTTGAAGCAAACCTTCTATTCAATACAGCAGCATCAGGATGTTATGCATTTTCAATGACCTTTGAAATTTATATTGGCAATAGACATTAAAAATTTGGAAGAGAAGTGAAGAGGAATATGCCAGTCAGCGCCAGATTATTGGTGGACTTGTCAAACATAAGCCAGCCTGAAGTTATCACCTAAATACCTGTCCATATGCACGAATAAATAAATATATATATATGAATGAATATTTATATATTAATGTGGTTTAACCCCAGCCAGCAACTAAGCACCACACAGCAGGATGGAGGAGAGAATAACTTGGTATAAACACTACTCAGCAATGAAATATTAGTGTGTTATCAACACTGTTCTCATGCTAAACCCAAAACACAGCCCTATACTAGCTACTAGGAAGAAAATTAACTTTATCTCAGATGAAACCAGGACAATTGACATAAGCACTTATATCTATGCATTTATATAAATTTATTTATGTGTATTTATAGGAAAGAAGATGCAAGAGCAGGGGAAAAAATAGATATTGAAAGAGAAATCAAAGTGACATTTATGGTATTTAAAACTAAGGAGAATCTAAGAAAAAAATTTTAAATAATTTCTTGGACAGCCCATTGGCTACCATTATTTACGTGTGGCTTCCAGTAACCATAACCATTGCACCCACCTACAAGTGTGAGACCTACTTGCAACACTTTGAGTGATGATGAATTTTGCTCATATTTGTAACCTTTCACTTTACAGCTTTGACATTTCATAAGATAAAGTGGAAGGTGTTTATTGCTTAGTGAGTCTTGTTAAATGGATTAAAATGTGAAGTAAAGGCTTAACTCCTTTCATGTAGCATAGATTGAGTTCAGATTGCATTAGATCCTGAGCACCTAAATCTGCTACACATACAGAAAAATACATGAATCTATAGAGAAGCAAAACTTTCTGTCAGTGGAAAGCCTGCCAGAAACAAGTCAGTTCAGGCAAAGATACAAGTGCCTGCTTTGCCTAGGAGAAATATTCTTGTCACATAAAAACCCCACCATTAATCAAAAATCACATTATAGCTTCTGGAATGAAGTTTCCTTTACTACTCTTTAATAATAAGTCTAAGATAAGATAAAATTGGTAATTGTACCTTCTCTTCTGATAGAAGATAATACTAAAGTGGTATAGAAATTTGAGTTACAAGAATATATTCACCCTGCTAATAGGCTTCCATTATGTGGTCTTTACTGATTTATTCATTACACATTTTCCCCACATATAGAAAAATTTAATTGAAAGTTACTTATTACATTGTTACAAAATGTTAACTAGAAAGTTTTCTTTAATCAAATGATCATTAATGCTGAGAGAGCTGGTTTATTTCAATAGTGCATTTATCAGGAGCAAGAATAACACAGGCATTGCCAACAATGATTTCACAGCACTGTTTGTTCTGCAAGCACTTTCAGGGACTAAACAGATGCTTTTGCAGCTTGCTGGGATAGTATAATACTTTATTTATATTTATGACTTTTCATGATCAAAGATCTAATGGCATGTGAAATGCAGAGAGGTATATAATATTGTGCCTTATCAAAGGAATGACATTACCAAGGATGGTAAGAGCTTGTAAAGCCAGATTCTGCCTCGTGCACGTCCCGCAGAAGTAAGTGGAAGACAAGTGTTCACACTGTCTCAGGCAGGAAAGCAGCTTGGCATAGCATCCGCCAGCAAAGAAAGGAGGAAAGGGGGAAGTGTACTGGAAGCTGTAGCTGGATCTAAGTCACTTTTGCATATTTTGCATTCCCTGGAGGTGAATTTTATACCTGTCTGGTACTACTGTATGTCCTGGCAATAACATCACCCATACCCTTGGGAAACTGAGGGCTCTTCTTCTAACTGGATCGGTGTCCCTTTTTCTGGAGTCCTGTGCAAACAGAAAACTAAACGAAATCTTTTGCCCTGAGGAGGTGAAGGATGAGGCACAAAGATATTCCCAAGTGGACACACTAAAGCAGAGGCAAATCTCCAGGCAAGCAACAGCATAAGTGCACCCGGCAGAGATTCCAATCCTGTCCTATGCAGCATCTTTTTGAATTAATTTTGGCACATAACTGGATGGGAAATCTATCATAAAGCAGGTGGGAGAGTCCCACTGCACACCATATTTAATTCTCTGCAGCAAGTCCGGCACCCAATAGTTCCCAGAGCATCCAAAGAAGTACAAACCTGTCCTCTTGCACAGTGGTGACAGACAGACAGACAGACACAGCCCACCCATAGGGTAGATCCAGGCACCTTCCTTGAGATTTTAAGAGACGTTTGCAAATGTTTCCTTTGTTTGACAATAACCATAACTACGCTGTAAACATCTCTTTTATTTCTGATTGCACACTGCTCAAGAACTGCAGAAAACTGAGTCAGGAGGTACATTCATCAACTCCGTGGCTGGCAGAGCCACCATCTGACTCAGACTCAACTGCCAGTGTTGGTTTCCACAGTAAATTTGGTGAAAATCACAGAAGCAGAGCAGCTACTGGAAGAAGTATCACAGCCAACTAAGGCATAAAAATAAATGAGAAAAATTCTAGCTGCAAGTTCAGAGACATTGACCCACGTGCTAATCTGAAATAGAGACCTTATGCCCCTTGTTACCTCATATCAACCCTGAGATGAAGACACTGCTGCCCTTTAGTCTCTGGTAACCATTCTGGGACCGCAAAACCAGTGATTTAGAAGATATGTATGATATAATTACATAGTCACATGCATTGAGATCTCCAAGCAATTTGCCGTGGCCTGTGAAACACTTACTCTGGGTCACTTGCAGTTCCAGCTGTAGCTCAGTGAATGTTCGTTGATGGCCCAAAATTCCTGTGCAAACCTTTCAAAACGCCTTTTCACTGTTGCATGGGCATGGTGGTGCCCCTCATCTCTGCTGCTGGTTCCATCCCAGTAGCCACACCAACCTGTCCCCACAACCTATTCCCAACCCCACAGGAACATGAGCAATCCTAGGGAGGATATAACAAAACTGCACCAACGCAAGCTGGTTACTTACTTTATTTTCCTTTATTTGATGGTTTCCTTCGAGAGCTCCTTGCAGTAAACAAACCTGAATGGTGGTTATTTCTGAAGCTGCTCATACCCTGTGTGACTTGGCTTCTAGCCTGGAGCTCTGCTTTGCAACCAGGAATTATATAAGAAAACCACACATGCTCAGTGATGTTATGCAATATCTGTGGAGGGTTATAATTGTTCGGAGAAGCCAAATTCAGAATTGATGAGTAAGCATTGCTGGGGAGGCAAAGCCTTGCTCTGAGTTACACCCATGCACAGCCAGCAAGTTGAGTTTGCTTGCAAATCACATTTATAATGGTGCCCCTTCTGAGCAGAAGTTAGCCTAGGGAAGCTAAGCTGGAATAATTTAGAAGTCTTTCCCACCCCTCAAAGCCAAATTCTTCCTTGCCTTAGACCTCTGATGATGTCAACAGATTTGTTGAGACTGTAAATCAGGCCAGAAGTTGGCCCTTGTTTGGTCCAATTACCCCATAATAAACTCCCTGATGACTACTGTACTGATACATGATTTGTATCCTTTCTCCTCTGAAATGCTGTATTTATGTTTATAGATTGAGTTAGCAGTTCTAAGGGAGGGGAAAAGCTGCCTGGATCATTTACAAATGGGAAAATCCATATATTTGAGACTTCGTATGAAATATTTGCTTTTGGGCTGGAACCTTGTGTACTACTAAACTGCTGTCTAAAGTAAATATTTACAGCCAAGTTGCAACAAGTCCTAAGAACGTGTGATTTTCTGTGTGGAAACACTGACACATAAGGGTGCGACTTTGTCCCAGTAAAACACTGAGTTAATTGTAGGTTTTGTAAACATTATCAAGCATAATCTTGAAATTAATTTTTAAGTGCTCGCTAATGATTTTAAAGCACGTATCAAGCAGCTGGTTTTGTGTCTGATTCCCAAGTTCTTAAACAGACAACTGTTTTCCTTTTAGTGACTTTGTCAGGCTTAACTTGGGATTAATTTGACTGCAGGTGTCAGATAAGCACAGTATTCCAGCAGCACTACCAAGAACCATGTGGACAAAATGCAGAAGCATGAAAGCACGTTGGTCAAAACTCTGAAAGATTGATGGAAGTGAGTTATGCTGCTTAAATATCTTTGTCTGCCCAGAAGAGCTAAACTTGCAATAGGGGTGTAAGGTATGCTGCAGCCAGAGTTTCGCCACGTTCCCTGTTAGTGTAGAAAACCACTCAGGCTTTTTTTAATCACAATTTCTCTGTCGACATAAAATCTAGCAAGCGAGCTTCATAAATCACGCAGTGACAGCTAGAGTGGCTGGCCAGTGCTAAACACAACTGGACTCTTCTTTTTAAGCCTTTGCTTCTTAGGTCGCCTGCGTCAGCAGTACTCTTCAACAAACATCTGCAGTTCATCTTATCGTTTGAAGAAATATATGAGTTTCTCCATCAGGGTGGTTTTTTTAGCTTCAGCTTCTTGATTTGTTTGAACACCATCTGCTACATATAAAATGCAGGGAATTTGTGAAATGTGCATGCAGTGAGAAAATTTTAATTGTATTAACCTTTCTTTTTTGATCAAGATAACTTCTTGCATTCATCATCTCCTGATATGTAAAGTAAGCAAATAGATGTGCCTAACATGGTGCCTAGATATTTTCTTTAAGATCTTCTATAATACACGAACAGCTCAGACACAGAACCAGAGTCTATCCCTTCCAGCATTTAAGAGTTATTTTCATACAGTTTGAGTTACACATCCAAAAGTGTTTAGCAGTAGTAATCTCTTTTACAGATTTACTCTCATCTTATCACTCCGCACCTACGCGTGTATTATTTGCATTGGGGAGGGAAAAAAAAAAAAAAAGGAAACGAAGTTAATTGTTCCTAGAATTAATCACCAGAAGACAAATAACTCTGTCGATGGCTGCAGCTCGCTGCCAGCAGCCAGGGCTGAGCTGGCGTGTGTCATGGCATGCGATTGCCACAGGGTGGTAGGAGAAGTGCGGCTCCACGGCCACGCCAGCCCGCAGAGAGAAAGAAAAGAAAACTTTGGGAAGGGCGAAGGAGGAATCGCTTTCCTCTTAGTCTAAACAGAGGTATCAAAAATAAGGTTTAGCTCATGGCAAATCCAGATGGTTAAACATTTGACCCATATCTAATCCCTCTGCCAAGCGTGCCCCACCACCATCACTGCTGTCATAACACAGCACAGGCTCTTAAAATCACTTCGGTTCCAAGAAGAGCTGAGCGTTTTGGAGAAAATTAAATTTTAAAGCGTGTTGCAGAAATAGAAAACACGGTCCTGACAACATGTTATGGCTCCAGCTTTGAGAAAAGTGGTATCATATATACTGAAATAATTCACTGGGACCGCAGCTCGCTGCTGTTCTGTGCAGTTTGTTATGATAATATTGTGCAAAACATGGAGCAGCGCTTTGATCTTAAAAGATGATTTCACTGAGACCTATTTATTTTACTTAACCATTTAATAAAAGGGTGGGGTCTTTATTTGCCAGAGGAAAAAGAGATGAGAAAAGGAAGTTCTGCCTCTCTTGTCAGTCCCATTCATTGTACTGATGAGTCCTATGGGTTATTGATCACTGCTGGTGAAATATAAAGGGGAAGGATCAAGTGGTGCATATGCAAACTAAATCCTTGGGTTTTGGCAATTACCTTAATGCCACTGATGTTCAGATTTGCTTTCAAGGGCGTCCTACTTGAGTCACAGAGTACTGCTCGTTTATATTAGAGAATATCAGAGACACCTTGATTGAAAAAATAAATAAATAAATAAAATATTAAAGTAGGAAACGTAGCATGTGTTTTATATAAATATAATATATAACTTCCAAGTGCCTTCATGTTTTATTTGGGGATTAATATATGTTATGTCCAACTATCAGACAAGGACGTGAGAGGAATATTGAGCTCAAGACCTTCAGGGTGTGGAACAAACTACATATTCAAAAATGGGCAAGGTTTATGTAGTATACGATCATGTTTTAAACAGTTCATAAAAGAAACCAAGTGACAACAGAGCAGTGTGGATGATATAAAATAATGTAAACCTTCCTTCAAATATCAAGCAATTTTTTCTCTGCCTCAACTCACTTTCCACAACAGAGTGAGTGAAAAATCCATAGAGAATAAAACCAGTGATCCCTTTGAGCAAGGATACAAATTTACCTAGATATGTCAACCACACAGATTTATGGGACAAGGAGTTTTTCACCCTGAAGAAAAAAGCCTTCTTGTCAGTCACCTATAAAAAAAGTCTGAAAATAAAGCTCTCTGAGTTATTTTTATGTTTTAAGAATTACAAGAAATTTCTGTTAAGGGTTGTTGGGGTTTTTTGTGGCTTTTTTTTTTTCTTTAAGCTTTCCCATAACCATGGAATAGTTCTCTTCATGGATGTATAAGAAACACTTGTGTTGTGCTGCTATTAATGGTATGATTTGTTAGTGTACTTTTATGTATGGAGTGTCTGCATCTGGTAAGGTCTACAACTGTACCTCCTTGACAGTGCCAGATGTTGTGAAGATAAAATACCTCCTGTGTGAGGAACTGCTGGAACCAGGCTCCATGATAGGTGTTCTTAATACAGTTTAAAAAGGCATCTGTCTTAAAATAATTTCAACATCTTACTTTTCTATGTACTGTTTTGTCAGACCTTTCTTTATACTGGGGAAATATTTTTGTGCCCTTCCTAACCTGATTTTAAAATTGCACTTCAGTTTCTTCCATGTTGTTTTTTGTGGTTTTTTGGTTGTTTTTTTTAATTTTAAATTCCTTCCCTGATGAAAGGGAGAAAAGGAAAAGAAAGTTTACTGTGGGACTCAGCTGAAATTAAGCATATTGGCCTAGCCAAGCAAAAAAAAAAAAATGTCAGCAGGTATTTTTAAACCAGGTGAGCCATGAAAGAGTATGGAAAATAATGAATCTGAATTTAGCCAAAATTTGTTCAAAACATAACAGAGGGGAGACAAGAGGGCTGCTAGAAGGCAGGAGAAGAGCCTTGCTTCACTATCATACCCCATAACTCACTGCATTGTCAACCTCTTAAAATAGTAATGATACTTGACCCTTATTAGTATTTCTGGGCAATATATGAGCTTGAGTTTCCTTGGGTGAAAGATAATGCCTTAGACCACCCTTTAGACCACCATTCTATCTAGTTATAGTACATATTAATGTTATTCTTGGGTCATTTAACTTACTCTCAGTGAAGAGTGGAGAATGGTGCTAAGCTGTAAATCAGCTCTGTCCTGCAATGGATTTGTGCCATAAGAGATCATCTTGAAAATTCCAGCCTTGCCTGACCATAGTAAAGAGCTTATGGTATGTAAAAATCCTGCTAAACATAGCTTGTTTCATTTTTGTGCTGCTCTGCCTGTCTGCCTGGTGAGGAAATGTTCAGACCCGTTATGGTGGACAGTGCACTGAAAAGGAATATTGCTATAATAAACCCCCCAGGGCTAAAACTTTTACCATATGTGGTTAAACTCTCCATCTTTTCTAAAGGTGAGCTGCGGCAGTGAGGAAATTATTAAAGAAGGCCACTGATACTGTGCATAAAAATTATTTTTTTAATCCTCAGGGAAAAAGAAATGAGTTCATAAATGTATTGTGCTTAAAAGGTATCCTCTGAGTGCCAGTGTTCGCACCCCAAATGACAGACTGAAACGTTCAGTGGCATTAGTCCATTTAACTAAATCCTGATTACTTGAGATGAATTCATTTAAAAAGCAAATGTACTGCTACTCCCTTAGCAAAGGTTTCGCTAACTGTTTCTCGAAATCATAAATATTTTTTTCCACACTGTTCTGGCAAACAAATAATGTTTACCTTCAGCTTCCTAGAGAAGATTTACAGATAAGTCCCCAGTCTGTTTTGCAGATGTGCCTTGGTGAATTTAACAGTAATATATACTGTCATCACGGTTGTCTTCAAATCTTTGAAATCACTTATGCCTTTTACAATACATATTTAATTGAATGTCTAGCTAGCAGATATGTATATGTATCTCACATTTGTGGGTGGGCATGTGTGTGCCTAATACATATATTTAGCACTCAAACATGGTACGATGAGTGATTGAGAAATGCCTAGGAGAGAGATATTTTATACATGCACACAGAGTCAGTAAATGTGTAATCTCCTGAAACAGCCAGAGACGGAGAGGAAAGTGGAGAGACATCTGCAAATTAACAAATCATCTATCTTTGGGGTCATTCACAAATTAGTTTTGCAGCATAAGATAGAACAAAAACCTAATTCTGACGAGCATTTGTTCTGGTTATTTATCACATAAAATTGTGTAACAATATTAGACACAGGAATTTTTGCTCAGCTTATTCCTTATAGTATTACCGTGATTGCACAACTTGGTGCAGATGTTTTGTGCTGAATAATGTCCTTTAGTTGACATCTGTGCTCTCACTGTCGAACTTTTAAGTGGCTGTGATGCATATATTCCATAGGAATTCTGTGGGGGGACAGGGGGAAGGTAAATAAAAAACAAAATCAGTTTTAGGAAAGGAAACTTTAAGAACCTCTTCGCCTCCTGAGTGAGTGGAGGATTCTCCACTTTTAATTTGCTATTTTTTAATAGCTACTTGTAATTTAAATTATTGCTCAGTAACAAAGGCTTTTGAGGAAACCTGAATATTCCTGGGATTCAGTTAGTCTTTGGAAGTGTGAGCACTTCCCTGCTGCAGTGAGGATGGCATGTCCCTCGGTTGAGACATATATACCAAAATCTATTTCACACTGTGCACTTATTGTTAAATTTATTGCTTGAATGGACCAAATATTTGCATTTATACCCCAAAAGCTATTGTTATTAAATTAATTGAACAGTTTTGAAGTTCACTTTTCTCTGTCAATTATTTAAAAACAAAATCCTGTGTCTTAAAAGAGCAATTTACTTCTGAATTAAGGCTAAAGAAAATGTTATGTTAAGTAAAACATAAATTAATTTGCTATCACAAGATGAACCTTGTTCAAAAAAGTCATACAATCAGGATATTGATTCACTCAATGTGTTTTTTTCATTTATTGGTATTATAAGGTTGTGCTCAAGCCTGCAGAAAAAAAATAAAAGAAAAATTTTTTAAAAATTTTTAAAAAGAGAAAAAACTGAAACTGTGCAGAAATATGGAACCTTAGGCTGGTTTTAGCCTGGCAAAATATTTTTTTAAGTATGCCTTAATTTGGGATTTGTCACATTAATTTAAAAATTTTAATTAATTTCTTTTTATGCTTGAAGTAGCATTACTTTCTTATTTGTGTGCCTTTACAAAATTACCAAAGAATTTTCAAGAATTTGTATTAAATTATTTATGGAACCAACAAAAAGATATGTACTGAAAGCACTGTATGCAAGCAATTTAATCAAATTAATAAATTTTTCAATTCTAAGTCATCCTGGATGTTTGTGAATACATTCCAGCATGAAACTTCAGCAGAATTTGAACAAGTTTGTTAAGGGTCAAGTTCCCTACTGGCCTAATTCCGCTGAAATCAGTGGAATTATTTCAGAGGAGAATTTGATTCTTCCTTACTGTGTGCATTTTTCAAATCTCCAATAATGTTATGCGTGCCCTTCAGTTTCCTATGTTTATAGAATACATTGCCAAATACAGCGAAATTGTACTTTACTCTGCTGCAAAACAAAATAAGGGGGAGAAGGGGGACGAAATAAAAATCTTGTTTCTACTATTTTCTGAAATTTTTGGGGCCGGTTCATGTAAGACAAAATCCCAGGAGGCTCAGTGCATATTCACTCTTAGGCCAGCATATCCAATGCACTCTTTAGTCTTAGATTAAGGAATTAAAGCACTGCAAATGAATTTCACATCCAAAATCATTCAATTTGTCCCCTTTGTCTTCTAGAATCCTAAGCATATGGGACCATACTAAGTATAGCAAAAATAGCTGCTGCCACAATCATAATTAGTACCTATTAGCCCTTCCTAGGTGCAAAACCCCAGTGATGAGAGCACAGCACGAGAAGCTAGATAGAGGAGGATTTGAAGTCTCTGTAGTGCAGGGCTGTTATTGCTGCCCTTGCAGGTTCACCAAACGCAGCGAGTGAGAGGGAATTGCTGGGCTTGGGAACCGGATCCTACGTGCCCTTCCCAGGCACACAAAGATGTACAGACTGAGATCTTTTTTACCTCCTCGCTGAGCCATTGCTTCTTGTCCAAATATGCTTTCTGTAAAAGCCTGCTCACACGTTTCTAATCATTTTCGAAGGATAGCATTATTAATTTTTAATAGCTTAGGTACCAAAATTTGTTTTTCAGGATGGTGGAGACATTTTTTTACTCTTAGTCACACAGTGGATAGCAGCTGTTTTACACAGGCTGGAACAGCTACTCAGTGGCCAACTTAATGTGTGAACTTTTTGAGGAATTATTTTGGCCGGCTCGTCCTTGATAATGTCTATGGGTTAGATGCAGATTTCAGCCTCCTTTTCACAAAATGCCGAAGTTGTGGCAATATCAGATTTAAAAGGCATTGCCAATGAAAATTAAAACAAGCCAAAAAAAATAAGAAAGAGAAGAAAACCCGAGAGCCGCAAGTCATGTTGTCAAAAGCAGAGGTTCTCAATCGTGCATGAAAAATCAGCGTGGGCCGATATTTGTGCACGGGCAACGTGTCCCCGTGTGTCAGCAGGTCTGTGCGGGGCGCGGCTCTCCCGGCAGGACGCGGCTGCCCGGGCCGGGAGCGGAGCGGGAGCGGAGCGGGAGCGGGAGCGGGAGCGGAGCGGGAGCGGAGCCGGAGCCGGAGCCGGAGCCGGAGCCGGAGCCGGAGCCGGAGCCGGAGCCGGAGCCGGCCCTGCCAGCCCCGCTCGGGGCCGGGCACAGCGCAGCCCGAGCATCGCCCCCCGCACCAGCGGCACGGCTCGGCTCCGGCCAGCGCTGACCCCGAGCGGGGACATGCCAGCTCTGCCCTCCGCCCGCCGGGGCTGCCTCAAAAAATAAAACAAAACGATCCCATCTCCCTGCCCGGGGTCAAGCATTTGGCTGTTGCGAGTACTTCTCGACAATCTGAGGCTGTCGTTTTGTTATCCCCATTGGCTTCAAGCATAAAATCAGGTGAGAGCCAGAGACAGCTCATAAAAGCGAAGTCACATATGATAAGGAGAGTATAGATATCATAACCTGCGTGTGAAGGAGAAGGGAACGAGGTTATGATCATTGTCTGAGGAGATCTGTTCAAACAATGTAATAGAAAGCTGCCCCCTTTAAACAAACATTAAACTTTTGCTAGAGGGTTACAATTTACAGTTCCAGCCTGATCTTTTGAGGTGCTGTGGATACGTTTCATATAAAGATGTCTGTACAGTTTCCCAAATGCAAGGCATATCCAGCACCACAAGCTCTGCAGCTACTTCTTTTAATCAATAGCTCATAAGTATTCATTGAAAGATATGCTGGCATTCTAACCACTAAACTTATGAGGGAATAGCTGCAACCATATTAAAATCAACATTTACCTTTGGGTCTTTTTTTGAAAATGACAAAACATTGTGGCTCTTAAAGGAATTTTCATTTATTGCGAGACAGTTGGATATACGTTATATACGCTGCGACCAATTTTTCCACATAATTAACCCAGTGAAATCTGTTAAGAAAGCAAATCAAATCTGTGATTTAACAGCCAGGTCCACCACATGAATATGCAAAGGAGACAAGGGAAACTTTACCTCCTGTGCACAGAGCTGCCCAGCCCGACCCTCACCCACAGCCCGCTTCTCCTGCAGCCAGCCCCTGCCACCACCACTCATTTCCCATCGATTATCCCAGGATGAAGGTTAGCTGCTCACCCAGATTTGCAAAGGAAAATATTCTTTCAAAGGTGAAAGCTTTTCTGTGTGTGGAAGCATTTTGATTGCTATTAAAGAAATGCTTACTCAAAGCCTAGATATAATAAAAGGATTGGGTGCAATTTTATATACACTGACTGATCTACATGCCTGAAAACACATCATCTTCATTGTGATTTATTTTGCAGTTAAAATAATGCACTACTTTTTCTCGAGAGTAATCTCTATTTAATTTATTACCTGAAAAACAGATTAATTTCCTTCAAAATTTTTAATAATATATTGTACAAGCCCAAAGGGGAAAAAAAGTAGATATTTAAAGGGCAAAATAACTGACATGTTGCATACAGATCTGGATACCGAGTTCTGAAAACTTGGACAGACTTAGATGATCATGCAATATTATAGTCAATAATTCACGATTCATGCATATCTCCCAATGCAAAAGTTATTACCAGACCTATTTTTTAATAAAAAGATATGAAGGTGAATGGAGATGGAAGACCAATATGGTTAAGGGAATTATGGGAATTGACTGATCCTTCCTTGGCAGTGTTGGCTGAAGAAGAAAAGTGCCATCTACCCCAACTGAAATCCTCAAGCCAAATATCACACTACTTGGAGATTTTTCCCCACTGCTAAAAAATTGGCTCAGTATTCTGCTCAAAGCAAATCTCATCCCCAAGATCTCATCCCCGTTGTAGACTGACATGTCCACAGTGAGGGGGCTGCATGAGACCCCCATGCAGCTCCCACTTCTAGAGGTGGGAAGTGGTCCAGGAGAGCAGCCCTGTCCCAGCCTTTGGGCTCAGAATCTCCCCCAGGAGCAAAGCCCAGAGGTCCATGTCCCCCCAGAGAGAGGAGGGAATTGAGGTCTCCCTTCCCTGGCTCTGTGTTTGGATGAATGAGCATAAAAACCCAACTTAGGAAGCCATCTCCTGATTATTTGCTTCTTCTTTCTTTTTCCCAACTTGCTCAAAAATCTGCAACAACACAATTCAAAATAATTCAATCTTAATTTTGAAGTTGTGGCCAGGTGACCAAAATGCAATTTTTTGGCTCATGTCCTCCTTTCAAAAGCACTTCACTCTGAACAATCCAAGGCTGTCTAGCATGTGTTACTGGGCCGCACTTCTAGTCTTGAACAAAATAATTTGGAACTGATTTTCAGCTCTGCCCCATACATTCCCAAGCAGCTTCTCCTCCCAGGTGTTTCTGCTGCCCAAGTCAGTTTTGGCTGCTGTGATGGATTTTTTTCCACCTCTTCAGAACACTGTTACTACAAGAGAAGTCAGCTGTCTCCCTTGTAGCTTCAAGGGATCTCTGAAGGTGACTTGCAGCAACAAGTGTGTTCTAGAGGGACACTCATTTGGCAGCACTGTATCACCAATTAGAGCAGGAAGTTTTCCCTCAATTTCCTTACATTTTCTATATCACTCCATGTGCAGCTCACTGCAAAGGAGTGTCTTCATGCATTGGATATTCTCTGTGTAGTTGCATTGTCCAAATGATTTTTTACTTGAATGATATATTTCCCCGAAGGAATAAAATAAAAATATATGGTGCCACAGTAATTGACAGAGCCCAGGATTTTGCTGCATTGTCATGTATTATAACTGCGTATTCGTATTCTCCCCATGCAGCTTATTCTATTCAGGTTAAAAGAAAAAAAAATGGAAAAAAAGAATGCAGGAAAAAATCATGTACATTGTACATTAACCATTTTCCTGCTTCTTCTTCTTCTTCTTCCCTGCAAGCCCAAGGAGACTCAACACCATGGCAAACACTCAGACCAAGCCACTGTGTGGTACTGAAAAGGGTTCTGGGGACTTGAAGAGATGGCTACAAGCTGTGCTGCTCCATATTTGGGCTCATTGCACCTTGTGGCTGACATCTGCTTTATTTAACTACATACTCAGAATTTGGCTAAACCAAAGCAAACCAAACCCTGATGTCCATTGTTGGTTCTGCCTTTGGTTTGCTTATTTCTTTGCAGCTTGAACCAGATTAGCATGGAGCGATTATGTTTTATTAGACAGATTTCTGGAGTACATTTTGAGGGACTTGAAGAAAGCTTTTAAGTTTGAATGTAATGTTGGCCACTAAATCCAGGCATTTTCACCCAAGACTGCAGTTAGGTTGTTGTTTTGGGTCTGGATCTCATTCAAATTGGGCATGATTCAATCTGCTTGTAACAGATGACTCCTCCATCCTGAATTTCAGCAGCAGGTTTTAGAGCATCTGCCCTGGGTCTCTAGAACCAAACTCAGGGTGAATCATGGCTCAAGAGTGACAAGTGTTCTCTAGTGGCTGAGGTGTGGCCATCAAACGCAGTTGTGCGTTTGCACAACATTGGCGCTGAAGATCTGACCTCATGCCCAATGTTTTCATACAACACACTCTCTTCAGACTTCATGCAGAGCTGGGCCTTTGGTTTTCTCCAGAAACTGTGAGGCTCTTTGTTATATATACACCAGAGCTGCCTGGAAAGCTGTGGTCATCTACAAAATAATTGTAATGTTTCCATTCTTTTATTCTTTCCTTCTTTTCTTTTTTAAACAGAATCTTAAAAATTCTTTTCTTCACATGAAAAGCCCTTACACCTGCAAAAACAGAGCTGTTTGTTCACAACCACTTAACCTAAATATACACTAACCTGTTTTGTATTCTTTTAGTTTCAGAGGGGTTTTTATGCATATTGCTCATTGGAAGCCTAAAGACTGACATTTACCTACAAACAAATCCACCAGGAGTGTGCAGCATTGCAAAACTCCCTTTGGGGCGTGTGGAGGAAGCGCTGCCAGGAGCATTGCCATCCCCAAGCCCATCCTCTCCCCAGCTCCCTGCCTGAAGCAGCTGCTGCCTGATGTGCCCACTGCTTCGGGGGGTTTGACTTGAGGGCTCAAAGCTGGACACAGGGCCTGACCTCGTGTGGGCCACAGAGCAGTCCTGGCAGGGGAGCACGTGAGCAATGTCCATCAGAGCTGCCCTATAAGTCGGGTAGTCCAGCAGCAGCCTCTTCCCCTAATTGTTTGCCCTCTGTGATTAATTAAAGATGAACGGGCAAGTAAACCCTGCTCTCCCAATCTTTCAATACATTCAGTATCCAGAGCTGGCAACTCTTCTCCAGCAGCTCTCTAATAAATACCATCCACGGGAGTTTAGTGCACAATTTCTGTCTTTCAGGCTGTGCTTGCAACACAGTTTGCAGCTGCTCAGCTCCAGTTTGAGCGAGGAGCAAAAAGCATTTATGAAGCTTCAGCAGAAGTTTACAAATAGTCACATGATAAACAGTGGGTTGTGCTGGGTACAAGAAAATTCAGCAGAGGCACCACCAGAGAGAATATT
The DNA here is from genome assembly GCF_015832195.1 of Motacilla alba alba. Taxonomy (NCBI): domain Eukaryota; kingdom Metazoa; phylum Chordata; class Aves; order Passeriformes; family Motacillidae; genus Motacilla; species Motacilla alba. The sequence continues at coordinate 8,849,333 of NC_052022.1, forward strand.
ATTGCTTATTAGGAGCTAAAAGGAGCCTGAGGAATGTTTCCCAGCATGGCAGTTTTCTGCAGACCAGTACTCTCCTGCACAGGCACCATGCATCTCCCTGCTGGCCTTCCCAGTGCCTGCAGTGGTGCCAGGGCTGGCATGGGATGTGGAGTAAGGAGGAAAACCCACATCCCACAGGCATGGGGTGTGTGTCACTATGGCCACACAAGGAGCCCCAGTGAGCCGACAGAGCACCCCCAGCTTGTCACAGCCTGGACCCAGAGGTTCACTCCAGCCTGGTTCACCTGAGGAGCAGGCAGCCCCACACTGAGCAGATCCCGAGGCTGCTGGGAGGTTTACTTCCTCCACAGCACCAACTGTGCAAAGGACACTGCATTTAGACCACAAAATGTCTTTTTTTTTTTTTTTCTTCTGCACAGGCCAGCAAACAGCCATCATCTGGGAACAATGAGAGCTGTCAGGACGGGGGAAGGGAGCCGGCCAAACTGCGAGCACGGGCTTGAGAGCTGAGGGGAGAAAAAGAAACACTCCTCAGGAAAATTTTGCCCTGAAAAACCCAAACTTCATTAGCTGAAAATGAATGCTCAGTCTACTGAGATGTGCCCTGTGCCCAGAGAGCAGCGTAGCAGGGAGAGGTGACCTGTTTTCCCCAGAGACGAGGCAGAGGTTGCTCACTATTGATCCCACTCTTCCTCTACCAGTTTATATATGAGCTTCTATGGCCTGTGGAGGAAGCAGCCAGTAATGAAGTGAATCATTCACAATGAATAAATCATCTGACTAATTTAGCTTGTTTTTCTTCTCATGGCTCTTCCATTAACAGATCGCCATTTCCCTAAAATTGTTCATTATTATTACTATATAACTCGTCGTTTGGGGATGTTCTTTTCTTTTTCTTCTACATTTTTATCTCCTACAAGTTAGCAAAAGTCTCTTAGCTCAGTTATGACTGGACAGATGAGTTTCATGGGGCTGTTCCTAGCCCCACACTGGATGAGCTCAGCATGGTTGTTCAGGTATTTGCATCAATAAACAGAGAGAAAAATTTCATTCTGTAAACTGCTGAGTCCAAAGTTCAGTTTCTACAGATGCACACGTCCTTCAGAGCAGAGTATCCCAACACTTCTGTAAGGCAAACACCCTCGATATCAGCACAGTTGGAAGAAAAAATACTTGTATTCACACAGAGCATTTTTAAATCAATTTCTATCATATTCTGGCTAGAAACCATCTCAATGAACAGCATATGTGGGGTGGTATCACATAGAGGATCACTTGGCTTTGTGTCTTGCTAAAATGATGGCAAAAACAACGGGGAAAGCTGCAGTGCTGGATTCAGATGAGGTCTGTGGGATTCAGACTCCATGGTCAGCATCTGAACGGATTTGGAGAGCCTGGTGTGTGCTCCAGCTCCTGATGGCATGATGGAGCGTGCAGAAGGAGAAGAAGCCACAGGGCTGGGGACTGTGATGGGAGGTCTGGGGAGGTCTTCTCTCTCTGTAAATGTCTTTTCCCCCAACAGAGCAAAGCAGTGGAGCAAATCCCTGATGGCTTCAGGCCTAGGTACGTGTCCATATTTCTTCCAACTTGTCTGTGTGTATGTTTACGTTTCTTTTGCTTGCTCTGCATGAGAGCACCTCACCCTTTCATGAAGACTTGATGTAAACAAAAGAACAAACCAGAAAACCACCGGGCGGCAAACGGCGCCCCAACTAAAGCACCACCTGCAGCAGCAAAATACCAGGCAACTCCCACACACCTCCTCCCAGCCACCACATCAATGGGCAGCCTCGGTGGCAGCACCATGCTCTGGCTGTTAGCAAGCATCAACACCCAGGTGCCAGGCAGAGAAAATTCCTGACTCCGTAGAAAACAGGGAAAAGCTCCCATCATTGCACTGCAGGAGCTCCGGCTCCCGTGTTTCACAAGCAGTCTCTGCAAGAACTAAGAAAAGAAAGAGTCTGGTCATGTCAGATCTCAGGCTAAGCAATGCTGATGAGTGAAATTTTGTGCACAAGCTGATTGCAAACTGATGCAAGGTGCAATTGAGTGATGTGATGCTTCTCTGTGTGAAGAGCTGACTAAGGCTTGTCCGCCTGCCTCCTGCAGGGCCCCTGGTCCCTGAACAAGTGCAGGCCCTCCTAAAAGCTCCCTGTTTCCTCACCAGACTGGGCTCAGTCTAATCACTGTGAGAAATGGCTGCAAGAGTCAAACTGGTCAGAAGCTGGGCTCCTCCTGCCATGTTTTGGGCAAGTGGCCCATGGCCAGGTCATAATCAAAAGTAGACATGAATCTTCCTTCTCTCTCCTCAAGCTACCAATAAAATAAGTGTCCAGTGTAGTCACTTGACCAAGAGGTTCAGTATTACTACAGCAAGGCCATGTTGTCTTCTGGGGAGTCCCTTTCTTCCAAACCCTCATCCAAGTCTGTAAACCGAGCTGGCAGCTGACATTTCCTATCTGAGTGCAAGTCAGAGCCCAAAGATGAAACCTGGATGGAAGCAAAAATGAATGAACCTCTAAAGACAGACAGAAGAGGAGATTAAAAGCTATGCTAACTTACACTACTGATTGCAGCAGCACCTTAGCTGAGGTAATGGAAACCACATGTAGCTGTGACACCTCCAGTGAAACCTGTGCTGCCCCAGCTGCAGAACAGATTTACCCCTGTGCACCTGAGTGTGCAAACGGAGATGTTTGGGGCCAGCAGCTAGGTGTTTGTCTGGGCTGAAATGAGGGGGCTTTTCCCCTGGAGTATACCCTAGACTGAAGGGAAAAAGAAATTTCTTATTCAAGAAGTGAATCATAAATATGTGTGTGCCTGTGCGTCTCTGCGTCTGTGCATCTGTGTACATATATGTATGTGTATATATATATATATATATATATATATATATATATATATGGAGTGAATCCCAAATATCTCTTTGGCTTTTTATTTAGACATTTTCTTAATTTCCAACTGTCTTGTGTAAACAAGTTGTAATGGTAAACCCAACGAATTCCAGAGGTCAAACCCTATTCCTGACTCAGTCTTTTCTTACAGCATTTGACTAAACTGTACACCTGGTTGCTCCTTTGTTCCTCCAGTTTCAATCACTTGTAATGTTCTATTTAACCACCCTATATATTTTCCTATCAAGTGTTGTTAAGGGGTTTTTTCCCTACCAAATTCATGCACATGATCAACTATTTTCCCCATTCCAGCTTAACTTCTGGGAACCATCCTGTTAAGGGAGGATAAATGACAAACACAGTGTGCAGGACCAGATGTGTGCCTTCAACACCAAGGGGATGGATGAGCCATGAACAAGCCACCACTGCAGCACAGCAGCAAGCCACAGAGTAGCCCAGCTACATGCTTTCATTCCTCAGTAAGTACTAGCTTACCAAAAGCAGCTCAGCCTCCAAAGAAAGAAGATTTAAGATGAGCACAGTGCTCCACATGACTTACAGTTTGGTTCTCTGTTTTCTCAGAGCACCCTCAGGAAGCAAAATGGAGAGGGAAGTCCTAAAGATTCTCAATTAAAACACATTTTCAAGAGTTTTTTCGTGACACTTCAGTTTTTTATTCTGGAGTGTGCAGCTGAAAACTGCTACACAACTGCTTAGCCATGTCTAATTTGGTAGTGCATTAGACAGACTTTCAGCCTAATACTCTTGAGTCTATTGTAAATACTCGAACATTCCAGTCAACCAGACTGATAAAAACAATTTAACGGGGCTACTGGCAAGAGTGGTCTCAGATTTGCTAAAAATCATGTCTATGTTCACACATGCAAACCAGCACATTTTCACTTACCAGACGGATTGATTGGTGAAGAGTCTTAATGTAAAATAAAGCTACTGACACACACTGGGACTGTGAGACTATTCCTGGCTGGGTCTTGTAGGCACAAAGAGCCTCTAAAAAGTCTGAAGACATTTTTAAGAGCTCTCGGAAGTTTTCCTTATGACATAATTGAAAAAAAGCGTTTGAAAAGTCATGGTTACCAGAAGAATGCTTTAAAGCATCTTTGGCAGTTTTGTAAGATAAAAATAAGCTCATGTTTTAGGGTGCTTTGTGTTGGAAATAAATTGGTGTGCTATTTGGCATGTGCTGGAATTTAGTGAAAGCTGAAGAAATACTTAAGACTTGCAGTCACTTTTTAAAAAGTTATATTGAAATGTTCAAGGTCCAGATAATCACAAGGTCTGAGACATTTGGGGTTAGGAGGAACTGTTGGCCTTTTCTCTGATCTGTTCATAACACTTCCTCTGTTTTTTCCCTTTGTATATCCTTTTGGCAATAAAGAGAGAACTTTTGTCCTGTGTTGTACAGATGGAAGTGATGTTTCTGGTAATACTCTTTTGGTGTAGGTGACATGAAATTATTAGAGCAAAAGATGATGAATTATTGAGCTTCACGCAAGGAATACAAAATTTCATTAAATAACTGCACAAAGACTCAATCATGAGCATTACTCCCAAGACATTTGGTTAAAATATAATTTATGGGGTTATTCACAATACCCTGTTCTTGCTAAAACTCCTCAATATTAACACAACGCTGGATTAACTTTCTCAGCAAAATTAGGACCATGTAATATATAGCTTATTACCCCTGGAAGTTATCCCTACCACTCCTAGTTAGATGTATTTTGAGAAAATCTAACTGATATTGACCGCAGCGGTGTTGTCTGTACTGGGTTTCTAACTTCTGCACTAATGTGAAAACTTCATCAAGATGGCCAGAGTTACACACCTACAGAAGGAAATTAAATTGGCCAGTTTACCATTCACATATATTCAGAATGTACTGGACATTCAATACTCTATACTAACCAGGTACCAATCTCAAAGCTGGCTGTAATATGATATGACAGAAAATTGCTTTTTGAGTTCAGAGAGAGGACAGGCTTCACTGCAAATGTCCAGAGATGCAATTTATGGTTTTGCATGACTAACTTGGACAAATTAAGGGATTGAAATATAGCTGCTTTGGTAGCTATAAACTGCAAGCAAACTCCAAGTGTGGCCAATGCTACCATAGAATCCTCCTGATGGCCAAAAGTCCTCTGTGGCTTGGGTCTCCTCCACACCCACTTTCACTAGCAGGCATTTCACTGGCTGTTCTTCTGTTTATTTGCATCCATAGATCTCACCACAATGGTGAACGTGGGCATGAGAGGAGTCGTAGCTGTGCACTGAGGATTAGTTTAGTTTGAAACCTGGTCTTGCATGTGGGACAAAGGTGAAGCTGTGCTTGTGAAATAGTCTAGAAGTTTTTGAATATTTTCAGCCTCCCTGTCTTGAACTGACGTTGTCCAAACCTTAACATGTATTGTTCTTATCAAAATAAAAGCTGCTAAATACTAGATAACAGAGATACATGCTATCCTTAGTATTTCAAAAATGATAGAGGAAAAGAATGTTTGCCTTACAGAAATTATTAGCTGTACATTATGTCCTCTTGCATATCTTTCCCTGTGTTTGTCTTCATTCCCATGTATCCCAATGAGTGATTTCAGCTTGTGGGACTCAAGTCCCACACGTCTTTTGCCTCTCCAGATCAGGTGGCCAGTGCCAGATGGGCTCCCATGGGACATCCTGAGGACGGGCACACTCTTTCCTCCCAGGTCAGCAAACATTCCTGGAGATCTCCTGCATCTGCAACTCCTACTTCTGTCAGGAACTGAGGCAGACTGGACAAGACCAAGGGAGTTTATGTTTCAGCAGGTTCTCCTGCCCTGCCATGCCCTACCAGACAGAAACCACAGACAGCAGCAGCCCAAGGAGCAGCCCTTGGCCAGACATCACTCACATAACTCACTGCAGCATGGCCACCTCAGCCATCACCTCTCTGTGTGATATGTCATAAAAGTGTCTGAGGGTTTTGTGAGGTGAGGTCTTTCTACTACTGAGGCTCCTGATTAGTCTGAATATTTTTACCCTAGCATGATTTCCTGATAGTATCATGTTTGAGATGGCTCCTGCCTCTGGAAAGGTGAAGATGATATTCCTAGCTGATTCTAACCAAAATAATTCAACATCAGACGTGGAGTATTCATCAGACTTTTACTTTCCTTCTGGCCATTGAGCTTTATGGTGGTTTAACAGCAACCTCAGAGATCCCACCACAGGTTTCATCTTCCTTTTTGCACAGCACATCTTGGGGCAAGAGAATAGGCTCAGGGAGTGACTGGCCACTGCCTCCATTGTGGCCCATTAATACAGATTAGACTATTTCTTTGATCTGCTTTATCTTCTAGCAACAACACGTAGGCTCCAAAACAGTGAAAAATTAGCATCATCACATTTATTCACTTGGCCCTGCAGTGTTGATTTTGTGCAAATCTTTCAATTGCCCTCAGGTCCTGAGTCTGGCAAAAGGCTCCGTTCTGGGAATCGGCTTTCTCTGTTCTCCCTTCACTCATCATCATTTGTAATTATATTTTTGTTGTCTGTAAATTTTGAGGACTCAAAGTCTTTTTTTCCAGTTGACATGGGTGTTTTCTTACGCCTTTCTCTGCTAATTTTATGTAATGATATGACCTATTCTAGTATCCACTTAGATATCTCTCAAGAAATTGTCTTAGACAATGAAATTAGTGACCTTAATTAGGCCATCTAGTTTGGAAGGCATTAGTGACATTGGAACAGGATGTTTCTGTCTGATTACATTAGTTAGACCAATTTAGAAAGCAAAAGCAATGTGAAATCAAACTCTCTGCTGGTGGGAGGGAACCAAGGAGTGGGGGAGCAGCTCCATTTGCCTGATAGCATTTCCATTGCTGGTCCTGCTGGCACACTCGGCTGCATGTGTCGTGCACCAGCAATGCTTCTGCTCTGCAAAGAAACAGCTGTGATGGCTTTGGAGATGCTTAGTTGATAAAGCACTTTGGGGAGTCTGTCAGCACAGGGAAAGGCTCTGGTAATATCTCTTCCTTCAACTGGTTTGCTGCAAATGAACCAGTAGCTTTGTTCATTCTTTCCACTGGCATTGCAATATCAGATATACTGTACCTGGGCTGGCACCTTCCCCAGTGTGTTATTTTGGATTTCTCAATAGCACTGTAATGTTTTTGATGTTTTTGATAGTGTTGTAATTTCACTAGACACACAGGCTTCTCCCTCCATCTTATCACACACACACACACACACATGCTCTTTTTCTGCATTTGTATTGTGTTTCTATGGCTTTTCATGGCAAGGAAAGCCAACACACTCTCTGCAGCAATGCCATGGACTCCAGATGATCTCTTTAAATATGCTTCAGCCATGGGCTCCTCTTTAAACCCTGATTTAGCCAAGCTTTTTCCTAATTTGAATAAACATGAACTACTTTGTTCTAAAACAGCTCAGCTTCCTTATTTGTGAACTGTTCCCAATGCCATCAAATTTGTCCAAACCTGCAGCTACAAATTACTCCATCCTCTCTGCTCACTATATACTTTCTTAGCCAAGAGATCTCTCCTGAACACGTTTTTGGTGATTTCAGTCTGAATGGCACAGCACACATCTCCATGATGAGCTGCTCACAGCACAGCCATCCCCTGGGCTCACACCCCACCCAGCCCTGTGTGGCAAGGGATGGAGCTACACAGGGCTGGCCCCAGGGAAAGGTTCACCAGGAGGAGACAGGGACCCTCTTTGCTGTGTCATCAATGCATCCAGCACAGGTGAGTTTCCTCATACGGCCTAAGGATGAGCAAAGAAAGAACAGAGCTTGACAGACTTTGGACTTCCCAGCTGCTGCTTCCCTACCTGCCCGTCTCCTTGCTCACACCACCCATGGCTGGAAAAACCCAATGGCAGCACAGCTGGTGGTCACTTTCCAGCCACCCACAGCGGCCACTTCCTGGTCACTCACAGTGCCAGGCTCAACAGCACATGTCTGGAGCACGGTGCCCAAACCCCCCAGAGGATCTGGGGAGGAGAAGTCGAGGTATTCTGCGCCCTTGCACCACTTTTCTGTGCCAAATGTAACAAGCTGGAACATTCTTGATGACAAAACACCTGCTGGGATTGCACTCAAATAAATAAGGCTAAAAACACATTTTCAGGTCACACCTTTCACAGGGAAGCAAAATAAGAAATTCAGGGATTATTTTTAACTGTAAATACACCTAGAAGATAAAAGCCAGGCATCAGCTGCTTAAAGAGGGCAGAAGGACCACACTACATATTATTGTACTAGGAAAGCTCACAATTGCTTTTTAAATTCTTAAATAACCTGGCATGGTTTATTTTGAGAACTGAAAGCTCCACTACCCAGAGATCACTCTTCTCCCTTCTCTAAGAGGATTTCTGAAAAAAAAAGAAAAAGAAAAACCTTGCCAAAGCAGCTGTCTGCTAATGTAACACACAGCACCACCGTAAGAATGGATCCATGAGCCCTGGCAAAACCTCAGTCCTTGTCAGGACCCATGAATGAAACTGTCCCAGCGAATCTGCAGAGCAAGGCTGCATATTTAGGAAGCTCAAAAGGGAGTCAAAACAAAACAGAGTGCAGCAGGAAAAGCAGCACAGACATGTCAAAGGGCTGCCCACATGGCTCAACCAGAGGCCGACCTAAAGCCACTGCCACACAATTCCTTGTGCAGCTCACAAAGGAGCCAGATGCTCCTGTCAAAATTATACCTTCCACAAATCTACATGGGAAACCTGCCACCATCCTGCCAAAAAGAAGGAGAATTGATACCATTTTCTTGACTAAAATAGTATCTTTTCAGTGAATTAGCTGGAGAAAGAGCAAGAGCTGTTTGCTTTGGACAAGTATATTTCCAAGCATGTCATCCCCACAAAAGATCTTTCTTTCACTCCACTTTCATGCGACCCTGAAAGCAAATATCTGATGGATATGATCTGGCTAGCTCCACATCTTCAAACAAGAACAGGGAGCTGGTGGCAAGTGGGATTCTCCCGTTGCTCTGAGCTAATAGATATTGGAAAGAAAAATGCAGTTCTTGTCTTGGCTGGCTTTGAGATGTACTTAACATTTCATTCACAACATGCTGCTTGTATCCACAAAGCTCGACAAGGCAGTGAATATCATTGGCCTGCTTCAGAGACAAGAGGAAAACGCCTTGCCCGGGGTCTCAGCGCCTGCCACAGCAACAGGGGCACGGATGGTGAGCCTGAATCTCAGCCACTGGGCCTCCTCACCCCAGTCCTTCCCATGGTGCTTTAAACATTGATCAAAATTTAAGTTAGTAGAGGGCGTGCCTGAATCAGCTCATGGTCTCACAGCTTGTTCTGGTTCTCAGATTAATTGTTCTAATTAGCTACTCCACAGGCAAATATATATTGACTCTTTCTTCATCTCAGACTTGGGGCCAGGCATGATTCAGAAAAACAGTCAGCTGTGGCTTCCTCCCAGAATTTACCACACATCTGAATTGTAAACATTGCAGCTCAACTCCCAGTTCAGAGCACAGGCAAGAAAACTCACCTAGTGTTACCAAGTGGCTTTCTCCATTTTTTTTTTTCCATTTCAGAAGAGGGACATCTTAGTAAAGTTTCCAAAGTCCCATGCAGCACAGAATGTCAAACTGCATCAGCAACATTGAGCCTGTTCAAATCTGGCTACTAGAACAGGAGGAGGCATTGCCAACGTTTCAGCCTCATCTTCTTGGAGACAGGAAAGCCAAATAAGCCCAAAACTAGTCTGGGAAATCTGGTGGGACAAACAATTTGGAATCAAAACTCAGTGATGTATACTCTGATTCATAACACAAGTGGGATTTTTGCCACAACCTCATCATAACTCTTCTTTATATTTTTAATACATTTACAAGATGAAAACAGTTAGTGTGGGGAAAACACAGTACCTTTCACAGAGTACCTTTCACTCTCTTTCACACAGAGTGTGCTTGGTGTATGTGTTCCCTATGGATTGGGCTGCGTGGGCAGTGCACCTGCCCCATCTCTGTTAATAAAGTGAAGATAATTGAACAGGTAACTAATGACTGAGTTATGTTCCCAGCTTTGCTACGTGCCCTAACAATTCCAGCCACTCAGCTCTGTTTGCAACCTCTCCTGCTGCCACAGAGCTGCACTTCCAGCAGCTTTTGCCCTTGCCAGAGCCTCTGATAATTCTCTATATGGCAAAGAGACATTAGCTGCCAGGTCTGGAAATAACTACCCAAAACATTAATCATCTGTCTTGACAAAATTATAAGTGCTCGATGAAGGAACAGACATTTTGATGATAAACACAGATGACGCAAAGAGTCACAAAAAATGCAAAAGAGCAAAACAAACTGTGCACGTCAATTCACCATTGCTGTTAACGTACAGCTCATGTTGGTCTGGTTGTTGTGGCTCCTTTGAATTCAGGCTGCTATGGTGTTTTCTTGTGGTGGCAACAGAGATTCTGATATTGTAGAAGTAAATAAATCAAAATAATAAATACAAATTTTTGAACTTTAGTAGAAACATATTTGAGGAGTCACATATGACCTCAAATGGCTATTATCTTGTAAATTATGGGCACCTGAAAAAAAGGATTAACACCTACATTTAGAATAAAATTTAGGGGGGAAATCTCTTAAGTCTTTTCATGCAGTATTGCTGAACTAGTAACCTTTTAACAGTTTCAAAGGCTGTCACTGGAGCTCTTGTGGACTGAAACTGCCCACTTTCAGTTGATTATTTAATTTTTTAAGTTTTTATTTTTAGAAGAGTAATGGAGAAATTGGAAAGAGAATGTGCAGCAAAAACACTGTATGGGTGTTTATACGAACAAAAAGATTTCCATCAAGCTTCATATGTGTTGGGAAGGATCTCTGTTAATTAAAAACAAATCCAGAAAATTACAGCTGAACTGAAGAGAGTCATGCAAATGCTTTTTAGTTCAAAATTTGTTGATAATTAAAACACAACTGCAATTCAGTTAATCTTGTAAGGGAAGGACAGACAAACAATAAAAGTGGTGAATGGTGACTAGATAGGTAGATAAAAACCTAAAAATGAGAAGGTTATTCCCAGCAGTGGTAAATAGGAGCAGATTAGAATTCAAATATTTCAGCAGACACTAAGCCTGTCCCTGCCAAAAACATTTTGCTAATATTAACTCTGTACTGCCCAGCTACATTCTCTCAAATCCTTCACAGTTTATTTGCTGGAATAAACCACTTGTACACGATCAGCATGAAGAGATCTGGGCAAAGGTACACCACTCCGCTGTTTTAACTTTTATCCACAGTTCCCATCTATGCTACTTCTGACTGATTTAGTGGTTGCAAATAATTTCTGTGCAGAAATCACTCGCAAGTGGGCCTTCACTGGTAATGCAAAGAAAGGATGTTATGATGGGTTTTTTTAATTTGTATTTGCCTGCTTTGTCCTACTTTTTACCTGCAGCAACTGCATGTGTGTCTGTGCACATGGATGTTGGCACGTGTGGCTCTGCATGTGTGACACACGGCATTCCAAGGCTGGTTGGGAACACAGCCACTGGCAGGGACAGCCCTGGTGCCACTGTCCCTTCCCCAGGTGGGGCACTGCTCTCTTCCTCTGCTCCCAGAGTCGTGAGGCACCTACATCCCACACAGCAATGCAAGTTTATGCACACTGGCAGACTCCTTTGCACATTGTGTATTAACTTGGCATTTTATTGATCATTTGGGAGCAGAATGAATGCTAATCATTAAGTTTTATATGGATGTTTCTATTGCATGAAGCACTATAGCACATGTGCCTAGTTAAGGGATGTTGCCTATGTAAAAGATAATTCCACATTAAAAAGATGTTTTCTGGAGCATCTTTATTCAGTTACGTTTCAGCTGATCTGAGGGACTCCTATCAGCACTAACACAGAGGGGTAAGGCTTAGGAATGTAAGTGCAGATAATAGTTTGCTAGGCCAGGATACTATTTCTCTGCCATAGATTTCAAGAAGACTTACTGTACAAACTGGTTCTGGCATTTGAAATTCCAGGCTTAGCTGGGGGATGGGGGGAGATGGAGGGAAAAGAGGATTTGATATGAAGAAAACATTTTTTTGTAAAAGGCAGGTTCCTTTTTGTTTCCATGTGCCATACAGTCAGCATTTTTTGAGTCTTTACTGATGCTCTCACACAAGAAAAGTGACTCTTAAAAAATGCACCATTACAACTTAATATATCCAGTATGTAATTTGTACTTAACAGAAAGATATTTAGGACCATTTGCCTCAGCCATGAGACTTTCAGCTGCACAGTGGGAGGTAGTGCTTCAATGAAACCTTTGTTTTTAATCTTCTGATACAGTCACTAAAGCAGTTGGCTGGCTTTAAAATTACATCAGTCTTCTTTTTTAATCTGGGGTTTGCAAGCAGTAGTTAGTTTGGGGCATCCACCAAAGCATATCATTTCATAGGCAGAATTACCACCCTTTTTTTCCTCTCTTGGCTAGTATGCACTGAAATTGGTGTCTAAAAAAGAAGGAAAATGAACAAGAAAGTTGCCCGGGGAGCAGGGATATTCCCGGGATGCCGTCGCAGAGGGTGTGTAGGTGCAGCGCAGTTCAGTCACGTTTACTTTGTTTCCTCCTCTTCCTAAAATTAGATTACATTTCCCCGAGCGAGCACAATGATGCCAAAGCTGGACAACCCAGAGCCTGAATCACTTCAAAGCAAGCCCCCGTTTTCAGCCAACGTCACCCGTCTGCCGCAGCCCTGCGGAAAGCACATTGCTCTGCATAGCAAGTTGGGTGGCAGCGGGTCCATAATATAAAACTGTTGCCTTGTGTTCCTCTAAGCTCTGCCCTCCTCTGAAAAAAAAAAAAAAAAAAAAAAAAAAAAAAAGCTCTCATAATTCAGGCAACAGCTGGAAAGCTTAGCTTAATGGTCTGTGCTTAAATGTGGAAGGTCACAGGGTGCTGATCTAAGGAGCGGAGAAGTCTTGCTCAGCCGACTGTTGACACTCGGTAAACGGAGGAGGAGGGGACTGTGTGTGCATCTGAGAAAGCCATACCCCGGCCGGCGAAGAATAGGAAGCAACTTCTATTCAAGATTTGCAGGGGTCCTGGACCCAGTAGGGAAAAGCAACAAGGCCCTTCACTGCCTCTAAGTTACCTTGTATTATAACAGGATTAAAGTACATTTAGCTTCTCTATTAGCATACTTTAGCCCCATTTAGGCTTACTTGATGTTTCCGATGGCCTTTGATCAGCCTTGCATGGTGCTGGTCAGCTTCAGGACACAGCAGTCAAAAAGCGAGACTGTGAAATTATCCTGATGTTGAATCTCACAGGAGATATTTCTGGCTGTTTTCATTCACTCACCCCCAATATTCGAGTTTCTTTCTCTCTCTCTCTCTCTCTCTCTCTCTCCACCTCCCCCCCCCCCCCCCCGCCTCGGTCAAGAAAATAATTTACTCATTGTTAAAAAAACAGGGGGGGAGTTGAAGGAAGAAAGAGAGATATTAAAAGAAAAAGGTAGCTTAGTGACCAGTAATAATTAGCTCCCTGTTTGAAATCACTGCTGGCTTGTATGCCGGTGCTGAAGCATCTATGAAAAATACTATAATTTCTACAGTGTCTGGCTTTTTATTGCTTACATTTGCATATAAATTAAATCCATATTGTAGCTTTAAGGCAAGCTAGGCTTAGAATGCCGTACAGCTCAGGGTCCTATTGTTTTACATCTACTTTCTATACTGTGGTTAAATGAAAAGGGAGGAGAAAGTAAAGGAGGCAGAAAGTCAGCTTTGTAGCATTTTTAATTGCTTCTCTGCCAATTATGGACAAATTAATATTTAAACTTTGTAGCGCTTTGAGAGAAATTGTTTACGGAATCCACCTCTTGGTGTTCAGTGCCCCCGTGCCTACAGCAATATCTATATTGGAATCTTTCGTCAAAGAAAATGAAAAATAATTAAAGATAAACACTGTTCTGTTTTAAAATATTTTATGGAAACAAATGCTGTTAATTGAACCGTAAATATTTCAAATATAGGCGTGATCCTTATTCTCAACAGCAGCCTGAAAAGCCATTACCAGACAGCATTTTTTCACCTGATACGGTTTATGTGCACGCAAAGATCTTGTATCATTTACTTCACTTGATCTTATTTTTGTCTTCTTCCTCTGCTTCACGCTGCCAACTCTTCTTGACCGACTTAGGTTGGCCGCCCTGAGACCCCGTTTCAGCGCGGCTCAGAAATCCACAGGCTGCTAACGCTAGCACATCAGGGCAGAGCCTGGGAAGACAAGAGACATTTGCAAAGATGAGTAACAAGAAGCAAATGGCGCCTCAAAGTCTCCCTTTAAAAATTCTTTAATGAGATACAGTGCATTTTTTTTTTCATTCTTTTCTTGGGTTAATGCCTAGTATGTACCAACCACTGGGCCACATTTTTAGGAAACATCTAAATCAAAAGTCAGAAGATTACACAGGGACATAAGAAAATCTTAAGATGGCAGGAGGCCAGGAAGCCCAGCTAGGCCTATCCTTTCCTCCAGTTAACAGTTGTTCTCCATAATATACTGTTTTTCTCCCCCTCTCTCTCCATATGCTTCTTGCTCTATTTGAAATCTGGTCAGATCGGTTGCATCTAGAGCAGCATCTGGTAGCTTATAATATATACCCTCTGGAAAAAAAAATGTATTACATTTGTACAGTGCAAGACCTCGCTGGAGCCGTGTCCCTCGTCCTCATATTTGACATTAGCTCTAATAACTGCAGCACTGCTCCCTGCGGTTCCCCCCAGAGCCCTTGGCAGCTCCACCAGGTCCCCTCTTAATCTTTTCTCTTTGCGAGGGATACAGACCTAGTTTCACTAAGCATTTTGGAGTCTCCAGTCTCAAAGTCATTATGGGACTTTGTTGTACTATTTCCATTTCTGCAATATCCCTTCCGTAATTAGGTAATCAAGACTGTGCATCTTTCCCATGTGGCCTTTTGAGATCGATTTTATTTATCAATTTATTTATCTCCTCTTACACATTTTAAAAATTCTGGTTGCAGTACCATCAGCTGGGCACATTGCTAGTCTTCACAGCTGTCTGCTTGCCATCATAATTTCCTTTTTCCTCTTGCCCATCACTCATTTGCTTCTTGTGTCTGAATTTTTTTGCTGTTCATATTAATACAGGATGTTACAAGTGCTTGAATGCATGGTGGATTTCATGAATAGTCTCCTATAGACACCAACAGCAGCATGGCAGGGACTGACATGTGGGTGAAGGGGTTGGTGGTACTGGTTTAACGTGATTGCTTTTGGACAGGGATAGTCCCTGGTTATGGGGTTAGAAGATACCTCATCCAGAGAAGTCCTGCCACTGTTTTTGGATGTCAGCAAAACCAGGCTGGAGATGCAACACGCTGCTGTACAGCTGATTTCACATGGACAGGGGTTGCCAAGATTATATTTACACCATAAAGATCTTTCCCAAGGCAGTTGACAATAGCCTGGACTGTGGTGCAGCAGTAAAAGTCTCACTTCTTTTTTCCACTACAGTAAAATTATTGCCTTTGACTTATAAACACCTATCTGTAGATCCAGGTTTTTCCTATCAACTATAAAACAACACTCTTAAACCCTTTCCTTCATTACTCCTTGGAGCAATACAACTGGTAGATGATAAAAAGTTCTATTTGTTTCCACACCTATTATAATCTTATACCCACCATCACCTTTTGGTTTTCCATAGTCTCTGCCCATTGTGGGCTGACCCTTTCTACTCCAGAGATTAGGGTCCAGCTCAAGCTCTAGTTTGATAACAAACTTCCTGTCTGTGCCTGTCCTTCCTGCTGCTCAAGCCTGAAACTGTGAAAACCACCAAGTTCTGGCCCACGCGTGGCTGCATGGCTCCTGGGAACACCTGTGGAGATGGCATTGCTGCACCAGGTCACTCTGGGCCACCCTCAGCCCTCATGGCACCCACCAGGCCATGGCACATAGCCTTGGGATAAAGGGAGATTGAAAATATACAGGAGTCCCTCTCCTGCAGGCCCTGATGCATTTTACTGATGAGACACAAAAACTTGGGGCCAGTAACAAAATACTGCTGGGTATTGATGCCCTTTTTAAATGTTATCATTTTAAGCCTTTCTCTCCCTGTTTCCAAAGTGAGATAGTGAATAAGAGGAGTCTTGGCAGCACCAACAAATGCTCCAAACATAACCAGATAGTTCTGAGGCTTTTAACAGTTTGATTTCTTGTTAG
This sequence comes from Motacilla alba alba, assembly GCF_015832195.1. Lineage (NCBI taxonomy): Eukaryota > Metazoa > Chordata > Aves > Passeriformes > Motacillidae > Motacilla > Motacilla alba. The sequence goes on from NC_052022.1 coordinate 8,865,464, forward strand.
CTTTTATCATTGCTCCTCTGGTGTTTCATGCTTCTTCTCATGGTGGACTGAATCAGAGCCCCATACACTGCAATACCCTTGAAGGAGGATCCACTCAAAAACGCCCACTCTTATGAAATTTTCAGTCTTCACTTGTTGACCCATGAGATTTAAACAACTGCATTTTATAAGGACAAAATAAATTGAGTCCAGACTTCACAATATTTTAAATCCCCTTATAGTGGCTTCAATGTTTGTTAGTTCTTCCGATTTTAGCTTTCTGTGTGTTACAAACCCCATCTTCTGGCAGTTTATCAGGTGCCTCCAGTATTGGTTTCAAAATAGATATTAAATACTGCTCTCTCACCTTGTAGCTGCAGTCATTTCCAAATGTAGTGAACAGCTTTTCTGCTTTCCAGACGTCAAAGATTATACGCTGAGAATAAATTACTCAGCTGGGTGCGTTGTTTGTAGGCAAACCCAGGCAGTGACAGTATCACTAGCTCCTGTGTTTAAAAGCATGTAAAACACTTTCTCTTTTTCTGTGCTTTACATTGTGGCTCAGATACGTTCCTGCACAAACAAGGATGCTGGTAAAGATGTCCTGAGGTATCACAGCCATCAGCTCATTTCCTCACCCTTCATGCTGTGGATGAAATTCCTGGCATGGGAGCAGGAGTCTTGTAGGGGTGGGGTGCTCCAGAAGACATGGGGGACATCTCACTGCCACCCCAGGCTGAGGTATTGTCCCCATTTCATTCCCCTGAGCACTTTTGGAGTGGTATTTCACCGATCACAACAACTTAGATTCTTTTTTCCTCTTCCCCCTCCCCCCCCCAAAGAAAACTATCATGCTTGCCAAGTATCACTTAATGTTTCCAGCATCAGACAGATTTCTGAGATTTCCTTTTATTTTTTTATTTATTTTTATTTTCCCTGTTGTAATTTCTTGTCACAAGGCCCACATTGGCCACTGCCAACAGTGCACAGCACTGCTGTCCTTCAATGTCAACACTGTATTTCCTCTCAATTGCCAAAGTCCACAGGACTATTCACAAACCAAACTAGAAACCAGGCCAGAGATTCTTTTATCTTCCCTTTCCACACCCCAGGCTTCCTAGGATGCTTCCATACAAATGTTCCCAAACTGTGAATTTTGACCTAAAGTTGAAAACAATTTTGTCAAGAGTTGAAATTTGGCTTGGACAGAAGGAGCACAGTTCATAAATACCACATCCATTTGTTGAGGACCAAAAACTATATCTGAATTAACATAACTAGTCACAAAATATCTCAGATCTCTTTAACCATCAAAATTTTAGGCTCCAAGTCTGCAAGAGTGTTTCTATAGACAATAGATAGGTACATGCAAAGGAATTCACATCTTCTTCATCCTCAGAGGATGAAGCACTTTTTTTGAAACACTGATTTCTATTGTTTGGTAACACAAGGAGCTCAAAAGACAAGTTTAGGTATATTCATAACTTTTAGCTACAGCAAATATCTTGCTATGGACGACTCACAAATCATCCATAATTCAAATACATTTCCAGAAACAATTTGTCTAACCATTTTGACAGAATGAATTTGAAGGGAGAAAAAATCTGCTTGCAGGCAAACTGCAAGCATAAAAGATGACTACATTCCTTTAATTAAAAAATCAGTGTAAATAGTACTCTTGTTGATATTAAGTACATTTGCGAAGCAGAAGTAGCTTAAATCAAAACTTACATATAATAAATACAGGAACAGGTTTCTCACTGTGCATATGATGCCTTCATTATCTCTAAGTATTAAACTGATTATTCATCTTTGGGTAGAAAGCATTGGAGAACAGTTGTTTTTATTTTAATGCACTCTAAAAGTCAAGAAACAAGATTTTTCTTCTCCTGCTTTGTTTTACTTTCTGACTATTCATGAGTCCTTTGGATATTCTTGATTCTGCCAATACCTGAGACAACCTCCCAGCACAGGAGTGGGGCAGAGGATGCATGCTCATTTCCTCTAGCTCTGTCCTGTAATAGCTGTGATTCTCCATTGCTTCAACATCTGCAGCAGATCAGCAGAACAGAACCGACTGTCATGATGTGCTGCACCTTCCCTGAGAGGTCAGGCATAGCAATAAAGAAACTCCCTCTCTTCAAAGTTTCCTATTTGTAAGTGTTCCCCGCATTTCTTGAGGACACAAACTCTTTTTCCAGGTCTCTCATCTCAGCACTCATCCGCGGTAACTCAGCTTCTTGGAGAAGGATCAGAACATTTTCAGGGCCAGAAAAAGGTCTGCCCTTTTTCAGTCCTTCCCTTTGCAGTTCAGCCTAAGCAGAAACCCAGTATTGCACTGCTGTCGTGTAAATGCCTTGACTTATCTTAAATTTAGAGCAAAGGGATCCATTAAAGGTTTGTGGCTTCAACATTCAGTATCAGTTTGTTCTCATTCATATGAATACTGGAGGTGTGAGGAGAGAAATCCCTTGAAATAAAGAGTGTCCCAAGTGGTGTCTCAAAAATAGATGCTGCCATTTTTATTAGCAAACTACAGAAGAAAAGGCAGTAATAAAAAAAGTTTAGAAAAATCACTCAGGTCATCAAATACTATTGAGAAATCTGCTAAGAGTGGTCTAAGCTTAAAATACAGATCTGAGTTTAAGATATTTTGAAATCTTACATGGCAGAACAAATTCTCTTTCTCACACTAGTGGCTGTCTCTGTCTGTCTGTCAGCTCAGAGTTCAATCACGTATTCACAATAAACTGTGGGTCAAGTCCTCGAATGTCTGTGTCTTATAGTCTTATTCTTGGCTGACAAGTGCTACATCTAAATCAGTGTATGGCATTAAGTTATAGCCTGAAAGCTGGAGTGGTAAGACCAGTTCAGATGATAAATTCTTCTTGCTCCCCCCCAACCTTCCACCTCGCTCAGGCCACTGTTACTCAAAGACACAACTTCCAGCATCGCTTATCTAATTGTAATTCTACAAGTGAAAGCACAGCTCAATAGTAATGCTGTGAGGGACTTACTTGGGCAAGGTCCTATCATCTGGCCTGAGTCAAAAGATTACACTCCAGTAATAGAAATTTATTCAGAGCAGAGATATCCTGGCATAATAAGACCATCTTGCTTCATGTAATTATAATTCATGCACCCAGAGACAGCTGTCCATCAGATATATTGTATTAGCTAGCTTTGATTTCTATAATGAGTTTTATTAGTATATTTATGAGGAAGAACAGTGGCATATAAAGAAGTTATGAATAAGTTATTATGTGTGCACAACCAACATTTGGGATCTTCTAAGTCTTGCAGAGAAGCTAAAGTCTGAACGGATAGAGATGCTGAAATACTCCCAAAACATGATCCATGAAGACCTATTTCATAATATACGGCATCAACACTACCCATTGTTTTGTTTCACAGCCATAAAATCATTCCATTTATGCAAGCAAGAAATCTAAAGGGGTCTTAAAAATCAAAGTTGTAAACAAGAATGTCAAGTTATAATTTCTCTTTAATATTAAAATATTGTGATATAAAAGGAACTTTTTTTGAATGTGTGAACTGGTACTGTTGGCCCTAGTTTCCCATATTCAGAAGCATTCAGGCTGTACTAGATGAGATACATTGAATTTAGAGATGAGATGTTTCAAGAGATGACTGTTGATTCTTCCAGCAAAAATGGCGGAAAAGGATGGAAATGTGGGACCAAAGTGAAAGTCACTGTTTATGGAGATGAAGAGAAAGTATCAGCAGGAAGTTATGCAATGAAACAATGCAGAGCAAGGAAAAGGGAGCAAGCACAGTCTCAGCAGCTCTGGAGACACGTATCAATGGAGACAGTGTTCTCCAGGTCCAAACATAAACACAGAATCATTACAAAATTGATTAGATAGATAACTACAGTTAACAGCTTTGAAGCCTGAAGTGAGACAGCTGATTGTGAAAATGTTTTTCCTGTAACAGGACAGGCTCAGGACTATACCTGCTGGTATCTGTAACCCTCCATCTGTTCCTCCTCAAAAGTTTCACAGCGCTGCCTTCTGCAAAGATAAATTGTCCACCCCCTGTTCCTCAGGTCCTCAGGCCATGCCCACACCATCCTTGTCACACTGGTAGATTTGGGAGACTTCAGACAACTGAAGACAGATGTTTCAAGATCAAGGGGAATATTAACTCCCATGCCAGCACTTCCTGGTAAAGAGGGTCCTGTTACCCAATTGTACCTCATCAAAGCAGTTTGACCAAATCCATCAGGTTTCCTCAGGGACCAGACAAAAGACCAGATCTCTTGTGTCACTGAAGACCGGACCACACACTACCAAACTTCAGCTTTTTAAATTGCACAATCAAGGCCAATGCAGTACTTTCTGCATGAAATGTTATTGGCTAGGCCACCACATCACACGTTCTTCACAAACCCTGGTGAGATAAAAAGATTGATCCTCATAAAAATTCTCTTTTTAAAGTGACAAATATATAGGCAATCAAAGCAAGGTGTGATGAATAAGAGGGGACTTGCCATGCACAAGTAATAAGAACAGATGGGTGCTTCAAAAGCCCAAAACCTCTTCTGTGTCCCCTAAATAGTCTCACCTAAGCATGAAAAAGGACCAGGTAAAAGTCTTCAGCTGAGCTGCAAAATTAGCCATCCTCCCCTGGGTCTACCCACACTGACAAGTCCACCTACCACCCCTTCTAACTGTGTCTGTGCATCCAGCACCATATTTTGCTGCCATGAGCTGATCATGTTCACTGTGGTGATAGCTGAGGGTGACATGTCCAGTCATATTCAGATCTTAGAACTCATTTCTGCCTTGCTGGCCAAAAATGCCATAAAGACTGAAGAAGAATTTAGCATGCAAGAGCAGCTCTGTGTCACCACTATAGTTCAGGTTAGCCTGTCAGTGTCAGGGAGAAACGAAGCAGAGTCAAAAGCTATCCAATTATTTTGCTACAATCTTCTCAAAAGTCTTCCTTAAAGCTGAGACTTCTCAAGGAGGCAGGAAAAGTTGGTTAGAAAGACTTTAACAACTGCTTCTTCCAAAGAAAACATTAAGTTGCTGGCATGTGTTGGGTCCTACATGATACCTGCACATGAGAGCTCAGAGGAGTCTCAGAGTCCCAAGTATTGCCTGACCTCCTGCAGGACCTACAGTCTGAAATGGCAGCAAAGACTGCATTTGATCTTCATGAACTTATTCCACTTCCAGAAAGAAAGTAAAAGCCAGTGTGGTGCTGAATGATCCTGTCAGGACAGTAATTGGAAAAATCCCCACAGTAAGAGAAGCTCAACTGTCACAGTTTGTGAAGAGCCTTGATGAGCCAGGTTGTTTACTGCTCACAAGCCTTGTGCTATTCACGACTTGGCTGACACTCTGCTGAGGGGCATGGCAGCCCTTCTTGGCCTCGTTCCTAAGCACAACGTATTGTTTCCAGAGCCCTTTGTGCTACTATCACTCCAATTAGGAGCTAGAGTGCCTTCACAAATGTTCTGTCCTCCCACTTTGTCAGACAGAGATGATCTGAATACCACAAAAAGTTTTGAGAAGGGGAAAATTGCAGACGAGGGCATTTAGGGATCATAATGGCAATGAGCGGCAAGAAGAGATGATTACAGAACTTCATAAATTTTAATCAAAATATCAAAAGAGGGTTCTGTCAGTGCAAAGATACCCTTCTCCTAATGGGACAACAAACTAAAGCAGTAGCTTTATAACATCCTTTGATGCCCTAGGATAGCAGGACCCCCGGAGTTGACTGTTGTGTCCCACAATAGTTCATTAGTATTGAAATTCCTAATTCCCTTTATTGGATCTGAGTTTTGGCTTCTAAGGTCTGACCCCTGAAGAGCCAGAAACTTCAGTCTGCTCTTCGCTACACATTTCCTCATTTTGAGCATTTAACTCCACACTTTTACAAATACCACGCGCCTTTGCCACAGTGAAGAGAAAAGAATAACCTGTTATCTTTTAGCAAGATATTCTTAGTATTGCTCAGGCAAAGACCTCTTCCACCAAATCATCCCTCACATCGCTGTTCTCTTGTAACTGTGGGAAAATATGTCTATATTAGAGCTGAAAACTAAAGACAGGAGGATGAAGTTTACATCTTCTCCTTCTGGCCATGCATTTGATTCAAAATTTTGTGACATACTCTTCAAGTACCTGCCTAGAAACAAATATCAGCACAAGCCCACCAGTCTAACCAGCCACTCAGTCCTTGCATGCTGTTTACTTTTGCCTCACATTTCACAATCCACCATCTCATGGAAACTCACAAAGAAAGCCACTGAATTAAAAAAAAAAGTGAAGTTATTAATTTACCTTCCTTTTTTTTTTTTTTTTTTTTTTTTTTTTAATATACAAGCCCTCAATCCCAGACAAAGAAAGAATAAGGAACCCTACTCATATGTCCCTTAAAACCAGGACAATGTAGTGCACTTAGAAGAGAAGATGAGAAAGGGAAGAGTTAACTGGGTTTATAATTGTTTCCAGAGAGCAATTATTCAGTCCCTAAAAATGCTGGTAGAAGAAAATGGAAAATGAACATGGTCCCAAAAGACAAATGATTAATATTTAGGGAAGGACTATAGCAGGGTTTGCTCCAAAAGAAATGGAAAAGAGCATTTTAATGAGATCGGTATTCAGACTGTACAAACTCATTAGATTTGGGTTTTGCCATCTCATAAAAAAAAATGAAGGATGTTTTGAAGGCAGGTTTCATGCTTGCATTCCCTTTCCCACCACGGGTGTCTCTGAGGAGGTGCCCACCAAGCGTCAGCAGCCCTGGTAGCCTCGCAATGCCAAAGCAGAAACACAACCTGGAGCAAGAGCCAGGCAAATAACTGGGAACCAAACATGCAGCTGATTAATGCTGCCAGAGAATTTTTATAGAGAATGCTGTTTTTCTTTCATTTTCCTTTCCCTGTGCAGCTTTCCTCAGAGCAATATCTGTGAGTAATCTCCCGTCTCCAGCTGATCAGGGTGCAGCTCCCTGCGTGCAGCTAATATTGGCACGGTGACATTTCGGCTGTTTTCGGTGGACACGAGCAGGTGCAAAGCAGGACCCGTGGGAGCAGCACAGCCTGGCCCTGCAAGGAGGATGTGGAGGTGCTGGGGAGAGTTCCTGGCCACACCACTGCCTGCCTTCGGCCAGGACCGATGGCTGCTGCCCGTGCCGCGTACATCGGCTTCCATGTTTAATAAAGTTGTGGACTATTAGGTTCACCACAGCACGGCTCCCAGTTTTATTTCCCAAGGGTTCATAGCAACAGTAACACACAGTAGTTATAATGTGTCATAAAATAAATATTAGTAAAAGCACATGTGAGTCTCCCCCAGTTTGGAATTTGCTTGGCATCACACGTCCCCTAAAGCACGCCTCCAAAAGCCAAAGTTGTCTGCTGCTGGAGGAGGTTTGTTTGTTTGCCTCAGTTTTGTTTTTTCCCTCAGATGGCTGGACTTACACCACTGTCACAGCTAATAAAGGTACAGCACTGGTACAGCACTACCTTGTGCCTTGCCCTAATCACATTGCTCTTGAAATTAAGCCTGTCAGTGCTTCAGCTGTAAACCTGTATTGCAAGAGCTTAATAACTCCGCTGTGAACAGAAGAAAATTACTTCTAGACTCAAACCCAGAGTGCAAGACTTCTGCCTATGGGGCGACATTTTATTTGTTGCTGGGAATATAAACAGCGCGCCCAGAATGGTTAAAAGGATCAAATAAATAATGGGTAAATTGATCAAATAAATAATAGTTAAATTGATCAAACAAATAATGGTTAAATAGATCAAATACATGGACAGAAACACAATGCGCGTGTGCAGCACACACACGCTGGCAAATGTGCACACATTACACATGTGTAAGTAACCTCATGTGATATATTTTACAAGTTCTGCTTGCACAGGGAAGAAATAAAACCATCTTCTAACTCCTTCCCATCCATTTCCTCAATTTTAGACAAATCTCAGCCTCTACTTCTTCTTTGAGTGCTTTTTCCCTTTCCTCGAGAATGACAAATTTACACTCAACCACCCCACAACATGCTGGCCTGAAGCTGAGGCACCCAAGGTAAAACTCCATCCTAGAGCAGTAGCCAGATTCTTATGTATCAAAATGTCCCACCTTTGAAGTTGAGTCTTAACAATGTCTTGCAGGAAAGCCCCAGGGCAGAGCCTTTCTCTGCCACCGGTTTCTTGTACTACTTTGAGCAAATCATTTAACTCTCCTGTTCCTCAGCTCCACTGCTGAAAAATGGGAATAATTAAATTGCTCTACTTCATCAAACACCTGTAATGATAAATACAATACAAAATGTGCTGAAGATTACCTGCTGGACAGAGAGATACAGAGCTAGAAAGGGGAGACTTGTACCCCTCTAAATTCATGGCATTTTGAAGTCCAGAAGTTCCGTTCCAAACCAGTTTTAAAGTTTGTTTTCTTGAAAATAAGGTGATCAAATAGATTTTTCTATTCAAACACTACATTTTTTCTTTTATATTTTCTCTTTTTTAATTTATTTTATGTTAAAATATTAATATAAACTCTGTATGTGGTACAGCATACAACTTTGACCACACATTTGGGATGGCCATGCTGGAGCTGATGGGGCTCCTGCAGTGACTTTGAAGAGCACACCTGGAGACGTTTTGCTCTGTCAGGTCAAGATTATCCTTCCTGAAGACCTGCACTCCTGATTCAGATACTAAGTCACATTAAAGTTTTCCAGCCTCATAAGGAGTGGCAGGAAATAACTGCCTGTGGCTCATGACACCCCACGACGTCTGCCTTCACCCTCATCCTCACGTCACCAGGGAGGCTCTGGTCCCAGAGCACTAGGAAGGGAAGGGGAGGCATCATGCAACAGGGTACAGGCCTGGAAGTTCTCCCTGTCCCTTAGATGGCTCCTGCACCAGGAGATGACCCTCTCAGTGACCAGAGCTGTGGGAGTGAAACTGTAGGTGCAAGACAGCCTGGGGAAATGGGCACTTCCAGGGGCAAAGGATCTCTCTGTGGAAAATGCAGGTGGAGTTCGGTAACGCTGCAGCAGATGCCACAGACAAAGGGAAGGAAAATGGCCAGTGCTGGATTAAAAAGAAATTAAACACAGCATCAGCATATGGTGTAGTTGAGCTCACAGGAGTGACCACCACAAAGGGATGAGCTGTCCCAGCAGTCACCAGTTCAGATTTTACCACCAAACCTTCCCCCCTTTGCCTCACCTCCTTTTCTGTGCGGCCTCTACTCAAACTCTGAGCCTAGGGAGAACTCACAGCATGTATCTACCACTGCTGTGTACGAATCCTCCCTCCCTCCATCACCAGCTCCCTTTGGGACCCCATGCTAAAAGCAATAATGTTGGGATCAGCCAGAAAGGGTTCCCACAGCTCCCTCAGCTCCATTTTCGTTGAGGACAGCCACAGCAGAGCTGTGTGGTCCTATGGTGCCCATGGACTGACAGGCCTGTGTTTGCCATGTATGGGGCACCAGCTGGGACAGCCTGGGGTGCCAGGGCAGGGGCTCCCAGGAGCTGGCTCCTACGAGTCCTCCACCCATCAATCTTAGAGCAGTATGCCGTCATGGATAAACAGCAGCTGTTGCAGTAAGCTCATCAGATAACAGGCACATATATTAAAGTACCTTTAGCACACTTACTAAAACATATATTTAGCTAGGGAAAATAATCTCGCCCTGCCTATAAAAGTCAAAGTTTGCCTTTATAAATAACTCCTGGAACCCTGCACGCGTCTCAGGAAATGGCAACGGTGTGCATGCTCAGCCTCCTGCCCTGAAAAGATCTCTGAATAAAATATAAACACACTGAAATATAAAGAACAGTTTGGTGAAGATAATGAAATCTAGTGGAGCCAGTAATTTACTCTGTAAATCATATAGCTACTTCTTCCTTGCAGTTGCCTGCCCTGATTTACATCATGAACTTTATATCCGAGCTTCTCCCCGCCTTATTGCAAGCATGGGAGCACAGAGCAGAGCATCTGTGTGTCTTTGTGGCTGGTAAAAAGCATTTATTTGTCCTTGTGAAATGTCCCGCTCTAAATATGCCACGTTGGCTTGACACACTTGTTGTTTCTCCAGTCTACTCTCAGAACCCAGGTCTTCCTGAGAAGGGAAGGAAAAGCAAACAACCTAAAATGCCTGTTTGGCACCCATTCTTGTCACAGCAGCTGGGGTTGGGGACGATCTGAGCGCTGTGCTGGTACCTGTTACAGGGAGCTGCGCGTGGCACCCCAAATCTCCCCTCTCTCCCCGCTGGCAGTCTCCAGCATCATGTGGCCCCTTCCTATTTTATTCATGGCATAAACCTCTTCCCATTAGCATGCAAAGGCTTTGAACTTTGGAGTTTTCCAATACTGCACAGAATATCTTGAAAAGGGGCTGGAAATAATTGGGTGCTATCGCTTCCCTAACACCGCCGCGTGCGCGCGAGCGTGCGGAAATCCCGAGTGGCACCGAGCACCCAGGGGCAGGCAGCGAGCCCCGAGAGCCACAGAGCTGCTGCACAGGGCATGGCCCCAGCCTCATCCCTTATTCGCGGCTCTCCTTTAAGTCTCACCACTCCGAGGTGAGGCTGAATCTCTGTGAATTCAAGTGGATTTCTCTCCTAGTGTGTGCCTGCACGTTAGGGAGGCGTACTGTGCTTAGGCATCGCTCTGCCTGGCTCTGCGCAGGAATAGAGACTGCAGGGAAAAAATTACATCTACATGAGTCTTTATGATGTGTGTTCCTTCAGTATTAAGATCTCTTCAGGCCTTGTATATCCGGTAATATTGCTCTCATTTTAAATTCTTCTAGTAATAATTTTAAGAGAAAATTCTTTGTGACAACTGCTGTTGATTTAAAACTAATGTTTAGCCAGTAATGGGTAATTGTATTAGACTAAAAAAAGCTGCTGTAAAGTCGACCCCAGTCTGATTTTTAATTTACTGCATCATCAGCTACTTTTATGATACTATTTAATCTGCTGAAATAAAACTATTGCTCTATGAATATCTCTAACATTCAAGAAAAATTGTTTTTAGCTGTTCTGCTCTTGGGGCTGAGGACTTGCTAATTATTATATTAATAACTCCCGTGAATACATTTATTTATATTTGTTTTAGTTGACACAATACTCAGAGAAGTAGCATGTTCTATTTCACTACAAACTCCCTTTTAACTGATAAATAAGGAAAGGGAAAATGCCCATCACGACTTTGCAGATGTTGGGAGTTCACAAAATGCCTTCTGCATTTCCATGGGGCAGGAAGAGGGCAGGGGAGAAGCAAAAAAACTTCCCTGTTTGTTTTTTTTTTTTTCATAAGAACCTGCATCTCCCTCCGCCGGGATCGTGCTCACAGCTGCACTCAGCACAGCAACTGCAGCAGCAGGCAGGGCTGCTCCCACCACGAGCCTGGCTGGCATTTCCAGGACCCTTTCCCAGCCCGTGGCAGCCCAGGGGCCTGATCCTGCTCTCTCCTCCCCAGAGCTGTACCCCTGATGTGGCAGCTGTGGCACAGCCATAGGTTTGCCTCTTCCAGAGTTAAGAAATCAGCCCCACAGGGCTTGTTCCAGCCCCCCAGAACTGACAGACCCCCAGTGAATCCAGAGGGCTATGGATGGGTCCCCACAGCTCTGCATGGGTACAAAAGAAGCTCGTGAACTACCTTTACACAAATCATAAAAACTAACCTTACAATAAGGCGTTTTTATGTTTTTCTGCTTATTAACATTCTGCTGAAATAGCGTGCAGCAGGGTCATGCAAAACAGCTTTCTGTCTATGCCCAGCACCAGCAATCTTCTCAAAACAATACACCACCAGATTAAAACAGCATCGAAAATCTCTGCCTCAGAGATGGGAAAGAAATCTTCATTAGGAAAAATAAGTTTATCACAACAAATAACCTGCACTAGTAAAAAAGGGATTTTTTTTTTTAATTTGCTACTCTTTTTAATAAACGGTGGGCTCTTGTAAAGATTACCTAGAAGATAAATTGGTCTGTGGGAAGAAAAACGACTTGGGGTGTAACCAAAAATGTGCATCTGTGGCACATGAGCTGCCGATTTTTAACGTTACCAGTACATTTACATTGTAGCTTTAGGTTTATTTACCCTGATAAATACTTGATTACCTGCCTGCAACAACTGCGGGAGAAGGCTGTTGTCAAATCCATTATAATATGATCAAGTAATGGTTACAAGATAAAGTAAGGTAAAACAAATAATTCTTAATGCTGCGCAACCACCTATTATTTTATCCAAACAACTTCTGTTATCTCCTTATGGTCGAATGCCTATTCCCTAGAAAGAGAGAATAAGTCTCTTTTTACCTCAGTAATTAGCTTGTTTGAAAGCTCCCACAAATTCTTCCTATCATAAATTTTGCATTGCTTCATGCACAATAATGCACATAAAATTAAATAAACAATTTAATTAATTTAATTAAAATTAAATATTAAACATATTGTGTATAAGAAGCCCATGTCTGTGATTTAATTGGGCAGGAGTACCCAAAGCAGTTTGGGTAACAGTGAAAAATAATTAAAAACAACAAGTACGGTAGCCTCTGGGTACGAAGAGTAGTTGGGAGCTTTCTCCTGAGAAAGGTTTATTTAATTAAAACCAAACTAATCTTTGCAAAACACTTGATAAGCATTTCATAATACAAATCATAATCCAAAAATTAAGCTTATACTTCGTCTACATGATACTGGAAAATAATATTAAATAATTCAATTGTGCCATGAGCTACTTCCCCAGCACACACAGAATAATTCAGCAGACAGCATGTTTACCACCTTTAAATTTTCAGTAACATTTAGTTCATCGAGATAAATATTAGTAAATTATATGAAGGCATAATGGATCTGTAAGCGGTAAGGCTGAGAATTAATGCTTTATTTAGACTGTTTATTGCTTCTTGTAGATATTTTGCCAGACAAGGAAAGCACAGCTAACTCAGAGGGCGAGCTGTGCCTGTGTTGGCAGGTAAGCCATTTGGCTGTGTTCACATTTTCTAACCTATTCTTCGACACCTTTCCTTCATAATAGAGAATATTATTTCCAGGATCCCATATAACTGAAGGAGGAATAGATTATTTATAGGATGGTGTCTCTATCTATACTTCATGTTGCCAAATGCTTGTATTTCTATACTGTTCAGTGATCATTTCAGCTCCCTGAAAAACTTGGATCCTGCCCAAGGTCGCAAACTATCTGCCTGGACATCAAACAGTCTGCCTTGCACAAGCCCTCACAACCTGGATTGCAAATGCTGACAGGCTTTATAGGTCATTTCAAAAACAAATGCTTCATTTTAACACCTTAGACTGCGGCAGCTCCTACAACAAGCTGCTGATGCCAAGTGGCTTTTTCAAAAGTGAATGTATCCAAAGAGATCCTAATTGACACTTTCGGGCAAGTGCCCAGCATAACTGAATATTACTCAGGTTTCTGGAGAGCAGTTTTAAAGTGACCATATAATTTAAGTGACCTTTGAATATAATTTAAAGTGCTACTGTAAAGCCCGGTTCCTCTCCCACTGAATGGGCTCCATCAATGGGGAAACTCCCATTGATGTTAATGAGGGCAGGAGCGGGTACTTCCCCACCGGCTCCCATTGAATTATCCAGGTTTTTTGTTGGTTTTCTTTTTTTTTCTTTTTTTTTTTTCTTTTTTTTTTTTTTTTTTTTTTTGTGAAAGCTTTTTTTTTTGATACATTCCTGGGAAGATCCTGTTAACTGACTTGGAGTTACTTTGGTTCATATCATACCCACAGCTTTTTAGCAGAGAATCCAGTGATTTAACAGAGATTTCTGTCGAGCAGGGGTACAATAGAGCCCTTTACAGGGTGTGGGAATTTCCCGCATGTTGATTAACTTCATACTGTAAAAGACCGTAGGCCAAATCCCTCAGTCCTCACGCAGACAAAAGTCCACATTGACTTATCTGAAATCTGCCTGCAAACGCTCATTAAAGTCAATGGCGTTTTGCTTTGCTGAGGGCCGGGGATTTGGCCCGCTGGTTGTCTTTGCGATTGGGCATCGCCAGGAGAAGGGGATTACCCCAGCCCCGAGCCTGCCTTGCCCCAGACCCGGGGCACTGCCTTCCCCTCAGCCCCAAAAGCCCGTGGCAGAGCCCCACTCTCGGTGCCAGCCCCATGCTACAGCGTGGGGTGCTGAGGGATGCCCAGCACCGGCCTTGGGCCACCACCCTGATGTCTCCATGAAGCCACCCCCAGTGGCAGGGTGTTAGCCACTGACCCACAGGGCTCCTGTCCTCCCCACTGCAGCTACTGGCCAAAAACAGACTGCCCTACGTCCCTTCTGGGACAAGGCAGCCAGTATTTTAGAACTACCCTAGAGGAGGGTACATCTACCCAGAAAATAATAGAAATATAGCCAAAAAAAAAAAGTGGGCTGCTTTCTATTTGTTTGTTTTAGCTGCATCATAGCTCAGACCTTCCTTGCCATTGTGGTTCAATATTTACTGATCGAAAATATAGACTAGCTGCAAGTCACAGCATTTGCCAGGAAGAACTATTATCATCAGAAAGAAATGGGCATTAAAAGAACAGCTCTTCTATTTCCAGAATATAAAACAGACATTCAGAAGAACAAACAGAGCAGAGAAGAAATGACGGTCATTTGCAAGTAAAATATTACTAAACAATATAACATTGGATTAACTGTTTCATGTATTTATTGTGAAAGAATATATAGAACTTTACATGAGAAACTATCAGTACAAGCAAGAAACAATGCAGCCTTTTAAACAGCTTGCTTTTAAGTTTAATGCTTCTGCACGTAGAGCACACGAGCTTGCTCCCACTGAAGCCCACGCAACAGCTCCTGTTCAGTTCAAAGGGGCCAGGATCAGGCCCTGAGGTTTTCAACTTTTCTCCTGTAATGTCCCTTGCACCAATATTGCAGCCCCCTGCTCCGCTCCCCATGTGCTGGGGAGGTATTTCTGGTGAGGAACGTGCAGGACAGCCAAGAGGCACCATAAGATGCAATTTGGGAGGGGCTGATCCTGAAAACTGTGGAGGGACTTTTTCTTTTTCTACACACATTTAGAAAGGAGGGGACAGAGGGGCAGGATAAAGGAGGAAAAAAAAAAAAAAAAGAAAAAAAAAAAGCAGGCACATATTGAGTCCAGTCCTGCGTTTGACTGAAGCAAACCATTGAGCACAGTAGCGAGGGCTGACTGGACCGGACAAAACCTGACTCCGTTTATTGTCTTTTGTTGTGGTGTGTCAGGAATGCAGGAGCTGGAGTTATTCTGAATCAGGGCTGGCTCTGGGGATGGCTTTGTACTCTCAGGACCTGAGCACTGCTGAAAATTGGTGCAGCTCTGATCTCTGGCTTTAGAGACTTTTCTTCCTTCCAGGACTATTTGAAATGGTCATGTAACGATTTCAGTAACTCTGTGACAATTAATTTTGTGTATTTGTAAATAGTTTGCTACTCTCACATAAACTTAAATTGGATTCATTTTATACTCTCTTACCCAAAATACAGTTCAAAAGAAGGACTTCTAATAAATTTGATATGCAAGTCTGTTCTAGTACTTGTCTTAGTTTACCCAGAAATCATTCCAAATCATTTACTATTCAATGCATGCTTTAGCACTGACAAAAATTAGAACCAAGTTAATTCTATTATTTAACTAAATATTAAAGAGCTACTGGAATTCCTACACCACCATATTATTTTTTTAAACCCATCTGAACAGAAAATCCATTTAACCCACAAACATTTTCCTGTGACTTCTTCTAAATGAAAGAATCTTTGCAGAAACAGAAACATAAAAATTATTGCAGTGGTACAGTTGATGACAGCTTTCCTGGCAAACACAATAACTGCCTATTGAGATAATTAAGGCACCAGTGGAGATGCATAGGATAAAAATTGAGTTTAGGGCTGGATTAGTACAACCTTTACTGTGTGTGATGCAAAGGGTTGGGTCACATTTCTCATGAAGTTGTCTCCAAGTCCATCCTCTTTAATTTAATGCATAGGGAAGAGGCATATTTATTTTTAGTGATTGAACTTTCCCTTCAAGTTCACTCCATCCAAAACAAATAAAAACCCTAAGACTCTTGAATTGCTTGGAAACAGACCTTGAAGCCCTGATTTACTTTTAGCTTCATACACACAAAATTCCTGGTGATTTCAAGGATGATTTTGCCAGACATAAAAAAATGGTAAGTTCAATTCTCAGAGTCACTACTGCTGTACGTGAGGCTTTAGGAAGAATCCAAAATAAAGGAATCCCTAAAAAAATAAACAAAACCACAATGAAATTGGGCCCCTGATATGCATTAATAACAACAGTGATGTCACTCATGTTCAATCATTTACGTGTTCTCATAAATCATTTTTAATGATTTATTAGATATAAAGAGGAGCTTGAAGTGTGACAAGCCGCTGTAATTTTAAATAAAGCTTACAAGTAACTTTTCAAGCTTTGCAGGCTCAGGGTAGTAAAACCCACTGACTGAGCAATGTGTACCCAAGTACAAAAACCCTCAGCAGAGGTATAAAACTGCCTGAAAGGCAGAACTGGGTGCCCTTCACCCAGCATCAGCACTGCAGGGACTAATCTGGAGCTGGTGTAAGCCAGCATGCGAGGGAAGGGAACCCGTGCTGTGTGCATGCACCTTGTCACACAGCAGTGGCACCAGCAGGGCTCAACCACCTCAAACCAGCTCTCCATGCAGGACACTGCCTTCAAAGCAGTTCTGTGACGGATTTGGGGAGCAGCAAGGGGAGCACGCAGGAATTCAGGGCAGTGGTCAAGAGTTAGTGGATTAAAGAGGATCTGCAGGACCCTGAAGCTTTCTACAGCACCTTGGGTTTCACTCTTTTGGGGAAAAATCTTCCACCTTTGCCACTGAACTCCCTGGGAAGTTAGAGCTTGTTGCTGACTTGTGACTGACCACACTGCACAACCAGTTTACCAGGGCTCAGCAATCCCGCTGGGATCAGCGCTCAGGAATGTCCTCAGGTGGGAGGAGTAGATGCTTGGCACCGTGAACAGTAATTGTACCATCTCCTGGATATTCAGAAAGCTACAATATGCAAGGCAAAGAGGAATGCTCTACTTTCCTCTGGCA
This sequence comes from Motacilla alba alba, assembly GCF_015832195.1. Classification (NCBI taxonomy): domain Eukaryota; kingdom Metazoa; phylum Chordata; class Aves; order Passeriformes; family Motacillidae; genus Motacilla; species Motacilla alba. Next base: position 8,882,556 of record NC_052022.1, read on the forward strand.
TTGCTAGGTGCCTGTTATTTTTGCCAAGATTTATCCCACCTACAGCAATATTCAGGGCACTAGTCTATTGTTGTAGCTCAGGCTGAGCTGATGCTCATTTTTAAATTAAACCTCAGGTGAAAGCTGTGAATCCACACGTGCAGATGGTTTGTCTGTGCTTGCAATCCTGCACGCGTGCAACTTAGCACAGTGCAGCTCCTCTGACCTCTGGCTGCTGGGGTTTTATTCCTGACAGGCTAGATGTGAATAAAATCATATGGAATTGTGTTTTTACAGATCAGCCTTCTGAGTCCCATCCTGCTGCCATTGAAATCAATGGCAAAACTCCCAACTTCCCTAGTCATATCAGATTAGCTTTGTTCCACGGGCTGAAACAATCTAATAGATACCAGGTGTCCTCCACAGAGCTTGTGTGGTCTACAAGTAAGTGGAACATATTTTAAAAAGTCAAATATGAAACAGCTACATCACAGAACCTGTAATAACCTCCAACTGATATTATTATCTATGGAGGACATGATCAGTATCTAAAATGTGACTCATTATATATTTATATGATGCATCCTATAACAGACATTCTGGGGTAAATTCAGCTGCATGTTAAACCACTGCAGAAATGGATCCATATTTATGTCCATTTCCACAAGAAAGGAGGGTGTCGTGTGTTTTTACTTAAGGGAGGGAGCCTCAAACAACCTTACATTAATCCAGAAATCCACTTTAAATATATGACCCTGCATGTAAAAAGACCTATAGAAGTTAAAGGCTGCAAGCGAAACCAGTAGGTTTTTACTCTAACATCCCTTCTTGCTCATAGCTATGAACCTCCACCATGAAATTCCCTACCTGCTTTTCTGGAATTATGGACCTTCACCAGCTCCTCCCGTAGCATGGAGATCACAAAGTGCTATAAATGTCCAGATCTGAGCTGCACCAAGACATCCATCACTGCACAAAAGGTGTAGCTGGAAAACACACAAGGAATTTCCTTGTGCAATCTCCTGGTGTGTAGGTGGCCCAGGAAGCTTGCCTGGCTCAGGTGAAATTCTCAGTGCCCTGCTCTGCACCAACAGGGACAGAAGGAAATCACTCTGCCCACTCCACAGCCTGACCCTGGTTCACACCACCTGCAGAGAGGAGCCTCAGTGCAGCTCCTCCTTGTTTTGCTCACGGGACGACCAGCACTTCCAGGCAAGGCCCCACCACACTGGTACAGCCAGGTTAATCACTGAGAAACACTCAGATGGGGCAATCCCAAGCAAAAGATCAGACCCTTCTTGGGAGCAACAAAAAAAATATATTGGTCATTTTTCTAATCCAATTAAAGGTTCTCAGATGTACCAAGGTCTACCCTGGTTCCTTAGCCAGAAGGATCCACCTGGGACCAGTTCTTGGGGCTGTTTGTGTGCAGGTGCTCAAATCTGCTGCTCTGCTCTTGCCTTCCAATTCCATGCCTCAGGGGCAGATTCCATGGATGTCCCTGATTACAAAGTTGGCCTGGGGCTCTTGTGGGTATCTGGTGGATGGGGTGCCTGAGTCAGAAGGCTTCAAAACGCTTTCTACTTCCTTTCTGCTAGGGAATCTGGGGAAGCCTCACACCTCACAAGCCTCCCTCTTCTATCCAAACCACAGACCGCTGTCTCCTAAGGATTGACAGACAGCCTGGCACCTCCTCACCTGGTGTCCAGCTACTGCTCCTGCCCTGCAGGAGAAGAGCACTGCAATAACTGAGGTGTGATACTCCCAGGCAATATTCTAGGCAGCTGAGCCTGCCCGTGGAAAGGGCCAAGCTGACAGTGCTCTCCAGCAAAACTGCTGCTGGAGCCAGTGCTTGGCTCCTGAAGGAAGAGGAGTACACCTTTAATTTTTAAAGCAGCACCAGGAATATGTCAAACCCCATTAAAAAGGCATGATCCAATCAGTATTTCATTTGTATCTGAGTATCACATGCTATCTCTAGTCTTATCTTTCACCAGTCACCCTCTTTCATTATGGTCTCCTTAAGAGGCTTACATACTTGTATTTTCCAATAAAGATCTTGGAAAGTACATTCAAGGGTAGCTTATTTTAACATTCATCACATTTAACAAGACTTTTACCAGAGCAGAGAGAACGCGTAACTAATTGTTGGAAGATCTGGTCAAGTTTATTGTGACGGGTAACTGTCAGGCAATTATGATTTATTTATTCAGAGGGAGATAAGGCACGCATTGTTCTCTCAAAGGAAAAAAAAATGGGGCTGATCCTAAAGTTAATAATATTTCTCATGCCTTCTTCAATCTTTCCATAACTGAAGGCACCCACCAGAGTACAGTCCTCATTGGCTCCATTTGCTCCAAATTTGGGGTTTAAGCTCAACTTCTCCCCCAGCCTCTCCTGGGCCCGACGGGGCCATGCAGGTGCAGTTCCTCCTCCACCTATTTCTTAAAAGGTCTGTTGGCATGAGGGGACTCCTGAGAGAGCCGATGTCCCCACAGGGTCCCCGAGCCTCGCTCCCGCCGGGGGAAGCCTGTGATGGACGGGGGCAGGGTAACAAGTGGGGTCCTTTTCTTCTGGCAATCAAAGGAAGGGAGAGGAGATAAAAATGCCCCGTTACTGGCACTGCTTCTCGGGTCCCTGGGACATTTTCTCGAGGGGCAGCATGTCCTCGCAAACAGAGGCGTCTGGGAGCGGGTGGGGAGCGTCTCCATCGGCACTGGGAGGCACTGGGGACAGGAACCGGCCCCGCTACCGGCACATCCCTTTCCCACACCCCACCCGCGCCGAGGAAGAGCAGCGCCCGTGGCACCGCGGCAGCGCCCGGCGTCTGGCTGCCTTTACCTCTGGTGTGACCCCAATGAGAAGAAAAAAACAGAAAAAAAAAAAATAAACCAAAGCAAAAAAATCACCAAAAAGTGCCCTGGCCCGCCTGTACCCCTGGATCTCCCTGGAGCAGCGGCTCCTTCCCGTACTCGAGCCGAGCCCTGCGGCAGAGCGCGGGGGCAAAGCGGGGCTGCTCCCGGTGTCCGCCCCCGCCACCCCGCGGAGCCCCCACGCCTGCACCGCCCGCACCGGCACCGGCACCGGCACCGGCACCGGCACCGGCACCGGCACCGGCACCGGCACCGGCACCGGCACCGGCCCGGCCGAGGCCGCAGCGCCCCGGTTCCGCACCCCCTTGCCTCCTCAACCCCCCCGACGGCTCTGCTGCTGCCGCAGCTACCGAAGTTTTTATTCGCATCTTCGTTATCTCCAAACTGATCAAGTGGCCAAAAACAAACAAGAAAAGTCTTTTTAACGGAAGGATTGCTCACCTGATGCAGTAAGATCAGTTCTCAGAGCAAAGGACTTCTACTTCCAGTAAAATCTGGTTCCCCGACTTACTCAGCCGGAAGAGCGAGCACCATTAGCTGCTTTACATAGACTTTTTAAAGTCTGTGTCAAAGGCATTTGATGTAGAGCATAAAGATGCACCTTGCGCGCTTCTGTCAATAGCCATCCCGAGGCTGGGGCTCGGGTGCTACGTGTCCCACTCCCCAACAGAAGAAAAGTTAAGATTTTTTTTTTTCAACTCAACATTTATTACCTTTTCTAAAGTTTAAGCCCCTGGCCATTCGACAAAGCTTTTGCAAAACGGTTTTAGATTTAAAAGGAAACCGTTTGAGTTGTGTTTTGATCCGATCGCCGCTCTGCGTTTATTTCTTGTAAGACAAAAGTTACATCGAACTGGTTTCGCCGACAAGAAGTCGGAGCCCTGGGGCCGAGAGGTGTTCTGGGGGGTGCTCCCCGCTGCCAGGACCCTCTCCGGGAGCGGAGGGAGCTCCCCGCAGGGACCGCCCGCCGCCTCCCCCTGGGACTTCGGACGCGGCTGAGCGGCTCAGGGGCGGGAGGGTGACCGAGGCAAGGCCGGTCCCTACAGCCCCCACAGCCGCGACCGACTCCGGACAAATGATCGACGAGCTGAGCTCCTACCTCCGCTCAGTCACTTGCTAGCGCTGCCTCGGACCTTACCCGACGGGGAGGGAGAGGTGGGTGCTTGGCAGTATTCACTGTAAACCACTGCGCTATTCACTCGTTTAATTCCGGCGTGGCCTCGACCACCGCAAGGAAGTACGGAGGGAGCCCGGGGCCGGGGCCGGACCCCTGCCCTACCCCCGGCACCGTCGTCCGGCTCCCAGCGCCCTTTGGCGGGGTGGACGCGGCGCTCCGTGCCCGGGGGAAGCGCATCTGCCCCCGGCCGGAGGCGAGGCGAGAGCCCCCCGCACCCACGGCCCTCCAAGCAGAGGGGAGGGGAGCGAAGCTCTCTTGTAAAGCTCCCAGCCGTCGGAACCCGCAAGATAAACATCATTAGAAATCATTGTAATTGGGATTGTGAAATCTGACCTCTGACCCTCCGGGCTACGTGTCACAACCGTGTCTGCTTTGATTCCTCGAAAGGCGGCACAAAGGAACAAGTTCCGTGACAGGAGGCAGCGGGATCTGCGCCCCGACCGGAGGGGACCGACGGGGGGGACCACGCGTGGCCTTCCCCTCCTCCCCCGTGCCTCATTTGCATATGCAAATCAGCAGACCGCCGGACCGCGCCCTCCCGGGGGGTGGTCGTCGGGCCAGGGCCGGGGGCCTGGAACGATTGTACCCGATTCAAGGGGTGCCTTGGACGGAGAAATAAGCGTCGGTGCGTCCTTCCGCCAGCGGAGGGAGGACGGGGGTGCTGGGGGTTGTCTGTTGGGTGTTGACTGATATTCGCATCCCACAAAGGCGCGGCTGCCTCCCGAGAGCCGGGGTGTGGGGGAACAGACCCCCGAGGCACGCAGGAAGGAGGGGGAGGATAGCGCTTTGCCTCCAGGGCTTTTCCGCCTGGGCTAGCGGGTGCTCTTCCTGGCACTTGGGCTCCCCAGTCCCACCCATCCGTCCAGCCCTCCGCATTCCTCCCCGGCCGGGGGCCCGGTGCGTGTCCCTCGCCTCCCCCCGCCGCTCCGCGCACACCTGGTCCCTTCCCTACGGGGAGGATGTTGCGCCTTCTGCTCTTGTTTCTCAGCTCGGGCTGGTGCTGAGCCCCGGGTGAAGGTCTTCCCCCCCATTCCCCGCGGGCCTGTTTGCCCTCGGCACCCACAGGGGACCAAGGTCTCTTGTGGAGCCAGCGAGGACAGACCTGGACCTCGCCGGCCTGCACCGATTCACCAATATGCCCCGCTCAGCGGCTCTCCATGAGAAATCCTAAAAGCGTAATTACATTAAAAAGTCTCATTTGTTTAAATAATCCTCTTTAGGCTTCCTTTAATCTGCCCTATATTTCCCCCGTCGGCTTTATTCCTGACTTGTCCAGCCCGAATGAGTTTGGTTGGACAACCCGCGTCTGAGGAAACTCTTCATCTTCCTCTTCCTCTGGAGCCCCCAAGCCTTCGGGCACCCCCAGCACCCCGGAGCGGCTCCCGGCTGCAGGTAGGCAGCAGGTCCCGGGGTCTGGCGGCGGGGGGGAAAGCGGGAGGGGCCGGCAGCCCGGCTCGACCCCCGCCGAGAGCCAGCCTGGGCATCACCCGCGCCCCGCGGACAGCGGAAGCGAAGCGGGTCGGTGCCCTCTACCCTCGGCAGGTCCGGGCCAGATACGGCCCCGGGAATGCGCTCGGGGAGGATCGTTACTCGATTTTTAAGGAGAAATGCCATTTTTCGCCTCTACAGCTCCAGGGGAGTGCGAGACGGCGTGAATGGCAAAGGCAGAGGATTGAACTGAGACTGGAGCGGGCGGGAGTAGGGGAGCAACCTCCCTGTGTCCCCCCGACAGCGGCAAGTGAAGGGGGGCTTCGGGGGCAGTGTGAATGCGGCCCCCGAACTCTGCAGCTGCCCCGCCGGTCCGGGCAATCGCCGACCGCTTTCCCCGCGAGCGGTGGAACTCGCACTTTGAAGGACGGCTTTATTTTCCTCAGTGCGGAAGATTTGAGTTCACGTTCCAATCCCATCGGAGAAAAAAAAAAAAAAAAAAAAAAAAAAAAAGAGAGAGAGAGAGAGAGAGAGAGAGAGAAATGCACAACTTTAGATGGCGCTGTACAACATTTATTTAAGCCCTCCGAGTATTCCCGGCTTCCCGGCTCTTCGGCCGGCAGAGAGAAGAGCCCTTGGCGGGCAGAGGCGGGCTGGGCTGGGCGGGGATGGGATGGGGTGGGATACGCTGGGGGAGTTTGGAGTGGGATGAGGTATAGGAGGGGTCCTGCCCCACGGGCAACGGGCACGGAGGGCAGGGGCTCTCTCCCAGCCTGCGCCTCCATCCCCGGACGGTGATAACAAACCGCAGCTCTAAGCAGGAAAAGTTAAAAAGCACGAAAATGGCAGAAGCCATCATCCCCACTGCTCCCCTTCTCAAACAGACGGAAAACCCCTAATGCCTCCAACGGGACGAGGAGAGGGGAGCTGCAGGCTACGCCGACCGAGAGTGCTGCTGCTTGCCCCCTCCCCTCCCCCGGTCCCACTGACCTGGGCATGGCCTCGGCATCGCCCCATCCTCCGGGGAGATGCAGGAGAAAGGGTCCCCCGGCTCCAGCTCTGCTCGCTTGTCCTCTTCGCCCAGCCGGCTGCGGGCCTAGGGCAGGGATAGAGAGGAGCAGAAAGAAGGAAAGCCGACAGACAGCCTCGTGGAGGGGGACGGGCGGCTCTCCACCCGCCTCGGTGCCCGGTTCCAGCAGGGTCAGTGAGGAGGGGAATCCCGTCGCCTGCCGTCGGCTCGGCGGGGCCCCACGCAAGGCCCGCGTGGGCTCGGGCCTGGCGGTCCTCGACGGCTCGAGGACAAGGCCGTGGGCACGGCCCGGCCCCAGCCCGTCCGTGTCCCCCGGCCGGCACCAAGAGAGCCGACCCGGGACCGGGCACGGCCGGCTTTTCAGCGGGGCGGGCGGGAAAGCGGAGCGGGGCCGCAGCCCGGAGCTCCGCCGTGCCGCCGGCCCTCCGCCACCCCGCGCGTCCAAGCACTCGGCAAATGCGAGCCCGAGCCCCGCGAGAGGGAGCGGAGGCAGGCAGGGAGCGGCGCCGGGAGCGCTCCCGGGAGCGGTGGCGCAGCGCCCGGCGCCGGGTGCCGATCGCTCCGGTCCGATCCTCGGGAGAGGTCCTCGCTGGAAACAGCGCGGGAGCAGATCCTCTCGGAGAGAGGCAAGGAGCTGTCAGACAAATATCTCTCCAACACATCCCGGAGCCCTAAGCATCCAGACGATTTCAGGCAATTTTTCAGCAGGAACTTGTATCACCATTATTATGAGGTGGTTTTAATTTCTGGTTCAAAAGGGAGATGTGGGAGGTGAAGCACGACCGCAATTGCCAAAGAGAATTAATTCTTTTTAACGGGCAGAAAAATTAAAAATATTTTTTTAAAAATCGAAGGTCTAAGGGTTTTGAACAAGGGAGGAGTAGTTTAAAAATTGCTGCATCTATCGAAAGCAAAACCTAAATATGCCACTAAAATGGCACTATGTACACAGCATATGGTGTTTGTATATATACATTTATTTATTATATTTTTATGTATATATATATATATATATATGCAAACATCCATACACTAAAATAAAGAATTACAGCCAGCCTGGATCCTGAACACAGTCTACACTTTATTTCAGACTACAGATTTCTGAACATAATAAAATCTTTGGCTTGTAGCGGCGGGTTCAGTCTCGCAGTCTGTGGATCAGAATTTTTTTTTCCTCGGGAAAAAAAAAAGAGAGAGAGACAGAAATTCACACACACAAAAAAAAAATAAAACAAGATCAAACGACAGATGAGAAAAGTCCGACATTTACTGTAAAACAGGAGCAACGGACATGGGGGGGAAAGAAAAAAAAAGGAAAGCAAACAAAACGAACAAACGAACAAAAGAAAGGAGAAACAGAGAGAAGGGAAGAGAGAAACTGTCCAGCAAATAGAGATCGCTACACATATTTCTTACCTGAAATTAAATATATACAAGGTCATATGCTGTTTGGCTATATAGAGATAATTTTCTTAAGTGTTCATATTTTATTTTTTTTTTCTTAATCGGAGTCCTTATACTATGGATAGACAATAGATCTGCTTTTAAATCGCACCTGTCCGCCTCCCGGCCGGCGGGCCGGCGCCGCGGCGCAGGGCTGGGCTGGGGCCGCCCGCCTCACTCGCTCTCCTCTTTGTCCTGCACCGTGGTAGTGGAGTGGTTGTAGAGTCCCTGGGCCATGAGGTGCAGCGCCAGCCCGTTCTTAATGCCCGTCGCCTTCTTGATTTTGGCCCGTTTGTTCTGGAACCAGATCTTGATCTGGGACTCGTTGAGGCTGAGCTCTTGGGCCAGGCTCTGCCGCCGCTGCTCCGTGATGTACCGGTTCGCCTGGAACTCCGCCTTCAGCCGCTGCAGCTGCTCGGCCGTGAACGCCGTCCGCGGCCGCTTGTCCTCCTTCTCCGTCTTCTTCTTCTTCAGCTTCCTGGTGCGGGGGCCTGCGGGCAGGGCACACACACGCCGCTGGGCAGGGCCGCGCCGCCGACCGACAGACCGACCGCCCGCCCGACAGACCGACCGCCGCCCCCGCCCCGCCGGCCGAGGAAAAATGGCCGACGGGTGAATTTGTGCTGGTTCTGTAGGTCCCCCCCAGCCCCCCAAGCCCGGCACCGCCGCCCCGGCACGGCGGAGGGAAGGATGGGGAAGGAACGGGGAGGCCGGGGCCGAGCTCGCCCGCTCATCACCCGCCGCCCCGGCCCCGCCGAGCCGCTCCTGCGGGCGAGGGGAGCGGAGCCCCCTCGCCCCCCTCTCCGGCACACGTCGGGGCGCCGCTCCGCCCGCCCTGCAGGGCCGAGCCGCTCTCCTGCATGGCCCGGGACAGGCGCCGGCCGGCCGGGCAGCGATTCCGCCGGGCAGCGCGGGGACCGAAGGTCCCTGCTGCCGGGCACCGGGGAGCTGCCGCCAGCAGCAGCAGACTGGCAGAAAGCTGCCCTGGTCTCCTTTCGGGGGACAACGAGCCTCTCCGCAAAGCCAGCCCAATCCTGGGGGGCCCGTCTCCGCCGCCACCCCGGAGCCCCGCCGACACCGCCCGGGTCGCCTGGGCTCTCCGGCGGCCGATCCCTGCCGGGGACCTACGGCCCCGCTAGCAGCTCCCTCCGCGAAGCCCAGCCAAAAGCAGAGCCCCGCTGCTCCACATCCAGGCCGCAAAGGGGCCCGCTGAAGTGCAACACAGCTGCCGGGGAAGCTACCGGGTCCCGGGGCGCATCCTGAGGGCAGCGCCTAGCCGAGGAGGGGTACCCCCGGTCCTCTGCCCGCCGGCCTGGCCCGGCCACGGGGAAGAGGAGCGGGGAGGGAACCGTGAAGAATGGGATCTACGAAAATTCCCCGACAGCTGCCGGGCTCGGCGGGCGGTCCCAGGCCCGCAGTCCCCCGCCAGCAGCAGCCGGAGCCGAAGCCGGCGAGGCCTCCCTGCCGCCGAGTAGGCCGAAAGCTCCTCTCCCGGCGCAGCTTCGCCCCGGAAAAGGGGGGATTCCCCCCGGCTCGGCAGCGGCTGTCGGCGGGGAGAGAGACGAGGCCCGGTGGGGAGAGGGACGGGGCCCAGCGGGATTTTCCCGGGCCGGACCGGCGGGGGGTGGAGGGCGCGGGGAGTGAATTGCTGAGTCCCGGCACCTTGCAGCGGGGTGCCGGCGCCTCCGACCGCCGCAGCCCGCTCGTCCCCGGAGCTGAGAGAAGCAGTCGGGGCCGGCGGGCAGCTACGAGCACAACAAAGAGAGCGGCCGAGCCCAGCCAGCCTCCCCTCGCCCTTCTCCCCTCCAGGTCACAGCGAGCAGGGAGCGTCGGGGAGGAGGACATGCAGAAATGATCCTTCGCCCGAAGAAAGGGGAGGAAAGGAAATGAAGGCGCAAGTGCAGAACACCGGGCGCTCGGTGGCCCTGGGAATCGGCAACACAACACCGGCGGCCGGGCCGGCCGGGAGCGAGGCCGTGCCGTCTGACAGCTCTATCACCCCATCAATCAGCCCAGTCAATCAAAGAGGCTTTTCTGAGTTTGAAGTCGCTGGACGTGTCAATAACGGGGGATGGAGACGGCTCGGCCGCACTGACGGCCGGCGAGGAGCACCAGGCCGGGCAGCGCGGCGCGGGGCCGGGGCCATGCCCGCGCACTGGAGCCGGCACAGGGGAGCCCACCCCGGCCCCGCGCCGCGCTGGCCGATCCCTGGCTGCTGGCTGGAGGTGTCATGGGGGAACCCCATCTCCTCATCCTCGGCTTCTTTCAAAAAAAAAAAAAAATTACAATAAAAACCAAAAAGTAACGGTGATAAATAAAGGGGTGCCTGAGGGCACCTGGGGAATGTAAAGACGTAGAAGGGGCGGCAAAACAGGGCCGGGAGGGCCGAGGCTCCCACGGGGACGACCTCGGGCAGAGGCATATCCTCACCCTGGAGCTGGGCCCCGAACGGCAGCACGGAGCACCGGCTCCGGCGGCAATGCGCGGCCTAAGGGCCTGCCTGGCTCGCTGCAGAGGCCCGGCTAAACAGCCCCTCCGCCACCTTCGATAAAGCCCTTTTTCCTTCGCCTCCAAGAAAACACTACCTCCTCCCCCCGCACCGCCAGCAGCCCCTCAACATGCGCCTCGGGTCTTTGCCCCCTCGCTCCTCCAGCAGCACCCAGGAAAAAAAAAATAATAAGGGGAGAAAAAGCCTCAGAACAAGGGAGCGGCCGACCCCGCTGCCTTTTTCTCGCAACGCTCTCACCCCGCGCCGCCGCGCTGCGGAACACCCGGGGCTGCGGCAGGCGGGGCGGGCGGGGGCGCGGGAAGGGGTCGCTCCCGCCGGCTCTCCGCATCGAACCGCTGCCGAATCGGGGCCCGGCGTCACATTCAAATTTGGGAGACTCGGAGGAGGAAGGAGGGGTGGTGGCGGTGGGGGGGGACGCGTTTCCTCTCGCCCCGGGTGACCCAGGCCGCCCTCCCCCCCACGCGAGGTCCTCAACAAGCCGGGAGCCAAAGCCAAGGGGGGAAGAGGGAAGGGGGGGGGGGGGGGGCGACCTTGTCACGATTTAACAGCTCCCAGATGCGCCGCGGTTCCTTACCCGAGGACGGTCTGTCTGAATACCTAGTGCAGTAGACCCAGGCAGGCCACACCAGCGGCTGTTGCGAGTCGGGCTTTATAACAGGTCCTCCATTATTAGAGCCCATGAGGAGGATGGCGGGGCTGCCGTGCTCCCCGTACTTCGCCGGGTGAGTCTCGCCCCCGTCGGCGGGGGGCTTGGCCGCCCCCGACGCCGCCGCCGCCGCTGCTGCCGCGGCGGGACTGGCTTTGGCGGCGGCGGCGGGCGGCGGCGGCGGCGCGGAGCCGTCGGGACGGCAGTTCGAGTCCGGGCAGAGGAGGGCGGGCGGGTTGGGCGGCCGGGCCAGCAGCGGGTTGACGTTTTCTCTACCTGAGCTCTGCCCCCGATCTCCGTCCCGCTCCCGGCTGCCTCCTCCTCCGCCGCCGGCCGGCGCGGGCGGCTCCTTCTTGCAGCCGAAGTCCGGCCTCAGGATGTTGTCGATGAAAAAGTTGGTGGTGCGGTGGGGCGGCGGCGGCGGGGGCGGCGGCGGTGGCGGCGGGTGGCGGCGGCGGGGCAGGGGCAGGGGGCAGGGCGCGGCGGGGGAGGCGGGCGCGGGGCTGGGGGACACGGGCACGCTCTCGCCATCGCTGCCGCTGCCGCTGCTCGCCGGGCCGGGCGCCGCGTCTCGGTGGCCGTGCCCCTCCGGCGGCTCTTCCATGCTCAGTCCCCGCCACGGAGATCGCTGCCTCTTTTCCCCCCCACCCACCCACTTTACGCCCACCCCACTTTGACGGTGGGTGGCGGGGTGGAAAAGGGGGAGGAAAAATTTACAAAAAAAAAAAAAGAAAAAAGAAAAAAAAAAAGAAAAATATTAAAATCCACTTGTTGGGCTGGAGCTGAGATATTTTTTCTCTCCCTCTCACGGATGGATCCAAAACCTGGGAGATACTGGAGGGCTTCTCTCCCCCTTCTCCCGATCAGCTTATATTTCCACCACCAAAAGAAAAAAAAAAAAAAAAAAACAAAAAAAAACCCAAAAAGGTGTGCGGCTGCACCAAGGCCCCCCCAAAAAACCCGCCCCCCGAAAAACCCGTCACGATCTGCCCATCTCTCTGCCGGTGCCGCCGCCGCGGCGGCTCCGCGCTGCCCCGCTGTCACGCTCCGCTCTGCCCACGCCGCGGGCTGCCGGAGCCCGTCCCCGCCAGCCCGGTGCTGCGCCGCCCGCGCCCGCTTAGGGTTCTTTTTTTAATTCTTTCTTTTTTTTTTTTTCTCCTTCTCCTTTTTTTTTTTTTTCAAAAAAAAAAAAAAAGAAAAAAAAGCCAAATCTCTGACAGCGCCGGTCCGTGCACCAAACTCTCCCTAAAAAATCCCTCAGCCACACTTTTTTCACTCGCACCGGAAGCACGTGAGGTGGCCCCGCACGTGGGGGCGGCCAATGGCGCGGCGCCGCCGCCGCTGACACCCCGCGCCGCGCCCAATGGGCGCCCGCCGGGCCGCCGCCATAAATACCGCGCGGGCACCGGACGGGGCGGACGGCACCGGGCGGGACGGGGCGGGCGGCGGCAGCGCCAGCGACGGGGCGGGGGCTGCGCGCCGCGCCCACGCGCGTGGACCCGGACACCCCCTCCTCCCCGGCCCCCGACTAGCCCCGTAAACAACTTCCAGCCGCGCCGTGTTCTCCGCGGGTGGCGGGGATTTGGTCATCGGCCGCTTTGCTGTTGCCCCAGCGATAATAAACGCCCCCTCTTCCAAATCTGTGCGCTTTCCCCCTCTTTTTCTTTTTTGCTTTCTATTCTCCCGCCGCGGCGTTGGGTAGCGCGGGAGATGGCGAGCCGAGTGGAGGCTCCCTGGAATCGAACCGTCTTTGGTTTGGAGGAATAAAAATTACAGTAATAATAATAATAATGACAACAATAAATGGCCATAAAGGCAGGAAGCACTGCCGGGACGAGCTGGTCTTACGGCCGAAGCCTCTCTCTGGTTTGTTCTTTTACTGGGTTTGGGGATTTTTACGGAATACGAAGCAGATCAGCTCCGGCTCACAGCTGAACTCGTATAATGTTTCCTCGTCTGCTTTTTGATGTTTGCTTGTTTGGTTGGTTGGTTTCGGTTTGTTGCTTTTTTTTTTTTTTTTTTTTTCCCTGGTATTTTTGTTCGGTTTTGTTTTGGTTTTTTCTGCCCGGCAGGGAACGAGCGCTTCGGGACGTGTGTTGAGGCAGACAGAAAATTTAAGGATTTTAAGGGATGGGAAGAAAAAGCCAGAACTGATGCAGCTGCCTAAAAATGAATTTACAGAAAATAAATAAAAATACCGTTGTCCCAGTTCTGGTTTTGCTGGACTGCTGGGGCCGCAGCCGAGCGCCACTGAGGGCGGCTCTGCCGCAGCCGCTGTCTGCTGCCCCGGCCGCGGGAGCCGAGCCGCTGCGGCTAAGGGCAGTGTTGGTGCTCACACGGAGGAGCACTGGAGATGGGGATCCCACGACACCCCACATTTGACACAGCGGAGGAGCCCCGGGCGGGCTGGGCTACCGGAGCAGCGGCGCTTCCCGGCCGGCCGCAGGCACCTGCTCCGGCTGGAGCCGCTCTCCTGCCCGCGGCCGAGTCCCGGAGCTGCGGGAAGGGCAATTCCGGGCGTTTTCTCAGTCTGACGTAACCCAACCCCCCCGTTTACCCCCTCCCCAGAACGGCGGCCGGGTGGCGGTGGGTCCGGAGGGGCCGCGGAAGGCTCCGCGCCTCTCCGCGGGGCCGGGCCGCGTCACGTGCCGCCGCCTATGGATCCTATATGTGCACGGGTGCGGGCTCAAAACACACCTATAGCTCTGTATCTGTGTGTGTCCGCGCCTCGGCGGACTGAGCTGCGGTGCCGGCAGCAGCGAGGCTCTGCCGCCTCGCCCCGCCGTGCTTCACCGGCTGGATGCTCTTCCCTCCGCGGGAGCAGCCCCGGGGAAGCGGCCCGGCCCGTGGCTCGGCTTTCAGGAGGCGACCGGCACCGGGAATCGAAGGAGACATCTCTGGGTGTCCGTCAGCTGCTCCCCCGGTGCCCGGGAGGCGTGTGTGTGCCCGCATCTCCGAGGCACGTTCGGTTATTTTCTGTACCGGAGAAACATTACCGAATTGTTACCTCCAGCCACACAATAATCCCCTAAAATAATAGCTGGCAGAACACAATCAGCTCTGGAATCAAGAGCTTCATCCGCAATTAAATGAATGTTAAACCCCCCCTGCATTCACAATATCATATCATTTACTCGCACCGAAATTGGGTTTATTTATATTTAAGTTAGCAAAATTGAAATCTTTATCCCAAAAGCGAGCGTGGGTACTTAATTAAATTCTAATTAGGACACTATCAATATCCCATTTAGCCACGTAGCCTTTGTGAGCCGCGGTCCCTTTCAGAGCTGTAAATGGGGGCTCGCTGCCTTATCTCTCCTGCAAGAGACGCCTTGAGAAGGGCTGCAAAAGATAATTTATAGGTTTTAATTACTCTTCATTCCGCCTGATCAGCTTGGCGTTCATCACAGGACGGCGAATAAAACCTGGTCAAAAGCACTGTCACTATTCCCTGGCAAGACGCTTAATCAAAGTAAGCAGGGCCATATTACACGCTGCGAGCTTCTTCACGTAATTTCCCAGCTGCTGATAAAGCTAGTTGAATAATGCTGCAGTCCTTCGGAGACACCATTTACAGAAATGACTTTATTGACGGCTTAACGTCGGTAATTCATTTTACCTTTCATGTATTGGGAGCCCGGATTTGTTACAGTAATAGGATGATAAATGTCCTGGCGGCCCTATAGCTTTTATTATTGAATACAATACACACACCCATCCTTAAATGTTCCAAAATTGGGTAACAAAAGGGAGAGAGAGAGAAATCGAAGCCTTTAACTATTTAATTTGCCTTCCTGAGCACGCCCGGGGGGGAAGTGTGTCTATGTGCTCGTGTGTGTGTGTGTATGTACATGTGTGTGTAGGGAGGGGGATTATTTCATCTGGAGTCCTCCCTTCCTCTAGAAACTGTTCTGGATAGTAAAGGCTTCTCTATAAATTGAGTAGGTTTGTGTACGGAGGGGGTGGGGGATCGGCTGGATGAATGAGGAGGGGTTAAAGGAAAAGGCGATGTATATTTCCAGGCTGGATATTTTTTCCATCGCGACCCTTCCTATCTAAATAGATAAATATTACTCCCCGGCTCGCAGGTTGTTACAGTAATCGGGGTAATACGTCTACACACGGTGGCTTAAGGACGGAAGCTTTAAAAAAAAATCCCTTTTTAAGAAAAACTTCCCTCTGTAACTCGTGGGTGCCGCTGGGTTTCGGGGCGCCCGTCGGGGGTCCCGGTCCCGCGGAGCCCCGTTCACGCTGCCGTGGCGGGGGGGCCGCTCCCGCGTAGCCGTGGGCTCGTCCGGAGGGGCCGGGGCACCGAGGGCTCCCCCGACCGTGCTGCGGGCCCGGGGCCGTGCCGCCGCTCCGCTGCCCCTCGGAAGTGCCGCGGCGCCGTCTGAGTCTCTTGCAGGTTGGTGTCCCCAGCGGCTCTCGGCGCTGGGGCTGGGGTCAGCCCTCCCGGCTTGGGGCGGGAGAAGATCCGTTCCGGGAGGCGGAGAGCAGCCGAGGGTGGCGGAGCCGGGGAGCGGGGCCGGGATGCCCGGTGCCCGCCGTCGGGCTGTGCGGAGCGCGGCCGCGCTGCTCCCGCGCACGATGCCAGCCCGCGGCGCCCGCAGTCTCTTCGGAAACCGGGCGGAATAATTTCACCGATTTCGTTGTATTTGCTTTTATTTTGGTTTGTTTTTTGTTCTTTTTCTTCTTTCTTTTTTTCCTCTTATTCTCTTTTTCTTCTTTTTGAGGAAGGCCGCCAAAGGAAGGACGTTTTAAAATTGAAAATAAAAATAAAGTTAAAATTAGATCAAAAATCCTGTGCATTTTTGTTTTCTCGGCGCCCTTATAGGAAGGAGGAAGTATAGAAACGTGGTTAATATACGCTGTGGTAATCCTATTTCTACGTCTAGATCAGATCTCATTGGGGCCTTTGCTGAAGGACATAAATGAGTTGTTCTAATACAATAGATTTCATCCTTCCTACAGGGACTGGCTGACCAGAGGTTTTGTTAAAAGTGAATACGAATAGATTTCTGCTACAAGTGCAGCATTATTATTATGAGCTGTAAGGTCAGACTATACATTCCGGGTCCCCAAAGCCTATAGACCCTGGGAAAGGCGCGGGATATACCACGTCATTGTACCTGACAGTCTCTTCAATAGACTAATTCAATTATCGCTTGGGGATTCAGTCTTCATTGAAAGCAATAATAGCGGTGTAATTCGTTGGTAAATAGGTATTGGAGGCAGCTCCGCTCGAAACTTTTTTCGGGGCACAGGTTTATGTCTCTGAGAGTCAAAATCTCTCCCGGCAGCAACGCGGGGAGTGGGGAGAGAGGAAGGGATGTTTTTTTCTGAAAAGGAGGGCCGGGCTGCGGGGAGAGCTCGGCGCGGCCGGCCGGAGCTGCAGCCCCGCACCCCGGGCCGGGCGGGCAGCGCGGCCGCCCCGCTCCCCCGAGGTGTTCCCGGGGAGCCGCGGATGTTGTGCCCTGGTGTCCTGGTGTAGAGTTATGAATCAATTACCGTCCCGGACCACCCCCACCCCAGCAATGCAGCCCGGCTCTCGAGTCACGGGGAACTATACTAAAGATTTAATTTTATTTACTTCATTGTCTGTCCTCCTTTCCCAAGTGGGATGGAGGCGGAAACACCCAGCAGAAGTTTCTGAGGGGAGAAGAGAAAACTATCTTTCTTATTCTTAGCGAGATTATTGGTTTGTTTATTTTCCTACAAGAAAACAAAAAAAAAAAAAAAAAAAAAGGAAAAAAGAAAAGAACGAAAAAATAAGACAAAAGAGGAAAGAAAAAGACGAAATGAAAGTGAAAAGAAAAAGGAAAATAAAGAAAAATTTATCAGGAAAAGGGAAAAATAAAGAAAAGAAAAGAAAAGAAAAGAAAAGAAAAGAAAAGAAAAGAAAAGAAAAGAAAAGAAAAGAAAAGAAAAGAAAAGAAAAGAAAAGAAAAGAAAAGAAAAGAAAAGAAAAGAAAAAGGTCAAGAAACCCGAAAAGGTAAAAAAAAAGAAGGTGCATAAAAACGAGAAAAACAGAAGGAAAATGAAAAAAAGGAAGCAAGAGAGGGGGAAAGGAAAGGAAACAAAAGGAATCAAAGATAAAATAAGAGGGAAAAGAAAAAAAAAGAGAAGAGAAGAGAAGAGAAGAGAAGAGAAGAGAAGAGAAGAGAAGAGAAGAGAAGAGAAGAGAAGAGAAGAGAAGAAGAAGAGAAAAGACGAGGAAAGGGAAAAGAAAAGATTAGGAAAGAAAAGAAAAGGAAAAGTAAAGAAATTGAAAGGAGAAGAAAGCAAGAAGAAAAGAAAAGAAAAGAAAAGAAAAGAAAAGAAAAGAAAAGAAAAGAAAAGAAAAGAAAAGAAAAGAAAAGAAAAGAAAAGAAAAGAAAAGAAAAGAAAAGAAAAGAAAAGAAAAGAAAAGAAAAGAAAAGAAAAGAAAAGAAAAGAAAAGAGAAAATCTCGCTGCTTTCCAGTGGCCTGGCTGCAAACCCCTTCCCATTTGCTTCCCAAGCCCCCTCCCGCCTCCCACCCACATCTGCAGCCCACCCTACCTCGCTGCGAGCTGCACAAGTCACCTGGATCGGCTGTCTTACAAAGTCCCAGCTCCCGGAGATGTTCCTCGCTAGCTGGCCGGGGGAGGATCCGGGGAGGGCAGCGGCATCCTCTCGCCCGGCGAGCAGCTCCGGCGGCTGCCTGCGGCCCCGGCTGCTCCCTGACAATCTGGTTTAAGTTACTGTGGATGTTTCTGAGCGCTGCTTTACTCCACTTCGGGACAGACACCCCTGTCCCTTCGCTAAAGACGTTACTGATAGGGGCTGAAAGTTCCGTGGAGGGTTTGGGGTCCACAGCCGCCTCTGCTGTGCCGGGCCGGTCCCGGTTCCGGTCCCGCCGCGCTCTTAGTCACCGGCACACCCGGTCGGGCTGGCTCGGACCCGTTTACATTTTAAAACATGTTTTCAATTTCCTCCAGCTCTTCCCACCTATGTCTCGCCCTGCTTCCCTCTCGGCTCCGGGAGCCGTGGAGCCCAGGGAAGAGACGGGAAAACTTTCGCCGTCCGACCCCGCGGGAGGCGGCGGGGCCGGGGCCGGGGCCGGGGCCGGGGCCGGGGCCGGGGCCGGGGCGGCTCCGCGGGGCTCTGGCGGGCGGAGGGGGAGTCCTGGCCCGGGTGAGGGGGGGCTCCCTGCCCGATCAGGATGCCGGATCCCCGCGCTGGGAACGACACCCCCGAGACTTTTCCCAGCTCTAGTGGGTGCAGGGCTGCCTCTACGTGGGGGTAAAGCTTTTTCCTTCACCGACCTGGGGAGATTTGGGTGACAAAGGGGCACACGCGGGACTGGCGCCCACGCCGCCCACCGCTGCCCTGCCATGGCTGAAGGGGCAGGGGCTGTCTGCGTCCAGCTCCACGCAGCCCCGCCGTGTCTCGCAGCCCTTCTGCACTCTCCGTGCTTGCCTGCGAGGGTTCGCGGGTGCATTTGTGCGGCTGAACGCGTGTGCAGCGGTCGTGCGGGGGAATATTGCCTCGCACACACGCGTGTGCAAATGGCTGTAGCTGTTAGCTCAGAGATCGCGCACGGGCACCACCTCCCTCCACCACTCCCCGGCGTCCCCTTCTGCCCCAGGGCCGCCTCGAGGGACTCCTCTTGCCAGCCCCGCGCCCGTCCCCTGCCCGGGAGCAAAGGGTTCGCCGCCGTGGAAAGTTTTCTCAACTCTTGGCGTGGAGGAATGGTCCCGCACGGGGTCCTCTCCTCGGCTCTCAGGTGCACACCCTCCCCAAGCGCCCGCCTGCAGGGACAGCTGGGGTTCTCCTGCAAAGATCTGGTGTTCTTTAGATTTTTCACCCCGAGGTCCAAACGACAGCACTGGTGTCGGGGGACATGAATGTCACCAATTCTCCCCTTCCGCTCGTCAGGCAGCTCAGGGATCTCTCCCCGTCAGTGCTTTGAGGAGGAACCGAGCCCCATGCCCCTCTCCACAATATTTCTCTCCCCCTTCTGTCACTTCTCACCCCCAGGGCCGGGCCGTGGCTGCGAGACGGTCCCCGGACCCTGGAGGCGACACCGGCTGGGAGGGTCCCGGCCTGCCCCGGGCCGGTGTGCGGGCACCGGGGAAGTTGAGAAGGGGAGAAAGGGGAGGTGGGGGCGGGGGGGGAAGAGAATCCTTTGTGGTTTTGTCATCCTTTGTTCCGGAACTAACTTGACCAGTGTGGCTGGGAAGCAGCACGACTTCGATTGGAAAAAGCAGGGGAGAGGGGGGCTCTTTTGATCCTCGTCGGGGAAATGATGTTCGAGGAGGTGGTTGGAGGCGCTGACACCGGCGCTGGGCTCTCTCTGCGGCGGCTCACAGCAAAATTTCGTTGAAGGCACTATTTCTGCCTTGCCTGGGAACTTTCGGCTTTAATTATCCGTGTGGCTCCTACGACCTGGGCTTGCTCCTCTCTGCTCATCCGTTCCCAGGGAGAGAAAACAGTGTGTGTAGTGCTAAAATGCAGCAAGACAAAATAATCAGCTTTAAAAGTACGTGTTGGCTTGGGGGTGGGGGACAGGGAAAGGGGCAGAGAGTAAAGCAGAATAAGTCTATTGCCTGGAGAAATGATGTTACTGCTGCCCAGTGGCAGTAACCGGAATTGGGTCATTTTAGGGACAAACGCAGGCAAAATTCAAGTCACGTCCACTTTTGATATAAGGATGTGTCCTCTTTAAAAATTGTTATGCAAAAGACTCCCGTACGTGATCTTCTTGCGATAAAAAGCAGCAAGCCAAATATTGGAGCCCGAGTCAATAATGTATGAACAGATTAAGCAACCTTTCTCCCAAGCAATTATTTCAGCAATTGAAAACCTCGCTCGCTCCAAATTTCAATAATAATAATAATAATAATAGCAAAAGTAAATAAATCCCAGCGCAAGTGAGATGGTCTCCTGCTCTTTGGCCCTTGCTCGGGAAGAGTGGGTGATTTTTTTTCCCTAGCCAGGAAGAGTAGCCGAGAAGGTATTTAAACCACCAGCAGCTTGAAAATCACAACAATTCATAATAATCTAGGGATCGCGCGAGTAAACAGGCATATCTCTGGGCCACCGGCCTGCGGGGTTTATTTGTCTTTAAAGCTCGGGGTAAATTAAGTTTCCGGCTGCGTAATTCTAACAAAAGGTGATAGAAAACGCACTGGGGGAGTAATAGATGGTGGCACCGGGGATCAGAGGGGGGAATGGGTTTAATGCTGATTTATGTGCCGAGGGCCGGGGCGCGCCGCCGCCTCCGCGGGAGCAACGCGAGCAGCTCCGCGGGTGCGGGGGCTCCGCGGGGGTGGCCGAGCTCAGCCGGGCTTTGGGCACGGCCCGGAGCAGCGGCTGGTCTCCCCGGCAGGGAGACTGCTGCCCTGCGTGGGGATCGCCAGGAGATCACGAGCGGGAAATAAATTCGGCTGCGGGAGAAGGGCCGCGGGTGCGGGCAGGGGGTCTGGCAGCAGGGAGACGGGGCAGAAAGCAGAGAGCTGGGATGGGTTTCCCCGAGCATCCTTGTGGCTAAAGTCGCCGCAGAAGTTGGAGAGAGAAATTTCCCCACTTTTATTCCTCACGTCCCCTGTCCGCACTGCCGGCCACGCAGCGGGACTGCCTTTGCGAGCCTCCACCACAAAAACCTGCCCTCGTCTGCACCGCTTACGAGCTTGGCCTTGAATTTGGCCGATGGTGCAGTGGCAATAAGCAGCCATTCGTTTCGGTTGCAAAAGCAGAGAGCAAGTCAAAAGCAAAGAAATTGAACTTTCTGGAGACAGCCTGGTGCAGCCTGGGGTTTTCGCCCTCGAGGAGAAACCGTGACCAGATTTCAAGTGAGGGATGGGACTTTGGACCCTTTTGGAGGCTGTGTGAGAGGAAGAAAATATAATTTGGGAACGATTCCTTACAGTGCATCGGAGTGAAGAGGTGGTGTGGGAGCGCGGAGATGTTGGAGCACCCAGCCCTGCCGGCCTGCTACAGCTAAGAGCCTTTTCCAAGATGTGCCAGAGTACAATAGAAATACTCGCTAGCATGGCACTTCACCTGCACACCCAGCCCTGCAGTCAAATCCCACATCCCTCTCCAGACAGCAGCCTTACATTCCTGAGCTAGACAAATGATGAAAAAGTTCCAGTTACCGTCTAATGAAAGGCCTCCATCTCCCTTCCCCCAGAGGTTTCCGATGCACATATAATTAGCTCTCAATATTTCATGAATATGGGGTTTTACTAATTCCTTTTCACTCAGGAGATTTGGCATTCGCCGTTTTACCCTCTCTGTCATTTTGCACAAAGCCGTGGCTGTGGGAAGGGTGGTTGTGGGTTGGGGTGGGTTCTTTTAGCTGGATACACAACATCCTTCAGTCGCCTGAGGCCTCAGCCCAGACATCATGGGAGACACAGATCTCAAATGAAGGACCACAGCTTTTTTTTTTTAATGCAGGAAATTAAATGTGCTGTGGGATTTTGGTCCTTTGGGGCAAGCATTTTTTTTTGCATGGGTAGCAATTCAGGAGCAGGTCTTCTGCTTCTGAGTTACAGCATGCTTTGGAGAGAAATTGGTACTTTCTGACCAAAAAAAGCAGTCGTCTCAGACAAACCAGGAGGTAGAAGTCAAGCTAAATGTCATCAAGAAATGTCCCATTAAACCTTAGTGATCTTCCACAATAACAGCTTCAAATTGTCTAAATACTACACAAGTGTATCAGCAAGGACAACTCCAAGTTCCTTCTCAGTACAATGAAGGGGAAGGCTTTGTCAGCATCATCATTAATTTTTTTTCTTCTTCATCTAATCATGCCAGAGATATTGACTACATTTTTTTTTCCTCATTCTGCTCTGTCCAAATGTATGTGCCTCGAGTAAAGTGATATAATGATAGTACAGTCCTGGGGGATTTTTTTCTAAACACACTGCAAGAACAAAGTTTGGTCCTCCAGTTAAAGCAGATTTAGACTAATGTTTAGATGAATGGACTTTTCACCACATCCCTCAGTGCTAAATACTGGCATTTGCAATGCAGTGGATGAGTTTCTGTTAAGGCAACCCCCAGCCAGAAACAGCTCATTAAAAATCCCATTATCCTTATAACTCACTTGTTATTAGTTTAAATGACTGTCTTACAATTTGTAAGAGGGAAACAAATCCTAAAACAAATGATACTTATAATCACTGAGCCTGGTGGGCAATGGATTTTATGTGCCACCCATTTTTAGTTGGATGTTAAAAAGGTTTTCCAGTTTACAATAATTGCTGTCTCTCTATGTGGTCCATTGAAGGATAGCTTTGTTTTCTCACATTAAACTTTGTGAGTCACTGGTTACTGTGCTTTGCCTATTTCTTAATAACAACTTTACACTTATACAGGCCTTTTCCACCCTGCAATTCTATAGCTGCTTACTAGGAAGCCAAGAGGAGCTGGTGAAAGGAGTTCCCTGAGTGACTGACATGGATGCAGGATCAGAACCTGCAGGCATTCTGCTGAGCTCTGAGTCATGTTCAACAGGATTTTTCCCTGTGTCAGAGACAGGGAGTTCATTCCCATAATGTCTGTCTGTGGGTGTGCCACAGTGGGATTTTTTCTGTGCTCATCAGCCCCTGGGGCTGACGGTGCAGGTAGTGAAACCCCACAGAAGTTGGCAAGTTTGGAGGTTATAAACCCAGGCCAATGCTTCCTACAGGAAACATCTCAGAAGCTGAAAGTATCTCCTTTAGCTCTCTGGGGAGTGACTTGCAGCAGAAGCAAGACCCTAAGGGAGAAAGGGATTATTCATCGCTGCTCTGGGCTGAGACAGCCAGGGCTGAGATCCCATCAGCTGCAGGCTCTGCTGTAAGGGATCCAAAGCTGTGCAGACACTGCTCTGGTGTGCAAGAAACAGGTGGCAGAAGGGCTCCCAGAGAGGACTGCCCCATTTTTCCTGTTTTCTGCTGCACTGTGATAATTCTTTAATCTGGTTTCCAATGTGCACCCTTTGCTGTTTGTCCCACAACTTCAGAAGTCAATACAGTTTTTGATCCAACAGTGATTTACAGACCACAGTTCTTATCCATGCCTTAAGGAAGAGCCGTGTGTTCAAGCTCACGGGCCAAATTGTCACCTGGAGTAAACTGCTGTGGAGAGGGACCTTTAGCAAACGGGGCTGTCCCTGCCCCGCTGCTCCCAGAACAGGCTCAGAGCAGCACATATCCCAGGGCTCAGGGCTCACTGCAGATGGGAACAGCCCGGCCCCCTTTCTGGGGTTATTAATGCCTTTTTTTTTGTCCAAATGCTGGTTTCCAGAGACATCTTGTGGCTCTCACCAGCTATCACAGCTGAGCTGCTCCACATCCCAGCATGCTGCTGCTCCTGCAGGGTTGGACAGCTGAAAGCTGCTTCCCAGGCTGCTTGCTGTTTGCACCCTGAGTGAGGTTTGGTTTGTTTTTTTTAGCCCTGAATGTGTATTTTCAACATTGTGTGACTGCCTGTCACACAGAGCTCAGGTTAGGTTATAGGTGTAAGCACCAGAGCTGCAGGAGAGACCTCTGCAGAGGTGCCACTGGTGTGAGAGCCCTCCCAGCCTGGTGTTGCCACGGGAGGTTAATGTTTGCTCCCAGGCAGCACCCAGAACTGGTACCTCAGCAGCTAATGAAGCCCAGGGTTGTTTGGCTGCTGGGTTTAGGGTCGGTTTTTGTTTTCATTATTTCATTTGATGACAATGCTACAAAGAGAAACGTGAAGCAAAAGCACTTTTGTGAGAGGCAGGGGAAGGACAGTCCCGGCACATGGCTGGGGAATGGTTTGATCCCTGCGTACTGCAGGCAGGAGGACCTTCTCCAGCCCTTGCAGCAAAGATTTCCAGGAGTTTCTCAGCTGAAGTAGGAGAGATGAACCCTACCTGGGGTGTGAATGGTGATCTTTTTTGGAAAAGGGAGGTAGAAAACAAATATGAGGATTGAATCCCATGACTGTGTAGGTCCCATCCATCCACATGCTGACTGCACAGACCGAGATGTGGAAGCACAGTCCTCCCAGACTGCAGCGAACAAGGACTGCTGGCTTTTAAAATATTTTCAAAAGTAATGAATTAGCAGTAATTATTCAGAAGATAAAGAAAGGTCATTTAAACCACCCAGTGTCAGCAGATCTCTTCTTATAAACCACTTGTTTAGACAACAAGCCCATCATTTTGTCTACCAGAGTGGCTTGTTCCAGCAAGCATGGGCAGCCCCGTGCCCCTGAGCACATGCAGTGCTGCCAGCCAACTCCTCACTCATGGCCACAGAGCACAGGAGGGAGCAGCCAGGTTCAGGCAAGGAGATGAAGGCTGTTCCTTATGCCTCAGGCACACAAGGATTGTTGTGGTGCCACGCTACACAGGATCTGTCTGTCCAACACCCAGTTAATCCTGCCTTTCCATGAGGAGATGGCAGCTACAGCTATGATGTCTGAGCCAGCAGATTGCTTGTCTCGATCCAGCCAGGGATTCCCTTCCTATTGCACAAAGAAAGCTTCAGAGATGAGGGTGATTTTAAATGTGTATCCCATAGTCACACTGACTCTTGTTGGGTCCAAGCCATCTATGCAATCTATACTTTCCCACTGGTGTATAATTTTCTTGGCACTTTCCTTGCGACAGGTGGACTGCAAAATAAGGAAACATAATGTGACTGCTTCACTCTTGACTAAGAAGAAAGATTTACTGCAGAAGACACATTGCTTACAGTTTTATGGAGATTTCTTATCTAAAGCCATGTAACACCCTATGGCGGGGGGCCACAAGGCAGAGAAAGTCTCAGAACATCCAAACAAATGTTTTCAAGCAGGAAAGGAGCCAAGTTACCATGTCTGTGCTCAACATCAGGACACTGGGCTGGGAACTGTAGCTGAGATCACATGGTGCCCTAACCCCACTTCGCCTGTCTGGTGTCCAAGGAACTTTGTGTAATTCATCCAGCCCTGGAGGAGAGAAGACACCGCAGATGAAAAATGACTTCCCCAGTGCCCAGGACAATGTGCTGGCTGTGCTGACTCAGACAGCTTGCTGTGCTGTGTCCTTGAGCTAATCATCAGTGTCTCCATCCAAGAGGTGGCCAAGCCCATAACACAGCCTCGCACACCCACGAGAGGCCAGGACAGAGATCCCTTCACCCACGGCTGTGAGCAGGTCCACACCAGATATGATTATGCCTCTCACAGATGTAAGGAATCCCGTGAAGAGGACAGAGAGAGAGCTGCTGTCCCTGCTTTTCTCATGAGGTGGCTTTCCTGCACAGGTTTGCAGTTTGGTGCAATGTCCACAGGGAGAACCAGCCCCTCTGTCACAGACACTGCTAAGCACCGAGCACGTCATGAGTTACAACTACTGAACAGCAAGGCAACACTAATAAATCTCAATCTGAAGGCTGATAAACTGTAAAACACAACATAAAATATGATGCATGGGTTGGTGTTGAGAGTCCAAGCCTCTGATCTCTTCCCACGGGTGCAAATTCTGGCTGATTTTTACTGATGGAGCTCCAAGTGGGCCAGCTGCTGTCACCCAGGCTAAAGCCAGCCTCATGACTCTTATCTATGTAATTCCTGGTTATTAATAACTTTTATAGCTGATACGTGGGACTGAATGGTGTGTGCTTTTTCAGTGAGGATAAACCATTCAATCACGGAAAGCATCGCCTAAGACATGTAGCTAGATGAATCATTTAGGTTGATTGAGGGCTGTGTAAGTGATATATTAAAGATGTGCCAAGCAACATTCCTTGATGGGGAAAATTATGTGTTTTCTGGCAGATTCGTAAGCTAAGGAATTCATCTGTGGGTTGTTAAGGAGATTATTGTCTGGTATGTGTGTATATACATGGGAGTAGGAAAACCAGTCAGTCCATTTTAATAGATATCCAAAATAATCTTGGTTTGCTGAAATGAAACTGTCAGCCCGGTCTGATGCTGGGTAAACTTTTGACTCATCAAATCAAAGTGAGTCTTTCTGTAATTCATATGCCAAGGAAGAATTTGGTCCATGAGTTTCAGAGACAGGATCTGAGTGGGACATGGCCAGCAGAGTGGACTCGGTGAATGTAGTTCCCTTTTAATGTCAATAGAATTGCTTGCTAGGACCACTGAAAGGATGACTAAATATTTCTGTAACTCTAGCAAACTTTAGGAAGATGTGAAAAGTGCAATCGTTTTCAAAACCAGTTGAATTTCTCTTGTTTTGATCCATATATTAAAAAAAAAAATCCTAGCAACAGCCCTCTTTCATTTAAGGTGGTCCATGCTGTGACTTAAGAGATTAATTTTAGCCCTGCAAGAAACTTTTGGTGCCTGTGATGCCATCCCAGGGCAAACCATAACGCCTCCAGTTCCACAACCACTCTTTCAGGAAGATGTCCCTCTGGGTCGGCAGGGCTGGGCACAGGGTCTGGCTGGGGGCCATGTCCAGCCCTACACTGCCACCAAAACAGCATCTTCCCTGAACTGGTGGCTGTTTGCCATCCACCGACACTCAGGTCAAGGAGAAATGAGAAGGAGCATGATCAGAGACTATATTTTGCAATATCTACATATTTAAAGCCTTTTTTTCTTTTAGTTTTGCTGAAAATCAAGTCTGCGCCCCTGCCCCTTGAACTCCCACACTCTCTCCTTTCAGCTGGAGTTCAGTATGGTCTTAGTGAGAATTGCCATTCAGTTCTTCAGGCTATCTTCAGTTTGCTTCAGTTTATGTAGTTTATGGAAATCTATGTCACTGACTCTGAATTTCATGTCAGAAACATGAAGGCAGCACTGCAAATGGCAGTGTGCTGTACAATCTGCACTTTGCATCATCACTTTCAAAGCAGAGTTATTTATTGTCTAGTGATCTGTTTTGTAGGATTTCCTAGTTTATAGTTGGTACTTTTCCACATCTTCATTACATACTGTAATTTTATCAGTGAAGGATTTTAAATCACTGCTTAGTTTCTGTCCTGTATCCTCCATCCAAGGACAAATAGCACTTTTCTGCAAGCCTCTTCCTATCAGTTGAAAAAGTGTAGGAAACCCCATTTTGGCATGTTTCTCCCTAATAGTGCTCTTCCCTGCTTTACTCTGCCTCTGCCCAGTGTGCTGCCAGTGACAGAAGGGGCTCTGTGCTGTGACTCGGAGAGCACTGCTCTCCATGGAGAGGAGAGAGACAATAATTAATAATATTAACTGTATGTCATGGACAGAACCAGCTCATGAAGAGCCCAGAGAGCTTGCAGATGGGGAGCTTATGGTGGCATCAATCAGCTGAACAAGCAAATGAGAGAGGCAGGCCCTTAAGCCCATTTACTCAGCAGCTTGGAGCTCCACAGAACTCGAGTACTTTGGCTGCCTCTCTGCGTGCTTTATAAGGTTATTGTGGCCATTATATATCTCACCTTCACATTAACCATTAGGGCTTTGAGGGATGTTTAAAGTGAACTTCAAAGAAAGCTTAGAGTTGCTTAATGCTGTTGAGGGAACTTTAATATCCAGTAGCTTGGGCAAGGTTTAATCCACAGGGAAGAGTGTTAGGGTACAAATCCCAGAGTGGGCTGCGGACCATTTGCCTTGACCTGCAAGGGTGGGCATGGCTGGATACTGCTCTGATGGGAAAACCAATCCTGGTATGGATGCAGCCTTGGCCACTGAAGGAATATTTTTCTGGCTTACTATGGGGAGGATGCAAGGTGCAGGTAACATTAGGTCAGTCTGGGCAGAGGCTCTGCCAGCTGCAGATGGACAAGTCTTAGGTGGTGGCAGTTTCTATATGGTAGTATAAGTATAAACATACTGATTAAGGGCTGCATGTTTGAAGAGCTATGACTACCCGAATAGCTTCCCAAGCAATACTCGGTGCTTTTCCACCATTATGAGGGTGATGATGCTGAGACTCTCTCCCCAAACTCTCTTCTCAGCAGAATATAGACCAAAGAACACTCAAGTTCAATTAAACATATCAACTGTCCAGTAAAGAAATTAGTTATACACTCTCAGCTAGTCTCCAAGGAGCCTGAGCTCCTCAGCTGGCTGAACCAGATAATATCTTTCAGCTACTTGTTGGGAGCGCGCATTCCTTGGGAAAGCTATGATAAACCCGGCACTTAACAAGGCTCACAAACCAACTAAACAGCTGTGGGAGACATTTGGTGCATTCGACAGTAAAGACAGGAATGCTTTGAAGAGCGGGCTCGTAAGGCAGAGCTCTGTCAGGCAGCTCCGGAGCAGCCCGGCCAGCGGCTGGGGCGGATGGAGCGCGCTCCGCCTTTATGGCTCCGCAGCCCGGCAAGTGCCCTCCCGGCCGGCGTGGCCGTGATTTATCCACCCCACACCCCCGGGAGGCTTTGCTGTTCTCGCTCCCGGCATTTTCCAGGGCTCTGTTTCACATTAACTCATCAGCAGGTTGCAAAGTTAGCAAGCCTGGAGAATAGCTTTTTAAGAGAGACCCTGCAGATCATCATCCCTTTGCCACGGAAGGGAGCTGGAAGGGAGGAGGTCGCCTCCTGCTCCTTCCAGCCACCAGCTCCTCCGTTCAGCAGATGTGAATAGCCTTCAGTCCTTGGCACACGAGGAAGAAGCACAGGAGAGAAGAGGCTTTGAGCTAGTCAAAGTCACCCATGGGTTTATACTTTTATAAATTGTTCCTCTTGCTTGGAGAGTGCTGGAGAGCGCTGTAGAAAATGCAGCCCTGGGGATAACAGGCATCTGCCTGGGTCTGTTATGGACAGTGTGTGCAGAAATCTTTTTATCTACCAGATACAATATTGTGTCACTTTTCCTCAAAGAAAAAAGGACTGAAGTTGCTTCACCATAACACAGGGCAGGAGGATGCTGTGTTCCCACTCATGTTTCCACCTTGCCCAGTTTCTCTCTCTGCCAGGATGTGCTGAGCATTTTCTGTCCCGTTGGTCGTGGGGCATGTGCCAGGGAAGCCACAGCATTGGAGCTGGGAATGAAGAGGCTGGGTTCCAGTTATGCTTGTACAGGTGCTCTCAGAGACTGAAGAATATCTGGGTCTTTGACAAAAACAGTCAGGTTTACTCTGAGCTGTTACCCCAAAAAGGAGATCATAGAATCATTTGAGTTGGAAAGGACCTTTTAAAGGGCATCTAGTCCAACACCCCTGCAATGAGCAGGGGCATTTTCAACTAGATCAGGTTGCTCGGAGCCCAGTCCAACTTGACCTTGATTGTTTCCAGGCACGGGACATCCACCACCTCTACAGGAACACTTTCACCTTACTACAGATGATGGATTATTTCACAGAGCCAATTGGTAATCACTGTGATTTCAAAATATATATATTTTTTTTTTCTGAAGACCAGTATCTACTCACAGCACTAACTGAAGATTCACAAATGGCTACATTTCTTTTGCTTGCAAAATATGCTCTCAGTAAAGCCCACATCACCTCTGAGACTCTTTCTTGCATAAGCAGCCAAGGAGAAGGTACTGGCTAGCTGTGTAACACCTCTGTGAAATCTATAGTGATATTTTGAATTTTCATGGTAGATATTTAGGTGTCTGAACCAAAGGTTTCATCTTTCCAGAAGGAAAGATTTAAGAAAAAAAAAAACAACCTCGAAGAAACTTTTTCCCATCTATCCAGGAATTTGCCACACCTTTTAGCGCCTGTCTAGAGGAAGAGGCAGAGCACACATTTGTGCATCTCTCGCAGTGCAGCCGGTGCCCGGGTGTCCCCGCAGCCCGCGGAGAGGCTCCGGCATGCACCACAAGGTGGGGATGCTGCAATGCTGAATGGTAACGGCTCCGGGCCGGGCTAATTACATCCATCTCTGTCTGAGATGAAGTTTCTAACAGCCAAAAGCCAATATTAGGCAAGGTAAGATCTAAAAAGCAAGGCATACTTAGCCCTGCAGGGCTTGCTTCATGCCCCAGCAAGTTACCCCCCATTGTATCTCCTACATAATCCGGCATTAAATGTTTTGGGAAACGGTGGTGCAAGTGTGGTTTGGTTGTGGAGTCCCCCAGAGTCTTCTCTGTCACCTGGAGAGCCACCGAGGCTGCTCCTGAGGCTGGGGTGAGCCTGCAAGACAGCAGTGCTGTGGAGAGGGGGGAAATCTGATGTGCCTCGTTTCTTTCCATGCAAGAGCAAGGTGACACCACCGTCAAAGAACGGTGATGGATTTCAAGTAATTAAGGGAGCCTCTTCCTCTAGAGACTCAGCTGGGCTGCAAAACTCAGTGCTCTGTGCTCCCACTCAGTATTACTTGTTTTCCAGAGGGAGATGCCACAGTGAGAGCAATTCCTGCACAGAGGCAGCGGATGATGGCTCCTGAAAAAGTTTAAAAGACAAGTTTCAGAGCCCAGCCTCGCAGGGCAGAGTGCAGTCAGAGGGCAGAACAAGACATTTCCCTCCTGTGCATTGATCACCTCTTCCTGCTCCGAAACTCCTGCTGCCAGGGGTGCCAGCAAAAGTGTGGCAGGCTCAGGGCTGTGCCTGTGAGTTCTGCTGACAGCACCTGCCATCCTGCTCTGCCTGCAAACCACAGGCTCCTGAACTTTTCAGCCTGGGTAAGAGTGATCCTTCCCACCAGCTGGGAATGGGGCATCTGGCATAATGAATATGGGCAAACAATAGATGGGATTCTTCTTGGAGTTAACAAAGTGTTTGACTGACTAGAAAAGAGAACTGGGATCTTGATTACAGTATTCAAACATGCAAGAGGTTATTGTGAAGAGGGCAGCACTCAGTTGCTCTCCATAGCTACCAAGGGGAGGACAAAAAAAAATGAGGTGAACATTTAGCAACAGAGCTTCTGAGCATTTAGAAACAGAGCTTCTTAGGCATTTGGGGGAAAAACATACCCTTCCTGACTGTGAAGGTAATTACACATTAGGACAGGTTATCCATGGAGGGCTGGAAGTCTCTGAGTTTTAAGAGCTAATAGCATAAACATACATCAGGAATAACCTTCAGACCCTCCCAATACTTTTTACCTTTGTGCTGTCAACATTTCCCTCCTGCAGGTCTTGCTTTCATATCCCCAGGGAAGGAGCTTGGCAGAGAAATTCTCTGTGTCTGGGAAGAGTTTTCCCCAGTCATCACCCATCTAGATGTGGTTCTTGGAGCTTTTCTGACACCATTAGAGGTGTCTCAGCCTCTTCATTCAAGTCTATTAGTTCCTACATTGCCCTAACCCTTTCCCATTTTGATTCTCAGGAGCCTCCCTGCTCTGAACATCCCAGCTCCTTGTCCTTCTGCCTGCAGGAGCAGTCTCAGGTTTTGTCTGAAGTGTTTTATCTCTGTACAGAGCTGCCTCTTGCTGGACTAGGAGTGGGTGGGGGAAAGCCCTAAGTCCTGATCATGTCTTAGCGAGGCTTGCAGGGACTTTGCACAACATGGGGCATGGCCTTTCCTAAAGCCCCAGTTCAGCAGCAACCTTGGACACCTCAGAAAAGATGTGTGGGTAAACATGAACCCACAGCTCTGCTTAAGCAAATGATTCAATTTCAGCATTAAAGCAAGGTCAGGAACAGTGAAAGTAGCCCCTCAAATCAGGCTTCATGGAGCAGCTGGGCACCCCAGAGCCATAGGGACAGCAGCACTATCAGGGCCAACTAGCTGGGACTGCTTGGTCAGAGTAAGTAGATGGCAAATGTCAGCATGAGTTCATTGAAAAAAGAAATACACCAAGAAACAGCAAATACCTGGAAGTAATATCCAGTCATTTCAGGGAATCCCTGAGCTGAGAATGAATGTAGGCTCAGAAAATTGTTGGGAAACATCACAAATACATTCTTACATCTCTTTTTTCTGCTCTTTCCTAGGCATTCACTTTTCTGGCAATCCTCATGCAGGACAGTGGGCTAAGTAGGGCTTTAGACCATTGAAGCCAACGTGTTCACTCACATACTGCAGTCAAAGGAGGGGCTGAATTGGACTGAATAGAGCTTATTACAGGATTTGTTCTCCCATATAAGTAGGTTTTCTTCCCACAGCTCCTGGTGAGAGGTGGCTGTTTCAACCTTCTGACCACTCACTATCTTTGTTCAGTTGTCTTTCAGGGACTCTGGGACATGGTCCACAGATTCACAGGCTGAAGCCCTCAGGAAAAGAAAGTGGAGGAGTTCTGCAATAATTTACTACTGTCCCTGGCCATTTTTAACCCAAATGAAGAGCTGGCAGCTCTCAGAAGAGGAAGGCAGTGCTCTGCTTAGAGGAAGCGAGTGGAGTTCCAGCTTGGCCAGAGCAAGAACAAGTGAATTGGATGAATGAGGAAAGGTCATGAATATTTTCACGGGGACAAAGTGTCCATAGTCTTGGGGGTTTTATTTCTGGGACATAACAGAAAAGTTACACTCAAACAGCAAGGGAGAAATTCAGTTCTACATGCAATTTTATCTCCCCACAGCTGAGGAGATGAAGGTGCTCATCTGTGGCTGCTTTTTCTTTTTGGCTGCCCATCCCCAGACGAAGCATTGTGTGCTGCAGTTGATTCTTTATCTCTCAATTCTTTCTCTCACTTGTTTGGTATGAAACCCTACAGTCAGGGATGGAATTAATGCCATTGGCAGGAGCTGGATTTTCTTTGCTATGCTGCTGTAAAGCTATCCCAGGCAATTCATATAGAACAGAAAAATCAAAGGTGCTTTTTCAGCTGAAATTTCTGCTCAGGAGGGGATCCCATGAGCTCATCTAAAGAAAGGACACCCTCAATCCTGCTAGGTTCTGGCAGACCTAGCTCCACCTGCCTGAAAGGATTCCCATGCCTGGGAGGTCTTGTCCTTCCCTAGGCCAGGTATTGCCATGAGTGGCCACAGTGCTGCAGTTCACCACTCCCAGAGACCTGGGGCTTATGCAGACCCAAACAGGTTTTTTTCCACCAGCCCTGGGGCTATCCCACTGTGAGCAAATCTCTGAGGAAACCTGGTAGGAGAGGTAGAACTTTGCTCCTGGCTTGATCAGATGCTGAGGGCAGAATAAACCTGTCTGAGTAGTGGCCACTGCAGTGATCTTCTCATTATTATAGAAGCTCAGTTATTGCTCCCTTGCTTGGAGCTGCCATGTGGATGTTTTACTGGCAAATGTACAGAGAATCAATAATGGAAATGTGTCAGCACAGCCCACTGGCACAAAGCAGAACAGGAATTGGTGGAACTTCCTTGCAGCTGGGCTGACCAAGAAACCAGAGGGCACGTGGTGGGTTTGCTGAGCTTCCTCGCTGCGTCCAGGCAGCACCAGCAGGTGGGTGAGTGTAAGCACCACCCCTGCAGCAAAAACACTGCTCAAAAATCATCATTTTCACTAAAATGTCCACCATACCCCTGTGTCAAACACGGGCAGGCCCACCTTGTCTTCGTGGCTTCAAGCAGGGAAAATCCAAGCCCCTGGATGTTTCCATCCTCTGTGTTGAGGTGTCCCACCCTGGGCTGGAGGTGCATCAGGGAAAAGCCACAAACCCAGAGCAAACTGCAGCATAGCTGCTGTGTGTACACGAGCAGGCTGAGCATTTCATAGAGAAAGAGGTAAAAAGCTGGTGAAAAACAACAGCAAGTTCAGCTCTCCTTCAGCTCAGACAGAGTGGGACAGAGCTAAGCCACAGTTAGAGACTGCTCTTTGGAAAATGTCTGGTTTTAACATGTGCCTATGTCTGAGTTTGACAAAAAAGTTGCAAAATGGCAAGTCTGAAGACTTTGCATCAAAGCAAATATCTGAAAACAAGCCCAAGTTGTCACCTATGGCCAAAAGCTGTCACTGGTGTTTAGAGAGAGTCATTTGTAGGGGATGAGTTATGCAACGAACTCACCTGGGTTTGGTTTTGTTCTTGTTGTTGTTTATGAGACAGTTTCAAAAAGACAAAAAAAAATTGTTCAACAATCCTACTAGTTTATTTTAATTTCTTATCACCATAGCACTGCAAATTTGTAGTTGGGGAGGGTCTTCATGTGCCTGCAGATTTGGAAATCTGTGTGATGGACTTCCCCAGGGAAATGTCACTGCAGAGCAGCTGCTGCTCTGGGAGCCTGGCAGAGGTGCCCTGTGCTCCCAGCTCAGCCCTCAGATGCTCACCAAAACTTCAGAAAACTTTCATCTCCAGCACTGCTGGATGAGAAGGAGCCAAGGAGCACAGAAGGAATACAAGGTTTAATTGCTCCCAACAGCAAAGTGCTGCCAAGCAGCTCAGAGCCGCTTAGCCGGAGGTAGCACACCCAGCCCACACCTCAAAAAGAGAACTGACACTGGGAAAAGAAACTGTGTTCTCTGGATTTTTCTTCTTCTTCTTACTTCTCAGTATCATTTTTCTGACAGATCCCAACACTTTAGCAAAGGCCACACCAATGGCCTCTGCTCATCTCAGCTCTTTTTCTTCCTCACATGAGGCCCAGGACAGTGATCACAGAGGCTTCTGGCTTCTATCAAAACCTTTAGCAGCTAAACAAGGAGAAAGCTAGGAATATAAACAAATTGGAATTTTTACTGATTTGTTTTCATCCTAAATCCTTGTCCTTTCTGAAGCTCTAGTAGAATTATTTTTGGCCTATTGCCTTATTGATTATCCATGGAGGACTGAGGGATACCCAAACCTGAGCCCCACTTACCTGGGCAGCACCTGACACTTGTCACCAATGATGGACAGAAATTCCCATGAGACAGATCTTGATGTTAGAAATCCAACAGGACTTGCATTTTCCGTGCATAAAATTGGGTTATAAGCTCTGTGCCTCCATAGGCAGATTTTTCAAGATGGCCTGTAAAGGTGCATTTTCATCCATGGGCCTCTTTGTGCCTTTTGCACTGAACTGAAATGTATTTCAAGGAGGCTTTCAATTCTCATGTTATTTTGAGACAAAAAGAGTCTTGGCAGGGCAGGCAGTATAAAAAATAAGTGTATTAATGAAGAGTGGGAGGGAAGGTCATTCTCTTGTTATTTGTAGCACAATACCTGATAAGAGGTCATTAGTCATTCAAAACCACCGAATGACTTTAATTAAAATTTGATCTTTGAGAGCTGGGAACAATCTGCTAAACAGACTTTCAGGGCAAAAAGACAGAGAGAGGGAGGGAAGGGGAGTGGGAGTTGACCAAAATGACAATAAGCTTAATCAAAGCCAGGAGGAACACTGGCAAACTCTCATTTCTGGACTCCCCAGTTGAGTTTTTATCCAGATGCTCCAGACCTGCATCTTCCCTAGGTCTGCCTGGCACAACCATGAGTCTGGGTACCACGCCTTGGGAGGCACATTCTTGGGCTCTTCCCTGCAGCACTGGATGATTCAGCAGTTTGTATAAGACACTTCTTTTTTTCTCCCAAATACTCTGCATTTTCTAAAAATAATTGTATTTTTAAAGATTATTTTGTATTTGGAGATTTTCTGCTCTGTCCTCAGCCCAGGACAGAGATGGGAGGTATAACTGGGCCTTTCACTGGGAAAAATAAATGCAAGAGGACAGGATTGTGTGCCTGGGATGCACAGGACCAGATTTCTCAGAGGTGTTGACGTTTCCCAGCATTTTTCCCTTCCATGTCCACAGAGTCCTGCTGCTGGTAATACAGCAGCTGGTCCTCCCTGCACTGCTGCAGGATGGCTACAGGGAAGAGCTGGAGTGGAGAAAAAAGGGCAGCTGGTGCTTTTAGGGGAAACACCTTACAGAGAACTATAACCAAACTTGGATTTAAAGAGAAGGAAATCAGCCTGTGAAAGGAAGAAGACAATTTTTGCACCGTAGAGGGGTAAAATTAGGTCCTCCCCACTGCAGCTTCTCTCTCCAGGGTTGCACCTCCAGCACCTCTGCTTGTTCTGGGATGCTGAGACGTGTTGATATATGTGCTCTGAACAGCTGCAAGGCAGACACAGCCACGCCAGACTGTGAGAATAAAGGAGGGGGCTTGTCCCCTGCTATTTGGTATATGCAACATATCATAATTAAGTAATGTGAGCTTGCTGCCAGCCTGGGGCACTGCCACAGGACAGGGATGTTTTTATTTCTTAGGACAGGAGATATCTCCAGATGGGCTTTTAAAAATATTTCTCCATCTAATTTTTTTTTTTTTCCCTGTGTGACAAATGAATGTCAAAGGCCCTTTTTGGTACACTGAGAACTTGAACTTTGAGTGGAGGCTACACAATACAACACTGACCAGGAGCTGCTGATTGTTGTCCCCTTCCCTTGATGGGTCACTTCTAGAGAGCTTTCCAGGGATATTATCCACATGCCAAAAAGCATTAGGACTTATCCTTGCTGAGGGCTTTATCTATGACAGACCAGACAAAAGACCCCATCTCTTGCCCCGCTGCCTGTGTTGGTTCCAGGGGTCAGAGCTGAGGGACAAGGACAGTGTGGGTTTTCCCTCCTCCTGCCTCCAGCTGCTCAGGCTGACTCCCAGCATCAGGGTCCCCATGCAGACCACCAAGGAAGAGCTTGTTGGCATGATAAATCCCCTCCTGGTAAGGCCGTGCCTCTGGAGACATCACACCAGGCCTTTCCATGGACCAACTGATGGTTTTCTTGCCAGCAGAGCTGTATCATCTCTACCAACAACGTTGCTAGGCTAACAAAACACTACCTAAAACAAAAGTTTTCTTGGCTCAGCTTTCTGTGAGGAGGTGCAATGATTTTCTCTCCCCAGCCAGCTTGCCTCCACCAGAAACATGCTGTGCTATAGACTAAGCCCTACTGCTATTGCAAAAGGCAGCCAACTTAGACCAGTGCCTAAGTTTCCATCTGCTTGTCATTAGTCTGGATCTATCACATGCTCAAGCTGGAGAATGAAATCTATGACCTTGATCCACTTTCTTTTCATTTTGCTTTAGGATTTTGCTAGTCTTCTTTTTTGGTCTGAGGAAATGTTTTGAGACAAACTCAAAGGCCACTTCTGATCCCAAGCTTCAGGTAACCTATGGAGGGAAAGCAATGGACAGTTAAATAAAAATGTACACCCCAGAGTCACTGTAGTTTTGAAATCCCTTCTGGATCTTATTCATCAAATATCCCTTGACTGCTTGAGGGAACGAACTCTGAAGGTGAGATGACAGTTGGAAATTTGAGCTCATTTTTGCTTTGATCATTTTTTTTTTCCTAATGATGTGAGCTACCAGACTGTCTCTCTCCCTAAAATAACACCTTTCTTTAGCTTGTTCTGATGGACTAACATATAATGCATTTATTTCTGGCACACACATTTATTGGCATGTTGACATCTTTTTTAATATTCTCCCCACCTCAGACCTCTCCATCAATCCACACTCCTTAGGCAGAGACTTTTCAGTGCACCACAGAAGAGAAGTCAGGGCAATTTTTTTTTCATTACCTAAAGCAGGGCCATCTCTCCCAGGTTTCCTTAGCCCTGTACAAAGGCTCATGCCAAGTCAATCTGAATTCCCTTTCAATTCAAACTGCACTTAATGGGAAAGGTATGATTTCATAAGATCTGTGCAAGACTGATGTTGTGCAGACAAAACCCCGTAATGATTAACATGTGGCACCTCGGTCCAATTCACTCAGCTATGCACTTACAGTGCAGGGAAAGCTGCTTGCCAGCTTGCTAGCTTGGTGCAACTTGATTAAAGAAATTAGGAAAGCCAGAAATCCACTGCAATTGTCACATAGTTTATTGACACCTGTAGCGCTAATTTCTTACCACGCCTTTCTGATATTTTTGGCAAGGAGAGAATACTGAAGCCTCAATCACAAGGTCTCTGCAAAAGCCTTTCAGATGTGGCTGGGAGATGAGCAGGGGCCAGCCTGCCTGGCTTAGCATCCCTCTGGTTGGGCTGACCTCCCTGATCCACCTTTGCCATCCAGTGCTGGCAAACACAGCAAGCCCCATGCACACTCATGGCCCCTGGATTTCAGCCCCAGAACGTGGGTGAGGAGTCAGCCAGGGCTTCTGCCAGAGCCTCACCAAGAATGAAAGGGTGTCTGAGGTACCAGTCCCGTCCTTCTGTGGCCCCAGCACTGGTGAGGAGGTGGCTTTGAGGGAGGCTTTGGGGACCATAACAACTCCAGGGCTGTGCTAGCCAGTGTTCTCCAGCTCCCCTGCCCCACCGAGCAACAGCAGGCACAGAAATGCTCTGCTTCATCACCACGACTGAAGTCCTCTCATGACTTGCCCTGGTCCTGCTTGACCTGAAGCCAGATGACACCCCAAAAGCAGCTGAGTGAGGCCCCAAATCTGCACACACCTTGGGAAGGTTAATCAGCCTATAGTGTGGACATTTTCACCAGCTCAGCTCGTTTGAACACAACAGTGAATGTAAATCAGTGGCTTCCACATAGAATGCTGTATTGAACTAAAGATATCCAACTAATTAATAAAGTCAAATAACAGCAAGCCAATATTACTATTTTATTGAGCTAGAGTTAAATATCTGACCAAAATGAAAGCCTATTTCTAACTGATTTCTCCCTTTCCTCTCCTGTTTATTTTAAAGTACATATACATGCATGGTTTAAATGTTTGGTTTAACTTAAATTGTGCCTGCTGCCAGATTGCCTGGTGGTTAGAACATAGGGAACTTATTAAGAACCATACATTTTTTTGGTGATTACCATCTCTGTGTTCAACCAGGGGACACGCACAGGCTGTGCCATGCAAGCCCCTTTTCACAGCATCACAGAATGGGGCAGGTTGGAAGGCACCACAGCGATTCGTCTGCTCCAGCCTGCTTTCACAAGGAGGGTCATTCATCCCAGAGCACATGGCACAGGATGGCATCCAGATGGTTCCGGAATATCTCCAGTGAGGGAGATTCCACACCTCCTCTAAACCTGTTCCAGTGCACGGTCACCTGCGCTGTGAAGATTTTCCTCACGTTCAGGTGAAACTTCCTGTGCATCAGTTTCTGCCCACTGCCTCTTGTCCTATTGCTTGGCACCACTGAGAAGAGCCTGGTTTCTGTCAGCTTTCTGTCAAAACTCTGCTCAAACACTCATGGGCATGTGAGAACAGCAGTGCTCCTGAATTAATGGTGTTGAAGGCTCCAGCCTTACTCAAATGTGAGAATCCTAGAGGCCCACTGCTTCCAGTTACTTTGGTGAAGAAAAAGAAAGAAAAAAAAAAGAAAAAAAAACCAGTTCAATATGAGAGGTTGGAATTAGGCAACAGTCAAGGCTGTGGGGCAAATTCTAGTTTTATTCATCAAAGCGATCAAAGCAATTCAGCTGTGCTTGATCTGTCATTGCCAGTGTAGCAGAAGGAAGGGAATTCCCAGCTAGCTCCCAAAACAAGGTGTGTGTTGATTATGGAAAGAGGCAGAGAGCCTGAAGGTCAGTACAAAATTACTTTTTTCCCTAGAAAAACCTGCCCACACCTCAGGCAAGTTAGCCACTGGCAAGATCTGAGCATCGTGTAGTTCTCCAGGCATTTGGACACTTGCACTCAGGTTCTTAAAAAGAAATAAAACATCTGAAAACATGAAAACAAAAAGTAAGTATGTTTTGCTCTTTTTATGCCATCTTAAGTCACTCCTGCTACTAGCTCTATCCCACTTTGGAAGATGCTCTGAGGAGAGCATTGACCCAGGACTTTGCTTTTGTTTCTGCAGGGGAAGAAGCAGCAATGACACCTGCCTTTCAAGCACAGGGTGAGTCAAAGGCTTCACACACACTCCAGTCCTAACACATGGCTGATGTAGTAGGACTGGACAGGATCAAGCCTTACAAGTCCCTAGCCTGGCCCTAGGGACACCATTCCCAGCCCCTCACCACTTTGATGAGGGACTCTGCTCCACCCTGATGGGGGCTTCAACCCACTCCTGCTATTTTCCACCAGTTTCTCGTTCCCTTTCCCTGAGACACCTCCCAAGACAAACACCTTCATGCTGAGAAATAGTGGAGAATGAAAAGAATAAATTGAGAATTAGTTCTCATTGCTAAAGGCCATAATGGAGAAGCAACAATCAGTTACTGGCTCTAGTTAAGGGGAAACAACCCCTGCTGGTCTAAAGGTGAGATCTGTGGGGAGCAATGCAGTGATTGCAAACTGACTGGGGTTTCTGGTGGGTGCTGTGCCTCGGAGGGTGGTGATGAAGCTCCCAACAAAGGCACCTTTTCCTTTCCTGTTGCTTTCTCCCCATGTGCTGATGCTGGAAGTTTCACACCCAAGTTTATCACTTCCTAGCAGGAGATTGAGCAAGCTCAGGCACACGTGGCTGTCACAGGCAAGCAGGAGAGTTACCAGAAGGAAATCAAGGTTTTTGGCAGAGCTGTTCCAGCAGACAGGAGCTATGCTGTCACATCAGTACCCAGGGAAGGTGTACAAAAGGACAGCAAAGGGACATCAGAACAGAGGGCAAGAGATGAAGGAAGGAAATTCAAGGGGAAAAGTCATGACTTCAGGTCTCTGAAGCACCCAGCGTCACCAGAGCAGTTACAGGAGATGATTTGAACAGCAGTGATGGCTGTTGCTCTCTAGGGACAGCAGAAAACTGAGAGGCAGGGAAGGAGCCTGGAGAGAGAGGAGGCTGGAGCATTTTCAGGGTCTGAGCTTTAATGCCTAGCACTGCACACGTGTTTTACAGAACAGTTGCTTTGAGTTAATTCTGTATGGAAATATGCTGTCAGGGATGGTTTCAAGTCTGTGTATAAAGCTGCTCACACACATTTGCTCTCCACATTCATTGACTAAGGGGCATGGGGTGGTTACAGGTTAATGGATTTTCAAGCTGAAGTGTTTGCCAGTAGCGTTCAGGCCATGGGAATTTGTGCCAGAAAGCTTATCAGAGGCAAACCAACCCATGGTGTCCTTTAGTGGAAACCCAAGTATCAGCTCCTTAATATGTTTACCCTGAGATAAATCCAGAGTAACACATTGATGTGCAGGCAATTAACTGGGATGTGCCCCAGTGCAAGGACAATACTCAATAATAAACCTCTTTAAGAATGTCCTTCTGAACAATGTGCTGACTAACTGACTAGTTTAATATCTAAAAATACCACGACCCTGAGCCTCACATAATCCCAGAGACTTTCCTGAAAAAATCACCAGGGCAAGTTAACGACCTCCTTGCCTGGTTGGGTTGGTTGTGGGGCAGAAAGGACCACAACAGCACCTGCAGCATCATTTAATATGGTTAATAGCTGCTTAGCAAATTAAAAATGAACCTTGAATTTTAAAAAGC
This sequence comes from Motacilla alba alba, assembly GCF_015832195.1. NCBI lineage: Eukaryota > Metazoa > Chordata > Aves > Passeriformes > Motacillidae > Motacilla > Motacilla alba. The sequence continues at coordinate 8,923,686 of NC_052022.1, forward strand.
CCAGGAGATGGAGGAAAACGGGAATGTGGCTACACTGTGAGCTGTGCTTAGAGAAATCTTTTTGGCCTTGTGGAAAGCATGTGATGAACCAAAGCATTCCAGAGAAGAGGAGCCTTAGGGAGCAGCTGATCTCTCCCTACAGAACTGAGCTGCTAAATGCAGAGCAGCCCTGGGAGATGCCTCCCTTCAGCAGTAATTGTGCTGCTTGTAGCAGACCATTAACATTATCCCCCGTTTCTTAGCCTGTCTCATCCAGTCTTTGGGATCAGCTCTTACCTGAATAAGGGACAACTGCCTTTGAGGTGAGGAGGAAGATGTTGTACAAAGACCTTGAAAACAAACTTGCCGGTCAGGTACATTGGCCTTGCAGAACATATTTTTCAGCTTTGAGGGTGGCCTGCTTAGCCAACCCTATTTCACTGTGCTGCAGAGGCTGCCCTGGTATTAATTCACCTCAAAGAGCAGGTTGAAGTCATTAAAATATTTTGCAGGTGGTTCCTTGAATTCATGGTGCAGCTGGATCCAGCCTAAAAGAGGGAAAAAAAAAAAGGAAAGGAGGAGAAGAGGCAAGTTCTGATGAAACACAAATTAACATAACTCATAGAAGGGAAAGAAAATCTGTTTTCAATCTTTACAACAAAGCCAAGCAACACATCAAGCTAGAAAGGAGAAATGTCAGCCAGGCAGTGCTGGGGGTTTTATTGCTTTAGCACAAGTGCTTCTCCACAGTCCCAGAAGTACCCAGGTGCTACTGCAGCAGCCAGACCCCCCGAGCACAGGTCTGGGTATGCAGGGATGTGGGGAGCTTCACAACAAGGCCTCTGCTTCCATATGGGTCCAGACTTGAGGTTTGTTTTAATGCCCTGGCATTAGAAATTGTGTGTTTGCCTCAGCCTCTCTTCTGCACAGAAAATCTCCATTTAATGCACCATTTCATGCCCTTAGACCTGGATACACTTTTTTTTCAGGAGATGTTGACCAGGGCTGAGCTGAGCAGTCTGTGGGACCTTCACAAGGGAGATCCCAGATCTGGTACCTCTATGATCCACTGGTGGGCAGATCACCCACAACCTGCCTTGGCATTCCCTGGATTCAGAAGAGCCTCCCGATGTTCATGGGCATCCAAGTCCTTGTTCCTTCCTTGGGGAGAACAAGGCGTTTTAGGATAAACACCGTCACACTGAGAGCTCTGCGGGGTCTGACAGGGATGGAGGTACCATTCTCCACAGCAGCCCAACACAGTATGGTGCTGTGCCTCGGGTCTGGGGCTAAGCCAGGGCTGCTAACATGGATGTTTTGGCTGTTGGTGGGCAGAGCTTGTACAAAACTGAGCCTGGGAGCAGGCTGGGCTTGGGCAAGAGGTTGGGAAGGGACACAGCCAGGGTTGCGACCCAAACCGACCCCAGGGATGTTCTGCACCGTGTGACGTCAAACTCAGAGATTAGAAGTTCAGGGGAGGAAGGAGGAAGGGGAGATATTTGTGGTTTGTGTATTTGTCAGCCCAAAAAGCCATCATGCATTCTGAGGCCCCAATTCCCAAAAGCAGTTGCCAATCAGCCTGCTGATGGGAAGTAGAGAATGAGTTCCTCTTTCTGCTTTGCTTGCAAGTGCATCTTTTGCTTTCCCTGGTAAACTGTCATTATATCAACTCACAAGTCTTCTCACCTTCCATTTTCTCCCCATCCCTTGCAAAAAAGGACTGAGACAACATTTAGGTGGCTGTCTGGCTGATGGCTGGAGTAAATCCACCACAAGAACTGGTATGTCAAAATTTATCAGACTTGTTCATTGCAAAAAGACAAAAGACTGAAAAATCAGGTAAAATAGGAAAAAAGAAGAACAAAGCTAGTCTACTAGCAAGGTTGTGATGAGGCAGTTGTACAGCTCTGGTCATTGCTGGCTTTGTGGTGGACATGCATGGGATGTGTCACAGGTCAAACCACAGCTACTTGCTTTTTTTTCTGTGGGAGAGCAGTGTGGTCTGTGGCAGGATTACTTTGTGATGTTTTGAAGAAAAAAACTCTGCAGAAACAGAGGTGCAGGTATTAGGATAAGGGTTAGACTGCCACCTTTCCTGGCTGCACCCCTCACTTCAGTGTAGAGGCAACAGCAGAAATGGTGAAGGTTCCTGCACCAACCTACCCAATGTTGGGCCTGTTTATGCCATACACTTCCTTGGAGAGGAATGAAAGCCTCCTGCATGCTGCACATTTATGCCCAAGGCAGTCTGAAATCAAATAGATGAGTTTGGAAAAGTTACATCTTGTGGGTAAATGGAGAAACACCTCTGAGCTAGGATATCTTTTCACGTGGGGGAAAAAAAAAAAAAAAAAAGTCTTTAAAGAAGCCCAACTTCAGTTTTTTCAGGATAAATGGCTATCCTGAGGAGGCTGATGTCTGCCCAAGCTCCCTGGCAGAATCACTGCTGGAAGGCTGTTGATAGGTTTAGCTATTGCCAGGCTGGAGTTTGGTCTTGCATCCCTTTGCTTTGCCACGAGCTCTTGGGGGTGGCAAATGCCTGCAGAGGACAACAGTGATGGAAGATGAGAAAGGTACTGGGCATGGCCAGGGACTTTTTTGCTCCACCAGCCACTTCCAGGCCACTTCCTTTTCCCAGCACCAGCAGTTCCCCCAGGCCCGTGACTTTGAGGCAGCTGTGGTCAGTTTATAAAACTTGGTTCACATGTTGGTGCACATTTAGAGTGAGAACATGAGGAGCATCATCTGTATGAATGTAGGAAGGAAAGGGATGAGCTGGAGGACTACAAGCTCTTCCTTGAGTATGAGGGGAGGCAGGATGAGCAGCAGGAGGAGAGGCACCAGGGCTTTCTCACAGACAGCCCGAAGGGAAAGGCTGATGGCCCAGCATACGTGTCCCACAATGTCCCATGACGTTATGCTATAAATGACCCCATTGCTTCAGCAAAACATCAACCTAGGGAGGCTGCACTGAATCAGCAGTTTCCTTTCTTTTTTCCTTTCCTGATTGCAAAATCAGAGTCAACCTATTGCAGTCAGTGATGGTATAGTGAGAAATGAAAGACAGCAGAAAGCAGGATGGGAGCACACACAAAGGCTGAGCCAGCATGTTGGGACACGATCTCTGGCACCAGGGTGTGGCCCAGACCCTCGGCACCACGTGCACTGGGAAATGTGCTGCCTGTTTGCAGAAGCTGACATCCAGATAGAAATGCACCACAGCCTCCCAGGCAGCTAAATGCCCAACAGAGCAATGAGAACGTGGCAGCTTGCAGAGCTGCATGAGGCTGCATCAAATAGATATGAAGGTCTGACCAGCTGGGTAGGCAACTGCAGCTCATGACTTTCCCCCCCAAAAGTGGAGGATTGGTCTTCAAAACCCGAAGCACTGCATTTCAGGGGTGTCAAATTAATGGAATCTACCCGTGTTTTCACACCCATGCCAATTGGGCCACTGAGAGTGGTATGACCATGATTCACATGAAAACTTATCCCTGAGCTTCTTTCTCAGGGAAGGAGGGCACAAAGATCTCATTGCATCTTTTGTCTTTAGGCAGGCTTTTGAGAACTACGTCTGACAGCTTATTTTTAATACCTTGAAATAAAATGGATTCCACTAGACATATTATTAAAAGCCTCTCTGCTGTAAATCTGCTCTCTGCATGCACCTGAATCACATCCACCCCTATAAAACATCCACTTGGCAGCACAAGCACAGTCATTCCCAGCTCAGCACCCAGCAAGAGTAGATGGCTCCAGGGTTGTGCAGAGTGGTTGGCTGAACCACAAGAACCACCAGAAATGGGCTGGATATGAGCCTTTACTCCTGTGAGGAGGTGGTGCTGTGATGGGAGAGGATGCACAGACATTTACTGTGGCTCAGCTGATTGGTGGTAACCTCTAGAGCCTCCCTAATTCAAGAAGATATGTGAGACCTCCACGAGGAAGCAAATTATCCCAATTCCTACACAGAGTGTAGCAGAATGTTTAAAAATGGAGGATTCCTCTTCCTCCCTCCTGGGGACAAACCAGGTCACAGCTGCACAAGCACATTTGAAAGGGGAACACAGAAGCTGATTCAAAAATCCCCACGTATTTGTGGCTTAAGGCTTTCAGAGATTTGTACATCAGGTGCAGAACAGAGGGCTTCACTCTGCACTGTCAGGGTGTGGATCTCCAGCTCACCCCTACCTGGAGCTTTGCCACACTTCATTCCATGGCCAAGCAAAGCAGTGAGGAGGCAGCAGCCCCAGGGATAGACACAGACCTGCAGGCCCCAGGGATGGACACAGACCTGCAGCCCAGGACCAGGCGGTGTGACAGTGACTGCCTCGCACCTCAGAGAGGGCAGGACATGGTGCTTGCAGCATGGATGAGGAGGGCTTTGACCAGCTCCTACCAACAGCTCCTGCCCATGGGCCTGGGTGAGTCACTTTGCTTTGCAAAAGTCAAACCCAGCACAAATGGAGATGTCAGGATGCCAAATGCCAGGGGGGAGTTTGGCAGGATGAAGGCAATGAAATGGTGAAGAGGTAGGAATAGTGTCCGTGGGTGTGAAAAACTCATCAGGGAGAAAGCAGGAGCTGGAAAGACCTTTTCAAGGAGGCTGCAAGTGCCTCTTCTCCATATCATCCCAAACCCATTTGGGTTTCAGCATCCCCCATCCCACCATCATTCGCTTGTCTTCACAACTCCTCCTGATCCTTTCCCTCCTTGCACTTGAGTCACGCACAACCACTGAGGTGTCACCGTGGTGCACATTACTGTGTGTTTCAGTGACAAAGTCCTCAGCCTCCCCTCCCAGGACAGAGATTGCCAAGCTAACATTGAACATGGAATCTTCTTGGCTACCTGAGGAGGACTACTTGTGTTAGAAACAAAATGTCCATCCTATGCCTAACTCTGCCTCAATGCAGAGATGCTGAACACCTCCAGGTTGAAGATCTTTCAGGATCCTGCCCGAGGCTGCCTGGACTCCAATTAAGCACATTAGAGCAGCTCAGCATCTTAGCTGTGGGATTTTTTGAGGAACTGTTCAAGTTACCACATCAGAGTTCTCAGCAGTCTATAAAAGCTGAGCAGATAGGAAATGCATATCAGAAAGCATATCAAATCAGGAGGCAGAGAGGAAGTACCTCCAGTTCTTGTCCAAGGCTTTAGGATAGCCGCAAGAAATTTGTCATGCAAATTACAGACAAACACAGGGAAGACGGAAATTCGAGTGATATGAACTCTTTCAGTGTTTCAGAAAAAATTGGGTTTGCCTCACCTGCTATCACAACCTTTCAGATAAGTGGTAAGATTTCTTTTTGTTCAATGGGTTTCTATGGATTTTATCTGGTCTAAAACAACACATAAAATTGAAATATTGCATATTAAATGCTTTTTGCAGTGATTTTGATAGTAAATTAATTGCCATTTAAAAAATAGAAGTATGTCAAACTACCCTTTCTAACCAAAAGCTTATGCTGAGCATAAGAAAAAAATTACTTTTTTTCCTGTCTTAGAAAATGTCTAATTTTCTTGAGTAAGACTTTCATGTGTAATAGTCAAGATACTAAAATCATCAGACTCAATAAAAAAAAGTAAGTTTATGAATTTTCAGCTGAATATAAAAGCTTCATTGCTGACTAAGCCATTCTATTGTAAAACCAATTAAAATATTGTACTCTTTTGAAACTAAGACTTCAAATTCCTGATTACATTATTTTGGAAAAAAAGAAAAAACCTCAATTGAGGGTAACTTACTGAATGTCTGACGTAGTTACCAATGCTTCTGAAAGACTTTTTTTCTCCCTGAAGGCTAAAATTCAACAAAGCCATTTATTTCTTTTACACTTGCTGGTAATGATTGATTTTACATCTTATGACTTGTTTCAATTTGTTCTGCAGTTCAGTTTATTATCGATTTTTCATTTGTTTTGATGCATACATGCATCACTGTTGGAATCACACGTATGCGGTGCTCTGAGTGGAGAAGGAATTGCTTTGAGCAGCCCTCCAAATGGCAGCCTGGGACAAGGAAAAACTATGGAAACAGGGAGTTTATTGATGCAAAATGGGGGAACCACCACACTCACACTGATATAGGCTGGATTAATTGATGGAACTGAGCTGGTGAAATTAGCAAAGGAAAAGATGGCCAAGCAGATTGCAGAGCAAAGCCTGGGGCAGAGGAAGGTAGCCTGCCTTGCTCTCACAGAGGGACCTTGCAGCTCCACACAGCTGGAAAGCGCTGTGGCCAAGCCTGGAGAGGCTGCAAGCACGCGGAGATGGTAGGGGAGAAATGTGGGAGAGTGTCTACCCTTCTTCTCTTGGTTTTTAGAGCCTCGGGGCCAGAAAAAGGCATCCACATGCTGCGCTCGGACAGCCCTCAGCATGTACCTGCTGCTGCTGACGGCCGGCCAGGGGCTGCTGATGTACAAAGGTAACGCCACAACGCCACGGGCTTGGCATCCAAAGGGAGCTCTGCTGGGTGCTCCTGGGGGCACTGGCAAGCAGGAACGAGCGCACAGATCTGAAATCTCCGAGGGAGCGGAGAGGCTCCTTCGCACACCGCCAGGCAAAGCAGCGGCCGCAGGAACAATTCCCCCACCCCGAGTGTGTGCTTTGCATTTGCAAAAGCACTCCCAGCTGCACTCCTGGCTGCAGCAGGGACTGGCACATGAAAACCACCTCCCCGGGTCAAACAGGGGTGGTCTTTATCCCCCGGTGTCCCCCCCAGGTGCTGAGGAACTGCTCTGCCAAACAACCATTTCCCAGCCAGATCGGGCAGCGAATATTCATTGCATGGGCTTTTTGTTTCCTCAGTATTTAAGATGCAGAGAGAGATATTGAAACTTCAAGAGCAAAATGCCTCCTATACAGAAGCGATTCTGCAGCACTACTCTGCCAACAATCCGGCCTTGTTGAGAGGCTCTACTTGGAAGGACTTTCTCATGGGACAAGAAGAAAACTGGAGGAGAAGCTTAGAAGAGGAAATCACCATAATTAAAAGCAACAATGCAAACCTGATGATGAGGATGAACAACATCACCCTGGTTGCAGGTATGGCTCTCCATGCTGGCCCTGCAGTGGGGAGACCTGGCTCCTCTGCATCATTAGCGGGGCTGAAAACCCAGTTTAGATGATCCAATAATTAGGGCAAGACTGAATCTTCCTGTCAGTTAGTTATGTCCCCATGCCCAAGATGGGAGTCAACTCCAGACTAGGGAGCCCCTATAGGAGCTGGAGTACTGCTCTGTGCAAGCCCCCAGACCCCCTTGCAGCTGCACATGCAGCTCTGGGCTCCTCTTCCCTCCTGTGACTTGTAGATTTGGACTCTAGGTGCCCTCCAAAAAGGTCGTGTCTCCAGCCCACACCTCAATCCCATACTGCTGTGATCCTCACTGACTGCTGACTGCTGAAAAATACCCATTAAATATTTATTTCAGGGCCTCCTGGACGCAAAGGAGATCCTGGTCTACCAGGTATGTAGGTAACTGAGCCACAACTTCTCCTCTTTTCCTCTTCTTCTTTATTTCATCCAAGAGACCTTAAGTGAGGATTTGGGATTTCAGTCTCCAGACCCAGACCCAGACCCTACCTTGTGTGCAGACACCCAATGCCCTGGTCATGAGGACACCTGCTGTACCTTTTCACTGTCCTCCAGGAGCCTTGGCTAGCCCAAGTGCTCCCACAGAGGTCGATGCCCACCCTGTCCCTAGGAAAACATTGGCACAGACTCAGGAATGAGCTGGGTGCAAGTTCTGCCCTCCACAGCCATGCACAAGCTGCTGCCCTGGGTACCTGGGGGTTTGGGTAGAGCTACCCCTGCTGCAGGAGGTCAATATCTCCAGACTGTGAGGACGCAGCAGGTCCTGATCTAACGCTGGCTCCACTTTGAGCAGAGGTTGGGCCAGGCAGCAGTTTCTATGATCCTGTGATGATGATCTAAGATCCTTGTTAGGTCAGGTCTGTAACTCATCCATCCCTACTTCTTGGCTGCACTGATGAGATTTTCTGAAGGAAAAAAAAAAATTAAAAATTGTGTTTTCATATGTTCCTGGCTGCACTTAGGACGTTGAAACAGCACCTCCTGCCAAGCAGTGTTATTACACATCAGAGCCCAGTCGTTCAGCGCGTTTTCATGAAAGATCTCCCCAATGGTCCCCATGAGCTGGGCTTGGCAGGAAGACAAGCTGGCCCCTGCCCAGCTGAGCACTCAGCTGAGCTCCAAGGACTTTACTCAAGTGGTTGTTCTGGTCCCTGCCAGCTGAAGATTGGCCTCACTGGTGACTGAAATTGTGTGAGCAAAGGATGGTTAAAAAATTCGTCTCTTCTTCTTAGCCATTACTGTGAATAGATGATGTGTGTCAGCTGATATATGTATTTTACATCCCAGGGTTACGGGGACCACCAGGGACAAAGGGAGACCAAGGTAAGGCTTTTTTGACACCTGAATTACTTCTGTGGATGAACATAAAGTGGCTTTATGGATGATTTTATGAGCAATCTTGTCCTCAGCCAAGGTGTGAGTAAGAATGTCATTGGAGCTGAAGGAAATAAGCCTATGTAAAGCTAATGTGAGCAAAAGCAAAACTTAGCTGGAAAAAAAATCTTATTTTAAAAGTCAGTGTGCAACAGTCACTGTGGGCCAATTTCCCACTGTCACCAGCACCATTTCCAAGTGCACAGAGAGTGGAGTTTGGCTCATGCTCACAGCTGTGGTGGGTGTCCTGCTGCTGGCACTGACTACACATGGCACCCCAGGAAGCATCAGAAAAATGGTGTTGTTCCTACAGGCATACATGGACCCCAGGGGGAGAAGGGGAGCAAAGGAGCTCCTGGTCCTGCTGGCCCAAGTGGTGGTCCAGGAGTGAAAGGAGAAAAGGGAGAGATGGGGCTTGCAGGTAAGACTTCTTCACTATCTTAATATTTTTTATGTTCTCACACATATTTCTTCTTAAACTCATTCTACATAAAACAGCAGAAGAAGTTTTCATAGATCAGTATTCATAAAAATCCAAGCAGCCCTGAGCATGGTTTGCCAGTCAGAGGTGGAGCTGGTCAGGACACTTGACCTGATCTGAAGGGGTTTAATTTCATGTCATGCTTCAGCAAACCTCCCAAAGGAGGGCTGGGGGAAGGGGCCATGCAAAATGTTGATTCTGCACCATGGAAGTCTCTTTACAGAGTGACCTTTGTCTAATGAAAGCCACAGATATTCAATTATCAGCCTATCCTAGATTAAAGCAGTGATGTTTGCAGTAGGATTTCTATGGTATAAAATAATACAATATAATTTATATGCACAAGCATGTGGATGTTAATCCTCATTTTAGTGGAACCTCTTTCTGAGAGCTTTATGAGCATCTTACGTAAGCCTGGCTTTGTACACCTGAAGCAGAAGAGTTATGCAACGTGTTTCTCCCATGTGGCATGCGTTATGGAGGGCTGTTACTCAGTGGTCTCACTTGGGCTGAAAGCAGGAGAGGAAAAGAAAGCAGGTGATGTGTGTGGTGCAGAGCAGGGAGGACATTTGGACAGGTTGATAAGAGCTTCCTCAGATCTTCCATCAGATCCTGAATGCCCCAATGCTCTCATTAGCACAAGATGCTCCAGAAGAGAAGAGTGAATGTAGGAGGAATACCAAAAGGCAAGGACTTTGGGATAATTCTAGAGCAGAAAGATGAAGGAGAAGTCTTCAAATGAGGCACTTTCAAGTAATTCAGTTCTTTTGGAGCATGCTGATCACCTGTTCAGAGAAGACAAGGTTAAGGGGAGATGACAGAACTCTCTGGAAGAACAGGAGTGGAATGTGCTGCCCTGTATCTCCACTGTGTCTAGCAGAGGGGAAGCATTCAGATGCAGTGAGGGATATTTAACTAGAGGAGAAAACGTCCCAGTAGGAGGGACAGTTTGGGGAATAGATTGGAGAGTTGTCATGGCACCATGGCAAGCCTTTAACAGCAGGCCAGACAAACATCTGGCCAGGGAGGCTGACAGAGCCAGAGGTGGATCAGGCCAGCTCTGTCCTCCTCCAGCTTTATGGTGACAATGTCACCAAATGGCAAATGCAGGTGTGAGGCCAAACCTTGCTGCTGGTATGGCCAGACAGAGGTGCTCCACAGGCTGCAGAGACAACAAATCTGGGGTTTTTTTTAATTTACATGTGCATGCTGTGCTGTTTGATAGGTCCCCAAGGACGGAAAGGTGACACGGGCGAGAAGGGAGACCCCGGGTCCCCAGGAATCATGGGTCCTAAGGGTGAGCATGGATTCCCAGGAGTGCCAGGCTACCAGGGTAAGTGCAGAGGACACAGTGGGACAGGGTGCAGGGCTGCCCCACTGAGGGGCTGGGCTAAGGCTGGTCTGCACTGATGCCAGGGTGTCGTTGCAGGGAGCCCGGGGAATCCTGGACCTCCTGGGCCCAAAGGAGAGGCAGGTAAGCTGTACAGAAGGTGCAATTTCTTGTAGAGGCATAAGACTGATCTCTTTAATGTGGTGTTTTGTGACAAGGAAAGCTGCAGCTGGTCTAGATCCCAGCATGGGTAAGAGAAGATGATGATTAGATGAAGAAACCATGCCAATGTTTCAATGTCATCCAAACTCATCCAGCAGCCTTGGCGGTCTCTTGTGGGCCCCACTCACTGTGCAGGAGACTGAGAGGGAAAGAAGGGCCATGGCCTCCTTCCTGACACCTGTGGACACACAAGGGCAGAAATTGGCTGCTCTTTTGGGAAGAACTTGTGCATTTCAAGGCTGACAGTCAGCCAGGACCTGGTTCCATGCAGCCTTTCACTCCAGATCATCCCTGACAGCATTGCTAAGATTAGCACTGCCAGGATTGCAATCTGGAGACAGCCAGTGTTTGTTTTGCCTTCATAGGCTCAGCTCAGTGCGCAAAGGCTGGTGATTGAGCTGTCTGTCTTTTGATCTCCTTCATGTGTTGTGTGGCATTTCATATTGTGCTGCTTTCACTCAACCTCAAGGTGCAACTGGACAACTTGGACCTCCTGGAAGCCCTGGCCCTGAAGGCAGACCTGGTCAGAAAGGGGAGAAGGGGGACCAGGGCCCCAAAGGTAGCCCAGGTACAGCCCTGCTCAAACCTATAACTCATAGCCCTCCTACTCTGGCCTCACTTTGTGTGATGGGTTCACCCTTACTGATTTCTTTTTGATTTTAGGAGCACAAGGCATTGCTGGACTCAAAGGTGCACAGGGAGAACGAGGAATAGCAGGTAAAGGAGAATAAAACAGGTTTGGGGTCAACAACACACATCATGCAGACACCAGAAAGGGAACTACACCACCAAGAGGAGACCTCTTGAGTTTTCTTCTTGGACTCCCAATGCATCCCAGGCTGCCATGGCACTCCTGGGCTCTGCCAGGCTGCTGGGGACTGACTGCTCACCAGAGGGTTGTTTCTGCCATCTGTAATATGTGTGAGGGGTGATGGTGCCTGAATTTTTGTATAAATTGAAAATGTACAAACAAAGAAGCAGTTTAAGATGAGCTTCAGGAGAAGCTGTTTCTCCACTGCCTGTAGTTTCTTGTTTGACATGGTTTGCACTGATTATGATGTGAAATAATACACCTGATTCAGAAATAGATGCTTGTAGTGTAGACACCAAAACTAGATGAGTTAAAATGAATTGTAAATACTAACTTGCATAAGCTTTTATAAATGTATAAACATCAGTCTCATGTTTGTTTGTTTGTTTGTTTGTTTGTTTTTTATACTCTTAGGACCTCCAGGGCAAAAGGGAGCAAAGGGAGACCAGGGCCCAGCAGGTAAACTCTTACAGCATGATTTATTCTAATACAAAGATGATGATACAAAGAACTTTAGGTGCCACATTTCACTGTTCTGCATCAATATGAAATGTTTGTCATGTCATTTCCCTGGGAAGGGACAAAGGCAATGACTTTTTCCTTCCACCCAGGCACCCCAGGCGCAGCTGGTCAAAAAGGAGCCAAGGGGGATTATGGCCCTAAGGGTCTGAAAGGAGAACCAGGACTAAAAGGAGCCAAGGGAGAGATTGGATTTACTGGTAAGGCTCTCTGCCACAGGGTCTGTGGAGCTGATGGCACATTTGGGTTTGGGACTGCAGATAAGCCTTCCTAGCAAAGGAATGTGCAGGGTGTCAACTGTACACCCTGGGAGGTGTGTTAACAGATGAGCAAGTACACAGATGCATTAGATTTTCTCAAATCCCTGATTTCACAGAAGACTGGAACAACCCACGTTCCTATTTGCTTTGTTCAGAGATACCAGAGACACCCTGGGATAAATCCCATGTAAGCATGGCACTCAGGAACATGCAATAGTAAAGCTCTTGGAAACACCGAACAGTGAGAATATTTAACTACACCTTGCTAACTGTAGGACACAAAAGTTGTTCAAAAGAGCCAACACTACAGGTACTCTCCATCCTTAACCTCCCTCCCTTCCAATCACAGAATGTTTCAAAAAACCATAAGACTTACTGAAAAAAAAAACCAAAAAAACAAACAGTTGTTACAATGGCCCATGGGAAGCAAACAGTGCTCCAGATGCTTTTTTCTTTTAACTGTTCACACAGAATAGTACAAGAATCCTCAGATATAAAATAAACTAGATTCTGTGTGGGGCTCCTCCATGCACTCCTCCTCTGGAGCTTTGCATCTGGAAGAAGGAAGAAGTGTAACTGGGCTGGCTCCATGCTCTGGGTGCATGTCATCTCCTGGTCCCCAGAAGGAGACAGCAATGAGTGCTTTCTGGAGGTGGCTTTGGGGGAAAGAGCTCCCTGGGTTTTTTCAAACACCCCTACCCTCAAGACCAAGGTGCTCCTCAAAAATGTGGAGGACTGCTGAGAGCACCTTTCTGCTCTCCCTGGAGATAAATCCCAAGATGCAGATCTTCCTGCAAGTTCTTTGGGAGATACCATGCCTGCTTCTGGAGATCCCAAAGCCTATCAGAGAAGTGATTTTACAGATAACAGTGGGAATCAGATACATTTCCCATAAGTGAATGAATATATGGGATTTTGAAAGTGGACCTTTTCTTGGGTTGCACATTGGGAATATTTTGCTGTATGTTATCCTACTTTTCCTGCCATGTTTCTTTTACATAGCCTTCAGGGTGTTCATTTTCTATAAGGGGAGGAGTCTGGACATCTCTAACTCACACAAGTATTCAGAACTAGATAATAACCAGATTTTTCCACAGGCAACTGTCAAATGTTTGCTTTTCTAATTTGAAACAGGTTCCACAGGACTGAAAGGGAGCAAAGGTGAAAAAGGAGAAGGTACTGGATTTTACTTCTTCTCTCACTTGCCTTCTGGTATCAGAGCTACCTGAGATCAGGACCAAAATACCCCTCTGCTCATGTTGGCTAACCCACAGCACAGCTAACAGAGCCAAGGAGCCTGTGCTCTGAGCTGCAGCCTGGTGTCTCCAAATGCAGGAGGGCTCTTGAATTGTTTGGATTTGAGCTACCAGTGACCTCTGGTTCCACTCTGGAGATGGGAACATCCCTCTGGTTTGGTGGTCACTGCTTCTATCTGTCAGTGTCATTTTCCTTATGCCTGTATGACCCATAGAGTTCTTTCCTTCTCTGAATTCTCAGCTGGCCAGGGTAACTATGTACGGATCGTGGGAGGAGACAGGAGGGGCCGTGTGGAAATCTTCTACAAAGGGTCCTGGGGAACAATCTGTGATGATGGCTGGTCCACAAGAGAGACCACCGTCGTCTGCCGAATGCTGGGATTCACCCGAGCCGTCTCTTTCTTCACAGCCCCATCAGGTGAGTCCACAACAGCCCACAGCCCTCCAGGCCTGGCACGGGTGGTTAAACACACACAGAAAGCACCACAGCAAGGTCACCTACCCCAGCAGCCAGTGATCTCCTCATTCCTCTTGGGATGAGGCAGCTGCATGTCAAGGGCTGCTTGAACTGTGCCCAAATGCTTGATTCCCAGGAAGCCAACCACGCAACCCAACACACGCCCACTGTCCACAGGGCTCTCTTTAGGAAAAAAGCATATTCCTCTTTCTCCCATCCCATCCAACAGTTTTTTGTTTGTTTCTTTGTTTCATCTTCCAAAGGTACCGGGCAAATTTGGCTTGATGATGTGAGTTGCACAGGGAGTGAAATTTCAATTACAGACTGTAGAAAGCGCAACTGGGGTGAAAATAACTGCAGCCACAACGAGGATGTTGGGGTGGAATGTGCTTGATGGGACGCTGAGTCTGTCCTGGGAACTGCTGCTGCCTCTGCTCTCCATGGAGCTCTTCTTCATGATGCAAACCCAATTTCATCAGGCTGTGCTTCTGTGTCTCTTTACTAGGTCATAGAAATATTGACAAAGAAAGTTGAATTTTTCACAAATCAATAACAGTTGCAAGACCCACAGGTAACCTGAAACATCCCAGCTGTCACAAAACAATTGGAGCTCAGGCATGTGAGCCAGTTCTCAGCTTTTCCAGCTACCTGACATCAGCTCATCTGCAGGAGCTCACACGTGTGACCTCTGAGTCCACAGGGAAGGGGATGGTCCACATTAGCTTAGTGCAGTAAGAGAATAGTATCAGTGTGCAGAAAGCTGCACTTACTGCAGCTGAGCTGGATAGTCCATCTTCATCATGCTGCAGTTGTGAACCTGAGCTTAAAACCCCCAGAGAAGTGCATACACCCAAGACAGCAGATGCCCAGGAATCATCAGATGATCTCTCTGGCATGCAAATATAAATATTCTTCAGAAACTATGCTGATCACACATTAAAGTGCAAAAATAAGTGCCTGGGATCTAGGTGCCATACTACCATGGTTTAGCATAGCACTTGTTTTTGACCTTAGCTAAGTCCTTTGCCTTCTCTGTCAGTGTTTCCTAACCTGTCTCCAATAGTAACACCCCTTACTTATCTGGTGTATAAAGCTAAGCACTTCATGCCTTTAGAAATTAGATGTTCCAGTAAAGCAAAATTCTGACAAATAAAAAATATAGCAAAGCATGAATAAGCTATCAATTGGTGTTAAGTATAAATAAACAGATAAATATATAAATATATAAATAAATAAATAAGCAAATAAATGCTCGAATAGATAAAGAAATAAAATTATACACACACACACCTGTAGATATTAGGGAGAAAATATTGAACTGGGGTTTCCTGGATGCCATGAGATTGATGCCATTTACATTGAATGAATAAAGGTGTCCCTGCAAGGACAAGGGCTGGACCCATCCTGACAGGATGCTGACGGGATGCTGGTCCCATCCTCACGGGATGCTGGTCCCATCCTCACGGGATGCTGGGCCCATGCTGACGGGATGCTGGTCCCATCCTCACGGGATGCTGGTCCCATCCTGACGGGATGCTGGGCCCATGCTGACGGGATGCTGGGCCCATCCTGACGGGATGCGCTGGGACCTGCGGGCTGAGCCGCGGGCACCGTCAGCATCTCCCGGCGCCCTGCCTGTCCCCGCAGCGGAGCCGCTTGTCTCAAATGCTCCTTCCCGGCACTAAGGGGAGCTCAAGGGCCGCCAAGCTCCGCGAAGCCGCTGCGGGAGAGCCGCGGCATCGGCCCCGAGGCTGCCCCTGCCCCGCGTCCCCGCCGCCTTCTCCCGCGGACAGCCGGGGATCCTGCGCATCCCTCTCTGCCCCCCGAGACCTCGGTACAGGAGCGATATCGACCTGTTGGAGCGAGCCAGAGGGGGCTGCGAAGATGCTCAGAGGGCTGGAGCACCTCTCCTAGCAAGACAGGCTGAGGGAGTCGGGGCTATCCAGTCTGGAGAAGAGAGAGCTCTTAGAGCACCTTCCAAGTACCTGCAGGAGAGCTGGAGAGGGATTTTTGTCAAGGGCATGTAGTGATAGGACAGGGGGAATAGCCTTAAACTAAAAGAGATTAGGTGTAGATTATCTGTCAGGGAAAAATTCTTTACTGTGAGGATAGTGAGCCACTGGCACAGGTTGCCCACAGCAGCCGTGGATGCCCCATTCCTGAAAGTGTTCAAGGCCATATTGGATGGGGCTTTGAACATCCTGGTCTAGTGAAAGTTGTCCCTGCCCAGGGATTTGAAATTAGATGACCTCTAAGGTCTTTTCCAAGTCAAAACATTCCATGATTCTATGATCACAGGAGCAGGAGGGCAGTGGCGGCCACAGAGGCCTGGAGATGCATCCAGAGGGTGCCTGTGATGTCCCACCTGTGTCATAGGAAAGGACTAAAATGTATTTTATCCTGTGGAACAGCTGACAGCACACACAGTGAGACAAAAGCCTGAGAGTGGGGTGCTTGGTTTGAGAGAATGATGAAGGCTGTGGTGGTTTCAGTCCTCAGTAACTGCAGCAGGGGTCAACCAGTCATCCAAGACAGAATTTTGCAAAATAAGAGCAGATGTGTTTAGGTCTCTGTGATGCAGCCCCTTGTACCTGATGGCTTGTGAGAGACTGCTGGGCAGCTGTGACACTTGTACAGGCCTTGCTCCCCACTCCTTAGTAGCTAGAAACACAATTTTTAAGGCAAACCCTCAGACTTTGCCAGCATGGCAGAGGTGTCCCCTTGGAGGGACAGAGGAGGGACAGCTGCACAGCTCATCCCCAGCCTCCCCCATGTGGGGGCAGGACACAAGTGCCAGCAGTGGCATTTGGAGCCTGAAGCTCAGCACTGGGATCCCCATGCAGCAGGTTTGGAGGGCACTCATGCCCCACATGTTCACTTCTCCAGTCTAGGAGAAGGTCCACTGGGGCAGGAAGAGTGCCACAAGTCACCATGGGGTGGTTGGTGAGCAACAAAAAATCCTTTTGCATCTACAAAAAGGGTGGCCCTGAGATTTGTAGGTTGGTTTGTGGGACCACACCCCCACCCTCCCTCCCAAATGCCCAGCTCCAGTTGTTCCACCCCAGCTTCAAGGTCTCCCAACCATCCTGCACTGCCCTGAAAGAGCTGCCTGTGACAGCTGACAAGGAATGGCACAGCTTTGCTTATCATTCATGCCCAGCACCAATTAAAAAGACTTAGTTAAGCAAAATGCAATTACACTGTCATGGATAAAAGGGATACAATTAATTAAAATGGAACACTTTCCCTTAGGAATGGTGTTCTTTCCAGATGCTCCCATCCCCATCCCTGACGGTTCCTCGTGATCTGAAGATGTTTGGGATGAATTGGGGTCTTTTGGGTAGTTTTGTCCCATCTTGCTGGCTCACATGTATTCATGAGGTAAGTTAACAAAGACCCTTGAGGACACAAATCTTTTCTGGAGCCCTAAACCAGCACTTCCAATGTATCTGACACTACCTTTCCAAGAAGATGAACATTTCAGAGAGGCTGTCTGGTGCCAAGCTGAGAGTTTTCTCCTTTTGGGGAGAATACTGACCCTTCTGTCATCTCTGAAGGAATGGGGAACAGCCAGACACTGTGGGATATGTGGCTGGAAGGATTTTCCAAAATTCACAGGGAAGCAACTGAAGTGAGGTGTCCCATCTCAAGCCCCACGGGAAGGGAGAGAAGCTGAAAAGCAAAATGTTTACCAGCTAAAAGCCAGTTCTTCAGGTTTCAAAAGCCTGAATTTTATGCTGAATGCATCATACCACACCTCCTTAGCAAAATTACTGATGATTCCAGCTGCAGAGGTAAAAAAGGCAATTAATGAGTTTAAGACATCGCATTAAAATATGCAATAAAGGAATTCGTTTTGTGCATTACATTCTTAGGACAAACAGGTAACAACTTTAATACACATGCAGGCTACATCTAAAGCTTAAACTCATCACATCATATATAGGTCACTAATTGTATTTTCATCCCTTTCTTCTGAAGTCTTCTGATGGTTTAGATCACATCACCACAAATCTGCCAGCACATTTCCTCGTTTTTTCTGTTAAACATCACAGTGGAGGGCAGCATCTGGCCTCAAAACCCTGTCTCACTTGGTGTCAGAACTGGTCAGGTTTTGCTTGGTTAACTCTTCCCACCAGCATGGTCCAGCAAAGGCCCAACCAAGCACCCACAAGCCCAAGCTCCGAGTGTTTCTGATCCTGCACAGGAGCCACTTTGGCTCTCACAGGCACTGGCACAACCATGCACTAAGCAGGCAGCTGCTCTGCTGTGACACCGAGCTGATTTTAACCCAAAGTGCTTAAACAAACTGTTAATGGAAGCTCCAAGTGATTATCCATTTATTTCAGTATTTGTCTTTTTCAAATGTGACCTAAAATCTATAAGTAATTAGTTATTGTACAAGCTACGGTATTGCAAAATGCTTGTCTTCATTTTTTATTCCGACTCTGAACTATAACTCCAAAATCATTCTAGTCACACCAGCCTTCAAAGGTCTAAATGGGGAGGAAGGGGGGCTAACTCCTTAGTATCTTTGAGATTTACAAGAATATTTGAGGATTTTCTGGGGATTCAGTGTGAGATGAAAAAAAAGAGAGTTTTGCAGGCAAACAGTGAAACTTATGCTTCCAGTTCAAAAGGAAAGACACATCCAAACAGAGAAAGATTTAAATGCTAAAATGCTAAATAAACATTGCTATTCAACAATGGTCTTTGTCTTTTGAGTCCTGGGTTAAAATTACTTCACAGGGACTATAAACGTTCTTTTTTACTCTCCTTTGTTGGAGCTAAATGAATTTTAACCGCAGAAGTGCCAGAGTGAAAAAGAATTGCCTCCTAAAACTCCTCCCAAATCACCTAAGTACCCCAGCAAAGGATGGCAGGAGAGGACTTTGGGAGCTGTTAAATGAGGTGAATAAGAAAATAGTATACAAATTGCATTTATTCTGGGTCTGCTTATGATGTCTTGCATAAATGCTAACAAATAAGTGGCGCTGTGAAGGTGCTGGTTCCACACCATCAGGGTATCAGCAGCAAAAGGAAGCACAATTCTGCAATGACCTTGCCTTAGGAAATCCCAGTGGAGTCAAAGGATTCAGAGTGCTTTCAGGCTCAAGCCATAAATCACTCAAGATATGAATTACTGCCTTATTAGAGCAGATTCATAACTGTAATTCTAGATAAATATACAATTAGTCTGATCTCCTCTGATAACATGCCAACAGGAAAAAAAAAGTCACCTCCTACTCAGTAGAGTAACTATTCAAAGGAGCTGCAGCAAACTTCCACAGATGTTGAGGCCAGCAGGACCACTGAAATAATCCCATCTGATCTTCTGCATGGTGCAGGGCAGAAAAGCTCCCCCAGGGACTTCTGCATCATTTTGAAAATACAGCTTGTTTTCTAGGAAGGTGCCTTACCTCGGTTGAAAGTTTTCTGAAAGCAGAGAAAGCATGGCACTCCTTAAAAAATTAATTGAAGTGCCTTACTAATTAATGTGCCAGCTCTCTCCTAGTGACTCCACTCCTAACCTGGGACACCAGGAGCCAGCTGGGGTACTTGAACCACCAAGTACTGTTGCCTGAAGTCTGCTCACACAAGGCTTAAGAGATAAAACAAGTTTTCCTTAACTAACTTCACTTGGCAGGGACAAGCCCACCACCAGGTTTTGGAAGAGCTGCTTTCTGTTCCAAGCAAGCAGCACACCTCAAAAGGGATGCTAACGCCCTTGCCAGAGTTTAGAGAAATGAGGAATGTGCAGCACATGCCAAGATCAAGCCAGAGGTGACCTTGATAGTTTTACTTCTGCTCAGCATCTGAAAGGGTATTTCTGGAAGGCTTTTGCCATAACAACTGTGGCTCACACAAACACTGGGACTCTGCTTTTGCTCTGATTTTAAATTAGATGTTTGACTTTACAGAGTAGCGATAGAAGGAGCTCGTTGGGAGTAGAAGGCTCTCAGCACACTTCTCAGGCCCTCAAACTCTTTTCTGGGTGGAAATGAGATCAAACTAAACTAAAGTGGCACTGTTTGCATGAGTAACAACTAATCCAAATTACCCTGGGCTGAGAGATGAGGATCCCAGGGCTAAAAGAACAAGGGTGTTTTTTTCCACACTTGGGTAAAGACTGTTGACTCAACTTGCAGGGCTATAAAATTTCTCCAGTAACAAGCAGGGACAGACTCCTACAGCAATGCTGCAGGGAAGGGAAATACCCTGTCTCTGAAAATCCACTTATTTCAACCAGACTGAAAGAGCTGCACAAGACTATAAATGGATCTGGCTGTGGTTGAGGGGTAGATGAGAGAGGGAAGAACACCCTTTGCTTCTCTTTTGTTTATACTTCAAAATAGTAGGATAAGAGCGAGGAAGTCCCCTGCTTCCATTTCATTTGCCTTAGAAGCCTTTTTGTGTCCCCCAGTGCGATCTGGTATGAAGAGGGCAGAAGAAGCTCTTTTCTGGACACAGTGTCCTGGCACACTCTGACTTTACACATCACAGACTGGGAAATGTGAAAAAAGTCACTTTTCCAACATTTTCCTTTTGTTACTCCCAGATGCACAGTGCCATTTCCCATTACTGGCCAGGCCAGCATGTCAGAAGTGACCTGCTGGGGGGAGATGTGCTGTGACCCCGTGGGACAGGCTCAGCACACTGAGGATGTGAGGGTAAATGTACAGTCCTCAGTAAACATGTGGGGCCCAGCTCAGTGAGGGGTCCTGAGCCATGAGACTTCAGCAAAAGGCCTCCAAGCATCACCCAGCATGAGAGATGAAGCAGAGAGTTGTGACCTAGGTCACATCTGCAGCTGGTATAAATCAACATTGCTCTGTTGATAACTGGGGAAATACGTGGATTTTTTCCTGCTGATAATTCAGCCCTATTTTGATATTTTCTTTTATTTTGCCCAGCTCTCTAAAACACTGCTTAGCTCCTGGTGAGTCTGCTCTTGGGCTTGGTGGTGGGTTGTGTGCTCTGCCCAGCAGCCTGGGAGGAAGGTGAGAGACCCGGCAGGAATTGCAAGTCAAGTCCTTCCTCAAATGCCTGGCCAACCAGGAAAAACATGCCTAAGGCTAGGAATCCTGAAGTTTACTAGTGCAGAAAACAGTAGAGACTCTTTCCAAAATGGTTATTTAAACAAGGCATTTTAAATCGAGCTGCACTGATTATTAGAAAGCACAGTAATTTTCAACCACACGCCACAAAGGCATTATAAAACTGCCGACAACAGCATTTCATCAACACCTCTGGTTCCAGCTTTCTCCCACCTTGACACTTCTGCAGTTTAACCCTAATTATTGCTGCTTGCCCTGTTATGATGGATGTAGTCCTAAGCAATCCTTCTTCTCTGTGTCATTAAGCTCTCAAGGATTCTGATTCCTTCCCTTAATGTGAAGTGATGAAATGGGTTCTGGCAACAGAGATGCAAAGTCAGAGAGCTAAAATTTTGTTGAAGTATAAGCACAGAAGTGAGTTGTGTAGTGCTTTCATCCAAATTACTTTAAAGAGACATATTTCATAGAATCATAGAATATCCTGAGTTGGAAGAGACCCACAGGGCTCATCGAAGTCCAGTTGCTGGCCCTGCACAGGAGCACCCCAAGGATCATACCATGTGCCTGAGAGCATTATCCAAGTGCTTCTCGAGCTCTGCCAGGCTTGGTGCTTCCAGAACCCAAGCACCCTCTGGGAGAAGAGCCTTTTCTTAATATCCAACCTAAGCCCCTCTGACACAGTTTCATGTCATTCCCTTGGGTCCTGTCACTGGTCACCACAAAGCAGAGATCAGTGCCTGCCCCTCCTCTTTCCCTCACAATGCTCTCTGGTAGACTGTGATGAGATCTCCCCTCAGCCTCCTCCTCTCCAGGCTGAACAGACCAAGTGACCTCAGCTGCTCCTCATATGTCTTCCCCTCAAGGTCCTTCACCATCCTTGTTGCCCTCCTTTGGATATTCTCTAACAGTTTAATATTTTTCTTATATCATGGTGCCTCCATTTGGAGAGGAGAAACTCCTTCTCCAATGTAGAAGGGCTTGCTCCCCAGCTAACACCAAGTACCACAGCCTATCTAAGTATTTGTGCATCCCTTCCCTATCTAATGAAGTATTTGTGAGTCCCTTCCCTTATCTTTAGAGGATAGTTTTAGTTTTTTCCCTTCTATTCAGTTGTACATCTTCTGCTCTTTAGCTCTAACTGTTCCAAGATGTTCATCTGATATGAATTTACAAACCAGACGATAGCCATTATTTTCACATTAAGGAGGAAAACTCATGTACTGTTTCAAAGGCTTTAACTCTTCATCTGTTTTCAGACCTGTATGTACTGCTCTGTTCATATTTCTGCCATTTAGTTTCCAAATACTCAACCTTTTTCAAACAAGACCATGGTAGCTGGCAGTATCTGAAAACACTGATACTGTTAATCAGCAAAAGTCCTGTTGAATTGAAAGAAACCCAAACTCATCTGTCTTGCATGACAAATAACTAATGCAATGTTAGCCCAGCTGACACATTGAGGCATGGAGCAGAGAGCAGGCCTCTAAGGCCTTTAACGATGGTCAAGACAGAAAATATTTTAATCACAGCTGAGAAAGGAAGAGATCACTGTCAGGTTTGGATAGGCTCAGTCAGGTGCTCAGCTGGTGTTAAAGAAACTCAACTCTGTTTGACCTCTGTGAGGTCAAAACCGTTTATACCCACGGTTCTTTTTCCTGAACGAGGTGAACATGTAAAATCTCTTACTGAGTAATTTTTACCAAGCTTGAGCACACAATTCTCTCTAAAATCAGGAGGAATGAGCAGTCTGAAAGAGGACCACCCAAGTTATTACAGTAGCTGTCAAGGGAAAAAAGGCTGCAAATCAAAGAATACAAAATTCTTCTCCATTAAAAGCACAGATTAAGTACATGTAGCTGAAAGGAGCTCAGACACTTCTCTTCCTTTGTGTTCTTCATGCAACAGAAGAGTGTTTGTTCTGGCAGCAGCACTTCAGGTACACTGGAATAAGTCAAATATATAAATACTGGGTCTGAGCCATCCCATCTGTCCTTTGAGGGTTGCTGAGAGAGTTACCTGGCGGGTGATATGATCAGTACCTGGATGGAAAGTAGAAAAGTTCAAAGATGAGAGGAACATCCAGCTTTCAAAATGGTCAGAGGAAAAGAAAGTCTAAACTGACCCCACAATAAAGAGCAGAAATGCAGGGAACTTCCAACAGAACATCAAAATCCCACATTATTATGAAAACAAAGGGATATTTTCAGGGAGTTAGGGATTAGAAATTAGAGTTTGGGCATCAGAAGTATTTGTAACCACAATCAAGTCAAATTTGAGGAAAAAAGAAAGTTCATATTGTCAATGAGACTGGGAAAAATAAAAATTGTCCAACAACACTTTTAGTGTTAGAGAATCAAGGCATTACTTTATTCTGTCCAGGATGGGCAACAGAAATCATTTCACCCACACATAGCCTGGGTTGTGCAGAGAAAATCATTAAATGACACATTAATTTTACCAGATTTTTCAGACACTCATAGAGTCAAAGCTCACAGAAACTCGTTGGTTCAATGTTCATTGGTCCCAAGTTACACAGTTCTCAGTATTTGGTTTCCTGTTGGTTATCGATCTTGGATGTTAATTAGGTTCTCATTCTTGGTGTTCTCATCTCTCTTTTCCCAGACCAGGTGTCTCTGACCATGCCAGGGGTGATGTTTGGAGCTGATGGTCATTATCTTTTGTATCTTCTGTGCTACTCCCAGTCTGTTGAGACGTTAAGCTCATCAGCCTTGAGTGATGAAACAGTCCTTTGAAAAGAAACTTAAAATTCCTTTTGCCCCGGGGCAAAGGGGAACAAAACCCCTGACTAAAGTTACATAAAAAATTTTTAAACTTGGTATCTTTTCCAACAATATCAAGTCGAAAAAATCTTGGCACAGCAGATACGAGAACTGGAGCAGTAAGAGACTCTTTATACGAGCTTAAAAAAAAACCCCAAAAACTTGAGATTGAGCCAAAATGCAATTTTTTTGTTTTCTTACCAAAAATAAAAGCAAAAATATTACCATTTCTAGGGAAAGTGAGTGTTAAAGATTTTACCAAGTTTGCAAATAATCAATCCACAGTAATTTAGAGGTGGTCCCAACAGTGAGGAATGCAGCCTTATCTATCCCAGGCAGAAGTGGCCAAAAAAAAGGAGTTCAGCTCACCCAGCTCTGTGTTTGTGCCACACTGAAACCAATTTTATCCTAATGTCCCTGTACCCACCCTGCCAATAAGCACTTCTGAGCATCCCAGCTAATTTCTAGAAACTTTGTCAATGGTAACCGTCTGTCATTGGGAAAACACTAGAAGGGGGATTAGTAACAGACTGGCAGGGAATACTGGAAAATTGGCAATATATTTCACTGAGTACAGATGTAAACACAATGAGGATATTGTTCTGAAATTAAAGGAAGAGCAGGAAATTTTGCACTGCTCTCCTCAGTTGGTTTGTTGGAGATTTTTTTTTACCCTTGCCACATCAGTGTGAAAAAAAAGGCTGGCAAGTGAAAAGACTGATAATAGGGCACAAATGTAAAATTTTGGGGAGTTTCCCCTGGGGTCTGCTATCCCTCCCTTACTGCTCAATTGCCACCATTACTGCACGTGAGGTGCATGCTTATGCTGCTGCTGAATGAATGCACAGATGCATTTCTGTTATCCTTAGAAGCATAAACTGCTTTTTCTAACAAATACATCGCCCAGTGCACAAACACACCTAACGAGCTCCTCCTGCCTCGTTTGTTGGAATATGGCACCTTCTGCTGAGACTAAGATAAAACAGAAAGAGCACAGAAACCTCCTAGAAAAGCTAAATGGGGGGACTTAATTGCCTCAGCAGTTTTGCTTCCAAAATTAGAGGGGAAAATGTTTTACAGATGAGAAGACTGTAAAGTGCGCCAATCACAATGAGAGAGATTTCTGTTTGAAATGCTGATGGTCGAGACATCTCCAATGCCATGTTCATTGCAGAAGGGGAAAATATTCAGAGAACTGCCAAAAATGTCATCCAGGGAGGGAACCTCTCCCCAGATCTTGTCTGCACTAATAAGAATTTGCTGGCACTTCTGAAGGCAGATGTATCTTCTGCTGAAAAAAGTCTTTCCCATTCCCTCGGTGAAGGAAGACACGCTCCTTGGCTGGTGTGAATCCATACACTGCTGCTCCTGCTAGCATCAAAATGTCATTAAAAATCACAGCCTGAGAGAAAGTACTGCAGCAGAAGTCTCTGGCAAGGGGCAGCCTTTGGCTGGAGGCTGTGGCTTGGGAAGGGTCTGTAACATTGCTGAAGCAGACACAGGGGCCAGCGAGTCCCCCAGAGTGGGGCACAAACCATGGAGGCACATCCACAATTGGTTGGGCAGTGTTGGGCAATGAACGTGATCCACAGGAATGGAGGCTGGCTGGGATTGCTCCCACATCACTCCCCTCTTTCATCACTACTCTTGAGGATCAGCCTGGAGCTAACCAAAGTGATGGAAATACTTCACCGACTTTGACAGACTTTGGATCCAGCTTTTCATGACATTTTATGTTCTCATACTATTCCAAAAGGTCCTACACAACAACCATGAGGCTGAGATTTTCAAGTCTGCTCCCATCACTTTTAACAGAGACTTTTCTTCCACCTGCCGAGACAACCCCGAGCCACGCACGTTAATAATTAAATAACAGCTGAGCACCAGGGGAGGGGAAGTGACAAAGCTGCCAAAATCCTTCCGAGATATTTTGACAATCCACAGCCTGAAAAGATTTTAAATGAGGGTCTGGCCCCTTGTTACTCTGCCACTTTCTCCTGCGTATCTTTAAGCACCACATGGATTACGCCTCATCCATCCCAGAGATGCATATTGATGTCATAACAATATTTCCCACGCCGGACTGCACAACCCCGAGCTGCAGACGCAGTGATTAACAACTGCTTTTGCCCCTGTACCTTTCGGGCTCCCATCAAAGTAGGATTTGTCCCAATTAATCAAAGCCAAGTGTTCTTTGCTGCCGCGCTGTCTGCACGGAGACGATCCCAAGCGTTCATCCCGGATGCTGTGCGCGGCTCTAACCTTTCGCTGGAGTCTGCCGGGAGCTGCTGCTCATTTATATCCAAAGCACAGCGGGTAAAAGGGCAACCAAACATAATTTACCTGGAAGTGAGGTTAAAAGTGGTTTACCAACTTGATGGTGTTTGGCTTGAGAAACAAGACACTAATTAACACCCACCCATTGATTAATATTGACCGGGCTGTTGCCTTGTGCAAGTTTTAAGCAGGTAATGCCTAAATTTATTTTTACTTAAGTTTTACCTGTACCAAGAATATTTTGGCTGAACTATGACCAAACATTAGCTTCCTTCTGGCCTGACATCTTAACACAGAGAAGACTTTCACCTCCACTGATGACTGTAAGCAGTGCTGCTCTGGGAGGTATTCCTGCCCTCAGTGGGAGAGTGCCCCAGGACATCCTTATCCATTACCACTGACATTAATGAGCCTTGACACTGCTTCCAAACTCAGGGCCAAATCCTGCTGCCCACAAGGCTGGGACTTTATGACATGTTCCCCTTGCCTTGGGACCCATGACCAATTTCACTGCAGGCATGTTAGAAATACCCAGCATAAAGGCACAAATCCTCTGTTTCTTTGAAAGATGTCCTTTTTATTTAGCAGTGGCATCCTCCTGGTGCCATTGCAGTGATTGCAATGCACTGTGGGGTATTTGCATGATCTCAGCACCCCAAGAGCCCTGCTGATCCTATAGACAGAAGCTGGGCTATTTCACCCCAAATAAGAGAGAAGACCTGCCCCAAGCTTTGTGATTTCAACTGGATGCCTGTGACACAATTAAAATATCCTTATTGCCAGGGTGGTCCTCTTGGCACAGGAATATGGTCCTGATTCCTCCTCTGAAAGGGCTGGGTTTAGCACTTCTCGCCCATCCATGGCACATTTAATTTGTTAATATGAGATAAAAACAAAATGAAAGCCAGCTATTCACCCATCTGAGGCGGGAGAAGGCCTGGATTCCTGAAGTTAACAGACACTGAAAGAGGGGAAACTGGCTTTCCTGTGAATCTTGCCCCAAAAAAGCCAGCATGAGGCTCAAAACTCACCCACAGGTGGAACCTCCCAGGTTCCAGGAGATTCCATTTGAAGGAAGGAGGTGATTCTAGAGCCATGGTAGGAGTACAAGCACCTAAGCCTGATCTTCCTCCACAAACTCTCTTTTGGGCTGGCCAAAGCCCATTGAAGCAGCTTCTGCAAAAAGCAGAGCAGGTGGGAGAACCCTTCAGGAAGCAAAGACAAAGCCTTGAAGCTGTATCTGCCTTGGCAGGCCTTGAAATACAACCCTTGCTTTGTACTGGCTTGTTTTGTTTTTTGGGGTTTTTTTTTTTTTTGTTTTGGTTCTTTTTTTGGTGGCTCTTTAACTGGTTTATTAAAAAGAGACCACTTTTGAAACTTGAAAGATCTTTTTCCAAATTGCCATATTTTCTCTTATCCTCCAAAAACTTGAGTTTTCTCTTGACTTGAGTTTTCCATAAATAAAGGCCCTCTGCAACTTTTAAAAATACTTTGATTCGAAGTTTTAATAAAAAACTTTGAGGCATCTTACTGTCCTTGCCCAGAGGGCACAATGCTTGTTTTCTTGTTGGCAGGGTGGAAAATGCTGACAGCAATGGCAGCTCCAGGAAAAATTAATTTTTTGGCAATGTGGTGGGGTTTTTTTGTCCTAGCAATTCGAAAGATTTGTTACATAGGGGTTTATACCTTCAACTATAGAAATTTTAAAGCGAGTGTTTGCTTAAATTTAAGCTATTAAAAGATTTCAACGCTCTCAAGAATCAAACTGATAATTTTCTGTTCTCACCTCCCTTTTCAAAATGGGATGACTTTGCACTCTGGAGTCATGCTGTTCACTTCAAGATTGACCTGACTGTTATAGGACAGGTGAAACAATCCCAACTGCAGTGTGATTTTAATCAAACCAAACATTCTGAAAACAACAAAAATATACCAATCACTTTTTTTCTGATGCAAAACTGGTACAGCACACCGTGAGCAGAGAGACTGCTGGTTTAGCCACTGCTGATGGGCACCATTTTGCATGTTGGGTTTTGTTTGCTTCATTGATTGTTGGGTTGGTTTTAAGGATAGATCAACATGATCTATCACATCTTTCCCATCACACATCAATAACCCAACCTGTTCTTGGCCTGTGTCCTGTCCTCCTACCTCCTAACCACTGAACTAGAACAAGCATTAAAGGACTCTGAAATCACTCCTGGCTCAAGAAATATGCAGTAGACAGAGATCTTGCTCCGTTGCAGAAACACATTTTGTTCTCAGTGCTCCAGAGCCCCCAAGAAAGCATCCTGAAAACCATTCTTCAAAATGTTCTGCAGCCTAGCCTTAAATGCTGAACACAAATGAGGGAACCTTAGCCTTTAGGAGTTGTTTCATGGCTCAGGCTGTTTCAGCACTCCTGATTTCTGCCAGGGGCTCAGGATTTGCTCCTATTTTATGACTGCGAACCAGGGACAGCTGATCAAGTGATCAGGTGAGAGATGAAGAGTATTCCTAATATATAAATGTAAATAGAAGGATGAAAATTACTTAGATCTGTGGTTTAATGGGGAAACGTTATTTCCTTGCAACTGAAGCCTGGTCTCTCCAAAACAAAGGGAAGGCTCAATTTGGTTCATCCCTTTACAGGCAAATCAGTGCACAAGGCTGCAGCCACTGCTTGACTGACACAGAGATTTTGGAAGCTCTATGAGTGATGAGTCATGTCCCTGTAGGATTCTCCCTCAGCCCCTACGTGAGCATAGGACAGCCAGCCTCTCCTCTGGATGGGTGTACAGTCATACTCAGCACACGAATAAATTGTAGCTCTCCAAGGCTCATAACTCAGCCAAACCAGTCCCAGTTTTCACGGGAGTGTCCAGCTACACTCATCAAGGAGACCCATTCCCTGCCAGGATTCATCTCTCTGCCCCCAGCTGCTTTGACTGTGCAGATGCTAAAGTTGTAATGACTGTGTGCTAGAGGAAATAAAGAGGTTTTTTTGTACTCTCATATTGCAGAGTGAGCAGGCCAGGTCAGCTCACAATCCCCCCCACCCATATAAAAAAAAATCCCCACAAGCAAAGCGATAGATCTGCTAACCCTTTTGTCCAGAGAGAGGCTAAGGTTTGGAATCAATGCTCTGGCAGGCAAATAGAGAGATCCTCTTTAATCACCAAGAGACCTGGACACCTCTTTAGTTATCTGTGCTGATCACCCCCCCAGCTTGGCCTTGTCCAGGTGCTCACCCAGAGCTGAGAGGGGCAAACATCCTGCTGAGCCCTTGGAGGTCACCTGCCAGGACTGAGCAGCTGCAGCCCCTGCCAGAAAACTTGCTTTTCTAGCACTTATTTTTTATGAACTTCTTCAAGCTGCCAGGAAAGAGATTTTCTTACAGAGAGAGTTGACTGAAGCAGCAGGAAGACATGAAAAATGCCCATTCTCCCCCCCACTTTCTCATTCATTGGTAAACTAATGAGAAGTATTTGCAAAGGACACAGGCATTGCAGCCCACGCTGCACACTGGGTTTCCCCCTCCCACATAACCTCACAGGTAAACAGCATCACCAAGGTCTGGCTTTGTGACAAAAGGCACCCACCATGGCCAGAGCCAAGTCTTTAAGAACCACTCTTCAATTAAATTAAAAACATTTCTTGCAATAGCGTAATTTAGAGTCTAGGCTTAAGGGAGGATTTTTGAATGCCAAATAATCCATTCATTAAAAGTTAAAAAGCCACCCTTCGTTTATTACCTGCTATTCTGAGGTGAGAAACTTATACCCAACCTCTGCAGAATGCAGCTATATTGACTACAAACAGGATTACTCACAGGAGCTTTTCATTTGTAAGTTTTCTGCGGAGCTTGAAGGTCACACATTAAGGAGGGCTACAACCTCCTTCGAAAAACAGCAAGGGAGAATGCATTACCTCTGCTGCTGCTGCTGCTTATTCAAGGAAACAATAAATGCCTTTCTTAAACGGCATAAATTGAGCTGTGCTGATGTTTCACAATGGCACAAATTGGTTATCTTATTTAAATGTCAGGCTGTTTGCTCCTGGATGAGATCTGAGCTGCTCCACCATGACAAACAAGATTAACTCAACATCTCCGAAGAGGGAAGGGCCAGTTCAGAGAGCCCAGCACAGCTCATCGGGCTGGTTAAAGCATGCCTGCAGGGACAAATCACTCTATCCCACACATACTCTGCCACTTATGACCCAACGATCTGAGTCTCCAGAAACTGAGATTTGACGTGACCAAGCCAGAAGGACCTTTGGCCTCTTCAGTGATCTTCTCGAGACACTGGAGCTTGGAGAAGCCACTGTGTGCCTGCTGTGCCCAAGCAAATGAAGGCAAATGGGCAGCCACAAAATCCTGCCCACACCAGATCCCCCAAACCCTGCCTGGGGGCTGCAGGCAGCCTCACAGAGGTGACACAGGTGTCACCTGTGTACCTTGCTTCTGCTGGCAACTCCAAACCCCTCACAGGAGTGGTAGTGCTAGAAAGACAAGGTGAGGCTGCTTCCCATCTCCATTCCCAGCCCTGGGCAGCACCAGTGATGTGCAGCACATCCTGAGGACTCCTGTTCTCATCAGGGGCACAGTGGGGCTTGTTGGGGAACAAAATGAACTCACCTCGGTCTTGCCTCTGGTGTCTGCAGTAATTAGTTGTGCCCCAGATGACCCCTGGGCCAAAAATCATAGCTCTGAAGAGTTCCTTTTATTTTGAATTCATTTTCAGATATTTTAATTGTCTCCTTCAGCACACTTCAATGACATCCATCTTTTAAAAATGCTTTAATTAAAAGCCCAGCTTTCAGAACTTAGAAGGATAGCAGTGGAGGTGTCATGGGGCAGATGCACAGACTCTTACCCCACCAGACACCAAGGGGGTTAATGATCTTTTCTCTTTTAAGAAAAGGAGTTGATCTATCTGGTCCACAAAATGTCTGCTTGGGACCAGAGGAGCCGCCTGAGAGCAACTCCACAAGGTTCATTAGTCAGCACCAACACACACCAAGTCAGGAGCTCCTTATCCAAAATAAGCACCCACGACATGTACTGCTCCCTGACCACAAATTGTCTCCTGTGGGGGAGAGCCACCCTCCACAGGTTTTATAAGCCTGGACTGGTGACCAGGGCCATCTGCAACCCAGCTTTACCTACCTTCAGAACCTGCTAGTGTTACAACTCCTGCCCCTGTGGTATGTGCAGCAGCCACCTGGCTTGCATCAAAAAGGATGCAGAGTAAATTTTTCTCAGGACCAGATGTAACTTGTGCACTTCTATGATTATTTCTCCTCACTACTTCTGACATTTTGGTGTGTTGGCTTTGTTCTGCGCTACTACAACTCTTCCTCTCAGCTGTGGGAAAGAAAGGCTGGGTGGGTGGAAAGCCTTCTTGAAAGATCACAGACAAAACAGAATGGTAATGGGGCAGCAGCACAGCCAGGCTCTCTCCTCAGATGTTGGGTTGCTTGTCTGGACAGTACCAAAGAAAAGTCCAAAAGTGGTTTTGGGACAAAGACACAGAGCCCATGGTAGTGCCATATGTGCATTGCAGATCTCAGATATGGGACCTGACATAGGCAGGAACCATCCTCCTGGACTCAGCCTCTAGGAGAACACCACACATTAGGAGAAAACTTAGTCCCAGCTGTCTAAGCTGAACCTTGTTAGTAATAGGAAGGCTGCAGACTTCCTGGGAGCTCCCCAAACTCGGCATCTGTGTGGTCCCACAGAGCAGCCTGCGAGGCACGGGTCAGCCTTGCTTCTTAGCATCTTCATCAGGTACCACATAATGACACAGATTCTGAATGCTAAATAAATCATGTCTTTCATAAGCATTTATTGCTCATTAGTTTGGACACCGAGCTAATGAATGACTCATTTGTCTTCTAAATCCCTAATGACCATTAATTAAAGAATTAACCCGGCTTGCTGAGAAATGGAAGAAACCAACCGACAATTATTTACAGATATATATAAAAATTCACAGCTTTTTTTTAAGATTCCAGGATGCTTTGTCAGGGAATTGCAATCACTCACCAAAGTGCTGTTGTTTAATTTTCAGTTGGAAAGCTTCAGAACATTTCTCCTGGCAATTGCTAAGTGGCTGAATGATTGCTCCCCATTGACAAACGAGGGGCTGGCAGGTCGCAGGTGGTTATGTGCATTCATATAAAGCAGCACCATGCGAGCCAGTGCTGCTTAGCTCTGTGTGTCACCTTTTCATAACAACAAAGAAAAATACCTCCAAAGGTTCCCAGTGTTTTGCTTATTAAGCAGTTGACTGATTGCTCCAGACTGGCAAGTGACACGGTGAAAGGTACCAGGTGTTGCTGCTTTCTGGTGTGCTAGAGCTGCCCACCTTCTTTTTGGCTTACAGATTAGTGAGGGGCACAGCCAGAAGATGAAGATTTTGGTGGCTTAAATATTTTTAAGGACCCATTATGCAATGTACTCTTATCGACCTCTCCTGTTACAAAGCAGCTCCTTCTATTCACTCTGAAAACAACAGAAAAAATACTTGACTGACAACTTGAGACACAAAAGTTTCCATGGAGGCAGACAGGGGGCTTGGTGTAATTGGGTATCGGGTGAGGAAGCACTAGGAAGCATTTTTTTGTGTTTTCTTTTGAACCTATTGCTCACCAGCGAATACTTGTGTTCAACAACACGGTGAGTAATCCCCTGGTCACTCCATCCTTCACCTTCAAGATATCACAGCTTCTAGCTCATCTCCCTCAGAGTCATTTATTTCCCAAGAGGAAAATTCCCAGTCTGTTTAGTGTTGGTCATATGGAAACTCTTGCATACCCTTGGTCATCCCTTACCCTTCCGTGTCTCTCCTGATGGATGAATGACATTGTTGGCTTCGCTGGAATCAGTAGAAGCATGAAGTTGGGATTGCTGTTAAAAGTTTTTGGTTTCATGTGAGGGTTTTAATTTTTTCAAGCCACACGCAGTCTCGTAATTTCAGTGTCACTGGGCTGGATCAGAAAAAGTGCTGGTTGGATCACTACAGGCTACAAAAACACAGCCTTTGCATGGACTCAGTTATCTGGATCACTTGGTAGCTTGCAGGATCTCAGTATTAGATGATGCAATAGCCAATACATGCCTTTGAACTTCGCAATACTAATTTAATTTATACCCTATAATTTACATATTCAAATGTTGGCTGCTGAAGGTGGAAATGAGACCTCATATTGCCAAAACAAAGCATTCCAAACTCAGGTTAGATGGCCTCCTCCCTCCAGAAGACACGTACAGGGGGAATGTTCTTCGGGGAGAGAGATTTTTACTCTGTGGTTTCTGAACCTGTGCAGTCTGCTGAGCTCACGTTTCCAGGCTTTTTGGATTAGCTGCTCTCTTTGCCAGTGTCTCAGCACCTCATGGTGACTCAACCTATGATGAGGGTTTTGCTGCAGAATCTTCTGTGCAGCCACTCCTCGGTGTCTGCCTCTGCCTCGCCCAGGGTTGCCTTTGGCAGACATGGGCAGACATCCTGCTGTGGGCATTTTCTGGTGTCTGAGTGGGACTGCCACCATAAAAATTTTTTTTTAAAACACCCCAAAAAAATGCAAATCAAACCAAATTTGTAACCTCCCCTTGTTTAAGCCAGTGCTGGATGGGGCAATGCCTAATATCTCAGTCTGTTTGATGGACTGGAAAAAACATTTCCCAACTATCCCTGCCTAATTAAAGCCTCATTAATGGGAGAATCAACTGTACTGAGCCACTGGCAAAACCAGGCTGCCACAAAGGAAAACCTGGGAAATGCCTTAGATTTCATGACCTGTGGCACTTCCAGGCTGGAACACCTGTGGCAGGACTCATGAAGGACCCATCCAGACATCAGGAGTGTGCTCACACAAATATGCCTGAGCGCGTATTTCTAATTTTCCACACGGGGTAATTGGCAGTAGGTGATGCCACCCCCAGCTGTCCCCCACCCAGAGCTCACCCCCATGGCTCAGCAAACACATCTGCCCTGCGTGGGCACACCTCTGGTGCTGCAGCAGGTCACCTTGGTACAGCTCCAGCAGCTTTGAGCTGACAAGGTGGGACAAAACAATCACCATGAGGCTGGACAAAAAAAACAAAAACCACGGGGATTGGTGTTTCAGAATGACATAATGGACTACTTTGGACTCTTGGGTCTGCAACTCCTGGGTGAGAGGTGAAAAATGAAGGTGGAAATCACCAGCTGGGGTGAATACAACATAGATACGTGATTAAAAGCAGGCTGGGCTCACCCAGGACCCAAACAACTCCATGCTTCAGTGGCCCCTGCACCTAGAAGCTCGCTTTTTTTTTTTTTTTTTTTTTTCTTTTTAATAAACTGGTGTGTAAGCAGAGGGAAAGGCCTGGTGCATGGACTAATTTTAATTGTTTAATTGACTTAATTGATTGTCTTTTTTTTTTTGCCCTCCTGGTCATCTCCCATCCTCCCAGGCACACACTAGTGCAACCCAAATTGCTGGCAGAAGCGAGATGAGAGCAAGCACAAGCGTTGGAGGTGGGTGTTTGGCAGCAGAGCTGGGCTCCTGCTCCATGTTCATCACTGCTGGGAGGACAGCAAGGAGCCAGAAAGTTTCATCATGTCCGAAAGAAAAGAGGAGAGTAATGAAAGACTGCTCAGATGGTGCTGCGGGGTGCCGAGGGTAATAAATCAACCAGAAAGAGAGTCAAAACAAACAGGAGCAAAAACCTATTTTTGTGCTGAATTTTGAGCTTGCTTTGTTTAAGTTTGGAAGCATTTGGTGAGGGCAAGTCTTTGTTTTTATATAAAACATTTGCAGTAAAATTCCAGTTTCTCTCCAGGCTCTTTTGTTTAAATCTGAATGATTTTATTTTTTTAAATCAAGAATGATCCTTCCACAAAGGGTTTTGTAAATAGTACATCTACAGAAATAATATTTTAAATAGGATTACTTTTTGGCCAAATTGCTTTTTAAAATAAAAACTCACATTTATTTAAATGTGCAATTTGAAAAAACATTGACCAAAATCCTCTTAGCAGAAACCTTGGCCACAGTGTAATGAAGGGGATTTTTGTTCTTGATTACAATGAGGACCAAGATTAATCACAACATGATTTTGAGAAACAGCTGGATTTTTGGCTAGAGGGGAGGCAGTTTAAAAATAAAGTTGGCATAAAGATGAAAAAAAGGCTTAGACATTATGTGTAGCTAATTAGCTAATTATCCTATCCTAGCAGTCTGCACAAAATGAAAATACTCTTAAAGGAGTATCAAACTCCTGAAAATTTCCAAAACATGTTTTAGAAGCTGTTTTGCCTTCTGATTCCTTCCCTGAATTCCTCTTCTTTCCTCAGCCCATCCAGTGATGGATGAAATCCCCTTTGTTCACTCTGGGGGTGAGGTGCAGGTGTGGACCTGCCCTGCTGGAGCTTCCCAAGCCTGAGAGCAAACCTGGCAGCAGTCAGGAGGGACATCCTGGTGCTCAGCAGCTCCCCTCCCGCACTCGCCCACCCCAAATTGCACAAAAAGGGACTGTTTTACCCCCTTTCACCTGCTGGGAAATGTGCGGACCAACCCTTTGCTCTTGGGGCAGAGGAGGGATATTTTTACACGTGCAATCAAAGTTGATGTGATAGTTCTAGCTCAGAAATGAGGAGCCTCCCATGCCAGACTCAGCAAGCGCTGACTAGATAGAGATTTCCAGCAGAAGACCAGAGACAGCTGCAGACAACCAGGGTGAGAGCAAGGGCTGAAACACCCAGCAGTTGGTGATGGCAGGGTGGGTTAATGTCTGGATTTGGTGATTTAGAGGTCTTTTCCAATGTTAATAATTCAATGATTCCACAACCTTGGCTCACCATCAAGTGATTATTTTGGAGTGGGACCATCTGAAAAAGGAGGTACTGAAGAACATGGAGGAACAGGGAGATTTATAGAGGGGAAGAGATGGCCACCAACAACTGAAAAAGGAAACTCCATGGTGGCTCATCAAGCTGCATTTGTCTGGTGAGCAGGAAAGGTGGGTGCAGGGGAAGCTGGAGGAATAACATGACACCAGTGATGGAGAGGGGGTTGCTTGTAGTTGCTGCTCAGAAACTCCACGTTGGGCACAGGCACAGTCTGGATGCAAAGGGCTTGAGCTGGCAATCAGGCATCCACTAGGAATGTCAAAAATGCAGGCTGTGACTGTGATTTGGGAGAGCAACACTGGACCTCGAGCTGCCAACACTCTCTGAACTGAAGCTTGCAGATGAGCAAACCTGAAGAGAACAGAGGAAGAAGAGAGAAGGGGTACAAGGGTAAAGCTGGGTGGAGGTCTGACATAAATATGGAATTTTTCCATAAATATGGAATGACAGCGAGGATGGTCCAGAAGGGATGGCACCACCCCTTTACCACTGTCCTATCCCAAAGAGTTGTGAGGAGCAGGTGGATCTGCCCTGCCAGCAGAGCTCAGGAGAGAAAGGAGCCATGGTTCTAGAACAGTGGGCATTCAGCCCTCTACAAGGCTCAGAAGAGCTCAGCTGAACTGCTTGGACCTTACCTCACCCACTGCAATATTTCAGAGAAAGGGAAAGAATCTCAGGGAAAGTTATAAAAAGATTAAATTTGCATGTTAGTCCAATAAACTTGGACACACTACTACAGCTGAGGCAATCATGATCCATTCAGAGATGTGCTACCACCCCCTGGGATTTGACACATCCAGAGCATCATTTTAAGCCCAGTTGCTGCATCAACAGTGGTGCTCAGGGGATTTGTTCTGCAGCATTCTATAGGAAAAGGCAGCCAGTCCCATATCAGCTTAGACACAAGTCTGGTGAAACCAAACCATTCCCCATCCAAAGCCTTCTGACTGACCCTCAGGAACCTCCATGGAAAAGCAAAGCAGCAAACACCACCCTGAGAGCAGCAATTAGATCTGTTCAATTTGATTTGTTTCATTATTGCTGAGAGCTGTAACACTGTGGTGCCCCAGCAGCAGGGCTCAGCGTGGGTGCCAGGACATGCACTGAGCTGCCACAGAGACCAGGGAACCCCTGAGACAGGAGGATCAAGAAGGGATGAGAAGGTGCAGCATGGACCTGCCAGGCAGCCCTTGTCCCAGCCATGCCCTTGCAGAAGGCACAATAATGGAGCTTTTCCTGGCAGCAGGAGGCACTGGTTGCTCCTAACAGATGTCTGTCCTCACCCAACTATACAACGAAATGCTGAGAAACCTTGTTTCTTCCACAACCAACATGCAAAGCATCCCAAAGGAGGATGGAAACTCTGTGGTCTGAAGACCTTTTATTTTATTTCTGCTGCTTTTGCCCTTCAGCTGTAAGTCCTGACCAACTCCCCCGTCCTCCTCTACTAGGACAGCTACTTTTGTCTGCAGTTGTACAAAATGTCAGCAGGTATCACCACAGACTTTCTGGGTACAATTTGGGATTTCAGAGCTTGCAGGCTTCCTTGACAAGAACTGTGTCATTTTGACAATGCTCTCCCCGAACTGTGTCATTTTGACAATGCTCTCCCCAAACCCCTGCACTAAGAGTCTCCTGGATTAGTGTGGAGTGTCAAAATGAATATATCAGGCTAACACCTTCAACCCACCCCTGTTAGATCAAGTCTGGCCTGCCTAGCAAAAGTGAGTTTGATGGGCATGATGCCTTGGTTGGCTGTAATAAGGAGTGGTAAAGTGACCTCACAAAAGTAAAATTGAAAGGGCAGAGCTAATGGCAGTGGAGCAGGATGTTATCAACAATAATCATGTGCCTGTGCCAAAGGTCTGTCTGAAGTGGGCAGCAAAAATCCAGCAGCAGGGTTGGGCTCTTGTGAGAGTGTCAGCCTACATGAAGCTGGTAAGGAAAGGCAACCTGTCACCTGAGCTACTGGGGACAAAGTGAGACACACCTCTGCCCAGTGCCAGCAGGAAGGAGAGTGGCCAGGGACAGTAGTTTCTCCTCCCTGTACAGCTTAAGCCTCTGGTCTGTTCAGCAACCAGTGCCCTTCTGGTCAGCCACACCAATAAATCAACACCCACTGATTTTGTGAGGCCACATCCAACCCACCATACACCTCACTAAAGAGTTGCAACAACTTCTTTAAAACCATCATTCACTGGAGTCCAAAACAAAACACCTCCTGTTCAGCACAGAAGGGATGTGGACCTGCTGGAGTGAGTCCAGGGAAGATCCCAAAGATGCTCAAAGAACTGGAGCATCTCTGCTATGGAGACAGGCTGGGAGACTTGGGGCTGTTCAGCCTGCAGAAGAGAAGGTTTAAGGGAGAACTTAGAGCAACTTTCAGTACCTAAACAGGCTACAAGAAAACTTGTGAGGGGGCTTTTTAAAAGGCCTTGTAGTGATAGGACAGAGGGGAATGGCTTTAAACTGAAAGGGGGCAGGTTTAGGTTAGATACCAGGGAGAAATTCTTCACTGTGATGGTGGTGAGGCACTGGATCAGGCTGCCCAGAGAAGCTGGGGATGCCCCATCCCTGAAAATGTCAAGGCAAGGTTGGATGGCGCTTTGAACAACCTGGTCTAGTGGAAAGTGTCCCCTGAGCAGCGGGGTTGGAACTGGATGGTCCCTTCCAACCCAAACCATTCTGTGATTCTATGATTTCCAGTGACATTTCAGTCCTCAATAAAATGTCTTCAAACTTATCTTTTCCTGTAACAAATCTTATAAATACTCTCCAGAACGGTCATTCTTTCTCAGTCTTCTCCTTGGACTTGTGTTTTCAGCACCCCTGTTTAAAATCCTGTCTCAAAGGTTTGACTGTGGCAAGCCATGCCCAGGAGCACTTCACTAATTGCTGTATGACCAATGGTCCTGGTAGTACATCACAATTTCAACATCCTTGGCTCAGGTGCAAACACAATTTCATAAGAGTCTTTTGATTTTAACAGCACATTGGTGAAGTGGGGAGGAGATGGGTAATTCATCAGCTGCAGAATCTCTAGGCTGTAAGACATTGCTCTCCTCATGCTCAGTGTAAAGAACAACGTCAGCATTTAAGCCTTGTCTTCAGAAGCTCCTCACCCCAGCTGTCAGTGTGTGACCCCAACTACTTGTTTTTGACCTACTGAGTCTTTGCAAAAAATTATCCCTGATGGATACCCCAAACTTCCCAAACCTTTGCATGCTGCTGTCAGATGTAAGCAGATTTGACTGTTATTGCATGAAACAAGATACTAATAGCTAATAGGCAATTTATTTGGTGCTGTCAGCTTCATGATTATCCACCTCAGAGACATGGCCTAAGAAAACGTGAATAAAATGTATGGCCAGATCATCTCTGCAAATCTGCCTCATTATCTCTATTTGTGCATGGGAGATTTTCACAGTCTGACACTTAATTCACGTGAAGAACCAATGTCAGCCGCTGGGAAAGAAGCACTTCATCAAAAACAGAAGGTTTGCCACAAAACACTCGGTGTACAAGGTAGGATTTAAGTGGAGAGTCAGAAGGGTTCAGAAATTATCAGCTGAGCTTAATTTCGAATTCATATTGAAGACCAACTCTCCCATGGGTAGCACTGAGTGTAAGAGCAAGTCAGTGCTCGAGTGGCTTTTGACATAGGTCATGTTGGGGTTTTTTATCAAACTCAGCTGAGGGAGAGCTGGGCACTCAGACACATGACCCGTGCTTGCTCGGCTCCTCCCAAACTGGTACTGGCCTGTGACGAGGACAGGCTGGGGCACAATTTTCTGTCAAGGACCTCAACGTGTTTTGGGTCCTTGAATACCAACATGCTTGATGTTCCTCAGAGCTGGAGGTCTGGTGGCTGTTCTCACACAAAGTCACCCAGTGACAAAAACAGTCAAAAATTAGCAGCCACCCCTCACAATAACAACATATGTAATGGGTCCAGGAGTCATAAAAGACATAACATTGCTGAAATCTGCCCATCTCCTTTCCTTCCTCTATAGAGTGGAACATTCTTGCACAGGCAGTTATTCCTAAAGCACGCTGCATCTTGATGGAGGCAGGAAGGAGCATTCCCCAGTGTTCCACTCCAGCCTGGGCCAGGACAAGGGCTGCTTTGTCACTATGCACCTACAACTAGTGCAGAAAGGCAACCTTGTGGACTAGCAAGGACTTCGCCCCATTTTTCTACACTCATCAGCATTGGCTCATTACTTCACGCCCCAAAATTTTCTGCTTGTAAGTCTCTTTGAAGAGGTCTAAGTAACTTTCATGGTGCTCCATCAGAGCACTAGGTTTCAGGGCTATTCTTTTTTCCAAGCTTCCCTCGTTTGCATTCCTGGTGACAAGGGCTGGCGCAGTGCATAAAGACAATTTCATACCTGTTTATTATGGGGAAGGACACATGCATCTGTAACTGATTTGACAGGAGACAGCATGACAGCTGTTTTACAGGATTCACCATTGAAATAGCAAATGAGAGGCTTGCTGGCATATATGGGACATATTTATATCCTAAACAAAAGGGCAATAACATACATAGTGACAAGCCTTGTTTGTACACAGCTTTCAGCAAGTTTGTGCCAAGCGCTGGCTCCCAGCCAAGCTCGCGGCTGGTACAATCTGGCACAGCCCCTCCAACTCCAAGGCAGCTGCATCAATTTACACCAAGGAAGAAATGAGGTATAATTTTCTCAGTGGCACACCAGAATTATAAGAGATGGGTGAGGGGAAAAAAACCCTATGATCTGCAGGAAGGCTGGAGGCGAACAGCATCTCAGCCTGCCACGTGCTGGAGGGGGATTGGTCTGAGTTTGTTTGCAAAGCTGGGCAGTTTGATTTGTGTAGGGGGCTGCAATACAGATAGAAACAGTTTAGAAGCCACCCATAGCTGCCATTTGCCAGCGTGGCAAATAGCACTTAGTACAGCAGCCCATTGTTTTCAGCCTGTTTAAATGGCAGGGTACAGTGGGGAAAGCTGCACTTCCATCGATGATTCCACACAGGGAAATGGAGATGGGGCTCTCCTGTACCCCAGGGTCTCTAATCATTCTGCAAATAGCAATTTTCTCATGCAGGGAAAAGAGATATGAAGATCATCTCCAGCACTCACTTAGTCCCTGACCATCTGTGTAATGCCAGAGGATGCTTCAGGGAAGAGGCTGATGGCAGTAGACTGTGGAGGCTGAAGCAGGACATTAGTGGTCACTCCACTGAGCAGAATTTTGGCTGAAACTAGCACGTGAACAACCTCTGCCATGCCATTAGTGGGTTTTTTTTTAACAGCAGCACACTCTTAGGAGCACAGTAAGTATTAGTGCCATTTCCAGACCCCAGTTCAACATCCTTTCTGGAGGCCTCCACCTTAATTTTCTTTTAAATTGATTTTTATCACTCAATGACCAAATAAAAAAAATAATGTGGATGCTTAGTCTTGCTCTTTAGGGAAGGCTTTGCTTCTCCATGGCTGATTCCATAGCTCCTTGCTGCACCAGGCTGTTGTCTTGGCTTAAACATTTCACATTGTTTCAGCAAAAATAGAAAGAAGTATCTGTTATTGTTTATAGCAATTACTTCCAACCATAATAAATAATGCCATGCCTGTAAATCTACTTATAGTATGTAACTATACCTCATCACACCCAGCCCTGCCCAGAACTGCTATTGAGTGTAAGGGATTTGCTGTATTTCCAACCCAAACCCTGGTATCAGATCCTCACATGTAGCCAGAAAGCTGCCCAGCTGATGAACACTGTCAGAAGCTTAGAAATTACAGTGGCCCAAACATGTAACTTTGCTTTCACTCTGCCCAAATAAAATAAATAAAAAATAAATTTAAAAAAAGCATAACATAAATCTTAGCAAGAAGCTCCCACAGATCTACATTCATGTTTACATCACAAGTTTTATGATGATAATCTTGATGTTGGCTTGTTATGTCGAAGATAGATATGTTAAGAGGAAGGTTTGGAATGGTTTGTTTTCATTTCTTTTAAAGCAGGAACCAATATATAATTAATTTTAATTTTAGCCTTCTAATACTGAAAACAAATTTCTTTTCAGAAAACTGAGATGGCTCTGCCTCCAGCTACTAAAGGCAACAATATGGGTATTGTATGCTAAAAACCCCAGGAACAATGGCAAAACAAGAACTCTGTGTAAACAAATGGATGAGGCAACAAAAACAGAATGAGACATTTTCAAACATTTAATGATTACATGTCAAAGCACAATTTAAATATCACGGTACCTTATGTGTTCAGGAAGAGGAAAACAAAATGACTGAGAACTCCTGGCTAAAATAGTCTTGTTCCTGGCACTGATTGATATTCTTGAATGGAAGACTTGATGGATTATGATTTTTGCAAGAGAATCATTACACGCCAAGTGCACAAATAGAGAAGTACAGCATGTTGACACCTCTGTGCAAAATAAAGCCATTCTAGAAATTTTGATTCATTATATCTCTATTAGGAATCAATCCACCTGACCTAAATTTTGCATCATAAATCAGATTAAGAAACCCATCTGGATCTCAGCAGAGGCTGTACGCCCTTGGTTTAAAATCACTCCACTATATCCAGCACACCATTATTATTCTAAATGCAATAATCTATACTGTATAATTTAGGTCAACTGGATTTCAGACTAGGCAAGAGCGTTTCTACACAGTCACCTGCAAACAAATTTAATCATTTTAGGGATGTTATTTGTCTTTTTGTATATGGGCTATTTGCTGGGTTTTTTAGTTTCTTATTCACTCACTGCTCAAGGTGTGGGGGGAAAAAAACAGTACAACATTGATAAAATACTGCAGGAAGATCATAAAGCAACTTTGGAGGACCTTAAAGTAGAGCCGTATCTTTTTCTTACATGGGTAATTACAGTAAATTGGATTTACTCAGCTAAGTAGAAAGTCATTGATTTTTCCTGGCTGGCCACAGTGCTGAAGAGAAGCCAGGTGGGTTTGTGATGCTGCCTAAAAGACTTTGACAGCTGAAAATCTTCCCCCCCCAAAAATGTGTAAGAGTGTATAGGTCTGGCTGAAAGTCAAAGGGAGTTGCATCCAAGTTTGAGATGCTTTTTAAACTATCCCCATTGGCATCAACCTGGAATTTGGAGTGAGTTTTAAAAGGAGAGATGCTAGCATTTTCTGCATAAAATTAGACAAGTTCATTAACCGTGAGGAATTTTTGTTTAACTTTGAGGACTGGCATTGCTCTCTCCTCTTTGAGCTGCACAAGCAAACCCAGGGGTACAGCACCAGCCTTTGACGATGAAAGGGCTACGAGCAGAAACAAAATGGGCTTTTGAAAGCTTCAAGCCCATGACAGCTGTGAAAGAGCAATAATTCAGGAAATGTCTTGGGTAAAATCAACTCGAATGACTTGATGCTTTGTTTTATCATTATGAACATAAAGGAGTTTCTTTTAGTTATCAACCAAAAATCTCAAGGGGTTCCCCAAAGATTTGCTAATAGCATGCCTTGAATAGAAATGACTGCAAGTGACAGTAAAATAGCAATTGAAAAGGGACATTTTGCCCACAAGTGTCAGTGCTGTCACTAAAACATGAGACTCCCTAGCTACACCTACACCCTGTTTCCACAGGCTGCCTCTAAATCCAACAGGGCAAGTCTTTCTCCAGGCTTCAGTCTGCTCCTCCATAAAACAAG
Organism: Motacilla alba alba; assembly: GCF_015832195.1. Lineage (NCBI taxonomy): Eukaryota > Metazoa > Chordata > Aves > Passeriformes > Motacillidae > Motacilla > Motacilla alba. The sequence continues at coordinate 8,967,151 of NC_052022.1, forward strand.
GATGTCACCGCTGCCTGTCTACATTCCTATGGAAAGTTCCTGGGAAACCTTCAAATGAGGCCATTTATTGCTACAGCTCCATGGTTCCTGGTGGTCATTTACACCTGTGTGTGTGGGAGGTGGGGAATAAAATGTGTTGTTAGTGTTGGATGCTCAGCAAACACTTTGCCAAGGGGGAGGCACCACTGGATGGGAGCTCAGCCCTGTGGACCCCTCCCTGCCTGGGGAAGCCGGTCCCCATCCAAACACCGCAATGCCATCAGGCAGACTTACAATGACAAGTGCTTTTCTGTAACATTCAACACCGAGTTTGTATGGGCCCATTTCCAAATGAGATGCCTCTTTTCCTGGTGAAGGAAGTGCTTCCACATCATGTGATTATTTTGTTATGACCTGCAGGTTTTTATGTGCCTTTAAAGAGGTTTCCCACCCTGGGCATGACTGAGATGGCCCCAGACTCTGATCCCAGGGCAATCCCCAAGCCCATGGATGGATAATACCCTGACCTTACCCTTGCCCCAGCAGAACCCCCTCAGCCTTGAGACAGCTCAGCATGAGCCCAGGAGAGCACAATGAAGTACTAGGGAAGATGCCAAACAAGGTGATTGTCAGCTGTGCTAGCTGGTTATATTTATTCCTGCGGTGGAAATAGACTTTAAAGGGAACAAAAATGTTCTTGGCTCCTTTCTCAATCATTCTTTTACCTGGCACAGTGGTGTGAAGGGACTAAATAAACACTGAAAATCCTACTTATTCTGTCTTCTGCTAAATAAGACCCTACCAACTTCCTTTTTATCTTTTTGACACAAGACAATGAATTCTCTTAAGACTTTTCTGACTTTTTCTAAGTCCTCACACAGACTTTCTTAGCAAAGAACTAAGTTATGCTTTTCTTCCAGAACATTTGGACAAATGACAAGACTAGATAACAGGTCGTCCATATCCCTTAAGTATAAATGCATTCACTGACTGCCTATGAGGAAGCCGATGAAAGCTTTAAAAATCTATAAGCAGTAAGAATAACATTTCTGCCGTGGGGAGACCTGTGACAAACAATTATCCCTGCAATTTATTAGCATTTTTGATCTAAATGGTTAATGCTGGAGAAGAAAAACTGTCAGTGTCATTCACACTCTTTAGGGGACCTCGAAACACCTGGGCTGAATGGCATCTCCCCTGAACTCAGTTGCCCTGTTGCTGCCTCCCTGAGCTCTGGGTTTAATTTTTTAATCCACTCCCAAACTCCCCCAAGTATCCAAGGTTCCATGAGGGGTGGTCTGGGGATGCTCTGGGAGCATCATGCGTGCATCACCTAATTCCCCTGTCAAACACTGCAAAGTCCCATTGTGGCATGTCCCCACCACTGGAAATACCAATGTTATTTTCACAGAAAATAAAGACTTCCTGATAGACACGGTTTTAATAATACAGTCTTGGCTTTTTTAAAGGGAAAGAAACAATCCATTCAAATGTAGAATTATTTCTTTCTCAGAATGTTTCAAAGTCATGTCACTCTATCTATTACCCAAGACAAATTACTTTGACAGCACTATCTACTCTTGACATTTGAGTTGTCTCTCTAGCCTATTATATTTTAACACAGGCATAAAATATTGTTCAGACAGTATGGTTAGTCTAAAAGAGTAAATCTAACTGCTTTGAAATGGCCTATTAGGAGAGGAACTCTCAGTTTAGCTGCAGGCAGAGAATTAATACAGTGCTTTTCTTAGTTCTTCAATGGCAATCTTTTCTTCCCCGCTAACTGAACGCTCTTTATTTGGAGGGATGTAAAAAGAGAGTGATCTTCAGAAGGAGAGGGGGCAAATTAAACAGAAATCAGAGGGGAAAGTGTCATTAAGAAATTCGGACACATGACATCGTTAGAGGACATATCTGGGCTCTCCTGTTGTGGCAGAAATGGAGATGGGGTTGAATTTTTACTTCAGTCTTGAGAACAATTATGTACACAACTTACTCCGCCTCCTGCATGCCTTAAAATACAACACCTGCCTCTGCTGTTTGGGCTGGCATATTGCAAAGTTATAAAAAAGAGCACCCTGGGGGACGCCTTCCCAGGGCACAGCTGCTCCCGAGTCGTGAGGACGGGAGCACTGTGGGGTCCCAGCCCGCTCACTCGCGTGGGCTCCAGCTGTTCATCAGGGGACAGTGCTCAGCTCAGCTCACAAAGGGCTTCTGCCTGTCTTAGGGCTTCACCTTCGGCCATGGGAGCGGCGTGAGCTTGTGCTTGGCCACATCATCCTCTCAAGCGTGTGGAGATACGTGGTTTGCAATAAAAATGGTTGCAGCTGCTTCAGAGGAATTAATTTCAATTCTTTCCCCGAGCTGCTCCTCTCCTCAGAACCTGCCTTTCCAGTGCTTGCCTTTACATCGCGATTTTAATATTTATCTACTTAATGCCTGCTATTCAGCAGCTCCTTCTGTTGCCACTTGCAGCTTCTGCAGGAGAGGACCTGGAATTAGAGCCACACACGTACTTACAAAGCCCAATTAAACACCAGTATCTTGCTGCCCTCCAAGTGTGTGGTGAGGGTTTTTCACAGCTCTTGGGCCGCCCCAGAGACATCCCAGCTATGGACATCTTCCAGCCGGTGCGCGGTGCTCACCCGGGAGATGGGCACTGAGAGAGGGGAGCGCGGCCAGGGACGGGACCAAAAGCTACCCCAAGGTGTAGACATGGGCGAGGAGCACCCCATGATGCTGAAAAGGCACCGGAGGTGCCAGGCTCGGCCAGCAGCACCTCTTGCCCCCGTGTCGCTGTCCCCAGGCTGTCCCTGGGGATGCGTAGGGAGCTCTGAGCGGAGGGCCGGGCTCTGGAGCCGAAGGCAGCATTGCCACCCTGTGGAGAGAGGAGGGCAGGGAAAGCTCGGCCGGGTGCGGCTCCCGGCGCTGCCCCGCTCCCCGGGGCCGGAGCTCCCCCGGCCGGGGGCGCCGGGTCCGTCCCCTGCAGAGAGCCCGGCTCCGGAAACGTGAGGCAGCCCCTCGCCCCCAGCTCCAGCAGCCTCTGCCTCCCCTGGTTGGCGTTTCCCCGAAGGATGCTCACAGGGATACCCACAGAGGCCCCCGAGGTTTTCCCGTGCTCCCGAGGAAGAGCACGGGGTGAAGGCAGGAGCGAGACAGCTCCCGGGAGAGGCCCAAGGCAGCTTTGCCCTCTGCAGCTGGCCCGGCCGGGGCTGTCCGATGACTCCAGGGTTTGCCGGATCCCGTGAGACATCCAGCCGGAGCTTCACATCCAGGTCTGGGTCGTGAGCCCAGGAAAGACACGGATCTGTTGGACCGAGGCCCGAGGAGGCCATGGAGGTGCCCAGTGGGCTGCAGAGGCTGGCTGAGAGAGCTGGTGTGCTCGGCCTGGAGAAGCAGGCAGACCTTAGAACACCTTCCAGTACCTATAGGGGGCTGTTATAAAAAGGGAGAGCAGCTTTTACACAGGCAGACAGTGTTAGGTCAAGGGGAGAAAGTTTTAGGTTAAATACGAGGAAGAAATTTTCAGTGTGAGGGTGCTGAGGCACAGGAACAGGTTTCCCTAAGGAGTTTTGGAGGGCCCATGCCTGGAAGCGCTCAAGACCATGTTGGACGGGGCCCTGAGCAATATGATATAGAGCTGGTGTCTCTGCCCGTGAAAGGGGGATTGGAATGAAGTGATCTTCAAGGACCCTTCCCTCCCCAAACCAGTGATTCTATGGAAAAGCAAACTGCAGATCAGATGCCTGGGCAACAACCACCTGCCGGCTGCGCTGGGGCTTGCCGAAGCAGTGTCCAGGGATTCTGCACATCTCCTGCGACAAACGCCAGCGCCATTTGCCACGTGGCAAATCTGCCTTCATTCCCCTCACTCCTGCATGATGGTGAGGTTTCAACTCCTCTGTTCTTCCCACGTCGTGAGGTCACTTCTTGCCAAAGCACATTTATTGTTGTGACAGCTTTGCTTTGTGTAATTATCTGTTTATCAGCCGCCAGCCTTCTCTTACTAAGGAGCTTGACGCCTTCTTTTTTATTCATCGCGCCTGATTAGTCTTGAAGATAGATATCAGGTTAAACGAGCTTCCTGGGCCGATCAATCAGCTCCGGAGACGGCACCTCTTGTTGCTCAATGAAACTCCCCTGCTGCCCTACCTGTGTGGGGTGATTGCCTTTCCCTTCCTCCGGGACTGCAGCAAAAGGATCCAGGAGGCTTTTGTTTGGCTTTTGTTAATTGAAAGGTGAAAACTCTTCTAATTAATGATCCAACCACAGGGCCTCATTGTGTCATTATTCCTTATTGATGAAAAAGGAATAACAGCCATCGGATAAATTAGGGCAGGCACGTTAGGACCTTCACAGTGTGCCTAAATTGCATGTGTTGGCTCTGAAGGACTGAGCATAAAGGGGCTCATTAAGAGTGACTCGATGACCAAAGGGATACCCAGGATTACTGTCCCCTGCTATTAGATGTGTCTGTGGTAAGCCAGGAGCTCTTTGTGCCCTTCCTCACGTCCTTTCAGGAACTGACCCAGCTCTTTTGCTGGTAGGGACCCCCCCTCATTCTTCATGTATAGTTATATGGTGTTATATCCATCTTTGTTCTTACCCAGCATTGTCCTCTAACTCAGTTCCTTCTGCACCCCCGTGTCTTTGTCAGAGAGAGGACCCAAAGACAAGAACTCCTGTCCCTGCTCACTGAGGACTCCCAGCCTCCTCTGCAGGGTAAGCTCTCCCCTCTGCTCTCTTTCTATCAGTCTTTATCTGAATTCCAGGGTAAATTCATTTTTCTTGAGGATGTGTGACCCACATATGCAGTATTCCAGGCAAGGACTTGTACAGACCTTGTGTGCTGGCAATGATATCTCATTTTACTGTGTCTTGGGAAAATCTGTGCCATCCCTAGGTAACTGCTGCCTTTTCGACAACTGGACCAAAGAAGGTGGCTGTCCTCACTAGCTCCCAGTCCCCAGAGTGTACCACAAGCTCCCAGCATGGTCTCCAGTGTCCAAATGTAGGGTTTTGCACTTCTCACAACATTTCATTCCATTTCTGCTGCTCCTAGGAAAAAAAAAAAAAAAAACCCACAAAAAACCAAAACCAAAAAACAAACAAAACAAAGAAACTCTGTGATTCTGCTCTCCACTGACCAGATCTCCTGAAAGTGTCACAATGGCTAATGAAATAAATAAAATGTTGGCTTTTTGGGCCATTAAAGAAATGTCCTTATGTCATTAAAGAAAATCTGTCCCAAGAACTACCTTTGAGAAAAATGTTTATTAAGTTCCTTGCTTGCTGCTGTCTGCCTGTAAATGAATTCCCTATCAACTTTATTTGTTCATCTGTTGAGAAACAACTTTTCTAGTTTCATCAATGACTTCTCGTAAAGTACTTTCTCAAGACTACCTTTTCAGGGAGGAGATTTACTGCCCTTGTGTTGAGAGCGTTTGTTAGCTTAGCCAAGGAGACACAAATCAGGTTAATCTGGCACGAACTCCCTGGCAGCACCTTGCAGGATTTTGCCTTGCCAGCCTTCCTTTTAAACTGTTTGGGACTCTGAACCTTTGTCTACAGAAATCAAAGCTGCCTTTCCATACAGTTTGAATAGTCCATGAATCAAATCTTCCTTCTGACAGCAGCTTCTGGAGTGTCAAACAACTCACCATGTTCAAGTCTTTCCCAGATTCCTACTCTGTGTGTTCCCACCTCCCACCCCATCTTTCCCCCCTGTCCCCGCCAAAGACGGGACAGACACTCCACTTAACCAGTCAGAGGTTAAGAAGAAGAGAATGTGGCACAACATTGAATTTGAAAAAAATTGTATTTGATGGAAACTTTCTTCAGTTGCATGAAACCCACCTTTCTGCACAAAACTGAATAATTTAAAGACTTACAGAGACATTTCCTCTGAAGAATCAATTCACTTGTCCCTGCTCAGTGCACAGAATAAACTGGGCAAACACTTCTGCTCTGGCTGAAGGGATGGAGGTGGTACAGCAGAGGCTGCAGCCAAGTCAGCCCCAAACTTGGCTGAGATGAAGATGACATCTACAGTCTGCTCCCAGCGCTCTGAGCAAGACAGACAGCAGGCATCACTGGAGCACCAACAGTAATCTCAAAGGTGTCTTCAGGGCACGCGAGCTGTGCACGCACGCACGCGGCTATTTAAGGGCTTTGTAGGATGTCTCACCTTCTGAACCACTCTGAACCAGGCACGGGGATTCTGCAAGCCAAGCAATTGCAGGGGAGGGAGATCCAGGGAAGACTGGCATTTTTATATAGGCAATAAATCCTACTTCATGAAGAAACATGTTGAGGTAAAATTGCCAGTGGCTGTTTTAATAAGTATTTATGATACATAAAGGGATTTGATTCATAAACGCAGTAATTATGTCTTTACTACAAAGCGGTACAAATATAAAGCCTCCTACCTACTACACTGAAACTGTAATTGCATCTCATTAAAGAATATCAGCAAATCAAAATTAAAAACTTGAGCGGGGGGAGAAGCTGCCCAAAGTCTTGGTGGTTAGACATTATGGGCTTTGTGTTGTGCCATTCAATCAGCCTAAATACCTCGTAAAATTGGGTGAAGCCCTGCAGAACTGGGTGGTGTTTGGGCAGCCCAGAAGATGGCTTTGCTCACCTAGGCAGCAAGTTTCCAAGGAGACCTGTCCACATAAAAGGCAAAACAGAAACCTTGCGTTTAACCTCAGACAAGTGGGAATTCCACCAGAACCTTCCATGTGGCTGCAATTGCACCATGCCAGTCATGGCAGAGCCACAAATGAAGATGAAACCCTTCCTAGTCCAAACACAGCTGAGGGATAGGCTGAAATGAGTGTTTCAAATATTATTTAAGTGCACACCTCTGAAGACAGAGTCTTTTGTGTTGTGGCAACAGAAAGGTGTAACATCACAGTATTCTTCTACTGCAGGCACCAAGTGGGGAGAGGGTAAATCAATGTCACACAGAAAAACAACAACCCTGAGGTTCAGGCACTGGTCACAGATGAGCCAGAGCCTAGTGATAGTTTTGTCCTCCAGGCTAACCTCATTACACCTGGCCTTTGCCAGGACTCCTATTGCTCCTTACTAGGTCTTCTCTCAGCATTTCTGGAGTTTTGAGCATCTCTTTTACCCTCTGCTCCGTTCATCACTGTGGTTTTGGGGTGAGGGGTTCTCCCTCCTCCCATCTGCGTCTCATCCCTGGCCAGTTTGAGTCCCTGAAAGACCAGGCTCTCCTCACTGTGTTCAAGATGAGTTCCTTGTGGTCCACTCCAGCTTTTATTGCCCCAAGTCCCTTCAGGCCCAGCACCTGCCCCCCTCAGTGGCCAGCCCTGCTGTGAGAGCACCTCCAGAGCACGGCTGGAGTAGCGTCGCAGTTATCAATGCAACTTTCCTACCAAATGTTCTTTGGTCTAATCGCTTTCTTAAACTACACAAACACAATCTCTGCACCACGATCAATTATTTAACAGAAAATGATGCATTGAGTTAGAAACTAAATACCATTTAATATGCTTCAGGAATTCTAATTGAGAGATTTCACTGTACTGCTAATGAAAACTTTAACTTTGCGGTGTTTTCAAATCTTCCTTGAATATAGATAAGCCAATATCTATATACATTCTTTTAATGTCCGGAATTATTTTGCCATTTTAATGTAATCAGTCTTTCTATTTTGAAGAGGATGCCCTTGTAGGTTATTTGTTTTCCTTCTGTTTTGCAAATTGTTCCCTTTTCAGGATTGTTTGTTTAGTGTCAAGAGGTTATTAAACAAACCAAGCACAGTCCTTAAACTAATAAGCTAGAAGTGACAATAGAGATCAGGAATAATTCAATATTAAAGAGGTTACTTTTAAAATTGATCTGAAAATGTAACGCATTGGGGGGAAGGGGAAGCACATGCACATCCCTTATTAAAGTTGAAAAGATGAGCTGGAGGGACCAAATGCTTTAAAAGCATGAGCCAGGAGCCCCCATTGATGGGAAGAGTTGAGCTCCAACACTCCACAGCCATTTCCACATTGATACATGTTCTCCCCACTAGAGTGACTCAAGCAGAAACTCCACAGGCCTCGCAAGCAGGTGAGGGCTGCCTTTCCACCAGCCTTTGCTATCAGTCTTTTTCAGTCTTTGGGATCCTTCTCTAAGTACTTCACATGCTGCCACCACTTAGGGTGGACCCTGACTCTTGAACTCAACACTGCAACTGGTCTTTCTATGAGGTAAAGGCTGAGGGGGTCTGTAAGTCTGGGTGTCTCCAAAAGACTGCTCACTAGCTAATTAACACAAATCACTATGGATCTCTGCCCACGCAACTCTTGGCACTTTTCTCAGTGCCTCCTCTGAAGTTTGTTCAGCACATTGCCTTGGGCACAGTGACGCTCCCCCTGGTTTACACACTTTTTCCTCTGTCCTTCCACTGGCCCACAGCTGGCCAAAACACAGAAAGGGAACAAGTATAAAACCATCCACTACGGGACTTTCTGAAGGAGTTTTAGTCTGAGTCATTTTGGCTGGGTGCTAATTCTTATGTACTAAGGACCATACCTCTGCCAAGGACTCAGCAAACTCCTGGCACTGTAAGTAGTATTTCCCATCCCAAGGGCTTTACATCCGTCCCACAGACTTCTGCCTGTGGAAGGCAGAACAGGAATGAGATCTGAGATGGCCAAGTGTCCTCTGGCAAACGCACTTCCTCTAGGACCAGCAGCAGGTCACTGCAGCTGCCTGCAAAGCACCTGGAGATGAAGCTCAGCAAACCACAGGCACTGCTGGGTTTGTCAGCAGTAACAGCAGAGCCAGGCTGTTGCTGAGCACTATCAACCCACCTGGCTGGTGGGTCATCCTGGACCTTTCCTGATGGGACAGCCCTGTGGTCTCCTTGGGTGCCTCATCACAAGGTCACTCACGGTTCCAAAGGAATGCTTCTTATCCCAGCTGTATCCACACGTGCAGAACGTGGCCTCTCCTCATGCAGCAGGACACAGCAGGCAGTTTGTGAAGTACATAGGAGCTACCCGCCCAACAGTGCCCACCCCATGAGCCCTTGTGCCCACCAGCCCCCTGTGAACAACCCTCCTGCTGTCCCATGTTTAGTTTAATCAGTGCAGTGCTCCTGACTGAAGCAGAGCAGAAAGCCCTGGTGTCCCTGCTTTCAAACACAACTGACATGTTGAATTAACATAAAATCACCCTTTCATCATAATTTTGGGTAAAAGATCCTCCAGCCAGGCTATTTATACCAAAGACAAGCAGCACAGAACATGGCATGAGTCCTCTGGTGCTCCTCGCTCCCGGTGCTAATTGTTCGGGAAGTGTCATCGGGATCATCGCTCTGCTCATGTTGTGACTGACTTTGGGAAAATTAATTTAAAGGGAGCAGCTGGTAACAGTCCTGATCTTTCAGAGACAGCAGCACTGTGCCTCACAGTGTGTTTCTGTCTTGTGTAAGGATGCAACAAGCAGTGGCAGAGTCCCCATGCATGGGAGTGACCTTTTGCATCTTTAAAAAAGAGTAGATATCTAAATTTTCACCTCTGTAGTGCAGGAGATGTCTAGAAATCCCTCTCTGCACTCTTCATGTGCCCATCAGCAAGGGGCACAGCAAACAGCCTCCAGCAAAGCTGCTGCTGTGGAAACTGCTGGCTGGGCACTTTCACGATGCTGTAAGTGGGCTTTGGGGGTTTTTGAATATTTTTCTTCTTGATGTCACTTGAAATCATATTTAAGCTGAAGTGAAGAAAAAAATAAGCCATTCACAGGAGTAGATTTTGTAAATTTACTGGTCTCATTGAACTTAAAACTTCCCTGTTTATTTAAAGCAGCTGAGGGGAAGGAAGGAAAAGTGGAAGGGCAAAATCAGACAACAAAGCTTCTGTTGTAAGCCTGGGTAGTGAGAGCTGCTGTCTATCACAGACAGGGACTCTTAAAAGCAGAAATGATATAACCACTGAGGCAACCAAAATCCAAGTGCCACTTTCTCTTTTTGAGATATTCGGCTACAGTTGTCTTCAAAATAGGGAAAGTTAAGAAAAACCTGCAAACCCAGGTGAGGAATAGGACACTGAAAAGAGGACAAACACCACAATCTAAGTCACTTTCTTTGTTACAAACCTGGGATAAACAAAGCTGTTTAATAAATATTGATATTGTTTGTACATCCTGCCCTTGGAAATGAATAGCAAAGTGATGCTCTGGTCCCTTTCCCTCTCTGAAGAGACACTAGGCTCAACACTGCGCATCTGTATGCACCCCAAACTGGTTTTTAGAGAAAGCTGGAAAAGAAGACCACAGCAACATTAAAATATCCATAACTACTTTTGGAAGTGTTTAGCTAACACCACCCTTTACTGATCTGTCTGTTTAATGCCTAGGAAAATCAAGCTTTCCCAGCACAGAATAATCATGACAATGATTATGTGGGACCAAGGAGTTATTGCAAGGTAGCTCTGAGGGTTCCCTTGGATAATCCTCTTGGGCAGGACAGGGCAATTCCCAGTCAGGCTGCACAGTTATATCTCTAAAGGTTCCTTGGTAGACCCAAAGCTGGTTCACTTTCTATCCCAAACTGGTCTTTGCCATCCTTGCAACATCTCCTACAAAGCCTTTCAAGCTGGGTTTTGGCTTCATGTTTCACTCTACTACCACAGACCTGAGCATCCCGTCCCTTCCATACCTCCCACCTCTGTCCTATGCAAAAGCTGATCCATTGCTACAGGCTCAGCTTCCCTTCAAACCACTGTCCTGCCAAAAGAGCTCTGTGCCCCATAGCCAGTCCCCCACACTGTCTCCAAAAAGGGACACAGTGACATTCCCACAGCAGTGTTTGGTCTTGCTCATCCCAGCTGAAGCTTTTTAAACATGTGTCAGTGTGTTCTGTAAATATTGAAGCAAAGCTCCAAGGCAGGGAGGCACATCCCCTGCAGCCACAGGGCTGCAATGCAATGAGCTCACCAGACCACCCCACCTAGCATCCTAACAGTGCCCCTGAATTCACAACACCCCAAGAACACAAAGAAACCACCATGGTGATGGCAGAGACACAGTTAAACCACCTCCAGGCTCCTGTCCTGCTCCCATCAGGAGCCATCAAGCCAGTCCTAACTCTGGCCGGCATCTCCAGCACTGCCGCTGGGAGCTGAGGCTTTTTTCCCTCCTGTCTCCGCAGGCAAGGACGATGCTCCTCCAGCACCAAGGGTACTGCTGCCACATCAGGCAGCTGACTGCTGGACAGATCCTGCATTTTCCCCGTCCCACCTTCTGCAGAGTCCCTGCAGCAGAAAGCTGCAGAACAAGAGGCCAGGTGACTTCAGGGGGTGTCTCTTGTTCCGCAGGTTTCTGTTGCAGGGGCTCTGCAGAAGACTGGGTGAGGAAAACACAATGATCCTACAGCGGAATTGCTCATTTCTTCAAGGCTGTAAAAATAATGAGCATAACCCTGTTAAAGCCTATTGTCCCAAACTTTGCGAGGTCCCAGCACCCCAGTAGTGCACAAGGGATGGGCACCAACAGGGCTTGTCTTCTGTTCCTTGATGGAGCAAAAAGGCAGGCTTCAATATGTTTGGAACAGGCTGCCAGCACAAGGTGTTTAGCCATTTTGAGTCTTACCAGGAGCTTATAGTGCTGTAGGTAAACTTTTCTTCCCTCGTTTTTGGCTTGAAATTGAATTCCAGAGCTTCTTGCACATTCTCATCAGATACTCACTCCTTGGAAATGCTCAAGGAGTTCCCTGTGATTAAGCTGGAGCAATTTAACAGCTTTGATAATCTGGGCAGGAAGGCAGCTGCTCCTTCAGCTGGAAGTTTCTTCTTCACACCTGGTGGGTGGTAACCATGTGCAAATCCTGTCATTGCTGTAACAATTCAAAGTCTGGCTCCAAGGGGCTCCAGTGGCTCAGCCTTGAGGAAACCACCTTCCTGGAGGTTCAAGCTAACACATTTGCCTTTTCAATTTGACAGCCCCACTCATGAGGGTTGATGGGACAGTTGCTTTCTAGAACACCCTGGCTCAGTCGCTCACAATCACCAAGCCCTGACCTCCATCAGGCAGTCGCACTTCAACCATCAGCTCCAGGATCCTTGCCACGACAGTGAGAGCAGCTGCAGGCTTCAGGCTTTGGCTGCTCTTTGTCAAGTGCCAACCCCTTCAGGAGAGGAACGTGGCTGGCAAGTGAAGGTGCTCTGGACCCCAGCCCCAGCTGCTCTCTGTCCCCCTGCCCTGGTGGAGGGAGAGCACGGGGTGAGTTACACTCACCGGGACACGAAGGAGAGGGGAAGGCACCAGCTTGAAACCCTCTGACATCCTTGCACAAGCACAACACACTTCTGGACCCACAGCCAATGCACCCTCAATGTTCATTGTGCAAACAGTGCTGGAAGTACATGCCACAGCTGTTTGTTTTCTCTGCCAGTCAGAGGATGACATGATCGGCTAAAAACTATCTTCTAAATGTGCACGTCTCATTTAAACTACCTGGGGGTGTTTAATTATGGCTTAGCTCTAACACACACTGCTGCATCCTATTTTATAGAAGTGCCTGGGTGAACCCCAAGGCTCTGTGCCCTCTCCTGCACACCACTGGGACTACATAGGAATGTACATAAAGGATATTTACAGTGCCCTCTGCCTTCCCCTGCTCTCTCTAGAATAATGCAGTGCTTAGCATCATTTATTCTGTATATTTTTTATCATCACCTTATCAGCTTCTCTGGTGGTGGAGAGGTAATTTGCATTTAGCAGCTTCCCTTGAAGAGAAAGCAAAAATTAACATTCAGGTGCAGGTAGAACAAGAAGTAGAAGATAATATAACACTCTTTGCTCTCACACTGACCATGCATCATTCCTCCACAAGTTTTTGTCCACCAAGCTTTGGCAGAGGCAGCATGAAGATCTCCTCTGAGACAGCAGCTGGGGGCAAAACCATTGAGCCCAGTGAGTGTGTGCACAAACCACCACACGAGCAAGCCTGGTGGGTGTCTGCATCAGCAGGTAATGCCTGATGCACTCTTCTTCCCCATCCCCAAATATATTCATCAGCGTTCCTCACACACAGAGCGTTATTTGCTTTGCACTCTGATTTTCTGCAGGTCACAGACCCTCACAGCTCTAATCTCTCCAGATTACACTGGTTTGCCTCAATTTTGATATGTTTTTTATCTCTCTAATTTTTGGATGACAGCAAGGATGAAATGACACCTGAGAAATACCCTTCATTAAGGGTAACTGCTGAATATAGGGGCAGGGCTTCTCTCGTTTCGTTTAGTTGGCTAAAAGCCTACCAGGAATATTTTTAAAAGGCTTTACCTTGAGGGTTGCTATAAGCAGAAGTTTCCTCACTCTGCACCAAAATTTGAGAATCAGAAGGCTGAAAGAACCATGTCAAACCATTCTCTTTTTTTTGCCTCCTTTCTGCATGCAATGTGGAACGGGCTAATGTTGATTTGCATTAAAATCATTTTAATCAGCAGACCACACAGACCCCTTTTGAAAAAGGTGGGAGTTCTGCCAAGGTTTCACCCTCTCTGAAGCACAGCCTCACTTCCTCACCCTCTGGCTACATGGACTCCCGCTGCCTGCCCAGGCTAAAATAAAATTGTCCCGTGGAGATCCAACCCTGTGGCTGCTCCCAGGTGGCACAGACTGCCCCAAAACATGCAGATTTGCAGTGTGGTTATTTGACACTGAAGACACTCTCAGTTCTCCATTCCAGAGATGTTTTTCAGTGGAGTGGAGTACTTGCAAAGACAGGGCTTGGCTGCCTGCACCACAGCATGGACTGCAGCACAGGGGCCCCAGACACAGAGCAAAATGACCTGTATTGCTCTCTGGGTCTATGCTTAGAGATTCCCTTTTCTCCATGGGAGCTGAAAGGGGAGAGCATGAGAAAGGTGGGAAAGCCCAGAGGTAGTATCCGAGTCCCACTTCCTGGGCTGTGTCCCTTCTTCAGTCCAGTGGGATGCATGGATAGATGGATAGATGGATAGATGATAGATAGATAGATAGATAGATAGATAGATAGATAGATAGATAGATAGATAGATAGAGATAGATAGATAGATAGATAGATAGATAGATAGATAGATAGATAGATAGATGATAGATAGAACAGATCACTCTTCAATGCAGGACAGGGGTGTGGACACCAGCCTTGCACGTGGTTTGGGAAGCAGATGAACTCATGGAGGAAACAATACAAAGTCACCACATCAGGCTCAGCAGGTCTGAGCCATGTCCCAGCAAGGGGAGACCAAGGAGCATTGGAAATACAACATTTAGCTTGTGGTCTGGGTGATGGCAGTGAGCTGGGCACCCCTGCTGCAGCCAGGTTTTCACAGGCACCAGAGCACAGAGGACAAAGTGTGCACTGGGGCAGGGGAGATGAGTAATCCCACCAAAGAAGGGTGATTTGTCTTCCTAGAGACACATACGGGTCATGGTCTATTTCAGTTATAGAGGTGGAAAGTCACAGAATCACAGAACAGTTTTGGTTGGAAGGGACCACTGGAGGTTAGCTTGTCCAACCTTCCTGCTCAGGTAGGGCCCCCTAAAACACGTTACTCAGGATTGTGTTCCAGCAGACTTTGAATAAAGTCCAGATAACTCCACGAGTCACAAATAGCTCTAGAGCCCTGCATGCTGCTATCACCAAAATAAATGCAGTCCCTGTGAGCCAGGAGCAAGGCAGGACAACACCCCAGAGAGAGGATGGAGGAGGAACCCACCATTGATCACAAAAAGCAGGTATGGCTGGAGACTGCTTTTATACCTCTTCTCTGCTGGCATATTGCAAGCCAATCAGCTCTGAAGTACACTCCAAGCTACACTGCTAATGCCAGATTTTAATCAGTGCTGCTCTTGGGCTGCACAGATGAGCTGCCCACGGGTCAGTCCAGCCTGCTGTTGGTGACTGCAAGTGACACCAGACCTGAGCAGGAAAACCTGCCATACTCCTTCCCTCTGCCAAGTCTAACTCCATCTCTCTGTTGATCATTTTATTGACACAACTGGGAAGTTCACAAATCCAATCAAACAGTGAGGAAGAGCTAAATATTGCAAAACTACCAGATGAGTAACAGAGAAGAAGAAAAATAAACTTTTTTTTTCTTTTTAATTTAAGCCCAGAATCAATCTGAGAGGGACATGTAATAAATATATTAAGCAGATGTATGTATAGTTCTGCAGTACCTCTGCTGGTTTTATCTGACATGAATTTCTAATGCAATTGAATCTGATTTCACTTCCCAATGATCTCATCTCAGTCACTGTCACACATCCCATGCTGCCCTACCGTGTGATCCCAGCTCAGCCAAAGGCCAGGGCAGCAGTGGCTGATGGCACCACCTCCTCCCACACATCTTCCTGCACCACATCCTCCTGTACCACATCCTCCTGTACCACATCCTCCTCCACACCCTCCTGCACCGCACCCTCCTGCACCGCATCCTCCTGCACATCCTCCTGTACCGCATCCTCCTGTACCACACCCTCCTGCACACCCTCCTGTACCACATCCTCTTGCACCACACCCTCCTGCACATCCTCCTGTACCACATCCTCCTCCACATCCTCCTGCACCGCATCCTCCTGCACCACACCCTCCTGCACATCCTCCTGCACATCCTCCTGTACCTCATCCTCCTGCACCGCATCCTCCTGCACCACACCCTCCTGCACACCCTCCTGCACCACACCCTCCTGCGGCGGGCTCAGCCCTGCTCGGCTGTGAGGGACACAGGGTCTGGGTCTGGCAGGCACTGATGCATCACAGGAATCACTGTTTGTGACTCTCAATGAAGTGTGAGTCAGCACCACCACTGTAAACCCTGTCCTGAGGAGGCTTAAATATAGCAGCTCTGGCCCGGGATGGAAACAAGGCTAGTCAGATCCTTGTGAATGAAGTCAAAGCAAACTCAAGCCTAGATTTGAAAAGCCTGAATGTTTTTACAGTGAGGTTTCTTTTTTCTTTTGAAAAAAATATTATCATTGATATCATTTGATAATCTGAGCTGATAGGAGGGAAAACCAAAAAAGTCCACAAGCAGGATGCCCAGACTACACGGTCCCCTTTCCTTTTACACCTCAAAGTTTTCTTTCAGTGAACACTGTATTTTCCACATGTAGGACAGACACACCTGGAAGTGCATTAGGACTTGAAGAGAAGACCTCAGAAAGCCCCCACAAAGCCAGAGATGCTGGACAAAGGGGCTACAGGAACAGGAAAATTTAGTGGCAGAGATACAGAGCCTTGAGATAAACCTCTGCAGTTTGAGATAAACCGCTGCAGGTAACTCAGTTACCAATGGCAAGTTCCATAGGAAAATACTCGAGGTTATGATGGATGTTTTTAAACATAATCTGTGGATGATACAGATTTTAAAAAAAAATTAAAAACAGTAAAAAATTCAGAGGCATTCTCACTTGGTGTGAGACACTTTGGTGAACACACTGAGTGTTCAGTGCTGCTTGAGGTGAATGGAGCTGTGTGCTGGTGCATCAGGTACATACACCCAGCACTCCTGGAGCTCAGAGGTATTTCAGTTTCTCTTATTCATGAACTTCAAAGGCACCTGAGTGTTAGATGCCTGCTGATCGGCAGGTCCATATTTCCATCTTCTTACCATAGATGCAAAGCCAGCATGCTCAGATGCAGAAACAATGTGCTCAGCTTTGCAGAAGCTATGCCAAAGGAGCACCCAGTGTGGTGGGAACACCTTTGCACAGTCATCCAGTAGGACTTGGGGGATCCTGGACATCATGAGCCCCAGCAGTCTGGAGCCATGATAACAGGGCTTAGCTCTGGGAACTCGCTCCCTGCAAGAGTCCTTCCACCAGCATCACCTTTCCCACGTGCCATCCCATGTACCTCCACCTGCCCTTCCAAAATGGACCTAACAGAGATGGAGTCACTCTGGTGTGCAGAGAGAGAGCTGCTGTGGGCACAGGAACACACCAAACTTCATTTTTCGAGGGCTCTATTACAGGCAGGCAGATGGGTGTATATATCTCTGCAGATCCACGGAGAAAGGAAGGGTGATGGAAAATCAATAGTGCATATGGTCTGAGGAGCCTGGCTCGGCTCCCCACCCCAACACAGCTATGTTACAGCTAGATCTGATGGATGTCTGGTGCACTCTAAGAGTCCTACTGTGCCAGAGACCCACAGCCTTCCCAGGCAGCCTACTCCCATGCTTCACCATCCAAAAATTTCCCCTTCTGTGTGACCTCGCTACTACATCTCAAGGCCCTCACTCTTTCCTACCCACAATTATGTCAAAACCACGTTTCCCTCCCTCTCTTGTCCTTCAGGACCACCCCTTCTGACTTTCCAGCTCATGTCCATGCCATGGACTGCCTCCAGGTTAGAGGTAACTTGCATCTCTAATTCTCTCCTGGTATTTTTATATCTATTTTCACTGTTTTGTCAGAGCCACTTTGAGGTTAATCCTTTTCTCTGCCTTTATGCCATCGGCAAATTTAACAGACAAGTCTTCTGCTTAATGAGTCCCAGCACTAACGATGGCACTGAGCAGAGCAGAGCACAGGACACACCTTGGCACTGTCCCACACAACACTGTTCCTCCTGCAATGTGCCTTCCATAACTGGTCTCCTGGTACAACACCCATGAGGCTTTGAATTCACTGTATTCAACCAAACAATATGATCAATATTTATAATATTTCCACAGTTGTTTTGAATGTCATTTGCTACAATTGCAGGTAATTTTCTTATTTATGAGGAATAAAAGAGAGAAAGGAAGAGGACAGATTCACATCTGTTAAATCCACGGTTTTCTCTGCATTACCTGATTCCAGCTCTGATGCCTGCCTAAGGAACTGCCACCCACAGAGAAGCCCACAGGGAAACACATGAGAAATCATCAGGCCACCCTGCCCCTAGAAGATTGCCCTTGTATTTGTGCCTTGTAGAAAGGTCTGAGGACAGAAACGGACCTCATTTTGCAGACATAGGTGATTGCTCAATCCTGCCCCAAAATCATTTTACTCCTCTCACCTTACTTCCTCCCACCACCAGCTTGTAAAAGCTAAGACAAATTTTTAAGAAGTCAGCTCTGCTATGGTCCATACTTCCATCTGACAGCACAATTAATGGAATTTTTTAGGCCAGAGGGGAGTGTTATATTCACCTTGTTTGACCTTCTCAAGCAATTCAGGCTCCCGTATTTCACTTGGAGATTTCCAGAAGTGAACCAAGTGATAAACACATATGGATACCTAAAAAAAAAAATCCCTGCCTACCTGACAAGTTTGCTTTTCTATTGCTTGGAGTAAGTAGTTTGAGAAATCTAGTACGAAGAGCAAGCTTCATTTTTCAATTTAAAGTCTGCTGAAGTACAGAGGTTTCCGGTGGCTACAAGCTGGCATAAATTGATTCCCCAAGCATCTTTCTTCCATGAAACAAACTGCTTCCCATTTAAGACCCATCTAGAAAGTAAAGCTTGGCAATCCTATTAGTCCACTAATAGAAAAGAAAAAGCAAAAGGACAGCTTGTGGTTAGGTAGGTAGTTAGTGCACTAACTCAGAAGAAAATTAGCTTGGACAAGCTATCAAGAATTCTGCTTTATCGTTGTGCCTGAAATCAAACATGCTGTCTTTGAAATCAGAGATAGCATCCTGTATATTGTTCATCTTCCATTCTCTAAAGCTGTCATGCACCCTCTGCATACATGGGGATCAAATGCATCTACAATTGCTTCAGTTTCACCCTGACTGCCTTTTTTTTTCTTTTTTTGCCTTTAGAAGGATGGCAGTGGGAACAGGAAGAGCAAATCTGAATTGCAGTTATTAGAAGACACCAACCACAAATTAATCCAACAACTGTGTATTTGATTTGTGCTGTTCTGAACTAAAAGCACATCCATACCATGCTCTGCTCCAGAGGCTGCACGTATCAATACAGAGGTTTATTGATTATGGCAAGACCAAATCGAATAATTTCCTGAGAAATGAAAACAGCAGCAGAAAAAATCACCACCACAAAACCCCAGCCCAAGATTAAGCTTAACCTGGCTCCTGCTTCACCGAAGCCACGAAGCACCTGCCCACCTGCTTTGATGGGGATCAGAGCAACCCCATGAAGAATATCTGCTCTACCAACCACACCCCTTTTCTTGAGCCCTTCCAGCTTGAGAGCAAAGCTGCCACAACCTGGGGATGCAAAGGAGTCCCAGTGCTAGAAAAAACAGCAACAAAGCCTCATGTGGGCAGCCCTCTCAATTAAATATTCTGAGACTAAGAGCCAATCATTCCTTGCAGTGTCCTCCTGATTTTGCTGCTTTAGGGAAGGATGCTGAAAAATATTTGGGCAGAGCTTATTCTGATGCTGCAAAAGGCAGTTCTAGGCAGAGAGTCACCGCAGGGTTCAGTAGTCAAGGACTCTTGTTCAGTCCTAGGATGCCAAAACAATGTTCCCCTGGAAGAGAGAAAGTCTTCCATCTCTCAGAAGCCTTCCTGTCCTGTCTCCCTTCTCATAGCTTTGAACAAACCTTGAGGAAAAATTTTTTAGATTGCCCCATCAGATGCAAGATAAAGCTAAGGCAGCTTTTAAGAACTGCCTTGCTTTGATCCAAATACATATTTCCTTTACAATCTGTTTCTATTTGCATCAGTTTCAACCTTTTTTTTAAGATCAGCTGGAACATCTTTCCATTTTTTTTCCACTGTAATTCTGAAAGCAATAAAAAGTGCAAATAACCCTTGAGACACAGCGTATGCTCAGCAGAGACACATTTCTGTGTGGTCTTCCTACCCCCTCCACTGACAGCCAAGCTTCTGGAAGAACGTGGTGGAGCACTGTGACTCACCCAGCCTGTAACAGTTCAACTGGGATCACAGCAGGATCCTTACTATGCACAGCAGTGTCTTTTGGATGTTTCACAGGGTACCACGTCAATATGTAATAACACTGCATCGTGAATTATGGAGTTGCTGGAATCAATGGGATTTTGCATATTAATTGCAAACACACCCAAAAAGACAAAGGAATTTATTGGCTTAATTAGTGTTTCAGCTCTAATAGCATTCAGGCTTCATTCTCACACAAATTGATAAATAGCAGCAGTGTTACTCCTCAAGGATGCTTTGCCTTTTGAGAGGGGAGGCTGAAGTTTACAATCCGAGCTCTCTCAGCTGCAGCGATGCCCTCAGCAGGAGCTTGGAGAAGCTGAGCTTCAAAGGTATTTGACACCTCTCTTTCCCCAGCAGGCTGCTAGACTTCAGCAAAAGGAGCTGTCCTGCCCTCTCAGGGTGTTTTTTTCTGAAAAGCATTTACATAGTGACACTTACTGGGCAGGACAAAAAAAATGGACCTGAACCATTTCCACCTCTAGGGTGCAAAAACGGAGATCCATCTTACATCCCCAAATGCAACTTAACCACCAAGGGAAGATACACATGTAATGTACTTAAGGATTGATTCTGACTCCAATGTGAAGAAAACTAAGTGTGAAAAGAATCAAATAAGTGTACCTGGAAGCAAACTTTGGCCTTTGGGCTCCCAAGCAGCACAGCCCCATGAAAAATAAGGTGCTAGAAGAACGGGAAGCAAATGTCAAGAATTCAACTGTATACCAAAACAAATCAGAGAGATCCACCTGGATGTGATCTCCATCACCCCCAGCATTCACATGCTGCAGCACAGCACGACTGACACAAAGCTTCAGGAACAGCATTACAATAATGAGGGAAGAGCAAGACACCACCTGAAAAGCAGCTTCCTCCCCAAGGACTTAAAACATTTTCTGCATTATCATACCACTGAAATTGCACCTTAGAGCTAAGATCCAACAAAGAATCATCGTTCATAAAGCCTGGGCTCACATCTTCAAACAAGTTATTCTCCTGGGCATTCCTCGCCCCCATTCTCAGCAGCAGATCTCTCCTCTTTGGGATGGGGATCACAACACAACACTGAAGTGATAAGCAATTTGTTGACAAAGAGAAATGTCACCAAGAAAACATTTCAGCTGCATTCAAGACTGGGGCTGGATACTTTTTTTTGTTTGTTTTTCTAGACATGATCTGGCAGCTGCAAGCAAAACGGAGAGCCAGGATCATGTGAATGTGCCCTCGCTGGGAGGAGCACAGTCAAAGGCTGCAGGCAAGCCATGCTCTCTGTGTCACCGTGCTCACAGAGCACTGGAGGAAATAATCCTGCATTAATAGGGCAGCAGATCATAGAGATCAAGCAGGCCTTTTCTGTTTCTACCCTAGTTCATGCCAAAAAAACCCAAAATGGGAGCAAATGCACAGAGAGAGATATGTCGTAAGCCCCTGTGAAGAAGATCTACTCCCATTTATCAGGATATAGAGAGAGCTGTGCCACACAGCTGAATGGTTAATTCGGGCTATTTTATAATTGGGAGGACCCAATTTGTGGGCATTTGGGGCTTTTTCTGCAAGGAAACAGGATCATCACACATAGTTCCCTCTGAATTTTGCTCTGCAAAACCTTGAGAGATCCTGCTGAGCGCTCTGTGGCAGGGGCCAGGACACAACAGTGGCTGGGCACCCTTCACATTTTCACCTGAAACCACCAGCTCTCAAGGCTTTAGCCTGAAACGCAGGGGGAAAGAAGGGGAATTCCAATGTGTAGGTTCAAGCCTGGAACACCAAGTCTCACCCCAGCCTCAGCCTGTCACCCAGGAGGGAATGCCCCTGTTCCCCTGGCTGGTCAGGGAACAAGCCTTGCCCTTTGCTGGCCTCTTTGTAACTTACCATTGAGGCAATTAACAAACTGGTCCCAAACAGAGAGGAACCAGCAGCTCAGCCCCGTTTGTCTTTAATGCCCCTGCTACAATGCCCCCACAACCTTCAAAAATGAAACTCATTCAAGAGCAAGCGGGCTCAAGAAACAGTGAAGCATCTCCTGCACTGCTGCTGTGGCACCTGCTCTGTGACCAAGGGATTCACTTCTGAACTGGCACCAGCTTGGTCTAGAGAAATGGGTCCCCCTTTGCATGTTACCTGCAGTTATAAACCAGCTGAACCTCTTTCTGCCATTAAATGTGAAACCAGCTGAGAGCAGGCTCTCACCCAAAACTGACAGGGTGTGCACACGGTAACAATTTACCTCTCTTGTCTGTAATTAATCTTCCAGGTCTCTGCATCATGTAGGCTTTCACAGTAAAAAGGACCAAACTTCTTGCAGTCTCAAAGTCAGTGAAGATTCAGTTAGTCTTTATTTTATTCTGACAGGCTTCTTTATCCCAGAGACAATACTAAGACACATGATTTTACCAGCATTTTTTTTTTCCCAGAGTTCAGTCCAATCACAAAAAGGAAAAAAAATAGCATGTTACAAAAAAAAAGTATTTAACACAGATTTGAAATAGATTTATATGTCATTTTGCCTCTATTGTCACAGACCCCTTAATATAATTAGCCTGTTGCATAAACAGAAAAAGAACAGGGGTATCCACCAAAAGCTATCCTCAATACTTTTTGAGTTCACAAATTAAACCTGTCCAGGCACTGTGAGCCACTGAAGAAGGCAAGCAAAGACATAAACAAGCTTTAAATCACCAAGAAAAATGCCCAGAGTGAGTTTCAAAAGCAGCAAGACAAAGACCAATGCGTGGCTCAATGCATGTGTGTAAAGACAGGAGGCACAAAAACGAACACTTTGCTTTTCTTACAGCAAAAGGAAAAAAGGAGAACCCAACACAGGACTGTTCTTGCTGCTGCCAGACAGGGAGCCCCACTGACCCAGGCCCTGCTCCACAAGGGAACGAGTGTCAAGGAGGAAATCTGCAAGCTGAGATCCTGGAAAACACAGAGGCATCACACTTGGCACAGGACACCCAACACCAGCTGCTCTCACAGCACGGATTCCTCAACTCTGTACCCTGGCTGGAGAAAACTCAGCACCAGCAGCCCATCCTCTCCACCCTAGACAAAGCAGGATTCCCTCACCCACCTCCCTAGAGACTTGCCAGGAGTTTCCCAAACTAGTGAAGGTCAAGAACAAAACAAGCGGCCAGCCACAAATCCACTCGCTTGCAGCTGAGCAGAGTAAGCGGAACACCTTCCTCCAGGGAGCAACCATAGACATGGGGTGGCTGGCGACTTGGCTGGCAACCCCTCAGGGCTCTCAGCAGCGTCCCCATTTCCCCTTTCACGATGTTGGTGTGCTTCAACATCTCCCTGCTCACCTCTCCTCCAGGGATCTCTTCCATAGCCAGTGCTGACCAGGCACAGGGTAAGAGTCAAGGTTTCACACCGGTAGCACAAAGATCAAGGATTTGCTGGTGCAGTATCTCAGCTACTCTGACAGCACAAACACCTGTCTTTTTTTTTTTTTAAAGTTTTGTATTATGATTTTAACTTAAGCATGTGGCTGGGCTCAGGAACAGAGAGCACCTTTTGTCTAAAACTCCAATATTCCACTCCTTTCTGGGGGCTTTCCCTATTCACATCCCACCCGATCACATCCCGATTCTTAAAAGCACATTTGCTTAACTCATCAAGTACATAACACCTCTGAGGGGTCAGACCTCCAGAGCAGACACTAGCTAATGTTTGAGATGCAGTATCACTTGGGAAAGCCAGTCCCAGAGAAAGCTGAAGCCAGCCCCTTGAGTACACTTTAATCCTCCTCTTCCCATCCAGACCAGGGGACCAGGGTATCCCTCTCACAAACAAGCCCTTATCTTTGGGACATGAAACGTGCAGGACCCACAGACCATTCCCAAGGGCAGGAAGACTCACTTGGAGCTCAAGTTGAAGTCCAGAGGGTTACAAGGCCGATCTCAGGCTGTTGGCTGGACTGTGTGACCCTGCTGTCACCCACAGCCAGTGGCAGCACAGGGACCACCGTCCCCATCCGCAGCACTGCCTCTGCTTTTCTGGATAACTGCACCACTGAGCACTGAAGTTTTTCATCTCCCAATTGCTTTTCCCTGTGTTACTTCAGGAAGAAAAACAAAAAAACCACAACCCACACACTGAACTACCACCAAGATGACTGGGACGGAGGAGCCTGTCCAAGCAGATGCTGGGTGAGAGCTATCAACCCCCCACAGAGGCAATCTCAGAAGATCCTGCAATGAGGAGAGGAAACAAAAAAGCCTGTGAGCAGCTGAGGGAGACATTCATTCTATCGATTGTGTAAACTGTCAGTGCAGGGGCCGTGAGCAATTTTTTTTTTTTGTTTCTGTCCTGGGGAATAATCCAGCCTGATAATTAGTACGTAAGAGATAAGTGGAAAATGAGACATCTAGCGAGGGTGGTTCAAGGCTCCTCATGACATTGATAATGTGCAGATACATAGATCACTGTCGGGGCACACTGCCACTGTGAGCCTGTGTCTTCCCATTGCCTCATCAATCCATCATCCGCTTAGCTACTGACACCTTGGCAGGCACACACCACCAGCCCTGCATTTGAATTGAGAGGAGCAGGCTCCACCAGGGAATACAGATTTAAAAATCTAAGATTCAAATTTGTTTAAGTATTGTGAACAGCAATTCCCTTGCAAGGCATCTTCATTGCCCTTTTGCCAAGGGGGAACAGTTGGGTCTTTGTTAGAAGTACAAATTGCTTCTTAATGCAAAGGATAAAGCAGAGCCCAGGCACCTCCTTAGAATTCCTCCTGGCTCCTGCTAATGCTGCTGCATGTCAATTTTAATTTTTTGAAATTTAAACCAAGGGCTTTGTGTCTAAGCTCCATTTCATTGAAGGAGGGAGGAGGAATAGTCAAAAAGGATTACGGATCCGGTGGGAATTGAGGATCCATAGCAATTATACTTCATTTGGATGGTCTCAGACACTGGATTTAATCATATTCTAAATAGTACAAATCGACAAGACATAAGAGATTGATAAGTGTCTAACACGTGTACCTGGTTATGAACTCTGCTTCCCTCAGCAGGGATGTTTGAGGACGGGATGGAAGAATTGCCTCCTCCCTTTGACCCTGCCCTTCCAGCCAAGGAGAAGACAATCCCCACTGAGAAATAGGTAGGAGACAGGAGTGACTCTGAGAACTTGGTCATCATGGGGCTGCCCCAAAGTGGGGCTGGAACAAATCCATCTGCCTGCGGCTCCCTTTCCTCCTGCAATATCAGGGCAGGGGCAAAGCTCCAGCCACGGCAGAGTTGTTTCAGGCTAGCTCCTGTCCCTCTTGTCTGTGAGACTGGGAAGGGCAGAGAGCTGATAGGGAGGGAAGACTTTCAGGAGGGAAAAATGAAATGACAAGACAGTAAAATGAAAGTAAGTGCTTTTGTAAATCAATTTACCTCTCCTAGTTTCAGCAGAGCAGTCCCAATTTACCCACAACTGAGGAGGTTACCTACTGGGGTGATGATGACAAATGCACCTCCTCCACCAAAGGCTCAGAACCACATACACTACTGATGCACACCAATGCACTACACCTGTGCATTTTGAAAAAAGACCAAGGATGACCTGGACTTACAGAGACCATCAGGAGAAAACCCTTTTAAATGGTCTGAATCCATTAGTCCTGAGCAACTTTTCTCACCCAGCCCTTCTCAGGCACAGCGCAGACTCACCTCCAGTCAGGTGTGGTATCCAACCCATACACACACTGCAAGTGCAAGAGTTTAGCCAAACTCTCTCCCCTGCTGCCTTCTTAACATTTATCAAGCATGTTACAGAAACATGGCTTTCCATAATCACTGATTAAACTGCTTTTCCTGTACTTCACTAACCTCTGGATCGGGTTTTAACCCAGTAAATCTGTTTAGGAGATTCACTCCACAACCCCCACTTTCACCTCTTGATAACTGTGTGCCTTCTTTTCACTAAACTGCTTAACAGTGAAGCTTTTTTCCTCTCTCCTTCTTCCCAGCCCCCTTGAACCATATTCAAGACCTAGGCAAGGAACACCATCCTAATTTTAAATATGACTATAGACCTAAGGGACAGAAGTGACCCCCTCCTTTACTCCCCACCCTCCTGTGGCACCACCACAGTGCTGCTTTGTAGCACTGGAAGAGACAGAAAGCAAGAAGGCATTGTCTAAAAACATAATTTAATGTGGTATTTGGGTGGCCGTGGTCAATTACCAAATTCTTTTGCAGACAGAAACAGGTTTGACGTTAATGACACCATCATTCACACGAGCATTGCATTGCACAGAAAGAAAAGTTTACACTTGACCCCATACAAAGCAGCAGAGGAAAAAACAGTTATGATCCAGTCCCACTTCGTGAATAGTCGGTCTGAAAATTCATCATCGTCATTAATACTTATTGATGAAAAAATGCGACCTGTTCAAATTCCGTGTGTGACACAGTCCAAACTCTGGGCTCTTTTAAACCCTCCTGGAACCACTCGAGAGTTTCAAGCTGCCAAGTTCCTCATGTGACACACGAAACACTCAGGCAGACAAAGGGAGAGTGGGGGTCAGAAGAAACAGGGGAGAGTAAGGAAGGGGTTCACTTTGTTTCATTTCTATTTCGTTTCCACAAGCGTGAAAATAAAAACATACAAACTGATAATGAAGCTTAAGTGACCTGCAGAGACAGTGGACACCAGCAGGAACAGCAGCACGATGGGGTATGGAATTGCCAAACAGCCCCACGTGCATCAGTGGCGGGGCCAGTTGTGTCGTGTCACTTGTGTGTTAATCAGGGTATAAAAGAAAGCCAGAGAAAGTGCTGTACTTATTGTTGTTGCCTCCGTGTGCTTTGCCTCCATCCAGCTTGACATACACTTCGTCGCCGGAGTCCAGGTGCAGCACCACGCTGTTGCTGGCATAGTCGTAGTTCTGGTCTGCGTCTTGGGCGATGGCACTGGCCCGCACCTGCCAACACAGCCGCTGGGCACATCAGCCTCCCTGCCCCTCCTGCCCAGCACCGCTATCAGCCCGCCCAGCCACTCTTCCGCAGCCCCCCATCAGTCCTCCACGCACCTCTTTTCGGGCCCCTCCATCAGTCCCCCGATCCCGCACCCTCAGTGTCCCGAGTCCCTCTTCCCCAACCCCTCCACTACCCTGCGTCCTCTCTCCCGCCTCTGCCCTCGCTTCTCTTTCTCCCCAGCCCGGCAGAAAAGTTTGCAAGCCGGGAGTTCGGAATTCGTCGCGGCTCTAGAGGGGCACCCCCGCCCCGACGGCGCGAAGGATGCTCCCGCTGGCTCTCTTCCCGGGAGCGGCGGCGGCCGGTGCCGCGCCCGCGGGACGGGGACGGAGGGAGGGGGACGACCGGGGGACCCCGGGCGGGGAGGAGGCGCGGGGGAGCGGCGGAACCCACCTGGCCGTTCTTGCAGAGGTCGGCCCACATGCTGGTGCCGTCGCCGCCGCGCATGAGGATGTGGTAGGTGAAGAAGTAGATGCCGCGCACCTGGCAGGTGAACTTGCCGCTGGCCGGGTCGTAGTGGTTGCCCAGGTTGGTCACCACGTCGTCGAACTTGAGGACCTCATAGCCCTCGTGGGGGCTCTTGAGCCCCACGTAGAAGGCGATGCGCGGCCCGCTGAAGGCGGCGCTCAGCCCGCCCGCCGCCTCGCCGCCCGCCGCCGCCCCGCCGCCGCTCCCGCCGCCGCCCGCGCCCGCCAGCGCCAGCCCGGGCAGCCCCGGCTTCCCCGCGTCGCCCCGCTCCCCCGGCGGGCCCCGCGGACCCGGCGGGCCCGGCTCCCCGGGCGGCCCGCGGGGGCCCGGCTTGCCCGGCCGGCCCGGCTCCCCCTTGGGTCCCTGCACGAAGGGCGGCGGGGGGTTGGCGCCCAGGTCCTGCAGGGCCTCCACGGCGGCGGTGCTGCCGGGGCCGGGCGGCCGCCCGCCGCTGTACGGGTCGCAGATCATGCGGCAGGTGCCCATCATCTCGTAGTGGGCGCCGGTGTCGGCGGGCGCTTGCAGCAGCAGCAGGGGCACGGCGACCAGCAGCGCGACGGCCATGGCCAGGGCGAGCCCGGCGGCGGCCAGCAGCCGCCTCCTCCGCTGCCAGAGCCGGGCGGCGGCGGCGAGCAGGTCCTCCTTGCCGTGCGAGGCAATGGTGGCGCGGGGGGCCGGCCGCTCCCTGCGGGGGACGGCAAGAAGAGGCGGTGAGACCCCGCCGCCGGCGCCTCCCCGCCCGGCCCCCGCCTCAGCCCGCCCGCCGGCCGGCCGGCAGCCCCGCCATGCCGAGAGCCGCCCCGCTCCGCTCCGAGGGGACGCGGCGCCCCGAGCGCCCGGCGGGGCTGGGCGGGCGCGGGGGGCGTCGCCTCGGCGAGCGGGCGCCCGGCTCTACCCTCGGTCCCGCGTGGGGGGACGGGCTCGCCCGCCCCCGTCGCCGCCCCGACGTGGGGGGCGCGGGCAGGGCGGACCCACCTGCGGGGGGCCGGGGCGGAGCCGCCTGGGGGGCTCCGGGGCGCCGCCGTCCTTGCGGTCCGCGGGGCGCCCGTCTGACACCGCCCGCCCGCTCGCCGCGCCGAGCGCCGGTGGCGGCGCGGCCCCCCGGGCGGGGCGGGCGGAGGGGATGGGAGGGGAGAGGCGGCGGGGCGTCCCGCACGTCCCCGCGCACTCCAGCTGCGGGCGGAGACCGCGTCCGCCCCGCCGTCCCCCGCGGAGTCCCTGCGGGTGCCGCCCAAACTGCGCCCCCCTGAAACCGGGACGGTCAGGGACGCATCGCGTTGTCCCGTTCACCTGCCGCCTGAAGTGTTTCCTCCCTGCATCTCTGCATCCCTTCGTCCCTCCATCCCTCTGCCCGCAGCGGGACGGCCCCTGCGCGATGCCCGGACGGCGGCCGGAGCCCCGGTCCCGCCGGGGTGAGCTCCCTGCCGCCGCCGACACGCTCGGCTTTCTGCGGGAGGGGCCGGGAAAGCTCCCCCAGGCAGCAGGTCACCTCAGAGCGTTCCCCGCGGCTTCCTCAGGCTCCCCGCGTCCTGCCTCGGCGGCCCAGAGACGAGCGGGACAACATCGCGGGTGCATCTTGCTCTTCAACACATCCAAGTGTAACCACGGCCCGTTACACCCGTCCCGGTTTTCCAAAGGCAGGCAGGGCTTGCCAGGTGGAAAGGGAGCCCTAGGAAGAAACGCCTTTAGCAGGGTTCAGGTTAGGATACAGTTCGGTGTTCTGTAGTTTCCCTGCGTAATGACGGGTCCAAATCAAGTGGGTTTTCCCCCGGGAAAACTGTGATTAATTGCCTGCGATTTTCCGAGTAAACGGTGGTAGCACAGCGGGAGCTCTGGCATCGTAAACTGCCTGCGGAGATCTCCCCTGGAGAGAAAGTTGGGATCTCACCCACGTGTCTCCGAGCGGCGGGTTGAGCGCCCGACCTGCAGGAAAGAAAAGAGAGATACAGGGATTACACACACTGCCTCGGGGCAACATCCCGGTGTCCCGCGCTCCCCGGTGCGTTCGGAGGGTGAATTCCCAGCGGGCTCGCCAGAGCTGAAGGCAGTCTGTTTGGTCTTACGGCAGGCGCAGCTGCAGGTCGGAGGAGCGAGCCGCCCAGTCTGATCCAACGCCTGCTGAAGCGGATGGCCTGGAGGCATCATATGCAAATAGGGACATACAGGCTTCTTCCAAGAACTGTGGAAATGCCCCAAAAGGACTTGGGACTCTTTTGATAGTTTTTTTTTTTCTTGAAATTTAAGGAGGGGACATCAAGGTTTTTCTGTCTGGAGTGCAGCACTTCAGGACCGGATCTCATCTCAGTTACATCCCTGCGTGCATCCAGAATTTTTCCTGGAGTTATTCGGGCTTTGCTGTGCTGTTGCTGAGATCAGGGTTCAGCCCTGTCCTTTCGAGTGTCTCTGATTATTTTCACCCACACTTATATACTTGAAGGTGGAAGGGAAATTAATTTTGTAAATTAAAGCCTTTCCCTGAGAATTGTATGGATAGTCAGATTAAAGTAACTATGTCTATTTCTTAGCACATTGGAGCTAAATGTTTTAAGAGACGAAACTATGAGGAAGACGTAAATCCTTTTCCTCTCCTCTGAATTATGAGTTGCACCCCACAGAGTTATTTTAAGCTCCCACACGTGTCTAAAGCCTTGTAAAATGATTTCTAATAGTTGTTTCTGTTCCAGCTTTAGTATAATTTTCCATATATTAACTGTGCTAAATACAAATAAATTCACAAATAAATTACACTGCTTTGCTGCTCATCCCTACTTAAGCTTCTGTTAATTTCCCTTTTGTTCTGGTATTTGTCACTCGCTCTGTTCTTCCCGTGTATGTGAATCCTTGCTATTCCCCCAGAGCTCTGCAAAACTCCCCCTACAGTGGCTTTTTAATCTCCTGTTTTCCAAAGGCAGCAAGCCACACCGTAGCTTTTCTAAACCTTTTCTGAATAATTACGTTCTTGCATCGTTTGGTCTCTGTTGCAACGTCCCAATTTGTAGCAACTCACTTCTCTAATGAGGTGACCGGTACTGGGAACTACATTCCAAATAGAGCTCACCAGCCCCTTCTGCAAAGCCGGAATAATTTTATGTGATGGGGTCTGTTATTCCCATAGATCAACAAGGACAGATGAAGAAGAAGAAATATATTCTAACTTTCTGCAGAACAAAATCAGCACTGATCTTAATAAGGAGGGTTGAGCATTTGAACAAGTAGAAGGAAAAGATTTCAGAGATATCAGCAGTTAGATTAGGTGTCGAATTCTAGCAATTTTGTTTGGGAATAATTTAACTACTCCTCTGTGATGCGGTGAGATGGACTGATCACCTAGTTAATCCCTCATCAGATTGCTTTAAGGTAAACACAATGTGACTTTAATGTGTAATTCCAGTAGGATCTATATTCCTGGAGACCTGGAGTTACTGCCTGACTGATGCAATGCATCTTGTGCCCCAAGACGCAGCACTTGTGATCCTTGGGGCAGCTGGTACCATTTACTGAACCTACACTAGTAATCTGGAATATAGGCACAAAAAGGTACCTGGGAACACTCAGGTTACAATTTTGGTACAGGCTGCTACTACGCTGCTGGGAGCCTGCTTTCCATGTGCAATGGGATGCACCACAGCAGTACAAGGAGCAGGGAATTACCAAATCAGCTAATGAGGCAGTGTCTGAGGTACTGCCAGCCCTGCAGGGAGGTACCTTTCTTCAGTTGGGGTGCCAAGGCCCCTCTTAGAGTCAGGCACTTCACCTCTTTCAAAAAGTGAGTCAGGCTGGTGCTCCAGTGCTGGCTGCTCAGGGCTGGCAAGACTCAGGCACCTCTGGGTGTGCCCAAAGAGGGATAAGGCACCCACAGGGCATCCCTGGTGATACACAAACACTGTTGGACCTCGGCATGAGACATTGGCTGAGCTGGAGCTTTGGTGATTGCTGCTGTTGGCCAAAGCAATTGTTAAGCCCCTGAAAGCTTGTATGGATCTAACTTGAAACTTCTTTTTCAGATGTGGCGTAAGGACATGGGAACCTGACTGATCAGGGAAGCACTTGACAGTTCAGACACAGTTCCCAAATTTGGACAGGCAAAGAACCCAGACACTGCATTGAAGCTCCAAAATTCCAGGAGCACAAGAATTTCCATTCCTTACCCTCTGTTTCAAGGGACAGTCACCCACCCACCTCAGGTTGCTAGTAACCTTCAGGAGATACTGTGCTCCATCAGATCCACCTTCCACAGTCATCCCAGGGTGTCTGCTGGATTGGGCTTCTCACAACTATTGCATGCACTTACATACATACAAGGCAGTGGTGAGGACACCAGCCTGGGAGGTTGGATGTTTCTTCCAGTGTTTCACCATTAACCAGATTTGGAACATGCTTTTAAAACTCTTTCCAGTCTTCCAGGAGAGTAGTCTCAGACTTCCAGCTGCTGGCTGTTGTGAGTTGGATTTTCTCCAGCTTGTTCTCCAGGATCTATTCTGCTGTAAAATGCCCTCTCCCAAGAGACAGAAAGAAAACAATCTGATGACTGAAGGAGCTCAGGGACGAGCTTTCAAACCATGCCTGTCACAGGGGCTGAGCCATTTTTCAGGACACGGGCAGTCTGTCCATCTAGAGGCAAACACAGGACACTCCTGCAGGCTGCAGTTGGCCATCTTATTCCTCAGGGAGGTTGTCAGCAGGGTGACAAGGAGATCTGGGTTCAGCTTGATTTGCTGCCTGAGAAATACCAACCTGTGTTCCCTAGAGAGCAACAGAAATTTTCCAGGGTGCAAGATATCCAGGGAAGATGGGGAGAGCAGAGGAGAGCACTGTATGCCCTTATGCTGATCCTGTTCTTCTTTGCATAAAAAGAATTAAAGATTCATTGGGCTATAAGAGAAAGATCAAAGGTGAGTATAATTTTTAGTTTGGAGGTGAAAGCACCTACCTGATCTGGAGTTTCAGTCTTCCTCCAGAAGCTGATTGTGAATTCCAGCCAGGGGGACACAATTCCTGTCCCTGAAAGACCAATCCCAACTGCTGAACTAAAGACACCTCTGCACTTGCTCTCTTTTCTCTCAGAAGTTTTGCTTTTCTTTTTTCCGCCTTCTCAGCTGCACATCCTTAGCACAAACTGAGCTCATGAACTCAAGCATGTGGTTTGTTCCAAGTCCAACAAGAGCTGAACCATCTGTAACCCTGGCAGGATACAGCAGGATTCAGACCCAGCGAGAGGGTGGAGGTTCCAGGCACAGGTGCAAGATAACTGTTGTACACTTAAAGTTCTTGGAGACTGAAGGTAGGTACCTCCTGAGTTAGGTGCTTCCAGGACTGGACTGGAGCTGATAGAGCCTTTTGATTTCAATGCTGGATTTAGATATTTATATTCTGCTTTAATTCCTTCTTTCAGCAAGTTTTTGGATTTGGCCATTAACTTGAAAATGTAAGAGCCATAGCAGCTCAGATACCCTATTCAGCAAAAATGTCAAGATCAAAGTAAGTCTATGCTCATAGTTTCCTGGTATTTTCTCTTAATCTCCATCAATCCATGGCTTAAGGACTTCCTGAGCCATGGTAAAATACTTTTAAGAAGCTGAAATCAAGATTACTTTGAGTAAAGGCACAGTCCCCTTAGATCAGTACCTTCTCCATCCCAGTGTGTAGCTTTGTTTTGCTGTCTTTTGTCCTAATTGGTGGAAGTTATGGATAACATTACATTCTGATCCTCTGAAGTGCTTCATTCATTGCCTTTATCACATCATGAGATATTTCTCATATCCAAAATTAGCTATCTGGAACTTGGTGTGTTCAACAGCTAGTAAAACATAATACATATAGCCCTTATATTAAAATGTTCACATTTCTTGCTAAAAGCACATTCAAATCTGTTAATGTTCAGAATGCATATAATACTACTTTCATTCACAAAATATAAAATGTAATGGCACTGATTATTTTTGCTTAATGGAGGGAGAAGTTTAGAAATGGTTCGGTTTATTGTATTAGCAGCCATCATTCCCCACAAATATTGTGCACTTCTTTATGACCTATGCCAGGGTTTCCAACAGGACTTGTCTTAAGGGCACAAAGCTCCATTTAATCCCATTTGATGGACCCCATGAGTACATGAGGTCCTGCACAGCAGCACAAGCATTTGATTGCATAGAACAAGGAGGGGAGCTGGCTCTCATCTGACTGTCTGTAAGGCCGAGTCGCAATAGCCCACAGGCACTTGAGCTGCTGTAGCAATGCATAAATTTCTGTCCAGAATCATCCCCCTGTAGCAGCACAGTGTCCATTAGAGATCCTGCTCGAGGAGAAGCTTGCACACCATCCAAACAGACACTGCAGCTGCCTGGGCTTTGTTGGGTGTATCGATCCCTGTGAACTGCTGCTATTTGCATTTTGCCACATCCACTTGCTGTACAGGGAAGCTGGCTCTCCCTCTGTTGGACAAATACCTTCGAGTGTTTACAAGAGAGCAGCTTACAAACCCCAGAGCTGCCTTCAGGGCACTGCTTGGAGAAATACCAAAAGGTGTGGAGAGGATCAGTGAGAGCCAAATGCCTTCATATTCCCAAAATAGGTACTGCTCACCAAATTCAGAATAAATCAGCCTGTATTTTCTAGGGGAAAAAAATCTATCAGAGCAACTGAACCTTGCTTCCAACTTCTGCCCCACTGGGACTTTTGCCCTTGCCCTCTCTCACAGCAGGGTCACACCCTGAAGTTAATGCATCAAAGATTAGATGAATTCTGTGAGAACAGAGCAACCTCAGACAATGACTAAAGCTGGTGCTGAAGATGCCTGATCCCAGCATCCATGGCTGCTCCCGTGCCCAGGAAACTGTTAGGAACTCTACTGGGAGCAGCAGCTGATACCTGGCCCTGGCAGCCAAAGTGGCAGAAGAAACACCAAAGGAGCTCCAAGCTGTTTGGGAGCTCCCTGCTCCCAGAGCAGGTCTTCAGTTGGGTGTAGAGTAGGTTTAGAGGGAAACAAAACTGTCCTGAAGAAACAGCAGGATATGAGCATCACCACCGGTCAAACCTCAGCTTTGATTGATGTCTTGCTTAGAAACAGTAAATTAAAATGAAGCTTGCCCTTAACCAGCTGCATTTGGGTCATAGCAAGAGCAAGTTCAACTCTCCTTTCCTAATTCTCTGCTTCTCAGCATGTGTTTACAAACTGCTTGAGGAGAAACAGGTTGGCCCTAGATTTGTCTTGTTCAATTTGTCTCCTTAGATAAGTAATGCTTTTCCAATATGACTGCTGCAACAACTCTGCCCTATCTATACAAATAAACATCTGCTTTTTTAATTGAACTAGGGCCTTCCACACAAAATACAAATAATTAAATCATAGTTTAGCATATTTTTTAAACTTGAATTGAGAGGTCTAGTAGAAGAAAGATATCCTCCCCTTGCCTTCTGAGTACAAGGTGTGCACTTGGCTAAGATGCTCAGCAAAGTGTGTGTGCATAAAACCAAACCCATCGCAGGTTCTCCAGATGAAAATCACCCATCTCTGTTCCAAGCTCTCTGAAATTCCCAGCAGGACTCAGCTCTCAAGCCTTCTCGACTTCCTTCAGAAGAGTTAAGAGGGAGGCTGGAAAGTCAGAGTACCAAATTCAGTCCATTTAAGCAGACCCTTTGTCTCAAATCAGCAATATTTCCATAGCCAACCACGAGGCTGAATATTTCCATTCCATGAAAGGAAAAATTGCTGCAGGGAATTGATGTGCATGGACAGCTGGTTTCACCAGGATGAAAGACACACATTAAAAATGCTTTTGAAATGCATTTGGGCTTCCCTTGGGGAGTTTGCTAAACCTGCAGTCAGGTACCAGAAAGAATTTGTCCCCTTAAGGCGAAGACAAGATTAAAATTAGTAAGAAATAATAGCCAAAGCCACAGGTGGGACAGATGGCATTGAATGGACATCTGTTGGAATAACATTGAGTTACCATGATAGACTTTTCCCCTGCATCCCCCAAAATTAAATGTGCTCCTCTGCTAATCAAGCAGCGTGAAGAGGAAGATGTGTGGATTGGAAACCCAAAGCTGAGGATGGCAGGAATTGGCTTTACACCTCCATCAGCTGTAGGAAACACATAGTGAGTGGGGTGTAAAAGCTGGAGAGGGCATATGGAGGAGGTGGGGCAGATGGTTTGGCTCTGTGATGCTCTGCTCTGGTTGATTGGTGCCCAGGAGAGGAGTCACTGCTGCTCTGAGGAGCTGTAAGGTCTGTACAGAGAGAAGGTGCTTTGTTACTCTCAGGCAAACAGATGAAGAGGTTTGGCTGCCACCTCTGGAGAAAGGGCAATTTGGGGAGTTGCAGAGAGGAGACAGAGAGCTAGAGACAAAGGTCAAGGAGAAGCAGTCCAGTGGCATGGATCAGCCAGGAAACCTCCTGCACCTCTGAGACACCCAGGGAATTAATAACCAGGCTAACTGTGACAACAGTTTTTGCAAAAGCCCCGCCAAGCTGAAAGAGTAACTGTGAGAGAAAAACATGCATTTCTATAAAAATGAAGCTTTAAATAAGCACCAAATCAATGTAGTCACAATGACTTTCTGAGATTAAAAATGTTTGATTAAAACACGGTGAAATTGTCTCAAAAATATGGAGCCATGTATGATGTCTTCAATATAAACCCAAATTAAAAGCATGACAATGGGTTTTATTTAGAAACATCCTGACCTTTCTCGTATGACTCTTGTCCTGCCTTCTCGTTACTTGTCATTCTCAGTCACTGTATCTTGCTTAAATGAAAAGTGTAAGCTCTTCAGGGCATAGGGCTGCATCTCTGGGCTTTCTCATCCACTGTGTACAACAATGCATGCAGCAGGGACATTCTTAAAACTGTTAAACAGAGCACAAATAAAACATTTCATCTCCGATTTTGCAACTTTACTGAATTTCTGCAGAAGAAAACAAAAAAACCCTCCAGTGTGGATATCAGTAAGAAGCTATTTGCTCACATTAGGAATACTTAGGGTAAATAATAATAATGGAAAAGCAGTTCTCTCCTTGGTAAGGATGTTTATTGAATTGCAGAGCAGCTCCTGGGGAAGGGCAGTGGAATCCCATTGCTTGGGATTTTGAGAGCGAGGCTGGGCAAAGCCAGAGACTGCACTGCAGGGCTCGGTGCCCCGCTGGCAGGAAGACGAATGAGAAGCCCTAAGAGTCTTCTCTGTTTGTTCTTCTATGATCCTTATAAGAGAGATTGATGCTGACAGCATCCAGGTGGTGTGTCCGTGACTCAGCTGTCACGTCACTGCTTACGGCTGAGAGCCAGTGAGTCAAGGAATGAAAAACAGGTGGAAGGAGGAGGAAAGCCCTCCTGAAGTGCTCACCTCCAGCCATCTCTTCCTGAGCAAGCGGGGCCAATTGCAGACCACGGGGACACAGGAGAAGGAGAGGCAATGACAGAAGGAACGGATGGTCACCTCCCTCCAAGGGCAGCAGGGTTGCAAGCCCTTCTCCACGCCTCATGTGGTGTGGAATAAAAGCCTGGTGTGAGTTAATGGACTTCTGCAAGCCAGAAGTGTCCACCCTGTGTGGTAGGTCTGAAGCCCACTGACTCTTGCAACTGTGTTCTGTAGACAAAGCTGTAGATGGAGTAAATATTCAATCCATCTGTTTTAGTTCCTGTTGAACAGAAAAGGTAACATCACAGATGTCTGGCCACATATTATCATCAATACAAAGTTTACTGTTATGGATCTGATTCCACATGACACTCAAAATTCTGTTCTGAGAATGGGTCCTCAATGGTGACCTCAAACAGTGACAACAGACATTAATTTCTCTGAAAATCCAAGAATTCCTGAAACAAGGAAACAAGCCACCTTGAAACAAGGAAACAAGCCACCTTAGAACTGAAACAAGCCAGCTTGAAAGCAGACTCCTAGGTTCAGGTAACTTCTGAGACACTACTGTCTCTCTGGGTAGGATGACAAAAGCAATCTGCCACATCTGAGATCTAAACCTGAACTTATTTTTTCTTTTTTTGCACTGCCTTGATTGCAAGGTCAGCTTCTTGTAATTCCCAGTAGCAGAAGGTCAATGGCATCTCCAGAAGGTGGGTACTCCACCACTTTCTCTGCCATTGGGTGTGATCAATGTTTAACACATGCAAATCTCTCCAGGGATAGAAACATCCAAACCTCCTCAAGAAATCTGTTGCAATTCTTCATAATCCCTACCATACACAAAAAAAAAATTCATAAGGATCTGACCTTAATTTCTCTGCTGCAGTTTAAGCCTCCAATTCCATGTCTTATCCACCATGGACAGAGAAAGCAGGTGATGCCTTCCCTTTCCTTCCCAAATGTATTTCACACACTTGGCACAGTTGTCACCTTGCTTCCCTGGTCAGCCCACACTCCAGATGCTCAGTCTATTCCATATTTATTCATCACTATTTGTTCCTAGACTTCTGTCCATTCCCACTTCTCCCCCACTTCTCCCCCTGGACTTTCTCTGATGGTTCACATCTTTTCTGATCTGAATGACATTCTGGTCTACTCAAGCAATTCATGATTTGCCACTATTTGGACTTCTCAGCCTCTCCTTCAGCCTACCAGCTGTCACCATGTGCTTGTAAGTTTAATAAGTGTTCCCTATCCCATCATCAGTGCCTTTACTAGTGATCTCAGTAGTATCAGACCCAGATGCATGTGCTGGCTGTCACTTATCCCTGTATCACATGAGTGTTGCATGGTTTGGTAGCTGCCAAGAAGCTTGTGATGCATGGGCACCTTTTCATGCAGAGTGCTAGGCAAAATCAGAAATGAAAGATGGATCCTGTCCTAAGAAATTAACAATCTAAATTTTATTTATTTTTTATCCCCAAAAGGATATGCCAACTCCTTCCTTATCACACTTTGCTTCTGAGGAAATGAGACCGTTTCTTCTGCATGCCTGTTTTATTCCAAAATGAGATGACCACTTCTTTCTAGAAGTCCCAAAAAGGTAGTTATTACTAGCATTATCAAGAGCCACATCTAAGGCTTGGTTTTAACTGCATTAAGCCTTGCTTAAGTCTGAAAGACTTTGTCTGCCTGCATCCCTCTTGCTGGCAGCTCACTCACTGCCTGCTCCACCTCGGATGCGAGTCAGGCAACTCCTTGGTTTTCAAACCTGACTGCTCCCAGCCTGAGTGACACATCTTATGGTGACACAACTGCTGCAGGGTCTGCAGGAATTGTCTGAAAGCCAAGAGCTCTGTCCAAAGGAAGGAAAAATGGCAAGGACATAGTTATGTGAAATGAATGAGTAAAATGCATCGGCTGCAAGGCAAAGTAACTGAGAACGTGGCATTTTGCACCACTCCTGTTGTGCAGAATAAACCAGCTTTTAGAAGTGCTAAATCATGGCACTGGTTGTGGCAAGCAATGAAAC
Organism: Motacilla alba alba; assembly: GCF_015832195.1. Lineage (NCBI taxonomy): Eukaryota > Metazoa > Chordata > Aves > Passeriformes > Motacillidae > Motacilla > Motacilla alba. Next base: position 9,005,831 of record NC_052022.1, read on the forward strand.
TTCATCTTATTTGATGGACTTTTGATCTGCACAGGCCATTACCAAGGTAAAGCATTCCAGCCAGAAAATCTGACTGTGAATTTGCAAAGCACCTGTGGCAGCAAAAAGGGGGCTCTGCTGTTGCCTGTGGAGCTGAAGAGTTAGTAACAACTCCTGTTGTTTGTACGTGCAAAACATTTGGAATTAAGCACAGATCTGTGCTCTATTTAAGTGTACTTTTAATTACTTTTGATTAGGATAAAGAGGATAATTTTCTTTTACAAATTCTCAGGATATTCAGAACATCTGGAAATTAAAGCAATTCTTTGCATCCCAGGTTATTAGTGTCAACTTCAACATTTCAGAAGAAAAAGGACGAGAGGAGAGGAGAGGAGAGGAGAGGAGAGGAGAGGAGAGGAGAGGAGAGGAGAGGAGAGGAGAGGAGAGGAGAGGAGAGGAGAGGAGAGGAGAGGAGAGGAGAGGAGAGAAGAGAAGAGAAGAGAAGAGAAGAGAAGAGAAGAGAAGAGAAGAGAAGAGAAGAGAAGAGAAGAGAAGAGAAGAGAAGAGAAGAGAAGAGAAGAGAAGAGAAGAGAAGAGAAGAGAAGAGAAGAGAAGAGAAGAGAAGAGAAGAGGCTTATCCTCTTTATCATGGGATCACAGCAAGGATATCATCTTTTATCATGGAAAAGCCTCACTACAGCCAGAGATATAGCCCAGACAGGCTGGTTTTGCAGCCCTGAGGCTCCATACAGGATCTCTCACCACCACACTGCCCAAGCAGATCCATGCTGATGGAATTGGGAAGCAGGCATGGATGCTAGTGATTTACTGGGAGTGCAGGAGGCTGCTTGTTTTAATATATGGCACATATGGCATGAATGTGTTAATGGAATTCATACTGTAAAAAAATTATGTCCACACAAAGTATGGAATTACTTGGGTAGGATTTATGCAACAGGCATAAAATCCAATGGAAACAGTCTAACCTTTCTGAGGCTTATTAAGTTTCCTTTTTATTTATGGAAATGTCTTAATATATGCAAGGTGAATGCCAGAAAAAATACTATAGATTTAGTCAAAACCTTGCTCTTGTTATTTATAAACTTTCGTAGCTCTATTCTGCTCTTGTTTACATCAGGAGTAAAATTATTTTAAGTCACTGGACCCAATCCCAAAGCATCTGCATGACTCTTTTGAATGGGCACCAGCTCTGTGGTGGTATCAGTTGACCCCAAAGTGAAGCTAAAAATGTAATTAAGGACATTTAAAAATTTGCAATTTTCCTGCTTACCTTTGCTGTGTATGTTACATTAAATATACATCAAAGCAACACTCTTCCATCCTTGCCTGCCTGCAAGGAGGAAGATGCAAGGCTCCCTGAGGCCTCCCTGAGCCTCCCAGGACAAGGATGGTTTTTACTCCTTGGTGGTGAGGAGGATATTTATCCAGGTTCCTAAAAAAAGAGATGACACTTGAGTAACCACACTGTCTCTCCATCAGTGGGTAAGGCCCATGGCACAGCTTAAACCAAACTGGGACAATGCCTTTCAAAATTCTGTTCCTACAAGTGTCATGGAAATCAGAGAGGCACAAATCAGTGCTCTGGTGAGAGGAGACAGAATGTCCCCAAGGGTTACACCACCTCTGGCAGGACAAGCCAACCAAGGAGGCCACTTTCAGCCACCAGGAGTGTCACACACAGGGGAGGAGGTGGATGGAGGGAGAAGAATGTGCAAATCCATTGGAAAACAGACTTCTGTTCTTCATCAGTCTACACATCTTACTTGGTGCATCTAATTCCCACACAAATTTCATCCTGTACTTTTCCACAGCTGTAGCACTGAAGCATCTTAATTTCTTACAGACACTAATGAATGCAGCCTCAAAACACCCCCTGAGGTCAGCTGGGGTTACGAACTGGAGGTGACAATAAATGAGCTCCAGCAAACCTTGCTCTGGTGGTTTCCAACACCACCTCAGTCTGCTCCAACTTCTCCCCAAAGTCACTGCTGCAAGGCTGGCAGAGAAGAGCTGGGGCTGGCTGAACTGCCCCTGGCTTCCCAGCCTGCATCCCAAAACCAGGCAAAACAGCACCAGCCAAGGCTGGCATCTTGGAAAAGAAACTTGTACATCAGCCCAAATCCCAGCGTGTAATGCTAATGCAGGAGGAAATCAAATGGCACCAGGCAGAGAGTCTCTGGCCTTTGGAGACCTTGCCCCTGGAAATAAGTTTGAAGTGAAGCACTGTGTCTATTCCTCTGATTTTTAAAAGCCAAGGATTTTTAAATCATCCTGATGAGGAACTGTCCTAGTTCCATGGGTCAGGGAGAGTTCATGATGGGGGCAGATCGCAGGCAGGGGAATTGGAGTTCTTGAGCCCAGATTTTGCCACTCTGGATGATGATGAGCTAAATGCAGTGCATCCTGCATCCTGCAGTGCATCCAGGCTTTGTCAGTGCTTCTGCCTCACTCTGAGGTCTGTCACCTACACCAAATCTAACCCCCATCTCTCACTGAACACCTTAAACACTGCACTCCACACAGCTTCCTACAACAGCAACCCAGCAAGGGCCAGCCCTCACCCTGGGAACATGAAGGGCCCCAGGAGACATTTCCCAGGCTGTGCCCAGCATCCCAGTGGGATGGGCAGGAACAGGGACAGCCTGGTCAGTAAAGGTGCACTCAGAGGCTCTGCTGGGTGCTGGCAGAAGCCCTTGGGAAGGGAACCACTGGGGCCCCGTCTCTCTGTGATGTTCATGTATCTGAGATTTTCAGGCTTATCACTTCACCCAGTCTGGGGTTGTAAATGAGGGTGATACCACCTGGAAAGCATCCCTGCTGTCAAACTTGGAGCTTCCCCTCCAAAGCATGGAGTTTCTTCTAGGCCAAACATCCATAGCAACTTCTAAAATGTGGATTGATTACCTGCATTTCTCTAAATTTATTCCCAAGAATAACTATATTCTCTGAGCTGAAAATTTGCATCGATACCTATAAGCAAATATTAAATTACCATGTTTGTACCAACTCCAGGCTGAACAACTTCCACTGAAAGAGCTAATGTTTAGTAAAGTTATAATCCAGTGAAAACCTTAATCTTATCATGTTTAGACATCTTAACTAGACATCACAGTCTGTATTACTTAGAACAGGGTAAGGTTAATTTCTGCATCACTCTGTATCACAGAGAAATCTGAAAACAATGTTCAAATTCCATTTATTCTTCACTCCACTGAAGCTCCCTTTCAAATCAAATCCATGTTAGCTGAAAATAGTGCTTTGCCACAAAAAAAAAGGCACATTCAGATTTGTTCTGCTTCCACCATTTCAGTTATACTTTTCACAATTATTTTGAATGACGCCCTGCAAATCCTACCTTGTCCTACAAAACTGCATCAGCATCTCCCATCTCTCTGAACTCGTCTCTTCTCCCTTTGCCATTATCCCATCAAACTCTGCAACATGGCTATCTCTGCCTCGTCTATAATGCACACTGACCCAGAATAAACAGAGGGAAAATATTAGCAAATGTGATTCCTTTAACTGGGATCTTACATGTACACTCTAAATGGTGTCTGATGCAGTGCATATGCAGATCTGACTTTGAAAGTGTCATTTAGGGGAAATCCCTGGAGGATTCTCATCCTCTGAGTCTGCCAGCGCTGGCAAAATCTCACTACAAACACATTTAAACAAGTGGGAGGGCAGGATGGCTTTTAAAATTCCCTGTCAGGACTTCTGCAAAAGCTGTGTTTGCCTGCTCTACAGATATAAAAATGGGAAAGGAGAGGGTGGAAAATGTAATAAGTGATTTGTCTGCCTTACTAAGCAGTTTTAATTGCTTGTGGATTGCAGCTGGCATGGTGGCACAGCCCCACATGGGGATGGAAGGGGCTTTTTGCTGCAGATGCAGCATTGCTGAGCCTGCAGAGCCACCACGAAATCCCACCTCAATTCCTCTCCCCATTAACAGCAAAATATGTAGAACAAAGGTGCTGAAAGGATATAGTGAGCTTTTCTTGTTGATCTGACAGAGCAGTTGTGTACAACATGGTGTAAAATTGAAGTTCAGCTGTTAGAAGGATGTGAGATCAGGTCCTCATGTCAAGTCCATCTTGTCTGTGTTGCTCTGCTCCCAGACCCATTTGAAGTCTTGCTCACTTGCTGACACCCTGGTGGAGTGTGGAGACCTCTTGGCTGGTTTCAGTACCATCCTTGTTATTCATCAGACAGAGTTTAAGACTTAGGCAGTGTTTGACAGGACACAAAGCCAAAGCAGGCACCTGCCTCAGTTAAGGCAGGGACGGTGACTCTTCATTGGCCACTTCAGTTCTATGAGGTCAGGCTCAGCCCCACAGCCAGGCAGACACAAGACAAAGCTGGGACAAAACTGACAGGACCCTCAGGAGGAGAGGTCCAAAAGTTTTGTGGTCCAAATCCCCTTGTGTTTTTGCTTCCTGGCACACTGGTTGTCAGTGAGGGGACTGAGAAGGAGCACGCAAAACACTGCCGCAGGGGGAGGGAGCTGGGCACAGGTAAACACCATCCACCAGCAGTGCTTGCAAGATGCCACTGAAAGACAGAATCCTGCTGTGGAGCCAGCACTGGAGAAGCTCTCCTGGACTTGAACACGGTTTTAAGCAAGCAAAACCCCTGTATGGCTGCTCAGGAGAGCGTGACGTGTCCGAAGGCTGGCAGCAGCACCGGCCGCACGTCACAGCCCGAACACGGAGCCGCTCCAGGCTCCCCCTGAGCGACAGCTCTGCAGTGAGAGCTGAGCTGCACAACCCGTCCTCAACACAGATACAAAAGCAGAAACAAAGCACTTCACATTTGTCATTGCCTTTTCTTCATCTCTGCCTTGCACTTTGCTTTAGCGCAGCAGTATCCTCCAGGGTCTCCTGATAAACCTCCCTGGGAAGCTGTGCCTCCTGTACCACGGCTGCTCCCACCCCATGTCCCCACTGCAGACATCCTGGCCCCAAATCTTCCTCTTTCTCTCCCTAGTGCCCATAAGAGTTGTCAGCCTTGAATAAATGCTGACTTAAATGTTTTAATCACCCTTAAGGAGTTCCTGCTCCTAATTTGATTAATTCATGACAATTTGGGAATCTTTGCATATTAGCATCAGCACTGCCTTACTCAGTGGCCATCAGAGGTTGAACTTGTCACAGATGCATCCCAGTGGCATACCAGTAATCCTTTTCCGAGTTAATTGGCCCGGGTGTGCTGCACACACCGTTGCATAAAGCTCTGGTTTTACCTCTCTGGCAGGGTCAGCCAGAAGCTGGCTTTGCTCCCGGGCTGACGTCCCCTCTCCGCAGCGCGGAGCCCCCCCGAGCCCATGTCAGACACCCCATCACACTGCCACCAACCCAGCCAGCACAGCAGGCAGCCTGCAGGGCTGGGTATCAGCATGAGTGCACACAACTAAAAATAGTCCAGAAACAGTGAAACCAGGGCATCCACCTGGATACCAAGGGAGCGACCTTCCTCCTTTCAGGGATCATATGCAACCAGGGTCTCTGCAGAGTGAGAAAGAAAAGGAGGATAATTCATAGCACCCACAATACTGCTGTGCTCTGGGGGAACAGCTTTCTCAGTCACTTGTAGAGAAGCTCAGACACCAAACCTTTAAATCAGGTGCTTAGCATCACACAGCATGAATATTCTATATGTTTTGTTTTTTTTCCTGTGTCCGCTGCTTTGTTATGCAGTAAATGATTTTACTATGTAGCTCATACTAAGAAAAAAAGTTTTATGCAAAAACAGAGCCACAACACATCTTTACACATCTCAGGCTATACTGCATGATAAATCTGGCTGGCTGAACCTTCACCTCCAGCTACAGAAACCTCAGCCTTACTGCTGGGTCTTGTGGGGTTTGACCAGAGGAACTGCGTCCCATCTGGGCTGGGCTGACAGGGTTGTCACTCCCCAGTGAGACTCCCCTGGTATTACACGTGCTGAATACCATACTTTTACATCACACCTCCACTTCCTCAGCGTCCCCAGACCCGTATAGTGCCAGGCAAGCTGATTTAAGCCTTTCAGTGCCTGACGGAAATGGTTTTCTCCTCCCTCCCTGGGGGAGGCAGCTTTGCTCTCCATATAAAGGCACAAACTGGTATATTTGAAACACACTAAAGCACATCTATAAGTGAACTGCATATTACCCTGTAAACTGGGAATTAAAGATTCTTAAATTTTAACCCAATAGCAAAAAGACAGCAAATCCATGAAGAGATGCATCCTCTTTTCTGTTTCGGAATATATTATGGTAATCACCCCAGCTGTGTTTCCAGTGGTATCAGCATGTACAGTGCTCATGCAAACACACAGAGCTGGGCTCCCCAAAGCTCCAGGTGTCTGCAGAAGGACTGACCCACTCCCCTGCCACTTGGCCAAGCAGCAACATGGCCTGATGAGTTTGCCAAAGCCATGAAGGGAAGGAAAGAGCTGCACTACAAGATAGAGCTGCGTTGCATCCCTCCCATTCCAAACCCACGAGACCCCGAGTGAATCCCCTGGTCCCCGTCCGTGCTGTGAGACCCAGCAGAGGGAGCAGAGAGCTTTAAGGGCTGTTTCAGCCACTCCGTGCTCGTGATGCTCAGCCATGGGGATCCTGAGTGGCACAGGTTAATGGGCTGCCCACATTTCCCAATCCTCATGAGCAAACACTGCCAGGAATGATTAGTAGCCCCTGACAAAGGTCATGCTCTATCCGGGCTCTACGCTCATTGCATCGGGATGTGTTTTCTTTGCACTTGCATGTAGCTGCTGAAGCTCCTTTATTTTCAGGCATTTTATTTCTGACACAGCTTTTTTGTTGGTAATACCCAGTGCTTGGTGCTGGAGAGGTGGAGAGGAGAGGAGAGGAGAGGAGAGGAGAGGAGAGGAGAGGAGAGGAGAGGAGAGGAGAGGAGAGGAGAGGAGAGGAGAGGAGAGGAGAGGAGAGGAGAGGAGAGGAGAGGAGAGGAGAGGAGAGGAGAGGAGAGGAGAGGAGAGGAGAGGAGAGGAGAGGAGAGGAGAGGAGAGGAGAGGAGAGGAGAGGAGCACTGGGAATGGGAACTAGTGTACTGAGTAGTTTCAGTTCACAACAGGCAAGGCTTTTTCCTCCTTAATCACGAGGAAAAACAATCCTTCAAAATGGAAAGCAAAGTTGAAGGAATGAGTGATTTTAAGTTACAGCCTGTAAACCCCAATGCTGGGGTGCCAGCATATCCCAGGGACAACAACTCGTGCAGCTCCACCTAACCTGCTGCTGACCTCACCTTTCCTATGATCATTTTTCCAGGAATCTCCATTTTGTCCCTTATCACCTTCTTCTCAAGTTTCTTCCCTGTCCCTTCATGCTATTTTTCCCTCCCCTAGCTGCAGGATGTGATGTTTTCCCTCTGCCTGCTCTCCAGCAGTAGCAGAGCTGTTTGTGTGGAGTGCTGGTGACATATTGTGGCTGGGCTGGTTAATCACACATATTCCCAAGAGCTATCAAAGCTGGTTGGATCAGAGCTCTGAGCTAACACAAAATACTCATACTGCCCCCCAAAATCTACACAAGCCAGGGGGGTTGTGGTTATCCACGTGCTCTGGGCTCAGCCCTTTTGCCTGCTGTGGTTTAGGGTTGAAGTCTGAAGGGTTTTACACCACTGATATATAATTACACACATGCATGGAGTATTATTTAACACACACTCTTGACTTCAAAAATATTGTGATTTAAGCTTGAACTTGATGGTATTTGCATACAAATATAGACCCTGGCTTTGTGTTTAAACTGTGTGACACTGAACAGAGTGGTGGAGCCAGGCTCTTAGGCACTACAAGTGAGATAATTGTTTAACTGACATCATTACACTGATTTAAGGCAAGAGGAATTCCTGCATGCTAAAGCATATGCAAAAATTGCAAGCTCCTTATTTATTAATTATTATAAATTGTTCAAGCCTGCATTTATAAATTTTACAAACCCAGAGCCTAAATATACCTCATGTCAGCAGGTGGAGGGCAGTGACAGCACCTGCAAGTGCTTCCAGCAGATCATATTCAGGCTACAGAATAGCTGCACAGTGGTAGCCAGCAAATATTCAAGTCCTTCCTTGTGCCCTCATGCCAAATGACGTTTTGGAACTGAGACATTGAGTAATTTAAATACTGTCAGTTTATGCAGCATCTCAGTTATCCTTTAATAGTATAGTTACTCTTTTCTCAGAAGAGAGTGGTGTCTAATCACGTCAGGATTTTCTTCAGTAATTCTGCCTCAGGGTAAAGAATATTTTTTTATACAGCAGCAGTGGATCTATATGGCTTTAAGAGGCAGATTCTTCTAACACTCAAGGCCTGGCTTAGAGGAGGCTCCTGAACTGATTCTGTCAAGAAGTGTTTGCATTTTCTTCAGGGCAAGTTAGAAAAGGGGAAAAACCTAAATGCGTTTTGACATTTGTATTTGGAGTGTTATCTGTCAAATATGCCAGGACCAGATCACAAATTTCCTCAAGATTGTCATGGCTCTCCCACCTATCAGTAGCAATCTGGAGCTCACACAGGATGCAGGCACCCTGATAGAGTGCAATGACAGATTTCACATTAGGATGGAAGAGGAACAGGGAGCAGCCAACAGCATCTTAAAAACTGCACATGGGTCTTCCCAGTAAGTGAGGTCTGACAGGGCAGTTTGCAAAAACCAGAGAGGAAACAGAAACCAGAAGGCTGCCCAGGGCCAGGGCTGTGCTACCTGGAGCTGATCACTGGCTGATCACCATATGAGTCCTCATCCCTTCTCATCCCTTCTGTTTTCTGATACTCTGGGCAAAATTATTCTGTGGGAAGTCTTGACCTTTCACTTCCTATTTATATGTTATTTTGGAGCAACTCTTCCAGTCCCCTCTACTCTGAAAGCAGCTAGAGGCACAGGGATTATGCAGAGAAAGTCAAGCAATGCCACCAGGGCTGAGGGATGCTGAGGAGCAGAGAGGCCCCAGGATGGGCATTCCCAGCTCCTTCAGACCACAGTCCTGGGAAGGGCTGCAGCACTGGCCTGGGTACCTGCTCCAGCAGGACAAACAGCACTCATGCAGGACATCCAAGAGCAGCCTTGCATGGGCCTGTTCAACATCAGTGGCAGCAGAGGACAGAGGCTGCTTCGATTTTACACTGCTTCACCTATTTAGTCCTACAGATTGTATTTGGCAGTGGACTGCATTTTTCCAGGGTTTGAGATGTTGCAATGCAGCACTGCAGGAGGCACCACGATCCCCTGTGCCATGTGACAGGAGCCTTTTGCATCTTCCTTCTCTCAAGGTTTCTGGGGAAGATGCTCACAAAGCACCAATTCTTAAAAGCAGCTGATGCTGAGCACCAGCCTTTCCTTTCCTCCCATTTTCATTCCGACCTGGTCCTGGTTGCTCCTGTCCCCACAGCTTCTAACTGCACACAAACACTAAGTTTTTGTAATTCCTCCTCTCCAATGGGCAAATATATTAATCACTGACACTGTGAACAGGGATCATTGGCCATCACAAGACTGATGGAGTCCAAAGAGGCCAGGTGGGACCGGGGGTGGCACGCAGAATGACTCTTAACATAGCTGCCATCTATTTCACAGCATTTGTAGATTATAATATGCTACATACCTGAATAATTTACTAAATTTAAGGGAGTTTTAATACCCATGTTTTAGCTGTAGTTCCATTATCCTATCAAAACCTAATGTCTTCTGAATCTTATATCACTGCTGACATAAACAGCTTCTGTTTCTCCATTCAAAAGAGGAAAAAATAACCCCTCAGTAATAGCAAATATAAAAGGTAGATTTATTTTTTAGCATGATCAGGATTTCAGAGCCGGGGTATACAAATGGATGCAAGCTCTCTGGCATGTCCCCATCACCTGTGCTCCTGGGGAAGCATCATTTCAGAGCAGAATAGAAACACTTCCTTATTCTATTTATTTTGGAATCAGAGGGGTTTACAGGCACGTTAACCCCCAGGAATAAAATGTACATGGCAGTAAGGGCAGTTTAGCAGGAGCAGCTCTGGAGAGGAGCAGGGACACTCACTGAGGCAATAAGTCAGACTGCCCTGGGCAGGAGCAGCCCAAGCTCTGGAACTCAGCCCTGGAACTAAACTCAGTGCTCCTGCTCCACAAAGACTCTCAGCTCAGCCCAGCACAGCCAGAAGCCCCCAGCCAGCCCTGCACCTCCCAGGACTGCCCCAACATCAGCCCAGCACTGGCCCCCAGCTCACCCAAACAGACCTGGGAGATGTGTGCTGGCCTCCAGAGAGACGTGTCAGTGGTGGGGAGTGCACAACAGCCTAAAAGAAAAATCAGGGCCAGGGCTGCACATTTTAGGACCCCTCACTGTCACTGAACCCAAATACCATCTTCTCCCAGCTCCATGCCCAAGATCCCAGGAGCACAACTGATCCTACAACTTCAGGAACTCCTATTTTCCACAGAGCATCAACCAGGCTGAAAACGATGCTGACCACCATGAATGCTCCACATGTCCTTCTGTCCACCTGCAAATAAACACAGTGCAAGTTCCCTTTAAATATGAAATAATGCAAATAAGACAACTCCAGAAAACCTCAGCAAGATCATCCCAGGACATGCCATAACTACCTCTGGTGCCTTACTAATGGGTCAGAAAAATATTCAAATCATGTGTTAGATTTCTCACTAGCTACTTGCAAAGCATCCAGATCAGTGGGAAACCTGTGGTCTGCAGCCATCAGGGAGATACCAAAAAGCAGAGAGCTTTTTCCTGATAATGAAGAGGAGGAAGAGACACCATAGGGGATATCACCACTGAGCTGAGCTGGGGACTCACAGAGGTCCTTCAGCATCTGCTTGAAAATACATTAAAGCCCTTCCTCTTGATGGACACATTTGCAGTATAAATAGTTGTGTCCTCTTTATTTCACTCTGAGGTTTAATTAATATATAAATCAAACACTTATAAAACTCACAAATGCTTGGGAAGATGTAAAATTTAATTAGTTTGCCCACACAACTCCATATGTCAACTGTTAGCTCAATTACTCTTTGCCATGAAATACTGGCTGCACTTTCCCATATTACTAATTTCCCTCTATCTCAAGTCATGCTTAATCAACACCCTGAACTCAACACGCGCACACTTGTGCTAAATTAAATATTCAGCACGAGGAGCAAGAGCCTCTTTAATGAAACCACAGCTGGATTTTGCTCAGAAATGAGATCCTCACACAATATGAGGGCAGAGGATATCTGGGGTAATCCCTGGGGTGTGGGGCAGGTTATCACCTGCTCTGGGATGTGCTACCAGACCAGCTTGCAGGACGTGCACTACCCTGGTCATGTTCTCCCATGGAGCACTGGAGGAAATACATCCCTGTCTGTGTTTCCTTGGGGTGGAGCAGATGCTGGTGGGGCAGGGACTGCAGGAGGTGAGGGAGGCTGGGAATGAAGCACACGCAGGGATGGGCGAGGAGGGGCAGGCAGTGGGTGCACTGCGATGGGCTCAGGTGTGTGGTGTCAAAGTGCGGGTGTGCAGCAGCTTAAGATGGGGCCAAGAGACCACTTGTAGCCATTAAATATGCATTAAAAGCACGCTCAGGTCAGCCCCCAGTCTGGCAGTGACAGTCAGTACAAATGAGCCCTGACGCTGCATTTATTCCTATTTCAATATCCTCAAGAGACAACAAAATGTCAAAATTATCATCTGGAAAGAGTCCAACGAATTCTCCATCCTCCTGAAGTGCCTCCCTCTCCCCCATCCCCAAGTCCCCAGGCTGAGGGCTCTGATAGCCCCTTGGACCCCTGTGCCCCGCCGTGCCAGCCAGTGTGCCCGCAGGTCCCTCCCGGCCAGCCCTGCCACAGGGTGACATGGAAGTGACCTTTGCTGGCTCATCCACAGCGCCCAGCACACCCAGCTGCTCCCAGCACAAGGCCAGGCAGTGCCTCCCGTGGGCTCCCAGATGACCCATCCCACAGAGGACAGATCTTGCCTGCCTGTGGGGAGCAGGGGGACACGGCCATCACGGTGTCACCGTGACCAGGGGGACTGTTCAGTGAGGAGGAGGACGCTGCTGGCTGGAAATGCTGTGGCAGAGGGTGCAGCAGCCAAGTGAAAATTTAAAAAGCTGCAGGGGGATGCACTAAACCATTTTGCTGCTTTGAGGAGAACTCCCTTGGAATAAAGATGCTTATAAATCTACAAAATTACTGTAAATTAAGCTCTTATTTCCCCCATTTGTGCTACTTGCTGGTATATAATTTTCCTGTTTGTGCTGTGAATACAGACCATTCATTTTCCCTGAAACTATTTTCTTGCTGATTTTGCTTCCAGGAGTTGGTGTGGGAGCAGAGCCTGGACATGAGCAGTGAGCATGAGCTGCCAGCACTGCCTGCCCCTGGGGCTCCTGCTCAGAGCACTTGCACCAGGCTTCAACAATCCTGGAAAAGTTCCTTCCACTGTCCTTCCTGAGGAAAGTGTCCATCTGTCACTGGCCCCTGGTTTGCTCCCAGGGTTTGTGTTTTGTTCCAGTCCCTGTAAGGCAGGAGCTACCAGACCTGAGATGATGCTGGGAAGCTCTAAGTCTTGGATCAAGATTTACCATCCATAGCTCAAATCTCCCTTAAGCCCATGAGATCAAGTAAGAACCCTGTTTCCCTGTGACCATCTCAAAAAAAAAAAAAAAAAAAAGGTAATTTTGATGGTAAAACCACTTTGAGGGTGGAGTTGGGGATTTTTTTATGAGCTATCCTATATAAGCAGTGCTGAAACCCATTATACTGGAACCCATATTATACAAAATAATTTTAATCCTCCAACTTTTTTCTTCAGGCAATCAGCATGTTTCTTTAATTCAAATTAGATCTTCATATTCAAGTCTCATTCTAGTTAATCATATTTTTCAATTAAATTCAATTGTCTGTGATCTCCCTAACTTCCAATGCTTCCCTGCATCTCTAATGCAGGCAAATTTTGCATTCGTTCCTTTTACTTTCCTTCTTTTTTCGCCAAGCTGGTAACATTTTGCTTAACAACACAAATTTCCAGCAATGGGATCAGAGCAGAGCCATAGTTTGGTCTGATCACATTTGCATCTCCCATACACAAGTGATGGCTACTAAAACAACACTGCAGAGAGGGAAAACATATTTTTTACAGGTCACCTGCCTCTGCTTGATGTCAGGATGCTTGTGCTCCCCATGACCAGGGAGGAAACTCAGAGTCACAGGGCAGCAAACTTGGGACAGGCTCCTGCATCAGCAGGTGGAGATGGAAAACCCTGTGGTTAGAGGTCCAGGAATATCCCTCTGCTTTTTTGAGTATCCCTTCAAACACAGCCTTTATGCATTTACCCCTTCCAAAGGGAGAAGAGGAAGTGTTCCATGGAAAGCATGGTGTTAAACACGGGTTACAAGTACCTGGGAGAGCTCAGAGCAAGCCAGACTGCTGATTTCATGTCTGATATTCAGTGCATTGCAGCTCAGCACACCGGACACACAAGCACAGCTCACTGCCCCAATACTGGACCCAAAGCCATCCCTCCTGCAAGCCATGCACCAGCTCTGAAGTCCCATGAGACTTCTGCAGTCAGACAGTACCTCCTGGACAGGATGGGGATGCCTGGGCAAAACCAGGGCCATTCGACAGACAGGGAAAGCAGCTGACAAAAGGAAGGAGAATTTCTAGGCCAGTTTCATGCACATCTGTGAAGCACCCAGGGAGCAGAAGAACCACCCTGGTGGTGAAGCTGACACTCATCAAGAAAACTGTTGGCAGTGGGCAGACTTCAGACAACACCTCTTAGTAAAGAGGTGATAGAAGAGAAAATCACAGAATGGTTTGGGTTGGATGGGACTTTAAAGATGATATTGTTCCAACCCCTCCTGCCCCCCCTGCCAGGGACACCTTCCTCTAGGCCAGCTGGCTCAGAGCCCCATCCAGCCTTTCTTGAACACTTCCAGTGATGGAGCATCTACAGCTTCTCCAGGCAATCTGTTCCAGGGCCTCAGCACCCTCACAGAAAAGAATTTCTTCCTAATATTTAATCCAAACCCATCCCATTTCGGGATAAAGACAGGAAAGCAGCGGCAGCCCAAGGATAAACCTCTGCACGTGGAGGTGATGTGCATTATCAGCTACATCTTTACCTGGCCAGTTCTCTGACACAAGAGGGCAAAAGGCACTCCTGTCCTGCCCAGCAGCACGAGACCTGGCATTTGCAGGGAAAATGCTCCTGTGGGATTTACTCAGTTATTGCTTTAGGGGTGTTTTGCTGCTTTTATGCTATAGCAAAGTCTGGCTGTTCCACCATCAGTGTCATCACGATGCTTTCAGTGCTTCTGGAAAGGTTACAGGAACCAGAGGACCAGAGATCAGGTGAGAAATTCAGCTTCCACTGCCTTTTTTAAATAGTAATAAAATACTAATAAATGCTGGTTATGGTAAAAAAGCCAGAATCAGCCCCCAAGTGTATTTTGAAGACGGAAAGACAGCAGGCAAAGAAAAAAAAAAAGGCCCCCAGTTTTATTATTTTGTATAATCAGACTATAATTGGAGAGCAGACGCTGTCTATAGCAGACTGCCATTGGGGACTCTGGTTTTCTAATAAGAAATCCATGAGGGAATTAGATGCTGTTTCAGTGGTGTTCTGGCTGATTTAAGGGATGCACCTGGAGCCAGAATTCATGCCTTCAGTTGCTTTACTTCACCAAAAGCAAAAAATGTAGGTGCCACTTGTAAATCCCTGCAAAAATTGGGTCTGCAGTGGCAACAGTGAGAGCCCCTTAATTATTGCAGTGCTTTTGGGAGCCGTGATAATTAGGAGTTTCCGGTGTTCTGGAAATCAAAGTGGTTTCTATTCTCTTCTTTAATTAATCCAGGCTTTTATCTGTGAAAGTGGAGATGAATTAAGGTTCTGCCCTAGGCAAAGGGCAATGATGCTTGTGCAGTCCCTGGCAGGGTGAAGCCACTGGACCCCCAGGACCTGGGTGACAACTGCAGCATCCCTGGCCTCCCACTCTTGATATTTTGGGGGATGAAGGGGGAAGACTAGAGGGTGACATGCCTCGAGCAGGACTCACCACAGCACACACATATCAGGAGAGAGCTGCTGCACGGGGGTGTGCAGCTGTGTATCCATGGCAGGGGACACACTGCCTGCCTGCAGGAATTCAGCAGATAACAGACACCAGCATTTATCACCTCCCCACATGGGAAAGGGGGAGTCAAGCTGCGCAAAAATCGCAAGATTGGTACAAAATCATGATTTTTTTTTTCTTTGTTCAAAGGAAATTATTGTTATAAGTCCCTTTTATTCCACCCTGGGAAGGGTTGATTTGGGGAGGTTTTCTAGGGCTGGGAAATCATACTGAAAATCCATGTGATTCTTAGAAGATGACAACAGCAGTATGGGATTTGTGGTAAAACCATGAATGTGAACTGTAAATGTACATGGATGGCAGAGAGAGGTTTCCAGCTGTAAGTAAAGCATCCAGCTGATGGGATGACCTCAGTGCTCAAAACATCTGTCACCCACCAGAGCAGAAGGTAGCATAATGCAATTAACCCATACAGCTAGTTAATCAAATCCAGCCCCAACAATGTTATCAAGGAGCTGTCTGGAAATTATTCTATATGTCAAAGTCTATTTTTAGATCAAGTAAATTCAGACCCATGCTGGACAAGCTGTGCTCCAGTTTGGAGCATCTCCACACTTCATCATTTCCCTGCAGAGAATTCTGTTGCAAGTACCCAAACCACGGGCTTAGCCCTAGAGCCGTGCCCCAGAGCAGCTTTGTGTTGGATTAAACAGTTTGCCCAGAGAGAAACTGAATTTCTACATCCACTTTCCCTGACTTTGGTCCGTTTTCTCCTTTTCCTACTAGGTGGCGCCTGCACGACAGGCGGAGACGAGCCCCAGCGGGGAGCATCTCTAACAGGTTTCCTCCGTGAAGGGCAGATAAATGACACTTTTCCCCGAAAAGCCAGGCAGTTGAGAACTCGAGAACCTGCCGGGAGCTGATTAGGAGCGGGAAGCTGTTTTCTGGTAGCACCACGTTAACTGTGCTTCCCCAGGGGCGCTGCCAGACCCCAGGAGGGAGGGGGATGATGGGAGCCATCCAGGAGCTGCAGCCAGCAGAGCCCAGGTGTGCAAAAGCCCTGTATGAACACTTCCAGCCCAGACATCCTGCTGAGCACCCTGGCAAGCACGGCTGTGGCAAGGAAGATGCTGGGGATGAAGCGTGTGGCACCCACATTTAGCCACAGCTCACCTCAAAAGCCTAGTCCAAAAAACCGGGCATTTCATTGGCATTTCTGGATCTCCAGCAGGAGACATGCAACCAGTGGTGTGACTGGTGTGCTACAGACCAGACTGAGCACCACACAGCCACCATTGCCCCCACACAGCTCTCAGCTGGGAGAAGGGCTGTGGGGGTACAGCCCATCCCTCCCTACCTGGGATAGTCTGGGAGGGACACAGCAGTGCTTTGTCACACCTGAAAACTGCCCCGAGGCTGCTTCCCTCTGCCTGCTCCCTCCTGGCACTTCCATGAGGATTCAGCCAGAGCTGTCAGGTGTCAGCATCACTCCCGGTCCTTCTGGGTAACCCCAGAGAGGTCGAGTGACAGCATGAGCTACCACTTTTTCACCCAACAAAGACACTGTGTGCCCAGCTCTGACTTCACAGAGCCATCACAGCTCCCCACATCCCACCTTTGCAGTCCCCAGATCATGCCCCTACACGAGCTCTCTGTTTCACAACCGTGCCAAACTAACTCGCTGGCAATAATTAACCATGTTATCTCCACACTCCTCCTCCACTGTACATGTACACTGCACATGTTCCAGCCTCTCAGCTCCTTTCTGAGCTTGGCATTTTCGGCAGCCCCGGACCATGTGCCAGTCCAGAGCAGACAGAGCCCTGTTGTGCTGATAACCCAATTTCCCAACCCAAACGGTACCAGCAGGCCCAAGACAGCAGATTCCAGCTTAAACCACAGCTTTGGGACGGCCAGAGGAGGAGCTGCGTGTACTGACTGCCCCACCAAATAGGTTTGGTTTTCCAGTGGTAAGTTTGCCATTACTGCCCCAGGATTTCACGGGGAAGCTGAGCCATTTCCTGGCTATGACATTGCGAGTGGCAGGTGAGGTGATGTTCCCCAAACTCTGCTTTTGTCACAGCATCTGCTCAGGTGCAGCCACTGCTGCCCAGCACTTCTGCATCCCCGTGGCCTCTGGGTGCACAGCAGCCCTCGGGCTGGCACATGATGAGCCCAAGGGAGCTGGCAGGGGACAGGGGGCACAGGGAGGCTCAGGGACCACTGCCTCTGTGTCTTACTGCAGTAAAGCTGGGCATGCCCTGCATTAGCCCCTTATTGATTGGGTGTGGGCAGGAGCTGAGCTGGCCTGTGAACCCCTCCACACTGTCACCTTGGATGACACTGACACCTCCAGGCCCCCCAAACCAGCGTGGGAGGTGGGGACTCCCCATGGCTCCCTGGCTGGGCAGCCAGGAGCTGTCGAGGTTCATCTGCTCACTGGTGCCATGCTGTGCCAGCACACGGGCACTGGAGGAGCCTGGCAGCCCCAGCCCTGAGCAGATCTAAGGCAACTCCCTGTCCCCATGGAGGGGAAGGACAGGGAGGGAGGGTGCAGGTGGCATCATGGCTAAGGGGACAGCAGGAAACAGCCAGCTGGGCACAGGGACACAGATGGTGCTGCCAGAGAGCTGCAGCTCTGACCAGCGAGTGATGGGCCAGGAAAAGAGGATTGCTGGGAGAAGAACAGTCCAGATGACAGAGAAAAGCCCTTGCTCAGGATCAGCAAGGAAAAAGGGGGAAAAGAACCCCAGAAATACTGGCCAAGTTCAGCACAATCCTGGCAAACTGGGTCTCTCTGGGTAGAAGAGAAATTAAGCCAATTTGCAAGCCCACATCAAATCTCTCATCAGAAACATGGATTCCAAGGGAATCTTTTGAGCAACCAATAAAGCCAGTCAAGGTCTGGGAGCTGGGGAGGTCTTAGCTGCCTACTGAGATGGCTGCAGAAAAAATGGGGCTGCAGGATTCAAACTGTCCAGCAAACAGGTGGCCTGGACAGGGCTAACCACAGGTTTGAGAAGAGGGGAAAAAAATGTATAAATTTGGTATTCATTCTTCTCTGTGAAATAAAGGTAGGAAAGCAGAAGGTGTTTCGGTGAAAAGTTTGCTAATTTACAAAAAAGGAAGTGCAATCTAAAAAAAGGAGAAGCAGATTTCAGCACTTCCAGAGGGTTGGTAATTATCCAGGGAACCAACCACACTGTCCTGCCAGCAGCCTTGCCCCATGCAGGGAAACAGGAACGGGGAGAGACCCACACGGTGCAGAGACCTGAGAGAGCAAAGGGGAATCTGTAAGATGAATTGCAATGACCAAGGCAAACAAGGCAATGACTATGGATTCTGTAAATAAATTTAAAGGCAAAATTTGTCCTTTACATAATGTGGGAGAGCAGGTAACAAGATACAGCAGGTGCAGGAGAGTTCAATGATTTCTGTCCTTCACTGTCCACAAAGAGCTGATCGTGGCACATAAATTATCCCCATGACAGGCATGAGGAGGCAGGGGCCAGTACGGGCAGGAAGGGGCTAAGAAGTAATCTCATTCTACCAGACACATTTAGTCACAGATGGCCTTTGCAGAGGGTTGATGAAGTACAGCTGTCCCAATAATCCTCCTTCTCCTGACCATGCCAATAGGTTTTCACACCTCTCCAGTACTGTCCAATACCCAGGGAACTCACAGCATCTCAAAGTTTGCAGCTTGAGCATCTCGAGCCTATGGAGCTCTGTCTTATCCAGCATCCAGCCACTGGGAGTCACCAACGGGAACTTTCCCCAGCAATCCCACATCTTTGCTGAAGCCTCTCCATATCTGCAGGTTTCTGTATCTCCCACTCCGTGGATGTGAGAGGTGGTGAGTGACCCTGCAAGGTGGGCCAGTCCTGGCTGGCATCTGGGCCCGCTTGCAGGCAGCACAGGGACTGGAGAGGGGGCACATCTGCACAGGACAGCGGTGAGAATGAGCTGAGATAGTTAAAATCACAGCCTGCCCAGGAGAGAGAAAAAAAGTGTGGCTTGTTTCATCCCAGGAAGACATGCCCCATGTGCAAGGAGGACACAGAGGGGACGGCACTTGGCAAAGATTAGGAAAACCCTCCTGACTGCACTTCAGGCTGGGTTCCGAGGGGCTGCACATCCTCTGCCTGGGCTTCAAACACACACTGCAACCGCCTCGCCAGGGCCGAGGGCGGATGAGACAACCCCTTCAGGTCCCTTTCCTCCGTGCTGCTCTCCTCTGCTCAGTGAGCAAACCAAGCTCCAGAGGGATTTGTTTTCAAGTCCCTGTGGCTTTGCCCCAGTGCTTTTGCCCGGGGACTCTCCCTGTGGTGCCAGCTCACGGCCGCTTTGGGAGCGCGCTGCCCGGCCCACGGGAGCGGGGCCGTGCGGCAGTGTCGGGGCGCTCGCAGCAGGACAGCTCTCGGGGTGGGGAACCTTTATCTGCTCCACGCCTCCCGGCACAGCTTTGCGGAACGAGTGCGCGGCCCCTGATAGCAGGGGCACAGGCGCAACAAGCCGCACCCGCCCATTAAAACGAGACACCGGCTGGCGCAGAAATGCGTTCATAAATAGAGAATTCAGGTCTGCCTTCGACTCCTGTCTGTAATGGGCACCGCGGCCCGGCCGCCCCGGCAGCGATGCCCTCCTGCCGCGTGTGTTTAACCCGGGCACGGCAGTGACGCCCGCGCAGCCCTGCGGGGCCGGGGCTGGGGATCCCTCGCTGTGAGGCGGGCGGTGCCGAGCCGTGCCGGGCCGGGCGGTGCCGAGCCGAGCCGAGCCGAGCCGAGCCGAGCCGAGCCGAGCCGAGCCGAGCCGAGCCGAGCCGAGCCGAGCGCAGCCGAGCCGAGCCGAGCCGAGCCGAGCCGAGCCGAGCCGAGCCGAGCCGAGCCGAGCCGAGCCGAGCCGAGCCGAGCCGAGCCGAGCGCAGCCGAGCGGTGCCCGCGGCCCCGGCGGGCACATGGGCAGAGGGCGGAGCCCGCGGCCTGACATCACGGCTCGGCTCCGCGCTGCCGGACGGCGCCGTTCGCCCTCCCGCCGCCGCGCAGAGGTGAGGAGCGCGGGGGGACGGGCACGGCGGGGCTCGGGCACCGCCAGCACGGCGAGGAGCCGCCAGCGGGGCTCGAACCGCCCGCGCCGGGCAGGCAGGGCTGGCTCGGCTCGGCTCGGCTCGGCGCCGCCGGGGCTGCTCTAGCCGGGGGGAATGTCCCGGGTCAGCGGGAGCTCTCCCGCCGCCGAGCGCCGGTGCCGGGCCCCCGTTCCGCCGCAGCCCGGCCCGGGGTCCCCGCGGCGGGGCTGCTCCGTGCCCGCGGCCCGCTCCGCCCCCGCGCTCGGGCGGGGGTCCCAGGGCGCTCTCGGACGCCTCGGTGCGAGGGTTGGGGCTGGGGCCGGGGCTGGGGCTGGTCCCGGGCGGGGATGTCTGCGGCGGCCGCCGTGTCTCGGTCCGGGCGGGCACTGGCAGAGCTCGGTGGGACGCGGGTCCGCCGGGCTGCGGTGCGGGCTGCCCGCGGGAAGCGCTTTCCTTTCTTCCTTCCTTCCCTGGCTGCTGGACACATCCGTGCGGCTCGGGGAAACTCCCTGTCCCTGGCACAAACCGGGCACAGACCCCCCGGAACGGGCCGGGTTCCCGGTTCCGAGTGGTGCGATCCTCGTGAGCGCAGGGGATGGATGGATGGATGGATGGATGGATGGATGGATGGATGGATGGATGGATGGATGGATGGACGGACGTTCAGGCTGTGCTCCTCAGGGAGCAGCACTTGGCGCCTAGGTTTCACTTTTCATTCTCAGCTCGCTAAATGCTTTGAGGAGATGAGTGGCTCTTTCCAGCCACGGAGAAATCAGCACCGAGATATTAAAAAAAAACTTGGGGAGAATCTTGGCCAGGGCCCAGGATCCCTCAGAGGTGAGCAGGGAGCCGGTGTGGGGTTTCTGAACCACTGTAGGGACTAGTAAAAGCTGCCACGGTTGGATGCTTTTTGAGGGGGACTTCAGCATTTGATCCATGTGAGAGTAAAAAGGGATGGAAGCTGTGAAGGAATTGTAGAGGTGACTTTGTAGTACGAACATCCCACAGGTGATGGAAGCTGGGCTGGACTGTCCCTGTCCCGTGGCCCTGTCCAGGGTGTGACATCTGCCCGTGACAGATGGACACCCGGGAGCTTGGGGGAGTGTTTGTGTTCATAATGCCTGAGCGGGGCAGAGGGGTATAGAGAACCCGAGATCATTTCAATCAGAGTAGTCTAAATAAAAATAACACAGAGAATTGCCTGCTGTGGCAAGGAACCAAAACTGAGAGACAGCAGGAGAGGAAGGCTGTCGCCTACAGCATCAATACTCCTGTGGGCTGAGGAGATGCAGGACTAATAAGATTTAAATACTGCATCAAGCTTTCGTTTTCTTCTAAAATCACATTTGCTATGAAACAAATGTACAGTAATATAAGATGCCGCAGTCACTGCACATATTTGATTTCCTCTGTGATGGTAAAGGAGAAAATGTTGATGACTCAACAAGTCTGTGTTTAACAAAACCACATCAAACTCCAGGAAAACATGCTCTTTGACAGTGTAATAATTTTTTTGTTGTTTATTTTGCTATTTATTTTTGTTTTGGGGTTGTTTTGCTTTTTATTGTTAAGAACTGTGCTTTGACTATGACCTTGTAACATCACACCCATAAATAGAAGCAGGTTTAGATTCAGGGGAAACACATTTTTTCCGATGATGGAAGAAGTAGGCCAGCCATGCCAGCTCTCTTGAGAGGTGGGAAAGGCAGTGGCAGCTGTGATAAGAAATGTCACACACCAGGAATTAAAATACACCAATTTGTTATCTATAAATTTACCATCACTGATTAGAGTTAGCTTTTTGTCAACATCATAATGGAAGAAAATGCTATTTTCAAATTTGTATTTATTGCTTCTTCATAGGTTTTCCTCTGCAGACCTAGAGTGGATTAAGCAGCTTCCCATCTTCATCTAAGTTTAAGTGAACTGTCACTTAACTGAAAGTAAAAAGCTTCTGAAAGTGTGTCAGTGATGTGGGAGCTTCCAACACATTTCCTAAAGCCTTTACATACTCTGGGGCCTAAACATTTTGGAATTTTTCCTGGGGTTTAAGGTACTGATGGGAGGAAATTCCTCCCATCCTTTTTCCAGGTTCTCACATTTTCAGTGAGTCTCTCTAAAGCCATGGTTTTGACAACACGTGCATTTCCATTTAGTGTGAATACACCACTGTAGTCTTTGGAAAAAATGTCTTAAGAGCTCCCCACAGAATGTAGGCTTCAAGAATCAGGGTCTGTAGATAACACGTCCACCACTGAAGGAGCCTGATACCAACTGCAGATCATGTGCAAGCACTGATAGCTCATAGAGCTCCACAGTGGTTTGAGTTGGAAGGGACCTTAAAGATCATCTCATTCCGACTCCCACCATGGTCAGGGGTACCTTCCACTTGACCATGTTGCTCTAAACCTGGTCCAACCTGATCCTGAACACTTCCAAGGATGGAAAGTGTTTGTGTCATCCACAGCTTTGCTGGGCAGTCTGAGCCAGTGCCTCACCACCTCATCGTGAAGAATTTCCTCCTTATATCTGATATAAACCTGCCCTCCATCACTGTAAGGACATTCCCCATTGTCCTACTGCTACAGCCCTTGTAAAAAGTCCCTCTCCAGCTCTCTTCAGCTACTGGAAGTTGCTCTAAGGTCTTCATGATGTCTTCTGTTCTCCAGGCTGAACAACCCCAACTCTCTCAGCCTGTCTTAACAGGAGAGGGGCTCCATCCTTCTGAGCACCTCTGTGACCCTTCTTTGGACTCATTCTAGCAGGTCCAACATCCTTCTTATGCTGGGGTTGGTTACAGGACAGAACATGTGCCGGTGCAGCTTGCACTGGTGAAATACATGGTGTTCGTACCTGTCCAGCACACGTGGGTATCACTAAGGATTTGGGTCCTGGGGGGAGGCATATTGTTCACACTGCATGGATTTGTCTCTTCTGGGCTCATCTGCAAGACTCCTGCCAGTGCAGGGGAAAGGAAGCTGGATCTGCTGTGCAGGATGCTGGACTGAAGGCAAAAGGTGTGAGTGGAAGGGGAAGGCAGGGCAGTGAGTTGACTTCCAGCAAAGAGCATCTCTCTCTTACCCATCTGTGTCTCCAAAGATAACTACCTGGTCAGTCAGTTGTGTTTGCCTCTCTCCCCGGAGCTTCCCAGGAGCTGCTGGGAAAATCAGAAGAGGCATTACATGGCCCTACATGGGTTGCCTTTCCAGTTTTCAGGGCTGGCTCAGAGCTACCTCTGTACTGTGTCATGCCTGTGCTCCATGGAGGGGAAAAAACAGATCAGCAGGAGATAGGCTGGCCCTCTGCCATAGGCTGTGTCTTCCTTCCACCCCACACTGTCTCCCAGGCATCTTCTCCCCGTGCGGTCCTGTGCATCTTCTGAGTGGGTGAAGCAAATTCAGAAAGGCAGGAGAGTGCTGATCTTGGAGACCCTTCTAACAGGAGCTGCGGCACGGAAATGGCCAATACAAATATTTCTGTGCATGCTCAGCACAATTCCTCCGTGCCTTTCCTGGAAAGAAACAAAGAGATTTTAAAGAGAGAGCTGGAGCCTGCCAGCTCCCTGTGGTGACTGCTGAAGTCAGGTCCTGCCTGATCTCTGTAGCCCAGAGAAGGGTGGAAGTCCCAGCTCATTTTAACGGGAGCATCTCCACCCATCGTGCCTGCCTGCAGGGAATTACTAGATCTACCTGAGAAGTTTCCACTATCCAGGCTTTGAGTTGCTTTCCTGCTCTTCTCGCACTTGGGGAGGGGAAGGCTCAGAAATGGGTGAGTCACTGAATTGTCAACTTGTAAGAGCAGCAAAAGAATGAAACCCCCCCCCAAAAAAGCAGGAGAAGCCATACAAGACTTAAGTGCAGTGCCTGAAGTTGTTATAAACCACCCTTTTATGTCACTTAAGAACTGTGAGATGCTAAGCTGAGAACATAACCTTCTCATTCAGAGTCACATCAGCCAGAAAAGCTCCTGTGTGCTGTGTCAGCATCAGCACTGCTCCTGCAAACTACGTCTTCCTTCAGGTCTGTGCCTTCCACGGTCTCAGAGTGAAGCCTCAGGATTTCCCAGACTTTCAGATCCCATTTCATGATGTTTTACTACAGGATAGGTCTCGGGTACCCTGCGAAGGGTAGAAGCCTACTCAGGCTTCTCATTACTCAATCAACACAGTGGACACAGGCAGCAAGATGTTTTTGCAGAAGAGCAGAGGAAGTTCTTCAGACAAGGACTGCTGCAGAGAAGTGGCACTGCAAATGGAGGCAAATTTGGGGGAGAAAAGTTTGAAGATATCTGTGGCAGAACCTGTTGGTAACTGTGCTTTTAAGTACATAGTTTTGATGAAAACAGGCCAAAGGTTTTGTTTTCCAGTTGTTTATAATAGATAGGTAGTTTTCCTGCTCAGCATTAAAATGGAGGATTTATCCTTGGAGAGAGAAATTGTCCCTGCCAAGTGATCACAAGCTGGTGTAGTTTTGTAGGAGAACTGTAGCCAAAATGTCTGAGCTTGTGTGGGGAAAAGAGATTATTTTGTCCCTGTGGGAAATTCTGGTAGCCCTTTCTCCTCTACTTTCCCCTGTTCTGAAAGCTGTTTTTCAATTTTGGTCCTGGTGAAGAACATCTTGTGGTCAGGGACGTGGACATGCCTTAGGCTTCACTGCTGGCTTCCAAAAACAACATTCTGATTTTTTTTTTTTTTCAGTGTATAAACCAGAGGGGGTATGGAGTTGGGAGGGTCAGTGCCTGTCAGCCCGTGTTTTCATTAGTGTGTGATGGAGTAGGGAGGCAGATACTGAATTTGTAGGTGACACTGAGCTAGGAGGGACTGGAAACATTTTAGAGAAGAGACTAAGAATTGAAGATTGTGACAAGCTGGAGAGCTGGTTTAAAAAAAAAACAGGGCACACGTTCTGTCCTGTGTGGTAGGACTGACTGACCGCCTGGACACCAGGTGAGCAACCAGCCAGGCAGTGGTCACTGGAGCCAGAGGACAGGGACACTGTGCCCCATGGGTTAACAGGGGCACACGGTTGTGCAAAAGCAAACAGTCTTCTTGGGATGGATAAAGAGAAGTGGTGCAGTGGGGAAGCAGCGTCTCTGCTCCAGCTGGTGCCTTTTAGGGGCTCAGTTGGAAAATGCGGCTCTGGGCATCCTCCAGGAAAAATGAGAGCAAGGAACAGAGGCTGAGTTGTTGGACATTCGGTAAATAACAGCTCTGATGAAAGAGTTGGGTTTCATTTGTGCAGGAAAAACCGAAGAGAGATGTGAAACGTGTTCTCCAAATACAGAATGTGTCTGAAGAGGAGAAGGCAAATCATTTGCCATGTCCTTTGGGGGTAAAAGAGGAAGGGATAAGGTTAACTGGATTGAGAGATAAAGAGGAGAGAAAGCGGGGCTCTGCAGGAGCTTATGGAAGTGGTTTTGGCAGATAAATGCCTGATAATGAGGTAATCAGATAAAGAGCTGCCCTGGGGCAGGAGGAGGGATAAGGACTTGCGAATGCAGAGTGCATCAGGGTGGAGAACAATTGCAGGGGGACACGTGGCAACTCCTGGAGCCCCACAGCAGGTGAGGGGTCACAGCAGTCCCTGGATCCACAGCAGGTGAGGGGTCACAGCAGTCCCTGGATCCACAGCAGGTGAGGGGTCACAGCAGTCCCTGGAGCAGGTCTGGGGTCGCAGCAGTCCGTGCCCCGCAGTGCCATGCTCAGCACGCAGTGATGCCGGCTCGTGCAGCACCAGCTCCCTGCCGCAGGTCCCTGTCCCTCCTCCCCACCCCAGCAGCAGGGACACGGGGAGCACAGCCCCTGATGCCTGTGCCCGTGGGCTGGAGGACAGCAGCGGGGACAGCCCAGCTCCCAGCATTTCCTCATTCTCACGTCCTGGCTGGCAGCCCGGCTGGGTTTGTAATATGGCTTTTCTGGAAGGGCGATTTACATCCTTTGCCAGTTCCCGGTTTGCACCATTCGGGAGATAACTCTGCTTTGGAAGGAGAAAGAAGAAAAGGGACAAGCAAAAAGGCAGCAGGCTTGGTTTCCCTGACTCTCTCTTGCTGGCAGAGCCGGGGAAGTCATTTCCAGGCAGCCTGGGCAGCACTGCAAGCTCTCCAGAAATGTGCACCAGAGCTGAGATTAAAGCAGCTTTGGATAAGCTCTTTTATTACTTAAATCTGTTCCAGTTCCAACAGGTTCAGGTTCATGGCACTTGCTGTGCTCCTGGGAGGGATGCTGTTTGTGTGGGAAAGAGACTTAAACATTTGATTTTCCCTGGAAATAAAATAGTGGTAGCAAATTTTAAAAAAGAGTATTTCTGCTCAGAGCAAGCAGAGGCGAGAGGAACACTTCAAGTGCTGAATGCTCCTCTCCAGCTGGGGCTTTTGGAGGGTTAACACAGCAAGAGATGCTCTGCAAACAGAGGCTGGAGGGCTTTGGCTTCATGGTTCAAAGGTCTCTCCATGCAGACTGGAAGTCCCCTGGGGGCAGAGATCACCCCTGTCCCTGGAGTTTTTGTTTGTGGGACCGAGCTGGTGCCAGCCATGGCTGGCAGGGCCCAAAGGGACCTTCCCAGTGCAGAAATCATGACACTCCTCTGCAGTGACCTGACCAAAGGCTCTGCTGCATCCTTTGATTCCTCATGAGCCTTGCTGGTGTTTCAGCCCATGTGCTTGTCAAGGAATGTGTGTAATAATCATGTGCTTTATCTCGAGTGGCACCCAAGCAGAAACTGAAGCACAGAGCAGGCTCTTTGATGACCTGCACGGGTTGAATCCACAGCTTATGGAGACTCAGTCGTGGTCAGTCTAAACAAACACTGACTTTGGTGGAAGACATAAAAGCAGTTGTTTTAGCCAAGGTGGTGTAGACTGAGTATGTGAGGCTGAGCTCAAAGATGAGTTTCTGTGCAAACAGGAACCAGTTTGGTTTCACTGGACAGGACATTTTTTTGGAGCTCTGTATGAGATTGCTGCCATATTCTTCAGCACAGTTTGATATGTTTAAAACACTGCCTTTTTATTAGAGTTATGGTAAAACTAACTTGTCTTTTATCTGATAAATCTGAATACCAGGGCATTGAAATGAATCTTTATTTTTTTTATTTTTTTTTGTCCAGAACTGCAGCAAGCCTTGCCACCACAGGTCCATCCTTCTTCAGGGTGTACAACTCAAACACCTCTGGACTGCAAATTACAGGAACTAGCTAGGCTATCCTCCTGCACCAGAGGATGTGAAAAGGGCCCCAAAAGATGGTCTCATAGTTAAAGTCATGGTGCAAGATATCTGGGTCATCCCAGACAAACTTGCCGGAGTCCCATCATTGTTAGTATCTCCTTCCTCCAGTCTGCTGAAAGAGGATAACAAGTGTGCCTCTTCCCCAGTGGCTGTGGGGGATGATCTGCTCAGCAGATGGACCCTGCTGTGAGCCCAGGGACACCTGAGCGGGTTCTGCAGCCCAGCTCCATCCTGAACGGCTGTCCTGCTGCAAAACCTGAGTGAGGCCTCTCAGTGTGGGCAGAGAGGCAGAAAAACCTTGTTTGCCTGGCACTGAGCCTAAGCTAACAGCCTCTGCCAAGCCTCAGGTGCAAAATATGTAGAATTATCCCTGTGTTTCTTCTGTGAGAACCCCTCCCTACCTCTGCCTGGGCAACAGAGATTTGACTGCTTCATTTCATGCCATTGCTGTCTGTCTGATCCCACTCCTTGGGGCAGAAGTTGCCTTCTGGACAGTTTTTGAAGAGTGCCCAGCAGAGGAGAGCTCCCCATCTTGCTCACTGCCCATCACTGCTATTGCCCTGCAATTAACAGCAGTAGTGGCAGTGCAGTCACTGAACTGCACATGGGAACAAGTGTGCTACAAGTGGACACAGCAGTGATGTAAGGGTGTCACTCGCAGCTAAGCTGAAGGGGAGCTGTACGTTGTATTCAGTATTTTAGTCAGGGAGCTGCTGCCCACTTGGAATTGGAGCTTGTTCCCATTGGGCTGTGCTTTAAATCATCTTGTAGCTTCCTTGGTAAGAAACTGATCTCCTTGAATTGCACATGCTATAACTCAGCAGGGATGCAGTTTGCTTGACAAGGAAGTTCAATAAATGGGGTTTATCCAAGTCTGGAGATGCTAAAGATGTCTAAGCACCATGATATTCACTCGTGACCTCCTCTGCAGCATCCTGGCCATGGTGCTTTGCACCCACTCTGGATGGGTTGGCCTTGCTGTGGTGAATTAGCTTTGTGAGGGAGAGTTTCAAGCAGGTGACATGTCCATAGGTGCAGAAGAAGCAGTGTGGACATGGTAAGTCAGGGGTGGTGGCAGGAGGGGGGGGTCTGTGTGCTCCCCAGAGATACAGAAGTGAAGAAAAGCTGTTGCCTAATCAGACAGTCCATTGCCAGGCATCTGTTAGGAGAGACCACAGTGTTTGTCTGAGGGAAATGTGTTTATGGTGAAAGAGGGATGTTCCCCTCCTTTCTCAGGAGGATTTCAGTGCATGGCAATGACAGCAATGCAACCCACAGGCAGCAGCCAGCGCCAGGGACCATCCCACCATGGGCTGGCAGCAGGGATGAGTCCTGCTCCAAAGCCCCACCACTCAGAGCATGACTGAAATAATCACACCAAAATTCACAGAAAAGATTTTGAGTCTTCTTACTTTGTAACTCTCCTGCTGACTTCAAAGGCTGTTTAATTCTGTCATCCCTTTTAATCAGAATAACTGGAGACAGCAAAGATGTTTATCTCCAAACATTACCAACATCTCTCTACATGTTCAGTGGCAGCTGCAGGACAGAGGAAGCACAGTGTAAGAAAAATTGCTTGCAGCAACATTTGCATCCCAGTGGGACCACAGAGAGAACTTCTGAGGTGCCTTAAATTGATTATGAAATGAGTCTGTGGGTAACAATCACTTTGTCACCCTGAATGCTGATTTCTCCCCCCATGGCTGAGAGCCAGAGATATGTTTTTTTATTTTGGGGTAATATTTTGTGTGCACAGGTGGTGGAAAAGGGGAGGGGGGGTATGGGAGGGCAAGCTAATTGTTCTGAGCAATAGTGTTGGCCCGAGAACAAATGGTTCTGGACATGACTACATTTAGGTGAAGCAAAAGGGTTTCAAAAAAAGTAAAGCAATGAGTGTGTGATAAAGCTTCTGATAAGAAGGGACCAGGAAAAAAAGAAAAACAGTATCTTTGCAGACAGAGATCTGAAAGTCATCCCTGTGGCCCCTTTCTACGTTTATTCTCCCTATTTTTTTTTCCAGTGGAATAAGGAGAACTGCAGTATGCTGTTTGATCTCTCTGTTTATACAGTGGACGTGTGTTTTTAAGGGGAAGTCATCACCGTGCACTTCTTTGGCACTTGTTTTCCCCTGCTAGCACTTCTTCCATGAGCACAGGTTTTGGTCTCTGGGATAAAGTGGTGCTTGGTGAGAGGCAAGGAGAGCAGACAGACCTCTGCCATAGAAACAGTGTGGTCACTGAAACCATGATGGGTTTGTACCCAGTTTGTACCCAGGACAGTGAATTATAGTTTCAAAGTCCATCTGCTGAAGGTGTTTTGCAGGTTTTCAGTGAGGAGCAGGATTGAGATCCTGCCTGCTGTGTGAGAGATCTCCAGTAACTTGGCTGTGCTTGATGTTTGTCTGCCAGGAGCCTCCAAGTTGGTGTTTTCATAGTAATGTGACCCTTTGATCATTTTTCTGAGTGGTTTTTACAAATTTACAGCTCTTTGAAGTGTATATACGGTTAGGAGAGTTTATGCCCACAGGCAGCTCTTGCCATGTCTCTCTTGCTTCTGTAGTGAATTTTGGTGCTCAGGCACTTTGAATGGGGAGATCCTTTTGCAGATTCTTCACAAGAAAGATTGACTGTCCTAAATGATTTTGAGTAGATAATAGAAAGAAATTCTTTAGTTATAAGGGTGGTGAGGCATGGGAACAGGTTGCAAAGAGATCCTGTGACTATCTCTGGAGGTGTTCAGGACCAGGTTGGATGGGGCTTTGACCAGCCTGGTCCAGTAGAAGGTGTCCCTGCCCATGGCAAGGGGTTGGAAGTAGATGATCTTTAAGTCCCTTCCAACCTGAGCCATTCTGTGATCACTACACAGGAGTTCCATCTTGTCAATATTCACTCCCTTTCCCAGATCACCTATGAGCATGTTGAACAGCATAAATCCTCAAGGAAATCCCTTGGCAACCTATTCCCATTATGAAAATAATTTATTTCTTCTCACTCTTTGTTTCCCATTGGTAATTATTCATGCAGAAGTGCCCTTCCCCTTTGCACCACTGCTGTGCCAATCCCAGAAGAGCCTTGGGTGAAGGACATTTCCAAAAGCCTATGAAAAACACCTGTGCCAGGGACTAGGTCACCTCATCCAAATGGTCACCTTCACTTTGAAAGAACTTGAGCAGGTACAAGGCAAGACTGCACTCCAGCAAAACCAATTTGTTTCCATCCCCCGTATATCACAAGTCTGTAAATTACAGTCTTTATTATACTCTCTAGCAGTGTGCCAATACAAAAGCCAGATGTCCTGGTGTGTAAGTTCCATGGGCTGCCTTCTGAGCCCTCTTAAAATCTCATCCAAAATGGGAATTTGCCATTCCTTTAGGGTAAATTTGCTGTTCTTAAGTTGGGAGGCACATTTGAGCCACTGACACAGCCCATGAGCAGTCTGGCAGTTCCCTGCCCAATTTTCTTCTGACCTCCAGGTTCAGCTGCTGTGCTGCCTGTGAATTCATTGATCTGCTTAAAACCCCTCCATGCCCTCAATATCTAATCTGTTACAGGGCAAAATTCATTAACGTTTGTAAAGCTCATCAAGATCTTTCATGAGTAAATCCCATCATGTTTTAATATATTTTTGAAATGTCATGAGTAAGTTCTCATTACTCATTAAAGAGCTGAAGCAAACAGCACTTGCCAGACCCAAATATTGGGACAGGCAAGGACTGCAACTCTTCATTTACCACTTTTAGGACACTTTCATTTCAATTTGACTTTCTGCCTTGATTCTGCTCTGGCAAATCAGAAGCACCCGTCCAGCTTTTCCAGATGTAGTCTCAGGGATCTTCATGGACCCCTTTCTTTAGGAGGTATCTGGTAGCTCTGTGGGAATCTCAGAGGTTCTGGTTCTGATTGCTGTCAGTGTTGGCCTGGCTTTGCAGTGTGAGATGCCAGCATGAAGGACAGCAGAGGATGGATGAGTGCATCCAGCAGGTGTTGAATCACACAGCCTTGGGAAACCTCCATAAAAGCCTTCACCTTCCAACCCAGCCTGGTGTTTTGTGCCCCTCCAGTGGTGCCTGTACATTACTGCACATTTCCTGATGGGTTTGGCAAACAGGTCCTGGGCCGCTGGGACCAAAACCGTGTTCGAGTGGCCTAAGCGGCACTTTTCCCCGTGACCCCACACGTGGTCTGGGTCTCTGTGAGAGCTCCACAGTGAATTTGCATTTCTCCTTGTTTTTCCTGCCAGGATGTCCAGAGGAGACATGGCCAAACCCCTGCTGGGCCCTGGCAGCACGGCGGGTGAGCGCAGCCCCCCGGCGCCGGCGGGCCGCACCGTGGGCGTGCTGGGCAGCGGGGACTTTGCGCGCTCCTTGGCCGTGCGCCTGGTGTGCTCCGGCTTCAGGGTGGTGGTGGGCAGCCGCAACCCGAAGCGCAAGGCCAGCCTCTTCCCTGCTGCAGCAGAGGTCACCTTCCAGGCCGAGGCCGTGAAGAAGGCGGATGTCATCTTCGTGGCGATTTTCAGGGAACATTACTCCACCCTCTGTGACCTGGCTGATGTGCTGGTGGGCAAGATCCTGGTGGATGTCAGCAACAACACGGAGATCAACCACCACAAGGAATCCAACGCGGAGTACTTGGCCTCCCTGTTCCCAGCCTGCACTGTGGTAAAGGCCTTTAATGTGGTTTCTGCGTGGACGCTGCAGTCGGGTGCCAGGGATGGAAATAAGCAGGTATTGTTTTCTTCCAGCAAGGGCTAAATCCCAGCTGTTTCAGCAGCTGAGGTCTGGCAGCATCAGCAAATGGTCTTAGGCTCCAGAAGAAGGAGTCTTGAGTGCTGGCTGTGGAATCCAGAGACCACCCCTTAGCTTCTGCATTTCTTTGTCCAGAAATTAAGTACCTTCACTCAGTTCATACTTTGTAGTCCTTGGAGCATCTGCCCAAGTGAAAAGTATTATTCAGCTGTCTGTTTATCTAAACAGAGCCAGTGAAACAAACTGGCGGTACATGCATGAAAGGAAACCTGTCCAGGAGAGAGGTCTTTGGCAGGCATGGTAAATCCCTGTCAAAAAGGAATCCCTGTCAATTCTGCCAGGAATCATGATGCTCAGTGGAATAACATAGGCTCCCTGTGACACAGAATCCCTCTGGATGCCCTCGATCCCAGCAGCCTGATTTCTTTGCCCTATGTATCTATTTCTGTTCGTTGCAGGTTCTGATCTGCTCAAATAATCAAGAAGCCAAGCGCACCATAGCAGAAATTGCTCAAGTCATGGGATTCACCCCTGTGGACATGGGCTGCATGTCATCAGCCTGTGAGATCGAGAACATTCCCCTGCGCCTCTTGCCAGCCTGGAAAATCCCCATCTTTTTGGCTCTGGGGCTTTTTCTTTGCTTCTTCACCTACAACCTGATCCGGCAGGTCATCCACCCTTACATCAGGGAGCAGAAGAACAAGCTGTACAAGATCCCCATCGAGGTGGTCAACACCACGCTGCCGTGCGTGTCCTACGTCATGCTGTCCCTGGTCTACCTGCCCGGGGTGCTGGCAGCCTGCTCCCAGCTCTACTATGGCACCAAGTACAGGCGTTTCCCAGACTGGCTGGACCAGTGGCTGCAGCACAGAAAGCAGATTGGTCTGCTCAGCTTCTTCTGTGCAGCCCTGCACGCCGTGTACAGCCTGTGCCTGCCCATGCGCCGCTCCCACCGGTACCTGTTAATCGAGACGGCCGTCAAGCAGGTAACGGGGGTGCTCCTCAGGTCAGCACCTGCAGGAATCTGCTGAACTCGTGCACATCTTGGGTGGTGGGCCTAATATCTTGGGGTTTTCATTCATTTTCCAAAGCAGGTGTGGGGCAGTGGGAAAAAGCTCTCTAGGAGTATTTCCCCCACAGGTCAGGCACACGGCACAGACTGAGCACTCTGTGCTGAGGAGCTGCCATCTCCCTCAATACACAGCAGTGGCACAACCCTCCCGTGCCACTGCTCCCCAGAAACACTGGAAGCTTTGAAACCAGCCTTGCCAGGCACTGGTGTGTCTGAGACTAGGTCAGAGGCAGGAAAAATGCTAGGCGAGAGGAAGCCCAGTGGTAGGAGGAATAGAGTTCCCTTCAGCTCCCAAAATCTCGGGAGATCCCTGTTTGTTCACACTGATGTTCATAATTGTGCCTGCTGGAGTAACCAAGTCATAACCCAGAGAGGGCTGTGTGTTCTCATCACCCTGTGCCTGCCGGGGTTTAACAAAATGGTGGTGAAGAACTGGTTATATAAGAACAAGGAAATGGAGAAGGCCTTTATTGCTTTATGGACACTCTCAGCAGTGTTTATCCAGTGTGAGATTGCTGCCTTCTGGCAGTTCAGCCAGCTCTGTAGTACCATGGGAGGATGGGAATTGCTCTTTCCTGCCCCTGGCTTCTCACTGCTCCACACTGCTCCCTCCTGGGATGGCACAGGCTTCCTGCAGCTGAGGGGGGAATGTGATCAAGGGATTACCCCACAACCCCTCTGCTTTCTGTGCTGGGGTATGTGGCTGAGTGATTCCAAATATTTGTCCCAAAAAGGAGGGAAAGGGCTGTGGGGGCAGCGGGGAGCAGGATGGCTGGTTTGGGCAGCAGTGTCTGTTCAGAGCATCCATCAAACACCATTCCCAGCCTCTCAGCTCCAACCTTGAGCAGATTCTTCTCAAGTGCCACAGTTGAACATTAATCTCAGGCAAGCATCCTGTTTTCATTTCCCCTCCACCTCCTGTTTTCTCACAACATCTTTGTTTAGTAAATTAAACCCATTTAATGGGCTAAAGAGGACGGTTCTAAATGTTCCTCTTTGCCATGCAGTATAAAACCCATCTTCCCTTCCATTAGCATGAACAATTTCCCCCCTAAATGCACTTAAAACAAAGGTTATTAGGAGACTACTGCATATTCAAGCATCTGTATTTGTTTTCATGGCTTGAAACTGAGTTCTCATTGTAATTATCTTTCCAAATGTGACTTTGGGGCTTGCTGCTGTGGTTACAGGCATGGGAGCTGAGAGCATTCAGCAGTTCTTCCCAGCAGGCTTCAAATCAGGTCTAGCTTTGGCCAAATGGCTTTGGGATAAGAGAGAGCATTTCCACATCTCCCAAACAGGCAAATAGTGCTGGAGATGTGAACAGGAACCTGCTTCCCAAACCAAAACAGATAAAACTCAGTTTCTGTGTCCCTAAGCGCCCCATTTTAACAAACCTTCATTGTCATGCCAGGCTATGGAGAAGAAGATGACAGTCTGGGTAGAGGAGGAAGTCTGGAGGATGGAGATTTATATCTCTGTTGGAATAATTGCCCTGGGCTTGCTGTCGTTACTTGCCATCACTTCACTTCCATCCATCGCAAACTCTCTCAACTGGAGGGAATTCAGTTTCATTCAGGTAAAGTTGATATTTGCTGATGCCAGAGTGTGATTCTGCAGAATCAGAGTCAGGCCCTCACACAGACAGGGCAGGGGTTGACCTGCTTTCCCAGCCCATCCTGCTCTGGCGGGGCAGCTGTGCATTGGTGTCAGCAGCAAAACCTGCCCACGCACCCCAGAGCCACAGACCCCTCGTCCAGGAGGTGAGACCCAGAGCAGGAGAGGGGCAGAGTGGTGTGCCCTGCGGCTGTGCTGCTCTCACACAGCGCTTGTCCTGTCTAGGAAAGGTGCTTTTCTCAGGAGAAGGGAAAATACAAGGGAAAATACAGCACCAGGCTGTGGAGGGCAGGCAGGGAACTCAC
This sequence comes from Motacilla alba alba, assembly GCF_015832195.1. Taxonomy (NCBI): domain Eukaryota; kingdom Metazoa; phylum Chordata; class Aves; order Passeriformes; family Motacillidae; genus Motacilla; species Motacilla alba. Next base: position 9,040,931 of record NC_052022.1, read on the forward strand.
AGCTGGCTAAAGGACACAGATTTGCCCTTGCTGTCCAGGGAGAGTGAGCTGCTGAAAAGGAGAGAGCCTGGGAGGACAGTGCAGGGGAGACAGGTTTGGCAGAGCCTGCATGCACCCAGGTGCTCAATGGACAAGTTCAAAAAGGCTTACAGTGGTCTGTAAACTGCCAGAGCCCACGCAGCACAGGGAACTGGGTATGATTTCAATGAAAAGGCCATGTCTGATTCTAAGAAGTGCAGAAAACTGTCTGATTCTAAGAAGTGCAGAAAACTTTAGTTTTTCCCCAGTGGTTTAGGAGCTTCCTGCCACTTGCAGTGATGGCCAAGCTCTCAAAGGCCAAATTCCCTTGGTGACCTGAGTCTACCCCGTGGGATTTTCACAGACACTGTATTCAGTGGCTGCAGCTTTTTCAGGGATGCATTTGGAGCCAGGCTTAGGGCTGATTAATGGAGATAGCAGAGAATGAATCTTTCAAGTATCCCCTGCGCATTAAAGTTGATTTTGAGGCCAGATTCCACTCACTGTGGCACGGTCATACCCCACAGCCCTAAAACCCCCTGTTACTTGTGCCTCCTGCAGCAGGGCTGCTTAGCATGCACCAGGCTTTGTAACCCCTGTGGCACCCAAGGTGTGTGAGCCCCACCAGGACCCCGTTCCCCTGCAGCTCCCCTGTGCAGCCTCCCTTTGCACCATGCTGGCACACACCTAACCCTTCCAAAGGGGAGGGCAGGGCTCAGGGATGCAGAGGTGAATATCTATCATCCAGCCTCTGTTAAGCTCTGCTGAAGCTCTTCAGGGCTATATAAATAATTCAATATTCATTAGAGCAGGAGTTTGAAGTCTGCTCCCCTGCTTCTCCCACGAGTGCCCCGATCACCAAACGAGCAATCCAGTTGGTCTTCTTTCCCCTCTTGCTGTGGGCTAGCCAGTAATTATTTACACTGAGTAGAAGAGCTGCCCCAGGAGAGCTTGACCCCAAGAGATCATCCCTTGAGGAGAGGGGAGACTGGCTTTAAACCTCTCCTTCAGACTGGACAATGGGAGCATATTAATTCTCACTGCCGTGTCTCAGGGGAGGGCTGCAGCTGCTGGGACACTGGATAAATCAGCCCTGACTTGCACATCTCATACCAGGAATCCCAAACGAAGGGAAGTATCTCCTTGCAGCCTGGAAGGAGGCTTTGAAACCCCCTGCATTTCCCTTTGGCTCCCCAGGCAGCCCGGCAGCTGTCCTGGAGGGTGCTGGTGTTGTGTCATGTAACACAAACATTGTCGTGGCAGCTCGTGTGTGTAACACGACTGTCCCAGCTGCCCTTTGGGACCCCTTCCCAGCCTTTCCAAGGGTATGTCAGCACTGGGACCAGACAAATTCGTGACGGTCAGTTCCAAAATAGCTCTTGGCTGCCCCACATGGGAACTGGCTGGCTTAGTTCATGGAAAGATACTCACACCTATTTCTGTCTGCATGGAATAAAGTGTGACGGTGTGACACGAGCTCCCAGCTGATCACAGGCAGGAGAGGCACGGCTGGTATTGTGCCTCTTTGTGGAAATACCATGTGAAAAGAGCAGGTTACAGATCTCCTGGCATGTTAGCTTCCATATTACTTTCTTTTAAATGAGGGATCTTTTAAATTATTTACTCCTCAATAAGTTGGTGGTGCCTTTCTTGAGGAAATTAAAAGAGCAGCTACAGCTACTGGTTCCAGGCTCCTGAGGTTGTATTCACATAGCTCAGAGTGAGCCTCCCTGAATTAATGCACAGTGGCACAGTGTAAATACAAGGGGTGAAGCATGAGGCTGCTTTCTCAAATATTTGGGATTTCTAGCACTTGTACAGCATAAAAGAGGTGAAATGCAGATGCCCCAGCCAGATGCCTTCCAGAAAATGCCCAGTTTGTTCCCATCTCAGTTGAACTGGATGGTGTTTGAGAGATGCTGTACCGAAAGCCACATGTGAGGCAAATTCGGGAGTCCCTTCAGTCTCCTCCTTACCCAGAGCTCCCCAAGTCTGACATTTTCCAGCAGCCAGTGTTAGTGCCATGTACTGCCACAGTATTAAAATACACATCTGTTGCCTGACAGGTTGAAAATCCCATTTGTATTGTTGCCAAAGTTATAGGAAAAAAAGGTTGATTTTCACAGTAGCTCCTGCACATACTCAAATTTCAATTAAATGTGGTTAAATTGGATACACCGTTCCCCTGTGTGTCCAGTTTTAACAGAAAATGTACAGAATTGAAAGACTGGCTAACAGGAATGATTTGTATGTAATTCAACTTATAGGAGACATTTTTAATGTTCCCCAGTGATTTACAAATCAGCTCTAATTGCCTGAGAAGTAAAAATGTGTATGATTGCCTTTACCTTCCTATCCTGAGAAGCCCTCCTGGAATTTGAAGGTTGAATTGACCTGGTTTCTTTCATAGTTCATGTAGCGTAAGATGTAAAGAATCTGTGATCAGACCTTTTCTAACCCTCCTGTCGAGGCAGTGCAAGGGGCCAGGGCTGCTTCCATGGAGCGAATCATTTCGTAGTACTGATGGCTGCACAAGTCAGAAACTTATCTGGGTCAGGAAGGGGCTCTTTGCTTTCAGTGCTGCCCAAGCATTTCTAAATGAGCCACATGTGACTGGGTCACCTTTGCTGGGGTGTTACAGGGAGCCTGCAGGAAGCGGGGGAGGTAGAAGAGTTAATGCAGAAGAGAAAATACATGCAAAACCTGCATCGGGAAGACACTGTCTTCATACAGCACCTTTCAGAGAGCTTTAACACCCCCAGGGCTGCTGGCCCCACACTCCCCATGTTGTGACAGTACAAAAAAAGCCTCTGCCACTGTTTAAAACAAAACCCAGGAAGATTTCATAGCCAGGAACTGCATGGAGAGGATCAGTGAGGGCACAAGAGTGGTATCAGGGCTAAGCACTTTGCAAATCGGCCCCCTGGGGTGTTCAGCAGGCTCTGCATTGTGCTACACCGAGTGTATATTGAGCTGTAAACACTGAGCCAAGCTGCAAGCAGCAAAACTTTGGGGCTCTGTGCCCTTACAGACCTGCCTGTATCCAGCTGTCTGGCGGGTGCAGCCAGCTCCTTTAGCCAGCATCAGCTCTGGGACCCTTCTGCTCACCCCAGTCAGCTCCTCGTTTGTGCTGAAAGTGGATCAGCCCATTGCTGCTGCCAGAGGAGCTGCCAGCCCTGGCTCCAGCAGCTTAGCCATGTGTTTGTTGCCATGTGTTTGTTGCCAATTTGCCTTTTTTTTTCATCCCCTCCATCCACACACAAAGGTGGGTCAGTCAAGGAGTGCCTGTGATGGTTTGTCACCTTTTGTGCTATTAATTTCCTCTCCTGCTCTCCCCCAATCCCAGCAGCTCTTTAAAAAGAAACTGTAGAGGCACAAGGTAATTATCTCCAGCTCTGACATCTCTGCCATGCACAGAGCCCTGCTGGGGCTGACTCAATGCATCCCCTGCCCAGGGCAGAAAGCTTCTGCTCTTGGGTTCCCTCTGTCCCCTTTTCCCTGCCCTCCTTTGCCAGATGACTCCTAATCTGGTACTTCAAACCTTTTGCCACTCTGGGAGTTTTTTGCCTGTTGGAGAGAATCTTAACCTATAAATGATGGATGATCTGTGGGTCAGGTCCTGCTCTTAGGTTCAGCTGTGACCACGCTGAGCACATTTCAGCAAACTCCTCTTTAATTTTCCAAATGCAGCTAGTCTTGACCCTGTTGGGTTTGCTGCTTGTTACCACTTTGGTTTAGGACATGGACACAGCTTGTGGCAAGAAGGACATGAAAGAAAGGGTAAGTGTGGGCTTGCACACAGGACTAAGGCTCAGTTCCCAGCTCTGTTCCCACTTCCTGGCATGACCTTGAGTAATGCTCAGCTGTAACACAGAGAAGAGTTCTTCCCTGCCTTGGCAGGACTCAGTGACACCCACATGACTTGCTGATAGATACTGTAAAAGTGAAGTACCTAGATCTGGTAGCACATTTTAGAGCTCTCCTTCCCTCCCTTGCCCAGTCTCCTCAGCTGCTTAAAAGATTAGCTCTGAAGTTTAGAGGAGTCTTGGTCTGGTTTCTTTTTGGTAATAACATGGTACATTTTTAAAAGTTGTCTGGGTTTTTTAATTGTTTCTCAGCAATCAAAAATAGAAGGAGAATCTGTGAATTGAGGAGTTCTTTGCATGGAACTGTTTTTTTCAAAAGACAATGAGTCCTTCCTCTCATCTTGCCCTGGTTCCTCATTTCCCAGCCATGGCCTCTTTCCTGGACTTACCTTCAGGAAGATTGTGTTTCTTGCTGATCTCTGCACCAAGACAAATCTTTTGGCTTTTAAAGGCTTTCTTCCCTAAGTTAGGGACATAAGCAGCAACATTTTCCCTGTCTAGGCATCTTGAAATTTGGTTGTTATTCCAAACTTAGACCAAGCATTCAAAGTAGGGCAGCAAGGCAAGATGCTCGACCTGCACTTTCCTGTGAAAATACAGCAGCAAAGGCCTGCACAGAGCAGAGCACAGCGAGTGCCCAGGGCTGCTGAGTGCCCGCAGGCAGTGGGAGCTGGCAGCCTCGGGAGCCACCACCTCTGATGCTGGCAGGAAGCCCTCAGTGAGGGAAAGAATTTAAAACCTATCTTTGAGAGCAACCCTCAGAGGGAGCTGGAAATACTCAGGAGGTGTTGTCTCTGTGGGTGCTTTGGAGAATGATCTCAGCTGAAAACGGGGGAAGTTCTGGCCTGTAGAACAGGGGCTGTGTCCTTGCTGCCTCCCTGAGGGGATAAAGGGCTCTTCACACAGCCTTTGAACCAACACAGATCTCTAAGACAGAGGAGGAAACCCTTGAGGGCTGTTGCTCACCTCAGAACAGAGCACTTCTGTTTGCACAATCTCATTTTCCTGTAGATGACACCAGTCACCTGAAGATGTCTTTGCTCTTTGCGGAACTGTGGCTTCACCCACTTCCAGCAGTGCCAGCTGTTGTCCAGAGCCACATCCCTGATGCTTCATCCTGCTGGTCGGAAGCCTCAGGCAGCCAGGGAGTGGCAGAGCAGAGCTGGCAGAGCAGAGCTGGCACTGCAGCTCAGGAAGGAGCCCTTGGGAGCTGCCTGTGCCCACCTGCCCAGCAGGGGTTGGGGGCTGCTGCTTCACAGGATGCAGGAGCCCTCCTCTCTGCTGAGTTGACAGCACCTGCTGGGAAATTCCTGCAGAGCTTCTAATGTCACACTTAACCTCTGACTAGACAAAGAAAAGCACAGTCTGGGACACTCCCCAGGAAGGGTTTCCAGCCATGTTTTATTGTGTCCAGGAAACGCGGGAATACCCATTGCTTCCTCTGTGCCATGTACACTTAGAAAATAATGTCAAAAATACGGAAAGACAGCCAGGCACAAGGCACTCTGCTAACTGGTGTGTGTTTCTTTTCCTTTCAGTCCTCCCTTGGATTTATTGCCTTGGTGATCAGCACTCTGCACACGCTCACGTACGGCTGGTCGAGGGCCTTCGATGAGAACCAGTACAAATTCTACCTGCCCCCAACCTACACCCTCACCCTGCTCGTCCCATGCACTGTCATCATAGCCAAAGTCATCTTCAGTTTGCCCTGCATCCAGCACAGACTTGTGAGAATCAGGAGGGGCTGGGAGAAGGGCAGATATGTCAAATTTGTTCTGCCCAGTGCAACGGGGGAGTTTTCAAGTGGGGAGACCTCCAGTAATGTCTAACAGCCCCAGCTTTGAGGATTTCAAAGCACTATCAACATTTCTAAGTTCAAAGGTGTTTCTTAAATATATGTATGTTTTGGTATAATGGTATTGTTGATAAAATAATAAAATTTGGTGACTTCCAAAAATGGATGACCATCAAACTTAGGTTAGCCAGTAGCAGTTAAATTATATTGCTGATTTGCTAGGACAATTATTGCCTTAATTGTGAGAGCCAAGCTAGCAGCACTAATATACATGGAAACTGATGGACTCTGTTAGTCAGATCAGTCACTGGAGGTGCTGCCTGGCAGCTCCCCAAACCAGTACTTCTCAGTTGCTTTCCTAGCTGCTCTCATAAATTTCAATGCCTTTATTTTTTAATATGAGGTTGCACAGATTTTCTGGAGTTTATGAGTGCAAAGATACCATACCTCTTGAGTGTGTGGATCAATCAAGGCAATGAGGTTTAGAAAGATCAATTGCCTCTGGTTTTGTTCTCCTCAATGAGCTCTGTGGACAAGTCAGTACAGCTATATTCATGTTACTGTGACAGCAGATCTTACTAAAATCATCAAATATGACAGCAAGCCCAGTATCCCTGTTCTCTCAAATACAGGCAGCACTTCTGGTCCTGGAAGCAGTGCCTGATGCATGTTTATAAGCTGAGGAAATAAAGCACCTTTTCCAGGAGTATAAAAGCATTTGAGAGAGAGACATCCCCAATACCAGACGTCTGGTCTGCACTGCTGGCTCTGAGGTGACAGCTACTGCTGCATGTTCTCTGTTACACTGAGCCAAAGTTTCAAGCAGTATTTGATTGAAATAGAGTGAGGATAATTATTGGAAAGGTTTGCTGCTTCACAAAATTACATGGAGAAAACCAAGGCCTTCCAGCTGGCCTTACATCAAATAATAGGGTGAAGCTTTTAGAAATGGCTGTCACCTGAACATTCCCATTTAAGCAAACAAAACAGCAGCTCTAAACCCACTGGTTTCATAGCAATAATAAGATCTTTGAACAGTCCTGCAAAGGGATCATCAAGTCTTGACCACAACATGAAAACGTGTTGTACATTTTGGGCACAGTCCTTCATTGCCTTACACCTTAAAAAGTCCCCTGCTAGATCTCAAAGCAGGTATGAAATGCTCTTCTGATTTCACATCCACTGTGGACAAGGCACGGGGCAAAGAAGATTTCTGTCCTAATTTCATGTTTCACCTGTTGCTTTCTATGAAGTTCTTACTCTTTATCAGAATAATTCTTTAGGTTTTGGACATCCAAATCACCAAACAGTGAATGGACAGGCATTCACTAAAGCTCATTTCAAAGCAAGCAATTGGGATGACACAAGAAGACTACCTCAGTAAGGTCAGGTACAAGGACATGCCTGGAACAGCCTCATTTTCCTACAGTTAAGGAAAAGACACTCAGTGTTCAGTATTGCTTTGAGAAAACAAGAGCTGTCAGCCCAAAATGAGGTACAGCTTGTGGGACAAGTACCAGACCAGTTAATATAAAGGGGAGGGGGAATTAGCAGCTTTGGGGCACATGAGCCCCTCTACAAGCCATTGCTTCCATAACCTGGAAGAGTTCTGCACAGATGGAGACTCACAAGAATTCCCTGTTTAGCCTCAAGTAACTGCAGTGAGTCATATTCTCCAAATATTGCTCACGTGGCCCGTGATGATATTGACTGTCAGTTCTTGCCTAACACTTACAGTAAAGTCTCCAAATGCTGCTTCTTGAGGGGAAAGCCTAGATTTCATAATAAGGTGACTTTTTTGTTGTTGTTTTCATGGGGTTTGGACAACATGGTGAAGACACCATTCTTTACCACTGTCCCCCTCAGCAAGCTGAGTTTGTTAGGTTTCCCCATCCGCCTCAGAACCTAGCCCAGATTGGCACCTGACCAAATCACTCTCCAAGCAGACTGATGACCCACCACCATTTCTTTCTGGTTAGGTGATAGGTTAAGTTTCCCCATAGATTTGAGACAGTTTCACCTGAATACAATTCCACTCACTCCACTCAACTCATCCTCGAGGGAAGACTGGATTCAGAAAGCCTGGTTTTTTAGTTGTCTTTTCCATTTCATCATTAGGCAAAGACAAGATAAAAGCACCAGTTTACACAGTTTATGGTGTATTGCAATGCCTTTTTTTCCCATCTAGGTTTCTTTTCACATCTTTAGGTTAAGCAAGACTACTGTCTAGTGGCAAAAAAAGATTAGGAGGCAGAGAAAGAGCATTACACAGGCTGGCAGGCTTTGTCTTCAAGGGGAAAAGAATGATTTATTTTGAATCACTGCAAGGTTAAAGACTCACCTTTCTGCCCAGCAGAAGGTTTGCACCCTTGCTTTGTTTACAAGACTTCCATGCCTACAAACCCTTTCCCATGGCAAAGGGAGAGTTTCCATGAGCAGAGGGGCAGTCAGTGAGTCAGCATGGTTCTTTTCAGATGGACACAAAGGGACAGACAAGCCAGCTCAAAATCCCCACAGTTACTGCAGCTCTACAGCATCTAAAGAAAAAAAAACTGGTCAAGTGTCTCCAGGTAATGCCTGTGCCAACAGACTGGCCAGCCAGCCACCATCCCTTTTGAAAACCAAAACCAATCCTTATAAATGCAGAACAGCATTTCACATGATGCCCTCTGTATGCATTTGGTCCTTAAAACATGGGACACAACTGTTTTAGTCATTTCTTCTGATTCTGGAATGCTGAAAATGAAAGTAAGGGATTTTTCAGTTATCTTTTCCCTAAGCATTTTTGATATGCATAGGACATTCAGTGAGATTGGCTTAAAATTTACCATTTAACTGGTTTTGTACTTGAAGTTTTTCTCTCTTTCTGTATATATGTACACAAACACATAAATATATGTATCTTATTTGCAGAATATATAGCTTGAATGTAAAAATCTTTGTATTTTTATTTTCTGTACTGCCTACTATGTGCCTCTGGGATATGTAAGAACCAAATGAAAAGCTGTAAGAGTAAGGCCAGTTTTAATCTCTGGCTTCTGTAGTTATATAAAGATATTCTGAACAGATCTACATAATTATATCAGAACTCGTGTGAGTCTTTTTTCCTGCCTCCCCCCAAACAAAACCATTACTGTAATGGCAGTAGTAGAGTAGTGTGATTATCTAGAATTTAACCACTAAGAAATAAAACCCAATACAGGCAGCAGCTTGCAGAATCTCATTATCAAGGTAATAAAATGATCATTGCTGTGACCCATGGTGCCAGGGCTCAATTACAGAGTTCCTATGAGTGTGAGAGGGCACAAGTGTGTGCAGACATATATTTCATTACAGGGGGCTTCTGATATTACACAGCACTTGTAGCACAGGATCAAACAAGCTTAATTCACTAAATAGAAAGTGCTGTTGATACACAGTTCAAGGAAGAAGGAGTTCCATATGGGGGACTGTAAAGATGGAGTTTTAATACTATAAATTTGTTCTCTGCTTCTTAAGTCACTTTTTCATACAAGTGGCATGCCAGATCTACCAACTTCTGGATCTGCAGTATTGCATTTTAATGAGCTAATTTGTAAGTTGATTTTAATGAGTTCATTTAAATTCCTGAGCTGAAGATTAACCTCTGCAGGTACAGTTCTCTCACTCCTTCAGTTTTATAATACAAAGCTTTAAACAGTGCAATTGGTTTCTTGCTCTTAAGGGATTTACTCACAAAGTGATATATCAAACCATAGTTAAGTCTTGAGGGGGATGCACCTGCTTCAGCACCTCTGTGCAATATATTTCCTCCAGTCTCTCCAAGATGGCCAGCACAGCTACAATCAGCCACAAAACCTGGTGTTATTCTTGAGCTCTGAATTTCACACACTGAGCTAGAAGGATTTGCAGACTGTGCTTTGGGTTTGAGGAACGAGATTTGTTACACTAGGACAGTTTTCTTTTATCTATTTATTGTGCCTTAATAAGCAGCATCAGTTTTGCAGAATTCCTGCACGAGTTTTTTACTGTGTTTGTGAGAACCACACACATTTTAAAGCTGAGCACAGAATACACAGATACCATCTATGATTAGGGCCAGTTCTTGTTAGCAGAGCATGTACAGGACGTCCATAATCAAAGACTAAAAATAAGCATTGTCTGGGGCCAGTCAGGAGGATCACGTATCACAAGCCAAAGTATTACTGAAACCTTTCAAAGAATTAAAGTGCATCCTCCTAGAAAGATAATCTGCTTTAGATTTAGAAATCTCAGCACTGGAGGATGCACTCCAGCTGCTGTTCAGCTGGTTAGTTCCTCTTGTTACCTGTTTCCCATATCTGATCTGCAATTAGCTACCTTCAGCTGCTGCATGCCAGCCTGCTGCCTTAAAGAGCTGTCTGCAGCCAGATGTCTGCTTTCAAGTAGCTGTCTTGTTCAGCACTCTAGAAAACAGAGTTGCTGTGCAAGATTCAAGTCTGTGTTCTGCAAAACCGGTTGTATTTGATTTGGGAGGGCTGGGCCAGGGGAATAGTTGTGAAGAAACGGCCAGGATGGTAACTGCTGGGATATAAAGCTGTCATGGCTAGATTGTTCTTTGACTCTAAAGCCAGCTGATGCCCTCCAATTGGGTGGACATAATCAGAGAAGCACAGAAAAACACCTTTAACATCAATTGAGTCCAACTGTTATCCCAGCAGTGCCAAGCCCATCACACAACCTGAGTGCCACACCTACAAGTCCTGTAAATCCCTCCGGAGTTGGTGACCCCATATCCCAGGACAGCCTGTTCCAATGCTTCACAACCCTTTTGGTGAATAAATATCCAATCTAAACCTCCTCTGGCACAACTTGAGGACATTTCCTCTTGTCCTGTCACCGGTGACTTGAAGGAAGAGACCAACACCAAAACAAAAGCAGAGAGACAAAGATGTGACTTGCAAGTAGTGTTGAAATCAGACCAACACCATGCCTTCCATTTTAAAAATCCCAGTTCACTGAAGAAAAGGGGCTTCCCAAACTGTTCCTAAAGAATATGTTCCATTTGCTTTAGGTTAGAAAGCAGAATTAAAACTTGTCAGGTGTGGAATGAGAGCAGACAGCAGCAGTTCTTACAGTTCTCACTGACATTCCTGGTCCACAACACTGTAAGTCACCTGCCGGAGAGCAGGAATGGACAGACAAAGGTAAATTCTTACATTAATCTGTCACACTGAGCCCTTTAATGTATTCACTACCAGCTGGAAGTGCCACTCTTCTGGCTAGCTGCTCCTGTCCCACTACAATAGAATGAATCTATTGGTATCAGAGGGAGAGGATGGTAACGAACAGAAGTTACAATCCATATCTGATCAAAAATACCACATCTGCAGGGACATAAAACACTTAAACACCTAGCTCTCCTCTCATCTATCTGTCACGTGTGCCAAGCTCCCAGACCAGGTCCTGGTCCCCAGCAAAGCAGAACTCGGTGCTGTGCAGAAGGGACAGAAGCAAGACTAACACCTCCCAGACAACCTGCACACCACACTGGCTGCACCCATGCACACCACAGGCTTCCCCTGCACCCAGCCTAAGACCACACAGCTGCAATTTCTCTGGCATCACCTCCAGAATGTGAGCAGTGTTTGAGGGTTCTAGGGGTAGTTTTGAATTGAGAAGCAGTTCCCATACACAGCAAGCTGTGGCAAACCCCTAACAGGACACCAGTGTGATGAGGCTAGAAGAAAGGAACTAAACGAGCAGCCCAACACAGGAGGAAGGAATATTTACATCACCCAGGCTCTAGCTGCCACTTTAACTTCCCTCTCTTTGGCACCTCCCTGGCACCTGCAAGCTGCTGCAAGAAAAGTGATGGGAACCTGAGCAGAAAGCTCTGTCGCACCTTGTCCCTGAGCAAAAATTCAAATTTTGCCTTTTAACCAGGCAGCATCTATGCATGCTCTAATCGCTGACAGCATAAAGCTGTGCACAGTGCTTGGATTTGAGCTCTGAAACTCACATCCCAGCTCAGGAAGCACAGCCTGGAGAATGCAGTACCAGTTTCTGCTTAGCCCTTGCACTACAAGGAGGAAAGAGTGGGAGCTTAGGGTCAGAAGCATGGAGGATACATTTGTTGTGTGTTTAAGCTGTGTTGCTGAAGATGTTTTTCTCTGCTTTGCATGTGTGCCTGTTCCAGGTGGTTTTCCTCGTGTTTAAAAGAAATAGGCATACTTAAAATCTACTTTACAAAACCTCAGCAAATTAACACTGATCTTTTCCAGACAATTCTTCAAATGAATGTTCTGCAAATGCCTCCTCACAGCATGCAAAGACTTAGATACGCTGGGAACTGGCTCTGCAAAGGATGCTCTCTAACAAGAGGAATTTAAGCACTGAAACCAGTTCAATTTGCCGCTTTTTGATTTTAATATAAAAAGAAATACTTTCTGCGAGGAAAGACTCAGCTTTCATCACCAGAACCCTAGCACAGACTTCACAGGCTAAACCAGTTCACAGATAAGCACTTTTCATAAACATGACACATCTCTTAGCTTGCAGAGGTTCTGGAGAAGCAAAGAACAGGCTGTGCTGACATCTGGTGGCTTTCTCTGCAGGCAGAGTTCATGGCAAGAGGTCTTGGCTTTTCACTGCCTTTTTTTTTTTTTCTTTTCTTTTTTCCTTTCCTGATGTAACTCCTTCATCTCCTTACAAGATTCAAAGCATTATGATAAAATCATTTTTGTTTCCACTGACTGGGGGACAGTGCTGTCCTCCAATGCAAGTCTTGCTGCAAAGCAAGAAAAGAGCCTTTGTTGTGCACTATTAGCTACAGTGTAGAAAAAGTCTCCATATCAAAGCATATTTTCTCATGAACAAATTTTTAAAAGTGTACATTCGCTGCCACAGGAAACGCTGCTGTTGCATATCAGCTGAGGTGTCAAGCTCACCACTAAGGCACTGCAAATCAGCAGAAGTGGCAGCAAGAAGCAAAGGGAAGTGGTTGGAGAAACGTTTGAAGCTCTGTGTGTGTCTCTGACTCAATAGGAAATGGGGAGTAGAGAAAAGTCAATATCCTGATAAAATGAAAAGCAACAAAAGTTGTCTGCTGGGCATTTCTTGACTCATTAATCACTTGCAAATCTGTGCCAAGCAGTTCTATGGAAAGGAAGCCATGCAAGGGGGATCAGTTGCCAGCCAGGAAGCCTGGGCTCAGTCCAAGCTGTTCAATAAACAAAAGTGGGCATTTGCCTCAGGCCTTTGCAATTCCTCCAGTCATCTGCCCACTCTGTATCTGGGATCCCACCAGTCACAGGACACTACGAATGAGCATCCTATGCTCTGGTTTTAGCTTCTTTGGACTCTCTGGATTTCTGTGGCTATTATTTTCCAAGGACAGGCCATGGATGTCCCATCATGGCTGTGGGAACTCTTGGACTGCTATTTGCAGGCTCATTTTTAAATAAGTGTTCTGTCAGGGAATGTTAAATACTGCCTGGGAGTGAAAGAGAAACACCACAGCTTACAATATATTTCTGGATCACCTTTAAGTCACAATGTTTACATCAGATAAAGCAGTTAACTGTAAAAGTGGTGCTTATCAGATCTTTGAGTTCTCCTTTATGCCATTGGTCAACTCAGCTGTCCATGTCAGCAGATTTTTCTTTACTCTTGCTTCTTCAAAAGGCAACATAACTACCTCTGGGCAGAAAAAATCATTAAAACTGTTGGATGCAGAAAGTATAATGTGACAAAGCCAGAAAGAATAAGATGCCTATTGGAGCAGTTCATTAATTCAGTTCCAAATTTATGAAAAAGCACCATTTTTATACCTTTAGTTCTACAGAAAGCAGCACTGCTCTGGTATCTCTGCACCAAGAGCGTTGCACATGCAAATTTTGCTGTGTATTTACTTCACTGTTATCTCTTCTTCCTATTTATGGTAATTCCTTTCAAAATTTCCTCTCTCCTTCTTCAGTTTTCACACCTCCTAATCAAAACTCCAGTCTCTCTGAAGTGATTTTTTTCTCCAAGAAACAGCCACGCCTGACACACCACCCCAGGATTCCAGTTTGACTGCCTTTCCCTGCTGCAGTGTTATAACCCAGGAGAAATTTTATCTTCTTTCAGAGTCCTTTCTGGATATTGCTCTTTTGTTTAACACAAAAATGGTGAGTGGTTCCAAGAACATCCCACTGTAAATCCTTATTAACCCCACCATGCCTAAGACCACTGGCAAAGCAGTATGACTTACCCCACTGCAGCTCTGATTAAAAGCAGCTGTAAACCAATGCAGTTCATGATTTCTGCCAGGATAACAAACCACAGCACCAGCTCTGTGATTTCCTTCAACACAAAGAGGATTTCAAAACAACATGGGCAAAGACATCTCAGTCTTTACTAATTTATCAGCCAGTGCTCAGAGATTTCATTCAGTACTCAGCAATCCTGGAACCAAACATGCTTTGATACAAGGCTGTACCATATCCCACCAAAAAAAAAAAAAAAAAAAGTTGGAACAGCATCTTTCCTAACAAGATGGTTTTTTTCCTAACAAGTTTTCAGTTATTATCTGTGGTTTTGTGGTGTTTACTAGAAAGAAGCATTACTGAAAGTCACACCAAAAAAAGTTTTTATAGTAAAATAAATAAATAAAAAACCACAGTAGAAAAACACTTCAGGAAGAAACCAGTTTACAAGTATGGCCATTGAGAGCATTACAAAAGGCTCCACTGTGCTGCTGGAGACAGAAGCCAATGAAGTGCCATTGCCAGAGTGAACTGAGCTCACAAAGCAGTAGTTTAACTCTTCCCTTGGAAAGAGAAGTTAATCTGGAGTGCCAGTCACATCATTCTTGACTATTTGCAGTAGAACATTTACAGTTTTTCTCCCTGATGCTGTAGAATTGCTCTTCCACTGCACCACACTCGATGTGACACTGCAAGTTTGGAACTGTACAAGCCCAGAAAGGACAATTGTTAAAATGTGGTCACTCTTTCAAACATAAATGCTTTAGAGAAAAGGGATCACAAAACTAATCCAAATCTGTCTGGAAGGGCTGGAGACCAAATTCAGTCATGCTCCGTCTGAGAGCCTGCATGTGCTGACAGACACCATTTAGATGCCTTGGCAGGCCAGCCTGAGACACTGATGTCTCTGGTACACTATCTGTTCTTACAAAGTTTCCTTCCTTATTGTAAATTTGGCTGAACAAAGATGAGATAGCCTGGAGTGCAGTGCATCAGCCTGAACTGAGAAGATAAGCACAAACTTGTATGAACCACATAAATCTGCAAACACGACAGACTGTAAGAAGGCTGATTGTGAGCCCATGTTTGGGGAGCAGGTACCAGCAACAGAGAGGCTGCCTGGACAGAAAGAGAAGGCAAGAGGTAAATTCTCCTCATAAATTCATCAGGGCATGCATAATGGCATCTACATCCCAGGAGAACATAGGTGACTTCAGTGACACAGGACTTCTCCTTACAAGACAAAGATACAACAATTTAATCACAGTCGAGAAGGTGGTAGAGGTCTTTCACTAGAGAATAAAACTCTGAAGCAAAGCTGTTGGTGAGTAAAACAGCCTAAACCAGAGAGTTGTCAGGAAGGATGAAGAAAATTAGGTGGGAACAATACAAAGAGGGTTCTTTGGCCCTACATCTAAAACAAAGGGAAATTTTACTTAGATACTTTGGAAACCACACATGTCAATAAAAACAATAATCAAAGCTCTAGGAAATGGCAGGGTTACTCCTCCAGGAAGTCTCATGGCTATAGCACTGTCAGCCCTCACCCAGAGCTCAGCATAGATGTGTGGGTCTGAAGCAATTGCACGTGAGGTCTCATTCAGTTCAGCAGAGCCCAAAAAGCCTGCTAGGGCAGAGAGCCAGCATCACTCCTGTTTCAGTGAGGGGAGGCTTAAAGGCACAGTGTCTCATGCTGGTACCCCTTAAAAAGCATTTCATAACTGATGTCTACCTACAGGCACTTTATGGGATGCATGATTATTTTCTTTTACTCTTAATTTGGTCCATGTAGTAGGAAAGGCCAGCATTACCAAGAACAAACACATAGCAACAGAGTATTTGGCTCATGGAAAGCGTAAAGGAATCAATTCCAGTCTTGAAGACATGTGGCTCACAGGCTGGGCCTCTCCTTGCAAAAAATGCAATCATTCAGGTTTTATTCTTAAAACTGAAACCATGAGCTTTCACTCCACTTGGAGAAATGCCCAGTTCCTACTTAGGCACACTGATGTCCTGGCAGAACTCGAGCTGCTACCCCTGTGTGAAGGTGTCTCCATGAAGTGAAGCTAGAAACAGGCGACACAAAAGCCTCCAACAGACTTTTGTCCCTTTCAGCATGCTAAAGAGGGCTGGAAGAGAGGATAATGGACAGCATTCACCACTGAAAAGCATGAAACACTGGCCAGCCTGCACTGTTTAAACAAAAGAGACCAAACATAAAATGAGAGGAGTAAAGCTGTGACTTGAAACAGAGAGATTCTCAAGTTCTTTAAAATATCCAGTGATTTGGTCATAAAATATTTCATTTTATTTGAAGGAGGTTTCACTTCATTTTCATTAGAAGCTAGTACTGTGATGGGATCATCCTGTGCATTCTATAATTTCCATATGCAGTTACTGTGTGCTGTGGGATCACACCAAGAACTGTGTCACGGGTCAGGGATGGCACTGCCTGAGGCTCAAGAGCCAAGCACAGCAAAAAGAAAAGGGAGGAAGGAAAAAGTCATTTATGTCCCCCAGTTTTTCCTCTCTCAGCCTTAGCATATTGACAGAAATTAATTTCTATAGGAAGGGAATTGCACTGTTTGCAAAGAAATCCTCTAGGATTTATTGATCTTTAAGAAAAATCTCATTAAGCAGAATAAGGAAAATTTACAACAGGTATGGGAAAACAAAACAATCTCTTGGGATCTTCACCAGGCCGAAACAGGATTAGCTCTGTAGTTTCTGTAATCTTCCTCACAGAAGAATGCTAATTCCGTCTCGTTTGCTAGAAGGAATAAAAAAATTAAATATTTAGCACACCAGCAAATGAACCAACAGCCAGCTATTTAGACTCTTAGAAGACAATTATCAACTTTATGGTCAAAGACAATTATAAATCACCACATGCTTTTTTTTCTTCTTCATCATGTTTTTGAAAAATATTATTAAAGATGCCACTAAACCTCATTAAAAAACACCCCAAACAAACAAAACCACCGAGAACATGAATGTATAGAAGTAAATATGTCAAGATTTGTTTAACACAGTATTCAGAATTGTTTGTAAAAGCATTCAGCAAATTAAGTGATTGCATTTCCAACACCTTCAAATGCTAGGAAAGTAATGAAGCGTGATACACTCCTTTTTTTGTGCATTTTTCTGTTAGGGAAGGGAGAAAGAAACTTCTTTTTCCCATTAAATTAGCCTGTAGGTATAATAATTTAATACTTAGAGGATCAGTAGAATATTTTACAGATCACTTTACATTCTCCCTCATGACCCATCAAAATATGTGTCTGAAGAAGTTAATTTTTTGCCCTGCTGATGATTAATTCATGAGGCTTCGACAATATGCAAAGTGAAAGACACAAATTGGCTTCTCCAGCAATACCTTCAAATACCTCTAATTATTCACAGGGGATATGGCAGAGCTAAAGGACCCACAAAGGTTCAGAACAGTCACAATTCTTTCAACCCAGTAGGTCAAGGACTTCCTCTTCTAAAACAATAAGTCAGCAACATTACTAATTCAGAACAGAGACAAATCTGATGGAATGCCTTCACAATTATTAAACATGAAATTCTTTAAGGTGCTGAGCCAATAAATTCCACATTCGTTTTTTTTAAATTAAACCTCAAGTTAATGAAGTCTGCCTGTCTTGTAAAAAAAAAAAAAAAAGAAACAAAAAAGTGTAGAAGGGATTTTAGAATCTCAACTAGAAAACAGACAAGACTATTTGTAATGAATACTGAACACTTTATTATCATACACTCTGCTTTTTTAAAAAAGTGCAAGCATTAACTTTGCTGACTGGATAATAACTGTAATAATAATCACTACTACAGAGGCTTTCCTGAGGATACTTATCTAATGTCCTCATCATTTATAACTCTCCAGCCCAACCCTGCATAGTGCCAAGGGCAATCAACTGCAGCTTAGGAAAACTGTTCTGCATGTATCGGAATTTCCCAGATTTCCTAATGGTGATTCTGATTGTTTTATTCTAGTAAGTCTTGTCCAGACTAGATGTGGGAAAAATTTCTTATCTCAATAGGAGATTTCAAATTTTCTTACTGATTTATAGAAAATGTGCAAAATTTATTGTTTTGCACAAAATGAGGACCAGTGGTACATGATACATGATATCACCTCCTTAGCTTACTCTTTTCTACTTCTTGTTGAAGGAGAAAAGTAAAATCTTCAAGATTTTACTACAAAGACCCCACTCCTAACTTAGCTAATTTTCATGTCAAGATACACTGGAACATATCCAAATTCAAAATGGCATAATGGCACATTGCATTTTCCAAAGAATGGGTTTTCCTCTTCTATCACAAATATCCTCTATATTCTAATTACTAACAACTGTTGTTATTCAGAAGAAAAAGAAAAAAAAAAAGCAGCATTAAATCATTTTCTGCCCTAAAGGAACCAGCCCTCCCTTTGTACAGAGACACAGAACAGGCTGCTGCATTCCTATTTCCTTTCAGTGTAACATTTAGTCTGATGTTTTGACACCTTTTTTGAGATCACGTCCAACTGTTTAACTGCTGTAGCTACAAACCCAGCTTCACAGACAGATAATATATACAAATACTCATCCACACCTTTTTGAAAGAAGACAGCTTTGTTGTTTCTAATTCAACATTTGGCACTGTCATCAGTCCCTCTCCTGAGCTGCACTGTCTCTTATGCCTTACACAGATAAAGATCATGGTTAAACGAATCTTCTGGTAACTAAATTACAAATCTGCAGGGCTTGGGTACCAGTAATCCTCATTTTTTCCCCCCCATCCTGCAGACAAAAAGACCTGGTGTAGTAAAAACTATGATTCATATTACAGGAACACTCAAAGACCTTTAGGGAAGGTATATTGGAGCCAGTTGTAGTTCACACCAGAGAAAAACATTGAAGAGACATCCCAAGTCACTTAAAACCAGAAAATAAATCACAGGAAACAGGAGAGCCAAGTAACCTACGAGAAAGAAATCCCATTCAGTAGCTGGGGAGCAATCAGTGAGCAGCAGGAGCAGGAGGGAGCCTCCTCGGTGAAGCCCCTGCACTTAGAGCACAGGCAGGGAAAGCTTTCCAGCCAGGCAAATCAGATTCAAATGAGCAAATGTCCATATCAAGGTGGAATACAACCACATCCCTTAAGCACCCTGCTGCCACAAAGTCATTCAGCCACATTTATGAGAAGCCCAAAGGACATCCAGGCACCATCAATTTTACCATGACAGATATTTCTTTACATTATTACCAAAAGACATGCCCTATATGTAGTCTCCTGTCAAAATGTGAGAAATCAGGTCAAGTTTCAACTCTTTGCTATGTTCAGCACATTCTCTAAGAGATACTGCTCGAGCTTTCCTGAGCAATCTGGCTATCAGACACTGTATGCTGCACATTAAACAAATCTAATCTTATTTCATTATTCCATGCTGGTTCCACTACTTACATTTCTAACCAAAACATCAGTTTAAATGTTACTGATAAGACTAAGCAGACAAGGTACTAATAACCTATCTGTCAATCATTTAAAATTACTCTCAGCAGAATTATAAGCATAGCCTCTAAAAATCACAATTTGCATTCTGAACATTTGGAGTGCAGATACCTGCTGCCCTCAGACCAATGATTTGAATAATGCTTCCCTGAATAATTATCAAGTCGTGTAAAGAGCATCAGAAATAGCATTTACTTTTCAGCAGCCTGTCCAAACATAATCAGCCAGCTATCAGTTTAATGCTGCCACAAGGAACAGCATCTTCAGTCAATACAAATGTACTCCTACCTACTCCAGCTGCTTTCAGCGTGCTGTCTTCCTTCAAAATCAGTTTGTCGTCATCTTCCAAACTCACTACAAGCTCACCAGTCTACAAATCAGAGAACCAGAATACAAAAATAAGAATTTCCTCTGCTCCAGTCTTGTTTGACAGTGCAGAGATCTGCCTGCATCAAAGCATGCAAAAGGGGAAGAACACAGCTAATAATCTTACCTTAGCTTTGTGTGCTTGGTGAATAATCTTCATTGTATCTGAAAGAAAAAACAGCGTTTTCCTAAAATAAGGCTTAATAAGCAGCACTGAAAGTTGTACTGGGGAAAAAAAAAAACAAACAAAGGGGGAAGCTTCAAAATATTTTGTTATTAACAATTTTGTGTATTCAACCTGAAAGAGGAGAAAACATCTTAATCTCACAGTTCTGCGGCCACAGCCTTAAAGCAGTCAATGCAACATTAAGGTACCACATCCTATTGGGCTTCTGGCTGAATTACAATAATCAACTAATGACCATCTCAATTGCCAGTCAAAACACATCAATTTAAATGCCACTTAGGGTGTTTTAACTTAATAGGCTTTACACATGCAATTGGGGCAGGACCAACAGCATTTATGCACTGTCAACTGCTACAGCCAAGTTGATAGGCAGCAAGTAATTAAGACACAGTAACCTGATCACTTCAGATCACCCCTTGAAATTTTCCTTCTCATGAATACAACACCCACCACCCACAGTAGAAATTTCATTAAGCAAGTTCATGTTACATGAATATCTATAGCCTCTTCTCTTTAATGCTATACCCTCTTCAATAATTTTTATTTTACGTTTGTGTCGTGTAGTGCTTTTAGAAATTAAAAAAAAAAACAAAAACAAAGTACCACTTTCTCCTGGCAACATGGGCAGGGCTTTGTTAATAGAAGGGAAACACAGGGGAAAATAACACAGTCACTAAAGCAACTGGATGAGTGCAAAGATCCAGAGGGAACAGCTTAAAGCCATGCAACACTAAAAAAATAAAAAGAAACCTGAAGACTCTGTTTGAACAAATCTGGAGTAACACATCAATCCCTTCCCAGCAAAGAAGAAAAACCAGTTCTGCTTGTCTGCTCATTTTCTGTTCTAGTTTAGTTTTGTGCATTGTGTGAACATTTCATGTTGCAATAATCTGGTAAGAGAAGCATGCAGCCAAGTTAACTATTGGCTAAACCAACTTTCAAATTACCAGGAGCAAGTATTCAGATGTTCAGAATAACAGAGATCCCATTCCCACTCAGAAGTTTGCTTCCATAGCATTCTGGCCCATTTTGAACACTATTTAAAGCATTACATAAGGTAAGAAGTACTCTGTATTCTCACTGCAGAGGTCACTGAGAAGGCAGCCTTGGCATGTTGTGATAACTGTTGAATTACAAGCAAGAGAGACACTAAATTGCAATCACCAGGATCCACCTTGCATAGAAACATTACAAAAAGACCAAACAGAAAAAAATATATTGCAATCATGAAACCTTTCTACTACAGGAAATAAACCCAGCCTGTGCCTATTAGCTTTAAGTGACTCTGTCTACACTGATACATTCCCTTTTCTCTAGTCTTTGTCCAGTCATGCCCCGAAGCATTGTCTCAGTTCTACTTGCTCAGAACTCCACCACTGGCACCCAGCAGTATACCATGGGCTCATGTGAGCTATTAGATGGCTTCTTTAACTCTGTCACAGAGATGAAACTATAATCTCTTCCCATAAGCTAAGTCCTCTGACTGGCCTTCGCTATTTCATCCCCACTCAATCATACTGCCAAGTTTTGATCTTGCCTTTTCTGATAATAGGTCTACCATGGCAATTGATAAGATACCACTTTCTAGGTGATTTTATGAACTACCTGCCATGCTGCTCCTCATTCATGGGTGAAAGTAACAAAACTGAGAAGCAGCTTGTGGAACAAGCTGGCACCCAGACTGCCAACATCAGTGAACAGATGGCAATGACCAGGTGCTAAGAGAAGACTGACTCAGAAGAGTTCTAGACCAAGAACCAGGATAATCCATACAAAGAAATGAAGAGAAAATGGAAGTCAGAAGCTCTGAGATGTGAATTGCAGCACTGATCCAAGAGCAAAAATGTGATGGCATTATATATGATGTTAAAACGAAGTGGTGCTGAATTCTGCAGGGAAGGAAGCTGAAACAGGCAAGGTGAGAGACAACCAGATCCAACTGAGATTTCTGGCACTGCCAAACAAAACAGGAGGAAAAAATGTGGCTTTTAATGCAGAAATCTCAGTGCCCTTTCCTCATAACAAAACACAAGAAACATAGGAAAGACACAGAAAACATAGGAAAGACAGCAGAGCACAACAGAGATAGCAGAGATGCCAGAAACATGAACCTGGATGATTCACAGCCTGAGGGGAAGGTGAGGAACCTGGCTTTGATTTTCCTGTGTGAAAAATTTTCCTGCAGTTAGCACCATCACAGTAAGAGTAGGCTCCCAGTAACTGGTGCAACAGGTTTTAAAGTTATGCTCAGTCCTACAGGGCACAGCCAGGCCCTCAGCCACCAGACATGTCTTGGGAAAAGCTAAACTGATCTCCAAGTGATGGAAGAAGCAGCTGGGATGGGCAGCACCAGGGATACAACTGAGAGCAGCAGTTCTGGACAGGAACCCCTCAAAGAGTCAAAACCACAAATGGGGTGAAGGGCACCTCCAAACTCAAACTTACATTTCCAGATGTTATGACCTTAAGAAACACATTAAAAATAATAATAAAAACATTCAAGTCCCCGCCACTTGATGTATCATCAATCTTAATTCCTAACTCTTTTTCTAGCTTCAATTTGCACTCTCTGTTTCACCATCAGCAAGAGCACAAAATTAAATCCTTTGGTTTTTTTTCTTTAAATAGGCAATAGAGTTAATTACCCTTCACATGTGTTAAGTAGATTTTTCACTCAGTTCTTTGAATGACCATAGAGGAAGGAGTTGGTCAACTCCAAGAACATGGGACACAGAGGATCACTAGCAGGAAAACTCCAAGAAAGGAAGTAACTCAGTCTATTTAAAAAGTTTTCTCTGTCCCAAACAGATGAATTGAGCATGTTCATGCCAATTTGCACAAAAAGGAAATATAAATATAGCTTTGATAAAGTCAGCTTAAATTTCACATCATGCTATTTCATACCACCAGCTTGTATTTAAGGGCTTTCATATCTACTTGGAGCAAAGTTCCCCTGTTTCTCTTATATTGTGTAAGCTATTTAAGTATATAAGACTTAAGCATTTTCTACTTTTTGCCTTCAGCTTCTGCTTCACCATCAGTAAACAGATACTGAAGTACATAAACACACAGAGAACTACAATTTCAAAGTGTTTTGAGATCACAAGCTGCTCATTAGGGTAAAGACAGAGTTAAAAGGAACTTTAAAAATGTAATAAAAAATTAATATCAAAACCCATCAGTTCCCAATGGCAAATAATGTAAACCATGCAGCCTAATGCAAAGATTAAAACAGATCTTCACAATAATGGTCAAGTTCTGCAGACAAGATCCCAGTGGCATTACTCCAGCTACAAGAGCTTGACAGAGTTGCACATGTAAGCAGGCACTGGCACCAACATTAGTATTGTACAGCAATTATCTTTTAAGTTGTATGAAGGCTGGTGTAAAATATCATGTGGTCATTTGATGGTAATTACAACAAGAAAAATAAAAACCACCTACCATACTTGTAATTTTTAAAAGGAGGAGGAAGTCCTGACCTCGAAGACACATCTATTAAAATAAAAGCACAAAGTTAAAACAAAGTTCTCTTTTTTAATTATTTCCAATCCTTCATTTTCCATTATTGTGCAATGTATGCATCCCCTGGGCAGCCTTTAAGTGAAAATAAATCTGCAACATAGGAGACTTGTTTGAGCATCAAATGCTAAAACACGGCCTTTGGCCCAGATTCTGTAGCGACTCCATATGTGAATAACTTCATTTGAGCATGAAGCCTCTCTGAACAAAACACCCCAGGAGGACGGTGAGTCAGTGCAATTAGGGTATGATCACGGGAGCCTGGTCCTTCAGAAATCTGCCAGGAACATCCTTTTAATGGTTTGCCCAGCATCTCTTTTTACCTTATACAAACAGCTGACAACTGCCATCCCGAACTGAATCCTTAGGTAAACATGCCACAGAAAGGAAGCCAAACTGTAGAAAATTAACTCTTTAGCTGCTTGCAGGACACAGTCCATATGTAACTGCAGGAACATTGTCACCTTCCCTGGTGCCAATGCTCCCTGTGACTTCAGCAGGATCTCAGAAGGCCCAGCCACCTGTGGGGTGCCCAGCAGCAAGGTGGCTGAAGCCATGACTTCTTCAGTAGTTTAACCATTTATCTTAAACTGCCTCTTCAAAACAGATTACTGTAAAGGAAGGAACAGGGCTTTTGCACCCCTGTGGAACAAGGTTCCAAGTATTGTTCAAAACATTGGTTTGTCTCAAATAACAGCGAGTTGCAATATTGCACACATCAAAAGCAAGTTTTGTAGCATTGGTTTTTTGTTTCTTGTTCATAACAGCAGCTGTGCCATATGTTCTGAAAGTGCTTGCAGTTTTCCAACAGCATGCTAAGACCTTGCCATGCCTATCACTGTCTAGAAGTATGGAAATTTCCAAATTTCCACAAGACACCCATGAGTCCTAGGGCAATGTCCTAGGAGTTGCTCAAATGTTACCAGCTATAACAGCTCAAGACTTGTTTCAGCTGACTTCATGAAAAAAAACAAAACAAAACAAACAAATTATGTTATTTTGTACCCTTTGAATGTCTCCATTGAGGTGTGTGGAAATACACCTGCAGGATTAAGGGTAACACCCTAATGATCAAGTCACTGTGTGGGCTGGTCTGCAGTACTTAACTTTTAGATTCACTGTCACTTTCAACCAGGCTTATGAAAGAGAAAGCTCACAGATGAGTAGATCTGCACCACAAAGCTCAAGAAGGAGACAGAAACTCAGTGAGACCACACAGTGTCAAAAACAAATTTTCAAGATTCTCTTTTCTCACAAATAGCAAACAGACTTGCGTTCCCACATTCCACATATTTGCGTAGTTAGGATCAAAGCCGTTCTAAATTCTATTAATTTATTCTTATTAATCGATGAATATTTGCCTGACAGCACCCCTCAAGGAGCCTGAGGCACTGAGCCAAATGCAGCAATGCCCTTGTTTCTTTTAGACTAAACGTGGGGATTTGGGCATGGGGGAGCAGTCCATCCAAATTCAAGCAAGGCACACTGACCATGGAAGCTCTTATTAACTCCAGACCTTTCATCTAAGGAAGGAGAGCACACAGGGGGATGTATGGAGGGGCTTGGCAGCTGGCCTGCAAGCAAAGCTGAGTTAATAGAAGAAATAACAATTGATGATTTTTGAGTGTACCCATAGCAAGGAAGAAGACAAAGCCATCAGCATGGAAACAGATTAGAGAAGATACATGAAAATCTTTGTAAGCTGGACTGCGTGCATAAGTAGATGTGTATAAGTGCCTTATTAAATTTCTGTAAAACTTTTGCCAGTTATATTGATGTTAATTGCTTTGCACCAATGAATATAATAAATTATGATGTAGTTAATGGCTTAAGACCACGCTTTGCTAAGAGTGTATAAGCTGGAGAACATGCAGAATAAAAAACATTTTCCTTCTCGGACCCTGATCACAGGTGTGTACGTCACGTCCGACCTAACGGTGCCATTGATGTCAACACGAATTTGGCATCTCCACCAGAGCCACTTGCCCCACAAGGAAGTGGAGGGACAGCCACACGTGGGACTGAAGCAGACAAACGAGGCAGGCAGAGCTCACCCTGGCGCACGAAGGCCATGAAGTCCCGCACGGTCTGGTCCAAGGGAACGCCCCGGTACACCACGGGCCGGAAATTGCGGTGCTCAAAGGAGCGCACCAGGCGAACCGTGACAGTCGAGCCTTCTGCTGACATGAGAATGAATTCTGAATGACCTGGGAAACATTAAAGGGAGGAATTACTGCCTTTCCTCTGCCTACAAGCACGGCTGGAAAAGGAGGTGCAGGCGGGCCTCGTGTAAAGAATAAAATTCTTTTTTGTGAGAAATCCAACAGCATTGTGCCTTTCAGGATTTCACTGCTGTGATTCCCACTGGAGCAGTAACAGGGTCTCAAAACAAACAGATTCTGCACACTACACACTCCAGTACCTGCACTGTGCAATGCCACGCCAGACTCCCCACTAAACACGCGAAAGTGCTGTGGATGAATGTAGCCATGTTCCTCTTCACAGAGAAAAGCAAAGCACAATTCTTCCCAAGAATATTTCCGGGTTTCACATTCTCTGAACCTCAGAGAAAGGAAAAACAATTCTTATCATTCGCTGTGCCTGTGTTTGTGCAAAAGTAGAATGCAGTATGGAGACTGTTTACCCAAAGTGATGGTGTTTTGTTTCCTTGGCCTGTCAGGGCCAAGTGTGTGTGTGTGAGTGCTGGGACTGCCAGCGGACAGCCACGAGATTCTGTGCAGTGGAGTGCAGTTGAGTGCTTGGCAGATTCAGTTTAGATGAAATGTAACAGAGTGTAAAATAATATAGAAAAATATAGTATAATAAAGTAATTAATTAGCCTTCTGAGCAGATGGCATCCTCCTCATCATTCCTCCCTGCCACGGGGGTTATGTTTCAATAGATAAATCCAAGTGTGTTGTGTGGGCTTTAAGTGATTGAAGACTTCACAAGCTGGGCTCCAGAAGAATGTCCTAATACAAACAAACCCAAACCCAGTGTCCCTGAGTGTGCCTGAGTGTGCCCGAGAGTGCCTGAGTGTGCCCGGGTGTGTCTAAGTGTGCCCGGGTATGCCTGGGTGTGCCTGAGTGTGCCTGGGTGTGCCCGGGTGTGCCTGAGTGTGCCTGAGTGTGCCCGGGTGTGCCTGAGTGTGCCTGGGTGAGCCGGAGTGTGCCCGGGTGTGCCTGGGTGAGCCTGAGTGTGCCCGGGTGTGCCTGAGTGTGTCTGAGTGTGCCTGAGTGCGTCTGAGTGTGCCTGAGTGTGCCTGGGTGTGCCTGAGTGTGTCTGAGTGTGCCTGGGTGTGCCTGAGTGTGCCCGGGTGTGCCTGGGTGTGCCTGAGTGTGCCCGGGTGTGCCTGAGTGTGCCTGAGTGTGCCTGGGTGTGCCTGAGTGTGTCTGAGTGTGTCTGAGTGTGTCTGGGTGTGCCTGAGTGTGCCTGAGGGTGCCTGAGTGTACCTGAGTGTACCTGAGTGTGCCCGGGTGTGCCTGGGTGTGCATGAGTGTGCCTGGGTGTGTCTGAGTGTGCCCGGGTGTGCCTGAGTGTACCTGAGTGTGCCTGAGGGTGCCTGAGTGTGCCCGGGTGTGCCCGACTGTGCCCGGGTGTGCCTGAGTGTGTCCGAGTGTGCCTGAGTGTGCCCGGGTGTGCCTGAGTGTGCCTGAGTGTGCCTGAGTGTGCCTGGGTGTGCCTGAGTGTGTCTGAGTGTGCCGGAGTGTGCCTGAGTGTACCTGAGTGTACCTGAGTGTGCCCGGGTGTGCCTGAGTGTGCCCGAGTGTGGCCGGGTGTGTCTGAGTGTGCCCGGGTGTGCCTGAGTGTGCCTGAGTGTGCCCGGGTGTGCCTGAGTGTGTCTGAGTGTGCCTGAGTGTACCTGAGTGTGCCTGGGTGTGCCTGAGTGTGCCTGAGTGTGCCTGAGTGTGCCCGGGTGTGCCTGAGTGTGCCTGAGTGTGCCCGGGTGTGCCTGGGTGTGCATGAGTGTTCCTGAGTGTGCCCGGGTGTGCCTGAGTGTGCCCGGGTGTGCCGGAGTGTGCCTGAGTGTGCCCGGGTGTGCCTGAGTGTGCCCGGGTGTGTCTGAGTGTGTCTGAGTGTGCCTGGGTGTGCCTGAGTGTGTCTGAGTGTACCTGAGTGTACCTGAGTGTGCCCGGGTGTGCCTGGGTGTGCATGAGTGTGCCTGGGTGTGTCTGAGTGTGCCCGGGTGTGCCTGAGTGTGCCTGAGTGTGTCCGAGTGTGCCCGAGTGTGCCTGAGTGTGCCCGGGTGTGCCTGAGTGTGCCTGAGTGCGTCTGAGTGTGCCTGGGTGTGCCTGAGTGTGTCTGAGTGTGCCTGGGTGTGCCTGAGTGTACCTGAGTGTACCTGAGTGTGCCCGGGTGTGCCTGGGTGTGCCCGAGTGTGCCCGGGTGTGTCTGAGTGTGCCCGGGTGTGCCTGAGTGTGTCTGAGTGTGTCTGAGTGTGCCTGAGTGCGTCTGAGTGTGCCTGAG
The DNA here is from genome assembly GCF_015832195.1 of Motacilla alba alba. Lineage (NCBI taxonomy): Eukaryota > Metazoa > Chordata > Aves > Passeriformes > Motacillidae > Motacilla > Motacilla alba. Next base: position 9,068,852 of record NC_052022.1, read on the forward strand.
TGTGTCTGAGTGTGCCTGAGTGCGTCTGAGTGTGCCTGAGTGTATCTGAGTGTGCCCGGGTGTGCCTGAGTGTGTCTGAGTGTGCCTGGGTGTGCCTGAGTGTACCTGAGTGCACCTGAGTGTGCCCGGGTGTGCCTGGGTGTGCATGAGTGTGCCTGGGTGTGTCTGAGTGTGCCCGGGTGTGTCTGGGTGTGCATGAGTGTGCCTGGGTGTGTCTGAGTGTGCCCGGGTGTGTCTGAGTGTGCCTGAGTGTGCCTGGGTGTGCTTGAGTGTGCCTGAGTGTGTCTGAGTGTGTCTGAGTGTGTCTGAGTGTGCCTGAGGGTGCCTGAGTGTGCCCGGGTGTGCCTGAGTGTGCCTGAGTGTGTCTGAGTCTACCTGGGTGTGCCTGGGTGTGCCTGAGTGTGTCTGAGTGTGTCTGAGTGTGCCTGAGGGTGCCTGAGTGTGCCCGGGTGTGCCTGGGTGTGCCTGAGTGTGCCCGAGTGTGCCTGAGTGTGCCTGAGTGTGCCTGAGGGTGCCCGGGTGTGCCTGAGTGTGCCTGGGTGTGCCTGAGTGTGCCTGAGTGTGCCCGAGTGTGCCTGAGTGTGCCCGGGTGTGCCTGAGGGTGCCCGGGTGTGCCTGAGTGTGCCTGGGTGTGCCTGAGTGTGCCTGAGTGTGCCCGGGTGTGCCTGAGTGTGCCCGGGTGTGCCTGAGTGTGTCCGAGTGTGCCCGAGTGTGCCTGAGTGTGCCCGGGTGTGCCTAAGTGTGTCTGAGTGTGCCTGAGTGTGTCTGAGTGTGCCTGGGTGTGCCTGAGTGTGCCTGAGTGTGCCCGGGTGTGCCCGGGTGTGCCTGAGTGTGCCTGAGTGTGCCTGAGTGTGCCTGAGTGTGCCCGGGTGTGCCTGGGTGTGCCTGAGTGTGCCTGGGTGTGCCTGAGTGTGCCTGAGTGTGTCTGAGTGTGCCTTAGTGTGCCTGGGTGTGTCTGAGTGTGCCTGAGTGTGCCTGGGTGTGCCCGGGTGTGCCTGAGTGTGCCGGGGTGTGTCTGAGTGTGCCCGGGTGTGCCTGAGTGTGCCCGGGTGTGCCTGGGTGTGCCTGAGTGTGCCCGGGTGTGCCTGAGTGTGCCTGAGTGTGCCTGAGTGTGTCTGAGTGTGCCTTAGTGTGCCTGGGTGTGTCTGAGTGTGCCTGAGTGTGCCTGGGTGTGCCCGGGTGTGCCTGAGTGTGCCCGGGTGTGCCTGGGTGTGTCTGAGTGTGCCTGGGTGTGCCTGAGTGTGCCTGAGTGTGCCCGAGTGTGCCTGAGTGTGCCTGGGTGTGCCTGAGTGTGCCTGAGTGTGCCCGGGTGTGCCTGAGTGTGCCTGGGTGTGCCTGGGTGTGCCCGGGTGTGCCTGGGTGTGTGCCTGGGTGTGCCTGAGTGTGCCCGGGTGTGCCCGGGTGTGCCTGAGTGTGCCCGGGTGTGCCTGGGTGTGCCTGAGTGTGCCTGAGTGTGCCCGGGTGTGCCTGAGTGTGCCCGGGTGTGCTGGAGTGTGCCTGAGTGTGCCCGGGTGTGCCTGAGTGTGCCGGAGTGTGCCTGAGTGTGCCTGGGTGTGCCTGAGTGTGCCTGAGTGTGCCCGGGTGTGCCTGAGTGTGTCTGAGTGTGCCTGGGTGTGCCTGAGTGTACCTGAGTGTACCTGAGTGTGCCCGGGTGTGCCTGGGTGTGCCTGAGTGTGCCTGGGTGTGTCTGAGTGTGCCCGGGTGTGCCTGAGTGTGCCTGAGTGTGCCTGAGGGTGCCTGAGTGTGCCCGGGTGTGCCTGAGTGTGCCCGGGTGTGCCTGAGTGTGTCTGAGTGTGCCTGAGTGTGCCTGGGTGTGCCTGAGTGTGTCTGAGTGTGCCTGGGTGTGCCTGAGTGTGCCTGAGTGTGTCTGAGTGTGCCCGGGTGTGCCTGGGTGTGCCCGAGTGTGCCCGGGTGTGTCTGAGTGTGCCCGGGTGTGCCTGAGTGTGCCTGAGTGTGCCTGGGTGTGCTTGAGTGTGCCTGAGTGTGTCTGAGTGTGCCTGAGTGTGTCTGAGTGTGCCCGGGTGAGTGCCTGAGTGTGCCCGGGTGTGCCTGGGTGTGCATGAGTGTGCCTGGGTGTGTCTGAGTGTGCCCGGGTGTGTCTGAGTGTGCCTGGGTGTATCTGAGTGTGTCTGAGTGTGCCTGAGGGTGCCTGAGTGTGCCCGGGTGTGCCTGAGTGTGCCTGAGGGTGCCTGAGTGTGCCCGGGTGTGCCTGAGTGTGCCTGAGTGTGTCTGAGTCTGCCTGGGTGTGCCTGAGTGTGCCCGGGTGTGCCTGAGTGTGCCTGAGGGTGCCTGAGTGTGCCCAGGTGTGCCTGGGTGTGCCTGAGTGTGCCCGAGTGTGCCTGCCCGAGTGTGCCTGAGTGTGCCCGGGTGTGCCTGAGGGTGCCCGGGTGTGCCTGAGTGTGCCCGGGTGTGCCTGAGTGTGCCCGGGTGTGCCTGAGTGTGTCTGAGTGTGCCTGAGTGTGTCTGAGTGTGCCTGGGTGTGCCTGAGTGTGCCTGAGTGTGCCCGGGTGTGCCTGAGTGTGCCTGAGTGTGCCTGAGTGTGCCTGGGTGTGCCTGAGTGTGCCTGGGTGTGCTGAGTGTGCCTGGGTGTGCCTGGGTGTGCCTGAGTGTGCCCGGGTGTGCCTGGGTGTGCCTGAGTGTGCCTGAGTGTGCCCGGGTGTGCCTGAGTGTGCCTGAGTGTGCCTGAGTGTGCCTTAGTGTGCCTGGATGTGTCTGAGTGTGCCTGAGTGTGCCCGGGTGTGCCTGGGTGTGCCCTGAGTGTGCCTTAGTGTGCCTGGGTGTGCCCGGGTGTGCCTGAGTGTGCCCTGAGTGTGCCTGAGTGTGCCTGAGTGTGCCCGGGTGTGCCTGAGTGTGCCTGAGTGTGCCTGGGTGTGTCTGAGTGTGCCTGAGTGTGCCTGAGTGTGCCCGGGTGTGCCCGGGTGTGCCTGAGTGTGCCCTGAGTGCCCGGGTGTGCCTGAGTGTGCCTGGGTGTGCCTGAGTGTGCCTGGGTGTGCCTGGGTGTGTCTGAGTGTGTCTGAATGTGCCTGAGTGTGCCTGAGTGTGCCCGGGTGTGCCTGAGTGTGCCTGAGTGTGCCTGAGTGTGCCTGGGTGTGCCTGAGTGTGTCTGAGTGTGCCTGAGTGCCTGAGTGTGTCTGAGTGTGCCTGGGTGTGCCTGGTGTGCCTGAGTGTGCCTGAGTGTGTCTGAGTCTGCCTGGGTGTGCCTGAGTGTGTCTGAGTGTGTCTGAGTGTGCCCGGGTGTGCCTGAGTGTGCCTGAGGGTGCCTGAGTGTGCCCAGGTGTGCCTGGGTGTGCCTGAGTGTGCCCGAGTGTGCCTGAGTGTGCCCGGGTGTGCCTGAGGGTGCCCGGGTGTGCCTGAGTGTGCCTGGGTGTGCCTGAGTGTGCCTGAGTGTGCCTGAGTGTGCCCGGGTGTGCCTGAGTGTGTGCCTGAGTGTGTCTGAGTGTGCCTGAGTGTGTCTGAGTGTGCCTGGGTGTGCCTGAGTGTGCCTGAGTGTGCCCGGGTGTGCCTGAGTGTGCCTGAGTGTGTCTGAGTGTGCCTGGGTGTGCCTGAGTGTGCCTGAGTGTGCCCGGGTGTGCTGGAGTGTGCCTGGGTGTGCCCGGGTGTGCCTGAGTGTGCCTGGGTGTGTCTGAGTGTGCCTGAGTGGGTGTGCCTGAGTGTGCCCGGGTGTGCCCGGGTGTGCCTGAGTGTGCCTGAGTGTGCCTGAGTGTGCCCTGAGTGTGCCTGGGTGTGCCTGGGTGTGCTGAGTGTGTCTGAGTGTGCCTGAGTGTGTGTGCCTGAGTGTGCCCGGGTGTGCCTGGGTGTGCCTGAGTGTGCCTGAGTGTGCCCGGGTGTGCCTGAGTGTGCCTGAGTGTGCCCGGGTGTGCCTGAGTGTGCCTGGGTGTGCCTGAGTGTGTCTGAGTGTGCCTGAGTGTGCCCGGGTGTGCCTGAGTGTGTCTGAGTGTGCCTGAGTGTGCTGAGTGTGCCTGAGTGTGCCCGGGTGTGCCTGGGTGTGCCTGAGTGTGCCTGAGTGTGTCTGAGTGTGCCTGAGTGTGCCTGAGTGTGCCCGGGTGTGGCCGGGTGTGCCTGAGTGTGCCCGGGTGTGCCTGAGTGTGCCTGAGTGTGCCCTGGGTGTGCCTGAGTGTGTCTGAGTGTGCCTGGGTGTGCCTGAGTGTGCCTGGGTGTGCCCGGGTGTGCCTGAGTGTGCCTGAGTGTGGCCGGGTGTGCCTGAGTGTGCCTGAGTGTGCCCGGGTGTGCCTGGGTGTGCCTGAGTGTGCCTGAGTGTGTCTGAGTGTGCCTGAGTGTGCCCGGGTGTGCCTGAGTGTGCCTGAGTGTGCCCGGGTGTGCCTGAGTGTGCCTGAGTGTGCCTGGGTGTGCCTGAGTGTGCCTGAGTGTGCCTGAGTGTGCCTGAGTGTGCCTGGGTGTGCCTGAGTGTGCATGAGTGTGCCTGGTGTGCTTGGGTGTGCCTGAGTGTGTCTGAGTGTGCCTGGGTGTGCCTGAGTGTGCCTGGGTGTGCCCGGGTGTGCCTGAGTGTGCCTGAGTGTGCCTGAGTGTGCCTGGGTGTGCCTGGGTGTGCCTGAGTGTGCCTGGGTGTGCCTGAGTGTGCCTGAGTGTGCCTGAGTGTGCCTGAGTGTGCCTGAGTGTGTCTGAGTGTGCCTGGGTGTGCCTGAGTGTGCCCGAGTGTGCCTGAGTGTGCCCGGGTGTGCCTGAGTGTGCCTGAGTGTGCCTGAGTGTGCCTGGGTGTGCTCTGAGTGTGCCTGAGTGTGTCTGAGTGTGCCCGGGTGTGCCTGAGTGTGTCTGAGTGTGCCTGGGTGTGCCTGAGTGTACCTGAGTGTACCTGAGTGTGCCCGGGTGTGCCTGGGTGTGCATGAGTGTGCCTGAGTGTGCCCGGGTGTGTCTGAGTGTGCCCGGGTGTGCCTGAGTGTGCCTGAGTGTGCCTGGGTGTATCTGAGTGTGTCTGAGTGTGCCTGAGGGTGCCTGAGTGTGCCCGGGTGTGCCTGAGTGTGAGGGCGCCTGAGTGTGCCCGGGTGTGCCTCGGTGTGCATGAGTGTGCCTGAGTGTGTCTGAGTGTGTCTGAGTGTGCCTGAGGGTGCCTGAGTGTGCCCAGGTGTGCCTGGGTGTGCCTGAGTGTGCCCGAGTGTGCCTGAGTGTGCCCGGGTGTGCCTGAGTGTGCCTGGGTGTCTGAGTCTGAGTGTGCCTGGGTGTGCCTGAGTGTGCCTGAGTGTGCCTGAGTGTGTCTGAGTGTGCCTGAGTGGTGTGCCCGGGTGTGCCTGAGTGTGCCTGAGTGTGCCTGAGTGTGCCGGAGTGTGCCGGAGTGTGCCCGGGTGTGCTGAGTGTGCCGGGTGTTAGTGTGTCTGGGTGTGTCTGAGTGTGCCCTGAGTGTGCCCGGGTGTGCCTGGAGTGTGCCCTGAGTGTGCCCGGGTGTGCCTGAGTGTGCCTGAGTGTGTCTGAATGTGCCTGAGTGTGCCCGGGTGTGCCTGAGTGTGCCCGGGTGTGCCTGGGTGTGCCTGAGTGTGCCTGAGTGTGCCCGGGTGTGCCTGAGTGTGCCTGACTGTGCCCGAGTGTGCCTGAGTGTGCCTGGGTGTGCCTGAGTGTGTCTGAGTGTGCCTGAGTGTGCCCGGGTGTGCCTGAGTGTGTCTGAGTGTGCCTGGGTGTGCCTGAGTGTGCCTGGGTGTGCCTGAGTGTGTCTGAGTGTGCCTGGGTGTGCCTGAGTGTGCCTGGGTGTGCCTGAGTGTGCCTGGAGTGTGCCTGAGTGTGCCTGGGTGTGCCTGAGTGTGTCTGAGTGTGCCTGGGTGTGCCTGAGTGTGCCTGAGTGTGCCCGGGTGTGCCTGAGTGTGCCTGGGTGTGCCTGAGTGTGCCTGAGTGTGCCTGAGTGTGCCTGGGTGTGCCTGGGTGTGCCTGAGTGTGTCTGAGTGTGCCTGAGTGTGCCCGGGTGTGCCTGAGTGTGCCTGGGTGTGCCTGAGTGTACCTGAGTCTGCCTGAGTGTGCCCGGGTGTGCCTGGGTGTGCCTGAGTGTGCCTGGGTGTGCCTGAGTGTGCCTGGGTGTGTCTGAGTGTGCCCGGGTGTGCCTGAGTGTGCCTGAGGGTGCCTGAGTGTGCCCGGGTGTGCCTGAGTGTGCCCGGGTGTGCCTGAGTGTGTCTGAGTGTGCCTGAGTGCGTCTGAGTGTGCCTGAGTGTGCCTGGGTGTGCCTGAGTGTGTCTGAGTGTGCCTGGGTGTGCCTGAGTGTGCCTGAGTGTGTCTGAGTGTGCCCGGGTGTGCCTGGGTGTGCCCGAGTGTGCCTGGGTGTGTCTGAGTGTGCCCGGGTGTGCCTGAGTGTGCCTGAGTGTGCCTGAGTGTGCCTGGGTGTGCTTGAGTGTGCCTGAGTGTGTCTGAGTGTGCCCGGGTGTGCCTGGGTGTGCCTGAGTGTACCTGAGTGTACCTGAGTGTGCCCGGGTGTGCCTGGGTGTGCATGAGTGTGCCTGGGTGTGTCTGAGTGTGCCCGGGTGTGTCTGAGTGTGCCCGGGTGTGCCTGAGTGTGCCTGAGTGTGCCTGGGTGTATCTGAGTGTGTCTGAGTGTGCCTGAGGGTGCCTGAGTGTGCCCGGGTGTGCCTGAGTGTGCCTGAGGGTGCCTGAGTGTGCCCGGGTGTGCCTGAGTGTGCCTGAGTGTGTCTGAGTCTGCCTGGGTGTGCCTGAGTGTGTCTGAGTGTGTCTGAGTGTGCCCGGGTGTGCCTGAGTGTGCCTGAGGGTGCCTTAGTGTGCCCAGGTGTGCCTGGGTGTGCCTGAGTGTGCCCGAGTGTGCCTGAGTGTGCCCGGGTGTGCCTGAGGGTGCCCGGGTGTGCCTGAGTGTGCCTGGGTGTGCCTGAGTGTGCCTGAGTGTGCCTGAGTGTGCCCGTCTGAGTGTGCCTGAGTGTGCCCGGGTGTTCCTGAGTGTGCCCGAGTGTGCCCGGGTGTGCCGGGTGTGCCCGGGTGTGCCTGAGTGTGCCTGAGTGTGTCTGAGTGTGCCTGGGTGTGCCTGAGTGTGCCTGAGTGTGCCCGGGTGTGCCTGGGTGTGCCTGAGTGTGCCTGAGTGTGCCCGAGTGTGCCTGAGTGTGCCTGGGTGTGCTTGAGTGTGCCTGAGTGTGTCTGAGTGTGCCCGGGTGTGCCTGAGTGTGTCTGAGTGTGCCTGGGTGTGCCTGAGTGTACCTGAGTGTACCTGAGTGTGCCCGGGTGTGCCTGGGTGTGCATGAGTGTGCCTGGGTGTGTCTGAGTGTGCCCGGGTGTGCCTGAGTGTGTCTGAGTGTGCCCGGGTGTGCCTGAGTGTGCCTGAGTGTGCCCGGGTGTATCTGAGTGTGTCTGAGTGTGCCTGAGGGTGCCTGAGTGTGCCCGGGTGTGCCTGAGTGTGCCTGAGTGTGTCTGAGTCTGCCTGGGTGTGCCTGAGTGTGTCTGAGTGTGTCTGAGTGTGCTGAGTGTGCCCGGGTGTGCCTGAGTGTGCCTGAGGGTGCCTTAGTGTGCCCTGAGTGTGCCTGTCTGGGTGTGCCTGAGTGTGCCCGAGTGTGCCTGAGTGTGCCTGAGTGGTCTGAGTGTGCCTGAGTACCTGGTGCTGAGTGTGCCCGGGTGTGCCTGAGTGTGCCTGGGTGTGTCTGGTGTGCCTGAGTGTGCCTGAGTGTGCCTGAGTGTGCCTGGGTGTGCCTGAGTGTGCCCGGGTGTGTCTGAGTGTGCCTGAGTGTGCCCGGGTGTGCCCGGGTGTGCTTGGGTGTGCCTGAGTGTGCCCGGTGTGCCTGAGTGTGCCCGAGTGTGCCTGGGTGTGCCTGGGTGTGTCTGAGTGTGCCTGAGTGTGCCTGAGTGTGCCCGGGTGTGCCCGGGTGTGCCTGAGTGTGCCTGAGTGTGCCCGGGTGTGCCCGAGTTTGCCCGAGAGTCGTGTTGACATTAATGGCACCGTTAGGTCGGACGTGACGTACACACCTGTGATCAGAGTCCAAGAAGGAAAATGTTTTTTATTCTGCGTGTTCTCTCCAACTTGTGTTGGAGAGAGTTTAATACTCTGAAAAATGCCTAAGCTGTTACACAATGCTCATTTTCACCTCCCCAGGGAAAGTGGAAAACCACCCCCAGACATTCACAGGCAAATCATTTTCCTGGTATACTACAGCATAATTAAGGGATTTAATTTATAATGGTTGGTCTCTAGAACGGCTCTGTGGGCTTATACTAGAGAGCAGAGCCTAATGCAGCAGCCTTGGCAACCCAAAACCCTCTTCAAACCAGCCCATGCATTGTTCCATGGGGTTTTTTCTCTCCACAGGAAAATAAGCTCTTCTCTACCTCGACAAACTTCTCTATTTTTGGCACTGGGCATCCCTCAGCTCCCTGGCCACGTGCTGAAGTGCCAGAGCTGCTGCAGCAACCAGCAAGGACTGCAGCCCACGTGCCCCAACATCAGCACGACCTTTGCACCTCTCATCCCCGAGCAGGATCTCAGAGTCCACCTCCAGTCCCGAGAGGGAACCTTTTACCCATTCATCCCCAAATGTTCTTCCTTCTTCCTTATGCTCTTTTTTGTGTGTCTATTTTTTTTTTTTTTCCTTCTTTTTGCTATGGGATTATTTAAGTGCCCCACCATCCTGCAGGTGTATCCCAACCTTGGCTGGTTTTTTCCCAGCTGTAGCCTGGCAAAGCAAACTACCAATATTTTCATCAAGCACTCTCTGCAGAACAGGGACAAAGACCATCCACCACACAACGCAACTTGCTTTTGCATCACCTTGGCAAATAAACCCGAGTTCCAGTTCCATTTTAAATGAGTGTGTATCACACACCACACAAACAACACATGCCAGTCAAAACCAGTGTACTTTGCACCTGAAAATAACGCGATTTATACTAAACAGCAAAGATGGATGTTTTCTTGGTGCTACGTCACATGGGCTGGTGACTTGGGGGGGGTGCAGTAAAGGGCACAGCACTCAACTCGCTCCTAAGCAGCACGGGGAAGCACTGTGGGAACACAGACCCGGGAGCTCAATCAGCAATCGCCAATTTTCACATTTACCACTCAAACCGATCCCACGTAGGGCTGGGACCGTGTACTACCCCGCGCCTCCGCGGCAACAAGAAGGCAAGTGGGAGGCGCTGGTGGCCCATTCCTCTGGGAAAGAGGGACCTGCCCGGACCCGCAGCAGCAGTGGCACTGGCACTGGCACTGGCACCGCCGCCCGCCCCAGCACAGCCCAACCCCGGCCCGGCCCGACCCCGCCGCCCGCCCGACTGGGCCCGTTACCGCTCTCCGCCGGCACTTCCGGGTTCTGCCCCGCCCACCCGCTCCGCCAATCGCGTCCTTTCGGTTGGGCCTCCGAGACGCGCGATTGGCTGAGACGGCTCTGTCCCGCCCCCGCCCCTCGCACCGCCCTTGTCTCCTCATGCCCTGATGAATGGGAGGCACCCGCACCGCCTCCGCATTGGCTCCTTGCCCGCCTTGCGCCCGCCCCCGGCCCGCGCTGATTGGTGCTCGCGGGGCCCGCGGCGCTGCGATTGGCCGGCGGCCGGTCTGGCGAGGGGTGAGGCGGGCGCGCGGCGGGGGCGGCGAGGCAGACGCGGCGGGGCCGGGAGCGCGCAGCGTTCGTCGCGATGACCGAGGTGCGGGGGGCGCCGGGGCTGCGGGGCGCCGGGGGGCTCCGGGGGGCTCCGGGTACCTTCCCCTCACTCACCCCCTGCCGCCTTCCCCCCAGGCCGCGTTCCAGAAGGCTGCCGAGGAGGTGAAGCAGCTGAAGTCGCAGCCCACGGACCAGGAGATGCTGGACATCTACAGCCACTACAAGCAGGCCACGGTGGGCGACGTGAACACCGGTGGGTGCCGGCCCGGCTGCCCCGCCGCGGCGCAGCGAAAGTGACTCGGTGCCCACTTGGCAGGGATTTGTGTGCGGGAGGGCGCGGGCCGCGCCGATAAGGCTTTGTGCAATTCGTGGTTTGTAGATTAACCCGGCTGCCGCCGTCTGTTCCGTGCAGTGCGGGCCTGAGGATGCTTTGTGTTAGCTTTGTGCAAATATTGGGATTGGGTTTTTTTGGAGATCTGTGTCCGTGAGTAGCTGCTCAGGCCGAGGGGTGCTGCTCTAATGCAAACGCTTCTCGGTTATACAGGCTTAAACAGCAAGGCAAGAGATGCAGGGGTGGAATTGCACTACTGGAGGGGATGACACATTGAGTTTATTTAGACTGGATTGGCTGCTAAAAATAGTACTGGAAAGCAAAACCAGAAGAATAGGAGAAAACTTTTACACGAGCTGCAATTAAATATACTTCAGAAAGACTGTACCAAAAATATGTCTTCAAGTACGCAGTGCAAAATGTTTCTGCCTGCTTCTCTTGCTACAATGCTGTCCGTGGCAGCTCAGCCTTTGGAATAACATTTAAAGTGAAGCATGTCACTATCGACCTTGTGTAACGCTGGAGTAGCTAGAATTAGAAAGGGAAAAGGTCATTTCTTTGGAGTGCTGGCCTCCTAACCCAGTAGTTGGCAAAGTTTATTGAGCGTCCATTGATTTAAAAGCTGGCAGTGAAGTGTACAGGAAATGGTAAGTAATTTAATCTCCTTTTTTCAAAGCTGGCAGCGTGAGGGAGAATTGACTTTGGGTTTAAGATGTGGGGTTTTTTTTGGTGTGGCTGGACATCAGCATTATTAGTGCTGGACAGGGTGAAATAGTGCTGTGAATATGCCACCACTCGTGCAAGTGTCTGTGCTCCTGAGAAGCAGCCAGCGTGAGTTGGCCCGAGAAGGAGCCTGGGGGAGGGTGACTGGTGGGGTTTGTGCTGGAGAGAAGTGGAGCTGCCAACTGGAGCTACAGGTCACTGTGCCATGGGAGCTGCACAAGGCTCTTTCTGTGGAGACTGCCCAGCTCCATTTGTGAGTTCTGAGAATTATCTTTAAGAAGAGAGAGAGAGGAAGTAAAGCCACAAAGGGGACTTTACACAAAGATTAACCATCTCCATGTCATTCACCTTCTGCTTGGCCACACCACAGCCTGCAGTGAAGTGAGTTAAACTTCCAAGGTTTTCAAATGCAGAACTGTAGGTTACAAACACACCGCTCACGTGATGATAATGAGTTCCAAGCTGCATGTTACTACAAACAGCTGTCTGTTCTGTGTCTCTGCCTGTAATGGACCTCAGGGTGTTTTTGCTTTACTTCAGAGCTGGTGTTCTTTAATTGGACAGCTCTTATGGGACAGCAGGCTCTTCAGAAAGTACAACTAAACCAAATAACAGCAGTTGGTGCTCTTCTGCTCAAATGCTGCTGTCTCAAGGGAATTTGAAAGAGTCTGTTTCTGTTGTCACCAACCGTGTTGTAACATATTCCCCTGAGGTGATCTCCTGGCTACAGGTTAGCAAGTAACAGCTGCAGAGATGAGCCATTGTGTTTAGTCACAGCTAAGAGCTGGCTAAGCCTTCAAGTGGGTATTACCTACAGCCAGATCACACAAACTAATCCTGCTGCTTATCCTGTCTCTCTCAGAGCGCCCTGGTATGCTGGACTTCAAAGGCAAAGCAAAGTGGGATGCCTGGAGTGCATTGAAAGGTAAGTGTCTGATTAAAGAAATTAACAAAATTACCCCTGGCAATCTAGCCAGAAAGACACATGTAGTTCAGCAGGAAACAGGATAGCGTTGTCTCCTAATACAAGAGCTCTAGAAGTTCAGAATGCCATGATAATAAACTTTAATTACCTCTGCAAGGCAGAAGTAATCCTGAAAAATATGGCCTGTGTGAAAGGGAATTAGGGTGCAAAACGTCCAGCTGGCCTAAGATGTTAAATAAAGAAGAACAATAACAGCAGCATAAATAAAATCTTGTTTTCCTGGTCCCAGCCTAGTAGCCCAGAGACTGAGCTCTTCCTCCAGCAGTTATGCATCTTCCAGTTAGGAGAGCTTTGGAAGACACAACTGAGCTCCCAGCTCTAAATGAGGAGCCAAACAAGTGGTCTGATCTGTGACAATGGGGCTTTTTCCTGGTCTTTTGAGGAACAGCTTTCCTGTGATAATTGTCGATGGCATTAATAGAACTAATACACTGGTTAGTTGCTGTCTGTGCAAAAACAACTTTGCTTGGAAGCACTGTGTTTGCATGACTGAGAAAACACATTTGTTTAAAACTTTAGCAGGGGATTCACAGCCAAGTGACCTTCCTGGCTCCTTTGCTCTCCAGTGGCACAGACTAGAGCAAGGAATTGTGACTTGTAAAAGGCATCTTAATCTGTGAAAGGTATCTGACTGCTTCCTGTGTTCTGTCCTTCAGGAATGTCCAAAGAAGATGCAATGAAAGCTTACATAGCAAAAGTGGAAGAACTAAAGGGCAAATATGGCATCTGAGGACTGGATAAATCAGCTACATGCACGCCTGAAGCCTGCCTTATTTCTAATGTGGAAAACTGGTTTCTAAGAGTAACCTTAGATACCTAGTATGTCATAGTCAGTTCTCCTCATGCCCGTAGTTCAGGAGAAATTATGTACCTGGCTAATGTACTGACACGGTATAAATTCCTTCTGGGAACAAAATGTGGAACTCATTAAAGTGCATTTGGTACTTTAGCTGTCGTGCTGGTCGTCCCTCGGCGCTGCCGGTGAGCTCATCCCGTGGGCGCTGCCGAGCAGAGCCGCCTCCCCGGTGCGGGTGCCGCTAGAGGGGGTCGGTCACCTGCGCTCGGGCTCTGCCGCCTCCTGCCCAAACCACTCCTTGCAGGCCGGTGAGTGACGACCCGCAGAAGCTGGAGCACCCCAGAGCTTATCTGGAAAAGGTTATCTCTAATGCTGTGTGTGCTAAGAACAAGGTGCTTGATACTTATTGCCTGGAGCCTTCAGGAACTTAGTCAGCAACTGACAAATCATCTTTCATGAAACACCTCTGGGACGTGTTATTTCCCAACAACAATGTTGGGCCTTTTTCTAGAGTAAAGGCAAATACTGAACACAAAGCCTTCCCTGGGCAAGGAGAGATCCCAAAAGCAGTGGAGTTGATCCTCTCGATGCTGTAAAAGCAAGAGAATCAATTTGATGTTGCCGTGCAGTTGGCTGCGTGAGGGGTGAGTCACTAGAGATTGGCTGAATGCTGGCAAGACTGCTCAAAGAGAAGGACTTACAGTGATCGTCAGCAAAAGTTCAGTTACAAAACACACAGTTGTGACTGTCTCTAGTAGGCTCATTGTTTTGGTCTGCCTGGTGTAGTCTCTTGGAAATGCTGATGAGGGAAAGGGAAGATTTTGCTTTAAAAATGTGACATTGAACTATTCTAGGATAGAGCATTTGAAAATGAAATCACAACCTTATGCAGGAATAAGGCATTATAATTCCTGCTGTACTGTTAGCATCTGAATAGGTGAGGACTTTAAGCACTCTTCAGATAAGCAATTGTTGGAACTCCATAGGGATGAAAACTATCATTATGTATCTGTCTAGGTAAATACAGTTTTGTACCTAGTTATACATGGTGAGTAGATTTAGTGATTACCTCACATGTTTTTTAAAAATTTTAACTTTCCCCTTTACTACTTTTAATGGGAAATGCTCCTAGAGCTGCTTTTTGTCCTTTAAAACATGTTAGGTTAGAGAGAAGAAGAAAAAAAGGCTGTTTATTCTTGTTCTTTTGGGTAAGTAAAATAAGGTATTTGGGGGTTTTTACCTGTTCTTCTATTCTCTGTTACTTGAGGTTGTCTCAATTAAATTCACTTTGCAAGAGAGGGGCAGGAGCAGATGTTCACCATAAGAAATGCTTTTGCCTCCTCTCTAGCCCTAAATTCCACCTCTTCTACAGCTCCATCTTGGCAGCTGTATTTTGTGAAGCTGGTTACCTTTGAAGGATTCTGCCAACCTTTACCAGAACAGAGCTCACACAGCAAATGCTCCCACATTGCTCTTGTTTGCTGGAAGCTAATGCACTGTGTGCACACTGTGCTTTGCCAGCATGTTTTCTGTCAAAACAGGTGCACTCAGAGTTTTTGACTGCTAAAGTACTGGAGCTGGGTGTAAAGGATGGGCTGGGGGTAGCAAATTCTATATCCCAGTCCTCATTTGGATTAGTTTCCCTTGTGACAATTAATTGTTAGAGTGCTGCTCTCCTTTCTCATACCTCTAGCATTAGGAAAACATCACTTTGTACACAGTGCTGATCCCAGAGAGGGTTTGCTCTTAGCCAGGGTTACAAATAAGGCTATTTGCCAAGGAATACAAGTGACTGAGAATTCTGTCTTTATTTGGACAGCTAATTTTTTTGCTGTAGTAACACCTTTCTGCTTGCAGCTTCACCATCCTTGAGAAAGTAACCTCAGTGGTCTTACTATTTAGCTTGCCCTTTGGCAATCAACTGAGTCTTTCAGGAGCAAGCTGAAAACTTCAAGATGTGGAAATAGCTCTGCAGTTAAATGGCTACAAAAGGCACAAAGGCAGAAGCAAAGGTACTGGTGGTGGCTGTGCACAGTGTTTGTGACAAGAAGCAGCAACACAAAATTTGGCTGGATGGGTAGTAATTGTTGAACTAGACTGAGAGTTGAAATAGACTGAGCTAGGGGGCTCGTTTGTGGTTGTCTAGCAGCAGGATGAATGTCTGTAAATGTGTAAGGATGCTGGGCTGCCTGAAAATGTTGCTGACCTAGGGACTTGCAGGTAAGGTGTGTGAGGCCCCTGGGCTGCATAAATAACACCTGGGCAGCAGTGACAACAGGGCAGTGGTGGTTTTAGGGCATCTACAAACAGATTTGTAGGTAGAGGTAATTGCTTTTATTAAAGTAATGTGGTAAAAATAGACAACCATTATCATATATGGCCTTGAGATGGGAAACAGAAGCAGCAAGCCTCAAACCAAAATATAATCCAGAGCCATTGCTCTGCATGCAGTAAGGTACTTGTGGTGGAGGATCAGATGCTTTTGATGGCTGGGCAGTGCTGCAAAACAGGGGATTGTTCTGACAGCCGCTGAGGGAGTTGCTGCTATTTCCTCTTTGTTAGATCAAAGAAAGGCCAGCAACATCCTGATGCTTGCAGTGCTTGGGAAGGAGGAGAGACAGAGACGTGCACTAAAGCCAGCCCAACACGCAGGAGGTCAGAGGCCAGCTGGCACACACACTCTCAGCTCTGCTCTGCTGAGTCTGCAGTGTGCAGGACAGAACCTGGACTTTGGATTTGGCAATAATAAATGTTAACTCTGTGTGTGATAAGACAGTGTTCCTTCTATCACGCTTCTGTGATTAGCTCTTGCACAGAGCGACACAGCCGATTGGCACCCACTGCAGGTAGAGATAAGAAAGGGGATGATATTTTCCTTGGAAATCTCTTTCTGATGGGTTTTGCTTGCTTTTAACAAACATGTGGAGGTGCAACACTCATAGCACAGATTTAACAAACCAGTATTGGTGTGTTGCTTAAGGCCCATAACACATTTTTCAGCCCCGTGAAGTAAATTTTTCACTTTGGTTAAAAGGCCCTCCAAGGCTGACTGCAGTGTGCAACTGACTCAAAATTCTTCAGTACTCATCTGGAATGATCCTGTTTCATGATGGAAGCGTTTTAACCTTTGAACTTACATGACCCTGATGATTCTGCTAAAAATAAATGACAATTGCATTTGCTGCTGTTCAAAATATTTGCTCTTCCCCCAAGTGTTCAGAGCAAACAGTATTGGGCAATACTACTTTGGGGTGACTGGCCATCTAACCCATCTTGTGAGATTGATTATAAATTAGGGAAACAGAAAGTGTATTTTGGTTGGGACAGTTTTCTAAATACCACAGCTGTCACCCCAGAAGTAGGTCACACAGTCTTCCAAGTTGTCAAAGCTGTGTGGAAGTAAGACAAGTTGATACTACATTGAGAGAAGACATTTGACTGCATTCACAGTAATAAACTCAGAAGGGTAAAAGTTAATGGAACAAAAATTAAATTTAATTTTTTTTCTCCCCCACACAAGTCTATGAAGTACCTTCCAATCTATGAATTAGCCAATCAGCTGCTCGCTTAAAGTGAAAATACCATCAATCCATTTTAGATGGGTCTTCATCATTTATAGAATGAGATTGTATTTCTTCTAGAATCAGGGTATCTGTGAAAGTTAAACACAGCTTAGTTGTGTTATCTTTAGAATACAGAATTCACATGGAGCTTGTCTGCAGTGATCTTTTAACTTTCATTCCCAGCTATTCCCAGTACACATACATTTATGAGCTGCGTCAAAAGAAGCATCACCACTTTCTTTCTATGCCCTGGAAAGAAACACAATTACATTACTTGGCCAATGCAGCCAGGCAGACACCTTGCTTGTCTCCACCAAATGTGCAAGGCACCAACTTGTGTTTCCCAAAAGGCAGAGGCAATGGTATGTCATCTCCTAATAAACACTGCTCCTTTGAGTAAGTTCTGAAGCTGGGAGATGGACTAACCAGTTCAATGAACTTGCTACTTCTAAATCTCTTGATATGACTTTTTGCTGATAGAAAAAATATGTATGTGACAACTGAGAAACTGAGTGATTTCCCCCAACTTACATACTATTGAAATATGGACCCAAATTTTTCTAGTAGTGCTAAAGACTTAAAGTTCGTTTTTTGGTTTTTTGCCTTTTTTTTTTTAAATTGAATTTATATTTTCAAAGCAGATTTGTCAGAATGGTCAGATGCAAATATTTTGAGGTATTTCCTAAGCCAGTGTAACTATTGCTAGAGGTCCCTGAAAAAGGCTGATTCTGAAGCAGAATGAGTGAGCACCCAGTGCTGCATCTCTGCAATGTGATGCTGAGGTAGGTCCAAAAACTGATCAGAGGTGAAAACACAGTTCTTGCTGGGATACAACATCTATTCCTTTAATCATGTCCTGCTTAAAGCCTCTCTTCTTAGACTGAAGGTAGGGGATAAAATCACTGTAGTGGAGTCCCATATTATCAGCATGTTTCTAACCCAGCTCTGAGTCCCTCAGCAAACACTGTTTGATGTGGCTGGGCAGTAGGACCCAGAGCTGGCTGCTGGGTACAGCTGGGTATTGTCACCGTGTGCAGCAGGGCTGGGCAGTCGGACCCAGAGCTGGCTGCTGGGTAGTGTCACCATGTGCAGCAGCCCAGGCCCCTCATGCACAGCCAGCAGTGAGTGGGAGAGCCTGGGGCTGCAGGGACACGTGGTAGCCCCTGTCTGGTGGCCAGTCTGCCTTCCTGTGGCACAGCAGAGGTGTGCAGGCAGGAGGCAAAGTGAAACCATCTGGCCCAGGAGCTTTCTCCTCTTTAGTGCTTTTGCATGCCAGGATGAGTTTGGCTGCAATAACTTGCAGCGATGGGAGGAAAATCCTGAGGTTAAGTAGTTGTGATAAGGGGCTGGTCTGAGCTGTGTGGGCCTTGGCACAACCCAAACCCCCTTTTGGTATATATGCTGCTGCCTGGGGCACAATTCACCTAGGATGACTGCCTGAGTTCCCGGGAGCTGCTGGGCTTGAGCAGCTTGCCAGCAACTTGCTGACTTTTTGCCCCATTCCAGAAGCTCAGTTTCAACCCAGCTAGGCTGAACCAAGCCTGAGCTGAATGCAGCTTCTTCAGCCTGGATTTTCAGTCTACTACCAAGAAAATGAGAAGGCAAGAGAACAGTGACAGGAGACAATTAGCCTCCTCCTTCTTTCTCATAACACTTTCTACATGCTCACTGCTTTGGGAAGATACAGAAACATAAGTAACATTTTTTCCCCCCAAGTCTCAGTCTGCAAGAATCTCAAGATCTATTTGTTTCAAAGATCAGGTCCACATCTCTCTGAAGAGATACCTTGAACTAGGGATCTGACATAAATGAGGGTTTAAATGCCTCATCAGGTGAGTTGCTATGCAAAGAATTAAAGATGTGATCAGAAAGAATTTTATTAAATTGTAAAATGCATTTACAGAAGTAACTGGCTTCAAGGTCAGAGGAAGCTGGACTGGTGGTGCCTCAGTCACTTGTGTTCTGCTTCACCTCTAAGTGATTTCATTTCACTGGGCAATTGCTCCCTAAGCCCCTGGTGACACTCAGATTTCGGTCCTGAACCTTCTCCAGGCCTCTGCAGGAGAAAAGCTGGAACAGATTCTTCAGTATTAAACTTCTTATGGTTTTAAATGAACCAGATAAACCTATTTCTGTGTTGTACAACAGTCCCTGGTAATTTCCATTATTTATGAACACATTTCCCCAAAAAACTTTCTCTCCAGGGATAGGATGTGAAGTGCCTACTCAAACAATAGAGAAAAGGGACTTTCTAAACAAAATAATGAAGCTGGCAGTATACCAAGAACTCTACATTAACACCACCAGAAATACTTCTAAAGTGCTGTAAAGGTCATTTTTTTCTCTTGTTATTACATAGGTGATGTATTTTTCAGACAAAAATTGGTTTTTTTTCTTTTACAGCACTGAGCTCTTTTTGTTGTAAAATACCATTTTCACATATAATTTTCAAAAATAGCATAGAGGCATTTTCCCACTTTTTTTCTTTTTTTTTTTTTTTTTTTTCTTTTAAAGTCACATAGTATGTTTGGCTTGTTTTGTAATGAGAAATGAAGATAAAGTCATTACAGTTGAAAAAGATGCAGAGTTCTCACAGGCTTTCTAAACCCAGAGAGCTTTACCAGAAGGTATCTCCAGCCAGGCAATGCAGAAATGAAACATTCACTCTTACAACCATCCTCTCTGGGGTGACTTCAGGAAAGTCATTCTGAAAGTGCCTATTCAATGCTCATTAAAATTCCGTGTCCAGTTTCATTTTCATTTGTATTTGGGGAAACTAAATTAAATACAAAACGTTAAAGCAATTTCTCCTTTGTAGAAAAGGTACCATCCCCTACCACCCTTTTTTCTCAAAGAACAGGCTTGGCACATAATTATAAATTTACTAAAGAATCCAAGTATGACAGGAGAGCAGTTTTGGTTCCAAAAGTAACCACTTTAATTTCCTCATTCATCAAAGCTTTTGATGCACATGTTTACTCATGTGAGCCTTACCATGGGCTTTTACAGGAAAAAAATCTTGCCCAGCAGAATACCCCTCACCTTATGATTTTTTAACTGCTGAAGTCATTAGGATGACTCAGATGTTTTAAATGCAGATCTATGCTTAATGATTTTGCTAATTGTGGGCCAAATTGCGTAATGCTTTGCAGCATTGAGCCAATGTCACAGAAAGCATAAGTTACGTGAGGTTTTTGCCAGATAAGAGTTGGTATATTTTGTCAGGTCCAAGTCTGCATTTGCTCATCATGATTACATGCAAGCAGCATGTATTCAGCTCATGCAACAAATGAGACAACAAGACCTGTTTGTGCTTTTTGAGCCAAAAATACACACATATTGTTGAATTTTGGGCTTTGAAGTGGAAGGCTATAGCAGCAAATGCATGTAATCAGTCTGTGCAATGCAATGCAGAAATGCTGTTTAACATGTGGAATAGAGAGCTCAGGATGTTCATAAAGATCTCCTATCAACTGGTGAACCTAAGATGAAAGGGATGTGGCATGCATCAAGTTTTCTAGCTTGGATAGCACATGTAGAAACAAAATATGTTGTTGACCACAAACCCACAAAATAAGTTTTAACAACAGACCTTGCAAAGATTTGCCATGAGTTGCAAAAGGAGAAAATCTCAATTCTGTGTCTGATAGAAATGTAATCTAACATTGTATACAACTTTGTAGAGAAACATTTAAACAAAAGATTCTGCAAGAGGAGAGAAATTAAAAGGCCAGCATTTATCCTTAAAATTAAAATATGAAAACTATAGTAAATGTTGTTCAGAACGCTCGCTCTTGCTCGTGTTACAGAAAACACCCCAGAAAGACACAGCAGACATAAATGGTGTTTTAAAGGAAGCACAGTAAACCCTTATAAAATTGCATAGACATTAAAATAATGAGACAATCTATATAGACAGATGAACAGTTCAGAAATTGAAGTGCAAGAAGGGTAAAGTAACAATAACTTCTGCTACCCCATATTGGAGAAGGAGATCCTTCCAACACCTTTTGGCTACAAAGGGAATGGCCAAATTCTGACCCCTGTGAATATGAGGGAGGCCCAGAACAGCGACCCGTGGGGCTGTCCACTGGACCTCAGACTCTCTGCTGGAGTCAAAATCAGATTTTGGCAGTAAAACAAGAGTTTCTGATGACACAGCAACACCCAGCTTTCTTGGGCTTTTTCAAAGCTGTTTCAGACAAAAAAGAAAAAAAAAAAAGTAGAGTAGTCAGTAATTCATTAGAGGATGGCAATACGTGAGTGAGAAAAAGAGCTAAGGCGTAAAACTTTATGAGCAGAGAGGTTTTTGCTGACAGTACAGGTAGAGATAGGTAAGGCAGAGCAGGCTGGTAGCAG
This sequence comes from Motacilla alba alba, assembly GCF_015832195.1. Classification (NCBI taxonomy): domain Eukaryota; kingdom Metazoa; phylum Chordata; class Aves; order Passeriformes; family Motacillidae; genus Motacilla; species Motacilla alba. The sequence goes on from NC_052022.1 coordinate 9,089,130, forward strand.
ATAAGAGCACGCACACAGCCCAAGGTGCGAGGCCATCGCTGCACCGGAGCCGGTGCCGAACGGCTTCGGGAACAAACACCGGCGGGGACCGGGCAGCGAGGGCGGGATGTTCTGTACCCACAGGCGGCTCCGGGGCCGGGCGTCGCCGCAGCCCGGTTCTACAGCCCCGGAGACGCTGCCGGAGGCTCCTGCGGTGTCCCGGGCGAGCGGGCAGGGCTGGGGCAGCCTCCCCGCGCACCACCCCGCGAACTGTTCCGGCGGCAGAACGCACCGCGAGCCCTCCGGCACCGGGGACACGCGGGGACACGGGACAGGCTGAGGCTGCAGCGCGGCCGGAGGCATCGCCACCGCCCGGCACACCTCCTGCCCGGCAGCCGGGCTCCGCAGCGCGCTTGGGCGAGTCCGTGCCCCGGGCCAGAGCAGCGCTGACCCCGCGCTGCCGGGCTGTGGGGGAGCAGCCGGCTCCCTCCGCTCCGCTCGACTCCGCTCCACTCAGCTCGGTTCGGCCCGGCCCGGCCGGGCTCCGCCCGTCGGGGCCGCGCTGCTGACTCAGCCGCGGGGGGGCCCGGAGGGCGCCCCGGCCCCGCGGGCGTGGCGGGCGGGGGGGCTGCCCTCCGCCCTCCGGGGAGATAAAGAGCGGCGGCCGCAGCCCGCCCGCGCCTCTCGGCGCCGCCGGCAGCATGACGGCCATCGGGGCGCAGGTACGTCCGCCGCTCTCTCCGCCGCGGGGCTGCTGCCTCAGCCCGGCCCTGCGCGGCCGGGGTCGCTCCCACCCTTCCCGGAGCAGCTCCGACCCTTCCCGGAGCAGCGGGGCGCAGCCGGCCGGATTCCCTTTCCCGCCTTCCCCGGCCGGCGGCAGCTCGCCGGGGCCGCGGCTCCCCCTCCCCGCCGCACGTGGCTCTCCGAGGGGGCTGGGGGCTCTTGGCTCGACTTTCCATTGCATCTCGTGTCACTTGGCGGGTGTCGGACCGGAGGGGAAGTGCGTTGCCCACGCAGGTTCGCGGGGACTGCAGCCGAAGATTTCCCCCACCACCACCCCTCTTCCCCCGAGCTCCGGCGTAGCTGAGCCGTGCGACCCCGGGGTGAGGAGCGGGGTCCGGGCCGCTGCTGCTGCCGGGCGGAGGAGGAGAGACCGGCCGGCTGCAGCTCAGGAGGGCAGTGCTGGGAACTAGGAGCCCCCCCAGCCCGCTGCTGCCGCCTCCCCCGTCCCAGCCACCGGCCCCCATCCTCCCATCCTTTCAGGGGCCGGTGGCTTCCTCCAGCCCTGCCACAGCAGGAGGCTGTGCCGCAAGACCGTGGGGCAGGGACCTGGTTCAGCCGAGAGCTTTTGTGATCCCGGTCCCAGGCCTTGACGTGGGAGCATTGTTTGTGCAGCCAGGGAACTAGGAGAGCTTCACCCACCCTTCCTTTCTCCTGTGTACAGCCTTCCCCTGCGAGAAGGGGTTTGATGTGCACAAGTAAATATTTTCAAATACTGAATCCCACAGCTTTGTCCCTCTGGCTTAGTTTCATCCCGAAGTAGCACTGTTAACTCTGTCATGTTTTTTCCTCACGCTCTCCTTTCAGGTGCAGCAGCTGCTGGCACACCGGAGACCACAGAAATCCTTCTTTGAGACGCTCATCAGGAGCCTGATCATCCTGTGCGTGGCCATAGCCGTGGTCTTGTCGTCCATCTCCATCTGCGATGGCCGCTGGCTCTTTGCGAGGGGGCAGCTCTTTGGACTGTGGCACTTCTGCACCGTTGGCAACAACAGTGTCCTCAAGTGTGTCACAGACCTCAGCCTGGCCCAGGTGGAGGGGCTGAGCGTGGGGGTGATTCCCATCAGGAGCATGGTGTCCTTTGCTGTTGTGGTTGCCATATTCGGGTTGGAGCTGCTGATGGTGTCCCAGGTCTGCGATGATGCCAATGCAAGGCGGAAATGGGCAATGGGTTCCGTTCTCATCCTCGTCTCCTTTTTGCTGTCAGCCACTGGTGTTCTGAGCTTCTCCATCCTGGTGAAGGATCACCTCACCTTCACAGGCTTCACGCTGACATACTGGTGTGAGTTCATTGCTGCCTTTCTCTTCTTCCTTAATGGAATCAGTGGACTTCACATCAACAGCCTCACACACCTCAGGAATGGGGTAGGCAAAATCTAAGCACAAAGGATCTACCTCTTCCTTTGTGTAATCAGCTTTGCCAATTAGACTGGAAAAAAGAGAGTCTAATGAAGTTTGAAAAGGATGCCCTGTCTTAATTTGTGTGCAAGGAGGGGAAGCATGAGTCAGTCTTGATACCTGTAGAAGATGTACCCACCCACTGGTCAGCGTGGGGAGCTGAGCAACACCAGCCAAGCAGAGACTGGGACTGGCTGCTACTACAATATGGTTTTCTGGAGAAGTGGATTAAAGCAGAGGTGTCCTGCTAAACGTGCAGGGATTTGGAAGACTGCAGTCTATCCCACATGTCGGCCTGAGGCTTGCACAGCACCGGTACTGCTGTGGTTTTGGTGTTGCTGTGCTTTTCCTCATATTCTGGAGCCTGTGAAGAGTGTGATTCAGCTTTGGTGTGTCTCATGGGTTTGTTCTGGCTCAGGGACAGAAGATTTCTACCTGGCCATGCTCACTGGTGTGGAGCATTGAAACTCTTCACTGGATCTTACTTCTTCATTTTTCTTTCATAAGAGAAGGCACACAGAACTTGATCTGGTCACAAGTTTTGTTTCCTTCAGGCATGTTCCCTTTATCTGTTCTGTTCTTGGTCAGTTTTTTGGGGACACTTCAGACAGAGTGGCTGACCTGGGGTCAGGGGTAGGTGTTGGGTGATGCGGGTGTAGAGGGAAGGGATGTGCTGCTTTCCTCAGGCAGCAGTGCATATCCCTGTGTGTGTGGCCTCTCCCCAGTGTCACCACTCTCTTGCCACCTCTGAAGAACATGTGCCAACTGGTCAACCAAACTGACTGTCTCACAACCCTTGCATAGTTTACGGTAACAGGACATTGCTTTTTGGTTTTTTGGGGCAAGAGGGACAAGCTCTGCAGAGGCTTCATGGCTGTTGTGGCTGGGCAGACCATGCAGAGACCACCACAGCTTCTGGGATGTGTTTTGGTTATCACGGTTTCCACTGGGGCAGTGCTTATCCTGTAGCTGAGTCTCCTGTAGCATTTCTTATGGGAGGAGAAAGTCCTAGATCCTCCTGACCAGATCAGGTCCTTTTCTTTCTCTGACTAACAGTGAGCCTGGGAGGAGAAGCAGCCCGTGATTGCCTAAGGAGGGGCTGATGGGTGCAGCTCTAATCTGTCACCACTGGTAGAAATGTTGAGAGACCTGGCCAAAATTATTATACTAAGGCTGGCCTTCCTCCTGCCAATGTCTGAGTCAAGATCTCTAAAATGGCTACAGCTTTGAAGTTCTCCATGGTGTCTTATGTAAAAGGAGAGAAGACCTAATTTGTAGAGTAGACTGCACTACATGTGTTCTCCCTGTCCAGCACACAGCACTCAGTTGCTCACAGTTCAAAATGTCTTAGAGTATTTCAGGGTTTCTGGTTTACTGTTTGCTTTGTATCCGCTGGTAAAGCTGCTTATATCCTTGTTTTAGAACAAATGTTTCTACATGTTTCATCCCTGTACCTTGTCTGTTGAGCAAGGTTTTAGTTTCCTGTGCAACAAGTTTGACACAGTTTTTCATGTGAAACAAATGCATCATAGCACAGAGGTCAAAAAGCCTGTGTTTGTGAGCCATGAGTAAACAGCTTTGTCTTTGAAAGCTAAGAATCTTAAGCTGTGCCTGAGCTGGAATGTACCACACTTTGATGAATGTGCTCCTGTGCTTGCTTTCAGGACAATCTCCATTCCTCCTTGGAATTCTGTAACTTCCTAAGGCAACACTCCTAAGCCCGTACTGCAGTGCGGGTTCAGAGCTGGCTTGCTCTGGACAGTGCCAGTTGTACTTTTGCACATGAGTCTGCTCATCTTTCTGTCAGCATGATGCAGAGCTGTGCTACCCAGACACCTCCTGAAGCTCTTGTGGTGTTTGGGGCTTTGATGGGGTTTCTTGACCCATTCTCAAGGCCAAGGACTTGTGCCTGTGTCTCTGGAAAACGGCACCGTGACCGTGTCTGTGTGTGAAGGTGCCTTTGATTTGCTGAATGGCACTGTTGAAGACATGCTGCTGGGCTGAACTTGCAGCTGCTTCTGTGAGCTGGTGCTGTTGGCTTTAGCAGAGCCATTTAGGCCAAAGAGACCCTGCAAGTTCTGGTCCCAAACTGTTGCACTTTGGTGTTACCAGGTGTACCTTAACTAACCAGTGATTCAGCTGTGGTGCCTGGGGCTGCCCACGTCAGCCAGGACAGTTCCCCTACATGTAAGGGTGTTTATGGCTTGTCTAGAAACGCAAATGTAACTTCAGAATGACACTTTGGTGACATCCAGACTTGGAAATCACTTCTGAGTGTACATTCCCTCATGCTAGCGGGAGGCTGTGCCTCTATCCCTTTCCTTGGAAGGCAGCCACAGCCAGACTGGGTTCCAGGCTGGTGCCTCCTGCTCGGGTTAGAGGGAGACTGGACAATTGGCCATTGAGTTCACCCTAGACGTGGTGCAATTGTGAATGATTTTTAGGATGCCCTCTGTCAGCTGAAGAAGAGGCCTTTTGTTGGGGGTAGGGAGTCCTCTGGGGAAAATGGAGTAACTTTTTTTTCCAACTTTTTTTTTTGTATAGTACTGCTCAATTATGCTGGGAAAAGATGCATTTTGACAGCTAAATATTACAAAACAGAGTTGATTGTCTTGGAGATTCTTATATAGAGCAACCTGTGCAGCAGTGGGTCACTGTTCATTTTCTGAAGCGTTTGGAAGTGTCAAGCAACATTCCTGAAGTTTGTTAAATAAATTGATTTGAAATAAGTACTGTAATTCACTCTTTTTATCTTTCGATACTGAGGTGCAGATTTAAGGGGATGAGGGAGGTTTTACATAATCTCTCAGGCACCATTCCGTGTGTTTACCCAGCTAAACTGATGAAGAAATGACTGCTTGGCGTTCTGCCAAGCTCTGACCAAGGGAACTGAGGCCACTGCACACTCCCCTCTCCTTTTGCCTCCGGAGTGTCTGCCCCAGCCCAAGAAGGCAGCACTGCTTTCTTGTCTTGCAAAACAAGAAGGGCAGTCAGCTGTGTTTCTTAGTGGGAATTTGAGATAACCTTGTAGGCGCTTTAATGACTTCCTGCTGTTGCATGTGCTCTGTTTACCAGCTAAAGAGCTCTTTCCTGTGTCCTTCACCTTCCTGTTCCCACACTGCACCCCGTGTCTGAAGCATCCTTGCTCTTTTCCTCAGCTCCGATTGTTTGGCCTGCAAGAAGTGGTATCTGAGTACAAATGTATTTATGTGTTTTTCTCAGAGCTCACTGTATTAGCAGGTTTAGTTAAGTGTCAGGAAAAGAGCTTCCCAGCTACACCACTGGATTAGTTTATGTAATCTCAAGTTAATTAGCACCTGGTGTTCTCTTTCCAACAGGAGAGGTCGTTGGCCTGTCTCAGTTTAACATCTCTTTAAAAGCAGGGTAATGAACATCACTTCTTGTTAATGAGCCGTTTAGACTTAGCTACTAACTTTAATTAGACACTTGTACACAAGCCATTGCCTGTGGATGAGAATAAGGAAATGTTGATACAGAGCATGCTAGCTAGGGAAATTTCCTGCCTCTACTGTGTTTTTCCAGAATCACAGAATGGTTAAGGTTGGAAGGGTGCACTGGAGGTCATCTAGCCCAGCCTCCCTGCTCCAGCAGGGTCCTCTAGAGCACGTTATTTTGGTTTTAAGTCTCCAATACGTTCATCAGCTGTGCTTGTAGGGACACCAGGAATGGGGTTGAGCCTTGCTTGCTTTTGCAAGCCACAGGAAGGTGATTACAAAGATAATATTACATGACTCTCCTCACCTGCTTTCTTTTTCACTCTGCTGGGGCCTATGGTAAGCTGGTAATAGCCCTTCTTCTCAATGTTCTAAGACAGCTGGCACATGCAAGAAGGGCCTCATTTCTGGGTGAAAACAAGGTTTGCCCCAGGCAGTGTCCTGGAAGGGGTGTTGCCTGAATTCCTGAGGCCTCTCACCTTCACTGGACTCAACCCCACTGAATCGGTACCAACCCTTCTGACACAGCCCACTTCAGCTCCCCTGCACTCAGGCATTGCACAATGTAATTATTCACTGAACAACTACTGGTTTTTGCTTCTGATAGTTTTGCTAGGTACTTCCTTGTTGCCCGTGTGGGAAAGAAAATCCATTTCCTCTTAAATTCATCAGCTCTTAGGCTGCTGATGCTCGTGCTGGTGCTGGCTTGCAGAAGAACAACTGGCTCCTCAGGGCATCTGGGTTGAATAGCCAGAGGCTGTCACCAGTGTCCTGAACAATGATTACTACTTGTGTGAAAGGTGGTACTCAGGTCCTATTTACTGGTATTACATATTACATTGAATACCCAGGAGCAAGTGCAATGAAAGGAAAGTGGGTGGGCTCCATGGATATGGAGTTTGTGTTCACCCTCTGTGCCTTCATCTGCTTACAAACATGTCAATGTCCCCAGAGCTAAACAGCTCTTTTCTCTAGCATCCTTCAGCACAGCTAAACAAGCAAGATCCACAGCAGTGCAGGGGAGCCATTGCAGAGCCTGCCCAGGAGATGGGAGAGGTAAGAACCCATTCCCCTGTCATGGTGGTTGGCAGCAGCTTCCAGGACAGAAGAAGTTTTCTTGCCAGCAGAAACCAGGAGAAGGTCACAGCATCATAACTCTGGGGCTGCCTGCTTCTGCTATCTTCCTGCGTGGACGTGCTCTTCCCCAAGATTTGAGGACTCCAAATTCCAGCTGACATCCAGGAGTCTTTATGGAGTTTATCAGGTCTTCATCCAAACAAGGTTTGTGCTTGATGCCTGAAGTGAACATGTTGTACAGAATCTGGGAATAATTCATTTTTCTTGGTTGTTTCAGACAAGACAAATAAACCAAAATGGTCATGTAAAACAATAATTTATGCTAGAACTGGCGGTTTTTAAATATGAAAACCAGCAGTATTTTTTTCTGGGGCATGTGGCAGGCCCCTGTACAAATAGGTATCATGCTCAGCCTGGGCTCCTCCCAGTCTTGTGCTGGTCCTAGCCATGCACTGCAGGGCTGAGATCTTACACTGGCTCTCTCACTGGTGTGAGTGCCAATAATTGCATCAGATCTAATTAATTACATGTTATTGTATCTCTGAATCTGTATTTCTTCATTTATGCTGGAAAGAGGCTCTTGCATTTAAAACAAACAGCTGCTTTGGCTTGAAGGATGAATGTTTAATTCTCAGAGAGGGAACATACAAGTTGTTTCGCCCTTCTTGGTCTCATTCATAGGCCAGAGAGAAAATTAGGGTTACATTTTTTCAGAAGTATCAGACTTACTAAATGCATTGGGACAGAGTGACCCCCCGACAAGTTTGGAGCTCTGCTTGGCTTGGGTGAGTCAGCAAAAAGTGAGATCTTTCATTCCAACCTTCAGGGAGGGGCTTTCACTTCTCCTTTGGTCATGGGACTGATCCTGCTTCTGTTCTTCCTTCCACTTGTTTTGGCTGATTTTTAAAGGACAAAGCCAACTTGAAACCTTGTAATTTCCAAAAATATAAGTTTAAAGTAATTCCTTGAAACACTTGCCATTTACAGCTTTACATCTCGTAATTTTTTTTCCTGGTCCTAAAGAGGTTCAACTCTCCTAGTGCTGGGAGACCTGCATGAGCCAAGAAAGCCAACCAGGCAGGGCAGGCTGGAGCAACCACAAAGGTCTCCCTGCTGCTGAGTGCCCTTCCTCTCCTGGCTGCCCTCTGTGTGCTGCTGCTGCACCAGGGAGGGTGTGCGATAACTGTCAGCATTCCCAGTGAAAAAAAGATATTTTTTTTCCTGAATCTCAGAGTTTCAAAGAGAGCTAACATCAAAAAACCTGCTCAGTACAGTAATTTAAGCTTGAATGTATCCTTTGAACTTCTCTGCATGTTTGTCTTCCGATAAAATGGCAGAAGCCTGCCATGTATGCATTTGGTGTGATTAAAAGCTCGTTGGAGCAGTTTTGGCAGAGGGGCTGGGAGAATGCTGCTCAGGCAGCATTTGACATGCCATGCATGTTTTGCCAATGTCTTGAAGGTGATTGGGAGGAGGGAGAAGTGGTAAACATCATTTGCTTCCAGTTCAAGCATCTTTGCCCTTGAAGAAACCCAGCCAAAAATCACCCCAACTAGGGAAATGTGGATACAAAATCAAGTAGGAGATTTGATTTCATTTGTCAGATTAATTATTTTATCCCTTTCCCACTCAAAGCAGGGAAATCTGCTTAATTATGTCCTTAAGAGCATAAAGCTGTGATAGCTCAGATGCTTTTTGACAGCATATTACAGTGCACAGCCTTGCAGATTTCAGTACACAGAGGGACTGTAGACTCTAAAGGGATTTTTGGTAGCCACTACGCTGTTGTTTTTCACCAGACAGTTTCTACTGTCCAGTTCAATTGACCTTCAGATGTCTCAAGAGCTTTCATTTCTTCCCTTCGAACACATGCTGGTCAAGTCTCAGAGGTACAGACACAATAGGGATGAGCTATCTTACTGAAGTTTTTTTGGTCACCCTTGGAATATGTTGTAATAGCTTTGCTACCATTTCAAAATGATTCAAATATCCAAATTGGACCACCGTTGTTCCCAAGGTCTCCACTGCTGAAACAGGCAAAGGCAAAAACCTGTCTGAGCCTGCCACTGTCACTGGTGCAATGGATATGCAGTCAGAGAGGAAACTGGAGCTCAGCTGTGCCTTGTGTTCTCAGAGTCCATCATCCATTCATCCATCACCACAACAGAAAGGCTTTGAACCTTGATAAATTCTAGGGATTAATTAATTGTGCACTTCAAACCCATGGAAGCTGGCATGTTACCTTCATAGTATAAAATTCAATGTCCTCCCAGCTTCTGCAGCAATAAAAACAAAGAACCAGCCTGGCTTAGCCTGGAACATGCTGGAGAGCCACATGGAAAATGGAAGGTCACATTTAAGGTAGAACTAGCAGCAGGTGTGGAAAGAAACACAAATTACAGTGGGCAGAAACTCAAGGAAGAGCATAATATTTTGGCCCATTTTGCTTTGCAAAATAACCATGGTGCTGCACAGGATATACATGAACAGATGTGCTCCAAGATCCCTTGATCCACAGCCAAGTCCCGCTTTGGATATGGACACAGGACTCCCAGCTCAGTCCATGGGACTCAGCCATGTGTATCTGAGCATGGAGGTACCCTCAGGTGCACAGAGTTAAAGCACACTTGACCTTTGGAGGGTTCCTCTCCTGTGCTCTGCTGGGCTGGACCTCACCATCTGCATCTCCTGAGTCAAGCCGCTTCCTCCGTTACTCGCTGACGTGCTGAGATGCTGTCGCCAGTGCTTGCTTAAATGCCACTGCCTCCACTTTCTCTGAACTTCCAGCTGAACCTAGGTAGAAAGGTCACAAAATACTTAGTTCAGCTAGTTTGTGTTGGAGCCCTGCACTGCAGAGAGCAGCGTAACAGGAAAATGAGAGTGGGTTACCTTTGCCAAGGTTTGGGCTTATTTATTTAAAACGCTGTTTAAGGGGTTGAGGTAGGGCCTGTTTCTTGACACTTCTAGTGATACTGTTGTTGCAGCCACACAACTTTCTAATTAATTGCAGGTGAAATTGTTCACAGAATGTAGCTGGCCTTAGGAAGGATTTGGTTTAGATTTTCCCAGAATTTTAATTTTAGATATAAAACCAGGACATCTTGGCACTCCAAGGTAAAAGAAATGCAGATTTTCTTTTCAAAACAATTTTTTCTGAACCCTGTTGAAAGATCAGTCGGAGTGTTTCAAAACCCTCCTTTATTTCAAAGTGACTTTTTCTTAGGCACTGGCTTGCTTTTTTTCCCCCTTCCAATTAGCTCTAGATCTTCCATGTTTGTATGTTTCCCCCACCTCTACCAGCAGTAGAATTTCAGAGTGCAAGTTCTAGCCCAGAAGCCTGGGATTTGTCAGGATTTGTCATGCAACTATAAAGGAAACGATCCCTCTACCAAAAGCTTTACCTTATAAGAATCCTAATAAACTTGGACTGGGTATAGCTTTTGATAAATTCCTTCCTAAGGATTGAGTAAATAAAGCAGCCATGGATGGGGTGGCAGATAATGGTATCATATGTCAGAACCAGTGGGCTGTCAGTGTGACTGTGTGAGGGATGGTGCTCCCACCCTCAGTTCCCAGACAGTAATAATGTTATCTGATTTATGAAAGGGTTGCAGTAGTTGAGAGGCGAAGTTTGTATCTGGCATACAATTACCTAGGCTTGCCTGGTCTAGGAGGAATTTCAAGAGTGATGTTAGGTAGCTGGGAAGAAAACCCTCAGACAAAAGTGTAATTCATTGGGGGATGTATCCCACTGATTAACGAGGCATGCTTCAGCAATAAAAAAGAATGTTATACACATGAAACTCACCTCACCATTAAGAAAACAATAAAGCACAGCCACAACAAAGCCCTAAAAGATAAAAGAACCGTGGTCACAGGATTGCAGTTTCAGCTTTTGAATGGGGATGAGGCATCTCAAGGGAAATCAGACAGCTTGGCTTTGCCATTGGAAACTCAAGTCATTGCAGAGTTATATGTTCTACCTCTTTTTCTTATTTTAAAGAAATAATAGCTTGTCAAATATTACCTGGAATGATCCAAGAGCCAATTCAAAAAACAGCTGAATTTCCATTGTACCGCTGCTTGCATCCTCAGGGAAAAAAGCAAAGATGATATAGTGGACTCCAAAGAGAGGGATGAGGAGGAGTGTTGACTTTGCAAGTCTCCTGAGAATGAAAACAGGGGGAAAAGCTGGTGTAGAAGGAGCAAGAGATGCTCAGGTGACTTTGAATGTCTTATAAGGGATGTAAGGGACATACTTGTATTGGTTGAAATCACTGCTCCGTTTCTCAGGGGAGCTGAGCTTCCTCATCAGGATTCTTAAAATGTTGACAAAGAGAATGAAATTAATCTGAAACAAATGAACAAACAAAAACAAAGTAAGAATGCAAAAGCAACCCACCAAACAACAAACCCATTATCCACTTGTGTAACTGGCAGGTATCAGCAGAGCCACTCTGGGGGATTTGGACCGAGCAGAAGGAATAGAGGGGTTGAGTCTGGCCTGCCTGTGTCCATGTTCCCATCCCAGTCTCTGTTACTGCTTGGCCACCCTGGGCTTGGATGCTGGCTGCTTTCCCTGCTGGTTTGCTGCAGCTTTAGTCATGGAGATGGTCAGGGCTTGTTATCCAGGCAAATCACCAGGGGGCAGGGAAACCAGGAGCATCGGTTTGGTTCCCTCTGGCTGGGGCTCTGACAGCCTCTGCACAGTCTGGTCCCACTTTGGGTGCCAGCAAAGGGGCAGCACTGGAGCTATCACCTGCTAACTGGGACTGCAAGTGCTCTTTGTTCCCTGCTAAAAACACCAAGTGTGGTTTGGGATCACGAGGCAGAGTAGTTAAAAGTGGGGAGAGGAGAGAGTCGACACTAGAGCTCTTCCTTTTGCATTTTCCCCCTCTGGAAGGGTGGATATCAGATAAAAATGCTGATCTGTTCAGTTTGGATGCAGATGAGGCAATAGCTGTTTCTGCTCGTTTGACCCTCAGGCAAAAGAGTGGGAGTTGCAGGGGAGGTAGAACCGCCTGAGCGTGTCTGTCTGTCTGTCTGTCCCGCGGCCAGCGCGTCGCACCCCGTGGGGAGCGATCTGGGGCTGATCTGCCCTTGGTACCCCTCCTGCAGCACCCTGCTCCGTGGCTGGCCCTTAACCCTTCCCTGAGCCGGGAAGCGCCATTGCAGAGGTGCATCCGCTCCGTGGTGGGTCCAGCGTGCCTGGGGGCATGGCAGCAGGGCTCGGGGGTGTGGGTCTCCCTGAAAGAACCGGGTCTCCTGGAGATGGGACAGACACAGCAAGTCCCTGAGTTCTTTAAAGTTACTGGATGGAAAAGGAGCAGCTGTGGCCGCTGAGGGAGTCTGGACAGGGCTGGAAGTTTGGGGAAGCTGGGGAGGTAGGAGGAAAGGAGTAGAGCTGGGGGGAGCATGAAGGCAAGAAATATTTCAGGGGTGGTGGGGAGCAAAGGGGGTTCAGGTCTGGGTATGTTGGGATTTTTAACCCATTAGGCCAGGGAGGAGCCGTGTAGGCTGAGCAGGACTTTTCACGGATAAAAGCCACAGGGGAAGGGGCAGCTTTGGGATTCCTGCCTGGAGGAATTGCCCGCGGGCAGCGCAGGAATGAGCGAGAGCCTGGGAGCACAAAGGTGTTTATCGGTGCTGATTTTCTGCCCTTTCAACTGCTGAAGGCTGTGAGGAATACAGAGATTAGATCTGGGTTTTTAAGATCTGGCTGTTTGTTTGGTCATGGGCTTGAGTAAAGCCTCTTTTGAGGAAAACCTGCAGAGTCATGCAGGCGGCTTCTGCCTTCAGTAGCTAAACAAGGCAGGATCAGCATTCTGAGGACACTTGGAAGGCGATAGCGGGTGGGGGCCGCCAAAAGATAAACTGAGATTGTGCTTTTTGTCTTGCCTGGGTCTCGTTGGCTTTTATATATTGCTGAGTGGCTCCTAGCATGAGTGTTGTTTCATAAAGAAAAATAAATGCCATGATCTCGGTAAGTTGATCCCAAATCACTTGTGCGGTCTGCTGCTTGTCTTGTGGGGATGCAGGATTGCTCACTGGTCAACAGGAGCAGAACTTTAACCCACCATCTCTGCTGCCCGGGTTTCTGAGAAGTGTGCAAATGTTGCAGTTTGTGTTTTGCAAACAAAATGGTTCTTACTGGAAACGTGAAACTGAAAACCTCAACCAGCCCTTGGGGTTTCGCTTGGAGTGTCAGTAGGTTACTTGAGAATAACCAGCAGTTCACATTTCTGGGCTAGGGTTTCAGACAGGTCACCGCAGCGTGGTCTGACCCAGAGCATCTTCATCGGGCAGAGCAACTATCCCAAGCAGCAGCTCCAGCCCCCTGGTACCTAAGGCTCTGAAGGAGAGTACCAGCAAATGCTCAAAACACAGGTGCTGACTATTATACACACCAAACTGTTCTTGTCATCACTGCTGCCTTGCACTGAGCAGGCTCTACACTGAGTTTCAATGCCTGTGCCTTAATTCACTGAGCAGTGCCTCAGTGCTGTCCACTAATACATGGTGCGTGCAGCCTGTGAACTGTTCTCATTCCTGAAAACAAAAGCCAGTGGTCATGTAAAGCAAGTTGGTTTTGGCTTTGCTGAGAGAGGCATTGACCAGCAGACACAAAAGTAATTGTACTGAAATGTACAGCCGTTCATTTCTCCTCCGGAGCTTTCCTTGAAACAGTCCAAAACAAGCTTCCACAAAACAGCCAAGTTCATGTGAAATCAACAGGATGTGGAAACCTGATCTTCAGGCACTCGCTTCTTGGGAGGACACTAGCTTTTCTTGTGAACTTAGCTTTGGGGCATTAGTTACTGACTAAGTCCTGCTGAGCACAAGTTGCTTAAGCAGTAACTCATGGGTCACACCAGTTCAGACACATGCCTAAGATCAGTTCATTAACACGCTTCTAAAGCATGTTGAGTGGATGAGCTCTGACTTCACAGTATTTGAAAATACAGTTTGAATCTGCTTGTCTCAGAAAAGACTTACAAATATAGACACAACTATGGGGCCTCTAATGATCCACCAGGTATTGGCATCAGTGTTAATGTCCCAACACCTGTAAAAAATAGAAGGTGCAGTCAGTTATCAAAACATTGGTATCTTTTCAAACAGGTTTAGTCTGTTTCGCACCATACATAGGCCCCGATTCTCTTTTTTACAAAACTATTTTCCTGTTCTCACTGAGTGGTACAACGTGTCTGACAGAAAACTGCCCACCTGCACTGGACAGAAACAAGTCCTTCCCTTAAAGTTCAAACACTGTTCAAAGTTTTGAAAGGGAGGAGAAAGAAACAAAGTTTCACTGTTCAGAAAGTTAGACACAGATACTGAAAATGTGTGGTCAGAATTCATACCTGAAGGCTACCTCCTACCCTTGAAAATGCTCAAATGGAATTGGAAGCTTTTTCTCATGTTGCTCAGCTGTACCTCTACTCACACCCACACTAGGATCCAGGCTCCCACCACAGCAGGATGTTGATTGATTTACTTGCTCCCAGCAATTAGAAATGAGCAGGACCCCATGGAACAGCCTGCACAGGGGCTGCATGCTCCCCCTGGCATGCCAGCTTCCCCCACTCCACACCACTTACCCAACATTTTCATGGAGCTGCCGGGCAGTCGCCCATGCAGCCACAAACACCGTTGGGGCACCTGCAATTGGAAAAAGCAGTTACTGCTTCACAAGTCCATGCCAAAGGCAGAAAAAACCCAGTTGTCCTCACTGAAGGGAGAACCAGTACCCCATCCGAGGGCGATGAACCACCAGAGGAACTTCCTTTCCGAGAAGAAGGAAATCACCAGGAGAGTGTGAAGGTAGAGTCCTTCCACGAGGAGCCAGCTGTAGTTAGACATGATGCAATACTGGAAGAAGACCATGGTGAGCTTACAGCCAGCCTGAGGAAAGAGAGGATAATTAGCTCCTGCCTGGGTTAGTTCCTACCTTCTAGCAGAGACAGCGAGCTGTAAATTAATCTTGGCAAATAGAGATTTTATGGCAATTAGGGGACTAAATGGGTGTCCTCAAGACCGGGGTTCACATGACAAGAAAGCAGAGCTGGCACTCCTAAATGCATTAATCAACTGCCTCACTAGAAGAACTGAACGTGTCATGGACACTTGGATTCCGGTTACTGTCTCAGGGGAATTTCACTATTACTACCTTCCTAGTACCAGTATCACAAATATCACCTTAGAGAAGCATCTGAATGTATTGTCAATCCTTTTATTCCCAAGAAAAGCAGCTGATAAAGACAAGCTAAAATGTTTTCAAAATGTTATTTTTCTGCAACAAATATCCACGAAAACCAGTGGGATAAAACAAAACAAGCCTATTTTTGTTCCTCTCCCTAATTCTTATATTTTAGTTTAAAGCAGTGACCATCATCTCCAGTGTTGCTCACCCCTCCTCACACCCAAATTTTCGAAATAGTTTGCTGCCAATAAAAAGAAAAAGGCAAAAAACATTTCAAAATTTGGAATGTCCATACTGTCTGGGTAGAAGCCTTTATCTTACTATCAGGCCTCATGCTGCAGTGTAAATCAGCAATATTTAATGTGTTCTCAGAGAAGGGGCAGAGCACACCTCTCTTCTCCCATAACCCCTCATGATGAACATAAAGCTGGGATGGAGATTTCCTTCCCTGTACTCTAAATCCTGCTAGGATCCTGCTGGGAAATTGAGGGGTGGAGCAAGCTGGTGAGCAGAGGGTTACCGTGTATGCCCCACAGTAATTTGTGTCCTCAGAGGAAAACAAGACAGCATCCTTGATGAAGTTGGATGAGGCTCGCAAAATGAATGACGTGAAGAGATGCATGTGGATGTAGTTCCTTGTGCAGCGAAGCCTTCTGCAAAAAAAAAAGAGAGAGATCCAATGAAGTGACATTCCTCACCAACGCAAGGAACCCGTGGCTGCAAACAACAGGTTCCAATCCTTAGTAGGAATAAACGGACAAATGAAGAACAGTATAGTTCTGTCTGTGAAAGGAAGACTAATGCATTTCCCAAAAGGGTTATCCTAGAGGAGACCTTAAAAAGCTACAGTCATATCTGCTCCACTCAGGTACTAAAACAAGCTGAATGTTGCCAGGAAAATTGTGATTTCATGCCAATATGCTTGTTCTAGCATCCCTCCCTCCTTTCTGTAGTAACATGAACCCAAGGTGTTTATTCACACCTGGATGAATTTATTTATTCTGCCAGCACAGTGCACTTGTGCCTGCAGTGTTTTCTGTATTGAATCTTCACATAGTCTGTGTCTAGAGGCTGTGCAGCCTAATAGAAATTTGCAAAGTAGTTGGGTTTCCTTTTGCCCAGAGGTGCCGCCCTGACATTTACTGTAAGGGAAATTAATTTCACTGAATAAGCAGCACAGTACAAATTCCAGGTTACAGGGATGAGTGAAGATAAGCTGCATGTCAGATTGCTAATAGAAACCTGAAACACTTTACCACAAGTCAGTGCAGAGGCACTTAGAACAAAGTTTTAGCCACAGTCTCAAGTGGGGAAAAGAGCAGCAGGGGGAAAGACACTCTGCCCCAGGGACACTGAAATAATGGGAGTTGGTGCAAATGTCATTTGCAACATGCATCCAGCTTGGATTTGGAAAGAAAAGGAGAGCATAATATAATGGGAGCACATTTTCTGGGAGACCAGGTACAGAGATAAATTTTGTCACTGATTTCTGTAAAGGTTTTCAGATATACTTCAATTCTTGTCTTGCCCAGAAAGTCAATAGAAGGGTTTCTATCAGCTGAGATGACCAGAAGTCCTGACCAAACACAAACCAGAGATGCTTCTCCTCACCTAAAGGAGGCCAGGACCACCAAGGCTATCATCAGCGTCACAAGGGAGGTGCAGTATCCGATGGTGTACATGGTCTTCAGGGTCATGAAATAGGAACGCTGCAGGGGAACATATAATCACATCTTTACCTTGCCTGCCTGGTAGAGATCAGCCCATACCAAATGAAGGATCCCTCCTCCTATTTAATGAATACATTTTCTTGTAAAATCAGCTGCTGAAATTTCACCCCGAGCAACCGCTTGCAGGAAGTATTCATGGTGAAAACCACCAATAGCAATAACCCCACCTGGGTTAAATCACAACATCAATCAGTCTCTCTGAAAAGTGTTTCTCCCCAGGGCCCCAGAGCAGCAGATCTGTGGTCATGGGCACTCAGACTCACTCTGGCCTCGTTGGTTGTGTCGTTGACATTGTAGCCACAAGCAATGTCAGGTCTCGGGTACGGCTCTGACCAGCCCTCACTTGTACAGTTTCGGTACACAAAACCTGTGTGGTAGCAATAAAAAAAGACAGAATGGGGTATGACCATTTCCAGTTTTATCTTTGTTGGCCTCTGGGTTCAGTCACCATGTGCGGGTGCTCCAAGAGCCAGGAGAGTGTGTTGCCCCAGGCAGTGCACTCTGCATAGCTGAAGGCAAAATGCAGCTGAGCTGATTCTGTTGATACTTGCCCAGTGTATTTGTGTGGGTCATAATATTGTTTGCCCACTCAGGGATGACTGTGATGGATGTGTTTTTATTAATTGCAACATAAATAATACTGCTCGGTACATCTGGTGTTTCTTGGCCACTATTCCAAGATCAGCAAACACATGTCTTGCTCAGCCACAGATCCAAGCTCCATGCAAACCTGATACTCTGCTGAATGCTCCCACCTCCTTACTGTGGTTTGTCATGCTCCAAATAGAACACAAAACTGTAGATGGTCACAGATTTTCAGTAAGATTTAAATGAATACTGAAAGTCTTTTCCCCACACTGGGCATTATTTTACACAGTTGATTTCCTTGCTTTCTTGCAAATTAAAGGTTAGGAAGAAATTCTCCTCACTTAAGCTCAACTTCTGGAAAGCAGAGTACTTTGGTCCAACTGTGTCCCTTGGGGCTGTCTTCAGAGAAAAATAGACATTTGCAAAATTCAACTCATTTTTCGAACTGGTATCCACAGAGGGCAGTTTGTCTGGCCCTTTTCTGCTGGGATGTCTGACTTTTAGACTCCTAATGCTGAGTGAGATGAATGCCCAGCAAGCTGCACATGGCTGAATAGGACGGTTTTGAACTTGTCCACCTTAATGTTTGGCTCTAAAGTGGAAGTGGGAAGTCCTGTCCAACACCACTTACAATGTCATTGGAAGACAGTGGCCCTAGCAGGCCTGTTTGTTATGTGCTGAAGAGAAACTTTTACAAAGAAGTAAAACAGCTTCCCTCTGTCCTAATCACATTGATCTGCCTGGTAAGAATCATACTCCAGAAACATGGAGTGAAATCCTGGCTTTGTGGCAGTGATGGCAATGCTAGCACATATTTAAAGGGGATGTGAAACCAGCAGTCCTTCTTAGTACAAGCCTTGCCAGAGGGCACCATAAAAGTCCATTTTTTCCCCACACATTTAGCCATGAGGACTTTAGGGTGTCTGGCTCTTGCAAAACATCCCTGCAGTGCTGAGGGAACTAGGGAGATGCATATCCAACAGTGTTTGGCAATGGTTTATCCTCTTTGAAGCCCTGCTGGAATTGTCAGGACAGAGTCAGGGCTCCTGCTACCTCTGGGCTAATGCTGGTGACCTGACAGCATGTCTGCACTTGATTTGAACTCACCTCTGTAAACCTGCAAGGCACAGCAAACAGGCTTAGAACCCTGAGTGGAAAGAGCTCTGGGTGTGTCCTTATCAGACTATTATTCTGATGCTTTTTTGAACACCTTGTTCCAGCTTAGCATCTTTGAAAGGGCAAGGCTTGCTTTATAAGCCAGGGTTTTTATGTTTTGCTGCAGTGCAGCAACAACAGGAAAGTAGCAGCTCTCCCAAAAGGTTCTCCCCCAGCCTGTCTTGGCACCCAGCAAGGGGGTGGTGTGGTGGCAGATTCTCTACTTCAGCGTGAGCAAAGCACTGTGCTTGTAAACATGCCTGTGACTGTTTTGTGCTCGAGGCTGTCAAAGCAGATCAGACAAGAGGAGGTGAAGTTCTCTGTTGGTGTGCACATGCTATTGCATTACATGCAAAGCACAGGAGATTGTGCCAGGCACATCCTATGGATGGGCAAGAGGAAAATGTTAACAATGCTCCTGAGCTATGGGTGACACACACACTGGGGAAACTGCAGCATGTGCTGAAACCCCACTCAGAGCAGACTGGGAGTCTGCAGTTTGTCTAAGGGTTTGGCTTGGTGTTTACTGGTACTGGTACTTTGGAATTGCCTAGGCAAGAAGGAACTCTGGCTAAAGGGATGGCTGTGGAACTGAGGCCATCCGGTGTGGCCTTTGCCTCTGAATCCTCACTATTTTCACACCTTCTTTCATTCCTTGCCTAAGACACCATGCTCAGTTCTGTTACTTGGTTCCTGATAATTTTGTTTCTTTGGTCTGCTATGTAGAAAGGCACCATTCAGTCTGGGCTGCAAATCCAAGTCTAGAAGTGAGCACAGAGACCAGGGTTTGGGCAGAGCTCAGAGCCATCCATGTGGATTTACATATGGGCCTTTGGCATTTGTGGCTGCCCATCTGCTTTGTAAGTGGTGAGGAGAGAAAACTTTTGCTTTTCTTTTGAAGCAAACAGATCTTTGTTTTTCTTTTTCAAAATAGTTTTAAACAGGGCAAAGACTGTAGCATTAAATAAACTCTGGAGTCACAAGCCAACCACAGTATAAAACCAAAGAAGAAGGCCGTGAAAATGAGGTTAAACTATTGCTGATTTTGACCCAAAATACCAGATGCAGAGGCTGAAATATGATGCTAATGATGATGGACCAGGTCTTGGGGTTCTGTTTTGAACACTGTCATTCTGATTACTGTTTATCAGCTTCTTGATAAGGAGGGCAACTAAAGTTTAAGCTGCCTACCTCCAAGATAAGGGAGTGAACATCTGAGATGTAATTCTGACCTTTGGATGTACAAATTCCTGCTTTCTTCCCCGGTGAGAAGGCCAGAGGCAGGGAGCAGTTCCCTCTAGTGGCTGGACCAGCAGGGATTTCAGTTCCTGCATTTGAGGGCCGGGATCACTGTGCTGAAGAAGTACAGTGATCCCGGTACAGACAGATGGTTTCTTCAGCGATCTAAGCCTTTGCACAGTTTATCCTTTGGCTTTAAACCAGCTTAAAGGGCTCAAAGGGCAGATAATGTTCGTGTGTACAGAAAGTAGCAAGGTTTTTATTTTAATCTGAGTGGCTCATGTCTGATTTCATTTAAAGAGCACTAAGTGCTTCTCCTTTGAGTTATGTAATCTTTATTAGACAATCTAATACTTTGTCTCCTGTTCCTCCCTTCATAAAATGAATCTGTCTGCTTTTCTGTAAGTACTGGACCTCATTAATCTGTGCCCTATAACTGAAGAATGCAAAACCCTCTTCTCATTTGAATCATTAACTCCCTAAAGAGAAACATAAACACATTTCTTGGGCATTACTGAAAAGCAGAAATGAACAGAAAGCAGGCTTACTTAATAGCTCATGATTATTGTAGTCTACTGGGAGTAAATTTCACTTCATTTCTAGCTTAGATATCCCAGAAAAAAAGGAACAAAAAGCATTGCTTGAGCTCACCTCTGTTTGAGTGAATTGTTTGGTGAGTCATGAAACCTGAATTTCCATGAGATTGTGCCACTTGTATGGATCCTGTCACAGGCAAGAGAGAAATCCCCACTGCAGATTTCCTCTTAATGAAAGCAAAAAAGGGATCTTTTCTGCCTGCCTAGCTGGATGTTTTGCCAAAACTCATGTGAACCTAATGCTGTGTGAAGTTTTGTCCACATCAAGCTCCTCTGGGACCAGCCACTGGCACTAGGAGTTATTAAAAGGGAAAGACAGAAATAAACACAGAACCTTAGTGGAGAAAACCCTTTTCCTTGAGAAACCATGCTAAAAACCTGCTTTTCAGGATAGCATTTAATTCCTGCACTTTTTTTCCATCTGGCTAGAAAAAAAACCAGACACTTAAAAGATCTTGCTACTTTAATTCCAGGCTTTTTCATGTTCACCTTAAAGGGGGAAACAGACCTGCTAAGTAACTATTGTTCTTTTAAAAAAGGAGGGGGAAATATTAATTTCAAGTTCAGACCTGAGTGTGGCGTCTTTGTAAAGAAATAAAAAATAAAGAGCTTAATAAATAAGTGTTTAATAAAAAAAACCTGGGTGAGAAAACCATCATTTTAGGATTACCTTTTTTCCCAGTCAGCATCTGAAAGAATTCAGGGCAGTGAGCATTGACAGTCTGTCCCACAGTGGATGAAGGCCAGCAGCTCATGTTGTCCCACATTCCAGCACATCTGCCTGGGGGGGGCAACAAGGAAATACCATACAGCATCTCCCAGTGACACAACACCATGAAACTTCTTCCAACAATGAAACACTGGGAGACATCTCCAAGCAGCACAACACCAACTAATATCTCCCATGGACCAAGGCAGCTACAGGAACAAAGATGCTCAGTGCTCTGAAAAGCAAGCTGGATGAGACAGAGCAAGTCCTGCTGAGACCTGGATAGGACAGAGCAGGTCCTGATCACTTCAAACCAGCCCCAGCAAGCTCCCAGACTTGTCCCATTCTTGTCATTGATCCCACTGGTCTCTACCAGACACACAAAGCACAAAGCAAAGAATTAGAGTAATTCTGAACTTCAAATCAGACCTTTTGCTACCTAACTGTTTGCTGGTAGCTATTGAATGGCCCTGGAAATATGAAGGAATTCAGATGGGAATTTTAAAACTTATTTTCAGTCTTTCTAAAGCTTTTACTTTGAGTCATCCTAATGTTTTTCTTACATAATCTTTTTGTAAATATGAAAAAATGCAACTAGATGACGCTGCTTGAGCAGGGAGGTTTGACCAGGTGATCCATTGGTCCTTTCCAACTTCACCCATTCTGTGATTCTGTGACTAGGAGTTTAAAAAGCTTCAGAATGATACTTAAACCACAGATCACTTAAAGCACAGACTATTCTAAGGTGCAAGGGACCCACAAAGAGAGTACAACTCTTAAGTGAATGGCCTATTTGGGCATCACACCCACAACCTAGACATTATCAGCACTATGCTCTAACCAGCTGAGCTAATCTTATCATACTGGGGGAAGGATAGAGAGGAACAGCATCAATGTCTTCCTTTGATCACCATAAACACTCCTCTCTTTCACTGTGCTCAGGCTGTGGTGAAGTGAACAATGCCAACAGACCACTCACTGAGCTTGGCTGCCCAGACTCATCCCATTTCAGTTAGGTGCAAGGACTGCTTATTTTAAGGATGGGCTTGTCATGGTTCCCTCTCACAGGCAGGGAGGGAGGGAAACTTTTCCAGCTGCATCCTCAGTTTGACTTCTGGCAGGGCTGGTAGAGATGCATCAGGGAGCTCATGTGGTGGCCAGTGGAGCAGAGTATGATGGTGATCTCTACTTAGACATCTTGCTTAGGTGCTGGAAGCTGGCATGGATTAATTTTGGCCTGAGGTGCTGAGTGTTAGTGGAGAAGACCCACATTTGATCTCTTTGTACCAAAAAGAAACTGCAATCGTACCATTTCTTATTTTGCTCTTCTCTAGGTACAGGCTGAAAGCATTCAGATTGATTCCCTTTTGCCTCCACTCCCTGTCAGTGGTTTTAGCACAGCTTTCTTTGAGGTTTGTGCAACAAAACAGGGGAAAAAAGGCCATTGGGGCGTGTCAGGACCACTCTGTGCCTGCTGTATCCGAACGTGTGCCGCCTGCCCTGCACGCTCCCTGAAAGCTGAGGGGAGGAAGTGCTGACCAAGCACTCTCCTCAAACACTTCATGCTTTATAAGGCCAACCTCCATTAGCCTGACAAAAATATTTACATTTCTAGAAATGTATTGATTTCCTTCTGTGCGACAGTCCTAGTGCCTGAAAATACAGAGCTGTTCACAGCCAGGGTGGCACCTCAGCCCTGGTGTCTTCCCTGTGCCAATGTTTATAAGCCTTGGAAAGGATTTACTTCAAAGCAAAAGTTTAAAGGCAAGCAAAACTTCACCTTGGGTGATATGTATGACTTAATGTGCTGCATTGTTTGGTTTATCGAACCTTCATGCCAACACCACAGGCATAAAACCCCAAAATCAGACAAAAGGCATAGAAAATCCTGGCAAAATTATGATGTTGGGTGCGTTCCATCCAGGAAGAGAAAACAAAAACCAGCTGAGCTATTCCTCCTGTAGGTGGGCTTCTTGCCACTCCTCATAGCTAAACACCGGTGTCTCCCACCCCCAGCTAGATAAAGAGCCTCAGGGTGGAGACAAAGCACAGCAACATCTCCCTCACAGAGCCCGGTGCTCTTTGGGATCTCCCTCAAGCAGCACTCAGAGCATTTTCCCGGCAGCAATACACGCTGTCACCATGATCAGGTGTTCCAGGTCTCCAGTAGCTTCCCTGCCCTGCTCCTTGCTCCCGAGAGAATTTCCTTGTCTTCACTCATGCACTAAAAGGAGCATAACTGTGACTGGGGTTATGTTAATATTACACTGCTCCCTTTCCCAAGCTAATGTTATCGTAAGGGCAGAGTCCCTTTTCCTTTTTACTGCTGGAGGATAAGAAACACTCACTGCTCAGGTACTTGGTGCCTGATTCCCCAGCAATGAATTCCTTTGTTTGTGCCATCTTCACAGAGATGTGAGCACTGCAGGAGAGATGGCATGGTGGGAGCTCATCCCCTGCTTTGTCCTTTTTCCTGCCTGTGCCAGTCAAAGCTTCTGGGGCAGGTGCAGGAAGGATGAGGTGTGGAAAGTGCCCTACACCCTGTGAAGCCACCTTTATTCCTCCCTGCATGACCCACCAAGGGTATGCACTGAATTCCTCAGCTTTCTTTCTCTCTTCTTCAAACTGAAATCCTGGTATGGGATTTTGTCCACATGGACTTCAGGCATGCAGATACCTTAAAGGCTGGAGGTATTTTCAGGTGTGTTAT
Organism: Motacilla alba alba; assembly: GCF_015832195.1. NCBI lineage: Eukaryota > Metazoa > Chordata > Aves > Passeriformes > Motacillidae > Motacilla > Motacilla alba. The sequence goes on from NC_052022.1 coordinate 9,112,749, forward strand.
TTCCCAGAATAGAAGCATTACTCCTTAATTTACCAAGACAACAAACCTCTCTTAGAGTTTGATAGAATTTTAGGTGGAATTACCCCATTTAAAAATTCCAATAAGGAAAGGCCTTGGGTGAGTTTTAAGATGTGGATCCAGTTTAAAATTTGATTAAGCCTCTGCTGAGAAGCTACTATTTGACTGAGATAAAGCAAGACCGTCTGTAAAATGGTATGGCCTGCTAATGCTAGTGCAGATCCACACCTGCACGGTCCTGTGGAGTTTTACTTGCCTGCATCTGCTGTGGAGCTCTGGTGCCAAGGAAGCACAGAGCTGAACATTAGAGCCATATCACAGGATCAAAGCAGAAAAAGAAATAGGCTGACAAACCAACCTGCTCTTTACTGAAGAAAACAAATGATACTGATTTATTCATATCATCAAACTTCTTACATGCAATGAGACAGATCTGCCTTGTGGAGTACCTGGAAGCCTGCCATAAGGTACCCTGTCACTGCCATGTGGCTGTACTGCCCTGAAGCTGTGCTCACACCCATCAGTCTGCAAGGGACAGGGATAAAACAGCAACAGAGAAAAATGTAAGGCATCCTAAGAAACCAGGCAATAGATCTTCCCTCTGAGTTCTGTCCTTGAGCCAGGTCATAGTGAGACGGTTCTGTGTCTCCAACACTCTCTGCTAGAGAGGAAGGCTTTGAAACTAAGAAAACACCTTCACTCTAGCTCCACATGGTAGCCTATCTGTGGCCAGGATAGCCTGCACACAGCACATCTATGGGAGCTCCTTCCCTTCTCATGCTGGCAAGAACCTTGACCATATTACAGTGCACAAAAGTCAGCCAGAATCAGTTCAGTCTGCAAGATGTTGTGAGTGACACAACCCCATCCTTAGTGGTGATGGCTGGTCACACACTAAAAATAGTCACATGTGTTGTCTACACCCAGTGTTCTCTCTGAGATGCTGACCCAGCAGCTGCCTGGGGAAAATAACATGCAGTTCACAGGCAAGGTTTAACAATCTCTTGCACATGACCCCAGTTGCTCAGCTGTGAAAGCAAAGCTGTCTACATGATGAGGACTCAGTACCACAACTTTCCCAGGCCAAAAAGCTCCTTTATATGATGATAAATCCTCACTGAAATTCAAGAACTCTGTTAGGGGACAGTAACTTGGAACAAGGAGGAAGCAATGAGGACCTTCAAGCCACGTGATTTAAATGTTGGCTGCTGGTCTTCATTGATTTTTAAGGTAAATATAGTTGAGTAAATTTGCAGTTGCTGGGGTGTACTTTTTAAATTATCCTTTACCAAGAGGACACGATTGCAATTCGCAAGATTTTGTTGCTGGTGCGTGAGGATTGCAGGATCCTAGTTGTGAGGATTGCAGTCAAGCAACTGGGTTAGAAGGTTCCCACAACTGTTCCTGTCACAGTAAGGTCAAAATCCCACTCTCAAAGCCTTGTAACAGATTTTCTGCTCCTAAAGGAGAGATGTATTTTAAGTGTATACCTCCTATGGGAAGGGATGCCAGGGTATCTGAGTTTGAGGCACCCAGTTCATATCAGAGCAGCTTTTATCATGTGCATTTGTTCAGCCTTTACCTGAGCTCAGGAGCAGACCATTTTCAGTCGTTCTGTTCTTTGCCTCCAGGGAAAGAGTCTCCACACACTTTTCTTCCTCCCTTTTCAGGACACTCAGAAGGTCACAGACAGGTGGAATAGCTTTGATCTACAAAATTTTAAAAGTAGTGGAATCACTTTTCCTCTTAAAACTTATAAAATCTCAACAGAACCTACCCTTTTTATGCCCCTGCAAATCTATCACTTGATTGTGGGCAATATTTCCTTGAAATACGGACAATTTTCCCAGTTAAGTCTGCATTTTTGTAGTAGCAGCAGGCAAGCACAGACTGAGTTTATGTCTTCTCCCTTTTGCTGACATTACTGACATTGAGAAAAATGTGTTATTCTGCTAAATAATGTACATGAACAGGATGCTCTTCCAAAAGACTGCAGAAACATCCAGGACACTGCTGGAGTCTCCTAGAGTAACAGAGAATTAATCACTCACCCATGGCTGTGTTAAACCATGCACCTGGCAGGTCATTTTCCTGGGCACAAGTGATCCAAATATGCCCACTGGTTGCACACCACCCAAGCCTGTTTCCCTGCTGCCATCTGGTAGCTGCAGGAGCCCACCTGAAAGCAGAATCTCACCCAAATTTTCGTGAGAACCTAGATGGTAATTTGTCTTAAGGTCATTTTCATATCTTCCCAGCCTCCTTTCTCACAAAACCATGTGGAAATGTTAATGTTCACTCAATCCTGATGTAGCAATTAAATGTGTGTTTATGTTTTATGCAGCTGGACCAAAATTAGTGAAAAAACTAAACAGCTACAGACCATTAAAATGACAAATATTGAAAATCATTACAAAATTATTTGCAGGACAAGGTCTTAACAGTTACGTTGTTCAGAAAAAAAAGTATTTTTACCCTTTGCAGGGTAAAAGTTATTTTTACCAGCGTCTATTCTTTTTAACACAAGAAACCTGAATATAAGTGGATGTCCATTATAATGAATTAGATAATTTCTTTCTAATGGATAAACCCAAAATCTCTATAAATTCTCACTATGGAACTTTTGTGTATATATATATATATATATAAATGCATATGTATGTATATATATATAAATGCATATGTATGTACATGCACAATGAAGAGATTAGAAGCCAGCCATGAGGCTCTATTAGATGAAAATTATCAGACAGACTTTGTTTATGTTCTTTGTTCAAGAAAGTTAACCCTGCAGCATCACATTACTGCTCAACCTAATAAATCATGTAGGATTGCTGATCACTTTCAGATTAGATTTGGGAGAAAGAACAATCCCTGAAAACCTTGTAATGAGAACTATTACTTTTCTACAATTAAATTTTAGCATACCAGACATTAGAGACCATATTCCCACTATTTTGGCTGGAAATTTTTTGAGTATTGTATTTCTGAACAAAGTTTGATCTTTTCAGCAGTGTATCATACCTCATCTAATTGGTCTGGCATGTAAACTTATGTTTAACTTCAGCATCCTCCTCCCTTGTCTTTGTGTGTTATGAAATAAATGAATCAGAAATCATCTGGTTTTGTACAATGTAATAAATTTTCTGGAATCACATATGCAAAGACTTTATATGAAACAAACTCTCTTCTGATGCCAGGATTTGAATGCTGAGCATTTGAAGTGGCCAACATAACCAGTCTGGGTTGTTAAGATGATACTGAACATATGTAAAAGTAAATGCTAGGAATCATGTTAACAATGATCTCAGAAATAGGGAAATACTCCATCTTAAAAAAGCCTCTACATTGTCTGGGCACTGTTTTCCTTTAAGAAATGTGGGTCCTAAGAAAGTTTTTGTTTTAGAAAGATTTAAATTCTGTGTTATTTCTTTATGGCTAGAGTGAGGCCACACACTTTAATCACACACAGTTGTGAAGATGACTCTGATGATCTGATACAGCACTACTTTCTTACACTAAATGTGTTGTTCAAGCAGGAGTACAGCATAGGTAGTTCCTTACAATTACTGTTTTACCCCACAAAGTGATGTCCACCCTATTCTTCTAATCAGCTGGATACCCCTTCCTGCAAATAGATGTGCAACTAACAGGATTTTAAGCCCAGGGAAAGCAGAGAGCTTCCAGGTGTGGGTTTATAGGCCTTGTTTTCCACCAACCCTGTCCCTGAGCCAGTCTGTGCCAACACAGGCATCCGACAGAGCAGGCTGGGTGCGAGCTCTCGGATGTTTGCGGAGCGATGCGAAATCCGCTTCCCATGGCGCGGCCGGATGACCCCACTCTGCCACCAGCTGTGCTCAGTCTCACTCGTGTTTACCATCCACAAGTGGGAGCAAACAGCCTGTCCCTGCTGCCTGAGAGCAAGGAGGAAAAGGGGCTCCTCTACGTGCTGTTTCTATGTCTCTTCCTAAACAGTTCCTCAAAACAGTTGTGATCTCCTTGACACTTCACCAGCTACTAAAAGGATGATTAACTCTATCCCAACTGAAACCAGGACAGACTCTTCATATTTTGTTTTAAGACGAGAAACTAATTCCATTCCAAAAAGAGATAACTGTGATAAATAAATCTCAAGAACGGGCAAAAAGCTGCAATATTGATAGCAACAGTCAACACAGTTTTTAAAGAGTGAAATGAATGGATCTAAACATTACCCAGAATTCACAGCGATTTCATTTTAAAATTAGTGGGTTTAGTGTAATGAGAGGATTTAAGGAGCAAAAGATGCCTGGAAAATCAAAACAGGTACTTTGAAAGATTAGAAGAACCAATAAAAATAGGTGCTCTTGGGGACACCCTGAGCAATAACATCTATTTGCAGAGTCCTTTAGGTAGTACTAAGAAAAAGAAACCAAAATTATAAGAAAACAATTACAGTCACATTTTTTATTGCAGAAGATGACCAAAAGACAAAAGGTTTGATGATTGCATTCACTCTGCAATAAAATGTCTAGGCAGAGCTCAGGTTTTCTCACAGTCGGAGCTAAATTCCCTACTGGGACAAATAAATTGATTTTTCCATTTGTTGCAATGAAACAGTGATTTGATCCCTTCCTAACTTCTCACACCCAAGGTAGACATATTTCACCCCTTGTCTTATATGCATTCAGAATCTGAATAGCAGCATCTGGAGATCAAAGCCCAGGTTCTACTCTCCTTTCTGACTGATCCAAGCACCTGGAGCTCAGCAGTGACAATCTGCCACATACATCTCAGTAAAGTGATAAAGCTAAAAAAAAGAAGACAAACTTTGTGGTATAAACATCGCTTCACATTCCTTCAATCTGAATCCAGGAAGGCACTGCTAGACATGGGCATTGCCCCTTGAGGGGTTGATTGCTGGTGTAAATCGGTAAAGCTCCTCTGAATGGAGTTAAATCTTTTCTCCATCACAGCACCTGCTGTGTTTGTCAAAGTGGGTTAGTAACACTTCTGTCTTTATAAAGGTGGGGAAACTGAGGCATCCAGCATCTAGTCGCCTGGCCACTGTCAATTAGTGCAGGAAGCAGCAGAAGCAAGAAGAAAATTAAAAAATCCCAGGTTCTACACAGATTTTTTTAAACAGAGACACCACAGCTTCATGGAATAGAGGTGCTCAGCATTACTCAGATAACATGTGATTCCATGCAAATGGGAAAAAAATAGATCTGAGCACCTACCGGGACAGCTGAAATGCAGAAGATCACCCAGATGGTCCACATAGTCAGTCACAGTCTGTTTTCTTCATCCCTCATGCATCAGAGGTCAGCAGGCTGTTTGTATGCTCTCCAGGGTGGCTCCTAGCTCTTTTCACTTCATCCTTTTCCCTCCTTGCCTTTTTCCCTTCCCAGCTTTGACCATCCTTAGCCAATGTTTCTCTCCAGCTGCTGAGCTCTAGAGAGCATCAGCAGTGACAGGACCCCCCCGCCTCCCGTCCACCCTGCAACTCTCCTCCTCCTCTGCAGAAGCGCCCTGTCCCAAGAATTACAGCACCTCTCTTGAGCATGTTCCTACTGTTGTCTGCCTCCCTTCCTGGCTATTATTCACTGTAATCGATGGGTGTCGCTGGGCAATGATCTCTCCTCATGCTCCCACGATAAGGGACCGAGCAGGACTCCCCTGTAAGATGTCAGCTCCACAATGGCAGAGGCAAACAATCAAGGGGAAGTACAGCCCTGGAATAAGTGCTCTGCTGAGAAACCGAGTTGGAGGAATGTGCTTCAGGCTGCCTGTACTGCTTCTGCTCTCGATAGCTCTGCACATGCTTCCCACAGGGAGCACACATCCCTGAGAGGCAGAAATCAGGAAGCTGGCAGAGCCTGCTGCAGGTGAGCCAGCTGCCTGCATGTCCCACCAAGCCCAGCTGAGCATAGCTGCCAGAGCCAAAGACAACTTCTAGTCTGGGATAAATAGGGAATCTGCTCTTCCCTTCCAGAGAGGACTCCCTAGATTTCATCTTCTTATCCAGCATCTAAAGAAACAGCCAGTCTGCATTTCATCCAAATGCTATAGGCTGCAAGGTGTCATTGCATTTGGATCCCATTGGTACCTTGTTACTGGGATGTAGATTTCAGACATCCTGTGTTTCCCAAAGATAGTTCCTTGGCAGTCCCCTCACCTGTCAGCAGAGCACTCTTTGTTGCTCCTGATTTTGTTTCTGTGGCAAAACTATTGTAAAGGGGCTGTGTGCTTAGCTGAGTGTGAGCTCCCAGCTGCCAAGGCTGGCACTCCAAACCCTTGCTGGGCACATTCACTTCTAGCACAATACTGAATACAGCTTCAAAAAAGAGCTAAAGTTTGTGCTGTGTACCAGTGCTCAGCTTGTCTCAAAATATCTTTTACCACCTATTCCAATTTGTCATCACCAGACAGGTCAAATTTAATGAAGGGCTGCACAGAATACAGATGTGCTCCAAGTTTACCAGTAAAGTCAATGATTAGGAAAAATACATGGCTAATTGTCTGTGCACTGAAAATCCTGCCATTGGATTAAACAAGTTATCTGCTGAGCAGCACAATGAAGGAATTTGGGTTACCTAGCAAGTGCTGCCCTTTCCATGCCCATCCTGACTCCAGCTCATCTCTACATGTGCTCATGAAGATCACTGAGCTGCAACGCTCCCTCTTTCTCTGTACACCACCCTCATCTCTCCCCACAGTCCCAGAGCAGCAGTCAGGCAAGTGGCAACATTGGCTTAACCCCACACTGGCTCTGTCCTGCTCATCCAGCATACTCACACAGCATCCTTTCCGCCTCAAATGGCAAATGCTTCAGTCTTCCTTGCCCCAGTCCACACTAAACTTGTGGTGATTTTCATTTCTTGAAGACATCTGCTCCCCCACAGAGTTTGGTTGAAAATATCAAAGGGTTAAACAAACTGTTGAGAGGGGGTCTGAGAGGCAGGCAGACAATGGTCACTGTACAGTCTGAAGAAACCACACTGACAATGCTGCATCATCTCAGTGGGGCGCCAAGTCCTTCTCTCTCTTCCTTTGGCTGAAGGAATATTTTATTATTCCATTCATATTGCAGCATCTTCCCCTCAAAGCCAGCACTCTTTCTTGCATTTATGTAATTGAGAGAGCTTTGCTTCTGAATGTACTTTGGAGTGTGGCACTTTTTCCAAAACAGGCCCAGCAGTCTGGAGAGTCAGTGTTGGATTTAAACACCAAGAGTGTGAATTAATATTTTGTAATTCTCCCACTTTATTTGCGTGCAGGCTGAGTGTTTGAAAGAAGATGGATGCAAAATAAAACCTGGGAGATTCTCACCTGTGCAAACCATTGCTTGACTCACAGCAGATGTCAGTCCAGACAGGGAGAGCTGGGAAACCTAACAGCAGCAGCAGACTACAAAGAATTATTACCAAGAATTCACAGAGCCCCAAATGAGATGTTTGTTTAATTAAGCAATAGCTGTATGCATTTGCTTTTATACCTACTATGTATACCCCTTGTAAATTTGTCACAGCTGGAATTTCTTTCAAGTCTGATATCTAAACCAGGAAAGAAACATCTGAATTTGTTCACACCATTTCAAAAGACTTTTCACTTTAACTTCAGGAGTAAATAAAAGAAATTGCTTTGTACTATTCTGATTGTAGGATTGTTTACTTACCAAACACTAACCAACTTTGATTGTAAATATTTATTTATTAATACTTAAAAATTCCATTAGTGCTTGAAACAACTAAATTTTCTCCTCCCTTTGCTAAATAATTAAATTGTTTGCAATGACTTTACTACAGCTTGACAATCAGGCCAAACATTTTTCATCTGACATTTGGAATACAGATACGAAACTGAGGCAAGAATCACCCATTTAAGCCCTGGTTAACATTCTTTATTTATATCAGCCTTCCCAAGGAAATCTGAAGGTTTGTTGGCTGATAATCCACTCTTTTCACCTACCTTTTCCACTCATTTGCTGTTTCCAGGAAACTTTACAGAGTGCTTCTCCAGAGGTGCATCATGTTTAGACCCTCTGATGTGGAAGCAGACATGGTTTTTGGTTTGCACTCAGCTATCACTGTCCAAACAGACTGATGTATATGTGAATTGTGAGGAGAAATATGCTCTATTTTACCTCTATATTAGAAAAACTGAAAGTGAACAATTTTATTCTTTGAATATGTAAGGAAAAAACTCGTTGTGGAAATAATTCTGGCTTTCTGTATTAAGCCTATGTTTAAGACATCATGCCAAGGGTGTAGGAATAGTTTTTTCTAATCGTAAGCAATTACATCTTACTAAGTATGGGAACTATGTTCTGGGATCTGAATTTTATGATCTGAAGCTTTTCTTGCTTATGTTTGTATCCAAAATGAATGTTGCACTACTTTTGGACTCATTTTACCCCTGTGTTAGAAAAACTGAAAATAAATAATTTTATTCTTATCCAGATCACCTGTCTGAAGGGGAAGAGGTAAAAAAATAAAAAGAAAATTTTGCTTTCTTTGCTTTCCCTTCCCTTCTGCTCTGTACAGATTTAGGTAAAAAACCCTCATAATTTATGGGTGGTATGAAAAATACACTGAAGAAAGGTTTCCAGGAGAACTTTCCAAGGGATCGTCCTTTAATGCTGAAAGCAAGACCATAAAAGTGGGGAAAGGTGAGGAAAGGGAAAGAGAAAAAGAAGGTGGTTTGGTTTTTCTTTAAGTAATATTGTAATAAACCTTTCAAAATCTGTTTTAAACCAAGAAACCAAGTAAGAACAATTTAGGTGTTAATAGATGAGGGGTTTTTAAAGGGAAAGAAGTTCCTGTGCTCTCTCTGTGGCCACACTGGAAATACTGAAACGACGCTTACTGGGGAGAAGGAAAAAAAAACAAAACAAAACAAAAAGAAAAAAAAAAGGGGGGGGGGGGGGGGGGCTTTTTTTTACTCTTTTTTTGTACTTTTCGCGGTCAGAGGAGCCGGAGCGCCGCTGTTGGGATCCTGCCCTGCCCGGCCTCGAGTGGTGCGGCCCAGCGCCGCTGCCCCGTTGCCGAGCGACCGCCGCGGGGCCGCCGTGAGGGCAGGGCCGGGCTGTGCCGGGGGACTCCGGGAGGGCTGACAGGGACAGCCGGGCTGTGCCGGGGGACTCCGGGAGGGCTGGCAGAGACAGCCGGGCTGTGCCGGGGCTCCGGGAGGGCTGGCGGGGACAGCCGGGCTGTGCCGGGGCTCCGGGAGGGCTGGCAGGGACAGCCGGGCTGTGCTGGGGCTCCGGGAGGGCTGGCGGGGACAGCCGGGCTGTGCCGGGGGACTCCGGGAGGGCTGACAGGGACAGCCGGGCTGTGCCGGGGGACTCCGGGAGGGCTGGCAGAGACAGCCGGGCTGTGCCGGGGCTCCGGGAGGGCTGACAGGGACAGCCGGGCTGTGCCGGGGGACTCCGGGAGGGCTGACTGGGCCAACCGGGCTGTGCCGGGGCTCTGTGAGGGCTGACAGGGACAACCGGGCTGTGCCGGGACTCCGGGAGGGCTGGCAGGGACAGCCGGGCTGTGCCGGGGCTCCGTGAGGGCTGGCAGGGACAGCCGGGCTGTGCCGGGACTCCGGGAGGGCTGGCAGGGACAGCCGGGCTGTGCCGGGACTCCGGGAGGGCTGGCAGGGACAGCCGGGCTGTGCCGGATCTCTGGGGCTGGGGGCCGTGGCAGCGGCAGGTGCGGGCTGTGAGCACAGCGATGCCTTTTGCAGCCTCTCGCAGCTGTAATGGCTTTGCGCCGCGTCCTTCGGTGCGGTGAGGTGTGCGAGCAGCTCCGAGACACGAGAAGGGATTAGAAAACGCTGGCAAGGAGAAGGGCGGTAACCTGGTCTGAGGGCGTTTGGGGTGAGTTTTGCCCCGGTTTCACAGCTCTGTTGGTGGCTTCACACACACACGCCAAGTCTCAAAAGACACATCTGTCGTGGAAAATTTAAGAACATCAGGTATTCCGACATTCCAGGACCTTAAGGATTTGTCCTGTATTAGCCCTTTGAGCAACACGCAGTGTGTTATTGAAGTTGGTGAGCCATGATGGCACCATCACTGTAAATTACTGAAAAGGTTATACCAGGAATCCTTTGAGGAGACTTATGTCTGCCTACACCTTTTCCAACCTTGCATTCCTGATGCGGAATGCTGACCAGGAGAAAGAGGGTGGCGGTGGTATAAATTAAAGTTGAAGTACACGAGTGGAAAAAATGTAAACCTTATCCTTATGTTTAGAAATTTTTTTGCAGTGTTTTTTGTCTGAGTTTGGTCTTGCTTCATCAGAAGAAATTTACTGTTGTGCCCAATAATGCAGCTCCTCTTGCAGGTTTTCTGTTGTGAGTGGAAAATATTATGAAGGCTAGGGTCCTAGCAGCACATTATTTTAAGCTTCTTGCTTATTTATTATTTAATACTGTACAAAACCATAAATCAAACCAGCACTTTATGAGCTTGAAGCACCTCTCAAGTTGTGCTTGAAAGATCTAAAGCAGACTGGAAAATCGGACAAATACCAGAGATGAGACCATAAAATGTAATGGGGGAGGTGGAGTAATGATTCAGCTTTGAAACTGTTGAGTGCCGCCTGCTTGAGGGCTGAAAATCCCAGCATGGCTTTTGAATTCAGTATTTGTTCCAAAAGCATTGTGTCTTTGTCTCCATGCAGTTCTTCAGTTCATACAAGAGCCAAGGGCTCTGTGTGCTCTACTTATGAAGATAATTTCTGGTGGATGGATCATGCCTGGTGTCTTTATTATGTAAAATTTGCACTTGTCATTAGAGAAGTTTATGTTCGGATAATTCTGCATACTTAACACAGGATCTGTAATGCCCGTGGCTTTCTGTGTTTACAGTTATCTTCACTGAACAAATGACCCAGATGATGCTATCCAAACGAAATGTTCAAATGCCAGATTTCTTATCCCTCATATTAATATTTAAAAATTAAAAATTAATCTGCAACTTAACTACTCAAACACCCAGGAGAGATTGAAAGAACATGTCTGCAGAAATCAGTTCAGATAGTGGAATTAACAGAACCTGCTCCCTTCCTCTCTGCTGGGGGACATGGAGGAAGACAGGGCTGTTATACACAGACCTGAAAGGCAAATGTCCCCAGCAAGCCTTAGAACAGATGCCCAAGGTGCTAGGCCTTGCAGTGGGAGCAAGCTTTTCTGGAATCCTTCTCTCCTTGTACTTAGCACACACAGAGTCATCTACTTCAGCAGGGAAAACAAGTAGCTCCCTCTCCTACATGTTTTTAGGCAGTTTTAGGCAACAGATAGTACCAGTGTGGAAGAAGATAATTTGATTGTTATATTGTTTTCATTTGACCACAGGCACTGAGGAATTTTAGCGCTGCTGAGAGCCTGTTTCTGTCTTATCATGGACCTGGTTCAGTCAGCCTCCCCAGACATCACAGTCACTCGGGGGTCCTTGAAGAAAGTACCCAGTCTCCTGAGCAGCCTCGTGGAGGAACCTAAAAAAAGACCTGCTGTCCCCAATCACCTGCTGGAATCAAGTAAGTTCCTGCTCTCTGACTGTTCCCAACCTTGTGGCAATTCTAGGACACACTTGGCTGTTGTTTTTTTTTGCAACTCCCATCCTTTTGCTTAAATTGCAGCTTCCTGAGAGCCTAAATCATGGAGGGGTAGTCAGGAAAGAAATAGTGGCTGCGCTGATCCTGGCTGACCCTAAAGTTTTGGGTGGCTTGTTAAAGTCATGATGCCAAGGGATGAACTGGTGGCAGGATCGTGGATCTGCTGGGGTAGTGGATGGCACCAAAACTTTCCATTTATAAATTTATGCCTGCTTAAAAGGAGAAATAATATTTTTTTCCCTTGATAATAAATCAGTATAACATAACTAGACTGCTTCAATGTAAGTACCACTCGTGTGTTTCTGGTCTCTTTTTCTCCCTGTTTTGTGATCTGTAGAGATTTATTCAGAACGTCGGAGGAGCAGGGTTGTACAGGCTGAGCCTGCCGTGTTACACTATGGAGGGTATGAAGTTGGAAAACATCACCAACAGATGCTGGTAAGTACTGGAGCAGGGATCCCCTTGGGGTTCATAAAAGGACAGCAGAATCTGAGTTGACTCCTTGTGGTCATGAGGCCTTTGCCCTGTGGAGTGCTCTAAAAAGCAGCACTTAAATTCAGTGGTCCTGCGGTAACAAAAGAGATGAGTTCCAGGCTGTGAGCATCACCCTTCTTTATACTCACGCTTCCTGTGTCTGCATCAGTGTTTGTGATATGTGACTTGCACATCATGAATGAAGGATTTGGGCTTTAACTCCACAAGAGACTTGCTTTCAAAATGTCCTTGGACTGTCACTGTGTCTGCAAATATGTTCACTGGTGGGAAAGTTTTGAAAGCAGCTCTGGTCTTTTGCCAAGAACAGTTTATTCTGAGAAAGGAAATTCTGTGCATAGAGTTGATTGCCTTTCCTTGTGAATGGTTTGGGTATTTCCTTTTCTACACTCTGCTTTCCCTTTCTGTGCCTTTGTTATTCATGTTTTAAGTGTATTGAGACAGAGGTTGGTAGTTACATTGGGCTAGGTTCTCTGAATGTAATGAAAGTAAACAAATACAGGAGGCTTTGCGGGCTGAACTGTCACTGTCCAAAAGTCTGTTGGTTATACACCAAAACAGAACCATGAAATATTATGTAATTCTTGTTGTTTCAGATGTTCCTAAAAGTGATCAATAAATTGTTTGTTCCAAATAAAATATTTGTTCCTTTTGCACATAAGCAAAACAGCATCAGAATTTGATTCAATAGTACCATCTTAGTAGCAAAACTAACTGTTATTCCTTGGTTAAAAATTGTGACTTGTTTCCAAAAAATAAAAATGCAGGATGTAAGTTTTGCATAATTTTATTTTAAATTCAGAGCATATTTAGAATTATTTCTGCTAAAGTAAAAATTATTACTTCTTGCTATGGAAGGTCTTACAAAAAGTATAGTTGGCATTCTTAACTGACCTCATATTGTAAAGTGTTTTGTGGTTTTTGTTTTGTTCTGCAGAAGCTGATAAATATTTCTACCAATGCAATAAACCTCAACATAATACCACCCCAGACGATATATTTTCAGATCAAATACAACAAAACAGTAAGTGCCAGAAAGTCTTCACTCTGCTGTTTGCATGCAGCACAGGTTTTGTGCCATATAAGCAGCTCTTACATGGCTTCTATCTTGTTTTGGGTCATTTTCTAGCACCGGCTTGTCCCTGGTTTGTCCCTCGTGGTTACTGTTGATTTTTGCCCTGATGAATGGAGGTATTACTATGACTGCATCCGAATTCACTGTGAGGTGAGGATTCATTACAAAACATAGTTAGACTTGTAATGGAATGAAACAAGTGTTAGAGCATGATGATAATGATAAAGGTATAGTTTATCTTCTAGAGACACATAGATTTACTCCCAGTGAGTCTTGATTGGAGTGTTTTACTTAAAGCATTAAAATTGTTCTCTGTAAACATCCCAGAGCAGTAGGCAAGATTATTTGACTTATTCTGCTGTTCTTTGCCAGTAGATCAATCTTTGTGCCACATTGATGTAATGACTTAGCTGAGCAGCTCGGAGGAGCTCTAGAAAGTTGCATAAAATATGGAAAGACAGAAGGATACTGAATGCAGGTTGAATATTAATGTTCTGAGGTACAACACAGTGATAATTTTGAAGATGTTTTATGCCCACTTACTGGCCAACTACTAGAGAAACTTTTTATTTCCATAACAGGCTGAGAAAGTTGGGGCTATTCAGCCTGGGGAAGAGAAGTTTGTATGGAGACCTCATAGCAGCCTTCCAGTATCTGAAAGGGACTACAGGGAAGCTGGAGAGGGACTCTTCATCAGGAACTGTAGTGATAGAACAAGGAGTAATGGATACAAATTGAAAGACAGGAAATTTAGGTTAGATGTAAGGAAGAAATTCTTTACTGTGAGGGTGATGAGACCCTGGAACCGTTGCCCCACCTGGGGCTGTGGATGCCCCAAGCCTGGCAGTGTTCAAGGCCAGGTTGGATAAGGCCTTGGTCAGCCCAGTCTAGGGTGAGGTGTCCCTGCCAATGGCAGGGAGTGTTGGGACTGGATGATCCTAAAGGTTCCTTCCAACCCTTAACATTATATGATTCTATTATTTACTAATTGTAAGATATAAATATTTGCACTCATTTGTTTATTTGCTTGTTTGCAGGGAGATGATACCTTAGTTGTTCCCGTGCATGCTTACCCTGCTGTGAATGTTGTAGAATTTCCATCATTTATAAATCTGTCTGATGTAAAAATTGGTCAGAGGTGAGTTAAGGACAGACATTTGTCCACATTGTGCAAGACATGCCCAAATGCTGAAAAATCCCATTTTCCTCTATTCATACAACATAATGTTCAAAGCCTTGAGAAACTCAGCTACTGTCTGGACTGCAAAATAATTCAGTATATGAACTGTTTCAGGTGCACATTCACTGTAACGTAAATGCTGTGCAAGCTAAGTATATGTGAGGATGGGGCTGGTTATTTTTGCTTGTTGTTTTGAAAAGTATTTAATGAGCTAGACTTCATCTTTTGTCTACTGCATGAATACAGCACTGACTGTTCTCATGAACTAATCAGTAATAGTTGTTAATAGGAACTGAGAAGGGGAAAAGGAGAAGGCAGATTCTGTTTATTAGGGCCTAGTTGTGCAGTATATTTGCTATATTAGTTTTAATTACGGTGATTTATGTTAGTGTAAGCGTTTGAGTGAATTCTAGGAAGTGAAAGTCTTAGCAGGTGGTTTTGTCTTACCTTATGAGTTGATAGTAACTCATGAATTTTACTGAAGCACAGAAAAATGAACAGGAAAGGCACATACAAGAAACATGAACAATTCTGTAATAAAAATGAGCCAGAATTGCAGAATACCATTTGTGTCTTTTTGTTTGTTTGTTTTTCTGATCCCTTTTAGTCTGTTAAACTGCAGTGAATCATAACATTGCAAGTTTTTCACAGGACTGAACAAAACTCCTGATATTCTGGGGCCTCTAGGCATGATGTGATTCTGTTATTTGCTCCATTTTAGTGCTGGAGTATACAGAATTTTCATCTCTCAGAATACAGAGAAGATATTAGAAAGAGAACAAAATATAATTTTAAATAATGAGAATTTTTTTTAGCACAGCAGGGATGCCTGAAAATACTCCTGAGGAAATTTGGAAGAATTACTGAAGACAAAACTTGTGGTTTCAAACCTTAATTTTTACCAGTATTTTTCAGCAGTAAACTATTAAGACGTTTCTAAAAATGAAAGCTTTCTGATATAGCTGATACTTTACAGAACCTGAGAGAATTTGGGCTCAATTCATGGCCCATGAACTCAGTGGAAAAACTGCCTTTTACTTCCATAAATGTAGGATAAAATCAATATTCTACCATCCAGCATTCTCCTTAGGTGCAAAATATCCATCAGGCAACAGGTGGCATGTTTGGCTTGTTTTTAAGGTGCTTTGGTTGCTGTTCAAGCTGCAATATCCCCTAAAACCAATTGCCTGCCCAGTCTGCCATCGCATCTTCTTTGTGAACAAGCCATAGTAAGGAAGAGAAAAAAGAACTTGGCTATTATTGCTTATTTCTTTAGGCATTTTAAAATGTGTTTTCAGAGGAACACTGTGTGTAACATGCATTCTTTGCTAATCAGCAGGACAGGATTTCAGTCAGAGAACTGATAAAAGCCAGAAATAAGCCTGCGTAAATGGATCTTGATTTGCAGGGTGATGAATGGTGGTGCACCAGTGCTTTTGGGTTTCAGTTTGGTCTGTGAAAACACTTGCATGAAAAGGCAAAACAGGTTGAAAAGATGTGTGCTAGTACTCCTCACCCAACCTGCATGAGACATAAAGGGCTAGTCTGAAAATTAGGCCCCAGCACCATTATTTCTACAGTGGTTAAAGTTCAGTCATTCTGATGTGTTGGAGTTTTGAACATTTTCTTTTCTCGTGGTTTTTCATGAGGAGGGCCATGGGAAAAGGCTGATTTCTGGTTCTGTACTCATTGTTGCTCCAGTTTGCATTGTTTGTACTTGCTAGATATTACAGACTGTAAAAATTTGAAGATGGGCATAAATAACCTCCACAAAGTAGTTTAAAAAATTTATATAATCAAATTCTGTATGGGTAGGAGAAAGTAATGTCCAGATTCAAATCAAGATTTAGCTGTTATTTCCTGGGGGGATGAAAGATCTGAAATATTTTGCTATTTTGGAACAGTGAAAAATTTTGATTTTCACATTAATAAGTAACCCACCCCTCTGAATGCAGGTAATTTAGTGCATGGTGTGTATAATACAATTTCCCAGCTTGTAATTGATGAAAATTGTACTTTGATTAACATAATTTTTCCTTTCTCTCTTTTCAGTAAGGAGTATGTTATCCCACTGCAGTGCAGCTGTCCCATAGATTTTGAATTCCACATTGATATTATCCAGCCTCACAGAGCCTTCACTGTCCAGCCGACATTTGGTAGACTGACTTTTTAAAAATTCTAAATGTTAAATCTGTATTTATTAGGTGTAGTTACTTTTGACAGTGCATTCAGTGCTGTACAGAAAAAACCTTTTCCTCAGGCAAAGCTTTTGCAGGTAAATGCTGCCAGTCATTTTCAGCCTCATGGTAAATAGCAATCTTGGCTGTAAGTTTCTTTAGGCAGTGCCCAGCTTTGACAAAATATGAGATGTTCCAAACAGTCCATGTGGCCTTTATTTTCTGAGAAGTATATCCCTGAAATAGGGTATCCCAGTAAAACTTCAGTCAGAAATTTTGGTAGCCTGAAACTGTGCCTGAAGGCCATCTGAAAAGCACTAAAAGGTTTCAGCTCCTACTCAAAGCCATTGTGCTCAGAGTAATCATAGTATCATAGAATCACTTAGGTTGGGAAAGGCCCTGAATGTTTAGAGATCTGAATGGTGATTAAAGTGTTTGAGAAAATAATGGAATAAGTAGTAAGGAAATAAGGTCAAGCAGAGACAGGTAATGCATCAAATCCAGATGAGTCCCCTAGCTTGGAAAAGCTCAGAGGAATATGTTTATAAATGCTTTGCCCATGAAAGTAGAAAGTGCCAAAGACTTAAGACTAGCAGATGCAAGTGCAGAATTTCTACGTATAAACAGGCAGTCATTTTCACAGCAGTATAAAATATTATAGCCCTACTGTCAAATCTCTGTGCTATTGCAAAATATCTTCTATTATCTGGCAGCAAGACATAGTTTTTGAAAGAAAGATTTTCCATGCCTACTGCCATCCATTCAAACAATTAAGTTGTTTAAAAAAAGTAGCCCAGCATGAGTTCCAGTACACTTAAGTGGGCTCATGTTATATGGACTCTTACTGTTTTTCTCCTCTAATCACAGGAATCATTCCAGCCAATGGAAAAGTCAAAGTAACTGTGAAGTATTCCCCACTTGAGTATGGAACAGCACAAATGGCAATGCAGTTACGGATTTCAGAGTTTCACTCAAAACCCTATGTGTGTGTATTCACAGGAACATCAATACCACACGTGGCTCTGATGTATGTGTGACTGACTGGTCTTGGAGTGGTTTTGCACAATTCTAAAAGATATTCCTGTAATAGGATTTCATACAATTTTGCTATGATCTTTTTAAGCATTGGTTTCTTTGGAGACTTACAATGCTCTGAAGTAATTCTACTGTTGATACATGTACCTGCTTTTTTACGCTGTTTGATTAGAACATCCTTAATCTACATGAAATGAAACAAGCAAAATAAATATAATGAGAAGTTACATATCCTTAAAGAAATGTTGAGCATTCTCAGCTTCTGTCATTCCCACACATTATTCTTATTGTTGAGGCCTTGCAAGATGCAGGGGGTTTTGAGCCTTTTGAACTGTACTTAATGTTTTTGTGAAAAAATTGGACTTATATGTAATTTAGAGAATACTTATGAAGGGAATATGTGTCCTTCTGACATCTAGAAAAGAATATTTTGATGAACAACAAAGTCATCCAGAGAAAAAAGCTGTGTCTGGAAAACCTGTGTTGTGGAGAAGAGACCGGTTCAGCCAACTACAGTCAAAGCCTGTTCAAAAACTAAAGGTGTGAAAAGATAATAATTACAAGTACTTTTCTGGGCTGGAAATCTTCCATGTTTCTGTTTCTTCCTATTAATTTATTTCTCATAGGAAATTGAATACCAGAACCTCAGATTCCCCACAGACTTGTCAAATCCGTATGCTGTAGCTACTGTTTTGATTCAGGAACCAGGCAAACTGAAGTTAAAGGACATAAAAGAAGGTAAAGTAATTAAGCAGCATAAACTTGGTCTTAGCATTATCTGTAGCTTGGATGAGGAGCAGAATTGCTGATGTGATGTGACTGTTGTTTCTGTGAGAACTCTCACCTTAGCTTTATGTATTAATGGGTACAGTTATCTTAATGGGTGTTTTTCACAATTAAAAATCCAATCTAGACTGAAGTGTGATATGGCTTTCTGATATTCCTGCAGCCCTGTCCCAAGGCAAAGAAGGGAAAAAAACAAGACAGATGAAGGATGCTGTATTTCAACTAAAAGTAAAACAAAATGTTCAGGAAGAGGAAGCAAATCATCTGAAGTGGTAAGTGTTAGTTAACCATGTTAATTAACCGTCTTAACAAGACTGGGATTTGCTTAACCAAGGCCTCTATGAATGATATATGCAATGTCCACTAGTGCAGAATGCTGCCATTTCACATCCTGATACATTTGGTTTAAGCCTAAATTACTGTTGTTTTATTTAATTTTTTTCTCTTCTGCTAAGAGCAGACTCAGTAGTAATCCACAGTAGTACCTGATGAGGACTTTGATTGCCTTATTGTTCCATTCAAAAAGAAACCTGCTGAAAACCTAGTTTGCCCAACCTTGTTCTCAGGCATCTCATCTGGTGCCCTTAAGGCCAAAGGAAGATTTTGTCATGGCTGTCAATAAATTGAGGCTAAAATGAATAATGGAGTCAGAGCAGAACTACACTTGGAAGTGTTCAAAAAACATGTAGATGTAGTGCTGGTAGATGTAGTGCTGGTAGATGTGGACATAGTTTAGTGAAGTGTTAGGCAGTGTTAGGTTAATGGCTGCACTCGAAGATTTTAGAGAATTTTTCCAACCTTAATGATTTCCTTTTTCTATTGTACAACAACTGGTGCAAAGCAGAGCACAGTTGGATCTTTAAGCACATAATGGTTTCATTTGAAATCCACAGATCATCTCATACACTGAATGTCATGGACACCCAGGCACCTCAGGAAGAGGGGAGTAAGTCTGCTTGCCTTTGAATAAAGCAAACTGTGCATTAAGTTAAGCATTTTTCTTGTCTCCACTGTAAATGCAGGCAAGTTCATAAGGGAAGTGATCCAATCTCTGTGGAGTTTAAAAAAGAGATTATTGAAAGGCGACAAAGGGAAGAAGAACAATACAAGGTTAGCCTTTGGTGTTTTTCTGTAAATTTAAAATCACACTTATACTTTCATATTATGCAGTGCACTGTGAATTATATCAAGCTCTCTACATGTTCAGTTTTTGTTCATTAATCAATGCAAACCTGTGCTAGTTGTGCTTGTTACTGCACTCATATCTTTATTGTGCCTGTGCATCTCTGTTTCAGGGGTGGTTTTATCTTGAAGGTAGACAGAGAGAAGGGTAAGGTATATCCAAAATGCAACAATATTTGCCCAAGGGAGCAGATTTGCACCCAGCCAACCAATCTCGCCAGAGTGCCACATTCCAGCATAATCCTGTCAGCACCTAGGCCACATCCAACATTCTGTTTGTATTGTACCTCTGAGGAGCTGCTGTCCTGAATGGCTCACATTCAAAGAGCTAGATCCAGCCAGTACTCCCACACAGAGCTGTGGGGAGATAATTCATCAGATTGCACATCTTCGTTTTCACCCTTTCTCTCTTTGGTTTCTTCCAGTCACTGCAGACTACAGGTCCCCTTCCACAGAGGTGACAACAGCAATAGGCAATACTTGGTGGCAGGAAATATTTTTCCCAGTGTGACACAGCCCTGAGGGACAGGTGGAGCCTGTCCCTCTTATTCTGCCTCCCGGGTATTCAAGTAGCTTCTGGCATTCCATTGACTTCCACCTGTTTGTGGGAATGAAATAATTTATACATGGCTTGATTCATACACTGAATTAGGCAATATAAAACATTATTATTGTTATTATATTATATATTATATAAACTAAGAAGAAGGAAATGGGTGAAAAAGGATCTAAATTGTGAGATTGATGTATCACTGAATTAGTTGTAGAAGCACGTATTTCCTATCCTGCTGATTTGGCTATGCAAAGCAAACCATGTTTCATTAGGACAGAGATTTGATTTAAAGTCAGACCTGAAAAGACTTTTTTTTTACTTTATTTGACTTGCTTAAGAGTTGCAATAATCACACCCTAAAAGGGAATGAAGTCTGTGTTTCGTTAGACATTTCCAGAGTGTTACATTGTGAGTTTCCCTAATTGTAATGGAGGAAATAATTCACTGGGTGCTTTGTGCTAATGTGATTTTTCTTTAAATTAGCTCCAAAGAGGAGATCCTATCATAGAACAGGAGTTTCAGAGGGGTGAAGTAGAAGTTTCCTTCAGACGTGTTACCCGGCATATTGACCAGGTTTGTTCATGTGTTTTTAGAGCCTTGTATATGCATGCTAAATTATCACCTCCCAAGCTAACAAATAGCCATAGATGTTTGACACTGAATACTTTTCCTCCTGATATTCCTTTTTCTGTGTCAGTGCCTTATTTCCCATTTTACTTTTAGGTAGGGCAAGCACCGTGCTACATGCACAGCCCATCTCCTAATGTTCTGATCTCATATGAGAATCAAGAGGAAATCTGCAGGCCTCAGATTTATATTTCTTGTTTCTGAAAGATCTCTCAAGAGAAGCTTTCTCATGCCTCATTGTAAGGTTATGCATATCACAAGATTTCCAACTTTTACCTGCAGGTCAGATTGACAGGAGCCTTTCTGATACTTAGATTTTTTTGCCCTTGTCTTTGGTGTCTTTCACTCTTCTTTGGGTGTATGCCAGTATTGGAGAAAAGATACCGGTTTTTCTGGGTGCCTGATTTGAGTCCTTACATCTGTTTCAGCTTCATGTCTGTTCAAGATAAAGTGTGTATTTGCTAGAGCCCCTGCTCATTCTCTCTGCTGTCCAAATGGAGTGCACTGCAGTCCTAGTCTGTGTTGTTCATTTGTGTGGATGCAGACCATGCCACACTATCTCTGCATTCTCTGTGCTCCATCTGCAAATACTTGGTGATTACCTCCCATTAAGCCCTGCAGTGAAGGCTTCTGGTTAAATGCCAATGCTGCAAATGTTTTCACTGGACCAATTTCAATATTTAGAAATAACATACAGATTCAGGCCAAAGAATGGCTTGGGATGGAAAAAAGTTCTACCTTATCTAGTTGTAAAAAGGGTTGTCCTTTTTCTTTTCTGTTTCCTTTTTTAAAAATACACTGTGCAGCAACCAAGTGTCCATCCCACATTCGACTTGCTCCATAATGACCCTTGGGACAGCAGAAAGAGGATGTTCAGAAAATTCCAACAAGCAGCATACAAGGTAAAGTGAACAACCAGAATGCAGTATGAGGACATGACACCTGGGAAGCACCATAAAAGAACTTGCAATCTGCATGTGAGGACTGTTCACAGCTAGGTAGGGATTTGGTAGTTTGATAAATATGCCCCTACCTCACCAGGAAATGAGGATCTATCTGGAGTAAGTTCTGTATTCTACTCATCTTTCATATTGCAATTGATACTAAACAAATGCAGATAAATTCAGATATTTTTAAAGTAAAAAATACTTCTGTACAAAAAATATTTGAAAATGCGTGTAGAATACTGCACCCACTTTTGGGCCTCTAGTGGAAGAAAGACTTTAATAAGCTGGAGTGAGTTTTGTGTAGTGCCACCAAGATGTTCAGGGCTTAGAGCACTTACTCTGTAAGGAGACACTTAATCTGGAGAGGGAAAGTAGAGGGAGAGAACAGCACCTTCCAGCTCCTCTGAGGTTACTGGTGATGGAGGATCTTTGCAATGGTGCATGATGGGAGCATGGAAACAACAGGTAGAGATTCAAATAAGAGAGATATAGACCTGGAAACTGAAGGACCAATCAGTAAAATAATTTATTTCATTTGGTTTCAATATTATCTTGCATCACCACTGCTCTTTCCTCAGTAAATCTTAATGTAGCAAGCACTATGGAAATGTCCTGCTCTTCTAGTGTCCAGTTTGGATATTCTTCAATCTATTCATAATACTGAGGTCATGAAATTAAACGCTGTTTTTTATTGCACAGTAAAGAGGTGACCAAATGGCCCCATCTGGTATTAAAACCTAGGATTCTTCATTTTTACCATGTAGGGTATGGGCAAAAACACAGTGCAGGCTGCTGTTTACTCTCCTCATTCTCAGAGCCACAAGTATGCATATGGCCCTGGTTAACTGACTGTATATGCCAGTAAACACAGCTGAAGGATTAAAAATTTAAACTATATTTATTGTATAATGTCTTCATAGAGTTGAGATCCATTCTACATCTTTCCTTCCCACTCTCTCTGAACAGAAAACTATATAAAAATTTCTCAAATAGAGATGTCTGAGTGAGCTCTGGAGAATAAACACAGGTGTAACATATACAGTCTTTCTATGGCTGTAAATCTTAGGGTGTTTGAATTAAATTTAAAAATCATTCTTTCAGATTTTGGTTCAGATCCGTCTAAAACGTTTATTGCTTCTGTTCCGTGGACTGCCCAGGGAGGCCAGAGGTCTGGAGGAAGGGTCTGGGTCTGGTAAGGATTAGAAGAACAAGTTGGTATTTTGGCCATGGGCTATGATAATTCATGTTGTGCTGCAGTGTGTCAGGTTCATTACATATAAACATAAAGACAGAGTCCTTATAAAGGAGTCTTCCAGAAAGAAATAAAGTGTGACAAAGTAGAGGCATAGAGTGATTTGGATTGGATGGCCTTTAAAAACCATCCAGTCCAACCTCCCTGCAATAAGCAGGGACATCTTCAATGAGAGCAGGTTGCTCAGAGCCCTGTCCAGCCTGACCTCAAATGTTTTCAGGGATGGGACATCCACCATCTCTTTGGGCAACTTGTTCCAGTATTTTACCATCCTTGTTGCAAAAAATTTCTGCCATACATCTAGTCTGAAACTGCCTTGTTTTAGTTCAAAACCATTACTTCCTGTCCTACGGCAACAGGCCCTGCTAAAAAATGGAAATGGCTGTAGTCAAGATACATCTGTTTTCCATACACACTATTTACCATGTCTAAGAAATGTGATTAACTATTCTTAGGAACCTTGCAGTTAATCTCCTGAATAACAGGGCAGAAGCTGTGGATACTCCATCACTGGAACTGTTCAAGGCCAGGTTGGGTGGGGCTTTGGGCAACCTGATGGAGTGATAGATGTCCCTGCCCCTGGCAGAAGGGTTGGACTAGGTGGTCTCTAAAGGTCCCTTCTAACCCAGACCATTCTGTGGTTCTGTGTGTAGGCCTGAGGAGCAATGAAAGGACAGATGGGACTCTGTGAGAGACAGGGAGATGAACAGATCAGGTGGAGCCCAAGAGGTGAGAGTCACAGGATGAGAGGAGCTTACTGCAGGGGGGGTGGAAGGAGGAAAGACACCTGAATGTGATGAAGGCAAGATGTCTGAACTCAGTGAAATGAGACAGTAGGAGCCATGAGACACATTGCCAGGTGGCCGGTACTGGGTTGAGTTTTTGTCCTCATTATTTTCTTATAGACGTTTTTAATCTATTGTTTTTTATTTAAAATGAAAGTGCTGGTCTGGAAAAGTCACTTGTTATTTAACATCATAGAAGAAAACTGGCTTTGGATGGGAGTCTCATTTGGGCAAATAGGAGACAGAGAAGAATTTGAGTCTCCTATTTCCCACTTCCTTGTAGACACACACAATTGGACAGCTCCTGAGACACACTGTTCCTTATTAGGCCTTTTCCTGCTTCTGCAGATAGGCACTTTTAATTCCTAGGATGCAGGAGATGCAGGACTGCTGCATATAGAAGGTGCAATGACATTTAGTGTAAGAGAGGCCTCTGACTTGTCTCAGCCTTGCTGTGAACCATGATGGAAGGAGTGGGCTGTGATGTCTTTTTAGGAAAGGGGAAATTAAATCTGTCTGCTATTCAAGGTATTGTGCTCATATCTTATAGATGTGACATTTAAAGTCTTTAGGAAGTATTATCTTACTTTTTATATTTAAATTACTAGACATCCTGGTTTAGGAAAATGTTAAATACATTTTGTGGCTTGATTCTATTTCTGAAACAGTGTATTAAGATATATTACAAAATCTTAATATTTGGTTTCCATTCATGACAGAAAGCAGGAGTTTCAGCAAAGCAGAAAAGAGTGAAGAACATAAGGACTTTTCTTCCAGAATATCTGAAGATCGTATATTGCCTTTTGAATTCCCCTTTTACAGGTCCCATGAACTATATAATTATTTGGTAGGTACAGTAACTCAAATATTAATCAGCACTCTAGATAGAATTTTGTTGAAGACATTGACCCCAGGGCTGATAGTCCTTTTATTAAAATTTCACAGTGTGACTGGTGTTCCAGGGTTTTGGCAAATTAATTCAGGACTTTAGATTTACTAAGGGTTCAGCTGAAAACAGTAAAAAAATCTTTTCATTCTCTTAATTGTATCCTAAAATTGTCAGCAATACATTAATGCTCAGAGTTAGTTAATATCCATTTTTCAGAAGCAAAGAAAAAAATAACTAAAATGCCAGAGGCCAAGAAAGAACAACAGAAATATCGAACTGTATAAAGTAAATATTTGCATAATTATTTCCATATGTTTTCAATTAGCTGTGTTTATGGATTGCTGCCAGTACAAAACAAAATGCCCACCCTATTACTGGTTTTAAGTACTGTTCTTTTTCAGGCACCTGATGCTCTTGGCCCAGTTCCTGTTGAATCTGTGGACGTGAAAGTTGAACACGTCCTTCCTTTTTATGACTTGAAGGTGAGTCAGTACAGCTCCCTCATGTTTCTCTTACCTGTGCAGTTAAATGTTTCCAGCCTGATTCAGTGGCCTCTGCCACTGAATGTTGCCTTAATGTTGGCTTAATAAGGCTGTATGATTAGCATGCTTTTATTAAAACCAAAGCTCACCAGTTGCCATAAGTACCCAGCTTACAGCCAGCAATATTCTCCTCTCTCCAGACAGAGATGAATCACTTCAGCTGAAATTACTGTATTTCAAAGATCAAAGTCCTGGTGAAGTATGGCTTCTCAAGTTTTGGTTATGTATCATATCCTGGGAGAGTGCTCCAAGTGTCTTTTACCATGGAGATGTGATATGTCCATGATAAAGCCAAACATTCCACTCCATTTATGAGTTAACTGAAGGTGATTATTGTCACTTTCTGCAGCACATCTTTTTTCTTTGCACTTAGGTTCCTCAGCATTGCAACATTATGAAGTATCAGCCAGTTTGTACACACTACGCAGCTACAAGTTACAAACCTGTTAAACTTTCCCGACCACTGAGGCAGGGAGCCCAGGTAACAAAGTCACTCCCAACCCTACATTTCCACCATTATTTGATTAATTCTACCTCAACATTTTATACTGAAAGATTTACTACACTCTAAAAATCTTTGATGTCTGTGTTTTTCAAGGATGAATTGATTCGAGTAGCTCCTTCTCTTGAGGGGCAGCTCTCTCACAGGAGAGATTTTGCCAAAGAAGCAGCTGAAGGGGATATCAGCCTGTTAAACCTGGTTCCTCCCCAAGCTTTAGTCCACCCAAGAGAGAGCAACCCACTTCGCATTTTTGTAAGTAGGAGTTGGCTTCCATAAAGAACCTAAGAAAGAAGCAGAAGTGTGCTTGTTTCATCAGAAGCCTGGTGTGGAATTTGTGGGCAGTTTTCTTACTCAGATTGGTTTTAAAACTATCCAAAGTGAGACTAATCCTGCATGGTGCAAGCTCTGATGGGAGTCAAGAGTCACAGAGTTTATCCCACTGAGAGGAGCACCATTTCAGTTTAGAGTGGGTGTTGATCAGCTTAGGGGAGGGATGATAAGACAAAATTGCAGTGAAAGC
Organism: Motacilla alba alba; assembly: GCF_015832195.1. Classification (NCBI taxonomy): domain Eukaryota; kingdom Metazoa; phylum Chordata; class Aves; order Passeriformes; family Motacillidae; genus Motacilla; species Motacilla alba. The sequence goes on from NC_052022.1 coordinate 9,138,896, forward strand.
AGAGAGCTGGAGACTCCTCCAGTCTGACACTCCTCAAATGATCAGTGATCACGGGATTTCTGGGAACACCATGAAACCTCTTCCTTCTTCTCCATTTGTTTCCCCATTTGTATGTTAGAGGAAAGGCATCTTGGCATCTCAGTCCATCTGTAACCTCACGTTCTTGCCCAGGTAGGTAGGATAAGTGCAGTCTTTTCCTACTGTTCAGCTGAGTGACTACAGATCTGCCTAATCCTTGGGTAAACAGAAAAGTGAAGTCAAAGTCTGCTCACATTGCATCCTGCTGCCTTACAGTTTCTATGAGTTCTCACAGCATCCCAAACCACATCTCCAAGTTGTTCCGCACAGAGATTGAAAAAATCACTGCCACTTGCATGGGAGGGTTTTTTGTTACTGTTGTCGTGTAGATTGTGCTACAGCTGCAGGAGGTATTTCCCACAGTGCAGCACAGCCTGGAGGTGCCAAGGTGCCTCTGAGCAGGCAGAGACAGCTGTAGGGCTCAGTGCAGGGCTGTGCATGGGCACAGGCAGATCTCCTACCCAGCATGGCACTCTGCCTGCTGTGGGTGGCTCTGGCTCCCAGCCCTGCCCACTGTGCTGGTCTGGTGACCTTGGCATAACATCTATGATGTAGACTCACCCTCCTCACACACAGCCAGGACTCCAATGGACGTGCTGATGAGATCCTCTGTGCATCTCTTTCATCCCTCTGTCATAGCAGTGTGAGAGCCAGGCACAGCTTGATCCCACACTACCCAGCACTGGGCTTTATCCAGAAATGGATTGCAGGGAAATGGATTGCAGGGAAATGGATGGCAGCATGTGAAGCCATGTGTGCTGCAGCTTCCACCATAGCAAGTCCATTTTCCCTTCTTGGATTCTGAACTATTCAGAGAATCAGCAATGGATTTCAGAATAATTAGGCAATAGTTTTTTCTTCCAGACTTGGAGACAGCAGCTAAATTGCTGTATTTTAGACAGTAGGGAGCATGAATAAATCAGACAACATTGTAGGATGAGGGGAAGATACAGAAAGTGAAGGATCATATCAATCAGAGCAGTCAGAGTAAGACAAAACTGTGAATCTGGGGAGACTACATTAGTTGTAAGAACTGAATTTTCATTTATTAGATATGTTATGGTACTCAGAAAAATTTATTAAAATAAGCTCTTCATTGTTTTTAGAACCCCAGTCCAGGATTAGTTCCATTTTTACTTCCTTTGGCCTATTGTGAGTCAAATATTGAATATCATCTTTGTCCTCATCCAAAATATACTGTTACCAAGGAATGCCCCAAAGGATCCAGTATTCCAGCCACACAAAAGAAATTTCTGGATCACAAGGTATGGCCTTTTGGGTTTATTGTATGAGTACCTGTATGGGGTATGTTCTTCCTGAGAACTTGCTCTAAGGAATCAAAATGGAAGATGGAGTCATTCTAGATAGAAAATATTTTCAAATATAAATTATGCATGCACCTAAATGGTCAGTACATGGGTCATAATAACTAATTCTACTTAGGCTTTATCTTATGCCTTCATTTTCTTTGCTCTTCCCATATGTTCACTATTGTATTTTTATGTCCTTGGAAGGATCTTTGAAATATTCAGCTCCCCAAATTCAATTCTCAGCCAAGATGCTCTGTCCTGCAAGCCTCTCTCCCTACAGCATTATGTATTAGAGGTCTGATCATGCATCACTTGTCATTTCAGGAAGTGATTTGTGGAGTAATGGAGTGGAGAAAATTCTCACCACTGGAGTATTCCACTTTTTCTAACATTCCCACATTGACAAATACAGCACTTAGGTAAGAAAGAATTTGAAAACACAAATCCTCTGTCCTGCACTAGTTTCTGCTGCCTGTAACTATATTGATCAGTCACTAGTCCCATAAATGAAAGTGGGTCTACAAGTGGAATCAATTGCTGCTCAGAAATCCAAAACCAACAGAAAAAAACCTCCTACTGAACTCCTAGAAGGGTGGAATATCATTAAAAGAAATGCCTAGCCCAGGAAGGAGAATTCCAGTCTGGGCTTTCAATAACATCTCTCCTGAAAGCTTGTTGACTCAGTCCTAGAAGACCCCAGGAGGTACAAACTCTGTCTGTCTGTAAAAAAAAACTTTAACTTATGGACACTTGCACCCAGGGGTAGCCAACATCTCTCAGGCTCACATTCCCTCATATCACAGCAGTTTCTGGTGCAGCCAGATTTTCCACAAATATTTAAAAGTACATCATCTTCATTGTAACTGCAACTGCTGTGAAACTTCAAAATATGAAAATACCATTAGTATTAATACATTAAACTAATACCATTTTCATCACAGGGATCCTTACAGTTCAGATATGCTTCCACGAGATGCACCACCAGTGCTGAATGACTTACCTGAGAGAGACAAAGAGAACATAATTGACCAGTAAGTTTGTCCTCTGTTCTGTGTATGCTGTCACTTGTATGGATGTGTCAAAATCTGTCCCAAGAGATCCTCAAAGGCAAAAGCACAGAGTCTCCTTTGTATAAAACATACTTTTGTTCTTGCTGGCTAAAAAAAATACTTTCAAAAGGACAAAGGCAAATTGTTCATCATCTTACTAATTTTTAGTGAGACAGATGAAGCTGAGTTCAACATGATGCTTACTCCAGAGATGGTGAAAGCTGAATTTCCACAGATTGGAGGGTCACCCTCAGAAGAAGATGAAGAACAATCAGCAAAAATAGAAAGGTAGGTATATTTTGAAATTAGGAAAGAGAAATGGAATCTAAAGTCAAGCATCCCTTTCAGAATTGCATAGAAAGTCATACTGAAATGCTCAGGGGGTTCCATCAGAAGCAGGATGCACATCTAGTACTTTGAGCAAATTTGCACTGCAAATTCAGAAAGCAGCTGTGAAAGTGTTGCATTGGCCTGGATCTCTAGCTTCCTCAGTGATGTTCAACATTCTTGGACCAGTGACTTTTGCTTTTCATTTACCCTTTTGGTTAGATATTTTTTAATGCTGACAGAGAAAAGAGCCCTCAGAATTTCCCTTTGGCATGGTGCTTTTTTCTCTGGCTTTTCTTAGGATGTTTCATGTTTGCTCTGCTTGAGCTTCATACTCCCCCAACACACATCACAGTAGGCAGTGTGAGTGACAAGTGACTGCAGAGCAACACAGGTGAAAGTGCTGAGTTCTAACCTTGGAGCAAGTGAATTCCTTTCTGTCTAACAGTTGTCCCTTCTTTAAAGTGGTCATGATGTGGCTTAGATACCAGGATGCTCAAGATAACCTCAAACTTTCGGAGCTATCAAGAGATTTGAATGTCTGCTTTACTTTTACAGGGGAATAATTTGGTTGGCATTGAAATCCCATTTAGCTGTCAACTGTTAAAATTTAAAACAGTGCTGCTATTGTGAAGTCTCTGACAAAACACTGATTGCTATCTAGTGATTACTACAGCACTGATTGAAAAGAATTTGCTGTAAAAATATAGATGTGTTGCACTCGGTGCTGGTTTTTACATTTTATGACACTGGTTGTCAGAGCATGGGGATTTGGGACAGCTTGAGTAACTAAAAAGTGACCTTTTTCCTCCACAGTGATACAGCGCTGGATAGTGCTTTTCCTGGGTGAGTCATTTTATAACCTTAAGTTTCTTTTTTTTCTTAAATCTTAGATGTGTTCAGAAAAAAAAAAAAATCAGTATTAGACAACTCTGGGTATTGATATTTACTTGTTGAAATCTTCCCTATTATTTTGGGTTTGTAAAGAGGGAAGCAAAAATTTCTTAGCAAATTATGAAGTCCCAATCTTTTATGTTGTCACTGAAAGGTTCTTTGTTTTTATTGAGGGGGTGGTATTTCACTGGGTGACAGAGAACATACTGCTTCTCTACAGCAGTTTCAGCATTTTTGTCCTTAAGGCAAACCAGGTTTTCATGTGGCTGCCCGTGTTCTGGCAATCACAGCATGTGTCCCAACGTGGACAAAATGTAATAGTCAGTGTGTGTTTACCTGCCAGATGGTTAACTTTCCTGACTGGCCAAGCCAAGAGTTAAGTGTTCTTTCCACAGTTTCACTACCTTTTCAGTTCTGCATCAGTGATGGAATAGCCTGTGTTCATTATGAGAAAAGAAATCACGAGTGCCTCTTTGGATTTTGAAGACACTCCTAAGTAGTTTCCCTGATTATTATGAGTAAAAATGATGCTTTAAATTTCTTGCAGAGACCCACACAATGGTCCAGATGGACATTTTCAACTCCAGAACAGTGAGATCGGAGAGAAAATTCGAAAACATCTGGAGACATTGAAGCTGAAAGCAGTTAATAAAACCCTTATTCTGGGATAAAAATAATTTTACAAAGTTCATGGCCTGGCCCTGTTTATCCTGTTAATGTATTAGGCCTCCCCTGTCCCAGCTACGTTTACTTTTGTTCAGTGAGGTCAGCAACTTCATATGCAAAGAGAAGAGAACCACCAGTAATGCCACCTCTGTCAAGGACTCTCACTGTGCTCGCTACCCCAAACACAAAAATTACTCCAGTGAGAAACCTCAGCCTTGCACCTGCTTATCTTGTTGTGGTGTGAAGGACCAGAAAACCTTAGTACTACCATGTAAATAGTTTGGTAATTAGTTTACAGCCCACAGTTTTCAAATAAAATGTGAAAAGACCTCATGATCAAAATCTTCTGATTTTATTTTTTTTTTAGTTATGAACCGTCCTTGAATTTCTGCAGGTAAGTTGCTAAATCTCAGGCTTGACAGTAAACCATACATTTGATATTTTTAAGGAAAAGGAAGCCTTGAACACCATTACTGTCTGCAAAAACAATATCCAAACAAGTCTCATTAGCTGTTCAAGGATTTAATTCAGTGCACAGGTCTTGGCAAAAGCATGCATGGGTTGAGTGAGTGAACAGCAGAGCCTCATGAGAAACCTATAATAATGCTCTGGGTGTATTTCCTAGGAAAGGAGATTTCTCAGCATATCATCTTGCAGCTGAGATGTCTCCTACTTTCTTGTCAGCAAGCTGGACCTCAGACAAAATTGTTTTTATCCATAGTGAATTGATTGCTCATTTTACTGAGTGGTGTAGGCTGTTGGTGCTGAAAAGCACAAATCTTCTGTACTAAAAGGCATGGAACTTGCAGCAATATGCACTACAATTCCTAGGAGCCATACTTCTGTCCAGGCATACTTAAAGCGCCTAGGAAAAGAAGTTTATTTCAGAGAGTGATCAGTGTAGATAAGCAGACAAGCTGTAAAAAGCCGAGGGAGATAAATAATGGGAAAGAAGGGTGAAAAAGCTGTAGAATAGCCTGTATTATACTAGCTACAAACTATCTCTGCTCACTTCAAAGAAATAAAAAGCTGATAAGTTTCTGCTAACTGTCTAATTGACAAGGGATTGTTCAGAATGCAGGTCTGGATATCTGCAGATTTCTCTAACTACAAACAACTGCCTGAACTTGTACACATTGGTTTTTTTCTTCTAGGAGTCCTGAGGGATCTTTGAAGAGATGAGCTAAGAGTCGAGTATGTCTTTTAACATGACCATGACAAAAACATTATCAGAGTTTACAGTGAAAGCATTCACAGTTGATAATTCACTGCTTAGGTAAATCAAACATAGATAATTCTTTGGAACTGTTATCTATCAGCTAAATATCTAGTCTAGTAAAGATGGAATAAGTGTCCAGAAACAATAGCAATTAAACAAAGTTAATCTCTTTTTCTTACAGCAGTAAGAGATTTTCTTCTCACCCTACCTCCCTTCTCCAGAACAGTTTCCTGGTCATCCCAATGGAAATTAATCATGCTTCGGTAGACAGAAGTCTTCAAACAAATGAACTCCCTTCCTGTAGAAGTCATCCTCCTTTCTATGTTTTAAGGATTTTAGGGGCCAGGTTTCAGTGTGCAGAGAAGGTAAGAAACTCCATTACACTGCGCTAAAATCTTTCTAAAATTCAAAGGGACTCAAAAATCTTTCTAAAATTCAAAGGATGTGTTTTACTGACCTGTGCTTTAAATCCCTCCAGGTTATGGAGGTGATAAACCATCAGAGCCAGTCCAGCTGTGTCTAAGAACATTAAATTTGGCTAAATAATCTGAAGTCTTAGGTTTTCATGAGACCACTTAAGTCGACCCCTGGTTGACTACTGAACACTTCCAGAAATGGGACATAAATCTTAAGATTTATAACCTGCAATTGGTGGCTTTTCACAGTTCTGTGTTCAGTGTTTGATGAAAAGGACTGAGTTGTTGCAGAAAATTAACTGGAAGAAAAAGGATTGATATAAGGGAAAATGTGCCTTATTTGGGGAATCTTAGGGCTGCATTTTTACTGATGAAAGTGGGAAAGTCAAAATGTGTAAATTGATGTGCAGAATGTGCAGACAAATTTACTTCCATTCACTGCAAGTAAAATTGCTACTGCTTCCCTTGTTTGGAAAGGATTAATTGGCAAAATGACAATGTAACCGTTTTACTAATTAAGATATATCCATTTTGCCTGAAAAAGCCTGTCCTATTAGCAAGGTTAATAAACACTGACTCAGTCTTCAGCTTTTCTCCCTCTTATTACATAAATTAGCACTAACCTCTAAATCAAATAAAAGGTACGTTTTAAAAATTAAGAAAATGTTACTATGGAAATGATCCATGAGCTTAAGTGCTCAGTAACAGGATTATTAATCTCACTTACTGTTCCATGATGAGAAAACCCATCAAGGTCTTTAAAATGTAAATTAATTATATTTTATTAGAAGGTTGGGAGGAAAACAGATATGTGTCTGATGTAAAGAAATGGGTGAAATTATATTCTCAGCTCATAAGAATATTGCATAAACTAAAGAAACCTTTTTACCTTTGAATTTGTAATGCAAGATTCAGTTATTCCAAGGTCCAGTTGAAGGTTTTTTTATCGTCTGGTCTTTTTTCTGCACAGGTTTTCTTTTGTCTATGCTCATGCTGCATCCTTTGACTTATGGAAACACCTCAAATGCTTCTCTCCAGCTGTTTATAACCATGGACAATTTTAGCTCTTGCTGAGCCCTCTCCTGCTCTTTCTGTTTAGTTGAAAACAGCAGGCAAGTTTATAGTTTATTGGGGGATATGCAAATGGTGTCATTTCCTTAGGAGGCTGGATGAAGATAGAGAATAAGGATTTCTCTGTGTACAAGTGTGGGTAAATTTCTTTTCAAATGTAATTGTAAAGTGCTGCTCTGCAATCTGTGAGTGCATAATTTCTATGGTTCCTTTAGAGACACCAAACAGCCCATGTGAGGGATTCTGTGATCTTTGAAAATCACAGCTCTCACTGATGTACCTAGGTTTTGTATAGAAGTTATTTTAAGGCAGAATTGGTTTAAAAGTTGGAGCTTTTCCTCTCTGTTTTCTGCTTCTCCTGTTGTCAGTCTGTGTGTGCGCTGGCTACCATCACTAGTTGCTTGGAATAAGTCCTTTTCTTCAAGTAAATGCAGCTTGATAAGACAGTCTTTTCAAAATATTTTTGTTGTTTTGGGATTTTTTTCCGAAGTATAAAAAGCTTGCAGAGAGGAATCTAAGCAGTGACCAGTGTCTGCAACTGTTTGGTCTGGTATGGAATCAGCTCTTCCAGCCTGAGCAACCTCCTTGGCATCCTCCAGCTCTGCCTGCTGCCAAAGTGTGGTCGGTGGTCACTGCTTTGGTGTAGGGCCTCAAGAGCCATCCGGAGTACAGTGCTACAGTCACACAATCCTTCTCTGGACCTTGTGGTTTGGGATACTGTCAGTAGCAGGGTCTCTTGAGTTGTTCAGAAGGATCTCCTGCATTCCCAGGAATGCAGTTCCATTCATACCACTCCCACAGACTGAAGGACTTGGTCAAAATCATCTTCTGAGTCCTCATTTTTATGGACCTCTCAAATAATGTATCATTTCTCCAAAGCTGGAATTGGTCAGAAGTCTGCCATAAATATTGCTGTACTGAGCCATTCATTGGCTGTGTTCCTCTGTGTCCTCCAAGAAAGCTGAATTTGGCCAAAAAAGAAGCCAGGCACATCTGACAGGGCTATCTTTACCACTTAACACCTGCAGAAGGTAATTGGTCGTGAGGGACCTACCAGATTATATCTGTATGACCGCAGCAGGGACTTGAAAATTAAATCAAGCAGCTCCTGAAAAACTCCAGGTGATTTCAGAGCACCTGCAGGAAGTATTTTTCCAAAGCACTGGTACATCAGAAAACATCTTCTGATGAGTTTCTCACTTGTGCCAGGCATGGTTTAATTCCAGCATGTTCATGTTTTACCATCCAAAGGTCAAACTGTGAGACCTCTCCAAGGTGATGAGCAGTAACATATTTTTCTGCCTTTAAAGAATTAAAATTTCTAGTTCAGGACCTAAAGCTATTTTTAGCTGAGCACATTTTTAAATGGTTACAGTTTTTACTTATGTTTCTAAATACTTCAGTCAGTTCTCTGAGTTTTTAATTGCACAAGAGACCAAGTTAACAGTGCATTTTTTTTAATCAGTTCATTTTATTTGGCTTCAGAATTCTGAACCAAATTATCACCATCACCAGCTAATTACTGGTTTATAATAATTTCACAGTGTGGAGTCTCCAGTAATCCAATATGCACTGCCTACAAAACAACAATGCACTGTCACCTCAGGGATTTTGGCCGTGTGTGTGTTACTGGCTGAATTTCAGAGCACCAGATGAAGAAACCAAGGCTTATTTCCCTTGAGTTTGGATTTGCATGATTACTTCTCTGTATGTTATCCTCAAAATGGACATCAAGTATCAAGAGAGAATTGCTTTCAAACAATTCTCTTTTTGCTTCCCTGCCTCTGAAGTACCTTTCCCTGCAGGCAGCATCACATTTCAACCTCTTTCCTACTTCTGGTGACACAGCAGGAACAGATGTCCCTGTGCAGGTACTGTCAGCAATCACGGATAGTTGCTTTCCATATTGGTACAGGAAAGTCAGGATGCTGCAAAGTGTTGCTGAACTACGTCCACCACCAGAGCTAGTAACTGAAAAACTTCTGATTCTTTGTGTAGGATACAGAAATCCTTCAGATTTCTGAAGTTTGGTTCTTCCTGCTAAAAACCCCTCTGTGTCAATGTGAGGAGTATTCCCATCCCCTGCTGGAACACAGCATAATTTACAGTAGCTGTTTAGTAGCACTGTAGAATAGCTGAAAGGGAACTAAGTGCTGTGTCTGCGATGACAGCAAAATCCATCTTGGTCATGCATTTATCCCTTCTGCAGGCACCTGTCTAGCTGCCTGGATAAACCTTTCCTCTATGGATCCTTCCTCCTGGAAAATGCTGAAGATCCTACTGGTGAGTTGTCTTTCAAACCTGCCTCATAGTGCTGAGGTCCTAATCCAGCAAGGTTTTCCTGTCTGCAGCCTTCCCTTTTAATCTGTGCCACTGGAAATAGTGGTTTATGGAACCAGTGCTGTTCCCAGAGCACCATCCATCATTTTACTATGACTTGAATTAGTATAGTCACATTCTTGCCTTGCTAAAAGCAGGTGATATAGAGGCTGTGAGCTTCTGTTCATGGCACTGATATTCACACACTTGCTGAGAGGAGAGATCCAAGCTACCTGAACAGTTCCAATCCTGGTAGTAACAAAGACAGGCTTCAGTGCAGACTGGTCATGAACATCAGTGTCCAGCATCCAAGAAGGCTCATGGTGCTCACATTTAAATCAGCCTTGGTTGAAACTAGCATGGACAGCTTTTTGTGCTGCACTCAGACCTCCCACCTTAGAAGAGACATGCTTGAAGACTCCTGCATTTTGGAGTGCAACTCTGGTTCTTTAGAGTTAAAAGTTAACAGTGACTAATAAAATACATAATGAATGATCCTGATTATCAGTTAACCAGCAGGAAAAAAGAGAGGAGATCTGAAAGAACACCCCTGGCTATCACCATGAAGCTTCAGCTGATGCAGACTGATCCAGCCCTCTGGAGAACACACAGATTTTCTGTGTTGGTGTAGTTCACATTTAGAAAGTGAGGCAAGAAGAGTTCATATGATTTCAGCTCTAGGAATGAGTGTCAAAAGGCAAAACTGCTGCCCAGATCTTAGCCGATGTGCTCAGTAATGCCAAACACAGGCTTTTAAAGACCAAGACAGATATCCAGAATGTTGGAATTATATCTAACCAATCTGTACTTCTTTCTCTTTTACTTCTGGTTTCTGAGCTGCAGGTTCTGCTCCAATTATGTTTTAAAGACTTTTCTGAAGTTGTGAAAGCTAGAACCTTGATTTAATTTATATTAAAAGATGTATTGATTAATCATCTGCAAACCAGTTATTTATAACAACACCAGACAGTTACTGTTACTGCTGATGTCCTAAAACTGGTATTTCTCCTCTAGTATCAATCAAGGTGAAGCTTCAGCTGAGGACTGCTCTAGGATCAGATCCCATTTTTTTGGAAATAAATGAGCCTCTGAAGAGCAACCATGTTTACATATATAGATTCTTTCTGTCTGTCAGTGTTGTTTGAGAATACTGGCTGTCATCCACAGTGCTTTGTGGTCCAAAGAAGGTGCAGTAAGGGAGTAGCAGCCCTCAAGGAAACTTCAGCAGAACACCTCTATAAGAAATTAACTGTAAACAGCAGGAGTTCTATTAACATTAAAACTGCTTTTCTGCCATTTTCTTGGAGACTCTAACACTGTTGGTCACAAGTTCCTGGCCACTTGATCATTGTGGCTATTTCTAGTCATTATTGGATACATTATCCTGATGTATTATTTAGAAGATTGTTTATACCAATAGACAGATAAAAGGCAAGTTAGCTTTGCAAAAGCCACATACTGAAGTGTCTTCAGAAGTTCTGAATTTCAGTTCTGATGTGCCTTGGCTGAAAACAAAGAGCACTGTGTCAGTGGCATCAATGCCATTAGCATTAGCCCTTTCACATTTGGATGTTTCTCACTGCATTAAACATTTGCCATGGACACAGTCCTGTATTTAAGGTGATAGATTGGAGCTTGGTTTCTGAGAGATCACTTCATCCTGCTAGGCTGGAGCTACACAGAAGGGGCCTGACAATAGCCTGCTTCCCTTGGAAAGCCTTTACTTGGTTCTGCTGTTAAATGCTGCTAAATGTTCTCTGTTAAATCTTGTGTGTTTAAGATGGCATCATATGCTGAGGGAGCAGATGGCAAAGAATTCAAGTCCTGTCTCCCTCTGATGCCCCGGGCAATGAAGCATCCAAATATCTTCATAGATCTGAGTAAGAGCTGTGCCAGAATGCAAACAAAGGAGTCTTTAATCTCAGGATTTACAGCAGCTTGCTGATTGTGGACAGTCCTCCTTTCAGTCTCTCAGACCCCACAGGTTGTTTGTGCTTACTGCTCTGGAGTGTTCTAGACTCCCAAAGGGACAGAGGGGCATTACTAATTTATAGTAATCACTCTAAAAATAACCAAAAAGCTGCAGAAAATTATCAGGGAGGAGACAGTGGGAAAACACAATGATCCTATCTGCTCCCCTGTAAATATAGCACATCACAGTGAAAATCTCCTTTTTAGCAAAACATGGTGACAGAATTTTGTAAGTACTCTGAAGGACATCAAAATTCCCTACTCTGTGTACTGCTGACATCTCACATGGGAAAAGTAAAACTGTTCTTGTACTCTGAGGAAAGAAGTAATAAATTACTGCTGGGCTTATGATTATTATTTAAGTGAATGTCTGTTGCAGGAGTTAGAGATTGATGTACAATTGAATGTCACTGCTGAGGTGGGGTTTATTTACTAGATTAAAACAAGTATTCAAGGTAGGGGGGATAGATAGTAGAAGAAAGTGCTTCCCAAAAGGATGAAGTGAAAATAAAGACCACATGAATGGCCCACATGAAAAATATCTTCCCAAAGGGTCTCTTCCTCAAATCAGAATAATCCAAGTCTGATAAAATGTTCATAAAGAAAACCAGAAGGGAGCATCTGTGATGGAAAAAGGTGCCTGTGTTTGATCATTGGATTTTTTGGCTTTATGCAGAAGTTACTGGATGAGACTGAACGCATTGACCATGCAAGAGGTTGTGACAGTGTCTTATCATTAAGGGAATATATACAAGTCTGTCTCTGTTAAACTATGCAAATGTGAGGTGATGTTTGCTATCTGATTTCAGACCTCTGAAAATAAAGAAACCCAGACACAATGACACAGACACAAAAACAGCTATTTACATGAGCTGTTATTTTTTTAACCTGCAGGCAGAACTCAGGTCAACCTAATGTCATTTATACATAGTTTAGCACTGGAAAGTCTTGCATATGTCCAGACTCTTGTTTGGTTTTGTAATTTCAACATTTGCCTACCTCTTATCTTGTTCCCTTTGAGTATTTGTTGCACTTGCAATGTCTAACAGAAACAGTGTCATAAATAAAAATGTTCCTTGGCATAGAACACTCTTGGAAGGCCTATTTACAAGTAGTATACCTGAGGTAAATTCTTACACTGCCAACAGTAGGACAATCTTGGAGTTTCATAAAGAAGACCCTAATAATGTTTTATTTTTTATCACTCAATGTAATATTGGAATTATCAGTCCTTTGATTTCACCCATGGTAGTCAGATCTCAGACAGCTTCTTGGGCTGTCCTTCAGCTAGAAAGATTCCTGGTCACTTGTAATGATTGCACCTCGGAATGCTTTAAGGAGTGTTGCCTTTTACAAATATTCCCCAGAAGAGTCTTTTTCAAATACCTTCTTCCTGTGACTGACATGTAACATGCTGGTTTTGCATTTTCTTGTGTTATACTAAACACTGTCAAGGAGATATTTTGTATTTTTATAAAATCTATCTCTTTTATCTTTGTTTAAAAATATGATTATACTTCTGGGTTTCTTCTGTGTGGAAAGCCTGTCTCTCAGACCCATGCCTTCAGGATAACATACTTTCAGCTGTTTATTTGGGGATTTAACTGTTTGTTTGAAGAATTCTTTAGTGTGTTTTCTTTCATGAAATTATCTGCAGCAGCTCAATCTAAACACATCCAGAGTTATTCCTAATGAAAGCACCTATATCATCACCTTATTCACATCTCCAGCTAAGACTTTAATTCATATTGCAGGAATAAGATTCTAATACATGTAAAAACTGCAGCTGTTGACTTGAACAGATGTCTCACTGGCTTTTAGCAATCTCAGATTGGAGTTGTTCTGATTTATATCCTGATTCTGATTAAGATAGACTCTAAATATTTTGTGTGACCACTATTAAATAGTATGAGACGTCTATGAACTTACAGACTCTGTGGGTTGTAAAGTGTCTCCAGCCAGGCCCTGAGAATTTCTAGTTGATTTTAATATTTGGCTTTATTGATTTCATTAAATGACAGCAATTACATCAGAAAACTACTTGAAATAAGGCTGACTGTCTCTGAGCTATGTTTCTAATGCATTTTGAAATCTTTTAACTTAATGTATTTTAGTTTGTCTGCAGCTACTTGAGTAATGTAAGAGGGAACAGCTTGTTTCCTTTGGAATGGAGATACTATTTGTGAAATAGCCTTTCTAGGAGTGAGTCACTGATGAAAGGAGGAAGTTCATTTAATGTGCTCCCATAAAAACTGCAAAAAGAAAACTGAGTTTTCAATTTGTCTGAAAGAAGAAGATCGAGGGTTGATAAGGTCAAGCAGCATTAAAGATAGGGTCTTCAGCTGCCACATGAAATAAACTCTTTCCTTTTGTTATGATTTTGATAGCACTTAAAGTCAAAAATTATGTGTGGAGTGTCAAAGGTTTAACATCTCAAACTGCTGAGCCAAACTGAGTCCTTGCTAGAAACAAGTACTGCATGAAGTACTTGGTCCAGTCACATGTAATTAACTCTGAGGCACAGCCACCTCCGTGGAAGTAGGAGACCTGGCAGTAAAGAGTGCACAGATTGCAAATTCAGAGAGTGGACATCAGGTGCCCACCCAGAGCAGCTCTTTCCTGAGCATGCCCAGGGGCTGGTCTGGCTGTGAGCATGAGGTGGAGCCAGACTCCACCTCTGCCTGTGCACATCCCCCGTGCCTCTGCATTGCCTGCTCAGCGTGGAAAGAACCCCCCAGGAGACACCTTTTACCCCCGAGAGCTCAGATCACAAGTCCTGCAGGAGGGTGGTGCTGCCATGGAAACACAGGGAGCCAGGCCTGGAATTCAGCTCCACTGATTGCAGTTGGTGTTGTCTCATCAGCACCACGGGGATCGGTCCTGTTGGGATTTGCTGATAATTGTCATGTTAGGTTAATTTTAATTTTAGTCAATGTCAGAAGCTTCATCTAGGGCCCTTCTTATTAGACATGCACTCCTATTGGAGACTGTTTTATAGGCTACAGATTTGTAGTCATGAATCCATTCAGAAAAAAGGCCATCTCTTAGTTCTTCACTGTCCAGTACTGACTGATTCATGACAGGTTTCATTCAGCAAAATGGAACTTTGGTATCTTTCCTCCTTGCCCTTTTCAGCACATTCTGCTAGATTCAGGCCTGCCCTCCAGTGGATGTATTTTCTGCACTTTGGTCTGACTTGAATTGCCTCTAGGAAAAAACACTTTTGAAAAAAACCAACCAAAATCACACGGTACTACTGGAAAAGCTCAACAGTTTTGAAGGAGATAATTAAGTCTAGTGGGCCTTTGCCCTGCTCCTCTGGACAAAAGCTTTTGTAGTAACAAACACATTAGAAACAAATGCAGTACTGGAAAAAAAGGTTTTTCTAATCTAATTTCTAAGTTAATTTCCAGAAAGAAGAAAAGATGCCAAAAAAACTTGGACAGAGAGAAGGATGAGGGCTACTGTTGTGTTTACAGTTTGAAGTCAATCATGCCTTTATTGGGTTTTATTTATAGTATATGAAACCCAAATTTTGTAGGAATTCTCTTGAGCAGAAGAAGAGGGGGTTTTATTATCATTATTTTTTTAACAGAACTATTAACCTTTTTCTCTTCTATATCAACAGGCTTTTCCATTTGCAACTAGTGGAGTGAAGAGAACTAGTCTGTAAGAGAATGGAAATGCATTGGAAGGTCAGTGAAAGAACCTGGAGGTATGATGCCTCTCAAAGATAAATCCTTCAGTGAAAGACCACAAAACTCCCACAGAGAAAGAGGAAAATGCCTGTTTATAATCATAACTTTATGTTTTTCTAGCTGCAGAGAATTTACACTCTCTAGAAAAGTAAAATAGAGGCTGGAAAACTGAGTTTTCACAAAGGGAGAACCCCAGGAAAGCAGCCCTCTTTTTCTGATGTTCAGAAAACAGCAGGCATATGCTTTATGCTTCTTCCCCCCCCCCCCCCCCCCCCAAGATCTCTCCTGAAGTGCTGAGTACCCAGAATGATATTTCCCATATCTTTGAGAGCACTTCTGTTCACACCTTTACCATAAAAATGCTGTTCTTGGAAAAGCAGATAATTCCCAGCCATGCACACTCCCAGTCTCTCTTCTTTTGGGTTATTCCTTCAACACCACATAAAGCTGAATGCTTAACAGATGACTCCTTTCAAATCCAAAGGCAGCAGTCACATCCAAAGTTCATCTTCAGTGATTTTCATTTGCACCCATCAAGATTATTTTGTCATAAATATTTCAAGTCTAAAACAAGCAGCTATAGTGAAACAGTGATTTCCAGTGAGAACTTTCTGCTGATGATTAATACAGTCTTGGTGATGTTGTCTCTGCTGCTGTCACCAATAAAATATCTATGTAAATCTTAGCTGGATTCGGGACTGGTGACACTTCAGCGGATGCCGGGATCTCAGTCCTGGCCAGCAGAGGCCACTAAAAGATCGTAGGAAGAGCTGTACAAGACCTTGGAGGCCTTGTAGTTCAGCATGCTCATTGCTAAAGAGACAGTATCTGGGATGTGGATCGGGATTTTCCCAAAAAGAAGGAATTTTTGGGAGGTTTTTCAAACTTTCCAATATATTTAAAATAACCTTTGAGTGAATATTGCCTTTGCTGCTGGTCTGCTCTCTATGTGGGCTGGTACTTGCCAGCAGTGAGCTGGAGCAGGTGCAGAGGGAAAAGCTCTTTATAAAAAGAGTTACAAGATACTCTTTTACTTGTGCCGGTGCTGTGCAGTACTCTGTAACTGCACCGTGGAATTTGGTACAGTCAGCTGGAAAGGCTAAACTCACTAAGCAGAAGCTCAGCAGGAGCTGGGAGGTGCAGCCTCACAGAGAGGCGAGATGCTGTCATTGCTCTTCTGCAATAAGTTGGCTCAAGGAAAGAGGCTTTGAGTGGATTCCCAGCCCTGTGCCAGCCTGGGGTGCCATTGCAAACTGTGCCTGTGCTGTCCTTGGCAGCCCACACTCCAAGTGGGAGATGGCAGGCAGGATGTTCCTGTGTCAGGATCCATTACAGGGAAGGGATGTTAAGCAGGCAAAGCTGGGGACAACATTCTTCACAGTTTCACATGCACTGCCCCTCTTGTCACTCTGTAGGTTTGATGTCCCTTGCTGAGTCAAGCACAGACCACAGGCATGGAGAGTCCTCTGGCAAATCTGAGCTTTCAATGCACTTTAAAGGTGGTGTTATGTCTGAATCCTGCAGAAGACTGAGAGGAATAGAAAGTGTCAGGTTTTACCTCTCTCCTTTCAGTCTGGAGAGAGAAAGTAGCAGATGTATCCACTACTTCTTCAAAGCCTGAGCGTGAAAAACACTAGTGGAAGAGGGATAGTGTTATTAGGTAAAGCATAGAATCATAAAATCATTTAGATTGGAAAAGACCTCTAGGATCATCAAGTCCAATCAGTAACCCAATGCCGCTGACAACAAAATCTATAAAATATTTTATCCTCCAAGAAATGTGTTGTGCAAATTTTAGACCAAAGACCCTGTATACTGTGCTCACAAATCCTGTTGCAGAAACAATTGTTCAAACAGAAAAATTGAATAAACTCATGTTATAACAGTGGCAAAATTTAAACCAAACAGATTGAACAGGCTTTGCTTCTGAGATTGAAATTTATATAGTACAATAATAGAAGTTGTATTTGGCAAAGACTTTAAAAAATAAACTGAATGGTCTCGGGCTCATTGCAGCTCTCTGATTCTTCTTTGTGTAGAATATAGTCTAATTTCAGCAAGATTTGACTTTTCTGGTGGGAATTCATTTGTCCTCAATCCAGATTATAAATGTTGTAATGTTCAGCAGATGGCACCAGCTGCCCGTGGCCAGTGCTGGCTCCAAGATGACACCAAGGTGTGCTCATGTGCCGTGTGTGAAAATCTGAGTGGTACCCAGAGCCAGGGAAGTGACAGCTCCACCTCAGGCCACCTCCAGCAGCCCTGGATAATGCCCTCCTCACTGTAAGGGAAGTTTATTTTTTTTCCTCCCTCGTGTGCCATCATATCTTGTGCTTGTATTCTTTCACATTCTTGTGCCTCACCTCTGCAGTTACATCATTTGTGCATATACAAGGCACAGCTTTTCTCAGTGCTTTACTAACCCATAGGTGCACAGTTTGTGGTAATTGGGAGTGGGATGGCCAAGCCTCATCCCCAGTGGGTACAGCTGTGAAAAGCTGGTGAGCAGTGCTGAAGTGACGTAATGAGCCATGCAGTGCCCAGTGTGCTGACCAACCACCAAAGGGAGCAGAGGGCACACAGGTGCAGTGCATGGACAGGAGGGGTATAAAAGATTGGGCTGAAGAACGAGGAGGGCAGATGCTTGAGGTCTTCTGATGTGGTGTGACTCTGCATGGGTGAATGCTTAAAGCCTTCTAAAATTGTAAGATGATACTCTGTGTATCGTGACCATCTCAACTACAGCATGTACTGTGACACTAACCCTGCTGGCCAGGGCAGTGTGGGATTTACTGGCAGGAGGAGCAAGGCTGGGCAAGGGGCTGTGTGCCACACCACATTCTTACCTCCTTTGGTGGACACTGCATCCTCCTGCACAGCCCTTGCATTAATGACTCTGCTGGAAAAGAACAAGTGAATGAGTGAAATAAGTTGCTGTCACTGGCTTTGTTATCTTGCCAAAAGTCCCAGCTCTTCAGTGCTTCTCTACTGCTCGCTGTACAAAAGCAATGAGGAGCCATCAGCCAGGCAGACATGAGGTGCAGTAGGGGGAGTGAGCCCAGTGGAGCAGAGCCCTTAAAGTAAGGGTCATGTACTCCCAGACTGGCTTTGCACATATTTCCAATGAAAGCCTTGCAGTCTTCTGCTTATGATTATTTTTCACAGAAGCAGACATTCAGTAACTTTACCAGTCCAGACCATATTTATAGATAATACCAGTTAGCCCGAGATTTGTAGTTTTTATGACAATGTGATGATTCCCAAAACAGGACATATATACGTAATTATTTTCATGACCAAATTACAAATGTCCAGCCAGAATAATATTCCTGGCTGAACAATGTAACATAGACTCCTTTGAGTTGCCCAACTGGTATTTAATTTCTGGACAGAAGCAGCCAGCTTTCCTTGGAGAATTGCCCTCCAGATTTGCCTGAGCACAGACAGCAGGAGCAGATACGAGGCCTTTGCCCTATGATAGGCAGGGTCTGGATATGGCTTTGCTTGAAGGGGTAAACAGTGCATGGATGGAGAGTATGAAACCAGAGGAAGCTAAACAAAAATGCTTTGTAAAGTGACTGGGAGTGCCAAAAGGGGCAATAGCTTTAATCAGGTCTTGACACAGAAGTAATTCTGTTAACACAGGGAGTAAGGTTTTAGCCTTATGTAAGTGGTTTATGTTTTGCTATGGAGGCACAGAAAAAAGACATACTGCACCTCTAACACTTGTTAACACTAAAAAGGGAATCTCACAGTGGTCACAAACCCTGAAGCCACAAGAAAGTTAGAAAGTCAGCTTCAGTAAACCCTTTGATAGCTTGGTATGCACTTCAGTTGATTCCTCAGGTTAGTTCCTTTGCATGTTCTCTGTAGTTAAAAAGCGTTGGCAGTTTTTCATAACTCCCCACCTTTAAAATGGGTTGCCTTAGTTACCATGGGCAGCTTGAGAGGCAGCAAATTTAGTACTAATACATTTTCAAGTCTCTGCAGTTTCTGTAAAATCTCTGTCATAATCAGCTACAAGATACACTTTCATCATAGTGTTTATAAGCGTAGTGGTGATGCCTAATCAAGTTAAATAAGGAGAGAAGATTGTCACAGGCCAGAACAATGGCCTTGGGTCATTACCTTAGTGACTATCTGTGAATATTAGGTAAAATAGCTTGTGGAGTTCCCCTGTAACTGGAAATAGGGTTGGCTTCAAGTGGCTCAGATGTCTGGTGCTTGGAAGAAACATGCTGCAGTCAAGGTCATATTTTCCCCTGGAGGAAATTGATAAGTCTTAAGTTGTCTTCTTGATTGGTGATTCAGTATTTCCTCTGGCACTTCAGAAAATCAGAGAAACCAATTAGTATTTTAAAGGTTATTTTTTAAAGGGTAACTACTATCCATGATAAACAGAGTTAACAGTGGTCTCAAAGGCCGTTGATTTATCTTGGTCTCATCAGCACAGTATTTGGTTTGAGAACACCTCTCTGTGTAACCTGATGTGATAAAAGTAACTTTTCATCTCTACTCTTTCTTTTCTTCATCTTTTAAAATTTTAAGTAGGGCGAGCTAAAGTTTGGTGAGATTTTAATATTACTTGTGTGTTGTTTAAAGTTCCTAAAACCCCTTTAATTACAGAAAGATACTTTATCTTCTCAAGGTAAGGAGTTGGCAGTAAAGGAGCAGGCAGTGCCTGAGAAAGTGTGGCTGTTTACAAGCTCAGGGTCTTAGGGGACAGTGGAGGAAGGAACTTGGAGTTCTGCTTTCGTGGAAGCATCTCCTTCTCTAAACAGCAGCTGTGAGGTGTGCTGCAGGACTGGAAGTGCTCTGGTCAGTTGTACAGAGGGAGTGCTTTTATTGTCCTTAAACCTCAGCCTAGGTTGTTGTAATCAGCTGAGTGAAGAGTAAGAAACCAAAAACCTTGGGTTTATTTATTTATTAAATTTAATTTATGAAATTAGCCGATATGTATTTCACTGCAGCTCCACTGTTTTTCCTGCTCAATAAACTGACACTTGTTGATGCTTCTAAACTGCATGGCTCTCTGAGTTTGAGATAAATATCTCAAACTCAGTAAGAGTAATAATGTGAAGGAGGAAATCTGAATCTTTTATAGCTTCTCCTAGTAGCAAAAGCAACCTTCCAAGTCTTCAAATTACTAAAAGTGCCCACTTTTTCTTAGAAGCTTGTGTTTTTCTGAAAGATGGGGCTGAGTCTATCCTTGTGAAGCTTCACATGGCTGAAATGACTTAATGAATATGTTTTACAAAGCTTTACATGACAGTGGGGAAAAATAAACAAGAAGTCAGCCTCAGTCCTTGGTCACAGTTAGGACAAAACCAGGTGGTTTTGTGCATGTAGATTTCTATCCTGGTGCATTTAATTGTGCAGACTAACCACTGTGTGGTTTTTAATACATGGTATCAAGAGAGCAGGTTACTACTTCAGCTTCTGCCAGTCTATGGACTTTCCTTCACAGCTTTATAAACAGAAATGCCCTCTGGGGTCAGCCCACTGGTCCACTTGCTCCCAGTGGTGTTGCTGTTTAGGGTGAGGGCATGAGCCCAGGCATTTCCTGCAGTCCTTTCCCCCCAGCCTCCACAGCTGTTGTGTCTGTGATGTTAGGGAATACATTTATGGACCCTTTCCTTGAGAATGTACCTAGTCCCTTTCTGAACCTATTGATACCATCTGCCTTGCAGCCTCTTACAAATTCTAGAGATTTACTGCCCACTGTGTACAGAAGTACTTCCTTAAGTGTGTTTTATAGTGATTTATCTTTGCAACATCCCCAGGAAGAAGAGCACAGTCATCCTCATTTGACAGTAGGGAAAGATTAGGAGGGTTGTTTCCAAAAGCACCTGTTAGTAGATGTCTCATGCATGAGTTTCTCTAATGTGAGGCATTTGAGTTTTCAGATGCCTGAACTGATTTCTAGCCCAGAGCAGTCATGTGCAATGATTAACAAACAAATGAGGATCACTTGTGGTGTTGTTTGATTTATTGACTGACCCATAATTAAATACTAATTACATAGCAAAGCAGGGACCTAACTTCATTCTCCCAGTCAGGGTCAACTTCTTTTTCTTGGAGGTTTTTATCTGGCTCATCATTTGTTATCTTGTGCAGCCAGTATCAAAAAGGGGCCACAATAAAAGCTGGCATTATTCGCTGATGTTCCAGACTTATCCACCGAACAAAGAGTGGCATTTGCCTGATCCAGGGAAAGCTGCAGTGGAGAACACAGTGTAGAACTGTACAATTACGGCTTGTCTGTTAAGGCATGTACATAAAGAATTAATATCACTAAGGGGAAAGCATCTCAGAAAGTGTCTTTTAGAAAACATGTCTTACAAGGAATGGCTGAGGGAGCTGAGTCTAGAGGAGATTTAGGGGGGACCTAATTGCTTTCTACAATTACCTGACAGGAGGCTGTAGTGAGGTGGGGATGAGTCTCTTCTGTGCCTGCAGTGAGAAGTCTAGAGAACAATGGCCTTAAACTGAAGCAGGTGAGATTCAGATTACGTGTCAGAAAATTTTTTCCCTGTGGTCTAGGGGTGAGAGTGCTGGACTGATGATTGGACTTGTTGATCTCAAAGGTCTCTTTCAACCTTCATGATTCTGTGATTCAGTGATTCCACGATTAGCAGTATTTCAGAATCTGAACTCCCACAAGATCCCCATCAAAATCAAAAGAGGACGAGAAGAGAGTGCCGAAGAAGAAGGAAAGCAGCAAGTGTCCAGAACCAACACGCGGCGTGTGCCCTATGTGGTTGCACATCCAGCCTTGACGATGGGTCACAGGGTGGCCGTAGCGCCGCCGGAGAGCCGAGCGCCCCGGGCTGCCGGGCTGGCCGGGAGGGCGGCGCGGCGCGGCGGGGCGGGGCGGCGGCGGGGCCGGCCCGGGCGGGCGGAGGAGCCGCGGCGGCGGCGCGGGGCGAGCGCACTCGGCAGGGGCGACCCCGGCTCGGGCTGTCGCCATGGCCCCGCGCCCCGCCGCGCTGCTGCCGCGCCTGCTGCTCTCGTCCGCGGCGCGGGCGCTGCTGTGGCTCGGCCCCGTGTACCTGGCGGGGTACCTGGGGCTGAGCGGCAGCTGGGTGCTGCTGGCGCTGGCGCTCTGGCTCTGCTGGGGACTCAACCGGCGGGGGAAGCGCGACCGCCTGGCCGCCGCCTTCGCGCTGCTGGAGGACGAGCGGGAGGCGGTGTGCCGGGGCCTGGCCGCCCGGCACCTGCCGGCCTGGGTGAGTGAGGAGCGCGGCTTCTGCCCCGCGGCACCGGGGATGCTGCGGCTCCCGGCGGCGGGAGCAGACAGAGAGCGCGGTGTCCCGGAGCGAGCAGCCGAAGGGGTGGTAGTGATGCCTTGGGCCGAGCATAGCGTCTTTGATTTTGAAGTCTTGCTCAGGAAAGCGAGGATTAAACTCGGAGTTGTTTTAGCCCAGGAGATGTGCTGTAAGTGGGTGTGTAAAACAGACTGATGTATCGCCAGAGACACCTCCCTTCAAATACATGTTGTTGCATTGCAGGTATTTTGCTGTTGAAGATACTTATATTAGCCTTTCTCATCCAGCAGATTTTCTCCCCTTTAGTGTCATTTGAAAACAAACAAAAATATATAAACATCATGTTCTCATCCTGCTGAAAACCCAAATATTTAATTTTAAGGAGTCATCTCTGGACGGTATGGAAGGCCAACACCTGTTTGTTGTTCACATTTGTTTCTAGTCACTCTATGTTTTAAAGTGAAGAAACTAGAATTTCTGCCTGCCATTTTATTTTGTGTCTTGGGTTATTTATTGGGCAGCTGTGGCTGGCTAATGGAAAGGATGATGAGGTGTTTAGATCTTTTTTTCTTTTATCATCATTTACTTAACATTTAAAAAATCTGTCAGGGACTGGTAGGGAAATGCTTTTCTTGTAAAGAATGTTGCATGGAGGCATTTATAGTCGGCAAACTTTTATATAGCCTACAGCACTTGGCTCTCCTTAATTCTGTGGGAAATGAAGGCAGCTGGCAGTTCTGAGGAGTGAGGCCAGGGTCTCCTGCCAGGGCTGATGCAGCTCCCTGCTCATGTTTCCTCCTTCCAGGCACAGAAGTCTGTCTCTGAATGAGGTTTCTGCTTGTTTGTATTGACAGAGTATAAAAAAACCCCCAAAAAACAACAACCAATTCAGGGCATTAATGAATGTGGTGGTGTCAGCTCTTGTCCTGATGCTGTGAGAGCAGTGTTGTGTTTTATCCTCAAGTGCCCTGAATCATTGTAACCAGAAATTGAGCCTCTTAGTCACTGTTGAAAAATCAGGCTTGCCCCCACAGTGCACACAAATGCAAAAAGTTCTGTTAGGCTTTGTGGTTGAAAGTTTCAGGCTTCATTAGTGTGGGAGCAGGTGGTCCATTATTGATTGCCCTGTAGTGGGCCTTCACAAGGCTGCACAGAGAGCATTCTGTGCCCCAACCCAGGAGAGGTTTGGGCAAATGGGGAAACTGTAGCAGAGGCCACTGAGATGATCAGGGGCTGGAGCACCTGAGGTCTGACAACGCTTGGGCTGTTCAGCCTCCTTCAGGAGAAGGGAAGGTTTAAGGGCTATCTCATTTCTATCTCCCACTGCCCAGCATGTGCTCATAGAGATGGTAGAGTCAGACTCTTTCCAGAGGTCTGATTTGTGACTTGTGAATTCTTGGCCCTTACTCCTGGAAGGCAGGATGTAGGAGCTAATGATAAAGGGGCTGCACGGTGTGCTTTTTGGTTTTATCTGTTTTGCCACTTCCTTTACTTTTGTGTGTTGGTAACTTTTGTTCATCAGTTGGGTGTTTGTTTCCACACTACACTTGTCCTTGATGCTTTTTAACTCCCCAGTTTTAATTGTCTCTCCATCCTCATCCTCTATTGGATCTACTTCTTCCATGTGCCCATCTTGGAGGCTGATCTCACCAGATGTCTGTTCAGTTTATTCTCTGTGCTGTTGTCTTTTTTATCTTTTGTTTTTGCCTTTCAGTGTTCATGGACCTTCAGCTGGGAGCTCTAAAACTATCTGCTGAGTTCTTCTCTCCTGTCACACAGAGGTGGCAGTAGCAATACAGTTCAAGGGGAGCATGGCTTGCATTTGCAGTGTTGTAATCTTGGGAAAGGTTCTGAAGGTGCGAAATGATGGCAGTGTCTTGGGATTCATAAATCTTTGTCTCTTCATGTGGTTTGTTATAAAATGAGGGGATTCCATCTAGTGAAGAGTTAAGAGCAATCACAGATTTTGCTGTTGGTTAAAAATTGTTCTCCCTAGGAAGTGGCTTCTTTAAATTGGCTCGGGTTCTGCTCAGTCCTGGTATCAGTTGTTAGGAGATATACAGAATGCAGCCTTTCCTTTAGGGGAGATGCTTGGAGGGTTTCCCTAATCTACTCAACCATCTGTTTTGGGATATTTGCAGGATTGTTTTGCAGCACCAGTTTCTTGGCTAAAACCAGCCAGTGAATTTGGAATCGACACATGCCTGTGCTAGACAGTGTACGTGGGCAGGCTCTGCTTCCTCAGGAAACCAGGCTGGAAAGCTGCTCATGGCAGGCACAGTCAGATCCATGGCTTGGAGAGTTGAGACCTTCTGACTTCAGCCT
Organism: Motacilla alba alba; assembly: GCF_015832195.1. Taxonomy (NCBI): domain Eukaryota; kingdom Metazoa; phylum Chordata; class Aves; order Passeriformes; family Motacillidae; genus Motacilla; species Motacilla alba. The sequence continues at coordinate 9,163,507 of NC_052022.1, forward strand.
TTGCAGCCTTCAGCGTGACTTCTGTACAAGCTGGCAGTGCTCAGAGCAGAGGTAGCCAGGCTTCCACCTTCATTCCAGCTTCTGGAGTTGTAGTGACTGCTCTATGTTGCTTTTGCCACTGGTTATCTGGCTGCACTGGCAGAATTCAAATATGCTGTGTTTCTTCCTGATGTTAAACTCCTTTTACCAGGCAAAATACTACTGGGTACAGAACTGTCCTTTTAAAATGTTGTCTTTTAAGTCCTTGTTCATGCAAAAGCCTTGTTTACACTTCTTTTTTTTTACTCTTATATGAATAGCTGAAAATCTTGGCTTTTTGTAAAAGAAACAAACAAAACACCAAAATCCCCAACAAAACCCAAAACAACCAAACAAACAAGTGAAAAACCAAACCAAACCCTGATGGATAGATTGCTGTGTTGTATTTGAACAGAAGGGTGCTGTTGTGTCTGACGTGGGTTCTGTTTTTGCTGCCATCCTTGCTGTGGCTTGCTCCAGGGCAAGGTGGAGTTATGCACAATTTACACATTTTCTTTACTTGCTAGTAATTGCCCTTTACCTAGTGCTTTTGATCTTCAAAGCTCTTTTCAAATGTTAAGTAATTTTTACTGCATTCCTTAAACTTTGGCAAGAGGTATGCCTGCTTTTGTAGATGGGTAAAACTGATTCTGATAGTGGGACTTGCCCAAGGCTACAGGATTAAATCTTACTCTGTGTTACTATTAATTTTGGCAGCTCTTGGTGTCTGGTTCTGGGATTAGTAGGAAGTGTTTTGGGCTCCTCCTACCTGTGCTTTACTGATGACAAACTCAGGGCAAGACCTTGCTGGTGGGGCTCTCACCAGTAGCAAGGGCCAGAAGTGAGTCTGAAATCCAGAGCACATGGTTCAGAAGTATGGAATGCAGATGGTTTTATTTTCAAAACATACTGGGATATATTAAATTCTTGGAATAAATGATTGGGTCAAGAAGAGAGCTTGGTGGTGTCACTGAGCTGAACTAGCCATGTGACATGCTAGCTAGCATTCATGTTATGGGGATGCCCCCTGGGTAGGAAAGGACTTGCTCAGAGCTTGTGTTTTACTACACAGTGGATAAAGCAGCTGCAACACCTGGATACTGAGCTCTGCTTCCTCACTGAACTGCTCATTTAATTCATACCATTGAGTGGAGCTGAACTTTGGTATTGGGAACCCACTGAAATTTGGTGGCCTGTCATAAAGGGCAGAAAGCTGGTTTTCACCAGTCCTGTAATCAGCCAGTTTGTGTGGTGTTGTCTGCAAGGCCAGTTGTGTCAGCCCAGGAGCCCCTGGTGGTCTTTGGTTCCAGGCTTTGAGCTCCAGCAGTGCCGTTCCTTCCATCTGTCAGAGGAAACTGAGGCACCAAGTGCCTGGGTGGGACCTGGGTTGCAGACACCTGAATGAGGGGGTGTCAGGTGGGGTGGAAATGTACCTGTACATTTGTGCATGAATGTCTGCTATCACAGCATCTGAGGTGTGACACAGTGCAGTGTGATTCATTGCAGTTGCTTTGGAGGTTTGCTGTGGGCCATCAGTGGTTTGCGTGTCTGTGGCACAAATAATAAATTCAATTTTACTTTTTCTTAAGATGGGCCTACCTACAGCCTCATTCTTGTGATTTTTGCCACTTTCCTGATGCCCCTTTGTGCTGTTTCAAGTCTCTAGGAGCCTTGTCTCTAGCAAATAATCCCAGACAACTGTAATGGTTTATAATGCCCCACATTTCTCCCTGCACATGTGAGCTGCGACTTTCTCACTGGGAAGGGGTAGCCTAACTGTTGTCCTGTCCTTTCTTTTGGGTCACATTCCTCTCCTGTCTGTAAGGTGTTTTGAAGAATAAGCTCACCATGCTGCTTCCATCCCTGCTCTATCCTTCCTACATCTGGTCCCAAGCTGTGGCCCAAGTGCTGCAGGATGTGGGTGCTTGGCAATTACATTGGAGCTGAGGACCCAGGATTTATGTACCCTGATGGAGAGCCTTTAGGTGGAAGATGAAAGGCTGGTAGGTGAAGTGGAGGTCCCCTGATTCACATAATCTGCCTCACTGCAAATGTCAGCAGCAGTTTGTCTGTGTTGATTGTCCCTTCTGATGCCGAGTTCTCGCTTCGTCGTGCAAATGTGAGTGTCTCACTTAATCAGACCTGTGCAGACTGACATTTCAGTGAACTTTTGTTGTCTTATTTAATGGAAAAGTTGCTATTTAGAGCATCAAAAGAAATTTCTTATAAAGAATATAGTAATATTACTTTGGGGCTTTTTAATGAGATCATTTGAAGCATTATTTGAGCAAGGAAAATGGGCTCTTCAGTCATATATGAATCTGTATTAAAAACAGGCTACTGACCCTTCCATCCAAACATCTCTGAGCACCTCTCTGAAAGCTGATGAACAGTAAGGCTTTGCCTGAAAAATGTAATTCACAGCTCTTGTAAGAGGAGGTATTGTCCTACCCAATTACTATTATCAGGCTAGATGATAGTCAGGTTCCCTTTGCATTCAGGTGCTCTAATGTCTGTTCTGAGAAGCTGCTGCAGCGTCCTTCCCTTCTGCAGTAACCTGCTACCAGCTTGCAACACCAGCTGCAAATACCACATCCATAGGCTTTAATGTGTGATTGTAGTAAGGTGATTGTAATGCTTCACTCAGCAGCTTCTTGCAGGGGTCTGAGAGATCAGTTACTTGAGAGTGGTCTCATACGCAGTTGTCCTGATGGTGATTAAGCAAGTCATCACTTCGGGGAACTTGTGGGGTTTTGTAATGGACATACACACTTGTTGGCATTTGGTGTGTCCAACTTGAAAACATGATGTATAAGTGACTATTTCATTTTAATTTCTCCTTACCATCTTAAAAAGCTCTGAGAAGTGAAAACACTGGACTGTTACACATGGTAGTGTATGCTAACAGGCTTGAACTCTTACAGGGCTTCTTTTCCCTGAAGCCATTGACACCGTGTTGGTATTAGTGGAGAAATGCTGCCACAACCAATACATTGAGTTTCCCAAGCAGGTTTTTGTTTTCCAAAGTGTGGTGTCCTGGTTGAGGTGAGGGAGTACAGGAAGCAGGTCCTGCACAGCTCATGGTCTTAAAGGGAAGTAGGTTCTGTGGCTTCCCAAGGCGTGACAAAGAGAAGGATGAGAAATCTAATGCTGCTTTACATCATGAACAGGATGTGACACTTGCTTTAATCATGTAAATGTGCCCAGAGGCATAATGATACATCAGTGCACGTGGGTTCTTTTGCCTTTTACTATTCTTTACTGGCTTCTTTGCATTTTACTATTTTTCAAGGAGATAGTAAATTGTAAAGGATGTATGTATGAAGGCAGAGGGATCTCAGCTTACTCTAACAATTGTTCCACACTCCGTGCTATCTTTTGCAAGTGTTGCAGTGTGCTCAAGCAGATGGCACATGGCACTCACTTTATTTTTCTTTGCATCCAGGTTCACTTCCCTGATGTTGAACGAGTGGAGTGGCTGAACAAGGTGAGGAGCTCTGAACTCCAGCTGGTGAGGCCACCTGCTCTGAGCTACATCCCTCCCATCCAAACTCTGTAGGACAAGTCTGAGAAAGTTACCAAATTACTACAGTGTAGCTCAATTGTCTGAATTGAAGTATGGAATCACTTAAATGTGGGGTTGCCACTGAGGTCAAGGGCCAGTGTGAGCCTGATTGATACAAGTTTGATAAATTCAACAACGCTTCATTCTGAGACTAAAAAGAAAATGCAACTGTTTGTCTGTATATATGGGTACATACATGTGTATGTTATTATTTTAGCAAACTTATTGTTATCTCCTCTTACCTGAAAGGTTCCCAGAGAGCACTGAGGCAAATACTTCCATCAGCAGGTGTGGTCAACCTCTCAGAGTAAAAAAGCTGAACTTGCAAATTAGCATCCAGTGACTATCTTCTTTTTTGGTGCTTTTTTTAGCAAATTTTCTTTTTTATATAAAAGCTCATCTCAATCCTCTAAATAAACCTAACTACAGGGAACATTGTGACACTTTAGAGTAATTAGAGACTATTGTACTTACGAAATTTAACCGTGGGCTTGGTTGGCTCCTGTGGTTAGAAGCAGCCTCCATGGTACTGAAAACTCACCCTTCAGTTCCTGAAACAAATTCCAATTCTGGAGAGCAGAGATGGATCCTTCCATAAGGATGACTTAAGTGCACAAAGTTGACTTGTGCATTTTAAAATACCTTTTGGTATTTTAAAAAGACAGATATTAATAGCCAGGGTTCTGTAATGGGTGTTCCTCAGCAAAAGGTGTCTTACTCAAAGAATCTTCAGTGTGTTCCTGCTTTCACCCTTCTTTAGGTCCTTGTACAGGCTTGGCCATACTTCGGAACAATCATGGAGAAAACATTTAAAGAAGTTCTTGAACCAAAAATCAGAGCAAAGAGTGTACATCTGAAAACATGCACCTTTACCAAGATCCACTTTGGAGAGAAGGTAGTGGGAATCTTTTGTAACTCTTGTGGTTCACTCTTCTCTGAAAAGTTCAGGTGCAAGGGGAGTGAGATGTTCAGCTCTGTAATAGCTTTACTTCCCCCTCATGTTGACTTGAGCATCTTCACCATGAAGGAAGGATCATACAGGAAAGGCACACATCTCTTCTCACTTGCTGTCAGTATCCTGGGACTGGAAATAGAAAAAAAAGGACCATATTCATATTTATTTCTGTTGTGCCCTTGCAACAGAAGTTTTCAGTGCTCTCTAAGGCTTGCAGGATGGCCTAGGGCTACTTGCAACTAGCCCTGTGTTTGAGGACTGTCAAGGCTGTTCTGTCTTTAAAGAAAAAAACTTAGCTTGGTGTACTCATATTTTATATGCAGTTTTGCAAAGTATTTAATTAATACTTCTGTACTCAAATTCATCAAAGCAAGTAGGACTTTTCACTTGTGCTTTAGCTTGATAGATGTTGACGATGTTGTGTCTTGTTTGTCTCTATTTCAGTGCCCCAGAATTAACGGAATAAAAGCCTACACCAAAGAAATTGATAGAAGACAAGTTACCCTGGACCTGCAGATCTGGTAACATTGCATCATTGATTGTGTTGATGGTTCTTAACTTAGTGCCTGTGTATGTGTCATGCTGGACGGGGCGTGGTGTACTAAGATTGGCCTAGAATGATGTAAGATAATCTATCTCCCAGCTGGATGTATTCAGTGGTTACAGAAGTGAAATGTGCATCAGCCTTTAGACCAGAAATGATCTGCACAGCTCTAAGTGTTACCTACTGTGGCCCATCACGACTGCCATGGGTATAAGAATGTGTCCCTTGGCTTTGCCATTGATGGCAGTGAGAACCCAAGTTTTCAAACTGTGTTTCCTCTTCTCAGGAAGACTCTCAGGTCTGGAGATGCTCGCTCTGTCTTGCCCACTGTGGTTTCTCATTAGTCCAACCTCTCCAGTTCTTCCAGAACTACTTGCACTATTTAGTTTTTAATTCCTTCCTCTAGATTAAGCCTCTGTTTTAGTCATTTGTTCTGTGTGCCATCCAACACATTTGCTTTTTTGATCACAGCTATTCTCTGAGCAGAATACTGCCTCTAGCTCTATTAACAATAACAACAACAACAAAATTGGATTAGACATTTACTACCTCCCAGGGTGTTTTGAATGAGCTTGTATGTTTTGTTAACATCAGAGCCATTGCAGAGCTAAACTCTCTCCTGGTTTAGCCCTGGAGAAGGGAATTGCTGGGGGAATTACCACTTGCATGCTGCTGTAGCTCTGTAAGTTTGGTGGGTGACTGAGCTGCCTAATATAAATTGGCTTTTTGTGGTAGTGCCAGGAAAAAGCTGTGAAATTAGGGACTGTCTTGGCAACAGCACAGAGCTCCTCAGAACTGTGCCTGCTGCTGAACATGGCAGTGGCATGGCAGCATCTCCAGCCCTGGCAGAGCATCATCACTCCCTGTAAATTCACATGCTTGATTTTTGGCTGGGTGTTTCAGTGCTGTGGTTGTAATACCCAGGTCAGTGTTAGGGCCTTTGGCAAATCATTCATGCTTTCCATGTTGAGATTGAGAGATCTGATGCCTTTCAAGCCTTCCAGAAGGTTGCTGCTGTTCTCTGCTAAACTGCTTCTCCCACATGCTCATTTTCACTGTCTTTTGCTAACCCTCTGCAGAGGGATTCCCCCACCTCTGCATTCCTGTTCCTCTGGCAGACCCATCGAGATCTCCAAACTGGCCAAGCACTTCTGTTCCTCGTAACCTAACCCAAGCTGGTGCCATCTGATAACCCCAGTATCTTCTGTATTCACACAGGAGTATGGGGTTGGCCTTGCCTCCCTGGTGGGAGTCTCTTCTCTAGGGCTGCATTAAGGCCTCAGCTTCACTTGTGTTCATATGTTAACATCAGTGTCTGCAACTAAGCTGTGTTGTGCATCCTGCAGGGTCTGCAGGAGATTGTGTGTTGCTTTCAGGAACAGGGAGAGACAATAATAGCACAATCAGTGCTATTATTTACCTGCCTTTTCCTGGATTACCAATAAAACAGGTTTCTTTGCTACTTAGAGGAGATGGAGTGGAGTTACCCCAGTGTGAGGCTGCCCTTCACTCTTGGTCACTGTGCTGTTGAGGTTTAAATGGCTGATCTGTTTACAGGGCTGTGTGCTGGCATCCCAGCACTGGAGAAGAGAGTGAAGTGCTGTGGGTGCCTGTGGGGTGCACTGCTGGCAGCACAGTGGCTCTTGGGTTAGGTTTCAGTAAATGCTTCTTGCTTTCAGTCTCACAATAGTACAGGACAGATTTTTTTCCTCTCATTTTATCAAGAAGGCAACCAGTTTCTGAAGCCCAGAGTCTTTGATTTGACATGGAGAAAATCAGGAACAGAGTAGGAGTAGAAAAAACCTTTTCTTCTTACCCTTCCTTTGTAGTCTGTATGGAACCATTTGTGTAGTTTATTAGCCACTCATAGACATGTGATCCATGGGCTTTATTTCACCTTGTGCTCCTGATCTCACCAACATGATGCTGAATGCTGTGGCTGAGTTCTATGGGCTATGTGAAGAGGAGCTTCCTTTCCTCTGTGTTAAGTTTGTGGTATCACAAGTTGCATCCTTTGCTTTGGGAAGTGTGAAAAATAGCACTTAGAGGTCCCTTATTTGTATGGGCTGTAGTTGTCAACAGAGTCAGGGATGCAGGAGATCTGGTACTGCATGAAGTTACCAAAACAACTTGAGAAGCTGCTTTACTTAAATCTGTTAACAGCAGCTTACATGGCTGTAGCATCAGAGCATTGGGAATGGTTATGTGGAGCACTGTCCTATTATAGTCTTGACTTTGTCCCATGCAAAAGGACCATATACTTCATTTTTCAAAGTGGGAATTGTCCAAGTGCAGCTGCTTGACTTCCTAACAGCTGCTTTCCTTTCCACTAATTTTGCAGCTGCCTGAGCTGCTGCATAGCCATATCATCATAGGCTATAATCATCAGAGTTTCCAAGTATTTGAAGGCACTATGACCTCCCTGAAAAACACTTTACAATCCAGTTTCTTCCTAGTTCATTAATATGATTTAGTATTCACAACCATTTTTTTGTTGGAAATGTTCTGAATTTTCCTTTCCATGGTCTTCTGAGGCATTTACAATACATGAGATGTCATAGAGAATAGTTTAATAATTGTCATGTGTAAAAATTCGTTGATTGCAATTTAATCTTAGAAGAGAATCTCTGATTTCCTGTCAAATTTTGAGAGCTGGAAATACAGTCTCTGTCTGATGAAAGAAGTCAAAAGAAATGTGCAACAATACTTTGAGCTTTAGTGGAGTTTGGGATAACTAAGTTTGTAGGCTCTTAGAAGAAACTGAAAGCATTTTGGAAACTGGTCAGTCTTGAGCAAAAAGGGATACCTGCCCCCAGAAGCCTGACTGGACAGGGAGAGGGGAAAGGCAGAGGTGATCTGGCTTTTCTCATACCTTGTGTTGCCTGGTTACATTTTCTTATCTCTCTGCTTTGTGTAATTCTGCATGTTCATCTCCCAAGTCCAAAGGCAGACAAAGCATAGTCTGTGTTACAAAGCACTTGAGGAGGCTGGGCCAAAGGGGGTTTTCAGCATGGGGGGCCATGAGAAGATGGGGTTCCTGGGGAGTTACTTTACAGGCAGGGAATTGCCCAGGCTTTTTCTGAAGGGAGGTGCAGACATCCAGGTTCGTTAAACTTGCCAGCTCTGGTAGCAGCCCTGCCTTCACCCACTGGATTGCCTTTGTATCACAAACACAGCTTTTTCTCTCCAAGAAGAGACACAGATACTTGCACTTGAAAAAGGTTCTCACCCACAGCGCAGGCACGTTGTGCAACAGGTGATGTGGGAGAGAAACAGGTGATTCTTCCACCCTCCACAGGTGGGTAGAGCACAGTCCTGTGTAGGGTTGAGGGGCTCAGCCTCAGCCTTTTGAGTGTCAAGGCTTGAGTTTGGCTCAGGTGTGCTCTGGGGCAGGACAGCAGAGAGCACAGCAAGGTTATGCTGCACGGAGGAGCAGATGGAAGCATGGGCAGCTGGGACTGGAAATGAGGAATAAACTAATGAACAAAGAGTTCGTCCTTCCTACCAAGCACCCTGGCAGGGGGTGATACCTGTATGAGGCAGACATAAGGCTAATTAAAGTCTCAGGCTCTGATAAGACTTCTCTGATATCTTTACTGGAGAAAAGAGACATCTAGAACTGAGTGGAAAGAGTTTTTGACTGTGTGGAAAGGTGGAAAGGCTGTAAAACACCACGGCTCTTACTTGTGTTGTGTTAGACACTTGCAAAAGCTGAATTAAATCCTCTTGGATTAATTACTGCAAATTAAGGAACTAATTTTGGCTCCTCGTTTAGAATTTTATTGTAACAATGCTCTATTAGCACACAGTGTAATGACCTGTGTGATAATGTCAAAATTGTAGAAGTTAACAAACATAAAATAAGTTTAATTATGTCACTAGCTTTTAAGAAAGATTTTGTTAATTTCGGCATGGTTTATGAGGTTGGAAATAAGAAATGAGAATGCTCTAACAGTAAAGGCTTTATTCTATGTGTTATGAGCTTCTGAAATTCTGTTAGGTGACTACCTGTAAACAAATATACAAAGAACTTTGCTTGCAAAAGTGGAGGCAAATTCACAGGGTTGCACAGTCTTGGCAGGTTTTTGTGGGGTGGGACAGAATCTATATGCAAATTACAGTTTGAATATGTGGCAACTGCAGCACTATTTGCCCATATACATGTGGTCAGAGCAGAACTCCTGCCCTTCTCCTTTGATTATGGAGTAAAGTTATGCATGCAGGCACAAGCACAGCACATTCACTGCTGCAGCACCTTTACACCCTGCTTTACCTGCAGGGTGTTTGTGTGTCTGCAGCCAGAGCTATTTCTCAGGGGGCTGAAAGGGAACTTGGTAGGTCCCTTCAATTGTTTTCTGCCAGAGGCATCAACAGATCTGTGAAGTTCTGCTCCCTGGGGAGTGGCTATTGGTTTCTGCATAAGGTGATGTTTGTACTTTAATAAAAGTCTAAGGTACTTTCCAAATTGCCAAAGTACCGCATTCAGCATTTGATTTTTTAAAGCCTGATGTTCTCCATGGCAACTGACCAAAATCTGATCTAAGTAGTTGTCTTTGAATTCAGCCTCAAGGAAACCAGGTTATTTTTAGTGATAAATTTGTCCTTCAAGTGGGTTTTTGGGTTGTGGGTATGGGTGATTTATGGGCTTTTTGGGTGTGGGCCAAGTGGGAGCCCCATAAGTAATGGTAGGATGGCTCTGCACCAGCTTGGGAGCTGGGTCACCAGCTTGTGGGGTGGGATCAGACTTTTGGCAGAGAAGGGAGCAAGAGGGCAATGGCTCTGACCTTGAATTTTGAATGAGCATGTTGGTCCCCTTCTTGGAGCATGCTTGCTCCAGCTAACCCCAGTCTTAAGAATGGAAAAGTAACTTGGAAATATAGATGTTGCTTCAGTGTTTTACAGGTACAACAATATCCCAGCTGACTGCAAGGTTTCTCTTGTGAAAGATCTGACCTTTGTTCAACTTCCCTTTTTCAGTGACTTGAAAATCCATCTCTGCCCGTGGGATCACGTTGTCAATCCTTAAACTGATTTCATTTATACTCTGTACAGCCCCAAATTTCTCATGGGACTATTGCAAACTGTGGAATAATGTGACAATTTTCTTTCAGTTACATAGGGGACTGTGAGATTCACATGGACATATCGAAATTTAATCTTGGCGTGAAAGGTGTACAGGTGCGTGCAGTGCTAACATTGTCTGTTCAAGGCTGTGTGGGGCAGGAGGCAGCACCTCCCAGTGGGGAGGTCATGACACTTAACTGGGAAACTAGCAACTGTCAAGCTTGGAATGATTGGCTTTATCTCCTTGTTCTTGGCTGGCAAAATGAGGCCTTCCATGGAAAGCATTTAAATGTCACTTCTAAGCTTCGTAGATTGTCTCTTAAACAGGGTCGGTGCTGGAGCATTATGTGTGGGCCAGCAGCTGCCACTGGAGTTCAGAGGAGTTCAGAGTGTTGGTAGAGAACTTCAGAAGAACCATGATGTTCATAAACTGGTGTAGATTAAACCAAGAACCTGTTCTTGGAATGTTGAAAGCTAGTACAAATGGCTCCATTGTATGGCAGGATTGCAGAGAGACTCCACAAACACAGAAAGCATTGCCTGATATCAGTAGCAATGGTCTGGGGGGAAAAAGTTTTGTGTTATAAAATTCTAAATTAAATTACTTCAAGTAGAATTTCTAAAATTATCTCCATCACTGGAAAGCTCACGGTTTTGAAGCTGTGTTATTAGAATACCTGAACCCTGAGCTTTCCTGTTCTTTTGCAGTTGTATGGGACGTTGCGGGTGATCCTGGAACCTCTCCTAACCGATGCACCCTTTGTTGGAGCAGTGACCTTGTTTTTCATGCAGAAACCGGTGAGTCAAGAGTGAGCTGCTCTATGCAGACTTCTTGGTCTTTAGTGGGTGACACGAGCTGTCCATCACTGATAACCCAAACTGTATAACTGTGAGTACCTCACAGTTCAGGTGCTTAATTGACAAATTCCTAATTGTTCAGTGTCCCTCTTGAATTCTGGGAGGATGTGAATTAATTCACTCTATACTTTTGTAGCAGTGCCTAAATAGTTACTTCACTCTAAGAATGGGAGGACTGTCTTATGGTGGCAGCACAGGAGCTGTTTCTGTAAGATTTCTGGCTACTCTACCTTCCCATTCACAGATTTTAAATGCAGTGATTTTGGAGAACCATTCATGTTGCCTTTTGAAAGCCTGCTTGTTTAAGGTCATGTCCCTTGTACTCAATTGTGGTTTAATAAAATATGAGAAACCTTCTAGTCTTGTAAGAAGCAGTTATCTTACAGCACACAGCTTTGCTTGTGGTTTATGCTCTGCTTGAGTTCATGAAAGTCATACATTTTTGATCTTGAATGAGGTGTTTTTGTGTTTAGATGTAGCAGCATTATTTGAGCACATGAAAGAATCTCTTTTTGTTTATTGTATGAATAGGAATACAGACTCCTGAAACCGGTGGTATTTGTAAATCCCTCTGCCTCAGGGCATAGGCCAACCCCTAAAGTGAAAGGATGAGAAAACAACTTCAAAGTCTTAATAGAGGTGCTGAATTTCCTTCATGACCCCAGGGCATCTGCCAGTGGCCATTGCTAAGGGCTGAATACTGACCTTCCTTCTTCTTACAGGTTCAGTTCCAGTGATACCCTCAATTCAGGATGGCAGATAAAATAGATAAGGGAATTGATACCAGCTGTTGATTCTAATGTACAGATGCAATTGATGGTGCAGGTTTTCCTTCCTTTAGACATCTGGATTTGTTCTAAAAGCATTTCCCTTTTAAATTCTACATTTATTTTAAAATAAAATTTAATAGACCTGTATAATATTTTCTCCCCGATCTTGTAGCATTTGGAAATCAACTGGGCAGGCATGAGCAACCTTCTGGATGTCCCAGGAATTAAGTGAGTGTCTACTTTGCTTTACTTTATTATTTGAAAAACCTCTGGAAGTTGGGATTTAGTTCTTGAGTAACCATCAAAGCTGTTGTTGAGAGCATAGTGTGCAAGGTGTTGTGCTGATGTTCATCCCATTGTATCTGGCTGTAGCAAAACCTGAGAAGGGTTCTTTTTACGTTCTGTCAAAACTGTTTCAATCACTTCATTACATTTGGATGGAAATTACTTTGATGACAGCAGTGACTTATAAACTAAAAAACAAGCCCTTCTGTTTCCCATGTGCTAGTTACTTGCAAAGGTAGATGAAGTAGGTTTAGACTGGCAGTCTGCTTATTTTTATTTACAGTGAAGTGTAAAAAGGTAAGGTATCACAGAGTTACAGTTCCTCTGACAAACTCAAGTACAATCCATGATAAAGAGAACTGCACCAGATTTATTAGCACAAAAGTTCTTTTTTTTCTATGCAATCTGCTCACCTTTTAGGTGTAGCTCTTCTCCAGTGCTTCTTGGGTTAGTATTACATACATAAAACTTGCACAGCAAGGATGAAAATCTTAGTGGATTTTAGTATTGTTACAAACTGTTTCACCAGACTGGGGCTTCAGTTTGTCCTTGTTCTTTAGTGTAAGGAGAAAATTCTGTTGTACAAGAGGAAAATACATGGGGTTACACAGCCATTGCCTTTCTCCCTTTCAGTGCAAATGCAGACACTTCTGTTCCTCTCTGCTCCCCTGCAGCTCATGGTTTGCAGACTCATAGGAAGAGTCTGCCCACTTTAGGTGCCAGTTTATGCATTAAAGATCCTCTGAAGGCTTTTGATGTTGAATGAGAGGAAGCTTCCTTTTTCTCTTAATTTGAGGCCTGAGTGGCCTTTTGCCCTGCAGTTTAGCCTGAGAGCTCCAGTTTTTATCAGAGGAATTAATCTGTTCCTTTCTAACTTGGTTTCCCTAATCCTTGCAAGGAGAAGGCCTGTAGGTGTTCCAGCCTACAGCTTCTCGTATAATTAAGTGCAAATTTGGTGTCCTAAATTTTTACTGCCTGGTTCTCCCACAGGGATTTGCACACAGAAACCTTTGCTTGTTCCTCAGCGGTGCAATGAAAGCTGGGAGCAAAACATGCCTGACCATGAATGGGCTGAAGTACAGGTTGAACAAGAGCCCTCCCTGTCAAATGAATTTGGCTCACTTAAGATAGCGAAGAAACTGGATGCAGTCATCTGTCCTCAAGCTGTGTTTAGTTGGGTGTACCCTGAGACTTGAGAGAGGGGACAATTCTGTGACATTTCTGTGGGGTCTTCTTTTACAGGAAAGACAAGAGCCTGACCAAGGTTCCTGGTTTACCATGTGGAGTAGAAGACTTTCCTTATGTTCTTTATGTGTGAATCCAGCCTCCTCTGTGAATTGGGACAATTTTGTTACACAGTCATACCCTTATAAGCACTAGATCTATCAAGAAAATGAGTCTTTCAGATAATTGGTGCTCTTGGGTTTTCCTCTTAATATTGTTTTTTGCTCACTTCAGGTTGTACTGGTGTAATCCTCTCATTAATCACCTGGAGACTACTTGGACATGTGTGGACATATAGTTCTTGTACCTGCTGTACAAAAAGAGCAGTTGTAAAGCAAAGATTTGAACTGAAAAGCTAAAAATGTGCAAGTTGTAATTAGGCTACAAAGTTCCTTGAACTCCAAGATAGTGCCCTCAATTCAGCCAGTGTGATCTCCAGTTACTTCAAAAGAAATTTTGCTTCTTAGTGCAAATTCTGCCAAGATCCAGAACCTCTTCTAAGAAATGAGTTTGGCTTTTTTTTTTTTTAATGTGTCTGTCTGCTTCAATTTTGTGAAAAGGTCTCAGCAGGTGGCCAAGAGTAGGCAGCAGTGTGTGCTGTGGCCATTTCTAAGTCTGAAAAGAAACTAGCTCGAGGCCTTGAGCTCCCTGTGAAATGCTGAAACTTCCTAATTCCCTTCTCCCCTTGTCCATCTCTGGTGTTATTCCTAAGGAAACCCAAAAGGCACTTGGGTTTGTGTTTGGCCGTGTGCATGAAGATTTCACACAGCCTGAGCTCCCATTCATCATTTACAATGATGAGCCAAATTCACACCCTGTAACAGGGATGCTCCTATTGCAAACCTGCACCACTAAATAGAAGCTGAATGCCCACTCTGCAGCTCTTTCATACAACCATAAACTTTGGAAAAGATCTTTATAGATCACCAAGTCCAACCCTTACCCTAATACTGCCAAGCCCATTACTGAGCTATGTGCCTTAGCACTTTTACAGGTCTTTTAAATGCTTCCAGAGATGGTGACTCAGCCATTTCCCTGGTTGTCCTGTTCTAATTCTTGACAATACTTTGGGGGGAGCTAGGCCACACCACTCACTTTGCAATGCCCATTTTTTCTGCTGTCCCTCACTTTCCCTCCTGAGTTGTGACTGATTGTTGCCTTTTTCCCCCACCTGCAGTGTAATGTCAGACTCATTAATTCAAGACTTCATTGCTGCACGGCTGGTTCTGCCCAACAGAATCACAGTGCCTCTGAAAAAGAACATGAACATTGCCCACTTGAAGTTCCCTGTCCCCCAGGTGAGTTGTTGTTTCAGCGCCATAGTGTTTATCTGCCTGAGTGATGCAGCCAAGCTTAGTGTCTTTGGATGCTGCATCAACTCTTCCAACCTGAATTGTGGGCTTTCAGTAGGTAGTATTTCAGAAATATAAAAGCAGTGTTGGATAATAATTTGGGAGGGAGAGACACGGGCACTGGGAGTTCCTACCCTCTCTGCATGTCATAAGGAGTCAGTTTGTACTCTGAGCTCATTTACCAATTAAACCTTTAGTCTGTAACTGCAGATCTGTGGTACATGCAAATGAGAGGATAAATACATAAGCAGTGAGTATCATACTATTTGATACTTTTACTAATGCTGTGAAGAGTTGTAAATAGGGAGCTTGGAGGATGACATATCATTGTTACACAAAAAAATTTTCCTAAATACTCAACATATCCAGGTCTTCAATCTCCTTCATCCATCAAATACCTAATACACTTACTAATGAGGATAAATATAAATGAGTGACAAAGGCATGCTCCCTTTGCCAACTTGCATCACTAAATTGAAGTGGCATGGCTCCTGTGCAATAAAATAAGAACCTGCCAGTGAGTGCTTAGTTCCTCCTTCAGTCAAGTGGGAGTTGATCTTTACACTTGATTTGACTGTGGCTGAAATGCTGTGTGCGTATGTATATTTCTGATTTTAAAATAAATAATATTTCCTATACAGTTATCTAGCTTGAATTTTACATCTTTTTAATGGGTCTTTTTTTCCCCTCTAGGCAAATGGTGGAAGAAGTGCTTTATTACAGCTGTCATTGGAAATGTACTGCATCAAACTATGTGTCTTTGCAGAACTGTCATAGTGACTACCCTTGCTGCCTGAAATAAAGTTTTAGGAGGCAGCCTATTATAATTATCCAAAGATTGCATTTTCATGACCAGTTCTGTATCTTATTTTATGCAGGGAGTAATAAGGGTTCATCTGTTAGAAGCTGAAAACCTTGTCCAGAAAGACAATTTCCTTGGTGCCATCAGGGGGAAGTCTGATCCGTACGCTCTCCTTCGCGTTGGCACCGTGCAGTATCGAAGCAAAACAGTCTCCAGAGATCTTAATCCCATTTGGAATGAGACATTTGAGGTACTGAACCTTTTGATCTTTCCATCTGTAGGTTACACAGCCATTTACATCTCTGTGCTTTCAGGACCTTCTCTTAGCTGACTGCACAGGGCAGGTGGACTTCCTTGTTTCTTGGTTGAGGCATTTGTGTCCCTTAACCAAGTTCAAATTTACATTGTAAACTTGAAATGTCGTTCAGGTTGCTCTGATTTACATGTGTGGGTTTTTGGAGGAGGTGCAAAGCACTGCTTTAAATACCAATCAATGCATCAGTCTGTGCAGCTGCAGGCTGCTCTAGCATTGATTCCTCTCTGCTTATTAGGGATACCAGTCTGAGGGGTTTAACTTGTAGCTCAAAAAGAAGCAAACAATGTGAAACATGTTCACCTATAATCAATTGTATTTGTTATGCATTTAACCATAAGAAAGAACAGGGAATGTCCTTAATGTGTTAGACAGTGTTCAAGTGTCATGTTTTTGTCCACAGCCGGAGCCTGAATATGTGTATGTGAATGCTTTTTATTTTTAATCAATACCTCTTTCTCCTCCAGTTTGTTGTTCATGAAGTGCCTGGTCAGGACTTAGAAGTGGATTTGTATGATGAAGATCCAGACAAAGATGACTTTATGGGCAGGTAAATTAGCACGATCTTTGATCAGGGTCCAGTAGCCTCTGCTGTGGGAATTACCTGAATTACTCATACTGGAAATTAAATACTGTTGGAGTTGATTCCCTTTGCCCAGATATTAATACCACATAATTAGTTCCTAGTGCAACTAATGTTGGACAAGGTTACATCCTGCAGGGAATCCTGGGAAGCCATTAGAATGAGATTTACTTCAAGTTTATTTTAGTTTTGGAAATATTTCAAGGGGGAGACTTCAGGAGTATAAGTGTGTTCCTGCACACACATACACAGGTAATGTGGAGTTGTTATTTGGAACAGACTTGAGAGTGGGCTTTTTTCATTATTTATGCTGTATACCTCAATATTGAAATGTTTGCTTTTTTCCTTTCAGCTTGCTGATAAGCCTGGTGGATGTAATGAATGACAGAACCGTTGATGAGGTAAAGATCTCAGCTTATTTCTAAATGTGATTGGTGGTGTATGCCTACGTGCACTCATTTGTGCTTCTCCTCTGCTACTATAGTGTTTCTTTGTACTTTAAGCTTCCTTGCACACTTGCACTGTGGTATTTTCACAAAAAGATAATACCAAAGTAGCCACTACAATAATTTTTACAACCAGGCTGGTAACCCCAGAGAGCACTGAGGTTATGCTGAGCCAGCAGTGGGGTATCTTGTTGATACCTTGTGTCCTGTGTGTACCAAATGTTTTGCACAAAGCTGCAGATAAAGTTTGGTGAAGCAGCCTGTTTGCTGAGGGAAGAAATTATCTGACCTTACTGTGGTTTATCCTGCAACCCAGCACTCTACAAACAATGCTAAGGTGCCTGTCTTGTGCTGCTGCTGGTTGGAAATACCACATGCTTTGCCTGTTTATGGGTGTCTTATTTTAATTTTCTTCTGCCCTGTACCTAAGTAGATGGATGTGCTACAATCTAAATGTCAAAAAATGCAAGCTAAGGTGCTCAGAGTAAAATTCATGTTGTCTGTTGTGTGTAAGTCTCAGAGTCTGCAGCACATATATAAAAGCTACCCTGCCTCTCAGTCTCAAGTTGCTCTTTGTTATCTCCATGTAGTGGTTTCCCTTAAGTAAGACGACAAGCGGACACTTGCATTTAAAACTGGAGTGGCTTTCACTAGTAAACGACCAAGAAAAGCTGCACGAGGTGAGTGTATTTGCTTAAAGGATTCAGGTGCTCTGATCCCTGTCCAGTCATCAACAAAGGAGTGTGTAAAATAAGAAACCCCAGGCAAACTCACAGGAGTTTATTTTAGTCTGGCAAAGTTGTGATGTGATTCCCTCCCTGCTGCTCCTGCAGAGGAAGGGCATTTGCTTGCCCCAGGTCTCTTGGTAATTCAGGAGTAACTGAAATCTGGCAGCTCTTTTTGCTTGAATTAGCAAACCTTTGTTTGACTCACTGCAAAGTGGCTTCTCAGGGGTTCTTTTCTTTCACAATTTTTTCCTCCCTCTTCATCTAGGATATGTGTAGGACCCTGGACCCCTGAAATAATCTGTACTAGTCATAGGCAAATACCCAGCACTGGTGCTTGATAGGGCTTTGTTTCCAAATGGTGTGTAGTTTGTCCAGCAGAATTGCTTGGATAAAGCCCATCTCCCAAAGAGGCTGTTTCTTCATAACCAAGCAAAACCATTTGAATTTCACCGAAGTGAATAAAATTGTTCCCAGGCTTTGTTCTGCTGACACTGGATTCATGTTGATGTATGTGGTTGAACATGTTTTTAGGTGTCTTGCTGCACTGGGGAACCCAACCAGTTCTGCACTGAGAGACTGACAAACATTAAAGGCAGGGAATTGAAAAGAGTCACACATCTTCTTACTGGTCTGCTTTGAACTGTCATGCTGTGTTGACTTGGGCTCCTCTGAATTGCAAGTTTTAGGAGAAAGGCAGAGAGCTGCTCAGCCTTCAGAAGCTGCCCTTGGAATTTTGCTATGCTTTGCATTGTCCTTGGTGGGTGATCCATGACTACTTTGTGTTTTGATTTGTTTTATCTTCCCCTGCCTTTACAGGATAAGAAGGGTCTGTCTACAGCACTTCTGATTGTCTACTTGGACAGTGCCTTCAACCTCCCCGTAAGTACAAACCCAGTGCAGCAGCCTTCACTCCTAACCTCCTTTTTTTGAAAACAACAAATTAACTGTTTTAAATACTCTTTCATCAATTCAGAAAAACCACTTTGAGTATTCGAATGGTGAATGTGGAACAAAGAAGATCAAAAATAACAAGTACCTCAAGGTAAAATTTATATTCTTCTCCCACAGTTGCAAAACAAGGTTCTGGATTACGTGGTATCATAAGAACTGAAACTGGCAGTGGTTAAAAAGAAATAATCTCTCCATTCTCAGAATCTAAGTGATGAGCAGGGGCTCAAAATACTGATTGAAAGCCCATCCCAGTGAAAGTCTAGGAGGCCAAAGTGGGAATGCAACACGGAAATGTTACATTGTGTGTGTGGTTGTCTTTCTTTCTCACACAAAAGAGAGCCTCCAGACATCAGACTAAGTAATAATATCCTTGCTGCTGCTCTTTCTTCCCTTGCTGAGCTGTTCCAGCTTGACATTGAGCAGGGAGGAATATGCTCATTTGTGGTAACTTTTCTGTCCCACTGGAGACCTGACGACCAGATTCCTCCCCCCTTGGCTTTAGAGGGGTTCAGAGGCTTCTCTGTCATTCATACCTTCTGTCTCATAGCTTCTATTTACTTCTTCCCCAAATACTGCATTTTGCTACTGTGATGTCAATGCAGGTATAGGGAAGAATGTCTTTCTCCCTTCTTTCTTGAGCAGGCTACTCACAAGTACAGCTCCGAGCTATGGAGAAAGCTTCCCATTCTCTCCAAGTAGCTCCTCTCCTAAACAGCATCTTTACAATTTAGATGAGTTACCAGCACTGTGATACACATCACAGTCAATAATCCTTAACTGGGGACCTCACTGTGTGCACTTTGTATGTAGTGTTGTGCCAAGACCAGATCTCAGCCTTAACTTCTATAGCATTAGTGCAAAGAGGTGCAAGAGGTTCAGTATTGTTGCTCCCAGACAGGAATTGTTATTTGATGCCAAGGACTCGCTTCCAGCTGCTTTGGAGCAAGTCCTGAGCCTTGGAAACCAATTCTGAGAGTCCTGGTTCAGTCAGGAAAGATCAAGATTTCCCACTGAGCCTTCAGCTCTCTGTTTCCTCCCAGCTTCTGACAAATTTTTAACTGCTCACCTGTTGAAATCTAAAAACATAAAGCTTTGGCTTAAATGTGTACTCTTGATGGTGGAGAGTAAGACTGCTGTGTTACTGCTGGAGGCTTTCCTGTGTGCTACACTGCTCAGAGGTCCCACATCCAATAAATACTGTCAGCTTTCCAGCAACTTACTTCAAGTAAGAATAGTGCTTTGATATTGCTTCTTGAAAACTATAATCTTCTTAATTTTTTTCTGCCTTCTTCTTTCTTCCTTGTATTAAATGACAGAAGATGGAACGAGAACCTTCCTCCTTTGTCCTGCTCACAGTTGGGAACAAGACTCAGAAGAGTAAGGTGAGGCTGTTTAATTCTTCTGCTTTCATTAGATACTTTCCATCTTATGGGTGACTGTCCCCAAGTATTCCCTAGGAAGGGAAGGATTTCTTGTGAAGCTGGTGTGAAGAGCTGTACTTGTAGTGATAGCTGCAGAGCCTGGGAGTGGAGCCACTGTGTCACCGAGTTGTGGTGGTGGAGGGTGTCTGATCAGCTGCTGTACACAGGTGGAGTTGCATGCCTGTGTCCAAGAGTTCATCTTGGCCCAGACACTCCAGTTCTATAAATCTCCAATCCAGCTCATGGTTTCTCAGAGCAGGGTGTCATTTGCATCAAGCTGGTTTTTATTCCTTCCTCAGAGTCTTTCCTGGCTCCTGTGTATCACAGTTTTACTGTTTTGGTTTGGTTTGTTTTTAAACCCAGTCAAGATGGATCTGCATCTCCTCCACTTCACTTCCAGTTCCTTTTTCATTATTTAAAAATTACTTTTGCCTCGTGAGTATAAGCAACAGCTGAGCTCTGCCCTCCCAGTAGCTGCCATGTTCACCATCCTGCAGCTGGATGTGGATGAGCCCTTTGTTCTTTTGAACTCCAGCAAATAGGAATAAATCCTGTTGGCTAGACACAAGCATACAGGACTGGCACCTATTTTCCTTTACTCCTTCCACCTGCTCCACCCAGAAATTGGGTTTTACTTGCATTTTTACCTTTTGTGGCTTTCCCTTTCCCTACCACATCAGCTGTCTCTCCTAAGCTAGGTCAGGCTTCCAGGCTTTCCTTGCTCCTTTCCACTTGCTGCCTGCATTCATGGCCTGGCAGAGACAGCTGGTTTACAGAGCAGCCACAGTCCCCTTGGGTGCTTTCCATGCTCTTTCCTCTTTGAAGTGGATGGTGCTGAAGCTGTGCCCTCCTACTCTTCCCAGGAGTTCTACACTCCTGAAACTGCCCCTCCAGCTTTCCTGCCCTTGCCTGTCAACTCACTGCAGCCTTGGGAGCTGGCTCCAAGTGCTGCAGGCTGGAAGCAGTGCTCTGGCTCTCCCTGGGTGGGAAGGTGGGAGGGAGGGAGCGGTGCCTCGCTGCAGGTGAGACAGGCTGCTGGTCCAGGCAGTGCTGGTGGGGCCAACTGCAGCTCACCAGACTTGTTCTTTGGCATTTCCACGCCCCAAAGAACTTGTTCTGGTTTTGCCAGAGACTTCACTTCCATATGCTTCTGACCTGGAATTTCCACTCTCTCTATACAGCTGGGGTGTAGCATCGCTGAGGGCCACCATGGCCCTCTCTGGTGATCAGTGTCATGGATTCTTTGCTTCTCAGAGACTAAGCTAATGCATGTTCTTGTTGCAGACCTGCAATTTCAGCAAAGATCCCACGTGGGGCCAGGCTTTCACCTTCTTTGTCCACAGTGCTCATTCCCAGTCACTCCACATTGAGGTGAGAGAAAAGCCTTTCCTTTGAAGATCAACTGCACATCTGTAGGAAGAAACCTCTTCTATGGAGCTCAGTGCTGGTTGTTTCTGTGTGGGATTGTCATATATTGGGTTCCTCCTACTAAAAGGTGGAAGAAGCACATGCTGCACAGACAATTCTGTATTAGGTGGTGGTGGTATCTACCCTTGTTCTAGCATCATGTAATGTGCAGTATCTTAGTTCAAAATGTGGGATGTTTCTGGCTGTAAAGTGCAAAGGACATTTCATACAGGTCTGTGTGTACTAAAGACATCAATATTTTGCTGTCAGAAATTGCAGCCTTCATGATTCTCAACCGGAGCCCTGCCTCTTCACCTCTGTGCTCTGGCTCCTTAAGCAGCCCTGTCTCCCATTAACAGCATTGCAGCCACAGCCAGGTCTGTGGCTGGGCACTTGGATACAGAAAGGAATTGAACTTGGAAGGTGTATTGAGGTTAAATAGGCTAAACAAGCTGTTACCTGAAGTACATGTAAAGATTTAGACCAGTTGCCATCTCAATTGCTTAGGACATTGTCCCTAAAGTGAGCAAGGAAAATCAAGTGTATCTCAGGGCATGTTTTTTCTGTTAAAGCAATTCTTTCTCTGCATAGTTAGAGATGGGATTTTCACTCCAAATATACTAACTTGTTACCCTCCTGAAATAATGGCATCACCCATTTGGACGTAACCATACTGAAGCAAGTAGGCTAATTTTGGTTTCTGTCTGAAATATCTTCTTGCTTTGTTTTTGCATTCCCAGTGGTGCATTTCCCAGTTTGCCAGCTAATAAAAACTTTTGTTTTCTTCCATCACCCAGATAAAAGACAAGGAGCGGGACAGTGCCCTGGGAACTTCAGTGGTATGTCTCTCCCACTTACTTAAGGACCCAAACATGACTCTGGATCAGAGATTCCAGCTGGACCATTCCAGTTCAGACAGCTTCATTAAGATGAAACTTGTACTACGGGTGAGTTGTTCTTTCCCATATTCACTGGGTTTCCCCTGCAGAAGCATCCATTTGTAACCAGGCAAAAGAGATGAAAGGTGGGCATGAAGAAAGGCAGCTTTGCTTCACAGTTGAGTAGAAAGGAGAAGTGTGACAAGGTATTTAAGTGAAATTAGAAGTGTGTGGTGGAGTTGAGAGGTATCCCTGGGGCTTCATACAACTTAGTGCAGTGCCATGGCTGAAAATTTTCTCCCAACAATAAAGAGCTAGACTGAGAAAATATAAGCTGGGGAAATCAGCACTGATGCTTAGGAGTTTTTTCCTCACTGTGCTCTGATCAGTATTTATACACTGCTCAGTACAAACATAGTAGGGTAAGAGGAGAGAACACCACAGTGCATCCCAGGGGCCCCTTTCATGTGTAATGGCAGAGTCCTGCTGTTACAGTTTTGTGGTGAAATTTCCTTCTGGGTGGTAATGCTGGCATTCACCCCAGTGCTGTGGGAGCAGCACTCACTGTCTTCCCTTGTGATTTTTAGGCACTGAATGTTGAAGAACCTGATCCACAAAGAGTCAAGGCTGGTGTCAATGCCTCGAAGCTAGGTCCCGTGCGTGTCACGGAGAAGGCTGGAAACCAGCAGAAGTTTTCCTCTCCACAAGTCTCAAAAGTACCTCCCATGAGCAAAGACTCTGCAGCACTTGAATCTCTGCCAAAAAAGGACAGTGGAGAAGACCTGGATGCTAAAGACAGTTCAGGAGCCCCTGTACCGTGTGAAATTGTGTCTGGCCTTGATAAAGCAGAGGGCAAGCAAAATCCAGAGCATGGCCCACCATCAGCATTGCCCAGCGGAGCAGTGGCTGTGCCCACACTGCCTGTCCTGCAGGAAATGAGGGTGGCACCCAGTGTCACTTCACTGGGGTCCCTGCCTTCTTCCTGCTTTGAATTAAGTAGCAGCAACCTGGACATTCATAAGTAGGTGTTGTTCCAGCTGAATTGTCCTTCTCTTGGGAAAGTTTAGGTGTTACTGTTGCATAGAGGTGAATTCAAGGCTGCTAAATCATTTGGGGTGTTGGGTCTCACGTCACCTTACAAAGAATTGACCTAGGTATTCCAGTCAACAGCAAAGTAAATTACAGGGCACTGTCAGAGCAGATATAAAGAGAAAGTACTCACTCTATGGCTCTCCTAAGAGTGCTGCATGTGTTGGCTTTATATGGTTGAAGAGCTTCTCAACACTCATTTAGCAACAGGGTTTCAAAGTCGGAACATCCCACTTCTGTAATAACCTAAATAACTCTTGATAGGCACCTCTGGCTGCTTAAATCTCTGAATGTGTTTATCCAACACATTTTAAGACTGATAATGCTGTGAACAAAGTTTTTGTGGAGAGGTGTGTTTGTGTGTGTCCTTCTCACAGTGCTCAGTGTGAGGCTGCTCTGTCAGGCAGGATGGAGAGAAGGATTTGTTCCTCCTGAGGCATGGAATGGAGCTTTTGGAATCCTTAATCAACAGAAGTTACCAAGATCCACCTCACTTAAGAGACCATCAGAGTTTTTATAAACCTGAACATAAAACTCAGCTCCAGCTGCAATTTGGTGAATTGGTGACTAGTGAATTTTCTAGCTCTGAACAGGGCTAAATTTATAAACTATTTTTAAACCATTTTTAAGCAGTACTTTGGATTTTGAGCTGTTTTAATAACACATAGAATGGAATGTGAAAAAGGTCTCATTTTGCATATACAGACATTCCTGAGGGAATGTGTGACACACTAACCTGTACTTTGCTGCTCCGTCTACAGTGGGCCGCATAGGGGCTTTTTTGGCAGTTTGTGTTGTGGGACTGAAATTGGGTACCTGCAGAGAAGGCAGGAATGGGGCTTCTGTGGAACCTCTGTGGTCCAGCTGCTTCCTAGACAGCAAACCTTAGGATGCCAGGAAGAAGGATGGTGCCCTGAAAGCTGGTTTTAGTCTGCTTGTGGGCTGCTCAATGGCCGTGTTAAAAGCCTTGACTGTGCCATGTCTTGCAGCGGGACTGAGATGCCTCTGGGGGAGATCCAGCTGACCGTGCGCTACGCTTCCATCCGGCAGAGCCTGGTCGTGCTGGTCAACGGCTGCAGGTAATGCTTGTGATGGCTCACAGAGGGAAGAGCTCTCTGAGCCCTGTCAGTCACCCAGCAAAGCTGGAGCAGAGCTCTGTGCAGCAGGAGATGCCTTAGTGCTGGCTGGCTTCCAGCTGTGCAGCCTCTCTGTGCCCAGCTCTGGTCAGTGCCAGCAGCAGGTCAGGGAGAGAACCCAGCGAGTTGTGCTCACTGCAGTAGAGGTGCTTCAACTGTCACCATCCCAAAATTTCCTCTGGATAGCACTGACAACTGGTGTGTGTCTTGGGGTGTTGGGATAGGCATTGTAACAAGGATTGAGTCCTATGACTGTATATGTAATTGTTAATTTAGGAACCCCACTAAGTGGCCACACCCTCAGGAGTAAATATTTTAACTAAACAATCTTAAAGTTTTATTTGCATATATTCCAGCTCCTGGGATGAATGTTTTTGGCCTGTGAAGGGTTGGTCTGATGCCAAGAGAGCCAAGGTATTAAAACACACAGTGAGAGAACCTGCCTTGATTGTCTGTTTTTCTTTTACAGAAACTTGGTACCCTCTTCCAATCGTGGAGTCGATCCATATGTTCGTATATACCTGCTTCCAGACAGAAGGTGGACAAGCAGGAAGAAGACTTCTGTTAAGAAAAAAACTCTGAACCCCCAATACGATGAGAAGTAAGAAAATGTAAATTGTTATTATGGTTGGAATAGTTATGATCTCTGTGTAATGACAGGGTTTCCTAAGGTATGCTGCTGTAGCTCCTAGGGACTCTCTTGTGAATGTTTCCAGCTTTTCTGAAACAAATGGCACTTGGACTGCCACTTACAAGTACTTGGGGCTGGCCTTGCTCTGCCTGTGGTGTTGCAAGTCCCCCAGAAGAAGGGTACACCTTCTTCCCTGCCCCTTCCCTGCCCCCAGGTTGCATTTGCTTCTCTGCAAACTCCACATTCTCCTGCCGTGTTTAACTCCCTGTCATGGCAGAGGCAATCTGCCCATTCAGGTACCTCCCAGAGCCTACTGCTCTGTTCACACTGCTTTGCCTCATGCTTATTCTGACATCTTTCCAAAGGTCCAAGGCAGAAGTACAGAACCTTTTGAGACTAGTCCACCCTTAGGGCACACAGGTGAATGTTGTCATCAAGGCCCAGTGGGAGCAGGGTAAAATGCTCCCACCTCTTTGCTGACAGTGTCACAGCTCTGCCACTGAAATGGAATGTATTTTGCATAAACCCAAACACAGTGACATTTAGAAGTAGAGCACTTTTGAGAGGTGGTTTTAATCCCATAATTAGAGGAAGGTACACATGGATTTATGTGAATATTGGTTGATCCTAGGTGGCTTATATTTTTCCTGTGTAATGTCCTTTCTGTATAAGTCAGAAATGGAGAAGATTTAAAAACATTCCTTCTTAACACTCAAAACACCAAAGCTGAGGGTTCTGCTTATGTCTGTTCTTAAGTAACTGCACTGATTTAGTGCCATCCCAGCAGCTGGGAAGAGCATCTCCTTTTCCCCATCCTCAGTACTGACGTATCCTGTACATCCTCAATTAAAGATAATGCTTAGCTCCAAAACACATTACCTGTTTCACAGCTCTGACTTGAGGAAAAGCTATTCAGGTGGGCAGAACTGGAGTGATTTAGCATGGACAAAACTCACTTGATATTAGCCATGTGTGCCAGAGGCTTGAGTCAGAGCTATTAAGAATTTAATTGCCACAGGTTTCAGCCTTTGTCTGTTCTTGGTGTGGTGCAAGGCTGCTCTGTGAACTTGGGGGGTTGGCTCATGACTATTTCCTCTTGAGTAATGAACATTGCATGGAAAACATGCTGAGCTTACATGGAGGGGGGAAAATAATGTTAAATGACATTTCATCCTGGATGCGTGTTTTCCTCCTTCCCCCTGGCATGGTGGACAGTCTGAACACAATGTTGTCATCTTTCGTGAGGCTTGGAAAAGGTTCCCTGCAATGTAGATAAAACCTCACTCTAGAATTGCCTTTTCTGTGTGTTCCTTCCCTGTTACAGTCCTGGCCATTGATGCTGTACTCTGTCACTATATTTTGCCCACTGGTGCTCATAGGATTTTAGGTTTTGTCTTAAGTCTCCTCTTTTTAAACTTTATTTCAAGGTTTGAATTTTTCGAATCTTTGGAAAATGTCAAGAAAAGGACACTGGACATTGCAGTGAAAAACAGCAGGCCATTCATTTCACAGGAGAGGAAGGAGCTGGGGAAAGTAAGTTTAAAGAATCTCCACTACAGATATAACAGAGCTGAACACTCAGGGCTATTCCTGAAATCCTGAAATGTGGCTCCAGTAACTGATTCTCAGTAATAGGACTGGCAATCTAGAAACAATTTTTTCCTGTCAGATTTTCATCTCAAATGAGGCTGTATCCATGTGGGAGCTGCGTGGTCTCATTTCAGAAGGGTGCTCCTGAAGTAAGCCCTGGTTCCTGGGTCCTTGTGCTGCCCGTGTGGGGAACAGCTCCAAGAGCACAAACACAGAGCTGAGAAAGGCATTGGGACTAAACCCCACAGTTTGCCAACCCTGCTTTGACTTTCTGTGAACAGCTTTGATGCTGTGAAAAGCAAACTGCAATTGCTTCTTCAGTGACAGATATATTTCCAAGTAGTGCTATAGAAAATGGAGCTGGTTCATGCCTACACTAACCTGGGAATGTGGGAAGCTCCATTTTTCCTCAAGCCTGAGCTGCAGCCCCACAACTGGAAAGTGGGTCTGACTTGGGAGGAGTGGTAGCTTAGCTAATCAATTTATATGCTGAATAACCTACAAACAAATAAAATTTGCTTTTTAAAGGTGCGCATTGACTTGTCCCGGGAGGATTTAATAAAAGGTTTTGCCCAATGGTAAGTACTCATCTCCATACTTCCAACCCTGCCCATTGCTTTGCTGGGAACTCGCATGACTGCTGTGGGAGTGAGTGCTGCTAACTGAGCTGTGTTTGGGGGAGCAAGAAGAATATTTGACCTGCAAAGGCTGGACTAACTTGAGCTAATCTGGTACTTCTATCTAAATTGTGTGTTAATCCATTGGCTGTGCAGTGCCTGCCCCGTGAGACAGCTTTAATGAGATGCCTGTGTCAATTACAGTCTTCAGCATATTTTAAGTTGCCATAAAAGCCACAGGGGCACATAAGTAAAAGAATTTTGTTTACTAAAGTAACCTGGCAACAAATTTTAACTTGAATAAAGATCTTAACTAAATACTCTGATCAGCAATATATATGTATGATAAAACTTTAATTACAAAGCATTTATAGAAACTATTATAATAAGCCAGTTACAGTTTTGCTTGTGCGTTCATTGTGGTTCTGAGGTTTCTATGTTCCTGGTCTGAGGCAGAACAGAGAACCAGGCTTGGGTTTTTTTTCACTTCTGTGTCTTTAGTAAATGGCAGGAGTTCTTCCTTCTTTCTCCTTCAGTGGAGCCCGAGGAATGTAGTGTGGGTAGTCCAGGAGCTTGCCATCTGTACAGGCAGTGAGCCAATATTCCAATAGGAAAACCACATTTCCCTGGCCAGCTTGTGTGTGTCTCTCAGGGCAATTATGGGAGGAGGAAAAAAAGGATGCACCCAAAGTTCCTGGTGAAGAGCTGAAGTTTGAGGCCATCTCTGGAGCCTCCTTTGCTGTGCTGCCTGTGAAGCAGAAGCAAGAAAGCAGCCCAGGTTTTCTCTACTGTGCCAGTTAAAACTGTTAAGAAAGTTTTCAACTACAGTAATTATTTATTTGTCTGTCTTGCAGGTTTGAGCTGACAAGGAGCAGACGCAAGAAAATCTGATTTCTTCTCATGTACATAAGTTACTAATTTTTCCACTTCATATGGATGTACATATCTCTTGTAATTAACATGTTTTGCACAGTCATTGCAAATTTGAAGCAGGCTCCAGCTCAGGACATGCAAATTTAATGATCCTATTCAGGGATTAGTTTTCACTGAAGTTAAACATATTTTCCCCCACATAGGGAATAATTTGTCCTTAAAGAATAAGTCCTTTATTTTTGCTATTTCTGGCAAATCCCCCCTCAAAGGACCTCTAAGTGTGAAACCTCTCTTACAGAAGGGTTGTGCCTGGGGAGATTTTGGACTGTCAGCCAAGTGTCATTACTTTGCCTGGCAGTCTGATGGCCCTAGGAGCTTGTTCATGTTGTTTTAACATGTCAGTGGTATACTCTTAAAAGAATACATTTTGAAACAGTATTCTTCAGCTGTAGGGCTACAGAACCTTTTAAAAGAGAAACTCTTTAACAGCTATTTTTTTTTTTTTGAGAAACTAAGTTGGTAGTCAACTGTTCAAAAGTACCTTAGCTGACTTTGGCTGCAGGTATGTAAATAATGAGCTTCCAAAAGCAGGGAGATGAACTTACCCAGATGTCATTAAGGTTTTAGTTTGTGACGCCTTAACTGGTTTTGTCCTTTGTTACAGTACATTTCAAAATCTTGTAAACCCAGATTCTGTCTGAGGAACAGCAAAGTTTTGTAAACTAAGCTTTAATAATATTGAGGCAAAATATTTTTGGAAGCTTGGTGTACTTGTTTCTGTACAATAAACTTCTAATTGTCTTGCATAAGAGACTTGATCTAATCCTTTCTAAAACTGACTTTTGAAATATAACGATGGTAACTTCAAACCATCGCCTGAAGCAAATTTCAAGGATTTTTGGCCTAGATTACATTAATCCAGTCTGCCTTAGTCCATAATCAGAGAGAATACTCACTGAGTAACAATGTGTTCCCATCCCAAACTGATCTGGAAATGTGAACAACATTTTAAAAGAGGCTCTATAGAAAACCAAGATTGGGCATTTGTGTAAGTGTGATAGTTTCCAGGACTGATACAGAGTATATTGGTTCTCTCTCTGGAATTGAGTAGACCAGTTGACAGCAGTTAAAGTTTTTCTTAAATTGACCAAGAATTAAAAAAACAAATTAAAAATACAGCAACTTTTATTTATGTAAAAAAATTCTGGAATCGATGCTTAGGAGGTAGCTGCAATGTCATGTGCACCAACAGGTACATTCACAGGTAAGAGAAATCTTGCTCAGGAAGAGCAGAGTCACCCATAACCAGCTCCCCATTTCAGGTTTTGCACTGCAGGTAAAATATCATCCATGTTACTGATCTCTGCAACAGAATGGAAAGCAAAAGGGTTAGGCTTATGAACCCAGAATACCTTTGAGTTCAACCAAAATTCTAACTTAAACAGATGGTGAATTAAATAAACTCCTCAGACCTCTTGATGCTTTCAGAAAAAATCAATTGGGCATTTAAGTAATATGCTTAAGTAAATGCAACCCCATGTTAAATGAAAATAAAGTGTTTTGGTCACTTTCTGAGGAAAGGTGGAAAAAAGGAGAGTGAGGCAAAACGCAGCACCTTCCTTCACATCCTCCTCCTGTTTTAGCATAGCAGGAGTAAAGAAAACACTTGTTAACTGTTTAGAGTTATATGAGGAGGTGTCGGCATGAAGATAATTACTGTTGCAAATATTACTCACCTAGAAGACACAGCAAATCTTGAATGAGAGCTTGAAAGGGTGGAAAGAAGCACTCATGTTCTTCAAGCTTATTGATGATACTGCAATGGAAAGTGAGATGATCAGGTAAGAGGTGCAAGGACAGGGCAAGTTCATCCCCTTGGCCATTTTGCTGTTCTGTGCCATGACTTTTTGAAAATATAGCTACTTAATATATAAAACCATGGACACCAATGTTCTGTTCTCCAGTTCTGAACCCTGCAGCCCACAAGGGAGCTGTCACAAGGATCTCTGATTTCACTACTAATGCTATATACACATCCTTCCTTTCCTCCTCACATGGCTCCAGGTAGTCTGGGGCCTGGAACATTTGTCTGTGTATGCTAAATATACTGCCTAGGGGTGGCTGGTGTAACTGCCTTGGAGGTAGAGCAAGAAATGCTTTATAAGCAGCTATTCTCCACTTAAAACTGAAAAATGAGTGCAGAAAGGCTGAGGGAGTGAGTATTGTTAACTCAGCATCTGTCAGACTTGCTGCCTGCTCCCTTTTTAGTTTGTCTGTAAAGCACATGCTGAATGCAAGCCCTTAGGGTCTGCTACCACCTAGATGTGGCTGTCATCTGTTGAATGTATAACTGGATTTGTCCAGTTTCTAAAGTATTTGTAGGCAGCTTGAGGCAAACCCTGCCTTGGCAACTAGAACACTTCAATATTACATCTGAAACTTGCATCACTTTCTCCTCCCCACCCAGGTGCCGGATTTGTCTCCTGATGAAACACGTATCCCATTAAGGCTTGTTTGATCACATTATCCATGCAAACCAGAGGGTGTTTTGGAACTTTCTGGCCTCAATTTTTCCTTCTGTCAGCTTTATCTTTTTGACAGGATGCAAGATTTGTTTCAAGCAGGACAGCAGTAACTTACACCTGTGCTGTCACAGCTCACTGACTTTGTAACAAATGACGAAAGTTTCTTTGAGCATCAGTTTTTGCCAGTTCTCAATTACTACATTTGATGTTTGCAGAATGGTCAGCAGTGGAACAGCCCCACATACCTGTGGATGTCTTGGGTGCCCAGAAGCTGCTGTACCTGCTCAGTCACGTTCTTATTAATGATGTCACACAGTTTCCCAACAGTATTCACTACCACAGTGGGTGGAGCTGAACTGTCTGTGGAAAAACAAACACCTCATGATTCTTTTAACAGTAATAATAGGAAAGTATTTTAGACACAGTTGAATTTTTGCAGGTGCACAGATTTTATTTGGTTTTCATAGATCTAGGCATATACATCCCATCATTCACAGAAAACAGAAATAAACAAATGGTCAGAAATAAACAAATGTTAGCTAGGAATGGGGATTCTCTCACTACTCCTTTAGTGGCTAAAAAAACCTTGGCAGAGCTGTGTGTTTGCAGCAGAGAGGGTACTAAAGTGCACCCTTACAATGTCAGTGGAAATCAGCCAACTGAAATTATATATACAGAGAAGGGGTTATTCATTGGGTTCTTGTGACACAGCAGACACACTGTAGGGACTAGGCCAATAACAAACCTGCTTAACAAACATGGAAATGTTTGGAGGAGGATGTTTTTTGTTAACACCCAGAACTTGTTTTGGTATTGAATTTTAACCTGTCTGTAGTGTTGTGACTGAAGGTAGCAGCCTCCTTGTCCTTTTCTCCTTCAATTTCAGAAGAACTAGTCTTGGACAAGGCATTGTCTGAGCTGTGGTTATTAGGGGGAGGTAAGGTTTCCTCATCTCCCATGCTGGCTGCAGGCAGGAACACTGCTTCCCTCCTTCAACAAGCCTCAGCAGCCGTGGGGCTCTGGGGCTGGACATCCTACAGCCCAGCCCAACCTTTTAACCCAGGAGCAGCAGCAGCTGCTGTTCTACAGAAGTTCCCACCAGAAGGGAAATAACCAACTACACCTCTGAGTACTGACAGTTTTTGGCATCCAACAACTTGTTTTGCTTTTTAAGTTTAGCAGCATAAGATGGAACTTTCTGAGGACTGGACCAAATTACAGTTGAATGAATTATTGAGTAGAAATCTACATCCAAAGTGGAGTTATTTTCTTCCTTAAACTTGTTGTCTTTCAAGTGGAGAATGAACAACAATTATGAAGTCAGCTCACCAAAAAAAATCTTTGTGGAAAAAAAATCTATTTCCCCTGTTATTCTCTTCTTCTGCCTCCCTGTTATTCCTCAGCAACTGCTAAAGTCTTACAAATAATGGGAATTTGCTATTTGAGCTATAAATTGACAGGAACGTATTTTTGTCTTCCCAGTGAAGGAAACACCTAGTTAATTCATTTCTCAACAGCTCAATATTGTTTTCTATGAAGAGGGCAGCTTTTCACCTGTCTCCTTTTTTTGGAATGGTGTGAACAAGCAGCAGGTGCTAAGTCTTTACCTAGTTCCAGGAGCTCATGGAGGTTCCTCATGGCGTTGGTCATCTCCCCTAGCTTTATGTACACCTCATTCATCCGTGGATAAACACCATTTAGAGAATTCACATCAAACAACTTCTGGAAGTGAGAGACTATGGCAGACAGGGTTTGCAAGGACTGTGTCTGGCTGTTCTGGAAGAAGCAGGAAGAATCGATGGTACTGCTTAACAAGGCAAGGGTGCTTTAAGCTGTGAAACATTGTTAAAACCAGTCTGAAGAACAGGTGCAACTTCCCTTATGAAATCTCAATGCTTCAAATACTTTTAAATCTGAAGACCTAGTTTCAATAGTTTTCAGGCACAAGCATACACCAAACTCAAAATACTCTTTTGAAAGCTTCCTTCTCTGTTGCTAAGAGAAGCATTTATGTATTCTCAGCCCTGAGAGATAGAACAGGATAATTCCTGAGACTACAGGGCAATGCAAATTCACTGCTGGTCAAGTGCCTTTGATTAAAGCAATCTTCCCCAAGGTGAATTTATCCATTATGTTTAAACAGTCTTTGACTATTGAACGTCTTCAAACAGGTATTTCTTAAATGCTGCAAGGCTTTCAAATGCACCAATCTAATGACCGTGTGAAGAATGCATTTAAGAATTCCACAGTAACTTGTGATTATAAATCTCTGGTAAGAATTACCTTTTCCTTATGTTCTAATTCTTCCAAAATTGCATCTACTATCAACTGGAGGTCTTCAACTCGTATGGAATCTCTGTTATCCTGTGGATCTTTAGTGTTCCAAGGCAGCAATTCCAGAGATAGCTTTCTCAAGGACCTATGCAAATCCTTTTAAAAGAAGGGAGGGGAGCCAACTTATTTTAGAAACTGCTGAAGTTGTTTTTGGTATAGAAACAGGCATTTTTCTGTTTCTCATATGCAGAAAACATTCCAGCACTGGAGAGGTTAAGGTTTTAATTTTCATGAATTTAAGGATAGTGTCTTGCTGACATTCTTTGATTTGAAAAGAACAGAGTAAAAAATATTATATTTGCTATGTGTCACAGTTTCAGTGAAATAGGAGGTATTGGTCACAAAGAGATTTGCTTTAAACAGAACTATTTCACTTGCATTTGGATCAAAATGTCACTGGTCAGACTTTTTGAAGGAAAAGAAAGAAGGAAGAGAATGCATCATCATCAATGTGTGAAGTCCAGACTCTAAAGCTTTAGTTTCTTCTCAAGGACTCAGTTAATAAAATGAAATGAAAGATTTACACAGAGAAGTATCTCTGGTACGTACTTCACATGGACAGCAGATTATTTGTAAAATTTAACAGCAGGTCAGGCAATAACAAAAGCCACACACAAAAACCCCCCACAGCTACTCATAGGGAGGGATGGAGGAGAGCAGATGGAAGGAAACCAAGAAACAGAGTACAGCAACATGTTGTTACCTTTAGGGCTATGAGCTGATCTGCCCACATTTCTATAGTGAGTGGAAGGTGCTCAAATCCACATCCCTGTCCATTCTCTTTAATGTAATTTTGCACTGGCCCTTTGCTGGGCCGGAATATTAATGGAGGAGCTCTTGGGCTTTGCAAAATAGAATCAATATGGGACAAAACCTTCAAGAACAAATAACAAATGTTATTGCTTAAATATGTATGATAAAAATACATAAAATCACTCTCTATCAAAGTCATGACTGTCTAAAATTAAGTCATAAATAGCTCCAATATTACTATTGACAAATTTTACACAATCATTCAACATGCTTCAACAGCCAACAGACTCAAAGATTTCAACACATACTAGCTAGAAGATAAGTGAAAGTAATGCAAGTATGTACTTCCCTTTGAGGGATAGTTAACATTTATCCACTCCAGGCATTGAAAATTCCACAGTTTACAGTTTGCTGAGTTTTATTGTATTTAGGCTTTTTAATTAGAAGAAAAATAAAGGCCACTGGCACCCAAGATCTTGAACAAATCCCCTGTCCTGAACAGACTTCAGCTAAATCACATTTACCAGCCTAGTGTCTGCTGCCTTGATGTGTTTTCAGGTAGTTTACACTGAGACAGAACAAGAACCAGCCTACACTGGCTGCCAAATCCAGAACATGACTCATCTTGCACAAAGGATTTGATAGGCGTTCTTAGCCTCAGACCAGCACACTCCAGTTGACCCAGCTAAACAGAACACGTATAACATTTCATTGTAACAGTACTAGAAACATGCAGGACAGATACAATTTGGATACCTGCAAGTATTGCTGGCAAGCTGCCTGCAGTGGATCCACTCTGGTAACTCCCCCAGAGTCTTTGTTTTCTTCTTTTTTTTCTCCAGTCCTACTCCCTGAAAATCTGCACAAAAATACACACAGTGGGTCACACAAGCAGCCTTAGCAGGAGATGCTACCTTTTAACTTGATGGAAGAACCAGGTGTGTAGCACTTAAACATACAAAGTAAATATCCATGTTATGATGCTGGGCAATAGAATTCCATCAGACCCAAGTAACACAGATTGACAACAGAACACCTAATGCAAATATCATGCAAATATCATTAATGCAATATCATTAATTTATCTCAAGTCTCCAGGCTGAGGCTATGCCAGACTGCTTGCTGATTTAGAAGGGTTACTACTAGTTTTTCTGTTGCCAGAGTTCTACTATGGCTGAAGACCTAAAATCCAGAATTTTCTTCTAAAGGCTCAAATTCCAAGCTCAGTTGTTATCCCCTTCTGCTGGAACATCTTTCCTGGCTTATTATACAAAGTTCACTACTGCTTTTCATCTAAATGATACCTACTGCACGGGAGAATAGGCAATTTAAATATACACAACATGTCTATTTCTTTTCAAGTTTAAGTGATGTCTTTTTCAGGCTATAAAATATTTAGCATTCGGTATACACATGGACAAATGACTAAGTGAAATTACAGATAAAAGCACTTTGTTAGTACTAGAACTTTTATGTGTTCCATGTATTTCCTTAGCAATATTTCAGAAAAAAAAGCCAGTCAATTTCTAAGAATAACATGGACATAACTTCAGTAGCTGCAACATTTTGCCAACTCACACTTTCACATTTATAATCCATAAGGAAACTAATATCTTCCTTTACAGCTTATGGAAGCAGCAAACACCAAAGATGGTCCTGTACATATTGCCAGCAAAAGAACTCAAATCAAATCCAGAAAGACAACATGAAATAAAAAACCCCACACTGCTGTGCCCCCATATGGAGACCCTGCCATCATTTCAGAAACAGAGGGCTTTAGAGGTCCAGCAGCACTTGATGCCCATAACCAGGCTCCAAAGAATGCTGATAAGGCACATGCTGTATAAGCTACTCTCTACATTCCAGGCTGCAGAGTAACCTTGCCTTCAGATATCCAGAGGATTCATGAAAAGTCCCTGAAAGAACATACTTACTGGGCAGTTTTCTTTAAAGCTTTCTGTAGTTTCTTCACTTGGTGCTTGTAAAATTTCAATTCCTGTGCAGTTGGCCTACTAGACAGAAAAAGTACAATGTTATATGTCTTGCATTGGAAGGTATCTATAAAATTCATCCAAGCAAAAAAGTAAAAAAAGCTTTGCCAGCACCAAAAGTCATTCTGGAAATTAAATTCTGCTACATTTCTACATGACAACAGCAATAAAGAGCAAACTAACCATTAGCAGCTGTTATTAACTGTGTAGGGAAAAGAGCGTGGCTGTTGCTGCCATATCTCATTTCTTTGATCACAGATTTCACACTTTACTTTTACAATTGCTGGTGCTTTGTAAAGCAAAGTCTACTGAAATGGCCTTACAAAGGATGATACTTATCCTTTCTCACCTTATTTCCAAGTTTTTCTTGAGATTTATATTTTCAAGCAAAAGCTGTTCATTCTTGGCTTTTGTTTCAGTAAGCTGCTTCTGGAAAGACTGCAACATAGACTGGGTTATTGCTTTTATTGCCCTCATTTCATAATGAACAAGCTCCAACAATTTAAAGCATGTGCGTGTTAAGAAAGGTTCCCTATTTCCTGGACAGCAAAACAGCATGGATGAGGACTCAGATGACTGAGACCAAAAGCCGGGTGCATTAGACCCCAGGTGGAGCACTGTGACTAAAGGAGGTCTGTGTAACCCTCAGCAGACTCACAACATTTCACTGAATCTTTGCACAAGGACAGGGAACTCTGCACACAGAGGTTACAAGTTCAGAAGACATGACAAGAACAAGGGACAGAAAACAAGCATGTTTATGTTTCTACGTAGCTCTTGAAGGGTTACCGTTGAGAGATCTGCACTGACTTATTCTTGGCAGTTCCATACCATGAGCAGTGCTTTGTAATTAGGAGTAGCATCTAGATTTAAGAACTCTTCCTTGTTTTTCACTTCTGTCTGCACCTCATCTTCATCTTTTTTATATTGCCTATTGGGAGAAATAAATTGGTTCAACTCAGTGCAGTTCATTTAGCTCAAAAATTTAAGTTGGTTTAGTTAGCAGCTATGTATGATAATAATGTTTGCATAAACTACCAAATAAATAGAATAGATATTCTGCCCTAAGATTCCTGCTCTAATTTCTGGGAAAGCTGTTTCATATGCTAATGAAATGCACTTATCCACAGGAGAAACTCCAGTACAAGCAAATCCCATTTCAGTTTTGTCAACAGTAATCTCAAGCTATAGGAATATCTCAGGTATTTGTTTGTTGCTTTGTGCCATGCAGGCAATGGGATAGAGTGAAAAACTTTAGTTTTGGGAGCACAGCTAATGCAGTAATTCTGCCTGTGAACAATGGCAAAAGAGAAAGGGGAAGAAAAAGAAAGAAAGCAAGAAAGACAGACTTATAGTTCAAGTATCTGAATACCCCAAGCCTCCTAACTGTTGTGGTCTTCTGACTGAGAAGCTGCTTAGCCTGACTGCCAGTTATTGTCTGGAAAAATTTAAATTTTCATGACCATTATAACCCTTTGCTATTTCTTACACGCTAATGATACCTGGAGCACTGAATTTTTACCACTATAAGATGTAAGAACAGGAAGGGCTAAAAAATTTTTGAACAGTAGAACCACAGGGCATTCAATGAGACCTACCTCAGCTCCTTTTTAATCTGACTAATTTGAGATTCATAATAGTCAATTAGACAAAGGTACCTGAAGAAAGGAAAAATGTTAATTTTGAATGTCAGATATTCTCACAAAACTCATACTGTGACAACCCAGAGGAACAGGTCAGCTTGCACAGCTGCACTGCACTTTGGAAGCGGCTGCTCCAAACAGTGGAGTTTCTCTCATACCAGACAACCATGGGCACACTTTGCCAAAATGGAAAAGTAGACACATTGAATCTGTACTAGTTTAGAAGCAGCGAAATATCCAATAGGAGAAAAAAGTTAAATCTGCCCACCAGCATCCTCATCTTATGCTTGTAGTTACCCAGCAAGATTATCAGAGAGGCACAATCAAAATAAAGTGTCTTGAGCACTCTGAGATTGTCTGATTTGGAGAGACAGATGAGAGAGGACAGGGAACCAAATTCAGTGATCCTTTCTCTGATACAGTGAGGGCTCAGGGAAAAAGCTGAGCACACACAATCCCTCTTAAAAGCTTTCCAGGTAAACATTGCTGGCTGGGCCTAGAAAGATGATTTTTTATCAGCACAATAAAGCAATGGCTACCTGAAGCCTAGGAACAGGCAAATGTCTGAATGTAGCAGAGCTGTGGAAATCCTACTAGCAAGAGACACAGCCTCGTGACACTTTGGGAACTTACCCAAAAGTACTTGGAAGCTTAAAAGCAAGCCTGCAGTCAGCAGTTGCAAACATCACTTCCCAAACTTGGAAAGGCTCTTCTGTAAGAGGCTAAGGATGGTGTTTGCTGGGGAGTTTGTTCATTTTTAATTTACATTTTAAAATGTTAGAATCCCAGGATGAGATCATCCTAGCCAACACTGCAGCTACAGAGCAGAATGAATCATTCCCTTCCCTTTGCTGACATCTAGTGTGGGCAGTGGGTGGCAATTTTTAAATTTCTGCCATGGATTTACCTGGCTTACAGTTTCACAAAAGAAAAATATCACTGCATTGATGTACCTTCACAAGAATTCATATTTTGTCTTGTACTCCTAAAGGCTCCAGATTATTCTTTTTTCCCCATATAAATATCAAGAAGCATTACATTAAAATATGTTTCTTCATTTAATGTTGCAGGGATTCAGCAGCAGAAGAGAATCACTTACCGCCGATCCAGGACAGACTTGGGAGCTCTTTTGCAAAACTGACAAAACATTTTGTTTTGAGTATCAGCTCGCTGCTGCTCCTCCCTCCCAACTCTGCTCAGCTCCTTCTGCAAGTGGGCAATGATCTCCTCCTGTTCTTGCAGCTTTTCCTGCTGCTGTTGGTATTTTACCTGTGAACAGGCAATGGGAGCGTTACTGAATTGTTCTGACCCACAAGCTGACTGTACTGTACAAGCCCAGCTACACACTTGGAACCAAGGAAAAGGAGCACTTGGATTTTAGCCGTGCTGAAGATACAGTGGAAGAGGGATGCAGATATTTTTCTAAATAATTTCTATAAAATTCTGCATAGTTTGAAAGTACTTAGCTATAAACAGTGTACTAACCCTATAACCCAAGGTTCATGTTTATTTAGATCAGCGTAAATATTTTGAGATCTTTTGTAAGTGAAAGGTTTGAATCCTCAGGCAGCACTATCTGAATTACCCGCGAAGCCTGTTGCTCTTTTTGAAGTTCCTTGACTTGGTTCTGTTGCTGGCATGCTTTAGCTATTGTTTCATCTTCCAGCTGACAAATTTTGGCCTTAATGTTTTTCACCACATTCTCCAAATCATTAGCCCGTTGCTCTTGCCGAGATGCCCGACCTTGTTCCAGTCGTACCACGTCTCTGAAAAAACAAATGAATCCTTGCTTTTAACTTAAACTCATTTTACTACAGACACTGCAGGAAGCACACGCCTGACATTATGTGCTGACCTTTGATAACAACCTGTGGCAGCATGGGTACAGTATGGGAAATACACTGATATGAGAAGAAGCAGCAGATGAAACAACAGAAGAGCTTGAAAGGAACTGGAACAACATTGCTGCATATTGAACAATAACCTCAGGGAAAAGGTCTTAGGCCTCTGGTGAGATAAGATCTCCACCAGGCTGGAGATGCAATACTCCAATACTGATAAACTTTCACTCTGCAGGTAAATTCCTTCCACTGCCTTACCTAAGACATCGATTTGCCTCCATAAGTCCCTGCATCACCTTCTGCTGTCGCTCAGTGTCTTCCACCAGCGTTTTTATTGCAAGTCTTATTCCTTGAGAAGACTGATGGTCTAGGACAATCATATCTGGAGATACAAAACATAAGCAAAGTCACAATGAAAGGGTTTGAACAGCCAAAGAAGATTTGCCTGTTTGCTGCCACTAGGAAGTGACAGCTTTGGAGATGCCTGATGAACTTATTGTTACTATTTCCAAACACAACAATTACATTTCCTTACCTGATGTATCTCTGCAGCTTTGGGGGGCAGCGATATTCAC
Organism: Motacilla alba alba; assembly: GCF_015832195.1. NCBI lineage: Eukaryota > Metazoa > Chordata > Aves > Passeriformes > Motacillidae > Motacilla > Motacilla alba. The sequence continues at coordinate 9,203,269 of NC_052022.1, forward strand.
AGGTTTCAACCCATGACGCATTAATATCCTGTTTAGGTTTTCCCACTCTGCCTTCTCCTGCTGCATTGGGAGAAAGGGAAAAAGAGGCAGAAACCGGAGTTCTTCACTTTGGCTGTGCAGCAGAAGGTACCAAATGTCCACAAACTAAAGCAAACCAACCCCAAACCCCCAAGAGGCCACTACAGGAGGGCTTGTGAGAAGCTCCAATAGGATCTGCAAAGCACATTGGGGAAAAGCGTACTTAACACCACACAGCATGATTAGTTTTCCTGATCCCTACTTGAAAGCAGAATACGTGCAATGAGTTAAATTCGCCTCTTTAGGAACCCCACACCACCGGCCCTCGGCTCCCTCCAACGCACCCGGGGCGCGGAGGCCCCGCCGCGAGCGGAGCCCTCAGGGAGGCGGCGGCGGCTCTGGGGGTTCACGGACTGCTGCACCGCGTTTTGTCCCGCTCCAACCACCCAGCAGCGACACCCAGGGCCAGCAGAGTACCTCGGTCATGGCGAGGGCCGTAGGGCGGGAGAGGGGCCGCTCTCAGGCCCCGGAGCCGCTCGGGCGGGAGCGGAGCGGCGGGAGCGGCGGGCGGGGGGGCCGCGGGGCGGCGCTGCGCGGGCGCCGCCATTTTGCGGCGCGGGAGGCGAGGGGAGGAGACCGGGCGGAGGTAGGAGCGGGGACGCGGCGGGAGCTGCGCGGGGCGCGGGGCTAATAAAAACAAAAAATAAAGACAGGAAGAAATGGAACACAGCTCGTTGCTGGCGGTAACGGTGGGGGCAGATCTGCCGTCCTCGGAGCTCATGCATTTCCCGGTATGCCACCCCGCGATGAGCGCTGCCGGGATTAGGTGGATGGTCTGGGAGCCGTAATCCCAGCCTGGTTTTCAGAACGAGCCCTTCCGTGTAAAGGAGTAAATACCGCCTCGGGCTGCTGAGTGAATAGAGGCGGTGGGTGCAGCGCTGCTGCGTGTCCCTGGTTCGGAGCAGGGGGCCGCTCCCTCCTGCAGCAGCGCTCGCCTTTCCCTTGGGACGAGGTGGGATCCGCTGGCCTTCAGTTCAGCGAACACCCCTGGCCTAGAGTCCGCGTTCGGGCTTGGTGTAAAATAAACGTCTATCGCTTCATTACCGTGATTTGAGGGGAAAAAATAAAAAAAGGAATTTGTGTGTTCTGGGATGCCTCCTAACGCTTTCAGCATTGATCCCAAGTGATGCCTAAACCCCACGCCGCAGGATTGCGGCCTGCCCGGGGTGAAGAAGGCTCCGGGCTGTCCGGGACACCTCTTCTGGCATCTCCTGCTGCCCGAGGCCGCCCCTTGTGCTGATCCTGCCGGGGACACGCGGGTCTGGGCCGAGCCTGCTCCTCGCAGCAGAGGAGGGAAATATTCCCTGCCTGACTCCCACCGTGTGCCCGGGGATGCCGCCTTCACAGGAACCAGAAACTTCAGGAGCGGCCAAAACAATCTCCTCAGCATTTATTAGCACGTGTTATTATCTGTTTGGTTATTGATAGGTACAGACATGACAGATCATGATGAAATTAATGAGTGAAAATAATACATTAAAAAACAGTGGTTGTAAAACATCATCCTGGTCTAAAATCCTCTTAAGAAATTAATTCCTTGTGGCTCACATAGATTTTGTGACTGAATTGCCAGGTCAAATTTACTAATGTGCCTGTGAAAGCTGCTACAGTGGTTCAGAAAAGGGAGGAGGTGAAATTACTGCCTGTGCTATTTCCAGTCCCACATTCATTATGGTCTGGGACTGGGATGGGCAGCTCTGGATTGGGTTCCTGCTTTGGTCAAGCTGTTAATTTCTAAGTTTTGTCTTGCAAATCAGGCAGCCCATTTTTCCATCCAGTAACTGACAAAGTTATGGGAGCTAGTAAAGGTAGGACAAACTTTATTAGCACTTAATTGGTTTTGTAAAATACAACATTTTTTAAAGTACACTTGCCTTTCTGTCTTAGAGAAAGATGGTTGTATTTTAAGTGTTTTTATTTTATCATATATACAGCAGCACTGCATGTTAGTTCATGATGCTTTTAAAAATGTCCTTTATCTTAGCTGGAGAAATGATGAAACTTTAGACTTAAGCGCTTCTCTCCTGCTATTCTGCTTTTCTATTTTTTCTTGCTGCTAATTGGATTAAAAGCTCTTTTGGCTTCTATGGCATCCGGTGAGGAGATTACTGTCTGTGACGATGAAGTAAGGTAAAAAATCAAAACTGTGATATGAGCAGATTTGGAAAGATATCCACAGTTCCAGTGGTCACTTATGACCGTATCTAAACTTCAAAAATTACTTGAATAAAAGGATATCTTGCCAGATCCCTTCCCCTGTGTCTGTGTGTGCAGAGTTGCATATCCAATGATGTAGGTAGCATTTATGAGATTAGAGACAAATCTGTTGACATAGCAAATAGCTAAACTGGTCATACTATTTTTTCAAGTCTAAAAAGCTGAAACACTTTCTTTGAGACCAATTAAATAATATATTTTAATGCCTACCAAGAAATAGCAGAACTGTCCAGGAGTACCTTAAAACTAAATATAATTTTGTTACCTATTGTCACCTGAAATGGGAGTTTTAGAGGTTAGATGGGTAGCTGTGTCTTTGTACTGTTTGTCAAAATGAGTCTGTTGAACTGTTGATGTTTTGTGATGTTTTGTCATATTTGAATGTCTGAAAAACATGAAAATATAAGCAGTTCTGTAAATTTATTCTTTCAAGTCTCATTTTGTACTTGCAAAAAGTGCAAATACAAAAGCAGAAGAAGCAGTAAAGCTTTGAACTGCAGACATTGGGACTTGGACTTTCAACAACAATTAATTTACTTTGTTGGTTTCTCCTTAGGTCTCGGTACAGCCACTTAGAGAAGATGACAGATTTGGTGGCTGTTTGGGAAGTAGCTTTAAGTGATGGTGTTCATAAGATTGAATTTGAACATGGGACCACTTCAGGAAAGCGTGTTGTCTATGTTGATGGAAAGGTGAAATTGCTATGTGCTCAAAATTCACTGTGATACAGACTATATAAGCTCACTTCCATGCAACACACATCACAACAAAAGACTAATAAATGCGAGTGAGGTACATTCAGTTAATTACCTAATTTAATAAAATGCATCATTCTTTTTTTCAGTTCCAATTAAGGTGTGAGTATTCATGAAGTGCTTTGCTGTCCTTGGGCAGAGGCACTCTGTGCATACAAAGCACCATGTACGCATTCATTCCCAAATAGTAGTTCAGTACTGAGCTGTCTCCTGAGTTCCAGTTCAATTTTTTAATATTAAAACATGCACTCAGGTTTTTCAATTAATACCCACTGTCTTTGGGTTTTTTTTCTACAGGAAGAAATAAGAAGAGAATGGATGTTTAAATTAGTGGGTAAAGAAACATTCACTGTTGGAGCTACAAAAACTAAAGCTGCTATTAACATTGATGCAGTCAGTGGCTTTGCATATGAATATACTTTGGAGATCAATGGAAAGAGTCTCAAGCAGTATATAGAGAACAGGTTAAAAACAACCAATACTTGGATATTGAGCTTGGGAGGTACAGACTATAGAATTGTTCTAGGTAAGTAAACATTAAGCATGTTGCTGCCTTTGAATAAACTTGTGTGCATTGAAAAACTGGTAATTGAGAGAAAGCACAGTTCAGTGGGGAGCTCTGATGCAGTATAAAATCCTGGGGGATGTGGAAGTTTGGAATGAGATGCCAAAGACAGTCTGAAAAGTAATGGTCTTGTTATACACATGTAAGTCTGCAGCAGCATGGTCTAGATTTGGAGAGGGAAGGTTGGGAGGCATTACTGCTGCTGCATCCATAGAGCTGCCCTAGCAAGGCACTTCTCCCAGTGAAGCCTGTTACAGAAATTTTACCTGCATTGTGATCAAACCTCCCATGGGTCTAAGTTTGTTCAGCAGGTAACCAGGCTTTTCTTCCAAAAATCATCAGCCATGGTCAAGAAGTCTTCATCTGAAGTGCAACAATGTTATTCCATATTTTTGATAGATTGATGAGCATCCTTTTTTCTGCATCACTTCTTATCTACAAACTTAAACTAAAACCTTCCAATGACGTTCTTTCACTTTCTTAATAGTAAGGCAATACATTGCTTCTCTTCTGCTCTCCCTTTCCCAGTTACATTACAAGCAGGTGGGAGGAAGGGATCCCTTGAGGAATTTGTCCATGGCATCTAGTGGGAAAACTTCCACTTGGGCATTGCTGTATGGTTAGAGCTGGAGACAAGAGATCTCAGACTATGATTTCTTCTTAAACCTCAGGACAGAATGAACTGCCCTAAGATGAAGGGGAGCAATGAAGAAAGACAGTTTTAGTGCCAGAAACAGATAAGTCTTCACAGAATTTTAATCTCCCTATGCTTACTGGAAAGGCAAGCAGGGTTCAGCTCTCTGATGTTGTGTGAATGACAGTGTCAGTAAAGGGAATTCTACAGCAGAGTAATTTAAGGAGGATGTGCTGGGAGAAGTAAAAGAATATTCTGTTCCAAGTTCAAAAAAACCCCCTAAGATTGATATTTAAAGTGGTACTCGGTGCTTTCAGAATATTAAGAATACAAACAGTTTGATGGATGTTAAATAATGCTGCTTTTTAATTAATTTGATCTGGAAAAAGAGTTAGAGCTTTGTTGAATAACCAACACTCAAATAATTAACAGAAATTACTTAATTTTTCTGTCTTTAATTTTTTTCAGTTTAAGACTGTCAGAGTATCTCTGGCACTGTTCAGAACAACACAGTGTTAAAAGCCAGGGCTAGGGAGGGGCAAAAATGTATCTTCAAAGCAGAAGTTGATGACAGATCCTCCTCTCTCTCCAACCTGAGAAAAACCCTGTAGCTCAGGTACTACAGCTACTTAGGAACTTCTTTTGGGAATTGAAAGTAATATTCAACAGTAGATTTTTAAAATCCCTAGATCCTTGTTTATAGGGACAAAAAAAAACCCCCACAACAACCTTGTTCTCCTTCAACCTTGTTTTTCTTTTCCTTCACAGAAAAGGACACTATGGATGTGTGGTGCAATGGTCAAAAAATGGAAACAGCGGTATGTGATCCTCTCCAAAGGCTCTTCCCAGGCTATGGCTATGTAACCAAAGCTTGGCAGACTAAGCCCCAGAGGGGAGCACATTATCTCCCTTTACCAAAGAGGCCAAGGCAGCCAGGATGCTCCTGGTCTGTTCCAAAGGACCTTCACTGAATTTTATAATGGGCAGCATTTCAGTTTGTATGTCAAACATCTGCTAGTTTAGGGATAAATGATGCTTTCTTTACCCTTTTAGACAAACAGAAGAAATTTGAGTCAGTTGTGCAGTGTTTGTAGGGAGAAAACATTCTGGGGATTGGGAAGGATTTGGGTTTGATGCAGAGTGTAGAGCTACTGCATCCAAACCTGCTTGTAATAGTTGTCACTGAATGTTGAACACATGTAGTCTGTTATGACTCATGCTTTTTGCCATTTTGAGATGTTCCTAATATTTAGGGCTTAAGAGCCTCATTGGAACAAGTCAAATCTTTTATATTTATCACATCTGCATTAATTTTCAGAGCAGGCTGACAGCTAGGTGGTTTAATCTGTTTGGTGTCTTTCTGCTTATGATGGCTCTCAATATGCACACCAGGTAGGCTTCCCCAACCTTGTAGGATGCGCTTTCTCACTAGGAGGGTGTCAAAGTTTTTACTGCTGCCACAAGGAAGCCCCTGGACGAGTACAAATGGTAAAACCAACAGTTCTACTACACCTGAGAGCAGGATGAAAAGATTCACCAAATGTTTCCTTAGTAATCAGTAGAAGAAGCCTTCCCTTCCAGTAAATCAGGACTTCTGCTCCTGATGGCTCAGCCTTTTCTACAATGTACTGAAAGCACTCAGAGGTGTCCTTGCAAGCTGTGAGTGCAGGTTTAGTACCAAACTGTGCTTCCAATAGAACAGCACCCTTTAGTTCTGCTGTCACAAATATCATGACAAAACCACAAAATCTCTAACAGGAAATTCCAGAACTGCAGCAGGAGATGTGTATCCAAGATACACAACTGTTGTGCTCAATTCAGGGATCTGCTGTAGAAGGCATCCTAAATACTTCACCATTCACTGCCACTTGAGCACAGGTTTGTGTGGCACCTACTGGCCGTGCAGCACAACTTGGCAAGATGCTGCCTTTTCTGTTTTTGTTGACTGACATGAATCAGTAGTATTGATTCACAAACTCCAGCCTTACCATTTCTGGTTTTGTGACATTTTCATTGTCATCTGATACCCACCGATCTTTAACTGGGCACCTGGACAGAGCCCTGCCTGAGATTCAGCAGCTTTGTTCAGCTTTCAGGCTTGTCACAGGTACCTAAAGCTGCTCTAACTGTGGGAACTGCGAGTGATCTTGACATTGATGCACTTGAGCTTTTCATTTATTAAAATATCAAGTGTCTGTTTTTATTCTTGTCTCCTTTCTCCCAGGGTGAATTTGTGGAAGATGGGACTGAAACTCACTTCACTGTTGCTGACCACAGCTGTGGCATTAAGGCTGTCAGTAGTGGGAAACGAAAGGAAGGAATTATTCATACCCTTATTGTGGACAACAGAGAAATCCCAGAGGCTGTGGAATAGCCTCTGGTTAACTGATTATGGTAGGACTAAGATCAGGAATTTTCAATTACTGTGGTAATTATTTTAATATGTACTACTTGGTACATCTAGTTTGTGCTGGGTTTATTTTCTAGTTTCTGTACATGAAATTATTCTTTTTGAGGACCAGATGAAAATATATATGTACAACCTCTTACATTACCAGTTTTTTAAAAAAAAGCTATATATATCTAGAATGTACAGCGTATCACTACGTGTGGAGAACACTGGTGAAATAGAAATGATATGTCAGGAAAAATCATGCTATAGTAAAGTGAAAGATAAATATTCAGTAACACTGAATCCTTAACTGCAGGTGTATGTGGAAGGAAGAGAAAGCTTGGACTGAGCACAGGAGTAAGATGTTAAAGACTTTCTCTAGAACTATTTTTTCTATTAAACTGACTACAGACCTTTTCACATACAGTTAAGGGAAATTACATAGTTAATAAAAATGTTAAGAATGAAATACATAGTTACCAATACTTGTGTTACAGTATTAAATTAATACTGAGTTTTGAAAACTGTTCTCCATTCCCACTAGGAGCAAGATGTTACATTGTGCCAAAAATAACCAAGAACTGATGCTGCAGTTCAGAAACTCATTACTGAGTTTTTTCAAAAAAAGAAAATAGAAGAAAAAAAAATTCCTACCATGAAACCCCTTTAAAAATATCTCTTGGAGCATGCTGACATAAGAACTTACTTTGTTCAGTGCTAACAAATCTTAAATCTACAACTATGTGTTTTTATGGCAGTAATGTGTGAATCAAGAAATATGACGAACAAGGGGACAGAAATGGAAAATAATTGATTACTTTAATGGAATAGTTAAAATAGGAATAGACTAATTCTGTTGTAAGAATTGCAGCATAATTTCTAAGAGCAAACTTTTTGACTTCTTAAGAGCAAAACTCTTGTGTTAGAGGCTCACACTACAAAACTATCTTTGAAACAGCAAGCATAGCTAATCTTAAAAATAATTTTAAAAAAACCAAAATATGAATATATTAATCCTAAAGTTTATTTTGCAATGGTTAAAAAAATATTTCCACTTTTAACCTCAGAATTCAGAATTAAACTTTTTTAACTTAATTTCTTTTGGACTTGTGAATGGTTCCTAGCACTACAGCTACTAGCTCAGGAGTTGCAGGTGCAGTACAAGCATCCTGGCAATTGATTAACAAATTATTTTGAAAAGTTTTATTAAATGCTAATTTCACCTGTGTTTTGGAGATCAGACTACTCCCCATGAGCAGGCTTTACTAGAGGAAGTTTCCAGGTACCCAAGTGCTGGACTGAATCCCCTTTTACACTGGAATTGCTGCAACAGCTCTTGGGCTTTTCCATGTATTTGCTTCAGGTCACTGCAGAAGCAATGTGGGGATTCCTGGCTACAAGGCTGACAATGTAATCTTTAAAAGATGTTGGTAAAGGTAGATTAATTGAAAAATAATTTCAAGCTGCAGCTTGAACCAGTTCTCTACTATTTTGTAACCTTTCAAAAAGACTGAATGCTGCTGAGAAATCTGAAGCTCATGTACAGTACAAATCACGTTCTTAAGACTACAGAAAAATACAAGTTAACAGATAGTGACATTCATACTTTTTATTTTGAATATGTGCATCTACAGTGCTTGAAGTAACTAATAAAAAATGTACAGCAACCATTGTAAGAAATCATGAAGTATTGCCTCATGTTTGTCGTAACTGTATATAATAGCGTGTCCCTAAGCAGAAAACAGCTCTCATCTGCTACATTCTCCTATCTTAAGTCAAAAGAAAACTTAAGACTCAAAAGGCACAACCAAGATTTCTTGTGTTTTCCTGATCTATGCAATATGTCAGGTTAAGAAAATGCAGTGGAAGAATGACAGCCTACACAAACATCAAGCATAAAGTCACAAGCTGAGATCACTTTAAGGATTAAAGTAAATGATCAGGTATGTTAAACGTTAATGTTAAATGTTACACTGCATTTTGGAATGCTTTCCCTTCTGCTTCCATTCATAGGTAATTTTGTCCTAATCTCCTTAAGATGTTAACTTACTCTTTTGTTCACAAATACTTCAGAAAGCTTTTCAGGAAGCACTCTGACCACAGCACACTACAAAGCAGAGCATCCTCTTAAATCTAAGCACTAGACTTTGTTCTCAGAGGGTCTTCACCATAGCTACAGTTCTGCTCTATTCCCACTGAGGATCCTGCTCGTTCCCCCAGGAGCTACATACCTCTCAGTGGGGAACAAGTCAGCAAATACTGTGGAAGGGCTGCAAAACCATTGAAAATGACAAAGATCTCAGGATTGTACAAATCATCTACTAAACTGTCATACAATGTAAAGGCATTCCTATACAGTACTGGTGGCAGAATACAAGATGGCTGGCCTGTAGTGTATGTGCCAGTTATTACATCAGCCTCAAACACGTACATTTTAGAATCCATTTCCCATGTAGCTTTATTCTTGGTCAGGTACCTCAGGTTCTTTGTAAAGTAGATGCCAGCTCCATATTTTTGTTCTGGAAAGAGAAAAAAAAAATTTCAGTTAGCAGTTCGTTCTTTCAGGGGGGTAGTTCCAAGAGACTGCTGCTTGATTCTGGGTCACAAGCGATGTGACTGCTCAACGTGTGCCATTCTTTTGGAAGTTAATTTTCATGGAGTGGCTCCGATGCTTGCACTGACCTCCCACTGAAACCATGAGCAATGACAGCTGATGGCCATTCCAGTTAACTGCTACTCCAGTGCTAACTGTTCAGCTTTATCTCTTAATCCGGTGATTGAATCATCAAGGGCTAAAGGATTTATGTAAAATAAATATTTGACTCACACTTCAGTCATCATGTACGAGGGACTCTGATAAACAATAAAAGGCAGCAAGATCCCAATAATGTAAACTACAAAAAAAGAGCTTAGAGATTTATATGAAAAATGTCACATGAAGTGCTGTTACAGTATCAAATGGAAGAGTGCAAAGAAGTTAGACCATCATCTTACTGCTTTTAAGGTGTGGAAATGTGCCATGTACATTACACAGACAAAGAAAGGCAAATCTCCACTTTTTGAACAGTTCATTGCTTGAAATCCCATTCTGCAATTGACATGCAAAATATCACAGCCTTCACTTACTGCAGGATGAAGCACTAAATGCTTCTTCTTTCCCTTTCTGAAAGCATCTGTCTACTACAGTATTTCGTGGATTCATAACTTTCCTCCAAGCGTACTTTACTCCAAATGGAAGCCCAAGCAATGAAATCATCTGCTGTCTCTGATGCCCTTGAACATGCTTTAGAGCACCACGCTGCTGAATGCATGTTTGCAGCAGCTACATAAGGACACTGACTTTCTTTACAGTGATGCAACAAAAGAAAACTTGGACATGGAATTATGTGTATAGTAATAATTTTGTCTAGTGTTTGGGCTAGGCTTGAATTCAGGCTTATCTTCCTGGAGCCTTGCCGGCTCTACAGTATCAGCTCATGCAAATCTAAATACAATAAGTAAAAGCAGTTCTTGTTGAGGAATGCCATTTTTTCTAATTTTAACCTGAGTTTACTATTCAGTCACTGTTCGTTTTGATTAAAGATGCCAAAGCAAGTTATTACCTTCTGGTGGAGAATACATCCTGTGAAATCCAGTTTGGCAAACTGAGCAACAGAACTCGGCAGGAACATTCTGGTACAACTTTTGAGTTGTTTTGGAGCTATCAACTACTTTTTTTTTCATTTGTTGGAATGCAGCAGATAGAAGTGGATTATGTATCTTTTCAATCTGTAACATAAATAACAGCACAAGCAGATGGAGACCAATTATGAAATCCATAAGTGCTTTTATTCAGGCTATGTTCTTCAATGCAAGAACCTTTGCTTTAGCCTATAAGCACTGACCACATAGTGGACAAAGTATCTGAAGCATGCAACTGCTCCAAAGAAAAGAATCATACCACTATCCCAGGCCTCCCATTGGAATCACTGGGAATATTTCCTGGTGTACTGACCCCCAGTACTTGAGTTGTGCTGAAGAGATTAAGCCCACCTCCTGTTCAGTAAAGCACTGATACCCAAGTATGACTCCAGCTTTAACACATAATCAGATCAGAACTCTGGCACATTTTTAGTGTCAAGCTCACAAAAAGAAAATAGACACTGGAATATTTTACTTAATTTACCCTACCAATCTCATATTTCTCTAGAGTTCTATGAAGGGGCATTTGAAGCATGAAGTATGAGGGAGAACATAGAGTACAATTAAAAAGAGTTCTCAGAGTTTAATAACTTTTTGAGTGCATTACATTTAAAATACTATTAATTTGGATTAAAGACTGGATCTGTTTTAAGGATGAGGTTGATTTGATCTTATTTTTTAAAAGCAATGCAGTGAAATAGTTAATCTGAATTTTTTACGCTTACATGAAATATGTTAGTTCAAATATAGGAGGTGAGATTCAGTTTCTCCATGAACATCCTCTTTACCCTGAGAACACGAAGTCCAGCTTTTTCAAACTCTTTTTGTCTGATTTTAAACTCCTGGAGGTGGCAGTCTACTGGTGAAATCGGGATGTAGTCAGCAGTACTTGTCTTGTGAAAGTCTCCTTCTGAAAGCTGGGCTGCTTCTGCTTGGCCTGGATATGAATAAGGGAGTAAAATGTTAATATATCATAATGTCTGAAGCAAAGGCAAGGGAGGCAGATCCACCACTTTAGCTGGTGGTTTAATTAGGAACAAAGAATGTTAAGTGTTCTCTGAAGTAATGTCAGAGGCTAATACTGAGAGGGACTAGTATATACATACAAAAATTTATGTAAATGTATTGTATTTTTCTGCATTTATTATAAAGAAACCAGGAGAGAAGAAACTAAAGAAAAGCAATTTGTGATCTCCATGACACCTCTTCACAGCTGAGCTTTCATATAAAGGTTTATATATATATATTGAATGATTATCAAAACACAAATTAAAACTGATCACTCAGTAGCTTTCTGTAAAGCCATTAGTTGTATCAATTGTTCATGACAGCTCTGCAGAACAGCTACTGCTGAGCCCTGCAACAGTGGTCCAGCTGTAGCCAGCAAGAGCTCAGCAAAGGTGTGTGTTAATTAAGTGCAGATTTTGTAAATCTCCAGTGGCCAGGATTTAGAATAAAGGTATCCTGGAGGGAACTCCACTACAGCTGGATATACATCACGGCCAGCCCCTCTATAAACTGTGCCCTGCTGGGAATACTGCCAAGTGAGTGACCACAGCTAACAAATAAATGGTCTTCCAGGGGCTCACATGGTGAAAATACAGGGATAGCAGTAAGTGAAGCAATACTCAGTATGTGTGTGAACTGAATGTATGTCTGTCCACTCTCAGTAATATGGAGATAAACACTGCTTCATACTTAACCTTGTTTAGGCACTGTTTACTTTACATACACATTGAGTAGAGCAGTTTCTCTTGCTCAGCAATAGTCTTCTCTTGCACACGAAGCAGTAATTCTTCAGTTGCGAGCACTGTATCAATCAAAACATCAGGAGGGCCCTGCAGTTCCAGTTTTGCTTGTCCATCTCTGACTTTTTCTGACACACATACACTAGAAGGCTGGACTTGAGACAGTTCTGCAAACTCTTCTTTACCAAGGCAAAAAATGTAGTTGTTTTCAATAACAGCATGGGAACCTTCCTGAATTTTCATTACATGTTGGAGCCACGATTCTGCTGCTCCCAGTGCTGTGGGTGTGCACCCTCTAAGTTCAATCACGGGTTCACTGCTTGCAGGCTCTTTTGCAGTCTGACTGCCTGACTCTGTACCTGGAAGATATATATATTTTTAATACAAGTGCATTTGAAGAGTGAGGAGCTTTCAAAGGCTGACACAAATTCCTATTTGTAATCCCAGCTGTGTAGTTTACAGCTGTTCATCCCAGGTGTTCATTTACTGGAAATGCCCCTTTTGTTCATTACTTACTCAAAGGATCACTTCTGTTTTCCAGCTTGTATTTTGCTGAATAAAATTTTCTCAGGACAACCTTGAAAGATAAAAGTTTAGGAGCAGTTTGCAATATCTAATCAAATATGCAATAAGTATCTTCAAAACTCTGTTAGACAAGCAGCTTACACCCCCACCCCTGATTCTGAAATTGTTAACACTGGCATTTGTCAGCTTTTCCCAAAATGTTATTCCTGACAATATCAAATGCATTCCTGTTCTTCTGCATCTCCTAAGGCAGCATACATTACACACTGAATGGCACCTTTACCAACTCCTTGTGGCCTGTCTCATGCTATCACATAAGTTAAAGGTGTTCATACTTGCATTTTAATGCTGATGCATCTTCACTCAGTTTTAAATTCCAGACTATTCTCCTGCCTGTCTACTTGAAATCCTTCTATTATGTTAGCTCATATATGTTGGTAGTGTTTTGCCTTAGGAGCTTCATACAAAAAACCAAAACTGACTGTAAATATTTGCTGAGGAGGAATGTTTGTTCCTTAATGAGTTGAGAGTAGACCCTTTCTTATACATTCACTGACAGACATGAGAATTTTAAAGTTCTCTCCCCTTTTTATCAGACTACAGGCTGAAGGCTTCTAGTTTAATGAAGAGAAAATAAGTATTTGCAAAGATTGGGTATCTGTTAATGAAAGCAATAGTTTCACAAAGGGACCTGCTGCTCACAATCCTTGTTAGTATAGAACAGACTATCATCATTTTCTGTCATCTATGGAAATACTTTTAGAGTTTTCTGTCTTCCTTATGGGTGGATAACAACAAATTGGTTACCTCACGGGCAGCCTCATGGTCATCTGGGCAAATGACAAACTGCACTTCTCTCTTCTTCGTAGGATGTGTCCTGGCAAAATTTAAAACTGCTTCAATCATTGTGTCTGCCACTACGTCAACAGGCAGCTTTGGTGACCAATTTATTGGAAAAGAAACTGAGGGAGGTGAGGGGTCCTGAAAGTGACCCAGGCATCTTTTCACTGCATCCTTCAATTCCTGCAGGAGAAACAAAATCTCTCAGTGCTCACATCACCCACCATGAAAATCCATTAGGATCCAGAGTGAGCGATCATCACCTCAAGCTGTAACACCGGGTGCTGGTATTGCAGTACCACGTGCAGTACAAATGTGGAGAGCGGCTTTTGTGTTTTTTTTATCAGGGGTTCCTTACGTGTTGGATGTCTAAGATGACGCTGAAGTTCCCTCTGAAAAGTTGGACCCTCTTTTTCCAGCAGTCTTGAAAATTGAGAGGAAAGCACATCCCTTGCATTCATGAGGTTAACAATAGCTGTATTCTGCAAGGAAAGAGTGCAAATTTCAGTGTATTTGAAATTGACTATTTGCAAGCCTTGCTATTATAGAGAGCATTCTTTCTAAGCACAGTTCCTGTACAGAGGCCTGACTGCCACAGATCAGCTGCTTGAATTTTCCTACTACTTACTACCAGACCCCTGGAATACATCAAAGTATGCACTTTGCACTGGCAGTTCAGGAGCCAACAGTGTGCAGAAGCTGTTCCAGTCATTAAGAGTGCACTGGACAGAATTATTACTCTCACTATCTGAGTGACCCATGTGCCAGTTATTAGCAGGAGAGAACTATGGATGTGGCTGTCATCCCAGACTTCGGGTAGCAAGGACACATCACCAAATAGCAGTGTCAGTACACATAAGGGAACTGCAAAGCTATGATTGTTTCCAATACAAATTGTTTCCAGTGGAAAAAGCAGATTTCCATAGTAGGCGCCCTGCATTTCAAATACGGAAAACACAAAAAACTTGTTTACAGAATGCTGATAACAGCAGTAATTGTTCTGACCTTAATTGTTGAACATTATCTAAGGATGCAAGAACATGTTCTCATCGCGGTCTTGAGGGCATGTGCATCTTTCAGTGCTATAGAATTGGTTAATAAAATTCCCGGCAAGGTCAACTTTGCAATCCTTTGTTCTTACACCAAAGAAACAAACTTCCTTTCCAATTATGACACTTCTTTAATATAAAAATTTATTTATTTTTAAATAAATTTTAAATATATAGTATTTGCTAAAAGTAAATGCCATTCTTGTGATGTACCTTGCAGTCTAAGAGCTCTGTTGAATTCCTATGACTGAGATCATCTATTTTGCATCAGATTTTATAGCTAAAAAGTTAATCAATTTAAGTAATGCTCTATTTAAAGGTAAGGTGCACATCATCTGTGTAAGTTATTTTCTGCTGTTTCAGTGTTTGCTGAATAATTCCAGTAATGGAGTTATGAGAACATAAATTATAGGAAAAAAAGCAAGGCAGGAAATAAGAGAATACTTCTCTAGAGTGCATGATAAAATGTGAACTCCTACATAATAAGAAGATAAACCTTATCACAGAAATGTATTATTAAATCATTCAATCTTTAGTTGTTTCCTGTTATAACAGCATGTATACAAAAACAAAATAAAAACATTCTAAAGTCCAATACACATTTAGACAAAAACCAACTCCTTGCTACTATGATTTAATTACCATGTGTAAATTCTCATCAAACTGAGAAGAAAACCATTTAGTGGACTGATACAAAATGTGTTCCGAACTCTTTGGCACCAAATCCTGCAAAGACTTGGAGGCAGCACCATGTTGCACAGATGACAGGACAGACTTACCTTCAGATTTTCAAGGTGTTGTTCTATGATGCGCAAGCGGATGTTTTCATGTATGAGGTGACGTGGAGACCGGCTTAGTGAAGCTGGCACAGTGTCTTCAAGTGAATTGGTATCACCCAGAAACTTCTCACAGGCCTTCTTTATTTCTGCGACTGTAGACTCATCAATGTTCACCAGGCGGATTTCCCTGAGACAGCCTGGTGGACTTGCCTCCACAAATTCCTTTACAGCCATTACAATCACTTTAGAACACAAATCAACTGGGAAGGCGTAGATACCTGAACTCACTGCTGGGATAGCCACAGACTTTAAAGCATTTCTTGGATCACTGACATAACGCAGAACATTCAAAATAGCTTCCCGAAGTAGGTCACAACATCCTTCCTTGTCGGAAGGATACCACCTAGGACCAACTGCATGAATAATTTCCTTACAAGGAAGCTTCCCTCCACCTGTCACTGCTATACCACCAACTTTGACGATTCCACACCTTTGAACGTAACGCTTGCTCTCCTCTTTTATTTCTGGCCCTCCAGCTTTTACAAGGGCAAAAGCAAGACCTGCTCCGTGTTCAAGATACTCATTGGCTGCATTCACCACAGCATCCACCTTGTGTCTTGTGAGATCATCCTTATAAACACAAATGTCAATGCCTGACTTTACTTTTTTCCTGTATACTTCAACAGTGCTTCTTGTTGCTTTTCTGAAGGCCAACATACAAGCAAACTTTTTGGAAACGAGATTATTTAGACAGTTTTCTCTTCTCTTAAGAGCTTCATAGGCATCTTTACTGATGGGGATCGTCAAACTGACCTCATCCATTACAATGTTTGACCCTAGGATACAGAATATAAAGTGAAATAGAAGGTATTACTATCAAAACATTTATTTTTATCTAGAAGTGTGGTTTATAGCTCTCAATTTTATCCTACTGTCATTGCTAAACAATGTATTTTTACACACTCTAATCTTTTCTCTCCCCTTTTCAGAGGTTTAGAAATCCAAGGAGGTTCATTTAACTGTGCCACAGAGATCTTACACTGAGTTTTAATTCTGTGAGTCTCATTTGGTCTGCACTTAAAGTCCACAAGCAAGTTCCTTCTTTGTATGGAACTTCGTATGAACTCAGAAAGGCTTTTTAAACCACATTTCTTAAGGAACAGTTTTTACATTATTACTGTGGCTATACAGCCCTCTCCTGGCAGATGTCAGCAGTACTATACTACAGCAGTTATGCTAATTAGTTTAAATCAATTTGTGTGAGTTTAGTCGAACTTTTCTCCGGGGTATACTACCTGCTTGTAAAAAGTGTACATGCCGACTCATCAAAACACTTCTGAGCTCTTATTTTTAAAAGAGAAATGCAAGCAAGTCCTGTTGAAGTAATTAATAATAATGTTGATTCATAACCGTGTCTATTTCACATTAATTATTAATTTCAGGTTGCTTTTTGGCTTTTGTTTTCCAGTTTGCCGGCTGTAGCTGTCAGTTTTCAAGTTGCGTACAAGTACACATTTTGCAGATGGCTAAATGAGAGGCTTACCTAAAGCGGGCTTCCCTCTGAATAAATCTGAAACGTAACTCTATTGTAATAAAAAGAGAAAAAATGGGAAAGAGAAAGTAAATGTTACAAGCAATAAAGTACACGGGCTGCCTTCCTACAGTAGAGATTCTGTTGCAAATCAAACCGGCAGCACCAGCTTTTCAAACATCGGTAGGAAGTTTTCTCGTTTTTAAAATGCTGCCCGGAGCTGCGGGAGCTCTGCGGGTGCAGCTGCCCTCGGCTCCCTCCGGCTCCGCCTAACTCTCAGCAGTGACAGGCCGGGCGCAGTCATTCCCGAGCGCCCGGCCAGAGGACGGGACTGTTCCGTTCCCCAACCCCGCCGGCAGCTCCCGCCGCACCCAGACCCCTGAGGCAGCCGCCCCGGGCCCCTGTCCCCCCAGCCCCGCTCCTCTACCTGGACGACCCCCATCTCGTTCAGGGCGGACCCTCGGCGCTCGGAGCTGCGGGCGCAGCGGGAAGCGAAAGCGAAAGGAGCGGCGGGGCGGGAATCGAAAGCGAAAGCGGGCGGCGGGGCGGGATCATGGCGGCCGTGCCGCTGCTGGTGCGGGTGAGTCCGGCGCCCGCCGCCGCCGAGACGGTGACCCGCAAGCTGCAGGCATACTTCCAGTCGAGAAAGCGGTCGGGGGGCGGCGAGTGCAGCGTGCGCCCGGGCCCCGAGGCCGGCACCTACTGGGTGGACTTCTCTGAGGAGCAAGGTACGGGCCGGGCACCGCGGCTCGGCCTGGCGGGACGGGGGTGGGAGGCGGCTGTGAGGGGACTGGAAATGGCCGCCCGGGCACCGTTTGGTGTCCCTGGGCAGGGCGGCTCTGGGGCCGCGGGTGGCTATCACGTGTGCAGGTAACTTTATCAGCCCTATCTGCCTTTGTCCAAATTTAGAGGGGGATCTGATTAATGCATATAAATATCCTAAAGGCGTGCCAGACTTTTCGGTGGTAGCCAGAGACAGGACGAGGAGCAGAGGGCATAAAGTAAAACGCAAGGAATTTCACCTTAACATGAGGAAGAATTTCTTTACATCGAGGGTGGCAGAGCAGTGGAACAGCTACCCAGGAGGGTCGTGGCGTCTCTGTCTGCAGACATTCCACATGACCTGCCTTGGCCCTGGCATTGGGCGGGATGATCTCCAGAGGTTCCTTCCAGCCATAACAGTTCTGTGATTCTGTCATTCTGAAATTACCACAGATAGGAAGCGTGTGGAGTCCCGCTCAAAGCACACCTTGGAAGTGGACGCAAGATGCTGCGAGATAGTCATCCTGCCGGCAGAAGGGGAACCGGGCAAGAGCGGGGCTGCAGCGCAGGCCTCCGTCACTGCCAGCCCTTCCCTGCCCCTGCCCCAGCAGCAGCAGCGGGACCACGGTGGCTATGGGGCCACAGCAAAGGAAGACCTTACCAAAAAGGTACATCAGGAAGAGCAGTGTCACAGCCTGCCCTGCTTGTAGTTCCATGAGTTCTTTATGTGGCACTTCAATATTTTGTGCAAAAAAATGTCAGTTATGTGATCTTAGTTAGTGAAATGGGGGCCAGGAGTGACATTTGGGTGCCTATCCAGAGGTCAGTCTACACATGTTTACAGGCAGCATGTTTTCCAGCCTGACTCTGGCAGGTGCCAACCACTATTCCCCAAAGCAGCACCAGCAGGTTTCAGGAGATAGTATGCACCAAGGGCTGCTCCCGAAAAGTAGAAGAATTGTATGAAATTTGGATCCTTTCCACCTACACCTACTCTTCCACTTACCTTTCACGTACTCTTCCACCTTTCCACCTACTCTTTCAACATGGTTTGCACCTTGAGGCAACCCTAATTATTTCCATTTCATCAGCATTAAAAAAGTCTGCTGTGATGTGATGTAGCACCGCAAACATGATTTCAGACACTTTGAACTAAGAGTTACACAGAAAAGATCAACTATGTTTAGGGACATGGGATAGGGCAACGTGGTGTGGATGTGGCCCTACCAAGACACTGATACTGGCTCAGAGGGTTTTACCCTGTTTTGCTTGATAACATAGGTGTAGCTTTTGAAGTATAGCATGTGCTAACATAGTGTTCACCTGTCATCCATACTGCATATTTCCCTATCCTTCTGTCTGTGTGAAGTACAGAAGGAAACGTGTTTGTTATTATTTTTCAGAATCCTGTTTTCTGCCCTAACTCTTGGAGTTATTAAAGCATGTCTTCTGGGAAAATTTTAAAGAAAGATAATGAGTGAAAACCAGAAAGTCTAATATTAATAAGAACAATGAAATACAACTTATAGGTCCTGTTAAAACATGTTGTGTCTGTGTAACCTGGCTCTGAGGGGATAGGCAGATTCTTTTGGGGATCTTTGGCAGAATAACAATGGCACTAAGGTGTAGTTACAATGATGGCTCAGGTTTTAGCTTTTATATTTTTCAGATTCTGTAGTGCTTTAGTGTGTAGTTCTGAGCTTTATATTAGGGGATAGTAAGCTCTCTTCACAGAGTAAGGAGACAAAACAATTCCTTCTCTAGCTGGGGACCAAGGACAAATGATCCAAATTTCAGGCCCACGAGCATAAACAACAGTGGACTATAATTGGACAATTACAATATGCAAATAGACCACAACTTACAAAAGTGTGAGACCTTGTGACCGGTTGTGCATTTTGTGACCGTTTTGGTTCATCTTGGGTGCAGCCCTGGCTGGGCTCTTGTGCTGCCCAAGGTGGATCCATTGAGGCCTTCTAGTAAACACCTAGTTTATTCCTTAACTCCATCTAGTCTCTGTTCTAGGTCATTGCTTTCACAAGGTATCAACAATTAAAGCTTTTTGCTTTTTAAAAAGCATAGAGTTAATGATTAGAATACGGCAGGATTTCTACAAAGCAGAATCAGTGTAGGACTGTTTTGTAAGTAGTGTAGCACTGTGTTTGATAGCACAGCTTAGCTTATGGTTTCTAGTCACCTAGACCCTCTGCAAATCCTGTAAAATCTTAATACTTGGGTTGCTGTATTGATAGAACAATCACAATCTAGACTTGAAAACACTTAAAAGTATCTGGCTCATCCAGTCAGTCCTCGAAGGAAGCAGAGAGCAGTGGAGGTCTTCCTGGCCACCAAGGAGTCCTGTGGGTTTCACTGTCCAGCCACAGTTGTGCTCTGAATTCCCAGGCAGGACTTGTGACTGGCTGATCTTGTAGGCAGGGCCATTAATCCTGCCTGCTCTGGGATGGGTCAACAGCACCTGGTTGGCAGGGTACCTGGGACCTTCAAGGCCAGTGAGGAGGGTACCAGTCAGCCTGGTGTCCAGAAACCTTGAGAGGGTGATAGGGAGGGAAAGAAAAAATCTGTTTGCTGTCTGCTTGGTGTGCAGGACTTCTAGGGCCTGGTAATGGTGGGGAAAAGGCCAAGCACACAATGAGCTCAGGCCCAGAGGTTGCCTGCCTTTAGTTATGCTAACCCTGTTGCCAGAGGTTGGGATCAGAGAGTGCTGGTCACAGTCTCTGCCTAAATAGCAGAGTTACTGTCTTTCCTCCTGCAGTGCTGGTGACATTAAGGCATTTCATTTTTGCTGCTGACTTAGAAGCAGATTGTGTTACTCCCCTGTTTGTACTGTTAGTGTATGTGCCATAAAAGAAATACTGTGTGCAAGCTTGTCTGTAGTAATCCAGCACTACTGGGATGGACAGAGCTTCTCCTTGGTGAAAATACAGAAGTAGCAAGCAGAGAACCTTAGAGAAAACTAATGTTGGTGTATTCTTGTCTTTTCTGTAGATATTTCTTAGAGTAACTGCTACTTTGAATACCAGTATGTTCACTGAAGACCAAAGGGAGAAAATTACCATTATGTGTCCAAACTTAAAGAGAGAAGGAAACCCTGGCATGGATGGCTCTGAGAAATTGACAGGAGATTTTACAGATATTGAAAAAGCTTATCACTACTTCCAAGATATCCTTGCAGGCAAAGACCCAAACCATGATTTTTCCCATTCTGAATGTAAGAATGGTTTGAACGATGAAAATGGCCTGAATACTGAAGAAATGTCTGAGTTTACACTTGTGACAGGTCTCTATGAATATTTTAGTCATACCCGCAAAGAAGAAATCAAAGAACTACACAAAAGTTTTGGAGTGCGTATAAACATTAAATATCGTGACAAGGATAACACATTCATATACCTATCTTCTGATAAAAGTCCTGCATTGTTAGAAGAAGCTAGTGATTCTTTTATCAGAACTTTTCAGGAAGCTACAAAAGGTCTGACAGAGGAAAAAGTTCCCATAACAAAGAGTGACACATTAAAAGAGACAATAGTAAAATTAAATGAAAGGTTTAGCAATCTTCTTGCTAAAGAGGAAGGGAATCAGTTGCTACTCCGTGGTCCAAAGAGTGAGATTTTAGCTGCCCAAAAATTTCTAGCAGGGGAAGGTGACAACAGCCAAGCTGAAAAGAGTATGAAAATATCATCTGAATGGTACAAATACAAGAATGGAATTGAAGTTGATGCTTCTGTGTTTAAATTGTTGGAAACCATACTAAGCAAAGAAATTGAAAACATAAATGGCAAATTTGATACACTGGTAGAAATAGAAGAGAAGTCATATGGCCAGAAGGTCATAATATTTAGGCCTAAATCCAAAACTTCTGATATGTCATCACATGCTACTGAAAGTTTCATCAGTGCATTTCAGAGTGCCTCTGCAATGTTAAGAGAAAAAATCATCAGCGTGAAGCTTTCAGAAGATCAGAAGAAAACTTTACATGTGCTACCTAATGCTAAGAAATTTGAAGATTTTAATGTAAAACTTCAGAAGAATGAAGATAAGTTAACCTTAAGGGGTTTAGCAGACCATCTTAGTGCTGCTGAAAAGTGCAAGAAGTCCCCTCTTAACATTGAAGGGACACAAACTAGAAACAGGGCACCACTGTCCTCTGACCTCAGCTCTCAGGAAGCTACAGGAGTGTCTAAGAAGTGCAGAGTTAGGCAAAAGAATAACCTTTCTTCTGAAGGACAGACTCAGGCAAAGACAGAAGAGAAAGAAGATGAGTGTCCAATTTGCAAGGACACAATTAAAAATAAAGAAATACTAGAAAAGTGCAAACATGAGTTTTGCAAAACTTGCATTGACATAGCCATGACCTACAAACAAGCTTGTCCAGTTTGTAATACTGTCTGTGGAGTCCTGACAGGAAACCAACCAGAAGGAACAATGTCAACTAGAACAAAGAATTTCTCTCTTCCTGGTTATCCCAATTGTGGCACTATTCAAATTGACTATGATATGCATGGTGGTATTCAAACTGTAAGTATACTTAAATATTTCTTAAAGATGTTTTTCCCACAACAAAACCAATATTGAATACAAAATTAATTATTTCCCCGTTACTTTAATGCATGTTCAGAGAAGACATTTCTTTATTTGGTACGAATTTGCAAGTGTTTAATTCAATATTTTTGGGCATGATTAAGTAAATACAGTAGGAATTAAATGGTCAGATGATCAGCCTCCATTTCATATGCACCAGGGCAGAAGTACCTGTCTTTAATTTGTACCGTGGGAATAACTGAACTGAAATCTATGCAGTGATATAAGCAAAGTTTTGCAAGTATAATGAGCATTTCTGGGCCTTTCTCTTTGCTGTGGACACAATGGACAAAAATATATAGTTGTCTGGCTTGGTGACAAATCTCCTTAAGTTGTGTGCTTGGATCTGTGGCTAGGACTGAGAATGGAGTAAATTAAAAAGTCACAGGTGCAGCGCCGTGCATTTGGGAGAGAAAAGAGGGAAAAACAAATTTAAAAAATAACAATGGGTGCATGAGTGATGACAAGAGGGTGTGAATGAAATTTGTATGAAAGAAAGTATCTAAAGAGAAAAACTTTGGAATCAGTTATCAGTCATGCTGTGTCCTTCTGAATGATTTATGATACACAATGTGTTTTTGTTTTGTTTTTCTACAAAACAGAGCAGCCATCCAAACCCAGGGCAGCCTTACGGGCCCTCTCACCGAAGAGCCTTTTTACCTGACAATGAGGAAGGGCGAGAAATTCTGCAGCTCCTCGAAAGGGCCTTTCACCAAAAACTGATTTTCACAGTGGGGCAGTCACATACTACTGGTGAACAAAATGTTATCACATGGAATGATATTCACCACAAAACTGCCCTGGAGGGAGGACCTACCCAGTAAGTAGCTTTGTCTTTATGCAATACTGTTGTTACTCAGATGTGTCAGGAAGACTGCCTTGAATGTTTTCCACATTTAGAGCTTTCAGATTTTGTCACTAACAGAGTGATTGGGGAATGCCCTATGGATCCAGATGTTAATCACCTTCCCCGGAACAGGGATGAGCTTAGTGTTCTGCTGCCCCTCAGACTCTTCATTCACCAATGAGTTTGTAAGGCACTTAGTTAATAACTGCTTTGATTAGAACCTACAGGACAGCAAGCTTTTGATGACACCTAAGGTTGTTCTCCTGAGCTATGCCTCTCCTGTTACCTGCTGTTCTGCATCAGGAGGTGCTGGTCCATTATGATCCCCTAAAGATGGCACTCATGTTGTAAAACATGATTTGAAATTCTGCTTAACAGAGCTAACAGCAGGAAGTGAGACTGTAGTACAGATATGGTCATGTCCTTTTAGATGCTAGGAGCCAGGAGTTGGGCAGCACTTAGTGGGTCAGAACACAGGACACAGTGCCAGCCCCATCCATAAAAAAGGTTACCCCATTTTGGCCATTCAGGCTGTCAGAGGATTTTCTGAGTAGATGACCGCCCTGTCCAGTATTTCTTGAGGACTTGCTGCAGTTAAATGAAAGGAGCAATCACCAGGACAGAGTGTGAGCTGCCTGCAGCAGAGACCAGAGGGAATCTTGGACCAGTCCTTCCAAGCTTGTTGCAGCCTCTAAGGGGTAGGTGGTGTCTTGCAAGCTCTAAAGGCTTGTGTCAAGATCCTCCTGACAGGGCTAGGATCATTAAAAGAGCAAAAAGTATCAGTTTAACTTTATTCTTCACTCTGTGCAAATTCTCTCTCTTGCTTATCACTTGCTTCGTACGCAGTTCTGGTGTTGCACTACTTCCAAGTCCAGAGGTTTTAAACCATTATGTTTCTGATTTGAAGGCTCACTTGGATATGCTTCAGGTCTGATTTTTTTTTTTTTTAAAGATATATACCCAAACACCCTATCATTTTGAAGAGAGACCCCAGGCAGCTTTGAAAATCAAGTTCTTAGTGCAAATTTGGACAACAAAAATGTAGCAGCTCCTTAAGTTTGTAGCTTTATGCTGTCTGTATCCTTCTGTGACTGGCAGAATGGGTCTGTTTTCTCTCTAGGGCAAGAACTGCTTAAAATTTGTGAAGAGATTTCTAAAAAGACTTTGATGAGATGGTTTTGTAGAATTGTCAAGTGCTTCATTGCAGAAATTGCCCAAACAATTCTTCTCTTCTCCTAGGTTTGGTTACCCAGATTCTTCCTATCTGCAGCGCGTTCGATCAGAATTGAAAGCAAAAGGAATTGAATAAGGAAATCTATCAACTCTCAACTCTTAAGTGTAATGATTAGACATATAGCAGTTAATGTGCTATTCAAGCTCTGAGGGAAGTTGCTTTGTTTAACTACAGCTTGTATTCCACAGTTAGCTAAGAAAAGTAATCTTTTCTCATCAAACAATGTATGTTCTTTTCACAAATCATTGACTTCTCTGTATATGTAGCCTTCACAATATTTGGCTCTTGTAGCGTAGTATCAGTACTGTTGGCACTTTGTAAATCTTGCTTTACTAGCAAATCTGATCAGCACTTTCCCCCACAGCTCTCCAGTCTGATTTCCAAAACCCTTAGATCCACAGCTTGTATTAGATGAAACGCTTCTCTTAGCTTTGTGTTATGATGGCATCATGTAACCCATCTCATCTAATATTCGTATGCAGCTATGACAGTATTAGCTGTGATAAGGTTAGGGACTTTTGCCTCTTTTCATGGTAGAAATTGCCTTAGTGATTTGGGTTTTGCATGTGAAATTAGCCATGGATCATGTACGAGTGGGTACATGGATGCTTAGCTCTGCAGAAGTGCTGAATACTGAGAGCTGTGTTGGAGCAAACGGGAAGAAACCGTGTCATTTCTGATAGTGGGCTCCTGGTTCTGTGCCTGCCATTGTGCTTAAACTTAAACACAACTTTTAAATCAGTTTTTTCAACTATAAAACTGTATTATTTCAATTGAATCCAGTATAGGTTTAAATTGTATCATAAAGATACTCTGCAGTGCCTAAATAACCTGCTGATTACCTGTGTGCTGGTATGTCACACAGACATGATCTTTAGAAAGGCCTTTCTCTAAGGCTACTGAGCACAACTAATAAAGAAAAGACAAAAATACCATGTGTGTTTCTTCTGTACAGGTTTTTTCCTCCTTTTTGCAATACATATAGCTTTATATATTTTTTATATTTAGGAGCTTCCCTGTAACACCATGTTTTGGGGCAGTTTGGACTCCATGCCACCCCCTTTTTCAAAAAGTAATTACTTTTTTTTTATTATTTTAAGATTCCCACATTGTGAATAGGCACTACGACTTTGCCACCTTGACTTTCAGGTTTAGTAGGAGCGGGCATTGTTTGGTTTCCGTGTGGGTTGGGATGTCTTTCCAGCCCTGGTTTTGTGTTACTGTATTTATTTTAATATTTTACATTATTCCATGTCCCCCCTCCCTTTTCGGTGCAGTGAGATACCAACACTTCAGTTGTTTGTAAGTGACTGAGCTTTTCTGCACGTGGAAACAAGCTGTCACCGTGCTTCATCCCCGGCCAGCAGCTGCGTACCACACAGCCACTCGCTCACCCCCCAACCCCAGCGAGCAGAGAATTGGAAAAGTAAGCCTTGTGCATTGAAAAAAGAACAATTTATTAATCAAAACAAAATAAAATATACTATTACTAAGAACTGTAATGACAATGAGAGAGACAGGAGGATAAAACCCACAAGAAACAAGTGATGCAGAGATGGTGATGCAGAAACATGGTGATGCAGAGTTCGGCTGTTCACCAGCTGCTGCCCGGTGCCCAGCCCATCCCTGAGTAGCAATGGTCCCCCTCAGCTGACTGCCCCCAGGTTCTGTGCTGAGCATGATGCTCTGTGCTGTGGAATGTCCTTTTGGCCACTTTGGGTCACCTATCCTGGCCAAGCTCCTTCCCAGCTTCCTGTGCATCTGCTTGCTCGCAGAGCGTGGGAATCTGAAAAGTCCTTGGGGTAAACACTCCTTAGCAACAACTAAACTCTCAGTGTGTTGTCAGCATTGTTCTCATTCTAAATCCACAACACAGCCCCGTACCAGCTACTAAGAAGGAAATTAGGTCTATCCTAGGCCAAGACAGATGTGAGGATCAAATTTTCTCAGCTACTTTTGGTTTCTCATTTCACTTTCTGTCCCTGTAAGCCAGTTCACTGATGTCAGACCCCTCTCGGGTAACTCACCAGCTCCCATTTTGCCTGTGCCAAAGTTTGCAGGCTGAACTGTTCATCAGAGTCTTGGTGGCTGTCATGGAAAGTTCCTGAAGCCTTTATCCTTTAACCAGCTGTACAGACCTTTATTTTCTAATCATAGTTGTACAGGTTAGGATTAAATGTACTCAATTTACAATCACAGTCAGGAATTTTTTCAGGGTTACAGCAAGGGAGGAAAGTAGCTGGGCTAGTTGTGGGGAGGACAGTGCATTAGGAAATAACAGATAAATCAGTCGCCCACCAAGAAAAAAAGGCATCCCCATGGGTCACTCAGCAGAGTATCTGATGATACCTAGGCTTAGCTGGATGCTTATAATTTTTAATGACATTTATTTATCCATTTCTTAAATGAACGTTCAGTGAAATTAGAGGGGAAAACTTCATTTATCTGCTATTTTAGTGTCCCATATTTGGCCACAAGGGTAAAATACACAGCACGAAATAGCTGAAAACAAACTTTTGCAAGAGAAAGTCCTGAGCACTCGGTTGAAAACTTCTCAGCTCGCTGAAAAGTTGGTCTGAAGTAAACACCCATTGCAACCTTCCACGGTTGTGGAAGCATCTCTGGCAAAGGATGATGAAAGTGGTAATTTTACTTTGCTTTACTTAATCGTGACTTCATTCGGAAGGGTAAGGCAGGGAGAGCGAATGTTAGCTGAGCAGTGTAAGTTCAGAGGCTGAAAACACTGTGACACTCGTTCCTGTACGGCTCTGCGGAGGCTCAAGGGGCTCCGAGGGCGGTGAGAGCCCGTCCTGCCCCGTGAGGAGGCGGCCCGCGCCCCGCGGCCGTCCCGATGAGCCCGGCGGTGGCTGGGGCTCCGCCCAGCGCCGGGAACAGGCCGGGCGGAGCCCCAGGCATCTCGGGTTCCGCGGGGAATCGAAACTGAAAGCGGCGGGAGAGGAGCCTTGGGGCAGCCATGGAGGGGCAGCGGCCGTGCTCCTTCCCGCTACTGGTGCGAGGGGACTGGGGCCCCGCCGAGCCGCCAGCCGCGCTCAGGAAGAAGCTGCTCTGCTACTTCCAGAGCCAGAAGCGCTCGGGCGGCGGCGAGTGCGAGCTGCGGGCCGGGGCCGGGCACATCCTCGTCTGCTTCGCCCGCCCCGAGGGTGAGCGGCCGGGCCGGGGCGGGGTGGGGATGTGCTGATGGCGATGCCCGCGGCCAGACGGGCGGGGGGCGGCCGCATCCCCCTGACCGGTGCCTGCTCTGTTGGCAGTGAGGGAGCGGGTGCTGGGCCGGCCGGCCCACGAGCTCGTGCTGGGGTCCGGAAAGCGGCTGTCGCTGCAGGTCACCGCGCTGCCCGCGGACGGCGACCCCGCGCAGGTGAGGCGGGCGCGGCTGAGGCGGGCGCGGGTTCGGGCGGGCGGGGGTGGCGCCGCGGGTGACCGCTCTCCTCTCGTTCCCCTGCAGGGCGCGGGACCGGCCGGCGAGACCCCGGCGCCAGGTAGGGGCTGCGGCAGGAGCGGCGGGGGGCTCCGGGGCTGGCGAGGCACTGGCCCGGCGAGCCCTGCGGAGGAGCGGGCACGGGGAAGCAGCGCAGCCGCTGCTTGGCCGGGCCGGCCGAACGGCGCTGTAGCGCTTTGATTCTTCTTCCCAGCGCTCCCCTTCTCTTCCCGAATCCCAAACACGATGGAATTGCAGTCCTCGAGCCACATCCCAGGCACCGGGCAGACCTGGCTGATACACGTACACTGCACGATCAGTACACACACAGCTACTCAATACGCGTCTGGCTAATACACACACACACTAATCAATACACACACGGCCAATACATAGCTAATCAATGTGTGACTATCAGTACACACAGAAGTAATCCATATACACAGGGCTAATATACACACAGCTCGCTGAGCTTTGCTTTCAAAGTACCTGCTTGTGCAGGTGATTGCGCAGGTGAGGGCTGAGGGCACAGGCTGCAAAAGCAGTTTGGTCAGTCTAACCATTGTCCTTCGTTTTCTAATGTAGCTCTGTTTCCTCTTGTTCTAAACTAGGAAGTTGAGTGGTCATGCTGGGTCAAACACATCCTGACAGAGGCTCTTCCAGAGGTCTCAGTTTTCAAAGGCACTTCCCTCCCAAGGGCTGATGTCCTCAGCACTTCTTACGTTCAGTGCAGCTTTTTGTGTGAGGAGAGTGCTGTAGTGTGTGGCAGGACCTGCTCATGGTGGTTCGTGCAGCATGACTGTGTGCTGACATTATGCCCGAGGCTTCTTGAGCTCAGAGTCTTTCTGTAACCAATTCAACATTTGGTTTATAAAGAGGAATCTGTGGAAGTCTGACTCTGACAGTGTCAAATGAAACTTAATTCAAGCTGTGTTAGCTCCTGGGTGTACATTAATGTGTCCGTTTTCTTCTTGAAGTACCCAGCAACTGAGAAACTGTTGTCATTTATCTCTAGTTAATGAACCCCAGGTGTCTCTTCCCATCTGCCAGAATAAGGAAACTCCTGTGTGTACTCAGCAGGAGAAGGCAGGTAAGTGTGTCACTTACCTGGTGGTGTCCATTGTATTCTTGCTCCTTTGGTTTTCTGGATCTTTTTCTGCAGCAGTGCCCTGGTCACCCTTGTGGCTTGTGTTGTTTGTCTAATGTAGTGTAGGAATTGTGATCCCAGGCTTAAATAAATAAATGTATTTTTTCCCTTTCTGTGAGTCCCTTTAGAGCCCCCACTTCACTGTCTGCCTCAGACAGGTCACTTCCTTTGGGGACAGCAGTGAATGCTGGCCTTTGTTCTGGCTAAGGCTGTCCCTACCCAGAGCATCCCAGCTGCTGCCAGCCCTGCTGGGGCAGCCCTGTGCTGGGGCATTGGGAGCTGTGTACCCCAGGTACACCTGAGCAGCCGTGGCAGCCAGCAAGTATAAAACCCAGGTGACCCACAGCAATGTTTGAGCTGTGAATGAGGAGCACTGGTTCCCCTCTTTGCATGTTTGTGAAGAAGCTTTTGTATCTTTTACTTCTGCTGTCTTTGCCTGGTGATGAACTGAAGCATTTCCTTCCTACGTGTTGATACAGCAACTCCCACTCATGATCTGCTTAACTTGTTTGGGATCCTTACCCTGTTCTTTTCCCTGACCCTGAGTGTGATCTGAACAAAAAGTGGCACGAAAGCTTGGAAGGTGAGAAGCTTGTTTTTTTTTCCTTTACTTTTTCCTAAGTCATTAGGGTGTGATCTTTTATTTCAGAATCATGTGAGAAATTGGAAGCAGCGAAAGCAACTTCTAGGAATTCTGCTGTAGTAGTAACCACTGCCTTTGGGGAGGAAATAGAAGATGAGATTTTGGAAATGTACTTTGAAAATAAAAGGAAGTCTGGTGGGGGGACCATTGAGTCCTATGTCAAAAAGGATGACCAAGTGATCATCACCTTTAAGTATGCGCATGGTATGTTATGGGTGTTACACTGCTTAAGCTCCCTTTTAAAAATAGGCCTTTGCTGGTGCAGGATCTCTCTGTGGGCATTGCTCCAAGCAGAAATGGCATATTTTTGCTACTGTTGAACATGCTACTCTGCTGTGACACCTCTGTTTTTCTGTGGGACTAGATGCCCAAGAAGTTTTGCAAAGAAAGCATCACGTGAGTAACGTTGATCTGGTTGTGAAGCCGTGGCAAGTGGAGACTTCCCAGGAGTCATGCCAAGTGGAGAACTCTGAAGGATCCCTGCTTCCCACTGCAGTTGTGCTGAAAAATGTGAAGGACACAACCAAAGACTGCATATTAATTATGCTGGTAGAGAATGTCAGTGGCTTGTCAGAGGAGGATGGTGACTTCAGTGTGGAAATGATACCTGAGTTATGTGCTGCTGTAGTTACTTTTACTGGAAATACTGGTAAGGAGGAGTCAGAGTTGAAGCTCTTTTTATTAGCTACATGTTTGTATGTGTGTTGTGAGTGAGATTAAGCTGGAAGTATTATCTTTCATATTTTTAGGGCTTGATCTGATATTGTGTCCTTTTAAAGGAGGATTTACTCTACTGAAGTTAATGCCATAACCTTTATCTGTGAGGTATAGAGGCCAGTGGAGGTCAGAAAGAGAGCTAGCTCTGGTTTGGAGAGTAAACACTACAGGTAGGACACAACCAGACTATAACTTGAAACAAGCAATGAAGGACGTACTTGGTCTGAGAGCAGAACGATGGTAAAAGCTGTCCTTGCCAAAAACTCTCCTTCAGAGAAGGTGTAGGTTTTTCTGCCTTAGAAATTTGTCTCTCAGGTCATGCTCCAGTCCTGAATACTTGATGTAGCCTTCAGGAAATACGTGGATCTTTAAGAAACTTAACTGTTTTTCCTTGACAGACAGAAAAGTGATTTCACTGTCTTTTATTGTGAGGCTAACAGGGGAGAAATAGCCGAAATGAGAGTGTATTTATCATAAAACAGGGAGAATTTGGACTGTTAATTTGTGTCTTATTAGTTGTGAACAAAGCCATAGCCCAAAAATGAACCTGATGTTGTTTTCTGCTGGAGCTAAAGAACCTAGTGATAGTCAGTAGGAAAATTAGTGGCGAATTCTGGCTGCAGTCATGGTAGTCAACAATTGTGATCAACCATGAGGGGAATACTAAGTGACAGATACTGAATATGTGGAAGGAGGTAGCTTTGTGGGCAGATCTAAACTTTGATCAGTGTACACAGTGATAGTCTGCTAACATCATGGTAGAAAAACAAGCTCCGAGTTAGATCTCTTCTTTTTTCTTCTCCTTTCTCTTTCTAGATGCAGAGGAATTTGCTAAAAAGCTGAATCAAAACCAGAGAGCAAGGAAACAAAACATTACTGCACAGTGCCTTGAGCAAACAAAAAGTGTTAGGGCTGAAAATATACCACCCAACACCTCCAGTCACTATATAACCCTCTACTTTGAAAATGAGAAGTACGGCGGTGCACAGACGGTGCACGTTCAACTGCTGCCTGATGAAGATGCAGCTATCATTACATTTGGTGACCAAAAAGGTAATGCACATATGCAGAACCCTTATTTTTCTGAGAACCTCCCATTTAAAGACGAAAATGTGGATTTTCTAGAGAAATGCCTCCTTCGCCCTTGTAAAACTGCAGACGTGGTGCTTTTCCCGCGGGTCTCATGCTAACTGGAGTGCAAGCTTCAGTTTAGGACCAGCTGGGCGTAAGGCATAGGATTTTTTCATTTTCTAGACAGTTTATTTCACCCAGGCCTTGATCCTTACAGAGTTCAGGTTGCAGTTTGAGTTCCTTGGAGAGTGCACAGCCCCGTGGGCACAGGGGACTTCCCCCTCACCTGCCGTCTTGGCCACCAGCTGCCCATGGCAACGTGCCCAGTCTGGCTCATCTCAGGACAATTTCTTGGGCAGCTTTCTTGGGCAGGCTGGAGAGCAGGTGCTCTGGGTTGTCCAGTCAGTGGCAGAAAGATGAGTGACTGTGCAAAGCGTAGGACAAGGGAGAAGCTGGAGGCATTGCAGTGAAGGGGAGAATTGAAGAGGAGTTGAAGGAAAGAGATGATCTTTTGGAAAACAGAGGAGGTGTGACTTGAACTGCTGAGTAATAGCCCAGATAACTATGGAGCTGGGCACTTCAAGTACAGCATGTAAGAGAAGTGGGGGCAGAGATTATGCACACCTCCTCCCAGAGGTGGATGCTGTTGAGCTTGACTGTCTCTCTTCAAGTTAGTTTCTGGCATTTAAAATGAATAATTCTTCAAAAATCTGGAATTATTTTTATTTGGGAAGTGGAGGGAATTAATCTAAAAGTGTTCTTAAAAATATCAAACATTATTATATAGAAAATACAATTTTAAAACCCCCAAACAATGAAAAAACCCCAAAACAAAAGAGAAGATCTTAAGTGCTGACATTAATAACTTGGGGGGCTGTTTGTTTGTTTTAGATGTAAGAAATATCCTGGCAAAGAAGCATTCACTCAACAAAACACCAATCTTTGTCTATCCTTACTACACCTCACTGGAAACAGCTCTGTATGGAAAGGAAGGGCCGCAGATAAAGAAACCAGATCCAGTTACATTGC
Organism: Motacilla alba alba; assembly: GCF_015832195.1. Classification (NCBI taxonomy): domain Eukaryota; kingdom Metazoa; phylum Chordata; class Aves; order Passeriformes; family Motacillidae; genus Motacilla; species Motacilla alba. The sequence goes on from NC_052022.1 coordinate 9,235,548, forward strand.
CTCTGGATCCCTATATCTGGAATTATTTGCAAGGAAATAGTAGCTTAATTGGGGCAATAGACCATGAAATGTCAAAGTGTAATTGTGTGCCCGTGTGGCCTGACACCCTCTGTGCAGATCCAACAGTTACTTTGCATCCTTCAGCTATTTTTTCTGAGCGGAAGAGATCAGTATCTCGATTGGTCAAGGCATGGAAAAAAGAAGTTTCCACAGCATTTTCACAGAGCATATCAAAATATGAAGCAATTCAATGTCAAGTGAGCACAGAAGTGTGGGAAGCCATTAGGAACAGCTTTCCCCATGATGAAGTTTTGATGATCCCAAATATTTCCAAGGATTTACATGTTCTAGTAGGTGAAAAAGAAGTTGTGAAGAAGGTTGAACAAGAACTGAAGCTTCTGATCGAAAAAGCCACCAGAGAAATTGAAAGAGAAAAGCAAAGAACTGAACTGCAAGTCAAGACAGTGAATCCAGGGGAATATGGAATTTTACAGATTACTGGTCTGGAAGAAAAATTCCGTACAGAGTTCCCAGACCTGCAAATAACTTATGATGATTTGGAGAAGAGCATTAACCTATCGGGAGTGCCTGAGGAAGTTTACAGAGTAAAAGGAGAAATACTTGATCACGTACACAAAATGTCAAAGAAAACAATTACTGTCCACCCTTGCATTTTTCAGTTTTTAGAGCATATTGATAATGAAACCCTGTCACAGAGCCTATTTATATCTAAACAAATTAATGTCTTTTATGAGCTTGGTGCAGGACATATTATCCTGAAAGGGAGTGCTCCTGAAGATCTCCTAAAAGCAGAGGAAGAAATAAAGAAAGAACTGGACCACAAAAGTATTCCTTTGGAGGATGAGTCAGTCCTTCAGAAGGAGGAATGGCAGATGCTAGCCAAGGAGAACTGCTCTAATGGAGCTGTAGCAGTCATTCAGGCAGAGAGTCAGATCACGATTGCTGGTCTTTCTGAAGCTGTAGCAAAGGCCTTTGAGGAATTTTCCAACTTTATAGATGAAAACACTCTGGTACAAAAGGTTATTGAAGGAAAGCCGATGGCACTCATAAAGTTTTTTGAGAAAGAGAAGGTCAGTGATTGGGGTGCCCTACAAAAAAAGGGTGTGAAAGTTGATTTTAGCATACAGAGAAACTGTGAGGTTATATCCTTGAGTGGGCCAAAGACAAAAGTGCTGGAGGGAGTCCGCTTAGTTGAGCAGATTCTGTCTGGCCTGCATTTTAACCGTGTGGAAATTGACTTGCCAGGAGCCAAGGCATATGTAAAAGAGCAAGCAGACCTTTTGGCTCCCCATATAAAAGAAGTGTTCAAGTGTTTAGTCCTGCTGGAAGAGCAGCCAGAAGAACAGCTGAAAGAACTGAAACAACATAGTAACAGCGGCAAGCCCTGTATGGAGGTGACCCTGGGTGAAACTGTAATAGCGCTTTATAAAGCTGACTTGTGCACTCATCCTGTTGATGTTGTGGTGAATGCATCTAATGAAGAGTTAAACCACATTGGTGGCCTGGCTGATGCTCTGTCAAGAGCAGCTGGGCCAGCACTGCAGGAGGAGTGCGATGAGCTGGTTAGGAAGCAGGGGAATTTGCAGCCTGGTGACGCAGTGATGACACGCGCCGGGAAACTGCCCTGCAAGAACGTCATCCACGCTGTCGGGCCCAGGTGGAACGCGAAGGAATCACAAAAGTGCATGTGGTTGTTGAGGAAGACAGTGAAAAAATGTCTACAACTAGCTGAAGCACACAAGCATCGTTCCATAGCTCTGCCTGCTATAAGTGGAGGGATTTTTGGCTTCCCAATGGAACTGTGTACTTATTCCATTGTGTCCTCCATCAAGGAGACCTTGGAAGAGTCCAGGGGGAACATCAGCTTGAAGGAGGTTCATCTTGTGGGTTTTGCACAGGATAACATTCAGGCTTTCAGCAAGGCATTTAGAGAAGTGTTTTCAGAGTCTTCAGCTTCCTACAGGCCACTGCATCATGTCAGTTCAGTTCCTCTGCCTAGGCAGAGGAGAACTTCTAAGCGTATTAAAAACTTCCCATTCATAACAACTCAGGAAGGCCTTCACATCATCCTGCAAACAGGAAGCATTGAAGATGCTGCAGTAAGTGTTCTAAATTATCTCCTTTTGAAATAAAAAGTGGGTTCTTTTGTGTCTTTTTTTAAAACTAACAAACATGAAACCAATGTCATTGGTGAACACTGGCATGAAACACGCAGTTGATAATGTACTTCCTGTGGAGAGCCAGTGATTTTGATAATTGATTTCTGGTTGCCTCCTGCACTGAATTTCTGTTAGCTGGCTGATAGATACTTTAATGGGATTGCCAGTACTGGAAGCAGCTCCGTCCAGGACCCTTCTGCAAAAGCTCTGAGGAGTGAATGCCTCCCACAGCTTGTGCATGCAGCTCCTCCAGTTTGCCAGGGCAGAATATATGTTAAAATGTGTATAGGAGCACTTCCTGAGGAGCTAAATATGGAGCAATGTTCAGTGCCCTTTGTATTTCCCTCATTCATAAGTTACTGCTTTTCTCACTTCTTTCTCCTTAGATTACCCCAAGTCTTGTTTATCTTCAGCGTTTGCTTGTCCCCCTAAACCAGCCATGCATGGGAGGCCCTGCCTACCTCAGTGAACTCAGATTTTGGTCTGTGAGCCTCTCTTTGAGAACAAACTTGTACAAATGTTTTTCAAAGGGAGGCAGAATGAATAAACAAGGAATGCAGAATTGTCACTCCCATTAGGCTGAATTTAATTTCATTGTTAACTCAGTTTTGTGTTTCTTTGGGCAGGCTCATGATATTAGAATTGAGCATAATTTCTGGTTTATTCCAAAACTTTGTTCTCTCTGGTTGCCGTCCCAAAAATTTACCTTGTAGACCATCAGGCAGGCTGTATTTGCTTATCCAATGCAAAATTTAAGTTTGATGTTTACAAGCTAGAGTTTTTGCTTGTGTGTTTTTCAGACATCCATTGTTGTCATCAGTGTTGGAAGAGATCTCCAGCTTGAAAAAGGGCCACTTGGTAAAGCTTTGCTAAGCAAGGCAGGGCCAATGCTTCAGACAGGTTTGAACAAAGAAGGTGGAGGAAGAATACTTGAGGAAGGATCTGTGTTGAAAACTAAAGGTTACAATCTGGCTTGCAGTGTTGTGCTTCATGCTGTGGTACCTGCGTGGTCCCAGAAAAACACACCTTCAAAGGTAAAAGGGTCTTTATTTGCCTGATTTTTTTTAGTATTTATAGTGTGTGTAATGCCACTTTTCATCTGAAATGAGAGACAGTGTCATAGAAGATGAGAGAGTTTGACTCACTCTTTTTTAACTGTGGGCTGATCCCTTGTTGACTAATAAGTTCCTTGTGAATTCCTTGTGTATGGAATTAATTGTATTTTAATATGAAGAGATAGCTGAAAGGGAAAGTGTTACATTACACGCACTGGGAAAAAATTACCTCCAGTAACTGAAAAAGTAATTGTGCTTTACAGGTCTTGGGTGACATAATCACAAAATGCCTGGAGATTGCTGAAGAACTGTCTTTGAAATCAATTACTTTTCCAGCAATTGGGACAGGGAATTTAGAATTCCCAAGATCTGTTGTTGCTAAATTATTGTTTGACAAAGTGTTTGAATTCAGTCGTGAAAACAGAGTGAATTCTCTTGAAGAAGTTCACTTCCTCTTGCACACAAAAGACACAGCTAATATTCAGGTGAGTTACTGTGGTTTCCCTTCTCTATTATATTATGGTGTGTCTGAGTCTGTCTCATGATACTTGGCTATCTGATGATATTCAAAGAATCTGCAAGGTGCTTTTCTGACAGTCTCTAGATCATCTATACTGAAAGTTGTCTTTTTGGTTCTATCTCCCATGGTCCCCCACCTATCAAGTACAGTCCTGCTCCCTTCCTATCCTTTTCTGTTTCCTGAGACTAATACGTACAAAAGTGTAATTACTCTTTATCTCATGAACTCACCTAATTCTTCAGTCTGTAGGTCAGACAAGTTTGCTGTAACTGCTGCTTCAGTGCCTTCACCCTTGGCAAAAAGGTGTGCTTTTAATGGAGCACTGGTGTCTTTTTAGGAGGAATCATTGTGCTAGGATTGCTGTGCTGGTAAACTTCTCCAGTAGAAACATAAGTATTCTCCATCCCCCTCTCTTCAGTGTCCTAGCATAAATTTTCTATATCCACACTCAAATTACTTGTTTCACACCGAAAGAGAGCAGTCACACTGTGAATTGGTGTCCAGATGAGTGTTTCTACATCTGTTGCCTTCTGTACTTTGTGCAAGAGCTTTCAATACGTTTTGAAAGGCTAAACTTGAAGGCTGCTGTGTCAAAGCCTGAGCTATTGTGCACAGAGAAGGGTGGCAGTCCCTGTAAGAGCTGAGTTAGTGTGAGCTACTCACTCACTGTAAGGATGCCTTCTGCTGCTGTATCCCTGTGGAATGGTAACTGGGGCTTTGACTCAGTTATTTCTGATCTGTGTGTTGCTCACACTGAACAGCCTTGCTCTCTGAGAACAACATCTGCCAGGACTTGCCATCAGCATTGTGGCAGGTGATGTGAAGTAATTTGCATTTAGTTCTTTCAAACCTTTATTTCTACTGTGTGAAGACTTCTACAGGGGTTGATTGTAATTTCATTCTCTAGGAATTTTCAGATGAACTTGAAAGCAGGTCTGCAGGTGGTAAAGGGCAGAAGCCTTCTCCAAATGATGCTAGCCAAAGTACAGGTAAGGTTCATTCACATAAGCTGTGTGCCTACTGATTTTTTTTAAATTAATTTTTTCAAGTGTTCCAGGGAATGCATTCATTATGGATATTTAGGTACTTGCTTGGTGAGCATGTCATTCCCAAAGGCTGAGTGGCTGCTGTAAAGGTTGTATTTTCAGGCTGAGCATCTCTTATGTCTGAAATAGCGTTAAAGATGCTAAGAAAAAAAGTGTTCCTGTGATTCTGTATCTGGATAGCGCCCCTCAGAATTGGAACAGCAGAAGCTATAAGGTGTCAAGGGCATCAGCAGTGTGTTTTCTTTTATTGTTGCAGCAGTAGATTAAACTGTGAACAAGGCAGTGTCTTCCTCTGTCCTGGGAGATGTGATGGGTATGTGTGTTGAAGTGGTCTTTTTGAAATACTCTTAAATCTCTTATGTGTTCAGATGAATAGCAAAACCAAACTGAAATGTCTTTGGTATTATCCATCTTAATGGAACTGCAGCCTCTAGAAAAATGAGTTACATGTCGAAAACTTAATTATGATTTTACAAATAACACATGGGTAAAAAGTTCCACCTTTTCAAGAAGTAGAAAACCTGCTTGGAAACTCTGTGAGACACAGGAGCAAGGGAGTGAGACTTGGAAAGTTTGCTGCTCTCTTGCTTTGGAGTTTTGCAATGGTAAAATGTCACTAAGTAATGTCTGCATAACAGGTGTGCAGCAAAACACATTTTCCCTGCTATCCTGCCATGACAGAAATGATGGGAATGAGTGCAGGTTGAGTACAGACTCCTGTGAGAAGGAATGATTTTCAGTTAGCATGGCAGGCAGTCCTTTCCACAGGCTGAGTCTGTAGCCAAACTGTGGTCTCTGTAGGCATTGTACCCAAGCCCTCCTTTCTGCTCAGGGTCTGAATTTCTTTCCCTGCAGCTTTTTCTGCTGTCCCTTCAACCTCAGCACACAATGTGCCTGAAATGACATTTGGCTCCGTCGTGTTCCGGGTGGCAGAAGGTGATATTACCAAGGAGCAGGGAGATGCCATTGTAAACATAACAAACGAAACCTTCAACCTCAAAACAGGTATTTTAATTGATATTACGTGTGAAAAAAAGTTATGTGTGAATGGAAGGGCTGGGAAAGAAGAGGAGCAAGTATTTTTCCTCAATGCTTTTAACCCTTTTATTTGTTTCACAGTGTAGTTTCTGTTTTGCTTCTTACGGTACAGAAGGTCAATTAGGAAGTGTCTGAACTTTGTCACTTGTTTATCTATCTTTGTCACACTCACCTGTTTATCTATGTTACAGGAGGGCATGTTTAAGACTCCATTGCAGAAAGCGAGACTAAAAATCTTTTTATAGAACACCTCTCAGACTAAAGGAGGAGACAAATGTCAGTGAGGTTTTGACCTTAGGGAAACTTGTTAGGTACTCAAAACATCAATTTTAATTGAAAAGTGTATAAGGCTAAAATTATGGCTACAGTGTTTTTAATTTATAATCTGTAATGTTATCAGAATTCAGATATTTTAGATGTGATGAGGCATACAGTTCTGCCTCAGATGGGACTTCAGCAGCAGTAACAGTGGATCCGTGTTGCTCTTCTCATTTAAGGTGTCTCCAGAGCAATTCTGAATGGTGCTGGAAAAGCAGTTGAAGATGAATGTGGTGTACTAGGTATGGTACAACATTTCTGACCTGGTGTTAATGCATGGCAGGGAATCTCTTGGAATACTTTCTCAGTACTGACTACTGTAGTTCCATCTGTTTTACACACTGTGTTACAGCAACTAGTTTATAATCAGTTAATGTGATATTTGTAAAACATCCAATGACGGAAGGAAAAGAGAAATCTTCAGGAGGAGACAGCTTCTAAGCATACATAATGATCCAAATCTATTGTTATTGTCATCCTCTTATTCCAGTAAAGATTTCCTTGATAAAAACAGAGTCAACATCAAACAGAGCCATGAGCAAGAGGTGATGCTGGCAAAAATGTTAGTAGAGAAACCATTTGTAGGCCAAATACAGCTATTGAACAGCAACTGCAATGAAAGAGGAGTAAAGATGCATGAGTATGTGGTTTAAAACACCAGAAAATAAGGGAAGTGGGAAATATGCAGGTGTGGAGGTCAGCTTGGAAGACCAACCAAAGGAAAAGAACTATGTGAAGAGATCTGAGGTAAACAAGCTGTTCTTGCACAGGCCAAGAGGGCTAGGTGGCCTGCAGGTAGATGGCTTTTTTTTTTTTTTGTGTGTGTGTGTAGACAGAGTGCCAATCTGCATGAAGTTTACTGAGCAAACCTGACAAATAAAGGCACACACTAAATTTATTTGCCAAAGGAGGCAAATATTTTACAAAAATAAAATGAGTTCTTGTGCCTTGGAAGAGAAAATTGAGTGAAGGGGTTGCTCACTTTATGGATGGAGATACAAAGCTTATCCTGGGGCATATTTCTCACCATTTCTTATTTCCTAATAAGGACTAGTACACATCTATATTGGGGATAATTGTTGACTCTTTTCTTCTACTTATGTTTCAGCCCAGCAAACTGACAAGAACTATATCATCACCCAGGCGGGAAACCTGCCATGCAAAAAAATAATGCATTTTGTTCACCAAAGGGATATCAGGTCCTTGGTTTCCCAGGTGCTCCAGGAGTGTGAACTGCAGCAATACACCTCTGTCACCTTCCCAGCAATTGGAACAGGTCTGTGTCTCCCTTTTCTGGAAAGGGTTCAGTGCATGTGATGCTGCTGATCTCAGGGCTCAAGTGATGAGTTTGATTTATCTGGAGAGGTTATTATTTGGTGAAGATATATTAGGAAATATGCAGTCTTTAAAAATGTTATTAGAGGCTTATGAAAGGTGGAAAGCTTCACTCCTTACAGTGATCTAGTACATCAAGAGCATGAGTTTTCTAAAGCCAGCACTTCCTTGCTAACAGGGATTCAAAGGTAAGTCTGCGCTTGCTGAAGAACCTGCAGCCTGGTGTGTGGGCAGCTCCTCATAGAGTAGCCAGGGGCCTGCTTCTCCATTGCTGAAATCAGTAGGTGATGGAACTCTGGCCAGCAGCTGCACGAGTAGGATTGATACAAATGTCAAAAAGGCCAGACTGGCCCTTTCTCTTCTCTTGTTCTTGAGAATCCAGAACTGCACCCCATGCACGTGGGAACCTCTTGCATGATTGAAACTAGGCTTGCATTTTGAGCAAGGAATGGACTACTGAGCCACTGAGCAGCAGGCCTCTGGCCTGTTAGTTACCCAAGCCCTATCATCTACATCATAACCTGATTGGTTGCCAAGCCAACAGAAGGAAACTTCCATTTTTTCCTTACTGGAGAGGTGGTCCCCCACTTTCTTTTCCTGATAAATAGAAACCTGTCTTGATTGCCAGCCTGACGTTATTCTCAACCTGTTTATGATCCAGGTGATTGTGTGGGTATGTTCATAGTTCTTCTTTTAAAGATGTTTTAATCATCTGTAACAGTTATTAACATTTTCTAGAGCAAAATATCTGTGACTTTTTTCAGGAGAGGCACGCCGCAATCCAGCTGAGGTAGCTGACAACATGATAGATGCTGTAACTGACTTTGCAAAAAGGAATTCTGCTACGTCTGTGAAAACTATTAAAGTTGTCATCTTCCAGCCACATCTGATGAGTGTGTTCCAAGCAAGCATGCAGAAAAGAGAACAGTCTACTGCAACACGAATCAAATCGTTTGTTTCCAAGGCATATCACATGGGTAAATGTAAGTAGATGTCACTTAAATACAGATTATAGATCAATCTGTTTAGCACCAGGTAAAAAAGTTTATTATTAATGACAACATTTATGTATTCCAATGTAGCACTCTGGAGCTCTGAGAAACATTCCCCAAAGGCAAAAACTAAAGTGGTTTGGGAAAAGAAAAATGACCTGGCTGTTGTGCAGATTTGTGGTGAAAGTAAAAAAGACGTGGAAGAAGCCGAAAAGTGGCTGAGAAGTGCAATTTCAAGAGAACAGTCTCATACAGAAATTGTAGACGAGACTATCTCTCATTTCGATGAAGAAGAGATGGAAGAACTGGATGACCTACAAAAGAAATTAAAAATTCGTCTTAAGTTCAAGAGTACCTCTATTGAAATTACAGGGATTGCAAAAGATGTCTGCCTGGCTTCTTCAACTGTTCATAAAATGATTCGCAAGACAAAAGCTGCTAAAGAGACCCAGGCAAAACTTCTACAAAATTCAGTTGAATGGGAATATACTGAAAAGGATTCCTATGTACCCTTCAACAGTCTCACAAATGTGAAGTTGGAAAATGCTTACAGGACAAAGCAGAAAACTGTGGAAGTCGTCATTGGTGAGCGAATATACACAGTGGATATGGAAGGCAAGACTGCTGTGGATGCCCTAGGAGGACAGATATCCATTAGACGTATTGACAAATCTGAAGGTAAGGAAAAGCATCTTGACAGACTGATGTTCCCATGTCACAACCTGGTTGCATGCAGTAAGAGAAAGGAAAAGGGAATGATGAGAATATTTAAAATACCTGTTAGGAGCTTTCTGCAGGTGCTTTACTGGAGAACGTAGAAAGGAACCGAATTGGGAAATAAAAGAATTTTGCAGCTATTTAAAATATTTTGAAAAGAGAGTAATGTGCTCTGATGTTCTTAGCAGGCTTACTATCAATAATGTTCTAATGTAGCAATTGTCAGGCAAGATCTCAGCTCACTTCTGTTCTTGAGCCGTATCCTCTTCCATTTACTGCTGGTCCTTTACAATACAAGGAGATCCTTCCTTCCGAATCATCCATAAGCAAGATGTGTGGACTTCTAGAAGGACTTGTAGCAGGTCGTGTTTAATTTTAGGCAGGGGATTTGGGTGAATATAATTGATCGTGTTTCTTCTGCAGATCAAAAGTCATCAGTGCTCCCTCCATCATGGGATCCTATGGAAGATGAGCAACTCAAAATAGTGGAACTAAAACCAGACTCAGGAGAGTATAAAGATGTGCAAGTCAGGTTTCTGCAGACCTGTCAGTTATTCAAAATTGAAAAGGTAAAAGCAAGTCATCATTTCTGAGCATAAATAACTTAATGGCAAGTGATGAAGGATACTAATAACAGAAAAAGAAATTCCCCTGGGATTTCTAAAGTTGGGACAAGTCTTTCTGGCTGTCATTAACTTTATTCAGCTTTAATCAGTTTAGTGTTGCAGTTGAGGTATTTGGAGCAGCTCTTAAGCAGTCACTTCTTCAGCTCCAGGGGAGAGTGCTCTTCCTCGGAATGGTTTTTGCTGCAGCAGAGCACATGTCTGGCCCACATATGCCACGTGTGCTGTGCAAGCCCCGCAGGCATCTGCAGCCTGGAAACCTGTGGAAAGCTCCTGTATTGTTTCCCAGGAAGTGTTTGTCTCGTGGGTTGGGCTGGGTTCTGCTATCTGCTGTGCCAAAGTTTGGAAGGATTTGACTAACTTACTTCATCATCTTATATATGTGTATTGGAGCTAGGAGGGCAATCTTGGAAGCAGATTGAATGTTTGATAAGCTAATTTTTTTTCAATGACAGCAACCTACCCATTTTCTTTCTTTTTTTCTGTCTTACTTTCAAACTTCACAGATTGAAAGGGTACAGAACCCATATTTATGGAAAAGCTACCAAATAAAAAAGTGTGAAATAGATAAAAAAAATGGCAACACAAATAACGAGAGGCTTCTGTTTCATGGGACAAGTCAGGAGTCAATAACCCTTATTAACAAAAAAGGATTTAACCGGAGCTATGCTGGAATGCACGGTAATGTAACTTTCAAAACAACTCTGTTTTCCTGTACAGGGCTAAGATGGATTTCCCATGCCATGTATAGTCCTACCTTGTATGCAAAATTATTTATTTTGTTGTATCTCCCTAATGCAAATAAAAAGCAGAGTTGTCTAGAGATTCACAGGCTCTGAAGGTGGCAGATACGGAGTTGCTGCTACTGAAAAACTCACAAACCTTTGCTTTTCTGACTGCAGCTGCAAACTTTGGAAAAGGAACGTACTTTGCTGTTCATGCCAGCTATTCTGCCAACGACCTCTACTCTAAACCAGATGTGAATGGGAAGAAGTACATGTACTTGGCCCGAGTCCTTGTTGGAGAATATTCTCTGGGGGTAAAAGGATCTATTACCCCAGCACAAAAAAATGTTAGCAACTCTGTAGATCTGTATGATAGTTCAACTGATAACATGAGCCAGCCATCCATGTTTATAATTTTTAGTGACATTCAAGCTTACCCAGAATACCTTATCACTTTCACGAAGTAAGTATTTTGATTGCAGCCACTACTGCTTGTCTCTCAGCCTTTATGTAGGCTGGATTCATCTGTAACAAAACAACAACAAAAAGAATAATGAATTGCATCAAATTAAATTCTGAGTTGATTTAAGCAATCTCTGGCAATTTCTGATCCCCGTGAAGCTTGTTACACTTGAGCAGCCGAATGTATGACTTGAGCACAATATTGTACTGCAATCCTCTTTTAGATTATGTAGTGAGCCTTTGTATTGTATCAGCCACACAGCCTTAGGGCCTTCCTAATTGCTGGTGGGGAATTGGAAGGGATAATGCAGCCACGGACTGTTCAGTGTTGCATTTCTGATGCCTTTTTACACTCTGTGACAATCTCATGACGAGTTATGTTAGAGCAGTTTTCAATAAACTAACCAGTTGTACTAAATAGCTTGTGTTTGTCTAAACCTCTTTGAACATTTAGCATTGGGTTTTTAACCAGTGAACTTCAATGAACTTGACATTACAGATATGGAATGACTTGTTTTTAAATACAATAACTCTGCTGCTTTGCAGCACCCCCAACTTTGAATAGCCCTTGCCTCCTCTGAACATATTGGGTTTGACTTACTTGGTTGTATGATTAAGAAAAAAAAATCTTGCAGTGCTTTCTTTACATAGTTTGGTTACTGTTACAGTTTCACCCTGGGTATTGTAGGGTAACTGTGGCCAAGAAACACCTTCTCTAGGGAAGGGGTGGGAAATGACATGAATATGCAAGTCAGGTATCTCAGTAGAGCTATAAACCTCAGGCTGTGCATGTGTACATCCCATCACTCCTTCTGTGACAGCAGTGGAACTGCTCCCCTTGGGCTTTTTTTGCTTTTTACTATGTAAAACCTTTTTTTTGTGGTTAGAAAAGTTCCATTTTCTAACCACTGAAAATTGCTGACTATTGAGATCAAGTGTGTTGAAATCAATTTAGCCTAGAGCTGGAGATCAAGGTATTGGTATGGGGGCCAAAAGTCTTAAGTTTTGCTTGTATAGTGAAGAAACTTACTCAATCCCCATAACAAATGCCTGTGGCCAGTGGTTCATCAGCGTGCCAGGAGCCAGAGGAGATGGCTCCAGGTGCTTCCTTGCTGCTGGTGGGTCACTGGTACCAGTGTGACCATTCTCTCCAGGAGCCAGTACTGCTGGCTCTCAGCTTCCCCAGCACCACAGGAAGCTGCGGAGGACACCAAGGTGTTTTTTCACCAGTGCTTGCCTTACAGGTATCTAGGGCATCAAGCCTGGAGCAGAAACCTGTCATCCTGGGCTTTGTGCAGGCCGTGAGTGACAGATGCTGCTTTTCCAAATGGGCTTATTCTAACAGGCAAAGGCCAGAGGTGGGAGTGTACAAAGGGACTGAGAATCATTGAATAGCCTGAACTGGAAGGGAGCCACAAGGATCATCAAGCCCAGCTCCTGGCTCTGCACAGGACATCCCCCAGAGTCACACCATGTGCCTGAGAGTATTGTCCAAATCCTTTTGGAATGCTGTCAGGCTTGGTGCTATGACCACTTCCCCAGGAAGCACTGTTCCAGTGCACAACCACCCTCTGAGTGAAAAACTTTTTCCTGATATCCAACCTAAATCTCCCCTGACACAACTTGTTCCACCCTGATCTTGTTCCTCTGGCAGCAATGATGCAAAATGTGGAATATGTAAAAACTTCCTTAAGGAACCATGTTCTTTGGTGTTTGGTCTTTGTACACTCTCAAGTTGAATCAACAGGAAAGGAGATTTCATCCAATAAACAGGTAGCTAGCAAGTAAGCTCTAACTGATGTCCAGGTGTTAGGAAAACAAATTGCTTGTTAGTAGAATTGCCTTGTTGAGGTTCAGGGCTCAACATGTTTTGGTGATTTGAGACTTAGGAGGAGGTTAACAAGGCTTGGGAAGAACTATTTACCACTGATTGTGGGCACAAAGAATGCAGGCAGGATTTACAGGCCACAGGGACATTTGGCAGAAGCGTCAAGATAAGAAACTAATAAAGGCAACTCGGCAAGCATGCTGAATCAGCCAAGGTAATTCCAGCAAGGGGAGATGGTGTCCACCAACTCATGGCTACTGACCCAAAGAAGAGAAACACTGAGCATGTGAACTAATTAGCATGAGAAGCAAGAGAATCATTAATCAACCATAGATAGAATACTAATTAAAAAGAGAAGTAAGTAACCTGTAGCCAATGAACATTAATGCCACTTTTTCCTAAAGTTTGGTAGTCGCCATGCTGGCTTTGTGGATTTGCAACGCAGCCCCCTCTCTGTGCAGAACTGTGGATGAATCAAATGCCTCGACTCTGTGTGAGGATTGTCCTCTTGCGGAGCCGGTGGAAGAACTTCTCCTGGGGCAGCAGCCCAGCCCCTGGCAGAGGGGCAAGCGGGGCATTTGATGAGGCGAGGGGGTGCTTCGGATGTTCCAGGGGGAGCGGAGCCGTCGGGCATTTAAGAAGCTGTGTCTGGGGGGGCTGAGGAGGCGGCCTGGGGCAGGGCTACCGAGAGAGGCGGCAGAGGAGCCACGAAAGGCTCGTGATTGCCGGGAAAAGCCGCGCCCCGGTGCGCGGGGAAGCGAAAGCGAAAGCGGCGGGAGAGGAGCCGTGGGGCAGCCATGGAGGGGCAGCGGCCGTGCTCCTTCCCGCTGCTGGTGCGAGGGGACTGGGGCCCCGCCGAGCCGCCGGCCGCGCTCAGGAAGAAGCTGCTCTGCTACTTCCAGAGCCAGAAGCGCTCGGGCGGCGGCGAGTGCGAGCTGCGGGCCGGGGCCGACACCGGGGCCGGGCACATCCTCGTCTGCTTCGCCCGCCCCGAGGGTGAGCGACAGGGCCGGGCCGGAGCGGGGAGAAGGGACCCGGGGAGGGCAGGGCCGGGATTAGCGTGTGGGCTCCCTGCGGGGGGGTTGGGGTCGTAAATCACAAGTCTAAACTTTCTGCAAGGTAAAAGATACTTTTAGCATGTTCTTAGTTGTTGCATACGATGTAACAATATATCCCGCGGGTACCTGATGTGCGCTATCGGTTGTCGTGTGCGCCCCCTCCTGTACAATATAGGATAGACAGTCTGTCACTTGGTGTGATTCTTGCGGATGTCCTGTGCAGGTCCAAAAGTTGGACTCGATCTTTGTGGGTCCCTTCTAACTCAGAATGTGATATTTACATTCTAAGCATATATGCTTCGATTTGGTGCTTAGTACTAGCCTCTGGATTGTGTTTGGCATAAAGTCTGTAAGCGAATGAATATATCCTAGGAGGAATATATACATGCATACTCATCTTGATGTACAGTAGTATTCTCTAAACTGCACTCGGAATAATAAATCTTATATTAACCTAACAATTAGATTAGTTACAGATATATATCAAAAATATGACATCTGTAACATGCACATATTTTTGTAAACTTGCAGCAAGCTGGAAAGGATTTAGCTGCAGTTGAGTTAAATGTATACACAGACATGCACGTATGTGCTGAAACACACAGATACCTATGTACAATTTTTCCTTTTCTTGCCTTAACGTGCTTCCCAGTTGCTGGCTCTCCCTGCTGGTAAGTTCAGGACATACAGCCCCAAGGCACTTCGGCACTGTCTGGAAGAGGATGCTCAAGGCCTGGGGGGCCGGTACTGGGACTCTGCAGTTACCACCATGAAACCCGTGATAAGAGCCGAGTATTGCATCTCTGGCAGTTTTTCGCGGCAGTAATGTCCTCTGCTGTTCTCCTTTTTAAAATTTTTTTTAAGGAAGAAAGCCGTGTGCATTCTGCGTCAGCGTTATGAGTTTCAAGTTCTTTCATTTCGCGGGACGGTATATCTGTATATCCTTGTTGCTGCCAAAGCAAGGCTAACTTTTCCAGGAGCCGGCTCCCTGGGGGAATTCGATCCCCCCTTAGCCGTGCAGTGTGACAGGCACGGAAAGGGAGGGAGTTTTTCCACGTTTTGCCAAGTTCAGGGAGGATTGAGCAGCGGCCCATGAATGGTTCACCTGTTGTGTACACTCTGTTATCAGTACTCATGTTGTTCCCGCTCGTTTTTCTTACTTCGTTGCTGTTTGTAGTTTATTGTTCTCATCTCGCCCTGTAATGCTTCATGTTTTTGTGCCTTCAGTTCTCCTCTCCATCCTGCCACAGAGGGGGGAAGGAGGGGGAAGTGAAACGAGCAGCGAGGTTTCAGTGAGAACAATAAATTGCAGAATACATTTCTTAAACCACGATGGTGTCATAACGGTGGGAAAGTGCCATGCAATGTAAAGCTGTGTTTCCATTCGGATTTTCACTGGGCATTTTTGCTTTTATTTAGTCAAGGAACGAGTTCTTGTGAGACAGTCTCATCAGTTGCATTTGGAAGGAGGAGGAAAATTGAAGTTGATTGTCACAGAGCCTGAAACAGCACAAGCTACTAAAGAGGAGACATTTGAAGAAAAATCAGTTCCCACAAAGGTGAATAAAAATTGTAATCTTAACCAGAGCTTTGAAATAGTGGTGAGAGTGTCTAATCTGTCACTGATATTTGGCTTTCGTTTTATTTTAGGGTTTGGATGGCATGAGCAGCCTTCAAACAAAAGGTAAAATGTTATCCATCACTCTATGTGCTGATTCTTCATAAAACAAAAGTGTTGGTGCTTTTCTCCACACATGGCTTCCAGCTCTCCAAGTTGTCATTTATTTTGTAGTTATACTAGAGAGGAACCTAGAAGTCTTCAGATCCGGCTCTCAGTTGCTTCCTTGGGTCAGCCTGGCTTTCAGTTTTGGCTTTTTGGTATTTTCTTCATTGGGCAGAGTGGAGGAGATGACTCTTTCAGCAGTCTAGAAATTAGTAACTAGCATCTGAAGAACCGTTGCTTCTTTCTTTAGTTTTCTTCTTCTTGGTGGTGGTAGGCCTTCAAAGGCAGTTGTCTTCTGGAAATGTTGTGGGTTTGGTATCAGTAGTTTTTGTACCTTGGTGAGCAGGCAGAGCCGGCCTGTTGGGCATTCCAGTTTGGAGGTTCTCTCACACCTCTGCCTTCATCTGTCTGCAAAGCTGGTGATGTGCTTGCCTCTGGCAGACCCCGGACATCTGGGGGCACCTCTGATATATTTTCTATTTGCAAAATGCTATTGCATCCCTGTCAGCCCTTTGTGCACACGGGCCCTCCAGCGCTGTCATGCTGCACTGATGGCAGGGCACAGTGGTCATCAGGAGGCTTTACACCAAGTCGCACAAAGCTACTTGTGACCTGTGGTGCCTGTGGATGTCCTGAGCTATGTCCAGGCTTGTTTTGCCTGCACGGGGCTGGGAAACATATGCAGAGGCTGCAAGGTCTCTCCCAACCCTTACTGACATCTGAGCAGCTGTGGCCTGTTATCTCAATGGACTTGAGTTCTGTTAAGTCTCTGACCAGGTCAGAGTCATACCAGTTACATTAGACATGTTTACGCAGGTCTGGTTTTGTGCCACCAAAAAGCTGCCTGCAGCCCTGCAGAGTATTGCATCTGGGCTGTTTTGGATCTCAAAATGTTCAGGAGTACCCTGCAGTATTTGTTTGGTTAGCAATTTCTTTTCTTGGGAAAGGAAAGGAGAGAAAGGGTAAGAAGAATATGTTTATTCCAGGAAATGTGTACCAACATTTTTGTGGCTTATCTTTCTGCTGCAGATGATACAAAAGCCTTGAAGAAAGCTGAGAGTTTTGTTCCAAACAGTGAACTCCAGGAGGAGGTTGACTCTGCAGAGGCCTTGCCTTCGGTGGTATTTGAGAACATAGAGAGATGCCAGCCAAAGTGCTTAGAGATGCTGTTGGAGAACATCAGTGGCCTGACTGAAGACACTGACTTTACTGTTGAACTGATACCTGAAATAAATGTTGCTGTAGCAACCTTTATAAAAAATATTGGTAAGACAGGATGACACCATTATTAATTTCCATGTATAAGCATGAGTAATAGCTTTCAGAGCTTGATTCCTCTCCCATTAGAGATCCGGTCTGTTTTAAAAAGGCACCTGGATTGCAGTCTCCCAAAAAAAATCTTATATGCAGCCCCAAAAAAGTGCCTATGATCCAAATGTTACACTGAAAAAAGAAAATGGTGGCATCTTTATTAAGTTAAATTGTATTAGAATGTTTTGTTGTTTCTATCTTATTTTGGATTCGATGAAGAAGAATTTAAAGTGCACTGAGTGTGGGGATTATATAAAGTCTCCTTTGGAGAAGACAATATACTTATGAGGTCAGAAAAGAGACATAGTGGTTGTGAATAGCAGAGAGTAACATGGTTGTGTGCTTTTCCCTTTTTTTTACAACACAGAGTTATTTGGCACCAGAGACAGTTTTGTTCCAGGGAGTTGACTCTGCTCATTTCTCTGCCTGAAGTGATAGCCAGGGCTGATAATGTCACAGGAAAGCATGGTCAGTTCATACTGCTCTTCTGTTTACAGATACTAAGGAATTTGTCGAAAAATGTTCACAGCACAAGAGGGTCAGAGAATTCAACATGACTGCCCGGCTTCTTGAATCAACACAGAGCATCAAGGCCGAAAACCTACCAGAGAGCATTTCCACAGACTACCTCACAGTGTACTTTGAGAGCACACGGAATGGAGGGGGGCCCGTGTCAGATGTCCAGCTCTTCCCCGAGGAGAACTCAGCCATCATTACATTCTGTGACCACAAAGGTAACTCTGTCCTTTGCCTCCCCAAGGTTCTCACAAGCAGATAACCTGCAAGAAAGTTACTAAAAATATAGGCATTAGGAGAAGCCTGGCTTTCTGTTGCTGAAGTCAGTTTACACTGTCTTGTTCCTAGGAAGTGCTCTGGATGTAGAAATACTGCTGCATGTCTAGGGCTTCAGTATCTATTGGGGGAGGTCTTGTTTGTTTGTTTTGGTTTTTGTTACCAAAGGTTTATTTAATATGTGCCTTATCCATGGGTTTTTCTCACTGCTGTTCTTTCTCCATTTGCAGAGGTTTTTATATGCAATATAAAACTAATGGTACTTACAGGTAGAGGGACAGAGCAGAATGTTACTAGATCAATGACTTAGTGACACAATGACTTAGTGACACAGTTAACTTTCAGAAACTAAATAAGGTCAAATATCCTCATTTCAAGCTAATTAAGTCAAATATCTTCATTGTCAGGGAAGAACAGGGCTAAAGAACAATCTTGTTACTATTTCTTGCATTCCTCGAATCACTATCCGGTTTTTGTGCCAGTGCAACTTCTGGTAAATATCTGTTAGGAGACTCCTGGCTTAGTAAATTTACTTTGAGAAAAAGCTTTATCTGCCAGGTGATTTTCTGAAGAATTTTTTGTATATGAAGGTAAAAAGTAATTTGGATCACTGTAATGGAGTTTTAAGTTCCTGCCAACATTATAATTTCTTTGCGTTGTCCATTCTAACAAAAATGGCAAAAAAAAAGTAAAACTGCACTGGCACTAGGAGATTTATTTTAAGTTGAGGGTAAGGAATATTTCATAGTAGTATGTTGATAAGGCCTTGCTCTGGGGTGGAGTTTCTTTGGGAAACAAGCAGAGTGTAGCTCTGCATGGGAATGCAGACATGAGCATATTTACCAAACAAGTTGGAGCCAAGGCTTTTATCTTGTCCCCTGCAAAGCATTTTGGAAATCAGAAAGACATAAAAACAGCTCTTTGAAATGAAAGAAAAGGAAAATCAGTGTAATCATTCTAAGACCAGAGACATTTGCCTGATTTGAAGTTAATGATATGTTTGTTTGTACATATGTGCACTGATTTTCAGATCTAACCACGGTCCTGGAAAAGAAACATTTACTGGAGCAGACACTGATTTCTGTGCATCCATATTACCACTCCCTGGGAACAGCTCTCTACGGACAAGAAAGACCAGCTTTCAAGATGCCAGACCCCATTGGGGTGCCACTAGACCCATATGTATGGCAGTTTTTACAAAGGCATGCCAGTCTGACCCAGGACATAAACCAGGAAATGGCAGTTTGCCACTCTGAGCTCAAGTGGCCCCAAGCAGACTGTGCAAACCCAGAAGTTATGTTGTGCCCATCACCAACTCTCTGCAAGCAGAACAAGCCAGTGATTAAGTTGCTCAAGACATGGCAGCAAGATGCCTCCACTGAGTTCTCGCGTATCATGGCACGTTACATAGCTATAAAATGTAAAGTCAATTCATCCGGTTGGGAAGATGTGAAAAAAAGGTTGTCAAAAGATGTTGCTCTGATGATAAGTGACATTTCTGAGGAGATGGTGGTGATTGCAGGCAACAGAGCAGCAGTGGACAGTGCAGAGAAAGAAGTGAGGGAATGCATGAAGCAAAGTGAAAGGGAAAAACAGAGCATGGAAATTTCTGTGTCAGTGATCCCAGGGAAGTATGCTGTGCTGCACAATGCTGGGTTAGAAGAGAATATTCAGAAGGAATATCCATGCCTAAAGCTCTTCTATGATGACAAAAAAAAGACTGTTCTGTTGTGTGGATTACCTGCAGAAGTATATAAAATCAAAGCTGAGTTACTGGAAAAGGTAATGAATATGCCATGTGCATCACTTACCATTGACTCCCATGTTTTCCACTATCTACAGTGTGTAGATAATAAAAAAACATCAGATCTGTTATTCATTAGGGAAAAAATTAATGCTTTTTATGAACTTCAGGATGATACTGTGTTGCTATATGGAGATGCTCACAAAGATCTTCTAGAAGCAGAGAAGCAAATAAAAACAGGTTTACAATACAAGTGCATCAATGTGGAGAATGGTGAAGTCACTAAAAAGGATCAGTGGGGGAATCTTCTTCTCTCCTTGAGTAAGAAATATTCTTCCCAGGAAATTGTTATCACTTGGCAGTCTGGAAAAGAAAATAAAATGATTCTTGCTGGCTTTTCTAAGGCTGTAACAGAGTTTTATCATACACTTAATGCTTTTGTAGATAGAAACATAATAATTGAAAAAGTAATCCCAGCTAAATCAGAGGTAGTAGTGCAGTTTGTAGAGAATGAGAAGTCTGGCGTTTGTGAAGAATTGAAGAGGAAAGGTGTGACAGTATGTTTTGACACCAAGACACCATGTATTTCTCTGAGGGGACCAAGAGCAGAAGTGCCAGAAGCATTCATCATGTTTGAAAAAACTGTCTCATCCCTTTACTCAAAAAATGTGCCAATTGATAAACCAGGGGCAAAGGAGTTCTTCACTGAGAGGAAAGATTTATGTGTTTTAGAAGCAAAGCAGAAATTTAGCTGTTTCATTAGGATTAAGGAAGAAGAAGAAAAGAAGGGTGGAAAAGCTGGTGATAAAGTGAAAAGAAAAGTCTACTGTGAAAAAAACCTGCCAGGTGGAATTATGGTAGCAGTGTACAGAGGTGACTTGTGTGACTACCCTGTTGATGTTGTGGTGAATGCATCTAATGAAGAGTTAAAACACACTGCTGGCCTGGCTGATGCTCTATCAAGAGCAGCTGGGCCAGCACTGCAGGAGGAGTGCGATGAGCTGGTGAGGAAGCAGGGGAATTTGCAGCCTGGTGACGCAGTGATGACCCGCGCCGGGAAACTGCCCTGCAAGAACGTCATCCACGCTGTCGGGCCCAGGTGGAACGCGAAGGAATCACAAAAGTGCGTGTGGTTGTTGAGGAAGACAGTGAAAAAATGTCTACAACTAGCTGATATATACAATCATTATTCCATAGCTCTGCCTGCTATAAGTGGAGGGATTTTTGGCTTTCCACCACAGATCTGTGCGGATTCAATTGTGTCCTCCATCAGGGAGACCTTGGAAGAATTAATGGAGGGCAGAAGCTTGAAGGAGATCCATCTTGTGAGTAATTCAGAAGAAATTGTTCAGGTTCTGAGTGAGACAGTAAAAAAAGTATTTTCACCTGAATCATTCTCCCCAAAACGGCTGATGCCAAAAAAAAGCCAGAAGGAGAATAGAAAAGGGGATCTGAAGATGGTTACAACAAATGAAGGACTTTGCATCCGAGTGGAGAAGAAAAATATTCAGGAAGCTGTGGTAAGTCTTTACTTTTCTGTCTCCTTTCTAACTTGATGGTAAGATCTTTCAATTTAAAGGAAAAAGGACAGACAGTAGGTTTTACAAGTACTTGCTACATAAGTAAAGAACAGCTGTGTGCTAGCTACACAAGGATGCAAGCTTGCAAAACTTGAGTGTAGGTTGAGATCTGTCACTGCAGCCATTTCTAGAGGGCAGATGTGAATTCCCGGATGTTTCATTTCCCAGCTAGATCTTATTTGTTTTCCAGATCTAAGGCCATCATGTAAAAGAGCTGGGTTTTTCTTTCCTAAAGGGGAAATACTAAAGAACTTGTGAAAGTAACTATCTTGGCTGGATATTAGGGGAAATAGATACCTGTCTGGGCCGCTGTTTTGGGTGTCCACTGGCATCTTGTCTCTTTTGCTGCTGTGTGTTGCATTGGTAGGGCTTTTAATCTTGGTGCATATTTTCACTTGAATTCTAGCTGTAGCTGTTTTCATTGTACTCTCGTTGCAGACGGATGTTGTTGTCAACAGCGTTGGCACAGATCTGCAGTTTGGTGAGGGGCCTCTTTGCAAAGCCGTGCTGGAAAGAGCTGGGCCAGCTCTTAAAGATGAGTTTGACACCAAGAAAAAAAGTCAGGTTGCTGGTCCTGGGAGTGTGATCTGCACCAGTGGATATGCTATGGCTTGCAAGTCCATCTTTCATGCCATAATACCCAA
This sequence comes from Motacilla alba alba, assembly GCF_015832195.1. Classification (NCBI taxonomy): domain Eukaryota; kingdom Metazoa; phylum Chordata; class Aves; order Passeriformes; family Motacillidae; genus Motacilla; species Motacilla alba. Next base: position 9,257,239 of record NC_052022.1, read on the forward strand.
GTGGGGCGGAGCAAAGACAAATAAGGTATATTTTAATTATTAACTCCCCATCCACCCCAGCTACATATTTATTTGGGCTCTGACCTGAAATTTCAGGTTTAAATATAGTTAATTTATATTACTTGACTGCATTTTCTTCCGTTGGAGTGACCTTAAAGATGCCTTGATGCACTCAGAGCTGCTTATCATACCAGTTTCTTTGGAACTAATAATAGATCATGCCTTTAGAAAAAATAGTACCTTTGCTGTGTTTTACAGGACCTAGAAGATGCAATCAATTTCTGCTTGAAGAAAACTGAAGATCTTGGACTGAATTCGATCACTTTCCCAGCCATTGGGACTGGAGGATTTGGATTTCCTAAAATCATTGTTTCTAAGTTAATGTTTGATGCAGTATTCAGGTTCAGTAGTAGTCACACTCTGAAGAATCTCCGGGAAGTACACTTTCTCTTGCAACCACAAGATCTTGATAGCATTCAGGTAGTTCTTCTCAGGACAAATCTGTCTTTGTAACATACTGCTCTAGTTACACTTTAATAATCTGTTTTACTTATACTACTTTCTTACTGCTGTGGGCCAGTGAGAATGGGATGTCTTTCCAGTGTCTCTGAAATAAAAACTCTCAGCAAGCAGAAGCTGCAGATAAAATTGGCCTTGCTGTTGGCACTGTAAAAGCCTGTAGATGCTCCCTCATCTTTTGCCAGAGGAGTTCTAGCAATGCAGAGCTATCTCTTATCACACTGTCCACACTCGGTCTTCTGCTGTTATTAACACTTAAATATGACTGTAAAATGTGTGAGGTGTCTCAGCAAGAGCTACAAGACTGGTAATGTTAATTACAGAAACATTCAGTGTACATACTGTGAAATACTATCCTGGATCCTTTTTGTCTCTTCTTAGGCTTTTACCACTGAACTAGCCCTTAGGGCAGATGAAAGTTGCAATGCTGCGGCAGCACAGCCAAGTAAGTTGTGTAGGGGTGGGACAGAATGTAAATGCTGTTTAGTGGTTTTATGTGTATCAGGAAACAAAAGAAATGTCATCAGGGCACAGGGCAATTTTTGTCCTCCTAATGGACTTGCATTCTTAAGTGTCATTTGTAGAACTCTTAGGGAGGAATTTCTTTTGTTGAGGGCATGCTGAACTCTCAGTGAGGCCAGTCTCATCAAAACAAAAAGGGTATTCTGATAGGAGACACAGTAGTTTGTCCTGTTTAAAGGATATAAGAACTTGCAATCCCTTGGCCAAACAAAGCATAAATAGCATGTATTTCTGTAGCTTTAATCTCCTACATATATGTATTTATATATACAGAGTGGATAATTTCCTTTCCATTCATTAATTGACAGTAGTGGGACACAATAGCCAAAACATGAGTGTACTTCATCAAGGGCAGAGGCTTATTTGTAAGGATATAAAGCTCTTCCTCCTCAGTTGCTGAGTATCAGAGAGATGAAGTTAAGAGTGGGCAGATAAAATATGAGCTAGGTTAGATAAGTTTAGACTAGAAGGAAGGAATAGTTTTGTATCCATGAAGGTAAATATGAAATAACTTCCAAAAAGGATGTGATCTGATCTCCATTACTGGCAACACTTAAGCTGGATTTCTTGTAAGAATTAATTCAGGAAACTCTGTTACAGAGCTGGTCAGATCAGATAAATCCTGAAGCCATTTTCTGAATTAATATTGCATACATTTACAGGAGTAGAAATGGTTTCATTTTCACAGCACAAACAGGAAGAATACTGTGCCTTTCAGCTTTCAGAAATGGAATAAAGAGAAAAACAGAGACACTCTACATCCATCAAACTGAGCTAGAGCATATTCTTTAAGGGATAAGTAGAAGTTTCAATCAGCGGAAGAGAATATTACCCAAACTAAAGGGGAGAAGTGGTTTAATGTATTTTTCTTTCCCTTGCAGGTTTCATTAGGCCTGTTTCTGCTGAACGGTTGGGAGTTCATGAAATGAAGATTGGTTCCATCACACTGCAAGTAATTAGTGGAGATATTACCAAGGAAAAGACAGAGGTTATTGTAAACATAGCAAATCCATCATTTGATGCCAAAACAGGTATTATATTGAAGATGTAGTTCCTTTGCAATAAATCTGAGCTAGTTTTCAGAAGGGGATACAGGAAAGAACTGTCCACAAGGGAAACTTTTATGAAGTATTTTTCAGACGAGTTATTTTCATAAAGAGTTATGATTGGCCAGGAAATAGATCTTAAACAGTTTTTTTACACATGCTGAATATTGGATTTCATTTTCAAACAGAAGGCATCTGACTGTATTTTTCTTGCTTAAAACCAAAAGTGTTTAAATGGAATTTTTAGATTAGGTATAATTCTGAAAAAATGCTCTTATCCTAAAATGTTTCATTGGAAGACAAAGCTCTGGTTAAGTAAAGCACCCTATAAGAAGCAGAGGATTTTCACATAGTGAATTATAAGCATGCAAGGTACCAAATGATACCAGTGCAAAGCCATTGGAGAGTTTGGTGAGGGTTTGGTGAATGGAACAATGAAATAGGAGTTGTTCTTAATGACTTCTAACCAGCAGTGAAGGAAATGTTCTCTCTGCAGCCAAAGCTATGTGTCATGGACAGTACTTAGGGAAACTGTCACAGTTTTGAACTTTGTGGTATCTTGCCATAAAGCAATTTAGGGTATTCTTAGGGTACAAAAATCGGGTAGAGTTTTGAGTAGAGATAGTTGTGGAGACTTAATCAATGTGTGTGCTTTTCTTGTGTGATTTAAGGGGTGTTCAAAGCAATTATGGATGCTGCTGGTTCCCAGGTAACACAGGAATGTGCTCAATATGGTATGTTAAAGCCTACTATTTTTTTGATAATTCTTTTTTTGTTGTTGTCATTCTCTCTGAAAACTTAAAGTTACTTTATAATTCTCTACTCTGACATAATTATTTTCTCTGAATAACACAGCTTTCACTTTTAGGAACTTTGAAAAGTCCCCTTCTTGTTTTGACATACACCTTGAGAATTTTTCTTTTTGTAGTTGTTTAGCAACAACTAAAACATCTGTGTGTTACACACTTTATTCTCATACTGGATCCAAAACACAGTCCTGAACTGGCTCCTAAGAGGAAAACTAACTCTATCCCAGCTGAAATCAGGACAACCCTGATCATAAGTTCTTCCATAGACTGCATTCTGCAAGATCGGTAGAGAAGTAAAATTCGAGCTCCTTGTGGTTGGTCTTTACAAGCACAGAAAGGGACATTTTAGATGCATAACCTAAATGTGCCTGCTCTGAGTCTGGAAACTGATTTTCAAGATGGAGTATCCTGGATTTTTTCCTCAGCTTTTGGCTCTGTAGGAACATTTGTACAAACATAGATATATCATTAACTTCAAATCAGGCAAATGTCTCTGTTCTCAGAACTATTACACTGATTTTCCTTTTCTTTCATTCCAAAGAACTGTTTTTATGTCTTTCTGATTTCCAAAATGCTTTGCAGGGGACAAGATAAAAGCCTTGGCTCCAATTTGTTTGGTAAATATGCTCATGTCTGCATTCCCATGCAGAGCTAAGCCCTGCTCAGTTCCCAAGGAAACTCCACCCCAGAGCAAGGCCTTATCAACATACTACTATGAAATATTCCTTACCCTCAACTTAAAATAAATCTCCTAGTGCCAGTACAGTTTTACTTTTTTTGTTGGAATGGGCAAAGCAAAGAAATTACAATGTTGGCAGGAACCTAAAACTGCCTTACAACATTCCAAATTACTTCTTACCTTCATGTACAAAATATTCTTCAGAAAATCCTGAGGGTCATAAGAAAATCACCTGGCAGATAAAGCTTTTTCTCAAAGTAAATTTATCAGTCTGATCTCAGTGCTTGCAGAGCATCTTACAGTCATTACCTTCTTGATCTGTGAGGTGGTCTGGAGCTCTGTGCTCATCAGTCCATTCATCCTCCCAACATGACTCCATTTTGTAGGCAAACAGGAGTGCTCTGAGAAACCACAAACATCTTTTTAAAAATTCCATACGGTTCTTAAAACGGTTGGTCATAATCTTAATGATATTATTTTAATCACTCACCTCTGCTGCAGTATAAGAATTCAGACTTTTAAGGAATAAGTGGCGTAAGAAAGGTTTTCACATATAAATTAATTTGGCATGCTTTTAAATAGAAATGAGATGTATTCAAAGTCATCAAAAATTCTTATGTTGTACATAATAGGAAAATATTTTGTAGCAGAGGTCTTAGGAAATTAGAAAACACACATTTACCTGAATTAATTTCTCAAAGAAACTCTGCAGATTATTTAAAAAGAGAATCATAATCAAGTAAACCCACAATAAAATAGCTCACATTGGATTTCTTTCCACTTTTTCCATTTCTCTTGTACTACCAGTATAACAGAAAATACTACCAAAAGAGATTGCCACTTTGTGAATATAATGTCTCCTTCTTTATCTTCTCTCTTCCAGCTGGGCAGCATGAAAGTGGCTTTATTACTACTCAGGGTGGGAACCTGTTGTGCAATAAAATCATCCATTTGATTACTGGTAACCAGGTGAAGAGTGAGGTCTCCAAAGTGCTTCATGAATGTGAACGAAGGAGGTACAAATCTGTTGCCTTCCCAGCTATTGGAACAGGTCTGTGTTTTCTTGGGAAAGCAATGTGTGATGGGGTAGTTCAGAAACAGACAAACTTAATATGGGTAACAGTAGACTTGCACAAAAATTGTTCACTGATATGTGCCTTTTATTTTTGTTTAGGTCAAGCAGGACTGAGTTCAGCCAAGGTAGCTGATGAAATGTTGGATGCTATTGTGGAATTTGCAAGACAAAAATCAGTACAGCATTTACAGGCAATTAAGATCGTGATCTTCCAGACAAATATGCTCATGGACTTTTATGAAAGCATGAAGAAAAGAGAAGATTCAGGTTCATCCACAACCGAATCATGGTTATCCATGTTTAAATGTAAGTTGTTTTCTGTGTGCATAGGCAAATAAAATTGAAGTTCTTTTATTTACCACTAATAATTGATGTATTTATCCACAGCATTTTTTTGGGGCAGAAAACAATCTTCTGAGAAGAAAAAGTCCATGATTTTAGAGAAGAAAGTTAATATAGTCACATTTCAAATCTGTGGAAAAAGCCAAGAAAAGGTGGATGCAACTGAGTCCTGGATAAAGGATTTAATTTTAAAGGAACAGTTTGAAAGCACTATTTCAGATGAGGCAATTGAATATTTTGATGAGACGCAATTTGCCATTTTGGAAGATCTCCAGAGAGGAAAGCAAGTCGACATTGAGATTTTAAATACCTTTTCTCCCCCTCAAATTAAAATTTCTGGTATTAGCAGGGATGTCTGTTCCGTTTGTCTAGAAGTTCAAGAAATGGTCAAAAAAATTAAGTCTACTGAAGAAGAGCAATTCAAGGCAGAACTTCTTTATAACCTGGTAGAATGGAGGTATCTAGGAAGCAATGATAGCTTTGTTGCTTTTGATAAACTGACAAATATGCAGCTGGAGCATGCCAGAATGGCTGGAAAACAATATCTGAATGTCAGAATTAAAAACAAGAACTACAAGGTGGATCTGAATGCTCGAAAGGCTACTAATGACCGAGGAAAAACTAAAATCCTTCAACGTGTGGCAAAGGATGAAGGTAAATGACACTTTTGTTAAATAAAAAAACTTGAATAGTTATTATTGAATGATGATTTGGATAAATGCAAGCTCAGGAATCCCAAAGAAGTAAGGTATTCCTTAGCTTTTTTCTCTCTTTTTTTTTTTTTCCTCAGCCAGGAGTTTTGAGTTTCATAATCAGTGGGAAGTATGAGTGAAATCAGAACATCAGTTTTAAGTGCAAATATTATCTGCATATTTGTGACTTGTGAGCATAGATTTCATGCTTAAGTCTGACAAAGGAAGTGGTGTATGAAGAATACATTAAATTCTTCTGGGGTTTTAAAGCTTGTTTTAGTTAGATATTGGTATGGGGATAATTAGACAAAATGTAAAGCCTTTACAGAACCAGTGATGTTTGGAAGAGCAAGAGTACTTGTTGAATGAAGTATTGCAGAAGGTGCTGTCCTCTTTGTCCTCTCTATGCATGTGGTTTGTAAGATGTGCCTATGGAGCTGAGCTGGTTGTCTGTCACAATAATTCCACCTCTCTTTTGCAGATATGCAGTCAATAGAGCTCCCTAAGGAGTGGACAGACATGCAGAATGAGCAGGTCAAAGTGGTGGAGCTCAAGCCATCACATCCTGAATATGCAACAGTTGAGAAGATATTTAAGGCAACATGTAGTAATTTTAACATAGAGAAGGTGATACGATGTGGGGTGGGGAGGGGGGAAAATGTCAATGCTTGGGCAAGAAACAATATACTTCCTAAATATGTGCTTATAAGGTGTCTGTAACCCAATACACCTTTTGTATGTCCGTTTCCCCAGCACTGCACAGAGTGAATATAAATCAAAGCAAGTTTCCTAAGAGCTATTGTGCCATTTCTGCCATCTAATGGTGCAAAACCAGTGGCCGTCAGTCTTCAGGCTGACTCTTTGTTCAATTAATGTGGTATTCTCTAGTTAATATGGTATTTCTAATTAGGAAATTCTATATTGAAATGAAGGCACAAGCAAATGCATTCAGAATACAAAGCAAAGTCCTTGCAAACTGACATAAAGCTTTGGACTAATTTACAACTTCTCTCCTGTCATCCCAGAGCCTTTCAGGCTTGGCTGTCAGTTTTAACCAGTGTCAGCATTTGATCCTGCTTATTTAGAATTCTGCAACACAATGCACAGAGATTTAATTGCCAGGGAGAAAATGGAGTTGTTCTGAATCAAGAGAAGAGATAAATAGTAGAAAGTACAATCAAATTGGGAGTGAGAATAATGTGTTTAAACAATTTTCTTCCATCACGAGGTTCAATGAGCATGGTCATGAAAACACACAAAGAGAACAAAATATTCATGTATTACAGAAAAAAATCAAGTAAAGACATTACGTTTTTTTTCTGTTAAAAGTGGAAAGCTGTTACAGAAATGCCTTTAAGATTATACTTTGCTGCAGAGACACTGCTTCCCCTTAAGCTATATTCACATTGTTGGCATAGGGAGCCAGCAACATCCATCCTCCCACCAAGTGATTTTTATGTAGTTGTTTCTTATGGGTTGCTAAGCTGCACATGAGAAGAAGTAATTTTGACTTGCAAGCTTAGATGTAGAAGAGAAACTTAAACTCAACCTTATGCTATTGCTACACTCTGTCCTTTAGTGAGAAAATCACCAGTAAAGATGATTAGGATGTATAGAAGGCATCTTACATCATTGCCTCTAGCAGTGGTACAGCAGCCTGTTTCTAGAAATGACAGTGCACAGCTACCATGGCTGCTGGGTACCTGGTGCACTAGGCAAGATGAATGTATACCCAAAATTACTGAGCTTGAAACGCTCTTATGAGCTGCTTTGGTTTGTGAATTTTCAGGACGCCTACGTATTCAGTTCCTCTACCCAAACCTCATACTAACAGGACACAGTGAAAATTGCTGTAATTCTTTCAGTTGGATTTCATTTTAATGCTTTCCTGCCATGATAAATATTCATCCCTACCCTATTTATCCCTAGTATAAATATAGTTAATTTTGTAATTTTGCAGATTGAAAGAATACAAAATCGCATCCTCTGGCAGACATACCAATTGAAAAAAAAATCCATCTGTGAAAAGAACAAAAATCAAAATAATGAGAAGTTGCTATTTCATGGGACAGCTGCATCCTCATTGAGGTTGATTAACTCCTATGGATTTAATCGTGGGTATGCTGGGAAGAATGGTGAGTCATTATCCAAATCAGTTAATTTCCTAGGCATGTGTGAGTGCTACAAGGGTGTCAGCGTTATAGTGCTGTCAGCACAACATGAAAGCTGAACGAAATCAGAGAACACAATAATAAACAAGTCCTGTTTAGATTAATCTAAATGGACAGAGGAATTATTCTGTTCAGTTAATGACTTGTTGCTGGATGCCACCACGTAAAGGATATCAAAAAGAGTTCCCCTACTCTGAAATGAAGCCTGGGCAGCTTCTGGGAATTGTTTTGTATCATTTACTTAGAGAAAGGAACAAGGAACACAGTTCAACATTCTCAGCTGAGGTAACAGCTACTAGCTGATGCTATCTCCTCTCCTCTTAGACAAAAACAGGTAGCAAAGTAGAAGTGCAAATACTTCTGTTGCCTCCAAAGATTAGGACAGTATAAGATCCCACATCCATACCAATTTTATGCTTACAAAATCTGTGAGATCCATTAGTTAATTCTTAGCCTTTAACAGTTGTTAGAGACAACTCAAATATTTAGCATAAAGATATTCTGCAGTAGTTCAAAGCTTGTTCTGTCCACTTCTTTTACTACAGTCATGTTATGTATATTATTTGGCAGCACTCAAAGATGAAGGACAGGATCCAAAGAAGTGGAAGTGGACTGAATTGAGGTGCTGGTTGATTTTAGTGGTCATGTAACCTCACTTCAAAAATCCTTAATTTTTGTTCTTAATGTTTTCTTCCTTAAGACGGAGTTGTACATGCCTAGGGCTGATTTGATCTTGAGAGAGCTGGGCAGCTTAACTCAGATCTAGTTTATACTTCAATGTGGTCTGGATCCAAAAGACCTTTCTCTGCCTGGATCCTTTAGAGGTACTAACTCTGAGATTTTCTTGAATAAATGAAGCCCAGCATACACAAAATATATGCTGGTTGTACACAGGTAGGAAGGGAAGCCACCACTTCTTTTTAAAACATGGCCAGAGGAGATGTAGTTTTGCTTTGCTGCTCTTTGGAGTGTAAGGAGGTTGGATTTACTCAGGAAGCAAGAGCCCTAGATCCCCATGTCCTCTCTCTGCTTGTGGGTATTGACATCCACCTTTTCATCTCGGGTGTGATTAATGATTGGGAAGGCACACTTTCCTCCTGTCAGGCTGCATAGCCAAGCAAAAGTATCCAAAGATCAGGGCAGCCAGATAGGAAGGACCTGTCTGGCTTGAACAGCTTTTTACCAATGTCAGAAAAAAGAAATCTGTCTTGAACAAAGACATGTGATTCCTCTAACTTGGCTGAGGAGTGTGACTAGAAAACACTAATTACAATTATATAGTCATAAGTCCAGAAGTCTCTGAAGAATTGCAGTTTGATGGATTGCAGGCTAAACCATGCTAAACAGAGGAGCCCTTTTCTCCATAGGAAAGGGAAGTCAAAACCTGGGTGTTGATAGTTAACTGCTGTCTGTGTGGGTTCATATTTGAATCTATACAAAGGATTAGTACTAGAGTTTTGTATTTGAACTCTAACCACATTTACAGATTCTGCAGAGTTAAAAAAAGAGTTTTAGAGATTCTGAGGAGAATATGAACACTAACTGTATTTGAAAATGTTGTTTTTCCTAACAGCTGCAGTCATTGGAGATGGAACCTACTTTGCTGTCAATGCACGTTACTCTGCTCAGGATATTTATTCAATTCCAGATTTGAATGGCAAAAAACACATGTATTTGGCTCGGGTCCTAACTGGGCAGTACTGTACTGGGAGACCAGGACTAAAGGATCCACCACCAAGGAGCCAAGCGGATCCTACTGACCTGTTCGACAGTGTGGTTGATAACAAGCTTAATCCAACAATGTTTGTCATATTTAGTGACATTCAGGCATATCCACAATACCTTATTACTTTCAAACACTAGAATGATCTTAATAGTCTAGAAAATTCTAGTGCCTTTTACATTTAAGAATTTACAGAGCAATTTTTAATTCTTTTTGCAGCTCGGTTTCTTCTTTATTGATCTCTCCATGTGTTGAAATATGTCTTCAAATTTCCAGCAGACGGACTAACATAAGCAAATATTTTAGAGCATGCTATTTCAGTACTCACATCTCGAGTTCAGTTATGCAGAGATGTAGGCAAGAGCTGTGAGAACAACTTTAACTTCTTCCTACACAAGGCAGAAGGGAGTGGTAGGAGAGGAAGCTGCTCTGCCTTACCTGCGGCCAGCAGTAAGAGGTGTGGGGTAGGTCAGGGCACCTCTGCATGTTGCTCTTTCCAGTAGTCACCATAAAGCACCTTCTTGTGAGGATTTATTTAAAATGTTCTGTGCTGAGGGCATCTGAAAGGTCTTTTCCAATCAAAGCAGTGCTGTGATTCTAATTACCTAATTACCTCACCCACCAGCAGAGTTTTCAGTCATCCTTAGGTCTCCACTCAGCCTTGTTGGTGCTAAAAGTCTGCAAGAAAAAGAATGCCAGTATGAACACGCACTTTACATTTATTGTTTCAGCCCCCTTACCTACCTGTCTGTTACCCTGGCATACTTTGGTAATTCCTTAGGTATAAATCACTGTATTCATTCCCAGTTCTTAGGGGAATTCTCTGTAGTCGTCGTCCTCCCTCCACCCCATTACTTCCAGCTTCCACAAAGTAATTGCTTTTGCAACTTTCAAGACTGGAAAGAGAGACTTAAATTTTTTTTCTTTTCAATACTGAAGCATTAACCCTTCTGTAGAATCACCAATTTGCAGACTCAGTTTCTATGCTTAAACAACTTAAAACATTTTCAAGTTCTCTAAAAACAGTAAATAATAGCATCTTTGCAAGTAGTACTTTTAATCGCATCCTAACCTTAAAACTGCCAATCAAAAGCCATATATACGTTTAAAGTTTAATAAAAGTAGTTTCAAACAGCTGCATTCTATTGCTGAGCTGCAAGAGGAACATACGTCACTTAAAAGTGTTGCATCATATTTGAATTTGTTACAGTGATGCAATAAAAACTTCAAAGCCAAAATGGTTTTCTTGTATTGTCTGAGAGACGTGACTTGTGTGTACAAATTCCAGGTGAAATTCTTCTGCCTTAGTCAAAAAAAGACCTGTACTGCAAATAGCTGCCACACTGTCTTAAAACTTTGTTGTGATGTTCTCATTGCCTGCAAGGAGGAAGAGGGTTTACAGTATCTGAAGTTTGCAATATAAAATATTTCTGCTTTTTACAGCATGCTGCCCATGCAGCACTTCAGACGAATAAATGTCCTGCATAAATTCCCATTTAGAGCAAAGCAGAGTGTTACCCACTCCCACTTTAATAGATTTTGTTCCCTGTGAAAAGGTGAGGATGCTTTTAATCTTTCTCAGCTTTTTTTTGGGTATTTTTCTGTGTCATGGAAACACTGCAGCAGCCAGAGCAACTCAGTTTAGCTGAAAGCACCAGGCATCCACTGGCTTCTCCAATTGTTGTCACCAAGCAGCTTGGAGAGCCAGGACACACCACTTTCTATTTGTGTGGCCCTCGTTATACCTGAAAAAAAAGCAGCAGGAGCTGCAAGATAAAGCCCCTCAAAAACCCGGATAACTTTCATCACTGATGGTAAAAGTTTCTTCAGTCATTTCCATACTAGAAACTGGGGGGTACTCTGTTGTGCAGTGTTTGTGGACTGAGAAGCTGGGAAAAGCCTGTGTTGTGTATGATTAATAAAATCCCAGTCACAAGAAGAACTGGGTGTGCTGTTTGACAGATGGCTGGCTATGAGCCAGCCCATGCCCAGATGGCCAAGAAGGCCAGTGCCATCCTGCCTTGCAGCAGCAATGGTGTGGCCACGGGACCAGGCAGTGACTGGATACCGATGAAGCATCTCAAACTCTGGGATTATTTTTGGGCCCGTCACGACAATAAAGGCATTTAGGTGCTGGAGCGTGTCCAGAGAAGGGAACAGAGCTGGGGAGGCTCATCCTGGAAAAAAGGAAGCTCGGGTCGTATCTTGTTGCCGTCTACAGCGCCCTGACAGGAGGGGTAGACAGGTGCGGGGCGTAACTCCCGAGTTACGATCGACAGGGTAAGAAATGGCCTCAAGGCTTTAAGTAGAGCATAGGGAAAAATACCTTCACAGAAAGGGTGGTCGAGCGTTGGAGTGGGCTGCGCGGGGAGGCGGTGGAAGCGGTCCAAAAGCGTGTGGATGGGCGATGGGAGCCATGGTCTTGGCAGCCCGGGGCCTCAGGGCTCCCGTGACTCCGGCTCGCACGGCCCGCGCCCCCACCGCCCCCCTCAGCTCCTGGCCCCGCCCCTCGCGGCGTCGCGCCCAATCAGAAGCGCCAGACCCGCCCACTCTGCCCGCCCATTGGCGGAGGCCGCTCCCCCGGCGCTGCCTCCATGGCGACGCGGCGGCCGGGCACTCCAAGATGGCCGCTGAGGCGGGCGGCGGGCGCGCCCGGTCCACCCGCTGCTGCCGCCCGCCGCTCGCCGCCTTCACCGCCGGGCTCCTGCTGCTCCTGCCGCTGCCCCCCTGCACCTCCGCCTCCTCCTCCTGTGACCATCGCGTACCCAGCGGCGACCAGGTGGGGTGGCCGGGGGTGTTCAGGCGGCCCTGGGGGGTGATTGGCGGGTCCCTTGTTGGCCGTTGCCGCTGTTGGATCCATCCCTTCTCGGCTTTTCCGGGCCGGGCCGTGCCGGGTCTGGCCCCGCAGCCCCGGCCGTGGGCGCTGACGACGGCGGGCGGTCGCGGAGCATCCCATTGCGGCGAGGGAAGGACTGGAAGGGGCTGGCAGGGAGCGGCGCTGCCGGGCGAGCAGCAGCCGAGGGCCCGGGCCGCGGGGAGCGCTGTCAGTCCGGGCGAGTCATCCCGCCTCGTGCCTCTCCCTGCCAGGTCGTCTATCAAGTTCCTCTAAAGGAAAATCACGTCTCGAAGAGAAACGTGGATCAACAGCTAAGAATTAAGATTGTATATGACAGAAGCGTTGAGGAGTGAGTATAACAGCGTGGCAGATTTTTTTTTTTTTTTTTTATGGCTGAGAATGGAACCCTTGTGAACTAAAGCTCGTTTGTTTTGTTTTTTAAATATAGTTTGCTGCCTGAGAAAAGACACCTTATAAAGGTATGTTATATTTGCTTCGCCTTTTTGTTTGTATGTAATATAGATGAAATTAAGTGTAAGGCCAGTTTAACTAGAACCTTGAATGCCAGCAATTTAGTATTCCCTTAGTCCAGGAAACCAAAGCTTTGTGTATAGATTATACCTCCATAACAAGTAATTCCAGAGTTCTGCTGCATGATGTTTGCTATATCCCAAGGTGCAAAAGTATCAGTGAGAAATGTGTATATAGTTTTTAAAAGCCTCTTTGAAGCTGTACATTCTAATTAATACTGTTTTCCTTCCCATTTTCTCATTCCAATAACAACGTGTAGGAATACTGAAACAAAGTATTTCCTGAATATGTTCATAATAATTGAACTTCTCAGAGAGTCAGGCTTTCCCCTGTTGTGCTATACCACAATATCTAGGAAGTTTCATGTACCTTGGTGGTTAATGCCTTTGGGGTGAGGTGTGTCTGCGCTGCTACTGGGTGACTCTGATTTTTGCTCTTTTCAGAACAAGCTCTTCCCACAAGCTATATCTTATTTGGAGAAGACATTTCAAGTGCGCAAATCTGCTGGTGCTATATTGCTAAGCAGGTGTGTGAAAGTCTGATGAAAATCACTTGCTATATTTGATATTTAACGCTGTGCTGCATAGCCTTTGAAAGAAGATTAGAGTGTAAGAAATGCTCTGCTGAATCAGATCAGGGACCCATCTGATCCAGTGGCAGTGGCTCTTTTACAAATCTGCCAGTCTTCCAGGAGCAACACCTGCATTTGCTGTAGCAATTGAAATATTGAAATTGTAGATATTCAAAGCTGTACATGCTGCCAGTTCTCTTTTATGTGTACCCCATTTATGAACCTGGTTCTCTTCTCTCTTTGAGCCTGTGGATGCTCAACTGGTAGCATTATGTCTTCTCTAGTAAGGTAATTAACAATTTTCACTGTGAAAGTTATATCAAGTACCAACAGAGTGCTGTAAGACTATACTATAGTTCTCCTTTAATAATAAAAGCATTGACTGTCTCATGTTTCATTGAAGGCAATGTGTGACAAACCAATATTTAAGGAGGAAAGCTGACCCTCACAGATATTGCCAAAAAGCCTGTGCAGACCATACAAGGTGTGGGCCCGTTATAGTTCCTGAGAAACACCTCCAGGTAAGCTTAGCTGTCCAAGTGTTTCCTAATCTTTGAAATATTACTGTTTATGGTAATTAATGAAAAAGTGAATATTGGTAATTGTGCATAAGTGACTTGTTTGCTGGAGATCACTAAGTCTGAATGAAAGAATAGAAAAATTTAAATTAGTGTGAGTTTCTGTAGTTTATGTTGTTGAATCCAAACTCAAATTAAAAAAAACAGGAACTGGTTACTATCTTTTGAGCCTGTGTTCTAATGGCCTGTACTGAGAGGACGAGGTTTGGAGCTTGCTAAATTGCCATTAGTGACTTTGTTATTCACCTTGGTCAATGAGTTAGAATTTCACACAGTTAATAGTTGATTTTTGAAGACTTTGTTTGAAGAAGTTATCCACTGACTCAGAAGCATAGTGCAAGAAATGCTTCAGCCTTGTTTTCTTGATTCAACTTCAGTATGTGATCAGTAGATTTCTGGTTTTCTTTAACTTAGAAGTTTCAACTGTATCATTAAAAAGATAGATTACATGAGAAATGCTATTGCTGCTTATGTATACTAGTTTTGTGAGCCAAGATTTTTCTTTAATTTATAAGAAATATAGGGTGCTAATCCTGAGAAGCTTGACAGGGTTGTTTGTTTGTTTGTTTTTTTAAAGCTGCCACCTTCCTTGTGTCTAATAAATCATACGAGCTAGTAATTTGAAAGTTATTCCTTGGCTCTGATTTTGTTTGCTGTTCTTCACAGGGTGTTTTCTTATCTTCTGCTGTCTATTAGGATTTCTTCTTGGCTTCAAGCTAATTGAATTGTGTCATGCAAAATTTTGGTCATAAGTGAAGTATTTTAATTGTTGCCTTTGAACAATTGAAGCAATGCAGGGTGTACAATGACAGTGACTGGCACCGCAGGCCCACGGGCTCACCCGAGCAGGAAGGGGTTCGAGATGCTGACTTTGTGCTCTACGTTAGTGCTCTCACTACTGACAGGTGTGGCCATGAAAATATCATTGCATATGCAGCCTACTGCCAACTGGAAGCTGAAATGGACAGGCAAGTATTCCCTCTGCTGCAAGCTCTCCTTTTAATTAAACTTTCAAGTTTCTTGATTGTTCAGATGTGGGATTTGATTGTTTGCTTTTGTTGTATAACAAAGGAGGTGCCATCATGGACAAGCATTGCATTTGTGTAAAATCACAAACCTATCAAAAAGTGCTTAGCTTGCAGAGTTGAGGCACAGGACTCAAAGCTGATCCTCCACTGTTAATGCCTAAACTTTTTCTCAAGATCCTGTTTCTCTTAAGGTGAATGTCATGATTTCACAAACTTAAAGAATGCAAGTTCCTACTTATATTTTGTTTCCATTTCAGTTGTCATCACTGTCACAGTCTTTGTACCTCCCCTAAAATTCAGGTCCCTTGCACTGTTGTCACTGATGCCTTGCAGAACACTGAATATAGAAATTGATTGACCCCATCCCACCAATCCCCATCCCAACAGTAAACTAGTCACTGTGTTAACAGATATTTATAAATGATTGGGAAGGACATATTTTTACATTAGTCTGTATTTTCTTTAGATCTTCTGTTGCTTCAAGTGAACAATTACTTGAATTTTGTAGTATTTTACCGAAAACTATTTAACTTTAAAACTCTCTTCCAGGCCAATAGCAGGATATGCTAACTTGTGTCCAAACATGATTTCAACACAAGCTCAGGAATTTGTTGGCATGTTGTCTACAGTGAAACACGAGATAATCCATGCACTGGTAAGGGTTGATAAAATGTAGTCCTGAAATGGGTGCCTGCTTGCTCACATGCCTCCTGCTTGTTGCCAAGAGAAGGATGTTTGGTGGAGGGAAGCTCTTGCTTTGCCTCCTTTGATTTGTGTTAATTGCCTTTGAGTGTTGTACTTCCAGTGTGTCTCTGGTGGGTGTGGGGACTCTTTCATGGTGTTTGACTTTGTATATGAATGTCTTACCAAAGGTTTCCATGGGCTTGTTTTTTGACTTGAAGGGTTTCTCTGCTGGACTGTTTGCATTTTATCGTGATGATGATGGAAAACCTTTGACACCAAGATATGCAGATGGACTTCCTCCTTTTAATGAAAGGTATTTTTTTGGACCTCTTGGTACTCCCAGTGAAGGATGTTTTTATGTTGCATTTTTAAGATGTATTCTTGCTTGTTAAAAATCCAACTTCATTCCATTATTAGAGCAACTTTCCTTTATAATGTTCAAACAATGGTGTGTGGTGACTCTCTAGTCTTTCTTTACATTGCCATTAAGCACTTATATTATCCACATATACTGTAAACTAAGACAAGGTTTCATTTATCAGAAGGCTGGAAGTTAAGCCTTACAATTATCCATGCTGCCTAATGTCAGTGCAGTTCATTTTTAAGATTTATGGTTATGCAGAACGGATGATGTGTGTAATCTGCTGTGTGAATTTTCTGATTGGTTACAGAATGAGGAGTTTGCATTCATTTTTTAGTTGGTATTGTAGATATTTTTCTAGGAGATGGAAGGGTACAGAGCTTTTTTTTACAATAGCAATACTGAGGGGTTTTATTTAATTTCTTACATTTTTAGTAACTGTAGAAAATGTGCCTTGAGTGTATAACTAATCTTACTTTGCATTTTTAAATCAGTGGTGTGTATAATAAACACATCTTAAAAAGGAGAAATGCTGCGTAATAAAATTTTTAAATTTAGAAAGCATGAGGGAGTATAGAGATTATCCATGATTCTGTTTGTTATGGAGATAGATCTTTGCACAGTAACGTGTCTTTGTGGGAAGGATTTGTAACCAAACTTTCTCCTTACAGCCTAGGTTTGTATCAGTGGAGCAATAAAGTTGTTCATAAAGCAGTGAGGCTGTGGGACGTACGTGGTGGCAAAATGCTGCGCCATGCTGTTCATCTTCTGGTGACACCTCGGGTAGTCGTAAGTACCTTTCAAGCTTTGTATGCCAAGGTTGCCAGGACATTCTTGAGTCATAAATATTTCTTATCCTTTAAGAATGCCCTTCCCTGAAAGTATGGCCCAAAGCCCGTGCCATTAACATTGTGTAATTGAGAGGGTATAGCTAAAGTAAAGTAGAAAATGGGTGACAGACAGTATGAAATAAAATAAATTGAAATGAAGGGAAATGAAATGACTAGAAGGTAAATTATGAAAGGTTAAGCAAAACTGATGTTGAAGAAATTCCTTAATCCTGCTCTTTAGATGTTTTCCTACAGACTTAAGACACCTCCTGCTCCTTTAATATTAATATTTTGTCATGTTTAAAAAGAAATTCCTCAAGGATTTTTGGAAATCTTTCTTGATTTCCACGTATCAGACTCTCTCTTTGTGCCCCCAGCAGAACATATGCTCAAGTGTTAACAAATTGGATTTGGGAATAAGTCATAGTGTTAATCGCATTTGGCCACAAATAATCTTTTTGTTTTAAATCTAAGACAGTATATAGAGCAAACATGGATTAATTGCCCCTAGTTTTGCTCATTTATTTCAAGGAGATGAGTAGATACTATGAGAGCCTTGCTGTTGAGGTGCTTGCTTAGTCAGCCTCTGAGTACAAAACAAAATGGTAGAAAAAGAAATGCTGAAATACTTTTAATAGGTAATTCTAGAGCACTAGGGACGGCATGTGGGTATCCATCTCAATATTTTGAGAGTTGTGTTGAAATGTTTTCTTTCTAGGAAGAAGCCCGAAAACATTTTAATTGTCCAATTCTAGAGGGAATGGAGCTTGAAAATCAAGGTGGCATGGGCACTGAGCTCAATCACTGGGAGAAGAGGCTGCTGGAGGTTTGTGCTGATACTACGAATGGAAGGGAATGTGCCTTGATTTTTAGGTTTATTGTGCTACCTACTGGAGCCTTGAAAATGCAGGAGTATCAAACCTCATTGAAATACATCACAAATTGTACTTGATACTTATATATTTAGAGGTCCAATTTCTAGATACATCTGTCTTTTAGCCTTCTTGCCAAGTCTCAGAGTATGAGATCAAGTGTTACTGAAAAGTTAAATGTCTCTTACTCCTGTCTGCCATTTACTCTTTGGAGAAGGTTTACTCCCGTTTCAGGGCAAAAGGGGTAATTCCTTTTAGTCAATTGAGTTTTGTTGCCCTCTGCCTCTTAAATACTTCATCTTTTTTCGCGTGCTCTGGCTTTAGCTTTTGCCCTGGCTCCTCCAGAACCTTGCCTGAAACACTTATTTCCCTCTTAATATTTAAGCCAATTTTTATTTGTAACTTAGCACTGTGTGGTGTTTTTGGCAGAGTTACATTGTCTAGTCATTGTTTTATGCAGTGAGGTAAACAAGAAGGGAAATGCTTCAGGACAGTCTTTTTGTGAAGGAATATGGGAATTGATTGTCAGTAGTAAAAAGAGAACAAAGAGAACAGAAATAAGATGCTTTTTCCTAAGAAGCATTTTCTTACAATAATGATTTTTTGAGTGGCTTACCAATCATAACTGGTAACTTTCAGAATGAAGCAATGACTGGATCCCACACTCAGAATCGAGTCTTTTCCAGGATCACCTTAGCATTAATGGAAGACACAGGGTAAGAATTAAGAATGGGAGGGTGGGTTTTAATTCATTTATGTTTGGTTTGCATTGTACTTGATTTTATTTCAAATTGATGCACTTGTGCTTATCCCTCTACAACAGAGTAGATTATCAGTATAATTAGCTTTACATTAGATGAGGAGTCATAGCTTGTATGTTACTTTATCTTCATGTGTTTGAAAACCCATTTTTAATCTAGCCTTAAAAAGCCAGACATTGCAATCCAAAGTACTGTTTGTAGCATTTACTTTTTGTCTTAATGTAAGTCTTCTTTCAATTGCATGCAATACGTATTGATTATTTTTTCAGCTCTTCTTGCAGGTGGAAAGCAGAAATTGACTAAGGTTTCATCTTTCCCTATGCATTGTTCCTTTGCACATCACAATATTTTCTTCTAGTTCATTGTGACTTGAAAAACAGTGAAACCATAATATATTTTCCTATAGGCAGAAGGGGATGCAGTTTCCTTTTTTCTTAATTTGAAAACCTTAAGGCATAATGTAAAATTCGTTGAACTGCTGTTTTATTAATCAGAGCAGTAATTTTTGAAGTAACTATATTCTCATTTCAAAATACCTTTACAGATGGTATAAAGCAAATTACAGCATGGCAGAGAAATTAGACTGGGGACGCAATAAAGGCTGTGACTTTGTAATGAAGAGCTGCAAATTCTGGATTGACCAGAAGAGACAAAAGTAAGAATATAGTCTTAAAAAAAAATTAATAGTAAAGAGGAAATCCTGATGCTTGTTTACATTTGTCCTTCAAATGTAACTCAGTAAAAAGAGGTAGAAGTTGATAGAGATGAAAAAGGAATACTGCCCTGCATCCCACCCAACTACAATAAATACAGAGGCAAGCAGGGTGTAGGATGCATTTACACTATGAGAAGGCTGTGCTTTAGAGAGGACAGGTAGAACTTATTCTAAAAGTGTTTGCCTTCTTATTTTGTCCCTTTTAATTGGGAATGCTGCCTGTGTCATTTTGCTGGACTGTACTTAAAGCAACTGAAGGAGATGGTAGCCATCTTCAAAAAAGCCTGCCTTGTTTGTTCCTTACAACCTTGTTTGTTCTTTACAATCCTCAAACATTTCTAGGACACAGCTGCATAGTGGGCCTGTTTTGCTTATATTTTTTGTTCTTTAAAGTTTACAAAGCAGTGGCATTAAAACTAAATAGCTGAATGCTATGTAACTTCGTTTGCTGGCTTGATATTCTTTAAATCAGAAAGGTCAAAACTAGACAAATAAGAAAAACTGGCCTCCAGAGAAGTCAGTGCTTCTTTGTGTGATTGGCTGAGTCTAGGGGAGAATGGGAACAAACAGTCTTGACAGGCTGCTTATGTAACACAGTTTAATTGATCTGATGTGATTTTTATTCTGGTTTTGTTTGCTTGCTTTTTGTTTTTGAGGAAGCAATTAATCAGTCCATACTGCGACACTTTGAGGAGTAATCCTTTGCAGTTAACCTGCAGACAGGACCAAAGAGCAGTAGCAGTGTGCAACTTGCAGAAGTTTCCAAAGCAGTTACCTCAGGAATATCAGGTATAATGGATCCTACTTTACAAATAACTGAAGTGTTTTCATTGTTGAGCTTTGCAGCCTGATGATTGTATTTGTTTCCAGTTTTTTTCTTCTGAACTATCAGATGACAGTAGATACTGTGAAAAATGTCTACCTAGTTTATTACAAGGAGTCCGAATGCTGATAAAAACCCCTTGTGATCTTAATAGAAGAAAATCATATTGCTTGGCTATCTAGCCAAACACCAGATAGAAATGTTGCCACGTAACAGAAACCCCCCAAAATATCTTGAGAAATTTCTTCCCCCAGTCTTCTGCCCTTTGTCACTGCACACTAAGAAATCTGTTCTGTATACATCCCAAAGAATGTAATTATTACAAAGAGGTGAATCAAGGGCAGAAGCTGGGAGTGATACAAGCAGATATGAATGTCTGCATTATTTACGTATTCTTGAATACTTCTGGCTCATCTGGTTGATGGGTATTGTAAGGTGCTGTTAATAGCATTCCTGAGTAGTAACAGCTGATGTTCTTGCAGCTGTAGTGATTTGGTCTATTTAAAAAACAGCTGTACTCTTGCCTTTGCACAAACTGCTTCACTACTGTATTTTGTTTTGCAGTACTTTGACAATCTTAATGGAGTACCAGCAGAAGAATTGCCTTACTATGGTGGTTCAGTAGAAATTGCTGACTATTGTCCCTTTAGTCAGGAATTCAGCTGGCATTTGAGTGGTGAATTTCAACGCAGTTCAGACTGTAGAATAATTGAAAACCAGCCAGGTCAGTATTCAGGATTTCAGGGTGGTATTGCAGAGATTGCATTTGTTGACTTGGAATGGACTTGCTGCATGTTCAAACTAATTGCGTGTGAACTTTTTCACTCGTGAAGTTTCACACCACCGGCTGTGTGAACACTGTGCTGTGGTAAGAAGCATAGCACAACTGTTGTGTTCACCTGAGGCAAACTCACCTATCTAATACAGGAATTGCATAAGGAGTGAGCAGATACTTACCCCAAATGATCCAAATACAAGACAAAGAATGAAGGTGGGGGAGAGGGTTGTTTATTGAGGCTCTGAAATGTGATTGCGCTTTTCACCTTTGTAGGTATTTTGTTCAAGGCCAGGGTCTTTGTGAGTTACCAGAACATGGGCTTGTCTCCTGGTGTAATGCATAGATGATCAGTATTGCAGAGCTCCAGAAGGCTGTAGGATATTACCTGTCTGTGCAGTTGTCTCAAACACCCTCTGCCCTCAAACCAGCAATCACAGCTGGCATTCCCTGAGGGCAAACATAACCACTTTCTGATGGAAAGTTCTTGCTCATTTTGGTTTTTTTGTGGTTGGTTGATTATTTTGTTTGTTTCTTAAATCTTGTGTTTCTTCCCATGTTATTTTCAAGACGATATAATTCCCAAATTGATAATAATTCAGGGTCTGAAATATTCCAAAAGTAAACCTTGAATTGCATGTGAGGACATTGATTAGATAGCCTTTTAAATTGATGTGGGCTTTCTATTCCTCTGGTTAACTTGTAACCCAGTATATTCCTTCTACCTTAGATCCTACCAAAAACTATGGTGCAGAGAAATATGGACCAAACTCTGTATGTCTTATTCAGAAATCTGCTTTTGTTATGGAGCAGTGCAGGAGGAAACTCAGTTACCCTGACTGGGGTAGTGGATGTTATCAAGTAAGTATTTAAGTATCAAGTTGGGGTTTTGGTGGGTTTTCTTTTTTAATAACCCTAAAGGGAAAAGTCAGGCTTCAAATGTAGGTTGTGACTGTTAGAGTTCTTCAGCTGCATTGTAATCTATGGATGCTATAACATACTTTGAAAACAATCTTCCAACCATAAGCCTGTCATTTAGATAGTTAAATGTGTGACTGTTGGGATGGCTTCCAGTCTCACTAGGGACATCATCTGTCTTACCCCATGGCACTTTATCCTCAGCTAGGAAGGAATATTTCCATGAAATGTTCTGTTGTTGAAGCTAAATATTAATTAGTCACTCTGATTTTTCAGATGGAAAGCACTGTGCACGTGTCACTTCCTTCTCATTGTCTTTGGGACTATCTCACTAAGGGTGTCATGTTCAGTAACTGCACAACTCTGCAAAAGTGATCATTAGCAGAAGCCAAGTTTTACTCATTCTCCGCTGATGATCTGCATAATTGCACAGAAAGAGTATAGTCAGTGCTTTGAAGCATTCCCGAATCTGGTAATTGCTCAGATTGCATTAAAATACTTGCAGTTAATCTGTGCTTCTGACAAATCATTGTAGGTGCACAGTTCGTGGTAATTGGGAGTGGGGCTGTGGTGAACCTCATCCCCAGTGGGTACAGGTGTGAAAAGCAGGGGAGCAGCACTGAAGGCAATGAGCCATGGAGAGCCCAGGTGCACTGACCAACCACCAAAGGGAGCAGAGGGCACACAGGTGCAGTGCATGGACAGGAGGGGTATGAAAGGTTGGGCCAAAGAACAAGAAGGGCAGATGCTTGTAGCCTTCTGGAGTGGTCTGGTGTTGCTCTGTATGGGTTGAAGCCTTCTGAAATTGTGTTGTGATACTCTGTGTATTGTGGCCGTCTCAACTGCAACAAATCATAATACAGACTTGACTCTTACCCTTTTATTTTAAGGTTTCTTGTTCTCCACAAGGGCTGCATGTGTGGGTCAAGGACACTGCATACCTGTGCAGCCGCTCAGGCCAGGTGCTGACTGTGAGCATTCAGATGAATGGCTGGGTACACGTTGGCAATCTGATTTGCCCAGCCTGTTCGGACTTCTGTGACTCCTGTCCCCCGGAGAGGGATCCTCCAGCTTCTAATTTAACGAGAGCTGCACCCATTGGTAGGTTGCCTTTTTTGCTGAAGTGAAACTTCAGTATTAAATATCTGAAAACGTCAAAGCTTTGTGTCAGCTCTGACTGTCAGGAAGAGGAAAGGAAGGCTATGGCTATTTTAAGATCCCAGGTGTAGGAGGTAAAGGAAAATAGCAAGGGTGCCCTGTGTTTTGCTGTGCAGTCGTGCAGAACAGTGACTAACACAGGAGAAATGTGTCTGAAACACAACACCTTCTTTTCATGTCTCCTTCTGTTAATCATCCCAGAAATCTAGCTTTAGCCCTGGGAATTTATCAGGAAATCTGACCTGTGTTTTGAAGGTCATATTGTTATTATAATTGTAAAAATTATCACCTCGGTTGAAAGTGAGTTTTCACTTGTATAACTTCCTATTGATAATGTTCATGTTGTAATGCAGAAAGATCAGAGTCAGTTTTCTTTTTGAGGAAGGTAAAAAGCTGAATTCATTAAATACCAGGTAATGTTTTGTCAAGAAGTTTATTTTAACTCTTTGGTGGTTTTTAGTGTTCTTTTTTATTTTATCTTGTCTTTAAATGTAAAATTTATAATTTATTATTTTATTTTTTTATTTTAGACTTATGCTCCTGCTCATCCAGCCTGGTTGTAACCCTTTGGCTGCTGGTGGCCAACTTAGTTCCCCTGCTAACAGGATTGTTTCTCTGCGCATAGACTTGAGCTTGGGGCAAGAAGAAGTTCTGAGATAATACCCATACTGCTGCACTCCTTGCTGTGGAGCATGGGAGTTCTGTCTCAGCAGGCAGCTCTCTCCTGCTGAACCTCATCTCCCCTGGCAAGTATTGCTGCACACAGTAGTCAGGGAGGTGTTGACAAAAGCAGGCAGAATTTTGAGAGGAGGAAAATTTAGCTTGTCATCTCAATAAGTGCCAGTATTTTCCTGAATTGCAACCTATGGTTTTTTTGACGCAGTAACAAGATCCACTTTGCCAACTGTGTTAAACTACCTGGCAGCTCAGTCAAGATTTGAAATGAGAACTCTTCTGTAATAGAACTGAGGGCTGGTTTTTTTGTTATGTCTGTTGTGTGATTGGTAGCAAAGCATCCTCAAACTGGAAATATACCTCAGTGGTTTAGTCAAAAGCCATGTAAAAATCAGTTGTCATCACTGCTGATAACCAAGGCCTAAAGAGGCTGGTAATTTGTTTGTTTGTTTTGTTAATTCTTATAATTTATGGGGAGGAAAGAATGTAATTGGATAAACCAGAGGTTGGCAGATGCCTCCACAACTATTCTGCAGCCTTGAGCCCCCTCGGAACTCATACTAGGTAAAGCACCTAATTCTTGGGGTTCATTACATCCTCCTACATGCACAAAATGGAATTTCAGACTGGTAACCAGTGCAACTCTCTAGAAATCCCATTTTCATTTAGGGTGTGCCAGTTCTACTGTGAAATTTAATACATCACATTTGTATATCCTCTAGAGCTTGCTAGGCAAATACATTTCAGTACTGATACTCAGACTGTAAATTTGGGAAAGGATTTATGATTATTTTTTATTTTGTTGGTTTGTTTCTCAAATAATGGCATTATTGTTTCAAAACTAGTATGAACATTACTGCAGATGTTCTCACTTCTTGTTGAAGAGCAAACCAGTAGCAATGGCAGCTATAATCTTACAGGATCATGCTGATGTCTCTAGACCAAAAACTATATTGAATGTGGAAGGAAAGCCTAATTTTCTTTTTTTCTTCCCTCTACTCTTTTTGGACATGTAAATACTGTGGGTTATTTGGGTATTTGTAGTAAGCTGAGAATCAGATGGTTTGAGCCACGTGAGGGCACACCTTGCTACAAAATTAATCACTTGATGACAACATATATAAGAGGAAGGAAATGAGTAAAATCTGTCAAGGTAAGGACAGCTGCTCTATAGGACCCTTGTTTCTATTTATTTCTGACTGTAATGTGTTTACAAATAATCCTGTTCAGAGGTAAAGAAACTCTTTGTGGTTCAGTCCACTGTCTGTCCTTTTAGGACAGTTTTCACTCCTGGAAAAGTGTTACATTTAAGGGAGCAGATATGCCCATTGTACTAAAAAGTGCAGATACAGGGAGGAAGATGATGTTACTCTGTTTCTTAAATGTTCTGTGGCATTACAATTGTCAGTGACTGGATCCCTTTCCTAAATGGAAAGTAGGGAGGTGGAGTAAAACTTTAGGTACAATTATACTGTAATAATAGGACTTCCATCATGATTGTAAGAAATTCTTTGTGCCTACTGGACTTGATTTTATTGGGTTTTTAAATTATTATTTTTTTTATTTAAGGAAACTTGTGACACTGCTGAGGCAAGTAAGGTGCAACCTTTAACTGTCTAAAGACATCACAGTTGAGAGCACCTTGCACTGGGCTAGTTCTCCTTCTTCACTGCATGTTAAGCTTGCTGTGAATTACACAAGGCTTAGACTAGCCTTAAATCAGTGTCTCAGAGAAGCAATACAAGTCAGGACTCAAAGGCTTTAAAATTATACAAACTGAATTATTAAACACTCAGATTGATAAGTGAACATGAATTATTTTAATATATCCACAAAACAGTCAATGTAAACTGATACCTGGAGAACATAAAGGTTTGAGAATACATCTTAAGTCCCAGAGATTAATATTGTATTTTTTGTCTGTTGTGCAATAATACAGTTGAAATGGTATCACTCAACAACAATGCTTTTGATACTTGAAAAGAAATTACTGGTTATTTTTTCTTACTGTGAAATGTTTGCACTGTCTGAACTTTCTGGTTAACTTTATAACTGTTAAACTTTTTAACTGGTGTTAATTTATTGCGCTCAGTATTTGATATGCTGGTCTCCTGTCTGTCTAAGTGTAGATTTGTCATATTTAATTGTATTTTTTTATCTTCTACACAGTTGTTTATCTTGAGGGCTTTTCTTCTTCTAATCTCTCTTCCTGAGAATTAACTGAAAGATGGGTTAGAAAGTTGATGCTTACCTACTTCTGAATTGTATGCATTAATTAAAGAAAGGGAATGTAGTGCTTTGTATTGAGGGGGAAAAAATCTATCAGCCTGTTGGAGCTCTTGTGGTCAGGTTCACCAGTACCTGCTAAGCAGCTGCATCAGTGAATCCAGTGAAGTAAAACTGCTACTGCCTTAATAATCTGAGCTTTCAGTTGTAATTTCCTTGTCGTGCAGCCCTTCAGCTGCCTGTGAACTGCAGAACTGGATGTGATTTTGGGGGGTTCGGGCGTGGAAGGTACTTTAGTCAGAAAAAATGCAACATCATCTATCCCACCAGCGCTTTAGCAGCTGCCAGCAGCTGTAGCCTTGTGGGAACTGCCAGGGAATGTGTCAACTTGAAGTGGCAATGAACTGGTAGCTGTCATACAGAATATTTGAGTAAAGCTGACTACCTCAGTTCTGTTTGTCCTTGCGTTCAGCTTTTAGCTTACTGTGAACTTCCACATCTTAACATGGATTAAGTAAAATCATGTCTCAGGTTTTTAAGAGTAAAATTACTACAGTAGGAAGCATAAGCCATTTTTGAGTATAGAACACAACTAAAATTGTAGCTTAAGCAGATCAGTTATGTAGCCTTAACTGTAGTTTCTGCCATAAAATTCAGAATTTTTTTAAGTAAATGCAAAGTTTGCTGTATTAGGTGTCCTGACCACACATGACCAGTCCCTCTTGCATCTCTTAAATGTGTGAAAACTTGGAAATACAGCCCATTTAAGCCTTTGTGTTTCCACCAGAGAAGACTGGGCAGCAGGAGTCCTGGAAGTTGTGCTGAGATGCATGAGTTTGCTCATCTGTAACAGAAACATTTTCAGTGTATAGTGTCCACAGTTTTAACTTTATAATTTTTTTAAAATATTCCATGTTTGCTTAGGGAAGTAAATTAGTCTTGCAGTCATTTTTGGTCCCAGTAGTTCAAATAATTTCAATTAGAAATTGAAGCAAGTCATCTTTTAGGAACACATTTTTTCTAGTGTTGCAATTACAAGGAGGAAGGATAGCTTTTAGCTGGAGAATGCAGCAAGTAAAATCACTTGGAAAAGCAGCAGTTCATTCCTCCTGAAATGAGTTGAGGTCTTGGGATACAGTCATGGCCCTTATGTAGGTTAATTACTGAAAGAGAATTATATCCCCCATTAATTGGCTGTCAGTCCAACGCAGCTCATTCTTTCTGCTGAGCTCTAATAAACTGGGGAGACTGATGTCTGAGAGCAGACATATCCACAATCCCTTATGAGACCAGTTGTTTTGAAATCTTCCTGACCTGCACATCTTTCTGCTTGGTGATATTCAGTAGAGAGGGAGGTGCACATCCTTCCTTCCCCAGATTTCCAAGGAGTGACTTTCAGCCAGCTGAGCAGCTCAAGGAGTTTTCCCTGCAAGACTGAACCCCTGTTTTTAGCTTGTCTGGATGTGTGGGTGCCTGCTTGCATGTATGTACTGCTCTGCAGGATTTGGGGCTGTTTGTGCACTGAATAATGTGATCTTTACATTACCAGGCTTCCAAAGTGCAAATGTTGCCTTTTTAATGTGAAGCTTACCTTGGAGATAAAACAAGTGTTTTGAGAGAACTAGCTGACCTTGAACATGTGTTTCCTATTTTGGTACAGAATGTAAATATAGAACTAACTATTTTACACAGATTTTGGCTGGACTGAGATATAAGGGCTAACTTGTGTTATTTATGGAGTAAAAATTTCTGTATTTTACTGTTTAAAAAAGGTATGCCATGCAACAGAAGAAAAAACGGTTCTTCAATAAAATATCTGTAGAATATTAGTTCTTCTTGTCCTTTTCTTTGAGAGCTGACAATGATTAATTGCAAGAGTAAGAGCAATAAAGGACCACTATTACAACAGTCATTTTTTTTGTGAGAACGTTGAAAAATGAAATTACATCAAGTCTTCATATTGATCACTTTATTAAACTGTTATTTGATACACTTTGAATGTAAAATATTCTATGTTATTATTAGCTCATACATGACTTAGAAATTCAGCCTGATGATGAAGGAAGGAGGTTCCTGAATTCTCTATCCCATCCTCATGTATTTGATACTTCAAAACTGTGCTGTAAGTATTTTTCCACTTCAAATTGAAGAGCATAAATTCCCTGCTTTGTGTGAAGGATTTGGTCACATGATTCCCATTTCAGTGGCAGGAATGTTGGTGTTGCTCTGCAGAGCCCCGAGCTGTTAGCTGGGACTGGAGTCTGAGCAGGAGGAGCTGAGCTACCCTTGCTGCTGTTCAGGAGGATCAGGGATGCTGCAGCCACTGGTTTTGGTACCTGAGCTAGCTTTGCTAGTAGCTGTGAGACTGAGATTTTTACAATATATTTGTAATTACAATACATTATTTTATATATATATATTACTCTGGTAAATGTGAAAGACCTATAATTCCTCTAAAATTAGTTGAAATTATTTTATAATTAGCTCATTTTTTAATTCTAAGCAATATGACAGCGAGTACATAGATTTAAAAAAACTTGCCTTCCTCTCTGCTATTTCAGAAAATCTGATAAAGCACAGCAAAAGTAGGTTACTCTTCCTTTTTTTTTTTTTTTTGCCTTCTCTCAAAATAGTATTTCAAAAGGGATTAAAGCTTATAAAATGCGCCACTGTTCATTTTGTAGATGTTTTTAACTCCGAAAAACATCAGGTATGTAAAGTCACCCAAGTACAGCTATAAGGTTTAAAAACTTCAATGTTTCTAAAATTCACGCCACTGGTAGCACAATAAAAAACCCCTGGTCTGTGAGACCAGTTTG
Organism: Motacilla alba alba; assembly: GCF_015832195.1. Taxonomy (NCBI): domain Eukaryota; kingdom Metazoa; phylum Chordata; class Aves; order Passeriformes; family Motacillidae; genus Motacilla; species Motacilla alba. The sequence goes on from NC_052022.1 coordinate 9,285,978, forward strand.
TGTTTAAAATTCAGAAGCAGATGGGAGATCTCTCTCCTGGAGTGTAAGATGTGCTGCTTGAGCAGGATCAGGACACGACTCTGCAGTCTGGAAAGGAGCAGTGGAGTTTCCTGAAATGCAGCCTGGTGTGAAATGCCAGTTTACAGGAGTTCTGTGCGTCTGTAGCGGTCATTTCCATACAGGTATAAAAAGTCAAGTATCACAGAGTTTGTCACTGTTACTGGTTGCCCCCTCAAAATATCAGCAAATGTACAAGCTGAGCCCTGGGTATATCTCCCTGTCAACCTCCACTTCCCCCCTCTCAGCTGGTTCAAATTAATGATGAGGATTTGCTGAGAAAATCTGATGCTAACAAAATTGTCTTTGGTTATTTCAGATGTTTTATCTGTATTTTAAAGGAATACAGTAAATTTAATGAAGGTCAGATTACTGCTGAGGATTCCTAGTGTCCCAGATTTGAAACAAACAATACACCCATCCCAAACCCCTTCTCCTTTCCCCCACCCCTTAAACTGTTTTATTTTTTATAAACCTGATGAACATTCTTGTGTGTCTGAGCACAGTAATAGTACCTATTTTTCCAAAGAAGCTTCTACTGGGAAACTAAATCAAGGAAGGCCTAAATGTCCCAGAATATAAAATGTTATTTGTGTTTGAGGGGAATTACAGAAATCCAGCATTTGTCCATGTGATTGCATCTAACTGCTCTTGGATTTTTTTTGACAATGATTTATCTATTTGAATGAGTTCTTTGATTTTTCTATGTGTTGTGCCATTCTAGAAGTAACTGTAGGCAAAACATTGAGTTTTATGTGAGCTATTTAGCTCTGTTATAGAAATTACAAGGGGAACTGTTTTCAGTCAACAAGAAAATAATTATAGGGAAATACCCACATTACTAACTCAAATGAAATAATGTTAAGTTTTACATTTGTTTCCTATTCCTTAGGTATAATGTTGAAATTAAAGGCAGATGTTTTTACCCCCAGGACAAAGGGAATGAAATACATTCTTTGCTGCTTTTACAGCAAGTGTCACACAACCTGTTACTCTACTTCAATTGCTGTGGAGTGGACAGAAGTCCCAGGAAGGTGAGAATTCAGCCAGGTGAGGAGAAGGGATCTCTACATGTGCTCGGGGTGGTTCTGCAGGCACAGGATGAAATCTTGGATTGATCGACCCTCGTAGCAGATCTTGTAGATGGTCGTAAATAATGGAAACCTGAAAGAAGCATATAGGAATTAAAATAGTTTTAAAAGTTTATATGAACAGTTCTATTCCATTTTAATGCAAAGAACTTTTTGTTCTGTTGAAAGTGGAAAAATTTTGTTTCTCTTTACAATATAATTTTAGCTTGGGGCTGCCTTTACTGGAAGACTACTGGTCGAAGAGGAAGAACAAATCATGGGAGTGTTAGCAGAGAAAAGCTGTTTTGGAAACAAAATACCTATCCAGTATTTTTATTTAAAAACAATTTTGAATTGCATATCCTCTTTTCCTGCTGTGTGCAAAAGGGATATATCATTTGCAGTCATTACTGATATCCAAAGGACTAAAAAGAAGGAAAATGTCTAACGATTTTCTTTTCTTGGCTTAAAGGATTCTTTTCCTTTTACAAGCTGTCTTCATCATTATGTGGTAAAAAATGAGTCCACTGAATGACTTGGAGCTGAGCATGTAGCAAAGGGCAATTATAGGATAATTATTAGATCAAGCTGTGATTTAAAGCTGCTGTCAAAATGAGCTTTCCTTTTCGTTCTCATTTTTGAAAGATATTGCCACTTGAATCTTCTGTATCAGTTCCAATTCTAGTAAGTTTCAAAGGATTCATTTAGCAGTGTTTGACTTCTCAGTACTGCTGATGTGTGAAAGGAAATGGGATGGAGGGAAGTCTAGCTTTTCTGTTGTGTAAATTGAGGCAAAGGTTTCAAATTATTTATAATCTTACATCATCCCAAGCAATTGGAGGTACTTTTTTACCTTTACCTTTTTACCTTTGCGACACTAAAGCATTGGTATCAGCACACATTACCTGTTCAGTGCATGTGAAAATATTTGATTACGAATATGATTCTGAAATTTGTACTGAGATAACTAAATTCAGGTTGCACTGACAACAGGACTGCTACAAGCTGCAGTGCTGGTATACTGAGAACAAGAAACCTTTTGGCCCGTGAATCATGTCTGCAAGATGATTCTGTGTACAGCTTGCAATCTTATTTGGGGGATGTCTGGGAGGCTTCTTTACGTTATAATTTCTTTTGTTTCTTGTGTGTGGGCCATTCACTTAAGGGTAGGTGATGATCTCTGTGGGTCCCTTCCAACTCAGAATATTCTGTGATTGTTTTCCCTGCTGTTCCAAAATGTTATCTCACATTACTCCATTAGGCAGTAACAGTATCCCCTGAACCCATTCTCTCTATCTGTGAATTGTTTCTTCTAACAATGCTCAGCCCTTCTCCCATTCAACTGACCCTGGCAATGAGGAGTCAAGCCAGGCTCTAGCAGGGGCCCAAGATGTAGAAAGCTGTTGTTGCAGAAATGAACAAGATAATTAAACATAAGTACAGTTAAGAAGGTTATGAATCACTCGTAATTTGTTGTTGTTTTGGTTGTTGTTTTCTTTTTTAACTCAAAGCACTTACTTATGGAGCATATCCTTCTGTTTCAGAATTTTGTAGACTTCGGCTGAGGTCTGAGGACCTTGCAGCTTTTGTCCATTCAGCATCTCTTTTTCCAGCTCCTCAATGGACTAGGAGAGAGAAGACTGATTACTTGGGTCAGAGGGGATACTGCTGTGATACCAGCAGTTACCAAGAAGGTAAACAATTAATGATGCTTTTGTAAAACACAGAAGGACTTCTTCGTGCATTAGTGTAAAATATTTTAAAATCCTCCTTACTTTTCCTGTGCGAGCAAAGGCTTCTGCTACTTTTCTGTTGCGTCCACCATAGCAGGTGGTGATGAGATCAGCAACCCCACAGCTTTCCAAAAAGGTGGCTATTGACACTGGTCCCTTGCAGAACATCTTGGCAAAGGCCACCATCTCCATGAGGCCCAGGCGTATCACTGCTGCCTTGGTGTTGTCACCGAAACTCAGTCCATCGCAGAACCCCGCGCCCACCGCCACGATGTTCTAAAAATGGACCAGTGCAAAATGCAGGGGAGGGAAGGAAACAGTCAGCCAAGGTGTGCAGCTTATCAGCATGCACTGAGCTCCAAGGAAGCCCCACAACTCTGTCTTCATCAGAACCAAGGTCAATTTCCAATGGCCATGAGTTTATCTTATGGAGAAACACATCAGATCATGCTGAGCAAAAGTCACTGGACTTTTAGAAGATTTTTATTAAGTATCTACTCTCACTCCTATGGGCAAAAACCAAAGCAGTGTTTTATACACTAATACTGCAATCACATAGCATGTATGCAATTAGTGTTTTGCTTTCCTGCTAGTTCCAAGTTGGATCTCACTGACCTTTCTGTTTAACTATTTCTAATATACCACACGGAGTCATGCCTTTCTAGGTTTTCTTTGTGGTCTCTGATCTGAGCAGGCATGGATTCTATGAAGATGCTGCAGTAGATCAAATTTTGGGCTTACCTACAAATATCAGTAGAACTGCCCTTGTCTGCAGCTGTAAACAAATCTCTCAGGATGCTAAACATCTTCACAAGTCCTCACCATTGTTCAGCTTGCTTCCCTTCCCACCTTCCAATCCCCAGCTCCTAAATAAGTCCCTAAATAAATGTAGTTCAGTGTATATGAGTAATATGGCACTTAGTGCTACCATTGGCCTGTTTGCTCCAGACATGTATGTACCCTAGTGCACATGTTAAATTTGTTATCAGCAGAGGCAAAACCAAAGCAATTATTTCAAGAAGTGAAATGATTTATCACAAAACAGTAAAAAACTCTCCCCCAACTGTTCCTGCCCCCAGTTCTGCTCTGTGGCCAAAAGCAAAATCTGCAGTGTTTGGTTTTATATGTCAAAAAATTTTATTTTGGTATGCCAAGTTAAACAGGACCAATTCTTTCCTCATCAGTCATCCACCTCCTCCATGGAAAAGTGAATTACTGAAGTATAAATTACTAAATGTATAAAGAAGTGAAAAGGATCACACGCTGAAGTCACTTTCAATTAATATAAAAGCAAACTCTCAATATCACACTATTGTCTCCTCATTGGAAATTTGGTGACTCTGGTGTCATTTCTGATCCCACCTGGGATGTCCATGTGGACATTGCTGGATGTCACACAGGCATGCTGCCATCACAGAGCATCACTTTTGATGTGAATTTTCTAGCAGGTTAGTACTTAAACCATGGACATAATTATAAGTGGAGCTACTCTATGTAGTAAGAGTCTTTGTTCCGTGTGGTCACAACATGCAGACAACAAAACACAGTGGACTAAACTCTCCTCCCAAAACAGATGTGCCTCTGGTAAAATAAAAATAGAAGTATTATAAAATGCTTTGCCTGCAGCTGCATTTTAAATAAATTTCCCCTTTTTGGGGGAATTTATTTCCCAGGTTGGAAAATTTATTTCCCAGGTTTCTTTTCCAGGTTGGAAAACTGGCTCATGAATGATGCATCTTGTCTGCACTCATTCTCTCTCATGGTGACAGGACTCAAATTAGACCCCGTGGCTTACAGAAGACTCAGGTGAGGTTAGAATTTGGTTCTAATCAAACATATTGGCTTGAAAACACTCACTTTTAAGGCTCCACAAAGCTCCACTGTATCGGAGTCAAGCACCACAGTTATCCTGAAATTGGGGGTCTGCATTAATTCTTTAAAGATTTCCCCTTGAGTTTCGTTTTTGCATCCTGTGGGAAAGAAGGATGAAAGAGCACTTTTATAATGTTTCAGCGTGCACACAGTTCATCTGGAATAAGGTTCTAGGGACTACTTCAGCTTTTGTGATCCCAGTCCCAAGGTGTTGCTAAACCAGAGATTTGTGCAACAGCAGTTTCTGCTGCTGGATGCCAGCGTTAAGTGTAGGCAACTCCAGGGCATTGATCAATATTGCTTAATGACACTTTAAAGAGATCAAAGGTAGATACCCCTTAATGAATCTTTCTGCCTGAGAATGCTTGTACAACCACAGACCTTACAAAAGACATTATTTACAAACTGTTTCCTGCAGGACAATGGTATAATTTCTGCTTTGAAAATGTAAACCTGTGTCACTGCTAAGTACTACCATGGGACACAAATTACTATTGCCCAGTTACAGGGGTAATGGTCCCAGTTGCAGGGGGATGCACAGTTGATGAAATTGAAGGTTGGCACTGCTAAAACCTTTTTTCTACCAACTCTAGAGAGGGCATGTATCATGTTGTTACAGTGCTCAGCCAAGGACAGCCCTTAGTGCTAAAGGAACTGAGGTTTGCCTTGACCCAGAGAGCCCATGGCCAGCTGGGCAAAGACCTTGCAATGGAGTTGCACTTGAGTTTTGTACAAGGTAGCTTGGATTCTTCAGGGTGAGCTCAGCTGTGAGTTTTACTAGCCTGGGGCACCACACTCTGGTAGCTGGGAGGTTTCTCACCATCTCATGAGAAACTTTAGGTTTGCTTCTTGTTCTTCACAGTACCAGTTCTCTTTGAGGTGGCTGTTTCTGGACTGCATGGCTTTCAATGGGGACAAAAATAAGGGGCAAAGCTCTTTGCACAATCATCACATCATGGCTTCAAACCAGGCCGGGAGAAGTTAAACTCCCCCCCAAGAGAATTAATATAACTCAACTCTCCTAATCATGTCTAGTCCTATTTGTACCTAGGTGCTCTTTCAGTAACAAATGCCCAGCTGGTATAGTTGCACCATTACTATAATATTTGCAAGGCAAAAGAACACGATTGCAACACGATTTATTTTTCTTTTGCATTTCCTAGCTATGGAAGGATGTAACTTTAATTTTGACTGGCTTTAAAAATCTCTGAGTTTTAAAAACTACTGGATGAACTTTGCAAATCAGGTCAGACCCAGTCCTGGGAGGATCTGAGGCCGTGTCTTGGCAAGCAGTCCAAGTGGGAGAGAGGAACAGAATGTTACTGGGTTTTCTTTTCCAAACAAAGAAATTTTAAGATGAAGAAATACACCTCTGGGAGTGTGAGCACATAGGAGCTTCTGATTACACTTCTTTATCTAGACTGTATTGTGTGTCAGCTGCTGATGTATTCCATGTTGAGCTCTACAGACATAAAAGGTGGCTCTTGCCAACTCCTACAGAAACAGGATTAAGCTGTGATATTTTCAGTGGATTAAATTAACTCTCAGCACTGAAACCCACTGTCAGTTTGAATCTGATTCTTATAGCACCAAATTCTCTGGAAATAATCCTGGCTCCTTGAAGGAGCTCAGCAGGCACTGCTCCACTCGGGGACCACCTGGCACCAATCACATCCCTCTGCTTCTTCCAGAGGTTATCCTGCCACAGGTGACTTTAAACCCCAGCTCTAATTGGCTCTTTGCAATAGTTACCAATGGTGGTTTCACAGAACTTCTCATCAGCCACTTCTTTGGCTATGTTGGCCCCCATCAGCACACTGATCTCTATTTTCAGCTGCTCTCGAATGAGGTCAGAAATGAGCTTCAGGCCATCAGGACCCTCATCAATCCCCTGAAAAGAAGATAGTTAAAGCCAGAGTATTAGAATAGGAAAATGATAGCAGCAGAGCACTGGTAAAGCAGAAGGCATTCTATTGCCTGCAGCTCTCTGGTTTTAATTGAAAAAAAGGGTCTTAAAATCACTAGTGTTAGCCATTATTACAAATGCTCTGGGTTTGTACTTTGGTAACTGCAAATTCAAGGCAAGCTCAGGGAGAACGGGTGACAGTCAAGGTAATCCTGCAAGAGGCCTCACATCAAGTGCTGCTGTCCTGAGGCTTGCTTTCTTTGATGTTGTGTTTTTCCTTTCAGTTAAATTTCTGTAGTACAGGAAACGACATTTAAAACGAAGTCTATAAGAAATGGATTTTTTTTTGCAAGATATAAGCATTAATCAAAGTGCTTTTTGCGTGTTAAGGAGTATACTGAACTGTCTTGGGTTTTTTAAGCTAAATTTACAGAAATTTCCTTCCTCTCTTCTCCTCACTGCTGCTTATGAGATAAATTCTATAGAGTGGAAGAGCTGGTATTGAAGTCCAAAAACTTGAATGACATTTCTTTCATTACAATTTAAAGTGGGATATTTCCTGTAATGCAATCAAACGAAGAAGTGGTAAGACCACATTCCTATGCTTCGCCTCTGGCTTTTAGTTTGACATTCTCTTAAAATATTAATTCCTTTAAAGATTGCAATAATCTGCTACCTCTCTAACCTAAAAAAGTGATTTCTCTGTTCATGCCAGATTGAAATTGCTTCAGTTTTGCAAAATCATTAGTGTTATTATGCCATTTTAATGCTGCCAAGAACAGCTTTAGCATGTACTTGGAAGAGGCACTTTGACTCGGAGTTCTCAGTTAGGAGTTAACTGAGGCTATAGTCTCTGAGTATTTTTTCTGGCAGCAGTGCCAGCTTTATGCATCCCTTCCTCTGCCCATTTTCACCTCCATCCTGGTCCAAGTGGGAGCTGATCCAGGCTAAACATGACTGGCAAAACCAGATACTCTTAGCCTCGATAGGTTGCCCCATCCTTCCCTCTCCACAGCCACGAGAGCAGCGGGGGCTGGCAGAGCTGGGCAAGATTTAACTCTTGCAGAAAGAAATGCTCATGTTTATGCAAAGCACGCAGCTGGGGGCTGCAGCTTCTGCCCTTAAGTTGGAGCTGTTTATTTACTCCATATTGACTGGGTACCGTAGAGACAACAACTTACCTTGATCAGGGAAATCCCAAACGTCCCAGGTTTTATCTGTCCTGCAATCTGCCCACAGATTTGTCCAATAAATTGATGTGGCAGAACAAACACTAAAATATCTGCCCCGTTTGCTGCTTCAGCCACGTCTGGTACAGCCACCTGGGACAAGAGTGACAAAGAAAATGAGCCCCAGGTAGGAATCCTCAGTCCTTGCAAGACAACATCATGCCAAAGCCATGGCAGATGCAGTGCAAATGTCCTTAATTTTAACTGGCCCTGTGGCATAGCTGCCAGCTCTCCACACAAGCAGCTACAGGATCTCTTCTGAAATATCCAAAGCAGCTGAACTGTTTGGGGGTTGGACTTTTTATATTTTTTAAAATAATTTAACCCTGTGTGGATAATCTGGAAAAGATTATATACTTCATAAATTTGTGGTGTGCTGGGAAGCCCCTTTGCTAGTTCAGCTTCTTGATCGGGTTCCTGAAGATGGCTCACCAACCCCATATGATTCTTCTGGAATGAGTGGAAGTACTGGGGAGCACATGAGAAAAATGGGGTGGCGGGACAGAGGCTCTTCTAGAAGTCTTTAGTTTCCATAGGTAACCAGCTGAGTTACTGAGGGATAAACTGTATCAAAAGACAGAGTTTATCATCACCTTGGGTGTGTGTCTTTGTTTTAAATATACAGTAATTTTCTCAAGAGTTACAAAAACCTATACAACATGCTTAAAAACTACCTAGCTGTATCTTCCTCTAGATGTTGGTGTTACTGAGAACAAGAATTCAAGCCAGGCTACAGAGGCAGCAGCAGGTGAATTTGAGCCTGCTAGAAGCAGTTTACAATAGGAGCTAACAGCACTCTTGGATGCAGCCTTGGAGCATGCAGCCTTAGCAAGTGGGACTCCCAGCAAGAAAACCAGAGCTGCTGCCAGCCAGGCTGCTTCTCTGGGAAAACAGTGAGGTGGGAGAAGGGCAGAGGCTGGCAGCACTGCACAGGCTGTGCTCCTGTCTCTCCAAACTGCTGCAGAGCAATGCAAGGAAAAGCTCAGCTTGTTTGGTTTTTTTTTCCCTCAGTTGGAGATGATCTGAGGGTCCCTCTACTGCAACCAAATGATTTTTGCTGGTGAAGCCTCAGGCTTTGCTCTAAACAGGGTGAGACTGGCCTCAAGGGACAATGACAATATCTGCTAGAGGGTTGTAAAAATAACAGTGACAAGTCAGTAGTAACCCAGGAGAACTGTGTGCCAAGTTCAAACACTGGGAGTGCAAATATGCAATCACAGCACAAAATGGAATACTAAATATAACCACTCCCCAAGCAAGGAGACCCACCACATGCAGCATTTTAATTTCCCTTTACAACTGCAACTGTTCCAAAAATGTGGCACTACTCACAAAGCAGCAGCGTTTGGCAAAATATTGAACAGCCAAACCCCCTCGCCTCACTTGCTTTGGTAGCAAGTAAATTATCTAAGGTGATTAATTTAAGTAAAGATGTGTAACTTGGTATTTCAAATGTCCATGAAAAGAAATACCTTTTTTTTTTTAAATGGAATTTAGAACTTTATTAACTACAGCTGTCCTGAAATCACCCATGAGCTGATAGCTCATTATTCACCTCCTTGTAAGCCACAGCTCTGCTTTTGATTTTTTTTTTTTTTTCCCTGAGGAAAGGAGAACAGTAGCTTTGCCTCTTTTTCCAGAAGATGCTGTGGGTTTGAAATATCTCAGCTCTGTGTAGACAGATCTCTGCCTGCCATTTCTAGAGTTGTGCTGATCTCTGCCAGGGAGGAGGATGGTGTGATACCAGCACAGACACAGTTGGCGTTTGAAGTTGCACATGACACACAAGACAAGCAGAAATCACAGAACTGAATTATATTCCAGGGAGTTATAATGGAGTGAGTTAGGTCGCAAACCAGAACAAAACAGTGAATTGCTTCCTATTGTTTTTTTTCAGACATTGCCTCCCTTATTAAAAAAAAAAAAAAGTAAAAAAATTCAGTTATTTTATATTTTTTTTCAACTTACCACATTGTGGGGTATCTTATACCCAGGCAGGTATTTAACATTTTCATGTTCCTGGTTGATGATTTCTGAGAGTTTTCTTCCATTAATGATCTCTTCAAATACCCACATCTTGACAGTGGGATCAAATCTGTTTGACTTCTGGACATTTTTGCCAATGATTCTTGCTATGGCTGATCCCCTTTAAAATAAAATAAAAGGGGAAAAGTACTTTTATTGTGAATTGGAAACACTAGTTACTTTAAACATCATAAGTCATAAAAAGCCTGTGCTATAAAGCTGTCTAGGTGCTTGCAACATTTATCAGAAAGCTTTATCCCCCCCCATCAAGAGCCCCTCAAGTTTAAGAACAGAGGAAGTAGAACAGGGGAAAAATATAACAGCAATAATGGAACTGAAGTAGTTTCAAAGGTTATAGAGCAGGAATGTGATGTACCATCAATAACACTAAAAATACATTATCTGAGATTAAAATCTCTTATGGTCCTCAAATAATTCTGGTTTTTATCAAGATCAATAAATGTAAAATAATCCAGGTGGTAAATAAGTGCTGAGCAACCTTGCTGTGACAGCCTTTGTGCATCTCATGTAAAATAGATGCATCCCACTTTCCTATCCATAACCAAACAGTTACAATAAGGATTTACATAAGAGCTAAATGCTCAGAAAGAAAACCCAAACAACCCTTCAATCTGGTGGTTTCTCTTTACTTATTGTTCTAATTATCACTGTAACAGGGCCTGTAATACTTGCAGCCTGAGGATATTTTAACCATCCAGTTTACTCATCTTGAGTCATGCTGAGTATTTTTAATTTCAGGTCAGACAATAATTTTATTCCCCCATCATCACTGCAGCCTTGCAAATGCTCACATGGCAAGGAAGAATTAGAAACCTCACAGAAAATATTGGAAGTATTGTTTAATAAACTTAAAATTATTAGGGGAAGAGGGGTGATTATTTTTACTGCTCTCTTCCTTCTCTCCATTTTAATGCTACTTTAATCTCTCAGGTATTGGCCACTTTATTAACACGAGTGAAAGAGAAGCTCCAGTTGCAGCACTCTTTTCCTCTGGCCCACTTGTAACAAGGAGCATGAATAGGATTTAGCTGTGGTGTGTGTTCTGGAACTGATAAAGTTCTTGAGGATATCAAAGTCCAGGTAGGTCTATGCTGTTAATGATTCAAAGGGAAACTGCATTGTAACTGACCCTCCTAGGTTCACCCATATATTTCATGTAACAGGTTTGCATAAGGTTAAATTGCTTAATAACTAATAAGGTCTTATTAATAGGTAATTAAGGTCTTAATCTTTAATGATAAAGAAATCCTTCTGAGATCACATTTCACTTCACTCAGTGTTGATTATATGCTATATCCTGAGCCGTTGTAGTGCTTTTTTATTTAGTTATTTAGTTTGGGGCTTTTTGGTTGGTTTGTAGTTTTTGTTTTGGGGGCTCGTTTTATTGTTTAAGGGATGATTTGGTTTGGTCCTTTACAATATTTAAAGTGTTTTAAGGGTGAACCTTTTCTGTAAGAGTTCTGCTGTTTTGAAAGAAAGGCATGCACTTATATCATACTATTTATAAAATTTCATACTATTTATAAAATTGCTTATATCCTGATTCTCTTGCCCTGCTATCAACAGAGGGCACGTTCAGAGCTTGAGCTGAGGATGAATTTTTGCTCCACACAAGAAACATGTTTTAACAAGAAAAAGGTTTGGGGTTTTTATAAACTTGAGATATAAATTCATTGTCCAGGTTGTCCAGCACAACCTGGATGATGAACTTACTACATCAATCCTACCCATAAAAATAATTTTTTTAGCTAAGTACCAAGAACATACAATTTTCTGTTGAAAGATGCAGACCCTGGCTCTAATCCCTGAAATCCTGAATGGGACTTGGAACTCTCAGTAGATGAACACAAACCCTCCTGCACCTACTGGCAACCACAAAATGCAGTGCAGCACTTGCTTTGCTCAACCATATCACTCATGAGCCTCCTGGCAGTGTTGACTTAGCAAGTCCCCGTGACCTGCTGAACTTCTGCAGCTGACATGAGCTTTTGCAACATTGCTGTGTCACGTGTCAGCCACGATTCTGAGCTACAGGAAAGCCTCAAGAGCACGGATCTGAACTGCTGGCCAAATATTTATGAGGAACATAAGGAAAAAAAAAATGTTTGCCAAAGGTAAATGTATTTCTCTGTAGCACTAAAACAACTTGTTCTGCCACCAAGGCTATGAATAAATGTTAGTCATACCTCAGAGCACAATGTTTCTGTCCTCCCTGAGGATTTAGAGTTGTGGTATCTGGTAGAAGCAAGAGATTGGCCTGGGCAGACAGGCAGAATGGGTAAGTAGATGGTATTGAATGGGCTGGGGTGTCAGTATCTCTGCAGTATAGCTCCTTTCAAGTTTGTAGGTACATGAGGAAAGACAGAGAACTTCCTCAAGTACAGATCTGAATACAACTAAGTCACTTCAAATGATGTCTTGTGGGAAGGCAGCCTGGAAAAAGCAGAGGATCCCTGTTTGAGGATGCAGCAAGAGAATGATGAACTTTGTACCTGTGGGCTGACCAAAGGTAAAAAAAGTTGCCTTCCAAACATGCAGTCATGGCTGTTGAGGGCATGGAAGAGACAATGAGCTGCCTGCACAGGCAAGTGAGGAGAGAGAAAGTGGCAGAGAAAGGCATGCCTTCCCTGAAAAAACATGTGAAAGCAGCAGTTGAAAAGGAAACAAGTGATGGGGCTAGAGAAAGCCAGAAGTGTGACAATGAGGTCCAGAAGACTTGGCTGTGCAGTTCCATGTGAAAGGCTGTGAGATGTCATGCACAAAGAGAATGCATTGCAGGCAGGGGACTGTTTTTACAAGGCAGGAAGGCAGAGAGCTGTGCTTTAACTCTGCTCTGTTAAAGCAGCTCACAAGCAACCACTCCCTCACTTACTGACTCTTCTGGCATTACTTCCACCTAGCTGTCAGATATTTTTAAAATCTTAAGGAGCTTGCTCTCCTTGTACAAAAACAATCAGCAGAACCTGGAGGCTAGGTTTGCTAATCCCAAATGCATGCACATGCATGTTGGTCTGTTTGTTTGTGCTCAGTGTACAGAAAGCATAAGAAAAGTAAGATGCTAAGTCCTATGAGATGGATTTACTGATCTTACTGGTATCTGTCAGACTCAAGGAGCTCTGGAGACCCGCGCTTTTGTCCGGGTTGGAAAGGACCAAGCGGTAGCAAACATCTCCTTAAGAATGAGGATAAATGGGAGACATGAACACCAAGCTGTGTCCGCACCAAGGTGCAAAAGGACATGCTGAGGAGGATGGAAGTGAAAGGTGCCAATACCTCGTGGCTTTAATTGAAGCCTGTGCCCCGGTTCCTTCAGAGGAACACAAACAGCATCACCACCCTTCACACTGCTGAATGCTTCAGTTTGAACTGCCGGGGCCCTGCAGCAGGCACACACAGTGACAGCTGCAGCTCCGGGCCTCTCCGGATTCTGTCGCCCGGCTTGAAGCGGCTCACACACCTGGGGTGATGCGGGAGCCTCATGCTTTTCCAGTTCTCACTGACTGCATCTCTCGGGACCTGCCCAGGAGCCCAGAACCGCGGCAGGACGGGGCCGGGGTCGCGGTTTCAGGACCATGGAGACGCTCCTCGCCCCCGGCCCCGCCGCTCCCCGTACCGCACCTGTTGCGAAGACCCCGCCCGCCGAGGCGGGAGGGAAAACCGAGGAAAGAACGGGGGAAGGAGGAGGAAAAGGGAAAAAACACGAGAAGCAAAAAAAGGGAGGAGGACAAAGGAAAAGCCCCCCCGCGCTGCGGCACTCACCAGTTTCCCGAGCCGACGATGCAGACGCGGAGCGGCGACATCCTGCGGGCTGCGTCCCGCCCGCGGGGCTCGGCTCGGCTCGGCTCGGCTCGGCGGGCTCGCTCCCTCCCGGCCGCCAGCACCGCCCCCGGCACCGGCCCGGCCCCCGGCGCTGCGGGAGGGACGGGCGTGAGCGGGCGGCGGCCCCGGGGCAGCGCCGGCTCCTCCCCGGCCCCGCCTGCGGCCCCGGCGGATGCTCTGCCCGGGTCGGTCGGCGACCGAGGACTGCCCTGCGAGCCTCGGCTGGGAACGGGGGGATTCAGTGCTCTGGAAGGGGGAATGGGGAAAATGGTGCGTTCCCCGAAATGTAGGGAGGTAGGGACTCGTGGGGAAAGCGGGAAGCCCTGCGCTTCTCGTGGGGCGGGACCTTCCTGCCCACCGGCAGCCGCGAGGGTTTCGGTAGGGCGGGTAGCGTGGCAGTGTCTGTGGCAGAGGGACAGCTGGGCTCTTCGGGACAGTGAGAGACGTCTCAAGGTCCCACCTGCCCTGCTTCACAAAGAGTGATGGTTTAAATCCTTCAGTCACATTATGAACACACCAAGAAAAGGACACGAGTATTATAGTAGAGCCTAATTCAGCTGATAAACCCTGAACTATATCACAGCTCTTAATATGGGACATCGAATACAAGTTGTCTGCAGGGAAGAACAAAAAGAAGTGTTGGTCCTTTTCTCCTACATTGTTTAATCATGCATAGCACCCTACAAATGACCGCATTTTACCTCTCAGCCCTCTCATCTAGCACACCCTGTCTCCTCTTGAAAGCATCCTTCCCTCATTTTTGAGCCAAAGGACTGCATTTGCCGCCTCTCCTGTGCTCTGGCTCTCCTGCTTCCCCTCATCCTGCTGTGTCAGGCTTCCTGTCTCTGCCGGGGGGCTGTAGGATCAGCAGTGACCACATCTGCTGCCCTCACCCCAGAGTTTGGCTCAGTGGGCTCCTGGCTCGGTGGGATGTGGACACCTGACCCTGTGATTCATGGAGGGAGGCTGGCTGCCAGCACTGGAGGAGCCTGGGGGTGTTTCTGGAGGTACACATATGTTCATCTTGCCTGCTGTCAGCTCCGTTGGCTCAATAATTTGGTGCGTCCTGATAGTGATGACTGTTTGTGGACTTAACAAAAAAGACTAGGGAAAAATCCTGCAAAATAATATTTTGAGAAAATAGCCAGGACAGGCTGATGAAAAGGAAGGTGTAACTGGGACCGGGGCATGTGTGAAGCCTGATGGGGATTCTGCAAGAATATGCATTACCTGCAAGCAAAGTTTGAGTACAGCCAAGGCACAAGAGCCTTTCTCTGGTTCCAGGAACATTTGCAATATCCTGTTTGTTCACCATGATTTGCTTCTTCCTCTGTGTCCCCTCTTTCTCTCCTCCCTTTAACTCACCTTCCCCTTGAGAAGAAGATCTGAAGTGGAGGTGAAGAGTAGCCATCATCCTTCTTGTCCTGTTGCTCTGCTTGTTTCAAGCTCTTCTGTCCTGGTGAGTCCCCAGGCCCCAAGGAGGGGACACACTTACTGAAGCACAGGCTATACTCACTGAAGCACAGGCCTCTGCAAGTAACGCATGCCTCAGAATATGTCCCAGGTCTATAAAATACATAAGTGTTGCAAACTGTGTAGTGTTTTTTTTCTAAATTAATGTGGAAGCTTTTAATTACAAAGGAAAACTGTAACAGGTTGGTGGACTTTGGACTGATTTATGTGGCCTCCACATCACGATTACAATGCCCATTTAGTGGAAGCAAATAAACTGGCAGGGGACGAGCAGGCAGATGGATACAGCAGCACTTGTGAAGAGCAGGGGACACAGCCTGGGACTGTGAGTGCACACATTAGCTTATCCATCTGTGACACTAATTGGCTGTGGAAGTATATAATTTCTGCTGCTGCTGAACTCTCCTCTGGATTTGTGTGCTTACTGCTCCATGGAGATGGATAGGGAAGCATTCACTCCCTATGGATGGTATCGGGTGGCCTGCAGGCAGCTCTAGATGTCAGGTTTGGTTGTCAAGGCTGTCTCAGTGGCAGTGTTGTGTGAGGCCCTGAGAAATGTGTCCTTTGTTGGATTTCAGAGCCCCGGAGCCACAGAGCACACACTGGCGGGTGCTGACAGCTGTTGTTTTATCAAGCAATGGGAAGAATCTGTTCTTTCCCATGGAGGCTCCATGTTTGTTTTTCACATAAGCCCAGGAGCGCTAGCTCTGATGTGTGAGTCGTTGGGACAATAGCAGACATAAAAGCTCAGTCGCCATAAAGGGAGGCTAAAGACAACTCTCTCAAGGCCACCCCCACCCAATCTCTCACCTATCTTCCACACCTAATGCACGTGACTCAGAGATTACACAGCTCAACCCTTTTCCCCTGCAAACAGCAAGACCTCACCATCCGTGCAGGAAAGCCAGGGCAGCAACAGGAGGTTTTACTAAGCCAGGTGTGGCTCTTCCTATGGTGGCAATGCATCTTTGAAAGTCCCAAAGAAAGTGACTGAGAAATGCCAAACTCAGTGTCCCTCTTAAGACTGGTTAGAGGTTTTGCCCCCTCTTCTCCTACTGAGAAGCTATTTGAGACCATTGCTCCTCTCACAGTGACAGCCTTTCTTCCTGTTTCATATCCAACTTCTGTCCATCTGCTTGAGCATGAGTGCTGTCTATAAATGTGAATGATTCTTC
The DNA here is from genome assembly GCF_015832195.1 of Motacilla alba alba. Classification (NCBI taxonomy): domain Eukaryota; kingdom Metazoa; phylum Chordata; class Aves; order Passeriformes; family Motacillidae; genus Motacilla; species Motacilla alba. The sequence continues at coordinate 9,302,358 of NC_052022.1, forward strand.
TCCCCTGATGCTTATTTTCCGTCTCTGCCTGACTAAAACCTCAAGCGTATTTACAGAGAGGAATCAGATCCCATCCCAAATTCATTTTGCTGAGCTCAGCAAGATATGCTGTCTTAGCTGTTCTCTGATTATCTGGATGCCACTTCTTTGTACCTGTTCCAGGATGAATTCTGGCTTGCTGAACACCAATAACCTGAATGATGCCCAGAAATTTCAGCTGAATTTTACCCAGTGTTTTGTATTTATTTGTTTATTGTTCCTGAAAATACAGGGCTTGCTACATGTAGGACTCCATTTATCTTTCTAATAACTACACCACACACATGATTCTTTCTCTTCTGTTGTTCATAGTGGATAAATTCTAATTTAAGGCAGAAATGTTACCAATCTCTCAATACATGTCCCTGCATTATATGCTGTTACATTTGTTCCCATGTCTGTCATTAGGGCATGATAATTATGTATTTATTCCTTTATGATTTCCTCTCTATTGAAAATATAATATATAAATACATAATATTGTTGTTAGCAAATTTCATTACCTTACTCGTAATTTTTTGCATCAAGCTAACTAATGACATTACTTAGACTTACTGACTATTCCAGTCCTATAATTTTGCTCTCAGCCCCATCAGCAGTTTTCACTCCCAATTCTGTTCCTACATCATTTTATAGTATTTATGTTAATCTTCATCTTCCCAAGTTTAACTAATAATTATCTAGGTAATACCAAATCAAATGCTTTACCAAAGTCTAGGTTGATAAAATTTATTATTTTTCCTTTGTTCTGATATGCCATTATCTTATCAAAGAAAGACATTGAGCCAGTCTACATCTAATGTGCCTAACCTACGTTTTAACCCATTTTCTGCTTCCATTCATGTTATTACTCCTGGCTAAAATTTGCTCTAAAAAGCCCAAAGATGTCATTGGTGGAGATTAATCAGTATTCAGAAGTGAAGGATAAAGAGCCCTCAAGTTTTGTGGCTGTGTTACACAATAATTTCCATATCCATGCCCTTTAGCCTCTTAAGTGTGCTGCCTCTGCTCTCTGGGGTTAGTTACATTTTTTTCTTTATGGAGTCTGAAGCAATATCTTCCTTTAGCTTTTAGATATCTTCCCTGCTGCTATTGTGGCCAGTGCTTTCCTTCATTTCCTTTGCAACCATGCAGTAAACCCTTTAGTCCTTGTTTTCCTTCCCCAGGGAGGTCTAGTTTGTTTTGATTTTGAGTAATACCTTTAATTTTGGATGTTTGAATGACAGTTCTCTCTGCATTATCACTCCCTTCTCATTCTTTTGCTAGACTTTCCGCATATTCCTGAGATGTCCTGCACTGTCTGCATCACAGTTCACATCCTATGCAGGCATCTCGAGCTACTGGTAATATTCCGCCTTATTTTGTCTGATCTCTTTGGAGAGAAGTAAGATTCAAGGACCTCTTCCATCTTGTGACTACTTGAAAGCAAAGCAGAATGTGAATTTTGCACTCCCTGGGGTGATGATCAGATAGCATTGCTCCTCAGCATCTTAAGGAATGCAGTGCAGGCTTTAGAGTTTAGGGAAAGAGGAGCTGAAAACGGAAGTATGTTTTTATATTTTTCCAAGCCTTGTGGACTGATGTCAGCAAGACTTGCACATTCAGTTTTTTCACCTGTGAATCTATAGGTAGGTCTGGAGTTTAGAACAAGGGTTTCCAAAGTCAACCTTGGTATGTGAGAGGAGCCCATCTGTTGTGAGTGTCCAGAGAAACCTTCCCCTGGCTGAGGTCTGCAGACCATTAAAAACCTCCCACTTCAGCTCTAGCCAAAATGCAAGTGCAGTGCCTGACCTTCACCTTACCCTAGACAGCCTGGTGGACTGCATTGGCAGAATTACCGAGCATTATTATTGTTGTTGTTATTGTTGTTGTTGAGCATTATTATTATTGGCAGTTGGAATTACTAGGATATCATGGGCCTCTTCATTTTCCTCTGGAAAATTTTTGCACATAAGCTCTCCCTGAATTACATCCTAAACAGAAGATTTGCATGGTTTTAAATGCATATATAAGCACTAAATTAATATGCTTAATTACTTTTAATTATAGGTTGTAAATAATAGGCATTTATACTGAGGTAGCATATAATATCTCAAAATGACTCTTACAGGACATTAGGTACAAATAAACAATGTCAGTTTGCATCCCTAAAAGCTGACAGACCAAATTGCTTACAGTTTAACAGCTTCCACAAGCACTTCTTGCATGTGGAAGCTGTAAAACTTCTAAACTTCTTACTCACTCATGGCCTCTAGAAAGCAAATCAACAGTGAAGCTTTGACTCCACTCATTTCATTTAGTTGAATTTTCTGCTGCAGGTTCTGATCAGATTATATAGGAAGAACTTTTTTTTTCACACTTAAGTTAGCTCTCCAACAAAGTACTTAGCAGAAAATGAGACTGGATTTTAGCCATATAGAAATCTATGTAATTCCAAGCAATTTAAGGAATTCAAGCAGAACAGACTGAGAGGCCAATTGTAAACCATCTGTACTCTTCAGGGCTTTCTGTAATCCAACAGAGAAAGTTTTCAGGGCAAGAAATAGGACTATAGCAGAACTGAAAAATGCATTTGACAGAAGAGAAACAGTATTGGTAACTTAATTTTCCATAAAACAGATCTCAAACCCCTGACAACAGACCAACAAAGACTTTCCAGAATCCAAATATACCCACTCCCTAGGCAGCACAAGCTGCAACAAAAAGGAAGGATATAATCTGGAAATGAAGAAGTAAATCAGAATCAGCTAGAGCATGCAGGTAGGAGATCTGGTGATGAGAACAGCTCAGTATCAGATCCCTCAAACAGAGCTTAAATGGAAACACAGCAGTCAAATTATTGACTATGTAGGTTTGCCTACAAAAATTAACAAGTGCTTTGGCTTGGTTTCCAAACTGAACTTGTTAACATGATACACCTGGAAATGGCACTTGAGACTGGGATAACAAGCACCTAAACATGATAATGGAGATCTACAGTAGATGGAGAGATACACATGTTGCCATAGAAACCATGCAGGAAAAGTGTGTAGGAGTAAAGCATGGCACAGAAAAGCATCTGGGGGAGAGGGCTGATGACTGAAGAGCTAAACTTACTCAGCAGCTCTTAAGGTTAGATGACACATTAATAAAAACACAGTTCTTTTTCAGCATTTCGAAAATCACAGAGGAAAGGAGTCCTAACAGTGAGCTGCAGAGAAACTGAAGGCAGCATTGCCCTGTTGTGCCATAGCGTGGGGCAGAAAAAGTCTCTAGAGAAAGGCTGGAGATGGCCTTGAGATGAATGAGAGCTGGGAAGCCCCTCAACCAGAACCACAGCACATGACCCCCTGTGCCTGCTGAGCACACCCAGACCTAGGGGGTCATAAGGGCATGTGCATTCCTTGGACTTCTCTCCCAGCAGCAAGTCCATGGAGGGTGACCCAGCCCAGCTCACTCAGAATCTGCAAACTCTCCCCCCTGCACAGAACTTCTTGGGCGCTCCCACAGAGCTGCAGGGCTGACTCCTCTGTGATGGACTCACATGCGGATACATTCCTTGAAGAAACCAGGCCCTAATCAGACAAATGTGTATTTTTGAATTCCAGAATTCCCACACAAAGAGCTTGAGTAGGGGAATATCTGGAGGGAGGTCCTGCTGTACTCCAGGTTGGGGTGAGTGATGTGGCAGAAAAGATATCCTTGAGCTCAGGGAGAGGAGTCACCCAGGGGGTGTTGAGGCAAGGCAGAAGGCAAATCCTGCCATGGAGCAGAAGAACCAGACAGAGGTGACAGGGTCCAGCTGCTGCCCTTTGTGCTAGAGCAGCCTGCACTCAGCCACAGTGGCCTGTGAGGCAACACTCCGAGCTCCCTTCCTGCTCACAAGTTGGGGAGAAAAGGGCAGGGAGGCATCCCTGTGTGGCTTGAGCAAGCAGAGGGCTGGCACTTGGAAAAGACCCAGGACACACATCCAGCTGTCAGCAGCAGCTCCATCACATGGAAAGCCATGCATGCTGGGAAGTGATGCAAGGGCAGGAAAAGGGATTGAAACATGGGGCTCATCAATGGTGTGGCTGTGGAAATGTCTCAAAGTCTGATTGTAACACGGTTATCTCCTGCTGCTGAGCTGCATCTCTAGGACAAGCTTTAGTCTGTGTGGGGAGCTGGAAGTCCTCCAGGACAGTGTAAGTGCTTTGAGGGTTCCAGGTGGCGGGGGTGGGTGTTGGGCAGAACCAGCAGCTGTTGGGGTCTGAATGTGAGCGTGCTGATTGCAGTTTGCTGGCGTGGAGCAGGATGGGGTGGCGTGGGCATCGCTCTTGTGTGGTGGCTGCAGAGCAGCGTTCCTTCTGACACTTCTGCAGCTCCACAGCTGCAGGGCAGCATTCCTTCTGACACTTCTGCAGCTCCACGGCTGCATGATGAGGATGACAGCTCCAAGCTGTGGCAAGATGCTCGGCATACAGAAGGATTAAAGAAAAATTACACAGGCAGCAACTCCGAAGAAGCCTCTCCAGAGGCAGATGTGAGGTCCTTCAGTCCTGTTCTTCACTGAGTTCTCAGGGCACAGTCTTTTCTTTAGAGGGTGTCTCTAGAGGGTGTCCCTCTTTCTTTAGAGGGTGTTTCTTTAGAAGGGAAGCTACTGGGATTACACTCCCAGCTTCCAGCCACACCGAGCCTTTGCTGCCCCCATTTCCATTTCCGCGTCAGGATTGCGTAGGGTTGAGGTAATGCTGGACCCTGGAGCATGACTCAGTGCAAAGTCACACTGTGTGCTGCTCAAAATGAAGCCAAATGTGAGTATGAAGAATGTGAGTGGGTTGTGGGCAAGGATGGAAGCTTTGTAAGCAACGTACGCTGCTGACATGCGTGAGTGCGCTGCTTTCAGCTGGACCTGAATTACAGCAGGATATGACACATAGGAACTGATAGAGAAGAGCAAGGAAATTTGGGGATGACTGACAGTGATTGAAAAAGATTTTGACTCCTTAAGACTACAGAAGATCTGATTAGTAACTGTTCAAAGCAGGAACCAGTGCTTCATACATGTTAAATAGCAAAACCAGAGAGCCAGGGACTCAGTCATGCCTCTAAAGCTCCAAAATTAAGACTTTATGTCAGAATATATTCACAGTGTGAAGTACTCTGGTGGGTGAAATAGTTTGTGCTGCATGTACCTCACAAGCCATTTTCACCTACAGTCAGGAGAATACAGCCATGTGCTCAATGTGTTGAAGGAGAAAGGCTAAACAGCCTTTTAAACTAAATTTCATTTCTTGTTCTTATGTCATGGAATCTACAGTTTTAGGAGGTAGGTATCGTTTATACTTAGCAAGAATAGGAAGTTCTTTTGTGTTTATCATCCTGAAGAGACCAGAAACATTGTTTCCCAGGCCAGTTATACAGTATCAGTTACCTTGAGAAAGCATTTAACCTCAAGAACAATTGCACGATTAAAAAGTGCAGATATGAAGCTCCATCAGTGACGTTATTTTTCTGTTGTTTTCTCATTGCCTGGCAGCTTCTTCAGTTCAGTAATGATTATGAAAAGTTGCACTTCTCATGCAGTAAAGGCAGGCTGCACTTCTGGCTTTCCTTTCCAGGACTGATGCCATTCCCCCGCATGCCTGTAGAGGATGTAGTTCCCTTAGCAGACTGGAGCAGTAATAGTTTTGTCTTCTGTGACCCAGCTACCAGAGTCAGATCCGGATTTAAGACTGCTAAACTTGGTCTCATCATAAGATACTAACACAGGAAAAAAATCCTGAATTAGACCAACAAGAGAGTGATAAAAAACTTGTATCATTTTATATATATTTTTTTTTTTAATGTACACTTTTATTTCAAGCTTGCAGGTGATGAAAACTATGCTGAAATTCAGAGCTTTTACTCTTTGAACCTTGCTGCTCTGAAGACACAATACTCATCTGAAGGAATGCTGAGCATGTTAAGTGGCTTTAAACTGAAAGAGAATAAGTTTAAATTTGATATTAGAAGTAAGTTCTTGACTGAGAGAGTAGTGAGGCACTGGCACAGGTTGCTCAGAGAAGCTGTGGATGCCCCATCCCTGAAAGTGTCCAAGGTCAGGTTGGAGCAACCTGATCTAATGGAAAGTGTCCCTGCCCGTGGCAGTGGGGTGGAATAAGATATCTTTAAGGTTGCTTCTAACCCAGACCATTCTATGATTCTATATATAGCCAGACTATAAACTTTGAAAGAAATAAACAAGAGTTGTTTTAGTGTGGATCAGATCCTGGGCAGTTTCCTGAAATTAACAGAATGTTTAGTTGTGGGAAATTTGCTTGAGCTATGATAAAATGCAACCTACTTCAGCTGGTAACCATATTTGGGCCTTCAAGGACTCAATTTGAAAAATGTCAATAAACATTTGCTATCCTATTCATGTGCTCCTCCTCCAGATCTGCAGCTCTTCCTCATCTCCTCCTCCAGACCCAGGAATCCTGGGCAGGCAGGGCACATCTGTGGAGCCCCAGGACTCACCTCTGCTGCTCTCCCAAGGGCCAGGGCGGGATCTGGGTCATTTTGAGCCACTAAATTGTAGCAGGGGAAGGAGACTGAGAGGAGTGAATTGAGCACAAGTTATAATTAGTAACATTCTAAACTAAAGAGAAAAGGCAGATTGCACTGGGCAAGCCCTTAGCAAACGTGGTGTAGCTGTCAGCATTTCTGTGCTATTCAGCATTTTGTCAATGCCATCTTACGAGAGCCTCTGGTACTGCACATGCAGCACCTTTTGGAAGACAAAAAAGCAAAGGCATAGGGGAAGCAAACCTGAGCTTACCATGCTCAGGGACCAAATACTGAGGGGCCGCAGAAATGTGCACTAAGGATTGCTGGCCTGTCTGGGGTGTTGGAAACGTTCTGGGTGGAGGAACATCGTACTGACCACCTGCGATGGTTACAAAGGCCAGGCACGGATGAAGCTGTGTCTCTGGTTGTCCTTGAGCAGGGGGGAAATAAAACACACAAGTGGGACTCTTGCCTGTGTTGCTTTTGTTTCAAATTTTCCCAGGAAAATTTCAGGGTTATAGGCATATATTATGATACCGTGCAATTATATATCTTCAATTAAAGTTTCAAGGGATTGGCAGAGCAGGAACCAATGTGTTTGAAGGGCAACAGGAGTGCAGTTCTGGCCAAAATTTTCTTTTTTTTTTTTTTTTTTTTTTTTGCCTGCAGTGACAAACATGCTCCTAAAAAGGTAGAAGTGGTGAATTTTATGTCTGTGCACTGGTAGTATCTCCTGTCACTCTAAGAGAGATTCTAGGCATACATGCAACGGGCAGTCCACACTGATCTGCTGGAGGAGACTGTGTGTGTGCTTGGCAGGGAGGGAGGGATATATGGTAATTGAGAACCAAATTAAAGTTTATAAATATATTAAAGACACACAGTGCTCATAGTGTGCCGTCATCATTTGCTGGCCCAAGGCAAAAGTGTTTTGAATGTCACTGGGATAGTTGAAACATTCTGGTAGGAGGTAGGAAGGCCAGGGCAGCTTTCATGGGGTAAAAAGCTGCTACCAGAGGGGTGCTGTAAGTAAATAAACTATTTGTCTGAAAAATGTTCTCCTTTAAATTTTTGCTTCTATGTCTGATTCTCACATAGGGAATTTTTAGCATCTTTTGCAACACAGTTGTTTACAATACTGTAAGTGTAAAGTAGGAGCTGAAGAGCAGAGGAGGGAGTTTGGATGAGCTGAGGATTGGCCTCACTAACCACAGTCATGTCTGGTTCTGCCTTCCTCTTCTTCATGTGCAGATTAATTAAAGTCAGAATGAGGATCCTCTGCCCCTGATTTTAAAAAATAATGCAGCTGCAGTCAGTGAGGCTGTGATTGGCCAAAAGCCATGACTGGCCTGAAAGATTTCACAGAGCCAGACCAAGCTCTCCCACTTATATATGCTGGCATCCCATGAAAGAAAAACACAGTAATTGGAGGAAGAGCAGGAGGAAAAAAATGTGTTTCCTCTCGAGGCTGTGATGTGGCATTGCTCAGTGCATGAAGTGCTGGGTTTGACCCTGCTCTGTGGGTCTCAAGCAAGATCCCAGCTGTCACATCCCTTCTTGTGTATGGCACCGCTTGGGTCCCTCACTTCTCTCAGCCTGCCCTTATTTTGCAGGGAGAATTCCTGTAGCCCTTATGTGGGAAGATGACTGGAGGTAAGAAGATAACTGTATGGAAATTATAGAGGAAAATATGGTTGCTGCTCCCTGGATGGAATGTGGTAAGCATCCCTGACCTCCCGCACACAGTTCAAGGAGGACTAAACAGAGGGTGGAGGGGGCTGGAGACTGCAGCCAGGCTCTGGCAAAACCCTGGCAGAGGAGGGAACTCGGTAGTACTTTCTAGCTGATAATCCACACAGAAGCTGAAAACCAAGGGAGAAAAAGGAAGATATGCCACTGTTGAATCAGCATCCGTGATAAAATCACTCTCCTTGGACTGAAACATAACTCCATCGCTGGTACTATTGTGATACCCACCCAAAGGTATGAGCACCCCTCACTGAGATGCATGACTAAAGTCACTCGTGATCCACCTGAATGTGAAGAAATAATGTAAAAGTTATACAAGGTAGGACTATAAAGAAAAGAATATGGAAGCATGTAAGTTAAGGAATGGAGAGAAGTTAGGGAAGACTCCATTGTAACTTCTGGGATCAGTCAGTGGGTGAACCTGCCTTCTCCCCCTCAGGGGCGCCTATAGGGTAATAACCTATATGATTATCCGGACCTAACTTTTGTTAGCGATTAGAGCTTGTTAGTATGTTGCTTTTGATTCGTGTACTGCTTAGAGCACGTTTTTGCGGTCAGATACTATCACGGGCAATCCTCGACCCTTAACCCGCCACAATTTTATTGTCACTCCGTAACCTGTTACCGCCAGTCCTCCCAGAGCGCGGGCAGCGCAGTCAATGATTAACGCTTTGAGGAAATCTCAATTTGAGGAAATCTCCCCTTTTTCACGTCACACGCGACTTCCAGACGGTGCCGAAGGAGTGCGAGCGCTGCCCGCACTAAAGATGGCGGCGGCGCTGACCCGGAAGGGGCGGTGGGGCCGGGCCGGGTGAGGGAGCGGGAGGGCGGGATCGCCCATCGCGGCGCGGCCGTGCGGGAGCCCGGCCAGCCCAGCGCGGCCAGCCCGGCCCAGCCGAGCGGGGCGTGGGGGTGCCGGCGGCCGCCGCCATCGCAGCCCGCATGGGGCGGGCTCGCTCCGTGCGCCGGGGCCGGGGGCGCCGCTGAGGGGCGGCAGCCGCGGCGCCATGCAGGGCGCGGACCCGGCGGCGGCCATGAAGGGGCCGGAGGGCGAGGGCAGGACGGAGCCGCTGCCGGCGGCGGCGGGGCAGAGCGGCGGCGGCAGGAGCGGCGGCGGCCGCGGCGGCAACAAGGGCTGGCAGTACAGGTGGGCGTGATGCGCGGTGAGGGGTGGCGGGCCCAGAGCTGCCCCAGCGCGGGTGGGCGGCGAGGCTGCCCCGGCTGCGGCAGCGCTGGAACCCCCCGGCACCGCCGGGGTGCGGCACGGGGGACACGGCTCCCTCTGTCCCTGTGCCCACCATCCCTGGGGTGCCCGCGGGCGGGCGGCTCCCGTTCTCCATCCGCACGAAGCTGCCGGGGGATGATGTGCCTTTGCTCCTGCCTTTCAGATCCTCTTTTCCCCTCTCAGAACGTGGAGACCTGTTTAAAGTTGTTGGGGCCGCTTCACCCCTTTCCAGTCTTTCCAAAAAAAAAAAAAAAAAAAAAAAAAAAAAAAAAAAAGAAAGCCAAACTTTGTGCCTAGTTTAGATATTTTAAAAGAACTTAATGGCAGTCATTAATTTTTTTTTTATTGATGCTCTCTGTTAGTTGCTGGTAGCAAAACTGAGTGTGCACGGAGTTTCATAGTTTCATTCTTATCTAACTTGTTTTAAGAACAGCGTTCCTTAGCATAAATCGGGGTGATTACTCAGGTTCAGCAAGTCAGCAGAAAGGAGCAGAGAAAGCCGGAGAAGCTGAGCTCACGGCATTAGTTTGAATTATTTGCCTGTGTGTTTGGGAGACTTGAGGGTTTCCATATGCTTTTTTTCCTGCTGTGCTTTCTGTTTGAACACATTCCCACTCACACGCTGGTAGCGGGCTCTACAGCATCACTCGGGAGATTTCCCAATCCCTGCTCCCGGGTCTCTCCTCCTTGGCTGGAGTTCTGCCATGTTGCTGTTGAAAATGCTGCTGTTCTGTGAAGTTTGCACACTTCTCCTTCAAATGGAGACTCTCCAGAGCCGTCATCTGCCAGCCCAGATGGACTGGCTTGCTGTTTTCTCCTCTGGAGACCGCAGAGCTGGAGTGTGCTGCAGGCGGACGGAGGGACCGGGGCTGACCCTGGGACACGGGCACCTCGGACCGGGATGTGCAGGCACCGAGCGCCCTGGCGCTTTTAGTAGGGAGGAGGGAACAGCGCGGTCATCGCTGAGAATCTGGGTCATGAGCATTTTACTTTTGTGGTGACTAGTGCCGGAAAGAGAAGTGGTGATTTCAGGGTGAATGTTTCAGGCTGTTAAGTCGGGAAAGCTAGTTGTCAGATGTAGCTGTTGGCTGTTTTAGCCACTGTTTTTCCAGTTGCTTTTTAAACTCTGGGTTCAAGTAGAACTGAATTTTCTGATGAAAATTGCTCTTACAATAACCAAGCACACACTATCCATGTTTCACTGTGAGACACAGGAGTTAGTTTATGCAATCAAAATGGAAATATTTTTTATTTTTTATGTGGAATTGGAGGCAGTGGAAGGGATGAGATGCTTGATTTGCCTGGATGTCTTTTTAGCTGTACTGTGTTTGTAATGGTGGTCACTGGTCAGTGCTGTACAGTGAAATTCCACTTTTTAAAATTATTCATCCAATTGCCTTGTTTCTTCCTTCAGTACTATGGCTTGTATGACAAAAATTGAACTGACCCTCAGTGTTAGCCATTTTTGTGGCTTGACAGCTCTAAGTGGGACCTGTCCTTCTTTTCCTTGTAGCTACCAGTATCTGGTTTAATTTGCTCTAAAACTTCAGTGCAATTTATTTTTTCATTCTAGATCATTTGGAGAAATTTAGTGTAATGATTCTATTATTGTGGACACTTGAGATACCTCACTGTTAATCTCTGCTCTGTTTGGGATCAATTATTTACTCCTACATTTGTCTCTATATCTCATTACCCTCAAAATATCACCTTTTCCCCCTGTCTCCCTGGAAAGCCCTCCTGAACGAGATGCTGTAGCTTAGTTTTAGCTTTATGAATTACTTTTGTGCTAAAATGTATTTGGCAAAAGACAAACTCCCCAGTGATAAATCCGTGTTTAACATACAGGTTTCAGAAACAGATTTTCTGGGAACTTTTAGTGGAAGTTTCATCTTTAACTTTCCTAGCACAGAGTTTGAGCAATGTGTGATCTCACAGATTGGCAGGATAGGATCCTGAAGTACTTGCTCTCCACAGACCACATCTGGTGCAGAAGTTTAGCTCACTGTTTGATGAAGCATCTGGTCAAAACAGCTATAGCAGAGTTCTCAGACATTGGGACAACAGGTACTTGATACTCCAGTGCTCCAAGTGGGGAATTAAGACTATGGATAAAAAATAAACCTCCAAGACTGCTGGAACCTGAAATAATAAAACCTGAATTTCTCAAAGAGATTCAAGATCTCACATACATGGCATAAATTGAGTATCTAGAAAATAAAAAATTAAGCAGCAAGTCTGACTTTGTATTTCTGTCAGGGAATAAGGAGATTTTTAAATAGCTATGATAGAGTTAGATCAGATATTTATCATAGCGGAGAAGTGACAATCAGAGACTGCCAGACACTTCAGATGATGTGGAAATAGAGCTGAATCTCCTGTCAAACTTCATGCTTGTAGCCTGTGAATTGCTGAGTTTAAGCAGCCAGCATAGCAATGGCTCTTCTGAAATTTGTAAGGGATTGGTTTCTTCTGAGGATAGGAAGACATTTTTGGGTTTTTGTGTTATTTTTATTTTTTTTATTTACTTAGTAGAAGTTAAGAGTTCTTGAGAAACTGCTCTTTTAGCCATCTGATAGGAAGTGATCTTGTTTTCTTGTGAATATATGATCAGGTCAGAGTGTGTCTGAGAATGATCAACCATTGGCTTAATTTTCCTCACTGGGGCAGGAACAGCCTGAGTGTAAACTTGCATTTCAGTAGACAAAGAGAGCCTCAGAGGCTGCACTGCACACTAAATTCTTTAACCCTGTCTTTATTTAGAGAAACAATTACCAGGAGGTAGACTTCTGAATAACTTCAGATTATTATACAATTACTTGATAAAGTAGTTTAAGATTATAATATTTTCTTTATTTTCAGCGGTAGCCATGCTGTGAAGTAAGCACAGCCTCACCCACAGAATTACTTGCACTCAGCAGTTCTGCCTTACCTTATGACCATTTTCATTTGGTTTTTGCCTTGCTCTAGGTTAAATGAGCAAGAGTGCTTTCAAAGCAGTGAGAGAAAGGAGGCAGGTTGGGCTGGTACTTCTGTGACATGTGATTTGTAGTCATTCAAATAACATAAAGATTTCACAACCAGAAAGCAGGATCTGTATATGAGCTGAACGGAGAGCTGATCAGAACATGTGCCAGAGAAGTCTAACAAGTCCTGTCAGCCTGACTTGAGGGGCTTTCAGATGATTGAGAGAAGTGAGTGGCAATCACTGGTTCTTATTTATCTACAAAATGAAATGTTCAAAGCACTGGAGTTGACTAGAGAAACAAGATTGTCTTTCCCAGTAGGAGACATGATAATGTGCTGTCCTCTTATGTTTTTCTTAGTGGTTCTGCTCTCAAATATGTAGATCAATTCTGCTATTAAAAGTGTTCCCAGCATTTCTTTCCCTGCCATTAGAAATACAGGTAAAGTGTTCATGAATTTCCCAAATGATTCCCAATGATTTTGAAGCTTACAAGTTATATTTCAAAACCCACTTGCTTTTTCACTTCTGCTTGTATTTTTTAGATATGTCTTTGTTCCTTATTTCTCAAATGGTTTTAGCATCTGTTCACTATGGATTTAGCCATTTATAGTTAGAAAATACTGCAGCTTGTGTCTTTTGCTCTTTGTTTAAGGAAGTGAGTTGCCTTTTTTATTTGTTCCTGAGAGTTTGCCTGAGTGCTGCAGGGTTATTCACAGTTATCAGTTAGTATAGAAAACCATTTGGATGAAAGTAGCTTCAAGGAGTAAATTTCCTAGACTGATAGTAATTTTTTTACCTTTTTTTTTTTTTTTTCTTGCTAGGTGTGACAGTGGCCAGTAAGAGGGTTCCTCATGCTGGGTGGCTTCTGCTTGTCATTAATTAGTTTATTAAGTTAAGACAGATTCTCTTGCAGAATTACTCCATGCGGCTTTGGGCTGGAGTAGGAGGCTAAGAAGAAGAGCAGAGAGAGATTTTTGCCAAAGGGTAGCACTAAATGTTTTTTGGTATTGAATGCAAACGGATAACAAATTTTAAACAGGTGAAATGGTTGCCAGTCTTTTTTTGTGGGTTTTAGGGCTTTTTCAGTTGGTACTATGCCAATCTCCTCATAAAAACTAAGAAAGGGGAGTAAAACAGTTACTGATCTTAATTCAGATTTCTGTGAGCAGGCCAGCGTGTGACAATGTAGCAGAAGAACTGGTAACTGAAACAAGTGAATATATTTTAATTCTGCATTTTGAGATGATCATGAACATTTTTCATGAAATCATCCAGTAGGAAATGTATTTTAAGGGCAATACTCATTTCTAAGTTTAATCCCAGTTGCTGTTGAGGGTGACTAACAAGGCTTTGTGCTTCAAACGTGTAGAAAAGCAAAGCATGTCAAACTGAGCTAGGCTGTGGAAGCATTTGATTTTAATTTGTGCTATCTTGCAAAAATGATCTAATTAGTAATAGTAAAGGGAAGTGTCTTGAAACTGATACAGTACTGATCCTTGTGTTGGGGGTGACCCAATGTCAGTCTTAGTTGCAGGAAGATGTACTGAGTTCCTAGTTTCTCTGTGTTTCTTGTCACAGTCCAAGAAGTGTTTGATCTTAGGAGGATAAATTTCATCTGTTTGGTCTTTAAAGCTGGAACCTGCTTGGTAGAGGAAGATACAGGAGGTGATGGCAGCTCAGTGTTCAACAACATTTGCAAACCTCTCCCTTGCTGGTCCTCTGTTCTTGTCTGGGAATCAAATCCTTGCTTAGGCTGCAGTAGGGTGGTGTGTGCTGACCTAATCAACTGGCTCCTGAGAGCAGGCCAGAATTTAAGCTATGCTCCCTGTTGCTTGCTAAGTAGAAGAAATGTCCCAAACCTTCATGAAAATGTTAGTGTCATCCTAGGACAGTTCTCTCTAATACTGGTATCCCTAGTGCTTGCTTTTTATTACCCATCTCCCTTGTTCTGGTTTTTCTTTTTGCATTGCTTGAAACAAACTTCTTTGGGATTCTAGGTGGAATTTGTGTATATTTGCTGGAATCAATAACTGTAACTCCCTTCTTTGTGGTGCACAGCTGCAGAGGGACAGAGGCTGTAATTTTGTGGTGTCACTCCCAGATGGGAGGTCTGGCAAGCCCTGCTCCTGTTTTGATTTTCCCCTGTTTCTTGCAGCTCACTTCCTCAGTGTCCCACCATTTTAAGAACCTGCTGGCATTGTCACATTGAGGTGCCAGCTCCCAAGGGAGATGATGTTTGTAGTGGCATCTTTTGGCTTGGCTGGTGGCTCTGATGCCGAGACTGTGTCAGTGAGTCGTGACCTTCCTTGTTTCTGTTTCTGGTGATGCTTGGAGATACCTCAGCACTGTGGGACCTTCAGAAAGCTCATGCTGCTCACTTTGTTGCTGGTCTTTTGAGTTGTGGCTTGGAGTGCTGAAGAGATGATTTTCTCAAGTGGTTGCTGTGAGATTCAAAATTTATATCTGCAATTTTGTATGTTCCTTTTATTACTGAAACTCAGATTAGGAGTGCTGTCACATTTGTTTGATATGCTGGAAGGAACTGGCTGAAAAACGTGGTGCCTGAATTTCTTTATCCTCATTTGACTCTTTGCTTAAAGAGTATATCGTGCTCCTAACACTAATTTAGAAATTCTGCACTTCATATAATTTGCTCATTGGAATAGACAAGAAGCTAATTTAAAATGATCAGTCAGTTACATCCATCTCAGGATGCATTCTGTGTTATTAAAATATTAAGGTCATCTTTTACCAAACTGATTTTACAGTTGCTGAAGCCCCAGGCACTTCTCAAAAGGCAGGTGAGCCCTTCGTGTTCACACATGTATTTAAACTTGCATAATTGGCATTGGAGCAGATGTGTCACAAATTAAGAGAAGTAAATTTTGGTGTGAGGGGAGGTAAGTGGATACAGTGGGAGAAACAAGTTTGGGTAATTTAAGCAGGAGCTTCACGTTGACTGATGTTCTAATAGAGAATGTGAGCCCAATTCCTGAGCCAGGTGACAAGGTCTGGGTTTCCTTCTCCAGCCCTGTGGCTCCTCAGTATTAAGAGCACTGTCTCTCTCTTGCTTCTCAGAGCCCCTCTCCATGTTGGACAGACAGGGGTGTCACATGTGGGAGTTGGTTCTGGCGTCCAGTGTCCTTATGCTCATAGTGGGATGTTCACTTAGAGTTCAAATTAAAATGAAATGAAGGAGCACCAATTTTTGTGTAGCGTTTAAATACCAAGTAATTTGTGCTGTCCACGGAACAGATTTCTGCAGGAGTTAATGATTGTTACAAATGTCTATCCTTCACTAAGTGCAAAGAGTATTTTTCAACTTCACCTTTTCTAATGTAATTATGTAACAGACAGTTAATTAACTGCAGTACAACATTAGCATCCTGCTGTGCCACACACATTCTCTCCCCGGAGAGAAAATGGAAAACAAACTGCATGTGCGTGACCTGATCACATTGCTTAATGCAAAAGCAGAAAGCACCAGCTGTTGGTGTTACTTTATCCTGGGAAGGTTCCTGTGCTGTACTCATCGTACTGTGAAAATTAAGGCACAAGTGCAGTGACCCCTGTTTACTTACAGACCTTGCCTTGACGTGCCCTCTGATCACCTGCCAGCACTGGTGAATTCTTGTAGGGGATCGCCGTCCCCTGGCAATGCTGCCAGACAACTTTCTTCTTAGGGTGCTTTCAAGCTTGTACCTTTTCAGATTTTCTCTCCTGTGTGTTTAATGCTGAAATGGGAGGGGAGGGCAGGGTGAAGCTGGGTAGGAGAAATGCTGTTCCTTTGTGTGTGTTAAGCTGCCAATCTTGTATTTGACAGCCTGCTTTGGAGCTTTTTGCTGTGGGTAAGCATTTTTTCCTTTCTGCTTTCAGTTGTGAATTCCAGAGTTTTCAAGGAGGCTGGAAATCTTTGAAGTCTTGGTTAATGTTTAGGTATTGTCAAATTAGTTTCCCAAAGAGCCTGTTTTGCACTGAGAAAGTTGGTTACTTTGCATGTTGATGTATCGGAAAGCAAGGGATCTGCTGGGCAGAACTGCAGGATGCTCTATAAAGGAGCTGGTTTCTGACCCTGGCTCTGACTTCCTTTGTGGTAATAGTCATATATTATTCAAACTGGTTTTCTCTGGTGATCACTAACTGTGCTCCTCTTTTTCTTGGAGGACTGTTTTTGGAACAGTTGGCTCTGATTTTGCAAAACTTTTGCAGGGTCACAGTTGCAGCTGAAATCAGCAGAACCCATGATTTGAATGTATGGATAAAATAAAATAAAAATTGGATTGCATCTGTCTCAAAATTAAGCAGAAAATTCATTTTTCCTTTTATCCAAATGGAATGATGTTTTTGTCCTCTTACTGTTCAGTGCACAACTCCTTCATAAACGTCCATAGCAAGCACAAGAAAACCATGAGGGAACTCATTATTAGAGCTTGAGTGCCAAATGAATAGTTCCTCATACTGATTGCATGATGAGAAGGAGCACCTTTGAGTAATTCCTTCTCTGGGAATCACCGTTCCCTTCAAGCACCAAACAAGAAAGCAGCCCTGCTCTCTTTATATATTGTGATAGTCATAGGTGGTTAATGTGTATGCTTTCTTATTTAGAATTTAAATCTTCCTGGTGTCTTACACCTCAATTTTAATGTAAGAGTATTTTTGCTTAATTTCTCTGCATTCAAGATTTATAGAATAATTTGGGTTGAGATTGGCCTCTGAGGATGTCTAATCCTCCTGCTCAGAGCTTCAGAGTTAGAAGATGTCATTCAGTGCTGCTGAATTGCACCACTTTTAATTGTTTGCCAGCTAGGCTTTAAACTACTGGCCATTGCTTCTTGAGTCTGGTGGTCCACACAGGCTTTTGCTTGTATTTATGAATATTTAGATAACATCAATTGACAATAGGCTATTTAAGTGTTTTCTTATTTAGTTGATAGGTGATAATAATTATTATCCTCAGTATTTAACATGAAATGTTGCAGATAATATTTCAAAAATAATTACTAAGCAAGAGGCTCATCTGAGGTAGCTTATCCTATTTACCTTCCATTTCAGGGTTTTATTGCAGCAGAGTCCAGAATGCCAATGTGTAATTCTTAATATAATCTTTTAAAAATACATAATCACAAATACTCAAATCTCAAAACTGCAAGGGCGTATCTGCGTATTTCTGGTAGGATAAGAGCTGCTAGACTAGAAGAGAGCAGAATGCCTTGGGATGGAAGGTGTAGTAAGCTGAGCCATGTTGGACTGTGCCAAAGAATAACTGAACAATACAGAGGTTTGCTCCATCAGTCTGTGGGTAGTGTTTACCAGGATCCACTGCTTTCCCAGGTATTGCAGGCAGCAGATTGTCCAAAACTGCAGAGATGCTCATCCATCAGTGTTTTCTTTGTATATATTATATCAGTATTGTTCATTGGGAAGAACAGCTTTAATTGGATTGCTTGAGCTTTCAGAAGCTAGATTTTGAGAGAGTTTTGGGTTTTGTTAGCAGTAATGTACGAAACTGTGCATTATGGTGTGCTGATGTAAACTGGCAACATAAATGTTAGCAAAGCTGCAGGCAGCCTCTCCAGAGGCATTAAGGGGAGAGTTCAGATCTTTTGAGGCCCTTGTTTTTTGTATACTCCAGCTCTAAAATGATATTGGCTAAATCTACAGTTGGTTTTCCACTGATATCATTGCAGCAAAATCTGCTGGGTTGGCTTCTGACTCCTAGGTGCAGCTTCAGTTCTGTTCTGCTGATGCAAATCCACAAATAAAGTGTCCGTAAGTGGAGTTCTTGCTGACTTGAGGTGTTCACCTGTGTGTGAGACAAATTGGTGAGCTGAATGTCTCTGCAATTTTTTCTAGGCAGATGTGTTGGGAGAGATAGAGAGCTCTGTAAATTATAAAGTAGTTAAACAATCAGTTTTATAGTCGTTATTTGAGAACAGTTTTGGTACTTATTAATTAAATATTGTCTCTCTTCTACTTGCTACACTGCAAAAGTGTTATAGTAGTTTCATTTGTATGTAATTAACCTGTGCCATTAATGCTGAAAAGAGGAGAACGGAATACAAATTTAGTTAAGATGGTTAAAAAAAAAAATCCTGTTAGCTTGATTTATCATTCTCCTTGAGAAATAGTATTGATAGAACTTGAGATGCCAGAACAATTGTTGTGTTGAGAGCAAGGGTTGGGGAGGGTGGGCCGTGGAAGAGCCCCTTACCCCAAGGGTAGGGAGGCCAGGCTGCATTATGCTGGAGTCAAGACAGCTGATGGCTCATTTTGGCTCTGCCACACCTTTTCTTTGTGGAAACCCTATGCTGCTCTTCTAATGCTTGTCTGTACTCCCAAGGATTTACAGGAGTGCATGTGAAGAGAAGTTTTTATATCTAATGAGGGGGTGTGTGTTGCTGCATACTTGGAGCCAAGTGATGTTCTGAAGTATGCTCAAGGTCTGCTGTTGATGTTCTTGTCATGGTGTTGGACCTCTTTTCCTTGCACTTGTTTCTGGTTTCCAAATTTATGATTGAGTAGTCATACACATGAGCTGAAGAGCAGGAGCTTTGCTGCCACTTCACAGCTGACTATAGAGCACTGCTGGTGAGTTGCACAGCAAGGATAGTTTTTTTTCCTTTCTTCCAAAAGCTGTTTGGAAAAGCAGAGGTAATTGATTGATACTTCTGCCTTACCTTGTTGGGTTTACTGGGGAACCTGCTCCTGCACCACAGAGCTGTGGAATTGGAGTGTGCTGAACTTGATGGTGGTTTCTTGCAGTTGCAGAAGATATGCCCGAAATGTTCAATGCTGACATAGCTGTTGGGACTTTTTCCCCTTTCTCTTCTCCACTGCCTCCCCCTCTGTGTAAGGAAAAGGGAGATCAGTGCACTGTTGATAAGCACTTTGCAGTGCCCAGTGAGGAAAAAGCAAGCCATTGCCAACAGTGAACCTGTGAGCAAACAGAGATGAGCAAGTTCAGTGACAATGATCGCTCTTTTTCCAAACTGTATAGTTGAAATCACTCATTGGTTTGCACTGTTAGAAGCCTCATTTCTTTATTTCCTTTTTTTTATGCTTTGCCAACTTGTAATATGAAGACGGCCTCTTTCACCAGGGGTTTGCATCTTGCTGTGAGCTCAGTAGAAAGGAGCATCTTCCCTTGGCCAGGATCCAAAGGCACTGTCATAAGTGGTCGTGGCAGCTCTGGAGGCTGGATCCCCTTCAGGAGCCCTCCCTGACATCTTCATGGGCTCCAGACTCCTGGCCATCCTTCCTGCTGGCAGCAAATCCACACATACTCAGCTGCTGCTTGAAGTCAGGCCTTACGCAAGTCAGTGGGGAAGCCTTTGGCCGCTGTGTTTGCTCTTCAGACAGCTGTTGGGTCTTCAGAGACTTGGCTGCTCAAAGCATCCCACGTGGTGCTGTCTGGGCCCCAGCAAAATTAAAATCATCTGAAGGGCAGTCTTGGAACTGTTCTGTAACTGCTTTCCTGATGGGTGTAATTTTTATGCCACTGCTAGGTATTTTTTCTGTGGGGCTTTCATGGAAACCTACCCGGGAGGGGTATGGAAAAAGGTTGGCAAAGCCTTTTGTGTTGCTGCTGCTTCTCAGAGAAAATGTTGGCCCAGGTGTGAGCCTGGGTGTCTTGGCAGAAGCTCCTGAACGACGTCAT
Source organism: Motacilla alba alba (assembly GCF_015832195.1). Lineage (NCBI taxonomy): Eukaryota > Metazoa > Chordata > Aves > Passeriformes > Motacillidae > Motacilla > Motacilla alba. The sequence goes on from NC_052022.1 coordinate 9,322,503, forward strand.
TATGGGACTACTGTTCCTCTGTATCTGCGTCCAAAGCTCGGGTGCTGCACGTAAACAGGATACAGGGGAATTTGGCCTGATTGTCACTGTCTTCTTTCTTCCCTGGGACAGGAGACCACCCTGCAAGGCACTGACAGCTGCTGCAACTTAGGAATGGACAAGTAAAACCAAAGAAGGATAAATAAGCTAACAGTGATCCTTTGTGATTCTTTTATTCCTATTATTTTTTAGTAGCATGTGGATATGTAGAAATCTGGTTTGTGGTAAACATCTCCGATGTAAGGGAGGGATAATTTTGTGGGAAGAGTATGAAGTGATGTGTAATTGTTCACAGATGTCTGTCATTTGCTTATATGGACAGTCTCAGTCTATCTCACAGTGTTTATAAACTAAAATATATTCATAAATGGACAGTCACGTTCAATGATGTTCAGCCTTTGGGGAAAAAAAACAGATTTTGGGAGGTGGTAGATGTTGCTGGGCTAGAGTTCAGATGTTGTGTGATGTGTTCTGCATAATTTTTTTCTGGATTGTGTTTTGTATAATAACCTCACTTAAAGTAGTCCAGCAAAAGTTATTTTTTTTTCCATGTCCTTAAGACTGATCCGTCTGTTGCAACATTTCCTTTCTTTGACAGGACATGTGAATTTCAACAGAAATAGGCCCTTTAGGGATTGTTGACTCATGGTGCTGAGCTGTTGCTATTCCTCTGACAATCTGAGACTGTGGGGTGAGCATTTTAAATAGCAACAACAGCGTCTTGCCTATGGAAAAACACACATACCCATAGGTACAGGTGTGCACATGTAGGCAGCAGTGTGACTGCAAAGGGATTCTGAAAATCAGGGAAGATCCCAAGGGAGCCAGCCCTCACTGTCAGTCTTAAGTTGCTCAGTGTTTTGTGTCAAGTTCGCTTTTGAAATCTGTTTTCTAGAAGTCAAAAACCCCTATGATGGAAATTTTGGAGGCTTTTGAAGTAGACTGGTGACTTTGAGACAGTTTGCCAGCACTGTTTCCAGTGAAGCAACAGTAGGGGCTTACTCATATTTTATGAACTGTGGTTATCCATGAGGAGAGTCAGTGCTTGAACCTCAACCTCTTGATCTCAAAATCTACCATTTTACAAGCTTTGTGTAGTGCTCTGTAGAGCTTGGCTGTCAGTTCCATACTAGTGAAATGTTACTGGGTGTTCTTTGGGTTGGGTGTGGTTTTGTATTTTTTTTTAATTTTAACTGCCTCACATAACTGCTTTAGAACCAACAAATATCTTGGTTTAACTCTTGCTGTGGAGGCACTAACCTTAAAATTCTTGAAGAAATGTTTTAGTTACAATCCCTGGCCTTTTTCATAAATAATACTGAGAATATTTTTCTGTATTCACACATGCAGAAGAAGATTAGGAGGTTAACTGTAGTTTTGTCATGAGTTTATATAGAGTTTACCTTTTTGTGAATTGCAATTTGCAGAGTGGCTTTAGATTTCTTTGGTAAATATAATTTTCACTTATTTAAAAATAAGCCTTCATTCAGATGTTGAAATATTAGTTCTCAGTCACTTTCTCAGACTTCCATGGGGCAGTGTTTTCAAAGCCTTTCAGCTGAACCCTCCAGGGCTGGTGAGATTAGAGATATAAATTATTGAAGAGGAGGTATTTGGAGATGTTTGGGTCCAGACAAAGTGAAAATCCAAGTGGACAGGAACATGCAGATGATGGCAAAATGTGATGGTAATTTGATGTGGAACTACATCACCAGAAGAGCTGCACTCCCTTCTATAGTGTGTTTTTCTGCATGACAAAGTCAGCTATTTTATCCGTCACACCCAAAAAACCTCCAGAGGTAAAATTATTTATCAAAGGCTATTTAAATGATCCTTGTCAGATGATTGGACTTCCATAGGCCATACACATAGTCCTGCTGCATTCTCTGCAGTCTGAACTTACCTTTCTGATTTTTCTTGGGCTCTGTTAAAGGTACCTGTGATTTCGGCACATTAGTTAATGGGGGTGCAGTGGCTGTAGCCCCGATATGCAGGGCTATGTGCAGTGTCTCACTGAAAAGCAAGCCTGCATTCGCTGGAGCCAAAAAACAATTAGCTGTGACTAGGGACAATTTTCAGATGAGTAAAACCCAAGCTCATGCATTTTTATGACTATGCAATCTCATAATTTTCAGCTAAATTAAGACGGTGAGCAAGTCTAAACTGTACTTCCCTTGTATGCCAATAATAACAAATGAGAGGCGTCTGCAGAGGATGAGTTTGATTATGTCTCCCTTTAGCTTCTCTGTACATTTAAAATATATGACACCCTCTGCTCTCCTTGGTTTTATTTTTATCTGTAGTACCACTTAATGAGCTATTAGAAATTAAATTCCTAGATAGTCCTGCTGGCTGCTCTCCATTGCAGGATATTACTGCAATACTGATTGCTGCTGTAATAGCTAGGGCACATATTTTTCCTTTTAAAAGTAGCATTTAAAATCAGCAGCTTGGTTTTTTTTTCTTCAAAAAATGTACATTCGTGTGTCTCTTGGCTTGTGTTGTATCACTGAATGGCAGTGATTTACTCTGTGGCTGTTTCCATTAGTGTCACCCTAAATGGCTTCCTTTAAGATGAAACAGTGTAACATGTTATATTTATCAAGCTGTCAGATTTCTAATTAATCTGCTGTCTATGAATGAGGTGTAGACAGCAGCTTCAGCTGTTACGTAGAATTTACCCCAGTACTTAGCTCAATTATGTTTGCAGCCAAAACCCACTAAGGGAGATGATCCCTTGGCTCTCATAGTCCTGTTTTCCCCACTCTTCCCCTTTTGCTGACAGGGGGCTACTTTGTCTATTTAACAACCAAGAGAGGTTGCTGCTGCTCCAATGGACTCTGAATAATTTCATTTAATCTTCAACCTACTACAATCTACAGAAATTTTAATTTAAAATTTACATAAGATTAGAAACAAATTTCTTTTGGGGAAGCAAATAGTGTCTGTTATTTGGATCAGTTTCAATTCTTCTTTGTAATAATAGGAACTTTTTTCTCATGCTGAACCTGAATTGTCTATCAAGAGTGTGTTCTTCAGTGTGGGGTTATGCCCTACTGTGAGGTGAGGGCATTGAGGTGGCATTTCTAGGTTTATGGAAACATACAGCATAAAGTAGGTCTTAAAACTGTGGTCTTAAAGGGGGTACTTTGTAGCCATGGTACTTGTAAGCCTTATTTAGGGCAATTGATTTTCAGAAATGGCAATGCATTTTGCCTATAGTGATATTAAGTCTCCATGCCAATTGCCTTTGGTGAATTCTCATTTTTGGTGTGTGTTGCATGTTGAATCTTTGAAGGAGAAACTGCTGGATTTTCCTGTCAGGCCAGAGGAGGAGGTGTTTTGGTCTGGTTTAGGTCTCAGAATATGTTGATGTGACCTGCACTTGCATGTTGTGTTCTGTAGAACATCTGCTCAGGCGCAGGACTGTGTAGGGGAAGGGTGCTGGACACAAGGGATTAATAACACCACACTGACGTAGGAGTAGCTACAGACTTTAGGTTGGTGGCTGCAATCCAGGGGTCTGTTAATAAACTAGTGAAAGTTAATTTTGTTCAGGAGTCCAGAAGTACAAAATTAGTTTTGAAGAGAGAGCATGAACCAGAAGCAGCATGAACATAAAAATTCATCTCCTGAGACTAAAGATGGTCAGAAGGATCTAAAATATATTTGGTATTGTCTCATTGTTTTTTTCTCTCTTTTTATAGTGATCACATGGAAAATATTTGTGGCTACTTAATGAAATACACCAATCTTGTCACTGGCTGGCAATATCGGTAAGTCTTTTGTGGTGCTTTTTAGTAATGTTGGTGTCTGCAGCATCCAAATGAACATGTTACAGATTTTTTAATGATACTTAGATTTCCAGGCAAACTTTATGCCAGAATCTTGTACTTTTCTCAATATAGATGAAGCTAATGTGTAGATGAATAATATTTCTATTAAGGCATAAATATAAAAAAGGCATAGGCAATATGAAGCAGTTAACTCGTTTTGTGGCTTATAACTATGTTTGTATGTGTAAAAAGCATTAGGTTTTTTCTCCTTTTACATGAAAAAAATATTGTCTTTGTGTTTTCTGCTGAGTCTTCACCTTTGTGCCAAATTATGCCATCACTTAAAAAAAATCTGACTTCATTACTGTAAATTCAAACTCTGTCAGGTTTTTCTCTTTCCCCAGGATGTCATCTCCCCTGAAATAACTTGATTTTTTGTGTCAGGTGAAATTCTCTGGTCAGGTTTAATGCTATTCCTAGAGCAGCACAGTGCAACCAAATTAGTGTTGGAGAGACAAGGCCTTAGTTGCTACCTGTGCTGCCCCTGTCACGGAGGGACTCATGTCAATATATTCAGCATTAAACTCAAATGAAAGTTGAAGCATAATGTCCAGTTCCATTTAAAAAAATCTGCTTTTGAATTGCTCCAGTTTCACGGTTTTGCAGCTCAGCTCATTTATATCTGGTGCTGTTTTAATGTATGTAGTTTAAGGATTTATTAAGCCCTAATGATTCAGGATATCATTTTTGATTCCCAGAATCTTGTGATAATGTTCTTCTGTGGGCACGTTGTTATGTTGGGCAATCCCTGCGCTCTAAGAAAAAAAATGCTAAGAAATCAATTTTTATGCCATCTTGGGGACATAATTCACATGTTTAGGGTTTTCCTGACACAAGTCTTTTAGTCCCAATCCCACCTGTGCAAACTTGTAATGAGAGTATTGACTTCTCCCAGTACCACCACCTGCAAAAAAAAAAAAAAAAAAAAACCAAACAAAAAACAAACAAAAACCCCCCCCAAAAAAACTGGTTTTATTTAGTGTATTTGCTTTGTTATCCTTGCAGGTATTTTGTGTTAAACAATGATGCTGGTCTGCTGGAGTACTTTGTGAATGAGCAGTCTAGACATCTGAAGCCCAGAGGTACCCTGCAGCTGGCTGGAGCTGTCATTTCACCCAGTGATGAAGACTCTCACACCTTCACAGTGAACGCAGCCAGCGGGGAGCAGTATAAACTAAGAGGTAGGACCTGGATGCTTGGGCAGGGGATCCTTCCACTAGGGGACAGTCCTGGCTCTCACCTGGGGCTGCTTGGCTGGGCTTGGCTGCAGGGCCAAAGAAAGAGAGCTTGGTTGACAAAGTGCTGCCATGAAAATTATGTGCAAGACTTCCATCCCACTGTTCAGCTAGAAATGGTTTGTATTTATTGGTTAGTTCCATAATGTTTGGGTTTGATGACCTTCAGAAGACTTCATATGTGTAGAATGGGGTTTAATCTTCATGTATACTGTCCTTAAATTGTACTGATTCAAAGTTTTCTAAATCCTTGTAGGTAGCAATACTGTAGTGATGCTCACAGAGAATTTAATTATTCAGTTTGTTAGCCACCTTATGGTGGTTATAAAAGCCCATTCTCTGATTTTGTAGGCTGCAGAAATCTAGGCTAATAACTTTGGGTATTTCTTCCCTTGTGGAGTTGCTGTAATTTTCTAATTTGGAATACCTTACTCTTATTGCAGGAAAATGTTTCATGTTGTTAGATTACAATATTTGTGAGGGCAGTTACGGTTTGTTGATGTTTTTAAATTAATTTTGTAACACTAAAAATAGCATTAAGAAAAAAGAAAGTGGGTGCTATTTATGTTGAACTGGAATTAACATTATAGTTATTACAGGCAAATGAGTTTTAGATTAAAAATAAATTACTTTGCACTGTTAGTCTTGTGATTTTTAAGAATTAAACAGTCGTTTTTGCCCATACTTTGAAATGTATTCATTTAACAGAATCCTTTTGGTTTGCTTTTATTAGCTACAGATGCTAAAGAGCGGCAGCACTGGGTTAGCAGGCTACAGATATGCACACAGCATCACACAGAAGCTATTGGAAAGGTATGACTGCTCTCATGGGCAAAAATCTGCCTGGTGGTAGAAGTATTGCAAATATGACTTCAGTGTTATTGAAGCCCTTCCATTTTGGGAAAGTTACTATTTTTAAAAAAAAAAAAATTTAACCCCTTAGTTTTTTTGGTTTTTTTTTCTAAAAACCACTCAGCAGTCCACAGATAAATTTAGGGTGAATTCCCACGTTTGAGAAAAAAGTCCTCAACACATATCTGAGTACTGTTGTTTCCATTTGCTAACCATGTGGTGAGTGTGTGTATAGTGTATTTTATAGAACCTCCTGCTTGCCATAACACCTGTTCTGATACCTGAATAAAATCCTGCTTTTAAGTTACAATCAGCACCTTGTAGCTGGTTTTGTTGTAAGAGATAAGTAGAACTAATAGCTCTGAATGAAATTCCATTCTTTTAAATGTCAGCTCTATCCCTGCAGGATCTATTAGGAGTCATTTTATGGTGCTGTTAGAGACCAAGGACTGATCTTCAAGTCAGAGACGTGATACTTACAGATCAATCTCATTTCACAGATTGTTCTTAATCAGACTATAAAAGAGGGCAGCTAGAAGCAGACAGTGGAAAATATTTAGCAGTTGCTACTAATGCATTATTAGGGCTTTGCCATTTTTCCTTGCTCTATAAAAGATTAAAAATTAAACTGTTCTGCTGTATCTTTCACATTAGAACATTTGCTGGTTATTAGGATTAATTGTAAATGTTTCTTGATATGCTTGTTTATTCACTAGAACAACCCTCCTCTGAAATCTCGCAGCTTCTCTCTTGCATCCCAAGGAAGTGCCAACTCTCCTGGTGTGCAGAGAAGACCCAGTCAAAATGCAGTTTCCTTCTTCAATGTTGGACATCACAGATTGCCAATGGGAAAAAGAGTTCCCATTATGCAGCCAGATCACCTTGTAGATGTCAGAGAGGTTTGTATGCTTTAAATTCCCTTGCAGTTTTTTGAGAGAGCTTTGGTGTTATTTGTAAGGTTGTGGAAAAACCTGCTGTTCTTAGTTGGATATATTGTCAGTAGCGTGTCCTAAGCTATTATTGCAGAGCTGTATGAGGATAAGTGACTTGCCCTGGCTACTTGTAGAGGTACATGGTGTATATTTGGTGATTTTTGTACTCTGCAGCGGTATCCTGATGTTGAAGGTAGAACCATGTTCTCAGCTTTGCACGCCCTAGCACTGTTAGTGGCAAGGGAATATCCTTAAGGGATATAACATCACATACTATGATACTCTTGTACACTTTTCTTCCCTTGTCAAGCTATAGAAGAACTGACTAAACTGTGCTTGTATCTCTTATGACTAAGGAGAATTTGGTCATGATTGGTATTTCAGAATGCTAATACCATTTTCTGGTATGCTGATTAATTTAGACAAATTGTCTAGGGATAGGTGTGGCTGAACAGAGAGCAATTCAGATGCCTGTTTTTTTTTTTTTTTACCATATGTTCAGGTGTAATGTATTTTGGGAGAAAAAATCCAGAAATAATTACTTTTCCATCTTGACTGACAGAACAGACTGACTGCTGGTTGATTTTAACTTGTGAATAGATCCAGGGTGGATCTTGCCTTGCAATGCATTATCTAAAGATAATGCATTGCAAACCTGTGTTACTCAGTGGTGGTATTGATGTTAATAAGCATTTTATTGTTAACTATAATTAATGTGGTGTGATAAATTTCTAGGCAAAAATAAATTTCTAATGGAGAGCTTTTTAATTTAGCAAATAAAGATACAGGAAGTGTGAATAGCTAGAAATTGTACTTAGACAAATTGGAATAGAAGAGTGTTGTAAAATGTGAGCTTCATTAACCTTAAGGTATGTGGCTGAGCACTGTGGTAAGTTCTCCAGTAACTGGGTGTTGCAGATACTTTCACTGGTGTGGCATGCTGTCATTGTGCCTTGATTTATATCAGCTATTGAGGTGTAATTATTCAGGAGTTTACACAAGGTGGCTGCCTCTTTAAACCTTGGATTCTGTGTGCTCTCTCCACAGCAGACTGTTCTTGCAGATGTCTGGCAAAAGGGTAATTGCTACCATCCTGTTTTCATCCTCTTGGAGCACTCAAGTCTCCTATAGTGCTAATGCAGAGACACGTGAAGTGCTGCTAGGTACTCAGGAAAATAAAAATGTTTCCAAAATGGCTTTTTAACTTTTTGAATTTTCAACCACCATTATGACATACAAAATTTCAGGGAGGAAAAAGGAGTATGTGTGAGCCGGAGCACTGAAGCAGTGACTTGTATCCTGCAACTGGAATAAAGTGGAATGACTTTTATTGGCATTTCAAAGAGCATAGGAAGCTATTCATGCTCTCTTGATTGCTACTGAATTTGGTGGCACAGCATGATTATTTATCAACTTGAAAACTTTAGACTTGTACACATGAAGAATCCTCAGTAGTGCTGACTCTTCTGAATGTTAATGTTTGTTTGCTTGCCTTTTTTAAGCTAAAATGCTTGTTGGATACAGTGCCTACTTTTTTGCAGATAGAATTAAAATACTGATGGGCAGGTATGTGCTGTTACCCCTGAGCATGGTACAGCTTGAATACTTAGAAATTAATTTTGAAAAGCTGTGAGAAGAGCAGCTTCTTTCAAAGAATCTGCTACATTGTGACCTTCTTTCATTTTCCCATGAATTGCACTATGCCTGAGTCTCCCTTGGCAGTCCCTTTCCCTTTAACTGCCCCTTGTTCTTGGCTGAATATGTCATGATGCTGATGTGGTTACTGTGCAAAGCGGGAGGTTTAAGAAGATATTTTTGCAAACTTGCACTAAATGCAGGTGTCTGTGTATTTGCAAAGTGAAAACAATAGCATGTGTATTTTTGCAAAATTTTGAATTATTAGTCACTGTGCTTTTCTTCTCCTGCCAAAGCGAAGTGTATAATTAAGAAAAAGCTTAAGACTGTTCAAAGTGTGTCCTTTGAAAGGGAAGATTTGCCTATTTGAACTTCATAGCTAAGCATAGAATGGCTTGTCCTATTGTCTGACCTGATCCTGGAATGAAGTGCTTGGGACCTGCCACATGGTGAATTACTAACAGTAAAGGTCACCAGAAGGATTGTAATGATTTGTCAACTGATTATCTGTGGGTTTTTTGTGGGAGTTTCTTTTCAAGCCAACACTCTTTTTCAAAGTTGGAAAAAAACTGCATACAAAGGCTTTTATCACACTTGTGAGTGGAGAAAAATGAGACACATGTTGTGATAGCAGCTGGTGTGTTTGCATAGGCAAAGCTATCTATAACTAAATGTTTTAGTAGCTTTCTGCCCTGTTGCTCTTGGTATATGCTAAGGCTGACTCTGGACAGTTAACACCACATTTAAAGAGCCACTGCTTTGTAACTTCATGCCTTCGAATGCTATGGAGCCAAGCCCTTAAAAGTTCCAAAGATCACGTACTATGAACTTGGATGAATATGTTCCTTAAGTATTGCATAAAATCTTAAAAGCAGTTCCTGGAAGGGATTGCAGGTGGTTGTACTGAAAAAACAAGTCAGTCAGATACTTCTAAGATTAGGAATTAAATAATTGGAGTGAAAAAGCTGCCTAGTGCCATAGCAGTTAAATGCATATTTTTTAAAGGCTTTTTAAAGAAATTCTGCTGCTGCTCTGCTAAATCAGTCTGTCCTTACATTTACCTTCACTACCAGAACACCTAATGATTGCAGGGCAGTGCTTGTTGTTCCTCCCCAGAAAGGGGACTAGCATGTGTAGGAGTTTGCTTTCATCCCTCAGATGATCAGATAATATTTTGTTTCTGTGACTATAAAGAGGAAAGTGCTGCTTGGTGGCCGGTGTGCTGTGCCCCTGTACCTCATGTGGGCAGAGTCTGTGATTTGGGTGCATGGAGTGCTGTGTGAGGGAGAAAAGGAGCTTGGGGGAGAGCAAGAGGAACAATGACAACAGGACAGGGCAGGTGCAATTTGAACACAGAATGAAGGTGAAAATCCTTCTGGCTTTTCTTCCCTTGCAAAGTAAATGCTGAAATGGTGATAATCAGTGTGCTGTCAGTGCAGACAATAGATGAAGATCCTTTATGGTTTGAGGAATGAGGAATACAGGTCTTCTCTGTTGAAGTACTGCATCTCTGATTGCAGGGAGTAAAAAAAGTCTTGAAACCCACAGACAGTAGATCCTATTCCAGGCTGTGCAGAGCACAGAGCCTAATTACTTCTTACTTTTGGCTTTTATATTTTTCATATATTTGTAATCCTGCTATTCCCCTCTCACCCCCATCCCTATCAACTAGGCATGAAAGTGTTTGATATTTACTGCAACAAGTGTCTTGTTCAAATTCATCTTTGCCTTTGTTTTTAAAGCCACTGTGATATTCTTTTGCTTGTTAATAAAGTGCCATGTATTTTTGTGAGTAGATTCGCCATGCGTTTAATGACTCAGTAGTAGTAGTAGTTCTCATAGTCAAGGAAAAAGTTAATTTTACATATATCTGTTACCTTGTAGTTTTATTATTGTCCTAAAACCATTTGAGATTCTCTATGTGCACAGCTGAGCAGGTATCACACAACATTTCTACCACCTGATAAGTGACTGTTTTGTTTGACAGATGATGTCTCAGGCTGAGGGCCAGCAGAGAGACTTGATCAGGAGCATAGAATGCCTTCCTGCCTCCGGTCACCTTACATCCTTGGATCAAGACCTATTGATGCTCAAAGCAACTTCCATGGCAACCATGAACTGCTTAAATGACTGTTTCCATATTCTCCAGTTACAGCATGCTTCTCAACAAAAGGGATCCTTACCAGCAGGTGGGTATAGGTGCTCACAGAGAGCAGAACTCTGGAACAAATACAAATCCCTTCCTTGCAGAAATGTTTGTTCCACTAACACAGGGGCAAAGGAAACTGCTGACTGTCTGGTTTCTTGTGAATTTTTCTAGACGCCAGCTTGCGTTGGGTGGAGCTCGGTGCATGTTGAATATATATTTTTTAATCATTTATTCTATCAGGAAGTCTGTGGCAGCAGCTGCATAGATGTAACACCTAGTTGTTGTACATCTCACAACAAAATAAACTATGTAAGGCACCCCAACATGAAAACTGCCTTTGGGATACAATTGTAATAGTGGAGAGGGAATTTGATGACATTGCAGATTCTGGGACATATAGTGTCCACTACCTCTCTGCCAAATGTCATACTTTTTTAATTCTTTTTTTGCACACTGAATACCTATTATTAGTATTTACATGTGTGTAGCTTCCATTTCCAGTTAAGCATTAAAATGCAAAACTCTAAATTGGCACTGATTGTTACTAATACTGTTTAAATATCAGTGTTCTTGTTTTGAGTTACTACCTTAGTCTAAACCATGGTCTAAGGACAAGTGTTGTATTCTATTCTGAGGCCAGAACGGACTTGTAAGTAAATGAAAATTGCTTAAAGCTTGGGAAAAATACAAAATCTCTTCTAATAAACAACTGACTACCCCAACAAACAAACCAAAACCCCCAAACCCTACTGCTCATGGGTGTGAAATATGTGCATTCACAGGCAGCAGACAAACATGTTGCCATGTCTGCACAATTGATCACTTCCATGCAAGTAAGAGCTTAGTGGAATTGTTCTACCTGATTCATGTGCAGTCTATGGAATTGAATGTGGTTGTGGTTGTTTGTAAATTCTTCTGCATCTTATTGTGCCCTTTTTCATGTGTTTGCTTTGTGGCTTTTTGTGAGGTTTATAGGATTTTCAAATGCTTCTCTTACACAACAGATCAGTAGATATAGTAAGTATTTAACAAAGGACACACATAAATTGTCTTTCCCCTTATCAGTCCCATATTCCTCTCATATTTGTGGTGCCTGCTTTGCCTGGGCGTATTATTTCTGAGCTGTGATTAATTTAATTTCCAAGATGAAAAAAATGTTACACAAAAGTATTAAAACTATATAAAAAGTGTTTGTGATTCTGAAATCACCAGAGACATTAAAAGAGAACATGTGAATGGATTGAATGAAATTTTTTGCTGTATTTCAGTTCAAAATTTCATTTTAAACACAAAAAACAGGATGGCAACTCTTGAGATATTTGTCTGAACTCTGAAGTTATGCTGAAAGAACTCTTCCTGTTCTCTGTGAATTTTTTGACTGTTGCTGTGTAACTGTGGGAGATGCACATCAGAAGTATTTTTGTTTTGGCATTTTCACATATGCACTACTAAGGTGATTTTTTTGACTTGTATCTGGGGACACAAATAGGGTCCAATGAGCACCACTGTAATGACTTAAGATAATTTTGGTTTGGGGTCTTTCTGACAAGTGATGTAGGTTTTTAATTTTTTAAACCATGCAGGGAAAAGCTTTAATTCACTGGCTGCTATTCAGCTGGTATCTGCCTGTTATAGCTGAATCTAAAAATACTGCTTGAACACGTCCAAATCTTGAAGATTTCCAGTGATATCCTGGGGAGATGGATGGAGAAGAGAGGATCAGCAGATTGGATGATGCATTACTGGGGCCAGAGTTAAAAAGAGACCATTTAGAGAATACATGTGTCTTTCTACAGCCTTCCATCTCCCCCCTGCTGTGGCCTTTCTCAAGACACTGTAATACATTTGTTCCTTTCAAGGATTGCCAAGAACTTTTTAAAATTATATATTTTTAAATCCATTTAGCTTAGATTTCTCCTCCTGACTAAGGAGGGATACTTCTGGTTCAACTGGTGGAGCCAGGCTTAAAAACCAAGGATTAGAAATACTGTAAGAATGCCAGTTTGCTATAGATTATTAGATGACAAAAAAAACCCCAAAAAACCCCAACAAACCAAAAAAGAAAGCAATCAGAAGACTGAAAATACTGTCCCAACACGTCTAAGTGTGTTCTGAATCACAAACTTAAAGATGAACAAGTTCCACCTATTAGCTTTTGTGCAACAGCAATTTGCAACTCTTGAATAAAAATGTAGGAAGTGAAAACTCAAGAGGTCTGCACTGTGCCAGAAAGGAAGTGCTGGCAACTGTTTGAAAAGAAATTGGTGAAGACTGTAGGGGGGAGGAGGATGTCACAAGTAAGGAGAATGGCTTGTGCCTGTGCAAAATAGAGAGCAGATTTGTATATGCTTTTCCAGTGGAAGAGAAGTCTTAAGGTGGTATCTTGTCCATTCACAAGGATTAAGGCAGAGGTAGAAGTTCAAATCTTTCAAAAATACCCTCTTAACAGCAAAAATTTAACAGAAAATGTAATAAATAAGGTTATTTTATCTGTAGCTGATAGAAAATATTAAAGGGAGGCTGTTGGGTAAATTCAAGCTAATACAGAGGCAGAGAATGTTGATTAAGTGCAGCCTAGAACATGCAGTTAAAGATTGGTGTGTTGAAAGTTACAGCTTAGAAAGCAGATGTCATGGAGAGGTTTTCAAGACAAGTAAAACCTTTTCAAAAAGGTGTGATAGCAGCATTCTGAGCATCTTATTTTTTGACTTCTTTGAAACTTCTCTTTAAATAGCTTTAATTTAGTGTGGTCAGGAATTCTTGTTTCTTGTGATGTAGTGGATTAATGAGTCATGGATGATGAAAATAAGCTGCCTGGCTGTGGAAAAGTTGTCTTGTTTCAAGTAGCAAACAAAAAGCTGGGCTTTTTTTCCTGTGTTTTCCTGGTGGAGATGCTGCTGTTTATCTGAATTAAGCTTGCTCTGCCTGTTTTAGTTGAGAATGTGACCTAGTTGCAGGTAACAGGGGTCTGGAATGAAAGGATTGTGTATCATATGGGAAGAGACAACAGACACCTTAGTATAAGTGTCTTAGTATAGCACAGGGAACTACTATCTGGTGGTAGAAATTCAGGATTCCTGAAAATTTCTGTGTTTGCAACCCAGCCAAGATGGTTTTTCAGTTTGTGTATTCTTCAGTAAAAACTGATTGGAATCACCTGTACGTTTATTGCCCTTTGAAAAAGAATGGAACATTTGTATTATTAATGAGGAACCTGACCCGTTCTGATAAATTAACTGGGAGTAACTAGAGATGCTGGAATCATCAGGTGGGTAATAGCTTTCCAAACCCTGCAGGTTTGTTTTTTTTCTTTTTTTTTTTTTGACAGCTATTATTTATTCAACAGTGTGTGCCTGCCTTCTCTGCAGCTGAGAAAAGACAAGCACCCTCTCCAGAGAAAACAGTGGCAGCAAAACCTCTGCTTTAGGTCTTTTTAGTCTAGAACAGAGCTGGAGTTTAGAAGCTGATAAGTGGAAAGCTGTTTTTAATTTTGGTACCAGCTAAAGAGAAGTGTAAGGGCTGCTTAACATTCCCATGATACTGGGCTCCTCCTGTAGTGTCTGATTACACCTTTCATGACACCAACTAGTTTCTCCAGTCCAAGTTGCATGTATTACAGCTCGCCAATCCCAGTGTTTGTGCTAATGATCGCTGAAGGTGGTGTCTCATTGCACCACCTTTGTTTAGTGGCTGCTGGAGGCATTGGCTGCAGGAGGAATTGGCTGCTCTCAGCTTATGCCATAAGAAATAGTTCTTTTGTTGGAAGCTGCTATTTACTGACCTTGCAGAGGATGAGCAAGCTTCAGCGCAAACTTTCCTTTGCTTCAGGAGCGACAATCAGTTGGTTGGAACCGAAGATCTCCCTGGCAAACCACTTCAAAAATGGAGCAGCTCAGAATTTCCCAGCAGAGATAAACAAGCCAGCATCTGTCAGAGAAGAGCAGTCCATTGCAGAGCCCTGCGAGCTAACAAGGGTAAGGTAATGTGACATCCCATTTCTGTGGGGAATTATTTGGAGGAATACCTGTAAATGTTTCAGTCATATTATGTGGAAGTGATTTAACAACAGTCGTTCTCATACTTGTGGTTAGTTGTGTAGGGGGAGGAGTGAGGACATTTGCTGTAAGTGAAACTCTCTACCTTGTTTATTCAACAAATTTTTGCTGCTTTATGTAACTTGTTGTCAAGTGAAGGGAGCCAATCGGGGTGGTAATGCAAGGCAATGAAATAGGGTTTTTGCACTTCATTATTTACTTGTTTTAGATAAACTGCAAGGGAATACTGCCTAAATAAAATTTGTGACACTCTCAAAATAGGCCCAGGAAGAACTGGTTAAGCAGACAAAAGACAAAATTGGTGGTCTGCAGCTATTACATTTCTCTTTCTTTTCTAGGTTTGTTACATCTGTTTTTCTTAATCTGAGCAACTCTCATCATTTGATTGCAGGGTGGCTTAATGCATTTGAAATACAGTTACAGTCTGTATCATTTTCAGCTATAGTCTGTATCATTATAACTGACAAAAAGGATTTGAATTGCAAAACACTGAAGTAAAAAGCAGCAGGGATTATGAAGAAGAACATGTTTCCCTAACTAAGCTAGAAAATCATAATTACATCCTCTTTATGCTAGTTGGTTTCACACAGTTGTTTGGCTGAGACTGTGTAACTGTGAAAAGATAATGTGCTGTTTTATGTCTCTGCAATAGCACTGGGCTGTCTTAGAGCAAAATTGAAATGGAAAGGATTTTTTTTCAATTGCTATAGTTTATAGATTTTTAAATAGGTCAGAGTAGTTTCTATTAAGTTAAAAAAAGAAAAGATGAAACAAAACTAGGAGCTTTCAACTAAAATACTTAATTCCTTCATTTCAGTAATTAAGGTAGTCACAGTTTGAGTACTTAATGTATCTGAGGTATGACAGGTGTTATCACTCCCCACAGTTATTTTCAACTCCCTTATTTCTGAGAGCAGAACAGTATAGCATTCTTGGAAGGGAGTCACCTGTGTGATACTGCACTTGTCATCAGGATTTGAGCCCTGTGTGAGGGCTTGGTCCCCTGGTTTTGGTGGTTGAGTGTTGATAAACCTGCCTCGAGCCAGGGCAGCTGCTCCAGGACAAAGGCTTTGCTTAGGCAAAGGCATATTGCTGCCTTCCCGTGGCATCCAGTGCCTGTCCCCTCTGCATTTGCCTCCCTCTAGCTATTTGTCCCAGGAGGATGCAGCTCAGTGCCCCAGCAGTGCCAGCATCCCTCCTGCCTGAGGTGTTTGACTTTGTTTGCGCTGTGGTGGTTGTTAAAACAGTGCAGATGTAATTTGTAGTCTGTCTGCTTTAGTTACACAGACGCAGGCACTCGCTGCGTATGCATGGGGTTTTGTTATTTTATTGACACTACTCCAAGTTACTTTTTTCTTTCACTGTTACATATTTGTGCTCACTGCAACATGGTAATGCTTGTGCAGCACAGCTTGTAGGTACCAGGTGTGATGGTAGTCAGGGAAGTCAGAACTGCAGTCTGATACAGCCTTTGGAGTAGTGAGGGCAATACTGGGAAGACTGAAGTAGTGTGGAGGTGGAGGGGGTTATTGAGGTGGTTGGAATTGCTGCTAGCTTTTGGTTTGCTGTTTCTGTGTATGTGTTACATGCTTGACATTCTGTGAACTCACAAAACTTACAGGAATTTCTTTTAACTTTTTTTTTTTTCAAGACCCATATGAGAGAGGGTGAGAAATCTGAGCCTGAATCCTCCAGATAGAATCTGCATTGAGTTATCTTCATATTCATTCAAATTCTTCAGTTGTTTATCTTGGGAGTGGATTCAGTTGTGTGGCTCTCTGCAGGGGTTTATTTAGTCTTTTTTCATACATGGGCAATTAAATACAATATGAAGTCCATTTTGAATACTGTCTGGCCAGTTACATCTTTGAGCAAAGTTTATGGCTCTTATTCCAGGAACCTGAAGAAATAAATCCAGATGAGGAGCTGGAGGATATCTGTGATGATAAGGAAGATGACCTAGGAGCAGTGGAAGAGCAGCGCAGCGTTATCTTGCATCTTTTGTCTCAGCTGAAACTTGGCATGGACTTAACAAGAGTAAGTAACTCAAGTGTGTAAATTGGCTGCAGTAAAAGTGAAGTATCATTTAAAACTCAACCCCTGTATTGAACAGTATTGAGTTTAGTATGAAACTGTGGCCAGTAGCAACATCAGGTCCCAAGATCTGATGTCCCAGACTGGGACAGGTTTAGGTGAAATGTGCTGACTATCTTTTTTATTACCTCTTCCTTGTGTTTTCTACTGTGCTTCTGTTGCCTTTCCTGTAATGGCCTGTCTTCTTTCCAGTGTTTGAACCTTAGTCTTTTCATGCTGTTTCCTTCAGCCTTCTCATATTTTTCTTTCTGCTTTCTTTCCATGATCTCTTTTCTATCTTGATAATGCTTTTTCACACAGTTTGTATAACCCTACACCTGTGTCCATGATGCTTCTGAAAAGAAGTTTTCTTTTGGTTCCCCCTTATCTATCTTTAGATGCCTGTTTAAGCCTCTTTCCTTTTCTCATTTCTGTGTTTGCTCACAAGCAGGCAAGAACAAAGTTACGCTGGAGGGAATTGGATTTAACACTTGAGTGCAGATCTCAAAAGCAAGCAGCTTGGAAAAATTAACACTCAGGTGCTGTTAGACAACTTGGGCAGCAAATCTGGGAAAATCAGGCTGCTACCAGCTTATGTTCAATTCATTCTTGTAAAGACTTCTTGCCATAAGCACTAGACACTTTGAAATAAAAAAATGAATTTTACAGTAGCATGGAATGAGGAAAGCACTCTATTTCAGAGTTATGGATTATTGTTTTTTTTTTTAACCTATGTTTTTTGAGCACTAGCTACATAGCCCCTAGAAACACTTGTATTGTGCAGCTTGTGTTTCACAACTTGGGAGGGAAAATAAAAAGATGGTTTGAACAGATCCTGCTGTCTGTGGGTCAGACATAAACCCCTGCTGCTTAACGAGGATCTGATGAAGTCACTCTATCACTTACATTGAGGATTGGATTTAGGGTATCTTTTGCTCTTAGTTGAAACAAGTTGTTGAGCCAGTCTCCCAGTTGTGACTTTTGGCTGTGTGGGGAGAAATGTGTGTGTTTCAGAGGAGGCAAACACTGAAGTGGACAAAGCTGTATTTGAAACTGGTAATGAAGTTGTTAGAGTTGTACTCAACTCAATATCAGGGTACTGAAGTGAAAAGCCACTTAATACTCAAGGTTAGTGTTGCAACAGCATGGCAAGTGTATTCAGTTTAACTTGAATGTCTATTAGTCTTATATCTGTGCTTTTTTTCTTTGAAAAAGAGATTGAAGTGGATTTAAATCTGATTTTAATGGATTGTCTTGATCCCATGGTTGAGATACTCTGTGCTGCTGTTTACAACAGTTAGTTATGTCAGCTGTATAAGTTTAGCTGTGTGAGGCTTGTTCCTACTGCAGAGAAGGAAAACACTGATGATATCCACAGCCTTTCACCCTAGGGGATTGCCCTTGCTCAGGAAGGACAGGGGTTGCTGGTTTGTCTTGAATGTAACTGTGAAAGTGTGAAGTACCTCTGCTCAGGGGCACAGGATCAACCCATCCTATGCTGCTCCTGGATGCTTGTCCTAGTTGCTGTGAGGAGGGAGATTCTGCAAGCTCTCCAGAGCTGGTATGGCTTCCCAGCTTTCCTCTCCATTAGACCATACCTTTCCTAACTTCTGCTCTGAACCTTCTTTGCTGTAGTTTGAGTTCCTTCATGCCTGTTTTCTCTTTCACAGGTATATGGGACACATTATCTCTTTGCAGCTCTTTCATGTTTTTGGGTATTTTTACGTGATGCTCAGTTCCTTTCAATCTCTTTAGTCCTACTTGTACTTGCTAGGCTTTTTTTCTCCTTGTAAATTGCTTTTCTGGAACTTTAGATCACTGTATTTTCCTTGCATCTTACAAGAGGAACAAGAAAGTGCACTCTGAAAGTGTGGTGTCCCAAGTAGGACAGAATCCTCCTGTCAAGGGCTTCTCTTATAAAACACCTGTCTCTGTTTTCCTTCCTAGAGGCTTTTGGCTTATGGCTTTTCTTTCATTTTCAGGTGGTTCTTCCCACATTCATCCTAGAGAAGCGGTCGTTGCTGGAGATGTACGCGGACTTCATGTCCCACCCCGATCTCTTCATCGCCATCACGAACGGCAGCAGCCCCGAGGAGAGGATGATCCGCTTCGTGGAGTATTACCTCACCTCCTTCCACGAGGGCCGCAAGGGAGCCATCGCCAAGAAGCCCTACAACCCCATCATCGGGGAGACCTTCCACTGCTCCTGGAGGATGCCCAAGAGCAGCGTGGCCAGCGATGCTGGCACCAACTCCTCTGCTCATTGCCCCTCGGAGCAAGTAACTCTGCCTAAAGATCCGGAAGGGCAAGCAGAGCCGGACTGTTACACAGTGAAATTCGTGGCTGAGCAAGTGTCCCATCATCCCCCTGTCTCAGGGTTTTATGCTGAGTGTGTAGAGAGGAACATGTGTGTCAATGCCCACGTCTGGACAAAAAGTAAATTCCTAGGAATGTCAATAGGAGTGACAATGGTTGGCGAAGGTAAGTGTAAATTCTGTCCTTTGTTCATTTTAGAAGGTTGTTAAAATATAAATTTGTTAGCAACATTAGTATTATTAAATAAAATTTTTACAATTTTGTTTATTAAAATATTGAATTTGGTAGCAATTTGATGTTATTTTCAAAATATACAAGTTGTCATTGTAGACAGCAAATTTTCATATGGGAGGAAAAAATAGAAAGGTTTTTGCTTTGCCAAAAATCAGGATTATATTGGAAATAAAATATTTCTTTTGAGCCAAAGGTCAGTGCGATGTAAACTAATATTTATGAATTAATTTGCATCAGATATTTATTAGATAGAAGCATTGTTGCATTTCTCTGTATTGCACTTAATATTCCTATGCACATTTTGATTTTCTTTAACTAGAAAAATTGGATCCTTTAGGGACAGAGAAGGGTAACTGCCCTCAAATTGTAATTTTCCTTTAGTTATTAGTATTTACTGAACAAGACGAGACAGCCTTTCCCACTCTGTGTCCCCTGTGTATTTTGTCCAACACCTGGGGATTCCAGGCACTTGCATATAAACTACACTCTGGACAAGGGAATGACCAAGGGAATGCCAGGGTATGTGAAAGGCACATCTTTGGCTGTACAGGTAATTTCTGAAGTTGATATCTCTTGTAGGACCTTTCTCAAATGAGAACTTTTTTCAGAATTTTGCTTGTTGTTTGTGATGATGCCAGACACCCAGAGGTACTGTGCTTCAGAGGTGTGGGCTGGGGCAGGCAGCAGTTAGATGTTGCCTGTTTTCTTGTAAGGGTAAGAGGGAGATCTTGTGCTTTTGGTTTCTTTATAGGAATCAAACCCACTGATCTTAAAACCCAAAGAAAAATTCTAGTATTTGATGAGATTCTTGGCATTTATTGCCAAGGTTGCTGTCAGGAAGGAGTTGGGTTTATCTTGGCAGAGAGGTGCAGTAAGGAGAATTGTCTCTGCTTCCTGTCTTCAGGTTGGGTAAGGTGTATTATAGAAAGGGCAAGCAGGAGTATTAGCATTCCTCAGGATCTGCAGTTCAGGGAATCCTTTTGTTATTTCCTTTTGTCAGTGTAAATCTTGCTGTGCTCCAGAGCCATCAAAAGAGAGTGGCCAGCCCTTATATGCACTACTGAAAAGTATGTGCATACCACGGGATTGTACTTTATGGAACAGTATTATTGAGATAAATGTCTTTTCCCAAAAGAAGCTTCAATGCACATTACTCCATTAAGTAATATGTTAGTAAGAATGTTTGTATCTAGAATCTAATAAATGTCAGTCTTGTGTGAGTTTTTAAATTTTCTTTTTTTTGTATGAGGGGCTATGAGGAAAGGTAGCCAGATGTATTACTGACTATTTGTTTCAACAACTTGTTTGGCCTTTTCTGAAATGGCACTGCTTTACAGATTCTTGTATTTCTTCACACAGGTGTCCTACATCTCCTGGAACACGGGGAAGAATACACCTTCTCTTTGCCCTGTGCATATGCCCGCTCAATTTTAACTGTTCCTTGGGTAGAGCTGGGAGGAAAAGTCAACATTAACTGTGCAAAAACTGGGTATTCTGCAAGTATTAACTTTCACACCAAGCCCTTCTACGGTGGAAAGTTGCATCGGTGAGAACATTTTGTTTGTTTGAAATGAGACTGATCTCACTTTTGAAGAACTGAAGCTTACATGTAGTTCTGTTTCACTTGGTGCAATTTGAAAGTGACACATCATGTGGGGCTTTTTCCGTGGCTCACAATGTGTCTTTCACTTTGCAATAGCTACTCTTGTGTCATAAGAGATAAGTTAGAGGATGTAGTTTTGCTTCAGTGATTTAATTTGGAAGCTGTTTTGTTATTTGTCTCTCTGAAGTTAGTCACAGATACAGAGGCTTTTTAAAGAGAGATCTGTTCAAGGTACTGTAACCATTGAAAATTTGACATGGTAATGATTGGACATTGCCAAAAAAATCTCTTGATGGAAAGAAGCCGTGTTGTCATGGTTACTCAGCGCGCAGGAGTTGCCATGGCAATGGTATGGATTTTTTTGTAGAGTGACCCTTGTTGTTAGGCCTCAGCTGGATGTTGGCTCCTTGGTCCTGTACCTCTTTAGCTGGATGAAATAGAGGATAGTGATAATGGATAGCTAGACATGTATCAGTCATGCCAAGATTGCACATAAGTGCCAGCAGTTTGTTATCACTAGTGCAGGTTCAGGCAGATCCTGTGGTCTGCAGTGCTGGCAGTGGTTGTGTGTCAGAGCAATGCAACCTGGAGAAATACAGAGAAAGGGAGTGTAATGGAGCAGTTCAATATTGCGCCTCAGTAGTGAGTGATACAACTTTGTTTACTTTCAGCTGAGAAGAGGCAGTAATTTTGAGAATGGTATTAAAATACTGGATGTCAGTATTGTCTTGTTAGCACACAATGCTTGAAAAAGATCAAGCTAAAGTTGTGAAGAAGTAACTGCAGAGTCTGACCAGGCTGATCTCTGGCATCCTGTGGATTCAGGCTTTCAGAGATCTTTTGGGAGGAGGACAGGCAGCCCACCATGTGTAAGAGCTTTGGTGAGGTGTGAAAGTCACAGGACGAGAAGCAGCACAAAATTAAGGCTGCTTGCTTGTCAGCTGCTCCTTCTGCTGTTTTCAGTAATTGTTAGTGCTTCTTAACTTCCACAGAGAAAAAAAATGTAAATGTGCTTTTATTGCTCACTTTTTTTTCAACAAGTCCTAAATTTTTGTAATGGAAAACTGTGTGAGCAGCATATACTTATCAGTCTGGGTTTTTAAGATATTTCTCATGAGGTTAATTTAGCTTTGAGCTGCTGGACCATGGTATGACAGAAGTCTTACCAGCTGCCTCCTGCTGTGAGCTGGCTGTGAGCCTTCCCCCCTTGCCCTGGAGATTCCCTGCAGGTCTGCTTTGGCTGGCATCCTGTATCCCTGTGCTGGGAGGTCTGACCTGTGGTGCTCATTTCATTGCTTGAGAGATAAATTTCTCTATTTTGATGTTACAACTGGGGAGGACGGGTGGGTGCAGGCACAGTGGGAAGTGACCAGTGTGTGTGGAAGAAGGGAAGTGGCACTTGTGTCCTGAGCTCCCATTTGCTCTGAGTGTGGCTCCATGCAAGGTGGGAGCACAGAAGTGCTGCTTTCCACTCTCGGGGATGCAGTTGTTCAAAGGACATCAGAGCAAGCTGGTGGTGTGCAAGTTAGCTGTCCTCAGCTGCATGAAATGGAAGTGTGGAAGGAGATGTAGCCTGTGCTTTGTGTGAGCACTGATGAAATGCAGGAGGGCTGGAAAGTGGTGAGTTTTAGGGAGGTTGTGTACAGGTAACTGCAGTTTAATTGGGGCTAGAGAGTATCCTTTGTGAATCCTGCAGCACCTTACAGGTGAGAATGTCTCAAGTCTCGTTTGCATAGTGCACAGACCCTTTTATTTGTTTGTAGGAGAAAAGTTCTGTTTGAGACTGGCAATTGGCTTGCCAAGCAATGCTCAAAACCTGGGTCAGGATGAAGTGGATGTCAGGAGGTCTTTGTACAGGTCTTGAAGATGAGAAGAAAAATATGCATCAGTGTGTGTAATTACGGTGATACTTGAGCATTATGCAACACTTTGAATGAAACGCTGCATGTTAGAAAGGCACTTCCCTTATCTTGTTATTGGCAAAGGTTTCTGTGGAAGAGACAGGGAACAAAAGCAGTTCTGATTCCTACTTTCCTACCTTGCTTCTGCCTTTGTGTGTCTGCTGCTTATGTGATCAACATGAAAATGAGACCACCTACATAAGGAGAAGGTTGAAATGTAAAGATGTGAGATGAAGTTCCAGCAGGTAGTGAGATATATTATTGCTAGAAGTTTAGTTTTAATTTTTTAAGCCTGAACTATGTATCTGATGTGATACTTCAAGTGGAAATTATCAATTGCTTGTTCTATGTGAATCAGCTTGTGTTAGTTTCTTTTTCATTTTCAATTTCCTGAAGAGGCTTGAAACAAGCTGAAGCCAAAAATGGAGTTTCCTGGGTAACATGAAGAGAACTAGAGCAGTGAGTGAAAGTCACTTTGCTCTTTGAGCTTCTCCACACAAATGCAATTCAAATAACTAACATTTTTCAAGGCAGCATGACAAGTTTGCAAACTCATTTAGGATTTGAGTAATAATGCAAGGAATAGTCCTCAGGTTTCTTCAGCCATGGCTTTTTAAAAATAAATTTCTTTCCTAGAGTCACAGGGGAAGTGAAGCAGAACATGACGAACACGGTGGTATGCAGAGTGCAGGGGGAGTGGAACAGTGTGCTTGAGTTCACCTACAGCAACGGGGAGACCAAATATGTGGACTTGACAAAGCTCTCTGTGACAAGAAAACGAGTCCGGCCCCTGGAGAAGCAAGGCCCCTTTGAATCTAGGTAGAGTATGTGTTTGCTTTTGTCTGACCCTTTCTGTCCTGAGCAGTCTGGTGAGTGCCTTAGGAAAAGCTGCAAATATAAATTCGTGGCTAGTGCTTAGCAGCAGTCATCCTTACTTTTTATGTTTTCTTAAAATAAAAATCAAGAGAAAGTGCAAAGCTCTAGTGCAGGTGCATGGTTGTTTATTTTGCCTCCTATTTATGAACAGAGGGGTTTTTTTTGAGTTCACAAAGTGCTTACCAGAGAATAGAATCTCCCTATTAGTTTTGTTTTTACCCATCAGCTACACAGCAGGGCAGCTCCTGACATCCTCACAAGAAGCTGCTTGTTGAATAACACTTCCAATAGCAGCTGTGAAGGGTTTGCAAACAGAGGTTAGATTGGCACTGCCAGAACCTCAGAGCCCTTCCTGCCTGCTCCCAATTGCTGATGTAGGTCTGAGACTTGGCCATGAGCCCTCACCTGCACTGCAATGCTCTGACCTGGGCTGGTTTGTCATGTGTGAGTGGAGAGAGTGCTCCTGTTCCACAGGGATCCTGCAGTTTGAGGTGGCTGGCTGGGAAGCCTTTGGAACAGTCCAGTTACCAGTTTATTTTGTAGGAGGCTGTGGCAGCATGTGACAGAGTCTCTGCGGGATGGAGACATCGATAAGGCTACAGAGCACAAGAGAGCCCTGGAAGAACGGCAGAGGAACGAAGAGAGACTTCGTGCTGAAACAGAAACACCTTGGTGTACTAAATACTTCCTTAAAGATGTAAGTTTCCAAGCAGTCACCTGCTACTGATGAGGGTGGAAGCAGAGCTGTTATGCAAGCAGGGGCACATATGGGTCTGTGTCCTATCAGAATAGAGTATTTGGCCTTAGATCTTAAAGTTTAGCTTTGTGGGATCCATAGCAGTAAGGTGACATAAGAATTCCTAGGCCTGTAAAGGTGTGACTTCATTCTCCCCTTTGTAAATGCTTGGATTTTGCATCAAAATGTTTTCCATTTCCTGGTCCCGTTTCTTTAACCAAGCACTTCCTCAATGGCACATGGAAAATAGTTTTGTGTATACACATGTGAGCAGGCTGTAACAGTAAATACCCAAAGAAAATAATCAGTAGTACTAATTTTGCTGAGGTTGTGTGTTTATGTACCCAGCATATTATTGTTAGCAAGAAGGAATGTGAGTTCATTCTCAACTGACCACTTTTTTTGTTCTTCTATGTTACATTTTGGATAAAGCTTATTTGTGCAGTATCTTAAGCTGCACTTCAGTAATAGTAGTAGTAATAATATAGTAAGGTTTGTAACAAGGGTAAGTGCAGCCTGCCCAGGAGGGTTGGGGAATGCTGGTATGATAACTCTGGAATAGGCTTTTCTTGAGATCCATGTGATGAGACCTTGCTTGTGTAGAGACCTTTGCTGAGCCCTTTGCAGCAGGAGAGTTCTTGAGTAAAATTAATACTGTAGTAGTTTAGATTCTCCTTACAGTGAAAGCTTTATCTGTTACACTGCAGTAATGTGATTCCTCCTCTTCCCATAGCTGTGATCTAGTGAGGGTGTAGAACATAGGCTAAAAGGTTTCTTTCTCTTGGATATATTCCAGGTTTGTTTTATCAAATTCAGGACTAGCTCCCACAAAGGTTTTTATTCTCTAAAGCTGTGTTAGTATGATTAGCTCTGAGTTAGATAGTTGTATTGTTAGTATTGTTAGATTTGCAAAAGATGGAATTCTGTTGCTAGTCCAGGATACAGATGAACTCAAAAAACGTTTAAATGTGATCCTGAGCGCTGCATTTCCAGGTAAGCAGTTGGGCTGATGTAGAGCTGATAATCCTGGCTAGCTGCCTCTCTGCTGGCTGCTTATTTGGCTTCTGAAAGCAATTTGAATCACACAGTTGAGAAGAGTGGCTTTTTGGCAGGGTTAATTACAAGTGCAGCCTGCTCCCAGGGAGCCGGGGGCTGGGAGGAGCCTGCACGTGTGTGAGCAGCCTGCAGTGCTGTTCTCAGTGCCTCAGTCTGCAGGAGTTGAAGATACCAGCTCTGTCCCTCTGCTGTTCACAGCCATCAGTCTCATAGTTGTGTGAAGGCAGTTCTGCCAAGGCAGTGTCTTTATGATAACCGTACTTTCTCTTTAAATTGCAGGGAGATGGCTGGGTTTACCATAAACCCCTCTGGAAAACAGTCTCTGCTGCACAAACTCAACCAACAGACAGTAACTAGAAAAAAGCTGCTTTAAGATGAGTTTTCTGGTTTTCCTCTCCTTTTCCTCTGTCTCTCAGAACACAGTAATCACACTGAGTGTCCCCTTTTTATGTAATTGTGCAAGTTTAAATGAGCATAAAGAAATAACTATACTAGGGCACTTTAAAGCTATTTAAAAAAAGAAGGTAAAAATCCAAGTTGTAGAGACAAACCTGCCAGGTACATTCAACCAACTTGTTTTTTTGTATGATCCAAGAGATTTTATCTGCATTGTGTAAGATTCTTCCAAGTAGATCTGATTGCAAAAGCTGCCTGAGAGAAGAAGGAGCCTGTTGGATTTTAGAGTGACATAGGAACTCTTTTGGAATCTGTGTCAAGCTCTTTAGTCACTGAAACCTCCTCAGTACACATGTAGACAACAGCAACAGAAAATTGCTGCTTTTATGCCCAGTAATTAACCTTTTTGGCAAAAACTGGAAGGGTGTTTGGAAGATGTGCCTGAAATCAGTATTAAGAAACAACTGGATCATGACGACCTTTTCTTGGGAGAGAACGCGTGCATGCATCGGAGGAGTATGGGATGTACGTAGAGACTACTTTTCTTTTTTATGGATTTATAAAAGCAATTAGAAGTGTAACCATGGAGAAATTTTTCCTCTGAAACATTTTAATATACTTGAAATAGTTGACTTGAATTGGAAAAGTAATTTGAACACTTTTCAACTCTAATTTTATTAAATCTCTTTGAGTGACTGGTTTTTCTCAAGTTATAAAATAATGAGATCTGGCCTGTTTTTTCTCCTCCAACTTCTCTTCCTGAGGACTAAAGCTTTCAAAATGAACAGAAAACGTGCAGTTTTGTATTTAAATTTCTCTGCCCATCTAATAGTTTCAGAGATGAAGTATCAGTGTTACAAACTGTCTTTTGGGTTGTTTTGTTTTTTCTCCTGTGGTGTTGTTCAGAACAAAGCAGTGAAATGTGACCTTGAATACATGGACTGTAGGTCCTGGTTTTTCATCTTTCCATAAAAAAACCCAAACAAACATCTGATTATGCTGAGGACTGAGTATTGATTTGAAACGCAATCAGATATCAGGAAACTGTATTCAGGTACAAACATCCTTTTTTTTTTCTCCTTTTTATAACTATTTTATTGAAGTCTAAGAATTGCTGGCAATTAAGAATAGTACTTACTATGGCTTTCGTTATTGTTGTAACTACAAGCTACCTTAATTTTTCCAACAGTGGTGCCTTAATCTGTTTTTTCTTCTGATGTAGTCTTCCAATCAGTGTATATAACATTATCTGCCACTTCCCAGCCATGCCAATGGCTGCACCTGATCCAGCATCATAAAAACTCTCAACTGTGTTATCTGGTATGATGTTTTCCATAGAGAAGATGCAATTGTAAGAATGCATCAGAAGGTTTAAATAACCACGTTAACTTTCAACACAAACTGAAAATCATGCAAAAAAAAATGAGTTGGGTTTATGCACAACTGTTTTGATCCTCTTGTACATTTTTTTTTTGCTGTGAAATGCACTGAGATCTCAATGCAAGTCATAGTCCGTTTGTGAGAAGTGGGGGGGGATAATAAAGCTACAAAATGATTCATTTGTTCTGTCTGCTTTCCTAGAGATCAGGTGACCAGGAAAGAGTAGGTGGTTCTTTTCTTTCATGCTGGAGATCTGTCTGGGCTTTCCTTGGTCCCAAAAGTGGGATATTTTGGCACTGTGTGCTTGAGTGGTAACTATTCTCCAGCAGAAGAATGTTTTGGGCCCTACTTGTCTTGTTTGTGATATTCTATACAACCATCTTGTTGTGATAGTTTTGGATATCCATTGGGCATTTTCATGCTTAACCGGGAATAAAAATAAAAATTAAAATAGTGGGATTAGTTCCTCCTTGCTTCTGGGTCTGCGGCGCATTTGGCTCCTTGGCCAGTTCCAGGGTTTGGGGTGGGAATTGTGGTGGCAATGTGTGAAATTCTTCCATGGTTCATCAGTAACTGCACCAAAATGGAGCTGGTAGAGGAACAGATTAGCACTGTGTACGTTTCCTAGTTGTTTTATCCATGTCACGTGGCACATTTGCTTTAAATGAACAGCAAGGGCTGTGGTGCAAGGCCTGCCTTTTAATATTGCAGTGATCAGAGCAAAACCAAACCTTTTCCAGCTGAGCACACTCCAGGGATCAAACTTAAGCTAACTAAAATATAGACTTACAACTCAGTCACTAAACTCAGCTTAAAATTTTGATTTGGGATTTGTCAAGGCGATGGCTGTAAATGAGACTGAAAAGCTCCCATGTTGACCATAAACCCATTTGTGATCCTTATGTAATACTATAAGTCGAGTTATTTCTCTTCCATCCTCATCTGGTATGCCTGTGGTTTCACACTAAGAGAGCTGTTACTAATTTTATTGTGTAAAAATAGACCTAATGCTGAAGAAATACTTTGATAAAATACATGAAGTGATTTCTTTTAACAAGGGGATGTTTCTAGGCAAAAAGAAGGTAAAGCTGTCCTTTATTCAAGTGATCATGAGAACTGGAATCGTTCCTGATATGGATTTAGTTATGATGCAAATTTCTGCTTCTAGAAACAAAGGACATAGTTGAAAACCATTTAAAAAGAAAAAATCTAGCCACTGAATATCCAGCTTAAATTGTAATTGTGATTCTTCTGAGAATGGCAAACACCCTGCAGAGTAATGGATGTATTTTTAACTCTGACCAGATTTGATTCTCTTGCATAACTGATGTTGTTTCCATCCTGTACCTTCTGGAGCAAAGGGAAGGGCTCAGTGCTGCTTCCTGTTAGATACTTGCTAGAACCACAGTGTGTTCCAACAGGGAACATGGCAAAGTAGGACATTGGCTTGTGTTACCGTCTGTCTTCTTGGCTTGACTGGGCCCCACTGAAGTTAAGAGCAGAATTTTCATTGATCTCCGTGGTTTTAGGCCCCCTGAATCATAAACAGATCTTGGATCTTAAATAAGTGGCTGTCTTTAGAGGTGCTGTGCAGCCTGCTGCTGCTCATAGAAAACAGAGTGCAACAAGTCAGCCCTGTTTAACACAGGCTTTCAGGTGTGTAATCCTGATGGATTTGTGTTTTATGAAAAAAATGCACCATGCAGATTGGGTTGTTCAAGATTTTAGGCATGGGTAGGGGAAAAGATAAAGTTTTTCAGCATATTTATAGTATGAACTGTCAAGCCTAGGATGAAGGCTGTCTTCCCAGGAGAATTTGGATTTCAGCCACCAGAATAAGAGATGCAGCCTTCAATGTCTAGTTTGCACAGGCTGATCCCCCTCTGTCCCTGTCACCTCTGGGAAGAACAGGTTAGAGTGTCTTTAAAATCCTTATGAGCATGGAAGAACAAGTAAACACGTTCATCAGTGTGTTCAAACAACTTGGTGCAGAACTTGGTATGGAAATTCTGCTCAAAATACTGTGGGAAGGCAAGATTGGACAGTCCGGGGGGGGGTTTGGTGTGTCCCTGTAGTTTTTTATCTCCGTGACAGAAAAGCTGTCCTCTGCTCTGTTTCTCTTGTGCTAGAGCAGTGGTTAATGTATTAAAGAAATGAGGCTGGAGTCAGGTGAGTTGGAAAAGATGTATTTGTGGGGAATTGGGGAGGGTGTGCTTCAAGAGAGAAGGGTTAATTTGAAAAATTGTGAGGTGTCAGGAGGTAGCAGCCAGGTGAAGATTAGTGACAATGACAGGTGTGGTCACAGTTGCAAATGGCAGAAGTGGTAGCTAAGCAAATTTTTATTTAGATTTGGTGCAACCTAATTAATTCCCCTTCTGTCCTTATTTGAAGTGTTTAGAGACAATTTATTTCTAGGTTTTTAATTTAGCAGCTGTAAAAACAGACCAGGGAGATGGAAACAATAGCTAGAGGAGTAAAGGTTTTTATATGGGTTAGTGCTGTCATAGCTGAGCATTTAATAGAACCAAACCAGCCCTGCAGATCTGTGTCCCTGCTCCACATTGAGGAGCCTCAGATGCAGAAAACTTGTGGCTGTTGCATGGTTTGCTCCCTTCCCCTCTTTTCTGGGCTGATCCATGCAGCTGTGTGATGGCAAGAAATGTATTCCTCTCAGATGCTATTCCAAAAAATACACCTCGGTGTAGGTGTCAGGTATGGGCTTGCAGGACTTGGGAGCAAAGACCTCAGGTGCCCCTAAGGGTGGAGAGATTTGCACAGTACCAGGGTTCAGAGTGAGTGTGACTTACCTTTCCTTAATTGCTGTCCAGAATAGAGGCAGCCTGGGTTGATCTGGTGATCGTGGGGATAAAGGTCTCAGTTCAGCCTGATCGTGTTTCCCCAGGTGGGGTAACTCAGCAGGGGGTGTGAGAGTTTCCAGAGGAATTGGCCACACCCTTGTGTTGATGCTGTTACTGTGGCACAGATCTGGCTAGAGGTGGCTGGAAACTGGTCTGATGGGGCAAAGGCTTGTCTAGATATCCTGCATGGAAAATTTTTAGGGTGAAGCAGCCATGTCTACACTGGTGACTTCCTTTTTCTCTCTCAAAGAAGCTTCACACACGCACCTGAGCTATCAACCCAGGAATTCCCCAGAGAGGAAAGGTATGTTGGAGTTGCATCATATCAGGCTTTTACAAACTGGATCTTTGGACAGTGTTGCATGAGTGATTTTCTTGGATGTCAGCATTTCTTCCATAGAGGGTGTGTACATCTCATGATGTCTTTTTTTCCTGCTACAACGGATTTGGTGTGTGTATGTGTAGGCCATTAAAAAGAGGAAAATTGTTTTAATCACTGCAGAATAAGCTAGAAGAGAAACTCATGATGACAATATAGAAAGACTTAAAAAAGAGAGATGTGGAATTCAGCTGCTTATTAATAAAAGATTAAACATTATTATTTTAAAAAATAATAAAAGGAATGCTTTGCATCATTATACACTTTTAAGTACGTACAAAGTCAGTTCATAGAATAATGTTTCACTTTAACCAAAATATTGATTCCTCAGTTCATTGTATCTGTGGGAGGAAACAGATCTTATAAATAATTTATGTACTAGATCTTAGTTCCATTTTGAAAAGCAGGTTTTTTTCCCCCATGAGCTAAATGCTTCTCCCTTATCCTCTTGTTCCTCGTGATGAGGACTTCTGCCTGCTGCATCACTGAACGTTTCTATTCCCATCACTGTCCTGGAGCTCCCCACCTGGAGAAGCTGTTTTGCTGGCCTCGTTGTCCATGTTGTTGTTGAGGATGTCGTCACAATCCATCTGTGCCATCAGGTTGAAGCGCTCAGCCACGCAGTGGGCGGTGAGCCGAGCCTCGGGGTCGTGGTCCCAGCACTCCGTGATGGTGTCGCACAGGAAGCGCATTCCCTGCAGGCAGAAGGGCTGAAATTAGGATCAGAAGGCAGGAAGAAGAGGATCTAACACAGTTTTAGTGGTTTACCAGACTTCTGACAGCCTCCTGCATAAAGGCTGGTTTTGGCCAAGCTTAAGCACTAGAGGAATCAGCCTGGGTAAGTTGTGGAAGTGCTAATGCTTCCACTGGCACTGCTTGTGTTAGAGCAGCAGCCTCAGCTCTCACAGCATCTGCTCCCAAACATTCCCCATGCTTCCTGGAAACTGGCTTGTGTTGGCTGTGAGACTTAGAGTCTGTTTCCTTCCAGCCTGTATTTATTTCCTGTCTCAGCCTTGCCCGTTTGGATCTGAGCACCCTAGAATCAGGAGGGACAGGAGAGGTGTGGACAGTGACCTGTAGGCTGCTGGCTGAGCCCAGACCTCTGGGTTTGAGCTGCACCCTGCCTGTTACACCTGGAGGGAGGGGTTGGGAAGGGGGGGGGGGGAGATGGTTTTCAAAGGTAGGTGTGAGAATAATTTCTTAAATCTGACTTCTTGTTTTAGTGGCATTCTGAAAGAGTGTGCTGTGCCAAATGCTCATTTCAGTGTGCAGCTGAACCTTGTTCTCTTATCACAAAACAGTGTTTTGGTTGAGATGGGCTGAGGTGCTTCCCAGCTTACTTCAGAGCACATGGAGTTCCTCTCAGCTACAGTGCTTACATCTCCCAGAAAGCTGGGGTTTTTTGTCCAATTGTGTAGGGCTCTGAAAAGAGTCAAAATATTTTGGGAAGAAAAGAAATGGTAGTATTCAGCTGGTGCTTTCCCCACTCTTTAGCTAGTAACACAGCTAGCACCAGAAGCTGTGTTGAACTTTCCCTCGCCCATGTAATTCCATCATGTGCTATTGCTCTTGGCATCATTGTCAACTAAAGTTGGAACCCAGTGGAAAAATCATTATTCTAAATAAAGCTTTGTATTTTTGAGTGGGTTTTATGTATTTCTTAATTTGCAATTAAGAGAACCCTAAAGTTTCATATGGACCCACATAAGAGGAAAATCCAAGTCCCACAGAGATACAGGGTCAGTTCCATCTGCCCTTCCGCATCTTACTCAGAACTCTCTGCTAAGGTTCATTGTGCTAAGTCTCCCATAATAGATACAGATTGGAGTGAACAGGACTGTACAGCAAAACTGACAGATGGTGTGTTTCAGCACCTCTGACGTCACTTATTTATTAGCTTAGTTGAAAGGATTTGAAGGTAATTGATTACATGCAAAAATGAGCCAGCTTAGGTGAAGCTTTTAAAGTCATCCTGTTCTCAAACAGGACATCCAAGATTTTCTGTACTTATTTTTCCCTGAAATAATAACATTTATTTGCAGTTTGCCTTGTAGTGATGATGTTCTTTTGAATAGTATAACTGAAACATCTTGTTTGGCTTACAAAATGAACTTAGTTTGGCTTTTTTGTTTGATATCTGTTTTTCTAAGATTCCAAAGGATGCTGAGTTGTACAAGTGTATTTTTAGTGGCAATATTGACTTAAGCTTCCACTTCTCTTTCCTGTCCTGCACCAGCCTCTGGTTGTGCCAGTACATCAGTCTGTTCAGCTGCTTTGTGAACCAGATTCAGGAATTTACCTGGCCTAAAAAACCTTTTTTTTTCCTTCTTTTTTTTAACATGCTGGGGTGTGAAACAAGGTAGAAACATGGACCTAAGGGGTCTGTAAGTTATCTGGGAAAGTGGGGATTCATTTCTTCAGCGGACTTTGTGGTGGGGCCTTGCAAGCAGTTGCCCTTAAGCTGCTGTCGGGTGAGCCAGCCCTGTCAGGGAAATTAGTGCTGACACTTGGTGAAAATCAAACCATGGTCTTCACTTGACTGAGAGCAATCCTGATGGTTGAAACGGGGAAGTTTTTATGACTTATTGTCATTGGGGGGAGCATCTATCAGTGCCTCCCATTCAGATGAGTGACTGTCACCCAACACTTCCTCCCATGGGAAGCCACTCCGGACCCCCAGAGTGGCACGAGCCGGTGGCTTTCTGCTGCTTCCCAGCAGATGGTGCTGCCCAATTCCTCATCCTAGGGAGAACTGTTGCAAAATGCCCAGAAAATGCTGTAAAGCCAGGCTTGTAAGGAGATGTTTATTGGACCAGCAGAAATTAATCAGAGAAAAAATTTCAGCAACATGATGTGGCTTTTCTGTTCCTCTTCCCCAGTGACCATCAGATGGTCCAATAAAAGTTCCCACCTTATAAGCCTTGCTCTGTTTGCCTGCTACACTGACCCAGCTACAGCAACATTATTTCTGGGAGGTGACTGCAGTCAGCCTCCCTTCAGCCCTGGGAACAGCACTGTTATGCTCACACTCTATCAAAGTGTGATTTTTGACAACCCAAGCCTCTGTATATTTTTTCTGTGGTTTCAAAGTTTATCAGAGACCCTGGGAGGTGAATGTCTGAGCTGAATACTCAAAGGTTTCAAACATGTGGCACTGCTGACTGAAGTTCCTGTATTTGCCTTTGTCAATGAAAAAGGCTGGGTGAGCTCCAGAAATGGACTCACCAGCTGAAGAACTCCCCAGGGGTCCCACAGAAGCCATGGATTCATTCGATCCTGTTTGCAGTTTTGGTCAGTCAGGTCAGCTGTGAGTCTTTGGACAAACATGGTTTTGACAGGAGACTTTGTAGGGAACATGTGGCCTCCTAAGGTTGAGAAATTCTCTTTCCTTTTGCTAAGCCTACCTCTGTGTGCCAGCAGGGCAGAGTGGGAGCAGAGGCAGTGTGTTTTACAGGTGGATATTGCAAAATGATGCACTGAGCACTGCAAGGCTCTGAAAGCCAGCAGGCTCGATATTCCAGCTTGGTTTTCAGGTGAATGGGAGTGTTGATCAGCAGATGGTGTTTTTCCACAAGACATGTGAAATTCAAGAAATACCAAAGTCAGGCACGATGTGGAAGTCATGCCTGTCACCCCTCGTGTCCTTAGTGTGTGGCAGAAAGCGCTGGCCTGGGGCAGAGGACCCTGTCAGGGCCAGGAGGGAGCTCTGTTTCTGTAGCTGGTTGCTCTGGGTGTGCTTGTGGGTGGTTTTAACAGAGCACATTTTGTCACTGCTGACTTGTTCCTGTTCTAGAACACTGGGTTGTGCCCTCTGTGCTGACACATTTGCTTTCAGACCTTCTGAAGGCTGGTGAAAGACTTCCCTTGGCAAGCCCTGAGCCTTGCGGAGCCCCTGCTCTCAGCTTCACTCACTTTTCCTGAGTGTGTCACATGAAGGAGATGCTTCCTGGTTTGCTCTTCCTTGTAGTAATGGAAATTTCTCTCATGTCAAAGGTAATTTTGAGCTTGAAAAATCCAGGCAGAAGGCTGGATGTGCCTCCCTTCCCCTCTGTCCCTGCTGTGAATGGCTGTGTGTGAGGGATCATGTGTTTCCTGAGCCTTCCAGACAGGGTGCTAGGGGGAGAAGTGGGATGAACTCCAATGATTCATGGGAAGAGCTGCACTGAAGTGCTCCATTTTGCTGTTATCCTCAGGGTAACTGAAACCCATCACCTGCCATGCACAACTTCCTGATCATGATCAACACATTCTGCTGTGGCTGGTGGCTTTTGTGCAACAAGGAAATGAGTCCAGTAGGACTCAGTGGGCCCAGCCATCCACAATGGAGCTGGAAGTAGATCCCAGGAGTTCTGCCCACTTTTCCTTTGACTATAAATTTAATTTTTCAGACTGGTTTAGTGAGGAAGGACAATGTATGTTGCTCTTTTCTGAACCAGTTGCTCCCAGCTTACCTGGTGCACCAGCCAGCTGCTTGGGATCTCGGGCCGGCCTCTGCCATGCAGCACGATGTCCCTCATGGTGTCCACACAAGGCTGCTCCTGGACTTTCGACCCAAAGGGCAGCTCATAATTCTTCACCTCTGCAAGGAAGCAACAGCAGCATTACAGGATGTTTCTAATGCATTCCCTGCTTTGTTTTGGTATGGCCCACCAGATGAGAATGGATTTGTTTTTAACAGTCTGCAAAAAAATAAGCAGATCTGGAAACAATTGAGAATTTGAACACAGAAATGTAGTGCTGGGTTTTCACATAGAGGTTCTTTACAGAGACAGCACCGAGGAACCATCTGACCTCATCCCTGAACCCAAAACATGCAGTACAAAGGACCTGGTTTGTCTTTGGGTGAGACAATTTGAGCAGGCAGAAAGTACTGTGCTGGTGAAGGACGGGAGAGGTGACTGACACAAGAATTTCCAGATTTCTGCTACAGGCAGGGAAGGGGTTGGAGGAGAAATGGCCCTTCCAGAAGAGCAGCCCTTCAGCCATCAGGTGTTGTGGAAGACCAAGGAAAAACTGGCTGTTGGCAGAGGTGAGAGGCCACCCTGGTTTCTGCCAGCTCCCATTCGGATGTGAATACAGGTGAGATACAAGCAGGGAGAGATGGCCTGGGAATGCTGGCCTGGGAAAAAAGGATGCATGGGGCATCCAAACCAGTCAAGGGCCTCCCACTGCTGACCATGGGGCTTGCAGGGCACTTGGAGCAGCTTTCTGGCCAAGGGTTGAGGGCTCCTGCAGTTCTATGGGCTTGTATTGTCAGTAGGTGGAATAGGGAAGGAAGGTAAATGGGAGCAGGCAGAAGGCAGGCAGGGACTAACTCCAGGGCAGTTAACGAACTGTTTTTCTACACACAGCTGGAGATGCCAGGATGTGGCTCTGGGAAGTGACAGGGTATGTTATACTGTCAGAGGCTGGGGTTTGTGGGTCCCCATTGCAACATAAGCTCTCTGGTGTTGTCTGAAGGAAAAAATGGTTGAGGAGGGGAAGGCACCTTTGGCTCTTCCTGCTTGGTTTGCTTTGCATCGCCAGCAGAGGCTCCGTGGGACCTGTCAGCTCACCAGATGTCCCCATGGGGTCCTGTCCTGCTCCTTGACCACTAAGCCACCCCGCTTAAGCCATGGCACAGAGAGCAGGGGAATCTGTCACCAACTCTTGGCAGCCCTGCAGAGACCTGGACCACCCCAAGTCACGTCTTGTGCCATCAGTTGGGATGTGGGAGTAAGGGAGCAAAAAGGCCCAGAGAAACCTGGGTGTGATGCTCCTACCTCCTACCACTTCACATCTGGAGGCCATTTCCCACAAAACAAGGGCCATGGAGTAGACATCCATTTGCTTGAAAGACTCCAGGTCTTCCAGGTTCACTCTGGACTCCAGGACCTCTGGGGCCATGTACCTGGCGGTGCCCACCTGGCCACAGAGAGGAGAGAGGCATTAGCAGGGGTGGGCGAGGACTTTGGCCACAGGACGTGGGGGTGGTTGGCAAAGGCTCCTCCAGAGAGGGCTGGTGGGTCATACTCACCTGCCCGCTGTTGGCAAAGTCATCCACTGTGAGGGAGGGGTCGAGGCGTATGGCGATGCCGAAGTCGCAGAGCACGCACTCCTGCTCGCTCTTCACCAGCACGTTTGTGCTCTTGATGTCGCGGTGGGCGATGGGGATTTTCGGGCGGCCGCAGGTGGTGTAGTCGCTGTGAAGGTGAGCCACCCCGCTCACCAGGGACCCGGCCATCTTCTGCAGGTCCATCCAGCTCAGCACATGGTGGGAGAGGTAGTCCTTGAGGTTGCCCCGGCTGTGGTAGGCGGTGATGAGCCAGTACTCCCGGCGGGGCCCCGTGCCCCGGTCCTCGGCAGTGAGGAACTGCAGGACGCTGTCGTGCCTGAGGCTGGTGTCGGTGAAGATCTGGCTCTCGTTCTTCCAGGAGGAGTATTCCTCGCAGGGGAAGATCTTCACGGCCACAGTCTCATACTGCCCCGAGCGGCTGTGGCTCAGCTTGGCCCTCCACACCTCCGCGAACTGCCCCTTGCCCACCATCTCGTCCAGCTCGATGGGGAGCAGCTCAGCGGGGCGGCTGCTGGTGCAGCCGGGGCTGGTGCTGGCTGGGCTCTCGTCCATCAGCACTGACAGCTTCTCCTCCCGCTCGGTTGCCTTCCCCTGCTCCTGCAGCACCGGGGGCTGTCCCTGTTTCCCACCCCACGCCTTGGCTCTCTTGCGTCGTTTCTGCGTGCGGCAGAGGTAAAATATCACCGTGATCATCACCGCCACCAGCAGCGGGGGCAGGAGGCTGATGGCAGCCACTGGGATCACCTCTTTGCTCTGCAGCATGGAGTAGCCTGAGGGGAGGAAAGTAAAGGCGAGGTGCTGCTGCTGCTGCGGGTCTGCCACAGCTCGTTTTCATCACGCGGAGGAGGAAAATATGCAAAGCTGTTAATGGAGCGCAGCCCTTCGCGGGGCCGCACCAGGGCTCATCCCGACACAGAACCCAGATGTAGGCACTTAGCAAGGGGGCTGATCGGTTTTGGTCTCAAATTTAGCTCCATTTATCAACACAATACACAGGCCGGCATCACTTGGATGGGACAGTGTGGCACAAAAGACTGCAAAGGGCATTTTGGGAGTCCCAAGTGCTGCTTGCGCTCGTGGCAAGGGGAGCTTGGCTGGAAATAGCAATGATAAAGCCAAGGCAAGGCTCGAACACAGCAGATCTCTGAGGGGGCTCGGGGCTGGAGGTTTGCTGAACCCCTGTGGTACACAGGGAGTCAGGAGGGGTGCTGGGGGTGGGCAGTGTGCAGGACCACCAAAGCATCCCTGGGATGCTTTGCAGGATAATTAGCAGGCGGGAGCATCATTTCAGCACTTTTGTCTGCCAGTGCTGGCATCTCCTTCCTCAGTCTGTTACAGCAGCAACCCCAACAATCGCCGGGGCATGGCTGCATTTGTTTTATTTCTTTTAAACCCCCTGTTGGCCTTCAGATTGAGAGGGGGAGGACATGCACACAAAGCCATAACCCTCACACAACATATAATTGTCTGATCCTTTGATGTTTGTGATTCCTGGAATAAACATGCTGACTTCAGTAGAGATATTCAAGTAAAATCTTACTCAGAGGTTTTTCTGCCAAGTATAATAACCCAGGGGAAGAGGGATAAGAATCATTCCATAAGCAAAACTCTTGCTGCTTGACCTCAGTGTGTGCAGATCATAATTCAGGTTCTGGAAAAACAGAGCATTTAGCTATTTTCCTTGGCAAATTTCAAAAAAATGTGCTGCAGCTAATTTCTGCAAGGCTGTGAAAGCGTTTCTAAAATAGGCATCAGGTTTAAACCACAAGATCAACCCAAACTGATATAAATCAATAACTAACTCAGGAATATGTTTATTTTGGAAAGTATTGGGCTTGGATATCACCTACTGCTTTAATGGATTTACCCGATGCTTTGGATCCCATCTTTGAAACTCTGAAGAAAGAGAAGATATTTTTAAGGGAGTCGCATGCACAAGTCCCGAAAAGGGGAAGTTAACACAACTTCAGGAAATTCCTACATGAGGATGCCCCTTCCTGATGGAAGTCTTTTGATACACAGGGGCTGCAGCAGGGCTTAGACCCCTTCTATGGAGAGCAAATGTAGTTGATCTGGCAGTAACCACAGGTCTGTAAACCCACACCTTGTTGAACATTGCTATGTGGGTCTGTCCATCCCTGCTGAGGGGATATGGACCTCCAGGGCCAGGCTCAGCTGGAGCACAGGTGGAAAGCACTTGCCATGCTCCATCCTACCCAGCATGTGCCCGGGGTCTCACCTGGGCTTCTGCGTGCACAGCTTTAGGAAACGATGGCTCTGTGTGCTCATTAGCATGGTGTCTGAGCTCTGATGGAGTCCCCTGCACCTCTAGTGCAAGGTTAATGCCACCCAGCAGCCCAGACCTGAAAGCAAAGCTTAAAGAATCAAGAAAGAGGAAAAATATCTGTCTGTCTCAGCTGCCGAAGAAGTGCTCGTTTCTCTGCTCAAGAGTTGTTCAGACCATTGAACATGACAATAATTTAACATCTAGAATGCAAATGATCCCTTAAAGCAAAAGGAAAGGATGTAAAGAATGAGGTCTGCGAGTCTGGGGTCTGCCTAGGCTGGCCCCTAGCCCATATCTAAGAGGAGAGAGTTGTTGAAGACCTGCACTGGTCTTGCTCCAACTTGCAGCGCTTTCCGCGCCGGCTGCCAGGAGGAGGCTGGTTATGGAGCCTTTGCTGGGGGTGGCATTTCCAATGAGCCAGTTGTCATTTTTGTGTGAAATTGCATATCCCGGCATCAGCTTTGGGATTTGACTATCTCTCCCTAGAAGTGTGTGTACCTGTTATGTTTGGCTGGGGAAGCAGCAAAGAACCACCAAATTTAGCATCATTTGCCTCCATTAAAGTGGCTCGTTTGTTCAGAGAATTTGCATTTCGTGTGATGTTTTTCTTTTTTCCTTATGTTGTAGGGGAAGCAATACCACTGGCTTGCAGGTTCTGCTTAGGCTCATTTTCAGTATCTCCTTATCGTGCGATTATGGAAAATTGGAGGCATTTCATTTTGCTTTTGTTACAGGTCAGATTCTTGATGGACACTTGGATAAACCTGGTCCACTTGGAGCTGGGGAGGTTTAGACAAGCCTCCAAAGGCTCTGGTTGGAAATATTTCCAAAGTATACGACCCTCCTGAGGTACAGAAATGAGCTGCCTCTTAGTTTTCCCTCCTGTGGATTTACAGCTCCCGTTGGATCTCCAGCCATGTGCAGCAGCGTGCCAAGCCACACTTATGTGTGTGCTCAGCACCTGGGTGGCTCCAGCTGTCCCTTCCCAGGAGAAACACTGCACAGGAATTCCCAGGAGAGCAGCAGGGGAGGCATTCCTGTGTGCCCAGCCCTGCACCCCAGCACGTCCATCTCTTTGGGGTACAGCCATGGGGGATGCCAGCGGTTCCTGTGGGTGTGTTCTGGGGCAGGATTTGCTCCAAGGTGATTGATTTATTTAAAGCTTTCAGAGCTTTTGGCTCTCACTACGTTACACCAGCCCCTGGGTTCTCCAGTTGATTCAACCTGTGCTGAAGGCACAGCCCACTGAGAGATGTGGTGGATTTTCCATCACCTGATGTTTCCAGACAAAGGCTGGAGGTACTGCTGCGAGGAATGCTTTGGCCACAGACAAAATGTTGGGCTCCGTAAGGGGGTAGAGATTTTAACTGGCTTTCACATAGGGAGGTCAAAGGAGATGGCAAAAGAGCCTCTTCTGCTGTTGCATCTCCTGCTCCCAGGGAGATTTGGGATTTGTCCTTGGTGCTGGGTGCTGCTCCCCCATAAATAACATTAACAAAAGCACTCACCATTGGTGTGGTTTTCAAAGATGAGTTTATCGTTGCACTCCTGCTCATCCACACAGCCACAGATGTAGATGACCCCTTCCTCGCTGGGCTGGTGGCTCATGATGCAGCGCGAGGTGTTGTAGTTGGGGACCATGAGGTTTTCGATGGGGCGCTGGGGGTTGTGGCAGAGCGTGCTGATCCTGATGCTCTCGTTGTCCTGTCTCCTGCATGGGACAAATGAACCGACGCAGTGTTAGCCTGGCAGCTTGGCTCTTGTGTCACCTGTGTGTCACCTTAAACCCAGTTCTAAGATAATTTCTTTCAAGCTGTGTAGGGAATGACTGCTTGCAGTGGCTGTGGTATAATTCTACTTACATGTACTTATAGGACCAGTGATGGGCATGACTGGCCCTGCACAGGCCGCAGTATTGCAGCTACTCCTGGGGACATTCAAAGCAATGACAACCATTCATTACTTCTCCAGGGACAGCCTCTGCCTCTTGGCCTGGTGGTGCAAAGGGGGATGAAGGTATGGAGAGATTTCACAATGTCTTTGAGGTCAGCTGGGAAGTCAGACATAATAACCAAGGAAAGAACCAAAATTTTTCATCCTCTCTCTGGTGAAGTCCCCCAGTTTCAGCACTTTCCACATTTTTTTGTGGCTACCGGGTAATTTGACAGAGAAGCTCCCAGATCAAGAGTCCTAGGAGGGTGAGATCCCTTCTCCTAAGGCTGGGCCCCTGAAGGACATGAGTATGAGGCCAAAGCTGCTGCTGTGATTGAGATACCCACTCAGGACAAGTTTGGATGACCCACATATGCCTCTGCAAGTGAGCAGCAAGCAGCAAGGCTGGTCTGGAGGTGAGCCCTGCCTGCAGGGATCTTCTCTGGCTGAATCTTAGAATGGGATGGAGGTGCTGGGAGGGGTTGGCAGGGTATTTGTGACTGTGTAGCTGCCTCACCCCATCCGATACACATTGCAGGATGCAGCTCCGTCCCATACAGTGGTATTTCTTCCCTGACATGGGGATTTCTGCTGCAGGGGCCTTGCTTTTTCCTGTATATCCAAGCTGTAAATGGGAAAAACCCAGTGACACACTGGATTGCCTAGCCAGGATTTAAGGTGGCTTCTCCATGTGTGCATAGGGGAATTTGGGGCAGGGGGTGGATTTTGTTATTTGTTTGTTTGGGTTTCTTGTTGTGTTTTTCTTTTTAAAAGTCCATAATGCAACAATTAGGTTGAGGCAAACTCCTACTGAAAGCTGGCATGCAGCATTCACACTAATTAGCAGGTTGAGATAAAGCCTAGAGATAAGTTCTTGGCTGGCTTTCACTTTGGCAGCCAAATTAAAAGGGAAAGCGGAGGAAAATCACTCTGGGCAGACCCAAAATGGATGCTTTTTTAGTTTTGCTCATGGGGACCAAAAAGCTGGGGGAGGCACTCTTCAGGGCCAAACCATGCAGTGTGTGCTTGGCCTGAAATTCAAGAGTGTGTTTCCTGTCCAGGCACCTCTCGCAGGAGCAGAAAAGGACTTTTTGCAGGGAATGGGAAAGAGGTGGGTTAAACCCAGTGGGTTAACCCCAGTGTGGTGCCAGCTCAGATGTCCATGTGCTGGATGGAGACTGACCTTGGCTGCAACCCTGCATGTCAACTGAGGTTTCGCCCTGATGCAAGAGGACATCATAGGTTTGGAGGTCAGGGTTGCTGGTTTGCACTTGGGTTCAGCTTGTAAAGCTAAATTCAGAGGTTTATGGGAGTTTATAGGTCCTACAGCAAACTTGCCCCACTTTGTGTCAGGCACTCAAAAGCTGAACTTATTTAGAAAATAAACTGGTTCTAATTACAGGCCAGACCAAATGATTTTTTTTACTGTGCATTGTAATTTTAATTATAACAGAGTCAAGGAAAGAGGAAGAGAAAGTCCTGAATTACTGCAATAGGCAAAAACACAAACACAGGGGGTACACACATGAACCCCTTCCTCCCCCTGTCTCCCGTCGGAGAGGGGATTTCCCTTACCATATTGCCACGCAGATCTCGAAGGGGTCCTCGCAGTAGGAGTTGAGGTTGCAGTTGCTGTAGCACACCTTCTCCTCGCAGGCTGGAGCCGTGGACTCGCACCACTTGCACAGGTTGGTCTTGAGGCTGCGGCGGGCGCCGGCGCCGCAGGCTGCGGAGCACAGAGGGGCTGCGGGTCAGCGGGAAGAACAACCGCCGTGCCCAGCGATTCCCACAGCCAGGGGAGAAGGAGCCTGCACCGACCCCATTCCTCCGTGCATTTTTTTTAAAGCCTTTGCCTGGCTCTCCGTTGCCCAGTCAATCGTGCTTTGCGTTATCCCAAAGCCTCGAGGAGCTGGGAGAATGCTGCGGGCCGGTCCCGCCGGATGCAGCCTGGGAAACCGCAGAGAATCACGCTTCCCCTCTGCTCCTCCCGTACCATTTATCATTAAAAGGGAAATTTACTTCTTCCTCTACGACCCGGGCTCAAACTGGCGCTTCCCCTCATCCCGAGTACATTCGGTGCTCGAAAAGGGACATCTCCGGTCGCTGTTTGCCTCAGGACTTCCTTTATTCCCCTCTCAGCAGGAGGAGAGGTGCAGGGGAGGGATGTACGGCCAGGCTGGGACAGCTCCTGCCTCTCCTGCTCCCTCCTCGTCCTCCCCCTTCCTATTCAATGAGGCCAAGCTGGGAAACGTGTTTGCCACCCACTCCCCAAGTGTCTGTGCTGAGACTTCCCAAGCTCTGGGGCAAACAGGGGCTGCTCCCTCCAGGCCTCCACTGCCCACTGTGCCCCATCCCAGCAGGAGATGTTCTCCCGTCCCTTGAGCCTCAGGTCTGCCCCAGCAGCAGGAATGACTGCTGCCTGTGGGGAGCTGCTCTGCCTCTATCTCACAGGCATAACATTATCTCTATTTTTATAGAAAGGGTGCATGAACTAGGCTTGGTTAAGGGATAAATCCCAGCTAAATTTAAACTTCCTGTCTTAAGGCTGCTAAATGTCTTTAAAAAATGCCACCGAGTGGCTTATGTAGAAATATTTATTTATACTTTTTTTTCCTTTAACTTAAATATACACACTCAAAAGTGTTCAGGTATGAA
Source organism: Motacilla alba alba (assembly GCF_015832195.1). NCBI lineage: Eukaryota > Metazoa > Chordata > Aves > Passeriformes > Motacillidae > Motacilla > Motacilla alba. The sequence continues at coordinate 9,365,973 of NC_052022.1, forward strand.
CCTGAACTACATCAGCTAATTTTTGAAGCTTTGGGCCATCCATGATCCTTTGGCTGCCATGTCCCTGAACCACCCAGCAGTGCTGGGTACTCCCAGCCCCTATGGAAAGGGCAGTCATAGCTCACTGTGCTGCCCCAGCCCTCACAGAGTTTTCTGTCACCAGCTGTAAGTCTGAAGAAAAAAAATTGCAAAATTCCTGGCTACAGCCTGGGGAGCCTCAGCCCCTGCAAGCAGGGTCCTCGTGACCCAGCACAGTTGTGAGCACCCCCAGGTCTGGCAGTGACATGCAGGAACTCCTGTGTTCCTTGTGGTCACCTCTGTGACCTGCCTGCGTTCACAGCTGAGCCCATGGACCCTTTTTAATGCACATACTGCCCTAACATCTAAAAGGGTTTTTAACTTCCCTGCTCCCCAAATCCAGGGCATGCAGCCTGCTCTGACAGCATCCCATCTCTGACAGCCTGCTCTGCTTCCCTCACCAGCCCAGACCCCCCTCCCTGCAACAGTCATAAAGAACTGCTGGAAGGCTCCCACACAGAAATAAACCATTTACAAGCTCCCATGGCCTTGTATTTAGGGCCAAGGTTAATGGTGAGGGGAAAATCTGGGTGCAGAGGAAAAGACTGTTGGATCCGAAGGTTGGAAGGAGGAAATTTTGGCTTAAATGACCCATGCCAGGCTTAAAATGCAGCTCAGCAGGGACTGTGCTGTGCCAGGTTTTGGGGCAGCAGGATAGGTGAAGATGTTGCCCACAACCTCTTGCTCAGCATCCCCCCCATCCCTGAGGCTGCTCTGGCCCTGCCGGGGCACCCTGGGATTTTGTGGGTGACCTCAAGAGATTCAGTTACTCTCATCCATTCGAGGGTGAGCTGCCAAAACCATGGCTTCAGCTGGGATTGAAGCACCTGCAGCCAGCCTGAGCCACCCTCACCTCCCTGCCTTGCTCTGCCAGAGCGGGGCTTGTAGAATCTGAGGCAAAACTCCACTGGAGGATGAGAATTTTGGATGTGGAACGGAAATCAAGCCCAGCATTTGTGTGCAGCCTTCAACCTACAGCAATATCCACCGCACCCTACAGACTCCACTTGGGTAATTTCATGGGAACAGAGAATTGAAGGCAAACTCACCCCAAACCCAAGCCCTACCACACCCAGGCCTGTGCTCTGGTGGTGTCACTGCCACAGTTCCTCTTCCACCCCTCCAGCTGAACCCATCCCCACCACGGCTGGTGCCTCGCTCGCAGCAGGCTGCTGTGGGCTGGGCTCAGCTCCATCGCCCCAGGGACACCTGCAGGCTCTGCAGAGGAGTGACAAAATGACAAATCCAGGTCGTGGATGTTGCTGGTGCAGGATGAGGTTGGGTATTTATATATTTATACCCACCAGGTATGGCATTTACTTATTTATCTCTAGGGTTTGCTTGAGATCTCAGGGCAGAACGTCAGACTTGCCTGTGGTGCACGGGTGTGTGTGCTGGGGATCTTGGCTTGGCTGGGCTGTGCAGAGGGGAAGCCAGGACAGATGAAGGAGTTAAATATGGAAACAAGAGCCAGAAATACAGCAGTAACTGGACAAAATCCTTTGGAGACAAATTGTTCTAAACTAACTCAGGCTATGATACTGTTATCTGCTCTGCAAGAAAGAGCAGGGTTATCTCTTTTTTTTCCCCCCCTCCTCCTTCTTGTCCTAGGAAGCTAAAAAGAAGAGCCCAAAGCCCACTGCAAGGTTCTTCAGGACTGTGTGTCCTTGAACCATTAGCTCGTAGGTACAATTTAACTGCCACATCACTCATCTTGGCCCTGATTAGACCCAGATGAACACTTTCAATATTAATAGTCAGATGATTTAATAAAGCTGCACAAGCAGTAAAAGTAACAATACACTTCCATAAACGGGTTCCAGATGTTGCCAAGGCAAATGCTAAACATCAAAATACAAACTTCAAAAAAAAAAAAAGTTAGAAAAAAAAAAAAAGCTGGATAAGCAAAACTTGGAACAAACTATAAACTAATTAAATGTGGGTTGAGTTTTCCAAAAATAAATTGAAGCCATAAGGATGTGATGTGAGCCAATAAATAGTACAGTTAGTCAAAGTTACTGTGGAATGACAGTTGGAAAGAGGGTTTGAAGTCATTGATAGGTGGGCTCAGCAAGCTTGGCTTCCCATCAATAGGAAGGCTTGTTCTCCTGTGCACGAGAGCAGGATCAAATCTCCTGGTATCTATAACTGGGACCCCAGAGAGGTTACTGAGAGAATATGAGATGATTTTCTAGTCAGGGAATAATGGAAAAATGATGCCAGGAGTGCCTGTGTCTCTCTTGCAATAGCAGCAGGGGTGATACCACCACCCAAGGACACCGGGATATTTTTCCCTGCATGTTGGGGCAGCCTTCCAGGCTCTCATTGCCCACAGGGCGTCCACAACCTCTGCTTGGCCACCTGCAAAGCCCGTGGAAACACCACTGCTGTAGTCACAAACCCACCCTCTTCCCCATACAGGAGCCATTGAAAACAGCTCTCTGAGAGAATTCCACCCCAGCCCCATCACTGCTGTCACAGAAGCAGCCACCCACAGCAGATGAGCTTTCTGCCAGCAGGACTGCACCTGTAAGAACAGAGAGGGGGATTTTGTGAGCCACCATCCACCCCTGCAGCCCCAGAGAGCAGGTGGGTCACCCAGCACCTCACTCTGGCTCCAGTTTTCCTCACACTGTGGTCCCCAAAGAGGAGGAACCACTAAGCAGCAAGCAGGGGGTTCTTGGGGGTGCAGGCACAGCACATTTGTTACAGGCAAGGAGAAAGCTCCTCATAGCCCAAGCAAGGGCAGGAAATGCACTTTCATGGAGGGGCAGAAGGAACACTTTTAGTTCTCAAGAATTCTCCCGGACATGGTGCTTTTGGACAGCTAAACATCAAGATGGGCTTCAGGGAATGTGTTAGGAGTGAGACATTAGGGCACTTATCCCTGTTCCCAGCTCTTCCCAAGGTGGAAGGAGACCAAGGCTTTAGTTACACAGGGCCTCCATTACAGGACCTTCAGATCGTGCTCTGTCTTGCAGTGATAACTGTCCTTACATTGCTTCTATTTCTCAAGGACAAAGAAAATTTGTCAATTTTTAGGTTGTAAATGTTCTACAGTGAGGTCTATCCCCTCTTTTCTGCATATCTCCAAGCACCCCAGGATGGGGCTGACACTATTTCAGCAGCCACAGAGGGCTGCCCAGCTTGCTGTTGCTGCGGTGGCTCTGGGGGCCCTGCATTCTCTTTTCCATGCAAGTCAGTCAACCTGCAATCCCCAGGCTCTGCGCTGGGAGAGACCAAGGCTAGGGAGATTAGTTGAGATGCTCTTTGCTTTCTCTAATGAGCAGTGCACTCAAACGCAGCACTGGGGAGCAGCTCTGACTCAGCCCTGCAGCCCTGTTCTTCCCAGGTAGGTGCCCTGATGGAAACACAACCTGCACTGGGACCTGCTTTCCCACCTGGGTGAGCCGGGGCTCCGCGGTGAGTCCTGTGTCTGCTGCCAAGTTTAGGATTAGGTCTTGCTTTGGGCTTTTATCCATAGTTAATGACACAAGTATGCAATAACGGAGCCTCATAAAATTATTATGAGAACAAACAAATTCCTTCCCCTTTTATATGCAATATTTTGTTTTCAAGATTAATCCAACAGCAGAGCTGATGGGCTCTGCTCTCTTGCTGACCCATGTGAGAGCACCAGGTGCTCCCCATCAACAGGTTACTCCTGAGCTGCCTCCTCCATGATGCAACAACCAGTGCCACAGGTGGGCATCAGGGTAATTCCTGTGCCCTGATTTCCAGGAGATTCTGCGCAGGGTCAGAAGTTCCCATGGAAGTTGTTCAGCATGACCTGTGTAACAGTGATCCCAGATTTCTTGCAGATTTCTTGCAGTCTTGCCTGATCTTGTTGCAGCATCCTGCTGTGCTGCAGAATCTCCCCAGAACCAGACCTCAAAGCGTTGTACTTCTATTTTGGATGCAGCTCGGTTTCCTCCAGCAGACTCCTGTTCTGCAGTGCTGGGGTCTGGCACTGCTTTCAGCTGCTGAACCAAAGAGGTTTTTAGTGTCGGGCTGCTCTTCTCCGTCCATGTGTTTTACACTGTATCTTTATCTTTGTAGGAGAGGTGGAGCAGACCAAATTGAGCCAGAAAATCTTAATATCCCAGTTTTTCCCTCTGCAAGGCACAAGCCACTGGCTCTCCCAGGAAATCCATCAGTGCTGCATCCCGATCAGGGGACCAACCCAGGCTCCACCCTCAGGTATGTGGTCCCACATGGTCCTGCATTATAAATACTGCATCTGGCAGAGTACAGTATGGAGCAAGGAATGAGCCAGAAATGTTTCCTGGTGCATAAAAAAGGACTGATTTTGATTGTGTTAGACACCAGTTCTTCCAGTGCCAGGAAGACATGCAGTATGCATTTCTGGTTTGCTTGGACCTTCTTCAAACAGGCTGGTAACTGACTTATTCTACCACTTATTTTTCCTTTGTGAAAATATCCCTTTAAATTCAGTGTTTAGCAAATACTGCTTAGTCCCATTACAAAGTAAATTGGGTATGGATCATAACAGCAGGCTTCTCCAGTCTCTTTCAGATGCTTAAATTACATCATGATCTAACTTCACCCAGGGGAGGGACAAGCTCTACAGATTGCTGTCCGTCCTTCTGCTTTGGTAATCTCCGGTATTTCTCGGGTGCCTTTCACAAGTTTTCTGTGTATCAGCACAATGACTCTGCCTTTGGGGCGTGGGGGTGTTTTGTACTGAGGTACCCCAGCATCCAGCAGCACCCAGGCAGTGCCAGGGGCCAGCGAGGAGATGCCTGGCGCTCGGCAGGGAGAATTTGGCCAGAGCAGCTTCTCTTTGATTTTGGTCAGCTGATGTCTGGGTGAGGACATGGGGCTGTGCCTGCCCTCGGAGCCACTTGTCTCCTCCATCCACTCTGACCAGATCTTGAGTTTCTTTCGCAGATTTCACTTTCTGTCTCCCAGAGCTGCTCCAGCCCTTTGTGTCCCTGGGGGTGGGATGCCGGCTCCGCTCGGTGTCCAGCGCTGGGGGCTGGCAGGGGCAGCCTGTGCCGCTGGGCCAGCGGGGATGCCGGTGGCGGGGGGGGCTGCAGGGGCAATTGTTTGCCACATTGTGCTCTCGCTTGTGTTTAAAAACAACAACAGCTCAACTGACTCATAGGTCCTACGGCCTCTGAGTCATTTTTTATTTCTGGATTTCACTGCTCTGCCCTTTGCAATGAAGGGAGTTGCATGCTCACACACACACACACACACACGCACACACACACACACATCAAGTTCACATTTGTTTTTCCCCTATAAAAACAAAACGATTTCCATACCATTAGCGAAACAGAAATGATTTGACTTCGCGTACCCTGGCTTTTATTTTCCATTGTATAAACTCTGCAGATGAAATAATGATGGTTGTAAAGTAAACCTCTCTTTTTTTTTTTTTTTTTTTTTTCCTTTCCCTTTCCAGGCAGCCTCTTTTCGAAATAGCAATAGGGAGTCACAGACTTGGCTTGTGCTGCGCCTGTAGTAATTAACCCCTTCATCCCTGGCTTTTCCTCTGTTGGAAGTTAGCCACGGCGTGGGTGAAGGCATCAGCAGGTCTCCTCTGGGACTAGAAGCAAAGCGGGGGAGCAGAGCAGGGAGGGAAATGTGGGAAAGGAGGCCAAGAGCCGCTCCAGGCAGAGCAGTGGTGTGTGCCTGGAGCTATACACTCGTGGGCTGGACAGCTTTCCTGGGAGAGCCAGAGTGCTGGCACTGCAGGGCCAGAGGTAGCTTCAGTCTTCCTACACCCCCCACTTTTTTTTGGGTTTAAATCAGCCCTACCATTTTGTGTTTAGCCTGGCAGCCCCATCCTGGGTCACTTCCCTTCCTCCCCACTCCCCAGGGATCACCAGTGAAACGTTCTCTCTCCACACGCCACTGCAGAAATAACCTATGGTAAATAATTAATCACCTAATCTTGCTCTTTTTGTTTACAGGGCTGTTGTGATTTCACCAAGCACTCGTAAGGAGGAGTGTTACTGGGGTGAGGTAACACCTGACACAGCAGCAGAGCCAGCTGGAGCTGGGTGTGCGAGCATGCCCCTGTCCCGCAGGACGGGCTGAGCTGCCCTCCCCACGAGGCTGTGAGCTCTCCTTCCTCATAGACCCTCACCATCACGTACAATCTGTCTGTCTTCAAGGCCTCCACACGTGCCACAAACATTTTTCCTAATCACATTTATCGTGCAACAGCACAACCCTGCATCCCCCCAGCACCGGGTCAGATGCTTCACTGATGCCTGGCCCGGGCGGGTTGGTGACACTGACTGAGTTACTGTTCCTCTTCCCAGACTGGGTGATGTGTTTTATATTATTTCTCTTGGATTTATTAAGCATTATGTAACTGGCTAACCAATCCCGCATGCGATGCAATCGTGGCTGATTTCATGTCAGTGGAAAGTAAACAAAAAAATTGCTCTGAAGTGGCTAAGCTGAAATTCATTTCCACATGCAGAGCAATTCCTGAAGGATCCTTCCCATCTCCTCGTGGTTAATTTGCATCCAAGCTCTCATGCAACCCATTTGAAAAGAGTTATGGAAAAATTGCACATAGAACATGACAGTGTGTTACGAGGAAAAATTATAATGATGAAGTTTATTTTACTTAAATATTTTTAAGTAAGTTTGTTGATTTCTCCTGTGCCTTGAAATGTGTGACACTTGCCTATTTTTTGTCTTTCAGCTGAGGAACTCAAAATGTGAAAGTTGCTCCCCAAAGAAAGTTTGGCATTAAAGTCTGAAAAGCCAGGCAAGCCAACCCTGCAGTCCTGAGGTCCCGAAGCCCAGCAGGACCCAGCCCAACATGACAAGGAAGATGTTCTGCCCTTGCTGAGCTTTGGAAGGACTGTAAATGTCAGGTGAGGCAAAATCTACACCCCCATTAGACTCTGAACTCAAGCTCTTTCAGGAGCATTTGCTTTCTGGTGTCATGGACAACATCTTTCCCATTAACACCAGTTTGCACCCAGAGACCTTGAGCTGAGGATGGGGGAAACATGGGATGGATAAAACTGTAGTGACTTTGCACGATTTCATTTGTTTTTCTCAGTGTTTTTGAAGCTTCCAGCAATGTCTAAAAATGATGTGTGTATTTCTGGTTCTACTTCATGACACACTTCACTGAAATATCAGTAAAGTTGGTGCTGGGGGTTACCTGGTTGCACGTTATTTGCATTATTTTTCAGTCAGTCCCTGAGGCAGCCAAGCACCTGCTTCACCTGGGCAAGAAGCTAAGCCAAATTGGGTTGAAATGCTGTATTAGACCTGGCTGGGCTCATGGACCATGGGACATCATTTGCCAGTTGTTGGGCTGGAATTTGAACATAAAGGTGACTCCAGCTGTGATCCAGGGACAGATGAGGGTGGTGAAGGGGCATGATGGGACAGCCCTGAGGGCAATGCTGGTGGGCAAGCTCACAGCTCCATGTGGGTGTCACCACTGCACCTATCCTTGTGCTGGCTTACTAGATGAGGAAAGCTGTCCTGAAACAAGGAGAAAACTCAGAAGTTAGGGGTTGTCCCCTCTGCTGGAGGCTAGTTTATTCTTTTGTGTGATGAGCAGGGATGCTCTACATCCTGCCTTGAAAAGACAGAAGGTTAGAACAGAAGGTTAGCACAGGAATCCCTCACATTGCCCAGGACAGCAGCTTGAGAGTGGAGTTTTTTTACTCCCTACCTGCTGGGTATCGTGGGACATTGTGTAATTATGGTCAGTACCTCCAGAGCCGTGACCAGGCCAGGCAAAAGCTTCCCTGGCAGACAAAAGCAGGTGTGAGTTTGCCTGGTAACACCTGTACTCATCCCTTTAGTCATTTGTCAGCCACTGGGCTATGAGTGTCAGATGAGGGGAGCTATGACACAAACCAAGTTTTGCAGCCATCCTGTGTCTGAAGGTGCAACCTTTTTTGACAGCAAGTCCCTTCCATTGCACCTATGTCCCCATTTCTTTCTTGTTCCTATATTCTGCTGTCCTTTAGACCCTGTTGTGTTGGAAAACCCTAGAGAGAGCAAGCCAAGCCAGCAGCACAGCCTGAAGTGCCTGGGAGGGAAAAAATCCCCACAGCCAGGGGTCAGCCCAAGAGAAAACCATGGATACAGTGTGGTGACCTTCACCAGCATCACAGCATGGCCCCACTGCCACAGCAACTCCCACCAGCCCTGGCAGCACGCAGGGGGAATGTGCCATTCCTCCTTGTCAGATGGAAAGCAAAGCAACTTATTCAGGGTCTGAGGAGGTGGGGAAACGCTGAGTTTCAGCAGTTCATGAGTAATTTTAGCAGATCTGCCAGCACCTCTGCTTATCTGGGGCCTTGCAGGGTGAGGCAATGCATTATCAGCACATCACAGCCTGGGGCGTGTGGGCTGCCAGTGGGGTTTGCAGAGGGCTGAGCTGGCACATCCCCAGTGGAAGTTGCCTTCTAATGATTGGGGATTTGCATGCCATGTTTTCAGAGGGCTCTGAGATTTCAGCCCTTTGAAGAGCACTTTGCAGTGATTTGGTTCTGACTACATTCTTGTCTTCAAAAAATAAGTCCATTCTTCCACCTCCCTCACTGCTGGGAGCAGGAGTCACTGCCTGGCCATGCTCAGGTGGTTTGAACTCATCCTGTTGCAGGTTGCTGCAGAAATTGCTGAGGATTTTAGAGCACTTTTAGGACTGTTGCATGGCAGAATGCAACAGAAAACCAAATCCACTCTGCTGTTGCCATCATTTTTGTTGCTCCTGTTTCTGCAGAGGCATCAACAGTATATCTCATACCCCAGTTAACTGCAGCTTCTGCAACTCATTCTCAGATGCAGCAGTCATGAGTTCCCCCTTTTACACAGAAAAAGCAGCAGCAATCAACCAAGTAGGAAAAACATGTGACATGCTAGTGGGTAGCAGACATTGCTCTGCCTAAACTAATGCCATTCAAGACCCTTGAAAAACTACTAAAACTACTGTGCAGCAGTGTTTTTTTACTATTATCATCATATTGTGCTCTGGAATTCAATTTTCTGTGTATTTTTCAGGCTCTGCATGAATCCTGGATTTCCGAGAATAGATGGAATTGAAATTGAAGGATACCATCCAAATAGGTAAACACGTCAGAAACATTATCTGGGTCACATTTGGGCACCAGGGTTTGCTCTGTTTTAAGTGCAAATGGGCTACTGACGATTTAGATGAATTTCCTGAGGAGTGTTTGAAATTCCTGGCACACGTTTGGTATCCCATCTGTTAGAAGGTCTTTGATGAGCCCACAAAGAGACTTGGACTGGAGCTGCTGCTCTTCATCTCTGGTTGGACTTCTTATGATTGACCAGTTTGTATTTTTTGCATTTGTATTACTTTGATTCCCAAGGACAAAAAGGGCTTGCAAGGGACTGTGTCACAAGCTGCTGGGGCAGAGATGTTCTGTGAACTCATCCATCCATGTGCTGTCATCAGCTTGTTCCAACACTGCCAGCTCTTTATGTCTGCTGAAATCATTATGTAGAGTCAAATTTTGCCCTCATTTAGGCCAGCTCTAACAGTAATTAAGTAATTTGTTCTGTCAGAGGGAACTTGAGGCTAGCTTGGGTTACAAATGCTAAAAACTTTCCGCCTTCTCCTGAAGTGTCCCATGTTTAGCACATAAATAGATGGTGTCTTCTTGTCTTGCATGTCCTTCTTCATCTATTAAAAAATATCTTTTAAGGAGCTTGTGTTGTAACTTACCAAAACACACTGCCCAGTAGGGCTGAATTCAAATTGAATATTTTCCATTTTTTAAAGCAGAAGAGAGCTAGGGCAGGAGGGCAGGGGGACCAGGGTTTGAAAGGAATTTTTTTGGAAAGGAATGGAACCAAGGGTCCTGTTGACAAAGCTTGAAGTGCTTTTTCTTTGCACATAGAAGTGACACGAGCTAGTGTGTCTTTGCAATGCCTCTCAGGACATCCCCCTTGCAGCAGAAGGTGAAGGTTTCCACAAGTCCCAGCCCCTGGGCAGAGCTGCCACACAGCTCCAGGGAGAGTCAGCAGCTGGGGGAGATGAGATTCAGGGGAAAATGCTGCTCTTCCAGCATGGAAGAAATGACAAGGCAGGGAATGTTCTCTATTCCCCATCTCTTGCTCCACAATGTCATCACTTTGCAGTAATGCCTTGTCTTTTCACCTCAGTATCCTGCCTCTGGACACCTCCTGAGACATGCCACAATCTGAATATGCTGAACAGTGCTTCTGCCCAAGAGCTACCTCCCAAGCCACAGCCTGTTGCAGAGCTGACAGCCCAGGCAAGGGTGAAAGGAAGGCTCAGATGTGATGATGCTGTTCTACAAACAGGTGAGCACAGGGTACATATACAAAACCACGGTAAATGTTTGCTGAGACTTCACCCCCAAGCCAATAGTTTCTACCTCTGGTGGGAATGTCTGCATTTTCTTCCACTGAGTGCCTTTTGACATATTAAAGGCATGGCAGGAACTGAGATCCCAGGGGATCCATTGGTCTTATTTCTGTGGATGCTTGTACCCTGGGTCTATTTGAAGAACGATGATTCATTCAACTGCTTGAGCTTATGGGTCTGTGTGTCACTTCCCACTGTAAGAAGAAGGGTCTTCTTTGCTATCATGGACTGTTTGGGGCTAATTTTGGGATAGATCTAGCATGGAAAAAATGCTTTACGCAGCAAGACAGCAGCTGATTCAGTTTCTTCCATGCTGGATGCTGGTGTTTAGAGTCTCCAAGGCAGGAAGTTTTGTCAAGCAACATCAAACAGATGTTCCTCATCGTGTTCCAGCTGCATTGACTGGCAACCTGCTCAGTCAAACCCTCAAGGGGGACACAGGCGTTCATTCTGCAAGGACAGCAGTTTATTTAACAATCCACCTGGAAGCAGCAAAGGATCTTTTAAAAGAAATATCTGTACCAGTGTTCATTGTAAATGCACCAGAAGCTCTTGTACTCACAGCAGTCACAGGAACCGTTTCCAGGAAGGGGCCTAAGTTATCCTCCTGATAACTCAGGAGGATAACTCCTCCTGATTTTGCAGGAAAAGTGAAGAAATTTTTCTCTGGATTTTCACACCGCTGCTGGTCACCGTATGAATCCACACTGGCAACATCATCTTTTGATGGGGTGCACAGTGAACTATGGCAATGCAGGATACAGCTAAGCATTCTGGTTTGGGATGGCTGAAGGGAGAATGGATCAGTATCAAAATCCCAGGGTTTTCCATTGTTGATCCAAAGAAAAGGCCCCTCTTAGTGGCCGGGAACTCCAGCAGATGTCTCTGGACCTTCCAGATGCAAAGGTGTTCCCAGAGGGAACATCTTCACAGGGCTGTTGCAGGAACTGAAGAGATTAGGAGAGATTTGGAAGTGGGACAATATCAGACATCGGTGGGTGTCAGCTCAGGTGATTGCTTCAGGGCTGTGCCCTGCTTGGATCCCAAGGCAGGGCAATAAACCAGCCCTGTTTGCTGGCTGCCATGGCTGTGCTGGTTCCCTTGGCTGGCACGAGCGCATCTGTGCTGCTTTGCATGCAGGGTGTGCATTAGGGGGTGTGTGATGGTCCTGGAGGTCTGGACTCTCCAGCTCCAAGGCATTGCTAGAGGACTTGCCATCGAGTGCTGCATGGGCAGGACAGCAGCTCTCTGCAGGCTGGGTGAAGGCAGTCTGGAATTTCCTCCAGAAACCTTCACGCCTCGCCAGCACTGAGTCTGGAGCCAAGGTGGAAGCTGCTGGGGAAGCTTTCTTTAGACATCTACTTATCCAGAAAGACTGGAGTTTTGGGTCCAGTAGAGAGTAACTGTCATGGAGCTAAAGGAAACCTCTCCATCCACAGCGTGGGAAGGGGAGAGGTCTCCCCGCAGCTGGAATGTGTCCAATATGATGCTGCTTCAACTACTTTGAGAGTTGTGGCCACTTTGGGAGAGGCACAGGTGGAACTGGAGCACAGGACCCTGCAAAGTGACACTCTGCAGCTGCCTCTGCTGGAACCCCACCTCGGCCCCCCACTATAGCTGGAACTTCACACTGAACCCCCAGCTACAGCATGCCCAGGCTGATTGCTTCAAATCACTCACATCAAATAGTGATAAGGTCCTTAAAAAAAAATAAAAATCTTGAATCCAGGGTAGCAATTGGGTTTAGGCATGTCCTTGGGCTGCTGGAGTCCACATGGTCCATAGCCCTATGTCCAGCACAGCCCGGCAGGCTGTGGTCACAGCTGGACACAGTAATGACCCACATGCCATGATGAATTTGCTGTAGTATGAATCAGCTGTCATTTGTTCCTGGCTTATCAATGAGAAGGAAAACATTGCAGTGCAACAGCTCCATGAAAGTTTAAGTCTTGGAGCCTCATAATTGGTAGGAGCATGGGCTGCAGAGGGGATTGCACGATAAGAAGGCTCTCCCACTTCTCCTAAAATTTTGACAGTTACCAGAAGCTGGTAGCAGAGTTTCAACCCTACATGGGATGTAACAAAAAGATGAACCAACTGAAGAAGAAGAAATATGACTCTGATGGATGCCACAGATCATTTCCAGAGGCAGGATCACAAGAGTTGACTCTGAATTCAGGGATGTGCATGCAAGCAGGGCCAAGACAGCTTTCAGCCACTCCTTCATTTCCCCCTGAAGATCCCTAAGGAAATGTTATCCCACAGTTGGGGTCCAGCATGGACATAATGTGGGTTTGATAGGGCAGGCAGCCATCAGTGGTGTTATCTCCCTTCTGCATGGAGGCCCCTTCCAGCACGAGGCTTTCACTTGGCACACAGTGCTGAACTCGGGATGTGAAACGACCAGAGTGTGTGGGAGCTGCTGATTTTGTCTCCTTGGTGGGACTGTTTTTTTTAATAAAAGTATCAGATGTTGCGCTTCCTTGAAAACATGACAGTCTATGGGAGAGTTCATTAGTTTATGGCAAGTTGCAACACTGTGGAGCCTGGCTGAAAGCAAATGTTATTGCAAAGAGTTATCACTAAGGGGAGAGGAAAACAATGTCCTGAGGAAATAAACTCGACAGAGCAAATCACAGAGCAATATAAAGCTGTGGAGTACAGGCAGTAGAGCGGAATTCTTTCTCAGAATAAAAGGCCCCAGTCACCTGTTTTTAATGCCAGTGTTTGCTTTCTGCAAATTCAATGAATACGTGGGATACATCTGTACAGAACTCTGTCTCTAATGGGAGTAACAATATCACGATTGCAGCTGGCTGTACTTATTTACTACTAGGACACAAAAATGTCTTTGGGGCCATCATTAAACAGTGATAACACCAGTAAAATACCAGGAAACATCAGTTTTGTGTTGGTTGTTGGGATTTTTTGGTTAGAAAATTGTGTGTTCTAGTTTCAAGTTGTACCAAATATTTCAGAAAGTATTTCATTCCTCAAAGCCCCCTATTAAAATACAGAGTGAAGCTTTACTGATGGTCAGCTATACCAATGACTAGCCTGCCTCAAAGCTGGAGGTGCAAAGGGAGAGGAAATACCAGTTTTCATTCATCTCACATAGCTGTACACTGCCACTCTTCTTGACCTTCAGTTAATCTAATTCACACCAAGGACTGAAACCGTAGCATCAGATTTGGAGGTGTGTAAAGGAGAATAGAAAATAAGCCATCACTTGCCTTGCTGAGTCTCATGGCACTTGCAACATTGCAGAGCACTCCAGTTCTGCATTGTCAGGGTTTTTCTTGTGTCTTCCATTTTTATTTCCTAACTGGAGAATTTGCTGCAGCTTTGTTCTTATTTAGCCTCATGGTAGGATGCACAAGTTTCTACTTCAAGCAGTGGGATCCTATGCCTGCTCCTAACCCAGCTACCTAAGCTGAGCCAACATGGGGCTCTGGTAGCCCCTCAGAGCTTTCTGAGGGTGGTAATTTCTTCCTTTGTTTTGGCTGTAATAAATCAATGTGACATGGATTGTCATAACCAGCCCTGCAGCCCTGTGTCCTGGGGTGGGCAGTGCCCAGCTCCACATGTTGCTTAGCTTGGGAGGAGAGGTTTGCTCTGCTGCTCTGGCTTGTCCTTGGATCTGCCAAGCTCGTTTCTGCAAATGCATGTGAAGTGGAAGGTGACTCTTCTTTTGTCTTTTTCCTTCCCTTTTCCTCTCACTGTTTGCCCCAGTGTTCCTAAATTTTGCATGCATTGGTGTTGGGCTGCTATCCCAATAGCCTGAGGAGCAGGCTGGCATTTTGGTGGCACTACAACTTCTGGTTTTAGCTCTGGTGACCTCAGAAATAAGAGGCCAACTTCTGGAACAAGCTGCCTGAGGAGCCTGGGATAGGTCAGAGATTTCTTGGGCAGATCAAAAGCCAGAGATGCTTTTCTGACAGCCCTGGAGCTCCCTGTCCTGATTTATGAATTCTATACGCTCTATATATTTAGCTGAAGAGGCTCACTGGGGGAACAGTTTCTGCAAGCAGGAAAGAGGATGTGACTTCAGAAAGCCACCATCTATCAGGAGATAACCCCTCAAATGCACTCTCTGTAGAGCCATCAACCATGGCAAAGGGAGCCCAGGAGACTTGGCAAAAAATGTCAGGATATTTCACCGGACCAGCATTTTTAACAGGAGACCTAGTTATGGGAAAGCAGACTCAAACCCCGGGAACTGGGAGCTCTGGACTTGGGGTAGCAGACCTGCAACCTCACCTAATTTCAAAAATCTTCTTTCTCTTTCTTTGGAACCTCACCAGAGCCCAAGGGGTATAGCTTGCTCTCCCTTGGTAAGTGCTACATGCCTTGGCAGGTTTGGAGTTTCATATCCTCTTCTGGAGATTGGAGGCACAAAGGCTCTGCCAGGCTCCTGGGGCTCTTCACAGCCCTGAGAGCTGTTGTCACACCAGCAACACTTAGCTCATGTTCTTGAGGCAGTCTCCACAGGTTAGAGGGTTGTGATGCTTTGCTGTCCCCTCCGTGAGATGAGACTGAGCTCAGCCCCATTCCTGTGTGGATGTGAGCCCTGCTCCTGACAGATGGAGCACAAGGGATAATTTCCCAATATTCATAGAAAACAGGGAAGGAAAACTCCTAATTCCTACTTTTAAGGCCAGAGTGTTTCCATGAGCACAACACAGTAATCCTGATATCAAATCTGTAGTTTCTGTATAGGTTATGGACTTCCAAGCAGGTAGTCTTGCAGTCTTGAAGGCTTTGAGCAACAAATACCCACCAGATCCCAAGCCTGAGTAACTACCTGCTGGAACAACTTCACTGTGTTCTGTCCCATTTTAACTTCCAGTGCGCACATCTTGTTTTATCTCTGCTCCACAGAAGAGGAAGCCCTCTGCCAGAAAAGGTTTTTCCAGGACCTGAGTGTAGATGGCCAGCTCACCTCTCAGCTCTCTCCTGGCCAACCTAAAGACACTGCAAGCCTCCAGCTCTACCCCCCTGTATGACAGTTTTCCAATTCTGAATGATGCTCGTATTTTTTTGTCTGGCCCAGGTAAGTTCAGGACTGCACCAGCTTTCTGTCCTGGAAGGACTGTCTGCTCACCCGTGTGAGGGTTTGTGTTAGCAGTGGTGAAACTACAGCTCCTGTTTCACCTTCTGGTGAGAAAGTCATGTAAAATTGTTGCCCTCCAGCAGGCACTGTCACCAAGGAGAAGTTTAAGGATGGATATTTTGAAGTCTTGGTAGGGCTGGCCATGGAGAATTAGGGAAGTGCTGTAGCTGAATTTCAGTGTTCTGGGCCATGTTCTCTATGGCAAGTCTTAAATTTCTGTGCTAAGAGGAGCAACTTTGCTGCTGCCACCAAGCCAGAGTTGTCTCTCTTTAAAGAGAGGCTTGATGAGTGGTATGATTTGTTGCTTGAAGGACAGCTGAATGTGAATGTTCTGTCAATTTGGGGAATCTGGGGACCTAGCTCTTCCCTTCTCTTTTAATGTCAATGTGAAGTGGCCTCCTTGGCCACTTTTACTTTCTCAGAATGATTCAATCTTAACACTAAATGCAAAAGAAGTGGATGTAGTCCCAGA
The DNA here is from genome assembly GCF_015832195.1 of Motacilla alba alba. Lineage (NCBI taxonomy): Eukaryota > Metazoa > Chordata > Aves > Passeriformes > Motacillidae > Motacilla > Motacilla alba. The sequence continues at coordinate 9,382,008 of NC_052022.1, forward strand.
AAACATCTATCACTGGTGAGCTGAATCACAGAGAGCAAGCCCTGGCTTATTTTTTTTACCCTGTGCAGAGGCAAATTTTGTCATCATATCACTCACATAACCTTTCAGATGAACTTAGTAATGGTGATATGTTTTGGTTTGGCTTCTTTCAGATTAAAACCTTGCCTTTCAGAAAAAGGAAACCATAAGTTAAGTAACTCCAAAATTAGGTATTTCTAAAGGATAGTTAGTGGTCTTCTTTCTTACCAAAAACAACCCAAGACTGTGCTTTAAATAATAACTTGTAGTAATTCCTGTTCCAAATGTGATTAAGTTAGCAGGATGTTATCAGTATAGCATCCTACATTTCAAACCACACTTTAGCGTATTATCTACAAAAATGAATACTATAAATCTCTGTAACTTTGAAAAATCAACCAGATACTATATCCTTAATCTCCCCTTCTGGTTCTCTCTGCTTCAACAGTTGCACCCATGGTTTTGTTTGCCTACACACAAATTACTGACCAATCATTCTTTTATTCCCTAGTCTTGTAGATAGGGGGACCCATGTAAAGTGAATGCAGATACAGATCCTGGCCCCCAGTGCTTTCATTTGGATGCAAAAATCCTGGGATTATAATCCTCCTCCTTCATCACTTTTAGCAAAAAGTGATTTTGGTTGCATTGAAATTTCTATAGCAAGGGCAACAGGTCTGTGTTTATAAGAGTTCACTTTTAAAAGTAGTGTCCATGCAAATATAAAAATATCTGCTTTGTAGGGATATATGCCTGTATACACATACACAGACTCTGTATATACAGAAAGACACACACACATACTTAGGAGATGTGTATATAACACTCACTTATACACAAATCCATTCCCTGTTATGAAACAATCATCAAGATATAAACACAAAAAAGTTAAACCACGGATGGGCACATTTTCAAGTGCTGCTGGGGGGTTTTATCTACAGTATTGAAGAAGTGCTATCAGAACTGAAACAGGGCACTTATTACAAAGAGATCTTTACGTAAGGGCTGGAAAGGTTTGCCGAATAACCAGATGTTGTTGCAAAGACACTTCTCCTCCCCCTCTCCCCACTTCTTTCCTTCTTTAATAGTTCGATTAATTCTGTGCATAAACCAGGGCTGATAAAAGTTCTAAGCTGCAAACTTCACCACATCTGGACACTGTCGAAGCCAGATCGTTCAGCGGTGCACTTCAGTTGCTTTTAATCTCCCTCAATAAAATAAAAACTCCCAACAAGTAATGCTGACCTATATATATTTTTGCACTGTAAACACTGACATCTGCGAGCTGCTCCAAGCGAGCACACAGCGCTTTCCACCAAGCAGCCGCTTGCCCCTCGCCATAGGAGAAATACGCAGCTCACGCAGTCGTAGCAGAGTATTCAACTAAACTCTCTGCTATTTCCAATCCTCTGGCTAATTGCTGTCAGGGGAGAAATCAAAGATTAGCTGTTTTGCTGGAGGAAGGAAAAATAAACGACCTCTCTGAGTATGTTGCTTAAAACATTGCCTGACCAGAAACATTTTTCTACTCACACAAGGAGAGCAGCAGTAAGGAAAGCAGACCCGGTCTCCTCCAGTAGCCCATTTCTGGATCCCACTGGCAAGCAGAAGCCCAGCTTCACGGCGTGGACCAGCTCATCCTCCCTCGGTGGAGCCAGTCTCCTGCGTCTCTGCTGTCAAGCCCGGAGCCCCTCTTTGCGAGGCTCCCGGCTCAGGCTTGCCGGGAAGGCGGATCCAGCCGCTAAAGCCCAGCTGTGCGTGGGGTCCGCCCAGGAACTGCAGTTTATGAACAAGCTAAGCCTGACTCTCCTCTCGAAATATATACAAATATGAGAGGGGGGGCTGGGGGAAGAAGTCAGGCTCTGAGAAAAAGAGTTCGATTTTTTTTTTCCCCCTCGATGTCAATGCAGAGCTGCTCCTGGCTCCATACGGCCCAAGGATCTTTGAAGGGGACCTAAAGGCTGCTGCATGCATCTAATCAAAAAGGCATGGTACTCCTGCATGAGTCTTTCATCAGAGTAAAGCACGAAAGGTAATGCCTCAATATGCTGAGCTGCCATTAATTCATTACTTTTCCCCTGTATTTTAGAAATTATCTTTTAAATAAGCTTCAACGGGCTATATTTATAATAGGGATAATTAAAAGTTTTAGGGCAGCTTTTTCAGAAAGACCACATCAATGTGAGCTTAGCCTAAAATAGGTGCTTGCAACCCATTAAAGCAGCAGGATTTAAACATATACGTTTTCCTGAATCAGGGCCTAAAATAATAACATAGGGCATTTAAATATCTGCTTTCTCCCCAAGACCTCCAACTGCTCTGCAAAAACCAGTAAGAAATATTATCCCACTTACAAAAGGGAAACTGTGAAATGTAGCAGAATTCTGACTTGCCTTGGTTGTTAACACAATCGATCAGTGGCAAAAGGAGGAGTAAAATCCTCAAACTCTTGCTCTCTGATCTACCCCAGTCCGTATTTGAGTGTGCCAGAGAAAGAGATGCTGTTACTACGGCTTTTTGCAGCCAAAAAAAAGATAATATTTTATAGTTACTGAAAACTTTTTATTTACCCTTTTTACAAGGGGTAATTTTTTTGGTTCATTAATCAGTTTGAGGGGGCTATGTGGTGTACCTATTGTTTGTGTATTCATTTTGGTGAATATTTTCCTCCATTGGACTTGAAGGCCCTTTCTTTGTATCCATCTTGCTGATAATTTGTACCCACTTGTTTTGTAAACTATTTATAGAAATAATTCTGTTAGGGTGTTAAATAACAGTATCTCTTTTCCTTCCTTCTGGGTTTAAAAAGGAAAAAGAGGAGATGTCAGATGTGGTGCACGCACAGCTGATAAACACAACGTGTGTCCCCTGTGCCATGGTGACACACACATGCCTCTGCAGAGGGTTGCTTGGTCTGCTCTGACTTGCCCAGGTGCAAGTCAGCTCAGCCTGACCATGGGGAAATTCCTGCATGTCCCTGGTGCAAGCTACCACAGATCAAATACGGCCTCTGAGGACTAAGAATGAGCAAATGTTCAGTAAGCTTTCAGAAAGATGTTATTTTCCAACAAACATATTGGAATTGCTCACACTGGAACTGCTTTGTGCACGGTGGTTTCTTGGGGTGACCTCCTCTCTCGGATTCAGAGCATTTCAGAACGCCCATGGATTTCTCAGACTGCCAGTTGGATTTTCAGATGTGAACTCTTGTGTGTGTTACAGCACAACTGGGTAGGGCTAGTGTTAGCAACATCACAGGTTATTCATGATCCATGGGAGCCCCCTTTAAAACCAGGAAGAAACCCCTGCTGCCTATGAAACTTGGAGAGAAATAGTGTCCCCAGCAGGAGTCCAGAGGGGCTTTAAACAATGGTGGACATTGACAAAACATGCTGTAGGATTTGGAAGTGCAGGAGAAGCATGGGGTATTATTTTTTCTAGCAGCAGAACCTGGGAAGGCAGCAGGATGCCTGCACAATGTCACTGCAGTCAGGGACCCTGAGCTGCAGGATCTGCATTTTCCAAAATTCCAGGCAATCCCAAACAACTTCTAAGCCAAACTGAACCCTGTAAAATGCTTTGTCCTGTCTGCAGAATAATCTTGGGGAGAGACTTGGGGCCAGATCTCACTGAAATGAGAACAAAGGCAGTAGCTGTCCCATGCAATTGCACCTTTACAAGGCAGTTGGATATCTACAGGAAGCTCTGCAAGAGGAAAGTTTTGGGGAGCAATGCATGTCCCGCTCTTGCTAAACAGTTGTACATAGTTTTAGATGGTGTTAGACCTTCTGCTTAGCAAAACAAGCTGCTGTGATGACATGGGCAGAGGTTTGCTTTCCTAAACTGGCCACTGGGCACTGCCAGCTGCTTTCTGTGCAGGGGAAACCTGCCTGTCTGTTCAGCCCTTGTGTGAGATTGCAGGGAGCTGCAGTCTGCATCTTTAGCCCACTGAGCTGCGGCTATTGCAAGCAAACCTCATCTGAAGAAGAGGAGGGAAGAGAGGCTGGCACTATGCCATGAGTCACCCCAGGTCAACAGGAGCTCCACTGACCTGACTACCAGCTCTGTTCTGGAGAACCTGGTTATTTCTTAGACCTTATCCAAGGAAAAAGAAATCAAACTAAAAATCCACCAAAGTTACTTGGGGAAAAGTGAGTGCTCTGGGGTTTGGCCTAAAGTGCCTCAACTCACATTATAGAGTTTTGCTTCCATGAAAGAACACAGTGACCTTTTGAGTAAGACACTGGGGAGGAAAAAGAGATAAATGGTTATTTTTATTGTTGGCTTGTTTATTCCTTTTGGTGTAAATTCCCCTGCTTCTCTATTAGTGGTCTGGACAGCCTCATAACTCAAGACACACTGAAGGCTGGATTTAAGCTGAGGAACGTAAGGTCTCTGCAGGGTGATTTTTAAGTTGCATTGTGGGAGCAGTTTTCCCAACGTTCTCATTTAGGAGCTGGAAGATATTTACTAGAGAAGTAAAATAAAACTTTGGACACCTGAAACAATATAGCATATGTTTAAAGGAGGGTTTCCAGCAGCCTGTGGGAGGCAACGCTCAGCAATGAAGCAATAGATTTGAAGCTCCCAACAAGGGCACTAAATACCCCTGCACAGGGTAACCTCATGGTGGACGTGTGCCAGGCCCAGGTGATTCAAACCTGTTATTATTCCCAGGGGTGAAAATCATCTTCTTGTGACAGGGAATGTGAAGGGAGAGAGAGAAGAGAGCCATGTAACCATGCCCCAGACAGTGCTAATGTAAGGGCCAGTGCTCCTGAGCTTCTCTCTTCTCCATGGACCTCCTCCATGCTTTCCAGGCCCCAGAGATCCTATCAGGGTACTGGGTTTAAAATGACTGACTACAACAAAAGGTGTTAGGTTTACTTGTGCAATCAGGATATATCCTTCTGGCCCTCTTGATTGCTTGCACATTACACAACTGGACTAACATCTGTTGCATCTGCATTGCTCTTTTTAAAATCTGTTCATATAGTGATGTTTGGCTTCAGATGAGGTCTGTGAGTGTCTTTGTTGTTAGGAGAATTTGTTTTATACTTTGAAGTATTAAAAGACAGGTCTAAAGAAAACATCTAGCTGATAGGGTCAGGACTTAGCTTCTACTAATGAGCACAAATCCACAGTATGGATTTGTTTTTGTGTTGTGTGCTCATATTGTACTACGGCAACTTGTCCTGGCAGTTAATTTAACCCCAGAAATGTCATCACTTCTGCATCTTATAAACATGACCTTGCTTTCATTGTGCCATCAGCAGCAATTGGCTGAGTAAGATGTGCACCTTGCAGTGTGGATCCAATCCAGCTGCTGTCTCCACCCTGCATTCACAAGGACACTGGCTCCAGTCCTGGGAGGGTTTGACTAAATTCAAATGCCTGGTGGCACTGAGGGTACCCCTCAGTCTCTGGGTAAAGTTTTCATTACCTTGCACTGTCTCAGTTTCACAAGCTTTTGATGTTTGAGATCTTGGATGTGGTGCTATGGCTTGTGGCCCCTGCTACCACCTAAGGAAAAATACCATCATGGCCTTTGACATTTTCCATTCCCTTGCTGCAGCTGGTCCCAGCAGTGGTGTGGTAACCTTTGAAGATCCGATGGCACGAGGAGTCAAAGCCAGCACTGCACCCTGAGGGACGCAGCCATTCATCCTTTGGGCACAGGCAGCCTTGTCTGCTGTGCCACAACCCCTTCTCCTTAGCCCTGCCAATGTCCCTGTGCTACAGCCCCTCAGCTAATGCTTGTTTCGGTAGACACACAGGATAATTGCACTTTCTAAGTGATGCCTGACTTTCATTGGAGTGTTTGCATAGTCCAGATGCACTGGCCTAAGTTCTGACTTCTCACAGACTGTGTAACAGCTTCCTTGACCAAAGTTGCACCAATATTAAGTAGAGGTCTACCAGTCTTTACCATTTACAATGTTATTGAGTTGGTTTGTTTTTTTTTTTTTTCTCTTCAATTCTGTCACACATCATCTGGCTTTCTTCCTTTGAAGTTTTCTCATGGTTTACTTTGAGCTGCTTTTGAAGCCACTTTTAATACATTTTCATACATACTGCTGATGTGTTTGTACAGATTCTTTCAAAAATGTGGATTAGTTTTGGTTTTCTTGTTTTTATTTGTGGACTGAGATATGCTGTTGCTGAAAGGGATGGAAACCACTGCTACCAGTTTCAGACTGAGTGAAATTGGATAATTTTCCCCACCCCAAGAGTCACCCATATCTGTTTTCCACTATTTCTCTGGAAAATTAACAAAATGCTGATTTTCCTACACCTTAGTACTCATTTCACTCAGATATTTAGATGACAGAAATGTGTCTATGAGGAGCCTGAACTCACCTACTTTTCCTCTTGCACTCTGCCATGCTGAAGCAGCTACTCATGCATTTTACAGACAGTTCCTTGACATTAATTCCTCTTCTGTATTTTCTTAGGGATCCTAAGCAAGCAGCATTTTCTGCTGCATCCATCACACACCAAGGACATCACATGCAGACAGATGCCAGGCTCTTCAGTGGGGATCAGCCTTTGAAGACCAACAGTACAACCTGGCATCACTTCAGCTGCCGGATGCCTCTGGAGCACGAATACCTTCAGCTCTGGAGGAATTACTCTGTAGAGGGAAATAGGAGCAGTTTGACAGCCTGACTCATGATCTTTGTATTATTATTACTGGTAGTGAAACTATGATAGGATCCAGGAGCCTGAACCATGGATCAGGAATGTGCTTTTGAAGAGAAACTCCGGGGCTTCCTGCTTTGGCTTGTGTTACAAGGCAGTCTTAAGGCAGGCACACATGGGGGTTTTTTCAATAAGCAGCCAAACTGGAAGTTGTGAAGGGTGGCCAGTCCCTGGGGGTGGGCTAGAGGCACCCTAAAAGTTATCAGCTAAAATATGTGTGGTGTGGATGGTGGGTTCTCAGCTCCAGGGTGTTGCTCCATTAATCCATTCTGTCCTGAAGCTCCCTGCTTTGGAGCACCGGCACAGCCAGATCCTGCACAGGATACACAGTCAGCAGGAATATTGGCTGGTTTACTCTCTCTTCCTGAGGTTACTGAAAGGCTGAAGGTGTTGCAGGATAGATGCAAAGCAGAGCCACTGCTTTAGGTGTTTTCATTCTGGTTCTCAGTAGCATGATGGTTGTCGTTAGTAGTTTTATTATCTTTTAAATCTAATTATTTCTAAGAAATTGAAAGATGAGGAACTCAAAATGAAGATAGTGATAAATAATGTTTTGACAAAGGGGAAAATATCTGAAATATTTCTCAGTAATATGGCTTTTTTTGGAGGTGTGTTATTTGCTAGAGCAACACAGACTGTCGAAAAATCCAATCAGAGCATATAAAAGAAAAGTTTATGAGGTAATATAGCTTTCTTCCATCAAAAAGCAGTTTATTCAGTATAACAGTAGGATTAAAACAAATGGATTTACAGAATAGAAAAGATGGAGTTCCCTGCTTTCCAGAGGCTGTAATGGGAGTCAGTGCAACTTCAGAGACAGAAGGGACTTGTAGGTAGGAAGTTGAGTAGAGTTTGCCTTAAGTTGAAGAACAAGGGACCTGCTGCCAAGTGAAGATGCTGAAGAGCAGGAGAGTGTCCTGGTTAGACTGACCTGCAGGAGGTTGGACTCACATCCTGGAAAGAGGGGATCCAGGGAGACCCTGGGTGCATGAGTAGTTGTGCCTAGTTAGGGGGGAAGCACTACAGCTTATTTTGACCAAAGTAGCACAAGTCCTGGAAGTTCTCCTGGGAGCAGCATTGTGCTGTGAGAAAATACTGGTATCCCACTTTGCAGGCTGAGGTAGGGAAACACGGCTCAGGAAGAGGACTTTGATGTTTATGGAAGATCTCTCCATTGCACATTGTTTTTTTCAAGACATCTCAGTCTCCTCTGAACTCTCCAAGCTGGAATGTACGTGAGGGCTACCCAGGCTCCCAGTCATCCTGATTTAGGCACTTCTACCACTACCCTCATCCTGTATATGCAATGTTTTAACTCTTCTCCACATCTTTTAGTGTATGAAGAAAATTCAAAGGAGCAAATAGTTTTTGAAATTGTAGAATGTAAGACCTACAATATATTACTGTACTTTATTGATGATGTTTTCTCCATAATAAAAATATTTAGCACAAAGTATGATATCCTGCATGAGTTTCATATAAATATTTCCATTATATAACTGATAGGGATCAGAAAAATTTCAGTATGCACATGCTGCAAATGCAAGTGTAATTGATACAAGGTATGTATCTTGATGTACATCTTGAGTAAACATAAGAAAACCATAGCTTAATGAAAAACAGACTGTGTCTTACAACACGCAATCGTGCTTTTACATCTGAACTGGACCTTGGGTTTAGAAAACAAATCTTAAATCAGTCCTATTCAGAGGACAAATCACAGTTCACATACTTGTAAAAAACTTTTGTTTTAGGAAAGCCTTTTGTGGAAAAGCTTGGGAAACTCCATACAGCTACAGTGGTGGAGGGGTGGGAAAGGATAGATTGAGGTATCAGTTCAAATAATCTGAGGAAAAAGTTGCATAAACATTGAAGACAACAGAATAGAAACCAGACGCCAAATATTAATTCATGGGGTCTTCAAAGGGGATTTTGAGATTTATTTTAATTGTTGTTGAAAGAAGAAGATTAATTTTTGGATGAAAAATGTATGCAAATTCATCTCTGGTCAACACTACAAAAAACCCATTTCCTACACAAAGCAGAAAAAAGCAAAGCAAAGAAACCCATAATATCAACTCTGTAATCCCCCAAAGTGGCCTTTAACCTGGGTTTGAGAAGAGTAGGAAAAGAAAAAAAAAGCTACATAAGAATAATAAAGAATGTACTGCCTGAATCAAAGGACATTAATCTGGTGCAAGAATGGGAAATCTCAAGGGTTGATGTGATATGTAAACCAGGGAACAATGACACCATTCCTGAGTGTCCAAAATGGTATTTGGAGAATGAGGAATAAATAGGAACAACCTCTTCATCCCATTTCTCAGTCCCAGTTTGCCATGGTGTAGACACCATGGGATCATGAGAGAATAAACCCAAGAGTGAAGATATATATATATATATATATATGTATGTATATATGTGTGTGTGTGTATAAAAATCTACAGTATGTGATGTTCTGTAGGGGCTGAAGGGTGGACTTCCTGAATGTCTCTCCAAAAACACAGACAGGGAATGACAGAAATGCACAGGGAGGTTTGTTCCTGTTCAATGAGAAGAGATGGGGCAGCTGGGGCTTTCATTAAATAATATCAGAGTCTTCCCCAGAGCTGAACTTGGCAGATTTTACCTACTTTAATCTCTCCTGAGGAAGTGTGGCAGGATGGGACATCCACAGGTGCTGCCCAGCAGAGATGGTGGGCAGGAGAACGCATCTCTGCTTGTCCAGCCACTGTTGGAAGGAGCTGATGGAAAAGGCTGGCAGCCAGGATGGTGAGGTGAAAGGAACACAGTACAACCGAGTCCATTACTCCTATGAAAGGGGTGACTGGGGAAATAACAGGCTGGTGGGCTTTGAAAAAACAACCCGAGCTGCTTAATGCTAACAAACATCCTGTGGGAAAGTTGATGGCTGCTGAAAGAGACTCAATAAAGGAAAGTGACAAATCTTGCTATAGATGAGAGATGAGAAAGTATCTGAAATATTTCCCATTCGTACGGAATTTAATTTTTGTTTAAGGTGTGTTATTTGCTGTAACAACTTAGAGTGTCAAAACCCCCAACCGACCAACCAACAAACAAGTCAGAAAGGTGTGCGAAGCATGGCACGAGAAACTCTTTGGTGACATGAGAACTAAGAGGGGAACAACGACACAAACAAATTTTAGAAATAAACATTTACAGCTGCAAGAGAGCGGGTGAGGGGCCGGGGGAAGCTTTGTCCCGGACAGGAGGCTCAAGGCTGCCTGTGAGCCAGCGGAGCACGGACACAGCGAGGGGTGGCCGTCCAGGAGGCACGAACGAGCCCTTTCTGGGCACCAGGGTAGGCAGGACGCCCTCAGCACCCCCGGGTGGAGCCTGCCCACGGGCACGGGCGGCAGCGGAGAGCGGCGAGGGCCAGGGCCGGGGCCGGCCCACGCCCTCAGCCCGGCGGACACACCCCGGCCCGGCCCGGCCCGGCTCTAGGACCGGCCGGGGCTCGCCCGGAGCCCGGCTCAGCGCCTGCGCGGAGCGCCGCGGCCGAGCCCCCGAGCCCCATGGAGAGCACCGAGCCCGAGCCGAGCGACAGCCGCCCGGAGGAGGAGGAAGAGGAGGAGGAAGAGGAGGAAGAAGAAGAGGAAGAAGACGAGGGCGCCCTGCCGCCCCCGGAGCAGCCCTTGGCCGCGGTGAGGGTGCGGAGGGCGGTGGCGGAGGGGCAGCGTCCCCCTCCCCGGGCTCCCGGCCTGCTCCGCCGGGCGAGCACCGGGCTTTCCTGAGCGCGCTGCCCGGGCCGGGCGGGGAGGGTGGCGGGGCTCGGGGGGCCGGGCGCTCGCTCAGCGCTGCCCGCGGCGGCGGGAAGGGGCTACAGGTGGGTCCAGCCCTTCCTTCGCTGCCCGGGGCCGAGCCCTGCTCGGTGGAGCACGGGGCAGAGCTGTGCAGCATGACCCTCTGAGCTGCGGGGTTCTCTTCTCAGCCCCGTCCTGGCCGCTGTGAGGGAGCTTTGTGCACCCTCTGTCCTCGTCCCTAATGTCAGATTATTGATTATTATTATCAATTATGTTTTTGTCTCCCCCTCCCCCCTTGCTTTCACAAGTGACTCCCCCTCCCTGCTCAGTGCAGCTCTGCCTTTCCATGGTGGGCGTGTGGTCCTTACTGATTTCTGGCGGCCAGTGTGTAAAAGATAACGATCCTCCTCTGAGAGATTAAAAGAAAAACATCTTGGTCCGGATATATTCTGTTTCCTGTGAAAGGGGAGAGGTGGCTACATGTGTCCCGGGTGTCCTGAAGAGGAATTCACTGGTAGTTGGGAAGTGTTTGGATAGAAAATACTGGGGTTAGCGTGTTTGTTTTTTAAAAAAGGTTACTTTGTTACGTGTAAAGAAAAATATTTCTCGTTTCTGTATCCTCCTGGCTCAGGATGGTTTTTGGTACCTGAAGTTGTTAGTTTGTTGACTTTCTGTTTTCCCCCTAAGGGACCTTTCCAGTTTTCGCTTTCAAATGTGATACAGAACATAGGTATAAAGCAAAGCCTTGTCAAAGCCTTTATCCCACAGAGACTTGTCTTATTGGAACAAATGTGGTGTAGGAGAAGGGGAGGCAAGGTTAGTAGCCTTTGCCTTGTGTGGTTAATGTTACATGAATCTTTATTTTCCTCTTCTAAAAAGATGGAAGACTGTTTGGCAAAGAAAATGGAAATCACGGTTTCAGAAGCTGAAAAACGGACTGGGAGGAATGCCATGAACATACAAGAAACATACACTGCTTACCTCATTGAGACTAGGTGGGTGATGAGAGCTCAGTCTCAAGTGTACATGGATGTCCCATTCTAAACAGATTTTCTCTCCTGCCACCCCTAAAAATAATCAGCTACAGTTGATGAGAGGATTTAGCTGCTTTGTGCTTTGTTGTGAGGTTATCAACCCACTCTGGAGGATCTTTTCCTGTAAAAATTTGGCAGCTGATCTCCAGTCCTGGTTTTGTGTAACTGTGTACTGTAATTCTTCATTTGGAGCTAGGTGGAAAAATGTGTTTGAAAGTTGTTGCATTAAAATGGTGCCAGCAACTGCTTGGTTATTTCGACATAAGTTGGACAAATTTTTACACATATTTGTGAGATTGTGTGTGAGAGAGGTCTAAAGTAACTGTTAGGCTTGCTTGAGATGACAAGAAAGAGAGAAGTCTCATGACTTATGTCATGTGGTCAAAATTTATTGCTCAGCTTATATTTGAAGTGTTTTGCTTGATCTGATTACCACATACTCCTTGTAGATGGTTTAAGGGTTAGAGTTAGTTGACTATTTCCTTTCTTCATACTGGCTTGAACTTTCACTGGGGAACTTACTGCTCTTAATCTTCTTAACAAGATGAATACTACTGGTATGATGAACATTCTCAGTACCACAAGCACAAAATTTCAAGTATTGAGTAGTGAGCAAAACTTTAAAATCTCTTCTAACTTGTCCTTACTTCCCAAACAGTAACAGATGACTCCTATTATGTAGGATCATGTTACTCATCTGAAGCAAGAATTTCAAAATTAGACTTTGTTACGAGTTTTGTTTAGCTCTTCTTTATATTACTAGTTTTAACCTTTGGGCCTTGCCTTTGGAATTCTCTGCTGTACAAAGAAAACCATCTGAAACAAAGCAGTTGCATTTTGCAAAGGCTCTGAAGAGTTCAGATAGTAATACTGTCACATAAGCCTTCTATCTTCTAGTAAAAGGCTTCTTAGCTTGTTTAGCTGATGGACACACCAGCCACACTGATTGCAGGCCTGCTGGGATAAGTTTGCTGTGTTTTTGCTAAACTTAAAGAACAAAGTCCAAAATAGACATACATTTTTCAAATATTGTAGCTCTTTGACAGTTGCTCAGATGCTTAAAAATACTTTTATTGATATTAAAGATCACACCTTCTCGTGTTTGTAGTGTTATTTTTGTTGTAATGATATTTCTGAAGGAAAAGAGAAGAAAATTGGAATCATTGGGGCCTGACAGCGATATGAAGTGTACTCTGGGGGCAAATTTTTGCAGCCCAGAACATGCTGACTGCATCTCCTCTTCCAGCCATCCTTACATTACTTTAGAGTTGCTCCCACTGGTCTTTCCCAGTTGTTCTTTCATAGTGGCAAAGCTGTACTTTGCTGGCCAGATTTTGTTCTTTCATTAGGATTTATTTTACTCTGTGGTCAGCAAATACCGAGACCAATTACATGTTTGTCACAGAGCGTTTGAAAATGTGTGTTTGTCACATCTCTAATAAAGTAGGTTCTCTATTCCTTTTGCTGAGAAGGCAAAATTTCTTGCATAAATATAATTGGTGGCTATTAAATGTGCTTCCTGCTGAGCCTGTAGCTGTAGGTGGGCTTCACAGTAATTTGTCTGGGTAATAAGATATTTTGTAGCTGAAGAATAAAACTGTTTATAGTAATATAAAGGGAAGACCACTTAATAATGGTTGCATTATGTTTATGTGAACTGGGGTTCCACCATTACTGCTATCTAGGATTTAATTTCAGTTTGAATTGAGGAATTCTATCTGGGTGAATTAGAGATGCAAGATGGATACAATTACAACAATTTGTTATAGAACAGGAGCTGAGTGCTTAAACCTTTAACTTAAAAGTTTCACTGGTGCTGCTGAAAATGTTTTCAAAATATAAGTGATGGTGTTACTTAGTTTTTCTTTTTAAATGAACAATATTCCTTACTATGCTCACATTTTTGTGTGACTTTTGTTGATTTTTTTATTTATGTGATATTATACTTTGATGTAGATATATTTCTTTGAGACAAAACAAGCTCTGTTACTGTAGACTGCAGAGTGTCAACAAATTCCAAGGATTGTGGTTCCTGAAAACATCTTCTTGCTTTAGACCTTTCTGCATTACCTAATTCGAGTTTTTTATGATGAGCTATTTCCATTCAATTAGTCATAATGTCAGTTTGTTTCACAGCTTCTGTTAAACTATACAGTTATTTAAAAATAAATCAATTTTTATCTTCTCCCTGTGAGAACAGAGGTCACTTCTACCTATTTGTGGGAAATGGCATTAAGGCAAGTACATATTCTTAAGATGTGTAGCTAAATATTCCTTCTTGAGATGTGCTCAGCATATCACTTGCTTTCTATAAGGGAAGTAGCAAATATCCAGGATCTCACTTAAATCCAGACTTGCTTGTTAGAATCTTAGGCAGCTGTCTTACATCAGAGTCTGCATGAAACGACAAGAACTCAGGTAGAATAAACCCCTGAGTCTGACTCCTGGCTTTGTACCTATTATTTTCATGACAGAGCTGAAAGTTAATCAGAATGCAGAGCACCTCTAAAGTGCTCTGTGGTATTGCACTTTTAATTATAGGACATTCAGGGAATGTCTTTTTTTCCTGGTCTCCTTTAAAGTAAACTATTTCTTCTGTAGTAGTAGGACACTTCCATTTAGTTCACTTTCATCCCTGCTGACTAAAAGATTTCTATCCTGACCTTCCCAATCAAACAATATGATGACTAGCATGTATTTTTATTTTGTTCTGTTTTTAATATGGCTTTAGGAAAAAAGTAGCTCAAGTTTGTGCAGCCTGCTATCTGGCCACTTCATAGCAGGATCCCTGGTTTCCAGCCCTACTAGTCTTCACTTTCTCTTGCAGTAACTTGACAAGAGGGCTCATTTTATTTCCTTTTTACTCCTGCAGTATGGCTGGGAAGTTACTAGTCTTATTTCTGGATTCAGTATTTGGAAAGTTTTCCACTAGTTAAATTGTGATCTGAGTGTTACCTGCTTCTCTGTTAAAACCTTGGCTTGCCCATCCAAAGTGTGAGAACTCATAAAGAAAGTTTCTGTGAGAGAAATGGACTTGGAAATCAGTAGCTGGCCAGGCCACAGTTCAGTGATAGCAGTGCTGCATTGTGGGATTTCAGGAGTTTTTCCTTTGTTATATTTTGTTTAGTACCCTTCTCAAAGTTTCCTTTTCCACACTGGGCTAGGTGAAAAACCCAGGCATGGGTTTCCTGAGAAGCGGCACAGGATGAATGCCCACAAAGGGCAAGTGTTGTTTTCTGATAGAACAGGAAAGGGCAGATTTTGTACAAAGTACTCCAAAGGAGGTGTGAGGGAAAAAGTCTAAATTCAACATGAGCTTTAAACAGGGGAGAGTTGGGAGCTGAAAGAAGACAGAGGATTTGAGAACTTAGTTTTCTGTTGGTTTTTACTTGATAGAAACTATGAATCATTTATCTTCCTGACAAATATATGTTTTGGTTAAATACAATAAACTGGGTGACAGTATAAAAAATGCAAAGAATCACCTGGCTGTGAAAAATCTTCTGGCAAGAGAAATGCCTCCTTATCATACAGCTTGCCAGGTAGAAGAGCAATTATTAAACATCAGCTGTCTGAGAGGCCTAAATACAGAGACTATTTCTAAATAGCTGTTGGAAAAAGTTGCCCATCCCTCTAAAATGGTGTTCCTCTGCACAGGGAGTGAACCTTGCCCACTACAGGGAGTGGAAGTGTCACTTGTCATACACTGGAAGGTCAAAGGTTGAAAGCAGAGTTACTGCTTCTGCCGTTGAAGAGATGATTGCTTTTACAAGGAAATAAACCTGTGTATTTCCTTCTTGTCTGATTTAGTGCTTCACAGCCATTCATCTTTATTGCATTCAGAATTATTTAATAGCTCATTTAAGATAATTAGTTTTAAATGGGAAGTGAGAAGAGGTTAATTAGATGGACTGAAGTTTTCACATTGACACTTTGAATTAAGGCAAATGAATGAGACATGGAGTAATGTAATCTTTGAATTGGTTATGATAACATCAGTTATAAATGTAAAAGCTGAAGGTTTCAATTTTGTATTTTTAATTTTTTCAGGCAGGTTGGTTTGTTCGATGAATAACTTGCATTGTTAAAACTGTCCTTAAAGGGGAAACATATGGTTTTCCTGCCTGAAGACTGTACAAGAATTATATTGTGTTTTTAGAACCAAAACAAATTGAAAAGTTTGACTGAATGTCAACAAGTGATTATAATCTTAATTGAAACTGGTCTGCAATACTTGCATTTAATGGGGAAGTTCATAACGTGGTCTAAAAAATTAGATGGTAGTGAAGGTATTAAGTCTAATGAGTACCTTTGTGGATTTCTACTTCCTTTCTGAAATGGTGTTCCTGGGAAGGAAATGCTCTTGTAATTGGTGATATTTTATGGCCTCATAAGTAACCAGGCAGAGACATTTTTGGTGTGATTTAAAAAAAAAAAATCTCTCATCTTGGTTGCCTGTCCTAAATCCACCCATGCAGTTTCAAACTCTTGTTGTCTCATTTAAAAGGCCATGGTGCTGACAAATGCTCCTAACTGAGAGCTGTGCAGTGCTTTCCCACCACAGCTTTGCAAAGAATTTTGCTGCTCCCCTCCTTTACCCAACTCTGCAGCATTGTGTGCTCTAGAGGGCACAGCCTGGGGGTTTGCTGTAAGCCTGGGGGTGCAACTGATAGTAATGATTTCAAAATGTCTTAAATGTATTCAAATCAATTAATTCAAGAAGCATGGCTTCTTTGTTAGGTGCTATATAGGTGCTCTTCTGATGAAGATAAAAGCAGCTGTAAAAGGCAGTGTTTGCACTCCTGAGACTCTGAGAATAAATGCATGTTAGAATAAAGGAAACCAGTATGATCTGAGATGAGAATAATGTCAGGCTGTTTAACACACTCTGTGGTGAGGTGGTTGTATCAGATGCTGTCTAGTTAAGAAAGAATTAACTACACAGGCAGGTTTGACCTTCAAGATTCTCTGGTAGTAATTTAATCTTCAGGGTATAGTGTGAGGTTTTTGTGTTCCTCACAAGGGTTGTAAAGCTTGATTAACTGAGACTGGGGGAAGCCTAGCTGTTGTCCACAGATCTGCTTTGTCAGAATAAATTGACAGTAGGCTTTACATGTAGTAAACTTCCTTAGTGTCTTCTGTGGGGCAGGGTAGGTGCAATGAGTGGTATGAACTGGTCTGGCAGTCTGCTTCCTTCCTCCTGGAGTTCTTGAGGCCCTGTGTGGGCATAAAACTTCAAGTAACAAGGTAGTTATTTGTGCTGATGTAGGACTAGGCTTCTCTATAAAGCTGTGGTCCTTTCCTGCTGAAGTGTTATGCTCCCAAATGACCTTTTAAATTTTTTGATTAATATTTAATTTTCTGCTTAATGTGTGTGGACTGAGATGTTACTACTAAGGTTTTTTTTTTTCAAATAACTGATGGGTTCTTATTAAGTGTAGCAAATACAAAGTTGATAAGCAAGCATGTTCAGAAAGGGATTTTCTTTTTTTTTTTCCTCCACAGTTAAGGCTCAGCATGGCCTTTGCTGCTCCTACTTTCTAATTAACTCTGCAAAACAATTATGGAGCATTATAAGCATGATTTAGATGCTTATAGAGATGGACCATTCTCCTGTCAGAAGGCTGGCACAGCAGCATCTGGATCTGCAGCACAGATGTGTCCTCCTGGGATGTGGCTGGGTTCTCAGGGCAATCCTGACCTGTGTTTTTCTTATCTCCCTATTTGTGCTTGCTTGTGCAGTCTGTTCTCAGGCAGGATCCCCATAATACTATCAGGTAGCAGTCTTTCTTAAGGGCTGACAATAACCCATGTGGAAGTCTTGAATCCCATGGTGTAAGTCAGTGCAGCTGGTTGGTAGGCTACTGAAGCTGAAGATAAAAAGGATCTGTAATTCTGAAGTACTTTTATGTGAGTGTCTTGAACGGCCAGATTGTTTACCAAACCCTGCTGGGAGTTTTTCCTCCAGGAATGCAATGTTTGTGCCTTCAGTTTTTGACTAAACAATCTTTTGAGGCGCAGTAGCTCAATTCCTTGTCTATTCAAATTTACCTCTTACTCATCAATAGTTCAATCACTAGATACCTGCTTTGAGCTGAAGTGTTCTTGTAATATTTGAATGGTGCAGCAGTTAGTGTGGGGAGGAATGCTGCACAGCCTGTCAGTCCAGGCTAGGTTGAGCTTACCCTCTGCTTACCCTCTGCAAGCCTCTGAGCTTACCCTCTGCAGCTTCATTGAATTTAAATACTCTAATGGGGAAGAATTCTGTGGGATGCTGGCAGTGTGGATAGTGGCTGTCAGTAGTGTACTCACCTTTTCCTCTTGAGCCACTCTCAAATAGTTTTCATCTGCAGCAGTTTGTGTTAAATGCTACGAATTGATCCTTTTTTCTTCTTACTTGAGAAGTTTCTTTTCCCCTACAAATTCAGTCACCCAGAATGAATGTCCTTTCCCCAAGGCATGGGGAGATACATAAAACTTTTTGCAGATTACTAAGTTTAAAAAGTATCTTCTGCATTCTTCTGTGCTTTGTGTGCTAGTTAGTCACTTCAATGAAGAATAAAGTAGATGTAGACATCACCACTGTTATCTGTTAAGTGCCTTGTGTGAATTCTCTCTCAGTATTTATTCTGGCATATGCTAACTGCTGGAAGTATTGCAACCCAATGCTTATTTTATGATATTGCAAAGTATTTCTATTGCTTTGAATGTCTTGTATAAAAAATGATTTCTCTCATCAAGTATTTGTATTACTTTCCAATCCTATATTCAATGATTTCTCCTTTTATAGTAACGTAAAACCCTTTATTACCTTGCTAGGTCATGTTGGTTTTCAGTCTTCAGACACATCAATTTTGTACCTGCTTGCTCTAGGTAGTTTGTTACATTTTTGGTCCTTAAATATAAAAACATGTCACTTTGAACAAAAAAAAGAAAATTGGAAGTACTTTGGAATTTGCTCTTTTTCTAAAAATATCCTTTAAAATAGCTCAATATTTTTAAAGTTGTAACTGTATCAACTGTTGTATGCAAGACCATTTTTGTCCTCTGAAGTGAAGACTTTCCCACTGAATAGTAAATTTCTTCTTACAATATTCTGTATCCTTCAGGTACTCATGAAATTTTAGTAACTTTGAACCTAACACTGTTGCAAGAGAAATAAGGCTGTTTCTGTAAGGGTGTGGACTAAGCCATACGTGTCTCATTACTTGATTGTGACCTACCTGTTTGTTTTTGATGTGTGAGTGCTTTGACTTTTCCTGTGCTCCTAGTAAATTCAATTGCTATCAGGCAGAAATTATAAATATTTTAAAATTAAGTATGTAGACATGAAATTAATGAAGGTTGCTTTAGGTTATGGGCAAGTCATGCAGTAGTCACTACTGTACTCGGGGCCTTTGGTGTAATTGCACTGATGGTTTTTGAGGGGGTAGGTGATGGCTCACTAATGTTCAGATTTGCTGCTTTATCTTTCAGAGCTGTTGAGTCCCAGAGTGAGGGACATTGTGCCCCAGTGGAGTCCCTGTGGCGACGTTACAGTGAATTTGAATTGTTGAGGAATTATTTGTCAGTTACCTACCCGCATATTGTTGTTCCTCCTTTGCCAGAAAAAAGGGTAAGGAAACCGAAACTGTGGCTTGCTTTGTTTTGTTTGTTTTTTAATTTACTGTTGACACTCTTCTGTTTAACTAGGCTGACTTTGTTTGGCATAAGCTATCAGCAGATAATATGGATCCAGATTTTGTGGAAAGAAGAAGGATTGGTCTGGAAAACTTCTTGTTACGTGTGGCTTCGCATCCTGTTCTTTGCCAAGACAAAATCTTTTATGCATTTTTAATGCAGGTATAGTAAAGTTATTTCTAAATACATTATTTAGTGATTATTTAATTAAGATAATGTCCTTTTGATCTTTTCTATTGACCCATAATTTGTTCTGTGTCAGGAGGATAGATAGGCAATGTGAATAAACTTGAGGTGGAAAAGGCTTGTCCAGCTAAAAGCTTTTTGAGAGCAGCCTGCAGTTGTAGAGTTGCCCTTCTAATCTACCTTATGACTTTTTTTCTGGTCAAGTTGTAAGGCTTCTAAGAGAGAATTTCCACCTCTTTGGAATGGCCTATTGGGAACTGAATCCATGTTGGTTGGGAGCACTTCCATAGGACTAAAGCTGAACTAGTTACCGTGCTATACTGCTGACTTCCAGTTCACTCTTTGGATATCCATGGTTTCTTTAGCCTTGTGGTTTGGATCATCCATTCCTGTGTCGTGGTCCAAAACTACTACAATACATTGCCACAGAAGTTGTGGTCCAATTGTCAGCTTAAGCATTGCATTCTGCAGCTTTCAACTTTAGGAGATGTTGGATAGTTCTTTTTTTCTGTGCTTTGATGAGAGATTCCCAAGTACTGCACTGAGCAGCTATGTTTGCCACGATACAGTATGTGGGTGAACCAATGTATAGGAGCTCAAAACAGTGGAAAATCAGCAGTACACCTGAGCCAGGTGATGGCATGTGCACTGCAAACTGTTGTCACCTGTATGCTCTCTGCCTTGAGATGCAAAGGTCCTTGGAGATGCTGGTAATCTCGGAGGCAAAATATGTTAGCTACTCTTTAGACAAAGCAATGTGGCTCCTGCTCCCAGCTGATAGATTGAGGAAATTGAGAAGAGGGTTTTTGGGGGGAGATTAGTATGTAAGTACAATGTAATGATAGGTTATTCTTAGCCCAGATTCTTGAAAAGACATGGGGAGGGTAGCCGAGGCAGAAGCCAGGCATACTGGAGAAGCTCCTTTGATGTAGGCTCTCACAGGGACTTGCAAAAGCTGCAGCATTCTTAAATCACTCTAACTGAACATTCTTCTCCTGTGTATTTAGGAAGGTGGATGGAAAGAAATGGTGAATGAGACTGGATTTCAGTTGAAGGTAATTACTGTAATTGTTTGTCTTGTGATTGCTGTGACACAGGCATATTCCAGCAAACATTTTTAGGCTATTTATGAAAGGATGTTTGCTGTAAGAATGAGTTAAAGGCTTCACGAATGAGTTAAAATTGCTTCATGAATACTCGTTATTACAAAAAACAGTGATGTTCTTGGCATGTGATAGGTAGGACTGCAGTTAAGTTCTCTAGCAGGCTTGTTATGTGCCTGTGTCATTCTGCTGGTAACGTAGAATCCTTATAAGCTTTAAAAGTAATGAACTGGAGGCCACAGCATTGTGTTTTCTGTTTAGTTTAGCATTTTTAAAGGTGAGTGTCAAATTTAGTCTGGTAAGAAGTGCAAGGTGTCAAAAAAGGTAAGCAAAGAGGTCTGAATTGTAGGACTTCTTTGCAAGGAGCAGTTGCTGAAAAGGGACTAAGACAGATGGATTTGGTGCCCCTTGACTGTTTAACAGAACGTGTCTTGAAGTAATACTATCCTCATTGACATCAGCGAGTTCATGGCTGGGTAAACTGGTGGAAGACTTGCAGGAATAAATGGTCTGAGGTCGCGTGTCTGTACAGGTCAAGAATCTGAGAAGCTGATAGATTGCTGGGCTGTGTTTGGAAGAATTACTATATGGGGACAAATACTGAGCTTTTTGTTTCATTGTAATGTGATCTGCTCTCATGAAATCACAACTGAAAACTGGGTGGATTATGAAGAATTATTCTAAATAGTGAGTGCTAAAGAAAATCCCTGGTGCTCTTATCCTCAGTGTCCAAGGGGCTTTGATACTGACACTTACTGTTGATAACTTAAGTTGACAATAATTCTCTTCCATCACAGTTGGGTTTGCATACTACTGGTGTTCATAATGCAAGCAATGTAAAGCTCTGAAGCTGCATACTCTCATAGGAGTTTAGAAAGTTTGTACTGGCAGGGTGTGTTCAGGAGAACACACTGTGGTGTGTTTATGGAAGAAAACTCATAGCAGAATGCTGAGAATATTTGCCTCCCTGAAACCACATTGTAGATTAAATGAGAGACTAGCAAGTCTTGTTTTCCCTCTAGATTTGATTGTGTATGTTTTCCCTTTCACAGTTCCAGTTTTCCTTAGGAAAGAAAAATAACTTTTTCAGAAGCCTGGTAAAAAGAATCTTCCCTTTATTCTGCATCTGAAGTATAAACTCTCAATATTTAGCACTACACTGGAAGGAAAATCTTTATTCAGTCCATGTTTTAGACTCAAATTAGACCATTTTTTTATGTTTCTGCTGCCTCTGCTGCATTTAAGCAGGATGTGTTCTTTGTCTGAGAGGGTTTGAACTCTAACTAAACCTTAAATTAGGTATTAATGCAGTAGCATGCTATAGCTGAATGTTGATGTTGGAGACTGTTTATTCTGCCAGCTGTATCATTAAATCATGCCTTTCCTCCCTCCCAACCCCAGCATTTATTTTTTAAGGGATTTTTAATTTAAGGGATTTGTCACTTGGGATTTTAACCCTTCCTGTAGGAAAGAGAAAATTCCCATCTCTCTTTAGTTTACATAAATGATTATGGGATCATAGTAGGCGTTAACTCTCTGAAAACTCCTCAGCTGTACCTCATTTGATGGGTGGCTCATCTCTATAATGCTTGTGCATGTCACTCTTAAATCAATTCTAAGACTGGACAGATATTTCTCTAGAAGCCTAACTCTGGTGTAAATGCTCAAAAGTGGTGTGTGAGAGTTACTGTGCTGCAAATGGCAAAAAGGAAATAGCCCTACTGAGATGGTTGAGCATTGGCAGGACTGTGCTTCCTGCCTGACTGTGCTTATATGGACCTACTGAACTCTTCCTTCAGAGCACTACGTGTGTCTGTGACAAAAGACAAAAACTTGCCCTGGAACTGTAAGGTAGGAAGTTGTTGTTTCTAAGTGTAAAGCTGTTCTCTGTGCCTGCTGCCCCAATAGACTCAAATGGCTTTGGTGCCTGCTGTTTTAACATAAATACAGGGTTCTGGGAAATAGCTGCTCAGAGGGAAGGACTCTGATAATGTCAGGGTATTTAGGTGATCTTTGTACTATGAGAGGATGTGTGAGGAGTACCTGCAGGTGTGTGTGAACAGCCCAAAACATAACTGGCTTGTGTGTTGATCTGTTCGGGTAGCGTTGGAGATCCAAGAGTATGCAAGCCTCAGAAGTGCTCTGAATAAGCATAAAAGCTGGGACTTGGAGCTCCTGCAGTGTTTTGTGTTCCTTGTGCTATCTGGGACATGCTTCCCCATGCTGCCTTGTCTTCCCTTTGCAAGATATTCTTAGAGAAGTGTCACACGCAGTGGTGACAATGGATCTGCTTTCTCCCAGTGTCAGTCAGTCTTAGTCTGGAGGGTTTTGTTCCCTTACCTTTTGGCTTGTGAGTTATATTTTGTTTTGGTGTTTGGTCATTGGAAGAACAGCTACAGTTGACCTGACTCTGCCACCTGTGCACCACTAACCCATGTCCCTGAGTGCCACATCAACACATCTTTTAAAGACATCAAGGATGGTGACTCCATCACTGGTGTGGGCAGCCTGATCCTCTGTCTGACAATCCTTTTGGTAAAGAAATGTTTCCTAGCATCCAATCTGAACTTTCCCTGAAGCAACTTGAGGCAGGTTCCTATTGTCCTACTGCTTGTTATGTGGGAGAAGAGACCAACCTCCACCTCACTACAACCTCCTTTCAGGAAATTGTGGAGAGCAGTAAGGTTCCCCTGAGCCTCCTTTTCTCTAGGCTGTGTATGGGGTATCTTCTGCTCAGCCCAAATGCAGTAGGAGGTGCAACAGTCTCAGACTGTGCCTGTCTTATCTGTGGATGCTATTACAAGGCCCTTAAAGGATGGGCTCTGTTTTTGTTTTGGGAAGACACTGTGTTCCCTTCACTGACAAATTCAAAATAGCTCTTCAAGCTCTCAGTTTTCTGTAACAGGGCACAAAATATTCTTTTGTCACATACCAGCACTAACAAGTATTGCTGAAGCAACTTACTGCTTGCAGCTGTGGCACAGCCTGTTAGCTAAAGGAGTACACTACAGGAAATCCATACGCCTTGCAAGGTGTGCTGATTTATTTTCCTTTTACTGAAGAGAAGGATGTTTTGATCAAGAGTAAACTCCAGCCATTTACCCACAATTGGCATTTTTGTTTGCTATAGATGAGCCCTGAGTGAGCTGTGTGTAAAATACATTGTAGGAATGAAGAGCTGGTGTGATGTGGGCCTCAGGGATGAGGCTGGGATCTCTCATCTGCGTTGGTGTCTTATTAGGAGTAAATACTCATTGCACAGTTCAATATTCAATAAATTGGAAAAAAAACCTCCCCTTAGAAATATTCAATACTACTGTTGCGGTAATTGGTAAACCAACATCTCAAAAACAGTCAAAGCAGTCAATTTCCTTTTTAATTAGGTATTGAATTTTGTTCTATAGAGATTTATATATGCTCTACTATAGAGAAGAACATTGCATTAAAAGGGCTCTATTCTGATATACAAATTACATATTTTCTGTAAAGCAAGTCATAAAAAGTAAGAGAACAACATATATAAGATTTTGATTTCACTGGGGAACTGTTCCTGGTAATAAAGAGCATATACAGGTCACTCTACCACTGGTTTTATTTGGTTTGAGAAATATAAAATAGCTTGTCCATATGGTCTTAAGTTACCTAATTGCTTCATCTAAAAAGAATGTGGGGTTGTGTATCTTAAATCCATGATTTGTGCAGCGTTTTAAGAAGGGACTATTTTTGTGGGACTTGGATTATACCAGCTTTATTTTAGTGGTTACTGTTTACATCATATTCACAAAAATAGTGTAGTTTTTTGACTTTCTAATAAAAATATCTGACATTCAGGGCAGCTGGTATCAACTTGTTCAATGTTTGAAGATTTAAATATGCCATGAAGGCAGGACGTTTTTCTAATAGTGCTGCCAGAAGGCTGAGATTTTTTTGTCACTGAAATTTAATTGCATTAAATTAACAAAGCTTTTTTTCCCCTTTTTCAGGCAGATTCCAGATTAAAAGCTCTTAATGCAACATTCAGAGTGAAAAACCCAGACAAGTAAGATTCCACATCCTTCTTCCCTCCCTTTCCCTTTTCCAGTTACAACTATAACTTCAGATGACAGAATATTCTATCTCTTTAGTACAAATTCAGAAAAGAAAAATTATCTTTCTGCACTTCAAATCTTAACAGGAGCCCAGTAAAGAGGTAGTGTGAAATTACTTAGTAAATCCTGCCTCCAGAAGCAGGAAGCATTCAGAAAAATTCCATCACTTTATGTAAAACAAGTATTTCATTTTAGCTTGACTGAAACGAAGGGACAAAAAATCCCCAAAACCAGACTCTGAAAAAGAACCTCTTAATATTTGTTTTCAAGAAATCTTTCCAAGCATGAACAGAATACAGATTGATAGTAGGTCTTTCCAAAAGTCTGCTGGTGTACAGCTCTGGATGCACACACCCTGGTGTTACAGTTCGCAGTTCTTTCCGAGCTGCCAATTTTCACAGATGATTTTGGAAGTCCAGAGGTCAGTTCAGCTCTGTTGCAGTTTACAGAGCTCTGGGACAGGCACTAGAGCAATCTGCTGGATGGAAAAACTGCTCAGAATTGTCAGTGTATATAGTGAGAGGTTCATCACACCCTTGGTGATGTGGGAAGGGTAAAATGGGAGTTTCTACTTCTGCAGTGATTTAGAAGCATCAGTGTGCAGTGATGGGGCCAAGAGATGTTGCTGCTTGCCATCCACAGGCCGTGGAGACCTGTGCAAAGTGCCCTGCTGGGTGCCCTTGCTGTCCAGCAGTGGCACCAGGAGATGCTCCTTGGGGAGAGCCCCTGTGCCTGACTGCTGTCTGTGCCATAGAATCTGTGCATATCGGGTTAAGGATGTTAGAGGGTACATACCTTTCTGAACCTCTTCATAGACTTAGCCTGTGAATTGGTCCAGTCCCTCCTTTTTCACTGTGCTTGTTTTTAGGGCCTTCTGTGGCAGCCAGGAAGCTTTTAGCCAGGGTTTAATATAAATGATAACATGAATGAATGCGATCGGAAGACAGCAATTCTCTGTATCTGCGGGTGAAAATGGTCCCCTGTTTGAATGCTTCACCCTCAGTCATCTTCCTCTGGCCAGTAGGAGTTATCTTTTCCTGCTCTCACAGCAGGTAACCTGCCAGAAGTCTGACTGTAGGCACAGGTGGGCGAGACTGTTTAAGGAGCATCCTTGTTAGCTTGTAACAATGGTAACAATGTTTCAGAAAGCAAAGCTGTTATGAGAATCAGCTTGTTAAAAAGCAGAAAAAGGGTTAATACAAGGAAAACATGAGGAAAGGGCTTGTAACAAAAACAGTCCTAGAGTGTGTGTGCCTCGGTAGAGCTTTCACAACACTTGGGAGATGGGACATGTTTTCTGTTGTATTCTGCCAGCAACCTAAGTTCCAAATTGCACTTGGGGATACAAACTGTTTAATAAATAACTCATGAGCAGAAGTTGTTTGTTTGCCTTTTGCTGTAGCATGTGTTGCTCTAACAGGAGGCACTGTGCCTCGCTCTGCCCAGCACACTGGTGCTTGAGCTGCTTGGAATGTGATGCCTGGCCCCTCTGCTTTACCTTTGGTGCTTTACCTTTGGTGCTTTAAGGTGAAGTAGTTCAGCAAGCTCACCTTGCTGAAATGAAAGGTGAGACTTGACTGCTGTGTGGAGCGTAGGTTTTCAGGCTGGTGGGCCAGGAGAGGTTCAGGTGAGGAGCAGCTGCAGCTCCCAGTCGGGATTGCCATGGAGCTGCACTGTCAGCTTGGCAACATGAGGAGCTTCATGCAGCTGAAACCAGGCTGCTCTTCAAGGTCAAATGTGGACTGGAAACTAAACCTTCTCCTGTGGGAAGTGATTTTTAGTTTCAATGGTGGATTTAAATGGTGATAAAAATATGGTATTCTGGTACTCAGAGGTAAATTTGTATCTATTGCAGAACTCTCCAATTTAGCCTCATGGCACGCATCCTTTCTTTCTCTTTCTGGGCTTTAATCAAAAACCATAGCTTTTGGGTTTTGGTGGAAGATTTCTTTAGAAAATAGAAAAAGCTCTTTCCTAAGGCAGGCTTTTAAATTTTTTTTAAGTAGCTCTCTGGGTTGTTTTTTTTTTGTCTGGGTATTCAGATAAGTGGCTTGTTTTTCAGTGAACATTTCTATTCTTGTAGTATCTCTCCACAAAACAGGACAATGGCACTGCCTGCCCTGATCCAAGGAGGATTACTGCTGAGTAAAATGCACAAAGTAAATAACTTACACTGAAATGCTGTCTACTGTAAAGGATTTTTTTTTCTTTGCCAGTATCATGAAATATATTTTTGAGAGACTTGCTGGTGTTCCTACACCAATGTGACCCAATCAGTTCTTCATTTGTGCCTCAAGTTCTATTTAATAGCTCAGTTAAGTATCTAGACTGTTGGTAATGTTGCAGAACCAGTAAAACCAAGTGAAAAGTGCTAGTTTAAAAAGCCTCAGTTACTGCGTGCCAAAACTATCTCTTGTTTTACACTTCTACTGTTAGGATACACTGGAAAGTAAACATCCTTTTGTGTGCCTCACTGAGTTCTGTTTGGAAATTACTTTATAATTATGTAACTTTTTTTTTTTTTACATGAGCAATGAGTAGGACTTAAGCAAATAGTTGAGAAATAATCTGTAACCTCACCAGTCTCTTCAAACCAATTTTTCCTGAAAATTATATTTGTAAAATTTTCAACCTTCACAGAAGATTGGGAAAAAATAGCAGCACTTTGGTTTATGCTTTTATGAGACAAAATAGAAGACAGTTTGATTTTGAAGTAGTAATTTTTAATTTTTTTTTTAATTGAGGAAGAATTGGTCTGAGAGAAGATGTATTGCTTATGAAGGCCAGGATACTGAAAGTCATCCTAGGTTCCTGACTCTGGCCTTCAGGGAGTACAGCATTCCTAAAAGATTTCTTGTGGCAAAACAGGATAAATAAAGCTTTATGTTATAAATTTCTGTAGTGGAAAGGGGAGTCTTCCTGAGCTGCAGGCATGCTTTTTAATCTTTTGTTTTTAGTTCAATTATTTCAAATATCTTCACTGTACGTGTCTCCAGCTGTCTGACATGCAGCTCTGGTGCATATTTTATAAAGTGTAAACTGAAAAGATTGCTCTCTAAATCCCACTGTGCAGATCAGTGACTACATTTCTTTTTCCCCATACAGCTTCTCTGCTAACTTTTAAATCTTTTTATGTACTTTAACCCTGTGTATGTCATAATGTTATAAAAAATGCTTCTTGGAAATCAAAATTATTAGAAACCATAATAAAGCTTTTACTTCCTGAATGTAAGGATGGGATTATTTTAGGGGAAGACATCTTGGCAGGGGAGGAAGAGGTGTTAAATGAAAAACCCTGGAATTTCATACTTGGTCACCCAAAACAAGTGACCCAACTCATTTCAGTAAGACCTCTTGGGTACAAGCTATTCTGAAATACAAAGCCTGACTGTGTGCCTGTGGTGGGAGGAGGGATGAAATTTTTTTTTTTAATTCTTGAACATCAACCTGGAACACTAATCTCAGTCTCCTATTCCTTAATTTTAGTTGCTGTCTTCTGTGTGTATTTTCAGATCATTGTTTAGTAATTTAGGTAAAGCTGTTTCTGGCTTCCCATCTGGATGAAATAAATACATTCTTGTGTACCAAAGTAGGTCATGAGCTAGACTTGTGTGTAGTAGGGAGGGTTTATGTGTACACAAGAGGCTGTTGCTGTGGTTTAACTGGTTACCTGTCGCTAGCAAAACTGTGGCAAGCAATTCACCTTTGTTATTAGGAAAAGCTGAAGGTATCAGCTTATATTGCCTCTGAAGCCTAACTAGGCTGACTGATAAAATGCCTCTTCTCCAGAAGTGACAAGCCAGCAGTGTACACAAGTCACTTGCAATGGCCTGCCTGTCTGGTACCTTGTTGAGATGTAGTGATTTGATGGCCTTCAGCCATACGTGGCTCCTGTGCAGGTACAAGTCTCAACTGGATTTCATATGTTACAGTTACTATACAGATTAGCCTCAGGGGAAATGTAATTGTGAATGTTTCCTTGAACGCCTGAAAAGCTGTGCCCAAAACTGGATAGAGGCAGCTTGAAAGTAAAGTATCTTTGTCAGGTCAGAAATGTAAACATGCTTTTATTGAGAAATATGCTTCAGCAGATTTTGACTTTGTGTTTGTTTGAAGCTTTCCTATTCACTAACCCTTGCTTTTATAAATCCCATTAAAAAACCCTAACAACAAAACAGTGATGTAATAACTTCAGCTAACTACTCTTATTTCATAAAATTTTATCTCCTAATTTGATCTGAGCCTTCAGCATTTGCAATTAAAAAACAGCAATCATGCAAGTGTTGGGATGTTTGTTCACTTGAGAGAAATGAAACTCAGCACTCACTTCTTTAGGAGTCTTCAGCTAATTCCACTCCAACACAATCCGGGCTCTGCTTGCTGGCTGCGGGGTTGTGGCTCTATTGTGCATGCTGTGAAAGCTTGCTTTCATGATGGCTAATGATGTACTATCTGTTTCCTGCTCCCAGGAGATTTACTGAGCTAAAACACTACAGCGATGAACTGCAGTCTGTCATATCACACCTTCTGCGAGTCAGAGCTGTAAGTATTTCCCATGTGTGTCGTGACAAATAGTATGATTTATTTCTAAGGCAGTATTTCTTGTTTAGTCAAGAGAAGTGGTGTATGTGTTCTAGAATAAGGGCAGTTTAGCCTCAGGGAGTCTGTCTCCGGAGCGTGGAGCAGGAGACAGCAAGAGGTGAGGGCACTGACTTTGTACAGATTTGGGAGGGGGAAGGAGTTCCAGATCCCATGGCTGGGTTTGACAGTGCTAATCTGCCCTGTCCTGTGATAGTCACGCATCGCAGGGAGGTGCTCTGAAGAGAGTCGAGGTGTCTGCTTCTCTCTACTCAGCAGATGAGTTGCTTTTGCTGGATGTTTGATTTGGGAAGGGCCTCAAAACACAGTTTTCTGGTCAGACATATAATGAGCTTGTAGTATGAATCCTTTATGCTTCCCAGTATGTATTTTCTTTTTTTGGCTCGTTCATTGATCTGCAATGAATAATAGTCTTTCTAATGATGGCAACAATTATGTAATGCATTAAGATACTCTATGGGTTGAGAGTGGAAGGTAGTTATTTTTTCAAGACACAAAAAGGAAATAAGAAATTACAATTCCAATAATGAGAGCATGATACTTCTTTTTAGTGTGTTCAACAGGGATTTCATTTTCAGTGGACCTGTGTGGCAGAGAGGACAGTAATGGATTGCTCTGCTAAACTCAGGTTCTTGAGAGAATTAATCACTCTCAAGAGTGGTGTTCTACAGACAGTCGTTTTTTCTCAGGGTTGTGTGTGAGAGATCTATTGGGCAATTTGTTAATGTTTCCTTTTTACTACTGCTGTGACAGACATCATAATAACAATGGTAGCTCTTGCAGAACTTTAATCTCATTCATTGGTACATCACAATTCCAAGGGCATTATCTGGATTACAGCTCACGCTTCAGAGTGTACACGTGTCTTTTCTTCTGAGGTTTTGCCAGCGTTGTAGTGCTGTCTGCAGCAGGTACTGGCACTCCAAACAGCTGAAATGACCTCTAGCTGAAGCAATGAGTTATGCAATGGATAGTTCATTTCCTTTCCCTCAGTTCACTCAGCTGGGTGGAAAAATCGAGTCACTTGTTAGAATTTTACTGAAGGTTTTCTCACAGTATTGATATCAAGATGGACTTCTGACTTGCCATCTATAAATTAAATAGACGAGCATGTGCATAAAGTTGGCATTATTCAGATAAAGAATGTCTTATATTTGGTTAGCAAAAACTGAAGGGAGCTTGATTATGGTCTCCACAGACATATCCTATCAATGAGCACTTCCAGAGATAGATTTGAAATGCTGCTTTTCAACATAGCCTTGATTGTGACTTCAGTCTTCCAGGACTTATGCTAATCAATGCTGTTGATTTTTTTTCTTTCAGTAGTGCCTTATGTTAGATTTAGGCCTAATCTTGTTTACCCGTGTAAGAACATTAAGGCTTTAGCTTGGAGTATGTATGTGGGTTTTCACAAAGCAATTGCACTTAATGTTGATGACCAAAACCTGTCTCTGAAATGTTTTAGAGAGTAGCAGACCGGCTTTATGGTGTCTACAAAGTCCATGGCAACTACGGAAGAGTATTCAGGTAAGAGTTCATCCAGTGTTTAAATACACGCATAGTTATGGGGAGAGAGAAGGGAATTTCTTGGTTGTGTTGTTATACTTTTGAGAAGTATAATTGAAACATTTCATTGTCTGTCTTGAAAAACTCTGTGTTGCAGTGCTAATGAGATTTCTGTGCTGCATGCAGAGATTGCCTGATCTGCTGAGCTTAGTTTCTAGTGCAAGACTACAGCTTTTTGCTTTGTGTACCAGACCTTTGGGCCTTCTGCTGCTGCGTTGGCATTTTGTTTCTTCAGAAAGCAACTCACTATTCTTCATGCAGTTGTCTCTGAAAAAGCTTCTAGGTTCTTTTAATGCATAAAAATCAACAATTATATCTATCCAATTTTAGTAGCTTTTAGAAGTGAATTTGCCAATTGTTTTTTTGATTTATATGAGGGAATTGCATGCTCAAGTTTTCCATCTCACTGGAGAATTCAAGAATCTAAACTTCTGGTTAAGGGAAACCTCCTGCTTCTGCACACTGTTCAAGTGCTAAATTTAATTCTCTGGGTTAATGGATTGCAGATGTCTTTCTCATTGGGGGTTTTTAAATGAAATTAGGTGTAGTTCTGTAATAACACAAAGACAAATATCAACATCAGCAGAGTGGAATGTTTATGAAAAAGTGAAGGACAGAATAGATGCATTACACATAAATTATGCGAAATATAAGGAGAACCTCTTTATTCCTTGTAAAAAGAGTTGTGGGTGTAATTCTTGTAACTAAGAACTCTCATAAGGTTTCTCAAAGCTGAGAAGGCAATTAAAATGGCAGAGTACATACCAGGATGTCCAGAACAAGTCTCTTGCTATCTTTTCTTGTAGCTCTGTTTCTTTCTTTATCTAAGTAATACTTCTGATGTAAATAGATGGTTGAGACAATTGCAAGTTGTAATTTTTTTTTATGAATAGAGCTAAACAAGAGTCTGCTATGTAAACATAAAGCTACATACATCTAATAGTTTCAGGAGAAGTAAAATGCTTACAAAAGTCAAATTCACCCTTTGGTTTTTGGAATGAGAAACTTCTATCTTCTATCCTGTAAGTCTGGAAAGCTTAGTATATTCTTGTGAGCCCAAAATGTATTTCAGAAAGTTCAATATTGTCGTTGTCCCTTGTCCCATTTATGTTACGTGCTTGGTGGATTGGTTTTGTTTGTTTGATTTTGTTGTTAACTGAGTTTCAGCTATTTAAACAAAGTTATGTTCAAAACCCATCCCAAACTAACTATATTTGTGACTATGAGTTTAGGGACAATTGTTTTACAGAGTGCCATAAATGGCCTTGTCACATTGTCAGTGGTGTTCCTTAAAGAAAAAAACAGTTTGACCAAGTCTAATTTTGAGGCAGTTTCCATTCAGGTGTCACCTGGAAAGAAATTATATACAGGATGCAGCTTATTAACTTCCCTTACCCTTCATGTGTGATGTTGTTTCTCGTTTGTTTTTCCTACAGTGAGTGGAGTGCAATAGAGAAGGAGATGGGGGATGGGTTGCAGAGTGCTGGCCACCACATGGATGTGTAAGTACTGACTGAATATCTGATAGTTTGATGTAAGCCAGATGTGGAACTCTCCCTCTTTCCTCTCTTTTCCCTCAACCCCAAAGTACATATGAGTACCAAGAAAGCTGGGGGTGCATTGTTTTTAGGCATACAGTGTTTCTGTGCCTTGGATGCAGGCACAGTTTTAGCATCCATATACTGTATTAAGTAGCTCAAAAAGCCTCAGGAGAACCAGAGGGGTTTCTTTTTTATTATTATTTTGAAATCGTAGAAGTGTTTGGAATCCTTCCAGTTTTTCTTTTAAGCCTCTCTGCCAGAAACTGGTGGAATACAACTTTAATGTACTACAGACCTGATGAGATCCATTTGGTTTTGATAGCAGCATTTTGTACCATGCAGTAGATGGTACACAGATTTGGACTTAATTACAGGGAGTTAAGAAATTTAATTAATCGGCACCAAAACTACAGTGGATTCTTGAAACAAACACTGACTGGATATATTAAAGTAAAGAATACTCTCTCTTTGCATCTTTAGAGTTATTTGGCAGAGTATGTGAAGCACAGCCTTCAAAATAAGAGTCTGGCACTTGGGAGTGCTCACAGAAGGGGTATTCTAAGCTCATGGCTTCTGCTTTTCAGGTAGTCACATATAGCAAGTGAAACAGCATTTCTCACCACTCTGATTCCTCTTCTGTAATCCCACACAACAGATAAATAATAACTCCAGCAAGAGATGGAAGGTGTTTGACACTTCATGCAATATTTTTACCAATAAAGCATGTTTCCTGTGGAAATAAATCCTCAGTTTTCCTTTATAGGGCAGATTTACATACTACTGCCTGATTGTTATTGGTGGTTTCAAGTTAACAGGTTAATTGTTACTGGCCTTGCCAAGTGGAAGGGTTTGAAGAGCCATGCCCTCAGCTTCTTCAGAGTAATTCTGCTTTTAGCAAATCTTCAAGAATTGGACTCCTTCAAAATAATTTATTGACAGTTCTGTCTTTTGTCTAATGGGGTTGCTTCCATACAAAAAAAATGTGTAATATTTTCATAGCAGATGGCTCAGGTGAGAACAAAGAATGGAGAATGCATTCTGCTTTCAGAAGAAAAGTAACTGAAGCAGGGGTGGAATACAATGGTAAGCACATACTGCGGTAGGCAGGAGTTGAGGAGATTGTGAAAACCTTGTATGATATAGTGGAGTTAAGGAATCACACAAAGGTTTTCAGTGGTTCAGATACACCACACCAAAATGTCAAACACCTGGAGATGCATAACCAATTAAAAGAAGTTTGTCTCACTTCTCAGTTAGGAGGCTGAATCTTCTCACATATCCATAATATTTAATATTTCTGTCTGTAACACAGGGCTAAAGATCCAGAGTAATGGCAGTGGGTAACTGCTATTGTGGGTAATTTTACTCACTACATGAAGTCTGAGGTAGCTTTCATTGTGTGTCATCTCCTGTGCTCTGGTGCCCTTGTACAGCAGTAATCCCTTAGTGATGACAATCAAGCAAGAAGCAGCAGTTGTGAGCTTCAGGAACTCATTCAGTGACCCGTGTGGTCTCCCAGCAGTAAGGTTCATATCTATGATCTCTTTAAAGTGTAACTTACCAGTTCAGTTACCGTTCCCATAACATCAGGTGGGAATTTATTGCAACAAAAAGCTACTTCTAGAAGGTTGCCTAATATAGATGTTAAACTTCAAAACTAATTTAATTATTCTCTATCTACCCCATATGCTGTAGTCTTAACTAGATGTTTATTTAAGCTTTTGAGTTGTTATTGGTTAGTATGATCTATAACTGCTAAAAGTTTGGAGAGGACATCCCAAAGCTTCTCTGGGTGTGTGCTTTATTACAAGATGAGGCTTGCTAAAGTGACAGAGAATGCTGAGAAAGTTGGAATGAGTGGCTTTAGCTAGCATTTAACAGATGAAATAAGAAAGTGCCAAACCTTTGATTTCTGTCCCTTATTCCATTAATGAGTGAACCTTTATGTCTGTATCAACTGGACTGTCCTTATATATTGAACCAGTCTAAACTAAAGCAAGGGTTCTTTTGACAGCTTACACAAAGACTGAGACCATATCAGGCACCTTTAGAACTTACTGCAATGTTTCTCCTTAACACTTTCTCTGGTTTGCCCAAGTTTAGGCAGTCAGAAATGTAGCTTTTCTTATTACATTTTTTTCCTCCCAAATAAAACTCATTATAAAAACCTGCCTAGGTAAGGTAGGATTTTGTTTGGTGAGATTTTTTGGTTGTTTGTTTTTGAAGTCCTTTTCTGAGAGTTGATCTGCCACAGATGAGCTCTAGCACTGCTCTAAACTTAGATCTTACTTGAAAATGAAATGTGGTCCATCTGCTGCCCTGAGAAATCTAACCACTATACTAAAATTATTGCACTGCAGAACTTAAAATAGGGTAAGCCATTTATGACCTTTGTGGCTGCAGGATTTTTTCAGAACAAGTGTATTTTTCAACAGTTTTGACTTATTCCTTACATTGATTCATAATACAAATTCTTGCTCTCCCTGTTTTTTAATCCTTTCTACTTAAATTGGTCTGCTGTTGCTGACCACTTCATATGTCATATTTATTCATCACCAAGAGCCTTGGTAGGGCTTTTCCTGGGTGTACCATGTCTTTGATTTCACAGAGCATTAAAACAGCTCATCATACTTGCAAACTTCCCAAATTCATGTTACCGGTTCCCTTTCAGCTTGAGACTCTGCCACTTTTTCCACAGAGCCAGCTACTGGAGAGGCATAGGGAGGAAAGAGAAAACAGAAAGATTCTGCAAAAACTTGAAAGCCAAGAGGTGCTATAATTAGCATTTGGGTCACGTTGTGCTGGTTGCTAGAGAAGAATGGACATATGCTCACTTCAGAGAGCCTGCAGGTGTGTGAGATTGCCACATAGCTGAGAATCCAGACTGAGTTAGCAGAATAGATGAAGGTATTTGTGTGGGATCTCATTCATCCTGGTTATCTCCAGTGGCACATGCCCTGAGTGCCAGGCTACAGAGGAATCTGATTTCTGTGGCTCTGCCAAGTGAGATGTGCAGATAGCTGTAGGCCTGTCCCTGCAAATCTGTCCAAGACAGTCACCTTGGTTAGCAAGAACACACTGAATACTGTCAAATAAGCAGTATCAACTAGAAAAATGAAGTGGTTTTTTGCCACTTGGAGCCTAAATAACAGAACTCTTACTGAATGCAAGAGCTGCAGATTTGGTCCAAGCCCTTGCATTTCAGATTTCTTCCTAAAGAGGGGGTTAAACTTCCTGTTGCTGTAAAATTAATATGCCTGACTTAACACAGCAGATAAAGCTATAGACATGGAAGGAACTGAAGGCACCTAATGTTGTGGTGTTCAGGGCACCCCTGTGAGTTATCTTGTACTCAGGCTGAATAACAAGCCATGAAAGCAGACTCTGCTTTTCAGAAGGTGTGATGTTCACATTCCTGGCCCTTAATGCTTTAAGCCTTGAAGGATTTCTTTTGCATTTTGTGTCTTTTTTTTTTTTTATTGTTTTGGTCTTGGTGCTGCCTATTGACAGTCCACTGAAGAAAAGGAATAAATTGGGGTTTTTTTTCCTGCAAGAAAAGCTGTCTCATCTTCAGCAGGAGACTTATGATAGGTTTTGTACTTGTCAAAAGATTCATTGTACAATGAATCAATGTAACAACCAAAGAAGCAGGCCCACGGGAATGTTGACATTAGCTGATTCAGAGTTTAATTAAAAACAAAGAAACCCTTTTTGGAAGTGCTTTTTGCTGTTTGTCACGGGTGTTTCTGTCAAACAGGTGTTCTCTCTTGTTACTGGATGTGTATTCTTAAAGGATAAATTAATCAGTTTTACATTTAACTATTTTTCACTAGATATGCAGCTTCTATTGATGACATACTGGAAGAAGAGGAGCACTATGCAGATCAGCTGAAGGAGTATCTCTTCTATGCTGAAGCACTGCGGTATGTACAGAAGTCTTGAGTTCAAAAGGAAGCTGTAGTCCTTTTCTCTCATGTGATGTTGATGTTTAATTTAGTCTGGAATCCTCTTGTGTTCTCTGAGAAGAAGAAATTCCAGTGTTGTGGAGTCTCCATGTTCTTGTTTCGTATTCTGCTTACTTGCACTCGATTGCCCTGTGAGTGGCAATACAAATTAGAACTGATCTGATCAGTAGTGAGAAGACAGAAAAGTTAGAATCTGTATACTGTAGAAGAAAATGCTGTTTATTCCTCTGGTTCCACTGTTACCTTGGCTTTTGGTGTAATAGTGCCCCAATGTGTTGAAAGCTCCAGCTTTCAAATGAGATAGGCCGAGCAGAGCTGTTACAGCCATTACAAATTCCAGGAACTTTCAACATGCCCAGCATAACGTTCATCTGCTGCACAGTCTTGGGCACTTAAAACAAAAAGTTGGTATTTATGTTAGTCTTTGTCAGTCACCCCTAGTGACCATGGACACAAAAGCAAATTACTTTATGCTGCAAGGCTGTGTATAAAGCTGTTGTGCTTTACAAGGGTTGGCTCTGAACCTCTTGTAGAGGTCCAGTATGAATTGGGTTGGCGAGTGCAGGGGCTGCTGTGTGGGAGCCTGGAGCACTGGTAGCCTCTCCTGGGAGACCCACGTGCATCCGGCTGTGCAGGATGGATGTAGCATCATCAGCCCACACAGGACTGGGAGTTACTGCAGGTGGCCAGAGGAAACTCCTCTTTTCCAGATGAAAGGCACTGTATGAGTCTAGGAGCAGTTTCTTGTTTCATTGTTTAAGAAAGAAAATGTGATGAATTTTATGATTGATTGATAGATTGCTGCTGTGACAGGCACTATCTCCAGGTATCTTTTGTCAAAGCTGTGATATTTCTGTAATGTATTTTGAATTAAACTGTTTTACAGTGGTGTCCTTAAGGAGGTGGTAGGCCTTGTATTGCTGAGTGTATCTTGGAATGAGTCTATAAAGAGAAGCAGAATGCAGTTGTACTAAGGACTTTATTTATACTTTGATGCAAGCTTGCTTAACTGCAGCATTTGCAGAGTTTTGCAGTCTGTGATAAGGCTGTTGAATTTGGGCTAGATGAATAATTAGAGGTGCTTCCTGTCAAATAGCAAACAAAACATGATGCTATTTGTAAAGTGTAAATGGAGGGAAACGTAGCAAAACAAAGTATTTCATGACAGATCTTTCATTACTTTTCAGGGCAGTTTGCAGGAAGCATGAACTAATGCAATATGATTTGGAAATGGCTGCACAGGACTTAACATCTAAGAAACAGCAGTGTGAGGAGCTGGCAACAGGAGTGAGTCTTTTTCCACTTTCTTCTCCAAGATACCTCTTTCTGAATTTATTTTTGACTTGAGCCAAGTTACTTAGAATGATATTTAAATGGCACCAGCATGCTGGCTGCTGCTTTTGAGAAGTAGTATCATATGAGCTGGAGACATGTGAGGTTTAAAGTAACTTGGTTCTTGGAGACTTAAACTGTTTGTGCCAAATGTCTTTTATTGAATACTGAGCAAGTAGAAGGTTGCAGTAAATATGACTGGAGCAGAATAACACTCTATGTATAGACAACTCTATCCTAAAGATGAAAATGTTGGGAATTCTGAAAGACTTCCTTTGCCTTTTGAACAGTGGGTGTTATTGAGATGTTGTGTTAGTCCATTTTATGTAGGAGATAACATTACCTAAAATATTGTCTGAAAATGGTAACTGACAGTTTTAGAATTTTTTATGTTGCTCTTGGATCTATTGATGTTCTTTATGGAATGCCTTTATGGCTTTTGTTTCTCTTAGTTTCTTTCCTACTTCACTAGGAAAGCTGCTCTGAAAGTTCATCCTTGTCAGCCCTAAAGTGTTTGAACATCAAATTACCTCCTCCCCACTTTACGTAGTCTAACCTGAGTCACCAGAGCTACTTATCAAATAATGAAATGAAAATTAAAGCAAAAAAAGCAGCCAAATAGTAAGCACAAATGCCAATAAAGTCACCTGATGTCCTCTGGCTGCGCTCAGGACATGCCAAACCTAGAGTATCCTTGTTTTTTGTAGACTGTGAGAACCTTCTCCCTGAAGGGGATGACCAGCAAGCTCTTTGGGCAAGAAAGCCCTGAGCAGAGGGAAGCCAAGATAAAGGTTCTAGAAGAGCAGATACAGGAGGGAGAAGAACAACTGAAGTCTAAAAATCTGGAGGGCAGGTAAATGGACTTAACTATTTCAAAGAAAACAGAGGGCTTGTCTTAGCAAAAGTCCTTGACTGGATGCTCTTGAAGGTGTTTGCATTTTATAAGTGTTTTTAATATATTCTTGGTGTTTATGAGCTGTCTATAAAAGCTCCTGTCAGCTGCAAGTTGTGAAATAAAGTGCAGTACATGCAGTTAGCTTCTGGTCTGAGAGTATGGCTTATGTAAAAACTGATGACTTTCCCAGTTACTGAGCCCACTCTAATGGCTGACATGCATGCTTTTATGTTCCACTAGTAATATATTTAGCAGGTGGGCTTGAAGGTCTGCAGCTGAATAGGCTGAAATTCAAAGGCTGATTTGCTTCAAATGCAGTATTTAGTTTGGTTTGTGTGTAAGGGTGCTGAGCCCATATTCTGCAACTTCTATGGGGGAGAAGTTACTCCTGTTTGAAAGAGATTAGAAGGTCTGGGGAGTTGTGTTTGGGTAACTGCTTCTTGGTGCTCTAATGAAATTGTCTTCAGGTATGCAAAAGTTAAAAATAGGAACTAACATTCTTAAAGCAATGGGATTTTGTCAAAGCAGGTCTGTCATATAACACAAGGGGTAAACTATAACACGTGTTAGTAAGGAGTAAACGTGGTATCTCCTGATATGTTAGCTTTAGAGCTGGAAAGGTAAGACTAGTTCATGAATAGTTCAAAGCAACAAGACACTCAGTAAATGCAATATCTTAATAATTTTGGCAGATGTATTCGAGATGTGCTTTTGTGGCTCTGGAAGCAATTTTCGAGTGAATGCTAGTCCAGCACAAATGAAAGTAGGAAATTCAGATATATGCCTCCATTTTAGTTAAGGTGATCTGACTACACATCACCAAACCAACAAAATTAATTTCTGAAGTGAATTGTCCAAGTTAAATTTGCATTGTAAATGTTTATTGTATTTGACTGTCTCACATCCTGACAAACAAGTGAGTTTTCATGCTGAAGAGATGAAGATTCTGACTTGACAATTGAAAAAGAAACATGCAGTGTTGTGTGCTGAATGTTGGCATAAAGATAATTAATTACCCCAACAGAATCTAAAGGAAAAAAGTATATTCTGATTTATACTGGTTCTATGGCAGTGATACTTCCTGGGGAAAAAACACCAAACCAAACAAACATCTTAATGTATCCTGTGAAACTCTAGGTTTAAAACCTTAAAAAGAAGGTGGAGAGTTAGGTAGTGGTGCCAGTTGTAAAATGAGGATGCTGAGGGATGCATAATATTTGCAGGACTTGATTTACTGACTGAAGGATGGAGCACTCTGTCATACACAGCTTCTCTGCTGAGTGTCCAGAGCTGAGGGTGGAACATGTAAAACACTTTCTAACAGAAATCATTGCTTTAAATTTCAGAGACTTTGTGAAAAGTGCCTGGGCTGACATTGAACGGTTTAAAGAGCAGAAGAATCATGATTTGAAGGAGGCACTCATAAGCTATGCTGTTATGCAGATTAGCATGTGCAAAAAGGTACGTGTGGCTTGGGAAAGGCTGGCCCAGTGTGTTTGTCCTATCAGCAGGGGGGCAGATAGACACTGCCACTAACTGGGAACATGGCAGTCACAGAAGATTGGAAATCACCACCATGAAACCTCCCACATAGTCTGTCCTCTTGAACTCAGTGACAAGTTAATGTTGAGATAGATATAGATATAAAACAGTGTGGTCCAGTTTCAATGTGGTCTCTGCCTTCTTCTGTGAAGTTCTGTGGGACTTCTTTGTAGAGTCTTCTGTTGAAGAAAGTTGTGGATGAGGTTTGCAAATAGAGTACATTCCCACCTATTGATTTTTAACTGTTCTTTTAAAAGGGAATTCAGGTTTGGACAAATGCAAAGGAATGCTTCAGCAAGATGTGACTATCTGGAAATGAATTCCTCCTCCAAGTGCCAGAGAACGGAAGCACAGTGTATAACACCAATGTTATATTGCTACACGACTTACATACAAATCATGAAATAAATGTAATTGTTAATAAAGGATGAAAAGGACATGTTGTTAAATGTTTAGCCCTGACTGCCACTTCTGTGGCACGTTTTATATGTGGTAGCAAAGAATGCAGGGGTAAAAGAGTTACTGAGAACTACAGCTCTGTATTGGGACAAAGGTATTGGGAAAGTTATCCCAGAAAGTATGGACTAAACTGTTCAGAGACTTGTGAAACACCATGCTCTGTAATGTGTAGATCACTTCCAGATGCCCTTCTTTCCAACCCTTGCTGTTTAGAATTTTTAATGCTCAAGGGTGCTTTGGTTTTATAATGGGGCACACAGTTGTGTTCTCGAGGTCTATGCCATAAGAGGACAAAAATTGAAATATTGTAATGCCTAGAGTTCATATTTAAATGCCTTTGCATGTCCATAGAGAAATATGTTTTTCCAGAGTTCAGGTTAAGCAGTCTCAAGCTCCTGAGATGTTTGAAACTCTCTACAGTAGAGGTGTTGTACAGTGGTTTGATAACAATATCCTGCATTTACTGGTTCCCACTTCAGTTTTGATACTGGCATTGATTTCTTACTAAACTTCTTCCTGCAAGTAAAGGCGACTGGTGATCCAGCTGAGCAGAAAAACCAAAGTCAAAGCTGGTAAGAAGCAGATGCAATTTCTCTTGGGTAGTTTGGAACCTGTTTGCACTTGGTGTGAATCTGGCCTGTGGCACCTGTAACTGAAGGGGTTTGGTTCTTAAACAAATAGTTCTTAATGAAGGTGCTGAAATAATAAACCTGGTGCAGCTTCTGTCATACTTCAGAGCAGTGATGTGCAGAACCCACAATGAACCAAGGTGTCTGTCTGGCCCTTGTAATGATGTTTCAATGTGTGTGTGAGTGTGTGTAATATACACACCTGTATAACATGATTTGCAGTTAGGGATTTGCATTAAATGTTTCCAATTATGAAAATCTCTTACCACTGTCTAATACTGGGCTTTTTCTACATCCTTACTGAAAGTTCCTGAAGTCTTGTGGAATTTGTCAGAATTGATTGGTAGTCCTGAAGGAAGCTTTGTAATAATCTGTTTAAAAGTGTATTTATTATTTTGGATTATTCAGATTTTTTTTTTTGTAAGAGATACTCCCAAAAGTCCTTAAATGTTCTTTTGATAAAACTATCTAAATGTATTTACTGGTATGTCCCATGTTACTTTTGTCTCTTCAACCTTTCTTTTCTATAAAACCAGTGTAAAGAATGCATAGGTCTGGTGCACACTACAGCTTAAAACTCTGAAGTAAAGTGCTGGTACTCTGAAAACCTGTGTTGGCTTTTCCAAAGCATGTGACAGTGACATGCCTGGCTGAGGGATGATGTTGGGCACAAAGAGGTCTCTCTCTTCCTTTAAACATTGGAGAAACATTGTTCCATTCAGAGGTTGCAGTGTCCAGTTCTGATGCAGGCTGAAGGACTCTCACATTCCAAACCAAGAAGTTGCACACTTGATGTATTCAGTAAACCTTCTAAAAGAGTGGTGCCTTAATACAATACCATGAGGCGCTCAGAGTAGGTATTTTTCATGCACTTTGATTTTTGGTAGATCTTTCTGGTGCCTCCTTCCACATGTCACTTGCTGTACAGCTCATTAAATGTATTAGTATGCCTTTTTTTTTTCCTTGCTAGTTGTACTAAAATTTAAGAAGGGAACAAAACAGTTCTTGTAAGTTTTGTGCCAAATAAGATAAATAAAATTGCTCTTTGATATTTTTGTTATGTTGTTTTTTTTGTAAAAAACTCTGTCTTTCCTATCCTGAAAACTGCTCTTTGATTTCTTGAAAGTGGCTCTTGTCCATCTTAGCTCTCAAGTGGCCTCCAAATTTGGCTTTAAAGTTTGGTGAATTGTGCACAGCTTTCCCTTTAGGTAGGAACATAGTGCTAAGGCCAAAATTAGATGCTTGCTACAAGTCAGCTGTCTGAATTTCATGTGTGTCTCCATCTAGTTAAGAGAAGATGCTTCTGAAGACATTTTGCATTATTTGTGGAATTAAGTGACTGGCAAATTAAGGGTAATTTGCAATAACTTTGTTTCTTTTACTTCTGTCTTTCCAGGAAAGCATTGCATGTGGTCTGTGTAGTTGGGGATCATAGCAAACTGTGAAGGTTTCTCCTCCTCTTTTAGCTTTTCAACGTTTTAAGGTAAAACCAGCCAGTTAATGGCTGTTTCCATGTGGGTAACAGAGCCCACATGACAGATGTGCACTTGCAAAGTGTACATTTTTCCAGTTACAGTGTGGATTTAACTCCTGTAACTCGTTCCATTTTGCCAGTTATCCAGTAAACATCAAAAATTGGTGCCTTGAGAATGAGGTAGGAAGAACATTTTAACTTAATCTCAACAAAATGCTTGTATGTGAAAATGTTTACCTGCCTGGATCATCTGTCTGCTGATCCTGGTGCTTCTGTCCCAGGAAGCTTTGCTGGGTGGATTATCACTGCTCATGCTATCTCTGACCTTCCCCATTAATAGCAGGACCCTGTCTTGTCAGTGCATTTTAGTGGCTACTGTTGTCTGTTCCTGAAATGTAGCAGGCGTGACAGAGCCAACTGCAATGGAAGATAGAGTTTTATGAACTCTCTTTTTTAAATGTGTTATTTCAGTATCTGGCACATCAGCCCAAGCAGTGTTAGCCTGGCAGCTGTGCGCAGGGACTGCCTTGGCAGGCGCAGAGCAAATCTTGGAGCTCGAGCCATGCTGAGGAGCTTGCCTGGTGCAGGTGAGCCAGAGGAAAGTGTTAGCTGTGGCCAAACACACAGCAGAGCCAGCAGAGCAAGGCTGCAGCCCCAGAGCACTGCAGCTCAGGATATCTTCCTGTATCACTCTCCCTACCACTGAAATCCCTTTGTTCATCTTGGTTCAAGAACTGAGAAACACTTTCTAATGTTGCCTAAAGATGACACAGAAGGAAGTTGTTTTAATTCCCTGTGCTTGTCACACAATGGCAGGGCAGGGCTCTAATCCACGTGTCCTTGTGCCTCCTGTTCTGCCCATCCCTGGTGCCTCTGACTTGTGTTTACCTGCAGAACTCTGTGGGGGAAGCACAACGTGCAATGAAAATCCCCACTCAGGGCTGCTCTAGAAATAATGCAGAGAGGAAGCAAGTGGAATGGGAGCTGGGAAAGGTGGAGCAAAGGCCTTGGTGTGAAATCCAAGTACAACCTGGATGTCACCAGTAAAAGCAGTTGCCTTTGTAAGCAGTCTTTGCTGCTGCCCTGAGTCCACGTCTGCTCCTGCCTGGCAGGCTCCCACCTGCTTTCCCAGCAGAGCTGTGTTTCCTAGGACATGGACATGTCCCTGAGGATGTCACTCAGTCTGTCTCCTGAGAAACCCTTGGCAGTGCAAGACAGAAAGTGCTGTGAGCTGCTTTGTTCCATGGGCAGCCCCTGGGGCAGGCAGGGTGCTCGCTGCAGCTGTGAGCAGAAGGGTGTCTCTCTCAAATGACAGAGGCTTGGTTGTCCCCCCAGCTGAAAGAGGGTGGTCAGCTGTGTCCCCTCCACAGTAGCACTGCCATGGGTACGTGCCATGGGAAGCCTGGAGAGCCACAAGTTCCTGCCTAAGCAAAGGATTGTGACTCTCTGGCTGCTGTGTTCTGGTGCATCCTGGTGATACAGTGTTATCAAAGGATTTTATGATTCTGACTTTCTGAAGGGTCAAGTGCAGAGGAGAAATGTGTTTGTTTGCTTGCTTTTTCTTGTTGTTGGGGGGGTTGTTTGCTTGTTTTGCTGGCTGCCTTTTTGTTGCTTTTGAGCTGGCTTTCCTAATGGTGTATTTTCTTCAACAAGAATCTTTTGCTCTGATTTGTAGAACAAATCTAAAACATGAAACAAAGACAAATTGGGAGGGAATTTGGGTTGTTTTGGAGGAAAACAGCTTCAGACAGTGGAAGTACAGAAGTACAGAGTATTTGGAGGTAAGAAAAGATGGTGCCATGCCCAGACAGGTAAGGACAGGGTGAAGCTGCACATGAAGGCAGACAGGTTTTGAGAAGATATACACAAGAGGGTGAGGAGATGAGGCAGAGAAGGACAGCAGAGATGGGATGGGTGGTGGGACTGGAGAGCAGAACAGATGGAAAGCTTCTGTTCTTGCAGCCTGGACTGTGCAGGAAAAAAGGAAAAGCAGCTCTGTGTGGTCCTTGTTTTGGAGAAGACAAGAAAGTGAGGAAGATGAAAGTAGGAGGTAAGGAGGTTTTAAAAGCTATCAAAGACAGCTATATAATACTATCAGATAATCTCTGACTGAAACTTGTAGTGATGACTGTGGTCTTGAAGCTGAGTTCAACACTGATAATGGCGTGACATAGCTCAGGAGAGATTAAATTTTGTCTGTATTTAATATGGTAGTTTTTACCTTCCTGAATAAATAAAGCAGGAGAAGAAGATTCAGTCTTCAAAAACCCAGCATAAACTTTGTGGGCACCCCAATCCTATAAACACCAGCATAATCAACCTTGGGATCTGGAGGCCTGCTGTCTGATGCAGCTCTAAAAGAGGCTGCCCCAACAAGCCAGGGACTACAATTA
This sequence comes from Motacilla alba alba, assembly GCF_015832195.1. Taxonomy (NCBI): domain Eukaryota; kingdom Metazoa; phylum Chordata; class Aves; order Passeriformes; family Motacillidae; genus Motacilla; species Motacilla alba. Next base: position 9,426,978 of record NC_052022.1, read on the forward strand.
ATAAATAACTTCTTCATCGGTAGCAAACATGTTCTGTTATCTGTAGGGATCTGTGGCATGTGATAGCACCAATTATATTCTCTTCAGAATGCAGCTGTAAGTGGCCACAGAAGATAAAACTGGTGAGGCTCCCCGGGACGCAGAGGTGGAAAACGATGCAGTCGGAGGGAAAAGGCAACCCCGACCGCCCTCTGGTGGGTCTCCATCAGGAGCTCGCAGGGCCCGGGATGCAGGATCCCGCTGCGGGAGGGAGGTCAAGGCCACCTTCTCCCCTCCTGCCCTGCAGAGCTACGAGAGCCATGCAACAGCCGGGGTGTAACTGAAGCCTAAATACAAAGGGATGGGTAATCTGGAGCAGTTTTCCATGCAGGATTTAGTGCTGAGTTTGTGTCCTGCTGTAGGTTGCTGTTAATAATACAGTGCATTGCACTGTGATTTGCAGCTTGGGTGCCTGTTGGCACAAACACTGCCGTGAGTTGGACTCAGAGGTTTCTGAGCTAGCAGTATTTTTTACTTACTTATTTATTTTTAATAACTTCTTGGATGTGGTGCCAGCTGCATGGTCAGTAGGAATGATCTGTGGCCACTTGTGCAAGCTGCAGTCCTGTGTAAGAGATGGCAAAGTCACCCTGCCCCAGTCTGCTTTGAATGAGGTTTTTCTGAAATTTGTGCTCTCTGGTGTCGGAGAGGCCAAGTCTCATGATGGTTGTTCCTAGGGCAAAAAGGATAGACTTTGTTTCCAATCTCCTTTGTTTTGATCAGCTTCCAAGCACAGTGCTGCTGGCTTCTGCCTGCTCACCTCTGATGGCCCTGCAGATACTGGATGCTCAGAGGGCAGCAGGGAAGAGCTGTGGGCTCCTTGGGCTGCAGCAAGATCCCTCCTAGGCCACACGACAGAGCTGTGCATCCCATCTGCCATTTGCCAACCCGAAGTGGGTGTTGCAACAGCCACAGCAGCGTTCCCACTCCTGTGTGACATTCCCTGCACTCTGCCATGGATTGTCATCCTGCTACCTCTAAGCTACCTCTGGTGCTCCTGCTGTTGTTCAGATTGCCTCTTCCCCCAGCCTGAGCACACTGGGACTGCCTGGAGCCGTGCAGGGCCTGCCACCGACCTGCTCCTTGCTTCCTTCAGGTGATTCATCATTGCTTCCCAGCAGCACAGCCTCCTCTTCTTCCAGTGGCTCCCTAATCCTTTCCACCTCCATCTCACCCTGGTCTCAGTAATGCTCTTACTGCCCAGGCTGTCTGTAAGGACTCTGACCAGCACAGAGCCAATGGGAGAGCACAGCAGGACCCTGCTCCCCTAGAGACTTCCCATTTCCAGTTGCATCCTGAAGGTTTGGGCCAGATTTTAGTTTATTTTAAGGAATGCTGGGCTGGCTTTCTGAATCAGAGCAGGACTGGCCCGACCGGAGGGAGGAGAGCTGCGATGCAGTGGATTGCTGCATTAATACTATTGCTCCATCAAGGAAGCTATAATCTCTTAAAAAGAGAATTAATTTGACAAGATTTGTTTTTCATGAATGTGTTGATTGGCATTAATCTCTTTTAGCTCTGTATCAACTATTCTTTTCCCAGGGATTAGCTTCAGACTGACAGGCCTATAGTAATTCAGTCTCTGTAGTAGTATGTTTTTATAAACAGGCAAGTTATCAGCTTCTTTAGAGTTGTGGAATTTCTCCTGAAATCCAAGAACTGATGAAAATCAACATCCATGGTTCAGAGATCTCTTGTGTTGAGACTTCTGTAAGCTTGAGAAAAAGCTACAAGGACCTGGAGATACAGGCATTAATTTAAGCAGCTGATGTCTAGTGCTGCACCCTGGGTGTGTCTCGAGAGAAAATATCCCCTTGTGATGGAGCTAAGGCACAGCTGTGGTTGATGAAGAGCGTGCACAGAGCATGATTTGGTTTTAGCATCCTCCTAAATGAAGTGAAAAGCATATTCTTGTGTAGTTTTAACACATTATTACATTACAGCTCTATGCTGTTGCTGAAGTTTGACATCTCAGAATGAAAGTGAGGAATTAGCCTTAGAACCACGTAATGTGTTAGGAATATTCACAGATGGAGTGGACTCATTTATGAACTAGGAGTAGCCAAACTATTAGAGGAGATCAGGAATCCTCCTTTCAAAATTTGAAATCATTCTCAGTGTTAAATCTTCCCAAAGAATATCTTGCTTCCTTATAGGTAATTGATTTTTCCTAACCTCTGATTTCTCTTTATGTTTAGCTTTATCATTCCTCCCCTCTGCCTAACACTTTACCTGGTTATATTTGTCCTGTAAGCCTGGACAGGGATTTGAACATGTGCTGCCTTTTTCAATTTCAGGGCACTTACTTAAAATATCCAGAAATAATTGCTGGTGATCATTCACGTTCTGTTCAAACTCCTTCTCCCTGCTGATGTAGTTACTACTATTTTTAGCTTTAAATGCTAAATACGTAGTGCTTAGCTGGGCTTTTTCTGTTTCCAACCAACAAATATAATGAATTAGATTACAAGGCAATTTAGTGTTTGCTGGGTTTCAGATTAATTTTCAATTTGAAAATATTTCCTTTTTCTCTCTTGTGTTGACATCTACCGTGGAGCTTCCTGGGCTGGAGTTAAATGAAGGTGATGATTATAAGTAAAATAAAGTGATGTTTGCCAGCACATATGTGAGTGGTAGGACAGATGCCTCCATGCTGGTCCTTGGCAGATGGTCCTGGGGAATTATTGACTCGATCCAGGTAATGTTTCTCCTTTTCCCCTATGTCCAGTTACTGGAGCAGGATAGCTTTGGCACTGCGGTGCTGGAGATTCCCAGCAAGCACACAGGGATCAGGGAGCTGGGTCTGATGGAGATGCTCCTGGAGGGTCACAGGGCAACAGGTTCCTGGTTTGGGGGTGCTGACAGGATTTGTCTGGTTTCAGGGGAGCAGAGGGTGGTGGGCAGCTTTGGGAACTAATAACCTCAGTGTTGCAATGTCCCTCTTTGAGTAGGCAGATCAGGATGTAGAGGGGAAATTAGCTGTTAGTAGGAGCAGAGCTGGAGATAAGCAGGGGGAAGAAACCAGAGCTCTGCAAGCCCAGGTTTGGGTAAGGTTGCATTTGGCAAACACACTCTCAGCTGGTGGAATGGTTTATAAATTTGGCCTCCAGGACTGACTTTCACAGGAATCTGCCACGGTCAGCAGCTGAGTTTGGGTTACTTTTTCCATCTGAGGAACAACATGTGGGATATAAGAGCTCTGGTCTTGAGCAACAGAGCTGAGAGTTGGTGCCTCAGGTTAGAGTGGCCTGTGTGGGGTGAGGTGGCAGCTTTTGGTGTCCTGGGCAGTCTGAGCTGCCTGAGCAGGTAGACAGAGTTGTGGGTTCAAAAGTGGACCCTGACATCTTTGCCAGGGGATGAACCTTTCCTCTCTTGTCACCTACCTTTCCATTGGTGTTGATGCTTTGGCATGTGAATCTTTTCACCAGGTATTGGTAACACCCTTGTGCTAAGATTTTACCTGCAAATGTGTCATAACTGTTGATTTTATGTGTTACCCACTCTGTGGCATGTTGCAGGCTGCTGGTCTATTTCCTTCATTGCTTTTGTTCGGAACACTCCAGCTCCACAACTGTTCCCCTTCAGCCTCCTTTCGTGCTGGTTCAATCCCTCCAAACTTGTTTAGTCTGTCTGAGCCTGATGCTCAGAAAATTTGGGTGGCTCCTACTGTGGCCATCCACAGTACACAGCCTTCCCACTGGAAGAAGGTGCCACAAAACCTTTATCTCTCACTTAAAATGAAATTGCGCCCATGATTTCTTTCTGTTCGTCCTATCCATTGGTTAAGGATGGAAAGGGTCTCAGTAAATGTTGCTCAGATGTCTGCTTCTTTGTGTTGTGCAGTGTCCTCTAAGTCCTCACCAACCCTCCCAGCCTCCTGGGATGTACATTGGCAGGGATGGCACTGCTTCTTTACCGGTGGCTCCATAATTAGCTGTCCCTGGAAATGTAAGCTTAATTACATTTTATATATTGGCTCTAGAGAGGCAGGAACTGTGTTCCTTGAAGGATGTTCTTCTGTTATCCAGAAATTGGGGTGTTTTTGCAGTGACTGAAGAGCTCTCAGGCAGCATGGATTGCCTTTCGGATTGGGTTGAGCACCCACCATCAGCAATGCTTCTCATCCCACCATTTGTATTCCTGCCCTTTCCTCTTCTGTCTCCAGCCAACAGTGCTTTGTCCTTTTGTCTCTAAAAACTGCAGAGACTCTCGCTTAGCTTTGATATGAACCATGTCCCCACCAGACACTTTTCCTTTTTCCCCCCATCTTCCTTGCAGAGCGAGTGGCAAGTCCTCTCTGGCTGGCTTGTCCAGGAATCCTTCAACTGCTGCATCAATGCTTGTCTTCCAAAGCACTGATTTTCCTGCAGCAAGGTGAGCAGCAGTCACTCTGAATGAACCTCTCCTGCTGCAGGACAGTGATGTGGAACACAGCAGCAGGCAAGAGGTGCACTTCCCCCACTGGAATATCCTTTTCTTGTCTCACAGCTGTCCCTGAGCAGGGACATTTCTGGATCCAATGAATGGAAAAGCAAACTGTTGTGTGGCTGTATGGGAACTCTAAATCCAGTTATTAGATTGCCATAATCAGTGGAAAGAAGGGAAAATAAAGCACAAACTGTGAAATAGCCTCCTCTAGCAGACTGATTGTGCCATTGTTGTAGTCCCTTGGGTCAACACACGCCCAAGGTGTTCCTTTACCTCCAGGTGTTTGAAGAGGCTAATATTGGGAAGGACAAGTTCTGCTGAGTGTAAGAGTTCAGTCTGACTTGCATGTCCCAGAAGACAGTAATTCTGGAGTAATTTCGGTGTAGCATCCCTGGGTGCTGGGTGTGAGAGAGAGTCGGTCACATCCCCAGGCAGGTGTTTCAGGCAGGTTGAAAGAATTGCTCCTTGGAGATCCCTCTCTGTCTGCCTTGACTGCACAGGGAGTTGCAGAGAGATAATTAGATTTCAGATGTAGTCTACCCTAAATAAGGAACAGAAGCAGCAGTGGGTTTCTGTGGGTTTGCTTTTCGCTTTGGCCTCTTTTTATTGGTAAAAATTAGAAAGTGGGAATTTTACAGAGCCTTCTTGGATTTGGTCCAGAAACACTGGATTTGCTGTTCTCTAGGAAAAGGAACCCATGTCTTATAGGTGTTGTTTTTTCTCTCTGCTTGGGGAAAAAAAAATAAAAAAAGTAGTTTGTGGGTCAGTGTCCCTGCAGCACCTGGGTTTATCTGCTTGGACCGCAGGACATTAATCCCAGAGGAACCAGAGCTGGAGAGCTGGGTGTTTTTTGCTCCTGCGGATGGCTGTGGGCTGCCGGAGACGAGTCAGCTGGTGGTATCTGGGCTCCCTGTGGGCAGAGCCGCCGCTAATCTGCAGCCGGATGTGTTTCAACAGGAAAAATAAATCCTGTCCGTACCTGCGCCCGCTCGCTCGCTCCTGCCGGAGCCAAATCGCGGCGCTGGCTCGGAGGCTCCGGGCGCCGGCAGCGCCCAGGCAGCGTCCCTGCCCGGCTCGGAGGCTCCTGTGCAAGCCCCGCAGCCGGCGGGGTCCGTGCGGAGCTCCGGGCTGCGGCTCCAGCCCCTGCTCGGCTCCGCGATGCCGCCTCCGCTGCCCCCCAGCCCCGCGCCGTCCGCGCCCGCCCCGCTGTCTGTCTGTCCCTTGTGGCTCGCAGCGCTTTTGTGCGTTCCGCCGAGCTCGGCTTTTCGGCGCAGATGCTTGTTGGGGTCACGGCCACAGCGGGGGAGCCCCGCGCAGGTTCGGGGAGCGCGCAAGGAGAACCCGCGCTGCGCCCGCTCTGCCGAGGGACGCTTCATCCCCGGGGCTCGGCAGAGAGCTCCAAATCTGGACTAAAAAAAAAAGCTAGAAAAAGAGAGACAGATTTAAGGCGCGCTTTTCACAAGCTGACCGATTGTTTTTGGGTTCCCGCTTCTTTGGCTTTTGTTTGCAAATCAGGCCGCTTGTCAGGAATTTTGGGAATGGAAAGAAATCTGGAAGCCCCAGGCCCCAGAGTGGCAGTCCCTGTTATGGGATCAGTTTGCAAATGACAGCTGGTGCGCTGCACTCAGCGTGGTGGGGGGCGCAGGCGAGGAGAAGCCACTTCTGCTATTTGCCAGCACTCTCAGGGAAGAAATGCTTGCTAGACAGACTGGTTTGTGACATAAATGTAAAACAACAGCAGAAAAGAAACCCAAAAGAGCTATCTAAAACCTAAGAAAAGCCACTTGCCGTTGGTCTTTTCTTGCAAGTTGATATATTGTCTTTTCTCTGATGATGGAAACAAAATCTTTCAGCTCAGATTTTTTCCTACTGGACAATGTCTGTGAGAGAAGCTATTTCCATTTCTGGACCTGGAGAGTTAAAATCAGCTTACCTGTCAGAGAAGAGGCAGATCCTGGCCATCATGCTTCCACCCCCATCCAGACTTCCTCAATGTTTGGAGCAGACTGATCTGAGATTTTTTTTTTATCATTCATGGCTCCAGATACAACGTTTTGCTTTGGCTCCTCCAAGACTCTTTTTGGATCTCCCATTTGGCTGGGCACCATCTCTGACAAGATCTTCAGGAGCAGAGCCTGGACTTGTACCTCCTGTTTAGAAAAAAAAAACAAACAAAACACTCCAGGGCAGAGAGTGTGCAGTCAAGGTGCTCTGCTGTCCTGCAGCCTCTTCTGTGCTGACTTTCTCCAGCTGAGAGGGAGATGCTTCTTCCCTTCCTCTTCATGTGTAACCTCAGCTACTATCAAGTCCTTATTTTCTTTGATTTGGGGTTGTTTGGTTTTCCTCTCCTTATTTGATAATTTATGTCCTTTTTCCTTGTGACATGATCTTTTGCTCATCCTTAATATTTCTGTCTTTTCTCAGAGCAGCTGAAGGAGTCAAACTGTGGGTGAGTCTGTGCCATCCTGGCCGTGGCACCGGTGCTTTGGATGCAGCCATAAATCCTGAGACTTGGAAGGAGCCCATCTACTGACAGCAACGCATCCGTGGGTCTGCTTGATGCAAATGATTTGTGATGTATCACTGGGCTGGGCTGCCAGGATGTAGGTTAGGGGCAGATGAACTGGAAATCGCTGCAGAAAGACGAGGACACGGTAGTGAGCCACCTCCATCCTCTGCTTTCAGTGTCCGTGGCACAAAGCAGGAAAAGAAGAGAGATGCATTCAGCTGCAAGCAATTCACACAATGAAGGGCTGGTAGGGCTGTGGCAAAGGCTGTCCCTGGTTGCTGGGGGTCCCTGTGCTCAGGTAGATGGGCACAAGTGGTACCAGTGGTGGCTGTACTGCCCCTGGAGCTGCACATTCCCAGGGCTTTGTCTCCTCTGTTCATCCCCTGGACAGGACACTGGCAGTCTCTGCCCTCTTTCAGTCATGCCTGAGTGATTTATGGCCACAAGTTGGTGCCAATATGAGATTCACTGGGACTTGCTGGCATCCTTAAACACTGTTTTAAGAGGGGCTCAAACTTGTGTTCCTCTGCACTGTGAACAAAATCAGCTTTTGCTAAGTTTCCAGGAAGGGTCCTTTACCACAGGGGCTGCTGCTGCTTGGGTTGCTATCCACGGAGAATGCACTGGAGTATTCCTCAGGGCTGGGGAGATGCAGACCTCCCTGTTCTTGCAGAAGTTAAGCAAGGGGGAAGGGGAAATGGAGAGACAAACCACCTGGTGCTGTGGCCACTGTGGCCTGTCTGCTTTAGGAAATAAACTGATGAAAAGTTCCCTCCATGTACCATGGTCCACTAAACTTGCATCTCATACCAGTTTAGTGCCTGGTGCCTGCTGATGTCAATTTGTAGGGAAAAACCTGTCGTGGGATGCTACTTCAGGTTGTGCAATGAAGCATGTGACTAGCTGGCAATTAATGAAATGGCATAAATTTCAATTAATGAAATTAATTAAATGGAATGATACGGGGTTTTTGGGCTGAGATCACCCATATTTTGTTCTGTGTGTGGACTGCTCTGCTCTGTGACTGCCCTGCTGCAGATGGCAGCTACTCATAACCTCTTCCTCCAGGGCTCTCCAGCAGCAGATATGGTAATTCCCAAGGTAGGTGTGTGACTGGAAAATGCACCAGCTGCCATGGGAGCCTCCTTTCCTGTGTGTGTGGTCAAGTGCAACCCACAACCCTGGAGGCTTCTCACAGGAGTTCAGAATGTTTGCACTGGCAGGGTGTATTTATGGAAGAAAACTCACAGCAGAATGAGAGCTCCAGTGCAGCTCCTTGATGGAGCTGGACATCTCCAAAGAGGCCATTGGTAGCTGGTGATCATTTTGTTTTCTCTTGGTTCTTCTGCTTTTCTTACTGCCTTGTTCCTTGCAAAATTCCATGAGCTTTGCTCCTCTAGGCTGCCTCATGCTCACTGTCAGCAATCCTGTATTTCACACCACCAAGCAGGGGCTGCAGGTGTGGCCCCATGTCTCTGGTGCCTTCCTTGCTCTATCCTTGCTATTTGTGTTCTTTGGTGACTGCAAAGCCAGGGAATCTTGGAAGGGGTTTAGAATAAAACCCAGGGACAGGTTAGTGTGCTTAGCAGTGTGACAGCAGGCAGTATCTTGTCCCACCTTTTCCAGGATGGAAAAGGTTGCAAGAGAAGAAATCTGGGTTGCTGGTAGCTTTTGGTGGGCTATGATGTGGTTTGAAATGTCCCTGTGGGAGGGAACAGTTTAAAGAGTGATTCAAGGGCTTGAAGGTGTTGGCAGGGAGGCTGGGGAAGGGCAGGACCATCTGCACAAGGGAGTGCCCATCTGCATGGAGGCTACAGGCAGGGGATGCATTGCAGGGGACCACTTCCCATCTGGTGGGAACGGGGCTGAGCTGGGGGTGGGAGATGCCATGGCAGGGGAGGGATGCAGGACCTGGGCACACCCAGCAGGGCACAGGGGGTGACAGCTGCTGGGGCGTTTAGAAGCCAGCTCAGGGGTGCTGCTCCTCAAACAGGGCTTGTGAGCACATTCCAAGGCTTGGCTGCTGCGCCAACACGGGGGTCAAATGGGTCATCTTGGGTAGTTCAAGTATTTTGTGGACAGTTAAACTGCAAGTCGTGTCAGCGTGACTGCTCTTGCAATGTGCTGGCAACTACAGGAAGTGCAGTGTTTGATGACCACTATCTCATTTTCTAGAGGGTGATTGAGATTTCTTTTTCACACTCTGATGCCAGTTTCTTTAAATTTAAGGTCTACTGAGGGGAGAAGAGAACAATTTATCTTAGATGAATTGCAAAAACTTGATAAATAATTTAGGTGTAGTGGTCTGTGTTGATGGTGCTTTGCTGCTACAGACTTTAGGTCTGAAAAGGCTTGCAGCATGCAAAGAAGTTGTTTTTTTTTTTTTTTTTTTCTGGACACTGAATCCATGACCCTCACTAGAAACTATGCAAACACACAGGGACAGCCTGACCGTGCAAGGTGGTGCTTTTACCAGCAGCTGCTGCTCGGGGTCAGGCAGATCACAGGGAAGGATCACAGCAGCTCCCTGTGCTCCCTCTCTCCTCCCCACATTCCCGAGCTGCGGTGATTTAAGGTTAACATTCCTTCATTTGTTTGCAGCTATAAAAAATAGACATCTTGCAGGGAATGGTGAGATGATGTGCAAATTCAGCAATGAGAGAGAGAGAATGTTATATTCCTGTTGGTGGTTGTGTCTCCACATATTTTAACAGACTTGAGGATGGACAGACATCTTGATCTTTTGATGGCACAAGTAGGTCTTCAGCTCCAGCAGGACCTCTTGGGTAGTACCCCAATACCAATTATCTAGGAATGATTTGAAGTGTTAAAAATTTTCACAGGTTCAGACTATTCACAATTTCCAACAGCAGCTGTCATCTGTGGTTTTTTGCCCTGTGTTTCAGAGGGTTGTGCACCCTGAGCTGCTACCTTGTAAGAATTTTGATCTGAATTAACTGTGAGCAGCTGGTCTTTGTCATTGGCTTCAGGATACTGCTCCTGCAAGGGCAACTGAAATTTTTGTACCTTTGCCTTTTTTGTTTTAGCTTCAAAGGACATGTCCCTATATTATTATGAAAAAATCATCTTTTGCTAGACTAAACTTTGAAGCTGCAACATTAACCATTTTATATGCCTATGATCAGCATTTCTGTGGTGAAGACACAGCAACATCCTCTTTCTGTTCTAACCCAGCCTGTTTGCTATTTTTGCATGTGATATTTTGATGCTGCCTCACCTTATGCTAAACCTTAGTCTTCTACTAATTTTCTGTGTTTGTGATTCAGTTAGCTTTTGTATTACCAACATAACTTACTTCAGTAACACCTTCTTTGTTATTTTGAACTTCAGTTGTGGGTTTTTTTTCACTCCCTCTAACAAATTATTTTGTTTGCCTACTTTGGCACTAAATAAGGCCTGGTTTTCTTTCTTTTTAAGGACACTGACTACTGATTTCTACATGAAAATTTCACCAACATTAAGACTACTTGTTAGTATGCACAGCTACAGCAGAGGATGTTTTATTTTTTGACAGCTCCAGCTTCGTTAACGTCTCTGTAAACTGTGGAACGAAAGCTGCCATTTTAGTACATAAGTGGGCTGTACTACAAACAGACATATTTCCGAAGCAGGAACCAATCCACAAAATATTGCAAATTTGCATGCAATTAGAAATGAGATTGACTATCATATCTTTAATTAAATATGCTAAGTGAGTTGATAAAAAAATGGCCAAGCTGATGAAATGAAGTATCCTTGATCTACATCTAAATATACATTTTTCAAAGGAAGTCGTAGTCTTTTATCATGCCTTCATATTCCAATAGCTGGCATTGATTTCAGCCTGTCAGCTTGAATCTACTGGAGTTGATAAGGAGTCTTTGATAATATGATGATATTTTTTTTAAAATGAAGCTATTTTTCCCCCAGAGGTATATGGATTTGGGGTCACCTTGTTGGGTTTGCCCTTTTGTATTCAATGAGCTACCCAGAATCTCCTGCTCCTGCTTATTTATTTAGTTTTGTGATTTTTGTCAAGGTTATCAGCTGGATATTTTATCAGGGTCTATTTTCTCTGTGCCTCTTGCTTCTGAAAATTGAGATTTAACTTTGTCTGGCAGTTAGGACCTACCGCACAACCACTGGCAGCTCTGCAGACCTTGTCAGCTCACCAGAGGGGCTGTGGGGAAGGGAAGCTGCCTCTTTCTTGAGACAATGCTTTGACCCAGAAGAATGTCCTGTGCATTACCTTGCAATCCACTGTCACCATCTGTCCTCTCCAGTTATGTGTTTTGATCCACCATCAGCTCCTTGCCCAGCTCCCTGTGAAGCACTGATGGGATATTTTCTTCCACCTTTTACTGCACCTCCTCTCAGACTGGCCAAGGCTCGCTCCTTAAACCCAGGTACCAGTTTTTCTTCACCTACTTGTCTGGCTTGGTGTGCATACATCCACCCAGCAAACAAGGGCAGTTTACTTCACAAAGAAATATGGTTTTACTTACTACAAGCCATTTTAAGCCATTTATTTGACTTTTAAATTATCCTCAGCATTGAGCTCTCATCTGCTTTGCAGATGGAAAGCAGCTCTTACCAAACAGGCTTTGTTGTCTCGGGTATCCCCAGCCCACACTCAAACCATTCTGACGTTCTTCTGACCACTTTCATTTTACATTGTCCCCAAGGCTTAGCCAAGCTCCCTGGATTTCCCAGGCAGGTGGTAATTGCTGTTCTGGAGCTTTCTGAGCTGGCATTACATGGACCAACCTCCTGACCAACCCCAGGCTCTCTGAATCTGCCTGGGCACGAAGTGTGGCAGTGTGCTCTCCTGCAGGGACAGTCCTCACCAAAACCTTCTAAAGGGTTATGTCAGTGTGGAAGAGGCTTCAAATGCCTTCAAATGCCACACCAGGTGTGATGTTCTAGGACACCAAAAGAAATGGTGCTTTTCCATCAAGCTTGTTGGAAGCCACGTACAATTTGAAATCTGCATCAGTGCTGTTAGCTGGAAATAGGCTGGTGCTGCTCCATCACTGGCTCTAATGTTGAAAAACAACTGCAGCCACTCCTGATCAATGGAGAGGCCATATCATGTGCAGCATCCCTTCCTTATCAAAGTGGAGCCACAGAGAGAAGCTGAGGAGGGACCTGTCTCCACTTGTGTGAAACAGTGTGATGTTGCAGCATTACAAAGGTCACATTTTTCTTAATGCTTACACACAGCACCACATTCCTTCAAAGAAATTGGTCTCTTAAAATTTGCTTTGTGTTTTAAACAAATTTCTGGCAAAATTTCTGGTATCTCTCTGAGATTTCTGATGTCTCTATGTCTCCTTAAACAGATCCCCTCCAAGTTTAGTTCTTCATAGGCGCCAGCTGATATGTATAGATAATTGCAAATTTCATGGTTGGAGTTATTCAGTAATAACCAGGTTTGTTCAGTTAACTTTGGGGAAGACTCAGCACTGAAGACCTTTGCCCTTCTGTTTTTAGGTAGTCAGTGCTGTCACGGGGATTGGAGACCCTTTGTCACTGTTTGCTCGTTATTGGATAAACCAGACACACAGAGGCACCTCCTTCCTACACACACTGAGTTCTCTTAAGATGACAACAAGGCCATGACTTTACAAAGCCTGTTCAAGTTACTGCTTTGGGGCTAAGCAGTGTTTTCAGCTCAGGACATGTGATAAATTTAACACAGAGAGTGCTTGGAACAGACTTTTCCTCTGTTCTTTCGGTGATGAGCAGGCATGGCCAGCCAGCAGCCAGCCCCAGCCTACCAGGATAGACAGCATCCTCTTGGAAACAAACAGTCTTTTTTTTTTTCCCCTTTGCTGTTTTTAAAAAGAGCAATATATGAAACTTCAGATTTTTGTCTGCTTTTGCCCATTTTATGCCCATTCTGTGACAGCATGGTACAACCACAGGGTATGGTGCAAAGGGCTGCTGCCAAGCAATAGGAATCAGACTTTATAGCTTTGCAGATGCCTCAGGTACTCATGTTGGCAAGACATTTTCCTTCAGAATCCTTTTGGGTTTAGCATGAATGCTTTGGATGTGCCATAGTAGAGAAGTTCCCCATTTCAATCTCTTGTATTTCTTTCTTTGTTGATTTTTTTTTTCTGTACCAGACATTACTTCATGTACTTTTATTCTGTCTCCCTTGCTTTTCTCTGAAGATAATAATCCAAATCATTTCAATCTTTTGGGAATTGCCATACCCTTGATCCTACTTGTTGCTCTTTGAATCCTCTGAAGTTCCCAGTCTCTGAGATGGCTGGACCACAGCAGCCTGCTTGAAGCTGTACCACAGATCCATGTCAAGATACTGTATCTTTTTACTGTTCTTCAGCCTATTTTATCTGTTTGCTTACTTTATCTGCACACAAAACCCAAAGCTGGGTGGCACCTGGTGGCAAAGGCTGTGATCTAGGTTACCTCTTCAAGCATTCATGGTTTATTTGTGCAAACTGCTTCTAAAGACCTCTCTTGACTCCACAACCCCATAGGCCATTCCAGTGGTTTGTGACCTTTGCTATTAGAAAAACAGAAATATATCTAACCTAAAGGTAAGAAATTATGTCTTACATACCTCCCAAGGGCAGAGAAACCAGCCTTCTCTACTTGTCTGTGTGATGTCTTCTTACATGGCTGAAGACCCACATCATGTTTCCCCTTTAGCATTCTCCTTGGGAACACGTGCCTTTTGGGTCAGTTTTTCAGACCTCTTGACATTCCTACTCACCTTTCCAACTAGGCCATATCTCTCCTGCCCAGCTGAACTCTCAGCTGTCCTGGGCAGACTGAATGCAAGTGATTCCCTTGAGGTTTAAGCCAGGTCACACTAGCAGCATGACGTGCACATCAGCTGATGCCCAGCTTGTGAACACTGCACAGCCATACTAAACCACCTTCTGCAATATTGCTGTCCTTCAGCACAGCCATAGGTTCAGGTCTTTTCTCCATCCTTACTGAGCTGAACTCCATCATCTTCTCCATCCTCATTCAGAGGAGGCTGGACCCGGACCTGGACCTGCTTGGGGCAATTTGAAAATTTACCTGTCCTCATCCTCCTGTTGAATAGTCTGGTACAAGTCCTAATCAACTCTATTCAATGCATTCTTGTGTTTTGAAAGAAAAATCAGTCATCACTACATTCAAACAGCATTTAATTTGCTTGCTTTGGCCTTATGACAGGTTTCATCCAGTTCACTTCTCATTTTATGAGAAAGGCACATCAGAAAATAACTTACCAACAACTTTATCTTCTTGCCTTTTCCTGCCAACCCCCCCCTTCTTTAGCCATACTGTGGCCATTTGTCATTTGTAATGGATCTTAGCAGCTTGCCTTTTCTTCTAAATTCAGAACTTCATGCAGATACAATGAACTTTGTTGGCCATTGTGTTGTCCATTCATCTGGCATTTCTGGAGGCCTCTGAGGTTTTGCTTAGTCCCCACTGGGGCCTGATTAACTTAATAAATTTATGGCAGCTCAGTCAGCTCAACTCCTGACAGTCACGAATAGGCTCTATGTAATTTGGAGAATGGTTAATAGCCTGTCTTGCTCTAATATTTCCTTATTCTGAGGCAGTTTTTGAGTGTAGTACCAGAGAAAACCAGTTATGCGAGGGTAACATTATGACTTTTATGATGTTTTTACATAAAACCCAAAACCCTTCCTTTTTTTTATTAAATTATTTTTTTCTCTGTGTTGAGCAATTAGCTTGCAGATTTCCAATTCCAGCCTTTTAGAATATCTCCCTGGTCTTCAAGTTCCATTTGTGCTCTTCTCATTCCCCCTTCCTTCACTGCCAACTAAATTAGAGATTTTACTGGCTTTCACAGATTCAGATTTCTATACTCTGTCAACATTTCCAAATATTGTTTGTTGGCTCGAACAATGTATGGAAACATCCCAATTGGCATAATGGCTTGATCTTTGTAACTCTGGGAATGTCCAGCCTCTTGGGCTTAAATATACAGAACCATAGAGTGGTTTGGGTAGGAAGGGACCTTAAATGTCATCTAGCTCCGAGACCCCTGCCTATATATACATACATATACTTACACACACACACACACACACACACACACACATATATATAATATATATATATATATATGTTTAACTATATGTTTTTGTGTTGGAACTTCTGGTTGGTAAGTATAAATCTCCCAGCCTTGCTACTGCATCAGAGCCTGGTGTCCTACCTGCTCTGCACATCTTTCGTCTTGCTTTTAATCAGGTCAATGTTAGACTTGTAAAGAGGTGTGAATCTGAATTTAAAATGCTGTGCTCGGCTTGCACAAACCCTCAGCACATGCAAGGGGGTGTGATGCAGCCTACAACAGGATAAAGTAAACCAAGAGCACTGACACAAAGTAGGTACGAAGTAGCTGGGTACTCGTCACTGTGTAACCTCCCCACCCCGACAAGCCTTTAGCTAATGGTTCAGCTAATGCTTTCAAATTAGATCCACTATAATATTTCAAATTAAAGAACTCATCTGCAGTGGGACAGACACATGGGAAAGATTAAGATGCATTAAGTAAAGGTGTGACATTAAATTGCAACAGTTAAAGCCCACCAAATCCCTGTGTGGATGTTCTTTCTTTTACAGATAAAATATGCCTCAGTTCCTTTACATTTATTTCTGAAAAGCTTAATCCTAAACTGTTCACACTAGGGTTTAAGGCCCTCTTGCTTTCCTACCTGCAGTTAATTCAACTCAAATGCCTTAGCTAGGCTGCCAATCTAAGTTAAGAGTAGATGGCTTTCTGCTCTACTTATAACTTGTGTTTCAAGGCAGAGAAATAGGTTCTTTAAGTTCTGTCTCGTGTCATCTGACAATTTGTGTTAGGCAAGTGCTGCATTATCATCATTTTTGTTGCTTTTTCTGTCTATTAGACATCACAGCATGGGACATTAAACATCCTCTCTTCTTTTAGTCTAGGGATTTATAATGCTAATTTTATGGGAATGCCAGGTGGGACCAAGCCAGACATATTACAGATATCTGACTGTCTCGTGTCTACACAATCCCACTCTGACTGATGCTGCCTTGCTATCTTTCTTTTTTTCAGACAGGTATGTCTCTCATCAAACTTCTCATTTTTTTTTCTGGGATTTTTGTGCTGTCTTGACCTCAAGTTTCAAAGCACTTCAGGCTGCTGTGTTATCACAAAATAAATGACTGAGTCAGGTCAGACACATTTGTGACATTAGAAACTCATCTGATATGAAGAATTCTTCATGGCTCAGGTGGAAGTGGAACAGTGCTCTCCTGCAAAAAGTTTTGGGAACAGAAAAGATTCTGGGAATAAGGAAAAGATCTGGGTGACTTGCATGCACCCTCTAACCAATATTGACTGTAATTATTTTTGTCTGTAAACATCAGATGCCCTGGTGTTTTGAGCCATTGCATGCCACCACATTTCTGTGTATCAGTAATGTCAGGACGAGCACGCTGTGCCCCTCTGTGGCATTGTCATTGATTCCTGATATGGCAGCAATATAGGGCAAGGCAGACTATTGAGTCAGGCTTACGTGGGATCATGAATTGAAAGCTTGCTATAAAAAACATTAAATAATTAAAACACAAATTCACCAGGGATGCTGCAATGAAGAGAAGCAATTTACAGTCAATGTGAGTGGATGCTCAGACAATGGACTCATTACATTTCTGCATTGAATATGCATGCTAGTTAAAGCCCTGGTGAAATATTCCAATTGAAAAAATGGATGGAAAGTGATTTTCTAGCTTTCAGTAGCAACTGTTCCCTGATTGAATCCACTGCAGAAATGTCAGGCATTCACCAAGGCATTTCTAAAGCACCATGAATTCTATCACTGACACATACTGGCTACCAACCAGTGACCTTTGTGGACAAGGAACAAGGGGAGGAGAGAAACTGAAGAAGAATAATGGGAATGGGGTGCAGAGAACACACCTGTAATCTCTGAAAGTCAAATTGCTCTCATCTCCCACCAATGTTGTGAACTTCAAGTGTTTGATGATTCCACAAGTACAAAAAAGGTGGGTTTAGCATTGTTTGGGAAGATGAATTGTGTCTGTCCACACCCTAACCCCTCACACTTTCTCTTAGATTTATCTTGGATTTGAACGTTCTGTTTGCAAATACCTTCTTTTGAGAACATAAAAGGTTTTTCAAGCAATGCTCTCTGTATGTAAATTACTGACATGAACTCTTCACTGCCCATCTTCAGTCTGTTTTTTCAAGACTTAGCATCATTATAAAATACTCAGTAAAAACATTGATTACTGAAGTGCAGATTGTTTTTCACATTTCCTTAGGCCTGATCCTGTAACCACAAACAGACATAAATAGTCCAACAGATCTTTAGTTTTTTGCTCAAGAGAAGCCAACCGTGCGTGTTGGAAGGAATGAGACTGTTAACGGTGAGTTGTGACATCTGCAGGGGGAAGGGGAGAAGATGGACATGCTGAATCCTTGTTTTACATGACAAAGGACAGAGAAGCAGCAGGGAACTTCAGCCTGGACAGAGTCAGTAGGACAGGTCACATCACTGGACTCTGTACCACACTCCAAAGGCACAGAAAAAAAGTGATGTGGGTGGAAAAGAAGCTGATCTTGATGTTTGTTGATTTACCTGTCTGTGGTCTAAATGACTGAGCTGTAGGCCCACCCTAACAGTATTTTCAAACAAACAAAAATTTTTGAAAAACGGGAAGGGGAATTATAAAGAATTACAAGGATAAAGCAAGACCTGGAGAATAGAGTTAAAAATCTTGATACACAGTCCTTAAACCTGATAGCTAAAATGAATAATTAGAAGCTCAGGCTTGACGAATGCAGACAAATACAAAGGCATAAATTTGAGAGCTAGGCTACGAGGCCATCTTAAAAGCCTATATAACTGGTGGACTTCTCTCTCAAATTCCCAGACTGGAACTCTCCAGGTCAACATATACTTCAGTAGAAGTTACTGGCTTGATGCATAAATTTCTGTATTAAATCTTTTAGTTTTTCATGCAGGAGGTCAAATGTGCTGGTTCTGCTTGATGTGTGCAGTTACTTCTGAAGCTACTTCCTGCTAAAGACCTTTTAAAACATGTGTATTCCCCAGTGATTCCCCAAAGCCACTTTTTAATACATAAACGACTTGTTCTTCCTATTTTTTTTTTTGTTTCGAGATTTACACAGAAAAGAGAAGAAAAATAAAATAAAAGGAAGGAGGGTGAAGTGGTTTTTATTTTTCAGAATTTAGTCCTCTTAAAACTGAAAGGTACTGTGCTCCATGCTGCATACACATTGCCTTTTAGAGGGTTTCTCATGGATGGGCAACTTTTGGAATTCAGAAGGGAAAGACTATATTAAAGATTATTAATTATTTTACCTAGGGAAAAGTAGAGTTTTTCTGCTATTTACAGAGCAGTGTAAGGAAAAAAATATAGGTCAAAATGCAAATGCTCCTTTAAGCTTCTCAAGCTACTGTGTTTATATATTTATTTTCTATTTTGCTATGTCAAAATACTACTATTAATAAACAACAGAGTATTAATTATGTGTCAAACACCAATATGAACATCAGTACCACAGCTGGGTGACTTGGTGAGGAAGTGCCATCATTTGAGAATATGTGAGGGAGAGGTCCAGGGGCTGATGTGTCCCTTCACCACCTCTGCCCTGGTGCGGGGGACTTCCAGGTGAACAAAGCACTGTAAGATTCTTACTGAACTTGACAATTTATAGGTGCTTAATTCCTCTTAAAACAACACAAAAACCTGCACCCTAACCCGAACTGTGATTTGAAAATTGGAACATTTCTTGATTAAGGTCATAGAAGAATGATAAGAGAGTAATGAAGAGTAATGAACAGCACTCAAATATGCTGAGTCTTACTATTTTGCATTAAATACAAGGCAGTCTTTCTTCTTCGTACTACACTGTTAATTGCCAAACAGATATTTTGAAAAGCAGGTTCCAATTGATGTGTCCTTGGAGAAAGACTTGTGCTCACCCTGCAGAAAGCTTTAATTCCTCAGTGTGTTTTTAAATAAGGTTTTAGTGCTGAGCTTTCTGACTCAGACTTAATGCAATTCAAAAGATATTTTTTTTGACAGGGAAAAATGAGTAAAGTCACCAAGTTAACTGTCTTTGAAGGAAAAAAAAAATCAAAGCTGAATAAATGTACGTCTTCCCTCAGTTTCTAAAACTCTTTGGAAATGAAAAAGTTTCCCCTTTTATTCAATAAGCAGGTTAATGACACTTCTTGTATTTGTGTAAAATTGTAGACGACAGCATGGAATGTAGCTTCATTTTATTAACCCCTTCCTCGGTTCATAGACATTGAGTACTCAACACCATCGTTTTGAAATGTACATATTGCACAAAGTCAAAGGGCAGACCTTCTTCAGGGTCCTGGTGTCATTAATACTCTCTTCTTAATGCAATTTCTTGCACTGTAACTTGATGGCACAACCTCTGACCTGCGTGAGGGTGCAGAACCTTATTAATGCACCTTGTTGAAGGAACTCGAAACCCTATGTTCAGCTGACTCACCGGGCAGATGCTTCTCACTTCGAACAGAACCTGAGTGAAGGGCATAAGCCTCATCACAGAGACAGGGTGATCCTGTAGGACAGCCTGGGAATAACTAAGCTTGTAGCAAAAAGCTTTGGGCTTCTGCTGATTGAATGAGTCACAGAGCTAAGCCCAGCGAAGCTGGTAAATTTTACCCAACAGAGCTTATGCAGATCTTGGCTTCAATCCAGCAGAGCACTTAAGCACATGCTTAATTATACGCAAATGACATAGAGCAATTGAGGTACGCACGTGTTTAAGTGCGTTGCTGGGTGAAAGACTTTATTTAGAGAAAGGTGGAAAAGTTGGTAACCCCTGAAAAAGGTGAAGTTGCGAGGTGCAAGTGACACCGTGCCACAGCCCAGGCTGCGGAGGTGCAGCCAGTTCGGGTGGAGAGCTAGTCCAGGGAAGGTGTTGGGTTTTAAGATTGGGCCTCTAGCGATTTTCCAAATGGTTTAGTGCGCAGGGTCATGGCGAACATCATGGCAATGGAGATTACAGTGCAGAAAACTCACGCTGGGACTTTCAGATGGATTTGGAGGCCCTGAGAGTCCGAGGGACACCACGTGTGTAATGGCACTGGCAGTCTGCAGCGGGGCCTCACCCAGAGATGCATCACGAGTGGAGAACCAGATCAGGCTTTACTTCTATACACTGACACTTGGAACAGGCTGCCCAGGGAGCGCGTGGAATCTCCCTCTTTGGAGACATTCCAAACCCACCTGGACGCGTTCCTGTGCCACCTGCTCCAGCTGTGACCCTGCCTGGGCGGGGGGTTGGACGGGACGATCTCCAGAGGTCCCTTCCAGCCACAACAATTCTGTAGTAGCTGAGCCTTCTCCCCGACGCCGACCGCGGCCGCTCCGGCCTTCTCTCCTCCGGCAGGCCCTGCTGCGCATGAAGCCGCCGGCCCGACACCGCGGGGCACGGGGGCCGCCCCCCGCCGAGGCCGATGCCCGAAGGGTCTCTCCCGCCCCGCCTCCGCTCGGGGCCGGCGCGGGCAGCGCTCCCACGGCCGCGGCGGCCTCCTGACCCGCGCGTAACCCGGCACCGCCCGCCCCGGCAGCAGCCGCAGCCCCGGCTCGGCCGCCGGCTCCCGTCTCGCTTCCCCATCGCCGTCATCGCCATCCTCCTCCTCCTCCTCCCGTCCCGCCGGTCCTCCGGGCGCGTTTCCCGTGGTGCAGCGCGCGCGCGGCGCTCTGGCCGGGTGTCGCTGTCACCGCCCGCGGACGCTCGGCGGAGCAGCAGGAAGGAGCCGCCGCCGCCGCCGCCGCCGCTCCCCCCGGGCTCCCCCCGCCGCCGCCGCCGCCCCGCCGGCCCCCCCTGCCCGCGCCCCGCCGCCCCCGCCATGCCCGGGGCCGCGGCACGGCCGCTCTGAGCCGCCGCCGCCGCCGCCGCGCCCCGGCCCGGCCCGGCCCGGCCGCCTTCTCCTCGCAGCTCTGCGGCCGGTAAGTGCCGGCGGGAGCGAGCCGGGGCCGGTCGGGGCCGTTCGGTGCGCGGAGGGAGGGCGGGAGGAGGAGGAGGACAGGGAGGGGAAGGAGGGAAGGAAGGGAGGGGGGGCCGCGGCGCGGTGCGTCCCGCATGGGCCGCGCTTGGCCCCGGCGCGGAGAGGCCGGCGGGGAGCGGGGGATGAAGAGGCGGCGGGCGCCCTCCGCCCGCCGCTCCCGCTGCTCCCGCTCCGTCCGCTCCCCCGGCCGGGAGCCGCGGCGCCGCGCAGGCCGCACCGGGGCGGCGGGGATGGGGCCGGCGGGGCTGCCTGACAGACGGACAAAGAGCTGACGGACGGACGGACGGACAGCGCGTCCCGCCGGCCCCGTCCTCCCGGGCCGTATCCTCCCGCTGCCCGCCTCTCCATTGTTCCCGGTGTAAGATAGGTGAAGCGTGCCGACCTGCGAACAGTCATTTCGTTTGGTTTTATTTCTGCATAACCTTCTCAGAGTCTCCTCTCAGCTGCTCGGAGGAAGCTTTTGCACGGCACCTCTTTTCCCCAGCGTCGGGAGCTGCTAACAAGTGCCAGGCTGGAAGTGGCTTGGGAGAGCAGGGGGGACCAGTAGGAGTTGAAGAGAAATTAGTTGGGCTTCAAACACTTTCACTCATCAACATCATTCCTCCCCCGATTCCTGCCAAACCTCAGCTGGGGTGAGTGCAGCAACGTCTGCATTAAGCTGGCTCATGGAAAGGGAAGACATTTATGTTGCAAACATAAACCATCTCTCTGACCACTTTGTTTTTGTAAACTGTTTAGGGCAGCTGTGAGAGATTTTGCAGAATGATTGAAAAAAAAAAAGTGGATGTGTGCAATCCAGTGATCACAACTTTAGTCTTGCTTTGAAAGTCTGCTTGGAGCATGACCTATCTCTGTCTGCATACACGTGACATTCTGGTCCAAGAAGTTGTAGATGGGAGAGATGTCTCAGTCCTGATGAACAGCATCTTTGCCACTGGACAGGACAAATGACAGAGGACTGTGTTTTTTTCTTTTGAATAGGATCTCAGTTGCTTTGTTTATTTCTGTACTTATTTGCAAATGTCAGTAGTACTTTACCAGCTTGCTAGGAATATATACATGGGCCCACCCATCATGCTTCAACAGTTTGGAGTGCCCATGTCCAATTTTGATATTGTAAGTGCTATAAATTTTGTAACCATTCTCCATGATTTTGGTGAATATGCCTTGTGAAGGGAAGAAGTAGAAAAACAGTACTACCCTGCATCAATTTTTGCAGGTGTTCTTATCCTGTTCTCAAAATCAGTCCAGATAAACCAGTGGTCTGATTGAGACTTAACGTCTATCCTGCTGTGTGAAAAGTTTGCGTACCTTCAGGCCATGTTAGTTTTTCAGTGTTCACTTGCAGTGTTTGGGTTTGTGCATTGTCCAGTGACAGCTGTCATCTGCAGGAGTTTTGGCTGCCCCGGAAGCTCTGGAGCATGTGAGGCCTGCTTTCCTGTGGATCTCGTGGGATCTGCAGGCTCGGGGTACAGACACATTCATAAGAGAGACCAGCAAAGCCTGCTCTTGTTGCAGTAATTTAGGAAAAAAAAATTCAGTTTCAGTTGCAGTTTCCTGAAAACTGTTGTCATGGCCTTTCCTCATGAATACTCAACTGAATGTATGTGTGTGCTCAGTTTCCAAAAGTGTTTTCTTTGTATTTTTTCTGGGTGTCTGCATGCCCCTCTTCCTCAAGTATACCTGTACTTAAGTCAGTGAGCTGATATAAATGATGAAAGCTGAAAAAGATGAGGATGAGCTCTTGCATTTAGACTGCTGTGTGCATGTGTCCTTCTGTCTTTGCTCCTCAGGCTGAGACCTGAGAGAACAGATGTGTATGTAATCTATGCTCCTGTTACTCTGTCTTGTCCATGTGCGCTTCATGCCTCCTGTATTGCAAACATACTCTGTTTATGGAAAAATCCCTAATATAATGGGTCATGAAATCAAACTATTAAGTGGGTAAGTAGCTGCTTGAACAACCACAGTGATTTTTAAAAAAAGGGAGAAGAATTATTCAGAAT
Organism: Motacilla alba alba; assembly: GCF_015832195.1. Taxonomy (NCBI): domain Eukaryota; kingdom Metazoa; phylum Chordata; class Aves; order Passeriformes; family Motacillidae; genus Motacilla; species Motacilla alba. Next base: position 9,450,035 of record NC_052022.1, read on the forward strand.
ATGAAAAGTTCTGTTGCAGACTGTTCACCTGAAGGAATATATACTTTGGGAATATTGTTATGTAGTTTTTCAAAAGGTGGTTTTCCCTCTGAGTTCAGTGTGTACAAGTTTATTTGTATGAGGATTTAAAGCACTGTGGGGCATGGGGATGTTCTAAAGACAGTTGGTGTAAAACCATTGAGGTTGGAAGTTCGTACTTCCCTCTGAGAATTTCTGTGTACCAGTAATGTTGGAGTTGAACTATCAGAATGCTAATAATATATTATTCTAGTGAAATATGGTGATGGTTCATCTTAAAGAGTTTATCTCACTTCCAGATATGTTCTCTGCACCACAGATTCAGTAAAATAGATTTGCAAATAGTGGAGCTCAGGGTATCAGTTGTTAGTAGATGGATTTAGGTTAAACATTTTAAAATGTGCTAATGGGGAGGAAGTGTTTGTATTGTAGTAATTTGGGGAGAAACGTGGTAGGTTTGTTTTTTGTGTCTGCTGCTAGACATTTGTGATTTTTTTGTGACTGGAATCTCTGTAGTGTCTTCCTCCAGCGAGGATTGCTGTGTGGGCTCTTACAAATGGAGACCTGTCTGTAGGGAGCAGCTTGATGGAATGGGCCTTAATCCATCAAAACCCCTTTAAGTGTTTAGCATAATTTGGGATTAAGTTTGATTTAATTTTGGCTCTAATATAAAATACATTTTTCTCTGTGAAATAGTGGAAGTTAAATAAGAGATAGTAACACTGGTAATGTCTTCTGTAAATGAGGATACTGCTGTTACCCTAAATATGGAATGAAGCATCCAGTTTTCTTGTCCAAACCTAACATGTCTTATGTGTTAAATGAATGGCACAAGCACTGAAAAGTAAGCACCAGTGGAAATACTTTTTACTTTGAAGGCTCTTAAATGGATCTAACAGAGAAATAGAAAGGTTTTATTTAAAATAAGTACTTCCTCTGCCTTTGCCTGGCAGTTTAATTGATAGCTGCCTTTCAAACCAGCATCATTTATGATGAAATGGATTCAAGCCTTCAGCTTGCAGTCTGATCTGCATAACTGAGTGTTTAAAGACAAAAGTGGTCCCACAAAGCCTCCATGGATGTAACCACACATGGGTGTCTGCTTCTATCAGGTTGCAGGGCTTATGTAAAGGATCAGTACTGTGATTAAGTTCCACTTTAATTCTTTAGGTTTTTTTGAAAGAAATACTTTAGGGAAAATTATATTTCTTGAAGTACTGAGATTCATGATTTTTTTTCTTTTTTCAGTTCTGTAAATTGGTATCTGTGCAGAAACCCTTGTACTAGTATTGAGTTAAATGTACAAACTTATTGTTTTTGAACAGCTGAGACATAGCTATTGACAAGACATGTCAGCAAACCACAGCCATTGGCTATAATGTGTAGTTATGTGCCAAGCACAAATTTCTGTCTAACAAAGGAAAATCCATTCAGATTTTCATGAGATTTATTTTCATTTACACAAATGCTGTTAGTTACTTTATTTCAGTACTTTCCAGTGAAGTTAAATACACAACCCCATCTGTTTGGCTCATTAGCTGGTTCTCTATATACATTTTAAGTATACATTTTTTAATCTACATAGAACAGAATGTTTTATCCATCAGCAGTAATTCCATAAACTACAAAAGTAATAAAATTTTTAAACTATTTAACTTACAATTTATTGTACAAATTAAAATACAATAACATATGTGAGTATTCAAATATTATATGTGATTAAATTATCATTCATCATGTTGGATAAAATACTTGGAAAAAACCTATAATGTGTTTCCACAAAACTTGATTGTAAGTGTGTCCCAAGGGGAAATTCGCTGTCTTTTAGAAAGACTGTGCAATCCACAACATGCAGAAGGGTTAGAATCTCCTGATAACTTCTTTCACACTGTCAGAGTGTTATTTTGGGAGATAATGTAGAAGCTGGTACTGCTTTTGCTCCAAAATAATTTTGATGTACTCTTAGGATTTTATCAGTGTGTTAGTGTATTCCAGACTATGATATCAAGGGGTAGCACTGTGAATACATGTAGTGTAGTTAATGTATTACTAAGTTATATTATTTTATTATTTCATTGCACTTTTGAAAACAGCAAGCCATAGCTCAATAACAGCATGTGTATTGGCCTGATCCTGGAACTGATACTCTGCTGGCATATTAGTATCACAGTATCTGCATCTTGTCACGGTATGTGCAGAAAATCTTAAGACTCTGCTGTCTAATTCTTCCCTTATGACTAGGATGACATTTTTATAAGCGCAGAATTAAACAGTCTGATGATAAAATGAAATCTGTGTGGGAAGAAGTTCCAACCTGCAAACAGCAGTAGACTATAATTTATGAACAGCCTATCAAATATAAACTGTCTAGATCTCTTGCACTGGAAAAAACCCCAAAAAAATCCAACATAAAAACCAAAACCAAAATTCAAGGTGCCTGTAAAATGTCCATAAACCAATTTCTTGATATAACATGTGATATTACTCATGTGTAAGGCTGTTGTGATATCTGTGTGAGCTCAGCTATGTGACTGATAGAGCCTTCTGCTCTAAAATAGTTTCAAATGGCAGCTGCATCTGCAAGGGTAAAAGATGCCCATTCATAAAAACTTGTACAACTGTCTTAAATGTTCTTGTAATAATTTCCCATAAAGGCTCCATTAACTTTTGTTACTTATGCACCCCACCATGGATATAAAAGACTTCATTAGAGAGGTTACAATGCCAGTAACATCATGACCAGGTCGTGTTACCTTAGTGCAAGAGGTGAAGTGAGAAACACTGATGCTGTGCAGATGTGTCATAGTCATATGATCACTAGCAGTGTTTAAGAAAAGGGAAACCCCAACTTTTTACATTCTCTGAATGGTAACTGCTATGTGATTGCTCTGGAAATTTGTCAGATTTTTCTTTTTCTGTTGTTAGTATTGTATTTGAATCAATGAAATGGTGATAATGCTCCTAAAAAGTGTGTGTGCATGCAGATGGATATGCAAGACTCTAGTAGCATGTATTTATGATGCTGTCTGGCCTAAAGCTCTAGTCCTGGAGGATGAGAAATGTTCATCAGAAAGTGGAATTTATTTTGCCAAACAATAAGCAGCGTGTTTTAGCCTGGGATGTCTCTGGGAAGGGGCAAAGCAAGGAAGCATTTCCTAAATACACAGGGTTTCTGCAGGTTTCTGTGGGTACTGAAAACTCTCCAGGCTTGCTTTCAACAAGTGATCTTTAGAATTGCACTGCAGACATTCTTCAGTTTTGTAAAGGCAGGGAAGAGGGAGCAAAGTGAGTATGTATGCCAAGAAATAAATACATTTCACAGGATCCATGGATGATTTTTTTAGTCTGTAGGCATTATAACAGTCAGAATTTCCAGATTCAGTGGATGATTTCAGAGTGTTTCAAATAGGAGTACTGTGAAGGAAATTATCATCTCCTGAGGCATGATTCTCCTCTGGTTTTGACCACATGCACACAGTGGTTTCTAACATAGGTCTCTGTTACCTGTCAGTCTCTATCAAACCAAACACATGGGAGATGGATGACAGCTGCCAGGCTTTTAAGTTGGGTCATTTACAGCACTGAGCAGTTCTTGATGCAACAGTAACCATATACATAAATTTAAGGCACGTTCTCTTTTGTGTCTGTAAAGTTTCTTTTAACAAAGAAGTTCTTCACAATAGATGGGTAAGCTCAACCAACTCCTTTTTGCTAGAGTAATCTTGCACTGCTTACTTTGAAGAAAATTTTTATATTGACTACTGTAGATCAACTGCAGGAGGAGGTGGTCAATCCTCAGGATACCAACATGTGATACAATTATTTTACCAAAATCACTTGCAGATTTTCCACACATGCCCATGAAATATTCGTTTTCAACTTCTGTTTTGACCTTATAACTGTTTTCTTTTTTTGAAAATAAAGTCTAGTGTGAAGGTGCCCTGAGTGAATATTGCTTTAACAATATCAAATAAAAATGAATCTTACATATGGGAAAGACTGCTGTCATCCTTCAAGCTTTATTAGGCTGTGGTTCTCAGGAGCTTCCTCTGTCACTGGTGAATCTGACAGTTATATTTTGTGATGAATTTTTGTCTGAGTCAGCAAAAAGATGTCAAAGTTGTGTGATTGTGTTCTGAGGAGCAGGAAAGCTTGTATTGTTATGGGGTATAATGAAGTAAGGAAAAGCTACTTGACTTTAGTGTTGTTTTTTCCTGGTAGAGATTATGGCGTTGTCTTTTTAAATGACTTGTAGAAAAGAATTTTTATGTATTTGAAATGTGTTTTTTTTATGATCACCAATGATAAAATTAAGTTACTGAGAGGGAAATTAAAATAGAGTTTATAGAAGAGAGGCACACAGAGGATGATCATCCAGTTGTCACAGTATTTTGCTGGAAGATGGGAAGTAGGTGGCAATTTGTAGACAAAACCAGTGGGCTTGTTGTCTGAATCTGACAGTTAAAAGTAGATCATGCAAACCAGGCATGTTCAGCTGGTGCCTGTTAGGAATCAGTGTTACAAACACTATATTGGATCAAATGTAGTGCAGCCTTAAGTGTGAGTTTACTGTCACTTTCCAAGGAACAGTGATGTGAAAGGACAAACTGACAGAAAACTTAATCTGTCAATTCTTTGTATGATCTTGCATTTTACTGTCCAGTGTGCCTTTGTGTCACCCCTGGATTACATTCCTTGTAGTCACAGGACAGGCAGGGGGCTTTCTGCAGTTGTGCTGGTGATGAGAGTGTGGCTGCATGTGCAGAAAAAATGGAATCTGTTGCAGTTACATCTTATGTGCCTAAAATTTGGGTAGCTCTTCATTTCCCACATCGGGTTGGACACAAGTTCAGCAGAGAAGTCTTGGCTCTGGTGCTTCTATCTTGGGTACTTGGACAAGTAATGTTAGGACAAGGGGTAATGAACTGAAACAGGGTAGATTTAGAGTAGCTATTAGGAAGAAATTTTGACTGTGAGAGTGGTGAGACACTGGAAGAGGTTGCCCAGAGAAGCTGTGGATGCCCCATCCCTGTCAGCGTTCAAGGCCAGGCTGGATGGGGCCCTGAGTGGAAGGTGTCCCTGCCCTGGTTTGGATCTAGGTGATCTTTAAGGTCCCCACTGAGCCAAACCATTCTAGGATTCTGTTACAGATTGTTGCCCTGTTACCTGTGGAACACATCTTTGCATTGAGGGAACCTGGGTGAGTGCAGCTGCGTCAGTGTGAGCCTCTCAGCATGGATGGATGAGGAACCAGTATCTGGAAAGCAGTCCATAAAGGCAGAGTATGCTGAATTTTTCTTTCATCTGAATCCTGTCAGAATATTTTCTGGCTTTACAAATTGGTTTCCTGCTTGCTTAATCATATGGATTATATTGAATGTGTTTTGCTATGACTTGGCTTCATCATGAAGTTATTTGACTATGGGTTGTCAAAAATTTCAGACCTGTTCAGAATGGTAGCCCTTAATTATTGGTCTGTGAGTTAATGGCATCAAGAACCTTCAAGATTTTTATTCCTAGTAATTACAGGAGTTGTTATAAACATGTATCATATCTTTTAATCATTATGAATTTCTGTTTTAGTGTATTCTAGGACTTAATTAGTGAGAATTAGCTGCAGGGCACCAAAGTCATTGAGGTAGAATCCAATTTCCACAACCTTTTTATTCAAGAGGGCACAATCCTGAGAAGCCTGTGTTTTGTTTTTTGGATTATTTTCAGTGTTAGCTAATGGGCCAGGATATCTGTGTTATTATTGCTCTTATAAAATAGTTTCTAGACATCTCATGTTTTGTCTTGCCTCAATCTGAAAATGAGCTTAAGTGCCTGAAAGTTCTTTGAGAAATTTAAAACTGTAATGAGGAAAAATCACCTTGGGGTATATGGTAGAAGTCAGTGGGATTCCTTGTTCATACCATTTTTGAAGTATCAAGGGAAAGAATTACCTGGAAGTTCTTGCTGAGGTTGTGGATAGTCTTTTGAAGCGGATACACTGCAGAAGCACACTGGATTTAGTACTTGATTTGCCTTTTTTTTTCTTTTGAAGTGAGGGTCATTGAGATTAAAAATGAATTAAAAGAAGCTGATTTATAATTCTGGAATTTTATGTAAGTGGGATAGGAATAGTTCTTAGTTGATTTAATCTGACCACAAGTGTTGGTTAGCAGTAGGGAGGTGGTGGATTTGTTGCAACAGTGTGGAAAAAAAAATCCTAACTGGAGATGAGTATATTCTTAAAAAAACTTTCTTTGTTGTCTTGGCAAATGTACATGGGCTGTAACATGCTTGTGTTCCAAGAGGGGTTTTGAGAGTGACCTGGTTGCTCATTTCCATGATTTTAGAGTTCATTTCTACTCCTTCCTCCTCTGGCTGATTTCATACTATCTTTAAATACTAACACATGTCAGTTTATGTGCTGAATCTTCTGTTTATTCCTGATGAAGGTGCTTGATACTGTTCTGATGCTGTAACAGAGTGTGGTTTAGGGCACAGCAATCCCTGATTCCACTGATGAAAATTGCTCCTTGATGCCCAGTTTGTAACTGCTTGAATATTTGAAGAGCAGTGATAGATTTTCTTTTTCTGGCTCAGTGTTGTTCAGTGCTCTCCCTAATGTAGCATCACAACATCTTCTGCTCCTTGATTTTTATCATGCTTTAAAGGAAAGAAAGGGCTACCACCAGGGTATACAGGTTGAGATTCTGCTTCTAGTGATACCTAAATCATTGTCACTGCACTGGTTTTATATTCCAGAGCCGCCATCTCTGAAGGGTCCAAATGCTTTTTGGAAATGTCCTGAGCATTCTGTGATTCTTTTTCTTACCTGATGAGGTTATTATATGGGCTTATTTTTTCCATTGACTATATTACATGTGTGTCGCCTTGTGTTTATGTTAGCAAATGTGAGGTAGGTATTTAATTTTTAGTTGCCAGGTGTATTAGTCTTATGGAATAGTTAGGCTGCTAAAATTCAGCCTTTTTTTTTTTTAATATAGGTAGGATAAAGCTATAGGGTTTGAAGAATGGAGCAGTGAGTAGAGATCTATGTCTTTGAGCTTTGGGCTCTTTCAGGTCTCCTGGCCCACATTTTTGGCCCCCTAAGGTAACACTGTGGTATTTGAAAAGCAGTACAGAAAGCATCAGATTTGCTTGGTCTGTCTGGAGTGAATCTTTTGCTAAAGAGATGTTCATTCTATCATGTTTTGGATTAACTGGATTATTTGAGTTTCTGTTCCATGTGTAGATAGATGAAGGGTGCATTTGAAACACAGCTGAAATGAGATAAATATTCATTAGAAATGAAATTACACTGAGGTATGACAATGCTTCCTCTGCAGAAGAATGAAATGAGAAAATGTTCCTTGCCTGGTGGAAAGTTGTTCTAGAGAGAGCCAAGCACATTTTGTAGAATTTGTTTTGAGATGTTACACAGAATGTAATCTTACCCTGAATAGGTTTGCTGAAATGAAGTTAGGGGAAAAATGCCTGCTCTGTGCATGGTGATGTGCTAAAGTTGAAATTGGAACTTAGGAGAATGCTTCCTGTATTCTAAAATACTTGCATTGCTTTCACAACCTGAGAGCCCATGTTGAAATAACGTCGAGTGCTGAAGTAAGATCTAGAAATATCACCTGTACTCTGTAAGATCTGTATTGTTGTTATTCATGGCCTTCTCACCTGTGGTTTAAAATAGTGTTGTTTTTTTTTTCCTGTAAGTTTTCCTTGTGCTGTCATGTATGTAAATGAGGGATGTCTTCCAGAATCTCTAAAATGGCTTTTGCAGCTAACTTCCAGGTTTTTTGAGCAAAACCTTCTTGGTTATACTTCCGTTAGCTTGTTGTCCAATGTTATTTAATCTATGTGGATGTATTAAGTAATTGTCTTGAATTCTTCTGTAATGACTGTTTTTCTTTAGTACATGTAGATGGCCTTTTAGAAAACATTGAAGCTGAAGTAAAGATATTACAAGAAAAGCATGGTTTTAAAAGAGCAATTTTAGGTGTAAGTCAAGTATGCAAGCCTTAAAATGGCAGCATTGAGCTTTACCTGTGCCACTTAATTTTACCATCCTCCTTAAATTATTAATATATTGCATCTTAATATTATGCCATATTATTTCATGATACATGAACCACAAAGCCCCTACCTTTTTGAATGCCCATGAATTGGATAAGCAGCTGCTCTGTGCTTTGCTTTCTTCTTTTTGAGTAATGTGTGCTCTGCTTAATCCTGTTCTGAAGGCAGAATGAATATATTTCTTTGTGGAATTTCTATAATAGTTATCAGTAGGCTTGTTAGGCCCTCAGAGATAATGTCTGCTGCTCGCTTCACCCCTAAATCCTAGGTGGATCATTGCACCTGATTTAGAGACAGGAGTGGAAAGATGGGAGGGAGAGTGATTTGCCAAGATAACAGATTTGCCCCAAAAGCAGTGGCAGAGCTGCAAAAAGAAGCCAAATCTCTCCTAGTTCTGTTACATCATGGTGGTAAACAATGTTTCTCTTTTCAAAGTCTTACTGTCATGCTTGCCTTTTCTTGATGGCAGTCCCACATTGGTGTGCCCCATCCTCTGATGATTCTGCACCAAAGTGGCTGCTCCATGTCAGTTGGAAACCTTCTGCTGGTTGGGCTTTCTGGTCAGTGGTTAGGTCCTGGAGGAGCCAGACCCCTCTTGCCCACCTTCTCTCAGCAGTTTTCTCAGTCACTGGTGCAGGTTTACCATTCCATCTGAGGTGTGCTGCCTTCTCCCCTCAGGCCTCAGGAGCAAGAGCACCACAAACTGATTAGTTCACCCTTGTGACCTATATTGAATATTGCTTGTTGTTACAAGTATTTTACTATGCCTCAGGGAGAGGAAATGGATAATTCTTGTTTTATGGCTGGAGCATTGGTGCCTGTGAGCTAGATGAAAATTTGTGTTTGGTGTGGATGTCCATTGAGCTCTTTAAGAGCTTTTTAAAAAATTAAAATAGCAGCATTGCATTCATCTTTGTATTTTTAAAGTAGTGCTGTAAGTGACGTAATTGCAGCTCTGAGTACTCAGCATTTTGGGTAAATCTGACCCAAATGTGTCAGAAAAAGCAGCCAGAAAATGTGCCAAATATAATTATTGATCACCTATTTTTAAAACATTTTTGTAAAAAGGGTTTGATCCTATTTTGCAAGGTAGGGTTCAACTGCCTAAATGGTCACGGCTTTCCTTTCATGTGCTCTGTGACTTACACATGTTTTGGCACTTGTAACAAACAGAGCAAGAATCTGTCTGACTAGTTTCACATATTTTTGTGGAGCATTCCATCCAGTGTGCTGTAGATAACCTCGTATGTATGTGTGTGCATATATATATACACACATGCACTTATATTTCTGACATTTGTATTTTGAAAAAGTACAGTACCAGTATTTGTGCTTGGGATTGTGCTGTCTCACTTGCAGGATCTTACACTCGGCCTTGTTGAACTTCATGAAGTTCACAGAGGCCCATCTCTCCATCCTGTCAGGGTGTCTCTGGATGGCATCCCTTCCCTCCAGGGCATCCCCCACTTGGTGTCTTTGGGATCTTGCTGAGGGTGCCCTCAGTCCCACTGTCCATGAGCCTGACACAGATGTCAAACAGCACCACTCCCAGTACCAAGCCCTGAGGAATCCCACTTGTTGCTGGTCTCCACTTGGACACTGAGTCATTGACCACAGCTCTGAGTGCAACCATCCAGCCAATTCTTTATCCCCCAAGAGGAAGGAACAAATGCACACACATGTACAGACCTTTGGTGTTTGGGCCAGCTTGAGAGCAACAGCGCGTTGTTATCTTCTGTAAAGCAGCACTAGCTTTGTGATGAGTAGAGATGCTTCATGGATACTTGCAGATGGTAAAGAAGTTGTGAGGCCCAAGGGGTTGAGGGCTTGTAAAAAAAATCACATTTTAAAAAATCTGAGCATTAGAGTAGGCACCGGTGATAGGGTGGACTCTCAGAGTAAGGAGGAGGGATTGCCCCTTTCAATGACCTTAGCTGTTAGATTGGCTCAGCTTTGTGATATAACTAAAAATCAAACGAAAAACCATTTGACACACTATCTGAAATATTTTTATAAAGTTTCAGCTTGGGGCATGCATGAGATAGATGAAATTTCACAAAATTTTCACCAGTTGGACTGAAATTATAAAATGCTACTTAGAAGATGCTAGGTGGCCTTAGTTATGTGTAGTGTTTGTTTTCCTCAATATAAATGTCACCAGAAGTCCCCAGAGTGAGCACTTTTCAGTCTCCAAGTTTCATGGTGCAAAGACAGAAATCCTGCATTGTTCTTCTGAGGTTAACTATCCAGTGGGAAAAATTCCCAGATAAATTCTGAAAAAGAACTATTTTCTAGTAGTTTATGATTTAGTGCCACAAAAACAGTGTTGTTTTTTTTGTTTTGTTTTTTTTTTCCCTGGATAAAAAGCTGCATTGCCTGTGATTTTTGGGCTATTTAAAGTATGTTTGTGACACTGGTAACACCCCTGTGGATTTTGACATGGAACTGTGGCTTTTTAAATACAGCATCACAAGCTTTTCCATATGCACATTTGATATTAAATTATGGTTATGCTGGTGATGATGGAATACAGATTTCAGCATAAGAAAGGTGACAAAGATTTTCACACATGGATAATTTTATGCACGATAAGGAGATTTCCTGTGAGTAATCCTGTTGATTGTAATAGGACTATTCACAGCTCAGTATGAGTGTAAACCTTGGTGGAGTCAGGCCCTGCACTGGCATGTGTTCAGCAACATGGAGCACTCAGAAATAACTGTGCAACAAGTCATAAGAGTGTATCATATGTTACCTTTTAGAATGTGTTGATTTTATGATCTGTTAACCTTTTCATGGTGATTTATGTTTGATTGCTTTCTTTTTGCAAGTCAACACATTCTAATTGATTCTTAAAAATACTTGTGTGTTAATTCAAAAATCGTTCTTTTAGCTGAGTGTTATTTTTCCGAGTAGGGATAAGAGAGAATTTTATTTATTGTTCTTTATTTAGAACCATTAAGTAGGGTATTATTCTTTACTCTCTAGGCTTCTGCGGTATGGTAAAAATTGAACCTTTGATATTGTGAAAGCTAGCTATGTTTCCTTTCGTATTGGACTACATCCATATTTTAATAGTGCAACTAAATATATTTTCTGATGTGATGAGAATAGTCAGTATTTTTCACGGTTTGATAGGGATTTAAAGTGGATGTTAGGAACCTGTTCAGTTCTAATTTTTCTCTTCCTTTTAGAGGGCCTTGCATTGGTGATGGTTTCATTCATGGAAATGCTTAAACATTAGTCGTTTTAAACATGCTATTCAGCCCTGTTGCTATCTCTTTTTTTCATTAGCATCAGGAATTGTAGAATTATTGGTGACTTTAATACTTCATTTTAGGAGGAAAGCATTTGAGAATGTAGATAGCCATTTTCCCCGTGGTCTGAATTTGGCATAGCCGCCGGGTATGTGTGGGTGGCAGCTCTGAGGTGTTCATCTGTGTGTGCACATGGCCTTTGTGGAGCAGTTTCACAATGCACTTTGATCTGATCCAACCACTGACCACTCCTGGGAGAAGCTGTCCTGTTCCCTGCTCCTGCTTCCTCACTGCCCATCTCCCGTATCCTCCACCTGCTCTGTCCCTCTGATCCAAACCTCATGGCTTTTCTGTGGGAATGTTTTTGTCCAGCTCCCTTCTCAGCTGCAGAATGCTGTGCTCAACCCAGAGTAGAAGCAAGGAGATCTGAGGTGGGAGAGGGGCAGGACACTCCCCTTTGGGCAGCTACCCCCTGTATTGGATTGTGTCTTGCAGTATCATTGAGAGTTGGGTAAATAACAAACACACCAAATGTCCCACTGGAGTGGCCTATCAGCTGTAGTTGATTTTGTAGAAGTTTGGCTATTTAGAAAGGTTTTACTAATCATGCCAGTAAACTGCTCTGATTATAAAGGGGTTGTCTTTTTGATTCAGAATAAACCTTTCCAAAGTGAATTACACTATTCCACTAAACAAGGAAGGAAAAAATTCTGTACTAGAATGAGAATGTTCATTTAGGGAGTTTTATAGAGTTATGTACACTATATTAATTTAAGCTTACAGTTTAGCACAAATAATTATAGCATGACCATAGAGATGAGCCCTAAGAAGCTGAGGTGCTTCCCCAGATTGCCTTTTGAACAGTTTATTCTGTGTGCATTTTGCACAAGTAACCTTTATATGTTTTGTAGTTTGAGCTCTGCATGCACTCCTTCTTCCAAACGCTCTTGAAGCAGGATGTGGGAGGAGTGCTCAGGTACATGTTCTGTAGCTTCAGATGTGTGCTCATCAGGGGTTCTGCCTTGTCTTTAATGAAAACACACTTCCCAAAATGCGGAGCTAAAATAATGTCATCAGGCTACTCCCAGTGTAAGGTTACCCTGAAACCATTTAATACCTTGGGCTGAGCACAGTGTCAGCTTTGGTGAGAGGAATCTTGGAGGTAGTTTTCATCAGAACAGTATCAGATTGCAAAGGCAAGTTAGAATTGCTGTTGTGCATCCTGGCTCTTGTGTTTGGGTTGTTGTATCTTAGAAAACATGGTCAAAGAGAGCTTATTGCTAGAGTGAAAGTCGTATTTCTGTCTCAAGTCTTTGCTACAGTCCTTCAGAAGGAGGTCAGGTGTAAGCCAGAGGAATAGTTGTATTTTAACAACTTTCCTTTCATGTTTCCCTCAGCCTTCTTTCCTTCCTTTTTGTCTTGCAAAAGTAGGGAGAAGATAGTATATGAGACAGGGTGGAGTGGGTTATGGATATAGAAAGCAGCTAATTCTGCTTTTTAACACTTAAAAGAAGTTCTGGAACAACAAAGACTTTTCACAGGACTATGTTTACAAATACAAAAAGTCCATCTTACTTTAAAAGAAAAAGCAAAAACATTAATTCTGTTCTACAAATAGATACTAAAGTGCAGATGATTTTAATTTTTTGTCTCTGCTGTTAATCCTTAAACATGTTTTCTTTTCTTCTCTGTCATAAATAGTCTTTTAAATCCTACAGAATTCATGTTTCTGCACATACGGATTTTATTTTTGAAGTGACCCCAATTAGTATCTCTGAGTACTTGCTCATTAAATTAAATAATACCTTACTTCATGCTTAAGAAAAGAAGGGGGAAGACAGAATAACCCTTACCATCAAAGTGGAGAACAAGAGCTGGACCAGGTGTTGAACTCTGATGGCTTACAAATTTTGCTGCTTTCCTTTAGGGTCTCTGTATAGATCTCTTTCATAGCAGCCACCATCCCAGAAGACTTTTTGAATCAATGAATGTTTTCTCTTGATGGTATTTTTATTTTTGATTCTAGGTTGAAATGTTTTCATGCTTTTCATGCAGCATGTTTTCATTTAAGTGGTTGTTTCTTGAATTAGGAATATTGTCTTTACTGCTCAGCTCTCCAGCTCAGTGCAGAAGTGTTTGGAAAAGCTGATGTCAGGGCTCCTGCAATGAATAGTTCTGAAGTGCAGCCGGAGGCTCTGGCGAAGCAGCGGTCTCTGAGTGATGTGATGTGCTTCACTGGCTGGGGATGTGCTGCAGGCAGCTGTGGAGCACCCTGTGAAAAGAGAAGGTGCTGGCAGGCTGCTGTGAGACCTCTTCTGGGCAGCCCTTCTCCTTCCTCTCTCTCCTCCCCAGGGAGCTCTGCCTGTAGATGTCTCTTGTGAGATGCTTTGCCTACAGTGAAGGCATGGAGAACCTCTGTCTAGCAAAATATATTCTTTAAAGGTTTTGTTGGCAGCTCTTTTTCTGTGAGTTTATAGAGGGACTATACACTCTAAGAAGAATCAAGATATTCCTTGGTGAAGCTTAATAGAACTTCTGAAATTCCATGAAAAACATCTCTGCAATAGGGATAACAATGTCTTATGCCAAGAAATTTGCTTGTGTGTGTGTATGTAGTTTGCATTTTTGTAGCTTCCCTAGAGATAATCTCTAAGTAAGTTGATCTTTATTTCACAAATGCATCTTGCGCTTAAAAATTACTTAATCTTTGCAGATTGGTAAAGTGTTCTTGTTTGAATGCTTTTAACTTACATTTCTTTATTACACTGTCATTCTTCCAAGAACACTTCTCATCTTCAATTTAAATGATAGGATTCCTTTTATGCGAGCCGAAAGGTGTCACTTGACAAATTACAAGTGTTTTACTGAATTAATTGCATTTGGGATGCTTCTGGCTTGGATTAATAGCCTGTTTTTGTTTGTGGTTCTTTGTTTTAAAACATTACCTCTTTGTTTTAAAACCTCACCTGCAAGTCATGTAACTTACATTGTTTTTCATCACTTCTCATATGCAGCCTAACATTATGAGTTCTTACTGTTTTTCTTTGCAAAGCCAGGTGTTTGAAAGCCTGATTAATAAGCAGTGCACTTACTACACCACTTCTGATATGACTCAAGATCATGGCTGGAAGACAACTTGAGGGCTTTCAGTTGCATGACTCTGCTAAACCTGCTAGTCAGGGTGAGAAAGAAGCTGTTTCCATATCCGTTGCAACTGCGGGAGCCAGCGAGACCCATGAATAGCAGCCCACAGCTGGCCTGCCGTCTGGGAAGCTGCTGTATCTCACCAGCTGTCCCAGGGTTTGGCATGTCAGGAGTCTTCCTGCCTCTGTTGGTGAGAGTAACAGGCTCTTCTGTGTGGTTAACTCAGCTCCTTAGCCTGCCTAACTTCCTGCCCGGAAGTAGCTTTAAATCCAGGATTTCCGCAATTCCTACCTAATTTCAGTGACGTGGCGGTATCATCCTCCATGTGGAACAACCTTGTGTGCTGTTCTTGCCAGAGCAGACAGATTAGGGCCACCATCCTTTCATACTTGATGCTGTTTTGTTCTCCCTTGAGTGTGTTTCAGCATCTCGAGTTGCTGCGTTCTCGTACCTGTCCACGTCATTCCTTTGGAGAATGTGCAGTGACCTGATGCTGTCGTATTTCTGTAGTGTGGGACAAAAGCACAGTGAATGACAGTCTGTGTGAGATGTACCCTGAGTATGGATTGACTTCAGATAAAGGCTGAAATGAGTAGATATATCTCTTTTGTTTTCCTTGAAGTCTGTCTTTCAAGCTATGTATTTAGAATGCTCTACCAAAAGAGGCAGTCTCAGCCTGAGGTCTTTTGCACTATCTTTTACCAAATCTTAAGAATTTCACTTCTATCTCACCTTTTCACTTGGCACAGGATAGTCCAAACCAAAAAGATGATAAATTAATCCTCACTTTCTTCTTTTATGATGTTGTTGCAAGACCTCTGGGAGATCTGCATTGGTGGGAAGAATACAGCCTTAGTGCTGTGCCAGGTTTTGTTTGTTTGTTTTTTTGTGTTACTGCTGAGAAACTATCAGTTTGGTTTCCCAGTTACATCTGAAAAATACTTGATGGATTATATAATGTCTGCAAGTGGCTGTGTGACATACGAGACCTGCATTTTCCCTTGAAGACATCTCATTCTCCTACTCTGAATGGATTTATTTGAGAGTCAGTTTGTCACATAGCACTACCTGAACTCACTCAAGGCATTAAGAAATTGTTGTCTGAATTTGAAGACAGATACTGTGAAAATCAAAAACGTGATTTCAAACTTATTTTAGAACTGCAGGAGAACAAAAAAGGACAAATCACAAGCATAAATGTGCTGAACAGAATTTTTCCACGTTCTTCTCCTGTCATGGGTGGTTTTGGTCCCTAAAATGGACTTGTTATGTAGGAAGGAAGAAGGCTAAAAAGATTGATGACACTGTCATATATAAAGACATCTAGCGTGGTGACTCTGTCCTCCTGATTTCCAGCAGAGCAAGGCTTACTAAAAATAATAAAAAAAGTATTTGCCTGAAAAGCTTCTTCCTTTGGTGTGCTTCTTAAGTATTTGAAACTGAGAGAGGTCAGACCATCCTGGTTGTCAGCCTTTCTATGATGTATTTGGAAGTTTAGAACCTCTCATGGTACAGAATAGGGACAAATGTTCTTTCACTTTTGAGTTATAAGACATGACTTGCCATCAGGATGTGTGAATTGGCTTTTTACCTTATTTGTTGTGGTGTGTGGTGAGGTTTTTTCTTTTTTTTTTTTAAGAAATTGAGTTAGTTTTACTTTCAGAATCTTAAGAACCAATAGTAATATTTGAAACAAAGGACAATGTAGGAGAAACTCATGAGATTTTTCAGCTCTTTTCAGCTGGTTGCTTATATTCCTACCAAGTAATCTAGGAGCTCACCTAAAAAGAAACCACTGTTTATTCTGTAAACTTGATGTAGTTTTTTTATAAAGAAAACTTCACGAATGTTTAAATACACCGAGAGTTTTCGAAATATATTCCCAGAGAAGAAAATTATTTAGAAAGTGATCAAATGGATCAAACTGAATATGGAAATTTAGACACTTGATGTACATTTGTTTGATGGAGTGTTTTTGCATGTTGGCAGCCTGTTAGACTGGCAGGGGGCTGTTGTGCTATTCTGCAGTGATGGCCCTGCTGGTTTTAAGCAGAGACCTGATTTCTGTGGACATAACCTGTAGAGAGACCTGATTTCTTTGGTTATGAATAGTCATTGTGAGCTGCAGGGGAGGCAGCATAGCCTCTGACTTGAGACATGAATGGAGATGGATCTTCTCTCCATGCTGCAGTCTCAGGGGGATGGAATTTGAAGCTGATTTCTAGCAATGTACCGACATCACAGCTGTGTCTAACTCTGAATGCATCAAAATCAAAGGTGCTGCTGCTGTTGTGATGCTGCCCAAGGTCCCGTCTGGTGCTTTGGCTGGGCCTGCTGTGTGCTGTCCAACTTGCCTGTGCCTCTGCTCCCACCCCCGTGTCTGCTGTGGCCTGTGTGTGTATTGCCTCCGCTCTCTGCCTGGGGGAACATAGAGGGATGGAGGAAGGATGTCTGTCTGTCTGTCTGTCTGTTGGTGTGTCTGTCTCAAGGAGCACTGAGGAGGGGGTAGTAGGGATTACAGGCCTGGGGAATAGGGTGAAGGAGACTGACTGCTCTGACTGGACATCCAGTGTGCCAAGGAGAAGAAGAGTCCTAGAACTATCTTACATATATATTGATTAGTAGAATGAGAAGATGCTGCCACTTCCAGCTTCACAAAAGCCTCCTGCTCTGTGCTAAAAACTAATTAATAATGTCATGATACTTGTTGGGATATTGTGGATTGTATTGCTTTTCATGATTGGAATTTATATTTCCCCACTAATGGTCCTGCTCACTGTGAATGTCTTTTATGAACATCCTTGACCTCTCCATAGCCTTTATTTGGTGTGTAGCTTTAGCTACAAAGTTGCATTTTCACAGAATCACAGAATAGTTTGGGTTGGAAGGGATCTTTAAAGGCCATCCAGTCCAACCCCCAGCAACGAGCAGAGACATCTTCACTTAAATCAGTTTGCTCAGCCCCATCCAACCTGGCCTTGAATGTTTTCCTGGATGGGGATGCCCACCTCTCTGGGCATCTTGTGCCAGTGTTGGAGCATCCTCATTGTAACAACATTCTTCCTTGTATCTAGTCTAAATTGACCATCTCGCTGTTCAAAACCATTACCTGTTGTCCTGTTCCAACAGGCTCTGCTAAAAAGTTCTTTCTCCACCTTAAAAGCTCCCTTTTAAGTAATGAAAGGCTGCAATAAAGTCTCCCCAGAGCCTTCTTTCTCTCTCATCCTATTGGCATAGCAGAGATGATCTAGCCCTTTGATAATTTTCCTTTCCTGCCCTGGACTTGCTCCAGCATATCCACATCCTTCTTATGTTGTGGCCCGAGAGCTGGATGTAACACTGCAGGTGGGGTCACAGGAGAGTGGAGTGGAGGGGCAGAACCACCTCCCTCAACTGCTGCTTTGGATGCAGCCCAGTTTTCTCTCCCTTGTGGATATTAAGATGTTCCAGGAGCTACAATGCCCTGGGGTAACAGCAGTGGAAGGGCGCTGGAAGGACAAGGAGGTAGGGAGAACAGGAGCAGTATGAAAGAGGTGTTTGTAAAAGACAGTCAAAGTGGAAAAAGAGAGCAGAGCAAAGAAGGCGTGCAGGAAAAAAATTAAAAGTTTTCTGAGGAATGAGAAGGAGGAATTAGCCATAATTTAATTACCATACTTTTGCCAGAAGTCAGGAGCACTGATTTGAAACCTTTTATTTGAAAGTGTTCAGTTGTGTGCACACAGATGTGCAAAAGGAGAGTCTTTTGACATTCCTCAAAGATATCCAACTTTTGGTTCTTACTCAGTATCAATTTTAGGACTGCATGTGTGTTTGTTGAGTACTGACTTGAGCTCTTATAAAATGTTTTTAAGTAAAAAATTGTAAGCAAGCGCACCAATTGTAGATGTTTACTATTAAAACTTTCTTTGTAGGTAATTGCACTTAAGAATGAACATTGAAGACAAGCTGGGAGGATTATTTCTTAAATGTGGTGGCATAGACCAGATGCAGTCATCCAGGGCTATGGTAGGGATGGGTGCAGTATCTGACCAGTCTGGAGTATCGAGAGAACGGCAAGAGGCAGTGCTTCAAGATCGGACTATGCCGCACCAAGAGATTCTTGCAACAGATGAAGTGTTACAGGAAAGTGAACTTCGACAGCAAGAGATGATTTCACATGATGAACTCATGGTCCATGAGGAGACGGTAAAAAATGATGATGAAATGGATGCACAAGATAGACTTCCTCAAGGGCTGCAGTATGCTGTTAATGTCCCTGTAAGCAATTTCTTTGTGAAATATTGGAGAGATTACTAGGAAGCTTGGTCTGGTAGTCTAATCCTACTCTGGCAAGAATCTATTAATTGCTTGTTTGGATTTTGATTATCAAAATATTTATGTCATTTGCCTCTGGCTGTGGATAAATTTTGCCAATTAAGTATAATCTTTAAGTATCTGTTTTATAAATATTTTATAAGCAGGCTGTTACCATAGAACTAAAGTGTTAAAATGTGCTCCTTTAAGGATATTTAATGTTCAGGGGTAACTACAAACCGGAATAAATAGCGTTATTAGAAGGTGCATACTGTTTATGCTGTTCATAGTACTGTTTAGTTGCTTTTGCTATAGGAAGCATCTTGTATGTTTTTAAGGTATGTGGACGCTTAGCAATTGCATTCACACTGCAGGTTGGACTGTGACACTTCATACATGACCATAAATATGCCCCTCCACGGAATCTCATAGAAGGCATACCTTGGCTTTCCCAGAGAGCATAGAGATGACTTCCTTTTGAAAACAGAGCATCTGTCTGTAATGCAGCACACCATCACTGTTACCCTTCAAACATAAAGGACAATCACCAGGACTATAAAAGTAGATAGCCTTACACACGAAGAATAATCTTCAGAAACACAGCACTGTTAGAACACTACTCTGTTAGCTGTAGATCAGTTGGCTCAGGTGTTAGAAAAATGTAAGAGTATCATGGTCTTCATTAAAGTTCACATTAGATCAAGATTTTTGAAATTTTTTTTTCCAAAAACTTCATTGGAACTGGTCTTTCTTTTTTTTCCTTAAAAATACTTCTGTATTAAATATATAATAAACTATTTCGTTAAATCTTATATTGACAACAGCACGGACTAAAGTAAAATAGGTATGAAAAACTGAATGGTTTTACAGATGGAAGTGATTTTAATATATGAACTGATCTCAAAATCACCACAGGTCAGGAAAAAAGACCTTGGGAGATGAATGAAAGGATACACCAAAATGTTACTGAGGAAATTAACTGTGCCCTTTTTATTTAAGATACATATTAATTCTTTCACTTAAATTTCTGAAAGAGTGAAGCCAGAAGATAATTCCCTTAGGAAAAGGTTTTCTGTTTCAGCAGTTTGTCATCTTCTAAAATTGAAAAATTGCTTTTCTGTAGTGAGAACCTTACCTGAAACTGGCACTTGGTATCTTAACAGATCAGTGTAAAGCAAGAAATTACCTTTACTGATGCATCTGAACAACAGAAACGAGACAAAAAACAAATACGAGAGCCAGTAGATTTGCAGAAAAAGAAGAAAAGAAAACAGCGTTCACCAGCAAAAGTAAGACATTGATTTGGCAAAACCAAGATTAAAAGGACCTGAAGATTTGGTTGACTATGACTAATTTCATTAGCATTTGAACTAGTTAGGCTGGAAATTGTTTGTTTGCTCAGTAAAGATGCAGTTCTGAAGTTCACCAGAGACCCAAAACAAAACTGATATAACAGTGTTTTTCTTTGAACTCCTTTTAGCAACATGAACTCTTGACATATTTTAACATCTGTCTCTCCAGGCAGTTCTCTCTCCAAATATTTTTTTAAATTATGAGTCAGTAGCTTTGTAGACCATTTATAAATCATTACTCTGTATCTATCTAATAATAGTTGTGCTTTTCTGTGAGCCTGATAATTTTATATGCTTCATGCATAGTAGTGAAAAGTTTTTAAAAAGAAAACTAAAATGGTAGTTTTGAAAATTCTAAAAAGCTTACTAATATATATAAAATAATTTACTGGTAGGGAAAATTCCTGTGGTCATAATCATCTTCATATATGTATTTATTTATATCAAAAGGTTCTTACCCTAGCTGCTGGTTTGTTACTTAAAAATTTGTTTTGTAGATCCATTCATGAGGACTATGTATCACTGTATGTCTGAAAACAATTTTCTTCTGTTGAGAAGCACTTCAGATAAAACCAGAATCATTTCACCTCATGAGGTAGCAGTGTTATATCTTCTAGTAATTCCCCAAATCAGTATTAATCTTCAGATTTAAAATAGAACATATGCAGGCTGCTCTGATAGAAGTAAATCAGTTATATGTTATTACACAGCAGCATTAAAATAAGCCTACTCAGAAGTCAACCCAGACTGTTTGTACATTAAAGGAAAACTCACTGTAACACAAAGAAAATCTCCCAAACCTCCTTTTTGTTGCCCTGGGAGCAGGACCTTCCAGTCCTCCTCAAAGCACTGTCAAATGAGGTTGCACCTGTAGTATTCTTGGAAAGCTGAGAAATTGCTTCAGATTGGGTGTGGAAGCAAGTTCCAAATGCTGTGCATTTTTTTCTCACTTCTCCCTTTGAGAGAAAAAGGAGATCTAGGTTGAGTACATCCAGAGATCACTTCCATGGAAACATGGCAAGGTAGAAGAGGCGTGAGCCCCTCTTTCTACAGACGTGTACTTGCATGCTTCCTTTATATCTTCTAGTCTGCCAGGATTAGTCTTTTGACATGACAGAAGATTGAAAAATGATCAGGAGAATTGTTAAACAGGTTCTTTTTCAGTCTCTCTTCCCCTTTTTCAGACCTGTCAGAGTAGAAAGGCAGAGTAGAAAAAGCTGAAGGACTGACCTAGGTGAGAACCCCCTGCACTTTCAGTATTTCCAGAGTAGTGGGGTTGATTGTGCATCCAAACAAGCAGCTGGAACTCTGACAAATGGAAGTCAGGCACTCAGGATTTAGAAAGGTTCTAAATTCTGTTTCCTAACAATGCAGTAGTCAGGTAAGGAAGAAGCCGTCAGGGGTGGTGGCTCCTGTCTCCTGTTCCCTCTCCCACGCAGACACACACACGCGCACACACGGACACACACGCACGCGCACACACACACACGCACAAGCTTTTTTTGTTGCTTTGGTTAGGGAAGCTGCTCTGACAAAGTTAACTCTCATCATTTAAGAGGTGGTAGATTAAGTGGAAGAGCCCAGCTTTAGGATAACCCTGAAATTAAGTATATTTTCTGCACAATTACTTTAAAATTCCAATTTAATATATGAAAAGCATTTCATAACATGTATTTAAATTTGTTTTAAAGATGCAGTTGGCTTCATCAGCTGGATAATGTTACAGAACAGAGTCTTTACAATTGTCTCTCTCTGTGACTGGAGCTGTAACACACCAATCTTACAAACGTATGAATGTGCTTGTCCTTCAGAGTGAATGCACAAGAATGTGTTAGTCTGAGACTTTCACTCTTGTTTTGACGCAGGAGAATTAAAAATTAAGTAGATCTTACAGTATTTGCTACTATTTCAGAGATACTGTTTCAGTTATTGACTCTCTCTTTCTCATCACTATCATTATCATAAAGCCTAAAACGCTGTAGCTAATCAAACTGCAGATGTGTTTTCCCAGCATACTTTTATTTTTTTAATAACAAGGGACTAAACTGTATTATTTAAGGTTCCTTAAGCTCTTCTTTATAGTTGTGTTTGCAGTTAAGCAAGATTTTATAAATGTAATTTGTTTACTGATTTTCTTATTCTCTTGCCAGAGATAGTAGAGATTTTGGGGTTTGGTTTAGTTTTCTATTTTTATTCTTTTTGACAAATTAGAGAAAACCTGGGATTAGCTTTATTGAATAAAGTAGATGTGGTGCATTTTTAAATTTTAAGTTTTTTTTAACTTTATATGAAAATAGCGGCTTTGTTTGACAGCAAAGCAATTGAGTGTGGCAAGTTGAAGTCATCAAGGAAATGCTTTAATATGTATATTAAATGAGCAACACTTTATTGAGTGAAAAACCTGAAAGGGGAGAAGAATAATACTTTTCTCTTGGTTGTTTGGCTTTGGGATTTTGGTTTTTAAAATATTACCTTTGAGACTACTGGTTTTATACAGACGTAGATAATATATATGACTATTCTGGTTAAGCCTTAATGACTTTTAACAAACATTTAGAGTTGTGATTTGAAAAAAAAGAATTTAACTATTCACTTTTTCTTTAAAATACAGTTGTCCATGGTTTAGTGCCCAGGAGTGGTTTGACTACTTTGCATCCTTTCCAACAGATGGATGAAATAAACAGTAGTGTATAAAGTGACTCAGCTGTGCCCTAGGGAAGCTCTAAGCTAATTTTCCATGAGCTGCCTTTGTCTCCGTCCTGTTGAAATATATCTTAATGCGCAACGAGACACAAGTTGGATTGGACTGCAATTGGAGATGTGTATTAGAAGCTTAACGCATAGTTTTGTAGAAATTAGCATTGTTTTACCTGAAATATTTGCATTTTCTGCATCGAAAAAAATTAATGTTTTTTTTTTTTTGTAGTTAATAAGACATCTTTAGAGGGTAGTGTGAGAACAAATTTTACTCTTTTTAAAATAGATCCTTACAATAAATGAGGATGGATCACTTGGTCTGAAAACCCACAAATCTCATGTTTGTGAGCATTGCAATGCTGCCTTTAGAACCAACTACCATTTACAGAGACATGTCTTCATTCATACAGGTACTGCTTGACTTCAAATTTGTCTTTTCTGCTATATAAAGAGTTGTTTACTTATGTTAAAAATGTTTTCAGCTCTATGCGAATTTCAGTTTTAGGAGTGTAGCTACCTTGGCATCTAAGCTTAGAGATTCCATGCACCAAAGTGTCAAAAGAATATCAGAAAAAAACCCCAACATATATTTAATAAACTGAAGAGCTAACTGTTTACAAGGTTTCTTTTCTTTCTTTATCAGAAAGTAATGGGTTGACTTGTAGCCTAAGTGCCAAAAATTGACCCCTTTGTAAAATGTGCTGTGGCTGCTTATTTGCCTGATGAGGTATCTCTGTGTTTGGAGAAGTGAAAAAGGTACTTACTGTTATAATAGCTTGCCAGTATCCTGAATGCAGTCTCTGCCAGCATCCTGATTGATCTTGCACTTGAGGAAATTACAGCCATTCCAGATCACTCTTCCGTGCTAGTCTTAATGTGACTCTTAGGATCATGGAGAGAACTCTGCAGTTCATGTACCTAGCAAGGCAAATGTTTTTTGGTATCAGGGTATTTTTGGAATTCGCTCAGATGCTGGTGTTTTTAATAGACGTTTTAATATTCCTCGAAAATAGTTATCAGAAACAACAGTGCGTAGTTATTAACTTATGGATGTGGAATTATATTGTTCAAGGTGAAAAACCATTTCAGTGCAGTCAGTGCGACATGCGTTTCATACAGAAGTACCTGCTACAGAGGCATGAGAAGATTCATACTGGTGAGTATAGTGCCTTGAGTATCTTTACTGGCGTGCTTAAAAACTGTTTCCCCACTCAGGCAAGGTTTCTGGTAATAAATATGCAGCCAAAAACCCTGTCATAGTTTGGTTTGATTAACACATGTTACAAAGTTATAAAGCTTTTAAAAAGAAATTAGTTTTGTGCTTTCAACTTGTTCCACTTTCCTTTGGCTGTAAAATGAGTATGAAGTCCAGTAAGCGGATCTGAAAGTAGTTTTCTATAAATAACCCCAGAGCAGCAAATCCTGAAGTTTGTGCATTCATGAAAGTCAAAGTTCGTTAAGCAGTTCTGTCTTTTGTTGTATCAAGTTAATTCAGACAAGAGGGACTTCCAAATTACATTTCCATAGATTTATTTGTTTGTTTGTCTGTTTGTTTGTATTTGAATTTGATGGAAAAGTGCCAGGACTAAAATGGCCAAAATGCCTAACCCCAAAGGTATTAGTATCAGCTTTTCTTTTCACTTTTTTTTTTCTTCTTTTAGGTTTAATTCAGAACTGTTCTAAAAAGAAGAGTCTTAGTTTAAAAATATGCAGTGTAGGTCAAATAAGGCCCAAAGCTTTAAACCAAAGCAAGTTAAAGTTTATATATGTTTATTTTTTTTTTACCTTGTTGCACCACACAGAACCACATTCTTTAACAGGTTTGGTTTCATTGGGTTTTTGGCATTTTGGTGCATGGCCTTTCAATCCCTCTTTAAATATTTTGTAATATGGTCCCTTTTGGACTAGATGCCAATTTCTCAGCCTCTTTTTCAGAAAAGCAGAGCTGGTGAATGTGCACAGTGTTTCTTGGCTGTAGCATTTAAATGGATATGAAAGCTACTAACACGCAGTGCAGTGTGTGCATGTGTAGGGGTTGAGAAAAAACTCTGCAAAATGAATTTTCAGAGCAGTGTACAGGGAGTTACATGCACAAATGCCCTGTTGTTTATGGGATTTTTGTATCCTAGGTTGCCATGAGTCCAGACTAAGTAGGTTTCCTTCAGCCAGTCAGCCACAGAAGAGTCTTCCATTCTTCTGTCCAGTGTCTTTGTTCTGCTCCTAGTCTTTCCTCTGGCTCTGAATTGGTGAACCATGCTGCCTCCACTTTGTGTAGATACTTATTCTTGAAAAGAATGCTCATTCAGTCTCTTCCATCTATCTGCCCTCCAGCCCCCCCTCCCAAAAGGCAAAAATTTAAGTGCAGTCTTCACATGTTTTAGAAGATTTTTCTTTTTTTTTCTTTTTTTTTCTTTTTTTTTTTTTCAAATGAGGATTATTCCCTGTACGTGGCTTTGAAAATGAGAGTCTGGGCAATATAGTTAATTAACACTTGACTGCAAATATTTTATAAATTGATTTAATTATCTTTTAAAATCTAGCTTCTAGCTCTAATGAGAAATCTGTGTCGATTGCAAGCTTTGGAGGGAGGGGATTTGGTGGGATTGTAGGTTTTTATGCCAGCTCTTACATATGTAAGTCATTGTTTAGCAGAAAAAAAAGTACCATTTAACTAATTAACCATATTGTTATCTGACTTTTTTTAGATAACTGTGTTTTCTCCTTTCCTCAGCATCCTGAGCTATAGTTTGGTTGTTTCTCTGAAAATAGAAGATGGTTTAAATTGTGTTTAAATTGTTGAATCACGGATGTTTTCCTAGGTGACAGCTAGTAATGATTAGGAGAAAACACGTAAAACCCAGCTTCCAGGAGTGGCAGAATTTTTTCTGAAGGCCATTTAGTTAAATAGAATGTAACTAGTGTTTAATTTTTGGCTTCACCCAGTTACAGTATAGCTAATTGGCACTCTGCATACCTGTCTGTGCTTTCACCTCTATATGACAGTGCTCACTACTGGCCCTTAGCTGTTTGTCTAGTTGCTCTGTTGTTCAGGGCTGCATAACTAAACCCATCCAGAAAACCTCAATTTTCAACTTGATTCTCTAATGAGAAGGTGAGCAGTGGGTCTGTGTTATGCTTTGATGAAAGTCAAGATCTGTTTGTATTATTCGTACCCTTTAAAAAATGTTTCTTAACTTTATTCAATACTTTTTTATTTTGCATTTTTATCTGCATGAATGACCACTTTTAGCACCAGCTTTTGGACAGTGTTCAAAATGCTGATGTGGAACAGGAAAGCTCTTACTCTTTTAAAGATTTTTATCAAATTTTCTAGTTTATTTTAAACCAATCAAAGAGAGTAGTAACAGGTAGAAGCCCCATTTTATGCCGGTTACAAACCCCCTATTTACAGGTGCCCCAGCTATTTCCAGTCTGATTTGACTTTAGTTCTCTGAACCACTCCTTCAAAGGAAGTGTTGTGAGGGAGTTAGGAAGCAATCAATGAACAGCCTTATTCTGTGTAAATAATTAAACAGTTGCATCTAAAAGCAGACATTGCATTAATACAAAATTTGCTTATAATTGTGTGCAGAGGAGGGCAGCAGTGTTGGAACCCTGCTGCTAAACTTGTCCCTAATGATACAGAAAATTGCTATTTTAGTTGTAAGAGAGGGAATAGTCACTGGTATGCAAATATTTTCAGTTTACGAGGTTGGAGAAGATGCTGAATGTTCTTTTTTTTTTTTTTCTTTCAAATATGTCTGCTTACTTTTTGCTTAGAGATGTTTCTATATACCTTACCCACTCATGCATTCATGTGTCCTAATTGTGTAAGCCACCCGACTTTCCATTTTAAACACAAAAACTAAGATTACATTAAAAAAATAAAGCACCATTGGGGCTAACAATTCAAGTGCCTTCTTATTCAGTCATGCTGCTTTTTAATAGCCTTCTTCAGTATTTTATAATTTGTTTTTTCTCCGTTTAGACTTTAAAATGCCTGGCTTTATAATTCTTACAGCCTTCATACACATAATATTTGTACTACACTGGATGAGTAGTTCTATTGCTTGATTTTAATAGATTGCAAACATAGACACAACACATGAGCTGTTTTCATAAATAATGCATTAATTGTTGTATTGTATTTTTAAATTTTGAGGGTTTTTTATACATCTGATTCTTTCCCAATGACCAAGGCATTTCAGAAAAATGTGTCCTGGATTCTCCCTGCATTATCAAAAAGCTGTTATTAATGGTCTCCTCCATTTGCAATAGATCCTGTCTGAAAAGTACAACAAAATTGTGGAAGGCATCTGAAGTTTTAGGCTTCTGCTAGGATGAAATTATTATTGGAAGCCTATCTTCATATTAATTTTTAATCTTTTCCTAAAATTATCTTCCATATGAAGATTAAAGCCAAAATTAAATACGGTGTCAGTTTCACAAAGGTTTTCTTAATCTTACTTTCAGAGTGTTCTGGAATTCTACTGAAAAATATTATCTTCTGTTCTGTGTTGAGTTAACTCCAGGGCAGTGTCCCCAAATTCTTCTCCCTGTTAAGGCATGGCCAGCAGTGCATTTGTGTGTGCCCTGAAAGACTCCAAAATAGCTGGTGACTGTAATCCACCTGAAAACCACAGGCCTCTGTTTGGCCCTGTTCAAGCCTTGAAATGGGAAGAGGTAGCTGTGGAGTCTTCTGCCAGCAAATAGTCAGCTTGAGTAGGAAAATGTTAAGGAACTCAGTGTGCATTCACTTACAGAAATGAGTGTAAGGCTGCAGGTAAGTGTGTTAATGAAGCATTCTGCATTTCCTGGGATTGCAGGATGGCTCCTTAGAGGGCTGTTCAAGGCCAGAACAGGACTCAGCTCTCTTGCTTTAAGGCTCAGGATAATTTTCAACCTAAACAGCCACTCCAGTCTCTAAAATAAATCTAAGGTAGTATGAAAGCAAGCTTTGAAACAATGTAAGGAGAGTTGTTTGAAGGCGCATTTTAAAATAACCACAAAGTAGAATAGTGGAGCAAAGGGAAAGAAAACAGTAAGTAGAAAGGACTAAGTAGTAGTCTTCAGGAATGGAAGAGTTCCCATATATGAAACAAGAGCAATGAGGTCTAAATGTCCTGCCTCAGCATTCTGAAAGTGGGAGGCAAGGATTGGAATTTGATTCAGAAAGACTGAACAGGCTTGTTGGGACTAAGGCACCGTAGTTTTGAGGGCCTCAGAAATAAAAAGAACATGAAGAATGAACCTGGAGTTTGGAAGTGAAGAAATAGGCCAGAGAGGAGGATTTGCTTATAGTCAGGATGAGAGGGAATGATATGATAGGTGTTTACAGCTTACAAGGGATGTTGAAAAAAGTGCAAAATTTTATGGTGCTTATTAATGAGCAAGAAATGGTAAAGTTCTCTAAGTCAAGTGAAAGAAGAGATGTAGAATGCTGGGGTTGTGAGCCTGTGAAAAAAGAACTGATGGAAGCTGAAAGATCTGAGGAGAGGAGATAATTTGATTTAGGAGAGAATAAATTGGAATAATTCCATCCAAGAAAGGGATTGGCTGAGAAGCCACACGGAGAGGCAAGAATTAATAATTCGAAATAGGACATAGGCTTACAGAGAGATTTAGAAATTGCTTTTGGAATAAGGAAGTTGAAACTCTGAGCACTAGTGATCTGACTAGGAGCACATGTTTGGGTGATACAGATATTTTCCATTCTGCTCTCTATAAATACTGGAACCTTATTTTCAGGTACTGTATTCCCATTTGTAGAAGGATGTGGATAGATTTCTCTACTTTAAATGGAAAATACAAACTCTGTCAACATTTTAAATAATAAAATCTATTAATTTAAAGTTTTAAACTTAAACAACTAATTGTTGGTAATTCAACAGTTCATAATATAATTAGTAAGAATAAAACTACTTCAGAAAATAGCAATAGTCTGCATACTTCTGGAAACAAGATATAAATGGTTCATATCCCAAAAATCAGTGCAGTGCAGTGCAGTACCCAGAACAAAGAGGGTCTTGACAGATACTGCCAAGACAATCCCTGACCTCTGTGTCAGTCCAAAAGATTTCATAGTAAATACTAAGAGATCTCTGTTGTTCAGGGTGAGTTCTAGTAAATAATAGTGAAGTTCTATAAAAGCAGAAGTAACTTTTCAATGCATTTGAAATTTTTAGGTTTTGTCAGAGAAACCTAGGAAAAAATAACAGAGGGGAGATGTAAGGCAAAAGTTAAAAGAAATCAAAATAGTTACTCCCTGCTCAGAAAGTATTGTTACAGGGCTTCTTTGTGAGGAAAAATAAGGGGGAGAACTGAAGATGAATTCAGGCCAGTGCAGATTGTCTGAACGAGTATTTCCAAAAGTAAAGGAAAAAACCCAGAAACCAAAACTAGCTAACAAAACAATCAAAATGAGAAACCTGTAATTTTGCAAATTCTGGTTCTGCTACAGAAGTTTCTTGGGTTTTGACTTAATTAAAGAAAAAAATTAAATTAGTTCTTAAAAGAATAAATTGGTTTTCAACCAAAATAGTAGGACTTTTTCAAAGCAGTTCTCTCTTTTCCACATGCAAATAAGGGAACAAATAGAGTAAAATAGGAAGCACCCTCCAAAATGTTATATTCGAAGTTTGGAAATGCATTAATTCTCTCCTAGTAGGGATGGGTTTGAGTTAATGACTTGGTGAGAGGATTGAGGTATTTTTATACAGTTGTCTGCCCTAAAAAATGCATACTGTAGCAACAATTCAGGGAGGCCATCTTTGCAGTTCTTAATTTGTTAGGTCTAAGACCTACCTGCACCTGCATTAGAAAGAGGAGTAAAGATTTAGTTTTAAAGCTGGGGTTTTTTTTAGCATTAAGCTTAAAGTAATTTGAGGCATCAGCAAGTGAGTGTTGAAAAAATAGTAATGTAAGCAAAGCCCTATGTTGTTTTTCAATAGCAATAGACTAAATCCTCTTACTGTTTCTAATAGAGAATGTAGTATTTGACCTGGTAATTTTATGGCAAAATGTTGATTTATTCTTTTAGATTAATACTGCTATGTGTTTTTTATCAGGTGAAAAGCCATTTCGTTGTGATGAATGTGGTATGAGGTTTATTCAGAAGTATCACATGGAAAGGCACAAAAGAACTCACAGTGGAGAGAAGCCTTACCAGTGTGAATATTGTTTGCAGGTAAGATGACTTAGTGAACTCTTCTGTGCTTGAAAGCCAAAACACCAGTCAATTCCCCAGTATTTCAGATAGGGCTTTCTCCATTTTATACAAATAAATATATAATGAATGTTTTTTCAGTCAAGATGGGCTGTCTTGGTGGCGCAGAGTCACAGCTGGCTGTGGTTGATTTTATTGACTGTATGTTCTTGTTTGACACTTCATTAGAAATTGGTTAAGTGGGTGAATCATCAAGTAAATCTGTTAGAATGAAAGGCTTCTTTTCTTTCTGCTAACATATTTCTTTTTGCAATAATATAATAATAATAATAATAATAATAATAATAATAATAATAATAATAATAATAATCACCACCATAATCTTTTCCAGTATTTCTCCAGGACCGATCGTGTGCTGAAACACAAACGTATGTGCCATGAGAACCGTGAGAAGAAACCCAACAGAAGTGCCACCAAAGTTGGCTTTTTGCCATCGGAGGAAGATTCTGGTTTCTCTACGCCTCTGAAAGACAGCTCCTTGCCAAAGAAGAAAAGGCAGAAAACAGAGAAAACAAAATCTGGGGATAAGGAAAGTTCAGATAAATCAGACCACAAGAAGGACAAAAATGACTATTTGCCTTTGTACTCTTCTAGTACTAAAGTAAAAGATGAATATATGGTAGCAGAATATGCTGTTGAGATGCCACATTCTTCAGTCGGTGGATCGCACTTAGAGGAAGCAAATTCTGGAGAAATACACCCACCGAAGCTCGTTCTCAAAAAGGTCAACAAGAGGAGTCTAAAGCAGCCACTTGAGCAAAGTCAAACCATTTCACCTTTATCTACATATGAAGACAGCAAGGTTTCGAAGTATGCCTTCGATCTTGTGGATAAGCAAAGTTTACTGGACTCTGAAGGTAATGCTGACATCGATCAAGTCGACACATTACAGGAAGGGCCCAGTAAACCTGTACACAGCAGCACTAATTATGATGATGCAATGCAGTTTTTGAAGAAAAAGAGGTATCTACAAGCAGCTAGTAACAACAGTCGAGAATATGCCTTGAATGTAAGTACCATAGCATCTCAACCTTCAGTAACGCAGGCAGCTGTGGCCAGTGTCATTGATGAAACTGCTACAGCCTCAATACTAGACACACAGGCACTGAATGTTGAAATTAAAGGTAACCATGACAAAAATGTCATTCCAGATGAGGTACTGCAAACTCTGTTAGATCATTATTCACACAAGGCTAATGGACAGCATGAGATCTCTTTCAGCGTGGCTGACACAGAAGTGACCTCTAGTATATCCATCAATTCCGCTGAAGTATCTGAGGTGACCCCATCTGAGACGGTTGGAACAAGCTCTCAAGCTTCCTCATCAGATAAAGCTAGTATGTTACAAGAATATTCAAAGTTTTTACAGCAAGCTTTGGACAGAACTAGCCAAAATGATGCCTATTTGAACAACCCGAGCCTTAATTTTGTGACTGATAACCAGACACTTACAACCCAGCCAGCATTTCCTTCCATGGAGAAGGTCTACACATCAATACCCGTCAACAGCTTTCGGTCGGGAATGAACTCTCCGTTAAGAACAACTCCAGACAAGTCTCACTTTGGACTAATGGTTGGTGATTCTCAGCACCCTTTTCCCTTTTCAGGTGATGAGGCAAATCATTCTTCTTCCTCCTCTACACAGGACTTCTTGGATCAAGTGACTTCTCAGAAGAAAGCAGAGGCACAGTCTGTTCATCAAGCATATCAAATTAGCTCCTTTGAGCAGCCCTTTAGAGCTCAGTACCATGGGGCAAGAGCTGGAATATCCTCTCAGTTTAGCACTGCCAATGGACAGGTGAACCTTCGGGGACCAGGGACAAGTGCTGATTTCCCAGAATTTCCCTTGGTGAATGTAAATGATAGCAGAGCTGGGATGACTTCTTCACCTGATGCCACAACGGGCCAGACTTTTGGCTAAGAAATCTTTGTAAATAATACTGGCACTTTAGAACACATTTGTCAAAAGGGGGTTGCTCTGTATAAGATGGAGTTCTGTACAGCTTTTAAGAGCGCTATGTTAAAACAGAAGTAAGCTGATATTAGCAAGACCAATAACTGCTTCTTTTTTCTTTTTTTTCTTTTTTTCTTTTTTAAAAAAAATTGTTCGTTAGCCATCAGTCATTGAACTGCCTGATGTTGGTGCCCCTATCAAAGGCAGTTTATTATTCACTTGTTTGAATCCAGAAAATATTTTACCTTCTATGAAATTTTAAAATAAACAAAATCCCCAGGTAAGACTTTCCCCCATGATTGTTTCCTTGCTGGTTTCCTTGTATGCTTTGGGAGGACAGTTTTTTGTCTGATGCTATTCACATTGTCATTTCTAAGCTTGTCAGCATAGTTGTTGCTCTTCAGCAGGGAATCAACGTGTACTAAACACACAGAATAAACAAATAAGTTTTGGAAGTCAAACAAATATGCTTTAAAAGAAAGCATATTCTAGAAAAATCTTCAGTCTCTCAAAAATAATTTTAGACCATGTGCCCTTTATTTCTGCTTTGCATTACCTTGAGTTGTGTTTGGAGGGAAAGAAAGTGAATTCTGATAGACTAACTCTACTATTTAAAAGTCTAATTAATTTAAAATACTTTAAACACTTTTTTAAGCAAAATGCCTAACTGCTAAAGCCTTTACTTCATTCCAGAAGTAATGTGTATTTCTTTGTACAGCTGAATCTAGGTGTAACTTTTTAATGACTTTTTCATATGCAGAAACCAAGATTTTGAAGTTTTAGTTAAAATATTCTGTAGATGACATTCCCAATTGCAAAATGCTTACACAAAAGTGTATTCCAAGATTTTAAAAGCTTAATTGTACCTTACCCTACATACTTATAATGATTAACATAGAGCACTTAGCCAACTTTATAGTTTTTGATTTCTCAAAAAATAAAACCATTTTTAGACGTTTAGGTTTGATACGGTTGCATCATTTTCATCTCATACAGCAGCTCCAGTGATTCTTTTCCATATACTTGAGATTGGGTATTTTTAGCCTCTGTACAAACTGTTTTAATTCTCTGTCTAGAATTTTGACAATTCCAATTATTAAATTTATTGAAGTATCCTTGAAAGCTGAAGAAGTGGGCATTCAAATTCCCTATTTTTTAGTGTTTGCTTAGTAAAAGTCACTACAATTTTACCAACCCAAACTGGTGAATGATGTTAGTGAATGGGATTTCTTTTTCCAGCCTAGGAGAGTGATCAGAAGTTTTCATTGCATTTCACAGTATAAATAAACTGCAAAGTTTATCCCTGTACCATGAATATGTTTTTTTGAATAGTACTTTGTCTTGAAGTATACAGTATGGTACGATAAGTAGTTCTGTGTGCATTTTTAAGGTGGTAAGATTTGAGTAGCCTAACTATTGTGTAGTTTAAGTTAACAAGTTTCAGATTTTTGAACTGTATGTTCATTCTATTGCACCTTCCCTAAAGGGACACTGTCTGGTAGTTCAAGGCAGTTTAAGCCTCATGTAGGCTGATTAACCAGGGAAAAAAACACACACACACACACACATACACACACACATACACATATAGGTAGGTGTGTATATAGTGGTTTTTAAAATAGGATTTCATCCAGGTTTTTACAGCACTGTTGCTAGCTATTGTCTCTCAGATAAAGCCATCAGGTAGGAGAAAAGGCTGCATCTCAAGGGGCTAAAATATATCCTGTCTTTAAAGAAAGGACTTGAGCAGGACCTAGAACAGTTCCCACCTCTTACCAAAGCAGTAGCAATATTTTTCTGAATTTTTCATTACCAGGAAACTGATCCCACTTTGTCTTTTCCCTCATGGGAGCACTACTACAGCACTAACTTCAATTGGTACAGTTGAGGGAGAAAGGGCATTTATTATCCATAGCCTGCTTCTTCTATTGGCAAGAATGCAGTTTATATAAACTAATTTCTTAATACTTTTGTATAAGAAAGCAGGCTCTTGATTTGTTGACCCTGTGTGTAATACAGTAAGGCATTTCAGCATGCTATGACTTACCAGTAATTCTGTCTGAATATTTGGCCACGACTTGAAAAGGGTGGGCATCGAGGGAGAAGAGTAAATTCCTTATGGATTATTAATGATACATGTAAAGAAATTTCTTTGAAAGAATATTTTTAAACTGATTCGTGGTCTCTCTGTTTTTTTTTTCCTTTATGGTCAGTTTGGTTTTTTGACTTTCCATTGTGTGTTGCACAGAAATAACATAAAGGGTCCCTATATCCCAGGAAACCATCTCTTGTGAGGCATACTTTGTTTTCAGTGTCCATTTCCATGACATCCTAGCTTGTGGTGCCTGAATAATACTGTGTTGGCACTTTTGTTCCTGTGGCCTGATGTTGCAAGGAGAGGGCAATTGTACTATTTGTTAAATATAGCAAGGAACAAATGAAAAAAAAAGGCTGGGTTATTACTGTGTTACTGCACTGCTGTGGGCCCATAGGGAGGTAAGAGGAATGAAGCCTCTTTCTCCCTAAGGGGACTGACTCAGCTTTATTTAAAAAAAGTTGCTGCATTGACACTCTGGTGTGAGAATGTGATTGAGGACTCGGAGGGAGTGGCTCTGCCATGCCATTGTCACACTTGGGAATCACTCCAGGGTGTGTCAGGGAGCAGGCTGCTGCACAGACTGAAGGAACCTGCTCTTCCATGCAGCCAAACGGGGATCACCAGAGGAGCTGCTGTTCCTTCCATCCCAGCTCATTCCCCAGCCTGCTGCTGAGCCATTCCAGCTGCAGCCTGTGCCTTAGGACAGGCTGTGAAGTCCCCTAAGCCACAGGGACTTTCTTGTAGGGTTCTTCCACGAGTATAACTAAAGCAGTGGTGTGAGTAGTTGATCTGCTGATGCTTGAAGCTTTCTGCACTGGAGGAGTTAGCCAAATGTTCTGCTGTGATTTCCTGAGTACATCCCCTTTTATCCTGGAATAAGTGTTTACGTAGTTCTGGGAGGTTTAGCCCTGTAAAAAGCTCTTGCTTATTTAATGGCATTATTTAATAACGTTTTTCACTGCTCACGTTTTGCTGCTTTTAATCTGCTGCAGGTGCACACTCTTCATGTTGATCTGGTCATTTTTGTTCGTTTTCTGTGTATGTGTGGAAAAAAAGCAGCTTTGGTTGTCTGTTCTGTTCTTGTGCTGTCAGGATAAGGCTGGGGTGAGCGTGGAGATTCCCCTGAGCTAACAGCAGCCATTCCTACCAAAAGGTCATGTGAACACCAGATATGTGTGTGTGTGTAAGGTGGAATTTTTGGGGATATCTACTAGTGATAGCGCAATGATAATTTTGAAAAAGAAGAAATTGATGACATTTATTACCGAGCTCTCTCTCTACATATATATATATACAAAATGCATATATATATACACATGCACTTATTAATAGGCCATATTTTGGTCCTAAATTACTTGACAGTGTCCCTTTTAGCATGAATCTTTTGATATGTTTTGCCATTAATATAACAGACAATGAAGGAATCAGCTTGTAATGGTATACTAATAGGCATTTACATTTTCTTCATTTGATTTGAGAATGAATTAATCATAAATGATGAGTTTTGGGGAGAAGGATTAACCATGTGTATTACTGTATGTTGGTTTACGAATAACAACATAAACAATTGAAATTGGATGATAAAAGAACTATGTTTATGATCTTGTGTCTCCTAGTGTTGTCTTTAGGAAAATTGTATTTCAAGAGAAAAAATAGGACAAGAAATTATTCATGTGAAATAACACTTGTATTATTTTTATATTGTACTTGTTGGTTTTTTTGGATGATGGGAGCTTTTCATTGTTAATTGAGAAGTACAGTAAAATCTTGCTAATTCGCTGACCTCTAAACAGAGCATCTGACAGGTTTCTACATCCCTCATGGTCCTTTCCCACCTCTCTGCAATGGTCTAAAAAGTACTGTAGCAAAGTCTCACACAGTAATACTGTACTACTTCACCCAAGTATACTACAGCATCTCTATTAGTATACTAGGAGGTAGAAGGAGTATCGAAAACTAAATTGCAGTGGTCAAAATAAATTAACAAAGTACTTTTTGTGATGTGATATCCTTGCTTTTGTTGCCTGCTTCTTCACTGTTTTCAAAATTGTAATTTGTAAAGGGTTTCTAAGGCATTGCTGCAAATTATTGGGGTTCTGCTGTAACTTTTGGAGTTTATTCTGAAGTATTCGTGTTCTCCTATGGAAACTCTCCACCTGAACAGATACATTGTATTCCATGCTTGATCAGGATATTTTTATAGAATTTGTATCATATCTAGTAACTATTTGAAATGAACCAGAATATTTGGATGAATTAACTCTGAATTTTGCAGCATTGGATTACATTATGTATGTATATTTGCTAACTAAATTTTCTTGGCTTTGAGAGCTTTGGTTTTTATTCTTTGTTTGCTTGTTTTAATACCATTACAAATTGCAGGGAAAATCCTAATGCTCCTGGGAATCCATTTGGAAATGTTAACAGGCAGAAATAGTTTTGTGCAGTCGGTACCAGTACACGTGTGAACACTTCAAATTACATGATTGGTACTGAAGTAATGAATAATTTTACAGTTTCCTAGAATTAAATGTCTTACTAAAATGAAGCCTTGTAACTTTGAAAGTTCATTGGACTTAGGGTAATGCATGTTTATGTTAGGCATGTAATGCATTTAGCTGAAACTCACTTTGCAAAGGACAAGCACTAAGAAAGTATTACTGCTAATGAAAAGACATGTCTTTAATTTGAAATTTTAACTTCTGTTCAAGTTCAATTTGCTTTGTGTCAGGGGAATAAATTTATAGTTGCTTTTGCTCTACTCAACATACAAAACCTTCTGTTTCCTTTTTAAAATGACATCTTTTGGTAGGAAACACAAACTGAGGCAAGCAAACATTTCTAAGAGTTGTTTCTTGCTTTCCTTAATCCAATGGATGGAAAGGTAATATTGTGTAAACAACATTATTTTATTTTTTTATGCAATATCATGCTGTAAATATGATTTATCAAATAAGGATGTACCTATGATTGAATCTTTGATTCTGCACAGCTAGAGTTTATATATAAATATAAATGTGTCTTGACAATCAAGGACTTATGTCAGTCTTCCTTTATGACGTTTCTTATTGTTATGCATTCCATTTGTTTGACTTGAGTATTTGTATTGTCTGTAAAGTATGTAATGTTTTTATAGCTTGTTTAAAAACAAACAGAAAAGCCTGTAAATATGAACTTATCGCAGTACTGCTCTGTTAGAAGGCATATGATGATGTACTGTTTGTAAGCAATAATACATGACAGTGCTAACTTGACAAGTAGCATAAGGATAAGTTCCAAAAATACCTTTGGGAGTTAATAGCCTTGTTTGAGTTAATGAATATTCTTAATCATTTTTTTATAAATAAATTCAGATGTCCTCCTGCTGGAATATAAACCATTGTTTACAGAGCACAATTTCAGTCACAGAGAGGACAGTCTTTAGACCTATGGCTTCATCCACTTTGAGTGAGAAATGAATGGCTTGGCTGCACTTCTGCGAGACGAGGAAGACTGCTGAGGTTGAATAGCTGTGTCTCTAAAGGATCAGAGATACTATTCTGCTTCTGTGTTGATTCCTGCCAGTTCCTCTGCTTAAAATTGGAGTCTTTAAGTCCTGATGTTGAACTGATGAGACTTGGGCCACCCATAGAAAGGAATAGTTCTCTTCTTATTTCATATGCAGATAAACAGTGAACTTTTGAGTCACCTCTTCCTTTGAGTTGCATATTTTTCAAATTATGAGCTATGAGATGATGAGATGGGTTTATTCTGATAAACTAGATGTCAAACTTATAGTTTGAATTGAATAGGTATTAGACTGTACAGAGCAGCATATCAATTTGAACAGTCATCACTGCTTTAGAACCTCCCCCCCCAATTTATAAATGTATATGACCTACATTTTATAGAAAAAGAAATGTTTTTAAATGCTAGTCATTTATATAATATGTGCTTTGAAGGATTTGCTAGTCCACTTCTGTCACTTTTAGTACACTGGTATCTTTTATATGTAATGTATGCTTTTTATTATTATAATTATTATAATTATTATTATTGTAGACATTTCAGTAGGAGGAATTTTGCAACAGTACGAGGGGTTGAAATTTTCATTGTCAGAAATGAATTATACTGGACTTTGTCTGTGTAGTCTTGTCTTTCTTTAAATACTGTCTGGAAGGGAACTTGGTATTCAATAAAGCAAGTGACTTCCTTTTATTTTGAAGGCATACTATATAGTGCTGAATTGGATCTGAAAATGTAATGGATTGGAAGACAGAGAAATTAGTACAAAATCTAGTGTACAGAAAAAATTGTCTTATGAAAAACCTGATGATATATATAGTGAAACACTGTTACAGTGAATTTCTGATATAGTGCTATTTTCCTGGAGTCCATATGCCTTCTTTGTATTTCAGTTAATAAAAAATGATAATTTGTATAGATAAATTTAGGATAATAGGTTTATTTCAATCATTATACAGTATTTCTTTATCCTACATCTATTCCGTCCCATTAGTATCAGACAAAAGGCCTGAATTCCATCAGTTGGAGTATGTATATATAGGTGAGAGATGGTTTTATAGGAACCTGGAAAGTATGAATTTGCATATTCCTTATGTTTCTGACAGATATCAGTATGTGAGTCTTTCATTATTCCTGTGAAATGAGGAGTTTCCTGATACCAAGAAGAGACTGAGCGTGTGTGTGTGTGTGTGTGTGTGTGTGTGTGTGTAGGTCCATGGAAGATGTTTGGGTCTTAAGGCCAAAATGATTAAAGTATAAAAGGATTTAATGTAGCTCAACACATGACTTACATTTAATATGTAAAAAGAAACATTTAAATTTCATAACTCGCAAAAAGACAAAAATAGTTTTGCAGGGAACAAAACTATTTGGATAGCAGGCTTGACCAAATGAATTTTTTTTTTGGTTAAACTTGATATATTTTAAATGATTCTATTTCTGCCTTTATTTCTGCCCTCAAAGCAACTTAAAATATTTTGGGAGTTACTCTTCCTGTTCATTTGACTGTGAGTGTAATTTATATCATGGTTTACAAAATGTGGCATGAAGGATTGGATTGTTTTATCTGTATAATACAATGAAAGTTTGCTTTTTTTTACATAATCATGGTGAATGGTATTGTATTCTTAGACTGATTTATTCATTAAGTGACTTAATGAGTTTCATCACTTTTGACGTTATTGTTTTCTTATGGTTAACTTAGTCTTTTTGGGTTTATAATACCCTTCTATGTATTGTGATACTAAGGGAAGTTATGTTTTTGCTTTATTTTTAATTAAACTAATAGTTTGATAATTTATATTTGCAAATGATGCATTTTAAATGTGGTCACTTGCTGTTTGAAAAATAAAAATATAGAATACTGTTTTATGAATAGACTTAGCAGTATTTTTCATGTTAGATAATTTCAAACAAAATCTGCTTTCTTAATGAGACAGATGAAGGCATGTAAAGATACATATTGTTGTGCAAGAACTGAAGTGGATACTTTTCAACAATTAAATGAAATATTTAAGTATTTGATTTGAAACACACAGAACTTATTTGGGTTTTCTTCTCCTTTGGATCTCATTGCCTCCTTTGATGATAGAAAACAGAATATCTGACCTTAACTTCAATCCTGGTTGTCTGAGAAGCTTGCACTGAAACCACTTTAATAGAAATACCTAGTGCTAGACCAGCTTTCCTTTTGTGGTTTTTGTTTGCGCTGGAGTGAGTTTGCTCAGTGCCAGCAGCTGCTCACGTACATGAGAATCAGGACTTTGTTTTAATGTCAGTTGTAAGAAGGGTGAACTCAATTACTCAAGATTTCAAGTCTGGTGGATAACAGTGTGCCATGTGTGCACTACAGCATTTTGTAGCACGTGTAGTGTATTTGTTGCATAGATTTTTCCATTGTTAAAGCAAATATTTTCTAAAAATATTGAGGATTGCAGCATTTATGCAAAACCATAAAGATGCCCTGTAGCATTAATTACTGGTAATTCCGCTTTCTCCTCTTTATTTGTTTGTGTGTATCAGGCATGAATGTTTCCCTGAATCTTTTGGTAGGGTCCTTTTTGGTAAATACTTGATTTTTGTGGAATGCTTGGCTGTGTTGATTTTACTTCATGTTAAAAAACAAGTTTTATGTAAGAAGGTATTAAAAGTGGCACAGTAGCTTTTAAAGGGAAAAGAACTGCAGCGAAGCAGTGTGTGAAGATGGAGCTGTGATCAGATGAGCGCGGCAGGAAGAGCTGGTGGCTCTGGGATGTCACCAGCCCCTCACCTGGCAGGGCCACTGCCGGGGCATCCACTGGCCACCTCGGGAACCTCCTCTGGCAGCAGTGGCTGCGTGAGAGGAGCTTCTCGTCTGGCCTCAGCTGCGCCCTGCTTGGAGGCTGGCTCAGCTGGCTGGATTTGGCCGTGGCAGAGAAGGGCACTCAGGTTTGCTCTCGTGCCTTACCCAGGGCCAGCAGCCCTGGCAGCGGTGGCCGCGCACAGCCCAGGCTGTCGCTGACTGCAGCAGCACAGACGGAAAGTGGCTGTAGGAAATGCCCCTGCTCGGTCCCTCTGAGCCATGGGAGGCACTGCTGTCCCTGAGTGCCTTTGTGTACCCCTGGAGCAGGGTGTGAACGCAGCTCCAGCACTGCCTAGGACTTGGTTTCAGTCTTACTCCAGTGTGCAAGTTACAGTATTGCCTTTTTAAAATACCTTATAAACTTCATGTGATATGTTAGCATCCAGCCAGCATAATAACTGCTTTTAATGGTCTCATGTTTGATGATTTTGTGTTGTGGGTGCAGTCTGACTCTGCAGTGTTGCTGATGGTGTAGGGTCCTTGTACTCAGCCACTCTGGTTGTCTTTATTTTCGCTTACATTAGTTATACTGATTTTCATTTGTTTTAATTATGTGGTGGAAATAGGAAATCAAAACTGATCACATCTGCCTATTGACTTTTATGATTAATACTGACAAAGAGTAAAGTGATACTGAAAAGATACTTTTCAACATTTTGATATTGAAAAGAATTATCGAACCTATATTTTGTGTTGAGTGAGAAAAATAGTCCATTTAAATTAGCTTGCTTTTAGTTTTTGCTAGGAGAAGGAAGCATTTTTCTATTAAAATAATTGGTTATTTGTTTATTTAGAGGCATTAAAATATCTCTTTGCAATTAATATTTTTCTTGCAGTGCACAGGGTAAACTATTTTGTGGCTTCAGGATAGACAGCAGTTTATAAAATTTGGAGATTTGGAGGTGTGTTGTCTTAGGGAGGTCATCTCAGAAAGTATCCTGTGTGTTGATTATCTCCTCCATTACACTTGCCAAATCCACAGAAGATAGTCTTCCATAGAATATTGTTTGCTTTTCTGTCTGCTTTAGTTGTCAAGACATGCAGTTTAATGAAGAGAGCTGTTCACTGGAACAGGGTTTAAAAAGGAGCCCATTTGTGCTGCCCTTTCAAAGCCAACAGCCCTGCCCTGGTTGCTCAGGTAAGTTGCCTCCTCTGCAGTGCTCTTCCCTTTCACACCAGGGCTGGTCTTGAGGTTCCTGACATCCCTGCTGCACCATCTGCTTTGAATGCATACATGTACAAGGCACTGGCAGAGATGAAACGGGATGATTTGGTGAGGTTCCATTTTAAAATGTGTGTGCAGGTCTGTTACAGTCCAGCCAGTCTACGTCACTTCTGTCCGTGTCAGCAGCCGTGCACGTCATGCAGAATCATGGTTCCAGTTCCTACCTCTGTTATTTAAACTCGCTTCTGGACGTTTGCTGGGTGTACAAGTCCCTGTTGTTCTTCCCACTCGGAGTCCATCTCCCTGGGCAGCCCTGCCGGTCTTCCACAGGACAGCCAAGACACGTTGGTGTGTGATTGCTGTTCGTGTGATTTCATTGGGCCCGTGGCTGTGTCTTCCAGGCCTCTTGTCTAGAAATGTGGTGCCTGGTCCCAGACCAGGCTTGGTGCTGACATCTTTTTAGATAGATCAGTGCCTTGGCAGTAGCT
The DNA here is from genome assembly GCF_015832195.1 of Motacilla alba alba. Taxonomy (NCBI): domain Eukaryota; kingdom Metazoa; phylum Chordata; class Aves; order Passeriformes; family Motacillidae; genus Motacilla; species Motacilla alba. The sequence goes on from NC_052022.1 coordinate 9,492,148, forward strand.
TGTATGTAGCTGCCTTCATTTAGAGGAGGTGATACCTTCTCAGCAGCTATGGAAATACAAGTAGTACCACTGAATACGTTAATTTTCAGTTTATTCGCATAAAATCTTTGTTTTCATTGTCAGATGTGATCGTTAGTGCCGTTTCACAAAGGCAGAAGTAACAGCTTTTGTTAGATCAAAAGCACTAGCCTGGCCCAATTGAAACCAAAAGGTTCCATTACTTTAGGTGTGTAAATTATAAAAAAAATACTTTTCTGCTGTATAATGAATAATGACTGTTCAAAATGTGTAAGTATTATACTCTGAAAGCTCTTCAGGAGCAGCACATCCTTTATCATTCTTGTCACAGGATAAACTGAGCCATGAGAGAGGATAAAGCAACGACTGTGAGTGCTGGGAATGTTCAGCGTAATTGCGAGGTAATCTCAACCATGCAGTGACATGCAACAGCAAAATAGAGGATGACATCAGAAGCTGAAAGGATGACTTGTTTGTCTTTTCTCAAGTCCTGTGTTTTCTTCCATTAGTCTTTGCCAGTTCCTGAAATCATCTTTGTTAAAGAGCTAATGTAGACAGAACAGCCTAAGAAAGATACAGCTCAGAAAGACATAAGCAAGTGCAAGGGCACCAGTGGGACAAAGTGATCTTTTCCTGCAAACCAGGACTCTGAAAGGGGGCTTTTCTTTAGGACTAGCTCTGTTCCCTTAGAGGAAGTGAACAGGATGATTGATAAAACTCCTAGTCAAACACTAGCTAGAGTGATGGATGTTGCAGCTACTTGAAAATGAGCCATAAGGACAGTGTGAGTCCCCACAGCAGGTGTGGAAATGTACTTTGGCAGTACTCTCACAGAGTTGTTGCCTGAAAATCCATTTGAAGGAATTGAAACAATGTTGTTTATAGTGATGCTCAGGTATTATGTTGATAACCGCTATTACACACACTGAATACCACCAGGTAAAAATCCATTTTAAAGGCAAAGTATTTTACAATTTGCAGCTGTGAGTGAACTTGAAAAAGATTGTCTCTTCATTTATTCTGAGAACATTCTCTATGTGACCTGTTTTATGGTCAGTCTAGGGTTGATAGGTCATTAAGTGATGGGGTTAGCTAAACTGAGTAGTTATTCACAGTTTGTGCTCTGTGTGTACATGGAAATTGCACATTGTGTTTTAAGATGTGTATGTTTGGCAGCTGAAGAAGATGATGATGAGGTAGGTGACAATTAATATTCATCCTATTAAGGATCAATCCTTTCCACATTTCACAGGATGGCTCAGACTTGCGGATGTTTCAAATTCTCTTCTCTTGCTGACTGACCTCTGTGCTGCTGCTTTCTTTCCCTCTTTCTGGAGGCCATGTTTGTATCTTTGACACCTCTATTGTTCCCGTACCTGTTCTGTCCCACATAACCTTTTGTCACCCTCTTCACACTCTCTTAAACCCATTTCCAGACTCCATTCCCTGGAGCAATTTCCATTCAGTGACACCACATGGACCATCAAAAGTCTTCTCAAATCATGGTTCAGGATGTGCAGTGTGTAGGTCTGCCAGGCTTTGGATGGCTCCATCTGCCCCAGGACCTGTGTAACTTGAGGGAGAGGATTCTAGCAGGTCTGTGGAATTCAGTGTCCTTTGCTAGCCCTGAAAGCACTCGAGATTTGGACTTTGAGAAAACAATTTTAACTCTTAGTTTCAGTTTTCTCCCCATTTATTCCCTGTAGAGCTAAGGTACTCAGCTTAGTGAGAGAGAATTTTAATTAGGGCTTTTAGAAAACTTTCTCAATTTGTGATAGTTTTCTTGGAAGGCCCTAAAGTGGTGTGGAGTAAGACTTACATGAAGACACTGGTTTGAAATGCACACAGCCCTGCTGAAGGAGGTCTCCTGCTCTTGGAAGAATTCTCTTGACAAGCAGGAGAATGTTGAAAATTGCCATGACTAAAATAGGACCAGACAGAGATTAATGCTGAACATTCCTGAAAGTGCTTCTTAGGAGAGCTTGGTGATTTTAATGTGTCAGTCCTTAAAAAAAAACAAACACCTTTCACTGGTTTTCTCCTGTGGTTCTTTCCAGTGCAGAGGCAGCATTTCCCAAAGGAGTGTTCAGCAGTGGCAAGTGGCAGTAGCAGCTGGCCCAAGAAACTTCTTTAGCACTTGCCAGGTGTGCCCATGTGTGTGGGGAGGGCACAGAAGTGCCTGTGGGCAGGCTACAGGGCTGGTCCTCAGGGAAGGAGGTGCTGCAACAAATTCAAGATACTTATTTCGGATTTTTCACTGGCCCTCATGATGGGAGAAGCTGGCTGAACCTGTTCCCTGTTAGTTGTGGAGTGTAAAAAGAAGGGAGTGGAGGAGAGCTTCCAAATATTCCAGGAATGGGATATCCGGGGAGCTATCTATAGAACTGGGATTGTTCCTCTTGCTAAAGGTGCTTAGGGGTGACTTAATTGCAGCCTTCCAGCCCCTGAAGGAAGCTTAAAGGGAACACTTCAAGAGCATGTATTGACAGGACAAAGGGGAATGGCTTCAAACGAGAAGAGGAAGGTTTAGGTTAGATAATGGGAAGAAATTATTTACTGTGAGGGTGGTGAGGCACTGGGACAGGTTGTCCAGAGAAGCTGTGTGGATGCCCCATCCCTGGAAGTTCAAGGTCAGGTTGGACAGGGCTTTGAGCAACCTGGTGAAAAGTGTCTGCCCAAAGCAGGGCAGTTGGAATCAGGTGATCTTTAAGGTCCCTTTGAACCCCAGACATTCTGTGGTTTCCTCAGGCTTCATCCTCCTTTGAGAAGTCATCTGTCTTTTCTGAACTCTTGCTTTCCTTTTCTGCCACTCACAGAAATTTGTGGTTTTATTCAAGAGCAGAGGCTTGTTCACACTTTGGCTCTGCAGGAAAATCAAAACAGGTTCACTGGATTACATGAATGTCTTGTATGGATCCTTTTTGAAAATTAAAATGGCCCTAACCCGTTTTGGAAGTAAATTAAATCGAAGCTGCTACACGAACTCTTAAGGAAGAGTGGCTGGCTCTAGATATGATCCTCTTTATATTGAGACTATCCAAAATTCCTGCCTTTAATTCAGGTGGAGCTTTGCCTGTGCAAGGTCACAGAATTTCTTGGCAGCCCAGGGCTGGGAAGTTCGACTGGATCCAGCTGCTATTGAAATGTCACTGTGTGGAATCAGAGCCCCCTTTCCCCGTGGCCAGCGTTTCCCCAAGCAGCTGTGAATTTGCTTATTTATTCACTTATTTTGTCAGACTCCTGAGAACTGCAGATCGAGCGCCAATCTGCTCCCAGCCCCTGATGATTTCTGTTCCCCACGCTCGGCGCTGCGGGGTCTCGGCGCTCCGGGAGCCGGCGTGTCCCGGGCACGGCTGGTTCCGGCCCGAGCCGGGCAGACGCTGCCGCTGCCGGTGCTGCGGGGCGGGCGCGGTGCCCGGGCAGACGTGGCAGCGCCCGGGGCCGCCCCGGCGGGAGGCGGCGCCGCGGGAGCCGGCGGGAAGGAGGGAAGGAGGGAGGGCCCGGGAGCCGCCAGGTGAGTGGGGTCGGCACCGCGGGGACACCCCCGAGCCGGGATGGGGGACCGGCCTGAGCCGCGGGGCCCGCCCGGGACCGCGCAGGTGGCGCCGGGCTCGGCTTGGCTTTGCCCGCTGCTCCCTCCGGTGCTGCGGCGGCTCGGACGGGGCGGAGGGAGGAGGGAGGTAATCGGGGGAGAGGAAAGCTAAAAAATAAAAACCATGGTGGGGGCGAAAAAAAAGGTGGAAAAGAGCTCCCCCCCAAAAGGTAAAAGAAAAAAGACTAATAAGGGCGTGGGGAGGAAGTTAAAAAAAGAAAGGTGAAAGAAAACCAGAAAAAAAGGAAATAGAAGAGGGAAAAAAAGAGGCAAAAACAGCGAAACAAAAAGAAAAAAAGGGAAAAAAATGGAAAATTTGAGGAAAAAAGAGAATTTAAAAAGGATAAAACAAACAGAGGTAAGAGGGAGCGGGTAGGTCGGAGCGCTGCCCGGGCAGGGTGTGGCGGTGGCCGCAGCCCCCAGGTGCTGGCAACGCCGTGGCCTCTGCCAAACCCAAGCTCTCCGGCCACACCGGAAAGCTGAAGTTGCTGGGGAGAGTCCGGGCTTGTTTCCCACGTCTGGTTTTCCGCAGCCTTCGTTGCTCTACGGAGATACGTGAAAACAGAACGAGCTCGGTAATTGTGCTGGCCGGTGCAGTAAATGAGTAACTGGGAGCAGCCAAGCGCTGCTCCGCGTGGCGTTACCTTTGCTGCGCTGATGGCCGCTTCATTTCCCTTCAATTCCGCTTTCCTAAAAAACTCCTAAATTAGGTGTTTTTAAGAACTTGACCCGGAGAGGAGTTGAAGGGATTGATTAAAACTACAATGCTGTTGGCTGCTGTGTCCCTTGGGAGGAGAGGCTTTAGGAGCACCTCCTCTGGCGAGGACGGAGGCTTCGGAGGTCGTGGGACCACACGCAGTTGTGCTTGGGAAGGCGTTAACCTTTCCTCTTCGGAATCAGCCAGCTGTTGAGTAGCTCAGAGCAGCGACGCTTAGCTCAGAAGCAGCTTTAATGTGATGATTAATAAAATAGTGCTTTGAAAGGATATGGAGGGCACAGAAATTTAATCTATAGGAATCTGGTTTTGCAATTAAATATAGAAGTGTTGCAGGAAAAGGAGATGAGCCTTTGTAATGTTTCTGCGAGGTTTGCTAATGCTCTTCTGCTCTCTTGAGTGCTAAATGGTATGGAAAGATTAAAACAGACGTTCGTCTTTAATTTATAGACTGGCTAGTGTATTTGGCAGAAACCTTAGGAAAAATAACAGCAATTTACTTTCAAGTTAGAGGCTCACTTATATTAGGGAAAATAGTTTCTGTTTAGTTTATTTATCCCGCTGGTGTGTTTAGCAGAAAAAGAGTTGGTGACCTAGATACAAAATAGCACCCAAAAATATCCCAGTGCTGATAGAGTGCTGCGTGGGGCAGGAGGAGGGCACCTGCCCCAAGGACTTTCCACTCACAGACCCTAAATTGCAGAAATACTTGCATGTTCATGGATTGGGATGTGGCTGTGAGTGCATTTGTCCAGCTCCCCCTCCTGTGCTTTACACCCCCTCCTGTGTTTGCTTTGGCTACCTCGTAGCGACCAATGGATCCAGGAGTCGTGGTGGGATGTAAATGATTACTGAACTGGGTAATAAGATTTTTGGGCAGTTGGAAATGCCACAGAGGAGCAGTGGTGCAGAGGCAATTTCCTGGGTTTGTGGAGGAGGAAGATCTCAACACCAAGGTGAGCAGTAGCTGGCAGAAAGGACCCTAGAGCACAGGGCAGGAGAGGGGTTTTAAAGCAAAGAAAAAGGAAGGAAATGGTGAGATAAGGGGATTTAAATGTCTAGGCAGGTAGCATTTCTTGCTAGGTGTGCTTCAGGTCGAAAATCCATGTGTGCAGCCCTTCTTTTAGTGTTTTGCAAGTTTCAGGTGGGTAATATCCATGTAATGTCACACACCAGACACACTGAGAGAGTCACTTCCACCCTGAGCTGCTGTAAGGGCTTGGAGCTGTCTCCTTCTGCCTCCCTTGGTGGAGTGGTTTAGGAGAGCCCGGGGCTGCAGAGCTGCAGCCTCCCCTTTCTCCACATCTAGATGGGACTGCTGGGGCAGACTGGAGTTTGGATGACCCCAGTGAATGCTTTACTGAGTGAAAGTAAAGGAAGGACTGCACTGGGGATTCTTAGGAGAATATGGCTATTCAATTGTAATCTTGTTTCACGTTGTGTATTTTCTTCCATTTTTTATTACTGTGGCTATTTGAAAAAAAAAAACATGAGCTTTGTTTCTTTCGAGTTCATCTGCTCCTGCTGCTTTTGCCCTGCTTGAAGCTCCACTCTCCCTGTAACAGCAACCATTTGTGATATTGTGAAGGGTTATTTGCTTCAAGAAATGTGGGGGCAGCAGCAGGGCATCCGTGAACTCTCACGGCTTTGGTGCTGCTTAACTGGCCATGTGGGCAGGGCAAAGAAAAACCTGCCGTGCTGCCCATTGTACCCCAGCTGCAGGAGACCTTCTGCAACTGAAACACTGCGGCGGAGCAGCATCTGCTTTGGTTATTTAATACTGGGTATTTCAAAGTAGAGTAATAAGGGCAGGATGGTGAAAGACATTCAGACCCTGGTGCAGAAATCCTGAGTGACACAAAGTAGTTTCTGTATGTCCCTGTGGAATAAGCAAAGCACATTTCTGTTGGATTTCTGCCCTTAATTAATTTGGTCTTTTTGGATTAATTTGGTCTCTGGTCTCAGGTAAGGTGCCCAGCCATTGGTACAAGCCCTGTGTGATCATGGTTGGTTGTTTAAGCATGTGGGTTCAGCTGGCCAGCAAATTACCTGCCCCAGGAGAGCCAATGATCCAGACAAGCTGCCCTGTCCACATTTGTGGAACAAGTCTTGCTCCTCTCTGACTGCAGCCCTCTTTGTCTTACCTAGGCATGGTGCACTACACTGAGAAATAGCCAGAAGGGCTCTCTTGACACCTGGTGTGGGAGACTGTGGGTAACTGAATGCACTGGCAGGACCTTGGTCTGCAAAAGGTACAGCTGAAGCAGACGTGGTCAAGGCTGTGAAGTGATGAGTGGTGCTGGGAAGTGAATAATCCATGTGTCCTATGTCACTGGAGCACAGGAGCATGCAATGATATTACCAGGCACCAGATTTAAAACCAAGGAGAGGAAATGCATTTTGCAGACAACACTGTGGAGCCAGTGCTACAGGATGCTGGGCTTAGGTTTGGAAAAGGCTACCAAGGGCTGTTAAATGTGTGGCTGATGGTGGAGCCTGTGCTGGGGGAGCCTTGCTCTTTGCTTGCTGTGGTGTCCCTCTGGTTCAGCATTTCTACAAGCCGCTGTTGACTGTGTGGACAAGGCGTTGTGCTTTGGCACAAACTAAGAAAGCAGCAGTCTTGTCTTTCATCTTTCCTGCTTTCACAGTAAGGCTGGAATAAAACCATGAATCTTCTGCAACGGAGGAGCCAGCCCTGCAGGAATTGGACCGAGCTGAGCTTCCACTCAGAGGAGCTTGGGCCGTGGTTGTGCTAGAGCTGTGCTTTGGGCAGGCGGAGGCGGCGCCGAGGAGACGATGTTCAGCCGCAATGGTGCCCGGAGTGAGGGATATGTCCAAGAGCTCTTCCATGAGGAAGCACAGCAGGTATGTCACAGAGCCATCTCCTTTCCTAAATTTCTATCTCCATGGCCTCTGCCCTCCTGGTCACCTCTGTGCAAGGGAACAGGAGTGAAGTAACAGATCTGCCCTTCATTTTGCTGCGTATATCTGAGGTGTATGACTTAGAAAGGGGAAGAAGAGACTCAACTTCCAGAAGGCAAGAGGAAGGAGTTGCCATAGGAAAACTACAGTTTCCCTGGAGTTTCTGATCTTGGTTCCAGCAGCTCTGGAAAATCACCATGCCCCAAGGCCCAGAGCCCCATGTCTCCTGTTGGAAGCAAAGGGTCCTGCTCAGATATGACTGTGATGGGAAAACCATCTTAACCTATTCTGTTGGTCCCAGCTGGTCCAGCCTGGTTTGCCATATCCTCTAAGGGAGTTCTCCCAGGCACTGAGAATCTTGCTTGCCTTGGTGGAGTGTTTGGAAGGGACAGGAGGAGAAGCACAGTGCGTAGCTGCAGGCCCTGTGAAGGACCCTTGAATGGTTTTTGGTTGATGCATGGGGGTTAATTCACTGGGGCTCAGTGGGGCTCTGATGCTGCTTATCCTACAAGAATATAAACAGGGTATTGTAGGGAGCTGCCTCTTTCAGGGCCCAGGTGTGCCAACAGCCTGACAGCCCTTCATCTTAGGGACAACTTGCAGCAAAGGAGTGTCTCAGCAGCTGTTGGTGGCCATCCCCCTGTTGGTGGCTGGCTGTGGCACCACTTGCGCAGCCTGCCCATAAAACATGAGAGGTAAACCCCAGGCTTTGCTTTTCCCTAGGTATCTCAAACACAGACCAAGCCCTGGTGGAAGATCCAGCTGTTTGTATGGGAGCCAGTGCTTTTTGGAACGTGGGATGGGGTCTTCACCTCCTGCATGATCAACATTTTTGGAGTGGTTCTTTTCCTGAGGACGGGATGGCTTGTGGTGAGCAAGTGCTGTCTTGGTTGAATGTTTGAATAGACATTTTCCTCCGCCCTCCCTTGCCTTGTATCTCCATCAGCACCCAAGTGTTTTGGATTCTGTGCTCTTTGTTATAGGTGTTGCTCATGCCCTCTGGTATTTTATAGCTTTTCAAAAAATTCCACTAAAATGTGCAGCTGAGGTGGTCTTTGTGAGTGGTTTCCTATCTTAGCTTTCAGAAAGAGAAAGGAAAACACAACAACCAACCTTGACAGTGAACAGGGACACCCTTGCGTCGTATTGTTGAGGAGAAATTAACACTTTTACAGCCACTCATCCATCCTCCCAACACTACTGAAGGAGGTCTCTTCCAAACATGCCAGTGTTGGAGTTCCTGACTTTTTGAATGGGAAATCCTCAGTCAGGTGAAACTGTCATTGCTATCAAAGGATCTTCCACTGCTGGGTCCTTAACAACATCTCTGAGGGTCAGAGCCTGGAATACTGTCCCCTCCCGATGCAAAATACTGTATTATGCCTCAAAATTTCCCCTTAGAAGAAGGAAATCTTCCCTAGAAATGGATGGGATTTGAGCTTCAGGCAGACTTTTTGTCACAGGCATGGTGGGCACCTTCCAAAAGGAGCAGGAAGACACTTGCACTCTGCACTGAAGACTGCTTTGCTGGAGGGGTTGAGGGGAGCTGCAGTTGTTGTGGCAGAGAAGTTGGGATGATTTTTTAGCTTTCTTTGCCTTCTGATTTTATTTCCTCCACATCTCCTTTGAAAGCAAGTTACTTCTGGAGCAAACACAAATATAAACAAAGCCCATAAATGAAAGAAAAACAGAACCAGCTGGAAGCTAGCATGAAAGGGAAGGGAGGAGAAGCCAGGGTTGGCAGAGAGCTCCCCTGGCAGAGGACAGTCATATGTCAAGCTATTCCCAGAGTCAGGCTTTCGTTATAAATTTCCAGAGCTGGAGCTGGGGCTGGTGAAGCTTTGCAGTTCCAGGGGACCTAATCTTGCTGAAATGTTCAGCAGGGATTGCTGCTGCACTAACCCCTTCCAGCATGCATGCATAAATAAGCATCAACGCTTAATGGGGGCTTTTTCTTCCCGCTTTCTCTGCTTGCTATTGCTGCTGTGAGTTCAGCATTCCCCCTCGGTCTTAGTGTTAACCCTTTACTCTGTAGGAACCATTGGATTGCCCATTACCTGCTGCCATAGCCTGGTAGCACCTTTCTGGAAAAGCCCAAGGCTAAGCGAATATTTGCATATGTTTGGCTTTTTTTTTTTAAATTTTTTTTAACTGAAGCATGTAATGTTTATTAACCATTTAACCTGGGGTTAGCAGCTGAAGAAAAAGAACAATTGTCCTTTTAAAGAGAAGCATGGCGTTTGGGTGGGCTGTGGTGCTGACCCAACCACAGCTGTGTTTATAGCAATCCTTGGCTCTGTTCCCCACTGACCAGATAACACCCCTGTCAAAGGCAGCAGGAGGCTGAACCAAAATAGGATTTTATGATGATACCAACATCCTGCATATGTTTCTGGTTTTTTTTCACAAAAAAAAAGAGAATCTAGGATTCCAACCAACCCCAGAGCAGGGAAGCAACGGTGATAAAAACCCCATCACGGCTAGCGTGACCACAGAGATGAGCATTGTGGAGCAAGGTTGGAAAGAGGGGATACAGACATGGCCTGGAATATGAGTGAAAGGAAGGGAAGCCAGATGTTAGCAAAGCACTGGGCACTGGAGGAGCCTTCTGATTGCTGTGCACTGGCCTGAGTGATTTGTCAGCAGGGGAAGGTGGGCTGGAGCACAAGGGAAAACTCCTGACCCTGGAAAATAAATTACAGCCACGTGCAAGAGAGTGGGAAGGTCCTGAGCTCAGAAGAGTTCTTAAATTCCTTTGGAGGTACTAAGCACATTTTGTTTCTGAAAATCTGACCCTAAATGTCAGACTGAACACCCCCAAAGAAAGGGCTTGTGCTGCTGTTTAAGTTTGCCAATGGGGACCTGCAGCTGTGTTTGTTCAGAGACCTCTCTTTGCCACACAGTGGCGAGTGCAGCAGCTCCTCCTGGAGCCCTCCCTCTGCCCCAAGCAGGAAGGGTTGGTTTTTTTTCAGTGGGGCTGAATCCTGTGCAGAAAAGTCTCCCGAGCCCAGGCAGGGTGAGAGCCACCTGCCCCTCTGAGCGCTCCCGGCGCACGCTGCTTTGTGAGTGGAGCCTTATTTATCTTCCACGCTGCGTTGCCTTTGGGGTTTTGTTCTTTGGCATCTCATTGTTTGGAGGGATCAGTGCTTTCAAAGGTAAATGTTCTGAAAAATTAAAATGCAAGCTTGATGCTGTTAATAAATCAGTCGTTGCAAATACCAGGGGTTCTATTTTGGAAGTACCTCTTGTTATGAAAGTGGCTTTTTTTTTTTAAGCATGTCATTCTAAACCATGCAGACAGGCAGTGATCCCCTGACCGTGGTGGCTGAATCATTGTTTGACCTCATTCCTTTTAAACCAGTGGACAAAATCAGTGATTCATGGAGGAGCCCATTGACAGAGCAGAACCTGCTCATGCAAAGGTCTGCCCAGCCCCAGGCTTAAGAACAAGACAGGTTGTCATCAAAGGGGTGCTAATAAAGGCTCTAAATTTGGCAATCAATTACGCTAATTAGACAAGTAGGGGTGTCTGTGTGTGTTTCTTTTAATCTGTAATGACTCCAGATCCATAGATCACTAGTGACTAGAAGTGGGTAGGTTCTCATTCTGTCCCAACAGATTGGTGTGAATTAATCTTTATTTATTTTTATTTTTTTTCATTCCAGGGAAACACTGGCATTGTAATGGGCATGTTTCTGGTGTCCTTTGTCATTCTGGTTGCCCTGGTGACAGTTTTGTCTGGAATTGGGGTGTGTGAGAAGTGCAGCATTGGAAGTGGAGGAGTCTACTCCATGATTTCTACTGTCCTTGGAGGTCAAGTAGGGGGCACCATTGGCCTCCTTTACATTTTTGGCCAGGTAATTAAAAAGTTATTCAAAGAAAATTTGGAAACTTTGCAATGTAGATATTAATCTTGTGCTGTCCTGCTGCAGAAAGTAATGTTTCAAGTAAAGTCTGGGTAATGCAACATGGGAGAGCACCACAGGGAGCACTCAGCCCACGCTGCTCCCCAGGAGCAAGCCTGTGCATGGCAATGTGCTGCCTGGCATGGGTCACCCTGGTGGAGGAGCTGAGTGTCTGGACACGCCATGCAGGACATGTCCTCCCATCCCAAATTACCCCCACTGCCAGGACATGCCCTTGCTGGCGGGAGACTGAAATTAAACGAAGCAGGAGAGGTCAGGGTGGCCAAGCAAAGCTCAGTGAGTGGCTGTGGACTGGCAGGTTGGCCTTGGCATGCTCCACGTACCCTTAGGGATCAGGCAAGCCTTGGCTGCTTCTCTGTGGGAGCCAGCAGAAGCGGAGCTGGGGTGGGAGGAGAGCTGGGCAGGGGTAAAGGCTACAGCTAATTGACTTCTTGTGAGCCAAAAGTCACAGTTCTGGATTTTCTGAATGATCCCAAGGAGCTGATGGGGTGGTGAGGCACAAAAATACACAAGTAGTCTACAAAAAAAATGGAAAATAATCACTTAAACCTGCAGTAACTTAACCCTCTCCCCCCATAAAGATGTTATGAACAGTATAAAATGTGGTGAGCAGAGAAGCATTTTTATGGAGGTTTGTTTTTAACTGACTGGCTTACAGCAATCTCCAAAACCCCTGAACAGCCCCCAAACCAAAAATAATCCCCTCTTCTCCTTTCACTCCAGATTAAAAGCAAGTGTCCATAAAATATGAACTGAACCCAGTTACAAGCCAAGATATGGAAATGGGCCACACATGAGAATCCTTCCTGTCATATTTTCCACTCTTGCTCTCCGAGAGGACCCTGTCTGGGAAAGCAATCATGTTGCAGCCTGTCCTGAGGGTCGTAAAAGCTGGGCTGCAGCAGCCCTGGCCCCTGGCTTGGCATCCCGTGTGCACGGGGGCTGCACAGGGGCTGGGAGCTGGCAGCTCACTTCAAATCGCTTTGCCTGCTCCCAAAAGTTGCTGATGCCTTTCCTTTCTCAGCTGTGCTTTCTGCCCAACGTGCCCTGCACCAGCTGCAGGCTGATCCTCTGCTACGGGATGCTGTAACCTCTGTCATGAGGCAACTGCTGCCCTGCTCTGACTGGGGCAAGTAGGGAGGGACTGGCCACGTGCTGCTGAGGAAGACTCTCAGGGTGTAGCTCCCCTGATCCAGGTGTCTGCCTGTGATGGAAGTGAGTCCTCTAGGATCTCCAAGTTGTGGGTGCCCCAGTCTGAACATCCGCATGCCACCAGCCTTGCTGAAAACCCCACCAACCCTGCAGCTCCTGGGAATGGGCCAGGCTGTCCTGAGCAGCCTCAGTGGAGCAGTGCTGGCTCAGTCCCAGGTGGGGGATCTGCAGTGAGTGAGGGCTCTGCTCTTGCTGTTTTTTGTCCCTTCCAGTCGTGTGGGAACTGCACGTCCCTCAGCTGTGGACAGGGCTGGTGGGGTTGCAGGACCCAAGGTCACACCAGCCATATCAAATGCAGCTGTCTGCCCTGGTTTTCCAGGGATGCCATGCACTGGAAGGGCTGTTGCTGGAATGTCAGCTAGCAGGAATCAAGGGAGTGAAACATCCTGGTGTTTTGGGTTGCTGTGCTGCAGTGGTGTTTGAGCTGTGCTGCAGATGTCCTGTCCCACGGGCTCTCAGCCACCCGGGGCAGAGTGTGTGTCCTGTCCTGCTGCTGCTGTCCTGGGAGCCCAGCTCACACAATGTGCTCTCCTCCAAAGGGCAGACTCCATTCCAGCAGCGAGGTGGGGAGCTGGTGAAACATCAGAGTTTGCATGCAAACTAAACACTGAGTTAAAAATAACCCCCGGGAGGCAGTGAAGGGGGAGACAAACTGCTGCTCTTCAGGCAGGTGCTGAACTGGGACCCTTTCCTCCAGAGAAACAGAAGAAGGGAGGAAACAGAAGTTGGCTCATCCTTTTCTCTCTCAGAGGAGCCAGGGTAGTTTCTCCTGGAGTGTTAACAGAGGGCAGATGTTTCAGTGGAACCCAGCCTTCCCTGTGTGCCCGGGCAGTGGCTCTGCTGCCTTGGCAGTGTGCTGTCTTACAGCAATAAGCTTCAGTCCCTGCAGGCCACAGGAACATTAAAGGTTGTGCTGTGACAGCCAATGTCTGTCTGTCTGTCTGAACAGAGGCCCCCACAGGCTGGCACGGGGCTGTGGATGGGGATCCCTTTTTCTCTGCGGGGCACTCACAGAGCTGTGTCCCTCAGTGTGTTGCAGGTGCCATGTACATCACTGGCTTTGCAGAGTCCATTGCAGGTGTCCTGAGCCTCAGCAACATCTGGGCAGTGCGTGGCATCTCCCTGGCTGTCCTGCTTGGCCTCCTGGGAATCAATTTGGCTGGGGTGAAGTGGATCATCAGGCTCCAGCTCCTGCTGCTCTTCCTGCTGGCCGTCTCAACACTGGACTTTGTCATTGGGTCCTTTACACATCTTGATCCAGGTAAAACTGGGGGTTCGTTGCATTGGGGTCAGCAGGCATTCGTTCCCTGGGGTTTTCTCCTTAGCTGTGTTTGTGGAGTGACACTCACTTGGACAGTGGTACAGTTCAGAGCTTCCAGATGTGTCCCCTGTCCTTTGGTACTGGCCTTTCAGAGACAACCCATAATTTTGCAAGGAGTGTTTCCAGAGCATGACTGAAGGTGCCTTATTAATTTAGGTGTTTAACCCCAGGGACTGAACTCTCAATTTGTGCTCCTGTTATGTTTCACTTGGAGGTTTTCTAACAGCAGAGAGCATCCGTGTTTGCAGTGTTCTTTGTAGCCTTCTGCTGCCCATCTCGGCATTGTGCCCGTGAAAATGGAGGATTGTGAATTTGAGCGATGGGGATCTTGTCTGGACACCTCTGAGGTCCCTTAGAGCCTGGCTGTGCTGTGCTGTCCACTGTGCTGGGTCTGCTGGCCAGGGCTGTGCTGGGGATGTGAGGAGGGAGCTGGGTGAGGGCAGATGACTGCTGGGGTTTCAAGGACCCATGAGTGGGAATATTCCCGCTAACTTTTCCCAGATTGCGTTCAGTGACAGCTGAACAGCTCAGCAGTGACAGCTCCGGCTCAGGCAAGGGGGAGGCTCAGGGCTCCCACCTGCAGCCCTGCTCACACCAAATCCTGTTCCCTTTTTTCTGTCTGTTTGCTGGGAAACACGTTTCAGGGCGATAATGAAGTGCAATTAGCTGAGTAAACAGAAGGTGTCACCTTTTTCTTGGCTTCCTCTGTGTCCAGCAGCACCTTGGGGGGCTGCAAGTGAGCGACTACAGTGAGTTTAGGGAAAGATCTTCGGTTTTCAATGACAGCTGTGATTCAGCAGCTGGGCTGGGTGGCAGGAGGCGTCATGTGGGTGCTCGTAGCACCGATGGCACAAGTGTCATTCATGCTGCTGTTTTATTTTGTGCTGCTGCTGCGGTGTGCGAGGACAGTGGTGTGGGGACAGAAGCAGCTGCTCCCCTGCCAGACAGAGCCTTATGCAAAGGCATTTACACTTTATATTTGGCATGTAGGAAATGCCCCAAATGAGAGCCTGTGAAAGTTTCAGCAATACTTGTAAATGAGAATGAAGCAGGGACAGTTGTGTTGCTGGGGTGTGTTTTGCAGAGGAAGCAAGTGACCTGCTCCAAACAGCTGCGTTCCATAGGAAGTTGTTTCCTAGAGGAAATGGGGCTGTGTTTGTATTTTTGTTGTGCTCCTAGTAGACCTTTCTAATAGTAGAGAAAAATGAATACTCGAAGTGAGACCAGATAGTAGGAAAGTGAACACAGAACCAGGAGGCAAGAATTAAAGGAATACAGAGGTCAGCAGGAAACATGCCCAAGTGGAGGCCACCACAGTTGTCTTTGATTTCCTCCACTGCTGAGCGCTGTCATTTTCTTCTGACAGAAAATAGAGACAGGAAGGGAAATCAGGCTGCTGAGCATGGCAGATGCTGCAGTTTAGCCAAGGCTGACTAAAGAGAGGAGGGCTTCCAGTGCGTGGAATGAATGGGGCTGATGGTGGCCGGATCCAAGCCCCGCCAGTATCCCGAGCAGCGCTGCCCTAGGGTGGGAGTGCGGCCGCACAGCTGGCAGGGACAGCTGCGGGTGTCGGTGCTTCCCCAGAGCCTGGCAGAGTGCAGCTTCCTCCAGCCTGGGCGGGGGGAGCCTCCCGAGCGCTGCATTTCCCCAGAAGGCCTCTGAGTGGTGTGTCAGCACCAGGGGAGCGCTGGGCTCCGAGGAGCCTCCTCACGCTGGGCTGGGGCTGTCCGCTTTCTGCGCCGCACGAGTGGATGGATGGATGGATGGATGGATGGATGGATGCATGCCTGTCTCTTGGCATTGCGCCCACCAGCAAAGCATCCCTGCTGCGAGGAGCCTGCAGGTGGGACACGCAGGTGGTGCTGCAGCTCCAACCTCCAGAGCCAGCTGATGACAATGGCAGGGTGCAGAGCACCAAACCCAGCATTTGAGACCCCTTTGGGGTGGGCATTCCACGGATCAGCCCTCCACAGCCCTCAGGAGCGTGCAGTTGTTTTCAGTTTGGCTCTGTGGCTGCAGCAGGAGCTGAGATGCAAAGGCAGCATGCAGGGAGAGGTGGTTTTTGAGGCTGGAGCTGTGAGCTGCATTGTAGCTGACAGCTTGTCTGGGTCATGTCCTTGTTTTATGGCAGGTTTATAGGGTTTCAGTTCACAGCTTTAGGTCTCAGTCTGTGACCCTGTAAAATGCGCCTTGTGCAGCCATCCTGCCTTTTCTGCCATGGCAGCCTTTTCCCTCACTTAACATTTCCAAGTGCTGCGCACACACGAAAGGACTGCACATCTGCCAAGCAGCAGTTGCTTGAATTTAAATAATCTCCAGGAATGCCTGTCCATCTTGAAGGTCTTAACTGGCTGCCTTTGTGTGGTTGGGCTGGGTGGAGTCCCCTGCTCTTCTCCCCATTGCCGCAGCTCACACCCAGGCACACACCAAATCGGATATTGTCCAAGCACTCACTCCCTTCCTGTGGCTTGCCTTTATTTTTAGTCTGAGGACGGAGCATGTTTACACAAAAGGGGGCTTCTCAGCAGGGCTTCCTGCTGCTCTTTCTCCTTTTTTTCCTCTCTCTTGCTGTGGCTCGCTCCTGCTCCAAGAGCCAGCTGGGCTCCTGCAGCCAGGAGCTGGGACTGAGAGGAGCTGAGTGCCTCCAGCAGTCAGGGAGTGCTCTGGGTCACTTGTCCAGATGCTGCTGACCCCTCTGGGCCTGCCAGCCTGCCTGCTCCAGGCTATCCTGTCCCTCTGCCTGGCCCCCAGGGCTTTTGCTCCTTTCCACAGGCTGCCTGCAGGGTGGGGTGGGACCGGCTGATTTTTTGGAGTTAATCCTGAATCCTCCCTTGGCTTCAGCTGGCACTTCCCCTGGGGCTTGGTCACAGTCCCAGGCTGGGATCTCCGCCAAGGGTGGGTAGCGAGGAGAGGGACTCCCTGTTCTGTCTGAGAACCAGGCTCATTGAGCTGCCTCTGGCCACTCAGCTTACAGTTCAGTCCCTCCTCCAGAAACAGAGACCCCCTGTGCTCCTTCCTTCAGACAGGAGACATCCCCGTTCCCTTTCTCCCTAGGCACAGGTTAGTGTTTTTAGCAAGCCTGACACAGGTGAGTTGAAATCAGTCAGAGCTCGACTTCTCAACCCATCACCAAGACCGAGCTACAAATTTTCACGGTAGCACTGCAGGGTTGTTTTGGCTTGTGTATGTCTGTATTTTAATGATGGAGATCCATACCTCAAAATCAACCTGAGTTATTTTGGGAGGAGCAGTGAAAGTGGTGAAGAGGATGCTCCTCTCCCTGACCAGTTTCTCAGAACAGTTTGTGAAACTTTTTGGCCTTTTCACATCCTGAACTTTAGAGTCACGGAAAAAAGAAGATAAGCAGTCCGTTTATGCCCACTATTTTATTTTCCTAGCATATCTCTGCTAATTTTTGTGTAGGGTGACTCCCAAATACTCCCTTTCAATTAGGCGCCTGCTTTCCTGTTTTGGCAGTGGCTCCCAGGTGCCCTGTGAAAGCTGTGGGAGCTCGGGGGGGCCAGCCCTGGGAGGAGGGCTGGTGTTAATTTGGTTGTGCTTTGATGGGGAGATGAAAGGAATCACTCTTTCGTGAGCGAAAGAGGCCCAACAACAGCCTCTTAAATGCCTGGTGGGGTGAGAAATAAATTATCTTGTTAGTAATTCAGTAATTGTGTCCCCTTGGGCTGGGATTCCCCGGTCCTGCAGTAGATGGTACCACGTGGCTGGGGTGAGCGTGGAGCTTGGCTGAGTGGGGCTAAACCCCTCTCCTCAGGCTGAGAAATCTGGGTAGTTCCTTTCTCAGTGATGCAGGGAGGTTTGAAAGGCATATTGCTGTCAGGGTGCTTCTGCTTGGAATTATTTTCCATGCAAACCACATCCTTCATGTCACCCGTTTGGGTTTCAGCTTCCCTAAGCTGCTCACACAGAGCCCAGAAAAGTCATTTATCATCTTCATGTATTCCTCTGAGGACGAGTGCTTTGGAGGATTCATCCCCCTCCAATGTTCTATGGCCGAGCTGGGGAGCTGATGCTGTCCCGTGGGTACCACTGGTGAGGATTTGTGGGAGATGAGTTTTGCCTGGAGCTGCTCCAGCAGACAGGGAACCTGCAATTGTTGAAGTGATTTATGGATATAGACACTCTGGTGGTGTAAAGATGCCTCAAATGCTGCCTCTGGGGCTTCGATGGACTGAATTAATTAAAAATATTCCCACAGATTGAATATGAAAGTGATCAAAGCATCCTAATCAGGGGTTTCTGCTGGGCTCTGTGTTGTTTTATTTTATTTTTGGGCACAAGGGGTGTGCCCCAATATCATAAGAGAGGGTGCAGGAAGGATGTGTGTGTCAGAAGATGATCTGCAGCAAATCCCAGAGGCTTTATCCAGGCTGATTGCTGACTTCCTGGCCTGAGACACATCTGGAAACTGGCACCAAATCCCAAGTAGAAATCACCGTGCGAGCGGCAGCAGAAAAAAAATATAAAATCTCACTTTGCTACTGAACAAGGTACACACCGTGGTGGATAAAGGCAGGAGGCCGCTAATACACTCTTTATTTATTAAAAAACATGGGATTGCTTTTCCCAGGTTTTTCCAATTATAGTGCATTGAATGGCCCTGACATCACTCTTGAGTCGGGGCCAGCCTATTCAACAGTCTGGCGAAGACATTTATTAACTGGTTACCTGCCAATTGTCTGGGCTAGGAGCTGCGGGACAGATGTGTTTTGGAAAGTGATAACATTGTTAGAGGCCTTATTTAGATAGTGAGAGGAAAGCTACACCACTCTGTCCAGGTTCTCTGAAGTAGGTATTTAAAGCAGTTTATTTAGAAGAAAAAAACAAAGCAGTTAGCTTGAGATGCAGCCCTGCTGCCCTGTTTGTAGGTAGGTTTTCACGGTGTTTCCCTGCTGGAGGACATCCAGCAGTAGGACTGCGCTGAGGAGCAGCAGTCTCGATTGCTGCAGATGCTCAGGTGTCAGCACAGCTGCTGCACCCCGGGGCTGGGGCTGCCCTCCCTGTGTCCCTGCTCTGCCGAGCCCAGGCAGCATTCCCGAGCCCACTGCCCCGAGGCATCTCCCAGGAGGTGGGTAAAGAGGGGAGGAGGGCTCAGGGTCTGCGGGTCCTGCCCTCCTGCACCTACTGGGCTGCACTGGGGGTGGATGCCATGTGCATCCCATCTGCTCCTAAAAATTTCCAGCGGTGGATCCTTTGCTGCATCCTTGGGGTCCCTGCTCTAGTCACAGCTATGCCAGGCTTATCCCCTCTTCCTGCAGCCTAAACCCACTGCTTTGGGTCTCTTGAGGGCTTGGCACAATCTGGTGTCCTTCCTTTTTGCACTGAACCACCTTGCTTGGCAGATCTCTGGTGCTCTTCAGTCTCCTCTGGGCTGCTCCAGCCATGGGAGCGAGCAGTCCTGTGCCACGTGCTGCTGGGGATGAGCAGAGTCCCTGCCTCCCCTGAGACCCTAAAATGTGCCACTGAATGGTGCTGTCGTGTACTGGCTGGCCCAGGTCCATTCCTGGAGCCAGCAGAGGGTTTGCTGAGGTTGTTACAGGTTTAATTTTGCTCAGTAGGTAATAGAGTTCCTGATGTACACAGGAGGTTTTGTACACATTGATTTAACCTTTAATTGCTTCGTTGTTTCCCTGTGAAGCAATGCTAAGCTCATCTTCCTAGAACTTGTGAATAAATCCTGAAATACCTTGGCTGGCTTTGTTCCCTGCTAGACTTTGCCTTCATGTGGGCTTTCCCCATCCATTCCTCCAATCAAACCTCCTGGGCAGGCTCTCCTTCAGCAGCAACTTGTTTAATGCTAGAGAACTAATAAAACTGACTGGTTTGAGGAAGATATATATCATCTCACAATTTCTCCTTCTCTCCTCATTGCTGTGTTTGCATGGGACAGCTTTATTTAATTACATTGATATTTTCCCCCCCCTTTTTTTTTTTTGGTGCCACCATACAATAGTTTTCAAATGATGGAGATATTTTACCTCTTCTTTTTTTCATTCCCCCAGGGTTTAATTCCAATCACAGTTCAGTTGTGCCCTGAATCAGCTTTCCTTATTTAGGGTTTTAATTTATTAAAATAACGTCTAGATATTAGATTCTTCCTCCAGCCACTTCACTTCTAGTTTGCATTCCTCTCCTAGGCTAAAGATAAAACTTTGTGTGGGAAATAGGTCCTTATCTACTGTTCATCCACTCTCCTGGCTTGACTTAACAATTTTTTGCCTTTTTTGTCTGTAAGTAAGGGATTTTATCCTGGTTGTACCTTCACTAACCTGGATGGTGGCTCAGTGGTTCTTTCTGGTTTTCTTTCTCACTTGAAGGGGGAAAAGCATCCATTGAAAAATTGATTTTTTTAGGGAAAATGTATTTTATGACTTACACAGAATTAAATTAATAGTTTCAAACAAGCAAACAAAAAATCCTTTTAGGTGACAACATCTTGCTCAATCTTTCCAAAATCAAATGCTGTTTGGTTTGATTTGCATTCTGAAGCCAGACTTAAGTCTGTAGCTCTGTGTGTGTTGCATTTAGAGGATAATGAAAATCTTCCAAAAATGAAAACAAGCTATCATTTTAGGCACAAAATCAAAAAGTCAACAAAAGGAATAATTTTCTTTTGAAGTACCACTGTCATATGGATAATATATCCATAATTTATTATGGGAAGCTGGGAGCATGGGATGCTGTAGTCATGAGGATGGCAGAAGGCTCGTGGCGGGATCTGGTGGATCAAGTTGTATCATCTTTCCTCTGAAAGATGGGGATCTGATCAGCATGGATTGGGCTTTGTCCCAGACAATACATGGAGTAGCTCTGAGATGGAGGGGAGGTCACTCCACCAGTCCAAAGGATGTGTGTCATCACCACTGACCTGCCACTCATTTTCCTCCAATTGTTGTGCCTTGACTCAGCCTAAATTCTGCTCTCCCGAGCCTAGGGCTTTGCACTGGAGAAGTTCTTCAGAGCCTCCCACAGCTGGGCACTCTGGGCATGACTTCCAAGAAAAACCATTCTGTAACTGATCATGATACCCCATTGATGAAAACTATTTTCCTGGAAGAAGGATGGAGCAAGGGACGCTGTACTTCTTGTCCTCTTTGCAATGAATAAAATAATTTTCGCTAGCTGGTTTGAATACCACTGAACAAGCCTGGCTGAAAGTACTGCATCAAAGAAATTAAATAGTAATGGAAAGATTTATATATTACAGCAGGTCTAGTGCTTAGCATTAAATAATACAAAACGTAAGAAGAATTAAAAGAGTTGAAACACCTGTGTTAAAACCTCTTACTTTTTTTCTCCTAACCAGAATTTCAGAGTTTCTAACTGCAGAAAATGTTCATTTTTGGCTTTTTTTTTTTTTTTTTTAATTATTACACCTCACCAAACAGTAGAGAAAGAGTAAGTGCCAAAGAGCTCTACTAGCTACTTCCATGGGCACATTCCTAAGTTTTCCTTTATATTTAAGCAGTGCTTTTGTGATGAGGAGCTGCCTGTGCCGGCTCTGAGTGTGCTCTTGTGTACGTTAGTGGTTTTCCACTTTCCCGAGAAGCTGAGGCAGAGATAAAGCAGGCACACAGGGAGTTGGGCAGAAATTAGCATTTCCTCCCACCCCGTCCACTCCTGCAGGAGATGTGGTATGGCTGGGGGGAGCCTGGGGGGAGCGTGGGCCACCTCCTGATCTGGGAGAGGTGACAGCATCCTGCACATGAAAATTGCTCCATTAGCTAAAGACAAACATCGGAGACAGATTGAAGCAGCTCTCTTTGTTTATTCTGCCTTTTATGCTATTTTTAGCTGCTGGCTAGCCCCCAGTGCTGCAGGTCCATTGCCTTTAGGGAGAGGAGGCGCTCCTGGTCGGATGGCTCTCACGGCTGGGGCGCTCCGAGGAGACGGGCGCGCAGTTACCAAAGAGGATAAATATGTAATGGGATGATGCTGTTTTTTCCGGGTTTCCTCAAACGGATCGGCCCTGGCGCTTCTGCTCCAGTCTCTCCTGCTTGCCTGAGGGTATTCAGTGCAGAGATCCCACGTTCCCCCCCAAAGCCTCCTCTAACACAGCACACCATCGCACTGGCTGCTGTCAAGCCTCTTTCCAAGAAGCATCCTGCAGCAGGCTGACCTGCAGGACGCGCTGCCGAACCCCTGAGCCATTCAAGAAAAGGTCGCCCAGAGTGCTTTCCCTCGACAGCGCTGTCAGCATCCCCTCTTGCTCATTTGTCTGCTGGGCTGAGCGGTGTTTATGCCCGGGGTGATTCATCGCCCTGCGGCAAGATCGCTGGCAGCCGCCAGCGGGACGCCCGGTGCTGCTCCTGCACTAAGGGACATCGTAACACCCCGGGTTTGTCTCTGCCGCTGCCCTAAGTGACATCGAAACAGCCCGGGTTTGTCTCTGCCGCTGCCCGAAGTGACATCGAAACAGCCCGGGTTTGTCTCTGCCGCTGCTGGTGGGGATGCAGGTGCGGTGGAGGGTGGTTTTTGGGAGAGGGTTAATGGTGGGGTCCCCCGGAGCCCCCAGCAGCAGGAAGCCGCATTGTGTGTTGACTTTAAACAGGAGGTTTGGGAGATCAGCTCCGGAGCAGAAAACAGGGACTGGGGAGGAACAAACACTCGCTGCTTCAGAAGGGCGGTGATTTCCTCTCGGGTAAACACGTCATTAATCTCAGGGAGCACATTCTTTTCCATCAAAAGATAAGGGATTCCAGTTGCCTTTCTCAGGGCTTGGCCTTTTTAGATTGTTTTAACTGTGGCTTTCGCTCCTTCAATTACAGACTGTACACACTCTCTCTTTTTAGGTTTGCTGGCTTTATTGTGGGTGCAGAGAAAGTATTGGGCAAGGGAACTGCTTCCCTGCTTTCTTTAAATTTGCTCTGATCCTTCCTCCCCACCACCCTCTTGCCAAACTTTTTCCCCACTAAAACCAGTCTATTTTTTGCTACTTGCAGCTCTGACGAATTTGAAATGTAAGCGTGGTGTTTGTCCTCATTCATGAAACAATCTCCCTAGTGCTGATGATAAAATAGGAGCTTATTTGTTCACAAGTGGAAAAATAGCAATGAGCTTCTCTCCCCACCCTGGGCTGCCTCTTGCTGCTCAGCTTTGTTCTGGCCCTTTTGACTTGCTGTGAGGCGTGGGGCAATGCTGGCTGTGGCAATTTTCAGCTGGCATCGTTCTGGCACGTGGGGTCACAGCAGGGGCAGAGGTGCTGCTTTCATTTCTGCTCCCTGTGGCTTGGGGTCTGTGGTCACTCTGAGCCCTTTTGATCATTAATGTGTTTAACTGGCATTTAGGGATGAAATTACAGAGGGAATTGAGTCTCTTTTCATTCTTACCTCCTCTCCCAATACTTTCTGCCAAGGGCTGCCAACAGCAATGTGGGTTGGGGTGGGGTAAAGCAGGAGCTGAGGAGCTCCCACATCCTGCATCTCTCAGTGCCCTGGCAGCTCAGGCAGATGCTCTGCAACCTTTCTGCATTGTCAATGTGGCCACATGCTGATATGTTAATTGCATAATAACTTCATTTTTATCACTGCATAATCATTGACCTGCACGTGTTCAATACAAAAATTCCTCTCTGTTTTTTCCTTTGCCCAGTTTAAGATTCTTAAGCAAAATACTGAGACTGTGGGAGCTGCCTGCAGGCAGGATGTGGTCCTGAGGACTGAGATGAAGCAAAGTCATGACTTCATCTGTGACATAGGGAGAGGGAATGATCCTGTGTTTGCTCTTCTCCATCTGGGCTGGGCTGCACATGCCCTATCTCCAGCTATGGAGCTGTGCTGCTGCCCACAAGCCCAGCGTGGAGCTGATGTGCTCCTGGCTTGAAGGGCATGTGCACTGCTCCATGCTGACTCACATGGCACTGGTGTTGCTCTGCAGAAAAAGGCAGCCTGGGTTTGGTGCATGTGGTCCCCTGGGTACGTGAGTCCAGTGGTAGCTGGCAGAAGACAGGGGCATTGATCTCATAGTTTGCCCCATCTCCTCAAGCTCTGCTGCCCTGAAGCTCTTCTCTCTTCCTTCTGCTTCTTCCCAGTCTTCCAGCCAAAACCTGTCTATCCAAAGGTGAAGCAGGAGATGTCCTGGAAGACATTAAAACATATTTGTATTCCTGTACAAGTTCAGGAAAGGTCATGTTTATTCTCTGCACTTGTCAGCATGGCTCTGCCGCTCAACGCCCTCTGCTTCCGTGACTCATCAGTTCCTTCTTCATTCTCTTGGAGAACTGGGACTTTCTGGTGAAAACCTGTTAATGCATCCTGCAGGTAGAGTGTCAGCCCACAGCAAGTGGACTGAGCAGTGAACTGGCAGCATGAGAAAACCACCACACCGTCCTCTCTCCACCTCCAGCATTGCTGCCTTCTGCCTGTTTTCCTTCCCAAACTTTCCACATTTTTCTCCTACATTTCTGCCTGCACCTGACCTGTACCAGGCTGGCAGCAGTAGGGCAGTGCCTGGGATCAGCAGTAGTAGTGTGGGACTTGCCTGGGAAAAAATATTGTGAGGACCTCAGGAGAAGAGCTGGGTAGTTGTGAAGGCATGGCTACAGAAACAGGCCAGCCTTGGAAGAGCTTGGGAATGTGATTGTTAATGTTGATGTTACACGAGCCCAACACAGGAAGACAGGTGTGTGCATGGAGGGATGCGGAGGCTTCTGGCTGCCCTGCTTTGATTGATTTATTTTTCATTCTGTTGGGAAAGGTGATTCAAGTGTTATTTGTGACCATAATGCCCTCTTCACGCCTCTTTGATTATGCCAATCCACTGGAGAGGTGCACCATTTTCAGGGCCCATTGCTGGGTGTGCTCTGTGGCACTGCAGGGCTGTGGCTGTGGTCAGCTGGACCCGTGTCATTTTCTGGCACATCCAGCACTTCACTGAGGAGATCCAGAGCCACCCAGAACGTGGCTGTGTTGGTGCACAGCATCTTTCAGAGCTGTTGCATCAAATGATCTTGTGCTGTTCGTTGCCTGAAGTTAAATTTCAGTGTTTGCATGGGGGAGTGGGGGGAACAGAAAGATAAAGTTCTTGGGGTTTTGGCAACATTCACGGCTTTGCACCCATCTCTGCACATCCACAGTTACTGTGTGGATGGTTAACCCTGTGCATCTGCAATTGCTCACTGAGATGCTGAAAAACCTATTGCTGGTGGTGCTTTGGCATCCAAATTTTACTTCATTTAAGGCAGGCATGCCTAACTGTCCTTTGACTAGTGAATATGCTGCTCTCATGTGATAAGCTGTGAGTTGTATGTGTGTTTGAGGGAGTTTGGTCACCACCAGACTATGGTTGAGCTTATTCTGCAGGCAGGAGAAGAATTCGTATTTCAGGGGCTTTTGGGGGGAGAATTTCACTCCTTCCCTGCTGTAGAGCACTCCAGCCTATGTAGGAATCAATTTGGTTTAGGACACCCAACAGTCACCTGACAGACCACAGCCTCTGAGAGTTACCAGCCTGACAGGGCTTGACTTGCCTCTGGGGGAGACAACAGCTCAGAAGTTCTGGGCTTGTAGCTTGCCCTCAGCTAAGAGTTTGGAGAAGGAAAATGTAAGCATGTGGCTGGTGAGGAGTGGAACTTTATCTTACTGCAGAGGGGTGTGCTCAGGTGAGGATGGCACGGTGGGGCCAGGCTGTGAGGACCATTCCTGTTTTCTCCACAGTGGTGTGCTCGGCTATGTGCAGCACCCACACCAGGATCTCGTTCTGGGTGTGTGCTTGGACTGGCATCCAAGGCAAACAGCTGGAATTCAGAACTGATGCCAGAAGGGTTTAGTGGTGGAAGAAGAAATAGGAAAAAGATAGAGAGCAGAGATAATTATGCCAAGGATATATAATTATTCTTTGGCACTCCATGTCTTACACATCACACAGGATCCTGAAAATGCTGAGGTCAGACCTGGGAAATGTGCTGCAAGACAAACACTTCCAGCTGTTCCCCTGAAAGCAAATCTCAGCAAGTACCTTCCAGGAGGGAATGTGTGGGCTCACTTATTTTGGAAAAGAAAAAAATCTCACCATTTCAAGCCTTCAGCATTCACCTTTGTAATTAAAATCTCTAATCACAAGCAGAGTGCAATATGGGACTGTCTTCAGGGAGCTGTTTCTTAAGGTGGTTTTCCATTTTTGCACTATTTAGCCCTGCCTTGGTGCCAGGCTTTACTTAACCTTAAGCTTGTGAACAGGCTTATTGAATTTGGCCAAGACTTAACTAATCTGTAATGAGCTCCAGGTTGCCTGGAACTTGGCAGTGCTGCCGTGCTCTGTGCTGTTGCATAAGGGCCTGACCCTGTGTAACCACAGCTTCGCCTAGAGCCCCTTCTCCAACCTCTTTGAGCTCCCATTCTGGAACCCTGGGCTTCATGGAGGGGCTGCCCTCATAAGGGGAGTCCTGAGTGCCAAAAACCTCATGCTTTCATGCTCTTCCACAGGGTGAGAGGTGGGAGAAAGTACGAGAAAAGCCCAAACCTGCTGGGGAAGAGAGGTGATGCAGTAGTGGCAACCAGATGAAAGCTGGTGCCTCCTCCCAGGCATCTGTGATGGATAGAAAAACATCAGAGTTGTGACCATCTTCCTCCTCCTCTTCTGGCTACATTAGGCTGGTGTACAGCCTCCTGTGGTCCCCTGGCACATATAAATGGAGGATGCTCATCCTGAAAGCTGTTCCATTTCAAACTCGTTAGGTGATTTTTACAGTTTATTACATCATTTTAGTAAGAGCAACTGGAAGGACTTGATTTGTGAAGAATCACAGGAATAGTTCAGACGTTGCTCTAAGTAATTTTTTCCCTATTGTTTATTTAGATCAGCTCAACCACTTGAGAAATGCATTATTTGCTTTCTACTTATTGAGTATCTGATGATGAAAATAAATTGTTACTGCTTTTTATTGTGCATTTCCCATAAGGCTGACATGGCACAGAGAAGGAACCGGATTCCTTTCTTCTAGCATGACACAGGGAAGATTGTTTATAGCACTTCAGCTCCAGCCCTCTGCAAGCCAGCTGAGAGCAGGATCATTAAAGGCAGGATTTAGAGGCTGTGGGGTTGCATATATTGATTGAGAGCAAAATTTTTCAGACAAATATTTTGTAATGAGCAAGGAGGCAGCAATCTGGTTTGGATCTTATACCCAGCAGTAAGCTGGAGGAAAAGATCTCCTTACAGAAAAAATGTATAAAATGATCTTGCCTTGTTTGAAGATCAGAGTGCCAAATATAGACCCTATTGCATTTCCTTCCCTCCTCCTTCCGAAGCTCGTCCTTTTGAAGTGCACTTTCCATGGGATGTGGATAATTGACTCTGCCAACAACTGACCGAGTGCTCTGTTGGTTTAACCGATCCGTCTCAGTTGCTGATTCCTGTTTTGTTTTGGATGATTTTCAGCCCAATTGCCCTGTCAGCTACAATTAGTGGCATTAATATTAATAAGCTGAAAGGTCACAGATGTCTTGCACTGGTCGCAGGCACGTGGGCAGGCAGGAGATGCTCCCAGCACGTTGTCCTCAGCCCCATGCTCATGTGCCCCTAAATTGATGGTGACTGCAGATCCCAGTCTGATCAAAAGGGATGTGAGGTTTGCTTCACAGGAGGGTGATTGAGTGAGAAATGAGGGTGCAGTGACAAGTAACATTTGGATGAACTTCTCTTTAATTAGTCAAGAAGGTTCCTGGTTTCTGTATACAGGGGAAATGTGGAATGGCCTCTCACCTGCCAGAGCTGTGAGGAGAGGAAGCAGAAGTGGGATAGCGTTGTAGGCACATCCTGTGGTTCTTTCAACAAATCCATGGCTGTTGTTTTCTGTGGTTCCAGTGACATCTGCCATGGCTTTGGGCTTTTGTCTCTTCCACTGAGGATTTCCACCTAGGGGAATAAAGTGGGAAAGGGAACAACATACAAATGAATGGAGTTCTAGGGGATCATTTAATTTCTCAAGGTTGATGGGGCTCAGATGCACACAGGTGCAGGTCACACATTGGACTCATGGGTCTCGTGGTCGGTGTGGGGCCATAATACGGCCAAAATGGTACCACAGAGAATGTAGCCTGGTTGTTCACTGGTCTGTACACTTGGCCTTTTGTATGAGGAAGGAAACAGAAGGTACCCAAAGTGCCTCATTTGAATTATATAGCCTCAAAACACCATTGGAAGACCCTAGTTGGAGATGGTTTACTTACAAAGCAGGACACTGTGCCTGGTGAGGTTCTACAACAGTCTGGTTTTGATTTGATGTTATTTGGCATTTTTCTTAACTTCCTGGAGGATGGAAAAGGGAAAGTGCAGATTCAATCTGAAGATGAACCCCAGCTGGGAAGAGCTCGCAGCATCCTGGCAGAGAGGGTCAGGATTTCAGATGACCTCCACAAACTGGGCAAGTGGTATGAAAAGGACAAATTGTGATTAGGGAAAACCTGAATGATAGGAATATGTGAAAGTAAACTGTCAAGAGAGGCTGGAGTTCACTTCACAGTGAGGCAAACTTTTATCAAGTGGCATGGATTTATTTGATGCTGCTGCTTCAAAGTAGTTGGAGAAGGTCTGCAGATCTTTGTGGGGTGAGATGAGTATTTTGTTCACTTTTTAAATGAAAAATTAACATTTCTCTGAGGACACATACTTGGTGAAAAATCTCTTGGCCAAAGACCAACATTTCCCTTGAGCAGTTTGGTAGGAGCTCTGCAAACAGGACATGGGCTGTGCTGTCATGAGCATCAATCCTGGTTGAAGCCACACAGGTCTGGACTTACAGGAACATACAGCCTACACAAATTCCCCCTCTATTTCTCCAGAAGCTGCACTTTCTGCAGACATCTGTGAGGTCCAGAGGTCAGTGTGTTGCACTGAGCTTGTTCCCTGTAAATCTCATCTGGGACTTGTCCTAGCAAAGAGAGCTAGTGCTTTTGCAAAGCCTAGCAGCAGGAGACCTCTTCTATCAGTGTGTTTCCATCCATGTTTGGGCAACACAATGAATGCAGATGTAGTAGGAAACTTTTGATTATCTGTAGGGTTTTCTGTGAAACTTCAAAGCTCTGTGGTTAGTTATATTCTGAGAGTTTAAATGGATATGTCTTGTGCTCAGAACTCTGATTTAATGTTCTGGTTTAATCTATTGTCCAAACATCATTAATGTTGTCTTTGAGGCATGGGACAGCTTTGATGGAGTCTTTTTTTAATTTCTGGCCATCACCCTGTGCAGCCATAAACAACATCCTGCCTGCTAATGAGAAAATTCAAGTTATTGGAGTCACATGTCTTATGGAAATAGATCGTAGTGGCAGGAAGAAAAAAGGAACCGACTTTGCTCACCTTCCACCCCCAGCTGGCATAAGCATTTGGATTACTGACAGGGAGGAGAAATTTCCACAGATTAAGATACTCCATCAAAAAGCAGTGTTCCCTGTTAGAAATGAAATTATTGTTAGATAGTCACATGCATTAATTCCTTAACCTGCTTTTGTGAGTTATCTTTTCTGTCTATAAGCATCTAAAACCTTTCCTCATTAATGCCTTGCATGCCAGCTGTCAGGCTTAACCCTTCCTAACAAATTGAGGTTTGTGGAAGAATTTGAGCCATCCTTCAAGTGCGCAGTGAGGGAGTAGGATCCTCCATTATACCCAGTAAACCAGGCGCATGACATTGGTATCCCACCCATCACTTTGCCCCTCCCCTGTCTTCTGCAAAACTTGTTTGAAAAGTAAAACTTGTGTGTGTGACCTTAGAAAGGTGGGGCAGGAGTGGCAAGCCTGGTTTCTGCCTTCTCCCCCACCATATAAGCTGATGTTCATCCTTTCAGGTGGTCCTTGGAAGCAGCCCCTGCAGGTGCATGTGTTTAGAGGGGGGTGGTCGCTGAGAGCAGCTGGAGGGGCTCCTGCAGCCCTGGCGCTTCCTGGGGTTCTCCTCTCGCCCTCCATGTCTCCACAGAGCACGGCTTCGTCGGCTACTCTGAAGAGCTGATGTTCAACAACACACTGCCAGACTACAGCCAGGGGGAGTCCTTCTTCACTGTTTTTGGAGTGTTTTTCCCAGCTGCCACAGGTACAGTTCAGTTTTATCCTCACCCTTTTTTCCCCCACAGGAACATCTCAGAGATGAGCAGAAGCGAGGGGAGCTCCTCTGGGCTGCAAGGTGAAGTGACCAGGACTGCACTTGGCCATAGTAGACCCAAGTGGTCAATTCAAATGTTCAGGCTTCCTTCCAGTATCTCAAATTTTTTTGCAATCCTGTCTCGTTCACTTGAACGTACTCTTCTGTCTCTGTGGTTAGAAACTGTTGGTGAACTCTGTGGGTTGATGTGGTCCTGCAAATCCTTCCTTGCCAAGGACAAGGCTCAGGCACTGATCTTGGCCAATGCTGTCAGGGCAGAAGGTCTCAAGCCTATTTAAAGGAACTGATCATGATTTATCAAATCAGATGAACCTTATGACTTTATTGCACTGGGAGAGTGGGAAGAGCACAGGAGGACTTCCTCTCCATCCTTACCTTATCAGGTGGCTGAGGTGGGCTGATGCCATTGCCCATAATGGACCCACCACTCTCTGTGTGGTGCCACAGGTTCATTCTTGTATGTCAGCAGAGCTCATATTTATGAGCTTAATCAGATACCTTCATATCATTCATTCCCTTAAGTTACCAGGAAGATGCATGTCCCCTTTCCAGAGCTGACAATCTCCAGTGGGAATGCAGTAACTATCAGCTGAAGTTACAATACCTTTTGTTGATGCTGGGTGTTTTAAGCTATAAAAAGTACTGATTATAAGCAGTTTCCATAGTGATGAATCCTCGGATTACAGAATGAATTTTCAGAGGATCAGCTCTAAGCTACTCACTGGAAGTTGCAGAATTGCTGTGGTACAGGGAGACAAAAGAAAGTGTTTTATGAAACAGATGGGACTGGAGGAATGGTCAGGTAGCAGAAGTCACTTTGTCAGGTGCACCTAGTGCAGGACTTCAAATTTGTCTTTGAGTGCCTCTCTCCCACCTTATCAGGCTGGGTTTTACCTCTGTAGACTTCCTCTTGGAAAACTCACCTTTCTGAACTCTTGGCACCATGGAGATGTCTTCTGCCCTCTTTTTTCTTGTCATTTTTGATTGGCCCAAATGAGTCCCCAAGAGAAAAAGACCTTCCTCATGAGCTCTGTCACTGGTGTTGGAAAGCAGGTTGTTTTCTGGTTCCTTGGTTATAGAAGAAGAAATAGTTATGACAAAACTGTGCAGAAAATGACCGTGATTAGCTATATTAAATGATTTTTTGTCACTGCTAATGCTTGGCTGCTAGGAGGACTGCCAAAGCTAATAGATAGAATTTGTTTAAAGCCCTGGCAGCCTGTTGCTCTGTTTAGTTAGCAGTGGTAATACCAGTAGTAATGTCAAACATTCTCTGAAAATACAGTTTGGGATGATGTATAAATGACTTTGGTTGTTAACACAGCTTTTTCATATGTTCTTTTTAATTGCTTGGTAATTTACGGGATTTAAATTATTCCTTCAGAGTAGCAGTGCCAGTGGTACCATATAACATTACTATCACTCCTGTCACTGCTGAACTGTGGAGTTCAGGAGCCTCATAAAATGCAGGGCTGTGTTTGGTGCTCTGCAGGAAGAGCTTGTAGTCTGATTAAGAAATTTCTAGGATGGGAGTCAAAACTTCTGTGCTGCCAGTGCTGCAGCTTCAGGGCAGGCAGCGTGATGCAGAGGGTGAGTGGCACTGAGGAATGACAGGGACAGGCTAGCACTGCTCCCAGGCTGTCCCCTCCGGCCTGTGGTCCTCCCCACAACCCACCTCAGTGGCACCCACCTCTGCTGGAACTCCCACAGGGACCTGGTTGAAGCACTGGAAGCAAAATCCTTTGCCTTAAGATACAACAGAAAATTGGGGAGAGTTTCAGCAAAACAATATGCTGTTTAGTTTTGAGGGGTTACATTGAGCCAGTTTGAAACAGTTCTTTGACCCACAGCAATGTTCTGTTTATCTTTAATTATAAAATGTTGTGTTTACTATTTTTAATTTGTAGCATATGCTAGCTTACAATTTAAGATGCTATTTTCATAACAAAGTTTTCAAAGAAGAATATTTTGGAAATTGTGAAACAAATTGTTTGGGCCTTTTAAGATGAAATATTCCTCTTTGAAGTGAAACTATTTTGATCTCTTCAGGATAGGCTTCTTCCTCTGTCTCTGAGATGGCTATCTGAATTCAACCAGTCTGAGTTTGGTCTCTGAGATATACTGAAAAGTGGCTGTAAGTTGCCCATTTCCATCAGACACAGCAGTGAAACAGAAATGTCTGAAATGCAGGCCAGTAGCTGTAACAGCAAAGAGGGGCAGCCACTACCCCTCTTTGAAGGGAGGAGGACCTGTGGGGAGACCCACAGGTGGAAGGGAGAGCAGGACCTGTGGGGAGACCCTTGCCAGACCAAACAGGCAGGAGGAGCAGCTGGGGACATGCTTCAACAGATGGGCATAGGATGGTCATCCCAGCCTTTTGCAGACCAGTAGCATCATGCTGCCTCCTGGGAGCATCCTCCTTCGGGTGTTTTGCTCCAGGTCAGGTTGTCTTCTCTGTTCCTCTGTGTTGTATTGGTATGACTCCAGCAGTGTGAGTGAAGTTACCCCAGTTTTACGGCTGAGCACTGGTAAGCAGAGGCTGGTCTGTTTGCTACCTGTGCAATAGCTGTTTAAACCATTTCAGCTGATGTTCAGTGCAGCTGGCCTTATTTCCCCAAGTTTGTCATTTAATCACAGGGAAGTAGCCGAGACATCCAAAACAGACATCTAGAGCTGGCCTAAATGTGAGAGCATGGGCACGGAAGACTGGGATTTGCTGGCTTCAGTCAAAAGACTGAAATATAGCTGTGGAAAATGTGAATATGCCCCTATAGAGGTGCTGTGCATTAAGCAGCTGTTCTTCTGCATGTTCTTAAATACCTTCTCAATGCACGCATTTTGCTGCTGTGCTGTGGACACTTGGAGACCCACCCAGCCAGGGCTTTTCAACAGGAGGGAGTCTCAGGGGCCGCCTGCCCACAGCCAGCTCCCAGCAGCAGCCATGCAGCCGTCAGTGCATTTTTAAAATTAAAATAAATGCTGTTTCTGTTGTGCAAAAAATGTTTTTCTACTAAATCCCCAAGGTTTTCTGTCTAATGAAAGAAGTGTGTTGTCTTGTGATACAAGAAAGTAAGATGTCATTTGAAGCAGCGTTAGTGGAAAATATCACTGCACAGAAAGCAGTTCTGAAATAAACCATATCTGGCACTTGCAAAATGACAGCAAATAGATTTAGAAGTTTTGGGCTAAGTTATCAGATGATGTAAACTGGCACAACTCCATTGAAGTCTGTGGCAAGGTGCCAGCTTACATCAGTGGAGAAGTTGGCCCTTAAAAAAAATTAGCTACAAGCCTTATCTAAGATTTTCCATTCTTCACCTCCTGGGTGAAGGAAAAACATCACCTTTTATATTTTATAGTAAGCTCAGTGAAAAATGCACTGGGCGTTTGCAGGAGCGATCATATCTGCAGCTATAAAGCGTGGCTGGTGGGGCTGGTGGCTGTGCCTGACACACAATGTAGGTGGTCCCCTCATGCACGTATCCACCCCCTGGATGATGCCCAGGACCAGATTACACTGGGAATAGCAGCAACGTACAGACTGTCTCGGCCATAATTTCCTGGCTGGGTTGACTGTGTTTTCATGCTTCTTTGTCCAGAAGCTTTGTCACTATCTGCTGCTCTCTAAGATAATAGGCAGTGTGGAAAATCCAGCCTGCTATCTCATTGAAACAGAGAGGCGGATAATTTTCTCCATGGAGAATCTGCAGATATGATTGCTTGAGTTCAGAAGGGATTGGCCATTTCCCTAGGGACAGGCCTGTGTCTGAAGGAAAGAACATCCCAATTTCTTCCTATTTTGACTGCTAGGAAGGACATGCAGAAGGAATCTGCAGTGAGTGTTGTGATAGTTCTGTATCCGCACTGTCTGCCATACGTGTTCTTAACTTGAAGGAAAAAAAGAGCATTTTCAGAGGAAAGACTGATTTGTTCAGGAAACTTGTTAACTCAAAGGGTTTAAAAGGCTGCTGGTGGTGGAGTGGTGGCTCTGGCATTGTCCATACATCGGTACTACCAGATTGTCCATACCTTTGCCCTGGTCATGTCAGAGTCGTAATTGCAGCACAGAGGAGACGGCTTTGGCCTGAGTGGCTGAGAATATCTGAGTTGCTTCCCTCTGTGGTGGCCTTGACCTCTGGTTGTGGAACCCATGGAACTCTGGTGACCTCCTGGGAGCCCTGACAGAAGCTAGTGGTGTTGAGTGGCCTGGGTGTGACCCCTGGTCACTGCTGGGCAGGAGGTCAATCACCAGCCTCAAGATCCTCTTTATGTGGGCTCTGGGAAGTCATCTCCTGGCTGCTCCCGAGCGTGTGTGGGTCTGTGGGAGGGAGGCAGTGAGGCAGCCCAGGCTGTGCAGTCATCGCTGTGCCGATGACTCACGTCTTCAACTTTTTTATGTTCAGTCCAGAAAATGCCATTTTGGTGTTTCCTCAGTGCTTTGCTGAGGCAGGAGTTTGGATGAGGAAGAGGTGACTCAAGCAGGGAGATTTAAAGGTGGTGCCAGATGTTTGAGAGACTTGGCCAAGAAGCACATGAGATTAACAGCTGTCCTTCTGACAATAGTTTGCTCCCTTTGGAATAAAAATTCAGAGAATTCTGAGTTTCCTGCTTTGTCTCTGAATTGCAAAGTAGCATGTCATCAAAGAGTGCTTCATAGAGAATTTATTTAGCATATTTGTGACCATTTCTATGGACTTCTGCCTTCCTAACATTTCTTACCTCTAGCTAAGCCCGTTGTGTAACTGTTTGAAAGGAGCAGGGCTTGAACATTGCACGGAATCTTTATCTAGAGAAAACCAGAGCAGCTGACAGGCTTTTAGCTGTGCTGCTCAGAAGTATAGCCACAAAATAGTCTTCCAGGAGAAAATTAAGAACTTGATTTGTAATGCTTTCAGTATGGTGTCAAGGATTCAAATCTGGTCTGAGTTTGGAAGAAAAGCTCTTCCAGGAGCTGAGGAATGCCACGATTCTGTGGGGACCAGGGAATGCTCGCCAGGGCTCTGGCTCCATGGTGGAGATGACAGGAGAAGATGGCTGGTGAGTGGACTGATCAAGGGGGGAAAAAAAAGAGGTCATCAAGAAAAAAGCATTAATAATAAACAAATAAATAAAACCCTGGATGTGTTTGGCAGCAGGAGAGTGCCTTGTGCTCATTTGTATGCTGTCCTCACAGCAGAGCAGCGAGGAGAGGAGGTGTTACAGTTCCCTTTGAGCAGATGTGGAGATGGTACTATGAAGATGCACAGCAATGCCTGGGACAGAGCAGAGCAGAGTTTGTGTTCCATGATTAGCAACCCAGCCGTTGCTGACAGCCCATCAAAGGCCAGGATCTGTAGGGAATAGGGAACAGGGAGGCCATCCATCTGGCTGATTTGGGTTTGTCCCTTTCACCCTGAGATTGGTCCCACGGCTCTTGTCAATCCTCCATCTTGGGGAAAAACCCTTCCAAGCAGAAATCTGTGTTTGAGTTTAAAATGCAGTGGGCCGTTGCTGATTTAGAGCTGTAGTCACTCAGATTTGCAGCTGCAGAGACTGACTTTGTCATTCTTGTGCCCTCTGAACACGAGGGATGGCTGCTGGCCTTGGCAGCCACAGTGGACTGGCGTGTGGTTGGTCCCCTGCTGCAGGGGCTGCCAGATGCTATGAGTGCCATGGTGCCATGGTGCTGGCATCCTCCTTCCCATTGTTCTGTGGTGATCTCACCCTGGCCCCAGGGACTGTGCCATCAGCACTGCTGGTTGGCTCCTGGCCCACATGTTCTTATGGAGACATTAGTCTGACATCCCAGGGGGCAACAGTGATGGGCACAAGTTAGAGTCCTAAAGTATTTGGTCCTGCCTTCAAATTATCCATATTCTCATCAGGAGTCTAAATCATAGATATTTATTTATTTATTTATTTATTTATTTATTTATTTATATTTATAGCACATACCTGAAGTATTCTAAGAAAACTTTTGGAATAATGTGGCAAGGGAATCTCTGTTTTCTTGACAAGTCTGGTATGACTCCTCCTTCTGCTATGGACAAAGCCCCTTAACCAATCTGTACCTTGGCTTTCTAGTCTTAGTGTAGAGACTCTAATCCTCTGATTCATCCTGTTTCCCTCTCTTGCACCTTTAGATGGTAATTTTTTTAGGCTCAGGACTGTCCCTGATTGTATAATACCCTGTACTCTGGCCTAAAATAACAGTTCAGTATTTTATTCTTAGTCCTAGCATGTGTTTTCTACGTGACACTGGGACAATCACTTGCCTTCTCAGTGTTTCTGTTTTCCTATCTGCAAGGCAGAGATAATGCCTACTTCCAAAGCAGATCCCTTGGCTGGAAGGTGCCACCTACGTGCCGAGAGCCCTGTTATTCCCTCTGCTAATGTGATCATCATTTAATATGGACAGGACATTCTGTTTTGTAGCAGTGGCTGTCCCCTGTGAATGCAGGGACCTGTAATGGATCTGGACTGGGGGTTGTACCACCTGCTGCATGTGCTGCCCTGATGAACAGTGGCATTTCTCTTTTCAACAGCTGGGCAGCATTGTCTCCTGTTAGGTTTGTATGAAGATAAGATGGGTTTTGTTCACAAACTGCTTCCCCCCCAGCATTGTTCAAACCAGACAGAGGCTTCTTTGATGTGTTAGTGGTGACTTGCTTCTGTTAAAGACATGAACAGTTTTTTACCAAGCAATTGATGGGAGCCAGTATTTGTCTGTGTGGCAGTGCAATGAAGTGATAGAGTTACTGTTCTGAAACAATCACTGAACTGATTGATTAAATTATATTACATATTGCAATGTGTATTGTATATACCATAACTTAGATTGATTCTAAATTGCACTTGTGTCTGCAAAATCCAGGTGTGATGGCTGGGTTCAATATGAGTGGAGATCTCCAGAAGCCTTCTTCCAACATCCCTCTGGGGTCTCTGGCTGCTATTGGCACCTCGTAAGTCATTGCTTGGGGAAAATTTGCTCTGGAGACTGCCCTGAGTGTGACCAATCCATTTCATATTCCCATCAGCCTTTTATTAGTCAGCCATCTGGAAAATCAAAGAGTGGCTCTCATTCAAATTGTCATCCATTAGCACCACGTACCCTGGGTGGGCTGGAGATGTTTGCTAGTGAGGATGTACTCAGTCCTTCCACTGCTGGGTGGGATTTGTGCTGGTGCTGGGTGCTTGTGTTGCTGCAGCCTGGCTGTCCCAGAGTGAATGCAGAGTTCTCCAGGGCTTGGGGGAGGATGATTTTGTCATTCACTGCTGTTGATTTCAGAGGGGTGGGGAGGGGGGGGGTTGTTGCTTTTTCTTCTCCCCCTTGTGTTCTTTTTCTATATAAATAGAAAAGAAGTATCAAAATTTTGTATTTTTTATTGCTGGGCAAATGAGACCAAGAGAGGTGAGATGGCCTACCCACCTGCAAGACAGGGGAAACAGAGGTCCTGCATCACCAAGTTGTGATCTTCCCAAGGCAATGCTGCTTTCCAGGAGAACTTTCCACTGCTGCTTATTTAAAAAAGAAGCCCTCAGTAGGTTTTCCTGCCTGATTTTATTGCCATCTAAATTGCCTTTGAAATTATTTCTTTTAATTGTGTACCAACGTTCAGTCAGGAAGGAAGATTCTTCACAATTTGGAGGCATTCCTGCTGGAATTGGTGCTTAAGAGGGGGGATTCCACAGGACACAGAAGTATCACATGAATCCATCTATCCAAGGCTGTGGTCATTCTCTTCTCTGGGCTTTACAGACAAAATTATCCCCTAGCCTGAGTATGGAAAGGCCAGAACTCCAGAAGAGGATCTGGCTGAGGCTGCAGAGCAGGCTGGCTGTGCTGTTAATGCTGCTGCCAGATGGAGGGACCTGTGTACCTGCAGAGCCACAGAATCACAGAACAGTTTGGGCTGGAAGGGACCTTTAAAGCCATCCAGACCCCACCCCTGCAATGAACAGGGACTTCTTCAACCAGATCAGATTGCTCTGAGGAAACATTAAAGGTCCATCCTGACCTTGAATGTTTCCAGAGATGGGGCATCCACCACCTCTTGGGGCAGCCTATTCCCATGTTTTACCACCTTTATTGTAGAAAATTTGTTTTTTACAACTAGTCTGAACTGACCCTCTTTGAGTTCATACCATTACCCCCTGGCATTTTGTTACAGGCCCTGCTAAAAAGTCTGTCCCTCAACTGGGATATTTCCCCCCTGCACACCTAAGGGGTGGAGGTAGCCCTGCAGCCATGCAGTAAAATGGGTTGGTGTCACATTT
This sequence comes from Motacilla alba alba, assembly GCF_015832195.1. Classification (NCBI taxonomy): domain Eukaryota; kingdom Metazoa; phylum Chordata; class Aves; order Passeriformes; family Motacillidae; genus Motacilla; species Motacilla alba. The sequence continues at coordinate 9,530,227 of NC_052022.1, forward strand.
ATCCCTGAAGCTAAATCATTCAGGAACCATGCAGAGTGACAGAAGACCCAACTTGTAGGCATTTGACTGTCTCCTGGCTCTCCTAGTGGCAGAATTCTCCATGGTCTTGTCTTGCTGGGAGGAAATTGGTTTACTTTTATTGTTTGCAGGTGGTTTCTGTACATGGTCTTCGTTTTCTTGCTGGGAGCCATTTGTACCCGTCAGTCACTCCGCTATGACTTCATGATAGCAGAGAAGGTAACTTGTGGTTTTGTATAATGGGGCTTGCAGGTTGCCATCTGCCTTACTGAATGCCTGAGTTTTTCAAAAGCCTGAGGAATTTGGGTATGCATCCCTCATTAAAATTCAGGGGGATTTCCCTGTTGCAAATCCCAGTGTACAATTGATTTGAATAGCCTTGCATTCACCAGCATATCCCATAATGCCAAATCTTGGCATTATCACCCAGCAATAGCTTTAAGAGCTAAAGTATGGTAATGTGGTCTAATGATAAATGCTGTGTTTCATTCCATGTATCCTTTCTCATTGGTGAAAGCTTAGACCAAATTGAAAGCTCTGAAGAACCCCCCTGCTTATCTTGACTAAGTCAAGCGAAGCTCACATTTCCATATCTAGCGGGCTGTAATTGCAGGGCGAGCAACTGGATTATTAAACTCCAGACATTCCACAATTCCACACAGAGTATTTGCATGAGGGGGGGTTGTAGTTTAACACACAACGGACCTTACCACTACAGGCCTCTAAGAAGAGAGCAAGAGATTTTGGTGTGTGCCACTGTCTTTCTTTGGATGGGATGTGGAAAGGCTAATTTTCTGTTATTAGGTATTATCAAAGTCATGGGTTCACTGTATTTGACACTATTTTTTGTGATTCATTTGAAGTAGAGAAGTTTACATAGTTTGATCTGTAACATGGTTTTAGTCTAAAATATCAATTTGAAACTCTGGTTTTATTTCTTAACTCTAAACTTCTTCCAGTTCTAAACTTTCCACCTCATCAAATAAACTCCCAATTATCGGTAGGGCTCTGCCACTACCTGCTGAGGTAAAAAAATCCACCTCTGTTTCAGGGAAAAGAAGGAATGAACCTGCCTTCTCTAAACAACCACTTTGTTTGTCAATGACTTAATGGGCAAAAAGTGCAGTATCGAAAAGAATCAGCTTTAAATGAATCTGCTGAAGAGAAAGAGATTGTTAAAGCTGTGTTTTAACTTCTGAACCCTCAGGGGGAAAATGAAAAATCTCGTAGTAATGAATGAGAAGATATTTAATACTGTCAAATACAAAACATAAACAAGCAAACACCCCCCTCCAAAAAAGTAAATTCAATTTTCTTTCCCCTAACACGGAACAAACAAATGGTGCAATATTCATGTTTCTTCTTTGAGTTATTACAAGATGCTTTAGGTTTTAATGACTTTGGAGAGAGGAAGGGGGGAGAGATCATTACTCCTCCAAACTCTCCCTTCCTATCACAGGTGAATGAGTGCTTGGCTGCTTTTCTCTCTTACAATATTTGTTTGGCTTTTTAAACACAAAAATGAGATTCAGTAATTTCACTTCTAATGAGCTCCAACTGCCAATTCCTCGCAATGTATTCACACTCTCCGTGTTCAAAACTCCTAGCAAAACCTTTCATCAGCCTCGGTGAAAGGGACTCTTCCCCTCTAACCCTGATTTGAATGTCAAGTAGCACATTTAAATGCAAGCATTTTTGGCAGCTAAAATAATATATGATGTCTGGCACAAGTGTTTGTTTCTTCCGAGTATTTCTCGGAGCAGGGTAGGATTAGAGGAGAGGGAAGGGAGGATTCCCCACTGAGTGTCTGTCTGCTGGTCTAATGAGAGCTGGTATCTGCTCATCTTTGCCTCAGGTTCCTTCTGTCCCACAAGATACAATTCACAAGGCCAAGTGGATTTTCATGGGGAAATGTTGTGGTAGGAAGTTTGAACAGTTCTGGATCATGACATTAATTTCACTTGCCTTCCCCAAGAGAAAGCTTTTTATGGCTTTTTACCCAATCTCCTTTTTGCTGCCTGCAGATTTCTTTGACAAAAAACCAAAGTCAGATGTAGCTTGAATCATCTTTAGCCATGTAAATATTTGTAATTCCTCCTAATAAAGCACATGTCACCTGACCTCAATGGGGGCAGAAGCTGGGAGGACCTGTGTTCATTTAGACCCTCTTTTCCATGGAAGGAGGGGTGGGAGCAAATGTGGGATGCAGGGGACCTGCATTTGGTGACATCCTCTGCCACAGATATTTGTCTGCACCTCCAGCACTCACTTCAGAGGAGTATGGGCATGTTGGATTTGGACCAAAATGTGAGGTTTTTCTCTCTGCCTGGCCTTTCTGCTGGAGTTACCCCTATGCCTTGCCATTCTCCTTGCCTGGCTGCTGGCTGTAAGACCTCTGTGGTCTTGCAGGACTTGGGGGTGCCTCAGGTGACCCTAGACCTTGTTTCCTTTATTTTTTCTGTCCAGGTCCTTACACTGCAGTGCCAGGAACACTCCTATTTCAAAGCTTTCTTGCACAATGTTTATATTGTGGGGTTTTGTGTATTTGGGTGGGGTTTTTTAGATATACTCTGTGCTTGCAGCTCTTGACAGTGAGGACCTGCTTAGGGGGACCCCAGTTCTCACTTCTGTCTGACAGACCAGGAGCTGTCCTTCCTTTCCCTCCACACCTGCAGGAGATGCTCCCAGCTTGAAAGGGTGCTTCAAAAATCAGTTCTAAACCCAGTTCTAAAACCACTTTTGTTAGCACTATGGCTTTAAATTTTTTCTTTTTAATGTTTCATGCCGGCCAAAGGAAATTCTTTTCTCATTGAAGACAGGAAAATAAGGTCATTGTATTACATCCTTTGGAGCGTGTTTTTTGAGATGCCATTTACTTAAGTGGCAATTTTGATTTGGCTTTACTGTGGGTTTTCCTTCAGTATTGGTTTTCCCCTCTGAGACACAGGGGTTTGTCTTCCTGTTTTGGATGGTGGGAAGCCTGGGCAGCTTTTCCTGTATGATGTGCTCTGTATATAAGTGATCTTGCCTGAAATAAACTCACTTCCAGTTACTTAAGGGGAATCTAATAGCTGCTGCTTTGCTGCAGTTGCTCCAAGTGGCAAAGAATTCCTTGGATATGAGCTTGTAAAATGGTTCTGTCGGTACAGGATGTTCAGTATTAAATTACTTTTATGGGATAATTTTCCTGTATTAATTGCTTGTACCTTATACCACAGACCAATTAAATTGCTGCTTTCCCAGGGCTTGCTCTGTTCATTTAACAACATTAGAAAATATATGTGATCTGTTAAAACACATGTATTTAAGACTGCTTGGGTGTCTTTAAGGCATAACAGGATGAACTTTGCATTCCCTCTGTTTCCTCCAGGTATCCTTGGTGGGGTTTTTGTTTTTGCTAGGGCTGTACATCTCATCCCTGGCCTCCTGCATGGGAGGGCTGTATGGAGCACCCCGGATCCTGCAGTGCATCGCCCAGGAAAATGTGATCCCCATGCTCGCCTTCCTTGGACGTGGGGTGAGTCATCCTTTCATCAGGATTGCTGTCAAACCTTCACCTGAACTTCAGAAGCCAAGATTTCTACGTGTCTGTGAAGTGAGATGGGGGATGCTTGAAATGTGAGGAGGGGAAAGCTCAGGATCTGGTATCCCATGCATAGGCAGAGAAGCCAGGAAAAGGGTGGTTTTATGAAATAAACCAAGCATCCAATTGTCTGTGGTCCTTTCCCTGCCTGTCCCTGTGTGCACTGCCTCTGCTCCGAGCCCTCCCATGGAGTTTGGCACTGTGCAGTGCTGGCACCTCGCTCACCCGCCCGTGTGCCCTAGCCTGGAGCTCTGCGTCCTGCCCCCCTGCACACACAGCCCTGCCTGGGGCCTGTCCCCTCCCCCTGACCCACTTCTTCAAGATGTGCCCAGCAGGACAGGCATTTATGATATAACTTTGCCTGTGGGGCTTTCTTTGCAAGCACTTTATCTGAGTCGGTGCTGATCCCGGCCATGACCGAAGGAAGGGCCTCCCTCTCCTCTGCCCTCCTGTCCAGGGCAGAAGCCTGAAGCTTTTGTCCCAGCTCTTGGTGAAATAGATGGTAACTGTCTCTAGCTTTTATCTGTTCTCTTTCTTATTTTTCTTTCCTGTGCATTTTCTTTGGTCTGTCCCCATCCTCTGTGGTAAGCTCAGAGCTGAGTGCGTGACCAGCTGTGAAGCTATGGATTCAGTGAGAAGAGGACACTTCTTTGGAAGATAAGGTGCCTTCAGGACACTATTATATAAAAACAAAGAATGGATTTGAAAGGTTAAATTAGGGGTCTTCTAAGCTTTAGATATGCATCGAAACAAAGTCTTGCTTGGAATATGACAAGAAGCTTTTTCCTTGCTTCACGAGTAGTCTTTATGCATGAGTCATTCTACTGATATCAGTCACCAAGGACTCTGTAGTCTTGGACTACATATCCATAAATGATTTTGCCTTTTTTCTGAATAGTGAGAAAAGAATTCCATCACTCTCAATAATCTGCATTACCTAATTGTCTGTACAGAGTGTCTGGAAAAAGCCTTATGATGCTTTACTCATTCAGAGTGGCTTAAAAATACAAATATTTTTCAGTGTTGATATTTATGACTGTTTAAAAATATTTAAATATTTTATAAATATAATCATTTTCTCTCTGCTGTTTTATGTTTCTCAAAGCAGTTTTCTAAACTAAAAATTATGATAATAGCAAAAATAATAGTAATAATTGCAGGGAAATCAGGAACAGTAACGACTGCAAGAACTGCCAGCTCCTGAAGAAAGTTTTCAGGTGATAAGCTGTTCTCTACTTGGCAACCCTTGTGAAATTCTCGGTGGTTTAGCAAAGTTGATTCCTTCTCTTCTCTGGCAGGTTTCTGTCTTTCTGTCAGATTTTCTGCTCTGAACTCCGAGTGCCATGATGGAAGAGCTCAAAAAGAGGTGAAAAATCAAAGGCAGATCAGTCTTCCCCCTGCCTTCTCTCCACCACCTTAGGAATTGTTTGGATTTGGTTTATGGAGAGAAAATACATTTAATTTGTCCTTACCAATCTACTCCACATCAGTTCTTCTTTTTCATGGTTGAAGAAGGTGGTGTGGTCACCATAACCCCAGCTGACGGGAAGGACACAAATGTTTTCTGTGGAGTTAAATCCAAGCCAGATGCATCCTGAGATCCTCCCATCTGTTCCCCATCTCAGTACCTCTTTCTGATACTGAAGATGCTTTCTGAGATTGGTGTTCCTTTGTCCCTGAGATGTTTTTTTGTTCATTCTGAAAATATGTAATGGTCCAGAACTTGTCCCCTTTTCTATTTAATAAATAAGAGTGGAGGAAACAGAAATAGTTTCCATTTGAGCAGCATGTTTATTAAAGAAGTAAATGCAGTTAAGTGAAAACTTAAGATATCTTGTAAGATATTTTAAAGCAAAGTCTTTACACAGCTTGCACAGGCTTGTCAGGTGGCAAAATGGCAAGATGGTGCCTGGTCCAAGGAAGGGTATGTTAGACCTGGGATTAAAGTTCATGAGCTGAAGGCTCAGGTATTCCCACTCCCAATGCCCTTTGTTTTGTGCCTCTTTTCCTTCTCCTTTCCCTGCCTTCGCCCAGTCCCAAAGGACAGGAGCAGGCAATGTTTCTCCTGCCCTCCTTACACATGCCTGGGGTTACTGGGGCTGGCTGCCACCCCCAGCCTGCCCACCTGCCCAGCCTCAGTGCTGCTTTCCACCTGCTGCTGGGGTGGATGGAAGGAGGGAAGCCCCACCTGCAGAGGCTCAGCAGACCACAGGTTCAGCTTGGCTGGCTGTCAGGGCAGGCCAGAAGCTGCTGATGTGCAGGTGGAACTGCTTCATGCAGAGCTTTTCCAAGGGCAGCGTGAGGGAGCCTTTTGGGGAGGCAGTGATGGAGAGTCCTGTAGAATAATGAGATGAACAGTTAACTCTAATTAACACATTTTATTGCCAGACTTCCCATAAGCCCCACAAATCTCTCGGAAGGTTTATTGGTGCTTTAATGACATTGTTTTACCATGGAGATATGAGTGAGAGTGGATGAATTTACCAAAGACAAAGCTTGAATAAAGTTTAGGGATGAAGTGGGAACTCCACAGCTTTTGGCTTCCAGTCTGTTCTTTAATTTATTAGGCCTGTGAGCCTCTGTTTGCACATGCATGTATTTCATGACCAGGGGGGTACTGCAGACAGCCCAGGTAACCACATAGAGCTGCTGAGCAAGTGGGGAATCCTCATGGCGAGGTTCACGGTTATTAATTTAAACATAATTTTGTTTTATTTATGAACTAGAAAGGCCCCAACAAGACTCCAGTGGCTGCAATTTGCTTAACAAGTCTCATCACCATGGCTTTTGTATTCATTGGGCAAGTGAATGTTCTTGCTCCCATAGTCACCATCAACTTCATGCTGACATATATTGCTGTGGACTATTCCTATTTCTCACTATCCTTGAGCTACAACATTCAGCAGAAACCTGAAGAGACCCAGATGGGAACTGCTAGACCTGCTCACTCTTCCCAGCCTTTAATTTTCAACAAGCCCCCTAGCCGTGCAGCAGATGGAGTAATACAAAGCAGATCAAATGGCACCTTGCTGGAATTCAAAAAAGACATGGACCAGCTTTTTAAACCATTTTTTAGTGAGCCAAGTACTTGCAAAAGAGAAGGAGCTGAGAAATTAACCCAAAAGGGCAAGCGAAAGAAGGCGAAGAGGCCAGCCAAGCAGACATTACAAGACAGCTTTCTCCTGGATCTCCATCATGATGCTCCCCTGGCTCAGAACAGTTGGGATGAGACCACGGAGCCCCACGTGAGGCAGCAGGACATGGATGAGCAGGGCAATCAGTGGGATGCAGGTCTGGGCTCATCATCCTCTATGGATGCCCAGCACATACCCAGGAGGCTGGAGCAGAGGGAACAGCCCTGCAGTGAAGTGATCATGCTCCCTAGCCCAAGGGGAGAAGGTAAGGGCTGTAGGAAGATGGACACCTCCCTGTTCAGAGGAAATTGTTTATAACCTTGGTCCTCCCAGTGCTTTCCTGAAGGCAGGCATGAAACGAGCTTTATATGGGGCTGTCATTCAGTGATTCATGGCAATAATATCATTTATTCCAGGTGAGGGTAGAGTTCATTGCAATGCATCACAGGAGAAGTTCCAATGCAATTTCCTACAGAAGATTAATCACAGGAAAGCAGGCAGGACTAAATTTAGTGTTGGGTTGTTTACGATGTACTCATAATTCTTCACAGGCATGCTGAATGCTGTACATTAAAAAGGGTTTAGGTGCATCTTGGGATTTACTTCATCCTGGTGTGGGGTAGGATGGTTAGAGCTGTGTGACTCTCTAAAACTAAGGCTATCTTAATGTAGTGGTCCCCACAATACAGGTACAATCTGCAACTCAGCATCCATAGGTGAAGATCTAAAATTTGTTGGTGATGTGGGTATTTGATACAGCACATGTGCAAGGAGTTTGTCATTCCCAGTGCTGTAGTGTTTCATCAGCATTAGTCAGTTAAGCTTCCTAAACCCCTCTGAGGGAGGAAAGTATTATTTTTCTTATTTCACAGATTGTGAAACTGAGGCAGAGATAGACAGATGCAGCCTTCAAATGGACTTAGTAGCAGAGCTGGCAACTTTTTGGTTTTTTCCTTGCACTTTTCAGTTTTCATTTTGGAGGTTTTGGTTTAACTCTGTCATACCCAGCTGTCAGCTAGAATTTTTGCTTTGGTTCCTGGAATCTGGTAATGTAAAGTAGAGAAAAAGACCCTCACATTATAGCATCTTTCTAATTTTTTTTCATTTTCTTTAGAATCATCTATAAGGCAACAAAATCCAGAACTGGGAATTCAGCAAATGCCAGAAACCTTCTACTCCAGATTTTTCAGTCCCTGGATTTCCTTTGCTGGTGTAAGTAATTTTCTTTTATTATGAGTGGTGTTTTGTGATAGTAGAAAACAGAAGGACATTCATCACATACTGCAGTGTAAGTACTCCAGTACCTTAAATAATGGCTTTTGATTCTCGTATTCCAGGTCAGCTGAACTAAATACTCAAGCTACCATGCATCCAGCAGTTCAGGGAAAGCCCAATGGCATATCAAATTAAATAAAAACAGAAAAAAACCAAACAAACAAACAAGCTCCAACCCAACTCAAAAGTACAAATTAAAAGTCTGGAGTCTTAGGACTTTAAAGATGCATGGATGCATGGGGGAAAAAAAAATCAGTGTCCCTCTTGTGTGTGCCAATCTGCTTTTTCTTGCTGTGTAATGAACTGAGACACCATCTTCAAAGCTGTGTTGCTTTTATTAATGGGCCAGTTTCTGCAAGCTTGGGGTGGGGTTTCATTAGTGATGACTTCCTGAAACCAGCAGCCCAGCTATGAAATTCCATCCTTTGAGGGGGGAAAGGAGAGCATTCCTATAGCAAGTTACTTTAAATAGTTTTAAAATAGCTTCTGCCTCAAGTTGCTGAGAAGTTTAAGACACTTAAATTTATCTTGGGAAGACAGATTATTGGGCAGATGACAAGGAAAGGGTCAGATATGCATAATGAATGAGCCATATGGCTTTGCTGCATGGATGAGGATTTCATAGCTGTGCATAAAATGTAACAAACCCACTCAAACAACACAACAAACCCTGTTAGTTTAATCCTCAGATGGAGCTGGACACCTGCTTTTCAAATTCGCCACTGCTGCTGCCAGCAGCAAGCTCCTGGTCAGGGGTCCCACTGGGCTGCAGCACCAGGGGTGGGCTGGGAGTGGTGGCCCCTCTTTAGGATGGCATCTTTAGGAGGTTGTGTGCTGATGCCATCTCTGGGCTTGTATCTATTGTGGCTCCCAAGTGCATGTCAGGGCAGAGCCATCAGCTCTCTCCCTTTGCAGGGGAATTTGCTTATGGAGATGATGGATGTGCTCATTAAAGCAAGCTTGGTTTCCTGTCAATAAGCAGGCTTGGGTGGAGGTTGCAACAGAGCTGGGATGGGATTGACAATGCAAAATAAAATCACAAGAGCAAAAATTGGATGTATTTACTTATCCTGACTCCTCTCCCCTCTGCCCTCGCTCTTTGAGCTTCACTTGTGTCAGTTGGGACCATTTTAGATCCTTCTTTGTGTGCTGCCCCATGCTGTTCCAAACATCTCCCATGGAGATGGTACCTCTGCCCCTGTTTGTATGCAGCTTGAGCCAAACCTCCTCCTGAGCTGACAAGCCTATGGATACTTCCCTTGGAGAAGCCCAGGCAGAGACCCACACTGCCTCTGGGAGTCAGGGTAGCTCACTGGAGCTACCTCCATGCTGCTGAAGGTGACACTGTTAGCCTGTGCTCTCCGTCCTTTTAAGAGACCAAAAAAAGCTCCCTGTAACATGGAAACCTGAGCTTTGACTGTCCACATGGTCTTACCTCCCAGACTCTGGGGTAACCCCAAACCATGTCTTTCCAACAGGCAATCATGTCCCTCATCATAATGTTTGTCATTCAGTGGATCTACACCCTGGTCAGCCTGGGAGCAGCAGTTATCCTGTATTTCTACATTGGCCAAGTCAGCCCAGGACTCCCTCTTGGTAAGATTTTTTCCTCTGTATTATTAAAACTGCTTAAAAATTCATTAAACTTTAATTTAACTTAATTAGGAATTGAGACTCTTGTGTTTAATACGTGGGTGACACAGTGAACGATGACAATTTGTTTCATTACATTTTCTCTCTGAGTCTTTAATTTTCTGTTAGATTCTAACTGTAACTAGCATTGATGTGATGGTTTGAACATGGTGCTTGTTGCTTTATTATATCGTGCTTCCAATGGCAAAACCAGATACTAAGATTTGATAGGGGTGGCATTTTGCAAATGTATCCCAGCAATGACAAAAATCTGCTGTAAATAAGTTTTATTAAACCAAATCAATCTAAACCCACCTGAGAGAAGTTTAAGGAAAATAGGAATTTTGATGAGTGTCTCATCAAATCTCAGCATTCATAACTGTGGAACAAGAGAGCCTTTTGATTCCAGAGCTAAACACGCTAAATAGGTTGGGAACATAATCTGGGAAAACACTTTAAGGCAGAGAGCATTAGAAAGATCTGTGCACATGATCGGCTTAAACAAGTTCAAAACTAAACAGGGAAGCACATTCAGCAAGCAGCTCATGAGAGCCCACAGCTCCTTGGCAAGGCCAGTGGAGGGGGTTTGCAGTGCTCTGTGTCTCTGAAGGGACATGGTGTGGGCATCCTCTCCTGCTCACGAGTGTATCCATCCATCCATCCATCCATCCATCCATCCATCCATCCATCCATCCATCCATCCATCCACCCACAGGTGTCCATCCATAGACAGGTGTGTGAGGTGCATAGCTGAGTGCATGCCTGGGTATGCAGTTTTTTGTCCAGGATGATAAAAGTCAAGAGCCTGAGTTCCTATGCAATATGTGCAGAAATAGCTACCTGGGTTTATTTAGGTGAAAGATTATTAGACAGTAGGTAAATATGTACTAGATTTCAGAAACGCACATGATGAGAAACCAAAAACTAATCATCACCTTCCAAACATTGCTCAACTGCTCTTTTTCTACTCTTGAGTGACTTCCTTTCTATGTATCTGTAGGGGATAGTAGAAAAGAGCTGAGATTGTGGATACTAGTTGCTAATTTGTATCTTTTGAAATATATATAAGTTTTAATCAAGTTCTTTATGGCCCCCAGATATCAAACAAAACAGAAATAATGTTTTCAGGTGTTGGAGTATTTTTTGCCTTTGTATACTCACTGTATTATATCTCTGTAATCTGCTTTTGAAATACTTCTGTCAGTGTGTAGAGGGTTTTGGAAGCTGATCTGAGAAATAGTAGCACGATTAGACTTTTTTTTTTCTTGGTTTCTTTTGCACGTGCATTCTCATGCATACAGTAAAACAATGCATGGTATTGAAAATGTTAGAAGTGAATGCTCAAAATTCAGCCTAATTTCTACTTTGCTGTGAGGGAATGTTATTTTGTGGTCACAAGGCTCTGATGATCTGTGAGTTTGTTCTTCAAAGGATCAAGCAGCCCTTCTGTCTGGAAAGGCTGGGAGACACTGGCCTGAGGAAAGCCCTGGATAAGGGGCTAGATGAAGACCTTGGGAGGAGAAATGCCCTGTGGTTGACACATCCCTTCTCTCTCTTCCTCCCCAGCTGCCTAAGCTAAATCCAGCAGGCACTGACAGGGCTTGGCTCTCCCTGTCCCTTGCCATAAACTTCTGCTGCTGCTTTTGCTTCCAGCTCTGGCACTTCCCTGCCCCTGCAGGAACCCAGTGCAGGAAACTAACTCTACTGAGAAATCAGAAAAGAAATCAGTGTTGGTGTGATAAGCTAAGCCAGCTCTCTTTGGGGTCAGGCAAGAGGAAATGAATGGTGAGACCACAGCCACCCTGGCTGAGGTTGGCTGAATGGCTCCTCCTGTCTCCCCATCCCTGCAGTGGGGATTTTTGCAGTCCAGGGAGTGAAAGGCACTGTGGTGGGTGTCTGTGCTTTGCTCAAGCTTTACTGGGGTTTAACAAGCTCTCGGGCTGGGAACACATAGCTGTTCTCCATAGGAAATTTGGGCTCATACCTGGACAGTTGTTTAAAAGCCACAGCATGTAGGAAGACTGCAGGAATGTTCTCACTATCACAAAATCTTTGGGTACTGCAAGCTAATAACAAGTGTGCTGGTTTGAGATTTTATGCAAAAATTCAGTGGTGTAATGCTATTATGAGAAAATTAGCAGCATACTGACTTCTTGTGCCTTTTCTCCATAGGAGCAGCAGCAAATTTCAGTTTCTTTGGATGGATTAAGTCGGTTTTGATCTCTTCATGCAGGTTGGTACCAGTCACTTGGCAGTGACCAACCCACCGCTCGTTGTTCCCGTGACCCACTAATGAGCACAGAGAGGGCTGGAAGAATTGACTTGCTTTTTACCCTAAGCAGTCTTTCTGCCTCTTCTTGCATACTCAGGGTTATTCTTGCTTAATTGTAAAAAAGGGCTGCTTGCTCCCATTAGCCTGGCATATGTTGGCTGTGTATGTGGGGAAGCAGGAGTCTCCCCTGCTTTGTGTGTGGGAGTGTTGGCTGATAACTGTATCTTGGTGCCTGCAGCTTTATCTTACCCCAAAGGTCTGTGCTCAAAATCTATGGCTCGGGTTGAACTGGAAAATCTGCAAAGAAATGAGAAATTGGAGACTCCTTCTCTTCCACCCATCATTCACTGAAAGCAAATTCCTCTGGTAGTGGTGGAGCAGCTGTGGTCAAGTTTCAGAGAGGAAATCTGGGGCGAGGGAGCTGCAATAACTTTGGGACAAATATGATAATCAGGGTCTTTGGTGAAGGAACCATTCCGTATTGAGTTTGCATGGGACTGCAGTAGCATTGTCTTTGGATTTTGGTTACCAGAAGACCTTGAGGGGTTTTTTTTGGTTGGTTATTAACTAGTTTTGTTAAACTTATTTGATGCTATTAATTATTAATTCCATCACGTTGGGTTTCCTGTAGCAGCTGATGAGCACCTCTGCCTCTGAGCAGTGGGCTTTGTGTTTCCCAGTCTGTTGGGTTTCTTTTTTGTTGGGGTGAGTGAACGCCATAGTGAGGACTGTGCAACACGAGCTGCCATGCATTCTATGTGCCAATTTTCCTTCAAAATAAATGAAAGTTCAGGTATTTAAGCACATTGGTCTGTCTTGCCAGGTCCTGTCTCTGCCCACAGTTCCTATAACATGACCACAAGCTTTTGGTGAGCAGAGGTGGTTGGGGAGAGAAGCCAGGGGTGAGGGATCTCTCTGAGGTCCCTTGGTAGGCCTTAGACATAACAGCACTTAATTCTTATGGAATTGTGATGCCTTTGCATCTTCTCAACAGGTAAAGGGTTGAAATTTGAAGAGTGGGGGATTCAGGCTCTGTAATTGGCATTTGGTGATGGTAATCCAAGTATAGCAAACTTGAGAGTTCACCGCTCTGAGAGGCCCCACTCAGAGGGAGATGCTGTTCTCAGCCCACTGTGGGCCAGGAGAGCTCGAAGGGTCTCACTTTGGACTGCTGCTTACACTGCAGCAAGAGAGTTGGCTTTGGTCATAGTAATTTTCCATCCTGGCCACAATTTTTGTCAGTAAGTTTCTTTGAATGCTCTACAACAAAAAGGTTGTTCCACTTGGGTTGTTACTCATGCAAGAAAAATAACTTTCCAAAGATATTCATTAAAAACCAGGAGCTGTCAGCATAGTTCCCTGGAGCAGACAGTGTTTCTGATAAGCTCAGGAGGAGCTGAGCCCAGCTGCTGGTCAAGGCTGAGGCCTAACAAGCATTTCTGAGATCATAGTGCAGCCCGAGGGGCAGGGGGATGCACCACCACAGATGTTTTCTGCATATTCATTCTGAGTGAGGGATTGTCCCCTACCCCCTTGCACAGTATCTGCTGGACTGGTGACATGAGCCCAAGCCAAGGGTGAGGAGTTAAGACTGGGAAGAGAGTAAGTGGGGCCATGCTGAAACGCTGCCAGAATTATTCATGGCACAGTGAGCCAGACCCTGCTGCTTCATACCCCGGGCAAATTTGTGGCTGGTCATGTCAGCTCGGTGCCTCTGTGTTGACAGAACAGCATTTGCCTCCCAGTTGTCCTCTGGTGCATCTCAGTCGTGTCTCCTGCCCGTTGGCAGAAATCCCTGTGGGAGTCTGCTTGAGGTGTGGGGCTTCATGGAGAATGACCACATGGGGAAAGGAGAAACTATCCCTGCCTCTCGTGTGGAGAGGTGCTGTTGTCAAAGGGGGATTTTATCTTTGGGTTACCAGACCAACAAAGTCCTTGGTTCTTTGGTCAGTGCAATCGATGAGCAAAGACCCTGCCAAGAAAGGCTGAGAGGAGATCTGGTGAGTGCCCAAGGTAGAAAATGATCCCGGTTTTCTCCTCTCAAAGAGGAGAATGTCTGGATCAGCCAGCCAGCTTGATCACCTTATCCTAGTGCCAAGGCTCCTGCTCTTACTGGCACAAAGACACCTTGGGCTCTGCTTGGGAGTCAGGTCATTTTGAAGCCCATCTATGTTGTGCTGGAAAAAATTGCATTGAAGTAATTTAGAGGTTTTTTCTGAGCCCTGTTTTCCTGAAATCCAGTGAAGATATTTTAATGAATTGGAGAAAAAGAATAAATCCCATTAAACTGCAAGGGAGTTGGAGGCAGCCAAGGGTTCTTGACACCTCTAAGGCTCTTAGGTGCTTGATGAGGTCTTAGTCAGTGCTATATTTGTCTTACAGATTTGATTTAAAAATGCCAATAAGGTTTTCTTAAAATCAGCTTCTGGGATGAAGGGATTGCAGGAAAATCTCCTGTTTTATTTAAAAGTTGAAAAAATTATTACAATTTTTTTATTGCTTAGGAAACCATAAAAAGGATATTTTTCATTAGAAATGGTTTGTGCTCCTTCTTCTCTTGCTTGGTGTGGAAGGTGTTGACATAGCCAATATCCAAAGAGGAAACCTACTTGTTACAAAAATGTTTATTTTGCAGTGTATATTTGGGGAAAGGGAGAACATTTTTTTTTTGTGCCTTCTAAAAAAAGAGCTCTCAGGTTAACTCTGTGCCTCCAAGGGGCACCAAGAAGGATTTAGCCTCTTCTGGAATCACCCTGCCTTGCTGGCACAGCTGAGAGCACGGCTGGTAATGGATAACAAACAAGGGGTGATGCAGGCACCTCTGCTTCTCTGTTTGCAGGAGAAGGCCAACTCCCAAGGAGCAGATTGTGGTGACACCATCCTTTGCCACAGTTGGCATGGAGACCAGGCAGCTCACGGAGGAGAACGCAGACTTCGCCTCACGGGACCGCTACCACCAGTCCTCGCTCATCAGCAGAGAGGAATTTGGGAGCCAGTTCCAGTGAAGGACACACAAACACAAAAAAAAAAAAAAAATCAATCCATTACTTCAAAAAGCATTTAGAAGTGCTAATGGCTGCCACGGGTGCCTTTTGAAATACTTGAATGTACGCACAAAGGATGTGAATAGCTATTTATGTATTTGAGGCTTGTTTGTTTATGCAAACTACAGCATTGCTGGGCTTCAAACCTTACCCAAACTGAGGGGAGAAAATGGAAATGAAAGAGCCAGTCCAGGGAAGTGATGAGTTACTGAAGACAGTATAACCCTTTTAAGGAATTCAATTATAAGCCCTACTGAGCTCTAAAAATGGTTGCTGCTCTAAAAGCTTACAACACCCCATTTCAGATGTCCTCTGGGTGACTGGGGACACTCTGCCTGGGAGCAGTGACGTTGACAGCAGGAGCTGGTGCCCCACTCCCAGCTGTGCCACGGATGGATGCGACCTTCCAGGTCAATTCACTTCTCCTCTAGGCATGAATTTCCCTGCTTGTAATACAGTAATTTTCTACCTCAGCATTTCAATTACCAAGGTCTTAGAAAGTATTTTAAGACATTAGACAATAGGCCAGAATCAGTGGCAAGTACAAGAAGATTATGAAGTATATTCACAACTGAAATCGCACATTTAAATGCAGGATAATGACCTCTTCTGTAAAACTGTGAAATTATGTCTTAGAAGCTGTTCGTAGTTATTTCCCACATCCTTTCTGATGTGAGAGCTGAGACCTGATGAAATAGCTGGGCCCACTTAAAGCATCTCCTGGCTGAAGGGACAGATGGTTCAGAATTGCTTTAGCAAAATAAGTTTACCCCCAGCACCACACATCAGTTCTGATATTATGAGGAGGGGGAAATCACTGCCTTTCACTTTGTTTCACCTCTGATAATTTCAGCCTTTAGATTATTTATTTCTCCTTCTGTGCAATAAAATCCTGAGACACCAGGAACTCCTCTCCATCCTTTCTGTCGGCACTCTCAATGCCTTTGAGCACCATCCCACTTGCCAGAGCTAAGTGCCCTGATGTTGCTGGGTGGGTGGGGGGGGGTCTCATCCCATGGCCTGGCCAGCTGCAGCTTTGGCTCTTTCCATTTTCTTACAGAGGGAGGCACAGGAGGCTTTCTGCTGACATGGAGAAAAGAGCCACCTTGGCGCACTGCAGAAAGTGTATTCATTTTTCAAGGTTGCAGGTCTTTGACTAAGTACTTTTAACTTTAATTATCTCAATAGAGGTAAGAGGAAAGTTGTGTTTGTGTGACCTGCTCTGACCCACCTCAAATCAGTCACTCAGTGTTGGAAACACCTTTCCAGGATTCCTTCCTGCCTGCTTCTTGCTGTTGGTTTCCAAAGAGTCTGAATTTGCTGTGTGGATTTTGGGTCCATGTTGAAGCTTCTCCTGAGGCCAGTGGCTCCAGAGAGCCCTCCCTGTGCTTGTAGCATCCTTAACTCTGGCAGATACCCATGTTGTGCCAACTTCAACACTCCTTGGTGCTGCCCCACTGCTGGCAAGCTGCTTGGTTCTGTGTTACAGTTTCATACCTGACCATAATGCCATTACTGTAAAATCTTGTATTTCAGAGTCCAGTCACATGTGTGTGTGGTCCCTTTCCTCCTGAGTCAAGGATTGCTCAGCCCCACATTTCTCTGTAACTTGAACAAAAGAAAACCCCAGAGCATGGCATGAAGAGATTAATAGGCAGAAATTCCTAGGTAGCTCCTTTGTTGGCTACTAAACAATTTAATTCCCTTCTTAAAATAAGACATGAGTTAGGAGATCCAGAGAGGGAGGGTGGGGAAGGTCCTTGGCTGTGTATCTTGCTTGCTGAGGAGTTGCACTGGTTGAAATCAGATGATCTGGGGGAGAGTGTTTGCCTCATCAACACTGTGGCCCCTGCTTGTCCCCAAAACTGGGATGTGATGGGCCCTTGGTCTAGCAGTATTTGGAGGAGGTCCCACAGCTTTGCTTTCAGCTAAGTGTGCAGCAGCTGTCCCTTTCTCCTGCCACCACCATCCAGCAGCCCTTTGCACCTAAGCGTCCTCTGGAAACATTCTGCTTGTGTTTGTGTGCTGGTCCAGCCTTTGCTGGCTGCCAGGGAAAGGCACCGTGCTGTGCCATGCAGGGGCCTGGGGAGTGGACACCTGGAGGGCTCTGGGGTGCAGGGATGGGGTGCGCCTTGGCATGTCTGGAGGGAGAAAGGCAGTGGTGGTCCTGGCATCAGCGCTGGATGGCTATTGCTGCTCTTGACAGCTGGCAGTGGAGGGAATGCTCTGCAGAGCACACTGTTCCAGGGGTTTCTGGTCTCTAGGCTCCTCCACATACTGCTGCTGGAGAAACTCTTCCACTTTCTTCACTGACACCTCCACCCCCACAACAGGAAACAGCTCCTTCCATCACCTGGTAAGCACAGGCACCTGCTCCTTCCCTTGTAGCTGCAGGGAGAAATGCATCGCACAATCCTTGCTGCATTACAGGTTAAGAGTACAACAACCTTCCTGGGTAATGCTTGGAAAGGGACATGCTGATCTTCCCTGGAGCATTCGCTCTGGTGTTGTTAAAGGTATGAGTGGCAGGAAGCCTTGTTTTAGCACCAGTAATCCTGCAGTCTGGGTAGCACTGCAGACTTCGTGAGACACTACAGGAACACAGGGCTTTGCACACCAAGGAAACTTTTTCAGCAGGAGAGAAGGCAAGCAAGCAGTTGTACAGCTAAAGATCATGGTGTCACTTCCAAAATGGTTGTAGCTTTGGTAGCACTCTAAAAAAAACAATGGGTGAAATTAGGTGGGCAGGAATTTACCATCTTCGCATTTAGTGGCTGAAGGGAAGAAATGTGGGTGAGGATTGCTCCTGTGAGTGGAAATGTGCTGCTTTCATCCCCTGAGAGCCCAGCTGAGCCTCCACATGCTGGGGATTTCATGAAGTTTCCGGTTCCCTGAAGGTGAGTTTGGGGCCCAGCTCTGAGCACCAGATGCCTTGGTGTATATCAAGGTTGCAGCTTGGCTATTGTAATTATGGAAAGGCCTCACTGTTTTTTTAAGCCATGTGAGCTTTTTTATCATCCATTATTATTTTCCTTTTGGTTTGAAATTTGATTAGTTGTTATTATTATTATTATTATTATTATGCAAGAAATGAAAATGTTCTGCAATGGGTCGAGGTGTGAAAACACTTGTTCTTGAGAGAAATGTGGATATGGCACATGGTTTGGTTCCTTTTGAAGGCTCCAGATGTAAATTGGTGGCTCTACTTTTGATGGTTTCCTTTGCAGAGCATACAAGCACAGAAGGCATGTGGGGATAAATGTTTTATTACTTGCCTTGCAGTACTGCCTGGGAGCTCATGCTGCATTTATGATCCCTTAGCACTAAGCGCGTCCAGAAATTGGAATTTTATGCCTCAAAAAATTTCCAGCACAAATAGTCAGGACTAACAATGAGCAGAAGAAAAGTGAGGTTTTGTTGTGATATTGGCATTAACAGACAGTTTTTCAGTTGGTATAAATTGTCATACACCTGGGTCTGTGTCCCATTAGGAGTCTGCACAGGGAGAATCAAGCTCATTAAATCCATATCTTAGCTCAAACTGGTCTGTTTTTCCACTCCCCTCTTGGATTCTCTTGATGAGCTTTGAGTTTCCTTCGATGGTTATTGCTGTGTATGGTGGCCAAAATATCACACACCTGCCATGGTCACTTCTTCACAGCAGACAGTTGTGACCATAGCATTGAAGCAGCAAAGAAGGGTGACAATATGCAATGATGCTTGTGTGCATGGCTGAATTAAGGCACAGGGGGTTTTCTGTGCCTTTAGGGGATGGTTTGCTCTCACCCACGTGGCTCAGATTTAGATTCAGACAGGCAGAGTTTCTTAAACAGCATCATACTTACACCTGCAAGGTCAGAAGAGATTTGCTGAAGCACGAGAGCCAGTCTAGGATTAACATTTAGGTTAGTGGGAAATGGAAGTTATTTGAATTATTGCCCTTGCCTGGTGAATTTTAGAGAAGGTAATTACAGGGATAAAAGAGAGGAGATTTTTTAGACAAGCTATAAATTTGTTAGCTCTGTATGAAAGCGGAATATAACGCACTTGTTATGTTCTGCAGTGGTGTCTTGCTGCAACCCAGATTTGGCATAGCATCCTTTAAACCTAAGACAAGGTGAGACCTCAGCGGTAACAGCCTTAAAAGCTACGGATGAGAGGCTCTAGCAGCAAACTGCAGGCTAAAAATAAATCACTTTAAAGCCCATACGACACAGGAGAGGCTCCTCTCTGCCTTCTTCTCTTTGTGGCTTTTTTCACATGATTTTTATGCTCAATCCCCCAAAACCTGGGATTTGCCCTCCTTATGCAAGAGCAAACAGAACACGGGTGCTCCCAGAAACTTAGTGATAGAGGAGCACACCTGTAACTTTATTGGATCCAAGTGTTCCTTCTAAATTTCACTGGGGGCTTCTTTCCAGATTTAAGGGTATTGCTCTGAAGTGTTTAGCTCAGCTCCAGGATATCTGGGTGTGCTCCAAACCAGAGCTGGCTGAAAAAGGTCCTGAAATAAATAAATAAGAAATTTAGAATTGCTTCTACCCAGATAGATTTGGATGGCTGATTTAGTTTTTTTTTCCCCCAGAAAATATGGGATTTTTTTTTTCCAGTGACAGGATTCAAAATGTGACATCATTTCAAGTTGTGCATTTTTCTGTGAGGGACGAAGAGGGATCACAAGACCCGTATCCATCCTGACCTCCAAATGTCAAATACCTGGAACAAGCTGCTTCCAATGGAGGTATGAGGCAAGCAGTTCTTGTTAAAATAAATCCATAAAATACCACCAACCCCAAAATTTCAAGAATAATGGTCACGTATTAAGTGCCTTTTGGATGATTGGTATCCGTTAATGGACGGCTTGCGGCATCAAGAGGAGATGCGAAGGTAATTAATTACTCAGGAACTATTTGTCCACTTTGGAAACTCAGGGCTTTTAATAACAAATTCCAGGAGGAGAAAATATTCACTTTGTACCTTAATTCATCATCAGCTTAAAACTTGTCTGAGGTTTATGAGCCTGATCCAAGTTTTGGACAGATCTGGGATGAGTTTCAAGGGAGCTGCAGGAGTTTCATGACATTGGCTGTGCTGTGAAAGGCTTCTATGGAACCAGAGGGAAGGGACTGGTCACTGTAATCCTCACAAAGTGCTACGGAGATGCCTCTTCTGCAGAGACTCTGGTGTTTTTTTGGGATTTCAGACCAAAACAATGTAGAAACCACCAAATTTTGTCACATGTCTGTAGCCTCTCAGTCTGGAAAATGGAAATCAAGGTGAAATAAAAACACACTCTGTTTTTCCTCCCCCAAAACAAGGTGATGGGCAGGTTTCAATTAATCAATTTCAATCATGTTTTATATATAGCTTTGTTAGAGGCTTCCTGTGTTGATGAGGTTGGTCGTTTGTTTGTTTTTAACTCCTTTGCTGTGTGTGGAATGTGCCTCTTGCTTTCAGATGGAAGTGTTAAATGTGTTCTGTACGTAATTTGGGGAGGCGTTTGAGGTCACAGCCCCTTTCAGGAGGATGCTGGGGCATTACTCGACATCAGGCTTTGCCTGGCCCATCTGGCTCCTCAGACATGATTTCATGCATTTAAATCTCCTATTACAAGGAGGGTGGGGAGCAGCCCTCGGCCTGGAGCTGCCCTGGAAGCAGCATCAGCAGGATGCGGCAGCGGAGCGTGCGGCTGTGCCATGGGGATAAACAACTCCAGCACCACATGGGGAAAAGCCAGGTGCTGGTGGCCTTCACTGAGTGCTTGTGCTCCACACAGCCACCTTCATCCTGCTGCAGTTCTTCCTTCTCCCACCACTGAAGCTTCTTTCCCAGCCCCCAAGGAGTGTGGCAAAATCGTCAGATGGGTGGCAGGGTTGACATCCCCTCCACACTGCCCTCTGCAGCTCCAATGGGTAAAAGAGTATATTTTTGAATAAAAACCAACAAAGTGAGGTTTTTCTCTCTGTTTTCACATGACTGTTGAAACTGGAGCTCAAAAATATCAGTCATAAATTGACTCCTTATATTCTTCACGAAACCCTGAAGGTAGGAATAAAAAATAAGATGGCAGGAAAACACAGTAGTTTTAAATTTACAGCCACTAAACCTTGACAAATTAGACACCTGTGGGGGAAGGGACTGCATTTAGGAAGTCTGAAACTGCCTGAATGTCGGTGTTTCCTTTCCAGGTGCTTGTAAATAATATGCTGCTCATGGAACCATGATGGAGAGAGCAGAGAGATTATTTTCTGATGGTGAGTACTGGTTTAGGCCCACGGGTTCACACCTGCGGGGCCTTTGCTGGGGCTGGTGAAGGCAGGTCACCACTGCCATGGGCTTCAGAGGCTGCAATGGCATTCCTGTCCCAGCTATACTAAGCCCTGCCAGGATGTGGCTCATCCAAGGGCAGCATGGGGCCCTCTGGCCAGCGTTTCCTGCTGCTGCCTCTGCACTCGGGCACACGGTCCTCATGGTCACCCCGTTGTGGCCACAAGTGCCCTGTCTGGTTCAGAAATGCAGCAGGTCCAGCAGGTTTAATGGCAGATTTTGGGAGGACATCAGCTACCCCCTTCCCCCACACCCAGAGGGGGTTAATTCAGCCTTCCCTGCTTTCCTAGCTAGTGGCACTGCAGGGTGGGCTGTGCTATGGGGGCACCACGGGGGAAGGGTGAGACGGAGCCATTGGATACTGACACGGGCTGTTCCTGCAGACGTGTTTGTTTTGCATTTGCCTGTGTCTGCTATGGCTCTCCATGGGCCTGTTGAGTGAAACAGTAGGAAGAATTTATTGAGACCCTTTTGGAAAAGCATTTGATACTGTGCTTCCTGCTTGTTGGATTTACAGCTTGGAAGGATGCAGTAAGAGTGGGGAGCTGCTGTGTGGCTTAGATGTTAGGGAAGTCTCTTGGAAAAGGTGGGGGAAAGGGAATGAGTTCTAGACTTTGTATTAGGGCCCTCAGGCTTGAGAGTGAGTGGACAGGAGAGCATCCATTTCATGTTAGGGCAAAGTTTGCCTGTCACTTGGCCCCTGCAGCCCTGAGGATGCCTCCTTGGCCTCAGAGAGGTTTCTGTGGCCCTGCTGCCTTACCTGTATTGCACAGTTAAAAGTGTCAGATTTGCTGCTTGGCAAATGTTTCTTTCCAGGGACTAACAAAAATTTCTAAAGAATCGTATTTATTACTTCCTATCTTAGGAATTGGTAGCGTGGAGTCCTGCATTTCATGTATAAAGATATCCCCAAGTGTTTGAGCTGCTGCATTGCACTACCTGTGCCATCAAAGTATCAAAATACTTCACAGCTCTTCCCCTGAGCTTTAGCTGTGGATTGCTCTCTCTGTCTTTTTAAGACAGAAGCTTTGTTTTGCACAACTTTTCCATGCAGAATGTGTAAATACCTGGACACAGAATGAAGAGGCCTAAAAATGTCCTCTTTAGATGAGGCATCTTGATGTTGCCTGTGGCTTCTGGGTCACTCCATTTGCCAGGACTGGGATGCTCACTTGCATGAATAAAGCATAATTATGATTGTTTTGTGCTTCATGTCCAAAACTGACCAGGCTTGACTTGTTCCTTGGGTTTAGGAAAATTTGAAGCAAGAAGATGGCAAAAGCTGTAGGGAGTAGACTAGAGCATGGATTGATAGAGGGATGCCTCAGAGACGGCCTTTCCCAGGGCTTTCATCCATCATTATTCAAGTACCAGAATGAGGATTCCTGAGTGTGCTTCATGATGAAGCGGTGTGGGAAGGTGTGGGAAAAAAACATTCGCGCATGGAGAGAAAAGCCCAGGAGCAGAGGAGAGCGAGGCCTGCCGGGGTGACCAAGGCCCTCAGCGTGCTGGTGTGGGCTCATCAGTGCCACCTCTTGGGTGGAAAGCGGCTTCCAGGAGAGTTTGTGTACGTCAGCCAGCGACTTCTGCTTTTGGTGAAGAGCAAAGCAGGCAGCGGGGGGCTGTGCCCCCGACCCCGGCTCTGTGCGAGGCCGCAGCCGTCCGGACGCGGTGAGTTGTCGCCAGCCACCCTCCCTTTCGGAAGGTCGGGTTCTGCTCGGCTTGTGGAAATCAAGTCTGATCCTGAAGCAGCTCGAGGGAAAAGTACAGGGCCCAGGAGCGCCTCGAGGGGAGAGGCTGGCCACGACGGGCTTGTGTTCCCCGGAGAGGGAGAGCTCGGGGGGACCCTAAACCTGCCACACCGGGATGCCGGCAGCCCCGGCAAAGCCCAACCCGCTGCTCTGCGGCGTGCTCTCTCCCAGAACTAGGAGCATGAAATGATGAAGGGGAATTTCAGAACAATGAAGGGAAATCCTTTGCCTCCCGTACAGCCCGGCCTGGGAAATTCACCACTGCCAGAAACTGTACCCTCAAACGCTGCTGCTGGCGTTTAAAGGGGAGTCAGCTTTATGACCAAGAAAAAAGCTGAAGTTATCTGTCCAGGACTGGATTTCGATGGGATTTAAGTTCGGGGCTGTGCCGTGCGGGAGCAGGGGGGGTGACCGTGCCCGGCGGGTTTGCTGCGCGGGGCGGGCCCTGCCCTGCCCTGCCCGCGTTTCCCCGCGACCCGAACCGGGCCACCCCCGCCACGGGAGGGGGTCATGCTCGCCCGGCGCGGCTGGGAGATGCAGCAGGAAAAATAAAGTAGAAGTAAAAAAAAGCGTTATTATTATCATTATTACTACTACTAATACTCCTAGTGATGCCGCAGCCAGCCCGGTGAGGGAGCGGGCGGCCCGACGGCTGCGCGGGGCGGGAGGGGGCGGCCGCTGGGGGCCGGGCCGGGCCGGGGTGGGGGGGGGCCGTGGGGAGTCGGGCCATGCCGAGCCGAGCCGAGCCGCGGCTGGGTGATGTCAGGCTCGAGGAGGAGCCTCCTCCGCCTGCCCTTTTACTTTCGGGCGCCGGCACTTGGCCGCAGGCTGCTGCCGCTGCTGGCCGGGCCCCCCCCTCACTCCCTCCGCTATGGGCACCCCGCAATTTTAAGGCGCCGCCCCGAGGGGGGGGGGCACGGGGAATTCATTAAAAATCGCTATTTACGTGGTTATTCATTGCCCCGCTCCGGGTATGTGAACAACCACCCCCCTGCCCCCCCCGGCTCCCCTTCCATCCACCCCCAGCGCCATGCCGGCAGCCTGCACCCTGCTGCTGCTGCTGGGCTTGGGGCTGGTCCCGGTCCCACCGGCCGGGTCGCTGCCCCTCGCTTCCCCACGGCGTCTTCCTCCACCTCCCCCTCCTCCTCCTCCGTCCCGAAACCGTCTCGGCCGCCCTTCCTCGCTTCCCGCCGCGGGACACGCCGGCAGCCCGGGTGAGTGCCCCGCGATGGGGATGGGGATGGGAGAAGGGCAGGGACGGGATTTCGTCCCGGCAGCGGTCGGACAGTGCGCGGGGTCCGCATCGTGCGGGTCTCTCGTGCCTGGGACCCCGCGCTCTCCCCACGGCATCGCGACTGTGGGCTGCTGAGCATCCCGACATCACCCAGAGCCCACTTCAGCTGAGAAGTGTGACACTCCCTCCCCCCCCAATTCCTTTTCCTTTTTAACCTTGCCCAGCTCATCGTGCTACAGGCAAATGTTTCGGTGGGTAAGGTTTGGGATGGGAATGGTGGGTGCGAAAGTGTAAACACGTTGTAGCTGTGAGGACTGACTGGAAGGCGAGTGGTGGAAACTTCACCGAGGAACTGAGAAGGGTTTTGGGGGGCAGCAGGAGTACTGTCCACATGTGTTTACCCATCCAGGTGGGAAACGGGGGGCTCCTGTAGGTGGTCTTCAGGATCTGGGTTGCCTCCTGCTTGTCTCCAGCAATGCTCTCATCTCACCTTAGGCACTGACCCCTATCAGGTGTGGGGACAGATGCTATCAGCTCTCTATAAATACCCTCTTATTCTACGTCGCCTACAGACTGTCAGATTAGTCACATATAGAGTCAAATTTTTCCTTGCATGCCACATCTACAGTGCTATTATCACAAGCAGTGCCTAGTTTCGTGCTTTATGGATTGTGCTGAATTTGGTTTCAGCACAGGATAAGTCTTATTTTTCCCAGAAGAAGCAGGGATGTTTCAAGTGTCATTCAGTAAACTGGCTCACTTACTCACCAAAGAAGGCACATAGCTCTAAGGATGACTAATTCTCAATGAGTTTGGAAAGCACTGAGTGTCTGCAGGTGGTATAAAGAATCCAATATGTCAAATTAATCCTGCATAGGTTTTAAGTGGGTTTTAGGAGTCATTGCCTGCTTGAGCTGGACTGTCAAATTTTATCTTTTAATTTCTGATGTGGAGAGAATATTGTGCTTTGGAACTTGAGGTCAAGTTTAGTTGCGTGGAGCTGTAAAATTTCAGGAAATGTGACAAAACTACATTTATAACCTTTTCGTTTTCTTCACAAACCCAAGGCATGCCTTTGTAGGATGTATCCACACTAGACCAATGTATAGCTAGGGATATCAGCTGGAATGTAGCCTGCAGTGGATTAGAAAGCTCCTAACTAGCAGTGCTTGTGAGAGCAGCTTTGTGACTAGGATACTGCATGGAAATGAAGGAGATTTGGGTCTGTTCCCAGCTCAGCTACTTCTTTGTGCCACTCCAAGTATCGGTTTGCCCTCCAAACTGGGAGAGAATAATGCTGTCTTACCTGCTACCAACCTTGTGAAGATAAAATCTGCAACTTGCCAGCAAACTGCTCACCTATTATTTGATGAAAGCTGTGCAGATTCCTCAGTGGACAGAAAAAAATATTTAATTTCATCTCAGCTTTCGGCCTGGCATCTTTTCCTGTGACCTTGATGACTCCTGAGAGTCAGTAGAGGAATGCATTTCCTTTGTTAAGAGTCTGAAAAGCTCAAACTATCTGTCCACATGCTGGAAAAGCCATTTGTCAGGCCACCAGTGCCTGGCTGGCCAGCTCAGTGGTGAAGGTTTTGCCCCGTGCAGCCAGTGCTCAGCAGCCACAGGTGCTTGTGAATTATGTCAGTCACAGCCAGAAGGAACAGGGCATGCAGTGAAGGAGTGATAAATAGCCCAGCAGTAGCTCGTTCCCTAGCAAACAGCATCATGAATTACACTGGGTCCTGACAGCTGTGATTCACTCGCTGTTAGCTCCAGCCCTATGCCTGTCAGTCAAGGGAATTGTCTGGTGTTACAGGAGCAGGCTGGGGGATCTCCTGAAACACCCTCAGGTTGAGCTGCAGACTCCCGAGCAGTCCCTGTTTGTGTCACCACTGTTCCTGCCCTTCGGAGGCATTTCCCACCTTTGAAAACACTTGCTTGAAGCAGGGGGACCATTTCTTGTGAACCCATCACCCTGGCACTACCAGGAAATGAAGATTGCATCTCCCTTTGCAACAGTCTGAGGCTCGGTGGCAAAAGCCCTTTCTCAGGCAGGGCTTAGTGAGCAGATGGTGAGGCAGTGGGTGTAGAAATGGGGCTTTTGAGTCTCTCACAAAGCGTGGGGTAAGGGAGTGGGGCGGGAGCAGGGCTGCCCTCGCAGCCTCGCTGCCTTCCTGGCTGGCTTGTGCCTCAGCCTGCATCTGCCACCCTCCCTGCCAGAGCCTCTGTGGGCTTGTCTGCTGAGAGAAGAGGACAGATGGCTTTAGCCTGTGTTTATAATATGGTCTGAACCCAAGGAGAGTAACAGAGGGAAAAAATAGGTGAAGTAGGAAGCAAGAAAGCCGGTGACAGTAAAGTTAAAGCTTTAGCAAATCCCTCCATGAAATCTCTTCTGGCAGCTACTTCACATGGGCACTGAGTGAGGGGAAGGGCACTGTCTGCCACCGGCCTGGGTCAGTCAGGGTTTGGTTACAAGCTCTGTCCTGCAGGTCTCGGTATTTCAGGTTTCCCATCTGTGAAATGGGAATAATTCCAGTGACACCACAGGGACAGCAGAGGTAACACTGAGCCCCTGACAAAGTCACTATGGCTGGGGTCTCCCTGTTCCTGCCACTTTCCTGCTACTTCTACCCTCACAGGTGCCCTGCCACGCTGCCCAGCACAGCACAGAGCCGCTGGCAATGGGCTTTCCCTAAAAAGCTGATCTGCTTTTCTGCCATCTGTGTCTGTCCTTCTGTCCCTGCTCCCTCTCTCCCATGGCAGGTGCCACCATTCTATGCTGCTTCCCTGGTAGGAGCCCTGGCAATGAGGTGTGAAATTGCCTGAGAAGGAACCAGCTTTAGTTGCAGCAGAGATTTAGGCTGACTGCTGGGAGAAACTTTCCAAAACTCTTAGAAGGGGTAAACAGTCTGTATTTATTTATGTATATTTTTAACTTTCTGTCTGAAACTTTCTGTGTGAGGAAGAAGCAAAGTTAGGAGCGAGGGAAGAGGATGCTGAGGATGTTTGTTTGCACAAAGGTACGGTGTTGCCTCCAAACCTGCCTCACATTTTGCAGGATGTATTTTGTGGCTCCTGGGGGCACAGCCCAGCTCTCTCTGCAGCCACACTGATGCAGAGAGGTGAAAGATGCTGCTCTCTAGCTTTGATGCAGTTTCAGGTGACTGTGGGTGGTGCAGGAAGGA
This sequence comes from Motacilla alba alba, assembly GCF_015832195.1. NCBI lineage: Eukaryota > Metazoa > Chordata > Aves > Passeriformes > Motacillidae > Motacilla > Motacilla alba. Next base: position 9,557,682 of record NC_052022.1, read on the forward strand.
TGCTTCCTGCCCCTGTGGTGCAGGGACAAGGAAGGATTGCCTCCTGTGCCTCTGTGTTGCTATCAAAAGGCTGCAGAGTTTTCCTGTCTCGGGCATCTTTGCTGCTCCTCTGTGAGCTCTAAGTGGATTTGGTTGGTGGGCTGTGAACATGAACTCCCTTGGGGTTGTATGGATTTAGCTCTGCTCCTTTGGGGTACATAATTTAAAGCAAAAAGGAAAAGAGAAGGGAGAAAAGGCATTTCAGAAACGAAGGAAGATTGGAGATCGGCTTTCCTGCCTGTTCCCCATCTCAAGGCCTGGAAGGTAGCAGGGGTCGTCCACTGAGCAGCTGGGTTTGCATCAATTTGTGGAAGCACTTGATGTGATATTTAAGTGCTAAATGAGTAGTCTGAGAGGTAACTGTGTGACCTGGCTGGCAGGGAGCACACAGTGATGAGTATTGATTGACCCCGCCGTGCGCAGTGACCGCGCGTGCGGAGATGTGAGCAGGCAGGGGGTGAGAGGAGAACTGCCCATTACTGGGCTCCCCACAAAGTCTCATTTCCTAGTCCCAAGCCAGCAGTGCCAGCCTGTGCCCGTTCAGCAGGTGGTGGCAGCATGTTCTGCTCCAGCAGCCACCACCACTTCAGAGGGATAATTTAACTTGCTGTATGTTTTTCTCGTGGCTAGGGGGATGAGGGAGATGGGCTGTTACTGCCACGTTTGCAGGGGCTGGTGCCAGCCTTGCTGGTGTGTGGGTGCATTCCTTAGCAAATATTTTCAGTATCAGAAGTTGCAGATACTGATGTGTTTAGAGGAGTGTGGAGTTTCTGGGACAACTTGTTTCCTTCCCCTGCTCTTACAGATACCAATTTTTGGGCTGCCAGTCAGAAACTCTCCATGACTGAGCTCTCAAGCTGTTGTGTGTGCTCCATCCTGCCTCCATTCTCCCCACCCTGCTCATCTGCAGGGAGCATGTCAGAGCTGCTGAGGCTGACTCCGTCACCATCACATCTCTCAGAGGTGGCAGAGGATTTTGCTCATTTAACAGAGGGCTTATGATGCCAGGTTAAAAATGCTGTTAGTTTTGGTGCTCACAGTGAAAATGAATGGATGCTGCTGACCGTAGCTGTTCACACAAAATGTAAAACATGAAACTTTGTAGCATCAGTCTGGTTGTGTTGGTTTAAATGAAACATTCATCGATGCTAACAAAATAACCCCAACAGAATACAGAACTGTTTCAAGTAACAAGCTAATCAAGCCAATAAAACCTGTCAGTACAGCGATAGTGTTTCAGTGCTGTGATGTAGAGATTAAGGCACTACCAATGTCCACAGCACTTCTGGAGCTGCTGCCAGAGGAACCTCCTGGCTGGCACTGTGGGCTCCCCATCCATGGGAGCTGTGTGCCATTTCCAAAATAAGGATAGCTGCAGAGTGGCAAGGTTCAGCTCTGGCTGAGCCTGCTGACTTTTTGCAGCACAGAAATACTGTATTTCTGCCTCTGTCTGTGCCATTCCAGACACCTGGGGTGCTCCAGGCAGGGCTGCAACCCCTGAAATGCCCCCAGAGAAACAGTCTGGAGCTGGATAGATTGTAGATAGTCAGTGTAAACCCTCTGGATTCTGGCTTTCCTTCCTCACATAGTATCAAAAGGGTTTCTCTGGTATGGAGGGGTGAGGAGTCTGGGGCTGTCAGGATATTTCTAGGCAGACAAACAGCACTGCTGAAACCAGGGCTGATCCTCTCAGATGTGCACAGAGCTCCTCTGGAAAGAGGCAGGGCCAGATCCTGGCACCTGCTCTGCTGTCTTTCTGCTGTTGAAATGGTGCAAAGCAGCACTGGGGCAGTATGACCAGCTGGAGTGTCAGAAGGTGCTCTGAGCTAATCAAAGGTTGGTAGTTGGGAATACTCCCTTGAAAATGCTCAATGCAAAATCCATAGTCTGTAGCTTGTCATGAGGCCTGAATACCCCAACCACAGGCCCTGTTATTTACATTCAATTGAAGATGTAGGTCATACAATAGGCTTTTTCTCTTTCCTGAATGGCTGAACACAGAAGGCAGAATCCAATTTTCAGTGGCAGCAGACCTGATTACAAATTCAAATTTTTATTTCTTTGAGCAGTTTTTGCAGCATTTGCATTGTAATTTGCTGTTTCTGTAAATATGAGAGGTTCATTTGCTGGGATATTCATCCAGAGGAGATGCAAGAGGGCTGCAAGCACAGGCATGGTGAAAGGATAAAGTCTGTGGGTGCCTCTCAGGAGGAAATGGTTTTGTCACATCTGGCACCTCTTTGTTCTCACCATTTTCTGCATACATGCAGCTGATGTGTGTGCACCCATCACCATATATTTTTTAATGCCCAGCTGTTATATATATAACATCCTGCTGCTTCAGCAAGGGGCACAGTTCATGCAGAGTCTGCGTTCATCCTTTCAGGCTGAAATCATTCACATCTGAGGACAAGGAGAGAATTTTCCCACCCAAAAGGGAAATGATGTTGCATTACTGAGCAACCAGCCCAAGTAATAATATAATCTTAGAAAAATGCAGTTCCCTTGAGTAAAGGAAGCTCTGTAAACTTCAGCTCCTCCAAGCTGTTAGTGTAGCTGTTGCCTGTGCTGTAGTAATGCTGCTGTCAGACCTGGTTTACTGAAGTGCTCTGGAGAGAACAGGGGAAAAAGGGGATAGGAACCAGCTCCTAAATAAAATGAGAACCTCTTGTAGGATCTGAGTACTGTGAGGTATATAATACAGACTTTGGGTTGTATTCCTTGTTTGCCATTAATTTGTTTTTTGTCTCATCTGGCTGCTGGAGAGGGTGATGGCCACTCATGGTCATGAGGACTTGGAATAGGGACAGGCAGAGCCAGGCTGAGCACAGGGATCAGCTGGAGGAAGGTAAAATGATGCAAGGTTTCCACTCACTAGGCTCAAAAGCCTGTGGTTTGTTCTCTTCTGCTTGCCACAGGATGTGTGGCTTTGGTGTGTGCTGTGGCTTATCTTGGGCTCTGTGGGTGCTGAGTGTATGCAGGTCCCAGGGCCAGGGCATGGACCGAGCCATGGGGAGCCCCTTGGTCTGGATGCAGCAGCTCCCCAAGCTGGGCACTCACTGGAGCCTTCTCTACTAAAGTGCTGGTCTTCACAAAACCTGTAGGAACCTGCTGTCTTGGAGGTCTCTGCCTTCCAGGCTAGTTTGTTTTAATGTATGAGAGCAAACAAAGCTGTCTCAGGAGCTTCATCCCTTCAGAAACCAGTATGAAATGTGTGAGACATAAAAATATCATTTGAAAAGTGCCCGAAATGCATAAACAGGGTGTAATAACCTACAAACTGTTGCTGCTCCTGTGCTGCTTCCCCCATCCCTCTGTGGCTTTGGATGGAATTAGTTCCAGTTGCCTGTCCTCTGTGCAGGCAGGGCTGTTGAGGAGGGTTATATCTGCTTTTGCATCTGCTGTGCCCTTGACTTGGAGTCATTTGATAAATAGGTTTGCAGTTGGTTACTTAAGCATCTCCCAAGCTGCAGTCAGCATCTCAGCTGTGGGCGAGGGAGCACTGCTGCCAAAAGTCAGGATCTGTGTCAAGAGCCTCCTCAGATTTGGCTGTCTTTTCTTAAAACCCCAACTTCTGGAGTTGTCATTACAGGAGAATCACTTAGAGGGGTAGAAAAAGAGCATCTGGCTGTTGAGGTGGTAGATAAAAAAGCCTGGAAACTATTAGCTGCAAAGCTAGGAGTCACAGAGGAATCCCAGGTTGGGTTTATTTAAAAATACCACTAGCTCAGAGCTGGTCTCCAGAAGCTTTTGTGTCCAGACAGAGGGGTTGTTTCAGACACCCCTGCATGGCAGGGCTGTGCCACTGCATCTGCAGAAGTGCAGCCCTCTGCACTGTCCTGCTTTGCTAGGGGAAGAGAGGGAACACAGCAGGAATGCTGAGGGCAAATCCCCTTGTTCTCGGTCCAGCTGTTTGAATACCTTGTGCAAGCACCTTGACCTTGGTGGATTTTCCCAGTTTCTCCACTGGGAAAAACAAGCTCCATCTGCCTTGTCACTCTGCATGGCCATGGAGCTGGGAGCTGTGCAGCATTCTGACTGTGCTCTGGCTGAGGCTGATCGTGTCACTTGCACTGTGACCAAATGCTGCAGGTCCTTCCCTTTGCCTTGCAGTGTGGGCACCCCATCTTGGTCTTCCAATCTGGTGCTTGGAAAAAGTCCTCTGGAAGTGCCATGACCTTTGCAGTTCTTTTGCCAAGGCAAACATGGAGATGTTTGAGGGACCTTTTACACGGTGGTTTGATGGCAACAAGGCTCTTGCTGCTGAATTTTGGGAGAAAATAACCTTTTCTTTTTAACTCTGAGATGAAGTCAGTGGGAAAGGAGTGAGGAGGAATTTTAAGTGGTTTGCTAGAAAGGCATGCAGACTGTGCACAAAGGGTTAAGTCAGCAGGGTTAGCTGTTGTCCCAGGAGTACAGCCCAGGCTGCATTTCCCAGAAGACATCGAGTTGCACACACACATTTAGGGCGTTTTTCTCAGCATTTTTCAGCACGCTGTGATGGCAGAGGTTTTGGAGGCTGTTACAGGATCAGTCTGACCTCTCGCCTCTCTAACCAGGCAGATACTGTGGTAATTTCTGCTACCAGAACCACCCTTAGATTCCTGTGAAATCTCCAGAGCATAGAAGAAACTCAAATGCAGGCATTTTGGACTGATGGACAGACTTCTTTGGTTACTGGTAGCAAAGGTGGGCTCTCTTTTTCCTTGAAGAGCATGCTGAAAGGCACTTCTGCATCTGGAATGGCAAGAGGAATTTAGATCTATGGAGCACAATTATTCACGTCACTGCTTGTTAGGATGCTGGTGTTAACACCCTTCCTCTTGTGGAAAATCTCTTAAGCCCTGAGGACTGATGTGAAACGTCACGCTCTGGTGAACTTTGCTGAAGCAGGGATGAATCACACTAAATTTGGCTTCAATATATTGTCCAAAAGATACCTTCTCTGATAGCCTAGGAGGAGGGTTCTGCTGCCCACCCACCCAGGGTGTCAGGATCTCTCTTGGAGGGAGGACAGCACTTTCTGGAGCATAAATTGGGGGGTTGATGTGGGAGTTTGGATATTTGAGGAGTTTTTCATTTGTCTTTGGTTTTGAGTGCTCTATAAAAGCAAAAGGCAGGTCTGTAAGAGATCTCAAGACATTTCCCAAGGGATCTCGATATATCTCCTCCCTGTCTTCTGGGATCACCCAGAATGGTAGATAAATATACCACTTTTTTTTTTTTTTAAATGAGAAGGGTTTCACTGCTTCTCTGAATAACTGTCCTGCTACATCCAAGCCACTATAGGTAAGAAAACACTCTCTTATCAGGGAAACTGTAGCAGTTAGTAGTTAAACCTTCTGCAAAGAAATATCCCAGACAAGTGTTGGCCAGGTTTGACCCTGCATTACTCGTAAGATCTCCCAAACTGACAAGGTAATTTAGCAATTTGGGGAGGAAATGCAAAAGGTAACCCTGTCTATTGAACTCATTTCTCTCCTGAGATGGGAATGATTTCCAGGAGTGGAAGCATCCGCAGACCAACTGCGCATGATTTGAGCTCCTTGTCAATTGGAATCAAGGACCCTGATTGTGGAGCATAATGCTGCTCTTGTAATTCAGCCTTTATCTTTGTGCTGGAGCTGGGTATAATTGTATCTGTGTCTGGAGGGACAAGGAGAAGGGTTTCAGTGGCTGGTACTCACAAAGGCATCTTTAGAAACCTCCTCATCCCTGGTACAAGCTTGGTAGGGCTTAAATGAAAATACCCCTGAGTAGCTTTAGACATTTGAACAGTCATCATTGTTTGATTCAGATTTGGTTACAGGACTAACATCGAAATGTTAATTCTTTTTAGGACATTATCAGCTCTTTCAGCAAAGGCAGAATGGGGATGCAGTATTAGACCGTCAGCCAACCCTGCAGATAAAGGCCCTTTGAAAGGATGTTTCTTAGGAGGGAAACATAATCAGAGAATGCAGAAAATCATGAAGATGGTCTCTTCTTAGGAACAAGTAGCAAATGTGATGCATGAAGAAAGCTAAATGAACCAGGAGGCTTTTAAACTGGGGAATGGGAATAACAGCAATGTTATGGCCTCTGAGGACAGACCCCAGCATACAGTCAGAGATCCTCATCATCCTGTCCAGCAAAGTGCTGGTACACCTGGAGATTGTAGGGTGTAGGATAAGCTGTGTCACACGCTGGGTTAAGACTGAAGTTGGTGGTCACATGGATGTGCCAAGGCAGTTGATGCATGGTGGCTCTGTGCTGGGTAATACGTGTCTTTGTGGGGGCAGGTGGGCTTGAGGCACAGATTTCTGTCCTCTCAGTCTTCTGCGCTGCCTGGCTCACCACCCCGTGCTCGTATGCATCGAGGGAGGATCTGACCTATGTCAGGTTGATGTGACCTGACCACAACTCCCTCTGAGCCCTCAGTGACAGCCCAGCCCCGCCCTTCTCCAGCACCCATTCCCACTGCTGCCACATCTGAAAGAAGGTGTCTATTTTTCAACCTCCCTGAAACATACGCAGAGAGGCGCTGGAAGTGGTAAATCCCTTCCCCCGTTCTTGGAAAGGAAACATGTGGCTCCAGAGGCAGTGGCACAGTGGTGGCTGTCGGGCAGGACATCTGTTCCAGCTGCCCCTGGGCAGTGCTGCTCCCTTGCTTGTCAGGGGTGACTGGTCTGCCAGTGCCAGGGGAAAGACCTGGCTCATCCCCTGGAAGAAGGAGGGCTGGCGCCATCCTGAGCGCTGCCACCGCTGCTTCCGGCGGCAGCTCGGCGCGGTGTCATCTAGGAAATGCGATTTAGATCATCATCCTTTCGCAGCAGATGGGGGAAGGGAGGTGGGGGCCTTATCTCTTCTGGGGATTCATTTCTCTTTAAGCTGCTTTATTTATATTTTTTGCCTGTTTGCCTTTTTCTCCACCCCTTCACAAGTCTCACTGCCCCTTTCTGAAGGGTAGGAGCCATGAGAGCATCCATGGTTCCTGCTGCCATGACATCATGCCCTGCATCCTGCCTTCAGCTGGGTGTCAGGCTTGGGCTACCTTCAGTTTTCCCTTGGGATGGAGCTGCATTTTGCTGGTCTACATGGAGGGAAGAATCCACTGAGCCTTGTATCTGCCTGTCACCAAATGGCACCTACCGCTTGGCAGTCTGATGATTTTCCTGCATCCAAGAGGGCTCCTTTTCCTTCTCATCCCCACAATGCCCTTGAGAAGTTGCTCAATTCCCAGGCTGGTCATCATCCCTGGTGTGACTGCCAGCCAGCAAAGCTCTTTGGCATGTGCCTAATGTTAAGCACGGGGAATAGTTCCCTGGGGAGCTCTTCTTAAGTACATGGCTGGAGTGAGGCTCTGGTCAAGACACCTGGACCAAAGCCCACCTGCGTCAGTGAGCAGCATGGCTTGGCCCCCAGGGACTTGTGGCAGCCCCTGGCTGCTCCCAGCCTCACCTCTCAGCATTGCAGCACCCTTTCCCTACTCCTTTATCCATCTTACCCATATTTATTGTCCTTTCCTGTGTGTGGGAAGCAGGTCCTGGACTCAGACCACTTTGGAGCAGGGCCTTGGGGTTTTGTTTCCAGAGTGGGATGTGAAAACACAATCTTGTTTTCACCTGGGTCTGCAAAAGGCTGAGTCCTCAACCCCCAGGGTAGATGTCTTTTACCACACATCTGCTTTGTACTGCCTGGCATCACTTTTTGATAGACATTGAGGTTTTGTGCAGAAAAATCTGTGCTTCAGCCCATAGTCCTTGTGGTTTTGAGTAAAAACCCAGGTAATTACAAATACCAATAGTCTGGGTGTTTCTTTCCCCTGCAAGATTTGTTTAAGTCAAATACAAGTCACTGAACTTATATTGGGAGTAAATAAGCTTCATGGAATGGCTTTGGTTATCATGAGGTCACACAGAATGAGCTAATGCTCCCTTCTGGCCCGGAAATTAGACTTTTCAGACAGCAAAATTTCATCCTGCAGGTTCTAAGCCTCTAGCACCTTTTCTTACAGAGGAGCCCAAGCCCCAGGTCTGTGCAGTGCTCACCCCCTCGTCGAGATGCTCACCCCTTATCACCAAAACCCAGCCCTTCCTTGCAGGCAGGTTTCCTATATTGCCAGCTTAAATGAGCGTGGGCAGCTGCTGGGGGGTGAAAGCCATCCTGTGGGCTGCGATGCCCAGCTGACAGGCAAAGTGCAGTGAATCTCTCCACAGCACAGAGAGCCTGCTGCCCCGGAAATATTGACCCCTGTGAGATTTTCCCAAGCTGCAAACCTTGCAGACAAATTCCAGGTTTCTGGAAGTATTTGTGTGAGAGGTCTGGAGAAAGAGCCATGTTAGAAATGAAGTTGTGTGCTTGCAGAAGCTGACAGCAGCATGGTCCTGCTCCCTCCATCCTCACCAGCCTGTTTCTTTCCACTTCACCAGCACTGCACACACCACCATGGATTTTTCTCTTTTTCCCCCCCTCCCATCTCTTTCGCAGCCAGGATGTTTTTTCTTGCCTTTTTATTGTTCCAGTGACCTAGCAACTCCACTTTGGTGGAGTCCTGCCAGGAGACTTCCTCCCCAAGCCGTCTGATAGTCTCCAGCAGCACTGCCCTCGGATGGGAGCAGAAGTTAAAATGACACCAGCCTGGGTCCCTGTGCGACTTTTGCTCTGGCCTCATGAGTGCTGGTGAGGGCAACATTGCCTTCCCAACTAGAAAAGCTTACAGGGGGCTTTAAAAACCTCAGAAAAAAGAAGAAGTGATGTGTGGTGATATTTTCTGTAATATTTCTGCAGAACATTATAGAAAAGACTGGGGGTTTTAGAAGTGAATTTGCTGATGCTGGGATTTAGCATTTGGGATCTGTGGTGCAGGCAGGGTAGCTGGGGACATTTCAGCATTGCAAGGTAGCAGGAAGGGGGATGGAGAGGAGGTGTGAGTGCTCAGAGAGCTGTGCAGTTAGGGAGATTTATTTTGGCTTGGTTTTACTGATGTTTACTAAAAACAGTAGAAAAGAAATCCCTTTGGTAAGAGCTTCTGGGCCTGTCAATTGGGGCTGCCTTTGCTCTGCCCTGGGCCTGTGGGGGCTTTTCCCACATTAACGCTGGAGGGACGCTTCCAGGGCAGAATAGAAACGAGCTGTCAAACAAGAAAATATGGATGGGTTTGACTTTCTGCTCAAGAAAGGCCATCAGGACACAGGGCCTGGGACACTGGAGGTTCAATCTCTGCTGGATGGATGGATGGATTGAGATTTTACTGGAGCCTCAGCATGGTTATGGTTTTTTAGCAGTATGGTTAGTCACACCTTATCCCTGTTGGAAGTAGAATTTTATATAAATGTGTTTTTCAAAGACTTGATTATAAACCAGGACTTTTTTAAAATTCAGTTGCTAAAAGCTGTTTAAAAACAGAAGTTTATAAAAGAGGTTTGAAGAGCTACCCTAAGCCACAGGCTGGTGGTTTTCAGGCAGCACAGGTGGTCCCATGGATCCGTGTGGTCTCGGGGATCTGTGGATTGAACCAAACCGCCCAAGAAAAATAAGTAAGAAGCTTAGGATTTCATGGGCTTGAGCAGGTGATCTGGGAGCCTGCACCTCCCCAGGGAAATGTTTAGGACACCAAAACTAAGAGGCTGTAAACCTCTTAATAAGCAGAACAATATCCTGTCTCTGCACTGTGCAGGCTTTATCCCAGTTGTGGGCACTCCATATGCACATATCCAGTGCTTTTGGAAAGGATCATAGATTTCTGTGTACTCTTTATTTTGGAGAACCTGTTTCCTTGCTTTAGGATACTGCTTTTAAGAGCAGTAATTGGATCTATTTTTTTTTTTTTTTCCTAATGGCATCTCTGAGCATCAAACTCTGGGATGGTGAAAAAAGGTGTAGGAAGCAAAAATGGCCTTTAGCATCCTCCGAGGTTTTACAGGTCCTGGAGGGGAGGGGGTGTGGAAGTGCAGAGTGGTTTTGTGTTATAAAGCAGAACTGCAAGCAAGGTGCTGTGGCGTGGCCCTGGAGTGTCTGAGGATGATGCTGATGTCCCCAGACTGGTGGGCACCCTTGGCTGGAAGTGGCCAGGTGGGCATTAGCCATGTGGACCTTGGCATTCAGAGCTTGCAGGGGCTGCTGCTGGCATTAAACCCCCATCACTTTTCTTGAGCTGACATATTAAAGCTCTAGAAACCTTCGTTGCCTGCGTAAATCCTTCCTATTATTGTTAAAATGGCTGAAGGTCCTGTGAATTGCTGTCCTGCTCTGCCTGGGGGCCAGTGGGGAGAGGATGAGGAGCAGAAGCACCAGAGCAAGGGAATGTGTCTATAGGGTACTGCATCCAAACCAACCCCCCAAAAAAGGGTGAGAGGCTCTGGCAAGGCTTCTGCACCTCTTCTTCGCTTCCCCATACACCCTCTCTTGCCACCTTTCTTAATCCAGACAGACTAAATCCTTGTATTGATATAAAAAAAAAAAATAGCAGAACAGGGTTGACTGCCTGTGGTTAAAAACCTCTTGCATTTTTCCCGCACTTAGTGCACACGAGGGACCTTCCCCAAGCAGTATTATCAGCGTGTTTACTCTCAACTGACCCATCTCAAGTAGGAATTTTTTTAAAGCTCCATTTCAGCCCCCCCTGCTCACCCCCCCCGCCTTGAACTTCTTCTTTCAGAGCAAGAACAAGGAAGGAAATTGAAAATCCCTGAGAGCCCTGGACGGTCCAGATTTAGGGCTTTAGCTTTTGTTCGCACAAACTCGCTTGGCTCCTAACCGGCCTCCACCCATGATCCCGACATCCGCAGCAGCCGTTCAAAACACAGCCCGGAGCGCAGAGCCCGGCCCCGGCCCCGGCAGGCACCGGAGCCGCCCCCGGCCCCGGCTCTGCTCCCCGCTTCTCCTCCTGCCTTTCTCCCTAACCTCTTCCTACAGCCAGCGAGCAGTTTTCGAAGTCGAGATGAGTTTCTTCTCCCCTCCGCGAGCCTCGGATGATGTTAAGATTATGCAACGTTAACAGATGTGGGGTTTATAATTATAGCTGCCTGTCCCCGGGAGGAGCCTGCTGCGGCTCCACGGGCTCGGCACGGGATGCTGCCGGGGTGGCCCGCAGCCCTGGCAAAACAAGCGCTGCATGGGCGGCTCCATTCCCATCCTACCGGAATGCTCCCCAGGGCATGCCCACCCTCCCGACGAGGGGCTGCTCCGGGTGAAGGGCTGCTCTGGACAGCCACTCAGCTGCTCTTGGCTTGCCTTCTGTGCGAACTCAGATTACATTTATGTTCCCCCGTCAAGAAAGTATTTTTCTTGCCCTTGAGGGGAAAAAAATCCCATCTTCAGGGGAGCAGTGGGGCTGGGATAGCTTGTGGCGTGCCTTGGCTGGCTGCAATCTCCTGACAAATGCTGCCTGTGGGGATGCTACTCTCCTGGCATCAGCAGGATACATCCCTCCTCCCTCCCTGCCCTAAGGTGTCTGTGTGTGATCACAGTCGCTGCAGAAAACTTGCATTATTGTGCTTTTTAGTGTTGTGCTGACCCATGGGTGAGTTGTGAACATCACCTAAACGCTGCCTTGGTAGCAGCCAGCTGTCTCTGTGCTGTGTCACAGATGGAGACAGAAAATTGTTGGCCCAAAAGAGATTTTCCAGGAGTCTCACAAGGTAGATATCCAACTGGGCTGCCAGGGGCAAGCCCAAAGCCTTGAGAAATCAGCTGGAACTTGATCTGTTTGTCCTGGCTGAGCTGTGTAGCTCGGCTCACAGGAAGCCAGGGACTTGTTATGCTTGCAAAGAAAAAGTAGCTCCGAGCCTCGACCTGTCTGGTGAGCATCACTGCTAGTTTTCACTGGGAAGGAAAACACCAATCCAGTGGGTGGCAGGGTTTTGTGCTGCAAGTCAAATATTTCTCAGTGGCTGTGGTTATGTGGAGTTAAACCGAGCAAAGCTGTTGGTAGCTTAGGATGTGACAAAATTGTTAGTGACAGATTGGTACCTCAGCTAAAGGGCCATTCTGCTTTAAGCCTTTAATGCATCTGGGGAGGCCAGATGGTCCCGTGGGGAATTTTTTGGAAGAAGTTTGATCTGGTCTGTCCGCTCCAGAGGAGGGTCGTCTTTGAAGTCTTAATTTCTGCAGGCAAATCAAAGAGGATATTGTGGTTTTATCTTGCACTTCTGGTAGGCTTGATGGATGTGAGATTTCATGTCTATTTTGTTGAACAACACAGTTTTTTTGGGGTTTCCTTACTACATGCTGTGGGTTGAATTTTCCAGCGTAGCTTATGCTCTGCACCCACTGATGTGGGGAGCTGAGCCTGTGCTAGCACAAGGTTTTCCTCCCTGCACCAGGACCTGGTATACCTTGCAGGGCCAGATGACTCTAAAAAACTGTGTAAATAATGCCTTATTCAGCCCCTCCACTGCCTGGCTGCACTCAAAGCCAGGTTTGCTGGCACCCACAATAAGGGGAAGAGTTTTGCTTCAGTTTATTCCCAGCAGCTCCGCAGAGGTAAAATAAGATAGATAACACTTGGAGGTGGATTTGCAGGGCAAACAACCACCAGATAAGCAAATAGCAGTGTTTTACTTTTGAACTGGTCTCATTCAATCAAGGAACATAGCTGAAGGCATTGCTTGCTGGCATTTCCAGGGTTACTTTTTAAGAAGTGGCAATGAAATGCCTGCTGAAGTGTGATGCTGTATATTTTAGCCTGCCTGTCCAGAGCCCTTGTTGACAAATGAGTAGGCAACCTGGGAAAGTCGATTTCCCTCTGTCTATCCTCATACCCTAAGGGTTTCTTTAAGCATCTGCTGCTTTGCCTTCTCTCTGTGCAGCAAAGCTGGCCACAGGCTTTTCAGTCAGCATGGGCTGCACAGCCAAAAGCTTTTAGTGAAAGGGGGATGGAGAGGAATTCAGTGCACTGCCCTCCAGCACAGCCACATTTTTCGGGGCTGCTATAAATGGACTTGTGGACTACAATTACAGGCTGGGTATTGGCTTGGAAATGAACATAGCAAGCATCCCCTGCCACTTCCCATCCCCTTGTCCAGCTGGTGAGGACCAGCAGCTTGTCCCATGAGACAGGCGGTGGCTCACAGTGGGCTCTGGGTGGCAGTGGCTGCTCGGCATTGCAGCCACCGTGAGGCTGCCAGCAATGGTACCCTGGGGGCTCTGCTCCACCACAGCTCTTGTCTCCTCACATGGGGCTCAGACTCCCAGGATGAAATACAGACTGTCCTACCTACCCCTCTGTTTTTTGGTGAGTTCCCACTGAAGGTATTGCAGATGTATGGAGGACACCACTTCTCAAACTGCCGCTGTTGTGGTACAGCAGCTCCAAGGAAGACATACAAGACAAGGAGGAGGTGTCCCATAGGTGTTTCTCTTGAACACACAGTTTTCTTACAGAAAGTTTTTGGAGGCCCAGAACAGGTTTAACCTTCAAAATCAGAGTTTTTGGGCAAAGGCTGACTGCCTTTATCTGCTGCCTGTGCATGCCATGCACATAACAGAGACTGCACTTTGTTGTAAGGAAGATGGACAAAATAGGGACCTTGACCTTTCAGATTTGGACTTGCTTTTGACTTCAAAGCTTTTTGTGGGCTTTGAAGGTCATCTGAGGCTGCAGTGCCAGCCAAGCCTTGGGATTGTAACATAGATGGTGGCTGATGTTTTTTGTGTGAACTGATATGCAGTGAAATCCTCACAGCCCTGGGTGGTACCATAAGCTGAAACCCCTGATTTCCCAGACCACCATTCATGCACAATCTTCTTCTTCATCTTGCTTCTCATATTCTGGTAGACATTAATGTTAGAATTGCTAAAATATCTCATCACCTTGGGGTGCTTTGGCACCTGGGTGGGCCATGCAGTCCACACCATACATTGCTCTCCTCTGTCCCCAGTGCTGCACTGTGGCTGGGTGGGTTATACTGCGTGCCCTGCAGTTCTCAGCCAGCTCCATGCCAGCTCTCTGCACGTAATGGGATTTGAGGTCAGGTGTTCAGCAAGCACTGGCCAAGTGGAGAGAGGGAAGAACTGTGGGGCCCTCTCCCCTCCCATCTTACATCCAGAATGGGGCACATGGGCTGTGCTGGGCTGTCAGCTCCAGAGACCTTCACACTCCTGCCATGGACCCTACACTGCGAGTATTTCCAGTTATTTAAGACCTTCTTTTTGCTCCTTTCAAAATTTATTTCTCCTAACACAAAAAAAAAAAATCCTGAGGGTGCTGAATTGAATTAGTATTTTGCACAGAGGTAGATTTTGGTATTTGGTCCCACAGACCAATCTAGTTTCCACTGGTGCAAATCCAAAAATAAATTTCATGTCTGTGTTTTGATTATGCACAATTTTTCTCTAGTGTAAGTAAATGAGCTCAGAGCCTGGCCTTGGTGTTACTGCAGTGAGCTGAGCCTGCAGATCAGTGCTGATGGGATCTAAGTTTTTTTCTTGTCTTTCCTTTTAGTCACTGAAAGCAGCCATCAGGAGAGAAGTTCAAGCACAGAGATAAGGACACCTGGTGCTCCTGTGGAGTTGGTGACGATGGTGGCTGGGAGCAGGGAGTGGGCATCACTGCCTGCCAGGCACAGGGCAGTGCCAGCAGCAAGCAGGGTCACAGGGCACACCGGCCCCACTGCCAGTGATGGGGATGTCACCCCTCCAGGAGCAGGATCCCCAGAGAACCCATCTGCTGGGACAGTGACCCACCTGCTCACCCACAGCCATCCTCCTGGTGAGTTTTATGGACGTGGGAGTTCCTGTTAGCTGTTCCCAGCCTATGGACTGAGCACACCCAGTGGGTTAGGAAGCACTGGTGCCCCACAGCTAGAAATGTCAATTTTTGAGAGAAATCCAATTTCAGGAAAGCTGGGCTTTATATTTTAACATTACAGTGCACATGGTTCTCAGGATCTGCTGCTATTTTTCACCACTCAGCAGTACCCAGGGAATCCTGCCCATCCACTGAGCTCAGGGGCTGTGCAAAGAGCTGAGACCCCTGGGTGTCCCCAGAACTTCTCCCATCAGGAACTGAGCCCCACTTCAAGCCCAGCCTAGGTTGTAAGAACTTAGTTTAAGGATACCTGAGCAGCTGTGATGATGACTTGTGGCTGAGGTCCTTACATGGAAATCCTGCAAGTGAACACTTACTTTTGGGCTTGTTCATAATCTTCAGTCACAAGTAAACCAATATACTCTTTTAAATGTGAACTTAAATCGAGGCCTATTTCTCAGAGCAGCAAGACAAAGCTGTGTTGATTGCCCTGTCCCCACTTCAGTTTTTTCTTAATATCCCCAGCTGAAATAAGATATAAGCTTAGAGGTTTTCTTTATTTTTTTTTTTTGATTGTTTGGTTTTTTTCTGCTTAGGGACTAGAACGTGGAGCTGGCATGCCCAGGCTGCCAGCTGTGGGCTGTTCTGGCACCAGCTCCTTATTGCCTTCTGCATTTTTAATGTTTCTAGAAAAACTCTGTTTCTTTTGCCATGCTTAAATGAGGACAATATTTAAAATGCCATTGTTTTTTGGCGACAGAAACACTCTGTTCCCATCAATCCCCCTTGCAGTTAAACTGTGCTCTGTTAAACAGAGGAAACATGAGGGATGCAGCTGTGACCCTTCCTGTTGCATGTGGTAGGGCTGGGTACCACTGCAAGTGATGCTGCTGCCACCCAGCTGAGACAAAAGAACTTTTCCAGGTGACCATGACTCTCTCCCTGTTGCTTTCCAGACCCTGGAAGCCGTCAACATGCTGCAGGCAGGCCAGGGAGAGGCAAGAGGGCTCTGGCTTCTTCCAGCACCCCTGCAGCTGCTGAGGGGACACCACCAGGCTCGGAAGCTGTCAGGATTGATTCGGCTGAGGGGACGCAGGGAGGGCACCATGGGGTCTGGAACATGTCAGAGTTTAACAACACCGTGAGGACAGTGCTGCTACCTTCATCTTCAGAACCTCATCACCCAGGTGAGCCATCCTCGTTCAGCCTAGGAACCTGGGAGTAAGGTGAATGCTGTTCCCCAGAGCAGCCAGCATTGCTTAAGCCTAGTTCTCCTGTTTTGTAGAGCCTTGTGGATCCAGCTCTCCATCCTCACCGTGCACTCAGGGCAGTTTACTGGCAGCACAAGGATGGAGAGAAGAATCCGTGTGGCTTCTCCTAGCATTCAAAATTACGAACTACTTGGTGCAGCTTCCAGACACAAAGTTTCTGTAGGCATAGTGCAGACAGGGGGCTGAGGGGCAGGGGAAGGGTGGCAGTGTGGAATGGCTCAGCAGGCAGCTGAGCCCATCTCTGGGTTCTCATCTGTTTTCCCCTGTTGCCTTGCAGGCACTGACAGTCTCTCTCAACCCGTGAGCAGCTGGGTGGGCACAGAGCTGGACAGCAGCCCCGCCATGGGCACTACAGCTGCTTCACCCAGCCCCTTGGGGAGCAGCCCCAGCACTGCCCTCCCTGGCTCCCTGGGACAACCCCAGGCCTCCTCCCAGGCTTCAAGTACCCAGACTGGTGCAGAGCACAGCATGCTACACCCCAGGGGTGTCACGGGGAACTTAATCAGCCCTTCGCTGACTGCATCACCTCCCGTGGACAACGCCGTCAGAGGTGAGCTTTGCTGGCCTTTGTTTCATAGTTTTGAGAAGCCATTTTATAGTATTTGCTTTCTTGAAGCAGAGGAGATGCTCTGTTTTGCATACACTCTGTTTTTTATTATTTGGATGGTTAGCTGAAACTCCCTGCTGAAAGCAGGAAAAAGCAATGGAAAAAATAGTTTGATCCAACCCCCCCAGCATTTTCCACTTAAAAATAAAAATGAAGTTCTTTGGATGTTATCACAGTGTTTTCTGCAGGGTGGATGTTTGCAGCTGTGAAAGATCTTCACTGGGCTAGTGCCATCTGCAGAGCAAGGGCAGCTCTGAGCCCTGTCTGACCTGTGCCCAAGTGGTGACTGAGTGGGGTGGGAGGCCACACTTGTGGCCACACGGGATGGGTTTGCCCTCAGCTAGACAGGGTGAGATACCTGTGCTTAACAACTTGCTCAGGGCAGCAAACCTGAGATCCCTGGGCTCCATGGCTTCCCCTTGCTTGCTCTGCAGCAGCCAATTTCTGGAGCTCCCAAAACCAGAGACTGTGCCCAGCTCCACATGAATACTGAAAACCTCGGTGTTGCCGAATCCTTATCCTGTGTGCAGGGCTTTTCAGGAGCAAACACATCTCCCAGGTTCTCACACTGACACAGCTGTTGGGAGCACCACTGGGGCTGCAGGAAACCTGAGATCCAGTGTCTGAAGGACAGTGCCCCGCTGAGCCCTGGGATGTGTAGTGAGCTGTAGGCTCATATGGGAAGGTGGCTGTGCTTAGGTTTCCTGCCTTTGCTTTAGGTTTCCTCCCTTTGCTGTTTGAGGCTGTGCTCAAGCCACAAAAAAAAAAAAAAAAAAAAAAAAAGAGAGAGAGAGAAGAAAAAACCTGAGCTTATTTTCAGCAATATTAGAGCAAAGGTGGGATTTAAAGGCAAATCCCCACAGTCCTTGTCCTGTGGGGTTTCCTGCTGTCTGGGCCATGCTGCTCTCACAAAGCGTGGCAGCAAGCCCTGGGTTTTGTGCAAGGTCTTCCTGAGGTGAGGGGAGTCCTGCCTTTCCAAAGGAGCACTTTGTCCAGATTGAACACTTCCTATGCTTAGTATCTATATGTGCACCGTAAGCATCTGGGAAGAAAATGGATCCATCTGTTTATAATTTCATGTGTATAAATCCATTTTTTTTATTGTACTGTAGGCGTTGGAAGCAGCCACCAGCCATCCAACAGCTCAGCTACGGAGGGGTTCGGTTCGGATTTCCCCACCACCAGCACCTCCATTTCCACAACAGCTGCCAAGAGTGGAGGGAGGATGTTAAGGTCTCTGCCAGCCAGCACCAGTCTGGTCACCATGGCAGAGATTTCCATCTCTGGTACTGAAATCACCAGCTCTTCAGCCCAGAGCCAGACCTCTGGGTTGTCTGTGGGTGCCCAGGGTGATGGAGGCAGAGGTGTCACAGACCCATTGCTCTCAGGCTTGCCATCCGTTTCAGGAAGTGCTTCCACAAGTGAGTTTTGATAGATAGCTCAAAACTCTTATTTAAAGACTCTTTATTAACAAAATATATCCTTTTTATTTTAAAGAAAGGAGGAATAATATTGTATTTGGCACATTCTGTACATTTAAAAACATTTCACAGAAATGAAAGTATGGATAAATATTATTCTTGTTGGAAGGGGAGGATAGCTTTTCCTTGAAAACTTCCAGTTGAATTTTGCAAGCAATAACTTCAGCAGTTCCTATTTAGAGACCACTTTTCCCCTGTCTTAATGATTTCCCAATATTAAATATTTCCGTACTGAATATTCACACATACGTTATCTACATCTACTGACAGTGGGATGAAACCTACCCAGCAGTTTTTATTTATGTTTATGCAGTTTTGTCTTTCTCTTCTCCTTTTTCAGCTTCTAGCAGCAATTATGAACCCCCCAAGAGCATCCCAGGTGCAGAAGAGGTGACGCTGCACTTGGACATCCAGGCTGCTGACATGTCCAGCATGGCAGTGGGGACACTGATGTCCCCAGAAAATGGCCACACAGCTGGGGTGACAGGGGACTCTACCATCAGCAGCAACCCCACAAGCTCTTTGGGCAGGACCTCCTCTTCCTTGAGGACTGGGACACATCATCCCAACAGCTCATGGGAAGCCACCAATCTCCCAGGCCTTCCTGGCGGTTCTTTGCTCACAAGCTCCCTCTCTGCCTCTGAAGGTCCTTTCCGAGGTAAATTTGTTAGTCTGAAAGCTGTCTGCCTTGGGGCTGGATGAGATTTCTCATCCCTGTGCTGTTTTTCTTCAGATACGGTCCTCAGTCATTATTGGATACATGAATGTTTTTATTACTGGCTGCACTGAGCTGGCAGTGAGGTGGGTGGGAAGGGGGAGAGTGGAGCTCAGCTTTGGGGTGAAAAAGTGGAAAACATCGGTGGCCTCATTAGTAATGAAACTCCTGTCCTGGGAAGAACACTGGTAAGAGGTACATGCACACACTTTCCCTGCCAGAGACACTTGCTGGGGTTTTGCAGCTGTCACCTGGTAGGTTTGAGATTTTTCATGGGTTTTGTAAGGCACATGTGCCTGTATTGAAGAGATTCATCTCTTCCCAGAGAAACACCTTCAGTTTCTCAAGGGGCAGTGTAGAAATGGGTGCTGAGCTAACAGTTGTATGTATAGCTCTATATGCACGAATCAAACCTGGTTTTATTGTACTCTAGGTGTCAGAAGCAGCCACCAACCAGTGGCAGAGAAAACCTCCCTCACTTCCTCTGCCTCCAGCACTCCCATTTCAGCCACGTCCAGCAGTGGTGGGAAGTCACCCAGGTCTGCCTTGGGCAGCAGCCCCTGGGCAACAGCCAAGGGCTCCACGTCCAGCAGTGCCATGTACAGGACCTTGGGCACAACCCAGTCCTTGTCCACATCTTCTGGGAGAGAGATCTCCAGAGCTCAGGGGTCCACAGGAATGACAGATTTCACCGAGGTGGCAGACTCTCCCCTAACACACTCTCGCTCTCCTTTGGAGGGTCCTTCCCCAGGTGAGCTCACATTAGAATTGAAAAATCATTTTTCTTGCAAGCCAAAGTAGGACTTCCTGCAGCTTGCACTTGCCTGACTCTTTCCTGCTATGTAGAATAAACTGTTTAGAAGGATGCAGTGTGATTTTGTGTCTGAAATTATTCAGCTCTTTCTTGACCAGAGAAGGTGCTTTAAATTTTTTACAGAAAGGGCACATGGGTGGAAAGTTTCATTATGCCAAGAAAAATAATTAACTTTGAAATCACAGTCCTTTTTTTACTGTCTCCAGTTGCTATCTCCATGTTACAGATGAGAGTGTTCTCTCTGTGTCCTCAGCCTGAGGCTGGTGATGGAAGAGAGATCACCTGCTTATTTACAGTTAGGGTGCATAAATCATTTTGCTTTGCTCTCTCTCAGCAGACAAGACCTCAGCAACGGGAGGACACCTGCCTCTCACCAGCACTCCCAGTGTGGTGAGAACTGCCACCAGTGAGGAGAGCAGCACAGTGCCTGTGTTGGACACCCATGGAGCTTCCAGTGTCACAGGCAGCTCTGCTCCCTCTCCCCCCGACACCAGCACCCTGAACACGGTCCTGGTGTCCTCACCAGCAGCAGAGCCTGGGACACAGAGTCATGTTTCACAGAGTGGGGCAGGACTCAGTGAGCTTCCAACAAAGCTGCTGCCTGCGTTTTCTCCCAGCGTTTCAGTGCCTTCACCTTCAGCCACACTCTTCATCCACAAGGAAGGGACATCTCAAGGCCCAGGTAGCCGCAGCATGTGGAGCACAAAAGCAGAAAGCCTCACATCTCAGCTGGACACAGCTGGGGACGCCCGCACCGGCCCTGTCCCATCCTCCACGGCATGGCCTCAAGTGAGACAGGTGTCATCTGGCCAAGCAGGGTCCCCAGAGCCCAAGGTCACCCTTTCATCCAAGGTCTTCACCTACTTCTCAGCTGCTGCTGAACCTTCCAGTGAGTTTTTCTGAACTCTGGGGTAGCGTTTGACTGCCTCTCCCCTTCTTTGTAGGATTGGTATGACACAGCTGTTGCAGGTGTCATGGGCAGCATTTATAAGTGGTCGTGGTTCTGCCCTGTGGTGTTTTATATCTGCGGCTACTGATGCTTGACAAGAAGGGTCTCATTCTTGAGACACGTTGCTTGTTGCTGTAGGGCACATCGATTGCCTTTCTGGGTTGGGTGATAATTACAAATAACATAAACATACCGTTATGACTAATGGTACCAATTCCTCAGTATTTGGACAGTCCTGTCTGCTCTGAGATGTTAAATCAGACACCTGCTTTTCAATCCTTTTCCAGCTACTGGCAGCAGCCATCCCTCCCTAAGCAGCTCAAGTGCTGAGAAGAGGATGTCCAGCCCCATCACCGATCCCGTGTACAGTTCATCCACGTCTGCGGATGCTGAGGAGAGGATGCTGCTCTCAGTGACAGATGGCACTCTGGCCAGCGGCATGGAGAGCTCTTCTTTCCATGCTGGACCTTTCAGCTCTCCAGGGCCATCTGAGCCAGCATTGGTGGAGCAGGGCAGGAGAGCCAACTCCTCCACCAGCAGCGGGGGTTTCACGGGCTTGGCGACGGAGACGGTGTTCGTACGTTCTGCCAAGATACCCACTTACTCTTCTTTCCAAAATGATCTCAGAAGTAAGTTGATGTTTTTTGGTGAACATTGGGGGGAATTCACATTGTCTGTTTTTTAGTGTGTTGTACATAAGGTTTTCGTTCATTATGCATTCAATAACACCTGTGGGTTCACTCAGGGGGATGTTTCTATCAAAGGACTCGAAACCAGACCCCACACAGATGGGAAACTATCCCCACTGTTTTGATGGCTGCATTTTTTTTTTTGCACCCTAACTGATTTCTTTTGGGTGATGCTTTCAGAAGTGTTTCATTATGACCTAAGTCAGTTGTAGAATTAAAACAAATTTTCAGTACAATTTTTTTTAAAGTTGGCTGAACCTAGCTGTACATCCTGAAATTGCTGCTGTAAGATTGATTGCACCTTTTGTGCTAAATAATCTGAACTTTTCTCATGCTGATGTGCATTTAGGCTTTCCTGGCTGCAAAGTTTTGAATCACTGACTTCATGATAAGCTGCAAATTAACATAATGTAATAATTTCATCCTGCAGAGGCATGAAGTTCACTGTATCTAAAAACAAATTGTCTGAACAAGATGGATATTCTGTAGATGGGTATGGAGGGTAAGAGGGAGAGGATATGAGTTTTGTAAATGATGAGTGATAAAAAGAACAGTTGGGTTTTCCTGCTTAGCTTGCCGCAGATACCATGGAATGTTAAGATCTCAGTCACTTTAGGGAAGCAATATGTGAATAAAAGTGATTTGGAAACCTACACATTTCATGGGAGTCTTGTGTCTGTCTGTCAGGGTTCATAATTTTACAATCAATTCAGGAGTGCATAAGGCTCCTAATCCCATAACCATGCTTGAATGGTGCTTGAAATTCTTAGAAAATTATGGACAGGTTCACAGACAAGAACATCTTATTTAGCAAGCAGCTTTAATATAACATCAAAATGCTTTTGTATTACTCTTTCTAATATTTTTTGCTTTTTACTGCAGACTTTTCAGGTAGCCACCAGCCAGTCAGTAGCAGTGATGTTGAGAAAAGGACCTCGGTTTCTCACACAGATGGCACATACATTTCAACCACATATACCAGAGGAGGAGAAAGGACCCTCCTGTCTATCTCCAACAGCAGCACCTCTGCTGACTCCTCAGAAAGTTCCACCTTTTTTTCTGATATTTCCAGCCCTTTTGATGCCTCGCAATCATCTGTGGCTCATGACAGGCAGACCAATGCATCAAACAGTAGCAGTTTTGTTGAACCATCTACGGAGCCGTTGCTGGTGCACCCTTCCAAACCATCGACGTCTGCTTCCACAGGCAGCATAGAAAATACAACTCTGTTCAACACTGCCTCTGAGTTGTTGACCACTGACAGATTAACTCTGTCTTCATCAGCATTTCCAGCCTCTTCCTCACTGTCATCACTGCAGCACTTGCTGTCATCAACACCACCACCAACTCATCTGTTTACACTGTCAGAATCACCTGAGCCACGCTCACCCTCTGTGATGGCATCTTCACCCCCTCTGCAGGCTTTGTCGTCCTCCTTGCCCACATCCTCCTTGCCCTCCCCATCTTACTCATTAGCATCTTTATTGTCTGTGTTTTCATCGCCCTCATCCATCTCGCAGTCCAGTGAGAGTGATCAAGCAAGCAGCACTGTGGCTACAGCCAGGCAGGTGCCCTCCACAGCTGCCACAGCCAGGAGCTCACCCAGAGAGACCAACAAGCCCAATGTCACACACCAGCCCCAAAAGAGCACCACCTTTGTTCCCACCAGGTCACCTCTCCCCACGGAACCCATGGAGCTGCTTGGTGGACGTGTCGTGTCTGTGTCTGCTCCCGTGACAGTAACAGAGACTGCCTCGCCTGGAGATGCCACCACCCAAGGGGACAACTTTGGGAAAGCAACACCGCTGCTCAGCACAGCCAGTGCTGCTCCACAGGCTGGTCCAACAGATGCACCTCTTAGTCCCTCACCAAGTGCAGCAAATCACAGCAGCATTGTCCCCACAGTGGCAGTGACCACGGTGAAACCCCCTGTGCTGACAACACCGTCCGGTCACCGGCCCACCCCAGGTGAGGCCAGCACCATGCAAGACGACAGGGCCCAGACACCCACTGCCACTAAGCACAGTTATACCACTGGTAAAAGCACAGAAGCCATGGGTCCCACCACTGCGAAGCCTGGTAAAGTCACTGAGGAAAACATCCCTGTTACAAGTCCTTCTGAAGCACCTCCAGCCACCAAAACCACTGGGAGCGTTGCGACTACTTTGGCTGCTACCAAACCAACCCCTACTCCTCCACCAAGCAGCACGGTGGGGCTGAGGACATCACCTCCAGCTACAGGTAATGTGTGCAATGGCTCTCACCAATGGTGGGGCAGGAACAAGGAATTCTTGGGTCCCGCTTCAAGAGTTTTCAAAGAGCTGTGTGTGCATGTATGTATGACAAGTCTGTTGTCAGCGGGGCTGGAGGGCAATAACTCATCTCTGTGTTGTTTTTTTTTAAGCTAAGGGTTTAGCAGTCAAGTTGAATGGGTGAAATAAGGGTGAGCACTTTGGTGAACATTTCTGATAGAAAGATTAGGCAGAAGTTTGACTGTTTTGAGAAAATAAATCTGATTGGCCTTAAAGGTAAGCACAGGATGCACTTTATATTTCTTGATGGGTTAACAATAACAATAGATAATGATTGATATCTGTCTTCTTATTGAGAAAGTACAGTTGGCCAGCACTTGGTATTTGTGTTGAAACTGCTTCTCATATTACAACCTATGGTTGTTTTCACCCCACCTCACTAAATATTAATCTTCTTAGGGGCCTGATGCTTCTCCTGGTAGTCTTGCTGAGTATGTTGTAATAGTAATTTATTACCACTGCCAGTCTCCTTATCTTCTCAAGTAAATAGATTTGCTGAAGTCTTATATAAAAGGAAATTGACTTTGTGTTTGAAGTTCAGAGCCTGGCCATCATGCTACTGTAGGATATTGTGTGTGCTAAAGGCATTAATCTCAGTGAAATACTGGCAATAATATATATTCCATCCAATAATTAAGTATTTTAAAGGTTGCTTCTCAGGCTGATTGGTTTTAATTATAGTTATAGCTTCATGCAGAAAAGATTACTTTACTGGAATGATTTTTTTTTAATTGAAAGATTGGGATAATGTATCCTTTTTAGAAACTGATTCACGCTTTTGCCAAATTATTCTTTCCTTTGAAAACTGAGATTTGCCATTCACCAAAATGCAAAAGATCCTTCTGCTGTCTTGGGCATGGTGCTTTGTACATGGTCACTCACTGCCCTGAGAGTGGCTGCCCTGGTCTCTGCTGTACAAAGCACAAACTGAAGGATGGCAAAGTGAAAGCCGTGGTTTTAAATCACACCCACTCATTTCTGCATAGATAGAGTCACCAAATCTGCTTCTCACTGATGCTGAGGTAGCTGTGCCAGGCTGGTCCAGGCGTGAAATTGCATTGAGTGGTGTGTGCCAGGGCAGAGTTTGGCTGGGAGCTGTCAGGTCTGCGTGGTGCTGTGGGTTATTGTAGTGCCACCAAAAATGCACACATGGGTTTGGCTCTTGTGCTTCATGCTTTAACCACAGAGCCTGTGCTTCCTGCCTCTGCTGCAGCACTCAGCAGCAGCCACAAGATAGGTACAAGTGGGATGTAAGATGTCTTGCTGGTCTTGTAGAGCCTTGTCACTGACAATTCCCCAGCCCTGCCTACGGTCTGCCCTTGAGGGTGATTGTGATGTGTATTTGTGCTCATGTGAGTCATAGATGCAGAAAGAGGAGCTTTTTTGACCTTTTGACCTTTTTTGATGAAGAGGACATATTTTTTCTTTTTTTTTTTTTTTCCCAAGAGGAAATATTGTATATATTCTTCAGAATTTGCAGTTTGAGTTGTGTAATCTGTGAAGTATCTGAGATTACAGTCCTTAATCCCCTGAGACACCATATTATCACAGTGGTGTCTGCTCCCCAGGCTCTTGCTCACCCAGCAGGAAGGGTACTGGGGGTGGTGGCACAGGCAGGAATCACTGCTGTGACCATCCCCAGGCTGGCATGGAGGAGCTCTGGTGAAGAGGTGATTGTAGCCAGGGCTTCCTCCACCATTACTGGGTAACCTACAGACTGGATCAGTGCTCAAGCACTACCTTTGGAGCAGAGAAACAGAGCTTGGAAGAAAAGAGCAGGACTTTGGTGAAGCAGCCCATGCCCACATGTCTAACTTGGGCTGTTGAGGTTTCTTTTTTTGGTCTTCTCATGCATAAACTGTTGGGTTGTTTGTCTTTGGAAAGAACCCTGAGGTCTTCTGATGAGCAGTGCTGTAGATCAGTTGGATATTCATATTAACATGGATCCATGCTAGACCTCAAGGGCTTTTGAATGAATATTCAAGTGGTTTATATTTATTCTTTCAGCTCCAACAGAATAATTAGGAACAGCATAAATAGTAAGTGCAAATGATGCAATGAAGCATCTGATAATGCTCAAGGAGTCACAGATGGGGAGCCAAGTTAATCTCTTTTAGCCCAACAGTTGATGATTTTTATGATTCTGTAAGTATAACCTGTTTTGTTGTTGTTTTTTTTTTTTTTTTACTTTTATAGAGGTGGATAAATGTCTTTCCAACCCTTGTCCTGCTCTGGCCACCTGCAACAACACCCATGGCTCCTACATCTGTCAGTGTCCTCTTGGATATGAGCTGGAAAAAGGAAAGTGCAATTTAGGTAAGAAAACAAAAGTGAAAAACCAGGGATGGAAATAATTATCTTTAATCTTCTAAAATAAATTGACTTAGGCTCAAACTAGTTCAGGAGCTTAATGTTCCTTCCAACCACCTCTTTTATCAGAGCCTTTTAGTGTTTGTACAAGTGTGGTATAATGCCTGTCGTGTTGGGCTGCCTGGGGAGCAGGCAGAGATATCTGAGTTCTTCTTAAAAATGCAGCAATGGAGCGGTGGGCTCAGGCTTGTTAGTAAGGACAGATGTGCCCCTTCCATTCCTGATGTGTTTTAAAACTCCCAAAAAGCATTCAGCAGCTTATCAGCCCTGCAAACTCTGGTGAAGGCACTTGGCTTGGGAGAAGTGAGTGGGGCTGTTGTGTAACCTGGCTCCAGTGGGATCAGCCATGTGTGGAAAGTTAAGCAGCCATGGTGAAAGTCTTTGTAAGATCAAGGTCTTGTTTCATACCTTTAGCATTTTTTGAGCAGCACAGTTATTAGCTGGAACTCAGGTTCTGACCCTTTCCTTTCTATTAGAGGACTCTCAGTCTCAAGGACTTACAATATTCCATTGTAAAGGGGAAATTGTTTTCATAGATTTTCTTTTGACCCTTAATCAACAAGGATTAGAGGCATGGAAATTCTGCTAAGCAAACATGGGTGAGGTGTCCCTGAAGAGTATTTTGGAACATTTCTTCACGTTGGAATATGTCAGCTTCTAATTTAGAGACTTGTTTTGATTATGCCTTGAACTGGAGTATGGACAGATTATATAAACACTGTGAAGGTGATTCTCATTATAATTTTTGTCTGGAGTTGTTACATTAGAGATGTCTGATATACAATTTGTGGCGAAGATAGGTTCAGTGGATGGGAAAAAAATGGGAAAGAATTGGAGACTTTATAATGTTATCTGCAACTTCATTTGTTTTTCTGGTGGAACATAAAGCTGGAATTCTGAGTTCTCAGTTCCACTGAGTATCTCATGACACTTAATACAAGATTTAGGAGTATTATCTCTGCAAGTCTGGACAACTCAGATTATTGCATTCTGCTGCTGTGAATCAAATATGAATCTAAGCACAGAAAAATGCATCTTTTGGAACTCTCTTCAAATGTCATTGCTCGTTCTCTCCAGCAGTTTGAAAAATGAAAATATCCTTTCTACAGTGCTTTATTTTGACTTGCTGATTTGATTTCCTTTCATTGCAGGGAAGAGTAAGAGATTTAACATAATTTGACCCCCAACTATCATAAATAGCTTTGGTACCTGACATTGTCTTCTTACTAAATTTACCCATCTCTCTCTGTGTTCAGGGATCTATTTAAGTTAATCTGTACTTCTGCATGAAATGTATGAACACTGAAGTGAAATGCTGTCTGTTCAGCAGCACTGAGCTCTGGAATTTGACTGGGGCTGTGGGAACATTGCAGCAACCCTTGGGAAAAAAACCCAAGGCTGTGACTTTGCTTTATTGGGGCAGTGACTCTCAGATCTGAGTTTTCGGTATGCCTTGTAAAGGGATTTTCCATGCAAACAGCCTCTCATGTAAGGCAGATAAAACCACATATACACGTGGCACAGAGATGTGTTCCAACTAACTTGTCTTATTCTACTTTTTAGTGAGAATATTTATTGGCCAGGTTCCCCTGAAACTTAATATCACCCATGGGAAGTACACAGAGCTCTTCCACATCGAGAGGGAGATCCTGGAGGTGGTGAGTGTCCTTGCTGGGACTTTGGCAATGCTGGTGGGACAAGTTTCCTTCAGTCCTCTTACGATTGTCACATTTCCCAGCCATTCAGTTTTAGCCATGTGGCTTCTGGTCAGTTGAGAGCCAGTGCTGGACAGGCTGTTGGCTTCCCCAAAGGCTGTGCCATCAATAGCTCCAAAAAGACCCATGGGCTGGGGATCATCTGCACACCCCTGTGCCGTTCTTATCCAGATCTCTGCATGCACAAGTTCATCCTGTTAGTGATTGCTGGGATGGGTGCACTTAATTCCAGCTCTTTGGAGATGGATTTGGAGATGCTGCCAAAGGAAGGAGGTGCTGGGTGGAGTCACTGTGATGCTGCCTGCACAGCTTGTGCTGGGGAGTAAATACAAACAACTGCACAGATCCAGGGCCAGGGAAGATCTGCAGTCTCCAAGGGTGCTGCTTTGAGGTCGGCCTTGCACGGGGCTCTCTCCCTGCTGACATCTGGCTCATCCCTGACCTTTGTGGTCATTACACAGCAGGGCCACAGACAGATGCTCATTTCAAAATCCCCGGGGCTTTGCTCTTGTCCAAGGCTGTGCAATGGTGACTTTGTCCACCCCTTACTGACAATAGGGCAGTGCATCTCTCTTATAGAGCAGATGAACCTCTGGGATGCTCAGAGCCCCCTTGGTCTCAGCTGGCATGTCCGGGAAACACAGGGGATGGTGTCAGTGACCCAGGAGGACTGTCCCATGCTGCATCCCATGGGTCTGCCTCCTTCCATCATGCCCTGGGGTACTAACAGCTGCTCTCTCCCTCCTTGCAGCTCAATGCATCGCTGTCAGGCTTGCCAGGATACC
Organism: Motacilla alba alba; assembly: GCF_015832195.1. NCBI lineage: Eukaryota > Metazoa > Chordata > Aves > Passeriformes > Motacillidae > Motacilla > Motacilla alba. The sequence goes on from NC_052022.1 coordinate 9,586,160, forward strand.
ATCACTCCACAGTTAAGGCAAGCAGGTAAGGCTAAGCTACCAGGGCAAGAATGGGAAGCTTGAGCATTTGGGATCTTCAGCTTGAGAGCCACACTCTCCATTTTGAGTCAGTGCTGGGCCTGATGCAATCCAGCCTGGCTGTAGTACAGGGCATGAGGAATGCATGGCCAGCCTGCCAGGCTCACCTGGTATTCTCCTCCTGTCCTGAGCAGCTTGGGATTCCTCCTGCCCAGGAGGAATTTATAGCTGGTTCCAAAGTGAGCTACCAGCATCCCTTCCAGCTTCATATTCTCCTCTCTGTGTAGTGGTTAGTCCTGGTTTTAAGGTCTGTTACAGTGCACGTAGTGCTGTGTCTGTGATAAGCATCTCTTGTGTTAACAGCAGTCCTCTGTATAAGGTGCTAATGATGACATCAGACTGACCTGTGATACTCAGGGCTGTTTTTTGCTTCTTTTTTTTTTTTGTTAGGGAGGCAAATTTTGTGCATGTTTCAGTGCAATCCACGTTCTCTTTAGCATCCAACGTGACTTTCTTCGATGTTATCAGCAGTGTGAAAAGCTACATTCGAGCTTGCAAATCCCCCACTGAAGCCTGCCAGTTTATATCAAGCCTGAAATCACTCCACAGAGGTAAATAGCATCTGGAAGGACTGTGGCAGGAGGGGAAAGGGATGTTTTATTTGGCTCCTTTTATAAAGGGGGACAACATTTTGTCATTTGGAAAAATCCCTCTGTATCTTTTTATCTTGCTTAAATGGGAGTCATCTTAAGAACCTCCCAGTACAAAAGGGATGCAGTTACCAAGCCTTATCTTTGCCACATGTGTGAGAAATCTGCCTCTCTGTGAAAATATTGTGCAGCACAGGATTAGAGACATTGTAGGGCAGCCTTTCATCTCTGGGATGTGACACTGGGCCCAGCCAGATCAAAAAACTGTAACTCTTAATTTCACACGTGCAGCCGGGAGCCAGGGAAATGCTGTAAAAACCAAGAGACAAAACCCTGCTGGTGAGCTCGATTGGAGCTGCTGGAGACTGCACAGCGAGCTCTGCTCTCATGCCTGCTCAGTTTCAGTGTTGCAGGTTTTAAAATGGTTCACAGTTAGTGAGAATTGTGATTTCTGTACTGAATCCTCCATCTGCCAAGGGCAATGTGGAGGCAGCTCAGAAAGATGTGAAGGACACTGGTGTTGTGTGTGACCTTCTCCAGTGGACCCCAGTGCTGTGTCCTGGCTCTCCCAACTCTCACTTCCTGAGGGATTGATGGAGGAGATTTATCTGTGAGAGGTACCTCAGGATCCCTGAAAGAGTTTCTTGCAAGGAAGCTGCTGCATATGGTGTTTTGTGACTTTTGGATTTAAGTCTTTAAGGTTTGGCCTCGAGGAGGATGAAGGGTGGCAACACTTAGCTTGGCTTTAGTGGGAAACCCCCGGTAATATTTTGGCAAAGTAAGCATGCAGATAAGAATTTCAGTGTGTGCTTTTATTGCAATGTGCTGTATTTTAAAGCCATACTCTGCCCATGGATTGCTTTAAATTATCTGGGTAAACCTGCTTGGATTATACCTACCCATTACCTCTGATACAGTGCTTCTGTAAAGTCAACTTCTAACTTGAAATAAGCAGAGTAAGAAACAAATTATATTCTTGTGTAAGTACCTAAAAGAAAACATGTCAGATTAAAAAAAGATTCATCTAGCAACGAAAGGTTTATAAAAGGAGTGTGCCAAATGAGTGACATATTTTCCATAAAGTCCTATTTCTCACTAATTTTTATTAATTCCATTTAGTCTGACATCCCAGTAAAAACGTAAATTTGATGTCATAATTTCCATCATTTATCCACAGTTTTGCTGAATGCTCATTGTAACAAATCTGACTTTCTAAATTAAAATACTGCTTCAAACTAATATAAATGAAAGTACAAATTTTTTGTTTGAAAAATGAAAAAATCCAGTGCTTAATACTGAAATGGAAAAGAATTGGTTTGGTGTAAGCAGAATGTTTTGCTTGATGTAAACTTAAAAATTGATTTGTTGAACTGTGTCAGGGGATGAATGTGTTTGAGCTTGAGCCAAACCAGATTTCTCTTTTTCCTTTCCCCTTCTGCTTCCGAACTGAAACATTGAAACATTTTATTATTCACTCCCTCTATTTGCCTGTACAAATGATGGTAGATACACAAGAAATGGTAACATAGAATAATGTTGACTCCCTCCTAATGGAACAAATATTACTAAAAAAAAAAAAAAAAAAAAAGAATAAAGCACCACATCAGCCAAATGGGATACCCTGGGAAAGCAAATGTGCATAATGGTGGGTTCAGAGAGAGCCATGCTGATGTTGGCCACCTCTTCCCAACAGCTGGCAGCTTGTGCAGACAGAAGGATCCTGAATGTGACAAGGAAACTTCAGAATGCACCGACTTTGATGGGGTTGCTCTCTGCCAGTGCAAAAGTGGGTACTTCAAATACAACAAGATGGACCACTCCTGCAGAGGTACTGCTCTTTATGTGGTGTACTTTGCCTGAATCTTCCTCAAAGTTTTTGTTCCAGTGGAAACGAGTGTGTGCATGTAGTGCTGGGCATGCAAAACCCTCAATATTACGAATAAATATTAGCAGCTCAAGTTTCTTTTATTTAGTTCGGGGGCTTTTCAGCAGACACTGAAGACACAGTCTCTCTCTAGGAATAATATTATCTCTTTCTGGAGCATGCTGTGAGTCACAGTGATTGAGGAGAGGGAGAAAGGGGCCTGGCTGCTTTGGGCTCCAGTTCAGTGGCACAGAGCAGAGATGACGTGTGTCTCTGCCTGTTTTGATTTTGTCTGAACTCTCAGTGAACTTAGGGGAAGTGCTTTAAACTCAAAAGCTTATATGAATATATCATCAGTATTTTAAAAATTTGCATCTGAAAATGATTATGAATTCATTTTTCAGGTGGGTTCCAAATAGAAATTTAAAGCTTAAAGATTGTGTTATTTTTTAGCTACTCCTCAGATCAACAAATCTGGTTTTGCTGCATTTTAAACAAAGTCTTTACATGCCAATGTTCAAAATTATTTCTGGAGGATCAGGGTGTCCATTCCCTAGTTTGTGGTTGCTGTAAGGCTTTTCTGATGACATATCAATAACAATTGCACTAGTGGTAATATATTGCTTCTGGCACTGCCTGCTGGGTTACTCTTGAAATAGGTGGAGATGTTTTGTCAGTTCCAAATCTGAGATTGAGAAAAATGTGCCTGGAAATAACTCATGTGCTACAGACTGTGGGAGGCACAGCTCAGAGATGGGCATCTCTGCTTGCCAGGTCATGGCCCTGCCTCTCCTTCACTCTGTGGCTCCTTTGCGACAAAACCTCTCCCTTTGTGTTTTCCTCCCTTCCCCTCATCTTGTATGTTGGAGGAAGGATTTCTTTTGGGAAATACTGAGCTTCTCCACCTACCAGTCAGAGAGGGGCTTATTAGTGAGTGAGGAGCTGAGCTGAAACTTGAGAGGTTTTTACCCAATTCTTGTTCCATCGTGGACAGTGGGGACCCAGGGAAAGTTACTCCATTTGTCTTGTTCATGTCTCTTGCCAAGCAGTGAAGATAAATACCTGAAAGGCTGTGAGGCACTTGGGTGTGATGGTTGCAGAGGGCTAAGAGATCTAAGACCTTGTACATGTGATTACTCCATCCTTATGAAACTTGTTTGCTGTGGAAAATATGAAAACCTTATCTGTAAACAGTGAGGCCTCAATTCCACCTTCACCTCACTGCTGTCAGTAGGAAACATCTTATTGATCACCTTGAGAGTGTCTCAGGGACAGGGCTGATGTTGGGTTTAGGCTGTAGTGCAGTGGCATGAGGGCAGCACTGAGTGCATGGTGCCACTCTCTAACAAGACGCCAAATTTTCATTATCACTTGTGCCCATCTGGGCAAGCCAGGTGGTTGGGATTTTTAAAGGCTTTTCCAAAAGCCAAGCTATGGGCCCTGTTTAGATATTTAGGGCTATTCTGCTGATAAATATAGCATACAATATACCAGCCTCTTTGAAAACCTCTGCCCTTTTAGTGCCTAAACAGGAACCGAGGTCTCATGAGCATCCGACCCTCATTGTGGGTTGTGAAAATGTGGTCTAGTAGCTCCAATTATAGTATTTGCAAAGAGGGAAATGGCTATTGTGCTGCCCTGTCCGGTCTCCCCCGTGGGAAGGCTGGGAGAATTGGCTGCCCTGACCTACAGGATTTGTTCTGTCCTCCTTGTAGCATCTGTCCTCAGGGACGTGCTTGGGAAAGCATGCCACAGGCCAGGGAAGGGTTGGGTCTCTGAGCCACAGGAGGTCCAACATGTTGGCCAGGGTACCTCTTGCTGTGCTGTTGAGTGTCTCTGAGATGCTGCTGATTTTCAGCCTTCTCAGTATCTTCAGGGCTATTTCAGTACCAGAGCAGCAAACCCAATGTGCCAGCCTTTCAAGGGCATGCTATTTTTACCGGTACAGAGTGTTTCTGGAGTGAAGCAAGGAGCAGCAAAGCAGGTTTCCAAAGAGACCCCTGAGTGTCTTTTGGGAAGGCAAAGGAATCCTAGGTTGAATAGCACAACTCAACAGCTTTGCTTGGCCCCTGACACTTAGGCCTTTCCTCTGTTCCCTGCCTGTGTTTGGAATCTTGCCAAGTGAGTGTGACAGTGAGAGCTCTCCTGGGAACGTGTTCAAAGGAGCAGCAAAGATGCCAAAGGAGAAAGCAAAGTGGCAGGAAAAGACACAGGGAGGAGACAAAAATACATAAGCACTGAGTTTTTTAAGTAAGACAGAGAAATGCATATTCAGGATCTTGCTTTTCCTCTTTTCTGCTCCTATATCCTCCTGACCCGAGAGCTGCGTGCCAGCGAGGTCCCAGGGCTGCTCCTGCTCATGGCACAGCTCCAGCTTTGAAACTGCTCAAGGTGGATGTGCCTCACACATTGCTGAGCTTAGGGTGGGCTCCAGCACCTGTCTGCCTGCTCCTGCAGCCTTCCCAACATGCAGGTGGAGGGCTGGAGCTGGGATACATGGGGCTGCTGTGCTCCTTAGAGAAGGCAACTCCAGTGAGCTGTGAGGTGATGCCTCCCTCCCTTCTACTGCCCATTTTGTTACTGCCTAATCCTGTGGTGGAACGTTCACTCCATAATGTTTTCAGTTTGCTTTTGTTAGCAAGGGAAAGGAGCAACCCCTCCAGTCTCCTTTAGCTAATGCCCCAGTGAGATGAATGAGCCAGGCAAGGATTCTTTGGGATTTACTATTCTTGCCCTGGCTGTTTGCTGACTGGGGCTCTTAACTCTTCCACAGTTACCTCTGCTCTCTTCCTTTACTTCAAAGAAATCATCTTAGAGGGAGAAAAATATATCTAGTACAAAAAGCATCCCCGTGTGATGCAGCAGGGGGGCTGTGTAATGAGCTTCACCTTCCCCATCCCCAGCTCTGGAAAAATAAATGGAAAGAGGGAGGCGGTGAAGGAGAAGTGGGGCTACATAGGGCAAAGAAAGGTGTGCAAGACCAGGTATCATGGGCATCAGCCCCCCCACCACCATTGGTACCACTTGCTACAGCAAGTCTGTGTCTACAGACACAGCAGTGATGTGAGTGCAGCAGTTTTCTGTGTCCACACATCCTGAGGATGTGGGGTAGGCAGAAGATGGGAAATTTTGTTATCCCTGCGCTTGCAACATCTATTTCTGGGAACTAGAAATCAAAAGGGTCAAAGAGAACCTGTGAGTGTTCAGAGAAAAGCTGCAATAATTAGGGAGACTCAAAGATCTCAGTGGCTTTGGCCTTATTAAAGATAAAGGAGTGATTTGGTTGTGAGAAGGAGAAATCTGATCATATAACCTTTTCCAATCTAATAAGTAAACATCCAAAGTCTGGAATTTGACACTGGGGTAATTCAGACCAGAAAGAAGGTGAATGTTTTTAATGGCTGAGGAAAATTAACTTTGAGCTTCTGACCCAGTGCTGTGGTTGATTGTCTGTCACTGAAAATATTAAAATAATTTCTCTAAAATCTAGTTCCAGTCCAACTATTTAATTTGAAACTAGAATTAAATGTAGGAAAATTCTGTGACAGTTTTAAGCAAATAGCGTTGGGGGAGGGGGGGGTGGGGGGGGAATCCATGAGCATTTTTGTTTTCATTGAACAATTCCCTAGGAATGTGCTACAGGGGTTTTCCAGACCCTCAGGTGATGTCTTGCAGACCCCCAAGGGCTGCTGCCTGTGCTAGCTCTCGCTCGTCCCTCTGCCCAAAGTGACTCTGTCTCTCTGTCTGTGTCACTCCTGCCCAGACCTTTGAGTGACCACCTTCACTGCCCCTGTGAAAGGCAGCAGATCTGCCAGAGCTCTGGTGGGACTATTGCTGAGAAAAGCAGTGATCTTATCAGTAATTTAAACCTTATAGTTTTGTGTCCAATGTATCATCCCCTTTGTTGTTCTTCAGAGGGTAGTATCATTTCCTCCGATAATTTAGGATTGCTGTGCATTAGCATGGAAATGATTTCATTTTGAAGTGATGGTTCCAGGTTTTCACCAACATTTTGCATATAGCAGTTTTATTTAGACCTAATAAATTCAATTTCTATTGTAATTTCTATTGAATTTCTATTGTAAAATACAATACCTCAAAATTTGATTTAGCTGCAAATTTGAAAGATCAGAAAAGGTGACATGAGAAAAAAAAAACCATTAGCATCCCAGGTTACCCTGACTGTGTTTGCATAACATCTTGTTGCAGTATCAACATTTAAAAGTAATTAATAACATGCACCTATGCTAAAGCAGCATAGTTTAAGTGGGATTTCAAAATGAAAACTGGAGGCACTTGCAGATTTTTTACGTTGCTATTTTGTGTGAAGCACTACCAGTGTGCAGTGAGTTTCCATTTGGGCAAGAAGCTCTGCTGGGAATGACGCTGCCAGCAGCCCTCCCTGTGCCAGGCTCCAAACTGGCTCCACTTGGAAGCCCTAAAACGGTTCCATTAAAGTCCAGCAGGAGGCATTATTTACCTTATTCACCTTAAGTGCACGATGTTTTCCCCATACCGGAGGACATCCAGCCGCCCATCCGAGCGCACGGCATTCCTGCCGGGCAGCGGGGGCCCGGGGGGGAGGGTGCAGGTGAGGCTGCCGTGGCAGCGGCGCTGGGAAATCCCTGCCGGCTCCACTGCGCGGTGCTCACGGCCCTTCTCTCTGGTTTTAGCCTGTGAAGATGGATATAAGCTGGAAAACGAGACGTGTGTGAGGTATGGTGACTGTTCTGCCCTCCTCCCACCCCACCATCCTTGCTCTGGTGACCTGTTGGCACAACTGAGCTGCTGAAACTCCCTGTTGTTCTCTGTTCCCAGCTGCCCCTTTGGCTTGGGTGGATTCAACTGTGGAAACCGTGAGTACCAAATTTCATTTCTTTCATTTTCTACACTGTCAGAAATAGGAGATTTGAAACAAATAATTGCAAGTGACTGTGCCTAAAATGCAGTAGGTACATGCTACTTTTTTCAGTGCTTTTTGTTCCTTCATTTTCTGTTAAAAGTCATTTTCTGGACCTTCTTTTACAAAGCTGACTTAATGTCATCTAAGGAAAGGAGATCTCCTTTCCCTATATAGTCTGTCAGGATAGCACATATAGTGGGCATTCTTGGAGCAAGATCCTTGAAGGTGAATCCATTTGAGTTACTCTGATCTATCAGTGAAAGCAATCTATTCCTTAGGGAAACAAGAACTTGTTTCTATTTCACTTGAAAACTTAAGGCTGTATTGCTTACGGGGAAGGGGGAAGGTGAGAAATAAGCAGCTAATGCCTTTGCATGGGCACTGTGGATATTTTACACTGGGGTTTAAAATCACACTGCTGTTTCTCTGTCTCCCCTGTCTGCAGCGTATCAGCTCATCACGGTGGTGATTGCAGCTGCAGGAGGGGGACTGCTGCTGATCATGGGCATAGCACTGATTGTCACCTGCTGCCGGTAGGTACCGCTGCCAGCCTGGGCATCCTCCCCGTGGATTGCACCACACCCAGAGCTCCCTGTGTTTAAGGACTAAAACACAGCATAGCTAAGGACCAAAACATAAGCGAAAACATCGGCTAAGCAAATGGGTTAATATGAGATACTGAAGTATCACACTGTGCTTTCATTTGGAGAATTTTTAATTATTTTTTTTCCCCAGCAGCCAGGCTAAACAATGGACTGGGTGTCTCTTAAAGGTACACCTGGAAATCATGTCCTCTTAAGGATGGAGAGGTAGGAGAGTCCTTCCCATGCAGGGTTGTAAGGCTCTGAAGCCAGGCAGCAGACTCCAAAAGTGCAAGCTAAGTAGAAAGGAGCAGTTTAGGCAACAGGAGAGGTTACTTGCTGTTGCTCCAGTGGTGTTTGAGTGTATTTAAGGGTATTTTCATTCACCTTTATGGACAAGTCCTGCATGTGCTCTCACTCTGTGTGTCTCTCCTTCTCACACACATACACACCTCATTCCCATACCAGCAGGTGGCTTTGGACACGATGTGCTTGCCTAGGAAGCTCTGTTTCTTGCTTTACATAATCTGAAAACGGATGCCTTGCAGTAACACCCACTCCCTGCTATTCCAGTCCCCAAATCTAGGATTTCAAAGCTCTCTGATAAAGTTGGCAACTGGATTTGTAAGTGATACAGATGTGGCAGTGGTTTGGTTGTGCCCCTGTTACCCCATATTTTCAGCCAGGGGGATGCCAGCAAACCCCCACCAGGAGATGAGGTGGCCCAGAGTGCAGATCTCCACGGGGGTGGACTGATCTTCTCATGAGTCCTGGCCTTATGCAGCTTATGTGACTTCCTGGATGATACTCTGCTTTGAACTGGAAGTGTCACCAAAGTCCACTCATTAACGATTGTAGTCCTGGAGGGACATTTGGTATCACTCAGGCCAGCTCCTTGCAGGTCTTCCTTCTTAGGAATTAACATTCCTAAGTTAATTAGGAATTAACAAGTGCTATAGGTAATAGCATGGGGGCTCCTACATGTTTTTCTTCCTCAATTTCCATGATTTTTTCATTGACTTAGATGAACACACATGTTTTTAGGAGACAAGGGACATAGCTGGAACAGCAGGGGTTCAAACTGAATATAGGGAAAAATTCTTTCACCAAGAGGGCAGTAAGGCAGTGGAACAGGTTGCTCAGGGAGGTTGCCGTGTAACTTTGGAGATTTCAAATCCCACCAGATAATGCCCTGAGTTGCATGATCTGATTTCATATCTGACTTGGCTTCAGAGCAGATGGCTGGACTATAGTCCTGAGGTGATCTTTGTTCAAGATTTGTGACATCAAGTAATGATCTCTCCTGAGATCATGTCAGAAGTGTATACAAGACAGCAGGATAAGTTGTAAGTTTTCACTTTCCCTCATTCTTTTATAAACAGGAAGAATAAAAATGACATAAGTAAACTGATTTTCAAGAGTGGGGATTTCCAGATGTCACCTTATGCTGAATATCCGAAGAATCCCCGGGCACAGGAGTGGGGCAGAGAGACCATCGAGATGCAGGAGAATGGAAGCACCAAGAACCTGTTGCAGATGACAGATGTGTATTATTCGGTATCTATCCATAGATTATCTTTTAACCCTTTGTGCCTCATACAGGAAAGAGATATTCTTTTACTTTTGGAAGTGCAGATCCCTTTCCTGCAAGATCAAAGGGCAAAGCAAATGTCTTTCACAGCAAGGCATTTTAGGAGTCTTATGGGCTCTGGCTGTCACCTGTGGTGAACATCACAAAGAGATGTCATTAGGAAGAGTTTAGAGGAAATGTCTAGGAATAGTGTGGTTAAAATGCCCAAAAATCCCAATCCTGGAGTAGAGAAGTACAGTTAAAGGTTTTGGATAAACTGCTAGGGTTCCCTGTTAGCAGTTTTCTCCTGTCCACCCTCACTGATGAAGTGGAAGGTTGAAACCTCTGTCTGGGGAACTTTGCCCCAGAATAGGAAGATCCTGGTCACTGAGGACCCCTCTTTTCTGCCATTCCTTCCCTCTCCAGGGTACACAAGGAGCATCCCTTCAGCTCTGAGGAATTAAGGAGTAATAGGCTGTGTAGGGCACAGAAAGACACAAGCTCAAGTTGTTATGTCATGGTTGGTACCATCTGCTAATGGCTGTATCCAGAGCTCTGGTGCTGCTGTATCATCTGTCACTCATTTTCAGCAACATGTACTTAAGGTGTGTGTGGGTTATTCATGAGAGTGAAAGTCGCAGGATTTCACCCAAATCACACATTCTGGTCTCCTTGCTTTCCAGAGCAGAGAGCATTACTATTTTCCTGGCTTATATTTTAAGTTTTTCCATGAGCAAATTTACTGGATTGCACAGCATGGAGTCAAACAATTCTCCTTCATGCTTGCACTAAGGATGAGATATTTGAAATGAAAATGCATTTCCTAATTTTTTAGACTAAATAAAGACTCTCATTATGCTGGGAACTAGAAGTGGAAACTTTTTAGCAAGCAGTAGGTGATGAGGGTTTTGCATGGATCTGCTCTGTAACAGATTAAACCAAGAGGCTTTCACTGGGTGAAAAGATTGTACAGACTTGATCTTAGACATCAGTGTTCCTCCACCAAGTGTCCCCAGGAGTCTTACTTAGTTACAAGAAGGGGAGAGAAAGGAAGGTCAGATGGTTTTGTATTTGACATATAATTCAAGGGCCTGTGTTGGGAGGGGAGGTACCTAATGGTAAATGGGGAGAGAAGTGCCCAGGTAATACTCAAAGCAGGAGACTACCTTTGATTTTCTATAATTGTGTCCTTTAAGGATGGCTCTGGGATGATATCCTTTTAATGAGAGTTGTTTCAATACTTGAGCTCAGCAGTAGATTTTTTTTAATTAAAAATTAACTGTGTACTTAGACCACACTTGGCAGAGTCAGGTAAGCTTCAAGTCTGTTCATTGGCCAGATGTTGAAATTGGATTTCATCATAATAATACCTTCAGGCAATACAACAAAAATTGTTCTAGATTATAGAGATCATAAGAGATCCCATTGTTCCCTCTAGCTACTGAACCAACCAACAGCAAAGACATGTGGAGAAGGATTTGAGTGTGAGAATAAGACCTTTTATTTTTATTTTTTTTTGCTAATACAGCCAACTGGACTGAGAAATCCTGAACTGGAAAGAAATGGACTTTATCCTCCCTACACTGGTTTGCCTGGATCTCGACATTCGTGCATCTACCCTGGACAATACAATCCATCCTTCATTAGTGATGAAACCAGAAGAAGAGACTATTTTTAGCAAAGAGTGGAGAGGGAGTGGAAGATTGACACAGTTGTGTGGCCCTTAATTCCCAGGTACAATCTGTCTCCTGGGTAGTTGAGACCACATCAATCTTACTCTTCCCATTTAATAGGAAGGACTTTGAACTTCATGCTGAGCATTGCTGCCCTGAGGGACAGTCACAGTTGCTGAGCATCAGAGAGGAGGAGAAAGAGGAGGGAATGGCTCAAGAAGCACATCACCAAAAGACCCAGTGGGAAGCTAACACGCGTACTCCTTACTCATTCTTCACTCTTCGCGCTACATGTGCAAGCATGGATCAGTACAGGCAGATGAACTGTGCCCAGCACTCTGCATTGAATACCACTAGGGAGTGTCTTGTTTACAGATCTCGTTCACTGTTGACTGTGCTTGTCTTCCTAGCCAGCCTTCATGCAAAGATTCACTGTGCAATTGCTTTTGGTCAGGCAAGTTCGTCCACTCCCTTTCAGACCACTGCCTTGCTGCTGGCTTCGTGCATGACAGGGAAGCTGGCTTGTGTTCTGGCCCTCACCTTCATACTGGTAAAAGTTCTCCAGATTTCTGGGTCCTTGCCAAAGCCAGGTGTCTGGCAATACTGGCTGAATTCATGGGTTGATTGTCTCCAAGGAGCGCAGGAAGGTTAGTCACACTGCAATTTTAACAGAAAAAAGGCACAGTTGTTCCTCTGTGCTGCTTTGAGAACCTTCTGTATATAGGGAATGTTGTTGTTTTGTCAACCAGTGTTGTTCAGAAGTGATGCCACTGCACGCCATCATGGTGCTTCCATATGGGATCCTTTGGGGCTCTGTTTCCCTGCAAGGATTTAAATGTCTGTAGACACAGCAATACAATATTAAATAATTCTCACAGGGAAGAAGAAGATGAGCAGTGAATTCAGAATGCTTTTTATGAGGAATCTGTGAAGGAGTAATAATGCTGTAGCCTTGGCTGGGCAGAGGAACCTGAATTCTGGGCACTGAAGGTGGGATATGTTTTCAAACCTCCAGAGTCCACCATGAATTTGTAGGCACTGTGGAGACTTGCAGTGCGTTGGAAAAGAGGGCTTACTGCAGTCAGTTGCATTTAAGGAAGAGAAAAACATGATGCTTGCAATCCTAGCATAGCAAAGATCACTTATGTTGAAGTGTTTTTCTTTCTTCCATCCTAGTTTCGAGTGATTCAGACAAGGCAAGTTTCCTCACCCAGGTGTGTTCGTTCATATTAGCAGAAGCTGAAGAATGTGAGTTATTGCATTTCTCACCAAAGATCAGGTTGAAGCTCATGGACTGTATTCTGACCTAAAGTGAGTGTGGAAAGAGATCTTACTAATCACAGAACCCTGGAATGGATTGGGTTGGAAGGGATCTTACAGATCATTTTTTTCCAACTCCTCTGGCATAAGCAGGGACACCTTCCACTAGATCAGGTTTCTGAAAGCCCCATCCAACCTGGCTTTGAACACTTGCAGGGACTGGGTAACTTCTCTGGGCAACCTGTTTCAGTGCCTCACCATTCTCATAATGAAGAATTTCTTTCTTGTAACTAATATAAATCTACCTTCTTTGCTTTAAAATGATTTCCCTTGTCCTATCCCTACATGCCCTTGTGAAAAGTCCCTTTCCAGCTTTCTTGTAGGCCTTCTTTAGTTACTGGAAGGTGCTCTAAGATCTCATTGGAGCCTACTCTTCTCCAGGCTGAACAGCCCCAACTTTCTCAGACTGTCTTCACAGGAGAGGTGCTCCAGCCTCTGACCATCTTTGTGGCCTCCTCTGGCCTCTTTTCTTCAGATGGGACCACTGAACACAGCACTGCAGGTGGGGTCTCAGGAGAGCAGAGCAGAGGGAAAGAATCCAGAGAATCCCCTCCCCACCCTGGTTCTGGTGCCACCCAGGACACAATTGGCTTTCTGGGCTGTGAGAGCACATTGCTGGGTCATGTTGACCTTCTTTCCAACCAACACCCCAAGTCCTCAGGGCTGGTTTCTATTCTCCAACAGCCTGCATTTGTGCTGGGATTGCCCCGGCTTACATGCGGGAAATATAATTAAATATCATGAAGTATATTTACCACTTATCTTTACTGCACTGTTAATCTGAGTCATCCAAAGCCTGTTTAGATACAAGGTCCAGATGCAGTTTCTCCCCTTGAATGTGAATGTGCTTTTAATTCAAAGTGACTGCTTGTATAAGGATAACAAATAGCACAGTTCCTTCGTCACTAACTCACCGTATCTGTAGTGTGTACATAAGCTGATATTCCCTTCTTCCCCACCATGCTTTAAAAAACACAGTGCCTACAACAAAGTTCATTAGGTAGCTCAGCTGACTGAAGCACTGAGGATAATGGGGTGCATCCCCCAAAGTGCCTAACCCCAGTTCAGATGCTCATGTCTTGTGTGGCTGCTCACTGGAGGCAAACCTGGGCTGATGAGCTCTCCATCAGGAAGCAGGAACTTGCATCCTACCGATGGTGTGAGTTCCCAGATCCTTTCCCGGCACTTTAAAGGCTGTTGAGTTCCCTACCAAAGGTCAGTAACAGGTATCCAGAGGGAAGGGAGTCAGCAACAGGCAATTATAAGCTGTGTTGGCTTAGAGGTTTTTGGTCCCTGCTCACAGCTGCTTCTGTTTTCTCAAAACTTCAAGACAGGAAAGGTGCCACAGATGTGCCCGAGAAGGCACAGTTCAGTGCACCAGCCATAGAACACCAACACGGTGTCTTTTTTACACCTCAGTTCTTGTCTTCTATGTAGAAGCAGCAGTGTGAGCTTGCAGAGAAACAGAGCTTTATGGACACCTAGGGCAGTACCCTTTGCACTTACGTGAATTTTCGGTGACAATGCATGCAACTTCACACCTGTCTGATCCATAAGCAGCCTTGCAGCTGGTAGTGCACAGCTGATCTCAGCTTTAGGGGGAAAGGAACGGATGCTCATGGGAAGTACAGCTGCCTAAGGAACTGTATTTAAGGAAAGCTCTACTTACAGTGTCCAAAATATTACAACAGGTAAAGCACAAGAACTAGCTGTTTCCTGCCACACTGATCAGAGTTTTCATCCAGGACAGAAGGGACTTCCTTTCCCCTTGTACGGAGCAGAGCTATGTTTTTGTTACAAAAGAAAAGAAGAAGATGCAATTAATGCTAAATCTAAATCCAAAACCTATAGACAAGCACTGGGACAAAGTCCAGTTTCAGTAAAGCAGTTTGTGATGAGGAGGTGTCCCAGAAATGATGAGAACCCCATGATTTACTCATGTGTCAGCATTTCCTCAGATGGGGAAGCATTTAGGCCTGTGGTTATAGGCAAAGATGTTTAACTGCTTGGTTGGTTCAAAGACTAGGAGATGAACTTCTGCGTGTCAAGTACAAAGGACAAAGTATGGCACACCAACTCACAATGGCAGATCAGTCCTTCTGCACAAAGAGTATATGAACACAACTTCTGGTCTGTATCTCCCAGCACATTGCAAATTCCAAGGGATTTGAGTGGAAGTGAGGTAGGACTATTTCTAAGGAGAGCACACAAAAGTTTGCAAGTAATAATTTTAATACCTAATGGTCTTCAAATTCTTCTTGAATTGTATCTGAAGAGAAAGAGTCTCAGTAAATCCAGCAGGATTTGCTGAGTGAGGACTGCAAAACTTGGTATTTTCTGAAAGAGTTGTATTGCATTGAAATTTTCTCTCTGCCAATGCAGGTAAGCATTGGGGCATTTCTTATGAGGGTTTATCCATCGCAGCCTGACCTTCTATTTGGGTAAGAAAGGAGTCTCAGAGCCAATATATAGTCCATAGGAGGAGGAGGAGGAAAAGGGTCTCTCCTGGCCTGCCACACCATCTCTGGTTCTCTGAGGAGGCCCTGCCCAGCGGGCACCCAGAGAGGGGTTTAGGCAGGAGGAGTCAGCACCCAGGTGAGTGCAGGTGCTTTCCCCCGAGTGTTCCAGGAAGCTTTTGGGAAGGTGACAGAGGCAGCCTGGGGTGATTCAGCCCCTGGGTCTCCACCAGCCCAGCTGCAATCTGTGCTGCAGTGCTCCTGTCTTCAGCCAGGCACCACCCACTCCCAGCTCCCCTGGGACAGAAGGGGTGGGTGCAGTGTGCTGTGTTGTGTCACAGTTTATGATGGTTGTTTTACTGCAGTGTTCACTGCCTCGCCCCAGCTGTGTGGACTCGCCCAGCCACAGCAGGGATGTGGGCAAGGTTTCAGTGCAGGTTGTCTCTGTGTAAAGCTGCCACCTGGATCCTCTCTGTGTCTGCCATGAACAAAGCACCCTTTGGCAGTGGAGTGGGGCTTGTTACTCCTCTTGGGTATAAGAAGGGTCTCTGTGTGCCCACTTTCAAAATCAGATGCTTCTCTGTTCACAACCTAACTCTCTGCAGGATGTCGAAATACATGCAGCTTATTTCCCATCTCTCTTTTCGATTATGTCTAGCTACCCCAAATTGAAAATTTTGAGCACACTGGATGTTTTTGCCAAGGGAAATCACTCTCCACTATGCGAGAGGATAGAAGGGAAGTGGCATGTTTTTGGTATGGAGAATGCAAGTGGTTCAGCCAGATGTGGGGAAAGGAAGAAAAACTACACCAACACTGCTCATAAATCTGCTGCTGCTCCTGGCTGCTGTGGAAAGTGAGGGGAGCAGTCAGCAATGACCCATGGGCAGTTGTGTGGGTGTATTTTTAATTAAATTTGGGAAAAAATGCTAATTCTGTTGCTTGACAGGAAAAATTGTGAGAGGCATGTGTTTGCTGCTATGGTGCTCTGCCAGTTATATTGAAAAAATGCCTTACCCACAAAAATACCCCTGACAGTCAGCATAGGAGAGGCAGTCCCAGTGAACTGATCATCAAAACACAGATTTGAGGAATCTTTCAAAAGGAATCTTGAACATACAGTCTTCCTGTGTCCTGCTTCTTGCCCTGGCCAGTCCTTCCAGCTGCACTGGGAAAATCAGGCTTGTTTTTTCACACTGTTGAAACCTCACAGCACTGAACTGGGCTATAAGTGGAAAAAGCAAGCCAGGTTTTCCCCCACACTGGAAGTGTTAGGTTTTATAGCAGCAATGAATCTCATTGCTCTTGGGGCATTTCCCATAAGACCCACTGGCACAGTCATGTACTGAATTACTGCTCATGAACAGCTTTATGAAAGTTATCTGCCTTCATGCTGCAGGGTAGTAAAAGGCTTTTAAAATAGCAATAAATTGCAGTTAGAGAGAGGTATTTATCATTGTGAAATTGTTTGAGCCAGTACTGTACAGGTTTTTTGCTGGGACCTGAGTGAGCACAGAGTGGGTTTGGACACTGCTGCAGATATGCTGAGTTGCTTTCCCAGGACTTGTCTCTGATGCTGGTCAATGGCCATATCCATTCCAAATCCAGCTGGAATTTTCATTCCCTAATAATAATCTTTAGCTTTCTTCCTTAAATTAACAAGGACAGATGCATTTTACTTAAATGCTCTTCCTATGCTGACTAATGTTTTTTCCTCTTTACACACAAAGGATGTAATCCAGCATCACTACAGTGACTGGGGTAACTCCCATGGACTGCAAAGAAGCTTTTTTAGGCCTGAATTACTCCACCACCAGGGTCACCTGCATGTAGTACATGCTTTCCCATGGCTCTGTCTGCCTATTTCTGTGATGCTGTTCCTCCCTCTCCATGTTGTATCTATTTTTTTTTAAAGCATACTTATTACTGTAGCAGGACTTGTGTTATGTGAGAATGAACAAAACAGCTTCAAGATTGGAAACAGTTTCCTGGGAAGAGAGTGAATGTGAATTTTGGGTAGTTGTTTTACTGGTCAGCCAGCCTCTTCCCTATCATGTAATATCTAGGGATGTAGAGATGCTTCCTGCTGTCACACATATCAACTGCTCTGCAGATCACTCTTGCCCGTCCCTTTAGAAATTAAGCAAGATCTCCTAGTTTCAGAAGGGGTATGTCTTATGTGCTTGTAAAAGTTTGGGACCTTTTCAATGTACATTTAATTCTTCATTCCCTTGAGCTGCTGAAATTGAAAAGCAGGAGAGAAATTCACCAAGGAGTAAGAAGTACCAAAATTAAAAAAGAAAAAAAGAAAAAAGAATATGCTTACTTATTTTGCAGAAGTGTGACTTCAGTCCTGTGAGATCAAGTGTGGGATGACACCTCTTCTGTGTCTAGTCTGTGTTGCATAATATCCTTGTTGAGGGAACACCTAGCAAGGGTACCTGATGTTCCTCCAAAGTGGTATTGAAATGCTGAATTGCTCAGTCTCTATTTCAATCAAATGCTAGAAGAGATGGGAGTCCTACTTGGGTTAATGACTGCAGCAGGCTGCCCCCAGATCAGCAAAATCCTGTATGGAAAAGTCCTGTGGAATACAGTAAATACTGATCACTTCTTTTGAATACGGCTATAGAATTTGCTGGACATAAAAAGTCGTCAATAAAATCTGCTAGGATGGGTTTACTTTAGAAGCTCAACAGGATAAATATTTAATGCCTTCATTTTTTAAAGGAAATTCTATTAAACTCAGTCATTTGCTTTAAACCCATTAAATTCTACAGGACTTTCTCGTAGTCAAAGGTGAAACTTGGTGTGTAAAATCATAATGATTTATTTAAGCAGCTTTTAGAATTGCAGTAGTAAAGCTCACCTTTTGTGAACTCTCTTCCAAAAGATAAATTTTCAGCATTTGTTTGTGCTTCTTTACAACCTGAATGTAAACCTGCTTTATGTTCTTGACATTGCTCCACTCCCTTCTCTCTATCTCTGAATGTTTGCTTCCAAGTCTCTGGGGTTCTGAGGATGTTTTCCAAACCAGTATTATTTAAAGTTGTATCATATTTTCAGCCTCCACTAATTATACAGTACTGTAGTAGCAAAATATAATTTTTAAGGATTGGATTATTTTTATACCTGCATCCAATATTATTAAATCTGGCGTTCTAGTCAGTATCATAAAAGGATACAATAAAACAATGAATATTACTCTGTCCCTGCTTTTTTATTGTCTTTAGCTTTGCCTGTAAAGGTAAACATATGCAATTTTTAGGTGGTTTTAATTATTATTATACATCTAATCCAGAAAATAAGAAATTGCATAGAAAAGAATTTGCTTGTTCTTCTGATGGTGCTTCCTGATCCAATAACTAAATTGAAAAGCAAAGAGAAAATGGGTATGTTCTGTTAGTTGTGCCAAACAAAATCCTGCTCAGCTGAAGTACGAGTTGTGTTCTGATACATTTATCTTAGTGGCACCAAGCAACTCAGTCTAATTTTAATTTTTCTCAGTTTAATTTTTGCTGGAATTGGTATAGTTGTGTGTTTGTGCGTGTGTGAGTGCGTGTTGGAAGGGAGGAAAACCTCAGGAGAGGTGGTTGCAGCAGGGCTGTTTGCAAGGGAAAAGGACTGGACCTGACCACCATGAGATTTACTGGTCCTGTCCCAGTAAAAATCACCAGGGACAGTGAAGAATGCCTAGCTGAGTGTCCCTCAAAGGAAGAAGGAGGGCACCTTGGATCCAGAGGAACACCATGTCTGACTCAGGCTGCTGAGAAGAGGCATGATTTGGAAGAGCATCTGGAGCAATGGCAGGTAGGTTCATTAGGGGCAATTTTTTTGGTGTTGCTCCAAAGCAGTACAACTATGACAGAAATCACATGGGACTAAGGGGGGATTCATCTGTTGTATGAAAAGTTGGCCACTTTGAACACATGATCTGGCTCTCCCAGTAGCCATGAAAAGAGACACACACCCACAGAGAGCACCTCACCCCATGGTAAGAGACCACTTACCCTGATTGTCTCATGTTATTCTACTTTCCGTGTGAGGTTGGTATCTTTTAGGAAATTGGCAGTGTAAAACCACGGGTCACAACATTTCCACGGGACTAAGTAAAAAGTCTTTGGGGTTATGGACAAGCACATGATTTAACAGCCCTGTCCACTTCAGATTTGCATGTCAGTGCCTCTGAGATCACTGAATCACCAAGTGGGTGCCCTCAAACTCTTAAGAACCACCTGAAAATAAGTTAAAGAGCATCTGCTTCCCCTGATGATATGTGAATTGGTATCTATAGCTAAAGCTTTGATTTAAACTTCTGTAGCTTTTTTTTTAACTTTTAGCTAATTAAAACATATATTTCTACTTATATATGTCATACATAGTGGAGGAACAAATTTACATGAAATAACAAAATGTAGAGGAATCTAGTAAGAAAAAGGATTGAAAAATGTGTAGGGAAAAAGTATTGAGCTGATGCACGTAAAGAGCTGTAAAAGACAATTTTTCCTACTTTCTCTTCTGACAGCATGATTGCCTCTTGATTACATGCACTTTCTAATAGATAGATAAGGCCCTTTACTTTTGGTATTTCTTTTTCCTGCCATAAAAAAGTATTGACAATAGAGCAGCTACTTTTACTAAACATAGCATATTTTTTATTCCATAATAATTGTTCAGTGTTCTTGATTGTCATATCTGAGTTTTGACACACAACAGTTTGATTTTACAGCCTCTAGAAAGTTACTGAGTTATTTCTGCAAAGGAAGTTTTGTCTGTAGTTCCTTGCAGGACACAATTGCTGTGGCTGTGTGAGTCTGTCTGGACTAACAGTCAGCTTTTTATTGTGCTTAATGTGTGCTTAATGACTTAATTAGTAAGTGCAGTTTCACTGGTATCAGTTCTCCTCTGGTTAATTCTCTGTGTCTCTTCTCCTAAACCACAATATCTCTATAATTAATTCCCCCACAAATCACCAAGCAATGGGGCACATAGAGCCTGTCACCCTCCTTCCTGGGGAGAGCCTGTTGTGACCACTGGTGTGTCACAAAACGGACAGGGAAGGGCAAGCAGAGATGAAAACTGCTTGCCCATGAAGATGTATGTCTGTTCAGGGCATTATTTCCTGGAGGAACCAGGGCCTTTTGCATTGCAACTGACTCACACTGCCAAAACTGTGATCGTAATAAACGTAAACAACCAGGTAGGAATGGAAATAAGGTTTAAAAAAATAGGCAACACACCAGCTCCTGATGTGCATTCACTGTGCATTAGAGCAGTTCTAATGTGCAGGACTGCACACTCAACCAGTAGTCTCTAGTGTAGGCAGAAAAGCTGCACCATTTACACCTGCTGAAGACCTGGCCCTCCTTTTCTATAGTGCCTTGAGAAGTTCTTGTGGTCCCATGCACTTTCTTCACAGCCAACAGGGAGATTTTGAGACCTGGATTAACCTAGCTGCACCTTGAGGCAGCTCTGGAAAATCAGAGTGTATCGTGAGGACTGAAGAGTGTAGGTCTGGGAGATGGACATTGCCAGAGGATGGGTGACATAAAGCTGTGCCACTCTCCAACAGCCAGGTTTGTCCCCCTCTGCACACCCACTCCCACCTGAAGCACCTGCTGGGGTCTGGGGCTCACAACACTGAAATTTGTTATTCTGACAAGACTTTGGGATTAGTTTTTGGATGTACCCTGAAGCTGGGAGGGTGATGGTGGCCTGAGATGGAGGCTGGACACTGGCCAAGCAGGTAGGCACAGGGCACTGGGGCCAAACATTTCCCAGGCATTTCCTTCTCTTATTCTGCCAGCTTCCTGGCAAAGCATTTTAAGGAGGGGCCTGGAGGAGCTGAGTGATCTGTGATGGACAATGGGCATGGGAGGGAGCAGCAGCAGGGCAGGAGCTGAATCCAGCATGGCCTGAAGGAGCAGACAGAGGGAGAGGGAGACTGCCAGGGGGTCGCTGGGGGGACTAGGGGTAGGTGTGGGGAGCAGGTCACACTGGAGGGACTTCAGGGATAGAGACACAAAGGAAGGCACAGGCAAAACCCCCACATTTCAGGCTCAGCGTCCTGAGGAGGTTCACAGAGGGAAAAGGCTGTTCATTCCTTGTGCCAGCAGAGAGGCACACAACCATTTTTGCTGTCTGTAAGCCAGCAGTGTTTCCTGGTTCAGTGCAAGTTAAAAGTTTAAGACAACCCTAAGCTCAGGTATGACTTTGAGTAATACTTCTGGTCTCTCTCACCCTCCTTCATTCAAGGAGATACACCCTCTCCATATAGGAGATTACCCAAGACTGCATTTCTGGTTCTTAAAACAGAAGCTCAAACAAAAGCAGATGAAGGGAGAGGCGTTTACTACAGAGAGCTGTTATGTGGCAATCAGCAGTGTGTTCAAAACCTGCTTGTGTTGCTGGCAGTGGGGTCTGCCAGAGGAGACCAGGACCATGGCCATTAGAAGTGGCATTGCAGGGGATACACTGACGGGTTGTTCTTCCTTCTTTTGTCTGGTAATGATGGCATAACCTGTGTTTACTAACCTGTGTTTACTTCAGAGAAAGACTTTACTGGCAATTGTGGCAGGATACAGAGTCACTCAGACCATCAAAATGAGAGAAATTACACCTTTGCCTGAAAAGGAGGAACTGGAAATCACTGATCTGGCCCAGCTGACCTCAAGCAGTGCATTTTACTGGAGCACAAAGCAGAACAAACGCTGGAAAACTTGGGCAGGGGAGGCAGCTGAAAGTAAGAGACTTCAGGATAACCAACTTCTGCCCACAAAGACCTTTTTTCCCATCTTGGTCTCTCACTGGCCATTTCAGAAGCTTCCTGGAATACAATATTAAAAAGTCTCAGTCTCCAACATGTTTTCCAGGCATCACAGCAGGGTTACCCGCTGAACACCTTTCTGGGCTTTTTGTCATTTCTAGATCTGCTGCAGGCTTTCTGCTCCAGCCTGACATTCCCTGGTTACAGATGTCTCTCTGGCAGGAGTATGCTTTCCCTCAAGAAAGGGAGGCTGAGACTCAGATAAAGACAAAAACACCTGCTGGCTGTCCTGCCTGCTCCTCCTTTTTGCTCACCACTTTAGTGAGCCTGCAACACACATAAGAGGGCAGCAAACAAAACAGCCATGATCACTGCCAGAAGGGCCAGTGTCAGTCCTGTTTCTTTGATGTCAAAGGTGCAGGTGTTTTCTCTCTCTTTTTAATCTGTTAAGCAGTAAGAAGTGCCTTAGCATAAGGTTTTGCTTATAAGAAAAAAAAAAAAATTGGAGTTTGAGGAATGAAGCTAATCTGTACTGGTAATTTATTGCACAGAAAGTGAACATGTGGATCCCAGGTACTCTTTTCCAAGTGCATAATAAGCATGCCTTGGGATGGGGTCACCTCTTCCACTTTAAGAACAGATTATACTGCACTCTTTATTTAATTTGCATGAAAGGTGTTGGTATGGAAAGCTGGCAGGGGATAGCTGGTGCACTGTCAGTTCCCATGTCAGCTTATTTAGCAGTAACTTCCTTGTATCAACTGATCTCAAGTATTTATGACTTAAAAGAAGAACGCTGCAGGTCCAGAAATCTCCTCCCAGCCTGAGGAGGAAGAAAAACACCGCTTGAATTTATCATTTGCCACTTGCCACCATGACGTCAGCTCAGGGCTGAGCTCTTTACCTGTGGCTGGGCCCTTAAATGAGCTGACGCCAGAAGAGAAAGGCACTTTCCCTTAGGCTTAGCAGCAAGTGGCAGCAGCAACAGAAGTGGCAATGAGACGCTCTGTGTTCTTTGCTGTGTGCCTCGGCCTGGTGCTGAGCCTTTTGAAAGGTAAGAACCACTATCTTCTGTTTTGGGATTTATCAAGGCAGCTATTATGTGGCAGTGAATGGATTTTCTAGTACTTTTCAGCAGCTGTTGAGAAGCCAGCTGTGATACACAATTCAGCGTGTCTAGATTTTGATTAATTAATGATGAAAGATGTCGCTGTGAGCCAAGGGCTTTCCTTGTTCGAAGAACAATGGAAAATCACTGGTGCTTATGATTAACCTAATTCAGTCTATTCCAAGAGCAGTTTTCAGAACTTTTATACTAAACCCAGGTAATTCAAGCTCTGTTACAGTCATAACAAAAGGTGCAACTGTTCCACCTCAGTACCTTTTTGGCCAGAGGCTCCTTAACCAACCAGTCTGGAAAGCAGCTCCCTCTGAGCCGGCTCACTGAGCTTTTGTTCTTTCCTTTTGAAATAAATGAATGGAAACATCACCACCAGCTTTCAAGAGGGTTGCACCATAGTCTGTTCAAACTAAAGGTGTCATTCCTTAAGCCACTTAGTACCTTTTCTGGCGTTGTGCCAAAGTTGGCAGTTGTGGGCCAGAGCCTACAGCTAAACTTGCCTTTTCCTGATACTCAGTGAGAGGTATGAGGGGATGAAGACATTAGCAGAAGTAAACCATCTCTATGAAGAGTTTTGTAGCAGCTTGAACTCCTGTGAGAGTACTGGAACTCCTAGCTAATACAAAGATAAAATTGCAAAGTTATCAGCCAAATTAAGACCTGCTAAGATTGCAACTGGTGGCAGACAGTGTCTCTGCTGACTACTGTGAATGAACAGATGTATTTCCAGCAACATCTACAGTGTGCTACAGACCAGTTTTCAGCTGTAAATGATAAACATAGAAGTCTTCAAGATTGTCTGTTGGTTAGTTTCCTGGTTGGAGGCTTGTAGGTAATAGCAAGATGTGAAAATTCTTGTGCCAAGTCTTACTGAAAGCAATACCTGTTTTTCACTTGATCTGACTTTGCATCAGGATAGATCTGCCCTGAAGCGTTTTTCATTCTAAGCAAACATTGTAAAAGCTTTGCAGGATGTGTCCATTTGAATAATACTGGCAAAGGCCCTTCCCTGCTCAGCAGCCAGATGTCTCTGCTGTTGTATATCCTTGGTGGTAACATCCATTTCTTTATCACAGTGGTAATGCCCAAGCCCATTAACACATCCTGTTTCCATACATAGAAGGTTAGATCTAGGCACACAGAGCCATAAATTAGCTACCTTTGCTCAGCTTACCTTTGTCAAGTCCATCCACAAGGTTCAATTGCAGCTCATGCACTCTGCTGGCACCGTGGATGCTGTTCTTCCTGAGTCCAAAGGGTACTCCTGGACGATGGTTAGCCAGAGCCTCCCAGCTCTAGCAGCTGTAAAAAAAGCTAGCTCTGTAACACGTTGCTGTTCCAACATCCATTGCCTGTGGCCAGCAGAGATTCATATTATCACTGTTATCGGAAAAATACCCATTTATACTAACTTGGGAACAAATAATGCTGTTTATAGAACTCAATGAGCAGTGGAGGCAAGAGACCTGGCCACAACTGCTCGTGTTCCCCATCGCCTAGAGGAGGCTAATGGATTACTTGTCTTTTGCATGTGCCTTTTCTATGTGAGATACATTGTCAATCAGAAAGTGTAAAAAATTTTCCTCACTTTGGATTTTCAAAGCCCTGTAAAGCTCCAGAAAAATGGGGTCTATTTTTCAAATGTCTGCTGGGATGGGTAGACTGTGATAGTGACATGGATTTTAGCCACAAATACATTAGTCCTTCAGCTGCATGCTTTTAATGCTTTAGATAAAATTATGCTTGCAATAGCATTCATGCAGAGTAAATAAGTTTATTCTTAACTTGTAAATTAATGATTAATTAATAATAGTTAATGATAATAATTAGCTGATTCAGATTAAAGTTAGATTATGTGATGCAACCTTGCCATTTGTCAGTATCACACATTTATCAGCAAGGTTGGTTTCTTATTTGTTCTTCTTACATCTATGAAAAACAAAACAAACAAACCCCTCAAACCAGAACTCATTCTTTTTATGAAGAATTGAGAATGACATAGGTTAAATAAAGCAAAACCCAACAACTTAAAAATAAATAACTAGAATATTTTGGTAGAATAAAAGCAATAACAAAGGCTGAAACCAAAGATTGAGGAAGTAGTTTCACCAATTGGCTGGTATCAAGCAGGGTTCCTTTATTCAGAAATAATGATGACAGGGAAGGAATAGAAAGACAAAAAAACAGTGTAAACTGTCAGAAATGCATAGAGCTGTAGTCCAGCAAAAGAAGGACTTGATACTCCAGATGATGCTGTAGCAGAAGAAGCATTCCTGGAATAGAAATAGCCTGCCGTCAATATCCGCAGGAACCTGTTACAGCACAGCACCAAGCCTGGGGCTGACAAAAGGCAGGGTAATACTGCCCTGAGGTGTGGCTGCTCAGCCCCACACACTGGTCCTCCCAGACATGTTTGCTCATCAATTGTCCTGTGTGCAAAGAGTTCCCTAGTGCTGCCATCTCTTTTCTTTTCCCTCCATCAGAAGCCCCTGCTGAAACATCTGCTGGCACAACAGTGACACCAAGCTCAATACCTACAGGTAAGGAGCCAAACCCTCAGACAGCCCCTTCTGGGAACAGTCCCAGGGAGCTCTGCAGCCCCCACAGAGATTTCCCTGAATTCCTCTCCCAGGGGAGAAAAATGTGCCCAGATCAAGGCTGTGAATACCCTCCACAAATCCTACTTTCCCTGCTGCTCTTTGCTGCAAGGAAGAAGCAATGGGGAAGAGTTGAGGAGGCGACGGTTTTTGTGCTTGGAAACTTTACCTCCTGCATCAGGCCTGGATAGAAGGGGATCCCTGTAGAGATGCCCAGGGGAATCCTCTGACCAGATCCTGCAGGGACCTGTGACTGGGGCTGGTTACCACTGGAAGTGACAGCTTTGGCTGACACAGCAGTGGCCATAAAGCAGGGAACACTACAGTGTGTGTAAGGTTCTTGTATTCAAGTGCTGCCCTTAGGGGACGGGGTCATGGACACAGCAGGTGACAGAGGCATCTGAGCCAGGGAGAGCCAAGAGGCTGGGCAAGGGTGCTCAGGGCTCTGACTGCTCAACCCCACAAGCCTCCACTGCACTTTCCTGCTCAGCATTTGTCCTACACACAGAGAATTGCCCAGGGATTTTGAAAAGACAATGCTAGGCAGTGCTGCCATGTCTCTTCTCTTTCCCTTTTCAGGAAACAGTACTGATACAGAAACAGCTAGTGAGTCACCAGCTGTGACACCCTCAGAACGTGCAGGTAAGGTGAAAAGATTTCATACATCCCCTTCTGGGGACAGCTTGCAGCACCCAGGTTCCAGGGAGCACTGCAGATACCCAAGCAGGGGGGGGTTGCCCTGCCTGGGTTTCTCTGGGTTCTTCTCCCATTGGGGACAAAGTTACCCAAGTCCATGATGTGAAAAAGTTCCACTCTTCCACCTTTTCCCTACTGATCTTTGTTGTAAAGCAAATGTGTTGGAGAACATTAGAGCAGGCTGCTCTTTCCATGCTTGCTGCCTTTGCCTGTTACACCATACCTGGCTCCAAGGTGATCCATACACAGAGTAGCCCAGGGCAGGGATCTGTTCCCAGGCCCTGCAGGGAGTTGTTCCTGAGGCCGTTGGAGCATGGGCAGGGAGGGATTTGGGGCACAGCCCAGCAGGGAGAGTCCAGGGGCCATGGCTATTGACCATGGGGCAGACCATGCCTGTCGTCCTCCACTCCCAGCTTGATGCTGCGGAGCCCAAACCAGAATGGTCAAAGCTTCTGCTGGGAGCACCTTGGGGAGCGTCAGCTTACTCAGTCCCTCAGCTCCTCCTCCATGGTGGGCTTGCATGAGCACATCACTCCTGCCAGCAGGCCACCTCCCCATCATGATGGCCCAGTACTGGGAAAGACTTTGTGCCTCTGGCTTCCACCCACGTGAGCCTGTGCCGAAGGCCACCATGGGGATTGCTGATGTGCCGGCTGTGCCCAGTCTGATGGCATCCCCCGAGTTCCTGTGGCTGCTGTGGGCTTCCTTGGGCAGGCAAAGGGGTCTTTGCTGCATAGAGACACGTGGGTGCCTGTGGCTGAGAACGCTGCAACTGGGGAGCACAGCTGGGTTGCAGGCCATGCACTGCCTCTCTGGGATGTGCTCGAGTCCTGCCATTGGGGACATCAGATGACACAGGCATCTGAGCCATGGAGAGCTAAGAGGCTGGGCAAGGGCACTCAGGGCTTTGCTCAGGCAAACAAAGATCTATGGCACTTTCCTGCTCAGCACTTGTCCTACACACACAGAATTGCCCAAGGCTTTCTGAACAATGCTAGGCAGTGCTGCCATGTCTCTTCTCTTCCCTTATTCAGGAAACGGTACTGACAGTGGAACAGAACCTGACCCACCAGAGGTGAAACCCACAGAACCTTCAGGTAAGGAGAAAAGCTTTCAGCCTTCCCCTTCTGGGGAATGCTTGCAGTACCCAAGCTTCAGGGAACACTGCAGATACCCAAGCAGGGAGGAGTTGCCCTGCCTGGGTTTCTCAGAGTTCTTCTCCCCCTGGAGACAAAGTAACCCAGACCATGATCTTGAAAACTCTTCCACTCTTCCATCTTTCTCTACTGGGCTTTGTTCCAAAGCAAATGTGTTGGAGAACATTAGAGCAGGCTGCTCATTGTATGCTCGCTGCCTGTGCCTCCTGTGCCATTGGGAGTGGGTTGCAGGGTACAAGTTGATCCATGCAAAGAGAAGCCCAGGCCCTGCAGGGATTTGCTCCTGAGGCTGTTGGAGCAGGGGCAGGGAGGGATTTGGGGCACAGCCCGGCAGGGAGAGTCCAGGGGCCATGGCTATTGAGCATGGGGCAGACCGTGCCTGTCGTCCTCCACTCCCAGCTTGATGCTGGGGAGCCCAAACCAGAAGGGTCAAAGCTCCTGCCGGGATCACTCTGAGGAGGGGCAGCCTACTCTGTCCCTCAGCTCCTCCTCCATGGTGGGCTTGCATGAGCACATCTCTCCTGCCAGCAGGCCACCTCCCCATCATGATGGCCCAGTACTGGGAAAGACTTTGTGCCTCTGGCTTCCACCCACGTGCGCCTGTGCCGAAGGCCACCATGGGGATTGCTGATGTGCCGGCTGTGCCCAGTCTGATGGCATCCCCCGAGTTCCTGTGGCTGCTGTGGGCTTCCTTGGGCAGGCAAAGGGGTCTTTGCTGCATAGAGACACGTGGGTGCCTGTGGCTGAGAACGCTGCAACTGGGGAGCACAGCTGGGTTGCAGGCCATGCACTGCCTCTCTGGGATGTGCTCGAGTCCTGCCATTGGGGACATCAGATGACACAGGCATCTGAGCCATGGAGAGCTAAGAGGCTGGGCAAGGGCACTCAGGGCTTTGCTCAGGCAAACAAAGATCTATGGCACTTTCCTGCTCAGCACTTTTCCTATACACACAGAATTGCCCAAGGCTTTCTGAACAATGCTAGGCAGTGCTGCCATGTCTCTTCTCTTCCCTTATTCAGGAAACGGTACTGACAGTGGAACAGAACCTGACCCACCAGAGGTGAAACCCACAGAACCTTCAGGTAAGGAGAAAAGCTTTCAGCCTTCCCCTTCTGGGGAATGCTTGCAGTACCCAAGCTTCAGGGAGCACTGCAGATACCCAAGCGGGGAGGAGTTGCCCTGCCTGGGTTTCTCAGAGTTCTTCTCCCGCTGGAGACAAAGTAACCCAGACCATGATCTTGAAAACTCTTCCACTCTTCCATCTTTCTCTACTGGGCTTTGTTCCAAAGCAAATGTGTTGGAGAACATTAGAGCAGGCTGCTCATTGTATGCTCGCTGCCTGTGCCTCCTGTGCCATTGGGAGTGGGTTGCAGGGTACAAGTTGATCCATGCAAAGAGAAGCCCAGGCCCTGCAGGGATTTGCTCCTGAGGCTGTTGGAGCAGGGGCAGGGAGGGATTTGGGGCACAGCCCGGCAGGGAGAGTCCAGGGGCCATGGCTATTGAGCATGGGGCAGACCGTGCCTGTCGTCCTCCACTCCCAGCTTGATGCTGGGGAGCCCAAACCAGAATGGTCAAAGCTCCTGCCGGGATCACTCTGAGGAGGGGCAGCCTACTCTGTCCCTCAGCTCCTCCTCCATGGTGGGCTTGCATGAGCACATCTCTCCTGCCAGCAGACCACCTCCCCATCATGATGGCCCAGTACTGGGAAAGACTTTGTGCCTCTGGCTTCCACCCACGTGCGCCTGTGCCGAAGGCCACCATGGGGATTGCTGATGTGCTGGCTGTGCCCAGTCTGATGGCATCCCCCGAGTTCCTGTGGCTGCTGTGGGCTTCCTTGGGCAGGCAAAGGGGTCTTTGCTGCATAGAGACACGTGGGTGCCTGTGGCTGAGAACGCTGCAACTGGGGAGCACAGCTGGGTTGCAGGCCATGCACTGCCTCTCTGGGATGTGCTCGAGTCCTGCCATTGGGGACATCAGATGACACAGGCATCTGAGCCATGGAGAGCTAAAAGGCGGGGAAGGGCACTCAGGGCTTTGCTCAGGCAAACAAAGATCTATGGCACTTTCCTGCTCAGCACTTGTCCTACACACACAGAATTGCCCAAGGCTTTCTGAACAATGCTAGGCAGTGCTGCCATGTCTCTTCTCTTCCCTTATTCAGGAAACGGTACTGGTAATGGAACAGAACCTGACCCACCAGAGGTGAAACCCACAGAACCTTCAGGTAAGGAGAAAAGCTTTCAGCCTTCCCCTTCTGGGGAATGCTTGCAGTACCCAAGCTTCAGGGAGCACTGCAGATACCCAAGCGGGGAGGAGTTGCCCTGCCTGGGTTTCTCAGAGTTCTTCTCCCCCTGGAGACAAAGTAACCCAGACCATGATCTTGAAAACTCTTCCACTCTTCCATCTTTCTCTACTGGGCTTTGTTCCAAAGCAATGTGTTGGAGAACTTTAGAGCAGGCTGCTCATTGTATGCTTGCTGCCTGTGCCTCCTGTGCCATTGGGAGTGGGTTGCAGGGTACAAGTTGATCCATGCAAAGAGAAGCCCAGGCCCTGCAGGGATTTGCTCCTGAGGCTGTTGGAGCAGGGGCAGGGAGGGATTTGGGGCACAGCCCGGCAGGGAGAGTCCAGGGGCCATGGCTGGGGATCACGGGGCAGACCGTGCCTGTCGTCCTCCACTCCCAGCTTGATGCTGGGGAGCCCAAACCAGAATGGTCAAAGCTCCTGCCGGGATCACTCTGAGGAGGGGCAGCCTACTCTGTCCCTCAGCTCCTCCTCCATGGTGGGCTTGCATGAGCACATCTCTCCTGCCAGCAGGCCACCTCCCCATCATGATGGCCCAGTACTGGGAAAGACTTTGTGCCTCTGGCTTCCACCCACGTGCGCCTGTGCCGAAGGCCACCATGGGGATTGCTGATGTGCCGGCTGTGCCCAGTCTGATGGCATCCCCCGAGTTCCTGTGGCTGCTGTGGGCTTCCTTGGGCAGGCAAAGGGGTCTTTGCTGCATAGAGACACGTGGGTGCCTGTGGCTGAGAACGCTGCAACTGGGGAGCACAGCTGGGTTGCAGGCCATGCACTGCCTCTCTGGGATGTGCTCGAGTCCTGCCATTGGGGACATCAGATGACACAGGCATCTGAGCCAGGGAGAGCTAAGAGGCTGGGCAAGGGCACTCAGGGCTTTGCTCAGGCAAACAAAGATCTATGGCACTTTCCTGCTCAGCACTTGTCCTACACACACAGAATTGCCCAAGGCTTTCTGAACAATGCTAGGCAGTGCTGCCATGTCTCTTCTCTTCCCTTATTCAGGAAACGGTACTGACAGTGGAACAGAACCTGACCCACCAGAGGTGAAACCCACAGAACCTTCAGGTAAGGAGAAAAGCTTTCAGCCTTCCCCTTCTGGGGAATGCTTGCAGTACCCAAGCTTCAGGGAGCACTGCAGATACCCAAGCAGGGAGGAGTTGCCCTGCCTGGGTTTCTCAGAGTTCTTCTCCCTCTGGAGACAAAGTAACCCAGACCATGATCTTGAAAACTCTTCCACTCTTCCATCTTTCTCTACTGGGCTTTGTTCCAAAGCAAATGTGTTGGAGAACATTAGAGCAGGCTGCTCATTGTATGCTCGCTGCCTGTGCCTCCTGTGCCATTGGGAGTGGGTTGCAGGGTACAAGTTGATCCATGCAAAGAGAAGCCCAGGCCCTGCAGGGATTTGCTCCTGAGGCTGTTGGAGCAGGGGCAGGGAGGGATTTGGGGCACAGCCCGGCAGGGAGAGTCCAGGGGCCATGGCTATTGACCATGGGGCAGACCGTGCCTGTCGTCCTCCACTCCCAGCTTGATGCTGGGGAGCCCAAACCAGAAGGGTCAAAGCTCCTGCCGGGATCACTCTGAGGAGGGGCAGCCTACTCTGTCCCTCAGCTCTTCCTCCATGGTGGGCTTGCATGAGCACATCTCTCCTGCCAGCAGACCACCTCCCCATCACGATGGCCCAGTACTGGGAAAGACTTTGTGCCTCTGGCTTCCACCCACGTGTGCCTGTGCCGAAGGCCACCATGGGGATTGCTGATGTGCTGGCTGTGCCCAGTCTGATGGCATCCCCCGAGTTCCTGTGGCTGCTGTGGGCTTCCTTGGGCAGGCAAAGGGGTCTTTGCTGCATAGAGACACGTGGGTGCCTGTGGCTGAGAACGCTGCAACTGGGGAGCACAGCTGGGTTGCAGGCCATGCACTGCCTCTCTGGGATGTGCTCGAGTCCTGCCATTGGGGACATCAGATGACACAGGCATCTGAGCCATGGAGAGCTAAGAGGCTGGGCAAGGGCACTCAGGGCTTTGCTCAGGCAAACAAAGATCTATGGCACTTTCCTGCTCAGCACTTTTCCTATACACACAGAATTGCCCAAGGCTTTCTGAACAATGCTAGGCAGTGCTGCCATGTCTCTTCTCTTCCCTTATTCAGGAAACGGTACTGGTAATGGAACAAAACCTGACCCACCAGTGGTGGAACCCACAGAACCTTCAGGTAAGGAGAAAAGCTTTCAGCCTTCCCCTTCTGGGGAATGCTTGCAGTACCCAAGCTTCAGGGAGCACTGCAGATACCCAAGCAGGGAGGAGTTGCCCTGCCTGGGTTTCTCAGAGTTCTTCTCCCGCTGGAGACAAAGTAACCCAGACCATGATCTTGAAAACTCTTCCACTCTTCCATCTTTCTCTACTGGGCTTTGTTCCAAAGCAAATGTGTTGGAGAACATTAGAGCAGGCTGCTCATTGTATGCTCGCTGCCTGTGCCTCCTGTGCCATTGGGAGTGGGTTGCAGGGTACAAGTTGATCCATGCAAAGAGAAGCCCAGGCCCTGCAGGGATTTGCTCCTGAGGCTGTTGGAGCAGGGGCAGGGAGGGATTTGGGGCACAGCCCGGCAGGGAGAGTCCAGGGGCCATGGCTATTGAGCATGGGGCAGACCGTGCCTGTCGTCCTCCACTCCCAGCTTGATGCTGGGGAGCCCAAACCAGAATGGTCAAAGCTCCTGCCGGGATCACTCTGAGGAGGGGCAGCCTACTCTGTCCCTCAGCTCCTCCTCCATGGTGGGCTTGCATGAGCACATCACTCCTGCCAGCAGGCCACCTCCCCATCATGATGGCCCAGTACTGGGAAAGACTTTGTGCCTCTGGCTTCCACCCACGTGCGCCTGTGCCGAAGGCCACCATGGGGATTGCTGATGTGCTGGCTGTGCCCAGTCTGATGGCATCCCCCGAGTTCCTGTGGCTGCTGTGGGCTTCCTTGGGCAGGCAAAGGGGTCTTTGCTGCATAGAGACACGTGGGTGCCTGTGGCTGAGAACGCTGCAACTGGGGAGCACAGCTGGGTTGCAGGCCATGCACTGCCTCTCTGGGATGTGCTCGAGTCCTGCCATTGGGGACATCAGATGACACAGGCATCTGAGCCAGGGAGAGCTAAGAGGCTGGGCAAGGGCACTCAGGGCTTTGCTCAGGCAAACAAAGATCTATGGCACTTTCCTGCTCAGCACTTGTCCTACACACACAGAATTGCCCAAGGCTTTCTGAACAATGCTAGGCAGTGCTGCCATGTCTCTTCTCTTCCCTTATTCAGGAAACGGTACTGACAGTGGAACAGAACCTGACCCACCAGAGGTGAAACCCACAGAACCTTCAGGTAAGGAGAAAAGCTTTCAGCCTTCCCCTTCTGGGGAATGCTTGCAGTACCCAAGCTTCAGGGAGCACTGCAGATACCCAAGCGGGGAGGAGTTGCCCTGCCTGGGTTTCTCAGAGTTCTTCTCCCGCTGGAGACAAAGTAACCCAGACCATGATCTTGAAAACTCTTCCACTCTTCCATCTTTCTCTACTGGGCTTTGTTCCAAAGCAAATGTGTTGGAGAACATTAGAGCAGGCTGCTCATTGTATGCTCGCTGCCTGTGCCTCCTGTGCCATTGGGAGTGGGTTGCAGGGTACAAGTTGATCCATGCAAAGAGAAGCCCAGGCCCTGCAGGGATTTGCTCCTGAGGCTGTTGGAGCAGGGGCAGGGAGGGATTTGGGGCACAGCCCGGCAGGGAGAGTCCAGGGGCCATGGCTATTGAGCATGGGGCAGACCGTGCCTGTCGTCCTCCACTCCCAGCTTGATGCTGGGGAGCCCAAACCAGAATGGTCAAAGCTCCTGCCGGGATCACTCTGAGGAGGGGCAGCCTACTCTGTCCCTCAGCTCCTCCTCCATGGTGGGCTTGCATGAGCACATCTCTCCTGCCAGCAGGCCACCTCCCCATCATGATGGCCCAGTACTGGGAAAGACTTTGTGCCTCTGGCTTCCACCCACGTGCGCCTGTGCCGAAGGCCACCATGGGGATTGCTGATGTGCCGGCTGTGCCCAGTCTGATGGCATCCCCCGAGTCCCTGTGGCTGCTGTGGGCTTCCTTGGGCAGGCAAAGGGGTCTTTGCTGCATAGAGACACGTGGATGCCTGTGGCTGAGAACGCTGCAACTGGGGAGCACAGCTGGGTTGCAGGCCATGCACTGCCACTCTGGGATGTGCTCAAGTCCTGCCATTGGGGACATCAGATGACGCAGGCATCTGAGCCAGGGAGAGCTAAAAGGCAGGGAAGGGCACTCAGGGCTTTGCTCAGGCAAACAAAGATCTATGGCACTTTCCTGCTCAGCACTTGTCCTACACACACAGAATTGCCCAAGGCTTTCTGAACAATGCTAGGCAGTGCTGCCATGTCTCTTCTCTTCCCTTATTCAGGAAACGGTACTGGTAATGGAACAAAACCTGACCCACCAGTGGTGGAACCCACAGAACCTTCAGGTAAGGAGAAAAGCTTTCAGCCTTCCCCTTCTGGGGAATGCTTGCAGTACCCAAGCTTCAGGGAGCACTGCAGATACCCAAGCGGGGAGGAGTTGCCCTGCCTGGGTTTCTCAGAGTTCTTCTCCCCCTGGAGACAAAGTAACCCAGACCATGATCTTGAAAACTCTTCCACTCTTCCATCTTTCTCTACTGGGCTTTGTTCCAAAGCAAATGTGTTGGAGAACATTAGAGCAGGCTGCTCATTGTATGCTCGCTGCCTGTGCCTCCTGTGCCATTGGGAGTGGGTTGCAGGGTACAAGTTGATCCATGCAAAGAGAAGCCCAGGCCCTGCAGGGATTTGCTCCTGAGGCTGTTGGAGCAGGGGCAGGGAGGGATTTGGGGCACAGCCCGGCAGGGAGAGTCCAGGGGCCATGGCTATTGAGCATGGGGCAGACCGTGCCTGTCGTCCTCCACTCCCAGCTTGATGCTGGGGAGCCCAAACCAGAAGGGTCAAAGCTCCTGCCGGGATCACTCTGAGGAGGGGCAGCCTACTCTGTCCCTCAGCTCCTCCTCCATGGTGGGCTTGCATGAGCACATCTCTCCTGCCAGCAGGCCACCTCCCCATCATGACGGCTCAGTACTGGGAAAGACTTTGTGCCTCTGGCTTCCACCCACGTGCGCCTGTGCCGAAGGCCACCATGGGGATTGCTGATGTGCCGGCTGTGCCCAGTCTGATGGCATCCCCCGAGTTCCTGTGGCTGCTGTGGGCTTCCTTGGGCAGGCAAAGGGGTCTTTGCTGCATAGAGACACGTGGGTGCCTGTGGCTGAGAACGCTGCAACTGGGGAGCACAGCTGGGTTGCAGGCCATGCACTGCCTCTCTGGGATGTGCTCGAGTCCTGCCATTGGGGACATCAGATGACACAGGCATCTGAGCCATGGAGAGCTAAGAGGCTGGGCAAGGGCACTCAGGGCTTTGCTCAGGCAAACAAAGATCTATGGCACTTTCCTGCTCAGCACTTTTCCTATACACACAGAATTGCCCAAGGCTTTCTGAAGAATGCTAGGCAGTGCTGCCATGTCTCTTCTCTTCCCTTATTCAGGAAACGGTACTGGTAATGGAACAAAACCTGACCCACCAGTGGTGGAACCCACAGAACCTTCAGGTAAGGAGAAAAGCTTTCAGCCTTCCCCTTCTGGGGAATGCTTGCAGTACCCAAGCTTCAGGGAGCACTGCAGATACCCAAGCAGGGAGGAGTTGCCCTGCCTGGGTTTCTCAGAGTTCTTCTCCCCCTGGAGACAAAGTAACCCAGACCATGATCTTGAAAACTCTTCCACTCTTCCATCTTTCTCTACTGGGCTTTGTTCCAAAGCAAATGTGTTGGAGAACATTAGAGCAGGCTGCTCATTGTAAGATCGCTGCCTGTGCCTCCTGTGCCATTGGGAGTGGGTTGCAGGGTACAAGTTGATCCATGCAAAGAGAAGCCCAGGCCCTGCAGGGATTTGCTCCTGAGGCTGTTGGAGCAGGGGCAGGGAGGGATTTGGGGCACAGCCCGGCAGGGAGAGTCCAGGGGCCATGGCTATTGACCATGGGGCAGACCGTGCCTGTCGTCCTCCACTCCCAGCTTGATGCTGGGGAGCCCAAACCAGAATGGTCAAAGCTCCTGCCGGGATCACTCTGAGGAGGGGCAGCCTACTCTGTCCCTCAGCTCCTCCTCCATGGTGGGCTTGCATGAGCACATCTCTCCTGCCAGCAGGCCACCTCCCCATCATGATGGCCCAGTACTGGGAAAGACTTTGTGCCTCTGGCTTCCACCCACGTGCGCCTGTGCCGAAGGCCACCATGGGGATTGCTGATGTGCTGGCTGTGCCCAGTCTGATGGCATCCCCCGAGTCCCTGTGGCTGCTGTGGGCTTCCTTGGGCAGGCAAAGGGGTCTTTGCTGCATAGAGACACGTGGGTGCCTGTGGCTGAGAACGCTGCAACTGGGGAGCACAGCTGGGTTGCAGGCCATGCACTGCCACTCTGGGATGTGCTCAAGTCCTGCCATTGGGGACATCAGATGACGCAGGCATCTGAGCCAGGGAGAGCTAAAAGGCAGGGAAGGGCACTCAGGGCTTTGCTCAGGCAAACAAAGATCTATGGCACTTTCCTGCTCAGCACTTGTCCTACACACACAGAATTGCCCAAGGCTTTCTGAACAATGCTAGGCAGTGCTGCCATGTCTCTTCTCTTCCCTTATTCAGGAAACGGTACTGGTAATGGAACAAAACCTGACCCACCAGTGGTGGAACCCACAGAACCTTCAGGTAAGGAGAAAAGCTTTCAGCCTTCCCCTTCTGGGGAATGCTTGCAGTACCCAAGCTTCAGGGAGCACTGCAGATACCCAAGCAGGGAGGAGTTGCCCTGCCTGGGTTTCTCAGAGTTCTTCTCCCTCTGGAGACAAAGTAACCCAGACCATGATCTTGAAAACTCTTCCACTCTTCCATCTTTCTCTACTGGGCTTTGTTCCAAAGCAAATGTGTTGGAGAACATTAGAGCAGGCTGCTCATTGTATGCTCGCTGCCTGTGCCTCCTGTGCCATTGGGAGTGGGTTGCAGGGTACAAGTTGATCCATGCAAAGAGAAGCCCAGGCCCTGCAGGGATTTGCTCCTGAGGCTGTTGGAGCAGGGGCAGGGAGGGATTTGGGGCACAGCCCGGCAGGGAGAGTCCAGGGGCCATGGCTATTGAGCATGGGGCAGACCGTGCCTGTCGTCCTCCACTCCCAGCTTGATGCTGGGGAGCCCAAACCAGAAGGGTCAAAGCTCCTGCCGGGATCACTCTGAGGAGGGGCAGCCTACTCTGTCCCTCAGCTCCTCCTCCATGGTGGGCTTGCATGAGCACATCTCTCCTGCCAGCAGGCCACCTCCCCATCATGATGGCCCAGTACTGGGAAAGACTTTGTGCCTCTGGCTTCCACCCACGTGTGCCTGTGCCGAAGGCCACCATGGGGATTGCTGATGTGCCGGCTGTGCCCAGTCTGATGGCATCCCCCGAGTTCCTGTGGCTGCTGTGGGCTTCCTTGGGCAGGCAAAGGGGTCTTTGCTGCATAGAGACACGTGGGTGCCTGTGGCTGAGAACGCTGCAACTGGGGAGCACAGCTGGGTTGCAGGCCATGCACTGCCTCTCTGGGATGTGCTCGAGTCCTGCCATTGGGGACATCAGATGACACAGGCATCTGAGCCATGGAGAGCTAAGAGGCTGGGCAAGGGCACTCAGGGCTTTGCTCAGGCAAACAAAGATCTATGGCACTTTCCTGCTCAGCACTTTTCCTATACACACAGAATTGCCCAAGGCTTTCTGAAGAATGCTAGGCAGTGCTGCCATGTCTCTTCTCTTCCCTTATTCAGGAAACGGTACTGGTAATGGAACAAAACCTGACCCACCAGTGGTGGAACCCACAGAACCTTCAGGTAAGGAGAAAAGCTTTCAGTCTTCCCCTTCTGGGGAATGCTTGCAGTACCCAAGCTTCAGGGAGCACTGCAGATACCCAAGCGGGGAGGAGTTGCCCTGCCTGGGTTTCTCAGAGTTCTTCTCCCCCTGGAGACAAAGTAACCCAGACCATGATCTTGAAAACTCTTCCACTCTTCCATCTTTCTCTACTGGGCTTTGTTCCAAAGCAAATGTGTTGGAGAACATTAGAGCAGGCTGCTCATTGTATGCTCGCTGCCTGTGCCTCCTGTGCCATTGGGAGTGGGTTGCAGGGTACAAGTTGATCCATGCAAAGAGAAGCCCAGGCCCTGCAGGGATTTGCTCCTGAGGCTGTTGGAGCAGGGGCAGGGAGGGATTTGGGGCACAGCCCGGCAGGGAGAGTCCAGGGGCCATGGCTATTGACCATGGGGCAGACCGTGCCTGTCGTCCTCCACTCCCAGCTTGATGCTGGGGAGCCCAAACCAGAAGGGTCAAAGCTCCTGCCGGGATCACTCTGAGGAGGGGCAGCCTACTCTGTCCCTCAGCTCCTCCTCCATGGTGGGCTTGCATGAGCACATCTCTCCTGCCAGCAGGCCACCTCCCCATCATGATGGCCCAGTACTGGGAAAGACTTTGTGCCTCTGGCTTCCACCCACGTGCGCCTGTGCCGAAGGCCACCATGGGGATTGCTGATGTGCCGGCTGTGCCCAGTCTGATGGCATCCCCCGAGTTCCTGTGGCTGCTGTGGGCTTCCTTGGGCAGGCAAAGGGGTCTTTGCTGCATAGAGACACGTGGGTGCCTGTGGCTGAGAACGCTGCAACTGGGGAGCACAGCTGGGTTGCAGGCCATGCACTGCCTCTCTGGGATGTGCTCGAGTCCTGCCATTGGGGACATCAGATGACACAGGCATCTGAGCCATGGAGAGCTAAGAGGCTGGGCAAGGGCACTCAGGGCTTTGCTCAGGCAAACAAAGATCTATGGCACTTTCCTGCTCAGCACTTGTCCTACACACACAGAATTGCCCAAGGCTTTCTGAACAATGCTAGGCAGTGCTGCCATGTCTCTTCTCTTCCCTTATTCAGGAAACGGTACTGGTAATGGAACAAAACCTGACCCACCAGTGGTGGAACCCACAGAACCTTCAGGTAAGGAGAAAAGCTTTCAGCCTTCCCCTTCTGGGGAATGCTTGCAGTACCCAAGCTTCAGGGAGCACTGCAGATACCCAAGCAGGGAGGAGTTGCCCTGCCTGGGTTTCTCAGAGTTCTTCTCCCCCTGGAGACAAAGTAACCCAGACCATGATCTTGAAAACTCTTCCACTCTTCCATCTTTCTCTACTGGGCTTTGTTCCAAAGCAAATGTGTTGGAGAACATTAGAGCAGGCTGCTCATTGTATGCTCGCTGCCTGTGCCTCCTGTGCCATTGGGAGTGGGTTGCAGGGTACAAGTTGATCCATGCAAAGAGAAGCCCAGGCCCTGCAGGGATTTGCTCCTGAGGCTGTTGGAGCAGGGGCAGGGAGGGATTTGGGGCACAGCCCGGCAGGGAGAGTCCAGGGGCCATGGCTATTGAGCATGGGGCAGACCGTGCCTGTCGTCCTCCACTCCCAGCTTGATGCTGGGGAGCCCAAACCAGAAGGGTCAAAGCTCCTGCCGGGATCACTCTGAGGAGGGGCAGCCTACTCTGTCCCTCAGCTCCTCCTCCATGGTGGGCTTGCATGAGCACATCTCTCCTGCCAGCAGGCCACCTCCCCATCATGATGGCCCAGTACTGGGAAAGACTTTGTGCCTCTGGCTTCCACCCACGTGTGCCTGTGCCGAAGGCCACCATGGGGATTGCTGATGTGCCGGCTGTGCCCAGTCTGATGGCATCCCCCGAGTTCCTGTGGCTGCTGTGGGCTTCCTTGGGCAGGCAAAGGGGTCTTTGCTGCATAGAGACACGTGGGTGCCTGTGGCTGAGAACGCTGCAACTGGGGAGCACAGCTGGGTTGCAGGCCATGCACTGCCTCTCTGGGATGTGCTCGAGTCCTGCCATTGGGGACATCAGATGACACAGGCATCTGAGCCATGGAGAGCTAAGAGGCTGGGCAAGGGCACTCAGGGCTTTGCTCAGGCAAACAAAGATCTATGGCACTTTCCTGCTCAGCACTTTTCCTATACACACAGAATTGCCCAAGGCTTTCTGAAGAATGCTAGGCAGTGCTGCCATGTCTCTTCTCTTCCCTTATTCAGGAAACGGTACTGGTAATGGAACAAAACCTGACCCACCAGTGGTGGAACCCACAGAACCTTCAGGTAAGGAGAAAAGCTTTCAGCCTTCCCCTTCTGGGGAATGCTTGCAGTACCCAAGCTTCAGGGAGCACTGCAGATACCCAAGCAGGGAGGAGTTGCCCTGCCTGGGTTTCTCAGAGTTCTTCTCCCCCTGGAGACAAAGTAACCCAGACCATGATCTTGAAAACTCTTCCACTCTTCCATCTTTCTCTACTGGGCTTTGTTCCAAAGCAAATGTGTTGGAGAACATTAGAGCAGGCTGCTCATTGTATGCTCGCTGCCTGTGCCTCCTGTGCCATTGGGAGTGGGTTGCAGGGTACAAGTTGATCCATGCAAAGAGAAGCCCAGGCCCTGCAGGGATTTGCTCCTGAGGCTGTTGGGGCAGGGGCAGGGAGGGATTTGGGGCACAGCCCGGCAGGGAGAGTCCAGGGGCCATGGCTATTGACCATGGGGCAGACTGTGCCTGTCGTCCTCCACTCCCAGCTTGATGCTGGGGAGCCCAAACCAGAATGGTCAAAGCTCCTGCCGGGATCACTCTGAGGAGGGGCAGCCTACTCTGTCCCTCAGCTCCTCCTCCATGGTGGGCTTGCATGAGCACATCTCTCCTGCCAGCAGACCACCTCCCCATCATGATGGCCCAGTACTGGGAAAGACTTTGTGCCTCTGGCTTCCACCCACGTGCGCCTGTGCCGAAGGCCACCATGGGGATTGCTGATGTGCTGGCTGTGCCCAGTCTGATGGCATCCCCCGAGTCCCTGTGGCTGCTGTGGGCTTCCTTGGGCAGGCAAAGGGGTCTTTGCTGCATAGAGACACGTGGGTGCCTGTGGCTGAGAACGCTGCAACTGGGGAGCACAGCTGGGTTGCAGGCCATGCACTGCCTCTCTGAGATGTGCTCGAGTCCTGCCATTGGGGACATCAGATGACACAGGCATCTGAGCCATGGAGAGCTAAGAGGCTGGGCAAGGGCACTCAGGGCTTTGCTCAGGCAAACAAAGATCTATGACACTTTCCTGCTCAGCACTTGTCCTACACACACAGAATTGCCCAAGGCTTTCTGAAGAATGCTAGGCAGTGCTGCCATGTCTCTTCTCTTCCCTTATTCAGGAAACGGTACTGGTAATGGAACAAAACCTGACCCACCAGTGGTGGAACCCACAGAACCTTCAGGTAAGGAGAAAAGCTTTCAGCCTTCCCCTTCTGGGGAATGCTTGCAGTACCCAAGCTTCAGGGAGCACTGCAGATACCCAAGCAGGGAGGAGTTGCCCTGCCTGGGTTTCTCAGAGTTCTTCTCCCCCTGGAGACAAAGTAACCCAGACCATGATCTTGAAAACTCTTCCACTCTTCCATCTTTTCCCTACTGATCGTTGTTGTAAAGCAAATGTGTTGGGGAACATTAGAGCAGGGTGCTCTTTCCATGCTTGCTGGCTTTGTCTCTCACTGCAGGCCTGGGTACAAGGTGATCCATGCAAAGCGAAGCCCGGGGCAGGGATCTGTTCCCAGGCCCTTCAGGGAGTTGTTCCTAAGGCTGTTGGAGCATGGGCAGGGAGGGATCTGGGGCACAGCCCGGCAGGGAGAGTCCAGGGGCCATGGCTGGGGATCACGGGGCAGACCATGCCTGTCGTTCTCCAGTCCCAGCTTGATGCGTTTTGAATGGACGGTGCCAGGCAGTGCTGCCATGTGTCTTCTCTTCTGTTCTTCAGGTAACAGTACTGTAAATGGCACAGATCCCGATGCCACCTCAACACCTACAGGTAAAAAGCAAAAATGCTCATGCAGCATCTTCTAGCGACAGTTTGGAGTAACCCAGTCCCACGGAGCTGTGTAGCCCCCTCAGACATGCGGGTGTTCCCCTGCCTGGGTTTCCAAGTTCCTCTTCCAGAAGAGACTAAGCTGACCAGATGTTGGCTGTGAATATCCTGCACTCTTCCCTCTTCTCCTGTTGGCCTTTGCTGCAGGGAGAATGTGTTGGGAAGGATTTAAGGAGGCTTCATTTTTCGTTCTAGGTGCCTTTGCCTCCTTCAGCAACAGGGATACAACAGGATCCCTGCAAAGAGGTGCCCAGGCCAGCCTGAGCTGGCTCTGCAGGGAGCCGTGCCTGAGGCTGTTGGAGCTGGGGCTCGCCCTGGCGTGGGGCTGGGGCCAGGAGTTGTGTTGGGGGGACAGTGCATGTGTCTGTCTCGGAGCTCTCCATACCCCACCGTTTTCCATCCCAGTAGGGCCTTCCAGTGTAGGCAAAGTGTCCCCATTTAATGCTGTATCTTCCCACCACTCTTCCCTGAGGGCCTTTGCTGCAAGTGGAATGTGTTTGGAGGAGTTCACAATTGTTGTAGCACTGTGCTTGGGATCTTTTTCATCAGGAAAAAAAAAATTGGCTTCATTAGGTTCTCTGGAAAAAATATTTGGATATGAACCTCATAGGAAATGAAAATTCATTGAGTGTTTTTGCTTTTTGTTTTTTTGGGTATGAATGAGGTATGAGGTGTTTTATTTTCCCCCCCATATCACAGAAAATGTCTCATCCATGAGACTGCACTTGTGAAGTGTGAAAAACAAGGCAGAGTGAAAACCAGAATTTGATATCTTGAAAGAGGACTGTAATTGCCTTCCTATATATAAGATGTATAGAAATATAAATTTTAATTACTTATTAACCACTTAAATTATGTATAGATATAAAATACATACTCTAAAACCTTACAGAATATATATAATTGCTTTGAGAAAATATACTATTATGATTTGCTCTGGAGTCCTCATTTTATTGATGTGTCTGCAGTAAAGGACTGTGCTATGACACTGTCATAATAAGGCAGGTTTGGACCAGTGCAGCATTAAAGACACACAGGCTGTTGCAGTTTATCTTTTTTTAACAGTCACTGCTTTTGCCAAGCCTTTGTATACCTTCTTTCTCTGATTTGCTTTTAGCTGTATTAAGTGGAGTTGAACTGTGAATGCTCAGTATGACAGATAATGAATTTCAGCCATACTTTGTGTCCTCACTGTGGTATCCTGCTGGATTGTGTAGGGAAAACAGTTACTATACATTAAACAAGCAAGATATATAGATGTATGCTCTGCAATTGCATCTATAGTCTCTAAAACATACCTGGTAGATTCCCTTACTAGAAGTATATATGACCTATTCAATATATGAATGACTTTATATATGAACTGGCTATTGCAGAAATTCACAGAAACCCTAATGTCAATATCTTTCATCTTGGTGTTAGTGGACTTCTGCCATGGAGATCCTTGCAGAACAAGTTCAGCTACATGTGTTTCCTTACAAAGCAGTTATATGTGTGTGTGCCAATATGGATACTACTACACCAATGAGAATTGTTACAAAGGTGAGTTGCAGAAGGGCGTCGATGCTTTTATTTACCTACTCAGGTGAATTTTGCTTCCCATGTAGCTTGTAGTCATGTTATAATTGAAAACACAATCAGTCTGGGAAAGGGACTGCTGAGTGATTTCTTGCTTTGCAGGCAGCCACTCCTACAATGACTTAGATTGCAATCTTGCAAAACAGTGACAGCCAAGGAGGTTAATATTCCAGGAAAAGAAAGTGAATTCTCTGTCAGGGGTGCAGGAGATTAAAATGAGTGAAAAGCAGGAAAAAAATGCAAGTGTAAACCTGACATTGATATTAATGACAATGATTTTAAAAGGACCAAACTTATGAAGACCTGTGAACAACCAGATTGATTTTCCCCATTGCTAAACACTCATCCGAGTCCTGCGGAAATGCATCTCTGAAATGCTTCTGAAGGCCAAGAGAGTGAGAAAATAGGGCTTCTTGTTTAAGGATCAGCAAGCAGGATTCTCAAATTTACTTGTGAGGCTTAAGAAGCAGGTTGATTCTGAATTACTTTCTCTGTAAACCACAGTGAACCACATTAGCTGCTTAATAGCTGCAAATTTGGAGTACTTAATATACATTCTTTTCTCACTAAATTCTGTAACACCTAGCAAAAAGTCTTGTAGCTTCAGGCCATGCTGGCAGTTTAATGTTACTCAGTTTCATAAACAGGACAGATTGGTTGGGCCCGGGATCCTGCCTTCTTCCCTGGCAGCCAAAATACATCCCCCATTGTGACTGAATTGATTTGTCCTCTACTCATCCCTGTTGTATATGAAAAATAGCACTGATTTATTTTCTGCATTGTATTTCCCCATCCCTAAAAGCTGGAGAACTCTAAGGTGAAACTGGGCTTTCTTGAATGCTTTCTAATTTACACTCTCTGTTCTCATTCCAGGGAAAATATACCCAGTCAGCATTGCAGTGAACGCATCTTACAGTGAAAATCTTCAAATTGCAAATTCCACAGAGTTTCAAGAACTGTTGAACAACGTAACAGAATTTGTGAGTGACAATGGTTTTTCCCCCCATATATTTAAAGCTATAGTGGATGTCATGCAGACAGAGAGGACACTCTCTTTTATGTGGGGCCTAGAAAAGTTCCTCTCTATGAGAGATCTACTCCTTTCAAAGAATGCTTCACATTAGTTTAGACCTATTAATGAAATACTTGAACTTTGCCCTCAGATGAGCACATGCACAGCTCTTGCTGAAGTGAAGGGAATCCCTGAAGGAATATCTGCATTTTTAGTAACACTTCTGTTCTGGGGAGTTCTCACATACATTTCTCTGCATCTTTCACCATTCCCTCTCCAGAAACAATGGGGCTGAGTGAAGCTTTCCAGCCTGTTGAGTTTCTGATCTCCACTGTTTGCTGAAGGCTCAATAATACTCAGTGATATGAGTAAAAATGAACAGATTAAATTTTTTTGAAAGAAAATTGTTTGTTCTACACAGCACAAACTTTTCCAAATGTCTGTCCAGCTGTGTCTAAATACCAAATAATAACCCTCTTGCATAAGTCTGCCAGTATTAGTATTTTAATGTTATTAGTGAAATGGATACTGCACATTTTTTTATAATTCTATGATTATACATAAAATCTGGTAATAGATTTCCTGGAGAAATAAGATGATCAGTTTAATTTATACTGCCATGTTGAAACAAGTGGATTTGCTTATTTCTCTTTCTGGCAGTAAGGAAGAATATATATGCAACT
This sequence comes from Motacilla alba alba, assembly GCF_015832195.1. Lineage (NCBI taxonomy): Eukaryota > Metazoa > Chordata > Aves > Passeriformes > Motacillidae > Motacilla > Motacilla alba. The sequence continues at coordinate 9,631,097 of NC_052022.1, forward strand.
TTACCAGATAGCTGATTAAAAAATATTCACGATATTAATCAGGAATGATCAAAAATGGTTATCAATTTCTGCATATTATTATACTGCTTACTATGAATGTTGTCTCAGAAAGTGACCAAAAGTTGTTCCTCCAGAATGTTAAAAAATATTTTCTCAATTTTTTTGTCCAGCATTTTTTCATGAAATGGCTACAGAAGAGCATCACATGCAGGACTAAAATAGATACATAATAGAATGCAAAAGTGAAAATAGCATAGAAAATAATTTGAATTTTATTACAAAGAAAGAGAGAGAGTTAATCTTTCATTTCAGTTGAATTAGACATCCTCTTCTCATGGTGCCTCCTGCTTTTGTGGCAGTTGAAGGCAGCTGCCTCCATTGGTTGTTCCCTGCTTCACACAGCATGAGGGAGAGCAGTGATTTTTCTTCTAATCCTGTTCAGCTTCCAACACTTTCATGAGTGCTTCTTCCCACAAAATCGACCCTGATGATCCCACTTCACTGCCTCTCAGGGACATGTGCCATCTGTGAGGAGGTCCACTTCTCCCTCTTCCCCCTACTTGTACACAGATGGTGCTGTGGAGACACCCTCCTAAGCCATGAGTTTGCAAAGGGGTATCTGTAGCTGTCAGCCAGTTAACCCACTGCCCTCCCATCAATATTCTACAGCCCCACTCCACTGTTCCTCTTCTGCAATACCTTGCCTGGTGGATTTAACACATCACCTTGCTTTATTTGTGCTTGTAGTAGCATATTCTGTATAAAATCTTTACTGCTGAAGCCTCAGTGGTTCATGTGATTTTGGTCTATGTTTCTGCTTGCCTTGAACTCAAATTTCTTTCTCTTTTATAGTTTAGGGAGGCCTTCAAACATCTATCAGGCTATACAGAAACTGTCATCAGGAAAATTCAGTAAGTTTGCTGGTTTGTTTTTTGCATAGTACATACTTCCACATACCTCATTTTAATCTGTTTCCCGTGAAGTTCTCAGTTCAATAAAAGATATGGGATGAGTTCAGCTCAGAATGCTTCCCCATAAAGGAGGGATGCTGGCCCCGTTTTTACCCCAGTATTTCCATGAAATGGGCAGGCTGAGGCAGCTCCACACTGTGTGTCCTGCTTCTAGCTCCATGTAGGATGCAGCACTGTGTAGCTAGCAGTCCCTGTGATGTCTGACATGTCTGAAACTCAGTTAACAGAAACAGTTAACTCCGAGTTCCTGTGACCATGGGGAGTGCTACCTAGCTTGGAGTCCCAGTTTAATTAAAATACCCTCGTTACAGAAGGCATAGCAAATGCATTTTATTGTGCATTTGTTGGTGTCTCCTGATGGCAGGTTGAGCAAAGATGCTACTGAATGGGTTGTGGTGTAGCTGTGGACATAGGTCCCTTGCTGGTCTAAGTAGACCCTGTGAGATGTCTCTTTTTTTCCCATCCCCATTTGTTACAGGTGACTGTGCCTACTGTGCCAGCTTCTCTGTGTTTCCTAACCCCTATCCAGCAAAACCTGGCATGCTAGCACACAGTGTCAACCCTTTCAGGGCACACCAGGGATTAAGCAGCTAAGCAGAACGTTGTTCTCACAGAGTTCCAGCAGAGCAGGTGTGACGTGGGGCACAGTAACACCTCAAGGAACTGCAGCAGTCTGCCACTTAAGGATATTTGTATGCATATCCTGGCAGCAGGAGGTTTAGCTGAAGAACAGGGAAGTCCCTGCTGCTCTCCACCTCACACCAGGGAGGTTGCTGTGAGCTGAACCCAGCCCAGATAGTGTGTAGCCTGCCCAGATAGCTCTACATGGCAAACGGACCCTTCTGCATTCATGGTGGTCACGCCCTGAATTATCCTCACCACCCTTCAGGTGGGTTCTCCACATCATGCCTGGATAACGCCACAGGCTGATGGAAGCATGTGAAAGTTAGGGTCTGAGAGATGAGGTTCTCCACACTGCAGCTGGTTTGAGGTTAACCCAGCTAGAAAATGCCAGATGTGTATCAAAAGCACACAAAGGAGCAGTGCTGTTATCATTAAATCCAGCAGCTACCTATTTACACCTGGACCTACTGGAAAGATGGCTGTTAATGTATTCCTGAGCAAGACTTACACTCATTTTCAGGTCTCTTGGCAAGTACCTACTTTATGGGAAGAAAGAAACTGGGGGAGAGAGGGAGACTTGGCAGAAATTTTCTCTCATCTTTGCATCTGGCTTGCTATCCATATGGATTATGTGAAACTTTAAAATGGTCCAATCTGTCCTTTTCAGACCTCTAAAGGAAAGCAGAAATGCTGCTCCAGGACTGAACGTCACAGTGACAAACCTGTTCACGAAGAACTCCAGTGTAACTAAGGCTACAGTGAGCGCTGCAATAAAAAAGGCAATCGAGAATGACCCGTCCTTTGTCGGTTCTTGGGAGGGTATGTCACTCCTTGCTAGGGAAGCAACTAATCAGCAGAAACAGAGATTTTTAAAACCTGGTTGGAAGATTTCGGTGGGCACAGGAGCCCATCAAATCACAAGCCTTGTTGATTTTAAGGAGCTGAATGGTCAATCTTGGGTAATTTTGAAGAGCCAACAATTCAGTGCTAGCCTCTTTCATCTTATTAAGGCTTCCTAATCCTGTGTAAAGAAGAAAAGGAAAATATTTTTCCCTGGTAAGGAATGGTATGGTGGTTTTAACCTGCTGAGTGTTAAGAAGTGGGAAAAATCAGGATAAAATAGATATATAGAGATATATATTATGCTTCTGAGAATAAGCCAGTATTTTACTGGCAAAATAGGATGAAACTCTCTTTAGACTTCTCCCATAATAAGCCATGACAATTGTAATGAGGCCTTACTGATTAGCTACTGAGCTAAGGGATTTGTTGATTTAAACCAGTAAAGTCTGGCATTATTAAAGGTGTAATACTGGGAGAAGGAGTTCCTAATTAAAATAAGGATGCTTTTTCTATTTTCTTTTTAATACAAGTTCCTATTTTGAAATCAGCTTTTTTAAAAGGCATAGCTAATAATGAAGAGTCCGTTTCATGGCTTAAATTGTTGTCTGAAGGTGACTGTATCCTCAGCTGTGAGAAGGAAATAGAAAATCCCTGAGAGCTCCCAAGACACCAGTGCAGTCACATCCCTCTACAGCATGCCTTGCACTGAGGTCTTTAAACCATTCCCAGCACAAGGGCATGGATCTAAAGAGCTCCACACTGGGCAAACAGGATACTAATGCAGCTCATGAAATGAGCTGCATGCCCTTAAATGTTTGTATATCTCTAGAACTGTATGGGATCTGGGTCTCACAGTTCAGTTGTGGAAAAAAAAATAGGAGAATAGTTATCGTTTTTCTCTGTAGGTTTTTTGGTTTGTTCTTTTTTTTTTTTTTTTTTTTTTTTTAAGGTGAGTCAGAAAGTTAGTTTTCAGAATATGAACTTATGGGAAGAATGTCCCTTTTCATGGACTGGTGCCAGGGAGATTTGGATATAGTTGAAGGAGGCTGAGAGACAGAAGGTCAGAAGATGTGATGGAAGCAGGACCTCAACTGTTAAAGAGCAAGGAAGAAAACAAGGGCTGGTCCGAAAGTCTGCAATATTGATGTCCCAAGAAAAGGAATTATAATTTTTTTCTATTTAGAATTATTCAATAATTGGTCTTTGATTTACTGGGCAAGTGCACTGCTTTCTATGAAATGGTATTCAACTTTGCTCCCTGTTTCTCTTTTAAAGAGGGAAGACATTGTGATATTTATAAATGTGATCTTAGAACCACAACGTGTGTGGAAGAGAAAGGGGAAGAGGAAGGGGAAGAGTTTCCAGAATGCAAATGCAAACCTGATTTAGAAAAGACAGAATGGGATGATCGTTCTTGTTCAGGTAAGAACCTTGCTGCTCTATCTATCCCTGAAAGGCTGATCTGCTTATTCCCTTGTTGAGAAAGGTGCTGGGCAAATGTGCTGGCCTCTGAAAATCAGGGAATGTGCATCCTGTTAAGAAAGCTGTAGAAATACATCCTCACGTTTCACTTTGAACAAGTCTATAATTTTATTCCAGTAGAATAAATTATTAAAACTTGATAAAATAGTCACTGAAACCAGTGAGTAGGCAAATCCTTAAATGCACTCTTGGAGTCCTGGTAACAACTGAAACCTAAACAGGTAAAGGATGGAACCAGTTGAATCCTATACTCACAGCCTTCTCTGCTGGGACATATTTTGGGAATAAATTCTACAAGTTACTTGAAGGAAGCTGACAGAACTGGAACTCTCATGATGCACTACAATAGCCTGTTAAGGCTCTGTCCTTTGTTTGTAATTCCAAGTTTGCATTACCTGGATTTAGACAGGCTTTTGTGAGAAGAATGATTTCTGTCATTTTTTGGAAACTGTTAGTTGTTAGGGTTTTATTTACTTTCTTGTTTTGAGTCTTTTAGTGAGTGCTGTTTATATTTTAGCTATCCTCCAAAGCCCTGTGGTGTACCTAATTTTCTTAGAAATACCTTCTTTTCTCCTTATGGAAACTAAAACTTTCACACTACAGAACTAAAAAAATAGTCTAATGTGTAAGATTTTAAGAAAAACAAAAAATAATTCAAAAATCCATGATAAAGTTATGAAAGCTGGCTACAATAAATCCCAGTGAGATGGGATCCAGTGTAGGCCTTTGTGGTCTCACGCCTGACTAAAACTCATGCAGTTTGCCATACAAATCATCTGCTGTGAGATCAAACTTCAGGCCATTGCTTGCCTATGGAAGATGCAGCCTAGCCAGATTTCCTTTTTGATGAAGTTGGATGGTTTTGAACACAGCCTGTTTACTTCTAATTTTGTGATTTTATATTTCATTTTTTGCTTTACATGGGTACATTCCCTAAAAAAAAACCATTTGGATGCTTTAAAGCACAGGAGAGGAGTGGGGGTGTGTTTCCAGAGAAATAAAATAATCTTCTGTCTGCAATTCTCTCATGTTTTTCTCCCTGAAAATACAGTTTGCAGTCAAAACTGCTCTGCAGCAAAACACAAGTACTGCGTACAAGAAGAAGGGGGTCCTACTTGCAAATGTATGATTAACTTTAAAAAGGAGGCTGGAGAATGTGTGGCGTGAGTACTCAGCTTTTTGTGACATTCCTGTGTTGTAGGTGAAGGCAGGGGAGAAGAACTCTACCACAGGGCCAGCTGCAGCCCAGAAGAACAGGCTGCAGCCACGTGAACCAGAGAGATGCCCCAGGGGGAGAGCAGGGGCTGTCACAAGTTGGGGTGTCACAAGTTGTGGCGTTCTCACTCCTTGGCATTAGTCTTTTGTGTGCACTCATAACACCTGGGAGCAAAGGCAAGGAGCCCCAAGGTCACCCCTGAGTCAGTGAAGAGGATCAAGTACTTCACCCCATAAACACAAACTGCTCTGGCAGCGGGGCTGAGCCACGGGAGCTGCTCTGCTCAAGTGTTTAGTAAGCAACAGGCATTAGAGCAAAGCGTGCCTCCAGTCCCTGCAATGTTTGCACTGCTATCAGAGGGGATTGTTTCCCAATAACTTTCAGATCTTAATTCCTGCTTGGATTTCTCTCTGAAATGATTTCTGTCAGCTCAGGATCAGAACAGAACAAGGGTGTTTGCTGGTGAGGCCAAGTGAGTGACTGGTTGTGCTCTCCTCTGGTGGATAAACAGAGAGACTCCCTCCCCATATCCATTAATTCAGCTCTTTTTGTAGTTATTACTGCTGCAAATTGAACATTTCTTACCATAAAGGAGATACCTTTTAAATATAAGAAACTACTAAACGAGAGGAAGATAGAGTTACCAGTCCTTATAGGCCTTATACTGAGGCTTTTGTTAAAGACATTGTGTAGCAATTCTAAGTGGCTCAGGGTGTAGAGTTTAGTTCTTTAGAAAAATTAGGTCCTTTTAACATTTTTCAGACCGAGAACCTGAAACTTTAAGTGCTGAGATCACCAGTCACTCTGAAAATCTGATTGTTTCACTTTAATGAAAGTAAATAATTTAACAGTATGACAGGGTTAAAGAGGAAACCTGTAGTGAACACACTTTGTGGAGAAATTGCTGACAAAAGGGGGAAATATAGTATTGTTTTGTGATCATTGAATGGTTTGGATTAAAAGGGATCCTAAAGATCATCTTTTCTTTCTCTCTTTCTCTCTTTCTCTCTTTCTCTCTTTCTCTCTTTCTCTCTTTCTCTCTTTCTCTCTTTCTCTCTTTCTCTCTTTCTCTCTTTCTCTCTTTCTCTCTTTCTCTCTTTCTCTCTTTTTCTCTTTCTCTCTTTATTTCTTTCCCCTTTTTATTTTTTCTCTCCTGTAGTTGTTCAGTGGGCTACTCTGGGGAGGACTGCACTGACAGTAAGTATAATAATTTCTGATTTTTAATTATGGTCTTGAAAAATACCTGGTAATGCTTAATCTGTCTGAGATAACAAAAAAAGTGGTAGCCTTTAGGGGTGCCACCATTCTGTATTTATAGAAAAACTATGTTGGGGGAAAAAAAAGTGAAATTTCTCTGTTGTCTTGTGTGCATAGGGCATGGGAAGAGCCTATTTGATACCTAACTATAGTTTAGTATCAATACTAGCTTAAACAACCCCTACATCCTCCCAGTTGTTCCTGTCCCTTACCTATAACTATGTGTAAAACCATTCAGTGCATAGTATTAGGACCTAGAGCTGGAGTCAAAACAGCCATCCATCAGAGATGGTCTTTAATGCATATCCTTAATTTACATCTTTCTGTGACCACAAAATGTTGTAAGCGCAAGGAGCCTGAAAATAAATCCCTTCCCTTTCCCCTTCCCCTTCCCCTTCCCCTCCCCTCCCCTTCCCTTATTTTCCAATATTCACTGCGAGTTATCAATTGACACATTTCTTTTTTGCTGTTTTTCCCCCCAGATAGTGAACTCATCCTTATAATAGTGGGCACAGTGTTTGGAGCCATTATCCTGTGCTTAGTGATAGCAGTCTCTGTTGTTTCAGTCAGGTAAGAGTATTTCTTGCAGTTGAATAGAAACTGCTTTGCTGTGTGTTCAAAATAAGGGTTTTGCACTAGCTGAAAAGAAAACATGCTATAAAAATCTGTTGCATGCTTCAGAATGGGGCTGAGTGTTCAAAATAATGTGGGAGTGGACAAATCACTAAGTTGGACTTAATAAGTAAGGCACACTAAATAGTCTTTTAAAATCTCCTTTGTTCTTTCATCTCTGAAGAGCAAAGCACAAACAAAATCCAGAGAAGAGGAGCCTGATCAAGTCAGGGTATTCTGACATGAACACCTCTGAGGACAGACCAAGCATGTTCCCCAGGGTCCAGACCACTTCTGGCCACGCAAACCCAGGATATCAGCCCAACAACCCCTATGAAATGCGTTCTGCAAACAGAGATCGTTTTCCAGAGAGGGATTATGATGATTTGGTAAGTGTTTCACATAGTCCTGTGGGAATGGAATTCCTGAACAGTAGCACTGTGGGCTACAGACATTGTTGGAACCTAAGCTCCCCTCTGTACATCCTCCCTTGGTCTAGAAGGCCAAAGGGGTATAAAGGCACCCAAACAACTGTAGCTGTAGCTAGAAAAAGTTGTCTTAATGCAGAAATTTTCCTCAATGCAGAGATCAGCACTCATGAAGACCTTTCTAAAGCCCCACTAGTCATCCTTGAGCCACAGGATGGATATGTGAAAAGCAAGAGTCAAAGCAAGAGCTTGGCTGCCCAGTGGCCTGCTGCGTCATAGGATATTTGTCTGCACCAGCCAAAGTCATCCCTCAGTACAAGGATGCATCAAGCATCACAGGCTGCTGCCACCTGAGCTTCTTTTAGGCTGCTGTAGAGTCAACAGGTGCTGCAGTGGCACCTCCCAGCCTCATGCAAGACTCACAGTCAGATCAAGCTGATGCCCAGGGGGTTGTGTCCTCCCACCTGGCTGCTGCTGCCGTGTTCAGCAAGAGCATTTGCAGAGGGGAAAGGTGTGCCGTGCCATGAATAATATAGAACAGTTTTTGCACTGCTGTGGCCCAGGGGAGCCTGGTCAGCAGAGGTGTGTCATTATGTGGAAGGCGTGTTCCAAATTAAAAGGCTGATTTATCTTTGAATTCTGCAAGGGAGCCACAGAAGAAGCAGAGGCTTGAGATTAGCTCAGTTTGGGTTGATAACACCAAGGTTGTGGGATCAAATCCTGTATGGGACATTCATGCAAATGTTAGACTTGATGATCTTTGTGAGTCCTTATTTCTCTTCTTTTCTTGTCTGAAAATTCTCTGTAGTACGAAATATCACGGGAGCCCATGGGCTTTAGGACACAGAGCAGATACTGAGTGACCAGAGCAGCAGAAGGATGGAAGGATGGATGACCACCACAACACTGGATCAGAGCAAAGGGCTTCACAGCCTCTCACCAATGCAGTTACTTCAGCAGAAGAGACAACAAGGTCCTTAACCCCAGATTCTCTCAAGATTTTCTAGAGGAAGATTCCTGCTTGAAAGAGATCATGGACAACTTTGAAATAAGGGAAAAATGTTAGGGAGTAGGTAGAAGAAGAGGACTTCTTTTAAAAGAACTAATGTGCTCCAATAAACATTACACTTCTTCAATGAGGCAAGAGAGTGAGTGTACACAAGATACCTGGATTTTAACCCTGCTGGTTTTCAGTTCTTCTGGAAGATGGTCCAGGCAGTATGAGTGATGCTGAAAAACATCAGTACCCAGAGCTTCACTTGGATTTGTGCTCACTTAATTTGAACTACGGCTTTGGGTAGATGAAAACTATTTTTCATGAGAATCTGAACTGTTTCACTTTACTATATTAGATACAGGTTTTTTCACCCTCCTCAACCTCTCAATATCTGAATGCATTCTGTTCAGATCTCTGCTGACATGGGTTGTGTGAGACAATGGAACTTATCTGACCTTTTCCACAGCCTTCTTTCCCAATACAATGGCAAGATACAATATCTACAAACAAACACTATTCTTCTTCATCTTGCAAAACTGCATTGATTTTAGATTTTTAGCTCCTGTGGAAAGTGTTAGCATTTTTCTTTCTTCTGCAGTCTTTATGTTTGAATGATAATAAGCTTGGTGTTTGGGGTATTTTTAAATTTCTTACATGCAGTCAATAAATCTGTCTGCAAAAGAATTTATATTTTACTGTGTTTTACTGAGTGTGCATTATCTGTTGACTGGCATTAACAATATATTTATATAAAATACTTATATGCACACATGTACATATATTTATAGATTATAATCATTTAAATAATCATTTAATTCTGTTGTATTTTGTGTTTTGGTTTTTATATATGCAGATTAACTTTTCCTATTAAATATTATTTTTCTCAGTACCATTTTCTTATGTTCCTCCCAGGGATTTAAGTGGGTTTTTTTAAAAAAACTCCAGAGACTATTTTATGTTAAAATTTATGCAGAATTTAGACACAAGTGTGCACAGATGAGTTTCAGCACCCAGGTTTCACTCACAAGTTCAGAAGTGTTATTAAGCATTAATGAAGTTAAAATGTTTATTATTGTGAGACTTGCACCAATATTCAGTGATTGCTTTTGGTGGGAACTGTGTAGTTACTACAGCTGGGCCTCCTTTGAGAATGCTGGACCAGCTCTGCTCTGTCTGATGGCAGCTGTTACTGGCCCAGATGAAAAGTGTCTTTCAGTTTAAATGACAAGTTTGGGGGTCAGTGTACAGAACACTGTATGTGGCTGCAGAGGTTACCAGGATGTCCATGCAGATGCTTGTTTCCAGCCTCTCCATGATCAAAACCAGCTCCCACTTGGCAGCTGAATGATTGAAAGCTGAGACCTAAATAGTCCTGATCTTTCTCATGTGGCTTCTCTCGCAAAAGGAGGCAGACCCTGCTTTCTCAGAAGTAGCCTGGTGAGAAAAGGTGCCATTTTCTCTCTGTTGTTTTCCTGAGGCTTCATTGTTTCTTCCAGTTCACTCCTGTCCCCTTTGCTGCTGTCACCTGGCTGCAGAGTGTCTGCCATTGGCAGGGTCTGGAAGAGACCAGGTTCTGATGGCCTCAGCCAACCCCACCATCTGTGTGCATCTCTGCACGCTCAGCATGGCTCCATGGGAGCAGGGCTAGCTGGATTTAACTACTCATGAGACCTTGCTCAGAGGATGGGGAGGCATTTGGTCTTATTTTCTTGACTTCCTCTGAGAGTACTGTCCTCTGAGGGGCAAAGCAAGGCACGGTGGCTACACTTATCACAAGAGGCAGAGAGACCCATTTTTCCTCCAGCTAGAAAAGCCCTACAAGCTGGACCAGCTCCCTCCCCCCCACCTTGCTGCTGCCCCCTTCTTTTTCTTTGAGCCCTGTGTGTCTCCACAATAACCTGGGTGAAGGAGATGCTCCCAGCCTCTAATCCTTCAGCTCAGTCCTTTTCTTTCCCCCTTTTCTCTGACTTTTCAGCAGCAGGAAAATGTTCTGCTCGGCAGCACTCTGTAAACCCCATGCAGACTCCACTCTGGGGAAGTTTGCATGTGGTTAGACACTGGGAAATGGATGGGATAAAGGCAGAAACTGGCCAAAAGTCATGAAGCTCAGTTTGCTTCAGCTGGCTGCTTTTGCTTGGATACGTCCTCCTCCCAATCTTTGTATGGCAGACTGGAACCTGGGCTTACATGGAGCTGAATGAAAAGGATTTTCTTTATCAACAGTAACAGCCCACTGGAATGGTCATCGTGGTCTTTCCCTGAGGTAAATTGGCTCCATGCATAAAATACATGTAACAGTAACCTGCTAGAGAGGCATGTGGAAAGGCTTTTAAGTGTTATCTCCTATTCTTTTGCAAAGCAACAGAGGTTGGAAATGCAGCTGAATGCTGAACGAGAAACTTTAATGCAGTAAAACTTTATTGAGGGTGTGATATCCCGACATGTGCTATCACTGGTAATAAAACCAGCAAAAACAGTCAGGTGTTTGCATCATTTAACTGCAGAGGAATTTTCATTGCTCTAATTCAAAGCTAATTTCTGCAACTGCTACTAGTTCTCATTTAGCCTGTGCTGGGGAGGGGCAATCAGATACCACTGTGAGCCTGCTCCTTTTTAGCATTTCAAAGGCTGTTACAGTTCTTTTATCTGGACTGGAATTCTGTACCGAAAGGGCAAACTCCCAGATATTTCACTCCTGTTTGTCTATTAGCAATGTGTGACTATTCTGGGAAATGTCATCATGGAAAATAGCTCTTTGTTGAATTTTATGACTGCTGCCTCTAGACTCATGCTTTGTTTCAGCTGCACATCCTTCAGAATCCAAGTAGGCATAGGAAAGGAGCTGAGTTGGGTCCTCACTGTCAGTGTGAGTGTGGACATGCCTGTAGGCAGGCTGAGAGGCTCCAGGGGTCTGCCACAACTCATTTTGCATCCTGGGTTCTCCCATCCATCTTCACCCTTGAGGTGCAGCATGTCCTTGGGAAGCAGAGTGTCCTGCTGGCGCATGACTTGCAGAGGAGCTGGGAAGAGGCTGCCACTCAAATCTGCCACCAACTTTTATCCTAGACCAAAAGTCACTCTGGAGAGTGCAATTGCTTGGCATGTCTGCACAGGGTGTGCTGAAGGAGCTGGGACAGAGGTTTGCCTGGTTATAACACATACTTGCTTGGGAATATTGGGATAGCTTCAGCCAAATGCCATTCTACATTTATTTAGATGTACCCAAGCATATTCAAGCAATGTGGGGTGGGAGGGGAGGGGTATGGTGGTTGCTGTGGATGGCGATGGGGTAAGAACCTGGGTCTGGGCAGCTGCCTTAGGGGAGCTGCAGCTCAGGAATGCAACAGGATGGCAGGCTAGGAACGGGTGGGTCGATCAGGCCTGCTGCTGTTAGCACTGCTCACACCTGAAACCAGCCTCAAAACTGAGAGCTGAACCTCTGCATCAACACATTCCCCAGCAAAGCCCAGCATCCAGACTTGCAGGTGAAAGCAGCACCTTTCAGGCCTGAAAGCAGGAAGCACTTTGCATTTTTTCTGGTTGCCTGCTGGAGGAAGCCACTCCTTGTTTCCTCTGGGAGACTGTTTTTACAGGCCCTGCATGCAATGTGCCAGGCTGGAGGCATGAACAAGCAAAAGTGAACATGGAAGGTAAGATGCCACTGCAGACCAAGAGGCTTGACTTTCCACTTCTTGTGTACCTTGAGTTTGATGGCTGGCTGGTTCCAAGGTGAATGACAGCACTCCTTCCAACAGGGGGGACAGGGGTGAGGGAAAAGGAGCCTCTCCTCTGGCGAGATGTTTTCATCGGTTTCCCAACAGAAACTCCTAGTGTGGAGAGTGGGGAAACTCAGGTGGGGGTTGAAGGGATTCAGGCAGGTGTCCTGGTGAACATGACTGCTCCTAGCTGGTTTAGGGGAGACTACCTTAACTTCATCCCAGGCTCAGGAAGGTGACTGGGCCTTGGTACAACCCAGAGACAGAGGATCCTAAGGTAATTTGTGGTTCAATAACCCACAATCTACAGCAAGGCCAGCCTAGCCCTGCCCCCTCTGTCACTCCTGTGAGAGGAGGACTGTCATTTGTCAAGTCTGGAGCTGTGAAGTCATCAATTGCTATTTTATCCAAATTTCCCATCCTTCCCTTTTGGTTTTAGCCCAGTAATGCTCTTTGTTTCAATTCCATGTGTCTTGTGTTGGTGGAGGGATATGGAGCAGCTTTGCTTACTAAGGGTTCCCAGCAGCATTAATTTGACCTCTCCCAGGTTTTGGGGTGTGGGCTGAAAACACTGATTTTTATAGCAACCTGTCAAAAAAAAAAAAAAATCCCCAAACCCACCTCTAAAAGCCCAAAGTGGTCCAAGAACAAAGAAACCCATAAAAGATGTCAGATCACAATTAAACAGGAAAGAAACAGGGCTAAAAATAAGATCTGTAAATTGCCTTGCCAAGGATGCTCTAGCTGCTGATAAAAGGCTCTTTAAATACACCAAAGCCACAAAGGCAGCTAGGAAATCAGTGAGAATGCTGACTACAAGGGTACAGAAGGGGCAGATGGAGATGACGATGCAGCAGAGAAAGTCAGTGATAACTTTGTGTCTGCTTTCACAGCAGAAGCTGTTGGGGAGTTCCCCATGTCTGCCAGTCTGCAGTGGTTCTGCTGGAAGAGCTGGAGCAACTGGAAGGAGAAGGGCAACACAGTAAAGAGATAACAGGAGTAAAGGAAGAGGAAGTGAAGTCACTTTCATTGAGGTAAGAGGAGGGATGAGGTCAAACACAAAAAGTGTTTGTTAAAGTGACTGGGACCAGACACTGATCCTGGGGACCCAAAGGAGCAGCACATCCCAGGGCTGCAGGTGTGGGGGCTCTGGTACCCAGCTGCATTCCCAGGCACTCTCTGCAGACTCAGTGAGGTGCAGAGCCATCATTAATGGCTTTCCAAAGCCTCTGACTCAGAGTGGCAGCCAAACACCCACCAGAATCTAGGGGTACACAATGCTAGAGGAGGTCAGTGTAAAGCAGACAGAAAAAAAACCTACAGGCACAGTTGGTGAACGTGCTGTCACGGGATGCTGTGGATGCTGTAGCTGCAGGTTCAAAAGGAGATTAGGCAATTCGAGGCTGCAAATGCATCCTTGAGAGATATACCCCCTAACAAAAGGATGAGAAAGTGGAGGTGCTGGGGGAAGGGGCTGTGAAAGAAGCTGGGGCCCCAGACAGACTGTCCTGTTGCACTTGCAGGACCAGTCTGGGGCCGGGTGGACATCCTGGACCAGAGGGACATTTCTCAGCTTCTTTCTGTATTGAGCTGCTTTATTCAACAGCAGCATGGACTGAAAGGTGATGCCTGTGGCATATGTACATAGTGGATTCTATATGCCCTAATTATGCCCAGGCTGTTCATAAAACAGAGGCAGGGTAAGGTGCTGTACATGGGGCTCTGCTGTTTGTGTAAAAACAGCCTCATAAAAGAAACAAAGGGAAAGTTTTACAAACAGAAAACTGAAAAAATGCAAACTTCTTCTTGCTTATGAGTCTGGAAGGCGCTGCCTTTCACACACAGGCTCCAAGGAGCAACCTCTGGAGAGCAAAGTCTATTCCTCTCCAGGAGAAGCAAACTGAGACCAACAGCTCCCATTCTCCCTCTCCTGGTGGAAATAAAACATCTTACAAAGGAGCTATGCCTCGCCTGCTTCTCACGGTTCCCAAGCCCCTGGACAGTGTCTCCAAGCCCCAGGCAGCGTCCCCCAGAGCACCCACTACAGTGGGTGACACCAAAGGGAGCAGAGAGAAAAGATCTGCCCAACTGGTGGCCCAAACATGGCAGAGATTTCCCCAGGGGAACTGGGAGACTTGCAGGGTCAGATAAAGGAAAAGGAAAATAGGGTACTGAGAAAAAACAAAAAATGAAAAAATGTTGCTGTGGAGGGACCCAACATTGCTTTTGGTGGACATCTATGGCAGCCAAGCATTTTCTTTTTTTTTTTTTTTTTTCTTTCTGCCTGTTCTGAAACTTGAACACCATTGGTGCCACTCTGAGGAAACCCAGCTGGTTTCCCTTTTTGATCATTGTTTGGCAGCCAATTTTCAAAGGTGATATTAATATCTTCCCACAGTAACATCCATCACATCTTGGTGGGTGGGAGGGCAAGGAAGGCCCCCAGCCCTCCTGAGAGAGCTCCCCTTGACCCTCACTGGTGGCACTGCTGCCTGTTCCATGCTGAAAGACATGAGCCTGGTTAAGCATTAGGGAATCTCTGCCTCTCCTTTAGTCATAGATATCTGGATGTAGCTGGGGAAAGAAAGTCTGCTGCATAAATGAGACTTTGGAGGGGAAAAAAAGGCTTTCTCTCTCTTTTTTTTTTTTTTTTTTTTTTTTTTTTTTTTTTTTTTTATCCACAGAGGTCTTTTATAGGGTAAATCAGCCAAAAGTTAAAAGAAGAAATGTTTCATATCTGAAACAGTCAATGAATTCAAGAGGTCATTATAGTGCTAAGGTTCTTAATCCCCTCTCAAGCAGAGGAATGTTTAAATTGGTGAGAAACAGGGGTCAAGTCCAGGCAGGTATTTCAGTGCCTAACTTGTACTGACATTAATGGGAATAGGGGTCTCTGGGGAGGAATTGTGGACCTGGGCCTGTATATCATTCCTATAACTGAAACAGGGCTTGTGCTGCACTTGTGTTACAACATGTGCACATTATTATTCTTTTCAAAGCAAGGTCTTTCCTTGTAGGCTCAACTGTTTTGTCCTTCCAAGATTGGTGTGAACAGATTCTGCAGCAAGCTCATGCTGGGCAAAACCCACTTGCCAGAAAAATAAGCAAAAAGCCAGAGTCCAGTGATTTATTTCAGATAGTGAATAAAGAGCCAGGTGTCAGCTGTGATTTGAAAAAGCTGCATGGAGCCTTGTGAGGTCCAAACTGCACAGATCCAGGTGAATTCCTTGGACACCCTTTTGTACCTCCAGAGTACTGCGCTCATCAAGGTGGTTAAGACTGGAACTTTTAGTCCATTCTGTGGGAATTTTGCCAGAGATTTGAGTGGAGCCAAGCCTAGTTGGCTCTACCTGCTGACATTTTGCATCGTATTTAACGATGCTTTCCCTACATGCAGGCATGCAAAGAAATCTCTTTGGGCTCTCCATTTATAGGAAACCCCCTGCCAGATGCATCCAGCATTTTCTCCTGGCTTTTGCGGCTCTCCCGGGGTGCTAACCAAAGTGGGGCCAGTTTATGTGAGGCAAGATGTGCAGGAAGACAGAATGTTTTTCAACTCGCCCTGCAGGGTGGTGAGGACGGACCTTGGGGCTGCCAAGCCCTCCTCCCTCTCGCTCCTCTCCGGCACCGAGCAGAGCGCCTGGCCACAAGATGGGGCTGGCTCTTTGCAGTTGCAGGATGAGGCACACCAGAGGCAAAACCTTTTCATGAGCTCGCTTTCCTTGCGGCTAACCATTAATAGATAAACAGACAGGTTTCCATGGAGCTGCTAATTTTTAACCCTTTCCTGTGTCCCAGCCTAGTACATTCCCACACCTGTCCCTCTGATGGCGCATTACTTAAACTCTGGGGATTGGGGCATATTTTTTGGGATGGTTCATGGCTGGAGATATCCATCACCCTTTTCAGTTCATCACATCAGTGAGCCCCTCCTGTAGACAGCCTCTCAGGCAGCCAAGTGCCTCCCAGCCTGCTCCAGGGGCTGTAGGCATGCCAAAACTTGGCCAGGTTTCGTCTGGCTTCATCATCCCTGCCTCAACTTTATGTACCACAGCGGCATGAGGAAAGTCTCCCCCTTGTACCTCCCTCACTTTCCAGCCCAGCAGCTTTAGGCATGGACTAGCTCAGAGATTTATTCTGAGCTCTGCCTTTTTTCATCTATTAGAGGATCAAAACTTGGCAAAACCACTTTAGGTGCTGTTCTCTGCTTCCCAGAAGTGTTGCAACGCTGCTCTTCAGCAGGTCAGGAGTTGTTTGGGAATAGTGTTGCTCTTGAGTATCTGAGAACAGAGGCTGGTCCTTAGATGGTAAAAATATCTATTTTTATAGCAGGCAGCAGCAACATGTGCTGCATCTTTAGCCAGAGAATAGAAATAGGATTAAATTTATTATTGTAATTTTTGGCATGTGGTAGTTGCCTATTACTAGCAAGCATTTTGTGTGAATTGTATTTTTTTTACAGCTTCCTTGGAAAAAGAAGGATACAAACTTTTTCCATGGAAGTGAAAGCCCCAGCAGCCTGGTCTGTGGGCTCAGTTGTGGGAGGAGGCGGCATGGGGATGGCAAAGCTGCATGGTGCCCACAGCTTGTGTGTCTGCTCCCCTATTTCCCATCATGGCACAGCCAGGAGGAACCAGCAAACAGCATGGTGAGGACCTGGAAAGGGAAATGAAGTGTTTTCCTAATACAAGACCTGTTTGTAACATGGTGGAGGTTTCAAAGATTCAAGTGAGTTTGCCTTTTATTTCACATCCCTGATCCTACACCCCAGTTTGACCCTAGCTCTCCTAAAACTCCTTTTCACTAAAACCATAAATCAGTCCACTTTTTTCACTATCTGAATTCCAGTTTGGCCATCCTTTGTTGCATGGAGAGTTGCTTGGACCAAAGGACTGAGAGAAGTTCAGGACCTGCTGTGCACCAGCGGTGCCTGAAACCAGGCTGCACCTGGATTCCCCATCCAGCCATTTGACTTCTGGAAATAGGCAATCTTAGATGTCTCAGCTGGTCTTTCTTGCACACTAGAGAGCTGTGCCTGGGATCCTGAGCTTACTGCAAAGATGGTGGTTGAATGAGGAATACCCAATAATGTGGCTGTAATGAGTTACATCCAGACAGATGATGTTTCTTCCAGCTGCAGCTGCTAGGAAGTAGCAAACCTAAACTGAGGCCACAGAGTCTAGAAATGGGAGAAAGTCAGGGATGTCCCAGGATTTTGCTGCTGGAGACTGGCTGTGTTTTGTGAAACACTAAGGCAGAAGTGGAGCTTCACCCTGAGCCAGCCTGTGGCTTTGTGCAAGGGCCTGGGAGTGGCTCAGACTGGTGCAGAGAGAAGGAATCACCATGGAAAATCCAGGATCTCTTTAGTGCCATGGCAGACATCTAGATGTGACTCAGATGCTTTTATCCACCCTTTCTGCCCCAAGGAAGAAATGACAATGAAAACATATCTGTAGAACACATGGAGTATCTCAGATAAAGGATTTTATTTGTTTTAACTGATGATAAAAGAGACAAAGAATCAACTTATAATTACGTCACTTTCAAATCCATGCCCAAGTCAGATACCCTGGGTTTATGTTCTGCTTTAACCACAGGTTAAAGTGTAAGAGATAAAAAAGTGAACATAAAGATCAGGCCTTTCCAGATAGGAATTTTCCTCTCTCTGTTACAGTAAACTGTGCAGTGACACCGAAACCCCAAGTCCAAGGGCCTTGGCAAGTATTTATGGGCTGTGGCACGTAAATACTTGAAGGAGCCTGAGGGATCTCATGGACTATGTGATCCTCAAGAATGGTATTTTGTAAATAGGAGACAGGATGGTCAAGAGAGAAAAGACCCAGGCTGTAGTGATGGCTGTTCCTGGACATCAAGGGAGACTTTGTTGTAGGTCATCCTTTCACAAACCCCAGGAGACAGAGCCCTTTTTCAATTCTCTTCCCAAAACCTTGGTGCTGCCTCAAACTCATCTTCTACTGAGTTCATAATAATCTTGTTGAGACATGGGCACTAAAAGCTTTTTTCTCAATCCCTTATTCAGAACAAGGGAATCCCAGGATGAAGATCAAGGGGTTATCTGGTTTCATACATGAAGGAAATCTTTTTTTGGGGCATCTACTGCCACCCCATCCTTGACTCCAGAAAAACAACCAGGACACATTGTCACCTGCAAGCAGGAAGGTTTTGTAGCAACACCTTCTCTGTGGATCTCATTTCAGGCCACACATTACCCCTGCTCATGCCACATTTTGTGGTCGGTGGCCGAGCTCAGGGACACAAGGCTGCCTGCTTTCCCTGGAACAGAGCTGCCCACCTCATGTTCACCATGAGTTCCCCCTCTTGGTGTTACAGTTGCTTCTCTGGCCATTTGTGCAATGACATCCTCTTTTGCTGCTGCATGTGGGGCAGGAGCACAGCACCAGCTTCAGAGAAGGGTGTTAACATTGTTCTCATTAGGGAAGCCACAGCACTTCCTCACTGTGGCTCCTGGGGTCTCTCCCTGTACACACCACACACTGCTCTGTTGGTCACTGGTGCTCCCCTGGGATAGGATAAACCACCTGTGCCTCTGCAGGACCTTCAAAGGATTTGGCTTGAAAAACATAACGACTGATAGCAGATGTTGAGCATCAACAACATCTTACTGCTCAAAAAGTGCATAGCAGCAGCTCCTGACCTTCCCCCGTCTTGAGGGGGTTTCTCATGGGGGCTGTGGGATGAGGACAGCCTGGGCACAGCGAGCACCAGGTGCTTGTGCCAGCGCCACAGTCGCCTGGAGGAAGAGAGAGCTCGGCCTCAGCTGAGCCCAGCTAAATATAACCAGTGACTGGGGAGCTCCTACGCCTCGCCTGGCTCTGGTCCTGCTGCAATACATTCCTTCTGAAAGTACTGCTTGCCTCCTCAAGCCCTCTTCTCTGCTCCTTGAGATGCCACAGTTGAGTCTCAGAAGGTGGTTTCCTTCCCTCCACGTAGTTTCTTTACCCCATGGCCCTGCTTTTCCTTTTCCTCCCTTACTCGTTTGCCACTTGCCCCTGGGCATCTGCTCCTTCACCCAGTGCTCCCAGGGCAGCATGGCAGGACACAGGGATGAGAGACGAGTGTCTCCCTGCCCCTACAGCCAGGAATAGTTTAAAGCTCTCAAACACGAGTCCATCAGTGGATATTTGTAGTTGCAGTTGTGTCTTGGGGTACTTGGGCATGGCCAGAAGACCCAAGAAGGGACTTCTAGGTCTATACAAGGCCTCTCTGGGCAGTGCTGCTCATATTGGGTACTTTATCTCTTGCAAGTGCAGGATCTGCATTTGACTTTCTTTTCTTTTTTTCTTTTTTTTTTCTTTTTTTTTTTTTTTTTTTTTTTTTTTTCCCCCCACAGGAATTTTAAAAATATTCCACAGAGGACCAACCTGCTTCAAAGTTCCCACGCACCACATCTTGCACGTCCAGGTCAGTCCCAACAGGACCAATATTAATTTTATTATTAATAAAGGGTGACAGGTGACAGCAGGCACCTTATGTTTTTGGGACAGCTGATGCTGTCCCTTTCCCCAAGCACAGCTCGAGGGCAGTTTGTAGGTTACTGCCTGTCCCACTCACCACACTCCTACCACGGCAGAGGTTTTGATGAGGCATTTAGTGATATTTTTGCACTGGTTGCGAGCAGTAGGGTTGTGATGCTCCCACAGCCACACCAGGACTTCTTTGATTTAGCAGCCCTGGGACAGTTAAAATGTTACAACTTTTGTAGGTGTGTATTTCCTAAAACAACAAATAGTCACTTTAAACCCAAACCTGGTTTTTCCCGGGGGTATGAAGAGGTTGAAGAAATCAGCAAGGGTTGTGAAAGCAGCTTTGGGAATCAATGCAAGTAAGGGAGAATTTTGGCAGGTGGCATTACAGTTAATCACTTCTGTCTGAGAACAGCACCACAACACTTAAAACACAAAACACTTTTGTGTTTTAAGCAAAATCTGATGGTGAGATCCAGTAGACTTGAGGGTGTCATGAAGGTCTGCAGGTCATGAGTAAGTTACCCGTTACTATAAACTGCTTTTAAAAGCAACAACGAGCTCTAGGGATGTTTTATTATTTATTTTAAAAGCAGAAGAATACAGAAAGCTCTGCAGCAACCCAAACACGACCATAAATCCGATGCTTCCTTTCGATCTGAAGTGTTGATGTCCCAGGCGGCGGGGGCGTGGACCGTGCCAAAAAGCCGTCAGCCCGTGAGCGCAGCGCTGCCCGGGTGCCCTGGCTCCAAGAGCCTTCAGCAAATGGACCCAGTCTGTTTGCACAGAGAAAATCCCTGAAGCGGGAAAAGCGCCACGTAAGAGCAGGCACTGACCCGTGGGGAATGAGAGCAAGCCCTGCTGCGAGCGGAGAGGAGGGCGCGCATTCCTCGTGTGCCTGCGGGGACATCTGTGTGCGTGCCCGTGTCCGTGTGTCCGCGCACGCCGCGCGTGTCCGGCTGTGCCTGTCCTGCGGCCACATCTACATCCGCAGAGGCAGCGTGCCCGTGCCCGTGTCCGTGTCCGCGTCCGTGTCCGTGTCCGCGTCCGTGTCCGCGTCCGTGTCCGTGGGCCCGGCCGTGCCCGCGGGTCCCGCTCCGGACCGGGCTACGCCTCCCTGCGCGGGGCGGGGAGGCGGCAGCGCACCCTCGGGAGCGGGACAGACACACGCACAGACCCACGGACACGCGGAGAGGCACACGGACCGGGGCACCGCATACCGCCCCGTCCCGTCCCGCCGCCCCCGGGCAGCTCCGCGGCGCCGCCCCCGCCTCCTCCTCCCGCCGCCGCCGCCGCGGCCGCACAAAAGGCGGCGGGGAGGGCCCGGCCGGGAAGGGCAGCCCGGCCGCCCCGGCCGCCGCACCATGCCCCGCCGAGGGGGGCTGCCGGCCCCCGCCGCCGCCCGCCGGCCCCCCCCGCTCCTCCTCCTCCGCCTCCTCCTCCTGGCCGCCCCGCTGCAGCCCGGCAGAGGTAAGGGCCGCTCCGCTCCCGCCGCCCCGGGCCCTGCGAGCGCCGCTCCGGAAGGCGGCTTGTCCCCCAGACCCGCCTCGGGGCTCTCCGTTACCGTCTGTGGTCTCCCTCCCGCCCCCCCCTCCCGGTGCCTCCCCCCGGCGCCCGCTTTGCCGTGCGCCCGCAGCCGGCGGGACGCTGTCCCCTCTGTCCCCGCTGTCCCCGAGCCGGGGGTGGCCACTGCCGGGGCTCTCCGCGCATCCCCGGCACGGCGCCGGCCCCGGCCCCCTCCCGCCGTGCCCCCGGTTGCGGGCGGCGGGGAGCCGCGCTCCGGCAGCGCTGCGGGGCACGGACCGCGTCCGCGGGGTGTTGCACCTTGGCCTTAAAAAGCACGGAACTGCTATTTATGCACCTCGCTCTATATATATTCCTAATGGGAGCGGCTGCAGCCGCTTCTGTTCAGGGTGAGCACTTCCCCGGGATGTTTGCCTGAGCGCGGTGCGTGTAATCGATGGCATGAGGAGCTGCAGCGGACAGCCGCACGCAGGCTGTCGCCCTGCCGGTCACCGGTCTCCACGCTCTCACCTTGTGTCGTTCCTCGCTTGCACCTTGAACCGTGGTACCTAGAGCGAGGTCCTTGTCCCTCATGGGGATGCTCTCGGTTTCCACACGCACACGTGAACTGCAGTGCAGTTTGTAACTCTGCTCTAGCAGTACTGGAAATAGGGTTTCCCTCCTCTCTGAGCACTTGGGGAAACTTTTTTTATAAGAAGGGAGCCCACAAAATGCCTAAGTCCACCATTCCAGTACCTACTCTCAGTGCTTGATATTTTAATGAGTAATCTTGGGAAGAGGCTCATCTTGCAGAGTGCTGTGGCACGTAATTGCAAAAGCTCAGGAGAAGTTTTCTTAATTTTTTTTTTTTTTTTTGTATGCCTGATGCATGAAATTGATGGTTCAGTATTGCAGCTGACCATCTCGGGTCTCTTAGAATGCTTGTTGCAAGCACAGATAAAATGCTCCTTTTGCATGCTTAGCTGTATAAAGTGCATCACTTTTTTTTTTTCTCTGTCTTCCCTAAGCAAGCCAGTACATTCACCCCTGTTTAAGGAGCTGCCCAAACTAGGATTTCTTGCAGAACAGGTTTAAAATGAGGTCTGATTGCCTGGAGCATCTTTATGAGTAAATTTGATGAGTACCTTTCATCAGAGTTTCCTATCTTGCTCTGCATCTGTAGTTTGATGTATTAAAATCTCCGCTGTCTAGTGGAATACACTGTAATCTTCTGCTTTTGTGGGCTCTCCTGCAGCTCAGCCCAAGGGAAGGATGTCATTTGGAGATGTTCTTTGTGCTTGCTGGACACTATTGTGCAAAATAAATAGGGAGCAGGGCTTAGGACTGAGTGGCATCAGTATGAAGGACTGTATGTGGGCAGTGCAGCTCAGCCATCCAGGGAGTGGATTATTTACCTCCAGAGTAATCCCAGCTAAACCCTGGATGGAATTTTCCCCATTATGAGAACTTCAGTTGGTTTTTCAGGAGTGATTTCATTAAATGTATCACAGGCCAAGGAGCAGACTGAGCTCCTTCCAGTCTCAGTGGGTGACTTGCCCCAGCATCTGCAAGGATCTGGACTGGCATGAGCATCATCAGGTCCTTCCTATACTGGATTTGGGAGAGACTGCACTGAACCAAGCACAGCAAAGACTTGCATCTGGAAAATCCTGCGTGTTTCTACTCCAGCTCAAAAAGCTCAGGTTTCAGTCTAAAATTGGAGGGCTTCACAAAGCTCCGTTTTCACAACAATGCTGGAAATGGTTTAGTGTTGCTGCCCAGTGGAAAGAAAAGCATACTTGGAAACTTCAAAAGCTGCCACCGGGAGGAATGTCACCCCATGGCTGGCCACAGGAGCGTGGGCTGCTTTGGTCATGGCACGCAGTGGAAGGAGGAGACCTTGGTTTTCATTCAGCTATTACTGTGACTAAGTAAACTCTCAAAAACCCAGCAGTCAGGAATGGAGGTAAATATTTCCATGCGGATGGGCGAGTGAAGCTGTGGGAGAGCCAGGCCTGGGTAGCCAGGGTATGGATGCAAGTATTTGCTATATAAAGCCCATCATTTTTGTTGGGTTACCCTGTGCACAGCTGCCAGAGCTGCAGCTCCCAAGGAGAGGCTTTGGGCCATGTTGTAGGGTTTGCAAATGCAAGTGTTAATTGCTGTCTGAATTTTAACTCAGTTGAACAAGTTACATTTTGCTTTATACTACTTATTTATGTTTTGAGCTCTTGTAGTGTCCAGGAGCTGGAATATAACTTCTGAATGTGAAAAAGGAATGAAATGCCTGGGGATGTGGTAACAGCCAGAAGGAAAAAAAGCCCCACACTCTTAAGAAGGCTCTTGTTTGGTATGAATGAGCCCAAGGAGCTTGTTTGAATGAGAGCCATAGAGAGAGTGCAGGGCTTGGCTCTCTGGGGTTAGAGTTAACCACCTTGCGGGCAGCACAGACCCGTCAGTGCAGGGCTCTGGCACGGCCAGGCCTCTGCAGTGACTGACAGGACCTACTTATCCTCTTTTTGTTTTTAGTCCAGGGCATGCCAGGTTTTCCTCCAGCTGTCCAGCTTGATTCACTGCTTCCTGTGCTCACAGCTCAGCCCCTTGCGGGAGCGACCCAGGCGGCCACTGCTTTCCATTTCTTGGTGCAATATTCACATGGGATACAGCAAAAATCCTTCTTCCAAAGCTCTCGTGGCAGAAAGTTCTTGGGTCAGGAGAAAACTTCATGGGACTCTTCAGCAGCTATTGGCAGCTCTGCAGAATCTGCAGATTACATCCAGCAGCAGTGTGGTGCACTGGTATCTGCAGATGCAACTGGCTGAAAATAGAGGCCTGACAATGCTTTTATTGACATTTGGGTTGGAAAAAATAGCAGATTGGGAGTTCAGGCCTGAGGCGTTTCATTTGGAGTGTGCAGCCTCTGTGCTGAAACCTCGGTTGAAGATTTCTTTAATCATTTATTGACAGTGGAAGTTAATAGCTGCACCCGGGGGAGCTGGGCCATCAGTGGTATGGAAGGGCACATTCATAGCCACAGGCACGCTTGAACAAGCTGCTGCATTCAGAGCCCATACCATCCATGTCTACTTTGGCTTTACTTGTGTGGTTCCACTTCATTTTTAAAGCCCAAAGTGCAAATTGTGGATTTTGTAAGTGAAACCTGCTCAGGACCCCTCGTGCTGCTGGACACCAGCAATCCAGGAGCAAAGAGCATCAGCCTGGCTGATGCCCCTGCTGGGATCACAGGCAGGGAGAGCCCTCGGTGTCTTCCACCCCTGCTGCTTTGGACATGTCCCAGAGCAAACACACTGCAAGGCTTAGCCTGGATATCCTGTGGAAATGTCTCTTGTAGTAAAATAAAAGTAATGTACTGCAACATGAGTCCAGTGTGAGAATCACCTGTGTGGGAAGAGGAGATGAGTATGCTTCAAGAGTGCTTTAATATGAGAATTATGGGGAGAGGCCCCCCCCATATATTCAGCTAGAAAAAATGAGAAGATATGCTTAAAGATGTGTCTTTAAGAGTCAGCATCTCAGGGCTTTTGGACAGCCAGCTCCATGTTTCAGAGTGGTCAAACAGTTATTGAGCTCTGCCTACAGCAATGGGAGTCTTTGATTAGGCATATGAGCAGCTGGACTCTTACTAACCCGACACCATTGAAAAAGAGTGAAGAAAAACCACCAGATTCAGTCATTTTTTATAGGTTCTCAGCACCCCAAAGCAAGTTTCTGTCCTTTTCATTTACCTTAGGGAAGGAAAAGAAAACAAGACCCCCTTACAGGTGAAGAGAGATTTACAGCTTCTCCTGCCTTTTAGGCTCCTAGGAGATTATTTGCTCTTGTTTGAATTTACAGTGTGTTTAGCATTAAGAATGTCTCAGAAGCACCCTAAGCACTGCTTTGGAGTGGAATAACCGTTCAGCCCACACTGTTCTCTCTTGCTGAAGGTCTCAATTTGTGCACCAGTGGAAGCGCCACGTCCTGTGAAGAGTGTCTCCTCATCCATCCCAAGTGTGCCTGGTGCTCCAAGGAGGTAGGTGGACACACCTCGTTTGTTTCATGCTTTTTGTAGCACTGGAAGGGAGCTCTTTTCTCACCTTGCCTGTTCCTGACTTGTGCCGCAAGGGGTGAGTGAGGGCAGAGGATGCTCCATGCCCTAGTGTGTTTTGGGTGTATGTGACTCCTCAGCTCTTTGACATCATAGGAAATAAGTGTCTGACCCCACTTTGACCCCCACTCACCCTCAACAGAGCAGCACTGTTCCTTCAGTCCTTCTGTCCCTTCAATTACCTTCTTGTTTTCGGTGGATGCTGGGTCCCTGCATGGGCTCTGTGTTACAGGGAGCCTTGCTCCAAAGCTCTCTCCCTAAAAAGCCCCAAGCTCCTGGCTAGTGTCCTGCTACGTGTCCCTTGTCGTGTGGCCTGACATGGGCTCTTTGTCTGTAACAAAGATAATTCTCCTTTCTGAATCTATTGTGGTATTTTTTGGGGGTGACCCGTGCTTCTGGCATCAGTGCCATGAGTTTCACAGAGTAACTGAGCACTTCAGAGGGAAAATACATCCTTGAGCTGATGCTGAAGCTGCTCACCCATAATTCAACTGCACCTCCTTGTTTGTGAGCAATTGCAGATACCTCCCCCTGCTCCCTAGGGGCTGCTCATGAGTTTAGGTCTATATATATATAATCCAATACATGTCTTATCAAGCAGACTTAGAATTTCTAGAGAACAAGGTGTGTGAAAGCCCTAATAGTGTTTGATGCATAGAAAGCAATTGTCTGCTTAGTGCCTGCCCTAGGTGTTCAGGAGAGAAGGATGGATGCTTTCAGGTGTATGGAAAAATCTGAAAAACAGGCTGGCACAGCTGCTGTGTCAGGAGCCAGTTTTGGGATGGGAGCACCCCAGAGCAGTAGATATCTTGAACCTCTCGATGGGCATGGCCGGTGGTGATGCTGTTCTGTTCCCTGCTGACCCTTATTCCTCTAGTGTGGCTATCCTTGTCCCCTCTGCTGTTCCCCTCCCTCCTCCTGCCAGGCCTGCCTGGGGCAGCCGCCAGCTCCAGGGCAGAGGATGGGGTTAGGGATGGAGATGGATGTGGGGTGAAGGTGGCTTGCAGTCCCTCTGGTTTGGCTGGGTCCTGGGGGCGTGCCCCAGCCTCTGGCTCTCCAGGTCTGTTTCAGTGGATGTTTCACTGCTAGGCTCAGCTGCAGCTCTCCAGGGAAAACCCTGTAATGCTGCAAGCACCACACTGCCTGACAGCGTCACAGCTTTCCTGGGTTGTTTTTTCCAGCCAGGCAATTGGTGCGCAGAAGGGAAAGGGTAAAGCAATAGATCTTGCTTCTGAGACATCTTGTAAACAGCTGTAAGAGCTCCTCTTCCAGCCAGCTAATCTGTGGAGGAGAGATTGGATCCAGGAACGCTGCTATTAAGCTATGGGTACCCAATAGCTTGTGCTTTTTTTGTTTTTGTTTTTTTTTTCCTTACTTGGCATGAAAAGACAACTTTCTGCAGAATGCTGCTAGTGGAAATGTTTATGTGGTGGTCCCTGTGACCACTAATTGTACTAATGGGACTGGCAGCCTGACTCTTATCATGCAAACAGGGTAGTTACTGAAAAAAAAAAAAAAAAAAAAGAAAATTCCTGACTGGAATGGAGGGGCCAAGGAGGAAGATGGGTGTTTACAGGGAAGTCCTGTAATACTTCCTGACCTTTAGCCTGCAGAAGCTATTTAAAAATATACAGTTCAAGGTGTTTTATGCCAAGAGCTATGTGTTCAAAAGCTGCTGTTCCCATGACATGCTGCATGCTTAAACTTAGCAAGTTCTTATCCTAATTCTGTATTTTTTGTAATTTTTTTAGAATATACTGTTTGAAACTAATTATTTCTCTTTAGCTGAGATCATCAGGTGAGGTAATGGGATTTCCAAGATGCCTGGAGTTTTTCAACTTCAGAAAGTTTTAAAGTAATATTATAAACTCTATAATATCCGCCTTCGTTTCATAGTCATTTCACCACCTTATTCCCCTTCCCTCTGCTGCAGCCTAGTCAGGTTTATTAAATTTGTTAAATAGCTGTTAATGTGTTTTCCTTAGTGTTTTCCATTGGCTGAAGTTTGCTATCTGTGTTTCCTGGTTGCATGTATGCCAGTCAGATTTTATAGCTCTGCTGCTCTTTAAATATCAGAGGTAAGATTTGGGAGTGTGTTCCCCAGATGGCAGCTGTGCTCTGGTAGAACCTCAGTCAGCTGATTTGTGTGTATTTTGTGCTCCCTTTGCATTTACTTTACAGGTTTGTGGGCAAATTGGGCCAGCTTTTATCGACTTTGCAAGCAAAAATTAATAATTTTGTCAGGAAATATATATGGTAGAAGTTTATCAGTACATGTAGTATAATTCTATATATAATGTATACAGTATGTTTAGAGATGTCTGTTATATGGTTTATATATATATATACACATTGTATAGCTGTGTATATAATTGCATTGCATAACTACATGTATAATTGATCTTCCTGTACATGTATACCTTCTTGTATTTCCTTTGGGGAAACATTGGGGGAATAATATCACTTGGTGGTACCATCATACCAGTTTCTTCGGGAGCCCTATCCCAGTAGTTTCCCAGGAGGGATAAGGTTTCCTGAATTTACATTGCCCTGAATTGTGAGGGTAAGGGGATGTGTACAGATAGATCTTACAGCAGAGCAGTCAAGGTGCTCTCACTTTATGACTGCCACCTCCCAACCTGTTGGTACTGCGTGCATCACGTCCCCTGGCTTGGTTGGACTTCTTTTTGCTTCTGCTTGTGCTCAGCATCTCTGTTCCCATCCAAAGGGGTGATGATGGATGAGCTGATGAGAGCAGCTTCTGGTGTGCAGCAGCCCTAGAGCCTCCAGGGGCTGCTGAGCTAACCACAGGTCTTTGGGCTCTTGGAAATTTGGGAGCAGACATCGATTCTGTTGGCTTGTGGAAGAATACCTTGAAAGGCAGGCCTCAAAGGTGGTGATTTTCATGGTGCTTGGAAGAGGAGGCGTGAATATGTGGCCTTAACCATCACTGAGCATGCCTTGAAACAGGGCTCTCTGAGGGAGAATGACTCTTGGTGTGATGGAGACTGCTGCAGCCTTTCCATCCACGCTGGAACTGAGGAATCTGCAAGGTCTAGGAGAAGCTGGGAATGATGAGAAATTGCTGCCATGGTGCTGGTGAAATATTCTCACTGAAAGCTGCACACTGGCCTGTGGGGTTGCTGTATCTCTGTGGCAGCCTAGTTTCCATGTGTGGGACCAGAGGATGCTTGTGGAATTTTTTGCAGTGGCACGTGGCTGCCCAGGCCGAGCAGGACTTTTTGGATTTGCTGGGGAGAACAGGGAGCTCAGGAAGTGGCTTCAGTGCTGTCCTCTGAGCTGCCAGGGTAGATGTGATAGACAGGTGGGTGTTGTGGTTGTGATAAACCTTCCTGGGCTGATTGCAGGGAGTGAAGCTCTTCAAAAGAGCCTTTGGGAGTACCAGTATGGGGGTGAAATTTCACCATTATGTTTTCTTTTTTGCTGCTTTGGGGAGCAGTGTACCAGTGTGCAGAGGCTCCTCTTGTTTGTTGGATGTGTTTGTTAGGTGGATGAACTGTGTTCATCTGTCCTTTACCTATGTGGGTGCATTTGTGTGTGTACATGGAAACCAGAGACACACATTAATTAAACTGAAATGTCCTTTTTGAGTAAGTGAACTGAAATTTCCCCAGTGGCACCCTCTGTTTTCCAGCAGGTGCTTTTACCTCATCCTCTTCCATCTCAGAAATGTGTGCCTAGAGAATGAGGAAAGAAAATCAAGGATCTTCCTAAAGGGAGCATGTCAAGTTGTTTTTTGGTGTTGGTGGGTGGTTTTTTTTTTTTTGGTTTTTTTTTTTTTTTTTTTAATGGAGAAAGCAGGCATGTTTCAGATGGAATTATTGCAGAACTGGATTGATTAAAGCAAAAAATGATTGAGACCTTCAGCAAAAGAGAACAGGATGGGCTGAATGGTAGGGACATGCCTAGTCAGGAATTAGATATTAGATACAGTGAGTGCTATTCTCCGTTTTTATAGCATGAACCAAGCAATTTGTCTTAAAGCTGTCAATCTGATGAGCATGTAATTGTCACACTGTTGTCTCCATTCATCCTGTCTGCCTGTGTGCATTCGCCTTTGTGAGCTTGTTAGCACCGATGGGGGCTGGAGCAGCCGGAGTGACTGACAGGGGCTGGGGATCTTCCAGAGTGCTCCCCTGTGGCACAAAGCAAAGTCTGGGGTGGTTCCCCCTTGTGAGGGGCATCTGCTGCATTTCTTGCCCAAGCAGACCTGCAGGTGGATGATTGACAGATGTGTGGGCACATTGAATTGCTTCACTGACCCCAGGGTGTTCTCTGCTTGGGGAAGACTGGAGTTTGAACCATTGTGCTGTGTCTGAGCTGCTGTGGGGCAGCCTTTTGGTGTGGTTTCTCATGAGCTGTCTGGACCTGTGCAATGCCCTTTATTCCCCAGGTCTGCTCATACTTTTTCCCTTTACTGAACCCCAATGAACCTTGATTTTCTCTGTCACAGAAAACTTGGCACTAGAGTTGGATGGTACCTGGTAGCCCCAGTTTTGGCTTTGGGTTTTGACCTGGGGGTGCAGCTTGGGTGTTTGTTTGCAGGGTGCAGTGGTGATTGCTGGGACTTTCACCACTCTGCTCAGTGTTACTTTGCTTGGGTAAGAAATCAAGATGAAGTAGGGGTCAGTCCTGCACCCCTGGGTGCTGAGCTGCACCACTTTCCCCTCAGGCATTTTCACCACTGAGGGTGGATATTTTCTTCCACCTCAGGTAATATGGCTTTTCACAGAACAAGAAAATAGCTGGGTTTGATTGGAGCTGCAGGTTAGCAATTGCTGCCCTTTGGTAAGTCCTCTGGACTCATTTTAGGGCAAAGTTTAGAGAAAATAGCTGGATCAAGCAAGGGGAACCTGGAGGAGTGCAAAGGTACTGCTGACCTAAGAGTTGTGTAGGGGCTTCCCCCTGACGCCCTGGACTTCCTTTGGAATCTTTGGAGCAGACCCTGGGAAGGCTTGGGAATGCCTGATAGAAGCTGCAGTTATGCGAGCAGCCCTAAATATTGTCCTATTTGGATGCTTCTCTCCAATGTTAGTTACTTGAGAGTAACTAGAAGTTCCAGCTGTGCTCCTGGGCTGTTTGTATTGCTTTTTGCAACACTTTTTTTGAGTGTCCTTTCTAATAGGTGGCAGCAGAAATGAGCTGGCAGGGGTGTTCACCTGGAGCTGTGGTCTGGGTACTGGGAGAGTAGGAAAGCATCTGCCCCTGCTGCTGGGTGGATAGGCCCAGGGGAACACCAGGACCCCACCAGGTTCTTGCTGATTTCAGGTAAAACCACATCTGAGAGAAACTTTTCTCCAAGGCTGCCTGAAATGTGCGGCTCTGAAAGGCTGGGTGTTGTTTTCAGTTTTGTGAAGGATTCTGATTTTTATTTTGTCATGCCGGAGATGATTTAGATAGTCCCAGTCCTCCTTTTTTGGAAGTTCATCTGTTTACACGATGTGTTCCAAGAAATTTGTGTTCGTATCCATCTGATGTGCCGTCGTCGGTTTCTTGGCCGGACCCCGCTGCTGGATGCTGGAATGCAAATCTCTCATTTTTCAAATAGCATTGGGACCTTGTAGTGAGAAAAATGCAGCTGGAAGCTCTGTCTGTGTCCCAGAGCCCTGTATCCAAGCTTGTCCTTGAGGGACCCCTGGAGATCACCTCATGAGGATCTGTCAGGAGCCTCTCCCTCCTTGATAGGGAGAGGCTCCTCTCCTGTCCTTTGCCATGCTGGAGTTTCAGCCATAAGTGAGGTTTATTCAGCCCCACAGTGGTTTTGGCTGAACAGCTGAAGGAGGGGCTGGCATGGCTGCAAGCATCTTCTCTGAATTATTTCATGTCATGTTAGTCCCTCAGCCCTGGAGCTGAAGAGGGTTGTCTCTATTGTTGTAGTGCAGAAATAAGTAGGAATTGACTGTTGAAAATACAGTAAGTTTTGGGCATGTGACTTGTTCCCTTTGGCACTTTTGGGGAGAAAAAAAAAAGGCATTCTAACAAACAGGCTCTTTGCAAAAGGGTGCATTGTGTGCTGCACTGGCTGTTCCTGAGCGCTGCCCTGCACAAGGCTGCTTTGTGCACCACGCACGGGGCTCGCAGCAAGGGCTGGAGCTCTGGGATGGGTGTTGGGAGACTCCTGGCCATCCTTTGGGAGTGACCCTCTGCCTGCACCTTGCTGCCTGTGCCTGACTGTCTGTGGTGGGCACAGTCTGCATTTTCACCAGCTCCTGTGAAGTTTCTCCCACCTCCCTTCCTCTCCACGCAGTGCTTGTGTGGGGATGTGTGGTGTCTCGCCCAGGGAAGAGGGAGCCACCCAGCCTGTTTTCAGCTTCACATCTTTACCTGTCCCTCTCTGGGTTGGTGGGTTTGTCCTGCTTCCCTCAGTGCCACCTCCTTGGCCTTTCTTTTGCAAAGCTCCTTTGAGACGGTGCATGTGCATAAAATAATAGGGATGGCAATGGGCTGTCCCTGCAGCAAACCAAGTGCTTTGCCTTGCTGTCTTGTCGCCAGAGCTGGGAACAGGTGCTGCTGCTGTAGCTGGGCTAAAAACACAGGGTTAGGTTTCTGTTTCAGTGCTCTGTGAACAAATTCAGTGTTCAAATCCTCATAGAACTTCCTTTTTTGGTTGATCCTTTTGAAAGGCTCAAGGCTCAGTGCAGGCTCCTTCCAAGTACAGTCACCACAAAGGACACCAGCTTCTCCTTGTCATCGCCTAGTTGTTAGATACCAGCATGTCAAAACAAAGCCCCTGCTGTGGGATTGATGCATTCCCCTCCACTTCCTTTTTGTCCCTTCTTCACCCCCCAGGATTTCAGCAGCACAAAGTCCATCACATCCCGGTGCGACTTCCTGCAGAACCTGGTTGCAAACGGCTGTGCCGGAGCCATCGAGAACCCCAGCAGCAGCATCAGCGTGGTGAAGAACGTCCCTCTGAGCAGCAAGGGCTCTGGCCAGAGCCACCTGGACGTCACGCAGATCACACCTCAGAAGGTCGCCTTGAATCTTCGTCCTGGTGAGTCCCCAGCGGCTCCGTGGGGTGTGAGGGGAGGGAGAAAGGGTGGCCAGGGCATGCCAAGAGCACGTTGCTGCTTGTGGCCTTGTAGCCCACTAAAGCAGGTGACTGCTGGCCCCTTCCATACCTTTGAACTTTGGTGGTGAGTCACAAACAGGTCTGGGGCTGGGGCACGTGTCCTCCGTGAGAGGACACTGCTGTTGGGCAAAGTCAGTCAAAGCCCACCCACAACTGCTACCAGTAATGGTCTTAACACCTGCATGTGTTTAGGGGGAACCTACTCAGCTTCAAAATGGAACCACTGTGTGGAAGGAGTTAAAATAACTTTGGTTTCTCCACTAAGCTGACAGGGCATGACTCTAAACTGAGACAGATCCTTCTATAAATTGGAAACAAACCCACATATCTGTTTTCTGTCGGTATGCAAAAGAGCTATGGGATCAAGGCAGAAGATGGAGATTTGAACTTGTGACTCAGGCCTTGGACTGTAGCCAGGTCCCTCTTTCATTCTCCTGAGCCATCACTTTTCTTCAATCTCTTCCTTTTAATTAAAAATTAGAAGGGAACAGCTCATCTGTGCTATGCGAGCATGCTTGTTATCAAAAGTTTTTGCATGGTGGGGGGAGGCTTTAATGTGGGTTTAGAATTCTTGAAAAAATTTGGCAGCTGACATTTCTGAAGAGGGAAAAAAGCTCTTTATTGCAAAGATAAGAAGCAAATATAAAAGCTTGATTCATTATAAGCGATTGGTGTGGGTTTCTAAGGCTTAGTGTTTTGTGACAGCTCTCACGAGCGTACAGAAAAGAGAAATATTGATGCTTTGCTGAAGAAAAACAGGGATTTGAGCTGGTGCTTATGCTATCAGTGCTCTCCCAGAGCCTACCAGTTGCTGCAAGAGTTTTAGTTTTAGCTGTGTAAGTTAGAAGTTGTCATGTTTCTCAGTTAACTTCCTCAGCTGTCATTGGTCAGACCCTCAAATCTAAAAAAAATTTGCTTCAAAGCTTTAAAATCAGCTACCTGAGAGCAGTCACTGCTGTTCATACATCTGGATGCATGGCTTCTGCCACTGAATGTTGTGTTAGAAAAGGGAACAAAAGGGAGTTGTTATTACTGCTGTTTCTTGAGGCAATTCCTGACAGAAAGGGCTGGCTCAGCTTCCACATCTCATCTCCTGTGCATCCTCCACACGCAGTGCCTGGTGCTCAGCGAATTCTGCTTTGCCAGTCCCTGACAGTTTTGCCAATTCAGTGTCCACTGCTCCAGTCAGTGGCAGGGTGTGGGGATCCATCTCCCTGTGTCCCCCTGGGGTCTGGCTTTTGGAAGCCTTGGGCTGCGCAGGGCTGGTGTGCTGCTTCTGCCCACCCTTGTGGGGACCACACTCATGGCCATCCTCAGTTCTTTGTGATGGAGGAGCCCTCCAGTCTGGGCTGAGCTGCAGGAATCACCCTGGGGACCCCTGCAGCAATTCCCACTCTGAGCCAGTAACTCCTCTTCCTATGCTCCTCTTGCAGAGCATCAGAGTCATTGCAGGAGGAGGGGCAAACCTGGATGTCTGTGATAGTACCTCCCATTTTTCTTCTCTTTGTGATGTTGGTCAACACTTCACCTTCAAGCTGATGACTTCCTAAACCCTTGCATTAGCAGGCCCAGTTTAAATTGTCCATTAATCCTTGAATTTGGGAGAACAGGTTTCACCCTGTGAACCTAAGACAAGAAGGAGACAACGTTGATTTAATTTTGGGCAGGAGGGGTGTCCTATTTCAAAGGCGAATTCACGCGGTGGCGGTCTGTGGCAATGGTGATCTTTTATTCTTAGACCACTAAGCAGAAGCAGAAGGGAGTGGATTGTCAATTGTTTGCTGTTCCCACCCAGGCAGTTTGATCTCATCATGCCGTGGCAGAAGTCACATCCCCAAATCTGCGTCCTCAGCTAAACTCCAAAGGCCTTAAATTGATGTCCTTACAGCGTAGCTTTTGGATTGAGCATTTAGTTTTTATAATATTGCTTTTTAATCTTCAGCCCAGCTATAAAGCAGCATGTCCTAGCTAAAAGAAATAGCAATAGTGTAAACAGACTTTAAAAATGTATAGAGGCAGCTGTGTTGCTCATCAAGCCATAAGCCTCACCAAGCAGGAATAAGCTGGATAAGCATGATTGTTGAGTTTATGTTCTTTAATTGATCAAAATAAATTTTTCCAATTTCTGCACTGCTTCTGCATGATGGTGTCCAAGAAAAAATTCTGGATTAAGCTCTGAGTTTAAAACATTTCAGTAAAAGGAAAAGGAGAGGATGGTGGAAACAATATGTGAGGAAGGAGGGGGCTGGATTATCCCTAGAAGTGTGAGAGTAATACTGTCCATAGAGAATAATAAATTCTTTTGCACTTACATCTACATACATTAGTGATATTTTCTCTGACATAATTGGTTTGTGCAGTTAGGAATGAAAGAGGAACCAGCCACAGGATCCTGTTGGTTTTGGTGCTTCTCAGGGACTAATAAATTCGTAGCTATTAAGAGAAGCACGTTTGATCACAGCATCCCAAATACCCTTTCTGGCAGGAAGACCAGTGTTTTGGAAATGAAAACATTGCAAAATACAGAGGACACATCCCCTTTTCGAGTGGGAAAAATAGGTAGGAATGAAAAATATGGGCATGGGAAAGAATTTTCCCAGATTTAAACACATTTTTTGCAGCACTGAATTAAAGTCAATCTTGCAATCAGTCTTTTACCCTGCAATCAGTGCTAACAGTTTTTTTGCTACATGAGTTATGTTCTTCTTTGTTCCCCCACAAAATGCATGCCAAGTAAACTGTGAGGCCCACCTGGAGCACCTGCTGCACTTCACATCCCAGCGCTGTGCCCTGTCCTGCTCCTGCTGGACAAGAAAGCTGGGAAGAGTAAGGAGGAATATTTAAGGCATGAGCTTCTTGCTTCCTACGGCTGGGCACTATCTCCATGTGCATGTTTGCACATGGTGCCTCCTGCAGCCCTGCCTTTTCCAGGTGGGGTTGCTGCAGATTGCAGGGAAATGCTGAAGGAGAAGGAGGGTGTTGTTTGAGGAGCTCTGGCTTGGTGCAGCCTGACCCCAGGTGCCAGGCAGGGCTCTGCCAGTCAGGCTGCAGAGCCCCTTGTGCTGTGCATTGCCAGCATGGCAGTTTTGGGATGCTGTTGCTGCTGTTGGGCTGGAAGTAAGTGGGAGCAACTGTGCTGCTGTGCACAAGGAGGAGAACAATAAAGCATAAACATTAGGGAAATGTTTTCACAATACAAAAAAATGTGAGTTCCATTTCTGGGGAAGAAGAGGGGAAGCCACAAGTGTTTTGCAGAACCTGCCACTGCCCTAAGTTCAGCCCTGCCCTCGAAGGGCTGGGAGAGGGCAGAACTGGGAGCTTGGTTTTGAAATGATCCAATTCCCTGGATCCTTTAACTGGGCTGAGATCCCAGTGAACTGGAAAAAGGGCTAATTTGGAAGCTGGGAACACAGGATCTCCAAAGCTTGGCTTGAGAGGTAGAGGTTTGTGGTTTTATTTAGACCCCTCGCTTAGCAAAGTGAAAGGCAAACTTTTGCCACCTACTGTCTGGCTCCACCAAGGTCCATTTGTGAAGTTGAATTCACTTTGAAGCCACCTCAGCTTTTCTGAGGCGTAGGTGTTGCCTGTGGTGGCCTTCCCTGGCACCCCTTCCAGAGGGTATCTCTACTGAAACCAGTGTGACAAAGGAGAAGGTCAGGGGCAGGCTTTCCTCTGCTTCTCTTCACATCTGCACAACCTGTGACTCAGCCCTGTCAGCTCCTTCCCTTGTGCTCGTCACTTCGGGAAGTTTCACCTCTGCCTCAGTGCTTCCCTGGGTGACCCTAACAACTTTCTTTTTCACTTCCCTTTTGCCCTGATTTCTCCAGCTCCATTTTTGGGGGAGCTCCTTTTCAAAGGTGTTTCTTCTGTGTCTGCTTCACCTTGACTTCCCTGCACAGCTCAGAGGACATCTTGCATTCACTTCATGCTGGCTGTTTTCTCCTGATCCTCTTTCTTCTCCTGCTCCACCTCCTTCTCCCTTTTGTACAGGACTTCTTGGACTGCTCCTGGTTTTCTTTGAGAATATACTCAAGTAAGCATGGGCAGGGTCCCTGTTGCAGTAGTCCATGAAACATCCATTTAAGGTTCACTCTGCTTTTCTTTCCTGTTTTCTAAGGAAACATCCCTGGACTGCACACTGGGCAACAGTGTTTTTCATGTGTCCCTCCCTTAGATGTTCTCTCAGATGAGATGGAAAGACTCTCTCTGATACCTCCAAAGAGTTAAAATAGAGACATGCTCTCCATGTCTTTTTCTTGCCAGCCAATATACTACATAGCTTAAGAGGACCCAAAGGCAATACCTGTTTTCCTGTTAGTCTCCTGAGGGATGTATTTGGAAAAGCTTATTGCCCTACCCTCTTCTTTTGAAAAGTGATCTGTCTGCTCTGCAGGGGGGGAAAAAAGTGTGATCCGGATTTTTATGTGTGCTGGGAGTTTGCTGCTCACCGTGCCCAACCCTTGTGTGCGTGCAGGTGACCGGACCTCGTTCCGAGTTCAGGTGCGGCAGGTGGAGGACTATCCCGTGGACCTCTACTACCTGATGGATCTGTCCCTGTCCATGAACGACGACCTGGACAACATCCGCAATCTGGGGACCAAGCTGGCTGAAGAGATGCGAAAGCTCACCAGCAATTTCCGTCTGGGCTTTGGCTCTTTCGTGGACAAAAACATTTCTCCTTTCTCCTACACGGCACCAAGATACCAAAACAATCCCTGCATTGGGTGAGTGGTGGGTGCACCTGGAGGGGCAAGGTCTGTGTTTGCATGGGGCCTGGATGCACTCTACATGTGCCTTTTTGCTGTGAATAATGGACCACACTTCAGCCCTGGCTTTTGGGAATGATGATGAGCCTGGCTGTCACTGTGATACTTGAGCAATTCAAAATAGGACAGCTTCTAATTCTGCTGTGGCTGTTGGGAGATCTCTGCATCTCGACATGGGAAACTGTTGTACCAGGGAGGTTGAAGCTATTTTTAAGTACCTGAAAAGGATGCAGACAAAGCAGGGTTTTTACAGCCTTTAAGGAAAAGGAGCCAGAGCCAGAAATTCCTGATTTCTGATCCTAGCTCTGAGTCATAGTTTGGCGTTGAGTAAATCAATTAAGCTTTTTGTCTGCATTTTACAGATAAGGAGACCAAGGCAATGTAACTTCTTCTCAACAAAAGTGTTTGGAGGAACTGAGATTTGCATGGCCTATAGTGCTGATTAATGAGTTTTTGTAGAGTGTTTTTAAGGCGGCAGACAGATTTTTTTCATCTTTATTGCTGTGGAAGGAAAGCAAACTGGTAGTTACAAAAGACACAAATGATGATGTGGTTTACTTTGTGGTGATATCAGAGCCTTCATCCCTTTATTTATTTATTTATTTATTTATTTTTTGCTTGTGTCTTTGCAAGTGTCTTTTTGTTTGCCTTTTAACCACCAGAGCTGGGATCAAGTCCATTGAATTGAGGGTTATGCCAGAGCAAAATTGGATGTAGGGAAGGGTGTCCAGGCTCAGATGGGTTTGGGTGCTGGCATTGAAAGATGGATACAGCAGCAAGTGCCCTCCTGAGAGAGTGTCACTGCTGACACCTTTGTAGTCTCCACCTCATCCATCAGTGGGTGCTTCCTAGTCACATAAGGGCAGTGAGGATAACCCTTTCATTTGAGCCATTTGTGGATACTTACATTGTAAGATCACCTCATGCATGGATGCCAAGCTCTCTGCATGCTCTGAGAAGCAGATAAAGACAGCTTGCATCAGCTGGGAGTTTCTAGGCCAGCTTTTGGCTCTGACCAAGCATTGGCATCTCACTGCACATTGCTTGTTGACCAGACCAAAATTATCTGTATTCACTTTTTACCAGTTCTGTCCAGAGTGGAAAGTCAAATAGATTTTAACACTGAAAACTCTTCCTTTAATCATGAGACAAAAGTGACCACACTGAGCCAGGAAGGTGTCTCTGCCACGATGGCATTGTACACCACAATCTTCATAGTGCTTCTCCCAGAAATTTGGCATAGCCTCTGAGGGATCCTCTGTCATCTCTGTCCTCCTTAGTCTCTGACACCTGCCCTCAGGCTGGGGACAGGCTCCAGCTGGAGAAATCTTGGAAACCTTGTTTGGCTGGTGTGTGATTTAATTGGAGTGACATGGCTTTTGCCAAGTGAAACAGAGTGAAACATGCAGGAGGAGATAGGTGCAGGAGGAGAGGATGGAACTGGACAACTCAGCAACAGAGGTGTACCTGAAACTTCCAATGACCTTTTAGCAAGAACATCCAGAGCTGTCACCTCATCTTTTTCCACCATGATCAGGCTATCTGTGTGTTCCTTTGGCTTTACCCAGGCGGTTACTTTTCTTTCTGTGGGTTACTTTAAGCCAGCCTGGTCTTGGGAAAACATTTAGGAAGGATTGCCCATGGCAGCTCATTGGTAGGTGCTCCCTTCCAGTTGCCATGTGTCTCCTCTTCATCCAAACCAGGGATGCTGGCTCCCTGCTCTCTGATGGAATCTCCTTCCCCAGCCTGCTCTGTGTGGGGGCTCTGGCTGCTGCCATGTATCCCTGGTGCAGCGAGGTGGGTTGTCAAGCGTGGTTTTGTTTGCAGCTATTCCTGGTGTCAAAACAAACCATACAGCATCTAAGAAAAGCTGCAAGTAAACACAAGCTGCAGTGAGTGCTTTTTGCCCCTGGTCCAGGCTCTCCCCTCCCGTTCCTTGTGGTGGTGACTGACTTGCAGGTCTGGGTGGGGTGCAGCCCTGTTTCCCTTGTCTCCTTCACCTCTGCTCCTGACTCAGCATCCTGATGGGCTAAGGGCAGCTTGCTGAGGCCCTGCAGTGCAGAAGTTTCAGGCATGACAGACTCCTTGCCTTGCCCTGGGTGTGAGCGCGATGCAAGTCTGGACGTGGATCATGGATCAAAAGGGATGGCTCTAATTGCCAGCCAAGCCCAGGGCAATGAGAACTGCCCCACAGTTAGGGGTCTGAGTGTGTATGGAAATCCCTGCAATTGGGGTCCCTTGTGAGGAATTTGAGTCCTCAGTGATGGTAAATTTTAAATACTCCTTTGTGTAAAAAGCCTCTTGCAACTTACCCATAGTGGGTCATGTGTCAGCAGAAGCTTTTAATTGTACTCTGGGTTATATGTTTAAAGATAAGAGTGAATTAGTGCCAGGCCAACTCCTTTTTAAACATATTTCTTCTTAACCCTTCCCATCCCTCTCTCCTGCACACACTCACTGATTTCTCATGCCACAGGAGCTGCTCTGCTGAGCTCTCCAGGCGAGCACCAAAACTGCCTTCTCATGGTTTTGTATGGAAAAAAAAAGGTTTCCTGGTCGCCTGCCAAGACATTTCTCTGCCTTAGGGTGCCCCTCCTACCTTTCTGCTCCGGTGGCGCCCTGGGAAGCAGAGATGGTATTTGTTCACCAGCTTGTAGGGAGAGTGGGAAGAAGCTTGAGCTGGTGTTGGTTATTACTCCATCTCATACTGGGCCATTGCCAGGTGCCTGGTGATGTGCAGTAGGTGTAGGGTGGCTCATACTGGCAGGAAAACTGGATGACACAGTGAAAATCTATGCAGATGAGGAGAAAGGTAACCCACAGGCTCTGCAGGTCTGGGACATGGCCCCATGGCCCTCCTGGGCTGCTGGGGAGGGTGGATCTGCCTAAATGCAGCCTCCCTATCACTGGGTTGCATCTTTGGCTGCAGATTCCCAGTGAAAACCACTTTGAGTGCTGAAACTGCAGAGCTGCATGGTCCAGCGTGGGGTGGTGCTCAGTGTCTCCGCTCACATGGTATGTGGAGAGAGATGTTCAGTCCTGGTGGGATCTCTGGAAACTTCAGCTTCTGAAAGCCCCTGAGGGGGAAAAAAATTTCTGAAAGCCCCTGAGGGGGCTCTACTGCAGGGCTTTGTAGAGAAATAGCCAGAAATTGAAGTGTCCAGAATACGAAGCACCGCGAAAGTATTCCAACCCTCTGAACAAAATCTTAAGAGACCAACCTGGTAGAGCTGGGAGCTTCTGCAGTCCTTGGCTGCGGGTGTGGTTCCTCCCAGCTGACCAGTCCTCTGTTCTTCCCACAGTTATAAGCTGTTCTCCAGCTGTGTCCCATCCTTTGGCTTCCGCCACCTCCTGTCCCTGACAGATAAAGTCGACCGTTTCAACGAAGAAGTCCGGAAACAGAAAGTTTCCCGCAACCGAGATGCTCCAGAGGGTGGCTTCGATGCCATTTTGCAGGCTGCTGTGTGCAAGGTGAGCTGCTCTGATTTCTGGAGGTTTCTTCTGCTCTGCTCTTGAGCCAAGGCAAAGCTTCTGTTTGCCATTTCTTGGAAGTAACCACTCAATTTTTCTTGGAGAAACTGAAAAATGCTTTTAAAAGTAGAGGCTTTTGGTTTTATGTGCTTCCGTAGATAAAAAGGAAAAAAGGTTAATTCTTTTTCTAGTTTAAAGGGATAAAAATGGATCTTTTGCAAATGCAAATTTAGGGCTGAAATCTCATTACACAGTTAGACCTTTGGTGCTGAGCACCTGGGACAGAATCCTTCCAGAGTCACATACACTGTGGTGCAGTACTGCACATCAGCTCAGTGTGATTTTCAAGGGTGTGTCAAACACGTCCTGCAGCAGTAGACCCATGTTGAGGGTTGGAGGTGGTTGCTACTGCTCATACTTTCCCTCTTTGTGTGTGGGGGGATGATCTCACCTCTGGGTGCTGATAGCTTTCTCTCCCTCTTTGTCAGCAGAACTGGAGCAGAGTTCATTAGCTTAGTGCCATGTTACCCGTGTCTTTAGGGTTTTTGGAGATGCTTGCTTGGAGATCTTTCTGGAACAAGTAGTTAGGTTGCTCCATATCCCTTTGTCATGAATGAAAGTGTTTGCTCCACTCTCACATGAGGCCGAGCTTCCTGCTCATCAAGAATGGTTCTATTTTTTTTTTTCCCTATTGGTGCAATTTTCTTTGTGTTTGCTTCAGCCTTGCTTAGTCCTTTTGGTTGGGCATGTTTTCTTCTGAA
The DNA here is from genome assembly GCF_015832195.1 of Motacilla alba alba. Lineage (NCBI taxonomy): Eukaryota > Metazoa > Chordata > Aves > Passeriformes > Motacillidae > Motacilla > Motacilla alba. Next base: position 9,672,450 of record NC_052022.1, read on the forward strand.
ACAGAAGGGTTTGAATTATGGGAGCTGGGAGATAGGCATGGTCTGTGGGAGCTATGGATTGCAGGCATGTGGGAAGCCAGATCTTTCCTTGCCTGGGTTGGCTTTGCTGTGCTTCATGGTCTTGGCAGGACTGAACCTGCCCCACTGGGGCATCTTCCCACAGATATTGTTGTTGGCACAGCTACAGGCTGCTCCCAATAACTGTCTGGATATAAAGTGCTTCTCAGTTTTGGAGAGGTGGCTCCCATGGTTAGAGCAGGGATGGCTGAGGATGGTGACTCAGTTGTGCCATTCACCATGCGGGTTTTTGCTCTCCCTTCCACGATGTTACTGCAAAAACAGGCAAATGTTTCCCTATGGTGCAGCAGCACTTCAGTGTGTATCACAAGGGCTCATTTCTGAAGTGTTGGTGGAAGGCAGGAGACCTGCAGGATATTTCCTCTGAATTTGAGGCAGTCTTAGATTGTTGTTAAGGATCAAAATCTTTAACTGTCCTTCTTGAATGCACAGCCTGGTCCCTTCTAAATTTAGAAGATTAATTTAGATGCTGGTACCATCTAAATTCAGGAATGAGCACCCTCAAGGAAGGGTGAGCAGAGGTGAGCATGTGCACATGCATGACTGTTGGTATGATGTGGCAGGTCATGACAGCGAATTTCTGCAGCCACAGCAGTTAATTAATTACTGGAGCTTGGGTGTGGGAAAGGAAGTCCATGGGCCTGGTGTGCAAGGCAGGAGAACTGGCTGTGCCATGACTCATGCTGCATTGGCAGTGCCTTGCTCTGGGCAGAGCAGCTGCCTCTCATCACAGCCATGAGCAGCAAAGATTCTGTCTGTCCAGAGTTAAAAAAGGCAAAATTTCAAGGCAGCTGATTGACATTAGGATGTTTGGTCCCATAGTCAAAATGGGAACTTATTGCTTAATTTCCCTTGTGGTCCCCAAGCGAAGACCCAGACTGGTTAGTGGCTGTGGGTTGTGGTGGGGCTCAACACACTGAGATGGGTGAGGGTTGAAGACATCTGGCGTGGCAGTGAAGTGCAGCTGGCTGACAAGGATGTTCTTGGTGTGGAGTTTTTCATCCTGCAGTGACTAATGGAGTATCATGGGGATGAAAATCCCAGAAGCAGACAGTAATTTCTGTTAACTCAGGACCTATTCCCCCTCCCCTGCAAGGAGGGCAGCATATGGGTACCTTGGTGACTTCTGAGGTGGGTTTCCTCCTCACTGCTGTGCACCCCATTGCATCTCACTGGCATGCTCCAGCTTTTGCCAGGGTAGTTACCACCTTAGAAAGTCCCCTGCCTTGGGGACAGGCAGCGTGTTGCCCATGAAGCACTTTGTGCTCAGCATCAAGGGTCACGGCACAGCAGAGCCTCACGGTCTCCAAGCCATGGTGTCTAACAAGGCCTTCTCCTCCCCTTCTGAGGTGTCAGAAACAATACCTCCAGTGTTGACTAGATGTTTTTACACTGGAATGCATAGCAAGCATTTCTTCTGCATGAGCTGCCTAAGGGATCTGTAGCACTCAAGTAATGTTTTGGCCTGGTCTTCAACCCAAGGAATGGGGAAAGTTTGTACAGCTAATAGAGACTAAGGAGCAGGCCCGGGGTTTGGCTCCTTTCTGAGAGATGAAGATATGGTAAATGTTATTCTCAAGGCAATGAAAGAGCCAGAGACAATAAGCCTTTATTCTGATGCTAAAATAGTATGCCAGGAATATTAATCAGCCTTCCATAATTACATTTTCCATTTACAGTATTTTGGTTTTTTGCCATTCTCTAAGTGCAAGCCTCATATGGCTTGGTGGTATGTGTAAGTTTCAGATCTTGTATGCTAAGATGCAGTGAGGAGATAATGCTAGATTGGAAAATAAAGCATCTTTTGGAATGGTTTTGATTGATGCTTGCTAGACACTGGTAGTTGGAGATAGCCAAGGCATCTGGGAGGCACTGAATTGCCTTTCAGAGCAATACCAAGTGAAGAAGGTTTTGGCTTTTGATCCCTAAGGCATACTTGCCTTGCACCTGTATCTGTTTCTTGCTTCCAAGAAGGTCTGCACCTGAAAAACTAGTGAGGTTTTAGAGAAACTGATGAATCCAGAGGGGTCTCCTGGCAACTGAGTCTTGGTAATTGAATGGCTTTTATTCAGTGCCCAAAGTATAAATGTAGGTATTTTTTCAGGCATGGAAATACAGGCTTTGCTGCTTTTTCAGTAGTATTTGGAGAGCTGTGCTGAGGCAGCTGCGGCAGTTTTGCCAGTCACTATTGGCTGTATGGAGTGAGAAGCTGTTTTTTTGGGGTACAGAAGGCAACTGCAGCTGGTTGTAGGAGTAGGAGCAGGACCCATAGCACCCCAAGCCCTGTGGAAGCGTGTTACTCTGCTTTGGGTCCAGTCCCATCCCTGCTTTAAAAGTCCTTCTTATCCCATAAGGATCAAAAACCAGATGAGAGGGTAGGCATCAGTGCAGGGCTTTTTGTTCAGCAATCCCAGTCCAATAAAAATAAATGAAATTTTCCTTGGTTGTTTGCTTTAAGCGGATTGGAGTTCTGCTCTGGGTTTCTCAGTGGAAACTGCATGCTGAAGAGCTGTATTTTCCAGTGCCTTGAGGCCGCTGGCAGAGGCAGTGTGAGATGCTCCTTGGCATGCCAGCCTCCTTGGGGGGCTTTTTTCATAGGTCTACAGCTTTTTTTGGTGTGGGACCAGCACTGGCTCAGCCAGCCCATCCAAGGCACCTTGGTCTGATGCTCTGAGGCATCACATACTTTCAGTGCCTGGATACTGGCACTGAGACTGTGGGTGCTCATTGCTTTTTGGGAGTGAGTTCCTGAACTGAGCAGCCACAGCAGCTTTGATATTGTTTATATGGGAAATTGTGTCGGAGTCATGGAGAGTTTGTCTGCAAAGGAATTCTTAACCCATGATTTAAAGGTGGGCTTAGCAGGCAGGTGACCAGCACCAGCTCTCCTGAAGTGACTTTGTAACTGCTGCTTGAACACAGCTCCTTTTCTTCGTGTGCAGCACATTTCTAAGGAAATGAAACTCAGATTAATCCTTCTATTCTCTTTGGGAGTTTCTTGGCCTTAATAATTTAAAAAGAAATCAGCTTTGGATACTCAAGGAAAGTGAATTGGATGGGCTTCTGTCTGGTGGCTGAATAGGCTGAAAACTGCCTCTTGCATTATTAGAGCTGTAATCACTTTTGGGTTGAGTTCTTAAGACGTTACATTTTGGCATGAGGTTTCAGCCTTTTGTCCGGTGGGGTAACTTCATAGGAATGAATCCTGCTTCCCAGAGCAAAAAGTATTCATTGCTTCCTGAGCTGGACTGTAACGTGCTGGTGCATGGTGAAGGGTGTGTGTTGCCAAAAATTTCTTCCTATGGCCTTATATGCATCGTGGGGGTCTTTAAAATGTCAATAAAGAAAATAAACCTTCTGTAATTGGGAGGAAAAAGGAATCTACTCTGGAATAATGTCCCTGAAGCAAAAGTTATATTTATTGGAAAGATCAGCAGGCTTTGGACTATGACTCACATTTGGAGGCGAAAATTGCACTGGCACATGTGATTCTACGCCCTTCTGCCTGCTCTGCCCTCCTGCCCTGCCCACGCCACTGCTTTCCAAAAGAAGGGCCAGCACCTTCCTGTAAACAGGGCAGAGTCTGGGTTTTGCTAAATAAGCTGAGCAGTAACTCTGGAGGAGTTGGGTATCTCCATCTGCACCGTGTTCCCATCAGTGACCCAGCTTTTCCCTTGTGCTTTCCCAAAGGAATTGTGTGGTGGTACTCTGAGCCAGGGTCTGGAGGGAGGGGGATGCTGGAAGTGTGTGGGCAGGAAAGGTGTGGGGCCGTGTCTTTGCTGGCAGATAGTCAGTGTGGCAGCCCAAGGGGAAGCTCTGGACAATGAGACTTTCTGCCTCCAGTCTGTGCCGTGGCAGGATCTCCCTGCTGTGGTCAGCAAGACCCTGTGCCGTGGCAGGATCTCCCTGCTGTGGTCAGCAGCAAGACCCCTGCTCACCCAGCTTGGCAGTGACCTGGCAGCAGGAGCAGCCACTGAGGGGGTTTGCTGCAGCATGGTGGTTTGCAAAAATTTCCTTTGGGCACCTCTGTTTCCTTCCACTTCCATTGCAACAAAGTGCTTCAGTGTGCTATGATAGGCACAGATCTGCTTCCTGGGCTGATGAAAACTTGGAAACTTGGGGAAGCTCCATGGGAGGGAAATGGTTGTCATCTAGATCTTATCCCTTTACTTGAAAAAAAATTGTCCTTGCATCTCTCTTCAGGCAAAGACAGTGATAGTGTCTGGTGCTTGCACAGAGGGACCAAGGAGGGGTCAGAGGATGCTTTATATGCTTTGCTTGACACCTCAGTGCTTTCGTAGGGACCACTACAGCATGTCTTGACATTACCATGCTTTTAAATAGGCATGAGCTTCTCAGAGCAGCACTGTGCAGAGTGGTTGTGTGGGATTAGTGCCAGCACCGATGCCAAAGGCCCTTGCTCTGCTCTGGCTGTGTGTGTACCCCTGCTCTCCTGGGCTGTGGTGCAGGGGGATGGAGCTGCCTGGGGCATGTGTAGAGTTGTACAATGAAATAGCAGAGGCACCGTGGCTTCCAGGAGATGTGTGCAGAAGGGGATCGGGACAGAGTGCCGGGGCATGAGTGTGGTTGCACCAAATCCAGTCCCCTCAGGCAGGGACCTCACTTTGTCCATCACAGCTCAGAAACAGCCTTTATGAGCGGGCAGCAATGAAAATGCTGAGCAGGGATATTGCAGCTCTTGCTGTTGCATTGGCCGCTCCAGAGAGCTGAGGAAACAAGGTCAGATTAAATGTGTGTGGAGAAAATTGGCAGGTCTCCTTTGGCTATAAAAGCAGCTGAAATTCTTACTCTTGGATCTGGGCAGAGAAGGTCTGGTGGACAGTCCACATACCTCCTCATGCCTTTTAAATTAAGTGTGTTGGAAGGAGATGCTGGGAAATGCTGGATGGGCTCTTGACATTTTGTTTTCCTACCATGAATGGGTGATCAGGAACATGGTACTCTCCTAATTAATGCTAATGGGTCTGCTGCTGGCCAGGCACGTGGCTGGGACCATGTGCAGGGTGAGGGGTGAAGCGTGGGCTTGGCAGGGGCAGGCTGCTGTCTCACAGGGTTTGCTTTCCCCCAGGAGAAGATTGGCTGGCGTAAGGAGGCATCTCACCTGCTGGTCTTCACCACGGATGACGTGCCCCACATAGCCCTGGATGGGAAGCTGGGGGGGCTGGTGCAGCCCCACGATGGCCAGTGCCACCTGAATGAAGCCAACGAGTACAGCGCGTCCAGCCAGCTGGTGAGTGGGGCACGTGGCCCAGCCCCTAGAGGCCTCGAGGGCCGGTGGACCTCTCTGGAGACCAGCCAAGCCCTACTCCAGCAGCTTTTGGCAAATGCAGTGCCTGATCTTCTGCAATTTGCAAATAAATTTTGCCCTTCCTTTGGGCATTCCCCCACAGTGAATGCTTCCATGATGGTCAAAAATGAGTTGGTGACTTAGTGAGTTCCTTCAAAGCTCATTGCAAGGGATGGAAAAATAACTTGGTGTCCTGAAGAGCATTACATTTTTCTTGCAAAGTGTAGAGTAAACAGAATATGTCATCCCTTTTCTAAAACATGTCTGAGGAGAGTGGAGTCTGAGGACTGTCCAGAGGACTCCTCCTGAGCAGGGTGTATTTACCTTGATGTGACTACACTAGCAAGTACAACAGAATGCTCCTTTTATTCATAGCCTTTGAGCACCACACTAACATAAGTCAGTAATAAACAGGCCAACTAGCCCTTTTTAAAAATTGGACTCAGTGGAGGAAACTTCTGGGATGAATGAGCACTTGCCTGCCACTTCATTATCCCATCCTTCTGCAGAATGGTGCTTTATTCAGCAGATCATATGCACTAATTATGATTTTTGTTCCTGAATGTCACCCTGTGAGGGGAGGGGAATCTGGGTGGCTGTGTTAAGGTCAGAAGCTGGGCTCTACAGTGGAACCCCCTGTGCAGTCCTACCAAGTGGATGTATGTGTAAGGGAGCACAGTCCCCAAATTGGCTCCCTTGTGTGGAGTAAATGCCAAGGAGACAGAATGGGGATGCTGCCTTGGCATTTCCATGTTTGAATCTCAGAGGCTCTCAATCAGCCCTCCAGTCTTCAAGTAAATGAAATGTTTTTTTCTAAGGACAGCACTTCAGAAACAGGCAGGAGTTTTGAACTCAAGCTGGTCTCTAGAAACTGAGCCCTGCTTTGTTATTTTCTTGCTAGAGCAGTGTCTCCCTGCCATCCTCCCTGCCTGGGAAATCTGCAGAATTAAAGAGCTTACTGTAATCTCTTTATGGTCCCAATATGCAGAAGGAACAGGCAATGGATGTTTCTGCTTTTGGAGAAAAATATTGATATTTCCACTTTCTGCAGTTCTAGATCTCCCTGCCTCACACCCCTTGAGGTAGCAGCCGTTTAGCACATGTGCATCTGCTGATGGCAAAATAGGAAGGGGAAAGAAATAACACAGTGTTTTGGTATTGCTGTGGCTAGTGGTGTTGTCAGTCATGCATTTCAGTGAGCAGTGCTGTAGAAATATTTAACAGATTTCTACTATTTCAGTTGGGTTTGTGCTGGTACATCAGGGACTTCATCCCACAACAAAACACGCCATGTGTCTGGAATGAATTTTGCTATTGGGAAGAGAAGAGCAATGAAATTAGTCTTTGTTTCTGTGTTACCCACCAGTCCTTCTGCCTGGTTTTTTCCCCCTAGGATTATCCTTCCCTGGCACTTCTTGGGGAGAAACTTGCTGAAAACAACATCCACCTGATTTTTGCTGTTACAAAAAGTCATTACATCCTCTACAAGGTAAGTGCTGCTGAGTTGCCTGGGCTGGGGAGAGTGAAAGGCCTCTTGAGGCCCTGGGGAGTGGAGGCAGCTGCAAACGTGTGTGTGCAGTGGCAAACGTAGTGCAGTGATAACTGTGCATGCACAGGCTGCCCGGTGCAGGCAGGCAAGGCTCAGCCCTGCTAGTCCTTTCAGCAGAAAGCCCTAAAGCTTCTTAGAGCAAACAGATATATGTGTGTTAGTGAGCATGTGAAGAGCTAAAATAGACTCCATGTTAATCTGGATGTTCGGACGGCTGCCAGCGTGCAGCGTGCCAGAGAGCAGAAACCTGCTCGGCCCATTCTGCAGTGACTTAATCCCATTACCTAATCCTGCACAGCGGTTCTGCCCAGCTGTGTTTTTCCATCACGGAGTCCAGGGCCCTGACGTGCCACACACAATTTAAGCTCTCCTGGCATTCCTGCTCTCCCCTTCAAAAGGAAAGTTGACCCAAGGCACAAAGACCAACCTGTGTCTAGAGCTGCCCTGCGGGGTGTTGCTGCTCTGTGGATGCAGGGGTGGTGTTTCAGGCGAGGTTGCTTTTGGAAACCTCTGCCAAGGCCCTCGAGGCTCAGGCAGGAACAACAAGCAGCCGTGTTGCTATGGTGGGGATGCTGCTGTTCGCCCATGGGGAGTGGGAGGACTAAGCTGCTTCTCCACCCCCTCTCCTGGGGATGCTCAGGGTTAGGACCTGAGCTGCCCCTCCCTCCCTGAAGTGCCAGCTTTCCCAAGTGCACGGTGCCTGGGTCTTGGCCCCCGCAGCAGCAGAGCCAGGTATGTTTGTTCCTGACCCATGGCCATGAGCTTTGTTTAATATTTGACATGCTTCATTAGCAATGCTTTACTTTTGAAAGTTCCACATTAACTGGAGCCAAAATATACCATGTGCACCACTGGGTGATGGGGCAGTGTGTGGTCTGTGTCCTTGGCATGAGGTCAATCCCTCCTCATCCTCTGCTTTCCTCTTTGAACCTCAATATTTTAATTTTTCTTTTTTTTTTTTTTTTTTTTTTTAAGAACTTTACCACTTTGATCCCTGGAACAACAGTGGAGATTTTGCACAAAGATTCCAAGAATATCATTGAGCTGATCGTCAAAGCCTACAACGTAAGTGCATTTTAACACCACAGCTGCTGAAGTGAGACGGGCTAGGAGCTTGGCCAGCTCGGTTCCCCCCAGTGAGCTCCACCCAGCTTGGCTGCCTCCCTCCCTTGTCCTCTCCACACTGCTGGAACTGGGGAGGGAAACAAGGTGTGTGAGGAGGACAAGAAGCATGGATTCCCAAGAGAGCCTGCGGGACAACAGAAATTTTACCTCACGTCTCTTGTGTGCAGAATTACCCACAAAACACAGCCCCCCTCTAAAACTGATCTCTCTCAGAGCACCCTACCAGTAGGTAAAATAGAATTTATTATCTTTATTATCTGATGTTCAGAGGCTTCTCAAGGATGGGACTAGGTCCAGGTAAGGTTTCATCCTTGCCTTGCTCTCCATGCAGCCCACACTGGTTTTCAACACCCTGTGAGTATCACCATGCTCCCAAAGGAGCCCTGCCTGTGTGGCACTGCCAGTGCAGCCTGCCCTGGCACATTGAGGAGGACAGCAAGGGACCTGGAGTTGTACTGCTGACCTGATGTTGTCCATCTCCATGGAGATCAGGGGAGCAGATCAATTAGAAGCAGCTAAATTGCATGTACATAGCATAGTGGATGCAAACATTTGTGTTGACTTCTCCCTGAATTCTTATGGGTCAGGTCTTCATGATCCTGCAAGGATATTGCTGGGTGTTGGGCACGGAGATGTGACCCCATAACAGGTGGAGTTGTTCATGCATGGAACCTGTGGGCACAGCTTTCAATGGCTGCAAGCTCTTCTTGGTACTATGTTCATTAGTGCAGGGAGTCAATAAGAACTTCTTTGGAGGAGTTTACACATCCAGAATCCATGAAGGGTTGTGGTGTGCTTTGCATGATCTGTAAAGTTCTTCCTTCTTGTCCCTCATCTCTCTGTAGTTAAAGCAGCTTTTGGTTATGCCCTTGGGAAGAGTGCTTTCCAAAGCTTCACCCTCTGAGGAAGGCAATGAACAGTTAATGCTGCTAATGAGGCCCAGGAGATACTGCTAATCAAAAGCCCAGTTGTTCCAGTTTGTCCCCTTGAGGTATGAGGGTCTTGTGGCTGAGATGCTTGGCTGGGGAGAAAGAAATTAATATTTATTCCATGTTGACTTTGCATGTGGCCTCAGTGCCATCAGGTGGAAACATCCCTTTGCCTTGTTTTTGCAGCTGTAAGATGCATCCATGCCCCCATTTCACCACCCCTCAAGGCATTCCAGATCAATACTGCTGGAGCTGATGAAAACCATTGGGAATCCTGTGGCTGCGCCACTGCTCTCTGTTTCTCTTTGCTTGTGAGCTTTCCAGCACAGCTGCCTGGAAACCTTGGGTGCTTGACCAAGGTGCCCCATGGAGTGAACCTTTTTTTTATTCTCTGTGCAAAGGAAAGTGTGAGCCTGGAGAAATCCTTCATCTTCAAACAGGGACTGTCTTCTGCGGGGTGGCAGTGGCTGATGTTCTGGGCCTGGGCTCAGTCCCTCCTCTTCAGTGTTTTCTCCATCTTTGGTCCTCTCTCATTTGCTTCCTCTCACTGATGCACACATCAGACTTGCTCAGGGCTTATGTTACCCTCAAGACAGCTTTTCCTCATCTCTTCATCTTCCATCTCCCTTTTCATCTGCCCAGCATGCTGTCCCCTCTCCCTCATCCCACCAGGTGTGAAGCAAAAGAGAACAGGGACTGCTTTCTCCCTGCCCTTCCCCCAAGTCTCAAGTTACCCGGGAGATGGAAAAGCTCATGGGAAGCTGTGCCCAGACACAGGGCTGGGTTTGGACTGATGAGAGCAAGTGGGATGCTGGTTTAAGAAGCACTTTCCTAAACCAAATCCAGGCAGGTCCTGGGAGTGTTTCTTGTTGCAACCACCAATTGCCCTCCCTGGTGGCTGTGATGTTGTCAGAAGACACTGGTGTGTAACAGTGCCAAGGGGCTGATAATAATGGCACTGCATTTAGGGTAGCAGCAGGACTATACAGGGCTAATAAGAGGATTTGGCATCTGTGTAGGAACAGAGGATGAGCCTATGCAAGGCCATACTGAGGCCTGGCCTGGTGTCCTGTTTTCTGCCATGTGAGTGATGGGATGCTCTGGGGAAGAAGACGGGACCATATCAGTGTAGCAGCTAATTTCTACAGGGTGATTTGGGCAGAGCAGCATCCATAGATTAATTGGCAATTGGTACATGGAGTGTTGAGCCCACAGGCAATGGATGCTCCCTGTGGTCCCATTTGCTACCCCATGAACAGCTTCTCTGTTACAGGAGAGAGATGGGAATGATTCCTTTCTTTCCTCAAGGACTGTTTAGATTCACCGGGCCAAAACTCATTTATTTCCCGTCCATTTCTAGAAGCATTGGCTCTTTGCTGGTGTGTGAACCCTGCTTTTGTCATCACATGTACTGGCAAGAGGTCTGAATTAGCACTTTTCCTTAATCTGGTCTCTCTGGTAAGGGCTGGGGACAAGGGGAAGAGGGATGGAGCTGGAAGCTGGCTTTGGATAATAAGCATATTTGTACAAAAAGCCCCATTTTGAAAAACTTTGTCGTTTTTGGACACCACTGGTATGAAAATCAGTTCCAGCCATTGGAAGAATTAAACAAAACAATGTCATTCCGAATTAATATTTATAAACTTCATTTTGTTGTGAGTTAAAAAGTCTGTGTATGCAGCAGGGCAGAGAGTTGAGAAGCAGAAGAAAGGGGTAGAAGCACACCAAAACCTCACAGATGGAAAATGCTCTTCATTTTGAAAAGTTTTTTCAAAGAAAGAGATTTTTCATTACTTTTTTCCCATGGTGCTGTTTCCAGCTGACACTTAGGGGCTTTTTGTTCAGCTTTTTCTTCTAAGAGGGAGAATACATTTTTCTGACCAGTTGGGTGAAATGAAGAAAGCAGGACAGAGTTAGTGCAGTTTCATGTCTTCTCTGTGCTGCACAACAGACATTGTAGGACAGCTGCCAGTGGAGAATCAGGCTTTGCACTTTGCTCAGGAGCTGGTTTATGGGGAGGAGAAGGTGCAGATGTGCACAGAAAGCTCTGACCTTCAATTCAGAGATATTCTATTTGTCGCCGACAAGGTTTTCTTCTTTGTCTTGTGCACTCGTATGTTTCCTGTGCTGGCTGCAGTGTCCATTACACCCTGCAGGGGTGGTAGGCAGCTCCCTGTGAATTTAATTGCGATCATCAGAAGTCTTCTGGACTGGTTGAGCCAACTCAACTGTCAATGTGTGTGCAGGGGTGATTTTTTTTCATATAGGTGCAGAGATGTCCTACCCACCCTCTGGAAACACCAGGAGAAGAGACTAAAGCAGAAGAAGCCCTTCTGTCTTTGGGAGCTTGATGGTTTGCTTTCCCTTTGTGTTTCCAGAGTATTCGATCCAAGGTGGAGCTCACAGTCTGGGACAGCCCTGAGGACATTGGCTTGACCTTCACGGCCACGTGCCAGGATGGGTTGTCCTATCCTGGGCTCAGGAAGTGTGGGGACCTCAAAATTGGAGATACGGTGAGTCTGCCTTTTAATCTGTTCCCTGGAGAGGCTCTTTCACCTGCTTCCCTCCTTTCATGAGTGGTCCTGGGCAATAAAACACAGTTTTGCTCATTTTCCTCTGCTTTCCTCATGATGATATAGAAGCCCACAGAGAGTGGCCCTGCTAGAAGTAGTTCTAGGTGGTGGAGGTCAGTCCAAGGTGAGTGTGAGGAAAGAGGGAATACAGGCATCCTGTCTACAGTACTGAGCTAAAGGTCCTGATCAGGCAGCAGGATGCAATAGTCAAACATGGGCCTTTTTCCCTTAATCATAGATATTCACATCACGCTCTCACCTGTGAAATTCCATGGGCAGCAACCCTCCTCTCCTGTGTTCAGTTCCTAGGTTATTGGATGGCAGCACAGCTTGAAATAAATATTAACATGGCATAATCCATCCTGTGCTTTTTAAAAGGCAGTGAAGCTAAAGTTTGCTTGTTTAAATTGAGTGTTGATGCAGATAAATAAGTTGCTGGGCTGCAGAGCTGGGGCAGGAGGGCTCAGGTTGGTGGGGAATCTCCTGCCTTTCTTCAGACTTTTGCTGTCTGAGGCCATGGGTGTGGATTCATTAGCAGCCTGATTGCCTTATTTGAGAAGAGTGACTCTGCAAACATACCAGAGCTCTCAGTGCTGTGGCATACAAAAATAGTCTGAAAGAGTCAACAGTAGCTGGAGTTTCACCCCACCAAATAAGGATCATGTGAGGTGTTAAACAGGGAGGTGGCCTTGCTTTTTAAACTGAATTTACTGGGTCTTGGATAGGTAGGTAAAGCAATCCCTGTAGCTCCTTGTTCCTACAGCAAAACGTGAATCCCCAAGGAAGCAGAGTCAATCTGGTGGTTGATCCTGGGCTCCCAGCTTCAGCAGGAGCAGGGGGCTGGCTCCAGCTGCTGGAGCCATAAAGGGTCTGGCTGTGAGTGCAGTAGGGAGCTGGCACTGGCACTGCTCCATTTTAGGGGCACTCTGAGTGTCAAGGTGCCTGCACAGGCAGACGTGCCACAGGATTGTGGGGTCATGTACCTCCGCCCCCTCTTTTCAGCTGCTTTCTGCCCCAATGGCTTCCAGGAGATTTGACTCCTGCTAAGGAAGTTTCCCCAAAGAGGATCATGCTGGCACTGGACCCTAATCTGCCAGGGCTTAGCCCTGGGGCTGTGGGTGTCAGCAGGTGAAAGGGAGCAGGATTACCCTGATCCCCTTAGCTTGCTTTCTGATCTCCTCCTCTGTAATTTGAGCTTCTATCCTAATTGCTTCAGGCCTTGGGAATGGGAGGGGGTCAAGGGAGGTTTCCTGGGGGTGCAGCTCTCCTGCCAGGGGAGGCTGCTGTGTCTTCATCTGCACATCACCCCTTGACCTGTGGGACAGTGAAATCAGTGAGAGCTTGAGGTGACCCCCAAATGTCCCCAGAGAGAAAGCATTCCTTCCTGAGGCCTAGGAAAGGGTCTCATTTCCTTGGAATAAGGTTAATCCTCCTTGCTAACTGGCAGCTCTGGGCAGCACTGACCAGCCCTAACAAAGAGCAGGATTAAATCAGGGGCTAAGCAAGCAACCAAAGTATGGTCTTGGTTTTCTCAAGGAGAAAATCCTTGACACTGGATTGTAGCAACATAAAACGAGTAGGGATGTGATGTATAACCATTTAATGATGTGCAGAACCCGTCTGAAGCCAGGCTTGATGGAAGCATCCATTCAAAATGGCCTGTGAATAGCATGCCAAAAGCTTGGGACTCTGGGGCTCACACACATTTCCACATGCCAATCAGGAGTCCGATAAAACCTTCTAAATCCATGATCTTATAGGCACCTTGGGTTCTTTGCTGTGCTGGTTAGATCTTGTTTTGAGATCATTGCTATCATGCTATTTTTAATAGCATGAAAACTGGGTTATTTGCTAGAGTTTTGCCCTGTTTGTTTCATGGGAAGAGGCAGGTTCCCTCCCACTTCAGAGAAACCAGTGGTGCTTGATGGGGAAAATTGCTGTGAACGGCTGACAACAGAGAGTTTTAAAAGGCTTTGGATGCGCAGCCCCTCATGGGACTGGCAGATGTTGGTGCATTGAGCTGCAGGTGCCCTTGCTGGAGGTGCAATTGTTTGGGGTTTTTTTGGCTCGCCTGGCAGTGAATCTCTGATGCGCTGAGCTGGGCCCCGTTCTGTGGAATTGCTCCATGGATTTTCCCAGGCACATTTGCTCTTCCCTGCCGGGCAGCACCGCTGGCAGCTGCCTTGGTGCCGTGCCCGTCACCTTCCATCTCCCGCCAGGTTTCCTTCGAGGTGGCTGTGGAGGCGCGGAGCTGCCCTGCCGAGGACACGTCCCACAGCTTCACCATCAAGCCGGCCGGCTTCCGGGACACGCTGGAGGTGGCCGTGACCTACAGCTGCCAGTGCGGCTGCACAGGCCGCGCCGCGCCGGCCAGCGGCAAATGCAGCGGCAACGGCACCTACGCCTGCGGCCTGTGCGACTGCCAGCCCGGCTACCTGGGGGCCCGCTGCGAGTGCGAGGAGGGGGCCAGCGGCGAGCTGCACCACGCGCTGTGCCGCGAGGCCGAGGGCAAGCCCCTGTGCAGCGGCAGGGGCGAGTGCAGCTGCAACCAGTGCCAGTGCTACGAGAGCGAGTTCGGCAACATCTACGGGCCCTTCTGCGAGTGCGACGACTTCTCCTGCGCCAGATACAAGGGAGTCCTCTGCTCAGGTAGGAGCCTTCCCTCCCCTGTGCCCTCCGTGTCGTGGCGGTGGGAAAGCTGCCCCAAAATGGGGCTGGAGCGTGCAAGGAATCTGTCCTGTTTCTGGAGGAGTTTCTGTGCTCCCTTTCTTTTCCTTATGGGAATGAGGAGGGAGAGGTTTAGAGGCATCCACAGTTAAGAGCAAAAATTGCATTTCCTCATCAGAACTGGGTTTCCAGCATTGGAGTCAAAGGCTGTCTCCCTGCAGGCTTGTCTGCTGCCTATGTCCCAGAGAGACGAGCAGAGGTGTTGTTATTTTGATGTAACTATGCACATCTCTTGCACACTGATTATTTCCCCAGGAAAGAGTAAACCAGTGCTGGCTTGAATCCCCTGAGGCTTTTTTGGTGTTGTCATAGGTTGGATTTTTCCTTTGTGTGCCATCCTTCCCTGCCTAGGCAGAAACAATCTTCTTTTAAAGACGAAGTATTTGGTGTAATCCCCTGGTGCGTCACAGGTGAAAGGAAAGATTGTGTTTCAGGCTGTTACTTATTAGAGAAAAGCTGTATTAAAGATTCCTAAAGCTGTTTTATGTATGGATTTTTCTCCCACTGGGAAAACAAGTCATTCACTGGGAAAGCTGTAGCCAGTCAGCTTTGCTTGAACAAAGGTAGACGAGTTATTTAGCTGTGTTTGCTAAAATGGTTTTAAAACCTCATCAGTCCAAGGTCAAATAATTTACCTTGAACATAATTGCCTGGATTAGCCCTCAGACATAATTCCCTCAGTTGGATCAGAGCAAAGAGTTGTTCTTTAAGATTTGCCTGCTTTCAAGCCAGTAAAATATTTCCGTAGCTGAAAACCTTGGACAAAAATTCCAAACAAGTGTAAGCTTGGAAAAAATAGTTACTTTTTATGTTTTCTCCAGGGAAGTGGTGTGCTTTCCACTGCTGTTTATCTTGCCCTTCATATTTCAGAGTGGGTCAGTAAGCTTTGGTTGCAAGTTTCTGGCTGTTCAAAGCGATTGTGTTGTTAGGTGGATAGAGGATGTTTGTGTTAATTTTCCTGTAGCCTGGCTAGTGATTTTGTCGCTGCTGAAGATGAGGCAAGCAATACTCTGGGTTTGGAATTGCCCTGGAGATCCCTGCTGGAATCCAGTGGGAAAGGCCAGTTCCACCCTGACAGTGAATGCCCAGACTGGGGGGGTCTGTGGGGCTCTCCCTGCTGATGCATGAGAGGAAAGATGGGTGAGCAAGCACAAAACAAGTGTTTGAAGGTAGACAGGGATAAAAATTAAACTCAACTGTGAAGTAATTAGGAGCGCTACTGCCTGGGAGTTCTCCAGAAGACCACATTACTTTGATAGCATTATCCCACCCAAAAGGAGCGTATTTAAAAGCAAGCAGGGCATCGATGCTATAAAAAGAGGTTGTAAGTTACTGGTGTAGCAATTGCTGCTAGAGAGGGACACACCTCTGCTCAAATTTCCTCTCCAGCAGGAGGTCTAGAGCTCTGCTGCTCCACAGGAAAGCAAGTTATGTATCTTCTGTTGCACCTGCTTGCCTTTGTCCCTGTGGAGGATATCTGGTGCTGGGAAGCACAGCATAGCTAGTTTGGGATTTGCTGAAGTTTTTAAAAGTAATTTAAAAGTTCTTTTTATAGCTATGAAAGAAAACAAAGGGTAGGCTGAGGCCAAGCAAGCTGTTTGCTTGAGGGATAGGATGGAGTCTGGCATGGGTGCATGAGTTGTGACGCTAAATCTGAATTGTAGCAAGCACTGTGCCAGTGACATAACATTTGAGGTGGCTTTTTCAGGTCAAGAGGCTTGGGATTTCCCAGCCCACCGCAAGCTTGCATGGCAGGGCTATGCCCAAGGCTGCCCCTAACAAACAGCCCTCTGCTACACAAACATTGCTGGGGGCTTCCAGCAGACCACGCTCTCTCTCACCTACAAATGGGGCCTTCTAAGAAAAGACCAGGTGTTTAGCTCAGCACTGAACATCTGTCCACCAGCACAAGTAGACTTGGAAGCCAGAAGAGTTTGGGTGATGCCTTGGGAGCAGGTTGATTCCCAGGGCAGTTGCTGTGATGGCTGGATGCTGTTTTTGTTCCTGTTGGGGGTGAAATGACACCCTGCCCTGACTCTGTCTTTTCCTGGGCACAGTGTCTGTCCCTGAAAGGCTCTGTCATCCCTGTGCCCATCACTCTCTGGGGGGAGTGCAGCAGAGACCAACAGGTTTTAGCTAAAGCACAAACCAAAAAGGCAGAGTGTAGGGAGCTGTGATTTTGCTGCAGATTCTTGTCTCTGTCCTTGCTTGTCCTTGTCTTGGCTTGGACCCATGAGGGAAACTCATCACTGCTGTCAAGGGTTTTATTTATACTCTTTGAATCCTCTGGTTGCATAGAAGGCAGTGGCTGCCTCTCAGTGCATTTCTGATGACTGACTGTGCTTTGAACAGTGGAACCCAGCCTCAGGTTTAGCACACAGGCTGTGGTATCCCCCATCAAATGCATTTACACCTGCCCCAGCTGTTGAGTAAGGTGATACCATGGACCTGGAGTGCCCATCCCAGACAGAGCCCATGAGAAAACAGCCAGTCCAACCTGAGCTGAGCTTTTGGGGAGCACCAGGAGGAGAGCACAGATTTCTGAGCTGAGAAGTAAAAATCCAATCTGGCAAACTGCTTTGCACCTACATGCCTGTGGCACGAGCCCATCAGCAATCTGTGCAGGCATTTCTTCCTTTTATGATTTGTAGTAAAGCTGTCCCCATTGAGTCACTGCCATGGCACAGGGATGTGTGGCATTCTATACTCAGGCATCCTGTTTTCCCAGCAGAAGCCAAGTGGAGTGGAAATACTCTGAAATGAACTTGTTTCTTGTCTCTTGGCATTTGGTCCTTTGGCTAGGGAAAAAAAAGATCCTGGGTCCATATATAAATACTGGAGCCTCATTTTTGTCAGCATTTGAGAGGAGAGATGCCTGCAGACAGTGCTGCCTCTGGCTTCAGTCCTTTTGTAGTCCCCCTCATGAAGTGAAGAAGCAGATTTTGGGTGAGAAAGAATCTAAAAAACCAGCAAGATTTAATTCCTGTCAGTGGGAGGTTTAACATGCTTCCTGCATCTGTGAGGGAAGTGGGAAAAGGGAGTAATTTATAATGTGGAGTAAATGTTAGTTCAAGTTGCATCCAACTCAGAATCAATGTCACTTAGTCACTAATAAGTGGCATTTGTTCTGCTTCTCCCCAAGTCCAGGTAACAGCTCCAGAGCAGCTGTTTCAAACCATTAATCCAGCTTCTGGAGGGGCCATAGGGGATGGGTTACACAAGTGTTCTGTTCTTACAAAAGAAATGCAGCTGGGTTATCTGCAGCACTGTGCTCTGACAAAGTAGGCAGAGGCTTCCCAAACCCTCAAATGCTTTACTCACAGTTCTTCTTTGGGTGGAGAGGTTGCCTTTTTGCATTGAGATCTTCAACACATCACTCTGTCCCCTCTACTCTGATGTGTGGGTGGCTGTGGGAGCGGGGCAGAAAGCCCTCCTGCCTGCAGCTGGGCTGGGGAAGGGGCAGCTGGCTGCACAGCCCACAGGCTTTCGAACTCCTTGGCTGCCTGCCAGGCACTTTGACAAAGGAGGAAACATCTCTGCCCTAATTGCATTCCTGAAGGTCCCATAAAACAAGGTGGCAGGAGGGAGGAGAGGCCCCAGTAAGGGCATCACACATTTGCCTCTAATGAAGAAAGACTGGCTTGTTGGAGGCCAAGCTTCATTAGTTTCAGTTGCTCCAGACCTATTTTTTCTTGGATGGGGGGACACAGAATAATATAGCATCATACGAGTCTCTAAAGAAACTTCCCTTTACCCACCACCACTGTTCCCCAGCTCCCTGTGTGAGTGTCATTTCTGTGCTCTTCAGCTCAGGACTCTGGTTGTGCACAGGCACATCACTAATTACAGAAGAGCACTTGTCATGCTGCAGCCCTTCCTCCCCCTAAACCACAAAAGATCTCATCCCAAAAATCCATACTGCCTGAGCAACACGGCAGCTACTGATGGTGGTCCAGCTTTGGGGGAATCAACTTTCTCTTCATTTTTTTTAGAATTGGGCAATAAATCAGATTTAGAAACAGTTTTGCATCTGTAAATGAAGCTAGTCTCTCTAGCTTGTGAGCAGCTGTGAGATCTGAACTGGTTAAGGTGACTAAAGGTTGTGGCCGGCTGAAGCGCAGCACAGCGGGGATGCCTTGGAGCACAGGAGCTGGTCTGGCCTCCCTTACCAGCACAGGGCTTCCAGTGACACAGAAAACTCAGATCAGCAATAGAGCATCGGGTGTCACATCTGCAAGTACGTGCAAGTGTCAGAATCACTTCTGAGATGGGATGTGGGAAGGGAGAGCTCATTGAAAACTTGGGGTTTATTTTGCAGAGAATAGCCAAGCTGACGCACGATGCGACTCCAGCTGCCCTGCTGAAACCACTACAAAAACTGCTGAGCTTGTTCAAGTCTTCAGTATTTACTTCTGAGTGCTTCCTCTCTTGGTTTTAGTAAATAGGGAAGCTCAGGGGGTTTTAGCCTGTACTAAGGCCCAGGGAGATAAGGATGTTTTGTTTTGTTTTGTTTTAACACGCCTCAAATTAGAAACCTCACTCATGCTTTTGCAATTTGTTTTCACTGTACCCTGTCCATAACACATTTAACAGCCAGTGGGATGATGGCTCAGTGCCAGTGCCCTGGTTTCTGGTCCTGCATTAGGGCTCCATGCTTTGAGAGTAGCACTTGGGTTTGATTCCCCTGCTGGTATCTCCACCCTGGGGATTTGGATGGGATCTGTTACTGTACAAATCACTGTGCCCATGGACACATCATCTGGAAATAGACTTGCTTCCACATGTACTTTTGTAGTTACTATTCACCTAGCCAGTGGTGAATAAAGCTACCATCCTGGGTGGCAATAACAACTGCCTCTCGGATGGAGGATGCTGGTGTGCATCTGGAAGCTCAGATGTGAGAATAAAGATGATCCACATCTTTAAGACACACAACAGCATTTTATTTTTGATGTTAATTATTTTCATTCCTAATGCCTAAATTTTTGCCAGAAGCCGCTGTTAAGAAATAAATGGGACGTATTTGATTTGTTAACCTCTGAGGTGCGGGTGATGTTTGAGTGTGGTTTGGGGAGGAAGGAGAGCATCCTTTGTGCAAACTGCCTGTGGTTGTGCTGCAGGTGGGGTGGCTTTTGATGAACGTACCCCTGCCAGAAGGGAAGAGGGTGGCCTGTGGCAGAAAGAAGTGGGGGAACAGAGCCTAAACCACATCTGCAATGTTTCTTTTTAAGTCACATCAAGTCTTGTTATCTGTAGGTTTTTCTGAGCACTGCTTAGTAAAAGAGAACCTGAAGGGGAGAGACAAAAGGACCATATAGATATGGAAGTTAAAAATAATGCTTTGGCTGTTGCTAAGTGCTAGTGCAGCTGTGAGCCAGGCAGCTGCAGGGAGATGCAGCTCGGTCTCTGGGGCGGCTGCCCCGCAGGTCAATCCTTCTGTGCTTCCCATGTGGGAGGAGGATGGGGAGCACACATCTACCAGCATATTTGAGGCTTATTTTGGTGACAGAGGATGCAGTGTCTGCTCGGGTCACTGTGCTGTAACCTCACAGTACCAGTTGCTTTGTGAGTAGTCCCAGTCATTCGCAGCAGGTTGGGGGCTCAGGGGTCAGTGGCTGCAGGCGCTGTCGGGGTGCAGGGCATGGGAAAGTGCTTTGGGGTGAGCAGAACCAAGTAAAGTCCTCTGAAACAAAACCCTGTATCATTAGGGTGTTGCAGCACTGCAAATGCCCCCTTTCCCCCCAAAGAGCTGAGTAGGAGGAGGAGTCTGGGCTGGAAGACACAGCAGCCTGTGTATATTGTCACATTGTGTGGGGCACAGGGTGCCCTTGGCTCCTTGGCAACCTACAAACCTGGTTTCAGGCACCCTGAGGTCTCTTGCCTACAGTGGCCCTTGCAGAGCCCAGGGGACCTTTTGCTCAGAACAGACAACAAGGAGATGGCACTGCTGCAGCATCTCTCTTTTACAATGTGGTCAAAACTCAGACTGCATGTTTATCTTCGAGCTTCCTAAAGACCTTTCTCCTTAGTGCATTCCCATTTGGCCTTTGCTTTTATCACCTGCAGGAGCTGCTCAGACAAGGGTCCTGTCCTGAGATGTCAGAGAGCCAGAGAATAAATGGATAAAACAAAATAGTCCCCTGAATAAGAAGGAAAAATAAACCTCTGACTTGCTGTGTCCCATAGCTGTGAGGAACTGAGGCCAGAGCACCTGTGCCTGGTGTCACACTTGGGTGGACATCCCCTCTCCAACTTACATCCCTCCTCCTCCTGTGAACTCCAACTTACATCCCTCCTCCTCCTGTGAACTCCAACTTACATCCCTCCTCCTCCTGTGAAACAGTTTGGCTCCAGTAAGAATAGACTACAAACATTTAATAAGGAACAAATAAAATGGGGCACCTCTGTTGTCCTCTTCCTTTTCTGGGGTTAAACTGCAAAGCTGTGCTGCTGACTCTCATCACATGGATTGCTGTAAAGAAGTGAAAGGTTCAGGTCAGTTCCATTTATTCCAATCCAGTGGGTCAGCTTAAAAAAAAAAAAAAAAAAAAAAAGCAAGGACCAGGTCAGCTGGAGCAGGCAGGGCTGAGGACTTTGGTGGGGAAGAGCAGTGATCTGACTCCACCTTCATCTTGCTCAGACTGATGCCATTCTTGCCCTGCTTACAAGCTCCCTGCAGATACTGTTTGGCAGTGTGTCCAGTGTCATTTGGCTGCACAATGTCTGTCCCAAACCAAGAAAAATGCCTTTTTTTTTTTTCATGTGTGTTTCTATAAACCAGATCTTTTCTTAGGCCAGCTGTTGAACTGTTGGTATTCCTGCATTCCTGCTTGTCCTCCTTTAGAGTGTGGGGCTGCAGTGCTGTTGCAACATTTTGGAGCAGCAGAATGTGATTGCTCAAGCAGTGATTTAGAAAACATTTCCACAGGTGAGGAAGGAACTGTGGAGGTGCCTGCTGCTGCTGACACATGTGAGATGTTGGCTGTTAGGCCTTATTCTGGCAACAAGAGCTGGTGTCTGAGCCCTGGGGTGGTGCCTTGGGTCTGGTCATGCTCTGGCAGACAGCAGTGAGCTCTGAGAGCAACACTTGAAACCTCTCAGCCTTTAGTGTGGAGTGTCATTGAGAAAGTCTGCTCTTCACACAGTGTGAAGAGGAGCAGAAACTACAGGGACATGTCTGGGACATGCTCACCTAAGGCTGTGGGCAGCCTGTGGTGCTCTGTGCTTGTGTCATGTGTTTGCTGTGCCAGGATGGCACCTTCTGTGCAGGGAAGGCTTATTTGCTTATTTGAGACAGAGACACCCAGCCCTGAGCTTCCAGATGATTTGAAAGGCTGTAGAGAGATTCCACACTAGGGTTGTGTGAGTGGCTGGCTGGCAGTAGCATTCCTCTGTAGAAGTGTTTGATTTTAACTTGTAGGCAAAGGGTTCCTGAGGGTTAGCCAGGACCAAATTCAGCAGGGTGTCCCGTGGTGGTCTGGGTGTGCTCATCTCCAAGAGCTGTGGCTCATGGTCCCAATGCAGAGAGGGGCTGAGAGCCACATGGGAGGTGTTTGCATTCCAAATTTCATCTTCATGAAGTCTGGCACACAGATCCTCAGTGGCCTTTTGGAGGAGCATGGGGCTGACTCAGTGCATGTGTTTACTCACATCTCCAGTCCTTGGGCGGCTCCTGAAACCGCTTCCTCCCAGGGCATCATTTCCATCCTTCTCCAATCTCTCTCTTCTTCTTCTTCCTCTCAGAATTTATTTTTTCCCCTTTAACCTGGTTTCTCTTCTCTTTTCAGTTTAATATTGAGTCACGTGCTGCCCCTGTCCTCTGAGAGCGAGTGCCTTCCCATCCTGCTCCCCATCCTGCTCCCCATCCTGCTCCCCATCCTGCTCCGTGGCTGTTCAAAAGGCTGAAGATCCCAAAGTTCAAATGGCTTCTGGGCTGGGACAAACAGCATGGGGAGACCCTTGTCTGCTGGCTGTGACCTGTGAAAGCATGGCCAGTGCTTGTAGCTGCAATGTAAAAATGCCTGGTCCCCTCTGTAATTGCACTGCTAACGACCCCTGTGCTGTGCTTCAGGTTAGAGATGGCTGCAGGTCAATGCAGGTGGATGGTTCTCAGCTAGAATGCTCTGTGTCCCATGGATATGCTCCTCTAGATTTCTTTCACGGCAGCTAAATGCAGTATTTGTTATTACACCACCAGGCATTAGCATTACATTGCAACCTGGTAAATATTACTGATTATTGTGGAGTTGGACTCAGTGGTCCTAATGAGTCCCTTCCAACTTGAGCTATCTGATGATCTTTGCATGGATTTCTCACAGGAACACAAACGATGACTCCATTTGTGTTAGTGCTCAGCGCTGTGTTTAGTCCTTTTGTTCCTTGGTGCTCCTGGCAGCCGGCATACCTTGCCTGCCCCACCTTGCTCACACCAGGCCTTTGTGTTGGCATTTCACTGAAACAGCCACTAGGTTGGACATTGTCTCCCCAGTGTATGGAGTACTGCTCTCCCGGAGTCTCTATTCCTGGCACGAAAGGGCAAAGCTGCCCTTTGTTACCCCTCCTTTCTCCCTGCCCAGGCTCTTACTGCTGTCCAAGCCTTGCAGCTCTCCCCAAATCTGGCAGCAGCTCCTTGAGGGCCAACCCGCACAGAGCGCTGCTGTTCCTGCCTCTTTTCAGTGCAGTTTCTCCTGGTCCCTGAGCGGACCTTTAGCAAGTGTGAATGCATGCTAATGAGCCACTAAATGCCCGGGCAGAATTAAAGAATACAGGAGTGACGTCTTTGACATCTTTATGGGAGCCAAAGCTCTGTCTTTGGGGCTCTGCTCTTAAAGTGGCACAACATGGGGGCTGCAATCGGAGGTGTCATCTAAAGATTCACCCAAACCCCCGTCCTGTGCAGCTGCCCTCTCCCAGGGCCAAAAACCCCATAGAAAGCTCCAAAAAAAAAAAACCAAGATGAGCTCAAAAAATAAAGCTTAGATGGCCTTAGAACAAACTTGCTTTAAATGTTCTACTGGCCAGCATCTCGGTGAGTTTGGTGTCTGAATTTGGTCTCTCTGGTGATGGTCATTAACAGAAATGAACATTTGAGTATTTGGGCCTTAAAGGCAGAAAGCCTCAGACCAGCAAGTGAGTGGAATTCTGGGTCTCTGCATTTCTTGTTGACATGCACTGACAACCTGTGAATTTTGCTCAGTTTCATTTAAAAAATTGAGCTTACGTAATTGACCTGAAAGGGAAGTACAGCACAGCCTGTGTATTCATTCTTTCTTCTTTTTTTTTTTTTTTCCCTTGTCTTACTTTGGGTGATATTCTGTCTTTTTCCAGGTACTTTGTTAAGGGAGAAATCTGTTACAAAACCATGGACCTTTGGTGAGGTTGCACCATGGGAGACCCAATGAACACCTGCACGTGGACAGATGGAGGTTGATAGGAAGGGAAAGTGGCCCTTTTTGAGTTAGAGGTTTGGAGGGAGACACACTAGGGGCAAAAACCCCAGAGGATTCACACACACCACCTCCTTCTGATCTGGCTTAAGGAATAATATGAATTGTTGGCAGTTCCTGCAGTGCCTTCCATGTCAGGTACTTAGAGGGTAACAAAGCCAAGGATAAGCATGTGCCCAGGGTGGTGGGATGGTATTTGGGTCCATGGCTCAAAGGAGAACAGCCCATCCATCCCAACTGCCCCCACTCAGGATGAAGCTCTCTGCCTCTGGGAGGATCTGGCCCCAGCCCTTGCCCCATAGCTCTCCCTGCATCAGTAACAGAGTTGGCAGCAGGACCTGAAAGCTCCAGTTCCCAGCTCTGGGTCTCCATCCAAAAGGCCACATGTGGCAGGCTTGGCTGAGGAACTAATGGAAGTAGAAGTCAAGGATTTGTGGTGTGCTGAGCTTACTTGGAAAAAAAAAAAAAAAGAAAAAAGAGGAAGGCTTTATTTTAAGAAATGCAGCTTTCAGATCTCTTTCAGGAAATGACTTCTCACTGCCCATTTTGGCTTTCTGATGGATCATCAGCTGTATCTCGTGGTTGCATTTCAGCGTCACTTCTTTAGCAGAGAGAAGGAAAATGAGGAAAGGCTGGCCAGGGCTGCCACAGGAAATCCACCTGCCCCAGATAGCTTTCAGCTGCCTTCATGAAACAGCAGTTTCCAAAACCATATCTTCCTTGTCCAGTTCTCACTGAACACAGAAATTCCCAAGTGAGGAGAAACTAGAGTGCTGAGGGGGTTTTTGTAATGGCAGTGCTGCACTGTGGGGAATGCTGGCAGTAATGTCCAGCTGGTGATGGGACTTGTGGTACCCGTGGCTGAATTAGCAGGTCAAGCCTGCATTTATTCCTTCACCTTTGGTTTCATTAGTCTGCATCTCCAGTGCTGTTTTTGATGATTGGTGAGCCCAGTGCTGGGACTGAAATCTTGGTTAAACCCATATGCTTCAGGATATAAACATCCATTGCAATGGGAAGATGCACAGTTCCATGGTGTCTGGTAAATAACATTCAGAAAAGCACTATTTACTTCTTACTCACCTCTTAGTGTTTTGCTGCTTCAGTATTGCATTGTGGAAAAATGAGTGTGAGTGTGGGCAAGCTCTCTCCTGGTGTGAGTGGAGGCAGTCAGACGAATTTCAGGTTACATAGAAACCTTGGACCCGTGACATTTGTCTGTCTGTGTTTATGTAGTAGCCTCCTTAGCACAAGGAGGCTGTTATGCTCAGTGGGCTCCAGGGGTTGGGGATGCTCCTGCCAACCTGCCACCCTTGTTTTCCCTGCTGGACTGACATGACCCAGGGGGTGGATCCTAAACCCATCCCCGCTGTTTAAAATCTCGGGAGCTCTCTCCGAGTCCCTGTGGGTGCTGACCATCTGGCAGTGCCCTGGGCCTGAGCTATGCTGTGGGCAGGCTGCCTGGCCTCTTGATGTGCAGCACCACCTGCTTTGAGCTATGGATAGAAATTATTGGGGAAGTTGATGATTTATTTGCCTAAGCAGGCACTGTGTCTTACCCTAGCCCTCTCCCAAATGAAAAGCCCTGTTTTCTATGTGTTCCAAGCCTTTTCTGCTGCCCTTCTTCCTCCTACTCAAAATGTGCTGTTCACAGAGCCTCTCCCCCAGACATTGAGCATTTTTGCTGAGAGATTGGCCAGCCTGGTACAAAACTGGTGCTCAAGCAGTGCCCTGTGTCTGTAGGGTTTGACTTCTCTCATAAGCAGATGTTTTTGATCCATGGTTGTGGACCCCTTCTTTACTGGGGCTCTCTGCGTGAAGAAGTAGCAAGTAGCCAGGGCTTGTTAAAGGGATGACATTGGAGAATTTGGAAATTGCTTGCCATAACTTATTTCTCTTAGTTGTTTTTCCTGTGGGTTTTTTCCTATTTCAGACTAGTTGTTCAAATTACCAAAAATGACAAAAGCACAGCCTTTTGCAGATTGTGACCCAAAGTCTGGATGTGAGCACAGAGGCACAAAAATAAATGGCTTGATTTAATGGGAGCAAAATACAGGATAATCTTTCTCCTCCTGAGTGCTCAGAAACCACTAAACTGGCTTAAAAATCATGACTTGTTTTTCTTGTATGTTAAGCACATCAGTTTAATGTTCTAGAAGATGGGGAAAAAAGGAGCGTTGGAGGAGGCTTGTTTTCAAACCTTTTCCACCTCTCCATAAAAACTAGGATCATGTTTTTTCTTTCAGAAGAAAGCTGGTGGCTTTTGCATGACTTTGTCATCCCCAGAAGTAGGAGGCTTTAGGA
This sequence comes from Motacilla alba alba, assembly GCF_015832195.1. Classification (NCBI taxonomy): domain Eukaryota; kingdom Metazoa; phylum Chordata; class Aves; order Passeriformes; family Motacillidae; genus Motacilla; species Motacilla alba. The sequence goes on from NC_052022.1 coordinate 9,698,489, forward strand.
AAACCGCCTTCTGTGAAAAGCCCCAGTGACAGAGCTTTTAGTGCACTGAGTTTCAGACCTCAGAGTTGCAGCTTCTAAAAGGCGCAGTTATCGCAGAGGACAGACGGGCTGTCCTGCCCAGCAGGGTCACAGCCTGCTGTCAGGGAGGCTGGGATGAAATCAGGGTCAGAGGCTGGAAGCTTCTGCCAGAAGCTGCTATCTCAATTTGGGAATGACCCTGCTTGGGAATAATGAGAACAACGCTGCCGTAGGGGTGCCAGGCTGGGTTTGTGTGGTGCCATGCTGGGGGCAGGGAGGATTTGGGCTGTGACTGCCATCCTGGGGGGCAGCTGGGGTGAAATGAGGATGGATGGATGTCCTGGGAAAAGCTTCCTGAGTGACAGTGAGATATGCAGCCCAGGTGGGGCACAGCAGTGGGATGGGGATATGTTTTGGGATGGGGAGAGATGGAAACAGCAGCTGGGCTGCGAGTCTCAGCCCATTCTGGTGGCGTCCTTGGGAGCAGTGCACCCCTGGCTCCTGCCCAGACGGATCCCAGACTAGCAAAGCTCAGTCTGGGGACTGCTCTCCCCCCACAGAAGCATTGCTTTCCTCTGCACACCCTCCCAGAAGGTTTCTGCAGCCTCCTGACATGTGTTTTGTGTTAGCCCCACCCCGAAGGTCAGGAGCTGACTGGAAGGAATGTTATCAAATTCAGGGGGAGCATTTCATTTCCTAGTTAGATCTGGATCTTTTAAACTTCTAAGCTTGTCTCATTTCAAATATGGGAACAGAAGAAAACATCTCTTATTATGTTTGGAGAACTTAATTAATGTATTTTGGCTTCACAAACCAGCTTTAAAAGACAATGTACAAACTCAAAGGGTTCAAGGGGGTTAAAGTCCAGGGTGATGTCCTGCACCACAAGACTGCTGCTGGTGCAGAGGTGTCTTGAAACACACCCTCCTTGAGGACACACTGCTGTGGAAATGGAACTGGGAAGTGAAACTGGGTTCATCATGGGCACAGTGGTGGAAGGTTTCCTGCAGGCACGATGGCACAGAGACTGCTTAGCCACATCAGCACTGTGTGTGACCGTGGGAGAGAGAGCTGGGACTGGGAATGAGCAGCACCCTGTGCTGCAACATGTGAGTACTGGGTAACACTCTGCAAACCACAGCTGTGAGTCACTGTCACCAAAAGCCTTGCTGCCACATTGCCTCGGAACTCCTCTCAGTTTGTGTCCCTAGCAAGAGGATGGAGTGCATTCCCACCTCTGGTGCTCCAGCTGGATGCTGAGAAGTGGGACAACTCTTATTGTGCCCATATGAAAACCAAATATTTCTCATTCACTGAGTTTCTCCAGTCTTCAGGCTGTGTGGGAAATGGATGGTGCCAGAAGTGTAGCTCATGGTGCTTGCAGGAGTGGCCACCCTTTCAGGCTGATGGAAGCAGTGAAGGCTGTGACATCTTTGCCATTGAAGGTCAAGATGGAAATTCCTGCTCTTGGCACATTGACCATGATGAGCTTCAGCCAGTGACTTCTTGTACACTAAGCCAGTGTGGCCAAGGCAGGAAACACATGTCAACATGTTTTGACATTTTAAGCTCACACCCCACACTTACTCACCCTCATACAGAATGGCTTTTTCTTCATCCCCATCAATAAACAAAACCACATCCTTTAAGATGCTGTTTCTTAAGTTTTCCAATCACAGTGGTTTAATAGGATGCATTATTTGCAAATGGCCATTCCCCTTCCCCAGGACAGTAATTTTAGGCTCAACCTTCAGCCTGCCAGGGGCTGGAAGGGATGTGCAGTCTTTCTAGCCTCCTATGACCTAGCACTGATGCCTTTAAAAACCGAACCGTTTTGTGGTGCAGAGACAGATTTCCTCTGGACTCACATCTTGTGCTGTATTCTGTGGTGTCCTAGGAGAGCTGAGGGGTGATGAATACCATCAGCTTGCTTCTCTTGGCCTCACAGTTCAAATTCAAGCCTGAGCACATTTACTAATCGCCAGCTGCTTTGGGTTCCTTGAAATAGTGCCCTTTATCAAAACCATAGTTTATAGCTAATTTGGACACTTGCATTGCCATGGAGGCATGAAATCTGCTGTGTGTGAGAGCCCAAACACCTGAATTAATTGTGAATAAAAGCCAGACACCCCATTTAGTTTGCTTGTGATGGTCCTGGGAGTCCCCCACTCTGCAGCTGCCCCCCAAACAGCAGCAGCTGTGGATGTAGCTGAGCCCATGGGCTCAAACTCAGAGCTTTCTGTATGAGGAAAGGGCAAGGCTGTCATTGTGAAGGCAAGCAGAGCAAGGGATTTTAATCTCTATCAGATGTAGGCACAGAGGGAGGTCACCTCTAGAGATGTTATAAACATAATCTCCTTTGTCCAGTAATGTTTGAATATGCAGGCTGGATCCAAAGCAAACGGTGGGAGTGGAGAAGAGGTTGTAGAAGGACAACTTGTGATGTGCTTGGATATTTGAGATGCCTAGTAAAACAGAAGGCGCTCCTGTGACTTTTGGCAAGGGATATAGCTTGGAAATCCACAGCCTCTGGTAATCTTGGCACAGTGGGAGAAGCAGGGAGATCCGCGGGTTTGTGTCGATGAAGGGAGCGTGTATATAATTTATCATGTCTGGGGTGCTCGAGGCTCTTTCCAGTGGAAAAGCTGAGCTGTAATTAGGTTGCTGATGAGCCTTGTGTACAAACCCTTCAGCTCTATAAACTATGCCTGCAAAGGCATTCCTTCTCCTAGGGACTGGCCAGGAAAGAATTTGAGCAGTCCCCAGCAGATGGATGTCTCTCTGAAGCCAGCTGCTCAGTGGACAGCCACTCCACTTACTGTCACTGACAGCCTTGGAGCCTGTTGACTTTCCCAGCCCTTCACTAAACCCTGTAGCTCCAAGGGGATGTTTCAGTGGAGGAGAGCCCTTACTGGGTTGGTTTCTCCATCCATTTCTGCTGTGAGCTGCCCTGAGCTACTCCCTGGGGGGAAGTCAGCTGGTCCCAGCAACCTTCGTGGCTCTGGCTGGGACACAGAGGTCTTGTTTGGACACAGGAAATAGTACTTGTTGATAAAATTTTTTTCAAGGTTTTAAGAGAACTTCTTAAGTTAAACTGTTAAGAAGAAAGGGAATGAAATACTTTATGGGGTGGGCAACCTCCTAGGCTTTTTGCTGCTAAACTCTGGTCTCAAAACCAGCAAGGAAGCAGTATTCCATTCCCATCTTAATATCTCTCGATGTTGAAAGAGAAAGAAGAGATGATTTCATACAAAAGTAGGAAGGGGGAAGTGCCCATTTGTCTTGAGCAACTATAGAGGGAAGCTGGAAGAGCAATGAGTAGGTATTTTTTTCTGCTTAGTGTTGATATTAATTTGATATTTAAGTGTTTCCCATCAGCATTTGTTTGTTTCCCTGCAAAGTAAGGTCTCTCTGGCAGCTCTTCCTGCTGGGCTGCTGGTCCCCCCCAACCACAGCACCCACTGGTGGCCATTGGAATTCTGCTGACACCTCTCCTCTGCTCTCACCCCCAGGTCACGGGGAGTGTCACTGTGGGGAGTGCAAGTGCCACGCCGGCTACATCGGGGACAACTGCAACTGCTCCACGGAGATGGACAGCTGTGTTTCCAGTGACGGGCAGATGTGCAGTGGCCGGGGTGCCTGCGTCTGTGGGAAGTGTCAGTGCACCGAGCCAGGGGCTTTCGGAGAGACCTGTGAGAAGTGTCCCACCTGCCCAGGTGTCTGTAGCACTAAAAGGTACTCACAGGCAATTCAGGAGGATTTCTCACTGGTGGGAAGGGCAGCTCTTTGGTTCCTGGGAGACTTTTCAGCTAGCAAATTACTTCTGCTTTGTTAAATGTGTGATCAGCCCCAAGCAAGCCTACTGCTGCTAGGAGCCCACGCTTAACAGCCTGACAGTATCCCAGGTAGGGCAGCAACAAGTCTTGTTGCTCTAGTGCTCATGGAGATTCACGTCCCTGCTCATTTCCAGTGCTGTCTCACTCTGCAGGAAAGGCTGGCAGCCCCACTTCTGCTGCACTTTGAGCTGCAGGTGTCTGGGTGCAGAGAGCTGTGAGCTGCAGAGGAGAGGACTGGAATCAGAACCACTGCCCCTGCCTCACAGCGATGAAGGTGCCCCAGGCATCAGCCTCAGACTAGCACAGAGCAGCAGCACTGCCTGCCTTGATCTCAGGCTGGATGGATTTTGCAGTAGCTGACGTGCAGCTCCTGGCATCCAAAGGGCAAACAGAACCCAAACCTACCAGCTGCTTTGCACCTTCATGGAATCCTAGAATAAATCCATCCTTGTGATGGAGATGCCTGGCCCTGAAGCTGCTCCTCCCTTGTGGTGCAGATGTGCAGCCTCCAGACCAGCACCCAGGGAGTCCCTTCCCAAGGGCTGAATCCCTGTGTTCATGCAGTTTCTGACGTGTGCTTAATCTTCCCCTCTGTGTGTGTTCCTGCAGGGATTGTATTGAATGCAAGCTGTTTAACTCAGGAAGACTGGCTGATAACCAAACCTGCCAAAAGCACTGCAAGGATGAGATCATCACCACTGTGGATGTTCTTGGTAAGCTGGCAGCAGCAGGACTGCAGGTGGTGGGAAGTGGTGACTGTGGCATTGAACTCTTCTTAACCAGACTAAGACATATCTGTAAAGAAAGCTTCAGGAAGCACCTGGTATTTAGAAATGTGTGTGTGTAGGTAGTATGAATATGTGTATGTGTGGTATGTGTGATGCTGTCTCCAGGCTATAATCCATACTGAAGTGAAAAACTCTTTGATTTTAAATAACATCTAACCATTACTGCCAGTGCAGGGAGCAAAGAGTGGGGTGAGGTCACATGAGACAAATGAGAGGAGTCGTGAGAGAGTGCAAAAGGATAAAGTATCACCCAAGAAAGGCACTTTCTAATTTTCTCTTGGAAGAAGTGAGCTTGTGAGAGAAAGCAAAGCTGTTTTGAAAATGAGTTCTGCTTTGGTGGAACTGACTGCTACAAGTCCCCCTGGCAATCTCCTGCCCTTTGTGTCCTCTTCTAGAGGTCACCCCACATGTGCATCCTCAGCAGATGACTTTCTCCCCACTCTTTTCAAGATATGTTCTGGGAGTCCCTGGTTGCTATTTAGGGGAATAGAGGGGATACAGACTGGTAACAGATTTGATCACAATCCTGACCTTGGCCTTAGCAATATCTCTTGGAGGGAGGGATGGAGATCAAGCAGGGATAAGTTACTGTCTGCATCTGGCATTTCCTCCTCTTTCTTAGTTTATAGAGGTGGGAGTCCCACACATTGCTCAGCCTTTCACTCACTTCCTCCTAAGCTGTCTGCAGGTGATGTTTTTCCCATTGACTCCTCTCACATCCAGTGCCCCACTTTTAAATTATGACCAGTGGAGTTTCCTACCCTTCCCTTTGGGACACTTGCTCTCGTTCTCTCCATTCACTATGCAGTTTAGCAGGGAGTGCACCTGCACCAGCACCCTGTGAGAGGTTTGGAAGTTCAAAACACACAAAGCTCCTTTCTAATGCCTGTCTGGCCAGCAAATACTGGGAATCAAAGCACATCCCTCCTGCCTGGTTAGTGTACTACGCCAAGGTCAGCTTTTGTTCTGCCTGCTCCCTGGAAGGTGAGGCTGGGCTGTAGTTTGCCAGCCCCCTGCATGGCTTTCAGAGAAAAAACAGCCAGATCGCTGCTTTAAGACATTTTTGGGAATTATGCTTATCCTTCTGTTGAACTATTGCAGTCAGATTGCACACAGTGCTGCAATCTTGGGAGCTCAAGGCACTTCATGGCTTGGAGATCTGGGCTGCTGAGAAAGAGGTAAAGGAAAATATTCCTAAAGAAAGTTCTTGTGGACTATGGACTTCTTTACAGGCAGACTTGGCCAAATCCTGGTTTTCAAGTGTCTTTGTATAATTTAGCATGTATTGCAAGTCCCTTCTGAAAGGCAGAATGCTGATATTTGTCACAGAATACATAGGTCTGTATTGTCCTGGCAGAAGAAGATAGGACCTTCTTAAATATCAAATTGCAATGAACACAGCCTTGAGCATCCCAGCTGCCTTTTGACTCTGGATAGGATGGAGTCAGGGCTTCAAAGCTTTGTAGAGCAGACGTCTCTGTCATTGGGCTCACAAGCCAGAAAGCTGCCTCATGGGAGGCTTGTATGACTTGCTTTGGATTCTGCAGGATCTCCTTTGGTTCTGCATTCCTTTACATTCCTGGTGGTTCCAGAGAGGAGCTTTCAGCGTGAGAGGAGCATGACAGGTCCTGCTCCGAGCTGAACCTGGCAGCAACACACATCAGTGAACCTGAAACTCAGTGGAGCCCTCACACCTCTCTCTGTTGACATGTGATCTCTGAAACCTAGTGAAGATCAACAGAAATCATTACTATTGAGACTTTAATCACTGTATCTTTTACTGAAATGATGGTGCAAGGATGGGAGTGAAAGCAGCTAGACCTACAGGAACTAAGATTTGCTGCTCAACTCAAAAAGGCATTAGTCAAGAAACGTGGAAATATTATCTCTATTAATGTAATTAGTACTTTGCTTTCTAACAATCAGCACTTTTCCAGCCCATGCTTTGCTACCACTGTGTAGATAGAGGAGGCTTTCCTGTCCAAGGGTAGGAACAGCTGAGGTTTGTCCACACCAGGAACATGTCAGAAGGGCAGCTGCATCTGAGCTCAGCTGTTGAAATGGAGGGTATTAATCTTTTAACTGGATGCAGGTCAAAGGCACTGAAAGGAAAAACAAACAGACAGGAGAGAGCTAAGGGGCTGGCATAGCAGTGGCCATTAATGTGATCATTTTTCAGCATGACAGGCATGGGTACAAGAACTGTGGAAAGCTATTTCCAGGTGTCTAAGTCAAGGTCATATATGTCTTTGCCAGCCAAGAGCACTGGGTCCCCAAATTCCTCTCCCATGAAACTCTCAGCCCTTGCAGGCTTTCAGAGCTGTGCTCCTGTAACAGCCAGAGATGCTTCCCCAACTCCCTCCAGTCACTGTATGGGGGCATCAAATGAGCTGTGGCTGTGCAGGGCAGTGGCTCTGCTGAAATCACCCCTTCAGCTAGATCTGCAAACCTTAGGTGATGGGCTTTGCTCAATCTTAAATTGCTTCTGTGAAGCAGCCTTCCTCAGGCAGCCCTGACAGTGACCAGGCTCTGTCTGGTGCTATGATGTGTCAGACACAAACACACAGCGCTCGCGTGGCTCTGGGAATAAAGTCCTCTCATTTCTTGCAACTCCCATATCTACACATCATCCTTGCAACCAGCTCCTCCCTTCCCCCTCCCTCCCTCCTCCCATTCCCTCCCTCCCTCCCTCCTCCCCTTCCCATTTTCCTTTTCTATCTCACTCTTTGAAAACAAACTTCTCAGCCGTTTCCGGAGCTGGAGCCATTCGGTACAGTTGGAGCACAAGCTGGCCATGGGCTGCTGCTGCTGGCCCTGTCTGAGTCAGTGCCCCTTGTTTTCCCTTCACCTTCCACTCTTCAAGAATTTCAGCAAATTAAGAAGCAAATGGCATTTATTGCAGAAGCAGACTTGCATGAAGGAAGAATGTGTGTGCGTGTGAGGTTGAGTCTGTTTGGTATGCAATGTTTGCCAAGTGCCACATTTTCTCAAGCAGTAAATCTGGACACTGCTCAGTTAAAATTTGTCTGAGTTTTGATCAAACTGTGCTGCTTTCCAGGCTTACTCCCCATTCCTCTGCTCCCAGGCATCCCTGGTAAGCTCTGCTTATCCTGCAGGGGAGAGCTGTGCTAATTCCTATGATTGACCCTGCGAGCTAAGTCAACAAAGTGCTGTATTGCAGCTTTAAACATAGCCTGTTGGACAGGGTGACTAGTGCAGAATCAGGGAACCCACACCATTGCAGATTTTTAGGGAGGAATTGTGTTAAAAATAGAGGGTGTTGGAAGCATTTCTTTGAAAAATTACAGTACAAAAGTTCTGCAGTGTTTAGGATTTTTTTTTTTACTGTATAAAAACTTCTACAACATCCTGTGATTCTTCATCTGGTTCCAGAAACAGATGACCCCAACGCCATCCTCTGTGCCTACCCAGTGAACAACTGCGTCATGAAGTTCACCTACTTGGAGCTTCCCAGTGGGAAATCCAACCTCACCGTCCTCAAGGAGCCAGGTTGGCCCTCCCTTGGGTTTCTTTTTTGGCAGCACTGGCAGCCTCAGGAGAGGTGATGGGCTGCTGGGGAACCTGGTGGGCTGCAGAAAGGCTGGCTGCATGTGTGAGCAGATAAACCAGGGTGATTTAAACTGAAGTGTTTTACAGTGATGAAACCCAGCTCCAAATGCTCCCAACTTAGTAAAAAAGAACCGTGAGAGTAAACCTTGCACCTGAGCCATCAGCATTGCCAGCAAGTGGCTGAAGAGCTTTAGGAGGCTGAATTAATTGAAGCCTATTTAAGTAGCAAAAAGTATGCTTGATTTGGAGATAAAGCCCCTGTGAGCAAAAACATCAGAAGAGGACACCTGGTGCAGATGCTGGTTAAGTTAGGATGTTGGGAAAGCCCTGCCACCTATGGATTTCCACATTGCCAAGGAGTTCTGACCCAGGCGGTATAAGGGCTGAGTGTCCCTACTCCCCTCCACAGGCTGTGCAGACAGCTGTGCTTCCCAGCATTATTTTAATCACATGCAATGCAGTTGCTCAAAGAAAACCCCTTGTGGTGCTGCAGGACAAGCTGGCAAGCATCCAGCAGTAGCTTCTTGTGATTTGCTCTGGTCCTCCAAGACACGGGCCAGTATTGGGAAAGACTGAGATTCCTCATGTTCTATTTCAACTGTGCTGCAGCTTGCACTTAATTGAAAGACCAGCTGATTAGCTGACAGTTAATGTCCTTATATAAAGTCCTTAGTGATCACCTGTCTTTGTGTGGGAGAAGCTGAGCTGGCTTTTGCCAGCGGCACCTTAACGCTCTGTGTCCCACATGGGTCAGCTGGCATTAAAACCCTGCATCCCTGTTGGACAGTGGCACTGCAGCCCTACTACCTGACATCCCAGCTCTGGTGACATCCATGAGAGGTGTCCCTTTGACCTGCCTCTAGCCAGGAATTTATTTAATTTAAAAAAAAAGAAATCAGTTCAATTTCAGAGGGTACTGTTGCTTTTTCAAATTTAGCCACTGCTGCTAGCGCTGCCTGAGGTCACTTGCTCTGTGGCTGCAGTCCAAGTTATTACCTGACCCGGGATACACTCACACCAGAGCTAATTAGCTTTTCTGTCTCACTGCCAGCCTGCAGCTCAGCCCCCAGTGCTGTGACCATCGTGCTGGCAGTGATTGGCAGCGTGGTGCTGATTGGCATCATCCTGCTGGCGCTCTGGAAGCTGCTCGTCACCATTCACGACAGGCGGGAGTTCGACCGATTCCAGAGCGAACGTTCCCGCGCCAGATATGAAATGGTGAGCCTGGGCTGGGGGTGCTGCTGGGGGGGCTGTTGGGATGCACTGGCAGCAAACAGCTCTGCAGTGATGGAAGAGGGTGGCAGGAACGAGGGATGCAGGTATCCATGCCCTGTGGTGCCTTCAGGGTTCAGCATCTTGCATTGCCTTCTCCTAGGCAAGTTATAAATGCTTTGCAAAACTATATCCAGCCTTTGGTCTCATCATCTATTTCCAAGCAGAGCTGGAGGCTGAAGGAGGTAAGGGAGACTGTGGTGGCAGCCACGTTTGTCAGGTCTGTGAGGGAACCCTTCTGGGAGGCTTTGAGCATTGGAGGGCAGTGCCTCTGCCGGCAGGCAGGATGGAAGGTGGGTCTGATGGACCAACTCTGGATAAACAACACTGCCTTTGGATCTGAATGTTCAGTTCACTCAAAGCCAAACACAGTGCTGTCACCAAACTAATTGTTACATTCTTACCATGGTGCAGACTTTGTTCCTCATCTTTGTTCTTTTTGTCTGCTCCTCTCTCCAAAGGCATCCAATCCTCTCTACCGAAAGCCTATTTCCACGCATAACATAGAGTTCACGTTCAACAAGCTCAACAAGTCTTACAACGGTACAGTTGACTGAAGGGGTCTCAGTGCCTGGCACTGCCGTGGACAATTGCTTGAATGGCCGGGCTGCTTCCCCACTTGAAGATGGGATTCTCTTCAGGGGTGAGAATCCCTTACGACGGGACTGGTCGATGACCGAAGCCTGTTATTTGCACAGTAAGGAGAGAGGTCTGGTTCATTCTGGAGGCACAGATGTGAGGGCAGGGTCCCTGCCTGTGTTGATGGACTCTGAGCCGTGTGCATCTCCATACCCCAGCTTTCCAGATGTATTAAACCTGCCAACTAAGTGAACCAAGTGCCATATTGCAGCTTTAGACATATCCCGTTAGACAAGGTGACTAGGTCAAAAATCAGGGGAACCCACTCCATCACAAGTTGTTAAGGGGGAATTAGCTTGAAAACAGGGTCTTGGAACCATATGTGTAAGAAATTAGGATAAAAAAGCTCTGCAGTTTTTAGGAATTTTTTTTATATAAACCCGAAATAAAACAGTTGTGCATATATGATGCTGTGAATAGAGTGGATTGTTTCTTTGCTGAGACCCCCCCACCAAAACTGGGGCTTGCTCCTTCTGCCAGCAGCGGTGGTGCTGCCTGATGGATTTATTAATAGAGCCTTATCAGTCAAAGCATGGCTATAAAACATGGACCTGGAGCTGTAGGGACTGCCACAGAAGTTGTTTTGATTTAATACAGTGGTGTTGACCTGGGGCAGGGAGCTCCTGATCTGAGCCAATGGTGTTAAACAGATTGGAAACCGGTGGGAGCCCAAGGAAAAGGGAGTCCAGTCTGAAGAAACTAACATAAACACCCATTTCTTATGGTGTGCAAATAGGTGTCCAGTCTGGGTGGCTACAGGAGGGCAGCTGAGAGCACACAGCAGCTCATCCAGACTTCTGACTTTTTACCACAGGACTGCTGCTGTGGGGTCCAGTGGAGCCCAGCTGGAAAAGCAGGGGAGCCCTGAGCTTTTGGAAAGGGAGCTGGATAAAGACCAGAGTTGTTGCTTCACAACATATATTTTGCTTTGGTTTTTTGCTTTTTTTATTCCCCCCCCCAAAACTATTCCCCCAGCCCTGTCTTGTTTTCCTCTGGAGCTGGGGTTTGGGTTACCCTGCTGACAGCTGCAGCTTTAAACCCACACAGATGGGGCTGCAGCCGCCGCAGGAGAGAGAAGCTGGAGCAATTGCTACTGCCTGGATTTTTTTTTTTCCTTCTTTTTTTAAATTTCTTTTTTTCTTGTCTCTTCACCCTGAACAGATCATGCAATAGTCAGCTGAAGGAAGCTTGCCAGGGAAAAGCAAAAACAAATGGTATTCATTGTTTTGACTTGCTCTTCTCATTGGAAAAGGGCCATGGGTCCATCCTTCCGGATTTATTTTTTTAATGTGTTTTTGCCTCTATAAACAGAAGCTCTTATTTGTTCAGTAAAAACAGCTCTCCTTCAAGAACTTTATGCCCCCCCCACCACGCCTACAAGCAGCACTGAAGAAATGAAGCAGACCATTCTAAAAATATCTCAGAACTGGGATTTTTAGGAGGGCAGCAAGTGGTGCCTTGGCGGCATCGGTGCTGATCAGGTGGGGTAAAAAACTCAAAACCTCAAGCAAATGAAATCTATACCATCTTCTCACTTGATTCCACTGTATCTGCCCTAGCAGGGGAGGAGGGTGCATAGATCCATCCTGAAAACAAGTGCAGGGGCAGGCTCTGGTGAAAGGCTGCCTTAGTGTAACCCACTGCGGGTGGGCTGGAGGCTGTGCTGCCTCCTCCCTGCAGCACCACGAGCAGCAGGACAGGCCTGAGTACTGCACAGGGGCAGCTCTTCAGAGCTCCACGTCTCCTACACATAATGAAGTCCAGGCTAAAGTTTACAGGCCGAGAAATAGCATTTTGAATATCTGGGACTAACCCTGCCACCTGGGAAGGAGCATCCTTGGGGTAAATTTAGGGTTTGTGATCATTCCACTGCCATGTGCCAAGATGGCAAGACAGATTTCATCACTGACACAAAAAATAGAAAGCAGTCAGAAAATAATCATCACAAGGAGACAGAGCAAGTTTTAGCTTGGTTCACGTGGCTGCCTCACGCAAGTCATACTGCCCCAGGCTCAGAAAGGGGGAGCAGGAAGGAAAGCCCAGGAAACGGAAGGGCTGGAATGCTTTAAACCAGCTTTGCCACCCAAAGCAGCAAACGCTGTGAATACACTTCTGCTTCAGTTAATTTGTGAGGGACCGAGCAGTTTAAAAACAATTCCACCCCTTTGCACTCTGAAAGGAGAGGCACAGGCAGTGCCCCCCTGCCACCCTTTCCCTTGCACTCTTGCAGATTACCTTTGTGCTGTGGCATTTCCCACAACACTGGGTTAGGGCTGAGAGACTGGGCAACCCAGGCAGTTGTAGGGAGCCAAGATTTGACTCATTGCTAAGGGGTGGTTTGGGCAGGGAGAGTGGAAAAAGCAGAGAAAAAGCTTGGGGACGGGACTTCAAGTGCCCTCCTTCCCCTGCACAGGGAGACAACTCAGCTGTGAAGCAGACTGGTCTGCAGAGGAGGCAGGGAGCAATGTGGGACCAAATAAGCAAGAGAAGGGTGCCATAGGCCAGGCTACTAAGCCAGTGTACAAAAAGAAGTGAATAGCATTGATGCTGTCAGTGCTGCCTGTGGTGCTGCACAGGCAGTGCAGAGCAGCCCCCCAAATTCAGCTTTTCCACAAAGTTGCATCTTAAAAAAAAAGTAAGGAAGCACTGCTAAGGTTTTGTGTTACTGGGTAAGGAGATCTGCCTTTACCCTTGCAAGAGTAGTGCCAAGCACAGTCATGGGAGTGGTGTATTTCAGTCAGCAGCAGTTTATTTGTGTCTGTAAATACATGCAGCCTGACCACAGCTAGCATTCCTGAATGAAAGCTCCAGCAGAAGGCATCAACGGGTCAGATGTGATGGAAAAATGTCAGTGCTTGTCTAGCCAAGTTGGAATCCGGATGCCCTTGCAACATCATCTCCTCCTGTTTCCCCAGCCACAGCTGAGGGCTGCTGCTGCTGCAGGGTTGCTGGAGCTGGGGCTCCCCAGTGCCTTTTCCCTGTGCTGCTGGTCTGGGGGAGGAGACAGCACCATTCCTTGGGAAAAGTCAAGGCCAATGGCAGCATGATTTGTTTTGTTAATTGAGGAGGTGCAGTGAAACTGTTCTCTGTTACACAAGCCTGAGTGAGGCATGCCTGCCTGCACTGCCCTTTACAGTGGACTAAGAAGGTGTTCAGCAGCTGATGGCAGAGCCCAGGCTCTGGAAGATGAATGCTCCACACTCTTGAACTTATTTAACCTTGCGTTTCTCCAGCCAAGTGGAAAGCCAAGGAGCTGCAGTGTTGAGAAAAGGATCACTAAGCTGCCTGCAGGAAATGTCACAGTGAGGTAACTCCCTGCATCTGCAGCCCAGCAGCATATCCCAGCACCATCTCCATACCTGAACACAGGAACTGGAATTGGCTGTTGTTCTCCTCTCCACTGCCAGCCTGCAAAGGTCAAAACTATACAGCAGAGACACAGGAGTTTATTTCATCCTGTTCCTCTCTGCATGCCTACAAGTTTATGCTGGTGTCTACTGGATGCAGCCAGGTCAGAAACTTGTCCATTCAGCTGCCATGACCCAGGATCACCCAGTCTGTGTGGGGGCAAAGGTTGCAACCATGGGTTTGCAGGACCCTGTCGTGCACAATGACATGGAGGCTTTATTTCCTAAATTACTTTATTGCATTTTAGTACGAGTCACCACTATAAAGGCAAGCATCCTGGTGATTAGCAAAACAAGTGTATCTATGCTATGAGTAACTACTGTAAGGCTGTCGTGGTTTAACCCAGCTGACAACTCAGCCCCACACAGCCACTCTCACTCTGCCACATGGGATAGGGGAGAGAATCAGAAGAGTAAAAAAGTGAGAAAACATGAGTCAAGATAAAGACAGTCCCATAAGTAAAGCCTCAGCTGCATGTAAGCAAAGCAAAACTAGGAATTCATTCCTTCAGGGTCTTGCTGGCAGGTGTTCAGCCAGTCCCAGGAAAACTGAGCTCTTTCATACCTGGCAGTGACTTGAGAAGACAAACACCATGACTGTGAAGGTACCTCCCTTCCTTCTTCTTCCCTCAGTTCTGCTGAGCATGATGCTGTGGGATATCCCTGTGGTCAGTGGGGGTCAGCTGTCCTGGCTGTGTCCCCTCCAACTCCTTGTGCACCCTCAGCATCCTTGCTGGTAGGGTGGGGGGAGGAGCAGAAAAGGCCTTGAATCTGTGTAAGCTCTGCTCAGCTGTAACTAAAACATCTCTGTATTATCAACACTGTTTCCAGCAAAAATCTGAATTGTGCTAGCTGCTCTGAAAAAAAATTAACTCTATCCTAGCCATAACCAGCTCAAGCAAATATGTATCTCAACAGCAGCAGAAATCAATATTAGCAGTAATGAATATTAGTAGCAAGTGTATATTCCAATTTTACAAGTCACCATAAAATTACCACTAGTAAAGCAGCAAAGATACTTACCAGTAACTATTATTTAGGACAAGAGAAAATGGCTTCAAGTTGTACCAGGGGAGGCTTAGATTGGATATTAGGAAAAATATCTTCACTAAAAGGGTTGTCAAGCATTGTAACAGGATGCCCAGGGAAGTGGTGGAGTCAACAAACCTGGGGGTTTTTAAAAGGCAAGTAGATGTAGGACTTTGGGATGTGGTTCAGTGGTGGACTTGTCAGTGCTGGGGTAACACGGGGATTCAATGAGCATAACAGTTTTCTCCAACCTAAATGATTCTATGGTTTTATGATTCTAATCTAACCCTTGCTTGCTTGGAGTGAAGAGGTCATGGTTCACTTTGGAGGTATTTGAACAACAGACTGTGCTCAGAAAGGCAGCAACCCTCCTTTTGTGTGTTCAGCTCCTAGGATTACTGGATGGCAGCGCAGGCTAAAAATATATGCTCAATGATTCTGAAGGTCTTTTCCAACCTAAATGATTCTGAGATTATATTCATGCCTGTATATATGTGTGTGTGCTTATATATGTGTGTGTGTGTGTGTATGTGCACATACATATGTAAAATGTTATAAATACATACATACATATATAAAATGTTATATAAATTGTTGCTGGTACCAAGTGCTTGTCAAACCCATCCCAGCAGCGGGGCCAGCTCACAATGGGCGAAGTCTCACTTGGACAATGTGAGAGGGGGGTCTGACTGAGATGGAGTTCATTTTCCCTTAGCAGCCCTCACAGTGCTGTGCTTTGCAGTGGGAGCTGGAAAGGTGTTGGTAACACACCAGTGCTTTGGCTCCTGCTGAGCAGACCTGTCCCTCTAACATTCCCCCCCATCAAGGGGCTGGGAGTGGGCAAGATCCTGGGAGGGCACACAACCAGGCCAGCTGACCCAAATCAACCAAAGGGATATTCCATACCGTATGATGTCAGCTCAGATATAAAAGCTGAGGGAGGGAGGAGGATCAGGGAGGCATTTGTTACTCTGCAATGTTTGCCTTCTGGAGCCACCACTGCGTGTGCTGAAGCCGTGCTTCCCGGGAAGCCTGAACATCGCTCACTGATGGGAAGTAGAGATTTGACTTTTTCCCTTTGCTCATGCACATGCAAACTTTCAATTGTCTTTTTCATGCTTTAATGAACTGCCTTATCTCAACCTACGAGTTGTTTTCCATCTTATTCTCTCCCGTGTCCTGCTATGAAGAGGAGCAATAGAGAGGCTCAGTGGGCACCTGGTGCCTGACCAAGGCCAACCCTCACTACAGTCCTTTTTGGTGCCCAATAGTGGGGTGAGATAAAGGCAGTTATATATAGATATCTATCTATATCTGTATTGCATGCTGCAGTAAAAAGTGAATCGTAGTTATAGAGTAGCAGGCTCTTGTGCAGGATAAGGAGTTTGTCAGCTGCACTGCTTATCTCTTTATTTTGCTGAGTTTGGGAACATGTTAACAAAAACAATGGCTCTGTGCTTTGCTCTTACACTGATGGCCTTGTTGTGTGTGGGGAGCTATGTTCTGGGGACGGTAATTGATGTGAACGCTTTCATAATGCAGGCTCCCATGGTCTTTGCTCATCCTTATGTAAGCCATTTAATACTCTTAATAATATTAGCTAATACTGTTGGCATTCTATGGAGTTCATGGAATCTGGCATCATCCTGGGTTAGGAGAAAACAAACTTTAGGTGAGGAGATATTGAAAGATGCCCTGAGGCATCCAGTTCCTGGGTGGCAAGGTGCATGGAAGGATTTGGGCAGGTTCCTAGGGCGGTTTTCACCTCCCATTGCCTGGGACTTTACACCTGAACAGGTAATCAACCCTGACAAACTGGCCCATCAGCTGACAGAAGGGTGCCTCGCCCACCCCACTGAACACCAGCAGCTTCTTGCCCTGTACTGGGGCCTAGCCTGTGCCTACCGAGTCGCTGTTCAGTACTCTCAGAGGACTGTAGTTGAGGCAGGAACCCAAACTGCATTTGAGGACACCATGCCTGAGTCAGGGACTCCAACCACAGCAGCTACAGTAACTGCCCCAGAAGTGAAAGCAAGAAAATGGACAATGCAAGTTGCACACCCTTTCCATCGATTAGTAAGGGAGGAAGAAGAAGAGGAAGAAGAAGGGGAAGTAACAGTAGGAAAGGAGGGGTTAGATCAAGAGGCAGGTCCTTCAACAAAGAAAGCAAAAGGAGTGAGGCAAATCAGACAGGAAACCGAAGTTACTCGGTCCCTGACCTCATCAGAACTTCGAGACTTGCGCAAAGATTACAGCCGGCAGCCAGGGGAGCCGATTGCTGCCTGGCTGCTTCGGTGCTGGGATAATGGGGCTGGCAGACAGCAGTTAGAAGGTCATGAAGCCCAGCAGCTGGGATCCCTAGCTAAAGATCGGGAAATTGAAAGAGGAATTGGAAAAGAAGGAGCAATATGCAGCCTCTGGAGGCGGCTCCTCTCAAGTGTGAGAGCAAGATACCCATTTAAGGAAGATCTGGTGAACTCCCCAGGGAAGTGGACCACTGCAGATGAAGGTATCCAGTACTTGAGAGAATTAGCAGTGCTGGAAATTGTCTATAGTGATCTAAAAATTGACAGGGTCCCTGAGGATCCAGAGGATGCCCCTTGCACAATGGCCATGTGGAGGAAGGTGGTTCAAAGCGCCCCTGCATCATATTCCAGCAGCTTGGTATCATTGTACCACCCACAAATGGATACGCCAACCGTAGAGATGGCGTCCTCCTGGCTCCGGAATGTAGAAGAAACTCTGGGCACTTCCTCGTCCCTACAAGCCAGCAGCCCAGCTTTTAGGGGCAGCCCCAGAGATCAGTCCTCTCCTTCCCCGGTGAGAGGGAAGGGAAGCCCCAAGCGCAGACCCCGTGGGGAGCTCTGGTTCTTCCTGCGTGACCAGGGGGAGGACATGAGGAAGTGGGTAGGTGAACCCACCTTTAAGCTGGAAGCCCGTGTCCGTGAACTGAGAGGGAAGAAAGCTGTTAAAGGGTCACCCAAGAAGATTGCCAGTGTAGTTGCCACAGAGAGACAAGAAGGCAATCAGCGATTTCCCAGACATAAAAGGGCTAAAATCACTTCCTTTCACCCTGATGAGGGGACTTCTGATCTGGCATCGCAAAGGTCAGATAGTGAATACTCTGACCAGGAACAGGAATAGAGGGTCCCTGCCTCTGGCCAGGAGGAGGAAAGGGATGACCAGGCATACTGGACTGTGGGTTCGATGGCCTGGCACATCAAACCCACAGAAGTGCAAAGCTTTAGTAGATACATTGTACATTGATGCCATCAATGCACAGAAGTGCAGAATCCATCTGGATCTTTGGAGTGACAGGGGGATGCCAGGATTTTTTTGTGTTAGAGGCCAAGGTGAGCTTAACAGGGAACAAGTGGGAAGGATACTGGCTGTGGCTGTGATTGGCTCAGAGGCCCCTTGTATCCTTGGCATCAACTAGATACTTTAAGGATCCAAAAGGATATCCATGGGCTTTTAGTGTAGCTACAGTGAATACAGAGAAGATCAAAGAGTTAACTAGCCTGTCTGGCTTCTCAGAAGATTCCTTCATTGTAGGATTGCTGCAGGTTGAATGAAGACCAGCAAGTACCAGTTGCTACCAGGACTGTGCAGCAGCAGCAGTATCTCACCAACCAAGACTCTGTAACCCCCATCCATGAACCCCCCATCCATTAGTCCTTGGAGAGCCAAGGAGTGTTCAGCAGGACCTGCCACCCTTTAACAGCCCCATATGGCCGGTGTGAGTCTGATGGGGAATGGAGGCTGGCAGTGGACTGTTGGGGCCTGAATGACGCACCTGTGAGTGCTGCTGTACCTGGCATGTTGGAAATTCAATATGAGCTGCAGTCAAAGGCAGCCAAGAGGTGCCACACAGGTTATACACAAATGTGAAATGTGCTGCAATCAAGTGAGCCACACAAGTGGAGTCTCCTTGGAAGAGAGGGCAGTGGCTGGAGTTCCAGTATGGTGAGGCCTGGCAAATTGATGTATTGGGCTGCTCCCATGAACATGCCAAGGCAAGAGTCACATCCTCACCATGGTAGAGGCAACAACTGGCTGGCTGGAAACATCCCCTGTAAAACATTGCCACTGCTTGAGAGACCTTGAGATCCCAGGCCTTGAGGGACAGATTTTGTGGCAACATGGTACTATGGAGAGGATTGAATCAGACAATGGGGTTCACTTTAAAAATAAACTCATAAACTCTGGGGCAAAGAAGCATGGAATTGAGTGGATGTATCACATCCTTTATTACCCACAGGCCTCTGGGAAGATTGAAAGGTATAACAGACTGCTGAAAACTATGTAAAGAGTGTAAGGTAATGGGCCATGGAAGCACTGGGATGCAAATTTAGCAGAAGCCACTTGGCTAGTCAACCCTAGGGGATCTGGTAACCACCCTAGTCCTGCCCAAATGAAACCTCTGCACACTGTGGGAGGAAATAAGGTCCCTGCACACATAGGGAAGTGGGAAAGTCAGTGTGGATTTCTCCTCCCATGGGAAAAGGCAAGCCCATTCGTGGGATTGTCTTTGCCCAGGGACCTGGGTGTATTTGGTGGGTGATGAAGAAGGATGGGGAGACCCGGTGTGCACCTCAAGGAGCCTTAACCTTGGGGAGAAAATAATCTGTGGTGTGAGTTGTATGTTGCAGGAAGTAGCAGAAATGACATGAACTGATGAAGAATGAATTTTGTGAGGAGCAAGATGAATGCAACAACAACCAGAGCCAGGCTGGTGTCAGTGTCCAACAATCAAGTGTGCTGCTTCTGTCCTGATCACTCATCCTGATGGAATGGAGCCCGTCATGGATCTGGAGGGATGAAAGAAGCCCATGAAATGGAAAAATAATCTCTTCATTGAAAGGACAGGGGAGAGTGGTTAATGAAAATGTATGTTTGATACAGAGATGGTTTAAGGATGTAGTTTAAGTTGTATGTGTGGGCAAGAAGGCATTCCAGTAATGAGAAATAAATACAGTGGAACAGTTGGAAAATATATAAATTATGTGGGATCTGAGTATGACGCAAATGGTATGGAATGAGGGGTGGAGAGTGAATGGAATAAGGGGTCTGAGACTGGACTGAGATGGAGTTAATTTTCCCTTAGCAGCTCTCACAGTGCTGTGCTTTGCAGTGGGAGCTGGAAAGGTGTTGGTAACACACCAGTGCTTTGGCTCCTGCTGAGCAGACCTGTCCCTCTAACATTCCCCCCCATCAAGGGGCTGGGAGTGGGCAAGATCCTGGGAGGGCACACAACCAGGCCAGCTGACCCAAATCAACCAAAGGGATATTCCATACCGTATGATGTCAGCTCAGATATAAAAGCTGAGGGAGGGAGGAGGATCAGGGAGGCATTTGTTACTCTGCAGTGTTTGCCTTCTGGAGCCACCACTGTGCGTGCTGAAGCCGTGCTTCCCGGGAAGTGCCTGAACATCGCTCACTGATGGGAAGTAGAGATTTGACTTTTTCCCTTTGCTCATGCACATGCAAACTTCCGCTTGTCTATTTTTATGCTTTAGTAAACTGCCTTGTCTCAACCTATGAGTTGTTTTCCATCTTATTCTCTCCCGTGTCCTGCTATGAAGAGGAGCAATAGAGAGGCTCAGTGGGCACCTGGTGCCTGACCAAGGTCAACCCTCACTGCATCACAGAACCTGGAGTCAGCCTGGCATCCCCAGTGAGGGTCTGCTCTGCCAAGGAAATACCATGGGGACAAGGATTTGTGCACATCAGAGAATGAGGCTCCATTTGGGGTACAAAGTAAGTCCTTTTTTACCTCAGAGACATAACCAGGCATAGGACACTAGCACTTGGGGCAGCCAATAGGTGCTGCTGACTTGTATTTTCACCTGGCACAGTCAAAAAATGACGATGTAAATGGGACAGAACACAGGCTTGTATTGATTCTGGAAACTTCATGGACCTATTAGTACAGTGTTAAACACTCTGCCTTGATTACCTGCAGGGTAATGGTTGTGTTGTAAGTGAAATGTCAGAGCTTCAGATGGGAATGCCTAAGGAGCAAGATGTGCTGTGGTACAAGTGTCTATCCTCTGTGGTGGTAATCCCCTAGTGCCACAAAAACAGAACCATCCAGGGGTTAAAAAGTTGGCCACCAGCTTCACCCAGGGTCATTGTCATGTTTTTAGAATGAATTAGAAAAACATGGATTAGTAAAAAAAATTCAATTTTGGTATAATCAGAGTGCCCAGTAGAGGTTATGATCTATACAGCCAATTGTGTTGCTTGGGTCATAGATGTCCCAATTATCATTAGTTCTAAGCCAACTCTGTAGACAGCACCATGTAGAATTAAGACCGGTGACATTACAGTATCTTTGACAATTCATGTTTTAACATTCCATGTAAGATGCCAGAGTCCATTAAAACATTTTTTTGTTTGTATTTGCTGATTCATTATTTCAGGTCCATGAGGTTTCCAGAATCAATACAAGCTTGTGCTCTGTCCCATTTACACCAAAGCCACGCTTGGGTGTGATTGTAACACAAAGTGTAATTATAGTTGCTTGTCTTCCTCACCCAAATTGAATCTGTATCCTGGGGCATTATAATGGACTATGGGGCCTCAACATATGAATGTGCTTTAAAGGTTGTTGTTATTGATAATTTGGTGTATTGGGGAGTAAGTATGCCAAATTAGGTTGACACCAAGATGCTTCAGAGACAAGTTCTGCTGAGCCTCAAAATTTGGCATCTAGTGATCAAGGGTGGTGTAAGGAATGCCAACAATCCAATTTGTTGCCTGCTTGAAAAATTATATTCATAAATTGTACAATGTGATCACTATTCCATCCTGGAAATAAGGAACAAGCAATAACGTAGTGACAAGGCATGGTGTGCATAATGTAAGTTATACAAAAGACAAATGCTCATGATGTTGTTTCACTTCATGCCAACTTGCCAAACCAGTATGACATCTGGAGGAGCAGAGGAAGCCCATGGACTCTGGGAGTAATAACTGTCTGTTAAAGGACAGGGGACAGTAGTTAATGAGAAATTAACACATTAATTAATGTGTTGCTTAGGAAGGTGGTTTAACTGTGTAGTTTGAGTTGTAAGCATTGGTAAGAAGGGATTTCAGTAATGAGAACCAAATACAATTGAATCATATACTGTGTGAAGTGCTGGGCCCCACAATTTAAGAATGATGTTAAGGTCCTTGAATGAATCCAGAAGATTCTGGGTTTATCTAGTTTAGAGAAAATGAGGCTGAGGCAAGACCTCATTGTGCTCTGCAGCTTCCTGAGGAGGGGAGGTGGCTCCTTCCCTGCCTGCAGTGTGCTGGTGCCATCCCCATCATGCCTACCCCACAGTCTTTGCAAGATGACCATGGGCATCTCTTTTAGCCAGCCTACTTTTCCTTGCAGGAGATCCCCTAAGTGTCTCCATTCCAGATCATGTTCCTGTTTGCAGGGGGCCACTTTGTGTCAGATCTATTAATTTCAGCATTTCAAGCATTTTGTCCCTTATTTTTACTACTCTGAGTTCCCTTAAGCCTCTGGATGACCCTGACCCGGCCTTCCCTCTGGGAGTGCTTCCCTGTCCTTGTTGCCCTCTCTAAGGACTGTCAATTTTCCAGCCCTTCCAGGCCACTGTGGTGTTTCAGTGCCACATTTCATGCCATAATATTAAGGCCAGGCTTTTCTGGCCTCTCTGGATGCTGTATTTTGCAAGAATTTTAGTTTCCCTGCTGCTGTTGCTGGCACAACCATCGTGTCTTAGGGTGTTGCCTCTGTTCCTTAAGGAAATCCTGAGCAGTCAGCCTCATTGTCCAGCCAGAGCATCCATCAAGACTACTAGAGGGAGGGAGAAGGAGACAGCTCCACAGTCCCAGCATTTTTCTAGAAACATTTATTATGGATGATAACAGGGAGAAGATTTTCACTCTGGCCTCTGCATCAGTGTTTAGGAGAAATATTCTTCCTGTCAGGAATATTTGTAATATTCCTCAGCCTCAGCCTGATGAAGGATCACTGCTCCAGTCCCCAGCTGGTACCACCCATCCCACCCAGTCCTCAGGAGGCTTTTGGCTGTCCTGCATGGACAACTGCCTTAGCTGCTCAGCGTGACAATTCCTAGAAGTCATTGTGACCCTGGGTGGCAGGGGGGGCCCTTCCTCTCCAGCAGGAGCCAGCAGGAGCCCCCGGGACGTTTTAATGTCAGGGTTTAATGTCAAGGAGGCTGCATTATCTGGACAAAGCCTGGGCAATGAAAAGCGGGGAGGAAGACTCACTGCCAGAATCAAAGCCTCCTCCTCATTTTCTATTTTCAGTATATATCTTTTCAGTGATCTGCTCTGAGACCAGGCACATAGGCTTTTGCTGTAGGCGCCACAGGTCCAGATGGCTGAGGGTAATTTTTAACTAATTGGTTTGCAACAAAGCCATGGGATTCAAAGGCGACTGCTCACACTTCTGCATCCTTAGCTTGCTGCAAAGCTTCCAGTTCCTGCCTAGCAGTGCTAAACAAAGCACCTACAGCTGACACCTCTGTGAGAAGCCCAATGAAGAGCCCCTTGCTTTGCATTTTAGTGTCTTGTCACCTCTGAAACTCACTACGCAGCCTTTCCAAATTCAACCAATTCTTAGACACCTTGTCCCTGTCACACAGAGGGGTTTTCTACAAGTATCTTGCAATTTTCACTGCTTTTCTACTGCCTTCTCCCAAGCATCCATGATTTGTTTATCACAGATCCACACTTCTGACACCAATTAATGCCACAACCCAGAAGGATTACTTACTTGGCTTGTGAGAATGCAAAGATTGCAACTGTTTGTAGTATGTCTGACTCTGTCATGCACAAAGACACAGAGGATTTATTAGCTATTTTCTCTTATTCATTACAGTTTAGTACTATCAAGGCAAGTACATTTACAGTTGACAAAACAAGTAGGTCTACTCTACAAGTTACTGCAAATTACCACCAGAAAGCAAACAGGGATTTCCACAGCAGCTGCAATCAATACTAGCATCAAGTCTGCATTTCAGTATTACACAGCCTATGACATACCACCACCTCATGCACAGTTACAGCCTTGCTCAGGCTTCCCCCCGTCCCTTGTCCTGGCCAGCCTCCACCTACAGCCCTGCACGTTCCCAGCTGGGCTGTGGCTCCCATCAGCATATGAGAAAATGCTCAGAGGCCAGATAGGTCATGTAGGAACAGAGAACCAAGACTGAGGACAAAGCCAACCCAGTTTTAATTTCTTGCAGCATTCAAAGCTGTATTTGTCACTGTGGTACAGACTGACCAAGAACCACCAGCATGGTTACAAACAAACAAACAAACAAACAAACAAACAAACCATCCAGCATGTCTAGCCCACAGCCCAATCACAAGCCTTCCAAAACAGACCATTCCCTGAGACAGTGACCTCCAAAAGTCAGATCTGAAAACAAACTTCCTCTGGGTGTTTCACATTCCTTTGGTGCTATTCTCTAAACGCAATGTTTGTGTCTCTTACTAAAAAAATCCACAGCAACAGGCTTTCCACATAAACTTAAAGGGAAGTGATTCAGTTATTTTTCTGGGATTAAGTTTCAAATAAATTTTCTTAGACTAGGCTATGGAAACTATAATATGACCTGCCAGTTAACCAGTAATAAAGCAATGTTGATGCTGTGGCATACAAATAATACTTCTAAGGATGATGCTGGTTTAACTTGGGTGGTTTTAATTCACCACTGGGTTTATCAAGATTTTGCAAGAAATTTAAGTCTGAGTAAAGCACTGTACTTATGCAGTTATACTGATTTAAGTGCTCTGGCTGGCTCTCTTGACACAGATACCCACAATCTCTGAGACACATAGTGGACTTTACACACAACTATCAACAGCTACGTAACAATTCCTTAGTGGCTCCAGCTTGTGCTGGTCACACAGTTCTCAGGAACTGCTGCTCAGAAATAGCAGCAAGTCATGCAGCTTTCTGCTGCAAGTACTGACAACCTGACAACACTTGGTCACAATCTTATTTCACTATGAAAAGAGTGATTTCCTTTCATTCTGTTATAAACCATACTCCAGAATGGGTAAGAATCACAATTTCATATAAATGCCTACTGCCAGTTTACATTAAATTGAGAAATTTAAATATAGCCTTATGCCTCTACCACAGGCTCAATCAGATCACAGAATGAACTGCAAGAGTTTCAGATTCATATATTATGATGCAAATGAGTTTTGTAAATTGTGACCTAGTTCCCATGTTAGGAACAGTTGGGACCAACAGCAGGGACTGTGTGATGAATGCAAGCAGCAGGAGCAAGCAAGGAAATTAACATTTGTTCTTAATTTGAAATGGATTTTTAATCACTTTCAGGTGCCTCAAAGGAAGTGCACACACTTGTTTACTATAATCATTCTGACAGAAGAATGCATATAGGAGGTAACACGTTTTTGTTTTACTAATTGAAATGTTTGCAGCAGTGGTGTCACATGAAGTGCCAGAACACAGCTCTTTCTGGAGGGCACAAAGAAGGACTGTGAAATGAAGTTTCCCAATTGATCCGTTCCTCAGAACTTGCATTGTAAAGAAAGTGAGTTGCACGTACCCTCTAAAAGCGACTGGATATTAGATCACATTCATCTTTCCAAATCCAGTTGCTTTTTTTTAAGTGAGAGGCCTGATAAACTCACTCTCCAAAGAGCCTGCTCAGGGATTTAGCTCCACGGCTGTCAGCCACATGCTTAAACACGATTCAGCAGAGTTAGTGGAAAATACTAAACTCATGAAATTCAGCTTGTGATGTAACAGCGAGCACACAACAACACACTGTGCTGAGCTTCAGCCTGAGGCAGCTTTCTGATAAACCATTGTTTTAAATGAGCTGTAGAATACTACTTTAAATGTTCGAATGACATTTAAATGTTTTAAATGCACCCAACAGCGAGGGTGTAACTTGTTAAAAACCAGACAGATTTTCATTCTGAGGATTATCTAGAGGTGGAAATTGTTGGACGCTGTAAAAACGGCAGAGCCTCCACGCTCCCCAAAAATAGAGTCTCAGCTCCCTCTGGTGGAAAAGGTCTAAGTGAGAAAGTCTTGTTTGTGCTACGGGCCTCAAGGCCATGAGATACAGAGACAGCAAACAAAGTCCTCTGTTCACTTTGAAGGACTGGAACTTCTTAGAAGTTGATGTGAAATATCCCATCCCACTAACTGTTGCAGGGTGTCTAGACAGGATACCTCATAATCAACAAGTTCCATCTTCCACAGGGTGGAATTCTCCAGGTATGAAATATGACACTTAATCCTACTGAAGCAACTGGTAGCCCCAAGCAAAATAACACACACAGTGTTCTAACATTCTCTCCACATCTCAAGCAGTTGAATCATGATAGAGCAGTTAGTCACTAAAACAGGAGGCATAAAGCAAAGGCCTCAGATGCCAACCTGTGTCCCTTGGTCTGAGACATCCTGCATAAGTTAAACCAATCAAAAAAAGCCTCCTCCAATCTCCTGTTTTCAAAGACTTGGTGAAGATCCAGCATTAATGGCAAAAACCTCACTAAACACAGTTGTTCCTGGTCTAGATGCAAGTGTATTAACAAAAGCACCCAGGACAAAAGGACTGTGTGTTCTGGAACAGCAACAGTCCAGAACTGCATCACCACTGGGTTTTGACTTCTTGCTCAATAAAATTTTCACTGCTATTTGCACCACATCCATGCTAGATACACTTAAAGTTATTCCATACTTTATAATCAAAACCAATCATGCAAGGAATTTCTATTTCTCCTGATTTACCATGTACAGTGGAAAGTAAAGCCTGCAAGTATTCCAGCTATTGTCACAAGAAGTCTAATAAAGAATATTTTTATTTCCTATTAGAGGAATCAACAGCTCCACTGTAATTCAGCACACAACAACTAACTGCTCTGACAAATTCTGTAAACAGAATCATGAGCAACTCCTGCAGTCACAGACACACGGGAATGACTTTTTATTATACTTCTGCCACAGAAAAAAGACATCCAGAGCCAGTGAAAAGGAAAATGGTAGCAAAAAAGTATTTATTAAACACCACATAATTCAATTTCAGTGTGGCATTAAAAACTTGCTCCTTGGAAACAGGAGAGCTGAATAAACCTGTGAAGGTGGAGCAGCACATCAAGTGTGCAGATGCAGTTTATTAAGAACATAACAAAATACCATTTCCACAGCCAGAAAGAATTTGAGGGGGGGGGAAAGAGACAAAGGCAACAACAGCCAAAAAAATACCCTTGGAGTGTTTTGTGCAACATTTTTCAAACAAGAAAGCCCACTAAGGCTAAAAAATGGGCATGAAATTCTGGGTTCTTACATTCAAATATCAAAAAACAATGGCAAGTACAATTTGACCTCTGTGTGTACAATTAAAACAACTTTGTAATGGATTTTTCTCCGAAAGGGCAGTTTTCTACAGGCTGAAGTGTCCACGTATTTAACTGGACTCCTCATGAGGGCTGCAGCTCCATCAGCTTTGCTTACTGGCTGGGACAGCGTGTGCTTTTCAATCTTCTGCAGGAGCACCAAGCCTGCTCATGTAGCTCTCCCACGCTGCCTTCCTGTACTTCTCTGCTTCTTGGAGACGGTCTGGAGCTGCCAAGATGCCCCGTCCCACAATAATGATATCTGAACCTTTTTCACCAATAACTTCCTTGGGGCTTAGGTACTTCTGTCCAAGGTTATCACCTGAAATACAGACACCATTTCTTTTTGTTGGTACAAAACTGTATGTACTAAAAACCTTCAGGGAGGTGCTGGAACATGAAACAGGTCCCCCATCCCAGCTCTCATCCTAACAATCCACAAACAGAACTAGAAATTGCATGGCCAACCAAAAAACACAGATCAAATTTGACAGCCAGCATCCTCCTTTCTCATGGTTTACCAATCATTATAGATGAACAGTTACTCAAAGAAGCACCATAAAATAAGCCTCAGCCTTCTTAAAGCAAGCAAAACCCCCAAACATTAATGTAAAAGCTTGTGATTTCAGTTTAGGTCTCATAAAAATTAAGTATTGCAGAGAAACATATCTCCCCTATCTGCTTCAATGATAACCTCTTCAGTCAGCACAAGACTTTCCATTCACTGATACTCCATCTATATCAACACCAAGTGTTTCAGCTGGACTTCTTTATTTGTTATATATTTTTTTACTACTACTGAATAGTTTTACATCTAATCTAACACCTATCTGAAGACATTTTACATGCGTTCAGGAATGTGCTTTATGGTATGCACAGACCTCAAAACAAGAAAAAAGGTGTCATGGCTTGCTCACTGCCTTCCAGAGTTCCCAAGAAAGGGATCAGCATATCCAGAAATATGGGAGACAGCCCTTAGTGGGAAACAGACTCCTCCCAGCTAAGAATCAGCATCCAAACCCTCTTCAGAAGCTACTTTTTCACTGGAGACCAGATCACTTCTGTACTTACACACAGACTAAAAATATTTCAGAAAAAGTTACCTCCAGTTTGCAGCTGCACTCCTGGGGTTAAGTGAAGAAATTCTGGTTTATTACTAACTCTAGATCCACATATGAATCCAAAAATGAAATCTGAGTTGTCTTCAGCCATCTGCACCTATAAAAGATCCGTGAACAATTACAAATGACAGACTTAAAACTCAGCTGGCCTAGCAATCTGTTTCTCATCCACCCTCTGACACTTCAAGCTGTGAGGCAGGGGTATGAAACACCTCTTGCTTTCCCAATGTAAAGTAACTCCTTCCCTCTGGCAGAAAAATGAATGTTTCTTTCTGTGTTATAAATAATACTGCAAATGGATTTAAACTAATTAGAAATGCACTGCTTAAAGAAAGAAACAAAAAAAATAAGGAGGGGGTGCTAATAGAAAATGCAATGTGTACTAGAATTCCAAGTGTGAACTCTGACCACCTCACATCACTGGCCTACAGCTGCAACCCTTAAACACCACACAGTCATATTCCTGAGTCTCCAAGGGAAAAACAAACACCTGTAATAGTTAGAGCTGGAGGGACTTTTGGAAGTAAAAATATTAGAAACATGTCACACTTGACAAGCTTTTGACCGGACACAAGACTGCCCACTTACTGCAGCTTTTGTGTATTCACCCGTTGCAAGGGACCCTTGGGAACTCATCTCTGCAACCAGGAGACAGCCACGCTGCAGAGGAAGACCCACTTCCTTCAGACCTCTCACAACTCCAGAGCCTGGAACCACGTGGGCATTGACAATGTCCGCCCAGGACGCGATTCTGAACACGCCACCTGAGAACACGGGCAGGGAGACAGGCAGAGTCATCAGAAATGTGTTAAACAGGAAGCACAAGTCAGACAAGAACAGCTGCACACCTTAGCACTCACATATTTAAAAGACAGTTTTACTGCTGAAGCTTGAGTGTTACAAGCTCAGTCTCATCAGACAGTTCTGACAGCTGCCTAACCACAAAGCGTAATCTCTCAGTTTACTTTTCACGAACACCTTTTGTGTCTCACCTTTAATATTTACTGAGACATTTACGGCAGCCCAGAAATCTGTCACAGGTGCTATCTTCCCTGATAGCACGCAGATCATGTGGGACACAAGGATCAGGAAAAGAGAACAGCAGTTCTACAGCTGCAGATGGAGTATCAAAAGAAAGCCGTGCTGGGCACACAAGCAGTACAATAACAGCAGGCAGCAGTTTCTCATGGCACAGAACTCAGAGGTACTTACTGAGCATAACCACAGATTCATAAAGAAGTTGAGGTTGGAAGGGACCTCAGGAGATCATGCACTCTCAGCAGGGTTACCTTCAATGCTAGGTCAGATTGCTCAGGGTCTTATCCCCTTGAGTATTTCCCAAGGCTGGAGATTCCATGTTCTCTCCTGGCAATCTGCTCCTGTACTGCAGTTACACACACCAGAGGCAAAGTTACAGTAAATCCACCTTGATGATAATCACCTTCATACTGGTGTTTCACTGTGTTTCCAATATCTGCAAATTTCCTGTCTTCAAAGATCAAGAATTCGTGTTGATCTGCGAGCGTTCTCAACTCCTTTACTACCTCCTGGGTGAAATCGTTCAGGATGTCTATATGAGTCTTCAGGATGCAGACGCTGGGGCCCAGGGTGGCAGCCAGCTGCAGCAGCTCCTTGGAGCTGGTGACATCAGCAGAAAGGCACAAGTTTGTTTGCTTCTTTTCCATGAGCATGAGAAGCCTGGCTGCAATAGGATGCACCCCTGGCAGCTGGGCACGAGCGCTGAAGCTCAGCTCCTTGCAGAGTCTCTTCACAGGAGCAGCACCATTCTGAGACACTGCCTCAAACACGTTTCCCTCTATGAATTTCTTCACCTTTTCAACCATCTCAGCAGCCACTTCTCCCTGCTGCTGGAGAATCTCCAGCACCCCAGACAAGGTGCACACAGAGTGCAGGCGAATTCCGTGTTCCTCTAGCCTGGCCTTCCCACCCTGCTCCCTGTCCAACAGCACTATGGCATCTGTGACTTTTAATCCTTCTTTCTGAAGAGCTTCTGCAGTTTCCAGAACACTGGATCCACTTGTTACCACATCCTCAATGATCAGGCATGTCTCTCCTGGATTAATGGTGCCTTCTACCATCCGCTTAGTACCTGAAAAATAAAAAGCAAACACTCCACCAAATTACGAAAGGCTGGACAACCCAAGAAAACCTTAATAGAATCAAAACTTTATTAGATGGTACCATTTATCACAATTCTTACCACAGCTCACTCACTGATCTGTAATTCAGTTCATAAAGACTGTTACTTCTCCAAGCTGATAAAATACTACTTTATGTTTCCAGAAGTTATATTCCATAACAAAACTGACACACTGTTAACAGCACAAATTCAAACGTTCCAATAAGATCACAAGTTTAGTATTGTCATGACTTGAAGGCTTGGCTCAGACTGACAAAATTACTCTCTTGTTATTTAAAACATCTTTAAGGCAGCCAAGTTATTGACACGTTTTCCTCAGGCAGCACTGTGTGCTTGATATGCCTGTTAGAACACTTAGAAGGAGCAAAGCCTCAAGTGCCTTTGTCCTAACTAACAACAGGCACACATCCATGAAAGGCCTCCTGGAGGGCAACGACAAAGGGATGCCTGGCTTTCCCAGGAGCAGTTAATCGCTGTCACAACTGGCTTGTGCTTCACAAGAAGGAACAGCAAATGTTTCCATGGCTGTCCCACTGCCTGACACAGGAGCAGCTTTTAGTTTTGACAAGTGCACTTTCTAATTACACACTGTTGCAAGAGGACGCGTAGAAATCCAGTTATATGGCAGGTTAATGCTTCAGTCTGCTCTCCCACATCCTTTATCACAATCAAATAAATGGTTCATTGAGTAGAGAAGGGACTGCCGCTCACCTGGCTCACTGATTACAGGACTACAGGATAATGAAAGAAAAAGGGGGTTGAGAGATTAATGAAGAAGAGACTAGAAAGGTTCTTTTTGGCGTCAATATGCAAAAAGCTCTGTTTGAGAGTGAAATGTGGCTCTGGTCTCAGCATGCTGGAAAATCTGAGTCATAAATCTTCATTTCTGGATGAGGCCACTAACCAAGAATCATAGCAAGGGTAACAAAGAAAAAAAAAAAAGACATTGCTAAGGAAAAAAAGGAAAAGAAACAAACTCTCATAAACAAAACCAAAGAATCAGAAAACACCCTTCAAGAGTCTCCAAATCTCCTACATCAGGACTAAAGCTGCAGGCTAAACAGCAACTAGCTGGGAGAGGCTGATCAGGCTGGAATGCTGTGGAAGATTTGCTTTAGGGGGGAAAGGTCTTGCTTCTTAAATTGCAATGGTAACCTTAAACTGGAAGGGAGACGCTGTGCCTTACAAAAGAACGACAAATTATATGAAGTCATTTCCCAAACAAGGTAAATTGCAAACTCTTGATTTGAAGGCTTTACCGTAGTCTTTTCCCTCCTTCCTCCGAATGAGCATGGGAACCTGATTTTCCGAGCAGATGATGGTGGCCAGCGGCAGCGCCGTGTACGGAACGCCGCACACACAGTCGTACCGCACACCCGCATCCTGGGCTGCCTGGAAAAGAAGTCCTGCAACCTGGAAAGGAAAACCAAACGCTTTTGAAGAGCCCGGCTGGAGCGAACGTGACTAAATCAACGAAAACCCCTCTGCCTGGCACGACCCGGGAGCCCACCCTGCGGGGTCCCGGCGCTGGGGAGCCGCGGCGGCGCTGCCGTCCCGCTGCCCCGGGCCGTGAGGGCCTCGCCACCGCGAACACGCGCGGGTCCCGGGGCTCCCCGGGCCGCACCTGCCGGAGGAGGCGCGGGTGGGACACGAGGCCGCGCAGGTCGATGTACACGGGGGAGGAGCGGCCGCTCTTCAGCACGAAGTGCCCGAAGCGCAGCGCGCCCGCCCCGCTCAGCGCCGCCGCCACGGCCCCCGCAGACCCCGCCGCCATGGCCGGGCCCGGCGCACGGAGATGATGCACAGCGGGAGGGGCGCGGGGCGGGGACAGCGTGTGACACTCGGGAGGCGTGTGCCCGTCCCGCGTCCCCTCCCTGCGGCGGCAGCCCCAATCCGCCATCCCGGGATCCGTGTGCCCTCCCGCATCCCCTCCCAGAGGCGGCAGCCCCTGCGCCGTCCCGGCCCGGCTCCCTGAGGCCCGCTCTCCCCTCCACGATTCCCCGTTCTCTCGTCTCCCCATTCCCCCGGGAAGCAGAAGCGGCCGGTGCAGAGGGTTTGGTGTGACCTGAGGGCTTCTCGCCGTGCCGCCTCTCCGGGTGATTCCCAAAAGGCCGCTGGGTGGATGCAGCCAGGGTGACAGTCCCGCGGGCTGGGTCCCTGAAACATCCCCCCGGAAAACATGAGCTGAATAAAGCCCTCAGCCAGCCCCGAGTCTCCAAGGCCTCGGAAAGATGACGTGTGAAATAAGATTGACCCGGTCTTCTCTGAATAATTTTATTTAATCAAAAAAGCCCAGAAACGGAGTCGTTAGTATACTCTATTTATGGGAATGCAAGGACGGGAGATGTACAGGTTGAAGCTACATCTGTAGATGATCGTATATACTGCAGTATAGTAACAACAACGTGGGACAGCAAGTAGTCACCTCACAACAGTACACATGAGTGATTAGACATACAAAGGAAATATTTACAAACCGGCCTTTACAAACCAACATTGTGTGCATACAAAATGAAATCTGCAATAAAACTGAAGATACATTTAAGGCAGACCAGCAATACACTGAAATAATTAAGGCTGTGGAATTACTTTGCACCTTGAAAATGCTGAGCTGTTAGCAATACTGTTTCTTTTTTCCTCCTTCAGTGGATTGTTGCTAGGATTGAGAAGCATCAATACGTTCCAACTGTTTGCTCTTATCTCGATGAGTTAAGTCTGAGATTGATTTTTTTTTTTTTGCACTTGCTATTGCGTTTGTTTTCCAAAAGTTACCAGCAAATTGACCTCAGTGGCAGAGCAGTTTGAACAGTTTGGTAGAAAGAGAAGTAAAAGCACCAGCATCAGAAGTTGGACATGAAGGTGAAATATGGCTTGAGTAGAGAAATGTTGGTTTTTCACTAGCTCCATAATAAAGACTACAGTTACAGCAAACATTCAGTATCCTGACGCTATGGAAACACTCAGCACTATACAGATCCCAGAACGAGAATACATCACTTGATGGCAGTGTGCAGTCAGCCTAGTAAAATGGGATTTGATTTTGTTTCCTTGGGAAAGCACCATTTTCTGATGGGACATGAGTGAATGAGCTCAAAAATACACCCAAGCCCTGTGTTAGAGGAGAATCCACCTCTGCTGTGAAAGAAACAAGAACAAACAGGGGTGGTGAGCCCCTGTGCATGTAAATTTTCTGCTAGACCTTTATGTCCACAGAGAAACCTTACATCCATCTCTGAAGTTTATATTATCCTAGGTTACTTGACACAGTCCCCTCATGGCAAGGGCATTAAAACAGGGTTATATATAGTCAGGTTATAATGTGTGGTTCTGCATTCAGCCTTTGTGCACAGTATTTGTAGCACAGGCCTGATAGCATTGTCAGAAATGCTAATGAACTCCACTGAAGCCACAGCCCCAGGGGCAGTTGAGGGCACAGACTTTGTCTCAGCATTAACTTAGAAGTAAAAAGATACATGTTGCTGAAAAAACCCTATCCGTAGTCTTTTAAAAAGAAAAGGCAGTAAGACTAAATGAAACTTGTTGGCATCACTGAGAAGAGAGAGACATATTATAAATTTTAAAGCCTGGATTGCTTTAAAACACTGAAGTCTATGGCCCTGAGCTGGCTGTGTGTCACCCCAGTAGTACCCTGCACAGGGGGCTTGGCAGCCTGGGGGGAGGAGGGGCCTCCCCCAGGGCAGCAACACCTTTTAGGGACTAACAGTTTACACTGGCCAGCAGAATTCCTGCCCTGGCCTGGCTGCTCCAAGTGGAGCAGAGAGAGAGGTGAGTTAACTTCTCATTGCACATTCATTAAATGAACCCATCTTAAATAAGGAGCCCCCCCATGTCACCGTGTCCTCTGGGCTCTGTGTCACCAGCACCTTTGCTGCTGCCCTCCTGTCACCCAGCACCTGGGGACACTGTGAGCCACATTTTGATGTCAGAGCAGGGTAAGAGCACTGTGGAGATGTCTGAAGGCAGTGACTGTGTGCACAGTGCTGCTCCACAAAGAGCTTGTGGTGCACTGTTGTCAGTATTCCTGTTGGTCATCCTGGATGGTTGGAAGCTGCTGGAGAAGCTAAAGGGTGCAGCTACCACCACACTTTCAAGCCATCTTGGGAACACCCTGAGTGGTACACAGCTGCAGGTGGAAATCTTCCCCTTGGGGTCAGATATTCTCTGGGGAGCTTCACTGAGAAACTGTGTTTGTTACAGACAATAGTTCATGCACCAAAAAAGCCAGTCATTGGAGAATGCTTCTCACTCAGCAGGTGCACTCCAGGCCTACTTACTCAGCTTCTGTAATCTCTTTGCAATGGAGTTATAATTTTCAAAAGAGTTACAGGACCTGTTGTATCTGCAGAGGCACCACAGGATGGCTGAAAAAGACTTTGAAAGAGCAAAGTCAGGATACTTGGTGTGCATTTATCAAATGGCAATATTGCATGTCAAGTTGGTAATATTCAGGCAAAAGCAAGAACAGTTGGTAATCACAAATGTTTTATGGAAGTTTTAACTGGTTCAAGTATTCCTGAATGGGCTGTGAAAAAAATGGTGTCCAGGAAGAGGCGTTCTAACATGAATATGGAAAAAGCAAAAGAAAGTAACCCCAGAACAGTCAATATCTTCAGAATTCAGCACCTCCAGCTCTCAACAAGGAGTCTTTTTTGAATTTGAGCACCAATACCTAATCATATATCGTCTCTCTTTCAGCCTTTTGCATTTTCTTTTCTGTTATTTGATAGCAATGAGAGGCTTAAATATTACCTTAAACAGTCCAGCTTTTCCCCCCTGTGCATTCAAAGGGTCTGCTGTTGCAGTTTGACGTATGAATGCAGGATGTAGGAAAACGAAATGCTAAATAACTCCAAATTTCATGTGATACATGAGAATTTGTTTGTATTAATGCCAAGCAGAAAGCCTGTGGTTCAAACTGTACCCATGGGCCTCATAAAAACTGTGGGTTTTACAGACCACACTTCCACAAACATTTTTTTTAAGGGCAGTACAATCACAGCACAAAGAGCCAGCTTTGACAAATAGGAAGAATTACAGACAGTCCTGCAGTGAGAAAGTATCTGAGGCTGGTGGTAATTAGAGACCCCCCCCTTGACTGCTGTCTGTATTCAATTGCTAAGAAATTGCATACTTTGCACTCTTGCTCAGGATGACAGTTCTGGTATTTATCTAAGAGGTGCTGCTGGATTGCTTAGAAAATCAGCTGCTGCTCTAGAGAGGAACTGAGATAGGTTCTAGGTGATTTTCAAAAAGCTTAACCTTCTGTGAACACTTGTCTCTTTCAAACCTTCCCACACTCCCTCCCTGTATTAGATCTCTCACAGAACTGCTTCTGACTCTGCTGAGGCACCTGGGCTCACCCTTCTGCCCGTGGCTTCCCCATCTCAAGGGCTGTTCTTTGTTGCACACACTCAGTGTTGAGCACTGAGGGTTTTTGCTGTGCCTCTTCCCCACTAACAAAATACTAACCACTCTGGTGTAATGATAGAGCAAGCACAAAGAGAAGGGCCAGGTCTCCTCCCTGCTGTGAAAGGGAGCTTGGAGGTGGATTAAAAAAAGGGCTATCAGAGCCCTGAGAATTTAACAGTACTTGCAGGGTATCTCCACCACCCACTGGCAGAGACAGTGCTTGCTCCTGCAGGCTCACAGTGCAGTTACTCAGATGGTAAATGAGATTTGACTCTCTCCCTTACCGGAGAGTCTGTATGAGCACACGTGGTCAGATCAAGCCCTTTTCCTTAGGAAAACCTTTGGTAACAACGGCCATTTCCCATTACAGACACACAAATGGTACTCAGCACCGAGACAAAATCCCCCCATGCCAGGGGAAAAAAAATCTCTTTGATTGTAATCCCACAAGGCTGTAGAGCTTTGTGGTGTGGCAGTAGGATGGGGAAGCCCCAGATGGTTTCCCCTTCCAGTCCCATTTCTGGAAAGGAAGATTTGGCCAACCTACAAACTGCTGACTTGTCAGTGCAGACTCCCTATGTTGGTTATACTTAAGGCTGGCTCCGTCACTGTAACATCAATATGATGATGTTGCAACTTGGCTTGCAAGAGAGAAATGTTTTAATTGTGAATATTATTTTTTATTACAAATTAGGCTTTAGACATACAAATATCCTCATGAATGCTTTGGTTATGAGGTGCTAATGGTGGCTGAGAGATATTTACAAGTTTTGAAATGAAACAAATGACATGCTTTAAACACTGAAAACAACTTTCAAGCTGTAAGCACAAGAATGAACTCACCACTCCTACTGCACTCTGAAAGGCTTAGATGGACTTTGGGCCAAGCAATTCTGAAGCTAGAAATGGAACAGGATCCTTTATATTTATATATATTTATATCTATGATACAATATATGTATACTGAAAACCTGTGATAGAAAAAATTGTCTTCATCACCATCGTCATCTAGTTTACAGATACTGCAAAAATTGGACTCTGCCTTTTCTCAATGCACAGGTTTTGCAAAAGATTTATGTACAATGTGTATAAAATGCTTTTAAAAAACCCACCATAGTCCCATTGTGCTTAATCAGAACCAGCTGCATGCTCCAGTGAATTCATTGCCTTAGTTGTAGCTCTGAAAGGTGCTGCACGTTGACTTAACACAGCAGAAAGCCCAAGGAGGGGCTTAATGGAGGATTGTGGTCTGAGCACTGCCACGCAACACGAGTGTACCTAAGCCACGCCACCATGGGAGCTGATCCAGCAGTGACTGGAGCCTGATCTTGCATGTCCTATGCAGGCAAAGTCCCCACTGAAATCACGGCAGACCTGGGCAGATGGGGCATGAGAAGTATGACTGATAACCTGGAGCAGGCTTGCAATGATTTCAGCAAAAACTGACCGGTCCAGTTCTGCAGTACGTGCTAAGGTCAGCCTGGTCTCACTCCCCCCCACTATCCTACTTCTAGTCTTTTGTACATTTGGAATTCAGTTCAGCAAGATCAAGAGGATTTCTTATAGGCTGCCTCACAAAGATTAAGGCAACAGCAATTTTGGCTCTCATTCCCAGTTGGTGTTTGCTTCCTGCAGTCCTTTTTTGGCAGTGGATGTGTCCCTCACGTGCCCCGAGAGAGGGAGCGTGTCCCCGCTGCCGTCACTCCCTTTGCCTTGGTCCCAGTGCCACGTCTGCAGTGATTCCCACCCTGCAGTTGTGAAACGCAAACACCGAATGCGGGATATGTACAGACGGATCCGCGTGCTCCCGGCGGTGCTCCTGGCACACGGCTCAGGATCAGCAGCGGAGGATCCCATGGATGGAGGCACTACGTGCCCGGGTTCATCCTGCTCAACAGGAAGCTCTTGACGCTGGGGACCGGGTGCACGTCGTACTGGTGCCTGCGGCGCTCGATGAAGGACGCCAGGCGGGAGGTATCCAGTGGGATCTTGGAATAGCTGCCATTGTGCGGTTGCAGCCATGGATGCTGTAAACAAGTGGCTGCTGTTGGCCTTCTCCTGAAGTCTTCCTGGAGGATAACGTTGATGAAATCCCTGGCGGCGTGGCTCACATCGGAGAAGTACTCGTGTGGGAAGCTGAAATCCACTCTACACACATTGATGCAAGTCTCCTCTTTGCTTTCATCCAGGAACGGAGAGACACCACTTAACATGACGTAGGTGAGGACCCCAATGCTCCAGATATCCGTGCTCAGGGAGACTGGAAGACCTTGGATAACTTCAGGGGCTGCGAACTCCGGGTTTCCAAGGAGGTGGTGGACATGGTAATGACCTGTGATCTGGACTGCATCTTCCAAATCAATGATCTTGACACGAGGCACTGGAATTCTCAAATCAATGAGCAGATTCTCTGGCTGTTGAAAAGACAATGAAATAAACTTAATCGTAACTATATTTTGGCAAATAAAATGTGTAGGATTCATGTAGGCTTAACAGCTAATCAAAACTTGCATTTAGTCACATGTGCAAGGGAGAGATCAGGAGAGTGAATGATAAGGAACCAGCTCAGCTGCTGTTTGCTCTAAATTCAGATCAGCGCTTCAGTGGCTATGACAAGATCCTCCTTTGCACTGGGGCTACATGCTGGGATTTTGCACTTTGTCCCAGATACTTACAGTTTATTTTCCCAAACTAATCTCTACAGATTAAGAGCACTGACGGATTTTTAAATTTTAATAAGACATATATATCTGATCAGTTTATTTAGATTCCATTTGTTCAGATGACAGCTGGCTAAGTTAGTGTGCATGCATGATTTGCAGCAGAAATGCTCCCCATGAAGGAACTTATTGAACATAAATGTTCAATTTTGCACCCACTACCCTAGGAGGGACTGGTGTGTGCCATTACTGTTGCCATGGAGCTGCCAGTGTTCCCCTAGACACATCAGGACACAGTCATGCTTTCCAAGACAGAGTAAAATCATGTTTAATCCTAATTGGTTTTCTCTCTGTTTTAGCAGCTCTCAGTATTTAAGGTCTCTCTCTCAGTGAGAGATACTGAGCATTGCCTAGACACACTGTTGTGGGGACTTAACATGGATTATCCTTCCTTTGTTGGCTCTGAGACGATTTCTGAATTTACTTCTTGTACCCTTCTAGATACTTTTTTTCTCTCCCTTATCCTCATGCATATTTTACTGCTGCTTCATGGCATATATATATATATATATATATATAAAGCAAAGTTAACTACATGACTGTTCCAGTCTCTCCACTTGCTCTTCTTTTGTGCAGTCTCTATTGACAAAATCAACACATCCTTGAGCAGGATCCTGGGACAACACAGTCCACGGACAGGTCTGCTGTCACTGCCAGTGCATCTCCTGCTTCCCACTTAGCAACAGAAGGTGCTTTATTTAGCATCCCTCATTCAGGGGAACTGCAGAGAGGTCACAGAAAATTAGCTTTCCACCTTGTTTCTTTGTTTATGATCAAACAGAGAATTCGTTGCAGTTTCTTACCTCAGTAATACCTACTTTTTGACAGGTAATATAAATAGAGTGAAAAAATACAAACAATTGCATAGACAGAAACCAAGATGATTTAGCCTTTTGTGTCTAATTCTCATATAAGGTCCTATACAAATGGAATTTTTTTGTAGGGGTAGAGACAGCAGAAGAATGAAAGTGTCACTTCATCTGACATGTCTGGGGCTTGGAGAGATGAGAATAAATCTCCTTGAAGCTGGATTGTCCACTATATAAGAAAGTAAAATTCATCCCTCATTCCCCATTTTTAATTGTCATTTAAGTCTACAAAGTGTTATAGATTATGTGCTATCCCTGGCAACCAGAATCAATGTTGCAGATCACAAAACTTGAAACATTTGATCACAACTTCAGTGGCTAATTCTCTGTCATCCAAGATAATGGGGATGCTGGGGAGGACAGGAGTACAATGCCAAATCCAGGAAAGTACAGTGCCTCCTGCCATGTGTGCTACAAAAGCAGGTACAAGCTGTACTAGTCTGAGTGTGACGTAGGAGAATACCCCAATTTCTTCTCCACAGTGCAACTTGTCCTTTGTTCTTCCTCTGAACCCTTCCCGGGGTGTATTTCCCACCTAGTTCCCCTCTCAGGCTGTCCAGCACAATGTAGTGTCCTGCTTTCCTTCTCCTTTGTCCCTGCCAGTCTGGCACAAGCCAGCTCTGCTCTGGAAGGTTGGTGGCTGAGTTGGTACAGTGTGAGCCCAAACCAAACTCCATAGAATTATTCATAGTTTCCCTTCAGACAGGTGCTAGTGGCATCTCACTCTTGTCTCTCTGACATCCTCCTTCCCCATCATTAAATCCAGAAAGCCCTTGGGAACAAACCAGAGAATCAAGGGAAAAGGTGCATTTCTTGTCCCAAGGCAGAGACCTGGTGCTGCAGGTCAGTAACTCCTTTCTCTGATCAACAGCTTGTCCATTTAGTGATCATCTCCGTGGGGTACGGGCTGCACCTCCTCCCTGTCTGTACAGCTGGGAACTCTCTGTTCCAGGGCACAGAGTAACAGCATCATTCTCATTTGTTCCTACCTTTATGTCCAAGTGAGCCACTCTGCAGTTGTGGAGGTACTGCAAGGCTTCCATTGTGTCTCTTATGTAGAATGCCACCTTTTCCTCCATAAGTTCATCGTGGTTCATCAGATAATCTAAGAGACGACCGTCATCCATCCTACAAACAAACCAAACCCTGTGCATGAAACATCACATGGCATCTCTAGGAACACTTAATATCTGAAAAGAAAATTGCAACAGAAATTTTTTGACCTAAAAAAGGGAGGAAAATAAAATGCAAGATCTGATGAGTATTTAATGATATTTCAAGATACTGCAGGCCATGGAAGTGGTAGAATGATTAATCCTCAGTTGGTATCTCTGGTCCTTGACAAATTTAGCAACAGTCTTAAAGTAAACTCATTTGCTTAAGGATAGATTCAATAGACAGAGACAATCCCTTTGGCAACAGAACTTCCTAATTATTTGGATTCATTTATTTATTTAAACAGCTGGTTAAATAATGCAGACAAAAAATCATTGACATTTTCAGCTGGTAATATTTTCTGTGGGAAAATGAACCAAATAAAAGTTTTCCACCTACTTTATTTATCTGTACAAACAAACAATGAAATAGCCCAAATACACTTTGTTGGATATACCATAATAAAGCATTTTGCAGTTTGGTTGCTGTTTCTTCTTATGGGGTAAGCATGGTTGCTACACAGGTCTTTTCACTAAAAAGCATTAGAATGATGAAGGCTTTGATCTAGCTAAAACACTTTTACTCAAATGTAAAAAGTGGACAAAACGAGGTCTGATGCTTTTCAGTGACACAAATTACCCAAGCTTTACCCCAGTAGACAGCAGTTTTATTTGTCCCTCTTAA
The DNA here is from genome assembly GCF_015832195.1 of Motacilla alba alba. Taxonomy (NCBI): domain Eukaryota; kingdom Metazoa; phylum Chordata; class Aves; order Passeriformes; family Motacillidae; genus Motacilla; species Motacilla alba. The sequence continues at coordinate 9,739,563 of NC_052022.1, forward strand.
TCTTACTGTCTGTAGAGAAAAGGCAGTGGAAACTCTGCAGAAAATGGCTATTTCATTTGACATCTCCATGCATAAAATCTTTGTCCTCCTGAACTCAATGTCATCTTTATGCTTGGCTTTAGCAGGGCTGTGATTCCTACCCAGACACTTAAATCCAAGCTCCATCTACTTACAGTTCCAAAACTAAGATGTAAGAAGTAGGAGACTCGTAGGTATCGTGGATAGTGATGTACTGAGGATGCTGTAAGTGTTGTAACAAAGCTGCTTCATGTGCTGCCTGCTCTTTCTTTTTCATTTTTTTATTAATGAATTTCACAGCAACATCTTTCCGGGTGGCTTTGTGGACACATTTCTTTACTATGGAGAATCGACCCCTGAAATTATAAAGAAAACAAAATAATGAGGTGGCTTCATGAATAAATCATGCCTAGTTTTTAGCACAATAACAGAGTGATTTTCGAAGTGGTTTTTTTTGATTCATCACATTAATATTTCAGAAGGCATCAGATTTAACAAGTTGTTCTTAACCTTTTCCAGCAAAGGCCCTCCATCTCTTACCCTGGGTGTAGAGATTCTTTGGGGATTAGCAAACACAGAGCAAACGCTGTCACTTTGCTTTGTGCAGCCATACTGATATCCTCTAACAACTTCCCCTGGGTTCAATTTGCTGCCACTTTTACAGGTTCTATCTCCTTTTATTTTAGCTGTGGGTCTCCCTTCTCCAGCTGCTTTATTAAATACACCAAACCTTCTCAAACAACTAAAAGAAAACCCATGTTAAATAATCACTGACCTACCATTTTGCCTCATTTTTTCAGACACACAGTAAGAAATTAAGAAAAAAGCTATCAGGAAAGCATGTAGGAAACTCCAACAGACCACAGTACCATTCCTGAAAGTAAAACTCCCCAATGAAACCATGTGCTGAACTTGAACTCTTAGTAATACATCCCAGTTTTCTACAGAACCAGAGGGACTCCTGTCCTTTCAGCCCCAGAATTGTCTCTGACATACAAGCTGAAGAAATAATTGCATTAACCTGAATTATTTGCATGCCCCTTATCTGTTATCTGTGGAGGGCATGAAGGGCTAACAACATGTGCAGCTCCTGTTTAGGCTCTGTTGAAGTCACCCTCCCAATCAGCAAAGATAAGTCAGTCACATGGCAAACTCAGTCTTTATCCAGAACCAGTAAATCATCATGACTTCAAAACAGGACCTCAAATCAGAGATGACAGAGAAGATACCCACTGCCAGAGATTTGGCTGCCTAATTGCTCACCAGTTTGCCAAGCTGCAATTCTCAAATCAGAACTTATCTTGAAAAACAGAATTTAGTCAGTATTTTCATCAGTATCTGATATGCAATGCTCTTTGAAAGGAGCAGCAGTTTTCAAGCTAACTACAAAAGTAACCTAAGCTCCTCACGAAAGAAAAAGCTTCAAGCCATTGTTTGAGTGTTTTATTGCAGTGATAAGCAGGGTTAATATTACCTCCCAATCTCATGCAGCTCTGCATAGGCAAGGTCAAAGTTTTCCTTCCATGAAATAGTGGCACCATCAGCAGCAGAGTCTTTGAGAGAACAAAGAACATTCAAGAAGGTATAAAGACAGTTTGCTGTGGACTATAAACAGCATATTTGAAAATTGTGTGAGACTTTATATTATGACAGGAAACATTACCACTAGGAGTCCAGCTTCATACTGCTCAGGCACGGCTCCAGTGAGTTGGACCACTAAATGCCAGAGCTCCCCAGGAGAAGGTACAGATAAGGGGGACACAAAACTGTCCTCGCAGTTTTGGGCTGAAAAGGGCCACAGAGACAGGGGGTAGAGCTATGCTGTGTGAGCTCTTGCTCCATCCAGCACCAGCTGTCCAAGCCAGTCACAGACCTAGCTGCACACCAGGGCTGAAACATGGGGAAAAGTGGGCTCAGCTCACAGCACTTGAGAGTGAGCTGTGCCCCAAATTCCTGCAGCACTCAGTGCTTGGGAATTGCCTCCATCACAGCATTCCCATTCCAGCTGCATGGCTCAAGGGAGGATATTTAGCGAGTGGAATTGCAGCCCCCAGCTGGGCTGCTCAGCAGAAGCTGCAGCTGTTGCTAACATTGCTGGAAAGGCAGGACAGACACCAGCCAGGACATGGAGACCACTGGGCACAGATAAAGACAAGAAATAGTTTTGGGATGGAAAGCAGGGACCTGCTCAGAATCTGCAATAGCCTCTGTGGCAGAGGCAGGCTCTGAGCCTGGATGGAAGTGAAGACACGAAAATCCTTTCTGGGGCCAGCAGCTAGCTCCAAGCATCTCCCAGGCTTTTTCTTACATCCCTAGTTGGTCCAGGATCCCTGCTTTTATCAGGACCCATCAAAACAGACGACACAGAGCACGGGTGGATTCCTGTGTGCATCAGCCCCTCCCTGCAGCGCACTCACCGTACTCCGGGAGCCTCACGAACTCGGACGGGTCGCTGGGCAAGCTGATCCCCCAGGGGTTGCTGGCACTCACTCGGAACTGGTACTGGCAGCCTGGGGACAGGTCCTCAATGACGAGGTACGTGTCCAAAGTTGAGGCTACTGACTGCTGCCAGACCTGCGAGCCTGTTGGACAGAGGGAGAGAAGGGGAGCTGAGGGAAGCACTCACTGTGTGAGCTCAGGGCTGAGGCTTTCTCTGCCCAACTTAGGCAGTACCCTGGGAGGGTAAAATCTACAGGGTTTTTAAGAGGCAGTGTTACAGCGGACTGTTAAACCAGAAATGGATCACAAGAAGCTATTTTGTGTTGCAGCCACCTTCCCAGGTGGCTAAATGAGAAAAGAAGGAAATTCCCCTCGGTTGACTCAGGATAATGATGGAAAAAGCTCAGCCCAGGGACAAGCTGATCTCTCCGGCAGTGTAGCTGTGGCTGTGAGCTACCAGTGATGTCTCAGGGCAGTGTGATAAGACAGAAGGGGAAGGCTGGTTTGATGACAGCTCTGTTATGAAAGAAACAGTAGCAGAAATACTGAAAAAAACCCCAAAACCACAGGCAAGGGAGATGAAGCTGAGACCAATCCAAATGCTTTTGCAGATGAAGATGTGGTGGCTACAGTGAAAGCTGCAGCTGCAGGAGGAGAACCAGCTTTCTGATGCATAACACGGGCAGCCTGCAGGTGAGCAGAACTGCAGCAAAGAAATGTGTGACTGTCATGTGTTTCTGCTCCTGTCAAACCCAGCCACTGCCTAACCTGTGGCAACCAAAGGACCAGTACTTACTGATCTGTACAGGATCAGTGAACAGAAAAGGATCCCTGGAACACAGAGCCCTGTCATAGATAGAGATTTCTTCAAGAATAGATAAAATTTTATCTTATTTTAGTAAGTTCAGGGCATTTTACCCCATGTTATTTAACATGAGCCAATTATTTTGTGTGTCCTGTGGACAGATTCTGATTTCCAGGTTTCACAAGGTCAAGGTTAGTTTTACAAGAGTCAGTTTTACCTTTGAAGTGGGAGGAATACTGAAAACACTGCTGGGTTGGTTTTTTTTTTTTTTTTTTTTTTTTTTTTTTTTTTTTTTTTTTTTTTTTGTGGTTGTTCTTAATAAAGGAGCTTTTATTCTTTTACAAAAATGCCAATCACTGATGGCACAGTGAGGGTCAAGATAAAATATTCACTAGGAGAAGTCATTAATATGATGGAGTGATTAGGTTTGCATGCCTACTAAAATGGGGTAGGATTTTTTGAAGGATGAAGGGGGAAAAACAGAGGCCATTATGCCTAAGGCAATGTTTACTGCCCAGGGACCCTCACACCTTGGCAGAAAGAATGCAAAAAGGGATGTGAATCATTTCAAATGCCCTTTTCAAGAGCATATGCCTGTGCATATTGGGAAAACAGTGCATTTAATATCTAGGTAATTCTTCAGGGGAAATGGATGGTTTGGATTGAAGAAAAAACGGATTTCAGAGCTGAGCTTGAAAATTATGCAGGGATCTGCAACTTTATCCAGATCAAAAAAATAATGAGGTTGATTTGGTTTTGCATTTCTGGGAAGCACCCACCAGAAAGGACCGTAGCAAAATGCAAATGATAAAAAGATGCCTTAGTGATGGATAAGTTTTAGCTTAGCACACTTTACTTGTTGTGAGTGACCAAAAGAAAAAGAAAGGTCTGTAATATATGAGAGGCTGGACTGGATGATAGAAGGGCTTCTTTCTGCCTTAGAGTTTTGAGATCTGTAAGCTACAATAAGTGGCACACCAGTGGTGACAAGAATGCTTTTGGGACCTGTTGTGTCATAAAGGAAACTTACCTTGTTCTCACACTCACAGCCAACAAGCCCAGCTCACACCACTCACCTTCTTCTCTGTACTCCACTGTGTAGCCTGAAATGGTGCAATTGCCTGTACTGGTTGGGGGTAGCCAGCGCAGGATCACAGAGGTGCAGCTTCTCTCCTGAGCAATGGGGCGATTTGGGGCAGCTGGCACACCTTGGGAAGAGGAAACAATACCAAATCCAGCATCACATCAGTACGTGCTAATGCATTATTGTGAAGATCACGTGTATCAGGTACACCAGGTCACTACAGGACAGCTGCACCTTGTAGAGGGGCTTGACTAAGTCAGCTGCCATTGAATGCCCACAGATGACACAAACAAGGCATTCAGAATTCTTCTGTGTGTGGGGTGCTTTGTGTGCTTGGTAGCAGATTGACAAACGACCAGTAATCCTTCTGTGCTTTGCTTAGGGCTCCCTTCAGCACAACAGTAGTTAGTGCAGCCACTGGCTTGCTTGGATAAATTGGGGAAATTGTATCTCCAGGGTCGTTTGTGGGACCAAATAAATTAACTTTTAAATGCTCGTGACATTGCTGCATCTGTAACTCTCCAGTTAGACATTCATCTCTGGACCATCCCCTTCAACACAGCTGGCACCTCATCTCTAGTGCTAACAAATCCCTTCTCAGAGCTGGAGGCAATGAGCATCAACTCATCATTTCATATTCATTCCAATTAGATGGGTCACTAATTACAGTGCTGAGAATTCAGGCTTGAAGACACGTCTCCAAGTTGAATCCCTGAAGAACAGTTTTACCCTGGCTAAATCCTACTCTCACCTCCTTTGTCCCCTAAAGAGAAGGGGAGGCAGAACATCACTGTCTCTGGATCCCAGTTCCTCCCCCTCCAGGCAGATTCTGAAGCCCAGAGCTTCCTGCAGTCAGTTGGGGCATCATTCCCCCAGGGACTCAGCTGCCTGAGGGAGCTGAGCTTCCCCTGGCTGACCTTACTGAGCTCCTGGGAAGCAGCACTAGGAGCAGGATGCAGGAGCTGAACCTGTGCCAGTGCATTTTCATTTCCCAAATGTGGTGTTTATGGTCAGATGACTTAATCAAGCACAAGGAGTATGCAAAGCCTTCAGCCATCAGTGGGAGTTGTGGCTGAGGAATGGCGGTACAACTTTAACATCTCAGTTCACCTGGCACAGCTCCACATCTGGCTGCCTCTGCATGGGCTGTTCCTGTGTGCTGCCAGCCCCCAAGGGACCACACACAGCAAAAATCCCATGTGTTAAGGTCAGATGTGCTACCTTGGACTTTGATAGTTGCAGAGGTCGATGCGGTTCCGTGTTCATTGGTTGCCACACAGGTGTAGATGCCACTGTCCTGAGGCATCAGGTTGCAGATCTTCAAGGTGAGCTCTCCTGAGTCACTGTGGATGCAGGAAGCCAAAGTTACAAAACATTGCTTCACTTGCTAATGGTTTTTATATAGTTCCTGTCCTGCCTCATTGCAAACAGATGTGCACACAGGTCCTGTTAACTCATTTGAAGGAACATCCCTCCAGCAATTTGATGCCCAAGTACAACCCCTTCATATGTCAGTGTCTGGCTGTTAATGAAACCTTTGAGCAAACCTTTGGTCCAAATTGTCTGCCAGGCAAATCCTCATGTCTGTTGTGGTCTAGGAAGAGATGTGAAGGACCACTCAAGCAGCAAGTAGTGCAGGAGATAAACACTGCCTGTGCCTGTCCAGAGCTGGATGCTTAGACTTGGTATGTCTGGAAAGATGTACCCATGAAGGTCTTTCCTGTCATGGGAGATGGTAAGCTTCTGTGCCTCTGCAGTGAAGTCCAACACACACCAGACAAACTGAACTTCCCACGGATGCAGGAAGCAGTCACAGAGCACAGGGTGACATTTCCAGGGAACTTCAGACCCCTGGAGCATGTGCCATTGATCTGATGCCAGGGCCCCAGTTGGAAGACAGGACATCTCATAGCAGCCAGGGATAAAGAGCACAGCACTGAGTTCATGAGACACACTCAGTCTTTCAGCCAATCTGAGAAAATAAACAGCTCTGTGCAGTCTCATGAATTTATAGCAGGTCTGTTCACAGTCACTGCTGTTTGCACACTTGAGTCTCCAATATGCAATTTGAGGGAGCTGGCCTGAATTAAAGGATTTTGCTTGTGTAACTGTTTTAGCTGTACCGGAGACCCAGCTTAGAGCCAACAATAAGTTCCCTTGATGGCAAAACTAGGCTAGTTCTTGAATGCTTAATCTGTTGGGTACTGCAGAAGGATATGGTTGCTGGGATAACTGTCTGGACTCTGCAGTTTCTGCTGGTCTGACTGTGCTGGTTTAAAACAGCACAGAAATATCCCCTCTCCCTGAAGTCCACACACTTGTGCCAGCAAGATTTGTAAGAGCCACTGATCCACTGGGCCTCTGCTTGGCAGGCAGTGTCTTCACTGGAAAGATTATCTGATAACAGGACAATACAAGTGCTGATCATGCACAGGGAGCCAACAGGAAGAGGACTGTGATGAAAACCAGAACCCTGTATGGAAATATCCCCCCATCCCAAGCCCCGACAGAGGCTTAAGATAAGGCACTAGGAGACCTACTGAGCAATAGCTGAAGACAATTTTGGATGCTCTGGGGCAGCTGCACAAGCCAATGGTCTCTGAAGAAAGCTCTTGATCACATGTAAGGGTTTTTTTTTTTTTTTTTTTTTTTTTGAACATGTAAAATCCCTTCTCTCTTACTGTTCTTTTTTCACTTTCAGTGACTTTATACTCCCTGGATTCATTTCAGCGTGCGCCAGAAGTTCTGAAAAGTTGAAATGAAAGATTGCCTCCTGGAGATTTCCACTGCAGTTTGGCCCAAATTTCTTATATAAGCGGCAGATGAGCATCCAGCAGCAGGCTGTTACCTGACCTGAATTCAACTCCAGATCTGTCTGAATCTTCCCGGTGCTTGTTGTAAAGATAGTTTTCCTCTCTGCTAGCCAAGCCAGGAACATTATGACAAGCATCTTTCTGTCCAAGCCAGATGTAGCCTTCCCAGAGCACATCTGGGCTTTTTTAGGAACAGCTGAAGAAAGGCTCAGGAAAACTGCAACCCCAGCACTGCCAATAAGATGAGAAAATGCCCAGTGATAGGGGTATTGCAAGCTGGTGAGGGCTTGCTCTGCTTGACTCCCACAGGCAATCAAGGCATCAAACTCAAGCAGAGAAGCCCCAGCAGAGGCCATGCTAGCCAAATTAATGGGTTGTAAACATTCTGGCTTCTGGCTTGCAGCTGGCTCAGGAAGTCAATGGGAGCAAGCCCATGTCTGCCAGCAGCACTTTGTGGATACACCCTACATCAGCTTGGGAAACAAACACAGCTACCCCAGCCCTAAAGCCTGACCCTTACCAGCCAGTCTTTGCCACGCTGATGTGCTGACATGCCATGCCATGCCACACTTAATTAACTGCATCGGAATGAGTCTTGTAGGCAGGCTGGTGCCATATTTGAGGGTAACACAACCATCAGGACCAGCTGTGCTGGGATCCACGGGCAGGAGCTTACCAGGATGACACGGTGTAAGTGGCCGTGCTGTTGTCATTGTCAAGAATGTTTTGGTCTGGTCCTTTCCAGGTTATAGTTGGTTTGGGTCGCCCACAGACTTTGCACTGCAGCATCACTGTGTCCCCAAGCAGGCAGGTGATGTCCACTAATGGCACAAGAAACTCTGGAGCCACTGTAAACAAAACCAAACAAACATAGGGACACACACATAACACCTCTTTTTATCTTCAGGTGAGGATGTCTAGAGTCATACAAGGCTAGAGAATACATTACAGGATGAACTATGGGATCTGGGTCCCAAGCAGCTGGGAGTCCTGGGATTGGGTCCTTGAAACTGCCCTCCAGTCAAAGCCAGCTGTCTACAGCTCAGGAAAGGAGGTAGAGGGGAGCGTCCATCCCCCAGCCCTGTGCTCTGGCAGGTGGATGAGATTTTGAGAGGGCAGGTTTTTGGGGTTCAGGCTGGCCTGTGGCCCCGGGCTGTCTGAGCCCAGCAGCCAGCAGGAAGCCTGCTTTGCCTGGGGATTGAGCAGCAGAGAGCTGCCTTTGCTGCAAATACTGGTAGGTGCAGAGCATGCTGTGGCACCAGAGTAAATCACAACTGCAGCACAGCTGTCCTTAACTCACCTTCTTGGATGAAATTGGGGTTGATTATCTGAAAAATACAAAGAGATACAAGCATTTATTTCCTAGACAGTGACAAAGAGGCATCTGTTTTCACAAGGGACCATGGTGACTCTGACCAGAACTGCAGAAGTGCTGCAGTGCTAACAAGTGGCACCTTCTAACAACCAGCAGGTGCAGCAAGCTCTAGTGGTAACACACATGGGAAAGTAAATGAAAGCCATGGCTTCTTGAACCCTGAAAAAGCATCAAAGGTAACCAGCCCAGCACCAAGGCTGAGGAGGGTGGACATGCTTCCTCTCTGCCTGTGTGATAATGATGAAGCCATTAACTCTTCCCAGAGGTGGTTTGTGCACCCCCTGTGCCTGGCCCCAGACCTGTGTCACACAGCACCCACAGTCACCACACACCTGGGGCATGTCACCAGCACTCTGGCCACTAACCAGGTCTGAGAAAATGTCTTTTAACTTGTGCTGAGCTTCAGGAGAACAAAGGTAAAGCACTAGACCATAAATACTTCATTTTGCCCACTGTCAAGCATCAGTCCTGCAACAATTCTTGTCTATTAACATGAGTGAAAATACACTCATTTCATTGGACTGCTGGAAACTTTCCAGCTTGAAACTAGGTTTGGACAACCAGGAGTTATTTTATCAAATTAGTTAATTGACCAAGTTAGCAAAGACTTGAAAAGCTACTGTTACTCTGTGGTCTCTATGTGCCAGTGTAACTGGAAGCAAAGGTGGAAAAAGCAAAGATAGTGCCACTGAGTTCTTACAGAATCGATCCTAACTACATTGAGGTGTCCAAAAGTATAGAGGTTTTTAACCTCATTAACTGTTTTAATAATCTCATAAGGCCTTGCTATTCAAATTCAATCTAATAATTTCATGTTCAAGCCATTTCATGTTCAACCATAAACACCAATGTGGTTTATCTTGCCTTAAATATTTCTGTTGCTATTTATTTCAGAGCTATTTTGGAAGATGCCAATGAAGCAGTGACCTAATTCATGGCCTGCCAAAGCTGATAGGAGGTTTTTGCAGAGGCTCAGAAACCAGGCCACAAAACAGAAGCAATAACCCTTCAAAATAAAGTAGATACATCTTCAAGATTTCTATTTACATTTTAGCTCTATAAATAGTTTTCCAAGGTCGATGGCTCAGGGTGCTGCTTAAGGAGGTATTTGGGCACATTCAGGTTCATTTTGGTTTCACAGCCTTTCTTTGCAGCCCCAGGCAAAGCTCTGGTACCAGCACTGAGACCTCAGGGTCTGCTTTCCCCTACCACCACCAGAAAGCCCAAGTGAACCAGGCATAACTTGGAAAGCACGAAGTCCCTCTGAAGGGTGCAGCTGGGCACTGCCACCAGCACATGGACCTGCCAGCCCAGGGGCGTGGGGAGCAGCTCCAGGACTCACACGCAGCCCCTGGACCCTGCAGACAGGAAGGAATTGTGGCACAATGGAGTAGTGGATGGAAAACACCCTCTGTCCTGTCTGTGCAGGTTAAAAAAAGAGAGATGGATCTTTGTGATTAAGCTGTATCTCTCACACAAGACAGCAAAGGAAGAAAAAGCTGTTTTGTGGATAACCATTGCTTGCCACTTTCACTCACAGACACCATCTACTTTTCAGCTGAGTGACCCTAGGCACTGGCTCATTTGCACATACATCTTCATTTTTGTGGTGTTTGGCTTAACTGAAATATCCATTCTCCAAAGCTCTCCCCTTCCTTCCCTGCAGCATGCACTAAATTCCCTTATTATTCACTGATCTCCATCCCTGTAGGATTAGAGATCAAGAGAAAGAAACACTAGTTAACACTTTTATATTAATTTTATTACTCTAAAGGATCCATTAGAAGATGCAACCCCAATGATGAATGCAATAGATATCCCTATAAAAAATAATTCTACATTTCTAGTGACTTCCAAGGTACAATCATTTAGAATAATTGCCTTACCAAATTTTTTTCATTGCCTCACCATGGGAATAGCAGAAAGAAAATTATCTCTGCAACATACTATTGGAAGAGTCTGTGGGTAAAATTTACATTTTCTTTCCCAAAACTTCATCTGTTAATTAATCAAATGGTACCTAACAACACCCCCACAGCCACAGCACAGCTTTAGCCTGCTGTAAGCTTAGACAAAAATAAAAGTCTGTCTGCATGAGAACATTTAAGTGATTTAATACAGCACCTTATTAGGGAATGGGATTTCTTCTGCTTTGAAGGAGGGTGTCAAATGATGGGGTGAGAAGGGCAGAAGTGGGAAAGCAAAGGTTCACAGTCAGATCTGCACCCAGGGGCTGGCTCAGTGGTTCACACATCTGCTCCCAGGCCCTGGGGTTCTGCTGCCTCTCCCTGCAGGCTGGCCAGGTTCCTGGGCTGTGGCTGGATGGCAGGAGGTGGCAGGAGATGGCAGCCTCCATAGAGTCCTTCTAGATTAAATGCAAGACCTTAGGAGGCAATTTCTTCATTTTCCAAATAGGTTGTAATCCCTGGGGGTGGAGGAGGGGAGCTCGAGTGTGTTCTTGCTGCCTCAGAGGATGGGAGCTCATGTGCTGCTTCTCCACACAGCCTCCTGCTGATGCCAGGGCTGGATCCCCTCATGGATACACCTGCCCCCTCATTCTGCAGCAGTTTGAATGAGGATCTCACAGCCCAGCCCTCAGCTGAGTGCCTGTGGCCACGGTGGCCAGGAGCAGGGGAAGGTGGCCCAGGGTCTCATGCTGACAAGGGTTACCCGAAGAAATCCCAGCACAAACCAGTGTGGCTGCCAGTGTGGCTGTGAGAGGACAAACTCACGGGGATGGAACCACCCAACACAAGAACTCCTCACTCCATCTTCAGTGTCAGTCCACACCATGCAAACACAAACCCTAACGGGATCAAATTCAGCTCACAGTGCATGTAAGAAACACAGATGTGCTCTTTTTCCCTGAAACATGATTTTAATTGAGATGAGGTAGATTTTTTTTATTGGATGAAATACCTGTTGCATGGCCCAGAGCAGGTTAAAATTTCTCCCCTCTGTGGCCAGGAGAGTTTGTTTCCCATACGGTGACAGCTGAAAATGGAAATCCTATGCAAGGTAACAAAAGGCAGAACATGAAGTGGCCTCTGCTCAAGTAATGTGGGGTCTAACACTGAGCAGGCAAAGCCAGACAGCTGGAGAGAGAGGAGAGGGATGAGATAAAGGAATGGCAGGACAGGTCAGAGCTATTCAATAAAAAGCCAGAAATAGATCCTGCTTCTCCCTCTTCCAGCCTGCACTGTTTCAGGGCTCAGACCAAGAAAGGCACATAAGGCACACACTTGAATGCCTCTGGGGACCTGCAGGGATCTAAGTGACTTACATCTAGGCCAATTAAGTGTAACTTAACAGTCAAGCTTTAGAAAAGTAGCATGGGTGCCTCTCCAGAAACTCAGTATTTTGCAGTATTTTTCCTGGTCTGTTAAGCTTATGTTATAAAGATAGAAAGGCATCTGCATCAGTAGCTGCAAAGCCCGTTTGCAAAGTGACTCTAACTGCCCTAATTCTTTGCACAATCTTATCTTTCACTTGTGCACACATGCTTTATCTGCTGGGGAGGGAGAAGCCATCCTGCCACGCCACTGGCCAGTCCCAAAACGCTCTGCAAACACAGCTCAGCTGCCTGACAGGGTTCTCACCTTGGCCAGGGTTTGTTTCTCCAGAGCAGGGGTGTCCTTGCCATGCCTACCCCACTTCCTTGGAGGAATTACACCCAGCCCAGACACACCAGTGCACAGAAGGACCCAGCAGATGCCCAGATTTTTACTTTTATATTACTTTTTCCCCAAAGCACAAGAATAGTCTGCAAACCAAGCCCTCTGTAACAAGGTCGGTGCTTAACTTAAACAGCAGAGGGCATGTTTACTCCAAGACAAGCAGCTGAGCATTTTGTTAACCACTTCATGGCACCTCTTGGTCACTGAGTTAAAATACAATACTGACACATTTGCTCATACTGGTAGCAGAGTCAGCAGCATGTTCCTTGCTACCTCACTCAAAACCAAAACTTAGGATTCTCTGAAAAAAAATGAAATTAATTGGAGAGAAACTAGGTGAACTCTAATTTTTAGGAAAATATCTACCACCCGTCTCTGGCTAGGTCAACTTTACTTTAAGACCTTCAGAGTGACAGGCTCACAGTGTCACCAGCCTCCCCTCCACCAAAAATAACCAAATTAACTGGAGAAATTTCTTGATAAAATGAGCAGAAAAGGATTACACTACAGATGGATAGAGGCTACCAAAGGGAAAATTTAAAATGGCATCTGATGAAGCATCCCATGACATCAGCCTTTTGTCAGGGATGGGGGATACCTTCTGGCACCTTTGTGGATGGGCTCAGCTGCCTTTGGGACTAATGGGGAAGGCACAAGGGATGCTGTACTGCATCTGTGCAGAGCAGAAGCTCTCCTGTCTCATGTTCTTGCTGCCTGACCCTAATGGCTGGTAGCTTCCATGGCTGAACCTGTGGGATGTCTCTGGCACTCTGTTGTAGCACCCTACACCTTCCTGCAGACTAAGCAGGTCGCTTTTTGCTTTCCCAAAAGCTAATCCACCATGTCTGTGCTGCTGGCTCAGGCTATGCCACGCCTGATGAGCCACCTTCCTGCTCTGTCTCAGCAACCCCTGGCCACTCAGGGCACCAGGACAGTGTGCTGCCCATGGAGACTTACTGCAGGGAAACCCAGGGAAATTCCCAGGATTGTACTCATTCACACTGTGGTAACAGGCCAGGACAGACTTTCTTACAGTACTGTAAGAAAATTTTGCCAAGAGAGTGTTAGATCTGCTCTGGAGGTGGACAACCTCAGGCAGGGGGTGAAGGCATAAAGCACTCGGGAATTCTTGGCCTGAGCTGAGAGGAGCCAGTGCTGTATCCACCAAAACATTACTTACTCAACCACATGAACTATGGGGGTGCTAACACAATATTTCTTCCACAGTGCATGTTTCCTAGTGCTTATCTTGGTGTAAGTGTCTCTGAGTAGTTCTTGACATGCTAAAATGTCACAACTGAGAAAAACAGATTAAGAAGCCAAACATACGTACCTTGGCAACAGCTCAGCTCACTAATCTAATGATGGAACTTCCAGTGACTTGGCCTGGGCTTCATCTCTGCTTTGCACAGCAGAGACACTGGAACAGACACCAGAGCTCAGTGACAGACGTGTGTCACCAACAGCACTTGTAACACTGCAGCTGGAGTCGTGCAAAATGTCTGGAGCCATGTCAGAACCCTTCACCTGAGGTCCATCCCAAAGCTGGGAGGAGCTGCTGCTGGATTTAGTGAGGTTTAGCTCTTCTGACTGCTGGAAGAACATTCCCTTAGATAAGAGAGGTATCCTGATGGCATGTGCACAGCTGCCTTGTGACCCCTTCAGCAATACTGCAACCCCAGGAGATGTTACAACACAGATTTGTAGGACAATTAGTTGTGTCATTGCCCAGGACCCCAGACTTGGGTGTGGATACTGATTCACAAGGGCACACATCTTCCCAGAAGTGGAGTTGCCTGTCCCTGTGCAGTTACTACAGACATGTGGAAAGAGAGTCTCTGATGATCCCTAAGTGCAGGTTACTCCAGTCACTCACGTGGCTACACGTGGCCCTTAAGTGCCTGCTCCTACACTCACACACTTAATGGGTGACTTTGTGCCTTCTGCTTTGTGAAACTACAGCACAAAGCAGAAAACTAGGGGAAAAAAAAATCAAACTTCATTTCCATCTTTATGCACTTTCATTACATATTAATAAAGAAAGAGGGGAAGAAAAACAGTCACCAAGAGATGCTATTTCCAGTCAAAACTACAATGAATAGGAAATTCTCCAAGGCCTGTGTGAACAAAAACCCACTAGTGGAATTTTAGCTCTTTTCAACAGTCACCCAGAATTTGTTTCCTGCTCTCACAATATATGTTTTCCACATTTCTTTCTGTCTTTGTGTTCCCTTGAAACAAAGGCAAAGTGCTTCCAGAAACCTGGAATCTACTGAATGGACTCCACTGTGGTATTCCATAAATAGCAAACGAAGCCAGATCTGAAAGGCCACAGTAGCTGTGGGACTTCATGGGCACGATGACCAGCTCACTGACTTCTTGTGCAGGAAGAAGGGTGGAGATAAATGGCACCCACATTTCCAGGTAGTTAATATGCTGCTTTGCATTTAGAGACTGCTCTCTCTGTTCTAGCACTGGGTGCACGTTCTCATGCACGATGGGAACAAGAGGGATGTCAGGGGTGACAGTCCCATACGAGAAGCCAGGTGACTGGCCCTGTTATTACCTGCCTGTAGTGATGACTCCACCTTAATGACACAGGAAAGGCACCTCTGGGTGTTGCTGGCCAGGACACAGCTCTTCTGTCACCACTCCCAGCATCTATAAAACCCCTCACTGAGCCTGGCCAGCTGTGAGAACAAGGTGACAAGGTGTTCCCTGTTCTTGGGCTGTCACGTTGTCTCCAGCTGCCCTAGGAACTCACCAGTGGACATTCCACACAGAGCAGGGAAAGCAAACCCAGGTGAGATGCAGATGTTCACTGCACACACAGCTTGGGCTGGAGGGGTAGCACAGTTGTCTAAGTTACCTAAGCCCAGCACACGAGGCCGAGAAGGTCGATGAAGCCCTGAATCAGGCTCTGGTGTTGGAATGATCTTGTTTTGCCTCTCATTTAATGAGAAAAGGCTTTGGCCTCCCAGGCTGTAATGCAGCCCATTTATTGTAACACGTTTGGAAAGGAGAATCAAAACACTCATAATGAAGGGAAAGGGAGAGCAGTCGTGGCTTCCAGTATGTGAATACCTCAGACCTTTACAGACCAGACTTCCCCATGGCCTTTTTTAGGGCTTCACCAGCACTTCATGAGCCTGCCCTTGCTCTGCTACCTCCAGATAGATGACTTTATTTAGTTTATACTGGGTATCGGCAACCCCTTCCCCCCAGTATTTCTTAGCCAGACCAATAAGATGACCACACTCAATCCTGGCTGCAGATGAACTAAAACCAGCACAAAGCAAGGGCTGTGCTGCTCCTTGCAGGGCAGTGTGACCGTAGTATGTCACCCCACAATTGTTCTCTTATTTTCTCTTCCTCTGCCGTTTTAAATATTTGCTTGGCCCTAGAGAGTTCTGCCAGAAGCAAACTTGAGCTTTCCAAGCCATGAGGAATACTGTGGCTTCTGGGGACTGCAGTGCAGTGGCACTGTCACCTCCAGTAAGTGACCTGGGAGATGCAGAACGGGGCTTTCTGAGTGTAAATAGTCACACAGAGGGCACACAGTTACTCCCCCAATAGCAGATTGATACCATAGCTGAGACTTCACACTGGTGTCTTCTGGTTTAAATAGAAAGGCTTTTTTTCTCCTGAACTTCAGAACAGTAGACTGCACCATGGTAAAAACCCAAATCAAGCCATCAGGAAGACTAGAGATGCTGACAAGGCAAGGATTCAGACACCTCCGACTGGAAATTCTAAACCATCTGGTTTTCCTCCTGTTGAACAAAGTCAAAACACAGAAATCCTCTGCAAAAGAACAGTGATTTTCACCCAGCTCTGCACAATCACCCTTGTCTCAGCCACCTGTTGGTCCACAGGACAATTTTCAGTCAATGAAAATTACACAGACTTCTGTGTAATAATGGGCACTGCCTTATAACAAACACATACACTTCCAGATATTACCTGTGACTGGCAAAACACTCTTTGAAAATGTAAACACACTCCTGAGAATAATGCAGCTTTAGGGGTGAGGAGCATTCAATCTCCAGGATGTCAGCTGGGTCAAAAGCTTTCCTTTTGTACACATCCCAACACAATTAAAATAAAAGCAAGCTTTCTTAAACAAAAGCAGGTTAACTGCCTAGGTGGTGCACCTCAATACATTTCTCTCTTTTTTTATTTTCCCTTCAGGAGGAAGATCAGCTTTCTTTGGCAGGATGTTTATAGTGCAGCCTGGCTGACAGTATCCGGGAGATCTGCTAGGACACAGATATCTCTGTTCTCCAGTGACCTGTCCTGTCATCACCACAAAATCACCATCTCTCTGAACCATATCCTTGCCTGTTTCAGCAGGAACCTCTTTCAGTGTTGGAAAAATGTAAAGAAATGCTTTGTGTGTTCACTTTGTGTGTTCACAACAGGAGAAAAAACAAAACAAAACAAAACAGAAGATACTGCTAGATCTTAATTGAGGAGAATCAGACACATAGCTCTTCATGATTTTAAGCTCTCTCAGGCTCTGTCAGCAAGCCACTCCACTAGACCTGGTGGTTTCACAATGGAAAAACAGTGGCATAATGTAGCATAATTTGGGTCCACCAATCTGCATCAGCCTTCCCTGAGACACAGGTACATTCACACAACTGGTTTTACCACTCTCCTTCAGTACCTCGACAGAAATGCAATTCCCACTCTGCTAAAAGGGAAATGTGGTATTTTCTGATTTTCTAGACAAAGTGCTGGTTTTGGTACAACAATACTGCTGACTGGCAGCACAAGTGCGTATTGCCAGGGCAAAGGGTGTTTTTAATGTAGAAAGATGCTACATTTATCAGCAGCTGACACAATTGCATTATTGTTGGAATGAGAGCTCAGGTGGGAAGCAGACACCAAGGCCTCCAACTCGGTAGGAGCTTGTTACTGAGCTCCCTCCACTGCTCCCACTACAAAAGAAGGCCAAACTCCAGTTCAAGGCTTGGCAAAACCAGAATTGACACTTTCTGTGACTCACACTAAATTGGCACACACATCCTGCAAGCAATACAGACCCATCAACTCCCCTTGCAGCAAAGGCATTTCAAAACTAACACATGTTAAAAAAAAAAATAATCACAAGGATGATTGTCTCTACCTCCATACTAGTATTGGGGTCAAGGTCATCACACTCTGATTCCTCTGAGCTGTTTGTCTCCTTGTTTGGCAGCATGAAGAGGAAGAAAGAGAAAAAGAAATTAGAAAAGAGATTGGTTAGTCAGGGCAGAGCAGCACAGTTGTGAGCAGCATGGAAATGGGTAACGGAAGGGAAAATGCTCCTGAAACACAAATGAAAAACAAACTGACAACAAAACAAGGGAAGCAAAGGCAAAGACATGCTTTTGCCAGAGAAGCAGCAGTGATTCTGCAATTCATTCAGGTAGTGAAAACAAGGAGGAAGCAAGAGGAGGAAGAACTGTGCCACCATGCTGGAGCAGCTGCTTCCCTCGGACCCAGTCCTTCCTCATCCGGAGGGTGCGAGGGTGCCCGGGATGCAGAGTCAGGGCTCCTCCCTTTGCACATGCCAGGGCTATGGCACCAGGCTTGTAAGACAGAAAGCCTCTGCAAAGGAAAACACTTCATCATGGACTCTCCTGGAGAGGGGTGGATCCAAAGGACATGCTTAAGTGCTTTCCTGCATCAAGGCTGGGCTTTGGTTGTGTCAAAATCACAACAAGTGTTTGCTTGCCTCTGTTGGGAGGGAAAGCCCCAGATTAGTCCAGAGCAGGCCTCATGGTCGGTTTATAGGGGTGGATCCTCTGAGTTGGAGCACAGTAGTCAGGCACCCAGAGCAGAAGATGGAGCTTAACCCCACAGTTCTCAAACTTTTCCATACCGGGAGATCTCAGAGAAAGAGAGAGAGACGCAGACACACAGACACACACAGACACACACGCACACACGAGACCTTCTCCTGGCAAGACAGAGTCAGCATCTCTGCCCTGTCTGATAACATGGAAAGAAAAAGGTCATTGAGACCATCTCCCTAGACCAAAAACCTTAAGAATCCCCAGGCTGGGAACCCCTTATCTTAACATCTGGTGAAATATTGACCTAAAGAAAACTCATCAGCAAGGCAACTGGTTCACCCAGTGGCTTTCTCACTGCTGCAGGTGCTCTGATGAAGCAGATCAGAGGTCAGTAAATCACTAGTGTCCCAATTTTAAGTTATTTAACCATGTATATAGTTGGGTTTCTTCATGAGGATTACTTACTTGCATGTGAGATGCCAGGAAAAAGAAAACAAAAAACAAAGGCTGCATTTTATCTTGCATGCAAAAATCCTACTAAAATGGATACTACAAAAAAGGATCAAAAAAAAAAAAAAGATAACTGAAGTTGAAAAAAAAACCAAAAACAAAACAACAAAAAAAACCAAAACCCAAACTCAAAATTGCTGCCCCCTCCCTCTCTCAGGAGAGGATGCTACAGGGGGTGGAAAGGATGGGAAGCAGGAGAGCAGCACAGAGCTTTCAGATGGCCTTACTCACTTTAACAGAGACTTTGTTCCCCAGAATATCCTTGGATTTACGTGGCCCATTGGCTTCATTTTTGCCACTGCTCTCCTTTTCCGCCCGCTTTCTCATGCGCAGGGTATGCCATGAACATGACTTCCTGTTGTACCAAAAAACGCAGCAATCAAATGGCAAATCATAGCAGGAAGAAAGGTTTTGGAAAGGGGAACCAGCATCCACATCTGCAATTACTGCAATTCCCTAGAAGGTGAAAGCCACTGGCAGGCAATATGCCTGTCTCAATCTCAGCAATGAGAGCTGAAGTTAAAAACCAAACCAAAGAGTTCTGCAAAGCAGATGTTGTGCCACACTTGCTGTTTAAATGCATGGAGCAGGAAAAAAATGTCCATGATGGAAGCACAGGCAACTCAAAGTTGGTCATCTGGTTTCAGGGACTTTGTCTTGCATTGCCCAAATAGAAATTTATTTTAATTTTGCTACATTTAAAAGACCAACCTGGTCCTTAGTCTCATTGGTTGAAAGTAGTGTAACAAATATAAATATGTAAGAATGGCCCTCATAGATTACTCAGTATAATAAACTTAAAAAAATTAGGAAATTCAAGTTGTTGCTCACTACATGTTGCTCAGAACACAAACAGCTCAATAGATAGGAACCGTGTTATTAATTTTCCAAGAGATAAGTAATTTCCTAGAATGACAAGCTCTGCTGTGTCTCTCAAGACCAGGAATTTCCTATTTGACTTTGCCAATCCAGTTGAAGAAGACATCAATCAGCCATGGGTTTTGGCTAGCATTACAGCAGGCACCATTTCCAGTAAATTTTTCACCCTTTATTACTGCTCCTATGACCTTATTCTTGGAAAAAAATAAAAAAAGACCAATATCAACCTTAGTAAGAGCAATGCTGTGTTGACAAGAGAATTGCGTATCAAAGCAGACATAAGAAAAAATCAAAACAGTTCTTGATATGGGTTTTCATTTGGTTAAAACAGTGGACAGGTTGGGGGGGAATTTGGGGAGGGGTATGTTGTCCAAAGCATAAAGCTCTCAAAACAGCAGTGTGATGAGCTGGGATCCAGGGTCAAAGCATCTGCCCACCTTTAAGTCATGCAAATTTGATTTGCATGTTTAAGCCCAATGTTTGGCACATGTCACGTCTACAGTACCTTGATACATTTTACAAAGGAAGTTGTATGAAATCCAGGGATCACCTGTGATGCCAATAAAACGCAGTATGTTAGCAAGGTAGGACCCAAAGGATGCCCCACACAGCTGACGCTCCCCCATGAACACTGCGGCTGCCTCCTACGTGCTTCCTGCTTTTGCCTCAGCACCTGATGGGAGCTGTACAATAGCTCAGTTAAAGAACAAGCAAGCCCTGCCACAGCCACAAGACTGAACTGGGTCATGACAACTGTTTTTGCAACCAGGATAAGAGATAAGAGTCTGCACTAACTCAGCCTGTACGGGCAGTCGTGTCTGAACACAGGGAGCACCAGAGCACCCTCCACGGCTCAGACAGGCACTAAGTGCTGACTGGTATTTAGGCCTTTCTGGACAAGGTCCAAATGTGAACTGCACAGCAGGGGAAGTTATCCAACACTTCAGGACTGTTATGTTTTCCTTTAGGATATATAAGAAGCAAGAATGTGGCAGATGGGGCTCCCTGATCTATAAAATGAACATCGGTGAATAATTCATGGTGCCAACACTGCTGGATTGACCATACATTTTGTGTACATTATTTGTCACAGAAGAAACAGCTTTATTACTTAAGCTAAGTAGTCACTGTGATCTGGCAGACCAGATAGGGTTGAAGACAGCACAGCTCCAAGTTGTTTTTTACTCATAGGACTCCTATTATTCAAGCATCTTTTTGTTTTCAGGGTTGTTTTAGCTGTTTAATTCTCAAAAACATAATTTAGGACTTTAAATCTCACTGCAGTGAGAAAGAAGAAGTACAATTCTTGTGTCTTTCAATTTTGTTACACCTTCCTGGCCACAATTCATCTGCCTACAGAATTTGATGCAGAATTTTACTGTACAGCTGCCATGAAATCAGTCTTCACCAGGAGTCTGGTACCGTGGATGATTCTAAGGGCACGTGGTTGCAAGTTGTGGCTAGAGAGGAACCCAGGAATGGCCGTGGTGGCTGTGCAAGAGATGTGCCAAGCAATTCCTTTGGCTTAACATGCAATTCCAGGTAGCATTCATTACTGACTGACAGGTAAAGTCATCATTTCTCTTAACTGAAATGGCAGCAGAGATCAAGTTATTATTTTTAGTGAATCTGTCACAAAATCTTTCCTCGTGTTCAATTCTGCGCCTCGAGGTATTTGTGTAAGGTAACACAATTTGTAGCATACATCATGCATTACCATCTACGTTACATTTTAGATATTAAAAGAAATCAACAGGTATTACTGAAAAGAGGGTTGTACCTTCTGTATTTAATACCAAAAAACCACTTCCTTGCATTAGTCATTTCAGACTGACAATTTTCTAAAAATCAGAAAAGAAAAATATATATCCACACATTTGTTAAATAAGCAACAAAATATTATAAACAAAATTAAAATCAAAACAAAACAAAATCAAACAAAAAAAAGGGTCAAACTAATTCTTTTACCTCATTAAAACATGCTCATAGTGAAAATTTATTTTACATATTTAAAATAGTACATTTAAAATTAGTTACATTACAGGTACAATGATGAACATTGCGACTATTCATTATATTGCACAACCTGACTTCATCAATGTGAGTTTGTTTCTTTTTTTTCTTAAATAGTGCAAAATACTTTTTACAGGAATGTACTTGGATGGGGGTCTTGCAAACCAAAAAATATATTACAAAAGTTACTGCAAACAGAAAAAAAACCCAAAACAAATGAAAAAAAAAAAAAGATACAAGCTGTACAAGGAAATTGCCATAGACAACAAAATCTCTCCTCCTTGAGAAGCAAACCTCAGTCCAACACAGAGCCTGGATTTTTGTGTTTGGTTGGTTTTTTTAATCTAGATGCTGTTATAACCAATATATAGATTAGTAACTCAATACAACATAAATATAAGTCCAGTCCAAGCAGGTCCATGTTGGTGTAAAATGGTGTCACGTAAAACATATCTTTAACCGTCTATGGTTTTATTTCTCTCCAAAGCATAAACAAAATCCCACAAAATGAAAATAAGCAAAACCCGAGCTATCCACCATGGCTGCCCGACGCTGCGGATTGACCACTCAGCTTGTTCCAATGGCACTGTAGATAAATATCAGCAGGATTTCCCTACCATTTGGGTTTGTTTATTTTTATTCATTTATTTTATTTTCCTCAAAAAATCCACATAGTGCTCCCAGCGAAGCCAATAGGGCACTTACTTGATGCTTCCATCGCTATTATCTGTGGTGGATTTAGGGAGGGGAGCCAAGATACTGCCAGGGATCCATCCTTCAGCAGCTGGAGAGTGGTCGTTTGCAGGCTGGTACACCAGGAACATGTTCTGCTGGTTGATAGCAAGGATCTGAACCACCTCTCCTTGATTCACACAGATCTCATCCTCCTTCAGTGCATAGTAATCTTTAATCACCACCATGGAAGAGGTCCCATTGCACCCTCCCAAATCAGTCTGCAAACGGACACAACACAAACCGGTGAGCGGCCGGTGCGGAGGAACCTGCCCTTTCTGGCAGCAATCCCACTACTTCATGTCCAGCCTAACCAGACCAGGGAAAAGGACACAAAACACTTGGAAGTTCACATGGGCAGAAAAGGATTTTAAAGATCTGAAAGGTGGCAGTAACCTAATACAAACCAGTCTCCTATTTCACATCAGACGTCAAAGCTGCTAAGGACTGTGTCCCTGGGTGTTCTCATCTGCGGGGCTGTCACAGATGAATGGTCTGTGCCGAGCCAAATGGGGAGAAAGACAAATGAAGCTGAGTGAATACTCACAGTTAAACATAGGTCAGATGGAAAGTGGCTTTGGTCAGCCTCAGACAGCAGCAGGGTCCAAACACGGTTGGTGGCCACTGACTCTTTGGTGGTTTGTGTGCAGCGCACAGGTACCCGAATTATACCTTTAGCTGGCACCTTGTGAGCTGTTATGTGGGAAAAGGTCTAAGCTCTTCCCTACCACAGACTTTTTCAGGAATAGGTGGTTAATGGTTATCACAGAAGCCTGAATATTACTTCTGCCAGTACTGGAAATGGATATCTAGTTCACCAGATCTGCAAGCACAGTGCCCTGAAAAACATCGAGATCAGTGCTTAAGGGTCAGGCTCTGTCTCTGTTTCCCAGATGAAGTGTCATCCATGTGGATGCCAGGGCTTTTGCATGAGCTGTTTAATCCCAAATCACATGTTACCCCATTGCTTCAGTATGTTGATTCCCATTCACCTGGTTAGCTGCTAATTAAAGATAACATCATGGATGACCTGTGGTACAAGAAATGGGCTGTGAGATCATGTTTTATTAGATGAGCTCAGTACCTTGCTTTGTTCATACTTGTCTCCGGGCTGTGAGTGCTCATACCCTGTGCTGCCATTGGAGGTAGGTATCTTCAGGGGTGGGAGTGATGGGTTACGGCTTGTAGCCTTCAAAGGCTTCTCAGACCCTACTGGGATAGAAGAATGGGGCCTGGTGTTGGGCTGAGGGACCCTGCCGGCCTGGGGCCGCAGCACCGCCGAGCTGTTCTCCTTGCGTTGGTACTCGATGGGCGACTGCAGCGCTGCAAGACAGGACAGGAGTCAGCCACCTGCCGCCAACAGCCTTGCCAGGGGCTGCAGAGCTGTTCCAACAGGTGGGATGGCTCAAACAGAACAGACTCATACACTGCAAACCAAACAGGAACAGGAGATGTCGCCCATGGAAGCACATGGCGCGTTCATGGCTGGACAGGACACAAGCACTTCACACTGTGCTGTGCGTGAACTGAACACAGCACTCCATGCTGATGTGAAGAACAGCTTCTCTAACCTACACAGTGAGTAGGCTAAAATGTTTGCCATTCATAGCATTCATAATTGCATTAATTTCCTTTGAAATCGCACAAACTAATCACATCCTGTAGTCAAAAGCAATGAAAACCTGACTAAGAGGTGCACAGCACATTCGCAGTGAATTTTGCTAACATCAAAAAACGCAGGTCAAGACCTCTAAGTCTTATTTGCATATTCCCAAGAAAGTGTGACTATTAAATACTCTTTGGATGTGATGCACTGCAACTTGGCTCCCAATGTGCTTTCTGCACAAACTGCTTTGGTTCAAGGAAACTGCTGGAACTGGCCAGCAAGTCAGGAAGTATAGATGGCACCAAGACATTAATCCCAGCAGTCCAAACCTCTCCAGAAAACACCCAACAGGCAACACTAAACAGCTTCACTAGCCATAAAAAATAAAGTCCGCTTGTGAGAGTAGATTTTATAGTCATGGAGAGAGCTTGCACTGGGAAATGGTAGGACAAAAATTCCAGACCATAAAGAAATAAATAATTTGTTATGTTTGGAGGAGAAGGGATCAGGGCTGGGACTCACAGTGAGCAGATTTGCTGGGCTCAGGCTACCAGCCCCAGACCTATGGGCTTGGTTTTTTGCATGTCATGTGGCTTTAGCAGATGATTTATAGTCAGTTAATACTGTGTACATGCACCAGACTAAACCTACTGGAATGCAGAGAGACTAGTCTAGCAAGAGGCAGACAGAGGACATAATGTCACACAGCATCAGCCCCACCAGGGAACCACAACAGAAGGAATGTCTTTCCCAACAAAATGAAAAGGAAAGAAAAACAGAAAAGCTCAGCACCATACAGCACACTCTCTAGCATTCCCCTTCCAGAGAAAGGCAGGACCAACTCAAGAAATCACTAAAGAACAAATGACTGGAAAAAAGCCCATCAAGGAGGATGCCAGACCACCATCTTCTTCAAAAGGACACAGACACAAATCTGTAGCAATCTGGAAGATTACTAGTCTCTAAAACCTGACCCTTGTCACAAAAGCAGATTGTATTTGTGCCACAGTGATTGCCAGTTTCACTTGCTTACCTCAGCTGCAGCTGGAAATGGTTTGGTCCTGCTGCAGACCAGCCACAGAGGGCAAGGAAGGCTGGGGAGGACTTTGACAATGATTTTGACAGTGACATTTTTCTCCTGTATACAGTAAATAAGGCTGCAAGGTAGTTAGCAGTAAGATCGGAATGGATACTTCCCAACCTATCTTGAAACAACCTATTGTGCTCCGTACTTTTAAAGGGTATTTAGCTGAGCTGAGTGTCCATTTCTGACTGCTAATTCCACTATGAACTCTCACAGTGATGCCTGGCTTCCAGCCTCCTGTTAAACATCTGTCAGCATTCTTAGAAGCTTCTGGCAAAAGTCAGTGTCCATCTAGTTGCATGTTCTCTCTTTCTCTCTGAAACTCCCCCCACAAAACATGATTAAAAGAAGGTACAGATGGATGGCATTTTCCTTATGAAACATGTCCAGCAGTGACAGACTTTCATTACACTTGCTTCCTAAAGAACAGTCACATCGTCATTTGATGCACAGCCTGTTTCCCAAGTTTAGCAGCTTTTACTTTTCCACGGAAAAAAAAGAAAAACTTGAATTTAACACTTTTACATTAATGAAGCTTGGATGCAAATCCCTTGCTTTGTATATAGCCCCTACTCTTTAGAACTTCCCTGGTGGAGAGAGAAAAATCAGACAGCTTGGGCAAGAACTCAAGGGGAATATTTTGTTATTAAGTTTACACAACATTGGCTCAGTGTGGATTTAATATGACTGTAAGGACAAAAAACATCTGCTTTAATGAAATGCAAAGCTAAAGAACATATTTAAAGATTAGTCAGCCTCAATAAGATTACATTCTAAAAGCCACTTAAAATATTCTGGACTGGACAGGCTCTACTGGATACAGTATCATTTTCTTGGATCTTATTTATAGTTTTAAGGTAAATCCTTAAGCTTGAGTTTTAATAGAAATCTATTTTTACTTTTCCTTTAGAGATAGTGATGATTATGTTCCTAACCCATCAAATTGCTTGCTGGCCTCACAGAAGATAGGATGAATAGGGGCTATGAAGATGTCTCAGTAGAAAAAGAGGCTCACAGGGCAGTAAGCCCTGTGAAGATAAGATGGAATACTTAAAAAATAAAAAAAACAAGCACGAAAGATATGGAAGGCACAGAAAAACCCTGCATTAGTGCCTGCAGAGCTCTCACAAGGCTTTTAAAAAATGTCTGCAGCTAACTGTTAGTGGAACTTATTTTTATTCCAATAATTCCAAAGCAAACTGCACTGTCATAAACCCATCAAGTTTTGGTACCAACTGGTCAAAGTGGAGTCAACTTAGACTCTTCATCTCACCAGTGGATTTAAGGAATCATTTTGCCATGGTTGTATGAGGCTGTTTCTATTCCAAGTCACAAAAACCCAGTGTCAAGTTGTGGAGTCATGGGTGAAATATATTTCTCTTCTCAGATCAGCCATAGATTCTAAACTGTCACAAACAACTTTTGCATGTAACCCCTTCCCAGTTAACTTCTGAAAAGTAAAATTAAGCTGAATTAAAAATTTTAAAACCTCCACACTGAAGAGAAGGGGACCTTTGCTTTGATGTGAACTGAAAGAGCCTCTTTCCCCTTTGCAGCAAAAAAAAATCCACAAAACCAAATCACAAACCCTGCCTCCCAAAAAACCCCACAAAACCTAACATATTGTGCTAAGCCCAAACATCTTGACTCT
Organism: Motacilla alba alba; assembly: GCF_015832195.1. Taxonomy (NCBI): domain Eukaryota; kingdom Metazoa; phylum Chordata; class Aves; order Passeriformes; family Motacillidae; genus Motacilla; species Motacilla alba. The sequence continues at coordinate 9,766,032 of NC_052022.1, forward strand.
AGCAAATATGTTTTATTATTGAGCATGTATTAAGCTATTAAATATATAACTCTAATATAAGCTCTATAAAATAAGCTGTTATGAAATGAATAGTGCAAAGCAATCTTGGAGGCATCCAGAGCTACTTTGTTGCTTCCAAACAAAGAAAAGAGATACTATTTTTAGATTCTTTGTTTAGTCCTGTTCCCTTCTCTTACCCTCATCCACTCAGGAGCAGGAACAAGCTAAAATTGTTAACTGAATCTGATTCCTCTGTATTTTCAAATTACACACTTTTGTTGGTTGTGTGTGTGTCTGTTTTTTGAGAGTTTCTCTTTTTGAAACATAGCTTTAATTTGAAATATTATTTCAGACCACCTCAGATCTATTTCTACCACAGAGCTGATACTTTGGAAAGGCCCCTTTTCATGCACAGCTCTCAAGGTTCCTAAGAGAAACAAGACTTTGCCCTTGTTTCCTTGCTCTTTCCTTTTGTTTTTGGTTTTTTTTGGTTTTTTTTTTTTTTTTTTAATTGAAAGCTGCTGCAGCCCTGTGGAGCTGGGACCTGTAGGGGGGTGCATGGTGGGGCAGCCTTCATCCCACCTCACATCCTCAGCTGGTAGCACACAGCCATGTCTAACAGGAGGCCCCTGTTTAACTCTTTGCTCTGAGTCAATGAGAGATGCTGTGTTAGACACAGTGGCAACCTGGCTTCATCATGATCCTGAGATGGCTTCAGATGTAAAATCTCACTGTACAATAGAAAGCAACAGGTGACAGAGCCCTGCAAACCCCAGTGCAAAAGTACCACCAACAAAAGCACCACTCATGTAGGGACCTGAGGAATATGAGCCCCGCTGACACATGCAGAAGTAGCTCAGTCATTTTCTCACAGAGGAAACAAGGACATGAAGATTCTCAATCCCATTTAGCATTGCAGTTTGGGAAACAGAACAAAGAGCATGTACATACCATTTAGGAAATCTCTTTGTGTGTCCAGGACCTGGTTGATGTCTTGTACCCAAGCTTGTTGAATTTCTGGATTAGCTGCCTGCAAAATGACTCTCTCTGATGTTTCCCGGCTCATTAGAGCAAACTTGCAGGGATCATTGTCCACATTTTCTTCAATGATAAGGTAGTTCATCTGAAACAAGCCAAGGTAAGCATTTTACAGGGAGCACGAGCTAACATTACACAAGAATCAAAACTGTTGTGAAATGTTCCTGCAAATAATTAAGAGCAATAACGAACTGTTAGATCACAATAAGAAGAATTTGTCTCATCTAGATATACCTCTTGAATATGATGCTTAATAAAGCTCTGACAGATGTACCAGACATCCACCCGCCTTGTGTTGAATTACAACTTCTATTTTAAGTACCACAGGATCTGACTGATGTGCTTTAAATTTACTGAAACCCATAAATAGAACATAAATGTTCCTATTAATATGTTAAAAAAGTCTATCATTCCTCCAATTTAAATAAGTGTTTATATTTCTTGTCCTCTGATAAGAAAGTCCCATTCATTAGTGCATTTTAAAAATGGAATGGACTGTGCACAGGGATATAATGAAAAAAAAGAGCAATTCTCCCGTGATGCTCCAACAGATCTTATTTCTAGCAGATTAGAGTCATCTGTGTGTAATCACTTCACTTGACTGTAGTCACAGATACTCTTTCTGGAAATCATATGGATGGGAATTTTGGCTGCTGTCCTGCCCTTGGGAGGCTTCTGTTTTAAGTGTACTCATAACTTTAGCTTTTCCTGAGATACTTAGGGTAGTAAACAAGAATAAGTTGGCATAGCCTCCCAGAAAACCAAGAGAGGGAGTGTCTTCAAAAGCAGACAGCTCTGAAGACTAAGGCAATAATGTCCCCTAGAAGAAATCCATCTCTAATTGCTCTGAGTATCTGTCAAGGTATGGAGATCCACACCACATTGAAATATTGTCCAGCATTCAAATTGCAAGATGGAGTCAGCATCTTCCTTTGCTTCTGAGAGTCCCTGTGAAGTTCAGTGACAAGCAGGAACTCCCCTGACATGAGGACATGGAAAGGACAAGGACAAGGACACACAGGTGAGCCTGGACAGTGCTCTTGCTCCTGATCTGAGCTCATTTTCCTCTGGTTGATAGCCAAACCTAATCCTGGTATGACTCCAGGTAAAACACCTGCAGAGTCCCCTAACCTCCTATCTGTGTCTCAGGGAGATGCATTCATCAAGGCTTCCACTTAGGTATTTTGAGAGCCTGAAAGGTATCCAACTGAGCAGTATCTGAGAAGGGATGTGCCATTTCTCAACGCTAAGGACCTGACTGTGTAAAAAAAGAACTCTTTGCTACTGCAGGACAAGATGCTGAAGCTTCTGTCACAGTTTGAGTGTGACAGACCTTGGAGAGCAATATCTGGGAGTCCCATCTTGCTGACAGACCAGAACAGCTGCATTTGAAATCACATGCACTCTTTACTCTGTGGCTGTGACAGAGGAAAGAAATGGGATCTGTGGTGCTGGCTCAGGTGGAGGCCCCACTGCGAGGTGGGGATGCTCAGGGAGGCAGGGGGTGGAGAGCCACAGCTCTTCCCTCTGGGAAACAAACAAATGCAAAAGCACTGAGAAGCTCAAGTGTGGGCTGGGAGGGAGGGTGTGAGAGCTGCTGGCACACTAACTCCATGCTGAGGGGAGGGAGACACACATGGAGCCACAGGGGATCCCACACTTGCACTAGACACTCAACAGGAGAATGAACTGTTTGCCAAGCGGAAGAAAAGGGGCTGCAAAATTATCATACAAAAATTTTAAACTTAGGCAGTGGGAACAGCATTCCTTTCGTAGGCTGTGTAACTAGAAAAGCAACTCATACCCTTGAGGCAAGCTAATTTTATTGACATTAGGAGAGATTTATTTTTCTCTCTTTATCTACAATATACAATTCAGGAATTGTTTCCTGCAGATAAAAGCCTCATTGTTATATATACAATAAACTGAAGTAAAAATGATTCATACTATTTCCATCTCCAATTTTAATAATGATTTGAATCAACAAAAAAGATAAAATCAAAGCTGATCATCTAAATGAAGATGACTGTTTATTTGTACACTTTGGGTTTCCCCTTTATAGCCTATTATTTGGTTGGAAACTATAAAATACACTGACTTGCAAATAGATATAGGCTTTTCAGTAAATGCTGCTGTTTCCATCAGCCAAGAAGACGACCTCATTTCAGTAAATATGTTGTTTACCATAAATTTCTTTAGTTATATATGTTAATATGCATTATTTCAGCTGATAGTGTTCTCTTCTATTTCATATTAATGCACCATTTAAAACTTAGAGCAAACACAATGCATTCCCCCGTGTCTCTTAACCTGTGTCTTTGAAAAGGAAATCAATACCAGACTGATTTTTCAGCTTTGAACGACCCAGAAATTCAAATGAATCAGTGATTTTGCTCTTTCTGCAGGCACAGTAAAGGCTGTTCTACCAAGAGATGTGCAGCACTCATTCACTTTCACTGACCATTTCACAGGTTAACTTTGCATTTGTTAAACAAAGAAGTATTTCCACTGGTTACTTTCAGTTTTTACGTTTAGCCCCAGCCCCGTAATCTGAGCAGATTATTTAAAACCAAAATTAATTTCTCAAAACTCTCTTTATAGTTTATCTGGTTTTGTAATTCCTCACAGCTGTATTTTCAGAATTATGTGTGGTTTTATTTGTGTTTGAAACATTCTTGCAACATCCAAATTTGCACTAAGAGCCCTCATCCAAATTAGGGAGAGTATTTCCAGAAATATCATCTTAAAGGCTTAGTATTGACTCATAGTTTGGCCTAAAATGACTGTTTTGGATACTGTACCTTCACTTACCTTTTATGATCCATTGTAAACATCCTTTGACTACTGCAGGTTTTGTAGCAATATTTGCTAATTCAGAGCTGTGAATGATAGAGGATCTGCCCTGGCTGTGTTCCTTGTAAAAATTACCCAACAAATTTAGACACCCAGTCATTTACTTAGAGATGGTCTTAAGCAGCTTCTGATCCCCTGAAAGGTGATTACAAATGTTTTCTGCACATGGCTGTCCCCTACGACAGGATGAACCTTACGTGGCCATCAAAGTGTATGCTTCTCCCTCTGCATTTCTCACCTTTATGCTCTTCTTGAACATGTAGCCTGGCGTTAGAGATCCTTTTCTAAGGAGTTCACTGAAGATAACGATTTGCTCAAAGAGAAACACCCGGCGCTCCTTGGGCCGAGAATGAACCCCGGAATCCTGCTCCGTCACGTAGAAGGTGTCCTGCTGCAGCAGCTTGCCTTGAGCTGTCAGTTTGCCCTGGCAAGCAGACAAGGCACCAACATTACAAACCCTGACCCACTGTGATCCCACAAGGTGATATGCTCTATTTCATGCAGCCCAAGTTTTCCAGGCAGCCCTGCATTCATATGAGACACATCATATCCCCTCTGAGTTACCAAAGCAGCAATCCTGTAAATCAGCTCAGCTGAAGACAAACAACATAGGTTTTCCTTGCTCTCATTGCCACTGTGTACATAAAACCAAAAGCAAGAGGTGTCGAGCAGACGGTTTTGTACACTTCATTCCAAATCCTGTTCCCATTATGTTACTGTAGTGCTCCAGCCAAGAGCTCTCCATTATGCCCTAAGCCAGCAGTCACTGACACAACACCTCTGAATAGGCAAAGGCCAGGACCTGCCTGTTTGCACTGCATAAGACACTAAGACAAATCTTAATTCATTCTGGAGATAAGACCTCTCCCCAGAGCCTACACTGGCTTAGTTACAAGCCACAAGCTGTACCTTGTGGGGTTGTAACTCCCAAGTCCCCTCTTGTATGTTGAATTAGGCAGGAGCTGTTAACATGTTAATGCTAGGTGACCTTACTAATAGGCAGGGCAGATCGGTTCACCACTTATTTTGCTCTAGTAATAGATATAAGAACTCTCATTGAATCTCACAGAAGCTGTTACAGACCTCACATTTTGAAGAAACAATACGAATTGTCCCAAGTTTAGAGTGAGAGGAGTGTCACTCCCCCACCTCTGAAACCTCACCAAAGCTCAGCACTGGAGAAGAACAAGCCCTAGAAAGTAGCTTGGGTAGATTGTAGAAACAATCATATAAAGAGAAAGTAATTTTCCTTGCCTACTTATTATTATAAGAAGAATGCAAATGCATACCTCAAAGCCTTGGAGGCGACCCAGGTTCATCATGTCATTGCAACGTTTTGGTACAAGGCACATTAATTCAACTGCTTTCTGTTGAGGAAAAGGGATGTTGCATTATTACAAGAGAACCAGAGGGCTCCTGAAAGCACAGTGTCAAATAATGAAGTTCAACAGCACGATTGCTGTGCTCATGGCAAGGCCCTCATGAATAGATGTCTAAAAGAGGATGGTGCAGGACTAAAATGCACGACTGCGCCATCATTTTTTAGTTCTGATTTAAGCTAAGAGAACTACCACATTTAGAATACCAGCAGGATCTTCAGCTATTGTCAAAGGAATACTGGGGTTTTCATTTCTCCACACAGAGTCCCATTAGCCCTATTGTCCAGGGCATGAAAATGTACCTCTATCTCGGAGCACTCCAGACCAGCTTTTTCACTGTACCTCAGGAAGTCCTGGAGAAAGCAGAAAGGTTTGCATTAAGGCACTTCAGAAAAGAGAGAACAAAAGGCACCAGTTTGAAAAGGAAAAAGCATATTCAGCATATGATTTTCTGAGAAGAAACTTGCTAATATTAATAAATTAATCTTCAGAGATTGCTGAATGTCATAACCACTTTAGAAATATGGAAAAGGGGTGTGGATGGCTGTTGAGAAGATCACAGAAAAAAAGGCAAAGCTGGGGTTGGACCTTGGGAATGCTTATTTGGTCCCTGTCTTAAGCCACAAGACCACACACACACACATATGAAGATTCTTCTTTTCCTTTTGGCATTTTGGGGAACACACTGCTGTGCCTTTGCTAGTGTGCAATTCCAAACCTGGGCTGATGGCAGCCTGCTGGGATCTAGTTCAAAAAAGAGGAGAAACAGCTCAGAGCCCCAGTGCTGCTGGAGATTACAGGGTGGGTTCACACATGCCTGATTTTAGATATTGGCTTCATCCCTCGGGATGAATTGCTGAGTAATTGTAATTATGGATAAGTCAACATAAACTAGAGAGGTCAGGCTCTTCGGGAAAAAAATCTTGGTGAGCTCCCCAAATTTTAAGACAACAGAATATTCTGAAAATAAGTTTCTTCAGCTAATTTGAAGACAGATACTCAGAAATGAAGGCTATAGTATTTACTAGAAGCATGCCATTCAGCACCTAAGACAGACTTTAGCAGTACACTTGTGTATCGTTGTTCCAATTAAAAACAAACTGAAAGTTTGCTCTGAAACTTCAGAGGAAGAAAAGTCCTATTTGAAGTGCAGTCTTCTATTAAAAAAAATCAAAAGAAAGTAAAAAAAAAAAATCTGTTTACTATTCTAAATTACAAACCAGTCACACAGATGTGGCCTCCTGCTCTCTGGACACTTTCCACAGGCCTCTGTCACTGCATGCCCAGAGAGCAGACCTCTTTTCTCTTAATTTGATGAATTTATTCCTCAGTTCAGTCTAAGGCTGATTTAAAGTTACAGCAGCTAATGCAACATGCAGACTAGAGTTAAATCCAAACTCTACTTTTTCACTCACCTTGAGAAGAAGCTGGTATTTAGTTATTCTTTGAATGGGTTTAATCAAAAAGTCACTGATGGTCAGCCGTTGGCTTATTTCCTGCTGAACCTCCTAAAAAAGAGGATTAAAAACAATTGCAAACAATCACAGAGTAAGACAGACAACATGATAAAACGTCTCAGCAGAGACTTATTTCCACTGAAAGTTGGTCTGTTCTTAATCTTTTGTTTGCAAGAGGGAAATTCTGAGGATTTAAAAATCTGGCATACCCTAAGTAGGCAAGGCCTGGGTAGAAGCTGTGACCGAGCTGGGAGGCGTTGGGAAGCTCAGGATCCCTCCTGCTCTGAGCTGAGCCAGCAGCCCAGCAAGGGCTGAGGGTCACCCTCCCCACTGCAGTGGGGATTAGCTCACCAGTGAGTCCTGCAGAACAGCCTCCTGCTCTGGGGTGCAAGGAAACATCTTTCCCTTGTTAAACAAGCTGCTTTCAAATTACTATCAAAATGTGTCTAGTCCTGAAGGCTTCTTGAAATAGACAGAGTTACTGGGGATTTATGAGAGGCACCACCCAACTCCAACAGCTTTGACCTCCCCTGTTGTTTGTACACTACTGATTTAAAAGTCTTGCTTTACTTGGAACAGAAATTAGTGCATTTGTGGTACTCTGAGGACCACACACAGTTAGTACTGAATTAAATATTTATTAGAAATTCACAATATGAGAATTTGAAAGCAGTTAAATAATAACACTTTCTCCGTATGGCAGAGACAGCACCACGCACGGTATCAAAATCTTCTGGAGTTTGTTTTAGGCAAACCCCACAAGTTACAGAACAGTCTCCTTGACCTGGACTCAGAGCTGCAAGCAGTAATAATGTACAATGAGCTGTGCTTACCTCAAAGTAGGTTTCATACTCAGCTACGATATACTCAGACCGGGGCTTGTTTTGGCAATACACCACGTACATGTGCAATCGCCGCTCCTGTGAAGGCAAGAGGCACAGCAGCCACGTGAGATAATGGCTACCTTCTGGTATGAAAAGGTGGCAGAAAGTTGCTATGATATTTTCCTTGGTCTTCCTTCTTTTTGGTTTAATCAAAGATTTAGTTTGCTAAAGCAATGAAGAAAAACGGTAACTGGTTCTGTTCTCCACATCTGCACTTCGGTAAGGGGAGCTTTCTGGGTTGTGGCCAGTGAGAGATGTTACACCCACACTGACAGGTCTGAAATTTCCTCTGGAGTTGAGCTTTGGCTAACATCACATGAACATGTAAATTGTAGCAGTTGGCAAGTACCTGCCATAATTGTATTTGGACAGATGTCCTTGACCACATCAATTTTGCCCCCCAAGTAAGCTGTCTGCAAGAAGACAATGATTAATGCCTTAGTGCAATCCAGCTGCCCACTGAAAATGTGTAACTATAGGGAAACTTTATGTTTAAATTCAGTTTAGACACATAGAAACAGGTGTTTTAGAAAAGGAGCCATCACACCCTAAAAGGCAATTGTACTAGATAGAGAAAACAAAATAAAACTTACATGCTTAATAAAAAGCTGTGCTAGACGCTCAGGTTCTTGAAGACATTTTTCCAGTTCACCCAGGAAAAAGCTAAAAGAAAGGATATGAACACTTCAGAACACATCTTTAGGTCATCTCAGCAGAAAACTAGTCATCCTTCAGATGTAACAGTGGCATTTTAACTCCAATATTCAGTAATAAATTAAAAGCTAAGCTTGGATTCAGCCCTTAATGGTGGGATTTCTAAATCATTAGATGAGAGCTGTGAAATGTGGAGGTCTTGTCTTGCAAACAGTCTGCTCTTCTTTACTATGACAGTGACTTCCATTTTCAGAAAATGCTGATCACTATCTAATTGCAAGAGTTGTTTTCCTACACTGAGAACTCCCAAAGTAAAACCCTCCCGTATACCAAAATGCCTGTGAAAACTCAACTTATGAAAACTCCAGTTTTACCAGGAGTTCTCAGTTCCATGAGCAGATTTGAAGTACTGGTCAACATGAAAGAGATTGCTGTATGTTTCCGTCTAAATAAATGAATCAACATGGTTTGCTGGTGCAGTTATGGTATGTTCTATTTCCCACTGGTTCTAATTTCATAATAAATCACAATATTTAATTCATAATAGTCACAGTAATTCATAAACACCATCTCCACCTTGACTCGCAGCTTCAGGGAGGTCATTCATTCTAGCTCAAATGCCCTTATCAAGAATATTCTGGGACGTCTCAAAGTGAGCTGAAAACTTGAGAAACACTGCTAGATTTTTCTATCTGGTAGGCAAATCCAGACAATCATCCTGTCCACGATCTTCCTCTTTTTCATTTCAGGATTTCAGTCTCAAATGCCTCCACAGATTTGCAACAGTAGCTAGATTTTGTGAGAGGACATGCTTTCTGATCCCAAGAAATCCCAGAACTTCAAAAAACGATGCAAATTGGACAGATGTCCCAATTAAAAATCTCTATTGCTACCATTAGATACAGCTGCTTCCATAACCCAATCCTCTATAAATGCTACATTCATCTGCATTTAAATAGACTTCTTGACCCAGATATACAGAGCTAAAAATAGGGAATCTTTCCAGTTGTGTTACAGAAAACTCCTATCCTCACACTTAATCAAGGAATGGCACTGGTAAACACATTCCATTTTCTGGTATCAACATAAAGTGAAGCTTTCTCTGACATTTTTTAGTTTGTGCTCCCAAGGTCATCTGTCAGAACATAAGGACAGGCCCAGGCCATGGGATAAGCACCTATGGGACACGTGCCAGCTAGGATACTGTGCTTCCTGAGTGAGGGAAATGTCCAGAGCTGAAGGAAGATCCAGCCCAATTCCCACTGTTCAAGTCTGTATATGCATGCTCAAATTTTAGTTAACTGGAGCTGCAGAGAATTTCTGAGTGGTGGAATTAAAATGATGTCCATATTGTCCATAAGCAAGACACTGTTCACAAAGTTACCTGGGAAATGGCCCAGGGTTTGTGTTTCCAGCTCCTTTTCAAAATCTGCTTTTGTGAGTAAGATTTTTAAGGAATGGAGTCCCCACCTCAGAGCCAAAAGCATCAACTTGGCCAAAGCACGCCAGGGCTTTCAGGCAAGAAGGACCTTGAAGTGATTTGCATTTCATCACCCTTCTAGCCACATACCACTGGTATGGCCAGCCTTTGTGATCCAATCAGCTGCATGAGAAGATGTTGCTGAGACAAAGGAAGGAAACCATGACTTTCCAGACTGCTCTGCCCACCAGTAGGATGCATTGAGGCTACAGCTGTGACCCAAGAAACTCAATTATGGCAGCCCCAGTAGCTTTTCTGAAGATCCAGTGAGCACCCCACAAGCAGCAACTCCCTGAGAGTGATGTTGGGAATGCTTGTGAGCAGTAGCTCAGGAGCTGTGGCTGGACCATCAGTGGTGCCTCCCAGGGAAGCCTCTTGCTGGGGCTCTGCAGCAAGAGTGACAGAGCCATGAGCAGCACAGAACTGACACAGAGCAGCCTCCTGTGTGCAGCACCCTGTCACACTGACCAGCTCTGCTGGCACAGCGTTTGAGCCAGCATAAAGCTGTACCTGTGATCACAGACACCATGACTAACACCCTCTCATGGAGCCAGGCAGTGCAAAGCTATCACACCAAAGTTCTTTCTTTACTGGGAAAAATGATTTCAGGTAAGCACGATGCCTTCCATCATGCACTTGTGCTGGCTGTGCCTGGGTAAATGAAGCCCTGTATCAGGATTTAGGGTATTGAGAAACTGTGGCTAACAGCACATGAATCAGAACATCTTCTCAGGATTCAAGGTAGCTAGGATTTGTGATGTTATTAAGCAGCACTTACAAACCAACAGAGACAATTTAAAGAGAGGCAACGTCCTTTGGAAGTTCAGCCCTGAATGACCTGATGATATTCAATTAAAAGCAGCTCAGACATACAGATACCATATAGTGCAATCCTCTATGGACAAGAGGTCAGAAAGGTGTTTAAAGAGGAACCAAACAAAAAACTTACTCTTTGTGCCAGTCATAGATCTGGTGAATATTGCCAAATACAATCTTGTCTTTCCCTTTCATATCTTCAGAAACTCCTTTTTCTTCCATCCTCTTCATGAAGCCCTTTAGGATTAAGGATCACTGATTCAGCAAAGGACTTACTTGAAGTGGGAGCACAATTACACTCTTTTTCTTTTTTAAAGAAGCAAAAGTTTAATGCCAGGATTTTTTACATTGAAAATGCTTAACATATCTTTCACACAATTTCAAACCAGAAACCTAAGTAGATACTTTAAATTACACAGTTTGCTTAAAAGAAAACTTTAAAGGATCTGTTTAGAATATCTGCAATTCTTACACAAAACATTATTAGATTTAATTGAAGGGACAAGTGCAATTGTAAGATAAAAGTTAAACAAAGTAGTTTGTCAAGCTCTTGGCTTCTCTGGTAAGAGGAGGAAATCAGACTCTATAGAGTCTATACAGTCTACAGACTGTGCAGAGTTCATCCATTCATCACCATGAGCCTCTTGTGGGAGCACAAAGCCAAGCAGTAAGTTTAGAGTCACAAGAACAGGATTTCTCACACCTCCTGAGAGTTTCTTTGTAAGTCTTTGGAGCATGACAGCCCTGTCAGGTTTGCCTAGTGGTGCATACATTACACAAATGTTTTCAAGTTTGGAAGCTGTTGAAAATCACTGTTAGATAGAATGATAATTCTCTCTGGACTAGTGAATGCCACTAGTGAATCACATGTCTCCAGTTCTGAGTCCTTGCTGGGAAAAAACCTGAATCCTGCACTGAGTTAGATGTGACAGGTGATCCCTAGGGATCAGCCAAATCTTTACGAGTAGAAGCTTGAAAAAAGAAGACTGTTTTTAATGCAAAAACCCCTCAAACTCTCTTTTATCTCAGGCTTTTTTGCAAAACAATAATCTACAGGGCACACATACAGGACAACACGGTTCCAGGCCCAGCTTCTGGAAAGATACTCAGACATAGGATATAAGACCATGTGCAAATTCAAGTATGTGTTACCATTACCCGGTATGATGGGAAGAAAAACATGAAATAAGTGGTAGGATCATAACTTAATTCTCCACCAATGCTTCCAAAGCTGCATAACAGCAAAAAGAGTTTGTCACTAGTAGGGTAGCCAAGAAAAACCTTTGCACACTGGAATTGAACCTAAAATACAACATTTGCTAGATGGAAACAAAAATAGTTTCCAAAGGCATTTCTTCTTGTTTCTGTCAACATGAGAAGGGGACCATGGAAGCAGACTGCAAAATAAAGCAGTTTGTTTCTCCTGCTGTATTTTTTGTTGTCACTTGTCAGCATGGTGCTTTTTAGTGGGAAAACATTTTGCATAGCAGGGTTTGCTTCAGCTCACCTCCACAACAATTCCCAAGTCTTTGACGTAGTCTTTTTCAGTCTGCACCAGCTCGTTTAAGACAAACCTAAATTAAAACAGAACACACAAGTATTTGACCATATTCCTTGATGTTACCATTTGCTCCTTTACCACATACAACCTCACCATAAAACCCCATCATCATCCAGATCACACAACACAATTTACCCTTCACTCAGAGCTCAGTGGAGTGTAACAGACAAAAACATCACATGTCAGGTCAGAGTAGTTTCAAATCTCCTAACCATTCTTTCCTGCTATCCCTCTTTCCCCCCACATCCCAGGATGGTGCAAGAGCAGCAGCACAAACAGCTGCCTGTACCTTAAACTACCCCTTCTGATCTCCTCTCCCCATCCCCTATGCAGCTCCCCTGAGAATGATGGAGACATGTCCTGACCCATTTTCCAGCAAGCAGGAGTGGATTCCTTGTCCCAGTCCCCGTGGCTTTGCCCAAGATTCATCAGTTAAGTATCAGTTTGGAAGTTTCAAACACTTGGAAAAGAAATCCCCTCTCCTGTCGTAGCTAAGAGCTTAATCTTATGGAGCAGGTAATTTGTGGGTGGGAGGTTTGAACTCTGATTTCAGAGCAAATAAGCCCAGGTAGGGGAGTCATCCGATGAAGGCCTGATGCATGCAAACAACAGCAAGCTAAAAAAAGCCCCTTCTTTGTAACTCAAATTGACTAATCACATGATGTTCTTTTGAGGATAATTTTAAAAAGTTACAGCTTGCTGCAGACAGTTTGTCTCTCAATTATGCCAATACATAGATTTGGCATATGACAAATAAACTCCATCTGTCCTCAAGTTTGCTATGGCAGTAACAAGGCTAACAAGACAGAGGAGTGCTTTCATGCCTGATAGTGCTCTGTCCACATCAATCACCAGACTGACCCACTTGAGGTGATAGGGCTGAGAGCTAACAGTGCTAAGATAAAGCCTGGAGAGGAAAAAAACAACCAGACTGGCATTGCAAGGAGAAATTTAGTTATGAGAGGCTACTGAGAAAATAAATCCTGCTCCTGCTGCGCTTGCAATGTGTCCCTTGCTCAGACAAAGCAGAGGCGATACTTTGGCCATGTGGCAGAAAAAAGTCAAACAGCTTCTTGTTGGTTTGAGAGTGAAATCCAGCCCCCTTGGCAGCAGGCAGGGCTGGCAGCAGCCACACCAGAATCCTGTGCTCTCCGGAGCACTGTGCCAAGTTGTGCCTGGGCAGCAAACACGTGTGAGGCAAAAGGCAAGAGGCTGCTCTTTCCCCGAGCACATGGCCTGAGCAGGCGTGCGCTGCACAGCCCCTTGGGCTGCCTGACCCACCGTGCCCTTGGGACAGGCTCCATAGTCCCCTCTGCCTTTGGGACGGGCTCCACAGTCCCTTCTGCCCAGGGAGGAAGGCCAGGAGGGGACCTTCCAGCTGGCACCACTTCTGTTTGCATTGCTCCCAACAGGCACAGAGAGCTGCGGAGGGAATGGGAGAACCTCTCCCACTTAGAAGGTTACTGCAATGATCCACCCTGCCAAGTTCTGCTCAGCAGGTACTTGTACATAACACTGCAGGACATGCAGGCAGGTGTCTGTTTATTAAAAATCAGTGCAGCAATCAGGTTTCTAGTGAACAGACCTGCCAATTCACACCTCTACTACAATTCAGGGTCTGCACCTCCAGTGCTTACTTTAAATTCAGCACCAGGGTTCCCTCTGCTCCTCTCTTCTTACCAAGCAGGAAAATCAGCCTTGACCATCTCTACTCATTCTGTGAAGCCTACCTGATGCAGCATCTTAGAGGTACTCCCAAATTTAAGGTTTCTAGGATGCACGTAGGCAAAAACTCAAGTTCACTCATCTCCTGCTCTGATAGCAGGGAGCAACGGAGCTACTTGCAAAGGGCCCTGGTCACCAGCAGGTATTGACTACACAGCTGTATTTAAACTGGCATGAACAGGATTTCTGACTGAGTCTGAATAGCTGGACATCTTGGAAACTCTGTATTAGACCTATACTGAACAATGACACTCAACAAGACTATTGTCTTACTGCTCACAGAGATGCAGCAATCAGGCCTGATGGAATAAGGAGTTTCCACAAACCAGGGCTAACTGCTGGCATGGACGTGCTGCCAGGAACAGAGGACATTGCTGCCCGTGCCTGTGCAAGGGTTCAGCTGCTGTTTTGTGAGGATTGGAGGGTCACAGCTCGAGCTGGGAGATCAGCTGCCTCACATGACTATGGAATTAAACTCAGCAAGCTGCAGGGACACGGGACACAGAGCACAGACAGAAAGGAGCTGGAGGGGAGACAGATGTCTTGTGCTGAAAGCCACTAGCAGGTGCTCCTAAACATCCTGGTGTTTAGGAATTCTGGCAGCTACTAATTGCACGTAATAGGCTGCCAGTCCCCTGCCAGAAGCGTTCCTGTAGCTGAGCTTACAGTGCCAGAGGTCTCTGCACTAAAACTGCAACCTGCAGTTAGCTGCCAGCCACCTAATTAATGAATTGCTACCAGAGGAACTCCAGATCCTGCAATACTGAGGAGCTTCTAGGAGACAGTCATGGGCAGAGATGTTCCCTGTGGGAAGGCTGACAGTTTTCTGCCTTGTAGAAAACTTCTGCTATTCAGAAACACATCCAGGACTGTCATGTCCTTGTCTGCTGCTGGGAGTTGCTCCAGTCCCTGACTGTATCCCTTCTCCGGCTTCCTGCAACAAACTGCAGGAGCAAATGATGACTTTCACAGACCTGTGACACTTTGCTCCTACTTCATCTTCTACTCTTAACCACCTCCTTGTTCTCCCTGACTTGGCATCTTTCCCAAATGGGGTGCTCTTCTTCCACCTCTCACCTTACCACACTCCCATGAGAGCTGCATGGAACATTACTTTTCCCCCCAGTCTACCATTTGATTAGATCATTGCAGTTAATGTTAGTGTAAGAGGTGATACAAAGAAAACAGCCACCTCAGCTTTCTTTCATATAGTTGTTGATCCTGTTGCTCCAATTCCCTGTGTTCTTCAGCTGAACACACATTTAAGCAATGCTTTAATCATTACAGGCTTTGAAGGAAAAAGCATTACTTTTCTTAAATTTAAGGGGGTGCACAGCTAATTTTAAGAAACAACTTTCATGAGCTGTCACCACTTCTTTTTTCTCCCAGTACCATGAACATGAGGGTTTCCCAAATGGAACTTTCTTTGCAGTGGCGTGTTTCCACCACAGATGCATCTGAATCTTGTCCCTTCCTTTGCTAATAATGAGCGCAAAAAATATCTCTTGCAAAAAATCCTAGAGGGATTTTTCTTTTTCTCAAAGGTAGCTAATAAGGTCAACCACATATCCCCCCTCTGAGAGCTGATTTCACCTCTGGCAATGCAGTAATTACCAACACAAACATCTCAGCAACACCTGTTGAGCTCTTCAGAGGCTTTTACAGCAATAGATATTTGCTATCTGGTGTAAAAGCTGTACATTTTAGAATGATGATGAATTTCCTGTGTGTGGAAGTGCTTTTATGAAGTATTTTTCATGTTAAGAAAAACAGGAATCAAGCAGAACACAGTTTTTTACTCTCATTTCCATGCTCACTCCCTGACGACAAAGTACTCCTGGAGTGCTGCTGTGTGTCCTCCTGGGGTATATATTTTGGAAAGAACCAGTAACACGACTTACATCCTGCCTCTCATTGCTTTGGCTTTTTGCTCCTCTTCAAGGTTTCGTGGGGGCGTTGAAGGCGTCATTCCTTCATTTAAGCAGCCAGTGGCATCTTTTAAGCCTCCTCGGTAAGATCCTCCTTCAAGGGTCTAAAAAAACCCCAAAGAACAATAGAATAAACATTCTCCTTGAACTTCAGCATCAGTATGCAAGTCAGTTCTGCAACCAACACTACAAAGTATTCAGAAATACTCTCCTGCAGAATTTCATAAAACACAGCCAAACTAAGTTTTAGGTTGATGTAGGATCCCACAAAAAAAGCCTTTAAGTGGACTTGTCATCCTCTTGTTAGAAGGTGGAAAAAGATGCACCAGAAGATCTGAGAAAAAAACTTCTTCCAAGTTATTTCAAATCAACCTGGAAATATCCTGATGTCTCAATCAGGACCATTGTTAGGCTACAAGTGGTTGAAAGCTCCTCTGCCAAAAGCTGAATGGGGAATTCTTGTAGTAAAATAAAACACCAAATGGAAATAGATGGCCACATAGTAAGGTTCCACAATAATTAATGTTTGCCTGAATCCCATGAAGGTAGTTGCAATAGTCTAATAGACTGCATGTGGGAGAGAGAAAATAAAAAATCATCAAAAAAATATGTCTGACTGGATTAATGAAATACTTTTCAGTTTGCTAGTCCCTCAATGGAATAAAACTATTTAAAGTGAATTTTCTGGGAATAGCCTTCTTGGTTTCCCATGCCACAAAGACCTCCTTTACCGCTCACGCCTTATATCAAGCACGCTGTGAATGCTGACTCTCTTCATGTACCAACATCTCAAACGGAGAAAATACCAAAGCCTTCTGAAATGATTCACTAGGTAAAGATGCTTGCTCAGAGTTGCAGTAATTTAACGATCACTGTGGGGATTTTTAGACTTTTTTTACTCTCTTCATTATTCCAGTAGATATAAGGAAATGAACCTTTGTAGGCTCATCAAATCCCTGCTTGTTAATTATGTTAAACTTGTTCAGAGAGAGCATTTAGCTAATTTTAGAGGTCCTGGGACATGTAGAAAAAGGTGTAGCTTTGATATTAACATTTTTGAACTGCACTGGGAAAACATAAAAGGAGCCAAGATATGAAACAGGATTTACTCCTTGTCCACCAGACATGGGGATCAGACAGTGAGAACACACAATATGAAATTTTTGAACAAATTAATCCCAGAGCATTTTTATTGCTTATTCCACTCCCTGCAAGAAAGAGTTGACAAGGCAAATTAAAAGTGACACATGAATCTTTGTAAAATTAAAGCACAGCTGTGATACTTCAAGCAGTTCTACTCTTTAGAGAGTCCTTTCATCGAAACCAGAACACCAAACAAATTCACGTTGGGTAGTAAAACCCCCGTGCCTCAGAACACGCTTTAAAACAAACAAAACGTCCCACTGTGTAAAATATTTGAATACTAACAAGACCCCAGAAATTGTACAGCTCATGCTCTGCAAAGCCCACTCCAGAAGTGACTTTTGACAATGCAGCGCAGAGCCTATGTGAGATGTAGGCTTCATCTCACAGGGGAGCAAAATATTGGACACTACTGAGAAGCAGAGCACACAGGGTTAATAAAAGCAGAGCAGATGAAGGTAGAAAGCAAGGAAACCAGAACAAGAGGTAGCCTTTAAAGCTCTTCCTTAGAGTCACATTGGGCCTGTTGTGTACATAGTTTTCACAACACTAAACTTACCAGCTTAGTTTTGACCAACTTTTCTATTGCACTGACAAGATCCGCAGCAGTTGGGACATCGGAGGAGCTCTGTCGAGCAGCTAGCAAAGAAGAGGACTGCAAGACACCAGGTGGCAAAGGAAAAGCAAGTTAGCAGGATGAGAAGGGAGAAGGAAACCAAGCGGTCAGTGAAGGAGCCTCTGAGACAGGAGAAGGAACGCGGAAGGGGAGCTGGAGGGCGAGAGGGACACATGCAGGTCAGGTGAGCGAGTGTTGCTGAGTCAGACAAGCATGGAATTGCCATCCACTTCTGGCTGCACATCTCCCTGCAGCAGCTCCAACACTGGAACCAGCGAACAGCATCAAAGAACTGAAGTTCATTTACAAACAGGTTACAATTCTCCTAAAGTTGGTTCCTCCTTCTAAGGCCATCTACGGTCCTACAGGCTCCAGAAAATTGATTTTCTTACTGCAAATGTAAGAAATTACCCCCTCCCCCATACATGCATGTTTGATAAAAGCAGTTAAGCACAAGATACATGTGGCATTTCAGGCAGTAGGGGAGGGAGGCAGGGGGGAACAAATCATCCCCCATCCTTTCCTCACAGATCAACTGCAACTCCAAATGCACTTAGGATGACATCTCCCATTCATGCAGCTTCTGTCATCTAAAACTCTTCTGTCCCCTCTCTGCAATCACTGGAGACAAAACACCCCTTACACATCTCACCTCTCCTGGGCACCTGGCACAGGAGGGCAGAAAAACTCTGTTTTAGTTTAAGGTTTTTGTTCTACAAGGGCATATCCCCCCTTGACTGCTGTCCTAAGAAACCTCACTCTGCACACCCAAATCCACTTGACAGCTATGGGAATCGGGATTTATTAGCTCACCTGCATATACATTTCTTCCGAAGGCAACACAAGCACTGACTAAAACTACAAGCCCTTGGACAGCCTCCTTTTGTTGTCAGGCTGACACAGACTAAAGCATGGCTAAATTTTTATAAATTATGAAAAAGCTTATTCATCCCTCAGCTGCTTAATGAAAGTATTGTGGAGGGCAGCTATTTCAGTGAAGTCACTATGCAGGTGCCAGCCAACACGCATCTGAGATTAAGCAGTGCTGGGGAGGGAGATGGGGAAATGGGATGGCAGGAATTAGGCAGCTGGCCACCCTTTTTCAGCAGCCCTTTGGGGAGGCTGCTCCTGTTGAGTGACACATGCCCAGTACAAGGGAAAAAAAAAAAGCAAAGGAGATTATCCCCAACCAGAAGCCTTGTGACAGAACAGAAACATGAAAACACCACTACTCATCAACTTGTCTTTCACAAATACAACATCTAATCAACAGTTCTAATTGCAACAACAACAAAAACTACAGGTAATCAGGCTGGTAATTGAGGAATTAGGCTGGTAATGAAGGAATCTCATACTAATGAAAAAAGTCAGCCTGCCTGTTTCACCTGCAATGCAGACAGATGTGTCTAGGAAAAAAAAAAGACTGAAAATAATGACTTTGAAGAGATACTGGACAAATACATCGATGATAACTGCCAAACACAGCCATTCTAGCAGGAGGAGTCCAATTTTTGGAGGCACTAAACAGCTGTTGCTGTCACTTATTTTAACTGAAATTGCTCAATATCTCTGAAAAGTAAATAACTGCAGGATTCTGAAGGAAGCATGAAAACATTTGCTGTCTACAAGAATTCCAGAGTTAAAAGAAACTTCTCTGATCGACAAGAGTCAGCTTTGAGTGAGGAAAAGAGAAATACGGTATTTCTATTCCTCAGGAAGCAAATGATGAATTTCTAATATGAGAAGATCTTGCAATTTGTCTTTATGGGAGCCTCCAGGAGCAGTGAGGCACAATTACTGCTGCCTGGCAGGTGGACTCAGGGAAAAGTGTCACCTCCCATACATGCAGACATCTCCTTCCAACCACAGCTACTGCCCCACACTGCTGCTGCTGGTCCAGGCTAAGCCCGTGCCTGTAGGGACATCCTCCTGTAGGAGGACATGAACAGGACACTGTGCTCAAATTAACACCATTAAGGAGCTTTCAGCTCCAGCATGGCTCAAACATTGCTAATATGGTGCTCCTGTGCCAGGAAATTCAGGACGCTATGGGCTTAAGGTTTTCACCCCTCTGAGAAAAGGTTGACTAGGGCAAGAAAAACAAGAGGAAAAAAGGGGGTTCAGATACATCTTGCTCTATTTAATCTTCTGGTTTAGGAGTGGGTGAAGAAAAAGGATGCCAAAACACTCTGTAAAGCTCAGACATCTGAAGCAGAAAACAGCTTAGTTCCATGACATTTATGCTGTCAGAAACTTATTTAAGAAATACTGAAATCACATGGCATGTTGGACACCAAAAACAGTGACCCGAGCTGCAGCACTTCTGTTTTTCTTTAAAATAAAAAAAACCAAACAAAATAAAACTGTTTCTCCCCAAAACCAAAAAGCAAACGAAGCCCCAAACATTTAGCTACACACCATGGGGAACAAGCCAGGAGCAATTGTGCTGGGCATGGATCCACCAGGGCTCTGCTCTGCCGACCTTTCGCCTCTGCCCCTCACCAGACAGCCATGAGCACACAGAGCACTCCAAGGGCAGGAGTCCACAGCTCCAGCTGCTTCCTTCTGCTCCTGCTGCCACCACAATGTCATAACATTTCCTGACAGATTAGCAGCAAGCCCCCAAATTCTTTACTCCATCACTCTGCTCCTTGAGTCCCAGAAATATTTACATCCTCCTCTCTCTGTATTTCCAAACTTCTGCTTGAACCTTCCCCAAGAACATTCTGGGTTGTTTTGGTTTTTCTTTCCTGACAATTTATTAATCTCCCCTATCCTTGCCTCTCTGCCTGCAGCAATTACAATCAGAGGACAGCAATAGAAGTGGCAGTGCTAAAAACAGATGCCAGCAGGAAAGCAGGAAACTGAAAAACAGGAGGACGGTTTTCTACAAGGGAGATGACAGCACCAGGAAAGGGTGGGGGGACATGTACAGACAGAACTGGCTGTGGATGCAAACCACTGTCGCAGGCATATTCACAGGTTCTCACCCCGAGTCCAACACAGGACTCTGCAAGCCACAGGGCCAGTTACCACAGCAAATCCTGACTTAATGTCAGAGAACTCCCACCAACAGCATGGTGCCACCAAACACCATTTCCACTGCTACAGCCAGACACCAGCAGCACTTCTCAAGCAGACGTAGCAAACACACATTATTGATCTGAAGGGAGTTTCTGCCCACACACAGCACAGGCACACCATCCACCTGCCATGAAATCAGGGCTAAATTGCTTATCTAGCACTGTTTGTAAATTCACTTGGAAAAAGGTATTAGATTATGATTTGTACACAGGAGACTCTTATAAACACAAGTCTAGGCCCTTGATAGCAGAAGACCACTACAAAACCACTGTGATATAGCTATGTGAGAAATGCACTCAAACAGAAAAACTGTATAGTAAGGGAGGCCTTACCATATCATCTTGGGTTGGATCATTGTCAAAAATCTTCATGGGAGGAGGAAGAGGTGTGTGAGACTCTTCATCTGCTTCATCTTCTCCCCAGCCCTTCTTGCTCTTCTGAAGAAAAGTTAAATATAATTAGAAACAGGGACAGGATTCTTTTATCTTTTCAGTTCAATATTGTGTTGGATGGAGGGAATTGCAGGTAATGGAAGAGAAGCAGTAAAGACATAAGGTTTTGCTGGTTAATCCTGGTGCATTTTAAGGCTTACAGAAATACAGTTTATAGGTCATTCATACAGCTAAGGCAACTACATCTGTGTGCTGACAGAATAGTAGTTTTTTTCATTTAAATAAAAACTGTCTGATGTACAGTTTTTAAAATGTGTTCCTCTTATTTGTATTCAGTTAATACCTTCTGCATTTTTGGCTTTTAATTCCTCATTCACTTTATCAGGAAAGTGCCATTCTGGCAGAGAACATGCCTGCAGAAGAACTGCAGGTACAGCTACATAGCAGATTTAACAGGGACATGGCTATTTCTTGGAGTATTTTCTTTCATTAAGGAATTACACTGCCATGGTAGCATAAAGGTGATATGAACCTCAGCAAAAAGTGGCAACAGCTGCTCAAGAATAAATTAATTTCTGTCCATGGCAGCTTTCTAATAGGCTATTAAAAAAACCTAATCAAAGGACAATAATATATGCAAACGGTGAAGCACTATTCCTTATATATTCCATTGCTCTTTGGATGATAAAGCTGTTTGCTACAACGCAATTTTATGTATGATTCGCTGTTCCCTCCAGCCCCTAAGGGAACTGCATTTACTCCAGCATGACTCACACCCCACGGAGGAGACTATCCCAGATTCATGGTATTTCCCGTAACAAACACCAACAAACACCAGCACACACCTCATCTGCGCTGTCTCCCTGAGGAGTGGTGTCATCTCCAGTCTTTGGTGAGCCGAGGTCAAAGCTCTTCCTGCCATCTCGTACCTTCTTCTGTTTCTTGATGTGGCTCTCGGTCTTCCCGCTGTTCAGGCGGCGCACGGGGCTGGTCAACCATTTCTTCAAGGTGTTGGTTGAGCGCTTGGGGCCCGGAGAGCTCTGGATGGAGTTGAGGGATGGCTGAGGTTGTAAGTTGGCCACTGAGTCAGACTTGCCCCCGTTGTCGTTGGCAGAGACCGAATACGCGTCTGCAAGGAAACGGCGCAGGTGAGACCTCATCCCAGCAGCGCTCTGCTCCCGCGGCACCGAGCGCTAGAGTGCAGCCTGCCTTGGGGAAAGGCTTTGTGACCTATGGACTTTATGCAAACTTTATTGCACACCAGAGAGAGGAATATGCCCTGCAATGGGCATTTCCCACAAACTCACACACCTCTCTCATTTCCTACCATACTGTCTGTCCTTTTGAAAGATCGCAGACAGCGGAGTTTTTTGTAGGCAGGTTTTTACTCAGGTTTTTTTATGGAAGCCTGATTTTCATGCTAAGTGCTGAACTTCTCAGCTTCTTCCCACAATTTCTTTGTGAATTGCCAGGAAGAAAATAAGCACAAAAAGGAGACTTACTACAGGAGACCTGACAGCCACCAACACATTGTCAGGTTCCATAATTGTTTCTCAGCTGTTTCCCGACCCCAATGACATGATTTAGTTAGACTACTTATTAACTTTGAAGCACCTTAAAATTATCTCCTTTACCTCTGAAAGCAATCTGTCAGAAGAGTTCACAAATTCGCTAAGAAATTCGCTAGAACTAAGAAACTGGAATGAACAATTACAAAAGATGACAAACTGTTCAAACCAAAGGAAACTCTCAATTAGGTTTAAAATTAAAAAATAGTTTCATTATATGGAAGCAGGAGGTGAACTGCTGAACTGCATCCAACCTCAGTTACTGATACACATGTTCAGACTGGTACCTTAGAAAGGGCTGCAACCTTCCTCACTCCCCCCAAATGCAACAGACCAAAGATGTGCCAATGTCAGTGAGGCTTTAAAACCAAAACAAACAAGTTGCTCAAAGATTTCCCAATTGCCCTTCAGGAATAAGTGCCCTGCTTTCAACTTTCTGAAACCATGTTAAGGCAACTCCCTCCCCTCCCTATCAGGGTCTGAGATGTTTAATCCCACACAGTTTGAGATGAAGGCTTTTTTACAAACTTCAGACATTGTCACACTCCTATAAGAAACATCTCAGGCTGTACATCAGGAAACAGCCAGCTGATGTGATTGAACATTTTTACATTGTTATCTCAAAATCTTTTATCTGTCCCATCAGAAACCAAAAACCTAAGTTACAACACAGGAAAATAGACTGCTGCACCCAGATATTCTCAGTTCAGCAATAAATACCACTAGAGATGCTGGGTTGTACACATGCTGAGGGAGAGCTACTCTTGCAGAGAATCATTACCTCTATTGTTTTAGAAGCCAGCTCCTGCTACCTGCATGAAGAGATCATATCCCCTCGGGGCAGAGCTGCTGCTTGCAGCTGTCTGTGCACGGAGCAGAGATTGCATCCTGCCTTGTCTGCCAGCTTGCACAATGCAGACCATGAGAGTCAGAATCTTTTATAGCCATGTACAGCATCAGTCAGAAGTTAAAACGGTAAGTTATTACATACCTGAGGTCAAAGGTTAAATTTTAGAGCATACAGAAATAATTTTAACAAGCTAGAGAAAGTCAAAGTTCACTTCCCAGCCAAGAAGAAAATCTCAAATCATCTGTTTTTTGACAAAAGGACTGAGTGCAAGAGGAACTGGGAGGAGGACAGGTTCCAGGTGGAGCTGATCCCAGGTGGAGCTGCTGGGGATTTTCTGGCATTCCTCTGTAAGGGCAAAGTAGCAGTCTTATCTCCAAAAGGCCTGGGGTTTAGCCAGCTCCTGCTGATGTTATTTCATGTACACGAAGTATCGCTAAATCAACGAGTGACAGATAATGTTTGTCAGGGGCCAGCTTATCTTCCACTCAATAGGCTTTGGATAGCTCTCCCTGGCAGGCTCCACGTGATGCTCTGTGAGTTTATCAGTGTGCTTTGCGTCAGCAAAATGCAGGGTTTCACCATGGTGGGGTTGATTTTCCAAGTGCCCTCGTGCCCCTGGCAGCACTGAAAGCCCCACAGGCGGTGGGGAAAACTGGAGGGTTCTTGGCCAAGGGACTTGGTGCCCTCAGGTGCCCCCCGTGCTCCTACTGCTGCTGCTGCAGGAGGATTAATTTTGGGAATTCCTGCAGCAAAGGGAGATGGGCTGCAGTCAGAAGGAGAAATGCTGTAAGTGATTGATCTGTGGGGCTGCCACTCCAGGGATGATTTGGGGGGAGCAGCTGTATCACAGACTCGCTGCTTTTGCTGGGGACTGGGCTCAGTGGGAGGCAGAGGAGAACCAAGGATGAGCTGATCTCACCACATCTCAGCTGATGTACAGAGAGGTTTTTACTACACCTTGCAAGTAACACAGTCCAACCCCCACCTCCAGTCCACAGCACTTTGCCAATTTAACTTCTGGTAAGGGAAGGGAGGCTAATGAAGCCTGAGACAACCCCAAGAGTTTGTTACTGAAATGCCAATCCTATCTCAGCCCAGTGGGCTCAAGGCAGGGCCAAGTCCAGGAACCCTGATGCCTGTGAAGGGGCAGGAACCTCTCTTCCTAGTGGGAAACACCCCAAGTTTTACCAGCAGGGCCCCAGCCTTGCTGCCTCCCTTTCCTTTGCCCAGCAGCACAGCCACAGCTGGGGCACAGACAGACACACAGCACCTCTCCTGCCATGGCACTCTGCTCAGCTGTCCTGGGGAAGTGATGGTCAGTAACCCTGTCACTCCCAGGAAGGCACCACATGGGCAGAAACAGTCATAGTCCCAAGCTGGCCCACAGCCTACCCTGCCTGCTTGTCCTAATGTTGACACCGAGAGCCAGGAGTCCTCTGCAGACTGAACATCAGAGCTTCAGAGCCACCAGCCATAACAAAAGCTAACCCACAGGTTTCCAGAGGGAGGCTGTTAACGCTGTCCAGTGATCCCACCTGAAAAAGGCTCTGGATTTTCCTGCTCAAGGTCATGCCTTTGGTGATGAAAAAGGCTGTTTACCAAAGAGTTACTGCATGCTGGTCATGCCATGCAACCCTGTCAGATATGAAGTCCCCTTCTTTCTCCTTGTTTGCTGAACTGCCCTGGCTGAGCACGGTAAGGCATCCGGGACAGAGCCCACACTTTGCCTGGCCCATGTAACCCCAGACTGGAAACATGGCCTTGTTTTGCCTGGTAAGGCAGTCTCTGCTGGCTGGGGAACAGGCAGGGAGGTGGAAGAGAAAGGCTGGCATGAATTTCCCTTCTCCCCAGCCACCATGAGAGAGCCCTTCAATGCTGGGCGACTTATCTCTGCCCACACCCTACACTGGTACAAAGCGCTTCCATCTCACCATCTGAACTCCCACTGCTACCAGACATGCCTTATCCAAAAGCCACACCAAGAATCCACATACAATATTCATAACCTTTTTTTTTCCTTTTTCAAAGGAACTGCAAATTTGGATACATTTGTGCAAGTCACATTTGCAGTCTGCCAGCCCTGCTGAGAATGATCTTCTTTGCACATAAAGCAGGTCACATCAACATGGTTGCAGAGGCAGGACTGGAGCTCAGAGAAGAGCAGAGCTCACAAAATGAAAGAAAGAAACAAGAAACACAAAAAAAAATCTGCCAGGAAAGACCTTGCAGACAACCTCCTCAGCCACGTGAGCTCCACTTCTGCACCACGCATGGCCACAAACACATTAATCATGACACTTGATACTGGCCCGAGACCCAGACACCAGGTGGATCGAGCGGAAGAGGAGGACACGTTACCGTGCTCTTCTTGCAAAGCACTAGCACATATGTGCTTCACAAACTGCATTAGCAGAGCTCTTTGGAAACAGTTTGTTTAAGAAAAGCCAGAGAGCTTCTGGGAAAGATGCAGCAGCTCACTGCATGATAACCGAGGCAGCTGCTGCCGCCCGCAAGCACAGCGGAGCAGCGGCTGTCCCCGCACTGCAGCAGGTCTGCCATGAGGAGCTGTCCTCCCACCAGTGTCCCAGGACACACATCTAAAAAAAGGTATCTGGTGAAGCAAAAAGGGTGTAGGGAGGTCAGCAGACTCGTGTGGCTAGATTGATTTCCTGGCCAAACCATTCATTCAGACAGAAGAAATGATGGTTTCCAAAACACTCCTAAGCAAACCTCCAAGAAACTTCTGGCAAGAGGACTGTGAGAGATACTCAGCCAGACCAAAGGGCTTTAACATTCAGAGCTTCTGCACCACTGCAGCCATGAAATGTTTGTTATTGTTGGTCAAATGCACAGACATCTGTAAAAGCACAGCTCTTGTACTTGAAAAATAGAAGGTTCCAATTCTGTGCAACCTTGGGTGAAAAGAAAAATGCAAATCTCATAGACCTGGTTTTAGAGGCACAGTAATATTCTCATTTGAGTCAGTAGGAATTCCTGTTGGAACATAAATACAAGGCATTTTATTTTTACCTCCCTGTTCCCCAGAGCACACATGGGAAGGGAGGTTTGTCTGATCAGGCTCAGGCAGCACCAGACTCCTTTGTAGGACCTCAGATCTCCAACAGGGAAAGGAAAAGACTTCTCAGAGCAACTCAGAAGAAAACATCAGTCTACTCTATTTGATACATCATAATGACAGATCATAAAGGATAGGAAAGAAATATGTGTCCATAACCAGAAGATAATACAGAATATAGCTATAAAAACAGGAGACAGAGCAGGGCACAGTCTTTCTTTAAATAAAGTGAATCCTTTTCTGATTTATCTATGGCTCCATTTACATCCCAGAAAAACAGCCTGAGAGAAAAGGATTTTTCCACAAAAGTCAAAAAAAATGAGCCGGTATGAGAACTCTGAAGTCCTACTAGCATGTGCATTTAAATCAACAATTTTTATTTTACAGAGATAATGCCACTTGTGAATGAAAGCCAATAATGACAACCTGATTGATGAACAAAATTTATGAACACCTAAATCAGCTCTGCTGTGCTAAACAGAGCCCATTTTCCATATTCAGTGGTTCCTGTCACCACTTGTGACAAAGACAGAATTTAATCAGATGTGGGTGAAAGACTAACTCAGGCTATACTTGAGTAAATTTCCTAAAGAATGGGAATCTCCATCCCAAAAAATCTTGGACGGCAGGAATCATCTGCACTCATCCTGTGCACAAACCAAGCCTCTGTGTTATTATTTCACACTACACAAAAAGAACCATCTAAACCATCAAAATGCACCTTCTCCTGCCCTTTCCAAGAGCAGCTCCATGATCATCCAGGCTGCAGGTTCCAGTTCACAGTTCTCAGCCCCTTGAAGCTTTATACTCTCCCTTGGGAAATGCTGCTTTGAGAGTTCCCTTTGGATCTGCACAAGGGATTTGGGACTAAAGCTCTACGGATGCAAAGATGGCAGAATGAGGTATGAACACTGCTCCTTTGGTCTCTTCTGTGCTTTTGTATTAAATGTCCAAAACATGCTCAGTGAAACATTTTTATTGGCACGAGCCAGGGTTACAAAACTTTGTGGCTTAGGCAGATGACAGTATTGGTCCTGGTTGTAGTGTTAGAGCCCATTCTGCCTGTAAAACCTGGCATGGATTTGCAAAAGTTTGGGAGGCAACAGCATTCGGATAATACAAAGTCACTTTACAGCTATTCCTTTACTAAAAACACTAGGTGTTGACAGCGTAAATAATGTATCTTACAACTTCTAATGTCAACAGATAAGTTGTCTCCTCAGATACATCCTCTGAAAAAGGCTCTGGTGAAGAATATAAGTGAACACAAGCAAAATTTCAGTGCCCATGTCAGACAAAGACAGAGGACAACTGGCTTGAAAAGCCCTTTAGATTAGAAGTATATGAAACTTTTGCAATGGAATTGCAAAACATGCCCTGGAGACTTCCATCCTCTCCCAGCTCTGCTCAGCAGCTCTACACGTGTCCAACCACAGACCTGCCCTGTGCTCCAGCTTGAGCTAAAAATGAGATGGGACGGTGGAGGAGAGAACTTCACACCAGAGGCTACAGACATGTTCAAACTAGGCCACTGAAATCTAAATGCAGATTTTGTCCAGAGATTCAAATACTCTCCCTAACTTCATATCTCCTGGAAATGAGCAAATTGAAAAGGTTCAATTGAATTTTCTGTTTATCATTTGAAGCTTCAAGCTGGAAGTAGCATCAAAAGGTACAAATCAATCTGGCAGGACTCTCACAACTCCACTTACATGGATGAAATTACTTCTGTCCAAACTCAAGAATAACAGTTTGGAGTTAAATATTTTATTAGAAAAGTTTATAGCCCAATAGAGGAAGCAGCAGACATATTGGACAAACTTTCTGATCACTGTAATGTAAAACCTCAAAATACGACTTTCCGTTTCATTGCCAAGCATGCAAACATGACTAACTTCCAAAGAACAGGGGAAAAAAAGGACTAGAATCTAAATTAATCACACAACATTTAGAACACACTGTTTTGCTATTGAATAGCTGGCATTTCTTGGAAATATGTAAGAAGAGCTGCTTTGAGATAGAGAATGATCTGAAGAATTCCCTTTAACCACACTACAAAGCAGGGAATGCTCCAGAGGGATTTTACATATGGGTTTTGTCTTTGGGAAACAGTCACCAACCTGTTGGCTTCAATATACAGCTTTCTGATCATTACTTCAGGTTGAAACCTAATGTGAGGAAAACAAGCACTCACCCAGCTGGGGTGAGTAAACACTGTCACTCGGAGCCACTCACTTCTGTGGCAGGCAGCAGCTTCATCTCCTGCTCTCGGCAGTCAAGGAGCTGTGCATGCTCTGCCACAGGGCGCTGCAGAGTGGGACACACCCCACAGGAGCTTCTCTCTTTCCATTAACTACAGAGGGAGTCCGAGGAAATTATACCCTCAGCTAAATTTAGTTATTGCGAATCCCCTTCCCACATTCGAGTACGTTTTATACCAGGCGGATCTCGCAGCAGGGAATGATTAGCTGAAGTTAAGCATCTGTCAATTCACTTTAATGAGCAATAACTCGTGGCAACCTGCCATTAGCTTCGGTTGAATAGCTTTTATTTTTAGCTGGTGTTGCTCAGATGCAGCTTCCATCCAACATGTGCTGGGAAAGCTGACATCCCAAAGTAGTCTCCAGGTCTTCTTTGTGCCAGTCGGAGTGTCAGGGCTCAAGAGCTGCAGTTCCTGGAGGTCAGAGAAAAGTCACTGCAGTTCTGGGAAAGTTTCAAAGAGTGAGATAAAACCAAAAGCCTGGAGAAACAGCACAGAGGCGCATGGTCCCCAGAGACCTTGCAAGAAAAGTTACTGAAATCCTGAGAGCGTGCTGAATGAGCGAGCTGGGTCTCCAGGGACAGAAACAGCACAAGGGGAAGGCAGAGAGAGAGAGAGCCTGCTGAAATAAAATATGACTTCAGAACTTTCCAAGAGTGCCTAGTGAGAGGAACAAATGCCCAAGTTCTCTATTGTATCTGCTGCTTCATGTGGATCTAGGCTTTTATCAGAGGTGACCATAGGGAGGGCAAGGGGAAAAGAGCAAGGTGAGTCCTCAGGTGAATATAGGGCAGGGTCTCATTTCCTCCAGAAAGGAAACTCAGTTTAACTCAGGAGCTGCTGCTGAAGCAGAAGGCTAAACATGAAGGCAGAACACATGTTAGTGCCTCCAAAGAGAGACCCTCAGGAAAGTGTTCAACTCAGCCCCGTGGCACCAAGTGCTTGAAGAGCAGCTGGAACACCCGAGGTCCACCCCTCTGAGTGTCCTGCTCAGCATTGGGTTTCCACAGAACAGCTTACAACTGCTATGGGTATCTACAACTCCTCTCATTGGAGGTTTGAGCCTTTTTGTCTCCATGTACCAGCCTAATTCATCCTGCTTCAGTGCTCCATCTGAGCCCTCACATAAGCTGCTGTGAATTCACAACAAAAATAATATGACAAATATTCAGAGAGAATCCACCAGCCTGTTGGTGAGATACTCCTAGCCAGCTCCTATCCTAAAATGCTGTGAGACAGGAGGCAAGGCAGGGCAGTAAGGAGGCCTTCAGGGGAACCTTGAAGCAATATCTTTTTAGAACATGCTTCTACTGAATAAAAAGGTGTGGAAAAGCTCAGAAACAGAGCAGTTGCTCCACACAGCAGAGTTGGAGGCCAGATGCAGTATCTGTGTGCTCTTGATTTCATTCACCCATTCCCTTGCCTTGAGTTTGTGGTTTGTGCCCAGCACAGGTCCCAGGGCAGCCCCGAGCACAGTGACAGCAAGTCCAACACATCTGCTGGGAGTGGACATTGGAGCAGCCTTCCCGTAATGCCTCACAGCTGGGTGAGCACATTGCTGAAGTCAAGAGGCACGCAGTTCTTTAGCAAAGAAAGGAAATAAAAAGTCAAGACTAACAAGATCCAGAAAGGGCATGCTTTTTTTTTTTTTTTTTGAACAAATCAACATTTATTTCAATGTAGTGAAACAACTTGTTGAAGCACTTCTCTCAGTTCTACTTTACATTTTGTATTTACACTGTCCTCATTCTGTGACAAAAATAAAATAATCTCCAACCCTGAAGTTTCCAGAATAAGTGTCACTAGCAGCAAAAATAACAAAGCCCCAAACACAAAGCAAAAATCCCCCTTGATATATTTTGATGGGAGATTTTTGCATATTCCATAAAAAAAGTTTTAACCCTGAAACTTTATGAAAAGCTATATGGGATGACAAGGAGGAAAATGTAATGTGTTTGAAGCTGAACGAGAGCAGCATTTGCTGGCCTTTGCAAGTACACTGTTACTTTTAGCATAAGGAACTGTGAAATGCTTAGACACCCACATAGAAGCAGACTTTTTAACTTGGATCAAAGCAGTTCTGCTCTTCTGGGAGCGTAAGGGTACCAGAGTCAGCAAATGCCATCTTTTATCCTGGATGCTGGGCACAAAAACAAACTTTATTACACATGGTTTCCAAGCAGCTGTTAGTAAAACACAAGACTTATTCTTTTGTCAAGTGTCAAGGGTCAGCTTCATTCAGCAGCTTCCAAATTGAGCTACTGTAAGAATTTTGAAGTAATTTCTCAGTTAAATGGCATCATTGCTAAGGTCAACTCTGCCTTATACTTGAAGTCAGCAACCTCTGTGACAAGGTGGACCAATCTGCTAAAGGGGGGGAGAGGAGGGAAGACAATGATGTTTGAGTACATATTTAGGTCTCCCTATCTCAAAGGAAGCTGTGGCTATGTACCCAAACAATTCTCCATGGAAACAACAGAAGAGTATCAGTGACAAACTTGGAATTGGAAAAATAAAAACAAAAGGAAGAACAGAACCCAAAGCTTTTTGGGATAGGAAGAAAAACTGCATGTTGAGAAAGAAGGGATTGGTTATTAAACTTTCCAGGCACACAGAGGGCTCGGAAAGCACAGAAAACAAGCAGAACAAACAAACACAACTGTGTGCATCTTTGCATCAGCTTCTTTTGCCAAATGCAGTCGCTTCCAACATTCAGCAGCTGCCTCTTGCTTTCTAGTGCTGTGGAGTTCTCTTTGGTACTTGGAGGCTGTGAGGAGCTCCGGGCAAAGAGAAAGTCTTTGTCCATTTACCAACCAATTCCAAAGGCGCTGATCTTGAATAACTTTACTAAGCAAGAGTGACACAGATGTCTAGGAAAGGGGACTTTTCTCTTAGTAAAGTTGTGGTAGGTGCAGTGGAAACCCAAGGCAATCTACATGCTTGTCAATTTGTGCCTAGGTAAGAACAGAGTCCTCCATGAACGTCTCTCATTTGTTCACTCTTAAATTATTCAGGCTCTGACAGCCCCTGAAAAGAAAAGAATGGAATAAGGATAAGTTGCAAGTGGCGCAGGGCAGGAGCGGACACCACGTAACCACCAAGAACAACGGGGTTGGGGTGTTTGACAACAGACACACTGCAGCTGCAGCCTCCAGGGCTGGTGCCCAAAGCAGCTTCCTCCATGCCCTCGTCCTCCAGAAATGCCAGCAGGAAATACAAGCTCACAGCAAAGGTACTGATTGGGATGAATTAAAAGAAGGAATGAATGAAGTCAATGCAAACAGTGGTTTGGAAATAAAACACACAGATAAGAACTGCTGGTGCTTGTGACACTTTGCTCTTTGAACACAGCACAGGGAGATGGCTAAGCAGCTCGAAGACTTTAAACTGCACACTCAGTTAGGCTTGTGGGAAGCTTTAATTCATTCAGCTTAAGTAGCAAAACCAGAACACCACTTGCTGTCCCATATAACAGGCTCACACAATCTGCGTCTTTGTTTATCGTTTGACAGCTCGGCAGGGAGCAGCTCTGTGAGGAAGCTTCCCTTTGATGCCAGTCAACAAGTTTATCAAATTTCAGGTGACAAAGTCACTACTACACTCCATCTGCGTCAGCAAGGAAGATGGACAGGAACTTGAAGTCTCAGAGAGCATCTGCTACAGGGGAACAGGAGAGCTCGCTCTCTGCCGCACCCTGCCGAGGTCTCAGCCCTCTGAAGCTGTGCCAGTGCCTTGACCCAGACACCAGCCTTCCCAGTGAGGCTAGTCCTAAGGAACTGATTGATTGTGACTGCTGAAGGGCCACACAGAGCCACCCATAGCTTTTATGGTGCCTACATCATTGCTCCTTATCAGCAGCTTCCTTATGGAAAAAAAATCTACATCCAGCTTTGCAGAGATGTGGAGAGGTGCCCTGCATAAAGTGCTTCATTCCCTTCTGCATCACTGAGTCTCATTGCAAACAGCTGTAAAAATGCTCTACCAAGCAACATGTCCTATAAACTCCAATTACAAAAGCCATCTTCTCTATTGCTGGGCGGTTACTTTCTTTTGGATCCATCTTTCAAAGGAAGCAGGAAAAAGAAACACTTGAACACAACAGCAAGGATTAGTAGCAGAGGCTCTTTGATTCTACAAAGGCTCTGTCGAATACAGGTGACCTGTTACTGCATTTTAAGATGTCTGATCACAGACATCACCTGCCTGACAGTTTAGTATCTCCAGGACAAGTGACTGCAGTGAATAGTCAGCAAGCACCAGCCTTTCAATGTTTGTCTGGAGCTTGCCTTGCTGTAGGCTTGTCTTAGACACACTGCCAGATCAAATTTTACAGCAACACAGCTCTGAGCAGCTACTGCCCTGCCATGAGCAGCCTGGAATGCTCAAGCCTGGGTAATTTCTCTGATACTAAGACAAAGTCAACTAAGATGCTGCCCTCTGCTCAGCACCTGCAGCCTGGCAGGAGCTGTGCTCTGCTAATGAGGAGCTGCAGTTACTGCTAACCTTCAAAGCATTTGACTCCTTCTTGCCTAAAGCTATGATTTTCCTTCTGCTGTCCCAGAAAGAATCCCTGTTGATTAATATTTATTTCATTTCCTAAAGAAATCTATTCAGCCTCCACATGCTTCAGCTGAGAGCGATGTTTGAACATTGTGTTGATCCTCAGAGTTCAAACTGTAGAAGGTACAAAGAATACCAGACTTGAGGCACTTCAATGGTATTCACTGTGAATCATCATTTTACATTGTACCACTCAGACACATTTGGATCTAAAATACATTTGCATTTCTAATTAAAACAGATTACCATTAGTAACTAAAGAATGTCTTAAATCAGAATCCCTAGGCCATAAAAGCTAATTGCACGATGCTAAAACTGGATTTCAAAAATATACATATTATACCCCCTGCAGGATTAATTAGGCAACATCTCTTCAAAAGAGTCCTCAAAAGTGTATTTATTCAGCATGCGGTGAAATTATACCGCTTGTGCAACGCTTCCCATGGCCTGCCTTGGCTCACGCTCCCGTGGCAGCAGAGAGCTGGAGCCTTGTTCATCAGGGGAGCTCAGCATGGACAGACTGGATGCAGGACAGCATTTCCTGAGCAGGGAAACACACTGCTGCAGGAGCGGGAACTGCTGCTCTGGCCACGATCAACCAGCACCCGGGAACGAGGTGATCTAGGGTACGCGCATGATGTGCTCCCCAGGACATGCAGGCCTACAGAGAGGCTGAAATCAACTGGTCAATATGAATGTGGAAGCTGTAACTGCTGATGGTCTGATGCTCAGTTGGTCACTGCTTTCCTACATGACCTCAAGGAAGGTTCTAAGTGCTGAGTGAGCTGTAAAGTGTTTTCAGAGAGGCTACGGCCGTACCACATGTCTTGAGGATGTGAGAAACCTCTGCTCACCAAAGCTCCACGTGCCTTATGAAGGGATGAGGAAAAAACCCAACAGAGTCTAAGAGGTCCTTGGCTGCTGCAGTCTATAGCTGTAATTGTCAGCAAGCCTCAACTGCATGAAAAAGTGTCCTCAGAAGATTCAGCTGTAGCTGGGGATGTGCCACTCCCAGCTTTTTTCTGTGCTCTGAGCTGCCTGCTCCATGTGAAAAATGAACATGGAAAAATTCTCAGAAAACATAACAGTGGAGACACCTCCACAGTCACTAAATCCTGTCCCTTACCCCAGGCCACAGTCCATCACTTTCTCAAAGGTTTACTTCAATGTTTTCTTGTACAAGTGAACATGACACCTTTGCTCAAAACTCACACACAGACTGTACTTGTGCTTTCCTGTACACAGCAACTTTAAATTTCCATGTTTAACTTACTACCAATACCAAAGACAATAATCTGCAGAAGAAACCACCTACTGGTTCCCCAGGATGGTGTTTGCTAATGGGTTCCCAGCAGGTCTGGCTCCCAGGCTTCACTCCCTTACGGAACTTCACAGCCGGGAATATCATTTTGCAGGGGATCCAAGATTTCCAAGCTGTTGAGCTGTCCCAGGACTAGCAATGGCTGCACCTCATGGGACAACCAAGTGCACTGGGGTGCAATAAGGGCAACAGAATAGCAATTACTGATTCATCGTGTGGCAACACACAAAACAGGAGACACACCTTTTCCATTTCCCAAAAGTAGCCACGGTTTCTGTATAGTAAAGGAGCACCCACAACCATTGGGAAGTACTGGGAGATCAGGGAGTAAAATCCAGTCAGGACTTTCTGCAACATAATCTTATGTGTGCTTCATTATAAAAAAATAAATGAGAAATACATAAACGGAAGTGTATATAATGGGTTTCTCCCCATCAAAGAGAAGAAACCCTCTGGCTGTTCTATTATTAACTGCTGTAATTCAGCTTGCAGGTTCTATTTTTCATTCATTAGAACTGCACTGAAGACATTTTCATATTTTGCCCTCGTTATATGAAGGGAGCCCAGGTGATGTGTGTGATTCCCAAGTTCTCAGCCTGCTGGGGAGAGCACTGGGGGACTGGTCCAGGACTGAAGGAACGCAAGGCAGGTCAAACTCAACAGGAGACCCAATGGGATGGATGCATTAACTACCTTTAACTCAAGGACTGGTTTGTGTTTCAGCATAAACAGCCACATCAAACAACAGGAGCTAAGAGCAAACACATTAATTTTTGTTTTGTGGTTTTCCAATGGCAAAGAGTGGTCAAGGGAGATGATTTCAAGCTTATCTCATTAGAGATAATCTCATTATTTTCTAATAATTCTTGAAGTCCTACTTGTGATCTATGCACCTTTTCTAAGAAAACATCCAGATGTGCTTCTATAGGTATATTAAAAAGTAACTTCACACGACACAGAATTGTGTGATGCAATATTAGCAATTGAACTCTTCTGCAATAGCAACTGATGCAGTGGCTAAACTGGCAGAAAATTGGATTTCCTTACTGAACTGAAAACCACAGGATCTGTAGATCCCTGCTGTAATCACTAACTGCCCAACCAATTCCTCTCTTTTGAAAAGAAATTGCAACTTTTGCCAAATATGAAAATGCTTTCATAAAGCCTGTTAACAGACAAGAATGAGACTGAAATGTAAGAGTGTTCTGGTGTGCTTGAGAAGTATCTTGACGCTATTTTTAGAATGAAAACTTTGGAAGTTTGGGAGGTTTTAAATTTGAAATGATAGATTAGTTTTCCTAATACACACACAAGTTTTAACAAGGTGTGTGCTGAAACATAACAGTTTGGGAAAAAACCCAAACAAAATCCTTCTGGGGTCATGTGAAATAACTGCCCTTTTTGTTTCACTTCAAAATGGAGAGATTTTATTTCAGCATCCGTGCATTGAATTCCTGAACAATGCATCTATCTGGCACTTATTTTATAGGAAAACAGCATGTTTAATTACCCCACGTCTTCACACTGAGCAGGGAGAGTTACCCAACCTATATTTTTCACAATTATCTGTTCTCTTTTCCTAAGAATAAAGTCTCCTTTCTTCGGGTTTTTGACAAGATGAATAAAGCCTTGTGGGTTCTTATATGCTCCTTGGAGTAAAGGGGAAGGTTTGGACCTTTGCCTGCATAAAAGCCAATCTCATGTTTCTTTAAAGCTGGACGAATTTATAAAAGTTGAAAACAACATAGCAATCTGAATAATAAGGATCCCCACCACGTATTCACATTCAGACCAGTAACTGAAAGCTGATTTTTACAGAAGCTCTTGCTACCTCTTTTTCACGTATGAATTAATATCTGAAAGTTTATTTTCTCTACCACTTCTGTTGCATCTTGTATATAACCACATGTCAAGAGGCTGCAAGATTAGTCTCAACAGGGAGGCACGAAGCCAGAGGTGGAGGAGCCAGCTTGTATCAGGAGAGCTAGAGCTCCCTAGCAGTGCATGTAACTTTCAAGAGAGAAAATAATAACACTGTTATTGCTTGGATCGTGGAAACAGAGAAAGTTGCTAAAGCATCCCAACACTGGCACCGATATGATAAACATTCGATTTACAGAAAGTGGCTGGTGGCGGATGAGAGCAGTGAGCACAGTGTCCTGTGCAGCAACCAGCACTTCTGAAAAGCTCAAACATTCTGCGCTCTTGGACAGGTTATTTTTGACAGTGATACAGACCCACTGAAAACGTGACCTGCTGTATCTGTGAACACAAGGTTCCTACCCTCAAGAAGCCCTCCTGCAAACAGGTAAGATTTAACAACACTAAGTAATCCTACAAGGAACTCACTGCTCCCCCAGCCTGCCAGCAGAGCAGTGGCCATGCTTCTCCTTTGACCGTCCATACCCAGAGGTTACTCATCAGCCCCAGGACTTCTCCTGAACTCCTCCTATGGGTCATTGCCACACAAATGCTAAGATGTTCAGAACAGCGAGGTTCAGAATATTTACCACAAAAGACTGGCATGGGGACTGTCAGTCATGCTTTTGGGACATGCTTAACTGAGGACTGTGTGTCAGGAAGGTGTAGAGCAGGTGTGAGAAAGCAGTTTCACACTAACAAAAAGAGTGATTTTTTTTTTTTTTTTTTTTGCTAACAGTATTCACCTTGTCACTTTAATCCTGCTTGCTCAACTGAGCAGCATTTTCATCAACTCTTTTGTCCCTTCCAATAACTCTCTGCTATGACCTATTCTGACTCCTGACTCAGCCTGCAGAGGTGGGAAAACACAGGACTTGGAAGAGACGTTCCTGTCATGGGCTAACCAGTTTTCTCTTAATAGAACTGGAAGGAAATAACAACAACTCTTGCAAACCTCTTCACAGCCATTTGCTCATGAATTTGCCAGGACAAAGAGCAGAGCTCAACTCTGGCATGAGAGGGAGGGAGACTGCCTACAGAGGACCAGTACACTTGATCCTCCTAACTTTGCTGAGATACAACTAATGAGCAACAGATGGACATCACCCAAGGAGTTTATTTGGGAAACCTAAGAGTTTCCTCATATTTCTCATTCAAGAAGGACCAGGAAGCTAAGCAAGCTTTGGTTGACACCCTTTATTTTACTATTGTTTTCTCCTCTGCCTCAATTTTGACAGAGCTGCTTTGGCCATGCATTCCATTATGCTTTACACAGTGCAACCAGGGCTCAGCCTGAAGCACTAAATAAAATATGTTCAAATTAGGAAATGTTATGGGCTTGAATATATTACTGCAGATCACTCTCTTGCTACCACTCAGCACAAAGGTACCAGTTCCCTTAGCAAAGCTCTGCAGCTCCCTGTAACAGTGTCAGCACCTTCTATAAAAAGCACCATCAGATCTCACTTTTTACCTAATGAAGAAATAACTTTTATTAATGTGCTGTTGACAGACCTTGTGATGATGCTGGTTTTCTTAACTTCCAGTTAAGGCTCTGTTTCTGCCCAGCTAGGAAAGATGTACAGGGTGGCTGGCTAAGCCCCCTTCACTGCACAGAAGTCATCACCACTCTGTCAAGACAAGCTTTCTTTGTTCATCTTACAGCAAAGATCCAGTAACAAATCAAAGATTCAGGCAAGAAGAGGAAAAGGAAGGAAGGAGAGAAAGAAAAAGAAGACAGCAAACCAGAAAATTGCAGAAAGAAGACTGAAAATGTAGGAGATATAACCAGCTGGAGCGACAGAAAACTTAAAATAAAAGCTTTACCGGGAGCTTAGCACAAACAGAAACCCACTCAACCTTTAAACCTTAACACACTGAGATTTAAGGTTTGACATTAAGATTAAGTTTCTTTTGTTCTGAAATCAGAAGTTTGCATACAACCAGCAATCTACTCAGAGGAGCAACAGCTTGAGGAGGCAGAGGATGTGCTCTTTATCAAAGCCAACACAGCGCATCCATTTAAATCCTTCCTCCTGGTTTCTGGCTACCCTCAAGTAGAAAGCATACTATTTTCTCACCTGAAGCCACATTGCAGCATAATATTACCCATCTGAACTCTGAAGTTAGTCTGACAATTGATTACTTTTAACCACAGACCCTTTTCTTTGTCTGTACTTGGTACACTCACAGCCAGCTCAAGTCCAGCAGATGGGAACATCTGTCTCCTTGTGCTCAAAGAACAGCATTTCCTACACCTTGTTTGTGCTTTCCACCCTCCTGCTGTCCCTTAGGGCAGTGAAATCCCAGCGTGCTCCAGTTTGGGCTAGAATTGAATGAGTTGAACTACTGCAAAAAATGTCCTCTAAATAAGGCCCTGGGTTTAAGGCAGCACACAGAATTTAATTTCCAGGTTAAATCTGAGACACTGGTAATCTTTACAGCTCCCTGTGCATCAGAGCCTGGAATTTAGTCTCCCAATGACCATGCTCCCACTCACTGATCAGCTTCAGAGCCCTGTGCAGAAGGTATGGCACTCACACACTGGACTTGGCTCTGTGCTTAAAGGCAGCAAAGTTTTGATCTTCTCAGACCCAAGGCATGCAGCTGCCCATCTGCTTTAGAAAGGACATTTCACAAAGCAGAAATCCTTCCCATCTCTTTATTTTCCCTCTTTTCCCTTTTAAAATAATTTCTGATCTGAACCACACAGATAACTGAGGAAATAGACTTCATGTTAAAAAAAGAGGTATATTCAATTGCAAATCCTAGACTGATTTCTAAGGAGAGTTCAATGACTTTCTAGCTATGAGAAGACCATCAGAATTTGAACCCTCTTACCAGGGACAGTTCTGCAGCATTTAGAAGCATTCTGTTACACTAGGTCACTTTGCACTTCTGCATTTAGGAGATACAGCAAAAAGCCTTGCTTGCACACTCTTGGCTTCGTAAGGCCACTGTCCTAAAGGCTCTGCAAGTGTGCTGCTCCTCACTTACCCCTTTTTATGGCTGAAAGCAAGTGACAGACTCTTGCTCTGAGGCACTCCTATATTAGGATTCATATCTCTCTATACTGCAGAACAGAGAAGTAGTCCTTATTTAGTTCCTGCAGGCAACTATCGGGGTAAGAGCAAAATTGCAAATGGTGTTGTCAGTTGCTTTCTCTGGATGGATCCCAACAGCTCTGTACATGGGCAAAGCTGACAAGATCAGAAACTCACCAAGAGAAACAAGCAAAAAAGCAGCATCAAGATTGCTAGTGCTGCAATAGACAGTGGAATACTAATGCAAAAGAGTTTGAGTCATCTGTCAAAATCCTTCAGAGAAATGCCCAGTTACACAAAACTTACGTATTTCATGATACACAGGGGACCTTGGGTTTGGGTTTTTTTCAGCTCTGCATTATTGCTGCTATTTAGGAGATCAAGCATCCACATCACTTCCAAGCTCCATGGAAAGCAATGATGCAGCTCATACCAACTATTTGAGCACAAAACCTGTGTTTGACACAGAACGCAAGCTCATTTTCCCTATTTCTCTCACTGGACAGTTCTTATTCACACACCAAAACCTACTGAGCTGTTGCAAAAGATCAAGATACATCAGGCATTGGCACCAGGAAAAAGCAGAGTCGAATTTCCAAAGGAAAAGGTAAGGTCACCTATGGGGCAGCACTGAGAATAGCTCTGAGATGCTTCACACCCATCTTAAACACAGACTACATTCACCTATTTGCACTGCAAGACTGAGATCAGTGAGGAGTCCTTGGATGAACAGTGTGCCCCCCAGGTGATTGCTGACAACACAGAATACATAAAGTTGGAGCTTCAAAGCTCTGGTTGACACATTAAAACACCTCCAAGCTTAATGGGAGAAGTTGCCAACAAGGGCACACTGATGCTGCAATCTGGGGCACCTGAATCCCTTCTCAATGGTCAGGTTTGGTACCTGCTGAAATTCAGGGAGTATTTCCACCATCTCTGGTTGTCTATAATAAACACAGCATGACAGACAGCCTTTTAGAACTTTCTGCCTGAAGTTCACAACCAAGGATAAGAAAGAAGTAAATCAATCTGTATCACAACACACCTTTTGTTACCAACCCAGTAAACTAGAACTGCAAACACAGTTAACATTTCAAATAGAGAGAGAAGAGCCAGCTGTTTTCCCTTCCCCCTTCTAGAGACCCCTGCAGGCAGGACAGGCAGCAGGGAGATTTTAATCCCTTAGAATCAACATTTTGAGCTCTGTCAGAGAGCTTGAATACTACTCCAGCCTGCTGCATGGGCCAACACATTAAAGCACGGGCCGTCCAAGAGACTTGGCTTTCCCAGTGGTTTAGTACCACAAGCTTTCTGCAGGCAGCCCTACCCCTACAAGCAGATTGCTTGTTCCTTCTTAAAGGCTGCAAAACAGCGGGGTGCTGTGCACTGACCTCAAGAATCACTTCTTTGGCATGAGGTCATGAGTCGTGAGTTCTCCCCAGGCTAAAACAGATCACATCTTACAAAGTAGTGGCGAACTCCATCACCAACTAGTTTGCTGCTGTCACCACATAAGTGTGACTAATTCAGTAACTGGGGAAAGAGGGCTCCTGCACTGCAAATGTGTGCCTCAAGAAACTAGCAGGCCCACCCGTCCTCAATGTCTTTATTTGGGTTCCAGAGTTACCAAAAGACTGCATGTAAAAGCTTTAGTTATTAAAAAAAAAGCAAAAAAAAAAGCACAAAACAAAAGCCAAGTTTTGTTCAAGACATTTTCCTTGGCCATTCAGAGAACAGGAAGCATTGAGATACCACAAGCAGATCTTTGAAAAACCTCACATTATCCAGAACAAGTCCAAGAGCTGTATTGCAGTATGAAGACTACTGCAGGCTGAGAAACCTTCAGTCAATGCATCTGAGCTGCGCTGTTCCACATAAAAGCCAGATTTTGATTTTATTTTTACAAGGCACTCCAGCTGCCCTGGCTTTCCCACATCCCTCTCAGCATTTCAGCTCAGCCAGCTTCCCCAGACCTTCCCCCATCACCATTCAGAGATTTGTGAACTGTGAGAAACAGATGTTCTCAAAGCATTTTGCTCTTACTCGAGCCCAAGAAAGACTAGAAAGGAAAGGGGGGGGGGGGGGGGGGGAAATCATTTAAGCAAATATTTCTCCCCGCCCTACTGACCCTACAATCCCAGGGAGTTTTCCACGAGCAATGCTAAAATGTAAAACTACACTGTAAAACCGTATCAGCTCCTGCCCTCTCGCTCTCGGTGCCCGTTACCGGCTCACCCGCCGCTGTCCCTCGCTGTCCCCGGGCCCGAGGGCACCGCTGTCCCTCGCTGTCCCCGAGGCTGGGGACACGGCTGTCCCTCGCTGTCCCCGAGGCAGCCGGCGGAAGGACGCTGCCCTGCCGAGGGCACCGCTGAGCCCCCGACCCCCAGCAGCCCCCCGGGCCAGGCTCCCCCCGCGCGGGCGCCACCGACCTGTGCAGGAGCAGCAGCAGCACTTCGCCAGGAGCCATCCTACACCGGAGCGGGCGGGATAGCCGCGCCTGCCCGCTTTCATGCTGCCTTCGGGCTGCTCATGGCAAGGAGCCACCGGCCCGCTTGCGAAAAACAACGAAATAAATAATACTACTAATAATAACAATAATAAAAAGCCCTGAAGAAAAGAAAAAAAAAAAACCCCAAAACTACTGGCGGGCAGGCGAGCAGCGCGGCAGTGCCGCTGGCGGCCGCGGCGCCGGCAGCCGCTGTCCCCCCGGGCCGGGCGCGCTCCTCGGGGGCGGCGCCTGCAGCGGGGGCGGCGGGGGCGGAGCGCGCCCGGCCCGGCCCGGCCCGGCCAGGGGGGGCTGCGGCCACACCGGGCTCCGCCGCTGCTTGGAAGGGGAAAAAAAAAAAAAGAGTTTTCGGGAGGAAGAAATGCAGAACTGCGGTATCTGCGCCCGGGCAGGCGGTATCCGAGATGGGGAGCGAGAAATAATAAGTGCCCGGGAGGAAGTTTGTAAAGCTCTGATACGTTGCGGATGGGGAGTTCCACCAAAGACTTTAAAAGGCAAAACTTATATTGCCGTGGGGTTTTTTTTAAACTTCGCAATGTTCTTGGCTTCCCTCCCCGCCCCCAGTGCCATTCCTTAACTTAAGCATCTGACAGCTAAAACTCTTTACAAGTGGCTGAAAACACTGCCCAGCCGGCTGGGATCCCAAGGGCTCTGCCTGCTTCCTGCAGCAGCAGACCTGCCTGGAGCACTGCAGAGGGAATGCCTGCCCTTCTGACACACGGACCGAGACACTCGAGATCCAGAGGCACAGCTTGCTTTGGAAGGTGCCAGCCTGTTGTGTTAGGATTTCCCACCTAAAGCATAGAAAACTGGAGGTGCCAAAAACATCTCGAACCTTGCTGGAGGCAGCTGGTAGGAGAGGTCGGGCAGGATTCCAGAACAACAGCATCATAGTTTTGCACTCTTGCATCAAAAGCT
The DNA here is from genome assembly GCF_015832195.1 of Motacilla alba alba. Lineage (NCBI taxonomy): Eukaryota > Metazoa > Chordata > Aves > Passeriformes > Motacillidae > Motacilla > Motacilla alba. Next base: position 9,809,065 of record NC_052022.1, read on the forward strand.
GAACAAACACAACAAGCTACTTCTCCCAAGCACACACGGGTGTGAGAGGAAAGAGCAGAGGGAAGATGTGCCACACTTTGTGCCACTGTGTGCCAGGGCTTCAGCCCGAGCAGGCACAGCTCAGCTGTGCTGCTGATCGGGACTAAGGCTTTTGGCAATGGCTTTGGGGTAAGTGCCACTCCCAGGAGGGTAAAGGCCATTTCTGGACAGGAGGGGAGGGTTGGGGCCACGACAGTGTGCTCACAAACCCACCTCAGGGTGCTCTTGTCCAGGGGCAGGCCTGGACTGAGTGATTCCATGGGACCTTTGGGTGGGATTGTGCAGACCCTGAAGGACTCCTGGCAGAAAGGCCCCAGTACCTGGTGCCAGGAGAGCGACAGAGGAGAAACTGAGAAACTCCCTCCACCACACTGGCAAATATGAAACCTTCCTGCTTCACTTCTGGCTGCTCTGCAGGAACTGTTCTTTGACTACAGCCTCCCTGGAAGGACTGACAACCTTGTCACACGCCTGAAGCACGCACGTTTTCTTGCCAATGCCCTTGAGCGCCAAGGTGTTTTCAGTACATGAGAACAAAGGGCTCTGTAACTGTTTCCCATTTGCTGTGTGTTGTGTCTTTCTTTGACTTGGGTCTTTGCCTATCTGGGAGCTGCAAGGGAATGTCTCCAAGGTGCACTCAGGGCTCTTGTGCCTGTTGTAGGGAGATAATACGTCACACATGAAGCAGGAACCACAGCTGCAACCAGAGAAGGAAAAAGTGGGCTGGGAACCAGCTGGGACACCCTCACCTTCTGCACCTCTTCTTTGTCCCTGCCATGGCTCTCCAGGCAGCAGCTCAACTCCTATCTTGTGAGTGATTCAGGAAGCTTGCAGCAGGGCTCTCCTGAGGAGGCAGCTCCTCACTTCTCTGCTTTCTACTTTGAATTGAGTCTCTCTTTTCTAACCCCCCCTTGCGCAGCATGCCCACCTCTTGCCCCCTGGGCTGGCTGCCCCCACCTGATCTCAGTCTGCTCTGTGCAAACAGAAAAGGAGTAAGGTCTTCACTGGCATTTCACTGCTCATGTGGCATCTGCCCAGACCTGCAATACAGGACCTGAGGCAGCCTGGTTTGCCAGATCCCAGCTCTTGGTTGGTTTTAAAAATCATCTTCAGAAAATCTTTACCACTCCTCATTTAAGAAACTAAGAAACAGTCTAAGCTGTTCACCTCTAGCGTTCCACCTCTAAATTCCCATGACTCCTGGAAGAGTTGTCCACCCTGAGCAGCCTTGTGGGTCTCTTCCAGCTCACCAAGTTCTGTGATTCTGTGGGAGCCTGGCATGCTGGGGGGAGCTTGGGGAGGCAGGGGGAGCTGGGGCTGATCAGAGCCATCAGCTGAGAGCCAGGGTGGTGGAAAATCATGGAGAGTGTGCCAGCAGAGGCACCACAATAACCCTACCAGGAAAGGAGGCTTTGCTAAACCAGCTCATGGACATGGACCCTGAGATTGTGAGGAGGGTTGGGAAGCAAGGTTGTTGCTCTTGTAATTGCAGCCAAACTTTAAAACATAATTAAGGTGCAATTTCAGGTCTTTAAAAAACCTCCTTCCCTAATTAAAACAGAATTGAAGTAATTATTGTGGGAAGAAGCAGGCTCTGCCCCTCCCCAGTCTACAGCTCCAGCAGTGTTGTGAAGATTATCTCTATAAGGTTGCTCTTTAGAAACATGAACATCCACACAGACTCACTGATGAATGATACATGGAATAAATATTTCACAAAATAAGGCTGAAAGCCACATTCTTAATAACCACACCATATCAATTAGCTCCTATAAAGAAGAGGAGGAGACGTGCTGTGGGCAGTCTAGTTCAGCTCCAGCCCTAGCTGGGAAAAACATCTGTCAGCAGCAGCAAATTGGCACTGTGCTGCCAACTGCACTGATTCTTTAGCTTCAAGTAGGGAATTCAGCCTTTGGGATGTAGAAATGTTGCAGAGATTGTGTGGGTGGTGGAAACTGTACAGCCCACTTGCCCATGGTGAAGGGTAAGGAGCTGCTTGTCTGGGACTAGAAGATTATTGGTCAGGATGAATTTATGTGTTACTGTGGTCCATGAATTATCAGCATGTCCCCTGAGAAGGAAAAGATCCCTGCCTCTGCTCTAATCTAGGCCTGAGTCAAAGAGTAGAGTCATAGAATGGTTTGGGTTGGAAGGGACCTTAAAGGTCATCTTACTCCAACCCTGCTGCCATAGGGAGGGGCACCTTACACTTGATCAGGTGGCTCAAAGTCCCATCCAACCTGGCCTTGAACACTTGGCAGCCACAATGTCTCCAGGCAATCTGTTCCCATGCCTCACCACCATCAGAGCAAAAAATTTCTTCCCAACTTAAATTTCTCCTTTTTTACTTTAAACCATTCGCCCTTGTCTTATCACTCTCTGCCTGTGTAAAAAGGCACCCTCCCTCTTTGCTATAAACCCCCTTTACTGGAAGACTGAGTCACAGGAGTTCTTTAAGGAAACATCTCCTGGAACCACACTCCAAATGCTCCAATCATTACCTGCAGTGGAGTGAACAAGAAAATTTTATGGCCCTGGCTGGCAGCATCTGAAGCTGTCTATTAGCAGTGTGCCTGCACCATGTGTGCTGCCCTGCCCAATACCCATGATGAACGGGAAGTCATCTCAATCCAATGTCAGGATGACAAGGAAAATACTTCTGTCTACTCTTAAATACTCCTTTAGAAATTCCCCAGGCATATGAGTTACTTTCCTATGAAATCTGAGATGGTCTGTAAAAGGTACTGTTGTTGTAGAGGGGAAATAAGTTCTAATAGTTTTACTCAGCCTTCCTGAGAAAAAATTGGGGTGAAAGATGAAAACCAAATTTTTTCTTCTGCTTTCAGTGCTCCCTCACACCTTCAGCAGAAATTTTATTTTCTTAAGTTATGAACTGAGGGACCTATCTGAGGGAAACAAAGGACGAAATAACGAGGGGATGTAAACTGGCATGGCTTCATTTTGGGTCAACGCAAATGCAGTGAAACACGCCTGGCCCAGATTGCCCTGGAGGTCTGTAAAGCAGAGCAGCAGTGACAATATTTCTCCCATAGTAACAGGTGCTGTTTCCTTCTCCCCATCACATGCACAGGGAGATGAATAATGTAATAGCTGTCAGGAGCATCTGTTCATTACTTATGCAAGTCAATCCTACATTGTGCTTTAGGGTGTAAAGTGATCTCTGCAGAAAATCCACCCCTATGGACATCCTATCGCAGAATAAGATGTACTATGGTTGATTTATTTTTTTAATCCAATGAAGCTTAAGTATTAGCTACCCCTTTCTTAGGGAGGAAATGCAAACCAGCTATCTAACAGAAATAACTGATGGATGGCAAAAGGAAGATGGATTTGTACAATTTTAAAAACATAATTTAAATATTTGGTGTGCCTTGCAGTGTCAAATTCAGATAGTGCAAAGACATGCTTGAAATTTAAGTTTTGTTAATAAGGACATTTAGGTACCTCTACAGGGCAATTCAGAGGGTGCAGGCAGGACAGTAAACATGAATGTTCTGAAAACCAGTGCAAACCACCAGGACTTAGAAGAACTTGTTTTTGGATTATGGTTTTGCTTCAGTCCATGAAGAAATCAGGACTTACACTGCAGCTTCAGGAGCCCAGTAGATGCTGATTTCATTACTCATTCTGTCACTTGCTTTCTGGGTGACTTTAGGGGAAAAAAATTACCATTTCATGCCTCAATTTTCCTATGTGAAATAAAAGGATATCAGCATTTCCCATTCTCTTTAAAGTGGCCTGAAACAGAGATTAGACATCCTACACTGAACAACAAGTAGAGCTGTTACTGTTAGCTGTGTCTTGAAATGAGTGTGACAAAAATTGTCTCTGGTGCTATTGGCCTTTGGAATCAGTATTAAAAAGCACCTTGATCAATACATCTTGCCTGCAAATGCTACTCACAAAACCAGGTAAATCTGAACAATTGGAGGGAAATAGATTGGCAGAGTGAAGCAGTCCTTGCTCAACCAGCACATTTCAGTGCATTATTCTTGGCTCTGACTCCAGCTATTTTCAACAGCACTAAACATTCACTAGATTAAATCAAATGAACCACATTCTTTAAAAATAGCCAGAGCCTTGTCGTGCCAGTTGGAAAAAACAACAAGTTTATTGGGTACTAAAACAGATAAAATAAATTAAAAAGAAATAAATAAATGGAGTCATAGTCCCTCCTGGTGCAAGAGAGTACAACTCCAAGGAGAGGTTGTTGGCTCCTCAGTTCAGCACAGTGGTAGGCAAAAAAAGGAACATTCTCAACTAGCTAAACCAAACAAATTAAGAAATATAGACAGTCCAGCACAACCTCCATGCTGAACTGCAATGTAGGCATATGTTCAGCAAATGTTAGGATATGTCGTCCTTATCTCTCTGCTGTGGATGTCAGCATGGGGTGGATTTATGGCAGCTTAGAAGAGTTGCCATGACCTAACAGCATCCTGGCACACCAGCTCTACTGTAAAGCCAAAGGCCACAGCCAGACCCATCTGTTCTGCTGTGATGGATCTCACCTTTCAACACTGCTCACCCACCTCTCCCAAACATCACAAGCTCCCCACTGACACCAGCCTTTCTTTCCTTATTAACAACTCATCTTTTCTCTTTCTCTGCATTCTACGAAGAAGGAAGATCTACAGAAGGAGAGAAGTTGCTTGGAGACTTATCCCCAAAAGTATCTTATAAAGATCATCAAGTAAAGGTGGATGACTGTAGAGTAGACCACAGATAAGATACACATATTTGCTTTCATGTGATTCGGTCTGTTTCAAGGGAATTTAGATTTGCCCTCCAAATACTCAGGTAGGTACAGCCCAGGATAATTTCACCTGCTTTTGGAGCAGAACACACCTGCAGAACACATATGCCCCTTCAACCTCCAGCCTAACTTTGCCTCTCAGAGATCTCAGAACAGATTCCTGTACTGTCCAGTTCCTCTGGTTTCCTGGGCACAGGACCAATTCTCCTATATACAGCTCCTTCCCAAGCAGTAACCATCTGCTGACAGTGAGAAAACAGTTACAAGCTGGTGTAAAGTACAGCCCCGTTACCATCCTCCCAGACATCACTGTACTGGCCCTGGACTGGCTCTACTGCTTCAGCAAGGTCTCGTGTGAGCAGAGAGGACTTCTCTGACCTGCCAGCAGTACCACCAGATGAGTTATGCTCAGATGAGGCTGCAGCAAAGAGCCTCGCCTCACAAACCAGTCTGACCTGGGAGGCCCTGTAAGTGAAACCACACACCACACTGTGTTGGTACAGTACCCACTGGCTGCTGGGGAGCTGTGCTGGATGGTGGGCACATCCTGAACGAGCTACTGGTCAGAATAAAACCCCAACCTTTCAGCAGAAAAGAGTGAAATAAAAATTTAAAGCAGGTTTGTGTTTGTTTCCTGAAGCACTTCTCTCCATTAGAACAGAGACATCTTTGGGTGTTGCAGCAATACCCAGTGACAGAAGACAAGAGGCATTACAGCACTGCCTTTTGCATGCTTTGGCTCCTGTCTTCCTGTGCTGGGCCCCGGTGGGGAAATCAGGAGCCTATCTCAGCCCATCATAGTCTGCTTCCCAAGACAAACAGGAGCCTCGCCCACTGGGGCATGACAAAGGTGAGTTGTTCTAGCAACTACAAACTAACAGTGTAACAAAAATATTCCTAGCCTGCTTGTCCCAGCTTGCCTGAGGGTGTTCTGTTTGGATGGTAGAAGCCACAGCTGATTTTCCTTTAAATGCTATTTCTCTTTGTTTAGAGTAAGTTGTTACCTGTTTTGGTTTGTTTGTTTGTTTATTTAATGGAAGACTATTCAGACAATTTTCCTGGGATGTTCTGCAGCAAATTGCAAGTTCTGTTCATCTCCTTTCCCCCACCCAGTACCCAACACAAACAGGTTTAAGGCAAGCTAAAAGAAAAATTTAAAAACTGGCACACACTATTTGCGTCTTAGGGGGGAAAATGTTCTCTGTTTGGCCCATCTGGAGGAAGTGCCCTCAAATTAAAATAAAATTCAATGTCAGTATTGTAAAAGCTTATATTTATTTGGGCCAAATTACTGCATTAACTGTATTTTCCACTTCCCTTTTATTCTAAGGTAAAAAGAATGCAAAGGAGTTCTTACCAGGCAATGTTTAGGATGGCAAAGCTTTCTGATTTACGACACCAGATCTAAGACAAGCATAAAAGAATTTGTAAAGCTGCTATTGAAACTTATGGCGGGTATAAATAACAAGGGCACACATAACAAGCAGCCTGCTGTGCAGAGAATTGAAAAAAAAAGTAGTTTTAAAGCTATTTTTATCAGCTGGTGGAATGACTGGCTAGAAAACAACCCTTCTTTTTTCAGTGTGGAGCACCTCTGCCCGCTTTCATTCTTTGGTATCCATATACCAGCAGTTAGGATATTTTGAGGATGTTAGCTCTCTGACAGACAGGATTTCTACTGATGTTCTGTTCTGAAATGCTGCTCCTGGGAATGCCAGTCTAGCACTGAAAACTCTGGAAATCCCCCTTACGGCTTGGTACCATCAGACATTGCCAAAAGCTGGATTTCTACACACTGGAATTTCCAGTCACCACAAGACAGAAAACCCTCTAGGTCTTTCTGCAAGAGGGAAAAGTACATGATGCCATGGAGTACTTTTTAATTCCTGTGTTCAGACACACTATTGGTATGTAACAGTTCCACATTACATGATAGTTCCATGAGCACTTTGAGTTGTCAAGAGCCAACAGTCCTGCCAAATCCCTTTGGTGCCTTTTCTGTCTCTCCCAGGTGCCTGCTCCTTCCTGCTGCTTCCCCTGTGCCAACAGAAATGTTTGTGCAGCCTTACAGTGAATCTGATCCACAAGTGGATCCAGGTTAAAATTAACCTAGTGGGGAAAAAAAGGTTTGTTTTAGCCCAGATTGGCTCCTTGGTCTGCCTTCGTCCTCCTGTCAGCTGAAATGCTCAGATTTCACTGCAAAAGCCTCAAGCTGTGTGGCTGCTGCATCACCTGTACTGCTGTGCTGTCTCCACTCTGGGTGATCCCACTGCTGTGCTAGATCCTGGCTGCTCAGGTAGGCACAGGACACATTCCTCATGCTCAGGGAGGGAGGTTCAGCCTCCTGCTGTGAGACAAAATGGGTACTTCCAGCTGGCTGACAGTCTTCTGCTCAGCTGAGAGAAGCACCAGCCCCTGGTGCTGCTGGGCTGAGCCCTGTCTCTGCTGTGCCTGCAAGTCCCGTTTTATGATGGCAATCAGAAGCTGATGGGAGAGGAATGAGCATTTTTGCATTTTTATGTGCAGAAAGGCACATCTTTGGAATAATGAAAGGCTGCAGCAGATTAAACACTGCAGAACTTGTCGAGATGCCAGGTGAGGGGCTGCGTCCCAGCAGTTGTCCTGGGGAGCAGCACTGTGTGTGCTCAGCACAACCACAGCAGATCTGTCTGGACAGGTGTGCAATGGCCATGAGGGTTATGGGGTGTAAAGCCTGAACTACCTTCACCAGCCATCCACGCACAAAGCTTTTTTCAATAAGGTTTTTCACAGGTCAGATTGGCACCAAGAGCACCCCAATTCCTCCACCCTGCATGAAACCTAATTTGACTGTTCTAGTCGGTGAAAGGAAGAATGTTCTTATTTCATTGAGTAGGAGTCCTGCAGAGTTAATAGGTTCTTCAGTGCTTTTCTGAAGAATGCTATTTGGTTCTTAAAGCCAGAATCTGCTCTCTGGTAGCTAAATGCAATTCCCACAGATTTCCAAAGAAACTGGATGTGTGTTTCTTGGCAAAATGCAGCTATTAACTCAAAATCCTGAAGATACATGAAATCTAAAGAAAATAGTCTTCTTTGAGACTGTACCCAGCTCTTTACTTTCTAGAGAACATAAAGAGCTGGGTACAGTCTTGAAAAAGTAAAACTGAACTGTACAAAGACCTAAAAATACCTTTTAGAAGTGTATCTTGAGTTCAAATATTTTGGTGTTCCTCCCTAGTCTAGGAAAGAGAAAAATGCCCTTGAAATATGATCACTGGGTGCTACTGTTGAACTTGTAATCTTTTTGGCTTGAAAAAGTGAAGTGCAATAAAAATTTGCCTGTCATTTGGCACCAGGCAAATGTTATCAGTGAGAAAAATGGAACTTTAGGTTCACTTCATGAAAATGGGAGTCACCAATACTCATGAGCTGCAAATTGTCTCGCTAAGGAGAAGTCAGGGCTGCTTTATCTGTGAAGTGCTGGATCGTGTATGACTACTATTTTTCTTGGAAGGCACATACTTAGTGAGGCTGGAGGCCGTCCCAATCATTCCTGCAATATGCAAGCAATTATCTCTATGCTGTGTAAAATTTAATTTTTATTTTTCAAACTGTGAAGTAAAAAACCCCACCTTACTCACCTGCATTACCATTCTTCAAAATCAATGAATGTTTGATGCATATAAAGAATATATGATACAAATGTAAAGTAGCACCTTCTAATAAATGCTTAGGACATCCAAGGACAAGAATGGTTTAACATCTGTTTTCCTGTTCTAGATTGTGAGAGACTTATTTAAACAGATTTAAGGAAAATGCAGTCAAATATGGACTCTGCCTTCAAGAAAAGAAAAGTACAGTTCTGGAGTTAAAGACAGCATTTTTATAAAGAAATAATATTCTTTATGAGACTAGCTAATATGAATGGGAAAAGATGCACTGGCATTTATGTAAATGACCTCCTGTTCTAGACTTTTAGACCATCATAGTTGCAATAACATTAACTCTACTTTCTAAAATTTGGGATTAATCTGAACTAAGCAAATTTGACATTGTTTCAGGCTCTTTTGCAAAATGTGTAACCTGGGAATAAGTGCTCTGGCAAAATGCTTGCATATATGACAGGAAAATCAGGCTTCTTGTGTCAGGATCAATATATCAAATCTGTGCAGTGTGCTGAAGCAGATACACAGAAACATCATTTCTGTTACTGGAAATACATTATTTAATGCACATGTGCTTTGCATCACGGTTTGCCTATTTCCAGCTCAGACCAGTCAGGGAAATGGGATTTTCAGCAGAACTAGTTCACTTCAAAACATGCTCATAAAATAGTTGTTTAAGATTAGCAACAGAAGGATCAGCCCAGCAGTATACAGGCCTTGCAGGGTACAATTACCACATTTAGGATTAGTCCCTTTAACTGGAAGTCTGGAAGCTGAAAGAGTGAGTGGGGAGGCAACATTTTGGGGAAACCAAAATCATCAGTCATTAGTATTTGTCTTACTGCAATTCTTGCAAGGACCAGTAGTTCTAGGTTCAGTCTTTGTGATGGTGCTGTTGAAAAGTACATCCACAGTTTGACATGGATGTCGCAGTTTTTTAGTAGGGATGTCAGGCCTGAACCCAGAACCAGCAGTTTCCTTTGTGCTTAAACTTTTAAAATTTCAGTGGAAAGGATCAGGCAGTAGGTTACACAATACTGAGCAAAGCAGAAAGCCCTGAGGAACACAATGAGTGGTGGTGCACTGAAGCTGGTTACACAGCAAAAAGCCCAGGCAAACAACTCCCATCCCACTCTTCACCCCGCAGTCCTAGATGGATGATGGTTCAATGTCCATCTGTGAAAATGCTAAATTTAGTCTGTGCTCAGAGGAAACACAAGACGCAAGTCATGCACATGCTCGCGCTGATCTTTGAGGATGACCTTCCTGTCAGCTCCATGGGCCAAGTGCTGCAGAGCCACCCCCCTCCTCACCACTACTGTATTTTAAGGCACTCGACTACATACAGAGGAAATAGACTTTACCCTAAATACAGAGGAAATAGACTTTACCCAAGGAGCTGTTCTTATCCCCTTCCTCTGGGTGCTTGTTTTTCACTGGTGGGGCAGAGGTGTGGGGACGCTCTGGCTGCTGCCTTCGGGTCAGAGCTGGTGTAGAATCTCGTGGTACAAAGTGAACTGCCTGCTCGCTCTGGTGTCTGCACTGCACTGAGGCACCGCAGCTCCCACCAGGAGAAAAAACAGAAGGCAACCATACGGTTCCTTTGCAGTTAATAAAAGGAATATTCAGACCATTTTCAGCAGGTGCCTCCCCTGGCTAACTGTGCAGAGCACTTTGGATAATCCCTGACCTGATCTCTTGACCCTGAGTACCACAGCAGGAGGGCTGAGTCCTTTCTCAGTACAACAGCCACTGCTCAGCCTCTGTGAGCACCATTTGTGGTGCTTCAAAGGCCCCTCTCTCTGCTCTGATCCTGCTAACACAAGGGAAGGCTGAGCTCTGCCGTTCTATGAACAGGCACATGCTGGGATGACTGAAGAGCTGGGGACTGGTTTAGAGTCAGGAAGATGCCTCTGGTCTTCCCCAGGCCAAATGGCATGCTGCATAGCTCACATTACTCTAGAAAATGATCTCAATTAATTACAAGTCTAATATTTACTCAGTAGAACAGTCTTTGGTCTTTGTGGTTTACCAACAGCTGGGACATCAATATGTGAGCAATAAAAATTAAAGTTTCCTTTTCCAGCATGTGTTTGAAGACAATCTGGAAAAATAAGGATTGATGCAGTCTTGTTTGTCGGCATGTATGCTCAGCTGAAGTCCTCTCAGACCATTCCCTCTCAGATGGCTTGTGGGGCCAGGAGAGGGTTGTGGCCACCCGCTCACCCATCACCTGAGCAGCCAGGGGCCAGCTGGGACCTCCCCTTCATGAGCTGCAGCTCAGGAGAGAAATTCTCACTTCTCTGCAGGATAGCAAAAGGGATAAATCTTGGTTGGCTTAACCTGGCCCTGAAAAGCATGGGCTGGCCCCAGGAAAGCAGACTGGGAAGGCAGGCAGGAGAACCAGGAGGGCATGGAGAATTTATGATCCTGGTCTTCCTCAGGGGCTGTGCAAGGAACTGCAGTCCTGAGCCGGACACAAAGGGGGATACCACTACTGAGTTTCTCTCCAGTTTCCTTACCAGACCAAGTGCTGAACTCTTTGGCACTCTTGGTGAGTCTCAGTGGTCCACAGCATTTTAAATTCCCTCAATTTCTCTTTTTTCTTTAGTGGTAAAAACAGCATAGACACTGTACTGTGAAATTTGGGGTTAAGCTGACTGCGACTATGTGGATAAATTTTATCCACCCCCTGTCAGAAGGGGAAGCATAGGGAAAGTAAACAAGAAAATTTGCAGGCCTTCTCTCTTTTAAACAAAGAATCCTGTGTTTAAAATAATAAAGATCCACTGTACAAAAGCAAAGCAACTTCCCCCAAAATAGCCTTTCCTGTTTTATCAAAGCATTCATCAAAATTGTCCTTTTCCATAAAAATAAAGTTCCAGGTACAGTACTGGAGGCCTTTTGTTTTGACTAGATAACTGAAGCTGAAAGAAGTTGAAGCAATAAATATAAGTGAGTTTACTGGTACCTGGTATGTCCCCATGGCTGAATGTAGGTGTTACTATCTAGTCATGCCATACTGAAAATAAAAAATAATGAAACAGAAGTACCACCTCAGTGAAATAGGGCTATTCACAAACCATGGAACACCCTGCACACTATCTGCACCTTGACAGCATGGCTCCCACAGCCTGCATATGAGCTGTGTCTGTGCCTTGTAGGGGAGGACACATATTTCCCAAGGATTTGTCAGTTTAGTTTTGTTTTCTCGATGTACCCGACAGGTAAAACCCCTGGTAGAGCTACAGGCAGAGTGATATGAATACCCATACACAGATATGGCTCATCCTCTCAGCCTTGGCTTGCCTTATCCCTTAGACACAATGAAAATCAGATCTCATCACCCTAATTGCTACATACTTGTTCATTTTTTATTATTTTCAAGATAACTGTGTCCAGGAGAAGGTATAAGCATGGATAACTCCAAGGATGGACACTTCACAAGTGCCTGAGTTCTTCTGCATGGTGATTGTGAAGCAGGAGAAAACACAGAAGTGTGGGATCAAAGTCCAGCCGTGGGGAGGGGAGTCAGGCATCAGCAGCTCTCCAGCAGTGTGGCAGACACTGCCCACTGAGGTAGAAAGGAGCAAGATGATGTGAAGGGCCATCAAAGTGAAGGCAGACAGATTTTGTTTGATGAGAGGGGGGAAAGCCAGCAGAGAAAAAACAAGGGAAAGGGTGATGTGACTGAAATAGCAACGTGGTTTTGAATTCTTTCATCTTTATTTTCCTGCTCCTTTCACAGCTTCATGGAGCCACACTTGGATACTGAGGCAGAGCAGCAGCCCCGAGCTGGGCTGTGGCAGACCTTGGTGCCAGCCCTGAGAGCTGCCATGTCCCACCACACTCATGACCAACTTACAGTGACTTTATTGTAACTGAAAAGGACTGAAAATGAACATTTCTTGATGTGATTTTTCTATGTAAGCCATGTCTTGAACTTGTAGCAAGGACTCCATGAGGCACATAATGCCATCAGAAGGGGTCCATGTGACCTCTCTTGAAAGACAGCCTATACTATAAAACTTTGACTCTGAACACCGTTGTTGGATCAGTATCAGGAACAGAACTGAGGGTTTGTTTTTTTTTAATTTAAATATTGCATATTTATATTGACAATGGGAGCCTGAACATTGTTTGTTTAATAGGAACCCCATGACCAGCTTATGTACCAGTTAAATCAACTGTGTTACCTAATGAAATGTTTCCTTTAGTTCAGAGCCTTACAAACATTTTAATCGACTGCTCTTCATTAAGACTCTCAAAACCAAAAACAATTTCTCAGCCTCCACAAGGACAAATGAAGGTTTAATGCAACACACTAAAACTTCTGAATCGTCCTCACACAGCTCCCCTGGGACATCAGGAGTCATTACCATGGAATATGTTTGCAACAGAGATTGTTTAAAACACAACCGAGAAAGTGCTTGAGCCAATGCAGATCACAATTTAAAGCTCAACAGGAACAGGGATATAACAAAAGCAGCCTAGACTCTTTTCCTGCACTAAAACCCAGGATGTTCTTAAAAAACAGAGATGTGGGAAGAAACAATTATGCTTTTCCCTACACAGATGATTCTTCTGAGATCAGGAACTGGAGGAAAGATTCTTTCAAACACAGCAAGAGCTGGATTAGCATCACCAGCTTTGCACACTAATGCATTAAATGACCTGCTCTTTCCCACATGGAGAAATTACCAAAATGCAGGTCTCAACATGACCTCTTTTTGATTGATACCACTCTTCTCACCAGTCTTTTAAAATCCTTATTCTATTTCCTGCTCTCCCAGCCCAGCCTGCCATGGCACCCAACCAGCCCCAGGCTCTCTCAGGCTGCAGGGGACCCCCAAACACGTGAGCTGGTGCAGCACCAAAACTCTCATCCCTCCTGCCCAAAGCCTGGTGCTCTGCCAGTGACTCCTGGACAAAGTGACCCATCTGGGAAGGACAGGCAAGATGGTCACTCTGCTAACATACCCCTTGTAAGATCTGTGCTTCCTCTTCCTCTGGAAAAAATCCAACTATTTCTCAGTTTGGTCTGGTACAAGGACCAACCACTGCCACCAAAGCCCTGCTGTTAAGTGGACTTCAGCCTGCACAGCAAGATGTTTGCACAGTGTCTTAAAAAAATATATTCCTCATCTCCTCCAGAGATATGCACCAGACACAAGAATCCTGTGGGCAGGATCTGCTTTGGGGCCCTGATCAGTACCTTCCTCTCATGTATCATCAACCCAAAACAAATGCCATGAAACCCTAGCTCTTTTTTAATGTCTTCTTTTTCTTTTTGTCATGGAGGTTGCTTAAAATTACTGCAAGAACTGACCTCTGTTACTCTTTGAGTTACCTAATGTGCTTGATGTTACAAGAAGTCATCAGACAATGACTTTTAAGACCAAGATTTCATCCAGTTCTTTCATGGGCCAAATTCAAATTTGAAATCACTCAGTCAAAGTGAACAGGTTGCCACCAGGAATATGCTTGGCTCAGTGGGCTTAATGAAGGTCATTAAATTGCTTTCTATCCAAGTGGATGTCTTTCTCAATTTGAAATTTATAGCTTAATACCTTAGAGCTCAATTATAGGATAAAAGAGACAGAAATAAAAGTCACAACTTTCCTGTATATAATCATGTGGCATAGTTCAAACAGAGCCTCATTTCTAGTACCAGAGATCTTTCTTCTTCCTTCCTAGGAATAACAGTCAGAAAAAAAACCCAAAAAAACCAACACATCCTGCAAATTCTGGAGCCCAGTAACAGAGACTGCAGACAAATTCCTTTTACTCAATCATCTGTGTATCACTTGCAAAAGGTTAATCCCAGAAACCTGTTTGCCTTTTTGCAGAAGGTAATTGCAAACACTCACTTCATCAGAAAGGAAGGACAGGCAGGAGGATACTTGTGCTCTGAGCTGTAGTCAGGTCATGAAAAAAAATCAAACATGTATCCTCCAAAGGAACACAGCCAGGAGTCAGACGGAAGGCTGGGAGACCAGTCCTTAAAGTCTCTGCACTCTTAGTGATCAACAAGAGAGAGCTGTACAGATATTTCATTACAAAAGGTAGGAAGTGTTCTCTTCTGGGTGTGTTCTGTTATATTCACACCATGTCTTTCCTTTTGCAATTTTTTTATGTTAATTCACCACCGATTTTCAAAGGAATAGTGTAAAAGAGTGAGAGCCAGACAGAGCACAAGTTCCATTGCAAAGTTTAGTTTTGCCTTTCTAGTGGCTTTAGGTTAGACTGTTCAGAAAGGCTTGATGAGGACTTGCACAGATGTTCTACAAAATGTTCTGGTGATCCCACCAAATCATTCAAGGCTTCATTGATTCAGATTGTGGCTAACATATTACTTTCTTTAATCTTTCATTTTAAGGACAATAGGTAGCTTCTATGAGCCATGACTTACATTTATCCTCCACCATTACTTACAATAGGACTGAACAGAGTAATTTGCAGTTTCTGTCTATGAAGATGTAACTATGTTCTGATACTTGGCGAAACTCTGTATATTTCTAAAATAGATGGTAAATACTATTATTAGAAATGTTAACTTTTGAGTACAGGTACTTTCTGTTCCTAAAATTACTTGTGCTTGTAAAAGCAAAGAATTATGTGCCTTGGTAATTGCAAGCAAAATTCAGCTATTAACCTGCTTAACCTGCAACTGTGTATGTTTACATACTTGAAGCAGACCAGGAGCATCATTAATGTTGATGTAAGATGTGCTAGGTTGTGTTCTGGGTTGTAGAGAAAGGCAAGAAATTGTGGAAGCCTGGACCAAGGGATTCTGCATGCAACCAGTGCCTAAAGCTACTGGAAGTAGAGAAGGGCACAACTCTGAATAGTTAGAAACCATTTGTCATGCTAATCTTTCCAGCACCTCATGAGACCAGCAGGCTCTTTCAGCAGCTACTGCATTTTCCCCTTTAAGCTTACTCCTCTTTCTTTATTCCCAGCATCTGTTCTTTCAGTTTAAACAATTTCCTGTTTTCCTAATAGAGGGAGAACTGATTAGACACAGAGGCTATTTGCTGTACACTGGCCAAAATTGTGGAAGGGGTGGTTATTTTTATTATTTCTAGCTGCACTTCTGGAGATCCCATTAATTCTGAGGCTCCCTGATACAGCTTTGGTATGTGCAGGAAGAAAACTGAGGCCAAGGGAGAAAGAGATATAAAGGAAATAAAGGCCATGAACACATGGCTGGAGCCAGCCTGCCCCAGACTAACTTGCTCAGAAATGCTGGGCCAAGAGGCAGCTCCAGCCCGGGAGCAGTGGCAGCGTGTTAGGTGAGAAAACTTTGCCCACAGGCAGGCAGAGTGTGCCAGCAAAGCCTTGGTGCTCTGCTGACACAGCCTGGTGGCTTCCAGCTATCAGTGGGCACTGGTCCACCAGCCACAGCCCAACACTGTGCTCATCCTGCCCTGCCTGTGGTGCAGTTGTGCCCTGAAGCTCACACAATCATGCCAAAAGCAGAGTCTCCATGTCCCCTGCCAGCCTTCAGCCCCTGCCCCACCTTGTCTTCAGCCCCAGAACTTCCTGCCTCCCTTTTCACAGCCTACTCTTGCAATGTTGAAGTTTTATTTCATTTAAGGAAAAGCTCTCCAACCTGTCACTCTCACATGAGGTTTGGGTGGTGTTTCACAGTGCCCTTGAGCAGAGACACCAGCCCAGCTGCTGGACCATGCACACAGCAGACACGTCCCCAGCTTCCTGTGAGTCATGCCAGCCAGTGACTGCTCTGACGCAGACCAGGCTGGTTTTCAGCTTTACCTTTCTGTTAACTCACAGATAATTTGCATGGAAGCAGCTGCAGCACTTCTCAGCTGAGGGCCAGGACAGGCTCCTGTGGCAGCAGCAGGGCAGGGCCCTGGGAATGCAGCAGGGAGAAGAGGTGCCAGGTCTGAGAAGTGCATGAGGAGCTTGGAGCTCACACTGCAGACAGAGCTGACAGCTGAGGGATCAAATCTGAGAAAAGCTGAGCTCTTGTCCCCCAGGTTTGGATCAAATCCTCTTGCAGGGAAAGTCTGACAGCAGACTCTGGCCCTAGAGCAGTGCTCTGTCCTGGGCGTGTGTCCCGCTCCCAGCCTCCGCAGCGGGAGTGCAGGCAGGGAGCGAGGACAAACTACAGCTCAGTTTCAGTGCTTTTTCTCCAAACAAACAAAACCACCAAGCCTAACTTACTCAAGCAACAATGGATCAAATTCTATTTCTCTTAATGCTGAGTGGAAAAAGAATTTAAAAAGACAGTTTAGGTTGCTGGCTTCCAGTTGGGAGTGGGATGATATGAACCTTTCCTCCCTGGACATTACTTGTGTTGTGCATGGCCAGAAGTGGGGCCATAGCCAAAAGGAGACCTGCTTTGGCCACACTGACCCGAACCAATCCTGGTCTATCAGCCTGGACCATCTCCTAAGCCTGGTTGCGTGGATGCTGTATGTGGGACACACATTGCTCAGAACAGAACATCAACTAAAGAGGCCACAGACACCACAGAGACAAACAGTATTCACCGTTCGTTGTGAGTGAAGCCCAAGCTCTCAGGATAATACCAGAGATGTGTTTTGTTTCACACTGATTGTAAAGGATTCTTTCCCCATTGTACTGTGCCATTACACACAATGTCTCCAGTTCACAAGGTAGTAGAGTGTACCAGCACTCACTGGTGGCCTCTTTGCATTTAGAGACAAGGATACACTAAAAGAACATGAACTAGTGTGCACTATGGCAATCATAAAATAACATATCCACAATTTGGGGCATCCTGGGTGGATAGACAGCATGGCTTTCCCTCATTC
The DNA here is from genome assembly GCF_015832195.1 of Motacilla alba alba. Taxonomy (NCBI): domain Eukaryota; kingdom Metazoa; phylum Chordata; class Aves; order Passeriformes; family Motacillidae; genus Motacilla; species Motacilla alba. The sequence goes on from NC_052022.1 coordinate 9,826,329, forward strand.
TAGTCCTTTAGGCACTGAAAACGGTCCCTCTGTTGTTAAAAAGTCTTCTTTTTATCCAGAATCTCAAGACAATGATTACCACATAGCAGAAGACACACATGTACAAACACTGATTCATGGACATGGAGTCAGGCTAGTGCTGTGCCCATTCACAGGGACCTGGGAACAAAACTCACCAAGGACTGAACAGCCTTTTACCCACTGACTGCAGAAGCAGCCCAAGCAGCTTTGCACTTACATGATACAAGAGGGAAAACCCAAAACAATCTTAAACCAGCTGGACTGTTGCCTACCTTTTCCTGAAGGGAAGAAGCAATCCATCTCCACGCTGCTGCGGGAATGGGAAATGCAGAGGGCACTGCTGGGGACCAGACCCTCCTGCGGTGGGCTCCTCTCCGTGGTCCGGACCAAACACCAGCCTGGCCTCTCACTGGGCCTCTCCAGCAGCTCCACTGTCTGCCCCACCTGAATGCTCAGCTCGCTGCTGTGGCCCGCTGTAAAGTCCTGGAGCACCACAGTTAGTTCACACCCTCCAGACAACTGCCCAGGTTCAACAGGAAACAAAAAAGAAAAAAAAAAGAAAAGGAATAGATGTTAGCGAGGGTAGGATGAAAGCAATCATCTCTGCATCATATTTACACTGGCAAAGACAGGATTTGTGTTCCTTAGAAGCCAAGTTAATAATTTGTTTTGTCAAAGTTCAACACGTTGTGCCCCTGGTTTCCTTTACTTCTTATTGATTTTGCTGGGCTGAAGTGAGACACCAAAGCTACCCACCCAGTAACCTTTTGAATGCTAGCTGTGGGGGAGTTTTTGAGCCATGAATCTTCTAGCTGTGAGTGTCCATCAGAAACCCTGGGGGGGGTTTTTTGTTGCTTTAATTTCTAGGGTCACTTTCTATCTTGGCAATAGCCCAGGATGTCTCAGTGCTGTGCTTCATGGTGCGACAAATTCCAGCTCATCCCTCTACAGAATAAGCGAGGCACATTCCCACTGGCCACCAGTGCACTGAGGAAACAGCTTCCCTTTTATTGGAAGACAAGAAACATACCCTCATCTTCCCAAAACTGCTCTAGGGACCTCTTGGGAGAGTACAGATCCTGATGGGGCAGGTCAGAAAAGCTCCTCCCATGCTCTCTGATGGAACCCAGAGGTGTAAATATATAAACACAGAGTGATTGATTATATGCTGACTTTCAGGATTTGTACCTAGGAATAAATGTAACATTTTACTTCCGTACTGAGTGCTGGAACTGCTGTTTTCCTTCAGCCTCACACCCTGTGGCTCTCGAAGAATAACAGTGGTCTGTGTAACCACAGTCTCTGTATAGCCAGGGACTGGCTTGAGCTTATATTCCATAAGTGATTGTACAGATTTGTCTTTAACAAAGCTTGGGGTTTCTTTAACAGAATAGGATCTCAGGGTTGGATCCTTGCAGGTCTAAAAATGTGTGAGAATGAATCTAAGTTATTCTGGCCTGAGGAATCTTTCTTAATGCTCCTCTGTAATGTAGATTTTTTGCTGCTTGCCTGTTAGGGACCCACTTTATTTGTCCTGTGTGCTGAATGCTTCCCCAAGGTATGCAGGAATCTTTGGGGTTCTTTTTTCCAGTGTCAAATTTGATAGAAATTTTGATAGAAATTAGTTCACTGATTCAAAAGTTCTTAAGATGAGGATAGTAAGCAAGCATAATACCATAAACTTTATTTTCTTAGGATATGAAGCTAAAACCAAGGATATTATACAATAATATTAAATGAATGACTTGTAAACTCAACTGAATTGGAAGAAACCTTGTCAGATGTGGAGTAACTGTGGAATCAGTAAAAACTGGGGTCTGCTTCTCAGCTTGAATGGGGGAGCCCTTGAGGAGAGCACAGGCATCTCTATAGACTTCACTCTTGAGCTGGTAAAATCCCAAAATCCCTTCTGTCAGCCCAAGCAGCCCCCAGTACACACTCCCATGGGAACAGCCTGTCTCCCCACTCAGTGGCACAGGGGTTTTTGTCTCCAATGCAGACGTGAAAGAAATCCCACTCACAGGGGTGATATTCACAGTTACAGAAAGGGGTCAGTGGACAAGGACTGGTTCTCACCTGTCCTGTGTCTCTGCCGTAGACGAAATGCTAGATTTGGGGAAGAAGAAGGAAATATTTCTCTGAAAGATTATTTGTAAGTAAATAGAAACAAACAAACAAAACAAACCATGGCAGCTGTTTGAGGCTGTTCAGACAAAGTGCTGGCATTAATCCTGGCAGAAAGAGCTCAGTGCACTGATGGAGGTGCACTGGAGGTCAGTGTAGCACGTAGGTGGGCAGCTTATCAGCAAACCCACTACTCATCATGCTGACAATCTCCCCATAACTGGAGAACAGACATTCACAGGGATGGTAAGAATGAGATACTGCTGTAATATTTGCTGAGGTTTCTTTGCTATGGACTAACTTGAAGAGCAGAAAATCTTCTTGACTCAATATAGTACATGATTTGGAATGGTGTGGGATATTTAAGACAGGAAGAAAAAAACCTGATTACTTCTTGCTAAATACACAGACATACCTTACCAAAAGTGATGGATTTCTCCTAATTCTTCCACTATTGCATGCTAAGTAAAATTTCTGTCCCAGAAATTATGCTATCTTCTGTGAAAATAATAAAATATCTCCTTCTTTTAGGGGAAAATGTGAACAAATCAGCTTCTCTCCCACAGAGCTGTTTAGAGCATTCACGCCCTGTCCCGGAGCACCACTAGGTGTCCGTGTTCACCATCACACAGCAATTGATTTTGCTATAAAGAATTAACTCTTGCTTGTCTCCGAGGTGCTTATCTAAGAACGAGGTGCAGTGTCTGGGCATGGAGGAGCTGGTTCAGACAGCATCCTCAGACTCATTGCTTTCAATGATATGGGCAGAGGATGTTCCAGAATATTAACAAAATTGTCTTCACATGGTTCAGATTGAATTTTGAAAAAGAAGTCATTTTTATTGCTTAAGCAGGAAAGGTGAAACAGTCTGGGAATATTCCAGGGAAAAAGGGCTGGTCAAGATGACACCTGGGAAAGTCTGGGACAAACAAGGCACTTCCCAGGGAGCATCAGCCTGGCAAGTGCTGCCCTAAGCAGCTCCCTGCCCTTCTCTCTGGGGGCCGAGGGGCAGCTGATCTCACATCAGTTTATGGCAGTCCTTGTCATCCCTTCCAAAAGAACTAAACATCTGGGACACAAACAGATGCTTCAATTTGGGCAACACCTGTGAATGTTGTCCCAGAGGAGGCAGGTGAGCTCCGTGACCCTGGGCTACCTGCCAGCTCTGTGTGCCTGTTTTCTTTGATTCACTACAACAGCAATTTAATATAATGAGAACAGGAAGTGACCATCTCCCGAGGAGCTCCTGGGCTCCTGTGTGATCAAGTTCTGCCTCAGCAGACAAGATTCTTGCCCCTCCACCTTCAGATCATACCTTTGATGTGTGAGGGAGGGAGCTTGCTTCCCTCAGCTCCCTGGAGGCCTGAATATCCCTGAAGGCATATGAATTTATATCATCTGCTGCTCCAGATCCACTGCGTGGAAATGTGGACCAGGGCTTCCACATGCTCCAACTGACTGGCTGGAGCCAGTGCTAAAATAACACATTTCCAGGGAAAGAGTCCCCTTTGGCAGGTGGAATTAAGCAGTTTCCCTTTTACAGGTAGGTGCAGGTGGTAGGTACAAGCAGTTAGCTCAGGGAGAGCCCATAGATCATTTTTAGGTGCCAGTTCCAAAGAACAGAAAAGGAACAGATCATTTTTAGGTGCCAGCTCCAAAGAACAGCACCCTTCCTGTTGCCCAAGGCCTTCCAAGTATTTCCCAGGCCTGTTCCAGGTCTTACATACCACCACACCACAAAAACATTTTCTTACTAAATTAACCCACAGCAAAGTAATCTCTCTGGAAAACTTATGGTATACTAATATACATACAACTTGTAAGCCACTGAGGAATAATGCAAATACATCTGATTCCCGATGACAGAAATTATTTCACCTGCAAAGTGATCACTCAAGCTGTTAGGTAGTTACTTAATTTGTTTTTAGAGAACAATTTTCCAACTTCAGAGAAGTATATCATGCTTCCCTCCACGCTGGAGCATGGAAATAGGAATACAGATGGACTGCTGGTTTCTTACACATATTGCATTTGTTTTGGAAAGAAAATAAAGATTGCCCTTGGGGTTGAAATTCACAGGTAAATGGCTTCACATTTTAACATATAATGTTCACTTTTATTATTCCTGTGACTAAAACCACCATTAAAGCCACTGACTGGATACATTTAGAACCCAGGCAGCACTCTATTCTGTATATGGCACAATGAGACACATGAAAATAAAAATTACAATGCAACATGCCTTTGCAGAGCACGAGGCACAACTGAAAGATCTGACACAGGGACAGATCTAACAAATTACACAGCAAGCAACAGCCTTAAAATCAGGAAGAAAAGGAAATGGTAGAAGCAAACAGCAAAATGTAATGAGGAAGCAAGAGGGCCCCAAGCTGTCTGGAGTGGCTGTATGTCCTGAGAGAAGCTGGCAGGAGCCCCAGCCTGTCTCCACAGTGCCTGCCATCAGCAAACCATCTCCCATCCTCTGCCTCCACGAGTTCCTGGGCTAGAAAAAATCACTGTGCATTCAGTGTGTAAATGTTTTCATCAGGATATTTTAATCTCGTGATCAAATCTGAGCTAGAGGGAAGCCCTCCCCATCCACCAGTGCGGGGAGGGACCCAGGCAGAGCCTCAGGAACTCCCTCCTCTGCTGCAGGACGCTGCCCACAAACCTCAGAGCATTGATGTGAGCAGTTGATGGCAGACACTGACTCTGGGGAATGAGCTCTGTCACCCACATGAGCCTTTCTGCTCCTGGGAGCCCCAGTGCTGTCAGCTGCAGGAGAGTGAAATACGAACAACCCAAATGGTTCCAAGCATGGTCACATCCTGCTGGGGGGTGTCCAGGCTGCTCCAAGAGCAGGAGCCAGCTCAGCTCCAGCGATCAGCAGGCCCTGGGCAGTGCAGGGTGGCCATGGGATTGTCTTTCCTGAATCCCAGTGTGTGCTCATGGTCACTGTGCACCTGTTTCATTTTCAGCCACAAAGCAGCAGCAGAGGAAGCAAGGCTGAACACCAGAGGCATATTCATCATCATAGTGCAGATGGAAAACACCTACCAGGTCACAGGCTGTCCTTCCCTCCCTCAAATAAATCCCTAAAATAGATCTTAAGTAGTACTAAATCCACTCCAGGTGAAAGTGAAGTGTGGTTAGCTTTCCAACAGGGGGAACAGGTATTTGGAGGTGGGTGTCTGAGGTCTTTGTAAGTGTTTTGAAATACGCCAACACTGCTGTGGAAATCCACAGCATTATTTACATCTATTCAAGAGGACACAGAGCTCGGCTAGTTTAAACAAAGCATTTTGTGTGCTGCAGCACTATGGCCTAATGTAAATTGCCAGTTTTCTGTTGCTTTTAGGCTTTCTGCCTGTCTGGTTCTGGATGAAAGCCAGTTTTGAATAGAAGCATTTAGTTGCCATAAACAGCCTATTTCAAGAGGGTGAGAGAGGCAGTAGGAGCAAGAATGGGATTTGCATTCTTATCAAGAGATTAAAAAAAGTGAATAAAACCACTTAGATGTTGGTTCTGTCTGCACTGAAATAAATCCAGGAGCTGTCAGTTTAGCTGGGGGATGGACATGAGAAATCTTATCCCTCGCAGAGTTCTTTGTGAAAATTTCTGCAATTTCATAGAGATTTTCTTTTTACTGGGAGGTTAGAGAGTGAGAGATCAAATTCAGAAAAAGCCTTTGAGGAATTTCAGTGCTAGAGAATTGCTGTAGCTTTTTTACTCTATAACAGGCTCTGTTTGGAGTGTGAACTCTGAGTCACCCATGTTTCTCAGTCTAAAGCCTCTCAGTTCTAAAGGATGCTGAGCTCTGGCAATGCTGGTGGATGCTTTGTTGCATCTAGCCTGATGCTAGGTAGTTCAGGGCTGTTTCTGTGGAGACAGGCTGTATTTCAGGAGCTGTGGGCTAACCAGGAATAACCTGCTACAGTCAGTAGCATTGCTCTGGACTGAACAGCTCTGAATTGAAAATTCAGTGGAAAATGCCTGACTAATCTGAGTCCTTCTCAGTCCTCAGGCCCCACTACCCATCTTCCATGAAGATGGAGTTGGTGCTTCCCACTCTTTCTGTTTCGTCTGCCTGAACAAAGAGGATCAGAGCTTCAGGGGAAGGTCTGCTTATACTTAGGCAATTAATCAAACACATGGCTGGGATAATGGTGACGTCCCATGGGCCAAATGTACCATCTTTGCTCCTCTCAACAAGGAGATAACAGAGGCATCTGGGTGTGCAGCATTATAAATACAAGCACAGCAAGTTGTTCCACAGCAGGAAGAAGAGACAAGTGGCATGTGGGACATATAAATATGCTAAAGGAAAGGAAATCTGGTGTTATGGTCTCAAATAGCACATACCTTTCCAGCATCTCTCGCTGGAGTTCCTACTAGACAACCATATCCTGACTCTGCTGGATTTTGGACTCTGGCACATGCTGACATCTGCAGAACAGCTTGAATGGAGCTGTCTGAATTATTTCTGGAGCCTTTTTTCCAGAAAGTAAGACTAAAGTTGATCCAAATGAAACAGCACTTCTAGCTATAAAAAATGCTTTTGAAGATAAAGACAACCAGATCCACTTTTTTCACGCAACAAATTGAACCAGAGCATGCCTGTGTTTGATCTGAGGGTTTCCTCATGGCATTTGGCTCAGAGAGCTGGTACCCAAATTCCATCCTTTTCCCTTCCGTTGAGAAGCACAAAATGGAGCAGATATCATCTGTACTCCTTAGTGAAACACAGCCAGCACATCTGGCTCCAAAGCCCTTTGGTTTCGGAGGTTGAGCAAGGCAGATGGCTCAAACCCTCCAAGGTGAGCCTACCTCCTACCTTTGCAGCCACAAGATGTTCTAAACCAACACAGGGTTAATAAAAATGCAAGAATAGACTGAAATCAGGGAGCTGACTAGTTGTTTTCTTTCATGTTTGGCACAATTTTGAACCAGGGGTGAAGAGGTCCAGTCACAGATGATTCATCAGACACCAACTCCTAAGACACTCCTAGCAAGTACACAAAACCTGATCATGTATTCTGGTCAGGAACTTTGTGAAACATCTCCAGGTTTAAGCAGCAGAGGCAAGTGTGCACAGTGAAAAGTCTTTTTTCACAGCTGATGAGTTTAAAATAGAAAGCCAGCTGCTGGCATCACATACCCGGTACTGGTGGGAAAGGTGGATTTGAGTCTGATGGAAGCTTTAGAAACAGAAGGGATAAGAAAATGAGCCCTTGCAAAAGGTGGGTTAGATGAACATCTGTCTTTATCTAAGTGGAGCATTCTGCCCTGAGCAGAATTTTGAGAAGACCAAAAAAACCTTCCAGAAACCTTTCTCCTTCCACAGTGCTCCCAGCTAAGTATGACCCCCACCATTTGTTTCTCTGCAAGGAACCTACAGATTCCCTGATATCAACATCAGGAAATAATTAGGTCATTAATTAACCACTTCAGCTTTTAAATTTACACCAAAAGGAAACAGTTACCTGAAGAGCTGTGAACAAGGGTTCACAGTAACCAGAGGAGAAATCTCAGATGGCTCTCTTGGGAAGGAAACAAATGATACAACAGTAAATAAAAAAAAAAAAAAAAGCACAATAAGTCCACCTAAGAATGCTTTAGAACAAAGTAAATCTCAGTTTGTACACTAGATCAGATTTGCTTGATACACATATCCCCAGATTATATTTCCTTTATAATCTGGATAATTATTTTTAATGGATACATTGCTGTCTGCACAGTTATACTTTTAATGGACTTATGAAAAGTGATATAATTTCAATCAATACCCAAGAGATCTCCCTCCCGTTGTCAAGTAAAAAATAGACATTTCCAAGACAAAAAGTTGTGGATTGCTTCAAAGCTATGTTTTTCTGGTCCTGCTATAAGAAGTGAGGGCTTGAAGGCAGAAAAGGGATAATCTTATAGTCTTCCTCACCTCTGCCAGCATGCAGGAATCAGAATTTACTAGCCAAGTATCTGTGGTTCAGACACAAATCAGACTGATTGCATTCCTCTGCTGACCTTCACTGACCTGCCCCAGGTGCTCTGGACTCTCCTAAAACATCCTCCTCCCCTGCAACGAATGCTGGATATCTGAAGGCAGCAGGGATGAGGAGCCCAGCACACAGAAGCACAAAAGCCTGCCCTCCTGCCTGGTAGCATCATAGGATACCACAGCACTCCTCCTTCAGGGACATTAACCCCCTCAAAATGGATGGGGATCTGCACAGAGAAACCATAACCATGATGAAGTACTTATAATATTCTCTGATGGGTTTTTTTGCCTAAATTGATGCATTCACAGAACAGATGTTTGACATTAAACTGGTTTTGTTTTTAATTGGAGGAGATAATTTAAACTATGTCAAAGCCATATGGTCCTGTAAGCCTGACTCCCCTCTGCCATTGCTGGAGAGACCAGCTTGGCATCCCTCTCCATTTCCAAGTCATTTCCTTTATACAGATTTAATAGCTGCTATTTTTTTTTTTTTTTTTTGCTAATTATTGGTCCCTAGGTCCCATTACTATAAATCAGGCCTTAGGCCCAAAATTGATTCAAAGGTGGATTTGGACAAGCTGCTTTGCGTGATTTTCAGTACTAGGTTGGTTTACTAGAACATAAAGGGGAATGCAGATGTAAATACAGAAAACACACCGGGAGGAATGGTGACAGTGAGTGGTGTTCATCTCCAAGCCACTAAAGGAAGACCTGGTTCTGGCTGGCACATTTTCCTGCCCCTTTTTCCCTTGCAAGTGTCACACTGAAGACAGTAAATTTTCAGAGGGATGTGGTACACACTAGAAAAACCACAGATGTTACCACATGACTGATAGAAGGTGCTGGGTGCCAGGCAGGCTCCAGGCTGAAAGAATGTGTGATGGCTGAGGGCATCCTAACGATCTGCTTCAGCTCAATCTTCCCATCAATCATCACATAAAACCAGGCCACTGCTGCTGCAGATAGGCTGCAGGGGTGAACTCTGCTTGAAGCAAAGCCAACTGTGAGTGGGCGAGTTTGCAAAACTGTTGCATACCAATACCCTCAGATGGTGTTTGGCATTGAGGAAAAGAGAACTTGAGAGAGATGATCACTTGTGTTTGAGTCCTCCCTACTGCTTGCCTTGTCCACTGCACCCTCTGAGCCTTTCCAGCACTGCTGCAGGATCTTCAGCCCATGATGGGTTGCAGCTTGATTCCCAGCAGTTAAACCCTGGGGTTTTCATTCCCTTTTCCATAATACTGCCATTTACTTGAGATGACCTCATTTGCCAAGTGATGTAACAGTGTGCACGATCGAGCCTGGCACGTCGAAGCAGATGTTTCAGTGGACACAGAAACAGTATTATGAAATGAAAATATTGCCTAAAACCTGAGCAGCATCAGAGATTACAATGGCCTTTATGAAGATCAGCTTACCTAAAATAGCACTGAAAGGCCTTTGGCTGCAGTCATATGCTTCCCTCCTAGAATGAAAGATTGTTGCTTGTACTACTGTAATGTGACTCCCAAAGGAACCAGCAGCTGCAGGTTTTGAATTTTATCATTTTTGGCCACTCTGTTTGACAGAGTTGACTGAAGCATGCTCAAAGGACACTCCTCTCATAAAATTTTCTTCTTTAACTCCAATAACAATACATGGTTGCATGCTTTTTTTTTTTTTTGGTGTGCTTTGTTTTAGTTCCTAACAAGGTAATAAATTCTATTTCAAAGAACGTAAATCCAAAGTTTGATAGTTGATCTCACTTGCTTTGTTTCAACTGAATAGAAATGCTCATTGACTCTGTCATTTACTTTTTCTGTCATGTCATATTATCAGGGAGGGCTAAATATGAATCAATGAAATTCAGCACAAACAAGTAGAATATTGAGAGGAGCCTGAAAGAACTTGCTAGGTTCATTTATCAAAGGTTGAGCAGAATAATAAGGTCTATTGATAAGCACATTCCCAGCCCCTGCTTAATTTCTTTCCCTGAAGACACTTCCAATAAAATGTTCTGGCTTGTGCAATCACTGTTACATGTAAATTGTTCCCGGATGAATACATTCATTTCTGTGCTTCCTACACTCAATTCAGCCAATATGGAAACCTCAGTTTTCACAGACAGATGTCTGTGTTTATCCACAACACTTATACATGTGCTCTTTTCTTCCCTAAAACCACATTTTTCTTTTTGTGCTCAATGCATGCAGAGGAAGGTGAAATGGCCTGAGCTTAAAACATCCTCAGGGTATTTGACAGTGCCTAATGCAAGAGTGTCCAGCAGAAACAAAAGATTTTGGTAGCCAAGTGTAACATTTTCAGCCTGAGATCCAAGTACACTTAATGTTTGTCAATAATATATCCAGTGTGTCTCAAACCATGGGGAGGACACATCCAGGGCAGCTCAGTTACAGAGTTGCTGCTGGGAAGGGACAGAGCCTGAAGTCAGTGAAATTCAGTGTGAATTGGACACTGCTTCCTTTGGGTTTCTTTTGCAAATCCTCAACTAAATCTCTATCTTATCCTTAATTGGCAGATATAAAGATATGTGCTCGGGGGAACCACATTTAATTTTTTGCTAGTAACTGGGAAAAAAAGATAAACTATTAGAAATTCTCTCTCAGAAAGGCAGTGAATCCATTGCATTTGACAGTGCCTCTGAGTTAGTTTATTTCAGCTTGAACAGTAAAGGATTTTGTGGCATCCTAGGTTCAGGAGGGATGGCCAATGGGAGCCCATGCATTGAGGGACAGAGGCACCAGCAAGGCACAGGGCTCTGGGAGCACTGGACTGCAGTGATGGAGGGCAGACAGCAACACAGGGACCTGGGGCTAGGCAAAGGAAAGTGGGGAATAGCAGCAGTGATAATCAGCCAGGCTGATAAACAACCTTGTAATGAAACTGAGCAACTCCCTCACACAACTTTAATTCACTTTGAGATCAGGTTCTCAAGCTGCATACTGGAGAATCTTAAGGAAAAACCATTAACCTTTGTTGCTCTTGCTTCAGCTCCACTTCTTATTACTCTTACATTGACAGCCTGCCTGCCACGCTTGTGCCTGTAGCAATTAACATGGTATTATCCCACCTACTTAACCTGAATATCCAACAGGGCATTTCCTCGGCTGATTATTTCCTTTTTCAGTTGCAGGATTACACTCCCTTAACAAATTCTGTTTTATGAATTCAGTATTACTTCATCTATGCTGGAAGACTTTTGGCATAAACATCTGTTTCCTTTCATAAAATAAGAATGATAAATAGTAAGTAAGCAATTTCCTCTATCATAGGCAATACAGTAGCAGAGCTGTGTGTGCAAACCTCATGAATCCCCACCCATTCTAAAGAAGAAACTGCTGAAATGCTCTGTTTGCCAGAATGAGTCCTAAGTGGAGGGAAAACATGCTTGAAGTAGAAGAGAATTAATTAGTGTTTACTGCATGACATAGGAATTTATTGTTGCATCACCACACCTAACAATATGGTTATGAGGTGGTGGCTCTTTCAATGACAAATTTCTGCAAGAAACAATGAAAACACAATGTAAATCATCTTTCCTTTTCAGAATTCACAAGGCCTTAGTACGTAGTGACCCTATTAAGGGCATGTACTTATCACAGCCTGCACTGTTTCCTTCTCTTCTTTCTGGATCCCCTTTCTGTCCCTCCAGCAAAAAAGGGACCCTTTATCACACTGCTCTGTACTGTACCGTAACTAATGTCTGCATTGATCCAAGGTGCAGATAAATGAATTTGCCTCTCTCCTGTATCAAATGTATTTTTGTCAGTAATATGCACCATTGAGGCATGGAAAAAAAAAACCAAAACAAAACAGAACAAAGAGAGTTTGAAAAGAGTCTGAAAAGGCCCTGCAGAAAACTGAGAGAAAACTCAGGGGACGCAGTATTCAGAGGCAGATGCACTCTTGGCCGGCACACAGAGGGTTTTGGTCACTGGCACATCACTGCCGAGCTGCAGCAGCAACAGGCCCTGTCCTTCCTCCCCTCCTGAGCTGAGAGGGTCCTGGGCTCCCCAAGGACAGCCTTTCCCACTGCCCTGCTCCTGCTGCTCCCCACCGAGGGCAGGGGCAGAGGGGACACCTGCAGTTGGCTGAGAGGTGGCAGCTGAAGACGTGCCAGTGTCTGAGACTGGCCCTTTCCCTGGGGGTCAGGCAACCCATCAGTAGGAGTGAGAACTTAGGAAGAGTCTTATTTCAAAATGTCTACAATACCTTTTTCTAGCCTTCCAGTAAGAAAGTCACAAATAAAATTGAATGATACCACAGAGACTTTAGATCACATGAAATACCTTTCTGTCAGGCTGAAATCACCAGTAATGAGTGTAAAGAAAAAATATAGATGAATGTACAACATTTTCCAAACTGAAGCCAAAGAAAATTATAGTTCTTCGCAGATATCTCCAGAGAATTTACACATACCACAATGGCAACAATACTAATGTAGCTAAAGCTTATTTCTTTCATATGAAGGACAATTTCATCTTCTACAGAAAACACTGTTTATTGCCCAATTTTTGTTTTTCTACCTCCTTGAAACTTGGCAGCCATTTGACATCATCCATCTCCATTAAGATACCATGGGTCATCAATAGTGCCTATTTGGACAATTATAATCCCAGACCGTTCCTTTGCAACAATTTCTACAACTCACTGGCACCACTACATACAGTTGGGTTCTAATTGTACAATAAATGTCATTTATACTGGTTGACTAGATTTTCTTTTCTGATCACTTTATGTCATTTTATGCCACTCTTCTTCTCAGCATTAATTCTACTTTGCAACCTGATATAATTTGACTCATCATCCCTATAATAGGTCTACTTCTCCTCTTTCAAGCTATATAATAGGAAATATTCTGTATCATGCATAGTGGTTAGCAATAACAAGGGGATACTTTAAGAGAATAATCATGTGTTACCATAGACAAGAAATGCAACTAATGTAAATTCATGTTCTAGCCATAGTAACAAAGCTCCCATCGACTGTTGATACAGCGCAACACTTTAAGTGATTCAAAGTCTCCTGCAAACACAACTTCTGTGATTTTGCTGGTAAACATGAATAGTGCAGAAAAGATGGACTGCTCTCCCTGTTTCCATACTTTTCTCGTGAAAAGAAGTAAGCTTTTTTCTAAGGAATTGTGAAAGCATTTTTGATTACTTAAACTGGGAAGGTAGTCACACAAGCAACACTGAAGAAAGAAAAAAGTGATATAATCTCTTTTTACAAAAGAAAAAGTAGACAGTCAACAACACTAAACACAAAAGCACAGCACCCACCAGAGAAACAGGCAGGAGAATGGTCATTCCAAAAATGGGCTACAGTGTAATGCTATACATCAACAGCTATAGATCTGGCATAGTAAATTTGGGTTTCTCTTTTTATACAAATGTTTCTAAAAAACTCCTTTGGTAAACACCAGCAGAGCCTTTACTCCCAAGCAAAGCAAACACACTGAAGGAATTTGGTGCTGTTCTTTTGAAGTGCAAGTCTGCTCTCCTCACCCTCTAAAAGGATACCCAAAACAGGAGGGAATGAATGGCACTGCTTGAGCAAATGCCTTTTAGTAGGATTTCTCAGTGAGTGAAAGCTCCAGCACCACCTGCTCACGGTCAGAACCTGCTACAGCCCACAAAAATTGCTTTGGGACTTGAATAAAACTTTTTAAACCTTCACCAAATTTGTTTAGAATCAGGGTCAGAAAATGTAAAAGCCAACATACCTTCCCCTCTGGCAGTTCAACAGGTGTGTGCTACATTAACTAACCCAGCCTCTGTGCCACTGCCACCTTGACGTCACTGTTACTGGGTTGACAAAAGGTTTCCATGACAAACTAGAAAGCTGATCTGTTATCTCCTCTTTGGAGGAAATTGAAATGCCCTCTCTCCCATATTCTGCTGGACCCACCCATCTTGTTTTTGGCACACAGCACAGAGAGTCAGCTTCTGTGATTGATTTGGATTTCCCTCTGCTCTGAAATAGAACAACCAACTTGTTTGTTGTTTTTCCCCTAACTTAAACTAGAGGGTGTCACCCTCATCCCACTGCAATCCCAGCCACCTCACCCCCAGCACAATCTTCTTTGTAGGCATGTTGACTACCATGCCAAAAAGAGAACAGATAACACAGAAAGAGGACAAACTTTAAAGTAATGAACTAAAAACATTATTAAGATATTTGATTCTCTTCTTGGCTATAATTTATTACCTCCACTAGCAGGCATGACCTGTAATAGTTAGCAGATGTTTGAAACATCTCGTTTTGAACTTTGCCTAGGATTAAAAGAGATCTTGTAGAATTTAAATAGCAGCTGCAGAATGAAATAAGGTTGCCTTCCTTAATGTGACAGAAATGCTCATCCTAGCCTTAAACAAGGAGGACTGTTTTATGTTCTGTAAATACTGAGGAAGCTAAATTTCTGTGCACAGACACCCACACATTATAAATTTTATATGTGTCTAATTTGCAGCGGTTAACATGAAATAACCCCAGTGGAAAAGGCTGGCCCAGCTGCTTGAATGCTGCTTAGGTTTTTGCTACAAAACCTGAAGCTCACCACAAACAGGAGAACGATGGACTATTTTGGCCATGAACCTCAAGTTAGCAAATTTGGTGATACACATTTATTTATTATCATCACTACTATTCTCACAGCACCAAGGGAGAACCCAGCAGTCCTCAAAGAGGATCATGTCCTGAATATGGAAACAAACCCAAAAATCTCCAAGGAGCAATAAAATACACTTCCCAACAGCTGTGCAACCCTACCAGCCTTTCTGCCATGCTGGCCCCAGCAGGGTTCCTACCCTGTGCAGCCATGCAAAGGCACCCTTTATTTAAGTATTGGGATTGATGCTAAATTCAACCTCGTGGAAATAGTCCCTATGGATCCTCTAGGGCTACTGATTCACCTGCCTCTTGTTCCTACAATGATTAGACTTCAGCCAAAGACTAACTAATTCACTGACACAGATGGCTAAGCTTCTGAATTGAGGAAGTTAACATACAAACAGCTAATTTAAAAACAAGTTTAGATGTCAAAATGAATTATTGTTCCCTTTCAGACTGCATGCATTTCTTCTTTGCTTGACACTTAAAGATTCTTCATTAATTCCCATACTTGCAGGTTTCTCCATGTTTGCAGAGATCTGGTATGGCAGACATAAGATCTGAAACAGGTTTTGAAAGACCTGCTGTAGTGAACAAAGATGTGCCTAGCCTTTGTGCATCTGGTTTGAGTTAATATTTGCATCCCCTTAGAATACACAAGATTTTTTCCTAAGCTAGGCTTTTCCTAGTACACGTGTTTTAGTACAAGGCTGTAATATACTGCTCTCAAACAGATGTGCTTCTGGAGGTTATCCCAAGGAGAACAGCTCACCTTCAGAGGGAGGCAAAGTCTAAACCAAGGGTATTCTGTTGTCTTTGGGGAAGACAAAATGCCTTGATTCCCATTAAGATTATTTTAAATCCTGCTGCATGACGGCTGCTTACAACTAATGTGGCATGTAATATTAAAGATGGTATTACTGAATATGAAAATAGCTAACATTTTGCAAATCTAATCAACATATTTAATTCATTGTCCCACTGTGGTTCACAACTCTAAAAGACTTCAAACCAGTGCAGGACTTAAAAACACATACTTAACCCAACTCTGCTCCTGTGGAGCAGAGCTCAGCAGATGCTTAACATCAAGAGCACGTGCTTAATGGGCTCACGAAACATGTCCTGGTTTATGATTCAGCACAAGCAATTTGCAGCTCTGTTTTTCTCTTCCTTACAACCACTAACATGCCCAGGGAATTACGACAGGCCAGTGGCAGGAACCAGAGCTTTGGCCTCCTCAAGGGCCCATTGGGCTGAGGGAGCCCAGCACACAGCACCAGCCTGGGACACACCAAGCTGTGCTACCCCCAGTGGGGACCCTGGTCAGGATGTTCCGTTTACAGCCAGAGAGCAGGTGAAGGAAAACCACCACAGCCAATTACACACCATAGCTATTTAGCATGAAAAAAACCTACATGCTGGAATAAGACCCTCAGGTGTTTTTACTGCAGATTTACTGTAACTCCACCACTCCCAGCAGGTGTCAACACTCCTGACTTGGAGAACACACCACCTGCATGTATTTTTAATTTAATTACCATGATTTTCAGAAATATGCTCTGCGGTGCTCAAAGCACAGTCATTAATCTTCAGTAATCTCTCTGAACAATTTCAACTTTTCTGAGCCTGAAGCCTCTCTATAAAGCAGGGGCTGTATTGCCTGAGCAGAGGATTTTATGCAAGGCAGTTGCCATGGCAATGTGACAGAAAGGGCAGAACCCAAACAATATTTGAGCATCAAAGAATTTTAAGTGCAGGGAAAATTCAGAGCTGGATTCTATATTAGAACTATAGGCTGTCCAAACTGCAGATTTTGAAGCTCAGGAAGACTGGATATTATTATAAGCTCTCTTGGGGATAGCTGTATTCCAGCAATGCATTATCACTGATCTGTTCCCATTATAATCCATCCATTTCACAGAAAACGACATGTTTTGTAGGGGAGTGGAAAAGCAATCTGAAAAGGAACAATTACACATCTCAGCTTTGGGTAGAGAAAAGAGAAAGAGGGAAGAGGAAAAAAAGGTTATAATCCAAACTGTATTTCAATAGAAAGCCTGGCTGTTATAAAAATAATAATGGTTTTGGCTAGTCACTTGTTGTGAAATAATGAACCTTGTGCACCTTTATAATATTATTGCAGGCATTGTATAGAGCACCCTAATAAAAATGGATGGGTAACTAAATGAGAAAAGGCTGCTGCATTGTTTTATAAGGCAAGAATCCAGTTCCAGAACACATAAATCGTAAACTCCAAATCAAAGAGTTTATACCAAAACCACAACATAGCTTTATTGTTATTATTACCCTGTTGCTCTTGTATATGCTGCTACAAATGTGTTTTCAAAATAATTAAAATCCAAAAGCCTTAGCAACGGAGCAGACCATAATTGTGTCTCAGGAGTGCTGAGTGCCCCAAGCTGTTACAAACCTACAAACCTTTATCTAAAAAAAGCGCTGCTTTTACGTTCACGTGGATTGGTTTGCCACTTATAAATGGGAACATACAGATATGGAAGGTTAAAAAAACCAAGCAGAAGGCCTGGAGCATAGATGATCTTTGTTCTAACTCCATCTCTCTTTCTTGTCCAATGTTTAACTTGGATGACTCCACTCTCCTATATCTTCTGAGTCACAGAAACAGGGATAGTGCCAGTCATATTTTCATGAGACTGAGTACAAGCTTGCATTTAACTAATGGTTATTTTTTGCAAGAAACATGCTTCTTGGATTAGCACATTCCTAGCAAGACAAAAGCCACCTCAGTGCTGGGGAAGTCATCAACTCCTCAACACCACTACTGGCCCCTGAGCCTAAAAGAGGGTTGATGTCCTTCCTGCCATGACAGTGAGATCTGCAGTTTTTAGGATTGGTCCTGTTTACCTATGGAAAGCCAGCCAAGCTATTTGTATCAGCAGCCTGTTCTTTTTGCACCCGACTGCTCGTCCAGCTGCAGGCATTAGCGACATACTTTTAATTTTTTTGGCTTCTCATGCATAACTAGCAGTCCCTAAGGAGCAGACCCAGCACAGACCAGCTTCCCACAGAGCTGGGCTGTGTGGATTGTCTCCAGCTACAGTGGAAGCTTCTCCTGAGGGTCAAGCATCTATGAGGTCTCTCAGCCATGTGTAGTGTCCAGTAATGAGTGTGTCCATAAATACATGTGCTCATACTACTGCATTTCTTCCAATTAGAGCAAATTGTTGGTTGCTGTCCCTAGCCTTATGTGAATTTCCACAGAAATGATTTTTGAGATCAGAAGCTTCTGCCAAGTTGCTTAAAATTTGTCAAATGGGTGCAAAAGTCGTCAGAGGGCAGAGCACAAACAGATGTGGAAAACATGAAAGAAAATGTTGCTTCCTTATAAAACTAGGTTAAAAAAGTTTTCCTATCATAAAGGTAAGGATAAGTGTCTCCAGGATTTCTCTACAAAATTGCCTACTCTATAATAATTCTATTTTATCTGTATCTGTCAAATAGCCAGGTTTCCATAGTTTAATACATCACATGTTTATTTTCTATTGTTCTCCTTGGTTAATAAAAATATCACATGGCCCAAATCAAATGCCTACAAAAGTCTATCACTATTTCCTCTATTAGCTGAATTATAAACTCATAAAAATATACCAAGCTAGCTTAATTTTATTTTCTATAAACAGGTGCTAACTTGCATCACTTACATGAACAGGGTTTACTACATCATTAACTCATGCTCTGTATTTGTCATTTCACTGTTATTCCTAGAGAAAGTATACCAGGTTTGCAATTCAGAGGTATTAACTACAAATGAGACAGCAGATTTTGAAAACTGCAGTTTTATCAGCTGACAGGTGAGATGGAATATCTGACATGAATCTCTTACTGTTTTTATTTTAGGTTAAATACAATTTCTGAAAATTTCTCAGGATCTTTTGTATTATTTATATCTCATGCAGGAACACAGATACCCATTACTATGTCAGTAGAAGCCATACCAGCTTTGCTGCTGTAGCTTAGCCATTCTTGTAGCATAAGAGACCCTGCTATGGAAACTTGAACAGATTTGGAAAGCAGCTCCCTAATGGATTTGTTAATTAACATGATCCCCTGTCCTGTTCCTCCTGGATAGGACCAAACTGTCCCATTATATTTACAGCTTTAAAAGCTGTCTTGCAACAGAGATCAAGGATCACCTGTTCCTGAAAGCTGAACTGCACTTTAATGTTAGCCCTGAATGCAGGAGCCTGGAAATGACTCAGGGTGGGTATTAGCTGAAGTTGCTCAATGTCAGGACATTAAATCAGGTGTATGTGCATGTCTGATTGCTTGCAGGCTGCAGTTGTGCTCCTTTTTCTGGGCCATGCTAGAAAACACCCACAGAGCCTCCAGGCTGGAGTGGGAGCATCAGCATTGCTCAGCACAAACCATGTAGAGCTCTTTTCATAGCTCCAGGATAAGCAACTTCCACTCACACACTACTATAGTTCCTGAAGTGCCAATGAGGCAGGCCAGTCTATGGTATGATGGCTTGTTTTATTGCATTAATTTCTGATTCAGTATTATTTAGTTTTACTGTAACCAGTTGTCTGGGTATTTCGATGTTTAAAGCCGCTTCTTTCCCAATCCACTCCTGGCTGCCTCTGCAGTAGCAACAAAGTGTGATCTTGGATAGTTTGGCATGTGATTAACAGCTGTTCAGATTGCCTTGGCAGTTTCAGAGTATACTAATTGGGTTAACAAGGTACTAAGTGCTCCAAGGTGTTATGAATATGTTGTAAAATCAAAAACTCTGCTGTCAAATGCATTCATTACTCACGGTCTGTAATTTGCTTGCAAGGAGCCTACTCCAAAAAGCAGTATTTCCAGCCCACTCCAAAAAGCAATATTTCCAGCCATTTCTCCTACTCATCTGTGAAAGACATTAGCACACCAGCACCAAGAACACCTTTAACAGATACTGTCTCATTCCTAGAGAAGGAATCTCAGCCAACAGGTTCCTTGGTATCTTTGGACAGTGTCAGATTCCTCTTCAGCTGCAGCCAAAAATTGGGTCCCATCAGGCCCCTTGGCATGGGCTGCCCTCACCAGTCTCCTCTCAGAAAAGCAAGACCCAATAGGCCACCTGGACAGCCAGTCCCAATGGGGCATGGACCTGATCTCATCAGGTCCAAAATCTGGAACACTCATCCACTGCCTGGGCTGTTCCACATGCCTCACTTCCTGTTTTTAACCCATCCCAGCCCCTAGGCTTTATTGCCCCTAGGCCCCATCTCCCAGTCCCACCATTTGCACTTGAGGCAGCATGCCTCATTCCCACCTCCTGCTATCAGGCACACTGCCTGACAGCATTTCTGATTTTTGCAAAATAACAACCTCAGCAATCAGACCAAAGGGCTTCCACAAGCACGCTGTGCTCTCCATTTCACAGGTAAGATCAGACCAATGACACTACTGTTCAAGCCTACAGAGCACACAAGACAATCTCAGTATCATTTGTTCCTATTACCCCTTGTGCTGAAACACGCCCAATTTATCCACTGACATAAGAGACAGGTTCATGTGATTCCTTCTCCTGCTAGTTCTTTCCTACTTAAGGTCATACCTCCTGATTTCATTTCTTTGGAACTGAGCAACTCATTCTTTACTGTCTTCCCCTTTCCTGTTCCTTTCCCATTCCATTAACATGAAAGCCTCACCCAACAGTGACATTCAAGTTGACATTAATTTCTGCTGTATTTGAAGTCAATGTAATAAGATAAGACCAATATCTTTGCCTGATACAACTGAGACACACTAACCTGAATAACTGGGCCAGTTATCCAGACAAAGCACTGGCTGAAATTAAATCTAGATGGTGGGACAAAAACAATTCCTCAACTAACCAGCATCAGTGAACAAAGTTCCTGGCAACACTAGGTTGGATCTAGATGTATGGAAAAATGAAAGACAGGAAACTTCATTTTTTCTTTAAAAAACTGAAGATGGAATAAACCACTGCACACTATGCAGCAGGCAGGGGAATAAGAAATGAATACGAGAAAGAGGTAAGGAAATGATCACCTAGTCAAGAGTTTGTTTGCAAATAATGAATCACCCAAGAACACACTTCAGCGGAAGCTGGAAAGGTGTGTACAGAGGATGGCTTGTTCCAAGGAACAGCTGACTGTAAATGGTAGCAGCTCTTCATGCAGCCAGCACTTCTCAATGGAAAGAGGTGTGACAGCAGGATGGAAATGTTAAACCTTGGTCTAAAAACATGACTCTTCCTTGCTTGACTAAAAGACTAGTGTTGGCTCAAAGCCAATAGGAAGCTCATAACATTCTTTTGTTTCAAAGCAGTAACCTGCTTGAGAGAGGACATAGATTCAGGCCCCACTAAAATCAGTTCTCACGTGCTTAAAAGAGACGGGGTTTGGCCTGGAATTGGTTTCCAAAAGTGGAGGTGGGAATGCACAGGTGGGATAGGCAGCTGAGTGCAGACAGCTCGTATGTGCATTCTAACACAACACTTCTAACAGGAGAGAATTCTATATTTGCTATATTGCAGTTGAAGAAAAGAGAAACTGTCTGTTTTTCTGCACCAAAAAATCACTGGGACCAGTCACACAATGGAAACATGCTGACCCTCAAACAGCTCCTGGAATAATCACTTGCTTTAGCACATTGCACCAGCTCATAATGGTAGGCAAAGAAAAAAATGCAGCATAGCAATCACAACTAAGCACAAAAGGTTCCAATCTGACTGATTTCAAAGGACAGGAACTATATGCCCAGCATGGAGCTTATATTGTGCTAAATCGAGGCTGCCATTCCCTCTCTCTGCCTGCTGCTCATGAAAGAGCTTGGTCACCTACCCTGTGTGGTGAGTCAAGGCTGTGCAATCCAAGCTGCTTCCAGTGACTTCTTTCCTCCAACTCAGCCACCAGAACCCCTGTAACATATCACAAGGCTGTGCAGGGGGAATGACTGCAGCTGGGTAATCTAACACTCCTACACTCCTAACCCCTTTAGCTCCAGCAATTTAAAAGGAATGCTCACAATTTATTTAATCCTAAAATCCATCTTGTCACAAGAGTTAATAGCCAGATAATGCTATGCATACCATTCTAAGCATGGCGCCATAAATATGAAAACATTTAAATAAAAGAGTTTGCAGCAGACCTTCAAATCCAAGGTTCACTCATTAAAAAGCAAACCAATGTATTAATCTCCATTGCTGCATATTTTGAAGACATGCAAACCAGATCTAAGATGGATACAGAATATGAGACAGACGTCCCATGCAATTTAAGTCAGCTGCTCTCTTACAGCTCGTCAGCATATTTGTTAGGACAGGATGTACCATCAAAATAGAACAAACAGCAAGCGAGACCCCTTCTGTCAGTGAGGATAATGAGAAAAAGGCAAAAACTCTTCTTAATTCTACCATCATTCAGGGCTCATTTAAAACTCACTGAACTGCTAATAGCTACCATGATTTTATTTAATTTTCCTCAATCATACAGATGCTGTCTTGGGAAACTCAGAAACCTTTACTGTGCCCCATCATGAGTTTATCTTTACAATTAAAGTTGTTTGTCTTTGCCAGATTTATTTTCTCCTCTAGAGCACAAAGAAATTTAGCTGGAGAGACACAATCTGTTGTGACAAAAACGCAAAGCTAGAAAAGTGTTCTAGCTCTTGCAATGGTATTTTTTATTGTTTCCCATGAGGGGAATTATCCCCATTAAGGGTGATTGCAAATCCCTGTATACCGGGACATTAGCTTCCCTTATGCTTGTTACTGAAATGAAAAGAGACAACTAAAATATTACAGAGCTGTTTTATAAAGCACTTATCCTATTAAGCCACTTAGCCATAGTCTTTACATAGGGATGGGATGCCCAGAAGAATTCTTTGGGGAATTAATCAGTTATAACATTAAGAAAAGCAAAGGAATGCTCTCATTCATTAGGATCAATTTTAGCAGTTACTGTATTGCCCTTATCAGCAATAAGGGCAATCAACCAGGTTTGTGGATGCAAGTGGCCACCTTTCAGATCTGTACCTGGGGAGCACATCCTGGTTCTCCTGAAATGCAGCAGTGCTGCTCTTTGTCTCTCACAGCAAGCAAGGACTTGGGAACCAGCAGATGGAAAATAAGTTGTATATTTGTTTAAAAGACATCTGCTTCAGCCCAGCTCTTACTTAATTATCTTATTCTTTTATCTCCCCCCTCACAGGGAAAGTGATTTGTTCCAAGGCAGGAGGCAAATCCTGCTCCTACTGAAACAAAACGCTGAGCAGCTGATCCTGAAAGGCTGGATGTGATGTGGATCTTTGAGAGGCCCAGAGCCAGATATTCATCTGGTGAACAGTGAGGTGCTTTCCTTGACTTGAAATAAAACTGATTTGTGTATCACCCTGTTTCCTTTGCATTTCTTCAAAAGACTTACCTTTTGTGCCTTGCATCTCTGACCTTAGCAGCTGCCTAACCCAGTACAACAGCACTCACCATCTCCTTTCTTGCCCTTTGCAGTGCCACATAACTAATTGCACTTCAGCCTCAACAATTTTTTTTTTGTGGAAATGAGCAGCCAAACGCTCATAAATAACACATGGGCATCACACAAAGAGAAGGTCATAAGGCAGGAACTCGATGAGCCTGAGAAAGGGTTGATTTTTAAAGTCCTTTCTCAGTCCTCAAATTTCTCTCCCAGAAGTCTGAAGGACAGGGGTTTCATAAAGGTACAAGGTACCAAAGGTTCAGTTCCCAGGGAGGGCAGCAGAACTTCAGAGTTGGAAGGAGTTTCTACAAAATAACTGCACTGAGGCCAAGACCTAAGAAAGAACGTGAAACCTCAGAGATTTCAAAAGGCAACGCACAAAAACAACCCCTGGAGGCCTGGTTTACACCTCTGTTATATCTGAGAGGCAGTGGGATGGGGACGCTGCCATAGTCTGCTCAGCCATTGCAACAAAGGCCAGGTCGTGCAAGAACCTCAGTCCCCAGCCTGTCCCTGCAGTCACAGCTGTTTAAGCCAGTAGAAAGTACAGCCAGGCAAGGCTGGATTTGCAGCTGGGGAGGTTCAGGGGGCCATCAGCCTTTCAACTGCCCCAGCTGACACTGGAAGCCTGCACAGTAGGGGACTGTCCAGGATGTGTCCAGGATGTGAAGGCAAAGAGCAGTCAGCTGAATGCCATTTTGCCCATTTTATAGGTAGTGATGGATAGAGAACATGGCCCTGACATTCCTAAGTACAATCAGTTAAGTTCATACAAAAATCAGCTCTTTCTGCATTAACTGCAGCAAGCCAGAAAGCTGAAGCTTCTCTGTGTGCATTTCACTTTCCTTTCTTTTCTCTATATAAATGTCACACTTCTAACTGATTGTTTCAGGACTTGAGTTTTAAAGGAAAATCACATGGCTTGGCTAAGTGCTCCTTCTGCTGGGTAGACCCCTGCTGTCCTTTCCTATTGACTGCTTAGGATCATGCAGGAAATATCAACACTGGAGAACTTCTAGTAATAATGCCAACTGAGGCCCAGGACCTGTGGGGCACAGCTGGCTCCCACCCTCAATTCTTCCTGCAAGCTGAGAAGGATCAGCACCTCGAGAGATGGTGTCCTAAAGACATAACAAACCCAACTGACTCTCATGAAAATAAATAATCAACAATCAACACACAGCTTTTCTCCATGCCAGTGGAAAACACGCATGTGTGGTCCAGCCTTGTGCTTTCAATAATTGTTTATTTGCAGCTATGGTCAGGAAGTGATGCTGTAGTGTCAGGAAAAGTTAACCCAGGCAGAAAAGGGCTCGTGGAGCTGTGCCATGTTTCACACTCCTCTGTTTCTTGCCTGCACACACTTGAGGAAGGAGAGTTTGATTTGGATTGTAAGTGGGTTTTAAATTAATTCAAGACACAAACAGAAAAATAAAGCTGATCTGGACAACCGCAGCACTTGGATCCTGGACACAGAGGCTTGGGGGAAGCTTTGGATGCCTCTCTCCCTTCTGTTAGCTGCCAGTAGCAAGGCATGCATGTGGTTTACAAGGTGGGGAGAATGCTGAATCCAAGGCAGGGAGGTGCCTCCTGGGGCAGCCTGCAGCAAAAATACTTGGCTGGAGAATAAATATTGCCTCAGATCACTGAAAAGGCCACGAGTTTGTGGACAAGCAGAAGAAACCAGAATAGCCCTTCCCGTAACTCAAAGCCTTTTCCTACCTACTTGACCTAGGGGTGAGGAGAAAAAAGACTCCCTTACTGGGATTTAAGGGGAAAGAGAAGAGAAAAAAATGATTTATTGAATGGTATGATCACTTCCTCCAGTCCCCTCACATGGAACGTCTCCAGTTCTCAGGAAAGCTTTCACCTCCCTCAGCTACTTTGCCAGCTCTGTGCTTCCCTGTGGCTCGCCCTCCATGTCCCGTGCCTCCTTCTATTGCCTCCCAGTCCAGTACCTGTGTTCTTCTGATACTTCATGGTCATAGCTGTGCTCAACCAGGCAACACACAAAGACTAATGTTAAAGAGTTAAAATCAATTATCTCACTATCTGGCTGCTCCCTTTTGCCCAAAATCAGGCATTCCACCTTGTACGAGGGCCATGCCATAGCAGAATGCATCAATGAGTTCTATCAAATTTTATCTACATGTTTGGATGAAGAAACATTTACCAGTAGCCAGCAAGGTGAACAGAAGTATAAGCTGAGATGGTAGGCTATGAGATTTTCTCAAGAACTGATGAGCTCTGGAGACACACAGTCTTGATGACTCCCCAAGAAGGGTTAAATTGACGACCCCAAGAGTCAGCCAAATCTGGATAAGGCCACCAGCACACACTAACATCCCCCAGAGGCAAGGTGGCAATGGCTGCTGCTGCAGATATACACTTAATGAAAGCAGAGACCCTTCAGCAGAATTTCTGAACACCCACCTAAAAACTGCTACACAACAGAATTAAAGGTGTTCTTCTAAATATTGTGAACTGTATTTTCTTGACTTGATCGCCTTGATGTGAGAAAAAAGGAATTTGTAACTGTTTCCTTTAGTCCCCCACCTTCACACACAGTTTTTTCCCAATATCAAACCTCTTGCTAATACTAACTTTGAACTTGAATGATCTCCAGTGTCCTCTAATGTCCTTGATCAATGAAGTTTAGTGTTGTTCAAAGGTCAGTTCCTAACACTAAGTTCTGATCTCACTTAAACTTTTCTTCATTTCTAGACAGTTACTCTGTGTTGTCCCTATGTGCCCTTTGTAGCTGGAACCATCTTGTTCCAAGGTTTTCTAAGTTTCTTGGAGAAACCTGGCATCTCTAGTAAGCATTAACCACACACGAATGATGAAATGAAAAAAAAAGAAAAAAAACCTATGCCAAAAAGAAAACATATTGTTCCTCCAGAGGGATATATTTTATATTGTACATCCAAATTAAACAAACACACTGTAATCACCAGAATGAAACCCCAGAAACAACTCAAAACAACAGCACAGGAAAAATAAACATGAACTCAAGCTCTTTGAAGAACAGGAGGAGAACAATCAGATTTAGATGAGGAACAACTTCTTGCTTAATGACAACATAGAAAGTCAAACTTGAGATGAAATTTTTAAAAAAAAGAATAAAAATACCCTTTGAATACTGTTTGCTCCTTTCTTTCCATGCCAAGTACTGTAGATGATCTAGTGGCCCAAGAATGGGTACAGAGACAATCCCAGAATACTGATGGATGATTCCTATTCTATTCATGTCCTCATTTGGACAGGACCCCATAATCTATCCACTTTTAATTAACTATTTTGCCCCTTTAATCAACAGACTAATTTGGAGCACCAGCACAAGGTGAGGCAGGAGTGTCTATTTTTTGTCCTGAGCAGGCCGGTTTCCAAAGTGGTGTCAGATTTTTGGGAAGGTGGGTCTGGGCAGGTGCTGTGTACCCCCCTTAGAGGGGATGGTGCAGGTCAGTCTGTGGCAGCCCGAGGTGAGGAATCACCTCAGCAGTGTCACTCCAGGACTGGCATCCTCTGCTGTGCAGAAGGTGCAAGGACAAAGGTGAAAAGGAATTGCTCATGAGGAGAATTGCTCATGAGGAGAAAGGGAAGGAACTCAGTGTTAGTTTTAATAAGCAGTAATGAGGAAATGGCCTTTAATGACTTACTTTACTGGATATAGAAGAGGAAGGCACTCAATCACTTGATCTCTTCAGATACATTTGCTTTTGTCTAGCCATTTTTGCTGAAAAAAAATACTAATTTTGACTAAAATGAACCAATATGAACTGTTTCCCAACCAATTCAGAGATAGAAACTCCTCTCCCACCTGAAGTCTAACTCAATTTCTGATGCAAGGTAATTGGCAACAAATCTTTGACATCTGATTCTTTGAAAATCACAGCACATTTATAAAAATCAAACAACAGCTGGTCCCTCTGCAGAGCTGAAAAACGGAATATCCTTTAATTCTTCTGTGCAAATCAATAATTTATCTTAATCCTTCTGTTTTAAAATCACTGGGGTTGGTCATGCCTTTGAAATAAAGACAGGGATTTTACTGTACTTCCTTCCTTCATAGTCTGTTTTGATTGCATCAAACTCATTCACTTAAACATCCCCCTAACTTAAACATCCTCTTTCTTCACAGCAGGCATCAAAATATCTTTTTTTGTTGTTTGCTTAGTAATATATTGATATGGAGCTTATTTCCTGTCATATAAGACCATAGTGTTGTCCACAGCTGAGTTTCCAGCCATCTTTTAAAGGGCAGTACTCTCCACCATATTCTGTACATTTTAAAATTACAGCCATCCTGCCTAAGCAGATTCACATGTGCTTCAGAAGTGTCTTGTGATTGAGAGATACGATATTTGCAGTGGATTTAGGAATCTCAACATATGAACTAAGATGATATTATTATACACACTCTGACTGTGTGCCTTGCACCTCTCTGGGGAATGTGTCCATCAGCACATCAGTACAGAATCTGATTTTCACATTGCTGGCAGGAATAGAAAGGAGAGATAAGTGGGTTACCACAGAAATTACATTTAAATACCCTCAACAGGAACGTGTTGATATTTATATCTAAGTCTGAAGGAGTTCCATTCACTTGTTTTATCATAATGGGACTTGACTTATATTTTCAAGTGTTACTGATTTACTTATTTTCCACTAAAGGGTGCATTAGATTTAGAAGACCTAAGAATAAGACTGAAAGCATACTGAATGCTTATTGTTATGTCCTAAATGCAAAAGCATAATTTATTTAAGTCAATAGCAAATGTTCTTTATGAAATGGATAGCAATAGAAATGAAAATTTACAAAACTATGCACTCTGTAAAAGAAGTGGAATATATTCTACCTGCCCTGGATGTAACTGCAAGTTCTGTATGGAGGAAAATGCTGAAAAGACATCTCTGAAGAACCCCTTTCTGTAGGGCATCACTTTCTGTGACTTGCAGTTGAATCTGTTTTCAGCATCTGATCACCCAACTGAATCTGGATTCATATTTGCAGTTGTTTATAGCCACAAAAAACCAACCAAACTTTGGAGAGGTGTTAAGAAAATATCTGCTGTTTCTTGCACAGGTCTGTAAATAAAACTGTGGGTGCTGAGCAGTGATCCTGCACTGACCACCACAGGAATGGCTTTCCGTTGGGGAAGTAATTGTGTCCAAGAATTTTGAGAGCAGAGATCCCACTAAAGTTCAACAGCACTTTGAGAAATCCCAGCTGAAATATTTAAAATGCATGGCAAATTTCATGCCTGCCTTTTATGAAGTTTTTTCTTGGAAATATTACCCAATGAACAACATGCTTGCTATTTCCGTGGGCAATACAGATGCTTTGGCTTTGCTGTTATTTTCACAGTGTGAAACACTCAGATCTCTGGGAAATTTCTTGGTAAAATTCAACTAGTAGATTAAAAAAAAAAAAGGGTCCTTTGGGGAAACTCATCCATTGCATTGTCATCACCTCCTTGGTAGGTGTGTGGGAAATTGTCCAGCCACGCAGTACAAGAAAAAATGAATAAGGCTCCATAGGAGCCACTGTGATTAGGACTTTAGAGAAAGTCCCCTGAATTATTACTATGAAGTTTGCAAGTGCTTCCAACAAGTGTTATATTTTAAAAGCAGCTGATCAGATTTTATTTTGTTTTCCAAAAGAACCTTTTCCAAGAAGGTTCTGTGAAACAAGACAGCCTGTGCCTGGTGCTGCCTCCACCCAGCTGCAGCAAGAACTGTCTGACAACAGAAAGCAAATGTCCTTACTGTCAGCAGCACCTGCACCCCTGACAGATCTCTTCTTAGAGGTAAATGTCCTGATCTGTTACATTTAGAAATGGATGCCAGAAAAGACAGATAACATGTAATTCAAGCTAGGATGAAACCTGGTGGAAAATCAAGGTTGGTAAGAGTTACTTTTTTGATTGTTTTGAAATCTGATTCTAATTCAGGGAAGACCAAAGTCCATTTTTCAAAGTTCAAAATAAAATGCCAAAGGCCCCAGAATTGTCCTGGGAGATCTGTGCTGTAGGCAGAACCAGTATTAATACCTGAGCTGGAGATTCTTTGCTACATGCATTATAAATCACTAAGAAAAGAGCTGCTCTGCCTGCAGATGGCAGGTGGGTAAATTCCTGTACAGCTCCAAGCCACAGTGCCTAGTGCACAGAGAAATAAAGGCACTGTGAGACTTGTCAGTCCCCAAAGCAGAGATTAGGTTACACCATGGTAGAGCATGGGCCAAACACTGAGCAAAGAATGGTTGTAATTATTTGGCTCCCTCTGAGCTTCAGAGTTTTCTGTGAGTGCCCATGAAAGTCTGCACAAGTCAAAGTACATGCAGCACTTCAGTCCAGACTTCCTTCATTTGGAAATCTAAAAACGTAGTTTATACCTTGCCTGTTTGAGTGTGTTATATTTCACTCCAAGAGCCTCAAGTTAATTTTCCAAAAGACTGAAAAGCATCAAATTTAGAGAGACAAGTAGAGCTCTGCAAATCAAAAGCTGGAACATTTCATGATGTTGGCACTGCTGCATTCCTGATAAGAAATACAGGAAGCAAAGGCAAAGTCCTTACTTATACTTAGGAAAGAGAGAGAAAAAAGTGCCACAGTAATGTTACTGAACATCAACGATTAGAAAGGCGAGTTCATGCCAAATCAGGCATTGCCAGCAGAGATAAACCAGTCACATTTTATCAGCTCCAAATGTCACTTCAATGACTTCAGTTTCAGGGAACCATTCACAGTGAAAAAAAAGATACATACATTTGTGTATTTTTCTCAGAGAACAGCTGAATTTACAGGGGTCCTAACCAAGATTCAGAGCCAGAACTGAGAGGCAGCCTCCCAAAGCCTAAGGAAATTTTAAGAAACTATCATTAAAGAGACAGAGAGATGTCAGCTCCCGGCTGAACAATTTATTTCCTTCGTAAGATAAACATATTGCTACTTACATGACAATATCTTCAAAAGAGTTAACCACCTATAGCTAGTGAGCCCTCAGGAAGGCTAATTAAAGTGCCAGAAATGTTTTATGTCAGATTTTCCTTTGGTCACTATCATGTTTTCTTTTTTCCACAGGTGAGGGCAGTAGGAACTCAGTGTGAGAACTGCTCTAATGCTAGGCAGCATCCAAGCAATAGAAATCCATCCTCTGGGGCCATAATTCACTCCTCTTTATCATACCTTCACAGGAGAAATTCGCTTAACAGTCAGCAGTCATTTTCTGTTACATAAATTTAGTTTCACTCGTGGTCCCATAAATCACCAGTCCCTGCAAGGAGGCAGCACTGCAGACAGTACAGTGAATTCTGGCATATTCTGCTGGGACAGTGGCAGAATAGCCACAATAGTACTTACATAAATGACACCAAATTAATCCCTTCCTTTGCTCTCTAGAAACTCACAGTTGTTTAATCTAATCCAATTTACTGAGAGTAAAATATCTTGGTTGGAGGAAGAAACCTCTTCAGGTCAACGCCTGGCAGATAAATTAATGGCATCTACCACAGTGCTCCAGAAAACAGGAAGACTTCTAAATACTCACGATTCTGTATTTAAGTGACTCCCTGCTTCACCACCCACTCCATATCCCCTGATCCTGCTCTCCCTTGGCTCTGCCACAGAGTTTACATTGCACCTTCCAGCTTCTTTCCCATCAGCTGCAACACACAGCACCCACTAACCACTGGCACGGAGATTTTTCCACTCACAGGTGTGTGCTCTTCAGGTCAGTCCCACTGCTCAGGTGCTGCACAGGCTCCAGGCCATGGTGACACATGTTTTGGCCGTACACAAGCACTGCTGGGGGTCAACACCCCCTGTCCCTTGGTGTTCCCCCAGTACTGCAGTAGAAATGTGTCTCCCGCACGTGACTCAGCACGGAGCCCCTTGGCAGTGAGTGCTTCCTGCTTCAGCAACAATATCAAAGCTGTTTTACCTTGATTAGAAGCTTCTCAAGAAAAGAGAATTCGCCCCTAAGTGACTTGTTCCAATAAGCCTTAATTCTAAAACCTCCCCTCTTGTACAAATTACCTTCAATTAGAAGAATGATTATTCCCAGATTTTATATAATGCCACCAATGTGGAAGAGGTCAAGATCTCAGTCTCCTGGCTGCTGAAAGATGAGCTGAGTATAGTATCTAATGGAAAAGATAAAAGTGTATAATGTAGATTTATTTTTAGAGAGTAAAACGTTTTCAGTTCACATTTCAGAGCCTTTTTCCACATCCAAAAACAACAGAAGGAAATGAGAACTGCTCTCCTCAGTATTCTGCAAAAGCCAACAAAAAGGAGGCCATTGGAAGCTGGACCAGTATCACCAGAAACAGCTGTTTCACAAGCCAGCAGCTCAATGGGCTTAACAAATGAGAATGCCCTGCATGTAACATTTCTTTTATGCAATTCCCCACTGCTTTGAATCCAAATATAAAGACTGAAATCCTGTCTGCTGTGAATAGGGCAAGGATTTCTCTCTAAGGAGAGGATTTTAGATAGTAAGCTGAAGAGGGCTTACTGTATAGAACAAAAGCTGTCGCCTTTGCCTTTTGGAAAAGGATGAAGAAGTTTTGTGTAGTGGGTTACCTAGGACCTGACCTGGATGCTCAATGGGAATTGCAATTACTGTAATAGTATTCATTATCTATTGATTCTTTAGCACCGAGTCTGGGTCAGCAACCCATTTCTCCACCTCTATATAAAACTTACATAATCCAAATGACAATCCAAATAATTCTTTTCCTGTATATAAAATATTTTAGGTTATAGAACACATGCAGAAGTAGTCATAGACTGCAAAAGGAAAAAGAAACATTTTATATGTTCTCTCCTTTGATTTTACAAAGGTGCAGATCTACAGACCTTACGTGAAGTCTGTGTTTCTACTATATAGTATTTAATGAAAATTAAACGTTTGAGCCTGTGGATAAACGATTTACATATTTTTGACAGAGAAAAGCCAAAGCAAAGTAAAGATATTAAATACTCATATCCAGATTTAAGAAGCTACTTAATCAGATATTTAAACAGACCAGAGCTCTTTTTTTTTTTTTTATAATCAGGAGAGTCTTTATACATAATCACCTGACCACTGCCTGCAGTCAGGAAAGTCTGCATACTTAAAGGCTTAATAACACTTCTGGGGTCAGGCACATAACTGAGTATTTTCAAAGCAGAGTTTGCTACCATAAAGGTTACAAAAACAGGTCTGAATTCCTCCCTGCATCATGTGCTGGGACAGTGGAGGACAATGCTGTAATTAATGTACAAATATAATGTGTGCAAGAATTTGTGTCTTCCCCCTGCAAATACCTCATACAAACAAGGGAAAAAAAGAAATGGTAATGTGCCATCAAATGTACTTTGTGATGGCCTCCAGCATGTGAGTGACAGAGCAGAACCAGGACTCAACCCCCAGTTGAAGAGCTCCATACTTTCCACCAAAGGATCCCCCTGATAAATATTGTGGTCACATTCACATGTCTTGAGAGAAAACAAATCCTTGCTGAATTTACAGTAAGGTTATTTTATTCCCACTTAACAACAAAAAACCTTTTTGTCTTTTTAGGAGTTTGAAATGCAAAAGTAAAGATTAGCTCCAAGGCTGTGCCATGGTGAGAGAAAACAGAAATTGCTACTTACAACTCAGGAGGAGTTGACTCACAATAAGTTGAAAGAAATACATATGACTTGAGGCATGAGGAGTTGTTATGCAGAAGTGCTACTTGAAATTGAGAATCTTTGAGAAGTTGTGATTTTCTTTGTCTAAAATGTTGGTTGACATTCTTGTCTGAGCATCCAACTAATGTGTTAGGCAATCCTCAGGCATAATAGCAAGGTTTAGGGAAAGGACAAAGTGTGTCAGCTAAATCTTTGAATTTTTTTAGTAATAGAGTAAAAGAGTAATATCAGCTCTTACATGTTACTTGAGAATTGCTTCTGGCATGGAGTTAATACATAGATGGTCCCAAGGCAGGATGAATCTGCTGCCATCCTGGCACGCTGCTGGCAGTGCAAAGCTCTTGGCATGGGTTTGCAGAGGAGGCTGCTGTGAACAGGCAGAGTTTCTAAAGGTAGAAGCTCTTTCCATTGGCTCCTCTGGATGGAGATCTCAATGGGGCACATAGAGAAGTCACCCATGGAGGCTATAGCTGCAAAAAGCTTCTATTCTTGAATCTGAACTCATGGGAATAAATCTGCTGACTGTGCTGGAGTCAAATAAACAGGGGAACCCCTGACTGCTGAACCCTGTACCCACTGGAGCTGCCATCAGCCCCACAGGAGTTAACTACAGCATGTATGCTACCGTGCGTGCCAAGAACTGTCAGCTCTGCCACGTAAACCTGCCTGGAGAGCATGATATAGTCCTGCCTTCCAGTGCTGATACCTAGCACCCACCCATGTGAGAATATAAAACCTCCCAGTCCAATCGCATTTCATTCCAACCCTCCTAGAAGAAAAACCCAACTACACACTGAAGGAAAAAATCCCATGTGGTAAAATGTCACCATTAGGAGTCTTTTCAGAGCTTTGGATCTGCTGACGAGACAGTCCCTGCACAGCAGGTGCCAGCAGGTGAGCCTGATGTCTGAGCGGACACTGAACACGGGTGTGACTCAGCCAATTCAGCAGGAGGCAAGGCTGCTCAGCTTCACCTGTCACTAATCTGGGTAACACTGTGCAGAAAAAATGAGAACTATCAAGAGATGCAGGGAGTTCGTTCTCCTTGGAGCAAAGACATGATAATGCAGCACACTCGGAGCTGAATTCTCCACAGTATTCTGGCATTAGCGTCAGAGACAATAAGCAAACTGTTCAGCAGGAGCTGCCTCTCTAGTTAAGGATGATACACTGCTACCTCAGGTTCAACAAAGCACATACAAGCAACCTTTAGCCTTAGCTGTACACTCAAATTTGTTTCTGTTCATTAAATGTATAACAGGACACAAAACCACACAGCCTTAAGTCAGCAAGTGAACCTACCCACATGAAAAAAGTTAAAAGCATGACACAACTCTTTCCCCAGGGGTAACAACTTTTTCCCTGTACGATCTTTACTCAGTTTATCTCATACACATTTGCTGTTCAGATCAAACAAGGTTCTGGATAGAAATTCCTATAAATGTTTCCAGTCTTGCATCATTAAACCAACTCCTGCCACGCTGGGCTGTCTTTCAGGGTACACAGCCTGTGTTGGCACCATAGCCCTTGTACGCAGCTGCAGCATGCAACATGGAGCATCTCACCTGGACCAGAATTCATGCAACCGACACAACGGGCTGGGGGGAACGAGCAAAGCTTAGGCGAGTGCTTAAAATTAAGCATGAGCTCAAGTACTGCACTTAGTCAGGGCCTTTTAGCAGGAATGATAAATGTGAAAAACACAGAAAGTAAGACAAGTCCATGTGGATTGAAGACTTCTCAGACATCGGGCAAAGTATTTGCATACATTACAGTGGCCTTTGGATTGTGAGGCTTAATACTTTTCTAATGCACATTATTGGACAAGAAAGTTAAATCATGGGGACATGCATTTAAGAGAAATACAACAGATGGTTTTACAAAGGTAATTCATTTGCAATTAACCTATATGTCTGAGTCCAGCTTTCAAAACAGCATCTGCACCTTACCTGTGAACTTTACAACCAAAGCTTGGACTTTCATTTTGTGAAGACAGCCTTCTACCTTGTGTGAGTGGCAGCATAATTAAAGCCCTGACAAATATGTAAATCCATAAAGGCATGGAAGAATTCAGATTTTTTCAAGTTACATGTGATTTTAAAACAATCCATGAAGAGAATATGGGCATTCTCTCAGCAGATATGACAAACCTCATCAGTTTAGCTAAGGTAATTTTTAACTGCCCATTTTCTCCTACAATCAACTGCTAATTCAGTGGAAGAGCACAGCTGGAGGTATCAGGGTGACAAATTCAAGTGAGGCATCCTAGTGGAGCTGGGAATCTGGACACAGATTGTCTGACAAGTAAAATGACAAGTACACATGTGCTGACAGTGTGCAGCATTCCAACAGAACCTAGCATGTCTCAGGGCCATCCATATGCTCCAGCATATGTCTGTGAGGAGAGGGATCCACAATCACAGTCTCTGGAAATGGGAGGTCTCCCAGGCTCTCAGGATACCAGCCAGGATCCCAGTGTTGCTGCACAAATTGGTGTGTAAGTACCTGCATTCCCTCCAACAAACAACTGCTTTCAGCTCAGAGGGAAATATGTAACATAAGCAGCTGTTTGCTCATTCAGAAGCTGGATCTCACAGGACAAGATTTACTAGGCAAGGAAAGGTTGCTCTGGGCTCTTCCTTCAGAGCCAATTGAACCTCTGTGTATTAACCACAAACAAGCAGCAGTAACAGAGATGTTGCTGTGTAGAAGAGCAGTACTGACAAGCACAGAGAAACAGACTGGGTTTTAATAACCTATTGAGGGGGAAATTCAAGTTTCAGCTCACTCGGTAGACAGGTTGCCTTCTTTTGCCTTCTATTCTCCTTTTCACCAACATTCTTCGGGGGGCAATTACCTGCCAGGTATTTTCACATTTCAGTCCTACCTTATCACTGTCCACTGTGTTCTGTGATGTCCTGGAGGCAATGGAAATGGTGTCAGGTTGACTGCTGCCATCCCCTTGGCTGTCTGCATCATCTATTCCATCTCTGCAAGAGAGGTAATTGGGAAACAATGACATTCCTTAACACACCACCAGTGAGCACAAGTGAGAGGTGGAATTGAGAAGTGCTGAGTCAGCAGGACAGAGCTGGATTGTGCTAAAATTGCCCCTCTGAGGCAGCCCATGATGCTATAGAGCTCTTGCAATTTGGAATTATGTCATCTTCAGCCATGGGGTTTGGATTTGCACATAATCACAACATTTGTTTAAATTTGTTGAGGAATTTAATACTAAGCCATAAAGATGCTATCCAAATATAGATAAAGACAGTATAGAGCTCTACCTATTTACCTCACTGAGGCTGCTAACACATTTTCTTCCCTTTGGCTGTACAGATAAAATTATGATAAATGTTTATTGGTCTTTCAAAGTAGATACTTAAATAATACAAATTATATACTTAGGAACAAAGAAAAAAATATATCTCTATACTCTACAAGAAAACTTTTGCATTGGAGCATGTTCCTAAAGGAAATGTCTGGATCTCTGCTTTGCTACAGGTCCCCTGGGTGACTTGGTTATTTATGCTTTGATGTCTCTGTGACACAGCCTGAAGTAAAAGAGGGATAAGATTTGATGAGGAAATGAAGATGCTCAAATAACAGGTGGCTTTTGGGAACGATACAACAGAAAAAGAACAATTCATTATCTATGACTTCTATTTAATCCAGGATCGAACAAGTTGACAAAAATATTGAATGTTACTTGACAGGCTGAAACAAGTTTGTATTAGATGATGAAATACAGATTATTCACTATATATTCTTCAATATATTGTTAGGATCAACTATGATTTTGATTGCCAAACAATTAAATGTGCAAAACAAGGAAAAGAATCTGTTTTCACTCAAATGTGAAGAAGTAAAATCTACTCTAGGAAAGAACTATAACCTTGGACTCTGAAGAATTTTTACTGTTTCTCTCTATACTTTGGAGCATAAAATGAAAGCTCTTTGTATGTATACCATAAAAAAAGATTTCTAGCTACTTTTGCCATGACAACAGAAAAAAAGCAGAGACAATGAAAACTGCTTTGAGTACAGTAAAAACCAGTAAAAAGTCCACAGACACCACATTGCTGCGGGCTGAGAACACACTAGTGATTTCATGTTGTGGGGAATGACTGAAGTTACCTTCTGCTGTTGTTTCTCTGCTTTGCTGGTGTCTTGGGGAGCTGAATGGGCTCTTTCAGAGCTCCTTTCAGATGAATGATCCTTTCTTGAATAACTTCCCGGATATTTTTGATCCATTCTTGTTTCGTTTCAATACTGGATGCCTAAAGTTTCACAGGGCAGAAAGACAGAGACTTTATCATGTTCTCACCTCCTGTGTAGAGGAGACATGGCCAGCTGATGAATGTCATGATTAACTGTTCGTCCTCTCTGCTGCACTGCAGCAGCTGCTGGAGTCCCTGGTAACCCCAGGGAACTGAGAGCATTCTGACCAGACCTACTTGGCAAGCAACAGCAAAGCAGCTAAGCTCTGGATAAATACATTTAATGCTAGCAATACAGCATGCTCTGCAGAGGGGAAACAGGTTATCAGTGCACAGCTGGGAATTCCTTAGACAAAACAACTATAACATGGATTCTTCAGCAGAGACTCACTTGACAGAACAGGCTGTCAGCTCTGGAGGTCTGTGGAAAAGGTTGGTTGTTGATAAGCCCAGTGGCAAAGGACTACAGAATTTGGAGAATTACACCTCCCAGCCAAACACCCTGAGACCTGCCCTGTGTCCCTGAGCAGCTGCTCAACCCAGGCTGCAAGAGGAGATGCAATTCCAGGAAGGCTGCACAACTCTCCCAGGTGCTACTGAGGCCTTAGAGCTGCTCCTGATGCAGGCATGACCCCACAGGCAGATAGGGAAGCCACGTGAGTATGAGGAGGGAAGAAACTGACCTTTCATTCAGGGCTCCCAGGGCCTGAACTAGAAATGCTAAAGGCAAAGAAAACAAACAGAAAAGACTTACTTTCAGCACTGTTTTATTGTCTGAGGATGGTGTTCGTCCAGACCACAAAGCAAATTTGCAGGGATCTCCTTCAACGTGTTCAGTCACTCCTAGTTCTGAGGTCTAGTGTGGAGGAGAGATGATGAAAGGTTTCATGTATATGAAGCTTCATGAGTCCAGAAAACTTGGGACTTGTAGGAAGAAGTGAGGAGGCTGGGATGGGTAGGGGAATGGTATCTTATCTCAGTTTGCTACACACAGATGAAAGCAACAGAAAAGCTCTGGGGTGGCAGAGAAGTGAATGGCTGGAGCGATCCTGCTCACATTTCCCCCACCCTTCACATCTCACTACCTTAAACCTCTCCAGACTCACTGCAGACTGACTTCCAGGTGAGTCCTGCAGGACTCAGGGCCAGCCCTTCCAGGGGCAAAAGTATTCCCAACCCAGCAGGGGACATGTGAGCCTCCAAAACACCACTCCTACCTACAAAAAACACAACACCCAGAATATTTTCTTTGCAGCCACACCTACCAGTAACTTGTTCTTGTAAACATATTTTGTGTGTCCTGAAGAATCTTTGATCTCTTTGCTAAACACCAAAGAGATTTCAAAGAGAAACAAATGCCTCTCACGGCCTTTCCGAATGAGAGACTTGGGATCCCACACTTGGAAGGAATCCTGAAGAATCAGCTCTCCCTGGACATCAAGGTTCTCATCAAACCCTAAAACCACACAATACAATCACTTGTATTTATTATTGAGAAAAGCAATTCACAGAAACACCAAAGTCAAGACTTGAAATAAAAGGGTCTTTGCCCCAGTTATAATATTTTTCTTTTTTTTTTTTTTTTCTGCTGCAGCAATGCAATTACTGCATTGGAGGTCAAATACATCATATGTGCTAAACGAGGCTGCTGCTGAAATCTTGTAATAATTACTCAAAAATAATATTATGAAGGTTTCAGTGGTGGTTACTGTACACAGAACTGCATTGCATGAAATCCTATGCACTTCACTACAAATTCAGTTTGCCCTCCTGCAATTTTAATCACCTGAGCTTATTGTGCTGCCCAGCTACTGGTACTAGTTCCTTTTTTTCACTTGTTTTAGTATCCTGCTTGTTTTTGGTTTTCCTCAAGCCAAGCTGGAAATTATTTTCCCAGGCCAAGAAAATGTGTGAGACACAATAAAGCATCTCAGTCCAGAATAAAATTTTTACATTTCAGAAATACTCCGCACAATAATAAGCCAATAAAAGACTTTACTTTGTGCCAATCAAACTTTTTTTTTTCCTGTAGTTTTAAAATATTTTTTAGTGCTTTTTTAAAAAATCATTGGCATAACTATGCTAACATTTTGAAACACAAGCTGTTTTGCCTCAGAAAACCAGAACTTTTGAAATGTTGAAACAGTATTATGAAATGTTTTCATCCAATAATTTTTACAGCTGTCAGCAGCTAATCTGATACTGTTTCAGGAGGGGATTTTTTTTTTTTTTAATGGAGAAGGAATGTTTTAGCTAAATATATATATATATGTACACATACATTGCATATGAATATGCATACATACACATATGTACATATATATGTATATATATATATATACACACACACAAAAGATACAGATCAATACCTCCCCTCCCCCCCAGACTTCCTAGCCAGCTTTATTCTTTCAAGACTTTTGGAGAAATATCAGAAAGGAGCCAGGAGGTACCTAAAAATTATCATGAAAAACCAGTATTGCTACAGTCAACCTCTACTAACTTCCATCCCAAGTTACTAACAAACTTCATTTTCCAGCAGGTCCCTGCCCACCTTCCAGCATGCTGACGTGCATTGCATCGTTGGCCTTCTTTGGGACACTGAGCATCACTTCCAGACCATCCTTCAGCTCCCCTTTGCCCTCCTCACAGCAGGTCAACAGTTCCTAAGAAGCAATGCAGACACCATAAACAAACTCTGGTCCATGTGCTGCCTTCAAACCCAACTGTGCCCCTTGGTCCCTGCAAGCTGCTTCAGAGACAGGAGAAAGCTGAACTGCAGCAAACCCCACTGTGGATACTCACAAATACTGGGGGTCAAATAGGAACAGCTATAAAGATAAAACAAGGTGCTCTCAAGGGAGACTGTGCCCTTGGAAGATTTCTGAGGACTTCTGCTTCCAGGTCATGAAGCAGCTCCCTTAAGCAGAAGGTAACTCATGAACCTGTGAACTTGCTCTGTGTGAGCTGATCTGTGCAGCTCATTGAGGTACCTTCAGCAGGAGTTGGTATTTTGTGATCCTCTGGACAGGCTTGATCAAATAAGAAGAGATGGAGTTGGCCAGCCCATGTCTTTGCTGGATTTCCTAGAAGGGATAAAAACAGCAGTCAGCCATGGAAAACTGTTAACCCCCTGCCAGACAGAACCACCCATAACTAAATTTAGCGCTGCATCCCTGCATTCTATGTTTAGGCTTTTAACCCTCTTTAAGCTCGCATGCACATAAATGTGGTTTCAGTGAGGCTGGCAATAAACAGCAGAGTCCCCCTGAGGCCACTTAAACTGCAGGGTCCCTCTGCAAGTCACGCTCAAGCTCTGCTGAGTAAACAGGCCTCGACTTAAGTATGACTTACCTGTCATGGCATCTGGTTTCCCCTAGCTATAAAGGCTGAAAGCAGAGTCTTAACATTCAATTAAAATGAAGTGACATTAAATTAAATTGCATGAGTGGGGTGTAATTTAGCTGTCTAAACATAGGCATCGAGTCCCATTTGAGAGCCCTGGGGTAGCTGAAATATCCACATGGGAATAACAGGTCTGACACAGTGCTGACAGACCTGCTCCACTCCTGGCACCTGGGGGCCAGGAGAGATATCCCCTCATGATACCTCTTATAGCACTGTTTCATCACCTGAATCTCAGCCAAAATGTCATGGCTGATCACTGTGATGTGCTCACAAATTTCTGGAGACATCACAGAACAGCTGAGGGCTGCAAAGGGCCCAGCTGCCTCCCCCCAACTGTTCCAGGGGGAGTTAGCAGCTCCTGAAAATCATTTAGGACCCTAATGAACATATTTAGCCATCTAAAAGACTCCAAACTCATGCCCTACAGAGGAAGATTCTCTGCTGATGTAGAACAGATTGGAAACCCTTCTGTCTCTGCCAGGCCCTGGGCATGCCTTGCCTTGTTCCTGGCCACCAGGACATCCTTGATTCCTAAAGAAGCAAATGGAAAAGGGGAATGGGACTTTTCTCCAGCTACTGGAGTGTAAATTTGAGGCTGTAAAGTGAAGAAGTTATGGAAGCTGAAGGGAGAAGAGCTGCCAAGAACAGAGATTTTCCTTTTGTATACAATCTGATTTTCTGCTGAGTACTAGGGAGGTTACTGCTTCTTTTTAGCTCCAGTGTTTGTCTTAATGCTGGGATGCAAAAGCATCCGCTTTTCATGCAATGTGCCAACAGATTTTTGGTTTGTTGGTTTGGTTTATTTTACTAGAAAACTTTTTTTTTTTTTTAAATAGCCCTGGTGCCAAGAAGACCCAAAAGGGAAGGGGCGAAGGGGCTCTGTGTGGGGGTTAATGGAGTTTGCATGAAGCTGAGTCATAGCTGACTTCACAGAGGAACTGTGCCTGCAGAGCACATGGCTGAGACTCAAGTCACAACTGCAGGAGCCAGCAAGACCTCGGCCATGTCTGTGAACTTCCTGGAGCTGGCGAAGCACACTTGTTTTTGTAGGATCCAAGTAACAAAATTAGCCCTGCTCCTTCCCCCGGCTCTCTGAACAGCAGGGCATGCTCTCAGCACGATGCCTCCCCTCTGGGCACTCTGTGCTCTGCCAGGATGCTCCCTGGTCAGACTGTGCAGAGACACAGCTGCTTTGGGGAGTGACATTTGCCAAGTGCTGGGAAGGGACATTCTCCCTGCAGCTCCTCCCTCTGGTCCCTGAAGTGTCGGAGTAAGATCCTGTTTGTGCCTCTGCTCCTTTCCTAAGGGACATTCTGGCTCAGCAGAGAAACTATCCAAGAACCCTCATCCATGCAGGAACACCATGCTCTGCAATGCTCCCAAAGTCACTGAGCTTTACCTTGTTCCATGCTGGTCATGCAAGCCAAAAGTGCCCTGTGGCTTCTTGAATATAAAACCATATCTTTTCCAAGATTCAAAGCAAAAAAAAAAGTATTCCAAACAGCAGAAGCATGTATATGTCTCAACCAAACTCTATCCCAAAGATCAAAACTTGCTTAACTAAACACACTAAAATCAACTTGATTACTTCAATAACATGCTGATTCTATCAATTCAAGTTGACAGCTAACATATGTTGGTAATCAAAAATATACCTTGCTAGCCTGAAGTATATGGTATTACAAATATTAAAATTTGCTAAACGTGGCAAGCATAATTTATCTTTCAAACTACTGAATAAAGAACACAGTTTTAAATAATGATGAACAAGACAGACACAAAAACTGAAATAGTGAAATAAATATGTCTACTGCAGTTAAGTCAGAATAAACACACTATTTTCATTATTCCCTGTGCAATTTCCAGCTAATATAACCATACCAACAACTTCTGAATTTTACAGACAAAGCACCATCTGTAGGGAGGGAAGATGGTAATCTTTATGCTTTATTAGACCAGCGCTGTAGGATAAACTAGGCACGTTTCACAGTTGAGAGTTTTTGCATTGTCTTCCACCTGTCTCAACTGGTTCAACAAAATACATTGCTTTTCTCTACATACATGGCTTCACTCACATCCTGAGAACAGCCCAGCTCTCAGCATTGCTCGGAATTCTCTTCATGGTCTCAAATGAGATATGTCACCTGTCTTTGCTCCTTCTCCTAATCAGTTAATCCTTACAGTGAGCCCTGTAGCTGCCAGTTTTCCATGAGCTTGAAGGGTTCAAACAAATTACTGGGACTGCGTGTTTTCATCTCAAAGGTGGCTTTCTATGAGAGCTTATGAAATTTGAGGAACACTTGTGATTTTCAAGCAGGCTTCTTACTAAGGGGTGTTATTCTAGATAATTTACTCTCATCATCAGGGTTTCGGGAAATTCCAGGTTCTGCCTGGAAAAAAAGAACCAACTATTTTCTCTGTATTCCTTGGGCCAGGCTGTCCTGCCCCTGTACTACTGCCACTCCAAGATCAAGGTAAGAAGGTTCTACAGGCACTTTACCTTAGTCACTCACATTGAGTGCCTCCTTGAAGATTTTTTGGGGGGAGAGTCAGCTTTCTCTTTTTGCACAGGTATCACTGGGTGATGGCCCAGCACCCAGGGAAGGCAAACACCTCCCTCTGGCAAAACAGCAGCTGCTGACACACGAATATCGACAACTGAGCAATGTCAGGCAGCTTTCCAGCCCATGCAGAGAGCTGCAGTGGAAAAGCTTTCAACCTGTGCTAACAGCCGACCAGTATAAACCATTGCCATAAACCATTCCACAGGCTCAAGCGCCACCTCCTGGAAAACCCGTCCAGTTCCACTCGACTTTTAGATCATTTGGTAACAAGGCAAAAGAAAAAGGGTTCATCACTTCTCCTGAGGCTCATGTGAGACCTTTCATTGTCGAGTGAAACTGAAATGCTGTAACCACTGGCACATACAAACTCCAGAGGAGCTGATTTCTGTCAGCTGCCAACTCCAGCACAGCTTGGATCCTGCTGATCTGTTACATTTGCAAACTTTCAATGCTTTGGAAGAGAGGTCTTAGCACTTCTTTATTTTTTTTTCTAAAGAAAGATGACTAATTAAAGCGATAAGGTAGCAGATAAGCATGGCAAAATGGATGAGGTTAAATAAGAGGAAGAGCTTGGTTTAAAGGTACTGAAAAACTTGATTATTTCTCAGCCTACAAAAGTGGAATTGGCACCTAAAAACATTTATCACTGGCTGTAGCACTTGTATGGGAAATAGTCTAATTGGAGTTAATGGAGTTCCTTACTAGCACAATGAAGTAAATGTGGAATAAGCTGGGTAGAATTTGCAGAACAGGAGGCTAGGACCTCCTTTTAGATTTAGGGATTTCAGGTCATAATCTATAATGAAAAATGAGATTTTCATTTTATCACTAACCCCGAAACAGAGATTACATCTAAACCAGATCTTTAGAAAGGATTAGGTCTGAAAAAAGCCCAAAGGCTCCCAGAAGAATGTGTCTCCACACCTCACCACACACCACACCACAGCCCATCAGTTCTCACACCGTGTGATATTTGCAGTGGAATGAAAACCCAAATGCCAAGGCACAGAAAGGAACCTGTAGCTCCAGTGTAAAAAAGCACAGAGCTGCACCAAGTGTGTGGAAGGAAAACAGCAATGCTGCTTACATCAAAGAAAGTCCCTGCATGTTCCAGGATGAGCTGGCTGGAGTCAGGCTTGTTTTTGCAGTAGGTGACATACATCTGAAATTTATCTGCCTGTGGAAACAAACACAAGGGGAAAGCAAGATAAGCTATTTCTCTGCTCCCACAGGTTTTTATTAAGGCACACCAGGATAAATACAGGTGACAACTCTCTCTTACACACCCACCACCAGCACCCCCACCCTGCCACCAAGCAGCTCAAGAACTGCAAATTAAGAGCAGAAGACTTTAAGGTTCATACCTTACTTGAGCAGTTCTGAGGGCTGTGGGAGACTTTCTTTAACAAATATCACAGAGGGAAGGCCTAAAATTTCAATCCAGCTGTAAAATAATTTCTAACAGCTCTATGAATGTTACA
The DNA here is from genome assembly GCF_015832195.1 of Motacilla alba alba. Classification (NCBI taxonomy): domain Eukaryota; kingdom Metazoa; phylum Chordata; class Aves; order Passeriformes; family Motacillidae; genus Motacilla; species Motacilla alba. Next base: position 9,870,902 of record NC_052022.1, read on the forward strand.
CAAGAGTTTGAGGGTCTCAAAACTCAGTCATGAAGTGTTGACTCTATCACCTACTAGAAGATAAAGCCAGTCTAGAAACTGGGCAAGTGACTCACCTAGTCTAAACTGGCACAAGCCAACATTTTGTACTTGAAATTTGTGACACTTGGCCCAGACTTGCCTTTCCTACTTTGGTTCAAACTTTAATGGCTCGAATTTTATGTTGTTTTACATTTTGTTTTCTAATTTGTTTACTTTGAAGCAGAAATTAAAAGCATCTGTGCACTCCCACCTCTTATTAATGTTCTCTGGTCTCAAGAGAAGGGAGGCAAATAAAAGAGGAGGATGTTTTCCTTTTATTGCTATTGCATTTTTTTTTATTCCAGGTATCTAAACAACAGGGTCTTGCAATTGTGCAGGCAGTTTTGTATGTACATCTGTAACCACACACAGAGCTCTGGACATGTACCTTTGTTGAGATGATGCAGTAGTACCTTAAAGTACCATGAAGATTTTGCAGAGAATGATACATAAATGCATTCATCTTTCCTAAACAGGTAACCTGTTCTTTGTAAACAGTATTTCTGAGTCCACTTCATCAAGACTTGTGACATGTTTTTAAATTAAAAACCCATCTGAAATCATCTAAATATGCTCATTTTTTGGATAAGTGAAAATATTAAATCTTTACTCTTAAAATACTAACTCCTAGCTTTGATATATGAATAAAACAATCAGAAAAAAACACAAAGATGGCTGACTTGACTGGTAAATATTTTGAAAAGACAACATATTTCATACAGATAAATTACTGTAGCCAATTCCCAGAGCCTCCTACACTCACAAAAACTCTGCACCAAGATTTCAAAGTCCTGTTGGAAATTATCCTGGCATTGCATAATGGAATGACTGAGCACAGTGGCTCAGAAATTTGACACTAATTTTTGGAGGAAAAAAGTCGATGAAATACATTCTTCATGCCTTTGTGGAGTTCTCATGGCATGAATAAAATTCTTTAAGGAAGGTATATTAAGATTTTATATAATCTTAATATATTAAGATTATAATATCCAGGGGCCTTTCACAGGGAAATGAATGTAACCCATAAAAACAGATTTGGTTTGATGAAGTTCTGCTAAAAAGAAACCAGCAGAGGTAAATAAAAGCTGTGTGGTAGGACAGTACAGGACAAGGACAAGGAGAGAGGCTGTGGAACTATTGCTGAGGAGAAGGGTGGAAACTTTCACCCTGGGCAGGTGAAGGATGAAGCAGTTACAGTTCCAGACTAGCTCCTAATCTCATTTATCACTGGGGACATAATCCTTGCACCTATTCCCAGCTTGTTCCCATCTGTGCTGGAGGAATTAATTTGAATAAATAATGAGAAGCAGCAGCCTCATTACCCAGGTGACAAAGCAGTGGCCCACATCCTCAGGCAGTTGTTCATATTTCTCCAGCTCCTTTAGAAAAATGCTGAAAAAAGAAGACACCAATGTCATTAGTTCCAGTCAAATACCCAGGAGATGCAGGATAACCAATGAGGCAATGAGAGCTAAGGATCAATACTTATATCTTGATTATGAGATTACCCAAGTGTCCAGCCAGCAGGAAGAGTGTCACTTGGCAAGATGTGCTTTGTTTTCTGAGTTCAGTCATGTCTAACTCCACCAGAAAGGAAAAAGAAGCAATCCCTAGCAGGGAGTCAGTGTGCTCAGGACTGTTTTATCTGAACACAGATCTTCAAAGAGTTCTTGTGTAGTGGTTCAGACAGAGAGCAACAAGGGGAGCCCAAAGCTGCCAGGTTCCCAACACCCAGCTCAGCACACTGGACAAAGGACAACAACTTAAACAAGCTCAGCATTTCATAGGTAAGTAGTAAACTTTCAAAATACGGATTTTTAAAATCATCTCTCCCTGAACAGCTTATGCCACAAGTGACACTTGTTTGCAGAGAGAGCCCTGTACAATGCCTGGGTGGAAAGAAGAATATGAAACAGTTTCTTCAGCTGCTCCTCCTAGAACATGTTTTCTGGACCACTCACCTATTGACCAGCTTTGCTGCCCTTCCTTGGACATGGATTCTGAATCAGGCTGGGGGATGCTTTAACATCACCAGCCAAAGGAGGGGACTGTGGAGGATACTGGTGGAGGGGACAAGGGAAATTTATTTTAGCATTGCTAGGAAGAAGTTTTATAGCAAAAAAGATGACATAGAAACAGCAGGCTGCAGCAGGAGGGGTCAGAGAAAAGAGAAACAGCAGTGAGAAGCTGTGGGACATGACTGAGGCCTGGAGGAATGGGAGCTGGGAACAGTGGAAACTGAAAGAGAAGGGTAATCAGATGGCATCAGTCAGGGTCACCAAAACAAAAATATGATATGATAAAATATGATATGATATAAAAATATCCTGATATGCGTTGAAGCTGCTTGCAAAAAAGCATGGTCTGCTGGGCTGTATTTATGTGATGGCACATTTATCTGACTGAAGCACTTGAAATGTCCCAGCACTCAAACAAGGAAGGATTCTCTGATTTGTTTTGAAGTGTAACCTGAAGACAGATTTGAAATTCAGATTGAACTTGTTGGAGCCAGTACCCCTAAATGTTAAGTTTATAACTGCTGTTCATTCACATTATACCATGGAAACAATGCCCTCCAAGCTGATCTGGTACACAGTCTTATCATGGAGTACTGTTAGTTACAGATTAAATACAAAAAGTCTCCAAGAAGTGGCAGAAAGCTACTTATTAACGCAGCTCATACCAACAATTCCACTTTCTCCCCTTTGTGTTTTCCAAGATCATATTTTTGACAGGCAAGTGTTCAGACTAGATCTTGTGCTATGAGATGGAAAGAATGTATCAGACATTCTTAATATGGTATAATTGACACTGGTATAATATGACTTTGACATTGTTACTCAGCTGAAGGGGAAGTTTTGAACTAAGTTACAATTCATTTTTGGAAAAGAAACAAAACAGAAATCAAAAACTATTTTGCAAAATCAATTATGTTACACTCAGGTGTGCACTGTACTGTAGGGGCTCTCTGCAGACACCACAGAGATGCACAAGTGCCTAAACATTAACAGAACTGGTAAGAAAACCTACTTGTTATGGAAGTCATATATCTCCTGAATATTGCCAAAGATGATGTGTTCTTTATTAAGGATCCCAGCTGGTATTTCTTCCACTCCACTTGTCATTTCCCAAAGGTAAGTCTGGAAGATACAAGAAACTCCTTATTTTGTGGATAAATGCAGTGGAAAAGAATAGATCTCCCTGTTTTATTGCCAAAGGCACAGGCTGAACAGGAACTATGTACTTTGAGATTAAATAAACAAGCTAAAGAAAAGGTCCAATGTTACAGAAAGCTCTCCAGAGAAATTCAAAATGCTGATGCTTGGAAGTTGTCTGAGGAAAAAGAAGAAGCATGCCAACAACACCTGTCTTTGCTGTCCACCTGATGTTGTCCAAAAAACTGCAGGCAGAAACAGCTGAAAGATAGCCAGATTTGCCACTTCAGTAGCATTAGATACATAAAAATCTCGGTCAGACTGCAGGAATGAGAAAGCTGACAGATTTCACTGAATTACACTGGTTTTTGCCCTGAGTATCACCATCCACTTTAGGAACACCCTGCTGTACAGCAAGGCAAGTTATTTGACTGTGCAAATCCAGAAGTTTCTCTAGCATGAGATGATTCAAAGGAACAGATTTGAATCTTTAAGGAAAGGCTCCATGAATCAACGTGCACAGCTTGTGCATTAAAGAGAACATCCCCAATGCAGAGGACAACATGTGCTTCCAGGAAATACTGGAGAGCTCCTGGGTCATAACTTACCTCTAAACATTCATGTAAATCCCTGACGTAAGCTTTTTCTGTCTGCAGAAGCTCAGCCATAATGAATCTGGAATAAAAGGAGTATTTTAGGTGGTTTGGACATTGTAAGCATTTCTACAATGAACAGAAAACAAAACATCCCCCTGTTGTCTTAAAGAATAAGGGTATTTTCACCCTAGATATTCAGCTGCCTTACTTTGCACCTTTCAGGTCCACGATCAAAATAGCACTTCATGCTGCAGTCTCTTGTAGAGTTATTTTCTAAATATCTTTTCTGCACAAAACCCTATTAAGTTGTATTCCTGAGTCCATGGGATTTACCATATACATGCCCATCCTTAACTATCAGCTGGTTCTCAGAATTTTTTCCCCCCAGGATTAAGGAATTGTGATTCATGAACATTTGCACCTTTGCTGACAGTCAGTGAGAAGTCACCCTCAAACTTTCCCTTCAGAGGCAACACAGGTGGATTTGGGAAACACCACTACTTTGAAGAGACTTCAACAGCTTGGTATCTGACCAGAGAAAAATCCAGATGCTGTGAAATGCAATAATGGCATCTCTAGAGCCTGAGGCTGGGCCCCTCAAAATTGAAATTCCTGAAATTTGCCACAGGCACACCGAGTGTAATATTTTTTAAAGTGTAAGTGGTTTCTTACCAATCATCACCTGTGACAATTTCAGAGGGCTGGGAAATACTTTCCCAATATTCTTACACAAAAAATAAGACAGAATATTGTGAAAACAGACTGTTCATGGATTTAAGGGCAAGAAGCACTTCTCAACCATTTCCTCTAGTATGAACTATTTCCACTTCTCTCAGTCCTGCACTTGCTGAAATTTGAACCTAAACTTCAAGTGAACTCTTGGGTCACTGATGTGTAGATAATATTTAGACACCTACAGATGCTCTTTATTTTTTTGCCGCTCATGTTACTTTTTACATACAACCAGAAAGAAATTAGCAACTCCACAACATCAGGGTTAATCCAAGTGCTTGTCTCACTACTTTTCCTTTCTAACTTCTGATAAAAATCAAAAGAAATTCAACCTTTATGTTCTGAAATTCTCTAACCTACAAGTAACAACTTCTGCCCTACACCTGCAGACTTATCTCAATAGTTCTGCAGCTGGAATGAGTTACAGAACTGTCAGTCAGTTCTGGTCATGCAAATATCACAGAATTCTTCTTTGGCAGATAATGTGCTGTGCAGACAGAGTGTTTGGGAACATACTCTTTCTTTCTGGCTGACTTCCTTTTTTCTTCATTGACTTCGTGATTTGCATCTCGCAGCTTTACCTCCCGGTCTGAAAGACTCGCTGGAATGATATCTAGTTCTAGGTCTTTGTTATCCTAGGGGGAAAAAAAAAAAGTACAGAGTTTAACTTCATTGTAATCCTACTGTTGTGCAAAGTGCAGCATGTTCATGAGATCAAAGAGGTAAGAAGGGAGAAAATAAGATAATATCAAAAAGGAGGAAATTTAGAGAGAAGTAGAAGTACTGTGAGAAGAGATAAAAACCTGAGAGAGAAACCTTAAAAAAACCCAGAAATTAGATTCATTGTAATTGTCACTGTTTTTCCTAACTAGGAACCAATACTGATATCTAAATTACCTTACACTTTCATATCTAAATTAGTTGTCTAGTATAGGACTTCATAAAAACCAGTCTGATGAAGTAGAGCACCATGCAGAGCCAACTTTCAGTGGCCGTTTACCACGGGATACCTTTCCAGCCTGTGGTTAGAACTCTGTGTAAACCAGAGGCCCTACAAGGAAAAATGCACTTAAAGTATCATGAGGGTGTGAAGGAATTTATTCCTTATTCTTGATACTTCATTACAAGGAGTCATTGACTGAAAGTTTTTTAAATGTTTCTGCTTCTGGCACTCTCCCCTTAATATTATGGCCAGGGAAGAGCAGGAAATCCTAATTTTTGCTTCTTATGATGCTTTACTTCACCTAAAAGAATTCAGAGATGAGCTTGGGGGTCATAACATTGTTTATGTTATTTAAAGGATGAGAGAATAAAAACTTTGAGTCAAAGTTTGAATTGGATGCAAAATAGTGATGCGGGAGCAGGATTTACGGTTTATACCAAAATTAACACAGACTCAATTCAATTAACAGTGTTTTCCCCCCTTTCCTCCTGAAAGCTGTATGGTCTCCTGAAAAATGGTGCAAACACTTGTTTAGAAAATCTTTCTGACCCTTATCTGCCTCTCCTCACATCACTGACCAACCACAGCAAAACCCTTTAACCCTTTTTCTCCAGAAGTAGTTCTGAGCATGGCCAGGTGGGCTGGCTGAGCTTTCAGCGTTTCTAATGGGCACACAAAAACCAACAGCATTCATTCCACAGGCTTCACCTTCCTCTGTGACTCTGGTATAAACCCCCAACACGACTGGGTCTTACAGTACCTCTGGGTTGATTCCAAGGGCTTTTTCCAGGGAGTAACGGTATTTCCCCATCCTGAGAGAGAAGTCCCGGTAGCGCTTGTCTACGGTGGTGACCCACTTCCTAATTTCAGTGGCGTGTATGTGTCCTTTTTCTACAAAGCTGTCAGCCAGCTGGATGAGGAGCTTCACTTTCTCCTTTGTTTGCTGCCCAAAATATGGTCCTTGGTTATGTTTTATTATTATTGCCTTTGCTTTTAACTCACACAGCAGTCAAAAGAAGTTCACAATTTTTACACATCTAAAAAGAGTGTCTGTATTTCATCTTATACAGAATCAGACACCTCAAACTTTTTCAGTAAAACATGAAAGGAATAACATTTTTATAAGGACACTTATGAAGCTGAAGAAGACAGAAAGTCAAGTTTTTGAAACCCTGCAGACACAAACACATAAAACATGCTGGAAGTTATACATGTCTCCTTCCCATAAGCAAGAGCTTATTTTTGATGAGCCCTGGAGTAGAAGACAAGACTATAAAATCACACCTCATAAAGTACATCAAGTTACTCTGACTCTGTATCTGGTGGATCTGCAGACCTGTGTAGGAAGGTCATTAATACACCACATATCAGCCTAGGAAGTGATTTTGACTCCTTACTAGTCTGTTTGAAAACAAACAGAATTTAAATCCAAATTCATGGCCCAGTATAAAATCCTCCATCGGTATTTTAGGTCCAGTTAGAACATTACCAGCTGAAAGATGCCTGAACTCCAAAGCACACACTGAGCCCCCAAAACCTTCCAGAGGTCTTTTCTATTCCACTTAGTCTTTACCTGCCCCTTAGTCAAAACTGGCACAAAGGACCTAGTTATAAACTCTAGCTCTGATTCCAAATCTATCCCAGGAAATGAGGCACTGGCAAGCCTGTGGTCCAAGACAGAGAGGATGTTCTCCCATGCCAGAAGCAAGACACACTGTCAGGCACTTGGCATTATCAGTGATCTCACCACAAATGGACAAACGCAGGCCAGACTGGAAAACATCCAGCAGATTTCAAACACAGCACTAAATTCAAGAAATCCCACCACTATAACAGATTAACAGCTGAATTAAATATCATTCTAACAAATTAAATGAGTACCTAAGCAAGGCCAGGTATGAAGATGTAAAAATCTAACTTCCTGTCATATTTAAAGGGTGATTCATTTGCAAAAGCTACTGGTGATTTTGCATTTCAAACAATTTGGCTTGCCCAGAAAGTTACTGGGATCAGGAAGGCTTTCAGCTACAGCCTCATTTGAGAATAACATCAGTCTGGGAATGACATGCATCTACCAGATTGCACATGGCAGTGAAAATATTCTACATCAGCAGCAGGAGCAGTAGGACAGCCCGAGGGAGCAAGACTTAGATGTGTCAGTGTAAGAAACAGCCAGTAATGGTTGATAATGAACAAGGTTTAAAATTCAATCCTAGGCTAAGTCAAGAGTCAAAATGGTTTGGAAACTTTGTTATGAATTTGGATTATTCTGATAAAAATTAAATTATGAACAAGAATGTAATTTCAGGTGGACTAATTATGGGTGATTAGAATTCAGAAGTAGTTAAAAGAATTTCATATGTGTCCTGCCTGAAGAAATTACCTTCCATCCACTGCTAGCTATCTCACATTTTCAGAAACATGCAAGTTAAGCTAAAAGAAGGGGACAAGAACACCACAAAGCCTGTGAATCAAACCCATACAAGCATGGACAGCCTAAGGAGGAATTTAAGGATTACAGAAGATCAATTTCAGGACACAGTGAAATGCAGCTACATAATACCAAAGCCATGGTCTTCCTGCAGTCCAACTCTGCAATTTACATCCTTATCAGAGACTATTAATACCCCTGTGGATTCACTGTCTATGAATTACCTATGGTTTGAATTAATTTGTCTGAAGCAGATCCAATCACCACTCCTGTGTAAACCCCACCAGATTTCCCAGAACTGCTCTGTATAAATTAATATATTCTTGGTAATGCAGTTTTGTATTCAAAAACGTTCACCCCAGAGTTTAAAGACTCATCTATTTAAAATACTTTGTTGGGATCAGCAGATTGTTTCTAACGAGATCAATGGTCATCTGTAATCAACCCAGCTGGAATTAGTGAGACAAACTGTGGTTTTAAAGACAGAAGAAAGAGACCAGGAGTCCATGGTGACCTTGGATGTGTTCAGATCAATTAGTCACTCTGTGCCATTCTGGAATGATTGCTTGAGGATGGAATGTCTTATTAGATTGCTGAGAACTCTGTATGCAAATGGACTTTCTCTTCCTTCTGATCAGAACAGAAATTTTCTATGACCAGTACTAACCAAGGTGGAGAAAACCTCCTTTTTGTGCCTATGTCTTGCTAGAAGTTCTCAAAAATCATTTATCTTTAGGGCTAGGATTTTTAGAAGTCAACTATAAAATCAAGGGAATATTATTACAGAGATTTGAGGCACTGAAACAAGACAATAAATACAGACTAAAGCAGATGGCATAATTAGATTAAAGTCACTATTTACTTTGGCAGGTACTCTGAATTCCCCATATTCCTTCAGGAGTTCCTGAGTTTCTTCTGCTGATTCTCCTGTGGAGTTGTGAGTAGAGAGGTAATATTCGCCTGTTTCTTGGATCCAGTCTAAGGCCTGTGGATGACAAAAATACCAAAGGGAAAACAAAACAAACAGCTTTTGTATTTCAAGAATTAATCCTGTGACAAACAAACAAACAAAAAACAACCCTGCCAAACAAAGAATGTCAAATACATTGCGATTAATACTCTGTATACTAAAACACTTTCTAGGAACACATAAAAAGAATAAAAGAATGAAAGCAGGTGGGAAAGGATACAAAATGGTACTCTTTATTTCCTAGAGCAAAAAGGAATGTAGGGAATTCCACCTATATGCAGATAAATTGGCAGGGATTGGCAGTTTTCTCATTCAGAAACAGCTCAATAAAACAAGTTTGCTCTTATATTTATTTTCAAACAAATGAAGAAATACAGAAATTATTCTGAGGTGACAAAAATAGTGAATCTTGTTGTTGGGTTTTGGAATTGCCTTAAGTTGTTTTAAAATCTGTATTTGCCATGTTTTCAGAAGTTACAGTGTTTAAACACAGCTTGAGATGGCAACAGGAGCCCCACACAGAGGCACTACATGGATACAGGAGATTTTACACACTGCCAGGACAGAGGGACAAGGTGGGGTTTCCACACTACCTGCTTGGCACTGCGCTCAAAGACAACATATTGCTGGCACTGATCTAATCTCCTCTTCTTCAGGGTCCAGAAGTGAAGGACTCGATTCTCCCTCTGCAACAGCTCGCTCAGAATGGCTGCAGGGCAAGGGAAAACATCTGCATGACTAGGGATTCCTTGAGTGCATACAGAAATAAGCTATGAAATGATGGATTTAATCACTTTGCTTGGACCTTGTTCCCAAAATCAGAGAGCCTAAAATCACACTTTCTAAAAACAGGCATTGATTCAAAGTGGCTGCTAAAAAAACCCCCAAAACCAAACCCCCAAACCTCATACACAAGAAACCATCACAAAGCGAGCGTAGCTGCAGAGTGAGCTGGTGAAGGAAATGACACTAGAACAGAGTTTGCCTTCTGAGCAGATTCACAGACTTTAGAAGAACCCCCCTGCAGAGGGGGAGGCAAACCAGACCTTCAGTGCTGTCACTGCACCAACCTTTGACCTGCTGCTCGGGCCCTCTGGTGTGGCTGGCCACCCCGGGCATGCTGACGTTGTTCCTGTGGATGTACTTGAGGAACACCTCGGCGTTCCTCCGCGCCAGGGTACAGGCCTAGGAAGAACAGCCCCCACCAAAAAGAATCAGTAAGGATGAGCAAAGGAAGCAAAGGGGACCAAGAGAGCTCTTGCTTATATTGCAAGCAGTTCTCTTTCTGGGAAGATGAGAACTTCAGCTAAGAGTCAATAAACTCAGCTAATAAACTGACAGTCTCACAGACCTATTAGAACATGAGTAATATTTAATACAGTGGCTCATTTTATACATGAAGGCAAATTAATGACAGTAATTAAACAACTGCTTGTTAAGAACTGGTACCTCACACTGGTTCTGTCGAACCAAATCTAAGCCATCTCTCAAGAAAATATTCATTGTTTCAAAAAACGTACAAATCTAGAGGCGTAATTTCTTAAGCCTTGACTGCAAGTGTAGTTGTGTATCAGTTTTAGTGCCAGGTGGGAGGCTGGCTGAGAGTTCACTTGTCAGCCTGGGAGATCCCTGTTTCTCCCAAAGCAGCATCTGGAAGACAGGAAGAAATTTCTGTCTCTATCTTGGTGCTGCCTTGCAGAGAAAAAATTGCTTCAGTTATTATTAGCTCTTCAGTTATCGGCTTGGAGGACAAAATCTGAAATGCTGGATGGTTTGTACAAGCCAACACCAAAATGATGTGAAACACCTGTCATTTATAGTGCAATTTTAAGAACTGAACTTTGAACCAGCACAACAACCAACATCCTCCAAGTGCAAACATCACCTAATTGGTCTTGATGACATCTCCCTGAGATATGTATTGATAATAATGCTCATTACCCCTGCTACAACAAAGTTAAACTGGCCTAGGGTTTATACAGCCTGCCAGCAGCTGAACTGGAATTACACATCAGAGCATCTTCTCAAACTTACCAACTACTCTAAATTGTCTACTTAGTGGAAAGTTTTGCTAATTTATTAGAGAACAAAAATTAGACCTTGAGGAAAGCCTCCTTCTGTTCCAGATGTTTGCTGATCAGAGGGATGACATGGTCTATCTCAGCTGCTGGCCCAAGTTTATCTCGGCCTCCACACCAGTCTTCATCCCGTCTGTATTCCTGCTCCAGACTCTCTAACACGCTGCACACCTGGAACATGCCCACAGCACAGCTCAGTTAGCCACAATCATAACCACGAGAACATTCAGTAAAAGCCTGTGACCAATGACATTTCTTTTTTGTACTGTGGGCCACAGCATGGGGGTAACTGGGTATAAAACAGGCCCTGGACAGAATGATCAAGGTGGTTTTCTTACCCCTAGGGATCTTTACTGTTTGGGATACAATTTATCTGGTTTAAGGCTGATAAATCATTCTTCTCTTCTAATAGATAATGGGAGGAAGCACAAAAGGTGAATCAAGGCAGGAGTGAGTCCAGCCCCAGTTGATCATTCAGGAAACAATTCCTATTCCAGAACGTGTTTAAATCCTGCTGAAGTCAAGGGACTTAACACATACTTAAAGAAAATCACATGCTTAAATACTTTCCTGAAACAAAGTCTGAAGCTGGAATTAATTCTCTTCAGCTGTATTTTAGTTGCTCCCTATACAGCTTTTTTAAAGGCTGATGGAAACCAATAGACTTTAAATCAGGGTCGCAATCCTGGTGGATGCAGATGCTCCACTGCACAGGACTCACACACATATGTTCTATCTTGGTAGACTAGTGGAAAAGTGGAAATTAGGTAAATAAACGAACACAGCCTTGAAATTAGGCAGTTGCCTCAGACAAGGCTGAGTCTTTTATGCTGCATAAATATCCTGAGAATATTCTCAATGGCCTGTACAGACACAGCAAAAGTTTTCCAGGACATCTGGAACTTTCTTCTTCTTTCCCAAAGGACTCTTCCTACAGACTCCACTGCTGAGATGACCCAGTCAGGTACTCCTGGGATCCAGGCAGCAATGTCCATCCTTTTCTTGCTCACTCTTGCAGCTTTAATATGAACACAGTTATAATTCGGAGAACCCACATTATTGAGAGCAGAGTCTGGAGGAGTCTCCAGAATTACCCCACTATCACAGGCCATTTTCCTTTAAATCTGATCAAGAGCACATTGAAGTCCCCTTTAAAACTGGTGAGTTAAGGTGAGCTGATAACTGATCCTGCTGCCAGGCTTGTGCACTGTGCATTATGCAAGGACCTTATGCACTTGGCAATCTAAAATCATCTTCTTGCTTGGATGCAAACCAGCATTCACCCTCAAACATTTAGTGGAGAGCAAGTGCTTCACATGGCATGTAGGCACAGAAAAGCATTTCCATTTCACCTCTGGAAAGCTTTGACATTCTGTTGGACTTTGGTGATTTAAAGAATGAAAATAAATGGACTGCCTGGGATTCGCATATTTCCAGCAAAAATTGTCCCTGCACATGCAAAGATCATCTTTCTGTTAAGGTGATGAGAGAAGTGAGTATAAAATGGGCTGTCAATGAAGTCAGAGAAAAACTGGGCTATTTGAAATCCAGGGCTTCACCACTAATATCAAGAACATAATATACTTGGGGAAGACAGGCATGAAGAAGTTTGGCTGCATGTGACACTCTCTCTGTTCTTTTAGCTCCTTTTTCTGAATACTCAGAGAATTCAGGATCCAGTAAATGATTCACTCCACTGTCAGGCAGTCATGGAGCAGACCCTTAAGGACTGTAGATCAGCTGTGCAGCCCAAGAGAAGATGACAGGCTTACAGCATGAGTTCATGAGCATTCAAAGACTGAACGATCTTTGCCCTGCACATTTGCTGAATAGACACACCAATGAACGAATTGGTGGGCACTGCAGTGTGCTTGTCTGAGACTTGGAAAGAGGAAGAGAGACTGAACTGATAAATTACTGCCAATGCATATTTTGGCCAGTACATTTAACTGCCTAAAGCTCTAATGAATCCCCTAACAGATTTCATTTCTCACACTCCTCCATCAGCACTAATTCATTTTGATCTTGAATGCATCAGGGACTGTAAATCTGTTTGAAACTTTTCACAGTGAAATACATTAATTATAAGGAAAGCATTCCTCTTAAATAGTCTTAAAAATACATTAAACAAATGACACCAAAAAGTGGCCCAAGGATCATCTCCAGCCTCCAAGTTAAGGAAAAGTACACTCTTTCCCTACTGACATATCTAGTTGTGTTAAAAATCTTCCCATGTCTGGTTCTCTAATTGAGGACCTAACTTTGTGGCAATAACAATAGAAAATGTCCTGGCAATCACTGCTGTCTTTTGTGTAAAACCACAGGTTCCTGCAGTGTCCCTGCAGTGTCACCAACTGCCTGGTTGCAGTAAATGACATCAGGCAAGGCTGCTCGAGTAGCCACACTGTGACACTAATTCCCACTGACTACAGTATAAAGGGCACCTGCTTGTGCAAGGGATGAATAATCCCACCATGCCAGCAGCCAACTGGAATGTGTTTTGCAATTCATGAACACCTAGAATGAAGTAGAGTTGGGATAGCATATAGTGGGTTCCTGCTGTAATTATGTGTGTTGCAGGTGGATTTAAGAGAAATCCCTTCAAATCTTGGCATCTTTTTTGGCATGGTGGTATTTGAGTACTAGTGAAAACATTGGCTCACAAAGTAACAATTAATTAATTGCAAGCAGTTCTCAAGGAAAAGCGGATTTATATTCCTCAAAACTAAGTATCACGAGTACTTGAAACAAAATTGGTGGGATTTCAAAAATTATTCCTTTTTGAAAGGGGAAAATTGAAAAAACCCAACAAAATTGCTTCTTCAAGAATTACATTGCTACACTGAAAACTTTATTCTCAAAGTTTTTGCAAACTGCTGGCTGCTCTTTTTTGTCTTTTTTGAGGGGTAAGTGGGTTATGTTTGTGTTTGTTTTTTTGTTTTTTTTTTTTGTGTTGCACTACTTTTCAAAGAAAGAATTTTTACTGTTTCAGACTTGGTTTACTATGGCCCAGAAATGGCCCTGGCCAGCTCACCTGCTCAGAGGTCTTATAAAAGGCCACAGAGGCATTGACGAGTTTGAGCCTGTCCTCCATCTTCAGCATCAGCTGCTGCCAGTGCAGGGCCACCTTCTCAGCACACTCTCTGATGGCATCAGCATCATAATGTCCAGCCTGCAGCAACACTTCGGCCTTCTGCTGGACCTGCAGGGCACTCTGGTGTGTCTTCTGTAAGGAAGTGGCATGAAAGAGGGACTGTGTATGAGGGGAGGAAAGAGAGGTTGTACAGATGTGCCAGATGTATGGTAGAAAGGTGAAGCGAGGCGTGAGCATGGGGATGCGAGAGAGTGAAATATTTTCAGAGTTATCTTCAGTTAACAGTCACTTTCTGCAGAGCATTTTAGTTTCAGTTATTCACACACACTTGCAACATGTTAATAAAGCTTGAACATGTAAGCACTGATAAGATGAGTTGACTCCACTGGTCAGCTACTGGCCCTTGGGCAGTAACATGGGGTGGGATTCCCAGGGGTCCGTTCTGACTGCCTGGTGCAGGCAGCTCTCACTGAGCTCTCACCCAGCCTCAGTGCTGACTGCATCCCACACAATCTGCAGCCCAAAAGCAAACTCTAAACAGCTGGCAAACTATGGGCCTAATCACCCCAATTTGGCTCTTGCCAGGCAGTTTACCTGGCATCAGCAGCTTTACTGTGCAGTTGTTCAAAACATCAATCCCAGAAAATAAGAAGATGTCTTGCTGAAGGGCATGAACTTTATCACAAGTAGCAGCCCCTACAAGATGCATTTCTGGAAGTCAGTTCACTCATACTGGTGATAAAAGATGCTCCTACCTTTAAGGTTAGAGCTGGGGAGACTCAAACCATTCTCTCCACCATTCCCCAGTTTACTCAGTAGCCACTTTACAGGCAGGACTGAGTTATCTGCCCCATTCCTCAGCCAACACCAGCCCCTCTCAGAGTTACCAAGTGGTGGCTATGTCTTCCTCTGTGGGCTGCTAAAATCCCCATCCCTTTCCAGCCTCCTGAGTAACTGTGTTCAGACATGATAAAGTCCAGTATTTGATTTTAATCTTCTGAACAGAAGCCCTAAAATCTCTCAGACTCCTCTGTGCTATGTCCCATTTGTAACTGCTGCTGACAAATTCTCATGTGATAGTTTTATGATCTAAGCCATGAACCTGGAAAAAAGCTTGAAATCATCTGGCAATACACTGATGAATTATGCAATGTAGAGAAAGCCATTAGGAAACAAAAAGGATTAATACTTGGCAGAAACCTAGGAAGATGTTCAAGAACAACTGGTTAAATTTAATATCCAGCTGCTTTACTGGTGTTAGAATTGTAATACTTGTTTAAAATAGACTTTGAAGGATTTCAAGTGAAAATCAATTCCACATCTAGAATGCTTTTAGACAACAGTCTGCCTTGAGTGCTTTGCTGATCTCTTCCCCATATTGAGCTTTACATACTTTAAATATTTAATCTAGTGTTTTTTTTCTTTTTGAAAACCTATTTTCCCCTTACTATGGTGTAACCCTCTTCTCCCTCTGCAATTTGCATTCACCACCAAATGCAAGCACTTCCCCAATGTCAGAAGCTGTGATAACTCAGCCAGTGGGTGTCTTGTTCCCCACTGCTGTCTGATGGTGGCTGCCAAGATGTGGTCAGCACAGCTTGGTACCAGTCAGCTCATACAGAATTTATAAAAAACTTCTTCCTTTTCCTGCAACAGCTGCTCCTTCATTACTTTGAGCAGAGCTGGATCAAAATAAGTCATTAGCTGAGATTTAAACTCTAGAATTATTAGCATCACTGTAATGTATATTGACCAACTTCAAGTTTACCAGGAGACATCCCTTCCCTTTCCCCCCAGCTCCCACCCCCAGTCAGGCATCTCTTCAAATCTCCATACTTGCAGAGTTTAAAGTTTGGTTTAGTTTTCAAGTAAATGGGTATTTTTCAGCTCTTTTCTCTGTGAAAAGCTAACAATCAATATCATCTGGGAAGCACACACACCTTTTAAGCTGGAACAGGAAAAAGCAAAGCTAGAAAGCAACCTCTTTCTAGCAAGTGACACGAGCACACCCTGTGAGGGTTTGCTCACAATAACAGAGATACATGAAGCACTGAGCTTAAATAGCAATCTTCTAGTGCCCTGCTCAGGGCAGGCATTAACCCTTCACTACCTTCTCATTCGAAGGAAAACTGCTCAGAGCAGGGGCTCTTCCTCCTGGCCCTGTGAGTGAGGCAAATGGGTTGGCTCATAATCAGTTTCCAAAGGCCAGGTCAAAGATGTGTTGTTATTCCAGAGCAAGAAGGGGGAGAAGCAGTTTAGGAGTCAATTCTTAAAAATTGCCCCTCTTGCTTCTTTGTCAAAGTTGTTTGAGGAGGAGGGTTGGAATAAGTATCTTTCCTGGGACTCGTGAAAGGAAAGCTGAATGAAAGGTTATTTAGTGTGACAACATTACCCAGTAAAAAAATATTCACAAATGAACGCCATGGAATGACCTCCTGACTGTGGATGTGGAAAGAAACTGACTTGACAAAACTTTTCCCATTTCAGATTACTTTTTGAATTTTAATCTTCTTAATTTTTTATCAAGGAAATTATCAGGAGATGCCTGAGTGTCATTTTCATGAATGGCAAAGCTGATATTTGGCAGCAGAAGAATTAGCTGCAGGTGATAAAAAAGTTGTTTAACAATTAGCTGCCGGCTACATTATGAGTTTAATGATAAGTTGATTCTCTAAAGCCTCTATTCCTCCCCTTCCTTCAAGAAAGCAATGATTGATGCCCATGAGATAACCTTTTGTGTGACGTTCACCTGCGAAGGAGAAGCAAAGTGAAGTTGTTGGTGTTACCTCTATTGCCAGCTGAAACTGCTCGTGCTCCCGCTGGAGCTGCTCCGCCTCCGAGAGGGAGCTGGCATTGACCAGGCTGGCATTGAGCATCGACTCCCCGTTCCTGATCCAGCCAAGCACCTGCAAACAAAGCATGTGCTCACTGAGAGGTTGCTTCAGTACCAGGGTTTATGCAGTCACCTGTCAGAAAATGCTTCAGCCTGCCTGAAGCAGTGTGAGCAGAAAGAAATCTTTTCTGTGAACAGAAAGGAATCCTAGCATAAGGTCTTAATGGCACACAGTTTTAAGAGGCAAAGATCTTATTGAAAAAGTTATTGCTTGAAGAATTATCCTCCCTTTACGTGGGTATTTGGATAGCAAAGAACACTCATTTTCAAGGTTTGATCACAAAAATGAACGGGCCCCTATGCAAATACCCCAGGGCAAAACCACAAAGCATAATGAGGGAGATTTGAATTTAAACATATTTTCACATTTCCGACAGGAATCATAGATGTTGCAACACCTTTCTGCTTCACTTGCCTGTGTGTCTCTCACACAAAAGTCTGAGCTTAGGGGGGAGGAGGGAGAGGACACAGTTGGATTCATTTGGCACAGCGTTGAGATGCAGTTGGAGTTTCCACCTGCACACAGCTAGGAAAAAATGTCAAATCTTGCATTTTGTGTTTAATCAAGAGGCCTTACTTCAGACATGTTAAAATTATTTGTAGACATGTAATCTGTGCTTTAATGACTGCAGAATCACATCCTAAATGTACATAATTAATCCATCAAGCTTGTACTCACTCATTTAAGCAGCAACATTTTCTGCTATTTTAAGACACGTGTTTAGGAAATTAGCACCCAGAACACACATGCAAGTTCTTTCCCGTGCTGTCTCAAAGCCTTTTTTCTACCTGTGAAGGTGTCATATTAGTCCAGTAAAGCCAGAAAGTTGCTGAGTCCAATTCACAGATCCACAGGAAATCCTGACTGCTCAATCACTGCCCTAAACCTAGCTCATGATTTCCAAAATTGACTTTGCTGCAATAGTCTACATAGCAATTTCCCTTTTGTACTATCATTTTCTACAAGTGATCCATTAATTGACTGGAGGAAACAGGGATTTTTTATTGCTTTGTTTTTCATCCCTACATCATGCTTCACCCTAGTTAGTGTCATTCAGTTCCCTGTAGGGTAAAAAAATGAGTTTTCCCTAGGAGAAAAAAGGAAGACATCTATGCATGTAGCTGACCCTAATTTGTAGAAAATTACATTCTGCTCAGTACAACAGTGTGGAAGATTTAATTTCATTCCTTTCTCTTTCATCAGCAGGTGTAATTGTTCCTGTTGTAAATCCATCACACATTTAAAGAATAAGCAGTTGAATTATCATGTGGAAATTGTATTGTCTGGCATTTTCTATAATCCATCAGCCTTGAACCCTGCATTATTACCAACTACATGGTACCAAACTCTGAAGTTAACCAAAGGATCTGGGAAAGGCCTGAACTGAGGACATCATGAGGCAAGACACGTTGTCATGTTTTACATACTGCAATACTCCCAGCCTTGGACTATTTGGAATGTAGAAAATACTGAGTGTGTATGCTGAAAATGCAGCATCTTTTTTCCTGTGTGGAACATCCTTCATTTCAGCTGAGTTTTTCAAAGACTGCCACAGACAGTTTGACACAGATTTCACACAAATATCTGAGCCTCTAAATAGTGAAACATCAGAAAAAAAAAATGGAAACTTGGCCTTACAACAAAGCAACTTGATTAGGAAGAGGGACCACAACCAGTCTGCCAGGTTTCCTCTTGTGTTAACAACACATATTCATCCCTCTGTTCAAGAGTCTTGCAGACTCAAATTATCCAGGGGAAAGCAGTTCAGGTGGACTGGTGGATTCCATGTGCCAGCAATGCTGCCAGCACCACTCCTGACCAAGGCTGCTGCCACCCCTGAGTAGCTGCTCCCTCTCCTTCCCGCAGAGTGTGGGGTTGGACACTCATTCTGGGGTTCCTACATCCCCCTTTTCAGGCCCAGGGAGCACCCAAGCACTAGCTAATTTTGCTTGGAAGCATTTACACAGTGACCCCTGTCTACTTTGACAAGTCTGGCACTTCAGTGTTGGAGCCTCATCTGAGATTTGCATTGGCTGTTTTCATAATACTGTTTCTCTCTTACTTGTCTTGTTTACACACAGTAAGGAAAAATAATTCAGTTGCACAACCAAAGCTTCTTAAGTTTAAGTTCAAAACCCTTGCAGAGACATTCCTTGTGTCCCTGGTTTAGAACTGGCTGAAAGGGGGCATTTACATATTTGTATCTGGTTTACAAGATCTGCTCACAAATATAGTGCTTAATAGCTTTTCATTAAAATATATGGAAAAGCTCTTAATACAGGACCAAAGCACTTCTATGATTATTTCTTGTATTAATAGTTTCACCATTATTTTGTAATGTGCAGACATGCCAACCCTAAAAGACAGCTTTAAAAAGATATTTTCTACAAATTACAGATTTTGTCAGCTTTGTAGAAGCAATGATAAAATAATTCTGGAGTTAAATAAATCTTCAAAGACTTTCTTATACATCCTAACAATTTTTTTATAACAGAGAAGCAGAAACAATTTTATGGGCTCTTATATAAAAGCCACTTGTCACTGGAGAACAGTTTTACTTCAAGGCATGGGTTGCTTAACAGAGCAACCACCACAACTCTGAAACAACTCCCACCTTTGACTCCAATTTGCTTTAGAGAGGCTATGCTCCTGTACAGGGATCCTCTGTAATTAAATAATAGTACCAAATTCTTCTAAAACTCCTAATTCCTTCCCTGGAACTCTGCCATCTTCACTCAGCATGGAGTCAGACTCTACAGGAAAAATAAAGATTGAGGCACCCCTTGTGCAGCCATCCTTAAGAAATGAGAGCTCTGTACCCTGCAATGCTCTTGTCTACTGCTCAGTTTAGTCAGAATGCCTTCCTTAATGTTTTTAAAAAAGACTTAAGACCTTGCTATGGGTATCTGTCCAGTCAGATAAGAAAATATTTTTAAGTTTAGAAGGCAAGACAACACCTCTTTTATGCCTCCAGACCCTTTTCAGCTTCCTTCAGAAGCTTTTACTAACACAGAACCAACCATCAAGGACAGCTTCTGGTAATTTTAACCATGTTTAAAACTTCATCCATTTCCCAGGAACTATTTGACATTAGATTAGGAAAAAACAAATATATTCAGTATCTCTCAAATGACTACTTCCCATCATCCTTTGGGCATATATATTTTGAAGCAAATCTAATGCCAAACAGCAAAAAATAGATGGATAACAAGCACATCAAAAGGATTAAATATACTTCAAAACAACCTGGAAAGCAAGTATAGTGGGACACCTTGAGGATATCCTGGAGCAAATTAGGTCAAGTTCAAAACTTATTAAAAAAAAAAGTCCAAACCATACAAAGATAAATTAAGGGGATAGGGAAGCCAAACAGCTGCAGGCACAGCATTAGAGTTTGTTTTTTTAAACTGATCTCCACAAATCTACTCTGCTATTACTTTTATGTAAGCAGTCCAAGCTCTGTCGTTTCTGTCAGAAAGGAGTAGGATCCAAATGAGGGAAAATCAGGCTTGGGCAGAATTTTCCTTAATAACAAAGACCTTGTGAATTACTGATCTTTACTATTTCCTCTCTAAAGCAGTTCACAGAACATCTCATTTGGAATTGTTCCACTTTAATGGCCCCAAACTTCAATTCATTGTCTTGGCATTCAAACCCTTGGTGCATATGATATAAAGCAGAAATCTCTGGTAAATGAAACTTAAATAGATAGAGACAGTTAAAAGACTTTTTATTTCCATGAGCCATTATATCAAAATGCAAACACATGTACATGTAGCAGCTTTGACCAATTTTACTCTGTCAGCAGAACTTAACACAGCTACAGGAGGTGTCTTGCAACAACCACATCTCAACTCATTCACAGGAGAAAGAGCAATTTGGTAATGAGATCATCCATCATCTGAGATGCACTAAACTGAAAGTGAAGGAAACCTGGACCAGTCTGGAGATGAACTACAAGCCAAAATCAATACATTTCCCAATTTCACTAAAATATGACTCATCTGTAGGAAACCAAATAGATAAGACACAGAAATATTTTAACTTGCCTCTTTCTAAGGGAGATTGTAGCTGTGGTAATTTATAGGTTAACAAGCAAAGGGGCACTTAGTATTCAGCTGAACAAATAAAATGTTTTTTCACTACCGGTTTGTTGGGAGGTCACATAGTAACAAAGGCTCTGATGGTCCCAAGCCCTGGTAAGGAAATACTAATTCAAGGCAGCTGTTCTCTCACAGTAAGTATTAGCTCAGTCCTATAACCACTTCCTTTGGGTAGATTTCAGCTGTAAAATAGTTAAGGACCAGCAGATATTTGATAATAAGGCAAATAACATCAGGTATCTGCAGAAAGTGCTGCACTGCCACTGAATGGCTGCAGGAGCAGCCACAGGGCTGACTGCACTTCATCCCAGAAAAGTGGGCAACCTGCATCTTTAGCCTTTCTGCTACACATGAAACTCCTCTCTGCTTTCTGTCATAAGTTAAAAAGGCTCTGCTTTACCATAAATCTATCACATATACCTCCAGGCTTAGCTAAGCTAAGAAACTTCAGGAACCTGTAGGTAAAAGAAAGTATATACTTCATAATCTTGTTAGGATGGTGGTTATAAATATCACAGAGTGTTTCTGGGTTTTGTTTGGTTTGTTTTTCTTTTGCTAAGCAGTCTAGAGAGCTCCAGAACTTCATGAGGAGCTGATCTTCAATAATCACAAATGCAACATGACCATATTTGAAAAATAAAAATTAGGAGAGTTCTATGCTACTTTTAGGTAGAGTTGAAAAATATTCACATCAAAGTGGACTTTGAAAAAAAATGTACACACTGCTGTTAGTGCTGCCAGTTTACTGAGCGTGAAGGATTTTTTTTGCTGGCCATGATAAAGCAATTCAGATAAAGCATCACTAAGTTATTCTGTCTTCAAAAGTGAGTATTTATGATCATATGTACTGAGCATTCAGAGAGGGTCTCTATGTGTTTAGGTAAACAAATGAGCTGATATCTTATACGAATACCTTGTAGTATTTGAACACTTGTCCCAACACCACCCCCCAACCCACCTATTTGTACAGTAAAATGGAAAACTGAAAATACCAGATGTCTGGAAAAACATTCTTGGTTTTCCTGATGAAATCAGGAACATTCAATAAAAAGACAGACATACACTAGACTGTGAAGCCACCTATGGGCTAGGAAGCAGGAAGTGTAATGTTATCCTGTGCAGCAAAGGAAAACAAAGAAACATGAGGCATCCAAACTAAATGTTAGCAAAAACCAAGGGAGGCAGAACATGACTGCCTAGGCTGGGATGAAATCTGAAAGAAAGGCAATTTAATAATACTGAGATGTCTAAACAAGTCCTGGGATCTAGAGACCACTGAGAGAATTTTTTTAATCACCAGAAGAGGTTAAAGATTCCTGCAAGACAACAGATGTATAGCAATAAATGAAAAGGTGAAACTACCATAATGTCATAGTTAGGCCTCACAGCTCAGTTTCCTTTGCTTTGGGCCTGTTTTCCACCTCAGCTTAAGTCTGGGTCACAAATCAAATAATTACATTCCCAGAACACTTGGAGTCTGAGGCCGTTTCTCCAGTTGAGAATCTACATGGTCAGTTTTTCACAGAATTCCCATAACTACTCATGAAGCCAAATCCAGGCACGCTTGGGAGGGCAGAGCCTCTTCTTATTTGCAAAGGGCCATTCTGCAACCTGTCAGCAAATCAACTACTCTTAAAAAAAGAGGAATTTAGACTGCTCACCTAAAGGTTTGTCCCTTGGCAGACACTGGCTTGGCAGTGTGAATGCAGGTAATGGCTAAAAACCTCCTCAAGCCCCACATGTATGGTTAAAAACTCTCACCTGCTTGACCTCAGCCTGGAGGTGCCGCAGCTGTAGGCACTGCTCCAACCTCTTGTGAGTTTGGTCAGCATTGAGCTCCAGCTCGTGCTGTTTCTCGTGAAGAAATTCCAGCAGTTCTTGAACCTGGGTTGCAAGATCAATGTCTTTTTCACAGATCAGCTCAATGCCTGTAACATGGAGAGAGAAAAAGATTATTGCACTTGAAATTTCAATTTTGCATAACTGCAAACTTCAAAATTTTTTACCACTTAACACATTGATTTGCAACTGTCTGAGTAATTCTTTCTCACTTAACTTTCTCACATGTAATATTTGGCTTTCACAGCTCCCTAGTCTTCAATGCTACATTTTTCTACAAGGTGGTGTTTCTCTGGTGGTCATTGCTCATCTGACTCATCAGTATCTGACCAGTTGGACTGACTTAAGCACAGTCTTGCTCAAAAACTTGCACGAACATCAAATTTTAAAAAATACAGAAAAATCCTCAGTTTTTTTAGGGTAATTAATAAACTTATACTTTAGAAATGCATGTTGAAAAAAAAAACTAGAAGAGAAAAGAGATAAGGAAGAAAATAGAAAAGTCAAATAGATGTACAGTAGTGCTACAAGTACAGGGAACTCCATAGAAAAAACCTCTTTCTATCTGGATGCTTGTAGAGGAACGTCAACAATTAATTTGTTTAAATTAGACTTTAGTTAATTCAGAATTATTCCATAGACTGACTTTTGTCCAATCCTCACACAGCAGACAGAAAGGGTGTCTTAGTACCACATCCCCCTCCCTTGCATCCTACATGAACTTGCTAACCCCTCAAAGGCCCGGTCTGGTTTCATGGCCCTGACTTGATCAGGAGATTGAAATAGAGACTTCCTGAGGCCCATTCTACCTCCTGAATGTTTTTCTGACACTGTGAGCCTTGTGTGTAGTGTTTACATGAAACACAGTGCAGAGCTTCGTGCCTTCGGGTGCCACTGATGCGACTGCAACGCTGGGTTTGCCACCAGTGCAACTGGAAGGAACTGGTGGAGGAATATTTGCCTGGAGGAAATATGATGTTACTGCAGTCCCTGGGATTGCAAACTAATAAAGACTTGACTCTTTCCTTATGAAGGTCGACTGGAATTTTGCCATTGGCCTCGAAGCAGGAAGGAAAAGAAACCTAACATAAAAATAATATGATTGCAGTTATGCTGAGAAAACACTGCACTTTCCTCCAAAGCCATTTGATTTAACAGAATAATACAGCCTTAAAAAAGAAATGTGTTAATTAGTAGCTGCTGAAAAAAAGTCTTGGACACTCTTTTTGAAAACCATTTAGAAAGTTGTCTTTACCTCCCTCTTTATCCTCCTCAGAGACTCATGACTTTTCATTCAGCAGTATCTACACAGTACAGCACACAAAATAAATACGACCTTATTACTAACCCTATCCCTTTTCCTGGTTTCTGGTTTTATCAGAGAAAGCACATGGGAATGCAAATGATTGGCTTATTCCCTTTCCCAGCCAAAACAAAACAGTTCCTTCATTACCAAATAAAGTGGAATGGCCCCTGGCTTCCCATTTAAAACTGGAAATTTAATATATGTTTCTATTCTTGGGAGTGAAGTTCTTTTCAATTGCCAGACACCAGGCATTGTTGCTGCAATTAGCCTGCATATGGCTCTGTATCCTGGGGACATGATGCCTTTTTGTATGCTCGACTTCACCACACCTATTGGAGATTGAATGCACAGCTTTCCCTCCCGCACACACTCAGCTGGTGCAGCTCTGATCATGCTAACTCATCAGCAGCAACCAGGGAACTGCCTGGGATGCTATCCAAGGGCACTGTGTGCTCCCCATGATGAATGATCTGCCCTTTCCTGCTTGTCGTATGTCACATGGATTTATTCTGCAGTGCCAGCACATGCGGTGAGAGCGCTTTTTCTTCTCAAGTATTGGCTGGCAAAATAAAAAGCCTTGTTTCCCGAATAATTTCATACATATTATCTTTACATTGTGTTTTGACAGCTAGGAAAGCATAGCTGACTTTCTGATAAAATGGACTTGGTTGCCATTTTCTTTTACTGCCTCAAACAGTGCAGCAGATGTCAAGTGAGTGATATTGAATTGAAAATGTTTTTAAAAAATCCTACAGGAAAGAGTGCTGAGCCACACTAACTGGCATCCTACAAAACATGCATTAGTGACACCTGAACTGCTTGCAGTGTGAGATACAATTCAGTCTAGGGTAGTATTGCTTTTTAACCTGAACAAAACTGTTCTGAAACTGCTTTAAACCTTTATGCTGAAATATGAAGAGCCTGTGATAGGAGAGTTTATATTCTCTTCTTTGCAATGTAAACTACAGTTATAATTAACTATAAAGGACATCACAAAGCAAATGAAAAAGATTTCTGCTTCCCTTTTAAGCAATGCAACACTTGGAAAAGAGGTGAACAATGTTAGCTTGATGACCAGGAAGCAAAAGGACTTGGAATCTTACACGTATCAGGCAGGTACTGAATAAATATCCCCAACTTCAGCTCTAGAAGTGTATTTCAGATTTGACTTAGAAGCAATTTTTCTAAGATATAAAAGGGAGCTCTGTAAACCATTAAAGGCCCCCAACTGGGGGCTCATTATGGCAATGATATTGACAATGCAAATGGACTTTATTAATCAAATAAATTTGCACAATCAATTAACCAGCTATTAGAGTGTTACTGCTTTTAATGCCTAGAATCAGACTAACTGAGGTGCATATGCTAATAAATTACCTGAGCACGTCATCACCACAGCTTGGGCCCAAGTGCCGAATTACTCCTGAATAATTATCCTAAACTTTCTGTGGGAAATGGGTTTTTCAGAATTGCCCAAGTTGCCACTTTTGGAAACACCAGCCTCCTTCAACGTATTGAGTTAGGCATCCAAAAAAAAACCAACAAAAACCCCACCATTTTTGACAGTATTGACCCACATATTTAGCTTTGCTATCAGCAGTACAGGTAAAATCAAACAGGAAAATAGCAGATAGGTTTCTTGAAAAAAAAAAGGGCTGGCTCATTAGAAACTCCAGTCTTGTTGAGAATATTACTATAATATTCTCTACATACAAATATGTTTCCTGATTGACACAGATTTTAGTGACGATTTGCAAGTACTGCAAAATTTCAGGAAATGCAACCTGACTTCCAGATCTTACCTATTCCCTAAAAAAACCAAACATTTCTTTAAAAAATAATTATTCTGATGGAGAAAACAGTCTAATCCAGGCTCACTCGCACATGCTGGAGTATTGGAAGGAATCACAGGAACATAACCTTGAGCTGGATGGAACTTTGGAAATACTGGGCTTGCAGAGAAGCCTGATTGTAGGGATGCCCTGAATAACCACAGAGTCTGACCTGGTGCATCACAGAACCACTGGAATTATTGTACCAACATAAGAATGTTCACAGGGATTGCCAGACACTCCACAGCCTAGTAAGGGTCAGTGCTCCAAGTCTGCATCAGACATGCAAAAATCATGGCTGAATATCTACAGCCTTCTTTTTCTACCTCAAGACTTCCAAGCAAAAAAGACATCATAAATGGCAGCATGTGGATGTAATTTTATCTGACAGACTTGCTGGCTTAAAGACCTCCAAGACAAACGAGAGAGTGATCAAAATCAAGTCAGTCTCCTGTGTGGCATGTTGAAAAGAATAAAGCTCAAAGAGAGTTAGAGGGAAGGGAAGAAACTTGGTCAATTAAGGGTGGCTGGTTAGGTAGAATGGCTCTGGAAAATCACATTTTTTCTGGCTCTATCTTCTGTGGCTGCAGTTTTCATTGTAGCAGCGGTGACAGTGTACAATAGGGAGCAGCAACAGCAGCTGATTTCCCAGAACCTCTGCAAGTTTTCAGCTCTGGAAGTTAAGAACAATCATCCCCTACCCTATACCCTGAATGGCTGTGATAAAGGATTCAGGAAGAGGGAGTAAAATTCAATCACTTTTTTTATGAAGTATAACTTTTTTTTTTACTGAAGAAGCAGTAGGCTCCCAGTACTACCTTTCTCCCTTATTTTTCCATTCTCCCAGCATTTAGCATTCCATGCATACTAGACATGGCCATTACCTTTGATTTACTATAGTCACTCTACATCCCCACGGGACTTCTGCTTCCCTGCTTTTGAGAGCAGTGGATTTTTATTAGGTAGGCTTCATAGAAAGTGGCCTCAGAGAATCTTACAAAAACATTTTACAAGTCAATTCATTGAGTTGCTAACCTTTTGTCAGCAATCCAAAAGAAGTTGTTTCTAACTTCTTGATAAACACAGAAATTATTTTTTATTTTCTAAAACTCAGTCACTGAGGCTCCTGACTGTGCTCTGTTCTTGATCATATTCTTTATCTCCCATGGATTCCTTCAGGATGAAAAAACAAACAGACAAAAGAGCACAAATATCTCAACCAATGTCTCAGGGTGAATTTTCTAACTCAGAAAGCAGGGAGGCTGAAGCACAGGGCCAGGTATCATGTGGGTAGATCTCAGAGAGGCTCACAGAATGCACCAGATTATCTAGTTCACAACATCCTCTTGAAGCAGTCCTCAAGCCTCTGTTGAGTGCAGCCTGCCAAATCAGGCTGGATACTGCCAGATTGTTCTGAAGGTAGGTGCCTAGAGGTAAACTGTTTGCCAAAGAATAATACCATAAAATCCTTTTTATTTCAAACGAGGGAAAGAACAGGAACTGTTCTTGCTTTGCAATCTTTCCAAACATTTTAGAAGGGTAAAGCACTACATAATTAACATTCACTTCTGGGCTTTATGCAGTGATTAATCTGGATTATGATATTCCTTTTCCAGATGCAAAATCCAAGGAAACAAAAATTTTTACTCTCAGGATGTACTAGAAATTCTCTTATGCTGAGAAGTAGAGTAAAATCAGACAGACTCCTCATCAAAGTGAACCAAAACTTTCATTCAAGAGCACATCTCCAAGGGCTTTTTTTACACTCAAGCTGCTACCTTTAAGTGCACTCTGAAAAGGAGAATTCAGTATGGTTTATCATATTCCTTTTTTACACAAAGCAATTCCAAGCAGAACTGTCTGGAAACAAGAGTTCCATTTCATTACTGGTTTCAAGGCTCTCATATTTGAATTCTTTCCCAGAGGACTCTGGGATAATTAGATTCTTTCTCCCTTACTCTCTCTCTCTTTCCCTTGGGCATGTCTGCACCCTGAAATGAGGAACAAGGAAAAGGTACTCGAGCCTGCAGAGAATGAAGCCAGCCCATCTGGTCAGTTTGACTCTCACTTAAGTCAATTTGCAGTAAGATTAACAAGCCTAGAAGTCTAGAATGACTAGACTGCATCCAGACCTGAGGTCTGACTGCCCAGCTCAAGGATCTGTAGCTCTTGACTGCAGTGCTTGTTTCTGAGCTGGAGCAAGGACAAGGAGCTTGTCTTGCCCTCCCCTCTCCATCCAATTTGGAGTCAATCACACACTCCATCCTGCAGCTGTGAAACTGTCTGAATCAAACTTGAAATTCAGCTTCACTTCCTCAATGAGATTCAGTCTCAAAGAAACAGCAGGTTTCTAAATAAAATCCTGAATCCAAATTCTCATAACCTGGGGAACAGTTCTGAGAGTGAAGAGACCAGTATTGCATGTATTAAAATCTTATTTCATACGTAATGTGGTATTTCGGCTTGCTATGCATTTTGGGGGTTTGGGCTTTTTCTTGGGGTTTTTTTGGTTGTTTCTTTTTTTTTTTTTTTCTTCCCATGTAAAATAGAGATCAAATTGTTCTCACCTGAAGCCTGGACCTCCATGATGTATTGGTGCAAGTCCTGCCCTTGCTGGATGACTTCAAAGGTCATGTTGTTCATGGCCAGTTTCCGCTCAGTGTGACGCTGCAATCGCTGCTCAGCCAGAGTGAGATCCTCAGTATTGAAATCGTTCATTTGCCTCAGCAGATCTTCATTCCAAGCATCCAACTCTGCTGTAACCTTCATGGGCAGAAGACAGACACTCAGGATCAATGAAATATCTTACTCTCCAACAATGTTTGGATCAGAAAATACTTCACATTTTGACTCTGATCCAGAAACCTTCAAACTCCAGATCCTGCCCACTTAATGGTGACACTTCATATTTTTCTTAGGTGAGGATCCATGAAAAGATTATCAGTCCAACAAAAACTGTCCCTTTCCTTTTCCCTTACATATCCCAAATGACACTGGAAGAGAATACCCACTATATTCTCATTGATGGTAGAACAAATGTTTCTGAATATATTTGAATTAAATGAAAAAATAATGCTTCCAGAATTACAAAACACCCTGCTACCACACAATCCCAAAATGGCCTGAATGTTTCTAAAACATTTTTTTTACAACACATTATATGTTACATATCACAGATGTAATGCACAACACAGAAACATCACACTCAAGGTTTAGGTGAATTATCTACAGATTCACAAATGCAACCTGGCTGTAACCAAAGACCTGCCAGTAACTCCTGGGAACATGCAAAATCTTCTTTGCTTTCTCTGCTTCCTAATTGTGACTCGCAGGCTGATGATTTTAGCAGTCCATTTATTCTATCTTCTGCATTTTACATCTTTCTCCACAGAAGCCAGCTTGTATCAAAGTCCTTCAGTTTTGCCTGTGCAATTAAAGCAAGATCTAGTGTCCACCTAAGCAGCCAATCTCACCTCAACCTAGCTTCTGCTGCCGCAGGCAAAAAAAAGAGGGAATGTGGTAGTGACAATGAATGAGGGAGGGGGGACAAGGGAAATGGGAATTAAGTTGTACAGTGCAGAATACAAGTCTCAGAAGGATTGAAAATTATTAAATAAATGACTTAATTCTGATTAATGGGTCAATTTCTCATAGCTAAATTCAGGAGAGCTAAAAGTAGGTATCTACATTCCCACTTGTGCACATTATGATGCAGTGAAAAGTTCTCTGCTTCTCACTAAAAGTGCTCTTCAGAGCCTGTGTGAAGTGAGATGTTTAACTTCCTAAGGAACCAAGATTCAAAATTTTCCATTCAGCTTTCCTTTCCAGAAAATGTACATTATATGCAGCACAGGCTTAGGAAGAGGACCCAAATGGATCAGTTCTCAGCCCTTCTCACATTAGAATGGACAAAAGCATAGAGTTTTGCACTAGAAGGAAAAAGTGCATGTTTTAGGCTCTTTTTTGAGAGAAGCAGAAAAGCAGACTTACTCAATGAAGGACCTGGGACTCATCTGCGGAAGAGAAGGCAGAGCGTGGATATCCTGAGGGGTTTCTATTTTTCTTCAGCTTGTTCCTTTGCCCATTCCACTCAATTACCTTTAAATAATAGCTATCTCTACACTGTCTTTGCCCCCATTCCTGATTCCAGCAGCCTCTGATTCATTCAGCATATCCCAGCAGGAGTCCGTGGACTGTGGAGACTTATTGGCAGATTTAACAGTTAGGGAAAAATCTCCAAAGTTGATGGTGGAAAAGAGTTTTACCAAATATATTTACATTTAGGGACAGATGCTCAGCTAATAGTTACCAGAACTGAGGTGATCTAGACCTCATTTCAAACTACAAACAACAGAATTAATTCAGAGTGAGCACAGGTTCCTATAGCCATGACAGTAACACAAAGTTCAATGTAAAGTCCCTTCTGCTCTTTCTATGGAAAAGCACATGACATAAGTGAATCAGAACTTTCTCTTGGTAACTTCTCCACTTGGCTGCAGAAGGGACACTGACCACTATTGCTTTTATTGCTTGTGGACAATGGAGCTAAAAGGGGTTTTGCTCTGTTACCCACACTCCCCAGATCCAGTCAGTGTTCCAGCTAAGGACGAAAGGATGGTACAGGCAGCGAGGATGCAAGCTGGTAAACAATGCAGAATGCAAGGCCAGCAGCCCACTGTGCTCCATGTCACATTGTCAGGGCCAGGAATAGAGGCTAAGCCTGTGCCTGAGCAGCTCTGGACAGCTTGACACGTCCAGCAGTAACAAAGCTGTCAGAGTGAGTGCCAGCTCTGCCAGGCTAAGAGCACAGACACCAGTGGAGGGAAGAAGCCTTTGAGTGAGGGCTGGTGAAGGAGGGACAGCCATCCCCTGTGCTGGGTCAGGGCAAGAGAGGAAGGAATCAGGCACAGCAAGGGATGGAACAACACCAAATTTCTCAGGCTAAGTGGGTACAGGAAGGCTGGGTACGTTGCTCTGAGTTACAAACAGATGGCTAGCAGGGAATCTAAAGCACACTAAGGCAAGAAGCAATAGCTGGGCTGTGATAACAACCCA
Organism: Motacilla alba alba; assembly: GCF_015832195.1. Lineage (NCBI taxonomy): Eukaryota > Metazoa > Chordata > Aves > Passeriformes > Motacillidae > Motacilla > Motacilla alba. Next base: position 9,901,990 of record NC_052022.1, read on the forward strand.
GGTTTCCTGAATCCCAATCTGGTGCCCTATTCCAGAGACCATGCTGCTTTGCATATCTCATTAGGACATTTCCTTTTCTGTCTGTACAGACAATGCAGAATCCCAGCATTTTCTGTTCTTCAAACAGGACCATTTGGAAATAGTGCCAGAGTCTGAATGTACTGGTTTGATTTGAGTATAGGGAAAATGATTTCTTTTTCTTGAGGAATAAGATGTAATTAGGCAGCTCTGTTAACTACAGCCATATACTTTTAAAGCCTAAAATTGGATGCTTTCACAAGAGTCAGGCCTTGATACCTCTGATAAAGGGGACTGCATTAAGTGTCCTATCCCCTAAGCTGTGGTAAGACCCAATTGCACTGGGCCTCTGTCAGGAATTCTCTCATAAACGAGGGTCCACTTGGCAATTAATTTGTTTCATTCCCTTTTGACAAAGAAGAATGGCTGATTCATTTCCCCTGTTCACATGCTAGTTTTTTGGTGGGAAGAAATGACAGCACTTCTTATTTTATTTACTTTATTTACCAGTGTTAGTGATTCTAATAGACCTCAGCACCCCTCACATGCAGTGAGAGAAGGGAAGCCCTGCTGTAATAGAAGACTGGAGCTCTGCTCTGTTCTGCTGTGGCTTGAGAAAGCAATTTTACCAAAACACAAGGGTCCTGAGAGCAGCAAGAGCAGCAGTGCAAGGTCTGCACTAGCCCAAGCAGCAGCCTTATCCCCTGGTTGGGAACACTTGGAACACTGTTCCAAGGAAAGCTGCATGTGACTCATTGTCAGCCACACTTCAGCCAACTCCTTGGAAGGGGCCACCCTCCTTTTCTGCGGGTCATACGAGGTCAGTGGCCAAGAAACAGCTCCCTATTACTAAAGGAAGGTCAAACGACCCAGGAGTACTGATAGGAGAAAGCCACGATGAAGTATTGATTCCAATGAGCCTAGGAAGCACATTTTGTCATTCTTCACCTGAAACAGATGCTCCTGCTGCCATGAGAATGGGAGGAGAAGCAACGCTGGCAGTGAACCCACTCTAGTATGAAGTGAGATATCTGACATACCCTTATCAGAGAAAGGGAGGAAGCACGTGAGTAAATGCTGGGTTTGTGTGAGCTCCATGAGACTATCCCAGAGCGATTATGGATATACAGACTATGGCAGCCAGGTCTGTTTTTGTGCAGACACAGTGACCACAGTCTAGACCGCAAAGCTTTTAGGCAGGAATCCTCCTAAAGCAGCAACTTAATGTATCCAAATTCCCACTCCTGCAATACTGCTGCATTTGCTGCCTCCTGGATTTGTCATGTTGCAACATCAGCAGGAAACATGACCAAATGGGGAGGGACATGTTCTTCAGTCCTGGAGAATAATGGCAGCTGTAAGGAAGAGTACAGAGGTGAAAAGCAGGAGCAGTAATAATGACAACAGGAGCAGCCCAGGCATCTCATGCCTACATTGCAGCTTGTGAATTAGGCCAAAGAGCCTGCCAGAGCTGCAGCAGCTGCTGTGCAGGCAATCGTACATCTCCAGTAATTTCTTGTCTAAATACTTAAGTATATATATTTTTTTACAGTGCTGATGATGAGATTTTCTACAAAAGGATGCTTGAATACTGCTTGTTTGGCCTTAATTCAGTGCTCAACATCTAAAGTCATGTTTAATGGCAGCCAGAAAATTGTGTTTGCCAGTTGAAGGAGGTGGAGAGGGGAAGTGAGGAATCAAGTGAAAGAAGATAAATGTTATATGGAGAATGAATCACAGAGAGGCTGATATTCTGAAGTATAGGCTGAGGAAGGGCATATGAGGAGGAGGGAAGAAAGTTCTATCCTGGGAGCACAAGCTATCAACACAAAGCGAGTGGGCTTGAGAGGGATCTGAAAAAGAGTAAAGATGCCTGGGAAGAATAAGCAAATGTAGGAGTCAGGTTGGAACAAAAATGATGGTGCAAGTAGGTAGAGAAGCAAAGGTGAGAAGAGTGGGTAGAGCATGGGAATGAGCCAGGACAGGAAGAACAGTCACACAGGCACAGAGCAGATCTGTACTGAAAAGGCAAGATCTACCTCATTTCAAGAGAAAAAAGGTGACAGCCATACAGCTGGGATTAACAGTGGGGATGGATGGGCTGAGAGGTAAGATTTGATCCAGGAAGGAATAAAAAAAAAATTCCATGTTCTGAATGCAGAGGGAATGTCTGTGAGTGCAGAGAGTGAGGAATTATAATAGAGTTGGTAAGACCAGATCTCTAAGGCACTCACCAGAGATTGGGCAACAGGAATGCCAAGGGTAGGAACATTCAGAGCAGGCTGAAGGAGCAGAGGACTGGATGTGACAGTGTAAGTGGGTCTAGGAGCAGACTGAGATAGGAAATGGAACTGTCACTTCTACACATCATATAAGCACAAAGTTTACTGTTCCTTTTTCTCAGGCCTTGGTTTTGGGTGATGCTGTGCAAAATGACAACACCGTCACCTCATTTTTCTGACAACAGACAGAGATGCTGCACTGGCTTAGTGGGGACCTGAGCCACTGAAGTGTGAAAGGATTGTCACAGTGATGATTCTGCTCCAGTGCTTCTGACTCCTTTGAATCCCAAAAATATCTGGAGCAACAATGGGATTCAGCTCCAAAACACAGGGTGCCCAGAACAGCTTAGAGCATTCCTTTCCTTAAAATGAAGTGACATGCAGTTGGAAAACTCAGTATAGATGGAAAAGAGAAACAGAAACTCACTAAGCATGAAAAATTACAGGATCTCATCTTACGAACAGAAATGGTGAAAATTTCTTTCAAATCTATCTCAAAAGCTCTGTAACACTTATTTCTAATAAAGAAGTTCACATCTGAGTGTCAGTTCTTAGTCAGTGAGGGGGCTACAAAACATCTTGTACCTTCATGCAGGCAGCTAATACTCTTAAAAGGTACAGCTAGTGTTATAAACCTGGAATGGGACACTCAAATGAGTTGTAAATAACAGTGAAATGAGCTGCTGTGAAAGCTGGCTCCTGTTTCCTCCTAAACTCATGCTCAGGGATTGTTGTGAACAGCCAGAAGAGGCAGCAAGAGAAATCACTGCTGAAAAATTTAATTACCAGGTGAAATGGAGCCAAAGAAATTGAATGGGGGAAAATTAGATATCCAGCAGGTGAAGGTTTTAGCGATCATGGGTTTTTTTGAAATATAACAAACAGCTTACAAGATCTAATTTATACTGTGCAGTGGGAGCTCCCTTAATCCCTCTTGGGACTGTCCTGGTGTAGGAATCACGTCACTCTAAGACTACAGAAAAAAGGTTCTGTCTAGCATTTCATATTGTAGGAAAAGAAACAATACATGCATGGGAAGGAGCAGAGCACTTCCAGGAAAGGGAGAAGTGTCACAGCACATGTCACAGTTGAGACAGCCACGATACACAGAGTACCACCACACAACTTCAGAAGGCTTTACGCATTTACTCATACAGAGAAACACCAGACCACTCCAGAAGGCTACAAGCATCTGCCCTTCTTGTTCTTTAGCCCAACCTTTCATACCCCTCCTGTCCATGCACTGCACCTGTGTGCCCTCTGCTCCCTTTGGTGGTTGGTCAGTGCACCTGGGCTCTCCATGGCTCATTGCCTTCAGTGCTGCTCCCCTGCTTTTCACAGCTGTACCCATTGGGGATGAGGCTCACCACAGCCCCACTCCCAATTACCACAAACTGCGTGCCTATAGGTAAGGAAGGTTTTTTTTTTTGAGGTAACCAACAAATGTTGCTGGACATGTATTGACTGAGATAATTCCTGTTTTCTAGGCATCCTAGGCATTCTATAGCATTCTAGAGAGGCCTAGAGGTGAATTTGATAATCTCTCTACAAAAGCTTAAAGGGAAAAACATGCAGAAAGACTCTGCATGGCAGTAATTTTTTAGGGGTTGCCACTCAGTGCATTTTACCATTTGGTTTTTATACATTTACTCAGCATTTTGCCGAGTACGTTTGCATTCACTCAAATAATGGTTAATAAGCCTTTATATTACTATTTCTGAAGCAAGGGACAACGTATAAGTGACAGATCTTCCTGAGGATATAACTCTGGAGCAAGCCTGTGCTTTCTATGTAAAATACACTCAGCGTGGTGCCAGCACAGCTGCTGACGTCTGCCAGCCCTCACCCCTCCAGCCCTGCTCCCAATTCCCTGGCAGCAGATCAGCTCCCACAGTCACATTCCATGAAATCTCCTGAGTCACCTGGCAGGCTGCACAAACTCAATTCAATCTGTACCATATAGAAGGACCAACCATATAATCCCAAGGATCCCATGTTGTTTTGAAATGGCCAGGGGTTTGGTAAAGGAATCAAACATATCAGGCAACACAGTTAGACAGGTTTCCTAAATAAAGGATGGGCTGTCATTTTGTGTGTTAAAACTTAGGGCAGAACAGCTCCCATAGGGACAGCCAGGGTCTCTCATGTTTCTGTTATGTCTATTTTCAGGTGTTTCCATAGCTTGGATTTCATAACTTACCCCGAGAACCCAGAGTGTAAACATCAGTCAATATAATGAGATTAAGGCAAGGAAGAACAAGCAGTACATGCTATGGGCCTGTGCATCCGTACCCAAATTCATACCCGCCAAACCTGCCATGAGTCCAGTGCAAAACAAAAGCTTCCTGTGAGGCTTAGAAGTCCTTAAAAGTCCTAAATGAGCACAGCTGGTCGGCCCTGCCAGAGAAATAGGCAGGTGGCATCTCTTAAAGGAAAGTATTTTTCCTGAAGACAAAATGCAACAATAGTTGACAGATTTCACTGAAGTACAAGATCAATAATGGATAATACAAGACCAATAATAGATGGAAATATATGTTGATTGCACAGTAATCATTAATCCTAAAGTTTGTCTGGACTCCAAACCTCTGTCAAGATGCAAAGATTATAGAAAAGCTCAAAAAACCAGGGGGGGCTACAAAACAGATGGGCACAGTGTAAGTTTAGGAAGGAGTGCCAGAGGAATGGGTTATGTGATCAATGGCATATATTTCAATATTTGTGGAGAACAGTCAAAGCAGGGTAGGTTCCAAAGATCAAAAGACAGACACTTCCTAAGCAAAACAAAAAGGCAAATCACTCATTTGCTATTTGTGAATTTTTAAAAATCCTACCACTTTGTTTGCCCTATTAATTAGAAAGGGGAGAGGGGGAGAGAGAGAGAGAGAAGCAGGGAAAAATATCAGAATTGGAAATGTTCAGTACCAAAACTGGATGGAAAGAGACAACAATGAGATGTTTTCTGAGGCTGGGCTCTAATGTGCAGCTTTCCCTAAAGCTGCTGGAAGCAGATGGGCTCCCACAGCTGCATCCCTCCAGCTTCCAGCAGAGAGATGCAAATCTTCCTCTCCCCAGAGTTGCCAGGGAAGGGTCCTCATGTCAAGGGATCCCCTGGAGCACAAGAACCAACAGACCCAGGAACACACACCTGAGGGGGGGAAATGGGAAACTGGGTGCTTGACAAGGCAGAAATGGCAATGAGGAGAAAGATGTTCAAGTTTGGGAGGAGGACCCAGGTTTTGCAGGCAGTTTGTGTGAGTGCAGGAAGGATTAACACAGCTGCAGCAGGTACAGGTCTTTCACTAAGGATGTGTTCAATATGGCACTGCTCTTTGGACAGATGGAAGGGGGCTTATCTAGACTAGAAAAGGAGAAATTAATTTGACAATCCATCATACTGGTACACATTATTTCACAATTCCTAATCTATGCAGGATCTAGGCTATTATGGAAAATTAAAACCTAAATACATTTCCAGTCATAGCTCAAGCTACTTGTCCTTAGTAGAAAAAAATACTTAATTTCCTGTTTTAAACATCATCATCTTTTTTCCTCAATAGCTTGGAATAGTCAACCATCAGAAATACTACATGCTTTTAAATTATGATGAGGAAAAAATCTTTTTGTTTCTCAACAATGGCACGAGATAATTCTGTTAATTCCTGTAACAGTTTCCCACTGAACTGGAATCTTCATTATACAGCTGAGGCAACTGACTGCAATCTACTTTCTAAGCACCATTACTGTGTCAATTTGAGCCAATTCAGCTGTTTGAAATGCATAGCATACATGCGTTATTTAACATTTTATTTCAAACTGCCTTTGTTTTATTATCCATCAAACTGCCTTTCTTGTTTAAGCACCAACTGTACCTAGTGAATTTAAGATACTGACCTGGGTATGTTTTTCACTGTGTTTTCAGTAGAAATTGCCATACTTATTCTAAAATAAAAAATATTTCTCCAAGAGAGGGAGCTTTCTAAATAAAATCATCTGCCCGTAGACTCTCTATGAAACATGCTCTCAGATTTCCCTGTAATATTAATCTTGCAGAGGGAATTCAGATGTTCCTATGATAAAAAAATAGCAAATCTACAGTGACAACTAATGGTGATTTTCTTTAAAATCCTTTCTTGCTAATCTGATTTTAGAAGACTCTGAAGCACATTTCCAATTTTAAGTATCTTAATGTATCACAGCCACTCCATTCTGTGAATATACAGAAGTAAGATCCATGCAGAAACAAAGCAAAGGCATCCACAAAGTATTTCCATTTGGTATCCCATGTGAGGGGAACAATGTAAGTTACATTCTCTCCTGATGCCTCGCTTACCCCATCAGTAAAGTAATGCCTGGTAGTGACACTCTTTGATTGACAGACTATTTACAAAGAAAAAGAATTTGAGAACAGTGGTTTGCTTTAATTTTTAAAAAATACTTTTACTTAAATCAGAACAACTAGAGGTTCAGACTTGAACCTGCAGTGAAACAGGCTGAGACTTTAATGAGTAACTCACATGGGTTCACCACATACTGTCTACAAACACATTTGGGTGTTCCAGAGGCACAAATTGGTCGTCTCTTTCTTCTTTTTTGAAAACACAGATGCCATTTATGGGTATGTTCAAGTACAGCATTCACACCCATTTACATCTTTAAAGTAAAAGTCTCAATTATTCAGCATCTGCCACACCAACATGTATAAAAAGTATCTTCTATTTAAATCTAGGAGATAACATACTCTGCTGAAAGAGCAGTATCTGACATGAAATAGATACATTTATATATTTATATACAAATACAAAGAATTCTGCCTCTCAACAGCAAGGAGGCTGCACATAACTGGTAAGTAAATGAAACTATTCTAATTTACATAATTAACAAGCACTGTAGGACAGACTGCAGTGAAATACCTCACTGTGCAGTCACAGCAGAGAAGCTCAGATACTCCTCACTGATTCCTATGTCAGGCATTCAGCAATAGAACAGGACACCTTTTAGGAAACTGGACACCTGCTTCCTGCCTTTTGTTCCACTGTAATTCATCATGTCATGTCTTAAACACAAAATGTAACACAGCATTCTAAACCTCCCAGCAGATACCAGCTCCCACCTTGAGACTACCTACAGATTTACAAACAAGAAATAAATAATAGATAAACCTACAGATTTACAAACAATACCTCCAGGAATGTATCATCCTCAAACACTTACAGGTGCTCCCTGAACTGAACAAGCACCAGGGGCATACAGCAGGAGGAACACACCCCACAAAGGACACAAGCACTGACATCAGTCTCACAGACTCCGTGTACAAGTTAATACACGTTTTGTTCCTTTTTCATCTCCTACCAGAACTACAGAAAGTAATTACTGAGATTGGCTGGAATATCTTCAAAATTTCTCACTCCAAGAACACCCCAATATTTTGATGATTTTTTCCATCCAGTGCTTTTGATTCCAAAACAAAAGTACAAAACAGAATTGAAAGACATTTTTTTTTGCATGAGGACATATAAACATCCCTTTAATTTTCCCCACAGCACTTTTTTCCTTTTTAAATAAATCCACTGCCGTGTCTAAAAAGCCCATCTTTTAAATACCCTTTCCTTTGATGCATAACATGTTTTTTCACTCTGTGGCTTAGAGACACGCGTGTGTCTGTTTGTACCTGAAGAGACAAACCTCACTAATAAGTGACACAGAACTTTCAAATCCCTGAGTGACTCATGTCAACAGAGAGTTATAACAGGCATCTCATCAAGCTTCTCTGCAAAGCAGGCAGATTCCCAGCACAGTCAGGGAAGCACCCATGCACCTCTTTCAGTGCATCCTGGCAGTCTATCCTAAAGCATGCTTTGGGTTTGGGTCCAACAGTGTGAATTAAAGCACAGTTGTAACTCTCTCTCCCCCTCACTGGACAGCTGAGCAGAATCAAACAGCCCAAGATGTACCCTCACAAGGTATGTTCACATGTCCTCTCTCTCCCACAGCTCCCCTCACCCAGGTCATGCAGCCAGCTCTTACCTCAATGGTGTACTGCTCAAAAATCCGGAGCTGAAGGAAAATGTCTAGCTTAATCTTCCTCTCATGGAAGAGCTCTTCCATCTGTACCTGGGCCTCGTCGAGCTGCTGAAGGACGGATTCGATGTGGCTGATGGAGCTGTTGTGGGGGGTCTTGTTGTTGGAAACAGCAGAGTCCCTGTGGCAAGGCAGAGGGCAGGGTTAGAGCTGAGCTTTGAGGCAGGCAAAAGAGCAAGAACTACACATCTGTGATTCTGCGTGCTGCTGAGGAGCAAACCCCAGCACAGAGGGCTGAGGGAAGGTGTGTGCAACACTCATCTCCTCTACTCCCTGAAATCCTGCAGCTCCTGAGCTGGGCACAAAGTTTGAGCAGGGGGATCATCTTCTTTCTTGTGCTGTGGACACTGTGACCTTACACACTTGGGAGGGGCAGGGGAGGAGATGCACATCAATCTCAGGGGCTCTCTTGAGGAGACCGGCTGGCAATCACCTTTAATGCTCCAGGGTCACCTGCTCCTGCCTATACTTACATCAGCTGAGATGCCACTCAGCCTCCTGGACCTTTACAAGGTAATTTCCTGCATTTGCCCAACTACTTACAGACTAATTGAATGAGGATTATGAGTATTTTAGACCAATGGCTAGTGATGCCCTGGTATCCTCTGGATAACGTAGTACAGCAATGGATACAGAATACAGTGCAAAAAAAACCCCAACACACCTTTCAGAAACTGCAAGAGAGATCCTGACTTGTCTTTTCACTGGGGAAGTGAAAGGAGATGTGACTGTGACAGGTCAGATACCGCTCCAGTTACATTTTCCATTTACAGGCAGCAGAAGGGAGCAAACCCTGCACTGGTGGGCCAGGACCAAGGGGGAATTTGCTGTACTTGAAAGCTTAGCATGGGCACAGGAAAGCCCTGACAGTTCCTTTTCTATTTGTGCTTTCCTGTATATTAATAGGCTCACCTACTGCTATGTCTTCAGCAATTTTTTTTTTCAGTGACTGTTTATGGATAAATACCATTTGCAGATATAAAGAATTGAAATTTATCCTCAAATGCTCGACACAAGGTCCCTCAATGTTCAGAAGGGCCAGAAAGGAAACTCTGAAGCCAAATTTTAATCTTGGCTTTGACACATTGGCTAAAACAAGATTTAGATGTAATTTCTGCTGATTTCCCTGGCTTATATGGTAATATTACACTGATATTTCTCTCTCTAGGTGTTATGGTTTCTGCCCCACTCTGTCAGTCTGTTTTCACATTCATGGTGATCACAGGGTCTCTGCCTCCACATTAGAGCTGCACAGAGGAAGGAGGAATGAAAATAACTAGAGATTTTCAAACTACAGCTTAATCTGAGGCTGCATCCAATCAAGTTCTGCTTCCCTCAGTCAGCACCTGTCTTCTATAAAAGGACATGAAATAAATCTTCACTCAGATGCAGGATTATTACTATTCATATATTATCTAAATTACTCAATGAATTATTCAAGACCGGTGTTGAATAATCTCTCACGGGATCTAGAGACACATTTAGTTTTAGAAATTCTTTTTCATTAAACATTGCACTCCTCAAATCAAGCCACACTTGCATTTCAGTGACTGATGCAATACAAAAGTTTAAGAGTAGTACTCTGGTGGGTTTTTTAAGTCTCCTTGGATAAGGCATTGACAACCCCTAGCTAGTCTGGTCTGAGAAAGATCTCCCTACAGGAAAAAAAACATTTCTGAGATTGCATGCTTCTGTCACAATATTTCTTGTTCTGTCTGGTGATGATAAACTCTGGAAAGAATAAATATAAGACCCTTACTAATCTTTGAAAGGCTATGGATTAGAGTTTTAAAATTCAAATAAATTATTGGAAAAAAAAAAAACAAAACAAAATAAACTCCAGGGAACATAAAATTGGACTCAGTACATTGCTGCTGACTTTGTTTAAAATGAACCCTGTTCTCCTAAAACCACTTTTAGTGCTTTCACTGGGAGAAAGCTCAATAAGAAATATCTATTATCTAAAGCTTATATGCTGAACTACTGCAAAAAAAAAGCAAGATACCTAAATCTTCAATTTTTTTTTTTTTCCAGCCATGAACATTCCTGCTTTTCACATCTCACTGGAGCAAGTCATTGTTTTGCCTTTCACAGACGACCAAAAATGTCACCCCCAGCAGCACCCCTGGAACTGCAGCTCAAAAGGTTTGCTTTGTGTTGACTGCTGAGAACAACAACCACCTCAGTAAAGCATTGATAAGGAAGAGTGGAAAGTGTTTCCTATGTGAACCATGACATGCACAAAGTTTCTAGGCAGGCCTGTTTTATTCCTGATAGGTATGGCCTCCTGATGGAGTCACTGAGGTCCTGAAGTCCCAGGCATGGTATTTAGTTCAGGCACCTGAGCTTTTCATCGCCTATCTGGAGGAAACAGAGTGCTATTACACAAATGATCTTCTCTAAACCAAAATCTGTTCTCTCAAAGATAAGAACAAGAAATGTAAAACTTTCCAAAGCTCCAGTAATTTTCTTGCTTTTAGCCTGTGTTATGACATGCTTGATAAGAGCAGTGTATTTCATTCTTTTCATTGTTGTGGCATTTGCAATCTTCATCTATTCTTCACGGCAGGTACAAGGTGATCCACACTGAAATGCAATCCTGTGTTAAGGAAAGACTGCAGCAATGCTAGTTTTTCCTTTATCTGTGTGTTCTTTACCATTGCCAGCAGTGATGAAAGCTGGTGAGAGTGGGCACACACAGAGGCAGCTTCATAGGGGTTTTTTTTCCACACTGCTCTGCTTTGAAAGAGTCCAGGATCACATTACAAGCTTTGCAGTTAGTCAGAGCACTCAAATCCAACACTTGAACCAGCTCATCTTGACAGCTCAGCACTGCAAACTTTTGTGTGCATTCAAATGTTTGGTATTAACTCCATCAGAACCAGGGGATCAATTGGCACAAACATGTTCACCTTGTTCCATCTTGCTCACTGCTCAAAGAACAAACCAGACCCCAAACCCAACTTTTCTTTGTTAAACACAGCCACCACAAAAACTGCCTTGGTATTTGGCAAACATTGAAGCATAACATTGATTAAAAAAAGTCTCAAAGCTGAGGCCACAGTCATTTTTCCAAGGCTGAAGCTAAGAACTGACTACGTTCACATTAAGAAAAAGCTGAAGTCCCACACACCACCTTGCAGTTCACCTCTTTCTCATGCTCCACTGACTTTTCAGCTCCAGGTATTACCCTGGCCACTCTTCAGACTTCCCTTCTGACTCAGGTAGAGGCAAAAATCCTTTAGGCCAAGTCCACAACTGGAACCGGGACTCTTTGAATGTTGACACTTTCTGCAAACCCAAAAACCACTCCACACTGCACCTGATGGGCTTGTATGGGGTCCCTTTCAGGCTCAACTCCATGGGTGTTCACACTGAAGTGATGCCATTCCAATAGTTGGGAAGACTAACAAAAATTTTTAGCCCACAATTTCACTGCCATTTTTTTGATCTCACAGAAGTGCCCTAAACTTTGCAAAGCATTTCTTTGCATAAAAGTAAGTTACCATGCAGACCTTTGAGTGACCTGCTGCAGCTGGCCATACACATATTCTCAGCTAAAACCCCTTCCCCTCTGCAGCTCACTTACCAAACTCAGCATGATTTTATCCTACTGATCAGCAAAGATGAGTAGAAGGATGGAATGTCTACTCCTGATCCTTCCTCTCCAACCCTAATACTGGCAAGCAATACCACAACTCCAGTCTCTCTCCCTCCCCTGTGGTGCTGGCAAGTCACACACAGCAAGGGCAGGAATCTCCTTGAGCTCTGTGGTGTGGCTGCCCAGGGCTGAATGACAATCAAAGCCTAGAGCAGTCCTTTCAAATCTCTCTCTTTTTTTTTTCTTTTTCCTGACCCAGCAGAGAAAACTCTGCATCCAGGATGACAGAGAAAAGCTTAGAGGAAAGCTCAGCATATGGCAGCAGGAAAATACTTAAGGACTCCAGGAGGGCTCTTAAGGGCAGAGCTCCACCAGAGCCCGCCCTCATTGTCCATTGCACTCCAGAGCATCTTGGGATTTTCCTCTCAAGTTCCCATCATGGCTCATAGTTTTCTGCATATCTCAGATGAAAAATAAAGGCATCAGATTAGGAAAGCTCGGGGTGAGGGAGATGAAGTCACTCTCTTGGACTGTCTGGTGAAATGCATACAACCTGGGATATTTGCATATTATAATGTATACAGAACATGCACACTATGTACATGTGGGTAAGGACAACCTGTAACAATATAAAAATCTAAATAATAAGTGATGTATTGGACGTGGTTCAGTGCCCAGCAACATCCCTAAAAGGCAGGAAAACTTCACTGCTGTCAACAGAGCTAAAGGCACAGAAAACCACTTTAACAACAAATGAGAGAAATTTCACAATTACTAATTCTGTATAAGCTTACTCTGCAAATATTCATTTGACAATACTTGCAGATTAAGAAAGAAAAGAAACAAAAACATCAAACACCCAACAAAAACCCCAACATCCCCCCCCCCCCCAAATTCTTGGGACTAGTCTCCTCATGTATTTTAAATTAGGCAAAAATGAGCCAGTTTAATTCATAGTGCTAGTAGAAGAACCAGCAGTAAAAGAGCCTCTTTGACACTATGAATAAACCCCACATACACAAAGATAAATAGAAGGGTGCTGCATGCAAAATGAAACAGTGAGGACTGTTAGACACGTGTGTATTTTATTAAGAGGAATACACTTGCCCTACATTGGGAATAACCATATAAATCACGAGGCCTCAGTTCCCAACCATTTAACAATCCTCTATAAATACCAACTAAAAATATTCACTTCAAACACATTTGGTTTCATTCACTTCCCAGTGCCTATAAATAATCTCTCAGTCAAACAGGAAACCAATGCTGATCCACAGACTACTCTAATCAGTCCACACAAATCACTCCCTGTAATTTCAATAAAACACTCAAAGGATCTGAAGATTTATAAATAAGCAAAGAATTAACAAACTCTCCCAACTGATCCTAGCTTACAGTTCCCTATTTAGGCACCCCTAAAGCACAGCATGCATCAGATTTCTCAACACCTGTGCCCCAGGTGGATGCTTACCTGAGCTGCTGGATTAGATCTTCCCCTTCTTTAATAACATTGAGGGTAGCATCCAGGGTGGCCGTTTGCTGCTGCTGAAACTGCTTGATAAGCTCCTGAACCGCATCCACAGAGTCAGCACAGACATCCTCTAAGAGCTCCTTCTGCAGATCTTCCATCCATGTCCACAGCTGGGAAGAAGGGGAGGGAAATATAAATCAGAGAGGGATTGAGATTTAACCCTTTTGCTCTCTAATTCCAGATCAATAGGCATTAACTCAGGCTGCATGTTCCACAGGAAAACTGACCTAAAATTTGTAATCCCAAAAAGATACATTTGTTATTGATTCCATTTAAAGCAAAAAAATAAGATAAATATACTATCAGGTAGTTTTCAAAAAACACAACAAACCAATTCAATTTTTGTTTATTATACAGCAATAACTATTTTATTCTGATTAACTCTTTATACTAGTAATAAATTAAAATCTACAGCTGTGATAACCTAACCCTTTCAGGAGCTGAGCACTATCAGCTGCTATTAATTTCACATGCAGCTGAAGCCTGTTGTAGGACAGACCTACAATCTTTGGTATGTGTGTATGGTACTGACTGAAGTCTAGCTGTGCCTGCTCAGTTATGCCTTCTCAGGGGTTGAAGTTGTGGGGTTTCTTTTTTGTTTCTAGTACTTAAACCTCCTCCTCAAAATGCACCCAGACTCTGCATTTTAACTCTGGGAAAATCCAAACACAGGACACAGCAATATCACTAATCGACCCCATGAAGATCCATTAATTTTGAATAGTTCTGACTACCAGTTTTAAAGCCACAATCACGGCAACAAATCATTGCAAGTGCTTAGATGAGAATTTCCAGCCAGCTGTTCATCAGAGGTCTGGACAGGGGCAGGAATGCCCCAGCAGCCTCTCGCTGGCTGTAAAGGCTTAAAGTGAACAGAGGATTCCCCTTTAAGCTTGTGCTGAAAAGTGAGTGTAAAATAGCACCAACCGAGCTGGCAGCCTGCCAGCACACCCTAATCCCTCCACCAGAGACTCTTTCCTGTGCCACGCCGGCTCCATTAACCCACATTTTGCTGGTATGAGCTGGAGGTACAGCGAAGTCCCAGAGTGGGAAACACCAGGGCGCTGGGAAATGCCAGAGGATGCAGCGCTGGCCGCGGCTTCTCCTGCTGGCCCAGGGACTGGAGAGCTTTGTCCCACAGGGACCGGGGGTGAGCATGAAGCAGAGGAGGACATTGTGTGTGGGTGGCAAAGAGCTGGTGAAAATGTTTTCGTGTTCAAAACGAGTTGTGCTGGATCCCCATCCTGCAGCATTTCCTCTGAGACTGTGAATTCTGCACGTCCACATTAAACAAGAGGAGGATGGGGATGTCTAAAGCTCCAGCTGCCAAAGCTTCTCACAGCCAGGGCCCACACCTAAAGCCAGTCACTAAGTGCTACACTATACACAAGCTACAGACTTCAAGGGTATTACCCTGGCCCAAATCAAAATCATCAAAATTAGCGGCTGTCCCAGCACACTCATGATACCAGAAAAGGGAGAGCCCAGTGCCTTTTGCTCTGTCCCCACCTCTGCTACTGAGTCCTTGCTTGAGAGACTTACAAAAACAAGTATTAGAACATATGCTTTACTTGTAGGCTTTTCAGAGTCAGCTTTGAATATTTTGGGTAAATGCCTCTGTTTATTCATAAATATTACAATGATCATGTCCTGCCCAGCTACTGGCCTGAAACAGACTGTCTTTCCTTGGGATATTTACATATTTTCACATTCTTAGGAAAAGGCGTAGTATAAAAGGGGAACTATTAATCAAATAAACAAATGGAAGTCAATAGGCATGAGAAATAAGTGAAAAAATGAAAACATATTTAATGAGCCAAATAGAGAGCTTTTTCAGTTGTGGTTTGAGATCCATGTGCTGAACTTTGGGAAGCTGCCATAAAGGAAAATGCATTAGTGCCTTTATATGTTAATTATATTGAGAATCTTCCTGGTTTTGATCCAATCCCTACACCAAAGAGTAGGGGCAGCTGGACCAAAACAGACAAGGACCAGGCTGTTCAGGAATATTACTTCTGCTTATCAGATCTTCAAGTAATACAGCACTTTGTATATACAGAAAAATAGCTATGTATATAAATCATCCTTCTGTTTTGAGGTGGGCAAGCCAGTAGTTTTTTAACTTCTTGTAATTCTTAGTTCCTATTTCAACTTAAAAAAGCTCAGGAAATTTTCTTCATAAAAATGAAAGTGAAACCAGGAATTTTGGTCATTGTTAGGAATCTGCTGTTTTCATGAAATTATCTTGTTAGGGCAGAGGAGAAAGTTTCCAACCTTCAGAGGAAAATCCTGTGCTCTGAAGTGTCTCCAGAACCCAACTTTTCAGAAGGAGCATTGAACCTTTAAGATCTTACTCCGCTTTTTGAGTAGGCTACTAAATCAGTTTCAAAATACTTAAAACATAAACTGTATTGTATTCACCTAGAACCAAAACACTCACTAATTTCAGAGAGCACCCAACTACATTAACTCATATTAGCATCAGATGTTTTCATTAATGACCTCTGTCTATAAGGATTTGCATATAAAATCTATCAGAATCTAGGTCATCCTTGACTCAGAGACCTTTAATCCTTTAGACTCTACCAATCCCTGGAAAACCATAATACAAAGAATCAGTCAATATTAATAAGATTAGGAAGATCTTTCAGGCAAAATTCACAATAGGAATCTGATTCCAAAACCTCCTAGGTTCTGTGCTACAATTAATAGCACCTGAAATAAATTGATACCATGCCCCACTTGTGAATGCCACAACAATGAAAAGACCAATTCCATGTCACTGCAACACCAGTCAGAACAGCTGTTAATCATAAAGCAGAAATCACATCCTGATTGTCACTGCTCAGGAAAATCAGTCCCTCTTGGGGCCTGATGTTTCATTCCAATGCAAGTATTTGACCGATTAAAAAAATCCTGACTCTTAAAGCCCCAAATCACTGGATACCTTGTGCATTTGCAGTCCATGTTGTGACCTACTCTAAGCTATCTAGCTTAGACCAAAGAAATTGTTCCCATTAAAATCTGACATATTGCACAGCACAACTTTGATTCATATTTGCAGAAATTGGCTTCTTTTATTCTTATCGTGAACAAAATTTGTGAGTACTTGTCCCATTCCCGTACATACTTCAAACTACTACTAAGGCACCACTTGATCCCATACACGGGGTGTATCTAGATACATGCAGATATTCCAAATATAGAGGCAGAATTTCCACATCCACCTGTGGTGACTTTCACTAAATTTGCCAGTCATGCGTGTGTCCAGAAAAGGAGATAACCTATGCATTATGTTACTTAACAGGTACTAAACAAAAAATACAGAATCCTAGAAAACAATACAGAAGTATCACAGAAGTAAGTTTTGTTCTTCCTTCATCTAATCTATGCTTTGGTATGACTAATTGGATATGGAGAACCTGATGCATTAGTGGGAGCACCTGAATTCAGTCTGTGAGTGATCTGACTCAAATCTGACTCATGCAAACTACATGTAAAAATGTCATAGGTAGCTACAAGAAGGCTCAGGTAAAAACTTATCCCTAAAACATTAATGCTGAAGGTCCACAGTGGCTCCAAAACTGAAGCTGTATTTTATCAAGGCTTTACACAAGACAGCGAATTCTCCTCTGATTACTAGAACAGTGGGAAAGAAGAATGACACCCCTCCTTTCTTTTGAGATAGCTTCTGGTGCCCCTCTTGCTTGTTGACATCAACTTTTGCATCTTTCTTGGATATGAAAAACAGGCAATTTCCCTCCATCCAAGAGACAATACAGCTCTTTATTCCCAGCTACTTAATCTGATTAAATACCCTTCCTTTTGCTCAATTAGTGAGACCACTTAACTCGAGGTTTCAAGGGACACCTGTGCCTGTTACCTAAAATTAATGCTTTTCACTTAGAAAAAGGAACCACTTTAAACAAAATCAAAAACCTAAAGAGATGGCTAAGAAAATCTTGCCTGCATGATTGGAAAAACTATTAAACATCCCATGCTTAGATGCTGCTATTTGTAAATGACAGAGATGAGTTATAATCCCCTCAAAAGCAGTTTAGAAGCACTGAGTTGTGGGAGGAGTGCAAAGAACCAGTTCAATCCAGGAGATTTACTGTTGTACAGCATTTTTGCTAGTCTTGAAAACAAGGACGTTAATGGAAACAAGCAACTTCCCAGGGTGTATGTTCTACCCCTTTACTATGTCAGAGAAGCATCATGCATTGGGGGCAGGCCCCAAAAGGATGCTCATGACAACTCAGGAAGAGAACATTCATCACAGCAATGAAGACTAGGGCAGAATGCAGAAGAATTCAGTGACATGCAGGGACCCTGCTGCCACTCCATGAATTGCAATGTGAGTGTTCAGAAAACCAAAGGCAGGCTGAAAAAGACCCCCCAAAACCCTCACAAGGAGAACTGCTCCAGAGAGAGATGTCCATCAACCCTATTTCCCTCTGCTACTATGCCAGGCTTTTACAAGCCAATTCTATGGCAATAATATTTAGCTTTGTCATGATGTGCACTAGGAAGTCACACAAATCTCAAGTTAGGTTAATTTACAGCAGAACTTCAGTTTGCACTTGTGTTAAAGCATCTGTTCAAATGCTGTTGTGCATCCAGCTTGACTGCACAGCCTTTAGGAAATTGTCCCCACACCAACATGGTGGTGAAAATAAAACTTTCCAGCACAATTAACCTTCATCAACTGGTATTTATTCACACTTAGAATGCATCCAGTCCTGTTTCAGTTAAAAGAACTGAGGGTTGCTGTAAACTAGAAGCATATTTCAGCAATATTGTCAGAAGTCACATTCAAGCTCTCAAGAAAATGTCAACAGAAACACCGAAAACAAGGTCTGTAATGATGAGCTGCAAAGTGATCTCATGCCACCAGCAAAGTATCACATAATGGCAGCACACCTAATAAAAGGTGACAGGATTGGATATGACCAGACACTACTTGAAATGCCACGACTTCCACAGTAAGACACAACTCATGAGACTCCCTGCTGCAAGACCTAATGTTGTCAGATACCACCAAACTGGTTGGGAAGAAATGACAAGTGGAAAGAGAACACTCTGTGAAAAAACTGATCTCTACTTAACCTCTTTCTTGCTTTTTCCCTTTTCCTCGCCAATTTCTTGACATTTATCCTTGGTTGGGCTGCATCTGGTGCTTCTGTATGCTCAGGCTTTTTAATTAGTAGCCTTGCCTATGGCAAAAGGATTCGCACTGCCTAAACATCTGATGCTTTTTCCAAGTCCTGCATGGACCAGATTGATATAGCACAAAATAATCTCCTCTCAAGGCAAACATGATCTGGGTAGCTAGGCTTACATCAGGGAGCGTGTAGATCCCCAGTCCAAGGTCATGTAAATGTAATTCAGGGACTATTTGATCTAGAAGAGAAAATTAATTCATAAATGAAGAATAAAATGTACATGTCCTATGCTTGTTCTGCCACTACCATGAATTGAAAAAACATGATCCTCTTCTAGTATAATTTTAATATGTTATTTGTGGTTAGGAATCTTGTTGTAATTATCTTCAGTAACGATAATAATCAAATTCTGCACTTGATCACACTGGCTTAGAAAAGTTCTCCCTACATTGGAAAACTGACTCAGTTTTACAGCAGTGTGATACAAGACAATTTGGCACAGGGAAAGCTTCCCACACTACAAATGCAGCAATCTACTAAAATAAACACAGGTACCCTCACATTCTCCTTACTGTGCATTAGTTCTACACATCACTTCTCAAATAGAAGCTGCAGCACCTCTTCCCTCTGTGCTTCTTCCAGTGACTGGCTGTATCTGTCACTTGCAGTCTTACCCTGATCTGCTGCTCTGAGCCTTTTGTGTAACTTTCTGCACCATGCCCTGGGAATCACAGAAATAATTAATTTGTGACAATTCTGAATCATTCTGAAACTTGCTAAGGACTGAAAAAACTGCATGACTTTTCTTTAATCAGTCAGCCTGGTTGGATCCATTGACTTGAGCCACTCCACTGACACAATTTGCAACTAAAATTGTTAAATAGTGTATAGATGTATTCCAGGTGAAAGACAGAATGTGTCTTTTGAATTACACAAGTGTACCTGTATGGCTTTGATGAAGATTCACTCAGTACACAGATTATTGCAGGCTGCCCACTCTGTTGCCCTCGTACACAGTACTGAAGCCCACACACTGGAACTGGGAGAAGCTCATCTTCCTCAGCTTCAGGAAATCAGAATGGGCAGAAATGTGTCTAATAAAAGAATGCTTTATGAAAGTTGGCACATCCTATTTAAAGATGCTCATAAAACTTCCTTTGAGCTGCAGCATGAACCACTGTTATCTGGAGAGTGAGGCATACAGGCTCACATTTGCACAACACACAAAACACATGCAAGGGCCTCAAAAGCCAAGGAAAATATTTGAGTGGAGCCATTGGTCTGTAACAATGCTGATGAATGGCCTGAAAAATGTTAATAACAAGTATGAACTTAAATGAAGTCTACAGGAATCCTTTGGCCAGCACATAGTGGGAGGATGGAAAGAACTTTTCTTCCATGCACAGGTATGATTTCCTGACATTTGGTTTATGTGGCTGCATTTACAAGCATTTAATTCTCATTACTTTGATTCTGTCTCTTTTACCAATCTTTTGCCATCACAGATGGCAGAATTTTATTCAGTAGTGGCCTGGCTGTGCTTCAAACTCCCCTCCTCAAGAACGGGATGTGCTGCCAGAATACCACAGCTCTTTTCTTTCCTAGCTCCTTAATCCTTCATGAAAAAAAAAAAAAACAACTTGCTTCTGGGCAACAAATGGACAGGAAAGAAGGGCACCCTGTACCACCCCAGCTGTCCTGGTTCCTCAGTCCCAGGTCTTTGGTAGCTTTACAGACAAGATTCAGCTCTGCAAAAACCACCACCAAAGTTAACGAGTGGTGAATGTTGGCATTTTGCTGCTTCATGGTAATTGATTGCTGATAACCCAGAGTGTACTTTGATATAGCTCACACAAAAATAACCCATTTTATACCAGAAGAGCCCTCTCCACAGCTGCAATTATCAGAATGATAAGCTGACAGGTGATCTGCCTTCTCCAAGGAATCTGCCACCCAGGCAAGGGATGGCACACGTGTTACTGTATGGGCACCTGGCAGGTCACTTCTACCACATTGTCTAATTTCTGCCCGCAAATTCACCTGTGATGGGAGTAGGAGAATATTTAGGAACTGAGTACTTAAAAATACCAAGCAAACACAACAAAAGAGCTTTTACTTAGAATCATAGAATCACAGAATCATTGAAGTGGGAAAAGACCTTTAAGATCACTGAAGTCCAACCATCCATTTAGCACCACCAGCACACAGATTCAGCTCCCAGCAAAAATCATGGTCATACTAATAGGAGGCATAAGTCTAAGGTTTGATGTTTCACAGCCCTGCTGTGAGAAGAGGGAAAGTTTGATTTTACATGCTGCTGTGCATCTATTTCAGCAGTTAATATTATCCCAGTGAAGAACAAAATTTCTAGCTTTTGCACAAGACTCATAGGCCTTGATTCTAACACTCAAAATTCTGGGGTGTGAATTGCCCACTCAGTGAATATTTTATGTGCAGTGAGCAGTTTGGGTCATTTTAATGTTTTGGTTTTGTTTTTGTTTTTGTTTTAAATCTGAACATAATATGAAAAAAGAAAGAAAAGTGCTGTCCAGGACAGGAGCAATGTGTAAGACAAACACATGTTCAGAGAACAAGACCTTTTCAGTATTTCCAGAAGTTGCCAGCAAGTGGAGTTGCTAAACTGAATATCCCCTGCATCACAAATCTTTATTATCTAGTGGGCGATTGCTCTGGAAAGTCAATATTAGCAGTAAAAGTCAAACAACAAATTTTTAAGTTCAGTAACATTAACTTTGATTCCTGTGTCAATTCACAGTGAGTGACAGGATCACAGGATATATCCCAGAAGCACTGTCATGTTTGCTCCATGATTAAGTTCAATACATTCTGTCAGCTCTTGTGATGGGAGTCAATAGCAGCTGACCTCAGTCCCGTGAGCTTTCTGCTCCCTGTGTCCCAGCAGCCCTGCCTCAAAGTGAAGAACAAGCCCTGTCAGAATTAGTGATCTACACTGAAATAATCTCCTAATCACAATATTCAACTCAAGCAGAGAAAATTTAATTTCACAGGTCTTGGTTATCAAGCGAAATTAAGTTAGCAGTGCCTGCAATAAAACACTGTTACCATTCCTGACTGCTAGGGCAGCCCCACTCCATTACCCAGCTGAGTAACCCCACTGATGTCTGTGGGGTGACCAAGGTGACCTACTGACCACAAATAATATAGGTTATAATACAGGAAGCTGTCTGACACTTAATGGTCCAGGACTTAGCTCTCACTTTCTCATGGCCTTATCAGACAAGATTTTCAGAGTGAAACTTTCCATACCAGGTGTCTGCCTAAGGCTGAACTAGATGAATTTTAAGATGAAAGGGCCAGAATGAGAGAAAGGGATAGAAAAGGTACTTTGCCTGTGTTAGTTTTATTTCTGTTCAAGTGAGATGCTCCAGACCCTCCACGCTTTTAAGCAAGGATTTGAAATTTTGCAGGGCTTAGCCTTGATGTCAAGAATACACATTATGTCACTCATGTGAACATTTTCCCAAATTTGGTCTCTCAGAAGACCTCTGCCAAGTTCCAGTTTGCACATGTTCATAGGAACCTGTTAGGAATCTGGCAGGTCCTTTTTCTCAACATTAAATATTTTAGGAGCATACTCATCCCCCATTCTGTGGGCCAGGTAGGCATGGCAGGTTCCACATGCAAGTGCCTGCCCTGAGCACCTCATCCTCCTGCTCTTCTGACCCACTAAAGAACAACAAAGCACAGGGCAATGATCTGAAAACAATTCTCTGCCTCTCTGTTTTTTTCATGCTGGACTCAACACAGAACTGGTAATCTGAAGCCCATTGAGAAATGAGAAACCTAGAGGTGGTAAGACATGCTTTTGATGCCCCAAAGAACTAGGAAACAATTGCAGAACCGTTTTATAGTTTAGTTAAGGCCCATATACTATAAATGGATCTAAATACAGTGAAATTCCTTCTCATTTTTAAGTCAGCAACTGCATCACCAGCCAGTACAAGTAACACAACATAACTTGTGTAGTAACACAACCTTAACTATGCAAGAGGATTTAAAATTTTTAATGACATAGAAGTGGTCACAGTGCTCTTTCCTGTCTACATTTTAATACTTGGAAATGTAAAGTACACTGCAGAACCTTAAGTACAAAACTGCGAGACACTAAAATATTAAGATTCAGACAATGAATTGCAAGATGTTTTTCTTTTGTCCTTGAGGGTTTTGAGTCTTCAGGGTCTGATTTTATGACATCTGCAACCTCTTCTCCAGGAAGCTCAAAAAATATTCTCTTTTAAACAAAATCAAATGCCAGCCAAGAATCCTCTATCATCATTTGATCCTAAAGCCAAAAGTTCACAGAAAAACATCAACTATCATGAGATTTGTGATAAAAGTGCAAGATCTGACAATCCTGACAATAATTGATTCAGATTTGAAGAAAGAACCTAAATTCAATTACACTTAATCCTGAGAGAAATTATTCAGGTATGAGTCTGTTGAATGCATTTATGCCAGTGATAATAATTTATAACTTTACCCTGCCATACAGATAATTGGATTTGATTCCCACGGTACCAGGTTTCTGCTCACACCATCACAAATGCCTTGGTCCAAAAGGGTACAAAAATATTGACTACAAACTAGAAAAGCATAAGGCATGCTCTAGGATAGTGGGACACACAAAATCTTGTTTACAGGCATGGCAACAGGACACCAACATTACTCAAGAGTTATGCTACAAACAATCACTTATAGGACTGCTTCCAATTTATGCCTCTAAAATGTTATTACCCCACCAAAAAAGTCCTCGTTTCAGTCTATTGTATGTATTGTTCAATAAGGTCACTTAAAACCCCATCAAAATTATTGTTATGCTTAACTGACTGTGGTTTTGATATTCCTTCAACTGTATGGGTCAGTGATTAGCAGAAAGGACCCTCTTTAATGCTTTCACATTAAATAAGCAGTGATTCAAGTCTACTGCAAGATAAAAAAGCCACTCTGAACTTACATTACCCATGGGGATAGCTACATTTAAATGACTCCCTAATTCAACACTACCTATTTTCCTGAAGAAAATACAGGAAGACTGAGTACAAAAGGAAACATTTGTTTGACGAGAGAAAAAAAAAAATAGGAGCAGTTAAAAGTTTGTCAGGAGGTGAGATTCTGAGCACTTGCATGCGGAGATGAAGAGGTGGGCAGAGTACAGGTGAAGGAGTGAGAAG
This sequence comes from Motacilla alba alba, assembly GCF_015832195.1. NCBI lineage: Eukaryota > Metazoa > Chordata > Aves > Passeriformes > Motacillidae > Motacilla > Motacilla alba. The sequence continues at coordinate 9,925,881 of NC_052022.1, forward strand.
TTCACAGTCAATGAACTCATCCACACCTGGGAATTACCAGATCAGAAATTCACAATTCACCTGTGCTAGGAAGACTGTCAGAAGAAACATGTTCATTGCAGGAAGATCTTTAGAATATTTCCAAAAAAAGAAAAAGTGTCAGCAAGACCAATTCTTTCTACTTAATTTACCCTTTCACCAGTTGTGTCTCAATAGATTAATACAACATGAATCATAGAATAGTTTGGGTTGGAAGGGACTTTTATAGGAGAGAGGCACCCAGAGTCTGTCCACTCTGGATATACTTAAAAACGACATGAATTGATTACTGAACTTTCCAAAAACACATCACAGAACCAATCTGTCTCACAGGAAAACATTAATGAGGCAAATACTTAGCATTTACTCTTAACATGTAGAGAACAACATTGATGCCAGCACAGAAGACAGGTTTTTAAAATGTTAATTTTTTACACATCTGCATTTTCATTCACAAAAATAGAGCTCATTAAAACCAGGTGTGTAGAGCAAGCAAACTCCCTTCTTGTAGAAGAAGAACAGGAGTATAATGCACTGCAATCCCAACTCCTTCATACAGGGAGGCTTTATTTCCCAAAGCCAAATTAGGCTACACAATACCACTAACTATATTTTTTTTTACTAGTCATCACCTGTGTAGGTGAATCAAGGTTAATCACAGCAGGAAACTGTTATGAAATAATTTTTACAGAGGAAATAACCAATTAAGTTTCCCCAGTGGCAAACCAGCATAGCTGCAAGTGTTTGAGCAACTCTGGGAACAACAGCATTATCCACAAGCTGAAAGTTAACTATATTTTAGTATATTGCAGAAGCAGGATGTAAAAGAAAAAACTTTCATGTACAAACAGCTATGATGCACATGCTGTAAACTCCATCTTCCACACACATATGAGTAAATGTACCTTCTACTTCAGGGGCTCCCCAACACAGTGAAGCCTGAAATATGCAACTTGTTTGTAGCATGTAAATCAACAAGCAGAGGCAAAGCTTTCAGCTTCTCAGAGTATCTTCCTGATCAAGTGTGCTCTCAGAAACAGATGCTGCAGAGCATTAAAACCACCATCCTGACTAATTCCATCTCTCTCAGCAGAAACCCTATCTTTAAAAGTCACTCACCACTGAATGGACTTTGGACTGCAGAAAATGTGAAGTATGCTTTAATTACATCCCCAGTGGCCTCCCATTTGATGTCCTGTCCACTGTATCTCCTCTGGCAAGTCAGTCTTATCTCTGGATATTTTTCAATTACACTAAACAGCATTTATTCAGGTCCTTACTGATTTACTGTATCAGTATGTGGCTGTTTTTTCTTTAACAGTTGTCTTGAAAAGTCAAGTCTGCCTCATTAAACAGTGTACGATTTCTAGCAACACACAATAATATTGGATACATTAATTAACAGTACATTTAAATAGAATCCTCAGAGGATCACACTGCTGGCATGTTTGTACCTAAAGTGTTAATATCAACTCACGTTCTTACAAGACAATTCTTGCTTTCTAACAATACATTCTAGTTGTGATTAAGCACCACTGGAGATGGTGTTGCTATATTTTAGTGTACTGTAACATTCATATGTTTCATTCACGTTTTATTTCCTCTTTACAACAGTTACTCATGTGCATGAAATGAACTGGATAATATCAGCCCTGTGTGGTGAAAATGCCTTTTCTCTGTTATCTGAGTTTTCAGAGACAGCCTCTTGCAGCACTCTACAATACACAGCAAAATTCCCTCGTGCACCTCTTACCTCTTTGGTGTGGGTATGGAAGGAGACTGACATGTCCAAGAGAAGTTTCCTCTGTTCCACCCTCCGGACAAAGTCCTGAATCCGAACTTCCAGATGCCGGGCTGCTTTATAGATCTCTTCAGGGTCACATTCCCCAGTCTGAGCCAACTGCTCTGCAGCCTCCAAGAGCTTGTCTGCATTGGTGTACGTATTCTACCAGCAAACAAAGCAAGAAACACAGAATGAGTAATACAACTGTGGCAAGTAAACCCCAAAGAGGCTGTTTATCCTTAAGGCATGAAAGCAAGTGATTACCAGAGTTTTAAAACAATAACAATATTTCCTAGTGGCATTGCCATCTGTGAAAGGAGAATGTATAAAGCCACATAGACTAATGCCTGAGTACACATGAAATTGTTTCTTATTTGAAGCACACTACCTCAACTCAATCCTGCCAGGCACAGCAATAGGACTTTCCATTTGTTTATTTCCAAGTTCTCTGCAATTTCTCAAAGATAATGGCATGAAGCAAGTGGGACTCACCAGCTCAGAAGGCTGCAGTGCCTCATGTGACACTCAGCCACCAGCTTGCTGCGATGGCCTCCCAACTGCTCTCACATTACAGCGTGCAATCATGGTAGCCAGAGATGTCTCACCCCCAAGAAATATTTGCCTTTCACTGGCTTTTGTGAGATAGACCATGTCTTCGGGCTCCTTCTATGGTTTTTTCCTCTTGTCTACTGGTCTGCATCATATTTCCAGATGGAGTGAGTCCATGTGATTTGCTTGCAGCTGCCAGTATGTAATGCTCAGTTCCAGTTTGCCCAGGGCACGTACCCGCCCTGCATTACACAAGAATTTGAACACTGCACTATCCTGAATACATTTACCCCACAGCCACAGCCTTTATGATATGAGGTGTAGGACTCCTACTTCACAGAGAGGGAACAGAAGAACCCAGGAGCAAATTAATGTACCCAAGACATGCCAGACTGTCAAGTAAGAGAGGGGAAATCCATCCAACTTGCCTCAGGTTTCAAGCTACCTGCCCATCCTTTCTCTCTTTTTTTTTTCACATCTCTGGAAAACACCACTCAACTAATACAGCAGAGAGTCTCATGAATAACAGGAAAAATGGAAAGTGAGTGCAGCCATCTTCTCCAGAACCATGGAGCTATGCCTTAGTCAGCTTAGGCAAACTGAACAGAGCCAGCCCTTGCTGTCATATAAAAGCTTTCTTCACTCAAGATGAGGCCAATAGCTCTTTAGTATTCAACACTTAACAAAAATAAGGAAAGACAAAGATACCAGCTTCAGGGTGTTTCCATTACTGGGCTAGATCTTTGGAACTGCTTGGCATTGGCTTAAGACTGCTCTCACTGGGAATTTTAACCTCTGCTTCAATAGCAGAATTGTAGCACCTTTCTTGTCAAAATCGTCCTCAGTTTAAAAATGCATAACTTGATGCATGTACACAAAGTACCTCTAACACTGTGGACACACACGTATTTCTGAGCATTACATGAACACTGTCAAAAATAAAAGCCATTGATCAAGGCACGTTGTTCCTACTTACATAATATCTGCTGCAGTCAACAGTTGTTGTTTGAGAAAATGTTCAGTACAGAGATGGAGCACTGACCTCCAAGTGTTTAATGGAGGAAAATATTTCCAGTTATAAAAAAGCAAAAAGAAAACATCTCATTCACTGTTCATTTTCCCAGTTTCTGAGGGCTGGCTATAAATATCTGGTATTTGCATTTCTCCTTTTGGACTGTGAAGAAAATACTTGAGACAGTTTTCTTACCAATAGTAAATTTTTATTCCCTCACTTTCAGGCTACTGCTATAATGGTTAGGCTGTTAACAGCAGCAAAATTTTATGTTTTAATAATCATTTTTTGGAAACCTCTTTAGCTGAGAGTTTGTAAAAAAAATGTTCCATTTCATGTCATCTGAATTAGGGTCCAGTTTCACTTAACAGTATCCTTTCTGAATGATACCCTTCCAGTAGTATTAGGAGCAGATGCCAAAGCTAGCACAATTTTTTCAATGTCTAGTCCACTTCAGTGTTTTTCACACATTACCACCACAACAACTCACACACCAGTCCAGCTCCCTGAGCACAAGACTGTTCCTGCTTTTATATGTATTATTTAGTGTACTTGTAAATGCCTTCTCTCTCTCCCTGTGGCACAGACTTGAGACACAAAACAGTTTTGCTGAAATACAGTATAGACACAGATTTGCTGCATTTGTCCCTGAGACATTTAGGTCCATCTCTGCTGAAAGCTACAGTTTACTGACTCCAACATGTGCTATGTTGAATTACCTGTGGATGAGTTCACAGATATGATGACCAGATGTAAATACACTGGTGAAAAGCATGTAGGCTGGGCCCTAGACTTTGGGGGAGAAAGAATGCAGACTGGCCCCAAAAGAGGCTCTGGCCCCACTGCACAGACAAAAAAGGTGTAGCAGCCCCTTTGCATTGCACAAGGTTCTCCAAAGGCAAAGGGGATTTTCTGCAGGGAAGCTGACTGGGTGTGGAAGGAGCCACTCAGTGTTTTCCCTGGGCTGTAACAGGCACTGTCAGCATGCAGGGATGCCTCCCTGAAGAATGCATACCTCATTTTGGATGAGTTTGCATAAATGTGTCATGCACGAAAGGCTTGAACACAGTGCATTTTGAGTATGGAGACATTTTTCTTCACCTCTTTTTCAATGTTTGTCCACTGAGGTCACAGGTAAGTGTCTGGATTTTAAAAACAGGTGCAGTTTATGATAGGAAAAACAACTAATGGTTATATCCCTGCCATTCTAGAAGGAAGGCCTGGTGCTGAGAGATTTCCAGCTCACTGTTGCAGATTTAAGAGATTTAGATACATTTCAGATAAGCAGCCACATTTGGGAGTTACCCACCCTTGCCTTGAACTCCTGAGCTTGATGTGCTCATGAAAGGACTGTCCTCCCTCGTCAGCTGTCGAGATATACACACAGCACAGGCCAAATAAGCCAGAGGTTACTCATTTCTGAGGGCTTGCTCTACTTCTCTTCTGTTTGTTTGCTTAAAGTGCACATAAATCATACCAGATGTTGTTACACATATCAAATATTTTCATGTACATCCATTGCTCTGCAGGCATTGAACCAAAGTGCTGTTGAAGCTGAGAGCTTCATTCTAGTTGGTGCTATAATGCTGCCCTGCTTCCCTGCTCCCTACATTTTTGTCCTGAGCTTGCTCTCTTGTTAGTAAGCTCTTTGGGGTACAGACCCTTATTTTATTTATTTGTTTGAAGCACTTTCTACTTTTTTGGTGTGACATAACCCTGGGTCAGGCAGGGTGAGAATCCAAGAGAGAATTAAGCTCTGCAATGAAGAAAAGCATGAAATGCCTCCTTGTCCCACCATCCCCATCCAGAAGAGGTTAGCTAAGATTCCCAGCCCTTCTGAGATCTGGCAGAAAAAAAAAAAATCCATCAGTTATAAAACTATACGCTTTCTGAAGTTTTAGGGCTGTGTGGCATTTTTTCTTAATATTGTCTTAACCCACGAGAGAATTGTCACATGCAAACCCTTGAAATGCTCGGTGAACTGCTGACTGGCATTCCACACTTCTGCACCATTTCATGCACAAAACCAACTTCCACCTTATGTCTCTTTGTATCTATCTTTGTAGACCTATTTCAATCATGAAACCTGCAAACACAAGGAAATATCTATCTATCTATCTATCTATCTATCTATCTATCTATCTATCTATCTATCTATCTATCATCTATCTATCTATCTATCTATCTATCTATCTCTTTGTGAACTTCCTCACATTTTTAAGGTATCAATCAATTTAGCACAGCATTTTGGTTTTGGCCCATGTGCATTTACAGAAAATTATTCCATGTAGTTTTTATCTTTTATCTAGGAACTGCACATATAAGTAGTTTATTGCTGCATGTTTTTAGGCTGATTACATTGAAAATAGCTGTGTCTAGTGATAGTCCAGGGTAGAGTTCATGCCCTTAATCTGGACAATTTTTTTTTTCCAGAACAATCTGCCCCTGCATGCTTTTTTACAGCAGTTTATTTTATTTGAGGGATTTTCATGGTAAGTGTCTCCAAGTTCTCCAAGGTGTAGTGAGGCATTCCCATCAGCCAGAGAAAGATGCTTGTTTTAAACATCAGGAGAAATATGAAGGGGGGAACTGGGCAGGTGATCAGGTTCATGATCACATTAAACACAAACTACCTGCCCCAGACCTCACTTCCCAAGAAGATGTTGAGATAAGGGGAATGAGGTAGCACTAGTCTGTATTGACCAAGTTCTGGGGCTGTGCAAGGCAGCTTCAGGCAAAGGTTCCTTGTATTGATTCAGAGAGCTTTGTCTCATGGCTTTTATCATGAAAAAGACATGGAAGAGAAGGCATCTCTGGAGGCCAGGAAGTACCAACTAGAGAGAGAAAGAGGACTAGCTTAGACCTGATATTCTTGACTAAAGACAAGTGATGTGAATCCCTCATTATGCCTGCAGGCTGAAGTTTAGGAGACTTATTAGGCTTTCTCTGATGTGACATCTCCTTTATGTTCTTTAGAGTCGTGACTCAACTCTCCAGTTCCAAAGATGAAATGTCTGTATCAGCACTCCTGCTGGGAGCTTGGGATGTCGAGACAAAGTTCAAAGCCTGATCCATCCCTTACTGAAAACAGTAAAAAGGATTTTACTGACTTCAGGGAGAATTGGGTCAGCCTTCTAACCATCTCCCCAAGATCACAGGAGAGAAAAAATAGCAAAGAGCTAAAAATAGAACTCTGGAGGACTGGTACCTGTTCAGTGTATAGACAGCAAGTAGAATTCCTGCCCAATGAAACTACAGCACGATTCACTTTGGCAAAACTGTAATTACAGAGCTGATTCTGCAGTTCTTGTCAAGCCTTATAAACTACTGCTATCCTTAATTATAAAGCTCAGTGACTGCTATCAGATTCTTTGCTCAAGCTACTTCATTAAAATTAGCTCCAGTATTTGTTGAGGTTAAGTGATCTCACAGTCAGGCCTTTGTGAAGAATTATATCTTTAGTAACTTGATATTCTAAAGCTAAAATAAGTGACCACAATGAAACATTTCTTTGATAAATAAATCTGGGGTTTAACAAAGCATCCATCTTTGTCAAAATTCCTCCTCCCTTAAGAAGGGCAAAGGCTAAGTGCATATGATGATCTAATATAAGTTGTGATTTTATTCCATTTGAATTGCACATAATCAAATCAAGACTTATATTCTTACTTGTACTCTGTGGTTGTAATTCAAAACAGACTTACCAGGAATTACAGTTACAGAAGTTAAAGGCAGAATCTCTCTCTGAGGTAATGCAGCCACTCACTCTGTCAGTACAAGATTGTTCCCCACTATAAACTAGAATGGAAACTTCTTCAGACCTTTGAAAAAAAATATCCAGGCTAATGAAATTTCCATCAGCACCTTCTTCTTCAGACTGTTCTTCCCTTAAACATGGCAATTCATCTTCAGTTTTCCTTGTCATAATTTCACCCCAGTGCAGTTCTCCTTGCACTGATATCATGCTGATACTAATGACTACTTTACACCTCCAGTAATTCCATTATTTCAGTGAACTGTATGAAATATTATGTATAATATATCGTGTATACATGTGTTTTAAATACAAACATATGGCATTTTTCAGTATTTATTAGATATTAAATATTCCCAGGAATGACAAGGTGGATACAACCCAGAATCCTCACTGACTATTGTGAAGGAACTGATATTTTTCTGTGTATTGTTACTTTTATTTATGATTTTCCCTCAGGGTTCACATACAAACCAAGATGAATTTATTATTTGAATTTAAAAGGGTGACACTTACACATTACATCAACTGCTGAAATGCCAGACAAATTGATTAAAAGCTACCTCATACCTTCAAACTAATAAATAAGCAAGATTAGAATTAATAGCTAGGAATACATTAGCTAAAAAAAATTCTTTTTGTGCTATTTCATATTGAGTGCTTACTTTAGATTAAAAAAAATTGTTGGCTATAGTGTAATTCATCCCACCAATTGTTCATCTCAATCAGTAGTGCACTCATACATCACGTAGAAAACACTCCCATTACCACAATCATGCTAATTAACTCCAGTGTGATCACAACCATTATTCAATGAAATGCCAGTGAAATATACAGTGAAACAATGTTTTAAATTACATTTAAAATCACACAGCTCATCCAATACTAATAAGTATATAAAGACACATAGATGCACGTCTGTGTTTACACAGTACAAGTTCACAAAGAACAAAACCTTGCTTGGCAAAGATCTCCCCTTCTCAACCATCTTCAGTGTCATCCTGAGACCAAGAGAGGTGCACAGCTGGGAAAGCAAATTCCATGTAGGCTGATTTTGTGCTTATAAGGATATTTCAGTTTTTATTTTCTGCCACCTTACTGGTCTTCTGGTAAAAGCATTTCCAAACAGAATATTAAAATGAGATGATGAAATACTGCTGTTCCAATATTTTATGGCCTTTACATGGATCTATAAGAATTGGGGAAGATATTTGAAATTGATGATTATTGGCTAGGTTTTATTCTAGTATTCTATGCTTGGTAATAAACATGAAAATAGCTTGGTCCTTTAACTTGGGAACACCCTTGTACAGGAAGAGGAATGTGAAAGCAGAAGAAAGGGAAGAAGGACAGAGAAGGCAAAAAACCAGTAGTTGTGGTGCCAAACATGAAACCAAACTCATACTGCTTGGTGTTATCCAGCAAGGTGAGTGTAGCACTAAAACAGAATTATCACTCCCCAATTTCATAACTGAGTAACTTGCAGAGTGTACAGCTGAGAGCTGCTCAAGTGACTGTATGGTAACCGAGCCTTTGAAATTCAGCAAAAATGAGGAAAGCATTTTCTTTTGTGGAAATGACAAGGGAGCACAAGAAGGCAGACTGTCAAGAGTGAAATGCAGCTCCTTTTGAAAGCTTCCTAAATTATTAATATCATCAGAAAACCCAGGTGGTTCACAGCAAAGCTCCACAACTTCTTTATGATAGGGGCAAAAGAGAAGACAGGTGGAGAAGGAAGCATGGAGCAGCTCCAAGGTGAGCAGCAATCCAGGAGGGCATGGTATTGTTTTCTGTCCCAAAAGCTCAGATCACATCTTTCCTGAGCCCTACAGACGTGAGTGCAATCATGACAGCTTTATCAAGTCTTGTTGGTCTCTGGAATTGAAATAACTCCAGGCATTCTGGGTTTAATATCATGCCTGGTTTGGAGATTTCAAAGGCACAGCAACAATAGTAATAAAAGGCTTTGGACTGTCAGCAGCACTGGGAAAAGCCAGCACCAAATACAACTGGCATCATGGTTGCCTTGAAAACAAAAGCAGAAATAAACTTGTGAGAATGTGAATTCCGTGCCTATATTTTAATAAAACCTACTTTAAATAAGACAGCAAAGCTTTTCCTCTCCATTTCTTCCACAACCACTACCCTGACTCAGCTATGCTCTTATTTCCATTAATGTGAAGATAGGTTATAACACCTTTCCTGAAGCCCATTTGGAGTGCCACGGGACTGTTCACAGAATGAGATAATGTTTAACAGAAGAAAATTTGGCAAAACTTTGACCCACATTCTCCTGATCTTTCAGCTTAAGAATTCATCCACAGCTGAACATTGAGCACAATGCAGTGCTGCATATAAATCACGTAACAATCATTGTTTTTCTCTGGCAATATGTGACAAAAATGCAACACAGGCTGCTGCAAAAAGGTAAGTGTACCACTAATGCATCACAGGACCTACAGATTTGCAGCAAACTCCTTTTTTTGCCCTAAGTGAAAGGCCACCTCTGACAAGCAAATTGATTGTTGGCAGAAAAAAAATACAGAGGAAGGTACACCACATCATTTTAGCACGGTCAGTGCACTGCTGCTACCCGAGGAAGGATGCAGAGATTTAATTGAATTTTTGCTGCTGCTCCTTTGAAATACAGGCTTCCTCCCTGACACACTGCATTGTATCAGCTCCTGTGCACCAGCCCAGGTGGGAGTGGTGCAGGAAATGCTCTCAGTGAGGGCATCACATCTTGAGGTGCTATCTCCTAGCACTGTGTCTATTCCCTCAAGATTCAGAGGGAAGCAGGGAACCCCTTGGTGTTCTCCTGGGCCCCTTAAATTTGCCCTGTTAAATTTAATCTTATAGCAATCTTATAGAATCTTATAGCAAAGAATCACTTAAAAATTCATCACTTCAAAAAAAAATCAATTTCTTTCCAGAATAAACCTCACACTTCAGTACATTGCCTGCCAGAAAAAACCACACAATTAGAATAAAACACCAACACTTCTGTTCACAATTTGGGTATTTCCATTTGGCAAAAGAAGGTTTCTCAACATACTCTGTCAACAAGAAACACATCACCTGCCCACCACTCAGATAACATCCATCCCCATCTCCCTGCTCCCTGGACCTCAGATAATTGCCTGGAGAATGCCCTTCTGCTATCTACAATAATAAAACAGTCTCCCCCAGCTTCAATTAAAATTGAAGTAACTTTTTACTTCATCTCCTTGTTCTAGCTGAGTATCTTTAGGAGCAGGTCAGCAAGACAGTCCCTTTGGATTCAGAATCTCTTCACTGTCAACATTAATTCATCTCTCTGTCATGGTTTACACATTGGAATTTGTTTCAAATGAGTAGAAACCATTCTCTGAATCCTATTAGATTTATAAACCAATTTTTCACCACTGCTACTTCCCTGACATGTGAACTGTCTGTATGGCTTACCCAGAAATTAGTTCTTCAGAGGTGTCACCAAAGCAGAATGGACTAAAGGCTTTGTTTTCCCTGAAACTTCAAAAGATTAAAATCTCCTGTAACACCTAGGAAGTGTTGCCTACTTATGTTGAGGAAAAATGGAAGAAGGTTTCACTACCCTAGAAGTAACAGACCATTTTATTTATTTTATACCAGACTTATTCCTATACTTTAGAAAAGTTCCAGACAGGAACTGACATTTTTCATGTTGGCCAGAAAGCACTCATATGGGGTGCACTATAAAAATGTGTTCTACTGTGTGAATGAAATTCAATTCAGCTTATCCATAAGCAAAACAAAGATTTAGAAAGATATCATGGTTTTATTTCTGGCTCTTATTAGGGGGCCACACATGATCTGAGATTAATATATCTTAATAATGACTTACAGTGAGAGATCTGGTACAGAGGCATTCCCACCAGAAATTTTCATGCTATAAAACATACTGATTTCTGGCAAGTAGTAGATCTCCATGAATATTGCAGGCATATGAGATACTGCCTCTATAGTCAACATCTGCCATATTTTTTACTATTAAAAAAATCCTGACAGCTTTCTAGTGCATTCTTTATTTAGTGTTGCTGAGTCCTTCCTTCTCCCTATCCAATCCCCTTCAAAAATCCCAAATCATCCCCCAAAGGATAAGACTGGCCATGACATGAGACAAAAGCAAAGATCAGAGAAATTCTCTTTGAGTTGTCTTTTGATCTCTCTCTGCCTGCTGTACCTTTGCCAAACCCCACCCTGGAGGCATGTCCAGCAGGTCCAAACAGCGAGTGCCATTCCTCCCAGCATTCTCATCCCAAAATAATCTCCTTTTTTCACATCCTGATGTTAGCACACAAATCGGATTCTGCTCTGTGCTCTGAAATGCCTCCTTTTGTTTTTCTGTCCCACATTTACATGTGCCTATAAGAAACCTAAATTTGAATGGTTAAATGACCTAGTGACCCAATTCCCCACCCCAAGGGGGAGCACACTCCTGAGAGATGACTGGCATTTCAACGTGGCTGCACAGCCCTGGCCGTGCTGCAGGGTTGCTTCTCTCCTGTTTGGTTTTCAGTGCATAACAGAGCAGTGAAGACTGAGCAGTGCCCAGCACTCAGCGTGCACTGAGGAGCTGTGCTGTGCACAGATGAAACTGTGAATCCTTTGGGAAGGGGCCTGGAACTGAGAGGAGCAGCTCTCCACCCCGAGTCAGAAAAGGGTTTTTTTTCAAAAGGAGAAATGGTGTGAATGCATTCCTGACAAGCCACTTTTTTTTTGGTGGGAACAAACACCTACCTTTGTTTTTTAAGAGGTTTCAATTAGGTCTATTTTAAGCCTAAAACAAGCCCAAGAAGACAACAGAAAATAAGACTCAGATGGTACCAGACCCTTCCCCACCGTGGAGCACTGCAGGTTTCGAGTCCTTCCTGCACTCAACTTTGATATGTGGGCATTGACAAATCCAAGCTCTGGTTGTCAATATATATCTTGGCCACTGGCAAAATAACCAGGAGCCAGAAGCCAAACCCCAATGCTCTCAGCCATCTCTCCTCCCCAAGCAGGAACACTCTTCATTCCACCCCACAGTGCACTCCCTTCATCTGACACAGCACACCCCGTTCCCTGACACTAAGGAGTCACAGCCACCCTTTTACACTGTGCACTTCTGAACTGAGCCTTGACTTTATTCCAGAGGAGGCAACAGCAGGCTCAGAATTCTGCTTGCTGCAAAGCTGGGGATCTCAACAATGTCACAAAGACTCACCTATGCTGCTCAGAAAAAAAAAAAACAAAACCAAAAAAACCAAAAAAAAAAACCAGCACTGACAAAATCTCATGCATTGGACAAAACAAGCTGATAAAAATGAGAGTTGTGTGTTAATAGGAGCCTGTGCTATTGCTCTGGAGCACGCAGAGGTTTCCATTCTATCAGCTGCATACTAAAACAGGCAGTCAAGCTAAACCAACACGTGTGCACATGCTCACTGACAGTTCAGAGACACCTCCTGTCTCAGTTCCTGACTTCTTGCAAATTCTGCAATTTCTTTCTCTCCAAACAAGCTTCATTTCAAATGTAGAGGCAGGAGAAGGCTGATTCTGCCTGCTTTTTTCATGTCAATCTTAGAATTTCTCTCCCCAGCTCAGCAAAGGAGGAGAGAGCTCTGTGTTTCTGCATGTGGTGCTGCTCTGAACCAGACACTAAACGAAGGTGCCTGAATGCCTCAAACCAGAAACCATTTCCACAGTGACACAAAGCAGTGCTTCCTTGGGACTTGGTTATGCAAAACCAGACCTCACAGACCACAGCTATGGAGGGCAGTATTAATGGCTGGGTTACAAGCACTGAATCAACAAGTGAATTATTTATATGCACATTAGGATTTTTGTCCCTATTCACACATGTAATTCCAAAAGTATTCTGTAAATCCGCTGAGGTTGCCCTATCTTTATACAGGGTAAATTGAGACCTGAAAACTATCACAGGAAAGTAAATTTGAAAAATAGGTTTATATGCAATGAAAAGATGGTTGAACGCTTTCAATTTATATATAACCAGTATAAAACCTCTGCAATAGTCTCATAATGCAAGTATAGTTTTTAGACAATTCAAACACCTGATGAGGGACTAAGAGAACATCCTTCATCTGGACAATCAGGGATCCATGACAGGGAAATAAGAGAGGCACAATCACACTGCCAAGCAGCTTCTCTGCAGTGTAGAGCCATCAGAGTGGATTCTCCACTCTTCAGAACAAGTTCATTATAAGCAATGTATCTGAAATTGGAAGTGTGATTGTGCTCTAAAGCTGGTGTAGCAGAGTGATCAAAGGAACTCAGTCTATTTCCTGAAAATTTGCACAATGATAACAAATACTTAAAATCTGTCCTTGAAAATTGTTTTGCTCTGTTACTGCATACAAATCCCCAATGTTGCCTTTATCTACATTAAACATCCTTTTCAGCAGTGCCTGCAAAGCAGCATATTTGTAATTGGCAGCAATGTCATAACCAGTTGTGCCATTCTCCTGAAGCCATCACTGGCTGGCCCGCAGGCAGCAGCACAGCCTGGGGCAGCTCCTTCTACTGCACTAGAACAGAATCACAAAGTAAAAATGCTGATACAATTCACAGTGTCACTCCTGTCCCCTTGGGCCTTCCCATTATCAATAGCTACAAGAAATTGAAGAGTACCAGTCCACCATCATTACAAATGAGACTTGGACATTGCTGCAATTAATCTTCTGGAATCAATAAGGTACAGTTTGATAACCCACTGACCTGCCAATAAGAAAAGCACAAAGAAAAATGACCAGAAAGTTTTAAAAGCCTTTAGATGATGATGGTTTTCATCAACACAGACAGGTCAGTCAGAACAGCAGTGTTTTTTTTAAGTGGGTACATTTCACAGAAATTGTCAGAGGTAAATATCTTTTGTTTCAGCTCTAGGTTTATTCAGTTCATATATCAGTACTATATTGAATATATTTATAGTACTTGGTTTATATAACATCAGTGCTATAATTTTCCAGTGTTCTCTTTAAGAAATTTTGAGCCTTAAAAAAACAAATTCCAGGATTTATCTTCTTTAGGAAGCATTGGCTGTCTTCTGATTCAAAAAGAAATTAGTTCAAAATCTCAGAATTCACCACACAATAGAAATTCTGTTTTCTAGAACCTCCAGAATTAAAAATATATATTTCTTAAGTAGCTTCATTGTCTCCCTTTCTGCCATGGGAACAGCATTATGCATTTACAGGGAATTAAGGGAAGATATTTTAAAGACACAAAAATAAACCTACCCAAATAAACCAGTGATAGGAAGCTAGCTCCTGGCAATTGTAAAAAAATGCACTGTGTTGCCAAGACTTAAGATTTTACAGGGAGCATTTAGATTGTGAATCATGCTGCAGGAGGTTTAATGAAAAGATCCAGCTGTCAAGTGATTTTGGAAGAGAAGAAAGAGGAAAGAAAATCACCTTGAGCTGGAGGAGAAATACACTGAAATGCAAACTCAAAGACATGGCATAACAGATACAGCCCATCACACAACTGCCAGGAAGATCTCTGTGCCATTACAGAGCCTGTCTAAAAAGAGATTCCCCACTACCAATAGATCATGGAGTACCCCTGGCCACCAATTCAATTCCATTGCTTCCACAAGATTTGCCAGGCTGCTGCTACCAGAGCCTCCATGGGACTGAGATCCACAATGTCCTTCCTTCACACCTCCTCAGGGAAAACACGTCTCACATGCCCTGCTGCTGGCTTAGGTCTGGCAGTCAGGTCCCCAGAGCCTCACATCCCAGCCAGGCAATCTGCCCAGCCCCTCCTGGCCTTTCTGGCTGCTGCCCCAGGCTGTGCAGACCCATTTCAGTGTCTCTGCTCTTGCACTGCAGATCGGTCCCGCATCACCCAGAGGCTTCATGCACAGTTGTACCATGGCTCCCACGATAAACTCCCATGATCCAGCCCCTGGGTATGCTGTTAGAAGCTTTTGGACCCAGCAGGCCCTAGGTAAGCTCCACAGACAGCCCATGTATTGGCAGTTCCACTGATCTCTGCTGTCTGTGACTGCCAGATACAGCCTGGTGCCAGGCAGGAGGAGGAACCAGGAGTTCTGGAGCTCCTGCGCCACGGTACAAAGGCCTGTGTAATCTGTTGCCAGTGGGCATTTTTCCTCTTTATGTAGAAGTGAATACATTTACATAAATGAAGAGAACAGGAAAATGCAGATTATAGCTTCAGAACTTGCTAATGGCCATGTAAAGGATGGTGAAAATAAGAGTAGGACTGATTTTTTGTTTCCTTTCTCATGCTTTCGTTATTTTAAAAAAGATTTGGTATTAATGAAAGTACAGTTATTATTGCCAACTTTGAGCATATTTCTCATCAAGTTTAATTGTCTGTTTCTCCCTGTTTTGGCTTAGTATTTCATCCTACATAGGATTTTAGTCACTCAAACCCAGTATGCCCAGCAGGCTACTCCACTCCTTTCAACAGCTACATAGATCATAAAATTGTAAAAAGTGAAACAAAATAAGAATTAAAAAATCACCCTAGGACAATGCTTCCTAAGTCCTCATTATCAACATGGACTCTTAATTTATTCCTAGCTGTTTTACATCAGTACTGAATTTCATGCTAAACTTTAGAACGACGACATCCAACAGAGCTGGAATTTGTATGGGAAAGCACTAGGTTTTTATGCTGAAGGCCAAACAAGTAGCTGTTTGCAATTCAGCTTTGGCCTACCACACATAGTTTTAAAGCAGTTTAAGTAAAACTACGTGGGATTGAGAGGTCACAGAATACTATTGTTACCTGCAGAATTTCTTACTGGATCCTCTGGATATTTCATGTGACAAACAACATAACTGTATTTTTTCAACATATTTGCACCTAAAATTCTTTTTATCTGCAAGGGCTTTTCAAAAACTCCGAAGTTCCAGTATTTTAGGAACAGCACAGTGGAGGAAGGGATTACTCCAGAAAGGAATATTGGAGAACAAATTGCTTGTTAGACGAAGAACATCATCTGGGCTTTGATTTCTTATATCTGATTCAGGCCTTTGGCTTTCAAGGTCTCTGCCGAAAGCCTTCACTTGCAGGAAATACATTTACCTCCCTGAGATGAATAAAAGGAAGAACTGAATCTTAAAGGAACTGTGCATGTACACAGAGGTTAACTTTGATGGTGCAAAGTGTTCAGGTGTTTAATCATCATCTCCTGAAGCTGTCTTGGAGGAAGGCAAGCACAGATACCCAAGAACATTTGAATGGCTTCCCAAATGCCAGAGTGCAAAGTCCAGCATTTTTCTCACATTTTGTCTGGCTCTTTTTCTTTGCAATAATTCAAGAAGAGTCCACTGCATTGCATTTATGCCTTGGCAAAATGGATCCCATAAATTTTCAACGTCGGGAATAGAGGATCCAGCCTTGTACCTACATCAAATCTGTTCTAGACACAAGGCCTGAACCACGAGCTGCTGCACTGGACAAACCCCATGAACTATGGCCATACTCAGCCTCCAGTCAACTTTTTTACTGTGTTTGATAAGAAGGGACAACCCCACACATTTTGAGCCAAGGCTGTTCAGCACATGTGCTTTGTTGTGATATTTCACCTTGTAAACATCAGTGCCTTTGGATTACCATGAAATACACACCGACTATTGCATGCAAACACACACACACAGAGGCACTAAATGCAAACCCAGTTGTAGCTGTGAGCTTAATGTGGCCCAAGAGCCTTGAGAACAGCTCCAAAGATCTGAGAACAGCTTATCCCATAAACACAGATGACAAGCATCACCTCGCCTTAAACCATGGACCGCCCAGCTTCGCGTTTAAAAAAATAAAATATTAGGGGGGTTGTTTTTCTGGGTGACCTTGAACAACATGGGTTTTGGCAGGGGTGGGAGAACACCATGGGACAGACAGTGAGCCAGCTTCCACTTCTGTTTCATTTCACTGCGAGACAATGTTTGGTTGGCTCGGATGAGAAACACCGGCTCTGTTTGCCGTTCGGGCTCCCGGCTCTCCAGCGCATTGCGAGTGCCATCTGCAGGAGGAAACCTGCGCTGGTTCCCAGCTGGAACAAGGAGAAAGCTGAAACCTTAACTGCACGTCTGAGGGAAAAAGCTCGTAAAGGCAGAAAGGCTACAGAAATGCTCCTTTCAGACTATTCACGAAACCACTCAGACCTGTGGCAGCAGAATGCCAGGGATTATCAGAGCAGCTTCCCATGACATTTCTGCATGCAATTCTGCAGCAGCACAAAGGCAGCAATGCTCTCTGTGAGCAGAGGAGGATGCTGAGAAGGCCACCTCAACCTCTGATTGCCGGGACTGCCAGAAGAGAGGGAAAGGATACTGAGAACAGGAGAAACGCTTCCAACACGTGCAGTTCAGCTAGGTAGTGCTGAAGTGTTGGAAGACTTTTCCAGCTGGAAGGCATGCTATTCTCAGGATAAAAGCACTGAATAAGGAAAGTTACAGAGCCTAAAAGGAAATCATCTTTTGATTTGCAACCGTAACTGGTTGGACTACAGTTATCTGATTTGCAAAAACTCATTCCAGCCAAGCAGAGAGGCCATCACTGGAACACTGTAGCTACATCCAGAGTGATATTCCTTTGGTGATGTCTTGATAGTGCTGTGCCGAGGCTGGCACTTTCACAGAGGCAGCCTGCGAACGGTACCAGCACTGACAGAGAAACAGTTGCAGGTACGCACAAGATAACAACCTCCCTCCCAGGAGCTCAGGCTTTTTAATCCAAATTCAAACATTTGCCATCTGTGCGTTCCATGTAGTATAAATACAGTCAGAAAAATTGCCAGAGCTTTGTCTAAACAGCAGTTATGAGAGAAAGAGACCCCAAATTACATTTCCTATTGCCCGCAACACAGTGCTGTAAAATCACTGACATTTTCTGAGCACAGCTGTATGCAGGAATGTGATCCATTTGGGCCTTGCCTGATTGAATTATTACATCCAGATTTATCAATCTGCAGTTTCTAATCAGACATAGAGGGAGCATGTTCCATCTCTCAATCTAGCGCCCTGGCAGGTCAGTCAGTCAGAGCAGTTCTCAGCACAGCAATGCCAGACACAAGAATGTGGTTTACACACAGTAAGGCAAAACTAGCAATGTTTTACCCCCTGTTAAAAATGTCAAGAAGACTCCTGAAAATTGCTTCTAGTCTGACTTTTGCAAATGCCCTCCTGAAACGGCAAGAGATAAGAACAAATATGTCAGAGCCAAAGAAAGTGGATTTTTGAGAATAAATTTATACTGTATGGAAGGCTAAGCTCTTTTATCAGAGAACTGCCAATAGGAAATACTATTGCTTATATTGTCAGTTTCACCAGTTGTGTCAGGAGAACACTTTATATATATATAGATTTTTTTAAATTTTTTTTTAAGGAAAACAATCATAACCATTTGTATTACTATTAAAGCTAGTAATTAACATCCTGATGAGGGGAATGGGCAAACTCAACAGCTTTTTTAGGATGGTGGCATATCTGCTTTATTACATGGTGATTGGGAAAAAGTCCTGCCAGTTATCCACCCTAGCTATGGAAAAGATGTTTGTTAGCTTGAAAGAAATACCAAATATTTAAACTTAGTTAATTTCCAACCAACTGTAAAATGTTAAGCATCAAGAAGGGAATAAAGAAGAATAAAAATTGTCCGTAATCGAAGTAGAGAGGAGATTTATTCCCCAACCATAAAATCAACCCCACTAGAAGGTTCTGCAAGAGAATTCAAGGTGTGATAAATTTATGGACTCTCCTCTTACCCTCACTATTACTCTGTCCAAAGCAAAGAGTGTTGTATTCTCAAGTCCTTGAGCTCGGATAAAGCCTGAGATTCCTTTCCCTTCCCCTCATTGAGCGTCCCCATGTCCATTTGCCAGCACCACATTCCTGTGTCACACTGCAGACAAACCTCATAAATTCACAATGATATTCTCCTGTGAATGCACCAGAGCAAAGTGTTCCTGTCAAAGCTGTTGGGAAGGGACCAGGTTCAACTTGTGTCAATCATTTGTAATTAGGATGCACCATAAACTTCATGTTCACAACAGTCCAGGCAGAGCAATGAGTTGCACAGTGATTCTACCCATCAGCTGTAAAGGAATCAGATTCAGAGGAACACAAGAGGTTCTATAACCTCAGAAATGACACTTTTTTCTTCCTCTGCATCCCCCTTTAAAACACCCACCTTCACTTGAACACATGTGCTCACCCAGTGAACAAGATTCATTTGCTCTGAATTTGGCCTTGGGAAGTGAAAGGAAATGTGTCTGAAGTTATGCTCAGAGAGATGTGCTGAAGTGGTAGAGAAGGAGGCCTAACAGTGGGGTTAGAAAAGTCTTCAGCAAAGTAACTATATGCTGACTTAACCTAGTACCTGCAGGGGCCAACTGCACACTGTAAGGTTCCTCAGCCCTGATGAGGGGATGGATCTCCCAATTCCATCATCCCATGGAGCAAGCCTCAATGAGCTGCTGTTTCCATGCACAGACAGTTCCATGGCTTGCTCTCACCTCTGTTGTCAGGAGGACACTGTTATTTATCTGTCTCTTCTCACCTCTTCCTAATTTGTTTCCTACATCTCTAGTTAAGAAGTACTCAGAGAGGATATAGAAAAAAATGCTAACTATGATCCAGAAAATGGGAGATATAATGGGAATTATGAAGGTAATGTATCAGAGGAGGGGGACTTAGAAAATATTAATGACACAAAGAACATGAAATCACCTAGTTTCCTGTATATTACATGATCCTAATTTTCATTTGCTAGCCCAGTAACAGCTGACTCAAGCACTCATTCTGGAAAGGACCCTAATATTGATTTGAAGATTAAAACTAACACTAATTTGTGCTTTTGGATGAGGCCTTGCAGAACCATGCTTTGCAACCTCCAGCCTAAAATCCATTTTAATAAATTTGCAGAAATTAAAGTTTTTAGAAATTCAAGCCTACTACCAGAAAGCTTAATTCCACAGGTGGTTCCATGAAATTTTAGAAACCCACCAATGCAGAATTGCTGCTTTCAGGCTGTAAGATTTGTCAAAGTTATGTAAGGATTTCCCATCACAGCTGAATGGTGACACTGAAATTCATTAGCAAGCCAAGCAATGGATGCTCCATCAAGAGCTGAACATCTAATGAAAAGAAGGATGTAGGTAATTTAAATTTCCAACAACATAGATAGGAAAAGATTTTTAAGGGATTGATGAATAGGAATAATATTAGCAGAATTAAATATGTTGAACATGGTTAAGAGGCACATAGGAGAAGACATGACAACATTCTACAGATATTTCAGGATTGTTAATTCATCCCATTTCCTGGGATTTATCCCCTTAAGGGAGTTAAATAAGACTACAGGGATATAAACAAGGGAATAATAATAAAAAAAGAGATCGAGAGACATATAAATGCAGTATGAGGGACAGGAGAAAAAAATCTCATCAGTAGCTGCCATTAGGCAGTGAAATATTCTCCCTGTGGAAACAGTGAATAAGGTATGTCCCTGTTACTGGAAATATCTTAAACTAAACTAGGCCAGCACATGGGAAATGTTTTGCAGAAAAGCAAAACTAAAGTCTAGTAAATTTTTATCTTGTGCCACATTGGAATATTTGAGCCATAACCTGCCCTGTGTGTATCAGGGGGACAAAGGATCTGATACATTCTGTTGACATGGATCAATCAGGAATTTATCCAAAATACCCAAAGGAGAAGTACCTTTACAGATTATCAGTTACAGACAGTAAATGTTTCAAATCTACCCCAAAATGTTGTAACACCATCTGACAGTCAGAGCTGAGGCTGGGTAATTTCTGACCATAGATACTTAGGGGGAAAAAAATAAAAATCTATTCAATCCATGAAAGAACTTGCAAAAGATCCTCTTTCTTTTAAAGTCTATAAATAAGGACAGGATGTATCATCTACTATGATTCCACTTTGAGGAACAGTTGTAAGATTTTAGCTTTGTTCCTGGAAAAATCTTACTTACAGTGTTCTGTGAGGAAAATTAATAAAAATAACAATTTCTACCTGCAATGATTGCCTCTCAGTCCAAAACAAAAAAAAAACTTCCACATAATCCACTGAAGGATGGGAAGGGTACTTGTCCTTGCTGCAAACTCTGGTGTTTCCCCTGCTAATTGACAGCTGCTCCCCACCTTATGCTCAAGGCCCTCAGCCTGCACCATAGGAGTTAGGATTGATTTTTCCATCACTCTCACTCATAACCATTCTCCTCTAAGTCCCAACAGAAAGTGCTACTTTTCTGCAAGCTGCTTGTGATTTCTCATGGCTTTTGAGACCTTTCATCGACCCAGTGTGGTGATTTTCTGATTGTAAGTCCTGCAGTGTTCATGCTGACTTCCAGACCTTGGAGACAAGATCCTGGGCAGCTGCAAATCATTGGAGCGAGCAGCAAAAGTGTGTATCACCAAAACAGTGATAGCTTTTTCTGAATATGCAAAAGGAGCAACAAAAATCAAGCCAGCAGAAGTGTCTGGTTCAGACTCTTACCTGTGCTACCTCTTCGAAATCATCATGTCTTTTCTGCAGCGCTCGTGCTCTGTGTAGAGACTTCCCCACTCCCGTGTGTTTGCTCAGAAAGGCTTCCCCGTGATTTTCAATCCAGTCCAGGACCTGCCAGAAAAGAAGAACATCCAATTACCTCTCCTGTCTCAGCAGCACAGAGAAACCCTGTGAGGGTGAGGATGGAGCAGCTGCAGAGGAATGCCTTGTGCTTGCTATGGGTGAACACAAGCAGCTCTGTCAAAATCCATTCTAACTGGAGAGAAGATAAATGCTCGTGGATGCTACTGCTAAATTAGGTTTATTGAATTTTTGTAATCCAATTTATTTTGAAGTGTAGCTTAGTTATTGGAGCCTGGCAGATATTAAATATTTACTTTCACATAGATGACTTTTGGGGAAAGGGAATCAGAAATCTGGAATCTTTTACCAGAAGTACCCTCCTCTGATGAGCTTGTGTAAACTGCAAGGCAGCAACAGCTGATTTCACATCTCAGTGCGAGAGATGGTGGATGGATCAATTAAAATCTGTTTTATGTGGGGAGAAAGCATTATCAGAGTTACTGGAATGAAAAGGTTAAGAAACCTTTGCAGCAGACCAGAAAATATTGACAGTGTGAACCTTCCAATTCTTCCAGGTCCCTCTATTGAGTTCCAAATATAACTGATCCTTATGGAAAAGTAGGATGACAAATCTGATACTCTGAGAGTTACAGAGGATTCTCTTTTAAAAGTATGTTATCTGTATGTGCAGCACCCACGGGGAGTTTCTTCTCACAATAACACTGACACTGAAATTTATACCAAATCTCTTTGGGGTCTACTACGAGCTGGAAGAAAACCCCAAACTTGACAATATAAGGTTGGGAAATTTCAGAATGAGATTGATACTTTTTCTCCATCTCTTTCCAACACACAGAAGCTAAAGGAATACAAAGAGCAGCCCTGGTATTTCTGTAACAGGTGGGACTTCCTTCAGCAAGGAGCCCTGTGCTCCCAGCAGGGTCTGGACCCTCACTGCAACTGATGCCAATGGACTGGAATACAGCAGCTGGAACTTCTGTCACTCCAGAGGGACAAGACACTGCTGGCAGCCCCAGGATAGCGACAGTACCATACATATTGATTAAGCCCAGAGACCTACCATTGGAGAAATGGAAGATGGGATTATTTATTTATTTATCTACTATTTCAGGCATTTCTTGGCTTGGTTGTACAGAATCTAAACCACCTGAGCTGCAAGCTTTCTTTGTAATGTAGATCCCAGGTGTACTTTTTTAGGAAGTCCTAAATACAAACAAAGCTTTATACACATATACTTATGTTCCAACCCTATTTCTTTCCAAAGAAAAGCATTTTTTTAAATTAAAATGGTGTGTTTACAACACATTTTTCATCCACAGAGTACAAATAATTTCACAAAATTGGGTAGCAAAGCACCTTATGTCCTGCAGGGACAACATGCATTTGACACAAGTGACACTGTGGGGAGCAGGAAGCAGGACCAGATGTGTTGGCAGTTCAGCCATCACTTCCTGCTTCCCTTTCTTTGACCAGCTTGTCTCCCATTTGCTCTGTTTAGAAAATCCCAAATACATTTCTTCAAATTGCTTGACAGCCATGTGCCAATTGGTCTGCTAAGAGCTTTTCAGCAACAAATTTTTGACTTGGAATGACTATATGACTTGTAATGACAATTACTGGGGGCCAGTCTCCCAGCATTTGTGTTGTTAACAGTCTGCAAATAATCCCATTAACAATCTCTTTTCTCTTGTCAGGAGTTTTCAACATGTCTATTATAAGTGGAAGCAGAGCCAAATTCAAGCTTGGAACAAATCTCATCCTATATTCTTTTTTAAAATGGCAAACTGCTTTAAACAATGTTTCATATTAAATTAGTATGCAGTATGTGCTTTTTATTTATTAATAATTGTTAGCCACTTACTGTAACTCTACAGAAAACTATTCCAATAACTTTTTCATGATTATAGCATTGAAGTAGTCATCAGAGAATAACTTGCTGAACAGCATTTTCTGTTCTTGGAGACCCATGTTAACATTTCTGACCACTCCAGTCATCAATGAACTTGTTTTCACAACCATGTGAAATACATAAATGGCATAATTTCATTTTGCATAGAAGACAGGAAAATAAATATATATAATATATATATTATGTATATATAATATATATTATATATATTATAATATAATATATAATATATATATAATAATATATATAATGTATATATAATATATATATTATATATACGGTATAAAAAATCTCAGTGAATTCCTGAGTTGTCCCAGGAAATTGGCAAAAGACCAGATGTTGTTATGAGGCTCTGATAACCTGATAGGCCTAATTAACAAAAGAATCCTCAGCATTTACTAAGATGCTAATAAAGATAATATATTTTTCTGTATATAATGCACTTGGATCTAATAAGCTCACAATAATCTGCATGCATAGAGAAATATCACATTTTTGTTTCCATCATAAAAGACAAGAAAGTTGGCACTTTAAAAAGCTGAGATATGGAATAACAGTGAATAAAGTAACAGCAAAAACATAAATCTGTGTGGACACAAAGCACTTAATCTGCTGTGCTACCAATGAGAAACATTAAGCACTCAGTCTGTGGCAAATGCAGGAGGAACTCTGAAAGGTCCCAGTCAAACCTGAAATCACCAGCCCTTGTAAACATTTATGTGCCAGCACATTTGGAGTAAGTCTCCCTTACCCTGAAGAAGGGAGATGTCTTTAGAACTAGAATAACTGTGTAACAATTCAATATAAACATTTAACATTTTAACTGAGAGCACGGACTGTGTCATTTACTCTACTATCAAAAATTAACATCCTGAGATACAGGTAGACATTAAAGTACAGTGACTTAGTTGAAATAATTTAATTATCTCTTAAAAACTTAAGAAGCTTGAAGATGCCATTAAAAGTGCAGTTAAGAGTGTTTTCCAAATTAAATCTTCAGATTTCCCAATTGTGCTTTATTGCCAAGCTGTATTTTATTCTAGCTAGGAAAGGACTGAAACTCCTGAGTCCTTTGGAATGAAAATAACTGTTCTGTTCTGTTAAAAGCTGTTTCTGTTCACTGGGGTAGCTATAATATGTTAATATCTCCTTTTTTTAAATTATTTTTATTTCACTAGCTTAAGATCAACATTGATGGAAACATTATTTCCTATTATGATGTGAATGTCCTGTCTCCTTATCTCCTCAAGGGCACAATTACACACCCAACAAAATAAGCAGCAAACCCAGGTCATAGAGAAAATGAAATAAAACTCAGTACAGCTCCAGCAGGCTGACTGTGCCAGCTATTACAGTCATTATATGGCTGGATAACCACAAGATTCAAAATGCTACCTGGAGGAAGAATAGCCCTAACTGTCCCTGTAACTGTTAAAATAATCACAGTGGCAATTCAGACAGGTTTCATCTGAGCAGAGCTTTGGGAAGGAGGTATTTGAAGAGAGCCACTTCCAGAGGCCTTTCCACACTCCTTTTTGCTGAGGCTCAAACTCCTACCTACAGCACAATTAAACTGGCAAAACAAATCCTACCCAGGTGAGATCAGGGAAAAACACACTTGAGAGTCCACTGGCAGGGAATGCTGATAGCTTATATGGAATACTGTAGGAAAACATGAGAAGAAAGAGATGGAAGAATTGCTTGAGAGGGAAAAGGTTGAAGAAGCAATCAGGCAATAATTTAGCAAAATTCTGGGATGATAATTGCTCTTCCTCTAGGCTAATTTGTATGATGGGAATATGGCAAGATGATTACATTAGTGCAGTTAAGGTCAAGCCTTTTAAAAACTTTTGAAAAGTTAATTTAATTTTTAAAAATTAAAATAAAAGCAACAGGACTCTATTTTAAAAGGGAAAACAGACATTTCAAGGCAGCACTTTGAAAATTAAGTCTCTTTCTGTAGGTATCTTTCCTAATCAGAAAATGTGAAAGTTAAGAAACATCTCATAACTTTATCCAATTTAAATCAAAATCTCCTTGGGAACCAATTCTTTCCCAGCAAATCCTCTTGATCTGCACCCATTTTACATGAACACAAAATGTCAAAGGAGTAGTAAATCCATTACTTTAAGGAACTATATCTGCCCTTGAAGTTAGTTGAAAAACTTCTGTATTTCCACATCTTTTAAACTGCATTTCTTTTAGCAGAAATGAATGAAGATTAAATAAGGATGACTTTGGTAAAAATCAAAGTATCATTAAAGTTGGAAAAGAACTTGAAGATCCTTGACTCCAACCCAGCAGTGCCGAGCTCACCACTAAACCAGGTCCCTAAGATTCTGCATGTCTTTTGAATACCTCCAGGGATGGTGACTCCACACTTTCCCAGGCAGCCTGAACACTGAGGGATGCTCAAACACAGCAGTCACTGACCCCTGCCCTCGTGCAGCAGGAAGAGATGAGAAGTGTGAGCTGGTGACTCAGACAGCGTGTGGCACCAGCGGTGACAGAGCACCCCAACTTCTGCATTTGACCCAGGCCATGTCCAACAGTTCTGCTGCTCCTGAGTGAGAGAACCACTGAAGTGCCTTGGCCAAGGGAATCATTAATCTTTGTTACCCTGAGAGCCACTGTTGTTGCTACAGTGACTCTTAAAAGGAGGTTATTCTGAAAACTGAAAAAAATTTATACCATTTTACACTTCAAGCAGTTAAGAGTCAGATCTTGATCTCAAAACAGTACAAACCTGGTATAACTCAAAGGGGTTAGTTTAACTCTTTGGTAACAGAGTTGTAATAAATTCCAGAGCAATTCCACCTAATTTATTCAGCTTTAAATGAGGCCCCATTTCAAATAGGTGCATAAGCATTGCCTAACTTTAAACACATGGACAAAGCCTCTAAAACTGTGTGGTGAAAGGAAGCCAGGCAGTATCAAGCTGCCACTATGAGTGCTTGCTCTTGAGGCACTGTGAGCTTACTAAATTCTAGTGAGATACCAGGAATTCATAAAGCACTTCAAAATTCACAAGAATCAAACCTCATCTTTACCTTCCTGTAGCTGCTGTTATGAATACTCAGTAGATCCAAGGCCCCGCATGTCTGAAACTCCTATTCCAGAAGCTCTGCCTCTGCCAAGCCTGCTTTTTGTAACCAAGAACTGCATTTCAAAGGCTCATGTTTCAGATCATACTTTACATCCAAAGCTTATTACAAATGTTTTGTTCCACTGCACAGCAACAAAATCCAATCTTTTCTATCAAAGCCCTTCAAAACTGTACAAGCCCAGTTAGTAATATTTACTGGATGTACCGGATTTTGCCAATACAAGACAGAATCTCTTGATACTTCATTTTCTTCTAGCAGAACTAGAAGCTACACATCATATATGCATTCATGAGCAACACAGTTCCAAAAAGATGCTTTCTCAGGTCACCCACAAACCACTCCCTTATTGGGATGCAAAAGTGCCTTAGGAGATACTCGGCACATTTGCCAGGGAGACCACTGGCTGTGAGTAGAAGCACAGACAGCGTGGGATTGCCAGCTTCTATCCACTGGAATTCCATCTCGTGGATAATGCTGTTCTGTGCAGGATGGCACGGCCAGCCCAACCCCTGGCCTGCTACCAGGCCCTCCAGGAGAACTTGGTGTCAGCAGCAGCACCAGGGAAGGCAGAACAAACACAGAGAATCAGAAGAAAAACAAAATGAAAAATCCCCTCTAACTCACAACAACTCAAGGAGACTTAGGAAATACTAATCCTCTGTAATGAATAAAATGCACACACAGTCTGATTTAAATCAGTTTCTTTTTGTGTTCCAAATCATTGCTGAAAATAGATTCCTTTTCCCTATTATCCCTGGCCCTGTCACAGCAGGGTAATGTCAAGTAAAGGTCTAGCTGAGAAAATACACTGAAATACAAAGGAACTTATCCTCTGGCTTTTCCTGCTATTATTAATGGTTTATAATGGAACCCAAAACAAAACTCAGCCATTCTCATCTGTGGTTTCTGTTTCCTAATAAAAACTCTCTTTTTCACTTCTTCATTATAAATTTATGTTGGTGGCACAATAAAATATTGTTACAAAACCTTTTAAAGATGGGGATCACACTTCATGTTTAAACCAGAAACATCAACTTTGGCTTCCACAAAAAAAATTTTTATTTCCAGAGGCATCTATATCTGACTCTTAAACTCAGATCTTGTTCCCACCAAAAGCCACAGTGAAATTTCAACTGCCTTCAGCAAACATGGATCAAAGACCCCACATGTGTCAAGTTAAGAGGCAGGAACTAATTGTGCATCCAGCAGGATCTGAGCCTCTGGACACACAACTCAACACCATGTTCCATTTTCCATGTAGCAATGTGTGAACATGTGTAGTTCATAGGTTGCAGTGCTCAGGTTGAAGCAGTCCCCATGGCCAGGAACAGCCCTGCTGATGCAGCTCTGGGAGGGAACAGGGCCTTCCTCTGCTCTCTGCCTTTGGTCAAATATGTCAAATCATGAAAGAGTTTCAAGAAAAGAGTAGAAAGCAACAAGGATTTCATATCAAAAGTAGACTGGAATTGGAGTGATTTGGTTCAATGCCCAGCATGGTAGTTGAGCAAATGACTCAACGTCCCTGCCTCCATTCACTTTTCTAAAATGACATTAATCACATTTGCAGTTGAAAAAGCAAGACTGACAGAGAAAGTGGAAAGCTGCCTTCCACTTTAAGTTTCTGCAGCCTCTATGTGGTTCCAAATTTGGTTGGGAATTCTCGGAACCTTTTCCTTTAAAGGAACATACTGAAATATTATAAATAATAAGCAATGTGGTGGCAGCTGTACAAAAGGGAACAGGCAACCCATTGAAAGGCAGGGCTTTAAAATCAGGTGCAAGCTGCTCCAAAACCACTCAGATACAAATACCTAATTGCTGAATGTATACCTTTAAATCCTGAAATACCATAGCTTGATCTGCCCATGCAGCAATGACTAATTCATCTTCAGAAAATAATATAGCCAGCCTACCAAGTTCTTCTGTATTTAACTCAGCTCAGACTCTAAGTAATAGGAGTCACTAATTTCAGACTTTCTTAAGACATGGTGTATGTAGTCCACTATCACCAGACAAGCAATCTGAGGTTTCACAGGGTTTTTTTTGATTTTTTTTTTTTTTTAAATTTAAGGTGGAATTGAGTGAACAGAGCTACACTCATTACCATAGTCTGAAGACTGGTGAACTTTGATACTTCTTCAATCCTTTCTCAAGAAAGAGCTCTCTTAAAACACTACAGCAGACAATGTTCCCTAAAGTCAGTTAAAAATTTTTGACCACCATTTTGCCTTCCCTTTTCAGCACAACTTCTCCATGTTGTATGTGTGGATGCAACTGTGCCTGGGTCTCTTTGAAAAGCCAGAGAACTAATACAGCTGCTATTAAGTAGGAGTTTTTAATCATTCCCTGCTTTTGCTCTCTAATTGTAGCTATTCCAAATACCACGGCATAATTAAAGAGGTCTTTTGAAAAGAAAAAACATACAGTCCCATTTACCCTTGGAGGGAAAAACAACCTTACAGACCTATCAGTATTTTGCTGCATATTGCAACTAAATTAACGAGGGGAATTGGATGCAGAGCCAATTAAAACATTTTTTAAAAAAAATTTCCTTTATTCCCTTGTCTAAATTCAACCAAAAAAAGAAGTCCCTATGAAGTCAGATTGTAGGTGTTTTTATGAGCTTCCTGGACATTATGTGAAAGTTTCACCTCTGCACAATTTTTCATTTGAACAACAAAACTCTAACCTTTGTAGTTTAAAACCCCACTAGTTTGTAAAAACAGAACATCCATGTTCTTTGCTGTGGGGGCAGCCTCACAAAGCACAGCTGACAGTCCTGGACACATCTGAGCAAACTACACAGCTACTGAGACATGTGAGTCCAGAGGAGTGTCAGGAAGTCCTAGATATGCAAAAATACATGCATATAGTCTTATTCACACTTCTCACTGCTTCTAGCACCCACAGATATCCTACAAGCCCATCTGGAAACAGCTCTGTAGGAGTTTATCCAGGGAAGACAGTCTCTGCAGCAGGATCCTTGCTCATCAACAGCTTCTGCAGTGGAAAACACTACAGAATAACAACTCCCCCAGCAACCCCCTTCTTAGAAGTTTCTGTTGCAAAAATATGCAAACTGGTTATGAAAGGGCTGCAGACTTAACAGGATGACTAAGTGAAGACATCCTAAACATCTCCCATAGCAATGGACTGCACATCAACAAGACTGCTCACAACTTCTCTAGCAGAGGCTCAGAAGTTCATGGGGACTTGCTGCAGCAATTCTCTGCCATTCCCCACCCATCTCCAAGAACTTTCACATTATTGTAGACCTACAGACCTGGGCAATAGTCACAATTATTCCTCTGAGTATTCCTGATTATCCCAGATATGCCACCCTCCATGGGCAGCACAGCTGCTCCCCTCGTGCAATGGTGAGGGACCCACTACTCCCACAGAGCTGCTCCACCTGACCTCCTTACCTTTCCACAGGCTTATATGGCAAAAATAACCCTGTGTCTGCTTTCTGCAGATGGCTCCTACGTACTTGTATAGTTCTTCACATCTCTAAAAGCATCATGATACTTTGAAACTGATAGGAGTTTGGAGAAGACTGAGAATACAACGTGTTCTGGTCCCAGCCACCCTCTTGTAAAGAAAAGAATTGGTCCCAGCTCTAGTAATTAGCAAAATGTAGGATTTAGTGATGTGTCTCTTGGAAACAGCACGTTCAGTTGTGGGCTCTGGCAGAGCTGGCTGGGTGTAGGCTGGGCATTTTGAGAGCAAGACTTGTCCCTTTCCTCTGGGCGTTGCCTGAGGGCACGCAGCCCCAGCCTTCTCCTTCACTAAGTGCCATCATCTGGGATGTGAGCTCCCCAAAAGGGAGTGGGAATATACACCACATGCCTTTTTTACCTTGAAAAGGAACTTCTTTCAACTTAACATTGCTTTCCTTGGGTAAAGTTCACATTCATCAAATGTACCCACTTATCTTTAATTTTTTCCATTAAATATTTTACTTCATAAAATTTGGCAACTGCCTCTCTAAAAACATTCCAAGTAAGAGAACAATAGACAGACAAATGAAGAACTAATGTTTCTTCCTTAATGCCTGGATTGTTACTAATGTTCCCAGATTATTGTTTTTTAAGGAACCCAGGAAAAGGAAAAACCTATCTTCAAGTTAAAAACCTTGTTGCATTCTTTAAATTCTGAACTTCTTTTGGACAAAATTTCAAAGCTGAATGTAGGTGGAGAAGCTATAAATAACCACATTTATGTGCATGTTCCTTCTGTACAAGACACAGAAAATGTGCTCTGCATCAGCATGGAAAGATGCTGCTGTGCTCTGCATGAAGCTTCTCCAGGCTGACAGGTAGATTATTTCTTTTGCAGTTACGCTGCTGGGTTGCTATTTGTGAGTCTTTTCTGCAGCTCTCAGGAATCATACCTGGCACTTGGCTGCAGGGTAATGAATTAGCAATATAATTAATCAAGTCTGTCAGACTATGACCAATGGTAATGTTCAGAAATTCAGGAATATTTTCTAACTTAGAGCATATAGACACTTCTAGTTGTTGCTGTCCATAGCACTAGTCAGAACAGTGATTTTGCTCCTTCTGAGACAAAAACATTTTTTCCCAGGTCTCCCTTTCTTGTCCCATATTTGTCCTTTCACTTCATTTTTCCAGAAGCAGCTGCTGGGTCAGACATGGCTGTGGCCAGCTCTAGTCTAGGTCTGGCTCCCCCCATTTGGGCAGTTTGCTGGGACATAATCAGAGTTTCCTGCAAGAATGTCACAGGTCTCTCACAGCTCAAGAGGATGGGAAGAACATTGTCCAGGCAGAGTAAGCATTGAAGCAAAGGTAACCTGAAAAGCTCTTGATTTTTTGCTCAAGCAAATCTCCATTTCACTCTGCTCTGTTTCCACCACTTTAGCTTAAGCTTCGAAGTTCCCAGGAAGAGAAACACCTGAGCATGCTCCATGTCTGGCCCAGTTTCTTCCTCATGTGCACTTACACAGGGGATTTCTACAGCTCTTTAGAACCAACAGATAAAACATCCTAATTATTAGAAACATCTTTAACAATGCTCAGACTCTGCTGTGACCACGTGCACTTGAAGTTTTATTAATTCCTCAAATAATTATTATTATTATTCAGGCTTATGAAAACCCTTTTCAGCAAGAAACAACCTTGAGCTGTTCAGAGAAAAGAGGAGACATTTAAAGGATTCCAGGAGTGACACTCATGAGAAGAATGAATGGCAGAAGTGTTTGGGGACTTTCCTTGAGCACCTTTTTAAAGAAAACCTCAATTTTCCCCAAACCAAATTTTTCTGTGAAAAACTTCCTTTCTTATTTTTTCTTCTAGTTTGATGGCTCCAGCATCCCCTCATCCTGAACTTCCTTCTCTTGTTGTTTCCTAACACCTTGTGGACTTCGAAAATCTGAGAGCAGGAACCATGTCCAAAATGCATTTTGATTGTTTAAAGTTACTTTTTGTTGGAGGAACAGGGAAAATAATAATAATAAAGAAGTTTCATTTTGTGGTTTCCCTTCCCCCCACAACTTTTCCTCCTTATTTGGGAGGGGAACCATCTGAAGGTCAGAATGTTTTATATGTTGCTGAAGCCAAAAAAAAGGTAATTTTCTCCATCCCTCAATACACTTTCCATCTAAAAAATACAAAAGGCAGGGGAAAAAAACAACTCAAGAGCTTTCAAAACAAACGGAGTGGAAAGGTGAAAGACCAGTGGATAGACCTGAAATGTGTTTGGTTTGCATATTTTCACATTTGAAAGACATTTTTGTTAAAGGGAACCACAGTGTAACATAAAAGAAGTTTATAGCTGTAAAAGTATACAGGAGCTGGAGCCAAGCAGCTCTGTCTGAATGTGCCTGAAGGGTTACCCCAGCCTAGGCAACAGCTTCCAGAACTACAATCCAGGTTACAGCTTCTACAAACAAGCAAGAAGCTCTGTCTAAGAGTTCCCTGTGAGGAATATGAAACAAAAGAAGCTGCCTAAAAGTCTCCTGTGATTTAAAACTCTGTGTTTAGTTCACAATAGTGCACAACCTCTCTTTCCATGGAAAGAAACACCAGAACTCTTCAGTCAAGCTGGTCTGGTAAGGCAGCTAGCAGAACCAGGCCCAGCCCACAGGAGATGCTACCAGAGCAAAGAGCTGCTGCCCAGCACAGCCAGGGAAGGTAGTTTGTGGCATGGAGCAAGGCAGAGCTGTGAGGATGAGCAGAACAGGAATGACTGGAATGGAGAGGAGCAGCAGGCACAGGCAGGTCATGGTGCCAGAGCAGCTCAGCCTAAGTTGGCTCTTGCCACCCAGCAAGACATAATAATCTCAAACCATGAGTGTAATTCATTACAGAGGGGGAAAGTAACCAGCTGGCTGAGCAGCTGCTCCATAGAGGAAAACGCAGGGAAAAGTGTTAGAGTTATACATTAGCAACTAGCTTTCATTATGCTCTTTGTTGTCTGGCAAGGTTTTTTTCTCACATCAATGAAAATACCTTTTGTTGGCCATCAGTCAAAAGCAATATGAAAAAGGATTGATCACTCTGAGTGACAGGCAGGACCATGAAAAAAGCTGGGAGGCCATATGAGGAGATAATTGAAAGGAAAGATCAAGGGAAACAAATGGAGTAGAAAAGAATGACTATTTTGGACTCCTAAACCAGTGCCTAAAATAGCATATTTATTTCTTAGCATAACATACCTTTATTTAATTTTTAGATAGTCCAAATAAATCCTATAAGACCTTTCCATAAGGGGTAAAACTGGAGTAGCAATGACTTTGTTGGTTTAGAGCAGGGATCAGACATCCTGACATGAAAAGTTCTAGTCATGAAGCTTGAAGTGACCTTTGGCAGGTTGCTCAACATCAACCTTTTAGAAAACCCATAATCCTGAAATGAAAGAAACCTTAATAAGCAAAAAACACTACTATTATTGTTACTTCTTAAAGTTACAGGACAGAAAGTTTTCTGGCATTCCAGTCTACATCTACTCAAAGACCTTATTTTTCTCCATGTCCTTAAAGCTATTACTCATTCTAGCAATTGCTTTCAAAAAATATACATATAGCTGGAGAAAACTCTATTTTGTTTCTCTTTCTTCACCACTGCAAGCCTTCTATTTTTGTAGGGCTAATCAGTAACAGACAAGCCTGATTCTCTCTCCTCTGCCATGACACTAAGAGCCAACAATGCCTTTCGGAAACAATAAACTACTCATGGTGTTTTCAGGAGTCCTGACATGCAAACAATCCTGGGACAGAAATAGATAATGAAGACAGGATACATAGTGACTACAAATTCTGTTTAAGTGTAACATCAAATTTTAGCAGTTTGCTGAGGACTGACTTCCCTGCAAAATGCTGCAAAGCAAATCTGGGATCAGGAGGACACTGAATGCCCAGCAGAATGGCATCACACAGGATTTGGGCTCCTGCATCCCAATAAATCCCACCCAACATTAGGTAGTGAAGTGAAGGTGTTGTCTGAAGAGCCTACATTATCATTATTTCCCTGACAGTCTGGAATAAGAGAGGGAAGTATCCACGGTACAATGAGAGTCATCCTCAGGTGATGCCAATGTGTCTCCATTGCCTATAAAAGGAAACTGCATTAGGCTCCTGACTCGGATGATTCAGTTATGTTTATAAAGACAGGCAAGATAAATACAGACCATGGATCATTACACCTGCCTACAGAGAAGGAACTGCATCTTTATATCACCTTCTCCATTTCCCCATGCTATGACTCGTTTCCTCTTCATCCCCTGAAATACAGATCCAAATCTTCAATGAGTCAGCAAGATTTCAGAGGGTTTCCATGAGAGCTTCTTAGCCTAAGAACCCAAACATTTGCCATTCAAGAAGAAGCAAAACAGACCACCTGAGAGGAACTAGGTCTTGAAGGACAGACAGTGCTCTAAACAAGGAAAACACTTTTTGACAGACAAAGGAATTTTTTTCTGTTCCTCTTCTCACTTCAGTAGGTTCAGAGATCAAGCTGACTCATTCAGATTTCTTCAGATCTTATCTCCCAAGACAGCTGTGAAGCTCATCAAAGTGTTCTTGCTCTGCTCATACATCAGTGCTAAGTAAACTTCAGTTGGTAACTGAATCTGGCCCCTGGAGTTGGATATCCCTTGCACTACTGCTCTGTGTATAAATTAAAAGTGATCATCATTTTTTCATCAGTGACTCTTTAGGAGCACAAAGAACAATGGTCTGCTTGTCTTAATAACTGTGTAAAGGAAGAATGGTTGTTTCCAGATAATTTCAAGTTACACTTTAAATCAAATTATGAAGAGGATAGTGTATTGTTAATAAGCAACCTCTAAAGGATATCCAGAATAAATATCCTTAAATAAAAATTTAAACCTATAGTTCTTTGTGAAGAATTTTGGCACAAAAATTATACAAGATAATACTGGTCTAAACTTAAGAGCATTGTCAGACATTAAGAACAGAGCTCCCTTTCTCTTATGTGAGTTTGAAGTATGTGAAGCAATTTAATTTTTAGGCTGATAGCTGCAGACATCTGAAATGTTCTTATACCTCCCAGTGATGAGAGGT
Organism: Motacilla alba alba; assembly: GCF_015832195.1. NCBI lineage: Eukaryota > Metazoa > Chordata > Aves > Passeriformes > Motacillidae > Motacilla > Motacilla alba. The sequence goes on from NC_052022.1 coordinate 9,961,173, forward strand.
TAGAGGGTGCAAATGTCCCGGGTTCTGCCTGGACAGAAACACAGAGCCTGCCCCTGTTCCATCAGTCACTGTCTGAAGGTGCCCAAATAGCAACATGCCACATGATTGCACCCTCCCTCAGGAAGCTCTGCTGTGGCCCTTCAAAAGGAGGACTTCTAAGACAGAGTTATTGATAAAGAGGAAAAATGCACATTACTGCTTTAAGTTGTGCTCTTTTTCCAAGAACCCTGTCCTGTTTGTGTGGCACAACCCTGAGCACACTGCCAATAAATGCTCCATCTCGTTTCAAGCTAAAGGTGCTAGAGAAATATCCCTATGAAATCACCAGAAACTGAACAAATATGTCTGCAATATTCTCCTTCCTAGTGTGGTTCCTTGTGCAGCAAATCCAACACAATCTGGTCAAGGAGTACCAGGGGTTGTGTAGCTGTGCAGGGTGCTCTTACTCTACACTCTGTCACCACCAGAGTTTAGAGAAACATCCATAGTCAGTAGAAATCATCTGAAACTCCTGCATAATCCCATGACACTGTGGGTTCAAATTAGGGAAAAACAGTCCTTTTTTAACAGATCAAAACAAGCAACTAAATCACTCAGATTTAAGTGGCCATTTTCACTATATTTGCAGGATACTAATCAGCACAATTGAACCACCACTTTACTTCCAGCACCGGTTACTTATAAGTCCTCTTCAGAAGATGAATGGGGCTACAGGCTTCAATGCCTGGGCTCACACTCACATTGCCTGAAAATGTTCCCATTCCTTTGGCAGGAACAACAGGAATGGAATGAAAATTGCCATGAAAAAGCGGTTGACAAAATGTTTAATTGCACGGTCTGTGATGTGAATGGAAGCAAACAGAAAACCCTTTCACTACAATTGTACATCCTTTACTGCATAAACAACAAAGCAGAGAAGTGCTACATCAGAGGTGTTAGAGATGTATGTGAGTTTGGAAACACGTGCACATAAGCTGGTCCTCCCTTTTACCTGTGTAGGTAAAAGTTGTATAGTGTTCTATCAGAATTGTCTGGTGAGATATTCATATCAGATAATAAACCAAGGGCATCACCAACTGCTGGAAGGACAGGGTTAGTGAGAACAACCTTTTGTTAGTCATAGATAACAAAAGGTTGTTTTCTCTCCTGTTGTATCCCATTGAGAGAAGATTGCCAAGAAGTTTTACCAATATTAATATATTTTTCATTATTTTTGGGGGGCAATATAACCATAATTAGAAATTCTACCATCACTTATGGCCAGTAAGGCCATAAGTAAGGACACACACCTTCTAAGCTCAGAGAAAGTACAGCAGTAATATCTGAAAATGTAAACATGTAAGTGAAAAATGTTAAATGCATCTCATGACCACATAAATTTACCAAAGCAGTTGTGAAAATTCTCTAGGATGCTTTGAATTGTAATGTTTTAATTAATGACTGACAGTGAGAGCTATTTACAGGCTAAATCTGTTCAGATGGCACACAGAGCATGTGATGTGTTCTTGCAGGATGATGTGGCTGAAGTCATCTGGTAGTAAATATAATCTTGACTTAATTATAGTGTTCTTTTCTCTTCCTTAGCAATTGTTTATGAATAAATCTCTAGTTTTACGGGATCCAATGAAGGCATTATTGTAAACAAAGCATAAAAGCAGATATATTCTTTTATTTCCTTTCATTTCCTTTGTCTTTGAAACAAACTATGACAAGTTGGAAAACTACGGAATGCTGGAGAACTCTTCACTGCCTTGAAGGGACCAAAATAACCAAGTGTACACAGGCAAATGGGGGAGTAATACACAGACCTAATCCTCTAAAATCTTGTGCGAGAGCTAAATGAAACAAAGTGCCTCAAACATCCAAGCATTCTTCTGCAAATGGACTACATAGATCACATGTATCACATAGAGTGCTCAGCATTCTCAGATAGTGGATGGAGACAGACAGATGTTGGCAGGACATTTTTCCATACAAATGATGTCAGGACCATGCTCTGATCTGTTTTCTCTGCCAGTAAAAGCCAGACACATTACAAGTTAAAGTGCTTGGTTATGAAGAGAGACAGCCTTTTCTCCTCAATACTCTGCAGTCTCCCAGCAATGGCAGCTGGTAAATGTAATGATATCAGAATGGCCACATGGCCTTTTTATCCATCACCAGAAGGCAGATAACCACGTAAGGAAACCAAAACTATGTCCCTTAATGTATCTGGGCATGAAGCCAACAGAAGGCAAATCCCAAATTTAGAGAAATCAGATGAACCTGACACTAGTCTGGCTTGACCTTCTCAGTAACCAAGAGGATTTGAGACATCACTGCAGCTGGAAAGGGAAACAGTTCCAGCTTTCTCAGCACTGCCTACCCTCCGCCAGTAAATGTTTGTCAGTGTCATCTTGCTGTTCACCACTGGTCTTCATCTGCTCCATTTTGCCATGCAGAGCTACCACAGCTAACTCAACACTGTTCATAGCCAAGAAACCACCAGCACACAGTGCCTCAACATCCACCTATTCTTCCACTCTTCATTTATAGGCAGACATCCCAACCAAAGAGAAGCAAGAATAAAGTAGCACCAGCAGTGATCTTCAGAGAATCATGAATCTGTGGAGAAACAGGCTGCCTGTGCCAGGCTATGTTGGCATGTAGGTATGGAAATGACCGAGAATTTCTGTGAGAAGCAATGAAGGCTGCAGAATGAGAGTATCAGTGTGAGTATTTCTGACATGAAAGTGTGCTAAAGTACCAAGTTCAAGGTTTGTCCAGATCATTTCAATAATGCATCAAATGGGTCTCCTTTCTCCTTCTACTTTAACAGGTGTGCTTCACTTGAATGAGTTTATAGAGTGGAGAATTCAGGTGAAAGTCTTGCCCATGTGAAACAAAGGGGACGGGGAGGCAATGGGGTGAAGAACAGCCTTATAAACTTACTTCAGCTATTTCTAAGGCTGTTTGATAATATTTCATGCTACAAGCTTTTTGCTGCCCTTGCTGTTTCATGGTGTTGCTGTTCATGGGGCAAAGGGAACATGTTAGAGTGCAGAGATGCACGAAGAGGCTGGCAGGATAAATTAGGACCTAACATTGCAAAGCAGTGGGAATGTGAGAAAATATGAGAACAGTTTCAAATCTCAACAGAAATAGAAATGATGTTCATTGGATGGTAAATAGTCTGCAGAAGGGAACGACCCAGAGCAGAGAAGAGCAAAAGGGAAAAGGTACCAAAAATGGGCCGATGCATCTGCAGCCACTACAAAATAACGGCATGAAAGTCAAAGGGATTTTTCTTCTCCCTTGCAGGACAGAATGTCAGCACCTCCTCCCACAGCTGTGTTCTAAAAGGATCAAACAGTGCAGTTCTTCCCCATCTGAAACCAGAGATCGTCTAAAAAACAACTGAAGCAATGAAGTATTTTACACACTCAGCAACCCAACATTTTTATAATGATCCTAAATACTTTTAGTGTTAAAAGAGTTTCTTGTCAGTTCCTGCCTGTGTTGAACCTCATGGCAGTTCACAAATTTTCTCAACTGCTGTTGCTTTTGTGTGAATGGTGCTCTATTTCCTGGGAAGGCTGCAAATGCAGTTTCACACCATTTATTTTCTTTCCTTCTTTAAAACACTATATATTCATAACTCAGCATCCTCAGCACACCATTATTTATCTTGGTTCACATGTGCAAATGGATGTAATTTTATTAATACAGAGATGTAGTAGCAAATAGCCTTGTAAAATGTCTGATGGTGTGAGGTAGTGATTATTTCTACTGATATTTTACAGCATAACATTTCTTACATTAATATTGTAACTTGGCAATCCACAGTGTTTACACTGTTTTTTTATACAGCACAATGTATTTCAGTTATGCTGTAACTGTAGGGATTTTGTACAGTTCATGCTGAAACCCAGCTAGAATCAGAAGTATTTCCTTGACAGTGTAAAGCTCTGAGAACACAGCCCTGCCATGCCATTAGTACATACAGCAGGCAGTCTTGCCTTCCAAATGAATTTCTAGATAACTAGAAATTAAATTAATGAGCCCTGTTGAGCACAGTTTAACTCTCAAATCCAGTTCAAATGGCACACACTTGGCCTACACAAAGCCTTCATCCAGCTAATCAGTTCTGCAAGGCTTCTCTAATATCTCTAGATATTCCATGCCCAAATACTCAATTCCTTTCACAAGACTGGCCAGAGTAGTTAGATAAGCAATTACTGGTCTCTCAGGGTCCACAAGAGTATTTCTTGGAGATGTCTTTACCAAAATCTATTAAACGTTGTTAGTAGCAGACTGAGAGGATGCAAAATAATCTTGCAGTCTCTATTCATGCAACACAACAAAACCTGTCCCTATTAACATCCACGTGTGAGACAAGATTGATGCACAACAGGTGACATGACAAGAAAGGTATGGATGAACAAGGGAAAGAGTGCAAGCTCCGCCACAGAGGTCATCTTTCACCAGACCTTTTACTGCACTGGGCAACAGCTGGAGAGGGTGAGCTACAGGATATCCTGACAGGAAAACTGCACCTGTGAGAAACTGTTTAATTCTGAGCTGTGTGAGAGGAATATCTTCCTTGGAGAAGATATGCTTCTAAGATATGCTAAACACGTATGACTACGTGTTTAGAAGACAGAGAAGTCTAAAAAACTCAGGGCTCTCTTGTCAGGATTTCTTCTCCCACATCTTTTCATTTTAGACTTGAACTAGGGGGAACTCAGTTGAAGGTTATTAAATTATGACAAGGCAAGAAATTATTATAGATAAATGTTGCTTATGATCAGTGACAATATACAGGTAGACAGCTTCATCTGCCAACTGATGGGCTTTTAACAAAATAAGCATAATAGGAATTGCATGACAGATATACACGAGGTGATTAGTTTCAAAAAAAAAGCCCCCATCAACATACTCAGATATCTTCCTCCTCCTCATGGAATCTACAATTCATATTTCTGTTTAGCTGATAATTTCATTTATGAGTTACAAAGCATTTATCTTGAATAGTACAGATGTTTGGTGAACAGAATGATTCATCTCTTCCTCTCTACTTTCTAAGTAGGACAAAGAGATGCCTCCAGTGTGTGCTAGGATGGAAGTATGTCTGTCATTAAGTTGTTGCTTCCCAGATAATAACTACCCATTAAGAGAAAAATTTGGAAAGACTGCTGCCAACAGAACTCACACAGAGTAAAGCTCTCTCCAGTGATTGTGCTCCAGAGACTCTTACTGCCTGTTTCTTTTTCTCTCACCAAAAGTCACAGTACATACAAAGACACGCTCCTTTTGAAAACCAGTGACACAGCTTCATTGCCTTGCATGTGTGGGAAGTAAAAGTCTGAATGGGTTTCATGAATGAAGCTCATAAACACCTCTACTGAATTCAGAAGATGTAAGAAAGAAAGTTTCAGTTTGGAAAGACTGAACCAAAGTGTAAATCACCCCAGGGAAAGAAGAATGCTGAAGGTTCTTATTGATGTTAAATACCACAATTAGAAAAAGTATGAAACCATCAGAATTTAAAAAACACTTGATTTTTCAGATTTTAGCCCTAAAAGTGTATTAACTTCATATCATTTGCTGAAAGTATTCTAACTGAATACCAAATACATGCTCTGTTTAATATATAGCTTATGAATTTCATTACCATGCAGTATGTTTGCTGACACATAATGAAAGAAAAGTTGCTTAAATTAAGCATCTGTTACATTCAGTCCTAGTTTTAATTATATATATCTCATGAATATTTTTGTGGTTTTAGAGGAAAACCTGAGTAGGTAGAAATACTGGCAAATTTTTGAAGACTGCCAAAGAAATGGTCACAAATATTTGCAAAGGACATCTACAGCTACAGTTCTGTCTGTGCAAGTGCACTCCAGTTATGACACCAATAGCATCACAGATTTGCACATTGAATAACAGTTGCCTGTCTCCTGTCCTTGTTGGTTCATGTCTGTTTTGCATGTGACAGCTTTGTAGCTCTATCTCTGCCTCCTTTTTCACTTGGAGGAAGGCAGTGGCATAAAGAACCCCAGGGACATTAGAATGCTCCATAAACAGGATTAGAGCATTCAGCCTCTTCATTTAAAGCAAGTACCATATTGCTCCCAACATCTGCTTTGGGCTATAATGGGGCCCTTAAGCAAACCACACCACCCTGAACGAGCAGAGCCCTGGAACATCTGTTGATGGTCTGCACAGTTGGCAGCTACAAACATGGCATCTCTTACTTACTGTCACTCACACCCTTGGGCTGGCACTCACATGGATTCCTCTGGGAGAGAAAAGTTATCCACCTGGAGCTGAGGTTCTCCAAGACAAACCTGTGCTGTATAAACTGTATTTCTGTGAGGAGGGCTCTGAGCATTGGGATGTGCACTTCACTGGAGCCAGAAAACTCATAGCATGGGTATGTGGACTCCATAAGTTACAATAGTGCAAAGACCATGTAAACAGCACCACTAAACTGTCAGTTTATGTTGTTTCCACACTGAAAGGTGAAACACACTTTTTACACTTGAAATTCTTTTTTCTATTAAACATCACTTTCTCTGGAACAGTAGAGTACCTATAGCTAATTGCTCACTTGTGACAAATTAACCACTGAAAACAGTGTCACATTCTTACAGGGAATGGACTGATCAATATTCAATGGACTGATTGATGATTTCCAACATGAAACCAAAAGATAATGAAAGATGCATTAGGATTTTAGCAGATTTCTAGAGCTGCGTGTGAAATCTTTGTTATAGCACCAGCCTCTGGATGAGTCATTAACCTTTATGGCTGCAAATAAAGGGTCATTTTTAGCTCTTTAGTGGGGATATTACCTGTTGAACATCCTGCTGGAAAACACAGAGCTGCAGCCTTTGGTGTAGCCGGACCTTTCTGTGCTGCCAGATGCTTTCTAGGCGCCGCTGGTGGTGCAGGACCTCGTGTACCACATCCAACACCTGGTGAACAGCCTTGGAGTAGTTTGCAGTAGCAGTAAGGGATTCAGAATTCCCAGGACTCAAGGGACGCTGTAGGACATCCAGCAAGGCTTTTCCATCCTGGCTCACCTGAATGAAGAAATAGGTCTGTTTCACTGCACTGGTAAATATCTGACAGCTGACAGAGAGCAGCCTAGCTCATTCTTTTTCTGCTCTGCATTTTCCTTATTTCAGTCAAAAAGGAAGAAAAAGCTTATAACATCTCTTTTTGACTTGTACTTACACATGCAGCACTTGCCTTTGCTTCCTAGCGGCCCTGCTGTGGCACTCAGCAGGAGCACAGGTACAGCACTGCTGGGGCTGCACACAGAGATCCCAGGGCTTCATTCCATCGTGACACTTGGGCACTGAAAATTCCTGACACACACTGCTTGGTGACAGGTGGCATTTGCAAGAGCGGGCCTATCTTGGTGAGGAGGTGGCATTTTAAGGAAACCACAGATGGCAGAGTCATTCATATTCTGTATAATAAGGGAGAGTCCTTCTTTGTAGGATTACTAAGTACGTCTATACATTGAGAAGTGTGACATTCCATTCCGTATTTCATTCAGTGCCAGTGAAAAATAAATTAGTATATGACTGATTCTTTTCTTTCCCAGGAACAGCTCAGAGGGACCTATGGTCTCAATTTTCAATAGACGACGAAGTTTGCTGGGAAATGCAAAGCCCTCTGCACACATGAAACCTTTTTCAACCATATTAAAAGATATTTACAGATGTAAAGGCATTTGGGCATTAAAAAAATCAGAATGCCTGGTTTTTTTAATGTCAGATTTTTTTTTTTATTGCAGGGGCAAAATGAAAATAACCAAAAAAACCAGATTTCTGCTATAAAATGTGTGCATGCACTGATTCTCAAAAAATAGCTTTTTGAAATAACTTTTCAGTTCCAGATTACAAAACTAAAATATTTTTGGTTCAACAGAAATGGTAATTGAGGACACTATTGGAATCCCTCTCTTTTGCCAGGCTACATTTTTGCCTTTCCCTCTGAAACAATCTGCAGTGAAAATGACAAGCTTTCCTGAAAAGTGTATTCATATGCAATCACAACCACCCATCCTAACAGAAAATAGGGTAATGAATGTTTTTCATCCAGTTCAAATTTTAAATATTATCAGTCAAAGCTAAAACACATGTCCAGGATTTCCATGTCTCATTCATTCTTGTATTATAAGTTGCTTATTCAAATGTAGCAAATACCCTTTTAATGCCCAAACCTGTGTCTTCTGGCAAGCCATGTCACATCCTGGTCTGTGGTAGCACTGGGCATCTGGTACATTTTCAGAGAAACCAAGAGACCTTTTGAGATGCATACTGGCAAAAATTGGAGTCAAATCTCATCACATTTATGACTATTTGGTGGCCTTAGGAAAATTCTCGGGATTTCTTTGAAGTAGTCAAGGCAACTTGAAACTAGATCAGGAAATAATTGGAGAGTACAAAGGGAGTGGCTTCCAATACTCAATTTCAGTTGCTGCTGAAGATCAGCTGGAATAACTTGCACTTGCTGGAGCCTTTTAGGGTCACAGAGGGAACAACAGCAGTGGATAGTAGTGATATGATGGAGGATTTTGGGAGGAAACACTGAGGCACAGGTGTTACCTTGGCAAGATTATGGAGATGGCATGAGCTGCTAGTCAGGAAGAAGCAGCTTCCAGAGGAAGAAGATAAGGCATACTACATCCTATTTTATCTGTGGGAAGACAAGCAGCAGCTACTTAATTGCTGGGAACAGGAAACCAAGGCCATGGACTCATGTGGGTGCAGATTATTAGACCAGAAACTCACACTTTGCACTGGCTAAATCCACTGTGTAATTCACTCTGTTTCTGTTACTGGGATTTGGGCTTAGAGGTGGTTTGAATCACTCCCTGGGTGGTGCTCCAATGGTTTTAATAGAGTCCCTGCTGATTTACACGGCTACAATCACAGCAGAACTGGGATTAAAAATAAAGGTTCAAAAGTTTAGCAGTAAGAGATGTGATTGCACAGAAAATATAACACACATGTTTTACTCAGAGAAACTTTCTTACAAAGTTTGTGTCTGTAATACAGACCTATTAATAGCTACACTTCTGCATTGGCTCTTACTCCTTTCTCTTCTATGGGATGTAGGTTTTTATCTCTTGCATGGCAATTTGCTTCTGCTGTCTGTCTAAAAAGCCTCAGAGATTACAAGTTATGATTTTTCCCTGATGGGGATAACCTCCTGGTTATTCTCTGGGCAGACAGAGATAAAAGACCAGATTTGAAGTCATTGTGTTGTCCTGTTAATAATCATTAATACAAATCAGAGGCTATTAGAAGTGTTCTTCTGCTCTCCAATTTACACCTCTGTCCCACCACACTGGACTAAATAATTGAAAAGGAGCATGACAACCATCAGGTAACCAGTGGTCCTCAGTATTCTCAAGGATAACACAGATATTCCAGGGTTTCATATCATGTGCTGCTCTGAAATTCTTCAGCTTAAAAAGTTTGTTTCCCAAAACTGTGACTATTATTGCATTCCCAATCAATAGCTCAGAAGGTCTGTGCTCTCAGAGTTCCCCAATGAGCAGATTTCAGAAAGGAACAGCCTCACAACTGGAGAAGCCACCTACTGTGCTCTTTCATTCATTTCCATGTTCTCCTCCCAACTGCAAAAATAAATCAACAAAACTCTTTTCATGTGAATCTTTCTTAAATTTTTCAAGGATTGTGCAAGGAGACAAGCAAAACAAACCAGGTTAGTCACATCAATTCACTTACATCTTATTCACAACATATTTTTAAGTATTACAAAAGTCTTAAGCTGAATAGACCCACACCCCATGACTTGCAATCCCAGTAAGGTGTAAGTGCCAGTGCTGCATTTGTCAAAGCAAACTGCTGCTGGACTCTGGGAAAGTTTAGCTCAGCACCTGCCACAAAACACACACACACTCCTATCACCTGTTGATATTCCTGGCTTTGTGGTAGGGAAAGGATGGGCAGAATGCAAATGCTTCTGAAAGAAGTTACGTAACCTTGGGTGAACCAAAGGATAGATTTTGTTGTGCTAGTGGAATCATCCCATGGCTGCTCCATACAAAGATAAGGAATAAGTGAAAATCTGCAGATATCCTTTAGAGTGGGCCAGGAAGACCTCCAGAGCCTTGGAAGTGACAAGACTAATGGTGGCATCTGTGAAACGTGTACAGCTTGCACTATGGAAAAAAAAATGGGGTTTAGAGAAAATATATCATTCCTTTATGATGACCAGAGCAAGGCATGAGCAAGTGCGAAATACATATATAAATATATAGATATATACATGTGTGTGTATATATATATATTTTCTGTCCTGAAGTCTTCACTTGGTAATTTACTAAGTATAGCAAACACCACCACAGTCCTCCAGTCCAGCTTGGAAAACCCTGCAAGGAGCAAAATCCCTTCACAGCCAGAGAGACACTCCAGTACAGCACACTCCAGTACAGCACAGGGAAACTGTCTTTTTCTCAGTAGCTTTTACTTTATGCTGTAGCCCGAATGGGGAAAAAAGCAAGAACTTCATGTGGGGTTTTTTTTGACAAAATTCCAGAGAATTTTTCTCAGCATTCTTGGCACCCTCTTTTAAAGGAAAGAAGCACATACCCTATTTAGGTCGGAGATATTTTACAACAGTAAATACAAATACATCTGAGATGGTGCTCAGGGAGAGGATTTAGTGGTAGATGATAGTATTAGTTCAGCAGTTGGACTCAGGATTTTCAGGGTCTTTTCCAGCCTCAATGATTCTAGATTCTATCTAAAGCAAAGTCTTTTGAGCATTTGTTGCAATTAGGACTTTACACCTCTTTGCTTTGTACATTGAAGGAACAAGCCTTTGGCATCCTTTGAGCCATTAGCATACCTGTGCTAGAGCCAGGACTCATCCAAAGAAGGAAAGCAAAAGGGATGATGGCAAAAAGGGATTCCCAGTTCAGAAGAGACAGAGAAATGCCTCTTCTTTGTGGTGCCAACACTGGTTCTAGATTTCACTTCTGTATGATTTCAGATTTGTCCTTTGGTTCTTCCCTTACAAGAAAAATGCTGGGAAGTCATGTACCACAGCCTGGGATTGGATCTGACTCTATCTTTGAAAGAGTTGCAGGAATGGAAAGGAAATCCTACCTCATTTAGAAAAGCTAAGCTCCTGAATGCAGCCATGTGTGTGTGTCATCACTTAGCAGATACTCCCATTTGCTCTGGGAAGCACATACCTCTGTGTAGGCCTGGGTCACTTGCTCGTAGAGGGTCTGGTGATGGTGGATGGCCAGTTCCAGGTCTTGCATTTCTGAGGGGAGGCCTCCATCACTGCACATTTTGCACCAGGCATCCACACCTGAAAGGAACTGAAACAGTTCCAGGAACAATGAGCAACAGTGGCACAAAACACCTCATCAACATCAGAAAACTTTGCAGAGTGACACACATGACTGCAGCAACGACTGAGGAGAACACAGAAGTTACAAAGGAGTCCTTTTGGGCACCTTGGAAAGGCACATTGCTGTCACCTCCTCAGTACTCGAAGGATGCCTAGATCCAAAGGAATGTTTTCTGCTTCTTCTGGATTAAAAATAACTGCTCATTTAAGCAGGTTCAGCAAACACCCATTCTAAAACCCTTTCTAAAAGCCTTTGCACACCATCAGGGAGGCTACAACACTGCAAAAGGGAGGCTGCAACACGTTTAGACAAAAAAAAACAAACAAAAAACAAACCAGTGTGAAGTACAAAAGGGCACAGTGACAGCTCCAGCTGCATTTGGCATTGTCTCATCTGTCTGTCTTCCCTCATTTACCTGTCCTTAAAACTACTCACATGAGCAACAGAAAACTCCCATTTAAAATCACTGCTGACATTCATTTCAGTGACAGGCAAACAGTCTGCAAGGACTCCATCCCAGGTCCAGCTCAGTGGGGTTACTATTAGGATGCCAAGGTTTAAGCCCCTGTGTCCCCTGTGCTTCTGGCCCAGGTCAGCAGTGATCAGACACCATGACCATCTGCTGGCTGCTAAGCAGCCAGCACAAAATGAGCTGCTGGTCTCAGTCCAGTTCCTGGTGGGCAGATGTCCATGAAGAAGGAGGGAAAAAAAAAGCATTGCCATTGCAATTGATATGGTTTAGCACCTTGGTTGGAAGCCTTAACAGCCAGCCAGAAACTGAACACTTTGGGGTGCAAAGGGGTGGAAAAAAGAATTTTCCAATCTAAAGGCCTCCAGAGCAGTGCTGATGCACTTTGGCAGAACAAACTGAGGAAGCTCTCCTGGGTGCTGCCTGCTCTGTAAAAGAAGAGGAATTTAGTCTCTAAGACTCCCACCCTGTTTTTCTTTTAAGCAGAGCTTGGTTCAGTGACACAGCTCAGTTCATATTTTGTCCATATGAGCTGCCTAATGCCACCTCATTATTTCTCATTAATGCTTTCTCTTCCTCCATCTTTCTGTTAAACCAGCTTGCCACACCTTGGGCTATTTACAAAAAAGAACAGCTAATTATATAACAGATGTAGTGCCCTGTAGGATGAAGGTATAATGCCACAAAAGCACCCCAGGATCACAGCTTTGTCACCTCCTGAAGTGTTCACCTGTGGCTTGTTAGTTAAGCACTCACACACAGCGTGAAGGGCTGGGAGATTCAAAGCAAAGAATTCCAATTCAACTCTGTCCCTGGCATCAGCATCCTTTTTTATTGGTAGTGTAAAGCTATTCACCAGGCTGCTGTGTAATCAAGGCTCTAAAGTGTTTGCATTGTAAACACTTCTGTACACAAAGATTTGTCACAAAAGATGAATTCCTAAGAGTTCATGTGTACAAAGTACAAATCTACCAGTGACGACTGTGCTTTCTAGAAAGCTAGAGGCAAGGATGGCAGGCTCTCCTGCACTGGTTTGACTTATGATCTGTTGAATCTGTTCAGATGAAATCCCCAAGCATCCCTGCACAGAGCTGAAGTCATCACATTTTGTGCCAAAGTAATGGAATTCACATGATTTCTGATGCAGTTTAAGAGCACAGAGCTGGGATCAATCCCTTTTGGGACTGTTCCATGAACCTCTTGGTCGAAACAGTGAACAAAAGACCTTTACACCTCACAGATGAGTGCTCCTGCAGCTGGAATCAAAGTGTTATGGTTCTTATCAAAACTGCTGAATTCTACCTATAGTAGTCATGTTACTCATCTATTGTCCCATCTCCAGACTGTGATTTGCACAGTATGTGGGAGAAATCTTAAGAAGATCCACTGCACACGTCCACCTTGCTGGTTTGCATCTATCTTTTGTATAGAGACAATGTCACAATTAATTAGTTAATTTTGCTTCTGCCACTAGCAAGAGCAGTTGACATCATCTGTTTTAAAAAGTTTAAAGAGATGCAGCCTGTCAGGGTCTGATATTCTGAAACAGTGCAGAGTGGTCTGTGCTGTGTGTGCACAGTCATGCAGGGGGAGCAAATAGGGATTTTTTAGGGATTGTTGCAAAGTGTTAGTTCAGGCCATAGTGCTATTGATTTGGATATTTTCAAAAGAGTAGCTTTGGTAATTTTTATTATTTGTCACACACTGTGGCAGACAAAAAAAATTATTTAAATGTAACCCTTCATGCTAGAAGCAAATTCTTATCACAACACAAAATCACCATTTGACTGAGTTGCAAAAACGTGCATTTAAAATTGCAAATTACTAACTGTTAGTTTGGAACAGGAGTCATTACTGTCTACTAGAACTCAATACCATTTAAATGAAATGCTTACATTTGTAATTAGTTTATTGACTAGAATATCCCCTATTGGGAACATAAAAACCCCTTAAATATGATTTGAAATGACAGGCTAAAATAATTGCCCATGCTTTACAAGGATTTAGGAAAGATTAGGAAGAATGTCTCTCAAAAATTAAAGAACTCCCTACAGTACCTTTGTGTCTCTGATCCAATCCAAAAGCATCTTTAAAATGATGACCTACACTTACTCCTAATTCTCAACCTGAGTTGCAAATTCTGTATGCAAATTCTAACAGGTAATAAAGGATTCTCAGACTTCTTAGTAATCTTCCTCCGGGACTGCTCTGCTGTACCAGGTGGTTGCTCCAAAATACAGCTCAGACATTTTTTACTCTGCATTTCTCTGTATTTTTTGCCCAGTCCTTGCTCACTGTTTGCCTCTGTGTGGAAGTTGCAGGATAACCAAGGTGGTTCACCAGGACCCAGAAAATATAAAACAAAATTCTAGTGTGCTTTCATGCCAGAATGGCTGTAGGGAAAGATGGGAAAACAGCCATGAAGCAACAGCCATGAAGCAACTTTCCTCAGTGACTCTTAATACCTCTTGCTACCCTGAATTTTTCAATTTTTTGTATGAAGCTACTTGTATTTTTCCTGATGCTGTTTCTGGAATTTGCCTGTATATCATGGTCTTAGCCCTGCCTCTTATCAATATTAACTGGCTTTCTTTTCTTATTTTCTTCTCTTTTCTCTTCTTTCTCTTTTCTTTTCTTTTTTTCTTTTTTCTTTTTTCTCTTTTCTTTTCTTTTCTTTTCTTTTCTTTTCTTTTCTTTTCTTTTCTTTTCTTTTCTTTTCTTTTCTTTTCTTTTCTTTTCTTTTCTTTTCTTTTCTTTTTTCTTTTTTCTTTTTTCTTTTCTTCTCTTTTCTCATTTCCCTGCCTCATACAGGGGAGTTGAAGATGTGCTTAGAGAGATCCAGGTAGAGCTGAGAGATGAGAACAGTCATCTTCCAGGTTGGAGAGTAAAGTAATATGAAACAAATGGTCAGGGGTCACTTTTCTGAGAATCAGCATAAGTATCTAGTGTGTGCACTTAACACCTACTACCTTAAACAGTAATTCTGCTCATGCACTTCTGAGGGTAGACTCTGATCCAGAATTAATTGGTTGAGATCTCCTGGCTAATTCAAAACATTAATTTGTTCATTCTGACAGGACCTGTAGACTGAACATCTTATGAACACTTTAGCCCATTCAGAGAGTACATCCAAAATGGGGAGGACACCTGTGTGGGTGCTTCCCCCATCTGGTGGTTGGTGAACTGGAAGCTCATCTGGAGTAAATCAGCAAGTTCTCTTGAAATCTCAGTGAGATAAGACATGGTGTCTTACATCCTCCTGACACTCTGAAACGCTTCAGACATACATAAACCTACAGAAGTAGATTCTCGTTCGCTCTAGAATATCTCCATGTTAGCATGAGAAAAGGAGGGGAAATTCAAAAAAAAAAAAAAAAAGAAAGATGAAAGAAGGAAAAAAACACAGAATTGAGAGATTTGAGGCAGGTAGAATGATAGGACATTTGGGAAACACCTCCACTGAATCTGTTGAGTGATACCTTGACCTGGACAAAGTGGTTGTTTTGATTGGAGTCTACTGGCTTTTGATCAGACACTTGTGCTGAAGACTGCCTAGCTGGAGGCTAAGCAGTTGGCAAGGTTTGTCTTGTTTTCTTTCTTTTCTTCTATTTTTTCCTTTTCTTCGCTGTTATCTTCATGATGGTTTAGTACATACTAGTTGTGCTTAAAAATTTAAGAAGGACAAGTATGTGTACACACACAAAAAAGAAAAAAAAAAGGAAAATAAAGAAATAAAGGATCCAGTAATGAATTCAGCTGAGTCCCATTCATACATGCCACATGTATCTTCAATAAAAGCCAGGAAAGCACTGTGATTCTGAGGCACATGAAGACAGATGTGAGGTTCGATTCCCAGCAGGGTTGACTTAGCCTTTCATCCTTCCAAACCAGACAAATTGCATTCTGTGCAGTTTTCTGTGTGGGGTCTTTAGGAAGAGACCTTGAAAAAACAAGTTTCTTCCTGCTCAGGTTGCATATTATAGATATTTCATAAATCTCTGTCCCCAGCCAACAACTCCCTTGCAGGCTGGGGCGTGCCAGAGGCTGAAAGATTATGGTCCTGGAAGACTGGCTTCCTGTTGGCATCACAGAGACCTTCAATCAACAGCAAGGAATGAACAAAGAGACTGCAGCAGCTTATTGCACCAGAGAAGGAATGTCAATCTGCACCAGAGAGCCATGAGAGGGAAGCAGGGATACACTCTGGGAGAAATGGCTGCATCTGCAACGAGATTACCCTTACCGAGAGAACAAAGGGAGCAAAAATAGATTTGATCTGCAACACAGGAAATAGTGGGTTTATCTGTATCTTTGCTTCACAATAAAGCCCTATTTGACAGTAAGCTCTATTTATTGTAAAATAATGAAGCCCTGATTTGAGTTTAAAAAAAAAAACCCCTGGCTGATGCCAACTAATAAAGAGTCACATTTGGAATGAATATTTGATAGATAACAGACTTAGTTACAGACCAAATCTCAAACACCTCACTATTTATACTATACAGAGGTTAAATGACCAAGTTATTAGCTCAAGGCATATGCCAGAGTTACTAAGGCAGGGATGAAATTTCAGTCCTGGCTCATGGACATGGTGACACTCACATTTCTTTTTTGTAGCTGAGTTCACAGGTTTCACTTCAGCATTTCTCTTCCACTGAATTTTCTCTTACTGCAAGTGAGAAGCAACTGCTGGCACAATTAGCAAATTTTTCTGTCTGTTGATAATGAGAAATTGGCTCCTGTCAGATGGCACAAACTTTAGTTTGTTGGGAGGAGGTGCCAGGCAGGTCAGTATAGTTTTCTGGTTTATTACCTTTCATGCTGCACAATACCTCAGCAGCACCTCACAGATAGCAAACAAGACTGACACTTCAGAAAAATTGGGAGTCACTCATTTATTAAAAAAAAAAAAGGAAAAAAAGAAAAATGCGGTAAAAACTACCCCAAACATAACCAAGCAAACAAGAACTATCTAATTCATTAATAAACCCTAACATTTTCACTGTGACTACAGACTGCATATATATTCTTTCTTTGATTTTCCTTTACGAATATAGGATGATTGACCAATTATTAACATGAAGATTACACCTAGTCACTACAGTGCCCATTGTGAGGAGATGAAAGTTTTTTGTACTGGGCATCTTAGATTATCAGTCCCATCAAAGGCACTGAGTGTGCTGACATGAGTAAGTGCCCAGTAGGGTGAGTAATTGCTCTATGCTATTGCCTGTTGTCAATAAGAACCACGGAATAAAGAAAAATCCATTGTAATTTTACAGTCAGAAACAAACAATGGGTAAAATCTTTACTCTTTAAGATAACTTTTTCTACACATATACTCTGGCTTAACAGACACAGTTTCCTTCTTAGCTCTTACAATTTCTTCTTCAGATGCTTCAAGGATGGGTTATTTTATAAATATCAAGCACACCCACTTAGTAGCTTTGGTATTAACTACTTGGAAAAACAAGTAGACAAAAACACTGAAGAGAGCCCCAAAGTGTTTGTCACTGGAAAAATGAGTGTAATCAACATATCATTGATGTTGAAGCATCATCATTAGGTGAACCTGGTTTAGATGCAAAAAAAAGCACAAGGTTTATTCAGTGACATTTTAAATCTTTGTTCTAGCTATGAACTATGGAACTGTTCTAGTAGTTGTTAAAGACAAAAATAGAGTTCAGGGGTATGGAAAATTTTCTTTGATGTTCACAGCTTTCTCTGAAATCTCTGCTCAGTGAGCTCTACCAAAGTCTGGGGCTACGGAGAGCACTGTAAGTGTTGGAATGAATTCCATAATATTCATTAACAATAATATTCTTTGGCTCCTAGAAATTGCCTGCTGGTCTACACCTTTGTCATGTGGGTAATGTTCCTCTGCACCTAGCACATATACACGAGTGCAGATACTGTTTTCTTGACCATAATAATCCTGAATTTATTCATATCACTAATGAAATATCAGAAATAAAACAGCTGGTTAATGCACCAGTGTACTTCAGTTATGATCAGATTCTTTCTCGTTAATAAAGTGAAAACATAATTTCTTACCCACCAGGGGACATGGGCCATTTTTAGGGTGAAAATATTACTGATTGTTTTTGGGACACTTGGCCCCCAAGATCAAAGCTCTCACCCTCACTGCACATAAGCCAAAAACCATCAAGCAATAACTGCAGCATCATCTTTATCGAGGTGGCAGGGGACCATTTTGCCTCTCCTCAAAGCAACTCACCTGTTCAGCTTTCTGGTGGAAGACAGCAGACATGGCTAAGATGGTGCTGCGCTCATCCAGAGCTGCAGCAAAACTCTTCCACTCCTGATCCAGCTGGCTGGATATTTGTTTGATTTGCTGGGAAGCATAGTGGCCTGCCTCGGAGAGCCTTGACGCCACAGACATGATTCGATTGATGTTGACATAGGCATTCTGAAAATTAAAAAGCACACGTAAAGAAAGAGAAGGAAGAACTGTGACCACCCTCTGCATTCATTACACATTCCGAGCACCATCAGTTGGAGTAAAGCCAAGCAGTTCAGAGAGAGCAATCAACCACCTGCTTCAATATGCGTGAATAGCAGGCAGACTACCTTCCACTCTAAAAACACATCCCTCTGGATTCTTTCTGTACATCTACACCATTATCTAACACTGTTATTTCCCCCCTCTCTCCTCGAATTATTTCTGTAAAACTAATTTGCCATACTTCAGCTATTCACTCACCTGTTAGGGTGTACTCATTGCTTCTATATTATTTCTGACATTTTTGTTGCATTAATTCACATTTCTGGATGCTATATCCACATGTTCGTAAGTAAAAGGTTTGCTTTATGCCCTTTGAGAACTGTCTGATAATCCTTTATAGACATGTAGTGTCAACAAATGGAGAAGTCTCACAGAATTTAAAAGAGCTCATAAGGCTATCCTATAGAAATATAAGTGTTTCCATAGAAATGTCTATTACATTACGGTGTTCAGTTAAAATGTTATCTTTTCTGCAGGCTATTTTAAGCTGTTCTCCAGCAGAGATATTATTCAACTCTATTCTGCATTTAAAAGGATTCAAAAGCCTCTAAAAGGGTAATATTTTCTGTTCTTTCATAAGAATTTTCCATTATTGTTTTTATTCAGCCTTGAAGAAGTGGAAGAATAGTTATTTCTCAAACTGAACCTCAGACAGCAATGTAATTGCCTTACAATACCCTCATTCTGCATAGGAATGTAAGCTAAAAATAAATAGCCATCATGACAGTGTCCCACAATGATGCACCATCACAAGACAAATGACAGCTGTCCTGCAGATTCCTGGAAAGTCACTTGATGTAAGCACTTTTCCTTTCTCCTTCCTCCTCACCAGAGAAAAGGGACATCTCCAAATTTGAGATGTTTTGCTAATGATGACTTACTGCTGCTTTCTTGTCTCTCTAAACTATTTCCAAAGGGTTTTAGAAATTTCTGGGAGTAGAATCTGTAAGACCCTCAGGCACAAGGACAGACACAGCCCTGATGATTTTAGCAGCATTACTCATGGCAAATAATAAATCAGAGATGGAAGTGTTTGTTGGAGCAGGATCTCATCAGAGTGAGTGGGAGCAAAACGTGGAAAGGTATCTGCCAATCCAAACATGAAATGCAACAGAGCACTGCCAAGGTAGGCACAGGTCCAAACTAAGTTGTAAAGCAGGGCAAAGTATATCTGCAAAGTGTGTGGGATAACTATGAAGTACATTCATCATAACTCGAGGTGCTAAAGGGGAAAAAGATTGGGCCCCAGCCCTTTGAGCCACTCAATTCTCTCTGGTAGAACCATGACTGTGACAACTGTCACATAAATAACATAGATCTAAAGCAATACCCAGCCTTCAGTCTTGTTTTTTCCTCTTATCACAAAGTCTTTTCTTAAAAATTGGATTTGGTTCCAAATTGTTAGATTAATTTTTAAGAAATAGCCATCTTTTTTTCACTAGAACTAGAGAAACCAATCAAAACTGCTCCGGACCTAAAAGTATACAAAAAAAGACACTCAGATTTGAAATTTTGACCACCAGCCACAGTCCAACATTTCTTTGTGTCCCTCTAGGTTAGAAACTGGAAATCATACTAAATGTTTAAGCCTTTTTCCCAGAAATCCTTCATGAGTAAAACCTCAGCCAAGATAATTTTGCAACATTTCAGGTCAATCCTTTTGGTGGAAAGTAGTGCAGCATCACTACAGGTGCTAAAACATAGATGAGTTGTGCCAAAGTCATGGACCATTGACGTGTTTGAAGAAAAAGTTCCCGAAGATGTTTCAATTTCCTGTAGAAAATGGTTGTTTTCATCCTGATTTTGTTTGTTTATTTTCCCATGCTAATTATGTCGGCCACTGCAATGCAATGGGCATGGAGGAAACAACTGTGAATTCTGTGCTTCCCAATGGCTCCAGTGCACAGCTGTGTTAACCAGCAGGAGGGTGAGGGAAAGTTTAGCTGACCTGCAGCAGATGTTCTAAAAGTCTACTTCTTAAGTCAGATAGATTTATATATTGCTATATCTGTTGTATTTTTATACAGGGATAAGGATGAAAATGTCTCTTTCCAATATGAGAATTTTTCATGGAAGGGTACCAACCCACTAACTCCATAGATTTTTCAGCAGGAAGCTGTTTGGGAATCACCAGCTCACATCTCCATTCTTTGTGCACCAAGTGGAAAAGGCTCAGAAAACAGTCTCCTGAGCTTCTCCTGCTCATATTTGAGCAATAAATGCACCCAAGTGCAGGACCACGTGTGTTGGGCTCTTCTGTATTGTGGTAGCAGATTGAAGTAAAATCCAGTATGGCCTCAAGGCAATCCGTAATTTACTTTCAGGAAAAAAACCCAACATTTAACTGGCCACAATCCACACAATGCAAGACATTTCTTTTCCACCTTGAAGAACAAACACTGTAAGCCAGTTTTTTTTTCTTTCATCTTTATCTGCCAATGTGTAATGTTCTGAAGTAAAATGGAAAATCTATGCTGACAAAATTCATCTGTTGACATTTCACAAAGTTAAATTTTCCTTTCCCTCTGGTGTGTTCACTTCTATAAACTGAGTGAATTGAGATTTCTTCTGTGTCACTATTATATAGATCTTTCAAGCTTAATAGGAAATAAATTCAATACAGTAACTAATGTCTGTGACTTTGTTTTTCCTTTAGGCTTGGAAAATCCACAATAGTAGGTGCATGGAAAGTCTTACTTTATATTAAACCTAACCTCATCTTTCTTTCAAACCTGAGAGGGGTCCCCGAAGAGGACCACTCAGGGATCACTCATTTATAGCTATATAAGAGCACAATAGATCAAAAAATGAGGAAAAAATCTATTAACGTCTAGAAGTAAAAGCACCTCCGTTGACATTCTGTAGTCATGACACGAGGATGTACTGAAATTTTGGCCAATAAATACCTTTCAGCATTGAACGAAATTTATTTCACATGTATTTGCATGCTTTTCAAAGGCACTTCTCATGTTAGACCTAATTTTTTATTTGCAATATTTAATCAAAATCAGGATAAAAAAAAACATTTTCTACAAGAAATCGAACTTCGGGAACTTTGTCTTCAAACATAGCAATGTTTCATGACTTTGACACAACTCATTATTTCAACTTTGAAACTTTTGTCCAAAAAGGGGCATTTTTGCCTTCTAAAAATTATTGGGCTGGAAAACAAAACAAGCATTTCCCCGCATGT
Source organism: Motacilla alba alba (assembly GCF_015832195.1). Lineage (NCBI taxonomy): Eukaryota > Metazoa > Chordata > Aves > Passeriformes > Motacillidae > Motacilla > Motacilla alba. The sequence continues at coordinate 9,982,753 of NC_052022.1, forward strand.
ACATGGATTTCATGATAGGTTAGAGTTTTTTTTACAGTTGACGAAAGCCTTGAGCAATTCCTTGTAAGCTCCCATTCCCCTCTTTGTCCACCAACTCTCAGCCCATTTCTGTGGCCCAGCCAAGACCCCGATTCTGGTCCCCAGTGTGTGACACAGCTGTCCCACCAGCACAGCGAGCACTGTGAACGTCCAGGTGCCTCCCCAGTCATAAGCCTCAGTGTCAGCAAAGAGCACTGACAGAGATGGAGCTGCAACTGTGGAACGATCTCCCTCAGGGAAATACACTCTTTCATCCCCCATCACCTCGTGGGCATGCTGGGGGACCTCCCCTCTTAATTAAACCCTCCAAGCCTGGCTGGGACAACCCTTTCTTGTGGCACACTTGTAAAAAGAATGCCTGGCACTCACAAAAGAAAAATGAGCAGTGGAAAGCATTAAATCTGCAAGGAATTTGGAGTGTGCATCTCATTTCCTAGAGGACTAGGTGAGATACTGTGATGGCAAATGTGGGCTACAAGAGAAGGGTTCTGCAGATTAATTGAAAGTGAAATTTGATTGCTGAAGGTTTTCCTTTAAAAAAAATAAAATAAAAACCAGTTTATACTGTGCTACCATGACTTTAGAAGCTATATGTGAAATGAGCCTAACATATAAATCCCAAGCAGAATATTTCAGTGACAAAAAAACCCTCATGAGACAACTTTAAGACCTTTAAGTTTCTATAACAAGACCAATTACATGTAGCCTGTGTAATATTGGATGGCATTTTAGCTCAGCCTACATACAGAAAAATACCATTCATTGAATACAGATATTGGGAATTTTCAACAGACATTATTAGCCTTTACATGATAATTGTAATGTGTTAGAAATATATTGTTATTTAGGACAACATAGATCTCTGTGTGGTGTCAGGTAATTCCCTGACAGCAGGACAGGCAGCAGTATCAGCACTAAATACTCCCATTTTTGTGTGCAGAAAGCAGGAACTCATAATTTAAGGAAGTTATCAGATCCAGGCATAAAAAAGTCCAGGCAAGGGAAATACAAATAACTTTGGTCAGAACAAATGGCATGTACACCAGGCATCCAAGTGCAGAGCTACACCCACTATGCTTTGTGCCATACTGGAGCGCTGAGGATTTATTTTCTAGTGAATTTATTAGATTATTGATATTGCTTGAAAAAGGTCTGAGTTAAATATTCATCTTTGTGAAAAGTATTATTGCTTCAGTATAAACATTATACAGCTGTGCTAAAGAGTAACAATTTATTTTGAAACTGAAGTGAAAACATGCACCGCCTCGAATCACAGGGAAAAAAAATAATCTATGCTCCTTATTTGAAAGAAAAATACCACACTACAGTTTATTACCTCAAATATATGATTTCCCACATCCAACATTGATCATTTAGAAGAAAGAATTATTATTGTAACAAACAGAGTAGCAAATTGTTTTTCTAAAAGGGAGCTTTGGTCACAGCATGCCCATGGAGATGTACAGGAAGATGATGCAACAAAAGGCATGACCCAGTAAACATTAGGGATGTGAATTTTCTAAAGAAACTGAAGACTGTATTTTAATTATTATTAGTTATGCCAGGCTTAAAGGACAGTATGCACAGTGTAAAGAAAAAAAACCCTAACAACAAACACAACCAAAACAAAACACCTTAGAGATCCAAGATCTGATCCAGCCTTCACTGAAGCTTTTTAGGCCTTTCCCCTGCTAAACACACAGTCATCTTTAGCTACTTTGTCCTCCTCCAGATCTCAAATAAATACTGATTTTAATGTATTAACAAAACAAAACAAAATTCAATACCATAAAAAAACCCAAGCCCCACAACCAAAAAAAGTGCCTCAAGATTTCATTATTTTATTACTCATACTTCTGAGTAATAAACAGCTGAGCTATTTTCAATCCAGCAGTTGCTAATGTATTGCATGTAAAAATCCGGCTAAATTATAAATCAAATTTCTAGCAAAATCATTCATTTTCTTTTAAAAGCAATGATCTCTTTCCAAGCCTAACTCCCAGTTATTTTAAGAAAATAATCCTAGACAACATTGTTTTACATTACCATATTTTGTTGTATTATTAGCACAAAAAAGGATAAAGGGAGATCCTCAAGTCTGACTCTTCTAATGGTATTTCTGAAGAATTATGACTAAATTTGCATATTTTATAAGTCAAATGAATTTTAATGCATTCACCTCCAGGACACATTTACTTATTGGGACTGTGAGAGCAGCAGTGTTATATGGAAGCAGTGTTATCCTGGATTTTGCTAGATGGCACTGTGAGGGCAAGTTTAACTATCAGGTGCCTAGAGCCTGGTTTTCAGTGCTCTGCTCTGATACAATCACAATAAACACATTAATAGGCATTAGAAACATTTCTCATCTCCCACTGTTCTGCAATGCCCTAGAGAGGCGCAGTGCTTGAAGTGGGGAATAGCTAGCTAGGTGGAAGTGGCCTGTGGAATTCAGGTCAGAGAAGTTAATTACCTGACCTGGAATTTGGCCAGAATCCCAGGGTTAATGCCTGTAACCTGATGAAAGCAGTGTGGGGTCTTTCACCTCCTCGGGTAGTTGGGATCTCTTTTCCCCATTCCAGACAGCTGCTCTCCAGTGCCTTGCCCTGGGCAGCAGAGCAGGTGGGGCTCTCCAGTGCCTTACACCACCAACTTCAGCCACCTCTGAGGTGTCAGCCCCTTGCAGCTGCAGCCTGACCCTGCACAGCAGGAGGAGGTTTCACCTGCTGGAGTGCTTGGCGCAGGGCAAGCTTTGCTGTAGTTGACAGTGCTCTGCACTGCACAGTTGCAGCAGGGGGTATACATGCATTTTCCTATCCCACTGCAATGATCAAAACATCAATACATTCCTGTCCTCATTTCTGTGCTGAAAGCGGTTCAGTTTTCCAGGATAAATAACCTTCTGTCTGGAAAGAATAAGAAAATGACCAAAGCACTTCTAAAGGTGTAATGATGGTTTTCTTTTTTGAAAAAGAAAGGTAAATTGAGTTGCATTCAGAAGTTCTAACCAATTAACAACCGAAAAAGACAAAATCCCACTGTGCTACAACTGCCAGCTTGATTAGTGTCTCCTTTTCAAAGTTTTGAGAAGTACCTTATATATAAGGTGTATACCCCCACCCTCTGTGGAGGAAGAAGTATAAATTATTAGAGTGCATCCTACAACTCTCAATAATTCCCAGTCGAAGAAATGTTGAAGACTTAAAAAATATTACATTTGTTCTCCAAAATGTAAACAAGCTCCACAGGACTGTGCTGCTCTTAAGGAAGTTACCATACATCAGCTCTGGCCTCACAGAGCAACACTCTGCTGCTGCCACAGCCAGCCTGACCTTCCTTACATCGCCTCTGGCAGGTCCCTTGTTCCCTGAGCCCTGGAGGTGGCCTCCTGTGCTGGCCCTCCCCTCCCTCCCGTGCTGCTCACAGTGCCCTCAGCTCACCATGGAATTCATGGCAAAGTGGTTGTGCTGTGTCTGCAGGTCCAGGGCGTGCTGGTAGCTCACACCGATCTCCGTGTGACTCTGCAGGAACAACTCTTTGTTGTGGCTGATCCAGTCGAACATCTGGGAGGGTTCACACAAGAGAGAGGGGAAAAAAGACAGAGTTAGACAAGGAGGAAAAGAGTGAGAGACAGTGCAAAAGATAAAAATCATCTTCTGAGATAGGTGCGTATGCAACACAGCCAAAATCATCTCACCTATGATCCCCAATAAAATAAACTGCTGTGGAGCAATAGAAGCATTGAAGTTATCACCAAATTTCACTATTAGCAGAATGATAGGTCAAAAAAAATAATTTATTAAACATATTCTTCAGTAAGCTTGATCCCACAGTCTTTTCCTGTAAGTAATGGGAACTTAATATATAGAAAAATGTCAGCAGAGAGAACTATAATAAGGGATTGCTTCATTGACCAAAGATCTAGCAGCTGATAAAGTATTGTTAAATCACAAATGGACCAAAAATTCCACAAATATTATCGATGTGATTTTCTCAAAATCCTTTCTGTTTTATCTACATATAAAGTTTCCAAATATTACATTCAAATAGCCAGCTGACTTCCTACACTTTTATTTCCTAGACCTTTCCAAGTTCAAAGTCAGAACCGAGCATATCTGCCTTCAATCCCTTGGGAATGAAGAGAAAAAAAGAAAAAAAGTATTTTATTAATATCTATAGAGAGCACACATTTCAACTTCTTCCACTTCCAAATGTATTCCCAAGCAAAATGGATTGTTCAGTACTTCAGACACAGATAGAAATACATTTAATAAAGCTGATGAAACTCATTTCTTATTCAGAAGCACGTCAGTGAGACATTTCAATCTGCAGCCCATTCATTCATTATAAGCTGTCAGAAGTCAGCTAAGAGATAGTGCATTTATGCTTTAGCTTGTTCTGTGTTGTGCTAGAGACTAAATACATTCAAGTGAGAACCTTTCATTCTTTACTCCTGACTGCAGCTCTGCAGGCAATTGCAATCTCAAATCTTTTCTGAAAACATTTTTTTTGCAGGCTTTAAAATCATGTTCCCTTATCTCCATCCCAGTAAGCCGGGGAACTGTCCATTAAAAAGGATTCTTTCATCATCATCACAATAATAATAGTAATAATAATAATAATAATAGTAGTAGTAATAATAATAATAATAATCCCCCTTTACTCATTAATTCATTATTAAAAAAAAAACACCTAATTATGGAGGCTGCACAGATCAGGTCAGTGCAGTCCCTGATCTTAGTCTTAGAGAAATTGTTTTAAGTGTAAAAAGTTTAAGTGTTTTAAGGTAAAAAGGCAGTGATGCAGCTTCTACATAACCACCTTAGGGTCAAAAGATCAGTCCAGATCTTTGTTGTAACATTTGCATGTCCTCCAATAAAAAGCTGGTTTGTTCTTTAGCACTGCATAACAACTTTTGACCTGTGACAGCTGAAGAACACGCAGAGCCCACTGCTCTGTTGCTGTAGCTGCTCAGGGTCAGTTCCCCATTCCCTGTGGAGATGGGGCTCCTGAGAGGAGAGAAAAGGCCCTGCCTGGGTCATCTAAGATTCCTGCAGGAAAAACAGCATTTCATGCTGAGCACTCCATCCATCATGGGAGTGCTCTGCTGTACGGAGGGGATTTGCAAAAATAACACTGAATATCCCTTTCAACAAAAGGCAAATAAACATTCCAAGTGTCACCAGACACACTACACTGACCTGGTCCCCAAGAAACTGTCACATATGCCTGAGTTCTTAATCTTTTATTTATGAAAATACACTCGCAGCTAGAAAGTCTACATCAGCCTTGTATTTTCTGTTGATAAAGTCCTAAAAGCCAAATTTGGTTCAAGTTACAAAGATACAAGTCTAAAGTAATATCAAGGACACAGACACTTTCTACCAATGGACCTGATCAGGCCTATCACCATTTTTTCAGGAAATACAAGTAACAAAATTTTTGCAGGGATGAGATCAGAGTTTTCAAACTTTATTGCCAATTAAACAAAAAGAAATTACCTACTACACCTGAAGAGACATTAAAGCTTTCTCATCTGATTCCTTTTTCTCACTTTATGAAGATTTAATAAGCAACATTAGCACAACATAATTTGCCACACTTGTGGGCTTAAAGGAAAAAAAAAAAAAGGACAGGAAAAATATGAAGGTAAAAAAGAAAGGAAAATTCCATAACAGCCAAGTTCAAGTCCTAAGAACAAGATTTTATGTTTCTGCGGAAAGACCAACAGAGATTTCTTGTAAGTAGATATATGTTTGATGAGAACATTTTTTTTTTATGTTTTAAACAATCTAAAGACAGTCAGGGAGAAGAAAATTGGCAGCAATCCACTAAAAATAAACAGTAAATTTAATATTTTATGCTCAGCAAAGCCAAATCAGGATCTTTTTAAGACAAGTAATTTAAACAAGTAATCTATTGTTCTGTGGATAGGGAGCATTTCCTTTATCTAATCTATACACATTGCAGGATGAGAACCTAGCTTAAGTTAAACCATGCTTCTCCCTTTTAATGTAAAATAATAAACTATTAAGAAGAAGAAAGGAAGTTTAAGAGATTATTTGCCTTTTTTTTTGTCTTGTTAAATCAGCTGAAATGTAACAACAACAGTTTAAAGGATGTCCTTCAAGAATTTTGAGCGATGCTGAGCAATAGACCTCAATGATGAGATGTGTAAGTATTACACAGTACCACAGGTCACAAGATTTCCTTAACAATGATGGGATTTAAATAAATACCTAAAACTGGGGTCTTATTTACTTTTGAGATACAATGGATTGTGTTTTCAAACTTTTTTCTTTGACCAAAAACTCTAAATTTATCTTGAACAATTTTCTCATAATAATGTGACTCCACGTTGAGACTCTGAAAATACCAGATGAAATGTGAGTTGTGATGATAACACGAGAGCTTGCAATGCATGGCCAGGAGGTTTTGAAATGAAGGTTTGTCAGCATTGTCTGGCCTGGCCCATATTACCAGCAATATTTCCTGAAAGCTTTCAAGTGAAACCTGTTTTCCACATGAGAAACTCTGATGCTTCCTGTGTTCCTGAAGCGAGTGTGCTGCCTCGTTTGTTTAATTAAAACGCACCATTACGGACTGGAACATGGCAACGACCCAACAATTGCTGTTTCTCTCAACCCTGCAAGGACTGCCCCAGTTTCAAGGGGCTAATGTGGGCTCCTGGAAATTTCTTCAAGATCCTATGACAAGTCAGTTTCCCTGTCAAAGGAATGAGCTTTTAATACAATAAGAGGGGAGAATGTGCCCCGTGAGATCAGTTTAAGCCAGATAGAGTGTCTCAGCAAACAGATTTTCTGTGTCACTCTAACATTGCTATACAGCACTGTATCAATTGATCTCATGCCATCCATGAAAAAGACTCTCTTAACAAACCTAGTCTAGGGATTATCACAAAATGAATGGATCTCTAATTATTCCTGTGACTTACTTCTTAGTTGGAGTCATGCTGACTGCCAGTGAAATAATTCTGCTCTCAAGCCTTCTAATCACTCCTGCAGTCATGAATTCACACTAAACAGAAGCACAGAATAACTAAGATTGGACATTACCTCACTAAAAACACGTGAACCAACTGTCCTCAGTGTCTCCCAAACTGGCACTTCTCCACGTTGCTGCAGATAATCTGGAGACCAGTTAAGTAATTAGGAGTTTTCCAGTGAATGAGAAGCAGGGGGAGGGGTTAAGCACACTTTAAAAAAAAGATAAACTTTCAGTGTGATTATCTCTTGTAGACCCGTTTCTAAAAATACATAAAGAAAATTGAATGCATGTGCAGAAGAATGTGAAGTGCTACATTTAATTAAGGAAATTAGTCTTTTACGAGAGTCAGAAGAACTAAGAATGATCCAAAGGGTCTCTTCCCTACACATTTTTAAGAATCTAGCCTCACTGTCACTAGTGATCATACAAGCACCAGTAATTATTACAGATGGAGTCTTGAGGCAACTTCACTCGAGATCAGGGTATCAGATCACATCTCCAGCATCAGTCCTACTGGCAACAACAAGTTCTTAACCTCATGTTTTGTCATCATAGTTGATGAGTTACTAGAAAATCCAGGTTAAGTGTTAGACCAAACAGCAGGTCTCAAGCTGGTCATGAATAAGTCCTACAGAGGGAGAATGTGACTCCATATTTTCCCTGGATTTGTAACATCTGGCAGGCCAGTGAGTACAGGGTGAGAACAGCTGTTTGAGAACAGACATACACGGATATGGAACAGCATGTATGCAGGCTGTGCACAGTCCAGCTCTACATCAGCTAAAATGAGCTTTTATAACATAATTTCAGATAAAAACCTCTGCTCTCTGGCTTTTGTCAGTGCTTGCTGAGGAGCATTAGCACTGGATTCTGATCACAGTGGTGCAGAGCACCACAGGTTGATGTGCCCAGCACATGGCTGGCAGCACACCCCATGCCAGTGGTATTAATGGGAGGATTACAGCCCTCATGGCCTTGGCAGCCAGTGAACTGAACATATTTATTAATGAAATTGTTTATACATGCTGGAAATAATAAATCCCAAATCTACTGAACGCTATACTAGGGCTGGAATTAATTATGAACTGGCTTGTAGCAAATCATCTTCTCTCTAAGTTCTGAGCCATAAATATCAAACTCATATGGTTAATTAAGGGCAGAATGATAACCATTATAGCCATGTAATCTGGGGGAACAATATAGGGTACATATAAAGAAAATGGTTCCAAAGGGACATTCAGGTCAAGTCCAATCACTGCTTTTGGCAGCTACCCACAGGATAAAATTTCCTTTCATAAAGGGATGAAGCTTCACCTGAAAACTAGTGAAGTGCTACAGCCCAGCTCCTCCTATGACAAGCAATTCCAAAAACTTCCTGCTCCTGTTACTGAGCTCTTCACATACTCTCTGATCTAGACAAGGCTCATGTCCAGTTTATACACATTTTCTCTTAGGTCAGCGTTTCCCTACAAGTTAAAAAAGTTCTCCCAGATGTTAGACCTTTTCCAGTGTGGACCAGGTGGGGTCATTGTCTCTTGTGCTGTTTGTTTTACTACAGCCCAGCTCTTTTGAAGCTTCTTAAGATACACAGTCTTTCTCTGCACTTGTTTTAGTTCATGGATATCTTTCAATCCCAACTGAGATTCTAAGGACTAACCCTAAGGACTTTGTGAAATGTTGATTTTATTTCTTCTTTGGAAATACTCCAGCTGACATCATTTAGGATAACTTGTGCAGTGCTTCTGGCATCAGTTCTAGAAAAGGAGATAGAAAAATGGGAGAGCAACAGCTGCTGGATCAACGTCAGTACCTTCTGCTTTGCCTCACTATCTTTTCTCTTGGTAGTTCCCTGCACAAATACTGACAAAGACCAGTAGTGTTTATGTGATTTGCTCTGACAAGCACAACTCGGGTGATGTTCTGAATAAAAGCAAGTTCAAGAGCACTTAGAGAAAATTCTAGGCAGGGTTTTGAAATCCAGGTATCCATAGATGCATTCTCTCACTATGCCTCCATATGCTGCTAACAAAGAGACAAAAAGCGTTTATCTAAAAGAATGTCTTGCCTGTAGTTGTAGAGAGGGTAGATCACTAATTATATGCCAGATGAAATCCCTATTAGATTAGGCCTTTCCAATCTTTTCCAATCTGTGGACCCCATGATTTTTTTCAAGGCAAGCACTGTAGCCACTTAGGATCTTCAAAGAATAAATCTGTTTTATCAAATACCTTCACCAACCACTAAGGAACTTCATATCCATGATATTAAGGTTGAGAAATGCTAGAGGTAAGCATACATTGCTCATTAAAGAGAGGTCCATTTAAGAGTCCATGTGCCTTTTGCATTTTCAAAACTGTCCAGCCAGTGTTAAACTGAATAATTTACAACAGAAGGTGGAAAGTTCCACTCTGAGAGCATCTATAGCTAAACAAGTTCATTTTTATATGTTTCCACAACATAAACAATAACACACACACAACAGTAACTGCCAGAGCCCCTCTCTTGAGGTTTACAAAGTTTCCAGCTACAAGGTCTATTCCTATCTCATTAAGGGAGTTCAAGTATTCTCAACAACTCAATTAAACAAAAATCAAGGCATATTTCTCACATCATTCACAATTGAATTTAGCCAGTATTTGAACAAAAAGGATGCTGAGCAACAGAGTTGTGGTACACACATAGCCTACAGACATGCAAGGGCATGATCCAGGAAAAATTTGCATGTGAGCTAACTCTATAAGAGACAGTCAAGAAACTCTCCCGATGTCTGCAGACTAGAATCAAAACTGCAGTTTAATTGGAACCAGCCATATGTCTAGGTCACCTAAACGTCTGGGAAAGGCCAACAGAAGTGCAACACCTCTGTGAAGGAGCACATGGGAAATGCCAACAGTCTGAAGACTCAGGACTTCTACCTGGAATACAGAAAAATCCCTCCAGTGAAGCCTCTGAGCTAAATTCAGCAGAACAGAGGACTGATGCTGGCTGTGCAGGCAAGCTGGTCCCAAAGGGATCAGGAGACAGAAATAAAGACTCAGCAGGCAGAACAGGGGGCTCATTAACCAGAGCCTATCCCACAGCCCCTGAGGTTTACAACTGACAGCAACCACATTTCAGCAAGAGGACATTGCACAAGTTCTGGTGACAAGACAAGTCCGAGCTTAAGCTGTGAAGTCAAACAGCAGGCAGGATCAGGCCCAGTGAGGGTAACCGGGCTCAGATGCAGCCCCAGGTCCACAGCAATGAGGGAGGTCCCAGGTTATGCCACAAAATGAGTTGATGGATCAGTGTCAGGCCCAGCAGGGCCTGTGGCCAGGCAGAGCAGGGCTGTGGCAAAGCTGGCAGTGAGGTTGGTCATTAATTTCCAGCAGTGCCCACAGGGCCCTTACAGCAGGCTGGGTACCTCCACAGTCACCAGGAAAATGGCTGCTCTCAGGTAGGAGGGTACTGGCTCCAGAATAAATTTTGGACTTAAAGAAAACTTTGCTAGCACATCTAATATTTTTTTTTTCATGAATCCACAAATTTTATTAAAACCATTTCAATTTAAAAAGAAACCTGCAATCTGCTGTAATTCCTGTTGCCACTTTATAAATACAACCTTAATTAAATCAAAGCACTTGTAGCTTTAAAATAGAACTCTGCATACATCTAAATGCTTTGGTAAGCCAGGGCCTAAATGCAACGTTGTGTTTGTTTTTGTGTTTGTCTCGTGTTTACAGATGGCGACGGACAAGCCAATACTTCTGCCAGATCTTTCCCTTTCACATGTGTTCGGTGCAGTCCATGGCCAGGATAAATTGGTGTCGTTCCAACGAGGCCAATTTACACCAGCTGAAGATTCAGACCCACAGCTGTATTTGTGTAAACCTCAATGCTGCATGAACACAGTTTTTCCATTATGAATATCTGTGTATATGATTCATAGAGTACAGTAAGTAAGGCTACAGCACATTAAATTATTCCAGACAATGGGCCCAACTGTCAACCCACTAGAAAATTAGCGAGATGTGTGACGTGACAAATAGCTTTGTATTTATAGCAGAGCACCACTTCCAACATACTTACACTGAATGTTCCCACTAAATGCCAGAGTAAGAGACCTGTGTATTTTTTTCCTGACACATATCAAGCCACAGCCATGTACAAAGTAAGGCATCTGATTCCTACAGTGCTGAATAGAGAAGTAGGAGTTTTATTGTTGAAGGTGGGAGAAAATAGCAGATCCTGAACACATAAATACAACCAATGACATCTGGGTGTGTTCTATATGCCTAATTCTTTGCTTGCTTTTTGAGATACTGCACCTTTCCACCCCAATTACTAACGTCAAACACTCAGGCATTCCTGGAAAGGATTTTCTATTCCTTAAAATGGAAATGGCCTTTTCTGGGCACAGATCATCTATAGAGAACTGCTTGCTGTCTAAGTGGAAATTAATTCATTGGTTGGATAAGAAATGTAATACTAAAAGATATAAACAGCAAACAGCTACATGAATAGAAAACACAGTGTAAATTTTGAAAATTTCCCTCCTAGATGCAGATCTTCCTCTCTGTTTTCAGAAGAAATTTTCATTCAGTTGAAAATGCTGTAGGAGTTTGGTGACTTTGTTATAAACCCTGGTTCTATTCCTGGCTGAATGTCCAACATTCCAGTGACTCCAAATAGCTGCAACTAAGAACAAAACAGCCAGACAGATGTTTGCTGGTTTGTACCAGAATTGTGGCATTTCCCCTACCAAACCCAGGTGTGTCTGAGGCCCAGAGATGCAGCTGGGTGTAACCACAGCTTTAAACACCTGACTGCCCCCTCAGCAGTACCCCTGGATCTCACAAGGCGACTTTCAGGGGGTCCTGAGCTGCCACCACCCACTTGCTACCAACTTTGGCACCAGGGGAGGCCCCATCAGGGAGAACCACCACATGCCAGGGCCTGACCATACTGCCAGAACATCCATCAGACAGAGAACACCTGACACAAAGTGTCAGGGAAAGAAAATGAGGGCTGCTAAGGGACACAGTGAGGTGCTGAGGGACACTGTGCTGGAGACACACTGTGGGGTCACACCTCAGGGTTGACTGGCCCATGTCAGAGCAGGAACTCTAAGGAACAACAGCAGGAAAAAAATTAAGAATCAGAGGATAGCTGTAACAGCAGCAAAAAGAAACTCATATGAATATTATCCCTGACATGCCCTGCTGCCCACCAGCCCACCAAAAAAAAGACTTTTGATGGACTGGGTATAAACCAAGATACAAACGAGGGAAATTTAAGCCAGTGAAAAGTAGGTGTTTATGGCAGTGTGTCCTGCTTTTTCCTTTCAACACCCAAATCAAGATCAGAAGTTTGTGTTCATAAGCTTTAAACTGAGCAAAATTCCTCAATTCAAGACTGTTTTGTCTGTGACACCTCTTCAGCACCTGTGCAGGACATGAGGCATCCAGGACTCTGGTGCCAAATAATACAGAGAGGTCTTGCAAAACATGAGGGTTCAAGAAAATATTTCTGAATTAATTTCTCTGTAATGTGCATGATTTGTAAGAAGAAAAGTCAGAGCCACCTGGTTTAAAATTACACTGATACTTCTGGAAGCTATCCATAGACCATGCTTCTGACTTTTCCTCTTCAACCCTCACCAGCTCCAGAGAAGACAACCTCTCAGCTGTACACCCACCTTTATCTGCTCTCTAAAAATAGATATGAAGGATAATTTAAGACACACTTTTAAGACCCCAAGCTCTGCCAAGTGTGGGTCATTGAAAGCATTTCAGTCAGGCCAGGAAGACATTAATTTAGAAAAAATCACATCGCTACATCTGAAAGATGCTGCACAATAAGTCTGTGAACCTCATGCACAGCTTAATTACATTATTTCCTGACAGCTAGTCTCTTGCCACCTAACCTTTTTGAGGATCAAAGCAATAAATGTAAAACAACCCAGCTTTCTCATCTTTTTCTAGATGTGTAGACTTAGTTACCCTCTAGAGCATTTGGGTCTTCTCATCTTCATTAGCTAAAGCTAAAGAACTTTGTGGCTAAAACATGCTATAATCATCCTTTAAAATGAGTTTTAAGTCTGTATTCAGGTGCCCAAACTCATTTTTGAGCCATACTGATCAAGGGAGCATTCCTGTGCTTCCCAGCAGTGCCAAGTCGGAGATGCTGAAACAGTCTCAAAATGCTCCCTATCAAAATTGGCAAGCGAAAGAAGGAGGAAATTTCTGCAAATGCAAAAATATTCCATCAGAACATACTGCCTTCAATTATTTTTGGCCCCATTCTAATGTTCAAGGAGGAAGCAGGAGGAATCGTAACTGCGTATCCAGTGTCGGCAGCAGGAAACTACAAATAGCAGAGCACACCATGTTCCAGTTCCAGCCGCAGCGGCTGCGGAGCCGCTTCCTCACGGACAGGGGTGGACGGGCAGCGAGGGGGCTGCGGCCGGAGCCTGGAACAGAGCAGGAACTACGCCATGGCTCGGGCAGTGCTAGCTGTGCCCCTTGCACTGAGAGCTCACGAGTTGTGCTGGATGCTCCAGCGTCAGTGGGACAGAGCGGCCCCAGATGCTGTAACTGGGCTACAGGGCGCGCTCAGCGTGGAGGAAACGCGCAACTCTTCCTCATCCCGAGTTGCAGCAGCGGAGTGAGGCATTGTTAGTGATTGTACATTCCCATCGAAAAGATCAGGTTCAATTCCAAGTGCTGTGGAGGCGACGTGTTTATCTGCCAATAAAAGAAAAATCCCCACTGGATCTGGCAGCACAGGGCAGAATGAATTATTAGAGAAGAAGGAAAGCACTGAGATGTTTATTTTACACATCAGATCGGGACCCCCACTGCAGGACAGCCTTCCTGTGCGACAGGAGGCAAGGCAGTTAACCCCTGTGGTTTTTAATTCCCAATTTTTAGCTTTGAACTATGCATCCTTTGCACTTAATTTTGCTGCTCCAGTGCTAATCCAGCTCAACAGAAATCAGTGTCCGGCAGATGATTGCCCTTCCTGATGGATAGCTGTCCACATCTGAAAAATTAGTACAAATGCCTTCAGGAAATTCTTGTGTTCTTTGCTTCTGGAGTCTCTACTTGGGTCATGGAAGTGTTAAGGGAGGAAGCTTGTACCCTCAGAGCTGTTGAACCAGCAGCAGATTTGTTGCAGGAGAAACAGAAATGTCAATAGGAGGCTACGAAAACATCCTGCCACAGAGAAAGAAGTGATGGTTACAGCAATGGAAGGTGACATTCACCACTAGAATCACAGCCACAAGGAAGAGAATTTCTGATACATATATACATATATTTACCCTGATCCCTGTATTGCTCTGCTCAGGCAAGGCAATCCCACACTTCCTCAAACCAGATGGCAAAATGGGGCTTGTAGCTGCTTTCAGTTGTAGCATTTGCTGTGTACTTGTGAATTTGTCCTGTAGTTATTAGCTTTGTCCCCAAGCTTTCTACTGATGGATGGAGAGGCAGAAAAGCAAACATTCACAATGCTATTGGCACACAGGGGAAGACCCCCTTGGTCTTGACTGAAAAATAGGAAAGTAGCAGGATACAAGTGGAGAAGATGCACGCTCCTTTGGAGCATCACTAATAATGAAGACTTTTTTCTTTTGCAGTCCAATTAGCAAAAATAAGCTCTCTTTGTGCTTTGGGGAAAGTTAAAAACATCTATAATGATCTCCTGATCTTTCAAAAAATTAGTAATTTTTTTTTCTTTATAGGTACCAAGAACAGGATCTTATTAAGTGTGACCAGCAGTGGTCAAAGTAATGAACACTTCCCACAGAGCCCACCACGATTACTTCCCGCTCCGACAACTCTTCACTTTAGATTGGGAGCAACAAATTGCGGATGGCATTAGCAACCTGTCAGAGGCGACCTCCAATCAAAGCGAGCAGATGTCAGCTCGCTGCATCCTTTATTCAGAACTGCAGCCTGCAAAGACAGCAAGTGCCAGCATGCAGGTTCTGAACTGAGAGATGCAGGCTAGGCAGGATTCATCCGTCTATTAAAGATGAAGTGGTTTGCAAGTAATTTATTGTTATAAATGCTGAAGATTTGCCCCCATAGTTCCCCAAGGATTCTTTGGTGCCCATGACTAGGTGATGGAAATGGCAGATTTGACACAGTTTAGCTGCCACTCTCAGAGCCTTCCAAAAGCGAAGGTGCAGATTCCACTATGAAATCTCTTTAGCACATGACATCTACACTCACAGCATCACAACAAGCTGTCAACACACGCTCTGTGCCCAACCACCCCCTGTTACAATGCTTTTTCTGCTTCTAGGCAAACTTTGTTCTTTTATTTGGGTTTGTTTAAAGAAAAAAAACTTCTAAGACCAGGTAAGCCCAAGTAATACCAGAAATCCATGAACCTGTTATGCCACCACTGAGGTTGCAACAAATATCACTAAAGATACATTCAGAACATTGTACTGTTTATCCAGCTGCATTAGAACACCTCTTAGTGGCTTACCTATGACAGCGAGTACTGAGGTGCTTCAAAAAAAGCAGAAGCAGTACTCAGTAGCAAATATTCAATTATTTAAAAATGATACAGAAAAAAAATTATAAAGAACACATTTGAATAAACTCTGAAAGTTAATTAAAATCTGCTACAATAGAGTTATTGCTACATGCTTTCAAGTCTCACCTGTTTATTAGAGGCTCCTTTGTTCTAGGAAGTGTGAAGTAATTAAATGCAAGTGATTAGAGCTGGCATAGGTTCATCTGGGGAAATACACAGATTTTTAAGAATAGATGTACAGCTTCCCCCTTTGATACGAACTTCCTGTGTTGGTCTTTTGTCTGTCCTTGATTGATGCTATCAGGAGATTTATTGCTCAAAACAGCTTAAGTGAAGCAGAATATTCCCAGTATATGCCAAAGCAACCCAAATCCTCTGTGGGTATACATATGTGTTCCATAGCAACGTTTTTATACCCTTATATCTCCAAGGGCCATTCTCAACTAAAAATCTGCATTTCTCTGTTGGAAACAACCAATATCCCAGTCAGATTCAGGACTTCACTGTGCTAGATGTCATACAAACATGCACTCAGGTATTTATTGTTAAAGCACCAGCTCAGTCTCAATTCAAGCCTCCTTTCCATATCACCGATGTAATCATCTTTCCAGCATTTTATGATCTGATTCTGTAAGATGGTGTCTGCCATTCCAACAATTTAAGGACCTATCTGCACTTATTTTCTGTGTTCTGCCTGTATTAGAAATGATGTGTCAGAGCAAACACTTCATGTTGAGCATGGGGCCTGCCCTCTGCTGTTTTAGTTTCAAAGTGGGCTTAAGTACAAAGCATGGGATGACATGATGACCTTCTATTCACATGGCAGCTTATTTCAGCTGATAGCTGACTTTCCTTCCCAAGACTACCATCCCAATGCCTGATTTTATGAACAGTTGTCTACTGAGAATCTCTATAGCAAAAAAAGGCACCATATGCTAAGGGAAACTTCAGATTATAAAGTAAAAGCATTTGTCATTGGCAGCATGGGAGAGAAGATGCCAGATTTGGAAACAAGGTTTCAGGAGAGAACAGACACGACGTGATCTGTTCAAAAGTCCATTGCATGAAAAAATACAAAGATGTTAAGGCAACTACAAGTACTTTGACTAAATTCAAAGACTCTTGAGCAATGTCTATTCCAGATCCATAAATGCAAAGATCTGTATATTTATTCTATACAATAAAAATAAGAACCATTTGCGTCAGGAATTGGTTTCAAAGCTTTTTATTTATATATGAGGACTACTGCAAGCCCTGGCAAGTGTTGCAAATGTGAACTAAAGTAACAGGAATCCTGGGATGGGGACACCAGCATGGACAGATGGAGACATGTTCTCCTTACCATAAGTGGGTGGCCATGGCTGACCCTGCCAGCAGCAGGGCTGGAGCCAGAGCCAGTAGCTGGTACCAGGGAATGCCACACTGCTCCAGCTCACACAGTGCTGTCACTGGGAGCTCTGATAGAGACCACGAGTCCACCAGAGATTTCAATAGCAGCCGAAACTCCTTCTGCTATACAAGGCCAGGCCTCTCTCTTTCTAGCAGACAACTCATGGAGACCTCGAGCATGAAAATGCAACTAGATCAGGCTACAGCTAAAACTAATCTGAAACTGAGTTGTTTCACCCGAAGGGAGAAGCAGTTGCTTTGGGCTGAGAGGGGTAGGTACCACCAACAACTTGGTCCTCTGAGAACTCTTTCTGGAATTATGGGTAAGAGATTTCATTTTTACTTAGCAGTAAGTTCTTGGTCACTCTTCTTATAAAGCTCTCTGCAAACACGTGGATGTTCAAAAACATGACAGCCAGTATTCCCAGTATCTGTACCCCAAGGCCCTATCATTTTTCTGCAAAGACATTTGAATTGGGCTAAGGATGACAGAAACATGCTTAAATGAGCCTCATTTAGACCCTCAGTCAAATACCTCTGCAGAAGACACTAAGCTTATTGAATCCTTTTATGGCAGAAGTCTTATGGAGCTTACCTCAGGTCTAACAACATCCCCCGTGCTCAGAATCTCCAGGAAAGCTCCTTATTGCAATGCTCACTCACTGTGCTGTTCTGATATTCAGGGTGTAAGTACTTAGATGGAAAATCCAGAGCATGCTGAGTTCCGCACACCAATTCAGTGTTCACGTAACTTAAATGAAATCTAAATCCTATACAAAAATCCATGTCTAATCCATTATTATTATGCCTGTATGATTATTACTGTTAACTGCTAAATGCTATTCATTCAGTAACAAATCCCTTCATAGTCCAACAGCACATGGGGCATTTGTACTTCAGATGTGCTCTCATTATTAATCTTGACTGTGGTTCTGTCCCCTCTTAATGTGCTTCCTGCCTCCTCCCCAGTCCTAATTAACCACCTCCCCAGAACTCCTTCATTTTTTATTCATTTCACATATGAAAGGTCCCTCTGTCACCTTCTCAGAACTCTCCTCATTGGCTTCCCATTCTCACTCCCTGGGACACATCCCTCTCACAGTAATTGTAAGCCAATAATTCACATGAAATCTTTGAGGTGATTGTATATATGGCACCATAGCACAGATCAAAGAAACCAAGTGCTTCCAGCAGTGAAATAAGAGAGAGGAAATGGTCCTTCCCTAAGTGGATTTTATCTCCATCAGAGAAGCCTGTCCCAGGTGCTGTGTCTGGTGGAATTATGCAAGTCCTTAAGGGTTAATATGACATGTTGCAAAAAGGAAAACTCTATAAATTTGCTTTATGCATCACTTCAAGGGTCTTTTGACACTGCTGAAAGAAGAAAACTTAGAGGTGATGTGGAATGTAAAAGGAAGCAAAGTTGGTTTTTAATCTTTCTTACACTGCTTTTCCAGAAAGTCAGCTAGGACCCATTTCTAGGAAATGCTTCCCTTGACTAAAAGGGCAGCTACAATTGCTCTACTTAATGGACTGTAATAAAATAAACTGCCTCCTATTAGCAAGAAGGATCATATCATCAGTTTTGTAATGCATTTTATTACAGAACATACAGCATCAGAATTTTCAAATGCAGTGTGGGGAAGTAATGTACAAAACAGTTAAAGTGGATGTCATATAATCACAAATGTACTGATAGTTTCCTTTCTCTCAAACATCAAGATATCAATGTTTCCTCCTTAAAGCCATCTTTTCCCACCTAAACCACAGCATGAATTTCCACATTTTGCATTCTATTATCTGCCAAAGCCATCTTGCACCTTTTTAGACAAAGAGTAGCTTGCAGAACATTCCTTCCTTCTGAGGAACACGAACCCTTGGCAGGTGTAACACTCCAAAACCAGTATGAGCATGGATTATATATTCTTGGATATTCCTCTCTCCCACTGACTTTGCTGTTGAGCTAGAGCTTCTCTGTATTTTTCTAGACTAACTCTTCCTGGTGTTAAGTGACGTTCTACATTAGTAACTCCTAAATTTCATCTGGCACTTCAGAATGGGCATAGCTTTAGTTAATGTATAATGTGCTTCTGTTAACAATTAATAGGGGTTTTCCCAATACTTTCATTAGGAATCGGAACTGTACACTGGACAGGAGTCAAGTACAGCTGACATATCTGTGACTTTCTTCTCTGAGAAACCAAATGTCACATTACTTATTTCACTCTGTGGGGTCGGAGTTTAATAGCCCCTACTCAGTAGAATAACACATCAGTTCCCTTACTTAAGTAGACATGCCTGAAGAAGGGACCAGAGGTGGGTGTGAGAAGGGAGGAAGGCAGTGTCTGCTCAGTGCTGTGGTCTCACTGCCCACACTTGCACAGGGAGCGGGATGCAGGAGAACTGCTGCAATTGTTACTGCACCCCATTCCTCTTAACCATCTGCTTATACCCTCCTCTAAACCTGGCTCCTATCTGTGAACTTTGCATTGTTAATCACATTCCCATCACTCTCGCACTCCCTGAACTCTGTTGTTCCAGGCTGTCCCATCACCTGGGAAATGGGAGCTACAGCTGCTGTGGAGTAGGAGCTGCAAGTTCTCCACGCTTTCTGCTCCCTCTCCCTGCAGAGCAGCAGCAGCAGGGCAGCCCCAGCAGCCTGCACAGCTTCCCATTGCCTGCTCCTCAGGGGAAATCACTGGCAGAGCTGTATTTTTCAAAGGGAAGCCTTAGTTTACACGGGGCTGATGGTTTTAGCTGTAAGCCTGCTACTTCACTGCTCCTTGAAGACTAGATGTGGCCTGTGGTTTGCCACTAGACTTTCTACAAAGCCGGCCTGATCCAAATAAAATGTTTCTCCCACCGCAAGCTTCCAATGAAATTCACTTGTGGCATTTTCTAACTCCTTGTTTTGGAGTTCTCCTTTGTGTAGTGGACTGCGTGGGAAGTCAGGAAGCAGAAGGGGAGGTGAGGACAGAGAGAACACACCAAGCCCCCTCTGCCTCCCGTTGGGGCTGACCCCCACAGTGTTAGAGCAGCTCCTTGCTCTGCTGTGAGCAGCTTGCAGTGCAGACCCTCTGCTCAGTCCAGCTGGTGACTGCATTGTTTATACTTAACGTGGACAACGCTGATTACATCATGATAGATGGTTTTCATTCACATCCATGTTGGGGTAGTAAAATTGGTGTGGAACCAACACAGAATGATGTGGAAATTCCTACAAAAGTCAAATTGGGTGCCAGTTACAAATGATTTCCAGAAAAGCTGGAAAGTACAGAGTGTAAGTATGATTTTTTGTCTTTTTTTGGTATTTATTCAAGTGTAAAACATGTGGAATCTTGCCTGAATTCTTCTCCCTGTCCAGATTTCCACCAACCAATTATCATTTCTCAGATAGTTCTAATACTTGGATCTATGTTGATTGTGGGGTTTTTTTTTCAAACAATGTCCAATTTAGACTGGGACACATTTTTTAATGTTACTGGTGACTAAAAATATTTTCCCTGTTACCCAGTAAAACACAGTGAAGCCTCAGTTCTAGTTTCAAAATTCTATATATCTGTACATACGTATTTCTCCATTAGCTGGCGAGGAATAAATTTGTTGAACAGTGAGGGTCAGGGCTTTGCCAGCAGCTGAAATGTGTTATTTATCAGCAGATCATTACAGTCAGCACTGCACAGCATGTGAACTTCCTCACACCCCTCTGCCAAAGCTCCCCACATGGCTGACCTGCCTGCTGACTTGAGCTTCAAGGAGCTTCCAGTCTCCATCTGGAGATTCAATCTCACTGCACTGCTTGTGCCTATGTGATAGCCCCACTTTTCCTTTCCCTTGGCCCCAGCACAGGAAAGTAAAACCCTAAAGGACTGAATGGGGACAAAGTTTCTCTACAGAAAGCCCTGCTCTCTCTCACTGATTTGAGTGGGAGAAGCCCAGGCTCTGACTGCCACCCCCTTTGTTTATTTTGGCAATAATAGAAATTGTTCAGGACACAACTATACAGACTTCTGTAAGTTGTAACGCCTGTAATTTAAATAATTTGTATGTCCAGGCAGTGTCTGCCATTTCTAAATGTTCCAATACAGGGGATCTCTAGGAGGAAGAAAAGTGAATTTATTTGCTTTTAAAATCTGGCGTACCGTAATGCCAAAGGGTTCAAGAATTAACCTTGCTTAAAATACTGTGGGTTTTATTCTTTGTTTCCCTTTTTTTTTTTTCCCTATCCCATTTTTAAGAACTTTTCAGGCAATGAGGACACATGAAATTTTTAAAATCAGAGATGTCCAGAAAATGAAAGTCCATTTTCTTCTTATTAGAACGGGTTGCCTGAAATATCATCCAATTATTATAAAGAGATATTTTAAAAGACCCTAAAACCTTGTTTATGCTCAGAATTTTATCTTGGAGTTTGAGCTTTCACAGGCTATTAGAGTTATCATTTGATTGGAACTAAATTACATATCCAGGTTATACAAAAAGAGCTGTGTCTCCCTCCAGGAGATGAAGAGTAACTGGGCTCTGCTACCATACCTGAGCAGAATACAACTGAGAAAATGGAGGTACCAGGAAACTCTAAAATTCAATACACAGACACATTGGTGGCTATTTCTGCAGTGGACACAGCGCTCAGGCTGGATTTAGCTCTGGACATCTTATGAAACAAGTACTTTCCAGCCTGAGGTGGTGAGACTACTTCAAAGAGACCTGGGAAAGGCAGCTACAGAGGAAAAGCACATCAATGTTTTACATCAGTCTACATGTGGGAAATGTGATGTTAAAGGGTCTGAAACCCTTCCAGAAAGAATCAGAGAGACTCACAAACTGAGAAGATTAAAAGCACAGATTTGGGAATATAAAACAAGAAAATATTTTATTTTCTTTAAGAAAATATAGAAGTCATGAAAAGGCAAGCAGAACCTAAGCAGGGAGAAGCTGACTGTGTGTTCAGCTAATGTTAGGCAGAGAAGAGAAGAGAAGAGAAGAGAAGAGAAGAGAAGAGAAGAGAAGAGAAGAGAAGAGAAGAGAAGAGAAGAGAAGAGAAGAGAAGAGAAGAGAAGAGAAGAGAAGAGAAGAGAAGAGAAGAGAAGAGAAGAGAAGAATCCTGGTTTTGTCAAACTGGAATTGCTCAAGACAGCCAGTGTTACAAAGGCAGAAATCACATTCTCACTGCTTCTTCCTTCATCTCAAAAGTTTCATGTATTTTCTGACTTGCAGAACCTTACACATATCAATCCCAGAATAACACATGCAAAGACCTTTGCTGTCACATTGCCTAGACTTATATCGCACCATCCTTTCTTGCCTGTGCAGGAGGTAGAAAGGAAACCCCCTGGAGACCTCCTTCAATGCCACAGAGTAGTGCTTGGCAACAAGGACTTCTCAACCAGTGACTTGATCTGAGAGCCTTTCAGATTTAACATTATTAATTATAATAACTTCCTACATACTAATATATCACGAATAATACTATTGAATAATTATAATAAATTACACAATTATATTAATAAGCAGTGGTCATCTAAATAATCCCAAAGAAATTGAAAATCCAAAGTGATGCACTGACCAAAGTACAGCCAGTGCTGGGAAGGACAGAAGTGAGTCCTCCTTACAGCAAATGACACAGCAGGAACAGGGAGAATGCTACTATTGTAGAATTTAGAACTAAAACTCTGCTCTTATGCATCCTTGAGTGGTTCTGCAGTGACTCTTATTTTAGAGGGACTCATCAGATTTCAAGGTTTTCCCAACAGGAGGACTGATTATACAATGATGGAGCTTTTTTCAGTCCTAGCAAGTCTTAGAAATATTTAGTAAATGCATTGAAAACCAATGTCAAGTATCTTGTTCTGCACTACTGAATATTACGTTTGTTTCAACAATGTGCTTCCCAGTGATGTTTTAAAAAAACACTAACTAGTAGCTGATTAAAAAAAAACATCCTCATGAGATCCCCCTGCTCATGAGTCTGCTTTTCTTCTGCAACTCCTCCTGGGTCCGTGCAGGCAGACACATTAGTGAAACAACTGCATAACATATTAAGTAGAGAAGATTCAGAGATTGGTGCTTTTGATGGATATACAGACCAGATAAACATGAATCTGAGAGCTCTGTACCTTCCAGCGAGAATATCCCACCTATATGGCCTGGAATTTTAAATGTGCCAACAAAGACTTCTCACAAAATCACCTAACAAGGTACCAAGCACTTCTGCATTAAGAAAGCCAAGGCTTTAGTGCTACACAGTTTTCTAAAGTAAATTCCCAGAAACCAATACTTGAAATTTCCCACAGACTCCAAGAAGTGCAAACAATAACCATAGTGAATCAAACCGCAAAACCAATTCTTATCTCAGTGCTGTGACAAGTAGATAAATATATTCAAAAGCTTAGTAAAAGAAGCTTGAAAAAAAAGCCAGATTCTTGTGCTAATGTCTACCAAATATACTCATTATATGACAGAAAAGCAGATTAGCTTTCACCAAAAGCAACACAGAAAAATTACTCTTGGATATTACGATGCCAGACACATCCAACAGTTAGCTTGGTGAACTTGGTTTATGAGTCACATGAAGTGTATCTGCTGGTAACACGAAATTTACACTGGTGATGAACACCTCATGTTAGCACTTACAGAAAAAATGGTCACCCTTGCAACAGAGTCTTATTTAAAGCATGAAGAAAGGAACAGATCACTCCCTACCTTCTCTGCATCTTGCTCAAAAAGCCGGAGTTGAAAGCACTGGTCCAGTTTCAACTTGCGGACGTGCCACATCTGATGCAAGTGCTGCCGGGTAGAATGCAGCTTGTCTAAAAGGCTGGTGATCTTTGGCACAAGACTTTGAAAATCTGCACTTCCAGGAATGCAGTTCCTACCAGAAAAACCATCACTGGATCTTATGCATTGTAATAACCTCTGGCCCTCACGATCCAGTTCTTCCACAGGAGCTTTAATTACTTTTTTCTTAAGCTGTGTGTGCTCATCAATCAGCCTTCTGGAGCCCTCAACGTCAACTGGAAACTCCTTCCTAGCCAACATTTCCTGGAGATCCTCCAGCCGCGATAACAAATGGATGGCACTGTTGAAAAACTCTTCCAAGGAGACACGCAGCTCTATCCATTCATCGTGGTTGTAATCCAAGGACCCTTCAAACTCATCTGTCAGCTGAGAAGGATCCACAAGCTTTGCCAGGCCTTCCACAGACACCATACTTGTCTAAGGAAGGGAAAAGGACAGCATTTAAATCGGGGACCATCCAATCAGAATTAACAGCACAACCCATAAACAGCATGGAGCAAGTATTTTCCTCATCAATACATGATTGAAGGAACATTGTAAAGGATGTCAAGGACTGTGTTTAATTTTGATGCATTAATTGGACAGAAAACTTTGCTTCTAATGGCATTTATTTATTTACTTATTAAAAGATGTGATATTTGCTGGAATAATGTCTATCTTTTTCAGCTGGCCTTGCTATCAAAAACACATAGCGAAAATGTTTCTGCCACAGATTTCATCAGCCCAGCTGGATACTGAAGACTTCTTACTGCAGCTTTTAGATGTTTGGACTTGGTTGTTCACTAAACAGGTACATGGGATTGCAGGCACTCCGCTACTTGTGTTACACCCTAGCTAGCAGCTACACAGAAGCAAAGGTTTCAGGTATAGGAACTGAAGCAGGTATTGCAAACTGCCTTAACAGCTGGGTTTCTTATTCCAAATTATTCCAGTTGGCTTTTTGCCACTCTTTCATATTAGCAATTTCTAATGTAATTAAGCTAAAATCAATGTGAAAGTGAAATGTCATTGAAGTATTAACTAGAATTTATTGCCAATAGAAAGTACTGCTCACGAGTCATACACAATCAATGAAAAATGGTTTTAATTCATTCAGATTCAGTAACTGATGATAGAGAAAAGCACTGGGTGTCTGGAAAGCAGATTACAGTTCAAGGATCCAGCAGCTGATCCCACTTGTTTTAGACAAAATACTTCTTTCTGGAATTAGGAGCATAGGGTTTCATATGTAACTAGAGATTTTCAGTGCGCTCATGTTAACACCCAAGCTGGCAGCCCTTAAAGGATTGTCTCTTCATCAGTGACTGCACATCTATCCCCTAAAGATCAGGCCTCTAAAGAATGTCAGAGCTTGTGCTCTTCAGAAATGGAGGCACCCAATAATCACAGCACTCTCGTAGAACTCATCTACAAAGAAAAACACCTAAAATCCTGACCATAATCCTAAATTATTTCCAAAATAGTAGGCTAGCCACTGGTTAAAGGTTAACGATAGGCTTTTTCTTCCAATTTGTATCCATCAAAAAATATAAGGCATTCTGCAATGTATTAAAATTGAGATTGTATTGAACTTAACTCTGGAGAAAGATTATTTTAAAATGTTCTTGCAATATTCCTTGCTTTGAGGAAAAGGGAGGACAGTGGGTGGAGCAAACAAATATTGGGAAGGTAAGTATGTGGCTTCAGAGCATTTTCAAATTTTTAAACCTCCTAATATGGACATTGAAACCTTGAAGATAAATTCAGTTTAGAGTTTAACTGCCTGTCAGGGAAATACTTCTCTTCATGGCTAACACTTGGGCATCCCCCTGCAGTCTGTCAGGCTAATGGAAACATTCCTCTAATCATGCAGAGAATTTGACATTATGAGACAGTAGAAAGGCTTTTCATTTCTCAAATTCAGCAGAAATTTTCTTTATTCAGGTTTGATTTTTTATGTAGTTCTTCAAACTCTAATGAAAACAGTTTTAGTGAGGCAGGTAGATGCTCACTGTTTCCTAGGCATTGCTCATCCTTCTTTTTGAAATCAATTTTAAAAGTGCTGCCCACTGTTTAGCCTCTTTCAGCAGGAGAAAGAAAACAGTCTTGAAGGCACCTCTGAATTAATGCTAAATAAGCTGCCTGGTCCATTCCTCAAAGTGACAGAAAACTTTGGAATCCACATACATCAAACAAGCACTTTTCTTTCTCTTTTTGGGTGAAGATCTATGTATATGCTTCACTCTGGACTGTGACATAGAAACACTGTGCCAGAATCTCACTCCCCAAAATCCAGCTCATCAGAGTCCACTAAGGGTCCCACAGTGGCCTGGCACACACATAATGCTTCCTTTAGCTCAAAAGAGAAATCTGACCTTCAAAGAATCCTTTCAATTGAAGTTCCTTGACTGTGGTGTGTTATATTGCAGAGTGGACCAAATCTTAGGAAATCTGTGTTGGAATCATGGAATTGAAGGACTCAAACCATTCTGTGATTTTGAGTGTCTGCAGGTGGTCCCATACACAGTGAAAGCACTGACTCTCCTCCTCCAGCCCAAAAATTTGTGAACCATTGGACACCCATGTGAACAGCTCTGCAGACAGACTAAGGCTCAAAGGCACTGATAACACACACACAATGAAAATACCCTCAATGTGTTCCAGCATGTACAACAAATGAATCCAGAGCTTTTTAAACAATACAGACTCAGAGCTGTAAACATGAAGCATAACTTGGTCACAGTTTACTCTTTACTATCATCCCAACAACTCTATATAATGAAAATATATGACAAGCCTCCAGAAGGTATTTATTAATTTTAAAAACAAACAAATTTTCTAAAACTACATACTTGAACTCTGTTACTTTATCTGTCCTCAAAGGTACCAAGGAATGTAAAGACTTATTTAATCAAAGCAAAATTTATGAGTTGACTGGGTTTTGTGAAAATTTACAAGCACTTAAAATGTGATAATAATGTAAAATTGTGTTAATGAGTAACACCAATCCAATTCCCCACAGCAATTCAAGGGTCCTTGTAAGAACAGGTTGAAAATAAGGACACATTTATATCACACTGACTTCAACAAAACTTAAATATATACTTAAATAAAGTCTTCCGTTGCAGTAAACATTAAGAGTTATAGCCAAATTCTCTTCTGCGTTCCAGAGATGCAAAATCTCTGTGTCTCTCTGAATTAATGGATTGGTAAAACAGCCAACAATATAAGTGTTTCTCAGTGAATTATTCAAAAAACCACAATGACTAAGTCATGGTGTGGCATGATTGATGCATGAGCACTTCATGCACCTGAATTTCAGCTTCTTTTTGGGCAAGAAGCTGAAATTTACAGAAAACTGAAGTGCTACAGAGTGGACAGCTGGCTTGTCTTCATCAACAGCAAAGTTAGTAAAATTCCCCCTAATTACGCAGTTATGTACCTGAGGCACCTTATCATTCACAGAAGTTGTTAATGCTATCCCTGAACTGTAAATCTCAATGAAATGAAAAAGGTGAAAATTTAGCAAAATGTCTAAAAAAAAAAAACAAAAAAACAAAAAAACAGCCACTAGTGGAAGTTGGGTAAAGGTAAACTAACAAACTCATACACTTGCAGCTAGAATATGGCATCTTTAGCATTTTGACCAATATGGTGTTTTGCTTTTTTGTTTTTTTTTTTTTTTTCCTATGAGAAACAAAGGAAAGACTTAATGCAACATCACCAAAAATAAATACCACAAAAAAAAAACCCCTTCAGCAAAATTAACTGTGAGAACCTCTGGGATGAAATATGCAGCTCATTTCAAGAATGGGCTCAGAAAACAACCTGATGCCAGGGCACCAGCCCACTCCTGCACTCAGATGTATTTTTTTGCTTTCAATCACAGGGGGTTTTCACCTGAAGAAAAGTTCTTATCAGGGATAATGCTTCACAATTCATTTCTACATGGATCTCACCTCAAAGATGAACTTGGAACTGCCGAAGTTTGTTTTCTGCTTCTGCCAAAAATTATCAGGTTTTATAATCAGGGCAACGTGAATCTCAGCAGGAAAGGCTTCTTGAAGGGTTTTTAGGAGAGGCTTGATCAAATCCCATTTGGATCCCCTCATATCGATAATAACAGTGAATCCTCGTTTGCAAACATCTTCACTGCAGGAATAAAAGCACATCATGATAATTAATATTGTGGGCAGCCACAGTGAGACTTGCCTTTTGTTGCTGGTGTTTGGTGCTTCAGAGCAAAGCAAGGAATGATTAACATAAAAGACAAGAGATAGTACAGTGTAAAGGCTATAAGAAAGGTCATAATAAGTGGACTATAATGTAATTTACATGAAATGCAAGTGTCTAGATTACAGTTTAATCTCGAATTTTCCAAACACATGTAATTCAAATATTCACTAAAAAGCACACATACTTTCACACAATTGGAAACAGAATCAAATACATCTGTACAGAAGCTCTTTATGTGTACATACAATGGATTCTGCTTTCACCATATTGAACCCAGCCAAAGTCAACAAGCAGAGTCCTGTGCCTTAGCATTACCGGCCACTTTTAAATTTGGGTGCCTTCATTTCTAGAGGCCCCTTTAAAAAGTTTAACTTCCAGAAAAGTGTCATGTCCAGAAAAATGCCTTGCAATTACTCCCTGTCAGGAAGGCCCTTGTGACTCAGCATGTGCACTGTTATCACTGGGGCCCTTTTCCCTCACGATTGATCTTCGAAATGCTGCAGGACCTTTTTCAATCTGCAGTCAGGCTTCTCCCCCAGCCCATGCTCCTCCTTTCTCAGAAGTCCAAGGCAGCTATCTGGCCTGGTCACTGGCAATGCATGGGGCCCAAAAACACCACAGCATTCCCTTGCAAACACATCTCTTCTTTTTCCTCACAAGGAGAGAGGAGAAAGAATAAAAGGACATGTCAAGTCAAGTCTGTGCAGCTTTCAGCATAACTTTTCAAGGGACACAGTAGTATTAATTCTCAGAGAAAGAGGTTTGGGTATAATGTAGAAATTGTAAAACTGTTAAGACTTAAAGATATACTCCCAGTGCACAAACACACAGGAGGATTTTCATTGCACTCTACCTCTTTAATATCTTAAAGCACTCTTTCTGATAGTAAGATCCATCCCCTACATAGTCAATGGAAAACATTTCTGTAAAGTTTATAACTAGGTTTCTGGGCTGCAACAAGGACAGGAATATACTTCAGAGGAGGGACACTGGATGGATGTATTTTGAGAGTTTGCTAACTTGAACAGTCTCAACATAGTGCCAGACAGGAGCACTCAGAGACAACAAGCTTGGTCCTCTGCCTTAATATTGCTGGCACATCCAGAGCACACTGCATACAACAGTCAGTGCAAACAAAAACTGGGGAGACCAGGCACTTCCAGTCAGGAATACAGATATTTTTATTCTCCTTTTACCTACTGCTGAAAGGTCAGCCATCTGATCCTTTTGTAACTAATTCCAAAAAAAAAAAAAGCTGTAAAAGAAGCTTTGTTGGGGGTGCTACCACCTCTTGCCTTTTGGAACAAGAGTTGAGACAAGGAAGCAAATCAGAAAGCAATGAATAGAAAGGGGTTTGTGTTCTGTGTTATTTTTTTCTTTTTTTCTTGCAAAGCTTGAGAGGATCATTCAGGAACTTCTGTCAAATCCCTGATCCCTGTTATCCTGAACACACTTTCCCAAGGATTTCTTCAAACACTTGACCAAGAGATGCAGGAGCCAGACAGACACATGGAGAGCCCCAAGAGAAGACAAGTAACAGGTAAGTGCAATCTCTCTTTTCTGATATAAATAAATACCACCACCATCCATTGCAAGCACAGCAAGGCATAGACAGTGCTAGCTTCATTCCAACTCCCCTCACCACTGCCAACCAGCCAACTTACACAACTGGATGTAAAACAGAAAGTTAATACTTATTGATAAAACCTGTTTCAGTAAGCAGAACAAGAATGTCCTAGAACACTGAAGTCTTTTGTTTATGAACCTGAAGTCTCAGACACAAACAGATGCAAAATCAAACTCTAGCTGTAGGGCAAAGGCAGTGTGATACCTTGGCACCCCTGATTACATACCACCATGACTAGAAGTTCAGCCTGCATTAAAACAGATATTCTAGGCAGGGAACCAAGAAATGTCAGTACAGGCTGGAGTCTGTCTGCTGAAGATTGCAGCCTCTCCAGACCTGTGAGGTGCAGAAAAGCAGTGCAGGGAGCAGGCAGTACTGCCACCCACTCCCATCAGCACATGATGCCTAAGTGTGTGCGTGCAAAAAAATGCTCCAAAACACCCCAAACTCCGACTGTCCTGGCTCTGGAGACTTCACAGCAGGTTTTCAGTAGAAGAAAAAATGGCAATGATTCCCCAGATTTTTCTGGTGGACACAGGAGAATGATCACTGATCCTGAGGACCAGTGATCCTGAGGCCCATTCCCAGGCTAGGAATGCTTTCTGATTCTTTCCCTGGAAGAAGCAGTTATTCGCTACCAGCACTATCCACAATCCTTGTAAGGAGACCAAATTTCCAACATGCTTAGTACATTTTCAAGTATGAAACTGATGGGACAGAGGGATAGAAAGAGAGGAAAGAAGAATAATCACAGAATTCTTATGTTCAAAACACATCAACATGTAACCACTCTTACACCAATAACACAGAACTCCAAACAATGCTCTTTATTCTAAAGACAATTTCCCTACTTCATTCATCACATAGGCATGTAAACTCCTGTATGAAATATAAAAGTGCAAAGGTGGATGCCCCTTTTCAATTGTAGTGCAGGAAACATACAAATGGACAGTATTTATAATTTTGAGAAAATCCAGCTTTATTTAAAGAGTGTTGGTGACATTCTTGCAGTAGTAATTCTGATTGCAATTTTTTTCTTTAATGTGATGAATGTTACTAACATGTAACAAGATCTGTGGGTCTTTAGTGTCATCTACACAATTTGATTCCCGCAGCACAGTTATAGCTCCACCTTGTTCTGACTTTTTGCAGAAAATTAGCACCTGATTTCTAAACCTGCTTGTCAAAAGCTATTATTCAAAGGTGTTTAAACTGTTGCAAGACAGAAAGCTGCCTGCTCATCATTTCTACTTTCAGTTGCAGAGCTTGCTGCAAAAAGGGCCCCTTCAAGAGCACTTACCCTGCACAAACAGGTAGCCAGATACTAATTAGGTACTAATATCTCAAAGAAAGACTTGTGAGATAAGAAAACTATTTATAGAGTGTAACCTCTTCAGGACAGGGACCATCTGTCATGCTGTGTTTGTTTAAGGAGCCTGCCTTGCTGGAGGTCTTCAGCTACCTATATTCATACTACAGTCTTCAGCTGCATGGAATAAATTCCAGTAAATTACTTTTTAGGAAACCATAAATGCAAATCCTGGGAGCTAAAAATAACGACTAAGAATGGTCTGCAAAACCGAAACTGAACACGGTTGTGAAAGCACGAGAGGCTAACATAATTGCGGGGACACCTGACAGGCAATCTATTAAAAAAAAAAAAAAAAAAAAAAAAAAAAAAAAAAAAAAAAGCTGCAATAACCAAATATTTCCAGCTATTGACAGCATCCTAAAAAAGTTGGCCTAGACATACTGAAGCTCTGATAAACTCTGGTGAGGCAATCTGGGACAATCTGTCATCTCTGACAGTCAGTCATTTCTCTTCAGTTACCTCAGCACAGATTGAGGAAATGATGTGAGGTTCCTTTTGAATAGACCAGCCATGCTTATTAACTTTATTGCTTAAAAGCAACAACTCAAACCCTTCCCAATTTAGCAATTGATCGGGAAAAGCATCAGTAGCAATCAAGCTTCCTCCACATTTTCCAAGCAAGACATGCCTTATTCCTGGCTCCCAAGATGATACATCAATACACATATCTATTATGCTCAAGTAACCACTTTAGTATGGCAATTAATGTTGATTGTGCTGCTTAATTTTTTCCGGTATTGATATTTGACCAGAAACTGGAAAAAACACTCAAATCAAGGTATTTGGACAATCCATCAGCCTTTTGGCTGCGCTCATGTGGACTAGATTTGCAGTAGTGAGCAGAAATTATTTGATAGTTGATAAGTCATTTCAGTTGCTCCAGTGCTTTTAAGCAAAGACAAAGACCAGCTTCTAAGTCTAATAAAAATACCCTAGAATATTTGTGAAAATAATACTTATGATCTGGATTTTTCAAAAAAAGGCATACAATCGAAACTCAGAAGCAGATGTGATAATTTTGTAAAAATAAATGCCTGTATTTTGGTTTCTAGGGTACTTTCATAAGGTTATTGTCTCAAATTTCCTCTTTAATTCAGGCACGCTCTAAATTGTATTTTCTTTGGCAAGAGCTGGCTTGCTGGGTACCAAATGAATTTAAGGACTTCATGCTTTTTGATTAATCTTTCAGATACCTATTGATTATGTGTATTTTTCACCCTTATGGTTTGGCCAAAGCTTCTGGCACTTGGAAGCTTCAGCACTTGATTAGCTGAAATAACATAATATCTCTATCCCCATTTTGCAGTCATGAGTTAATGATGAAGCAGCACATTTAGCATTCCTGTTGGACCACTAAAAGCCCAGATCTGACATGTCCAGCATCTCATTCCAAATATGATTTGTTAGCAGGGAGAGCAAGGTCTCTTTTAAGGCAGGTCAGCATAACCTTGTCAGGAGACACTGTCAGAATAACAAGTAGCTCTTCAGGCATCAATACATCGGAGCAAAATCTGCAGGAAATTAATTGTTTTTGAGATCACCCTTCCTTTGATAAATGTGGCTGTAGTCAGCCAATTGGTTCACAAGCTGAGGGTGGAAAAGGGGGAGGGAGAGGAGAAAAGCAGGTATGTAAAAGCTTCCAAGCACAAACTGTTATCCCAAAGGCCTCATTTCATAGGAGAACTTACTAACTCTGCTACCTAGCTTCCATATCAAAATGCACCAAGGATCACTTCAGTGATTTATGTGTTAATATTTTTGATTAATTGCAAATTTTTATTCATTTTGTGTGTGGTTTATTTACTCAGCTTGGAAATAAAACTAGACGGAGAGGTTTATAATCAGCATCACTTACAGACTTTCATACTTTGGTTTCACATCACCACGTTGAGCCTGAAGTTCACCTTGTCAATAGAAACAGTCAGTACCTGTATTCATAATTTACTTTCCAGTACATTTAAAGGACAAGATAAAGCAATTTTTAGTAGATCTGTTTGCCAAGCACTCCTGAACCAGCATTATTTATTAAAATACTTTGTTCTATTTAATACTTCTCAGCAAATGGTACCTTGCTTATTATCCCAGGTAAGAAATGTGTTCCTGTGCTGTCAGTCTGAGCTGTCACCCACATCCCCAGTGACAGTGGCTGCTCAGCAGGATGAGACAGACTGTCTTTTCAAAGATCCTGGGACACTCGTGACTCCTAATCCTCACATCTCCCTTCTGTGCTGCTACATCAGACACCAGGGGAGGAATTTAGTGATGCTCAACACAAGAGCACCATTACTCTGGAGTAACAGTTCACAGCAAGCTCCCACCAGAGAACTTCAGCTACCTAAAAGGTGGACAATTGTCATGCTAGATTTTCTTCTTACATTTTTAACTTGGTTTCACAATGCTTTTTTGCAATTAGAGAAGAAACAGCCACCCAGACTCCACTTCCAATTTTCCTTTCTTCCTTACTGTGACCTAAATTTGTTTATTCTCTTTCAGCACTGGAAAGGAATCACTCATTGTCACTTTTCCTTTTTTAAAAAGAGAAAGAAAGAAATCAAAGCCAGTTTCACAGTGGCTGGAGCTGGACATAAAGCAGTGATCTAGCGAAATTTCAGTGACATGTTGTAAAAAGTCTTGGAGCCAGTGAGGTCCAGGCAAAGACAAACCTCCTGTCTCTGGTTTCCAGCCACTGCTCTTAGGGGACATGAGGTGTGTCTGTGAATGGCACAAGAATGCAGATGTGTGGGCTGCACAACATCCACATTCAACCCCTGCCTCTGGCCCCAAGACAACAGGAAGGGAACAGAAAGGCAGAAAAATCCCATATACTGCGGCAGGAACTAACTAGTGCCAGATGGGGTCTCCTGATATTCTCAAGCAAGTAACTCATTTTGGTGTTTAATTTTTACATCTAAGAAAAATGACTCTGAACTCCAAGCAACTCTGTAGTAAAATGATGTAAGGTAGGAAGAACCTACCTTACACCACCTCGGTGTAAGAAAAGATTTTTCCAATATGTAACCATGATTCCATGAGGGCCTGGGGGTTGTTCTGAGAGGTGCAGGTCCCGCTGGCATCCCTGTCAGGGTTCAGCAGGGCTGTGCTGAGCTCTCTTCTACCCAGGTAAAAATCCTGATCTGCATTGTTACAACCCAGACCAGAATTGGGACCCAAAGCTCTGCAGGCATTTGGCCTCCTATTTAATTGAGCAAATAAACACTATTTGAGAAGCTTCCTGTCTTCATTCTAATAGCAAAGATATAAAACACAGCTGTGTCCAAAAAATGCATGATCGCAGCTGCTAAAGCCAGATCTGGAGGACAAATGCTATAATTTTTCACATTCCTGTAAAGTTTCTGCTGGTAAATGATGCTTTCATCTAAACCCATTTACCCTCTTCCCCTTTTGTTGCTGCACGTCTTACTATATTTGGATCAATATCTGGCAGGTCTTCCTTGAAACAGCTGCTGAGATAAATATGAAATTAATCAGGGCTTTGTTTTTGTTGAAGCAGGGCTACATTTAAAGATTTGTTACTACAACAAAGAAATATTTGAACAGTAAGTACCATTCAACTCTCTCTTGAGCATTTAAAGTCTTGCATTTGAGATGATTTAGCAGAAACAAAACAAAAATGCTTTACCAAATGAAAATTATATGTTATTGAAATTTGCTAGGAAAAAAAATATTAGGGTTGTGTTGAAACAGAAACACACCATTCTTGAAAAGGTTTGGATGAGCAGAGGCTATTGGAAGCAAGTTTGAAGACTAAAATCCATTGGATTCCAAAGGAGAAATAGATATATAAGGCTGTGCTTAGCAGAGCCAAACTACTAAGATTCAGAAAATAAATGGATCTTTGTGCCTGTACTGTGAGATTTTTTCACAGTTCAAGCAAGGAGACCATGAAGATTGTTTCACAAGCAGTCACTGAAGTTTAGTCTGTGGTCAGCACTGCCAGGTTTTCACATGAGGAAAGGGATACTTCATCTGGGCAACGAGTGCTTGGGCTCTCAGACACGGCATCCTTATTTATCAGTTCTCAGCATCAGTGACTTAACAAGTGAGTGAATGGTGCAGGGTGAACAGCTCCAGGAATTCCAGCCAGTGCCATAAAACAGTCACCCTAGAGTGGAAAGCCTCCAGATTGCAAATACATACATTTCCTTGAAACACGTTGTGGGAGGCAGAGAAGCCCATAGGGGAAAGACCTTTACAGAAGAAAGAAGCCTGCAAACATGTTCAGCTCATGCAAAGAATGATTAATGTAGGTCTAGACAGTCAACAGCAGCACCTGGTAAAATCCAATAATGTCCACAGGCAGACACCATGCCAAATTCCTTCCTGATGCAGGCAGGTATGACCACTCTGGGACTTGCACATTTGATCCAGAGCTCGACTGAGCTCAGAGATGACGAGAGGATAAAAAACCTCTTCAAAGATGGTAAAATCACTTTTTCTACATAGTACTGACACCTCTTGCAGTAAGCACTCATCAGTTCCCATACCCTGCTCCTGGAAGTGAAGGAGAGCAATGCACACCCATTTAGAGAAGAACTGTAATTAAATTATAAGGAAATAGGGAGAGAAGATGAGATGCTACACATCAATTCAAAGTAAGATATTTCATGATGAGTGCAGGTTCTCATGGATGTATTACTGAATTTAAAACTAAAAAATTCTTTTATAAGAGCAAAATATTCTGCTTTACCTTTTCAGATGATTTTTTTTCCTTTTTTTTTGATCAGTCTACTCAAAAAAAAAAAAAAGAGGATAAAAACTTTGAATTTTATCAAAATATTTTGAAAGATGTAACATTTCAGTGATATGTTTGTAGGAAATTTCTAAATCTTTTGGATTTTTCCTCACTTAAAAACTTGCACTTCAAACCAGCAGATTCTTCCACAACAATCTTAGCTTCAGCCCATTTGCAGTGCAGACTTCAGCATGAGATTTGCTTTGCACTTTATGTCCTCTAAGCAAAAATGGCATAACTATTCCTTAAGACAGGATTTTGGGCAGAACCCACAGACATAAGGGCAAACACTGGATTCCAGTGCATCTGTTAGGAGGCATGGTTGAGTGCTACATTCCAGAAACACTCCATGGGTCTGTTTTGACACTATATGAGAATTTCAGTTCTCTTTAGAATTGCACAATTAAAAAGCTGATGCCTCTTTTTTCCGTGGCTTGGACAATGAGGACTGACCATGACTAATAAATGAGTGGTACTCTTTTTTTTTTTTTTTTTGAGCTCCACCCATACACAAACAAAGCAGGTCTTTGTAGGCACAATGATTTACCTAAAATAGTTCACTTATCAGATAGATGCTTCCTGCCATGCCAAGCTGGGTGAAGACTGCCTGTTGTATTACATCCAGAAGGACTTGCTCTGAAGCTACAAAATCAATCTATGTTGTAAGATGCACTTGCAAAATCAATTTTTGTGTATTCATTCATACAGCAGACTTTACTCATTCTTTCAAAAAATCACCATGATCGCATTGAGAGCGGAAAAAGTCCTTTTTACAGAGTCCTCAGGAGACAGGGGAAACTGATGAGCTTTTCCCAACCCAGCTCCAAAACTTCTAGCTCGTGTCCAATTTATTCTGAATCTGCCTCCTAGAAAGGCCAGGCTCTCTTACTGTGTCTAGCAAGAGGGGCAAAGCCATGCCAGTGAAGCCACTGGATGTGAGGTATCACCCCTTTTTACATTTGAGACATAAATGTGGGAGAGATCAAAATCACTGCAGCTGACTGAGCACAAAGAGGTTGATAACTCAGTATTTCAAAGGTAGTAGAAGATCCAAAATACACTGTTGACACTCAGAGTGAGAAAGATGAATCTAAAAAGCTTTTGAAAAGCAAAAATGAATCCAACAGCCAAAACTTGGCAATAAATGTGCAAACCCCAGGTGAGTCACTCTCTGAACTAACATTCTCTGAGTGTCTTCCCAAGATCACTTGAGGTATTTCTCCAGCCTCAGATACTGTCTCATCTTTGCAGGAGACTGAGCTCCTCAAGTGCCAGTGTGTGGTCTCCTCAGATTTACCATCCATCATGCCAGGCACTGTCCCACACTGATGGGAACTCACACGTTGCTGTCATAGCAATGCAGTTTTAATCTTGCTTCCCTTACAATCCTGAACTTTCAGCACAATTGCAAATAATTTCAGTTCTCCATCAGTACCTCTGCCTACCAGTCACCAATAACTGGAAAAACCAGAGGAACTCTTTTATCAGCTAAAGCAGGTTCAGATAAATGCTCTGAAAAGTAATTGCCCAGTTTTAACTGCCTGCTCCCTTTTTCTTATTAGCTATATTGCTTCTCTATCAAAAGCACAATAAAACTTCACTGGCAAATCCATCTACAAGTGCCACATGTAAACGATCATCAACCTATTCATCTCAGGAACTACATACCCCAGGTGGTGCTTTTCCTGCTGACAGACCTGAAAATTATATTGACAAATTAACATATCCCAGGTTAGTAATGATAGGAATCTGCTAGTCAGAGAACTTACAATTTATTGTAGATGTCAGCAAGCCCACAGTAATGAAAATCAGAGAGAGCAGATTCTTGAAATAGTCCACCTAATGATATTGGCCTAATACTGAGCCACTCATTTGGCCTGGAACAGGCACATCAAACACACATCAGGCCACATCTGTTGCACCAGACTAATGGGTTTCCTACCCATGAGTTCAACTAATGCCATCCTGTGCAGAAATGGGCCCAATGTGGTGGGTTTCTGTAGCAAGTTGAACAACCATAGCTACTCCTTCCCCACTCTGTCAGAAACAACTGACGAGAATCAACAGAGTCCATTTCACAGCTGCTCTGCAAACCCCTAGCCTCACACTGGGCACATCCCCCAGTTTAAGAAATGCCTATGGCATGTGAGTCCCTGATACTGAGATGACACAAATATATGTAGCTATTTGCCTGGCAATTACAGCTTCACAAGTTATGCAATTTTTTTACACATGGATGGAGCACTGTAGTCCAAGGGATGAGACTGAGTCAGGTGAACCTCGTTGGGTTATTCATCCCCTTCTTGTGCATACCACATTTCTCTTTGTTGAAGCCACTGCATTCTTCCATTGAATATATTGTATCTACCACATCTTCAGACACAGCAAAGATCCATAATTGCAGAAAAATTGCAAATAGTTGTGGCCACCTCAGAGTTAATTTAAAAAAGCTTAAGAGAGATCAGTTAATAATCTAACCATGTGCTTATTTATCCAGGCTAGGATATATTCTCTGTTACACGTGTGCTGATTTTATATAGGAATCATTTATTGCTCTATACATATGCTCATCTAATTGTACTGAATACACATGCTTTATTAACTCATAAATGAGCCCATTTATGGGTCTATGTGAAAGTAGATCCCCTCCATATTTTATTTATAAGTGTGACAATAGAATGGTATTGACATAGAGCATCCATTTAATTCAGAGGATTTAGAGTTGTCCTACAGACTTTTCTATTTTTTTGCCAGAATCAAAGCTTTTGGGTTTTTTAATTAGATTTCTAGCCCATCTGCTTGCAAAGATAGCCTTGACAATATAAACTAATGCACATTTGTCTTGTTGAGTCTGCAGCCAGTGGAAGAAACAATGAGACTAGAACATGAACTTGCATTCTCCATCTTATTAGTGTGCTAACTGAAAACCCAGTTCTGGCAGCCTAAATACCAGAATTCTTAACTATTTCACTACTGCTAATTTTGCCACCAAACCTGCAGATACAAGGTTTGTCAAAGCCATGAGTCATTCACAAAAGCTCTTGCCCATTTTGATGGCCGTGCTGCGCAATTCAGGCTGTCAATTAGGACCGGGCAAGTGCCTGGCTAAATAAACATGCCTACAATTATAATCAAGGATTTTGCTCCTCTTGTATTGTGTGGAGTAAAAGCAGTGATCACAGCATAATCAAACTAGTACTTGAAGCCTCTAGTGGAAAAGACTGCAAAAGCACAATTACTGGAGATTTGATGTAGAACCCACCAGAGCATTAGCTTAATGCATAATTTTAAGTGCTTTATAACGTAAAAATAAGGAGAACAAGTTAGAACAAGCTAAAACCTGTGTTGCTATAAGAGGCTTGACAAACAGCAGAGAAGACAGCTCTCTTTCCTTCCACTTGGAAACAAAAAAAATACTGCACTGGTCTCTTACGAGGGTTATGCTATGCAAACTGCTAAAATCATCCACAAAACTACTGACTCCAAAAAAAAAAACCAAACCCTGATTCCAAATAACAGTAAATAACTGTCTCAACCTTCTATGATATAAACTCCTCCAAAATAATTGTCAATGTGTGTTTATGTCCCTTAATCAAGCTCAGGTTGTTGGTATCTGAGAGGTAAGATTGAGTCTGGGTTTATGACAGTGGCTGCTGCCTTAGTTATCACATTGTGGGGATGTGCATGGATGCTGTTGTATCCCAACCCTGGGGTTTTTAAGGACAGCAATGTTCAATGACCATGTTTCTTTAGTCCTATGGCCCGCCTGATAAAAATATCTTCCATCTGGTTCCTGTTTGTATGGTTGTGCCTCACAATAGAAGGAGCTTGATTAAGCAATTAAGATGGTGCATGAAGCACATGTTTGCACTTGCTGGATATGGATGGACACATGATCACACTTGACTGCTTTTCTGGAGGAGGATCACAGGACTTAAACAAGAATTAGTAAAAGGACACGGTAAGTAGAAGCCTGCAGGCCAGGCAGGCCTTTTACTGCTTCGGTTGACCTCTTGCATCAGTTTCCAGTCTATTGTAGTAAATTAATGTGTTAGCCTGAAAAAGTATTGATATCCTCCTTTCATTTGGGACTAAGAGCAGACATGGTGAATGCATGTTTCTACCTTGATGATTTCCTTCTTATGCCCCTGGCAACTTACACAACGAATAAAAATCTTTATTCCGTCTTAAGATGTACGAGACTTGTGGAAAAGTCTGAGAGCTTGGTAATGGCTGCCTAGAAAAATCCTCTCTAGTCTTGTCTTGAGATTCATTTGTTGTCTGATTCTGTTTGCAGAGCAGATCTATATTTCAAGTTCATTCAGATTCTGTTGAAGTCAGCTGTAGCCTGGAAGAACCAACAGGGGAATCCTGTAATTTTCACAGGAGGCACACATCAAAGGTAGGAAGAACTAATGGTTTGATAAATCAATTGAGACTAACTCATGAAATTACCTCATATATTAATTTGCTTCCAACTACCTTAAAATCCACCCCAAAAATCCTGTTACATCATCTGGTGATAATGATTTCTTTGATCTTCTCTCTGCCCTATCTACCTAAAATAGTTTATCATTAGCTTTAGAACTTGACCAATATTTGAACCTATGTGAAATAGAACAGAAAGTGTCCCAGCATTGGAAACATTCAATTTTAACACTGCAAGAACAAACCTATATTATAAGAATGCTAACATAACCTGGTGTATCATCTTAAAATGCAACATCTTATGAAGGATTTAAAAGAGATTTTCCATGAGTAACCAGGTGCTAAATAAAACAGGGTCGAATATTATGCTTTAGAGTATTTCACCCAAAAACAAAACTGGACTTTGACAAAGAACAAATAAGACCCCAGAAGGTCTATGGCAATTTCCTCTGAAAAGGAACTTACTTCTTGGCCAAGAGAACAAGAAATACAAAAAAGAAAGCAATGACATAAAAAGCTATCTGCCAAAAAAATGTTCACAGGTATAGGAATTAGACTTTTAACAGAATCCCTAATTACACATTTGACTTCTGCCACCTTTTCAAGGCAGCATGAACACAGTTAAAGCTCTTTGTGCATTTATATCCTCCCACCAAAAAAAAAAAAAAGGAAAAATATGCTTTCGTTGTAAAAGCAATTAAAAAGTCAGTTGCCTCTAATACAGAAATGTGAGCACAGTATTGACAAAATGGACTTCAGCTTCTGGAAATACTGACTTGTCACCAATTTCAAAAGCCCAGAAAGGGAGATAAAGACAGACTTGCATTGGTATTGTATCCAATACATTCGTTTGATTTATATTGCTCAAAGTTCTGTACGTTATTAAACATTTTTGGTTTAATTTTTCAAGTGCCCCTGGGAATGTAAAAAATATGTAATGAGGACAACTAGCATCTTATTTGCTACAATGAACATTTCTAAATCTAGTGTCCAAGTTAGAGCGGGTGGATTCTCAAATGGCCTGTTTCTCAAAGGTATTGAGTGGATTTTACCTAACAAAAATTTATGCCTTCTTTATATAATTAGTAGTGCCCAACAAGTCATCAGGTAAGTGCTGCTGATGCTAATACACACAGATAGAATTTAACAGTCCCTAAAACTACTGTGGTGAAGGGTCCTACAAAATTCATTCCCAAATGAAAATCCCAGGAAATCCTTTTAGCTGACCCTATTTCCATGTCACCTACAGTTTATGATCTGACACTGCAAAATCATTAGGGTGACTGTTCTGAAAAGTGAAGAGAAACTGAGATTTCCAGTAAGCCTGGTAAGTGAGGAATGATGTAACAGCTGAGGTTTGCCTTGTGAAGAGAGAAGAATAAAACCCTAAAAAACCTGCACATACTGCTTGTGTATTTGATTCCTAGTCTAACAGTTCATTAAAAAGCAGAGCTCCCAGACATTCTTCTTATGGGTAAGATTTTTCACTACTTTCCTATGTACCTGATTTTTAATTAGATTTTGGGATGGAATTGCAGCTCCTACCCACAAATCTCCAGTGGAGAGCAAAATCTTAACTAATCTGTGATCCCAGAAATGTTTGCTTCTCCAGATGCATTTTCTGAACTAAATTA
Source organism: Motacilla alba alba (assembly GCF_015832195.1). Classification (NCBI taxonomy): domain Eukaryota; kingdom Metazoa; phylum Chordata; class Aves; order Passeriformes; family Motacillidae; genus Motacilla; species Motacilla alba. The sequence goes on from NC_052022.1 coordinate 10,024,548, forward strand.
CAAATGTTGTAGAAAGAGATGAATGGATAAATAAGGGGACATAACCGCAAAATTGGATGTGATTAATCAGTGCTGTAAGAGTTTAGTTCTGTCTTTAGAACAAAAGAAAAAAAGAGGTCTTAAAGAAAAAGAACATATTGCCTACTTGAACAATTCTTCGACTAACAGTTTATTAACAAGGAAGCTTTTCCAGCCATGTTTCCTATGTGTGAGATCACCCATTAGTTAATCAGACACCTTTGCAATTACTGTTCTCCCTTAAATTCTTCCTTCACTCCTTAGAACTGCTGCATGGTGAAATGGTACATGTCATAATGAGAGAGGTTTTCCAAGTGCATTTTCTAAGGTCAGGCAGCAGCACAGTACATGGCCAATTTTCTACAGAGTGCTCCTAATTCAGGATTGGGAAAGGCAGCATTAAGACCCTGCTTCCCAGAAATTAGGGGTCTAATCAGTGCACACTGTTAAAGGGATGTGTACTTCTGCCTCATGTGGCATATCTATAACAAAACCACTTAAGGTTTTCTGTCTTCAAGATGTAAAATATCAGTTAATATGGTATAATATCAGTTTGATATGGTTTACCAAGCAAAAATAACTTTTAATTAGTAATTCTTTCAAACTAAACTTCAAAAAGTAGCATTTATTCAATCCTCAACGACAGCATCCATAGCACAAGCATCTGCCTTGGCAGACCCTCAAATAAATAAACAGACTATAAAACTTAACTCATCCTTCAAGTGAAAGTTTTCTAATAATACAGCATTAATATTAGAGACTGTCGATTCTTGTATTCCCATGTGAAACAGGGGAAAGGGACAGGAAAGGCATATGAAAGCAGACTGATCTGGCTGGAGCTCTGATCTGCTGCTTTGATTTTTGGAGAGAGATGCAATTATTCATTATTCTACAAAGCCCATGCTCTATTACAATTTCTATTCACTAACTTTAACCAAAATGACCATTCAGCAAAGATGTCCCTTGTAAATACAGCATCAAGCTTACAGCAGGTTCCTACTTTATCTTGTTTGCAGAGTAGTGTGGGCATGTTTAAGAGGTGGAAGATTTCCCTGAAAACAGTTGCAGGACAAGGGAAAGCTGTTTTGGTGCTTTGCCTTGTTGGTGAAGTACCACAAAGAATCTTTCTAAAATATTACATCCCTGGAAAATTCTCTAGAGACTAAGGTTTCTCTTTAAAGTTAGACATAAAATAAAGCCCTGTGTACATAGTCAGGGAAACCAGTCCTCTCCTGTTAATAGCAGAAAAATACACCATGGCACATGTTGCTGACCAGACAATGCTTGCCAAGCCAAAAGCATGTCTGAAATACACTTTGCTGCCTTTTCCTGGGGGAAAAGGAGAGAGTCTAGAATTATTTCTCTTATTTATGATTTTACTTTGCATTAAAGAATTTCTTTTTCTCTTTTTTTTCCTCTTAATCTAAGTAGCCCAAGAGTCCCACAGCACAGAGTTACAATTATGTTTTGCTGCACGCAGTGCTGCAGGATCCACAGGGAACTCTGAAGCAGTGCCAGGATCCACAAGGAAGGCATAAAACACCACAGACTTGGTTAGGAACACCTTGTGGAAAATGAGAAGAAACCATTGATGAGATTTACAACTGTCTACCCAACTTGGATACCAATTCCCTTTGCAAACAGCAGGGAACTGAGCATCCCAACCTCTGAGACAAATCTTGCCAGTCCCAAGCCATACTTTCCATGCTATAAGAACATCAGCCTGCTCAATCCCACATGTTACCATGAATTGGTCATTGTTCTATTTCAATATGATCAAATTTTCTCATACCATAAACTAGCATGTGCTTTTATGAGCATGGGAACTGCCAAACCCTTGGTAGTGGTTGGCACATTGACTCTCTAATGGTTAATAACAAATGTGCCTCTTACATGATCTAGGGATACCTGCACACCTCCAGTCTCTGAGAAGGGCTGAGTTCAGACCACCTTCTCCTCTCTGTGGACACTAATTAGGTCTCTTTCCTTGATGCAGCTGTCTATTCTCATAAATTTTTAGAAACTTAATATTCTTGAGCATTTTCTCTGACAGATTTGGTTTAACAGTGACTGACAGACAGCATGACAGCATCAGCTTTTTATTATTCATTTGGAGATACAGCTAAAATTATATTCCTGAAAACATATCCTCAGTCCTACCCCAGCTGTGCACTGGGGAACCCAGACTTTGGAGCAGCATCCCAAACACCTCCACGCATCCAGTGAGAATACGGATCAGCCTGTCTAGGCTGAGACAACTCCACTCCTGTGTCTCCCATTACTTGCTTCATATTGGCACACAGTAAAGATCTCATCCATCCTCCATGGGAGTCTAGAAGAGCTTTACACTGACATTGAGATACCTTGGAAAATATGCCCATTACAAAGCAGACTGCAAAGCACAGAAGTTGTTTTCCTGCTTTTAATGACATCCATGAAGAGATGGCATAAGCCACTTCCAAATCGTAATAATTTCTAATAGTGAAAAGGATATAGCACGTACTGGAGTTACTGATGAGGAACACAAGCATCCATAGTGGAATGAGACAAAAACTATTTTACAGTCTCTGCAAAAACTGTAGGAAAGAGATCACCTACAAGAAAATTCAGGATTGGCTGAACTGCTGCATATTCCACGGACGGCTGCTGACAGCTCCAGGAGGGAAGTGCACACGGCCTGTGCCAGCTCTGCTGCCAGCGAGACGCTCCCACAAAACCTCTCTGTCTGCTAATTTTAGCTTCTCTGAATTACTGCTCACATTAGCACATGCCTGCCTTCTCCAAGGAATTCTCCTAGTCACTGCTGCCTGGACCTCTTGGAGCATTGTGGAGCCACAGGTCTGATTGTTAAAAGGCCCATGAGGAACATGCAAGAGCTTTACACCAGGACTAGCGCGGCCAAGGCCAGGACGGCAGCATGGGGAGGTGTGCTGCAGAGACTCACAAAACACTTCTCAGAGAGCCACTGAGGAAGAGGATGGAGAAAATTATGCTCTGCATAAAATTTACAGCAGGCTGTGGTGCCCGCCAGCTCCCTCACCAGTGAACGGGTGTAGGATACATCCCAGTTTACAAGTTACTGCCTTTTCTCCATCACCTCAGCTCCTTCTTCCAGGCAGCAGATGCCGGTACAACCAACATGCAAAAGCCATTTAGGAGGAGGAACAATGCTGATCTAATCCCCAGGCTGAGGGCCTGGACAGAGCACAATAGCAGAGTGTGCAGCACAGCTCTACGTGAGATAACTCAGGGGATGAGATCAGGCCCCAGACCCTGCCAGCACCACTGGGTGGCACTAGGCCATGGTGGACAACCAGCAGTGGTGGCATCATGCATGGTGACAGGAGTTGTTTTGCTGTTTGATCCAAATTTGGAGAAATCCAAGCAGAATCCTTTCCAGCCAGAATCCTCTGTTGGAAATGCAGCGAGGTACTACACACAACATTGCTAACAGAAATGTTGCTAACAGCAACACGGAGTGGCTGCACAGAATGGGCACCCCTTTTGTGGGAGAGAGCCAGAAAGCCAGAATCAGCACCCCACAGCACCTGCAGGCGAGCTGAGTAGCACCTGAGGTTCCCCTGAGAAGATAGTTGAGGTTTTCTCAGGGCCTTGGCAAAGGCCACCAAACCTTGAGAGGACTCAGGTGATGCCACTGCACGGAGTCACCACCCATATAGGAGGCAGCTGCCTCCAGGTCAGCCCTCCTGGCCCTTGCAGGAAGCACTGCCAGAGGCAGCTCTGACTTTTCTCAGAGGATTTTAACAGCCCTCCAGTGGCTCTTCTCCCAATAAGAAAGAGAGAAGCTAGGTGGGGTGGCACTGCAGAGCTCTGGCTGGGCAGCAGCACATTTTGGCTATTTTCAATACAGAGGACATGGGCAGATGGAGGCTGTGAGGAGGAATCCACTCACTGCCATCCTTCTGGCTGCTCTGAGCTTACAGCCTGAATGCACTGCCTGTGGGGAGGAGAAACTCTATGCAGCTGAGAGGGCAGGGCTGAACCAACAAAACCAAAAGGCATTGGACCTGAACTGGGTAGAGATGCTTACTTTACTGCCTGGGAGGAGCACAAAGTAAAACAGCGACCTTTTATTCCATTGGACGTGTGCCCTCCACAAGCCCTAACCACTGACTCCACTGAAGGAGGTACAACTGAGCTCCCACTTGGCTGGAAAACAGCCAAGGAAACAGCCAGTGCCAGCAAAGGCAACTTCTCTTCCAGACCTGTGCATTTCCCTGCTATGCTAAGCTTGGCCTGTAGGGCTACCCTCTGCAATCCTAAGTATTCAAATTATTAACTCATTGAATTTGTGTTGGAGATATTAGATGAACCAGAAAGAACCCAACATGACTTTGAAATCTCAGCATGAGACTGGCAGTAAGAGAAAACTGAACTCCCTCCCCTACACTGTAAAATAGAACAATTGCCTTGGAAATAATTCAGACATAATAAATGAGGGATTCGTTCATATTAACTGTTTTCAATTGCAGATTTATAGCCTAAAATTAAGCAGATGTTGAGTGTTGAATACAATGCTTAAGAACACAATGACAAGTTGAAATCCCAGCTTCTCTGCATGTGGCAATCAGTAACGTCAATTATTTATTGGAATACAATTAAAATATAATTGAATGGAGCAAGCTATACTTAAGAATAAAGAAATATTGTAGGACTTAGTGGGGAAAAAAACAGTAAGAGATTTTCAGGTCTTCCAAAACAGTACAAAATGTTTGGATACAAGATAAACAACTTAGAAAATACTTTGCAAATCTCTTTGTAAGTACTTTAAGGAATTTACTTTAAATAAGGAATTCACTCTTGTAAGAACATCAACCTTTATTTTATTTATTTCAATTATGAAACAAGATAATGAAATCTTCATAAGCTTATTTCAATAATAAGTTAATATCATTTCTTCTATTTCACAATAAACAGAGACTTCTGTTAGAGCCATATTGATGATTACTGGTAAAAGTGAGCTGCAGAGCCCAGCTTACCCTGCCTTTATTAGTCTTTAGAGGGAAAAGGCTACAGAGGCTGTGCAATTCACAGCTCTTCAACTGCAAAGCTTTGTATCATGCTCTTTGTGTTGCTCATCACAAAACCAGTCTGAAAACACTTGCGCTGTTATGGAGCTGGACAGCAGAACAGGGTTCAGCAGGTAACCAGGCTGGAACCACTCAGAGAGCACTCTCAGCTCCCATAAAGGGCAGAGAAAAAGAGGACATCTGCTTCAGGTCCAGAGCAGTGCAAGATGGCACCTTATGCTAGCCAGAAAAACAGCAACAGGTAATCAAAGCAGGAAATAATTTGGAAACAGTTACCACAGCCCCCCCATTTACCTTAGGTTTGGGCTGATTTAAAAACAAACTAGGAAATTGTGGATATGTTTAAAAACCCCACATCTTTATACAAAACAGTATCACAAAAGCTGGAGTGACTGTTGTTTTCATGCCTCTGTGGCAAGACAGAAGTGACAAGACCTGGGTCTCTCCTGACACACCTCCTAACAGGGTCTCCAAGATGGGGAGGATACAGAAACCTGTTCCAGTTCTTCAATCTGTGATTTTAATCACTTTCTTTTTTGTCCCATTTTCCATGTACACTGAGACTAAACTGTTTACTTTAGCTCGGGCTTGCAGAGTGTATTTTAACAGATCACTTTACTTTCCTTCTCTAACATAGGCATCCCCAACACCTTCAGTCTTTTCTCATAACTCCTGCTCTCCAGGCTCTGACAGCTCTTGTCACTCTCTCTGCACTTCTAGGAAGTCCACATTTTCTAGCAGCTTCTGGTAAATGGGAATTTCCGAGGTTGCAGCTGTAGACACTTGGTGCCGAGTTTCAACATCAATTATAGCCACTGTCCACTCACCCAAGAATAAAATGCTTGAACAGGTTATTAACACAGCTGGAAGGAGATCAGAGATCCTCTTCTGAAGTGCTGATTTCCAACAAGCAGTGAACGAGTAACTTGGCCCTGAGATGGTCAGCAAGGGGAGACAGGAAGCAACACAGAGCAGTGAGCTCTGAAGCCTTTCAGTAGGACAAAGATCACCAATATTTCAACAGAAGTCCCCCAATTCCAAACAGAGTGATAAAAACACAACACACAAATACTACAGATGGTAGAGGCTGGATTTGAACTGGCTACAGAGTGGCAAAACACTCTTAAATTCACCAGCACTCATGTCAGTTATTTACTTCTAATGAACCCCTTTCTCCAAAATACCTTACCATTATTTGTTAAATTATATCTGAAGAAAATATTACATCTCTAATAGGCTCAATTAGCTTCATTGCATTTTTTACTGCTGTATTTTGAAACAAGTGTATGGTGGAATAATTATCTTATCGATGGCACCAGATATTTAGTTACTAAAATTAGTAGGTCATCCCTGGTGTTATTTTTTAAATAGACGACTATTTTTGTAGATCTACAATAGCCTCCAGGGGGAAAAAAAAAGCCCTCAAAAGCTCCTTCTGTGCTAAGATCACATAACAGAAAGCAGAGCTCTAGGGTTTAATTCCTATCAATCAACAAAATGAGCTTCACACTAGTCCTGGCTAGAGGAGCTAATATACACAGTATCACAGGTCACCAGAGAAGAGCTTAAAATAAATCCAAGAGTGGGTGAGTATTGCTACATTTTGCCATCCCCCGTATTGTCCTCCTAATTTTAAAAAGCCCCAGTCATTAAACTAATTATTAGGGGCACTTCAGTTGTTTTACTGCTCCTAGCACCTCTCATCCAGCTTGGGCAGCTCTGAGGAGCTGATCAAACACACAGGGCTGGCCCTTGGAAACACTTTGCTGCTGTTATGAGCCCTGGATGTCTCCCAGACCAGGGAAACATTTGAGCAGCTTTTTGAACAGAGCACAAATAAAAAGTAGATGTCTTTAAAAACACAGGCCCCTGAGGCATCTCGGGTTTCCCCTCTGCAGAGAGCACAGAAGATTGCTTATCTTGGCTCCAGAACAGATTGATGTGTTCAGCCGGAAGGTTCACTATAGCTGACAGAGAACATTTCCTTCATCATATTGCTTCACCATGCGAGGAGATAACTCAGGCTAATAATATTCTGTCTCCTTTTTATCCTCCTATAGCCTACGCATAACTTAATTCGTAATTCCAAAGGGCTCGCAGAGGAGATTGGCCTGGTGCTAGTTTCATTTACACACACATAAATCAAAGCTCAGTTTACTGGAATAGATGGCACTGCACTGGTGTTAAAATACAAAATCTTCAGCAAGGCCAGAAAATTCTCCCTCAGCTCCCCCGATCATAAACACCATTTTATCCTAGATTCAGTCACGCCCTCCAAATTTCTAAACATTGCATCCATTTAAATTTGCACATAAATAGAAGCTATCCTGAGTCACAAGAAATATAGCTTCGCCTACCCAGAAAGCATTAGTGCAAATGTAAACCAAGCAGAAAATGGCAGAGTGGTTGCAACTTGGCATCCGTGGAATTATCTTTACATCTAATGAATAGCGTCTTCGTTCCTTAGTAACTAATTACAGTGGAACTGCCTAGAGAAAAGGACCTTGTGATGTGCCTGAAAGAGCCAATGAAGGACACTGAACCAGGGCCGCATTAGTTCAGTGTCAGATACCCACTCATAACCTCCTCCTCCTACCCAAAACTGCAGGATCAGGCTTTTGAACCTTCCAGGAGCCTTAAATTACCCCAGGCACTGTGGACTGAAAGGCTACCATTTCGGGATAGGAACAAGCTGTGTTCCTAGATCTTCACCCCCAGGCAGTAATCCTCAACCACACAGGAAACCCCACTGCCTGCAGGCACCTGCCTGACTGTGGCTCCCAGCTGCATGAAAGCCCTCACTATTCTGCTCTAACTCAAGCACACATAGCTGCTTTCAGAAAGCTCACATTATTATTCTGGTTTTGAAGAAGGAACTGCAGAAAGCTGAATCAGAAATTTTGAAAACTGCTAGCAAGACCCTGGTTTCACTTACCCTAATCTATCATCACATTTCATCACCAATCTCATACCTGCTCCAAGCTCCCAGCACTGCGCCACCTCTGCCCCCTCCATTAAGATATAAAACAAAGGTTAAGTGACAGATAGTATCAACGTGGAGAGCAATCTGTCTCACTCAGAAACCAATGCACCAAGAATAAAGAAAGAATTATTATCCTGGTGTCAATATGATAAATTACAGTCTCTCTTTACTAAAGAATTTCTACTTTTTCAGCTAGCACAGAAGACTCTTCTTTTAGCACTCAACATTCAAGCAGTTTCTTCTGACATCCTGTTCAGAGTTTCTGCTAATGAAATTGTTTATTTTGGTGGATGGCTGATATAGTTAGTAGCTACAGCACTCATCTTGGAATAAACATGAACTGAGAGCCAGTGATAGGAATTCCAACTGTTCCTTCCATATATTTGTTTCCAAAACATAAATAAGTTTGAAAGCTCTGCTGCTTGCCCTTGTTAAAGTGAACAAAATGTTTAGGGAAAATGAGTTTTCAGTGTTTCCTTACACCATGCAGGTTATACAACCCCACGTGCCAAACCCATGAAGTTTGTGGTCACATTTCCCTTCTAGAGCAGCAAGTTCACAGCTGTTGCACCAGACAAAACAGGACTAGGAGGAACTGGGAGAAATAACCTCCTGATCTACCATACCCTTTCCATAACATTTATATCAATGCCAGAGTCTTGTCTATACAGCAACAGAAGGATTTAAGAAAAAAAATTGCTTGTCTTATAGTGCTAATGGGAATCCATTAGAAATCTTTTCCTCATATCAAGCCTAATCTTTACTTGCTTTGGTGTAACACATTTGTTTGTCTTCCCTCCACAAACCCTTTTGCAGCATCACAACATGCTTGCACGTGCTTTTCACTCTCTAGACTGAACAACCTCTACCCTTTTAATCCTTCCTTGGCAAACCACATTTTCAAGACCCCTGATCACTCTTGCATTCTGCTCCACACCTCTCAATGTGCAATCATCCCAAGAAGGAGACAGTACTCCAGTTCATACCTTCAGAGGTCCAATCTGCAAGGACCCTTGGGAAGCCAGTGAAAGTGCTCCAGGCACAGCCAGCCCCTCACTGCTGGGCACATTTTCATGACTGCGCCACAGAGGAAGGGATGCTCTCTGGTATAACTAGAGAGACACCCTCCAAATGCTTCACACACCAGGACAGAACAAGGCTTTGTAGTGACCACCAGGAGGAGAATGGTTTTTAGTGTTTCTAGGGAGACAGGCAGCCAGGTCTTGTATTGACTCCTTCACATAGCTCTGACCCCAGGTTCTGCATCATCACAGAAAAATCACTGCTGCACTGATCCAGAGTGAGGCAACCAAAAGCAGCATCAACGAATTGATTCAGTTGTGTGACAGTGGGGAACAGAAAGGATGCATTTATCTGTTCCTGCCACCGCCATGAGGGAAGAGCAATTAATAGAAAAGGTTGACACATTAGAAGGTCATTTTTGCTCCACAATTGCTTGGAACTCAGAGCAATGTCACATCTTCATACTTGCAACCATGCAAAAAATGATAAGATGTTGGGGACCAGTTTCATTACTGCAGCAGCTGGGGGGGAATTGCCCAGCTCTGGGACACACGCTCCTAGGGAGTGACCTACTGCTCCCCCAGCCCCGCAGCATGTCGGTAACCCCTCTCACAACGTGGTTGAAAATGGAGCTGGCTAGAGGGTGAAATGAGAGAGGATGGGGAGAAAAGCAGACTCACTCATCAGTAAAACCTTGATGACCAGAAGTTCAACAGAGCAAAAAGTACATCACCTTATGTATGAGGACTTCTGTCCGGGAAACAAGCACTGGCAGATGTGGTGCACATGGCTGCATTAGCTACTCACTCTGCAGCCAAGTGATTAAGTCTCCAAACAGCCCTTAGCCCTCTTCCATACCAAACACAGCCTTTGTCCTCTGCACATTGCATGTTTAAGGAAGAGAGTGCATTTCCAAGACCCTGACCTCCTGACCGCCAGACGCAGCCAACCCCTCTGCCCTTCATGTCTTAACTTCACAGTCTTTGCCAAAACATGAACATTATTTAACAGCTCATATACCAGGGGTTTAAAAGAGAAGGAGCTCCTGAGTGGCACAGGATGTGTGTTCCTGCAACCCTGAGCAGCCCTTCTCAGTCCCTCACCTGCCCTGGGGCAACACTCACCTCAACAGCTAAGGATTTTGGGCAAGTACATTTGACAAGCTTAAAAATAGGAAAAGGAAGCTAGATGAGGGCATATGTAGTCTCACTCTCTGAGGCTGGATCAGAAATACCTCGCTGGGCACTGAGCCCTATAAATGATCTCTCAAGGCTTGAAAAAATAAATATGCTCTGGCAACACACCTTTCCTCCAGCATCCCTGGGAAAAGGATGGGGACTTGCTTGTTGGAAGAGAGCCACAGAGACTAATGCGGGGAAAGGTGGTGGTTTACATTCAGAACAATTTGAAATGCCTTTTTTTGAAAGCTCCCTCCTGAGTCCACCCATGTTCGTTCCTCAGCCTGGAGAAATCTCTGGAAAGTACTGGAGCAGGAAGATCTGTCTTCTTGTACAGGCACTCTCTCCTCCCCAGCAAGTACAGCCCCCTACCCCAGCTCTCCCAAACCTCCCACAAGGTATTAAAAAGCAACAACAGACAGCAGGCTCTCTCCAGCTTGCTATATTTAACTGCAGACCTCTAAGCATTCTTCCCTTTGCACTCCTTTAAAAGGGTTGCACAGAAACACGGAGAATGAGAGCTGCTCCTCGAGGCTGTGAGGAGCCCAAAGCCCAGCTTTGCTCCCACTGCCTCCTCACTGGGGCTCCTGCATTGCCACGTGCGCCATAAAATCCACAAGAGCGCACACAGGAGGAGGAAGGGAACACTTTTGTTCCTCCACCCCAAGAACTCAAGGCACTAAATGTTAATACTTGGAAATCAGCAACTGCCAAGAACAAGTTCCCCACCCCACCCATCCACCCTAAGCTTTGAAGTGTTTTCTTTCTAGCTTTACCTTGGCACGCTGGCCAAATAAGTCACAAGTTTACGAAGGTCTTCCTGCCTTATTCTGTCATGATTGCTGCGGGCTGGGAAGGTCAAGACGGGACCACCTCGTTTATCACGGCCACCTGTGGAAAATAAAGGATTGTTAGAAAATCAGACAGGAAGCACACATCAAAAAAACTACGTGCACTGAATTGATAAATATAAATTTCAGCACATTTCAGCACACCCGTTGTAGCTTTCAGACTTGCCTAATTGAGGAAGACAAGCTTGCAATGGCTGGAGCTCCAAATGGGGGATATAAGAAAAAAAAAAAAAAAAGCCCACACAAGGAAAATTGCTACTAGCACTTCTTCTTTCAACTAATCCCATCAAATCTAATATATCTGCCACTCCAAGCAGGAGATGCTAATGAAATCCTACTGTGGGGATAGTTTTAAACTGGTCAACACCAAGAAAGTGAAAGCATTTTTCACTGTTGCTGAATGTGTTGCACTGTTCATTCCAAGGTAGTTTACCAAGTCCTGCCAGTTTGAAGTGATGTATCCCAGTACAATGTTATGCCATACAATGTTCTAATCTATCAAGTACTTATTTTGAATTAATTTTGATTAGAAGTTCATGTCTTCTAAGCTTTTAATTTATAAAGTGTTGCTGGCAATCAGAATATTTGCAGGGGGTGGGGAGGCATTTCCTATAGCTTTCCTATCTTAAAAATCACTTATTTTAAACTATCAGTGTCTGGCCCTTTATCTTTTACAACAATTGTCTAAAGGATTAGCATTAAAGGAATAACTCTACCCTGAACTATACAACCACAAATACAGGGGCAAATAATCTATTCTGCAGCACCTTATTTTATTCTCTCCTGTAAATAAAGTTTAAGAAGAGTGAAACTGGAATCTAGTACCTCATTCAATGTTTAGTTCTTCCTTTACATATTATCGCAGGATTTCTTCCAGGAAATTTGTTGCTAGATACATGTTTGCACTGTTATCTAGGGAAAAGCTACAGTTAAACTACAGCTCAAAAAGTCAGTACAGAACTGCAAGGACCTCGCAAACAAGCTGCAAAAATGCACATGAGTTTGCACTTCTCAATGGAAAGTATAATCCCTTTAACAGAAATACCACTTCTGAGAAAGGAAACCCATGTGCTTTCTGAGCTAATTTACTTGGCCAACAAGAAGAAAAAGCTACACAAGGACACGAACATCTCTGGCACTGATCCAAACTATGCTCTCTCATTAAGAGCTTGGGACACCTGCAGTCTGTGCTACTGGCACTTTCTTGTTACTATATATAAAGTTTTCTCAAAATACAGATAATTTTTAATTGCTAAGATCTGTCTAAAGAGTTTTCTACAGCACTGCTGCCTGTACAAGACAGAGTCTCTCACACAAACTTCATCTCTACAAATAGAGATGCCACAGGTAGCCGTGGCTTTCAGTGGATGCAATGCACCTGAAGGGTTACATTGTGCAAGTCTCCATTGGAGCCAGGTTGTGTCCGATTTGTCCAGGGATACAAATGTAGAGGCAAACAACAGATGTCATCTTTATTTTGAGCCCTCATGCAGACAGGGGTACATATGGAGTACAAAAACTGTCCTGCCTAATCTCCACCCAAATCTCTGTGCTTTCTAGTTGCCTTTGGCTTTACACCATGAAGGTGAGGAGGAAGGTCCACTGGAATTCAGTGTCACCTTGGCAGATACATGCCTCTGTCACATAGCATGAAAATGGGGGCATGATGTAAAAAGAATTCCATTTGCAAGGAAATAAACTCATCTAAATGTTCAAACCTTTTATGAAAAAAAGCTTCCTCATTTTAAGTACATTTTCCCTTTGTTGAGATTATTTCACACACCACATCAATGCCAAACCATTATATCATGCATGATATGTGTCCAACAGAAAAGCAAGCCAGCCTATAGAATGGCAAACCAATACAAGCAACTAAAGCTGGAGGGAAATATTTTTTCAACACAAGAGGCTTTTCAAGGTTTTGAAACATTTCCCATCATATCTAGATGTAACCAAGGTTTTCAAAAGCTTCCAGATATTTGCTGAAGCAGAGACCTCAACTTGAACTGCATCCCAGAAGAACACGCTACCCGCTACTCATTCAGGCTCCCTCTCCTCCATTCACAATAATTTAAATATTTGTACAATGTGGAAAAGCACTAAGATTTGAGATCAGAAGACATCCAAGCCCACACTTATAATCCTCTCTGAGGATATGAAACACCTGGAAAGGGCCATGAGCTTCCCACAGCCCAGCAGCACTAATCACTCTGATGCTGCCCATTCACCTTGGCTTCATAAACCAAAATTTGTGTTTCTGGTCAGGGACTCCTTTAACACCTACCATTGCACCAAAGTGAGATCTACAAAATAAATAAATAGAAACCTGTGCAAATTCTGGTAGGCTGAAAACACTAAGTCAGAAAATTCTTGATCCTTTCAGTAACAGCAACCCAAAGATTCCAGTTACAGAAAATAAAACAGGATCCAGAACATTCCTGTCCTGTCTTTGCTTCAGGATAAAAACTATCCCTCAACAGTTCATCTAAACTGTCCTCAGGGAAGCAGGATAAATAAGGCTCAGCACAGGGTTAGAAGTTACCAGGACAGACCAGAGAAAATGGGTTAATTCTCATTGGAGGAGGAAGGTTACATGATGACCCAGTTGGAGGCTTCTGGATGATGGAAGGATAAATAAGCACCCAGACGGATTCCTTCTAGTCTTACAGCACACAGAAACAAGGAGACTTGAGTAAAATATCAAGACATGCTAAGTTTAGAAACAAATGTTTCTCATTTGTGATAAAGTGCAGCTCTAGGCTTTGAGCAATAGAGTGAAGTTATTACAAATACATCATACATATTAGAATCCTTCAATTGCTTTCTTCAAGTCCATGCAATCCTAGTTACTGAGAAATCCCTAATTTTAATGAATACCTACATAATTTACAATTTTACCAAGAGCCTGTATAAAGAAACATCGGATTTCTCCTAGAACAAACTTTTTAAACATTGCATGTTTAATTCACCATCAGACTTGCAGGGTTCAGTAACTCTGGTTTAGTCTCTTAAATACTGATAGTATGCAGAGTTTTTGTGACATTTTGTAACTCAAAATCTCTGATTTTCTAGGAAGACTGAAGGGGATATTGCCACCATCAAACATGCCTACATAAGGATGCCAATCTCCTCTAACGGAGATTGCTGAGAAGTAGCAACATACAGTAAAGAGAAGAAAACCTTCTGGCATTGCTGTGCAGGGAGTCTGTCTATACCATTCCTTTTGTTTATTATTATCTTTTTACTGAAGGGAATATTAAAGTACTAAGAGGGGAAGAAGTTCAGCCCAGATGCTACAGTGAGTCACTTGAAGAACCAGGAGGAGAAATGAGGTTTTCTGACTTGATCCACTGTGTTGGAGCTTCACAGTGCTTGAGACTCTGCTTGTTACTAATCAGGGAGACAAATCCTGCCCCAAGTCAGCCATGATCTCCACAGCAATTGTACATTCACAGGCTTCAGAGAGCTACTCAGCACATTGTTTTAAAAGACAATAAAAAACTAGAAGGAAGCCAGGATTCTCAATTGCTCTAATCAATAAGTCCCATCTCCTGCCTCCCCCTGGACTCAAAGAACTGTGATGAAATACTCAAACATGTCATTAGGTTTGCTAATTACAGTTATTAAATGCTAAAACAAACAGCTGATAATTTCTAACTGTTTTTCAAGTTGGGTTTTCATGAGCTTTGCTCTGATTTAGAGAGGCAAACAGATGGTCTGGTTATTAGTGCTCTGGAAAAAAGAGTTAGAAAAACACATGCTCTTCAGGGCACAGAGTACACTGAGAACAAATATTTAGCCATGTATGCCTTGCATTTCTCTTACAAAATCCTTTGTTGATGGCCTTTCCTGTCAGTGTCTTCCTTGCCAGTTCTTCCCATCTCCCTTTTTTCTATCCAATAAGAACCCATGGCTAAATTCAGGGCTTATTCCCAGAAGTAAGATCACATTATTCTTGCTCCACAAATCATGCAGGGGACATTGCAATGACGGCACAAGGCATTGTCATGCATACCACATTAAAAGAAAACCTTAAAGAAAGCTAAGAAAACCTGCATGCAGGCAGGCAGCACAGTTAGTGGCCTTCTGATGACCACTTTCCCAGTCAAGCCTGCAACCAAGAGGAAAGAGTGACAAGATCCCTGTTCTGGCACCTTTTAGTGGTGGCCCCAACTCCCCACAGGTAAGCCAAGAAATTGGCCATCCCAGAATGTTAGCAATATGAACTCTGTGTACAGGCTTTACCAATCTCAAAATCTCTGTGTCCTGAAGCACAGCCATCCCTGTTAATACACAATAAACTGAAATTCCAGCTATGTGTAGTCCTGTTGAGGACAGGAAATTATTAGTTTCCGTTAATGCAGACTTCTTGTATACAGCAGATAATGATTTTATCAAGCTCTGTTTTCAAGCTGCATCTCTCCAGTTCTATCAGCCCTTCCACCACGATCCTCACCTGGAGATCCACAGTTAAGGGTTTCAAACCCTCTGCTTCCTTTTGCACTCTCTTCATAGGCATGAATTAACAAGGATTAGCCAGAGACACAGGCAAATGTCCACACACGTAAAGGTTCCCAAGAACCTTGTCTAACATCCTGCAGCACAGCAGCAACGGAAACAGGAGCAGCACACGGTGTCTCTGGCCCCTGTTCAGATGTCTACTGCAGTTCAAGTGAATGCACCACTTCATCTGACCCTGCAGATCATAAGCTGATCAATCTTGATGCTGAGACTCTGCTGAGACCATAAGTGAGTTTCCAGAGGAGCTGAAGTAGTCCTCATCGGGTATTTCAGTCCAAAATATGGTGAAAAAATGAATTATAATGAAGAGAGCCAGGAGACAGACGGAGCTCAGCTGATGTCAGGCACTTCAATACAGTGATAAACAACACACTCAGGAATTCTAAATCTAATTGACAGACTTCCTAGGAAAGGAAAGTATCAAGGAATTGGTATCCAGTCTTAAAATAACATTCCTTTCTCTGTCATAGCTGAGCTCTGTGAGAGTCTGCCTGCTACTGGACTTACTGTAAACAGAATTCTCTACTAAAACTCCTGCAACTTCAAGACAGACTAATTTGTTGCAAGGGTCACATGCAGGATTAGCTGTGTGACCACCCTCCAGTTCAGTTGGTTCCAACCAGGTGATTCCAGTGCAAGTGATGGAAATTTACGCTCCCACAACAAGCCAATTAACACAGCTGTAGTGCAAGCACCAGGGCCTGATCATCCACAGTGCTGCTCTTTGCAGCATCCATGTCTCAGAGTCAATTCCCCAAATCAAATTCTAATGGCAAACTCTCATGACATTACATTTAGGGTTTATGGCTCCAATAACAAGGCTAATCGTTCTCACCAGAAGAGCTCCTGGCAGAGCAAGTCAGATGCTATAGATGGGATGCTCAGAGCAGCCACTGAGTGATCCCTTTTCCTATCAAGGAGATTTGTTCTGCAATCACCCAAAGCCACTGCATGGATTCGAAGAGAGAACCTGTTGTGTCTTGTAATTAATTTTTACTTCTTTATGCAAGTATTTTGGGGTACTTCTTTGATTTTAAATGTATACTGGCCAATAGGCCACAGCAGGTGGCGATGCCAGTCACTGCTGATAGTGGTACAGACAGACACCCCAAACCCACACCCCAGGGCTGGAGGCTGTGCAGAATAAAGAGAAACAGAGGACAGATTCACCCTGATAACACACTCTTCCTCATTTGAGACAAGCGTGGAGAAACAGTCAAGGAATGCCATGTTTTTCTAATAGCAGATTTCCCTTTTTTGAAGTTTCTGTTGATTTTAAACTACACCAGGGAATGGTATAAAAAGAAAGACATTTTTAAGTAACAAAATATATAAGAATTGATGTTTCATTTGAAATCTCCATTCTAGTGGAAAAAGACAATGGAAACTTTTATTTTAAATCAAAACATTTTGTGTAAATACAAAATGTTTACATCATCCAAAAATTAGATATTTTGTTTAATTTTATTCCCAACCCAATACAAATTCCAAAGTCCAAAAATCAGCATTTGTGACCTCCTGAAACCAGGATGAGAACTCTTTCAGTTCCCAGAGGCACTGGGGGGTCTCATTTCAACCCTTTCTCTGAAGAGTGAAGTGCATGTACTGCAGAAAAAGAAAAAACCATACACCTCCACATGTGATATCTCTGGCACTAAGTGCCCTGTGGTGTCCTTGGGAAGGTCAGTGTTTTCTTCTCTGAGCTTTGCTCTTTCATTCACCCTGCTGGCCTCAATTTGGTGGAACCTAATTGGAAAGCTGTCCTTTCTTTAGATCTACTTACATTGAAATTCCTTCTCTGAAAGACCTTTCAGGAAATCTCTGCTTTTCCTTAAGGCTCTCAGTCAGGTTCAGGGGTTGCTGTGACCCTGATCATGAGTCTTCTCCCGAGATGTGGGGTTGGTGACAGTGGGCTACCAAAGGACAGAGATGGCTGAGCTGTTAGTGCATCCACTTCTCCATGCTCTGTGCCCTTTTGGTGCCCAAAACACAGAGGAAACCCTCCTGCTTTGCAGACACAAGCTGGGAGCTCTGCTTGTCACAGCTGCAGCAGCTCACCAGCTTATTACACCCTTCTGCTGCTGATTCCTCTGTGCTCAACCACGCTCTCAGAAACCTGGCCAGCCTCCTCCTTTGTACTCCTGCCTCGGCAGATGAGCAGACAGTACCTGGGTGACAGCAGGAGCCCACGCGCCACTGCTCTTCCGAGCTCTCCAGGGAGCGGCAAAACCGGGAAGAATCCTGAGAAACTCTTCTGGGTGGGATGTGGGGAAATGCTTTCAGCAAGACCCATGACATCAGTCAACTACCAAGCTTTTTATAGCCTAAGTGCATGAAAATTTCCATGCATGGGAAGGTAACATGGTAACAAATTCCCTTCTCTTTCCTGAAAGTTCATACACTTCATTCTGTACTGCCCTGATCAACAGAAAATCAACCATAAATATAATCAAGCATCCCAAATTTACACCACTCTTCTAAAACAGCATCTGTTTCCCAAGAAAGACTAAGCCCAGTTTCCAAAATATTTCTCCACCTCTCACTGAAGAAAAGCACCTAAAATAATCTACAACCTGTTTCATTTCTTTTCCTCAGCATTTGTCTCCCTCGCAGAATACAAAAATCAGTCTCTGCCTTGTAACTCATTCCCTAATGGCTCCCAAAGCCATTCCATTATTGGAAGCAACACACCAAACCACCCAGGCAAAGCCAAGATTTTATGAGAGTTTAGACAACAAGCAGGTGGCCAAAGCCTCCCCCCCTGCCAGGCCCCTGCTTAATGTGCTTCCAGGAGATCAGCAATGGAAGCAATCAGCCATGGCTGGGATGCGCCTCACCCACAACTGCTCAGTCCATCACTCTGCACAGAAGCTATGGAATGGGATTTTCAGGTATTCTTTAGACACACATGTGAACTTTGCTCAGGTGCAGTATGGCTCATAGATGAGATCACTGGAAGAAACCAAGAACCAGTTCCAGGAAGAAGTCTTGATATTATCCACCACCCCTCAACTTCCCTGCAGCACAGGGATGCAGATGCAGAGCCCCACGCCTGCTGCTCACTGCTGGCTCAGCTGAGGGGAAGTGCCAGGCACAGAGCCCCAGACAGCACTTAGGCTGGATGAATCCATGCCCAGACAGATCTGTATGTCAACTCTGAAATTAAGTGCACTTGTGAGAGCCTGAGTGCTCCTCTGAGATGACACGGCTGTGCAGGCAGGTCCTGTTGTGCCTGCTCCGGAGCAGGCGGCAGCTGCTCTGCCTTGCCTGCCTGTACTGCCCTTTTGCTTTGCAGGGTCCAGGTGTGGAGCATCCACCACACTGGAACACAAAGCAAAGTGTAGCCCCTGCCTGAAGGGTCTTGTGTGTTCTCTGCAATTTTCCTGTTGAATCACAGACAAACAAGCTGGTGAGCCACAGCTGATGAGAAAGGCAATAAAGTCTGTAACTGACATGTTCAGCTGAGAGTTTTTGTGTTTGCTGATAAATTCTGCTGGTGTAAGGAGAATCCCCTTGACAACTTTACTGTACTGCTATCGTTAAAATTAACTGTAGTATTAACTCTGAAGAAGATTCAATAAAACTCTCCTGTTCCTCAAGGAAGCACGATTTAAACACAACATGCTCTCAGTCTGCACTAACTACAGAACTTTTTTTTGTTAATCTTGGAAAATCCAGGTCTTCGATTTTTTTTGTCAAAAATTTTCTTCTGTGCTCAAAGAATACTCTAGGAAGTTATTCCATTTTAATTAAAAATAACCTAGTCATCAGCTGTAATGTTAAGATCATTTTCAAATCTGCTTTATTACAACAGTCCAGGGGAACATTGGGCAGTACTTACATTGTGGGCTGGAAGGGCATGCTGGGGCTACTGCAGTGAACACCAGCAACTCAAAGTGTTCTGCCTGCAAAGGGAACTGCTGCCCGTAGTCATTGCATTTGGAGACCATGAAGAGGAGGTGTAAATCCCAGGACCTCTAGCTGTGTCAGGAACAGCACATTTTGAGCAGATCTAAGTCTGGAGGCTGGTGAGTCTATGTGGAGCAAGCTGTACCATTCCTGCAGCGGATCACGGTGTGAAAGCCCGGGGGATTGTGCTGGCACTGCTTATTTAACACCCCCCTCCGCAAGGCAGGCTTGGCACAGGACAGAGTCTAACGAGCTGATGATTTGATGTGAGACCCTCTGGCTCAGAGCTGAACACAGGCACCATCAGTGGAAGGGGCTACATAAACAATCCAGACAGGTTGTCATTAATAAATATTCCATGAATTACCAAATGATCCTGCAATCATTTTCATGCAAAGCAACAGCAGGAGCCAAGAACTAAATTGCAGTACAGTCCCTACATAAATTCCTCCCCTCCACTTCCCCAGAGCACCCGGTTCAGCTTTTGTGTCTCAAACAAACGTGCAGGTACACTGTGTTTTTATGACTATGCTCCCCTCTCTGGAGCAGTGAAAGCCAACCATGTAAAACATTTCAGAACACTCAGATTGAGACTGCAGTGCAAGATAAAGTGCTCCTGCACATGAGTACGGTTGGGATGGTCTTGGGTTTTCACAAAAGACTTTTGGTGTTTCAGAAGCTTCCCTCAAACACCTGGATTTTCATGTAATAAATGAAAGTTTAGTCTGCATTTATAGATCCTCACATTTCTTCCCCCAAGTCACAGCTGGACTTGTGATCTGTGGGCCATTTAACTGTTAAAATATGGGAAGACATCTCACACCTGCTATCAGTAGAGGGAAAAGCTTTTCTCGCCTGAATGACACCTCCATGGCTTAGCACAGTGATGAACCCCAACCTTATGGGACTGGGGGCTCAACTCCTGTGGAGAGAGCCAGGGAGGTAGAGTTCAGGCACCAAACAGCCTTGCTGCAACCTCTTCCCTTCTGCAGCCAGCATTACTGTGGGGACAAAGGAAACGAAAAAGCAAAGACTACAAACAAGAGGAGCTGGCTATTCTTGATGGAGGTTCTCACTGCTAGCAGCCTGAATGGTTTGTAATCATCAGAAACACTGCCACTGGAAATACCCTGGGTTTATGCTGCCAATTTCAGTGACTTCATGCAAGATTCTGATTGCTTCAGACTTTCTCTTCCCCCTCTCACTGACAAGTTGTAATTCACACCAGAAGCAATATCATCCAAGCTATTCTCAAAGACTCTTCCATATTGTCTAGTCCTCATCCACCCCCAGATCCCTGAGATTTGTCTTCTGAATGAAGGCTGTAAATCTTTGTACAGAACGGTAGGAGAAGTTGGAGCATCTGAGTTATTATGTAAATGCACCATCAATGGTACTTTTAACTGCAAGCTGATTGGAACTGCAAATGGAACACCAGTGATTTATAGGCCTGAGTGCTTCCTACATAGAGGAATTGAACGCTATTCACTGACCTTGAACCAAAAGCAGGATCCCTGAATTGTCCTTCATGCTGAGACAACCCACATCTGAGCTGGAGCTAAGCAGCTGCCTTGCATCCTACCTGTGCTGTTCATTCATCCTTGCCTCAGCATATGAAGAAAATGAATATGGACCAGTTTCCAATGCTCTGTGCATTACTAGATAGTCCTGGTCTCCACACAGCCCTTTTCTTAGCAGAAGGGCACATTTAGGTACTACCAAGTCAAACATAAAACCAGTCCATTGAGACTCTACAGCGTCATAAGGACCAGGATGTGGCAGACAGTGCTCATGATGGACTGGAGGGATCAAAGAAAGATGTGCTCACCTGACACAAAGGCCACTTTCTCCTTCAGTATGGGAAGGACATCAGCAGCTTTCAAACCATCATTTCGAAAAGAACCTGCAAAACAGAAAAACAGGAAAGTCACATTAAAGGAGAGCATGTTCTTGTTCCCAGCTTCATGGACACGCCATACTTCTCAAAACCAGACTGGAGAAAGGCTATAAATTACATAAAAGCACCAACAAAGAGGCCCAAATGGCTGCTGAACAAACAACATCAATGGAGATATGTTTGTTTAAAAAATTAAATACAGAGAATCAGCTCATTGCTCTATCATTCAGAAGCTCTGAAAGGTTAACAAATTTCCTGTCACAGTACACATCACACTTGAGATGGCTATAACACACAGAATATCACCACACTATTTCAGAAAGCTTCAACACATACAGAACAACACCAAACCACTTCAGAAGGCTTCAAGCACCTACTCTTCCTGTTCTTTAGCCCAGCCTTTTATACCCCTCCTGTCCATGCATTGCACCTGTGTGCCCTCTGTTCCCTTTGGTGGTTGGTCGGTGCACCTGGGCACTCCATGGCTCATTGCTTTCAATACTCTTCATCTGCTTTTCACAGCTGTACCCATCGGGGATGAGGCTGGGCTGCAGCCCCACTCCCAATTACCACAAACTGTGCATCTACAATTTCCCACCAAGTAACCAGATTAATCCCTGCTGCCTTTTTCGCAATACTATCACCCAGGAGATCCCCATCTTGCAGAGCAAGCCAGGAGCCTTCTTCCTTCACTGTTCTGAACATAGCCAGCAAAAATTGCAGGGAACATTATAGCATATACACATCCATTTAGCATCAACCTTTGAGATAGATTTGCAGAGGGGCAGGCCTAAAAAGGGCTTTTCCCCTTTGCCCCTTTCTGCTGTGCACAGCACAGCCAGGATGCAATGGCTTGAGGTGGGACCACACTCAGAGGGAGGACACACTCCTTACGAGTGGTTTGAAGCCCCAGCACATTCTCAGGGAATTCATGCTGTTTGATTACACACAAAGCATATCTGCACAGGCCATTTGCCTTCCCTGAAGTGCCAAATTACTTCATGTATCCTAAATATTCGCCCAAGAAATCACAGTCTTTTACTCTCTTGGGAACAGAACTGCCCGCAGTTTCAGGCTCTAGCAGCATCTCTCTGCTCTGTGAAAGACCAGCAGTAAGGGATCATCCCAGAGCAAGCCAGACACTGCCATTCCCAGAAAAGGTGGGTTTGAAGGACACCTCTGCAGTTCCCCTGAAAAATAACTCATCCATCACTGAGTAGGGAATAATAGCCATCATGACAAGGGATCTTCTATATGGCCTTAGATTTGTTCCAGCTCACCAAAGAATATAACACATTTGAAACCCTGTATTTTGACTTTCTGCCTTTCACAGGCAGGCAGTAACCACCATTCTTCTGAGATGGTTTCAGGGTTAAGAAAGTCTTCTCACTAATCAGTTTTCTAGAAATGGGGCAACATTGCTGGAGCCATCACACCCTCCTTGCTGAACACAGCAGATGGTACCTGACCCTTTGGGTGTGAAAGTAGGACTGGGGATAAAAGCTCGCCCTTTACATTGTCATCTCTTGCTGCCAACATGCAGCCTGCAAAGACAAAGTGGTTCAATCCATGGAGACATTTGAAACAGACAGGAAGAAGACTGAAACATCCATTTTCACCTGCAGCCGATCTACAAGTGTTAAGTATTATAATGGTTGAGTTACTGGTTTTTGCCAGTCACAGTCAGATTGTGCAACAAGGCTGTCTTGTACATGTAAATATGTCCCTTCTTGGTGACCAAAGGCTACAGCCACCTCTCTGTGTCCCCACTTGCTCTCAGGTGTCACCTCTGTGACACTCAGCCCCAGGAGATGTGTAAGCTCACCAGCTAAGCCTTAAGCTAGTGAAAACTAGCACTCAAAGGAGTGAGGTAATTCAATGCAAGGCCAAGACCAACATAACTGAAATTTGAACAGGCACTGCAGCATAATCCCAGAGGACGCCTAAAGTGTGCATTGTGTCAACAAAGTGTTTTGGGACCAGGGAAATGAGTCCCGATTGCTGAATTCTTTCTGTGTTCAAGTAAGCAGGACTTTGTGCACTCTGTGTTAAATATATGAGACTTTGCTATTAACTTATCCTCTTAACAAGAATAACCCCTCAGATCCCAGGCTGTGGCTAGTTCTCACATCAAAGGTAGGAAGTGCTCAGCCACAGGCATCATTTGGAATTTAAGAAGCTTTGAATATAAGCATCTCATCCAACCATGAAGCAAATGGGAACAGCCAATGTGCGAGACACATCACAAGGGTTTGAAGACACTCAAGTGGAGTATGGGGCCAAATTTATCCAGCTGCAAGATCTACAGTGTCAGTGCAAGTTGAGTTTTCCCCAGTATTTGTTAAATTTGTCAGGAAAATGGCAAAGTCAATTCTTAGGCACCCAACTGTGTAGCAGACAGTGTACAACTGAAATCTTTGTGAACATTGCTAAAAAAAGCCAGTGGGCGTATGTAAAGCACACCATAAGGACTTCTTAGCAAGAAGCCACTATACTGAGGGTGTAAGGCCAGTTTCAGACACTCTCCTGCAAGGAAGGAATGCATTTCACAGAGGAAATAAATGGAGACCAGGAGAAAAATGTATGACTTGAAAGATGGTCATCTCCTGAGCTGTAGCAGGGCAGGTTGCAGGCAAGGGGCTCTCTGGTAACAGCCCCAAAGTCCTGGCTGTGCACAGGAGAGGCAAGGAAAGATTTGAGTGGGGACAGTGTTGCAGCAGGTAGGTACCTTCCCCTTTGTCAGTATCACCCAGGACAGGTCAGACACACTCCAAAGTAAATGATGAATGAATTGAAAAACCATGAGCCTGTCATACAACCAGGGAATAAACAATGAGTCCCAAGTGCTGCAAAACTTCCCTCAGGATGAAGAAGGAAGTTCTGAAAGGCAGAGCTTTAGGTGCCTAAAGCAATGCACAGTACTTAACCAAGTGGCACCTCATGACCCACAGATGCAGCTATGGCTAGTGCTTCCAGAGGTTGCTCCAGGACCTGACAAAATCCTTGCATTGGAGGCTACATCTCAGAGCATGCTGTCAGGTTTCCAGCAAGAGCTGGGGAAAGGTATGCATAAATGGGAAAACCAATGGTTCTAATAAAGACTCCAAAAGCAACAGCCAATCTGTCTCCAGGAGGGGCCAGCATAGCAATGATGCATTCCCCAGTTCATAAGTTATTATAAGCATATCCCTAATGATGCTCATTTTCATCCTCTTCGCCAGCTGTTTCTAATACATTTGTTTTGTTTGTTTGCGTGCTGGATCCAAGGCCATGTCTGCAGAGCACCATCTCATTTTGCGGCAGAGCCCCGTGCACACAAAGGCTTTGTGGCCCGCCCTCCACCTCTCTGCTGCTCCTCTCAGACAGCCCTTCTGCAGATGGACACAGACTGACAGAGGGATGAAGGAAGGGCAGGCTGAGCTGTCCTGCCATTGTCTATGCATTGTTTTACTGGTTCACCATCCTCATAAACGTGGCACTACACAACAGAGCCCCTCTTGCTTTCTACCTGCGTGGTCTGCCAAGACACTCAAGCACTGCAATCACCTCTTTACCAAAAGAGAGGCACAGAAAGCAGGGCGCTGTGACCCAGTCACCCTGCAGCCCCTCACACCTCCATCACATCCTGACTTAGTGTGCTATCCAAGGAGCAGGGACACTATCACTGGACACTATAACTTTTATTACTCCAGTGACCCAAGAAGAAAGCACACCATGCCAGCCTGAGCAGCTGGCAGCCTTACATGTTCTTGGAAGCACTGAAGAATTAAGAGTGGATCCTCAGCATGGCTGATTCACATTTTAGGCAGAGCAGCATTGCACGTGCACAGAACATCTCCTAGCAGGGATTCCCTGGGTGGCAGAAGCAGCTCACAGTTTTAGATGAGATGCTGTAATGAGAAGCCAGATGGGTGAGCTGAGAAGCTTGAGGCATGCTTCCACGGTAAATGCAGCAATCTTGAAATTGAGAAAATTTGTTTTTCCTTGCACAAATGCCCCAATTGGCCTGGAGAGCTCACTGCTGAAGGACAGGGAGGTCAGCAGCTCAAGGGGCTTCCTGAACAGGTTGGAGATCAGCAAACAACAAACATCTCCAGAGAACAGTAAAGATTAATAAAATAAGCAAGAGTTTTGGAAAGAATGTAAGCCTACAGACTTTGAAGTGAAAGCCAAGCTCTAACTCTTGGAGTGAAAAATAAATTATCCCCAGAGAGAGCCCTGTGAGCTTTAGCATTTCTTTCTCAAAGCAGAGTGCAGGGTCTCTGCTGGAGACACCGTCTTGGGCTAGATGGATCAATAGTCTGCTCCAGAGTGGCTTTTCCTAGAAAAGCTTCAGTTCTAATCTGAAAAATGCAGCTCTTGGCTTCAAATAAAGATCAGCTGCTGGAAATATGGAAATACTTTCTATACTTAAAAAAAGTATGCGTAGGCAAGAAGAAGGCCTCCTGTCAAAGCCCTGCATGGGGCTTAATCACTTGGCTCCTGATGCCTTCAGCAAGAGTTGTTCATCCCAAGTCCCATGCAATGTTTCAGGAAAGGCAGCCCACATTCTCATAGTTCTCAGAACAGATTTGACTATTTAAAAACTTTGGCATAAAGTTTCTTTAACCAAACAAAACTGAACTCCTTGGGCTAAACCCATCCCTCGAGGAACTCCACTGGAGTCCAGGATGCAACAGTAGGATTAATCTGGTCCATATTTCTTCTTCCCCCAGCAAAGGCCTCTCTTGTAGTTCTATACCCCCACCCCCACATCTCAGTTTTTGGGGCATTTATCTCCCAGGTTTATCATAGCCTGTTGCCTTCCTACCTTTTTACTTCCCTGCCCCCCTCCAAGTCTCAGTGGAATTTATTTGTCTTTGCAGTACTGGAGTATCTTGGCTTTCTACAGCACACAAACAGAAGGGACATCTGATGTGAGCAGACAGAGGCAGAACAAAGGAGACTTTAGTATTCCCATTGTAGCCTTTGCAAACTGAGACACAGAGAGATTGACTTGTCCAGTGTCAGACAGAAAGTTTGTGCAGAGCTGAACCCTCATTTCCCCAATGCCTTTCTCATACAAACATCCCTTTGTTTTCCAGCAGAATATAATCCTCCTTTTTCTTCTCTTTACACTTCTGGTTTCCTCCTCCTGCCCTTCTCTCTCCATTATTCTTTCCTTCTGCATTTATGCCTCAAATATTTACATTTTGTGTGTGCTAAACCCCCTTTAACCCCTTCCTCCCCTTCCTGCAGGCTATTGTCTGTCCCTGCAGGGCTGTGAGCGTTCCCAGTTTGATTTCTCTGCTTTTTCACAAGCCACACAGAGGGGCTTAGCCAAGGACTGCTGGGGCCTTTGCCTCTGGGATTTTGCTGGCTGAGGCTCATTGGTTCAAAGGCAGAGAGGCCACAGCATGGCACCAGCATTTGGTTGAATAGAAGCAACATGTGCTCTGGACCAGTATTTTAGCACCATCTGGCAGAGATAAATGAGGCTGGACACTCTGCATCTGCCAATCGCTCCTCTGCGGACAACAGCCTGACTCCTGATGTAAAAAAAGAGCATTTTGGTGCCCTGAGCTCCCCAGGAGCCTGCAAGGCTCTCCTGCCATCCTTCCCCGCTGCAAGCAGCAGAAGAACAGGCTTTGATTTCACAGAGGAAGGAAGGAAGGATTAAATTCAATTGAATCTAAAGACAGCACCAGAGAGAAAAAAAACCCACAAAATTAAGCTGTAAATATTATTACCAACTATTATTGAAGACTAACCAAGAACAATATACTTCTCCCTAATAACAAATAAAAGGTAATACCTGGTCTCACAGGAAGCATTTAGGACTGCAGATGGGAGTGTGGCAGGGACAGGGTGAAAGGCAGGTTGGATTAACACCACAGCCCTGGGGCAAGGATAGTGGCTATGCCTCCCCATGCTCCTATGTTCACTTTGTCCAGCCAGCAGATCCAGTGTGCAGACTGACACACAAATCCACGCCATAGCTTCAAAAGTTGCAAACACCTTGGGCACCAAACAGATAGTCTGCACAAAAGATTAATCCCACTGCACCACATGCCACACTCTTTATCCCAGCTGAGACAAAAGTCACATGCATTACATTGCTGCATTTATTCTAAAATTAAAAGATGAATGTTGGGTTTATATGTAATAGTTAGGCTCAGTCCAAGACTAATATTATTTTCTCTGTGTTTCTTCATACTGTCCTTCTTTTTATTAATTATACACCACTCCTGCTTGCTGAAATATCCTACTAATCACATCTGTGGGGTGGCAGTACTAAAGGCTACTTTCCCTTCCAAGTTTTGCCTGTGTATGTCAGAAGTCTGGTTGGTTTTCTCCCCCTCTACACCAACAGGAGGGTCCCTCTGATTTCTCACTGCTCGAATCCCTGCACAGGAACAGCCCCTGCCAGCACAGCCCTTTCCCTCCCCTGCCTGTAACACCAAGGGAGGCAGGGCTGGGGTTTGGGGGACCTTGCTAATTGCTGAGATTGTTATTCCTTCCACGGGTTAGTTGGCAGCACTGAGCCTCCCAGCACAGCCTTTGAATGTCCACACATTTAAACAGTAGCCTCAGCTTGAAACCAAGCCAAAGAATAGGCAAGGCTTCAAGGAAGATGGAGCGGCTTGCAGCAAGCATGCAAATTCATTAGCCTGTGTGCACGTGTGGCCTCTAATAAGCCGTGTTCAGCATCTGAAGCCCAAAACATCCCACCCTGTACGTCCCACCTAAGCCATCAGCCAGGCTTTGCTTTTTCATGTGGCACAAAACCATTCAAAACATCACAAGGACTCTGAATTTATGCACAATCTGCCGTGGAGGCTCTGCTTCAACTTCATCCATGGGCAATTTTACTTATTTCATTTTAAACATCCACTAATAGAGATGCAAAGAGAATGCAGTGGCCATGAGTCAATTTTTTGCACATTTTCTTTTCATTTTCATCAGGACTTTGGAATCAGGCTGAGATCTTTCAGTTCTTACACTTAGAAAAATAATTAGACATTATAGGTAGCCCTGTGGACAGCACATCTGACTGCTAGTTAAAAGACTTGGCTCTATTTGTGGTTCTGCTCCTAAATTGCTTTATGATCCTGAACAAGATGTTTTAACTGTGCCAGATCTTGGTTTCCCTCTCTACAGAACGGAAATAATGACTGCCCACATTAGTAAAGCACAGTCAGGTTCACAGACCTCAAAAGCACCTTTCAAATATGAATTAATTTTGTCTGAAAAAACCTCTCCAAGTTCTCTGAGGCAAGGAACTGTTGCAGTGCACTTTTATAGGCAGGCAAAAATGAGGCATCGACAGTAGGAAAGACTTGCTCTGGTGATCACAGAAAGGACTTTCTGGGAAGGAATGGAAGATGTTAGAACTGGAAAAATTACATCAATTGACACAAAATCCTGTGTTTTATTTCTTAAGTGTACAAGGGATAAATGTGCTGCCCTAGAGGGAAATAAGTATATTCACCGCCTTGAGATTTTAGTGGTTAAGTTTCTTGCCATCTACAGATTGCTCTGATCTACAGATTGCTCTGCACATCAGTGACCACCCAGATGCAACAGACTTTTATGGTGTTAATAAACAGCTATGGGCCATTTGTAATCTGAAGTCACATTTTAAACATGGCCATGGTCTCTGTTCAGGCCAAGTGTGCATGAATATTTTCTTTTCATTTCACTCCCCTCTCAATTACAATTGGGTTTCTTATGGAAACATTCCTTAGAGTTTTATAATCCCATAAAAAGTTTAGAACTGCTGATGGATTCCTGCATGAAGGATGCAAGCCCTCTTTGAAGCTGTAGAGCCTGGGTACCCAACTGTAGAGCCTGGGTACCAGGTCCCATCCTCTATTAAATTCTGTAGGTTAGAATAATATCCTTTAACTGGCACTGGTTTAGCCAGCAGGCTTTTCCCAAAAAGCTGCAAAAGGGCATCTGCCAGCACCTGTCACATAGTACTGACATGCTTAGGGTTTTCTACTCGTATCCCAGAAAGCCTCCTACTCACATCCTGGAGGTCCCCAGCCATCAGTAACTTCTCCAGGACAAAAAAATAAAATAAAATATCTAATTATGTACAACATTGAGGAGGCACTTTGCTGAAACGCCAGCCATACAAAGGAACCATATGCTAGTGCCCCAAGTGTGCTTTGCAAACATCTGCCTCTCAGGGGGATTTCATGCCAGACACTAAGAAAGCAACTTTAATTAGAGGCCAATTGAAATCCTTGTCCCAAAGCCTGTGACTGCCCTAAAAAAGACAAAAACATCCTAAAAATACAAGGCAATTGCACTTCCCCCCCATGTTTAAAAACACTCCACATTTTCTCTTTTTAATTTTTCTGACAGAGTTCAACATACCCCATCCAAA
Organism: Motacilla alba alba; assembly: GCF_015832195.1. Taxonomy (NCBI): domain Eukaryota; kingdom Metazoa; phylum Chordata; class Aves; order Passeriformes; family Motacillidae; genus Motacilla; species Motacilla alba. Next base: position 10,054,353 of record NC_052022.1, read on the forward strand.
CAGATTGACAAAGTCCCCACTGCCTTCAGAAAAATCCCTGTCCAGGAAGGATGGTTGTGTCAAATATGAATGTCAGAGTGGGTTTTTAATTAGTCATTTTTGACTGTGGTTCACTCAACATTCACAAACCAGCACCTCACAATTAATTAGGCTTACATTTCCCCTGTCTCACGTCGCCTTAAATCCCTTCTGACTGGATACATTTCTGCCTTTGCTCATCTCCTTTGGACCCTCTTTCTTTCTGCCAGGGCTTATGATTTCAGCTTGCAGCTATTGTGTCATCCTGGGAAGCTGATTTAAAAAAAAAAAAAAATAAAGAAAGAAAATAAAAGGGAATAAAAGAAAACCTAAATCTGCAATTCAAAGGGGAATTTTCCCTTCCTGTGCATGAATTCCCTGGTTAGGGATAAAGCAAGACCCATGCCCTAAGCTCTTGACACAGGGCAGGCAAAAGTAGAAACCATCCCTGCAGAGGGGTACAGGGAGAGTAACCAAAGCCCTGGTGGGATCCCAGAGGCTGCTCCCACCCCTGAGCAGGACACAGTTCAACCAAACAGGGCAGTCGCAGGGCTCTGGGTAATGCATCTCTGGACAAACCCAGCAAAACCAAGGCAGCAAGAAGAGCAGCAGCAAGCACTCCAGCTGCCATCAGGCAGAGCTCGGGGGCACATCAGGCAGGCCCATCAGGAGCCAGGGACAGGCTCAAGGGCTGCACTGTGATGCTGGGCTACCCCAAGAGCTGCCTCCACCTGGGAAGCAGGACCTCCTGTCACACCCCACTCTTCTGTCTTTATTACAGTTTCCCAGGGTCTGCTCCTCTGCATACCAATCCACAACCAGTGCCAGCCCACCAACAGGGCCTGTGCACAGGCAGCTCGTTTCAGATTGCCCACACGTCTCTGACCAAGCGCTGAACTGCGAAGCGGCAGCGGCAGCAGCTCCTCCGAGGCTGTGGCCAGGAAACACTCTGGGTGTAACAGCAACCCCTTTAACTCCCCCACCAGCATCCCACATCCAAACAAAACCAGGGCAAACATTTTACATACATCAGCGGCAGGGGGAAGGCAAGACACTCGCAGGACTAAATAATTTATCTGCCTCTCTTATGGATGCTGACATTTTTGACACACATTAAACATTAATGAAAATCATTTTATGGATGGCTGAGTCATGCCAGTCAATGGATAATCTCCTGCCTCTCCACCTGCCCCTTTCACCCTCATCTGGCTCCTATCTCAGAATGCAGCCACTTGTAACCCTGCCCTCTGAAAGAGGCCAGGCTCCCCCAGATGCCAAAGAGCAGAGCAAAAGCACTGAGGGGGCTGAACAGACCCCAGTGAACGCCTGGATGAGAACTGAGCCCACGGAGCCCTAACCCCACTGCAGTTAAATTCACAAACCTGCTGTTTTGTTAATTAGCTAACACGAGATGCCGTGAATCATTTTGGAAAGCAAATTACCTCCCTGATTTCCAAAAGCTTCCTAGCTGCATTTCTTTTTTTAACTTACTATTTTTTCCTTCTCGCGACGTATAAATGCCAATTAAATTACTGCCTGCCTCTGTTTAATCTAATGTTAGCCTACTCATATTTTCAGCTGCTCCCTGATGCCAGTATGGCCCCTCATGCCCAAATCTCTTTAGCATGCTAGTATAAATGTTTATAGCCCAAAGACTTAGTGCTGTGAGAACCTTGACATTTTTGTGCTAAAAACCTGTGATGTTATTGTAATGTTGAATTTAAAAGGATCACCAGTAGGTTGAAAATGCAGCTTTCCTTTAGTTTTTTCCAGCTAAGGACACATATAAAGAGATAACTGGGATTAAAGTCTCATGAGCTGTCAGGATCTTTTTCTGGACAAGCAGCCCTTAAATTTGCCGAAATGATGTAACTCACCAGAAGGCAGAGTTACAGAAATCCACTGGGCAGGTCTCAAACACAGAGGGTATGCATTCAATCTCATCTCATCTATCATAGAATCATAGAACCACTGAAGTTGGAAAAGACCTTTAAAATCATCGACTCCAATGGTTAACCCAGCACTCCCAAATCCACCATTAAACCCACTGGACTGTGATTCTGGATACCAGAGTTACCAGGAATATGTTCTCCATCCCAAAAATACCTTTCTTTATGGAACAGGCTAAAAGATTAGCACCTAAATTCAGCAAATTGCCTTCTTTTCACTAAGGGGGAGCTCAGAGCTGCACAAATAACTGGCTACAGGTTAATGAGCTCTGACTGATCTCCAGAGAATACAAGCTGCTGCTCTATAGATCCTGGACAGCTGGAGTCAGATGACCATCCAACTCCTCCCTGAAACACAGGGAGGGAAACAGTCTGGGGCCCCTTTCCAGCCCACTGCCAGGTCGCATTTTTTCTTTCAATGGAGGGGACAGAACTGCAATATATTGGCAATAATAATTTAATTTCACAGATTGAATTACAAAATCCTTTTCCCCACACACATTTTCCCTTCTTCTGAAGGGATTTTACTGGTTGGTGGTTTCACTGAGCAGCATGCCCTGCAAAAAACAGCAATTCCAGGTAGGAGGAAATTGTCACATTCAGCGCATCAGTAACAGTCCACCAAGTTTATTAGACAGGTTTCTAAAGATAGGGAAATTATATTTTGATCTGAGATGACCTATTGCAGCCTGTAGAAACTTGCTACAAGGCAGCTGTCGAGCCTCCCTCGAGTATAACACTGGGGAGCAGACCCCAACCTAAACCAAGCTGAGTCAACCAAAGGACATTTAATACCTTCAGTAGATAAGATATGAGGAGAAAAAACAGTTTCTCCCACATCTCCTACGGCAGGTGAGACTGCACTTCTTTGGCTGCAGCAGTTTTAATAACCAATTTTTATATTTTTCCCCAGCCAGCAGTTCATCCTACATAAACATCTCATGCCAGGCATCCCTGCTCTCCCACACAAACGTGCAACCACACACACCTTCCAATATTTGGCTTCTAGCTTTGCTGATAGAAGAACAAACCATGTATGCATTTTCAACCTACAACTCAGCCCAGGGTTTCCATGACCTTTTCCTGCAAGCTCCAGCTCTGCTGCTGGAATGACTTGTTCATTATGTTAGTTGTTCAATAACTCTTAGGCACGTAATACTGCTTTGAATAAACAAGTCACAATCAGAAGTCAATGAAACATTAGGGGCGATGACGAATCAGAAATAGCAAACTAACTGCACAAAGGAAAAGAAAGAAATGCAGTGATGTTTTTCTGCCTCACAAAGAAAAGCAGAGTGAAACATGGACTGGAGAGAACAGATTCATCATACTTTGGCTTCATTACTATAATAATTAATTTATATTAGCAGGTGCAGATTAAGAAGATTTGTTTCCACCCCTCTGCCACCACCAGCTGGTGCAACATGCGTGTGTCAGTCATGGGAAAGAGTGGTTGTGCTGATACCCTCACCATCTCTTACGTCTGCATCCTGCATCTTTGTCATGGGTCCAGTCAGCAGCATGGTAGGGATGCACAAACACATCACAGAGAGCAATTTTACCCCAAAGTGCTTCAAGTGAGCAGAGCCAGCTATGGTGGGACACAACCAGACGCACAATTTTGTTTCCCATATTTCATGGGAGCTGACTGATGGCAGAGTGCAGGTGTCATGGCCAGGTATTTGATACAGGACATTTATATTAGCCTTTTATCAACCTGATATTTATAAAACTGCACTGGAAAAGTAGCTGTGACATTCCACCCAGAGCTTTTGCTCCTGAGGAACATAGCATGAAAATGTTCATGATTCCACATATCTCTGGTTTATATCTCACCCAGTGAATCTCACTGCAGGATTTGGCCCAACATCAGAGTTCTCAGATATTACTTGGGACTGAGAGGTCCAGAAAAATATCCTTTTGATAATGTCTACTTGCATCTTGTGATCTGATGGAAATACGTCTTCCCCCTCTCTCACTTTTCCTAGGAACCCCTATCAAATGTTGTGATATCCATTTATAGCAGCTCCAGAAAGCTGAGATACATGACACTGGCTACTAATGAAAGCTGGAGGATAAAGCAATAATGACATCTTGGGAACAAAAAATGCATACTGAAATATTATAGAAAGAACGTTATCAGGCAGGAGATGTACAAAATTCAATTTTCTGAGTGCTATACCGGCTTAAATGATACAAACAATCTTTTCATGGCCATTGAATGAAGCTTTTTTGCAAATGTTTTGTGAACTCACAATAGAGAAAAAAGCCAAAGAGATAAATAAACAGTGTCATCTTCCCCTGCACTGAAGTGCTACAGTACTGAGCACGCTGCCTGCTATAAGAATACTGACAATTAAGGGTGTATCATCCTGAGCAGTATCTCTGTCTGCACATATCGGATCTGTCCATTACCATCGTCCTCTGCCACATAGCACAACCATGCACTTCATGGAATAAATATCCATTGAAGCCAAAGTGGCAAGTCAGCTGAGCACATAAATTGCCCAGGTTCTACCCGGGGACAAGAACAATTATCTTTCCAAATCCACTTTAAAACCCTGACTAAAGAATACTTTCTAAAGAGGTCAAGCCCTGATGATAGCTAGTACATTGAAATGAATCTTTGTTATTGCCCAAATACAAAGAGCTGTTTTAATGCATCATGACAGCAGAATGCCTCTTCCAAGAGCGAGCTCACCCGCATTTCTGCAGATCATCACTTAAGTGTTCCATAAGTCATACAACTCTGTGGCTTTGAAAGATTGCCCTTTGATGTCCAACAGACAGATGTCAGCATAAAAAGATAGGGAGGGAATAAAGTCCAAGCTCTGCACGACCAGCAATAATCAAGAGAACAGCAGTGAGCTTGTCTGAGGAGACCAAGCAAGCAATAGCAGCTGAGCTATCTCCTCGCCCCTTTGCTTCCAAAAAGTGTTTTGCAATAGCATAGCCACAGAAATGCCAGTGAAGTGAAGCGCCTTAAGTTACCAGTACCTGTTCAGTGGCTCTGCAACCACTTAACAGCACCACTAGCTTGGGAGCATCCACCAGAGACAGAAATCCAGCAAAATAGTGCACTTGAAGCCATAACACAAGTTAGTCCCTTGGGTGTCAACTGTTTGGGGAACAGTGTGATGTAGCTTACACTACCACTGTCACTGCTGTTCCAGGGATAAACAGAAGGCTTCTGTCATCACTGTTTTCAATCCAGTCCTTTTCATAAGCATTGCCATTCAACTATAATGATTGTTTTGTTACGTGTGGTTCTACTCGGAAAACTGACTCCATAAAAACAGAATCATGGAGTTCATATTTATTGCATCTCAATGATTTCCAGATCAAATCCAGTCAGTTTACAAGTAAAAAAGATGTTTGGTTTGTTTTTCCAACTACCAGGTCTACAAACTCATGCTGGGATCTAGAAGTTAAGTTGTCATCTTTTTGGCTTGTACAATTGCAAGAGGAATGAAAAGGAAATCTGCTTGCCTGCTCCTGGAGCAGCTGTGTACTTCCAGCTTCAACAGAGATAATAAGGAATAAAAATGAAGACAATATTTTCAAACCCACTTATCTAATTCTGCACTCCAGGGCTCTAGAAAGGTAACCTGATTTTAAAAGCTACTCCAAGGGCAATTCAAAGTGACAAGACTTAAGTACCACTTAAAATTTTACTGCATATTTAGGTACATAAATAGTATGTACCTAACTTTAGACACCCATTTTTCAAAACTGTTCCCCTTAATTTAGTCAGCAAATTAATCAGATTTGCATGTGATTACACATAGATAGAAGATCATTTCTGTAGGAAGGTGTTATTTTTATATAGACACTTGTCGGAGAAGAATTGCATGTTAAACTAAGATTTATGAGTCCGCAGGCTGAGTTGACATTAACTATTTGACAGCTGCAAATTACTGCATTACAGGCATGGCCAATTTGCTTAGAGACCCATGTGCTCACATGTAATTTAACCATTCCTCAGCTGTCTGTCTGTAAATCCCAGTGTTGTAGGGGTTAGCAGGTTTCCCTCATGGCAACTCTGACAGGTTGCAATCAGGTTTCTGAGCCCCATTATCCTGCACATGAAAGAAACAAGATGTTCTAGGGGCCGAGGAACAGATTAGCTTTCTACCATGCTGACATACAGATCCTCTAACTCTTTGTCACGTCTTCTATGAGTTCCCAACAGCAAAAATTTTCAGCCATGCCTTGGCTTCTCCTCATTTCATTCCCCAATATATTCAGCTCTTTCCTCTGGGCTCCTGTGCCAAATGGTTTTGGATGCCACCAGTCAAACATATATTATACCCGTAGGGCTGCTCTGTGGATCCCAGCGTCACCTCGAGCCTTGCAAAGCGTTTGCAGAAGAATTAGCTTTGAGGCATTTGTGAAACGCAGATTCATGGAGGGCAAACTGAGGGAACATTTGCTCTGTTACCCAGTTGTCACAAAGCTTTCTTTCCTTCGTGTACAGGTGCACTAACGCTGACCACCCCATCCGGACCTGCGCTTTGCCTCCTCCATCCTTGTGCCTTAGGGACTTAGCAACAATGTCTGATGGCAACCAGAGAGAAAATGCATAAGAGCTTACAGGAGAAGTGGGCTGAAAATAAAGGCTGGGAACATGGCCAGCATTTGCAGATGTACTGAGTTAGTGAGTTCTGAGGAACGTTCCAAAACATGAGCCAGTGTTACACACCCGGCCTATCCATGCTGGTTTCATAAGCCAGAGGTGCCTGCTTGCAAGGGCAGTCCTGCCTGGTCATCCCTGCAGCTTTCCTCCCTTTGCTATCTCCCTCCAAAAAGGACGAGCAAGGGTGTTTAATTAAATCCAAATGCTTTCATTTTTAGCTAAGTGTAAAATTGTTGATTTGGAAAGCAGTGCGCCTGGCTTTCATCATTAAGGAGCGCTGTGATCAATGTAACATCAGGCCAATTATGGCTGTTATGGTGCTGAGAGATGTATTTCTGTTCTCTGGATCTCTTTATGTATTCAGGTGTAAGCTAAGCAAGTGCAGCCTCAAATGCTAATTGTGCTGCCTAGGACATACTCACTCCCAAGGAGTCACATCAATCACGCAACCTTTTAGTGCCAGGCAATTGCCAATCCCTTCCCAGCCAGCCCCAGCCAAGGTCTTGCCCATGATGATGAAATCTGCCTGCAGATTTTAGAAGCCCACAGTCACACAAGGCAAGGCTGCTGCTCCTGCAACAAGCCACTGCTGACTTGCCTTCATAAACTGCCAAGGGGACTCTGAAACAAGCACTGTGAGAAGGAATGGGTGTACTTGTGGCTCACTCCGTCCTCCAGATGATATTTTCCCAGCAGCAGTCACAGCTCGTGCTATTTGAGTCATCCTTATCTGAGAACACAAATAGTTCCCAACCGGTAACACCGTGTTTCTGCTTGCAGGCTGAGAGCTCAGCTTCTCCCCCAGTGCTCCAAGCTGAGCCCAGTCCTGGAGAGCCACAGGCTGCTCCATGTCAGGGGAAGGACCTTGTACAGATGGCATGGAGGGATGTCAGACAATGAAATGCTTGGGGCTGGAGGGAAAATTGAGCCCTCACAATACCAGAGGCTTTAGACTTTGGATTAAACCCTGTCCTTTGTTATGTTGATGCAGACAGAAGCAGCACTTGACAGTATTCAGAGAATTGTAGATTTACCCCACTGAAACCATCCTTCAACACTTCTGTGTGACTTTCATCATGGTCTGTCTGCAAATTATTTTAATTCTGTATAGGAACAAATGGATTTGCCTTGTCATTTACAGCACAGAATGTTGCATAGTTACTTGAATTTTCATGAAAAACTAACATTTAATTGGAATCTAAGTTGAGTAAATTCGGATATCTGAAAGCAAAAGCAGCATTTTGTGGGAAGTTGCAATTATTCCAGACAACAAAAAAAAAAAAAAAAAATCCAGAAAATTCAGAACTGAGTTAAATGCAAAAAACAAACCGCTATGGCTGAAGTATGAAAGCAGTGCTTAGGCACACTAGCAACAATGCAGAGACTCCAGAGATATCAAGGAAGGACTACATAGCTATGGCTAGTGCACAGTACTACTGATAGCTGCAGATTAAATTGATATTGAAAGCCCTTTCCAGATTAAATTGATACTGAAAGCCCATTTCATTTTTTATCTTTCCCTTATTAAATTATTTTAGGATGAGGAAAGAAAAGACCACATATCCGACTGCTAAGAGTAACACAGAGGTATGCTACATTAATCTGGCAATAAAGCCATCATGGACAATCCATTGGCTAAAAGCCTCAGGATGTACATCTTACTCAAAGTTGCTTATAAATTAATTTAGCCAAAAAAACAGTTACTGCCTTATAAATATGGGATGTTCTAACCATTCATTTAACTGTTATCCTGGAAAAAAGTAGCAGATGATGGAGATACTCAGACATCAGTGCAGGTCCCAAGCCATTTTTGTGTCTCGTTTCAGAAAACTCTTGAGAAATTAACACTGAATCTACACTTGCATTTTACTACTTGGAAGGGAATGGCCTTCCCTTCCTTGGTGTATCGTCTCCAAAAGCCTGTGAAGAACATAACTCATGTCACAGTGAGGCAGAAAAAAGCTGCAGGTTGCCCAATATGTGAAATCTTCCCCCGGGGCCATGCAGCTCTGCCTGGGGTCTTGCTGTGCCAGCTCTCATCTCCAGGAAGCTCTGACATTTTCCTTGGTGGCCCCAAGATGAGGAAGAATAATGGGTTAGCCAGAAACATTTGGTTTTTAATCCTGGCCACTGACATAACTTGTGATCACAAGCAAATCATTCAGTCTTCCAGCATCTTGGTTCACCCATATGCTGGGGACAGCGTGTTTCCTTGCCTCCCAAGAGCAGCCACAGAGCCTGGAAGCAGCATCTTGTCCTTCCACCGGCCAAGAAAATTTCTTACCATCAGTGCTAAGTGGGTGTTTTTTTTCTGTATGGTTTGCTCAGAGGGAAGTTAAAAGGCAGAAAGCAAAGATATAAAGCTGTTCTTGAAAGAAAATGTCCATCTCTAAAAAAGTGAGAAAGTAGTCAAGTGCCACACATTAGCACTGCTGCCAAGTGAAGTCTTGAGCAATTAGTCTGCTGATGGCTTGAACTGCACTGGGTGTAATCTAATTTACCATCAGTGCAAGCCTCAGTATGTTTCCAGCACATGGTGGTCAGAGAGAGCTGCTCCCAGCTGCCCCACTGCCCTGTTCCGACCCAGTGAAGACCTTCAGTTGCAACCCAGGACTCAGTGCAAATATTTAGTGAAGGAAGTGAGATATCAGAGTGGCAAATACTGCATTCAGAAATTCAGAAAGAAAACCAGCTTGTCTGAGTCATCTCTGAGCTTTCAACACATACATCTGAGCAGGGCTGCTCCTATTCTGGAGCAACCACCATGGAGAACAGTAAAGCAAATCTACTGTGTGGGTGAAGGGAGAGAGGCATGGGAAAGCCAAGTCCCTCTCTGGAGATGTGCAGGGGGTTATCACAGGCAGGGATAAACCCTTGTCCCTTGCCTGGCCTGCCTGGCCTCCCCTGACACAGACCAGGACCCAACCAGGCACTTGCTTATCCTCCACACTGCAGATGTTTATGGGTGTTTTTACTAAACACTTCAAAAAGGTGCCTGTCTCAGAAGCGTGTTTACACATTCTCAATCTTCTGAGCTTTCAAACATGTCATTAGATCTGAAATTCCCACCACAGCAAGTGGTGATCCTCAGAAGGCACAGAGTCTCATTGGTAAAAGAGGCATTTAAGCACAGAGTGGGTGTTAGCCCAGATCTATTCCTCCTCATGTCTTCCTTATATCTGATAAAGACTGCACAAAATTTCTGAGTACCAAAGTCGGCAGATTTGAAAATAAAGCATGAAGCCACATACCCAATTGCCTGGATACTGGAGCATAAAACTCCTCCATCTACGAGCCTGAAGGCTGCCAACAGAGTTGCAGAGAGGAACTGCAGTGTGGGGCAACAAGCACAAGTCTTTTGTAAAACAGTTTTTGCAAATCAGGAACACTTGGTCACCAAACCCATCACCTTCAACTTTTAAGGTATATGCCCCAACTCAGTGTGGCATATTCAGTGAGATGAGGATGGAAATTTGGTCCTCAATTGGAAAAACCTACACACTGAAATCTGGAGTAATCAGTTGTTTGTCAGGTGAACCAGAACTGATGCCAAATTACCTCTCACTTAAAATGCTTGTCCCATATGGTTGCATGTGAGGTGCTAAGTAGGACACAGAGAGGGAGCTGGCAATGAGAAATGTTTCACTTGTGGCTAAAGAACAGAGCTTCAGAAAGACTTCCCCAGCTCCCAGTCTTCGAGCCAGAGAATCACATCTGGACCAAAAGCTGAAGAAAAGATTCATCAGAGGTACCACAGCTTCCTACTCTGGAATACTAGGTTTATGGAGTCTGTGACTGTACATTGGGTAAACTAACCAATAATGTGGCTAAAGAAATGAAAAAAAAAAAAAAAAGCATACGATAATGAGGAAAAAATAGCAATGGGCAGAAATGTTGTATGATGCTGTGAATGACTAGGTTGTCTTTTGCTGCATATAGGTAAAACCTTACCAAAGGAAGGCCTTGTAAAATCATGGCTCAGGCCTGTTACTTCAGCGAAGTAGAAGAGGACTATGGGAAAGTGACTTTGCTAAATTAGAGGTAGAAAAACAAGTTATGCAATAATTGTGTGTTCACATCGTGGTGTATGGTGGTTGGTTGAATTATGTTTGTTCTGTTTTAAAACTAGGTAACTGATCAGGGGCTAACTGCCTAAAAAGGCCCTGCTTTTGCAATAAAGCAGCTGTGCTTTGCACTGCCTGGGGACTCTGGATCACTGTGGACCTTCACCCACAATCTTTGTCCTTCATCCCACTGTCCTGTGAGGGAAGCCAGGTCTCACACAGGACTTGTAGCTGCGACTCTAATCTGCTCCTCCAGACAGGAGATGCATCCAAGGTCTCACATGCATCTCCATTACAGTGGGTCCCAGCCATGTGTTCTTCTGGCATAGAAGGCCTAACTCTAAGGCCTTTCCAAGGCCTTTTCTAGGCCAAGACCTGGATCTTGTTATGAGGGAACTTGTGCTGAAAGGCAGTCAAGAAGTCATAAAGAGATGTGCTCATCTCCAATCTCTCCAGGCTGGAGCCAAATGTCTTTATAGAAACTTCCTGTTAGAGAACTGGTGTCATCTGGGAGAAGATGCTTACCATTTCTTCAGGCTGAATACATATTAATTCAAGTCACAGATACATATTATTTATACAAACAGGACAATCTAACTACACAATCTATCCTACGATCTTCCTTTAACCCAACTGGAATTTCTAAGAACTTAAAGCAATACCTAGGACTTTTCTAAAAGAAAAAGATTGTGCGATAGCTCAGAACTACCAGGCCTTTCCAGAGGAAAGTGAAATGGGATAAGAACAGACAGATAATAAGTGAAAATGAAGACAATGAATTTTTTAAAAAAGAGGAAGGGAGACAGGAAGACTCACTTTTAAATGAAAATATTATCCTGCTAAATTGCATGATTAAAAGTCCAAAGAAGAAAATTTGAATGTGGCACAAGTTAAAAGAAGTACATTTTATACAGACTTTTTTTAATCTTGTCTTCTAAATAGCCAATGATCCTCCAGCACATAAAGCTGTAGGATGGTAATTGGAAGCAGAGTCTAGTCCCATGACAGGAAATAAACTCTTATCATTGGCCTTTGCAGATCTCAGTCAAACCATTGGGAAAGTGGTAGTCTTGAAAATTAGTATGCAAGACCATGATCTTAGAGATGGATATAGCAAATACATTATCTGTAATGAGTTCATACTGGTTTTTTGCCATAAAGATAACCCTTGAAAAAGAAATCCAGCCATTTCCTGGTTTGGACTTTGTCAGGGTTCCTGGTAACAGCACTGAGGAGAAAACCCATGTAATTTGCTTGGCAATCTGAGAGAGACTCCAGCTTCCAAGCAAGCGCAAACGAGATTTTCTAGCATCTCATGGGCTGAGCTAAAGACAATAACAGAGCATTATATAACGTGACAGAAACCCATTTTCACCACGATTCATTAGTGCAGTTGAATCACTCAATTCTGCAAACTGCACTGATCATTCAACATTAATTGGGGCAAATTAAGTTATAATTTATGACTGTTCTACTTCATAATTACTTATGGAAGGACATAGTGAGGAACTAATAATTAAGATGATGAGGAAAAGCTTCAGAATAATTTGTTAAACAAGAGGGTCCTTTCTTTTCCTTCCCCTTTCTCTCTGCTTAGAAACAGCCTAGTAACTTACCTCTTGGTTTCCTGGGCTGTCATTTACAGCTGTGCCTCAATACCCAACTCACAGGAAACAGAAAATTCACAGCACAATTTCTCTGGATGCACGGGTGGGACCTGTGCCCATACTGGTGTGAGAGACACCCAACAGCCAGCGGATATCCTCGGATGATATAACAGTGGAAAGCACTTTTATAAACAGAAAGGAAAAATAAAATGAAGAAACCAGAATAGCCTTGAGATCTGGAAACCAAGGAGGAACCCCTGAGTTTGAGGCAGACGGAAGGGGTCCATGAGTCTGAAGCTGACACACCGTTACAGACCAACAGTCCAGGCACAGTGTGACTTCTGCACTGGGCCTGAGCCTCTCTTTTTCCAGAATGATTGGGACCCTTAATGAAATAAAGAAATCATTTCAAACAAGATCAATAACTACTGCTTATCTCATATACACAGAAAAGGAAATTGAACTTAGGCTCAAAGGCAAATTACAAAGAAAAAAAAAACATCTAGCTATGTAACCTCATTTCTTTCACAGCCTGTTATTCCTTGCATATTGTCAGTCCTCTTCAATTAAATGCCCTGTGCTATTTTAAAGATCATTAATCAGTGCCAGTTCAAATAGATGTTGTAAATTCATGCAGATGAGGAAGACAGACATCCAAGCTATATTTCTTTATTTCAGGCTAACTTGCTCAAGTTTGAACATAAAACAGGCCTGAATGATCCATTTTTCCATGGTGATCAGAAGACAAGGTGTGGGGTTGATAAGAACATCCTGATATTTGGCAGTAAAACCTCATCAAACGTTTCCAGACAAGATAATATTCAAATCCAGAATCTGAAATAAAAGCAGTATGCAATTTCTTTCCAAGCTGAAAATCCATGATCATTTTGTTCCCATTTTTCTCCTGTCAGACACTGTTTTCTTAAACAGAAGATATTTGTTGTAGAAAAAACCTAAAGGAGTTGACATGCATAAAAAGACTTTGGTTCCCACCCTGCTTTCCTGTTTACCAAGTAGCAAATCTTGCCTGCATTTCTCCACAGTACACAAAGATAACTAGCAGCTAAATAACACAGTGCCAGCAAACATATCATTACAAGGCCAAGCCAGTTCATACTATCCATGCATGAAACACCCACTGAAAGAGCTGGGAAATCTTTACACAGAATCACTGGGGATTCAGGACTAGGTGGTAGTGTGGAGTGTATAAATCAGAAAAGTTGGACCTTGATTTCTATTTTTGAAGATAAAAAATTGGAGCAAGCTAGAGACTGGTGATAGGCTCAAATGATGGCTGTTTTCCCAGGGAAGAACACAAAACCATGTTAGTGTAAAGGGTGATGATGGCTTTTCACTTTACTGGAGAGGCAGAGAAGGATTTTGAGGACAGCTCACAAGAGGATGTCTTCATGTCAAAGAGCAGTGGAATGTACAGATAATCAAGCAGTAACAAATGCAGTTGATAAGCTACCACATTAAAAAGCTTGGCAGAGCCATTACCCATCTTCTAGGCAAGAGAAATGTGTGCCCCAGCCTGCTCAAGCACTCATGATGCTCAAGCTGGCCCCATTTGAGTCAGCCTCTTGGTCACCTTGCCACAGTAAACCACAACAACTTCACCATCTGGAAATTCTCCCTGGAGCCTATTCTCTGCAAGAGTTTGGGTCTGGAATGAAGATACACAGGACAGTGAAAAAGCAGAGCCTGAACAGCAAAAGCTGGACATGGCTTCAGGATAAAGATGCTCCTTATTGTGTCCCCATGGTCCTCCTTCACCTGTATTAGCCATGCAGGCTTGGAAAAGAGACCTAAGTGAGGTGGGATTGTGTTATGTTGGCCCTGTGTACATGGATCAATTTTCTCATATTATAAAAGCAGCATCCTCCTAAGCACAAGGATGATGAACATTTTTTTTCTCTGCCAAATTTCTCATACCAGGTGTCTCTATGAGAAAAGATGGTTCTTTTTGTTCTTGCCCACAACAGCAAGCCAAAAATGATAAAAATAACAAAACCCTCCAAACAAACAACAAAAAACCCTATACACACACCAACTCCCCCCCCCAAAAAAAACAAAACAAAACCCCTACACTTATCAAAAAAACCAACCAAAACCCAAAAAACCATCAACACAAAAGACAAAACTATTCAGCATTTTTTGCCTTCTTTGAAATACCACAAACACTTCTGATAATTAGCCAGGATTTTCAAAGGGATGTCCATTTGAGGAACCAAGTTTCTTAGCAACTGCAAGAGACCTCTTAAGGAGTAGAGATTTCAAGAAGAGAAGCGATGAGCATGCTCAAAACCTTGCTTCTTTTTAGGAGGTTTCAGAAGGGAAATTTGAAAATATAAACCGTCAAAACATCTGCATCCACTGGCAGAATTTCATCTCAGTGTTGTATCAGACACAGCCTGCTGGATCCCCTGTGCATCCTCCTTCTGCTGCTTCTAAAGTAGGGTGCTATTGTCAGTGCTGTAAGCAGGTCCTGTTTACATTAAGATCAGTCTTTCAACATGCTTAGGAAGTTCAAACAAGCACTTGGCTGTAAATCTGAGAGATTTACCCAGACAATGTTGTTAGCTGTTCGTGTATGTAGGAAATGCTGCAGGTTGACCTAACACTTCTGAATAGGAGTTTTACTACATCTCCCGTGTCAGTCACAAAAGTGATGGGTGGAAAAAATGTTTATTGTTATTAAAAAAGAAAGTCAATTCCCAAAATAAGATATATTGCATTCCATCACTCCTCTGCCAACACTCCTGTGTACTTAATGACTCCACTAGGAAAAGAGATTAAAGAGAATTGTATAGATTGGATTATCAAATGACAAACTCTTTCAACCTGCAATTCTGAAGGCAGAATGTTCTGGCATCTCACCCCATGCTTCAGCAGCCAGAATATCAGATACAGCCAAGGCTTGCCTAATCTACTGCTAGTAAGAGATGAGAGCTTCCTTTGCTGTTGGAGCAGAGTTTTTCTATTGGTCTAAAGCAGAAAGCAGTACAGATGAGCAGAACACAGGGCAGTTTTGTCCTTTTCACTTGCCCTGCTGAATGGACTGTCTGCAGTTCAGTCTATGTATCATGAATGCTAAAACACTGCTTCAGAAGGGAGTCCTCAATAGAGCTGCTGTGGTACCAGGCAGCCTCCTCATTCCCACTGCTGCAATAGCAGCACAGCCCACAAAAAAATCCTCTCCCCACAAAAAACCCAAACATTCTGCCTCCCCCCACATGTAACAAGCTTTCTGCTCTCCATTTCTGCCTCCCCCTTCTGCATTGCTGAATACACATCTGGGATGGGATCAGTCACATTTCAGTGCTGCAGACTTTACTCCAGCTCTCCTCTGGGAAACGGGAACCACTTTAGGTGCCTCTTCAAGCAAATTTCTTTAGTGGCCTCGTTTCCCTCCTCTCCCCTGCCTCCTAGCCCTTTCTGATTTCTGAATTATTTGTTCGCACAGTATTGCTTCCTTCACTATTAGAAGCCATAAATCAGAACACAAGCACTACAAGGTCAGACTCTATTAAGGTTTTGTTTCTTTGGAAAATAAAAATCTATGTGACAAGTATGAGGGAGTCACAATTTCTCTTTTAACACAGGCTGATGGAAATGGAATTTAATCCAAATTTATGCCAAAACCAAACATTTCTTCCCTATTACTTTAAAAACAGAAGAGTTCCCTGAACATTGGCTCATCAGGCTTGTGTTTGCAGAAGCTGCCCAGTACAATGTGCTTACATGTTGGGCTCCCTCCCTCCATGGTCCCACCTCACTCTGGCATCCCTTGACCCCAGGACAGCAATTTGAGGAGGGTTCTCCCTGGGTCCCAGCATCTCCTGTCAGCTTTGCTATCTGTCACACAGAGCAGCATGGAGTGACACTGTGCATGAGGAAATCACCACTATAAGCCTGGCTCAGGGGACCTCAAATCAGGTTCATATGGCAAGACAAAATTACCATAGGACAGGGAACTGCTGAACCAGGCAGCAGAGAGATTTGCTCTGGTAGCTGCTCAGCAAGAGAAATGCTTACTGTCTCCTAAATTGTTTTTCCTGGTCTTCTGGACAAAATCTCCTTTTGCCATTAAATTTGTAAGTCATGTTACTTTGAAGATGGCTGTTATTCTGGATCGCTTTACAGATGTCAGGATTATTTACTACAGAAGTTCCTTTCATTAAGAAAAGAATCTTTATGGTTGAACTTCACTAGTTACAAATAAGTGAGACACCATTTAAAGCACCAAAGAAGGGCTTTCACTACTTCAGAGCATTGGTTTTTGCAACCACTTTTGCAAGTCTAAAAAATTTATGGCTGAAGTGTGTTTGTATAATGTAATCCCAGATTCCAAGAAGTAAGATTCCAAATAATTCAAAGCTAAACAAGGTCTCACACGAATTATAAACTGTGAAGTTCTGTAGTGTCTTTTTATTCAGGGAGCTTCTGAACATAAAAGAGAGTGCAGCCAGAGTCATTAACAGCTGGCTGTCTCTGCCCAGGAACTCACTGGTAGGAACCACTGAGGTCCATAGTCGCTGTTGGAGGATGCCAGCACAGCTGAATGCTCCATTCATCATCTGCATGCCCTTAACAAAGATTATACACACACACAAACACACACAAACTTCAAAAGGCCAAAGGTTTAGCCAATCTGTGAAAACCGGGCAATTAGTGCAACATCTCCTGTTAGAAGCTGGGGTCCTCAGCTAACAATCCAGGACAGTCACTGAAAACAATTGGGGCTGTTAACATACAAGACACTAACGACATTTACAGTGTGAAGTCATGTGGCACCCCAGCATGATGTCAAGATTTTATACTAGAGGATACATATGCAAGCACATGTTATAAAGCTGCTCATTAGAGACTACCAGAAATGTCACCTTAGAATCCCCACTCCTCTGAATAAAAATGTAAAAGGAGCCATATGTTTTCTGCTGGTGATGTATACTAAAGATCACTGGAGTTGTACATTTAAACACAAGAAAAAGAGAGAGACAGAGGTCCCCGTCCTTATCTGCCACATTTGTAGGGACAATGAGTGAGTCTTGATGGGGTCTGAAGCTAAATGCAAAGAATCAACAGCAATACCAGGCCATGGAGATGGATTTAAAATTCCGTTCAATCCCTCTACTTGTCTGTCTTTTAGAAAGTAGTAGAGTTCCCTCTGTGCTGCCAATGATGGGGTTTGATTACTGTAGCCTTTTTGAGCTCTCTCACACTTTTTAATGATGATGGAAAGATGTATTTCACCTCTAACTTTGCAAACTCTGTTCTAATGGGAAATTCAAACAAGGTTGGTTCTATTCAAGTTTTGAAAGAAAACAAATTTTGTAATGTCAAAATTTTTCATAAAACAGACTTTCAAGTGCTCACTAACTGCCATCCTGATGCTTTAGTGGACATTTAGCAGAGCAAATTTGAAACAGCTGAAATATCTGGAAAAATTAAATAGCAACTCTTGATCTAAGAAAAATATAAATTGATGGAGCAACCTGCATTGGATGCAGAATTAAAATGCACATGGGAAATAAACTGGAGTAGCTCACTCAATCTTCGTTCATCACAGGTCATCAAGTTAAAATGAGAAAAGCAAACTTACAGTGTTTTACTAACCTGAATTATGGAATAGCAAGTGCTCTAGGAGTGCTCCCATAGAAGTTTGGAAAAACCACGCATTTTAAAAAGACTGATTCTTCTGGCAAATTCATAAGAGTATGGCCATGGGCCATAAGGACAGACCACACACACTCTTTCTGGACAATCAATGACTGAACAAAAGTCTTCCTTCTGACTTCATGATATAAACCTAATGGTTACCAATTATTTACGTACTCTGTAAATAAAGGTCATGATTTGGTGATATTTCTCTGCTCCACATATGCTTAAACAATATGAAAATCAATGCAACATAAGGGCAGGGCCATGGACATCTTTTAAGCAGGAAATGTTCTTTGTCACATTTTAAAAGCAAAAATCCAAACCCAGAGGAGAACAGATGAGAAGGTCTTCAAAGAGTTCAAAGTGAACTGCAGCCCAAATGCAAAACACAAAGATATTTTCTGTCAAGGCCTGAAAAAGGCATTTTCCCTATTGGCTAGTGGTGACTTGGTGGCTTTAGCTGGTACTAACACGTCACAAAGCCATCACACATTTCTATACTTTTAGGATTCCACCCTTAAAATAACCACCAAAATTGCCAGAAGCCCAAAGCATAATTCTCCAAACTGACACATAATTTGAGGCCTTTTGCCTTTTTTCCCTTTATCACATGAAATGCATCCACTGATTTGCAGAGTGTGGCTTTGTCAGAAGCTTTATTCTATAATCACTCTAGGAAAGCAGAAGACACCTTGCAACACCCACCCCATGCCACACAGCCTTTTCTTTCTTCCTTTGTTCCCTTCAATGGCAATAGCAGGAAGGAATTCCATACAGCATTGAGGATGAACAATCCAGTTAATAACATTGCTGGAAATTCACATCTGGGATAAAAGCAAGCTTCAGCCTGACAGCTGTTTGAAACATACAGATAGTCTCATCCTGTTGAACAAGAGCTCCCCAGTACAAATTTCAGATGACTCAGACAACGTTTTATTCAATTTTACTAACTTGGGATTTAACACTTGCTTGTGAAAAACCTGCAAAGTAATTTGCAGAGGCCTGAAGATCTGTGGAGATTAAAAGACCTTCAACTAACCTGCAGTTAGGAGGGAGCACATCTGAGCAATGTGAGTGTCAGTCTGGTTTAACTGCCCCGAGAGCTCTGGGTTTGCACCACCCGGCAGAGGACAGAGCCTGGCCCTGGCACTCTCCTCTCATGCCCAGCTCCACGAGGGATCCAATCCTGTTAACATCTGCTGCCTTGGGATTCAGAAGGCAAACTGGAGGAAGCCATCAGTCATTCACTACATCTGTCACACCTGTGTGAGCCACTGCTGTCCAAAGGAGTTTCTGTACTTGGGTATAAAATGCACTTGCAGATCCTTGTCCTCAGCAGTAATAATAATAATTGTGCTGTGTACAATCTGCTAGCCAGGAAAACCACTTTCATTTACAATATGAATAATAATAAGCCAAGAATTTCCTCTTCTCTGCTAAGCAGAACCCACTTCTGCTCACTTTAGGCTCTGTGTACCCAATGTTTTGAGCATTTCCTGCATGCTCTGAGAAGGCAAAAGCTGACCATTCCACTCACAAGCATCCCAATAAAACTTCTGGTGCTACAAACCCCTCTACACTTCCTTTAATGACAGTCAACAAAGACACATCTCCAAAAACCTTTCAGCTGTCCCATCAGCAAAAATGATGCTTTCAGGAGAGGTTTCCACTCTGTTTTTTAAGCAAGAAAGATGGATCAGATCAAACCAAGTCCTTTCAGCACAGGGGAGGGAGTAGGCAGGAGGTAAACGTGAAGGCATACAGGGAAAATACACACACAACCAGTATTTCACTGCAAGGACCTATAATCTGGCAGTTAGACACGTCCAGCTTTTTTTTAACCTTTTGTTCATTGTTTTAGTAATTTTATCTCTTGATGACAGCGGCGGATATTACTAGGAAACGAAATTATTTCTTTGACTCAGTGTTCTGCAGGGAGAATGAGGGAAACATGCCAAAATTGGAGAGAAATTTCCCGGGGGCAGAAAATGAAAAATTAATGAAATGCTAGGCAACATGCAAGTATGTCAAATGACTGAAAAAAAAGGAATAAGAACAATTAAAATCAAACAATGCTCTGGAGAGGTCAGGAAGATCAGAAAGTCAGGAGCAATAGCCCAGAGATCCTTTAAAGAGGAAACCCTTTAACTCCCCATGAGGAGCAGATGAGAGACCAGACAAGCTCAGGTTCAGGACAGAGAGTGAGGAACATCAGGCTCCCTGAGCCCGGCCTGAGCACTGGGAAAAGTTACTGGCAGTAACTTGAATAAAAAGTGACACACATTCACAGGAGGGGTGTCGAGGTGAACAGACTTATTTTTTTCTCCTGTAGAGAGGTGACAATGAGGACAGATCCAGAATGAATAAGCCAATCCCACTGGATTAGTTTTCAGCACTCAGGTACCTTCTCTATAGTCAATAAGCAAGTGCAGAAGACAGTGTAGATATGCAGTAACTTAGCAGGTAGGAGGAAAAGTAATATGTGGGCTAATTTTCCTTATTGTACATAAAGCTGTGCACATATTATTGCATATGGAGGTGTTCTGCTCCCATGATCCAGTTATTGAAAGGCTGTGTCAGCACCAAGCCCAAATTTGCTGCTCCCATCTTGCAGTCACTCAGCTGCCTGTGAGCTGAGCAGTAAACAGCTCTGAGCCCCAGCTTCTAAACCATTCCTGTTGTCAAACTGGCTCTGTGCACTGATCCTGCAGTGGTCCTGCATTTGTGACTGCAGTCCCAGCTTGCAAACAGCTCTCTCTTGCTGGCAGACAGCAGGAGAAGGCTATGGATTTAGTTTTAAATTCAAGAAGGCACTTAGGAATAGGAATATGGCTATGCTACTTTGGGACAGGGCTGTTCTCCTAGATTAGTGAGTGACTCCTCAGCCTGCTGATAAAAAGACTGATGCAGAAACACGAAGAAATTAGAAAATAGGTCAATCACTCACTTCTGAGAACAGAAGAGAAAGGGGATAATGCTGCAAGACTAATAGTTGAAAGGAAATCTGACTAGATGATGGTGCAGGATATTGATCAAGAAAGAATCACCAGTGACAGCAGAAAAAAAATCAAACAGGTCAATGATGGAGAACAGAAAGCACCTGCTTTACAAAAAGCAGAAAAAGTCTTCTTGAGGTCCATATCCCAGAAAACCAACATGTTTTGCCAGGCACAGTGCTTCCAGTCTCCTTAATTATCTTTTAAAAGGATTAATTTTCTCTCAAGGCTGCTTACCAACAGGTCACATGGTGAGCACAGAATATCTGCTAGTATCCACCAGGCTGCATTCCCCTACCACAAGCAGCCAGCATTTTTGTTTTACAGAAGCAGAGTGAGGAGAATTGTCAGATGGTGAGAAAGGTGCCAAGACTTCTTTGATGGAAGGTGATAGACAGGTCTCACACTTCCATACCAACTGTTTCAAAGCCTGATTTTTCAATCACTTTTAATAATTTCTCCTGGATCCAAAACGAATGTGGACAGATGACATGATACCCAGACAAAACCTGACTCTCCCACTGGGAGGAGGAATATTCCTGTGGTTTGTATGAACTCAACTTTTAAAGCCAAAGAAAGTAACATTTTTCCTATGTGCAGCCATTACATTTCCTTTCTATGCATCTCCTCCTTCCTGTAAAAGAAAAACACTCATGAATTAGTGAGATCCAATGTATATACATTTATGTATATATATAAAGTGTGATGCTGGAAGAAACCTGCTGCCAGAAACCCTGCATGCTTTGGGACTGAAGCCGTGCTGAAATCCACTGGAGCCCTTCATTCACAGCTTGGTGGGCATCTTCTAAAACCCTGCACTAAGCTGTACCCCAGGGCCTCTCCTGCAGGTGTGAGGAAACTCATGGGTTTTACATCACAAATGGCACAACATGAGAAACAACCCCATTCCTACCAAACTGACTGGCAGGCTTTTCTCCCAGCTGAGTGTTTCACCAGTTCAACAAGAATAAACACGTTGTAAATGGCTGTCCACCAGCAGTGTGGGGGTAAAGTGATGCTCACCAAACCCAAGCCAGACAAAAGGCAAAGAGCCAGCTGGCACCTGTCAAAGGAAGCCAACAGTAGGCAGAAAAAGCACAAGGTGGAAAGGAAAGTGCCAGATTTTGACCTCAGGTATGTCTGTGCAGCCTTTTGAGTCCCTGGGTTTGGAAGTGGATTTGTGCAGGTGTAGCCAGCACTTTCACTGTATTTATTGTAGCATCAGGTTTAAAGCACTGGTTCAGTGGCACAATGATGAGCAATGACATCACAGCCCAGATTTACTTTTGGGTCTACAGCTGCTCATCTGAATTTTTGGCAGCCCTCTCCGTGAGCTAAGGTTTTCATTGGGCTCTTTGTTTGGTACCGGCTGGATCCTCAGCAGCTGGAGTCAGCAGCTGTAATTTCACATTGCTGCAGTGAAACCCAGGGGAGCTGTTGTGATTTGTCCCAGCTGAGGATCTGGCCCACAGAAGGAGAGAGATCACATCATAAGGGAAGCAGCTTGGCCGAGGAGCCATCGAGTCTGCCATCTGGCTTTGCAGCACGAGGGGCTGACACTTTACCAGAAGGAGAGGAAGGAAAGACTCCACTGAGCCCCTGTCTCGATGTGCAGCCCTGCACCAAAGTTGGGTGGGGATATAAATCCCTGCATGGGATCCTTTCCTACCTGGAAGCACCAATCTTTGCCCTGGATATTGCTATGCATTTTTCTGCATATAAATCAGCTGCATCACCAGGACTCTAATTCATTCACTAGCACAAGTGACTCCTAAATATGACTTTGAATTACACACACACACACACACATATATATATATATAATGGAAAAAAAAGCCAGCCTTTTTTGCTTTCCTCCAAAATCCAACACAAGTAATGTCACACTAATGTCACGGGGAGAGATGAACCTCAATGAAATGGCCATGTGGGGAGAGGAAGCATTGTGCAGGGTCTGGCTGCCAGGCTCCTGGGGAAGAAGTGTCTCCAAAATCCAGGGATGAACCCACCCTTGGATGGAGCCCTGCTACTCAGGGCTCTTCAGCAAGTGAAAGAATGTGTACTACCCACCACAGTTTATCCCTGGGCCTCTTTTCTGCATTTCCACCTCAGATATCACATCACCTTGTGATGCACCCTGACCTTGGGGTGTCCCACAGCTTCTGTGTGGTCCTGACATTCTTGCTGAGTAACATCAGAGAAAAGGCACTGAATAACCCCAGCAAGAGGTGGTTCATCAACAGACATATCCCCAAGCCAGCCCCAACCCTCACTGTGCAGTTCACAGGCCTCCTTGGCTCATCGTGCAATTACAGAGAAGGCCAAAAGAATTTAATTTGGATAAGAGGTGTATTTGGCGGGCAACCACTGAAATAATATTTTAACTTGTCAGAGCATCTCCTCATGAGAAGATCTCAATATTATGAGGTTAAGAAAATCTGAATGTGAAGCAGAGCCACAACACAAAAGCTGTGCTATCTGTCAAAGTCATCAACAGCCTTGTCGGTGGAATTTAACAGTCAAACTCCCAGCCCAGGGCCTGTCAGCTCTGTCTCCCACAGCAGATAATACATTCAGCAGCAAAACTCTTTCACGTGAGACAACAAATTATTTGACCACAGAAGTGAACTTTGGATTTTAGATTCTCCTTCTCTTCATTGGTGATGAGCATGTAATAAGGAGGTGAAAAAAAGAACTGCAAAACAACAGAAAAGCAGATGTAAGTATTTCTGAATTAGACAAGAAGCTTTTTCTGCCAGAGGATTGTACACACCTGATTTGCAATACTTCCAGGACTGTATCCCTAAAAAATTCCTAATTTACAAGTAGGTTTGAAACTTCTGCAGAGTAATAGCTGACCTTGATAATCATTGATCAGAAAGCACTTTAGTGTGGAGTAATCCCCTTGCAATCCATGTATTAAAGCTTTTGTAGAGCTCTCACCATTGCTGAAATGGTGGGGCTGGTATGGCTAGAAGGAAACAGAACTTATGCTCAGCCTCCCCATTCCCATGCAGGAAACGACAGCAGAGTGTAAAATGAAAAATTTGAATTAGCCAAGTCCAGGAAACCTCTAACTGGGGAATTCAGAATGTCTGAAATGAAGATCTGCTTCCTGAGTGGCTGCACTCAGTGCCACAAGCCAGCCCTGTCCTGAGCTGAGGGTGGTGAGCAGCACGCAGGTTTGCTCTGATGACAGTGCTCCGAGTGCCTGGGATGCATGGTGACATTCCCTGCTTAACTGGGAGCACATGGCCACCTCCAGCTGCAGAGAGCTGAGCCTGAATTCCTGCCCTGCCCCACTACAGTCAGTACAGAAATACAAACTCCAAAGACACATCATCACATGTGATTTCAGATGCACACCTGAGCTGCTACAAGAGCTGATGTCCTGGTTCACCACCGTGCACACTCCCAGTGCTGAATGCACCAACAATGCTGCTCTGAAGGCTTTTGTACTCACTGGAAGAACTTCCTACAAGCAAAGGAGTATATGACCTTTCTCTCCAGAGGAACTAGCAAATTAGCCCTCTGAACCTGCATCAATTGGGCTGTGTTAAAAGGGAGAGCCTTCAATCTTGGCAGTAAATCTGTAATTCAGTCAGCATGCAGAGCAGCAGGATAAGGGGGGCATCTGATACCAAACAGATGTCATATTTTATCCTTTTTTTTTCTCTTCTCTGCCTAGTCTAGACAGTGGGTCTCACGTGCTCCCACTTGGGGACACATCTGTTTGGTCAGGCTCCTGGAAATGAGCAGTGATGCACCTCACGTGGATCATTCAGAGAATCTTCTCTGAGAAATCTGACGCCTACAACATCAAGTAGTGACAGTGACACCCCAGCACAGGCTGCAGGCAGGGTGCCCAGGTGAGGGTGAGCTGATCTGCTCTGCCTTTCAAACCAAGCTACAAATCCAGAGGCAACATACAGCAATGTTCAGTGCTGGAGGGCAAGTGATCACCTCAATGCCACAACACAGGCAGGGGAGTGTATCCTGCACCAGGCACCCCAACCAGCCACTGCAATCCCATTAATGAGGACAGGGAGAAAACAAGCCACACAAATCTCCCTCACCATCTCAGTCTGAGACATTTGAAAGACTGTCCTAAAATTCTTTGCTCTTCTCAATGTTTGCAGGTCACATCTTTGATAAACTAGTTTCCAGCTAAACTTTTAATGACTAGTGAGGCACTTGTCATTAAGGTATTGTCAGTGCTCCCAGGGCAGGGGGAGCCCCTGGGCTTGTGCCACTTCACAGTGTGGTGCTGGAGGGGAGGCTGCTGGGCTGGGGGCCCCAAATCACCACCAGCTTCCTGAGAGTACAAACATTGCACCCTCAAGCACAACAGTAGGAAAGAAATTTAAGATGTTTGATTTAAGATAAGTGGGTCAGTTAGCAAGGCTGCACAAATGGCGTTTCCAGAAGGGTGTTGTTATTTATACAGCACCATAGGAGACTCCGGAGATTCAAAGACAAATAAATCATGACAGATTCCTTCCCCAAGGGACTTGGTAATCTACAGCTCCAACCCTCAGGGATGGTAAATGCTTCCTGTGAGGTGATTAGTGCGATCAACTCCCACTGGCTTTATAATAGACACAAGGATGCTTAACACCTTGAAAGACAGCACCTTCAAATTACTTTCATCTTCAGCACTAAGGCCACTTACACATAAACATAAAGTTTAAACATAAATCAAGTAGAAAATGGTAACTATACCAAAGAACAATATTCTGCAAAGGACAAGTGGAGGACAGGAGATTCTAGATTTCCATCTCCAGCTTCTACACCACAGGGATTTGCTGATAGGAGATGGACATCTCTGAGGGGTTGAACAGAAAAGTGACCTCACATGAGAGTGCATCAAGACACAAGGGAAAACATCACAACCAAAGCTGACCTTCAGCACTGGCTGGGACAAGACACTTTGCTGCTCTAAACTCCTTCTGGGGTATTTCCTCATTTGGGGTTTTTAAGTGGATTTCTCTACCATTTCCATTTCAGTCACTTCATAAATGTTAGTTGCGTATTAATAAACCATCTACAGCAGAAAAAATCCTTTCCTAAAAAATAAGTGATCCAGATGGAAGAGATGCAGGAGTGTCCTAGATCTTAAGACTATAAATCTGATTCAGCTGCTGCCTCCAAGTTCAATCTTTTAATTAAATTTTCTCCTTTTATAAGTGGTTTTGTGTTCGGGAGAAGAGAGGGGGATTTTTTTCTTTTGAGGATTGAATCTTGCAGCAATGAGGTTGCTTTTTTTTCCCCCCAAATCTTACACCTCCAGGTAATTTAAGCTGCTTCCCCCATGTAATGATTGGCATGCTGTAATTCCATAAAAATTTCAACAGAGAGACAGGTCAATCCTTATAATGAAGCTTATCTTGCTGAAGCTGTATTATTTGAGGCAGATAATCAATGTAATATTTATGTGCTCTATTTATTAACACCTCTGACGACTAATGGTGAAGGTTATTTGTGTTTGTTGAGGGGTTTTTAATCAAATTGCCTATATTTCTTTATAGACAGGGAGAGATTATGATGCTGTTCTGCCAAGTGGTACAGAAACCACTGTACAAAAATCCTTCAAATCACTAAGAAAAATAAGGACATTATTTATATGCAGGAGAGAAAATACTGTTCACCTTTTTAGCACTTTTCATTTGGAGAACTCAAAGTGTTTTGAAGAGATGAAGGATGGGGAAGAGACAGTGTCCATTAGAATCAATTAAGTTTCCCTTTAATCTTCCAAGTGATTTGTGTTCAAGTCTTACAAGCAGAGGGACAGAGAAGTACAGCCACTGTGGGGTTTGACATCACAAATATCCCACAAGAACCTGACTGTGAGCAATGCATACACATGGAGAAGTGGGCACAGGCCCTGCAGCCTACGTGCCTCAGGAGCAGGATCCACTTTCCTGTGCTTCCCTCTCAGCTGCAAAACTTCCCCAGCACACACACATCACTCATATTACCCTGTTCTATAAGCAGTTGAAGGTGTGAAATACATTGGGGGTTTAACATCCAATTAACTCTAGAAATGTACAGGACAATTATAAATTTTTAATGTCCACAGCTTCAAAAAGTTTCAAAAGTAAATCCTGATAGTACAAGAACTGCTTCTAGTTCCAGAGACAGTAATATAAATACAGGTAGTGTCCTAAAAATAAACATCCCAGGTGGATAGAGACAGGAAGAGACAGAAGAGAGGTGCGAGCTTATTTACAGACCAGTGTGAAACTGCACAAGGCTTTCCAGCCTCGCCATCCTCTGCTTCCCAAAGGACTCCTTAAACATCTTACTGTTTTCACTGGGATTTCATTCCAATGGGGGGAAACAATCAATCAAAGATATTTTTCTGCTCTAAAATGCTGCTTGTCTTTATGAGGTAATAATAAACATATCCATATTAAATTTTATTCCCATGACAGACGAACAGCAGCAGCACATATATGAGCAGTTTCTCTAACTTAAGTGCCACATTTTCCCAATTCACTGAAAAAAACAGATTTCCTTTCTTTCTTGCACTTCAGACAGGGCTAGATTTCAAATGAGGAATGTCTTTTGCAGGTGTAATTTTTGCATAATTAGGGCAGCCTAATTTGTGTGGCAGCCTTGAGAAGAGAGACAGGCTAAATCTTTGTGTTTCCTTCTGCCTCTGTGTGGCTGCATATCAAAAACCTAGAAATATTCTGCACCCTAAATTCAGTTAGAAAGCTGAAAACCTCAATAAAAGCTCAGGGCTTCAAAAGCCATACCTGAGTCCTCTGCATTAAGCATCACCTCTTCCTTTTAATAATCTCAAATGACTGTGACTACTTGGTACACAGATCAGACTCAGATTTTTACTCCTACCTTGTTAAAGCAGCCTCTCGGTCACCAGCACTACTCCAAGACAGCAGTGAGAGCACTGCTTAGAAACTCATCCAGATAACAAGAAAAAAAATACAAAAGAACATTACTTGTGTTAAATATGCATTGCTCAGGCCACTTGCCAAAGTCAAAGAGTTGTGAAAGCCAGAGAGAGAAAACTGAGCATGTATGTGTATGTAAATATTTATACCATCCATACCTAGACAGACAGTGACACACATATATAGATGTGGATGGTATAAACCTGTCAGATTAGCAGCTTATATAAAAGAAGTGCATTATCACTAGCAGTTGAGATAGACAGTTCTTGGAAATACTTTTTGCTTTGCCATTTATATCTATGAGATACACAACTTTCTACAAGATGTGGCCTCGCTGTGTGTTGCTCTGGCTTCCTGGCTGCCATATGTTGTTTGTCCAGGTCACAGTGCATGCATGGCACGGCTCTGTTTGGCTGCCACCTGGTTAAGATGTTGTGAGTGACACGGCTGATTCCAGGGGATAAGTAATGCTGTGCTCTTATACAGCAGATGAAATGTGTTTTCCACTGTAACTCCCGAAAACTTCGAAGTCCCCAGTGCACTTTCACTTAATGTCTCTGCAGTGGAAGTACCATCCCAGTTTTACAATGGATTTGCTCATACTTTGTACCTGAATACAAGGCTTTCCTGTATTGTTCCTCAGTATGTGACAAGCAGTTGAGGAGCAAGCAGCTTTTTGCCACCTACCTGCCTTTGTGTGCTTGGAGAGTGACTCCAAGCTGTTTCACAGCATCTGAACTGGGCTGAGTGGCTGCTGCTGTGACAATAATGGAGATGATAACATTTTTATCTAATAGCACTTGATTTGTTTCTATTACATACAGTAATAAGGCTCCATAATACAGACAGTTGTATGCATGCTGTGCCCTGCCAAATAACCCAGTTTAAATTTCTATGAAAAGACATAATATATCCCATCTCCCTGTCCACAGAATTCTTCCTTTGTCCATAATATGCTTTTGAACAGTTTTTATTTGCAAATGAAAGTGTTTGAGAGGCATAATATTATTTAGTTAGGCCCTGCAAACAGCAGATACGGCTTGAACACTGGCTGATAGTCATCTGTCTTCCAAATAGTAACTGCTTGCAGATCTAGGAAGGCTGTTTAAGTGGATTTGGCAAGACACACAAGGTAATGTTTACACTTCTTTGTACAGAGATCTGTCCTTGATGTATTTAGGGGGTTTTTCCTCAAGTCTGAGAGTTATGCTATTGATTTGGAGACTCAAAGGTCCCCTCTTCTACTGAGTAGGTTTAAAAGCCACTATGCCATGGGGTCTCCAGTGTCCACATACCACTGCCATGATCTGCAAGCAGTTGCTGGGTGCTCCAATTTAAATTGGAGAAAGAAAGAGGTGCTTGCAGAGCACCCATCTGCACAGATGGAGGTGGAGATCCTTCTTGGCTTAAACCAATGCAGAGGACTGAAAGGTAACAAACTTCAACTCATTCTTCACACAGAAGGAAAATGCAGAGGAACCAGCTATTTCCTGTTTTCCTGTGGTTTTGGTCAAACCTGGCAACAGGAGATGCTTCCAAGCCTCCAGCTAGCAGCTACTCTCATTTCTGAAATTGTATCATTCTACAATGGATTACGCCAAAAAAAGAAACAAATCAGAAACACAAAAAGACACAAAGGTCAATAAAACCTGTTTTGGAGTATCCGTCAAGTGATGTTTACTGTCATGAAAAGGTGCTATTTCTCTAAGAGCGTTACGGACTGAAGCAGTTTGTGCTGTGATGCATGGGAAGCATCACGGATGTTGCAAACAATCCACAGACTGGAGAGCAGCCCTCCACCTCAGGCCATCCAGGGCAGGAGGACAATAAATCCTCCTTCAATCCCATTCACAAGTCTTGGCACATCAGGTTGAATCTGACTGATAAGATTGCCAGGAGTAATATCTTATAAACTTCATCTGCTGCCCAGCTTCTCAACACCCTCAGCAGGAGACTTTGCACATTCACCTGGGCATCGACCAGTGACTCTCACTGTCCTAAAAAAACCTTTACATTTTGGAGCTGAACCACAGGACAGAAAAAGGGATAAACCTCATGAATTAAATTGTGTAACTCTCAATGGTTGGGTCACTCCTAAGACAACTTTGGAAAAAACAGAACCAGGGACCTCAAGACCTCATCTGGTGCATGCCACCCCCACAAGTGGCAAAACCCTACTCTTTTCATTTAAAAATTCACATGGACATAGCTCTCAGTTTAGAAGGGAGCAGTCGAAAATTAGTAGCCCCCTCCTTGCCATTTTCTTGTCTAGAAGAAAAAAAATCCCTCAACTTCAACACAGAAAATTTACATCAAAATCACATGGATGTGGAAATGCCAAAGTTTTCAGTGAGGTGTACACCTGTCCTTCTGCCTACTATCTCTTGACTAGGATGTATCTGGGTTTGGCTTGTTCTCCTCAGGGAAATTGTCATTTCTATTTAAACTACAGCAATGGAATGTTAAAGAAAAACTAAGCTGCCACTTAGACCCCTAATCCTCACTGACATTCCGGGCTCCTTTGTATTGAGCTGATTTCCCTTATTTTCCCGATCTCCAGGCTCAGAGTTGGCATTCAGCACATCACAGGAGATGCTTTTTGTTGTTTATTACTGTTGCCTTGAATGCATAACAAGATGACTATAACTAGGCTCCAAAAATATTCACAAACCTCAAATCTGGCTGTGTATCTGTAGCCACAGAAAGCAAGAGGAGCAGGCAGCAGCAACACAGGACAGAGTATAAGAGAATATCTGGCTGCACTCACCAGGGCATGTGCAATTCCTGGATTGGTGTAAGTTACAGCCCATCCATAATAAAATTTCCAGAATCTCTGACAATTGAGCCCAAAGCATAAGTGAAAAAATTTCCCTCTTACATAAGGCATCAAAATGCAAAAGTACAAATCTATTCTGCCGTAACGCATGGGACCATAATATATCTGAATACCCAAACATCAATTAAAAATCAGACACTTCTAAGCACATCAACCAGGTAGAAAATATGCCTGGATTGACTGAAAGGATGTCCACCCTTAGTAAGGCTCATTTATTCACCTAAAGAAATACAATCTTAAAAAATTTGCTCTAGCCTTTGATCTCCAGTCATCAGTACAAAAGGCATTTGGAGTACTGCTCAGACTTAATTGGCTTGCTCCTTTTTTATACATGATCTCAGTCACACTCTAATTAATCAATTTATGGTTTAAAATCTATCAGTCAAATCCCATACTTCATTCTTAAGACAAGTTCGGAAAGAGAGCCACTCCTCCTCCTAATTTGTTGCACTACAAGAAACATCTACCCCTCCTCTGGACAGTCCCCCTTTCCCAGCCAAGGAGAAAACCCAGAAAACAGACACCTCCAAGGAGTAACTGAACTTGGATCACCCGGAAACGGGGCTCCTCAGTACACAGAACAAAAAAGGAAATATCAGCCTTATTTTGCAAAAAAGGAGAATGATAAAAAGCTGAGCTCCACCTCCTGTATTGCACTGAGCCACTGCTGCACATAATGTGAAGAGCTGTCAAGAGATTTAATTAGGATACAAAATCCAGCGATTTAAGAATTCTCTCTCCTTAGAACATTCTTAGGGATTTGCTCAGAATTAGAGGATGGTTTAAACATTAAAGGGTTTTTTCCCTTTAATGAGATCAGCTGCATAGTGGAAAATGAGACTTTATTTATCTAAATATCACATGAAGAACTGAATAATTTAATAACCTCGCTCAACTAAATCCAACCCAATATATTTACATGTCTTTTTTCTTCTGCTTATAAAATACTTATTTTGTGTTTGATTTCCAATGTATAAACAACGCTTAGCTTTACAAACTATAAAGATAAATAATAAGAATTCTGTATTAAAAATCATAAGCTATGTTTGGTAGCAATGAAATCTCTTTCAGTTTCTACTTATATCCAACTCCAAAATCACATGATTATTTATTTATCTAAATCTCAGGGCATATTTCTGGACAAAAAAGATTTCACCTTGTTTAATTGTGTTATGTAGCATTCTAAAATTAATGATTATCCATTTTAGATCAAGAATAGGACTGGGAATTGATAACAATCAATTGTTCAATCTAGGATTGACTGAGCTATGCATTTGGTTAAATACAGTTTTACAGAAAACATCAACATTTCAAGGTCAGGAAAATAAAATCTATTATTTCTATTTCCTTTTGATACTGCTTTATCTATCACTGGGGCCAGGTTGGGGAACCCTTGCAAACATTTACTGTCTGAATTAAATGATCCATTTAGCTTAGGTTTATATTTAATTTCAGTTCAGTGAAAGCAGTGCAATCAGTTCACCCAGCAACAAGAGAAGGACTGAGTATCAGAGAAAAAAACCAAAACTCACAACAGAAACATTTGTTTTCCCTTGCTGTTACATCAAAAAGAAATGAGAGTGGAAAACTGGGATCTAATAATTTGGAAGGTTGCCCAAAAATAATCAGTCCACTTTATAACATAAAAATAGTATTTTAAACCTTTTAAAATACAAGTATATTTGGATTACTAAAAAACCCAAACCTCTTCAAGTAGATTTACTTAACTAATACTAAGGCAATTTCACAGTGCAGGTTCTCTGCATTTGAACTGAAATCCAATTTCCATTCTTAGCAAGTTTGGTATAAACTATGAATGAAAAGTGACTTGGTAAATAAGAATGAAATTGTTCACTATTTTCTAAGTGATTAAAACCTAAGAGTTGCAAATAGGAGAAAGAAATTGGAAGCTATATAATTGCTTATGTTTGAGTATAATGTATTCTCTTCCTGGCAAAACTGCCAGATGTGGTGTAAACTATATACTTTGGCAAATCATCATATCCTAAAGTTTACTAAACCAGACCAAGTCTCACTTGTAAAAAGATCAAAAAAGTAAAAATAAAAAACAAAGACACTTCTGATGTTAATTACAGAAACTGGATGGACTCCATGATGTGATGACTTTAGGGTGCATCTGCACACTTAGGTACATCTCCTCTCCCCATGTAATTTTGTGGCCACGCATGAGATCAGCAAATGGAAAAGCTTAATTTGTGCACAGCTGCCAGTGTGCATTCTGCTCACCAGACACCTTCTTAGCAGAAAACACATGCTTAAATTAATATTTATTAAGGACCCCTAATGGTGCTGGCCGATTTGTGTGCTTCCACTTCAGTCCATGGCTGCTGCACAAGAGCATGGTATGAAATAAATAAACCAGCGGCCCCTATGCAATATCTGCTTCCCTGGCTGTAAGATATGGCTGTGGAGGGGGGCAAAATGCAAGTGAGGAAGTTTCTACCTCAAGTAGCTTCCCCTTTCAGCTGCCAACAGCACGGAGAGTGGTAGAGGGTGGATTGCTGCCATCTCTCACTGCTCCCTTCCAAGTCAATGATGCTTCCCAGTCAAGTAAAGCAGAAGAAAAGTAAGGGAGAGAAATAGAACAGGTTGCAAAGACGCCCTGCACAGAAAGCAATAAAGCCCTAGAGCACTGTGTGGGCTCAGGAATACCTTCAGTTGTGGGTTTCAATCTCTGTTTTTTCAGGGAAGAACACTTTGGAGCATTTCTAACGCCCTGGCTCCTGCTGATCCTTCACTTTGCATAGGGTTGGGGCAGGTGCAAACTCTTCCTTTACAGCACAGAGCTGGAAGAAAACTGGAGAGGCCAACATTTGGTGGTTTTGCTCCATGGGCTGCAAATGGCTCAAAAAAGAATCAAAGAAGAGAAGAAAGAAATGGCGAGATATAGGGAAGAATTAATCTCATTTGAAAGACATCTAAAAATAAATAGAATGCATCACTCTCTGAAAGTGTCTACATCTCAAAATTAACAACAAAGAGGTTTGTGATTAGCCCAAATGAAGGTGTAAATATTGTAAACTTCTGAAGCAGGATCTATCAATCCCACCCACAACACCTTCAGAGAGCTGAGCTCCCTGGCTGCCTTTGAGTTTCCTCAGTGCAGAGTTTTGCCATTAGTAGCAAATCAACATATTTAGGCCAAATAGCACCATACACTCTGCTTTAGAGGGGGAACTCTTTGGGAAAAAAGCATGAAGGAAGATTTTCAACAGTTTAGGCAAAAGCTGATGGTGTAACCACCATGAACGTATTTCAAACCTCTGTGCTGACTAACACAAGATGCCAAACTTTGGGTGCCTGACACTCAGCAGACACCAAAGTGCACTGTGCATTGCCTGGCCATCTGGGCACCAGCACAGCAAGAAGCTCTGCTCTCCAGCAGGCTCACATATAGAGATTCGTCTGTAGCAGAGCAAAAAAACAGGCTGCACTTGAGATGAGGGACATACCAGCCCCTCCTTTGGCAACCTCTGCTTGCATTAGCTTGGAACCTGAGGAGGTAACACCTCCAAGGACAAGACAATCTCTAAAGACAATACACACAGTGTAGAAGGGAAGGTGCAGAATCCTATTTATGCCATGAACAAACTGCAGCATCAGAGAGAGGAAAAGCTGGGAATGAAACCATCTCAATCCAGTATAGTCAAAAGTACAAGTAAAGGACTGTCCTTTTTCAAAATAAAAGAAAAATATGAAAATTCTAATAAATATTTGGGTGTTTTTAAAAAGACAGTGCCTGTATATAAAATTATAAGCAGTGAGAACACAGCATCAATATTGGTATATAGATATTTAAAATATTGATATTCTCAGGATATAAGTAAGGAGCTGATACTTTCCCAGTGCTACCACAGCACAGTCTCAAGATTAACTTAAAATAAGACTGTGCTATCAGTAGTTCACTTCTGATGCCAGGTTCTCATAGGCTGCTTTTCATTCTCATCAAGCCTCCTTCATTACCACTGCCTTGATGCAAATTAAGATGAAGTCATCATTCTGTAGACAGATATACAATTTTTGTTAGAAAGGCGATGAACCCAGTTCCTGTTCCTGCAAACAATTATGCAGTGAGCAGTCTAATTCTCTACAGATGGCTTAATGAGGCTGCATATGCATAAAAAGTTACCCATAGGCATAATTGCAATAGAAAGGCCATGGTTATCTCTTAGCTGCAGGGTCTTCCAGAAACCCATGTGATTACCATTGTTGAGAGCAACAAAAGCAATGCTATGAATGCATCATTAGAACAAATATTTCTTAACTCAGATTTACTTTTACACCTGGTGCTAATATTCTTCATGATGGAGTAGCATTCGGGGGGAAAGTTCCTGCACTGTGTGGGGATGGATAATGAGCATGGACACAGCCAGCACCAGCCTCTGTGAAGACCAGAAGTTCACAGAGAGTTCTGATGCCAGGATGGCATTGGTGGCTGAGTTGCAGAGCTGGCACCATACAGAGGTAGGCAGAGCACCTTAAATTCCTTCTCTGAGACCCAGGGAGGGATGGACAAAACCAGGTCTCTTCACAGAACAACTAAGTTGCCACTTCTCAGCTTCAAACACATCACACTCTTGGCTGTATGAAGATTTTGGCACTGAGCTGCTAAGGAAGGATGGCCACCTCTGTGGGATCAATCACCCTGGGATGGTGGGCTGAGTCCAGGCAAGGGCAGCATCAATGTAGTGGGGCCACAGACATGTTTCTGCCATGGAGGGGGAAAGCTTCAGCAGCCTGATAATAACCCCAAATGCAGGGGTTATTACCATGCCCAGAAATGCACCAGGGGCCAGTCAGGACTTTATCCTAGCAACCACTTAGAGTTTTCCCCTGACTACAGTGGAATGTTTCCAGGACCAATTCCAGCATTACCACTCCTACATTTCTTCAGTGGCTGCTCTCAGCAGGTGTTTTTAAACTCCTTGGAGGCTGAGCACATTTTATCTGCTGTAGCCCTTTATTCTTAAAAAGATCAGCTGTGATAATTTCCACCTCTCCTGTGTAATTTTTGTCCAAATTCTGACTGCAAATTGCATTTGAATGCATTTTCTCACTTTGCCTTGCTGCTCTTTAACATGGAGGCACACCTCACAGGGATTGAGAAACAGGACTTTTTATCACTGACAGTCACACAGATGTCACTTGCATTCACCATGGTAGGACTGGGATGACCAAGTCACCACAAGTGAGAGACAAGTCAGCCCCAGGTACTCTTGGGTGAGACTGAGAGGCTGGAAACTGTTCCCTTGCTGTCTGCATGGAGCACGGACCCTGCAGCTACCCAGGAGCTGAATAAGGAGTACATGGCCCAGGGATCTTCAAAGAGATCTTGAAAGGAAACAGCTGGTGTTTCCAACTCCCCTGCGTGTTTCTGAAAAGCTGCATGAAGCATGTAAAAGGAAAGGAAATATTTGTCTTTAAAAGGAAAACAAAAAGTCATTAAAATCTTGGGAGATGTGACACCATAGAAAGTAGATAGAAGTAGTTCTTGGAAAAGATATAATTCAATATTTGTTCCATAGGTTCCCACATTAGACCAGGAGCCAGGAAGACACTCTGCTTTGCTCAAACACTGACCAAAGACGTGGTAAGGGCTAATGGATAAAGTGGTGACTCTGAGCTGGAATACACCCATGCAGGAATGGATAATACAACCCACCCAAAATCTGGGGGAATCCCATAAAGGAAACATAGTGATGTGAGAAATGCTACCATATTTGTATATGTAATGAAATTGTACTGAAAATACCTGTAGAAACTGGAAGAGACTGATTGGATAAATCCAGTGTTAACAAAAATAGCACTGTAAAGCACACATAAATTGGACAGTTGTTCTGTTATGTAGAACAAATAGATCTCCTGGCTCTGGACCCAGAGCTGTTGTCGAAATAATTATAAGTGAGCGAGGCAGAATCCATGGTCTGTTACACAGATGAGAAGGAACCTCTCAGGGCCCATTACCAGCCCAGGGTTAGACCTCATTAACCCTTGTTAAGCCAAGGCAGATTATATGTTGCAAACCAGATCTGAATTTGGCTTTAGATTTACTGCTTGTTTACACTAGCAGATCAAACAGCCAATTTCTGCTTCCAGACACTCTCACTGACCATTGCATGCTTCCCTGGGAAAATTCTAATAAAATAACTGTGCTATTCTGCATTGGTGCAGCTCTTTCGATCCCGGTCAGACTGGTCTAACCACAACTCCCAGATACTCTTTAGACAACCGTGCTCTCCCTGTCCATCGTGCAGGGCCTCCTGGAGTCTGCATGAGCTGAGGAGCAGCTCCTCCCTCCTCCAGAAGCTGTAGTAGATGGTCATTTCTTTGAACTGTGACATCACAGGTTGCATTTGATGAGTAAACTAAATGCAGGTGGGAAGTCCTGCTCTCTGCTGTTGTATAAATGGTGCCTGGCAGGATTTTGGCTTGGTCTGTTCCTGAAAGATTTCCTAGCAGGGTAGCACAGGCCATGTACTATTATCAATGAGCAATTTGCATGTAGCCACCCTGCTCTGGAGGCTAAACCATGGTATCAGCATAGACCTGGCTGCCCCATGCCAGATGCCCTCACTGCTAGAAAACAGTCTGAACCACATTCAGCTCGCTGGTCCAGATGCACTCCCAAGTCCAAGTTCAGTGGCTTTCTCTGTAAGATGGTGATTAATTAGCCTTATGCTGCAGGATGGGAATTACTTCTTGCTATATCTTGTGAACACACACAGAGAGATGCTGGCTTCTGGTCATGGCTCTCCTTCCCCATCCAGAGATCACAGCATGTAGGATGGAGAGAGCAGCCCTGCACACTCTCCATGTCCAAATGAAACAAAGTCCTGCCCCCATCACCCTGCAAACACAAACCCTACAGCCCTCTGGAACAGCTGAGACAAGGCGAAGGAGAGGAAGGGACAGGGAGGATGATGAGAACAGGAAGAGCTCAGGTGCAAACCAGATCTGCGCTTAAGCCCCAGGCTCCACTGCTGGGGAGCTTCAGCTCAGTGCATTTCTAGAGTGACATATATCCATCCCTCCATGCTGTGCAAACTGCCAGTGACTCCGAGGGTAGCAGCAAGACAATCAATCTGCCACAGCTGAGCACATCCAGGTCTACTGCTGTCACTGGGGGATTCGAGCAGTTGTGCTTTGGGAAACAAAACAAACAGCAGCACACTTCTGTACACACCAGCTCAGACAGCTCATCAAAATCAAACCAGATGAGCGAGGACTGCTCGACCTGGAGGATTTAATTAGAGTTGCCTCCCCCTCCCCAAACCATCGGAAGGATTCAGTTTTATTCTTACTAACTTGCAAATTTACTGCTCTAATTCGAAAGGAAAATTCACGATCTCAAATGTCAAGAAGTTATGTTCAATTTCCTTATGGTGTTTTGACCTTCTCAACGTGAAGGAAGTAACCCTTAAAGAGCCAGTGAAGCAGAGCTGCAGAGAATATTTATGTTGAAAGGCTTCTGTAGGCCTGTCAGGACAAGGCTCCGTGCTGGCGCCCTCTCATCCATCTCAGATCCAGGAGATACCTCCTCATTAAAATGGACAAGGTAGAACAAATATCAACATTTTTCACAGCATTTGCAAACACAGTGAACAATCCAACCAAGTTCAGTTTAGATTTCAAAGTGGAAAATCGAAACCAGTTCTTTTCTAATTTAAATTATCTTTTTAATTCACTGTAAAACAACAGGAACTGGGTCCTCAGTTCTTCTGGTTTTTAGGGAATTGGCATGTCATGCAGCTGAGCAGGGCTATAACATAACTCTGCAAGAAGCATTCTGACATTCCTGGGTGAAATTTAGATAGCTAGCAATTTCTAGAAGTAAATAAATCACTGAGTTTCAGTTTGAGCACTGCTGAAAATGTCTTCCAAGCTGAGAGGGGTTCCATATTCATTAAATAGTAATCTAGTTTGTGAAAAGGAGAGGAGGATTTTACCACACCATTTGTAGAAAGAAACTTAGCAAGAAAAATAAAGAAAATGTGAAAATCTCATCTTGTCTTGTCAATTATGAATACACTCTAAGATGAAGAGGACAGTTCAGTGTACCTGCCACTGGAAGTGCATTTGTTTGCCTGCTGGGAAGCAGCAATCAGCCAGAACAGTGCTTCTTCCACAGAGGCCTAGTTCAAATCCAGCCTTGGAAAATTATCTGCATGCAACATCTGGCTTCCATGAACTTATATATATCCATCCATCCATCCATTCATCCATCCAGCAGCTTTTGGAATGGAAGGCTGCCCACATGCCAAAAGCCACCATCATAACCTGCATTTGCACCTGCATCCTCAGCAGCAAGGCTGAGGAAGCGAATGTGCATGGAAGATGAGTGTCTCCCTTCCCCTTTGATCCCAATAGGCTCACTCAGGGCCTCTGCTGTGTCTCAACCCAGAGGTAACACTGGAAAATGTGCCCAAATGTCTTGAGGAAGAATGTGAAACTGCAAATATTGCATGCCAACAGCTTGCAGCCAGTCACATCTAAACTGTCTGGGGATTTCCAGAGATAGCATAAGCCTCACTTCCCAATCTGTGCAGAGTTATTTCAAAGATTGTCACCACCTTTGCATGTTCAGCCATGTCAGCTCTTCAGCCTTCCTTGCAAGACGTGATACATGGACAGAGGGTCTCAGTGCTAAGGAAAACCCCTTCTTCCTGTTGCAGCAGTGTGGCTGCTGCTGTGGTACAACAAGAAGGGAGTGAAACTCAGCTCCTGCAAGAGACGTGTGGCATTAATTTGTGTTGGTTTTCCCCCACTGCAAGAAATCAATGAGGCACAAGAGCAAAAGAAAGATGGCCCTCACTGGCATGAAGTTTTACAAGCATCCTCCTGCTGTTTCAGCCAGCTTGCACATTTCGTAGCATTGCGAAGTTTAAATGCCATGGGCTAGATCTGTCTGGCAATAAATTCAGCCAAAGGCAATCTCTTAAAAAGTCATAATTACGTAAGGCTGTGCTTGCTCATTACAATGAAGGATGGAAAATACAGTATGCGTCACATAGCATAATTCAAAATTGATTTCCTATCGTGACACATTTTACAGAGGCTATTCTGCACACAGTTTTTTGCCATGGTCTTTTTGCCAGGATTTTTCTCCCCTTTCTTCTTCTGTTTGCCCAGTGCAGGAGACTATTTCAAGGAAATGCCTTCATCTTTGCTGCACATCAAAAGCGAAGATAAGGGAGGAGTGCTGCTCCTATCCTGGCAGTTCTCCATCACATTTTAAAACTCCTTGAACTAAAAAAGCACATCACTCATTTTATTTTGCTACTCGTCAAAGAAGAGCTGGTTGCTAACAGCAAAAAGAGCCACTTGTGAAGCATGCCAGCTCCTGGTCTCATCCTGCCAGGAGCTCTGTCATGTCAGCTCCCACCGACGCTCTGCTTCCTACAAGAATCTGGACCATGCAGGATTGGCCTCTCTTAGAGACTCAGCTGGTGCCTCAGTTATATGTTTCTACTTTGAAGACTGTATAAAAACCCTGTCACAACACCCTCAGTTTTTCTTTCTGTTTATTTAGATTATACCTTTTCAGTTGCTTCAAATTTGTAATCTTTTTTGTGCTGATGCTACTGAATAGGCCTTTATATCCCAAAAATCACTTTAGTGACAACACTGCTTGGCACCCTTGTCTGCAAACTCACCAGAGATGCCAAGAGCTATGGTGAAACCTGTATTTCCCACATTTGATCTTCTGTTGGAGGCTGCCCTTGACATTACTGTACCTGTTCAACTTCACAGGTTTGTCAGGTTAGTGTTAAGTGCACACTCAGCCATGGTCACACCTACACAAGGAATGAGCTTCACCCAGTGCTATACAGGTACAGCCTACAAGACTGCAGTCCCTGTGGAAATAAAAGCAATAAGCTGCCTATGAGGAGCCGCTTGAATAGGGTCACCTGGTGCAAAGCCATGCTATGCCCATGCTGAAGCAAACAGCCAATGGGGCAGAGCAGTCTTGGGTGGCTCAAAGCCCTCTTTGCTCACTCCAAATCCCAACACCTTGGTGCTGGAAAAGCCAGGGGCGTCACTCAGTGTTGATTTCTCTGGGTGACAGCCTTTCCTCGAGCCTGCCCGATGAGGAGCTGTGGTTACACTGCGGTATGCGAAATACAGTCACATCCTCCTTAGTAAATCCAGGTCCCTCATATGCCCTTGCCTCCTGCATGGCACATTTCAAACCCTTCCTGCAAGACCCTGGGGAAGCAGC
This sequence comes from Motacilla alba alba, assembly GCF_015832195.1. Classification (NCBI taxonomy): domain Eukaryota; kingdom Metazoa; phylum Chordata; class Aves; order Passeriformes; family Motacillidae; genus Motacilla; species Motacilla alba. The sequence continues at coordinate 10,095,277 of NC_052022.1, forward strand.
TGGGTTCCCAGGAAGGGAAAGATCTGCCCCAGCTGGGCTGAGGCACTGCCCTGCTCCTTGCACCCAGAACAGGGCTGCCAGGCCGGGACTGAGCAGCTCAGACAGACACTTGGGCTTCACCTGCTACAAAGAAGCTGCAATTCCCCATCTTCAGAACTTGCATAAATCATTAAGAGATTATTAGATGCCTGGGGTCCAACGAAAATTAGAATTTCTATTATTTCTAATTTTAGAAATAATAATTGAACTATTATTACTTCTATTCTGTAAGACAGAAAGCTCACAAACTCAGCAGTTGAACTGGAGCAGCTCGGGAAAACAAAGCAGCCTGACAGCCACACAAAGCCTGTTGGGGTGCAGCTCTTGAAATCCTGCCCTGTGCTTGAGCTACAGCACCATACTTGGTCCCTTTTGTCTTCCCAAAATAGCAGCTAGCAGGGCTGGAGAAGAATCAATTCTCAAGTAAATCTCATGCAAATTGGAACCACACAAAGGAGGCTATTAAACTGCAATGGACATCGGCAGCACCACTCTCAGACCTGCATGACATGTTTCAAAAGAGGCTGATATTAATTAAAAATGGGTCTCGATTTATTTATGTTTCTTTCCACTGTGCTTTGTTATTTTAATCACTGAAATACTGGCCACTCATGACCTATTCCATTGTACAGTTTTATTCATAATTAATACATGCACATAATCTGCATTAAGTTACATAAAATAATAATGGAGTCTTACCATCAATATAAAACTACAAATTAGGGTTTATTTGTAGTTTCAATTTGTCCAATAAAAATATTTAAACATACCTGAAATTAACCAGCACAGATGTTAATCAGATAGAAGGAGTACTTTGCATGAGTAATGCTACATGAAATAAGAAAAATTTCACATTTATGCAACATATCCCATCTCCAAGGGATCCCAGAACTGACTAACAAGTACATCAGAACAGACGTATTTTGCAATATGTTGCCTTCCCGTGACAACTTCCTTCCACGGATTTCACTTAACAAACAGCAATCCAGCCTTCACGCCCTGTGCTGCTGCACAGCCAAGGGGATGGGCTCTGCCCTGGGCATGGGGCAAAGGCAGCAGCTCACAAGGAAGGCTGAACATGGCACTGACTGCCCCAATCCAGCAAGGATTTCTATTGAATAAAGTACTTAATCATATGTTTAAGAGGGCTCTAATGGATGTAAGCATGGCCTCAAGCACCTTGCTGAATGTGAGTGTGGGGAGAAAAAGTGCGGAAAAATGTGTGGTACGGAGTGTGAACACCAGTGGCTCGTGAAGGCAGCTCCTGCCTGCCAGCTCTTTGTCATAATTACTTCAGGTTACACGTGAATAATCCCAGTAAATTATTTTAGCTGTGTTGTACATGTAATGAAAATTACTAAATACCTTCAGACCCATCACCATTTTTTCATAGATCCCCACATCTTTAACAGGTCTTGCAACTCAGCTTTCTTTTCCAACTGACAAATTTTCCTGCTGACACTTTCTAGCAAGGACTACATTTTAAATCAAGGATTGTTCTCCAAAACTGGCTGCACTGGATGTTCTTATTTGGCAGCACTGTGTGTCATGGATAGACACAGATGGGTGAAGCAAGGGGAGAATGTCCCACCCAACCACTCTCTGATAGATCTTTCCCAATTTAAGTTTTTGCTCCACTGAGCTAAACCCACAAAGCACACCAGTGTATGGACACAGCTTTGGCAGCTTGCCATGGCAGCCTCTCTTTTAGGCATGAGGAGGAACTAACTAAATGCAATTCACTTTAATGTCCTCAAACTTCCTGTATCTATAATAATGATTTTCTTTAAAAGATCATGGTTTGGGGATCATGATAAAAACAGATATTTAGAGGAAAAGATTTTCACATAAACTGTTTGTTACAACACCAAAATAACTCAAAGGTTTGTTCAGAAGCCTGAAAATCACATTGATCTGTGGACAACATAATAGCCATTGGATTTTTGTTTCTGAGGCACTAACTCAACACTGATTTTTCTCCCATCATGTTACAGAGGACACAGACAATTCTGTGTAAGGCTTTAGCTGGAACACACTTTTTTTTTCCCCCCTGTATTAGGAGTAAAGGACCATATTAAGAGGTCTGGGAGATTGCAGCAGACTGAAAAAATTATTATCTTTGTCCTTTAAGAAAATGAGAGCAGGGCCTGGGAAGAAATGCCTGATGAAGTCCATAAATGCCTATCAAGTGCTAAGCTGAGGACCATAAAACCTTCCCCTTCTCTCTGTACTGACAGCAAACCATGACATCAAGTGTAATGATTATTTCAGGCTAAGGCTTTCTTTTTTTTTTTTTACTTTTTCTTAAGAAAGGATGGAAGTCTATGGTTAATTCTTCACCTGCAAGCAGACTCAGCTGAAGTCAGAAGAGGAACAATTACATTCTGCATTTTTCTGCCTATTATTAAGTGCTGGTTTCCAGTTTTGTTTAAATGCCAGTTATCAGGATTCAATTTACCCCCTCCGAGGGGGATGTCTGGTATCATTCTGAGAGAAGTAACTGCAATATATTATGTTAATTGAGCTCTAATAACCCTCACAGTGCTTTTGCTTCCAAACAGGAATGAAAATGTCATTTTTTAAACAGAGTGCACTAAGCAGCTGTGTATACCTGCACCACCTTATTTCTGAATCTGAGAATATGGGGCAGCAGCACAGATTTCCTGGGCATTACAGAGAACATAAGGAAAACCCAAAAGGTCTAACCATTATTAACACAGTCTTCTCTAAAGCCCAGCCCTATTTAGGAAACTAGGAAATCCCACATGAAGAGTTCTTTTCATCAAGAAGGCCTCCCCTGTCAGCAGCCTCCAATGAACTTTAAATAATGAATTTTAAGGCTGTTGTCCCACATAGCATCAATCTTAAAGACAAGGAGTCTCCAGCAGTGAGTTTCTCTTTTGTTTAACTCTCAGCAGAACTGTATTTCATGCAATTAATGTCAGATGCTGCTTGTGCATTTTGATCATTTCATTTACTTACAGCACAAGAAACGACCATGACCACAAATCCAAGGCATCTTTTGCACTCACTAAAATTTGGCAGCAAGCCTGCAGGGTTATGTAGGCTTTAGCAGACTGTCAGGGATAAACAAGGATTATACCAGTTACTCTAATTAATATTTTGTTATTAGACAGATTAGGGACAATGACCTTTAAAGATGAGCAAGAAGAATTCCCTCCTGTTTCCAAAAGAGATTAATATATGCAACTGCATTTATTTGTCTCAGTATAGATTTTAAGACATTGTGGCCACCATATAGCTCTCATTTTGGCATGGCAAAAAACAAATAGGAAAGTTGCAACGCTGCTTCAGTTTGAACCTTTGCTCCTGAACAACCCCTCCTACCACCTGCAAAACAAACCCCCCAGAATCTTCATGATTTACACAGTTTTAATAAAGGCAATGAGACCTTGAGAGATGTTCCTCCTCTACCACAGGCTGCAGCAGTCAGTCCCAAGCAGACAGCCCTGGGGGAGCTGTCCCATGTGCAGATGGGCCCCCAGCTGCAGGGGCACAGCTGCTGGAGGCCTGGGAGCCTCCAGCCTCCCAGCACATCTGCCCTGCTGCCCACCCTGCTGCCTTGCCAGCTGGTCAGGCTGAGCAGAGCTGTGCCACAGGGTTCCACACCGTCAAACCCTTTCAGTTTTGCATTTTGCATCTGCAGTGATCAGCTGTTGGCATGAGGCCAGTTTCCAGCAGCACACGTTTTCCAAAAGCTGTCTCCCTCTATTAGGCCTATGTGCAGTTCTAAAAATGATCTTCCTCTAATATCCTGTCACTCCCCCAGTCAGCCCTCACCCTGCTTGTCCACAGTGAAACAACACTTTTCCAAGAGTTTTCTTATCACACCACTGGAGAAAGCTTTCAAGAAGTTTCCTGTTCTAAAGTAAACTAGCTTACAGTTTTATGGTTCACTCTTAACCATTTAAAAATAATAAAAGTGTGTTGTCTGGTCCTTCACTTTTCTTAGAAATCCTTCTGGGGACAATACTTTCAAACAGGTCCATTTATGGTTCACCAACCCCACTGCACATTCAGGCCAAACAATGAAAGGGGTTTTCCCTTCCACACCTGGAAGGCATTCTTTAAAAAGATAAAGGTAAAAATCTCACTAGGGCAGTAGAACTTTTGGAAAAGTAGAAGCATTTCATCTTTCCCTGAGGAGATCCCAAACTAAAAGCTCTACTGGTACAAACTTGCCACCTGTATAAATTTAAGCACTTTACCCTAGTAATAGTCAAACCTGCACACATCTGAAGTGTGGCAGCTCTAGTCCTGCTTCAGTGTTAGTTTGACCTTGCTCCAAATCACAGGGGCAGCAATGAACCCACAAGCATCAAAGCATGCTCATTAACTTCCTGCTGAAGGTAAGAACATGCTCAAAAGCTTTACTGAGCTAAGTCTGTAATGATCAGCCCAATCTAAACAGGGAAACTGCACACCTCAGCAAGGGGGACAGTGGTGTGCACTAGGTACAAGACATGTCCCCAGAATCCTGCCTCGCTCCAGCAAAGCCATGCTCATGCAACAGCTGAGCAAAGCCAGGATGTTTTCTGCTGAGCTGGGGCTGCATGTGGCATCTCATTTACAGGAATACACAGTTCTTCTCTTAAAGAATAAATGTTACTGCTTGTTGCCAAAGTTATACTGGACACTGGGAATGTTGCCTTTTCTTCTAGACATCATGCCCAATCGTTAACACATCTTATCTTGCAGCCAGATATTAAAGATACAAGCTGTCATTAAAATAATTTAATTTATTCTATAGCCCACTCATTCAGAAATGACCATTGATTTTCTAAAACCACAGCGGAAAGTAATTAGATTTAGTAGGTAGCAAAGCTTCTCACTGATGGTGTGGAGTCCAGGTTTTCAACACTCTCTATAAAGAAAGTTGCAGAAAAATAAAAAGAACTTTTCCTTCTCGCCAGGCATAAAAACAAATAAAACAAAATCAACATTTCACCAAAGGCATGAAATTAAATACGTGTTTGCTGGCATGTGCTCTGAAGGTGTCACCCAGGAGAGCATTTAAACGCATATGCTTGTATTTAATGAGTTATATAAGTCTTAGGAGTAGGTTTAACTTCGAGCATGTGTGTCTGTGTTTTGCTGCACAGGGGAGATGTGGTAAACCAGAGCCTCAGGAGCCAAAGAACCCCAGGGGAACGGGGCTCAGCAGTGAGGAAAGCAAAGCGTGCCTTGCTCCTGGAGAGCTGCTTGGCATTTTTCATGGCTCATCCCTCGTGTTCCATAGGAAACAAGCACATTAGTGAGCTTCAGCCGCGCCTGCCAAAACCAGTCACTGCGGCCATGTGGAGGTTCAGAGGAACAACTGATACCTCCTTGTCTTGCAATAACTCTTACCCCTCTAAATCAAGTTGACTACGACACATAAATCCCCTTTTTTTTCATGTCTGTGGACAGGTTAGCAGATGTTTTCAACATCCAGGCTGAAACCGTAAATGATGAGACAAATTTGGACCTCTGGAGCTTCGTGGGAGGCTTGATGTGGGAGTAGATCTGTCTTCACGTGAGCCTGTACTGCTGCCCCAACCCTCATCTGCAGCTGGGGGAGAGGAAGCCTGAACCCGAGGAGGAAGTGGGGGATGCCACAAAGATAAGCCCCCAGCTCCCCTGCACCCATTCTTGACTTCTGGGCTGTCTCCTTAGATGACTGATTAGTGATTAGATAGGAGAAGGAAAAAAAAAACAAAAACACAAAAAAGACCAACCCCCCAAAAAAACCCAAAAAAAACGCCAAAAGAGAACCAAAACCAAAAAGAAAACCACAACAGTGATCTCAGTTTCAGCTTTAAAAATAAGTGAAAAATTAATTGTTTTTTTAAAAGGATGATCCATGTAAGTAAAAACAGTAAATTCCTGGGAGATTATTTAAGGCTTCTGTATGCAGCTTCCCTGCATGATCCCAGCATAAAGTAAAAACTTCACACTGGCTGATCCTTCCAAGTGAACCTCCTGTCCCAGATGATGTTTGTTACTCAGGTGCACAGAACTACTTTTCACAGAGCAGTTGCACATGGAAGCTCAGAAAAAAATCAGGAGCCAGCACAGACACTGGCATGCAAACACACAGAAAAGCCTGAGGAAGAGCTGGCAGCTGTAAATGCCCGCAGTCAGAAAAGGACAGGACTGGAGGGGCCACAGCAGCAAAGCCAACGCTGGCTGCTCAGAGCTGGCAGGGGCACAAAGGGACGAGGCATGCTCCTCCTGCCTCCAGATGGAAAGGAAACGTCTTCATTTTTCATCTTGGTTGTTTCTTCCAAGAAGTTTTGTCCTACTAGAAGTTCTTCAGTCTGGACACAGACAAGGGAGGTCCTGAACGGGCACCAGAGAGGTGGCCTTGCTACCTCCCACGGGGAGCCAGCAGGAGTATCTTTGCAGCTTTTATTGCAGACTGGTAGTGAAGTGGGAGGATGGTTTCTGCTCATTAAGTGGCAGAGGGAGTGGGACCACCGCCGTACTCCTTCCATGCGCGCACGGCATTGGGCAGCTACTGAATGACACAATGCTCCCTCATTAGGGAAAGGGTCAACAAACGCATCTGTCATCCTTCTGTTACTATTTCCAAATGACATCAATTAAGTTAATAAACTTTTTTTAGTGCAAGAAAAATGCCAAGGAAGAGGGTGGAACATTAAATGAGAATAAAAATAAAAGATCGCTCCTCCTTCTCGAACCCAGGTCTCAGCAAAAGATTGTTTGCTTTCAAATGAAAATAATTTTCAAAACATTAACTTACTTGAAGAAAATCACTAAGTGTTTTTCTCTGTGGCTGTTTAATTTGAAAAGTCACACCCACACTTCTCCCCACAACCAAGTGTGATTAATGCAAAGCAACTTTCCTAAAGACGAATTACTGTCACACTTTTGTAATCTCAATCAATTATGGATACATCAAAAAATACAATGAGCTTACACTTAATCACAAGAGTTGAAAGGAAAGGTTATGTTACGTGCTTTGGTTATACAAGGATATGGGCATATAATTTTCATCAGGACAAAACCTTCTTTTGAGGGAATCTGGTAGGTAATTTACATATTAAGAAACAATTTCATAATTTACTATTTCGTGTTTGTCTCCTGATGGGGTCTTTAAAATCATTTAAGATGCTAATTCATTAACAGTTTTGTCCATGTGCCTATATGTTTTGCTTAACATACAGTTTTCTAGAATGTGGAGAAAGAAGAAAAACTTTCCAGTTTTTGTAATCTGCCATAGATTTCAGTCAGAAAAGAAAAAGGCACACAAACAGTAATAAGGCAGATATATAATAAATCTTTATATATGATTCATTACATTATTTCCACTTCATTTCTGTTTTATCCTTTTTTATATTAATAATTTGATGATAGTACCATGGAAAACCACCAAACTTGTTTTTTCCATTTTGAAGAAATTACAGTATGAGAGAACTTCAATGCAAGAAAAACATTTTCTCTAGAAAAAAATATTATATTTTTTTATTGATGCATTAAAAGAACAGGAGAGGCTGCCTTCTGTTTGCAACCAGATTTAGTTATCTTGCTAATAAAAACATGGATATATCTGAAACTTCTTCAAGAAGTTCAATCAAGAGGAAACATTTTAACCAAGAAGCACATGTATTGCATGCCCAGTGACAACACAAGATTCCTTTCCACAGAAGAGTTTCCCTGTATGAAAACCAGGCTGAAAAGATATTCAATGCTTCAATAAACTTTTCAAGCTGGTCTGAAGTTGTGTAAGATTTCAACTTTCAGTACAGAAACTGAGTGACCTCAAGCAAACACAAAGCCTTGCTTCCTCTTCCTAACATACCTTCATGCAAACATTTCAAAATTAGTATCATCTCTACTCTGTTGCACATGTTTGAAGTCAATATCCTCATCATCTCTGATACTAATTTCACATTGTGCTTTGCTGCCTTTAACGTCTAACCACCACTCTTCTTGCCGAGAGATAGTAAACCAGAATTATCCTCCATCTGGATGCAATAGAGTCAGCCACAGTAAGACTGAAGATGTTTTTTATCTTTTTGTTCAAGGTCTCTCAAAACAGTCACTGAATGAGTTCTTATAAGACTCCTACAATGCACTTAAGGAGCATTATTGGATTGTTTCAGTTTTAGAAAAAGACATGTAAAAAATCCTCCCTTTAGAAGTGGCTTCTAATTTGATACTTAGAGGCTCTGAATTGCCACTGGAGACTCCAGTGAGTTCATACAGATCACCTAAGCTGGTGATTGAAGTGCTCGGATCAAATGCATAAAAGTGGGATGTGAGTATTCCCTGCAGGAGATGGAGTTTCAAAGGTACTGCTTAGCATTGTAGACGTTTATCCAGGTGACATCGTCAAATAAATCAGGAAAAGCAGACAGTGTTTACATGGGCACATCTAAACCATCATGTCTGGGAAATTTTTCCCACTCCTCTGGATGTATACTCTGGCCAAGTCCCAACTTAACATCAGGGAAAGTGCTAAGTCCCACTGTCTCCTCTCCAGGCCCTGTGTTCAATGGAAGAAAACCGAGGTAATTCAGGAAACCCACGTTATGCTTTAACACACTGAATGACTGGGACTTAGTACAGCCTTCTGTGCTTTGGAGCCAATTAAATCATTTGGGACTCCTGATTCATGGAAATTTTAAAACACTCAGCACCCAGAAAACTTATAAAGGTCTTTAATAGCCAAACTGCCTTTGCTCTGCCATTTTGCAACCTTATCCCTTAAAAGACATCATTATTATTATTGTTGTTGTTGTTGTTGTTGTTGTTACCTGTGACCCTTATTTAAGGATCAAACTTCTGGTGTCTGGTGAGGTTCCTTTTACTCACGGAAGCTCACAGGAGATCTCAGCAAGCAAGAGCCAGCAAGAGCCCGACAGCTACGGCAGGCTCAGGTTCTTAGGCACTTTAGTTTCTGGTGTGGGCAGAGGATGAGGCCGGAGCCAAAGTGCCAGGTTCATCCAGGAAGTGGTCCATAACAAGCCCCTAACGCTGCCCATTACAAGGTCAGCCTTTTGTCTCACCATTCAATACTTTCCTGGCAATTGATGCCCCCATCCATAGCTGGCTGGTAATAAGCACAGCATCCGCCAGCAGCTCTTTATGCTACAGGCTAATACCATTCCCAAAAGCTTCCCTGGATGTAAGCTTAATGGATAAAGCAATCAATGCAAACAAAATCAGACGCTGTCCAACATGTTTCCTTCAGTAAGTAGAATCTGAATCTTGGGCTTTTGTCTGAGCTGCTCCTGAGTTCCAGGATAACTAAACACAATACGGTAATTGCAATTAGCCACAACACTTCTAACATAATTATGACATGGGGGTAATTTCCTTAACTAAGTTTATTGCCTAGCAAAAAGAATGTCACTGGTGAAAACCAGTGTGGTGCTGTAGTGCTGCAGATCATCAGAGAAGCATGGGACAGCCCTTGAAACCAGTATTTCAGGCATCAGATCTCACTTTATGCCAGCCTAGGGAAGCACAGATCAAGAATTCAGAGTTCTAGCAAAACTGTCTTTTAGAATCTGTTAAGAAACAGATTAAGATAAACATCTACATGCACTTGCTTGCTATCAGGGCTCTCCTTAGGCTCTCATTCCACCAGAAAAAAAAGAAAAAACAAAAACAACAACAACAACAACAAAAAACAAATGGGGCTTTAAGCCAGGTTTTTGTTGGAAATTCTGGGTTTTTTTGATCTACCTGTTGCAGAGAAGCAGAGTATGTTGCCATTTATTCATGTTTTAATGCACTGTCTCCCATGCTGTGTTTCGCCAGAAACACATTCTCCACAAAGGAAAAAGGGTGAAAAGATGAGGTGAGCTTGAGAAACTCAAGAATATCAAGTCCTCAAATACCTGTAAGAGTAGCACCACAACACTGTGTGACCACTGGGATTTTTTGCATATTTCTCTGTATGCACTTGGGATATCATTGAAATCTGGTACAAACATCAACAAATCATTTCATACTTTGCACTCAAAAGATTCTCACTCCAGAGTTTTCACCCTGCTTTACCCTGCAACACACAACAAGGTAACAATCAACAGGAGACATTGGGAAGTTCAGTTTTTTGTCTCATTCAGAACCATGAACGTGTACAAAATCCTGCACTGAGGACAAACCTGGCGATGCCTCGCAGCCAGACAGACCCAGTGCTCAGCTCCCCTCTGCTGCCCACTACATTGCTGCACCTCTCCGTGCTCTTTGGGAAGTTCTGACACCCTGTATTTCTGTCTTAAAACTTCTGTTTGCTGCCTCTGTTTGGTCTGAAAGTTTTTCAAGGCAGAAGACTGCTTCTGCCAGAATTGTGCTGCACTCTCACTACCAAAAATGACCAAGACGTTTGCACCTATTTCTATGCAATTTAAAGCTCTTCCTTATTAAGATTTAGATACTGACTACAAACTACATGCTGAACAGGACTGAAACACTTAGAAAATCTGCTGATGCAATGGGAGATTAGCCCAGTGCAGGCGTTATCCTCAGCACAAATGCATGAGCCTGGCAGGGCAATGGAGGAGGCAGGAGCTGTGTTTTGTGAAGAGTGCAAGAGTTATAATCTTACTGATTTATGGGACACTAACTGCCTTGCAAGGCAATAATGATTTTCCACAGAGGTCATCACAAATTCTGTTTGTCAGTCTGCTTTGAGCAAATCCCATAAAGAAATAGGTGGCTGCAATGTTTATTAAGAAAACCATGAGCCACATGACAGAGCTATAACATTACAATTTCAGTTCTACTGGATGGCCTGTAAATACAGAGAACTTGATGAAGCAGGTATTCCCAAGAGAGGAATACTAATTAAAATAGAGAGAGATGCACTGATAGACTGGCACATTTGTGTGCTTTGCACCGCTTGAATTACTTCCACATGAGCACACTTTATACTTTCCTTTCCATACATCAAACTCTGAGCCTAGATTTTACCTCCTTATCTCCGGCCATCAGCACATAAGAAAGATTTACAGCATGTTACACGGGGTGAACCTGTGAAAAAATAGTTACCATGACAACCCAGTATTTCTTTTGTGTATAAAATTGAAGTACCGAAGCAAAGGAAGGGCAGAACTCCATACCAACTTCAAATTGCTTTTTGTTTCTACTGTGTTGTTTTAAAGCAATCAAAATATTTTAATGCCATAAAGCATACAAATTAAATTTGTCCTTTAAAACCTTTTACAAGAAAATGGTCAGTCACTGCAGAGCACCACTACAGATATGCCTTGCCACACATTCAACACGTTACTGTGACAGAAGTATTTCAAGGGATGCCCTGACCACGCACAGCTGTGGAGAAGCATGTGAAAGTACAATAGTCACTTCATGCCACCACAGGAATTCAATATTACAAGTCAATTGTGCAATATTAAGATACATTATGGTCAGATTCCTACACATTCCTCTACTGCATCACAAACAAACCTTGACCCAGGAAGATGAATCACAGCGATATTTTTGAAAGGTATAAACCCAGGCTCCATTTCACTGAAGTGAAGTAGCATTACACCTTTGCCCTGTCATTTATCACAGACTACTTTATCTTCATGTACTTAAGCTCCACTGCCCCTAACTTTATTATTTCCCAGCAAATCACATCTTAATTCAGGGCACCCACGCATTTGCATTGATATCAGAGAGCTTTACTGCAGAAGTCAGTAAGATAACTGGGGGTCAGGTTGCCTGACAAACCCTCAATCCCCCTCATGCCTCTACAATTAGCCAAGGCTACACACAAGGAAAAGGTGAGCAGAACAGGAGCAGAACTGGGGTCCTGTCTGCACCACGGAGCAGAGACTTCCTACTCTCTGTAAGGAGAACTTTTGTGCCTCAGGTGTTCAGGATCTGTGGGCTGCATAGAGCTCAACGGATCCAACACAAATAAACAAATGTGCACCAAGGTGGCCTAAACATCTGCTACGACCATTTATCCAGACCTTTTGATACAAAACACTTCCTAAGAAGGGGAGAAAATATCCAAGAGGAAAAAGTGTTTACTTTCAGGGAAAACCAGATAAATGGTACACCTGCAAATAGTGAAACAGTAATATCTTTTTTTCTCTACCTTTTTTCATATGGGGAAACAAAGGAATAAATGGTTTTGGGCACAGGATATATCATTCACCTTGGAGTACAGAGCCCCAAATTTATAATTTTGACTGGGGAATTTAAAAACTCAGTGTCCTTCAGCAATGTGGCACTGGTATCTTCATGTCTCCATGAAGCATTGCCATAAAGCCAAGTGGCCTGAGCAGCCATCCCAGCTGCTTCATACCCTGGGACTGTTTTGTATTTTCCCTGCTGCACTGTGTTTTCCACACAGCCACAGCTCTTCCCAATGGCCACCGCTGCCCAGCTCCCACATCTTCACATCCCTGTGGTGGAACACTGCACACTGCACTTGTCCTGAACTCCCTCACAATTGAAATCACTAAGTCTTTTTTTATTATTAGCAAGAGCTGAATTTCCTGTGGTGCTGGTAGTGTGGAAACACAATCTCTGATTCACAATATTAAAAACACATTTCCCAACCAGAATGGAGTAGAAAAAGAGGGAGAAGGGTAGTGGGATACACATGCATCCCATGGAAGACACATGAGTCTCAGAAAATCACAGATAAACTGGAGACATTGCCACCTTAGGGAAAAAAAAAATGGGTTTTTTTCATTTACAGATTGAATGGATATAGCAAATACTTGATTTGCTCTGCAAACTGTGGTGTGAATGATTGTTCTTTTCACCTGGTGGAGCACTCCTGCTGCGTGTTCTCCAGTATTTTGTGTACAGATTGAAACCAAAGCTTGGGCATTTTCTTCTCCAGCTATTAAGGGAGGCTAATAGTGTTCCCAGTGAACCCAGCAGTAACACAGTGTTATTAAGTGGAGGCCCACTGCTGATCTCACTAAGACTGGTATCAGAGCAAAGTCATTCCTTTTTTTACGGCAGAACTCCATTTTAATTTCATTTAGGGAGGCAGCATGATCTCATAGGCAAGGCATCAGGAGATCTGGGTTGTGTTCCCCGCCATACCATGTGATCACTGGCAAAACATGCAAGTGCTCTCTGCTTTCCTTGTTTTTTTTTAATCATCTGCCATGTGCTGGGAGTGATCATTATTTACTGTCACAGAGTGCTCAATGAAGGATAAACCCTAAAGAAATGCTGAGTGTTATCAATGAAGTGTGTGATTTTTATATGATTAGAACAATATAAATCAGGACTAAACCCACTGTCACCGACATAATGCAAAATCAAGCCTCCAGGTGATCTGAATGGGTAGTAAAGTTCTTGGGAGCAACAAATGACTCAGGGAAGCATAGGTTAGTTCTCAGCAAATGAGTGAGGTAATGGTAGAATAGGCTTTGACAGAGAAGACAAAGTGCCATAGAACAAAAAAGTGAGTTCATCATATTTTGTTCATATTGTGTCAATTTTCCTTTCCTTTTAAAATTGCATTCTTTTGCAGACATATTCTACCTCTTTCTGTTCCTGCTAAGCTTTGTCTCATGGCCTCCTCCTTTCCTCCCCTTTCTAAATTCATGCTGTGCATAAAATTGTCTCACTGATTTAAAATAAGATTTATTCTTTTTGGCCCAGTGCTCTGTTCCATTGTAGGCCACCAGTCCTAAAGCAGGGAGATTTAGCATGTGTTTCATAAAATACTTCAACTCTTGGTTCATGTTTTATTCTTTTCCATTTCTTTCATTTTTCCTTTTTATGGAATTTCATCAACACCACAGGATTGGTACCTGGTGTCTAAAACTAGCTGATTCAACAATGTGCTACCCTATCATGCATCATGATAGCTCATACAAATGATAATTCTCTTTTAGGTTTGTCTCTCATTAGTCTGAATTCTCTAAGAATGACAGAAACCGAAAAAGCATTGTGGGCTGTACCTTGAATCTAATCTAATCCTCAGAATATCATCATTATATCTATTGTTAATAACCAAATTCCCAGCATCCTATCACACTGGTGCTCTGAGCACCAAAGAAACCAGAAATACTTATGTATCAGACATTTACACTTACACAAATAAACGTCACAACTCTAGTTGAAATGAGTTTTTAAAAAGAAAAAGGTCACTACCTAGAACAAATATTGTTGGTAAGACAGAAAATAAGATCATATAAGGTGCTTCAATGGGCCTAGGATCACCCACTCTTCTGGGTACCCACTCTGGTACCCATTCCTCTCCCAGGAGACAAGAAACTGGAAACGAATATTAAATAAAAAAGATTTGGGCAATTCTGACTAGTTAGGATTCTTAAATACCTGGAGCCATGCTGACAGCTGCAAATATATTGGAAACTGTTATTATCAGGAGCTCAGCTATGATGGAGGGACTCCAATTGAAATTCTTCCATTAAATGCAAGAGGCTTTTTGAAAGCCAAAGTTTTCTGTTAAACTTGATGGCAAGGTAGATATTGCAATATCCATAAGTTAGCTCAGTTCCATTCTGTGTTTCCCTCTAATATCAGTAGAGCTTTTTGTGGAATCAAAGACAGCTTTTCCTATCTTTTTGGAGAGGGAAAGGTATTTGACAGCTGCAGAACAAACACATCTTCCATGGGCTATTACCTCCAACAGGATGGTGGGATGTGATCTCTACAAGAGAATTGCCAGGTTCCCAGCTGGATTCAGCACAAGCTCTACAAACCAGTCCAGAGTCAAACACCTTAGTAGACTCAGCTTAGAAAAAAAAACCACAACAAACAGACCTCCAACTCCTGTGTGGGTACCTCACAAAATGCCAGCCTAAACACAGGAGAGATTGAAATGCTGTCTTCGTGAAAAGAAGTTTAAAATCCTCCTGGTTTTCTAGGTTGGGTAAGCAGTTTCATTTGCCCAGATGGAAGAAATGAGCTCCTAGAAAGCTCAGCTTAAATGGCCAGGTAGCACTGGTGACAACAAATATAAACCACTTTAAAATACTGAAATTGATCTGCTTGGTTTTGAAAAAGACTCAAAAGCATTTCCAGCTTGCCACTGCCAAGTCAAGTTTGACCTGTAACAAAAAATCAAACTCTTAATAAAACCAGAAAGCCCAGACATATTCCCATAACCAAAAATGATTGAGCTATTACAGGTCAGCAGCTGACTGCCCGTCCTCTGAGCTGCAGTAAGTATGTGAGCACCTGAAGCCCCCATCTGTACTGAAATAAAATACATTTGCTGAAAACCTGCGTGGGGGATATCTGCAGCTGTTTCACAGAGGTATTAACCACCAATCTCAGAGCACACAAACAGCAGATTAGCATGTTTTGGCTGATAAACTAGAATTTGTTTAGTTTAGAAGCCACTGCTATGTGACTGCTTCCAACCATGCAAATTAACCATTACTCTTTTAGCTGAAAGACTGGGTGCTCCCAGTGACACCAGCTCAAATTGAAACTGCTGCTGATTCAGAAACCATAGAGATTGACAGTCACAGATAGACAAAAAGCCTTTGAGACAGCTGCCCTATGGGATACGTAGCATAATCAGACATTGAAGCCAGCAGAATTACATGGATCATGTCAATCACAGTCCTTTAGGTTTCTTTTAAACACATATATCTGAAAATTTGAAAACAAAACATGTTTCTGCATGAATTTTTAGAAAGGAATGATCCACTTTGTGGGGTTTCCTAATGCTCCTGTATGCAAATCTACATGTTAATCAGTCCCAAGTCACTCCCTGGCATATGATAAATATTTAATTTGCACTGACATTACAGGTTGAACACTTTCATATTCCTACCCCATTACTAAAGCCATGAACAGTGAGGAAGTGTCTGAAATAATAAATTATATTTGATCATTCTCTGCCATAGCCACTGCACGGATAAATCTGCCAAGGGAAAGGTAAATGTGACAACACAAGAAGGTGACAAAGAACTTGACAAACTTGTTCATTTGGCATTATGTGACAGTGGCAATGTGCTCCCTCGTGCCTATGTAGAGAAAGAATTTCTAACAGAGTAAAGAACTTTTCCTTGGCCTCAAAGCATTTAAACTTCTCATCCAGTGTCCGTGGAGCAGCACGGACACTGGATGAGACATTCATTTTTCAACACTTTCTGAGAAATAATTAAACTATCAACATTTGCCCAATCATCACTGGGCATGTAAAGCATAATTACCACCTTTTCCAGTGAATGCATAAAGTCTGGAGCAGGTACATTCTCCAAAGGCAGGACTGAGACTTGGGTTTCTCCTCTAGCAAACCTCCAGGAGGTCTGACAGCTAAGTTCGGCTTTTCCTACTGTGCAGAGATCCCATCCCGAGGAAAGAACTATTTGCATAAATGTGGTCCCATGGGAAGATGCAAATCTCCTCCCTCCCAGCCCTGCCTTGGACTGGCTGAAAAGTCCCAGACCTCAGCTTACTCCCACATCTCCCATGCCCAGAGTGCCCCAGGGTCCCTCCACCACCACTCTGCCACCCGCCCTGTGCTCCCTGAGTAGCAACTGCCAAGTTCTCTTCCAGCTCTTTTCAGTCCAGAGAGCCAGAGCTGTACTCACAGTGATTTTTCCATCATTTTTAATTTACAGATTATCCAGCTGCATTTGATCAAGACAGAGAAGAAACCAATGATATAGCAGAGCACTTAGGAACACTAATTGCAAATTACTCTTAAATAATACATCATCCCCCTCTTAATTATGGAAACTTGCACTCTCCTCAGAAAAGTACACATCTGCTAATGTATTTTTCCAATAATATCAATATGAAGTTGCAGAGAAAGGGTAGAGTAGTGGTTGCTTTGTATCTTGACCTGCTCTTAGCCTAAGTTTCCCTGAATGTCCATAAAGCTTCTCTGTTTTTTTTTTCTTTCTGACTCAAAAAAATTCATTCTAAAGATACATTTCTTGAGCCAAGAATTGCTTCCTAACTCTTCTTTCTGAAGGAAAGGGTACACCAGGAACCTTGATTGCCTTAATAACTAACTAAATATTGTATTTCCCATTCATTTCCAGAGGCATTTGAGGCTGGACCACTGTAAATTCTGAAGATTTCATGTTTCTACTTGCTTTAATGCACCAAAATCCTTGAGGCCATTTTCTTCATTGAATTTGCCATTTTCCTCAGTACTTGTATGAGATAGTCAAAGATGCTGAAGCTTTGGCTGCCATTCCAGTTCTACATATGCCCATTGCCACAGTCTCCAAAAGACATCCATGACTCTGAGTTCTTTAATGTCCTCTGGCCAAATATGAGGATGACCATGACAAATTCTCAGCAGCGGTGAGCCCTAAGCATTTGCACCAACCAGTCCCTGGCACTGGCATTGAAAACCAAACACACAGCACATTAGCTTCTGCACGCAAAGAAAACAGCTTTGAAAAAGGTAAGGAAAACTGTTTTCCTAGCATTGTCCACTGTGTAAGCAGGGAGCTGCAATATGAGCTGTGCTCTTCTTGATTGAATCTCTTGGATGTGACTGCTTCTTGGCAGCACCACAATTTAAGTCCTTTAATTTGAATTTCTAAATAATTCAGAATGTTGATAACTAGATCTGTTCATATTATTCTCTTGCCTAATATTTCCATCAAGTTCCAATTAAACCTATAACCTGCTGTTACTACAACCCAGTCTTGCTCTGGGATCATCAGGTGGCTGCATTTAGCTGGTCAGCTGGCTCACCACACCACCATCCCCAAACTAATCATCTAAATGAGACACCCTTCTCACTCCAGACAGTTATTCACACATCTGACATGCACAGGCTTGAGATTATTGCTCTGAGCAACCAGTTTTCCTCAGCACAGAGAAAACCAAGAATAAATAATGAAAGGGAAAGTAAAATACAACCTCAACCTTCGAGAAAATTGCGTGGATCTTAAAAGAGATTTTTCAGCCTGCAGTACACAGGCTGTGCATCCTCTTACTGACTAAAAATGTAAGATGGCTATTTAGGTTCTCAGATGTGCTGGCCTATGAATCTCCTTGCCCTGACATAACCTAGGGCTGAACAAAGGACAATTTCTTTTCTTTTGTCAGAGTTCATCATTCAACTGAAAATCTTTTCAAATTTTACAGGAAAACCAGTATACTCAAAATATCTGTTTCAAGGTAGAAAAGGTGAGAGGTCTGATGGAGACATTTCTCCTTCCTTTCAGAAGTAATTACAGTCTACATTGGTTCCCAAATCATTCCTTTAGAAAACATCCCTGAGACCAGTTACCACAAAACATTTCAGCTTCAATGCACAAAGTGTGGTCTCTGCCAGATTTTTCTGACCAGCCCTAACAGAGCTGCAGCCCCAGCAAAGCCACTCTCCCCAAGCATCCTTGAATTTCCCTGTCATTGGCAGAGGGAGCCTGTTCTTGTGTTTCCTCAAAGAATGCAAAATAGGAAACAATCCTAATGGGGACACGTCCCTCATAGATAATTAAACAGAAAATCTGGCAGATTTTCAGACAGGCTGCTACCTGCCTATGAATACCAAGTAGCTTTGCTTGACAGTCAGCTAATGCACCGGGCCCCCTGCCTGGGCTGGGTGAGTCTCCTGGAAGACTTTAAACAAATGTTTATGATAGATCGAGATTACACTGCTCACTTAGTCTCGTCCAGGAGACGTGACACCCACATCAGTCTGTGATGACTCTCATAAAAATCCCACCCCCTTCCCAGCAGTACTGTGCTTGCTCCTACTAGGTTTTCTTTCTAAGCAGTGCCCTGCCCATTTCTGGGTATTTTCACTGGCAATCCCCTACATCCAGCTATTAACAGCCAGGCTATTAACTGGTGCTGCTCAGCTGCATTTGTAGTCGGATTTCCACATGTTCCAGACAATGATTTTAACACTGGCTGTCCTAGCGTGGGGTCTATTAACCCCACAGTACCCAGGCAGGTAAAAATGAACAACTTTCCTCCCAGCAGCCATAACAGCTGAAGTGTTAAGAGCGTACTGAGGGCAATGCTCTTTTTAACAGCACTTGGCACAATTAAGCTTTAATTCAGAGCTGTTATTTTACAGCTTCATTTGTTTCTGCCAATTTTCTGTTTGAAAGGTGGGGAAAGCATGAAGGAATAACAGTTTAAGTGCTCAGCAGATGGAGAACGAGTACCTCTTATTCTCTCCATCACTGCTGAAAACAGAAGTTTTCCACTTCGCAGGGACTCCTTGCCAGAAGGAGGCAAACCAGAAACACCTCAGCAGTTACCAGAGTGTTTGAACCAGCACAGACAGGTATGTTTCTTTGCAATGCTGCGCAGCGAATATAGCCGGGAATAAGACAGGCACCTCAGCAGCACCACAAAAGTGGGTTGTCAGCACAGGGAATTGCATCTTCTAGAGATCCAGGCACTTTTCAGCCTGCCTTTTTTCCCCTAACACTATGGATATGTTACAGAAAACAGTGTCCCTGACGTGCCAAGTTGCCACCAAGTGTGTGGGCTGATTGTGCTTCGACTTTTCTGTGCACGGCTCTTTGCCCCTCTGTGTATCTTGCAGCAATTCACCTTTGCACCAAGGAGCAGGACAAAACCCACTCCTCCAGGTACTACACCTATGACACAAAACACACACTCAGGCCTCCTGACTAAACCCTGGCATGGGCAGATGGCACTGCAACTAAAGGATCATATCAGCTCATGAGAGGGAAAAGATACACTTCTGCTTGTAGAACTGTTACAGCTCACAGGTTGCTATCCAAGCTGGAAAGGGAGTAGTCCAGAGCACAAATTATTCTAGAAGAAACAAGACTTTAAAAATCACGTCATTCTGAAATGGTCCAAAGCAGGACACGTGGCTGTTGCTGGTGGGGGATATCCTGTTTGTAACTCAGGGGTACTATGTGGGCAGAGCTGCAGTAGCCCCACCACAGCCTATGTCATTTCAGTGTGTTGGACCCAGAGGTCCCAGTGGAAACCCCCAGACAGGAAGTCCTCCAGCACATGGTGGTGGGACAGGAACCACAGCAAGCAATAACCACCCTGGGCCAGATACAGAAGGCACAGAAAGGGGATGGCAAACTCAACAGTTGTTTACCCACCCACAGCACCCCCTGGAAAGAGAAAAGCAGAATATGGTGCAGGACCCTGCTGGGGGGTTTTGTATTTGACTCTGCTCTTCAGCTCACTGCACAAAGAGCTCACATACCACAGTAATGAGAGCAGTAGAAATGCCTCCAGAGGTAGAATAGATTAGAGACAGACAAACAAGAATGTGGCAGCTAAAGGAATAATCAAGAGCTTCCCTCCAAAGGGAAAGGGCAAGTCTCTCTGCCAAATCACTTCTAAAAATAAACTAGGGAGACAGATCCAGGCCTAATGGTGTGACAAGAGTTAAAGTGCAGCACTGGGGGCCTGTCATGCCTCATACAGCTACAGAATTGATCCACTCAGAGGACACGAATACAAATCTTTCTCTGGCATCCTCCACTATGGGCAGGGGTCAGGTCCTGGCCAGGGTACTGCAGCAGCTACCACCCTCCACTTTAGAGTACAACTTCTACTTTTTCTAGGAAAGGTCAACTTTTTTTTATATCTTTTCCACCCCAGTTTCCAGTAGAATAAGGCACATACTAAGCACAGGCTTAGTAAGTTTCACTTGTGGCTCACTACCTCATGGTTTTTAAAAAATCTACCCATTTTTGTGATACCTTAGTATCACCTACAAAGGCAGGACCCAAACTTCCCCATGAGCAGGGGCTAGAGGAATGCAAAAACCTTGTCTGATTCCCCCTCAAAGGAATTGTAGCAAACACATCTTTTTCCTGTGTATGTAAGTGCACAAGAAAAATCAATGCTGCAGCTAATATACTCTTCCATGGAACCACAGTAACCAGTAGTCTGTGCTACAAAATAATACTTGGCAAACCCACAGTGCTTTAGGGTCAACAGAGAGATGTCATTCCTTCCTGCACAAAATCATTAACACTGACGCCACAGATATGCTACTCATAATGCTGAATAAATACTCCAGAAAGATTAAGAATATTTTCATTGAACTCTCTATTTAAAGGAATATAGAGGAACCATTTCATTCCTAAGCTGATAATAGGGTCCACGTGTGAAAACAATAAAATAATAAAAACAACATGAATAAGACTTCAATGGAAAAAGCTTTACCCAAGGAAAAGTTTCTACATCAAAGCAGGCAGATAATCTGACAATATTTTCTTCTACAAAACTGGATAAAGTTACTTAATGATTTAAACAAGATAGAGTATTATAATTTTTATTAATTCCTAAAGAGCTACAACTAAGCTGCAGAGGAAAATTGTCTGCCTTATCCTGGTAGGAAATCTAAGGTAATCATTCTTTTTTTCTGTTTTGCATGATCATGACCAAAAATGCAAACAAATAACTGATTTTCTAGAATTACGACTGCAAACATTGGTGGGTTTGGTGCAGAAGTACTCAGAATGAAAGCATGCAAGGACCTGATCAGCTTTCCAAATCAACAGGTGTAGGAGACTCCATTCTTTCTCATGTTCCTTGTGCAGCTGTGGTTCCTTGACCAGCAGCTCACACCAGGGGCATAGGCAAGACATGCAGGATTTCAGAGAGAGCAAGATACTTCTCAGCAGGATGTGTCTGCACTCATGAAGTAGGGAGGGACCTTTCTAAACAGAAGAATTTCAAGTTGTTCTCTCTCAAAACAACTAAATACTAACTGAATTCTATTCCAAAAGGCAGAAGAGAAAACTAATGTACTTTTGCTTAACCAAGTGAGATATCTGTGGTGTAAGGGATAATAAGGGATAATAATAATAATCCGTCGTGTAAGCAATAATAGCTGTAATAAGCAGCTCAACTGATATCAAATGAGACACATTCCTTGTCTCTCTGTTGGGCCTTTAGATTTTCTCCAGTGCATCTGACACTTACTTCAGCAGCAGAGATGTGAGATTGGTACAGGTGTTGCAAATTTAGGAGCAGTAAACTACACAGTAATTGGTCATAAGTGAGGAAACCACTTGTAAAACCATGGATCTGCTACCATTTTTGTTACACTATCAAGATTTTTTCTCTCCCATTTTTCACTTGCCCAACCCTTGCCAGAGTCAGTATTTAGTTCAGTGGGATATGTAGAGCATGGCATCTGATGACAGCCTGGCCTTGAAGCTTAGCCCTCTATCCTAAGTCTTCCCAAGGCAATGTAACTAAAGATCTCCAGGTTAAACAGCTGCCAAGATGAGAGGTAAGACAACAGTAACTTACCAGGAGCAGAAACTGGTGCATTAGGAGCATATTTGTAAAATGAACATGCTGTCACATAATTCCTACAGGACTGGAAAGATCTTGCTGGTTCTTTAAGCATGTTACAGCTCTCACTTGGCTCTCTGTGAGTATGTAATCCCGGTCATAATTACATGCATATGTTAGGTATTATTTTTAATTCAATGACAAGAGACAGATTTCATTGTTCTGTGGTCACTGCTGCTCTGTATGTTTGTGCTACATAAAGCACAGATTTACTTTGCCGATCAAAATCTGGTGTCTGAGATCCTGTGGTGGACTGACCCTGACTGGACACCCCGTGCCCAGCAAAGCTCCCCTCCTCAAAAACACAGGGAACAGAAAATGTCATTAACAACTCATGGGTCAACATAAGGACAGGGAGAGGTCACTCACAAATTACAACCACAGGCAAAAAATATTTGACTATTTGACTTGGGGAAATGAGTACAATCTTTATTATCAATCAGATTAGAACAGGATAATGAGAAATAACCCTAAATCTTAAAACACTTTTCCCTCACCCCTCCCTTCTTCCTGGGTTGAACTTCACTCCTAATTTCTTTCCTTCCTCCACTCAGCAGTGCAGGGGGATGGGGAATGGGGGCTGTGGTCACATCATCATGTGTCTCTGCTGCTCCTTTCTCCTCAGTAGGAAGAATCCTCACACTCCTCCCCTGCTTCAGCATGGGTTCTCTCCCATGGCAGTCTCCTGTGAACTGCCCCAGTGTGACTCTCTTCCGTGGGGTGCAGTCCTTCAGGAACTGACTACTCCAGCGTGGGTCACCTGCAGGTCTAAAGTCCTGCCAGGATTCTGCTCCAGTGCCAGTTTCCCATGGGGTCTCAGTCTCCTTTGGGCATCCCCCTGCTGCAGTGTGTCCCAGGGGCACAACTGCCTCACCACAGTCTGCTTCATGGGCTGCAGAGGAACCTCTGCTCCAGCACACATCAGATGCTCAAACTGTTTTACTTTCTCTTACGGGTGGCTTGGGGACAGCTCAGTCTCCTGAAATGCTTATTTTGAAAGTTCGTCTGGTCTATTAACAATGCAAGTGTTCATTGGTTTATACCTCTGATGCTGCTCATTGCACAGCCAGCCTAAAAAACAGAACCAACCTGCTGAAGAGATACTTGAGACAAAAAATATGTCAATGGATTACAGCTGGGTTTGCTTTCCTCCCCTTTTGTTACCGAGCAGCCTATGACACTGCCTCTGCTTTTAGTTTTACTCCCTGTAAGTTCATGATGCAGAAATCAGATACACTGGGAGATTTATAATTTCAGTTGTAGAGGAAAGATGGCAAACAAGCTGTCTGTGAGAGGAATGCTGGGTAGGCAAAGTACATTCAACTGAGGGAAATCCAACCATGCTAGTCTAAATTATTCAACTTGACCTAGTCAATAAATATTGCATCAAAATTCAGAGTAAGAAATAGAAAGTTTGTACATGAGATTTATGTTTCACTCTACGATTCACATTTTAAGTGGTTTGATTAAATATTTATTCTAAAATTCACTAGGGTTAAGAATTACACCAATCTGTCTATACAAAGCTAAGCATAAGCTCATAGGAAATTTTACAAATACACCAGAAATGCATTATTAACATCCTAGTTTTATTCTAAAACCATTTTTTCCCTTTCTTGATAAAAAGTCCCACCAATATAATTTATTCCTTTCACCAGTGGGCTGTTGATCTTCACAGCTGTTGCTCATGGGCTAAATCAAGAGAGGTTTCTGTTAAAAGATAATTCAAGTTCTCAGACATCTCAGATACCTTCAGAAGCAGAACTTTGGTAGAGGGAACATTAAAGGAGAACTCTCATAAAGTTCAGGTAAGCTCTGCTAAATCACATTTCAAGATTTAGATCAAATTCTTCACAAAGCTAAACTTCTTCCCTCTGATATTTCAGATAACAACATATTCTTTCTGCTAGAGGGAATGATTATGACAGCTTGGCTCTTCTCAGCAATCAGCCTAAAAGTACATGTTATTTTCTTGAGAAGACAAAGAGATCAGCAACATTTACATGAAAACAGATCTGAATGTTTAAAATTAGCAGGTGATATTGAGAGACATTTAATAAGACTTCCTCTTAATTGTTTATGGCTCAGACTCTAAAAATGAGCTCCAGTTATGTATGTCACTGTCATTACTCATATCATCAAACAGAAGCCATAAGTCATGATTGAAAGTGTTGATCATTGGGAGATGACAGCTGCTTGTACATGGAGCTGAACTTGAGGAACTTTGTTGTCAGCTCTAGCACTGTTTGATTCACTGAGTTACATGTCGTCACCTTTAATTTTCTTCTTCTGAAAGAACTGAAAAGGTTATTTACCTGTTATGTGTTGTAAAGCTGAGACGTAAAAGGCACTATATTACTATTGCGTTGCAGTTTATTAATTAATGTAGTAAAAAAGGCACAATTGTGCATTTTTCTTTGTTTAGAAACATAATGGACAGCCTGTGAAAGAGCTTCAAACTTCACCTCTGCTAATTTGATAGAGGGAATATCACATCATTAAGTACAAAAATGGCAAGCAGATTATTATTCTGTTGGACTGTCTTTGCCAGAATCTATCATCAGACCTGCATAGATGGTCAAAAGTTATATGTAGTGAAAAATATTCAATGTCTCTCATCTGCTTTTACTATAACTTCTTTCAAGGTTCTTTCAGCCAGCCTCGTAAGAGTATCTGCTAACACTTATTTAAATTCATGACCTAAACCCTTATTTCAGCCTAGGAATGGGATGCAAAATGAATGAGGCTTGTCTTGCTTTCCCCCCCCCCCCCCCACCACCATTTTTTTTTTTAGCAATGGACAGAGAACTCTAATTCTCCAAGTCACCAGACCAAGTATCAGTATAACTGAGCTAATTTAACTGAAGAGAATATACCAGTACAGATGCTATGGGGTCACCTCAGTCCTAGAAAAAAATTATATTAAAAAGTCATGGTATGTTTCCAGTCTCAGTAATGTCACCAGCCTCCTGTATGACTTTAATCAAGGAACTTTACTTCAGAATGCTTTTTATATTCATTAGTTAAGACACATGTAATAAATAAGCCTGAGACAAAAAGTGTTTTGAAACTCATCCTGAGGATTCTTTAAGCCTAAAAATACAAAGTAAAAAATTGGTGTTAATCCATTGCCTTGTCAACCCCTTTAATTTCCTGCTTAGGTAAATGCAGAAATAGTCAAAGCATGAATACCTGTGTTCTGAAGCAAGAAAAGACTATCAGAAGCACAGATCCACCACTTCAGACAAGCTGCAGATAGTTCCTTAACAGTTCTTGGAAACAAAGCTACATGCTGTGGTCACATTAGATCATTTACTTCAGAAAGCTATTAAATCTTTATTGAAATATTGCAGGTAATTAAGAACTTCCAACCTCTGCTGGTAAGCTGCTGCAGATGCCATAACCCTCATGGGTGAAGTTTCACCCATCCTTCCTCTTTCAATTTAGCTGACTGCAGCTTCCAGAGAGAGGATCTCAGAATGCCTCTTCCTACTAATTAAATAACTGTTTAATATACTGTGCCTTCCTTTGTTTGAATATCCAAGGGGCATTTCTGAGCCTTGTTTTCACATCAGGTCTGGAAGGTCACTAAAACAGCACTCTCAAGGATGTGCTGTGTAGAAGCAGTTGAAGCTCCTCCTTGCACATTCGTAAAGGCAAACCCATGGTTGCTTTTGCCTGGCTGGCCCAAGAAAAGTATCGTGGCATAGCCCCATTGCATTACTGACAGGGCACAATCACCCTAACCTGCATCCAAGCACTGGATGTTATCCAGTCCCCAATGTCCTTGTCCAAGCAAACCCTTCCACCAAACCCAGCTGATACGCTGCAACCTCTGATCCCAAAGAGACAGAGCCTGTTATGGGAGAAGTTTGAGTGGCTCTCCAGCCTGCACAGGAGTGTCTGTTAAGATCCGTGTTTCAGAAGAAGACAACATGGCTATACAATCCAGATTCTCATTTTCCTTACTTCTCTAGTTTTTCTGTCTTTGATCAAGCAAAGAAACTATAAAAATAATAGAAGATTATTTTACAGAAAATATATTCAGATACTTCTCTCTCGCAATTAAGTCTGTCAGGCCCTCTCTCAAATTTGGCTGCTCCTGAAAGCTGGCAAAACCATCATGCAGCTGTTTGCTCAAAGCTCAGTGCCTCAGTATTCACAATGCACAGATTCTTTACTCTGCATTGAATGAAAGGAAGGTTGAGTGAAGAATGGCACTACCAGGAGAATGCTGGTATCAAATTCCTTCTCCTCAAGGAAGGTGTGGTAAGCAGACAAATAGGACAACCCCATAACAACTTTGTCTCTTGTCAGCTGTGGACAGCACAGCCACAACACTGAACGCATATCCAGGTGAACACTGTCACCCCAATATGTGAAGTCATATCAGATGTCTTCCTTTTCAGCATGATTTGATCAACTCATCCAGTACTGCCACGTCAGCATTTCCTCCTCAGCAAGGAGCAGACACAACAGACTGCCCCAAAGAACTAGGCCTGTGTGGGCTTTACCATTCTCCCTTGATTGCCTTTCCTAGCTGTGAATCATGCAAGTGCCTGTGCAAGGCACTAAGGTTTCTCCATTGCTATGGGAACACAGTACTCTGCAGCTACTGAAATATTCAGCCCACCTCCATAAAATACCACGATTCACAGATAGCAGCCAAGTACCTGAGCAAAGAAAGGTTTTCAAAAGCCAACGTGCTATTAGCATTTAATAAGGAGAAAGGAACGTTATTCTCTCTGAACAGCTTGAGACTACTCCAAGCAATGGAGTTGCTGCTGGCCTGCTGCACTCAACAACCCTTCCTCCCCCTCACCTGAGATGTTCATAAAAAGGCAAAGTCCTGGCAGTAGAAAAAGAAAAAAAAAGAAAGCAAAAAGAAACACCTACACTCAGAATAACACAAACATCAACCATCCAAATGTGACTGAATATTTGTGGTCAGTATCCAGCTATTAGGCACCCAACAATTTGGATTGTCTCTGGCCTGAAATTACCCTCCCACAGACCTCCAGGATAGGTACACAGACAGCATTCAGACATCTGGCCTGTACCTCCTCATGGGCTGAGGCTAGATGGCATTTCTTTCCAAAGAGCTGAATTTTCCCTCTTTTCTTTTACCCACAAACTGAAAAGTTAAATATAAAAATAAGAGTTTGTTTCCCATCACTGGCTGGCACAACTTTTGTGTATTCTGGAACAATAAACAAGGACACTTGCATGGGATTTGGTTTTTTGTTAAGCAAGGGTATTACTGGGATTCAATGGGTTTACTTCTGGTTTATTGGGCTATCCTGCTTTAATAAGCCAGTTCTTACACAAACATATTTTGCCTGTCAAGTGGTAAGATGAGGCATAAAAACTAAGTTGCAACAGAACTGAGTTCAGCAGGCAGGGAATTAATTATTTCTCTTTGAACAAAACAAAATGAAAGACAAAATGTCTTCCACACATATTTTCAGAATCATCCTGAATCTATCAAATTACTGATCAGTCAGAAAACACCGGGGGGAATGGAGACGATCAACTCTATGACAATTAAATGCACTGTAAAGCTGCTCTCACTGGAAATTTTGTGCCCATTTTTTCTGTCTTCCCAGTGGCAACAGTGATATGCAGAAAGACTCTGCAACTCATAAAGTTGTAAAGTGGGTCTGTATTTATTTGGTGGAGGAGCTATAGGGATTACAAGAGAACTTGTCCCAACCACAGCCTTTGCAGACCCACATCGGTCACACTCACTGAAGTTTGAGTTTCTGGATGCAGGGTCCAGCAGCATAGGAACAGGAGGACCAGTCCATGAGGAGTGGCCAAAATCCAGAATTTGCTTTTCCCTGAGGTAATAGCTAGCCATGGTTTCCAGAGTCTCCCACTTTTCTGTACAGGTCAATAGCAGCAATGCTGTGAACACCATTCCAGCCACACAGTGTCACACCTGGTGCATATGTGACCTCACGGGACCCTGCATCTTCTCCTTTTGGCTATCTGTGAACGTATTCACATGATGCTCGCAAGTCACAGGAAATTAAGTTACCCCAAGACATCTGATCCAGTCCACCAGACAATGGTCATGATTTGAAAGGATCCATCTGGACCTTAGAAGAAGCTCACAATAATCTCACAAATGATGACCAAGTTTAAACTTCTGTTTCCTAGAAAACTCAGAGAAAATTTCCAGCTACTAACTTGACGTGAAATTCTGAGATATTCTGTATTAGAAAACAACATGGAGTTCAATCTTTTTTAGTGGTGGTATAATGGATTGTCTCATCCTTTATCTACAGGAAAAAAACCCTTATCTCTCCTCAATCTTCATTATTCCAGAGAAATAAACAACAACATATTGAGTTTTTTTTTTTCAACATGTACTTGTATATAGCTTTTCTATTTTTCTGATCATCCCAGTAGCCCTTATGGGCACCTTTGTTTAATAGAGACATCCAGGCTTCTGTACATATTTCGTTAATATCATCTTACACTGAGCTTAGAATTACTGTGTGTTGGTAGTTGTCAGTTAGCCATTAAAGCACAGTGATTATTTCAGCTGTGGTCATGCTGTCGTGTTTCAGCTCTTCAGTTTGCCCAGTGCACCACTGGAGGACAGTCAGATCTGGATATGGTGAGCACAGTACTCATATGTCAGATAGGACAGGATACAACAGGACAGTAGGAAACACAAGTTACCAGCCATACTGCTACACACCACAGTAACGTCAAAGACTAAAAGTTCAAAGAGCAAAAAGAAAATATAATACAGGTCACAATAACAGAGGTCTTTATAATGAAAAAGTAGGTGGCTTCAGTTTATGCCATGCCCAAGTACATTAAATGATAGTGATTTATGCTTTTTAAACAAAAGAAATAAGTATTTTGATTAGGCTTGTGGGGGAGGGAGTAGAGGGCTTTGTATTTAAAGCTTCATTTTAACCAGGGAAAATTACTGACTGCTGCATGAGGCAGCATTCAGCTTCTTTCCCTTCCCCGAGCAGGGCGCCCAGCTTGCCTCGGGAATCCAAAGCCAGCACGATGCCTTTCTGACATCTCCCTCCTGAGCAGCCGTGGGTGTATCTGCTGACATTAACCAGCAGGAGATCTTCTCAAGGAAGAAAAGCCCTATATGAAAAGGTTTCACAGCAAAAGGAGGAAAAGTCTTTAAAGGGAAAACTACATAGCATGCTGCTCCAGAAGCCAAGTTGAACTTTCATTTTAGATCTGAGCATTCTGTAAGAGCAGAGTGCTCATCTACTTCCTACAGTAAATTATTCTTCCTCAGCTATATTTCTGTACACTTTAGACTTTTATATAAACTTCTATAGAAAAAGAAATCATAGCAATTATAATCCTAGCAATTATGTGAACCCTTTTTGCTAGATGCCAGAAGTTGAATTGTTACCAGGGAAAAAAGCACTGTGCCCTGAGAGAAATGGGGCAATGAATTCTCATCATGCAAAGATGATTAACTCCTCTCCAGGTAATCAAAACCTGAACACATTTTCAGGCAGAATTCATGGAAAAGAAAAGCAGAACCAAAAGCAGCAAACCCCAAAGGTCTTAAATCCAGCTAAGAAGTTTGGTCTGCAAATTAAGCCAGGGAAAAATCTTTAGCAGACAAACAATGCTGTGCCAACATTGAAAAAGTTAGGACAACTATAAACTATAGAGTCTGACATCAACTGCAGGGAGATGAATATAAAAGTTAATACAAAATGCAATTGATAAAGATGAATATGGTCAATACCTCAATGCATACTTCAATCACGGAAAAATCTTGTCAAACACACCTGACTTGATACTTTAATGAACCAGCAAAATATGGCTGCTTAAGTCTGGTTTTATTGACACAGTGCACTCATCTATTTATGAAATTTTAAAATTAGTACGGTGCAACACTCATATTAAAAATTAGCATGATAGTTTACCAATGAAGTATGCATTAAATTAACTCAGACCTGGCTGAGATCTCAAATGGCACATGAAGGTTGGGTGTTTGCAGAGGTTGTTTCAGGAATTATTATTATTATTATTATTATTATTATTGTTATTATTATTATTATTATTATTATTATTATTGAAGCCACTGAACATTTTCACCAGTGTTCAGGGAGTAAAAATAACTTTGCTACTATTGTGATGCCTGATTGAGACAAGGCCTAGTAAAGCAGCAAAGGGTGATGAAGGCAGGACAGCAGCAATCTGGGTTGCTTGGGAATCCATTCCAAATCTGTGTATTTTTGTAAAGCAAGGTGAAAAATGATACAAGAAACAAAGGTCACAGGAAAGTGGGACTTGTCTCTGGAAGGCAGCAAGTCTGAAGGAATTTAGGTTAATGAGCTACAGCACCTGACCCCAAGTTCTTCATTCAGTGATGTTACAAAAGGGATCTGCAAACAGAAGACTGCTAAAGGAGAAGAACTGGAAAAGTACTGTAAATTATAATCACTATTGCTACAGTGAAATTGAAATTGTGAAAGTGATGCAGAAACTGCCATGAAAAAATCCAAGTATAGAAAACAAAATCTAAAATGAGATTTTAAAAAACTTAATTTACATAGTTTACCAGCAATAAGGCATCTGACTGCATCACAGGGTATAACTACTGCCAATTTTAGAAAAAAAAATCAGATGAGAAAGCCTATATAAAGAGCATGACCAACCATATGTTTGATTCTAGGAAGACCTATGTCAGTTCTCCATTTGTCGCTATCTTTGTATCAAAGAGGATTTCGTTCCAGAATTTAAAAAAAAAGAAAAAAAAAAAGAAAAAAGAA
Organism: Motacilla alba alba; assembly: GCF_015832195.1. Taxonomy (NCBI): domain Eukaryota; kingdom Metazoa; phylum Chordata; class Aves; order Passeriformes; family Motacillidae; genus Motacilla; species Motacilla alba. Next base: position 10,126,311 of record NC_052022.1, read on the forward strand.
AGAAACAGGGGGAAAAAGGGCCAAATTAACTCAATTGCTAAGCCTCAGATGGCTGAGTGAAATATTTTCCTTTAAAAAGTTGTGCACTCAGCATGACAGTCAACCCTGACCCACAGTTCCCTTCTTAACCCAGGACACAGCAGCAAAGCTCGGAGGTGTGATCCACTCTTGGTCACACAGCAGATGCCCTGATGTCCTGTTGGGAACTCGGTGCACTTCTGCAGTTCAGGTCTGGATCCCTTACCTGGGCAGCAACCACCTGCCCTTCACTGGTGAAGGCTCAATGAATTTAAACTATTCAAATGAAGGACAAAAAGGAGTGAAGATGTTTCAGATACACATATACATATGGAAAGGCTAAAAAAAGAGGAAAGGAAAATGCTTCTAAATTGAGAATATTTTCCACGGTCTTTTGATGGGTAAAACTAACATCTCCACTTCTCAAATAGGACAAGCAGGTCATCAAGGAGTTAGGACATGCAATTTTCTGAACACCCTATCAGGTGCCTTAACTACCTGTCACAACTAAAATGGGTTACAAGACCTAGAAATAAATCCGTATTAGTGGATACCAGACCAGGGCATCTCAGACAGATAATGGAGTCAGTTCATGGGTCTGTTCCATATTATGTTCAATTAATTTCATGTTTAGCTTAATAGCATTTTTGTGCAGCTATTGCATAATAATAACTGAGGACAGCCCATCTGCATGTTCAGTGCTCATATACAATGTTTTGGGTGTCAGCCAGGCTGCACTCCAAGCCCAAGACCAGCAGAGGTTTTCTCTGAGTCCTGACCCAGGCAGGGCAGCACGTCCCTGGTGGCTGCTGCCCCCTCCTTGCACCTCCAGCCCCACAGCCCAGCACAACCACCAGACAGCAGGGCAGTAAAAACCAGACCTCTGGGCTGCTCTCCTGAGCTTCTTACAACTGGCCCAAAGTGACACTGTGTATATATGCACAGCTGAAAAATTTGCACACATTTAAGCTGCTAAGTACTAGGTATGTTGTTACACAAAATATTCACTGACCTCTTGCTGAATGTATTTTAATTGAAGTAATTATTCACTCAGCTCCAGCTGCTAGAACTCCAACCTGATACGTCTGAAAGTAAATAGCTTTTCAGATTGGCTGCTCAGAAAGCTGGAAAGTATCTGCAAACTGATATGCAGCTGGGAAAGAAGTCTTCCCGGACTCATCTGTTTGCACAGCTTCTCTCAACAATTTATCAATAAGTTTTTAATGCTCTTATCAATGAGTTCCTATCAGGTTAACAGCCTGAAGTGCAGATGAGAAGCATAGCAGGGAGAGGCTTATGCTTTGTTGATTTCCAGTTGACTCCGAACTCTTCAACATTCTCTTGTTTTCATCAAAGTGTAAACTGAGTTTGAGCTTTCAAGGTAGAAAGCGTTCTTCTGGAGTTTCCTGGTGAGGATTTTTTCTTATTAATTATTCATTTTGTTAAAGGCTTGGGTTTTCCAAAGCAATTGGGAAAACTTTCACTGATTTGACTTGGAATGATTTTATCCCAACCCTAACACTGTTTGTGCTTCCCTAGAAATAATATTGTGTCACAAAAGAGCTTTTTTTTGCCCCCCCAATCTCTGAAACAGCCTTATGCTGATGCTAGATCAAACTTCATGAAGGGTGAAATTATGTGTAGGTATCCAAGTTCAGTAACAGTGCCCTGCTCCTGTGGCTAAATAAGAGTTTCCAGAAATATCCCCATTAATGAGAATATGTCAGTGAAAAGTGGCTCTGGATGACACAGGGGCTAAATGCCATTTCTCTAGGTAAAGCTGAGTGTTAACCACTCGGAGTAGAACAGAGAGCAAAACATTTTCATCCTTTTAAAGAATATCCAACATGGTAAAGAAAAAATTACCCAAACAGTTAAAGCAAGTCAAGGTCAGAGTCAAGAAAACAAAGCCCCAGCCAACCGACAGATTTACTGCTTCCCAGCCTCATGCTCTAATGAAACACAATCAACACTGGCATTAACAATGCCCATTTCTTCTGGGTTTCTGTCTTGTGGAGGAGTTCCCTGGAGTGTAAGATGCATTTTGATCCAAAGCCTTCTCTACAGCACAGCTTTCAGAACCACCCTTTACAATAGGACTTCTCTACAGTCTAATAATGATTTAACTCAATTCATACTCAGTCTTTTCCCACTGGGCTCAAAAATTACCCAGAGAATTGTCAGTGTATCTCAATCACCACAATGTGGTGGTCCTTCAGAAACTGGGCTAAGGAACAAACTGAATTTGTTCAGCTGCTTATCAAAATGTTTTGCAAAGCCTTTTCTACATCTTCTGTTCTGTGTAGCTATCACAGTTTGCACAACCCATCCCAGGTATTTCTAAACATGCCAGAGGTTTAGCTGAGATGATTATGCTTTGTGATTAGCTAACTAAGACTATATAAACAACTGAAAGCTTAATCTTTCAGAATATCTCTGTCTAGCAATTGATACCAGATCCATCACTAGGGATGATGGTTCTTGACAGTGTTTGGTAGCCTAGTAACAACAAAAGAATTAAAAGCTCTGCTTAGTTATCTAGTCAGAATTCCAAGCATTGTTTACAACACAAATGAATTTATTTATACATTAGTTACATTCAAATTTAAAAATTTAAACCCATGGCATTGCAGGAGAGATTTATGGTGCAAATGACCAAGGCAAAAAGACTGTTTTTAGAAGGCAGAAAATTAATTACAAAGACTTACACAGTTAATAATGGCTTTGCTCATAATATTATGTTTCTTTTCCATAAGTTAAAGCTAAAAACTGATGGTCATTATCAGAGAGGCCTCAGCTTTGTTGATTTTCTTAGACCTCTGGCAATTGCACTTTTACAGGTTAACGAAGGCAGAAAATTACTCAGTTTCACATTATAAATAAAAATTTGACACCTTTAAATGCACAGTGAACCCTTCTGGAAGTGCCTTTGTCATGAAGAAATCTCCCCTACTAAGAGAACACCCTGAAATTGCTTTACATGCACAGAGTACGTTGAGTCCCTCCTGGTTAGGCAACTGCTCTTTGTTAGTCTGCAGAAGGATTTATTAAGACAGTGACTCCCACATTGTACCTGTAGGCACCAGGAGTAATGGTTCAAGTAGGAAGGGAGAAATTTGAAGTAAGCTGTATGAGGCACAGAACATAAAGTTTCTTTAACTAAACAGAACTAGTGCTACGTAGACACTGCAGATGCAGGAGATGGCACGAAAGCCAGGAGAGAGATAGGAGAGAGTTTATGTATCAGCCATGTAAACAACAGTCACAAAGTTATCATAAAAAGAAACCACTTTCAGCTTCGTAATCTCTCCATCCCAGCCTTTCTCTGTTTATAAGAGAGGGCCTCTCACTGGAAGGTGCAAGGCTGCAAATCCCCTCAGAGGACCCTGAGCTACACACAAAGAACTGCCCAAGGCAGACACCCAGTGCTGGCCATGGCCACCCTGTCCCGGGACTCAGCCATGGCCTCCCCACCATCATCTGAAGGACACCAAAGCCTGGGCATCTCCAGAGGGTTTCCCACCAGCCCACTGTGAGCTGCCCACCTACCACCTTGGCTTTCAGTTCATGTGCATGAGAAACTGCCTTTACAGGTGCCACCTCTCCTGTCCCAGTCTGCCTCCCTGCCTCATGCTCTGCAGCTGCTATCAAAGAAAATCCAACACTTCCCTCGTCACCCAGCCACTGGCACAGACGTGTTTCCCATTTACATTCGCCTCTCCAAAAACCTTTTTTTTTTTTTTTTTTTCAAAATCAGAACACACATTTCACTTAAGCATTTTTTATAGGGCTGCTCTGTCCCCTTAGGTTGGGCTGGGTGACTTCTCAGTGTCCTGACTCAGGTCCACATTTTATTTTTGTATTTTCTAAGTTGTGAAATATCTGAGGAAGGGACTACTGTAATATTTGCATCTCATACAGTCTTGAGAATATTATGAGTGTTTAATAAATATAGAGCACATCCACATACATGATGGAACACAAACAGAAGAACCAAGATAGAAATGTTGCTTCTAGCAAGGAAATGAGATATAGTACAGGAGAGCATTGCATTTCTCATGCTCTATCCACTGTGTGTCTCCAAGCTTACTTAGGCAAAGAATTACTACTTTTCAGGGGTTCTTTGCTGGTACTAGCAGGTTTTAAATGAATATAAAATGAAGGAAAAATACTCCATATTGAAATAGTATGTGGTACTGTACTCAGATGTCGTATTCCAAGAGACATCTTGTCAACAGTACTGGATATAAATCTAAAGGTATCTCATCTAAGAGACAGTACAATTAAAAGAATTAAAACATATATAAATTTATTCTAAACATTCAGTTCACCCCTTTGATTTCAAGAATCTAGATTTCCCGAAACAAAGAAATTCTGCAAGATCTGTTTTGTGTACACCAGTGGAAGCCACACATCTGTTATTGCCAAGACGTTTAGTTAAGCACATTCAGAATAGATTTGCTGCACAATGTTAGTGGCGCTGAACCTGAAAGCAGTCATTAGAGAAAGAATTTATTCTTGTGGTAACTCCAAGCAAGAGTCACCATCCAGCCAATTCAATATCAACAGCAGTAATTTCAACAATATGATATTCAACCACAATCCTAAAATGGCTCCGTCTGGAAGCAACACAATATCAGCATTTGAAAGAATGCATCCCCAGCAACATCTGAAGAGGGAGGAAAGATCCAAGGCCACAGTGGCTTTTGCATGGAGTTGAGTACACAGCTCTTGCTTGAACTTTTCCTTAATTGAGGTTGCAAAAGAGTAAGCTGAGGAATGAACACAAATACCGTTCTGGTTGGCAGAAGAGTGTTCAGAGAACAGCAACAAAGGACAAGTTCTTTGCTCTCAGACCGTCTGGATACAGTGCTCCACCCCAGCTTGTGCATATGCCAAGTGACACGCAGGTACCCACCAACCCTTTACAGCTTTTACAGTGCTAACTCCTAAATGCACCATCAAAGCAGACCACAAGGCCCATAGATAAACCCTTTTTTCCTCCTGCAATTCTGTCACTTGTTTCCCTGCTTTCATCTCCTGCAGATTCCCCCTCTCCATAGACAAATTCCCTTCCATTCCTGCTCCCCTGAAAATGTCCACCAATGGATGATATTTTCACTTTGCTCTCATGACCCCTAAGCAACCTGGACTCAGTGAAGCCCAGACTCCAGTCCCTGAGCCAGACGCAGTTTTTCATGACAAAGCATTTGGCCTTGAAACTTTCCTGTGGCTTTTGGGAGGGAAGTTGTAAGTTCAAAAAAGTTCAAATTGTTCAAATTCTGACCCAAATTGACAATGGCTCTATGAGGCTATCCTTATGAATCCTATCCTTGTGTCAATGTATTCATTGTGTGTCTTACCAGGCTACATGATTAGACTTTTCTGCAACACATTTAGGTGAAATTCTATTTCCACTAAGATCAAGTTCAATTTACATTGAATTTTAATGGAGAGCATTGTAATCATTAAGGAAAAGAAATAGATACAAAAGCTAATAGAAACATCCATTTCTCAATATCTGCTGCAAACAAAGTGTGCTATGAAACTGTTCCACCCAACAGACTGAAAACAAGGGGACAAATGTAACATCCTGAAATAAAACAGCACCACTGCTTTTGTAACATGTTTCATATGCACTTCCATCTCAATAAGTGGAGAGGAAATAAATAAAAAGACATCTAAAAAAGCAAAAGAATATTTTAAAACTTTTTTTTAGTACAGAAATTTGCACATCTAGAGATTATTGGTGTGATCTTTATTAGTCTCCATGCTCTTACAAGTTCCTATGTTCTCCTCACTAATAACACTGAAGAAACACTGTTTCATAGCTGGAATTTCTTTGTAGCATTCTTTGCCTCCTGAAGTTTATTGTACTCTGGGAAAGGATTATCTCAAGATGTCACAGACAACAAAAATGTAAGGATTCCTACTGATAGCTCCTTGACTAATTGCCATGAATGCATCTGCCATACCAGTGGGGTTTTCTATTGGTGTCAGCATCTATTTCTCCTGTAAACCTCAGTAAAATAAGAAAGTTTTGCTGCTGAAGCATACACTTCTATCAGTTTTTCTGTACTACCTGTGGATAACTTGAAAGGCTTAAAGTATTTCAATAAATTAAATAGGATAAGTAGGCACAAGTTCTCATGAAGGATCAGATAACTTTAGGGCATTAAGAGAGAGAAAATAAGATTTAGTCGATGTTTCTCTAGAGGGTCTCTTGTTCCCTTATCACTTGTAAGAAAACAAATGTACTGGTCCTTATAAATCTTAGATTTTACAGGCTCCAGGAGCTGGTTGTGACTAAGCATTCCCATCTGTCAGCACAGTTGCCTTGACTTAGCATTATCTAACCTCTGATGACATAAATTAAATACACCCACTTCTCATTCAAACAGTGAGCAGAGCTCTTATCAGACAACTTGCTCTAAGCAAACTGATGTAGGGAAGTGCATCGCCATGAACAAAAGTTATCCACTGGCTGGATGTTTTCAGTATCTTTGGTGTCACTGTCTACAATCAACTATCCTTTACCCGCCTCCAACAGTTCTGTCTGAAGCAAAAGGGTTACTGTGCTGCAGCCAAAACAGCTTCTAGTTATCTACTGTAAGACATTCTCTTAAAATTCCTTTTTTTTTTCTCATGCACATACACATTGTTGAAGTTTACCATAGCTGGTTCTGAGCCAAGAACACAATCTTCGTTTTTATCACATATTATAGTTGAGAGGTATTAAACAAGCATACTCCTCTGATAGATCTCTTGAGGAAAAAAAAAAGAAAAAACAGAACACCCCAACCCCCAAAATTCATAACTAAATGTTAATTGGATACATTGCAAAGACATGTTTTAACTTTTAACAGTTCTTGTCATCATTTCTTTGCGCTGTCACCAAAAGAGGACACTGAGGAATGAAAAACCCACTCCAGACAGACCATGGACTTTGCAGTCAGGAGCACCCTGGGAGTACCAGGCACTCATCCTGAGCTGCTGCTCCTCTGAACAGCCTATGCAGAGCTCTACATGTGCCACAAGCTGTCTGGTGAAAAGGATGTCTCCGAAAAGCAACTTGAGCTGGGCTAAGATTACCTTATGCTGACATAGATATGCTTTTTAATTATTATTGTTGCAGCAGGTGGAAAAAGCCAAGGAGTGGATATAAATGCATGTCTGTATAAAATCCACTGTACTCAAATGTCCTGTAAATTCAGCTTTTCCATTAAGTTCTCAAAAGAATATTGATGGATATATTGGCCTATTTGGATGGAAGTCTGAGATCACTTTTGACAGAGATCTGTGAGGTCTCTGTGTGATATATGCATACAAAAGACTGGAAAGGAGCCCTGCTGTTTAAGCTTTGTAGCTCTTCCATTCACCTCTGAGAGGAATGGAAAGAATGACGACAGTTGTGAAATTTGTCTCAGAAGTCCCATCAAAACTGAGTTATGAGCACTGGAAGACGCACACTTCTTTATTGAATATTTTAAACTCTTATCTTTGCAGGAAGCAAAACCAAATTTCTAAAACAGAACTTCTGGTGATCTTGTTGGGAGGCCTGATTTCTCCACTGGCAGGCTCAAAACACCTTGGCTTTGTGCTTTGGATAAAGAAGATGTCAGTGTGCCAAACTGAAATCCTTTCCTACCTTGCCAGGTAAGTGCTCATAACCGAGCCCGTTCTGCTGCTGGTAAGAATGCTGCCTTGAATATTTATGTGAGCTCCTTCTTCCAAAACAGCCACTCTAAATATATTTGGTGAGATGGAGGGTGCATAAAAGGATGGAGAGAAATTGCAAAAAGTAGATGGAGGGAAAATGCAAGAAATAACCAGCATCTGGTGCAATGGATTAAGTCTTGTGTAGTTAACATCTTAGTCACGTTGCCACTCATCTCTGCATCAGCACCAACTTGACCCTAATGAGTTTTTCATTAGCATGGAAGATAACAAGATGGACATAGGAGTATCACATGAAGAGACAGCTTTTAGCTGGACACCACACTGTGTGTTTGTGTACAGGTGTTCGTGCTTCTCATCCCAGAGCAGATGTGTGTCATGGACACTAAGGAGAGGTAAATCTGTTATTTGACAGTAAAACATGAAGAGGATGTGAATTAATACCATCGGACGAGGTTTATTTGATAAATACAAAATCATCAACCAGCTCCAAATACACTGTTCAGTAGTCTGGCATGTTGAACTACCCACATGCAGGGTGGTGTGGATCCCAGCCAACCTTGGCAAGATCTGGCTACAGAGGTTGTGTGAACTTGTGAAGTGTTTCAGAGGTTTCAGAGGGGACTAAAATCCTTTCTGAGGAGCCAGCTGGCTGGTGATGCACAGTCAGCACAGACACCATGTTTCACATGATAGTACCAATTTTTCTTTGTCTTAGTCCGTACACAGCTGAGCAAGGAGGAATTGGTCCAGAGAGATTCCTGACTTTACATTTTGAATTCAGTGAAGCACTTGAATACTGGGAGTGATGAACCAAGACAAAACTCAGAGCATCCCTTTGCTTTACAGCATTGGAAAGAGGTAAAAAAGAAGAGTAGCAGTCTCTGGATGCAAACACATATAAAGTCTTCATTTTCTTAAAATCCCAGCTCACTCAGCACTCAGAGCTTTGAGTTTTCTCATGATGAGGCCATCCAGCTCTTCTCCTCTCCCAGAGTCAGAAAAGGTTGCAAGGGGACAAGCTGGTAACAGCCAAATGCTCTCTCCTGCACAGACCAGCCTTGGACACAAATGGATGTGTTCTGTTGTGTCAGTGTCACCTCTTTGGGTCAAGATGAAAACAGAGGTTCAGCATTTCCACATCTTATTTCCCATTTACTCTCATGAGCAGCAGCTTTGACACTTAACCCGTTTTGGTTTTCTATCCTCTAGAGTGCTTTATTTGCATTCCATCTGCTCACCAGCACCTGCTCTCAGCTCTGTCATTCAGTGCTGTAGGTTTGGTCTGAAGATTGCACAGCCAACTTCTCCCAAGTTTTATCTTCCTACCGCCAAACAAACTTTAAAATTCTATTTATAATTTTAGTCCACTAAAGACAGTAAAGAAGAGATACAGCTTTCGGATGAAGTAGAAATAACAAAAAGAATGTCATTGCTTATTTCTGTAAACAAACTACATGAAGCAAATGAGTGTGTTCTTTCTCTTTTGAAACCCTTAACCATCAAAAACAATGATCTCATGCTTCTGAAAACAAAGAGGAGTTTTGAGACATTTATTTTAAAAGGATGAAGACAGATAGGCTGCAAACAGATTCAAAAGGAAAAGCAAGAGAGATGGAAGGTACTGGACGGCAGAACTTTAAATTACTTTAGTGGAAGCTATGAATGTCCTCCGTGGCTCAGAGCCTGGCCCTCACTGAATGCTGGTGTGGGGACACTGCAGTGTTTCCATGCAGTGTTTGGCTCTCACCAACGTTATCCTGTACCCCTTCAACAATACGTACATCAAAATAAAAAATAAATTAGTTTGGGTGAATGCAAAGACAAACTTTTCCTACTCCAAATAAACAAAATTAGTTGAGTAAGATAAAACTGATATGGGTTTATAGCATTATGAATTGGGGTTTTTTTCTAAATTCAAAAGCAAACAGAAAATTACTTTATCTTCCCTTCCTGTTTTGTTTGTTGCTTTTGTTATTGCTTTACAGTGAGGTTTTTTCCACTCATCCCTAAATCAAACCATAACTGCTTCTTGGAAAAGCTGTAGTTTTCACCCTCTCTGCTCCTGGGTTTGAGGACAGGGCAGAAGCTGAGATTACTAATGGAAGAGTTGAATTCAAGTGCTGGAAATTGTTGCAGAAAGCCTAAAAATCTCTCTGGAATATGCTATTTTATAACCTGTGGCAGCATCATTTTAGCCAGGTCCAGAGAACAGAGGCTCATTATTTGTAGGCAACGCTCTGCTACCCAAAGCTTTTCAAGACCATCTAAACCCAGAGAAGTCTGGGTGGTTCCCAGCACCCAAAACAGCTTCCCCAACTACACCTGCTCCCCACATCCTGAGGCCAGCAACAGGCAGACGAAGCCTTGCTTTGCACCATGGATATAATAAATAAGGATTCGTGTTTTCTTTAAGATCCCTTCTTTTGTTGCTGCCCCTCCAAGCACAGGGCAATGTGGTGCTGAGTAAGAGAGAAGCGTCCTCTGGCAAAAGTCCTGTTTGGCTGGAGGTGAGCACTCTCCATGCCCAGAAGGGATAACCCAACACTAGTGGAGACATTGCTCACAGATAGGAATTCCAACAATAACTTCAGTCTCAGGCTTACAAAGAACTAAGATGGACTTAACACCCTTAAGGCAAACAACCAGGAAAGATATATCCTGATGGCCATTATGCAGGTGCTTTAGCATCCAAGGGTGTTTAAGGAATTTCTCTCTTCACCATTAATACTGAAATTGCACCATAAACAGGCAGTTAACCTAAAACGATCTCGGGGTCAAGTTCTACCTGGCTCTATCACACACACACATATACACACACGACTTCATCTGCTCCATGAGAGTTCAGGGCCAGGCACCTTTTGGAATCAGACCCATAAAATCTAAAATTCTTGCAAGTGGTCCCTGCTGGTGTCCCCCCAAACCACCATTAACAACTGTGCTCTCGGCAAGAAAAGTGGCTCCTTCCCGTGCTCGAGGCAAGCCGGCTCCAGTTCAAAGGTTCAAGCTCTGCTGGGCTGGCTCAGGCAATGTTTATAGTTCAGTGGTACGGATGAAAACTCACACAATGCTTTATGCTGTCAAAGCAAAATGTGATCGTTCCAGACTGTGCACTGACATTATTAAAAATATCAATTAAGGCCAAAAATGCACTTTTACACTGAGCTGCTTGGATTAGATTGTAACCAGCTCAAGGATAAGAAACACTGCTTGTTTATCTTAATCACATTTAAAAATCCAGGCCTTTATATTATCTCCCCCCACAACAGCCATTTCAAGTGACAGTAGGAATTCTCCAGTGGCTTCAAATGGATTTCTTCTGCCAACACATTCCCTCTTCACTTTCAAAGTTTTGTCTCTCCTATTTTTATAACTTTTAGGAAAATACTACCAACTGGTGATTCCCCAAAAACAAAGACACAAAGCGGAAAGAATAAAAAAGTCAATGTACATCAAGAAACACACAGGTCAGTTTGCAACACAGTGCCAAATAAACGCTCATTTGCCTCCATTGGAGGTCAGTGAGGCAAATCGGTGGGAACTATTTGTAATTACAGGTTGATGAGATACAATTGTGGCAGTTGTGTGGCCTTTCAATGATGCCTTTTGCTCTAATTTAGCTTTGGAGATCTTACAAGAAATGGAAAACACCCACAGATCTGCAGATTCCCAGAGTGTCTATTTAAATGTGTTCAAATAAGCCAGACTAATTTGTTTCCAAACTCCAAAATTTTATCTCTGTCAAATCTGTGAAATGTTACTGCATATGATCAGTGCATTGTGTTGGATGAATATCAACAAGTCCCATTTGTGTCACATCTGGAAGTACATATATAACACATAAGAGAATATGATCTAAAACTTCAGTTCTCCACAACTATTCCTACCAGACTTAACATATTGTAAAACAGAGATTGGATTGCTCCTGATTTGACCACAAACCTCCTGAAGCTTCCCTTGAAACTTGGTTATCAATGTAAACTTTAAAAAGAAAAGATCCTCCAAGTCTAAAGTCCAGGATACATATACAAAAAGTTAGCAAAGACATACTTCTTGCAAATCTCATTTTGAAGGCATTGGTGAACTCAATCCACAATTTTTGAAAGCCTGAGGTTCACAACATTGCCTATGGCTCCCAGCTGACTAAGTTGATCAAATGATCCCTATCATATGCCAGAAAGGAAGGAGAAACCTTGCACCACTGAACAACCTTGTGCCTTGATACCTTTTTGTTGACAGGAAGATGAGAAACAGAGGTTCAGTTCAGGTACATTCACAACTATAAGTACAGAGCACTTCTAATGATTTTGAAGTTTTCCATTATTGGGCATCTTATTTTGTTACTACTCCTGTTTTTACCAGGACACTATTGATGCTTATCAAGTTTATGCTTAACCAAACTTTCTGCCTGAAGCCCATGTGCAACACTTCTCCGGGAATAAACTTCCCAATGTGTTGTTTTTTCCTAATGTATCACTGACCAAAGGAACTATTGCTATTTTGCCATTTCTGAGAGATTGGGCTTTTGGCCTTTTTAGGACTATTTATAACAATGATTTAAAAAAGCAGGCCAGAAGGATGGCTACACTTGAAGAATGCTTCTGTCAGTGACAGGATATCTGGTCTTAGTCCCATGTTATCAAGGCACATCTTTAAGGCAAAAAATTACCTTCTAACATGGAGAAAACAGAACTCTTGTGCTGTAATCAACCACTAGCCCCAAGCAGGGCACTCATGTATAGAAAATAAAATGGAAACTCTTTCCTCACTGCACCTCTGACTTCTCACCCAACTTCTGCAATGGGCACAGGGAGGGCATTTTCCAGGTGGGACGGAAAAACCAGAAAATATAATTTCTGTGCCTCTTTAATAACACCTCTGTCCACAGCAACAGTCTCTATGTACATATAGACTGCAGAACAGTCAGTTGGAGCCTTGGCAGACATAACCTGGTGGAGCAGCCACACATGAAGCTCTTACCAGCAAGAGCAGCTCTGCAGCTACAACTACACCAAGCTCTAATGTTATTTTTACTGCACACTGGCTGTTTAGTGTTACTAATTATGCAAATTTCTGAGGTTTCCTTTCTGCATGAAAAAACCAACCCATAACAAACAAGGTAAACACTTAGGATCCTGCAGCTTGAAATACCAGGACTGTAAGGACTTTTCCAACATCCTGAGTGAGATCCATTGTGTCACACTGAGATTCTGTTAGAAAGTGAAGGACATTCCTCTCCTGCAGGCATGGTGAGACTGTCAGACTCAAGGATGTAAAACAGAAGGGACATTAAAATAAAATTCCCTTTTTTATATAATCTATGATTCTTTCCCCCATTTTGCTGACAGCCTGACACTTCATGAATGCAGACATCCCTTGACTCTACACTTTTAAGAAGTTAGCTACTGAGCCTGTGCTTTAACCTTTAATGAGCAAAATAGGGGAAGCTTTCTGACAAATATACATTCATTTAAATCTGTACAACTTCACTCACCTAGATCCACGCCATACTGGTATAATTCCCTCCCTCCTCACATCAGTGTTTCTCCTGAACAAGACTCTTTGCCCATAATATATGCCAAAACATTCTTAAATTAAGGACACAAATTAAAATAGAAGAAATATGAATTTTAAAAAATCATTAAAAATTCTTAAAAATTGAACAAACTTTGTCATCTACTGAGCTTTAAGTCAGGATTCCAGCAATGGGGAGGAGAAGAGAATTATACAAGAAGTCAGTTTTTCTCCATGGTGTCATCCCAGTGCCTCCGAAAAGTTCATTTTTGGAGGCTTAATCCTGACTTGTAGCAACTAACTCTATTTGTCCTAAATATTCAGCTGAAAATATGTTCTACATTACAGTATTGCACAGAGAGTCTTTTAAAAGTCTTGCAATCATTGAAGTTAAATGCCTGATGAGTAATGTTGTTCTGTCCAAAGTATATGTTCTTCCCTTTGCCTCGCTGCTTTATTTTGAGACAGATATACTTAAAATAGTTTTAAATAAATATGGAGATTATTATCCAATCTAAAAGATTTAATTTAGCATTTATATGGGTTTTAAATGCATGCCAACACTTTCCTTCATCTCAACCTTTGGCAACTGTTCACTATTCACAATTCCAAGGGCTGCAGACTCATGTCTGATCATTTTAGGATATATGCAGTTGTAGCCAATAAAGACAGTGCTGATTTTAATTAAAGTTTTAATTGCTTTCTGAGACAACAACAAGAAAACCTGATCACGTGAAATTGTGACTGGCTCCTTTAAAAGCTGGTGGGTGAGGATTGCCAGAAACAGCATTGTCCATCACTTCCTATTGGGTGAGTATAAGTAAATCCTAAATCATCACTCCTGATAGCATCAGTGCCAGTTTGGTAATCCAGCCTGACTGTAAACATCTTTCTTTCCAGAGAACCAGAATATGGACTGGACAAAGAAAAAAAGCAATCCATAAATTAACTGTTCTGTCAGTCTGTCCCTGCCTTAGGAAATTCTTTGCTGAGGAAACTGGAACAGCTATGACAAACGTAATATATATTACAGCAATTCCTGAGGTGGAGTGGACAAATCCGGGCATAGGAATTCATGCTCAGTGACTTCCATGTCACCAGTTCAAGTCTGTCCAATGTCTCCTGGAAGGAAAATCCCTGTGCTGCCATAAGGTTGTACTATAGCATCCCTGTTTCCCAGACTTTCCCAAGCCTTACTTTTTGCTCTCATTTGGAAGACACCTCCCATGCCATTAATTTACATGCCCACTCCAGCCATTACTGATAAGGAAATCTCCTGCATTTTGGAAGCCACCCTTTCAGGTGCTTGGGCAGCTGGAAGCATGGCTGTGGCTCAGTCACCCACCGGAGGGACCACCAGCAAGAGTCCTCCCAGTTTGACCCAGCCACCATTGGTGGGTGGAAGGAGCCTTAGAGGGCTTTGGACAATTTCTCCAGGCACACATCCATGTCAGAAGTTGCTGGGATGCCCAGGACAGCTGGTTCCATGCAGGCAGCCTTGGGTACTTCCCCACACCAGGCCAGGCTGCGCGGCTGTGTGCAGGACACTGCGTGCATGAAGAAATTACTTCATCCTCAGGGCTCTCTCCAGCACTAAAGTGCTGCTCAGGAACATCCATCACCCGCTCAGCCAGGCTGTGACTGGACAGACACTCCAGAGCCATCAGCTGCCATGGTCTCTGCCTCAGAGAAATGGAGATTATGCACCAGCTGTGCACCTGTGCACCAGCCAGGGCTGTCCCACAGGCACTGGTGACCACCCCGAGCACACTTTGCTACGTAGAAAGCAAAGGTAATGTTCGGTTGCTTTTTATAGGCTTCCTTCAAGTCATTTGGAGAGCCACTTACAAAGTTTACATATTTAAACATATTACATCATTCTGCTGGGAAGATTTTATTTCTTGTTCATTATTACCACTGTATCCTGGAAAACAACAGCAACTTGGATATGTCATTAGTATTTTGTGACAATTAGACAAAACATTACAAGGTCTCTCTGTACAAAACATTTTCAGGTTCATCAAACATAACTGTGTGGGCCATGCCAAGAAACAGGCTTTTTATGTGGTTCTTGATGGGAGCTGTTAGCCTGTCTATAAATGCTTACCAAACCATCCCCATATAATTTTTCTCTGTGCTGAAATGTAAATACATTTTGTCTCCTCTGAGCAACACATGATATAAGCTCCTAACCACCAGCCAATAACAACGCTGAGTTTTTGGGAGGGCAAATATGCTTACACAGTTATAACCAACAGCTGTCCTGCCAGACATTAACACCGATGGGATGTTTTAGGTGTGATTATACAGCTACTTCAGGCAAGCAAAGCCTTGCCTAAGGGCTGCAGGAAGGAGCTTTTATGGTCAGCAGTGACTGGTGAAGACAGTCCCACCCACATCTCTCAGTGATTAAAACCTCCCAACCCTTTCAGTTGCTGACAACCTCCCTAGTTCCCCTAAAGCACCTTAAAGCTGTTTGGCTGCCTTTCCCACATACTATTAAGTTATTCAACAATGACTCCTTGCTCAAGACCTCCTGTATCTTATTGCATGTAAATCACACAGAATTCCACACTAAGCCTTTTCTGACTTGCTATAGTCCACTTCAAGTGCTCCTATGCACACTGCAAGGCAGCAGCAAACATTGCCTGCAAAGACCTACAGGTTTCCAAACCCCTTATTCATTAATGGAAATGCTGAAAATCTCACTCTTTTGGTCAGAAAAGCTCATGATGGAAGAGAAGAAGACCTTTTGTAACTACAGGCAACTGCATTTCCTTAGTGATACCTGAGAGCATTAAAATGCAAGTGAAGGATCTGTATGTGAGTTGTAATAATTATCTGGTTGGAGCCACTCCTATAACACAGATGCATTTTTCACTGTTCAAATGCACTGGCATCTGAACATTACCCATGTGAGGGAGTGAGGGAGCATCCCTGGTACAAACAGTACAGCAAAGTATTGTCCAATCCAGTTGAGGGAAGAATTCTTTCGTGACCAAAAAAAACCCAAAACAAAACAAACAAACAAACAAACAAAAATTCTCAAGTTACCATAACCAGTCTTTATAAAGGAGAAAAAGAGTACTGATATTTCTCAGCAAATTATCCATCAAATGCTGACAAGGCTTGATCAGTTATTCCCAAGATCAAAACTTCTTATTTCTTAAATAATTTTCACTTTTTTGCCAAGCTCTGCCCCACAGTTAAATCCCCCCATGTAGTTAAATCCTCTCTAGCCTGACTGATGTCAATTGGTTTACATGTGTTTAACTGGGAATGGGATTTTTTTCCCTCATGTTAATGCCAGCAGAATGGAGTACTGATCTCCTGAAAGTCAGAAAGACCCTTGGGATGCAGCCCCATGGACCCCATACTTGTTCTGCCCATGACACTGTTGATTTCAATGACTGCTTCATAGCTGGGGCCATGTATTGGCTGCAGGAATCCAGGAGAAAGACCAAAGGCTAATGTTGCTCTCTGTTTTCAAATTGAACAGGATATACATCAAATCAATACTGTATTCTTCATTTGCAGAGCCCATTTGCAGAGCATTTAAATTAGTATTCTTCAGAAGCTGTTGAGCTGCACAGGGCATGTAATAAAATCCAGGCTAAGTGATTGATAATGTACCACGCAGACCTCAAATTCTGGTGCATTAAATTGAAAAGTCCTTTAATTACACCTCACCTACTATTATCTCCAAACTCCCAGCACTGTAACACAACATAGAGAATCTGTGGAGGATCCCCTTAATTAACCTGTTCATCACCTTTTCAGACTGTATGCTGTATTTTCATGTGCTGCTTTGACAATTATTCATATTTTATGCTTCTGAAATATTGGCATACACTTGCAGTGAAAAGAAAGCCCTAGGTAATGCAAGGAGAATCAGTCCACCAACTTCAAGAGGCTTTCAGGCAAAACCTGAAGACCTACATTTCAAGCTGTATTTGCCAGGCATCTGGTTTATTCCTATATTTTTTGGGAATATTATTATGCACCTTTTTATATCTTCAGCTTCTTCTGGAGATATCATTTAGCTGGTTTTATATTTGAATGAATTTACAAATGAGGTATCTGCATGTCCAGATTAATATACAGGTATAAAAGCCAGAGACTAATTTTTCCAGTTCGAGCTGCAAATCACACTTTAGGTTCTGCATCAGTGAGAAGCGCTGGCCAAAAAACTACAGCTTCAGTATTGCAACCCTTGGAAATGGCTATTCATGTATTAGTAAAAAAATCTTGTGATTCACTGGCATTCAAGAGTTTTAGTGGTGCCTTATGCATTATGCAATGTTTTTTTGGTGTTTATTCACAGGGCTGAATGTATATTCATGTCCTGGCAGCACTGGGATCATCTACAGGTTGGCTGGATAAGAAGAAAAGGAACCATTCAGAGCTCTTTGTTGGTCAGGCTTTCCTTCAGATATCACTTGTAAAGCTTCAACAACCAAAAAGGCTGAGGTAGGCTGACAATAAGGATATTTGGAAATTCCTTCTCTACACCTTCGCAATGTTTAAGGCTGAAAAGTGGTGCAAGATTTACAACACATTTTGTCACTTTTGATAAAGAGACTTCTGGGACAGTTCCAGGATAATTTGCAAGGACTCAAACAAAAAAGTCAGTCTCTTGCAGCTTCTGACTATGAGTGATGGGTGGCTGTCATTTTACATCTATTAAGAACATTTTTTCTCAACCTTAAATAATCTGTAATATTTAATTCATTCTGTTTCTTTTCACTTAACCTTAGTAATGCCATGTATCTGTGTCAAAAATGCAAACAACTTTGACAGATCATAAAATGTCATCTTACTCCACCACAAAGAACTACTGATAGTATAGAGATTAAAACACAGACTTCTACTGCAGTTCAAATAATTTATTAATTCTACCCAGTAAGTAAATTTTTCCATACTTCCTGATTGATTTGGAAGCTACATCGCACTGAAGCTGAAATGCTGAGTGATAAAGATGAACTTTAAACACAACCTCATGCTTTCTGTGTTCATGCACAACAGTATTATGACAGCACAAACAGCAAGCAAACAAATATAATTTTGTAATTATATAAAAATATTTAAATTATGACAAGATGACTTTCATTCTTTAACCACCTCCTTTGAACTTACTCTGTGGTGTTTCTAATGTTTGTTTGGGATTATTTACTTTCATAGGCTAGGTCTTCTTCAAACAAAATTAAAGAAAATGGAGATGGGCAATCTCACAAATGACAAGAGCCCATTTTTGTTCACATTTCAAGGTTAGACCAAACAACAGTACATTGGTTCAATCCAGCCACAGAGGGACCAGGGAAGAAGATATGCAAGTCAGATGTCCTACAGAACTACACAGTTTTGGCACACTGGGTCCAACATCTGGTTAATATATGTAGGTGCTTCTAAAACACAAAAATCATCCTGCAATTTACAATAATCAAATAATAAAATTATATGAACTGCAACGTTCTGTCATTTTTATTCATTTGGGAAAAAAAATTACTCTGCTGGCTTTGTCCCTTTTGTGCTAATGTTGTCCCATAAGAAGTGATGCTGCTTCCCTAAGAGATGCTGAAGTCCTCCCAGCTCCTGCGGATACCACTCTGCTGACCTGCACTGCTCAGGGCTGCAGGGTTGGACGCAGTGCTCCGTGGCTTTACCTCACCAAGGGCCTCATCGAGATCACCACTCAAACTGTGTATGCTCCTTCACAGGATTTAAGTGTGATCAATATGCCCTTTGGTCTTGTTCAAAATACTTTTAAGCACGAAATGTCGTTATTATTTGAAGTGAATATTACATGGTAAAAGAAATTAGTATCAAGTGTGGAGTTGTAAAACAGATCATTTTTCTCTTGTGTATGCATTGGACAACATCAATATGTTTCTAAAAGTTCTGCCCTTAGGGAAGATTTGTTTGTAGGTCTCATGGTTATCCATTGCCATGGTTCTTTATATCTAAAATAAGCTTGTTTAGATGGAAAATATGTGTTAAGATCTTGGGATATGGAAATACCAGAAGCGGTATTGAAACTTTTTCAGCTTTTTGACATTGGACTCTGTTCTGGAAGGCCCAAACTCTGGATATGCAACTAATGGGTAAATGAAACATGAAGCAGAAAACAGAGACCTGAGGCCCACAAAACTTTATAGAGATCTGCCCACGGTCCAACAGGACATTTATAGCAAGGACAAGAACTGAACACAGACTTTCTGTCACGTACTATAAACACATTACCACTCTTCTTCCATCATCTTTTGCCTCCACTTCAGCTGAAAAATTGACTTTAAGTTCAAGCCAAGTTACAACAGCTGGAGAAATACACTGATCCCTAGTTACTACAAAGCCTTGTGTCACAAATCTCACAGAAATCAGTGACTTGTTCTTTAATATGCCACTAGCTTTCTCATTTGTTCCCTCTTCTTCCAGATCTCCAATATCTCCTAAGTTGCACACATGGGCTTGTTCAGTTCTTTAATATTATCTGCATTCAATACTGCTTATGCAAACAGTATTTTTAGTTAACATGCAATTTGGATAGGACTAGCATTCCAAATCTAACATTTATCTTGATTACTTTAAGCTAACTGTACCCACAGGTTCTAAAATGCCAGTTTGGAAACTGCTCTGGGCACAAGATAATATGAGATCACTAATTAACTAGGAAGTTTTAAAAGAAGATCTGATTTAGGCCCTGATTCAGCAAATAAATAACATTAAGCGTGAGTAACCCCATGGAAAACATGTGAAGTCATTGCATAAATCACACAACATTAAGTGCAAGCTGAAAGCACCTTGTTGAAACAGAGCCGAATTTAAAAGTCTCGTATTCTCTTTAATGGAGTGTACTCCAACCAAGTGCCTGGTGTGTTGTGGTTTCCTCTTCTCTGTTAGGGCAAATGGTCTGAACACAGGGCCAAGAGCCAGGAATTCCTGCTCTCTTAATCTCCTTCTGAAACCGTCTGCGTTTTGGACGAGTGCACTAACATGACTGTATCCCAGACTTGAAAAATTGGGGAAAAAGTTTCTACTCAGCAACTTCCTCTACAAAATTATGGTTAGGATCAATTATTTATTTAAAGGTCTGTGTGATTCACTTTTAAGGTCTTCTAACATAACAGGTTTTCTCCTGTGTCTAATCAACTTTCCAAAGTTACGCACCCTCGGTATCTCTTAATCTATTGGATTTTGGGGTTTTTAATTAATAAATGTTGTGATTTAAGCACCGACATCCAGAGGAACCGCAACTGAGAAGCTGTTTTCCCACTGCAAAAATCCAGCACAAAAGGCTCATGAGTCCCTGAACTGGGCAGTCCAGCCAGGAGCCCTTTCAGGCAGACCTTGGCACACCCTGATACCAACCCCATCACATCAGTTCCTTGTTCTGCTGCTAGACACCCCAAGTTTAGCACTCACATTTGCCTGGGAGTGTCACCTCCTCACTTAATCTCCCTGATATCACCAACTTCCATTAAGCCTTACAAAAATAAGAAAGGGGAAGTAAAGCCAATAGGCGTCTGAGGAGATCTGACTTGCAATTCCAGTGTCATGCTTTAGTTCTTCCTCAAGTGAGTACTTCTTGAGGACACTGCTCATCCCTCTGATTTTAATGGAAATTCTCAGGTAATGACTTAACTGGCCACTACTGGATTCATGGCACAGCAGGAACTACCAAGAAAGGAAAGTGAGGGAAGCTAAAGATCACAATGGGGTTTCTCTGGTTTCACCTATCCTGGTCCTCCCCGTGATGCAAAATGTCCATAACCAGCAGCTGTTACTGAGAGCTGCAACTTCATGGAACTGTCAGAAAAGGGAAGGCAGTGGGAACAGAGGAGGAAGAGCAGTTTCTGAAGGAGGCTCTGATGTGAGGGATGAAGTTTAGAAAAACAAGAGAACCCTGTTAGTTTTCCCTTTAGCAAATGAAGAACAGAGACATTGCCGTTCATATTAGCTCGTGGCATGGATTGTGCAGCAAAAGGAAGAGGACTTTGGGAAAATAGGGGCCAGTGGGGAAAAAGCGAGTGTATGTACTGTCTCTCACAACTACTTTTCTGGTCTCATATTCTTCAGGCAAAGATACACTCAAAACTTTCAGTAAGTCTCCATTTATTCTCACGGCAGATATAATGATACCTGACCACTGTGCTGTTACCTGGTAATAAACATGTTAAGAAAATGGAAGAATATCATCCCAGGCTTTGTGACAAGACAGTGCTGTCTTCTTTGCCATGACTTAGGCACTTTCAAACAGTATTTCCTGTACTATTCAGCTGATGCATTTTTTTTCTTATGGATTTTACCCTTACAAATATTTCAGGGTCCCTGAACAGTGTAAGAACAGTAACTGCTGGTACTATAATTACCAGAAAATGCATTCCCATTACTTAAGGTGGAGGCAAGATATTTTATTAATTGAGTTCCTGGAATAATATTTTTCAAAAGCACAAAAATGGTCGCAAAACTACAAACTGCAAATTATGTTTTAATTTGTAGCTTTACCAAGATCTAACACTTACACGAGTGAAGAGGGGCAGAGAGAGTGAGACAGGCTTCCCTCCCATCCCTGCCTTTGAGGCTGACTTGAATTTATTTGGAATTCAGAAATCTGTCAGCTTGCTGTCTCACCCTGAGCCATTGGGAGCACAGGCATGTGTGAGCTCCTCTGTGTGAAGGCAGCCGGGTGAAAATATTTTGCCTGATCTCCATATTTAGGGGTCTGTCATATTCCCTGAACAAGCTACAATTTCACTCATGACTGAAGAAAGCCGGTAGAGCCACACAAATGTAAGCAGCTACATAATGGCTGCATCTGTTTTAATTTTTAGTGGCTTTTCAAATAATGATTGTTATTAAAACAAAGTGTATTTTGTCACAGATGCTCGCAACAAAGACTAATTGGCTGCACAATTACCAGGCTTTGACTGAATGGGCACTGGTGCAGAAAACTGGGTCTGCCCAGGGTCAGTGCCCTGGTGCCCTGCTTGGGATGACGAAAACCCAAGGGCCATGACGAGTTCCTGGTTTAATCCCAAAAACACAGGGTCAGAAATCCACCCTGCGTAGCTAGGAACCAACAAGGAAAAGATACTTTGATTTGGCTCATTTCTGGTTAAGATCTGAAGCCCTATGAGTGTGATAGAAGACACTCTCCAGGTTGTGGAAGCTTTGGGAAGTGTGATGCCAAGGAAGTTGACCTTGTGAACGCCACTTTACACAGCCCTATAAAGCAACAAAAACCAGGAGCTGCCATGGGTCACTTTGTCTTGATCCCGAGGAAGAGAGAGAATGAAGCTGTGACCCTACAAACCATTCTTCAGTCCCACGCCTCCTTTGTCCAGAGCTTAGGATGAAGGGTTTTATTCAAACAAAGCTTTCTTTTCTTGTCTACTTTTTAAATAATGATACCAAAACTTGTTCTCCCCTGAAACGGCTCATCCATTCTGTTTGCATGTAGTCTATGTAACTGAAAGCCAATATTTTTTAGACAAACACTGATCTTTGGAAGCTCTCATTACTTCAGTGAATCAGACTAGAACCCAACATTGTTCAGAAAAGTGAGTGTTTAAAAAGGAATTTTCCTTATTTTTAATGCAGTATGATTTTTTTCTTCTTTAAAGGCAATTTTAATTATATTTCAGTTTTTAATTCATTTCCACAAGATGCATAAGTTATTATTCCTCATTTATACGGTGTCACTGGAAGCATTTCATTACATGATAAAAAACCCCACAAGCCTGTCTGGCCTCGGGGTAGAAATGACTGGAATGACATCTCTGTATTTTTAGTTCAAGAATCAAATGTGTATGGGCTGCAGCTCCAGTCCCTTGTGGCAGGCATCCTCCAGGAGGAGATGGCACAGCAGGCATCATGACAAAGGAGAGCAAGTTGGTGATGGAAGGCAGGCAAGAGACTAACAACAGCCAAACTTCTGAATTTTACAGACACATGAAAAAGCCCATGGAAAACTATGCTGAGTCTAAAAAGAAAAGGAGGAGCAACTGCCTGGTACATCTGATGGAACTGCAATAATCCATAGGAATATATAGCGTCAGATGATTGCTAAGCATTTCTGCAACTGCACTAGATGGACTTGGACGGTGGGTGCACAGTCCTGACAAGCTTTAGCTACCAGAGTTGCTGGGCTGTATTCTCTGCCCAAAGATCTACATGTTCAGGTACAGAAAACACTTCCCTCATTCAGCACTGATACGCTTTGAGTACAGATTATTCAGCATCCAAATTATATGCTCAGCCAGATCACCGCCATTTTGATAATTGCCTTATGAATGCATAACACAGCAGTGTGGGGATTTGTATTCCCAGGAATGTCTGCTATCAGGCATCAATCATTAGTCTGCCAGGGATGTGGCTCACCAGTTGATAAAGAAGAGGCACAGAGCACTCTTGGAGAATTATCAGCGAGAATCTTATTTAGGCACAATCCTGTGTTCTATGTGATACAACAAATTTCAGAGGGGCTATGCAGGAAAAGGTCAGGTCTCTGAACAATTTCTACAGGTCTGGTAGAGAGCAAAGCCCTGCACTCTTCTCATAGAGGATGCAGTGTGCAACACTCTCTGCCCTTGCTGACACCTCCAATCAATGAAAAGGGACGTTTTAGAGACACTGCTAGTATTGTTGAGGTAAAAAAAAAATACTCCATCTATTATACATTTTTACTGAAGGCTTGCAAAATACTTCTCTCCATTGGGTGCACAAGGAGACAGGATCTGGCATCCCTGAAGTGAAAAAGACCTCAATTACTCATCACTCCCTTAACCTCAGATACCCCAGTAATTGCTGTGAGTCAGTGAGGCACTTCCAGTAAGTGCTCCATACAGAGGCTGATATCCTCTCTGCTCTTTTCCAAAATAGCAACCACTTGAGTGGGAGCACTGCTGATGTGTGCACACAACTCCCTGGGAGAGAGGGAGGTGGAGGAGGCCAGGCAGGGAAGCTGGGTGCCTGCTCTTTGCCTGGCTGAGAGGTACAGCACAGCCCCCAGGGACAGCAGGAGGGGCTTTGCTGCCCCTGCTTTACAGGAGCTTTACAGATGCTGCCAGAGACAAATGTGTCACGTGGAGGAAGGAGAATGTAAAGAAGGAGATTTTTGGATGTGCATTCATCCTTCAGAGGCACAGTAGTAATTATCACTGATTAGAGGAAAAGGAGTGAAAAGCTGGCCCCTCACGTCACAAGGGTGAGAGCAGGTACAGCTACCTCAGCACAGGTCCAGAACACACTTCTGCAGCAATCTCCCCGCTGCTTTGATTTGTGCTGCCAAGGGGGCTTATGGACAGCCAAAGAGCATCTCTTTGGATGCTCAAATGACTGACACACACCCCCCACAAATGCTCTGGGAATCCATGGGGCCCGTCCAAAGTGCAACAGTTGAAATACACAATGTGCAAACATCAGGTCCTTCACATCAACCATCTCTCAGGTGCAGATTTATTCCCTCTAACATATTCTTTACTACTGTATATGTAGCAGCATGTACCAGCTGGGGATTCCGCAGCATTCCTGAATGTCCTGAGCTCCAAATGCAGGAACAGCATTCAGCCCCCTCCACAAAATGTATTTTTCAAGACTGAAGGTCCAAGCTAACTACTCTCTGTCACTTACATGGATTGGAAAGTGCTGAGCACAGCTCGTAACTGAACAAAAAGATTGGTCAGAGAGATGGTTTCCTTCAGCTATAAAAAGAGGACATTCAGATCTTAATGTATTTGAGGCATGCAAAAATATTCTGCTCTAAGAATTATAGGCCCAGCCAGGAAATGCCTGTTGTCACCACACTGCACCATGTGGCTACTAAACTTGCAAAAGAGGGGACAGTCATGCACAGGTCTCCATCATCCATTTCATCATCCCAAGACACACTGCTCTGAGTTTGGGAAAGGTCAGTGATTTTTATTCTTTCTTTTTTTTTTTTTTTCTGCACACAAATATGAAAGAAATTTATTTTACAGTATTAGATTAACGAAAATTTCTCTCACATTTTGCTACAAAACCAAGAATACTTGAAAAAGACATGCAGCCATCACAGGAGGTTGTTTCACTCAGAGGCTTGAACAACTGCTATGGTTGCTGCCTCCCTCCTAAAGGGCTGTGCTTTGTGAGATGGTTTTTTTCATGATCTTGTTGCCAGCTTAGGTAAGAGCTGTTCCTCCAAGCCATCTCAGCATGACTGCAACTCAAGCATTTTCACTGCACAACCCCAACTTTTGGCTTCCATGGGACTCCATCCTGTTTGGCTGTTTCCCCTGACAGAAGAGCGCCTTCAATCCATATTCCTGCAAATATTAAGTCTATACATGTGGCCCTGATTTGCAACCTCTCTGCAACTCCAGTGCTGAATCTGGGCCATTTGTTCAGTGGAAAGGGCCAAAGTTATTACTGCAGGTAACCACAACTCAGAGCTGCAAATCAGCATAGGAACGATAAGTCAGTAGAAGCACTAACAGTCAAGAACCCTGATACAGATCCCATAAAACCAGCACTTTGCCAAACTGCTTAGGCCAAAAATCCTTCAGCAGATGCCTTATGAGTAACTTTTTAGAAATCATAATTTGAAAAGCATTGGACAGATCAGCAACCAAAAGATAATATCACTGAAAGTCCAAACCACGTGGGTTTTCTTTTTTTTTTTTCTACAAAGAAGCAGGACCATATTTTGTTCTCATTTACAGCCATGAGGAGGGCTGGAGTCAGCAAACAGCCAGTCAAGATTTACATTCACAAAACTAAAAAAAAAGTAAGTTCAGGTTATTTCTGTGGCTGATTTTTTTTTTTATTTTTAACTCAAAGAAAAAGCTAAGATACAATTTCGACAGTCTTAGGATAGCAAGGAAGCTCAATAGAAGTTTTCTTATGTCCCAAACTACTGCAACAACAGCAAAGAGGCCTGAATCAGAGTTAGAAAATAGAGAGGGTAGCTGGCTTGCAGATGAAGAAAGAGATAAATCAGTGTGTGGCTGGGATGAAACAGAGCAGTCAGTAAATTTCCACTGTCTTGTGCTGGATCTCTTGGTTTCATTCTCAGTTATCCAAAAATTCCACCTAAAAACTAGCAGCAAATAAATACTATAGAATGAAGCAGAAGAGAATAAAGAGAAAATATTATGTGAATTACAACATTCGGGAAATTAAACCATCCCAATCGTTTACATCAGAGTTACAAGAAATTCATTAAATTGGCATTGGGCCACCTGGAACAAGCTGAATTAGTTGAACAATGAAATGTTAATTCTTTAGTTTTGCCTTCTATTTTACTCCATTAACTGTTTGAAAACACACTCTAACTTTGACACTAGCCAAAAAAACAAACAAAAAAAAAACCAAAAACAAACAAACCAACCAAACCAAACAAAAAGAAAAAAAACTAAAAAAAAAAAAAAAAAAACCAACTAAAAAAAAACCAAAAAAAACAAAAACAAAACAAACCACCACTCTCCCCAAAGATACAAATGTGCAGAGGTCCAGAGCACACAAACTCCTGGGGCAGATTGAAAGAGCTGGGGTTATTTCATCAGTGAGGACTATGGAAAGACACACAAAGGGTTTTCAAAAAAATTCATAAAAGGGTAGCTTCAAACTTGCAGATTCCTGTTTAAATTTCTGCATATGAGATAAAATTTTAGGAAAAAAACATTACAAACAGTGCATTAATGAAGTGCTGGAACAGATGCCACAGCAAGGGTGCCAAGCTGCCAGGTAAAATACAAGAGTCACTGTCTCCACCATGAAGTAGGGGATAAACTGAGCTAGGGCAACCTCTTGCGGTCCATGTTTTCCATCATTTGTTTTGCACACAACATGCTCCCAACTTTGGCAGTCAGCATTTCAAAAGGTGATCTGTTGATGATGAACAGTAGGCCACACCAGTGTCGCCTGTCTGAAGCACTGGGCTCTCGTGTGCCACTGGTGAGGCAAAACATGGGGGTCTGTCTCCCTGTGCAACATCCAGCTGTGAAACATCAGACACTTGAGAGCATCATCCTTGTGACAATTCTGAACCACAACTAAAGGATCCCAGGAGTCCCTTCATCAATATGTGTTTCCTTTCAATTTCCTTTAAAATATCCTTATAATTCATTTTGCAGTGGTGGGAGCAAATGGTTTAAACATGTAAAGGGTCATTTTAGGTAACTCTCCAAAGTGTACCCTCCATTGCCTGCAAGTTTGAGAAATATCTATTACAGATATCCTTTAAACTTGATAATGAGCCATGTTTAATAGGTTGTGGGATTTTTATGTAAGTGAATTTGAAACAGATTCTCTAAGTAATGAAACAAAGTTGGCGAGCTAGAATTTCACCATGTGGCTGAGCACTGGCATCACAAGTACGTGGGGGTGCTCAGGGCCCTGCGTCTGTCCCAGGCATTTGGCAAAATGCCTCTATTCTGTTTCTACTGCCACATGAGGCATTTATGTTCAAAGAATTTAAATGTTTCCTGCTCTTGCCCATCCATTTATCATTTTCTCAACAAAAACCTATCAAAGATTTTAACAAGCACATAGTTATTTCAGGTATCTCAGTTTTAGGCATCAGTTAGAAACAAAAGCTACAAGAACCTGAAATATACATTACTCATTCTGGCACTTGAATCTCAAATTAAATCTGACTAACCAAAGGGCAAGTTTAACTGCATACTTGAATGAAAACATTGGGAATAATTCTGGACAGGACTGTATAGCACTGTCTCTGCCATGATGTATCTATAATCTGCTTTTCCCCCAGGTATCCCCTGGGCACAGTTAGAACTAAATAGTATTTTACTGAATTTTGCAGCACTGATTATCCTGTGCTTTATCAACCTTTGCTCTTCTAGATTTCCCAGGCTGCAAAATTAATTATAATGAATTGGCCAGCATGTGTGAGCACTGCTGCCCTTCACTGTCCCAAAAAGGGCTGCCCAAATATGTACTACGGGTCAGCTATAACCTAATAACCCCAGACAAATGTGAACAGATGCTGCAAGAGAGGGCTTCTGCTCTTGGAACTGGAGATCAATGCTCCATCCTTGCTGCCCTTTTGGAATTTGTCTTAACTCTTATTGCAGATAAGAGATCTTCTATTTAGACAAATAGAAAGGTAGAAAGATAGAACGATAGATATCTAAGGACTGATTTTTTTAATTATTACTATTATCATCATTGGTCATAGCTGATCTGCTGTATTTATTCCGTTATTGTTGGGGGAATACCACAGACATTCCCCCCAAGCATGTAATAAATGAATGCCTCCCACCATCCAATTGGTAGGGAACAACAAACTACACCGAGTTTTAAAGCAGATGTGCACAGACTTTACAAGGGAAAAATCTATGGTGCAAAATTGCACTGCCACAGTAAAGCACTCGAGTGAAAAAGACTTACATTCAGCCTTGCAGCAACACTTAACATTTTTACTCTACAGAGCCACATATCTGTCCTCGAGTATTTTTGCCTCTCTCATCTAGATTATAACTCCTGCAGAATAAAAACTGTCACCATCAACATAAAAAGATCCCTTGACTGTTGACCTGATTCTTTTTTTCGTCCCCTAGAAAACAACCATTTGAAACTCTGATTAAACGGGACACGCAAGAACCTACTCTCTTCTCCCCAGTGGTGACAAAAATAGCTTTTCTGAGCAAGCACGTCAAGAGTAAACACAGGCTGCTACAATAAAAGAGAAAGTTTGATTTCATAATTCTTCCTTTTGCAATGAAGCCTTTTAAAGAGAATATGAGGCAGGACCCTAGACAAAGCAGGGGAAGTCCCATGGCAGGCACACAATAAATGGCAGCACCATTAACATTAGGTCATAACCTCCGTGTCGCTGAGGCTTTGTGTGCGCTGAGCCTGCTGCGCTCAGAGCTGCCGACAGCTGTTCCAGGGCAACACATGGCCAAAGAGACAGCAGCAGCCAGCAAGGGGTTAAAACCTTGCTTTGGGGTTTTTTGCTGTAAGCAGCACCCCTTGAACTTGCTGTTATCTTCCTGCCAGCTCCTCCAGACCAGTCCAAAAACATGGGCGGATGATGTAGGTCTCTGAATTCAACGTGACCATGCCAGGTGCTTTCCTTTCCAGTATAAAATAGATTTTCCTTTCCTGTGTTGCTTTTAAAATGGTCACTAGCTTCTAGCACTTGTGTCAGAAATGAATCATCCAGACTTTTTCAAGGAAACCATCAGTTTAGAACTGAGATTATCTGCTCTTGTATTCTGACTTACTGAGAGTCTCTTATTCACAATAAGAAAAAAAATGCATTTATAAATCCAAAACTTTGAATTCCTCCATTCAAAACAGCAAACAACCGACCAGCATGCTGCTTCACACCCCAACAGCAAGTTTATCTCAAACATCAGATGTGTCATAGACATTTTCTTTACAACCTTTTTTTTTAAGTAACAAGAACAAGCATTCTTTAGTTTCATGGCTTTTCTCAAGGTGCTGGTAACACATTATTTCTGAATAGAATATATTCCTGAAGTCCAAGCATTGCATATAATTAAAAAATGCAGCCTTTTTTGGACCATCTTGTGGCTACTGCCAAAAAGCATAAAACTATCTTCCTGTCAGGAGTTCATATTTATTCCTGAGAAACAACATGCACTGGACAGAGCTGATAAATAATTCAATAGGGAAATACTCTTTTCCTACAACTAGGAGAGCATGCACTCAGAATGGGAAGTACAGGGGGGAAAAAAAAGGAGAAAGGACAAAGTTGTGCTGGAAACTAATTCTTCAGGATGTCATGATGGCATTGATAGGATAAAACGCCTTTCTTCATAATACAATTTTACATCCTCATGGACTGCAGGGCAGCTTACACCAAGGAGCCTTGGTAAACTGGAGTGATGTAAAACGAAAAGTAAAACTGCATAGATTTCTCTAATTACCAAAGCCAGGTCTGTACCCAGTTTTCCTCCATGAGCAACTGCTGGCCAGGGGTAGGATTTTATACCAATACAACTATAAATGCAGCCTCCCAGAGTAAGCCGTGCTACGGCATCACAGGATGATTACAGTGCTCACGGCTGTCCGTGCAGACAAAATTTCCCCTGAGCATCAACCTTTTCAGGGAAAAGCACCTTTAACTATCCAATCTGCAGCTACATTAAGGAGTGATGGATTGCTTTAGTAGCACTGGTGGTGTTACAAGTGATACAGCTCCCCAAGAGAGAAGGCCTTAGAAAACTACCTTGGGTGTCTGATGAACTCAGATGATGTGTCCTGCACCAGGAAGGAGCCATAATCAGAGATTGCTGCTGAAACACCCAGACTGAGGTTACTGCTGCTCTGCAGAGCATAACATCAGCAACAAACCCAGCCAGCAATGATTGCTGTGGGCTTGAGACAAAACAGAAACTTCTTTAAAATTAAGAAAAGGGCAAGAAAAAAAGCAACTCCCATCAACCTCACATTCATCAGACATAAAAACTGTTTGGTTTTCTATCAAGATCTAGCTTTAATCTGGTAAAATCAGGTCTCTTGCTTCATGGAACAGGCCTGGCACAAGCCTCCCTGCCCTGTTCCATAGACAGGACAAGGTTCAAGACTTCACAGCTCTCCAGTCATTCACTGCTTTCCAAATAAGCTTGCCATTAATTCCCCCATTCTCTCCCTGGAGTCCTACATACAAGATGCATAGCCATTAGTAACTATTAACTGAGTCTAATCAAATACTTCAGCTGAGTTTGAATGTTGCTATTCAGTTTGGGATGTTTAAACATAATTACAGGCAGCAAGACTTTTTGACATGACAAATATTTTTTAATAACATTACCAGAATAGTTAGTTCTGTTTTCATTGTGAAAGCAAACAGAGCAATTCCAGCTGGAAAGTTAACAGTCATACTTGCAGTAGGGTAAAAAAGACAGACTCTGGCAGCCATACAGCCAAGGAAACTGCTTCCACTAACCAGGGAGAGATGGTGCTTCCAGGGACACTTTCCTGCCGCCAATTTTTCTGCAGTTCAGAGTAGTGAACTGTTAAGAACTTCATGTACTAATAGTTCATTCATTCAATCACTTTCCCCCTCAATTGCTTCATAATATCCTGCTTCTCCCACACCCTTTGACATGTATCAAGTTGAGTTTTGATGAAAATTTTATTATTTCTTCAGAAAAGGAAACACTGAGTTACTCAACAAGGCAAATCTTCCAACACTAAGACAACAGTCTAATGCTGAGCACAGAAGGTTCAGAAGGAGGAAGGTGCACGCTAAAAATCTTTGCCATCAGAACCAACAACAATAGAAGTTTTTTCACTTGGGCTCATTGTTTAAATTATATTCTACTGCAAGGAGTCTAGGCGCCTTTCAAATGTAAATATTTTACAAGAGAATACCATATGGGAGACCCAGCTGTTTGTTTTTATTAGGAAAAAAAATTAAATCCTTTCATTTTGCACAGATTTTTTTTTAAAGCCCAACTCATAGTTACATGCCAACATTTGAATTATCTTCATTCAAATGAACCCCTAAGTAGTTGCAGGAAGTGTTTGAAGTTGGGATTTTGCAGTTGTTAAGCACTTAAAAAAGCTGTAAAAGAAATAAAGATTGCAATATGTTTATACATTAGTATTTTCCCATGTTTGCTAAAAAAATAAAACACATTGACTCTGTACACATTATATAGGTGACACATTTAGAGTTCAATAAGGCATGATGACACTTAAATAGGTACATAAACAATACCAACTACAAAAATAAGCCTACCTAGCCCAAAATCAGCAAAAGTTTCAGAGTAACAAATTCACCTGCCAAATTAAGTGTCTAATTTTCTTCACAGACAACTCAAACAGATTTTCTCAAATGTGTTGCTGCTTAGAATAATTTGCGAAGAAATACTCATACAGTGAGTCAAGGCAGAAAAAAATTGCTTCTATAACATCTTTAAAGCTCAGTTTGCACCAGACACACCAAGAGCCATGAGTAGGAACACAGCATCCACATCCCCAGCATTTGTGCTGATGGGTCCCAGGAAGTTACTTGTTTTTCGAGAAAGAACTTGCTGTGCTGATCTCTAGAGACCAGTGAGAATACACATGCATGTCTTACCCTTTTTTATCCTACTGACTCTTTGATCTTTATCCTCATACTTACCACAAGAAATGAAATAACTAAGTCATGAAGGAAGCATCATCCTGTGAACATCCGTGCTGGAGCACTATGCTTGTTCAGCCCTAGGCCTGACTGTAGGAAAGACTGATATAACCAGAGGAACCTCACAGAAAGGGGTATGAGACCCAGGCACCTGACAAGTGATGACTCTCCAGGATGCTCTTCCAGCAAACAGTTTTC
This sequence comes from Motacilla alba alba, assembly GCF_015832195.1. NCBI lineage: Eukaryota > Metazoa > Chordata > Aves > Passeriformes > Motacillidae > Motacilla > Motacilla alba. The sequence continues at coordinate 10,158,817 of NC_052022.1, forward strand.
AGTCTTCTCTGAAGAAAATTCTAATTAAATTGTTTTAATTTTTTTTTTTTTGCTGGAGTTCTTTTAATTCCCCTGTGAATCCATTTACAATTTTGAGCCCTACAACCTCCTGTGACAATGAATTCTCTGTTTAATTATGTGTTGGGCAGTAAAACTATTTCCCTCACTTCAATGCTTCCTTGTCATGCAACATGCCCTCAGACTTGGGAAACGTGCTGCACCCCACATAGTCAGCCAAGAGCAAAGGTTTTAATGTGAGGTCCAAAAGTGCAGATGCTGAAAAGTGCTGGGAGGTTCATCTGCCAAGCTCAGGGAATCAATTGCTGCCTGGGGCTGTGCACTAGAGAGAGGTGGAGGGTGGAAAGAGAAAGAAAACATTATTTTGGAGGAAACCTGGAAGATGCTTACACCCAAGTAAACGCCAAGTTTTTTGTTAGCTAGCACAGCCAGGTGAGCAGGGATACAAATCAGAAAACAGTCACTGAATCATCATTGAACTCCCCAGCTCCTCAGCACCCAAAGCCCTTGGCTTTGCAGCAGCTGCTCCACTGTAGCTGAACTAACAAGCTGTTGATGGCAAGGTAAACCCTGTGTCCCTTCCTCGTATTCCAACCAAACCCTTTCTGCTCCTGGTCATGCTCCTGCTGCACCTCTCATCCCAGGCACCCTGGGGCTTATTTGACTCTCAGAAAACAAGGACCAGTGCTATGGTGTTGGGTGAGGAAGGCTGCTCTGCTCTTGAGGGTCCACACAATCCCTACAGATGGAAGAGCAGGTTCCCCATCCCTGCTGCTCCAGGCTGCGCTTCTCCCAGCAGCAGCTCTTTACCTTTTTACTATTGTTTGTAACATTGTTTGCAGCAGCTGGAGCTTTCAACCAAACTCGAGGGGGCCACCAAACACAGTAAATACAATATCTACTCCAGACAGCTCAACAACTGAAATGAAATGATGAGCAGGGGCTGAGAGAATTCAGGAAAACATCTCCATGTCCCAGGTAGGCAGCAGTGCAGGCTGCCCAAGCTCCTGAAGGTGAGCGTTGTCCTAGGGAGGTTGTTAATTCCACAAGTTACACCCACTTGGCACTCACTAGAGGAGGCTGTAATTCAGCACAGACCTTCTGCACTGGCCTGGAAGTAAGATATGTTATGGACTGACCACACAGTAAGCATTAATTATATCTCTAAAAATGTCTGGCACTCATGGGTCAAGATGAGAAGTCCTTCTCACAAAATAGTCTTGGTGCAGACTCTGCAGGAGAGCACATACTACAAAGCAATGACAGTTTGCCTGGGGTGTGTCTACATAAGGCAAATCTCACTGATGCTCATTTATCTCTCCACGTGCTCTCTGGGATTGTATTTTCTCCCTGATGCATCTACAGTACCAACACAGCACACTCTTCTATGAAGTAAAATCTCTTCCTGGGGGAAAGCTGAAACCCAAGTCACTTGGGCAGTACCTTTCCACCTCCTCACACCAGCAATGCTATAATCCACTGCTGTAGCCCACCCTGCATGCTCTTCCTTATCACAGCACCCTCCCAAAGAGCATCTGGAGGCTTTTCCTGAAGCAAGTGACAGCGGCAAAGCCTTTTGGTGACAAGCTGGTAAGATCTAGTCACACTGCAAACACTGCATCCTAACACTGATTTACACTACCAGGAAGAAATCCCCATGTTACAGCTTGTTTAGTAATGCCACTGAAAAGCCAGTCCACATGAGAGCCTTTGCCTTTTCAGTGGGCTTGTGTTTGAAATTCAGTGGTGGTAAGCACAGAAAAAGTTTTACAATATAAGGGAGAGGGATTTCTCTGGACAATGGCAATGGAGGGGTTACTGACGTTCTGATGTGTGCTCCAGGCAAGAGCTGACTTTCTGACACTGTGCCCCAAACCATGTTGTTCTTATAATAAAATCATTCAGGCATCAGTCGTGAGGTAGAAGATTACACTGAAATAGTACTCCCCACACTGTATCTTTTTCATTTGCATCATTTACTTCTGGGCATCTGAAAAGAAAGGACGGCTTATGTAAGAGACTTACCCATGTCTGGGAATGTTTTTCATTTCTCCTTCAACACAAAATCTTTCTTCTTATAAAGGGAAAGACAATGTTTTTTCAAAACTGGACTATACAAATTCAGACATTTCCTCTTTCTGGTTGAAGTAGTTTGCAAGCAGCATAAGAGCAGTTATCACTTTAGCCCCATGTTCAGGTTGAGAAGCACAAATAATCTTTCAGATATTAATGAAAAAACCAGCATCTGTAGAAAGGAGAAGTCTCCAGAATGATCTCCTTTGCCTCCAAATAACAAATCTATTAATAATAGGGACACAGGGACCCTCTAAATTTAGTGCCCACAGGAGCGATGCAGGACCTTTCAAGTCTGTTTCTCCTGCCAGCACAATCGGGCTGCACTTTGAGGCTGTGCTTGAAGAGGCTGCCCCGGGTGTCCTCGACTGGTGTGGCTACCACTGCCCTGCTGTGATGGCACCAAAACTACCAGGCTTTGAGAGGCACCTGATGGCACAGGAACCTGTCTGAGAGCTAGTGTGGGTTAATTTACACTTCAGACACAGAAGAGATTCAGTATGTAACTGAACTGCCCTCTTTAACCACTGAACTGACTGCATTTGGGTATCAGCCTACTTCACTGAGCACACTTAGTTATTATTTCCCTTCAAAGGCGTCAGGCTGTATGCTAGCTCCATCTCAGTGCCTCCCATCAGCATCTGAAAAACTGTATTCAAGTGTTTATTAGGACTGAAAAACATCAATAGAGATTTGGTAAGGTTTCTTAATTCCATTTGCAGCTGAGGCCTGCTCGTCAATACTAAACATCAGTTTTGTGTGCAGGCCACATATCCAATCCCTGCTCAGGATGGAGTCAGGCTAAAATTGCCATGAAAGCTAGGGGAAGGTAAACCAGCATTAAGTTTCTAAAGCAACAGCTTCAAAGTCATCACAGAAAAAATTGTTATCATGGGTTCCAAGTTTCTATGTAGGCCATTGCTCCCGTATCCACCAGCATGCAATGAGCAGAGAGGTTACTCCAAAAATAGAAAAATACATTTTGCATTAATGATAAATTCACTACAAAATATTTTTAGTAAATTATTATTAATAGCATGTTCCCCACTTAGGACTCAAGTACTATCAAATATAAATAGGCTGCAGTTGCCAATTGGAAAAGTAGCTCCATATGTGTTTATTGGAGCTATAACAGCACTAGTGTCCAGGTGTAGGGGTTGTGATTTTGGCAAGAAAAGCCCTAAAACTTCTGGAAATACCTAATAAACATATGCACAACTTGGTGTGCTGTGCTCCTGATGCCAGGCCACTGTACTCCTCAGCTGCAGCAGTTAATGCAGTAAAGCACAGATTTCAGATGGCATTTTGACATGTGACTCGTTAATTTAAGGGTTTACTCATGGACAGTTATCAAAATACAAAGCTACAGCACTCACTCCATAACCTGCATCCAGACAATCTACTTCATGTTCACTGCCTGGCTTATTATTTATCAGTTTCTGGCTACTGAAATTAGTAGAAAATAAAATTCTAAATAAAATTCTAATTTTCTGATGCATCTAGACCCTTAATTCTTACTCATTTCTGTAGGGAGCTAAGAGCATTAAAAAAAAAAAAAAAAGTTTGGCACTTAAATACATTCTCAAATCTGGATGCCAGGCAGCAAGAACCTTTACAGCACCTGGGAAAGATCTCAGACCCTCTTTAAGGCTTTTGGTGTCACCAAATTATGAATAAATAAAATTACCAGAATTATTACTTTGCCTCTTGTCATTATCTCATCTGGGATTGATCTGAAACACCAGGAATGCAACAGCACTGAAGTTATAAAGGAAGTGAAAAAGAAAACTGAAGTTGGTGCTTCAAAATAAGGCAAGGACCTGGGAAGTATATTATGCTAACACGTGACACAGCATTATTCATTCAAATGACAGAAAGAAGTGAGGCTGGAGAGAGCAATTCCCCAGCGTGCAATACTTTTTCTGTTAGTTCAAATTATAGATGATATAGGTAACAGTTATTACTTCAGGAAAAGAGATGCCATGAGGCCAGACTCTCATGAGCTGGTATAGTACCAAGTCTTCCCAAACTGATTAAAGAGATGATAAAAGCTTTCTTCCCAATCCCTAATGACTTTTTTTAAAATAAAATTTTTAAAAACCTTAAATCATAGATTTACAGATACTCTCTATTTAATCTCTGTAAATGTCACTGAAATATCAGACAAGATACCTGTATGATGAGAGGGAATCAATTTCACCTCTTTCCCCAGAGCGTCTTTGGTTTTCAGTTTAAACTGTCAAACTGGTATCAACCCTCTCCTGGCCAGATGATGTTATAATTAAACACCCTGTGATTCTCAAGCCCTCACGATGCCAAACTGTCTCTCCTTTCCACCCAGCATCTCAGTGACAGAACTGGCATAGAGCAGGACACACAGCTGATGCTGGGAGCCCTGCACAGGCACTAGGCATGTGCTTTTGCTGCCATGTGACCAGAGGGGTGCTTGGCTCCCCCCAAAATCGCTTCTTCATCAGAACACATTCACAAAGGTAACAACTAGGACACAATCTGGCTCAGTGTTTAATAACTCCATCATTATGCTATGAATTTGGTAGTTTACATCTGAGTGGGAGCACGACTTGGGCACCGCAGTTATAATGATGCCAATTTGTAACATTCTCCTGATGTTGATAGTTGATGGTAAAGTCTTGGGAAAAAAGTTTTTTTACTACATAACAGAATTATTCTTCTGCCATTAATATTACACCCTTTGACAGTTATGGTTTACTAACAATAGCTTCAGAGTCGACATTTTGACCGATCCTTTGTCATGTTTTTATCTTCACAAGGTGCAAGCAGTCATGTAATACAGGTCTGGCAGCTACAGGTAATCATTCAGAAAATTACACTGCTGGCCAAGAACAAACAAGGAATATAATGCCAGTAAATCTCATCCACTACAAGAGAAAGCATGGATGTGTTATACTGCATAGTTTTTGCAGTAAATTTGCAGCAGTGAAAGTGAAGAATTTGACCCCCTTTGTGAGAGGCTCTTAAAAAAAAGAAGTGAAACATTCAAAATATCATCATGGCTTGTTCACACAGCTCCGGCAAAATCATACAGATCCTTGATCAGAAGTGCAAATTTGGAATACAACCTGGAAAGCCTGTGCAGCAAGACACGCCACAAACTGTTAATCGTTAAATGAGCAATTGCTGGACTTGTTAATTTCTGAAAGAGATGAAAGGAATCTCATCTTCTTTATCCACAATTTAACACGCAAAACAAACCTCTGAGCATTACAACACTAGGTGTAATCAACCCACCAGACAGCATTAAGTTAAAACAATAGCTCAGATATCACTAAGCCTCTTACAGGAGTTCAGTCAAATCCAGACTTATTTGGATTACATGGTAGTTTGGGAAATACTGTAGTGAGGATCATTTAACTTCCAACTAAATCCAAAGAATATGAATTTTTTCTTCTCTTACAAGGGAAAAAAAAAAAAAGAAATAATTGCATCAGCCTTCTATAAAATTGCTCAACTGAACCAACTTGTAGCCAGCCTGGAAGCTTAGCGACTGCATCTCTGTGCCAAGCCATGTTTGAATAATGGCTCTTGTCTGCTGTTCCTGAGGCTGAGGACACTCAAGAGGCAAGTGAAGCTACTTATTTCAGAAAAAGGTACATCTCACCCTGTTCAGCAATAGCTCACGTTGGCTCTGATCTTGGGGTCTGGAAGATAGAACCTAGATGTAAAGGGAAAGCACTGCTGAGACTTGAAGAAAGCCTTGTCATAGTCTTCTGTGCTTTAAAGCTGGTTTATTTGCTCACAAATTTTGAAAGCTGGTACAGGAAGTCCATCAAAAAGAGAGAGAATGGCAAGGACACCCATCCCAGAGAACTGGGAGCTCAACATCTGGCTCTAAGTCCTGGATGCTCCAGTACTGGGCATGCACATGTGCAAAGCAGACCCAAAACCTTCCATGAGCATTAGTAACAAACATCTCAATTTCCATTTATGCCAACAAGGACTGCAGAGATTCAGCATGTCTGAAAGTAGGCATGTGTTAAAGACATGTCCATATATGGATTTAAATGTCTAAGTTTTTTAGAATGCTGTGCTGAAAATATTGGCCCTTTCTCCTTGTAACTGTTAGCACCCGATAACTCTTTAGATTGAAGTGAGAGATTTCCCTTTTACTTCATTCTTATGACAATGTGGCATTGCTGGCTTCAAATGAACTACAACAGAGTAAATCCAAGTATTAACAGCGAAAATTTAGGCCCTAAAATTATATTTAGTAACTAAACACTGCTGAAGTAAATAAACCAGAAGACTTGCCTAGACGAACAACTTAACCAGCACTGTCTGTGCTTTTGCTGGGCTGTAAAGGCCAACCTGTGTAAGTTGTGACAAAACTCAGCTTGAAGCTATTAACTTTCCAACATAACATACTATGATGTTGATCTAAAAGTTGTGAATTAGGAGACGGAAAGAATTCCTGGCTTTCAGATTCCATCACATATTTTCATGGTGGGGTGAAAAAGAAAAAAGTTTTGTTCTCCTCATCAGAAGACTGTTGTGTTTTTAGAGAGAGCTTTCCTGTTGTTCAGGATTGCCATCTCCCCTGTGCAGTGTCTGTCAGCCTCGCACTGTGACTCTGTACAACAGGACTGCACAGCTTGCACAGCTGCTAACAACCACTACGAAATGACACTCAGCTTAAAAGCAAAACAACACCTCTGCAAATTTCACCTCAAGTTGAAAGTCAAATTATTTTTTGTTTTCTGGCTCATGTGTCATCAGTAATGATACAAATCCTTTCAGGTCCAGCGCTGTGTAAATCCATTACTCACGTCTCTCGTGTCATCTGGCCAACACCATTTCCTTTCTGGGGTTGTATATGTGTCACTGGGAACATAATTTGAAGACAATAAGTTTATACAGGTGGCTGTGCAAGATAAATGCAGGTACCAGTAGTTCCAATAGTGCAGAAACAAGGGAAACTTTCGGGATTTTTGGCTGGACTTCTAGAGCAGAGTAACAAACTCCTAAAACCTGACTTTCACTATGTGCAATGAGCAATCTCCAGGGCAAGACCAGTCAATGTCATTTCTTTACAAAGAACTATGTCGTGATCACTGGGAATGTCATGGCCTGAAGGAAAGGAAACAAGGAAGCCTTAGAGCAGCACAAAGGAAGTGTCGAAATAACCACATAATTTTGCCACTGTGTCTGCCAGGGATGTGCTAATGTCTTTAATCCAGCTCTCAGAGCTGTGCCAGTTGCAGGGGTTTCACATCAATGCAATTAAACCAGGACAACTGTGCTGATGAGGCTGTGGATGCAGAATTTTTAAGTAAAAAAGGTAAAACTGCTTGACAAATTTATGCTAGTCTTTTTCAGGGCAGGGTGAGCACAGCTGCTCTGGTAGAGGTGCATCTGTGCAAGGGCCTTCGGTCTGAAGAGCTGTGATGGATACAGGAGCTCAGCAGTGACAACCACGTGGCATTGAGGCTCCAAATAGTCTAGGAAGTGACTGAAAACCTCACATCAAAAAATTCACATCTCTTCCCTCTGGCTTTCTGAGTGATGAAGCATCACCTCCAAGACCAGTTTATCCTCAGGCCCTGCTAAGTGGGAGTGCTGGCACGACAAGTACACGTGTACAGCTCAGAGCTGCTCCCAAGGAAGTCAGTGATGAAGTTCTCAGTGATCTTGATGGAAACAGAAGCTGGCACAAAATGCTGCAAGTCATTGCATGATCTCACTGTGACAGTACTCTGAACAAATCAATATTTAGGTTGAATTCTATTTTGCAAATTGAATCAAGGATTCAATTACTCTGTCTTGCAGGAATTGTCCTTGAATTACAAGATACCAGAAGAAGAAGAAGAAGAAATAACTCAGATGTGCATCACAATCATTTGCATGCATTCTAGGATCACAACCACTAAAATTCCTTAACCACACATTTAATATTATTGCAGGACATTAGTATGAAGACTGATTAATTGTGCATTTCATATCATAGTGATTTATTTTAAGTGTCTCTTAAACGTCAAACTCACTGTGATTACAGTGCTCAGATTTGGGGAAGTTATGATAAAATACTCCCTGCTCTCCCCCAGCTCCCACTGGGAGGAAGACCTGTCTGGGATTCTATAAACTTAAATGGTACTCTGGGTGTTTACTTCAGCAATTTGGCCCAAAGTATATAGTAAAGCTCAGGATGGGAAAAAGGAACAGCATGTTCCAGCCTGGAAAGCAGGTCTGAAGGACATTGAACCACTCCTTACTTGTACTTAGATTAAAACAGCTGATATTGGGAGTGTCCTGAGCACTTTTACTCACTCTAACCCTGCTAGAAAATCATATGATGTGCTAGGAAGGAATGTGAATTTTAAATCACAGTACAAATAAACATTTTTAGAAAGAGATCAGTTTTAGTGGGTTGGACACAGGGCTACTGAAAGCCATTAACTCAGTGATGGAGGTGTTACCCCAGCACTGCACCCCAGCACCCCTTTGTAAGGTGTTTACCTGCTCTCATTCCTCATGTTCCAAAGGGCAATGAGATTTACTGAGTTTAATGGTCAAGAGGAATTAATTACTGACCATTAATTAATTATTAATTAATTAATAATTTATCTTGCAACTCTGATCTCAGCATCAGTCTTGACTACAAATATGAACATTTGTCTCACTGCTCAATTACCAAACCTCAGGAAACCAAAATACTTTCCCTAACATTAGAAGAATCAGAGACATAATATTAAAAATAACCAGGACCATATTTACTGCTATCTGATTTAGAGCTAGCTCTACCCACCTGCTTCCTTCCTGCTCGTAGCTTCAATAAAACACTTCATTCATCTTTGTTTCCTCGAGGTCCCCATACATCATAGGTTACATTCCAGTCTTTGTTTCCTTGGTTTGATTTTTATGATTACTTATCAGCTATATTTTCAGATGATTCAGTGAACTTCACTCTTCTATCTTTTTAGAAATTGATGAGAGCTAAAACAACTTCTGCTATTAAAAGCACAGCCAAAAAAAAAAAAAATTACTTTGGAGAGAATCCATTTGGATGCAGTCACTCCCTTCTAGAAGCCCTAAACAGCTTGATCCAGGAGACCTGCTAAAAAGAAACGTAATTTCTACTTATAGCAAGCTGAAGAAACTTTTCCCTTGGAGATTACATTACTTTGATTGGATGTTATGTTTTCCATCCTGATCTCTCTAGTAAAATGAAACTGTAGGAGAAACATATTGCTCACTGAAAAGCTTCATCCAGAACTACTGCAAAACAGGGAGAACAGTACCAAAGGAAATAGAAATCACTTGAGCAAAATTCTTTTCTGATTCACCCCTACATGGCCAGATTCAGCTGGAAAGAGCTGACTTCAGTACCAAAAAGACAAATTCCATAACCTTTTACTTTGAATATTAACTTTGAAAAATATTCAAAAACAAATTCAAAAGACAAAATAACTCCTGCATGAAATCAAGAACAAACAACCAGATGAAATCCATGACTAACATTACAAACAAAACATTTATTTTTTGTTTATACCATGTGCATATAAATAGAACACAGTGCAAACACCACTGCGAGGCAATGAGAAGGTTGCACAAAATAGCATTCAAAAATCAGGAAATTCCTAAATTAAGGTTACCCAGGCAACCTTAATTTTACCCCCCGTGCATATGCATTTTTACAACACAGCCCTTCAATGCACCATAGCATTCCATTTCTCAAATAGTATCACATACAGAAAAAAGCTTGTAACAGCAAATGCCAGTTTGTCATGTTGTACATGTTGGTGGCTTTTCCTACATGGAGGGAGCAGATTTGGTTGTAGTATTTCTTATTGCAACAGCGAATTAATTTCACTCAAAATTTAGCACAAAAATGTACCTTGGAACACAGACGACGATTTTCATCCTGGCATAAAGTTTGATACAAACATATTTTAAATAAATATACCTGTGTGGGCAAAGTAGTATTTTTTCATAGGTAAATTAATGTTCTTCTGTGCTAAACAGATACCATGTTTGCCCTGTAGTCAAAAAAAAGAATGGCATATTGCCCAGAAGAGACTAGATGAATTAGCTGGGATAAATCCAGAACTTGTGAAGGACTGTTCCAAGGTATAAACCAGCCCCTGTGAAACAACAGAAATCTCATTTTCTGAAGATTAATAGCTTTAAAGGGAGAGTAGGTTTAGATTAGTTATTAGGAAGAAATTCTTCACTGTAAGGGTGGTGAGGCATGGACACAGGTTGCCCAGAGAAGTTGTGGATGCCTCATCCCTGAAAGTGTTCAAGGCAGGGCTGGAGGGGGCTCTGAGCAACCTGGGATAGTGGAAGATGTCCCTGCCCACGGCAGGGGGCTGGAATGAGAGGGTCTTTAAGGCCCTTCCCAACCCAAACCATCCTATGATCCTATGACATGGAAACCATAGAACTGTAGAGAGAATAAGTACAACTACAGGCATGAAATTAATAATGTCACAGCAGTTGATAAAATGAAGGAACCCTCACTAATAATGAACCAAATAAAAATACACATTTCCTTCTCTCCAACAGAAGCTCATTAATAAAGAAATGCAAATGAAAACACCTAAGACTGACTATAAGGGTGCATTTCCGTTCCACAAGATCTGCTTCACTCCTGTTTTAACAAGGATCTCGGGCATTTCTGAAATACCAATAGGAAAAACGTCAATTAATTGTGTTTCCCTTATTAGCACTCCATCACACAGCACACTTAATCACTCAGCATCAGGACAACTTTCCTGACAAGCTAAATGGTTATTCATGGGAGCAGATAAGCCAAAGAGAAATGCTGTGTGTGGCTGCTATTCCCCATGATGACATGCACTGTAACTCTCCAATACACAAATGTCTGTCCCTTCTCCTTCTATCCTTCAACAGCAAGGGGCAGATAGTGCTCCAGCTGAAATCAATTTGAAAATTCCTTCAATCCCATCAGAATAGATCCAAAATTAGTCCAGCACAGAACAGAATAGTGTGCTTGGGAGCAGTGAACCTGGACCAAAGAGGCTTGGCTGCACTCCTCACCCTTGCCTGCCACTCCAAGCAAGCTGTGTCCCCTCTGCACAGTTCTCTTTCTTTGCCTGCCAGCTTTCCCTTATCTTCCTATTTACATTACAAGCTCCTGCTTGTACAGTGCACAGCATACTTAAGCTCAGTCAAATAATAATAAAAATATACTATATAAATAATAATGAAAACCATAGCAATGAGGAAAAAAAACTAAAACCACAACAAAACCAAAAAAACCTAAGACCTTGATTTGTGCAAATTCATCAGCTCAGATAGGCACAGCTTGTGACAGATTCTTTCCTACTCCTATGAAGTTGATGGCAAAGTTTCCATTAGCCTTAGTAAGAGCAGGAGGAGACCCAGGCTGCGTATGCTAAAAACTTTCAGAAGGCCAAAAGTTGTCTAGCTTGAATGACATACTGTATTTAAGTTTCTATGGAAATTTGAAATTCCTACAGAGTGTGGGATGCAGTCAGTCCTGAACCACAAGATATATCCACTTCCAAGCATGGAGCTCCTCAGAGACAGAGGCACCTCAGAAGCACTGGATCTTTTATGAGAAACTTCACTCATCCAGCCAATAATGCTTACAACAAAAATAATATTTTCCATTCTCACATATTGCTAAGTTGTAAACTGTTCCTTAGATACCTGCACATGGAGTTTATGAGAAACACATGTAAAATCCTGACAAGCAAACCCTGTTTATACCTTTATACAAAATAACTACTGAAAGGACCAATTTTCAAAATATGCCTATTGGGACCTGTCAGTTATGCAGTGTGCCAAAGTCATCATCAAGCAAAGCACTTCAGATGCTGCTCTGCCTTCCCTGGTATGCCAGAACCTTGCTTTCTTCCAGTGCAGGTAGCACTCCGAGGGTTGCCTTCAAATGTCACTAAGACTCAAAAAGAGCTTGTTGAGCTTTCCCAGTAAAACAGGGAAATTCTCAGGTTTAGAGAATTCCTCGTAGGATCCACTGTCTGGTTTAAATCATGCCTGGGTGAACACCACATCTTTGTGATGTTCACTGGCACATGACAAAGACTTTCCTACTCAGAAGATGCAAGACCTGATAAACAGCTCCACATTCACAAATCAGCCAGAGAACTCTGTCACATCCTTCTTGGGCTACATCTCTGTTTTCAATTATAACACCAAAATAAGGAAAAGTCAGCATAGGAAGGACTTTCTGTTGCTAAAGCCTGTAATTTCCAAACACAATACAAATTAATCTGATTGAACTGGTTAAAAAGTTGGTGAGAGAGGGGGTTGTGTTGTTTTAGTTTGGTTTTTAACCCATGTGCTTCAACACAAGATTGTATGCACAGACCTCAGGCACAGCAACTTCGACTGTGTACTAATGACACCACTGCATCCTTCACTCACCACTTATCAAGTGTATGGGAAAATGTTACCTGTTTCAATTATTTTCTCCTGATGTATCTTTTCTGTATCACCTTGTGACCTCCTTCAGTTAACTTGACCTTTGCACCTCCCAACATAGCAAAGATGTGCATTCAAAATGGGGTTTGTACTTGTAGTGCAGTGATGCCTCAATGTGACTAAGCTGGTTTGTATCAATTCTAGGATGACAGAAAGCTCCTTTTCCCTACTTAGATGCACATATCCATTGAAAGCACACTCCTTTCAGCTTTGTGCTGTTGTGGGAATTTAATCCCCGGAGCAGTAAATGTGGCTCTAATATATCACTCACTTACTTTACTGATAAAACTGGGTTCACTGTAGATGAGCAATGCTGAAACAGAATAAAATGTGCTGCTGAAGAGCCTGGGTTTAGTCAGCAAGAAATCTCCATTTTCTAAATTCACCAATATGTGTCTCCACACCTAAAATTAGACCAAAATACTGGAATTTCACTTCCAGTTTTCATCTCTTGGTTTTAGCTACATCTTCCAAGCACCAAGAAAGTGCTGAGAAACTTACTCTCTGGGCAACACAATCTCTCCAAAATCATGATCAGAAGAGTGGCTTTGTTTTATGACATTTTTATGATCTTATACATTACCATTTTGACCTCTACATCACCTGGTATCACCATCTAGTACGCACACAAGCTGGCCTGGCATTCCCTGCATTTTCAGGAAATTCAATTTCTCAGCCTATTTTACAAGTTGTTTGTTTGTTTAATTATTAGTTTGCAGGTAGGAAATATCCTGAGAAAAAAACTGTGCTCTACAAGAACTGACAGATGTGCAAATAGAAATGTCTCTTTTGTTGCATACAAATAACATTTTTAGCATGAAACCAGCAGTGCAATGTCCCTACTGAATTTATGATACAATTAGAAGACCTGTGTTGTCTCGGACCTTTGGTAAATTCTCTTTGAAGATTCCTGAGGCCCTTTGTAAGCTGAATCTGTTTAAATCAGCAGTTATAAACATAAAAATCTAATGAGGATGCTGAACAAACCATGCTTTGAATAATTCCAAACCATAAAATTGAAGCCGGGAGCTGACAAACAGGGGTATTGAGTTTACCACACACATAAAAAAACAACAAACTCTGTATCCCTCTTGCCTTGTGCTTTTTGAATTCTGCACCAGTGCAATGGTGAATGAGAAATCCATCACTGCCTAAAAGAGAAATCTGGAACTGCAACTTGGAGAATTTCAGCCCTTTCAAAAAATTTTGAAGAGCTCTTAATCCACGAGCTGTTTAGACATGTAGGTAATCTTCAGCTGTTAAAAAAATCACCCTCTGAAACTGTCAGTGTTAGAAAGGATGCCCAGGATTCAGAGAAACTCACTACATGACAACAAAAAAATATAAAAGGTAGGGGAATCCAGTGGAGATTGAGGGATCACAATAATCAATTAACCCAGATAACTGAGGGAAGGATGAAAACAATGGCTTTAAATGGAATTTCAGAACCTCAGTCATACTCTCCAAATGCAGGAGAAAATCGGATTCATTTCTGTTCTCTCAACCACTGTCAAATCCTACCACTGCATCCAGCTCTCCATACTTTGGTGCCATCTGTAAAACAGAGATGCTAATAATCCCCCACATCTCACAGCTGTTCTGTAAATTAACTTGCCAGGGCTCCGTGGTGTTTCTGTCCTGCTGATGAGCACTCACAGGACACGCACAGCATCACCTCTTTTCTTTGTCAACTTATTAATTACTGCATGTATTCTCCAGGTCTTGCAACTGAGGATCTTTGAATTACTGAAATAAATAAATAATTGAGAGCCAATAACCTTTCCCTGACTACAAATCAACCATCTGTCCCATTCCTGGGTATGACAAAACTTTTAATCAATATATAATTTTTACCCTGTTTTAATGAGTGTTCCTGTATCACGACCTACTGCTGATTGCAGTCCTGGCTCCTGCTGTGCTGGCATTAAACACTTCTACAATGGGAGGCGATACCAGCCCAAAGTCTTCCTCTTTCAGCTGTACCTGATGAGCCTGCACACATAAAGTGCATGTTTATATTACATATTCCACTCAGTTTCCTAAATGGGAGACAGCAACAGTTTAATAACCATAGCAGATCCTAAAAATTGAAAAAGCAGTCTTGGTAATTTTTGCAGAAATATTTCAGGGAATAACCAAGGAAGTTTTCATTGAGTTTATTTCAGACTAAACGAACTTCTCTCATGCTGTCTGGGCTGTATCTCCTTCTGTCAGGATCTGAGGGCCACATTAAAGAACACTTAAATAAGAAACATCCAAGGAATAGTTAACCGTTGAGAGAGGGGGATTTGTGATGGTTCTCTTCCTTCTGGGTCAGGAACAACTAGAGCTGGGAAGAAAAAAGCTGTTGCCTAATGCAGCATTTTAGTATTTAAAAACCTGGTTTTCTTCCAAAAGAAAAATGGGGCCCTAGTGGCTTGGCAGCCTGCTCCTGAGCCACAGATCCTGTGATGCCAGGATCCTCGGCCCCACAGTGGTTTGCACGCCCTGGCACCACATCCCTCCCAAGAGGGCACTGCCAACCTCACGGTGGCTAGCAGAGCCAGCAGGCTGCACAACTGGGATCCTGGGAAAGGTCCAGCTTCTCTCACAATTTCAGCAATGGCAAACCATGCAAGCAAAATAAGCAGAATATGTCCCTTTCAAAGCAGGAAATCCAGTGAAATAAATTTCTCTTATCAGCTTTAATGTAAATCTTGCAGTTCAGGATGGTGTGGGGTAAAGTGAGATCTCACGATCTCAAGATGAGGTTTGGGACCACATATAGTCTCCTTGCAGCTTGTGCAAGAATAGCCTTTGCAGTCCAGTTTGGGTCATATTCTGCTTAAAAGAAAGCATGACTGAAGATTAAAGAATTTGAAAAAAAATAGAGCTGGGTTTTATTGGTAAGAAGAAAAAACAAAAACAACAACCAAAAAACCCCCAACCAAACCCAACAGAAATAATCCACAAAAAAAAAAAAAAACATTAAAAGGCCATAGTCAACAAAGAACAACCACCAAATAAATATCATTTCCATATTTCCATATCATCACTTTGTAGGAATGTGATTTAAAATTTAAATTCTAGCTTTCCTTCTGCAGCCTCCCAGTCCAGCACAGAGCAGCAGAGAGAGAAAGCATTGCAGAGCAAGAACAGACTTTTTCAGCCCTGGCACTCTGGAGGATGAACAACACAGCAGATCTGATGAGAGGGACAGACCAGCAGCCCCTTGTTTCATGCCTGGAGAAGGGCCTCTTGTAACATTCTGCTTTATTTTTTGGTCCTCAATTGGTTTAAAAAGCACTGTGTGGCTTGGTTTGGAGACAAAATTAGAGACAGGAGCAATTAGTCAGCCCAAGTAAACTGTCATAGGCTGTTTTGTAGGGGCACAACTGTGAATAAAGTGCAGTGGATGGAACGGGATGAAGGGCAGAGTAGATGTAGGAGCACAACAGAGTAGATGCAGGAGCACAAAACACGAAGAGCTCAAACATTTCAGCTGCCTTCCCAACAGCAGCCACCCTGCTTGGGAGGCTCCAGGTCTGGGGGGCAGTCCAGCACCAGCTGAGACTGGTGTTGATCCTGGATGGAGCAGAGCCACACTGAGCTTTCCGCTTCCTGGTGAAAGCTGCAGAGCTGAGGGGCTGTGGCTCACAGCACCCGACTCACACCATGTGTGACTGAGCTCAGGCCACATGCACCAGGACCAGGCAGCAACAGGGAGGCCACATAAAACCCCCCACTTCAGACACAGATGCACAAAGCCCAGATGGCACTGGGGAGAGGCAGAGGGAAGCCTCTCTGTGTGTGCACACTTTATAATTTGGGGAAAACTTGCAGATAGCAGGGCACAGAGCTTTGCTACGTCAGCAGACAGATGTGAATTTAAGCAAGCCTCAATATTGCTGCTACGCTACTGCTTTTAATGTCTGCTAGAAAAGCAATGAAAGAAAGGATCTGGGACTAGAGAAAAGGGGAAATTTTGGTGGTTGGAACAGACCTGCTTTTTCAGTAAATCACTGAATCTCTGTTTCTCTCTGCTGCAGAATCACGTAAGCTTACCAAAGGCAGTGGCAAAGCGCTCATTGACTTTACTGAAAGGAGGATTAATGAAAATAGCTAACTAGAAGTTAGGAGCCTGAATTCTAACTAACATTTAAAAAACCTACAAAGGTATTGCTTCTTGCTTCTTTAAAGTGTGAAAACTTCTTACACCATTGACAATTTACTGTTTGTGAATTCACCCCAAGAAGAGCAAAGTGGGGGGGAAAAAAAGGGTCTGAGACACATCACTGCCAGAGCTGCATTTAGCATTCTAAGTTCCTAGTTATACTGTTTAGAGAAAACATATTTATCCTTCTCATATTTTCTCTGCTCTAGGCTGCATGTCTGAGACATTAAGTGAACTGTTCTATCACAGCACCTGATCACCAAAATAAACAATAAAACCAACCATGGACAGCAAGTCACAGAAAAATTGACCTTTTGTTGCTGCCACAGCCTTATTTGGTGTGGAAGCTCCAACAAGCCATTTTTAATGAATCAGAACAGAAGTATTTCTATCTCTTGGCTTGTTCAGAACAGACAAAACTACCTCGTTGTTTGTGCTGCATGAGCAGCGCCACAGATTGCTCTTCATAGGTCCAGCCCCCACCATGGGTGTAAGGATGCTCCAGGGAAACACCAGTGTGAGCTGTGCTGCAACTCAGAGACCCTGAAAGCTACAGCCAACCTCTTGGACACAGTCTTGAGCAAGTGACTTAATTTGCAGATGCTCAAGAGAGCTGTGTTACTGCTCTTTTCCAAAATGCCGTCCCAATTCATATCCAAGTCCAAAATGTACTTATATGTCTAATATTAGGAACTACAGTCAGAACTTTTAGCATAAGCATCACATAAAGCTCTCCTATCAAAACTCATTTTCACAATGATGGAGAAGACAAGACCTTTTTGTGTTGCTCACAAATTGCACATTTGATACATGTAACAACTGGGCTGCTTCGGGTAGCCATTAGGGCTGGTGGGGATTTTTGCTTTCTTGTTTGTGGTTTTGTTTAATGAACTAGTGATACTTGGAATATTAGTTACTAAAGGCTCAGCAATACAGAGGATTTTTTTTTCAGCATCTGTACATTTCAGCAGCTTAGTGAATGAGGCAACAAGGTTTCATATTTTACTTAAAGGATGTTAACAACTCGAGCTGGTCTAAAGGATAAAAGATAGATAACCATAAATTACATACTCCAGATAAAGCACATGTTAACTTTCAGAAAACTAAGAACAAAATACCCCAGGCACAATATAAGCTGATGTTGGACTGAACCAAAGGCACCAGAAGATATTCAACACATTTTAATATTAGGTTTTAAACAAAATAGATTGATAAATACAGAGGAGAAAAGGAAAAAAAAATCTCAAGCTTATTTTCCCAATACCAATATTTCTCTGTGAAGTACCAAAACTACACAAATAATGAAAAGAAGCAAGTATTGCAGTCATTCAATTTCTGGTTTCTCTATGGGCAAAGCAATTAAGAAATCCTTTCACTAAAAAATTGAATGAATTTCAAGATTTTCTAAGCAATCATGAAGGTTATATTTTTTCCTTTTTAGGACATCTATCTTGGACCAAGACAATGGATTTATTTTTCAGATGACTATCAGAACAGCATTATTATTTTATATCTGTACACAGAGCAGCTTAGTTGTTGGGATACCGGGAGATACGTAAGGGGAAAAAATCCCCAAACATCTGGCAGCAGTTCTCCAGAATGAAATTAATTGTTTCAAAAGAGAGCTTACAGCAATACATGGTGCCAAGCTGGTAAAAGCAGGACCTGCACTAAAGCCAAGGTGTTCCAATGTGCCCGTGTAAGTCATGCCCAGAGCAGACCTGGCTGTATCTATTGCCAGCTCTTCTAAGCAATCCCAAAGGAATCACCCCAGCCTGAAGGACACACATTTTCTGGTGCTTTAAGTCACAGGTCAGTGTTCTCTCTGTGGTTCTGGTCAAGGCCATGTGACAAGACCAAACCAGGCACAGAGCAAATAAATCCAGTTTTCCTAGATCCATTTATTTTTCTAAAGAGCTGGACAAGAAATTAGACAAGAGTATGACCATGATGTAGGAAGAAAAGAAGGAAAAAAAAGATGTTTGCCAATAAGTCTCTAGAAACTGATTTTCCACTAAGGAAGTAGTAAGTATTTGGAATCACCTGTAAAATTTTTAAAACAAATCCACTGGAACATCCAAGTGTCACAGGGATTACATTTTTCAAAGGAAATACAGTAAGTGGGGGAGGAAATTACATAATAAATGAATTTTTTCCTTTTAATTCTTCACATTTTACTTCAGAGACAGAAATAGACTTATATATGCAGGAAAATATCCCTTTCCTCTTAGACATCCTAAATCACATTCAGTGGACAGGTTATGGGCATGCAGACCTACTGTGAAGGCACAGAGAAGGAGAAGGAAACCCCCTGACCTTTATTTCACTATTTGGCTTGCTTAAGGCAACAGCTTCTGACACAAATAGTCACATATATGTCTCAGTCACATAATAGTCTCAAAACATAAATACTAACCAAAAAAAAACCCCAAAAAAACCCCCCAAAAAACCCAAACACTACAAAAGGCACATGGACTAGCCCCCAGTTCCTAAACACTTTTTCGAGAACTACCAGCAGGGGCCAGAAAATTTAAGAAGTTGGTAATAACTATTCAAAATCTTGGCTTAAAACCTAGTTTCCAGGTTTTTCCCTAATTGCTTCATTTTCATGTGGTGTAGCACATCTTCCCATGTGAGCAGCTGCGTGCAACAACCTCTCAGGGGGCCCAGGCTCGAGTGGCCTCCTGCACCAGGATCAGACTGCTCTGACAAGTTACCCAAGGGAGGGTTTTGACAGCTGCTGGAGGGAAGACAACAATTCACACATGAAAACAATTTCAATAAAGTTGTGATAACCCATTGCAGGTGAGCACCGCTCACATTGCCACAAGTGAGGGTTGAGACTCTATCCCCAAAATGCTGGAGCTTGCGCTTGTCCCTGCCTTGTACCTCATTCTCTTCCTCTGAATCACTTAGCTGAGATGATTTCTTAAATCGTCTAATCAATAGAGAAATTCCACATTTATACCAACAGGAAAATTAGGCTCCCTTTACTGTTAAATACCCCTTATTTCTGCTCAAGTTTTGCCGCACTATGACAAAATAAAATAAATAAAAACCAGCTTTATCTCACCTAAACTGCTATGAGACATGACAGCAAATCTGTCAGTCTCATAACCCAACACCACATGTATCTGTCTTTTCTTGCCATAAATTTCTGCTCGAGCAGCAGGACTATGACAGCTGTACCATGCACTGGCATATTCACAACACTAAACCTCTCCAGAGTAGCTTGATGAAGGGATGAAAGCTCCATACCCCTTAGCGAAACAAAGCCAGCCTGGGAGATAAATCCCCAAGGGCCTTGGTGGCTAACAGCCCTCTGCATAGTTTGGTGGATAAATACTGCACGAGAGCAGGCAGAAGCAGAGCTTGCAAACTGTTGTCCTTCTGAAACTGTGATACTTTTTGACTTCCAAATAACATGAAAATTGACTGCAGCTACAATGCAAATTGCTGCTTTCCCACATATACACTATATATTCACACCATATTCTGCAATATTTGTCAACAGAAACAGGGAACTTTCTTTTATTCCAAGACTTATCTTTGAAGCAAATGGGAGGGAAAGGGTATATTCAACCTTGAAAGAATTACTTACCCTAAAGATCTATTGATTTCCAAGCATCCTACACAGGACAGCAGCCCTGAGACCATTTTGACCCACCAGACTCCCAAAATAAATTTTTTTTAGAAGTATAAAAGTATGGGGGGAGCTATGTTTTGGTAGTGAGAATCTTGCCTTTCCTACTTCTCATATACCCTCCTCACACACTGGAATCACACAGCAGTAGTTGATCCAAATCTCTTAAAGTCTTTTGCAGTGTTTGAATCAATTCCATATACATTGGTGGCAGATGTCCCTGAAGCCCCCTTCCTTCCATACTCTTAGATCTCTAGTCTTGGCCCATGCTATTCAGAGTATCAATTGACTTTTCCTGTTTAAATTGCTGCAGCTCACCCAGGATCTCTAAATTGCCCTTGTCTTTTAAAATATTTATTCTTACTAACAATGTAACCAAGGGCTTGTAAATTTAATAACATGCTGAGCTGGCCCTACTGTAAATGCCTATATTAGAGACAGGAATATCAAGTAGGTAGGACAAACAGGAGGTGCATTGCAGCAGGGAGCCTGTCTCCCTCATCCCACAGAGAAATGAACAGAGAGTGATCTGGACCATCTTTGTGACAAGAAAGAGATTGAATCTGTTGAAATTCTAAAATCATAGAATTATTTAAGTTGAAAAAAAGCCTGAAGATGGAGTCCAACCATTAACCCAGCACTGCCAAGACCTCCACAAAACCATGTCCCTAAGTGCCACATCCACACATCTTAAACACTTCTAAGGATAACTCCACAACTTCCCTGGGTGGCCTGTCCCAATGCTTGACAACGCTTTCAGCAACTATTTTGTTTCCTAATATCCAGTCTAAACGTCCCCTGGTACAACTTGAGACCATTCCTTCTTGTACTATCTTTTGTTACTTAGGAGGAGAGACTGATCCCCACATTGCTTGAACCTTCTTTTAGGAAGTTGTAGAGAATTAGGGTTGTTCTGGGGGAAAGATGGGGAGGGGTGGGGGGGATTGATTGTTTAAGCTTTGTTAACTGTTTTCCAAACTATCAACAGAAACACTCAAAGATTTAAAATTCATTGAGACCTATTGGATTTAAAGCTTTCTACAAAATACTGGCAATCTATATATTTGAGATATGTGGTTCATAGGTAAAAATAAATCACCCTTATGGATAACTTTCCACAAGGAATCATGTCCACACAGTAAAACATTGCTTCTGATGGTTAACATGAGCTTCAGGTACCCGTACATAAAGTGTAAAGTGAAGTGAATCCATCATGTAAGGAATGACTCAACCAGTGCATCCCCAGGGGAACCACATGCAACTGCACTGCTTGTGTCCACACAGGTCATCACAAGCTGGCTCAGGAGACAAAAGAACAAGATGGGCACCAACCTCTCTGCACTCTACTTTCAAGAGTGTTCCCACAAGCTGCCTGACAAAAGTCCTGCAAGAAGCTCACCAACATCCCATTGTGTGCCACTCCTGCCCTCACACACACACCTCTGTCACAGTGAAACCACCCCAAAATGCCAGACACACCCATGCAATCCAAGATAAGGATCATCTACCCCCAGTACCAAATCTGTGGATTCACTGAAATATCACATGGCACTGTTTTACTGGTTTGGTGCTCCCATAAAACAAGGACATTCTCATCTCCAGGTAAAATTCGTCCTGGCCAGAAGGATGACAGGTGCTTCAGAGGAACATAAACATAACTCTGGCCCTGACAGTGCTCAGAAACAAAAATAAGACAAATCTGTATTGAAGTGAATCATTATTCAGTGAGTGGAGACATTAACATGCAGACAAGACAGAAAGAGAGGGAAGAGGCCACTCCATCAGAGCACCCATCAATCACCATGGCACGAACACAGCTGACAGCTCCATTAACTCTGGCACATGCAGGTCACAGGCTTGCCTGCTTGTTTGTTTGTTAATATGTTATTGTACCTAATTTTGAACAAAAGAATTAAAACATGGTAGTTTACTGGGGATGCAAACAATGGTTTTTTAGGAGGTGCTTAAGAAAATAGCTGGAGGAGAACGGCTAAACAAGTTCTCAGCAAATTATTTTTTTCACTGTGAAACGTGTCTTTGAGTCAGAAAAATAACCAAAGTGCCCCATGCTCTCAAAGATAATGTAATGTTTTTTGTTGGAAAATGTACAGTACTTACTAGCTAATAACTTCTATTCTAATATTCTACGTAGTTTTCAAACAAAATTTTTCAGTTATTAGTGTTTTTGTCCAAACACATCCAGTTATCAGATTTTTTTCAAAAACAGCTGAAGAGATTTCTCCTAAAATCATCAACATACACGGACATTTTTATTGTTACCACCAAATTTTCAGGATGAGATTAGGTGAAGACCATTGCACTGAGAGGCAGAGATGGCATGCAAAAAGCATGGGAAATGGTAAGTGGAACAGCCTGCATACCATGAAATTGGACTGAAATTCTACAAATAAAAGACAGTTGTTGCAGAAGAGTGGTGTTTAAGGCTGAAGGTAGCCAATTCCAGCTCAAGCCATGAGCTCACAGGGTCCTAGCCTCCAGGCAGGTATATGATTTGAAGGAGACCAGACAGTGCTATAAATGCCAAGTATTCACAGAAAACACTACCAAATCATAACAAAAGCATCTGGGATGCAGCTTTCCCTGTGTTTTTGTGTCAATCAAGCTCATTTCCAGATGTGCAGATAAACCATTCATGCAAAGAGGTTTCCAAAATGCTGGAGACAGCCTGTAGGTTGCATGTAGACTTGTTTCTGCACATAACACTACAAACAGGAGACTGGAGAGCTGGGAGCACACACTCATAACACAGGAGAAATTGTAGATTTTCCAGATGCAACCACCTGAGGTCAGACTGTTTTGGGACACCTCAGCCCTACTGGTATGCAAGGACTGCCGTGGGATTTTGTACCCCACCCCCCTTAAGAGATTGCACAGCACAAGAGCTGACCCTCTGGCTTGGACTCATGGCTGTTGCCTCATGCTAGAGCCCTGGGGGAGTGTGTGCATGAAGAACTGTGCTTCTAGTATGAATAAATTCATTTCTCCCACATGAATAATGCCTATTGACAGAACCACAGAATAAGCTGAGATGGGATGGACCCAAAAGGATCATCGAGGCCATCCCCAGGCCTGCACAGCACCATCCCCAAGAGTCACACCATGTGCCTGAGAGTGTTGTCCAAACACCTCATACAGCTTGCCCTCGAGGCCCCAGAATGATGGGGTTTAAAAGACTAAAACAAGCTAATGGGCTGAGATGAAAGGTGCTGTGTTTGTTCTTTGAAGGACAAGCACACAATGCTTTCAATGACCCAGAAAAACATTCTGCAACATCTAGGCCTGTTTGTTATAAGTAAATGTCACAGGAGGTGAAACGAGGAGAGGTCAAGTCTTCGCCTCAGACAGGTGGAGGAAGCACTGTATTGTGCTGTGAATGCATTAGGAAATAACCACTGGCAAGGGAAGGTCTTTCCTTTCTGGTTGTCCTGAGCCTGAGGGCTACAGGACATGAAGCTGTCACAAGTCATCACCAACACACCTGCAACATGCACCAGATGGGACTACTGAAGTCACTCCCAGGGGCCTTGGTGTTTGGGGAGCACCCATCCAATGGCCCAGCCATCTCTCTTCACCGCCATGCACCGCACACCTCACTGCACCAAGCTCCCCGACATTTGTTTATATGGGTGCTCGACTCTCCTGAACGAGTCTACACACAAAACCAGGAGTTTCCTATTGTTGCCTCCACCAGAAACTGAAAGAGAACAAGTCACATGATGGCAAAACCACAATGCCCAGGTGAGGAGCTGGACCACAGCATCCAGTGTATGTGCTATAGGAACAAGGGGATTGTATCTCCTGGGGAGGAAAGACAGGGTGAGAAAATGATTTTTCATAGCTGAAGGTATATGAAGTATCTAAAGCCAAGTAATAGAGTGGTGGCTTGTTGTGCAGACAGGTCACAGCGTGTGGACATGACCTGCATAACCACTGCCAAAAGATTCCCCAAGAGGAAAGAAAGAGCATCCATACTTTCAGCAGGCCTAACTCTACTCTCAAATGCACTGATGTTAAACCAAAGTAATTGAGTCTGAGCCCAGCAGAAATCAATGAGATCACTGTCAAGTCCAATGTCAAACACACACACACTTACCAACTTGCCCAAGAGATTTTCATACAATCCTCTGTAAACTAAAATCTTGAGTGTTTTCATTCAGTTTCTACAGAAAGTCTTGCTGTATCTGCCTTTTATCAGCATGCTTAGAATGCTGTGAAAACACACAGAGCATCTCTCATGTCAAGATTATATGTGTGTCACTCCTGTACATAAATATCAGAAAATTACTGATGTTATACAGAAAATACTGTCTGGGTATACAGCTGGGAATACAGCTTCCTTACAGCCCAGAAAAGCAAGCACCTGGGAAAGCAAGTTTAGCAGAACTTTAAAGTTGCTCTAAACTGCCTATAGGGAAAACCCAGCCACTACCAGGCCCTTGGGCAGGAACATACATCTACAATAGATGGCATCAGACAGCAAACTGGCCACCAGAGGCTAAAACTGGGAAACACCAGCTGTATTTCTCTCCCTTAACCTATTCCATGATTTCCTACAAACAAGACTATTGCACAGGACAAAAGTCAGGGCAGCTTCCTGAACTCTCACAGAGCAGTGTTACTTGGCCTGTGGTCCCAGTCAGGGTTCAGCTGCAGCAGAGCTGGGCTCTGCCCCTCCAATCTGTCACTATATCTGCACGCAGTCGCTCCCTAACCCGGTTGTGTCAAAATGATCCAGGTTGGCTTTCTATTTAAAAGCATGGAGGGTTGTCTTTAACCCAGATCATTTTGACTGATTTAGGTTAGAGAAGGACTACATTTGCAGCTATGCTTGCAGACACCAACCCTGAGAAGTGGGGACAGTGCCCAGGCACTTTAAGCCTGGCTTGGGTTCAAAGCCTTTGAACCCAGCTCAGCTGCAAGCCAAGCAGCACATCTGGCCACAGCTGTAGATGCTGTAGTTCAGGGGAAAAAAATGGCAAATGAGGCTACATTCAGTGTCCCAGATAAACTATGGAATGTAAAAAGTTAGGATATGATTCACAAGAAACTCAGAAGCTCAGCTTCAGATTCCATTATTACAATTTAACGTCCCCCTCCTTCCCCCCCCCCCCCCCCCCCCCCCAACTAAATTCTGGTACTAATGGTCTTCATCTTTCAACTAAATTCTTCATTTCTGGATAAACTTGTTAATACTACACAGCCACACACCAAGACAGGCATCCCACAGTAATTCAATCACCTCTCAGACTAGAGCTATGTGGGTATTTATTTCAGCCACCCAACTCCAGAAATGTGAATTTTAAAATGGGAGCACACTAGAAGAGCTGAGAAGTTTCTCTCCCACAAGAAAAACTCTGTGTGTTACCTGTATGGTAGCAAGGCAGTTCAGATCTTTCTCTTCCTCTATGCTGGCTGTGCTTACACACACCAGAGCTCTTGTCTGGCTTCCCAGGCATGGGCAGAACTCATAAAGGATTCATACACAAACATAATCTGCAATCCAGAGTGGGAGACAAACAGTTTTGCACCCTTCTTTTGTTCACACACAAGAGGCACCAGATTTGTGACCACCATCACATTTGAGCCAACATCAAACACAGCAAGACTCAAAGAATCTGTTACCTAAGTTTCTCACCTAGGCATGCAATCCCATATCATCTTCCAGCAATCTCTGCTACCAGCCTGACTTGAGAGTCAGATCATGTCCTGCTGCTGGCTACCATAGCTCTAAAATGGGAAATTACATTTTCTTGTTTCACACAAGTTTCGTTAAACTGAAAATATTTGGCTTTGAAAAATACAAGAAGATGAAATATGTTCCTTAGGTGCAAAATACTAAATGTTTCTCTTCATTTAAGAACACAGGGTCTAGTAATAAAATAAAAAAATTGAGGATATTCTGAAGGATTAAACTCTTCAGAATCATTAAAAAAAAAAAAGGAGAAAAACTGGTTGCACATATGCTTCATCATAAAAGTATTTATCTGACCTACAGCCAAAACCATTTTATCTCTGTAAGCAATCCTTAAACACTGCAGAATGCATTCACTGCTTTCATTACCAAATTACTTTTTAAGAGTTCAGCAGGTAATTGAAGTTCCAAATGTCTTAAAATGGTTTGGCAATGCTGAGATTTCCTAGTGGACTTGCTATCCAAGAACTTTAGAGGGAAAAAATCAGCTGGATGCTAAATATATACCCTAAAGTAAGATGGATTCAAATTACACTAAGACGCAGGCTTTTAAAGCGGGAGAAAGTTTTATATGAAGAGTAAAGCTCTGCTCAGAGGAGGTTCCATGATGTTGAAGCTTCAAACTCATATTCAAAAAGTCCTGTGAATTTTTCAAAGACACTATATTGGCCTAAATCTCTTCCTACTGAACTCAAGGGCTGTTAATTTTTGACAGAAAACTAATTAGGACAATGCTGTCCCATATACTTTGTACTATTTAGCAGATGACTGTTAAAAACAGAGGGCTCTCAAACCTTTTTTTCCTAGATAAAAAACATTTCATTACTTTTCCAATTCACTCAGCAGAAAGAGTGAAAGGAATGGGCCTAAATCTGTTGCCCACACTGAAGTCCTGGGCATCCCCCCAAGGCTGCAGGGCTCGGTGGCAGGGGCAGGAGGGCCACGAGCAGCACAAAGCCTGCAGGCTGGGCAGGCAGCCCCCAGCTCCAGAGGTCTAATGAGGACTCTTGCCCCAGCTCATCAATAGCTTTTGGCAAACCATTTTCTGCCTCAGTTCCTCACATTTATGAAGTGGAGATGAAGACAGTGTTCTGTGTTTGTAGCTGTTATATGCACTGCTTTAACTGTTATTATTTTACAGAGCTTTTTGTTCACAGCCAATTACCCAACTCTCATAGGGAAACTGAGGCACAAAGCAACACTAATTGCCTAGTGTCATCCAGCAGGCCAGAGCAGAAGTAGGGTCTTCATCTATAGAATTTTACATTATCCTCTAAACTCATCTATAACCTTGGTATTAGACAGCAAAAATCAGCTTGCTGTTTGTCCAGCACTGTCAGATGGCACAATACTTGCTTACTTCTGCTAACACTGCTGTTTAGTTGGCTTGTTGTTGCTCTTGTTCCTGCAGAGAAACATAATATTAGATTTGTAAAATCACACTGTATGTGAAGACACTGTGATGGTAAATGCAGGATTACTGTCTCACTGCAGGCTCCAGCAGCAGGGAAAGACAGTGATGATGTGGGCTGCTCATGGTCTAACACAAGCAGCTTTAATGATGACAAGAGGAACACAGAGCAAGAACACCAAGAGCTTTACTTTTCACAGCAGCAATCTCTTCTCTTAGGATTACTCTAAGGCAAAAAAAAAAAAAAATTCCTTATTCTGCAATGGATCTGTTTTCACAGCAAGGGGATAACTGATATTTAAGATGAACAAGAATAACTGAGGAGCCTTCTGGTCCGGCATAGATCAGAAGAAGTGAGAAGCATAAAATTAGAAGCCTGGATTCCCCTCTCCAAATTATGGCTCCCATCCAAAAAGGTACAACTGTTTCACCTTACAGGGACGCTGCACTCCTTAGCGCTTTATGCCCACTTACTGCCTTACTGCTGAGGCATTTCTATTGGAAATGTAATAGAATTCTTGTAAATGGAACTTGAGGATACTCACAACTTTAGGGTGAATGTTTCTGGCTGCACCTAGATGCACTGACACCAGGAAAGTAAACCTTTAGAAGTATCAATTGAGCTGTCTGTCAGACAAAGCATGCCATACTTTTCCTTGGGGAGCCTCAGCAAAGTTACAGATGCAGAAGCTCAAGAGCTCTTGTCAGAAGAGCTTGCAACTTGGCTGCTGCATCCTAGTTTAACCCTATAAGAACATGACACACAAAACAGCAGGAGAGAGCTGAGATATTGGAAACTCAATTCCAGTCAGCACCAGAAAAAGCACCCGTTGATTTGGGATGCTGGAGACAATCAGTGCCTGCCTTTCCCCTTCTTTTCTTAGCAGGTTTTCTCTCACAAGCCTCTTATAAATCAGCATAAGTAGGGAAGCTCTGTCTGACCAACACATGGTGCTTAACCATTTATTGAGTTCTTCACTAAACCTCATAGTAAAATAACATTTTCCAGCTCCTCTTGTGCTGCAGAGCACAGCACACTTGGAGATCTGAAACAATGAGCTGTGACGTGCTGGACCCACGTGCAGCTGGACAGGAAGAGCTGAAGATCCAAGGAGGTTTCCTCTAGGCACAGAGGCTGGGGCGTGACGCAGGGGAAGCCCGTGTGTTCCCGGACAGCTCTGGTAGCAGCCGGGAAGGATGGGGTGCCTGGACATGGTGTCTGCATGTGCTGTTCCTGACACAGCTGCCAGAGACTGTGTTTATTTTACCTTGACTCGAGCAAGGGACATTGTGTCAAGACAAGCAGAGGTGCTAAAAATATGATCTTCACACTGAAGCCCTATGGAAGAGTCACACGTACAAATCACCTCTCAAAATGAAAATGCAGCAATTGATGCAGTCAAATTCAGCAACTACTCATGCACATCAGTACTGCAAAGCATAACCAGAGTAGAAATGTGGGAAAGAAAGAGAAGAATATAGCAACCACCAAGAGGAATCTGGGCAAGACACAGAAATCCAACCTTCCTTTCCAGAAATTGCGCAGGGAATGCCTTGTTTGCACCAATAGCTTAAAAACGGTGAACCTCAAGCCTCAACTTCAGAAAAAGTGCAATTCTAATATCTAAGTGCCACTTAGGGGCTCAAATGGATGGGTGCCAACAACAGAGGCATTAGCACCTACTCATCCATGGAGGCTTTCTATCTAAAAATCCCATTTGTCAGCAGTCTCAGCAGGACTTCAGTATGATAAAAACCTCCATGACAAGTTCTAAACTTACAAATTAACATATTCATTTACTTATCCATGTGTAAAAGTGTGTCACTTAGACAGCTTTCTTGAGCATCAATACCTAATCCAAGGCCATCCATTACAGCTTTCCATTTTTCCTGGATTGAGAATCAACTCAAGTTACTTCAGCACAATTGAAATATTGTGTAGAATTATACAACAGAAATACTGAGACAGTTTCAAGAGACTGAATACAAGGTTTATATTCACTCCTACATGCTGAATGCCTCCTACAAGGAAGTACAAGCACAGGCTGGTGCCCGCCAAAATCCCACTGTAAAGCTCCTGTGTCGCTGATGTTAAGAGGAGCTTTGCAAGGACCTGTCCAGATGAGGCATCAGGGACTGATGCTGCAAGAGCCCCTGGCTTTCTGGATCAAGGTTGTTCAAATTTTTTTCACTGTAGTTGAGAGGTCTGGATGCTTGGTAGTTTAAGGTCTTAATATAGTACCTGTATCTGTAACTCTATAACAAAATTAAGGATGAATCTTATGTAAACTCTTGCATAAAATCTTTGGTCATAGAGGATTTTAAAATAATTTTTTTAAGATAGTCAAAATAGGCATAATAATGTTTCATAAAAGATGGTAAACCCACCCCCCAGCTGCCAGTGCTTGAAGGGAAACAGGACAGCCAAGAAACTGCAATGTAACAAGTTTTATTTTCCTCAGCAACAGATCTGCAACTTTCCACTACTGGCACACAGGACAAGTAGGACTGAGAATGGAGAGAATAATTTGGTACTGTCTGACACAGCAAGCAAATAGGACTGCAGTGGCAGGATAGCACACATGGACACTCCTGTGGGTCCGGGCTGCAACAACATAACACGTGGTGCTCAACACCAGTTCAGATCAGGTCATAAAATCCAATTCATCAAAATAACCTTTTAAAAATAGATTGCTACAGTTGGTTTCCTCTGGAATCTAACTGCTTCAGGCTCCTGCCTGAGCCGCTGTTTGCAAGGTGTCCTCACACCAAAAGGAAAAGCAATGTCTAGGGAGGTTTAAATGCAGTTCCTGGAACACTTCTCAGGGAAAACACGGACAGAGATTGGAAGAGCCAAAAGGGAGCCAAGAGAGGAGATCTCTACAGAAGTCATTTGCTGCAGCTGCTAACATAGCTGCATGTGAGTTTTTAAAAAAGAACCAAAAAAACCACAAACCCACAACTTTAGTCCTGCTTGCACTTTTCATCTGCCCTCCATGCTATCCAATTAGTTTCAAGATTTTCAGTTTAAACTGTATAAAGTCTCTGTCTTGACCATTTGACCTTCACCCACTTCATGTGCAAACAGAGGTTACTGCACATCCTCAGAGCAGAGCAGCAGGAAAAGGAGTGACAGACTCCCCCCACAGCACTCTCTCATTCTGTACAACTAATGGGAGGCCCATAACTTCCAAAGAGGAAACTTTCCTTTGTCTATATACCCCAAAGGAAGATGCAATGTGACTTTCTGTTGGTCAGTGTGAAAACTGCTCTTTAAAGTAGCACCTAATTAGAAGTCTCTGCAGTTGTCTCATTCACTTGTTACACAGAGAACACCATTGGGCAAACATAGGTGGGATGTGCTCTTCAGAAGGCCACAGGTATTTCTTTTGCCCCGGACAATGCCACATTAAGCAAACATTTGGAATGGTAACACACATGTTCTACATTTGCTAGATATAGTCCAAGAGGAAAATGTACAAGGAAAAATGAGACCAAGAAAAGGAAATCATATACTGTGGTTATAGCTCCATTAAACTTGGCTGTGTGGAACCAGTCAGGAGGTACCTTCCTGTGCCCCAACTAACTAACATGCTCACGGGACACATTCCCAGCACCAAACTCTATGGTAGAGTGGGTAACTCTGCAGCAAAAAGGAACCTGGTACTTCTAAACAACCACAAAGCAGGATGAGAGCTGTAAATGGCTCCTGACAGCACTCTCTTCATGGAGAGATCTCTGGGAAATATGGAATGTGTTAGCAAACCTGGGCTAGAAAGCAAAGCATTCCTAGGTAGGTGGAACTTTTTAATATGTCATTACATTTCTCTTACATTTAGTATTTAACATATGTAACTTTCACAGCAGCACACACATTACCAAAAAGGCACAGGGACCTCACCAAACAGCGAGCAGAATGGACCCAGAGCCCAAGCGCCTTCTTCTGACAGCATTTTACACAAAGACTGCAAAACTCAGAAGAGTGTTCTGAAATGCTGTACTAGTTCTGTGTATTCTAATTACTTTTATCTCCATTACCACTGCACACCAAGAGGAGCTGAGGATGGTTGAGTCAAGCAAAGAAATTACTGTTCACGCTGCTGTATGTCAAGCACTTCTTAATTTTGAGGTGCTATAGAAACCTGCTCTTTGTCTACCTGAGAAAGAACCTACCAGTTATTGGGTTTGAACTATTGCAAATGAGCATCATAAGGCCCCCGGGCTGAAACATCATGATGGAGCTGAAGCTGGAACAAACACTGAAATCAATCCAAATTACAGCAACCAGGTCTAAGCTTCCAGTTACACCTTACTGCACAGCTCAGTTATGAAGACAATAAGCTTTAAAAAAAAATCTTTTCCTATTATAAGGACTTATATGATGGGAAGTGTTATTTTTACAAACTCGCATTACCACATGGATCAGTTTCAATTGATTTAAGCTCATCCAATCAACAGGGCTTCCCCTTCAGTTTTAGCATCAGAGTTGTTCTAAACCAAGACACTCTTAAAAACTTTCTCCTAGCTCAAATAGTTCAAGACAGTCGCATTAGGGATTTGACAAATAACCTGAAGCAGCAGACAGATTACAGACTAGCAGAAATATGTAAGAGATACTGGCCTATTTAACAGTCCAGAACACTTTGGAGCAGGACTGAGTTGAATTGGAGAAAGCTGTTAACAGGAGATTCACACACCTTAGATCTAAGTCCTTCAAGCTCACAAGATCATTACTATTTACCCGGTAGGCCTGACTCTCTTTCGGACTAAATTTATCAGAATGCTTCAGACTGACTCAATTAGCATCACTCCTGAACTCTCTGCCTCGGCACAGAAAAGCAGAGCAGGAAAGTTAAATTGCTGTGAACAGAGTGGCAGTCAGATCCAAGGAGGTCGGCTCTCCATGACATGTTTCTGTGAACAAGAGGCATTAAACATGAAGCGGAACACACAAGGATTTTGGCTCTTTGTCTTCACTTCATATGGAAATGCCTTCTCTTCACAGCATCAGAACACGGCAGGCATCTGGTGCACCACTATTAAAAGACTGCAGTGTGATAATAACAGTCTTCAATGGTGAGGGACACCTAGAAGAGAAAACCTTGCTACTTTTCCTGTGCTTTGTCATAGTTCTTCTGGCTGCCTTACCCAGTCTGAGCATGGAACATGCACAGGCTTTGCCTGTTCCTTCCTTTCACTAGGTACCCAGGCACTCTTGCTGTTTTTTCTTAAGTGTGTCAGAAAACCTACCTTTGGCTTTCTACATCTCAAAAGCTACAACTCCGATCAAACCTCTTATTGTCTCATTCCTGTGATTTCCTGTGGCTTCTGACCTTCCCCACATTAACAACATCTGCTTCCCTTCCACGGAGGATGCAGGCTGTGATCCCTTTCTCAGCCAAGTGCCCTCCAGTTCTGAAGTGCTCTGTTAGGTAACCTTACGGCATTCTTCCATGCTTGCCCTACAGTTTTCTCATTTCTTTCCTATCTTTCTACTAGTACCTTATTCTCATCCATTTCTTCTGCCTTGCACCCAGTGCTAGACTCTGTAACTCCTCAGACTTGTCCTTCAGACATGTTTAAAAACAAAAGCAAAACATTAATCTTTGGTTAAATGAAATCACAGTCTACTTGACAGCTTTTGTCATAGGCACTAAATGGCAAGGATCATCTTTTTGTTCAATGTTCATGCAGGATCTGCTTCAGAAGGAACTAATCAGTGGCTGAGACAGCAATACAAATAATAAACCCTGGTACAGAACCATCATAGCATTACGGCAATATCATAGGTCCTACAGGAGGACAACCCAACTGGAAGTTGTATTATGTTCACTCACAATCTTCTGAATATTCTCTAGCACCTACAGCTTCAAAAGCTGCGCAGACTGACAGGTACAGCACTTGAATGGCCTGCTGAAAACCAAAGGCAACTTGCTGAAAGTTTTCATCTGGAGTCTCCACTAAACTTGTCCCGTGGGAAAAGACAGTAGTAAACAGTTGAAAAGAAACACAGTCCAGATATTTCCACAGAAAGTAAATCTGCTTCCACAGAGAACTGCATATTTCTTGCTAGCTATTATTTTTAACCTCTCCCAGATTTATTTTTACTACAATTTAAATGTATCTGTTATATGCCATAACATTATTATTATGGGAGACACTAAAAAAGCAAAGTATTCTAGGCACTTGATACCGTTTTACAGAACAGGGAATAACAGCCAGCAATGACTTGACTGCTGCTCACTGCTTGTGTCACTTCCTATAGCTCCTCTGTGGAGTTACTCCCAAAGTTGTTTAACTGGTTGGGGAGAGGGAGGGGGCAGCAAGAGTAAAAAAGAACTAAAATTAATCTAATTATTAGGATGAACTTCTGATTACTGCTGCCAGGCTGTGGACACAGCTTTGGGCTCACAGCCCACAGCCTGAAGCCATCAGCTAAGCCTACACATCTCATACCAAAAACTACCCGGGATACTTTAGAATCAGAGAGCAGTTTGGATTGAAAGGGCCCTTTAAAGGTCATCTAGTCCAACACCCCTGCCACAAGAAGGGAAATCTTCCCCTGCCTCAAGTTACAAAGAGTCCCATCGAGGCTTCAAGGGATGGAGCATCCACTACTTCTCTGGGCAAACAATTTGAGAGTTTTATCATCCTCATCATAAAAAAATTCTTCCATATCTGTACTCTGAACTTAGTCTGTTTTGCTTTAAAAATTATGCTTTCTGTCTTATTGCAACTGATCTTTTTCTGAGCTTTCTCCAGCTCTCTCAGCCTTTCCTCAGGACAGGTGTCCAGCTCCTTGGAATCAAATCAGACCCAAGGGCTTTAATTATGATTTTCACTAAACTGTTTTAAATAAGCAAGTTTGTTTATGCAAGGGTCTCAGACTTTGCCTTTATAGTGCATTCTCTAATAAGACCAAGAAAATATATTTAAATAAATAAATTCAAGCTTTGACAATCAGCTTAGCTTTTCAGTGCTCCAACACTGAGGAACATCTCTTCTTTTTAAGTTAAGCCATGGTAGATCATAACTTTCCACTCCCAACACACACAGCTGGTAAAGCTCTTTGTGTTCAGCTTGGATGCTGTTTGGCACAACAGTCTGACATTGACTTACAAGACCCATGAAAAATATGCACTGCTAATTTTCCTAAGTGCCATGCCAGCACCTTTGGGGGCCATGCATTCACCAACCTTCCCATACAGTAACAGGATTTGCTCCCAGCTAATAAAGCAGGCTTCATATCAACCGAGGAAATATTTTAGTTAGGATGTCCTCCTTCTTCATTACTGAATGATATATTCATGGCAAAGCACTAAAGTTGATGACATCTTTAAAATACATTTTTTCCGTAGCGTGGGGGATACAAGCCGCTAATCTCTGCAGATCTCCTTTTTCTCCCCCATTGCCCCCGTGGTTTATCATGTCCAATTAGCCATCTGCCATGCCCGCACTGCCACACAAAGGAAGCCCCCTCTCCTGCGCCGCAGCCCATCAGCGGGGCCATTGTCCCTGCTGACAAACAAGAATCAGACACTATTGTTTCCAGCTGACGATGCTGCTCCCAAAGTAGGCTGCCAGTTGCCACTAAAACAGCGGGAGCACCAGGGTCCGCTCCAGGAGCCAGGAACCATGCCAGCAGCACCGGTATTACCGGGAAACCTATACACAGCACTTTTTGAGATATATACCCATAGAGAGGTATAGATATTTTCTGATTTCAGGTAACAAACCAACCCGGGCCAATTACTGCCCTTTTGTTGCACTAAAGCATGCCTGACCTGCTGCCTTTACTGCTTCACCAAGCGGTCACCTGGCAAAGAAAGGGTCACAATCCCCAGAAAAAAGCAACATCTTAGAGTCAAATCTTTCCTTGTTATGTTTTTATTATTATAATCATTTTAAAGATAAGGCATGTCTTCTACCACTTCAGCACAGCTAATTCCACACACCAAAACTACCCTCCCCCCACCCAAAAAAAAGTATTTTAAAAACCTTAAAACTCCACCGTGTCTACATGGGTGCTAATTATGTAACAAGGTTAATTTAATTTCTCTCACAAAACAACATACATTCACTTTTTTTTCTCAAGGCCACTTCACTAAAAGAAATGACCAGAGCAGCTGGTCTGCCAGTCACCAAAATGTTAAATTGAAGATCATTTCCTCTTATTATTCTCAGCAAAGCATGATGTGACCTTACACTAAAAACTACAGTCTGCCTAATTATGGTAGTTTTGTTCCATCAGTGAAACTGAAATGCTGGTTCATATAATTAGGGTTATTAAAAAAGGAATTTCATTTTGAGTTTTAAAGGTAATTTGTTGCCTTGAAGTTGAAATGTAACAAATTAGACCTATGTACCTGAATGTTTTCATTTTGTGCCAGTTGAAAGAAACAAAAAACACTCCTAGATTTTAGTAAGAAAGCCACACGTTGATAAGAGACAAAGAAATAAACCGCCATAATTGAGATAAACCACAATTTATTCCAGGCATTTGTTAATGAAAATGAGCAAACAAACTGAATATTTATATTTAAAAGCAGAAACAGAATTATCTTCTAAGCCCTTGATTAAGTAACAGAAATTACTTAAACTTCAACAAATGTTTTAAATTATATTTAACACTTCAGCAGTGAACATACATAGGTTCAATATATCACTTTGAATGTTCACTGAATAGTTCAAAATAAAATAAATGAAAAACAGCTGAAACTAATGTGAATCCACAGTAATCACATAGGTTAATGACTTTCACAATGACTTATAAACAGTCTTTGCCCTGGATTCAAACGCAAGGATCATTCTGAATCAAATATGAAATATAACATGAAAACTTAGGTATTTTGATGAAATGTTACTCCATTCCTAGCACGAAATGCTCTAAATCCTATTTCAACACACTGCAGGCCACATATCACACAGGTGACTGACTAAAACCTAGATTTACAATTGCCATTGCAGTGCCTGGGCCAAGTTCTGTTTTCAGTTACATCAGTGAAAACTCCCAAGCAATTCCTCTCAAGTTCTCTGGATCTGTACAGCAGTAACACAATCCATCCTAGAAGCAAGTGGGAAAGAAATAATTCAAAATATTATGACTTCTTTTTTTTACAGTCCTTTATACTTTAAGGCTCTCCATTCAGACAATCATATCTGACTTCTCTTTTCATATCCAGCTCTCTTTTGTAAAACATGTATTGGAATATTCCCTGTTATTCTTGCCAGATTCTCTAGGCAAAATTCCCCAAGTGGCAGAGTCCCTTCAGTTAAACACAGGGTGTGTGAGCCATGCAAGGCTGTAAAACAGGAGTTGTTTATCCAAAGAAATATTAAAAGCAGGACACCAGTCCAAATCAAACAAAAGCACAAATACCTCTAAGTCGTTTCATGACTTTAAGTTCCAGCTGTAAAAGGCACAGCACTATGGGTTTATAAGGCCTAATACTCTGTAAGTATTTTCTTTGATGTAACTATGAAGTACTTAAAATACCACTGGGTACTGTATGGTACATGTCACCATGGAGCAATAAAGCTGCTCTACATCCATAATCAGCCTTTCCAGAGACCATAAGGTCACAGCAGCTGAAACAACAGAATACTTCATTCCCAACCTTCAAGAGGCCCAGAGCACCTGTGCAGCCAGAGGACTCCCTAAAAGGCTCTTAACGTGGGGCTGTGCCTGGAAATTCCAGCAAAGAAAACCCACCAAACCCATCAAAGCTGCTCCCATTTTTCAAACCTCATGTTTCCTCAGCAGATTATTATTATGAGACTTGATAAAATACAGTATGGGAGGCAGGTGGTAGGAAAGAGTGATAGTTACGTTTGCCTGGCAAGGCTGGATGCTCACTTGTATCCAAGCCACTCATCATTCCATGACTCACATGGCCATCTAAGCCCACATGTAAAAGGGTCTACACAAGCACCAGGAGGCTTCCTCTTTTGTGATGACTACAGGATTATACTTTTGTTCTTTCAGAGTTCCAACCTGAAAACACAGAGTAGGCAACAGGTTCTCCCCCATAACTTCTGTAGGTGCCATATCAAGCCTTATTACAGTGCCTGTGAACTTTACTGATGTCTGTGTTTTAAGCTTATGTTCCCTATTGCACCCTGACCTGGAAATCAAGGTTTGTGAACTTCAGTACAGATGAGCTCTGAATAGAAGCTGGGAGTGAAAGGCCCCTTCCTCTGGAAGTAATGACGTTCAACATTATTTGAATAATATCAAACATGGTAAGTATCTTCCTATTGGCCTATAACACAATGCAATCTCATCCAGAATAAACACATTGTAAATAACTAATCAGATATCATCCCTGTTGCCCTGTACATACTTCTGCATGAGAAGGAAGGAAGCAGTATGGGAAAGAAATGCCCCCGTGAACATAAATCATTCATTTAAATTGCTCCCTTCGAGCATCAGACAAAAAAAGGTCTTTCTTTTTTGACACAGGACCCCACAATCCAGCAGTTTCTGCCCCATTCATTGGCAGCATCTGCATGGCAAGAGAGGGAAGAGGACAGTCATTCCCACCAAGACCTCTTGAGTCACCTATGTGTCCTTTCCCATGTCTACATGAAAATTCCTGAACTAGCAGATCTGCCTGAGTCTGAGGTGGAGGAGATGGGACAACCACAGGGCAGAGCCACACAGCCTGTGTGCTCCCCCATGCACTGGGGAGGTTTGGAGGGACCTGAGTTCCCACCTGTAGAGAAACAGCAACTCCTCCCCCATGTCAATCACATGAAAAAATAAAACCCACCTACATTAGATAATAAAGAAAGAAAACAACAAAACTCATATTCCTGACAGGGTCAGAGGTCAAAGCCTCCAGAGCATGGTACAGATTTTGATTAAAAACAATGCCTCAAAGAACACAAGAGCTTTCCAAATGGTAGGACAGACCTGACAGTCTTTTCTGCAACAGAGCCTCCTTTAACAGCACACATTACTAGACCAGGCCTTATGAATTATAAAGTCTCAAGGTAAGGAAGCCAGGCATCACACAAACACCTCACCCCAGTGACAACTCCATTGAACCAATTTACGTGCTATACAAGGAGACACTTGAGTCCATCAGCCTCAAGGAGCACTTCTCTGCTGACATCATTTCAAGCACATCTTTTGATCAAACAGCCTGGCCAATGCCAATCATTTTAAAGTTATTTAACAGCAGAACTGCCAGTCACTTGTGCACAAATGAACAACATTAGAAGTATAGCTGGCTGAAAAGCAGAGAGCAAACAGAATAATTCATCGCATCCAAAGGAGATGGAATAATGTCAATTTTCAACTCACTCACAGCAAGTATCAATGACAAAGTTGGCACCTTCATATCAGACATAATCAATGTTAAACTTAAGTGCCAGAAAAAAAATTAGAAAATAAAACAGTACCTGCTAGCGCATGAGAAATATTGATGACTACTTCTGCTAGTAATTGGTAGTTTGCTAAATTGTTCTGTCACTGACTCTATAAATATTTAAAATTTGGTCACCCCTGTATCCAAAACACACTGCAGAAATTACTGCAGCTTAAGCAGGAAGCTAAAGCTTTCTCAGTGTGTCTGTATTCAAGGGATACCTCTTATTTGTAGACTTTAAAAGCGATTTCATTTATGTTTGAAACGGTATTCCATTCCACACAATAAAAAAGTTTCAGTACACATTTAATACAGACTATAAAGAATTCCAGAGAAACTGGTCATATTTTACCTGTCAAAAAAAACAGACTTAAGAAACTTGGTAAGGCATACCTAGGCATAAATTCGGGTTTTTACTCAAACAGAAGTGATAGACATGCAGAAATTGCTGCTACAATTCAGCAGATGGTGTTATCCTAGAAATCAGAGCTGGAGATGGCAACAGTAATTTCTGCCCTTCATGTCCCTCTGCCTGCTAATTTTTATCCCAGTTACATGGGATTGATTCTCTAAAAGAGTATTCCTGAATTTCTTACTGTATATATCAGATGGTGAAAATTAAGAACAGTCCCTTTCCTGCGTGACTCCAGGGAGGTTTTAACTGACTGCCAGCATCAACTACACAGTTGTTAAATCCACCCTTTTCTTAAAAATTACTCCAAGTTCTCATCAGTGTAAGCACCAGAAGAGACGTTCCTTTATTACTTCATGGTAATTTCTTCAGTTTGCCTTTCCAGGTACAGCTCAGAAACCTGCTGTCTCAGGTGTCCTCGCTGATAAGGGATGGGTACCTCGAGTGTTTGGGTGCTGCTGGGGGAGCTGCTATGTGAGCAGCAACTCCCAGCATCAGCCTCCTCTGCCGGTACCAGGGAGCAGCCTATCGATCCTCCCGGCTCAGTGCAAAGCCCAGCTGCTTGCTAAAAGCCTCGGAGAGAGGTTTAGTTGTTTCGACTCTGTTTTTTTAACAAATGGTGAGTTCATGCTTTTCCATGTGGTAACTGTGAATTTGGGAAGAGTTTAGGCTGCTCAGTATAAGCTTGGGTTATCAAAGCAGCTAATCTCTAAACCATATACACTCATTTTTTATTTGATGTGAGCATGTAAGACAATGGATATGCTTTACAAATCCAGAACACAAATCAGGACAAGACATAGAAACAAAAAAAATCTAGTATCAAGGGATAACAAATGCTAAGTCAATGCAGGTCTCTGTAGCTATTACACATCAGACCCCTTCTCACAGTCCTTACTCAGACAGGATTGATATTGTCAGCCTGAGAGGTGTGGGAGTCAGTTGTATCCTGGCTATGATTGTTCTCCCAAGCCCTACATCAGTTGTTCTCTCCACCATCCAATCAACCCAACTTCACACAGCACAACAGCAGTGCACAAACCCACAAGTAAAGGGGACCCAAACAACTCGGAGAACCAACATTGTAATTTCACACAAGTCATGCCTGTGCTCGTGCTTTTCCCATTTCTCAGGGATGTTGCCAGCAGAGAGCCAAAATTAACTACTCATAGTCTGGGGGTTTTTTCCTACATCATCAGTTTGGACACAAGATGCTACGTAATGATGCAGAAACAAGATCTTCCTTGTTGAAGCTTAAGGTGAAGCAACCATCAAGGATGGCCCATGCATACATGCACCAGTGCAAGGATAGGACCTGGGCCCCTCTCCCAAGCCCAGGTTCCTGTCTTTTTGTTTCCTCAAGAAGCCGAAGGGTTAGGAGACTCTCTGAAATCTCTGGGCTAAATGTATAATGCAGGTTACAAGTGTGTTCACAGATCTACAGGTGAAATTTAAGGCGAAGGAGGCAGCTTGGGAGAAATGTCTAGCCACATGGTTCCCTGTGCTTTCCCCTTATTTAGGAATGCTTTTTCATATAAGCTAGACAGATTTGACTCTCTTCAAATTCAATTCTGCTAACATGCTTACGTTGAGAAGGCAGTGTCACAGAGAAATGATTCAGCTTTGGGTGAAGGAGAGGAGAGTGAAAAGGTAGGGAGGAACCTCAATTAACACATTCCTTTTAAAAGGAAAATTGGTGGATTGTTTTCTTTTTTCTAACAAATCTGTCATTTTTGAGACTTAGGAAATTATCTTGTAACCAGGTAGGCTATCAACAGGCAAATATCCTATGGCTTAATGACTTGTGGATCATAAGACAGACACAGCCAGACCTTATTATACTTATCCTCTAGATCAAAGGGTTTTCACATTAATGGGGTGCAGTCTACCATAGCAGGGAGCTGCTGCAGGCATTCAGGATTTTACTTCTTTAAAGTTTTGGTGATTACATAATCACTTTTTTGTAACCGGAGCCGAAAGCATTGTGTGTAGCTAATGAGCAGGTAGAAGAAGGAAAACAGCTGAAAAGCAGTCTTGACAAACAGCTGTGGCAGTGTCAGTCCTAGCCCAAAAGGGTCAATCCCCTTATGAAACGAGTACTTAATCCTTTACAATTTTTAATTAAAATTCTACCAAGACTATAAAACTTTCTTAAGATTTTGATGGGGGAGGGAGCAAGGGAGAAGAGGGGGGTGTGTCATGCAGACCACAAGTTGCTTCAATTGAGATGCTCATCCTGTGCAAAGCCATGTTTCAGAGCTGGGGGCACCCACACAAACACCACCTCACAAACGAGTGCTGCAGCGGGGACCCCAGCACGTACCTATTGCCCACAAAATTTAATTAACCACTGCTTCATTAGCAAAGGCTCCCTACGTTCTGTTGTAGTCCAGCTACACTTTGGCTGCACTTCAGCATCCTCTGAATCGGGAGAGTGAAACACAGGGCTCTCACCCAGCCCTGAGCTACTTAGGCAGCCCGTCTCCGCGCGGTCAGCATCCCCGGCCGGCAGCGGGGCTGCGGGCGAGCGCTGCCCAGGGCGCCTCTGCGCTCACTCACTGCCCACCCGAGGGCGGCAGGGGTAGCGCCCGGCGCTTCGCCCGGCTGGAGCGGGGCAGGCAGCCAGCTCCGCTTCCAAATACCAGCCGGTACCCGGGTGGCCGCCGCCGCCCGGGGCGGGGGCCCGGCGGGGCCCAGCCGGCGCCCAGCCGCCGCTGCTTCCCGCGGGGGGTGACAACGCGACAGCTCTCCCCGAGCATCCCCGCGGGGCTTTTGTGCCTGCTTGGGGCGGGGGCCTGGCCGGTCCTCTCCCGACCCGAGGCGGTGGGAGCGCAGCCCTGCGGGAGCATCCTCCCAGGGACGGGAGGGGCCACGGGCGCACCGAGGGGCTGCGGCGGACAAAGCGAGGAGGCGGGCAGGGACCCCCTCCATCCCCTCTTCTCCCCTCCCCGCGGCTCCGCTACCGGCGGTGCCCGCGCCGCAGCCGCCAGCCCCGCATCCCGCGGCGGAGGCAGGGCCCGGCGCTGCCCTGGCCCCTTCCCCGCGGCTCCCCTACCTGTTCGGAAGAAAGCATCCACCTCGGAGTCAGGGACAGCGCCTTCCTCCGCCGCCCCTTCGGCGGGATTCATGGCTGGGGGAGAGGCGGCGGCGAGCCCGGCGGCTGGTAATATCCAGTGAGTTAGGGAGGAGGAGAGCCGAGAGAGAGAGAGAAAAAAAGAGGGAGGGAGAAGAGGAGGGAGGGAGGGATGGAGGCGCGTTCAGCTGCGAGCCCAACCGAGCGCCGTTCGGATCATCCCTTCCGCGGTGCCTGCGGGGCGGCTGCCCCGGGGCTGGGCTGCGCTGCCCCCGGGCTGCGCTGGGCGGTGCGGCCGGGGCGGGGTGCCGGTGCCGAGCCCCGCCGCCGCCGGCCCCCTCCCCTCCACCCGCTATTGTTCCGACCTGCTGCGCTCCGCTCCGCTCCCCCCGCCGCCGCCGCTGCCCCTCGCCGCGCTGACAGCCCGGCCCGGCCCCCGGCGGCCGCCCCCGCCGCTTCCCTGCCGGCACTTCCTGAGCCAGGCCGGGCGCCGGCCGGGGAGGCTGCGGCGCCCCCCGCCGCCGGGGCAGCCCCTCTGCGGGGCGCGGCCGCTCCGGGCGGGGCGCGCCGGGCACAGGTGCGGGCACGGACGCCCCGCGGGGCTCCGGAGGGAATTTTTATTTTATTCCCTGCCCCTGTAAGCTCCGCAGGCGTATCGCTGTGCATCCCCGGGCTGCACCGCTGCCGTGCCTCCCCTCTGATGAACAGCCGCGGGGGCACGGCGCGGCGCTCGGCTGTTAGACGGGCAGGGACTCGGGGGGCCAAAGTGAACGCTGAGGTGGTTATACGGACACAAAAAATTGTTCTTTGTTTTGGGGTTGGGTGGAGGGGTTAGGGTTTTTTTTGGGGTTGGGTGGAGGGGTTAGGGGTTTTTTTATCTTCAGGAGCTGTTAGGCACGATTGCTTTGGAAACGATCAGCGAAACTGCACGTTGTTGCAGGTATGCCTTCATATTTTATTCTTTACAGTCCTCGGTGACTAGAGAGCCAAAAAGGAGTTTGGAAAGCCAAGACCCTGGTCCCAGCTCAGACATTGATTCTGCTTGCTAAATGATTTTGAATTCTCTACTGTAGCTCCAATATTTGTGATTTGGGACAAAAATTGTCTCAAAAGGAGGGCTGTGAGGAATACTTGTTTGTACTTTGTTAGCTGCTGAGTTAAATGTTCTTCTGTGAGCCCAGCTATCAAGATTTCAAGCATAGACAGGCAGATATAGATGAAGACAGATGTTTGCCATTTGAGCACTTTCTTTTCCTGTTCACCTATTTGAAGTTTCCCCAGCTTCTCATTCTTCTATGATCGCATAACAGGTCTAAAT
Organism: Motacilla alba alba; assembly: GCF_015832195.1. Classification (NCBI taxonomy): domain Eukaryota; kingdom Metazoa; phylum Chordata; class Aves; order Passeriformes; family Motacillidae; genus Motacilla; species Motacilla alba. Next base: position 10,202,470 of record NC_052022.1, read on the forward strand.
GAGCTTAAGGAAAAATGTTGCTTTTTCGCCTAACCACTACTGTAAAACAGGAATGTTACTCTCACATCTCACAGTTGTTCATCTTTGCTTCCTCTACCATTAGAAAGAAAAAGCAACTGTTGATGTGATGACCCCTCTGGCTGTATTACCCTTGGATAACCCATCCTTGCTGCAAAATCCCATCCATCACTTAAAGAACAGCATTCTTTTAGCCAGAACATCCCTGTGGCCTCACTCACTGTCTTTATCCTTTAGGGGTAATGCCTAATCATCACTCATTTGCCACTGAAAATCTCTGATGTTTAAGGGACTTGAGGACAAACCTCTCCAAACCTCCAGCATGGAGAGATGCAGTGGAGCACTTCAAAAGAGGTATCAGTCTAATGCATGTTAAGGAAGAATATACTTTGTCTAGCAGAAGTGTCAGAGGCAACTGGTTGTAAGGTGACACTGTTTGGATCAGTTCTCAATCCACAGGTAGTTTAGCAATTGAGGTTAGCAGAACATTTTCTGTTTCAGCCCAGATTATTTTAGATGCCAGAGGAGCATGGATTTCCTCCCCATGATCTCTTCTCAATAGAACATAGGGGAAGGCTGGATTTGGATGTATATTGCACTTGATAAAAACACTGAAAATTTCCCTGCAGAAATTTAACTGTCAAAATGGTATTGACCAGGCAGGATGAGCACAGAGATCCCAGTCGCATCTCCTCTGACCTTACTGTTTACTACTCCAATTGAAACAGAATATGTCATGCCCAGGGACTCAGAAATAAGAGCAAACATTCTACAGAGATCCACCTAGCATTTCATTTCTTCATTCCCTCCCTCCTGATATCTCATGTAGTGCCATTTCCCATGGCTACCTCCAGATAGTTTTAACTGAAGCCATTTAACTTTTTATGTTTATGGATTAAAAAAGGTCATTTCACAACTATCTGCAAGAAGTAGCAAAACAAAGTCTATGTCCAAGCTTATTACAGACCCCTGACTGTAGTGCAGCCTCTGACTCCTCTCCCTAAGACTACCAGGATGCCAAAAGCACCTCCATATCAGGTGTGCCAGCAGTAGGGCACTACCACAGTACAAGGACCTGAGGAAAATCAGTCTTTCAAGCACCAGACTTTCTTCAGTGACCATTTACCCCTTCCACATTCTGCACAGTGCAGAAAAGCCTTCCTCTTCCAGGCTTAAACAAGCTGCACCATTTTGGATCCCATCTCAAGATCTCATTTCTGAATATTCACTAGCCAAAGCAAATTTGCTCTCCAGGAACCTTACATAAGGGTACATACAGGACTGTGAGCTTGGCAGCTTGAAAAACTGTGGTTTCCTCATGAAGCTTGGAATCCACTCCACCAGGATTTGGTACAACCTGGTTGATTTTAGAGTTAAAGCATTCTGGAGCATCCTTAGAAGCTAGATGGGAGTTACACATAAGCAAGAAAGGTTTAGCATTCTCCAAAGGGAATTATTTTTGTCAATGACAGAGAAATTTATACTCTCCTTTCAATGTATCTGCAACCCTGCAGATGTGTTCTACAGCATCAGTTGTAGGAATTATATAGACTACAGAAAGCACATTTTCCTGCATAACCTCTAATCAAAAGTGTTAGAAAATGCAGAGGGGAGGGAAAGCAGTTCATTTAGCTTACTTGCCATCCCAATACCTGCAGATTCCTGGTTAATGATTAAACCAGTGAAAATACTCATATTTATCCATATAAAATACCAGGATCTTCTAAAAAAAAGATATTTTTCTTCATAGGAAACCTTCATTGCAATATGAATTGTCCCAAATCTCCCATAATAATAAAAAAAATGGGAATTCCCACTTTTTAAAGAACAGAAATGTTTGCAGACATTTTATATTAAAATCTATCAAGACTTAGCCATGCCTTTTTCTTGTTCATCTCTGCTGTGTAAGACACAGCAAGTTTGTTCTTCTCTGCTTGCAGCTCCACTGGCAGGGAAGTCCTCCTCAATTTATTCACTGTTTTCATGGCTTTATCATTGAAGCAGCAGTTGTGCGGTCACATTTTGCCCACACCTCTCATAGGTACACACCATGGCAATGCAGGATGGGCAGTACTGCAGTCCAATATCAGTAAACTTTAGTGGAAACCCAGACACTGAGTGAGCTACTATTTTTCTTAACATTGCAAGCAGAACAGGGCTGTCACTGTAAAATATCATTAACAACTAGGAACCATCATGACTTCAGTTCAAGTCCCAGCAATGAGTTTACAGTTTTTGTTGTTCAAAGAAGAGCTCTTAAATATAGAATGAAATACTATCTGCAATGTATAATTCCCTTTTTAGATATAATGCTGAAGGCACCTACAGTTTCCTTGAAAAGCAAAACATGGAAAAAAAACCCTGTAGAATTACGTAAGCCAAAATACAGTAGTTTCACTGACAGACATTGCTTTAATCTTTTGCATGGCTCTACTTGACAAATACCTCAATCCTTACCAAACAACTTCGTTTAACTAGGTATAACTGTTTTTCTTCTTGACAGCCCCTAAAGCTGCTCGAAGATCAGAAAGTGTCACACAGGCTTTTGATTTAAGGCCTTTGCTACAGTCAAGTTTTCCAATGGGATGGCAATAGGTGGTATCTGAGATGAAACATTTTTTAGCTAAATCTCATGAGCTTGCATGCTACAGGATGGGAGGAGGGGGAAGAATGTGAACAAGAAATAAGTAAAATTCATCTTTCCAAGACAGGAGAAATATATTTGATGGCTCCAGGACAGCTGCACTGCTGGAATGAGAGCAGAACTCTGAGATGGCACACGCAAAAGTGAGTCCTACACAAAGGCTCAAGAGTCCAGTGCTGCAAAAGACAATACATGGGTCAAGAGTTGTCATTCAGAAGGGACAGGGAGAAAAGCCAATCTCCCAGACTCAGAAGATGAGCTGCAGTCTGTAAGGTGCTGCAGAGACAGTCGCTTGTGCAGAAGTCCCTCCCATTCAGTGACACAGCAATGTCTAAATAGAGAGTGCTTTTAGGAGGTGGGATCAAGAGAAAACCTGAATAATAGAGCAGGAAAATCTAAGTCTTAAAAGCACCTAGGGCTGCCTTGTTAATAAGTTATTTATAGCCACATTCTGGGTATGTGAGAAGAATTTCTCACACCTGTTTAGGCCTATGTCTAGGTATTAGACTTGAAATTACTATGCTCTTATATGGGACCAGGCACAGTGGGCTGGAAATTTCCATCTGTATTCCAGACTATGAGGGATCCTGCAAGGGAAAATCTGCAAGTCCCTGGAAACAGGGTATTCAGAGGAGCCTCCAGGGCAGGATGGAGGAGGCAGAAGACATGCTTCATATGCTTAAACTCAAATGCCCATATATATGCCAAAGATTATTTCTGGCTCAACAGCCGGCATGCACACATGAAGGCTGGCTTTGCAGCACCCACATTCATACTCACACGTGTGGCTTAGCTCTACTGTTTGCTCAGATGTGGAACAGCTGTATGGGCAGGCATAGAGCGAGCTCTAATACCATGCCAAAGTCCCCGTCCCAGTATCATCCCTACTCTTTTTATATTCCCTCTCTGGATCACAGCTGAACTGGGAATGGCTGCTCAGTTACCATCTAGTCTCCTGCTTTCAGAGCTGACACAAATTCCAATTTCCCCAAATTTGGACTGAAAGCTGAGCAATAATCACTTCTCTACAGAAACATCACTCATAGGAAAGCAATAGCAATTAGCAAAACAATTTACAAAATATAGAATATTTTTATCATGATGGCAGTGCAAAGGTTTACTAGTATCATCAGTCAGACAAATGTGTCTCCCCCATAAGTTCCAGAACTGCATTTACCACTCTGGCCACAGAAGCTTAGACTGAATTAGCAACAAGCAGAACAGCTGATTCATCCAAGAAGAGAACACAAGTCTTAGCTAAGCTTACAGATAAGAATCTGGAAGAGCCAACAGTGACTGAAAATTCTTTTCTCCTTGGTAACTTATTTGGCTTAATTTGTTAAATAAGTTGCTAGTAAGTGCTAGTGGATCACAGATTCTGTTAACTAATGAAATAAATAAATCTAAACACAAAAGTGGTATTCCTCAGCCAGGCTCCATTTGCTACATAAGCTTGAAAAGTGAAGCTTGTGCTGGCCAAGTCTACATTGTACTTTTATGTACATAAAGAACATCAGTCTTAAGCACTGTTAAGCTGGAACATTTTATTCTGAGTTTCCAGAAAACTTTTAATCCTGATTCTGAAGTTCTGCCAGATTATTAGTGACACTCAGTAGTACTTATTCACCAGTAGCTCTCCTAAATTCCAGGTAATCTACCAGGCAAGTTTTGACCAGTGCAGAAAGAGTTACAGAACCAGACCAGAAAAAGGAGGTATTAAATATTAAAGTGTTTTTGGGAAGAATGTAAATGTACATAGTAGCTATTCAGAAAAACAATTTTAAAGTGAAGCATGCATTAAAATTAAACAGTGACTACTACTTTATTACCAGAAGCATTCATTTCAATGCACTTGTAGGACACTAATTTCACACATGATTGGACATAAATACTAACCTGTTTTCCATTTCACCAGTATAAATTAGTGTGAGAAAGAAGTTTCTTGCTGTGATAAAACTAGTAGTGGTGTATGCAAAAACAAAAACAATGTGAGCCTGGTTTGGTTGTTTTGGTATTTTTTACACAAAGTTAGAAAACTAAAGTTTGGCTCTGTAAGTGTTCCATAATGTTTAATCTTTGGATTCTCCTCAAAAGCCCTAGTAAACTTAAAATTAATCAGCTAACACATCAAATGAGTCATGCATTCCTATTGAATCAGGTGACAACCTTTCAAAATCCCCTGGAACTCCATACTACAAAGTACAGTCCTTGAAAATCCTGCCAGCAGCCCCTGTAACTGGCAGTTGTTTATCCAGCTTAGTGCTTTGCAATAGCTGTAACACTGAAAATGTACATTGTGATGTTCATACCAGACTTGACCCACTAAGGGAAATGTTTTTCCATTAATTATCCAAATTAATAAAGTTAATCAAATAAATTTTATTTTGCTATTAAGCAAACATCCCAGTATTGCTCATGTAACAAGTCTTATCTACAAATCCTTACCCGAGTTAGTGTCAGAAGATACCCCTCAATGGTATTTTTTTGAGGCAGTTTAGATTTGGTTTGTTGCTTTGGTGGGTTTTTGTTTGGTTTTTTTTTTTTTTTTTGGGGGGGGTGTTTAAAAAAATAAATTATGTTTTTAAAGGCAGCAGTAAGTAAATTTCTGAGACCAAATGTGATGCACTGGAGTCATTCAGTGACTTTGAGTTTTCCCTCACACTCCTCCAGACACACAGCAGTTCTTGCCGCTACATCTCAGAGGCAGCCATCACTCCTCCTGACACCAGGAGCAGGACTCAGTTACTCAGTGTCTCCCTGCTTTCAAGCCACCACTTCTCTGCAGAGGGCTTTAAGAGCCTTGCTGAGCACACTTCCACTTCTGTCACTTTCCCCAGGTTTATTTTCAGCCTTGTTTGCAGCTACAGCTGGAAAGGTTCTAGATGTTCTGTCATTTATTATATTTTTGTCTTTTTCTTTTCCACTAATAGCAGGTCTCCTTTCCCTGCTGCCTATAAACAGGATGGAGAGTAGCTCCAGCTTCCTCCCAGTATTGCTTGCTGCAGGCAAGTGCGATGGAGGGGAGGTGTTGGGATACTGGGCATACAAGAAAACCATATGTGACTGCAAGCAGAATCTTGTAAGTAGACAAGGAGGAAGCTGTGTCCACACAGCCCCATCCTTGTGCTTCCCAGAACCCCTGGTGGGTGAGGGGCTGAGGACTAGCCTTCTACCTTTACCTGCTTGCAGCGGTACTTCAGATCTCAGTTCAAACCCCAGCTTAGCTCTGAACTTGAAAAGTAGGTCTCTACTGCCACCAGATCTAGCTCAGAGTATCTTATATTTCTCATGCATTGAAAGGTCAGGGATGGATTCCTATGGCTCCCAAGGAGACCTCGAGAGTCAGGGATGATAATGTCCATATGGTATACTGAAGATTCCTGGTGAGGTTTCTGCCCATTCCAACAATTGCAAGAATTAATGTTTTTCACCCTAGAAGAGATGCCTTAGTGGCAGAACATTCAAGAAAGAACCTCTGTATAATTTGAGTTTTCAATACATATTGCCACTTTGATATCTGTATTTTTAGTTCCAGTGCTGATGGGGCCAAGATTCATACAGAAGTGTGAGGATCTGGTGTGCTGACAGCTTAGAAGGAGACAAAATTAGGAACCAGATGGGAAGTCACAGACGATACTGTTCTGCAGAAGGGGCAAGACAGTGTCTGCAGATACTATTTTCAAAACAATATGTTCCAAACCACTGTGACACTTGCTCTGAGAGGGAGGTCATTTATATAACAGCAGGTAAGACTGACATACTTTCTGCAGGAGAGCTGCCTTCAAGGTAGGTGTTTCTACAGCTCCATCTGTCAATCTGATAGAGGCTGGTATCAAAATTGACCTCCAGGAAAGCTGTGCTATAAATTCTTTAGGACCACACATGATTCTGAGTATCTTTGAAAACATAATGCCTCACAGCTGCTGGAGCTGAAGTACTGCCTTCCTTCAAAGAGTAAACCCTCTGTGGTCATCTGGATCTGTTTAGAAACACTGATATCTGCTAAAAAGAAGCGCTCTGTATCACTGACTGATATAATGAATCTAGAAATTGTACACAAGAACCAACCATCTTCCTTTCCTTGATTGTGTCATGTCAGCTCTTCCCTGTGCTCTGGTGAACATCTGGAAGAGACCAATTCCATGCTATGCTACGCTAGCATGCCTTATTGCATAGCCAGCATGAGACAGCTCATGCTCCAGAGCTGCCAGAAGTCTGAGCTGTAGGCCACAGGCCATCTGGCTACCAAGATCCAGCAAAAAATATATATGAGAAACAAAGATTAGGAGTAAGGATTCTTAGATTCAAATAGGAGGTTTCTTTATGCTGTGAACTGTGACGTTCCAGAGAATAATTACCCCTCTAAATAATAATTAACCTGTCTGCAACATGACTGTAGTATATTCCTGCCATCAGGTAAAGGCTAAATTCATTACGGTTCAGTGAAATACTCTTAAATCTACAGCTGAACAACACACAACTTTGGGGTGAATTTTACTCCTACAAGAAGCCCTAGTGAATCTTACGCATAGAGGTGATTTCCCTACTCCCATTTATGGCAGATGGTAGAGAGCTTCAGCAGGACACTTCGGTGCCCAAGAACACACATCCCCCTTGCAGCTTCTGTCTTCTCCTCCATGCCAGCACACTCTGAGTAACAGCCACATTGGTCCCCTTTGCTCACAAGAGTGACACCCAAAACTCAGCCACCCGCGCTCAATGTCTGATGTTCTGCAAGGGCAAAAGAATAACTGATTGTAAGCTCTACCAGGAGAAGCTTTTATTTCAAAGATGCATCTCTTCATCAGTTATAAAAATCGAGCAACACAACATGATTTTAAGATTCAAATGTCAATATTGCAAACATATGCAGCTTTCCTAGGCAACAGAAATAAACACTGTAGTCATTATTATCATTCACACAATCAAATATAATTTGGAATCCATGAATTCATATTTGTTTATCTGCAATGGCATTTCAATCCTTTTATTTTAATCTCTTGCCAAGGCCATCCTTCCTGTTCCTTTCATATATGCGTGGGCACACACACATATTTGCACTGATTCTCCCACAGTCAATGGAAAGTTTCACACAAACTTCTTTTTTTTAATATGTGTATTTTTCTAAAATACAGGGAAAAAACCTAATTTTGGCAATGAAGATTAATATTCTCTACTAAATACTTTTCTTTATTTACCAATGACTATCAACTTGTCTAACTTATTGGACTGAATACTTTTTCTATGCCTTATATCTGCAGCACTGGCCCAAAAACAGCATTTAGTTTTCATCAGTAGTGTACATGAGTGTCCTATGCCTACAATTAACTAATTGTGGGACTGGAGTAGTGTCCCTGGTCTGGTGAAATTAAAAGTCAAGCATCAAAAAGACCATGTTTTATCCATATGCCTTCAGTTTAATCAGTATAAGATATTTTTATTGCTGAAAATCTCAGGTTCAAGTACTACTCTCAGCACAACTCATCGTACATTTAGATTACGTAACCAGAATGAATCCTAGGAAGTTTAATTGGGAGCAATTTCTTACTTGAATTAAAAATCAACACAACATGTTTGCATTCTGCATGCTTTCAGTAAAGTGAGTTGTTCAGAAAATTATTCTTCCACCTTGTATTAATGTGGCCCAGGATGTCCCTTAGTATTCCTTCTGCATCAGTTCTTGGACCTTGCACTACCCTCAACAACACCAAGTTCTTACACTTGAGAAGTTTGCAGTTAATTCTGAATACATCAGTGCACAGGAGCAGCTTCAATTATTTTTCCCAATGCATTGTTGTGTGTTTATCTTCTGTGAATTTCATTTGCCATCATATTGCCCAATCATCCAATTTATTAAATCCTTTGAGACATTCTCCCAGCCCTCCATACTTTCGTGCTTGGTTTCACCACCTCATTATTCAATTAATCTTCTAGATCTTTATGGTGTGTATTGAAAGGTATCCTCTCCAAACTACAAAGTGATTATTCTTAAGATTGAATTGGATTTTGCTGTGATGCATTCAGTGGTGCAAGAAACACAACCATGAAAGCATCAGACAAAGAAAAATACTCCAACATATGTCCTCAAAGAAAACAAAAGCTTGATGGGCTTCCCATGTCCACCAGGGACACAATACTTTGTTGTTCCAGGCCCAATAACACTTTGTGGTTTATGGTATGCTAACAAAACAGCAGGCACTTAAAACAGAGTCTAAAGCTTTCAACCCCTCCAGTGCAAGGGATCTGAACATCCTCACTACACCAGCAATGGCTGTGTTTGCTTTAATCCTCCTTGTTCCCAGGAAGAGCACCACAAACTGCTTGCTGACACATTCACCTTCTTTTTAGGAGCTCTTCCATCTCCTGCAAACCCAGGCGGGGAGAGGGAGATTAGTGAAATGGAAAAGAGGAGAGAAGGAAAGCATCACCATGCTGAGATTATGCCAAGAGCCTGGTAGACTTAGGCACTCCATTCCCACTACAGTTCTGTAGATGTTTAGTGCCAAAGACTATGAAAATAATTTCAAAAATCCCTAAAGAAATGACTACATCTGCCACACTTTGTCAATGCACAGAGCTGACTCCCTGCTGTGCTATGGTTTTGTCCATAACAGTGTAGGTGGACATTTTTAGACACTAACATCAGGCAGAGGAGCTACTGACTCAGAATCTGCCCTGAACTTTCAACCTAACAGCAATCTCCCTTGCAAAACTTTGTCAGTCTTGAAGAAACCAATCTATGAAAAGGTCACAGAAACCTCCCTCTGAGCCTACCCAACAAATGTTGCTTTAGTTCTCCCCACAAGCAAAGGCACTCACTTCTTTGGAGTCCAGTATAATTGTCATAGAAGTCAGACGAAAGACAGTTCAGGTTCCAGGGCTGTCACTTCCTTATTCATTTTGGGAATACTCTCAGATGAGGAAGAATTGTCATTAGCCTTATTTCAAGATTTCAAACAGGGAACAACAGCCGAGTTTGACTCTTATTTATAATTTCTGATTCTTTAGGGCAGTGCTTTCTATTTCCTTGCAATCAGCAATTTTCTGCCCATGGTTTTAGAAATCTCATATTCCCATATATTGCTGTATAGTCTTAATAAAAGACGAAGTATCTGAATAAAAAATGGAGTTGGAATTGATCAGTAAAACTCAAGAATTGTGTGACAGTTGTCAGCAGTAAGTAGATGGAATTGATGGCTCTGGGTGGTTTGCACACACGAGTGTGTGCATGCACACACATTCTCAATACACACAGGAATCTCTGGATCTTCTAACAATTCTGCAAAGCAACCTCAAGCAATTCACATTTCTGTGCCTCTCTTTTAGACTTCTGTGAAATGGGTATAGTGATACTATTTTCTTCACAAGAGCGGCAAGGAAACCTTGTTCTAGTTTACAGTGTTCTGACATGCTCAAGGAGTGCTATTGAAAAGTGGAGAGTTAATTGGTTCATAAATTGTCAACCTTGTGGTTAAAAATAGCTTTAATACGTCAATTCTTTCTGAGTTAGCACAGAAAGAGGCAATTACTTATGACAAGGTAAGAAGATCGGGGCTTTTTGCTGAAATGTACCCAAATGCTAATTATTGTGTAAACATTTTTAACAAACTACCACTCTTTGGAGGCCTCTAAAACAAACTTGACTACAAACCAAACAAAAGCTACAGCACAGACTGCTATGTACACTCACATACACTTGGTAACATATTATTATAATACTAATTGCTTCAAGACATTGTGATGTAATTATAACACCGTTATGGAGACAAAACAATGTTTCCATGGTTCTGTCACGATACCCAAGCCATTCTGTGAGTCTACATCAGAATGAAACTCTCAGTTTGCACACATGGAGGAAACACAGGGCTGCCAAAGAGAAATTAAAGGGTGATGCTGTGAATTGCTGATGAGCAACCTTCAAGAAGAAAATGGAAGTGACACTAACACAATTTTGCAAAGATGGCACGATGTCCAAATTAAACTGAACTAAATCAGAGGCATTCCATTTAAATCACGTTACGAACGAGAGCCATTTAGGCATTAGTGATTCAGCTTTTTAAATGAGTCAGTGACAATAAATGACAATGTTTTGACAGTTCATCTTGAATGGCAAGAGCATCATCTGAGCCACAAGCCTTCTTTTTCCCCCCTTCCTCTAATCATCATCCAAAGAGACTATAAGAACATTTCTGGTAAGAGGAAAGGTTTCATAAAGACAACACTCTTGATACCTATGTTTACTCACTGTCAGTGGCCACAAGAAGAAAGCTCTATTCCTACTTTTTTTTCCTTAAAAAGTCTCATTTTTGCTATAATGTCTGTAGAACATGCTAAGACCAGATCTTATATTTCCTCATACTATCTAGACTGTATTTGCAGACAGTGCCTTGTTTGGAAGAGTTTGTAGCCTGAACACCAGAACTCACAAGGAATTTTCAACCGAAGTATTACATTTTAAGAAAAACAGTCTTCCAAATTTCAGAATTTCCCAATAGGAAAATTCCTGATTTGCTGACTCTCTTTTTCTTCCATTTTATGATAGAAAAATGAAATTTTCCTTTCATATCAAATTCCTTACCCTTCCATTCTCACATAAGATTAGTCCCCCAGCCTGAACCACTTCTCATGATGAGTCACATCTCTGCCCTTCATAAGACACCACATGTTGCAGGAGCCAATCTCTTAAAAAAATCCCAACTATATAGAAGAAATATCCTTCCTGTAATTGTGCAGAAGTAAAGATGGGGCAGAAGCTGGAATCCAGACCAGCATTTAGGCACATTTCAGTTCTTGGCTACATCACCCAGACCTGTGCAGCTGGAGAGGCACTAACACAAACGCTACACTGATGCGCAGCCACTGCAGCCTCACACAAAAGCTACAGCTGACACATCAGTGCCAAGCTCATCATCCTCCTCCTTTTCAAGAGCCTCTTCAGTTGAAGGAAATACATTGTACAATGGAGAAATCTTTTTCAAGTGACCACCCAAAGGATTAGTGAAAATGGGCTGCCGAGTAATGGCATTGATTTTTATTTGACCTGCAGTTAAAAGTCCAATCTGGTAGGGCTGATACTGGAAATAGCCTGTACAGTTCATTGCATTGAACAGAGGTTTTAAAGACACATCCTGCATTAAGATGATTTTACCCAAATAATTTTCAAATTTTTTTGACGGTCTCCTGCTTCAGGGAAGCGCAGTTGAACAAAGAAACTGAACCACCATCACCTCTTCTACTCCCATTTGAGTGTGGAGAGGATCCAGCATGTGCATACTGTAACCTCACAATTTCCATAGCAACACCAGAAGGGTCTTGTTAACCACAGGTAGCACAAAACACTCAGAGGTTTTAAACCATTCAGCAAGTCTCAAAAAAAAAAAAAAAAAAAAAGGCAAAAAAAAAAACCAAACCAAAAACCCAAAATAACCCACCAAAAAAAACCCCCAAACCAAACAGCAAGTGCTAAATATGCTGATTAGAATTTAAAATCTTCCTATAAAAGCATAATTTTATGGTAGCAATTGAAAAAGGAAATATCCTTTAGGTTGAAATAGTATTGCTGTTACACTCATCCAGCTTATGGTGAGACAATTCCAAAAGCATAATTTTCTGCTTTTTAAAAGGAAAGTATTAGTTCAATAGTTAATATGAATCATGAGGGAAACTTTACTACAGAAAAGAACACATCATTACATCTCATTAATTGTTGTTTTGCTATACATCTGCTATATAAAGCTATAACACAACCTACAGCCAAAGAGAAATAGTGCAGTAATGGGGCTATTGCTCCCTCTACTGTAAATATTCATGATTTCTTATTACAGGTGATACAATACAGTCCAAGACATTAAAAATACTTCAGCTAATAAAAAAAAACCAAAAACCATTTTCAGAATGACTTAACCAAGTTATTATGTTTCTGAGCAATGCAGTAGAAATCATATCCAAAGAAATATGATTCTTTTTGTTTGTTTTTTCACTATATAAGAAACCAGCAAGGCATCTGTAGATTTTAACTTAAAAAATAAACACATGAGGAAACCCTTCTGCTGCTGATCACACTCTTGCTTCCTAGTTGCAAATAAAAAAAAGAAATAAGTGCCCAGTGAGAGGCATTTTGACCTTCTGAACAGCCTCCTATTATAAACATCAGCACTGAGGAAATCAGCAAATTAATCAGGGAGAGTGGAAAATAAACAAGAAGGTGATTCATGAGGAGATTTACGGGGCTGAATTACACATGTATGGGAAAGCAGATTATTGAATCACACAGAGCCTTCCGTTACCAGAACTGCCTCATTTCTCAGCTCAGCATCGGGACGGGATCACTGCCGAGGCGCTGGGCTCACCCAAAGAGTCTTCAAACAAACTCTGATTCTCTGTCAAAGGCCAAAGAGGCCAAACATAATTTTATCCAAACCATCTAAAATTAGATTGCTACTGAGCAGAGGACAGAGAGGAGTTATCTTAGCACCAAATTGCTCTTTCAGAGGCTTTATTCCTTTGCAACCAGAGATTCAAAATTTTAAAAAAAGCTTCTTCTACCTTTTCTGCAATATTATAGTAATGGAGAATGAGAGCATAGCTGCTAGATTTTTAGAGCAAGATTCCTGCTGGGAGGCAATATGAAATTGCCTTCTCTCTTTCTCAGTCTCTGCTATGGCTCAAAGCAATCAGCAGCAAAGGGAGTCCAGCCAAGGAGGGGCTGATGGCAGGCAAATACCAGAACATAATCCCTGGACTTGGTTGGCATTTGCATAGGCAGCAGAATCTTTGATAAAGACGTCTTAGAACACAGGACAGAAAAGACTCATACACCTCCAAACTTCCCATCTAAATATTTCCCTTCTATCCTTTCTCTAAAATACTTTACAGGAAAGAATGAGATAACTTCCATTTTCTGCTGTTCTGAATTCTGTAGGATAAGGTTCCTCAACTGATTAGTTTTAACACAATCTCCACTCTTCAGCTTGGACAAAGCACCTCTTCTTGACTTATCACTGATTAAAATCAATAGTAGAATCCTCACTGATTTCACTGAGTGATGGATCAGCTCCCTGTACTCTGCAGCCCGCAAGGATCTGAAATCGTGACTGTATTTAAACATAAGAGATTTTTTCTTTTGTGCCAGAAGGCAGTGTCAGGCACTTCGGGGAGTGTCTTCCAAGTGTCTTGTTCACTCTGGGCTCCCTGCTTGGGGAAGCATATGGCTCTTTGTGCTTGGAGCCCTATAAATCTGCATTTGTTTCAAATATATGAATGTGAGTCATTAGCCTATGATTTCAGAGCTAATAAAAGAGAACACAAAGTCAACATCACTTCTAAGAATTTCTGAATTTGACATTATTGCATCACAGACCACTCTTAGAACAGCTTTTTCTAGTGAGAAAAACTTCTTTTCAAGTTCAAAAGGACATTTTTTTTTCTTTTGAATCTTCATGGACAAATACCCAAAATAGCAGCACCATCACTTGAATCTAATTAAAACCATTTGTCAGAAACATATTTTAAAATTCAATGAGACCTGTATAGCCAGCCTTGAGATCAAACTGCAATTATACTGGCCTGGGTATAATTGGAATCACAAGGATTAATGAGCACATACAATTGTGATAGTTTTTTTTCCCCCCACGAAGGTTTTTCATTTTAGAGAAGGAAAGAAATAAGTCACAAAATAAAAGTTGTGCATTTCAAAATATGCTAAAGTAAAAGCATCCATAGAGAAGAGAGGGGGTTTTGGTATGAAAGAAAGACTTGGCCAAGTCTGGAACTACTTTCAAAACTTTTACATCTCAACTATTTTCATGACCTGGCTAGAAAGATTTGATATTCAGGTGTGTTTGTTTTCAGACACAAGGATTATTGTCTTAAATTAAACTGGAAAGTTCTAGGTGTTTAACCACTGACTGAAGTAACAAAAGCCATTTATTTTAAGTAAAGAGAAAACACACATTAAAATACAAGAAAGAAATTCCTTCTTTTCATGTACCTCTTTTCCACTTTGATTATTCCTTATCTAAAGACAAGAAAAAATAAAAGCGAGATAGAATGCCAAAGTGGCTTTTCACTACCTTAATGCACCTCCCACTTCAAGCTTTTACCAAAACCTTGCAGCTGTTCCTTGCTCTGTGTTGGGGCACAAGGGACAGAACACATAGAAAACAGTGAGCTTTTACTAAAACTTCTCTCCAACTGCAATTTATTAGCTCACCTGACATTTCTTCCATGGTAGATTAGAGGTGAGCAGCAACAGGCTACTCCAGCTGCTCCACATCACCGAAGATGAGCGGAACTAAAAAGGATAAATTACAAAGATCCTGCATCTTAAATCACACTGCTATCACAGAAAGAGATATGGTGTGCAAAGGCAATGAATAGCTGTTATTAGTTTACCAGGTATAACTGGGAAACACCAGATATGATTTTGGATCCAGAATTCTTCCTTTAGGCCTTTGAAATACTTTTCCCTAAAAAGAGGTACACACTCCCCAAAATATATCTGTTTTTTACCAGTAATGCCATCTCATCTAAAATGTAGAATGTTTTCCTCCATTATTTGCTTTACTTATACTTTAAGGTTTGATCACCCCAGCTGCAACACTGCAATGCTGTGGCAAGATTGAATCCTACATTTGTTGTTTGTTTTGCAGCCTGCTGGGGAGGTACCAACAGCCTTTCATCACCCAGAAATACCTCTCCAACAGTAACTTTAATGCACTTCCAGGCACAAAGAAGCTTCTGGTGACAAGAAAAGAAATCTCCAGGTTAGATGTATGAGTAAAGCTCAGGACTCTGATTTGGTCATTATGAGAGGTTTAATTAATAAGCGCTATGGTGTATCAAGGCTGTGTCTTTTCATGGTTTTATTACCCTTCAGTTAACCTGATGCAAAGCTTACCTTTTTACTAGCTTTTCATGGACTCTGGGTAAAACTAAATTAACTAACCCAATTCTATCAATAAAGAACATATCCCTCATTGGCATCATCTACTTGCTTTTCCCTTACGAGATGCTCCTTTAAAGGCTTGATGAAGACTCAACTCACAGTAGATAACTTGTGGATATGCAGATTACCTATGTTTTCACAGCTTTCCCCCATATACATAATAAATGGTGCTTGCATGGTGTGGGCAGAGTTATGCTACTGACAACTTGTCTTTATAGTGCTTCTATTTGGTGTAAGGAATCCAAACACTTTTATCAAAGCAAAAGGTGAAAAAAACAGGCTCTAGCTGCTAAACTAATCAACAGTAGTTTCCTTCCAACTTTCACTGCCAACTCATTTCCTCCCATGGTCATTATGTTGTTATTTGTACAGCAAAAGCTGCTTCACAGGAGAAGTAGAAGACACTGCTTCTTTTGCCAAGGTCAGTAGGTGATGGGAGGAGCCCATCTCAGACCCTTGGGGATGGACTCACACAAAGGGTCTTTGGGCAGGAATGTTTCCAGGGCCAGAAGAGAAATCAGGCTCTCATTTTCCAATGATCCAAAACAGAAAAGTGACAAATAACACCGTGCAGACGAAAGAAGTACTGCTTTGTAACAACATAATTACACGATTCTCTTGTTTCACTGTGCGTTCAAATACATCAGCTCTTTCTCTACAGTAAAGCTGTGATTTAGAAGCCTTCCTGATTAGCCCACTGCTAGACAGCAAGAGCTGTCTGATAATTAAGTCAGCATTAGACTCCAGCCTCTTCCCTTGCTAGCACTGAAGGCCACTGAGGTGTTTTTTTCTCCAGCTCTGTTCCAGGGCACCCCAAGAAGGCTCCTCTCCCAGCACTGTCTCTATCTCTCACTGGCCCTACAGCAACCTGTGGCACCCCAGGCATCACCTTGGTCTACCTCTTCCCTAGTGCCTCATTCCAAGCCCTGATCTTTGTTCCAGGGAATTGTAATTTAGGTATGATACAAAATTTTAAAAATAACCTTATTTGATTTCATCTTGTTTAGGCAAAGGAAGGAGATAGTTTTCTGAACTTAAAGGATTTATGATAGGTACCCAAATCAGCACTTTTATTGCACTACTCTTCAAGATCACAAAAGGCAAGGTTTTATTTTATTTTCACTGAAAAGTTTGCAGTCATATTGCATTTCTTCTTATTTACCAAAGAAAAGCTCCAGAGTCTTTCTGAACCTTACTTACATTAAAATAGCATGATGTCAGTCTGATTTGTCTGAATCAGTCTGAACGATGTCAGTCTAATTTGTTCATTTACAATGACATTTACTAAACTGGGCCCTGTGGCTAGTTTGGGAAATAGGCAAAGTGGCACTTTAACTCCACTTGTCCTCTCCGCTGTCCCAGAACATCTTTTCTCCCTCAGCATGGAAGGGGAAGAAAATTCTGTCTTGGCTGCAGAACTGTAGTTTTGAAACTGAGCAAGAAATAACCATACTGAGCAAAATGTGGGGCAGAGAGACATCTGAGCTTCAGAAAAACACACTGTAAAGCAGGGAGTTGAAAGCACCATATCCTATTTGCAAACTGTCATGCACAGTACACAAAACCTGTGGGGAAAGGTCGCAGGCTTAAGCCCTGATTGCAAGATGCCAGCACCAAAGGTGTCATTGATGCAGCAGGATTGAGCCCCAGGTTACTCCTGCAGAGCACTTCCAGTTGGGCTAAAACTCACCAGCTACTGCTCCCTCCCACACAGAAGGTGACAAGAAGCCTTGGCTTTTTCATGCTCAGCCTCACTTGCCACACACCTACATCAACATGCTAGAGGAAGTTGCTACAGCAGCAGCAGCTCACTACAAAATGAGACAAGTTTCCATGCACCTTTTTTTACCCCTAATGCTGTTTAAGCAGGAGCCATTTCAGAACTCTTGTTCATTAATGCAGCTGCATAGGTGACCTCATGATTTGAGAAAGGTCCATGATAACTGGAGGTGAGCACAAAAAGGGGTCAAAAGGAGAAAGTTTGCAGGTTCTTTGCAAGGCAATGGACTTTTTTTTTTTTAAGTCTGCTAAGGTATATCCATTAACTATTTTGTCTGCTTATTATTTTTGTGAAACTGATTCAGTTTTTTTTTTCAATTCAATTTTTGAGGTTTGTGATATTGTTCTCTTTGACTTCCTTTGTGCTACACACACATGCAGGTACAAGTCTTCGACAGATTAGAAGACAATTTGTTGAGATGCCCATCAGGTAAAAATCATGAGAATTATCACTGGAAGGGAATAACACCTCCTGCATATGCACATCAATTCCTTCCATTTTATTGCTGTTTGATTTCAGTATATTTTCTGCTGATTTATCAACCCATACATATTTCCCTTGTTAGTGGAAAAAACTGTAAGGAGAAAGGGTGAGCTGGAGGTGTTCTGCCATTTACATTAATGTCACTAAAACTGCAAATGTTAATATTGTTATTCAGTTTATTGAAAGCAGGCTGGAATCCCACCAGTAATTATGATTTAGTGAAAAGAGGTTTTTAAAACAATTCATTTTCTCTCTTGACACCATCTTTCTTTTCTCCATCTCCGGGGAAAACACTGTCTATGCCTGACTTTTCTGTCTATCTTTTTTCCATCACAGAAATTTGAAGTACAACAACCCTATGTTGCTTTACTGTGTTTTTGGCTCAAGCCCAATCTAGAAGAGGTGCTAAAAATCTTGATCATTTCTTAACACAATGCAAGGATAAAACCCTCACAAAAGATTGCCACGTAGTAGGAATTAACTCTAAAAAATAACTCTAAAAAATACAGTAGGAAAAGAAAAGTATAAGCAAAAGAAAACATAAGCATAGCAGGTGATTTTGCTGCATCATTTTCAGCATAAATCCACAGAGAATCTAATGGATTCCTCTGCAGGCTCCAATGATAAAGAGCTCAAATCTCTCCACCACCTACACAGACTGCAACAAAAGCTGACACAGAAAAAAAAACTAGAGCCAGAAAATGAGAAAAGTCACTCTTATTTTCTCCGATTCCCACCTGATAACCTTCCTGAAGGTCAGTCCATTCCCACATGAAGATCATTATTCAGCCTCTGCCACCCAACTTGTCCTTAAAAGCAGGATCATATTTATAAGTCTCTATTAGTTTCTTGATTTGTAACTTAATGCTTTAAAAGAAATGTTTGCAAGTATCATGTGTTAGCAAAAACGGGGCCTAGCAGACCAGTATCCAAAGAATGCTGCACCAATCAGCTGTGCTAATTGCTTTCACCAGCTTGCTGAAGTGCCTCAGCTGAACATAATATAGGAAATACATTTCTCTTTGCACCACTGCAAAAGGATTTCCAACACCTCTCCCTGAACAGCTGAAGCTATTACTGTTCTTATGCCACCATCCCTTGATACAAATGACAGAATGTTTTTCCATTTAGCAGACACTTATTTGCTCTTCTCTGCTGTTTCCCCCACAAGTTCTATCTTACTATAATTTTTTGGTTTAGTGCCTTTCAGTTTCCTTTTCCAACCGTGCACCATGAAGACTCCTCTATTCTAGTTTGTTGAAAATTATAATTCTTTCTTCTGCTACTTGGCTTTCTACCCTTTGATCCTTTTTTTTTTACTTTCCAAGTAAGCCACCTGACCCTTTTATACCTCCTCCACGCTTTTTTGCCTCACTCACCCTCTCCTCTTCCTTCTCAATTGCTTTCATCTTTCTTCATCTATGTGCTCTGGCTGCCCAGTTCCTCTGCAGCTGAAAATGTACCTTTTTTTTTTTTTTTTGCTACAGGCTGATAAAGCCGAGAAGTCAAAAACTTCATCTTTAATCTTATTTTCTTATTTTCAGTATGGATTTTATAAAATAGATTTGGGCTTTTCAATTTACAGTATACTGATGCAGTATTAGGAGAGTTCCAGTTATGTGGTAAAGGACCAAAGGAATTAAAAGTCAAAGCAAAATTCAGATGCTTTAAATATTTTGCTAATTTAGATATTAGGCAAAATTGTGTAGAGATGTACACAGCACCTCCATCTTTCATTATGTACTGCTCTTTGCAACCCTCTGTTATTACATTAGCAATGCCAAAACAGACTGGTTAAAATAGACCAAAACAGGAGATGTTTATCCAAACTGGCAGGTTTTTGGTGGTGGGCAGGGGATTGATCATGATGTGCAATAAGAGAAAAGGAGTCAGGAATGTCATTTGCCAGTGGCCTTTGTCACACAGCCTGAACATGGGTCTTTTCTGTGCCTGGAAACATCTGGACAGATGCAGTAGTATGCTGCAGTCTCCTTCCTGATGCAGAAGGATGCAGATGTGGGGAGTGAGAATTCCAAAGATGGCAGAAGAGACTGAAGGGCAGGGAGAGGTTGCAAGTGTTAGGTGGATTCACAGAATGGTGTGAATGTCATCTTTTACTCACAGCTTGTTCAATGAATCCCCTTCTTCCATGTCCCAGTGACCCTTCATTCTTTGATTCCAGACTTTCAAAGCCAAGGCCAGAAAGCAAATATGTTTACACACCAGCACGTCAGAGGTGCTGTTCCTTCACCTGCTGATGGCCTGAAATTCCTGTGGTGCCAATTTGACTTAAAAAAATGTGTATTTGACAAAAAGTTGAAAACATGGAGGCTTTCGATGGGATCAGGGGCTATTGCTGTAGCTGGCAACTCATACCACAATCCTGTTCTTCCTCTTCTCCAGCAAGCGTGAAAGTAGCTGCATGGTACATCCAAGGCTGGGCAAGCCAGTATTCCTTCCCTGCTGCTGCAGCTATAGAGCAGCTTCTCTGCTGGATGCTTTATTTTCTGTTTCTCTTTGAAGCATGAAGTTTACAGGAGAACCAGAGTGGAGGAATGACTGATGGGATCCAGATATACGGTGATGAACAGGCTTCCTCCTGCCACTCATTAAAGCCTAGGGGCCATGAAGTAAGAAAATCCAGCCACCAGGTCATAACTGTCCCTTTTCTTTTCCTGCCAAGTGTCAGAGCAGCAGGTGGCTGGAAAGGCTCAGGGGTCATCTAGGATGAGTGACAGCACACTTTGCTTCAGCCATGGCCACATGCCATTCCTGTGTCATCCCACCTGCACCAGAGAATGAGGGAATGAAAAATTTGCTGCCTGAAAGACATACCCTACTTCATTTTGCTGTCCTTGGATTGTCAGACTGGATATTGAAAAACCAAGATCAAACAAGGAACTTCCAGTAAATAATTGATTTTGACCTCCCAGGCGTGATGAAAGATGCATCCTTGACATGAGAACACGAATATGTGAATTTCAGAATTCAGGATATTCAACATTTCAATCCCCTCCACCTGCATACATACTGCACTCTGCTAAGGTCCAAGAGCAGACAATATGCAAGGGTATTGTTTCCCTTGGCTAAGGCTACAAATAGGGAAATTATAAACATTTCTGTCTCCCCTCCCTACTTAAGGATATGATGATACAAAACCAGCAAGCTCCTCTTCATTGTCATTCTTACACATCTCTCACAGACTGCATTCTTTCTGAAAGCCTGGATGCAAACACAGCCTGCTTTTTTGTTTTTGTGATTGTCAAATCATCCCAGTGCTCCAACCCATGAAGGATCAGCCTCTCTTCTCTGCTCACCTTATCAAAACATGGATTAAAGAAGGATGAACCACTAGGAGCAAACTGGGGGAGGAAGGAGTGCTGGTAGAGTCTTCTGAACAGTCACAGCATACACATGCATAGTAACCTCCTGTGACTTGCTTCCTTCAGTGGTGATGGGGTCGCCACATCATCCAGCTCTCTCTGGATCCACTCAGTAAATTTAGCAACAAGATCATTATCTTTTGTTTTTATCATGAAGTTGCCCAGGCTATGCTAAATCAAGAATTCTTCTCTCTTCTGATATTAAAGACAGTCCTACTAAACAAGGTTTATGAACTATTGTACACAGTAAGAATTTACAGCAAAGAGTAATAGCATGTAAATATGAATCACAACAAAAAAATCACCAATTATTTAATCATACCCCAATAAAAATTGCTTAGTTTAATTCTCTCAAGGACTAAATATCTATATTTGCAGTTTGTCCAATTGATTTCATTCATTCTCCACAAGGTTTACTTCTGCTCTTAGCAATCCACAAGAGAAAATTAATGTGCCCATGTTCTATTGCATTTGCACAAAACGTCTTCAGAGGAGAAACAGAATTAAACATGATATTTTTGTCATTATATTCTGACCTAATACAACACACAAAATATGACTTAAAACTACCTGCCTGTTGAAGCCAATTTAGATAGCAGTAAGTTTAAAAACAAACATGTACATCTAAATTAAAACAATTATGTGTGTGCAGACAGGGTGAGTATTTTCAGAAGATTCCCAGATGGTTTCTATGAATCCTGAAGGTGAGGAAGCCCAGAGATAGCTGTTCATTTCCCAGGTGCTGCAGGGAGTCAATAAAAGAGATAAAAGCAGTGTTCTGGTTTTAATTTATACAAAGCACCCATGCCCTTTTCTTTAAGCAGTGTTTTGCCAATCTGAAGAGCATGAAGTCCAAGTGCTGATGATGCCAGTGTCTCTGGCAGATTGTTTACAAGTGTTAGAGGCAGTGTTCCCTGTGTCTGCTGGGCAAGGGGAAGAAGAAGCCAGCCTTCTACTACTTTTTTTTGATGGTGGAATCTTGCTTTCTTTTGTATTCCTCCCACAGAGTTTCTTACAAGGCAGCACGATCCAGCCCTCAGTAATTAAGATGCCCATCCTCTTCCCACAATTTTTAAGTACAAAAGCCAGCTCTGACATCAACAAGAGAGAGAAAGTAATATTATTAGTGCTAATTGGTTTGTAACAAATCTCTCTGGGACATATGAGGCCTATTCACAACTCGAAACAGTTACATAGGGGAACACATTACTGAGCATGAGAACTTCATCAAGAATCCTCAGCAAGCCTGAACCAGCTCAGCACCGACTTCAGCTGGCTAACCCCAATACCCAGTTCACGCTTTGGTGAGCGACAATTTAGCAACACTATTTAGCTTTTTGCATGCAAGGAAGAAAAAGAACTGCTTGAAGGAAGAGAGTTTCACTTCCATAAACAGCAGGCTAATTCCCCAGCATTTTCTGACCTTCAAAGATATCTCTAAATGCAATTTGAGACAAAAGCATCAGGAACAGAGAACGACTTTTTATGCAGAAATAAAATAACCATTTCTATTTCATTTGTAAACTAAAGTCACATAAACAAGTACAGCCAACTTCTGCTGGTAGTTATTTAATATTCGCCTCCAGAAGTGTTTCTTTGGTTTTACTGTTTTTAAACTAACACTTTCCAAGTCCTATTTTGCCTATTAGTAATCACATAGGCGATTATGATAACATCTTTTTTCCCCATTCATTTCACTCATAATCACATATAAAAGTGAAAGCTGATTAATAAATTTCAAGACTGTAAATAGTTGTTGTGGTTTTTTTTGTTTCATCCTCTTATTCTCGTGCAGAAACACAATCCAAACAATAAATCAAATCTATGCCTACCTCCTGAAGTGCCCACTAAGCTCACAACATGAGAGCACAGGTCACACTCCTCTCTGCAAGAGACCACATGGAACAGGAAGCAAGACACCAGCACTAAACCTTGTAAAAGCAGGTCCACCATAACTCAAAAGCTGATATTTTTGGTGCAAGAAAAAGGCCAGAAAAATAGGAAACAGACTAGTAGATGATAACTAATGGACTCAGACAGTGGATTAGAGTCAGGAGTGAAAGTGAGGAATCCAATGGGAGACACTGAGCACAGAAACAACTTACTGCAAGCCAGAAAGCTTCTTTATATATTCTGACACAAACACCATTAGACCAAGGCCATCAGTTTCATCTCTGACAGTGAAACTGAAAATGAAGCTGTGAATAAGTGTTGCCATATATGCATATATTTAACAGGAATTTTATACTATCATCTCTTTCTTACAAAAGTCTCATACCTATTCAGTGTTTTCTGGTGAGCAGCTCCTCTGAGTACACCCTTCCTCTCACAGCAGGTAACCAACTGACACCAGTTCTCCTCCTACTTTGGGGCATGTTCTCTCAACAAGCCAACCCACTCTTTCATAGCTCCTGTTTTTCTTATTAGTTACAGCTGTGGCCTGTTGAAGTTAGGCCTTCTCCTCATTTTTGATTATTGGCCCAGCTGCAACTCCTTAGGGGTAAGATTACTTTCTATGCCATCTCTATTCTATCCCCCCACAAATAAGTTATAAGCCCTGGAGAACAAATCAAAGAGAAGGAAAGGGAGAAAATCCAACATCCTGATAGAAGTCAAATGGGGGGGGAAATATCCAATTTTTTCTCAAAATTCAGGTCAGTCTTTGGATGTCAGATTATCCTCTGTATATATCCCCCAACATATTGGGTCACCTTAGCCTCATTCAGCCCTGAGGAGCCCTGGTTCACCTGAGGCAAGGCATACAGAGCTCACAAGGCAGCCAGTCCCACGATACAACTATAACCACCATTGCAAAAACATGGGAGTTTAAAGTCAATATTGGCACTTTAGGCTGTTGGGCAAGGACAGAGAATGTAGCCTTAGAGAAGTTCTCATATATGGGTCCTTTATGTCTCACCATATGGAGAAGCACAGACACAACAGTTCAAGCTTCCCTGGCTTAAGCCAGGGGTAATCCCTCAGGGGTAATCCACAGTGACTTCTATTAGAAAAGGAAAAACTGTTCTCAAGTCTTTATATTTTCAGCCACCTTCCCTGCTGTGGGAGTCACAAATTATGCTACCATATTCACTAGCAAGCAGAGTGAGACCACTGAATTAATTTCTCATAAGACAACAAAGAGTCGTAAGATATGAAAAGATCTCCAGTCACTTTCATTACCAGGCTGGGCAAAATAGTAGGCAGTGGTTTTTTACTTTTTAATTTTGGGGTTTTTTTTACATAAAAGAGATATGACACAGATCCTGAGAAAGATTATTTAATTATTTGCCCAAATATTTCAGGAAATATGATGAGTAGTATAGCACTGAAGGACTTGCATGGCTTTTTCACAAGTGGAAGTAAAAATGATTGCTTGAGAGATTTAGCTGAGATATACCGAGATATTGAAGGTCAAAACCAGACTTTCCAGGTAAAGACTGTGATGGAGCTGGATGAGAAAAATTGAAGGATAATTCCCATCCCATAAAACAGCTTAGGAGAACCTGTGCTTACAGGATAAATGCTTTCCTGTGACTAAAGTCTATTTTACTTTAATAATTGCTTTTCTCAGAGAAGATAATTAAGGTGAAGATGATGATGATATCAATGATTTAATGCTCTTTAATTCTACTGAATAATTTAAGGTGAAGACAACACTTTGCCTTCAAGCCATTACTTGCATCCTTTGATGGAGTCCCAGTGCTAACTAGACACATCTAACACATGCTTATTTTCAGTCATTTCCTTATTGTTTCAAGGAGCAGATAATGATATATTTTCAGCACTATTATGTGCTTTATAAAGGAAATAATCACATGTCTGCTATTAAATAAATAGCCAGTTCCACAACAATTTCAAATATTTGAGGTTAAGGTCCAAAAGGAGTAAAAAATATTTGGAGCTCTGATAAGCTCAGATTCAGAAAGATCCCAGTGGCTAAACCAAGAACACAGGTCAGCTTCCTAGCTCAGGTAAATGTATTGATTAAGAGGGATTTGTATGGATTTACATCAATTGTATAGGGCCCAGCTGAGACTCCATTTTAAATGGATGGTGCTATCTGGCCTAGGTCTTATTTAATTTCCTAGAATTAATCAAATCTCATAATTTTCACAGGCAGAGAAGTCTGGTACCTTTCTTTTTTCCCAATACATCAGGGAATTTATGAAACCTACAAAAATACTATTGAATAGTATTTAATATGTACATTTAATATGTAAATTATATCATCAAAGCATGTACATTTAATGACCAGGTTTGCAGTGAATTTGCAGTGAATCTGAATTTCCTCATCACCCCACTGCCATGTTCTAAAGCCAATCCACTGCAGCAGCAAGCCTAACTGGAACATGCAAGCAGTGTAGAAGGTGTAATACACTGAATTTTTTTCATGACATCTTCTGACAAAACTGATTTGTTGTACTGTGATGTTAACATTCAACCAAAATGGTAATTGAAATGTTTATATTATTAATACTCTCCTGATAGGAAGGGAAACTATTTGCTATATGAATCGTGTTTTGGTTGCTACGTGTAGGTAGATTAAAGGAAGCAGTTTCAAATCCTGAGGACCTAGAGGATGAAACCTAGATTAAAACGTCCCTTAATGTAATTTAACAAATTAGAAAAGCCTTATGGAAAAAAAGGTAGCTGTTCAGTACAGGAATGTGCAACATTCCACAATGAGTCAGAATTCAGCAGCAATATACACAGCATAAAGAATAACTGGATTTCTTATGCTGTTGCAGGAAGTTTTGAGGGCTATCATGAAATTCAAGTTCAGCATTAGTTGACAACACTCTGCTGTTGCAAAAGAGAAAAACATTGTACTAAGAAATATAAACATGGGTAATATTTATAGACAGATGACGTAATCCTGTTATTCTTAGCATTGGTAAGGTCTCAGCTGAAGTGTTTTGTCCCATTTTGGGCATTATATTTCAAGAAGGATGCGTATCAGCTGAAGTTTTCAGACAAGATTAACTATAAAGTTTTATGAAACACAGCACATAGGCAGGATTGAGCAATTTCAGGATGTTTAGCACAGAAAATGGAGTACAAACAGTGACACAGTAATTACTTTCAAATCTTTAAAACACTGCTGCAAAGAAGAAAGGGAAATTTTGCTCTCCAAATTCAGGAAGAACATAAAATAAAACAGCGGGTTTGAATCCATCAGGGAAGATTTAAGACAGGAGCAGGACAAACTTTTTAACAGTGAAGCATTGCAACAGCTTGCTCAGGAGGATGGTCACTCCGAGTGCACAAGGGCCAGCTGCTCCTTCAGTGGTGGGATGCCAGGAGCCACATCCAGTTCCACAACTGGCAGGGCAGAGACCCCCACCCAGGGCCCATCTCACTGCCCCGAGCAAGGAATCAGGGCAGGCCAGGGCAGGCAGCTCAAAACAGCTCAAGACAGCATTATTCTGGTGATGCAGCAGATCCAAGGCCAAGCCAAGAGCCAGCCAGCAAACTGGGATCAGGAAGGCACATGGCCAAGCAAGGTGTGGCTGTGGCTTGAGCTTGGCACCCTATGGCATTGCTGGGGCAGGGACTGACAGCCCTGGGCCAGGCTGAAATCAAAGTCCCTGGGCAGGAATGAGGGCTGTTCCAAGGATGGCTGGGCAGAACCATTAGGGCCACTGATGCCCTCAGGGCTGCAGGACATGGAATGCCACATGGAAAGGCTAGAGGTCTTCAAGAGCAGTCTCCTGGCAGGATGGGCAGAGACATCTCTGTTCCAGCCTTGAGGCAGAAGAAGAGACCTGGTGACCTCCAGGCTTGCCGTCTTTGTTTTGACATCTCAAGTTTGATGCCAGAGATCTGAATCTCTCTATTGTGCAGCTGCTGTGGCCCACAGCGATATTCCCCAGACATCAGGAAGGATGCCTTGGACAGAATGAAAAGACATCACACCAGAGCTCTAAAGGTCTCGAATCAAAAAGCAAGAGATGTCTTCCCCACTTCTGGGGCAATCATGTTTAACATGGATAATTTACATCCATAGGCTACTTATTCAACAGTAATAATGTTAACACTGACTACATTTTTAGTTTGGATGATTTGCTTCCACTCGTATGTCTGTAAATATTCTATATAGATAATATAAATACAAGAGATGGTGAATACTGATCTAGTAGCTGTTTCTATACATTGGAAGGTAGATTATTTCTTCAGCTGTGCTTCCTTTGGCCCTGAAGATTTCTGGTTTTCATACTCGGATCACTTGCTCCTCCAAGTCATATCCCCATTGCCAAAGAAAGAATATGCATGACTAAATGTCCAGTAACAAATATAAAATTATAGCCAGGCCACACTTCTGTAAAATTAACATCCTTCCAGATGTTAAAGAACTAGCTATTTTCTGCACTCACACTGTTAATTTTACCTGTATTTTTATGACTTATAATCATTTATGTGCTTCCACTTTATCCTCCCACCTTATTTATAGAGTATTTTTGCTATAATCTTTTTTAAATGTACCCAACAAATATGTACTTTGGGCATCAAATTAGTCTCTGATGTCACTGATGCTCCCCACATATCACGGCACACCTCAAAAAGAAAAGCCTAGGTCAAGCCAAATTCAATTATTTTGGGGGATGATATTGGATTACAGAAATTTTTTTCCTCCTCTAAATGGAAGCAAATAGGATGCATTTTTCCTGTGATGCATTTTTAATTTGAACTTATCCCCAGATGGAAGGGAGAGATATATTGCCTGTAGCTGGATTGGCTCACAAAAAGGAGGCACTCCATCTCCCAGAAGACTTATCTGAGAGTGCAAGGAGTATTGGACACTTTACTGAAAGAACTGAGCGGCTGAAGTTTTTAAGCCTGGCATATAACCTGCTCGGAGTTGAAAGTTTATTCATACTTCCATGGTGTCCTGAATGAATATGCTGTATATTGTGGTTTTATGTTGATGTTTATATTGAAAAAGGAGATCAAGGTTTTAACCAGGTAACCACTAAAAGTCAGGAGGAAATCTTTTTTTATGGAATGAGGGAATTACTTTGACTATCTTCTTTCAAGGATCAATGAGGCAAGAATATTTGTAATAGCTTTTTCCTTTCCAGACAATTGACAACAAATTAAGCATTGAGGAAGACAGCTGGAGAGACAGGGACAAAGCTGTAGGCTTTATGTAACAGCTTGTCACAGCTGTTTCTGCAGGGCTGTGCCTTTGCTGTGAGTGTGATCACAAAATATTTCCCTTGTTTCCAGCATCACTCAGCAGCAAGGACTGATTGCTGAACCAATATCCTGGTTCTGTCTTGCTATTCCTCACTCACTCTGATTTTGTATGGCTAATGAAGAAGAGTGGAACAAACTTCTTGTGTCAAAGGAAACATCAGCATCTTTCCACACTACCTCATATTCAGGCAGTCTCTGTCAAAGAAACCCAAGAACATGAGGGGAAGTCGGTACCACAACATGTGTTTTCAGTTACTGAGAAAACCAAAGGGCAGATAATGCGTTTGGATCTAATGGCAATTGATAGTCAATACATATGGAAAGCAAACTGCAGTCTTCTCACATTTCCTCAAGAAACCAGAATTTAAAAGCTTATCACTTAATGCTGACAACACAGGAAATACAGTCATGGGTTTCACTATGGGTTCAGAAAAGTACCTACATCCTTCTCACAGCACTTAAATGTGTGACTTCTTCAATTCTTTTAGCTATTCAATAGAGAGAGGAAAATGGATTTGTGAATTTCTATTATCAGTGGAAAACAAGCAGGTTACAGTGCTGATGTGACTAGTTAGAGGTATTGGTGTGATTGATTCACTGCTATCTTCAGAAAGGACCTCTCACTCATGCAATTTAGCACAGTTGAGTACACAATTACATACATAGTCCCATAATTTCTATGTAGGATCATGAGGAGGATTAACAGAGCACTGGTTATAGCACTGCTTTTATATCAGCATAGCCAGCTTTATTTCCCAGCTGAAAACATTAATTCAGATGAGGTTAGGCCATGGATGTGAGCAAGGCAATAGATTACACTGAGATAATCAAAAGTGGATGTGAAGGGAAAAAGAAAAAAAAAAAAAGTAGAAGAAAAACGTTTTGAATCAGAATCACAGAACCATTCAGCTTGGAAGGGAGCCCCTGAGATCACCCAAATGGTCTGGTACAGCTCAAACAGAAAGTTAAAGTTTCAAGCAGATATTTGTGCTTAAAGCTCTGCTGGCTGTTTGCAACACAAGTATATTATTTTTAAGTCTCTTAGATATTATAACTTTCTTATCTATGAATTTTCTCCTAAAACAATAAAAGTTACAGGATTTAACCTTGGTGGGAGAAACTTCGTTGACCTCTGACCTCAATACTCTCACTGCTAGTTCCAAAACCTGCCTCATAGGAAATTTGAACAAATGCTCTAATTAGAGATAATTCTGTTCAGATATTTTATTTACTGTTCCTCTGTTGCTTAATTTCTTTTCATAACTTAGAATGAAAATGAATATCTGAGGTATTAATCTGTTGTTAGTTTGTTTTTCCCCTAAACCTATCAGATTCTAGATCTCCTATTAAACTTGCCTACTGTGAAAGTTGTCTCTGTGGTTTTAAAGATCAGTTTGATGTCACAGTAGATTTTACATTTAGCACAGCAATAGATAAATAGTGTTTTAGGTACAAATTACTATTTTCACACACTTCCACTAATAAAACATTGCTCTTGTCAGTAAGATTGCCTAAAAAGACAAGTTGTGACAAAGATTCTGTGAAATACCAGGGAATTCTGCTAGTATTCCCTAACTCAAGATGTGCCTGGATTTATCCCATGGAAATACCAAGTCCCTTTCAGGTTCAGCGCAGAGCGAATTTTCACGTGCCCGTGCCGCCACCTCGTGGAAGTCAAGCCTCCCGCACCAGTCCTGAGTCAGCACAGTGTCGCCTGCTGCCAGCACCGTGTCACCGGCCGTCTGAGCACTCTGGGTGTGACACCGTCATCAGCTCAGAAAGGCCATGACAGCTCGACTCTTACTGATGTCTCCTACAAGTCATAACTCAACCCCCTTCTGATTTCATCCTGGTGGGAACTTCTCAGGATGAAGAGCATTTAATGAGCTTTACAAAAGATCCTCCACTTAAATGTGGGCAGACAGAGCAAAGCAAAGGTTGGGTTTTTTCCCCCTCTGTATTTACATAATACGAAGAAGAAATCCATTGTTTATAGACACATTAATTCCAAAGACATCAGAAAATAAAAATGTGGAGGCAGGCTTTGTGAACCACTGAGACCACAGGTCTCCCATGCAGCAAGTGCTGCTGTAGCTTTCGCTGTGCATGATAGAAATTGGAGTGAGACATTGAAAATCTAGTGTAGATAATTTTGAAGCCTCTTTTACAATTGCACCTCAGTTCTAGAGTCCATAATATATCAATCTTAACCTCCTCATTATATCTCTACCTATCCAACTGAAACATTCTCTATTAAACTTCTGCTTCCTCCAATCATATTCCACTGTGGTCAAGACATCCCTTAAGCCTGACTTTGACAAAGAAAGTATCTGTTTTCTATAGTTTGCTTTCTTAGCTACATATTCATTGCTATTCACCTGCTCTTTTCTGTTGGCTCTATGTAGATTGAAGGAAACGTGGATAGACAAAAGTCTGTTAATTTGCTTTCTATTAGCCAAGTTGTAGCTTCATTCCCTAATTGTACACTTACAGAGACTTGGAGAACTACCAAAATAATCTCAAACAATAATGACTAGTATTCTTGGCCTGCTTGCCTGATAAAAAGTTCCTTATTTTGTGAAATGCTCCCTTGTTAAGACCACACAACTTTTTTGAAAGCTCAGAGGAAAGTTTACCATTAGTTTGTGCTGGTGCTCAATCATGCTTAGGTTAGTATTTAATTACATCACTAGAACTTGTTAGTAGTGGTAGCAAGAGACTTTCATACTTACACTGACTGTGAACTTGCCTTGGTTTTCCTAGGTAGGTTCTGGAAAAGACCCATTTTCTGATGAAAATTGATTGATTGATTGATTGATTGATTGATGAGTGTCTTCTCTCACATTTATTAGCTTCATTTTCTTCACTTTCTCTCCTTCCTGCAACAAAGGAGCATTGTTACTTTATTCGAGTATTGTTCCCTCAAAGATCTCTGCTCCTCAAGAGCTTGTGTTCTGTGTGTATTTGTTCATCATTATTAAGCACATCAGTCTTGTACAGAGTTTTCTGTAAGACCCTGGTGTTTCAACTCACTCTGTAAATAATTTAGGGTAAGAACAAGCTTTTTGTTATTTTCAGTGACGCTTCATACAATATGGACAGCACCTCAAGTATTAAGATTGCAAATACAACCACATGTATGTTTTAATTATTTATCATTCAGGCAGCTCTTCCTTGGCTAATGATTTGAGTCTTTTCTTCCACATATACTATGCTTTTATTTATCTCACATTTGCCGGCTTTTTTTTCTGCTTTTCTAAAGGACATTAGCATTATTTCTACACAAAATAGGGGTGAAACCTGGAAGATTGTCAGTTTTCTTTCACAAAGGCCTCAGCCATATCCAAAACCATGTCCTGGAACTGTTTGAGGAATGTTAGTTATCTGTCAAACAGGAGGAAAAGATAAAAATGGCTTCACTTAATGGAATTACCTTTTCTCTCTGAAAGATATTTTGATTATAAATATGAGTAACAATGTAATAATATGTATGAATGCAGCTCATGACTTTGAAGCATTTCAGTTGGTTAGACAAAGAAGAATCTCCTTTTATTAATCCAGTTTTACCATAACAACCAGACAGATCCAGAGATATTCAGTGATTTCCCACACTGTTTCAATAAAGAAAGCCAGTGTCAGTCAGAAGAAGTATCCATCTTGTGCTGGGTGAGTCTGTGCTCAGCACACACTGCTGCAAACCCTTGCAGTTCTACCATGAGTCGCATAACAGCTTGTCCTTGTCTTTAGAGAGTGACAACTTGGAGCTCTGTGACCATGAGTGTCGGAACTCAGAATGTCCCACAGACATTCTCGGACGTTCCAGACCCAGGTCAAAAGCATCTGAGACCCTGGCATGCAGCAAGAGACCCCTGTGGCTTTGAATCTGACCCATGGAACAGTTTACCAACTTTGCAGGAAGAACAAGAAGTCACAAAAGTTTAGATATTGTAGTAGAAGTAGTCACGAAGTAAAGGGTAGGATTTTTGAGTGCTGTACAGGGGGGTTTTAAGCCTTGTACGCGGGGGTCCAAGTTTTGTACATGGGGGTCAGGGGCTCTAAGATGGAGGGACTTGGGTGTGCCCTGTCCTCTTTCTTTCTCCTTCCTAGCCTCCATGTCTTTGGTGATGTTGGCACTCACAGATTGGTTTAGAGTAGAAAGTCACCATTCAATATAGATAGTAGGTATTGGAGAGAAAGCATAAACATGTAGTACGTAATATATGATATAAAAGATAGCACCAGCCCCCTGGAAGGGCAGTGTGCCTTTGTCTGAGCTGCTGAACGGGCCACAGCAGCTCAGGAGAAGAATCTTGTAGATAACCAACAATAAACAACCTTGAGAACAGACAACAGAAGACTACTGAGTCTTTCTTCGAAGGCACGGGTTGGAGGAAGGACTTTTCCATCTTTCGGGGTCATCGCAATCCGGGGGTGAAACCCCACACATGAGAATTTTAATTATTTATGCCATTTTTAATCCTTGCGGTTTCATTTTTAAAAATTATTTATTAGGCAGTCTTGCCTGTAGTTTCACAAGGGATCAGTTGGCAAGAATGGGCCCTGGTAGCTTTCTGTATTCATTTTCCTTTGCATGATAAAAACAAAGCGCTGCCTGATCTGTGTGTCTTCAAACCAAAGGATGGGATTGAGGGGGGATTGGGATTTTTATGTTACTTGTTGCTAAACTCCTTGCAATAATTCTTCTTCATTTAAATACTGCACCCATATCTATCAGTTGAGTAAGAATTAATCCATAAACCTCCAGAAACTACCTTAAAAAGAAAGTATGCCAATGGTTCTGGCTCTAATTTGGTAGTTGCCACACGTCTTTTTGAGCTTTTTTCATCTTTCTCTTTTATCTTTCTAGTTTATATTCCTTTCTCCAGCTGTTCTATTACAGTGATCTTATAATTTTTAATTTTCAGTGAGAAGAATTGAAGAAGTCTCCAAATTCCTGCCAGAAAACCCTAATCTTTTAGTGTTTAGTTTGGGTTTTTTCTTGACAGGATGATAAATACATTGACAATATATTTTTAATTCAATTTTGTCATAATTTCAGTGTAAATGTTAACACGGTAATAACAATACCGTTTACACATTGGGAGAGCAGAGATGTTGAATATTTATACACAC
Source organism: Motacilla alba alba (assembly GCF_015832195.1). Taxonomy (NCBI): domain Eukaryota; kingdom Metazoa; phylum Chordata; class Aves; order Passeriformes; family Motacillidae; genus Motacilla; species Motacilla alba. The sequence goes on from NC_052022.1 coordinate 10,236,054, forward strand.
TTCTGCTATAGTAGCCTTAATAGCATAGTAATGCAACCACATTTTCAGCCTGAGTAAATGTAATTGCTTCCGATTCTGTATGTTCACAAGGTCTATTTCTTCAGCTAACATAAGCGAGGAAATGCAGAATACTGATATGCCAGTGATAAACATTGTGTGTGTTTGTGAGTGTGGAGCTTGAGGCACCACCCCTGATGATCCACACACACAGGTGTGCTCTGGGAATGCTGCAGAAGGTTTAACAAGCTGGGAGCCAGAGTGCAGGACCAAGAACAGACGGATACAGCCTGCACACCACGACCCAGCAACTCCTTTCCCAGTCAGCCTGCTTTGCCTTTGTGCCCCTGCAGCACAGGCAGGCCCAGGGGGCTCAGGCAGGACAAGAGGACTGTTATAGATACATATTATAATATTGGCTTTTCGCAAATATTAAAACGGATTCTATATGTGTGGTGTTAAAGTAACTTTGTTTTAAAGATACAGTTTTCATTTCTGTTGTTAGTTAAGCTTAGACATAGTAGTGAAATAGCTGATGTGAGGATGCTTGTGTTAAAATGCCTGCTTGGATGGATAACATCTAATGAACCTGTGAAGAGGACACCTGCTATAGATATGCCAACTATCAGCACTCACCGCCTGAAGATGGTGATGCCTGGGGCCAAAACTGAAGGTGATGATAAAAAAGGACTAAAACCACAACCAAGGAATATATGCACGCTCTTAAAAGGTGGATCCAAGGAGGAGACATGCTAAACAATTCTTGGAACACGTAAACTAGTTTGGGGGAAAGTTTACTATGCATAAGGGTCTATGAATATGCAACAGGCTGATATAAGAGAAAAGGTACATAAGGGGTATCCCCGAAGATAACAGTGTGTGCTTGGCTGAGTGCTAAGATGCACCCGGCCATAATAATATTTGCTTTGTCTCCTATTGTCCTTTATTAAATTTTTTGAATTTTCACAGGAGAGTGAACGTGTTTTTCACAGGGCATAGACCAGAGCTGCACCAGTGGTGATTCAGGTTGGACAAGAGGAGGTATTTCTTCACTGAAAGGGTGATTAGACACTGGAACGGGCTACCCAGGGATGTGGTAGAGCAGCGGACCCTGGAGGTGGCACAGAGTGCCAGGGTCTGTCTGACACGGTGGTGTTCTGTCACAGACTGGACTCGATGAGCAGGGACGTCTCTTCCAAGCCGATGGATTCTGTGACTCTGTGACCACTCACCTCAGGGCTCGGTTTTCCCGGATTCCCCGAGCGTAGGGAGCCCCTGCGGCCGCGGAGCACCGCCCTGAGGAGAGCCGGGCCCGCCCCTCACGGCCCGCCTAGCCCCGCCCTTCCCCTCTCGCCCGCCATTGGTCCGCTCCTTGCCCGCTCTCCGCCAATCCCCGGCCGCGCTGCCCGGCTCATCTCCTACTCTTCCCGCGCCCGCGGCCGCCGGCGCGCCGCGAGGCGGGGTTGTTAGCCACGCCCCCTATATTAGTCACGCCCCCTCGCGAACGGACCGGGTGGTGATTGGCCAGACCGGGCGGAGGCGGGGCCTGACCTGGCGGGGGCGGGGCCGGGGCCGGGCCATGGGCGCGCCGGGGGCTGCGCGCTCCCGCAAGGTGCGTGAGGGCCGGGGGGAGCGGGCGCGGCGCGGTTCTCGTTCGGGGCCTCCTCGCCAGAGCCCGGGTGTGCTCGGAGGGGATGGGGGGGCGCCGGGGATCCCCCCCGCCGTCCGCGTAACGATTCCTGCGCGAGGTCCGGCCTTCCGAGGCCGAGCCCGGCTTGCACCGCAGCCGCCTGACGGTGGTCCTGAGGCGCCGCGGGCGGTTCCGGGCCTGCCTGTCTGCCCGAGAGCTCCCAGAGTGGCTCCGGCGGAAGGCAGCGAGGATCAGTGGGGTCTGCAGCATCTCCCTGAAGAGGAAAGGCTGAAGGGGCTGTGTGTTCAGCCCCGAGAGGAGATGGCTGGAGCGGGCCTTACCAATGTGTATGGATGGCTAAAGGGGGGTGTGGGAGGATGGAGCCCGGCTCTGCTCGGTGGGGCCGAGCAGTAAGACACGAGGCAGTGGGCAGAAACCGATGCACAGGGAGTTCCACCTGAATACGAGCAAGAAGAGAGAGGATGTGGAGTGTCCCTCACCGGAGGTGCTCAGGAACAGGTCAGGATGCAGAGCTGTGCCATGTGCGCTGGGATGGCCCTGCCTGAGCCACTGTGTCCCTTCCAGCCTCACCCATGCTGTGGTTCTGTGACTGTGGTTGTGTTCCTGTGCTGTGTGCTCTGGCCATAGATGGCTCATAAAGTCCCTACAGTTCAGGTCTGTATTTCTCAAGCATGGTTTCCGTTTGAAACACATTTGTACATCAGCTCTTGGGAGAGTCCTTAAGTGAGTGGCTGTGTCTGTAGAATGCTGTGGAAATTACCAAAGCATCCTGCTGTCAAGGCATATTTTGTGAAATGAAACCCGCAAGTCTCAGGCTCTACTGGCAGCAGTTGCACCCCTGCCTTGAGAGCTGTAACGTCCCTTGCACTGATCCACCTTGGCAAAAGTTCTTGGAGTTGGTGGGCAATAGTAGTCTTCAAGTGTTATGAAAATACTTTAAGAAAATCAAGGTGTATTTCTGTAATCAACAGGCTCTGTCTTCTGGAAGGCTGTCAGGAGCAACTAAACTAACAAATGGAAGAAATCAGTAAGACCTTATTCACTAATACTGTTTTAAATTGAGTGTATATGTGAGCATTTGGGAGCCTTATATTTATCATACCTCAATTGAACAAAAAAATCCTTGTGTGTATATCTAAAACACATTGAACTGAAAAGTTTTAAGCAGCCCTTGAATAGACAGGCACAAACTGAATAGAAATTTTGCATATAAAAACACAGATTTCATTCTTCATGTTTTATTTATAAAAAGACTGAATTTATATAATTACTAGCTGTAGAGAGGAGACTGAATTCTTCTTTGATATAAATTGTTATCTGCTTAATATGTTTTTTGCAGCCATGCAGAGTTTTCAGAAATAGAAAGTTATTTTGTCCCATGATGGCATTAATTTTTTTATGCTTGCTATTATTGATTGAAAGTAAGTGATTTTTTACTTTGTTTCCCATTAAGGCGGTGGTATAAACAGTGAATTTCACTTTTTCAGATTTGGCTTAAAGAAAGGATGTCATTCTGCTGCAGAATTCTATTCCACTGAATCTGCCAATCAGGTAATTAAATGGCTCTTTAACACAGATAACCCTGTTGTCTAAAGAGAAGGGAAATAGGAATACCTTGAGTAACAGAAGAAAGCCAGATTAATTTAGATCCTAATTAATTTGCATCTGAACCTGGAATTGCTCCTGCAAGGCAAGCAGGAATGTCTGTACTGTGTCTTGCAGATAGCAGCAAATGGGCTTTGTGTGCAGGGAGTTTGGCTCTGACAGATCTCCTCAAGGCTCAGGATACGTTTTGCAAACACAAATAAGCTGCTTATGGACAAGGGCTGGCCCCCACAGAAGAGCAGCTGCCCTTGTTAGGTTTTTGTGCTGGAAAGAAAGAGTAGCACAGCCAGTGCTGCAGTTCTGGTTTTGTGTAGTCCTGAGCTAGTTGAATCCAAAATACAAGTAGGTTGTATTGTTTAAATGCACATAGAAGTGAGAATAAAAAACATACATGTAATGAACCTCAAATTGAGCAAATGGACATGGGTGCAACAGCACAATTCAGTTATTTTTCAGAATCTGTGTATTTGCAAACTTCCATGTAATTGCAGAGTAGTACATGGGAAATGACATATTTTTTTGGTTATGAGTTGTTGTTTGTCAGGTGGCAAATTGGAGCACACTCACCTCTAAAACAGCATCTTGGTTTACTGAAAGAAAACAGTGCTACTCATTTACTGACTGCAGTGCTCTTTGTGCAGGTTGATACTGTTCACAACAGACTTGAGCATTGTGCAGCTTTACTGAAGAATATCTTACAAAAGGAAGCTACAGGTTGTACCTATAAAAACACAAGTTACATGTTTAGGTTTTGTAATACTCTCTTGATTTGTTTTGTTTACCACTTTTTCTTTCAATCAATACTAGGAAGGGAGACTGTCCATAAACAACCTGGGAAAACAAGTACCTTTAAATTTACTTCCAAGCCTTTGCCAACCAAAGGAAATACTTCCAAGAAGAAAGGGTTAAAAAGAATCATTACTCCTGCCCCTGTCCAAAAAGAAGTTGGTAAGTGGGCTTTCTTAGGCTTGATTTATTTTTTTTCAAGCAACTTGGAAAGACTCCTCAACTTAGAGAGATTCAGTAAGGCTTCACATAATTGTTGCCATTTGTTACAGGTTGATCCTGGGCTGGTTCCACAAAAGGATGTATTATTTCCTTTTAGAAACCTTAAATGTTTACTAAACAATTACTGAAATTCACAAGTGTTTGAACTTCAGATACATGGAAGAAGGTTGAGTATATTTACAATTATCAACATCATCAGGTTTATCTGGTAGGAAGTGTGGAGGAGAATGGTAATACCCTCTCCCTATTTCTCTTGGGCAGGAAGGCATTGCAGTCCTTGGACTCAGTTTAGGATCCACAGGTAGAAACTGGTCTGAAGTTCAATGTCCAGCCGGGCTTTTCTCAAAGAAGGATTTGTGAAAACAGGGAAGTGTGGCTAGAAATGACAAGACCTCAAATGGTTTAGTGGCCAAAGCCCTGAATAGAAAGGTAGATGAAGTACTGTCAGCTGACTTGCTTCCAGGGGAAATATTTCATTTATTGTCATTTCTGCCTCTCTGCACCCTGTTTCTTCTGTGCAATTTCTAATCCAGTAGGTGGGTTTGGCCTATAGACAGGTGTGTAGCAGAATGCCCACTGGGAACTGTGCAAGTGAGCATGTAGCTGATATCTTCCCAGCATGGTAAAATTACTGAGTTTTAATTATACCTAAACAGAGATTTCAAGAATTGTTTTAGAACTGGCCTTCTGTAGGATTAAGTCTCTGTGCTTCCTCCAAGGACAGCTGCCTGTCCAACTGGTTTAGGTTGCTCTGTCTGGAAGAAAAAATGGATGGATTCATTTGCTAGTGAATTAAAATCTGACTGGTATCCTGGGCCATAGGATCTTTGTTTCTGTTTTCAAGGGAGCCTTCCAGAATCTGCCAGACAATACAATGGGTTTGTGTAGATCAAGAAGACAGGCAACATCAGATGGAGTTTTTTGTTCTTTCTTTTTCTATAGTGCCTAATAGAAAAGTTGCCTCATCTACCACACCTTCTGCTGAGAAGGAACTTTCCAGTGCAGCACAGAGTCAGATGGTTCAATCAATTCATGGGCCTTGCAGTGACCACTCTCCTGGGGCATATCAGAAACTGTATCAGCATGTGCAAACTCAGATGTCTCTGATAACTGGCCAACCCCCACAGAAGAGCAATGAAATTCCTACTGTAACTCCTTTTCCTACCACAAAGCAGGGTTAGTGGAACTGATAATATAGAGTTTACTATTTAACTGCATGAGTTTTGCCCACATTGCCCTGATCTATAATTGTTGTTTTCTTTTAGGATGTCAAAATGTTACAGCTTTGAATTGTCAGTTACCTACCTCCACATCAACACTGTCCCTGCAGCATTCAGCTAATGCCTTATCTACTCAGTCAGTAAGTAAAAGTTTGATTCTCACTATCAATAAAAATTGAATTAGCACTGCCTGCTTATTTATACATTTCCTTGTGTCAGTTTTCCTAATAATTTTCCTTTAAAAAAATTGTGTATTTCAAACTGTAGTGATGCACAGACAAAACACTGCTATTCAAAACACATTTTATGTAGACACCAAAAAATGAAATTAGAGGCATTTCAGCTGGCTGCTTGCTTCTGCCTGGGGAATTCTGTAAAGGACAGCAAACATGAAAAGTGCAGGAATTTATTGATTACTGTTAATTGCATTCTCAGTAATGCTCACTAGGATCATTAAGCAACTCCTGACAGAAGAACTCATGTATCTTATGGAGCTTTCCCTGCAAGTGATCAAGGCAATTATTTCTTCAGACACGCTGTATTATCTTAGAGCCACGTGTTAAAATGCCTATGTACTTCAAGGTATAGAATAGAGGTGATAGAGAATACCAGCTGCCACCTCAGGAAATGTGGCAAAGGGCTTGAATCTACCTTGAATCTGAAAGGCTGTAGATTTACCTTCCATCTGCAGGCAGTCTATGTATAGCTAGTGATGAGCTTGACTTTTAAAAAATACACCTACTTAAAATACTGGAAGGTAATAGTGTTGTCCTTTATATTTCTTTTCTTCCCTGTTCTGCTTGGATTCAAGAAACTGCTGAGGGTTTTCATTACAGAACTGCTGTAAAAGAACTGTGATTTAATGTTGCCAATAACATTAAAGGTAATCTAAATCAGATTTACGTTTTAAGTTCTCCTTATTATACAGGAAAATTATTCCATTATTAATTTGTAGTTGTTCTTAGAATTAGCAAAGAATGAACAAGTTTACATTGAATCAGACAAGAGTAGTGCTGTTTAGGATTTTTCTCCTAAAGATTTAAAAGCCATGTTAATTTTTTGTTTAATTGGAATATCTTCTATGCAGGGTGTTCCTGTAGACAGTGCCAATGAAAATGTGCCAGAGATGGGAGGACCTGTGGTTTGCCCAGTGGTTTCTGCTGCTCCTGCACAAACACAGTCTGGAGCTGCTGTTCCTGGTGTGATGCCCTGTACAGCACCAGGAGCATCAACCCCTTCAGTGCCGGCATTGCTCCCAACATCTTGTGCCAGAGAGATGGCCCCAAGCCAGGAGCAGCAGATTAGAGAAGCAGATTTGATGCGGTGCATCCAAGCCCTGCTACAATCCCATGAAATGCTGAATGGCAGGGCTGAACAGAGGGGCCACCATCACTGTCCAGCGAAACATGGTGGCTCATGTGACACAGAGGAGGATACTCCTGAGGAGCACAGTGAGGACATGGTCAGTGAAGAAGATGAATTGGATGTACTTGATGTGTCTCCAGTGAGAGATACAAGCTGTAAGACAAGTTGTGTGAAGAAAGTTCTAAAATCTAGAAAAGAAAGTCCGGAAGAAACAGCCCATAAAGTTAGGACTGTAAAGTATCTTATGGGTGAGCTCAGAGCACTGGTAACAGATCAAGGTGAGGATATATTCATTGTGCAGTAGGGTTATTACACACAAATAACTCAATTAAAGGAGTGAGCACTTCAGTTTCTGCAAGTTGTATGTGTCAGATGATATGTGACGTCTTATTGTGGTTTTTCACAACTGTAAAACCTTCAGGATTCACTCTGTATAAGTAAAATTATTTTTATAATATTTTAATTTTATCATGACAGCAAGATAAAGATTGTTGCTATTCCATATACAGAGCTTTCCCCTGAGAAGGGTCCTGGTGGGGACAGATTGCAACAGCAGTCCCACCTAGGCTGGTTGGAAAGGTGTTGGGTTGTGTTTTATTGAGGATGTAAAGCATAGTTTTCATACTCAAGCTCAACAATTTTAAATAAATATACTTAAAGATCAAATTTTCTTGGGGGGAAAAAAACACCAGCTACTATTAAATCACTTTGTAGGTTGCTTAATCATATGTAAAACATTAGTTATATTACAGATTTATGGGTTTATGGAGTCTCTTTCTTCCCTCACTTCTTGCAGGTGACTCAGAAATGCTGAGGTTGATGAGTGAAGTGGAAGACTCTGTATCCTTGCTCCCAGCTGTGGTGGGAAGTACGAATATCCAGGCTGAAATAGCTCTGGCTTTGCAGCCTCTGCGCAGTGAGAATGCCCAGCTGCGCAGGTGGGGAGCTCCTCAGCGAGCCTGGGCTTCCTGCACGTGCACCTAAAGCATCTCTAACTGCTCTGGTTTAAATCCCCTTTGTTAAGGCTCTTCCCTTTCTGTCTGTGCAATATTTGTGAATTAGAAAGTGTGCTGGTAAGGCCATACACTCTAAAAAGCAATAATTAACACACGGCATGGCTTTGGTATTTTGCTAGTATCAGTTACCTCATGATGGGGCCTTTAACTGGGTGGGGTGAACGCATCACTCTGAAAACTGCACTAACAAGATGGTTAGCCTGCTCATGTTCTTCTTGTAGTTTATTCTCAAATGCAGAAGTGTCTCTCATGTCAGGGGGTTCTCACATAACTGGGTAGCATTTACTTCAGAAGAGGGTTATATACCAGGATTTATCAGATACTTGGAAAGGGTCTTTTGTGTTGAAGTACCAGAATGTAAGAAAAATGTGTTATTAAGACTTCTGTGTGTTTCTGAAATATTCCCTGACATTTAATTCTCAAAAGCAACTTCTCACCAAACTAATTTGAAGTGCAGTCCTTTGGAGTGTATTCTAATATTTCTGAATTTGTGCTTTTTCACAATTCACATTTAGGAGACTAAGAATATTAAACCAGCAACTTAGGGAACAAGAAAGCAGTGAGAAGACATCAGGACAGAGCTGCAATTATGAATGTAAAGTACCAATAATGTTGCTTGATTAGGGGTGTATTTGTTAAAGCTTTATTACAGTAGCTATTTTTTTTTTTATTTCTATATCTGTAGTTTCATCTATCTGTATGTATTGTGGCCTTTAGTAGTAGCTGGACTAAGTGGGTCTAATGCTGGAACTGCATTTGCATGGACTGTTTGTTGGGCCTTTTTAGACTCCATGTACGAGGATTTGGCTCTTCAGCTGCCAAGCAGGTTATTTTTGCTTATGTGCCTCTGAAAATGAAGATGACTAATTAAATAATTAAGAAGAAAGCTTGAGCTTTTTCTTGTTGCAAAAAATAAAAAAAATCAACCCTTCTATCTGTAACCAAAATTCATATTACCAAGATAATTTAAAAACTTAGTTTGGTTTAGAAATTCAAGCTACCACACAAAGCACTTAAACATTTTATGTTTTACTTTTGGTAGTGGTTTCTTTGCAGTCCTTGAATATGATGCTCCAGAGTCAATTGAAAGAATCACAGAAAGGCCTTGACTCACTGCAGGCTAAAAATGAAGAACTACTGAAAATAATAGAAAGTCAGAAAGAAGAAAATAAACACCTTGCAAAAGGTATTCAAGATAAGGAAGAAGAATTGCTAGAAAACAAACAGCATTATGACATTCATTCCACCAAGCTCAAGATTGGTGCGTGTTTTCAATTTGGTTATTCTTTGTTTAGCGTTTTAAAAGTCAAAAGAAGTAATTATGTATGTTCTTGTTGGCATTTCAGAAGTGGAAGAGGCATTAGGAACTGTGAAGAGCCTTCAGTTTAAGCTGGAAGCTTCAGAGAAGGAAAATAAGATTTTGGCCATAACATTACGTCAGCGTGATGCAGAAGTTAAGAGACTGAGGGAATTAACCAGGTACTATTGGCTAAGTTTTTTTTTTGCCTCCTGACATTATTTTTCTTTTTAAAAAATCTTTCTTATTCCTTGGGGTTTTTGGGGTTTTTTTTCCATCCTGTGGAATAAAAAATATCTTGGTGATGGGAGATCACATAAGCTAAACCTTCTCTTTGCAGTTCATTTTGTTACAGTGCTGCTATAATTTTGTTTTAAAACAGAGTTGTCATATTCTGTGACTTGAATTCTGTGGTAAAGCAAAATGCTATCTGCCATAACTTATGTGAAGTCTTAACTCCTAGTAGCAGATCTATTAGATCTGTAAGGATCTATTAGCCACTAGGCACTATTGCTCTGAATTTATTTTATCTTGCTCTTCTATGCTGAAAATAGTGGCAAGCTGGGAGACATAAATAGCTTTTTACAGCTCTATAGTGGTGTGTATCTACAATTGCTTTGGATATGTTGGGCCAAGGAAATATTATCATGTTTTTAGTTGGGACTGATTGGAAGAGCAGAATATTTTGAATAGACATTTCAAATTCTTCAGTGGAAGTTTAGACACTTCTGTGACTGCTGTGCTGACCACCAGGTGGTGGTAGAATGATGTCACTTTACACGTGTGTCTGTGTATGTGCTAGAGACATAAACATCTAAAAGTTCATCTCTTTTGATGGACAGAGCAGTAAGTTAGAAGAATCATTTCTTTTTTTTTTTTTATTTAGATGCAATAGGAAGAATAATTCAGAGAACCTTTCTTAGTGATTTTGGTAACTGCTTCTATCAGCTTTGTAGCAGTTTCTTGGCATCAATTTATTTCATCATGTGCTGCTCAAAGCAGGTACACCAGGAATAATCTGGAGAACTTCATTGGGTTGTGCTATTTTTGTTACTTTTTAGGCACAGTGAGCTGAAGAAGAATTCCAAAAACTTGGAATTGGTTCACATATAACAATATCTAGACAGTGCATTGCAACTTTGCCACAGCTTGATAAATCTAATATTTTGTTTCTATAGAAAAGTTTTTAACTATTTATTTTTGGTGGCTGATTTTCCATCTGTTTGGTTGATTTTACCCTAACAGAACCTTGCAGGGCAGCATGGCCAAGCTTCTGTCTGACCTCACAGGGGACAGTGTCAGACCCAAACCTGAAAAATCTCTCTCAAAGTCTCGTTTGGAAGACCATGAAAAGCAGATGCAACCTGAGCTGTTTCCTGGGAGTACTTCAGTAATGACTTACCTTAAAACATTAGAAATGGATCATATTTTAATAGATACGAATCTTCAGTTCCCAAATAAAATTGGAGAAGTAGAAATGCAAAGTCTGTCCTATGAAAAGTTTGCTGCTGAAGGAAGTAAAATTAACAGTACATTCACAGAGGAGCAAACATCAGCTCCCAGAGGACCACCAGCTCCATTGAAGCAAGATGCAGAAACAGGGAGTGATTCTGGAACTTTATTAGATGACCAGACCAAGGTGGATGAGACAATTTATATTCCACTGACTAGCAGTGCCTCTAAAAAACAGCAGCCAGCCTCTGGAAGAAGTGGTGTGCTACCCCAGAGCAGAGGGGCTTGTCAGAGGCTGGATTACCACTGTGAGCTCCCAAGCTCTGTGCAGCAGTATGGATGTGAGGATCCAACTCTACTGGATAAATTAAATGCTGGGTACAATGTGAAAAAGACTGTGGAAAACACGCTTGAAGTTACAGGGGGTAAAGCGAAACCAGAAGGTGACAAAGTCCAAGTGAGAGCAAGAGGCGTTCCAAGTGGGGCTGCAAAAGATTTCATGGATAAACCAGACCAGCCTCAGCCTGGTCCATACCCTTGTGCATCGATGCCATTTCCAGCAGGGGTTTCTCACAAAACAGGCAGTAAAGCGGCTGATTTTAGTTGCATTTCATTTGATGATTTCTCAGGGAGGTCTGACTGGAGTGCATCTTCTTTCTCAACATTTACTTCTCGCGATGAAGAGGACTTTAAAAATAGCTTAGCAGCCTTGGATGCCAACATAGCCAGGTTACAAAGGACTCTGCAAAGTAACATTAGGAAACAATGAGTATGAGAAAGCAAAATGGGCTGCAGCTATTTGGACAAATTAAGTTTTTCTGAAGTATATCAAGTATGGTACTGATATGTATATTTGTGTGTAACAGCTTGTTCCTAGCTGTCTCAATTATGGATAGAATTTGTTCCTCATTAGGCAGTGGTGCTGTTCCCCTTGATGTGTACAACTTGAAATAACTGTCTTTTTATATAAAATAGAAATGGCTTTTTAAATTATTACTTATTTTATATTCTTTACTTGCAAAATTAAATGTACTCGTTTACTTGTGGTTTTTATTCCTTCCCCAAAGAACTGTTGTAAGGTGCTGCACACGAGCAAGAGATTCCACAGGTAGAGACCAGGGAGGAGCAAGTTACAGAGGAGTTCTGCAGGAATGCTGAGAGTTACAGTTGCTAAGTCAGGATCATGCTATTCCAAAACTAAAGACAGCCATCAATATGGGATTTTTAGTGTATGATACATCCTCTGAAATACACGAAGCAATCCCTTTTCACTCACCACTGCTAAAACTATTTTCTCTTTAGGGCATTGTACTTGAAGAAAGAAGTTGATGAAGTGGAGAGTCCAGACAAGGGCAAGAAAAGGATCATCAAATTTCCTTTGCTTTCTACAGTCCTGTTATAGGGCATGCTTTTACAAATATTTGCTTTTGTCTAAAGTAAGAGGGAATGTAGTACCAGTGGATACACACAGAACAGAAAGATGCTAAGGAACAGAAGCAGCGGAGCTGACACAAAGGAGACAAATGAGGCTTTAGCTGAAAGTTGGCAAACCAGTACAGTTAGGAAAGCACCAGAATACAGAGCCTGAGTAAGACATGAAAATTCTACAGTTGTTGAGGGGTCAGACATCTCTTGGACATTAATACAGAGAGTCTGACTGAATCACCTGAATTGGCTTTCCCAGGCATGGGAGTGGAACAGGGAATTATTCCAGCCTGTGCTTATCCCTGACAGGCTTTACCACATCTCAGTCTCAAGAATATGCATAATGTTTAAGTTACAGGTAGAGGAAGGTACCATTGCTACTATTCTGTGCCTCTTATACCCCCAGCAATGCTTCAGAGCTGTTTTTCAGGGAAAATACCTTTGGAAAAGGAACAGCAGCATAAAGACCTGAGTTTAAGACTGCTTTTTCTGCAGAATTGCCTATTATTTTTTTTCCTAGAAAACATTGTTGTCCTTCCTGGCACTCTTTTCTTGTATGTTCCATGTAGGAGAAAAGTCCCTCATGGTCATCTGCTTGTGTGGACATATTTAGTTAGGATGCTGTCCATGCATTGTGCTGGGGAGCAGCTCTGATTATTTTAGTTACTGGTAACTGAGTCACACAAAGGTATGAAGAGAACACACACTGCAGAAGATGCCAACTGGCACTCCTGCTTTGAAAAAGGAAAGTTAGACTAAATAGTGACTTCAGTCATTTAGAATGCTTTTAAGGCTTGGCCTGGGTTTCTCAGTATTCTCCACAGTCATTGTGCTCAGATTCAAAATAAGGTTGCTGGTATGAAAGCAAACAGGTTTTAATTAAGTATTTACAAGTAGTTTCAGTGTAGAAGCTAAGCAATATTTAAACAGTTATTAGGGAGTGGGTTAAAGACCACTCCATACAAGCTACAATAAATTCTAATCTTTAGAACTCACAAGAAACCTGAAAAACGATGGGAAGAATATTCACTAGTAGACAACTCATTCAATTTTCTCCTTGCACCCAAGACTTGAAAGAGGTTATTCCTTCTGGCCAAAGCTAATTGCAGCATGTTAAAGGCAGCTGTGGTGTCAGGATGCCCAAGCATGTTGCTCTTGTGTTGACAGCAGTTGCATTCACTTTTACTGGTGGGGGAAGAGGTTTCACCATCTTACTTGTTTCCTGTTTATGAAGTCAGTTCTATGAAAGCAGGAGATGACTACTGGAAAACACTCCTGGGCATAATGACATAGGAGCAGGTTGGAAATGTGTCTCCCACTTCCAAGGAGGAGAAACTTAGAAGAAGAGACAGGAAGGAGAGAGATTTTTTAATGGTCCTTTGTTTTGTACTCCACTATGTCAATCAGAGCTACGGCACCTTAATGAAATATAGAATTTCCCCTATATGGGCATTATGAATATGCACTGTTATATGCTCAGGAATAGCTGCTGTGAAACACCTCTTCTGTTGTATGGATTACCTTCAACAGCTCAAACTGCGACATCAGTGTTCATGATTTAATATTATTAAAAAATCTTCACCGTGAGGCTGGTGAGGCACTGGAGGAGGTTTCCCCCAAAAGTTGTGACTGCCCCATCCCTGGATGTGTTGGAGGCCGGGCTGAACAGGTTGTTCTAGGCTTTGAACAACCTGCTGTAAGGGACCACATCCCTGCCTAGGGCAGGGGGTTGGAGCTAGAGGGTGTTTTCCATCCCTTCCAGCCCCATCCATTCTGTGATGTTATGTAGCATCATCTAGGTTTTTCCTGTAAACACAGAAGTTACAAGAGTTTCATTTTAACAGACCATATTCTGTGAAGTTGACATCTGTGCCTTCCAGTGATGTGGAAAGAAAAGGAACTCTTAAAACATGTCCTCAAGCTCTTTCCCCTTTATGAACCCTTTCTCTTGTGGAGCATAGAAAAGATGAGGCGATACTCCAGAGTAACTGAGTTTAACCCACATATAATTAATTCCCTGCTCTGCTTTCTTGAGCAATGAGTGCCTGTAATCCAGTGTCCCATTCCAAGAACAGGGGAATGGTAATGGCTCCCTGCAAACACAAAGGATTGCTGTCTTACTACTGTGCCCAATTCCATCAAAAACTTTGTAAGGAACAAAATCTGCCTTTTTTGCTGAAGTAAAGCCAGTATTGCATCTCTGCGTGCTAATAAATGTCCTGGGACACCAGATGAGGTCAAGTAGCAACATCATTCACTTACCTATAGAAGGGAGGTTTTAGACTTCAATATTTCACAAAATGTGTTACAAAAAAAACCCCAAACAAATCAGGAACTGCTGCTGTTACCTCAAGTACCTTTCTTAAGTCTCTGACTTAATGCAGGCATTCCTAAGGGTGATTTTTTTCCTTAGAAGGCAAAGAAACATTTCCTTTGTTAGATCAGAGAAACAGGCTAAGGCAAAAAATAAAAATAAAAATAAAAAAAAGAATGTCATAGGTTTAGTCATGTTAGTGGTCCCTGAATAGTGTAGATGAGAATAGTGTAGATGATTATTCAGGTTTGGTCAGCCAGGACAGGTCTGCACACCTGCCACAGCACTAGAACACTAGAATACTAGAATTTACCTGAAGGGATGAAAATGTCAAGTCTGATTTCAGATATTTAAGTGGGTATAACATATAATTCAGTCCAAATGCAGGTTTAGCTCTGAAGCATCCTAGGTAGATCAGACTACCCACGCTAATTACCTGTTTCCAGTTAAACTCAGGCAGGCCATCTCAAGGGGTTCTTCAAGATGTTCTCCTTCAGCCAGCTGTAGGGATATTCTGGAGTACATGAGTCAGGAATTGTGCCTGTAGAGCTTTAGGTACAGAGGAGTCAAGCAAGAGATGGGGTCTTATTGCTGAGCTCACTTTAACCTCTGCTTTAAGGCGAAATCAAGAGTCACTGTCACTTTCATGACTGTTCTTGCAATTTGAGCTGCAACCAGATGGGAGCCTGAGGAGAACAACTGTCCCCCAGCCTTTGATTGGTATTGCAGTTGATCAGGCCTCTCTTCAGCATAGGCTGAGTTTGTTTTTTCTGAGAAATCTTTTAGGTAGAGAAGAAAATAGTTTCTTTAGTGTCCAGATTACTCTTAATCTGTGAAAATGGGTTGTTTCTGTGTTCTTTAACAGTCTTGGAAAGTCTATTCACTATGGCTTTTTGCCTTTTACTGCAGTGAGGTGGAGGGAGCAGTCCACACTACTTTCCCTCTGAAGGCTTGGTGGAAATGCCACAGTTACAAGGGGGTGAAATTGTTTGTGAGCAAGATGCCTCAACCATGAAATTCAGATTTCCACAGATCCTGTGGTCATACCTAAATGCATCATCAGCGAATGGTTTCACTATTTGAAGACCAAACAACAAGGTGAACTGAAAGCCCAATGCTTTCAGTCATCTTCTGTTTATCAGGGCACAGAATGGAGACAATGTTATCCAAAGGTTCCAGTTGTACTCCTGGCCCCACACAAGATTGGAGTCACAGTGCACAGGCATGGAACAATCGCCAGGCATGAGGTGACATCAGTAGTGTTGCAAGTTCAGAGGCAGGGGATATGCTGAAAATCTCCTTTTTGCATTCATGGGAATATCCATTACTGAAGTTTTTACACTCTATTCCAAAGACTGTGTGAAATTGGTGCTTCACTGACTGCAAAAAGAGCAGCTTAAACAGCTCAACGTGTAGTGGCCATCTGTGTTACAGCTAACATTATGTGGTTTATAGGCTCTTTAGGCATTTGAATGTCTAAAGACCACTTAGAAGTATTATTTCTTTAAAGACTCCTGGTTTTGTCCAAGCCCATGATGAATTCTGGCTATTTCTCCACTGCAGTCATAAAGCCAAAACATATATTTTCTTACTGCCTCCTCCCAGATTCTATTCTGTATTTAGAAGCTAGCAGTGTTTTTGGACTTGCAATTATGATATTAAACTAAGTGTAAAATATTTTTCTTGGCATAATCTAGAATATAAATAGCTTTATCATCAGTTTCTGGTTCTCTTTATTCCCTGGGGAATGCCAGTTCTCTTCCATAGTTAGTCTCGGTAGTAAGATCATCCCAAATCACCCTTGCTCCAGCACCCCCTTTCCAAGAAACACAAGCAAACCAGGGCCAAGTACTTTCCTCCACTCTCCGTGGCTTCAGACAGACAACACTGGGAAGATGTTCCTGTATATTCCCTGAACATTCATCCCCCTTCCCTGCCAATCTGCAGGGATGCAGCAGTTCACCATGACACTGAGGTCTCTTCAGCACAAGTCTTGTCTCCAACCAAAGTTTCATTTCCTCTCAAAGAATTGTCAGCGTGGCATTTTTATGTCCCACACAGGCCCCTGGGCAAGAACATGACATTCAAGGACTACTGATTTTCACCTTCCCTCGGTGACACCCAAACACTTGGGAATGTTGGCACCTTGCCCATCTCTTAAACCATGACCCTCTGTGTGAGAGAGCAGTGGAGCCACCCTGAGAGCACTGAAGCAAGAGTTTAAGTGACTCCTTTAATAGCAGTCATTGACTGAGGAACAACAGGCTCAGATCAGACTTTGAAGTGAGTTTTTTCAAAAGCACTCACTATTTTTATTTTAAAAACACTATCCATCATCAATCCAATTTGCTGAGGGTAACATATACTGAGCAAATATAGGCATCTGCTTGTTCAAGCTTCCTACTTCTTCCCAGGAGCATTCCTGAACCAGGGTCCTGCAATCCCTGCTGTGCTGTTGGGAAGCCTCTGAGAGTCACTAACAACCTTCCCTCTGCAAGTGGTAATCACACCTGCAATCACAATGTCATCTGAAATAACAGTGAGCAGTGTGTGTAGTCACAACCCTGCCCATTCACACCCTGTGCTGGGTGAGCACACATCAAACACTCCCTCACATGCCATCACTCTCTTTACTCCACTTTTGCTATCATAAGCCATAAAAAAGGGTTAAGAGCATCCCCTGCTCCAAGAGCCGGGCTCAGAGCACAGTCACTGCATCAGAGCTCTCTCCCAGAGCTGGCTCTGGAAACAAGAGCAGGAATCATCACCCCAAACCCACGGAGAAGACTCAGGCACCGCTCGTTCCTGCAGGCTGCCTCAGTCTGTGCACAGCAGAGCTGCTATTGTTGGTGCTGCTGAGGAAATATTCCAGGGAGTGTGTAATTGTTTATGCTCAGATTCTTTTATCAACGCTTAATTAACTGCAGTTACAACACATGTTCACCATTAATATCTTAAATTACTGAGATGTTTGCTAAATCTATTCTGATGGCCTTCTTGGAAACTTCCACCAAAGGTTCCAAAAGTGACAGGGTGTAGTGCCTGCAGTACTTGGCCCCTTCTTGCTTAAGGGTCTTCAGCCATGATCTTGGGTGATATCTACATTTCATGCCCGTGACACTATAAAAGGGACCATTTCTAAAAGTTATCTGAAGCTGATTTTCCTCCTTTGTAAACAGCTCTGGGCATTTCTAAACCACTGCTTTACTCGGCTACAACAAAAGCTGTTGTCATTCAGCCGTGCTGCAGAAAGTGGTTGCTTTGGATTTGGCCACATCTTCCAAACACACTGTTTCATCAGTCATTTCATCCCACAGAAGCCACAATTAGAAACATTTTGCTCCTAAATTCCAGAAACAACTTCTAAAAGCCTAGAAATTTCCCCTCAGTTGGCTCCTTCAGCTGGATCCCCTCTGCTGAAGTAACCGAGCAGCAGCTTTTTCACCTTTTAAACAGGAATGCACAAAACGCACCCAAAGTCTGGTTTCCCTTTTACCAAGACCTGGGAGGACTGCAAATGAAAATCATTCTAAAATACCTGGGTTTTGTTGAAAAATCATTCAGGGCTCCAAAAATTAGCAAAAGAACCCTTCTCCTTTTGAAGTTTACTTTACAGGCTTGCGACAAGATTCATTACTTGAGTCACAAGGCTTGTAATTGATCATTCTCAGCCTGTGCTCAGACAGCCTGGCGGTGTAGTATGCCAAGTCACCAGGGATTTAATGTTTGTGGCTTTGCAGGGTTTTAAAGAAGTTATTCTGGCAGTTTTAGGGGACATTAACTAGTCTTGTTGTTCCCATCCACCTCTTGTGAGTATTGACAATTGACTCAAGGTTACAATTAATGTGTTCCTCCTGTGTGTTATTACATTGAATAACACTGACAGACTGTGCTCTTTTCCTCTGGAGCAGTTTTGCATTTCTTGGTCTAATCTTTGTGGTTTTATGCTTATATATTAAAGCCTTTCCCTTTCCTTCCTGCCATACTTCTCTCTTTGCAAATACCACGTTGTATATGAGTCTGCTCCCATCTTCCTTCCAGTGCAAACCTTACCAGGATAAGACTCTTCCTCAGTTATCCACTGGAGAAAACAAACTCTTACCATAATGGAGTCTGAATGTCTGTGGGTAGTTCATTATAAATCATAGCTCTAACTTCCAGGGACCCTCCAAGCCAAGTTCCCTAAAGAATGCTTGTAAAATCTGTGTACTTGTAATCAGTCTAAGTAACTCAGCTCTGAGCCTGTGAAGGAACTCTGCATCTCAGTTTTAGGATCAGGACCTGTATGTGTTAGATTAGTCAGTCCTATCACTATTTAACAGAGAAGCTAATAGCTGACAGGATGTGTTAGCTAAGCTTGCTAATTCTGGTCTTCCTACTCCATCCATAATTGATAATAAGTTGCTATATTCTTATATAAATTGCAGTATCCTTTGCCCCCACTGTGCTCCCATTTTCCCATTTTCTAATTAGGCTGGGCAAGGAATTGCTGTTGACCTTGTTGCTAAACTGCAGTTTTCAGCAGGATTTTTCATACACACTTTTCCCATATGTGATTATATTGTTTGCGTGGCAGTGGAATTCTGTCAGCAATCTCCTACCTCAGCCTTGAATGCACCAAAAACATTTGCAGGAAATCATGTTTTTTTCCTATTTATTTTGCTTGCAAATAATTTCTACGTTTCAGTGAAAGCTTAAAAGAAACCCTAGATATCTGTAGAAGGTGGAAGCAGTGACTGTGACAGCCCTGATCTCTTAGGAAATATTTCCATGGAAATTCAGCTCAAGCTTTCCTGGCCTTTCCCCCTCACCACTGAGGCCTTTCTCTATCACCCCTGAGCTGTAATGCTGGACCTGCTGCTGGATCACTGCGCTGGATGCGCAGTTCTCCTGAAGAGCTCAGAGCACAGTGAAGTCTGTAAGCTTTGTGAGACATACATACAGCAAGAACTTGCTTTGTTATATGACTTTTGGAGCTTTGTAGCTCTCCTGGTTAACTCTGGTCATCTGGAGTCAGTCAAGCATAAATGAGTGCTCTAAAGGTGCAAGGTAAAATAGTGCTGCCCCTTTTATTAGACAGACACATCTAGGAATGCTCCTGGGAATTCCCTCATTTCTCAAGGAAAGGGCTTGGGCCCAGCTTATTACAGTGACTATGAATGGCAGTGAAAGTCAGACTGGGACTAAAACAGATGTGAGAGAGAAAGAAAGAGAGAAAAGGAAGGAGAGAGATGGAGAGAATCAAAGGAAATAGAAAGAAAATCTCTGTTGTAGATAAAAGAAGAAAAAACCTTCTGCACAATGGACAGCAGCAGACACCAGGCTGGTGGCATTGTCCATCTTTCCACTTCCAGGATGGCTGAGTCACTGGAACACCTGAAGGCCACCTTCACAGTTAGGTGTCTTCACAATTTATATTCTATAACTTTCAGGCTTCTCCTCTCTGCTTTTATTTCCAAAAATCAGTTGCTAGAATGCCTTTGTTTTCAGTTTAAGCATGCCTGGACCTACAAAGGATTCCAGTTAGCTCTAGCAGGCACAAGGTATGTTGTTTCTTTGGAAACATCAACTCTAATTAAAACGGCAGTGCAGATACCATGCCCTTGGGTGTCTCCAATCCAAGGCATATTTGGGATAATGGGAGATGGGATGATTTCTCATCAAAGTGTAAAGGTCATTCTGGGGACTCGTGGCATCACCTCCAGTTTGCTCAGCTGTAAATAAATGTCCTCGAAGTTTCAGTTGATATTCCATAGTTCAGTACTGGCAGTCAAGCCCTTGCCATCCTTTGATACAATGCACAATTTCCCAGTCCTACGTCCCTTCCTCATTACCCTCTCTCTAGACTGCACACGTGCATAGTCACATTAAAAGCAGATGATGTCACATGCATTAAAATGATAGCATTTCCTAACATTCAGCTGTACTGAAGCCAAATTAATTCTGGACAAAGCTGATACCTTGGACAAAGATTATGTGTACAGAGGAAAGGGGTTTTCCTACAGCCATTGTCCAGCCAAAAGCCTCAGGTAGAGGTGTGTCAGCAGCAGTCAATCTGTTCCTATTTAGGCTGTTTTCAAACTATAATAAAAGCATATATTTTTTTGCTAAGGATTTGGTTTTAGATCTCTTTGATTAATTGTTTTCAACCTATCGTTACATTTGCCTTAATGAGATTACTTTATAGCCATAGTTCCATGAATAACTAGTTCATTCATGTGCTCTGTTCTTTGGAAATAGCAAATTATTTGAAATTTTCTCAGAGAAAAAAGTCTTTTGCACTAGAAAAGCTGTTAGAGCTTTAATTACAAGTTTTATTGCAAATCATTTAGCACTTGAATGCGTCTGCTGATGAAGAGGAGTCTGATCTGAGTCTCAGACTCCAGCTCATTCTGTTAATTAATTATGGCCGATTTTCTGTGCAATCAACATAATTATTTCTATTGTTATGAGGCTAAAAGACTGCAAACTAGATTCTGTTTTAGAAGATGAGGGATATGTATAGAGAAAAAGTCCTGAAAGTCTAGTACAAACAGGCAAAGAATATGTGTAATTAATTATTATTAGAACCTCCATTTAAAAGCAGGGAGGTTGAGGTACAGAAAGCTGCCCAAATCAGATTACATTGTAAGACTGTGGTAAAGAAATTAAAATGTTTCTTGAGCACCTTAGCTGTGGTGAAAACATTTCCCTTTGATGTGACAAGGCTGCCTCTAATTTCCCATCTCTAGCTCACATGAGAGACACGTTTCTGTTCCTAAGGAACCCACACTCTGGGATAAAAGCAGGATGTGCAACATGCAAACACGTCAGACAGCTCCAGTCAAAAATTAAACTCTGGCAGGAAGACATATAGGCTGAGGGGTTTTCTGCAGTTTATTCTGGGCGTGGATTTTGGAGGAATTTTTTGGTTGTTTGTAACCCCAGCCTCTTGGCTGCTAAGGAAGTAATGGATGCAGTGTTCCAACTGAAGTGAGCCTGGTTCCCACCTTACATGCATGCAGAGAAAGACAGCTGGTAGGAAGCCTCTCCTTTAAGGGGTAAAATTGCAACTGACTGTTTTTAATGTATATGAAAGCATTGGGAATTGGAATGTCTAGAGAACAACACTTTCTATTCACATGTGGAAATATCTGCTCCTCTTCTATACTTCTCACCCCTATCTGGAAAGTGCAGCTGATCAGCAAGGTTGTTCTCTCTGCTGAAACCCTCATCACTTCTGGGGTGGCCCATAAAGGTGCTAAATCAGCACCACCAGGGAAGTAAGTCTGAGAAATAATCTGACCTAAGAATAGCTAAAATGTACCAGCAATAATTCTAGACCTTAAAAAACATACACTCCACTCGTAAAATTATCAAGGGATCTTTTGAGAGAAACGTTTTGCGTAGAAGAGTCAATGAGTGTGGGAGGAGCACTGACTCTCTCTTGCAGCAAGCATACTGAAAACCAGTCAGATATTTCCATAATTCATCTGGATCTCACTTTTCAGGGCTTGGTTTTCTTCTTCTTTAATGTAGACCATTTGCAATACTCCAACAGGAACATCCATTCTGATGAAATGACTCCAAAGATCTGGGGATGTAAGCAAGCTGTGGTTTGTACATGTTTGAAAATGGGGGAAAATCTTGAAAAGTTTGCTGGAAGAATCTGCTGGCTATACTTCTGCTCTGCTTTGTTCCACTCCTTTATTCTGCAGTTCACCAGAAACATATTTAGCCTTTTGAGCTGTCACAGCTGTCAATCTTAAAATATTTCAAGCCCATTCAAAGGAACTGTTTTTGAAAATAATCAGAGTTGACATCTGCATTGCAATGACATCTTAGTCTGTTTTGGAGATCAGAGAGGCAAACTAGGCACCTTTTCCCAGAATAAGGCTTGGAAAGATCTTAGTGCTCTGCTTAATGATTAAATAGTGCCTTCATGCTAAAGACAGTGGCACACATATACATATATACACACATATACAGATATATAGTTATACATGTACACATAGAGAGGCAAAAAAGTCCTACAGCCACAACATAATTTTTTTTAAGATTCTAATATTTTGTTAATCCTTATGGTGGACTAACAGAGCATTAGTCACAGTTTTCTGTATCTAAAGCACTTCCAGAAACAAAATCCACCAAGTGCACGCTTTCAGCAGAGTGGAGTCCTGGCAGGGATCTCTCCACTGGATGTCTTAATGAATGCCAGGTACAAAATTCAGACCCACAGCTGCCCTCCTTCCCAGCTAACAGCTTGTGCTGGAGCAGCATCAAAGCTGGCTGCAGGCATAGCAAATGTATGCACCTGCACTGAGTAATTACTGAGCCTAATGCCAGTATGGATTAGCTTCAGTGCTCTTGTGAGAAAAGTATGGATTAACTCACAGCATTCAGCTTATTACAGCTGTCTTACTGCACATCCAGTTTTTATGGGCACTTATAAAGCAATATCCATCCACATTCTCTTTTGATTTCTGATGATGGAGTCCTTCAGCTGTGACATTGGAGTGTACTTCAAAGCTACCCCTTTGCCTGCTTTTCTCCTTTTTTTTTTTTTCCATTTCAAACTCAGCATTAATTTGTAGGTTACTGCTCATGTCCTGTCACCACACGTACACCTAATGTCTATTTCCAACTTTTATATATAATTTACTTTTTAATGTCTTTGTACAAATTTCTTCCTCATCATCTGGAACCAGTGGGAAGACTGGATAGCCATAAAAAACAGTTTAGAGATTGCTTCTAAAAATCAAAATGGCTTTGACAACCAGTTCTGGCTGCAGAGGGTACCCATCTAATGAGAGCTCCATTTAGACACTCCTGACTTTCCTCTTCTGGAATAAATCTAGAAACGTAGAAATTAACAGCTGCTACTTCTGTAGCCATTCTTTTGAGCTGTCCCCGAAACCATGTAAAATTATTCTTATTGTCAACTTGCAATTTCTTTTTTGTGAAAATGTAATAAAGATAAAAATAAACTTCAGCTCTAATGCCCCGTCTGTCCTGTGTATGCCTGTTTTGTCTAGACTGTGAGCAATGAGAACCAGACACCATCTGAAATGTTAATTTACTTTATTAAGGAAATAAGACTTATATGATCCTGGTATCTGTCTGTGTCCCTTTAAGCTTTTAAACTCATTGCCTGATTTCGAGCAAATGTCACAGAAGGGGGGGAATAAGATAATTGACCTGGTACAAGTTTCAAGAAAATTAGAAGTTATATAGAAGAGAGCAAGCTGTAAATGCCCTGAAAGCCTCCTGCAAGAATGCTCATGTAGGCTGAGATTATTCATACAGGAAAGATTTCTTACAAATTTTCCCTCTGCAGGAAAAAAAATGAAAACCCAAACACCTAGAATCTGAAATTGTAGTTGATCAAGAAACACAAATCAACAGTCACTGATGCCTGAGTTTGGCTGGTGCCCAAGGAATTAGTCTGCTTATCTGTCAAAAAGCAGCACCACACCCTGTGATGCACAGGAGGAACTGTCACTAGAGTGAGAAAGGGATCAGATTTTCCTGGTGCTGGGCTGGGGATCAGCCACAGGGGCTGGGGCTGGCAGCCTTGGAGCTGGCACTGCTTGGAACAGACAGTAAGCTGCATCAAAGCTGTGCAAAACCAGAGTTTTCTATAAGAGTACTTGTTTGGATTTGGCTGCCAAAATATTTAGGGACTGCAAGAGCATAAAGCAGTCCATGACAAAAGCGGTTCTTTTGATCAGAAATGACTCGAATACCCAATGTTTCACTGCAGGGCTGCAGAGAAAAGAGATGCCAGCTGTGATGTCTGCAGATTCTCTGCTGCAAGGAAGACAATCTATTTTTAAATTACTCTTTTCCTAGCACAGGTGAAAGGAAGAGCATAACTGGTATTAAGAAACTGCCCCTGGAACTGTAATTTGTAGTGAGACTATGCTAGAAGAGCTGTGTTGTGAGTACAAGCAGATACAGTGTATTTTACACTGAGCCTGTGGGATGAGACCAAGAGGAAGAACAGAGAAAGATCAGAGGGGGAAAAAAAGGAGTTGCATTTCTTTCCAGTATCTCTATGTGTGTCTTTCTTTCCAGTCTCTCTATGTGTGTCTCTGGACTGGTACTCATTTTTGTGCTCTGTCATTTTAAGCCTGAAAGTTCAGGGACACTCTGAAGTTATCCTGTGCTTAGCTTAAGGGTGAACATGAGACAGAGTCAGCTGCTTTCCATCTATTTTCCTTCTCCTTGGGGAGTCCTGTTCCTCCCTAGAAGAGAAGGCAGCCCTTGCTTTGGAGATGGAGGAGAAGGTCTAACTCTAGGAATGGAAATCTGGCTGTGTATATGCTGATGGTGTTGAGTCTCACCAACAGTGGTTGCTGCTTTAGAAGTGGTCTAGAGAGGGAATGATTTCATTTAGAGCGTAGTTCATTCATTTTCTCTCCATAATGGGAACTGCTCACTTGCATGTTGCCCGACATCCTTTCTCCCAAGCACCCTGTGGATGCAACACCCCACATGGAGCCAAGCACCTGATTACAGACCTGGTTTATTCCATCAGGCACAAGAGGGCACTGTTAAATGGGGTCTCTTCTACATGAGAGGTTGCCTGAAAGAATATGAGGGAGTTTATCATATCTCCATGCCTGGGAGCTATGGCAAGCAATTAAACTTTTTAAAGTTGTACTTTAGATCTGTCTCCTCTGGTGCTGTAAGATGCCAGCAGCACGGGGATGTATTCATTGTGTAAGTGAAGCTAATAAAGGACACAACCACTGTAATTTACCCATAACTTTGCAAACACAAAAAAGGAACAAGAACTTGCCTCATCTAGTTCTCACCCTGCATCCAGATTCTAGGCATCCTCCAGCTTTCCTTGGTGAGAAGATGAAGGGGGGGTAGAGGGTATTTTTCTAAGAAACAAAATTTAACCTTGCACAAAGTATTCCTCTGTTTTTTGGGATTTTGTTCGTTTGTTTGTTTTTGGGGGGTTGTTTTGGTTTTGTTTTGTTTTGCTTTTTTTCTTTATAAGTGGTACCAGACAGGCAGTAGCCAATACTGATTTAAAATATATTTTCTCAGCACAGGGCTAGATTATGGAACTCTCTGCTACAGGACACGTAGAAGTCAGAGTCCTAGCACGACCTGAAAGAATCTGAATGTGTTCCTGGACACCAGCAAATGCTGAGTCTTCAAAAGGGAGCAGGCTTTAAAGTAGTGCTCCAGGCACAAGCTTTAACAGGGGAATATTTTAGGAAATAGGGTTAAGCCATGTTGCAATATGAAGAAAGAGCTGGGCAGCCTGACTGGCAGAGTAACTTGGCACTGCTGAGGTGATGGCTGTGAGGCTAACAAATACTGATTTGGTGTTCCCAGGCTTCTAAGGATTTGTTTCCTACTTGGTAAAATTTCCCTTGTGCTGACAAAACTCCTTGTATTGCAAAGATCAAACAATTTCTGTATTTCAAAGAAAGAAAATCCACCAAAGAGAAGGACCAAAATGTCCTCTATTGCTTTTACATCTTATTATTAGTATTCCACATTGTAAGCACTTGAAATGCTGTTTCTAGCATGGCCCATGTGCCAAAGTTCTTAAATAGTTGCTCAGTTGTCCTGTGAGCAAATGGAAGCCTTCACACTTTGCTCTCCAAGTGCTTTCTCCTCCCTGGTTCCCAGTAGGTTAAGATGTGTATGAATAAAATACACAAATGTGTAACATAAAAATGCTTTGGAGAAGGTTGTGTTTAGCAAAACAAATGGCCTGACTTGGCAGTTGGTTATTTGTACTGCAGGAGGCCTGTGGAGCCCCACTGGGTGAGGTATTTTCACAGGTCTATAAAAGAAAATACTTTGCTTTGGGGAACACCTTCTGCCCCACTTGTGTCACAGCCTAGAAGTGGAGTTGGACTGTGAATTGCCCCTTTTATCTTGAGTCAATGAGCTCAGCTAAGTGCCCCTATCTAACTTTCTTTGGTGTCCCAAACCCTTCCTATAGTTATTTTCTTACTTGATTTCTCCAAGAACTACACTGATACAAACAAGATTAATTCCTGGCTTCTGCTGGTTGTTGGTAGAGCTGAGAAGTGCATTTACTGCCTTTAGGAGCGCTATGGTAGCCTCATTCTTCATGTGGATGATGCACCATGTTTTACCATGTTTGAACAGGTAAATGCCATTCAGTGTGTGAGGAAGGGTATGGTAAGAAGGCAGATCCTAGCTTAAAGTAAATAAAGCTTCACCTTCCAGCTAAAGGAAAGTTGGACATTTTTTTCAAGATTTTCTAAAGAAAAAATTGATCCTGCAACAAGAAGTTGGAGTTAAAAATAGAATATCAATGGGAATATCACAGGGGGAGGAGTCTGTAACTTTCCAACCTGCTCTCTGGGTTGGAGAACTCACTGTGTCGGTGGTAAGTGTTTGCTCTACATGCTTTTAAATGCCATGGTGGCAGAAGTGGATTTGAAGCATATGAAATGTTCTTGGTCTTCTGTAATTCTTGGTATGTTGACAGAGCAGTTAATGAAAGGCTGTTTCAGCTGACCAGTTGGAATATGGATAGAGAATGTGCATGTGGTGAGGAGATCTGCATTCAATTACCCTCCTACCACAGACTGGCTGCAGACAAGACAATTATTCTGTGCCTCAGTTCCCTAATTCTAAAACAATGAGCTTCCTTTGTCTGACTTGTCTACGTAGAGGAGATGCTCCTTGGGGCACTGATTGTCTCTTTAAATGTTTTTATGTTTTAGAGTTAATACAAAGCAGCTCTGGCTATCTGAGTACCACTGGAATTTTCCTGCTCCTAATCAGAAGTGGTTAATTAGTCATTTTCTATCTTTGTGTTTAATTTTTGTTTTCCTTATCTAATATTGGCAAAAATGTTTTTTTCTTGAATAACAGTGTTGCATTTGGTTTTGGAAAACTGTCTCACGTGATGTCTTTATTTCCTTTTTTTCCCACTCCATCACAATTTAAGAATGTCAGCAATGGTAGTCCAAACTGCCATACTAAGCCACACAGACAAATTTTTCTTAAACCAAAAAATTTTGTTCTAAACAAACACATATAACTACCACTGCAGAGCTGCTTCATTGCCAGTTATCCCCCTGTGCATAAAGTTAAATTGAAGCTTTCAGAGCAGATTTGAGAGGCCAAAATATTAATACCCTAGGTGAATTTTAATGCAGTTTCTTGTGCACATGTTTTATTCACATTAAAAACATCACTTTGGCACAGAAGCCACTTGGGCTGACTTAAAAATGTTTGACCAGATAACAAGGAGACGTAACAGTCACTGGAAGCATTTCCAACTTGGGATACTTAATTAGACCTTATGACTGAAAATTCTTATGATCATCAGAAGATCAACATTCCAACATATTCCTGGTTATATTTATTAAGTATTTCCTTTTTTGGTCCTAAGTGTGAATGTTTGAAACAATGTTAATACAACCCACTTGACTTCACTGGCACATTTTACAAAAGGAGGAGGAAAAAATGTGGAAGCCACTGAAAACTAAAGAGTTCTTGCTTTGGAGAAAAACAAAGTTCAAGCCAGTGCTACAGACTGGCTGGAAGTCTTCCACAGCTTTAAAAGGAAAATACCCTATTGAAGGCTCTTTTCACAAAACTCCTTTACTTCCTTTGAATAAAAGAGGAACCAAGCACACTTAGCAGTGTGTATAACACATTTCTTTAAGAGAAGCCAGCTTTATCTTCAAGTCCCAGCTAGTTAATCTGCTCAAAGTCATTTTTAACTTAAAGTCTGAGAAATCTGACACCACCACAGGGACTTAAAGCTTTTAGTCTAGATGGAATTTGCTGACAATACTTTCAGCTAGGGCACAAATAAAGACAGATTGGTTTCTCTCATTAAATTTGGTAAAAATGAATGTTTTCCTCTTTCAGGGAAAAAAAAAAAAAAGAAGGGGACAAGTATTCATTTTCTCTCTCCCTAGATCTGTAAACTGGACTAGCTACATCTACGTGGTACCTTCAGGTACATGTGCCATAGATGAATGATGGGCAAATACAGCTGTTTTGGTAGTGCCTGGGAAATCCTGCATTCCCCTCCTGGAGGGGAGCATTCCCCTCAATAAGTGGCATATTTTCACCTGCCCTGCAATAGACATCTGGCCATAAATCCAGAAGCCTGGTATATCTGCAGCGTAACTGGGGTTGGCTTCCAAAATATAGATAGTGAACTACTTGTATAAAACTCCTGCTGTGGGAGGTTGGAAATTCCAAATGTGCACTGGAGCATGGTCAGGTATGTGCTGCATTCACAGGTAACTATATCTTCTTGCATTTTTACTGTTTGTGTATTGGTTGATAGCTGAACAGAATTTCCTGGCAAAAGCTTTTAATTACAAATGCCACATTACTCTCCCATAACTGTTGGGAGTAATCAGTTACCTAACCTGAGCTTTGTCAACTAACAACAATTTTATTGCCATGAATTAGGCAAACTTCAAATATATCTCTCAATTTATCATGTTTACTTCTTGCAGGCAACAAATCTGCGTTATATAACACTTGCCAGACATTGTTTCTATCGCACTGCTCTTCACTTTCATTCCCAAGGGTTGAGGTACTTTCATTCTGTAGCTTTGCATTAAAAAGAGGGGGGGGGGGGGAAAAGGAGAGAGAACAATAAAATAAAAATATTGTGCATCTCTGTAATTATGCTGTAGCCATGTAGCCATGACCAGTGCTTCTTTCTTTAGGCTAGAAATTGAGATTAGAGACTGAAGGTTGTAATAAAAGTAAATTATACTCTGTAGCTGGCTTGGCTGGTCTCTGTATGCACAGCAATGGGTACTAACTCCAGATGTAATGGAAGCTCTCCACTGCAGATTATTGAGAAGAATATAACTATGCTTTGGTAGAAACAGTAATAGGCATATTTGCTACATTTTCCCAGCTTCTGATGCATCTCAAATTCCCCCTGTCAGTTTGAACTCAGCTCTGCTGAAATGAAAGCTTTAGGAGAAAAAACTGTCTTCCCCATTCACAGGCACTGTTCCCATTTCATGAAAAAGACACAGCTAACGGCACAGTACAGAGTGGGAAGATCTTCCTTTTGTTGATTGTCTTTACAGTAAACCATAAGAAGGTTTCTGTTGGATATTAGGAAAAGGTTCTTCACCCAGAGGGTAGCCAGACACTGGAACAGGCTCCCCAGGGTAGTGGTCACAGCACCAGCCAAACAAGTGTTTGGACAATGCTCTCAGACTCACAGCGTGACTATTGAGGTGTCTTGGGCAGGGCCAGGAGCTGCACTTTGAAGACCTATAGGTCTCTTTCAGCTCAGGATGTTCTGTGATTCTGATTGATTTGCAGGGTCAATCTGTTTCTCTATGTCCATTTGCACAACACTGAGGAACCACTCCCTTTATCTACCACATGAAAACCAATAGCACCCTGCTGGTGGATTTCATTCAGCAACAGTCAGAAGTAGTTACTGTTTTTGATGCTGTAATTTATGAAAGTTGAAGTTCTCTGCCACCACCTGTGGCTTTAGAAAAATGAAGATGCAGAATATTTGTAGTTCAACCAAATATTTGGTCTGCTAGTCTGAACAGTCTGTTAGTTTGAAACACAAGTTGTGCAATTTAGTTGTGCTATTAAAATCAATCAAATTGCTAGATCTTCCTTGTTTATTCACTAGCTTATTTTGTTCCAGCCTCTAAATGCAAGATGATAACACAGCTGCTGATTTTCCAAATCTGAAATTTCCCCAGCAGCCAAATGCTTACAGCCCTGTTGCTTCTTTCCATCACACACAGAAGTATAAAGGCTCAGATACCTGCACAAGTCACCAGATAGGCATGAACTACCTGTGTGGTCTTTTGCTGGCACATCTAATCCAGTTTTCTTTCTCCTGAACCGAATAAACTGATGCTGGCCTAAATGTTGTATGTCACTGTTAGTACTACTACTATCGTGTCTCTCTTGGCTTCCTCCCTCCTTACATACTCAATCTCTATTTGCAGCATGAAACTCACAGGCTTTTAATGCTTTCTATGTTCACAATCAGCAAAGACATAAGCAGGATGAGGATGATAATTTAGTCTGCCTGCAGATTTGGGAAGATATTATAGAGGCTCACTTTTTAGAAGATTATTTTCTAATCTCAAGAGGCTAGAAACTGCAGTGCTCTTTAAATGTGTGCTTACATTCTGAAAAAAAAACCAAAACAAGGCTCTTGTGTCAGAAAGAGAAGAAAGAATGGGCTCTGGGAAATGTATAAATGTGCTCCTTTCCGATAAACTTAATTCCCAAATATCTTATTCTAGCAGTTTCCCTGCTTAATTAGGGGTCGTATCAGGAACAAGCCCTAAACTTAAGCAATTTCTGGAGCAGAAGTGTAAGTGAGAAGGCAGCACATATCAAAATACAATGGTGTTTAGATACCTCCTGAACTTTATCCTGAAAGGAGCCTAAAGGATTTTACAGAAAGATTTCCATTGAAAGAATGAATGGGGAAGAAAGCACCAGGCAAAAGGAGAGGTTATCTTTACTCCCTCTATGCAGTGCTGCTCCTTGTTCTCCTAATCACCCGATAATCATCTGAACCCCGTAGTTCAGCTTCAGTAACTCACTTTTCCTAACACTTCAGCTGGGTAACTTCATCCTTCACTCATTTCCTGTGCCCTGCCCTACAGAAGCTATATGAGCTCTCTGAGGGTTTTGTTGGTTACAGTCCGTGGCTTGTAAGCTACAAAAATCTAAACGTAGGTCAAGATGAGTTGAAATCTTTTAAACACAGCCAGCCTCCGTTTCCTAAACATGTCCCTGGAGCAGCTGCATGGAGGATGTTTACAATTAGAAAACAACCCTCAAGCAGCCAGTTCAGAATGCACAGGATTACTGTAGCCAGCAGCATTCATTAAATGTCATATCTGAACTTTCATTATCTTGAGCTTGATCAGATTTAAGATCAGCATCTAAAGAAGTGAAACTATTGATTTCCAGCATCCTAGAGGGCTCTGAGGACAAAGGCCCAACTAGAAGATAAGTGGTCCCAAAAGGACTCTGGGGATGAACTGTGATTGGACTTTGTTATGTCATTCTGGTTTCTACTAGGATGGGGATCCCTCACTTTTTTTTTTTCCTTCTTAATCTGACTTGTGCAATTTAAGAAACCAACAAAGCAAACCCAACAAAAAACCCAGCAAAACAAAACAGGAAAAAAGATGAGCTCTGCTGAAAATGAGTCAATCCCTTGAAACCCAGCAGGGGCACCGTCTGCTCTCCTTATGGAGCTCAGTGGCTTTCATCACGATTCAAGTGTCTCCTACTCCTCCCTCTCAGCTGAAGGCAGATGTGGGTTCACTGGCAACACTGGGCCTTGTTCTTTGTGAGTGTTTAAAGCCTGAGCAATCATTTTAAATTGAAAGCAGAGATGGTGATGCTATTACAAGATTGTCTAGAGCAGCAATTCCCAACTGGTAAGACATGAGAATATTTACAAGAAAAAGGTTTCATGAAGTCTAGGCTAGAAATCAGCACAGAAAAGCACAAGCATGATGCAAACCAGCATCTTCTTAACAGTTAAAATATGTTGAGAAGAAAACTCCTTTCAAGAAGGTGTTGGCAGTACAGTCTTCAGTCAGACCATGGAGAAGGTCGAAGCAAGCTTGTCCCTGGCTCTGTGTGACTCTTTGGTTTTCATGTACTTTCTGTATTCTAATGCCAAATAATCATTTATCTGCAGAAAACAAGTGTTCATACCACAAGCATCTTGCTTTTAACAGCTCATGTGCTGATGGGTGTGTAGCTGTGGAACTCTCTGTGCATGCACTGCCATCTGAAATCCACTATAAACAGACAGTCATGCACGTCAGCAAAGATCAGTGGTGGATTTGGGCTAAAGAGAAAAACATTTGGCAATCCAGAATTTGCCACAACCATGCAGTGAGAAGGAAAAAGCCCACGAGTATCAGTCTAGCTGGATATAACCAACAGGGAGAGAGGTTTAATGGAGCAAGTGAGGACTGAGGTACTCAGAACCTCTGACAATAGAATAACTTTTCTTTAGGATTCCCTTTTCAGTGATTCAGGTCAAAATAAAAATAAACAAATAAATAAGTCTCTATTAACCTATTTTCAAAGTCCTAGAGCCTTTAAAACAGCAAAGGCATCTGTTCTCCTAAGAGTCAATCTAAAGGAATTAGGAAAAAGAAAACTAACACTGCCTCCTCCTGAAGAGTTAGCAACTCAAATTTCCCTCAGTGCACTCCCATGGTACTGCACCTGAAAAAGCCAAAAGTGATGGCTGTAACTTTTCATGGACTCATGCTGGTAAGTGCTCTCATTCTTCACAGAAGCATCAGGAATGATGCACCAGGAAAAGGCAGCATCCTGCACTGCCTCCATGTACAGCCTACTTGGGTTGCAGGACACGTGCTCAATCAATGGCAGAAAAATTCACCTCAGAATCAAAATGGAAAACATTTGAGGTCTCTGCAAATATAAAACTCTTGACATCACTGCAGCCAAGAACAGCTTTACTGTAACTTGCTTATCTTGGCCCCATTTTTCTGAGTTGATGGCTGTTAAGATGAAACAGTGAAGGAAGAGAAAGTATTGTAGCCTGGGCTGTGGTTCGCTCCATCACCCTTAAAAGTATCTTAGTGCCTGGTGAGGAGGCAGGTTTTCTACTGCTTGTACTTTCCTTCTTCTGTAGCAGTTCAGAGCCATGTATTAACACACCTAGCAGCAATCTGCAGCACAGAAGAACATTAGAGGACAGAAAAGCTTAATCCGTAGAACTTGGGCTTTTTTGTATGTCTGTCCTCATATTATGTTTATGATCTGGCTGTAAGTCCATTTCAAATAGGCAGTTGATTGGGTTTTTTAAATGTGCAAATGAAAAAAAAGTTAAAATATCAGGATAAAAAGGCTTTAAGTTCGCAATGTATGTGATTATAGTACCTTTCCTCTTCACGGTCTCCAGCCCCACATTATAAAACAGCAGTTCTAAGGTCTTATTGCTGAAGAGGATTCAACTTGTCCCCATCTCGCATTTGCTATTCTTTCTACACTACTTTAGCACTTAACACAATTAACTGTAAACGGTTTATTAAAATAAATCCCTTGCCCCAGATTTGGACATCCCTAGGCAGATGTGCCAGAGCATGGGCCCTAGGCAGGCCCATGGTGGTGGGGCAGGCAGGGACAGCCCCGAGGCCCCCGTGTGCCTGAGAGAATGCCCTGTAGCTGGCATCGGGGCACGGCACGGCAGGGCTGCAGCTCCATACGCACCCCTACACTCCCCATACACACCCCTAGGGCATCCTATCCCAGTCCCATGCAAACCTTCACATACATCCTCTGTGCTCTCCCCTATATGCAAGCTATGCAGTTCCTCCGGAACACACACACTGAGATCTCCCATATGTACCTCATTCCCATCCCATGCGAGCCCATAAGCACATTCCTCTACACTTCCCATACATGCACCCCATAGATACAAGGTCTGTAACTCTCACATCCGCACAGGCTCTGCAGCGCACAGCTCATAGGGCACCCATGCGCATCCCCACACACTCCTCCATACACCTCGCACCCAGATCTGCACAGCCCCATCCGCAGCCGCTCCACACGAGCTGGGCTGGGCCGGGCCGGCCGTGCCCCTCCCTTCGCTGGGCTCCCCCCGGACCCCCGGCCGCCTCCACCGGGAAGGAGTGAAGGGCAGCCGCGCCCACCGCAGGCGGTATCGCCGCTGGGCACCGCTTCCCCCGCGGGCTCCGCGCTTCCCTCGCCGCCGTCGTGCGCGGGGCAGCCCAGCCCAGCCCGGACCGGCCCAGCCCGGCCCGGCCCGGCCGAGCGGCAGGTGGGCTGCGGCCGGAGCCGCAGATCCAGGGCTGGGCAGCTCGGGGCGAGGCGGCTGCGGCGGCGCTCCCCGGAGCCGTGGGGCTCTCCCTGCCGGCTGCGCCCCGGGACGCGGAGGGAAGCCCGGGGGCGGGCACGGGTGGGGGTACCGCGGCATCCTCCGCAGGGGGAGGTGAAGTAGGCGGAGAAGGAGGAGGAGGAGAAGAGGGAAACCTGCTTCTCCGGAGAGACGAGGTAGCGGCGCTGCAGCGAGCCAGCCCAGCGGCGCGGGCTGCGCGCACATGCCGGGCTTGGAGCACCGGAGCCGCGGGGTTGCTGCGGGTGTCTCAGCCCAGCTGCCGTCCCTTCCCCGGCGAGAGGGTCAGCTGGGCTACGGCAGGGAGGAGAGCTCACCTACGGCTCCCGTCCCGGAGTGCATTAATCCCAGAGCAAGCAAACCTGGTAGTAAGTACTTGTCATCTTTTATGTATGATTTTTTACAGTTTTATTGTTCTCTACTGGCAGGTAGCAAAGGATTTCTAAGATGAAGCATTTATAGGCTCGGCTGTAAGGCTAATCTCTCTGGCTCTCTCTTGGCCTCCTGAGCCTTTCAAATATAGAGATGCATATGTGGAGGCACATGTAGCAACATTCCTTCACTACACATCTACATCTTTAATGTTTCAGACAAAATGCATGTACTGGGATTTTTTTTTTAACTTCTGCTGTTCTTAAAGTAATTTGTATCATGTTGCACAACATGCTTAGTCTCAGAGAAGAATAAATCCTGGTGACACCACTTAAACATCCTGCTTGAGGATGGGGGATGGAGATGAATGTTTAAAATCATTAACTTGGCAGAGGCGGTGAAATCACTTCTCTGCAGGCTGCCTTCTATGGAGCTACGCTATGGAGCAATATGTTTTTGGGGATTCTTTGCCTTTTAATCCTCTTTCCTGTATGTGCACATCTGGACTCTGGCCTGGCACTGCTCCCTGCACTCGGGCTGGAAGGGAGTGGCATGGCAGACTAGCAGGGGCTGGAGACCAGGGATGAAAAGACAGGGGATCGTTCCCTCTTACACTTTAAAGATTTACACTTTTTCCCTTAGTCTTGTCTTCTGCAAAGTAAATCCACAGGAATACTCCTAGAGTCAGGAAGTGGAATCAAAAGTGTATTGAAGGCTGCATTATTCTCCCTACAAAGGGAATGGCTGAGAGGATAAGTGCAAATACCTGATTCCACACCCTTCTTCTAAGGGATTTGGAGGGTATGAGTGTGGAGTTACATGATATGCAGAAGGTGTGTTCCTCACTAAGACTCTACAAAATTATGCTACCTCTTTGTGGAGTGCTGGAAATGCCTTTTCTGTCAGTGGAGCTGTAAGAGAAATAGTAATTTCTCTGTCATTTTAAATCCCTAAGAGAATTACTATCTTTCTCCTACTTCCTGCACACATCTTTATCTTAATTTATTTTGCTAATGACTTGCATTGTTATTTGCAGAATATGATATGTGTCTTCCTGTGCAACTGTATGTTTGCTAAGATGTTTCTGGAACTAGGTTCTAGGAGCCTTCTGTTTTTAAACCAAAATATTATATTTACTAATAACTGAATATTTAATTTTCATCTGGCACATCTCCAGTATTTTCTGTTTCCTTAAGTGATACTATTCTTCTGTAGCTGGTCACTGTGTGCTCTGCAGTTTGTAACAAAGTGCTCATAATAACACATTTTCATAGTACACTAATGTTACACCCATCTTAGCCTTTTACAAATGAATGCTACAGGACAAATGTTTTAACTCCAGAAGTAACTGAAGTGATATTGTTGGTTGTAGTAGGAGAATATTTGCTACCAGAGGACCAGCCACTAGAATGATAGGCAGGATGTCCTGTGCTGGTGTGTGACCTTGTACTGGCATTTAACCTTTTTAGATGGACATGAGCAGAAAGGAAATGCCTGGTTTAATAAACATTGCAGCTAGAATTTTATATAAACGTGGGAGGCTCACACCAGTTAATGGCACTGACCCCATTTTTATTGGTCTTGTAGGGAAGTCTTAAAAGGTCTGCTGTAAAGAAAGTTATAAATCAGATACTCTGCTGTTGCAAGCATGTGTCCATAGCTTTAGTTGCCCTGCTGCATGGTGCAAAGGAGAATGAAGGAAATAATTCAGTAAAGTTCTGTTGGTTTGCTTGTATAATCCTGAAAGGGAATTTAGAAAGTCTGAAATAAGATGAGATTACATATTGCCATTGGCTTAGGTTAAATGTAAGAGACGCATAATTTTTCACCAGTTTTTGGTCTGTTTCATGTTCTCTGTTCTCCCTGCTCCTCCTTTAAGTTCATTAGGACTTCCTCTGGGCAATGATCTGATTTTTACAGTCAATCAAAATCCATACCAATATCCTTATGCAGGCCAAATACACTGTACTTAGAAACACTATAAACTAACAGCTACAAATTACTTTCAGAGCCCTCCTAAAACAAAATGCAGATGTAAATAGAGCTCAGAGCTGCTCCAAATGCTGCGCCTTAAAGCTGTGGATGTCTAAATCCAGAAATGTGCTCAGAAGCTCTATTTGAGAGCCGTGTAAGGAGATGGCTGAAGTTTCTGGTTAGACTCTGGAGAGCTGGTAGCCACAGTCTGTGGCTGTTGGACTCTTCTGGGTAGTTTGAATTCAGGTCTGAGCATGGGCTGGAAGTGATCCTGGTTTTGCAGACAGACTCATCTCCTTTCATTCATAAACTTGTCAAGTACATAATAAAACATGCTGTGGTTGTTTGCTTTCGCTGTGTTCAGAGCTGTACTCAATAGCTTTTTCAAACTTTATTCCACAGGTATGAGTCAGGAGTAAGGAAGCTAATTTTTTTCTTCCCTTTGCTGATTACACAGTTTTCTCTCTTTGATGCTAAATTACTCTGGGTTTTTTATGACCTCCCATGGAAGGTTAGGTGATCCTTTCTCTCATGGCTCTAGAAACACCTTGCTGCACCTGTTGCAGTAGACTTTTTCACTTTTTCTGTGGCATCCACTATACCAAACAGGATCTTAGCAAGATTTGTACAGCTGCCTTCATCCCACTGATGGGAATGCTTCCATGATGTGCATTAGGGCTACATATGTTGTTTGGATTTCAGCACTGGATGCACAAAAGATATGATTAATCTATAGTGCTGAAAAGGATTCATCAGTGAAGCCAGATGGTTCCAGGTAGGATGGACTCTGGAGTTGTTTTTTTTTTTTAATTTAGCACAATTTTAAATGTCATCCACGTTGTCTGGATTTTACTCAAATCTGTGTCTTTTACAGTATGGGTTTTGCTGAAATCTGTGTCTTTTCTGAGAAATTGTATGGGGTCCATGGAGTGTGCTAGAGCAAGGTCTGTCTCTAATAATGTTTTCATTATGCCTCTCTACAGACAGAAGAGTAAACTAATTGCCAGACTAACATGTCATTTGGCTCTGTGAACAAGCTACTGAACACTAACTTATGAATAGAAACTTGAAAGGCTCATTAGCAACCTGCTACATGAAAGAAATGCCAAAGTGAAATGAAAATACATTTATATTCCTGTTGTTGTTGTTGCTGTTGAAGCGGATATAGAATTCCAGTTTAGTTTTCGTGGGAATCTTAACTAATTTCATAAACTTTTTTTGCCCCTGAACTTTCAGCAGCTGCTCCTTATATAAAAGCTAGGAATAACTAGTTCTGCTTTAGTAGGAATGAAAGGAGAATTGAGCTCTATAGAAATGAGGAGATTAGAGCTCCATGAGGCATATACCCATTTAATGCTGCTGGGAAGCAAACCTGCTTGAATAATCTTAACTCTCACTTCTGGTGAGCAGAAATTCTAGGGGAAAAAGAAAAATTCCCTTAGTGACTTATTAACAAAGGCTTTTCAGGTTTGCTGGGATTTATCATGTGAGCCTAATCTACCTTTTGTTCATCCAGTTGGCAGGCTTTAAGATTTAAAAGGGTCTGCAGAAACTCCTCCTCCAAACTCCTTATTTAATTAAAGTGGCTTGGTGCATTATTTACTTTTAAGTCTTCCATTTATATGGGAACAATGAGTTTGGGTTAACATATTGTAAAATATTTGTGAATGCTGCATTACAAGCAGGGAAAAGAAACAAACTGGCTACACCTTCAAATTCACACTGACCTATATATGGGTTCAGTGAGAATGACTGAAAGTGAGGCTAGACATATGTAAATGCTAAAGTATAAACACAGGTGTGTAGCTCTACAACAAATTTGTCTGCCTCTCTAGGTGATTTAAAGGGCCTGGAGGTGAGTTGGTTTCATTTGCTTCTCTGAGTGTCATCGGATATGCAGATCAAGCTTTGCACATACCAGTAATTTTTTATATTTTGCTTTGGTAGTTCATCAAAGACAGACTGGTAACTGTAGTTCTCTCATTAGCTCCCCCAGTTCCTTCTCCTCCCCCACTCCATTCATCCCTGTAGCTGTGAGCATCGAGTTGCAGATAAAACGACTTCTGAGAGAGCAATGGGATGCAGCTCTTGCCAAAGGCAATTAAGTGCTTAGGATTACAGTGTGCTTTACAAAGTGTGTTCTTGCTGAATCCCTTTCCTCTTCTGTTTGCTGGCACTGAGCAGTTTCTTGGCACTTACCTTTGTTATAACAAGTCTGAGCATTGCAAAACTTCACTGCAGCATGTCTAGCAAGCTGCAGTGTCTTCTGTTTTGAGGATCGTCTTTCTGGTGATTCTTTACTGGGAGGCAGCTTGACCTCATCACCTTTGCTGTAATTGGATTAAATTCACTCACTTGCCAAAACACGACCAGCTGACAGCATATTAATTCTTCAGACTGAAGTGCTGTTTTTTATGCATAGGTTCCATGGTACCAAAGGCATTTTTAGGGCTTGTGATGTGCCAGTGTGTCACAGGATATATAATTGTCACAGAGGGATGTTTTCAGTTATTTTCTTCATCAGAAAATGGTTCAAACAGACCACACGTTCTGTGTGAAAGTAGAAGATCTCACCTGTGGGAGAAGAAATTACTTGCCCTATTTGCCAGTCCCGTGCATCACTTGCTGCTTCTTGTGAAATGTGATAAACTGCTGAGAGCCCACGGACAACCTGGCTGAAGAAAATGAGTGATGGCATGTGCTGTTTTACACACTTACTGCATTTTATTTCTAATTATTGCACAGCAGGTTAAAATCATTATTTTGAGTTTTACTGCTTTTTTTTTTTCTGTTATTCTGCAGCAATCCTTTGGAGGTATTTGCAGAGTGGCAAATACTACTCTGGATGGTATCTAGACAAAAGAAATGTACCCAAAAAGGATACTGGAACTGTGTAGTGAAGGATAATCTGATCACCAAGCCTGTAGTTTCACCCAGAGACCTTTTATATACTGTTTAAACCAGTGTAATCCAGCTTTCAGTGGGAACCACTGCTAAGCAGCAAAAATCACTATCCTGATTGTTAACCTCAACAAAATGTTAAAGGATGAGTGAGTAATGGGGAGACCAAGGACCAAGCTGCAAATACTGTTACAAAGAGGATTTGGGAGACACAGTGGTAGTCTCTATGGCACAGGCACTCTGAGATATTCCAAATAATAAAAGGATCCCAGTTTTAGCTTTTCTTATCTGCCTGGAAGTACTGCAAGTTTCCTGTTTGCTGCAGGGGCCTCTGAGAGCTGTGTTTTGCAGGCAGCATGGGCCAGAGGAACTAGAGCCCCGAGCTCTGTATTCCGAGCAGGGCATTGTTGCACTTGATTTCAAGGTGATGTTGCTTTCTCTAAATTCTACAAACTGATGAAGATTTCCGGTGCAAAACAATAGGCAAACAAGGTGAGACAGAGCTGTGAATTTTCCATATCTTCTAAATGATAGTCACAATTTAGTTTACTATGTGAATGTGCAGTGCAAATAGTAACCAGGATGCCTGCTTTAATACTCCATTATAAAATGCATGTAGTTGCCTAATATTTTTGGCAGTGTTGACTATTAAGAAATTGCTTGTCTCCTAATGGAAGACATATATAATAATTCCATTAATTCTTTATAATAGTGCAAACAGTTTGTTAAATACTGAAGTAAAGGGTTTTTTCATTCACATGTTTTATGTCATGTAATTGGAATCAATTTAATTTAAAAGAATTTAAAAAACCCTCAGAACCAAAATACTGACCATCTCTCCTGGACAAAGATTAAGTCTGACTGGATGAAAAGAATGAAGTATCAGGGCATGTTCTGTACAAAGCACTCACAAAGTCCAGGTTAGACATACACTGTATGTTCTTACACTGTTGATTGTATCAAAAGGAAAGTTAGAAACCAAAAGTAATAAGCAAGTTGTGTTTAAAATACACAGGAAAGAGAAATTTGTCAAGAATGGGCTGCTTTATTTAGGCTATTTACCTCAGACCTTTTAGGATCATAAACTTTCCTTTCCTTTGGTGAAGAAGAAGGTATTAAGTCAGTGCTTTGTGTCTGAAAGCGTTACTGACTCATCACTAGTTCAAATCCAGCCTGGTTTTGGAGGTGAGAAACCTCTTCTGTTCTGTGCAAGTTTACAGCAGAGCTGTTGTGGGTTAGGCTGTGTAGCACAGGCTGCTGCTGCTGTTTTCAGAGCTGACATTGTGGTCGTGGTGGCCTCGGGGGTGTATCATGGGCAGAGCCTGAGAGAACATCGCAGAGGGAGCCCTGGCTTGGAAACAACAGCTGGTGTCTCACCCCCAACATCACAGCAGTGCAGTTCCTCTGACCTCAACAGGGTTGCAGCATTCATGGTTTTCAGTGACGTGGGAGCAAAACTGGGCCTATATTCTTTTAACTGGTCTATTTAGCAGCTCTTTTCCATATGCAGTCTCCATGCCAGTGACAGGAGCTTCCTGGAACTGACAGCAGACACAAAAGACCCTCTTCTCTAAACCACTGGACCTTAAGAATTTTGAAAGGATGTTACAACAAGCCTCATAATACACCATTGTCAGGCTCTCTCTGAAGAGGCCTGCAGTGGTATCATACCTCTAAGCTTTCCAGAGGGGGTGTGATGACCCCACATGGAAAAAAATACAAGAGTAATGGTTTGGGTGGCTATGAGGAATTTTATGGTACTACTTCCCCTGGCTGTAACTTGAGACCAGCTGGAGGCATTTAGTGCTAACTGAACTCTATATAAAGAGGCAGGCAAATATCTGAGCATGCATCCTGCAGGTTTTTTAAGAAGAGCTCTTGGCTTGTGAGTCTGTGCATTCTGGCTGCCTCTTTCTCACAGACAGGGGAGTGGTGAAAGAAGGTTTGTTTTATTTTCTCCTACTTTTCCCTTTCTTCTTCCCACTCACTTTCCTGTTCCTTTGCAGCACAGCAGTTTTTCATGTTGCTGTGAAAGTGTCTGTGCTTGCGAGTAGAGTGAGCGCATTTGAATGGAAGAGGCCGTGGGTTTGGGAAGTCTTGAGCTGCAGCATTCCCAAGGGAGGGGCAGGATTTGCATTCTGTCCCTCAGCCCTGCTCAGGGATGTGCCTGAAGGTGTGTCTGTGGAACGGCAGTGGGTATCCAGGAGGGAATCCCCTCACGGTGAGGGGCGGGCGCGGTGCTGTGCAGGCCTGACCTCCTGCCATGCTGCCTTCGAAGCGCTTCCCGCCATTTCACCTCAGCCCCGGCCTGTGGGACCAAGGTTTGCTGCGACCGAAGGGGAATTTTGCTCAAGCTACGTGCTAAAATCTGCCTGAACACCGGGGTACTTATTGATCAAATAATCCCATCTTGTGCAGAGTAAAAGTCAGTTTCATGTGTGTTTTCTTAAAATGCTTCCAAACTCAGTCAGCAGAAGCATTGTTCCTTCACTTTACCTGAAATTGTGCCATTATCAGGTTCACCTCAGTTGACAAGAAAATGTTGAGTTCCCATTCAATCGATTTAGTTCTTCCCTGACACAGAGCTCAGTTATATTCCTTTTCCAAGGTATTTCCAAGCTATAGCTGTGGATGTTGATGTGGCCCTGGTTAGCCTGAGCAGAAGGGGGGGCTCGCTTCCTGACTGGACCACAGTGACAGCCAGAAAATGAGGTTACAAAAATAAGGACTTGCAGACACCTCACCAGCAAGGACAGTCGGACGTGGTCAGATAATTCTTCAGGTAAAATAATGTGGGCCTTGTTCCATTCTCCATGTGTGCTATTGACCTTAATGCAGGATCCTCTAACTGCAAATGCTTTACCACTTTTTTACTTTTTGCTTTGTCTCAGAGGGAAAAAGTAAACCTAAATGTGTAAATAAGTTTTAACATTGTTGTTACATTGATTTTATATTATATTGTACTTTGCTGGACAACTGAGGTAACCTTCTTTGAATTTGCTGGTCATGAGCACTGCAGTTCATGAGCACTGCAGGATTCTGTGGGTTTGTTACATGCACATACACCTATAATACAGGTATATTGCATTAGTAATGTGTGGCTATTGATATCGGAGTAGGGGACTGTAGTAACAAGCCTACTCACTAAATTGCAGAGAAGAAAAATGCATGATGTTTCATGTCTGTTCATGCCTTTTG
This sequence comes from Motacilla alba alba, assembly GCF_015832195.1. Lineage (NCBI taxonomy): Eukaryota > Metazoa > Chordata > Aves > Passeriformes > Motacillidae > Motacilla > Motacilla alba. The sequence goes on from NC_052022.1 coordinate 10,278,722, forward strand.
TGATTTCTGTGATGAGCTTGCAGTGCTAGGTCCTTTCTAGGTGGTTTTCTTACAAGTGTAAGGTTTTGAGACAGATTGTGCCGTGGACAGGAACAAGAGAACTTTGTGAAACTTGGTTAGTTTATCTGTGTATATAGAAAATTTTTCCTGAAGGGCCAAACAAAAATATTTTAAAAAATGTATGAGTAACAAGATAATGAAATAAATTGAACATCAAAACAAAGGACTTATTGTCTTGAAAACAAGCTTGCTGTAATTGCATTTCTTGTGAGGTTTTTTCTTTTCTTTTGTCCAAGCTTATATTTCACTTACAAGACAGGAAATACAGCCTTGCTGATTACATTTTTAGAGTTATAAATAACTTACCATCTTCAAAGATGGTGTTAATTTTAAAATGCTTCTAAAATGAAACTTTGATGAATTAAAAATTAAATTGTGTGGGCAAAATAATTACTTACTGTACTGTGTCTACAGATGTTCAAGGTGTTTTTAGGGAAAGGGTGTTATAAGAGAAGTTCTGGCACCTGTAACTGGTCTAAATTGTTTCATTTCCTTTTCTTTGCTGGTTGTATCTGTCCCTGTCCCATTCTCACCCCTGTCATGAGGTGGAATGAATATGTTTGCTTTCTATCACCTTGCTCTGTTGTTGGGATCATTGCTTATCTTCAGGAAGTAGTGTGATGTTTGCAACACTATGTTGACCTAAAAAATTAATAACTTTAGAACTGCCTGAGTGTTCCAGTTAGCCCACTGTTGTGTCTGACAAGTTAACAGCAGAGCCTCCAACAGCTGTTTCTTGAAATCCATTTCTCTCCACACATCTCCAGTTTCCACAGCTCTTCTCTTAAGGATATTAGAGGATATGTACCTGTTTAGTCGTTTAAGTGTCTATTTATGGACCTGTTGACTAGAGTTTGTTTAATCCCTTTTTGAACCCATGAACATCCTTTGCCTTCAGAGTCTTGCGTGACAGCAAGTTCCAGAAGCTTGTAACCTGCTGGATAAAATGTCCTTTCTATTTAAATGAGTTGGTTGCAGTGAGTACTGCCTTGTTCTTGTTTTGTAGGTTGGGCAAACAACTGTTGTGCATTTAGTAGCCCATGAGTTTTTTTTTATACCTGGTCATATCCACTATGTGTGCCTTCTTTCTGAACTGAGGACTCCCAGCCTTTTTAGTAGCTCCGTTTCCATCTGGTTGCCCTTTTTGACAGCTTGGTAATGTCCTCCTTAGTATGTGGAGAGCAGATCACAGTACTAAAGTTGTGGGAGCACTCAGGCTGTGAGGAGTGGCAGAAATGTCCTGCCTTCCTCTTTTTTCTGAGGATTCCAATGATGTTGCTGGCTTTTTTTTGACTGCTATTGAACACTGAACCGATGAGGGCTTCAGAGGACTGTCAAGGATGGCTCTGGCTTCCAAGTCGGAATGTTTAGTATTGATACTGCCTTGAGGAATTACTACACCAAAGCCTATCTGCCAACATTTTCCTCAATCATTTAATTTTGTTATTTATAAACATGCTGAGTAACACCAGTCCCAGCACTGATCCCAGGAATTGCTGATTTCTCTCCATCTTAAAAAGCCTGTGAAGCATTACTCTTTCTAATGTTCACTCTCCTACTTCAATGAATTCAGACTTGCCAGATTGTGGTTTCCAGGTTCCCTACACAGCCCTTCCTGCAGCTGGAAGTTATGCAGGCAGGATCTGTGATTCTCAAGCACAGAGACTCTCTGTAGCTCTGGCTTACATACCTTGGCTAGTGGTCTGTGAATTCATATTTGAGTTTCTTCAGAACTTGTGTGAAAATTGTTTTGTCTCAGTGCTTTATTAACATCTAGCTTCCTTGTTCGGTCTGGTATTTCCTGATTTTACTTCAGATTGGTTTGGTTCCTCTACCAGATTTGCAACAGAGAGTGCATTGGATGTGGAAATCTCCCCAAAGATTTCATCAGTAAAGGCTGATGTAAAGAATTCCCTGAGCTTCTCTGCTACAACTGTATCATCCCTATCTGTGCTTTATACACCTTTGTCATCCAGCAGCTGGACTGCTTTTCCTAGCTAGTTTCCTGTCCTTGATGTATTTCAAGAGCTGTTTACTAGCACGGTCATCTTTGTTTGCAGGCAGTTTTTGGATTGTCTTTTAGCCTTTTTAATTTCCTGCTTACATTTTACTTGCCATGTTTTATGGGCTCCCCTGTCTGTACTTATACAATCCATTTTCTATGAGCTGACCTATGCCCTGCAATACTCTCCTAACTCTCCCTGAGTCTTCCTGCTTTTTGAACTGCTCCTTTTGAGTGTTCGCTTTTTTTTTTTCTTTTTTGACATCTTTACACTATTCCCTTTCCTAAAATTAAATAACTGTACATAGGTTTTGTTTGATGACCCTTACATCAGGGCGTTCTTTCTGTTACTTAACAAGTAGCCTTTATAATTTTCTCTGGTTTGGATGAAAGTTAGAAGTTTCTTTTCCACTGGAAAGCTGTATATGAATCTAGAAAAAAAGATATTATATCCTCCCTTTCTTTTGCACAGGGGCTAGTACTGAGTATTTCTGAACATCCTTGTTTGTTCTTGGTGTACAGCACCTATTAATATTGTAATACTCTCTGGAAGCCATCTATCAAAACTGAAGGGCACAAGCTTTGCATGAAACTGTTTGGTGCTAATGGAGCTGGATATTTTATTACCTTTTGCATGCATACAGTATGTGCAGTGATGAAAACTTTACACTTCTGAAATCCTGAACTAAATTATATATAAAATTCAAAACCTACACAGTTGAAACATTCAACAGGAAGATAGCCCTGCTTTTCCAGTTTTGCAGACATGAAAGAAAACCTGAAGGAGAACACTGTGGTTATATGAGAAGTCTCTGTGGACATGTTTACAAGAGCTCAAGTGTGTTTATATTCATTCCTGTGCAATTACTGGAGGATTGTCCATATTCCATAAAACATGTGTATGCATTTAAAGGAGGAGCACAGGTGTTTACTCTCTACAGATGCACTTTGAAGGACTGCTTGTACAGATGCAATCCAGCATTGAAACAGAATATGCAAACAAATTATTGCTGATTAATAGTGCATGGCTAGTTGAAGCTAATATTAATCAACAATACCTAGGTACGTGAATAAATGTAGGTACTGTCTTCTCTTTACCCTGACCACAGGATTAAAGTGTTTGTGGTTTTTTAATTTTTTTTTTTATGCGGCACACCCTGTCCCCTGCTAATTGCAGAATGTCTAGCATTCTGTAAATGGAAACACATACATTTGCAGAGTTCATATTTTTGAGCCTTTACTTAACCTGTGAGTGCTGGACCCATCTTGCTTCAAATCTAGCTGTGTGTCTGTGCTTTGTTGTTGAAACTCTTGGATTCAAGCCTGGTACATTTCTTCCAGGACCAGAAAGCTGTTGGAAATGTATATGCTATCTCTGGGTGATGACTTTAGCGATGAATTGCTGGAGTTCCCCATCCTATGATGAGTTAAATAATGAAGCAGAGTTCTATATTTCTATAGTTATTGAAAAAAAAAAAAAAAAAACCCAAAAAAACAAAGTGAAATTGTCCAGAGCAATTTCTTCATCAAAGCTGACTGAAGTAACATCTGTGGTGAAAACCTGTGCCTCATCACTTCATTGTGACACATGCAAGGAGAATGATGTTAAGTGAAACAGTTGCTTGTCATGGAGAGGGACCGATCTTCATGATACAGAAGACTTCTTACACTCCTGTATCTGACTAACCCATTCTCTTGAGTGATTTCTTATCAAGTGAAATTTATGTGGCTGTCAGGATCTTTTGTGGTCCTTGACTTTTGTGGAGGGCTTTAGCTGTGGCATTGTTCTCACTGTCAGGCTTCAGAAGGATTTTCATGGTTATCTAGAGACCATCTTCCACGTTGCAGATGGATTGGCAGGTTTATATAGCTACTGCAGCCAGATTTCACTTGTTTGATATTTAGATATCAATAATTTCAACAGGATAGTTCATTGCTTTCAAATAATTTTTAACTGTACAATATGTTCCTTAATTTGGATTCTTTGCAGGATCTCTACTAGAATATTTCATGATTGGTATGGTCAAATACAGAGTCCTTAATACTTTCATCACTAGGTTTCAAAACACTTTACAAAGGAGTATCAGAGAAGGAGTTTGAAAAGACTTCTGTAAAGCCTGGATAAAGGTAAGAAAGATGAATCTTCTGTTTCTATGTCTGAATGCAAAGTTGTCTTAGTCTAACTAAAATCAGTTTAGGAGTTTACTGAATAAAACTTGTGAGTGAACATGGTTGCATTACCTTTAATGCAGGCTTAGCCTAGATTTATTAAATGTACCAGAAACAAACCCAAAATAGTCACTTAGAAATGCAAATGTACCCATGAGAGTGTTTAGGTATTATCAAATATTTAAACTCTGCATGCTTCACATGCAGAATTTCTGGAGCTCACTGGAAAATCTTTTGGGGGTGAAATTTTTACCCTAATTCACTGTGAGTCTCCAATTGCAGTTCTTTTCCCTCTATACTTGAAATTTAATATTAGTTCTATTGGGTCAACTGGATTAATTAGCTCAATTAGCTTAACTGTGTACTTAGTTAAGTGGCAAGCCAAAATAATAATTTCTTCCAAAATGAGAGATTCAGCTTCTTAAACTGTTGTTACATTTGCTGTGATGACTTATTATCCATACCTGTTCTACTCTGCTGATCAAGAAGACTTTGAGGTGTTTATAAAGTAGACATGAAGTTACTACAAGCAGCTTTTGGGAGTTTGTAGCCTGAAAAAAATAACCCTCCAAATTTATTACATGGACTCCCTGTACCTTGCCCCTTCCAGATGACAGTTCACTTTCTTTCTTCTTCAAATTAGACCGTTTGAATATGGTTTGTAGGAAAACTGCCCTGCAAAGTTCCCTGTAGGAGAAAGATAAATACAAGCTTACTAGATAAATGAAAAATTTTGAGCTGTCTCACAAATATTGAATCTCAGCTTGTGAAAACAAAACCTGAGTTGAGGTCCAGTATCAGAATTTGATACTGTTATTTTGAATAGCTCTGGTTAACTTAAACCCAGAACAAGGATTGACTGCTCCCTTTTGTATGCTGGAGTCACATAGTACAGCAATTAACTGGGAGTTATGTTATGCCACCTTGCTGTGCAAACACTGAGGAAAGCTTTGTCACTGCCTCTTAAGAGTTTTGTCCAAGATGATGAACAACTGCTTACTTCTGGTGCAGAGATATATCTACAGATAGTTAGATAGATATGTATATAATTTTTCTGATGGGGAGCTGTACTGAACTGATAAAACTGAGTATTTCTGATATGTTTGTTTCTTTAATCTCGGGATTTAGTGCACTTCTGCTTTTACTCTGGTGCTTTTCAAAAGTGTGTGTCATTTCATTCATCTTGTAGCATATTAAATGGTGTTGTTAAAACAGATCTCTCAGAAAGTCGTGTGGAGTTTTTTCTCAGTTCAGAAAGATAGGAGACCATAATCTCATGTAACACCTTTTTTTTTTTTTTTTTGTATTACTATTTTTCCTCCTGAGTTGTTTCCTTTCCTCATACTGTAGAAGAAAAGCATTTTCAGCTTTAGATTTCTGCAGCTTCAGTTTCCATGGGTTTTGGTATGTGTCTGAGATAACTTTAGCATCTGGTACCTCTGGGTTTCCTCTGAAGGTACTGCTCTGTGTGATAAGAAAGCTTGTAACCCTCTCAAACTGAACTTTGTATGGGTTTTGGCTATAATATGCATATATGTATATATTTTTTTAATCTATTTTCCCCAGTCTCCAAATCATTGTCATGCCCCATTTAATTCTCTCCAGACTTTTTCAATGTCCTTTTAAGGACAGAAGTGAGGTGGAAGACATTTTCCATTATGTTTTTGTGCGTCAAACTGAGAGGCCTTGCTCGAGCTTCGAAGTTCTCCAGAATGGTAAATTTAAACCAAACACTGGGGAACAAAATGCTAATGCTGTATGCTTTTTAAAGAAAAAAGGAGGGGAAGATCTAACCAGGCCCTAGGGATCCATCTTCACTGTGCCTTATTACCACAGCTTTATCCTTTCCAGTTCCTAAAGATGCTGTCAGTATTGAACTCTAATGACCTGATTAATGCATTGGAGGCATGCCTATAGATTGTGGTATTGATATTATTTCCAGATGGCTTCCTGGCAGGCAGATTGGCAACAACATGTCATCTTTGTGGTGATGAGGAGGAAGAGTGTGGATATTTTACTTTTTATTTTAATGGAGCTTGTCTCAGCAAATAAATACCAGTCACTGGGTCAGTTGGTCTGAAAAACAGTAGTCTTGTGGTAAGCTGAATTCTGTAGATTTATTGGAGTCTATAGAGTAATACAGGAAAAGGATATGATATCTATATTGCGTGCAGAGACTTAAAAGCCCTGTAATACCTGCTCCTCCTTCAGTCAGCAGGGAGCTGTCTTTTGAAGCTGCATGTATCCTGTGCATGTGAAATCTCTGGGATAATCCCAGCCGTGTTTCTTGGGGCAAATACTGGATTTCACAGGATTTAATTCAGAGAATTGAGTTCAAGCAATAAAGCAGGCAGCAGCTGTTAAAATTCTTGAAACAGCACTGCTTAGAATTTTCTTCCTGTATTTTGTGCTTCAACCAGGCAGCACTGATCAGGCTCAATATAGATGAGAAAGGGTTAAATTGAATTACTGACAATATTCAGTGGGTCAGACTGAACGAGCTGCCCCTTTGTGACAGCAGTGTAGTGTCCTTCCCACTTTTCTGACCCACAAAGAAATTGCTTCTTTTTAGTGACAGTGTTTTGTGTTCTTGATGGCCACATGTACAGCTGGTTCCATTTAACCCATGAGACTAAAATGTGAAGTAGCTTCTTATTTTTGTTGTTAAAGCAAAGATTAACCTCTAATCTCCTTTTTCTTACATGAGGATTTCTTCCATACATCAATATATAAGGTGCAGACTTGTTGGGGAGAAGAATCAGCTGGGAAACTTGGAGTGTCACAGTGAATCTGCCTTTGGATTTGAGTCCTCTCAGTCCTAGAAAAATGTTTCAGTTGCCTGAAGGGAAAAGAGACAGATTCAATGAAGATAGATTCAATTCAGTTTGCTTATTTTTTGGTGGCATTTGCAAGCTGTGTTGTTTCACCACTTTTAACTCATTTTAAAACCAGTTCAACTGTCTGGAAAAGCTGTTGCCTGTGCAAGCAGTATCGTCCGTTTGCGTTGTGCATCACAGCTTTCATAGAAATTTCCCTAAACTTTTTCCTTTCACCTTCGTCACATTCCTGTTTCACACACATAAATGCCTGATACTGCCTATGGACTTGCCAGGGTGCAATTTTCTTCTTTCTTACCTGTTGATCTCTTTTAATGTCAGAAGAGGTTAAGGTGGAATGAGATGTGTTTTGATGACTTTGAGACCACACATGCCCCCAGTGGTTTGCACAGAAAGTGCTTTATTGGAGGTGGATGCTGTAGCTCTAAACTGTTATTGCACACACTTTGACATTCAGCTTAGGGAGAACGTTGTGCTGTTGAACTTCTAGGGTTAGAAGAGAGGAAGAAAATAAACTGCTACAGGAATAAAAGCCTTGGCCAGAGTTTCAGGCCTTAATAACAGTTTTTGCTGGGAGGAAGCTCTGAAATTACAGTGATTCTGAGCCAGGCCATGCTATAAATCTGAGATGTTGGAGACAACTTGCTCATAATGTTCTCTAAGATTTTTTTAGAGACAATGTGGTTCCTATTGCAATATGCTTCCTCATTCTAAGAGGACTTGCAGCTGATTCTACTACTACTGACATCAACAATGCTGCAAACCCTGTTTTTTCTCTTAATCAGCAAATATTTTTTCTCCTGGACCGTGAAGCAGTGGTTTCTTTTTAGACATGGGTTTCTGCACCCTACTTCTAGGCTGGTAGGGTGCAGAGTAGCAAGGAGAGGTTCATGGTTTTGGCTAAGTTCCATTTTTCTACTTCATTTAAATTCAGTTCATGACCTGTCCTTCATCAGCTTCACTCCTGAGTTCTACATTGCTTCTTTTTACAGCCAGATCAGTAAAAACACCATAGGAGTTTGAAATGATGGATACAAGACACAACATGAGAAAGCCAACTCCTTCTGCCATAGCTCTAAACCAGCTAAATCCCTAACATATGATTTGTGTCTTGTGTATATCTGGCCAAATATTTCCATGCCATAATTAATGGCAACTGCCTGGTGATCAGTTTCTAGTGGAAGGACCAGTAAAGCTTTCTTTGGGAAAGCTATTGAGGAAAACCAGTGTTCATTTCACCACTTAAATTGTCTTTTGAAGACCCACAGTAGCCTGAAAAGTACAGAAGCAACCCAAATCTTGCTCTAGTTTTGATTAAAAAATGAAATTAATGTGGACAGAAAATAGATATCAGTGTCATTGACTAGTTTCTTCCATAAGAAAATAAATTGGGTTCATTGCTATAGATGTTTGAGAGGCACAGGAAATGTCTTGGCTTGGTCCATCTAAACCAAGGAAATCTGAAATAGAGATTTATGTTCCCAATGTAATTCTTAAAATTGTGGGCAGGGAGGGAGAAAAGGAAGTGTATTCAGTGGTGTGAGGCTAAAGGCAAATTGCCCAGATCTGCCCTCAGCAATGTAAGCACAACTTTCAGTAGTTTCGGAGAGAACGGCATGGAATAAAGAGAGGATAATGTGGTACACAGAAGTATCCAACTCCTGCACTATCCTTGCAGTGAATGAGACCCGTGTGGGCCTGTCCAGCCTTATTTACAACTGCTGTGCCTTACAACCTCTTTCATAGTCTGACAATGAGGTGAAATTAGGGTTCTTTGTTTAGAGAGATTCTGCTCTCTGCCATATTGGAAGTGTTCTTCTGGTTTCTCACCGGAGTATGTTCACTGGTCATTTTGCACCTATGACTGTTATGCCTATGGTTATCCTATCCTCTCAGTACTCAGAATTACTTTAGCATTTTTCTGTTTGGTTTTGGTGGTTTGGTATCAGTTAACAGCGGCTACCAAGAGTGGGGCTCAAACTCAAAAGAGGGATGTTTATCATGAGAAACAAAATGAACCTGAAGGTTACGTACACATGGAAGTTAACCCAATTACGTTGCAAAGATGTAGCTTTTGGTGTGGAACTGTTGCTCTCCAGAAGCACCACTGACTTCTCACTGTGCTTCTCTGCTGTCGTGCAGGAGGAGGTGGGAGCCCTGATGATATTATGCCCATGGGCCCTGGAAATGCCCTGATTTTACCCAGTGAAGAGTGAGTTATGCCAAAAAAATTAAATTAGCACAATTCTTCCTGGTTCCTCACTTTATATCTCAACTTTGAAGTTCCTGAAAATCAGCAGTATGTTTAGTCCTCTCCTTGGCTGTACTTCAGACTTGTTCCTCAGTAAACCAAAATTAGCTATACAAAATATTACTTAAAGTTCATTACTGTGATTTGTCATGTTTTACACCTCTCAGAAGCTGTTAGGTGGGATATTATGAAGGGAGTAAAGAAAATAAATACTCACTGCAGAATCAACACATGAAAGCAACTACAATTTTCTATGAGGTTTCTAAAAGTTTTTTCCATTTGAAATATTAACTGGGGTCCAGTGGATATGGCCTCTAAATTGTGCTGTCCTGCTTCCACCAGAGAGCTTGCTCAATTAAAGCCCAGAAATAATGCAGTTAAATTTATAAAGGGGAATGTTTGAGGCATGTCCTTTCTTCCAGTTTCACCTTCTAGTAAAGCCTCATCACACACGCAGGTGCTTTGTCCCAGTGGAAGCCATAAGGAGGCTTTGAAGCTCATTTCCATAGTTAGTGGCAATTGCCTCTATGTTTATACCAGTCTCCTTGGGAACTGTGAGAGCCACAGCATGTCCTAGGCTACTGTGTTGCTGTATCTTCTGCTTCCTCAGCCAGCCCAGAATACTTAAGGTAATAAAAGAATAAAATCGAATTGTTTTATAACTCCCATTAATCTCTGCACTGAAGTTTTGGGCAAAGTGATAAAGCTCCATCTCTCCTCACACTAGAAAGTATCAGAAAATCCCCTTAAAAATGTCTCTTGGAGTCTTATTTTAAATTACAGTTATGGGCCATATTAGGTAAATAATACTTGTCTCCTGTCTATTTAGGTGGAGAACTATAGCATGAATTTTGGTTACTACTGCAGGGGCACTTGCAGGATTAACATTTGCTGGTTTGCAGAAGAATTGCTCTGGTTCTTGCCTGTGAACCAGATTTGGATGCAGTGAGGTCAAACCCAGATTTGTCTTCTTCCATTTGCATAATGTAACATTGACACTTCCCAGCTCCCCTTCTGGTCTCTGTTCCCCAAAAGTATTCTAATATTTGGAATTTGTAAACACAGGATTTTGGATTCCATATGCATCTGGAATTGATAAAATGTTGGTATTACAGAGATGTAACCCTTTATACCTCTAACCTAGGAATGCTCTAGAGAGAACTCACAGGCGCATGTGATGTAGATGCAGGCAGATTCTAAAGAGCTAAAATAAAAATGAAAAAGTTGCTGTTGAATGAGTGGAATTTTCATTGAAAACTATGAACCCTGGGGGGCGGGAGGGGGGGAATAAAAACTGTAGAATCCGTTTGGCAATAAATGCAGCCATAATATTTTTGAGCCAGTAACTGAAGAGGTGTGAGTCAAATAAAGCCTGTCAGATGGCATTAGTGGGAGAGAGAACCTTTTGGAAGAGACACGATAGTGAGGGCAAAAAAAACCCCACCAAGCAAAAAACCTCGCCCCTAACAGAATCTTGGATTAGTTGAGGTTCAGTGAATGGCTTTGTTAAAAACACAAGAAAAGAATTTAAATAGAGAAGGCCTGATAAGGTGCAGGGCATCAGAGATCTGTTTCCATAGTGACAATGTTCAAACAGAGGCCTAGAGGGACATGAATACCATTGCAGATGAGCTCCATAGAAGACATCCATCTGCCAGTGGGGATACTCCTGTTGATTGTCTGAGGTTTTTCCCTATTAGTTAGATTTGGGGTAAAGGTGGTGAGGGGAAAACAAGGCTTAGACAAACTATTGACTTGACAGACTGCTGCTTCCTTCCATCTCCTGATTGCTGCATTTTGCATGTCCTCTCCACATATTTTTACTTTTGTAAATTTACCGTTGTAATTGTTAAAAATTGCAGGCAAGTGTTTGGAGAAAAGGAATAGACACCTCCACCCCTACTTGCCTACTGAAGCAAACACCACTTTACACCAGTGTGGGATTAAAGTGTGCATGTTCCTTTATGTCTTTGTTTATTCTCCTTTGACAAATTGGTGTGCTAATCTAAATGAGCTCCTTATGAGGGTAACATGGTGCATTTCATGTTTTGTGTTGCCCACCGTCCTGATCATCCTGTACTGGGAAATTCACTAAGCATCAGCATCACCTTGTTTTCCTAATTGATGTTTTTCCTTTCGAAAAGGGAGGTCAAGCTATGGTTAGAAAAGAGCTGTTTCATATAACAAATATTGTGGTGTTCAAGTTCCTCCTTCCATTTTTCTTCTCAAAACTGCTATTCTGAGGATTTTTCTTAATCAAGCATTCTCTGCAAATAAGCACGAATGCCTTAAGCTATAGCTGTATAGAACATATTTTAAGATTAAAAGCATACCAGTCATGTCTGTCTAAACCATGATACATTTTCTAGAAAAACCCCACCATCTTTGACTAAAACTGTGGGAATTCTTGGACTTAGACTTTTTTAGTATGGGCTGAATAAACAACCTAGTAAAAGAAAATTATGTAGAAAAATGGTAGAAAAAAACTTTTTGTGGGTCTTCAGCAGCTTGACTTCATTGCATAAAAGACTGAGGCAGTATGGAAGTGCTGGTTTTTATGAGAATGGCCAGGTTAAGACAAATCTCAATCAGACATGAGCAGTTTTGTACTTTGGATGGATCAGCTCATGCTTATCATTACCATGACAATTCTTAAAGTGTTTGAGACCATATGGAGTCATTGGAGTTGCATCTAGTCTGGATCTGGTCATTAACCTGTTTTCATCCAAGAACACAAATAGATTGAATTAGGAATGTTGTGCACTCTTGACCTTAAGAGTTAGGGAGAATTACCTAGGGAGGAGTTTTGGCTTTAGTGAGGTAAATTTATTAAATTTTTCCCCAAAATCAGTTAGTTGACCCAAAATTTTACCTTTAGTTGACCCAAAATTTTGCCTTTTAAAGTAACTTGAATGCATATTGCAAAATACTAACTTTCTGTATGTTGATTCAATAGCTCCTTTATGAAGACACATCCCAAAGGTACTCAGAAGCAGAGGGAAGAAAAGCAAATAACAGTGAAAGTGCAGTGTCTTGGCATGAACACACTAACTTTACACATACTATTCTAGTTGGACTGTGTGTTTGTTTTGGTTAAGGAAACAGGCTAGTACAAACGTCCTGTAATGGCATAGATTTGAATATATAACTTAGACTGTGATGATGACATTAAACTTGGAAAAGAATTCATTAAAAACGAATATTTTTGCAGGAACTAATTATGTTTTGGAATGAAATCCATTTTTACATATTCCGTGGGGTGTTTTTTCTCTCAATCATAGCCCCTCTGAGTGCCAACAAAGCAGATAATACTCATTAAATTCTTCCCCTTTTCCCCTCCTACATTAAAGGGGAGAAAAAAGTTTACATTGAAATTTCTTATTTTATTTCCTGGGAGGAATTGAGAGCTGTGAATCATAACCACCAGGGCAAAAGTTACTTCTCTTCAAATGGCATGGAAGAAAATGTCACTTTTAACTGAACTCTACTTTTAATGAAATATATTATTTTACTCTGTGCTATTGTATTTAATTTAAAATTCTGTAAATTAGCAGGAAACTGTAAAAATTTAACTCTTCAGTTTCACTATTTCCTTTTCAAGGAAATTTCATTGCTAAATGTATCCTACTCTAGTGGTGGATTTACAAAGATTTCATATTTAGTTTTGGTACTGAGCTGTCAGTCAATTCACAGCCTGCAATTACTTGAAGGGGAACTACAACTATGGAACACCCAAGCTTTTCTCAGTAGTGGCAGATGCAAAAATGAGGGACAGTGTCCACAGGTTGCAGTTTGAGTGGTTCCTATTGAAGCTTACGAGTGTCGTGTGGCCGTGAAATTTGTTGCCCAGAAATGGCAGAAATGGAAGTTCTGCTTCAAGCAAGATTTTGGGTTAGGGATGTGTAGAGATCCTTTCCAGCTAACATTTCCTGGAACTCAGCCATTATCTTCCCTGCTTATTGATTTTCCTTCTTTCATCTTCATCCCTGAGTAAGGGAAAGACCTTTTACAGCATCTCTGTTCACCAGTTCATTGAGTCATAGATTGGTTTGGGTTAGATGGGCCCTTAAAAATCATCTCATTCCAAACCCCCCGCGAGGGCCAGGGACACCTTCTACAGGACCAGGTTGCTCAAAACTCCAGTTATCAGTTTATAAATGTGGACAGCTCATTCATTGGAGAGTTTCTGAAGCAGTGTCTACCATTCCAATTCTGCACTGTTCTGGATTTCAGCAAGTAATGGTACATTTTTATCATATTTTCATATGTGGGTTTTTTAATGATGTGACAATCTTTCTGTTCATGAAAATGATACTGTCTTACCTCTCTTATTCTCCTCAAAAAAGAATTTCAGGAATTCAACCTAGAATATATTATTAAGACACCATGTAGAGAGGGACCTTTGAAAAGTTGCATCTTGAAAGACAGGAAGATACTCAAGTCCTTTTGAATGTAACGTGATTTTATTTTCAGTCCTGATCCAGATTCCTCTGTGCTTGGGTGAATGCTAGGGTTATTAAAAGGGAAGGGTAAGGATAAGAGAACAGGGGGTAGGGGGACAGGAAGGAGGAGGTGAATGTTGTCATTGGTAACTGCTGATACTTAAAGTGTGGATCCAAGGTCCCTCAGGACTGAAAATCAGAACCGTGTTTGTGTTGCTTTATAAGCACTAACAACAGACACAGCTCCTGGACTAAGGAGTTTGCCCTTAGAAACACAAAGGTCCCATCCTTTTATAAGTAAAAATGAGGAATCTCTGTCCTGGAAAGATGAAGTACCTTAACAAAGGTCACTGTAGTTACCCCTTTTCACAGAAACTGATAGTGGCACAACTCATGTATTCTGAGTCCAGGGCATTACTGCCAAGTCATGCTTTTCTTTCCCTAATGATTTCCAACAGTCTGGTCAACAAAACAGAGAGCTGGTTACCAGGGAGCCGGCAGAGCCCGTGCCTGCGCGATGGAGCGAGTGCGTGTGTGGATTTGCTGCATAGGATGAAACCATAGTGCTGCCCTCCAGGAGCCTCTAGAAGTATTTTTCTCTCACTTGCTGTCCAGGCAGACAGCATTCCACCTGTGGATTTGGTACCTTAGAAGTTTCCTGAGCCAGTTGCTGTTTTGGAACCTGCTGTTGCATGTGCAGAACCCGGAAGCTCTCAGTGGGTGAGCAAAAAGCAATCTTTTCCAAGCATCCTTTGAAGTATATTTGGTTTTTAGGAGTGGATTAAAACTGGTCAATTTCTCTGAGTTAACACTGAAGAACTAGGGAATTAGAAGCTTTCTTCTACTTCAAAGGAATCTATATTAATTTTGCTTGTTCTGGTTATTCAAAATGAGAAAATTATTGGAAGTCCTATTGCAAGAGAGAAAAATCATAAAAGGCAGTGAGTGATCTTGCAAAGCAACTGTCCCACTGTAAAACCTGGCAGCAGTAGTTTTTTTTTTTCCTTTTTGTGGGATTTATATTTATGTTCTCCCCTCCTGTTTGTAGTCTCCCCTTTAAGTAATATGGAAAATGTTGGTGCCAAAAAAAGCTAGATGAAATATTGATAAATGTGGGAATAGCTTAGAAAAGAGGCAAATTAGAATACAGCTGGTTTTCATCTTTTCTGTTAACTTGGGAGGTGTGTGTGTGTGTGAAGCATTGAGGCTACTGGTGTACATCCATATATCATGCTCTTGGAGAAGGAGGAGAAACAAGAGTGCGAAGAGTGAGAATCGAGCACACAGCTTTTCTTGAGGCTTCTCTTCATTATAGATCAACTTGTAAGAAATGGAGGGAATGTTTTTGGCAGCTTTTTCTTCCTCTATAGGTCAAATACCTCCGAGTGCTAGGGGATGATATGAGACTAGCTCATTGTAGGTTTTATCCTCAAACCAACTTTGAAAAACTTTATGGAATTGGAATGAATGTTCACCTACATGTACAGCATTGCTGAGATGTGGTGCTGAGAATTGTGTCTGGGTTAATTGGAGACAGATTATCAGAAAGTGTTGTAGTAATAAATACAGCTAGGGATTTGAGAACCTGCATGCAATATGTTAATGAATCATGTAATTTAAATTCTTATGTAGAGCAAAGGGGTTTGGCATTGCTGTGGATGGCTCTATCAAACTGTCAGTTCCAGGGATGGCCAAATAACAAAGTTCAGAATAAATCAGAAGCTATTATTCTGGTATTTTCATAACTTGTATCCGCAGCTCTGACTATAACTCAGAAAGGCTTGATAGAACTGAGGATTCAGAGATGTGCAGAAACCCCCTAGGTATGGAATGACAGCCATGGGACCAGAGGGTAAACCAGGACTCTCCAGTTTGAGAAAAAAATCTTGGTTGGAGGCCAAGGGTGTCATAAAACTAGAAATTATGTGGAGAGAGTAAACAAGGACTAATCAGACATAGCTTCATTTGAATAAAGGGAGAAGTCAGTAAAACTCAGACAACAAGCTTCAAAAAAGTTGTCTTATATAAATATTTTTAATTTTTTTTTTTTTTTTAATACAAGGCATGTGCAATCGATTGTGGAACTCACTACAATAAAATGTCAAGAAGGCCAAACTGGGTTCAGGAAGAGGTTAAATTAATAGAGGTTAAACTCAGGGACTATGAAGCATGATGGTCTGACTTCTTAAGTCCATAAACTGCTGACTGCCAAAAGCCAGGAGGGTGTATTTGGGAAAGAATTGCTGTAAGCTTACTCTGGCTTTGTGTTCTTTCCCAAGGCAAGTGCTACTGATGGTCACTAGAGATATGATATGCATAAGAATGAGACATTGGGGCATTTTTGTGGCTTGCTGTCCAACATCTCTGGCTGTCTGACTTCATTTACAGACAATGATAGTTTGGTAACGTTGCACTTAATGATCAAACTACATACTATAATTTATTCTCTCCTTCTTTCTTCATACATTAAGGCTCTCAGTAGCCCTGTCTGCCAGAACTTCATCCAGGAATTTCTCAGTTACCCATTCGTTGTGGCTTATCAATTTAATCAGAACGATTTTTTTTGTGAGATGCTGATCCCAATTCTGTTTTATCTCTTCTGTAGCATCTATACATTCACTTCCGTTTGCTGTTGCTTTAATCATCTTGGAAGCCTTTGCCATTTCTGTTTATTGCAGTTATTTACTGTTGTTATCCAGGTACTTTAGCTGTTACTTCCCTAATTGGGACCCATGCTTCTCTCCAGCTAACCTTTGTGATTGTCCACTTTGGGTTCTAAATACTTCTCCCCTGGAATTATGGGTGGGGGGAATTTCCTGCTTTTGTCATGGAAGGGATGGAAGTGTGGTGCTCTGGTTCATGTTTGTGAATTTGAAGGAAGTGATACTGTAAGCTGTTAGTTCTCTAAAGCTCCCTTGACTAGTGACAGACAATTGTGTTTCACATGGGCAAAATGTCTTTGAGATGTGGCTGTTCTGGAGTTCGCTTGTTGAAATCTGTAACTGCCAGGAGGGAATTCCAGATCAATGCCAGTGTCCCATTAGTGGTGTGTGTCGCAGTGTGGTGGAGCTGCAGGGCCGTGCAGGTTTGTTAACCTCTGCAGTGCTGTGCTCAGAAAGTCTGGGGTTTTTTTGCTACTGTCCCAGAGACTGGGAGTGGGAACTTGGAAGTTTCCCACTGCAGTCAATAGGAAACCAGCCAGTACTTAAGAATGAGAATTGCTTTGCTTCTGGCCCACTGCCTGTTTTTGTGGTTTGTGTCATAGTCCAGCTTTCACACTCCTCAAGGGGTGCAGAGGTGACAGCTTTCCTTGCTGGCCGTGCACATTAAAATACAGCTCACATATGGTGTAAATGTATGCAACCCTAAGCAAGCCATTAAGGAGCAGAGAAAATGTTTGTGCCCTCCTAAGAAGGCTGTCTTGTTGTAAAGTGCTGTCCTGATGGAAACTGTAGGTAAACGCAGGACTTTTAAACTAGTGAGACAGACTTCCCCTACAAAAGAACTGGGTAAAATTTGAGGACTGGACAGATACCACAGTTAAACTCTCTTTTCTATGAGTAAATTTCTAGCTTTGGGAGTTGTGGAGAGATGTTTGAAAGACAGCAGCCACTCCTGCAGCCACCTGAGTTGGCAGGCAGCCTGAAACAAGAAGCCTTGAGGTGCCAAATTCCTCTCATTCATGGATGGCTAATTTCAATGGCACTGATACAGCTTTAACGATGAGCATTAACTGTTTCATTGTGCATCGCAGCAGCTATAAAAATAGAAGAGTGTGTAATGAGGGTGAGTGTTGGGCACTTTTGTAACAGCTCAGGGTGAACTAAACATTGGGTCCTGAGTATCTGTGCAGCCCCAGTCTGCTCAGTCACATCAGCTAGTGATGAGCAGCAGCAAACAATGGGAAGTATGAAGGGAGTAAAAAAATAGGAGAAAGAAACCTTTGTCATAACATTTCATTTTGCCTGTGGGAGGTCTCATGCTCACCGAATAATTTTTCATCCTTGGCAAGCACAAAGGTTTTGTCTACTCGCTGGATTTGGGATGGTTACCTGTCTGCTGGGTCTGCTGGAGAGAAGGCATACCCTTCCTACCTGGTAAAATGAAGGAACGCGTGGGTTTCGGGCTGTAAATCCCCCCGGCTAGCTTGGGATTTAGGCCCGCACGGATCCTACATGGACGAAGTAAAGGACAAGAAGCGCTCTTTCTCTACGTGGTTCTGATGTCCTGTTTATTAGCTGGAAGGGGACATCTGCATCGTAGGGTTTCCAGGTGAAGAAGAGAGCGTGAACGCCCACCTCAAGGGACATTTATACCCGCGGAATGGGAGGCGGGGACAGAAGGCCACACCAGTGGGGAGGGGCGAAGGGAGGGGCTTCAAGGGACAAGACCACAGGTACAAGACCTCAGGTGTATCTGAGGGATACACCATCTCAGGAGAGGGGGGAAACATTTGTATAACATAACACCCAGTGCAGTATCCGAATAACAATCTAGTGCATCACAACAGTAAAAGAAGTTTGAGACAGGGATGTGCCTGTGGTATTTTGTTGCTAACAAAAGTAAAAAATAATTTCTATACTTCATTTGGATTAAAACTTTAATTTGAGAGGGACATTGCTGTTACTGTTTAACCTGACTCCAGAGTAATTTGAGTTCACATTGAAAATGAATTTGTGCTCATCTGAGTTAGAAAACATGGAGGA
Source organism: Motacilla alba alba (assembly GCF_015832195.1). NCBI lineage: Eukaryota > Metazoa > Chordata > Aves > Passeriformes > Motacillidae > Motacilla > Motacilla alba. The sequence goes on from NC_052022.1 coordinate 10,297,189, forward strand.
CATTTACATTAAGTTTATTAAAATGAACCATTAATGGAGTTAATTAAATAATAAAATTATTTTAAAGTTATTAATTAGTTAATAAAAAAGTTTATTAAAATAAATTAAATTGAGAGGCTGAGAGTCATCTAAAAAAATCTCCTTTCTCTGTATCAAACATGGCTTAATTCCTCTAATTACAGATTGATATTTTTGAATTGTTGTTATGTTAAAGGATTTCAGTGTCCTAATTTGAGGAAGAGACTGATAGTCTCAAAGTTCTTAAGTCTGGAATGAGGTCAAGTGATATGAAAGTAAATGAGGAATGTAGTAAAGCTTTGCAAGGCATTCAGCATAGTTACTTTATCCATGAAGAAGAGCTCTTGGATTAACATGCAGGTCAGTTCTGCAGAAGCAAGGATAGACAGACATTGGAAACTGTCAACAATATGGGAATGTTAATTCAAATATTTATAATTGGTTATAGCAAAATCCTCTTAGGCTGTCTCCTCCCTCCCTCCTTTAACAAAAGCTTCTTGAAAGCAGATTCTCCTTGTCCAAATCTATCTGGACATTAATGACACGGTAGATTTTTTTCCAAGAGGCCTGGAAGATCAAAGAGCAGATCTAGCCCAGAATACATCTACTGGACAAGATGAATTCTAGTCAGTGGGCCTTCAACAGGACTCCAGTTACCCCAGGAAGTTTGAATCACTCCTGGTATCATTATCCTGCATGCCCATTGCCAAGCACTTCCCTCTGAACTGTTCTAGAGGTTTTTCCATCCCAAGGGATCTGTTAACACAAATTCTACCTTCTGGTTAGAAACTGAAACCCACAGTGAAACCAGGCAGTGCAGCTTTCTTGTGCCCATGTAAAACTATGTCAAGATCACTTTAAAATCTGCCTAGTTTCACACTCTGCCTTGAGTCATTCTTTTCCCCTGGGTTATCACATATACTTTCCAAATAAAGGGGCCAAATGCTGTGAAACTTATTGGAAACATTTAAAATTTTTGACCTGTTCTGTGTTCCACTTGTTCTTGTTTTTCTTAGACTTTCTACAATTGATAATTCCCTTCAGTCTGTCCCATGTTCTTCTAATCAACTCCTGCCTAGATCTTTTTCCATTTGGCTGCTCTTGCAGACTTCTGATCTTGTTGCCACATTTTCATGGCTTGTGTTATAAATGTTTTTAAAGAGTGGCCAGTATTTCCCAAACTTTCCATATTCCAGTGTCTGAATCTGAGAGCTGCCCAACCCCATAAGCTGATGCAGTGTCTGCTACTGCTCTATCAGATCCTGCTGATCTTGCAGAGCTAAATCTGTGCATCCCACCTCCGAGATGGCTGCACTCCAGGGCTGGTGTAACAAGTAGTATGTAAAACTACAATACCTGGAAAGCAGTCTGGGACAGAAAGGACACATGAATGTGTCAGATATTAATGCTAGTGTTCCTGGAGGCCTCACTGTCCCCCAGTAAAGCAGGTCCAGTTATTGGCTTTGTTTCTCTGCGGCTGAATTCAGCCAAGAGCATTCCTATCCAGCTCCTTAAGTGGCTTGAAAACATTGAAATGAATTGCTTTAAACACTAATAAGTAATTTCTATTACTGAGAAGGGTGTATTCACTGCCAGCATGGTACTGGTGCTGAAAGTGGATTACATTAGCCTTTTGTTTGAAATCAATTGAGTTTACAACTCCACTTCAAAGCCTTTAGAGTTTTAAAATAGAGCCAGCAGAAACTGTTTAACAAGTCAATGCTGCCCTGTGATTTTCATTGTTCTAGCTTTAGTTGTGAGAGGGAAAGACTTCATTTTCCTCTACTTTCACTTCACCCGGGGAGTGTGGTGCGGTACAATAAGCAGCCCATTCAGCTTTGCCTCACCACTGTGTGCTGGGCTTTACCTAGGCACAGATGCCTCCCTTCACATGGCACTGCAATTCCTCCTGCACAGTTTGAGTGTGTTCTCACTTTAAAGATTGATTAATTATTAGATTGCGCTGTCCTTTTTGGATTGTTGCACTTTTCACAACTTCAGTTATGATGAAGAATCCCTTGAAAGGAATTTATGGAAGAGGAGAGCCCTATAGACTTCACACATTAATTTCTTATTTCTTTTGTATAAAGGGCAGCACATTCTTTCAGTGACCCAGGGAAAACAAGAGCAAGGGTTTAAAGCACGGATGCTACCCTAACATTTCAAATTCATAGATTTTTCAGACATTGTGTGTGTTCTTGTGAATCTAACAAATCCTAAGCTATATTTAAACATCAGCTACTTCTGAAGTGGGGGAGGCGTTTTCCTTAAGGGCTTCTCTTTAACCCTCACACAATGAAGAGGTTTCTGTCAACATAAAGAGACAGAAGGGGGAGCAGAGAGGGAGAGGGTGGGTACCATTGTTTCATGAAATGTTTGTCTTTGCTTTCTAATTTGTGACTTAAGCAGTGAGAAAGCTGAAGCAAGGTACATTTTACCCTAGTGAAAGGCAACATCAGTCTTGGTCTGTTTTTTGAGCCTTCCTTGATCTGTGACTTCTGTATTTCTCAAGGTCTGCTGACTTGGAAGAAGTTAAGATGAAATATAAAGTCTGTGGAAATAGAAATCATAGCTGTTTCCTTTTTAGGACTGAGTATAATTTGTAGTTTGAGGAGACAGTATAGGGACTGGGTTATGCAGTCTGTCAAAAATGTAACAGATAATGAAGAGCGACAAGCACTTTTGAAATTGAGCCTGAGGTGTGTTGAGCACAAGGATTTTCATTCTGTTCCACAGAAGGAACCCCAGGCAGTTTTGGATTTTCCCCACCTTTTTTCCCTTGAGGACAGGAGAAAGGGGAGACACAGACTCTTACTACTAAAAGACCTCTTAAATGCACTGAGATGCTTCCCATGCATGAAGTCATATGAAGCCTGAGGTACACAGGTGGTCTGTGTATGAATTCCAGTAGAGTCTGAAGCAGAGTCTTCCACAGACCCAGAACACCTGTGCACTCCTGGATTCCCATTCCTTTGTGGTAAGTTAAGGCTGGTTTTGCACTTATTTTCTTTGATTAGACATTGCCTCCTTGACACTATGCTGAATGAAATACTTTAGCTGTGAAAAAAGTACTGTTTTCTAAAACAGTTTTACCAGAGAAGTTCTTACTCACTCCACCTCATTAACATCCTGTCTTCTTCAGAGGAAGAAAAAGAGGTCTGGGTTGTCGTGTTCTTACACGTGGTTTCTGTGGAACCTAGCACAGACATGTAACAGCTCTGCCTTGCTGCCAGGAAGATAAAAGAAAATAGAAGCAACATTAGAGTGGTCTGACAGCATGAAGTGCTGAAGTTTTGAACAGCCCTGTGACATTTGCTGCTCAGGGCTTCCTTCTTCATAAAGCAAATGCAAAAAAAAACTAGTGATGGAGCCAAACAGACCTCCATGTGTGTGGAAGTGCTACTTATGGATAAAGCAGTGTCTCCCTTTGCAACTGTTGTTTATATAAAGCTTACATAAAAATCTGTTTCATCATAATTTCACAGTACTAGCGAAGTCAAGGGGGTTTAAATACCAAGTGAGTAAAGGTGGACTTGGAATTTTTACTCTGTTCTAGGGTGTGTAGAATTGATGGTAAGACTGGAGATGGTGAGCAAAGAAATTTTTGCTTTTTCCTGAAGACTTGTGCAAAGGAGCAAGGGGCAGGGGGGTAGTGTAATAAACCCAGGCCTCGTGCTTAGATCTTAGAAAAACATGCTAATATCACAAAACAGCTTTGAATGAACAATAAGTGATGTTTACAGATAGTTTCTTCTGTTGGAGTACAATTTGCATTCTAACACAAGCTCTCCATTATAATCACTGGTTTCCCTGTGCTGGTACAGAAAACACATCAGTGCCTTATGCTGCCAAGGACTGTGGTTTTTCAGAAGGAAGAAAAAGGCTTAATGCTATTTGTTCAACCCAGCCAGAGATCTACTGTTTATAATCTGAAATATCATAAAATGTGTTTTCAATTACCTTGTGCATATTTTTAAAGAATTAAATTTCCATCAAAGGATTTTGTGAGCTGTTTGATCTCACTGTGTCTAAAGAGGTCAATCTGACTGGAGATAGTTTTGTCTGAGCAGATACAGCACAATTGTAACAAATGTGCCCTTTGAGTGTCTGTGACTTTAAGAGAAATCAGTTTATTAGTGAGAGAAGAGGGTGGTGGGGGTTATTTTCCAGTGTTAGCTGGAAAATAAAGTAAAACAAGTACTTAAAGACTGGGTGTGCAAAGGGACTATGATTCTTTGTGTTATATGACTGACTTTAGCTTTTGTTTTCTTCTGTGTTAATCTGCATACAGTATTCCATTTTCCAGACATCTTTAAGTGTGAGACACAACCCTAACCTACTGTGAGAGAAACAAAAATGAAACAAAAATGGGGCATTTTTGTTGCACTGAAAAAAAACTGCTTGTGATGCCATTGTGCTCAGCTCTGGAAAAGCACACAAATCCTTTGCACTGAATAAACTAAAAATAAAAAGAAGAAAAAGTGAAAAATTACATAGATTTACCTAGAAGTAGTGTCAGCTATTCCATTTCCTACTAGCTGATTGTTCTGCCTGCTAAACCGAGTTGTTTTTTCAGTGTCAGACTTTAAACAGTGTAATGATGGAATTCAGGTTTCTGCTGCTCTTGCATGGAAACTACATTCCCTAAATTAGAAAAGCAAGGTAGAATATTGGGAGCCCACAGTTTTGCTTTCTGTGCTGGTACATCTTATGCAAAGAAGCACCTGGAAAAATTAGCTTAGGTCTCAAGAGTGATAATTAGCCCAGTGGATTAACGTGTTCTTGTTGCTATTTTAGCTTTGAACTGGCCTGGATATGTGTGTAAAATACTGTACTGCCCTGATGAGGCTTATGTGAGGTGTAAGAACACCTATCCTGTGCTGGTAAAGTAGCTGATATGTCTCTTTTATCAGTGCAGCTATTTGGAAATAATTCACCCAGTCAAGCATGTGTCACAGCTTTTGATCTCCTTTTCTACCATCCTTTAATTCTGGGGAAGCCTGACATGAAAGCAGAGATTTTCCCACATATCTTGCTTCTTCCTGTCGCTTACTGGTCATCTTAAATCCAGGTCTTGTTTGGGCTCCACTGAAGATTGAGTAGCTCTTAATATTGCTCTTTCTATGCACCAATTTTGAGTTGTCTTGTCTGCATTTAAGTAATTAATGAAAATACTTACTACAGCAAGTTAAACTGAAATTAGGTTGAGAACACTTAATTATATATGTGTGGTGGCTTTTTATCCACCTTGCTGGCATTGTGATTGTTCCTTAGGAAATACATGTGATATCACCAATAGATGTCAGGTACAAAATAAGCAGTAGTAAATAAAGCTTTGAAAAGACAAAGAGGCTTTCTTTGCAGGTGTCATCCAAACTGAGGAGGAAGGAGAAAGCCAGACAGTCTGTACAGCAGCAGCACAGTTGTGTCTAAACAGAAAGGGTCCTGTTTTTCCAAGGTTTCCAGCTAGTGATAGTAGAGGGAGTAATGAGATACAGGGCTGCTTTCCATCTTACTCTGCCAATTCAGCTCCAACAAAGATGCCAAATAAGTTTCCATTTAGGAATTTTGCAGTAGAAAACAGCTTTAGCAAAATCCCTTCTCCTTTTTCCCAATGCAATAGTCTTTCCCATTTTGTGATATTTGCTACCTGTCTGACTGTCAGCAGATGGAGCAATGGAAGATTTTTATGAATGATATGTGGAAAATCTCTAACTCATTTACTTGCCTTTTCTTAGTATTTCTGGAAGAGAAAATAGCAGTATCTCTAGGGATGTTTTTTCTATCAACTGTGCCTTCACTAATGGGATTAGCAGGCTAAAGGCTCCAAATAAATCCATCACTGGCATCAGTTGCATCAGAGGTGATGTTCATCTATTAATGCATCAGTAAAAAACCCGGTGTTTGTTTCCAAGAGTCACTGGAAATGAATCAAATTCAATACTTGTTTTTATCCACACTGTGTTTCGATACAACACATACAAACCCCTGACTGCCTCCTGACTTTTGTGTCTCCTGAAATCTTATGGGAAATGCCCTCCTTTCAGAACCCTGACTGCAGCACACCATGTTCTGATTCTAGGTGAGTGCTGAATTCCAAGGACTTGTTGACAGAATATGAGCCTCAGTGGGGCAGAGAACTGGGGATTTTTTTTCCTTCATTCTTTGTTTTTATATTTGATTTTTAACCAGTAACGTAAGGAGTCCATATGTGCAGTTCTGGATCTTATTGCAAGAGAGATTCATGCTTGGTAACAGTCACTTGTTAGATCATGTACAGGGGAGTAGAATGTAGGTGACATAAAAGGGGATGTTACATCTGAGAAAGCAGCTTTGGCAATGTTTGGGGAAATATTTTGGGGAAATGGTTTGATAAACAAGAAAATATGGTTTGGTTTTGTAATGCTATAGGTAAGAGATCTGATTAAGCCTTAATGGACATTTAGAGAAGTGAAGGAAACGTGAAGGAGAACAGAGGTGGGGATGTAACAGTTTTGTAATGCAATGGAGATAATGGTACACTTAGCATATCCACTTCTGGTAGCTACAATTCACAGAGGCTGGACTTGGAAATTATTCAGGAAAGAGAGAAAAGAATGATGCATTGTCTGGAATAATGCTGTGAAGACAGAGACTAAAGCTCAGTCCTTTTAATGTTTAAAAATATTAAGAACATGACTGTGATTATAATTGTACCTACCTGGACAGACAGTTACTGATGGTAGACAGACCCAGAGGCTGGAATCCAAAGGAGATTTTAATTTTCAGTAGAGCTGAGATGCCAAAATGTTCAACAACCTTAAAAAGTAGTATGTCTTTAGAGACATCTTAGGATGACTGGAATGTATGACCAGGTATGTAATGGAAAAACTGGAATAGCCAGCCAGCCAGAACACAGGACAAGGACAAACCTTTCAAGCTTTAATCCCAGTTCTGCAATTTTTGAGAATGTACTTAGATAAAAAATGTTGTAAGTGAGGACAAGTGTGGGTGTCTGTCCAGGACATGCCCAAGTGTGAGATTGGTGTAGAAGCAGCAAGGAAAGCTTGGGGAAGTGTTAGTTTGCTGTGCAAAACAAAGAAATTTAAGGAAAACTCAAGTTTCAAAGGACGATTTATTTTGTCCACTGTAATGGTGACCTTTAGAAACAATCATAGTAATTTGGCTGAAGAGAGCCACAAAGAGCAGCTGGGTAGTATTGCTGTAGGTGTGTCAAGCCACAGGAAGGATGGCTGTCTCCTTCTGTCAGGACTAGGGGAAAGCTGGCAGTCTTTTAAAATGCCTCACTCCTCAGCTCATACTCAAACTGAAACACAAAAGAGGAGTAAATGTCTTTATCCTCAGTCTGGCTGAGTCGTCAGCTATAAAGAAAACATGTATGGTGTTGCACAAAGAGAATGACTTATTTAGTGTTAATTTGAAATCTTTTAAAAAGAGTTACCACTGTATCAGTTACAGGTAAGCCTAAATAACATCTAGTTATTAATGTGTAGATCTGAGTGTGAGATAAAAAGCTGAAAAGCAATCAGGTTTTAGAAAGCAAAATTACCAAGAGTAACAGCCCAGTACTTCCACCATTGAGTGAAAAATTGTACTGTGCTTTTCATGTTAACACATTCTTTTTTTCAAGTAATCTCAAAAGATTAATGAGACTGTTTATGCCAAAGTCAACAAATCACCCTGGGTGAAAGCTGTAAACATTGTCTTACTTGTTTTGGTTGGAAAAAGTCTTGGTTTCACTCAGACCCATAGAAATTGAATAATGTGGTGATTGGCACAGTGGAGAAGCATTTAGGCTTATAGATTGCAGTGAGGAATATATGTGGAAGAAGGATGCATTAGAGTTCTTGGGTAGTCTAGGGAAGAGATCAGCTGAAGAGGTGGCAAATTCTCTTCTATGGATGCTCTCAGTTTCTTCTCCTCATTCTCTTGTGGGCTTTTTTTATGTCTCTTGGAAATATCCAAAGGCAAGGAGTAGTACAGCATGTTTTCAAACTGGATTAGTTTTTTTGCTAGATACCTCTCAGAATAAAAGTATTTGTAGTTACTCAAAATCTCATGGGGACCAGGAGAGGGTCAAGTTTCTTTCTGTACTAGCAGTGGCACAAATTTTTGCCAGATTAATTAACATCTTTGATTAATTGAAATCCTGATTAAAGGGAAACTCACTGTATTTTATGTGATTGGACTTTCCTTCCCAGCCTGGTCCCCCTCCAAATATCCCTTCAGAGCAACAAAAAAAGAACAGACTCCCTTTAAGAGACTACACTTGAGGGAACTGTAACTCTTCAGAAAACTGATGCAAGTCATTGTAATCCTTCCATTTCCCTCTCATGAATGTCTGCTTCTCAAGTGGATTTAAAAATCCCCAAAGAATTTCAGATAAACAGGATTATGTTATGTATATGAACACATACTCAATGAAAGGAGAAGCAGTGAACCATTACAAGCATTAAACATGAAAAACATGAAAATTCTAGATGAAAAGATTTTTGGAAATTAGAGTCATCAGCTTTAAAACTACTGGAATGTCTGATGTTCTTTTCCTTCCTTTTATGATTAAAAATGTAATCTGGTGTAGACTTGTTCTGGTTAAAGATATGTCAGTGATTGCATTTCAGTTATTGTATTTTCCACTGTTCATGGGTGCCTGGACCTCTAAATAACATCTGTATAAAACTCTTGAAGGCAGTAGCTCCCTTTCTGTAAATTCATTAATTCTGTACAATTTGGATCTTGAATCCTTTAAAGGGCTGTTAATTAAGCTTGTGATGAGTTTCCATTTTTGCTATTATTGGGTGATGTCATTGCAGGCATAAAGAAAGAATATGACTAGAGATAGAGCAGCCAAAATTCACAAGAGCAGAAGATGTTAATTGTTTTTTCTTTGATTAGAGGTTAATTTCAGAGAAGTAAGTAAATTTTCCCAGAATTTAAAGATGTTAGGTTTTTATTTAGGGTTTTTTTCCCCAAGTTTTAACGCTAGTGAGAGGTCAGGAGCACAAAACAAAACAAAAACTGGTCATAGGCAGGTATTGCTTAATCCTTTTTCTCTTCTTGCTCATGCTGTAATAATTTCATTGCAGAGCCAGTCTCTTGATCCACATATGATAAAATGCAAACATTGTGATCCCCCAACAGCTGTAAAATCCTGATTTCTTTGTAGTTTCGCGTGTCTGGTTTGCATTGCATGATAAATATGCATTTTCAACAAGAAACAAAATAGCAATTGTACTGAGTAAAGGAAAGTCAAGATAGCTCCTGGTATTCAGAAGGAACTCAGTAGTTCAAGTTACATATCTCCTTTTCTGTCCCTACTGAGTAAAAACATAGGATGTGCCAAGAACTGGCACTATCTGACCTGCAAATGAGGTGCTTTGGTGCTGGGCTGTCAACAGTGGCTTAATTGTGTCCTTTTTTTTGGGTATGGTTTTTTCCCTCTTATTTTCATCCTTATTTCTGACACGTGGGGGTTTAGAGGGATACAGAAGTGTTTATCACTTCCCTGTTGTTTCATGTGCCCAGTCCCTCTTTAGGAGAGGAAGGTTAAAGGTGTAGTCTGGTGCTGACACCTCCAGCTTAACCACAGCAAGGTGCCAGCACTGCCTGTTGCCATAAGACTTTAAGTCTTCAATAAAGAAAATACACCAGTTTCCAGACTGTTAATTCAGTACCCTTATTAGAATAAAGTTCACCTGGTTATTTTTAGCATGTTGTTGGATATTATTTTTTCTTTTGGTATCCTTTCCCAGTGAATGAGATTTTTCATGTTCTTACTCTGTAGCAGCTGATATGCAGCCCTAACTAGGGTCTCTAAAGGAATCAATCCAGTTTAGAAAGCTGGCTTGAGCCTGGAAGTTAAACAGTTTGTTCGGATGGAAAATTAATACTATGAAGCTGATTTTGATTGGTTTCCCTTGAAACAGTGGAAGACATTCTTATGTGCTGCTGCCTTTCCTTATTGATTTGTGCTAGTAAAGTCTGTGAAATAAATTATGATACATTTATTTATTTATTTATTTATTTATTCCTGGCTCTAATACTCATGACTTGAATGCTCTGCACTTGGCTCAGCTCAAGAGAAGCTCCACTGTGCCTTGGATAATTCTCTTCTCAATGGGATCAGAATGAAAAAGAACACTACAGAAAGCAGATGATAGTAGAAGATGCACTAGTGGGAAAACTGCTTGTCATGAGAAGCACGAATCTACCCCTCATTTTAAATTTCTTACTCAGTTTCCCTTAGAGAAAGGTTTGGGTTTTTAAGCAAATTACTCTCTGATACTACATAAGTAGTAGTACAAACAAGTTGTCTGTTTTCTTTATAGATGAGTAAGTTTGTCTCTAAAGTATTTTGAGAACACTTGAATCTTCTTCTGGTTAAATGATTTTTGATTGTTGAGTCTCTGGTGTAATGGTGAGCATATGGCCAAAATTATGATGTCCTTTGTTGCTAGAAAACATTTCCTTCTTAAACATAACTCATAAAGTGACCAGTGAGAGTAGAAAATGAAATGGAAAGAGACAAAAGGTAAACCCAAATAAAGGATTCTGTAAACAATTTGGGTTGGAGAGTTCAAGTTCACAGATGTCTTTCTGCAAGAGGCATTTTGAAGGGTGTATTTTTCCTAATGCTTTAACTACCAGCAGATTTGCCTGATTATTTATTATATTTATTTGTAAACAATGCAAACCAGTGTCACCCCATGGATGAACTGAGTAACTTGAAGCAGATGTCTCACTTAGCCATGTTTATGTGCCTAGATTTCAGTGGATGTCTGATCCTGAGCCCTAAACCTGTCAGCAGTGCCTCACTCAATATTACAGTGATGTTTTTCATGCCCTGTAAGTTTAGAACCAATCACTGCCATTTAAACATTTACTTTGCTCAATATTTGCTTAACTCAAATTAAAAGTACAGCACTTCTAGTCAGTTGCCAATAACATTACATCCAAAGGCTTCCCATGACCCTGCTTCTTCTGAGTAAAAGTTGTACTAAGATTTTTTATCCTTGTTCCATGATTACTGCTTCATTTTTATTTTGACCCTGGTCTGCAAGCTTCCTATTTCTTATGTAAGCAGACCCACTAATTAATAGAGTTTTATGTATATTCAAGGCTACAAATGTTGCAACAAAGTCCTTAAGAAAAGGAGCTGACATGAACTAGGATTAGGAATTAGGGACAGTTGCTGTATTTTCAAACAGCACAGATAGTTTGAAAAGGCTAGAAAACTGTAGGTAGACATTTACCTCATTTTCATCATTCACCTTTTTTTACCTGAAGCTACATGTCTTTGTGAGGAGCTTGTTTTTAGTTTATTCTGAACGCTGGAAGTCCTATGTTTTTGGAACAGTAGCAGACATATATTAGTTAAGTGATGTGTAAGGTTTTTTGCCTGTAACAGATCATTTAAGGCTCTGGTGATTTGGATCTCCCGTGCAGAAGTCACAGCAGCTCTGCATAAGAGGGGTTAAAACATAGGCAGCACTTCAGCCTAAAGAAAGTAGTAGTTAAAATACACATAGCATGCGGAAATCTGGCAAAAAGAAAGCCCACAAAAATCCTTTTCTACTCTCTGGGAGATTTATAAGGTACCATAGGATCTTCCTAAAGTAAATTTAAACTATTTTAAAAATGTAGCAAGATATCAGGAAAGTTGTCGCTAACAGTTTTTTAAACTTATGGCAGGAAGATAGAGAAATAAAAAAATTAAGAACAACAAAATCCAAATCCTCTGGTTCTTGAAAACAATTGCTATTTTAAAAACAAAACAAGCAGACTTGGGGAGGAGCGTTTCATCAGATTCTCTTCCAACAATGTCCAGTTCCTATGAGAATACTTTTCACTTTCCTGGATAGATGTGCTGCGCAGAAGAATGAAATACCGTAACTGATGAAGTTTGCCAAAAAGCGTGATCAATATTCTGCTAAATCAGGAGAATGTTCCCATTCATTGCAACAGAACCTGAATGGGAAATATCAACCTTACTTTAATTTGAGGCAGGTTAAATAGTAAAGCTAAGTATGAAACTTGTTCATTACATGTCAAGTTTTGGCCACTTGTTTTAAACTTGAAGCCCTTGCCATTATTGGGTCTGTTCTTTCACAGAGCTAATAATAAGAAAAATTGGCCTATAATAAGAAAAATTAATATATTGGCCTCCAGCTGTCTTGCTACAAGAATGTAGAGAATAATTCAGGCCCTCATAATATGAGTACTTGCTTTCATGATTGCTTTGATTCAGTAGTGCAACCATGTTAATCTTGGTGGTTTTTTTCTTTTTTAAACAGCTAATATTTCTAGTTTAGTTCATTATTTCTTCTGGATAATGCAAAATACATGTGCTAGATCTGGGAAGGCTTTCTAAAATAGCTTAAACCAAGATTTTCTCTCCTGTGGCAAGTGCTGTTGGTAAAATTAACACTTGCTTATTCCATAGGCCTGTCTCTGGTCTCCTTAAAGACCTATCTGATGATTTTCAGTCACTACAGTTGTGTTTTGGTGCTTGTTTCCCATCTCTTCAAAGTCGTGCTTTGTCACACTTGCAGTGCTTTGTGTAGAAAGTTGCTGCCATGGTTTGGTGTGACATGGTTTGAGAGGAAATTAACTATTGACTATCCCAGTCAAAACCAGGGCAGTACCTAAGCTTATAAAGGAAAACAGTAGAGGTACAATTGGCACCTTTTCACAGCAGCATCTTGAAGATGGTTAGTGCATGACAATCCAGTGTGGTTTTGGTTCCTGTCTCCCCTCGATGTGAGAAGAGATAGCCCTGCTGCTCTCCTGGCATCTGTTTGGGTCCTGTGCTGCCCCAAGGCAACAGAATATTGCTGAGTGTTGATACTTCCATTATTCCTTTCTTGCTTCCAAGTTTCTTTGATCATTGGATCCACATGGTTGATTGCAAGTGGAATTAATATCACTTTAAGCCTCCAGGCTCGTTCAATTTAGCATGCCTCGTCCTTCATACGTATTCAATATTAAAGCCTCCTATTGAACTGAAAACAAACACAGTGCATTTGTCTGCTTAATTCATTTAACAGGCTTCTAAGATTCTCTGCTGCTGTGCCCCAGATAACATACACCAAAAAAAAAAATCTAGGAGAAGGCTAGCTTCACTTGTATGTGGCTTTGTGTGGCACAGCAGAAAAGCAGCCACTTGCTGAAATGGACCAGTAGGTTTTAAGCTGAAACTATTATTGTGAGTAGAGCAGCAAGAATCTCTGCAGCTTTACCTATTCAGGCTCAGCATGGATCTGTTTTATCCTGTTTCTGCTTGATGTGGTTTTGCATTAAGCTTGGGTTTCAAATTCAGAGAAAAGCCAATACTGGAAGGAAAAACTTGTTGTGATTAGGGATGGCAGTGGTAACTGAAATGTTTGCCAGCTTCAGGAAACTTGCCTAAATTTTAGACTAACAAGAAACTACTTCAAATTAGGCACTTTTGTTCTTTATTTGAGTTTTCTTGTAAGGATTTCCAATTGTGATATCAAAAACCTGTAAAGGTTGGTTAACTTCTTATTTTCTTCTGGATGTCTCTTCATGCACAGCACAAATAAATCCAGACAGTGTCTGTCTTTTCTAGCACAGGAGCAACTATCTCCTTGTAATAATTGATTAATAAGTGCTTTGGGTATCTCACAGACTTAGATAATTGTGCTGGGAAAAACTGTTCTTGTCTGTTAAACCAACAAACCAATTCTTAATTGGAATTTTGCTGCATCCTGTTATTTGTTCTTGCTGACATTCCCCATCAGAAACTTAAAAGTAGAAAGTAGGGCAGTAGCAAGTCTTTTTGATAGCTGTCGTGAGTGGAATTGTCCGTTTTTTTTCTCCCTCTAACTTCTCAAAAGAGAATTATTTTTCTTATGTGTTCATGAATTTGTGTGTGTTAAAAATACTGATGCTTTGCTGGACATACTTTGTCACATCATCTTTAAAATCCTAGAAAAGCTGTTCTCTTTGTCATCTGTGGGGTGAATCTTTCAGATGTTTGCTGTAGAACCACAAATAAGTTCAGAAATCTGGAAGTTTGGGTTCCCAATCCTCACTTCAAATCACTAGATTTTGTGTAGGATTTGCTGGGGTTACTCTGTTTAAAAGTTATCTATTAAAGCAATACAGAGATGCTTTGAACTATCTCCACTATTTGAAATCAGGACCATCTATTTGATCTAAAGTAGAAAACGCTCACTACCTACCTCTGGTTTCAGGTAACTGGGTCATTCCAAATCTGAGGCTGCTGCTTCAGAGGCAGAAATTGTCCATTGTCCTGTATACCTCACCAGGCAGATTCCTGGAGGCTGGTTTTTCCTGTCAGATAAGAAACAGAATAAATACTGCAGGGTCATGGTGATTGCAGATCTCACAGAACTGCAGTCCTGTAGTTCGAGATTAATGAGTTTACACTGAGCTGCCAAAACTTTTACAGAAAGATGTGCTACCAGATCCCTGGCTGGTGTAAGATGGCTCACTTATGTGGCCCTGTGAAAACAGGCTGATTTAAACCAACTTCAATCCTAGGTCCATACCTTAAAATATTCCTTTCCCTTATGAAAACATAATAGTAATCTTAAAAGCATTATTTTTGCTCAAAGGTTGGACGGCGTGATCTTTGAGGTCTTTTCAAACCTTAATGATTCTGTGTTGTTGGAGAAGGCATCCATGGCCACTGGAAAAAGTAGCCAAGCGGTTGTGCTTACAGGAGAAGTAGCAACAGCATTTGAGGAATAGGGGAAATCTTCCTGTGTTGTGATCTGTCATGTTACACAGCAGGAATTCCCCTGCAGACCTCTAACCTGCTGTGCAAACAGGTCTCTGAGCTTTTCCTGCCACCTTAGCTTCCTGTGCTATGGATCTTAGAGGTACTTCCTGAGGGTTTGGAACTTGCTGATTCTTGTCAAAACAGTTTTGTGGTGATTTGGAGTTGTTTAGTGATGCATGTAACTAGTCTATATATTCATACAGTCTTTTTTTAAATTAATTGTCATGTGTTTACCTCTGACCTCACAGCTGGATTCCTCAGAAATGTACCTGATGTTTTAAAAAAATCCTCTTCATTCTGATACCTTTAAATGTCATTTAGTCTTTTTTTTTTTTATGTTTTACCTTGAAACAACTGGGTGTTTAAGTATTTTATTTCTCTTAATTAGAGTTTTTACTCAAAGCTTTTGAACAATAAGTTATTTTGCATGCAGTTTTGGGGGCATCTTTTAAATCTGAAGCCAATACATTCCCTGATCAGCAGACTTGGATATGTATCACGAGGTGCAAATATTCCAGGAATTTCCTTAGCAAGACCAATGAACTTTCTGTTTGTGTACCTTTGCAGTTTCCAGTGAAATAGTTTCTGCTCCCTATTTACAGGCTTTGGATATAAATTGTCTATATAATTGTCTTTTATTGGGAAAAACACCCTTTTAATTATTTCCATGAGAGACCAAAATTTCCTTCTGTAACAGGCCAAACCACCTTTTGCTAGAATTGTGTCTGTGCTGTATCCGAGGGTACACTGGGAAAAGCAATTCTCTGTCTTTCTCTCTTACCTTCTTAGTACATTGAGATATTTTTTGGCTAAAGGAAGGTGAGTTCAGAGCTTTCATTTTATTTTGACACTTTGTGACAATTTCATAGGGTAACCTTCTGGTTGTTCCTCTTATAGCATGATACAGGTTTTATTGATATTTTTTCAATCCTCCTCTCCAATATTTATAAAAATCTTAAATATTTTTGATCTCATCAGTACTAATCAAGGATCATTTTCCCCATTTCCTTTTTTTCCAAATTTATTAAGAACCTCTTGTTCACGGACACCTGGAACTGAGGCCTTATCATTTTAAATTGATAATTGAACCCCTGAGGCATATGTGGTTTGGAGCTTCTTTGCAGAGTTTGAAAGTGTACCCAGTTCTGAACTGGTTTTCAGAGCCTGTGGAACTCTGTACAGAGCTCATGGAACTCTCCTGGCAAGTGCTTGTAAATGAAGAGCTTGCCTTGGACCTGGTTCCCTTTTCAGGTCTCACTGGAGGCATTGGCAGTCTTTCTGCTGACTTCAGCAAAATTGAAGCGAGACAACATTACTCTGCCTGTTGCTCACCTCTGCTGTACTGCTCGTGGAATAAAATGTATGGCCAAGGACAAAACACAGAATCCAGCCAGGTTCTGCCCTTTGTCCACAAGGCTGAAATTGGCTGCCAGAATAAATTTAACAGAGAGAGGGCAAATTTTAATCTCAAGGCTTTAATATGCTCATCTGCTAAGAAGTGTAACTATCTCAGTATTGAAGTGGGACCTAATTTAAGGGCAGTAAAGGGATGATTTCCTTAATCTGTCATTAAAGAAAATATCTCTGAAGGGAAATACATGCAAAACAAACTGGGAAAAAAAGGATGGAGAAAACACAATCAATTTTTGAATAAGCAAGAAATGTACAACAGAGGTAGTGGGATGTGAAGCGCCAGCACCATTTGAAAAACTAGCTTTTTCCACGTGTTCTTTTTTTTGAATTTTCTTTAATGCTGTATCTTAAAAAGAAAAAAAAAAAGTGAAGAACGCATTTCTCTGTTTCTAATATCAACGTTGCACATTCTTATTCACATCTGTGTAAACACTTGGATAATTGGTGTCTTTCTGACCTGCTCACTTTCAGTATTGGCATGCAGAGCAGCTTTTGGGATCTCATATAAAGGAGAATTGCCCTAAACTGGCAAGTAGACAGACTGAGTAAGGCACTTGGGTACGGAGAAATATAAAACATTTTGCAAACAACAAGCCTGAGAAATGGGGAGGAGGGAGTTGTGGAGAATGACACCTCAACAACCAACTTTGGGGATGAAATTCTGTCTAAAGGGGTTTGTATGAACCTCACTCATTCTTGGATCATCTGTTTGTTCTTACGTGGAGAAGAGGAGGGGAAAAAATGTTCTGAAGTTTCTTTAGTTAAAACTGTGGTATTAAAAAACTGAGCCATCATGACTCTGAGCCATACTGCCAGTGTATCTGAATATTAGTTGTTCTGTGGCACCCTTCATCATATTTTTTTTCTTATTTTCTCTCTGCCTGTGTGACCATAATCCTTCCCTTCCTTAGAAACTTTTTGGGTCCTCTGAGTTTTCTTTCATCTCCTATTGATTTCTTCTTCCTTTTTAGTCTCTTTTTTCTTTGTTTTTAATCTCAGTTATTTTCTGTTCTCAAATCTCTTTTCTTCTCTGTTCCTTCATTGCTAGGGATCATCTCTGCCTGGCAGTGTAATCACCTCCCACCTTTCCCTGCCTTTGAGGGCAGCTGAGCCAGTTACTTATTAGACAAGTTGATGTGACTTAGGGGTTCAAGTCTCTGTAGGTCTTCACAAAAGCATCACAGTGCCATGTCTGGCTGAATTGGAGCCTTTCAGAAAGGGTTAGGAAAACATGGAGAACTTGATGGAAAGATTTCATTCTTCCTACCAGGTTTTCCCTGCTGATAGAGTAAATGTTGATATGCTCATTGAATAGATAGAGTGTGTAAAGAGGGGCTAAGGACTGGATGGGGTCCAAATTTCATGAGAAGAGCCATCCTAGCAAAGCTCCAAGCAGAAGAAGGAAAACAGGCCCTTGTCTCCCAGGTGGAAGCAGGGCAGTCAGGACAGACCTGGATTTCAGACAGTCCAACCATTCTTCTGTCCATGCAAGCCCCATGGAAATGGGAAGATACTCCAAACCACTCATTCACATTTTAATCTTCTTTTATTATGCACTTTTAAGCTGTTACCTTCAAGAACACCCGTTGTGTGCTTTTGTAGAATATAGTTGAAGAAATGTGATGTGATCTAAGTAACTTACTGTAATTCTCCACTCTACAAATCCAGTAAAAAGTATGTAAAAGAACTTTTATATGCAGTGTGGTGTTTGAATGTAAGAAGGCAGTTTATGTTTGAAAGTGGAAACGTCATTAAAGGCATTATTATCTCTGCCTGCATGTCCCACTCTCTGCAGTCTCAAATGAAAGCTGCTTCCACTTGTTATGAGAAATGGACATTTGGTTGAGATTTGAAAACTGATGCTTAAGTAAGATTAAACCAGATTCCTTCTGTCTCACTGCTTCTCACTAAGCTCTGCAATGTTAATGATTTATATATTGATATTGTTGACATTTTCATAGGCTGATTTTTTTTCACCTTCTAGCAGTTGTTTCTTTTCAGATTTATAATGTTCTCTATAGAGTTAGAGTTGTCTTACTGGCCCGTATCCAGCATGTGAAAGTTCTATATTGTAGTTCAAATTTAACATCAACTGTTAGATGAATCACAGAGTCATGGGCTTGGAAGGGACTTGAGAAGGCCATCCAGTTTCTCCCATATCCAAGGCTTAATCAACTGTATGTGTCAGTCCTGACAGACATTTGTATGACTGCCAGCACTGAAGACTCCACAGACTCCTGGAGCAATCTCTTCCAGGAGTTCTTCAGTTCTTAATTATTAAACTTTTTCCCATGTCTGAATTGTCCATGGTACAATTAAAAGCTTATGACTTCACACATATTTCCTATGTACATTGAGATTAAATTTGTATTCATTTTCTTTGTAGCAAGCTTTGAATTGTTTGAAAATAATTACCACCTTAACTTCACCTAGTGGGGCCCTTATGGGGAATTATTCCATTCAAGAATTTGTAAAAATGCTGCCATTTTTGTTCAATTTTTTTCTAAAGTCTGAGGTGGTTTAGGCTTCAAATGCTGCAGATAGCACTGGATGTGAAATCTTACTACCTGAGAGAAGAGAGACAGATGGCTTCAATGTTCTCAGTTGGTTTTGTTTGGTTACATCATTGCTAAAATCTGGACTGTAGAGGTAAAGTCAAAAAGAAATCCCCAGCTTGAAGGATGCATGTAGGGGTTCACATTTCATCATCAGAAGAGTGCGTAATCTTCTTGATCTCTGTTGCAGCTCTCTTGGAATGACACTCTTAAAGGTTTCACTTCCATCTGTCTATGAATACAAATGGGAAGAAGGTCACAGGAAGATATCCTGTGTCAGGTGGGAAATGTGGGTGTTGTGGACCAACCCTTCTCCCTGATAGACATTGCATTATCCTAAAGTTTTCCCTGTAGAAAAATTTAGGAACTATCATTTTATAGCCCCGTCTCGCACCAAGGTTATAATTTTTGTGCAAGATGGTGTTTGTTTTACAGTGCCAAATACATTGTTAAGGATTGATGTATACCCAGTGATTATTGAATATATTGAGTATGCTGGTTTGCATGCATGAAAAAAACTTCTCTTTCCAGAAAAAATAAACCTGCAGGAGAGCTTAGGCCCTGGGTTTTCTGCTGACAGTTAATGGGAGTTCATAGAGTAGAAGGCAGTTCAGAATCTGGCCTTGTGCAGAGTATCTCAGCATGGAGGACCGGTGGCTCTTTCAAATGAAGAACTAATTCCTTTAGTATTAAGTATTTGCAATATAATTTGAAACTTAGTGGTGTTTATCCATGGCCCTGTCTATCTCTGGCTGAAGTCAACAGGTTTCTTTCCAATGTTACCCCAGGGTTCACACACCTCAGCCAGTAAAGTACATGTGTTCATTTTCCCAAATGGTTTAGAACTTGGCAGACTTGGGTCTGTCTTTGTTTTTTTGAGTTCTGGACATATTTGAAACTGAAGGATAAAGCAAAATGTAGAGGCTAAATATTCTGTGGTTTATGAACCACTAATCTTCCATGACTCACCTTTCATGCAGTTTTATGGCCCTACTGGCTTGGAAATAGGCAACAGCAGTTGACCACCTGCAGCATCAGCATCAAGGAAAGTTAATGTGGTAACTCTTTGAAATGTGGGACCTGAAAAGAAAAAAACCCAAACCAATAGAAATTTCACTCTTAATATGCTGATTTAGCATAACCTTCCACCACCTCTAAGACATTGCAACAATAGGACTTTTACAGGAAAACTTTTTATTTAAATCAAAGGGTAGGCAGACCTCTCAAAATTTGTCCTATGCTAACATGCACCAGAAATAAAACTTGTAAGCTCTGCTAGAAGTCTTGCTGAAACCTGCACTCAGCTAGAAGGAAGTACCATACCAAATAAACAGGAAGTAAGACTTTTTTGTTTCTTTTTAGAAGTCAAGTTCTTTTTATCCTGCCCTTGGTTCTTTGAGATCTTGTTTTTACATTTTCTTTTACAGTCTCCCAGCTCTATAATCCTAGACTAAATTATTGAAGCACTGAATCCTTCTTCTTCCTCAATACTGAGAGAGTCAATATATAAAAAATTACATTTTAGGGGCTTGAATGGAAAGTGTTGTTTAAATGCTAGCAAAGCAATATTGTTGGACTTGTGTATATTGAGTATGAAGGTCTGAAGCCAGAGCTGTAGTTGCTAATTTATCTTGTGTACTTGAAACTTTATGCTGCTATCAGCTTGTATTGACAAGCTTCAAATCCACTGGCACAGAAAAATTATTCTATAATTGCAAGTTGCATTTGAAGATGGTTTCAAGAGCCCCTGTTCCAAATGTTTCGTGCAAGTCCTCTTAAATACATTCTCATCTGGGTTTCCCAGATGATGCTCAGGTGTTCTCTGGTGTTCCGTCACTGGTGACACATAGAGGTTGTGGAGAAACAGTGCAAGTTCCACCTGCTGTGAGAAGGTGACCTGAAACAAATATCTTCCTAGTGGTTTCCCTGCTTCTTGCATCACTGTATGTCCTGACAGGCAGCACGGTACTGGGAAAGTTGTTTTCCTTCTGCAAAAAACAGGTTACTAGTCTACATCCTGCTGTTCAGTGATCAAGGTCATACCCCCACCCTCAAGTGTCCCTGAATTTTGGATGGTCTTTGTCACATGTGTGTGTTTATCATAAATACCAACTTGTACCACTTATTCTGTACTTGTCAAGCACAAGATACACAACACAAATTAAACATAAAGGTTTATTGGTAAGATGAGGCCTGGGGCAGTCTCTCTTCAGATACTCTAAGTGCATGCTCTGCATTTCCTGAAAATCCTTCTTTAAGGACTAGGAAAGGTGTTACTAGAAGTTTGATCCTTTATGAGACCAGCTGTCAATGATGAAATTCAGATTGAGATTTTTAGTCCAATCCCTCTCTAGACAAAATGTTTGGGTTTTGGTATATATTGAGTACTAGAAATGATCCTTTAAAGAAAAACCACTAGAATTTTATTGGCAGTGACCTGCTTCTTAGTACACTGAAAACATTTCTGGAGATCTTGCCTTTTTCTCCCCCCCCCTTTGAAAGTGTTGCTTATAAACTAGAATTGTAGGAGGTTTTGAAGTGAGATTGAATTACTCTTCCTAGTGTGCTTCTATAGGAAGCCCCTTTGGAATAGGCAAGAAAAAGCCCAACTTGCATCCCGTTTGCCATCTGGGTTTCCCTCTGGCTTCAATTTGCTGCTGTAAAACAGTTCTTAGGTATGGATGCTGTACTGAACCTGCCCAATGCATGTCACATTTAGCTACTCATATTTCTTTCAAGATAATGGCTGCAAAGAAGCTGTTTCTTGTGGTCTCTCGTGATTTACTGCTTCTTAATCTGATGTTTCAAATTAAACCCGAGTCTTCAAATGTCATTGCATTCTTTCAAGACATGTTCAGCTGCTTTGTAATGGGTGAGCTCTTTCCTACAGTTTAATGCTTAGTGGTTATGGAATAATTGAATAATGTAGCATCTCTGTTTTTAATCAGGATGATTCTATGTTATCAAACGTGCACATTTATTTCTCACTTTTCTTTCTATTTCTGCACCCTTCTTTGTACCTGAAATACTCTTTGCAGCTGCTTTAATTTATCAATAAATCTTTAAGGTGTGATTGTTCAAGGGCAAGCATCAGGGCTCATGTTAGACATTCCATTGCAGCCACATGAACTACTGAGAGTAAGGGAAGTTAGATATATGTACAGATCCAGTGGGCCTGGTAGTTTTATTTGGTATCCTAAATAGCACTGATAAATTGGGGAAAATTAGAGGACATTTACTACTGTTTGTAATTAGAAGAAAGTCATCATTGCTAGTGAATATTTTCTGGGCAGCACAGACTTGGATGGAGGGCATGATTTTCCTTTAAAAGAACATGGGTGATTTTTCATTTGTTTGTTTTCTTATAGGGTTTTATAAACAAAGATTTTTACTCCCATCCTTGTCCTTTAATGAACCTGTCTTTAAATAAATGTATGTCACTTAGCATCATCTTGAGATATTCTTTTACATAAGATCAGGATGAAATTCCTCACCCTTCTATGTCATTGTACCATGGAAACCATTTCAGTTTAAAGTCTATACTGCATTAGTTATGCAAATATAATAAAAGCAAAAAGTTTATTGATTAGACATATCAGCTTTTTACATCACTCTGCACTAAAAATAATTAAGTTCTCTTGTCATGCAAGCTGTACAGAATATTTTAGTCTCTTTTAGAGACTTAGCATCTGAAGCGTAAGTAATGAAGTTTGTTCTGAGTCACACCAGATTAGCCGCTTCTACCTACAGATTCTTCTACAGTAGCCACTGTTGTGATTTGCATATTCAACAAAAACTAATCAATTGAACATCACTTGGAAAAGTACATGGAATAGCTGTACTTCTTGGAAGGATGCACAAGACATAGAATAAAGGAAATCTGCCACAGAGCACCTTTCATCTCTAACACTGTAGGCCAAACTCTAGAAGATATCATACATTAAAAAAATGGCTTCACTTCATTTCAGAAAGCTCCTTCTGTACTTCATAGCTCAAACCCCATCAGAATCTCACATGCAGCTACATGAGAGCTTGACAGTATTTAATATTTGAAGCATCCTGGAAAACTTTATTGTGTCAGAATGGAACATGGGGGCTGCAATAGTATTTATTAAAATGAGACCTGGAACCATTTGAACCTGTTTTTTTCCTTTTTCTGTGCATGGACAAGATTTATGCTGATGCAAAGCCTCCTGGCTGATGTGCTGAATGTGAAATTCAAGGCACTGAAATTATAGGATTTGAAGGACTTACTTGCTTCTGGGAAAATTTGTGAAATGATTGTCACGAATCAAATTGTGACTTAGTTGGGAATATTTTTGCTGTCACTTTACTGAGTCTAAGCTTTAGCAGAAGTTGCCAGTTGATCTGTAATTCCCATTTCGTGTGGGTCAGTTGTGCAAAAGCATATTGTGGGAACATACTCAAGGATTTTACACACATTTGCCAAAACTTTAGCTTGCAAAACTTTTGGATCATGGAGTTGTGCATGAAGATTTGGCATCTCATCCTGTTCTTACTGTTGTGTCTAATAGTAGTATCAAATTTTACTGGGAAAAGGATAGGTCCTTTAGGAGTCTGGATTGAAAATTCCTAATTTTTTTTTTTTTTACGGACAAACTGACTTTTCTAGAAACCAGGTTTGTAGAGAACAAGAAACATATTGATGAGGCAACAAGAGGAAGAAACCCTAGTCATGTCAGTACTGATAGGAAATCTCTCTTACTTCTGTAGTGTGAGGACACATTCAGGTTCTGCTTGACCATAGCACTTAGAAAGACCTACAAATAGCAGAGCACAGGCACAAGATCTGAACGTCACAAAAGGAATGATTTGTGGGCAGTATCCTATTATCCCCTAAAGAAAGAAAAATACTTATTTCACTCGTATTAATATTGTTTCCAGTTCAAATTAGTCCTACTTGTAGCACCATAATCCTGTTCCTATAGAGCCCAATTCCTGTGTCTGAAGGAGAAGCTGCCCAGAACAGCATGGCCATGATTGGTGGCCTTCCAAGTCCCCTGCTTCTTATTCCAGCTTCCAGCCTCTTCCCCTCTGCTAAAATGACGCACAAATTTATCATCTTTGCTGATCCTTTATGGTTTATTGTTCTTCCTACATGCTGGATCTTGAGTATCAGTAGCTGACAGAAGGCAGGATACTTCCTTGTGTGGTCTTGTAGAGCAAGACTGAAAAGATAGGCACGAGTCATATGGATGCAAATATTCATGTCTGCAGTTCAGGGGAGAACGTGTTAAGTTATAGATTTGTGCAGAAATATGGCAACCACATGTCAGTCCTTGTGCATGTTAGTCCTGTGGTAAAAAAGAAGCTGTAAGAAAGGAAATAAACTGTGTGAAAAGGGGAAAAGCAAGCAGGTTTAGAATAGAAAAAACTTCATTTAAATACTGAAAATTTTGAAGCATAATAGATAGCATCAAGTCCCTGGCAAAAGTCTGAGTTCAGTGATCTGTGTAAGGGAATAAACTGTACCCAGTGTTTTAAAATATGTGCTTTAAAAAAAACACCCCCAACTGATTTTAAAAAAAAGGAAGGTATAATGAGATCCAGCTTCCTGTAAGTTTATTGTAATTTTGTGCCTTTTGCTAGTTGTTCTATTTATGTGGTCCTTTACTGTAGCCCGGCTCCCACCCTCTAATATAGTTATCCTTACAGCACTTCTTTGTGGTAAGGAAGAACAGTAATCCCCACTTTACAAATGGGGAGCCGTGGCAAAAGAGAGGCTTAGTAACTCGCCTGAGGTCATGCAGGCAGCCCATTATGGAGCAGGGAATTCAACCAGGACTCCCAAACAGCAGACAAATGCTCCAACCCCAGGGCTGTCTGTCCTTTAGCTCGTATTTTTAAAGCGCTCAAAAGGTTGTATCCAGATTTCAGAGATGGTTCAGGGGTTATTGAATCCAGTATGACTAAAAAGAACAGAATAGCTGGACCAAGTGAAAATGTGCTGCTTAGTGTAGAGTTGCAATATCAGTAAGTCAAATAAAGGTTTTTCCGCTGGCAGCTCTGGTTTCCTCTCACTTGCCTGAGCTTGCTCTCTCATACACACACACACACACACAGAGGCACTCTCTGCAACTCATTTTTCTGTTCCCTCGGAAGCAGGACTTGGTGAAAGGAAATTGGTATAATTAAATGGTTATGTAGGAAGCTGATGGTAAGTATTTACTTTTATAAAATAAGTGGAGGAGGAAAAAACCTATGAGATGAATTTCTTAGTGTTTGCTTTTTTGGGTTTATTTTTGGGAGAAGAGTATTGAGTGACAGAGATTTGTTCCCAGCAGAAAATACTTGAAACACATTAGTCTGCTTTGGTATTAGAAAGATTAGAGGGCACACTGTGAGAATTTGTAAGGATTTATGTGCTTTTTAGAGAGGATTAAGAATAAAAAAAAAAAAAAATCCAGATTAGAAATGCTGTCTCTAACCACATCACTACTCTATAGACCAACATTTGCATGGTGGTTTTCTTCTGTGTCTTAATACCACAATGTTTGCATTGCAACTTCAGTTACAGTTGCTTTTGTTTAAAGACTATAGTCTAAGTGTGCACAGCATGAGAGATGAAATGTTAGGAGTTGATGGAGCATCCTTGAAATCTTATTCACGAGCAAGCTTGAGCAAGCAAGAAATACCTAAGCAAGAAAAATATTTTAGGTATATTCTTATTTTATAGAGTTGCTTAAATAAAAGAAAAAAAATCAGGCACATTTCATAGCTTTTAAGTGTGTGCTTTCTTCCTGTTTGTCAAGTTGTGAGCTTGAACAAGATTTGTTCTCTGGAACATTATTTCTTTAAAATATTTGGACATGGTAGTTCCCTAGTAACACCAGAGTGCACAACATGGAATTAGTTATTTGTTTAGGAACAGAATTGTTAAACATCCTCTAAGCTGTAAAAGGATACTTCCTAATTATTTACTAGAAGCATCCATAGTTAATTAAAGTCAGACTCCTAAATGTGGATAATGAGAGGCTTATGGTGCTAGACAACTGCTTGTGCTGATTTGAGCTAGTATTTAATTTGTAAATTCAATCCTTTTTAGACACTTTATTTAGAAAAAGCTTAAATCTTTGCAAGATGTTCTTAAGAAAAAGACTAGCTAACTAGCTATGTCTTTATTCTTTACAGTCTCACTATACTACATAACAATTTGTCCATAGGTTTTGGTGCCTTACCAGCATGCAATAGAATTGTAACTTTACCAGCAGCAGTGGCTTAATTCTTCAGGGTTTCTCTTTTTTTCTTTCTTTTTACTTCCTTCTACACTGTTTCTTTCTTTCTTCTTTCTTTTTTTTCTTTCATTTCATTTTGTGTAGAGGTTGGAGTTGGACTTTATCCACAGTATTGTTTGTCCAGTGCATACCTGAGCCCAGTGATGCTTGGAGGATGAGTGGATGTTGAGTGTTGTGTATTTTCCAGCCATGTGCCAGCGGCTGTTTCAGGTACCATATCCAGGCTTCTGTGGATTTCCATGTCACAGTCACCCTGTGACAGTGACAGCAGTGCATTGTACCCAAGTACAGACACTTCAGCATTTTGTCCCTGCAGAAGTCCTGTGAGCAGCTGTAGTACCTGTAATTTTCCCTCTTGCTCTTTTCAGCTGTTGCAATGGCACTGACAAAGTGGAGTGCTCTTTGCATGGGTGAACATCGTTTGGATTGGATTCTGGATGTTGGCTGTTGAGTTTAGCTTTGTTTTCCGTTTTACTTCCCTTACAACATTATTTTTGAAACAACATTTAGGTGGCATATGCTTTTGCTGATGTTGTTTTGTTATGTAAACACTCTACAAAGTCAGTACAGATGTGTGGGGAAGGAGATGTTTTGTTACTGGCCTCTTTTGGTTTGTATTGCAGCTTCACTGCAATTTAGATTGCATTGCATTATGGTGCCTCCTGACAAGAAAATATTTTCATACCATCTACATTATACCTGGCACATTATTGTCACTTCTAGTGATCTGAAAATTTTATTGCAAGTTTTTAGTAGTGGAGACATTGCAAATACTGGCATTTACAGGCTGTGGAAAGGTGCATATTAGGAGGGGAGAAGGACATGTGTGAAGAAGTACTGAAGATTGATTACTTAAAAAGTTTGGTGTTCATCTGTAAGAAAAAAATAAATTTTAGAAATGTGCTGGCAGATATGGACTCAGTATGCAGCAGTTTACAGCTGTGTAGTTGATTGAAAGTCCACTGGGGTAAATTGTGGTTTTAGCTGAGTGGAGAACTGAATTTGAAGCCTTGTCACTAATGAAAGAACAATTAGTTGAACAAATAATTCTTCCTCTTTTTTAGGGAAATTGTTGTGTATTGCAGTGACTATAGCTGTGAGAGACTTTAACTGTTTGTCCCTTCAGGTACTTAGTACATTTGTTAGAAGAGAAGCAAGGCTTTGATTTCATTTTGTGTCTTTGGAAATGCAATCAGTTTCTTTCTTATTTAGATGATATTGTGATTTCACATCATTCTTTAAAGTACAAAGATTTTTACTTTTTTTTTCCTGTGTGTATTTTAAAGAGGTGCTTATGCTGGAAAGGGAGAATTATGCTGTGCTCTCAAGTGACTGTGTGTCAACACAGACATTCACTACAAGTTTAACTTGTGGAAATGAAGGCAGAATTTCTCAGTTTGAAGCTGTACATCATGGTTAAGAAATCATCTTTATCCCATTTCTGTGTTGACCTCAGCAATTCAAATGCTGGAAACACTACAGGATTTTCTGGGGGTTTTGATGTCAATATACAGAAATGCAACAGAGCACTATCCCAGAAGTAATCTGAAGTCCACAGCATCTGTGTTCTTATGAATGAGGAAGGAGATTCCAAGCATTACTTGAAAGCCTTTGTGCATAAGTTATCCAGTATCTTGAAGGATTTGCCTTCTAAACTGTAGTTCCTGACAAGTGCATGCAGTGAAGCACAAAGCTCTGTGGCTCCACACCTTTGACCAAAACAACTTCTGGAGGTGCCTCTTTGTCTCCGTTGGCTGTGAGGGAGAAGCAACTCAGATGAAATACGTAACTTTTAGGCTAATATCTTCTGTGAGAAAAGCTGCCCTCTTAACCTGTTTTGAATAAACTTAGAGAAGGTGTTCCTGTTTGTTGATGAAACATGTCATGTATGTTCTTTGGAAAACAGAATCCTCAGACAGGGTTTCCTGGTGCATACATGTGGCATTGGAGTGTACGTCCTGTTCGGAAATGAATGAGTTTTCTGTTCCCCTGCTCCCTAGATAACTGCAGCCTGTTCTAGGAAAAGTATGCTTCAAACAGTCAAGAATAACGTGGCCTTAATTTAATTGATTTTTCTCTTGTTCAAATTTAAGTTTCGCTTCGTTTAGTCAAGTATTGTTAATTGCAACTTTTGTCAGAATCAGATGAATAGATACATAGTCCATCACAGATTGGTGTGTGTGGCAGAGGATTAAGACCAGAAGTCCAGTATTTTTCTATGGTTTAACATGACTTATTAGTGGGTTAGTTAATTTCTCAGCTTTTTTCTTTGTTAGACTTGTCTATTAAAAAGGCATTTTACAGTGGGGCTTCTAATTTACATAGAAATTTCGTGGTATTAGTACTAGGGTCAGCTACTACCTTATTTCCTGAAAACCATGAAATTTTAGTTTTAAAAAATACAATAATTTTTGCTTTTTCTTGGGAAATATGAACTGTTCAGCAGAAGAATTTCTTCTGAAGCATATAACTGTAAATAGTTCTCTAAAATGCCATTCTTGTAGCATTATGAAATTTGGTTCCCATGCTATTTTACTAGTTTATGTGCTGTAAGAAGGATTTGCAGTAAAGACTTTGAATTTCTGCAAAAGCATTTGTTCTGCACTAGCACTACTTTGCAGAGAGATATCCAGATATTTCTTAAGATCTTGAAAGCTTGGTATGAAAAATCAGATTTTCCACATTCCCGCTTGCAACTTAAATCCAGTGCAAACAAAGGTCTCTTTATTTCATAAGTACTTGTTTAACACTGGCTCACTTTCGAGACTTACTGATTTTATTGTATTCCAGGCCAGGAAAATCAAAGTCATGGTATGAAAATATCCTCCTGAAATAAGTTATTACCTTTTAGTGCAGTTGTAAAGGATGACTTCTTGGTTAAGGCTCTGGCCTGGTACTTGAAAGTTCAAGCTGAGTTCACCTCAAGCCTGTGACCCTGACCATAACTGTGGACACAGGCACCATTCCTGGGCCTCAGTTCCCCTCCCAGAAAATCACACCTGCCACCTTAGGCTGAAGATCCTGCCATGTATGCAAGTACAGCGCATGTATAGAACCTCTGCCCCGATTTGATTCCTAGTTCTGTCATAAAGGTAATTAAACACCATAATTTCTATATTACCACTTGTTTCTCTTTTGCAGTCCACATCATGGGGGATGTGAAACTGATGACATCTACTCGAGTCTCCAAAACCTCCCTGACACTCAGCCCCCCTGTCCCTGCTGAAGCACCAGCATTTACTCTTCCTCCTCGCAATATCCGGGTGCAGCTGGGAGCCACTGCCAGGTTTGAGGGAAAGGTAAGAAACAGACTTTGGAGAGCTTCTGCACTGGCTTTTGCCCTCTCCTGAAGCTGACATGGGGGGCTGCAAAGGTAGTGAAGTTGCCTCTACAATATGGGACCTTTTCTCAAGAAGAATACACAAGAGTTTACCCTCCTGGGGAGGCAGGAGCATTACAGGTCTGTTTCTGTGTAGAGTGTTGCAGAACCTGAGCACTGCAAAGTATAAGTTTGTTGAGCATGCAGGGAGCTGAGGTTATTATCAGTGAGAAACTGCTTCAAGGGCTGCCTCTAGTCATGTTCCCCTACTGCAATTCTACATATTCTTCTACTGCACATTCACATCCCTGCATCCCAAATATCCACCCATTCGTGAAGCTTCCTGTGTGACACAAATCTAACCCTGCTGCAGCATGTCCTTCCTAGCAGTCAAGGGAGGAGTCTACAATGAGTGTTGTGATCATTCTGTGTCTGCACTGCCTGCCATACGTGTTCTTAACTTGAAAGAAAAAAGCATTTTCAGAGGAAAGACTGATATGTTCAGGAAACTTGTTAACTCAAAAGGGTTTGAAAGGCTGCGTAGCGGGGTGTGTATCCCCCATTCCCCTCTTGTTTGGGATATTGAATTGCACATCCTGGCATCCATTTTTCTTTCATGTGTCAATCCTGGTACGTACTCCTCCTTGTTCTAGCTATCTTCCTTTCTCCTCCCTTAACCCAGTTCTTTTTCCTGGAGCTGTGAGCTTTCCCTCCCAGTCCTTTGAGCTTCCTTTGGTTCGTGTCACGCTCTGATTGCACGCTGACAGCTGCACCATCAAACTGACCGTGCTTCTAGTCTTTGAAGCTGTGGGACTCGTCTGACACAGGCAGGAAACTGCAGCTCTACTGTAGCACAAGCAAGGGCTAGAAGGAATCTGGGAAATTCTTAACTTCTGAAAATCTAACCTAAACACAGGGCCGGTAGAGGGCATCTGATATTTATCTTATTTGTTTATGTAAGACCAGGCCAGGAACTGGGATTTTTCAACAGGAACTGTGTAGAAAAACAGGTTTTGGAGTATATTAATTTTGAAGTGCTGAAGCAAAACTCCGAAGTAGTTGTTAGATTTGACTTTCTGAAGAAAAGTTGGCATTTTTCATACAAAGCAAATTTCAATAAAGTGCTTAAACCAAATAACAGTTTTTTACCAAACCTTCAAGATTTTTTTTTAACTTTGCTTACTTTTAGATGATTTTAAGGCACCAGTCAGAAATGCTTTGTGTGTATGACATTGGCCAGTCCCCATGAGCACTTCTGCTCTTACTCTTTATGTCTTATTTTTTCTTCCCCTCATTGTTTCACCTTGTTGCAAATGCAGTAGGAAAATGGCAGTGTGTTTCTACTTTCTCCATGTGACACCTGTGTACAATGCTGTTCTAATTCCAACTGGTTCTTCCAGGCTATCCTGCAATAACAGTTCAGTGAAATCAAAGTTGAAGCATGTGCTAAGATTTGGTTTTATAGTTCTCATGTTTCCTAATTAAAAGCTCAAGTGGGATATTTCCAGTTTTTATTGCACTCTGCAGAATTTTTATTATTTAAGCCAAATGGAAACAATTGTAAAATATAATGACCTACAAGCTAGAGTGCCATCACTGCTTTACATTTTTTTAATATCTGGTTTTAAAGTGTTAATTTTCCAGGGATGCATATCCCATTTTTAAGCCACTTTGAAGACTGGAAGAGTAATGTCTGAGGGGTTTTTTTAGTAGCTTGGAAAAAAAACCTCAAATTCAATACTAATTAAACTGTCAAGTTTAATTTCCTTGAAGGAACAAAACTTTGATTGAAGTCCTGGCTTGGACTTACTTGATGAAAAATCTAAATATCTCTTCTGGCAGTTCAGTATATGAGTGTAGCCAAAACCTTTAATTTTCCATCCTTAAAATGGGGTGACAGCATTAGTATTTTGTTTGTGCTCTTACTGCAGTAACAGGGGCAAAGTGAGGGGGAACACAGCAGCCCCTTTTGAAAGGTGCTGTGGCTGAACAGCAGCAGGAGCCTGCAGAGCTGTTAGCATCTGGCTTCATCCTCAGCTGGGTAATACAATGTTGCTTCTTCTGCCACTTTAATATTTCAGAGGTTCAGAAGGACAGTTGACCTGTTCAGAAAAACAGGTTCAGAAGGACAATCTTAACAAAAACAATTTATTAAGCTTTAGTAATAGAAGCTACTCAACATATTTAGGTTTTTCTGTACTGGAAAACCTATCTAGGCTACAGATGTTATGATATGTTGTTGCAGTATAAATATTAAACCAGACTCAGGCTAAAGAAAAATAAAAAGTTTTTTAAAAGGCTAGACAGGAGCTTTTCTTCAAAGAGTTTCTTTGCAGTGGAATTGATCTTATCAGAAAGAACAAATATTTTTAGAATCCAAGACAGGATATAAATCTGATATTGTGATGATCCTGTATTCTCATTAAGTGAACAAGGAAGAGAGGGCCCCAGAATTAAACTTGTTGGTTTTCTTTCCAATGGCATTATTAGATAAGTTGTGTGAAATGGCAATTCAAGATCAAAGACAGTGCAGAAATTAGAAATAGCCCATAAATGCAGGAAATTTGAGGTAGAAAGAAACTGGGGCTTCCTTTAATGAGTTTTTTGTTTTTTGTTTTTTTTTTCCTGTTCCTTCAACTACCACCCTGATTTTCTTACTAAAATTTCAGGAAGCTTATTTCTATCTAAGTGCAGATGTCAGTTTTCTAGTGGCATCTCAACATAGAAATTTAAATCATCATCTTTCAAGAGTATGAGCATGACTTTGTCTTGGAGCACAGAGTGGAAACAGTAAGGCAAAGCTAAGGTTGCTTTCACTAGATACTCCCAAAGATCTGCTGGATGGACATCTCAGTTGTTCATCAATAAATTGCTGAGGAGATTTTTAGGCAAACCACCCCAGGTAACTGTGAAATCGTGTTGTATGTTCTCAACTTTTTAGGACTGGATTGATAAGCTGTTCTTCAATGGCACATCATGTGTGAGGTGAGCAGCTCAAGGCAGTAATCTCACGCCCTGTGTTAAGGCATTTTAGCTCATCTGTCAGAACCTTTGAGACACTCCTGGAAAGGAAGACCAAGCCAAAATGTTACCAGGCTTTGTTTTAAGCTGCTTCTTTCTCGATTGTATTGAACACTGGATGTTAACTTGTGCATTTGATTGCAGCAAGCACTTAACCTGCCTTGTTTGCACGTTTATAACTTTCGAGGGTAATATTGATGGTCATTAATTTTATGAGCCTAAAAAAATACTTGTGCTACAACTCTACTTGAGAGGAGCAGCCAAATGTTCTACTGACCACAAACCCATTGCCTAGAGGTCAGGAAAGAACTTTCCTCTTTGAACAAAGCATTGTACAATTGGCAGCAGTGCAGTATGGGTGGTTTTCTGCTTCATGTGGGCCATCATGCATGGTCCATTGCCAGAACCAAGATATCAAACTACTAAATCTAGTCTGGTATTCTAATCACAGAGTTAGATTTTATGGAGCTCATGATTTGAGTAGGTGTTGGGGTACTAAATTCAGTTTGGTACTCATTGAGTATTTACTGTCCTGCTCTTCCCCTTCTATCACCCTGCAGGTAAGAGAGCTGGATGGTAAATTTTAGGGCGAGCCAGGTCAATATCAAATCCTGCCCCTTTTAATGCACTTTCTGGTTGTTCCTCTATCACCCTCCTTTGCATCTGTTCGAATCAGTTAAGTCCAATGACTTCCAGTTGATTTTGCTGCTGGTGGTTGCGCAGGTACTGTTTAGAGAAACACACCTGAGGAAAGGAATTGGGATCAAGCAGTAAGAAACGAGGCAGTGGGAAGATCAGTGATTCTGTCAGCTGTTCTGGGATGGAGAGGAGACCCATTTCTGCAGTGTGTTAAGAGGTAAAGAGTAGGGAAGCTCTACAAGAATGAAGACTGTGTTAAACACTCCTACAGCATTTATAAATTCTTTCAACTACCCCCTAATGTTAAAACTAATTTTAACCTATTTTTTTAACAGTGTCATGCATGCACAAGCTATGCATGGCAAAACCTTTAGTATTTTCCCTTAGATTTGGTCTCAAGGCAGCCGCGTGTGTGCCATTTCCAACCCTCAGTCAGCAGGCTCTCCAGAAAAATGCCTTAATTACACCACATGCCTGGATTTCAGATGGTAGGATCTGAGAGGAGCCCATGTAATGACAGAGGATGATGACGTGGCACAACATCCTTTGGTGTTGGCCTGAGATGTTTGCTGTTACAAAATGTACTGGGCAGCTCAATGCATGGAGCTGCCAGTGGCTTTGGAGCTGTGCTTTCTGGAGGGATGCCTGTTCTGAGCCTTATAAGGGAAGTAATTCAGGAGAGACCCATGTTTTCATGGGAGACAGTTGTCTGATGAAAGTGAGTGCTGTGAGAGGACTTGTGCTCATCTGTGATACTGTGATACTCCCAGAAACCTGATATGAAACACTGAGGCATGTTTTGAAGGGGAAAGAATTGAAAAAGTTCTCAACTTGACTGTGGATTTTATTTGATCTTCCTTTCCACATACCACTGGAGCATTCTTGGGAAAAATGTGGTGCATTGAGAAGTTACTTAGACATTTTGTGTTAGGCAGACACTGAGGTATAGACAGCTGAAATAAAAGGAAAAAAAAACCCCATAAACACAAAAATAAACACAAAGGGGGGCTGTGAACAGTTTATTGCATGCTGTTTTCTGTTTGGATCTTCTACTGCTGTGTCTTCTTCCTTGGTGTAATGGACCTCCCATCATATTCACTCACCACATGCATGTTCTCATGAGTAATGCATGCATGGTTTTATTTGGGTTTATTTTACTCTATAACCCTGTATTGGCATATGGAAACAGTGTCAGCTTTACACGAGGCCAAAGTGGAAGTGGTTGCTCTTCTGGGAAGTGGTTAAGGTGGGATTTAGTCAAAAGGGCTTCCCTATACAGCGTCACCTACACCCAGAATTATTCAAACACACTTCCTTTAGTCAACTGACACAGGCACCCATGTGTTGATGCCCATTTTCCTTGCCTTACAAATGATGCATCCTTTAGAAAAATTGTAGGTGTTCAAGTTGCTGCTCAAGAAATTTCTAGGTTTTAGGCAGGAGTGGTGGCCCATGAGCTCCACTTCTCTCTCTCCACATCCGTCTCCCTGTCACCTGTGGCCATCATAGCTATACTCAGGGTTTTCCTGGTAGAAGTATTTAAGCATTCCTTGTGTAGTCTGTGTGCAGAGCATATGATGATGCTCAGTAGTGCTGGACTTATAACACTGTCCCCTGCAACTGATCTGTGCGTGTGCTGAGGCCACAGCCAATATTTCTCGATATTTGGCAGCAAAGTTTGGTCAGACTTTTTGCAGAGGTTTTTTTTTGTTTTTTTTTTTCCAATCTGCCAGATGTTCAGAAATCCTAGACAATGCTGAATATCCTCAAATTCCACCCAGACAAAATTTCTACTCAGGAAAGAGGCCATGACTGGGGAACACTGAACATACAGAACATACCCTGTTCTGAGTTGTCTTTTCTCAGGGTCAGTTTTATTATTTTGTATAATTGAGGATGTGTTCAGTAACCCACCACCTCTAAACCGGAAGAAATGTGATGTTTGATCCTATCACAATTATTTTTCTATTTGCTTTCTGTCTCTTTTTCCACTTTAATGGCTTATCTACCACCAGCTGGTGACGGGAGTTCTGCTCCATGCAGTGCCAGAAAGATTGGCTCCCTATTTTTGATTGTTGTGGTAGGAACTGCTGTAATTAAAGGAATATAAAAAAAGTTATAATAACTGTGATGGTAATAATAATAGAAGTTTTTAAAAACACTACAACTAATGTACATATGGAATTAAAGAGAATCTTGTATTATTTGCTGTAGTATCTACCAAAACCAGTGTTGTTTTGGCTGAAGCCAGACTACATATTTGTGCTGCTCTTGGTCACCTCTTTCTTTCTTTCTTTCTTTCTTTCTTTCTTTCTTTCTTTTCTTTCTTTTCTTTCTTTTCTTTCTTTTCTTTCTTTTCTTTCTTTTCTTTCTTTTCTTTCTTTTCTTTCTTTTCTTTCTTTTCTTTCTTTTCTTTCTTTTCTTTCTTTCTTTTCTTTCTTTTCTTTCTTTCTTTCTTTTTTTGGATTTTTACGTGGAAGCAATTAAAATCACCTGACAAAGCTGACAGTAAAAGTCTGTGTGATTTCATTGCATCTACTTGTCCCCAGTTTGCTTTGATGGAAGCAACAAACTGTTGACTCTGACAAGTTTATTTTAGGTATCTTCTTTTTTTTTTTGTGACCACCCACTACTGTAGTCTATTGTTTGAAAGCATGGGTGTATGTCAGCTAAAGAGGAAAAGAGTGTCCATTTAAGAATTTATCCATAGGAATATCCCTAGGGTTGATTTTGAGAAAATTGGCTGTTTTTCTATAGTCATTTAGCAGAAATTAAAAAAAAAAACCCAAATCCTAAATTATGTATTGAAAAATTTGCTGAGGAAAAGGAGACATAAAATATTCATATGGTGGTGTAAAGGAAGTTCAGTCTTTTAGAAAAATAAGGGTGGACTAAATGCCATGACTAATCATAAAGCCCACTGTTTAGGGTTTGTAATATACATGTATCTGAAAAAGAAGTAACTCAAATCTAGCTATTTCAAAAGAAAAAAACAGCTGATCAGCAAATCCTAAATAGCTGAACACAGATATGCCCAGAGACTGGATCCATGTAGGTCAGAGCAGAGCCAGTCATTATAATTCTTCTTGGGTTTTCTGTCCCATGATGGTTAATCATGAATCTCTCAGATTTCAACAATGTCTCATTAAGTTCTTCAGTTCTGCTTTTAATTTGAAAAATATCATCATCTTTTCCAGACTAGTCTCCTTGC
Source organism: Motacilla alba alba (assembly GCF_015832195.1). Lineage (NCBI taxonomy): Eukaryota > Metazoa > Chordata > Aves > Passeriformes > Motacillidae > Motacilla > Motacilla alba. Next base: position 10,333,388 of record NC_052022.1, read on the forward strand.
TCCTCTGGGTCAGTGCAAAAGGCTTTGTTGTGGTTGATTCCACTGGCAATAAAACTCATCATGTAGCATTGTGCTTTCTTATTTAAATAAACGTTCTTAGTAGTACATGAAGCATGACTGCAACTTAGCATTATGATGTTTTAAACTTGATTTTTTAGGGAATTGTGCCTTTAACTCATCACACTCATATTAGGTTTGAAAGTTAAAAAAGATCTAGCAACTGTAACAGAACTGAGAGTAGCTGACTTTCTTTTCCTTGTGCTGCAATAGCCTATATTGATGTGAGAGGTATGAAAAGGGGGAAAAATATTTTGGTTGATTTTTTTTTTCTTCCAGAAATATGTCTCTAACTGGAAAGCTTTAAATTTTGTTTTTCTAGCTCACCCTAAAGGTATGACAGAGTGTTTATCATCAGATGAGCATTTGGCTAACTAATAATATATTTGCTTTCTGCCATCATAAACAAGGTTTGAACGTCAAGCTCCTTGCCTGCATCTGGCTGATGAAACCAGACAGGTCAGGGAAGGGTTCAGTGCCATATGTAGCAATGAGAACCCCACATAAAATAGCAAAGTATGCTTTTGACTGTCTGTAAATGGGTCCTTGAGAATTTGCACCAAATGACTCCAGGTCACACTTTTTTATTTAATTCTGCTTTGCCCCTGTGGGAAAAGAGAGTAGTCATTAATAGACAGCAAGCATTATGCATTCAGAATCTGCAGAAGGCCACATGTGGAGAAAGTTTATGATCAAAACACATCATTACTCATTGTGGTTTTGCTCAGTCCATGCTCACTCTAGCACCTCGGCTCCAAAGCTAAAAATTTCTGCTTTTGACATGTTACTTGGCTCTCTTCACTCATGGATATAGTATGAAGTTTGGAAACCTACTGGGCAAAACCAGACAAAATAATATTTTTCCATGTAAAATTTGGACTCCCCAGTATCTAAATGCATGCTGAACAGAAAATCACATTGCTGTGAATTCAGCCCATTCATGAGGGGGAGAAACCTGTCTGTCTGACGGCGAGCAGCAAGGGCTGGCTGCTCCCCAGAGGAGTGTGAGCCACGAGCTGAGGGGCGCCGTGCACGGGCTGTGCCATCACCAGCTGGCCACAGCCCTGCACTGGCCACAGCCTGCACTGGCCTCAGTCCTTCAGGCTCTGCTCCAGCAGGCACTGCCATGTGCTCTAACGGGGCTCTGATGTACCCAGACGTGGCAAACTATGAACCAGGGTCAGGATCCCAAAGGAGGACACAGTCAGGAGTAAAAGTAGGTGAGGCCAGATTGTTCCTCTGTAGGTTTCCAGTTCACTTTTTAACCTTCAGTCTGTAAAACATTATCTTGTCACTAGAGGTTACTGTATCTCCATCAGGGGCCTGAAACAGCATCCATTTTTCTATCTAAGCTTTCAGAGTTCATTGTTTAGTGTCTGGGGACAAACCTGCCTTGATCATGATTCTTAAGCCAAAAGTCATCCCAGTTCATAGTTCAGCATCCCATGTGAATGCACATCTCTGTGTTCTTCTCTTATCTTGGGGAAATAAGCTTTGGAATGGGATTGATGTTGAAGTGTTGGGCTAGTGCTTGCTGAGGGAGCCACTGCTGCTCCTTTTGGGGTCAGAGTTAAATGTCAAAGCTCTGCACTGGTTGGAGCCAGAAAATCAAGGCATTCCACTGACTAGTTGTCCCTGGGGTGACTAGTCCAGTATAAGGACTTTGAATTACCTGCCTAAATATGTTTACTTCATTCTTCTAGGGAACCAAACAGGCAGGCTGTAGGTTAGGAGCTAAATCATGTTTGACTCACAAGTTAGTAACCTGGCCTCTAGGCTAGCCATCCCACATTAAGAATGTGTTGCAGTGAGATTCTAGAGATCTTACGCCTTTCTTTTTCATAGCAGTTTTAGGAATAGACAGAGTGAAAACCTGGAAATTTTTCTTTAAAAAAATTAAAATTCTAGGCTTTCTGATGGTGAAGATAGTTTTATTCTCTGTACAACAATGCATTGTTCTAAACCTGTAGTCAAACAGAACAAAGCAGTCTTTGTCTTCTGAAAATGCTATGGCCAAAACTGGTACAAATTCAAAGTCAGCTTTGCAATTTTTTTGTTGCTTAGATGGAAACCTTTGTAATTCAAGAATGAGGCAAAATGGAAAAATAAGTTATCTTTTTCTGAGTTTTCCCTGCTTTTCTGCATCTTTTAAAAAATAATATGGTAAATGTTACTCTATGGAATATACTATTTATTATAAATACAACAGCTGAGCTTACTAAAACACTAATTAAAAGTCTTAACTGCGTTCCAAGTGCAGCTTTTCATTTAAAGATGACAACAATCTGCACATGGAGCCCAAAGAAAAGGGAGAGGCAAAGACCGACAAATTAAATAATTCTGCTCATGGTTATTTGCCTGTTGGCAATGGCACATTGAACTTACTTCATCCAGCTCTGTGCTCTCGCAACTCACATTGAATGAGAATGGTAATTTTCCTCCAGCTGCGTGGTAGAGTCAAATCATAACTGTGTGGCTTGAGAGTTTGCCATTCCTTCAGTATGTCCCATAATACACAAGCAAGCCTTTATTTATGGTGCATGTATTATTTAAATTGCTTTTGCAAAGCTTAGAATATTAATGCAATGCACACTGTTGTAAAAGGTTTGTAAAAGCACCTGCACACACATGGCAGTGTGACATCTAACTTGTATCTCAAATCTAACTTATTTATATCACACTCACATACTGACAAACAGTGAATAAATAATTTTTCTGTTCTGTGAACTCCCTGGAGCAAGAGTTCAATATACTTAAGCTTGATTTTTTTTTTTTTGTCTATATAAATTCTGGTGTTCCTTTATAAAAGAATAACTCAGCAGTTTGTCTCTGCAGGGAGGCAAATATAAATATTTTAAATCAAAGTTATGCTAAAAGCCAAAGCACTGGAAGAAAAATTATGATAAAATGTTGGAAGTACAGATTAAAGAACTAGTGCAAATGGTATTGATTTCTGCTCATTTCATGGTACCACTTAAACAGCCTCATTCAACTGGAATCCTAGTGTTTGTCTGTAGTATTTAACACATACAAAGGCCAAAGTAGAGTTGGATCCTTCTCTGATGGCCTTTCTAGCCAAAACAACAGAGCAAATATTCATTGTTACCCACTTGACATTTATGTGGGGCACCAAGGCATGGTGAGATTTATTCTCTTGTGCAAGATGACACAGAAACACAGAGATACATGCCTGGATTCAGAGCAGAATGTCTGTCTTCCAGAGGTTCAATTCCCTTCCAGTATCCTAGATGTGAACCTTTATGTTTGGGAGATAAATATTTTCTGATTTTGGAAGAGAAAATGAAGATGTGCAATGGGTGCAAACGTCACAGCTACCTAAGTGCCTCCTGTGGGGTTCATAGCGTCACTTTCACAATGCCAGAACTGGGTCTTCAGAGCCTTGACTCAAAGCTGGTTTGTTGGGATATGCAAGTGAACAGAAGGCTTGTCTGCTTGGGAGACTATGCACACCCATAGGCTTAATGGGAAACACAGTGTTGGATTTGTTCAGACCTCTCAGTAGGAATGGAGCAACTGCAGTTAAGTGGAGCTCTATTGAAAGCATATGCAGACTAAGCTCTTTTTCCACAACCTGAACAGCTACTTTTGAATGCACGTGTGTTTCTCTTACCAAGATCACAGCAATTTTAGTTTTGAGAGAAAGCATTAGAAAGGAGAGGTGAGCCCACAAACTTTCTCTTAAACTCAGCATGTCTATAAATGTTTATCCTGAATTGTTGAACTAGAAATTTATGGTCATAGCAATTTATACTTAGTATTTCAGTTAGTAGTTTGAGGTTTTTTTCTTTTAAACTGTTTGTGCTCAGCCCTTGGATTTTATTTTTATTCTAGACACAGCCATTTGTGCATTGTACTGTCTGAGTTACTTCAGCTAAGATGTTACTAAAAGGGTACGTGTGAAGTTAGGAAAGCTTATCAATTTCACAGATTATTACAGGGTAAAAGAATCACTGGCAGTTGCCAACGAGCAGTTGATGTTTTTCCACAGGATTTTGTACAGAAATCCTAATTGTTTATAGCATAGCAGTAAGCTGCACATGGTGGAATAAATGGTGCAATGGGAAATGCCAGTTGTTTAGGCTGTCTGAGGTGTTCACATCGTCATGATCCAACATTGCATTTTATATCTCTCCATAAGCACATCACTTTCTAGTGAAGTTTGTAACAAATGACACTTCATGCCCAGTGCTTTCTCAGCCCTACCAAGAAGCACTAACAAAGCAGAGCACGTAACTGAGGAGAATTTCTATCGCTTCTCCAGAGCACAGCCTTTTCCAGCAGTCTTTGTCACTATCAGCAGACAGTTATTAACTGTGCAGGCAACCCAGCAATAAAATCCAGTTTCAGCATTTTCTATGGCCATGGCCAGACTCCTAAATTGCAGGAAATAAAATCTTGTCTGCTTGGAAACTGATAAAAGTATGGGCATATTCATTTAAAGCACATAGTATTTGTTAGTACCTTACACTTCAGAAGTGGATTGCTGCCCTTAATTGCAAATCTTTTAGCTCCAAACATATTTTCCAGTGGCTGTGTGTTTTGGGCACGGAAAGAAAGCAATTTTTTCTCAATAATTTTCCATAGTAGGTCATGTATACAATGTGCACTCATGTAAATTTGTAGAAATTCCTTATCTGTTGATAGCATGCTAAGAACAGCATCCCCAAACTAGGAAAGTATGAACTCATTTGGTGAGCGGCATAGCTGCTACAGGAGCATAGGGGCACTAATATTCAGAGACATATGAGATAAATTCTTGCCCTATTAAGACATAAACTTTACAGCAGTAAGTAAAAATGCGAACAAACAACAACAACAACAACAACAAAAAACCTTTCAGCCTTCCAGAAATAATATGCAATGGAGAAATCATTTTTTGCAAGTTTTATTGCAATAAATGATGAACATTCTCTTGTGAAAGAAAAGAAACAGGGTGAATTGTCATCTTTAAAAAGTGACTGCCAATTCCAACCCCAGGGACTGTTGTTATGGAAATAATTTATGGTGTTTGATTGTGCTGCTTTCCTGTGGTATCAGCAGTCTTTTTACCTGATGATATCCCAGTCTCAAGCTGTGGCTTAAAGCATCTGGATTCTGTGATCAGTTCTGTGAGATAAGACAGCTAAATGTTTACAGTTCTCCTTCTAAGTGGACACACACACACATTTTTGCTAATGACAGAGCAAAATGTTGGTGTTCATTTCATCCTGTACTTGCTCAGGGAGCTTCCTTCTCTTTCTACTTTGTCTAAACAATCATTTTCCACCTTTCTGAATTATTACTGGATAAAGGATTAATGAAGGATTGACAACTGAAAGTAAAAATCTTGAAGTCTTAAAAGTTCAGCTTTTTTTGATAAGAAGAGGGGAGAAAATTTCCCAACAATTTATTTTTATTGTGTTAAACTGTTTAATGTTTCAGTCTTTCTTCTAGTCCTGCCACATAACATTTATGAACAAAAGTAGTGGCAAACACCATAAATCAGGCTGTCCTGCTGAACTGGAAATTAATGAACCACTTCTGTTCTGACAGCTTTTCAAAACTCTGGTCTGATTCCTGAAAATCTTGCTTCCTGTAGCCAAGATAGCTGCTGCTCTGAAATGAACACCAGTCCTATCAGGAAACTTCTGACTTGCTCCTAAATTCACTGTTACTGACATAAAGCAGCTGCTTCATCTAGTAATGTTTGATAGACATCTTGACTCAAATCACTAAAGAGGAAAGCTAGAAGAAGGATGGGGAAAGAGAGAAAATTTTAGGGACTTACTGGGTTATGTGGAAAAATTAGCAAGAGCCTTATTTCCATTCTACAGCCACTCTTCTTTCCCTTTGAACTCCCTTATATTTGTACTGCACAATCCTAAATGACCCTTTACCAGGCACAGTGGTCAGCTATTTTTTAGCAATTTTCTTAGGATTTTAAGCTATTCAGCACCTCATAATATCTAACACTTCTTAAAAGTTGGATCATGGGGAGAAAGCTTTGTCTTTGCATTTTGCCTTTTCTTCTCTAAGGAGAGACTTAGAACCAGGGAGAACTTTCATTAAAATTGATGAGAGTTTCACTCAGAGAGGGCTGCAAAGTTTATCTTTGCTGTTGTGTTGAGAGCTCTTGTACTTGCCCTTGCCTTTGGAATCTTTTTGGCCCATACTCTTTGGCAGTACTGAAGTTACTGAGGGCTGACAGAGTCATTTCTTATCGTGTTGCTCACATTTTCCTGTGGTGGTGGCTTTACTTCTCTTATTTGTAACACTTTTTTTTGTGTTTTTTTTTATTTCATTGCCAAGGCTCTGGACTTATTCTGTCTGGATCTCTTCACTGTTCCCTCAATGCTGTGCACTTTGGTATCTGAATACAAACACATTCAGTCATTGTTCATCTAAGGAGAGCAATGGCCCCTCTGTGCTGCATCTTCAGTCTTTGCATTGATTCCTCCAATAGCAAATTTGTTTGCAAGGAAGAAATATGGTCAGATTATTTCATCTAATGGTACTAACTATTGAAATCCAAGTTCCTTTAAGTGTGAGTTGGGCAAAGTCTGAGTGTCTCCATGTCCCAGATCCTCAGCTATGAAGTCAAAGTTACACTTTCCCAAGTGACAGCTACCGCTGCCTATTTTGGACTGGAATTATCTTCAGTTTCTACAGGACTCAGTTTCCTGCACACTCCTACTTTGACAAAATGCCAGAATTTTACCACTTTATGGAGACCTTGTCATCTTTGTGTGCCAGGACAGTATCTGGGTGGCATTGGAGGAAATAGCCTAAGCTTTCTCCTAGGTTTTATCCAAGGTTTATGGCATCTGCATTTGAATTGGCAGCCAGAGGAAGGCTTTTTAAAAATGGGAAAAATCAGACAATGACTAAATACAAATATTAAACAGATACAAAGATGGACAGAGATTCAATCTACCTATAAACCCATATTAAATTCAGAAAACTTGTACTTACAGAAAAAAGGCCCAGGTGAACTCTATGGGTGGTTTGCCTGAAACTCTCATCACACCCCTGATTGCTACAGGTCAGCTGGCTACAATGTGGGAAGAGTAAAAAGGCACATGTTGCTGCTGGCAGAATGATTTATGAAAGCTGTATCAGAAAAGCTCTGCCAGTCTGAGACTGCAACAGCTGTGTGAAAATGCCCCCATTAGTGTAGCAGAAGTTTACAGGCCCTGATTCAGTTGCTGATTGACATCCCAGCTCCACAGACGTGTTCCACTGTACCGTGTGTTCCCTGATGTCCTCTGTACAGGAAAGGGTAAAATCCATCATGGCAGAGTTCTGAATTTCAGCTGTCTGATGTTTCAAGTTATTCTGTGGTTGTATGAAGACTCCTGTAACAATATTACTCTAAAGCAGTATAGTTAAACTTATTCTTTAAATTAAATAAAATCTGATTTAGGAAAAGGACCTGTACATGTGATTAATTCCAAAAGACATAAATAGGGCTTGGACATTCTCTTAAGAGCTGCATAAAATGGGACTGATGTTTGAACTTGGATAAACTCAAGGCAGCTTGACAGCCAGTGCTACTCTGAAATTCCACTTGAGTCCTTCAGGAAAAAATATTACACAAATGGACTTGTTTAGGTTAAGATACCTGGGATAGCAGTGCTTTTTTCAAACAGTTATACTCTGGTGATTGAGCATAAAGCCAATCTGTGCACCTCTGGGAGCTTTTGACACTGATTAAAAAAAAATAAAAAAATAGAGAAGATCAAATGTAGAAGATTGAAGAAGAAATTACATGCAGCTGCTGTCTGCTTTTCAGTTAGCAGACCATGTCCTCCATGGATTGGTCATAAATTCTTCCCTGCTGAGCACCATAAAAACTGATTCCCCTAAAGACCTGTGGTAGTATGTGTAGTGTTCAGCACCTTTGCAATCTGCAAAAAGGGGTTGAATGGTGTGATGCTGAATAAACAGACTATGCAGAACTACTTTCCAGGAGACAAAACTAAAATTTTTGGGGGTGCCATCTGCAGAAGGATCTTGTGTTTGGTGCTTGGACTATAAAGTATCAAATGCCATTTGGCACTGGCGAGTGCAAAGTAGAAAAATAAAGCATGTCCTAGGTTTACAGAAAGATCATTGTTTTTCTTGTATGTACAGTAGGTAATGCTTTGAATTGAGCATGTTTGCTCCTTCTCTGTATTCCATTTTTGCTTTAATGACACAACTGTGGATTCTAGACTGTTCTGCAGAAGAGGTAGGTTTTTCACTTTGTTTGCAAAGTCATAGCTGAGTCTCCAAATATTTAACATTTTCATGTTTAACCTTGCCAGGCAAGTTCTCTGTTTTAGAAGCAAGGTTTTAAAGGGATAAACTATTCTTGAGATATGGTTTGTGTGTTTTTAAAGTCTCAGAAGGAGCTTAACAATGTATCATGTCCACTTTCCTTTATCAAGAACATCTGCTGTTCATTTGTTAAAGCAAACTGCAGCTTGAGCCTAACAGAAGCTTTGTTACAAGACTTCAAAAGAGCTGCACTGGCCAGAACCATGTTTCCCACCTGCACTAACAGTAAAAATTAAATCTAAATCAAAATACAGCACCTATTAGGTGGGCTGTAGTTACAACATTCTTCTTGTAGTCTCAACAGTTTTATAGTACTTCTTTCCTAAGACTGAAATTAAGAGTTTACAGCAGTGTGAAATATTAAAACAAGAAGCAGCTTTTTTCTCTAGTTTGAGAGAAACACAGCTCTGTCTACATGGACAGAGTATATGTTATGATGTAGCATCCTCTGCTAAGGTCCCTTCACAAGTCTTTTGATCAAAGTCCAGGGTCAAAACCCATTGGCTCTTGATTCAAGAAAATTAGAGGGCTCTGGCCCTCTCATGACTATGGGAAACACCTCTTTATTTGTAGGACCTAGGATGAGTGACATTCACAGAACAGCTGCTGCTACTTGGATTGAATCTCTTGGGGCTGCATGAGGGCCTTCAACCATGTGACCTTCAGATGAGTCCATCTAATATGTAACTTGCAATAAAGGCAATAATATTCTATTTTTGCTGATACCTAGACGATGGAAGAGGAGGCACACTACCCAGTCTCTAACACATTTCAAGTGTGTGTGTTATTTTTTTCCTGTATCTTTACTTTTTAAATTATAATTACACGAGCAGAATGTGTCGTGCTATTTAATGATGTTTCTTCTGCTGCTTTCTTGATACAACCTGATGGCTTATTACTCTAATTTTTCCAAAAGTGCAAGCAGTTTAGTCCCTGCTAGAAATGAGTATTTGCTCTGCCAGGTTTGCAGGCAGGGGAATAAAAGTCAGACTTTGTCAGACATTCTGAGTAGTGTTCCACATCTCTCTTGACTTCACCTTATGGTGACTTCTAAGGATCTGCCAAAAGGACATGTTTGGGAGCTCATCTGACAACTCTGGTTGAGGCTATCCTGATTTTATTCCTTTACAGCTTGTCTATGGCCTTTTCTGAGATGTAGATCCCAGAAGTTACTGGTTTCCTCCTGAAGATGGGCATGGAACAGAGAATAGGCTACAAAACCTTCTCAAGCTTTCCTCAGTTTCTGGAATTCCTTAATGTTAACATAGGCAGGCAGCCAAATAAGCAAAACACCTGCTGTTCTTTTGAAGGAGGTGACTGCTGACAGACATCATCTACTAACCCACTGCCTAATTTCTTTTGAAAGGTTATTGCTTGCCCAGTCCACTGTGGATGTGGGAAATAATTTATTCTCTTCTGCGTTACAGGTACCTAAATGCATTAGAAAACATGTAGCATTTCTCATTGCTGTCATTCTTCATTTATGACTTGTTACCCAGGTCATCCACACTTTGTTTTTGTGTTGTTTTACTGCTTCCAGTCAGTACAGTCTAACTGTGAATGTCCTAATTACACTGCCTGCATGTGAATAGATAACATTTCTGTCTGATGTATTGAATCATCCAAATAAAACTGATTCTTTCATCCAATGGTTGAGAACTATACATGCATTGGTCTTAATTCTGGACTTCGGGGAATTAAGGCAAAGGTAGCCTACGGAAATAGCAGCACAACTGAACACTATGTGCTGACAGAATCTGGATGTTTTAAAATTCTGATTTCATAGGAGCAGGATTGTCTCTTGAGAGGAATTTTAGTCATTAGTGAATTAATACTTCAGTATATGAAGTCATCTCTGTGAAGGGAGTTATTTTGAATAGCAACTTCGTAAGAGTTATAACATTGCCAGTCTTAGTATGATTTTTGATGTGCCTGTCTATAGATGATGTAATCCAGGGAGATTTTGCAAGCCAATAAATCCTGTTGATAGCTGTCCTCTTCCTGATCTCAATGTTTGTGTGACCTTAAACTGCAAAATGGGACATTTATCTAGTCCTTAACATCAAGCACTGAACACCTCAGCCAGTACAATGGATGCAGTGCTGGAATATGTCGTGTAATGTTTGTCATCATTTGTAGTAGTCTTTAGGTGTTACTGTCAAACTGAAAAATATTCAGTAACAGTACACACCCCATCAATGTTTCACACTTGCACTTTGGTTTATTGTAACTCATGGCTCCTTCTTTTCGGGTGCTGTGGATTTGTGTCCATTGTCGACCTCACTGGAGCCAGCAGCAGTTTGAAATTTGAAGTTAAAACCATAAGCCAAAAGGGTGCATCCCATTGCCTTAAACTGCTACTGCAACTATGTTTAAGTAGGCAAACCTATGTTTTTTTGAAACTGGTATATAAACAGTTGTTCTATGGAGCATAGATAGAGACCAAGTTTTAGAAAATATTTCCTGTGCTTTTGAGCAAGAAAAAGGATTGCTAAATGTATTTGGTGTTGGTGGTCCCTGACTGCCTTTCAGTTTGTGACGGTGGGGAATAGTTTGTAGGGGCACATTTTTTAATAATACTGTCCTTTAGTGTACAGCTTCCATAGATATGTTGGGTTTTTTTTTTCTTTTCTTTGGGAAGCTAGCACCGTCCCTTTTCAATAGCATTCTCTCAGACCCAGATGTTGAACAACCTGAACTCTGGGAGTTTCACACACCACAGGTTCTCTCTCAGCTCTTTCCCCTTGCTGTTGATGCACTGTTTTGCCTCACCAAACTTTTCCAGGAAGGCTCTAAGCACTTGAAGGGTCCAGACAAAATCTCAAAACTCGTGTTTGTGCTAATACAATGGTTATTTGCTGCTTTCTGTCAATTTTCCACTTGTTATTGTTGTAGAGCATGTAAAGAGAAGCTGCAGCCTCGCTGGGACTGGCAATACTCACACAAGCCAAGTTGTAAATAAGGGTTATAGCATGCTGCTGCTGGGCATTAAATAAGCAGATAAATTTCTCTTTGCTGTGGATTTATTCAAGGCAGATGTTTTTAGTGAGCTCTGGAAAGGTTTGGAGGAATATAAAACCTGCTGCAGTTCTGGAACTGATCCATGAGGATCAAAATCTGGTAACCAGTGATTTGTTTAAGGGTCCCTGACACTTTTATGGCATGACCATGTATTTCAGAGAGGGCTGGCTCAGTTTGAAACACATTCCAAACCCAAACCTGAAGTAAATCCTTGCAACAGACCAATTCTGTAAACTTCTGCCTTCCCATTATTTCATTTTTGACAAAAAATTCAAGGAAAAAAAATAGAGTCATAGTTTGAGAAGGGAATGAGTCAACCTTTTGAAAGGAAATGGAATGCTGATAGTCTGTGTTTGTAGCTTTTTGTGTGGCATTTCCTCAGTGTAGAGATGGGGATGAACACATTAATACAGACAGAGCAAGTATAAAACAAAGACAGAGAAGAAATGGAAAAATACTTAATGTAGCCTCAGCCATGTGATACTGGAATTACATACATAATGATCTACCAGAGCTTGAAGGGTCAGCATAAAATGGCCTTGTGTGGTCCAAGAGGGACTTAAGAATATTGTAAAACAAAATTGAAAAGGAAGACGAGTATTTCCCATTGTTTTGACCCCAATTGTTCCCTGTTACAAGTGATGGAAGGTTAATGCTTGAGGCTTTGGAGCTGGACTGAAGAATTCCATGAAATCACCAGAAGAAATTATTATGAACTGGACAAAAACAGTAAATATATTAGGTGATGTGTAATTGATGACTTTCTTTGCCAGGCCAGAATCTCAGCAGCTGTAAACAGATGTGGCTGGACTAATGCTAGTAAAGAGGCTGTGATGTGAAGACAGAACCACTGAAAAGGTGCTTCTGTCTTCACATCAATTGAAGTTCTACTCTTCCATTTTACTGTGCTGGGGATACTTGATACATCAGTGTGAAAACAATTTTGCCTCAAATATATTAAGTAAATCTTAATATCCAGTGAAGCAAAATGAGAACTAGTAACTCCATTCTAATTTACCCTCTGGTTTTGGGTAAGTCAATCTCTCTGCTGGTTTCTTAATCCAGAATGAAAAAACAGGTATGAGAGCATTGACAAGTTAATAGTAAGAAATAGTTATTTGGTGCAAGTCACTTTCTGTGACACTGAGCACATTATCAACTACCTGGAGTTAGAGTAGTGTAACAGTTTTGTATGGCTGCTACACAACTCCCTTTTTCTGAAATTGAAATGTGCTGAGAAAGATATTCCTTGGAGCCTGTGCACTGAGTAAGCACTGAATCAATATGCTGGAGTGGGTGAGGAGTCTGGGACAAGAAGGAGCTGCTGTTTATCAGAAAGCACTGGAAAAAGACATGACCACGAAGAGCTTTAGAAAAATGCTTTGACATTTTTAAACAGAAATCAGCTCCCTATTGTGCAGGATCCCACAATTTGTACTTCATGGAAGATGGCTTTTGTTTAGTTAAAGATAGACTCAGAAAGAATTTGAGAAATTATACCAGAAGTGGAAAGTTTCTCCTGTTTATTCAGCGTATTCAACTCGTGGCAAATGTTAATGTCCTTAAATATTGAGTAAGTAGTGCCAGGGAGAAGAGGTCACCACATCACTGGCAAAATTAATTTGTCTGAACTGATATCCCAAGATTTAAAGGAAAGAGAAAAAATTCTGACAGCTGTAGGTTAAGCTGCAGCAGATGAGAAACCCAGCTGGAGTGAGGTGGGGCTGGATTAAAAATGAAAGGTTTTTAAAGAAGAGAGCCTAAGAATGGGTAAGGTTGGTTGGCTAAATATTGTAATTTGCAAAGTAAGTGCTGTGCAGTCAGAGAAAGCAGAGCTGAAATGAGAATTAGAAACTGAGAGGAGAATGCTGGGAGGAATTTGCCCAAACCACAACCAAGCCTTCTTTACTTCAAGACAGATCATCAGTATTTTGCCCACCTGGAGGTTGAAGGGACTTCCTGCTCAGTTGGCAAATCTTGATATGTAGTTCAGAAGGCAACATTGCTTCTTTCCCAGTGAGCAAACACAGCCATGACTATTACTCATTCCAGCTCATCTTGATTCACTCAGTTTCCTCATGGCTTGTAGGCAAAGGATCAAAGAGTCAGGAGATGGAGAGCTGACATATCTGAGGGGGGATAGGGAAGGAGTACTTCAATCAGCAGTTGTTCTGATGACTTGGCAAGTGTGCTACCAACAAATTCTAAAGTGACCCTCAAAGAGGATGGCATTTCTCACAAAGCAGAGGAAGAACCTTTGCCTGAGTAGTTTTTTTTATTTGGCAGAAACTGGTGTTTGTCTGCTTTTCCCATTTTTTTGCAATAGAAAGTCACAGATCCTCATCAAGTTTCAAGAGCTCAATTTCAAGTCAATAACTCAGTTCTCAGTTACACCAGCCAAGGATCTGCCTGTAAATCTGAAGGTATCATTAATGCCATAAGAGGCAGGGATATACCAGTGTGGTTGTTATTTAATGAGAACAGGACTGGTTCATTTTGCTGTAAATTCTTCCTTTGGGTAAACCCAGAGTCTCTTTAAGTTGAGCTGTATGTGTGACTATATGTAGGTGCTTATAGTCTTTTCCTGCCATAACATGAGAATGGCCCTTAATGATGCTTTCTTAAATTACAGCTCCTTATCTTCTACTTCTAAAGATCAAGAACGAATTTGGTATGTGTCTGCCTTTTTTGCCTGTATATTGTCAGGAGCTACTACGTCTCAGCACACCTGGAAACTAGATGACTAAGTACAGATTTACATTATAAGCCCAATCCTTGGCAACCATGCTAGAAGTATTTGGTCCAACAGCCTTGCACTCTTGCATACTCAGAGGTGTAGTAGCATTACTGCCCTTTTTTTTTGAGTTTCTTGAGCAGTGGGGACCCAGCTGTCAGGATTTTTCGCTGGCACTCTCGCTGTGTTTTTGCAGAGGAGCCGTTCTAGTGGGAAATTCTTCTGCATGAGTATCTATCTGCCTGACTAGTCTTATGATTTTAAGTTTGGCTTACCCAAGATTTTTTTTTTTCCATTTCATTATCTTCTGCCATTTGGCTTGCAAAGATTATGTCTTTAACAGGCATAAAAGGTATTAAAGAATATGTGTCAAGAACTTTCCACTGCATTGCTAAATGTCCAACATTTCTTCCTGATATCATCATCTGTTAAGTTTACCTTCTTTCTCCACTCTCTCTCACATCTTGCCAGGTCAGAGGCTACCCTGAGCCACAGATCACATGGTACAGAAATGGGCATCCTGTCCCAGAGGGAGACCATTATGTCGTGGACCGCAGCATCCGGGGCATGTTCAGCTTGGTCATCAAAGGTGTGCAGGAAGGTGATGGTGGCAAATACACCTGTGAGGCTGCAAATGATGGTGGGGTTCGTCAAGTGACCGTGGAACTGACAGTGGAAGGTCAGAAGAGTCTTATACTGTTGTTTTGGTGATGATAATTGAAGTAAAAGAGCAAGGTGTGCTAAACAGTCTGGTTAAAATCACAATGCATACCCTCTCATTGATGCAAGAGTAAGGTTCATTTACTGCATTTCACAGGTTAAGACGTTGTGCAGGGAGCTACATGTCTACAATTAGATAAAGTGTGAGTTCTGTTTCAGGTGTGGGTGATGATGTGCAGGTAACAAAAGTCCTAGCTTTAAAGACTGTGCTCAAAACTTTGTAATTTTCATGGAAAATTACCACTTAGGACAAAAACTGTGAAGCTGCATGCCTGGATGTAATTGCATGCTTAATGTCAGACAGGAAACAGCCAGGATCAAACCCAGGAATTTTTAAGAGCACATCTGCATATTAGATAGTTGCAAACTGCCAAGTTTAAAATTTAAAGAGTGACACAAAGCCAGGGAAGGATTGAAATCAATTGTACTGCTTCTCCTTTTGCAGTTTGGTCATATCAGAGACCTGTTGAATATCAAAACCTCTCAGGTCACAACTTTGTGTTGAATTCTTGAAGAAAAGAAGAAATCTGCAGCAGTCCTGAAACTCTCAGTATTTGGGTTTATTCAGAGTCAAAAACTCTGTTATACTCAGAGTACATATTGAAATATGCATACATCTGACACGATTGCTACTGCCTTCTGTTGTAAAAATTATGTGAAATATTTATCTTTCTCCTTGTTTTAAGTTGGGACCACTTTATGAATGACAATTTACATGGAGGTGGAAGATTTTTTAAAAGTCGTTTTCATGTCAGTTTTTCTGACCTGGTTTTTGCTGCATTTCAAAAAAACTTTGAGGCACTACCCAAAGACTGAATTTCTCAGAGTTTAAGAATTATATGGTCTTTGTTCTAAAATCCTTTTATTCATCAAGGTAGCAAAGCCCAGAGATTTTTTGTGGGGTTGTTTTTTTTGGTTTTTTTGGTGTTTTTTTTTTTTTTTTCTCAGCAAAGATAACCCCGTGGGGCTGCCTGCTGCTTGAAAAACGAGCGACTGAAACATGATCTATTGTTTCCATCTGCATGGCTGTCCTGCCTGACAGTGATGTGGGCTCTCGTTAGGCTCTCGAGCAGGTGGTTTTTCACAGCCCAGAGCTGTGTGCTTGCTGCTGCGGCTCCGGGTGTCCCCGGGCCGGGCTCTGTGTGCAGCAGGTGGCGCTGGGCTCCCGCGGCATCTCCCTCTCCCGCTGGCACAGGACTGAAAACCCAGCCGAGTAAAGACCTATTTCACAATCTGAAAACCTCCTGCTATCTTAATTTGAAGTACTGGTGCGCTGTAGAAATTAGACAGAGTTTCATTCAAAAACGTTTTTTTTCATGAATAATCTATTTTTTCATGAATAATCTTCAGCATTGTTACAGCTGAGGCTGGGGGTTAGACAGCAACTCAGCTAAAGCTTGGTTTTGAAGTTGGAGAGCCTGACTTTGAATTACAGATGACATAACCTTATACTGCAGGTGATGCATTCCTCCTTTATGTTTCTAACCTGCAGAAATGCAAATTTACACAGTCTTCATTATCACTAATTCCCAAATTTGAGATAATTGACAAAACTTTGATAATTAGTGATAAAAATTGATAATTAGTGATAAACTAATTGATAATTGGTGATAAAGTAATTGACAAAACTGTCAACTTCCTGTCTTTCTGTCCTATGCCTACAGGAAACTCCTTGATGAAATACAGCCTGCCATCCAGTGCCAAAACCTCTGGGTAAGCAGTCTACTGGCTTGGATATTGTTTAACAGACACTTAAGTATATTTTTGGTAGGAAAACAAGTAAAGTTACTCTTTTGAAAAGTCTCCACTTACCCCAAGCAGAGTACCTACTGTGAGAGCTGCTGGCTAAGTAGAGTGGTTGGGGCAGTGAGGAAGATGCACAGCTACTGCTCCAGCATACTGACTGAGGAATTAATGTGGCTGAAAACAGAACATCCTGCTGATACCTAAATATTGCACCCTCCTCTGCTGTAACTTTGCACCCTCTTCTCTGCTCTCTGATATTCAAGAATCCTTCTCCACAACTTCCATGAGCTGACAGTCTCTTTTTAAAGCCAGAGCAAATACTGCTTTAAGAGTCATCAGTAAGAAATAAAAGCAACTGAAATCAGCGTTCTCACACACAGAATTTAAATATTTCCAAGCAACACAGTGGTAAACTGTAGTCCAGAAGAAATAATTGTTCTGATTTGAATAACTTTACCAAGAACAGTTGATGGGGTGATGTAAGCTGGCACATAAAAGCCTACTTGTACTTTCTGCACTTCAGTAAGCATTTACAATTATGTGAATGTCACTGTTTTGAAAGCCTCAGGCCTAATTCTTCCAACAGCTGAATTAATTTCTCTATAAATAGTTTGAATTTAAGCAGAATTTTCTCTGACTTGTATCTCTGGCACTGAGTCACTCTGGATGCAGGCAAAAACACATGTTCTGATTATGTTAGTGATTAAAATACAGATGGTTAAAACTGGAGTATTTAATTTCATCATTAATATGAAATTTTTTTTTAAATTTTAAAATGAACAGATTACAACACTGAAAATGCTAAGTAAAACTGAGTAATCAGGATACGTGATTTTACATGATAAATTCTGTATTGCAAATTACCTAGAGACACACACACAGGAAAAATAATCAAAACAAGAAAGGACAGTTCAGGTTGATGTTAGGTTTTGTTGTAAACTCAGACTTCACAAAGCACTATCCTAATCCATTGTATTGCACAGAGCTAGAGTGATTGTCCTCATTTTTCATGCTCCTGTGTTTTCCTCCTATTCAGTGTTAATAATTCTATGGTAAGAGACGGGAGAGGAATAAAGAAATTACACATTTTAATTTGTTCATGTCTAGGAACCAGCCATAAATCTGCAGGCCAGCTAGTAGTTGATTTTCTTTTATTTTGTTATGTGTATAGATATATAAATATAGACTCACCACCTAAAAATAGTTATGAAAAGACTTTAGTACACATTTATGTTCTTCTTTAGTGGTAGTATGAGGGAGATGACATTAAAAGTTATCAGATATTTAATTCTATGATAAAGTGATTTTCATTCTAGCATGTTACAATCACCCTTCTCTCAATACTTTTTCTGGTCCTCCTGCCCATGTAAATCCTTTCATTATGGTATCATCTCTTGCTTAGAAACCTGGAGCTGCCCATATGGCAACCACCATGTCTTGGCAGCACCTTGGACTGAGGCGATGCGGTCTCTGTTAGTATCTGACACCTGGTAGGAATGGTGAGGTATTGACACATCTTACTTGCATGTGGTAAAAGGCCGTCTGAAAAGGAAGGCCTTAAAAATGGTTCTGTTTTCTTGAAATTAAATGTTAAAAAAAAAAGAAATCACCATCTGCCATCTGCTGATGTGTCTTTGTTGTACCAAGGCTTCAGAGCAAAGAGTGAGTGTGTTGCCTTTGACATTAACAGACCTGAAGTTGCACCCTTTTTGGTTTTTTCTCATTCTATAATGCTGTTTGATGTTTTATGTTTTATGGTTGTGTAACTGCTTACAGTTTTGGACTGCAGTCATTGATGCCATTTTAGTTTCATCCCATATATAATTTCTCAGCTGCAGCAGCCATGTAAGTAGAGCTGGGCATTCACACTTAACAGTAATTCACCTGGGACAGGTGTACTTTGGTTTTGTGCCCTCTCACGTTTGCTTTGAAAACATTGTAGCAAATGAGGTTACAAATAAAAGTCTTCCCCAGACTAAAGATATTTACTAGGACATGTCAGAAATGTTGCAAAACCAAGGTGCTGATTCATAAATCAGAAATTACTGTGTCAATTGCACTCAAGAATGAAACAAATTACATGATAAAATCCTGTGAACAGTAAACAAGTATGCACAAAAAAACTCCTTGGAGGCAAATAAAAAACAGAAAATGGAGAAAACTAAATGCATACAGTGTTTCCTATCTTTTGGTTTTCCCAGCTCTGCTTATGAACAACTAAAATGGTCCCCAGGATCTGTTCTGTGTATGCCAGATGAGGGTGCATAACATGACACTGTTGAGTTGCACCAGGAGTCAAGAGCAGCCATCACCAGCATTTCCATTTCTTCCATGTCCAAGAAAAATATCGTGCAACTACAGTCTAGGTTGCCACCAATGATATACCCTTGTTGGCAGACCACGGGTCTAAAATGCTTCCTGACATGTGCTCTAACCACAACAGCTTCCAGCTCTTCTGTAAAACCAGAATGTCAATTGCCTTTGCAGGGGAAGACTTGCTGTTCCATCTGTGGAGCAGCGGCCAAGCATCTGGGGAGAAAGTCCACCCAAGTTTGCTACAAAACCCAACCGAGTTGTTGTGCGTGAAGGCCAAACAGGCAAATTCTCATGTAAAATAACAGGACGACCTCAGCCTCAAGTAACTTGGTTTAAGGTATGATTTCCTTAAAAGTTTATGTTTTCCTTCTCTTCTGAAATTTTCTGACTTGAAAGGATGAAATGCACATTAAAGTCTTAAATGCCCGTGTCCCCTTTCGGCATACACAAGATTTCCAAACACATTTGTTTCTTTGTAAGGAAAGAGCTTTCAGATGAAATTAGGTATTACACTGATTGGACCATTTTTACTGAAACTGTCAGTATTTTTGAGAATTACAGTTACTTTCTTTGATTTGGAAGAGCAAATATATGACTGCTGTGGTGGCATCCTGCTACCCCCCACCCTTCAACAGAGTAATGCCTTATATATAGTGAACAGAAAAAACTCAACTCTTATCAATGCTTCTATTTTCTCTTGATAGCTCCAGGTTTGGGGGGGAAAGAAACAAAAAAAAGTCCTCAGAAAACTTCTCCAAGAGCAGGGAAATGCTTCCAAGTCATTGTCTGCTTTATTCCAGACTTTGTCTATAATATAGGGATGTCAGGGTACATTCCCAAACACAGGCAGTCTCTTGCAGTGCGTTTGTTTATGGTTTTGTTTGGGGTCTTTTGGGGTTTTTTTTGTTTTTTTTTTTTTGTTTGGCTTTTTTGGGGTTCTGTTTGTTTGTTTGTTTTTGTTTGTTGCAGTACTCTTCACATTTGCTTTGAAAACATTGTAGCAAATGAGGTTACAAATAAAAGTCTTCCCCAGACCAAAAATATTTACCAGGACATGTCAGAAATGTTGCAAAACCAAGGTGCTGATTCATAAATCAGAAATTACTGTGTCACTTTCTAGAAATCTGGGTATAATAAACGGGGAAAGGCCAAAACCAAATTGAGATGAGTAGGTGGCAAAATAGAGGGAAAAGTAAGCCTCCTGAAGATGTGAATTATGGAATTTTGGGCACAGTTTATTGTTTTGTTTTTACTATGTGAGTATTATTTATAGAAGGAATTTGGGTAAAAGATAGGAAAAAGGCAGTTTGACCTAACGTTTTACTGAAAAATTCTTGCATCCCCTTTTCTTGACAGTAGCTACTGTCTCATGGTGCCTTGTGGTATTTGCAGGGTGATATTCAGTTACAGCAAAATGAGCGGTTCAACATGTATGAGAGAACAGGCATCCAGTTCTTGGAGATCCAAAATGTTCAGCTGGCTGATTCAGGAATTTACACGTGCACAGTGGTGAACAGCGCTGGGAAGGCGTCTGTGTCTGCAGAGCTCACCGTTCAAGGTACAGCAAAGAGTTTGCAGGAGAGAGAAAAGGAGCCACAGACATTCTGATAAAATGTCTCTGGTTCTGTTCTTGATATTAGCAAGAAACATTCACGTCTTCCCATTGTCTTCATCTCTCTCTCTCTTCCTCTGTTCATTAAATGTGATAGCTTGGAACATGCTGCAGCTGTAAAAATTGTGTTGGTTCAATGGGAAGAAAAAGACAATCCAAGTGCTTTGTAACAGATTTCTTTAAAAACACTTTTTCACTTTTACCGTGACTTTGACTTCTATGTTTTGAACATTGATTTGATTTTTAACAAATGGAACCTGGCACTTGTCATTATAATCAGTAATTAATTTTGTATTTGTTGAGTACTAGCACCAGATGCACATTTATACCAACTCCCTTGCAAGGGAGGCAAAATTCTACCTATATTTGTGGAACTAGGAAAGTAAAGTAAAAGAGCATAATTCTAAATTATGAGCGAGGAAGAAACCCATCTTAATAAGATTAAAATTCAGTCTTCTCAACTCCCAACCCAGCCTATTTCACTGCTTGTTAAGGAAACAAATATATTTGCATAAGTAGAATGCTCTATTTCATACCTGCATTATCATATACAGCTCATTTTGCAGTTCGATGCTTCTTAGGCTGCCTGTTGCATCAGCCTCAAAATCATACAGCCTTCAGCGAGCTCACTAAAGAGGAAGTTCATCAGTCAGTGGGTTAGCAGTCACTGGACCCAATTAAATAATTAAATCCACAGCTGCTGGCTTCAGTTGCAGTTGTGAGATCAGTGGGTTACATGTGCACCCAGCAGTGAGTTTTTTGTTGCAAGACTCAGTTTCACGTCAATGCTGTCACTCTGTAAGGTATCAAGGATGTAAACAACAAGTGGCTGTACATTTGGGATGCTCAGAACCACAGCTAACCTTTCTACAAATTAAAGCAGTACTTTTTATCTGTAAATTCCAATCTGATGAAGCCATTGTAGAAGAAGCTTCTACAGTTTGCCTCTTCAACAGAGGTTGTACAGAAAGGCCTGTTTCTTTCAATAAGCCTTTTATCCAAACATAAAACTCAATTCCTAATGGCTCTCCCTGGAGTGGTGAGCTTTCTGTTCTGTAATGGCTACATCTGCCTTGAGAGATGATGCAGAACTGGGGTCACAAAGTCAATTGTGGTATATGTTTGCTTCAGATGCTGACCACATCTCTGAATAATCCATTCTTTCTTGGATTAGTGCAGGTCAGTAAAAAGGGCACTCTTTTGCAATGCTCTTGATTAATTGGATGGTTCCACTTACCTAACCTCAGTATATAATATCTAATTCTTTCTTTATCAATTAGATCAGGTTGCCAGAGTTGCTGCAAGATGTTAGCAGACAATCAAGTGGCTCAGAAGTACAACATGTTCTTTCAAGGATATATAATCTTGTATATAGATATTTTCCTCCAATAGCTATACTTTTTCCCTGAGTGGAAGGTGAAGAGGGAAGAGGAAATGTTCTTTTAATACACAAGGTTGCATGGTATTGTCTTGTCTGCAGCCAGTAATTACGAAGCTCCCTTTTCTGCATTTATCAAGTCTTTTCAGTTCTAATTTCTGTATTTCTGTTACTGTTTGACAAGTTTATTGAAACAAGGTCGATGGGTTTTTTTCCCTCTCTCACCTCAACTTTTGATTGTATGTAAATAGATTATTTTGGCCCCTCTGAATGGCACAGCAAGTACAGGGATTTAGATGTGAATTTTTGCTTGCAAAACACTGTGGAAATCAGGATATCATTCATCACATGATTTTGTCTTTTCCCTGAGGCAAAGACTCTGAAAGCATTTTCATGAAGTGCTTGTTGATGACTTGAAAAATTTGTCATCTTGCAAATTAATTATTACGTGTCTTTCTACTGTAGTTTCTAGTCTCACAGCTGACAGCAGCATAGGTGCAGCTTTGATCTGGCCAGGAGAAAACAAATTCCATCCTGCAATCTTAATTAGGGGATAATGGAGAGATGTGGTTGGTATTGACCTAGAATGGCGTTTGTCTTCCCACAACTATTTATCTCATGCTGCCCCCAAGGGAAACAAACACTGTCAAGGTTTTTGAGAATTCATGGAGGATTACAAATGAGGAGACTGATTGTGGGTCAGTATGTGCTCAGTTTTATCAACGCAGCTGTTATGAGGCACCTTGGCAAAGCCATATAGCTCAGCCATGTTCCCAGATTTCCTGGTGGTGTTGCAAAGTGAAGAAATGTGATGCATTAGCTTTTGAATTATTCATGTTAATCATGATAATTCTTGCTACGCAGCAAATGGGTTGGTAAATGTTTATAGGTGGGTCCAGGTTTTGAGAGGTTTTACTCTTGTTGACTTGTTTCTGTGTTTTAGCCAGAGGACTGCTGCTGTTTCACTGTGAGCATGCTCAGGTGTAGGACTCATTGGTGGCTTGTCTTCCTCTACCTCTGCTTCCCATTGGAATCTCTCCCATACATCTCTCCCCCAACACAGAGCTTTTGAGGGTCTCCAAACCTTTAGTTCTGCAGGGTTGTGAGAACATGATGCAGCAATGTCTCAAAATGGACCAAGACCTCTTTGTGTTTCAGCTGAGCAGCTTCCTGTTGTCCCTATCTATTTCAGGTGTGGTGATAGTCAATCTTGACTTCAATGCATTGAAAATTTGGAGTGAAGGTTCTTAAGTGTATTTTGTGCTTAAAATCTTCCAAATTTTTGGAATTGTGCACCGTATTGTGTGTGTAATTTACCTGTTTCTCCTTTTATGTTTCAGGTCCAGATAAGACTGACACATACGCTCAGCCACCTTGGTATGTTTTTACTGGAGTACTTTCTCTGACTATTTAATTGCAGTGCACTGATTTTGATAATTACTGCATGTGCTTTCTTAATGAAGTGATATATTTTTGGGGGGTCAGTCTGTATTTGGAAGTCAGAAAAATGTTTGCTTGGAATAAGATTCTCTCTTGCTGCCTGATTCAGCTGTCCTGGCAGACTCATAGGAAATAGCTGGTGGAACTGGTGGCAACATTATGAAGTACACAGTCCTGGTCTGGTTCAGGAAAGCAAAATTTTTTAAAAAACAAGCTATGTGAGCAGAAATTCTACATTGTACCAGAGGGCCAAATGTTGTTTTTGGAGTTAACATTGAGTGCACCTTGTCAGTACTGAGCTGGTTGTTCTTTCCTGTCATACACTAAACATGCTATGGCCATGGTCATTGCTGTTGTCTGAAAACACATACAAAAATAGGGGTAAAGTAACAAGAAAGAAAAATTAATATTTAGGCCTTTATCAAGATTTTAAAAATCAAATTACTATAATTAAAAAATAATTTTACAGAATTACTTTTCTTCATTAATGGGAAATGCAGGAATGAAAAGTTCCAGGCTGTCTAAGACACTTTGATGAAGGCCACTTGCTTTACAGTCATTGGGATGTTTAATCTGTTCTCACATGCCCTGAATGAGATTTCTAAATGGCATGCTCACACTGTCCTAACTGCAAAGTGGAATTGAAAATGCTATGCTATTCTGTTTTTCAGATCTGTGTGATTTTTAGGAACATACTTGAAAGTAAGTTTAGTGTAAATGAAACTCTGCAGCCCTGGAAGCAGAACTCCCCATGCATGTGGTTCTCCAGAGTAGTTCTGCATCCTCCATCATTTATTCACACACACACAAAAAAGGTGTTTTGTAAAATGAAAAATCTCACTTCCTGAAAAGTAACTGCAAATCTCAAACAGTACATCCAACTCTAGCCGAAGAAAGTACCCCAGTAAATATCCCAAGTCTCCCTGAGAGAATAAATTAATGGCACCAAGTGTAGCAAAACAGAGCTGGGCTGGCAATTACTGCCCTTATTTCAGATGTGTTCCAGTTCTGCCTTGGAGTATTTCTGTGGAAGTGTGAGACACAGTCACAGTGTTCTACAGATAACAGCTTAGGGATCAAGGCAGTCCCTTCAATGAAGAGACTTAGATTCAAGTCCTCAGTTGGTCAGCTACTCTTGTGCTCCCAAAGTACTGAGCAGCAGACCAATCATAATTCTGAGAAACTCTTCCTGATAAATCCATAGCTGATATTGTTACATCCAGTCAAGTTTTTAAGGTGCTGACACCCCTTTTTCCTCCTTGAGACTTTGGTCAAGTTTCCTATCAGTCCTGTTTTGAAATTACCTGAATTACAAGACACCATAATTAGAAATAGTAAAATTACTTCACAATTTACATTTTCATTTCCCTTTAGGGAAGTATTTTATGTGACATTTTGAGCTATATTATACATTACCTCAGTTTATTAAAGCATCAAGTAGTATTACATGATGGTCATTCAGATCTCATGTAATTACTTCCCATCTAAAGCAGTGCATGCAAGGTTAATGTCTGACTCACAAAACATGGTAGAACTTGAGCAGTGGACTTATATCCAGAAATTTCTGAGTTGTCATAGTGTCCGAGCCCTGATTTCATCTTATGAAGCTTTTCACTTCACCTCTTTAACCCATCTTATTGATCTGTGTGAAAGAATCTAAAGGTTAATCAGTTCACCTTCCTGCTGAGGGCTTATATATTTCTGTCATTACTGATAATAATAATAATAATGAGTCTTTATATAGTGTCATGTATCTCCAAACTTCTCATTTTCCTTCAGCATGCCACCAAAACCAACCACACTTGCTGTTAAAGCTGTTGAAAATTCAGAATTCAAACAGGCAACCAGCAATGGGATTGCTAAAGAGCTGAAATCCAGCAGCACAGAACTCATGGTTGAAACCAAAGACAGGGTGCCAGCAAAGAAAGAGTCCTTTCACATCACCAGAGAAGCCAAAGAAAGTAAGCAAGGACAGCGCCAAGAAACCAACACAGAACATAAAGAAGAAAAAAAGGGACCTCAGGTCTTGCAGAAAACTTCAAGCACCATCACACTACAATCTGTCAAACTGCAACCAGAACCAAAGGCAGAATCCCAGGCCCCTTCCATCAGACAGGGTGAAAACAGGAAAAGGGGTGTGCAGCTCCTGATGTCAGCCCAACAAACTCCACCTCCTACAGGGCACGTCAGTCCCAGGACTAGAGAAGCAGAAAACAGGTCTGGAGCTCAGGGGGCTGCAATGGAGGAGAAGAGGGAGCCCTTGGGAATTCCTCCTCAGTTTGAGATCCATCCGCAGAGCCTGGAAGCATCAGAAGGCCAGGAGATTAAATTCAAGAGCAAAGGTAAAGGGATGAAAATTACTGGAGCCCCTGGGTTTAGTCAGAAATGTGGAGAAGTAGAAAGCAATTCCTGCTTCTTTGAAAGTTGTTTTCCTCCTAAAGCCTTTTGGAAACAGATGCAGAATCCAATGCTGTTTCCACAACAATTAGTGAAATTTTCAAACCAACTTATGCCATGGTGTCCATCTCCTCTCTCATCTGGGGTTTCCTCAGATGTAACCAATGCTGCTCCTTCTAGGAGGTAGTTTAGACCCTCTTATATGAGGATGCAAGAGAGAAAATGGATAGTACAGTTTCCAGAACTGTAATTAGTGACACTGCCCTTGAGGCAAAAAAATATCAGAGGAAAAAATACAATCAGTCACTTCATGTCCCTAGTGGCATCTATTTTTATGTCTCATATTTGGTCAGCATGATCTCAGTGCTTCCTAACAGCTGAAATGATAAAGAATTAGAAGGGAGGTTTAGAGTTTCTCCCTGCTCTACAGAATATGAATGGGTTTTTACCTCTTAGAAGAGTAATGACAGTTGCATTTTGCTGAATCTGGGTAGTAGATTTGGAACACTTCTCTTTATTTAATTGCAATTTTATAAAATAATCTGGAAGCATTATTCTACCTTTTTTTAAATAACATTTACACTTCAAAGTGTTCACATAAGTGAGAAATAAATTTTTCTTTTGTTTCTCTAGAGGCAAAAAAAAAAAAATCACACAACACTCTGGTAATTTATTTCTTTTCTTAATGAGTCTTGCCCCATGAGTACAGAATATAATTTGTATCACAAGTCTAGAGCATTTGGAGTGGAGAAAAGATTCCAAAGATCCTGGCACATTATGAACAGTTTATTTTTCAAGTATATTACTAAAAATGAATTGTTTTCTGTCAGACTATCTCAAACACTTCGCAAGCTTTAACTAATCCATGACCCTGTTTGCTGGGGAAATAGAGCCCCTATCATAGAGAAACAAGGAGCTCAACCAGTTTTTACTGCAGCCAGTGAATGCCTTTTTGTTTGGCTTTGGACCCATAGCACAAACTCTTACATGCAAGGCAAGGTGTCTGCAGGGAAATCACAGTGGGATGTCCCTAATCCCTTTAATCAGTAATCCGAGAAACCCTCCTGAGAATCCTCTCTGCAGGTGGTGACCAGGGTTGCTTTCACTGGCCCTCCTCCCTGCTCTGCAGCCTCACCTCAGGCAGGTCCAGGACTGTATCAAGGTGACCTGGGAATATCTCCAGGGCAGGGAAAGTCCACAGCTTCTCTGGACAACTTGTGCCAGGGGTGTGGAAAGGGTTTGTGTTTGGACAGAACCTTCTCTGTTTCAGTTTCACTTCCACTTTGTCTGTGATTTTTAGAAGAACAGTTTTCAGCCAGAAGCTTTTTCTCAGATATGGTTTTACATGTTACCAAGTATTTGTTGTTTTAAGAGATGGACTGGCCAAGAAGTTGTAGAAGATCAGGAATACCAAACTTTCTGACAACAGTTTTGTGTATTGCCCATTAAGGTTTATATAATTATGCATGTGTAAAGTGTACCTAATTTATACTAAAGTAAATAATACTAATTAAATATATCCTAAATAACAGTAATTATGAATACCTATTCATAAAAATCCAAATGTCTGATTGTCCAGTTTCAGGGAAGCCAAAACCAGATGTGGAGTGGTTCAAAGAAGGCCGACCTATTAAAGCTGGAGAAGATGTCCAAATATATGAGGATGATGGAATTCATTGCCTGTGGATAAAGAAAGCCAACTTGAGGGACAGTGGATCTTATAGCTGTACAGCTGCCAACCCCAAAGGCCAGACTTCCACCAGCTGGTTGTTAACTGTCAGAAGTAAGTTCTTGTGAGCCCATCTGCACTTTGGAAACTGTGGCTGGGCTTCTTTAAGCTGTCAGAGGGTGTTTAATACACAATTTTCATTTTACTTCTCAGTGCAGGTTAATTCTGATTCCTACCTCTGTGAATGAAGTGGTGTGTGATAGCTGGCAAGCCACTTTGTGCATCAGTTTCCCTTCTGACATACTGTGGGTTTTGTTATTTGTATAGCTAAAACCACCTCAATACATGGTTTGTGTGCAGGGAGGCCTGTTCTCTACTCAGGTTTCCTGTTAATGCTTGTATTTAATACAGGCTGTCAGTGGGTTTATTGTTGTTCTGCATTTAGTTTTTCTGAAGTTGCTTAGCATTTCTACACCCCAAATTTGAAATGTTTTTGAGCACAAACCAATTCTGTGCAGTAGAGTGAATAAGAAGAAAGGGGAAGGAATGAGAATTATGGTTTGCTAAATCCAACAACATGTCCCAGTGACAAATTATTTTAAACTTGCAGGCAGTGTCTTACTGGTCTGGTTGAAATTTTTTTTGGGTCTAGCAAATCCTCTCCTCAGTTGTAATGTTTTCACCTGGTTTTAAGTTTTGTTCTGGATCTATGTTCATGTTCATGCAATTTTTTCTCAATTTACTGAAGTTAAACCTGGGTACCGAAGACAGTTTCTCTCTCATGAGAGACCTATAAATTGCATCCTTAAGTCACACTGTTTCTCACTGGAAGAGGGACTGGGAGAAGACAAATAAGAGCAGAGAATGAGCCGTCCTCTTCTTTGTGCTGAGCTCTCTGTTAATATGCTGTGTGCACTTACAGTGGTGGGCTGCAAATGATGGATTCTGGCATAGAAGATCACCACATAAAGCAGAGCTTGAGGCCTGGCAATGCCTGCCCAGGAGATGAGGGAAGAATCCCTTCTTTATACCAGTCCTGCTCAAAATGGTTTCTATCCCTCAATAAAACATTTCACCGCTGTTAGACCAGCCATGTCATCTAAACATACTTACTAAAAAGCTCTAAGTGGTAAAGCTAATTTCATCAATTTCAGTTAAAGGAACTGTTTTCATTTTGGTTTTCAAGGGCCTAAAGTTGAAGAGGTTGCTCCGTGCTTTTCCAGTGTCTTGAAAGGATGCACTGTGAGCGAAGGGCAAGACTTCGTGCTGCAGTGCTGTGTGGGAGGGGTCCCTGTGCCCCACATCACATGGCTTCTCAATGGTAAGGAATCCCCTGCTCTGCAACACCTGCACGAACGCACTGACACCCCAAAGCGCGCTCCATCACCCTAAAACAGCCCGCTGGGACACCTGAGGAAAGCGCTTTACAGGAGCGCCGAGCGCACGGGAGGCGCTGCGAGCGGGGGCTGCGCTGCCGCAGTTCTGCAGAGTGTCCAGCAGGGAGCGCTGGTGACACGGCTGTGCCAGGGGCGTCACCTGGGCTGTGCTGCTGCTGGTGACATCCCTGTGCCAAGGGAGTCACCTGGGCTGTGTCACACGGCTGTGCTGCCGCTGGTGACATCCTGTGCCACCTGAGTCACCTGGGCTGTGCTGCCGCTGGTGTCATCCCTGTGCCACCTGAGTCACCTGGGCTGTGCTGCTGCTGGTGACATCCCTGTGCCAAGGGAGTCACCTGGGCTGTGTCACACGGCTGTGCTGCCGCTGGTGACATCCTGTGCCACCTGAGTCACCTGGGCTGTGCTGCCGCTGGTGTCATCCCTGTGCCACCTGAGTCACCTGGGCTGTGCTGCTGCTGGTGACATCCCTGTGCCAGGGGAGTTACCTGGTCTGTGCCACACAGCTGTGCTGTGCTGCTGCTGGTGACATCCCTGTGCCACCTGAGTCACCTGGGCTGTGCTGCTGCTGGTGACATCCCTGTGCCAGCTGAGTCACCTGGGCTGTGCTGCTGCTGGTGACATCCTGTGCCAGGGAGTCACCTGGGCTGTGCTGCTGCTGGTGACATCCTGTGCCAGGGGAGTCACCTGGGCTGTGCTGCTGCTGGTGCCATCCCTGTGCCAGGGGAGTCACCTGGGCTGTGTCACACGGCTGTGCTGCTGCTGGTGACATCCTGTGCCAGCTGAGTCACCTGGGCTGTGTCACACAGCTGTGCTACTGCTGGTGACATCCTGTGCCATCTGAGTCACCTGGGCTGTGCTGCTGCTGGTGACATCCCTGTGCCAGCTGAGTCACCTGGGCTGTGCTGCCGCTGGTGTCATCCCTGTGCCACCTGAGTCACCTGGGCTGTGCTGCTGCTGGTGACATCCCTGTGCCACATGAGTCACCTGGGCTGTGTCACACAGCTGTGCTGCTGCTGGTGCCATCCCTGTGCCACCTGAGTCACCTGGGCTGTGCTGCTGCTGGTGACATCCCTGTGCCAGCTGAGTTACCTGGGCTGTGTCACACAGCTGTGTTACTGCTGGTGACATCCTGTGCTGAATACTGTGTTACCCCCTGCCTTTGTCAGGAGTTTCTGCTCCAAGCATAACAGATTGGCATTATGATCCCACAGAATCCTGCAGTTCTAAGCAAAGTATCACAGAATCACAGAATATTCTGAGGTGGAAGCGACCCACAAGGATCATCAAGTCCAACTCTAACATGAGTGGCCTGTACAGGGATCAAGCTTGCAGCCTTGCCATTATTAGCACCATGATCAGACCAGATGAAAACTAAATGCACAATTCCAGCTGTACAATGCAAACAACCTTAAGGTGGATATAGGAAAGCAAGTGATCATTTAAACATCATTAATTTTTCAATAAATGTGTTTATGCTTTTCAGTCTGAGTATTTCACTCAGAGGTAGGGAGGAGACCAATGCCTGATTCCACCCTTCCATCAGCTGGGTAGGTCCTAATAGGTGTTACGAGCTCTGTTCCCAAGATCTTGAAACCAAAGCTCTTCTGGTTTCTTCACAACTAGAATATGTTCCTTGACATTCTAGTGTTTGCCTAAAGCTATAAAAACAGAAAAATATTTTTTATTTTTATTAGACTGTATAATCTCCTACCCTGCACTGATTACACAGCTGAATAGTCAAGTTTCCTTAACTGCCTCCTAATATCAGAGCTAGACCCAAAAATCAGTGTTTTGCTTCGATTGCAAATGATTTCAGTGATCCAGGCACTATGTGCTTTGGCTAAGGACTCTTTCCATTAAAAGCCATATCTGTAAAACACTAGAAAAGTTTATTCAGCTTAACTCTTGATCACTTCTTTTACTCCTGAAGTGCAATTGACTTTTTTTTTCAGACTCTCCCAGGCTATCTATGTTTGTGTGTGTGTGTGTGGTTATTTTAAAATTAATTATTTGCACATGATCTCTGTTTTCCTTTAGCTATTTGGAGTAAATGGGCTAACTGAAAAAGGTGGCAGGGCAAATGAACCGTGACCTTGAGATTGGTATGTTCCCACAGCCTGGGCTGTTCCCCTTCCCAATAACTATGTCCAGAATAGAAAGGCCAGTGCTTTATTTACAACACAAAACATGTGAGTAAAGGTTCTGACACTCTCCCATTGGACATCATTTGTTTCTCTGTCTGAAGGCTATGCTGAAGTCCCTCCTTTGCAGATGTGACTAGAATCTGTTTGGCAGTTCAAGAATTGTCTTGCAGCTCAGGAGCAGCTCTGAGTTAGTCATTTCATGTTCATATTCCAAGGTACCCTTGCTCCTAGTGTTCCCTTAGACATTGACTGATGTAGTTACATTCAGTTATCTTCACATACAGAGCATCTTCCTGTCTCAGATGACTGACTTTGGGTTGATTTTCAAATGACTTACAGCTCATCAGGCACAGATATATGGTCTCCATTTATGTAGCCATGTTTTAATCAGAACACTGTCGTCCCCTGTGAAACAAAGCCTAGACATAAATAACCCACATGTTCCTGTGAGGCATTGTGCCCCCCTGCCTTTTTCCAGGTCGTTTATTTTATTCTGGCCTTTCTTCTCGCTGAACCCATATGTCTGCCCCTGTTCAGGTATAATCATATTTACATTGCATCCAAGCTTCCAACTGCAGTTGGCTCAATATCACAATGTAGGTGGGTTTTTTTAGTTAGCTGGATTTCAAGCCATTAAGGTTCTGTAAGTGAGAGTCAGTGCATTAACTCTGCTCTTAAATAGAAAGACAGTGACAAGTCTGTGTAACAGAAGCACAAGAAACTCTCATAATAATAAAAATTAGACACATCATACATTATTCTCAAGACACAAGCACACGACTTTCATTCCAGGCTGCTGAAATATATCACTATAGTTTAATGCTTTCCTGTCTTGCATAGGATTGTGAGACATAACTGTTTATATACCATTTAGATACAAATGTGAAAGGATTATAAGCAGTTGTTTAATGTTGATAATTCCATGTACACTCCTAGGGTTATTATTTTACTTAAGGATCAAATTGGCTGTTGTGATATCCACTTGAATGCAAACATTTCCTTCCTGTCTACCACCTAGCTAGATACTACAAACTCCTCATATTTATGTCCCTGATCAAATAAAGGAGAAAGTTGTGAAATATTACTCTAAGCAGACATAACAGTGCTTTTGGCAAAATGACATGGTGGAGTCTTTCATCAACTGGCCACATGAAGAAAACAGTATATTCACAGTATATAACTGGAGGCAGGCAGACCAATTCTGCTTTAAAAAAAAAGTTGTGTTAGCATTTGCTCTCCCTGTCTGCAGTATAAAGCTTTTTATATTCACAACTGAACTCTGTTAGGACAGAGGATGAAGCAATATGCTGTGAGCAATCCCACTACTGTTCAGAATACAGCACTTTTGCAGAACTCCAGAGAAATAAAAATCACACGGAACAGGATGTGTAAAGTCCACTAGAAAATATCAAATTCAAGTTGTCTTCCAAGCATGACAATGGTAACAAACCAGAATTAATTTGAGCAGAATAGTGGAGAAAGAGCGTATATCTTGGTGAAATAATGAAAGCAAAGACCAAGTTATCAATCATAAGAAACAGGAATAGAAGGCTGCTTTGAGAAACAAGAAAAAAAAATGGAAGGCAGCAGAACCTGCTCCCTTCCAGGCTGGCCATCCCTGGACACTGAACAGGCTGCATGGTGTCCAGTCTGCCTTCCCCAGTTTCCAAGGAATCCACACCACCTGAGAGCTGAAAGCCTTGCAACAACTTGTACAATGTTACATCCAAGTACTACTTTAGATACCAAGACAATTTACCAGCTGTGACTACATACCAATTGAAAATATTTTCCAAGCATTAGACAGGCTGACCTCTCCTTCAGGTCAAGTGAGACAAAAAATAGATGATGTATACTCTGCATTGTCTGTAATTACTTCTTGCCATCTGTAAGGATGAGTAGTTTTTCCATATTCATAGAGAGTCCACAAATAAGATCTACCTGGCTGAACTATGAATTTCATCCAAGCTCTTGCTCTTCTCTGCAAATCTACCATTAAAGCTTTTCCCCCAACTTTTTCAAGGTGGTTCTTTTCTCCTTTTGTTCTCCCTCTACATTTTCTTTAAGTTTCTCTGAATTTTCACTGATTTACTGGCGACTTCCCTGAAAGTAAAATTCCTGTGTTTTAGTTCTGCCCTCACCAGAGCCTTATACATAACTTTTTGAGCATGCTCTCCATGACAGTACTTCAGTGTGTACCTCCAATTTACTCTATATTTTTAAAATACTTTCTAGTTAACTTCTTTTTTCAATTGCAGGAATAAGGAGTGTATGACTGTTTTAAGTAACTTTTTATTCATATTGCTTTCTTTGTGGGTTTTCTTTCTCCTTAAGTTTAATTGAACTTCTTTCTGCTGAATTTAAGAACAATATGACCATGACTTTAGCATAACAATTCTCAGTGGTGTTTGGTTTGAGGATAGCTTTGTGATTTGTCCAGAAAGCTTTTAATAAATGGGCCAGGGGAAAATTTCCTTTCTTCAGGCATAACATGCCAGCAGAAAGGTATTTTTTGTTATTGTTCCTGCTGCCAAGCTGTCCTGGAGATTTGACTGTTCTGCCTCTGGAGAAGGGAACATTTCACTACTGGGAGAGTTGTTTTTATTACATCAAAATATAAGTACTGTGGATGTAACTTAGAGTCTTGCTGCAGGTTATTCCTAAGGGCTGATATGTTTGTGTTCTTTTTCTGGGGTCTAATGAAAAGTCTGTTCTGTAAGTGAATTCACTATTTTTTGAATAATGCTAAAAACAGTCAGTTTTTTTGGGAGCTGAAGTGAAAAAGACCCGTGGCAAAATGTGAGGACATGGTAAAGGAGTCCACATTTTGCTTTTCCATGCAGAACACTTTCCTTATTCATCTGGTTACTTGCAACAGAAATATAAAGGCATCGTTCTGCTTTTCATGATGCAGCTTTTATCCCGGGTGTGTTTCTGATGCGCCATCAAGCATCATTTGTCACCACTAACAGCTTCAATGTCAGAATGCCAGGCAAGGACCCTGTCAGGTGAGGCATTCTATAGGTGGACTAGGAAGGCATTCCAGTTTCCCTTGTCCTCTAACTGAAAGCTTTGTCTGCTTGGGCTTTAGCTCAGCCTGTACCTGTTTGAATGTAGTGCTATTCCCACATGCAGAAACGCTGTGGTTTCGTGTAATAGTTCCAACAGTCTGTGTGTGACTGAGTGAAAATGAGCTCAGAGGAGCCAATAATAAGAATATGTGACCTGTGACAAAGGTTGGAGAGATTTTATTTTATTTACCCAAAATTCTTCTGGGTAGTTGATTGAATATTCACCCCAGTTTTTCATGCAATAGAAAATGTACTAACTTAACAGATGGCTTGTAAGCAAAGGATGAAGATCATCTACCACATTTTATAATATATGCAGGTATTGGATGATGCTGATTCTGGCACATGTTTGTATTTCAGAATGAAACTGTGTGTGCATATAGATAGTGCACAGATAGTAACTGCCTTCTGAGCTGGCTTCCTTTGAACATCAGAGATGAGAGAAAAGTCTGTCCCATCATTTAATTTATCCTGCTCATAGTGCAGAACTGGTTCATAAAAACCCCAGAACTGTGCCCTTTAAAATTATTTTGGCAATTAAATAAATTTTGATATTTTTTGACCACAAACTCCTGAGCAACAGACATCTTCAGATCAGTCCTGCACAATTTCTCTGCTGTTTCATCCTCTTCTCTTAGATGACCATGATTTCTATTTCCAGCATGATGTTTATGCACAGGTATAAGGCTGGCTTAAGTGTTGCATACACTGGGAAAGCAACCAAAGATGAGTCAGTAGTGGAAACTATTTAATATTGTGAAAACAGATTGCAGAAGCATTTCAGAAAGTAAGGCTGAGACTCATGACAGTTCCTGAAACAATAGCAAGACAACTTTAAGCCATCTATACTAATATTTAAGCATGTCAAACCAATTCAAGGAAGCAGTTTCTTAAAATGAACTTCTTTAATAATCACATCACCACAGATGAGACTGCGCCCTTTTGTTACTGGCCATACTGTAGTGCAGATTTGTCTGCTTCTGCAAATCAGCTTCTTGGTTCCATTGCAGCTTTTACTGTCTCTCTTGGAATGTTTTCCACTACAAAATACCCCTTAGAGGACTTCAAGGACTCCTCCACGCCCAATAGGTTTTGCACATCTAGCTTTCTCTGCATTTTATCTAGTTTGAGGCAGATTACAAGATGGAGACCATGTCTGAAGCAAACACACAGTTCTGTTCTTATCCACCTCAAAGAGAATCCAAAATGAACTTTTATCCTTTTGCCGCTACTCAAGGTAGCACACAGTGAATCTGGTGGTGAGCTTTTTCTGACAACCATGTTGTGCTTTGTGCTTGGGGTGCTGCTGGTTGTAGTCACTAGAGAGCAGTGGCTGTGCACAGAGTGGAATTTGGCTCTGCACTTTCCTAGGCTGGCTGGTGTTAGGCATCCGGATTTCACTGAAAACTAAAGTGCTTTTGAAATTTGTGGCTGATGTATTAAGTCAGTTCTTTTGCTTTCTGTCTGCAGACCAGCCAATTCAATATGCCCATTCCAGTTTTGAAGATGGAGTTGCAAAACTGACTGTCCAAGATGCCCTACCAGAAGATGATGGAATTTATACCTGTTTGGCTGAAAACAACACAGGACAGGCATCTTGCAGTGCTCAGGTCACAGTCAAAGGTGAATATCTCAGACTATTGTAATTACTACAGTCATATAATCCTTTTAAACAAAAATAACTTGATCCTTAACAGAGGTGGTTGTGAGTGGATTCCATGTTTTTCCAAGCTTTTGTCAGCTGAGTACCTCTTGTCCCCCTTGGAGGTGTGTGCAACTTAAGTGCTTAAGGACTGTGTAGTGTAAAGTAATAAGCACATTTCAGAAAAAGGTATTAGTGCTTTGACCTTCCCAAGGGCTTAGTGTATAAAGCAGTGAGGCAGTTCTGGAAAAGGTTTACCAGTGTAAGAAAGGACTGGGACAGCTGAAAGAAAAAAATAACTGCAGGATCACCAATATCACCCATCAGAGAATGTTACAGGGAGGAGGCAGATGCTGCTTCTTTCTCCTGAAAGGCAGAGCAGAGACCAATGCCAGGGACTGCAGCTGTGATAGCAAATGCCAATATTCTGGTTCTGTTACCAGGATTTATCAGATATAATTCTGAACAGGCATCTATCAGCTAACTGATAGATAACTCTAAATAAGTGGAATTTTGGTAGTGAAAGTACCAGAAGAACACTCTAGTAAACAATTGAGGTGACTTGTCTCAGAAATCTGACAGTGCTGATTTGACAGAATTGATTTGTTCATGAAAGCCATAATTCTGTACTAGAATCTCAACAAACACATTCTAAACCACCACAATTCAAAGTGAAGGCAAGAGGTGACAGAATTCTGTGGATAGTGATGTAGTATCCATCAATATCATGGTCTTTATTCTCTCAATCTCGCCTGGCATCAGTCTATTCAGGTGTTTTGTTTCATGGCCTGGAGATTATCCTCTCCTGCCTCTCTCTTCAATCCCCTTCCCTCAGACTCTCCCTCCCTCTACAATCAAGCCTGAATCTGGTAGTTTTCACCTGCAAATGATTTTTCCCCAAAGTTACAGAAGTTTGTCACTGCCTGTCCAACAGACTG
The DNA here is from genome assembly GCF_015832195.1 of Motacilla alba alba. Taxonomy (NCBI): domain Eukaryota; kingdom Metazoa; phylum Chordata; class Aves; order Passeriformes; family Motacillidae; genus Motacilla; species Motacilla alba. The sequence continues at coordinate 10,369,989 of NC_052022.1, forward strand.
CTGAGTGATGGCTGCCAAGGGAACTATTCCTTTTGTTTATGACCAAGTAATACCTGCCTGAAATTTGTACATTCAGTTTGGTGGGAAATGTACCCCGATCCCTGGGATCTCAAGTTTTGTCTTTGTTTACCAGTGTTCTGGGGTGTTTGTCTACAGCTCTTTAGTGCTATGCCTGCCCCTATTCTGTGTGATAAGGTTAAAATAAAAACAAAGTCATTCTGGCACCAAATTGGAAATATAGTCATCCCCTCTCCACCCTCCCCTCCTGAAAAATGGCATGAAGTAAGAAAATATCAAACCTGAAAATAAAAGTAAACCTGAAACTAATCTGTTTTCAAAATTATCAGTTATGATTTCTCTGAAGTGTTTCATCTGCATTAGCTAAAGACCAGTGAAGAGTGGTCAACCTCAAGGGAGCTGATTTTCACTTGGGGCTTTCTGATCCTTGACTGGGACTCAGAAACCAAAGGGACAGTCCCCTCTTACAGAGCATTTCTGAGTTATTTTAGGGCTGACAGGCAATGCTAACACGGGAGCCTTTCCCTGAGTTTGTGTGCAGGCCATGGAGTCTCTGTTGCACTGTGTTGGATTCCTCTTGCACTTTACACAGTCTGGGCTGGAAGGCTGCATTGTCACCATCATGGGGAGTTGGTTTCTCTCGTCTGCATCCCATTCCATTTTGTAGGAGTCATCAAGTAGGGAGGGAGAAGAGTAAGAGCAGAATTAAGAACATACATGACAGGCTGTAAAACTTTTTACATTTTTAACTATCCTGTCTTCTTCCTCCCTAAAACTCATTCTATCCCTGTGGCCATGAGGATTACAGTAACTTTCCTCAGATCAATGTGGATTTTGCCAAAAATAGTACCAAATTGAAAATCTAATTTCCTAGTCTCTTATCTGTTTGTGTATATTTTTCCATCAGAATCTCTATAAAAAGCTTCTTGGCATTAGAGTTCTCTGAGTCTCTAAATGCTGCTACTAAGGTTTCTCTAAATGCTCAGCCTGTGCAGATTACAACAGAATATGTATGTGCAGAAAGGGAGAAAACTTCAAAAATCCTCTCCTGACCAAACACTGATTTTAGGAATAAAGTCTGTAAAATTGTTCCTGAATTGATGATTTAAGGATGTCAGGTTTGCTGCAGTGCTCAGTTTGTTCATTCATTGTTAGAGAAATATTTTCCTTTTTTATCTGAGAAGTAAGCCATATTTAATCTAAGAAGGAGTGTTTGTGCTTGGCATATGATCAGACCAGTCTCAGAATCCAGCTTTTCCTTACCTTGCTTCTGTGGTCCTTGGATACATCTCTGTCTAGGTCTACATTTCAATCCATACTGCCATTTTTGGCTTTGCTGTTCTACTGCAGCAAGGATCTCATGAAGGGACATATCTACTCTGCTCACTGGGGAAATTTTACCTGGCATGAATAGCCTTTCTTAACAGTAAAACACAATTTTATTTTTCTAAATGAAATTCAGCTCACAGATAACTCAGAAAAATTAGAAGTTAAGATAGTGAGTGTCAAACAGTTCAATTCATATCTGAATTGTAGTACAAGATGATCCTTAACCTGCTAGTAGGTTACAGGTGTTATCTAGCCACACACCATATTTTCTAATCAAGTTCTGTGAATTCTTTGCCTTTTTGATGGTCTATTACTTTGTTTTTGAGTAAGGAAGTTATCGTAGGAAACATTTTAAAGGTTGTTTGCCCAATAAAGGGTTACTGTTCCAAGTCCAGTTAAATACAAGAGTGGGATTTTTTCCAGTAGTTTCAGCATGATTTGCATTGGGCCCTGGATAATTAGCTAAGCTAATTGTGGCATAACTTTCCTTCTAAGTCATCAGTCTCAGATTCGTTTATGGTTGTCTTTTTCTTCCTTATTATTAAGCAGGATTAATTCTGTCTAGCACTGGGCAACCTCAGTATTACTCCTTAGTTTTGTATGGAAAAGGGTGAAGGTACTTAGTTGTTTGTAGAAGACTTTTGGCACTGTGTCAAAAAAAGTCCCACATTTCATATGGATGGAAAATACAGAAATGCAGTAGTCTTAAAAAATTCAAATTCATCAGTCTTCTGCTTATTTAAAGTAAGAAATTATCCAGATCACTTCAGATCTCTCTACTTAAGTGATCTGAAGGCTGAGCAAATTTGGGTAGATCCATCAGGTAGTCTGTGGAGAATAAGTTAATCAAGGTGAAGCTGATTTTGGTCTTGTAAAGGACTAAGTAGATGAGGTGAGCCCTGACAGCTGTCCTCCCTCTGTCAGCAGTTTCTCAAAGCTGACACACAGGTAGAGAGGAACTACAGAGACTGAGCAGAGCTTCCTGGAAAAAACACCTTAACAAATGTCTTCACCATGAGAATTATTTCTAACTGAACCCCCCAGTGAGTGGGGTGCACTGGGTAAATGCTAGATCAATTGGCCTAATGCATCTTAGTCTGAGAGGTGAGAAACGTGGTTCAGTGTTATTCAAACACTCAATTATAGATATTCCTGAACTGATTCCATTTCCTAGTAAATGTAGGATTTTTTTTTCCTTAGGCATTGTTTTCTACACACAGGAAAATCAACGTTTGGGAGGCCTTGGGGCTGATGCACATTTTATTTTTAAAGTTTTTTAACAACATGTGCTTAACTGATTTGTTCCTGTTATTGTATGTGCAAACTATTGTATTTCGTGTTTGCATTTTCACATTTCATATTGCAATTTTCTTATTGTTCTGTGATATGAAAATAGGTATACAAGCCATTTTTAAATACACCAGGCATCCTACTTAAAAAAACAAGCAAACTAACCAGCTCTTAACATGGAAATCCAGGGTACATTCAGGTCACCTGAAATATATGGTGATTACACAATGATGGGGATTGCAGATACTCAGGTTTCGTTATGAATTTATTAATCAGGCTATGAATAAGTTATGATTTGTGTTTATTATGAATTTATTACTAATTTTTAATCAGGGTGGTTGAATATTTTAATCACTTTTTTATGAATAGGAAACTGAGGTGAGAAAAAGTTAATTGACTCTGGATGTACGCGTGTAGTGAGTTGGTGTTACTGTTTTTCTGAGGCTGTGACAATCAGAGTATAAAAGCAAGACAAATGGAGGTAATAACTGGTGTAGTTGGAAGGTAAGGCCAGCTCCCAGGGATGGTGACAGTCCTTCAGGTCTGCCTCATTCCTGAGATCAGCCCTCTGATATGTGGTTGACAGTTAACTGATCACTTACAGGGAGTTATAGGTCAGGTCCACCTGTAGAAACAAGGTGTCAAAGGGATATTCAATTACCTGACATTCATACCAGTACTTGGGTGTGCTACTCGTGATTATGGACTGCAGGGAGAGTGGGAGGAGGGTGGGCTCTGTTGTGCCAAACCACATCAATACTGCATGGGGAAGCTTCTCTTATTTTTCAAAAAACCCTTGCATGTCAGAGGGGTAGGTGCTTGCCTGGTCCAGCTTTCTCTAGTTATGGTATCAAGCTAGAGCACTTGCTGTGACTCCTAGGAGAATGTCCTCTGCCTTGCAGCTCTGCAGTAAAGGACAAACAAAAAACCTGACCCACTGCACACTCCTTTAGATTCGTGCAGCCCCCCTGCCCCAGGCAGCAACGTCACTGGCTGTTTCTAAGATGGAGCCCATGAGCAGCAGGGCAGGCTGGCAGCCACAGTGTTCCTGTGGACTCTAAAGCCCTGCAGCCACACATTCTGCTGATGCTTGTTTTCTGCACACTGCTGGTTTTTTGTTTGTTTGTTTCTTTTTTAATACAGGCCTAATACTCTTTGTAAGCAAACACTGTTCAGTCGATAGTGCTGCTCCCGCTTATTAGCTCTTGACCTCATTTCTCTTTCCCTGCCAGCAGTGCATTTGCCTGGACTCACATCTGTTCTCCTTTCTCCCCCACCACTTTCCTTTCATGCTTTTTTTTCCCCAGCGCAGCCTCCCCAGCATAAGTGTCTATGTTGGGAAGCCTGTAGCCCTTCCAAGCCGATTACTGTAGTCATTCATTGGTCACTGCACGAGCAGATTAGAGCCACCTGAAAGCCTGCCACAGTCCCTGCTGCAGCCAGTTTATCAGAGCAGCAAAGGGAGATGCTGTCTGAAAAACCGGTTTGTTTTGTTCCTGTCACTCTCCCATCTGGTGTGAGTGGGACCATAAAATATAACCAGGTGGAAGAAAACCTTTCAGGTAGGAATCTTTTCCTTCAGTCATGAGAAATGCTCTCTTCAGGTCATGGGTTGTTTTTCTTTCTGTCTCAGAATGAGCCTTCTTAGATATTAATCGTTTAAAGAAGGTTATCACTGCAGTAAGCAGCCTCTCCTTGGGAGGCCACAGCTCTGTTTCTCTGAAATCCATATTTCTGCCAAAGGTTGGCAAAGAACACTCTTACTTATCAACACTGATGAAATGTTTGTGGCAGCTTATCACTGCTTATTTGAAAGCATTTTTCTTAATTTCAGGCATAACATAAGTGACTAGAGATGACTTTACAAAATATGCCAGTCTAGTCATATTAAATGTCCAAAAGGCATTCCCACCCAGCTGGGTGGGACCACTTGTCTGTGTAAGAATTGGTTTCAGAGCACTAAGTGAAAGGGAGAGGGGTTTTGTTACTGTATTGAAAAGTCAGAGGTAAACTGTCATAAGCATAAAAAAAAAAACTCTGTTGCAAAGCTTCCGGGAGTGCCCCAAAGATCTCAGTCCAGCACTCTGTATGGTCCATCAAAAGCTATAACCCTTCTAAGTTTGGGGTTATCTTTTTTTAAATTGCCTTCTTGCAGAACCTCAAGACCAAATGTGAAACAGAATGCCAGATAGAAACCATAACTGAAAGGCAAAAGCAAAACCTGTATGAAAGCTCTTAATGATAGAAGATGTGACATCAGTGTAAAAAATACACTCTGAAGACAGTTTCTTATTATAAATCATTTTCAGAAAAAGTGGAACCAAATTTGGATAAAAATGAGGGATGAGTGCATGCAGAATAAGAAAAATTTAAATGTCAGAAATTGCATTAACATTTCTTATAAATGACATTAAAAGGTGAGATGCTGACAGAAAAAAAAATAATTTAAAAGACAAGAAAGAAAAGAAAAAAACTTACTCTTAAATCAACTGTGACACATGGTCAAATACTGTGAGCATTAAATTATTATGTAATAGAATAACAGAAAACAGATGATTATTATAACAGTGGGGAGCAGCCCTGCATTGGTCAAAGGGCAAACTGTCCCACCTTGGATTGCCAAATTCTATATTGTTCTAAGTTTCAGCTGAAAACTGGAAGTCATCAAAATACATATAAAACCTGTTCACTGAATAAATGCCTGCATAATTTTGAAAGCAGGGGTGTGATGTTACCCCAAAGAATGTTTTCAAGAGCAGCTGATGTAGATTAGCCAATGGGAACTCCAACAGCCGTCAAACTACCTCACAGGATTAGCCCAATCTTTAAAGCTCTCCAGAAGTTGCCTAAGGGAAGCATCTATTATTCCTTTGCAGCAGAGGATCAGAACAGAGGGTAGGAACCTTGTACAGCTGTGTGCTTCATTTTAAAGAAGGCTTCACTGTTGGGCCACATACACAGACTGTCTTTTTCTTTTTTTTTTTTCTTTTTTTTTTTTTTTTTTCTTCTCAGGGTAGTGTCTTGGTTCAACGTATTTTTAGTATAAATTAATCAAGAAGAGAAAACTAAGCACAAGCAGTGCCATACTAGAGCTACCTTATCTTTTATGGACTTAAATGACAAACAGGCCTTGCTTTAGAATACCTTTCTGACACCAGCTATACCCAGAAATACAATGTGGTTCTGTTTTTTCTCTTTTTTTCCCCACTTTATATTAGTCTAACTTCAAAATTGGTTTCTTAGCTCTCAATCTGAGTCTTATTTGTCTTTGAGAGATTCCCTAACAGCATTTTTAGTACAGCATCCTTTTGATTGCTCACCCAAGAGAGGAGCTGAACTGTTTCAATATTACCACAGGATAACTAATTTTGTTTCCAGTGTGGATTTGCCAGAAAAGGGAAAGGCTGAAGGGGCTGTAACTCTTTAGATCAGTGGCATCTTCAGGGACACATGTGCTTTGCCTGTTCTTACTGTGCTTCCATTGCATTTCAGCTCATGCACAGCCCAGTTTTTTCTCTAATGGAACCTGTATATCTGTGCATCACAACTCCCTGCAATTAAATTACAATCTACCTGGGAAGTCACACAAAAATTGAGACTATACATGCGAAGGTGAAATAGAACTGCCTCAGTAGAATGCCTGTTTTCACTGTGGAGCTGACCTGGCTTGATTTAGCATACATGGAGCACCTTTCCTGAAGTTCTCCTTGTCAGACCAGTCTCTAATGCTGGGGAATTTGTTAGCAGTGGACAGCTGAGCTGCCTTAAAATGTATTTGGTAGGTTTACAGGCTCTCAGGCCTTCCATGGAGTTGCTGTCCATGACAGTGACAAAAGAGCAATTACTTGATGTAAATAACTTGCAAACAGGGTAAGTCATTAATAAGGCAGACAGTTCTGAAGGCAAAAGCAAACACCACTTTGGCTGCAGAAGCTTCCAGTGAGACTGTCAGGGAGGAATTTGGTCTGCTGACTGCAAAGTGGTCTGCTATGAACCCAGACATCTATTTTGTATCTGAACCCTGCACTCTTCTGGAGCTTTCTCCTGAGGAGGGGAAGCAGAGAGGGAGGTAGGGAGGTGCAGTTTTCTTCTCTCCAGAATCCAGTAGGACTCATGGGATGGTTGCTGTGCCAGGAGAGGTTCTGGCTGGACATCAGGAATCGTCTACTGAGAGGTCAAACACTGGAACAGGCTTCCTAGAGAGGTGATCAATGCCCCAAGCCTCTCAGGGTTTAAGGAGTATTTGGACAATGTCCCAAACAACAGGCTTTAACTTTTGGTCTGCTCTGAACTGGTCAGGCAGCTGACTAGATCATCCTTGTAGACCCCATTCACTTGAGACAGTTTATTCTATTCTGACTGTTCACCCACATCATGATTCTTACTGGTGCAGCCTTTTGATAGTGGGATGCCATCTCAGTCGCACAGAATCATAGGATATGCTGAGTTGGAAGGAACCCATCAGGATCATCAGGCCCAGCTCCTTGCCCTGCACAGGACACCCCAAGAATCCCACCTTGTGCCTGAGAGCCTTGTCCAAATGGCTCTTTAACTCAGACAGGTTTGGTGCTGTGACCTCCCTGGGGAGCCTGTTCCACTGCTCCACTGGAACAACTCTGTTTGCAGAACAAACTGAGCTGGCAAAAGCGGGTAAAATGCTGGCCTGGTGGTATCCCCTACAAAGGAAGCAACCTGGAAAGAAGGAGCATTCATGGAGCTACAGGATAGGGCTTGAAGCCTAGCCCAGAGTAAAATAAAGATTTCCAGACAAGATAAGGTTGGAACTTGGTCTCCTTTGTATATCCCCAACCACCCTGACTGGTACAGGCTTAGGGCATTGTCAGTCTTAGGTTAACAGTTTTGGGCAGCATACAGACTTGTTCCAGCTCTTAAATCTTACCTTCCATTTACAAAAAAAAGAGATTATAACTGGGAAAAAAAAAAAAAAAAGATGGGAGGTAAATGTGTAAATAACACTGCTAGGTCATTGAACACCTAGTTCTCATGACCTGAGTTTGAAAAATGGCATACTAACCTGAGATCTTTAATAAAGCAGAAATATTCCTCAGTGTCTCAGGAACACAAAGGTCTGATACATTTTTATGCTATTATAAATCAAGTTTTGAATTTTAAAAAAACTCGTAGAAAATGCTATGCCTCAGGCCTGAGGCAAAGACACTTTACAGAAAGACAAATGTGTGTCTTCATATCAATTTTCTGCCTTATAAAATCTCTTAACTTTACAGTTGATAGCATTGTTAGCTTAAGATTTAGTAATGGCTGGATTTGTTTACACCAAAAACATTTGAGGATGTGAAACTCTTTTCAAGCTTGAGATCTGTGTGTGAACCCAAGTGTTATTTCCAGAGGTTTTAGTGGAATCTGGTGCTTCTCTCTCCGAGCCTGCTCACGCAGGGCTTTGTGAGTGAAGCATTCTCCTCAGCTGAGTTATGAGCCTGTGAGGCAGAATGATATTTAACCACCATAAATGGTAAATGTTGCCGAGGCAGCCCTTCCGCACGGCTCGGAGCAGGCATTAGTTGGCAGTCAACCTCCCAATGCTGGCAAACAGATTCCTCCAGTATAATTCAACCTCTTGTAAGACTAAACACTGCAAGGTTTTGCAGTGTTCTGAACATAAGGCAGCAAACTCTCTCTTCTTTGTGTGTCCTTGACTTGTAACCAGTTGTAACCCTGGCCCTGGCCACTGAGTTGCTGCACTGGAGCTGTGTGTAAGTGCAGTGCTGTAGCTGACCCAGCTTGAGCTGGGGGCTGGAAAGGCCAATCTCCAAAAGCTCCTTCCAAACTCAATTATTGTGTGATTCTGTGCAGTGCTCAGCGTGCTGAAGTCCTGATATTTCAACAGGAGATGTCAGCATTCTGCAGCTCACATGAAAATGCCTTCAGTACATCAGGGTAGGCAAATGAACAAGAAAATTTCCTAGACTAGATGAGGTCCATAAAATGTTAACTGGTTTGACTACAGCCCAGGTAAAACCCAGGTCTGGTCTTTGGAAACCTTCTTAAAGTTTGCATCCTCATGTGGATATTCTCCTTCAGTTTCAGCAGCAAATCCGGGAATGGGAATGGCGCGGTGAAATTATTGATTCTTTTTTTCCTTCTCTCAAGGATATAGATTTATCTGTGTCTTTTACCTTAGAATATAAATAGTTGGTTGCATAATTGCCATTAAACTGGTACAGGTGTATTGTGCAATTGATTTGTACTAGATTAACTGTTTAGTGCAACATAATCTTTCCCCTTTTCTATTAGATATGAACCTTCAGCTCAATAATTCACCATTGCTTATCAATATAAGTATGTTTACAAATATGCTGAAGTCCTAAGTCCTGATCCAGGTCAAAGCTTTACAAAATTCAAGTTTATTTTGGTTTAGACTCACAGCTAACATTAAGACTCCTCTTGCAATGACTTCCAGTCTGCAGATATGCAGAGGTTTAATTTATGTAAGGACTCTTTAAAACCTGGATTGAGAAAATTCAAATAAAAGGAGAGCATTTTTTATCACCCTAAGTTTCTAATAATACAGGTTAATAAATAATCTGTATTTGTATATAGTCACTGTAGATATATTATCTTACTATTGTTTACACAAATCATGGAACACAGAATAAGAGATTAGTTAGTTTTACATCAAAGTTGTACATCATAGTTTAACATATTTACAAATAACTACATCATAGTTTTACATCAAAAGTAATACATCTTTTCCCATTGCCATCTGAATATGCCGAGAATTTGTATTTTTCCTAAGAAATTGAAAGAATTTAAATTCTCCTTAATCTCTGTGGATTTAATGCAGTAAGTGGCTTTTTTAAACAAAGATTTGAGTGCTTTTTAGTGTGCCTTTCTAATAAAAAATGAACCCTCAGGGGTAAGGGAATGTGGTGGGAAAAGCCTATATTCCTTTTGCTTTGGTGAAAATATATGTGGGTATAAAAAGTACCATTTACATGCTTTGCTTACTATTTCTGGTCTCCCAGGCTGTGTTTCCCACTGAGTTGTGCATCTTATTACTTACTGTTTCCCAACATTCATGCATATAAAAGCCTAAGGAAAGGCAAAATCCAGGAAACTTATAAGTGGAATCATTGTGATGGACTTTTAAATCTATCACCCTGTGTAACACCTTATCAAAAACCTGTTGAAAGGACAGAGAGATCACTGTCCACCAGAAAGGCTCCAGCTGAGCTACACATTGTGCCAGGCTCTGTGCAAAAACTGTTCTCTGTGAGATGCCTTTCAGAAAATCATAGCTCTCTTCCATATTATCTTACACTATTTGACCTGCGTGAAACCAACAGCTGTGGTTATGAAATGGTGGCAGCTTTTGTTATCTACAATAAACTAGACACAAGGTCTGAAAAGAAGTCATTGAAATGTACCTGTGTTTTATCAAACCCATCTGTAGGAGCAGTAGGTAGGGCTCTCTGATGTCCCCCATGGACTGCCTTGGCATGATGGTGAGGGGAGGGAATTGAGTGCACCAGCAGAAGCCGATTGAGGAAGGGAAAGGGACAGAGAAAATTAACTGACAGAGAAATTTTTAGTAACTGTGTGTTGGCTCTTATATTCTTTGTTTTCATTCTTAGAGATGAACCTACTCCTTTGTGAGAGCAATAAGAATTTAGAGTGATGAGGGAGCTATTAAATGGCTATAGGTGATTAGAGAGCATTAACATAATAGACAGAGATCAGATCTCCTCTTTTTTCACATCCAGCTGAATAAGCTTGAGGATGCATAGATACTTAATGAAGTCATGCCTTTATGCTAATGTCAAACAAAATTTTCCTTGGGTTCCAGATTGCCTTTCTGGTGCCAGATGTGCCGTATTTTTATTGTCCGTAGTTTTGGCAGCAGAAATGCCCTGCAGCGTTACGAAAGAGGACGTTGCAGCCAGAAACACAGTGACTTGCAGTATCTCAGCTGAGAGCTTTGCCTCTGCCTTCTTCCTTTCCTCCTCTCCTCCTGCTTTGGGCTCTGAAGCCAGCACTCCTTGAGAGCATGTGGATTTTGAACCCCAGCAGAGGTTATGTGGTCAAAGGGACTTTGGAGGAATGAGGGAAATCAAGCACTAATCCTGGCCAGGACTTTCTGTGCAGTTTTTGTATTTGTGTCCTGTTTTCATTTCTGCTTCCCTACTATTTTCCTGGTACAGGTCATGGATTTTGTTCCTGATGTATGAAACTAGCAAGCACCTAGCAGTGGCCAGGGAACGTGAACTTCTGTGGTTGTTGCACTTGAAGCCACCCTTTTGCAAACAGTTTCTAGCTTTTTGTGTATGGTTTTCCCTTCAATATTTTATTGTCAAAATAAAGCCAAGTGTTTTCAAAAGGAAGTAAAATCACACAGTATCTTTTCAACATAAATAGGAATAGGAGTTATTTGCTTAATCTCAAATGATCCGCATCCCATCTTTTCACTCCAAAATCAATTTTATTGCTGCTTTTCCAAAAAAGACCTGTAAGGCTAAAATTGAAGGAGCCCTTAGGTAGATTATATGTAGGGTGCTCCTGTTACTTCGTAAAATTGTGAAATGTTTAAGCATTTATCAGATAAACACTGAGTCACTGCATAGTGCTATCATAAATAAACAACTAAAAGCATTTACAAGCTTCAGAAGAATTTGAAAATAGTTAACATTCAGGCTTTGTAATTTGGCCTCTGCATGATTGTACCAGTCCCTTCTGAGAAAATGCAATGATTTTAGACTAAATAACAGAATTAAAATGGACTGTGTTTTCTTGTGTAAAACATCTGTGAGAAACTAAAGTTGTCAGTAAGTAACTAATTTTTTTCTAAGTCTAGAAGGCCAAACTATCGAATTGTAAGTAAAGGAAAAAAATTACATTAAATGAGCCCCCATGGTTTCTTAATGAAATAGCATTTATGGGTTAGAACTAAAGCCTTTTTAATTGTTGCTGCTACATCAAGAAATACTTGATGATTTTTGTGATATTCTGATTAAATTGTTGGTACAAAATGCTGCTGATTAACATACACTCCTAAACAACAGTAGCATAAGATTAGAGATCCCCTTTAAAATAATGTATTTTTAGAGTAGGGGGAAAAGCTTGTGTTTTGAAGAAACCCCATTCAAGTTGCCATGAAGTCAGAATTATTAGCCCTGTATTTGCTGTATCCTTGATGACACATGTTTGGGTAAAAGTAGTGGTTGTTTTAGCCATCATAACTTCTAATTTTTGAGCTCTTAAGTACAACAGATTTTTATATCTGTTGGTAAAGAAATATCTTCATTTCCCCTGTGCTCCAAAGAACACCAGCAATACATAGAGATGTTTTAACTACTGCCTTACAACAGGAATTGAAAAATCAGGTTCTTCAGGGACTAAAGGACTAAATTTGAAGGACTAAATCAAAGTGTATGTGCATTTTTTATATAGTACATTTACAAGGATAGGAATGTTTTCAGAAAGTTGCTTTTCTTTTCTGTCCCAGGACTAAGCTTTGAGTTTTCAGTATTTCAGATGTAATGATCCATCTTAATGTTCTTCTGCATGATTGCATTCATTCCCTCCAAGGAAATAGCTCTTTAGTCTCTCCAGTAACTTTCCTTGTACTCAAGCTCTGTTCTTTAAAGTTTTTTACTACTCACACCTCACAGACTTCTATTGTTTAGTTTTTTGTTTTGGTTTTTTTTTTTTTTTTTTTTTTTATTCTTGCCATCCTAAGTTTCTGTTTAAGCACAGAGTTGGTCTTCATCCAGGAGGTCAGCATAAACCTATGTGGTGCTTAAATTTAGTGTAAGTACTATTATTTTTTAAGATTTGTGCAGTGGTGAGGCAGTTCTGACCCCCTTCATTTCAGTTTGACAGCTTCCCTTACAAAGAGTGAGCACTGATCAGTAGCAGTGGTGAGTTGGATTTTACCCTTTCAGTCCTACAGTTTGCTCTTTTTGGAGTAGATGCCTGCACCGCCAGGTATATCATACCAGTCTGTCTCCTCACTACCATAGGATACATCTGCCTGAGATAACTTCAGAAATTGAGGCCTAAATTTTTTGGGTTTGTGATTCATATATGCAATTACTGTGAATTATTTGCTTGCTTCCATGTAATGTTTATGCAGCTCTGTGCAAGAAGGTGGTTTTATTCCAGTACCTTAATCTTTTATGTCTGCAGCACATGTTTTAGAGGAGTTAGCATTGCTGGAAAATTCCTTATGGGAAATGATTCTTCTCTGCTTCTTCTGTAGTTGCTCACACATTTCTTCTTAATAAGCTGAGACTGTTATACTATATTGTCTTCCTTGATTATAAAAATCCATTTATTTAGACAACATGTAGAAGGCATGTGAGTCCAACAGAGCAAAGAGTCAGTTGTGAGAGATGTGGAGTGCTGCTCAGACTTAATGCTGTTTGTACCACGGCTTTGGTAGAATTGCTGCTGCAACCACTATGAGCAAATTTGTTTCTTGTCACTGTCAAATTTCCTGGGAGTTGGTTCAGTTTTTTTTGTTACCTGTCCTTCTCTGAAGACTTGAACTTCCCTAATCAGACACAAAATCTGTTTCTTTGTTGGTCTAGAGCCGCACCTCTGCTTTTGTTTTTCTTTCCCTGTTTTCCTCTTCTTGTATATCTGCCTTCTAGATTTGCAATGTTATCAGCTATTTCAGTAAAAAAGGATATCAAGAACTTTTTTTTCACCATACTTTTCATTCTTTTTTCTTCCTATGCCTTTTTCCTGTGTTACTATTTTATTTGGGTTGGTTTTCCTTTTCTTCCTTTCTTTTCCTCCTTTTTTTTTCATTATGTGGATTTCTTCTTTCCTCCACATTTTGTGAGACAAAGTTTCCCTTTGAGGGACAAAGGGGTTTCCTGCAAGGCATTAGAGCAGTGAAGGTGCCCGTGCTGATATTGTTTAGTTCTGCTGTTTCTCTGAGTAACCAATACAAACCAGGGGGCTATGGTGAACCACAGGAGTTTATTTCTCTAGATGAGTTTCCCCCAACTTCTTGGTTATTTTCTGTACAGCATTAGTCACTTCCAGGCAGGTGCTGTGGGAAGCCCTGAGGCTGATCAGTGTGGTCTGATGGTGAATCAGGCACTTTAGAGTTGTGCTTCCATAGCACCAATCCAAATGGGTCTCGCTCAGGTCCCATATTTCCATTCTCACATGCATCAATGTCTCCCTGCTCAGTGCCAAGAAAAGACCTGCAGCATGAGCCAGTGAGACAAGATTTTGGCTAGAAAAAGCTTTGCTAGAGAAGAGAAAAAACTTCCCCTCCAGGCTGCTTCCAAATTTATGTTGAGCTCAAATTACCCCAGTACAAACTTAACTTTTTACCTCCAGGAGGTTCAGTGGGTTTTCTCAGTGAGTTGTTGTCTTTTTTTCTAATCACTAAATTTGTGAGTTGTGACTTTTTCTCCAACCTGGCACTTTCTGTTGCTGTAATACCATTTTGGAAGTGCTTGATATTCCTTTGAAAATTTTGAAGGTAGGGATAAGCAAAATAAAAATATTTTCACATGTGGATAGAACGTAGGGTTGGAATTTTAAAGGCAAGACGTAAGAGGTCTGAACACGAGCTAAACCAAACAAAAAATGTATCCAAGGGACTGATAAATATTTATGACTTTTTATATTTGGTCATGATCACTGTCTGGGCTTCAGAAGTGTCTTTGCTCAGGCTATTAGAGCAGGAGTAGACTTCCTGGTCTACTGTACCATATAGATCACAGTCAAATGGTCTTGTTTCATAGCTTCTGAATGGCTGTGGCTGGTGGAAACAATGTATCACAGAGAGACTTAAGAGTGGATTATTTAATTCTAAATTCCCTCGGTATTTGATTGTACAGCCGCAAAAGAAAAATTTTAAACCCCCTAATCCAACAGTGTGTTTTGTGGTATATATTGATAACTTCAGGTTTCAGTCCATCCCATCATCAATCAATTGCCGAAGTGAAGTACAGGAGAGGAGCGTGGTGAGCTCAAACCTATTGGATATTGACCATCTAACAATCTAAACGGTTTGTAATTACTTACAGAGTTACAAATCCTGTGCTGCAATGAGCTCACATTTCTAACTCATCAATCACAGCAATGGCAACTTGTAGCATCCCCTAGGGTTTTCAGGTTAATTTAGCAGTGATTACAGGCACCGAAGCTTTGCATTTTTTTTTTTTTTCACCTGAAAGCCTGTACTTGGGGAAAAATGAGTGTGATTTCTCAGTGGTACTCTCTGATATCTATTAACAGTGATTTAAGAGGACTCTCAGAAGGAGGACAGTTCCATTCCTATTTCTTGTCTTTCTGCTTGGAACACTGGCAAGGCAAAACAGCTATATTAGGTGGTTTCAGTTGTTTTTGCCTTCTGAGAGCTGAAACAAAACCTCTGTCTCAAAATCATGTTAAGTTTAAGGTCAGTTAAAGTTTGTCTTGAAAATTCCAGTAAGAATTTTTTTTGTTCTTTTTTTGACTTCACAGAAAAGAAGAGCAGCAAGAAGGCAGACGATGCACAGGCTGCAAAGTTAAACAAGACTTTTGCACCTATCTTCCTTCAGGGCCTGACTGACCTCAAAGTAATGGATGGAAGTCAAGTGATAATGACTGTAGAGGTATCAGGTGTGTAGCTATAGAACAGCATTACATAAAAAATTTAAATCCTGCTGCAAAGTGTGTGTTTTTTTCCCATATTTTTAGCAGGTGTCTTTGCATTTGGAAATAATATTTCTAGGAACTAGTTTTTTAAAAGCTAGGTTGGTCTAATGTGTTCTTCAGCATGGCTGAACATTGTCCATTGTTAACATCTTCAGACCTGTAAAAGTGTTTCTTGATTGGAATGATATATAATGACATAAGTTTAATATGGGTCCTCTTGTTGAAGTGGACTTGTAATAGCTTTTGTTGTGAACCAAAAAAAGATTGAGTTCCTGTTGAACTGTTGATTGAGCTGGGGTAAGATTAGTGCTGGAGAAAGAGCAGTCCTGGAATGAACTTTGGTATCAGAAACTCTTAATAACCATCCTTGTGGGGTCTAGAACTCATTCTCCCTCTCATGTTGTATACATGCTTCCCTTATTCATTTGTATTTTAATATTAATAAGAAAGACCATTTCATATTACACAGCATTGACAGAGTTAATAATAGAAATTCCTGAATATTTTGAATATGAAATTGCAGAATCAGGTGGCAAAGAGCCTCCAAACTTGTTCCTTTTTTTAATTGGCATATGGGTGGGGTTTTGTGTGTGTCTCAGATTTTTGTTGCTTGCTTATTTTTAGCTAACCCATCTCCTGAAATTATCTGGCTGCATAATGGGAAAGAAATCCAGGAGACAGAAGATTTCCACTTTGAGAAGAAAGGCAATGAGTACAGTCTGTACATCCAGGAGGTGTTTCCTGAAGACACAGGCAAATACACCTGTGAAGCCTGGAATGAAGTAGGAGAAAGTCAAACACAGGCTACTTTGACAGTTCAAGGTAGAAAGCTCCTCTTCACTTATAAAATGGTGAAAGAAAATTATTATTGTAATGTGCTGGAGGAATGTCTGTTTAAAATACATGAGTGTTTATAAGGTTTGTTGTGAAGGATGCTTAAGTTCTCAGTCTCTTCATCTGAATTAAAAAGGATATTGAGCAGAAGCAGCTTTAAAAAAAATCTTTTTGCTCTGGAACATTATGTTACTATTTCAAAAATGCATTCCTGAGTCCTATTTCTAGGGACAGTGCAAAACTGCTAAATGCAGCTTTAGATTACAACTATCAGGCTTACTTAACTGTGGATTAAAGTAAACCTTTTAATATGTTTTTTGTTTCTAATTGAAATCCTTTTTCTTTGAAAAAGCTTCCTAGGAGCTAGGTATCCTGGCTTTAATGGTAGCATTGTAGTGATAGCAGGTGAGGAAGACATGATTTCTGCAATCTGAGAACTAGCTGCAAAAAATCTGGCTTTGAATCTTCTGACTTGATGTTAACCCCACAGCAAACACTCAAGTACCTACAGACTTCCTGTGACTGGGCACACACTACCTTTGTGACAGGGACTTCTTCTAGTATTACTGAGTATTAACATTTCCTCAGAGCTACTACTGAGAATTAGTGGAAATCACTGTGAGACTTTTAATGTTTTTAATGTGGATATCTTATCTGCAGTGTTTGAGGGAGCTGTTTAGTCTGTTGTCACTGTCTGCTCTGAATTCAGACCTTCCTCTTTCCTCCAGTCCCCCCTGAGATCTGGCCTTGGGGTCAGTCTTCTATATTAAATGCAATTTAATGCAATTGTTAATGATGATTTATTGCATGAGCTCTCAACTGCACAGCAGTCATAGTGCTGTTACTTGCCCCTAAAGCTATTCCTGCCCGTATTCTCTAAGGACAAATCTCCAAGATTCCTTTTAGGGCAACTTTAAAGTCCCTTTGTTTTGCTCTTAATATAAGCTTGGATCAAGCCAGTAAAGTGCCAAGTAAATGATTAATTTTAGTACGAGCACAAGTTACTTCCAAAATTGAAGTCTGGCTTATTCTCAGATTAAAAACTTATATCATGCATGTTCAAAATAACTTTCCTTGCCTGTGATTGCCTTCCCTGAAATTAGTTAGCTTAGTGGTGACATTCAAGCTTGGCATTTTCTTCTGATTTGTAAACTGTGTTTGTAAACTACAGAGCCTCAGGATGGTATTCAGCCCTGGTTCATTAGCAAACCGAGATCAGTGACAGCAGCTCCTGGGCAAAATGTCCTGATATCCTGTGCCATTGCTGGAGATCCTTTCCCCACTGTTCACTGGTTTAAAGATGGGAAGGAAATAATGCCGGGAACAGCATGTGAAATCCTGCAAAATGAAGACATCTTCACACTGGTCTTGAGGAATGTGCAGTCTCGTCATGCAGGGCAGTATGAAATTCAGCTCAGGTATGTTGGCTGTGAAAAAGAACCAATTGGTTATATTAGAAAAAAAGACCAATTAGTTATATTTACCCTCAAGTTAAAATTTCTGCTCAAAGAAGACAGGAGTCCTACCCTATCCAAGTGGAATATTAGGGTACTAAAGAAACAGAATATTTCTGAGGAATAAAAAAGAACTAATAAAACTCCAAGAGAAGAAACATAAGAGGAGTCAGAAAATAAGGACAAAGCAGTATGGCTTCTTTTTGTGATCCTGTAAAACAAAGCTTTGTGGCACCAATGTGGGAAGCAATTTCTAGCAAGGAAAACCACAATCAATGTCCTGAGTTTTGGAGCTATTGTTTATCATGTTCGGCATCTCTCTAGGTATTTGTAAGGATGCCTCTTTCCATGGAAACAAGCTGTCTAGGGAGGGCAGTTGCACAAGATCCATACCTTTAAGGGGAAAAAGTGCTTCCTGGCCGTGCTTGAAATGTCTGAATCTTGTAAGCAAGTTGTAGTCTCTTTTTGCTGACATTTCTTTGAAATGAGGCACCTTGATGTCTTGAATGTCTTGTCATTCTTACAAAATCTGGAAGAGTTGTTTTGAATTTAGTTTTATTTTAAATGAAGAGTTAGATTTGCTGGCTCCTTACCTTGTAGAAAGTGTCACAGCACTTTGCACCTGCAATGGAAATCATTCTGTGCTATTAGCTGTGCATAGATGTAGTTGATTTACTTGGCTAGTGTTTGGGCCTTTCTTTATTAAAATTACTTCATCATCATGAACATTTGAAATTATTTGGTTTTCTCCACACACTCACTTTTTAGTCCAGGTGTACTAGTCTGAATTGTCCTTTGCCAACCTGCAAATAAATTACCCATATCTTCTTAATGCAAGAAAGGAGGGAATTTCTTAATAAATTCAACCTATTTAGCTTGTAAACAGTGAGTTTAATTTTTTATAGGTACAGGTTTTTTTCCAACCAGTGCGGCCCAAATGATGGATATGTCACTATGTCGATGTCTCCTAGCCCAAAGGCATGTTTTCATGGACTATGACAGGCAGACACAAACTAGCTTCAGTATATTTTAGTATTTAAAGTCAAATGAGGCAGTCATTTTTCACCAGAAAAGGGCGGTTTATAAAATTATAGCTGTTGAATATCAAGATTTCTTAAATAATTAAGTTTTTCTATACTTAATTTCAAGTCTTATTAATAACATTTAGGTAGGTGGGGGCACATGTGCTATGACATTGCAAATCAGCTCTTCAGTAGATTTAGGCCCTTTGTAGTCTGCAATACTCTGTGAACTGGCTCATTTCAGAGTTGGCTTTTTTGCAGTTGGCCCAGGTCATCTGGGACGTTCATAATGCTCATTTGAGCAGGTCATGTCTACAGAAATCCTTGCCTTTATTTTCCTTTTGGGATCAGGGGTGTTTCTACCACTCAGTATCTCTGGCAGGATTAGAAATGCCAGTTCAATTTCGTTCAGGTCACCAACCTCTACAGGAGAGAGCAGAAACTGTGAGATCTCCTGCCTTCTGCTGGTACATTTCCACACCTCAGTGTGTGTGCCCTGGGCATGGGCATCTTCCCTTATGAAATGCTGGTGGTTTCACTTGGACTGAAAAGAGAATGAGATATTTCAGCAAAACTTTAAGGGTGGAAGAATGAAAGAGGACAAAGGAGAGCCAAGAGAGCTTTGTGGAGAGTTTTGTTGGGACTGATGTAGGAAGTTGACCATATTGATCAGGTGTAGGTGGTGATCACTCAGACCAAATTTGTCACTGAAGACCTTTTTTCAAAGTGGAAGTCTGATATTATCATAACTCTGGAATGTACACTTAGAAAATAAAATTTTTCAGACAATTATTAGATGAGAGGAATTTTTGGGGGGAAGGAGAAAAAGTAAAGTTGTAGTTATAAAACAAGAAAGCAGATGACATGCTAGTTGCAGCTATTCACTAATCCTTTCACTGCAGAAATAACTGGGGATCCCACAAAGATCAGTGCATACATGCAGGCTTTTTCCAATCCATAATGAGTAATGCTGTGCTGCAGTTAGAGCAAAGGGAATGCTGGTACCTCATTTTTACCCTGCTGTCACTTGTAAAATTCCAGTTTGTGTTCAGAGAACAGAAAGCCATGTGTTTTTAGGCACTGGTTGTGTACTATGAGTAACAGAGAGGTAACAGCCTTAGCCATACCCAAGGAGCCAAAAGTCAGCTGTGTAACTTCAAGTTTGCCGTAGAGTTGCAGTAATCTTCAGCACTAGTCTTGACTAAATAGCTGTTGAACTGGCTGAATTTGTCTTGAATACTTGTTTAAGAAGTGTTTATATATTCAGAAACTGTTTTAACAGTACCTGAGAGGAAGAGCGCTGTGTTTTGTGTCTTTCTCTCAAAAACTCCTACAAAGTCCATTAACAAATATGGAATAACTGAGAAAACATTAGTCAATTCACTAAAGAGTTTACTGACAGTAGGCTATTTTTAAACATAATCATTTCCATTCGAATAAAATGTGCAGCTCCTTTTCATATAATAATTTTAGAAGCAGGTTGCATAGCTGCTCTTACAGAGTCACTCCTTCTCCATCTCTCTTATTTTAGTCCAGGCAGTTTCCTACTGGTGTTAATTATTTTCCCATTTTGTTCTCCATTATTCTTAAGCTCTAAATTCTGTCCTGATACTTCCACAATTCTTTCGTCATGTTGGCTGCTCACAAATTAAAAATTTGGTCTTAAAAAATGTGGGTTTAAAAAAAGATCTGTTTGACTCTTGCTGGTTCTTTCTCTTTTAGTTAGAGCTGATAAGGACGTGGAGTCCAGTGTGGTCCTGGTGTGATCCATCCATGATTGCTGATTTGCTTTCTGTCTTACCATCCCTCTGCATTATTTAGAATACACCTTTGCTTTGCCTTTTACTATTTAGCAGACTGCTAAGTCTGGATTTTAGAAGAGTAGTCAATGTAGCCCCTCCTGGTCCTTTTTTAAACCTACACAGGCCTATGATTCCTCTACATTTGCATTTTTAATTTTAATTGTCTTAATAATGTTCCATTGAGCCTGTTATGTCTCAGACTCCAAGGAACAGTGCTGCATAAATATTAAAAGAACAGATTCACCCACTTCTGCAGTTCATCTGTTGAAATTTGGACATTTTACAGCCTTCAAAATGCTTAAAATGGAAAATAAAAATCCTTTTCCTTGCTCATAAAAATAAAGATACCTATTTCCCCTTCTACCCTTTGCATCCTTCCAGTGATGCAGGCACTGGTATCCTGTTATCCCAATATGACTTTCAGCGTGTACATCATAAATGTGAGAACTGGACAGAGACTGTGCTTTTTGAACAAACCTTTATAGCCATACAATCCACATGAGACACCTCAGAAATCATGCTACAGTTCATTTAACAAATCATCTGCTTTGTTATCTTTTGTCTTCTCAGACATTAAGTGTTTTTCTTCTCCCACACTCCATCTTCCATACAAGCTTGGTTACTGTTGATTAGTATTGATTTAGATATTTTGATAATCTGCTTAAAATAGGGGAAAACATTCATTTTATAAATCAGTGGTACTTTGAACACTCTGCAATTCAGGTTATGTAAAAAGCACTCCTAAGATTACATTTCATTAGGCTAAACAGTAAATACAGCTCTGTCTTTCTGTAAAATTCAGTTTGCAAACCTTGTTTTCTCCTATTAATATACTGTCTATTTTTAGAGAAGAAAGCCATTACTCTTTCTTGTTCCATCCTCCCACATAGTGCTGTAAAATGCAAATAAAAATATTGTTCTTTCAGGTATAAAAAGCTTTTGGTAAAACCCTCAAGAGAGGTAAAACAGTGCATCCTCTTTGAAGCCAGTAGAGCTGTTCTGCTTTATGCCACCTAGAGTCATGATCCAGTAGATGAGTTGCTTTCTTTGGGGCTAAAGCTTCATGGACTCTGGACTATCTCTCCATTTAACTCACAGAAAAGTTTCAAAACCTCTTTCTGAGGATTTGCAGTTACCTGCACTGAAGCACCAGCTATAAGTAGGGATCAACTTCTCCTCCCCTTTCAGTTCATTCTTGAAAAAATGTCATTTACTCTGCAATATTTATTTCACACTTGGTAGGCTGGTAGGAAATTTCAGTATGTCCCCTCAGTATAATTACAACTCCTTTTTTTCCTGTTCCTCCAGGGAGTGCTTCCTAGGGACATGCAGACAATAAGTCTCATCTAAGGTTCAGTGAAAATATTTGAGTAGGTTCTGCCAAGAAACTAGTATTTCAAGATATTTTGAACATAAAAGCCATTCCAGGGAAAACTGATCCCACAATAGGACACAGAGCTATTTTTAAAATTGCCTCAGGCTTTGCAGCTGGGGTTTTATTTGTTTTTGGTGGGCTTTTTTATTAATATTCCTTGACATTTTAAAGATAAGTCCTGTGCATGAGCATTCTACAGAATAGTCCTGCAAAAGTCAACACTTCCAGGCACTTCTTTACAGCAGGTACTAAGCACAGGTTTTATCCATGTCTATCATTATTCCACAATAACGGAGCCACTAAGATCTGTCTGGGTTTTGTTGACAAAATGCCAAAACAGAGAATCTCAAGCTGCACAAGTAATGTTGTTATTGCCAAGATTCAAAACAGCAGAGATGTGAAAGAATTGAAGATGTGCCCATGTACTGCAAGGCTCTCTTTTTTCTAACTGCCCCTATGCATCTTTGCCTTCTGAAATTGCATAAATGTAAAAATATTCACCAAGATTCTGAATTATTCTTGATTGAAATTGGTATCTAAATCACCCAATCCTTCTTCATTTTTCTTGGCTTGTTTCTCTTTTTCCATCCTGTGGTCTCCCAGCTGGGTCACCTTTTAACTTCACCTTTCACTGGATTCAGAAGACAAGAGTTTGTTCTCTCTGCTCCTAAAATCATCAGTTTGATTTCACTGGGAGCAGGCCTTACTCTGGGATGGCTACACTTCTGAACAGACACAGACTCAAGGTCTGTATCCAGTAGTCTGGATAGTCAACCATTCACTTGAATCAGAAATCATAATTAAGATCAAAAAACTACCTTGTGAATAATTTTTCCATCTAGGTACTTGTATGTCCCACTGTTGCCATAATTTGTAAGTGCTTCCCAAGGTTTTAAAAATAGAAAGAACAAAATGCTCTCCTACTTTCTTACCCCCTCCTTTATTTTCCAAACCCTGTGAAAAATAGCTTACTTTAGAAGGATTTACTTTGCCTGCCTTATTTGCTTCTCTGCATATGCAAAGAATTTGCAGAGGGAAAGATGCCTTGCAGAAATGGGTCCTGCAGAAATGCTACCATTCTTCACAGTGGTCAGGACCACATGCAATATCCCTGAATTCCTCTCCTGGGACTGTGCTGTCTCTGTTACTTCAACCTCTCCCACTGGTGACACAATTCTTGTGGACAAATATTCCTGCCAGTCATGACAGAAGCTGAGCAGGGCTGCCTCAACATTTAATGTACTCTGCAAATTGTCTATACTTCAGCATGCATGGCTTGTCCTTTGTCAGCTTTGGATTGGTTTTAAGTCTTGAACAGGAGGGCTCTTGAGGTAAACCAGCAGCCTGTAAAGCCCTGCAGCACCGGTGAGTGAGCAGCTCCAGAGTGTGTCTGCTTTCCTTAAAAACTTTGGAGAAGCAGAGAAAAAAACTCATGAGTTCCAATAGCAGCAAAAAGGGCCAGTTTGAAATTCATTATATGAAAACAACAGGTTTTCAGAAGTGTTGCTACCCTGCCATAATTTTATGCCAATCAGTATGCTGGGAGGAGGTGACGTGCTATTATTTTTATTTATCTTTCCATTTGTCTTAGCTTCTTTCTATTTCTCTTGCTTCCAAATGGAGGCCACATGTAGGAGTGAGTAAGAATGGCAGGTCTCCAGTGCAGGGCTGAGTTCAACACTCTCTGCATTGACTTGGATCCTCTCCTGCCCTTTGGACGGTTTCTGTTTGGTACTCAGATGTTATCTTGTTTTTTGTGTTGAAGAAAATGAGGGCTGTGGCTTTCAGTGCTGTCCTCATGGATTGCCTTCCATAGCAGTTTGTAGTGTACATATTCCGACTCACTGGATGTCAAAGTGTTAAAAACATTCCTCTGGTCTCTTGTTGTTAATGGTCTTAAGATATGTTTCTATCAACAGGGCCTTTACTTTACAATCCAGATACTTTGATCAAACCTTCAATTTCTTTGTAGTTTTCATGTTAGGCTGATACACTGTTTCTTTTTCTAAAGCAATAGAAGTCAAGGGAAATCCATCTGAGAAAGTGATGGCACTAATTGCTCTTATAAAGACAAAGTTTTGTGCTGAATATGTGATTCTGTTATCTGTGTTAATTATCTTGTCTTCACTGCAAGTTTAAAAAATGGGTAAAATTATAGAGGTTTTTTCACCCAAGCAGTACCATATCTAGGAAAGTATTTCCATGCTCTATTTAAAAACCAGGCCTGACAATATATTTATGGCAAGCTAGCAGTCCTGAGTCCATGTTTTAAACCTCAGGGCTAAGTGGACTTGAAGGTGCTCTTTTCTAGATATTTCAAAGCAGAACACAGCTGGGAAAACCTGCCTCTCTTGCCTTCTTCCCCTCCAACACATGTGTTTTGCTCATGTCTAGGAAATGTTTTCAGTAGCAAAACTTATTTTTGTTCAAAAAAGATAAATAATCCAGGACTTTCAAGTCCATTTACAAGCTTATACCTGAACTGGGAAGGACAGAAGTGATTTCACTAATAAAAGGTATTTCTAGTCCTTAATCAGTTCAAGTCTGGTTTTTTAATAGCAGTCAGGGGAGTGGTGGCAATAGTTACTCAACTGCTGCCCTGGGGGAGTTAAATTTTGCTTTTGGCATCCCCTGTGTTAAGCAGAGATGAGCTGTTTGGGGCTGGAAGAATGATATATATCTGCGGGAGGGAGGGAGCTGCAGGGGAGCGGGGAGCACTTTAAATGAATTCTTTAATGGGAGCCCTTTCCAGAAGGCATCCGTGGTATTCCTCTGCAAAAGGAAGAATAAGTACTCAGCGCCATATATGGTGACACTTTTATGTTTTTTAATATAAACATGTACAGGCTGGAGCAATCCGTGTAGATGGGTTTTGCTGATTGGTTGGGCCAGAGGGGAGGGAAGGAAATGAGACCCGGTTTTTTAATATCTTAACATTAGAAAACTTAAGAGCTTGGGTTTGAATAAATAAACAGTAGGCAGAGTTGGAAAGATTTTCAGCTTTGTAAAATAGCCCTTTCCTCTGTCTTGATTTTCCAGCTTTTGTATTTATTTTCCTTTAGCTTGTTTGTTTGCAGCTGCTTCATTCTGTAAATTGCTTTGATTTTTGTTCAGGGAGTATGTTGTTCCCAGTGCAGATAGCAACAGATCAGTAAAAGCTATTTGAGATAGCTTGGCTCCAAATATAAGGGGACCAAATCCACTCAGTCAGTCCCCACAATGCTGGGCATAGAAAAGGGGAATGCCACACTGGGTAAGAGCTGGTTTAGTGCAACACACAATCACTTAGCTCAGGCAAGTTACAAAGGAAGAAACCCCTGTTTTTCTGACTTCACTTAAATATTTCAGGAACCAAGTTGGAGAATGCAGCTGCCAGGTGTCTCTGATGCTGCGGGAGAGTTCAGCTTCCACAGCAGAAATGCTCAGAGAGTGAGTATTTTTCCCAGGGACTTGCATGGGTGGGTTCTATTTTTTGCTCCGTTAATTCCCTGCCCTTACAGACCCAGGCTGGCTGCTGTTCAACCTAATCCCCAAATGTGACCTAACAAATTGTTTTCATCATACAAGCTAAGCACATTGTACCAAGCCAGAGTAGAGAAGATCTTTTTTGTTTGTGCCCTTATATGGCTCCTGAAGTCATCATTGATGCAATAAACTAATGGAGTATGCTCCTCTAATCAACCTCCCCTTCTATAAACACATTTTGTTCCTGCTCTGAGATTGTTGCCTGACATTTTTAAACCAGCCCCTTTCCTGGCTCTCTCTTTCTTTTCTTTTTCGGATCATAGTGGGAGGGAATCAGCCAGCTCTGGAGAGCAAAGAGATGGTGGAGATCATGGTAAACTAACATTTGGTAGAACAAGTGGCTTCAAAAAGAACAGCAGCGTAACCAGAGTAGCTGAGGAAGAGCAGGAGGACGTCCGAGGCGTGTTGAAGAGGCGAGTGGAAACTCGGGAGCACACAGAGGAGAGCCTGAGGCAGCAGGAAGCTGAACAGCTCGATTTCCGTGATATTTTAGGCAAGAAAGTCAGCACCAAAAGTTTTTCTGAGGAGGAACTGAAAGAAATCCCAGCCGAGCAAATGGACTTCCGAGCAAACCTGCAGCGGCAGGTCAAACCCAAGACCTTGTCAGAGGAGGAGAGGAAAGTCCATGCTCCCCAGCAGGTGGACTTCCGCTCTGTGCTGGCCAAGAAGGGTACCCCAAAAACCCCATTGCCAGAGAAGGCACCACCTCCTAAACCTGCAGTTACAGATTTCAGGTCTGTGCTGGGCTCCAAGAAAAAGCCACCTGCGGAGAATGGCAGCGCTGGCACCCCCGCACCAAACGCTCGTGCCAACTCTGAAGCCCAGAATGCGACCCCCAATTCTCAAGCCCCTGTTGCCAAACCAGCAGTGAAGAAAGAGGAGAAGAATGACAGAAACTGTGAACGGGGGTGTGCAGTGGTGGATGGCGGAATAATTGGGAAAAAAGCTGAAAACAAAGCACCAGCAAGCAAACCACCAGCAAGCAAAGGAACAGCACCCTCCTTTACAGAGAAGCTTCAGGATGCTCAAGTAGCTGATGGTGAAAAATTGGTCTTACAATGTCGGATTTCCTCTGATCCCCCTGCAGCTGTCACCTGGACTCTAGACAGCAAAGCCATCAAATCATCAAAGTCTATTGTCATCTCCCAAGAAGGTAAATTAATTGCATTACAAGCCAGCTGGATGGCACACTGTTATATCTGGCTCTTGATTAATAATATTTAGTTCATTAAAGGTAATGCAATATTTATTTAAGTCCTGTGCCAGTAACTGCTTCCAGATGCAGCTTTCTTGTTATTTCAGTGGAGTACACAAGGAACAGTACTGTTTGACATTTCTTGCAGATTCCCCTTTAACAGCCTGCAGATGTAAATTTTATAAAGTTGAACTTCTTGCATTTTTAAATGCTGTTTACATTGCTAACGCTGTTTAAGGAGCTGGTACATGATGCTTATTTAAACTAAGCTTTAAGGATTTAGAACATTGAAAGCATAATAATATTATTGCTGGTTTACAAATTCTAATTGAATTCTTCTGTATGTTTAATATTTCAGGCTTTTTATTGCAATAAGAAACACAGAAGCAAAGAGGGGTTGTGTCATAGAAAGAAATTACTACAACTACCAGTTAAGATCAGAGTTGAGAACAGATTTCCAGTGTATTTAAAACCCCACCACAGATGCTTCTGTTCCCATTACAAGCACTGAAATGTTTTAACTCCACTGGCTTGGTGACTTTTAACTAACTTCAAAACTGTATAGAATTTGGTTAGAAGTCCTTGGAGGGAATACTTATTGTTTTCAAAGTGAGTAATTCCCTTAGATTTCTCATTTTGAATGATCAAACCCACCAGACTGCTTTTTGCATGAAAGTTAATGTTGTATCTAGACAAAATATGTTTTCCTTGGGACAAAAATAGGAAGGAAGGACAATTGATAGAACAAAAAAACCCTTTCTTTACTTCCTATGTGTTCCATAAAACACTGAGGAAATTATCTGGAGAATTATATCCTCTGGCACATTGTAGCAAAAAAGTTCATGTTCTCAGTGAGAATTACTGCTTGAAACTGGGGTCTGCATTCTTACTTTTCAATCTCCCTTCATTTAACCCTGGTTATTTTTAGTGTTACCAAATGAGAGCCAAATTATTATGCAGAACAGTTCAGCACAACCAGTGAATCCTTGTGCAGTGTTCCAAGCAGAGTAACACAGGCATTCTCCTGAAGTGGATGCAGTCAGAAATTGCATTGTCTTCAGAGAGGCTTGGGGTGCTCGAGTAGTGCATTAAGGAGATACCAAAGCAGATGGAGGAAGGCAAATGGTACCAGGTGCATTGTGTCTGACTTGTGTCTGAAGTAGCATAATGTGGTTTTGGGGGTTTTCTTGTGAGTACATGTTGATCTTCACCTAAGGGGACTGTATAGAATAAGGATAAGCATCATGTACATGAGAAAACATTGACTGGTGGAAATGCCATTCTTACAAAAAGGACTGACAGAATCAGTCAGTTTAGCCAGCCTTATGCTGGAAGCAAGATTTCAAGGCTTTTCGTGGAGTCACTCAGAATGAAAAAGAAATGATCCATCCCAAAGTTCCATGGCTCCTGTCAAAGTACATTAGATAGACAGCACCTCTGTACCAAAGCTTCTGAGCCATTCTGGAGCCTCCTAAAGTCCCAAAGCTTTAGTGTTATGGTGCTGCAGAAAGCCGTTTTCTTCACTGAAATAATCTGAGTAATTGACTATTATAATCCCCCAGCTCTTATTCCCTCTATAAAATGGAACTGTGGAGCTGCAAATCGAGGCTAGCTGTTTACAGATGTCCAGAAATGCTCAGCCACCTGTCAGAGCAGGGCAAGAGGCTTCTCCCATCCAGCTTGTCTGGGCTGGGTGACACTCCTGGTCACAACACTCCAGGGTGTTCGGTATTAACAGTGCTTTCCCCTGAGGTCAGGATCAAAGCTCAGTTCTGCAGAAGCAATCCACTGTTCCAGGACAGCTTCTTGCAGGGGGTGAAGACACTGTCCCTGTGTTCCACTTGTACCTGCACTGTTACACTGAACCATGCTTAGGAGTCAGTGTTATCAGTATCTCAAAGTTAGGCTTTCTTGTGCTCATATTTGCAGAGGATCTTGGAAAGAAATATTACACAGGGCTCTAAGTTTTGTCCTTTAATGGAAAGACAAGGAATGAGGATTAGAACTATTTTTTTTAAACCTTATTACATACCCTCTGGTGTATGCACCCACTGAGAGGGTGCATTGCATGATGGTCAGTTTTGTTTTTTTCCTGACAGTACCTGCTAGCTTTGGCACTTGGAGCAGAATGTGTTGCTGTTCTCTCGATGTTGGGTTCTTTCATGCCAACTCTTAAGTAATTAACTAGGTATGCATGATCCTTTAAGTTCCAGATTTCACAGATATTCAGCTTTCTCAGTTTCCCTAATTAGGAGCACATACTTACTTGAGGGAACTAGGAGAGGAGAAGGAATAACTGGAATAACAGACTAGAACTGAGAAACAGCAAATTCATTCAGAATCAGGAAATACTGTTCAATAGGGAAACTTTATGGATTAGTCTCAAAGATAGTGCTTGGAGCAGCCTTAAACATAGAGAGCCACAATAACAGGGGATGCAGCACACAGCAGGCCAAAGGCAAAGTCCCAGTTTCCATCCTTGGCCCCAAACACTGAAAATGCAACACCATTACACCCACAGTTGTACCTCAGCAGCAGTGCCTTTGTCAAAGCTTGGAGCAGCATTTAGTGGGCCCTGGAGGTAACGCCCTGGAGTCATCCTCACCTGGAAGAAGGTTGAGTCTGTGGGGAAGAAGAGGAATTCAGAGCAAAAAGACATAGCTCACTTTAGTGTGTTTAGATCTTGCAAAGACATTTTTTTATTTCTTTGCTGTGACCTTGCCCCTCCTTCTGTTCAGCAACAAAATTCACAATGGAAGAGGATAGACTAGATCTGTTCTTAGCCATTTCACCAACTGCTTTTGTGCTGTTGTGATGTTTGGTGGTGACCATGGGGGTTTTTTTCAGATTCACCAGAGGTATTTCACATTAACTTACATATTCTTAATGAGCAGGATACTGGAAAATTCCCTATCTAGAGTAAAGCATGTCCATCTGTTTCTTAGCCACACTACTAGCCCATCTTAGTATGGAATACTGTCCCACAAACTGGTCAGTGTAAGTAATGCATATGTTGTGAAGATAAATACATAAAATTCAGTTTCAGGAGCATGTGATTAAACAGTGGCATATTTGGGCAGGAAGGTCAAACTCAGAAATACATTTGTGTGTACCATGTTCACAGGACAGGCAAGCTATGTAAAAACTATGTGTAGTCACTCACTGAAAATTACTTTCCTTGGCATATTTGTCGTAGTTGATACTGAGGCCCTTTACCAGTTAGAAACAAGGCTGTTCACAGGTCTCCTGTGTGCTTGCAGAGCCTGACTGACACTAAACTGCCCACCCAGTGCAGTTTAGCCATTAGAGTGCAGGAGAAGGGAGAGAGCTATCCCTGCTTCCCTTGTACCATTGGAGAAGCCTGGGTACAAACACCAGCATCAGAATAGTCTCTGACTGGTAAGGCTTTGCCAAAAGAAAAGCTAAAGCCTGCTCCTAAAGTGACCTTTATCTTCAGGCATATTTATGCAGCATTTGGGCTGATTTCTGGTGGTTAATCTAGGGCTCGCAGTGTATTCTATTATTCCAGGGTTAATTTAGTTACAAGTCAGAATCTGGGCAGCATTATCCTGAATGTCACAATCACAACAATAGCTGATAGCAAGTCATGTTCCTTCCATTTTACATTTCAACTATTTTCCCTTTGAAATCATGAACATCAGTACACTTTTTCTTCCATTCCTTTTTATACTTCCCCAAATAGTACTCTGTTGGTTGGTTGGCATGATATTTTGCTTAATGTATTGTTATTATGATGAAGTAAGCTCTTGCACTATTTTTCTGATGTGGAACAATTTTATTAATGGTTTGATTTTATATTTTTCTTCTTTTAAACCTGTCAAAGTGCAATTATCTACATTCCTGAGATTGATATTAATGTGCTTTTTGCCCATTAAAGATCAAAATAAGTGGTTGCTAACAATAAAAAGAGGGTGCTCATAAATTGGAGCATTATACATTCATACAGTATGGGGTAGGTGATGCATGGTTAAGAGGCACTTTAATGAGAGGCTTCTTTGCTTGAAGGCATGGGGGGCTTTTTGTTTGGAAAAAAAGTTTTTAAGAAGGCTCTAGCAGACATTGCAGTGAAGTTAGACATATAAGGACAGAGCAGAACAATTTTCCTCACAGGGTGAACCCTTTAGAGCAGGACCCATTTTGGTTTACATTTGTATAGCACTGGCCCAGCAACGCCCTGTGCTACTGTCCTGCTGTGTGACTCACTCTGGGACAGAAAATCCACTGAGAAAGTTCTTGCATGGCTCAAAAAGTTGTTCTGTAAGATAGCAGTGAAAGTGTTGTGCACAACATCCTCAGTAAACTGGCCAGCTGGGGTGTACAAGTGAATACAAGTCTAAACTCACACATTTTGCCATTTTTTAAGTCAGTTTGCTCTGCTTTTTTTTTGATAGATTTAGTACTCTGTGACTGTATAGGTAGAAGAGGAATTTTCTAATATAGACTCAGGTAGCAGTGATGCTGTAGCTTAGAAAATGCCCTGAGTTTGTATTGCTTTGTCTAAACCAGCATTTTTTTCTTCCCAAGTTTCTTGGCAGCGTGGAGATTTGGTAATCTTATTAGCAATAATGCCTTAACAACTTTCTTGTGACTTAACTCCTAAATCTTCCTACCAGTCATGCAAGTCTACGTCTGCCAGTCTAGTTAGGATCTGCTGTGACTTTTTTGTTTTCTTTTTAATTAAATTTGAGCAAGAATGTGGTGTATCATTAACACGACTCTATGCACCACTGAAAGTAGATGCATTTTGCACCCTACAAAAGCTTCTTCAGAAAGTTTAAGGTTGTGGAAATCATCTGAGCATCAGTTCTGACACAATACCATGGTTGTCACAGGCCACATTTCCCTCTGCACTGTCATTTATATCTGAATCTGTTCTCGTCCAGAAAATGCATGAAGTGTGGATTTAAGTACAGCAAAAGAGAGATATTTCCTATAACCACTGGCAATTTATTGCAAAGTCTAGCTATTCTAGTAAGAGTTGTGTTATTAAATCAAGAAAGAAAACAATGCCTTATTTCTAACTTGACAGAAAGGCTTTGGCTCTGTAACCAAGATAGCTTACTTCTTTTTGTTTTTGAAACTTGACAGGTCAGGCACTTTCTAGCTTTCTCTCCATGATTCACTTCATCCAGCCCTTGGAGGTTTGGGGCTGTTTTGGTTTGGTTCTCTTTCCAATACCTCCTCTCCAGTTGCTGTTTCTTAGTTTATTATCCTCTTTAGAAAAGAGGAAGCAGAATCATATGTGGGTATCAGCATCAGTGAGAAGGAAGGAGATCACCTTCCTGTTGCTGCCCTCACTGGAGGTTATTGGTCCTCTTTCTACCTCACAACTTTGGAACTCATGTTTGTCATTTCTCTATTAGACCTTTAAACCTCCTGAATATACAGCATCCCTTGGTGCCATTGGTGCTTCTCTTTTCACTGTCTCAAGCTCCCTTTTCTTTGAGTGAATAAGACTCAGCTTAAGTAAATGAGATTGTTTAGAAGAACTACCTTGCTAACTTTTCCCTTTCCAAAATTATTTCTAGCATCTATAAATTTATAAAAGGTAATTTATGAGTACTTCCATGTCATAGATTAAAATATTTAATAACTTGGGTCCTAGTCTGATTGCAGGGGAAATAGACTGAGTGATGATTTCCTATTGTCAGCTTCTTCAGGAGATCTTTATTTTGGCAGTCTAACTCCTCCTAAATCAGTGTCATTTACATAGTAACTAATGATTAATTATATAGCATTAACTAAAATCAGAATAATGTGATTTATGACAAATATTTCAGTAAGGGTTAAGAAAATTACCTTTGCACAGATACATTTGCTGGTTAAATGTTTAATGTTGTGAATCATGAAAGTAGGTTTCTTACATTGTTTTCCTTAAAGCTCTATCAATTATCAATAGTTACATTTGACATTTTTTCTTCTCTGAAATTCATGTGGTTTTTTTCACTGTTTTTTCTGTTGTCATTGTAATTATAGTCAATATTTTCCTGATCAGTCCACTTCTCATTTTTAAACATGACTGTGACACTAGCACACATTTGAACTTGCCCAGACAATTTGAGATTTATTAGAAAATTAGCTCTATAAGCCAATGAGTTCCTAAAAAAATTATTATGTCTCCTAGGCACAATTTCTCACAGAACAATGTTTATTAATACAGTACTAAATACTCCACAGTACTTTCTTGTACCATGGGATACAAATGAGAAAGCCATAAGCTTGAGTCTCCGTCATGGACAGGAATAGGAGGTTGGCCAGCTAGATGCCAGTGTGGGGACTGAGACTAAGGAGCTGTTTTTTGTTGGTTTGTGTATTTGTTTTATATCTGAGGTTGACTTTCTGTGGAGTTTCATGGAAAGAATGCAGAAGCCTAGAGATATTTTAAACTGTCTTGCACTATTTTTGAGTAAGTCAGAGAACCCTTTAATAGCTCAAAATTCAAGGGAAAGGCTCTGTGTATCTAAACCAGAGTCTCCAGTAAACTATCAGCTTCTGTGGCTGTTAAGGTCTTTTCTAGAGCTGCACCAGTCCCAATGTCTAGGTGGTAGATTCCAGTATTCATGTTTATTCCAATCCTGCACTTTGTGACAATGTTTAAGGATCATCCATGGCCTGTTTCCTAAAAACAATAGAGGGTTGGGGTGACAAAATAGATAGCAAGCATTTTTAGCTGACTGGGATTTGTGAAGTGCCAGGATTTCAGAATATCCAACTGGAGTAACCAGTCTGGGCTTTGTAGCAGTTCTGAGAAAATAATCTTGTTTTAGGTCATGATGGGGTTTGCAAAGGAAATACCAAATACTTCATTGAAAGACATTTGGCCTTCTAGTCCCGGGAATTGACTGTAGCTCTAGATCACAGAACATAGGCCTGGTTGGGAAGTTTTCTGTCCTTATGAAATCTCATCAAGTTTTGCCTGGGTTTCAGTGGTTTGGGTTTTCTTCCTGGTTTTCTGTGAAAATGAGGTTTTGACAGCCATGCTCCCTCAGCCTCCCCTTATACTCCTGATCCAGCCTGGCCAAATCTTTCTGATCCATTGGCCAATTTCATACCTAGTCCTAGTAGTCCACAGTTTCATGAATACCAGTGGCTATATAAAGGAAAGTGACCCAAATTACCTTATTTTCCCTTCACTCCTCCATTGGAGGCTACTATCATTGTGGCAGCAAGAAGCCCAGCAATCCCCATGTGTTTTGCATGTTTTGTTCCTGTGGAGTTCCTGGGGAGAAAGAAGAAGTGGGAGAAAATAGGATGGAGATTATTTCTTCTGGGAGGTGGGAGTTAGGAGGAAAAAGGACGTGGCCGTTGGGAAAAAAACAGATTTCCTTCACCCTCTTTCTCACAAAATAACTTCATTAAATGAGTGTTGAGGAGTGACCCCGTGTCACATTAGTCCTCACTGAGCTGAGGAAGGGCTTTTGAGCAGGTAGAAAACTCCTGCAGAAGCTAAAGTAAATTCTGCATTGTTCCAGTCCCTTAATGATTCAGTTAATCTTATAGGCCAGGTTCCTTTCCTGCAGTAAAGTGACCAGAGGTCTCCTTCACATGTATGTGTCTTTGTTCCATAGTTTATGGGTTTATGCAATAGCATCTTTAGGTTTCAATGTGCAATCTTTTCTAATCATGTTACATAGATTTATATAAATTCTTAGACTGGAAGTTATCTTTGGCTTGCTCTCCAAATGTCTCTTTAAGCAGCAGAGACATGTGAATTTATATTTGCTAGATGCCTGCAAGAATACTTTTCTACTGTCTCTCCTCCATTTGGAATGGAACTGGAGCTCGTGACATTTTTGGCTTCAGCCTGACTCATGGAAAAGCGTTGCCTCAGGGAGGGCACGTGGATTTTCTTTTCACCCTGTGGTTGGCTGAGCACAGCCCATGTGAGTGAGGGGTCAATGCTCCTCTTCTGAGACAGTTTTCACATCATTTCTCAGGGGAAAACAGTCATTATTTAGAGCTGCTTGATTTTGTGGAGGATGATAAAGAGGGGAAAAAATAATTTTCTTCTAACGGATGTGTGTTTTTGGCAAACCAAATTTGTTGGAAAGATTTATAAGATTTTTCTTGAATAATGACATCCATGTTTAAAATGAGAGAAAAATCTGAATGCAAAGAGCATAATTGCCATGTCCAAATGGAGTTCATCTCCAAATGGAACCAGTAAACTCCCAAAGATCTTCAGCTGGAGGAGGGACAGGTCCTTTTCATGGACCAGTATCACCTGTGCCTGTGCCATCTCCCACATCACAGGGGATACATTTGATGGGGAGTCTGGGGTTGAGCACTCTGGGAGTCTTCCAGTTAACACAGAGAGAAAGGTGCTGGGAAATTTCCTTACATCTCAGGAAACAGGGTAAACATCTGAAAAAAAAATCCATCTCTTCAATTCTTTAATTAGGAATGACTGTGAGAAAGGCAAACAGAGGAAAGGGGAAGGTTTTACTGCAGCTGAGGTAAGTGCAGGGTGGAGGTGTTCTGGACAGGCCAACAGCAATGGGCAGAAGTGCACAAGGCCTCAGGCTGTGTTTGGGGAACAGACCCAACTTTCCTAAGAAGAAGAAGAAGAAAGCAAGCCCACACTTCAACTTCACTTAATGAGGGATATTTGGAAGGGGAAAGTGTGGAGCATTTCAATTGGGGTTCACCCTGGGGAGGAAAGTACTTCATTGTTCCAGGCAATGCAAGTGAAAGTAAGGGACAAGGTTCTTCTTCCTCATCCCTCATCTACTGGGAACAGCTTCTATTTTGGTTCACAGAGTTTTAATTTTTAAGAGGAAATGTATTTCCCTTGGGTCATACCAAGCTTCCCTTGGTAAATAACAAGCTTATGTCGCATCCTGTGCCTGCAAACCCAATTAAGTCAAATTTTATGGTTTTGTTTGGAAAAAAATGAATTTGTTGCAGTGATAAATTTGATTGCCACTAATATATTGGACTTTCTAATGGATGTTTTACAGGCAGTTATTCATTAGGCAATTCAAGCAAAAAGAAAATGTCTTTCAGTTCAGTTTCTAAACTTAGGCACTGAGCTGAAGATCTGCTCTTACACACGTGAATGCTCAAGGGAGTGCTAGAGACAAGGCTGAATCAAAACTTTAAAAATGGGCACTGGACAGTAACCCTCCTATTTACAGTCCTACACTATGAGCACTTTTGGAAAAAAGTCACCCAAGTGAGGACTTCTGATCTCTGCTGTATGACAAAGAAGAGCAGCAGAGGTGCTGCTTTGGGTCTTCTCTGCCTTTAGCAACCAGTTCAGGGCTGCAAGGACTACTTGCAGTATCCTAGGGAAAAGCAACAAGATTCAATTTTTTATTTATTTACCGTTAATAAGGCTCCAATAATGTTGAATTTTTAAGGACAGCTTTTTCTAGCAGAGAAGATCACCTGTAGTGAAGGACTGGCTCATTTGACACCTTCTGCTCCTTACTAGCACTAAGATTTTTGTGAGCTGCAGCCTAACATGGATTTGATCTCTCCCTCCTCTGTACAGGGACACTCTGCTCACTGACCATTGAGAAGGCCATGCCTGAAGATGGGGGCGAGTACAAGTGCATAGCTGAGAACCCAGCAGGGAAAGCTGAATGTGCCTGCAAAGTGGTGGTAGAAGGTGAGTACTGTGCTGGGTACAAGAAAACCCTTCCTTAGAACTTCCTCCTTTCCAGCTTATTTCCCAAAAATGACCTTTAGGGCGTACTTACACACACACACAAAAAGAACTCTACCCCCTTCCCTTCTGCACTTTCTGGTCAATAGGTAATTCAATGTCTACCATAAAGGAGCATGAGCAGAGAGACAGGACACAACCAAGGGCTCTGGATGCTTTGTGGAATAATCTGTGTTCTTGTGCTGCCCACTGTATTTCTAGAAGGTTTTTAGAGCAGTAAGCTGAACTTGTAAGATTTGTTCCTGAGCTGTGTGCATCCTTTAAAAGCCAGTGAGAATTGCCTGTGTGAGTCTGGGTGTGAGTCTGCCTCAGGACTGCGTGTGGCACATCTCTCACTCTACAGCTCCCCAATTCTTTGCATTCACAGGTGTTTGGTTGTTTGATTTTCAGGTGTAAGTGAGAAAAAATAAATTAGCAGCTCAACCACCCTTGTGTTCCATAGTCTTAGAACATGGACAATTTACAGACTAAGGTACTTGTTTTCAGCCATGATTGTGCTGATGACACTGTGCTCTTGTTAATTAGTCTTGGCCTTGGGCAAGGCCTAGGTGAGGCTGTGTGACACAGACTTATAAAGCTGACATGGAGTTTAAATTATTTAAGGGGCTTTAAGTAAGCAAATGTCCTTCTTATCAACTCACCTTCTGGTGAACTTTTTTCTGCATACTCTGATACTTTCCACTGTGATCTAAAATGAACACAAAACTTGACAACAAGCCTAATAACAGAACTTGGGTACTGAACCCTCACTGCTGTGTTGCAGATGTGGTATTTGTGGTAGGAGGTCTAGAAAAGAATACTGTTATTTTTTTCCTAATGTTACATGACACGAGGTAAGAATGTGAGTCTGTAACTCCTCACTAAAGGTCATTCTTCATGTAATTGGAAAAGAAATGGATTAAATATTGATTACAATTAAATATACCTGTACCTTCTATGATTCTATGGTCACAGTGTAATCTGTCTTAGGTATTTGATAAGCTATTTTTTATGGTTCTGTAATTTAAAGCAATAAATTTTATCAGTGCTGAAATTCAAAGAATAGGCTTTAAACAAAATCTAGTCCCTGAAACACCTTAACCACCACAGATCCAGAGTGTTGAAGGATCAGACCATGAAAAGCTTAGTGTACAGTATTTCTCTAGAGCTGCCCTAGCAACTTTTAAATGTCTCAGTCACTTATGTGTTTTTCCTCTGTCTTCTGATCTCCTTCAAGTAGTTGCTTTCCTTCCTGAATCTTCCCTAACCCTTTTTCCCACTTCAAGTTTCCTGCTGGACAATGCGTGCTCTAGGAGGCTGCAGGTAGAGTTTGGCTTGTAAAGTCTTGTTCCTGGGAGGCTGTGAGCTCCTGCCTGATGATGTGAATGACATGACCTCATCTGTCTGGCTTCCTGTGATGCTGGCAGCCACGGCTATAGGAGCTCACTGCTCACATCATGTTGTGCACCAGGATGACCACATTCCTTACCTCCATATTGGCTGCCTCCTCTGCCTTTTTCATCCTCCACTGGCATGCTACTGAGGAGGTTTTTGATGAATGGCACCATAGCAAACTCCAGCTATTTAGAAAAGACGCCATTTGATATCCCATGTCTGAGACTGGCAGAGGGGATGACTGTTATTTTTAAATTGGAATTGTGATCTAAAACAAGAGTTCAGATTTCTCTCTTCTTCAGTCCCCTGTCAGGATCCCAGATGCTGATTTTTAGACTAAGTAACCACAATCATTATATTTCTTTTAACATCAGAGACTCGGGATTGGAGGAGTGTTTGACTTCAGTTGGCAGATCTGTAGAATCTGTGTGTCTGAACTCTTACACAGCCTCCTGCTCTGAATTATTTACTAGGAGATTCTTGCTTCCTCTGTTAGGAGGGAAACTTAGATGAATTTTCACACACTGGCACCTAGAAGAAGGTGACTAAAATAGCTGTTTCCATAACATTTATGTCATCTTTTTCTATGGTAGCTAACAGCTCTCTCCCTCACAAATACTCTGAAAGCTGAATATTTGAAAGCTGCAAAGTGATACATCCATTGCTGAGATCATGATCTATAATCATACTCTTTCTTCCAAAGATAAATGTCAGTATCAAACAATGTAGCAAGCAGAGCTTGTTAGGATTTGCATTTTAGGTCATAGAATCCTAGAATAGTTTGTGTTGGAAGGGACCCTAAAGATCATTTTGTTCCAACCCCTACCATGGCCAGGGATTACTTCCCACAGATCAGGTTGCTCAAAGCCCCATCCAGCCTGGTCTTGAACACCCCCAGGGATGGGAAATCCACAACCTCTTTGGGCAACCTGTGCCAGTGCCTCATGACCCTCACAGAGAAGAATTTCTTCCTAATATCTAATCTAAATTTTGCTTCCTTCAACTTAAAGCCATTCTTGCTTGATGTGGCACGACAGATCCTTGTGAAAAGTCCCTCCCAGCTCTCTTGGAGCTGGTTTAGGTACTGGAAGGGGCTCTAAGGACCCCTCAAAGCCCTTTTCTCTTCAAGCTGAACTGCCCCAGCTCCCTCAGCCTGTCTTCACAGGAGAGGTGCTCCAGCCCTGTGATCATGCTCAGTTTGGAATAACCTTAGAAAAGGTTGCACCTTTTATTTATATCTCGTGTGGGATACTCATGGAAGGGAGCTTTATTGACTCCTAGCTGTTGGTGTAGCCTGCAGTGATGAGCAGTGTCTGGATAAAAGCTGTGCAATTGTGAAAATAGTAACATCCATCAAATTTCAGTCCTGTGGTGACCCTTTTGCTGTTTCTATTTAGGAATAAACAAATGGTCAAGAATTTCTTCTTGGAAAGATTTAAACAGATGGAAGAAATGTTACTCTTCAAAATGGGTTAATCTCAATTGATCACATAGACAATGGAACAGAAGAATCACTTTACATTATTTCTTTTGAATGAAATGATGTTTTGATATGGCTTTGTGTCCCTTTTCTCTGCACTGCCTAACACAGCCTTGTGCACATTGTATTTGGTCCATTCAGCTAAAATACCTGTCAGCTTAGATGGGGCCTCTTGTCTAGCTGCTTACTTGGCTTGGGTTCCTAGTGCAGCTGCTTTTGTAGAGGGTTTTTCCCTGTCTGCTCCCTCTTCCTTTCAGAATGTGACAGCAAATCTCCAGCAAATCTGTGCAGAAACTTCTTCTTAAAAGCCTAAAGGACAGCAATTTCCTCTAACTTTGCAGAAAGATCCAAAATAAACCTTTTATTAGACAGCTTTTTCATTATTGATTTTCAAATAGGATTTGTATTTTATTATTTGTTTTGATTGCAGATGCCTCAAAGACCTCAAAGCCTACTGAGAAGAAGACCAAGAAGCCTAAGACCACACTTCCCCCAGTGCTGCCAACAGAGAGTAAGTGACTGTGATTTGATTTGCTTTATTTCCAGTGGACACAAAAGAGTGCTTTGGGATTCTGTGGTCATTCCCTTCTGTTTGCAGACATAGGATCAGAAGCCTGTGCTGTTTCTTTAGCCCTTGCACTTAAGTCATGTGAAATGAGTCCTTGCCATGTGGGGATTAGAAGTAAGAGCCCAAACTGCGAGTTCAGACCTCGCCCCTCTACTCTCTGTTTTTCATAATGGTGCAATAAACTTGTGACACAGATTTATTTTTGGCCGCCTCTCAAAGAGCACAGAAATACTCAAGTAGTTGCTTTAATTTGTGGTGTGTCTTGTGTAGACAATATGAAGTTTTACTATTGGTAAGCAAAGCCTCTTGACTGAAATTCCCTGTAGAATTATCTGTCCTTTTTTGGCATGACCATGGAGAGTGGTTTTGCAATTTTTTCATTCTTTGTTTTAAGCCTAAATGCTTAACTTGCTTCTAATGCTTTCAGAAATAATAAATTAGCTATAAATTCCCATGTTTGCTACTCAGAAAACATGCATTTGGTTAAGAGGAAACTTTAAATGATAAAGGCAGCACAATAATGTCAGTTTAGGAATTCCTAACACCAGTACTACTTATGAAATTAAGGGATACAAATATCTCCTACATCAAAACTGGACTTTGAAAATTGTTTATCTAAGATGTTCACCATGTGAGTTCCTAAAAAGTTGTAAAGACGTGGTTTAATGGAAACATGGAATATTTTATCCAGCTCTCTCAAAAAAAAAATAAAAAACAAATAAACTCTTATCTGGTTTTCCAGCAAGACCATTTTTAGCTGTTTTCAGCAGGACTCAGAGCAGTTTTATAGTGAGTGATGATCACAGGTAATAATTGTGCTTCTGTAAATGTGACTAACATAAAATTATGCTCTGGGCTACAGCTATTTCTGAGCTGCTGGCTGAGCATTACCTCTCTTCAGCTTCTCTTTGGGGATGTGGGAAGAGTCACACTGACATGCTTCCCCTCTGCACCTGAGCTTCAAGTGCCATAAATAGTAACAATTGAGAACAATGATTTTGTTGTTGAACATAGATAGAAAAGAAAATTTTAAAGCCATTTAAATCTCCTCGGAAAAGTGTTTTGAATTGTGTTTTCTATGCACACAACACACACATTTCCTCTGATCCTCCCAGCAGTGTTATCAATTGCAGCTTTCCCGGGAGAAAGTGTGAGTTGGGAACTTAGTCTAAATATGGAGATGTATGACCTGATCCACATCCTGCTTCTTTTGCTTCTGGTTTTAGTGGAAATTAAAATAGATAGCAAAACAGAAGCTACCAACTCTGGCTGCAGAAAGAAGGAAAAAGAAGGTTGAAATAATGGGGAATGGTTTTTCTACATGGCATATTATTTCAGTATTTCAAGTTCTTGAACTTCTCATAGGCTCTTTTTTCCCAAAATACCTTTAACACGTCTTTCCTGCTGCACAGTATACATCAAGGTGACCAGAGAGAATGTTAGGAAACTGGGCTTTGAAAGAGTTTTTGGAAAAGCTTTGAAAAATACATATTTAATTTTAAAAGGATTTGGCTGCAGAGATTTCACAGGTGGTTTTTTTGACATCTGAATCTCTGAGGAATGTGCGTATTTGTTCTGAAGTAACTTTTTATTATTTGTGTGTTTGTCAGGGGCAAAATATAAAAAACAGATCCAGTGGACTACACAGTTCCAATCTACACTGAAATTCTTATCAGATACAGAGACTGTAAAGTTCCTTACCTGAGGGTGAATAGGCTTTACAAGTCAGATGTTTGTCTGTCTTTACTGTATGTCTCTTGAAAAGAAGGGTAATAGAGAATAACTGTGAATTAAGGTGTCTCAGTCTAATAAGAAGATACATTTTTACTCTGATCTTTTCTGGTCTTTTTTTGCCACATCAAGTTACCAACGGTCCTAAGGGCAAGTAGAGTGTACAGACTGATACTGAAGAAAGAGAGAGCAAAAGTTCCTAATAATGTGATTAGAATTAACAGCAGTATATACTCTATAGGATAGAGAGACTATATATTCTCTGTACTTTTTAGAAATACTTTGCAGGGAAAAGATCCCTATTTTCCACATTCTGTAAAGAAGTGCAAGTCAATTTTCATGGTTAGCAGCTATGTCATCCTTTTCTCCCTTCAGATAAATTACAAGTGATCCTTGGTTTTTTGCCCGAGTAGAAACTTTCAGGAAAGTAATTAACTTTAGGTTCCTGAAAGCAAAGATCAATCCATTTCTTCTTGTGAAGAAGAGGGAATGTAGTCAGCATGTTAACCTGTAGAATTTGTCTCACTGTGAGCTGCTGACTCAGGTCATTTGGCTGCTCATTCTGACAATGCTATTTAATTACTGGAAGCTTGGGGTTTGTAAGCTACAGAATACCAATAGTAAGCAGAATTTGGGACATTGCTTCCTTTGATATGCAATACATACTGGATTCTGGTGTAGAAAAAGAACATCTTGAAGGAAGCTGTGTGTCACTCTGTGATTAACAACATCTCTGAATGGATGCTTGCAGTGTTTACTGCAGAAAGATTGCTCCCATGCTGGCAAATTACAAAACTTACAATGTATTTCCTTTTGCTTAGAATTAATATTGTGTCACCAGAATTAAGTAATAATTATGCAACCCCCTAAGGATAAATAGAATAAATTATTGTTTCTGAGAACAAGAAACAGAGTCACCTTTGAATCTGGGTGAAATGAAAGGGAAAAGAGAGGAAGGACACCTCTGGAACTGGTTCATTCTTCACTGACTGCACTGACTTGGGCTTTGTCACTTGGGTCTTTGCTCAGTGGATGTCAAATGTTACTGAGTTAGAATAATAGAGTGTTATGTTTCTTCTAAAAGAGGCAGTGGAAAATTGGACCCTTTCATTATTTATCATGCTGCACACTGCGTGCCATGCCAGAACAATCAGTG
Source organism: Motacilla alba alba (assembly GCF_015832195.1). Classification (NCBI taxonomy): domain Eukaryota; kingdom Metazoa; phylum Chordata; class Aves; order Passeriformes; family Motacillidae; genus Motacilla; species Motacilla alba. The sequence goes on from NC_052022.1 coordinate 10,412,475, forward strand.
GGTAATGCAAGGGTCCTTCTGGCTTGACACAGCCCTGTAGCAGAAGCACTAAGCCAAAAATTTCACCACTTGAACATTTCTCTAGAAAGCTTTGAAACTGCCATGAAGGGATTTAGGCACCCAGTTCCCTTTGAAATTAAAACTTATTTCAAATTAAGCTTAAAGGGAATTGCTTATTTCAATTACCAAAGCCACTTGCAAAATCTTCAGTGCTTATTAAATAAATGTTTTTGTTGCAACAGACTGGAAAAATCAAGGTTCTGCTTGAGATTTTTAAGAGTGAATAAAGATTTGAATGTTTACAAATAAATATTCCTTTATTTAAAAAAATATTACTACTCCACACTTGCAAATATTTTGTTGTCCTTAAGCAGAGGACCAAAACAGAAGGCAGGTTTGTTTGCAAGTCTAGAACCCAGATTTCTTGATCCTCAGTCTCAGGATTAATGTGCATGCAGCATTGAAGATAGTATAGATTTCTTTTTAAGTGGCATCACAGTAGTTTACATAAAACATGAGCTTTCTAAAAGGACTTTTTTTCAAAGGCTTTTTTCAAGATTTGCTGATGAAAAAGGAGTATTACAGCAGTTGGACTCTATTTTTTAAACTTCACTGTGGCTGAGCCATGCAACATAACTGTACTATAGTAGGAAGAAACTGTATCCCACTTACTGCTACTGAGAAAAAAATACTTTAATGCTTTAGAAAATAATGCTCATAGATCTAAGCATTGGATTAAAGTATTCAGAAAGAAATGCCCAATGGTTTTTGTAGGGCTAATTTACTGTAAATATTAAGAAATGGCAATTATCACCTGTCACAATTATTGTTATGAAAACCTGACAGGATATCCTGGATTCCCTCATCTGAGTAATACTTTTTAAACCCACTGTTCTCATATCCAGACCGCATACACTGAAGGGCTGATCCAGCATAGCTTGATTGCACAAATGTAAGTTCTTCTACTCAGTTAAAAATAAAGTTGTTTCAAAGAAAACAACTTTTTCTACACACCTGCAAGTTATTTAGCAGTATTTGGTGGCTTCTGATAGAAATCTTTTATATATGCTACTATGTAGAACATTTGATTTTATGTCAAACACCTTTTTAGGTAGCTGTATATTAATACAGGTAGCTGTATTATCTTGCTGATGGTTCTTAATAAATGTCACCACTGACAATATCCAGATCAAATCCTCCAAAAGGTTTCACTGTCCCCTTCCCAGATCTGAATTTTTAACATTATTGGTACTTGAATGCAAGGCTGAGCAGTGACATCTCTGGAACAACGCATTATTAAAGTAAATATGCTACACAGGACCCCGTATTATGTTAATATATTCTTGCCCATAGTAGGGAAAATTCTAAGTGTTAATCACCATGGAAAAATTATGAGTCTGTGGCCAAGTGATTGGCATGCAGTTCTGTTATTTACTCTTCAGTAAACAATCTTGTCAGAGAATCCAAGTCTGCAAGCACCATTTTAAGAAAATGTTATTAAAACACTAAGCTTGATGTGTCCAATTTAGTTAGTATATAATTAAATCAGTAAACACTTCACATTTTCTATTGATTTCTGTTCTGTGAAAATAATATGAAACGTGGCTTAGACAAATATGAAATGTTTCAAAATCTTCATTTCATGACAGATTGTTTTGCCCTAAGTGTAAAATGTGCCACTTTCTAAGGGAAGAACTCAATTACTAAGGAAGTTCCTGTTCTGGTCAGCGATGTTCTTTTAATTGCAGAAGTGTGGGCACTGGGTAGCAGCTGTGATCTGTGGCTGCTGCTGACCTCTTTGGTGGCTGGGATAGTCTGAGATGCTCTTGAGGGTCAATGAGGCTGTCCAAGCCAGTTCCCTCAGTCCCATTCATTTCCCAGAAGGCTCATGCTGCTCTGCTCCTGGCTGTTGTGAGATCCAAGACATTTTCTGCACAGTGAGTGCAAGTACTTAGTGTGTTGGAACAATATGAATTACATTGTCAGAGAAGCCTCTAACAAACTTTTCAAGGAAAAATTAATCTTTTTTCCTAAGCTGGAAATTCTGCTCTTAGTACATGTAAATCAAATTGCCATTAGCTGTTTTTAAGACCTAAATAGGATTTCTCTGAAACTCTAAATTATGAAAGGTGCTGCCTTCATTCCTGAGGCTCAAGGGTCCAAGGGTGAATAGCTGTGCCACAAGGCCTGACAGCCAAGTTGGGCTGAGGTAAACAGGCAATCCAGGATTTAACCTGGTGACTTTGAAGGTTGGTTGCTTCCATAGATCAAAAATAAATCTGTTACTTTACATATGAAATGAGCAATGGAGAAACAGTAATTTGTTGTCCAAATCCCTTCTCCTGAGTGCCCAGTTCAGCACTGTTTCTCTAATGCTGGGCATGCATTTTGAACCTCTGCCAAGTTACTCTACAGTTCTCATTGTACTGACATTTTCTGAGTTAATATTGGCACAGAACAGTATTTTCCACGTGTATTTCATGGTGTCCATCCTACATAGCTGTATGTTGACAGAAGAAGACAGAAATGTTTATTGACTGTGTAACCGAGAGAAAAATGAATAGTTTTTGCAATGTGGCCTTGAACTGAAGAGGTTCATTAATGCTTCATTAACTTGCAGTTAAGGCATTGGCTAGAAATTGCACATCTGAGGCATATCCTAGAAGCATTAAGTTTCTTCTCTATAAAACAGGGAACTAAATTCATTGGCTTACTTAATGTCCAGAGGCCTATAGCACCTAGCTTTTCCCACTGAAACCGTTTGGAGCTCCTGAATGTCCAGATGACCTGGCAGTGTTTTCCTGTGGAACAGACTGGGTAGCAGGGTAGTAACCTACCTTAGATTCCTGTCCCTGCACACTTGGGCACAGCCTTTTAGTGTCTAATTGTAGATGTTCTCCCAGGACATAAAAAAGGTGAAAATTGAACTTATACTTAAGAAACAAACCTTGTTGTCTTGCTCCCACCAGAACTCTTAACAGCATTTTTACATGGTCTGGGTGGTTCATGAGCTCTGTTTGATACTGGATCTCTTCTGCGCTGTTCAGATTTGCTTTAATTGTAGAAGTTGCTCAAGAAAAGTGCTACTAAACTGCTATGGAATTGTTTATTCCTTCAGCTGAGCTGTTTTCAAATACTGAGTTATTTCCAGTGTACCAGATCATATTATTGAATCTCTGAGTGTGCTGGTATATCCTAGCTCTCTCATGACTGCAAAAGTGAGTATTTCCTGGGTTTTATTTTTGTTTTCAGAAGGCAGAGGCTGTATGTTTTTCAATTGTAGGACAATCTCTGCATGATTTAGAAACTAAATATGGGATGTTGCAACAAAATGACAGTTGTTTTTAAATGAAAAAAAAAAGCTTTAAAAAACTGTTATGAAGGACAAAAACTCAAATAACTGACTTGCATGGAATTAAGTTTTCTAATTTCTGCTAGTCATCAAATTTAAGCAAGAGTTGCTTTCTGGTTTATTGTATTTAGATACTAAACAGTTATTTGGAAACACTATAAGAAATTTCCTTTCTGACATGCAATGAAGTGAAACTGTTTAAACTTCCACACCTTGAGGAAGTTTTCAAGCTACTGAAAACTGTGTGTTCAGTGTTTGTCCTTTTCCTCTCTAGCAATTAGCACAGGTTCATGAATGTATGAATAAACTTTCTGCTACAATTGTAGCCATCATTTTTCTCCTGTTTCATCTTCTCTGTGCTAAAATCTGTAATGAGTTTTGTACCATCAACTAAGTCTGTGACAGAATCAAAGACAGAACAGAATAATGGACTACTTTGAACACAAGGCCAAATGTTTCTTTTTTTCTCTACTTCTAGCTCTCAGTCATTCCATGCTTTCTGGCAAAGCAGGCAGTAGTGAAGGTTGACAGAGAGCAGTCACTTTTGACTCAGACCCAGATATCTACCCTTAGAAGGATCTGAAGGAGGTTTCACTGGGATTCATTTACGTGGGGGAGAGAGACCTCATGATCTCACATCCCACAAGCCTGAAGGATCCAAGTGAGATAGGGAAGAAGGAGCAGATACTTGAATCTGGGCTTTCCATAAATATTCCATAAATATTCTTCTTACCATGATGTCTGACACATTACAGACATGACTACTTTTTTCAGTTCCTCTTGAACTCTGAAAATGCTGAAAAAAATCCAGTTTGGTTCAAGATGAAATCTTGACATATTTTGCATGAGGGAAAAATGGTTTTCTATGTGCCTGTAGTATGAGAGTGTGTCATTAACCCTTCTTCTCTCCTGAGCTAAAATGAGGCTGTTCCACAAGCAGACAGAAGCAGGGATAGGTCTTGTTCCTTATGCCAATGGAGTTAGGTATTAACTGTACTTGTTTACCAGGTGCTGAAATCCATCACTACAGAAGACATGCACATAATTTTAGGCATGTCCCTCAGGAAAGACAGTAGGAATTATGGATTGGTTGGAAATACTATCTTGAGTACTGATGGTTTTTTTCAGATCCTAAAGTTTCCCTTCATGCTTTATGAAAGCAAGTTGTGCAGAGAGCCTTTTCAGGGGAGGGCTATTCCTATTTTTAGTAAAATTCCAAAAAAGGGAAGCAAAAAAGAAAGACGGAGGCTTCTGAGCATATCTGCTCTCAAGACTGCACCATCAGGGAAAGGAAGAGCACAACCAAATGTCTGGCAGCTACTAGCCTGGATGGAGTTTTTCCCCTTTTTGCTTTATGCCCCCCCCCCCCCCCCCCTCAAAAACAAGCTCTGTAAGAGGCAAACCTGCCTCATAATGTTTATGTTGTTTCTAGAAGGCAGATTCATTTAAGGGGGAAATATCAGTCCTTTTATTTCCAGGCTGATTTTCAGCATCTGCCTGTTTCAATGTAAATACCAAAAGAAAGACAAACCATCTTTAAGAAAAAAATGCAGCAGAAGCAGACTTGAACTAACATTTCCAAGAGGCTCAAATATTTTAATGAAAACAATCATTTGACCTTGTCAACTTTGAGTAATCTTTTTAGATTTTTTTTTCACTAACTGTCTCCAGCAGCCTTTGAAAAAAAAAAAAAAAGTTGAATTAGTTGCATTTCAAAGAGATGCATAAGATGAGCTGGTATTTTTAAGATCTAAGAACAGTGGGGTGTACACTATTAGGCAAAGAAGCCAGCTACATAGAGCCAGAGACCTGTCCTTGTACTCATCCCCTTCCACCCTGCCCCAGCCTTTCATTTCTGCTTGGGGATATTTGTGTCTGCAAAACAGGATATTCAGCCAGACCTTCCAGCAACCCTTGGCAATCTGCATGGTTTGATGAAGTCCAGTGACAGTGTGTATATCCTCAGTTCAGTGAATGTAGTGTCCTGGTGGGTAAAAACTAAAATTTAAACCAAAAAAAATTGTACCTACATATAAAAAGCAGTGCCCAAGCTGAATGAAGTGATGAGTTCATGTTCTCTGCTTTGCTGCTATGGAATGCTTCACTGGGGTGAGAGTCTTTTAAACTGGTTTAAGCATAGTTGTTCCAGTATGCATGCACCTTGCCTGTTAACTAAAGTACTACAGCTAATACACAGTGTTGGCCAAGAAGTGGTCTTTGTGTGAAAATCATACTGGATTCAGGAATTTGCTTTTTTTTTTTCTGAAAAATAGCAGCAGTATCTACAGCCCGAGATGGCATTTGGCAAATGGTGCTTTTTCTTTGTCCTTGTTGCTCTTCGTTCATATCAGGCTTAATGGAGTGTAGAAGCAATCAAATTCCTGTCATTCTAGCTTGTATTGAAAGCCATTGCAGCTCTGAGAAGAGACCCACGAGTTATTTCATTTCAGTTTAGAGAAAAGCAGAGAGTTTGATGTTGAATACAGCACGCGCACAAACAAAAATGTTTACATGTTTCTAAACCATGTAACTGAGTGAGTTTACATGGGGTCATGCATCTAATGAGTAACTAATGGGTTTTTTCCATTAATAGGGATGTTTAAGGGCAGATGAGAGGCCAGACTCCATAGACCTTCCAGCTAGCACCTGATCATAAACATAGTTTCATCCACATAATATAGCTCCAAACTTAAATAAGTGTTTCAGCTCAGGGTATGACCATACCATGACAAAGAGGAAAGCTGCTCTGAAAACACCACTTGCTGCCTTTGCTTGTACAACTCAGGCAGGAAAGAGGATGTAGAAATACATTTGCTATCACTTACCACAGCAGCCAGGGTACATGTCACTCTGATGGGGGCCAAAAAAGGAATGTGTCTCTTTAATGAGTAGTTGTGCTCTTTGAAGGCCTCAGTTTAAAGAGGGTTAAGTCCCCATGGAAGATGTGGCAGGACAGATACCTTGCTTACAGCCTGCTAGTCCAGTAATACTGGGATAAACACCTCACAAGTACTCATCTAAACCTTTAACTATTTCTATTGGGCTGGCAGTTGTCAAAGAAAGGCTTCTTTGGGAAATATCCAACTATTATTTTTTGTCTCAGCCGTAAGTACTGTGAGAATATCCTACCTCTCCATTTTTGTGTTTCTGGTTGCTACAAAATCAATAAATTCAGTGCATATAAAAGCCAAGCATACTTTTAGGGAAAATTACTAAAAAATGGAAAGAAGGTGGAAAAACCTTTTCTGTATTCACTGCATAAAGTTCTTCAGAATGAGCTAAATAAACACTGCTCTTAACAGCTAAGCCATTAGATATTTTTAAGTCGTTTGTCTTTTCACATCCTATTCACATCACCTACTATCTCCAGTTACTCTAAAAATCAATCTGTCTGTTGTTTGAGCCATAGCATTAGACTCCCACAGTGGTTTTGCAACTCATGGCTCCTGAGTTTCATGGAGCACCACATGATGTGTTCCAGGGTATCATACACAGCTTGTAGTTTGCTGCAGCCAAAAGGCTTAAAATTGAAAAACTGGTTTTATTGGTTTGGTGAAATCAGGGGGATATTTTGCTGCTCAGTGTCTTTCTAATTTGAAATAGCTAAATAAAAAAAAGAAAGGAATGGACAAAAAAATGGACCAAAAAATTCAGAACTTTTGCATCTGTTATGACTGTCACTAGGCACCTCTGTATAGTCTGCCAGATACTCAAAAGCACTTAGCACATGCTGCTTCCGTTGGAGGCAATAACATCTTAAAAGCCAGACGACTTCAATCATGCTGCCTAGTTGAGCATAAGAAAATAAGAAATGTTCTTTCACAGCAGAGGCCATTCTCTGACCAGGATGCTTAGAATAGCAGGCAAAAAGAGAGTGCTGCAAAAGGAACAAACTCCTTCACTTCTGGAATTCAGTGGTTTGAAGGCATCCAGACTTGCATTTAATGGCCACCACTATACATAACTCCTATGAATTTGTCCTTTTGAATCTGTTTGTGTTTCTGTATTGTAAAACATTACTTGTTTGTGAAGGTAGATTATGGATGTTATATTTAACTTGCTGTTTCTCTCATGCCTGCTGTCTGGCAATTTAATTGCGTGGTGTCTAGTTCTTTTTTTGTGAAAAATACTTAATAGCCATTTTCTACCTACGTCTTCTCCATTGTTCTTCAACTTACCCTTCACAATTTGTAGAATATTGTCTTCCAAAACTTTATGGATCCAGATTTCAAGTTCTAAGCCATATTTTTGTAGCTAGGATATTTACTTTTGAGAATATAGCAAAAAGTTGTCCCTACTTAAGGAAGAAGATGAGGCAGAGGGGTGGTGCTAATATTTACTTTTGGTATATCACTAATTCTTTGTGAGCTCACAAGTGATACGGGAAGCAGCACGTGGTGCTAACTACTCTACTTTTAACTGAGATCATTCAGTGTTGATTATGCTGGAAATCTGAGCAGAAATTCAGTGCGAGATGGGTCTTGGCCCAGTGTTTTCACCTGTTAAACTGCTATAAGGAATGGATGATGACAAATTGTGGGAGAAGTGTAGAAGATTTCTTTGATTCTTTTAAAAGTTCCAGCTTCACCTCTGAATATTCTGAGGGTCATCCAGGATAATAAAAGTGGTTTTTAAAGGTATTTTTAATTCTTTAGTTTAATATGCTGGAAGAACATATTCTATTTTCAAGTGCCAACAAAGCATTGCTATGGATGTTGGTGGTTAGTCTGGTACTTGCAAAGCTCAGCTTTGAATTCACATCCTTTGTTGTTTGTTTTTCACTAGGTGAAGCAACAGTGAAGAAGAAACCAGCTCCAAAGACTCCTCCAAAAGCAGGTAATTGGTTGCATGTGTCACCCACATTTAGCAGTGCAGCTGTTTGCCTGCTAAGTTTGTTTGCATGTGGGATCAAATGGTAGGTAAGTCCAGCTTGTCAGCACTGTACTAAGAATTAAATTATGAGCATCCAAAGAAGTTACTCTCAGATGGACTACAGCAAGATCCTGCAAAGTGTCAGTAGTGTGTAACTTATGCCCTTTTGCATATCCACAACAAACCTTGGCTTTCTGTGGAAGATTTTTTCCTGTGTATCACAGAATCCTCTGCATGAGTAGGTACCACAGAGAAGGTGATAGATTCCACTTTTCCTCATCAGTGGCATTATGGTAACCTGTTTGTGTATTTGCAGTCTCTGAGGCAAATCTATCTATATTTAAAGTTACGAGGAAATTTCCTCTATAGGAACCTCTTTTCAGTGTCTTAAAACTTCACCAGACTTTTAAACTGTTTAAGCTGCTTTCTGTGCCAGATATACACCTCAGCCTAGCTTCCTTCAGATATTTTCAAAACAAAAACACTTTTAAAAGGTCAAGTCTAGAGTAGGAGGAACCCACTTTCTTTTAATTACTTTGAAAAGGAAAAGAAAGCACTTTTTTCATGCCCAGTATCCCTGTGCTTGGTAAAGAATGTTACATTTGGCAGTGAGGTCACTGTAATATTAGGGAATGCCTCTTACCATTCCTGTCAATATGTCCTCAAGTCTGCCTCCTTCAATACACACACAAGAATAATTTTTTTATCATGCTGCTTTTATAAGCAACAGTATAGGTTTCACCCTGGAGTTGTCCAGCCTATGATATTTCTGGCCTCTGTGCTTAGCAGCTACCAGGGGTCTGACACTCAGCAGCACAGCTGAGAGCCAGGAATGAGCACTCTTAGCAGGAGATGTTCTGCCACCTATTGATACTCAGGCAGTGAGAGGGAACAGAAGGAGGAATGCCTGATTCATGAACAGAGGGGAATGAATGGGACTGCAAGGTTTAAAAGAAGCACTGTGATACACAAAAAGATTTTGCTCATGGCAAAATTTAGTGTGATGGAGAAAGACATCAATTTCCTTCCTTGTCTCTCTTGATGTTTCTGTGCCACAAAATGTTTATCTGGCTACTGAAGCCAGAATCCTCACAGGCAGATCTTGAGTCTTAAATTTTCTGAATTCTGTTGATGACATCAGTGGGTAGGTTTGCAGACCCCCTCAGCACATGCAAATTGATAAGAAGGTAGCTGGAGCCATTCTTCAAAAATACAAAGTTCAAAAGAAAAAGATTTTCTGAAAAACCCACAACAAATGTTCAGAAACTGTATATTTGGAATTGGTGGTAGGTGCCAATGTTTTTGTCTTTTGGATGTCTGTACCTTGGTCTTGTATGAGCAAACTTTGGATGTGTAAATTGTTGCTGCTTCACTCCCCTAGAATTACCAAATCCATGGAATTTTTTTTTTCATTGCAAGCAACAGGTAGCTGCTAATCTGAATTTCAAATGCTGCTCTGAAACAGTTGAGCTGAGAAATGTATGTGTTTTGCATTTTAAGAAAACTTAGGGTCATTTAAAGGGTTATTGAATTTATGTTATTTTTTCCCTTCAGCTGCTCCTCCTCAGATTACTCAGTTCCCAGAGGACAGAAAAGTCCGTGCAGGTGAATCAGTGGAATTGTTTGCCAAGGTGGTGGGAACAGCACCCATAACTTGCACCTGGATGAAATTCCGTAAGCAGGTAAATTGTTTTCTGGTCTCTTTTAGCAATCATTGAAAAAGCAGAGCTGCAAAGGAACACCAGTGATTATCTCCCATTTTCCCATCTCCCTTCCTGAGGAACTGGCAAAGTCCATCTTGTTCCTGCAGATATTTTCCTCACCTCTACTGAAAACATTTCACTGATGAAGATTGCACAACCTCCATAGGCAAATTATTGCAGTGTTTATATAGCCATAGGGTTGGAATTTTTTTCCTAATGCCCAACCTAAGTCTTTCTTGCTACAGTTTAGACCCTTTGCTGCCTGTCCCCTCTTGTAACAAATGGTAGTTTCTTTGTGAAAAGTCTTGGGCACTGAATTAAAGGATAAGTAATGGGAAAGATACAGGTATCTGAAAAGTATCTGTCACCAGGGACATTTCTCTCCTTTGAAAATGACCTCTTCTTTGTTGATGCTGGGTCTAAAGTTATGTCAGAGGGGCAAAATACCATTTTAAAAACTTGAGTGAATTGTCTTGCAGCATAAATGCCACCATACAGGGCACAACAAAAATCCATGCTATGAGTGCCCTCACTCCCTAGTTTTGAAGTTCCTTCTACTTGAATTAATATCTTTAAACTATATCACATGTCCATAAGGGCAGTATCTAAAGAGTTGCTTTAACAAAGATATTTAAAAGCACTTTAAATCAAATAACCCAATATGCAAGTTCAGACTGGAAGATGAAGTGTCACGTTAGGACAGAGCAAATATAAATATCTACTGTAGCTGCTGTTCTGTTTATTTCGTTCTGAACTTGTTATGCACTCTATAGAACACAAATAAAAACATCTCCTCCTGGAAGGAAGTTTAGACTCTAAATCCAGACATGTCAGCATTTAATTGAAAGAATTCAAAACAGTTTGTTAGTGCAAAGGGTATTCCAGAGTCCATCCTTGCTAACTCCAAATAACCTCTTACTTTAGGGGAAAGGGTGAGTTTTTTCCTGAGCTCTTATATTTCCTTGAATTTCTTTAGCTTCAAGACTGGAGTTAACCACTGCTTTCCACAAAAAGTAGGTCTCAGAAGCTTCAGTGACATTCAGTGTTTGATTTTCTAAGCTCTGTCTTAACGTTTAGGTAAAATGTGCCCCTCAAAGCTGAGTTTCTGGTTTGTGCAGAATTCTGAGTTCATTGTTGAACACACCAATCCTATTTACCTAGATTTTAAGGCCTTTTTTATATGCAAGGTCTATGTGATAACAGAGACTAGCAGTTCCTAATGCCCACATCAGATCCATAACCTGTGTTTCAAGATACTTTCTCCTTTGTAAAATGCTATTTTTACCATCTTTATACTTTCTTCTTGAGTTATCCACTATGAGACAAGGTGAAGCATTGCAAAATCATAAATTAAAATGACAAATTTTTTATATTATTCATTCTGCTGAATGAGGTACAAAAGAAAAAAAAAAAACTTCAGGAAGAATACCAAACACTGTAGGACAAGTGAGGGCAGCAGTCTCTCATTTATTAATTTAAAAGGGGAGTCACTTACTGTGTCCTGTGCTGCACCATCATTTTGCTTTATTTTTCACTTACACTTCATCACATATTGTTTTACGCTTGGATTTCTTCCTTTTCTATAACTGTGGTTGACTTCAACTCTCTTCCATTCCCAGTCCTAAAAGTGAAAACCAGCCAATTGTTTTGACAATTTACTGGGAGTTATTTGTTGTTGTTATTTGAGCTGATCCAGCAAGTGGTGAGCTGTGATTTCAGCCCTGCTCCTGTTTGCTGCAGCTTCCTCTCTGTGTTTCTTCCTCACATTCCCTCAGGTGCAGGAGAGCCACAGTGGCCTCTCTATCTCTTTTGGATATTCCAAAAGAGTATCTTTTGCTTGTAGAAAGAGAATGTCATGAATCTTTGACCCATACTGTTGTATGCCATGGCAGTGCAGTGGAGGGGTTCTGGAACTGTGCTGAGCTAAAGAGGGGAGAGCCTTGGAAAGCCTTGGAAGGCCTTGGAAATCTGCTTCATGAGCTGAGTCCATCACTGAACACTGCCAGCTGTTGAAGCTTCTCAACTACAACCAGTGACTTTCTTTCAGGATCCCAAAGATCCAACCCATGTTCCCCACAACCACTGCAAACCACTGAGCATCCTTTCAGGACTGTCTCTGCATCCTTTCAAGGATTTCTCTGCATTCTTTCAAGGATTTCTCTGCATGCCTTCAGGGCTTCCTCTGTATCCTTTTTGGGCTTTCTGTGAATAATGCACATCTAGTTCTACTGTCACCCCTTGACTAATTTTAATGAAGCAAAACATAAAAGTTTAGAATCTCAGAAGTGTGTTGGCAGGGTGGAACAACTTTCAGTAGAGTTTAACCCTACATAATCCCATTTGCTAACATTCTATATGTAGGAAAATCTTTCTAAAGTTACTTTTGGGCAGATAGCAGTGCATGTGTTTTGTCTCAGTTGAGGAAAGAGCAGGGTAAGTCCTCTTCTTAAACTTTTGATTTCTTCTCTTCTGAATATATGGGACAAGATAAGGCAGCTAAATAGCCTTCATTTTTAATTAAATTCTGAGAATGGCTTGGAAGAGTCACTTATCTAAGAAGGAAGTGGTGGGAGGAAGAAGGGCATTGACATTGTGTTGTCTGTTTCATAAGAACACAGTGTACAGCTTCTGTAATTGCAGTGTAACATTGTGAGGTTTTTAAAGAACTGTCATGTCCCAAGCTAATGCTGATTAAAATCTAAGTCACCTTGGCCATTTATGCTATGATAGCTCTGTTTCAATTAAAAACTAGTTTATAATATGCCTATGGTATTCAGGAGAGATTTTGATTTTTGCTTCTCCAGAAAACTAGAATGCTATAGGAAAGCTCAGTATGCTCTTTGAGTGTCTCTGTACAGCTGTAGTGTTGTATCTCCATTTCATACATCGTCTTCAGTCGTTCAAACCCAATTAACTGCTGCCCTGGTTTGTGTGGAAGTACAGAATAAAGCTGGTTAAAACAAGAGGGCAGGAGTCCCAGCTGTGGATGGTCTGCACGTTGGGCCTCTGAGGGGAATGGCAAATGAACTGAGGCTAAACCCTTGTGCCACTGTGGTTTCTCTAGGATATGTGAGACCAAACTTTGCTCTTTTGGCAAATGCACAGTTTGCACTTTCAACTTGTCAAAGAGAAGTTAAAAAGTGACACTGCTCTTCCTTAATGGGGTTCCAGCAACACCAGAGCTCCCTGTGGCCTTTGCAGGACTGGAGCCCTTATGATGTTCCACTGCATTTCTAGATTATTTGTGCTGATTACACAGTTTATCAGCTGCACATACTTCTGTAATAGAGTTATCTGCAGATAACACTCAATATGATAGCATTGCATTGTGCTTTGAGCTCTTTCAGATACAAAGAAATCTATCACATAATTTTTCTTTTAATTTGACAGATTCAAGAAAATGAATATATTAAAATTGAGAATGCTGAGAACAGCAGCAAGCTAACAATATCATCAACAAAGCAGGAACACTGTGGATGTTACACTCTAGTTGTAGAGAACAAACTTGGCAGCAGACAAGCACAAGTCAACCTTACAGTTGTTGGTAAGTCCATAATAATATTTTATGTATATACTTATTCTTCAGACATCAGTCTACATTTGCATTTTATATAATGATATGCAACAGGTTAAATAAAATAATCAGTTAAATAAAGAAGACTGAAATAAGAACTAGTATTTCAAAAAATGGATAGTGACATTGTAATAAGGACAGTAAGTAATACCAGTAGGGCTATACTGTGTTTATTTGAAAATAATTCCTAATTCCATGGTGATGAAGGTATAAAATAGATAAAATGGCTCATGCTTAAAAAGAAATCCCCCCCACGACAAAAACAGCTCATGTCTCAATTTAAAATCCTGCCATGGTCTGTTGTTTCACAGGGACAGAAAACAGTGAATAAAGACAGTCTGTTTTAAATATTTTGGAACCCTTCATCTGCAGGCTTTTACACAGGTATCTTAAAGTTTCAAACAGCCTCGTCAGGTGACACTCCCAGGCCATCAGGTTTGTTGTAGCAGACTGTGGACAGCTGCACAGACATGCAGGCTGGCAGACAGCTGCAGTTTATTTGCAGATAAAACTGCAGCCTAGTGAGGATCAGCCAAAATCTAGATATGTGACATTTGGCTCTGAAAAGGCTAATTGAACCCACCTTAGTGTGGATGTTTCCGGGAAATCCAGAGAAGTTCTTCAAGCCGAGATGTGATTTGGCTAAAACATTAGTCTGTGGGATGGGTCTGCTTCTGGGCTCTGTTACCTGCAGAGGGGTTATCACACAAGGTGGTGCCCTGACAGCCACAAGGGTGTGAGCAAGGCAAGAAATGTGGCTCTAAGGCCAAAGATGAATGTCTGACTCCAATGAAACCAATATACCTTTAACTCCAGTTGGACTGGAGATTCATTCCAGCAATCCAGTGAATACCATACGAGGTTTAATGAGTACAGTCACACTTTCAGGTACAATATCCACAGAAGCAGACTGAATGTGGCTCAATTGCATGTTGCTCTACATATTGTCAATAGAGGCTTCCTGATTATTTAAATTAATTCCTTTAATCCAGTCTGTGGCTTTAATTGCAGTTAAAAGATAACTGGATGAATGAGTATAAATATCCAGTGGATTCCAGCAACATGCCAGAGAATTCAAGAACCGAAGAAAATAGAATCAGTATTTTTCCCATGATGCAAAGATAAATTGTACTACCCCTTCCAACAGTGGGTTGTACAGGTCAGAAGTACAGCTAGGTTAAAAATGAACGCCATTGCTCCTTGGAAAAATATATACATTGGTCTGGGTATACATTTTGGCTGCAAACCAACACAGCTGATTAGCAGCTGGAAGGATGGCAGGAGATTAATTGCTCTTTATATTTCCCTCCTTTTCACTCTTTCCTAGGCAACTGCTGCAGGCAGCTAACTGTAGCAGGTTATTGGGCAAGATGCATTTTGTTTTAGCTGCACAAGGCCGACAATTCCTATTATCTTGTTACTGTGTGAGCCTTGACTCATTATTATATAAGTCACTGGTTTATATCCTTTGGAGTTAATTGGTTTGAAAGTCTTTGAATTCTATAACCTTATAAAGCTACATCTCAGCCTCCTGCTTTGCTCTTCCCTAAGAAATGTGCCAGAGAACCGTGGGATTCCCAGAGATGCTTTTGGGAGAGTTGGGTGAAGAATTCTTACAACGTGCAGGAGTTTGCCATGTGTTTTGGCTGATGACAAGCTCTCTGTTTCCAACTAAAAAGAATAAATTCCATCTTGTAAAATTGCCAAGCTCTTCAGTGAGACATCTCGCTGATGTCAGCACTGCTGAAGGCGTGACAAGGCCTCCTAGCTTGCTGCACATGCATTTTAAGGCCAGATTCTTCCATCTGGGCACTCAAAAATGTGGGAAAAGGGGGCAAAAATGTCATCCTTATAGGAAGGGGTTTAGAATCTCACTATGAGATAAAATC
Source organism: Motacilla alba alba (assembly GCF_015832195.1). Taxonomy (NCBI): domain Eukaryota; kingdom Metazoa; phylum Chordata; class Aves; order Passeriformes; family Motacillidae; genus Motacilla; species Motacilla alba. The sequence continues at coordinate 10,427,865 of NC_052022.1, forward strand.
CTTCACACTGTTTGCACCTTTAAAGGTGTCAAATGTTCACTGAAGTTGGAAGGTACTTTTCTCTAAAACCTGTCAGTCAAAATAGGGAAGCTGTGTTTCTCTGAATATGCAAAACCTGGCATTTCTGAGTCTACTAAAGCTCATCCTTAGTCCTAAATTCCCGCCTGTCCATTCTCTCTGCACCATCCCAAGTACTGGGAAGAAACTTTCTCTCCCTGCCCTGACCCCACTTGCAGAGCAAGCATTGGTGGAGAAAGTCCTGGTGCTAATGATCAGCTCTGTTTGCCTCAGCCATTTATAACTAGTCTCTAAATTCTGTGTGAGCTGCCTCCCTGCAGGTTTACTGAGAAAAGGCACATCCATGTGTGTGTGTTGTGTGCTCAAAACACTGCTGCCTGGCCACACTGCACAACTGAGCCTTGAATGTGTTGAAACTACAAATACAGAACATTTGCTTTCTGGAGGAGTGTGTCTGAGCAGACCCAGAGCTGCGTTTCTCAAAGGGCTAGCCAACAGGCTTGGCTCTTCTGAATTTTAGCAAATCAAAGGCATTTGTTAAAATATAAAATGAAATTAATATGGAAATAAAGATGTATTTATTTTATTATTATTACCACTTTAATATTAATAATTATTACCTCTTTTAATTTATTATTACCTCTTACAACCATGTAGGATTCAAAGACTTCATGCTGATGGGCAAGTTTCTTATGTGAAGGACTCCAATAAATATTTCTCAAATTAAATTTGGACTGTAACACATGTGAAGGAGCAGGTTGCCCAGCAAAGATGTATAGTCTCCATCCCTTGGAGGTATTCAAGTTCAGACTGGATAAGCATCTGAACAATCTGGTCTGACCTTATAGCTGATCCTGCTTTGAACAGAAGGTCTAAAGACCTTCCTGAGGATATTTAAGACCATCCTGGATCTTGGCTTTATACTTGCAGTTGTCAAAGGCCTTTCTTCACAAAAAAATAACATTATAGACTTAACCTCCAATCAGCGGGCAAAGGATTGAGCTTATCTGCCAGGATTCAAATCAGAAATGATCCTGCTGTGATTTAAACTCTGAGTCCTAGATTGCAAACTCTATCTGAGTACAATTTGTAGAAATTATTTTTTAATAATGACATTTAGGGAAACAAAGATAGCCTGCATTCCTTTGAATTTAGCTCCCAAAGTCTTAAATTTATCTGTCAGACTCAGGCCTCAACTAGAGTCTTAATTGAACTGTGCAAGGGTTCTGACACCGAAAGCATTTACATCATTTATGATTTGGTGCAGTTTGGGTCATGGGAAAGGATGCTCTTGAAAGAAGCCCAGTTTCATCCTATGGGGTTTTATTTCCTTTAATGAATATCAATGAACAAAATGTCCACTACACTCAGCCTCCAGTGTGAGCTGTGTGCAGTCCACACAGCAAATGCACAGATACATAAACAAGTTAGAGGAGACTTTTTAAATAATGGTGTGGTGCTCTGAGCCCTCAGCCACAAGGACTGAGCCTTGTGATTCATTGTGCAACTTTGTACAAGCACTGATAATACTGGGAGATCTGCAAGTCTGTGAGACATCCAAGTTAAGCAGTATCTTCTTTTAAAGGGTTGACTGGTCCCAAAATGTCCATGTTGAGCTCTACTCTATTATTATGATCAGCTTTCTTAAATAAGCAATTTCCTTAGCTGACTGATCTCTCTAGGGAGATTTTGTAACATGTTTCTGCTCCAAAATCAAAACAGCCTGATGTGAGATTGAGCTAATGATTTATAGCAGACAGTGTGTCAGATGGAAGTGGACTTGTGTTGCCAAAGCTCTTAAATGAGCCAACGAGGAGCTTAGTGTAAAATATGACTGATTTAGGCAAGGTAGAGACCTCAGTTTACAGTGTCAGCAAGGAATATTCATCCCTTCCGTGCCATTTATTTGATGTATTTGATATATTTATCAAAATTATCATTCTGAATATTTAAGCTGTGTGATAGCCCCAGGTCTGTAACCACCTTTGAAAAAGAAACTTGGTTTTCCTACTGGCTAAAGCTGGGTACTGTGACAGTGTCCAAAGAATAACACAGAATTCAACAAGGGTATGTGGCACGAGAGAAATAATCTGTTTGCAGCTATGCCACAAACTTGCCACATGCTTTTGGGCCTATTGCTTCTTGTTTCCATGCCTACTATTCAGGGGCTTTTTGATGATCAGTGTTTAGTGAATACTTTGTATATCAGTGCTGTCTTTTAGTTTTTTTAAAAACAGAAGTAGAAACACACATACTACCTAACTGGGGGCTGATTTTGACCAACCTTGTTTGTCTTTTATAAATCCTTTGGGATTTTTACTGTTCCTGATGTGGTATTTTGTCTGTGTATATGTATATCTATATATGTATATGTGTTGTACATACACACACACACATATATATAAGTATCATAGTGATTAGTAAACTCTGTGATAGATATGTGCAAAAGAATAACAGCAATGTCATTGGACCCTGAGAGGCCTAAAGTTAAAAGTTATGGTGGTTCTATTACTCTCAGCATTGGTGCATGTAATGTGTATTGCAGCCTTCTCTGCGGTTGGAAAGCGATAAATGAAGTACTCAAGGACATGCACACACACATATCTATAAGCATGTTGCACACAGGCATGCAAGTAGTATAGCATGAATTCACCAATATCTGCTCCTCTGCTCCATTCCACACTTGACTTGGGATAGGGAAGTTACTTTCTGTGAGGAAGGTGTTACTTCTATGCCTGTAGCAGAATCTGTGTGAGCATAGTCTTTCCAAGCACAAATGAGAAAATATAAGTTTACTTGAGAACAAGGTCTGATCATCACTAACTCCAATAGTCCTTGAATGTAATGTTAAGATTATTAATTGCTGCTATGAAGGGCTTGGTTCTGCTTCCACAAGTCACATATATGCAAGCTTAGAATTTGTTTTCTCCCCCGAAACTCTGTTACAAGGAAATGTGGTAGCCAACCCAGCAGTGCACAGTGACCCTTTCAGCACTGTGAATGCATTGTGGGACATCCTGAGAAATCTGGCTCAGTGCTCACCACTCAGACAGAGAGGACCCAGTGGTCAATGTTCTGTGCTCCCTCTCTGGAAGAGTTAAGTGCAGACATCTGGGAAGCAGACAGTGAAGCGAGACATCCATAGACATTTTGACACTGAATATTGCAGCTCAGAAGTGCAAATATGAATGATTCTGAAGTTCTTTTTCTGAAAAGAATCAGATAATATCTTGCAGCATCCATGTGATTCCCTGTTTACAGTCAGGTCAAGAATGCAGTGAATTTCCTAAGAATATGTGGGTGGACTCACTCTGTAACCTTCAACCTTTCAAATTCCTCTGGATTGCTGGAGTATTTTTGTCACTGGTTTTTTGGTTAAAGGGCAACTACACTGGTGGTTAAGGAAGAGATATCTTATGTTGCTGCTGTTGTAGTTCAAGAGTATAGTAACCTGCACTGTCAGCTTCCCACTAATGCATAGTGGCTCTCCAGCTGTGCCAAAACTGAATTTTCAGAGAAAGACAAAAATGGGTAGAGGAAAACCAGCTTACTCTGCTCTATGCTTCAGTGCTGGCACACTAATCCAGGTTTATCCCTTGAATGGCCATGCAGTTTCAGTGTCATTTCTGTTAGGAGAAATTTCAGTAGAACTCCATGCATAGTTGCTTTTTCCTGATGCTTTCCTTCAGCTTGTTTTTGAAGAAGAAAATAAATATCTTGACAACGGCAACAAAATTCCTATATTTTACCTAGTTACTCAAAAATGGTTAATCACAACTCCTCCACACAAGACCCAAACTCACTCCAGTGGAGACTAATCCACAGATAGTCCTACTAGGGAGACTCCTAAAATTGATTCTGCCTTTCAGTGGGCAGGCTTGGGAGCTCTAATTCAATCAGTTATCAAAGCAGATAGCTAACGTGCAGCACATGAGTAATCTGAACAGCTTGTTGATTCAGGCTCAGGAGCAGATGGTTTAGAAAAAGGCTCCTGAGAATGCATTATATATTTGTTTGTTCCATTAGCCTGTGGCAGAAGGAGATGTTCTTGTGCTGAGGGCATTTGCGTGGGAGTGGCGAGCTCTGGTTTCGTTCCCAGCTCCATTCTGCTGTGTGTCCTTGGGCAAGGTCATTTTACACTTCCATGCCTCAGTTACCCCAAAAGCACAAAGCCATGCTCTGGGCCACCAGTATTTGTGAGCTACTTATCCACAGGTCTCGAAAGGGCAGTTTTTAAATAACTTTATTTTCTGTCAGAGTTGTCAGGAGGACAATCTGGTGAGAGTATTCTGCAGTGTATTTTACAGGGGAGGTGTAAATTTCAAAGTCAGGACAAAACAAATCTTCACCATGGGATCCTTGCCTCTGCTGTATTTTTAGGAGAAAACTCACGTTCATTTCAGTTTCTCTTGAGTTGTTTTGCAGGAAAATGCAGGCATTTTTTAATTTAAGTTTATCCTGAACCTGTGTTACACTAACCTACAGGGTGTACATTAGTTACAGGAGTTAAGGGGTAATATCTCTACTTGTAGCACTCTTCTCCCTTGGAAAAAGAGCTGCAGGGCATAGTTTTCCAAGCACAGCAGCGAGGTCTGCCATGACCCCGAGCCCTGTCAGCAGTAGTGCCGAGTTCAGTTATGACCTTTTATGGTTTTGCTTTTCTCCTGCTGATGGATTTCAAGTGAAAGCGTTGCCAGTGCTGTCGGCATGGACAGTGTTCAACTGGCTTTTGCAGCATATTAAATACCTTCCCTGGCTAAACAGCTTGTGGAATGGAATTAAATTGTTTCTTTCTGTCTGTTCTTTATCTGGCAGACAAATATCACAATAGCTAATAATAGTATTATATAGTAATATGATAACTGGATTTAGAAAGAAAACAAACCAATTTTGAGGACAGATAAAGAAAACTACTTCAGAGACATTGCTTCAGTGCTCTCTCTGTTCATAAAAGAAAGGGAAAAAGAACTTTTCAGAGGCTGTGGTTATACTGCTCTCAGTTTTCAGAGGCTTTCTGCTGGAACAATATCTCTGCTTAAGAGCCAGGGCCGTGTGAGCTCTTAATGCACAGCAAACTCCATTGCCTCTCCTTGGCTCAGCCTGACCCTCACAGCAAGTAGCAGAACAATTTCCATTTCCCTGCACTCAGTTAGATAAGGAGATTGCTGCCTTTTTTGGTCTCTTGGAATGGTTCTAGTGTTCTGAGGGCTCTGTAAACTAAGCCATGTGGAGAAGGCAGTGAGGTCTAGATAGCACAGTCTCATGTCACGTGGATGTCCTGCATGAGCTGTGGGTTTGCCTCCACTGCAGAAAGAGAGAAAGTCCCTTTGCTTATGCGAAGGAATTTTCACAGAAACACAGAATATTCTGAGTTGGAAGGGATCCACAAGGATCATTGAGTCCCACCCTTAAGTGGATGGCCTGTACAGGGATTGAACCCACAACCGTGGTGTTATTAGCAACATGCTCTAACCAATATACCACTGGAAAAAAGGGCAGTCGCATCAAGTCAAATTTGTCTGATAAACAGCAATGATTTAATGGCCAAGCATTTGTGCTTCTCAGAGTGCACAAATACAAATTAATTAAAGTTTACTTCAGGCTGTATATCAAAAACCTGTTTACCAAAATATTTCTGAGAGTTTATCTGAGGAAGGAGTGCAGCTGAATTCAGTTTGAGTGTAAATAACAAGTGTGTTTTCCAGCGCCGGTATGGTCTTAAAAGTGGCTTAAACATTTCATGTGGGGCGAGCTCATCACATCATCATTTGCCCTGAGGAATACATACCACAAAGAATAAACTGGAATCTGACCTCATTGCTTTTGGGGGTAGTGGTAATTTACACCTCCCTTTGTTGAGGAGCAGGGAGTTTTAATCTGTGCCTGGTTTGCTGGAGCACAAAGGACTAAAAAGCTCCTTCTCATCACCTCCAGTCTCCTCTTGCTCCTCTCTGCTTGGCTTATGGCTCACAGCACTCAGGAGTCACTCCTGCTGCTTACTCTGTGCTGCTGGTGTCAGCAACTCAATGCAGCCTCTGTGCTGCTGTGCAAAGAGTCCCTGAGCAAGGTTTGAGGCCAAGTTAGCTGCTCCTTTGCCTGCCACAAGGGCTAGGAAGCCAGCTTGGGGCAGCCCTACTTGTATTCCTAGAGAGATTTGCGTGCAAAGGCATTGGAGTTTGTAGGATTCTGACCAGGTTCAACAGGAATGTGTGGATACAGCCAGACTGACCATGATCAGCTAGAATATCATAAGTCTTGATTCAGGGGTTATGTAAGTGCTGTAAGTTAGCCAAGGCTGGAGTACCCCTAGTTTCATATGGTTAAGGTACCTTATGGTGACTTTCTTTTGTAGCATGCAACAGTGAAATTGAAGTTAGAGCTCAGTATTATGAATTAGTTCCTTCTCCTATAGAAATGTGTCAAAGTGCACTTTTGGATGCTCTGCCTTTGTTCTAGTTCACATATTGGATTGTAGTTATGGATTGTTCCAGAAGAGGAAAAACAAAATTGTGGTCCAATAAAGCCAATGTAAAGCCCTCATAACATAAGCTTAAGTATGAAATAATGACTGTGCATGTCAAAAACTGCACATGACATGCAGCAGAATATTGGAGACTGGCAGCTCAGGGACATGAATGGTGTAGTAAACACTAAAAGAGAAGGACAAAATAGAGAACTGTGCTTGTCTTCCCTGCTCCTTCTCAACTCATGGGATGTTTTGTTTGGAAGCAGTTAATTGTGCTGATAGAGATTTCATATTCCAGAAGGGAATGTAGCTTGGCAAAATATTCTAGCCTTCAATACAGACAGATGAATACATGGTAACCTTTAAAATCCCCATAGAATAAACTGTTGAGAAAGAAAACAGACACATGGAGAGACCATCTGCAGGTTCTCTGAATGTGCAGAGCTGTAGAATACCATCCAGTCTGATATCAAGTCATTTTTAAGCATGTTAAAATGGTACATATACATCTGTCATATTAAAAAAGAGCAAAGATTAGGCTTTCATTCCTGTTTAGGATCTCCCATAGCAGCTACTACAGTATTTATACACTGAACAGATCTGCAAGCAGCAGCACATGATAGACTTCAAACAGAAACATGCATCTTTCTGGCTCAGTAGAGTCCAGCCAAGATTGCAGGTTTTCATCTCTGCCTATTGAGAAAAAATGCCTTAGGAATATAGAAATGTTTCCAAGGCTAGCAGATACTAGTCTAAAGCTATGTGGCATTTCCTTTGCCACTGCTATCCCCTTGGCCGTGAATGTTTTCTCTGCAGTGCTCACATACCTAAGTCTTGCTTCTGTAAACCATGCAGGCCAGAGGGACTCCACTTGCCTAGGTGAGTCATGGAAGGAGAGCTTACTGGGAAATGGGGCCTAGGAAACTGATAAATCATGCCCAAAGTTTCATTTGGAAACAGAAATGTGTTGAAAGTCAGCAATGAGAGAGTGTGTTTTCATGTCCTGCACAGGAAGCAAGCTGCTGTGCTCTGCAAATACTGAAACATAGAACACTTTCTCCATATCAATTCAGGGCACACCTAACACTTTATTTTTATTTTAGTAAAGCAACCTAACACTTTATTTTTAAAGCAACGCATACATCCAGGTTTGGCTGTGTGCATAGCAGATGCCAGAGAATCTGCACTGCTTTGACAAGCTTCAGCAGATGCCACTGTAAGGTGATGGACTTCTGGCTTGGCTTTTTCTTCAAAATATTTTCCTCCTGCTATCTGCAACTGCTTCGTTTTGTTTGGATTTAGGATAAATCAGCTGTTACTTACTCCAGGTCTATCTGCATTTTGAAATGATGCAGTGATGGTTACATAGGAGGAAAACAAGACACAGAGCTGAACATTCCACTCCTGTAAAGATTTTGAGAAGGGCAGAGAATCATTCCCAGCAAGGTCTACATGGGCAACAAGTTGTAGTGAAAAAAAAAAAGATGCTGCTGCCACTGTCTGACTAAAATCATCCAATCCATGTGTGCCATGCCAGCAGCTCTCTGATGGCTGCTATGGGTATGTTACAAACATGCTGATACTGAAGATGGTGTGGGCACTGAATCCTCACTTCATGCAGTTCCAGGGAGGCTGAGACAGGACCAGTACAGGGAAGAGGGGTGCTGCTGTTTGGGCACCAGGAGATCAAGACTCAGTTCTCATCTACAGTCTCTCTTTCTAAGCTTAGACAAATGATGTAAGTCCTCTGTGATTCAGTTCATTATATATCTACTCTATAAATTCATGCTTGCCCCTTCCATTCTGTCAGAAAATGAGGTGAGTAAAATGTGACCACTAAGCAGAACAATAAGCTGTTCCAGAGGTTAAGGACATCTGGTCTCTGACATGTGTTTAACAAAACATGTGCTGTATAATGATGACTCCTAGTGGAACAGTGTTTTAAGTGTTGCCAAAATGAACAAAGATAATCTTGACTCTGGCAGTCACTTTTTCTTCCACCTGGGGGTTCTCATACTGAATGCAGTGGCATATTCAGTGTCCACCTCCCTTCCTCCCTCTCATACTTGAAAATTTCTATTTATATATCTACTAATATGTTTAAGTTGTGGAGGGAGATGTATTTTTCATCACAACTGAACTAAAATTTTTTTTCAGGGAAGTCATTGGGCAATGAAATTTGCACTCTTCCAAACAGTGAGCTGATACTTAACTATCTTGATCAGATTAGACTGTCCTAATTTCCCTCTCTATGAGTTAAACCACAGGAGTCAGAGGAGAGGTTCCTCTGTCCAAGAACCAAAGGCATGTTTCTGACAAATTGTGGCTATTTTTGTCAGCTCAGTAATTTTCCTAGGAATGATAATTTGAGTATAGAGGGATATAGCCTGTCACAGTGAGGCTTTGATCAAAGTCTACAACAGCTTCCCCTAGCATTTGGATGTTTTTATTGCTGAGAAAGTGGCAGTCTTTCTTGGCTGCTTTGTCAGCTCTGCCTTTCCTACAGAGAAAGTGATTATGTCCGTTAGCAGCTTGAACAAGCAAAATGGGACAGGATTTTAACAGTCCATGTTCAATGTAACCACTGTTTGTAGCATCTCACATTTTTTATCTTTATTATTTTCTTCATCACTCATCTATCCCATCCTTTGATTCCTCTTTCAACCTTTGGCCACTAGTTCATCCACATCAACATCATCATTATTTTGTAGGTTATGCTAGATTATTTCTGAGAGGATTATTTCCAGAGAAGCTATTTGTTCCCTTAAAAGTCTTTTGAAGTGCTTAAATTCCACAGTTATTTTCAAGCAATTTATTTTTAAAGTCATCATTTTTCTGTCTTAGAAGAACATTAATTTCAATAATTAATCATTAGACTAAATCTTGAAAAAGTCATATAACTGCAAGGCTGTTGTATGTTCTCAGGTTTGTTGTATTTTCTCAGGTGTTTGCATAGTTGGCTGCACATCTGCGCACCAGGTTCTGGTCATACTGGTTCCACTCATCTCAAAATAAGGACTTCAGTAACAATCCTCTAACTGAGGAAATACAGAAGTTTCTATCTTCCACCTCCTCAACAATTTCCAAAATGTATATGAGATTTAAAAAATCTCACTATTTAAATTATATATTCTAAATTGAACTCCTTCTTACCGAAAAGTGCGCTAGACTTCCGAAAACTGCACATAGATGAATTTGTTCACTAAATTGTTGGCAGATAAACTTGTCACCCTTCAAGGCCTTGTTTCCATGCCAGCAAACTGGTTCCAGTATTTCTGCTACCCAGGTGTGTGGTGGTGTTTGCTAGGTTCCAGGGACAAGGTGACAGACGAGAATTTTGATTCCATGTTTCAAAAGGCTGATTTATTATTTTATTATATATATTATACTACAAATGCTATACTAAAACTATACTAAAAGAATAGAGAGAAAGGATTCCTCAGAAAGCTAGAAAATAATAGAATAGAATGATAACAAAAACTCGTAACTGCTCGGAGCTTCGACACAGCTGGATCAATGATTAGTCATTAAGTAGAAACAATCTACACAGATTAATCGAAGATGTACCTGTTGCATTCCACAGCAGCGAATAATTATTGTTTTTCTTTTCCTCTGAGGCTTCTCAGCTTCTCAGGAAAAAAAAATCCTAGCAAAAGGGATTTTCATAAAATATCACAGTAACACAGGTGTATTTGGATGAGTGGCACTTTCTGAGGCTGTGAAAGGTGAGCAGTGGCCCTAAAGTGTGGAAGATGAAGGGAGCTGAAGCAAGCACCTCACAGCGATGGGACTGTTACAGGGGTGTTCCTCTAAGGAAGATCACCAAGGAGTGGTTTGCACCATTGTGGGAGATTGCAGGCATAGCTAGGACTGGTTTTAGTCTCCACAGTTTCTATTACGATAGCTGTGAAGCAGAGTGATGGAAGGGAAAGAGAAGGGCCAGGAATACCCTGATGAAGTTCTGTCTGATCCTCACGGTGTGCGTTGTGTGCATTTTTGCAGATAAACCAGACCCACCTGCCGGAACTCCTTGTGCATCCGACATCCGGAGCTCCTCCCTCACGCTCTCGTGGTACGGCTCCTCCTACGACGGCGGCAGCGCCGTGCAGTCCTACACCGTGGAGATCTGGAACTCGGTGGACAACAAATGGACAGACCTCACCACCTGCCGCAGCACCTCCTTCAACGTGCAGGACCTGCAGCCCGACCGGGAGTACAAATTCCGCGTGCGAGCTGCTAACGTCTACGGCATCAGCGAGCCCAGCCAAGAGTCTGAGCTGGTAAAGGTTGGAGAGAAACAAGAAGGTAAGTTCTTACAAGGGAAAAAACATCTCAATTCAACTGAACTCTTCCTTAGGAGTTGCTTAGCGAGGCCAGAGAGCTGCACGCCTTCCTTCCCACGTGCCTCTGGGGCTGTAACTGTGCTCAGGTCCTTCACAGACTTCATTTGGGGGTCTGAGCGCATAGTTTTGCATACTTGCACTGTGGAAACTTGGCTTCAGGGGTCCCAAATCCCTGCCTTGTGAAAGCAAGCACTAATTCTCATTCTGGCTTGCTGGGTGAGTGCTGGCAGACAGAATTCTGCAGTTCAGTGCACAGGTAATGGGAAATAAAAGCTTTCACAGATGTTACACATTCAGTCCATGCCCAGTTGGAAAATGATGGTTGGTAGCCTACATGAAATACGCCAATGGATTCACTATAGTTTATACTGGACACACCATGGAAAAACAAACCATAAACACTATCCCAAATTTGCTTTTGGAAATAATGAATGCGCTTGCTGCTAGCCAAGCACAGAATATGCAGCAGAAAATAAATTGGCACCTTGCAGCTTGCTGTATTTCCTATGCTTTCAATCCCATATGATAGTGTACCTCAGTTCTGTGTCCCCTAGCACACCCAGCCTGTGAATTCAATGGTCCTACTTACCATGTTGGCTTTGCAGCATTATGGGTGACAAAATATTTTTTAGGGTTTTTGGTTAGAGTTGCAGATACTTTTTAAAATATTTTTCCTTATTTTTTACTTCTTAATTTTTGTTTAAGATCTTCTCAAAGAGCTAATAGGGAGAGTTCGATTGTTGTAGAAATTATTCAGGAACTCGTACAAAACTTGAAACACACAAATGTCAGCATTATTTTTCAAAACCAGAAAGTGACTACATATTTTTATGCACACCTCCATCTACCTGCTGTGCAAGGATGACTTTGATAGTCACCTTACCAAAAAGCCCAGACCAGAAATAACAAACTTCACCATTTTTCCTGTCTTTGAGGACTGTGTGTTGTATCTCTCCCTCTTCATTTATGTGTGTAGGGCTTTGGAGCTTGAAGTGTTCCACACAACCCTTGTGAAATTATCTTTTATTGCTAAAGGAAGACAAAATGATAGCAAAGTGATGCAGCATCACACAATTGTGTAAGCCTCTCAAACAAAAGTAAATTATATTTCTCTTCAAGTGCTAAATTGGATGCATGCTGAGGAATTACTTCCCTCTATTTGCAAGATTTAAAACCAATCTAAATCAAGATGCACCTTCTCTTCAAAGCGGGGAAAATAACATTAGGAGTAGCAATAAAATTGAAAGGAAGCTAGATGGTATTGGCTCTTCATAATAAAATTCCCTGTGTTTGAATGCCCTCTTTCTTTAGAAGGACAAACACCTTCTAGGGCTGGAGACCTGACTCTTCTCTATGATTTTCCTAGAGCAACCACTACCTATACTGGACCAAAGCAAACAAGTTATTTTTCCATTTAAGAGCGAGCATTTTCTTACATAAATTTAGTACAAAAGGCTAGAAAGTGTAATGAGTCATTGCAACACACATTTAAAAAAAAGCAACAAAAAAGTTGTTTTGAGCAAAAAGAAAATGTGTTCTGTTTGCAGGAGTGGGGAAGTTTTCTTTGTGCTCTCAATTCTAGGGCTTATTGATTTCAATTCTTGCTATTGCAGATAGTGTGGGAAAAGGGCAAGTCATTTAAAGTGGGATTTTTCAAGTGTATGAATATAACTGGTGCTTTAATTAAAGGCAGTGAAAAATGCATGTGTTCAGCACCTGTCAAAGTCAGGACTTTAAGCTGCCATCTTTGTGAACACTTAGCTAAGTAACTCAGGAGTTTCTAGGCTTCCAGGAAGTCTGATTACTGATTTTCATATGAGGTGGCCAGCACATATTAGTAATGTCAGTATGATCTTAGTTAAGAAAGGCATGGCTAAATTTTTACATTGCATTTGAAGAAAACTAAAATAGGGTTGTAAGTCTCAACAGATTAAAGCATGCATTGCCATGTTTGAAGAAAATTTGGTACTGTTGACTGACTTCTGAGAAAGGTTTTAGCACAGCAGCTCAGCACTTACCAAGATCAGATATGTACCACTTAGATAATTTCGGCTTCCACTGGTGGACCAAACTGTTCCTATTCTGTGGCTTCAGTGCAGTGTCGCTGCAGAGCCGGGCACTGGCTTCTTGTCTAAGCACTATTTGGCAGACATGACCTACTGGCAGCCTGGCTGGGAGCAGCTCCCTTACACAGCCCTTAAAAGGGGAGGAAAATGTTATGTGCTCTTTGCAGGAGTGGTTTGTAGCTGAGGAAGGTCCGAGAACAGCTACCCCGGCTGGGGAAGGCTCCCTTCCCTCCCTGCTCTTCTGGTAGATCTCTGCAAACCAACTCTTCTGTGCAGGAATATGCAAGGGTTGCAGCTCCCAAAAAAAAGAGAGAAAGGCTTTATCAACAGACTTTATCCACTTGATTGGCTTTGCTACCAGCACACAGATGCAACATTTTGTGTAGGATGTGAAAGGGTGATGCCTCAGACCAGATATCTGTGCTCCCTGCACCCTTTATTTCTGTTGTTTTCTTCTCATCCTCTGCATCTAACTCTGTGCTCTGAAGCACCTAACAGCACCCAGAGTACTGCATTAATTTAATAACACAGATCTGCTGACACAAGGGGGATAAATTCCTTGGTTAGGCTTGCACTCCATGATGGTAAAGTGCAGCTTCAGCAGCTACAGGAGAATTAACTATGTAAGAAACAGCCTTTGCAGTTTTTCAAATCACTGGTCACAGCCACAGATCTTAGGAGCAAGCCCAAGTGGTGTAAGTAATGTAAAATAAAAACATTCCAGCTATAGCCCCTTTCCACTCTTAACCAAAAAAGCAGTGCTACAGGCAGTTCATGTACATGAAAATTAGAAATGAAAATCAGGACACTCAGGCCAGCTTTTACTCTGACTGAGGTCACTGTGTTCACCTGTCTTTGAGTCTGCCTGCAGAACTGAGGCTCCTTTTGAACCTCAGTGATTACAGAATTCACCCATGCTCAGGGGAATGCATGCTGTTCAGATTTTCTCAATATTTTGAGTCTGAAAACTTTGTCTGGATGGGAATCTTTTCATGTATGTACTTGCCTAACTTTTGGCTTCACAATTCAAAAAAGGCACATCAAAGCCAAGAAAAAAATGTCATGGAACAGAAAGTGTTATTGATTTTAATATTTTTAATTTGTTTTCTATTTCCCTGAGGCATTCTAAAGGTATTTCTTAGATTACTTTGAACTGATGCAGTATGCTGATGTTTCTAGTAGGCAGGTATAATTGACAAGTACTGCATACCACAGGAATGTGATTTATTCAGAAATGGTGACTAGATAGGGACTGGATAGTCAATAGCGATGAAGAACTGATATTCTAATATTTTAATGAGAATTTTATTTTATTAAGATATTTTAATTATGAAGTTAATGCACAAACTCCCTGACTGCTTTTTGCCATTTTGCCATAGGGTCTATCAGTTGTCCATGCCACTATGAATAATCCATGTCACTTTGAATATCTTACATAAGTGAATATACTTATATAAGCATATATCCCATATAAAAAGCTACTCATGTCTTTTTATTTTCATCACAGAACCTAAAGAGGATGAAGCGGAGCTATCTGACGATGGTAAGAAGTGCATGTTTTAAACAGGACAAGTACAAATCTGTGTTCTTCATTCACATTTTCTGGAGGTTTATAATCATGGTCCTTAATGCTTATTTGTAGAGGAGAAAGAAACAGAGGTGGAATATCGGACGGTTACGATCAACACTGAACAGAAGGTGTCAGATGTCTACAACATCGAGGAAAGGCTGGGATCGTAAGTACCGAGCTGTGCTATTAAAGACACAGTTTTCAAGGCTACCAGCCAGTTATGAAGATCATGTGCATTTATTCTTTCACTGTCTTGCACTTTCAACATCCCAGTTGGGCTTCTTTGTTGCAGTAAAAATAGTTTTCAATATATTTTGGCTTCCACTCCATAAAGATCCTTTGCTTCTATTAACTGATAATTTAAAATAGGCACTACATGTATTTCTGGCAAATGGAGCCCACATATGAACAAAGCTAGAGGATTCATTCATTTTTCAGTGTCCTAAAAGCTATCTGAAACAAAAAGGTACACATAGTGTACTTGCATTTCCATCATATCCATTAGTGGTAATAAGATTATCCTGCCCACGGGCTGGAATCTCTGTTGACAGCAGCCATAATCCCAAAAGCATTAATACTGTTGCTGAGAGAAGGTCAGTGATTAGCCTGGCTGTGTTTCTCAGGGCCCCAGCTCGTGGTGGTGTGAACTGCAGGCCATGATAATCCTTCAGTGATCGGTGCTGAAGGCCAGGGGATCCTCTGTGCTGCCATGAACAAATCCTGAGAAGCGTAACACAGGGGTAGAATTGTGCATTACAGCAAAGGGAAACGACAGTACTGAAGCCTTGAGCATTCAGATTCTGATTTCATCTAAATCCTGTACTTGAGATGCCCCATCTTCAGAGGTGTATGACCTATAGAAAACTGTGAGCAGAAAGACCTGAATTTAAGCCTGGTAGGAGTCCCAGTTTTTGAACCTTCCTATGTAAGACTTGTTAACTGGAATGGCAGAGTATCTCTAAACATGGTATTCATTCAAAAGTTTTTGCAGATCAGTATAGAATAATACTTGATACTAAGATATTTTAATTTCAGAATGGAATGGTTGTGCCGGAATATTTAGTAAATTGTTGCTATTTGTGGTGGCACATATATTGCAAAAACATTTTATGGAAATAGTTATCTATTTTCAGGGGAAAATTTGGACAAGTCTTCAGGCTTGTTGAAAAGAAGAATGGAAAAGTTTGGGCAGGAAAATTTTTCAAAGCATATTCTGCTAAGGAAAAAGAAAACATAAGGGAAGAAATCAGCATCATGAACTGCCTACATCATCCAAAACTTGTCCAATGTGTAGATGCCTTTGAAGAAAAAGCCAACATCGTTATGGTTTTGGAAATGTAAGTATAAAGCAGAGCACATTGACAAAGTTAATAATGTTGAAAATAGTTCTGTGCACAAAAGTAGCAACTTATAGACACAGGACTGTCAGACCCTTCAGAATTTGCAGAGCCTGGATGTTTTTCAGATCTTGCAAGTTTTTTCAATTATTTATCCAACTTGTTTAAACTGTATAAGTGAATCTGTGTTAATCTTTTAAAAATCAGTCAAAATCTGCTACAGTTGTTATTGTCTAGTTTCTAGTTTGCTTGTTTCTTAAAGTAAATGTGGTGGGGTTTTGCAGCTTTATTCTTATTGCCCGCTTGGGAGAGGTGAGAACAGTTTGCAGCATTTTGGTCTTTAGTTTAGAAACGAAAATGTGTTTAAGGAGGAGAACTTCTTTTACTTCAGGAAGTTCTAAATGTGTGTTGAACAGTCTTCACAAGCAACAATGGCCAACATGAGCAATATTTATATCATCCATAATGCACCTGCTGAGTGTGAATCCCATACTTGTGGCAGTACCAACTGGAAAGAAAATTAAATCCTGATCTGGGCTGATGTTTTTTCTCAAAAAGTTACTTTAGTAACAGTTCTGCTGCCACATCAACTTGACGTGCTCTCTCATGCAAGGAGAAGCCATTTTTATTGCTGGCTGAAAGTTCTAAGTAAGATATAAATTGTTTGAGGCAAAAGAGACTATATGTCTATTTTGCTTCCTTGGCACTTGCTTAGATTATGTGCAAACTACTACTGCACTGGCATATTTCAGAGATGGGATTTTACAACCCTGGAACTTATGTGCAGGAAGGTGTTTTTATTTTTAAATTGAGCAGTTGAGCAAACTGCCAATGGTAAGGGAAGGGAACCCTACTTAGCTTTGAACTGAGAGCTGGCAGACCTAATGGAAAACAGGGAGATGGATAGAGTCTGGAATAGCATATGGCTTTACATTCCATTAGTTTCCCCCGACAGCAAAGGGTTTTACTCTTTAAAAACGTAGAAAACTGCAATCAGATTTGAAGTAGTTTTGTCACCCAGCCTCAGTAGGATGTGGTTTTAGTTTGGGGTGAACACCTTCTCTGGTTTTTTAGCCCTCCCCAACATTTCCACTGTGTGGAGCAGCAGCAGAGCAGCTCTGGGCAGTGAGGTGCTGTGTGGCACCTCATGTCAGGTGACCTGGTGGCCTCTCTACTGTCATGTTACCCAGCTGACACAATCCCAGCCCAGCAGCTGCAGCTGTATTGGTAAAGACCCTCCAAGGGATCATTTCTGCTGTAGCTATCAATACAACGTTTCTTTGCATATTGAAGAAGTTGTGGGAAATAGCTTTAAAAGTTCTTACAATCCAAGCTGTTTGTTTCATTTCCATCAGAGTTTAAATGAATGGATTTCAAATAAATCAAGCTTACTTGCTATCAGTCTACTTTAAATCAGATTTTAGAAGTGACTGGCATTTAGGAACTCCTACTCAAATTGATGAGAAGCACCCTTTGATTTTTCTTCCTGTTATTTATTCAAAATTGTTCATTTTAATTTTATTCCCATACCTTTCCTGGAACCTTTTAAACTTCATACTCTCCACTTTTAATATTTCTCATTACACTATTTTATATGGTTCGATTTCATATTTTGAAATAAAATCAGATTTTTTTATTATTACTTTTAAATTAAACACTGTAATGATGTGCTCTTGCCTGGAAACCTTTCCATCTAACATTTACTGGAAGTCAGAGGCAAATCTCAGGCATTTCCTTTTCAAATATAGGAACATATTGGTTCCACCATGAGAATCTCAGTGGAAAAAGTAAATTTGAAAATAGTAGCATGTTGTCACTTTAATTCAGCACTGGGAGCTAAGTGCCTCAAAGTTTTATATACTTCAGATAGTCAGGTTTTTTAATAGATCAAAAGGAGATTATTGTATTGCAAATTAAGATTTTTGGAGAAAAATCTCAGCACTAAATTCTGTCATTTGATGTGATTTAGGCTAGTACAAGTTATTGGGTTTTTTCTTAGGTAGATATTTAAAAATGCAGTTCAGTATTTGCCTGGGCAACTCCAAGGTAGATTCTTCTCACTGTTCCTACTGGACCAGAACCTTAGGTGAGTATTCTGTGATTCCATAGTGATTCCATAGATAAGCACATTTTCCTATATGACTCATGTAGAGAAGACTGAAAAGAGGAGAATCCAGAAAAAATAGAGATTTGGATTCTGAACTAGTTGTGACTGAACAAAGCCAACTTCTCCTCCTGTGTATGTGTAGAACCTCATCCATATTGATTTTATTCAGCTTCCTAACCAGGCAAAAATCAAACTGGAATTGGCTCCTGATATAAGAGCAAGAGTATTCAACCCGTAAATGCATTGCAGTTTAATCTACCATTGCTACCAGAGTGTTGAGAGCTCCCATGGTAAAAGCAGCAGGCAGGTGTATTAACAGTGGTTTATTTATAAGATATGCTGAAAAGTGGTGCTTGAGGCAATGGTGAAATTTCTGAAAAGTTTTCCCTTTAGGGATCTGAGAAGGGTGGCACTTTTATAGTACAAATAAGTCGTCACCGTCTGCGTTAAACAGTCAGAAACAACTGGTGCATTTTAGTATGAGGATGATTATCATTTTTACTTGCAGAGTACTCCACATATAAACATTTTGCCTGCAGATGTTTTCATAAACACCCATACTGGTTAATGTCTTAGCAAAGCAACAACACACTAGATTCCCCTGCATGTTTATTCAACAGGTCTGGCAATACTATTGCTTTATGTTACAAATGTGCTCTAATCCAACATAACCTCTCAGTTTGTCAAGCACATGTTCTTCTTACTATTTTCATATTCATAGGAAACCGCAATAGCATCTCTAATTACATATTTTCTGAAATTTTATAGCCAAAGCAAGAAATGCATCCAGAACTTCAGATGTTTCAAATTCAGTTTGGTTCATGAGGGATATAATCATCTGTCTGGCAACGTGCAAACATGGCAAGGCCGGCTTTCGCTTGCGTGTTTTCCTTCTGTAACTGCAGTGTGCAATTGCATGTGGCAATAACCATGAATGCTGCAAAATATTAAACCATATAAAGACCATGGTGTCCATGTTTAATTTCTAAAAGCAGAGCTGCTCTTCACTGTCTGCTCCTTTCTTTATGGGTCATTCACCCGCAGAAAGAAAAAAGTATTTCCCATCTTTGGATGCAAGCAGATAAACCGTTGAGTGATTAATCAAAATTTAAAAAACAAAGTAAAATCAACAAAAAAATCACAAAGAAACAAAACAAAACACAAACTCAAAGAAAAACAGAATGAAAAAGCCTACCAAACTCAGTAAGCCACAACTTAAATTATGCTTTATTAAATCTAGGTTAAAAATGTCCCACTTCAGTTGCACGAACAGTCCAATCCAGGAGATGCTACCCTGGAAAAAACAATTATTTCACATCCTAAATTAGCATTAAAATGGAATTGACCTACAAGGAGTGTGATCAGGGCTCAGCTAAAAATACCAACACAGAAAGTGTTGTGGGTTATATCCTTCTCCTGTCATAGCTGAGGAGGAAATTCCCTCTGAGCTCACTTGGGTCAGTAATTTACCCTTTGAGCTTTGCATTCCAGTTAACCATACCATCAGAATTCTTGCTCCTTCAGCCTTAGTCACTCTCAATCTCTCTTCTTCCTGAATTTTTGCTCATCTGCTCCAGTTTTGTCCTCTTTTCCTGGGACCCATCCCATGTATTTTGGTTTTATTTCTAAATTATGTTATTTGCATTTGTGCACTGCTGGATCATAGGAGGGAAGGGAGAAGTGGGAAGTGTGTGCTCCAAGTCGGGAGCAGTGCTACGAGCACGTGTCTGGCAATCACAGAGCACACACTCCACTGTCAGCTGCAGGTGACAGTCCTAGAGGCAGGATGTAAACCCCTCCTGCCTGGAATAACAACATTGGTGTCTCACAGTCCTCACCTGCAACACAGATTCAGAACAGAAAACATCTATTGATTTGTACCACACAAAGAGGGGATTCTTCCCAGGTAACCCTTGTGTGTGTGGAAAATGCCATTATAAAACACAGATTGCATCCTGAAGTGACTGCTGCAAGCTCGAACTCTCTGTATTGCTGTAAAAAAAAAGGCTGATTATTCCCCAAATGAGTGTGTTACAGAAGTGTCTTTTTATTCTGTCTTTCGTAGGGTTTCTGGAGGAGAACTCTTTGAACGGATCATTGATGAAGACTTTGAACTGACAGAGAGAGAGTGCATTAAATACATGAAGCAGATTTCAGAGGGAGTTCAATACATTCATAAGCAGGGTATTGTCCACTTGGATTTGAAGCCAGAAAATATTATGTGTGTCAACAAGACTGGTACCAGCATCAAACTCATTGACTTTGGTCTCGCAAGAAGATTAGGTAAGGAATTCTCTGCCTATTTCAGTTTCGTGGGGGAAAGGGCAGGACAAGCAGTAATTCATGCTACCTATTATAGACAGAGTAAACAGATGCTTCCTATAAATATTTCTGGGTTTGGGAAAAAAAAAAGAAAAGGGAAAAAGAAGACATTCAAGAATGAGAGTAGGGCACCTCATCTTCAAGAGGAGTTTGCAATGGGGTGTACAGAATCTATCTGTTTCCACAGCAGGGTATTCCTGTAGATTCCACCTAAAATACACAGTAATACTAATATTAAAACATATTTACATTTGGTACCATGAAGCACTAACTCTCTAACTAAATACTTCACGAATACTACAAATCCTTGAAACTTTTTTAACAGCAGAAATTAAGGCAATGCTCTAGAAGCCTTTCAGATAATTACAGTAATTTTACATTTTCCTGTCATTTTTATCATTTCTTATCTTAAACAGCAGGATATTGTCATACATGTTAAACATAAGAGGAATTCTATAAAGAGCTGTGTAATAGCACTACTTAAAAATAATGCAGCAAGGGGAAATTCCATTTGACAAGCCCTTCCTCTTCCTACGCTGCTTTTTAGCTGCTTTCCATCATTCATTTTGGTCTAAGCTTCCAACATGATCTGCAGCTTGAAAGCCAAAGACCTTCAAAGGTTCTTGTCTTCATATTGTTCAGCTCTAAAAAGCAGCCCTTCAGTTGTATTTTCTGTGTTAAACAATACCAACATCCCACACTAATCTTTTTTCATCTCGTATTTTCACAAAAGAAATAAAAATCATTCCAGGAATTAGAAGGAAGAAAATAGTTTATGAACCTGTTACACTGGGAGAGCTGAGATTTGTGGCTGTCCTGACATTAATTGATTGGGACAACTTATATGAATTCCTACTCTCTATATAACAGGGTCCACAGCTGGATTCTTACTTGAAATCTTTTGCCTTCCCTCTTTGAAAAAGTATCAATTTAAACATTTTTAATACTTACTTAAAAGTAAATAATGATTTTTGAGAGAGTACAGATGAAATACTACCACCTACCTTTTGTTATCTGCCTAAATGCAGCTCATCCTACTTTTGACACTTAAATAAAAGACTGATGCATTCCCAAGAATATAATTTTACTAAAACAAACCAGGAATGGTTTGTTGAATTAATAAGGGAAAAGAAGTCTGCTTTGAAGAATTTTAGATGGTGTTCTGCTCCAAAATTGTATTAAATGAATCTTGGTCACATGGACACTGTTAACTCAGAGATAAGATGTTTATTTTATTGATTATTAAAGGAGATCACTGCCATTTCTGTTCCTTCAGCAGTATAGAGCCAGTAGTGTTCTGGGAACATGAACTGATTTAGTTCTTGTTCAAGAAACAGATGAACTCTTAACTAAGTTCCAGTGCTGGTATTTTTGTGTGAGAGGTGTGGGAAAGATTTCAGCCCATGATGTTCCAGCTGTCAGCCTGAAAACTGTACATTTACTGCTGCACTGAGTGGATTTCATCAACAAGAGATTTAAAGTAAACAAGGAATGGCCTTTTTATAGAAACTTCTTCAGCTACCTTTTTAACTTCAGACCACAGTTAAACCCACGTTTAGCAAACAGAAGATCCTATTTTCAGCAGCCTGTTCACATCCACCAGCTTTCCCATTTTTCTGGTAATCTTGTGGCATCACAGTGCAGGCACAGCTGACAGCAGCTTGTGAGCTGCTCCAGTCATGCCATAGGTAGGAAATCTCTAAACTCCAGATAATTTCTCTCAATGTGGAAGGATGACAGCTGTGGGCACTAATGCTGATTCTGATTTTACAGTACTGTACATTCATTTGGCTTAATATGCTGCTAATTCTTGCCAGGTTCCATTGTAGGTGTTTGCAATTCATCAGCCTGCCATTCTGGGTAACTCCATCGTGGGTGGCATTCCCTAGGAAGAGAAAGGTCTTTTCCATTCAATGCCCAGCAAGCATAAGCACTGTTTTAATTGCAAAAAACAATTGTAACATTTCAGTTCCAAGAGCAGAAAGCAACTTTTACTGTTTTATTTAGTTACAAAAATAGCTAAAACCAATTCACTAGTGCCTGCTTCTTGCCAGTCGTCTTATGTGGTGCACTGAGGGCACATTCCTCCTCCTTGTGTTCCTTCAAGCTTTGTGACTTTAAAATTGGCTGTCAAATTCACTTTGGCATTGATAGATGTGGGATTGGAGCCCTCATCCTACAGACCTGACCCTGACTGGGCAGAAATTGCTCAGCCAAGGGATTGCTGAAGGAAGCAGTGGCTGATTCTGCACTTCAGCTTCTGAGATTTAACTTCTTGTAACTAGTGCAAACTAGTGCCTCTAAATATTCAGTGTTTTGATCAGCTTTAAAGATATTAGGATCAGCTCCTTCTGCAGTCATCTTCTGCAGCTAATTAGTTCCCTTGCACTGTCAGGAAATACCAAAGCTGCAGTGGGATATTTTCCTGACCTTTTTTGGTGTGCTGAGGAACACATGCAGAAAATTGTTTAAGATAAACTTCTTAAGGAGAAAGAGAATGGTTTTTGAGTACTGTAAAGATATATTTTTAATCAGTTGATTATATACAGTGTCAGCAGCAGTTTCCAGCTAGCTTGTCAGCTTTCTATCTGAACTAAGGGATATCCAAACACAGATCTTACTTGTGTACTAAGCTTGTAAACAACTCGGTAAAGACTTGACATATTATTGCATAGAAAGGGTCTTACTCTTTTCCTTTCTTTTTCTTTTATACACAGAAAATGCTGTGTCAGTTGTTTCACACTGTATGCTTGCACTCAAATGCCATGTTTTCAAAAAAACCCCACATTTCTCTGACCTGTGGGCAGCACATTTTATACACCAGCCTTTTGCATACACAGTTGCTCATGGTAGTTTACACAGCGCACAGAAAAGCCTCCAAACTTGGATGTGAAAATCTGAGCCTGAGATTTAGATGATCATGATGAAGCGTTTAGAAAACAGGTTCATCGTGATAAATGTCAGTAAATTCTTTTAAGGACCATTTGAAAAAAAAAATGTAAGTGGTGTCTTTAAAATGAAGGCAGATGGGAAAATGGGATCTTAGGCTTCCTTTTGGCACTTCAGAAGGGAAGGTGATCTCCCACTCCTCATTGCCCCTGTGGAGAACACATTGCCCTTCTTTCAGGCTAAGTTATTTTAGATGCCATGTTAGAAAAAGTATTATATGTTTTGGAGTAAGAAAACTCTGGTTATGTGACTATAGGGATATTGTGGAATACTTTTTGAATGTGCTTTTTAAAGGATAGTCAGCGAGCAGGAGGCTCTTGATGTTGGTGAATTTGCATGGAAGGATGTGGGTAATTTCCTGCTGCTGTCCCCAGGCATCCTTCTCTCTGTTTCTGTCTCTAAAAATGGTGAGAGCAGGGAAAACATGTGAAAATTAGGTTTCTGCAAATAATTTACTATAACCATACCTGAACAGAGCAAAAAAAAGGTGTCACAGCATTTAAAATGGGAAACTGGCACAACTGCAAGTGAATTGTGGCTGTGCTCAAAAGTTCCCTCAAGCATGGTGTTCAAACATTAGGCAAGTTATTAACCCCATAGATGTTTCAGATTTCATTTGGTAAGTTGGGGATTTGGGTGCCTCAAAAGAGCACTAGCACAGGTGTCTGATTGCATTTCATGAAATGCCCTAAGAGCTTTCAGTGGAGCTAAGTTTGGGAGTGGAGTCCGTACTGGGATCAGTATTTATGTTGCAAAACTTGGTAAATTAAGTTCTGGTAAATAAAAATATTCTATTCAGATTCAATGTTGCGGATAAGTTGCTTCTTTCGTAGACTCCTCAAAACTTTGACTTGCTGTTGTTTGAGGATTTTTTAACTTTTCTCTTGATTGCAGAGCTGCAAAACCCCGTACTCCTGGTAACCTTAACAGGAGCAGGACTGGAATGTGTTACATCTGTTGGCCTTCCCATCCATATCTGTTTTGTTTAGATGGTAATCTCTTTGGTTCCTCACTAGGACATTCTACTGTGCCTAATCTGGCTTCTGCTCTTGCACAAAAGCTAAACCTAATGCAATGAATCTCACTGAAGGCATAGACTGATGGTTCAGGCAGACGTGCAGACTGGCCATGAGTTTCTCAACCTAAATCCAAGCCTGTTTCAAGTCAGACACAACTTATATTCTGACATTTTTATGTTTTTACAGTACAGTTCTATTACTGGAATGTGGAGGGATTTTTCCCCCCCAGTACCTAAACTATTCCTTAGTTTTCTTTCTTCCTGACTTTGCTTCAGATTTAGAACAAGCACTGATAAAAATGAGCCTGCTGAGATTTGCCTAAGAATTTCTAGCTTAATGACTCTGTGTTTCACACTATGCTAGAGGGTAGACATATCACTCACTTGCACACAGGCAGCATAATCTGGCAACAATTTGTTATGAACAGGTTTTTCTCTTGTGTCCATCACTGTATTTTCCAGCAGGGCAATACTGGTGGATCAACACAAGGAGAATGTCAAGCCAGTTCACGTGTCTCATGTCCTCATTCTTTCAGTTCATATTGGTAGCAGTAGCTTCACTGTAGATCATGTTAAAAACATCCACAGAGTGTTTAAGCAGAGCAAATCTAGAATACCTGTGCTACAGGCCAGCTGACAGGAGTTTGGAGCAGCTGGTGACTGACAGCTGGTAATTTGTGCTTCCCCGTGACCAGGTGTGCTTGCAGGCAGCCTGGTTTTGACAGCATGCCTAAGTCCAGTTTTACCTGTGAGGTAATGATCTGACTGGTGCACATCATCTGCCCCTTCTTGTGTTTCACTGCTGGCCTCACTTCAAATTTAAGAGGCATGCAACCCACTATTGATTTTCTTTCTTGTTTACACTAGAAGAAAATGTATTGGATTAAAATCGTTATTTCCTATTGTTAAAATTTTAGAATGACTGGTTCTTTTTTACCACAACATGCAGAGCCCCAAGCTTTGATAAATGTTCAATAATTTGTGTAAACTTCTCAATTAGTTCTCTTGTGCAACTGCTAAAGGAATGGAGGCTCAAACACTTTTTTACTTCAGGACACACAAATCTGAATTAAATACTGATGGCTTTCCTTTTTCATAGATTTGGTCTTGTGGAAGCTCCTTGCAATAGGAACCTATGTGCCTTATACAGTGCTGTGTGTGCTTGAGGATGCTTAATAAATAATTCTTTATTGCTAGACATGCATCAGCTAAGGAAACAGCAATTCAGGCATCCCTTATTTCTTCTGATACAGATCTTTAACGAAATCACAAATATTAGGGCAAATCTGGTTTTCCTGTTACTGGACAGTAACTGGTTTTAAAAATCTCCATGCAGCAGTTAATGGTTTTCTCTTTCATTCTTCACAGAAAATGCAGGCTCTCTGAAAGTTCTCTTTGGGACACCTGAGTTTGTGGCTCCAGAAGTTATAAACTATGAACCTATTGGATATGAAACAGATATGTGGAGTATAGGAGTTATCTGCTATATTTTGTGAGTACTTTTCTATTCTTAAATTCACAAATCCTGACAGTTGCTGAACATGCAAAATTTTCATCAACTTCTGAAGTTTTCAGGCCTTTTTTGTGGTAATTAGCAACTCCAGCATGTTTAATAAAACTCTGCCATTCTCTGAAGGGTGTGATTGGTAAACTGCAGAACTGGCAGTTCTGGAAATTCAACTATTTGGTGTTGTACCTCTTACATCATAAACCAGCAATGCTTCATCCCATTTAAAAAGACAATGTGACTGTTTTATTATTAACTTTGAACTATTTTTCCTTTCCAGATGTTAAGAGAAATATTTGAGTATGCACTAATAACCAATAATTTCCATTATTTTATTCCATGAGAGAAACCATGAGAGGAAAACTTTTGTGAAATTTTGGGGTCTTGTGGGACACACTGAAGTATCCCAGCATTGCCATATCTGTTCACAGTGCATTTTAATTTATTACCAAGCACAAGCCACTGTATATATATATTTTATAAGCAGCATGGATTAAGCTCGTGTAAACACTTCAGCGGATGGTCGGCTGCAGCTCTTGGTTACATATTTGAGTATTAGATTTGATTTTTATATATTATTTGATACAGCAGGTTTATAAACATCAGTGAATCTAGAGAAATGTATATGGAAATAGTATCTCCATGCCTAGACCAGCAAGTGGTTTTCTTCCAGCAGTGATTTTACACATTTGATGTGTAGCAATATATATTAGCAAGTAAAAAGAGAAGCTTAGTTTGGAACATGGTTCCTTTCCCCGTGTTCCAGCTTCAGTGGTCAGTCAGTGGCAGATCTGCTTTGCAGTGCTTCTTTTAAGACTCCTCTCAATGCCCTTCTTCCTTTATTAAAGAGCGGCTGTCCCGCTCCTTGACCTGGCAATGCACAGTTGTTTGCCTCGCTTTTACTCAGTTGTTCTCTACTCCTCGTTTTCTCATGAGCCTGCACTTGTTCATGCTCTTCTCATTCCCGAACCAAGCAGCACAATTTCCTTACTTGGCCTATGCACAAGCTACCACATCGACTCCCTCTTAGTCCCAGCACAGACTCGGAATATTTCTGTTATCTTCAGTTTCAGATGTGAAGTGCACTCCGCGCTTCAAGGTCACTTCGTTCTGCCAGTTTATTTACAGGACTTCTGTTTTCCATTCACTCCCAAGCGCTTCTTTCCAGATCTCGAAAGCTCCTTGGGAAGGTTCCGCAGCTCCAGTCGGGCAGCCCACCCAGGCAGCAGCGCGATGCCAAAGCCGCTCCGGGCTCCGGGATGGGAGCGGGCTGGCGGCGCCCCGGGCATCGCTCGGTGCTGCAGCGCCGCCTGCAGCCCGCCCGGCCCCGCGTTCCGGGGAGCCGCTCGTCCTTCGGGCCGCTCCTTGTTATTTATCGATGCCCCTGGAGAGTTTCCGTGTGCTCCCGGCCTGAGCAGCGAGGCACAGGCCGGGGCTGGCGCCGAGCGTTCGGGGAATGCAGCCGGGGCTGCCGCGGCTGGGGAGCAGCGGCATCGGCTGAGACAAAGCGAAGGGGACAGTGGGGGAAAGGCGACCCGTCTTACCAAAGACCAGTCCGCTTCTTCCCAGTTTCTCTGTGCCAAGCAGGGTGTTTGGATGCTGCGCCATTCAGCTGATGGGGTTGGGTGGTGTTACGCTCATTCGGCTGATTGGATATGCCCTGTGACATATATAACGAAATTACTTGTTTGCTAACGTAAATTTAAGATCATTTAACCCATCCTGAGGGAAAATCTACATTACCCAAACACAATGAAAAATATTTCTTTTGATGCATTGCTATTGCCACAGTAATGATTAGTGGTGATAATTGGCTTTTGTCTTTCTTGCCATAAGAATAAAGTAATAGAAGTTAGGGAAGACCCATGAGTCATCACTTGGACTTTACCTCTCCACCCCAGACTGTTCCCAATCTTTTAACTTTCTTACAGCCCAGCTATTTTCACAGACTCACAACTATGAGCCATTATCCAGAATGAACCATCACATCATCATTACAGAATGCAAATAAAAGTCACTGAGAACTGCATCTCTCTTTAGCTGCAGCTCTGCTTTCCTGTTTTGATTGTAAGCTCAGAACAACCGAATCTCGAGCCTGAAGTGCAAGACACACTCACTTGGTGTCTGTCTCACACACCATCTCTGTGCCCATCATCTGGGCATGTGCATCCCCTCTCCCCTGCCATGGGAGTGGGACCATGCAGGCAGAGGGGAGCACTGGACGTAAGGGCAGCTCTGCTAGAGGCAGCTGATGGCCCAGAGCTGCTGTGCCCATCCTCTGTCCCAAAGGAAACAGCAAGGAGCACAACAGCATCACTTGACATAACACCTGCCTAGAAAGTGACCGCCATGGAAAGTGTTTCCATGATGTGCTGCACAACAATGAATACAAACTGGCTTTAGCAGAGAGCTGCTAAAGTGATCTCTGTGGGTGAAGGGTCTTCCCTGCAGAGGAATAAATGGTTGGGATGTAATCTTAAGTATGAAGCAAGGTGACAGCAAAACCTCTCCCCAGCCCTCTCCTATGCAGATGTAAGTACAGATACTGCACTCCCTGCTGGGATACTGCATCTGTCTTCCTTATGGTAAGACTGATTTAATTCCATCCTACAGTTCATGGATTCCCTTTCCACATTTCTAAACTACATATTAAATCTTTTTTATCTTCCTGGATAACTTACTCAGTCCTGTCTCTTCATCTGTCTTTGTTCTTCCTTAAATTTCCGTTTGTATTCTCCACCTCATGTTTTTTATCTTCCACTTTTATCTTGTACTCTGTCCTGTTCTGCATCACAGTACTGTTCCACATACTTAACTTGATGTATTGCCTTTGAAATAACAGGCCACAAATATTATAGCTTGTGTATATCATCTCCATTTATGTCTATTTCAATGTTTCTTTCTGCATTTACAATAATCTGTATCTGATGAAGGTTAAACCTCCTGAATTCTTTCCAGCTCTTTCTGTTCCTTCTGGGCATTGCTGAATTTGCTTGGGTTTTTGTTTTGTTTTGTTTGTTTGGGTTTTTTTTCTATTTCTAGTTCTTTCCTGATGATCAATTTGGATAATCATTGTTTTGAATATTTAGTAATGTGAAACAATTTCTAGTTTTTGTTTCAAACCAGTTTTCAGTCTTAAGGTTTCAGCACTGCATGGGTGTACATTGAATGTGGATTGCCCTTTTCCTTCTGGCACCAAAGGATCCAAGCAGTTTCAGGGAGGAATTGTCTGTGGCTGATTCAAACCCCTGCTTGTGTTCCAATGGTTCTCCCTGCTTTATCAGTGCCAGGCTGAGTTTATCTTTTCAGTGTAGTGGATTTCCGTCAATGAATATTTTTTAATATACTTTATCTTAGGTTGTGTTTTAATATCACATTTGATCTTGCTGCATACTCTTTCCCTTCAGCACCTTCTTAACAGCACACACCCTGATTCTTCAAACATTCCCTTTCCCTTTTATCCATTGTATCGTTCATCACTGCTGTTCCCCCTCCCTTGTTTGGCCATTTGGGTTGGTTGAAAGATCTTTTAGCATCATTCATCTTTTGGGTTTGCTGGCTTGGAACCTGAATAAAGGAAGGCTTACACTCAACTCTATGTCACGTTAAAAATTTATACCTCTTTATATTAAAGATGAGAGAGCACTCCTTGTTCTTTCCTTAAACCAAGTTAGGAAGGCTTTAATGCCAGACTGGACGGCCCAAAAGAAAATGTTTCATTTGTCTGGTGGCACTGGCAAACTGTGGTTCCTCATTAATCCACTGGGCATGTGAAACAAGGAGGAGAACAGCAATAACACCCCTGCTTCAGCAATGAGCTATCTTCCTTTACATGGGCTCTGTGGTCTGCTTCTTCCAGAAAGAATCAGTGTGGGCTAAGTGTCCCATGGATGTGTGTCCCTGACAAAGTATCCTCAGACTATTTATTTGCTATAGTTCACTGGAAAAAGAATTAATTCTGTACATGATCTCCAGAGTGCAGGTGTCATCATCACATGCTTATTTGACATGGCCTGCACAGGTTTATCAGAAGTGCCAGCAGTCCCAGGGAGTTGGTGCTGCAAGCACTGCTTGCAGAGGATTGCTCCCAGCCTGACCCTTTAGACGAGCAGCAGAGCCATCTTCCCTGCATTAGTGGGACTCTTAATGCAGAGATTCCGGTTGAAATGCCGTGGTGTTTGTTACATGTGCAATGAAATTTGCGTCCACGTTGGACCCTTTTCATTGTAACATCTCTAAGTCTGCACTCATAGCTTTGTTAGAACAGACCAATAAATGTTAAGGAACTCCTAGAGGATAAAATATATTTCTTCTTTATTTAGAAGTGGAAACTGTGAAAGACTTTCTAAACAAATGGTTCTTAACATGCCAGGAAGATGCCTGGTAAAGTAACTGGAAAAATGTTTTCAGTAAACAGCCTGCTGCTCGTCTAAGAGTAACTTCGCAGTGTAAGCTCAGAGTTAATTTTCTGGAGCAGTAGCTCATCTTTATCACTTCAGCATTCCAAAAAGAAATTGTTTCCATTATCTGTCAAAAGAGTTGCTGGGCCATTATTACTTTAAATGGCTATTAAGAAATGAACGACCAAGGCTTCGGTCAGTGAAATCTGTGCTAGAGATAAAAATTGCTGGCTATAATCTACACTAGTTGCTGGATTTTGTTTTCTGACTATGGACAAGGATCTAGTTCTCCTTAGAAGTATTTCCACAACAAGGCAACTGATTCACAGTGTAAAACTGTTGTAAGAGACAGAAAATTATTTTAGCTTTGTAAATCTGCAACAGCACATTCAGAAATACGAAAATAGGTTCATTGAAATGTTTGAATGGGCACTGCTACACTGGTGTTCAAAAATGACAAAGTCAGTGGAGTCTTAACTGAGATCCACCTGGTAATTTAACAAATGCATGGGACAGAGCAATCCTACCACAGCATTTAAGATCTTATCATATAATTCTGTTGTACAATTCTAAAATATTTTTTAAAAATACACAAAAACAAAAACAATGAATTTTTTTCCTTCTCAAATCTTCTCATCCTTTAATTTATCCTCACCCTTCAAAAGCTGTGTGGGACATACAGTACAAGCCTGCCTCTTACAGCACCACGGAGCAGTGGTGTTTCCACATGCAGCAACGTCCCCGTACCAAAGCAGGTTGTTTAGTATGCATATGGTCTCTCACTACTGCAGCTTTAACCTCTGGAAATAGGCCAGAATCTTGTCCAATGTAGTGGAAGAGCTGCACAGCACTATTTGTGGTAATACTGTGCAGAGGTCACCTCTGACATACTTCGATCAAGTATTGAAGGGAAATGCGATTGTTATTGCTCCAGCTGCCCAAGTGTGAGCATGGAGCTTAACTGGATGCAGAGAAAATGTACATCCCTTCTTTTGACAATGAACTAAAGGAATACTTCACAGACCTGTCATTGTCTGAGCTGCTGGCTTGGCTGAGACTCTTGTTCTTACCACAAGGTAAAAACGAGACAAACCAGCAGTCAGTATGTGGAACCAGAACTGTGGTCTGCATGCAATTTTTTCACTTGCTAAAACATGATGGAGAACACTGACATTGTCACAACTGAGCAAATGTTCAAATGTTGGAGAGGAGGTGGGTTTAAGGCCCTGCAGGAATGCTTTGTGATTCCAGGACAGAGATTCCCGTGCCTCCTGGCCGTGAGGGCTGCAGGGGGTGCGGGCAGAAGAGAGCCCGCGCTGCCTGCAGCTGTGCCAGCTCTGCAGTGCTGTCCTGCCAGGCACAAACCTTCTCTCCTCCAGTAAAGCAAATGTCAAACACAGGGAACTGTCGTGTAAAAAGGCTTGGTGGGGGCATTTCTGCTACGTTCATCTTTCAGCTTTTGGTAACTTGTCCTGTTATATCTTCATAAACGGGTTTATGCCACCTTACCCATTTACAAAGTAAAGATTCACTGCTGCATTCGAGTGCACCACATATAATGGAAAGTAAGACAGCAAATGAATTCTGTTCTGATTTACCTTGTTCTGCCTGAGAATAAACAAACCTTTTATCTTCAGTTCATGTATTATTACTAAGAAGTTTCTGAAGTACACACATAAGATTCTAAAGTCTGCTGTACTGCACACAACTTCCAGAAATGGTAAAAGATTTAGTGTCTGCTCTGTGTGAGACTTCAAAGAGTGTGTGTTTCTGCTTTGCTTATAAAATAAAATGCTTAGGAACAAAATCAGATTTTGAATGTAATAAGAGCCTAAAAAGAAGCAAAATAACTTTGAAGGAGATCATTCTATTATTATTAATCTAATAGCTTGCTTTATTTGATCCCAGTCTTTTTTTAACCAGTCTGTTCTGTGATATTCACTGGCACCATGATATTCATATAGTATTATTTCCACGTAGTGTTTTCAAAACCCTAATAAGTTACAGTTATTTTTCTATATTTGAAAGAATGGAGTAGTACTGGTTAACGCAATTGTACAGAGAAATCAAATAAAGTCTGTAAAAATTCATGAAGAATAGGTTATTCTGTAAATTGCATGCCAGGAGGACCTGGAAAAGTGAATAACTTGTAATTCTAAGGAATAAGCAACCTTTTACCTCTAAGTTTTTACTGAAAGTGTGATATATACAGGCATCAAAAATATCCAGATGCACAGTGTAATAAAGGATAATGCTCGACTGGAGAAAGAGACTGCAAAAATGACACCATGATGTTCTGTAATTGCCTTTCACTAGCAATTTATCAGTTATATTGCATAAAAAGCCTTGGAAGCTCAACTTAGGTTATAGGAGAGCATTATTTCCATTTCACACATCACCGTGACTGATGGAGAATATAAAGACCAAATTACTCCTGCATGCATCTGCATAACTCCACAGCCTGCAGTGATGCAGCATTGCTTTTTCTGTCTGTGTAAGTCAGGGTGGGTTTGTTTACAAAACAGCCTTGTGGATTTCATTATTTCATTATGCATCTTTCTTCTTGCGGTCTCTCTGAAGGAGTTAATGAAATAAAATGTACAAAACCCCTCCTTGGTTTGACAGTAAAGGCAGCAGAACCACCCTGAAACTAGATGATCTCCAGAAGTCCCTTCCAACCCTAACAATTCTGTGATTCTGAGGAAATGTCAGGGGGGAAAAAAGATATTCCACCAAATTTGGTGTGAAAAATCCAGTATTAGTTACGCAGAATTAGACAAGTCATTTAACAAACTACTTCGCTCCAATTTCACCTAATTCTAATTCTCCTCAAAAATGTCTAGGGAAAAGAGAAGGAAACTAGAAAAATGTGCCTTTCCGTTTTGCCGGCAAAATTCTACTTCCTTCCCCTAAGACTATCTGTAGTTCGTTTTGAGTCCTTTTAAATTTAATTTAGCTTTTATTTGCAAAGAACTGCAGAGCATGGGAGATGTCACACGCGATTTGGACCCGCTCCTCCGGTAACCTGCAAACTGACGCGGTTTGTTCTGTGTCTGTGTCTGTTCCGTCCCCAGGGTCAGCGGACTCTCTCCTTTCATGGGAGACAACGACAACGAAACCCTTGCCAATGTCACCTCAGCAACGTGGGACTTCGACGATGAGGCTTTCGATGAAATCTCTGACGATGCCAAGGACTTTATCAGCAATCTACTGAAGAAAGACATGAAGTAAAGCCTGGACTTCCTTGCTGCACTTTGCGTGTTTGCATTGAGCCCGGGCTGCCGTTCGTGTTTCCCCGCCGCGCGTCTCCCCACGGCCGCGGCCCCTCTGGCCATACTTTATAAGGAGCGGAGCTGTGCGCGCCCGCCCGGCTCCGCGTGTGCAGCTCTGCAGGGTGCAGGGGCTGAACTGAGCTTTTGCTTCAATCGCCAGCGCTTTGTGCTCTTCCCTCCCCTCGGGCGAGGTGCACCCGGGGCTTTCGTGTGGCCACTCTGATCCCCTCTCTTGCGTGACACGCATCCCTGCGTGACTCGTTCTGTCTTGCTCTGAATGGGTCGCAGTTCTGCCTTGTGTCGCTTTTAAGTGTGGTACCTCTGAGTAGGCAGCTTCCCTGTAAATGCAGTAGCTGGGCAAGAAAAAAAACCAACTGGAAGCCCTGATTGCAGAAGTGTCTGATCGAACCAGTGAAAGTAAACATACTTCTTCCAATGAGTTTGCAAGGATGAATGGAGAACAGAGGGTTATTTACATGTGCACCCTGAGCAAAGTGAAGAATAGGTGTGGTGAGAGATTTGGACATGTCTGTTCTGTGAGATGTACAAGAGGCTATTAAATGATGGGATGGAGAAATCTCTTTAAGTGAAGGAAAGGAGATCTGGGACAGGGTTCTGTCAGCATGAAGCAGCTGAATCACTGTCATTGTGGCTCTGCTGTATGTGTTCCTTGCCTAAAACATACAGCTTTTCCTGCTTTGTTTTATAATGTTTTATTAACACTTAAAAATGCACAGTTTTCTCTCAAAAAGATCTACAGAAATTGTGAAAGTGAGTTTAAGAAGTTTTAGAATGGCTGGGAAAGCAAAACCATGTGATCTTTGTTGCTAAATTTAGGAAACAGAAAAATCAGCTCCCAGCAAAGAGAGCAAAAAATAATGTTGCAGCAGGTAGGTTCCTCTCTCGTTCTTGACAACACTGACTGGTCTTTTCATACAAAAACAGGAGTCGCTTAAATTGTACTCAATGTCTCCAGCATCCCTGGCTGCAAAAAGACACCAAAAACATGGAAGCCAAAAAACTTTCCAAAGATAGGATGAAGAAATATATGGCCAGAAGAAAATGGCAGGTAATGAAGAGGACGTGGAATTGGGCTGGATATCCTGATGAGTCTCTTTATTTTCAATGTTTATGATTCTGGGGAACACATCACATGAGGGGGTTTCTGCTGCTGGTGAAAGCTGCAGCGTGGCCAGGGTGGGGATGCAGGACAGAGGTCTGGTTCCTGCAGCTGGGCAGTAGGAGGGTGCACAGCTGCACATGGATTACACAGGATGATCCCGTTTCAGGCTACTGAAAGGCATGAGCTCAAGCATAGTTTTTTCTACTCCTCTGGGGTTCTCTCTCCCTTCCCTGTCCTCTCCATGCCACTGAGAGCTGGGGGATTGTGTAATTCTTAACAAACCTGAACAGTAAACAGTACAGGTAAAACTTGCCTGCCTGGCCTCCCTAAAGGTACCTTAATTTGTGGCAGTTTAATGCTAATAAGCCGAAAGTTCTGTCTTGTTGGAACCTCCCCAGCTTCCCATACATTCAGTCAGACTGGTTTTCTGTAACATATTCATTCTACCTATCTTCTCTTTTCCTCATGCTGGAACTGGAGTAGCAGGTCCAACTGTGCCACACTGATAGCTACAGGAGTTGCTGTGTGAAATCCTGGGTCCTTTTGAGTAGCCTACTAATTTGTGTAGGTCTACCTTACATTCCCTCTTACATTCTACTCCTTTCTTGAAGCTCATGCAATACAAGTGTCTGTACTACTGCCCTCATAGTTAGAGCATATTTTAGTAGCCTGGTGGTTGATCCTGGGTCCTGTCAGAGGTCTGCTCCCATCATGCAGATGGTGCTTTCTCATTCATTTCATATCAGCTCGTTATCCATGTTGGATGAAATTCAGCCCAGCCCAGCAGGCTGTGGAGAGAGGCGTTCCCCACCAGAGTTCAGTTCCAGTTACACAGGACAGGGCTTCTCTACTGGCCCTCCTCTCTCACAGTGCTTTTTATCCACAGCTAACAGAGACATTCATTTAGGTATGAGTTCATCAGGGGAAGTTTATATCTGCAACTAAATTTGGTAATTCAGTCCAGCCTGCTCTGTCTCTCCTAGAACAACTGAGCTATATATAAGCAGTTTGTCCACCAATTCCAGTGAGGTTTGCAGAGATCCCAGATAATTTGTCCGAAGCACGATTGTTGCAGAAAATCACATGGCTGTTGGACTGGATTGATCAGAAGCCTTTTCTGTTATGTCTTAGAAAACAGGCCATGCTGTCCGAGCAATAGGAAGACTGTCATCCATGGCAATGATTTCTGGTATGAGTGGGAGGAAGGCCTCTGGGAGCTCACCTACAAGCCCTATAAATGCAGACAAAGCAGAGAATGAAGGTAAGGATTTTTTTATGTCTCATATTTTCATCTGTCTCTGAATCAATCCTACTAATACTTTTAGCAAATTGCTAAAGACCAATCGAGTTGGATATTACTGTGCTCTCTCTCTCTCTTTTTATCTTCCCATTTTTAAAGAAATGTGACAAAAATTCACTGTCCTTATATTGTCCTGCTACTCAAAATGTCACAGTATAGCACAGGCAGTAAACTCTTTTCTTTTTAAAGCCAAAGAATTAAGGCAGATTTGCCAGCTGCACTTTCTCTGGGTTGGGGAATGCATGTTTATACAAAGATGACAGTGATGTATTGCCTT
The DNA here is from genome assembly GCF_015832195.1 of Motacilla alba alba. Lineage (NCBI taxonomy): Eukaryota > Metazoa > Chordata > Aves > Passeriformes > Motacillidae > Motacilla > Motacilla alba. Next base: position 10,463,940 of record NC_052022.1, read on the forward strand.
CTCATGCAAGCAAGCAAGCAATGAAGTATTAACACTTGCTGTAACCATGGCACACACCCTGCATTAACCATGCTCCTCAGACAGGGCATTTAAGGAAATGTCTGCGTTACTCCCATAGGTCCCCAGATGAAATGGGAATTAGTGGTGTGTAACAGTCAGAGATGCAAATGTTTGACACTGCTGAAAATCAAGCAATTTTGAAAAATCTACATAGACTGTGGGCCTGATACAAGAGGAGCTCGTTTATCCCTCTGACTAGAAAAAGTCCAGGTTTGGTTAGAAACAAATTCAAGGGAAGATGCTGAGGATTTGTAGCATGGTGGCCTTGCACATCTATTTCTTTCTATTTATGGCCTGAATCCTTTTCCAGCTGCAAAAGACTGGCACAAAGCTAAGCAGCCAACGTCCTTGCTGTCCCATTAGTCTGACAGAATTAAGTGAAATAAAAGGTGCTTTCATTACCATCTGATAATTAAAAACTAGAACACATCTTTTGAGAACGTGCCCTGTAAAATTGTTCACAACCTCTCTGCTCTCCCCCAGATGCTTTCCTCGAAGAAGTGGCTGAAGAAAGGCCCCATGTAAAGCCATATTTTACTAAAAAAATCCTTGATATGGAAGTTGTGGAAGGAAGTGCTGCTAGATTTGACTGCAAAATTGAAGGTACTTTGAATAAGCATGTCTATTTCTTTCTCTCCTTCCTTGACAATTTTCTGCACTGGGTAATTGTTTTAGTTTTTCAATTTTTACTTCTGTATTATTGTTGAGTTGGTGCCATTTTGCTTTACCAGTATCTGCACAAATAGCACAAATAGCAGAAATGTGTTGCAAAAACAGAAATTATTTGGAGCTTGTTCTGTACTTGCCATGGAACAGAAGTCTCCAGGAGTCCACATGTGAATAACTAATTTAGAATAGCAAGTGGGAACTGTCATTTGATTTTTGAGGGAACAGTAAGAGCAAGATGCAAAGTAGAAACATAAATTCCAATAGCATACTCTTAGAGAGTGCCAGCCAGACACCAAGAATTAGTAGGAGGTCAGTTGTCTGAAAGGACAGACCAGCTTCAGGTCACCTCAAGATAACTTAAAGCTATACATACATTTCATTAAAGGCAAACAAGTCCCTAACTGCATATGCATGAGAAGTAAAGATAATATTCTTGTGCTGGTCATATAAGTCACAACAGAAAATAATGTTCTGTTGCTTGGGGGTTTTTAACTTATGAGTTCAGGAAAGAAACCTCAGACTGGAATATGCAAAGTATAAGTATAATGCGAAGACACATAAGGAGTGTGAGCATGGTCAGCCCAAGAGTCTAAAGGCCAAGAGCACTGGCACTTCTCCTGCAATGAGATTGAACTTTGTGTATCTCAGCTGTGAATGGAAACTAGAAATTTGGAAAGAAGAGCTGTGAAAACAAAAAACCCTACCCTGGGTAGGGTCAGTAAAAAACCCTACCCTGGGTAGGGTCAGTAGCATCCTGCATGTGTTCAAGTTAATTTATAGTCTTAAAATGAGGAAATCAGAGACTGCCTCATCGACCTTCTGCTTGCTTCTCTGCTCCAAATCTTTCCCTGCCTGGGTTTCCTATCTCACAGTGGAGATGTGAGGATGCATTATTATTGCTGATGGATGCTCAGCCTGGGGGTACGTGCACAAGCACTGCATGGAGTAAAACAGATGGATGTACCACGGCTGATGTTCCAAACTTTGCAGTGCATTGCTGCAATGTTCACTGTGTGTTAGGGATTCCTGCTGTTTATTTCTGCTCAGTGGGGAGTTATCCTCCCCTCCCAGTCCAGAACTTGGCTGAGACCACAAACCTTCAATTTGTTACAGCAGCCAAGAGTACTGTATAAGGGATTGTTCTGCAGCAGGCGTTGTACAGCGCTGCTCCCAGGCTTAGCAGAGCCATTTGCTTCACAAAAGGCTCTGAAACTCCTGGTGAGATGCACAATCAAAATGCTTTTCTTAGACTTCCTCACTTACCCTAACAAATACAGAAAAGGGGAGTGCAATGGGACAGGCTGGCTTTTAAGAAGCAGATTCGGAGGAGGAAGATTCAGAATAAGCATAGCAGAGCAACGTGAGGAAGGTATTAAATTGTAAACCCAAAACAGTTTACCCTTGAAATTCTAAATCTCAGTGTTGGGAACTGTTGGCTCGGGAGAAGCTGCAGTGTAACGTGAGCTTCAGATGCACTCTCAGGAGTTTCCTGCTGGCTGATGGCTACAGCACACAAAAAACTGTCTGCAGGCACTGCTGAGGGACTGGAAGGAGCAATCCAGCACACAAAAAGCTGTCTGCAGGCACTGCTGAGGGACTGGAAGGAGCAATCCAGCACACAAAAAGCTGTCTGCAGGCACTGCTGAGGGACTGGAAGGAGGAATCCAGCGAGTACCGCAGTGCTCATGTGCAGTTTTTGCTATTCATAAAAAATAGTTTCAGGTGAACGTGAAGTAGAAAAGCCTCACATCATCTACATTTATTTTCCATAAAGTCAATGAAATATTTGTCTGTCAACACATTGGCACGTCCCCACACAGGAGTTAGAGCACAGGGTAATTAGTGCTGAGTTAATGCTCGTTTATTGCAGTTGCTGCTCTCTCTCTGCTCTTGCAGGCTATCCCGACCCGGAGGTGATGTGGTTCAAGGATGATCAGCCTGTCAAGGAGTCCCGTCACTTCCAGATAGATTACGACGAGGAAGGGAACTGTTCTTTGACTATTTCTGAAGTATGTGGGGACGATGATGCCAAATACACCTGCAAAGCTGTTAACAGCCTTGGGGAAGCCACGTGCACCGCAGAGCTCCTTGTGGAAACAATGGCAAAAGAAGGAGAGGGAGAAGGAGAAGAAGATGAAGAGGAGGAAGAATGAAACAAGGCTAAAAAAATATATATTTAAAGACTCTCCTTATATGGCTCAGAAAACCAAGTTATCAAAAGCACCTTGTGTGAAACGTAGGTCTTTGGGGGGTTGTTATTTCAGCATGATCAGTTGATACCTGTTAGCTTTATGTATGGGCATTACTTCCAACCAGCAGGCTTTTTAAGTTGCTAGCATGATTGGACTGACTTTAAGCAAGCCATCAACTAAGTTGCCCAGACTACTTTTAAAATCAAATGTATGGAAACTAAGTTATATTCTGAACATCTTAAAGAAAAATAGTCTATTTACTGAGCTCACGGCTCTTTGCCATCACTTTTCTCAGCCAAAACCGCAGCTAAGTTGGCTCCCCAAGATCTACTTTAAAGGAATTGTTGGCCAGACATGCAGTGAATCTCTCCAGTCCTGAGGAATAGGCTGAGCTGCATCTTCTCTAAGGGAAGGTTTGACACAGCCAGCATTGCAATTTGTACGTTGGCATGGTTCATTTCTTGTTTCCTTTAAGCAGAGTCTCACAGACCAAACTTCAAACATTTTCACTGCCTCTGACAGTGAGCTGTTAGTGCCCTTGTATTTCTGGCAAGCATTAAACATCCAGGTGGTTTCCTGAGATACTCCTGATCTTGCTTTTAGCCAGCAGATCCCACTTTGTCATCTTTCCCTTATGGAGCCTGTCACTTCAGTGCAGTTGCAGCTGCCTACTTAAGAAACAGACTGAAAACACAAAGACTGAGAATATTTTCTGTGTTTCTGGTCAGTCTGATAAAGACTTACGATTCATATATATGCTGCTGTGAAAAAACAGGTTATTGCACAATCAGTGATTTCTCTGTGCATGTCTGTGAATGGAATCCCAGGTTAGTTAAAGTTTTACTTGCATTTATTTGGCAATTGCAAAACAGATTTCAACTGATGATAAGCTGGAAACTCCCACAGATTTTTCGAGTAGCCAGAAAGATAGTAGCCTGGATTACAAACTCCTCTCTTCTTAGCAATTTCCAAAGAATCTTAACCTATATAGGACCTATTTCTACCTTAAGAGCTTGACTGTCTTGTTTTTGTCTTGAACCTGCACCAGTAAGGCTGTTGCGTTTTTTAAAAACGCAGAAAAACAAAACAAAAAAAAATCCAAACCCCATTTTTTTCTCAGAAATGGTTAACGCACTCAGACTTAGTAATTTTGCTTTCCTTTCACAGTATTGGCACTTTTTAATTTTTGTTGTTGTTGTTGTTCAGAGGTAATATCAGAGGCTGCAAGGTGATTATGCATAATCCAAAACCAGTGTGTCTTATATCTACGTATCATTCCAAAAGTGATTCTTTTTCTTTTCCACTTTTTGTGTGTAAAGTGCAACCATTTGCATTTCAAAGGTTACCTCTTTTAAAAAAAAAAAGACATTACCTTAAATCCTCACCATTAAGTAGTCAGTGTACTTTAATACAGGTGTGTACATTACCAACCTTAGGTTGTTTGATATTACCTAGTTGTGTATGTGTTTCATATGATTTGCTCTTCTACATTCAAAGCTCAACTAATGTGGGTGACACGACGGTTTGTAACTGCTTTACTCTTTGTTGCTAAGTTCAGATTGCCAGCACGTCTTTTCTTTTCGATTGATAAAAACCTCTTGTTATACTAAACACAGTATTGCCACAATTCCTTATACAGAAAGGTTTTGAATCTGATTTAGAGCATACAGAGCTTTCCTCACTTTTTTTTTTTTTTTAATGTTTTAGGCAACAACGGGGTGTATTTTGTACCTTAATAAAAATATGCTAATGTTCTCCCTGTTTGTTAAACCATCGGAATTGCAAAGATGAGACCGCTCCAGCTGTAGTTACTCACGGTTCCTAAATAAATACTACCACAAAGCACACTCCTCGTATGCTCTCTTGCAGCGTCACCGCGTTCACCTTGGCCAAGCCTTTCCTCCTGCCCCTGAGGGGGCAACAGTGGAGCCTCCCTGATGTCTGTGGTGCTGCTGCCCTTCTCCTGCCCCGGCTGGTGCTGTCTGGAGGCTGCTCTCCCCCAGCACCACCAGCTACAGCCTGGGGCTGGCACTCGTGGCCTCATGTTCTGCCATGTCTCCAGTGTTACCACAGGCCTCAGTGGGAATGTGGATGGGGCACCAGGGAGGCTCTGGGCTTGTTTCACAGTTGGGAATTCCCATATGGTGGGGAAACACAGAGTTCTGAAAGACTGCGGGAGGAAGAGAGAAAAAAGTCAAGGATGTCTCAATGTAGATATGGACTTACACCAATGTTTCTAAAAACTGTAAAAGAGATAAGGACAAATCTGCTTGTGCTGCCTTTATTCAGACTTCTGCTAACGTGCAGCCCACATCACCACAGGCCATGCAGGACCGCACAGACTCTCCTCAAAGCAAAGATTGTGCAAACACCCAGCTTGTAGCAACAAGATTCTTGAGCAAATCCTCAGCCCTTCGAACAGCCATCTTTGCAGGTGTGCCCCACTGTCTTGTGAATGTACCTAGCTCTGTTCAGTGACTGCTGCTTTCCTACTGCAGGGAGGCACACGCCTGGAGCAGGAAAAGGTCTGGCTCTGCTGGGCTGCTCTGCGGGCACAGCAAGGTCTCTGGGTGCACGCACTGGGTATCAAAGCCCACAGACTCAAAATTGCTGTTCCTGCACAGATCTTCCCGTCCCTCTCCTCCTTCACTGGTCCTTTTGTGTGCCACAGGCTATAAACTGCCTGTTTTTCTTTTGGCCCAAGGATATTCCAAGGAGTTTACCATCTCCCTCTAGCTTCCTAATAACATCCATTCTAGTCTGCAGGAAACAATGATCTCTACTTCCAAAATTATGTGACATGCATCTGATTCAGCTCTGAGCAATTGACTGCAAGCTGTATTTGACCTTGAACTTTTTGCTTTGTCTGATGAATAGAATTCTATTTCCACTGAAGAAAGAAATTTTATGTACTTGAAACCCTGTCTCATTTTGCCAGCCGTGGTTTAATAAAAGGCATTACCTCTTTCTATAAACCTTGCCTTGCTTGTATAATGTTTGCAGAAATCCACTCTTGGGGTGTCACAGGGCTGAAACCCCAATAGCAGAGGTTATGCAAGACACTGGAACTGCCCGAGGCAGGCCACTTAATTCTCCTTGTATTTCTTTTGTATAACATTCAATCTTCTCAAGAGACAATGGAGAATTTGGGGCTGGCTGCTGTTTTTCACTACTTTTGTTTCTGGATTTGCAGAAACTTAATTTACTAAATGACTGTCCTGTCCAACCTCCCAAGCATCCTGTGCACATTTCTGCTTGATGAGGAGACCTTTGCTAATTGCATGTGTGGCATGCAGTCGCTGGGTCCCTGCTTCCCTTTGCTGACAAGGAAGACAGCACTGGACTGCACACCCCTCTCCTCTGCATCCTCTGCAGTGACAGACTATGCAAACAGAGACCTTTTTTTTTTTTTTTTTTACTTGCATACATGAATAATGAATGACTTATTTTTCTAAAATTTGTTACATTTATTGAAATATTGCACTAAAACACAGCTGTTTGAAAATGGAGTTCTCATAAACCATCTTTGCCTTTTGAGCCCTATTGTCTGCAAGAGACATGCACATGAATTTATAAGCCACAAAAATGCTCACATGGAAGCAGAATTTTCTGAAATGGGGAGTGAGGCTTATGCTGCTATTCTGCACTGCTTATAAAGGGACTGCACCACGACATGCATGGGAAATAAACTGAGAGATGTTTATGGGAGTGGAGAAGTAACTCCATGACATGTTTACAGTTTCTGTAGGGGAGAAAAAAATATAAAAATCTTCTGTTGTGGCTGTTCAGAAAGGCAGTTCTGTCTGCCCTGACGACAATGTTTGTTGATGGGAAAGTAATGCTTTCCAAGCTTTTGCTCTTGTAGGGAGCTTCAGCGGGAAATGAGTTACAACTTCTCACTCACACAGCATCGCAGAGCTGTTAGGGTGGCAAGAGACTGAGGAGATCATCCAGTCCAACCCCCCCGTCCAGGCAGGGTCACCAGAGCAGGTGACACAGGAACGTGTCTGGGTGGGTTTGGAATGTCTCCACAGAGGGAAACTACGACTTCGCTGGGCAGCCTGTTCAAGCGCTCTGCCACCCTCCATGTACAGAAGTAATTCCTCATGTTGAGGTGAAATTTCTTGTGTTAGTTTATGGCCACTGCTCCCTGTCCTGTGGCTGGGCACCACCGAAAAGTCGGGCACCGTCCTCTTGGCACCTGCCTTTGAGTTATTTATGTGCATTAATGGAGATCGCCTCTCAGTCTTCTCTCCTCAGAACTACATTATAAAAGTGATGAAAACCTACGAGATATTCCATAAATAACCGTACCAACTAACGCTGTTAACGTCCCTAGGGACACGGCACACCTCTTTCTCCCTGCAGAGGCGCGTTTTGAACCAGCCCTGACAACCGAGCGACCGGGCCGCTGATCCCCGGCCGGGCACCCCTCCCTGACCCGCGGGAACGCCGCGGCTCCCGGGCCGAGCCCCGCCGGCCGAGCGCTGTGAGGGGCGCGGGCGGTGCCGCGGCTGCGCGGAGCCGCCCCCGCCCGGCCCGCGGGAAGTCCCGCCCCGCGCCCGCCGAGCGCCGGCAGCGGGCGGGGCGCGGGAGCCGCGAGATGGCGGCGGCCGGGAGCGGCGGGAGCCGGGCGGACAACGGCTACGGCGGGCAGCAGGCGCGGCGCAGGAAGGGCCCGGGCGCGCTGGCCACCGGCTACCTCGTTATCTACAACGTGGTGATGACGGCGGGGTAAGGACCGGGCGGGGCCGCTCGCGGCGCTCCCCGGCCGGGGCCGCCGCCGGGGCGCGGGGCTGCGCTCGGCCGGGCTGCGGCGCGGCTGGGTCCGGCGGGGCAGCGAGGGCAGGGCAGGGCAGGGCAGGGCGGCGGCCCCGCGCCGCAGGGAGCGGGGCCGGGCCGAGAGCAGCGGCCTCTCCCGCCGCCGTGCCCGCGCTCCCGTCCGTCCCGAGCCCATGCGGTGCACCGCCCGGGGCCGGGGCCGGGCTGAGCCCCGTGCCCCCCGTGCTGTTAGCGGCCCTGCCTCGCTCTTCGGGTGACGCCAGAGCGCACAGCCAGCCCTCGCTCCTGCTCCTCGTGCTGGAGAGGGGCTCCTGCGCGGCCGTGCTCAGCTGCCTTCCCGCTCGCCCGCCTCGCCGTGCGCTGTGACCGTAACCCAGGCTGGCTGCCCGGGGCTCCCCCGAGCCTGTCCCTGGCGGCCCCTGCCCGGCCCCAGAGCTCCTGGCCCCTCAGGGTGAGCCCCGGCGCTGCCCGGCCCGCAGCTCGGCCTGTCGGTGTGCCCCTGCGGAGCGGGCTCTGCACAGCGAGTGCGGGATCCCTGCAGCTGCGGGCTTGAACATTGACACGGGCATTTTGCTCTGCAGCGCTTTTCACATCCAGGTGCCTGTAGGTTCCTTGCATCACCGTGTCTGTGGTGTAGATTCCAGCAGAGAGGTGACCCTAAATACAGGGAATTTGTCCACAGCAGTAGTTAAAGGCAAAGATCTTGAGCCCTGCAAGATTTCTCCACAGACCCTTCAGCTGCTCTGTAATTTGAGGTTGGAAGCTGCTTTTGGGATGTGTGAGCTCCTGGACCAGCTTGGTACTCTGCCCTTGCCCTGCATGGTGTAATGCAGACTGGGGCAAACTGGTGCTTGCTCAGGTGTGTTCTTAGGTACAAAACTAAAAATAGTGGCAACTGGGGACTCTCAGGAGAAAGGAGACTTTTTTCTTTTTTTTTCTTTTAATTAATTGTGGCTGTCACATCTCATTGGAATCCACATAAAAATAAAACCATCTTTTGAAAGATAAAGATTGAGGATATTTGGGTGGGAGAAGAAAAGAACCTTTAAAATGGATCCCAAATGATGGTGTTTTCCGCTAGATAAACCCTGGCAGGTGAGGAGTTGAGCAAACAGAGTAGTGTCATGTTTGGGGGGAAGGTTAGTGTAGAATTAATATAGATAGAATTCACTTCAATAAAGCAGTTGGACATGAAGTCTTTGCTGGTGGCAGCTGATGCTATTTCAGCTTACAAGATATTTACACTTGTGTGGATAAGAGGTAGGGGAGCTTGGTACACCCGTTACCCAACAGCTGTGTTACTGTGAAATGTTACTGAGCAGGTTTATGGCTCCATAGGATATTTGCAGGCTATTTCACTCAGAGGGCAAGGATAATTATCCACCAGTTTGATTTAAGTAATCTGTTGTTTCAGGAATAATTACATGAGTAATACAACACATTGCAGGCAGTCAGGAGAGCTTTTCAGTTTTGGTGTGGTGTCCCTGCACAATGTTAACAAATTCACCTCTGAACTCTTCTAAGAAATAAAAGAATTTCTCTGCTTATTTTGCTGCTCATATGCAATTCACTTGTGTTTATAAAAGATATAAAAAACCTGAGAGAGAAGCTGTGGTATAAATGGAAAGTTTTCTTTGTGGTCACGAACTTTTTGTCATGGCATGCAAGCTCCTGAGCGTGGGAAATTTCTACTTCTTCAGAAGAACAAATTAAAAAAAAATGAAGCTCAGAAATAAATAACATAAACCTGTATTTAGCTTTCTGTTGTCATATAAATCTTGATCACAGTGTTACGCATTTTCTTGATTTACACCAAATCTCTTGGAAAATTCCACTCTTGGGTGGGATGTGATTTATGGTGCTTTAACATGAGCTGCTTTTTTCTGGACATGGTTGTGATTAAATGATTTCTGCAGTTTGGGGAGTCACTGTACGAGTTCTGTGATCATGGTCATATCTCTGTGTTGCCTCTCACTTTTCTTTCAGGGTAGGTCACCGAGGGCTCTTACTGATAATTCTTCTTTAAATTGATGAGTAGTTTGCACTTCCCCTGGACGCTGCTGAAATTCCACAATATACAGGGTTGAGCTTAGGAAAAAAGCTCAGTTTGTTTCTTATTATTGTGAAGCCTTTTAAGAAGGTAGTTTTTCTGGAGTTGGTTGACAGAAGCTCATTTGTTCAGATGAAAAGATGGAAAGATTGATACACAGCTGGTGGCACTGATTATTTACTGACCCCATGTCAGTCAGAGTGCTCAGACTTAGTTTCTCCAACTGCACTACCTTGGAAAGAGACTTGTGAAAAGAAAAAACAAAAAAATTCAAGGTGCCCAGGTGATGAAGTGATGCTCTAACAGCACATGGGATTCTTTTGGAAGTCGTTTGTTTGGTTTACGAAAGGCTTATAAACTGAAGCACACAACAACATTGTTGCGCAGTAAATAGGGACTAAAGTAAATATTTTAAAACCATAGTTGCCTTAACTATTAACTTTGTTTAAAATAGATCAAGTCAGTTAAAAAATGTCAGCATAGCTACTGTATTTACTTTGCATTTATCTTGGCTTAGCTAAAGAAAACACAACCTACTCCAAAAATAATAGACCTGATTTCTAGTTTTATGCTGTAGTGCATGTAGTCTATGGATTCCTACATAAAAAACCATACAATGGTTTTTACAACGGCAAAGCAGTACAAAAAGCATGTGTACCTGTGGATCTCTGGCTGGGGCTGCATGCACTTGCTGTTTGGTTCATGTTTTGGGTGGGTTTTTTTTTTTTTTTTTTAGAAACGGGACAATCATGGTACAACAGGGGATAACCAGGACTGCAGTTGGCTCTCAGCTGTACTTGCTCAGGTTTTAGTGCTCGTGGTTCAAAGCACTAAGCTGCAGAAAGCTCTGCATCTTGCCTCTCTTGTGTTCTGGCAGACTCTTTTCCCATCACAGTGTGAAGCTGTGTAGTCATGCCTGACCTGGCATGGGAAGCTCACTTCTGGAGGCAGAGATGCAGCAGAGAAATTATTTTTCCTAAAAGCTGTGCTTGACCAAAATCACTGAATAGTGCTGGGTGGGGAGAGAGGGCATGCTGTTAGAGCTGAGTGTAAATGTTAGATAAGCTGCTTTAAAAGGTGATTATGTTTCTTATTTTTGCTCAAGTGCTGTAACTGACTAGTACTTCTGGGTATAAGTAGCTGGTGGTGGTATAAACAATGAATTTTAAAAGGATTTCACTCAACAAGGCCAATGGTAATGCAATAGCTTTTGAATTTGCAAGGGTTTGTATTAATCAGTGGTGCTCAAAGAGTGTTCCGGGTTATGAGTTTCATTGTCCATGTCTTCAGTGAGTGGTTGTTGAGAGTCAAAGTACACTCCTGCCTTTCAGGTGCACTCACTGCATGGCTCTGCTGTGTTCTCTTGCATAGATGTTACAGAACCTCAGTAAACTTGGCATAAGAAAATGCCTTTTTATGACCTGTGAGAGAGCCAAGGGAGTTAACGTAAGGACCTGAGCACAAAGCTTGTCTATCAAGTCTGACCAAATTAAAGTAAAAAAACGCTGTGTGTGCAACATCCATTTTTCTTATTCTGGATTAATCAAAGAATGGTAATTGTCCAGTTTGGGGTTTACAGACAGGGTAAGTAATTTAATGAAGTGTAACTCCAGGTGGAATTCAGTGTGTAGGTCAGAGAAATGAGCTTTCATGAGACAGTGGTGTCTTTTGCTGCCCTTCTAAACTTCTTGCCGAGTTCCATTTTCAGCTGATATTCCTTGGTTTCACCTTCTCCTGTTCCATTTTGTCTAGTCCTAGAGGGTGGAGAACTATTTAAGAATCACAGAAGCAGGACAGAGGTACGAAGAGCTTCAGCACAAACTAGGCTCAGCTTTAATTCCGAATGGATTCGTGCTCTGATCTGTATCAAATGCTTTTTGAAGGATAGTAAATGGAATGGAAAGTACAGTCTTGCTGAGTCAGTGATCTGGCACAAGGGTGGAGCAGAGCAAAAGGCTGGAGCTCCTCTGGGAGCTGTGGGATTTACCAGTCTCTGTTCAGGTGAGAATGGTGTGCAGGCACAGCCAAGAAATGGCATCTTGTGCAACTGAGAAATTGCTCAACTCAGCAGTTTCTCAACAAACATGAAAGATCAGGAAAAACAGAGAAACTTGACAGATCAGGAGAGTACAGTGTCAACCTGCTCTGATTTCCTGTTCTGAAGAAGAAGCAGTTGGTGTTACAGGGGAGAATCACTAATACTGGAGTGCTCACTGGTTTATTCTACCCTGAAGTCCAAATACAAAATGAATCTGATTTATTCCTTGTAAACAGCAATTACTTGGCAAATGTTTGTCCTTTGGTTTCACAAGATGGCTTTAACTGAAATAACTCTGTAAAAAGGGAGGGCTTGTTTCTCTTTCCCATTTATCTTCCTCACTCCTCCTGCTTTTCTTTGGTGCATGTCTTCCAGAAGTTAAGGCAGAAATTAATTAGCTTTCTTTCAATTCTGCTAAGAGATTTTGTTACAAACACTAACTTGCATGCCAGAGTTGCTTATTGTTGAAAAATCTGAACTTCACTGTGTGTTTCAAACAATTATTACATTTGGGATAGTATGTGCACATACTTTGCAATATCCAAGCTAATGTGGTACTTGTAAGATTCTAATATGCTGCAAATAAAGGGAGTTTCTTCATCATCCCTGTTACAAAACCACAGCTACACACTTCTTTTCCAAAGGGTGAAAACTATTGCTTAGTCAGTGAGCTTGCTACATATCTGCACATGGAGGTGAATTAGCAGAGACAGTTGGTGATTTACATGAGGGGTTTGGAGGGACATGGAGGTAAAATTGGTGGCATTCAGAGTAGTTGAGTGTAAGACAGCCAGGATGAGCCTGTCAGTGAAAAGTTTGGGAGCCCCCGTTAAGGATTCTTCTTGACCGACCAGCCCCTTCTCCCCACGTTTGCCAAAAGCAATTGGAAACTAAAGTTCACTGTGGATGCTATTTTCAAATGGAAAGTGTTTGACCGGGGTTGCCCACTCACCTTGGGTTTGTGGCTTGGCATAGACTTGACTGAGGAATTTCTCATGTTGGGGGCAAGTACCAGCTCTGGACAGTTGTGGTAGTTAGTGGAAGCTTCATCAGCCAGGATGAATAATGAATAGGTTTGTTTAAGCTACCTGAAGGGAAAACCAGCAGGGTTAACAGGTCGCTTTTTTCACATTCAGTTGCAGTTACATGGGCTCTACTTACATAGGCTCAGGTGTATTTGTTGGTTAAAAAGGAAAACTGGGGGGGAATGGCCATGCTGTCTTCAAGGCTTTAGCAGGCTCAGTTTCCTTGAAGTTATTTATCTATAACTATTTCTCATATAATACATGCTTCCAGCTAAGCTGGATGACCTCTCATAGAGTCTAGGGGTTTCATTTGAACTGAAATGTTAAAATCAATGCCTTCTATATCTGGTTTATGTCATACTGCTGTAGGTTGGTAATAGGTCTCTGACTAGCTGTCAGGGGTTTTCTGCCTAAACTGAAAAAATGTGATGCCAAGCTGCCATGAATACATTCCATAACTAATTGAACAGAGCTCACTTAAAAAAAAAAAAAAAGAGACATTATAGAGATTGGTGCCGTGTTGGTGCTGAAAAAGGCTTTTAAAATGCATCATCTTTCACTTGGATAAATTTGTAGAAGATGCCAGTATTTGACATTTCCAGTCTTGCAGCGTTAGTGTATTTCAGGACAGTTCTGCCTGTTGCTTTTTTAAGTATTGAAAGAGGGATTAAATGTTTCTTTTTATTTATGCTTTGCTTAATGTCTCCTTTTTTCTCCCTTTTAGGTGGCTCGTTATTGCAGTTGGTCTAGTTCGGGCATATCTGGCTAAAGGCAGCTACCACAGCCTTTACTATTCAATAGAAAAGCCCCTGAAATTCTTCCAAACTGGAGCTTTGCTTGAGGTGGGTGTAGTCCTATTCCCTGGCCTTACTAATATTTGCATGAATGTGTTGTATTTCTTACATTTACTTTAATTCTACTGAACAGCTCACACAAAAGCTGAGTTTTTAAAACTCCCCTTTTAGCACAAGGGAGTTTACTGTCTGCTATTTAGCTTGGGCAGCAGAGCTAAATATTAGTCTTAATCATTGAAATGCAAATACTGAATCTTAAGCACTTGTAACAGAATTAAATGTGTGTCTGAATTGCTTAATTTGAATGTTAGTGATTTAAATTTTTCTTTTTGTTCTAGATTCTGCACTGTGCACTTGGTAAGCTTGCAAATTTTCTGTTTACTATTTTTGTAGAAGACTGAACTTTTAGCAATATATTAGCAAGAAAAATGTTACAGTCTGAATTGCTGAATTTAATTCTTGCATAACATACTGATTTTTCTTTGAAATATATTCCAGTTTTTCATTCCCTAATTTGAAAAGTTACCAAACAATAAAACAGTGCTTCAGCTCCTATCTGAATGTTCACTAGCCACTATTTAAAGAGTAAGATGGTGTTGAGGCTCCTAAAGCTGCAACTACAAACTTGCTGTTTTTCATCATTGTCCAGACTGCCACAAAATGGAGAGGTTATTGGATTGTGGGTTCATAGTGAGTTCTGGGGGATGCTTTAATAACCAAGGCGGGTGTTGGGAGAACTGGTGCTAGGAGTGTGTCAGCAGAGGGCACTCTGGTTCTGTCGCTGATGAAGTAGTTCTGACCCTCCTGAATCATCCAGCTGCTCTGAAGATGTCTTAAGAAGGCAGTTCATAAACTGTGCACAGATCACCCCAAGAAATGAATGATCATATACACCTCAAATTAATGTAAAGGCTTCTCAGAGCAAACTCTGGGTATCATCTATTTGCCTGTGCAGTCATTCCAATGCTGTTTAATTTTACTAAATCTTAGTTACTGGTTTTTACCAGAATGGACCATACTTTTTAAAAAAACTTGTCAAAAATTAATATTAAAATGTGCCATTTTTAAGGTCTTATTTAACAAGTGGCAAGAAGGAAAAGTTAAATCTTGGAACACTGGAGAGAAGGCCTTGCAGATAAAATGCTGGTTTTGCCATCCTAAATCCATAATGCTTTGCTGTTCTCTCAGTTGATTTGAGGTGGAGATCCATTTAGCCCATGTTATCCTTAGTAGCACAATTTAATATTAGAGAGAGCCATTAGGGGAAAGTGGCAACATTTTATGCTGTTTCTATTCTCTTTACTTTCCCTAAAAAAATTCTTTTGCAAAATACTGGTTTTCTTTTAAGTGGCTGTGGATTTTTATTTTTTTTCTGTTAATGGAAGTGTTTGTCAGCTAAATAAAGTGAGGGGGGTTTGCACAGCTGGATGCACTGCTGCTGTCTGCTGCAGTCCTGACTGTAGCAAAAGTTTCTGTGCAAGGAGAAACAGGAAATTTGCAGATTCCTTTGCCCCGCTGAACTAATTGCTCTAACTGGAGCTGTAATTCTCTGTCAATAGAAGAGCTTATGTGTGACAGATGGCTGTGTGTATCAGCATAGCTTTTCTCTCCACATCTTTTCAGTAGAATCTGAAATGTTAGCATCTGTGAGGCAAGTCCTTCAAAATGCAAGGACTGATGGGGAGTGTCTCTGTGAAGCATGGTTGAGAACAGGACTTTGACATATGGCAAAGATTTAAAAAATGCAGAGCTCTACCTGGAAGGGAGGTAACATGTAGCCCAGAGATGAAGACAATGTGATAAAACTGAAGAGAACTACGTCTGTAGGATTTTCCTTTTCCCTCTCAAAGAAGCCAAACATATAAATTAAAATAATTCAACTGAAACTTGCTTTTTACTTTTTTTACTCTCTCTTCCTATTTCGTTTTCCTCTTAGGTCCCTACATGTTTCTGGGGCTGTTTTGTTGCTTGTGGTTTGCTTTAGCTTTACAAGCACTTTTCACTGTATCTTAGGAGCTACACCTGCTCTTTATCATTTAGCTATTAGAAGAAAATAAAACTTCGAGATGCAGAGTTTAGAAATTTTTTGTAATCCTGCAGTCTAAAACTATTCCTGCTCTGGCAGACCTGGCTGTGTAGGGTCCTTTTACGGACTGGTCAGTTGGAACTTGCTGGAAGAACCAGTGATATCTGCTTCCTTGAGAAAATCTTCAAGTTGCTTCTGTACATGCCAGTGCATCAGCTGTTCCCTGGGGTTTGTTTGCTGTGGGGTTGGTTTTTTTGGTTGGTTGGCTGGTTTGGGGTTTTTTCTAAGTTATATTTCCAGGAAGGAACTCCAAACTTTTCATCTATCAAAATATGGGCTAGGGCTAGATCAGTGTTTCTGAAAAACATTTACAATTTTTGATGGCTGGTTTTTTTTTGGGATATACAGTGCAAAACATATTATCTTTACTTTTTAAATCACAGTAATGAAGAGCATCTTGGATATTTTAATCAAAGGGGATTATTTGAAAGACTGTATCCCAGAAGCTGTTTGATTGAAATTATCTGATTGAGCTGTTCTGTGTATTGAGGAATGTGCTGTGATTGCAACAAGACCAATTACATTTGTTTGCATTTTCATGCAGAAAGCCTTGTCAGGGGATTGCACTGCATTATGCTGTATAAACACACTGAAGGACTGACTTCAGATTTTCAAATTTAAAAAAAAATTAAATGCTTTCCTTCCAGAAATTTCAAATAACTGGACTTTGGTTTAGCTGTGTTTTATTTCCCCACCCCTACCTCCTACCTTGTCAATCAGGAATATTTACTAATTGCAAAATATCTTCCAGGCATTGTTCCCTCTTCTGTGGTTCTGACTGCTTTCCAAGTGATGTCAAGGGTTTTCCTGACATGGGCAGTAACACACAGTGTAAAAGAGGTAAGTCAAACTACAAATTGATAGAAAAGCTATTGATCCATGCTGGAAAGCAAGTGTTGGTTGCTGTCTCATTGTCCTTAAAATGTCTTCTGTTTGTATCCCACCATGGGAAATTGTTCATATGAACTTCTGTGGATCAAAAGAAATAAAAATAGATCTGATGTCATCTTTTGTTGACAGTCAAATGGAGCGAGGTCTGATTCTGTCCCTGTAAGACATCTAGCTCCTGGATAGATTCTGCAAGCTTCCAGTGTGTAATACAGAACACAGAATTTGGTACGGCCTTCTAGTGTTCATCTCACTAGTGGCATCATTAAAAGCAAAATCTCATTGCCCTTCTGCATCTGCAGTTCACTTCCTGTGGCATCTGAAACTCCCCCTCAGTTGTTTGTGCACAGCATTGCCTCCATGCTCTCCATTGTCACTCTCCAGGATCATCTTTCCTCTGTCCTTCATTCAATTTTCTTATATTCAAATGTAGGTATATTTTGGAGGCTGAGTGTTTTTTCTCACTGCTCACCACACCAAATAGTGCTGTACTTCATGCAGATCTCTTTAGAGCCTTTTGGAAGGCATGCGTTTTGAAGATTATTCCTGACAGCTGTTTTTAAATCTAGACATGCTTTAATTGGTACAGGTTATGGCAACTGACTTGTGTCATCTGAATCCTTGTAGTAGCCCAAATATGTTGCATCTCTGCTGTCACTTTAGCCAACTAATCTTACTGGCTTTCTTCTCATTAAAGAAAGAAATTAGCCTCAATACCAGTGTCAGCATGGGTGCCTGAAATAAGTGGCAGTCATTTTATGCAAAAGATTATTTGTGACTTGAATGGAAAATGTCTTAAGGAACTTGTCTTATTGCAAAGTCTTGAGGGAAGCTGCTTTCTCTTCCTTCCTCCAAACCTGCTGTCAGAGCATCCATGCACAGGTAGGGTAACATAAGTCACTGTCGTTCCTAGCAGTCCTTTCTGGTATTGTGAAGCTTTAGTTTCATGCTACTTAAAGTGGAGGAATGTTATTTTTCTCAATAAACATAAAATCTATTTTCTGACGGACTTCCCTGTTGGTGCACATCAATGTACTCTGGTCTCTGTTAACTCACCAGAAATAATTACTAGGTTTTGAACAAAAAAAAAAGCCATAATCTCAAGACGTTAGATTTTATATATATGTACGAAATACTTTAAAACAAATACTCTTGGAGTTTTGCTTGTTATCTATATGATGTTGGGATATCTGGTGCTTCATAAAAAGCAGTGATAATCTGTTTTTATGAATTGTCTCCTGGTTTTGAAGTAACCCAAATATTAAAAGTTAGATTGGAATGATTAGAATTATTCCTTGTGTTGTCTGTTAGACATCAAAGAAAAACCTGTAATGTGATTGTGGGTTAGGTTTTTTTTGAAGCTTATGCCCACATTCTCACCAGAGAAAATTGACAAAATGGGAGCAATGAGTATAGCCAAATATTTGACTTTTAACAAGGATTCTTTCAACAATATTCCATGCAGATTTTTTTCCCCACACCTGTGTGGTCTTCTGGTTAAAGTCTTGCAAGAGACTGTATTATGTGTTACATTTTTGATGTCTTAGAAAATGGGTGTAAGAATGGCTTGCATGAGGAACCCTGTGATGAGTTTCTGACCTGTGACTTAGAGCAAATAAATCAAATAAGAGGCTGTGTTCTGACCCCTTCTCTTGCCCCAACCAAGGAGCCTGCAGGCTCACCTGGGGAGATGTTTTGCAAGTGTCACAAGTGTTCTACTTTCTCTGAAGGGCTGTCTGCACAAGTGAGCTCCATGGTGAAGGCCAGGATTAAATTCTCACACAGCTTTATGGAACTTGTAAGCGATGCAGTTGCATGATGAGGTTCTTGTAAAATAAAATGCAATTTTCCTTTTTTAACTTCTTGAATGAGACTTGTTCAGTATTTTGCTTTTCCAGACTGTTTTCATATATAATACAGCTAAAAGAAGAAATGTGTGTTGCATCCCTCCTTCTGTCAGGATACACTTCTAGAAATGTGATGTGATTTGAAGCATGCTTCTTGCCACTAACATGTTTGTGCTTTTTGTGGACTTCAGTGCTGATGCATTGTTAAACTCAGTATGAAGTTATTCACAGTAAATGTTAAAGCATGGCAAATGTTACAGCACTGCACACTGAGATTCTCCTCACCTGCACTGTAGGAGCAGTTGTTGGTGTTGTGGAGGAGGGCCTGCCGTGTCATCAGTGCTGGCCATTCTGTCAGGAAGGAGCCAGTTCAGTGAATTTTAGTTTCCCCTGCAAAGGAGGGCAGAGAATGAGCAGCCTGGTGTGAAGGACTGGGAGAATGTAGGCATAGGAGAACAGAAAGTGGCCTTCAGCTCAAAAGATGCCTTTAGGAATATGTGTGAGCAGTGAGATCATCTGGTGACATCACAGCAGGCCTACATGGAGTTCCATTCTGATAGATAATTCTGCACCCAGTTCTGATGGGTAATTACAGAATGATGTCAGCAGGCATTTATTGCCTATCCCCTTGGGCTCAGTTACAGATGAGTTGCAAATAAGTGTAATGTATATTTAGAGGAACTTTTGTAGAACACACAAGTAAGAGATGCTGGGAAAACAACATTTAAAGCATGTAGAGTTGGTAATTGGGACTCTAGTATCTGCAGTAGGGAATTGATATCTTCAATCACCAGTAAAGCATACTTACTTAAAAGAGGGAAGAACATCCTAACTTATGATATTTAGGACTAAGCTATAGTAAAAAATCCATGCTGGAAGGGTCAGAAGTCTGAATGGCTGAGTACAGTTGAAAAACCTGACTCATCATTGCTTTACATCTATGTAAAATTAGAGCAATACTATACAGCACAATAGTCTGTCAGGCCCTTTGTGCCTACCAGTGAAGTTTCCTTTTTTTGTTTTTTTTTCCCCTCAATTTTATGTTTTATTTTTTAATTACTGCACCAGAAAACCAGCTCTTTGGAGAGAGACATGCTGTTCCAATATTTTCTATCATTACACTTGCATAGTGCTGCTGGTTTTGCTCTTCTGCATTGGATTGCTTAATTATGTGTTTAGCTGAAATTTTCTGCAAATTTGTCAAACTGTTACTCTTAATGTAGAGAAATTTCCCTTTCCAATCTTAAGGAGAACATTAAAAACCTCTCAGGCTTTATTTTGTCAACTCCTAGTTCTCATCTTTGCATCTTAAAAGACAGTGGTTTCTTTTATATTTTAGCAAACATTGTTTGCTATTCACAGTATTTAAGAAAAGCTGAAATATATCCAGGACCCTCCTTGATAATACGTTGGCTTGAAACACATGCCAAAAATTATGCCTGTTGTTTGATTGACCCCTCTTAAAAGAGTTGGATAAATAAGGTGTAAATCAAGTTTTGACTTGTGTCTAAGACTTCCTTGAAAGACGGGCATGAAGAAAGTAGTGGAAGAAGAATTGAATTCTCAGGGAGCATTGGCCTTAGTAAGGTCTGCTGTGTATTTGCCCTATCTTCAGCCTGGAGGAGGAATGATGCAAATGCAGCATTAGCAGTGGCTAAAAGAGCAGGAGTTCTGAAAACTTGTTTTTCCTTAGATAGGGACACAAGCTATGAAGGCACAATCAGTGATTCTTTAAGTGACCTAACAGGGTTGTGTGTTTCATAATGGTGTCAACTGTTTTAATAAGATATAATACAAAGGAGAGGGAGGAGACCAGACCTTGGAGGGAGTGTTAGAGATGTCATGTGATAGAACTGGACTGTAACTGCTGTGATTTTCTATTTCCATGTGTACGATTCACTGTTATTGTCCCAGTTTCTTGTCCTTGCTCATATCCTTGGATGCTACTTCAAGCTGCAAACTTTTGGGTTTTGATTTTTCCCATTTCCATAGCTAGGGAAAGAAGTGGGATTTAAGTCCCAGCTTGAAGCCTGGGAGTCACAGGTTGAGGTGAACTCAGCACTAAGCTGCTATTCCCGATTTGGCCAGAAGATGCAGCTCTGGAGTGCTTGTCAAGCACCTTCCTCCTTTGGAGCAGCAGCATCTGGGAAGTGCTGTTCACTTTTCCCTGTTGAGAACTAAGTCTTGCTTAGAAAGCAGACCTCAAACAGGATTAGGATCCTACAGCAATGTCTAAAAATAGATTTGGTCTCTTCTCTGAAAATCTTCAAATAATTTTTGGATTTTGCTCTTTTATGATGATGTAAGGGAGATTTAAAGAAATTATCAGAATGTGGAAAAAGAATAAGGTGCTTTTGCTGCAAAATGCAGTGAAAGTCACCTGAAATGTTAGACACTGCAGAACACAGATTTACAGCACAATACAGATTACCAGCAGCTCTGCATTCCAGGATAGCTCAAGATTTCTGTATAAATTTTTCTGGGTTTTGCAGTCTGTAACAAAGCTTTTTCTGGATAATTCCCTTGGAAAAAAATCCCTTTTTTTACCCAGAAGTATATGATCAGTCCCCTCCTATTAAGAAGTTTCTGATTTCCATATATATAAATCTTCTTGATACTTTTTTTTCCCTGTTGGTTTGTACTTTGTCCAAGATGAATAGACTCCATCACCCACATCTCCTGACTTCCTTTTCCCTTTTTTCAAGAGTTGGAGGAAAAGAGAAAATATGGGCCGCTGTGGTTGAGCTCTTTTCATTCCCACTGTCCACTGAATTTGGGCTCAAGGTGCTCATACAGCTGGGAATTCTGTTGAAGAGGAGAGGGAGAGATGGAGAAGGCTGAATTAAAATCATGTCTGCTCCCTCAAGAGTTTGAACTGTGGACATGTGACCCCACATATACTTGAGATCCATCAGGAACTTGAATCTCATAATGATGCTTCAGAATCTAATAAATACAACTCTTCATTTTAAAGTACATGCTTTTGAGGATTGACCTTATAAATATCACAAATAAAGGCA
Source organism: Motacilla alba alba (assembly GCF_015832195.1). NCBI lineage: Eukaryota > Metazoa > Chordata > Aves > Passeriformes > Motacillidae > Motacilla > Motacilla alba. The sequence goes on from NC_052022.1 coordinate 10,485,391, forward strand.
GTTTATTACAGAATGTTTTGAGCTTAAAGGGACCCACAAGGATCACTGAGTCCAGCTCCTGAATGATCCCATCCAGGGATCAAACCCACAAGCTTGGCATTATTAGCACCATGCTCAGTCCAGCTGAGCTGATCTCAGGGTTAAATTTTGAGGGAGTTACAGCTGCTTCACTGATGTGTGAGTGACATAAAAGCTCCAAGAGGTGTAAAGCAGTGAAACATTATACTGCCTTGAGTGTAACATTAGAGGAGCTGTGCTAGTTACAATAAGCAGAAAATGGAGCGAGGAACAGGGAATCAGGTACCTGTCAAGCTTACCTGAGGTGAGACAATCTGAGCATGGTTCTTCTCTCCTCCCAGCCTGAGATGTGCTGTTAGCTGTTCTGCTGTTGCTCAAAGGTAGGACCCAGTTTCTGACCAGAAAAAGGAAAACAGTGCTTCTGCTCAGAAGCACCATGAACTAGTATCAGAATATTAAGTGTAAATCAAGTGTCAAGTGTTAGACCATTCTTTCTGCACTAGGAGACAGTCATAGCACTGAAATAGGTGGTACTCTGTAGGAATGGGAAGAGTTAAGATTTAAACTCAGCATTTCAGGGGTTTCTTGTACCAATTTACCTTGCACAGAATATGAGAGCTGAAGTTACCTGATCATGAAGCAGAGCTGTTCTTAAGCAGCTAGAAAAACACAGAGCATGATAAGAAGGGTTTTTTACTGTTGTTACTAATGTTGCTTTTAAGCTCATTCTTTGAGTTTGTTCTCTAAAATGATGCAGTGAAGTAACCCACAGGAATTGATTTCTGTGAGGTTTCCTTGGGTCTGGTGAGGAACTGGTAATGCTCAACCTCATACAAAGCCTTTTCTCCATTCTCACAGGTACAAAGTGAAGACAGTGTCCTCTTGTTTGTAGTGGCCTGGACAATCACCGAGATCATCCGTTACTCTTTTTACACCTTTAGCTTGTTAAACCATCTCCCTTATCTCATCAAATGGGCCAGGTTGGTAGCATCATAAAACTTACAGCCTTAAAGCACTGATCTGACAGGGATATTTATCTTGTAAAGTAGCTGCACTGCAAAAAATCAGATTCTGCCTTCAGGTAATTGCCCTGTTTGTGAACGTGACTGCCTAGCTTCTTTCCAGCAGATTTTCGAGTTACAGAAATCTATTGCATTGCAAGCTGAAAGAGTCATTTGTCTGAACTCATTTTCAAAATAATTGTTTGTCAGAAACTGATATGTAACAGTAGGGGATGACAGTAAGTAAAGTGACATTTAGCAGTAATGCTTGAATGCAGTGGTTGTCATTGGAATAATATTTATGCTCATTGATTAACGTCAGCTATATTTGGCCCCATTTTAAGTAGTAAAATGACTTCTACCAAAAGAGTTCAGAAATCAAATTAATTAAGTCTGTATGTGTGGAGAATAGTTTTAAAGACAATTTGTAGATTTTCAGATAAAATCTTTAAATATTTCCAAATGACTGCTGATTTGAATACTTACCTTGCAGTAGTGTTCATACCTTGCCATGCTTTAATCAAATAAGATCTAAGAAAAAGAAATACTGAGTGGAGAATTCAAATTTTGAATAGCTGTAATATCATTTAACAAATATTTTGTCAGAGTTTGTCATAACTTTAAATTCCTTCTGTGTTTCATTCTAGGTACACTTTGTTTATAGTGTTGTATCCAATGGGAGTCTCAGGTGAATTACTCACAATATATGCTGCGTTACCCTTCGTCAGGCAGTCTGGCTTGTATTCCATTAGTTTACCCAACAAGTACAATTTTTCATTTGACTACTATACATTCCTGATCCTGGTCATGATCTCTTACATTCCAAGTAAGTATGAGTTTGTTAGGTTTCTTTGTATTAACAGCTGTACTGGGAAAAGCAAACAATTGTGGGATTAACGTAGATGGGAGCAACCCATTTTGCCTGCTGATGGCCTTGTTTAATTTTTGCATGGTTCACAAAAGTTTCTCATGGAAACTTCAGCTTTTGCTGTTTGTATATGTATGTTTTCCACCCCCTCCTTCATTGTTTTGCAAACATACTGTACAATAGTTTTAGAAATAAAAAGAGAAAAAGCTCTGGATAGAGAGAGGATTAATAGGCACTGATGTGTATAAAATGCCTTAGAGTCTGAAAAAGTGACACTAGAATTAGAAAAAAATCAAACAAATCTGGAAATTTCTCTTGAAGGACTGTTTCTGCCCTCAGTCTGTTTTCTTTGTATTGTGTGCATGCAGTTATGACAGCTTTTGTCATCTGCTTCCACATTTAGAGTTAAATAAGGCATTTTGCATTTTATTAAAAATGTGATTGCTCTAGCAGAAAAATTAATAGTACCTGAAAAACCTAAGAACAATATCAGTTCATCTCTTTAGAGTGTAAAAGGCAATAGATGACTTAAGCAAAAAGTGGCTTAGCACATCCTCTAATAGAGAATTGGTGACCTTGCCCATGTGACTGTGCATCTTGCAGGTCTCTCTTCACCCTTTATTGACTTGAGTCTGTTTTCTCCTCAGTCTTCCCTCAGCTCTATTTCCACATGCTGCATCAGAGGCGAAAGGTACTCTCCCACACTGAAGAGCATAAGAAGTCGGAGTAATTCCAACTCTTTTTCAGAACTTTTCAAACATCAAAATGCTGCAGTTTTTCAATACCCAGCACATTTGTAAAGAGTATACCAAGATAAGTCAGAGGTAAAAGACCAATAATTTAGCAAGAAAAACTAATAAATCTGATTTCAGTGAAATTCCAGGATGTCAAACATTGAAATAATTTTCAGCTTGCAATGCTTCAGAAAATTTAAACTTTATATGGCTTGGCAGTTAACCTTTTCCTTAAATGATGTGCTAAATGGTTTTCATTTATTACTAAATGCCTGAAGGTTGCAGTATGAGTGATGAAGTTGTACCCACTAAATGCCTGAATTGGGATTATATTACTGATACCTCTTTTTTTAAGTGCTTGACTGCATGCCAGAAACTGTATGTATTGCTGTGAAAGCAAACAATATGCTCTGGAATACTTCAGGATAATGTCAGAGCCTTCAGTGGAGAATGTAATCTGGGCAAAGTATTTGAATTTAGAAAGGTAGGTTGTGTATTTAAAGGTGATGGGAACAAGAACAAGAAACCAATTATGGAAAATGAGGGGAATGTGGTTCTTCAGGAATTTAAACAGTACAGTGTCTGACCAGAGTGTGCTCTCTGAAGATCTTGTTTAAGCTGATCACTCAAATGCTAATATTAATTCAGAGGCTGTAATTCTTATCTGAAACATTAAAACTACCCCAAGTACTGCATCCCTGAATACTTTTTTACATATTAAAAAAAAATTACTAACTGTAATACTTTAGTGGTATCAGTAATGAATCTAAATATATGGAGGTAGTTCACCCAGAAACAGGTGCAGTTCTCCCTTTTTTACCATAAAGTATCATCTCTAGTCATTGTCTGTGATACTCATCTTTCAGTGCTGAGATCTGTTTGGTCTACTGTGTTTGGGGGCCTTGTTCCTTAGCCTGACTTTTCTCAAGTGACTGAGGTCATCGCTCTGGCACATCCAAGCAGGCATTTCCAGGCACTCAACTTCTGAAGTGTTGCAAAGTCATAATCTGCTCTTGCAGAGAAGGTTATCTCACATGCTACATGCTGCCTTTGCCTGTAGGACAAGCCATCCTCGTCTGTTCTTTGCAAAGAGTGGAAGACCACAAGAAGTTATATTCTCCTAGGTGCTTTCTCTGGGTTCTCAGGCTTAACCTTTCCTTGGGAAGGTAAAAGGAAAATGAAAGAGCTGAGAAAGCCTTGTGGTGAGGCAGAAAGCACTTGTGCTGTGTGAGCTATGCCCCAAGCCTAGAAGAAACTTCTGACTGGGAGTAACAGGGTGGGGAATGAAGGGAACAAAAGGAGAAGGGAAAGTAATGGATATCCAAGCAGAGACAAAAGGAAATGTAGGTTATGGCTTTGCTCTGTTAGGAATTGATGGCCAAATAGTCATGTCTGCATCCAGTCAGAGTCACTAGACAAGACCATGTGGGCTTCTCAGGCTTCCCTCTGGTCATGATTTAGTGCATAGGTGAGGTGTGACCACTCCCATGCTGCCTGCAGTGCTGCCTCATGCTGTGCTTGCCAGCACCTCCCCTGGACATGGCCTGGTTGTGTTTGACACGTCCCAGCTCTTCTTAAACACAGCTGGGAAGTACTGAGGACACAGGCTCTCTGTTCTAGCAGTTGGGAAGAGCTGGGTTACAGTTATTCAGATTTATGCTTGTCAGAGCAATATTTAAAAAAAAAAATCCTTGTTATTTTTCAGTAATTTTCTTTGGCTCCATCAAAAGAACTGAATTTTCCTATCTCTGACTATATAGAGCCTTTCCTGTTCAACACAAACAGGGTTATTATAAGCAGAGAAAGGACAAGAGACAATAATAATCTTTGCTTCTATTTTCAACATTTCGGAGCCAATTATCGACTGGATTATAAAACACAGGAGGTTGTAGCAAGCTGGGTGTTGGTCTTTTCTCCCAAGTTACAAGCAATAGGACTAGAGCATACTGCCTCTTGTTGTGCCAGGGAAGGTCTAGATGGGATATTAGGGAAAAATTCTTCATGGAAAGGATTGCCAAGCATTGGAACAAGCTCCCCAGGGACATGATAAAGTGACCATCCTTGAAGGTATTTAAAATACCTGACTATGTGGTGCATAAGGACATGGTTTACTGGGATTTTGCAGTGTTAGGATGATAGTTGGACTCAATCTTAGAGGTCTTTTCCAACCCAAACAATTCTGTGATTCTATTACTATTGCCATATACAACCTCAAAATGGTTTTGGATTCAAAGATGCAACAATTCAGTGAATTTCTGTATTAGGTTATGTGCTTTGTTGTAGTGATCTGAGAAATGTTACCTTATTCTAAAGTCATTGTTTGAAAGTGTGAACTTCCACTTCTGAACAAAACATCTCCTTTTGCTTATACTTGCTGTTAAAGAAGTTAATGTCAATATTTCTGAAGGATGTCATCTAAAAGATCTGATTTCCTGATGTACTTAGGTTACTGGATATTGTCAATGCTCAGCTCCTGAACTTTTCTTAATTTGATTTCTGTGCCCAAGTAAAAGATTTGGTTTCAAATTTGTTGGTCCAATTTGGAGATAAAAAATGGCTGTGTAATACTCCTGCATGAAACAAACTCCTGGCTCTGTTGATGAGAAAGATACAGTACAGATCACAACAGATAGCACTGGCACCATGGAACAACAAAGCAAGCTGCCAGTAGGGAGAAAGCTTCTACAACCAACACCTTTGCTGAACAGGCTTTAATATGGAATATTTACTTTAACTGAAAGTATCAATTTATGACAAAAATGCAAATAAACTATGGCCTTTTAAAAGAAAATGGAGTTACTTTTCCTTTTAAAAGAAAAAGAAGTTGCTTTCACAGTAAGAATTCTTACTAGCAAAGTTGACATATAAATTATATTCTTAAGTCTGAACATGCAGTTACTGTGTGCAAAAATTCAATGCTTTATGTTGCAGTGCTTTTTCAAGTTTATCTTCCATGGAAATCACTGGAAGGTGATCTTGAGAGAGAACTGTAGTGTGTGATGCCCTAAAACTGTTAGGGTTGTTCCCTAATATTGATTCTGCTGACACATGTGGGGCTTCTTCTCCTCATAAAAGAAGAAGTTTCTCTTCATCTGTCACTGAAAGTGTGGTTTCTTTGAGCTCTGTAATAGAAGCTTTGATGGGTACTGTGTCACAAATGGGTTTATTTTCCCCACAGACTGTTTACTTGGCTTGCATGTTCTCCATCAGCCTCTCCAAACCAGCAGGCCCCCCTGCTTTGGTGCTCTCTGTTGTGTGCCCTGGTTCAGCTGACAGCACTTTTTGTTCTACCATGCCAGCTCTGAGTTAGTCACTACCCTCCAAAAGACCAAGGTTTTCACCAGTGTGTAGTTTACAACTGGAATTGTAGAAATGTTCGTATTTGTAAATTACAGTAAGAATGCAGGTTACAGTGCAGGTAAATTGTAATTTTTCACAATGTGATGTTTTTATCAGAGGGTTTTTTTCTTATCATTATGAAGGTTGGCATTTGTGTGGACCAATCTGCAGTGTCATTTTAAAACTTACCTTTCGGCTTAAAATTTTCATGAGTATACATCAAAATATATATTTTGATGTATATGTCAGTGAAACTTGGGTGAAAACTATATACAGTCATTTTTGTATTTTTTTCTATGTTGTGAAGAATAAAATTGTAATTTTATAAGTCTGATTCACTAAGATTATTATAAGTTAAATGTATTTTTTGTATATTTAGGAATCTGGTATTACCTGGAGCTCTGAAAGACTTAAGCATAGATTTTTTTATGCATGGTTGAAAGATATTTCAACTTGATAATGCAGTGAAATGGTTTGTATGCTAAAATACTAGTCCGTGTTGTTGCCTTGTGCAGTTGATTCTGTGCTCTCTGCCTGGATTTGGCCTACTGAACAGTGATACTAATTGCTATAATCCAAATAAAAAAATTCTGAACAAAATATGTTGTATTGTTGCTGTTTAAGGAACAAAAGCAGATACTTTGCAAGTGTGGGTTAGGCTGTATTTTTATTCATTTGTATACAATGTGTATCTTTTAATTTACAAGTTCTTTTACCACATGTAACTGTGGAGCTCAGACCAAAGAAATAAGAAGCTTCGTACTGTTATTAATGCTCTGCTTTCCACATTCAAAAGAGGTGCTCATAGCAGCACCTTTACTGACTATGTCAACACTTAGAACTCCCTGAAGGATCCTCAGCTGAGTGTGAGCTCTTTGTTCTCCTGCTGTTATCTGTACTCTGCATGCTGATGGTTTCCTTCAAAAACAAAATTGAGTCTTATAAATATAGTGGAATGCTTAACTAATGCAACAGAAAACTTCAGAGTTCATTTACTAAATATAATATGTCTGCTACCACAGCAACGTTTTTAGCATTTTTAACACTTCCTGAGAGAGATTTAAAAACTGTGTCTAGATGACATTAATGCCCATAAATAACAAGTTATAATCCCCTAAAAGGAACTGAGTGGTAGCTGCAGAGTGAGTGCTATTATTCTAGGCATATGCTTGTCATAAGATTGCACAACTACAGTGATTTTTTTGTTGACTGAGATGGGATGAAATGGTGTTGTCATGCCCAGCATCAGCACATGTCCTACGCATGATGGCTGTGACTTAGCACTGCTGTGTAATTAAAAACTCCAAAATGCTGTGATGGAAAGGTGCTGAGCTCTGTTTGTGCCTTGCAGGAACTATCACTGGCTATTTGTGTTTCCTCTCTGCATTTTGAAAACAGTGCGTGTGGAAACAATTTTCATTCCCTAGGGTAACAGTAAAGAATCTGAAAAGCATAAGGATTCTGTGGTTGTCAGCAAGTTAATGTCACAATAATATGTAAGGCTCATCTTAAAGCATTGGCAGTTCTTGATATAAAACTAGAGGAGGGATCTGTGCTGGGCTGTTGCATATAAAATAAAAAGGTGTGAATATCTGTGTGATTCAGTTTCATGTGATGTGAACTGAGCATTTCTACAGTTGAGAGTGATTGATTCAAGCCACCCAACTGCCTGGAACTTCATTCAGTATCAAGTAGCTTTTAAATTCTGCTTCCTGTCTCCTAAACAAATGCTCTTCCACACTTGTCAGAAGACTTACAGTAGTAAGATAATTAATAAAGCTTCTTAAGTGGTTTCTGAAGGCTGCCTTTGAAGTAGTTGCAGTTTTAAATGTGGATTAAAAATTTGTAACTCCTTTAATAATCTTGATCGCTAATTTCCAGAATCATATTTTCCTTTACAGATGTGCAAGATCCTAAAGCTCTTTTTATGGCCTCGCAAGTTACCTTGGACATTAGTGTTGTTTTTTGTCTTTGATGTGCCACAGCTGCCTCTCTCTAGATTCAGTTTATTCTGTGCAGTTCGTACATAGAAACTTTACATTATCTGGTACTACATGAGGATGTTACTATTGGGAAATTCTTTGGTGGAAGTTTTTTGCAGAGGCTTATTCAGCTGAATTGTGAGCAGTGAACTGCATGTTGTCCTGTGTTTTTGACTCCTGCTGCAGACAGTCTGCATAGTCTTCTGTGAACTGTAACCACTTGCAGCAAGTGTACATGAAAAGCTTCAGTATGGGCATTTCTAGTTTGAGCTGAAACCAGAACTTGCAGAATCTTAGCTCCTGTGTAATTACATTCAGCCTCTTGGGCAGGCCCGTGGATGAGTCTCACTCTACAGAGATAATCTGAAGAATACATACAAGGGGATTCAGGCATTTCAGGTTTCTTCTTTACATCAGTTTTAAGTTGATGGCAATGTAAAGATCAGTGCTTTGTTCTTTTCTGCACGTAGCATGCCCACAAAAACCATCACTTGTGGAGAGTAAATAGGAAGTGGAGGACCCTCCAATCAGCCTGGCAATAAATGGCTTTTATGAAATGAGTTTGCCATTTAAAGGTTTCTTTGGGTAAAATACATCCTCTTCACTTACTGGATAAGAAAAGATAATGAGTACTGGTCTCTACCTAATGACCATCAATAAAATGATGAGATGGAGGAGGAGAGGTACTGCAGGTTATAGAGCTCTACCACCGTGTTTCCCAGAGAATATGTGGGCATTGCCAAAACATGAAACTTTCTTCCTGTTCCCTTTGGAATGCAGTAGTTGTTGTTCTTTGGGGCGAGGGTGGTGGTGTTTGGTTTTGGGTTTTGGGAGGGATTTTTTGTTTGTTTATTAAGACAGAACAGCAGCACTTAATGGAAATGCTGCAATGTTTAGTCTAGTGTGCTGATGACATGAAGTTTGTTTTATTTTCCTCCAGGTGTTTATTACAAGACTATAAGGAACTGGATGCACTGTGTTAGGTGCTTTGTTTTAGTGCTCCATTCCTGGGTAGAAACCTCTGCTGGGAAAGTTGCTGATTTGAGAGTATCAAATGAGTTTCCTTACCCAGCTTTTTGGTGCAATTTAAATTAAGTAAACAAAGCACTTTGTTGCAAACTGGAACAGTGGAAAAAGCTGTCTTGCGTCAGCAAGAAAATGGATGTGAAATTGAAAATCAGACCTTGCTGGTTAGTTTTGGTAGTAAGACTGGATAGTGTTACTTAATAACTAGTTACTAAGTAAGAGAGTTGATACTGTTTCAGCCCTTTAGCAGAGGCAAACCCTGCAGTCTGAAATTCCGAGTTATTCTTCGAGAGGTGTTGTCAAGTCAGACAATGTGTGGAAACCTGCTCTAGGCTCACAGGTGTGTTCAGACAAGGGACAGACGTAAGCATTCATGGGCTGCTGGGCTCCAGGTTCCTGCTGATGCATAACTGCACACGAGGCCTAAGCACACCGGATTTTGAAGAAATAAACTGCTCACAGGAAGGTGTAAAACTCCTACAGAAAGATTCAAAACTCCTATGAAAGATGTAAAACTCCTGCTGTTGTGCTCTGAGCTTCATGCAGCCTCCAGGAGTCCACTCAGTACAGCCATTTCAGTCCTGTTCATTGCTTTGCTGTTATCCAAAGCTGAGCAGGTAAAGCTCTGCTGCAGTTAACAAATGAGCTGCTATGTTCACACTATGTCAAGAACTGGAATCCTTGGCTGGTTTTTTTCCTAACGTCGGAATTATATGAAATCCCTGGAATGACCACATGAATGACATGCATTATGGTGAATTTCATGATGCAATCCTCCAGTATTGCAAATGTGCACATGGAGATCTGTCCCTCAGCTTTGCTCGGACTAAACAGCACGGGCATGCAGGATATATTATTTCTACATTTGGGGTAAAATGTGGGTGCTGCTGTGAAAACACTGATAATGTGATTCAGTAAGCACCTTGTCTTGCTAGGCTTCTTGTGTATCCATGAAAAAACCCCAGAAGTCAGTAATGAGTCAGATTGTTTCGGGTTGGGCTTTTTGTTTATTTTTTAAGTCACTGTGGTTTTGTTTTTTCACTATTTTCTCACTTCTGGTTCTATTCATTTTGAATCATCACATTACTGGGAGATGGGTGGTGTGGAGCAAGAGAATTTGTAACAGCAGCTTGTTCTGTTTGAGTATTTCATGGCTTCAAGCTGGACTGTGTGATTGCCTCTTGGTTTCAGAGGGCTGTTTTGGATTTAATGTTTCCATGAATCTTGGAGTGCATGAAGACCACGAAGAGTGAAATGTGACACAGATGTTCTGAGGTCACTATCTAGTTGGTATTCCCCATTTAAAGTAAATTATGGGAAGAAAGAATGCTAATGTTTGTCTACTGCACCTGTTGTAGTAATAATAAAGCAAAAAAATGTTTGTATACAAATTATGAGACTACATGTGAAACCAGAATTTATGTGAACGTGTATGTTGAGGAAGTTTAGATCTGCCACAGTAGATCTCTGTTGACTCCCTCATGGCTTCCTGAAGGTTCTTGAGGAGGTGAAATCATTTGAATGATTTTGTGCAAGTCTTCCATATGTTTGCTTTCATTTAGGTGTTATTTTAACCAGATAAATACTTTTTGAAAAAGAGGCATGGTCAATTTAATTAAGATATGATTGAAGGTACTGAATGGAATTTTGCCCAAATACCCCACCCACCCACAAAGAAAAAAGAAAGAAAAGCTTTTATGATGGGGCAGGTAGAATTTGTGAAGGCTAGGCTAGATTGGAAGGTGCAACATTAGCCTTTCAGGATAAGGAATAGGAAGTTTCTCTGTTTTTCTACACAGTATTGTGATATTTGTATTTGTTGATCTCTGAACAAAGTAAATATTCTCATTTTATATGGATTTCTATGCAAAGCACTTATATTGATGCACTTATATTGATTAAGGTCATAATTTGTACATAGCCATGGGACCGAGATCTAGAAGCTCCTCAGTTTTACACTCTTCCTTCATAAAATGGCTGGGCTTAGCTGTGAGAGAAAAAGGCAACTCCTCTCTATGTATAATTCATTAACAAAGTATGATTGCCTGAATGTTCTTGTAGTAAGTGCTAGGCATTTTTAAATTACTTCACAGCCACCCAGAATATGCAGTGTTTTGCTTTCGTGCATAACTTTTTTGGGTGAGACAAACATTATATCTTACTGCCATTTGTCATGAGGTTCCTGAATTAGAAACGAGAGCCAAGGCTTGAAGAAACTGCAGGCTAGGAGGAAAGCTGTAGATAAGCTGTCTGTATTATGGTCTGTATCCTAAATATTAAAATATCCGGCTTGTTGCCTTTGTTCTGCTACTGTTCTATGTCATCCAGTAACATCATCATCTAGAAGCGGCCATTAAAGATTTTTACTATCCACATGGAATCATACATCCTCTTTGTCACAGCCCTGTGTGTCCTCACTGTGTGAGCTACCCATTTAGTTGGTGCTCCTCTTAGCTTCTGAGACACTTTTTAGCTTCCTAGCATCTTTCTTGTTTTCACAAATTGCAGATTTTCTGCACAAACTCTTCCAAGTGCTTCTTTACCCCTCTTTAAACTCAACACCTCATATTTATCTACCTGTTTCTAAAGTTACAGACTTTTTGTTGAAGACTCGTTTTCCCCTGTAGCAAGGACAAAACTTTTTTCCTCTCTGGCTGAATTTTTTTTTTAAGCACCCACAAACTGATTAAGCATCAATTCTTATGACATTACAGAAAAACAAAACTGTATGTCATTCAAAATGGCATAGTGAAAAGAAACTACTCTAGAATTGAAACTACCATTTCCCTGGTACCTGTGTATATAAATTTCCTGGAGAAGGGGCTGTAGCTTATTGTGACTGGAGTCCTGTCTAGGATTCAGGCTTCCAGAGGCTTCCATGGTGCAAAAGATAACTAAGACTTCATTTAGTCCCAGTGGTGAAACATAAAAACCTTAAAATTATTTGGTCTGTTATCTGAGCAATGCTTTGTTGATATCCAGAACGAAACATAACAAGATGTGGATGTCGAATGTGCTTGGTTCTTGTACATGCCTTCATAGTAACTTTCTGTGAAGCAGAATTAATTTTAGGGTCACCAATTTTATGGATCACCTTTCTCCATTTACTTGGTTTTATTGTGAAAAAATGAGATATTTTACTGCTGGCTTTGAGAGAAGAACTCCAAAATGGGACTTTGTGTACAAAACAAAAAGACCTGTCCCAGTTTACAGCTCACTGAAGAATTGTTTCACTGTCTTTATCCCTTGGGTTCAGGCACTGTTCAGCCAGAGTAACCAACTACACAATAATTCTTGAGTGTTGTTCTACTCAAGCAGAACAAAAGTAGTGTAAGGGTAGTGACAGTGTTGTATAATATCACAAGAAATGATAAATTCCATCTGAAGGGCTGTGGTATTTATATATAAAAATGTCTCCTCATGGGAAGCAAATGGTAAGTTGTGATCAGCTGCAGTACGTAGCATCTGTCAGGAAAGTGCCATGTAAGGGAGCCCCATTGTGATAGTTGTGTGCATTGTTTTAGGGAAAATCTTCAACTGCGAATTCCTGGTAAATAAAAGATGCTCTGCGGAAGAAGTTGCTGAAAATTTAGCATATGGTTTTACAAACCTCTGAAATGCACCAAGGCCTAAATTGCTGTAGTTTGTGGAGTTACTTGCACGTGTAAAGGACACGTGAAGGGCTTCTGTTTGGAGGGTTATCCGGTTTGGCTTTTTTTCCCCAGCTGTGTCCAGCACTGTTTCCTCTCTACAAATGTTGCTTATCTCTGTCCCTTGATAACCACAGCTTCAGCACTACTACTGCTAAGGACTGCTTGTGAGCAGGGATTTCCAATGTTTGATCAAACATCTAGACAATCACCAGTTTCAGCAGCTTAAGCCAAGCAGTTATCTGATTCGACGGTTTGTTTTTAATAAAACATGATGCAGAACATCAAGCAATAATATTATTCTTAGTACATATGAAGCTTACCTTCAAAACACTGTAAATCATTAATTGGCTCACTTACATCTGCAGAAAGAGTGGTTCACCTGAAAGAGCATTGTGGAAGAGTCTGGAGATTGAAACTTGCTGGGAACTGCTGTGCTGTCGTCATGCCTCACTCTCAGGTTAGGGAATATGCCATAAAACGGTGTCACGTCGCTTTCGGGTGATGGTGAGGGCCGTAGCTTAAGGGGTTGAAAAAAACAAGGTAAACCTACCTGTGCGTGTGCTTTACCCTTTAAATCTGCGTTAAGGCGGGTCCAGTAACAGGTGCCGCTGTTGCGAGAGGGTTTTCTGGGACTTGATTTTCCTCTCTTCGCCAATTCTGCCACCGGTGCTTGACGCACCGGCAGCCTGCCGGCCGCGGGAGCCGGGCGGCAGCGCCCGGAGCGGCCCCGCTCGCCCGGTGCGGCGCTGCCCGCGGGCTGCGGGCCCGTCCCGGCGGCGCCGAAGGGGTTAAGGCGCCCCGCCCCGGGCGCGCGCATTGGCGGGGCGGCGGCGGCGGCGGCCAATGGCGGCGCGCGGCGGCGGGGCCGCGCCAATGGGGGCGGGCGGGGGCGGGGCGGCCGGCGCGCGGCTGAATGGGGAGCACAAAGCGCGGCCGGGACGCGGCGCCGCCGTGCCCGGGAGAGCCGCGCGCGGGGCCGCCTCAGCCGCCGCCGCCGCCTCAGCCGCGCTCCGGCACCGCCACAGCCCCACCGGCAGCGCGGGGGAGGCAGCGCCGAGCCCCCGCCCCTGCTCCTTCTCGGGTTTTTTTGAATTTTTTTCTTTCCCCTTATCCTTCCGATTTTTCAGATTTGCCGGTTTCTCCCCTCTCCCCCCCGGTGCCCGTGGGAGAGGCGCTGCGGCCGCCCGAAGGCACCGCGGCGTAGCGGGAGCGGCGGCCGGGTGCATGAGCGGCGCGGCTGCCGCCGGCCGTGCCTTTCCGCCGGGGCTCCGCCGCTGGGAGGCGAGCCGAGCCGGGAGCGCCGCCGCAGCCCGGTCCGCCCCGGGCAGCCCCCGCGCCGCGCCCCTCGGGCAGGGGATGCTCCCGCCGCCGCCGGCTGCCGCATCCCTGCGAGCCTGAGCCTCCGCCCGCTCCCCGCCGACCGGCCCGCGGCGAAGCGCCCGCCCTGCGCCCGGCCCCGAGCGGCGGGGGCCGGGCGGGAGCGGTGCGGGCGCGCTGCGATGCGGCTCCCCCGCGGCGCCCCGAGCCCCTGCGGCCGCCGCGGCGCGGCTGAGGGCGAGCGGCCGTGAGCCGGGGGTGTCCCGGTCCCCGCGGTGCCGAGCGCGCTCGGCGGTGTCGAAGTGCCGGGGCCGGCGATGGCACTGCCCTGAGCGTCCCGCCGGGGACACCCCGGCTCTGGGGACGCCCGGCCGTTCCGGAGACTTTGGGGGCGTTTGCGGGTTTTGCCTTTTTTCTTTCTAATTTTTTTTCTTTTTTTCCCCCCATTTTTTTCTCCTTTTCCGCTGCCTTTTGGGGTTTTCTCCCGGCGGCTCGTCCCCTGCGCCTGCCCGGCGATCATCCCCTCGCCCGCGGCCCCGTTCCTCAGGGCATGTCCCGGTCCAACAGCGTCAGCCCCCCGGGCTTCGGCGCTCCCGCGCCCTGGGCAGGCACCGAGCAGCACCGCTCAGCCTGGGGCGAGGCGGAGGCCCGGGCCAATGGCTACTCCTACCCGCCGCCTCCCAACAGGTCCTCGGGCAAGAAGGCCTCCCGCATGTCGAGCAGGTGGAGGAGCGAGGAAGACTACGAGCCCCGGAACCGCGGGGAGAGCGGCTGCAGGATGATGAGCTTTAGGTCCAAATCCGCCTGGCAGGAGCACGGTGACGACAGCCGACGTCACCGGTCCCGCCACCCGCCCGGCAGTGATTCCCCCGCTGCCCCCAACAATGCCAGCCCCCGGCAGCTGGGGGAGCAGGGGGAGGTACGGCCCCGCTCTGTGGAGTTGGGGCTGGACGAGAAACGCATCAAGGCCAAGATTGAAGAGCTGGAGGAAGAGGACGGGGACGAGGGGGACTCCGAGGCGGCCTTCTCCATGGGCAGTTGTTGCAGTAGCCTGCTGCAAATCTTCAGGTCCAAGAAGTTCCAGTCCGAGAAACTGGAACGTCTCTATCAGCGCTACTTCTTTCGGCTAAACCAGAGCAGCCTCACCATGCTTATGGCCGTGCTGGTGCTGGTCTGTGTGGTCATGCTGATCTTCCATGCCGCACACGGCCGCTATGAGGTATCCTATGTCGTGGTGCTCTCCCTGGCCATCGTGCTGATGGTGGTGCTGTGCATGGTGTGCAACCGCAACAACTTCCACCAGGACCACATGTGGTTGGCGTGCTACTCTGTCATCCTGGTGATCCTGGCAGTGCAAGTGGTGGGGGTTCTGCTGGTGTGGCCCAGGAGCGCCTCAGAGGGCATCTGGTGGACCGTCTTCTTTATCTACAGCATCTACACGCTGCTGCCGGTGCGGATGAGAGCTGCGGTCATCAGCGGGGTGGTGCTCTCTGCCATCCACCTGGCCGTCTCCCTCAAGATCAACGCGGAGGATAAGTTCCTCCTGAAGCAGGTAGGCAAACCCTGAATGATTTGGATGTGTGTGCTCAGCATTGAAGGGCAAGGGAAGTGGGGCAGTCTGACTTCCACAGGCCTCCCTGATGCTGGAAGGTTGACAGGACTTTCAGCTGAACTCCTAGGTTACCTGCTGCTGGGTGGGATGGTGTCCCGTGCGGTGGCTAGCCTGTAATCTTGCTTTTTTCATTGCAGTGGTGTTCCCTCACTTCTGCTCCAAGTTAAGGCTCTAAACCTACAAGAAGTGTGTCTTACTGGGTTCCCATGAGGCTGCTCCAGCACTGTCAGCCTTCAGTTGTATTCACATAAACTACCCTGTGCTAAGCACACCTGTGGAACGGTATCCAAGCTTGCTGCTGTTTTACTGAGAAATGTGTAGAAAGTCTGGCTGTTTCTGTAAGATAGAGGTTATCTTTGTGTGTCACTCCAGGTTCAGTGTTTGCGCAGAACTTAGGAGTCTTAGGAGAGCATGCTCCATGGGAATGTGGGGTAGGCTTTTGCTTTAGCAGGGAAGTGTTTTGCTCTGAGATGTGCTGGAAATCTCTTATGGTGAAAGAGCCCCAAGTTCCTGTACAGGCAGGGTAAAAAGTACCCAAAAAAGTTTAAATGCAGGTTGTTATTTAGCTGTGATATCATGTTTAACTGAAGCAGTTCAGTTCACGGGAACAATAAGACTATTATCAAATGCATTACAGTGCAATTTTTAATTACCTTATCTGTATAAACAACAGCAGTGCAAGGCGCCACTCTTCAAGTGAAGCAGGCAGCCTTGGGACTCGTGCTTTAAGCTTACCACACGTAAAACATTGAAGCTATGAGGCAGATGTCATCCTTCTGATGTGCAGGACCCTGAGCAAGGATGAGCCTGTCACAGAGTCAGCCCTGATACCTCTGTGTTACCAGGGACTGTTTATTAAAATCAGGTGTTTGGTAGTTTTACAGCCCTAACACATAATACAAAATAAAGCCTCATGCTCAGTGCCCGCTTTGAGTCTTAGTTCTGGGTTGTTTTGAGTTCTGCCTATGGTAGTGGCAAGAAAAGTTGTAGAACTTAAATAAAGGCTCATCAGAATGAGGCTGTCACTGTTTTGCTATACAAAATAGCCCATGAAATTACTCTCTTCTCCCCACAGCCTCGTTAAGCCAACTTGGAGAGTTTCTGGCTTCGTTCTTAGTTTGTTACAGATATTTTTATAAACTGTACGTGACATATTCTTCTTATGTTTGATATAAATGGCTTTTTGTGCATTTCCAGCAGAGCATACAGTGTGAGTGGGACAGTTGGTGTTTTTCTGCTTGACTTGAAAAAGTTTGCTAATGGCCTCAGCTCTTCTCCACTGGGACTCTGGTCTTGCAAAGCCTCATATGTGCTTTTTGCTTTGTAAACGGAGATTTGTCCTGTTGAAATCAGTGTGTTTGGAAACTGTATCCTTACAAGGCAAAGCAAATCCCATCATGATTCCTGCTAGAAGATTTAGCAGTCTGTTATGAGCAGAGTTCGGCACATACTAACAAATGAGTAAAATATCATCGTGTTGGAAAATGTTGGTAACTGCATTTTAGTAGGAAGGAGCCTGAATTACAAAGGCCAAATGATTGACTCCCTCAGTAGAAAATGTGGAACAATTACAGCTCCCTCCCGTTCCAAATAGCAGGTTGTTTGTAAGAGGTTGGCTTGTGTATGAATGTGCACTTGTCAAAGGTAGAAGCATGGGCAGTAGGTGATGGTACAGCATGCACAAATCTGTGCATTGCACAGTTCCTTTTGCTTTCACAGTAAGGCTGGGGTTTTCCTATAGTTTGGCAATAAATGTTCAGTTAATAAGGAGTGTCCTAGGAGCACTCTTACTTTGTCTTCAAAGGCAGAGTGTCTCTCCACGTTGCCTGTTTATTTTCTCCTACTAACACAGTCTCTATCTTGCTGTGGTCTATACTGGCGTAGCATGGGCTGAATCAGTGGGGTTGTACAAGGCCAAGCATCAGATTCCTTACACGTTTGTGTACGAACACAAGCTGCTATCTCTGGCTGTCTGATAGAAAAATCTGTTCTGCTGAGCACATTGCCTTACAGCCCCAGTGAAGAAGGCCTGTTAATAGCTGTATCTCGTTGCCGTGGAAATCAGTTGCGTTCAGCTCTGCCCCCCTAATGCACGCAAGCCCTATTTTCCTCCTTCAAACTACCAGAGGCAAAGGCAGGTGAAGACCAGATAAGTCAAGAAGAGTGAGTTAAAATGTTTTCTGTGACTTCACACTGGAAGTCACATCAGCCTGGGTTTTGTGGAGCAGGAGTGGATGTGAGTGCCTTTGTGACTATGTGACCAGATGGTACTTTACATCCAGCGGTCACAGTAGAAAGGCAGGTTAGGATGTATATCACCTTTCCTCTCTTTTTCATGGCATTTTAAACTGTAGTACTTAAGCAAGTTTTACTTTGTGGGAGCTTTTTGCTTTAAATCCTCTCTGAATTGTTTCCAAACCAGGAGAAATCGCACACTCTCGTTATGATCACCGACGTTTAAAGCAGAGTGACTCTTGTGTTGACTCCTGAGCACTTTTGTAAGGCTCTGGAGCCTGTTAAAAACTCCTCTTTCTCAAGAGAGTGAAATTCTTGGTAGTAGGTCCCTTTTGGGGGAAAGGCAGCTTGTTGTATTCCCTAGCTGAGGATGCATGAGTTTGTCTGAATTATCTTCTCCTATCATTGCTAGATTTTTCTGTCCCCAGACTCTCTGGTCCAAGGCTATGCTAGTCAGACTTCATGGAAGGGTTAATGCAGTCTGCTGTTTCTGAATCTAGAACGTGACAGGAGTAAAAGTAGTTGTCATTGTTCAGTCTTAACTGAGCTGCTTTTTAAAATAATTCTTCTGGAATCACTGGATTTGGAAAGTAGGCTCTGACTTCTCTTTGCTACTTGGAGGAGTCTGTCTTTCAAAAGAGAAAGCACTCCTGTCAAAAAGATGAGTATTGTTGGTACCTCTGTGAGTTTGATCAGCTAGAGTTTGATCTTAACTTCTTGAATTGAGGTTTGATTGGAATAAAAAAGTGCTAATTATTGCATTATATTAAAAAGTTATCCAGTGCTGAGGGAGGGGAGAAAAAGAAATCCTGTGTTGGGGAATGTACTTGTTTCCAAAGGCAGCATGCCGCTGGAAGCGGAACACAGTGAATAGGTGATGCTCCACCAACTACAAATTCTGACTGCTTAAAAGGGGGTTTTTCATTTGTTCCTGTGATCAGTTAGCTCTAGAGGAACTGCTTTTGGATTTATTGGGGAGGGGATGACTGTATTAGTCTTCAGGTTTATGTTCTTGTGTTATTCTGGGACAGATTACAAATATGTTTCACTGCATGGAAGTGTGTCATCTTCTCTCTGCATGTAAGTGTATCTCTTTTCAGGCCAGCCTTTTCTATGTGTTGGCTTTGATGCACTTTCGGGCTCTGAAAACACACTCAAACTCTAGAATTCACGTAAGCATTACTTTACATGTGAATGATGCTTTCTAATACTTCACTGAGAAAGAAGTGTACTGTTTATCAGAAATCTGCCTGGCATTCACAGCAGAGATAACAGTGAGATTTATTCCCAGTCCCCTTGGAGCGAGCTGCCCAGCTGACCCACAGGCTTGTACGGGCGCATGGGAAGAGGTTCAGCCTGTGGGCTGCAGATGCTTAACTCAAGTCATGTGAGGAGACCAGCTGCCCTCAGCGCAGATAGTCTTGAGTAAGCCCTGGCATTTTTGTAAGACTATGGGCTAAGGGACAGGGAATTTCACAAGACAGTTTATTGGACTCTGAATCAGACTTAAAAAGGGATGGGAATTGTGTGTGGGAGTGAGTGGGGGACCAGGAGTAGGGGATAAGAATGCCATATACAAACATCAAACAAGCCCGTGGACTGAGGTTAGATTTACTCCTGTTTTCCCATCCAAACCTGTTTTATTGTAACTTTCTGATGTTCCTTGTTCAAGGATACAGTTAAGTCTTTGTAGTTTATTAACTCAGTGTGAGTGGGTGACTGGTATGGTACCACGAAAAATAAATACCTTTTTTTTGTCTTGTGTCAGTAACCTCATTGAAATAGAAACTGAAACGCACTGATCTCTTTTCTCCCCAAATACTACTGCAAACCTTCTGCAAAGGATCTCTGATAGCAAACTACCTCAGCACCTGTCTTTTGTTTGTCTGTCTGATTCAGGGCTCCTTCTTGCTTGACCCTTTTCCATGTCTCCATCATATCAACATTACATTAGTACTCCTCATCCTTCACTTTTGAGAAGTGTGTATGTGTTGGCCTTTCTCTCTGTCAATGCATGTTAATTGATTGATCTGCACCTGCATAGTGGCTCTCTTGAAAGTGCAGCATTTCAGTTTAACTGTTTCCCAGAAAATGCTGGTATGACAACCAGTCTCTCTCCTCTTCGTAAATAAACTCACTTCAGCAGGGCTAAAAACAATTCCTTACTGTAACAGCGAATTGACTTGAATCTTGTGGAGGTCTCCTAGCGCCTCGTAGAGATGCTTTCTAGTTGGCAATTTGAATGGCATTCAACAAGAAGTTAGTCACACAGTAGGAGAAGTAGTACTGTATGTTCCATCTCAGCCTCAGCAGGCTAACTACATGTAAGTGATGACTGATTTAGAGACAGGTTCTCATCAGTGTGTTAATCAAGTCCTTGCATTGTGCTTTCATTGTCTTCAAGCAGCATTGTCTTTATTCATCAGGAAGGAGAGATGAACTACCTGGAATGCAGATGGATCTGTGTGTCAGCTCTCCTCTGGTTATGTGCTGCCTGTTTTACTTTTGTCCACCTGGAAAATAGATTTGAGTAATGTTTGTATTGGATGGGATTTTTAAGGTGCTCAGCCACGCGGGGTCAGGTACTGGGTGCCTCAAACAGCACTTGATGCCCTGCTCTGCATAAACATTGATATCAGTGGAGCTCTCGTGCAGTGAGAAGAGCTCACTACTGAAGAATCTGCCTGAGCAGCAGTTGCACTGAAGTTAGTGAAAATTGATTTGTGTTCTTCTGTTCAGGGGAAAAAATGGCAACCTGAAACATTCAGTAACTGTTGCATTGCTAGTTGCCTCCCTAGGGTAATTCTGTAATAGAAGTAATTAAGTAAATCCCTGAGGTATTGTGTATCAATTTAGTCCTTTGTAAAAATATTGTCTTTATCTCTTGGGCATGTGTTGCTTGAGGTTCACAAAGGCGTATCTGTTTTTCTTATCTCCTGAATTACCCTATGATCCTGCCACCGATCTACCCCCTTGCTTTATCCTCTTTCCCCCCACCATGAATTAGTTTAATATTTCACCATAATGTTCACCAGTATCAAAACCTGTTAGTGTGATAGAGTGCTGTGTGCCTAATTTCTCTGTGTTCCTGGATTCTTAATAGCTTTGTTGTCTTTATAAATGGAGTTTATTTATTTTGAGTAATTTCTCTCAGCCTTGTGGTCATAATCAGACTTGTATAGCTGGCTTGGATCTTGGTGAATTCAAGACAAAACCTAATAGGGGCGATTGAGGTGCATAGCAAAAAGACTTGTCCTTCTAGGTACTTTTATGACATGCTTGAAAAGGCAGGGGGTGCTAGTTCTGGTTATTTCTGGAGAGGTGAAGATACTTCAGAGCAACATCAGGATTCATGAAGGTACTGGAGGGAGAAGGACAAATTTCCTTGCCTTAGTCTTACAAAGCAGCCATTGACTGGTCCTTCAGTGTCCTGGGCACAATGGCTTAGTTTGACACCTGTTCTCTGTCAGAGACCTGTCCAAGGCAGGACATCTTATTTATGTGGTCTTTTGTGATTAACCTCATTCAGGTGATTTATAAATATGAACAGCAGTGGATATAAAATGCTGATTATCCTGGTGCTAAAGGCTCACTAGAACCGGTTGTGCCCTCCTGGAGCCTGAATGGCCCAGTGCTTCCTAAATGCACTTTTGCTCTGAGTCCGCTGTTGTGTGGGCAGCACTGCCAAGGTCTGGGGTGGATGAGGACTGGGACTCAGCCCAGCTGGAATGTGAACTTTGGGCACCAGGCTGTTCTCCAAATGCATTCAATTTGTGTCTGATTAGCTAATCTTTCAGTCATGTACCATGGCTCCCTCTCGGTCTTTTAAGAAAAGTGGAACAATCGCTAGCTTTTTAGCCATTGCAGTCGTTGGAGTAGTTACAGTCTTTCGGTAATAGCTGGTTTGGCCATCATATTCTGGTACTACTGGACATTTACTCTCATTTTCTAATAGAACTAAAAGAATTTTCCCTCTGTCCTGGTAGAAGATACAATGAAAAATTCCCAACAACACCTGAAGAACTGAGAGGTAAAAACCAAAATTATTTTGACAGCAAATTCCGTGCATGTGGTAAAGTGATCCACCCTGTAGCTGGTAGTGGCTTCTGAGAACCATGCTTTGAAAAGCTCCTGTCTTTCTCTTTTCTTCTTTTCCTTCTCATCTCCTTTTTTCCCCCCTCTTGTCTCATTTTACTTATTTTAATTTTTTTTCTGTTCTTTTTTTTCTTTTCCATCTTCTTGGGCTGTTTTGGGGTTTTTTGGGTTTTTTGTTTGTTTGTTTTTTATTTTTTGTTTTTGTTTTGGTTTTTGGTTTTTTTGTTTGTTCATTCTTTTTCCCTGTGCAAGTGGGTATGGTTCAGAGAAAATACCCACTTTTGTTTGGGGAGGTAGAAGACAGGGCTCCAAGTTTTACCAGCCTTGGGCAGGGTTTGTGCTCCCATCTGCTCTGTACTGTAGGGTTTGCACGGCACCTTGCACAGGTAATCTGTACCAGAAGAGCTAGTGCTGAGGGAGCTGGAGTGCACCAGGATCCCCTCGAGCCTTCCAGCTGCTGCAAGATTTCATGATGTGCTACATGTTGGTTTTTTATGGCCCAGAGGGGTAGGACAGTGACAAAGTGTGTGCAAGGAATGTGAAGATTTACAGCTTCTGGGAAATGGGTGGGGTTCCTGTCTAACTGCTGTGTGACTTTTTCATCTCCTGCAAGTCCTGTGTTTTGATGTGGGATATGCTCGGTGTTAGTTCCTTCCCTCCCTCTGAAGTCTAGCCTAGTGATCTGAACTTGTGATATCTTTCATCCATGGGATGCTCTTTCTTCTTTTTGTTTTGACATTGGTGATACTTTAAAAAAAATGGTTTTTTTTGTCTTTACCTGAGAGGTAGCCCGCTGCTGCCAGAAACTTAATTTGATTCATTATTATGGAGTCCTTAGGCTAGGTAAAAACCCAAGGGGAAATCTCATGTGAATGAAAAAACACAACCCCAAAGATATTAAAAAGGATAATCTAGTTATGAGGGGGTGTGGGAAACAGACAAGAATTTTAATATTTGTCTCCTGAACTCCTAAATCTTCTCACCTTATCATAAGAAAGTCTGAAGTTTCTAGCACTTAATAAGGTCACACATAAAATGTCTGTCAGGCCAAGACAAGACTCAAAATGCTTTTTAGCACCTGCAGCTGGACCACTCCCAGTGAAACTCTCCGTGATGTTTTATGATGGTGCTGGCTCTTGCTGGTTTCATCACTGGCAGGTACAGGAATGGCAGCATTCAGCAGACCTGCAGTAGAATTTGGCATGAGGTGGTCTTGTTCTGACACTCAGAGAAATGGACTGAACACATTTTAAAGCTCTGCCTTGTGCTTCCAGTCTTGCTCTTGAATATTTGGGAAGCTCTGTCCCACCAGGAGCCTGGTGGGTAGACAAGCTTATGAACTGCTTCAGCCAGACACAGTTGGTTTTGCACCACAAAGATGATGTGTTTACAAATAGTAGGACCCCCCACAGTTGAAGGATTAATGGGCAGCATTGGCATCACCAACAGTATTGCTTCTGGTGCCAGACTGGCCTCACTAATGCCTAGTAGGATTTTTTTTGCATTCTCACTATAGAATGTTTCATTGTTTTGTCAGGCTCTGTTCTGTAAATAAAATATCATTGTGTTCTTTTTTCTCCATATTTATATGACACTAATGTAATTGCCATGTATCTTTATTCCCTTCCCCAGACATCAGGAACACAAATCATATTTGTGTATTTAAGATGTTATCAGGACTGTCTGTAGTGTGCATTGTATAGTCATCATTTGTGGCTTCTCCTGCTTCATAGCAGCAGAAATAGCAGAAGAGAAGTATATTTCAAAGCATCCTCAATCCTGCCCTGATTTTGTTTATAATTCCTTTACCTAGACTGCTTCTTCTGCAGTTTGAGTGATGAGTTTCCAGATGAAATATTAAACTGCCTTTTCTTTTCATGAGAAGTTTTACACACCCATGTAATACCCCTCAAATTTTTTACTGTGAATTGCCGTGTTTGGCTATCATCCTGTGTTTTCCTGGGAAACTTTGCTTTTGGGAGGTTGAGTTTTGGGAATTAAAGCTGCTCTTCAAATTCAATATACACATTCCACTAGTATCAGAGTGCATCTTTGCAGACAGTAAACAAAGAACTGTGCTGATGCAACACAGAGTGAATAGAAATGAAGGTTTGTGTTTTGTCTTTCTTTCCCCCCCAGACATTAGAAATTGATCTCTCAAAGAGGCAACTTACGCAAACTGTTTATTCTTCAAATATGTTTGCAGCTTGTATAAGACATTCTGTCTCACTTCATAGTCAGAAGAAAAGGCTGTGACATTGCTTGCAAGAATCTGTCATAAAATGTTGCTGATGCAAACAGTTCCCTGGCTGTATCTTCCCTTCCAGAAAAAGCCTTGCCTCCTTCCCTTAATTCCCCGCTTTAGACTAAACGCTACAAGCACTAATCCCTTTGTCCCTCTCACTCTGCAAACTGGATTCTTAGAGCCAGCGATGTGGTGAGGAACTACTCAAATCAGTATTTCTAAAAACAGTAGTTTGCTGGTTAGCCCACAGATGACAGAGCTCCTCAGACATGCTTGCTGAGTGATGAACTCTTTCCATTTGCTGGGAGGTACCCAATGGCAGCTTTCTCTCTGTATTCTTGCTTTTAACATGTGGGTATTCATACACACAAATGGGGGGACCAAAGGACATGTTATTAATGAAGAGGTTTCCATTTAAATGGGATTTCTCTTTTCTGGGCAGGTGGTTACTTGAAATCTCATAGGGAGAGGAAGAAATGCTCTGCAGTGCTAAGGAAAGAGGAGGCTGTGCAGTGTGGTGGGAGAATGTGTAATCACAGTGTCAGTCTCACTCATGCTGAAAGCTAAGTGCAGTCTTTCAGGCCGTTGAACATGAAGTAGGTTACTAGTGTGGGAACTGCTGTTGAGTGGTGAACTCTCTGGATCTTAAGGCCAGGATGGACTTCTGAGTTCATTTAACAGTACCCAATTCTTCTACACTTAAAAATTTCTTCCATTCAATTAAAAAAAAAAAAGAGTCTAAGTGCTGAATTGTATAGTATTTGTCAGTTGAAAAAGCAATCTACAGTGATTTCTGAACTGAACCAATACTTATTTTTTCCTCTCTCCTCTTAGTAAGACAAGATTTTAATACCCTGTGATGGAACATATTGGGGATATTTCTCTGCTCAAGTTGGTGGCATCTACTTAAATATAACACAGATGGACGTGTTAGTTGTGAAGGGGTTCTGACATCATGCCCAGATTTTGTACTGGCTAATTACATTCCTGCCTCCTTAATTGATGTTGAATATGGCATTTTCTTTGCTCCGTGTCTATTCTGGACTTTTTAGCAGTACACCACCAAATAGATGCTGTGCATATGGGTTTACTATCATATCTGAGAAATTTGCAAGGCTGTTGACAAGCCAAGAAAATGAGGGACTAGAACTCAGGCTTATATCTTCTTAGTCATGTCTGTGTGCTAGAACAAGTGCCACCTCCTTGATATGGCAGATGTACTGATAACTTTTGAAAGGTACAAACCCAGAAATGATATGATTGAAGGATACTTCCAGAGCTCAGCTATGCCATCGTGCTGCACCAAGACAAGACCAAGTCAGCCTAAACCATTTGTGGCAGGTCCTAGTCACAGACCCGTCTGCAAAAACCCCTCCTTCGTGTATGTGCTCCTGGGGGTCGCAAAAACACTGATGTGCTTTCTAGTGTGTTTGTTTCCTTGGTGGTTTTTAAGCAAACCAGCAAGCAGAGCCCTGTGTAGGGGCAGACAGTGAAGAAGAGCTGGCTGTGACTAGAGCTCTCTGGCTGCTCCCAGATGAAACTGGTGCTTAGTTTCCTTGTCTCACCTGGCTTCAGTTCCCACCCCACCCAGAGCCTGCTGTTCTCTATTGTCACAAGCAGTGAATTTGAATGACATCTGGCACAGCTGGGTCTCATTCCTGAGTGGAGCCTTCCTGAAAGCACTGCAGTTAGCTTACAGTAAGTAAGCTTGCAGTAAGGTTACAGTCCTTTCACAGGTGACCTCCTTTGTGGTGCCTGGCCCGTCTCAGCTGTTAGGGTAGCTGTGCCTAGGTAACTCCTTAGAACTCCAGGGACGCTTAAAAGTGTATGCCTCTTGCACTGTGGTTGAAATAACTGTGAACAAATACTTAAGGAAGTATTTCCTGAAAATATTTTCATATCTCAAGAGAGAAAGTTAGGAAACTGCAATTTTGTTTTTGTTAGTTTGTTTTCCTTCTTCCCTAATGCAGGTAATGAGTATCTGGCTGTGCCATGACACTGAAGGTTTGTCCAAGTAATGATGTCTAGGAAAGGTAACACTCTGTGGATTAGTTAAACCATAATATAAAGCCCACTATACAGAAACTGTAGTCCACTGCTGAAACCACCTTACTTGTCTATTTTAGATGCAAATGGACCTAGTTAATTTAATTCACTTCCAGAGGGAATGCAAACTAAATAAAGTCATGCTTGTTAAAAGAAGTGTTCTCACAGGTTTAAATAATTTTCTTCAATTTATTTTGATGAACTTTTCTGAACAGACCAATCTTTACCGTAATATCTTCGGGCTAAGGCTGTAGCTTATGTAAGTAAGGAGTACTTTATACTATTAACTTAGTGCATTGCCCTTGTATGTAATTTTCTTTTAGAGCTAGTGTAACTCTGTGCTACCTGCCTTCCCCCTTGGCAAGGGTTGGGGCTGGTTATGGTAGGGACAGAGTCAAGAGAGGAGCTTATCTGTCATGTTTAGCCAGCCCTTGGCACCATTTCCAAAGCTGCTTTTCAGGAGCCTGGTCACGAGTGTCCCCTCTCTTTTCCCCTGCTGTTTCTGTGCAAGGGGTGACTGCTCACGACTCATCCTTCCCAGAGAGATGATCTGCTTTCAGAGCATGACCTCTTCCTTGGGGCTGAGACCAAACCTTTCCATTACCAATTCCTTAGCAGCTGTGACCAGGACAAAATTCTGTATGCCTAAGATGCCAGGCTGCCACCTGGAATGCCGCAGAAGTGGCAGGTGATTCTCCTCTGAGTCTTTCCTGAGAGAAACTCCTTTGGTTTGCAGCAGCTCTCCTGTTTAAGCCATTTGCAATGCTCCATACGCTATTGAGGCAGTGCCTTGCTGCAACATGAGCATAATCTTGTGTGTCAAACCTCATGGGGAGATGCTGTGACAGCTCCCTGCCTGCCAAACCTCCTGCTGAAGCTTATTGGAGAAATATTGTGCTCCCTTCAAATGGGTGGCATTGTAACATTGGCTTGCTCATTGAAAAAGCATTTGGGTCTGGGCAGAGTGAAAATGTTGATTTCCTTTGAGTAGAAGAGGAAAAAACTGAAGGGTGCCTTCTGCACAAACAGTGGTCTTAGGCAGAGCTGCAATTTCCAGGACTGAGTCAACTAACTTTTGAATCTTAATGGCCATGATATTTACTTCTCCCTCTGCTCTTCCCTGTCCCAGTGAGATCTGGAAGGAGTCTTACCTCTCTTTGAACCATACCCTAAATCGTTGTTGCCTTGTCTAGTTTATATTTAGCACGGCAAGAAATGAGTTGGAATCTAAATGCCTCCTGCCTATCACCAAAAATACCTTTTTCCCTCTGGCTGCTTGCAAAATGCCTTTAACTCCCTTCAGGGCTTTTCTGTATGAAGGGACAGCTGGTGTAGAACAATAGCGACTGATTTACACTGATCAATCCTCACATTACTGAGAGGCATCTGTCTTGTACTAGGCACCCTGCAGTGTATCAGACCCGCTGGTGGAAGATGTGCCTGCAGTGTCTCCTGTCTCTCTTCCCAGCCTGACTTCTCTGTAGGTCCTAAGGAAAAAAAAAACTGGGAAGAAATACTGCAAAAAAAATTTTAGTAGTGAGAGGTGCATTTCGTGTTCTTCACTTATGTGGCAATGGATCATTCAGTCTGGTTTTCCAGGGTTTTTTAGTTGTGTCTGCTTCAGCAGCAATTCCGTTACTGCCAAACAGTCAAACTCAGGAACTGAAATGTTTTTTGTAGCCCAGCTCACCCAAAGTTAGTTTAGCCCATATATTTGGACCAAAACAGTCTGGGAGGTGCACATGCACACCTGAGCAAGCAGTTCAGAGGGGGGGTATCCTCCAGTGAGAAAGGAGCTAATGCAGCTGAAGGATGTTAAGAACATGTTACCACACTGATAGGGACATATGTTACTTTCAGACTTTGCTGAAGGGAAGGACATAAACCCCTTTTTTGTAGAATCATGAAGTGGTTGGATTGGAAGGGATCTTCAAGATCATCCATTTCCAACACCCCTGGCATGGACATCTGCTAGACCAGGTTACTCAGACCCCCATCTATCCTGGCCTCAACATTTCTGGGGATGGGGCATCCACAGCTTCTCTGGACAATCTGTTCCACTGTCTCACAATTCTGTTTTTCCAAGAAACCCTTAACAAAACAGGAGAGAGGATGGCCAAGCATGATCTGTCCACCTGCTGCAGTCCTCCCTCCCTCTGTTTTTTCCTTGCTTTCACCTCCTCAGAGATGTAAACAGCCCCAGGAGAAGCCCCAGGCAGTGCAGCTCTGTGTTCCTGCCACCACTGTTTATTTTTCTGATGCACTTTACCTGTGCAGGTAACTAGGATGAGCCCTGACAGCCATCAGCTTTTACTGAGAGCAATCAAATAGTGTTGCTATTACTGATAAAAGAAAAGACAGCCACAGAAGGTGGCTGAAGGATGGAATGGGCTGCTCCATTGCCCTATCCTCCACAGTGACAGCAGGGAATGGTTTGTTTCAGTGGCTCTTACCTTCTCTTACTTTGATAAGAAGCTCCAAACTTTGTTAATGTTTTGAATATCTCTGGTGGTCTGGTTAAAGTTTCATCTTTGGTCTCTACATAAGCTGTGTTTTCATGAAAAAACAAGACTGCACTGATTCCTTCAATTTTTCTTTCGTACAAGTGGAATGTGTGGTGAGAGCATGATCCAACAAGTGCTACTTTGGAAGACTCACCTACTGCCTGGGATTCAAGTAGTGCCCAGTCCCTTGCACTTCATGTGAGGGCAATTAGCGCACGTGCGTGGCAATTAGTGCTGCAAATGAAGTTGACACGGGTGTATTCTGCCTCTTTAATGGCTTGCTTTTCTCCTCTGCCAAAAGAGCAACCAAGCTGTCTCAAAGGAACCTGCTGCCTTCTGATATTTAATTTGCTTCAGGCTTACATTGGCATCCTGCCTCTTTCTTCTGCTGCCGTGCCTGGCCCACCTGCCTGCTCTGCTACCAGTGCTGCAGAGGAAATGATCCCTATTTCTGGCAAATCAGGCCACGACTTGCCCATGTGCTGCAGTTGGGCCTCACACACCTCCAGCACCATCTCTCCCTGATGTGCTTTGTCACTGCTGGTTTCTGACCTCCTTTCGGCAGAACATTGGGCTGGTTTCTGATGAGCTGCTCTGCAAGTGGCAGTGCCTGGCAAAGGAACCTGCTGATGGGAAACTGCAGAGCAATTCTTCTGTTATCCATCTCCTTGAGCTAGATATCACAGTGGCGGGGGCCTTCAAATATCTGTGATACCCAGTGTGTATTTGTGAGCAATGATGGCTCTGGAGTGTATGCTGGAGTACAGATGGCATGTGTATAAGCCCATATACATCAAGTGACATGATGTTATTCTTAAACAAAATTTTAACTGTTCCAGAATATTTTAAAATCAATATTGAAGTTTTGGTGCTGGCCTTCCTGAATGGCTTTCCTCATTGCACCTTGTACCATGGACCACACATCTAGGTTTGGTTTTGAATGCTTGAGAGGTCATATTTTTAGAGTGTCTGTTCATAGGAAGCTGGTAGTTTAGGATTTAAAATTTTGGGGTTGAATCTGGTTGTTTCCCAAAAATCAGGACATGAGTGCCCTGGATGGGAGTATGTAGTAACCAGCTTTGCTTTGAGTGGATGCTGTAGGCAAGAAAAAGTTCAGCATTAGTCTCTGTAAAATTGTCTTAGAGAACCCATCCACTGGAGATAACATACTGGGTTAATGGTGTTACTTTGGGAGCCTTTTTTATGCACCACTGATTACTGAGACAGTTCAAATGTGGGTCAGTTTTTCTTTCTTTCCAAGTAGAGTTTGCACAGAGTAACATGCAAGCTGTTGCTTTCTAGAAAATGTGGGTCAAGTGCTGTTGTGCTGAGGAAATCAGGAGGTTTTTTACTTAGCTAGCATTAATACTCAAATGCTTCCTTATTTCCTTGCACCAAGGTCCTGGGCTGTTGTGCTGATGAGTAACACTTTCTGGAACAGGAGTGTGCATGGAGCCATGATTTTGTGTCACCAGGAGCACTGGCTCGTGTGATTCACAGAGGTGGATGGAGTTCATGAAGGATGTGTGAGCCCTGCCATCCCAGCTGCCATCAAAGCAGCTGCAAAATGCATGAAAAGCAGCTGACCCAGGAGCACTGGTGACTTTTTGGAGGAGCAGGGGCAGACAGACAGAAACTGTGTGGGACAGGACTGCATATTCCTCCTTGTGAAGTAATGAGCATGAGGAACAGACTGCGGTTGAGGAGGTTGTGGGGGGTGGAATATTAACCATGGTGAAAATAATCCTGGAGGAGCACATTTATCCATGCTGGCACTTTGCACATGTGTCATGATGGAATTTTCAAAGGAGGCCCTAAACAAAACAGCTTTATGGAAGAACAAAACAGCATTGTCAGAAATGGCCAAGGAAGCTGTGCCAGCACCTCTTTCTGTATCTGTGCTCTGAACTGGTTCATGTTCTGGGGCTGTTGCATACACAAATGTGTGTTAGCATCTGCCTTGAAGGTGCAGAAAAGGGTGGCTGGGCTTTGTTTTCATTTAGCTATGTTTTCTAAAAGTTACTTCTTTTTATTTTGTTTTGTTTTCAGACCAGAAGAGCTTGTCCTAAGGGAACAGTGTATGTTATAGCAAGATTTTTTTTTTTTTTTTTTTCACAGCTGTGTTTGTGAGCATTCCCTTGCTTTGAGTCTGGGAGGCTGCATTATAGCCCTCTGCAGTGATCATGTGTCTAATCCAAGCTCTGGGCCTGGCTCAGCTCCTTGAGCCAGCAGAATCCCTCTCTCTGCTGGGCTGTTTGAGGAGTGTGATGAAGACTTGAGGTAGTCTGATCCTCCTGGATGAGCATGCACAGAGTTTGTCTGCCTTGATCATGGTCCCAGAAGAAAGTGGGTTGGGTTATGTTGTGCAGCATCTCATATTTGCCACAGTGAATTTATGGGACAGCTGGCCTGACCCATCTACCTTGCAGTACAAAGGGAATGCTTATGGCTTCCTGAAGTCCTTGGTGTTCCAGCCTCAGTAATGAGGGAGCTTTGGAGAGCTCAGAGGAAGGAGTAAAACCTTGCATCCTACTGGACTGGTTAAAATGTGAAATGAAGTTTCCAAAGCCATTCTTTCCTGTGGTGCCTTGGCTCTCAGCATGGTATGCCTCAGGCACCTGGAAGTTCCCAAGTGGGTCTTGTGAATTTAGACATCTAAAATCTTCCTAAAGAGCATTTTTCATTGACTAAATAGTGTGACTGCCTCCTCTTGCCTCTAGACATTTCTACAGAATAAATAATAAGCTTGTGGGCTTCTGTATTTCCTACTGTTCAGTCCAACTTTTGAATGTAGCTGCACTTGAACAGGCATGAGCTGCCTGACCGCTCCTGCATACCACAGCGTGCTGATTACTGATGTGATCTGCAGTGGAAATTGGTGTGGCAGAGCAGAGAGGGTTCTCACAGCACCTTTGACTAAACTCTGAACAGCAGACTTCTGCTAGGAATTAAAGAATATAAAGTAGACTTGGAGGCTTGGTCTCTGGGTTTTTTTTTTTCGTGGGAATACAGCTTTAAATTTGAATGTGGGGGAGCAAAAGGGAAGAGATTACTATTGGCAATTCTTTGTGTGTTGGACTGAAGAAAAAGGGCCTGGTCTATGGTGTGTAGGTAAAGGGCAAGCACTGAGAGGTGCAAATGGCTTCCCTACAGCTTCCTTGCTGAGTTCTGTGCTTGCAGTACTGCCTGCCTGTTTTCCCCTGTTCTCCACCCCTTCTGTGCCATCCCTGGAAAGAGAAGGCAGTGGCAGCCCACCGCTGAGAAGAAGTGAGATGTATGGGATGGTGGAGTTGGGTCTGGGGGATCCTGGGAAGGGCCAAACTGAAAATGAGATGTAGAAGAGTGTGTGTGTGTGAGGAGAGAGTAAATACCTTGCTGAGATGGAGGAGGCTTGTGGGCCTGTATGGAGACGGCAAGGACAACAGCCTGAGAGAGAAACCAGGAGGATCAGCAGGATGGTGCATGGAGCTGCTGAGAGACAGCTGTGAGATGTCATTTGGAGTTGTTATTTTCAGAGTAAACTTGTCTGTTCTTTTGAAAGCAAGGATCAGTTATAATCTGGACTGGATCAAGCAATTTTTAAATTTTCTTCTCTCCCTTGAATAAAGGAAAGCACTACAAAGAAATCGCAATTAAAATGAATTGTGAAGTGTTATCTGTTGCCTGCTGAGCAAAATCTCGTGTCCTAGCTGAATTAGCAGTCTGGTAGTGTTCTGTGTAGGATGCAGGGAAGTGCAGAGTCTTGGCTGTGGCACCAAAATGGGCCAAATGTGCCCAAGACCTGCTGCTGTCTTGGAAAGGGGCTGTGGGTTTATGGCAACAGGCTGAGAGGGTAATGATTGTTCAATACTGTATGAAGGAGAATTCAAAGAAGAGGGTGAAGGGAGGAGAGGACAACGGGCTGAATGCAAGAAACACTCTGAAAATGAGACCCACAATGTCTTGTGACAGATCTTATATTGGGACTAACACAGAAATTTCCTGGCATGCACGTGCTTTTTTCACATGTGACTTCTCCATAACAAACATCTCTCAGCTGGGACTGACAATGGAAAAATTGTAGGAAACTTTCACTAAACAACTTGGTAGTAGGGCTACCTCCTGTTTTGAGTTTTTCTGTTTTAAAGGAACCATCTGCTGTATAAGTGTAAACACAGCAGACAGCAGCAAGCCCAATCATTCCAGGGTCAGTATCCATCCAATGCACACTGCTGGCAGGCCCTGTGCCCTGTCTTTGTGTTGCTGCCACCGCCTCTTCTTCCAGGCTCTGAGCCTGTGGAATTGGACAGAGTTAACTTTGCAGATCAAACCTTCCCACAGTGTAGTGGTGGTATCCTGTGGCACATGCAGAGTTACCAGGAGCAGGAATAAGGGAAGCTGGAGTGTCACTTGAGCCGCAGTCACGCTGGATGATGGTGTGGCTCTGGGAGTGAGTCAGCCCGGCAGCCGAGCAGGTGTACTGCAGTTTCTCTTTGCAGGCTGTTTCACAGTGTCTAATCATGTCAGAAAACCTTCAGGAGGCAAAGCAGAGTACTCTGCAGAATACTTTCCCCTCTGCTTGCCCTGGCCCAACAGCATAGATCAGTAGTTAGTGCAGAAGAGTTACTTGGAGGGCTTTGGATCTTGTGTTAAAGCAAATCCTGACTGTGGGGTCTTGAGCTTTTGCACAGGGCAGGCTTCACACAGCTTTCTTCCCATGCTTTTATTGAAGTCATGTTTTACCTGTTGAGGCCTCTTGCAGAAGGAACAGGTGGAGGCTTCCAGGGCTAGAGGGAAAGAGAGCTGCTGGGGATGAAGGAGTGACAACTTGGTTCATTAAGACAAGGAACTCTGGTGGGGTCTGTTGGAGGAAGTGCTGGTCAGGGATGTGCTTACGAGATGTGATTTCTCCTCAGCAGAAGAGAAATCTTCTGTCCTGGTTTAATGCACACTGTGAACCTCCATAGCCTGGCACAGCCACCAAAAAAAGCATTTGCTGTGGCAGAACAAATATTTTTGGGGCATGTGGAGACCCAAATCTGGGAACTGACTGGATCTGAAATTACCTGAGGAAGGGGGAGAAGGCTAGTTTGAGATGATACAGGGACAGACACATAGCATGCTTGTTAGTGCTTGTGTGGGTGAAATTGTGTTTGAGTTCAGTGTGAAAGAAACTGGCCAAAATACAGCTCTTGAAGTGGTAATGTATGGTTTAATGCATTTCACTAATGGGATCTGACCTGGATTGCATGTAAAAGAGGAGAAAGAAGAAGGTAACACTTCCTCTCTGAACAGGTAGGCTAGATCATAGGGCTTGCGAGGGCCCAAGTCCTCATGCATGTCTTTAATTTAAGCCATGCTCTCTAGCAACTCGTTATAATTTATCAATTTCATCTTTGTTAAACTGATGAGGAAATTAATGCATGTTTATAGAGTCCATGCCACAACTGATATGAGGAGCAGCTGGTTAATGTTTAGCAAAGTCCTCCTGAAGATGAGGAGTGGTATACAAGTGCTATTCTGACTGTACCATTACTCTTGAAAGAAAAATGCTGTTTTAAAGAATGCTTGTGTCCCCTTCATCATTGTCTTTACAATTACCTTAAATTATCTATACCCATATATTCACCCATTGCCTAGCTAATACAGAATTAGAAAAGCATCCCTACAACCTAAAGAGAGCTATATGTCAGGTGAATGAAGCCTGGAGAGAGCCAAGCTAAGAAGCATGCAGAGCAAAGTGACTCAGATGGCAGAATGCCCCAAAGGAAGCTTTCAACAAGGGTGATTCATTAGCAGTCAAAGAGTCCTTTTTCTTTTCCTGCTCTGCTATATTTACATTTTGAAATGTGTGCACATCTCATGGAAACAGCCTTCCTAGTTAAAGTGTTGTTCTAAATGGGAGAAGAGAAGATTTTGTGCATTATGTTTGATAGGCTGTGAGGCTTGGAATACAAGCAAAGCTTTCTTTAGGGAGATACTTGCATGTAGTCTGTAAGGTTTTATTAAAATCTTGTGCTGATAGCATTGCAGGGATTTAGGCTGTGATTTCAATCTGCCTAAAGAAGACTCCCAAATCCCAGGCCTGGATTAGTGCAAAAAGGAGAGACCTTGAATTTGTCAGGTAATCCGCACGCATTCTGGCTTTTTCAGTGTGCTAAGGCATCATGATACCTGTGAATCCTTTTGCATCAAGAAATCCCTCTGAAACCAGGGTAAATGTCTTACCACAGGGACATGCATAGTTGTGTGAGCCACGTGAACTACTGACACCCCCTCTCTGGTGCTGGGGAAGAGTGTCTGTCCAGCAGCATCCAGAGTGAGTGTGATTCCTGTGTGGCACTCCCAGCGGTGTGCTGTGTCATGATTGCAAGGCTCCTGCTGTTAATGTGTGAATACGATGAGGTTTCCTGCATCGGTGTTGTGCTGGCAACAGCCGCCAGCTCCTGAATCAGTTAAAGCCAGGCACGATGTGGGCAGACTGGTAGCTGTGATTTACAGGGCTCTGTTGGATTAGAAAGCCTGTTGTCTATCAACACATTGTCCAGGCAGCACAATAGGGCAAGGTAAGCACTGGAAAAGCAAGGTCAAAGAGCTGACAATACCATATTGTGTTGCATGACCCTGAGCAAGTGGTTTACATGCCTTGCTTCTGCTATTCTGAGTAAAACCAGAATAGTGCTTGCTTTTAGAAAAAATGCTTTATGTTCTGTGGGTGGAAAGCATTAATCTGAGTGTGAAGTATTCCTGTTGTAGAAAGAGATAGTCTCCCTTTCCATAGTTTCCCCATTCCCAGACCTGGTTTTCGGGGAGATCAGATGCACTGGTTCCTTTTGAAGATGAAAATCTCTTTGTAGGTGTTCTGTACTTCATTCATCACGATCCATCTGGAAATGCATTTTAGAACAAACCATTTTGTTTGTGGCTTTGGCTGGATTTGCATTCTCCAAATAGCAGAGTGTGGTTTGGGCTTAATATGGGATATATGGCCTCCTTGGCTTGGTTTCAGCACAGGTTGGGGAGAACTTCTCTTTAGGTTTGTAAGGCAATAGAAAAACGGAAGGTATCTAGAAGCAGAAGCTGACATGGCTGCTCACTTACAAGCAGCCTATATAACAGTGATATAATTTGGTGGTCTCAGGCAGCCAAAAAAAAAATTAGTGTGCCTTGTAGAGGATCCCAGGAGATAAAAATTATTTGGAGTGAAGGATCAGTTACTGATTCAGGTTGCTCCTTGAAGTGGTCTCCCATTCAGTGTTGCTACAGTGGATTGTAAGCCTTCACAGCACTGTTTTCTTGCTCCTGCTAGTTCATGACCTTTCTCCAAATTCATAAGCTGTGGCCCAGTCTACCAGTCTGTATGGAAATGGCACATGTACCTGCCAGGTGAGCCAGCACCTTGTCTTTCTAGGCAACCTGGTGCCTAGAAGAATTGCAAGAATTTAAGCCTGTTAAGCCACAAACTCTCTTAGAAGGTTGGGGGTTTTTGCCCTTCAATGGGACTGGACCAGATATTATTATTAACCTCTCCACCTACCTCCCAGCTAGCTTTCCACTGAGTGTCTGCATTTTTAGATTCTGTCTGTCTGCGGTCCAGCCCCAAGACAGTTAATTTTAATAAATAAATAATGACAAAAATAGTCTCTGAGGACTTGGCAGGCAGCAGGCCAGGGAATCTGGGCAAGTCGCCAGCAGCTCTTCCACTTGAAATCTGATGTTAACTCAGACTGTGGCGCTCGCATCGGTCTGTTCAGATTCTTTGGAAAGTGCTTTGCCTTCCCCACCTCGGATGGAAGCTGTGCCTGCTGCCCGGTGCTGTGGGCTCCAGGGGTGGGAACACGAGACTCGGCCCAGCAGCGGGGAGAACACGCAGCTGGGGGCAAAATGCTGCAATGGCAGTGCTCCCCGAATGAAGGCTGGGGCATCAACTCGGCAAAACTTTTGTAAGTGCCAAAACTGCAGAAAAGCCTCAGCTGGAGCAAGTGGGTCGGCCACGAGATGCAAGGAAGGAGGAGGAAACCAGCCTCTGTGCATTCTGGCACTTGTGTTGCCAACTGCTCAGTCTGCTCTGATTTTTCAGCCAGTGTGCAATGGGCTCCATTTTAATCCCCAGGGTGACTTAATCGTTGTGTGATGTCCCACACCAATCTACAAGTTGTATCTTAGGATAGGAGCTGTCACACCTCACGCCTTTGCATTCCCATTTCCTATCATACCATATATTCACAGCATACCAGGACCTTAAAGAAACCATGTGAATCCTGGGCAGACAGTTACCTCTATCAAGAATGTCTGGGAAAATATGTATCCAAGAAAGTGCATGCCCTCTGGTGAGAACTATAGCCTGCCAGTAGGCGGGAAGGTTAAGAGTAAAAGAGTTTAGTTTTCCCCCTTGAAGGAGAAGTGAAGGGGTTTGGAAGAGCAAAGCTGTTTGGACATACCAGAACACAACAATCGGCACAGTTCTTGCACTATCATGCCTACCACAGAGAAGTCAAAAGTACAAATGCAAACTTGTGCCTTCTCAGCCAACCCTGCCAGAAACACTCCCCAAACCAGCCCTGCTTTTCTCAAATTGGTTGAGAGCTATTTTAAACCCACCAAAACGTTCAGACTTGCTCCTCTGTAGGCATGTTCCTGAAAGAGTGTTCACAGTAGGAACGGGTGGCAACCAGGTTTAACTCTTGCTCCCACGGGCTTTAAAAATCCTGAGTGTGGGATAATCAAACATCCCCAGATAGGCACACACCTGCTGCACTGGTGTGGGCATGGAAATTCCAGCAAAGGCTGGTTTGGAGCATGGTATGTTTGTTTCACTGACAAGGCTGGGCACAGTATCTCCTTTCTTCCCCTTAGCTTTATTTTCTGTGTTAATAATGTTTGGCCTAGAAAACTGGCAAGGTAGCAAAGATAAATGCACTTTCCAGATTTCCTATCGTGCAAGCCAGTCCCTGGGGATGTGTCTGTCAGTGGTCTCACCTGGAGCTGGGAGTGTAAAATAAAGCTGTTCACAGCTGGGAGGTGGTTGGCCAGCAGAGTGAAGAAGAGGAGAAGTATTCAAAGTACTTCTGCCTCCAACACCAGGGACAGTCTCAGGTGATATGGGATAATGAGGGAGAGGAAATCCCTTTGAATATCTGAGATGTCTACTCCATTTTGGGCCATCTAGGGGTGCACATTGCTTCTGAGGGAGGCAGTGTGGTAAATTGACATGACACTAACTCACTTGTCCAGGGCTCGGCTGCAGGAATGCAGGATGAGGGCTTGCACAGCTATGATGGATCAAAGGACCTGTAGAAGAGGGACGCTGAGAACATCCGTGGAAAATTCAGCACAGACTAGGATTACAGTTCTATTTATTTGAAGGTTTATTTTTTTCCCCTAATCATGCATTAGGAAACCCATCATCCCCACTTTCATTGATTTAGCCACTGTTCTTATAAAAGCTTGCCAATCTATGGTGGTGAACTCTGGGTGAAATTTCAGGGCTTGATCTTTCTAAGGCAAATGAATCACCCTGAAGCAGCCTTTAAGATTCAGCAATCTCAAGTCATGTGTGGGGAAAAGCTGGTAAGCAAAAGGCTTCTGGGATGCCTGTAGTGTCAGCTACCAGAATTAGGGAGGAAATTTGCTCTGGAAGCACCATTCCTGTAAGGAGAAGATGCAGAGAGAAAATCAATGGCCTTAGCTGCATCCCTGGAGTCTTTCAGTTCTTGGGAACTCCATGCCCCTTTGCAGGGTGACAAAAAACAAGGGCCCTTTGTAAATGCTCTTCTAGAGGGAGAGTCCTCAGTTTCTATGACAAAACTGAAGTGACAGGACAGGGCTCTGTCTTTTCCCCTGGCACCAGATGTGCATACTACATCAGTGAAAAAGTGAGATGATCTTCAGGGTTTCAGCACAGTATTGATGGCATGAGAAAATTGCAAGGAGCAAGCCCAGACAGCTCAGAGCTCTGACTGGGTCTCGTCTCAGGGAGTCCTTTTCCACAGTAAAAAATTCCTTCTTGGTCTGTAGCATTATTGGACTGATTGTCTTATTTGTCATGGAAATACATTAAGTTGAATAACTCTGGTCATGGCCTGTGACCCTGCATAACCTGGAAGGTAATGGATTTCCTTTGGTTTATCAGACATAGAATAAATATGTAAATACAAATTCTCAGAAGGCTGAAGTACTTTTTGTAGCTGTGTGCTGTAGCAGCTCACCTGATATTAACGTGGACACAGGACAATCCTGCATTAAGACAGGGTGGTTCGTCTCAGTTATTTAATAGTTAAGTACTCAGATCCTGCTGCAGTGACTGCTTAACTTAATAGTTAATAGACTTTGGAGGGTCTGGGATAATGCTGATAATATCTACTTACAGCTTCTATTCCCTGCATAGTTGGAATGAAATGCTTTGTGTAGGTGTGGGAAGAAGGGCTGGATGAAATTTTATACCCAAACATATAAGGCAGTTATGGAAGTGGGAATCATAGCGTAGTTATGCTGAGTCTGTGAAGTCTATCTTG
The DNA here is from genome assembly GCF_015832195.1 of Motacilla alba alba. Taxonomy (NCBI): domain Eukaryota; kingdom Metazoa; phylum Chordata; class Aves; order Passeriformes; family Motacillidae; genus Motacilla; species Motacilla alba. Next base: position 10,524,559 of record NC_052022.1, read on the forward strand.
TCTATAAGATACCCCTATTCTAGGAAAGGATGGAGAGGAGCTCTGCCAGGTCAGCATGCGGGGTGGTGACTCTGAGATCAGCAGACTGTCAAGCTGAAGACAAAGCAGGCAAAATAATTACATCTTGGCAAAAAAGTGTAATTAGGAAAGAAAGGCCATGGCTTAGATGGCTGAGCACCCCTCCCCCTGCCATGCTTTTGGATGGTGCTCCTTGGAGATTTCCACAGAGCAGCCCCCACTTGAGTTATCCCTTTACAAGGAGACACTTGCGAGAAGACGAAAAGTGAACAGCTTGTTCTGACTTCAGCTCCCCATGTTCAGGGAAGCACAGCAAAGCTCACGGCGGTGGTGAAGGGCCAGTTAGTTCCTGGGATAACCCATCAAAACCAGTGCTGTGCTCGGGGCTCCTTTGCTGTTTCAGAAATGGTGGTCAGCTACTTGTGCTGCCACCTTTACCAAGCCCCATCACCACTGCCAAGAAACAAACTTCAAAGTTTTGGCAAAGGCTTTTCAGCTGTGACCAGCAGCAGCTGTGCATTGCCACTGACAGATCCTGTGTTATTTTCTTGATGAAGTTGTGACCACTTTCTCTCTTGATTCAGACTTTTTGTCTACTCTTTTTACCAACCTTCCATCCAAGAGACTGGTCTGTTCTTTCAGCCTCTGTCTCTTAGCCAAGTCGTTGCTGCATACAGGGAAAAGGGATTGTGTTCGTTGTGTTCCATCACTATTTATTGTTGGTTTGTTTCCAGTAGTTCTGACTGCCTCCCTGTATGTGTTCATCACCTCTGCTTTCATTGCCAGTTTTCCCTGGTTCTGTCTTTCCTGTCCTAGTGTGTCATCCTCATACCTCTAGCCACCAACTTTTTGGATTCACCTCTCTTGCCTCTCTCTTTCTCTCTTTCTCTCTCTCTGTCTCTATCTAAACTATCTTCTAAATGTCCACAGGAGTAGGGAAGATGCTGGAGATTTCAGACAAACAGTTGTGGTTTGCAGGCCCACAAGGAGAGCTGTGTCTCACAGTGGACAGGAATATGGGATAAGACTCTTAATTCCTGTGCTGGCTGTCACTAAACCTCTCATTTGCAGTGGATGCATCATTGCTGGATGTCTCATCTGTAAAATGAGAAAAATTGTACAACACTTTTCCTACTAGTACTGAATCCTACAGTATTTGGGAAAAGTGTGTTTTATCTCGTGGAACGCTGGCAGCAAGTGCTAATGGTCTTGTTGAGCTTAGAAAAGCATGGACTTTGAAAAACATAAAATATTGGCATCGTGTAAAAGGCAGCTAGACTGCTGCAGCAGCTGAGCCTAGATCCTAGCACTAAGTTCCTAAATTAATGATATTGTACTAGTGAAATAATCTCAGAGAGCTGCTGAGAATCTCTGAAGATGTGCTTGAATGTTGCAATTAAAGCTGTTTACCTTTCATTTACTTGTTTAAGTTGTGTGAGACATGAAAGAGCGTGTCTCTTACCTTTAGCTATGGGATAATGTTTGAATGTTTAAAAATAAAGTAGCTTTAAAAAATCATGTTGAGGTAAACAAAAAAAGTTCCAGTAATCTATTGCTGGTTTCTCTCTGTGTCAAATTTGCTGTTGTTTTAAATTCAACTTGCCTCCCAAATTTTTGGCTCTCTGTTAAATATTTCCTTCTTCAATTCATCTTCCCATTGTGAAATGAGTTGGGAAGTCCATGCTCCAAAGGAGTATGCTGCACAATGTTTCCATCTTGTGCCAGGGCTCATAATTGAGTATTCGAGGTAGTGTTAGCTTTTCCAGAGAAATGAGATTCATTTTGGTAACCTAACCCTTGCATGGGAATTTCCTAAAACCACTTTTTTATAAACATTGTCAGTGTTTGGTGAAGTTTATGTACCTTCCCTCCAGTCAATTTGCTTCGCAAAGAATATGGAGGGAACATTGGCTGAGTACTTTCCCATTTTCCCTTTATTTTCTATTGTTCCACTTTATTTTCCAAATTTATTTTCCGTGTTTGTAATCAAGTAACAATATTGACTGACTGAGACACTGTTAATTTAAATTTAAATTACCCTTAAAGGGTGAATTAATTGAATAGTATTCTTAGATTCTCTGATAAGCAATGGAGTGGCACGTTTCTCTAGAATGTCTGAAAGTCTTTTACCTTTAATTTCTTCACTGTTGGAGACTTACAGCTATTTACCTTTCTGCTGTCAGGTGATGTGGTTGGTGGTGATACACAAACATTGCAACGAAGGGTCAGGAGGCTGCAGTCCTCCAAACCCATAATTGAGAACTAAATTTTAGCTGGCAGCATTTCACCTCTGTCAGTGGAAAGATAGGGAAGTACCTACATTTCCTTCTGGTTTACAGGATGGGTTGTTCATTCTTAGCCTTGCAGGAGAAAGTTAATAATAAACTACTTGATAGAGATTGTAGTATTAAAAAAAAAAAAAAAGAAATTTTGAATTATATCTATCAACATTGTTGTGTGACCTTTAATATAGCAATAGAAACATGCACCAGGAAATAAATAAAGGCTAAGTTTGATCAGCCTAAAATAAATGGATGGGAGTCAGTATAGTTTCTGCAAATAAAAAGAGTCAGACATCCAAAGAAACCTTTCCTATGTCTAATCTGGATATATTTGTACAGGTTATAGGCAGATGTGAGACTCTACCTGCAACTAATAAACTTGCAGAAAGCTTTACACAGACAAGGCCTGTGCAGATGCTGTGCAACCTCTTCCACTCTCTTAAGCCAGTGCCTCTTGCCTGGGCTGAGGAGCTAAACATCCGTGGAGCTATTTCAGACTCACAGGGATGCATTATGGAACTGCGATCAAGTTCCCTCTTGAAACCATTAAGGATCCTTTCCATTGCCTTTGTAGGAAGCTGGGTTACCCTACAGAGCAGAATAGCTTCTGTTGACAGTTCCACCCTTCCCTGTTTCTGAGGTTCATTAGTTTTCCCATAGGAGTGGTATGCTTAAATGGAGATGGAAATTTGGAACTCTGCTGAATACTGCAGGTGCCATTTCCCAATTTAGAGCTCCTGGGCTTGGCTCTGTCTTTAAATCATTGCACATGGATGTAAGTCTACCTCAACTGTCCAGTCTATAATAATCACCAAAGTAGACTGACCTTTGGGACCTTCACTTAAAACTACCTATTTAACAAGAAGAACAGCATTTAGTAGTGAAGAACTGTGTATAGAACTGAATTTACAGGCTTTGGGTAGTGTCTATTGTGTTTTATTGCCTTTATGTTATAACTGAAAAATACTATTGCTGTGGATTGTGGCATTTTAACTACTAAGGTAAGGAATAGGAATATTTTAAACTCAAAGTATGAAAATCAGTGAGAAAATTTGGGCTTAACAGAAGTATTCTTTATGGAAACCTCTCAATTTTGTATAAGAATCTGTCCTTAAAGCAAGGTATTCTAATACAGTTGCATTCTTTCTTGGAAAAAAAAGAATGATGCAAAGGTGGAAGCTGTTGTTGGCTCAAGATTAAATTGGATTAAAGTCTTGGGAACTTACATGATTACACCCCAGGATGGAATCAGAAGCTCAGATGTAGGCAATGTGGGCTCCTTCTACAGGGGAAGTTGGAGTACAATACAGACAAGCAATAGCATGCTGAGAAGCTTACAGAATTTTCTTGTATTTAAATATGTAAATTAGGGGATGCATTTAGGCCCTTGCCCCAGTGTGAATCCCCATGAAGGAATTTGAAACTACTAATAGTGGGCTTGTGTTTCCAAGCTCTTTTCTGTAGATTAAGGCAAGGCTGCCAAAGAGCCAAAGCAACGTGAGGTTTCTTGGAATACTGACATTTCCTCTTCACTGACTTTTTGCAAGTCTTTCAGAATAGCTTCTTGTTTGTGTAAATGGTTTTGTTTAAACCAGGCACTTTTCCTCAAATTTTGCTTGTTGATTATCTCTAATTACCAGGGAAACCAGCTAGGCTGCCATCATCCTAAGGTGTTCTAGATGAGCCCATGATAACTTGTGTACAAAACAATATTTTCATCTTCTAATTCTGTTCCCTAGGACAAATTCCCAAATGCATGCACAGAACTTCATGAACTCTTGGAGACAAACATTTTCAAACTTTCTCTGCTGAAGGAGGAGTAGTTCCTAAATATTTTAGTTGGCAAATTGCTATTCTTCTGACAGCAAGATTAGGTGTGAATTTTCTTCAAGTACCTCATTGCAATCAGTTTGAGATGTTTTATTTTTTTTTCTTTAATAGATATGAAATTGGACATAATGTATCTGTCCATTTTGAATTGTTTAGAAAATTCTGGAAGTCTATGGTAACATTAAAAGGGAAAGTTGCTTTTGGCTGTGAGACATGTTAGGCTTGGCTTATACCTGGGATTTCTAGCAGCTGAGTATTTATTTTGAAGTATGATGATGGCTTATATCAACATGACTCTTAGCTTGTATTCAGTGGTGTGACAGCATGCAGTACCATTTACAAAGACTTGTGGTTTTATACATAAATAAAATGTTTTAAGTGTTCTCATGGTCATGTAGTTTCATCCATGCTAAGGAAGTTTCACTGTTGTCCATGAGAGTCCTTGAACTAGATGTATACCACATCAGGATGTTAGCAAGGCTTTTGTTTCGGGCTGTTAGATTTTCAGAGTTTTTGTTTCAGGAGCAACTATGTGACTCTGTTACATTCAAACCTCTGGTGACCCTCTCATGTGATAAGAGAAATGATTGATGAAACTGCCAGAAAATTGTTTGTCATGCCCTCAGGCTGACAAGCTGTGCTCTGGGCATTGGAGCAGGGGTGCTTCTCTCGGTGTTGGTAGGAGCCATTTTCTTAAAAGCCCCATTTGCTGTCAGGAGCAGGCATGCTGGAACACTTAAAAAGTGGCTGAAACCCCCTTCTTACTGTGTTAGTTCTATTTGAGAGGTCATTGAGGTAACAGAATGATGGAAAGTATCAAACATAATGCCTGCCTTTTAAAGAAGGGGAGAGGGCAGTGGGAAGTGCTGGGGAATTGCAGGTCCATCAAGCTTCGGTTCCTGGAAAAATCTGAGAGAAATAATAGCACAATGTGCAAGCAGCTGGGTCATAACACAGAGATGAGGAACAGCCAAAGCAGCTTTGCTGAGAACAAATGGCATCCAAACAGTCACATTTCCTTGTGCAAATGCAGTAAAAGAAATTATAATAATAGCAAAGTTTTGTGTCTTGTGGGTTAGCTTCTGACTGTCTCATACAATAATTTTGGAAGTAAACAGTATCTAGAGTATATTTTCCCAGTTGGGGTCAAACAGGAGAGACAAAAATGATTGTTGATCCCAGCACAGTTGTAAAGGAGTCACTATTGAAGAATGCACTGGATGAGATTCTGTAGGTATGTTGGTTTGTTTTTTTTTTTCCTGGAACTGCTTCTACTCAGTGCCTAGCAGAAGAGATATAGCTTTCAAATGCGTAGGTGACCAAATCCCTGGAAGAACTGTAAGTCCATCAATACTGGTGGTGAGACAGCAAACCTCTCCTTGAACCTGAGCTGTTTCCTCTGGCCTCTATCTGTAAGGCTACAAATAAAATCCAAACTGGCTGTAGTCAGTGATGAATATCTGTTGATCTTGTCCCAGGAATGAAGTGGAAATTTGAAGCTGAGGTTGGCCAGACCTGCTTTCTGATAAAAACTAAGGTGACCTGAAGGTTACAGAGCTTTTCAGTCACCCCATGCCTTCCCCATATCACCCCACCAGGCTGTAGTGTTTCTGCTGACCCAGCAGACATCCCATGTCATGAGAAAAGGCACATTAAACAAGCAACCCCAGCAGACACAGAAATAAAATTCAGGCACAGCTTTGGTACTTAATTTTTTTTAATTTGTTTTTTGGGTGGTTTTGTTTTGTTTTTCTTTTTTGTTTTTGTTTGTTTGTTTTTGTTTAGTTTTCTTTTAGTCTGCAGCTGGGCTGGACAGCATGCCTTAGTTAAAGTGATATAAGCATCATTGCATGGGCTGTTGGAAGTAATTACCATTTACAGTCAGAGACAGTCACCCTTTCTGACAGTTTGGTGCTTAAAGCCATAAATTCAGTAGGGACAGGAGAAACCAGTCAAATGCCATGTATTTTTTCACACCTTGCATGACAGGCTAGAAACAGCTCTTTGACATGCTGACTTTGTCAATTTCCTTCAGCATTTGGGGAAAGCTTGGAATAGCAAATATAGATGGGTAAATTAATTTTGTTCTAATTGCTTCCCCTCTAATTAGCATATTGGAAACAAGATGCTGAAAAAAATGCAAACCAGCATGGATTTCTACAGCATTCTTAAAGGATGCTTCTATGATTTAAAGGACCAGCTTACAGATCAGGAGGTGGTATAAAGCATAAAATGTTAATATGAATAGTTTCGGGATACTTTTGGCTTGGCTTCCAAAGAAACAGCCTCTTTCCTTTCTCTTCCCTTCTTCTTCATTGTAACTTTCAAAGTGTTAGTAACTTCTACTATTTTGAACCAAGTAGGACCCTGACACAGTGGCAATTTCAGATAAAATGTCATATACTTAGGCAGGTGCAGGACAAGACATCTCATGCATTAGTGCCCATTCAGGCAGATGGTAATAATGAAAGACTGACCTCTGAATCTGAAAGACTGACCATTTTCAATCCTCAGAGAAGAAAAAAATTTATAAATATCCCAACGGCAAAATAAAATCTTTAATCAACAATCAAAGTAAATCTCAGCAAACCAAACAGTAAGTCCATGGGAAACTATATTTATTTTTCCTCATGATGGGGAGATAGTGTGGGCTGAGGCTCTCCTTCCAACATTTGCAGGGCTGGAACCTCAGAACCAGAAGCTCAAACAGCTCTGGAACAACTTTGCAAGTACAACCAGGCTTCCAGCAGGCAGTTTTCTGACTCCTGAGGATTTGCAGAAAACCAGTGTCTGAAATGTGTTTATGACCTGGCTCTGCTCCTTTTCAGCCATATAGGAGGAATAAGAGCAGAAGTGACAGACTCTCTACAAGCCTGACCTGTGCATTCAGTTGTTTTTAACTGGACTTCCATGGGCTGCCTTCACTGCTGAATGCTTAAGCAGTACTTATATTTCTCAATGATTTAAATCATGCTTTGGTTGTTTCTCTTGAATTTAGTGGTGAGAATTGTGTAGGTGAGGGGCAGCTCAGCTCCTGTGTTATAAATTAAATGTGAGCACTTTACTGCTTGTCTCATATGATGCCCAGTACAGCAACTCCATAACCTGTGAGTAGGCCCCCAGTCTTCCTGTTAGCAGTGTCCCTAGAGACACTGTGTTAATAATATCTATGTTTTAGTGATAACCTTACCTTTGAAGAAATGTTGTGAAAATATTGGAGGGATATTTACATGGATCACTTGTTTTCCCCATGTTTGTACTGCCTGTTTGGTCGTTTGGTTGTTTTTGGTTTTTTTTTTTCTGTCCAGACTATAAAAATTTGAGGGCAAGCTGCTTCAGGTAATTTAAAGGTATTTCCCTGAGCCCTTAATGTAACATACTCTACTGTTGTGTTTAAATTGTTCCCATTTCTGCTTTGTATAAAAGGGGAAATCTTAGTGTGGTCTAGCCTAGGGATGTTTAGCAGTTGCTAACAATGCTGAAGACTTCAGCTCTACTTTCTCTGTGGTCAAAGTCTGGCAGGTCACACCTTGGAGCACACATCTGTTAGGTGTTCTGTACTGAAGGTCTTTGTCCCAAAGCCCACGAAGATTTCCTGTTTGAGCTGAAAGATTCGCTTTGCCAGGTTTTACCTCTGGCATAGGCATTGCTAGATGGGGGCAGGACACAGTGGATGTGCAATGTCTCATTTTCCTCCCTGTTGGCCAACACAAGGACGTTTTACAGTTTATTTTGCCTTGGGCACCATAATCAAAAGCTCCCTTTTCTTCTCCCAGGGAAAGGCTGGGGTGATCTATGCAAAGAAGAAACCAGCAGTAGAATGCCTTGCCTTTCTTTCCTTCATGCAGTTTTAGGTGGTTGAATGTGTTGCTATTACCTAGAATGAAATAAGCTTTCAGCGTTGTCATCTGTAGTTGTTCAGACTACATTTGCTACAGCTGAAAGTTTCTTTTCCTCTGATGGCTGCTTGTGGGCTTAAACAACTTTTTAGCAGATACCAATTCACACTGAAGACCAATGGCAATACAATTTTTCATACTAAAGTCCAAAAAGCTGTGGACCATGACTTATAGTGATAGAGGGAGAAAGCAGAGCACTGGTGAAATGTGGGGATGAATACTATAGGGTGGTGACTGAACCAGAGGTGAGTGTAAAACCTCTGTTTACATATGAAGAAGATGGTGACTGAGATAGAGAAGAAAGCAAATTTTATCCCTGTTTCCTCAAAATCTTGCTATATTGCTTCCCTAGCTAGTCAAATTAAAAATTTGAGGTATGTGTCATTGGAACAAAACCAGATGCTGGGGGGGCTGAAATAATGTAATTTTCTTGTTCTCCTATATGTGGTGTCTGCATGTACCCGTTTGGTAATACAAACTGAGAGAATGAATATTGCAAAATTTAGGCTCTGTTTATGAAGTATGGAAAAACAGATCCCACTTTCTGGGGACAAGCAGAAGAGCTAGAGCAGTGTTTCTACTAATCTACAAAGAGATCTTTCCTTTGTATTAAAGTGGCAAAAATGAGTAATTCATACTGATGCTGTCTTAATGATGCTGCCTTGGCACTCAGACTGTTTCATACTTCCAGTCAGTGGCAGAGCTGGAAACAGTCCATCATTTCTGGACTCAGTTGCATATTGCTGCTATTAGTGGCTGCTAGCTCCTCTTATTAAGGTTTCTAAATGTTGTGTTAGTGGAATCTCGATAAATCATCCCTGAGTTCCAGCCACACCAGTTAAGCTGGAACTTTCATATGTTTACTTTATCATGTTTTCCTGAATGTCTCTTTCTTCACCTTGTATCACAAAGACTCACTTTTTTATTTCAGACTACTCAGAGAGAGTGCAATGTGACTCTGCTAGCCAAGCAAAAGGTGACTTATAGATTATTAGAGAATAAATCTGTGTTTCCCTCCATTGTCACCGTGGCATTCAGATCTTTCACATGTGGACAAAGTTTTCATCTCTTAAACTTCTTGCTTTGGAAAATAATTTAGTTGGCAAATGCTGTTTCTTTCAGGATACTGTATTCTCAATTGAATTTAGGTCTTGTTTTTCTCTGGATAAGAAACCAGGAAATTTTCATCGGGAAGCTTTGAGCTTAAGCAGCATTGATTGAAATAAGAATTGAGCCTTCATGTTTGAATGGTGACCATACAGGTTCAGCTCTATGTAAAATCCTTCTGAAGCAGAAACTTTCCTTTAGCAGCAGTTTGTTTTCAAGCTAGAATGTAAATCCCACCTGGTAGAAAGGTGTATTTCTGGAGTGATAATTCATTGCCAACGTTGAGTTTGTTTAGATGGGGTCAGTGAGACTCCTGTCTCTAAGTCACAGATGTGCTTTGTGTTTGAGGGCTCAGTTACTGGGAAATTCATTTCTCCCTATTTTGCATGCAGAATTAAGTAATGTAAAGCAGGAAACAAAGTGGCTGAAAAAACCTCATTGAGCAGCTGTGTTCTTTCACCTACTAAGGCAACAAGAATTGGTAAATTTCACCTTGCTAAATAGTACTGATTCTGACTTAATCTTACGCAAGGCATTTTGATGTGCAGAACAGAAATGGTTGAAGAATGCATGTTAGACAAGCTGGAAAAAAAGCAACCTTCCCCTTTGAAATAGACGTTATAGTAAGATTAAAGTAGGGCAGATAATTTCTTTCACTTTCTTCATGTCATGATTGACTTTTATGTCCTAATGATCTATCGTTTTGTAAAGCTGAGGAATCCAGTAACTGGAACCTCTGAGCTTCCCACGTGGACAGAGAGAGGCCCATCTGTGGTGCAGTGAGGTTGACAGTCCTGTATACATGGGTGCTTACACTTCCCTTTGAAATCCAGAAGAAACATCAGCTCTGGTTCTTGGTTTAAGGTCAATGAAAGCCTGATTAGTGTTGTTATCCTTAAGTGCACCCACCTTTTCCCTTAGTTTTTAGCTTTGATGGTAGCTTCAGCAAACTCTGCCTTTATAAAGACTCTTTTGTTGTATAAGCAAATGAAGGATATTTCTGGATCTCCTGTGGAGAATTGGTGGCAGTCCTTAAGTTATAAGGTGTTCCACTATAACACACTGTTGTTGCACATCAAAATGTCCAAGTACTTTACACTCGCTTTGTATAAAATTGTAAAATTGGATTTGTAATGCAGCACATCAGCTAAAGACCTTTCCTCGCCCTTTGTGGGTCATCGGTTATTATGGTTTTTTTTAGGAATTCCTTGCTGTACTTTCAGAATCTTCTCCTGAACATTTCAAATGAGGACAGAACAATCTCCACCAGTCGGCTAAGCAGCGCTCTTTTTCCAAGGTCCCTTCTAATATCTTCCTGATAACAGCACTTTCTCTGCCTTTGTGAGGAAAAGGTCACAGTGGTGGAAACTGTGTTTGTTCTCTTGTTTCTAAGCTGTGCTATTCTCTTTTTCTTGTTGTTGCTGCTGACAAGATGGTTGCCAAGCCACTTTGTCATCACTCCTGCATCTTGACAGAACACAGGAGCTGTCCCAGATAACAGGAGAATACGTCCTTCCAGCAAAACCTGAGTGACTTTATCCCGTCCCAGATTTAAACAGACCTGACATATTCTGTCCCTGTTTACAAACTGGATGCTTCAACAGGACTCTGTCGCAGAAGTAGCTATGTTTCTCTTGCTAGAAAACAAATGTTTCATTTTGGTAAAAACAGAGCTTGACACTGATGGCATAATCAGTAATGAATCTTGGTAAGGAGCCCATGCTGTTTATTGCTATCTGTCTTAAGCCTCTGATATTGCATTGTGCTGCATGTTGAAAGACAACAAACTAAACAGAAACTGTCTGCTGGGGCTGTTACACTGAATTCAGGCAATATAATTTTACATTAAATTACGTGTATGGTTGCTCTAATTGCGTGAGGAGAAGGAAGAACAAAGAGTGAATATAACAAACTACTGGCATCATTATCTTTTGTCTACATCCCTGTGCTACAGCCAGTTACATTAATGCAAATGGTAAGAGCCTCCTTTGATGCTCTTATCAGTCTGCCTGCAGTTCCTGTGCCCTGATGACTCCCAGCAGTCCATCGAGAGGCACACTCTGTGTGTAGCTTATCGTTCGGTGAAGTCATGATATCCTTCACAGCCCCTTCCTTCATGCATATACATTTACTTACATGTGGATTCTGGGATTTTCTGGTTTGGTGTTTATTTTTCACTTAATGCTCAGTGAAAAAGGCATTTCATAAACCTCCCTGTGTACCTCAGTCAGGATGACACATCTGAGATGCTGCTTCCCTGCTAAACAGCCATGCAGCATTACTGATGCTCGACAAGATGCTCCAAGTGATTTTATACTTTCTCAGTCTCCCAGAGATGCTGCCTCCTTATGTACAGTTTCCAATCTCAAAGTTATAAGGTGCTTTTAATGACACGCTTGATCTTAGAGATTCATTTATCTGGGAAACTATGGCAAGATGTGGTGTTTATCATCAGTCATGAGGGTTACACTTATTTGCTTCTGCTACTACTAACAAGGGAGCAGCTGTCTCTGAGGGAAGACAGACGGGCTTAAAAAGTCTGAAGAAAATCTAGGTTGGTTTTTTAGAGAGAAAATCTTTTTTAAATTGAAATATCTGAGACTACCTTTTTGAATCACGAAGCATAACTCTTTTTCTCAAAAACTCGTCAAAATTCAACATCCAGTTGACTCAGGTTTCTAAAATAGTTTCAGAAGATTTTAGAGAGTATATCAAATAAGATTTGCACTGGCAAAATGATGAGATAAATATAAATTGAAGGAGAGGAGAGGAGAGAGGAGAAAATAGTATTCAGTAATGCTTTTGCAGTGTTTTTTATCTCGCCATCTCTTCAAAGTAATGTAAAGATCCATAGCACTAGAGATGAGTGGAGAGAGCTGCCTTTAAAAGATGAAGACTCATCACATGCTAATTTATTGCCATCATTCATCAGAATTGCATGCTGCAGTCCTGATTTTTCAACAGCCTATGCTATTGCAATAACCACATCCGTAGGGAGGAGAGCTGGCTGAAGCTAGATGCAGTTCCAGGCACTTCAGATGTTTAATGTTGCTTGGAATGATACCTCGCACTGAGCTCTCCCACATCCATGAAAGTGTTTTAACCATGGGGCTGTGATGTCATGTTTTCCTTCTGCTCCCATGGTGTTTGCTTTCTGACTGCATTCAGGGAGTGCCTTCATCTAGATCAGCCAGATAGCGCAGGAAGGTGGGTACCATAATTGTAAATGTTCTTTAACTGAGTAGGGCATCTTTCATTTTTCCTGGCTGAATAAACTGTTAATTAAAGCTGAGCAGGGACAGCATGACCTCCTTCTTGCTTGACACATATGCCAGAAAAATCTTCAGTTTGAACCTCATGTTCAGTGCTCAGTTGGGTGTCTCTCAGTCGGGGTCTCATGTCCAGCTCCATGAAGACATCCAGTGCTCAGCCCTCATTCCAACACCTGTATCCTAGGGAGAAATGGGGACTTAGAGACCTTCATGTACAAAACTTACAGTGGGACCTAGGTAACTCTCTGTTATGGCTTGTGAGTCTGGAGCACCACTTTTCTGAAATATCCACTTCTCCCTAAGCGACCGTGTTGGGAACCCAGACATCTGGTTCTGTACTTCAAGTTGCCTGAGCTGGGCCAAGGGCTTATCAAATGTGCCAACATTAGAGAAGACAGACAAAGGAAACCCCTGCTAGTCATTACTTACTTGACTTCACTACTTTATGGTGTCAGTCCTGAGGGACTTGGAAATCGTGTGAAATAACCTAATAATACTTAGCATTAGGTGGGGAGGATCAGAAGGGGCAGAGGCTGGCATGGCATTTCATGAAGTTTGGACTTCCAGGTATGAGTTTGCAGGTAACTCTGAGCATTGCACAGCAGACTGGCAGTGTGCAGCCTGAATATCAGCTCTCTCCCTCTGAATGTTTTAGCACCTTGGCTTGTTTGCATCCATGCCTGGGAGAAAACCTGCTCCATGGCAGAGCTGAGTCCTCTCTAGCAGTGGTGTGGGTGGTGTGAGCTAGTGAGTAAGTGACACCACAGAAAGATGACACCTTCCTGTTACATGACATGGAAACTCTGGCTTTGTATTTCTGAACAGGCAGCAGCAAGGGATCTGTTGTTTGTCTCAAAATCACCTGAGGAAAAGGAAGTTACTTTCGTTATGATAAGTGTGCTTTAGAATAAACAATTGATTGTCTTCTACATTCAGATATTTTAAATGGACTGTCCTACTCCTGTCCTAAACTATCTTTATTCTAGGTTATCGAGTCTTGGTGGCTGCAATAGAGACATTGCCTTTGGCTTACCTCACTCTGTTACCAGTTAAGTTACTGGACTGCTCTTAAAAACTGTTTTGCTGGGCAAAGAAATCAATTTTGTGCAGATCTTCATTTTGTCTGACTAAATGAAAATGTACTTACTATAAAAGCTACAGAGTTCCTTGGTAAAATGCTGGAATAAATTAGGACTAGCCAAATGTGTGTGCATTTTTATGTCTCCAAAAAGGTTTGATTTTTAGGGACTGTTGTGTGAATATGTGAATTACTATTTCTAGTGGAAAATAAGGCCCTGTGTAATTAATTAATTGGTAGTGCTTGTGTGTCAGGATGGTGTCCTTTAACTTTCCAAGGGGGATATTAAGACAAGGTATTGGATAACTATTAATTGTGGGTGAGTCAAATACATCTTTCAATAAGTACAGCATAGTGTCTGATGATAAAGAATCTGAAATTTAAAAAAAGGGACAACAAGGAGCATTTTTTTCTGGCCAACAGCCAGAAGATGGATCATTCTGTGACCATGAAGTCTTTAGTAAAGAGGTTGGAGTACTCCTGGAAATGTGATGGCAGACTTGGCTGTAGGGAGGCATCAGTGTTTTGCAGGGGAAAATGTTATGCTTGTATCTCAGTGGTACTGGGGTGAAGCTTGGAAGAAGGAGGGGTGACGTGGCATTGCCCAGTAGCTGGCTGAGTGAAGGTCATGATTTCCCTCCGAGCAGTGCCAAAGAGCAGCCTTTCTTTTCATGTGCTGGGAACTGTGTGTCGAGGGCCAATGCTGCAAGTTCCTCTTCCAGAGGATTTTGTAACCCTGTTAGAGAACTGAAAGGCTGTTGTTCTTGGATAAGATTTCTTTTGTGACAAAGCAATTCCCTGCAAGCTGAAGGTTGTTTTGTCTGTCTAGTGGCAGATCCCAGAGTCTGCTCTCTGAAAGAAGCCACCAGCAAAGCTGCCTTGTTGGGCCCCAGGGAAACAAGCAGTAGACAGTGGTCTCTATCCTCAGCAGATGAGCAGGTGAGTGGTCGATCTGGAAAAGGCACTTGCTAAGCCAGTAAGGAATTTGACTAGAATCAGACTGAGAGTCTTTTAAATACTTTGTGTATTCTGCTATTGATTCACCTTAACAGGCTTTTCTTTTACATAATGTACAAAGTGCTTGAGCCTTTGGTGTTTAGCTTGGTTATCTGCCTGGTGGAGTTAGTGTCTTTCTGCATGTGGATAATTTAAATGGCTCCTTGTGGGTGCTGAAGAACAGAAGTTATTCTGCAAAGCTGCCTCCCTGAAAGTAAGTTATATTTACTTGATGATTCAGAGCTTTACATGGCACTAAGAGCAAGTGACTTAGAAGGGGCTTGGAAAATAATTCCTTTCTGCTGGATTGGAGTGTGTCTGGCTAACTTAGAATGTTCGTCTTGACATTAAAAGAGGAGTCACTCTACAGGGAAGAGAACGGATGCTTGGAAATGCCAAGGCGTTTGGAGCTTTTTCTGTTCTTTAGTAGCTCTGAGATCTGTAGATACAGGCAAATGGCAACACTTGGCAAGCTTCAATGCACGCATCTCTGTTTTTCTTTTTGCCCTCCCTTTATGTGTACTATGCATTGTTTATATATGGCAACCACGTCAGTGAGGAGCAAGCTCCATGAATTGTATGCAGGAGATGTGATAATAAAAACAGTCCAGAGCATCCAGTTTAGACATCATTAATTTGGCTCTTAAACAGCCTTTCAGTGTTGGAGTATCTGTGTGCTAACCATGTGCTCAAAATCTACTGATGTCTGCTCGCTCTCCTTCCTTCCCCATTGCACTGCCATAATGTGATGCATCATGAAAAACACATCACTGCAATTATTGCTGATACTCTTGCTTGAGATAGTGAAGGGCATATACTTTCTGCTGCTTGAGGTTTCTCTGTCATCTTATGCTCTGAAACAGAGCTGGCACTAAATTGAGTGTTCATTTCATAATTTGTTGGGTTTAGCCTTGTTTCCATAGGAAACGAGCACGCAAGATGAAGCTCCTTCTGCGTATATTTTCCTTCCTTCTTCTTTTCCCCTCCCTTTTTTAACCCATTGGCCAATCACAGCCAAATTTTCAGGCCGGTGGAAGTCTCAGGGATAACTGTGTTACTACAGATGAGCTTCTTCCTGTGAGCACTAAAAAATCTGCCCAGGGCACAGCCTTGCAACACGGTCCCAGCCATGGGAAGAGCTTTGCTGGAAGCTTGTGCTGTGAGGTATCACTGAGCTGGAGTTGCAGATTCTCAGGAAACCACCTCCTTGATTCCAGGACTCAATACATCTTCCGTATCAACTGGCAGCAATACCTGTGTTTGTAGCTTGACTTACATTAGGATTGTGTTTGTGTGCAGTATTCTGTAGCATGAGGACCTCCTGTTGGAGCCTAGACTGGAAGCCAGTTAACCCCAAGGCTGAGATCTCAGAAGGGCCTCCTGGGTTTGTGTGCGCTGTCTCTGTGTCATTCAAACAAACAAATAAATCCTCCTTCAGTTGTTCTTACTGTTTAAAATCTCTAATTTTTGTTGTGACATCTTTATTTTTTTGCAAAATAGAAATACTGCGGAACAGTTTTTCAAAGCAGAAGCAATCCTAGTTATACTCCTGGGCTTTACAGTCTCATCTCCATGATGCATAGCCTCCAAGTGATTTTTTTAATCCTGTTTCTGCTCTTCCCCTCTCTTGATATTTTAAATAATTCCTATGATCTTGAGGTTTTCAACCAGATATTTTCTCCTGATTTTTTCCTTTAATCTCTCTTTAATTATTTCAAGAACTTTGAGAGCTGTTTTCACTGTACTCTGCTTCAGGCCTAAAATGCTATTTAAAACTAAGACTTTGTGATGAACAAGCTGGTTTCAGTGGCAGTGTCTGGAGGGATTTCCATTTTAACAGTGTTGATAGTGCACTGGGATGCTGGTGTGAGCAGCTCTAAGCCAGTGTTTAGTGTCTACCAAATACAGTATAGTTGGGTCTTTAATTAAATATTTACTAAGACCCAAGTTTATTTCTTTAGCCTTCCTTCCTTGTGTTTGTTTCACACTCACCACTGTGACACCTGGAAATCATACAGACCTAAGCCCATCCTAGTGCATCACAGCCTGAATCCTCCCTCCTGCATCAGTAAGGAAAAAACAGCATCTTCTTTCAGCTGACAAAATCCCAGTTCTTTTTTTGATCTCTGCTTCATCTTGGCTCACAGTGCACATTGATCAAATATATTTTAGTCTCTTATTTCCATTCTGACTTCAGTTTCCTTATGTACTCTTCATGTGATCCATAGAACCATCTCAGGATGTCCTGGCTGTGATGGAATTAAGCACTTTCTGTAAAATCGAAAGCCTAAATAATAAGAAGTTGAATTATGACAGATGAAATTGGGATATCAGGATTGTCTTAAATTTGAGTCTTACAAAAGCCTGGCCTGTATTAGAATTATTCAGCAGGGAGATTTTAGCCTGTTGCACTGTTGCTACAAAGCATCCTTAGATTTTACCTTCCCCATCAAGAGAAGGAAGTTGAAGGAAAACACTCAGAATATCAATAATGGTTGGTTAAATACTTTTCTTATGGTGATTTACCTCCCTGCCTTCCCCCAGCTGATAATTATATTGAAGACAGGCAAAGGTTCTCAATCTTGCATTACTTTAAATGAGGTGAGATACCATTCTGCTGCTCGGCTTGAGGTAAATCAAATTCCTTGAACCTCACATTTTTAAAAGTTATCCCCACAGAGCAGTGAATGAGAGCCAGATTCTGAATAACCAGAACAGCTTTTCCTCTTCCTGCTTGGACACCAGCAGCCTTGCACAGCTTTATCCACTGCTTCCCCTGTTTTGTAAGGCTGTGCTGATGGAGAATCACAGTGTTTTGGACGAGTCATGTGGTCATGTTCTTCTCTTAGTCATAGCAGGAGAACAGATGGGTTTCTTCCTTTGGGCCTCTCTGGTAAGCTCCCTCACAAAGCTCAGTCTCACTTTCGCTCTGTCCCCCAGTTACATGCTTGTGTGTGCTCCGCTGTAGCTCAGCAGAGATGTCCTGAAATCAGAGTGACAGAGCTGGTGTTTCTGCACAGGCACATGGAACTGGGCTTGCATGTGCTTAACAAGCTGTGGAAGTTGCTCAGCTTTGTATCACTGTAGAAACATAAAGAAAAAAAAAATCTTGAGATGCTTTTTCTCTGTTTTCCATTGGCAAGAAGCTTTGACTTGGGGAGGTTCTCTGATTCCTGTGTTTTTGTGACAGAACAGCAGCAGGAGAAAAAAAAGCTAAGTCTTCTGGCTTGAAGTTTCTCTCTTTGCTTAGTGGTGAGAGCTGCTATATGTTGTCAAATTGCATGTCCTCACTTGAAGTTTTATCTTGGTGGTGCCTAGAGAACAGCCTTACATAAGGACCTATGTGCAATTCAGTCTTTGTCACACCTTGTTGGCTGCTTGTCCTCTTTTTCCTAACTGCTGTCTGTTCTTAGTTCACATGAAGGCATTTATTTCTCTGGCTCTGCATCATTCTTCAGCTGTACTGAGCATACAGCTCGGAACAAGGTGCACAGTAAAGTGTTATGTAGTGTACTTAAGCATGAGAAATTATCGAATGCAATGTTCTTAGGCTGAAAGAGCTGGATGTTTCTTCTCTACTTTTTTTTAATGACTATGTCTCTAGAAGTTTTAATGGGGAATTGGTTCCATATAACAATTCCATATAACAATTATGCCTCTGAAGTTTCAGAGGCATAAGGTCATGGTTTACTTAAAATGTCAACATCTAAAATACACTGACATTCTGCTTTAGTTTTGGATGAGTTTCACTCTGTGTTTCAGCTTTCAGGAATCTTTTATTTTCATTTCAGTGTCACTATGGCTGGCTTTCAGCCAGCTTTCACAATTTTGAAGGAATTATTAAGGAGAACATCCTGAAGATAATAGCATTTATGAGATAAATTAATAATGATGTGGTATAAAGCTTGTATTGCAGATAGTTTAAGAGTAGTGCATTATTTGCTGGCAGAAAAATCACTTCAGTGTAGCGTATTCTGAATGACTGCCAATAAAAGGAATCTGCACCCCACTATGACATGTTTAGGCTTTAGAGGCTCTAAGCTATAGTCTTCAAATCTGGGCTTTCTGTTGATGTACAATTGGCATTTGCTGCTTTGCATCCTGATGTAAATTTTAGCTGTTGTTCTGACTGCAGGATGTTGGTAGTGTAGAGGTCATAGTCCTCACCTTGAGAAACACGAGACCTGTCCATTTGACCTTCCACCAAGGGGGTGTGACATGGGTGTGCTTAGTAAATGAGTGTAGAAAACAGGGGGGGAAATGGTTTTTATTCCGTAAAATGGGGATATTCTAGAAACCTGTATGGTTTTGTATTGATAACATCAAACTGAGCATGTCTGGGTACCAGTGCGGGGAAAGAGAACCCTGGGTTGCCCTGGGCATGGCCCTGGAGGAGCCTTAAGGACTCCATGAGAGAGGAGCTGTGCCTTCAGTTCCCCCTGCTCATCTCATTCCCTGCATGTGCCAGTATCCAGCATTGCTCAGGATCCATCCCTTCCACTGTGAAGGGACTGTGCCTGTGGTTGATAACTGTTTGCATATCTGTACAAAAGAACATGGACTGAATTGGTGCAAACTCCCAGCTGGGAAAGCCCTGCAAAGAGTAAGTCATCATCTATCACAGTTGTGTTCAGACTTACAGCTTTAACTCCTAAATTACACATTGTGTGAGTCCCAACAAATTTTTGCTTTAAGCTGGGATGATGCTCTAATTCATCAGTATGAATTAGAGAATTTTCATGTGAAATACTCTGGTTAGATTAAAGTGGGTCCTAAATTATAGTTGATTACCATTGTCCTCTCTAAGCCATCACAATAAGGGATTACCTGTGTGGTAAAAACGTCCTGTCTGTTTCCAGCTTGAATATCCTGTTTCTAAAATTCTGACAATTGGGATGCTTGAATGGAAAACATTCCCATCATGTTCTGCCTTCAGCTGCATGACTCAAAGCTCTGTGGTACCAGTGATCTTTTCTGCATATGAATAATTGTCTCTCCATCTTGCTTTCACTGAGCTGTGCAAATGTGCTCCTCATGATCAGTTCTCAGGATCAGATCATTCTCTTAATTTTTCCTTGAAACCTTTTCAGACTTTGTCTTTTTTTGTGCAGGCTGAGCTTTAGAGTAGGAGGGGGCTTTTAGTAAAAGGTATGCCAGGACAGGCCTTCCATAGTGCCAAGGCCACCAGGAGCCACTGGGCGTGATACAGGAGCTAGACTTCCCCAAATTGTAGTTTATTGTATTGATGAAAACAGGACTATTATCAGGGTTGAGATCTTCAGCACAGAGAGGGGAATCCTAAATTCCCAAGAAATTTTGTATGAATTTTTGTGGTGGATTTTGGTTTGGTTTTGGGGTTTTTTACATGTTTGTTTTGGTGGGGGATTTGTTTGTTTGTATTTTTGTTTGGTTTGGGTTTAGTTAGGTTTGTTTTTTTCAGGTTTTTTTTTGTTTTGTTTTTAAAGAGATGTGGAATATGCTTTATAAGTTCAGCATACAAATGGGTGTAATGTTGTTTCTTCAGCTGACTGCAGGTTTCCAGACAGTACATGTTTCTCATAATGATAACAAGTTGATTGATTGAGCTGTTGCAGCTTGGAGAAGATGCTTGATTTCTAAGCAGCATTATCTCCACACCCTTTTCATGCAAAGTTCTGATTCACAGATCAAAACCTTGCTTGAAACAGGTCTTTAAAGGCATGACACTGATCTTAGTGAATTTGTGGAACTGTTTTATATTGTTTGCATGTAATTGTGAGCCCTATTTGAGAAGTAGGGAAAAAATGCTTACAAAAATAATACTTTTCCATAGCTCTGTAGGTTTACTGAGGAACAAACACCAGTTTAATGTTAGTTTCTAGCATCTTGTCACAAAAACACAGCTTGAAAAACCTCATGTTAGGATTTGGGTTTTTTTCTATTTCCCCCCTTCTCCCTTCCCCTCTCTCTGCTGGCAGGTGGTCATTTGCCCTGTGGTCTTTATCAAGTATAGAAATGTGTGGGTGATTTCATTTCCAAATGGATTCAGAAGAGAGATTCCACCCACTCAGAAATGACAGTCACATGGTTTTATTAGCCTTCAGTTTTCACAAACCTGCAACTCCTAGTGGCTTAGAGAATTGCTCTTTGAAACAGAAAGGCATTAGGATGCTTGGCTAACTAAGTGATTCGAGCAATTGAAGGTGTTTTTGTGCTTCTCCTTCCCCTCTCTGCTCTCTCCCTAAATAAAGGAGCAACTTATTCCACAACTGTATTCTAGGCTTTTAAAAATCTCTGTGGGGTAATAAGAGCCATTGCTGCCTTTTATGTGTGAAAATAACACAGCGAACAATTGATTCTAAATTAAAGTTTGGAAAAATGAGTCAAATCCCTGTAGAAAAATAACATGCGTCTGAAAATGCTTCTTTTGTAACAAGGTGATGTCAGATTTCAGAGTTCTGAGTCAACGAAATTGTCATTGAGTCAACAAAATGTGCCAGACAAATGTGTAGTTTTACTGCTTTTTTTGCCCTGATGTGATTTGAGATGCATTTTTTTAAATATCACCTTCTTCCCTCTTGCCTTTCATTCCAAGTGATCTGCCAGGCCTACTAATTAAAATTAGTTTCCTTAAGTGCTGATATGATTTGTAAAGATGAAAATGTTCAGAAAGAGGCTACTCTTTGGCAACTCTTGCAACTCTGCTTCTTCCTTTGACAGCTAGGAGAAGGGTGTTTTGTGTCAAGACTAGGTTAGTGGGATGTTGAACAGATGGTAAATGGCAGTGCATTTTTAGCAGTTCTGCAAATGAAGATCTAATACTGGTTTTACGGGTGAGGGGAGACAGAGACATGAACAAATGAAGCCCTGCAGCAACTCAAGGGTACATTTGAGATTCCAGCTCTGTCTTGTGCTTGTAGACTGTTTTGCTGACTCTATGTTTCAATACTTTTCCCCAAAGAAAATCTTTCTCTGAGTAGGATAATCTTTTCCCTTCTGTCTGTAGCAGCTTACTGTCTCCAGTTAAAAGAGTTGCTTAGAAATAAATTAACAACAATGGATAGTTTTCTGTGGTGGCAAAACACTGGGGAAAGCTCCTGGGCAGTCATGGAGATAAGTGTACCCCCAGACCATGGGAAACCACACAGCAGAGAGAGGCTAAGACTTTTTCAGTCCTATGGAATTTCACTAGATCTCCAGGCTTCCTCTGTTTCACATTTCTCTATTCAGAAACTGCCACAATGAAAAATATGTTCCACGGGGAAGAAGAAAAATTAACTTTCTGGCAGTGAAATAGCATGCCTTTTGCTGCAGAATCTCACTGCTCTGAATTTAGAGATAGAAATAAAAGTCTTCATAATTGGCAAATAAAAATCTGAACCCCTTCTTGTGGCACTTTTTAGGTATAAAAATACTCCTTTTATGCTCATGCCTGTAGTCATCTTCCAGAAAGACATGGAAACCTTTCCCGATGTGAACAGAGCCCTCTCAGCTTTGATGAGGGTTGGTCAGCTCCACCATCTCTTGAATGCCCCACTTGCCACCATTCTCTTGTAAGGCAGGCAGAGAGAAGACAAGCCACAGGGGAGATGTGGCTGCTCCCTTGGAGCCATACATAAGGGTGTGAGGAGGCCAGGCAGCACCCACAGGTCAGCCAGCAGGAATGGAGAATTCAAGTAAAATCCCTCCCAGGAGGGAGCTA
Source organism: Motacilla alba alba (assembly GCF_015832195.1). Classification (NCBI taxonomy): domain Eukaryota; kingdom Metazoa; phylum Chordata; class Aves; order Passeriformes; family Motacillidae; genus Motacilla; species Motacilla alba. The sequence goes on from NC_052022.1 coordinate 10,546,722, forward strand.
CTGGCCCTTGCTGGCCGGTCACTGCACTGTCCCTGGGCTACACTGCATGCCTGCTTGGAGCTCTCAGGACTGGCAAAGAGGGAAAGGGGAAGTACGTACAGCTCTGCTGTCATCTGCTCCCTCAGATTCTCCTGAGGCCCCAGCAAATGCACTCTGCCATTCCCTGCCTTCAGCCGGCGCCTTGGGAAGTGCAGATGGGAGGTGTCATGATGGACAGGCTGCTTTCCTACCTGCTGCTGCTCCATGGGTTCACCCCTTCCAGGGCAGGTAGGATCTGGTGCTTCTTTGCTCTCTTTTGCATTCCTTGGGTCTTCCCAAGGAGCTGGTGGGAGAAGTTACAAAATCCACATGGTTAAAGCTGATGAGGAATCATTGCACTGCTTAATGAGCAGAGCCAGCCCCATTTGGGTGAAGAACTCTTTCCTGACCAGGGGCACCTAGCAAGGCAGAGATTGGATGGCCCAAGGAAAGCACCCAGTCAGCCTTGTGACTGAAAAACAAGCAACACCTTTCCTTTTGTAAAGCTTTTCTAAAGCAGTTTCTTCAAGGCTGGCTGCGTTCACCGCAGAGCACAGCAAAGGATGCACAATGCTGTGTTTTATTTCATACCTCAGTATTTTATGATATTACACAAATCAATGCCAGTCCTTTCACCCTGACTGCACACAAAATAAAACGAGTCATGGTAGTGTGCAGGTCGTTGCTGGTGCATTTCTTTCCCATCCATTATGCTGTCTCCTCAGACAAAAAAGTGACACTGAAAAAGGGACCAATGACTCGAAGTACATACAGTTGTATAGGAGAAAGGTGGGGCAGTGTTGGACCTTAGCATGGGGCTTACAGAGGTCACTACAATTCCCTTGTGCCAATTTATTAAAGTATTTGCTTTTCCAAAGTTCAGGCAGCTGAAATGAAAGCAAATTGTGTGAAAGGATTAGGCTGTGTCCTGATGAAGAATAGAACTCCTCTTTCACCTCAGTTTTCTTTAAATGAAGTGTATCATTGCTTGCAGTTGCTAACCAGCAGTGTTCTTCCAAATCACAATGGGAAGGGCAGCAATAAAGTTAAAATTATTAGCCATGTTTGTGCAATGTGTCACTGATGCCTCGTGACTGTATTTTGTGTGCATTTCTCTCAGGTGATGGTAGGACTTCAATTATACAAATAACTGATATCCTAAAGCTATAAAACATGTGTTGCTGGTAATTCTGCTTATCAGCACAGGACAGTTATGCCTTGATTTATTACTTTAACTCAAGTTGTTTGGCAGCAGTGCTGAAAGATACTGTATGCACTTGCCAAGGTCTCCTAAATGATGAGTATCATAAAACAAAATTTTTCAGTTATTGAGAGAAATAATTGGAAAATTAAAAGGTCAAAATTATGGTATGAAAAACCATGAACAAATTTTTTATCTGTTTCATGTGACAGGTCATCCTGATATTTGCTTGTTAGCCATAAAACAGGACTGATCCTCTTTGGGGAATAATTCACTGTAGTCATTTTGGGAGAAGCTGGTGTATCTCAGGCTTTTCATATGTTAAAGCTTTAAAGAAATCCAGTGGTGGTTATGGTGCTGGGAACATATGCTTCCCTGTAATTCTGAGTACAGAAAAGGGAGAATGATGGGTAGGATTAAAAACACTCTCTGTTATCAAAGAATATGGAACTATGTCTGTTCTTATATGTTTTGTCATTACATGTACAGATGGGCTAAAGTAATTTCTGAATTTTCTGCAGCACGGCCTTGAAAATAATAGCTTGTAAAGAAAGACTCCTTTCAAAGTACAGTTAGCTCCTATTGTTTCCTTTCAAAGGCTGAGGAATACAGCTCCTGCACAAGTGCCTGGATGGTGCTGCGTTGGTTGTGATGGAAGGCTGTGAAATGGAATTTCTGGTGAACAGTGGAGGAGTTATTCCCACAGGAGAGTGGAGAAGTACTGCAGACTTCCCTGTGATGATGTTCAGCAGCATGTTCTGCTGGAAGCTTTACTTCTCAGGAGAGAAGGTTGTAAGATCAAACCTGTAACTACTGTGGCAGACAGGGAGTGTGTACCTGAGCGTTCCTCTTAAAAATTATGTTGAAGTCATGAGGTTGAGTAGATTTGCTTTAAAGTGACTTAAGATTTAGTTACTATCATATAGACCATCAATAGTGTTAAAATGCCAACAACTCTGGATACTGAGATGATGTTGAGGATAATATATCCATTTTGGGGGGTTACTGAACTATAGTTGTGAACCTTTGGGCATGTGCGTGCATGCAGCTGTACAGTGCTCCAGTTAGAATATGTGACACAGGGACCTGTCAAATACAATCTGCAATGATCTCTCCATGTTCTGTATGTTATTTGTCCTTTGGTTTTCCTGTCTCCATCAGGTTTAGAGTTGTTAAAGGTTTTACCTAGAGAGAGGTTGTTGAAGGTTACCTCTAGAGAGGTAAACCAAAAAAACACAACTTCTCATAATTTTTTCAATAAATGAATTGTCTTCCATGTGTGATCAGTCTTACCTGGTAACTTCTTTCAGGTTTTACTAAACTTAATTTGATTTAGCCAAATCACCTGGTAGGATAGAAGGGACTGAAGTGATAACAGTAGAAGGGAGTAAGCTTTTTTTGAAGATGCTCTTTTAGCTGGAGAAGCAGAGAGCTAAATCATTTGACAGTATTTCAGTGAAGCTTGAGGTATTTGGTTTCCTACTAATTTCTACTATGTTTAGCTGAAAGCTGAAGATGCTTTGAATCTGAAAGGACTGAATAAGTCCTGGGAACTTTCTTGGATCAGTTAGTCACTGTGTGTGTACACATGCCAGTGTGTAAAGTTGTATTGGGCTATTTTTAACAAAATGAGTCAGGGAACCTGTTATCAGAGAAATGAGTACATTCAATGATTAAGCTTTGGTAGGTAAAAATACAAAGGAATATACTATTCCATGAGACTGTTTGTACTTAGTGGGTTTTGTGTTGCTGTGAGAGAGATAAGTGTCTCGTATCTAACTGGTACAGATAGAAATACATATATAAGTCTAATTCTGTTTAAGTATATAAGATTCAGAAGGTGAAGTTCAGCTTTGTCCTCTGGTATTTCTTTTGATATAAATTTCACATGAAATAGAGAAAACTGACAGTAAGGTACTGATATAGAAAGGGTCTAATAATGGACTCCTCTGTCTCACTTGGCAGTTTAATCAGTGCAGCAAGTTGTTTTTAGTCCCTATTTTCTGTTGGTTTTTTTTGTTTAGTTGGTTGGTTTTGGTTTAATTTTTGGGAATTGTTTGCCAGTGTTTCACTGGATCTGTATCTGTCATTTTCTACCTGGGGAAGTGTCTCAAAAGCTATACATCATGTTTACAAAGGCTCCCTTGGAGGCACAAGAATGTTGGCAGCAGAAAAACAAGCCAGAAACATGTCTGTTTCTGGAAACACACAAAACCTGAGTGTCTGCCAGCGCGCAAGCCCACTGGATTTATTGCTTAAGAAAGGAGGATCTTGAACGGGAACAAGCATCCAAGGAATGGACTGGCACATTGTTACAAGGGAAGACACAAAGTCTCTAGGGTATAAATACAGTAGATTTATGTTCTTAAATGCAATACTGGACTTGGTGATTAAACTCTTTCCTCTTTTGCAAAGCTATCCTTTGAAGACTTGGGATGGAACAAAACTGTGTCCCTATAAACTTCTTTTCTTGCTGCCCTTTTTTTTTTTTCATTAGGAGCCTCCCTAACAAAGCCTTCTTAAAAAAGAAGTGGTTTTTTGGGTTTTTTTTCTTGTTTACTTCCTTGTGTATTATCTGTGGCTGTAGTTTTGGGAGGCTGAGCTAACTGAGCCTGTGTGGGTGAGGTGGAGCATCGAATAATCTGATACAGAGTTGTCATTCATATAAATAGTCCTGACTGCCCAAGCTTGATGGCTTTATAGCTTGATAGCTGTAAAAGCTATGGCTTGATAGCTTGTGGGGTGTGCCTGTGCAGACCAGTGTGGGTTCCCCAAGCTTTTATCAGATTGATTTTCTGCCTTGGTGCCAAAACTCCTTTCTGTAAGGAGCTTTCCTAGTTTTTACCAGGAAAAAGTGTGAAGTTGTTGTTAACATTTTTATCAAGGCAGAGAGTATAAAATGCTGATGGAGGTGGAACACAGCAGGACTGAATATAGTTCTACAGCACTGGAGAAATCTGTGCTGGTAGCTCTGTCACAGGCTCCTTCTGCCATTTTGGACAATTTGCATGAAAATCTTTACCTTTTCTGCTTGTTTATATAGTGAATCCCACAGGCCATGAATATCTCATTGTAATGATATATTAGACAGGAAAAGTTCTTGATGTAGTATCTATGGAAAAATCTTTCAGAAACATTCATTTTTTACCCCATTCTGCTCCCAAAAGAAGTCAATAAGAGTGTTGCCTCTTACCTATAGAAGAATTAGGCTCAAGGGGAGTGAATTTTAAAATAAGATAGAAGGAGTCCTGATGGTTCACCTTGTGCCTGAAGACAGCTCTGTGGTGATACACGGATGTGCTGGAATCCTTTTTATCCCCCCTTAATTTATCTGTTTTTACCCCACCCATCTAACTACAACTCAGACAAATATTCACTAGGTTACAAAAAATGTAGTTTTAAAGAAGTAATGCTGATTAGGCAGCTCCCCAAATAGTACTTGCATTAGGAATACAGCTTCTATAAAAGCTAACTCTCCTGTCATTTTAAAACGTTTTTCTACCAGTGACAAACAACAGACTGCTTAAATTATTCCTAAATGCTTGAATTGATTCATTATGCTTAAATTTATTGGTTGCAATATCTAGTTATAACCTTTATTGATCTTTTGTGTTGCAAACGTACTATCTTATTTACAGCAGGTGGGAGTACAAGCGCAGTGTGAAGCAGCATGTGCCTTGTGTGTAGTGGGTGTGCTACAGGAGCAAACAGAAAATCCTTGGTATTCATGAATGTGTGTGTGTGTTTAAACATGGCAGAGATTAACAGGAGAAAGTATGTGTTTCTTTGGAAACTGCGATTTCTTCACACCATTTAAAACAAAAATGAGGTGGAACGGGATACTTTTTTTGGGTGTGTGTGATAATCTAGTTTCTGATAGAGTTTTGACAGCATTGCACAATTATCAGTTACAGCTATGCAAAGCTCTTTCCAGTTGGCAGCTGTGGTTGTAATTTATAACAATGACGACTTTTTAATGTTTGTGACTTGCATTGGACCAACCCCTCTGGCAAGTGAAGTTTAACTCTATTTATGCAGCATGAGGCAGGAGCAGGGAGGCCCATCTCCAGGTGTCTGCTCCTTGACCTGGAACAACGAGCCCTGCAGCTTCAGTTTCCACACCCGCCCAGGCCTTGGCCGGCCATGCTAATAAGAATGCCAGTTATTTTTATGGACAAATTGCCAGGGAGAAATCTGTCACCAGACCAATGTCAGAGATCAGCTGTCTGAGCCACGCTGCAGCCATCTGCACAGAGAAATTGTACTGGGCAGTTCTGCTGCACGAGGCAGCCCTAAACCACTTGCTGGGCTTCAGTATCCTTTTCCTATGTTGTGGGATCATTTTCTTTCAGAGGAAAATGTAGGATAAACACACTTGAAGGAAAGTGCAAGACATTGTTTATTTTAAGAGTGTTGCCAGCAGTAATACAAGACTATCCATTTCTCTTGACAAAATGTAGTCTCTCATGAGCTTAGTGGGTTTAAAGAACATATTGTGCTACGCAAGGTATTAAAGGTTTCCATGGAAATATCAAAATGTGAAATACATTTGCTACTTTTAAAAAAGTTTTCTTGATGACCGTTGCCTATGAAACTTTTTGATTGGAAACACGGGGAGAAAAAGTTAAAAAGTAGGATTATTGGAGCTTTTGTAGCTCTCTGGGTTGTTAATTTGCAAGGGTGTGCTGCAAATAACTGTTTGCTATATTTGACCAGACTCTCATTTAAAAGAACTCTGCTTATGCCTGCGGAGTTCAGCCAAACTCCTCCTTTGTGTGTTTTTTCATTAATCTGTGCTAAAAGCATCCTTTTCTGTGGATTGCACTGGGGCTGACAGCCAGTGTCCTGCTGTGCTATCTCATCTACTTCTTGAATGAGACCTTGATCCACAGAACAGTGTTTGTTATGTGGTATAAGGGTCCTCAGCTCCTTGACTCTGCCATGTTACATTAAGATCACAGAAAGCTTTGGGATAGACTGAGAAGTGCTTGTTCAAATCTTGCCATGACACAAAAGGTACCCAGCTAGTTTGGTAGGCTTGACTTGAAGTAAAGATTTCAGATTGCCCTGATGAGCAGTGCACCACACAGTGAGGCTGGTCTCTGAAGAATTCATCTCTTGCTTCCCCACTTTCCTTGGCCTTTACTTTCCTGTAGCTGGTGAACGAATCTCTGTAACTTAATTTCTGTGCTGTATAAGGATGATATGGGATGGTGACTGCAGGTGGGAAACAGAGCCAGCTCCTAGGACCAGCATGCAAGGTGAATGAGCTGTCTGCCATAAGAGTCTTCAAATGATACAGTGATTTGAAATGAAAACAAATTTAGTAAGTTTAAACTTGTTTTAGTATTGAAGCATCCTGGCGTTACTTTGATCCCTCTTGCCCACTAACCTCTCTTCTGTTAGTCATGTAGCCCTAGATATTAAACTATAATTTACTTCAGTTAGACATGGTTATTATTTTACAGTCCTGGAGTGTACAGTAAGATCCCAACCTGGCTAATGGCTTCTCTGCAAAACACTGATTCACATTTCACTTGTGGGTCGTGTTAAGGATCCTTGAAAATTAGGCCATATAACGTCTGGCTAAATCTCTTATTTAGATATGGTCTTGCATATTATAAGACTTGTCTCTTACTCAGTTTATCTTGTGTCATGATGCTTTATCATCTAATTTTTGCAGAAGTGTTTCTAATCAAAAGTTTGTGTGGGCTGTGTGATGGGCAGGTCTCTGCTGACGGCAGGAGGGAGGGCGGGCGAGCTGGTCAGGGATTGCACCAGCAGACGATAAAACACCCGCTGCAAAACTGACCAGCTCTTTACATCAGCACTGCCACAACCCCACCTCATGAAGATAGTGTGGGAACAAACAGTCCACTCCCCTTGAAAGCGCTGGAGGGATGGGGAGTGATTACTGATGGCTTTAATCTGTGGGGAAGCCAAAATGAACACGGTGACAAAGCAGTTAATTCTGCCTGGGAAGCGACCGAAATAATGAGCCCAGCAGGAGCAGCTCGGCCTTGCTGTACAGATGTTTCATACACCATGTGATAAAGAGGCTGCTGGACTGCTCAAGGCAGGAGTGATACTTTGTCAGATGAAATGAATTGTCTGCTTCAAACTGGTGAGCTATTGGAAGGTTCTTTAGCACAGACTCCTTTCTGAGACATGTTTAACTTCACAAGACAGAGCTAGCAGGAAATGCATTTACAGGCAGGAAAAAATGCTGCTCAGGCCAACTCTTTACTATTTTTACCCAGTGATGAGTTCCAGAAAATGCTTAGGAAAAATGAACTTTGTCAAACTTAAGGAGCCCAGAGTAGAGTGGTTTGCCTCAAAGAATGATATGAGCTTGAAACAGCACTCTTCAAGGCTGCAGTTAAAGCAATACTCTCTGGTAACTGCGATGATTGTGATTTTAAAGTATGGAAGTGGAGGGCAAAGGTTAAGGGTGGATTCAAGCTCCATCATTATTATTCTGTCCTTTCCAAGGGAAAGATAGTGGATTAGAATCTACTCCCAGATTTTCACATTACCCGCTGTCCAAAACATCATCTGTTTATAAATGTATTGATATTGTGGTTTTCAGCTTCTGTGAGCTTCTGGGTTTTTAGCAGCTTTTCAGTCAGCTGTGCTTCTCATGGAAAGATCTTATGGACTGGTACTGCTGGCATAAGGAAGTGAAAAAGTAAGAAAAAAAGGTTATGAAGAAAGGGCAGACAACTAAAAAAGGACATCTGAAGACAGGGCAAGCAGAAACTAATCTTGGTCCAGAGAAAAGGAGAAACTAGGGGAAAAGATGAGGACAGGAGAGAGTTATCTGAGCACCCAGTAAAAAGAAGTATCTTACTACAGGGTATAACTACCATAAATCTTGTAATGTAATGTTCTGTATTCAAATTCACAAAATGGAGTAATGCCTTTTAAGCTTCTTTTAGTGGTCATTCAAATAAGTATTTCCTAAATAAATAAGTATAATTGACAATAAGTATAATTGACATATGTCCTTTAAAACCTCAAACCAGCAAGCAGGAAATTAACACTGCAGTTCCCATTTTAATGAAAGATCCACCCTGCATTAAAATAAACAGACAAATTTTACAGGTCTTCAGAAAGCCTGCCATGTATTTCAGTACAGATTAATCTTTATTTTGATCTCTACTATCTTGAAGCAATTTTTTACCTCTGCAGAAACAATACTAATCCTATTGTAGGCAGAAAAAATACTAATCCTATTGTGATGGCCTACGGAGTTGGTTGGAACTTTTAAATGTATAAAATATTTAGAAGAATGAATATTTTTTTGGTATATCCTGCTTGCTGTATCAAGTTGCATTATTTATATAGGGAGAACTACTTCCAGTGATGTTCTGGGAGTGCATTTCTTAGATACTAAAACAACCTGGAAGTCACAAATTCTAAAAACTCTGAAGTTTTAAAAAATAGGTATTGTTCATAAAAATTTACTGGAGCCTCACTCTGTTTGCACCTTGATCAGTTTTATATATCTTAAAGTAGATTGACTTAATGTATTCAGATATTAGGAATCTTGTAGCTGCTTGTCACTTTAAATGAACTTGGAAACTTAACCACCTTGGAAAAGTCCCACAGCTGAGACTTCTTATGGTTTCTCATGGGTCTGTGGTTTTAAAAGGAAACTTAAGAATGCTATCATTTTTTGACTGATCCATGCTGCTAAGGTCAGACATCATCAATCAGCTTTTGCACACTTGAAAAACCCCTCTGTCTCCCTCAGTTTCTCTCTCCAGTTGTGTTTATGATTTTTGGAGATGAAAGCTGTGGTCTTTACATTGTTTAGAAATTGCTGTTTGATATCTTTGAGAAATTAGTTTGACTTTGAACAAGTTACTGCTCTAGTGATCTAATTAGCTACATCTATGCCAGAGTGGGCAAAAACCAGTGATTATATGTTGCATGTGTCTATCCTTTTGACTAGAGAATTGAAATTGTTTGATAGTCAGGGAAAATGCGTATTTGAAGTTTTAATAAATGACTATTTGTTTGAATACAGGACACCTAAGAAAAAGTTTGGGTTAGCAATCATTTATTGTCTTTAGAAAAGATGCTGCAGTATTTGAAGTGACTCTTGAGATCCATTTCTAATCCAAATTAAACCCTTAATACCAATCTTGTTAATTTCAAGCCTTTCCGCTGATCAAGATAGCAAAGATTCATAGACAGTCCTTGAATCTAAAATAACTCAGGGATGGTAACAGTTTTGGACAGGTAAACTTATAGAGCATATGGAAGCCTTTTTAAGAGCTCACTGGGATAGAAACTATCACTATTGTGCTTCAAGGATGATTTCTGAACACCATGCTGTTGTCACTTGAGTGCCTCAAGGCCCTAACTGAAATCTAACCTCTGAATCTTCACTGTCAGCAACAAATTGAATTTAAATGTAGAGAAAAGGTGTGTATGTTCTGTCATTTTAACTCTTGAAATAGAGGAGACTATGATCAGCAGAGTGATTTGCCTGGAGTTGTAGGCAGAGCTGATATTCAGTAGTACATCTTCAGTGACCTGTCCAGTGCCTTATTTGTACTGGGACTCTTTAATCCATTGGTGCTTGTGAGATCCAGAGCCAGCTCAGCCCTAGTACACCTCTGAAGACCTTTTTCACTGTCTGCTCCTCCTTTGTCAGAGCTGCTTCTCGTGGACACAGGAAAAGGTTTTGCTTGTATTTCTCTCCAGAAGGCAGATGGAGAACCACTCCAGAGATGGAGAGGGTATAACAAAAACCTTGGTGGCAGTGAAATGCATTCAGATGTGCCAGTTCTAGATGCCTGTCCAGTGTATTTAGTCATAACCTTTTTTGATTTTTTTCTTGTTCTGCTGAAGGTACAGCTTGCAAGTTCTAGGGATAACTAGTTCTGGTGCAGTAGACTTGAAACCTGCTGATTTCAGGCTCTCCAAATTCTATATCGACTCAGAATGAGAATTCAGCATCTGCCTGCCTCAGGAGACAAGATTTTTCTGGGACTGCTCTTATTTTTAACCACATTAACAATAAATTTAATTAAATATCTAGGCCAGAAAGGCTGTGGTTGTGTACATGCAGCTGGCATACGTGTTGTCAGTTTTGCATAGATAGGGATTGGTCTGACTTTACTCCCTAATGCATAGTTATCAGCTTTTAACTGTAGCCTCATGTTGCTCTTTGAGTGGCAGACTGAATGAGCCCGAGCACTCTACGTGGTGTTTGTGAGTGCCATTTTGCTGGCTCTTTTGGGTGAAATCTTTGCCCTTTGACTCCTCCAATCTTAAACTGCTAGCAGGGACTGTAAATGCTCTAATTCCATGTGCAGCTGCAGCAGGATCCCTCCAGCATAAAAGCTCCAGAGGGCAGTGATTTTCTAGGCAGGGCTGATGTGATTAGACACATCTACAAGCCCTAATGCAGCACAGCCTCTGAGCAGTGCTGTGGCCCGTGGGACATCCTCACACAATTACCATAACTCAGCAAGGCCCAAAGGTCAGAGCAGCCAAAAGAACAGGAGTGCCAACAGGTGACACCACAAAGTCTCTCTAGTTTGTCCTACCCTTAGGCTCTGAATTCTGAACTGCTCCTCTCTATGGATGTAGGATGAAATCTTGCCCTTATTTCACTCCCAGAATAATGCATAATGCTGCAAAATTACATCAATTTCTTTCTAAAGCTGTTGCAAAAACCTTATCAGTGGTAACAGCTACAGAGAACATCATTAAAAAATTCATCCTGTGCACAGCAAAGCTGGGGTTCATCTTGTGCTTAAAGGTAACTTGTATGACTTACTACTATTTCATTAACTTGGTGTTTAAGTACGTGTGAGAATTTAAGATATTTTTCTATGGCATGGGGGGGTTTCCCCCCATTAAGAGCTGGAATATAATTCATGTGATAAGCTGCAACAGATCTGTAATGAGAAAGATGAATACAGAACAGTTCATTAGTTTTCTTTAAGAGTATGATACTGTAGATCTCTGTTAATTTAGACTGGAACATGAGTTTTGAGGTCTCTGCAGAATGTAACCAGTTTTGTACCTTTGTGTAGGGCATTCCTGCAGCAGAGTGCAGGGTTCAGCTATTCTGTAGCCATAGCTGTATTTTTTGCTTCTTCTCAGATGTTAATGGCATCCCCTGGAAGAGCTTCTCTATTCAGTGCATGTGTTGCTTCTTGGAAAGACAATTCCAGCTTTTGATTTAAACAATCTTTTCATGTGCAAACGGTGATCAGATTTGTTATGAGGGACAGGTTCAAAGCCCACACCCTATAAAACTTCAAATCTAAACAATGGGTTGTGATTTTCAGAAGGCTCAGAAGTGTGTTTTTCCCCATGGGAGCCTATGACTGCCGTTAGATAATACAGGATAATGTTAGAGACCCACAGCTAATCTTGACAAGATGGAGTTTTTTCTTCATGTTCTGTGAGCAATTTGAATGCCATTCCTTTCTCCTCTTTAAAAATTGTTTTCATTAGCATTTCCAAAATATACATTACAGGAAACTGTAAACATTATGGGATAGCAATCTGGCTGTGATTTGATACAAACTAAAATCACCACCGTCAGCAATAAGCAGAGACACCATAAAAGGGAAACGAAGCAGCTCTGCATGTTTGTGTAGGGGCAAGGTCAAACGTGAGAGACATCCCAGCCTCTCTGCTGAGGAGGAAGAGGTGATTGAAAGGGTGAGGGCCTGGGATTTCATCAGGCTCCAGGGAATGTTTGGAGGGAAATAAAAAAGGCAAAATACCAGGTTTACATAAATGGGAGCATAACGCAGGTGGGGTGAACGGCCAGGGTGTTGTGTCAGAAAAAGTAAATAGTTTGATTTCTGAAGGGGACAGTGTGACTTGATGACAGGGGAAAGGCCTGTGGGAAGCACAGAAACTTTGCTGGGGTCATCTTTGTTTTTTCCATTCACTGAATCCCCGGGCAGGCCTTGTGATGCTGCTTTGCAGGGCAGGATGTGTGCAGTGTGCTCCGTGGATGGACAGTACCTTGGGCTAACACCCGATGGCACCACCTGAACCCACAGAGCTGCAGCCCTGGGAGGGCTGGAGCTCATGGACAGCCCTGGGAAGGGCTGGAGCTCATGGACAGCAAGCACTGGGAAGGGCTGGAGCTCATGGACAGCACTGGGAAGGGCTGGAGCTCATGGACAGCACTGGGGAGGGCTGGAACTCATGGACAGCACTTGGAAGGGCTGGAACTCATGGACAGCACTGCTCTGCCCATGCAGTTCTCCTGCTTTGAGACTAGGGCACACATCCTCAGGGAAGGCACAGCAGCAACCCCTGCAGCTCTCTACCACTGTACATTAGGGGCTGGCTGCACATGCTGCTGGCAGCATCCAAACAGTTTAAAGGCAATATGCAGGATTTTTCCCACTTGTGTGCTTGCCACCTTTGCCATGGAGGGTGTGGAAAACATCTATGTGGGCTCCATGTCCTGTTGTCCAAGGGAAGATGGGGTACCTGCTGCCCCACTGTTGCCCTACTGCTCCCAGGTTTTTCTCCTGTGATACCCAGAAAAAGCCTGCTGACAAGTAGCTGTGGATGATGATGCTTCTCATTGCAACAAGCAGATTCTAGGAGTTGATATCTCTTCACAGCCAAAGTTTTGTGGCGCTTGAAACTGAACTAATTTGAACTGGGGTGTAAAGAAATCTGTTCTGGCACAGGGAAGGGATGCTTTCCTTCATCTTGTTCTTTCCTGTAAAACCACAGCAAGTTCTTCTGCAGGAAGCTGACCCAAGCAGTTATTGTACAATAAAGTACTTTGCAAGAGCAACATTTTTTTAAAATTTTCTGAAATGGGTGTTGCACTTTAAAACTATGCCTCATTCCAGAATCAAGGCTTCCTGTAGATAAACCTTCTGAGGTAGAAAAACCTTAGAAATGCTGAAACTGGAATAACCAAAAAGACAGAAAGTCAAGCTGGGAACACAAATGAAACAGACTGGGAGAGTAGTCCCTGGCACTGGAAGCCTAGTGCTCGGTGGGACATATTCCAGTTTCTGTGCTGATTAGTTTGCACTAAATCTCTCAAGTGTTCGGTAACGCAGTGATGAGAGAGAGCCACAACAATCAATAATGCAATTCTGTCTCAGTCTGCGATAGGTAACTCACCTTAAACTGCAATTTCATCTTTTTGTGAAGTTGTGCTTGCAGATTTTGCTCATCAGAGGCCCTGTGGGCACATTTCACAGAATCACAGCATGAGTAGGGCTGGAAGGGACCACACTGGGTCAAGCAGGGTCATCCCAGAACACATGGCACAGGATTGTGTCCAGACTCTTCTGGAATATCTCCAGTAAGGGAGACTGCACACCCTCTCTGGGCAATCTGTCCAGTGCTCAGTCAGCCACACAGCAAAGAAGTTCTTATATTCAGGTGGAACTTCCTGTGCATCAGTTTCTGCAAATTGCCTCTTGTCTTATTTCCACTTCTATCTCTTGAATGTGCAGTCACTTTATTTACTCACTGGAAAGGTTGATGATCTTGGGACAGTGGATTTAAAGTCTTCCTTTTTCAGAATAGAGGATAAGAAAAATATTGAGAGAAGTGTAGATAAAATGGAATGCAAGAGATGTTTCTGGGTCATCTGTTTAAGGCTGATTGATTGTCAGTGCTTTGAGAAATATGGCTACGTGAGGGCCTTTTTTATTTATGGGCAACCTCGTCACTGCATAGTTTGTGGCTTTATTTTACTGCACCTGTCATCCACTGGCCCACACCTCCTCCCACATGCAATTGCTGATACAAAATGGTTCTGTTACAGAGACCCAGATTGCATTGCAAACAAATAGGCTAAAATTACAGTTCAGCGTGGTGCAGATGATTTGTAGCTACAGTGCAGTGGTCTGTCATTTCAAATTACTGAAATGTGTGTGTTGCCTGAGAGGATTTTAATCAAGGAGCTCCTTGGTACACCTTTACTGCCTGTAGGGACCGGGTGCATGCTGAGCTCTGTGGCCCAAAAGAAGGAAGGGCCTGGGTTTCAGATGCCTGATCTGATTGCCATTTTAGCATCATAGGCAGAGTGTGAGAAGAGGGCAGGATGGCACACAGGCAGCTACACCTTTATCAGTGTAACTCACCTTTCACAGGGAGGACTCCACTGTCAGGCTCTGCAAAGATTGTTTCTTAACCCCTAGGAAATAGGCTGGAAAATGCATGGCAGCCAGGCTGGCTTTATGTCCGGTGTGCTCAGATGGTTTTGGGTGGGAGGTTCCACCCAAAGATGCATTACAGAGAGGTTAGAGACTGGGCTTTTCACTCACACACATGTTCTGTGTTCCTGGTGGGTTTCCAAGGTCAGTAGATTAAGTTCACGTAATTTTCAAAGACCTAGAAGGAACTATGTATTGAAAATGTGTTCACTGTCAGTTGCAAAGTCAAGATAGCCTAGGGGAGGCTTTAAAACTGCTCCTGCTTGTGATGGACAATGCAGGTTTATTTTGTAGACCTGTCACTATCTTACATTAATTTGTTCTGTCACAAATGAGGCCAACAAAAGATATAAAATAGAACTTCAAGATTTTTGTAAAATGTGTCAATATGCAGGGGTCTGGAGAAGATGGTTGTTGGTTCAATTGTTTTCTTTCAATTGTTTTCTAGGTTAAATCTGGTTTTTTGTGCTCAACTAGTGTGCTGTAGTAATAATTTATTAACTATACTGACAGTAAAGACAGGTGATTGATGCTGCCAGCTTCTGTTGGATGGCTTATAGACATCTGCACAAGATTTGTGTTGTTGATGGCTTCCTAATGGGAATAGCTTTTCTTTAAACACTATAAAACTTTCTAATTAGGTTGTAAATAGGGCACTACATTTTGAAAAAGAGGAATGTTAAATAAGCCATAATATTTAAACCAGCTTTTATTTCTGGCAATTACTCAGACTCTAAAGTTAAATTCCCTTTCATTAAATCATAGTGAGGGCCTATTGTTGCTAGTCTTTGTGTAAATATATACTTACCTGTACAAGTCAGGGAAAGATGGGCAGGAGAAACATGAAAAGAGTCAAGTGTTGTGTGTAAGGAGGCAGGGCTCATAGGGGACCCTTCTGAAAGAGATATTTCACTTCAGCAATAATAATCCTTGATGTTTGCACTGCTGCTTTGCACTGCATTGTCCTCATATTATCAATTGTCTTTTTGTAGAATTAATTCCCCTTCCCAGGTGAAGGTGGTTTTACAATCAGAATAGCTTAGATAACCCCAATTCTTCCAGACCAGGTCTGGCAGGTTTACCTGATAGTAAATAGTGCCTTTGGAACACCTGTAGCTACATCAGCTTTTTTCATCAGAAAAGGTTGTCCTTGAAAATAATTTCCAAACATATTTTTAAGACATCATATATCTGGAAGTAGGATTATTACCTGTTTTATGTAGAGTTAAGTGATCTCAGCTGATTGTATATAAAAGTAGTCTAGCCCTTAAATAAAAATATATTTTTTTAAAACCATGATAAAATTTTGGAAAAACTAAATAGGGCAGCTTCAAGTAAAATTTGTAGAAAATCTTCCTGTTTTAGAAAATAGTGTTTTAGAATCTGGGTTGCCACAGAAGGTAAAAAAAAAAAAAAAAGATAAACACTTCTGGTATTTTGTTTGTTTGTTTGTTTTGGGGTTTTTGTTGGCTTGTTTGTTTGTTGTATCATGGAACTTTCACTGCAATCAGTAAAAGTTTGCTTTAAAGTTGCCTTGTCAGAAATGCAGACTAGCTGCATCTCTTCAAACTCTCCACAATTTTCTGTTATGTTTGTGGAAGTACCTGCCAACTATTCCACCACGAGTTTTGCAATTCATTTAACTAAATACATACTTTGCTGTATCCTATGTGGGCTAAGGCAATGCTATTCTAACTGAGCAGTCCCTTTGCAAAATTTTGCACATTCACAACTCGGCACTTCTTGCTCCCGTAGGTAACACTGCCACGGACTTGCATGTCTAAACAGATGCTTGATTTTTCAGTGGAGTAAAAACTGACTTCATCTCTGTTTCAGACAGCTCTTGCTTACTCTAATGCAGAATAATTTAGGGTTAATATTGCCTGTTTGATTTGAGAATGAAGCAGTTGTTGAAGGTAGGGTGAATAATTCATTTTTCAGAGTTCTAAAGGGTACATGTTAATAGTGTGAAGCTGCAGCTGATGCTACTAAAGCCATTCATGTTAAAAGAACAAATTGCCATTTGGCATGCTGAAAAATTAACCCAATTTACAGCATGGGTGAAGATGAACTCTCTCTGGTGAAAGCTATATTTAAACCACCAATGAGATAATTACATCTTGGCCTTCTAACACATCTTATGTAGCACAGATGTGACTGCTTTTTCTTTATAAGTGAATGCATCTAACAACTTCTAAAAAAATGTGCTGTTTTTCTAGATTTTGTGCATTTTTACTGGGAAAGTCTGGAATATAAACAATGTAAAACATCCATGCATAATGTGTCAGCTAAGGATTAAGCTACAAAATAGACAAAGCCAAGCCACTGGATGCTTTTTGTACATGACCAAAATTTTGGAAGAATTAGTGCAAGTCCCGTTTCCAAGAAAGATGAATATCTGCTGTGGGTGCAGCATCTTATGAATACAGTTAATGACTGTACCAGTTAATTTAAATGGAAGCTTTGTCTTTTCATGTTTATTATTTTAATAGAAAAGTTGCACAAGCAAACCAGGGTCACTTCTCTGTGATGATAAAAATAAGGCCTATGATATTTGAACGGGGGATTTTTAGCTTTATCTGTTTAAATCATCTGCAGGACCTCACAGCAATTGCTACTCCTGCAATTGAGCTGAGCTTTCCTGAGCAAACAAATTGTCCACCAAAACAATGTCTTTGTGTTTCTAACAGAACTGAAACAAACACATCTCTTTTGTTCCCTTGTTTGTGCATGATTTGACAGTGCAGAGCAGGGAATGGCTTTCATCTGCTAAAATCTCTCCACTCACCAGGCTACAGGAAGATCCTAGAAGCACCTACCCCCCTGTACATCTTTTTGCCTCCCTGCTGCCCTGCCTTTCTCTAATTTGGGGGAAATGACAGCCCAGGTGTGATGTCTTGTGCCAGTTGACAGTAGTGGGGAGGCATTTGAACCTTGTGGCGTGGTGTCACCAGGACAGGGTGAACAGTCACTGGTGGTCACAGGGTGGAAAAAAAAACTGAGAAGGGGTAGGACAGTGTGAGAAAAATCTGAGAAGGGGTAGGACAGTGTGGAGCAGGGGTAGGAGAGAAGGGGTAGGACATTTCCCCTAGGGGAATTGTTTATTGTAATGAGTTTTTCTCTCACCTTTCTTTCTTCAAATCACTGGTCTTACAGCTGTCCTTCCCTGGGTGTTTTTAAGCCTGATGGCTTCCACGAAGTCCTGAGCTTCTTTACTGAGAGGGGCTGTCACTGTGCTTGTAAAAAGGTTTTGCTCAAGCCTTGCCTATTTCTGACACTCTTCTTGGGCTGAAACTGGCTGGTATTTACACCATCGATTTTATGTTTGTTGAGGAAAAGTTATAATTCACAGTCAGTTACAGAATTTAAGCAGGCTAAATAAACAGATCATCTTCCCATGCAAGTCCTGTTGGTTAAGCAACCCGAGATGCAGTTGCAAGGAAAAAAAGGTGCTCTGTTCTTATATAGCAGTATTCAGTCCTCCCTCCAAGAATACTTTCTGCACTCTACCTACCTGCAAATGTGCCCCAGATCCTGTTGTTTAGTCAGGGCTTACAGACAGTATTTGGGGAAGGGTCTTTGTGGCCTGTCATGTGTTTACAATTACCAAATGTCAGCATCTA
The DNA here is from genome assembly GCF_015832195.1 of Motacilla alba alba. Lineage (NCBI taxonomy): Eukaryota > Metazoa > Chordata > Aves > Passeriformes > Motacillidae > Motacilla > Motacilla alba. Next base: position 10,564,742 of record NC_052022.1, read on the forward strand.
AGTCTTTCTAAGAGAGCTTGGGGTAGCTGTGATGAATTAAAATATTCTTAATCTCCACATGGTGCAACTACACAATAGTTCCTGTATCACATGTACCTAAAAAAAGATTGGATGTGGCACTCAGTACCATGGTTTAGTTTAGTTGAGGAGTTAGGGCATGAGCTGGACTCAATGATCTTAAAGGTCTCTTCCAACCTAGTGATTCTGCAATTCTGTAATGAAATACTGATTTGTTTTCTTTGTAAGTAGACAGGTAAAATCAGACAGATTGTTACTTAGCGTCTTGAGCTCAAAAAGGAGAAATGAAAATGCTAGTTTTGAGATGGAGCTGATGAACTCATTCACTCAGATTTATCTAAGAAGAAAAACAGCTGAGAGGAGAGGTAAATTTCATTTTCTGTTTTGTTTTGAAGCCATGTCTTTACCTTTAAATTGATCTGAACCTTAAAAAGAGATCTGGATATCTGAAGCTAATAATAATAATAATAAAGCATTCAGTTCATGAACCTCAACAAAAAAATACAACCAAACAATCAAAAAAAAAAATCCCCAAGCAAGGAAAAAGAAAGTATTTGGGTATGGTTTTTTATTATTTGGTTACAGCTTTTTCAAAACAAGGAGACATCTTTGATCCATGCAGCTCCATGCATATTGAGTGCTGAATGTCCAGGGGGGTTATCTCCCAAACTTAAGAGCAGAGGAGGCTGAATTTGGAAAACTAGTTGATTTCTCAGTTTTTAATTAAAGAAGGAACAAACACAAGGGTGAAGTAGCATGCCAAAAGTCACACCACAAGTTGGTGACGGAGCTGAACACATTACCCATTTGAGTGCCTTGGTCACTGCTCCCTCTCAGCTCTGCAGGAGAGAAAAACAGATGCCTGTGGCTGATAGACTGAGCTGATCTCCTCCTTGTGCCTGTGCCACACTTTAGCAAAGTGTGGTTAAGGCTCGTTCCTCGTGCTGTGGTAGCACCCCTGCTCCTCTCAGCCATGGTTCACGGACAATCATTTATGCAGAACTGAGTTTTGCAGTGGTGTTGACTGGTTATGGTCTCTCAGTTCTAGCCAGTGGGGCAGGTTAGGGAGGGAATGAATGCACTGTGGTATCTGTATGGCATTAGAGGTGCAGTTTAGTATTTAATCTCCATTAAATACTGACTTCAGTTCTGAGAAAAACAAGCTCCAAATGCTGGTTCTGAGACTTGCCATTCAGTGGGATGTTAGTGTAGATTTACACTATGGGGAATGCTTTGCAGTTCCTGCTGTCTACTTGTGGGAAATATCAGAACCTTGAACCTTCACTCAGATTGTCCACCCAAGCATGGGAGCTGATCTAATAAATAGGGGTTAAGCTATTACTAGTGGAGTGAGTTGCTGGATGGATGTGGTGGCTGGATATCGGAACTTTCCTTTGACCTCGTGGGTGCCACTTAACTGCTGTGTGCCTATAAAGTGGACATAATTGCTCTGTGCTCATAAAATGAGTGTCAGAGCTATCTCACAAGGCTAATTAATGTTGTTAAAGTGCTCTAAGGCCCAGAGATAAAAGGGGTCATAGACTATTGGTGTTAAATCTGACATCTATTTGTTGATCGAGTAACTTCCCTCAGTCATTGGTTTCCTGCCCTATTGTCTAGGATCAGACTGATTCCTGCTTAATAATTTGAGTGTTTGTAGGTCTGGAGATAGATAGCTAATCAACTACATATCACTACAATTACTGATATGGAATCATCATTTTCTGTAAGGATTCCTCTAAACGGCTTCTTTTTAAGTTTGAATAGTCCACACACTTCATTACCATTTGGCATGAAAAAGTTTTGGAAAAAGTTTCTCTGTGATGAATAACTGGAAGCAAAGGCCATCTCTTGAGTCTCACCACTTGACCTAATCACATGTGTGATGTACAGTCCTAAATGAGCTGCATCCAGCATGCCATGGATTACCTCTCCTCCCCACTTCCAACAGGCATTTTCAAGCTTCCAGGTAAACCATGCTTGTTACAAATAGGGCTTGATGTGTGTTTAAAGCAGGAGGTTGTATGGATTTAAATAATTGACTGTAGTATGTCACAGTCTCAGAGGAAGGTTGTTGCTCCCAAATGCCATAAATTTACCCTAGTTGTCTAGAGATTTTTTTAAAAATTCATAGTCTTATGGTGATGGTCAGTTGAGAAAGTTTCAGGCTCCTTTGCCAGAATGAGGCTGGCATGTGTAAAAAAGCCTATCAAGCTGCATTTCCTTAGCTAGCATCCCTTGATTTTCTTTGGAGAAGCTGTGGTTGAGGTGGCCTTAGTTTGACATCAGATGGTGAAAATATAAATCATTTTCCTTGAGCTTTTCCCTCACTTAGTGCATAGTTCAGGCTCTGTTGTACTTGTGCATCCCAGCCAGTACAGCACGGAGTCATTCTGTGCCTGTGTGTGCATGCAGGCTTCTGTGTGCCTGTGCAAGAGGAGAGGGGGAACTGTTCAAAGCAGGACTTGTTGTGGGGTGCTGGATTGCACTCATCATGGTAGATGGGACATTATGGTACTGTGGGAAGATGTGTTCCCATGGTAACTGAGCTGTTTTACCCGGAGATGGAGTGGAAGCTGAAGCTGTGCCTTTCCTATGGTCCCTTACTACAAGTTTTTCATCCAGCATTAAGGGCTCATTATGTTTGAATCACATTGGTCTGGATAAGAGGTTTTTCAGCACAAGGCAGAACCTGGTTTCTCGTAGCTGCAAAGATGCTGCAGAAACCCCATGATGCTTTGTGGGCATTGGGAATTTTAGCAATAGGACCACACTGACAGTGCAGCTGTGGGGTTCCAGTTCTCCCCTCATGCTCTCTGGGAAGTGCAGCCTCTGAGAATGAGCTCTACACCATTATCAGAGTCAGTACAGGGCATCTATCTACCATCTATAGAAAAGCTACAGCATTGTGTCAGAGAAGCATCTGCCTCTGAAGGTTGGGAGCTGACTGTCCCAGTGCTCCCCTTTGCTCCTCTTGAAGGAGGGGAGTGTACAACCATCCCTTCACAGACCTCACACAGACCTTATACTCCAGGCAGAAGAACCAGAGAAGGTGGAGTTGGGGTTAAGCTGCCCCTTTTATGTCCAATAGCTCATTATTACAGCTTATTTTAGGGACTTGCTTTAGAAGCTAACCATGTTAACTCTTTTGAATGTGAATCTTGAATTTAAGTGCTGTTCCTTTAGGGTGATATAACATTTTCCTTTGTTTAACATTTTTCTCTGTATGTACTTTTTCCCAAAAAATATTTTGTGGAGTACATGAGAACAGGGCCCTTTCCAGCCTGTTTTGTGAAGAGTGTATAAAGGATATGTGGAATGGACACTTTTCCAATATTGAAAACTCCTACAAAGTTGTAAAAGGTTTAGTGCAAATCGCTCTCACTTCAAACCTGTCCACCTACCTGAATCTCATCTTCCCTGTTTTTTGAAAATGCAGAGGAGGAACAAATTTCACTTTGATAAAATTGCTTCATCTTGTTCCATAAGCACCTGAATAACTCAGTATTCTAAAACTATGCTAGGGAAACATTAAAGCAGAAACAGACAAAGAACTCCAGAAGCTGACAATGATTTGTATTCCTTCGTGCATAAGCATTTCTGCATAGCCCTGAATTATTGATTAGCTGTTATTTCAGTAATTGATTTTTCTGCATATTTGCACTGCCCTTAGAGAAACCTGCAAGAACACAATTGTTCATTTGTATTGTTGAGACAATCTAGCATGTCTTTAATGGCTTTTATGCGGTGATCCTGACCTTCTTTGGCACTGCTGATCCATGGAAATTCATTGCACTGGATTTAGCGTATACTGATATATATATATGAGAGAAGATGGAGCCTTTCATTGCTTTGATACATTTTTCTTCCTCCAAGCAATAGCTGTTGTGCATTTAGCAAGATGTTTTTGTGGTTTCAACACGGAAGCATTATTGTAGTGGCATAGAAACCTTTTGTCATGGACATGAAATTTCATGCAGCAGTAGGTTTAGCTGAAGTGGCTTTCTAAGTCACGTAGCAATGCCCAGATAAAAGAAAATCTAAAAGTATGAAGTATAGGTAATCACATTACTTTAAATAATTGCTCATTGTAATATTTCTGTTAATTTGTGGTATAGGGAAGGAATTAAATTTGGATATTAATAAGCATCAGATTATCAAAGACAAATTAGTCCATTTCAGAAGAGCATTGAAACAGCTACACTGGCTCACAGAAAAGTCCTTCTGTGATTCAGACCAGAGCTCAGCTCTTCACTTTCTTTTCCCAAAGCATCTGCTGCTGGCCAGTGTAGAGCAGCAGCAGCAGCAGTATTCTTTCCCAGCTTCTGGCAGCCAGCCATTTGGGTTCTGCTTCAGCCAGAGGTTGTATCTGCATCATTGTACTTAATAGCCCATGGTGGACCTTTCTTCCATGAATTTCTCTAATTGCTTTTCTTTTAATCCGTTTATGCTTTTGGCTTTCAAAACATCCTGTGGCAATAAGTTCCACAACTTAATTATGTAGTGTATAATAAAAAAAAAATAAAATTGGCCCCTCTTGTTTTAAGCAAACTGTCCGACCATTTCATTTGGTGCCCCCTATTTCTTGCATCATGAGAACAGTTGTTCCTCCTCACTGTCTCTGTGCTATTCCTGATACTAGACCATAATCATATTCTTCTCCACAGTGATCGCTCTTGCAGGCTGCAAAAGTCCTCATCTGGGTAATCTCTTCTTGTAAAAAAGGCTGTTTTGTACCTCTGCTATTTATGTCTTCCTTCTCCCTGTCTTTTTCTAATTATCCCAAATCCATTTCAGAACAGCACCCGTTAATGAAGATGTGGGCAAAACTCAGTTTATATGCAGAGAGATGATGTTCTCTGTTTCTTCTGTAATCATCCCTGACACTGTTTTTCCCTTTTATCATCCCCAAGCATTCAATTTGGCACTTTTCAGAGAATTCCATGTTGTGATTTCAAGATCTCTCTCCTGAGTAAGAAAGGGTAACTTAGATCACATAACTGTGTAAGCAGAAACTCTCTGGGTTTTATCCATGAATAGCCCATTGCATTTAGTGACACTGTAATTCCCAGCATCTCACAGCAGCCTTCTTCCTTCCTGCTGTTCATAGAGCGTATCTTTGCCTAATGGGTAGAACTGAGCAAATAATGTATGTAAAGATTTTTGCCTCAGTTGTTGCCTGTTTCAGTTGAATTGCAATTTCTTCAAATTCAGGTTTTCCCACTGCTGCACAAAGCAACACCGAGTGGTGAGAGGAAGATTTGCTTAAGCAAAAAACCACACTGATCTGTTTGTGCTTTTCCTGGGATCCAAACTAGCTCTGGAGTTCTAACACAGCCTGTGCTAGGGTGTCTCTGCCTGCACAGAAACTGGTCCAAGAGGAAAGCTGTCTCTCAGTAATACTTTTCTCTCTGAGTGATAAAAATTGCAGCTAACAATACATAAAAACCCCCAAAACCATTAAAGGTTATGTGGTATATGTAGGACCAGAGTATGACAGTGTAAATTCATGAATAAATAGATGAAAAGTGGATGAAGGCTTCTTCATGCTGTCCCTCACAAAGGCAAGGCAGGAAATGCCACCTGGGCAGGAAAAGAGGGGTGTAGGCAAAGGACAAAGGGTGCAGCAAGGGACCCTGCTTTCCTCCAGCTCCTTCCTTACCTCCTGGTGCACAGACATGACTCGGGTCAAGGTCTGCTTTGTTCTGTGAACTCTTTCTCTCTCCTGCTTCTGTATGAGTGCTAAACCAATGCAAAACTAAAAGCAAAGGTAAAAATCCATTTTACTGCCATTTGACTTGCTGAAAGGCACAGTATTTCTGGAAACAGAATACTTATGTGCTGTGACTGGCTCTTTGGTGGAAAATGAAAAGCTGAATAGCTTGCTAAAAAATCCAAATAATCTATTTTCTCTGGAGCTCTGGCTTTCCAAGTAGCAAAGCAGTAACCAAATTTGGTTCCTCAGAGGCTTGCATGGTCATTAGGTATTTAGTATTGAGTAAATATTAGCTTTCCTGATCTGGTGGATTTGTGGTACTGTGTGTGATTACTGTGTTTTATTAAGAGGCATCTTTAAACATCTGTGTGATAAATAACTGCAGCATTATGTCAACTTGTATCTGTCACATGAGTTCAGACACAACCCGAAAGGCAGTGTTTCTTCTATGGCAAATGCATATTTTGATGGTTTTTTCTTCCCCAGAGAAACAAGAAGACTTTTGTTCTCTGCAGCTCTGTGTTTATTGTCCTTCTGCTGCTTTACACTAGGGGATGAAAGTGGAGGGAGTGTTTTTTAAATTATTGTTGCTATTTTTTTTTTTTACCTGCAGCTATTATTATCCAGAAATAGAAGTTATCACTTTTTGGGTATGAGTAGAGCGTACAAGAGAGCCATTAAGTGCTATTGATATGAGGTGGCAGCAACTGCAGCTGGGCTTGCTCAGGAACCAAAATTAAAACTGCTGAATGCATAACTAGACCTGAGATAAGTCACAAAGGAAAGCAGGGAAAAAGTCAGCCAGTTAATAAATACATTAGATGCAATATCTGGCAGAGAGCCATCCCTTTTACATACCCACCCCCCACCATTCCCAGAGTATCCACTGAATATAAATTTAGAATCCCTGAATCTTTTTATTGCCTGAGTTTTGTGTGTGTAAGCTGATACTGAAGAAAAGTGGGAATGCTTCCATTTCCAGGTTTTGGATTGCTGGAGGAGGAAAGGAGGGGCGTGGTTAGGCGTAACTGCACATGAGAACCAAAACAGTTTGCTGAACCCAAGAGTCTTTCAATAGCATATGAGCCAACAAATCCTTTGTGGTTATAGCTTGTATTGATCTCATTAATGGACCTCTAACAATGAAACTTCCCAGCTGCAGATGGTTTACAGACAAGTGGAGAATACACAAAAGAGATTTACCTTGTTGACTGGATTCTATTATATTCTAATATACTACTATATATAAACATAGATGGATTTTTTTTTAATCCTGTAATGCTTGAATATCTAAACTGGATGTGACAAACTGGTAGAGGAAATTATTTGTCTGGGAATGCTTTTGTTAGATTACTTCTGAATCATGAAAATTTCACAATAAATATGAGAAACTTTTAAAATCTACATTTATGAGGAATGGCACAGTTAATTTGTATTTCAGTCTCATAAATATTCAGCATACTGTTTCAATAACATAGTGAGTAGACATGGAAAAGCATATGTTGAGAACAACTACAAGGAAAAAAAAAAGCAGCAGCATTTTGTACTTCAACGAGTCTATATATAGAAAATGAGTCATTGCACCCACCTCTGAAAAGGAATATGGCCACTTACTAGAAGAGTATTGCACCACTCTGTGATACTTCAGGGCAAGGTAACCATATAAATGTATCCTAGGCCACAGCTAAAATTTGGGGGCAAAGAGGCATCCTCCTGTCCTGTGCCTGCTCTGATAAGGAAAGTTTGCCCTCTGCCAACAGAGCATGAGCTGCAAACTTCTGCAGAGGTTTCCTTTCCATTGCCCTGCAACATCAAAAACTTTCCTATCTAAAGCTCAAAGTAGATATGCCTTTCTTAAAACAAAAATCAGGAGATGAAAGAAATTCTTCAGCTTTTGTTGACTGCTTTGTCTCTGATTGCTAGGTCAAGATTTAATTTTGCAAGCTGCACTGACTGCCATGTATTTTCTCTGAGGTGAAGCAAATTAGAAGGTAGAGAACGTTACCATTACAAACAGGTCAGATTTGCACCTCATCATGCTTATGGAACCGTGTAGCACGTTTTAATATCTGTGCTTTTCTGGTCTAGGGTAGATTCACAGCTCTTAATCATCTTCCCAGATTAGGAAGAAGATAGACTGATAGCATCAGAGTTAAGGAGTGGATATGCTCTCCTGAATTCCATATGGGAGAAGGTCCTTAAGAAAAGCTATCCTTAGGGCAATCCTTCAGCTGTGAAGAAAGCTGTACTGGACCCAAAGGCGATTAGCTGCTGCCCCGGGTCCTTTCCCTTCCACCTGTTCCTGTGAATATTGTAACTCAGCAAACACATGGAAAAGTCTCACTTAGGCACTGTGGGGCTTTGAAGGGAAACTTAATGGGATGAAATGTGGCTGTGCTATGGTGTGAGAGGAAGTGATGGTTGATTATTTCAATCCCAGTCATGGATTTGTAAGGAAGATTTCTGCCCAAGTGAATTATGTGAAATTATTCTCAAAGCTGACAGTTATTAGTAGCAGATCTAATTGGAACATCATGGGAGGACTGGAAATTTTTGCAGAAGAGGCTGAGTGGTTTTGTCAGTTGTATGTATGCCAGTGAAATTGCTGACAGTTTAGGGATCCAGGATCGCATATGCTTAAACAAATGAAGCCCTGCTAGCGTGGCTGTATTTCTGTGAACAGTTTGTGAATGCCTGGAGCTTCACCCTGTTTTATTTGTGAGGTTTTTTCCTAGTGAATTTGTGTACTACTAGAAACAAATCAGCATTGTACTTTGTGTTTAGTCCTGTCTGGAGTGCAGGTGCACAGTGGAGCTCACCTGGGTCCTCGGGATTTTCCTGTTACTTTTTAATGTGAAGGGTGCCAAGGAGGAGGAGGTGACCCTGCAGAGGGGGACTGTGGAGGGCTGAGGAAAGTGAAACTGGAAACCCCTCTGCCTTCTGGATTGCAGGGTACTGATGAGCTTGGTTCTGAATTTCATTTCTAAAAAGGTAAAATCTGTTATTTATATTGGGGAAAAAAGCCCAACCATGACTGGAGAGAACACTGGGGGTTTTGGGTCTGAAGGAATGTGATTTTTGTACCTCAGAAGGGGCCTGGTTAACTTCCCTCACTGTGTCTGCATGTTTTCCATGTAAGGCTTGGTCTCCTGTGGGACACGAACCCCTCTGGTTCAGGGGGCTCCCCTCCCCTCTTGGCCAGGCCAAGGGGGTGCAGTCCCCACAGTGCTGGTGAGGGGCACCTTCAGCCATACCCCTGAGTGTGGGATGGGGGAGGAAGCAGGCCATCTCTGGAGCTCTTCCTCATAACCCACACTCTCATTCCAGCAGATCTTAGAACCAACCTTTGACAGGATTCTCTGTTTCTGTTTGGGATTTTCAGCCTGACTTTCCAAGCAAATCAGGCCCTGTGATCACACTGTCTGTGAATTCACCTCCTTCCCTCAGCAGGATAGATTTAAACCAGCTTGCTGGTTTTCTACCATGTTTGACAATGCAAAAGAGGTCTCAAAAGTGGCTGAGGCTCCCAGAAATTGCATAAAATAGCATCTGGGGAGAGGGGGCAGCCCACGTTCATGCCTGCTGAGCGTATAGGCAAAACTTGGGAGCAGAAGCAGCAGCTGGGTGCCCAGTGTGAAGGGGGTGGTGGCCCAGTGGCCACTGCTGTGAACCAGCCCTGGACAGCCCTTCCTTGCCAGGGGGCAGGGCAATGGGGTACCACAGTAGGAGCAGAAAGTGTGTAGGATGTGTAAATCAACCCCTCCTTGTGTTCTGAGCTTTGGCTGTCTCCCTTCCTTCTTCTGCTGCCATGCTCAATGTCCGCAATCACTTGTGCTTTCCTTCTGCACAGAGCTTCTAAGGAGTTGGGTTTACTGAAAAATCAGGGTTTGGCACTTAGGTCTCCATGCAAGGCATGGCCTATGAGGGAAGGAGACGGTGGACAGTGGGATTTGGAATCCTGCTTTGCCACCTCAGGGCCTCTCCAGTTCAATTCACATAACCAGAGCCTTTGAGGCAGGAAATGCATCGGAATGATGGAAAAGGTCACGATCCCAGCTAGCCTGTAACCAGCCTCTGTGTTCACAAGCTAAAAATCCTCCTTGATGCAGTGAGGTCCCTGTGTCACCTCACTGCTGCATTCCCTGCTGGCAGTAGGGTAAGGGCATGTCCATAGCCTGAGGACACGAAGCCAACTTCTGCTGAGCTTTGGAGGAGCATGCCACTGTTCTTGCTCTTAACCTGTTCCCATGACATCTGCTAGAAAATAAAGTGGTTTTCCCAGGGACATGAGACAGTCCTGTAAAAGCCCTGTTTGCAGCACAACTTCCAGTAGAGCCAGCATAAACCTCTCCTGCACATTCCTGGAAAACTGAAAGTGAAGTTGCCATTTGTAGTGTTGCCTGTGGCTCCCTTGGCACTGTGAGAGTTTGTCCCTGTCGGTCTAGGAGCAGATGCATCCTCTGGGGGAAGGTGGATGTGTCCCAAAAATGCTGCAGAGACGCAGAAGCAGGATACAATTATGAGGTGGGAGCCCAGGTTTCTCTGCTCTCTGGGCAGCTTGCTCTGAGCACTGCAGAGCCACTTTGGTGCAGTCTGTCTCCAGAATCACGCTGTCTTGAGCTGGGTAAGGGACATGGGACTTCTCGTGTCACTGTGGAGAACAGCCCTGACAGCCCGAGGGCGAGTGTCGTGACTTCAGAAGAGGGGGCAGGAGGGGGAAGCCGAGTTTGTAGGAGGTGCTTTCCAATTTACACTTTCAGAAACTTTTAGCAGCTGATTTCCACCAAATTCTCTCCAAACTTCAAAGGCATGGCAATTGTTTGTGACCAAAGGGATGGAGGGCCACCCATGAGCAGCATTGCTAGCAAAAGCCACTTTTTCAAAGTTGAGGAAATGCTCTACTATGCAATGCTGTGTACCATGTGAGCCAGAGAGGAATGTCTCCTCTTCAGCTTAAGTGTGTTTTTTTGCAAAAATAAGCAATGTCTCATGAGTGAAGTGCATCACTGAAAATACATTAATCTAGGTTTTGTTTGTATCTTCCCTTCTAATTTTTTTTCCTGATCTTGGGGAATATACAGAAAGCTTTCAAAAACAATATTTATTTTTGAAACAAAAAGTAAAATGATTGTTAAAACAGAATCTTTGCAACTAGTGAGCATATGCATCTCCCAGTTGTGTGGCTTGAAAGTTAAGTTTTGGCAGTCAGAGCTGACACATTTGGGGAAATGATGTTGTATTCTTCACTGGAGTATGCTTTTTTATACACAGCATAAATATATTTTCAGGATTTTTATTGAAACAAAACTTTTTAGGACTTGTCTGATATTCAACAATGGAAGCCATTTGATGTCATAAAAATTGTGTTATAAATTCAGCTTTTTCAGAGACACTGATTGATAGTAGAGTAAACCTGACTTTAGGAATCTAATAGTCCAGCATCAAGGCCACTAAGGGATGGTGATGTGAGGCATATACCATGTGCTGCCTGTAGAGTAGCTGCTGAGAGATGGCCTCAGTGGATCCCACAATGGCATTTGTGGAGTCCAAGCTGAAGGTGTAGAAAAGAATTTTCAGCTTCCCCTCCTGAGGGATTTTTATTAGCACAGATTTTAGGCTATGGAATGGCCTGAAAGTGTTTATTGTAGGGTGCCATTCCTCACTGAATGGAACAGTATTTCACTGTTAGGGCTTCTTTCTTTAATGTTCATTTCCCTTCAGATTATCTGCAGTTGGGTTTTGTTTATTGTGTTGGAATTGTGGAAATTTTGTAGTTCAAGGAACTATAGTGAGGGTGCTTCTTCAAGATAATATTGTACTAGAGATAATGTAAAGGTATAGGTGGGTAGGAGCCACTGGACTGGACTTCTTGTTGAGTTTTGTTTCTCTCCTTTGATAGGTGTTCTGTTTACTGCTTGGATAAATTTAAATTTTATTCTGCTGTTTTATAAGGTACATGCTTATAATTCCCATTTTTCTTTTTAACCAACCCACAAGCTGAAGAGCTTCCCCAGACAGCTTTGCTAAGCATTTGTGTTTCAGGACAACTATAGGAATATGCAGAGTGGCTGGTGGCAATGGAAGTACACTGAGCATCTGTTATGTTTGTAATAACTGTAGAATAGCACACTAAAAATCCAGAGACGTAGCTTAAGTGATCCAAAATAAGACACAGATCTCAAGTCAGCCTGTAATTCAGGGTTTTTTCAGTTCATTGTGTTTCACAAGAATAGTCAGAAGAAAAGGAACACTAAGCAGGTTTACTCATAGCTTGATGTTCTACCTGCATACGAACTAAACCTGTTAAACTTTGCACACAGTCTGTATTCACCACGCTGGGTTGTAGCTGTGTGGCTTTATAGAAGAGTATTTACAATACATGGTCAGCATTAAACTTACCAAACCCTCATTTATCTGGAACATCTTCTTTCCACAAAAACGATCCTGAAGTTAAATTTCCCAAAATATTTTTGTTTGTATGCCTTACTAATTTAATGAGCAGAGAACTGTTGGAGGGCTGCTTTTAACTGCTTGCTTAAAAATACCTCTGTATCAGCCTCCCAATCTCACAGCAATTCTTACTGAGACAGTATCACTAGATCATGTTTCTTCAAGATTTTAATGTGTATAACTACTCTAAATGTTATGGCAGACAGCGACTTCCCCCCGTACTGGAGTTTTTTTAGCTATAATTAGAAACATTTACTAGTCCTGGGCAGAGGAAAGATGGTCTCTGAGTCCTACAGGGCATGCAGGCAGGAGCTGGTGGTGTAAGCAGTATTGTTCTTTACTCAGGTAGAAGAAGCCTCACTTGTGGAAGGTAATTTTATGGTAATAGTATAAAGTATGATGTCTGGCATAGATGTGCCTCCTCCTCTTGTAGGAACCTGCCCCTGCAAAAAACACTTGAGATTATTTAATTTTTAAAAAAAGCAAGAGAAAAATTTGTTTTCACTGGAGTGGCATTTTTATCTTGGGAAGGGAAAGAAGTGTTAATTTTTGAGTTCATTCACTGAAGACTTTGTCAGTAAATTTTGTTGTCCAGCATATTATAATATGCAGCACATCTCTGTGGAGAGAGCCTTTCTGCTTAGTTGCTCTGAACACCACCCCAATGGCACAGAAACCTTTGGTTGCAGTCATCGTGCAAATTCTTTTCTTCCCACCAGTGATGTCACTTCAGCAATGCTCAGGCAAAGGAAATGTTTCCCCAGCTCCAGTAGTTGATAAATGCAGGGGTCTGTGAGCTGCTGGCAGCTTAGAGAAAGAGAACTTTGGTCCAGTCCATGTCTAATATGGGTTACATACATTACCCCTCGTTGCAAGCAGGATTTTGCTTGTTTTTCAAGTGAAGTAGTTAACATTCTAAGAAGTGTCATTGTTGTCAAGAGCAGTGAATAGTGTTCAGGAGGGTTGGTTTATGTGAAGGCTTTTTTCTCAGCCTAAAGAGCCAACTAGGAGGCTTTTCTGGGAGCAGTTCAGAGCACCTATAGCACAGCTTCAGGTTTGAATCACTGTCCAAAAAAAGCATATTCTTCTGAATCCTTTTGCAAAGTCAGTTCAGCTTTTCTAAAAGAACCAGAAGTTGTGAGACTAGCAGCTACCTGCAGGTGGGCTTTGCTTTCTGATGCTTTTTTCTTTTATTCCCTCCCTGCCACCTCCCCCCCCCCCCCCCCCCCCCCAGTATCAGCTCAGGTTTGTTCTTGAAGCCTTTGGGAATCATAAATATAATCTACCCCTGGAAGGGACTTCAAGAAACTACACAGCTTCATTTTTCATGACTCACTCCTCTTTTTCTGTGGCACAGCTGATTATCCCAAGATGTTCCTGAAAGCATTTTTTTATTCATTAGCATTTTTAGTGAACACAGGTCAACAAGTATTCCTGGGACATGTTCCCATCCTCAAGTGTCCATATTTAGAGAAACATTCCCTAGAGTCTGACCTTAATAAACCTTCTCGTCTGCAAATAGAGCCAGCTACTTGTCTTTTACTCTGTAAATGTGATGAACGATTAATTGCTGTCTTTTTAAATATTGCTAAAATATATGAAGTTACTGTGGCCTCTCACATTCCTTCTTCTTAAACTAATCCAGATATTTCACCTTCTGCTTCTAATTAGTCCCCAAAGCTTTCATTTTCTAGAGAGAATTGCAACATTTCACTTTCCCATTTTGCTGAGCGTTTAATGTCAATGGGAGATTCTTGAAGATGTTTGGCAATGATTCACAGGTTTGTGTTTTTCTGATTAAATTCAGTATTGGGTTTCACCAGAACTTCAGGCTTGACTGCACTTACCCTGTCTTACATTTTTTAGCTGCTTCCTTCCTTATTCTTGTTCGTGTTTTTGACTGATTTTTGGAATTGTGGGAAGCTTCTGGCCATAGATAAGCCCTTTAAGACATGGAAGCAATGAAAGCATGGATTACCTTAGTCTCTCTCAATCATTTATTCCTTCCTTCTGATATATTTATAGAATATTCCCTTTTCATCTTTCATGTCCTTCAGTACATGCATTGCTCTTGTGATGTAGGTTCTGATTTTGGGGTAAGGGAGGTTTGCTGTTACTTCACATTCATACTGAGCCACAAGAAGTCGTTTCTGTGTTGGATTTTCAAAACTTGTGAATCTGAGCAGCTAATACCTTCTTGTCTACTGTCCTGCTTCTGTCCTGCTTCTATCCTTTCCCTCTGGCAGCTTTTCAGTGTTTTCTTTCTGAAGCTAGTTCACTGAATTTAGTGAAGCCTTTTTAAGTCCCATTATCCTAATTTTGTTGCTTTTATTCTTTGTCTGTACACTCAGAAGTTTCAGTCATCTTTCCCTGACAAGGTTCTTCCCTGTAAACCAGAACTACATCAAAAACACCTCTATTGTAGCTTCCTGCAGGTTTGAAAAAGTGTTAGTCCCATTATAAGTGAGTCTCCTTTAAATAAATTTTCATGTGTTTGAGATTCATATTATTTAAATGTAGATGTAAGTCCCTAAAACCTTGGTGCCATCTTGGCAGTACTTCTGAGTGATCTAGGCAATGGTAAGCAACAGGTATCAGTAGGGCAGTTCATCTCATTAGAGGAAGAAATTTTGTCGGAGGTGGGATGGTCCAAGGGCAGGGACAGAAGAAGTGAAGAAAACAGTTTATGTGTCTCAAAGTTGCTTTTTCTGCTATGTCAGCTCAACAAAACATATTCCCTCAATTTACAAACCTTGTTTTATCTTAGAGGATGGGCTTACTTCATCCCACCTCAGTAGAAGCCTGTTGTTTCTGGGTAGGTGGTGAGGAGGGGGAAGGCCTGGATGTGCCCACGGATCCTGTGGTGTACCCCTGCCACACCTGAGAAGAAAATTCCTAGTGGACATCATAGCAAATTCCATTTGAGGAATTGTTTAAAGCAAAATAGTTCATATAAATCACCAGAGTGAAAATCTGGACAAAGCAACTTCTGCTACTGTCCAGACTAGGAAAATGGCCAGTGTTTACCAACTGCTTTAGCTAAACTGTTTACCTAAAGTAGGAGCTAAGTGGTGTTTAAAACGTTAGCTAACACCTTTCCTGAACATGCCTCATCTGGTTTGTTTAGACAAGGCTGGCCAATATCTCCCTTCACTGGGAACGATTAGTCACAACCCAGAAAAACTGTTTGTCATGGATTTCTTAGGTTTGAGACTGTGGAGACACAAACCTTAGCCCCACAAACTGGTGGATGGTGCCTGCAGTTACCCTCTTAGTCTTTCCATGCCAGTTGTGTGGGTTTTGCTTGAGTACAAATTGTGTTTTTTCATTGCTAGTTTTCAGCTGGTCTAAAGGGAGAACATGAAAAGAGTGAAGTGCTCATAAAGCTTACTTTAGAAAAGGCTTCATTAACAAGTGACTTATTTACAATGATGGTTCTTCCAAGTCAGCGTCAGAAGTTGACTGAAGTTTTCTCAAGTCAATATCCACATGTAGTGAAGAACTCACCACCTTTTAGTCATCTCTGGCAGGACTTAAACTTTTAGTTGGCAACAGAACTGTAAATTTCAGAAGAAATGGGGAAAGTGAGAATGTTGTCTCCCAGGCCTCTACCTTCCCATCATACAGGGATGTGGATGTATTTGTGGATTGTTGATGAGAATGTTTTAATGATTTGCTGAACATCCCAAGTCATGCCAAATCCAAATGCCTCTCCCTAAATTTTCCCTGCAGCTGCCTCAGTAGGATTATGCCTCCTTTTCATCCATCTTTCAGTAAGTGTATTGTGCAAGAGCATGTAAATATCTGTACTGAGAGGGCAGATCAAACTGTGCACATGGTACTGTTTAGGCAACTCAGACAGATGGTGTGACTGTAGTTACAATGAAAACAATTCCTTCAACATGGGTGGAGGAACGTTTCATGAATCTTTGGCTGTGTGGCAGCTCTAGCGGGATCTGAGCCCGGGTAAGAGTAATTCCTCAGCTCAGGGCTTTTGCTGGCGGAAAATTGCTTCATGCCATTCCAAGTAGCTTGAGTCCTATAATAGTTCTCACTTCAGCAAAGGTGCAGGATGAAGGAGTAATGCTTGTTCAGCTGCTTTTTGTTCTGATCCTTCCTATTGTTTGGCTTCCAAGAAGCATTTTTATTTACCCTTCTGTGGAAGAAAACACAAAACAATAGTGGGATTGGTTTTTCAGGGCTACACATCCTCTGTTAGTCATTTACACTGCTGCAAAACACTTCCTGTGGTGCCAGACCCATCTTCTGCATTCTCATTCCCTCACGCACAGGTGAGGTGGTTGGAAAAAACAGAAAAGTAACCAAGGACCCCTTTTGGAAATAAGGACCAATGGCAAAGCTCACCAATTTAGACTCCCCATATGGAGTGGAATGTGTGTGTTCATTCCATCCATCCATCCATCCATCCATCCATCCATCCATCCATCCATCCATCCATCCATCCCTGCCTGGCTCATCCCCTTGCACTGGCTCATTATTCACCATTTGGCTGCATTCCTTTTAAAACAGGGACTTGGCAGTGTGGGAAAAAACTGGGGTGAGAGGAAACTGGGAGAAGGCACACACGGGGTGGGAAGGGCAGTAAATCTGTGCTCAGCCTATTCCTTGAGAACTGTCCTCACCATTCATCTTCCTCTGGCAGGGTGCCTTTGCTGCTCCCCCCACTCCCCTCCAGCATGCAGAATCCCTCCTCCCCTGCCTGTCTTGGCCATGGAGGAGCACCATTCCCTGTCCTCCCAGCTGCCTTTTGCTGGAGCTCCAGGGTGACTCGGGTGCAGAGACGTGTGACAGACAGGACCTTGCTCAGGCGAGCAGCTGTTGCTAGGGATGGATGTGCCATTTAGTGCTAGTGCAAAGGGTCAATAGATAAGGGCCCCAAAGATAATTCCTGTAATATGGGGTTTGTTGATTTGGAGTGGGGGAGACAGCAGTAAGAATTATGTAGCCACTACTAATCCAGGTTGGTTTGGGTTTTTTTAACCTTGCCCCAGAGACATCACAATTTCAAGCAGACAGGTGTTACCACCTTCAGATATTAAAGACATGCTTAATCTCTATGGAGACATTTGCTTCAGCTAATGAAATGTGCTGCAGCAATCAGTTTTATTCTGCACCTATTGATCATGTCTGTTTTAGGGAGACAAATACAAGACAACCTTAATTAAGAGGATCTATCTCTTCTTTTAGCAGTGGTTTCCGGCAGGAAGCTTTCACATCTCATGTACTTTTGGATAGAAAGTATCTCTTGTATTTGTATCAACATGAAATGGAAATCAAAATCTTTCATTTCTATACCCAGCACTGATTTTATAGGAACAAAGTATTTTGTCTTTTTAAAGTGCCTAATTCAATTTATTCAGATTCATTTTACAACAGGAATTTGAAAATCAATAACTTTAGCTGCCAGGTGCACTCTTTATTTATACATATATTTTTTAAGATTGTGAATGTGGATGGCATCTGTCTTTTCTAAATTGAGCAGCTTTGTTGTAAATAAATAAAAAGCATAGGACCATTTTTTCTTTAGCATTTATGTTTGAGGATAATCTCTCTTAGATTCTTTCCTTCTCTTCCTGGCCATGTTTCACATACAGTACATGCTGTTTGCAAACTAGATTGCCTTTAGCACAGTCCTCAAAGAAAGGAGCTCCAGGCAATCTAACAGGTATTGTGGGTGTTGTGGAGGGACATCTAACTCAACAGCTGCCCTATATATTAAACGAGATAGTGGTGCCACTGATGTAGAACATGCTCCTTTTAGTGTCTGAGGTCTAAATGTCACTTAAAATACTGTGGTCAGGTTTCTGAGAGAGTTAGTTCTGGACACCCATTCTAGAAAGCATTTGCAGTCAAATCTGTGAAGTGTTTGTGGCTGGTATCTGGCAGGGCTGTGTGGAGCTGGCTTGTTCAGCCAACACTGAGCAGTTTTTTGCGGGAAAGAGGGAAAAGATGGTAGTGTGATGGCTTTGTAGCAAGAATAGAGTTCTGCATCATTTCCCTGCCAAAGAAAAGCACTCCTGAGTGGAGGAATGTTTTCTCTGCTCACAAGGCATTCGTGGAAAATGCACACAGGAATTATATTTAAGGAAATATTTGCTTTTGTGGGGGCAGTGGCATAAAAACAGTTAAGCAGTGGCATTATGATAGCTCACGGTAACTCTCATGGTAGTGTGGCTCAGTGTTGAGCAATGAAGGTACCAAACTCTATCAGCAGGGAGCAGCTATAGTGCTCAGTATGTGCTGTGTTTCTCACCATCCCAATGCACACATCATCCTCCTCAGAGTGAGGCCTCTTCCACTGCATAGCACGATAAATTTGGGCACAGTGAAGTGTCCAAGCAAACTGTTGTATGGCAAAACTGGCAAGACTGCAAGAGGAACTTTGCTGTTCATCCCCTGAATCTCCAGGTGTAAAATAAGGAACACTTTGTGGTCTTGTCTGATAGCTCAGCATTAATAGGGCTTCCTGATCCCCTTGTTCCAAACTGGTTTCAGCTGGGTGCAGCATAGAAATCTCTGGCACATGGTGCAGAATATCACTAGGGTTAACTGGTCCTGACTGCGTTGGGGATGCTGAAGATGTAGCAATCTCTCTGTGCCTCGAAGTCTCTTGGATCCAGTGAGTCTCTGTGTGGGTGTTAATCCCAGAATGGTTTTGTAATAGCACTGCATTCACCCAAGTTCTCTTAGTTGAAAACTCCTCTTTGTGCCTCAGCCCACCATGTCCCATCATGCAGAGAACATTAGGTCTCATAGTGAAATTTCTTCTTCCATTCTTTAAAAGTTTTGCTCCAGGTACTTCTCAGGTCAGGGTCAAAAAGACTTTTTTACTTCTGAACTCAAGTTAGCCAAAGTAGTTTCCTTTTATGGGAAAGCTATGTATGGCAGCTGGGGGAAAATGGGAGTTTAGCAAGTTGCTCTAAACAAAGGGAATAATTTGATTCTTCAGTCTTTTAATCCCCACCTTTTGTGAAGCTGATAACTCTGTTTTTACAGAATAGTGCCTGAAATAATTACATGGAAAAAGTGTCTACTCAAAGCAGTAATTAAAGTGGTTTTCCTGAATTGACACTGAGAATTTCTTTGTGAACAATGATGGACTTACATAAGCTCATCTTTATTTACATAAAGTTCAATAAAATAATCTATTTAAAAATAATCTATGAATATTTTCTTCCTCCTCCTCTTTCTAGGATATAAATTTGATTTCATTTGACTTTCTTAGACATTTTTTGCCCCTATAAGGAAGTTTAGCATCTCACAGCAGTATGCTTTGCTTTGTTTTAGTTCTCTGCTGGGTCCCTGAGTGAAGTTTGGTGTTCTTTAGATGCTACTCAAGAATTCAACCCTCTAGTTTGTTTATTTGTAGGAAAACAGTTGTTACTGGACATCTGCTGCTTTTTGTATTTCATGCTAGAGTTAAGACTGTTGCACTGCTCAGCCTGAATTAGTAATAAGTACAGTTTGACTTATATGACTTTGAGAGATGGGACTTATCCAGGGCCTTACTGAGAGTGGGATGAAACATTATGTGAAGATGGATTTCTGAGTCCTGCTATGATGGATATTGTAGCCAGCAGGAAACCACTGCACTTCAGAGCTCTAGCCTTTCTTATTGTTATTTTTCTACTCAGACACTTGCTTCTCACAAAAAACAAACTTTAATGATTCATTAATTTAATGATTCAGCCAGCCCCCGTTGGTTCAATTTAGCCTGCACAGATTAAAAATGGTCGTTCTGTTGGTCTCGGACAGACAGACTGCAGAGAAATGAGCTCTCCAGGATGATTAGCTCGAGAGAAGGGGACTCTCCAGGGCTTTTCTAATGAACTGAGAGCTCTTTTAGGGGCCTGCTGGTAAGACAGGAGTGCCTTCTGCTTTTCTGTCTCCTTCCTCCATCTTCCTGCTCATCACTGCAATACAAGTAAACCAAAAAAAATGCCATGATTCATGCACAAAGGCTTTAGAACAATGTATTTTACAGCTGAAGACAGTGTTTTTTGTCCTTTGAGATACTGATGCTTAGATAGTTTTCTGTCTGGCATTTTTTTCTTTTAAAGTTTGTCAGTCATACTAGTATTTAATGACTTCTCAAAGGCCAGTTAACATCTACAGGACTTTGTGGGGTGTTTTTGTCCCAAGTATCTCTTTTCCAACCTTGACAGTGGATAGGGTTGCTTTCTCTTTGAGGTCATTTAAATATGAGACCAGTTTATCCAACAACAGATTGAAAAATGGGAGTTGTGGCACATGTTGAATATTTATTATTAAAATTATAAAATTGGAAATGTTAGATCTGCTTAAGTACCAGGTTGTATTCAATCTACCTAAATTTCTACTGGAATTTCCCTCAGAGATGGTTTAGTTCCTCCTCTTTGCTGTCCTGTGTGTGGTTGAGCTGCCTCAGCCTTTTCCAACAGGTTCATCCAATGGCACCAGGTTGAGTGTGTGTGACTGTGTTTCAGAGAGCTGCAATTCCTGTACTGGTATCTCTGTAAAGCCTGGGGGATTAAGGCACTCTGCTGTTGAGAAATGTTTTCTTGGTTTTATTACTGCAGTGATAACATCTCACATTGCTTTTTCAGTGGCAGTATTGCACCCAAGAGGGCAACGGTTCGTGCATTAGGACTACTACAAATTAACACTACTTTTCCCTTTCTCTTTAAAGTGAGGAAGTAGCATCCCTTTTTAATAAACAGATGAAGTTGAGGCAGAATTAAAATTCCTTTTGAAAAACAGTCAGAAAAGCTATTGCAGTGAGGTTTTAAGAACTCAACCCAGAAGGCAGTTTGTCATTGTGCGTTCCACAGGACAGAGACCCTCTTTTTAAATTAATGAGGCTAGTTAAAATAATATTCACCCATACACAGCCTTAGGTATCATGGGCTTGCTGTTAGTTCCAGCAAGGTAACATTTGCTTACTACACGGAGGCAACAGGCTTAGCTTTCAAAGACCCTTTTCATCTCAAGGTGTGGGAATCTGCTGTATGGTAAAAATGGAGGGGGAAAGGATTTTTCTCCTTACATAGAATCTTTCTGCAGTTTGCTTGCATTGTACAGCACAAGTCAATTGGAAATTCATGGGAAGAGTGTGTTTTGAATGCAGCTGAGTATCCCATATTGAAATAAGTGGTGAGGATTTAATAATTTTGAGGTTGGCGGCCAAACATGTTATAACACCACTTAGTATGCAGTCACAAAGTAGAATTGACTAAGTCATTTGACATGTGAACTCTGCTCACAATGGAAATGTTATTACAACTCCAGCTTCTTACGTTTCTGTTTAATGGTTAAATAATACGAGCAACATTTGATTGTTGTAATGTTGCATTGATTTTAAACCACAGGCTTACTCAAATGGTAATGATTCAGTTGTCTTTTTAGGAAACTTAGCAGAAAGAATTTCTTCTTTGAGGAAAAACACCAGTTAGTGGGCATTTTCAGGGCATCTCCATGGCATTGTTTCTGAAAACAAAGCGTAGGAAGGAGCATATGGTATTACATCTGCAGAGTGTTTGACAGTAACCAGTCCTGGGTGTTTCAGAGGTCAATTTACAGAACTCGGAAGAAAGCAGTTACTCTGCCCAAGGAAGTTAAACTTCTGAAAGCCAATAGCTTTGAGGTTAACATAAACTCTTAAGTGTTAGACATGTAACTCCTTCACCACTTGCCGTTTCTGAGCTTCATTTCTGAACACCTCTATGATCAACTGTCCAGAGATGGGTCCAGTTTTTCCTGGAACCTCAATCAGACTTTGGCTTCATTAGCATCATTAGTATTTTTCAAGCTTTACTAGGGATCTTGGGAAACTTTTGAATAACCCTTTGGACTTCAGTTATGAAAGAGTAAAGGATTCTGATATACATTCTGCTGGTATTTTGTGACTGCACATACTTCTGTCAGTCACTGTCTTACTTCAGGTATGAAGTTCCAGTCTCCCATGTCATTTTGTGAGAACACCTTTCCCTACCATGCCCTTGATCATTGTCATTTGTTTATAAATACTGGAAAGCTCTTTTTTCTTTTTTTTTTTAATGGAAAGAATGCTTCATTCTTCAAGATGAGAGTGAACCACTGGTTTAAACAAGTCTTTCTTCCAACTTTATGGAATGAGAACACTTATCATGTGGAAGACGGATGAGTTTCCTTCTCCACAGCTCTGTTCTTAAGCCCTGCTGATACAAAATTCTCATTTTAGATATTCAGTGATTAAGTATGAAGATCTCAGTGAAGCAGAGCCCCATCAGAACCCAAATTGCAACACTGAGATTGCTTTAAGCAGATAAATGATTTCTGTCCTATAAAGACTTCAGTGTCTGAAGAGATTAAATTGTAGCAGTGAACAAAACCCATATTAAAACTTATGTTAGCAAGATGAGCAATTTTTTTTTATTATAATTTGAAACTGGACATGAAAACCAGCCTGAAAATTTAAACTAATAGAATCATTCTTACTTTGCATGTGTTTTATTGTTTCACATTTGTTATGTTTGTGTCATTGACTTTTGTAGTAACTCCATAATATGAGCAAATTGTCACCAATGAAGCAGATGGAATGAAATTCCTTTTACATAATGGAATTAAGAAAATAAGCACATTGTAGGGAGAAGCTACTATGCTGCTTGCTCTCTCATCCAGCAGGAACTCGTCATCCATGCCAACCTCTTTTGGCAAAGCATGAGGGTGCTTTTTCTCTTCTTAAGCAAAAGACTGTTCTGTTTGGTTTTTCTTTTGATTTTGTGTTAAAAAGTCTTGTGTAAGTGATGATGCTCATAATTACTGCAATCTCACTGAAATGGTAAGAGTTTTGGCCTCATTGGGAACACTGCTGAATCCCTTAGTTATACAAGCAAGAGTGCATTTTCCTCTTAATTAGAAAATAAGTGTTTCTAATAAATAAAATAATTTCAGTATTTATTCAATGTTTCATTCTCCTAGCATAAGCCAACTGAGATGTATAATCCTCAGACATGTTAATTGACACACTGTATTTATTAAGAAACTGTGTCATTTAAAAAGTCATGCTCGTAAGATAATAATTAAAAAAGGCAAGATGGAAGGCTTAAGTGTCATTTTTGACCTGTCTCAATTATTATGTAGCATCTCTGGAGTTTGAGATTTCCCAGCTTCCCTAGGCAATCTGTTTCACTGCTTAATTATCTTCACATTTAGAAAGTTGTGTTTGTTCCTTAAAAAAAGAGAAGAAAACTAATGATGATAATTTGCTTTGCTTTGTTTTTTTTTTTGGTTTTTTTTTTTTTTTTTGGTTTTTTTTTTTGTTTGTTTGTTTGTTTTTGGTTTTTTTTTTTTTTTTTTTTTTTTTTTGTGCTATTAAGTTCTTGTCCTGGCTAACAGTGAAGAACATGAAGAACAGAACAGATGATTTTCCTTGATTTTGCAGTAGCCTTTCATATATTAAAATGTCAGTCTTGCAGCTGCTCTACTCCTTACAGTATTACTTTAATGATCTGTGTTCTCCTGTTGGAGAATGGCAGCATTGCTGTCTGTGTCATGCAGACCAGGTTCCTATTTATATACCAGTACCAGAGTTTCTGTTGGGTTTTTTTGTAATATTTGACTTGATTTCGTATCATGTGATAAAATACATGTCATCTGCATCATGTAGCTTACAAAAAAGAGGGGAAGATGTTGGATTGTGGTGTATATAAAGGGGGAATGAGTATGTTTGTAATTTAAATGCTGTTTTCCTAACATTACAGTTTTGCTGTAGTTCTTATAGGGAACATTGGTAAATATTCACCTTGTCTGTTTCACAGAATCACAGACTGGGTAAGGTTTGAAGAGACAGCTGAAGGTCATCTAGTCCAACCTCCCGGCTCAGCAGGGTTCTCTGGAGCATGTTACTGTGGATGGTATCCAGATAGCTTGAGAGCATCTCCAGGGAAGGAGATTCCTAAAGATAGTTGCTTGTGGCCGCTGAGATAAATAAAAAAAAAACTGCTCACATCTTTGCAAATGGTTGATTTATCTTGTTTTCAGGAGAAAAATTGTTAAAAAATACAAGACTTAATAGGTCTTGTTCAAAGCAAATCAGATGAGGTTGAAATTAGAGTGGGGACAATGGAGAAATAAAGAGCTGGAATAGAAGAAAGCTAGGGATAAATTGTAGCAACTATGTTTTTTACCATTTATGTTGTGTTTTATTGGTTTTGAATTGATCCACGTTAATAATTACAAATTACTGTCTCATAGGGTCTTATAGTAATGTGGTTTTCTTTATCCTTAATGTGGCGAAATGATTCTTTCAGCAATGATCTCTGGATTGTTTCCAGCATAAATCTGGATCTTGATTTTGTTGAGCATCAGAACATTTTGCAATATCATTAGTATAATGGCATCTCAGTATTCCTCATATTCTTGAGATGTGTTCAGCTGGAATATAAAAATGCAGAAGGCACCACAGCCTGAGTTGATTGACTTGGAGAGAATGATAGAAACTTAAAGAGATGACTGTAAAACTGCCTATCAGTGTTGCCACTGAAGACGTGAGGAAACATAATTTCCATCTTTCCAACAACTTGTACCTTTGTCTCTGTTGTCCTTGCGGCCTACAATGCTAAGGAATTCAGTGCAAAGACACCTGAGCTGGCTGGCTGCAGTCAGGTTGAATGTCACTGACTAATGACCTCCTTAAATTAGCATTAGTGCAACCTAATAAACTCACCTTAAACTGGAGTTAATAAGACTTAGATGGCTTTGTACTATGCCATGCCAGACATATTGCCTTGGGCCAGCAATAACTCATGTCTCTTTGCTCTGTTGTGTTGTCATGTAAACTTGTCCACCGCCTCACAGATGTCCTGAAAGATGAACAACGTAAGGTTTCTGTGTATGGCCATAAATTGAATATAACCCCCATAAATTTTTATTTGATGGCAAATCTAAAGGAGATAAAGGACTACTTGAAAGCTGTGAAAAGGGAAGCTCTTGGGAGAGTTTGGCAGCATTGTTAAACTAATGCAATCTTGGACCTAGCGGACACAAGATGTCTTCAGGTAAACCAACATTCCAGGCCCATGTGCTGGAACTCCATCTCTCCAAAGGGAATTTGCATGACTAGCACTCTGTTCTTTCACAGTTTATCATCTTCTTTTGTGACTCCCTAAGCATTTTCACTCTGTGAAAGGTGTCAAACCACAGTACTTCAGTTTCAGGTAGAAAAACTGCATAGAAAATTAGATTAGGAATAAAACAGAGAAATAAATGAGATAATTCAGACTAATCAAGTTCTTGCTTATTATCTTAATATTTGCAAACAGTGCGTCTGTATTAGACTTCACTAAAAGTTTACCATAGTGCAAATGTTCATCTTAATGTTAAAAAATGCAAGAGAAGGAAAGCATAGATAGTTATAATAAATGCATAATTTTTTTAAATATGGTAGACTTCAAATTTCCCATTATTTCTTTACAGCTTAATTTATTCCTTCTCCTATAAGAAATCGCTCAGAATAAAACTACTTTGGCACCTCTAATTTAATATTTGTTTCCTAGTGAAAAATTCTGCAAATTGGTGTTCAGATTGATAATCATGCAGATCTCATGATCTAAACTGAAAGCAAATGTAAAAGGTTTTATCATCTTCAGTGCATTTTGGACCACAGGTGACACAGAGAGGATTGAAATAGGACAAATTATATAGATATAATAGATTAAGAATTAATTGTATATTGCAACCAGAACTCAAATGGAATCGGGCATGAGCAATTCATAGAATTGCTCAGTTTTAGAGTTATGGCCAAATGATGATCTGTACTATGTACTGGTGAATTAGTCAAAAATGGGTGTTTGGCTCATCTTTTATCCAAGACTAAAAGTCTTACCAAGATCTGACCCTCTCAGGGAACAGCTGCAGGACTGAAGGCTGCCGTGGTCTCTTGTGCAGCTCTGGGATGTGTGCAGGCACTCTGTGGTTAAGGACCAGGCTCAGAAGCTGAGGTAATGTATCATACTGTCACTTTGAAAGGGAAGGGCTTTTAGAACCCTGCAATCCAGGGCAATATGAAATGTGTTACCACTTTAGCAGCAAAGCAAAAGCAGACAGAGACCCACTGTCCTTATTGTTGTACCCAGCTATGAAATGAAAAGCTTCAGGGTATAACTGAACATTTATTGGAGGAAAAATCCAAATCTTCTAACATGCGTGAATTTAAAAGAGATGAGAGAAATAACCAGGCTGAAAAACATGTGCCATCCTCAGAAGGAAGAGCAGCTGTTATTTGGATTGCAGTGGGAATTTCGAGGAGGTGTTTGCTTTTATCCCTGCTGCTATCTTGTGAAGTGGTGTGAGCCAGAGAAGTGACCAGGAGATGCTGGGGCACAAATAGTGCTGGCCCACCCAAAGCCAACACTTGGGAATAAAGAGGATTAAAGGAGTTTTCTAAGCTTCTCGCATTGTCTTGAAATAGCACATTGGAGAATGTGGTTTCCCTGGCATGGGAGAGAAGGGAAGACTGCTCTGTAACTTATCCTAGCTTTTTGTTCCCAGGTCAGCCTAATGCCTGAGGTCACTGTCCAACAGAATTGTGGAAAGTTCAGCAGGATTTATTTTTCAGTGAAGAAATACTTCTTTGTATTTTAGCTCCTGACCAAATACTCATCCAACATAGCACCCCACTCATCCCCAACTCCACCCATAGGATTCCTTTACCAGGGAATAGAGGAATTCAAAGGCCCATACTTCCTTCATGTTTTAGATATGCCCAGCTACTGGAAAGCTGAGTAAAGTTGTCATCACCCAGCTGGCCCTGATACCAAAGGGCACAAAGTTTCCTTAAATCTTGGATTCCAGACATCATTGTTCTCTATTTTTCCAAAGCCAAGAATTGTATTCCATGTGGGGAGTCCCCTAGGTCCCAATATGCTGGTAAAATCACTCGCTAACATTGTTATCCTCTTTGCTGAGTTGCTGCAGCTTCTACTGGTGGCATTACTTTGAGCATCCTGCCAAGAAACAGCAAATAAAGGTTTAGGAATACTTCCTTTTGTACAAAGTCCAGTATTTCATGTTGTAATGCATGGACACTATGAATACAATTGGGAAAATGTGGTGAAGCATAGGGAGTAGTTCAACATGGCAGGGAACTGTAGAGGTTAATGAAGACTGGGGAAGATTAGGGCAAAATGAGATGAATGGACATGAGGGTTATATAAAATGCATTTTTGTCACAGAACAAAGAATAAAAAGACTGATTTGTGCACATTGGGCAATTTTAAATTAACAGCCATTCGTGGGTGGAAAAAATATTTTTAGGAAAAAAATTATTTATTTCTGGAGCTTCCACTGTGGGAAGCTGAATGAGCATGCCTGCTCATTGTATGGTGGTGATCTAACAGAACATATGTCAGAAGAGGACAGCAAATAATAGTTTCCTTTACTATTTGTAGGCATTTTCTGTCTCTAATTCCATTCCAGTAATGCTGCATCTTTGGTAGAAAAATAATGAAGTCTGAACAAAATGATGCCTACCCAAGGTCTAGAACATATCGACCAATAACTTCCCCCTTTTTTCTTTATAGAGAAGAACTTCTCTGATTCAGACCATGAATTATGGTGAGTGATGGGGGTTAGGAGGAAGCTTCCTTCTGTGTGCAGTTTATCATCTTATTTTTCCTCTGGAGAGTTTCCTGCTCTTCTACTTTATCTCTTACCATGCATGATCAATTACTGGATAATTAATTCATCCACGATCAAACACTGGTCAGACTTGCATTGATTTTTGTATTGATTATATATGCTTATATTACAGGTTGTTTTATATCTGATACAACAAAAAATCAAACTGCCTTTATTGGTGACCAGTTCTGTATAGGCTTTAGGTCCCAATTGGGACAAACCTGAATATTGAGGAGCAAACTCTACAGGGAAAAATTAAAAAATTGATGCTGTTTCTGCCAAATTCTTAAAGCAAGAGTAAAAAACCCATAAATTTTGCACCCAATGCTGCAAACTCTTTTGGCAATAAAGGTACGTGTATGTCATTGTAGATATTGAAGATCCTAAGAATTTTAGAGAAAGAAACTGGAAAGATATCAGAAGTCAATTAAAATAACTTGGTAATGAAAAGACACTGATATGTAGTGGGACTTTGTAGATAAATTGAAAAGCTAACAGCAGAGAATGGGCATAAGAATAATTGATATTGTGGAACAATTTTATCTCCACAAATTTGTTTGTTTGTTTTTGTTGGGGGGGCTGAGATGACCACTAACTGCTTCCTTACAGACCTTAATTTCTGTTACACTGTAAGTGTGCAGAGAGGGATCAGGACCTTGCTGTAGTGAGCACTTGGCACACTCCTAACAAGAGATCTCCATGAAGGCCATTCACTTAAGATCTGGATTTGATGATTCTTGTGGGTCCCTTCTAACTCAGAATATTCTGTAACTTCTGTCAGAGATGTTTCCTAGCCCATTGGAATGTAAGGGATGACTAGTAAACAGTGTTAATACTCTGTTTGTTTTCATGTTCTGAACCACTGAATTCATCTTAGTGTCACATTTTTACAGTTTCAGGATTTTATTGTAAACTGAGAGTTGTGCAGCAGAGCGGAGAGTATGGATTATTTCCATTAAAACCTATGGAAATAAGAACTAGTTTATGAGTCCTTCAAGTTCATTTTGTATCACCCCATGTTATACAGATTTGAACTCGGGCAAAGCAGAAAGAACTTTAACTTTTTCACGTGTCAGCCCTTTTGTTTGTGCAGTGTTTAATTCAAGAAGTGGATTACCTGAAACTCCCCTGGACTGCAGGGTTCCAGCAGGAACAAAACTACCCCAGATGACTTCACATGGAAAAATAAGATTAGGTACAAATAACATGGAGTTCCTTCCTGACATTTGTATGCAAACTTCACTTGCTAACTGCCACTGAAATCCATCCAAGCTTGCACTGCATGGGACAGAATCTCCCAGAAAAAGTACCACTAAATGATGTGGAAATCAGCTCTGCTTTTCCCCAGATGTAATAGAAAATATGGCTCCTTGAGGAGACATGAAACATGGAGTAGCTTAATGAGCTTAGTCTCTTTTCAAAGATTCCTTGCAGCCCTTCAGCATAACATAGCCCCTTCCCACATGCATTTTTCTTTGAGGAGTGGCAGTGAAAAAGACATGTCCAATTTCCACTTTTATAGAAGTATACCTCATCTTGTCATGATGCTTGACCGTCTATTTATATTTTTTCATCCTTTAAAAGTAAGGGATGTTGCTTTCTTGCTTTTCTTGCTGCTTTTCTGTGTAGGTAGCCTTTTTTCCTCTTCTTACACAGGTTTGCACTGCACTTCTCTCTCCTGATTCCTAAGGGCAGTCTGCCATCCTTCCTCTTTGCTATTAATGTATTCCATAGGTCATGAATTTTTAGTTTCATGTGCTTTATGCTAGTTGTGACGCTGCCCAATTTATTTGGGACAAGTCTCTCTCTCTTTGAAACTCAGTTTTGGGGTTTTTTTTTTTAGTTTCATCCATATATTGGTAGTGTTTGATTCAAATATTTGCTTCTACCTTTATTCCAGCCTGCCTCAGTTCTAATCTTTCATTAAGTTTTTGCTTCAGTTTTGGGGAGGGATGGATTTATGTGGAATAAATATTGACAATATTTTGACAGGTTGGCATATTTCACTTCTTGTGTAAACATGATTATAATAATCTGTGGCCTGTTTTAAACTAGTGTTTGAAGCTTAAAGATTGCAGATGAAAGTGAGTCATGGTGGTCTATTGTATGTAAACATAATAGAAGTTTGATTGATTTCCAAGATCAGTTAGGATTACTCGATTAGAAAGGGTTGCCATGGGAAATGAAGGCGATAACCAAAGTAAGCAGCTCGTTTCAGCCCATGATGGCAACCACACGTTCTCATCACACCAACAGGACCATGTTCAATGGGGTATTTTTAAACCTTACCTTAGTCCTGCATAGTGTAAACATTTGCTGGAGTTCTGCCTCAGCGGAGCAAGAAGCAATATTTGCTGGAGAAAAAGGAGCATGGGGCAGGGTCACAGCAGCTACTCCTTGGCACACCGCAGCTGAGCTGGCTGGCTGATGTGTCTCCCAGCCTACCAGGCCACTCTTGTTTTTCCTTTCAGATGAATGATCTCTGGGGGGGCCAGGTTTCTGTGATGTCTCAGCAGGGGATGTGTGGCATTATGTGTGTGAGGTTTTATGCTTGTTTTGGAAAATGCTGGCTTCCACATGCCTTCTCTCTCATTTTGGCCAAGTCCCTAGATTAGAAATGTGTTCAGTAAATATTTAGTTCCATATATGCTGCCAGAAGATTCCATGCTCTCTGACTGCTTTGAGGTTTGTTAGTGTGAATAAGTTTTTATTATTTCTTAGAGCTGACCTTGCAGAAGCAGAAAAAATGGTTCTGAGCAATTATCAAAAACACTAGGTGAACCACCAGCCAGTGAAGTTGTAGCTGCCTACAGTACAAGGATAGCAGTTGTACCCTGTTATTTCCTAGGAACAAGCTGATGTTTGTGGCAGAGCTGTGAGCAATATCTCACCTGTCCCTGGTCAGCACTTCTGCCTCTTGGATCAGTTCTTGTTGTGTTACAGAGCACGAGGTTCTGAGGTGTTACAAACTGGCTTTCTTCATCACACTGTGTCGTTTAACTACCCACCTCATTGCAGTAATCCTGTTCTTTTTTTTTGCCTGCCTGAACATATTTACAAAGATAAAAATAGAGCAAGGGAAGAATAGCAGCTGCCAAGGCTGGGTTTGAGTTAAAGACCACCTAGGAATGGATTAAAGGTGAATAACTGTTTTGCCTCAGGACAATACTGCTGAACGACAGGGGAGAGGGAGAGAAGAGGTGAAAGGAGCATTGCTAAGGAGGAGATATGGAGAAGTGATGGTGTAATTGTCATATTAAAATACAAGCACGTTTTAAGCATGCTGAAGCGGTGATAGAGAGAGAAACGAGTAAAGAACTTGTAACAGGCAAATGGCAGTACACTGAATTACAAGGAATTTTAAGGAATGCTTTATTTTGGAGAGGATGCCATAGGTCTGAAGGATAGCAAATACAGATGGATATCTGAGAAGAGAAATTAATCTGAGTGAACTTTTAGGATGGTCTTCTTAGTGATCTCTGTTGTGATGTTTATTGGCAAAGAAAAACCTTGGCCTTAAACCCTGTTTTACAGCTGCACACTCCTTCTAGAGGAGTGCACACCCTAGAGGTAGGGTCTTATGAGTTGATAGGTGTTAAATCATCACATAGATTCCATTTCAGCTCCATGCTTAGCCTTCAGTTGGAAATGACAGAAAAGGAGAAAGACCACAGTGCATGAGTCAGTCTGAGAATGACTAAGCTGCTGCTGGTGCAGCCGTGAAAGACAAGTACAACCCTGGGATGCATTTAGTGAAGTGCTCCCTGTCCAAGGGGGGATTAGCAGTTCTGTTGCACACTGAATGAGACCCTGTGGAGTTAGGGATACTGCATACAAGTTCAGTTAGCCAGGCTTGGAAAATGATTTCCTGAAATTAGATGTATGGGAGAAGAAGGGGTTAGTAAAGGAATGGAGAGTTACTCTCTCACACAGGGAAATTAAAAGGAAATAGCTTCTCCTTAATTACAAAAAAGCAACACTGAATATTTTAAAATATAGTTGTTTACCCTGTTTCATGTATTAAAGAGGCAACTAAGAGCAGGAGAAGACAGAGTTAAACCAGAGGAGAGTATTCAAACAAAAAAAATGTGTGGCTGCGAGTTAATTTGAGCTGAATATTATTATTTCTATGCCTTCAAACAATATTATTTTAGGATAGCCTATGCTGGCCCTTCCTCAAACATCTGCCCTTCAGCTAAAGTTCTTTGGTCCTTTAGTCACAAACAGAAATTTATACCAAAATTGTCACAGTTGCACCCAGCTGGCCAGCAGCTGGAATCTGCAGAAAATTAGCAGATTAGATTCCTATAGAGCACACATTACAATGCATTTCCAGCTGCTTCTTCCTTGTGTGTATTCACTACACAAACAAATTCATCATCTGTCAGCATCATGACAGCATGCTTGCTTGCACGTGTACTCAGTGTGTTCAGGACTACTGCAGCTTTGGGGCAATCTTTTCAATTAGTGTGTGCAACTACAGCCAAACTTAATTTGGATTATTTTAATCCTGAGCCTTTGCTCTTGTTTGCCTGCTGATAGGAGCGTTGCACCAGATAGAGCAGGACCCCAAAAGGAGTTCTTTCTGTGCTAGCTGGATGCATAGTATTTATGATCAGTGAGAGATCTGCATAGTAGAGATGGAAAAAGTTAATTAGATTCAAGGGTCACCTACATAAATCTGTGGGAGATTGCCTGTGACACCGCGGGCCCAGTTTCCAACATCCCTTTTGCATTCCCACAGTGCTGGAGTAGCAGCATGGCTTAGCAGACCACTTTTAAAGGGAACACATGCTCTATGAAAACAGTAGTATTGCCTTGACTGTTGGCAGCAATTCTCTTTCCTCCTACCCCTTTCCTTCAGTTATCTTCATTCTGATTTGATATGTTGATGTTCTTTTAAAAATATTATTAAAAAAACCAAACAAAATGAAAAGAAAAAAACCCCCCAGAAAACGTAGTCAATTCAAGTCTATTAAGTAATGTTGGAGTAACAGCTTTCCCCCTCCCCACTCCCCCAGCTTTGTCTTTTTAGTGCTGTTTTAGGTCAGGTTCTGTCATTTTACACCTGTCCAACCTTGTGAAAGGCCTCACTGGGGTTGTACAAGGACAAGCGTGGGTGGAACTCAGTGTTCAAAACCTTGTGTGGCTGTTGACAATGTGTGAGAAGGGAAGAGCCCTCTGCTTCCCAGACCCCAAATTAAGCCTGCAGGGCTGACAGCAAAGCAATTTTTGTAATGGTACATGGAGCTAATTTGTTATGAAATCAGAGAAGCAATAAATTTGGAAAAACCCCCATTCCGAGTTTAGAGTAGTCTGGAGGAAAATTACACTGTGAGCTCCACTATGCTGCTGCTAACTTGCTGTGTTGTAGACTTGGGCAATGACAGAATGTGGTAGGTTCACCCCCTCTCATTTAGCCTTTCCTGAGCTGATGAAATGCACTTTTCCCTACTGCACCTTAAAACCAAGTGAATTCTTGTGGAGATCTCCCCACCAGGTTCTTAGGTGTGCTGTTCAGTCACAATACAGAGCTGCCTGTCAGTGCAAAATTGCTGTGACTTCTGAAGAAAGCAAGACTCAGCTGGTCAGACCCTGACATTCCTTGTTCCTGCTGCTCAGGGTGTCCTGCTCAGTGGGAAGGCTCTCCAGCCTCGACAGAGAGAAGTAGGCTACATCTGCAAGATCTTTGCAGGCAGCAAAGATCTGCAGCAAATCCTGCTAGCTGGACCAGCTAGGATTTGTGTGGCTTTGTTGCCAGGGTCCTGAGCTGCATTCAGGAGAGCCACTGCTGGCATTAGGGCACCCACATGGTTTTATTCCTGCCTGCATCATCCGTGGCACTCATTAGTTCTGGCTGTGAATACACTGTAGGCGTACTCAGCACACTCAGTACCCTTTGTAGATGAAAGGTAGTGAGGAAAGGTTGAGACTGGTGATAAGGTTGGGTTCAGGGCAGTATAGGTTTTGTGTGTCTTCTGAATAAGTAAGTACTTGAGTTTGTAAGGCATCTCCCATGCCAAGCTTTTTCCATTAAGGCACCAGCCAGGAAGCCTTGGTCAAATGCAGGATTTCTGTGCTTTATTATTCATCAAGGTTCATGGTTTTATTCAGCTCTATCATTGTTTCTGAATTCATGACCATAAAGAAACAGAGGTCCTGCAGATAGTGTAGGCTATGGGAAATTGCAGCACTGCTGAGATAACATAGTTGGTACCAGTACGTCCTGATCTCATGCTTTCCAAATTACTTATGTTAAAATAAACAAACAAAACAAGAAAACTCTGCTGGCCTGGAAACCTTTAGGCATTCTTTCCTATTTTATGTTGGAAAGACTTAAAGAAAAAGGCATTGTCTGTTTCTTATTTTCACTGCTTCTTTTTTACAAATTGCTTTTAAATGGAACACAAGTAAAACAGATTTTATTTGCTGTCATAGGAAAATACATCTAGAGAGAGACAAGGATGGCCTGGAAGGAAGAAATGATATTCAGGTTGCTATTTGAAGATAGTCTTTGTGGCTGCCTGTTGTGACTCAGCACATTGGCTGGGGCTTTGGATGGCAGAGGGGTGGCAGAGGGGATTCAACAGGTTGAGGTTTTAGAGGTTGGTGATAGCAATCAGCTATTTATTGATGCTGCTGCAAGTGCATTGATTTATTTCTTGTAGAAATTATGAGATTACTCTGACCAGCTGAAGGCACTAGGATAGGCTTTGTCCAAGGGACAGGACTATGGGGTTAAATCATGAAGAGTAATTGCTCTGTGTATTCTGTGCCTTACTGCAGCCTTTCCCTGCTGCCACTGGCCGGCCACACTGTTTGTAATAAATGGTTATTAAACTGTTCTCTGTAGGACCAGAACTGGAGCTGCATTGTGCTAGAGGCTGTGGAGCTGCATAGTAACAAACTGTAAGCTGTTCTCTGAGAGGCCTGGTTAAATATGAGAAGGGATATGAAACAAAAATAATCCACAACCAAGCTCTGGCACATAATGATATTAAATGAGTAGCTGTGGGTTGTACAGTAGGTCTGCTGCAGAGGAGGAAGCTGGGCTGAAGTCTTCTGTGCTGTCATTATGTGCTAAAAAAAATTAATTCTTTATTATTTTTGTTCTCACTTAACTGCTCTAATTTATTCCATCAGGTCTTGTCCAGAGGATGGTGTAGATGCACGTGCAAGTGTGCACGTGCAAAGGATTACAGCCTTTTCCCTCAAGACTACTTGCTCTCAATCCTCTACTATCCCTATTACTGTAGGGAATAATAGGGAGAGATTGCAAGGGTCTTGTATATTGCACTGGCACAAATGGGGTGCATCCTCGAGTGTGTTTAGTTTGAACTTAGGCTTTTGTGATTAGTATCTGCCTTCATGCAAAATACTTTTATATGAAGACTTGCATTCATTCTGGTTTGGGCTAATGAACTTGGTCATTTTAAACAGACACTTTGAAGACATGAGTCAACTCAGCTATTTGCTCCTCAGCTTTTTTTCTCTCCTCATCTGTTTGATGGAGAATTGGAAATTAAAGAGGGGCTATTGTCTGAATTGATTCTTCTCTCCACAGACACGGCAGTGGCCAAGGAGTTTTGGTGTGGCTGCAGTATTTTTAAATATGCAGGGACAGGAAATTCTGAAGTGTAACTTTTATGTTTGTGCTTGTTGGGAACACCAAAATAAATTTAAAGCTTGGGAATGTCTTGTTCGTGTGCAGTCTGTACCAGAACATCAGCAGCATAAGCAAGGAACAAATCCATCTTCAATGAACATGGTAGCCACAGGGCTTCCTCCCTTTCTTGTTATTTTTGACTTGCCTCCCTCTTCTCTCTGTTAGTTCTCTGTAGCTGAGCATGTGGACATGCCAGTAGAGCTTGGGCTGCAGTGCAGCTGTCCTGACAAGGCAGGCCCTGGTGCTCTGCTTGGTTTTCAGAGGTGGAAGGACTGGCAGTGTTGACACAGCGCAGTGTGGCGGGTGCCTTGTCACCCTTTGCCTTTCATTTTCCAAAGTTACAGCTCACCTGGTGCCTGGCCTGTGGCTCCACCTCAGGGGAGGTTTTCATAAGGCTAAATCAGGAACCAAGAGCAAGCCATGCAAGCTGAATTCAGGGAGTCTCCGTGTGTGTGATGGGGATGCAGGAACTCTGTTTCTTTTGATGTGCTAAGCCATGGATTAAAGCTCTGCTGACTTAAACTCAGGGAGCTGTGACACATGCACGCCAGAGAAGTCACTTTAAAAGGAGTTTCAGGCTCATTTTCTGCAAGTGCTCAACTTGATCAAGGCTGGTAGAACAAACTCTAATAAAAGAGGGGACAGGGACATAAGAAATCCTTTGTGAGAGCCATATGTAGTACTGGGGAGAGATGATCCTCACTAGAGTGTATCAGAAGTATTTGTAAGGTTATGTTTTACAACTGTGGGTTCTGTGCATTTACTCACCTGCCTCCAGCTCTTGTCGTAAGGCAGGCATGCAGGCAGCCATGCTGGAAACTGCCTCCCATCTTACTTTTGTTGTTTCCTTTTTTTTTTTTTTTTTTTGGTTTTTAAATTCATTTGAAGGTAAATAATCAAAACAGAATTCGGGGCCTCAAAAGCTGTAACTGCGAGAGTTGGCACTTAATGGCAGCTTTGCCTCTAGTCGTGGCATCAAGTTACTTTTGAAGCCTTTGAAGTCAACAGGGCTGGAGGGGGAAAGTGTTGTGTTGCTTCTTTAAAAAGAAACATGCTTCAGTTATATTTGCAGCTGGGGTTTTAATGGCTGCGAATTAAAGCATGTTTTATTTGGCCTTTGTTTTTAGTGCACTTTTACCCCTTGGGGCACTTGAAGCCAAGGCACAGCTTGAGATGTAGCTGGCTGCAGCACACGAACAGAGCCATCATCAGCCTCCTCTTCTGCTCCTCTGCAGAGCTCATTATCAGGGTTTGTGTCCCCCTCACCACCAGTGTCCCACCCTCCCCAGTTTACTTGCCTGGCACCTCTTTGCAGGCACTGGGTCTCTGCTTACACAACAGCAAGCAGTTTGTGGCTGGCAGTGA
Source organism: Motacilla alba alba (assembly GCF_015832195.1). Classification (NCBI taxonomy): domain Eukaryota; kingdom Metazoa; phylum Chordata; class Aves; order Passeriformes; family Motacillidae; genus Motacilla; species Motacilla alba. The sequence continues at coordinate 10,601,614 of NC_052022.1, forward strand.
GGCTTGGAGTGATCTGATGTAAACTTTTTGTATTGGCCCTGGAGACCCTAATTTCTAATCAGCTCCAATTAAATTACTATGAATCTGATAAAGGGAAATAAGCTCAGTTCAAAACGGTGCAGATAGGCACTTAATGTGATTTAATGTATGTCTACGTAGTCTAACTGCTTATCTGCACATCTGGCCTAAATACTTGTGCAAATCTGACCATACTCTTTTTTTGACCACATTAGTACTAAAAGGAGAGCAGGTAGATTATGCAGTTAATATGTCACAGCTTGTTTCCCTGTCGATCCTTGGGGCATCAGCCATCCTGCTGAGTAGAAGCAAAGGGGCTTGGAGGATGGTGATGGGGGTGGCTGAGCAAAGTGCACTGCACTGATGGTTTAAGAGTCCTCTGACATGAGAAGATGTATAACCTTTCCAGCTGGGCATCTGCTAGGCCCTGTGTGGTAGAATCCTTAGGAAACCACATCAAAATGATGGCACAGGCACCAAAAAATACTGAGCAGCACCTTTTTTTCACCTTGCTTTATGTTCTGCCCAATTATGAGTGTTGCTACATTTTGTGATTAGCAGGCCACATCAGCTCAGTCTGAAGCAATGCGAAGATAAGACACATTTTTTTAAATGTAATTGTGTGATAGAAAGTAGTGCTTTGTACTGTTAGCTTTTTAAGCATGGAAGCAGAGGACATAAGACATCTGTCCTAATAATAAAATAAAGAGGTTTTTGCATGTTTGACAGGTGACAAACAGCCCAGTTCAGACTGTCTTTCTAGAGGCTATATCAGCGTTCCTTGAAGAATGAACAGAATTATACTGTTTTATCTGATGCATTGAATTTCAGTGAATATAGTAATGATCATTCTGATCCATAATCCATGAATATTGAGGACAAAATACTTTATGGTTTCAGTGAGGCCATGAAAAAGGGCCAAGGAGGTTCTTACATGTCCTCCACATACTTGCAGATGAAAAGCTCTGTCTCATGCAGAACAGAAATGATTCTTTGGTTCTTGTTATGAAGTAGTTTTCTTTATGTCAGAGTGATTTTATTCCTCAGTATCTGAGATTTTTGCAGCTGTCACGTGTTTCCAGCCTTTCATGAGTGACTTGGGGTCACTTTCCTTTCTCAGAACTCACAGAGGATATGGTTAAGGCAAATTCTGTAACATTTCTGACTTCAGGTGACACAGCAAGAATATTTTGCTTAGTTCTCCCTGTTTAGCTTTGTCTCAGAGACTGAGACAGAGAATCTGATGAATGCTTTTATTAAAGTATTGGATAATCTGTTGCTTGAGAAATCTGTATGCAAATCCTGGCTTTGCTGCTGTTTTTTTGCTGTGATCTTGGACTAAATATTTGCTTGTTCTGTGTGTACGAGACACGAAGGTACTTACCATTCTCATTTTGAAGCATGGTATAAGAATAGACCTGTAAGTACTTGAGGGGTCATGGAGTCAGGAAATGTCATCAACCAAATGTTATCGCCATGCTTGTACACCACTGTAAAGGAAAAAAAAAGTGAAGAGAGAAGATTTTTCTTGTGTCTCCTGCTATTCCAGCAGCCTGTTATTACCCTTCTACCTAACACAGCCCTGCCATGTGAGTCTGCCCAGCTTCTTGCATGGGGTACCTGACTTGGATGTTGCCCTATGGCTGGCTGTGTTTAGTTTTGTTTTTGCTGGGTTTTGTAGTTATCAGGACCTAGGGGGGGAAAACTTAGAGCATTCATTTTGTCTGAATGTTAACATGCCTTCTTCCTGTGCTTGGTCTCTGTAGTAGTTTTCCTTGTCAATTTTCTTTCTCAATAAGAGGAATAAGGAGTAGATCTCTGTTTTAGAAGGTATTTCCCCTGCCTCCCCTTGCTTTCTGTGCCTAGGAGGTGGTGGCCTGCAGCAAATTCCCTGCAGCATCTGTGTTATTGCATACACATGCTTGTGACACTTTAATAGCAGCTGTCAGATAACATTAATGTATTGCTGCTACAAATAAATCAAGCAGGGCTACGAGTGGAGAAGTGAGTGAATGAGACAGGACAGTCTTGTCCATCACTATCAGACAAGGCCACCCTAAGATTGTCTGCTCACTTCACCAGTGGAATTGTTGGCTGTGTTAAGATGTGCGCAGTGGACACACCCAGACCTTAGCCAGCAGCCCTCCTTTCTGTGAATACCCAAAGGGCTTAGTGTGTCATTTATTCAGAATAAGGAGAGGAAGCCTTCTGAAATGACCTTGTCCCGAGGACGATCCTTTTTTTGTGGGTCTGAACCTCACAGTTTCTGTCAGGTGACTCAGAGTGACTCCTGTGCTAAAGCCAGTGGCAGCAGGGTGGTCAGGTGGATCCTGGAGCCTGAAACCCCTGGCTGCCCTGCCAGCCCTCTTTCTAGGAAGGGTGTAGGTAGTGGAGCTGGTCACCAGACGAAACAACTGAGTGAGGGAAAAGCAGTCACACTGAAATTCCTCCCACAAAATTATAGGCCTCATCTGTCAGTGTGCTACCACTTAAGGATCTCTGTTCTGTGGCTCTCTTTATACTTCGTAGAAATTCATTAACTTAGTACTGCTTATAAAAGGCTCTTTATCTGATAGTGCAGATGTTTCCAAACTCAGGAGTGCAAACTGTGCCTGGAATACTGTCCTCCTCCTACTGCTTGTGGAGATCCTGGAATTATCTCTTGCATTTTAACGCTGTATTAGAAAATTGGCCAGCAGTAACTTGCTCACAGCTGAGATTGCTATATACTCACTGCACTGCCTCTGCAGGCTGTGCAGACGCACGGGGAGTACAGGTCTGGCATTTGAGAGCTGGCATAATGTGGATGGAAAATTACTGTGTTAGTTCTCCCACCTTAACTCTTGTTGATAGTTGTAATAGGTTGTGATAGACTACAAGGAAATATAAATCATAAACTTAAAGTATACCAGACCACTGCCTAGTTCCTGAAAAGCATTAAAGTGTCACATTGAATGACTCTGCGATTTAAATGCGTTCTTTGCAAGAAAGCTCAGAAAGTTTCAAGAAGTTTTTTTTAGAGAAAAAAAACTTCTTGCAGAAACATTTGCTTTTACTGTGTGAAGGTGGAAAATTATTCTTCAGGATCCAGCTGTAGAAAGGATCATCATTACTTTTATAAATTTATACATGATTGTCGTGTTCTTAAAATTCTCTCCATGACAAGTCCTTTGTAGTTCCTTAAACTGGTGATGATTTTATTATGCTGAATTTGACAGGTTAATGATCAAGTAGGAAATTGTTTAACGCTTGTTAGTGTTAGATATAGAAAGGATAGATTAACTCTATCCTTTCTATGTCTAAAATCAGAAACTAAATCTAGAGTTTGGTGGTAGGGCAGGAATTGTAGCAGGTAAGTACCAAGAGGACTGGCTGAGATCAGTGCTCCCTCATCCCCTTGCATATTGCATTTAGGATAGCAAAAGAAACATTAACCATGATGCTGAAGAGTCAATACCAAAATAATGGGCTCTTGGAGGAATATTGTGTGGGTTATTGTAGTGACACGTTGGTGTTATGTAGAATTTCTTGGAAGTATGTTTCTCTGAAGTATCAGGGTTGGAGTTTTGCTGTCTAGCAGAGGTAGCAGTACCTGGTGGTTTGTGTGCTGGTTTGGAAAACTGAGCCTGTTTGAAGGGGACTGCTGTCCCTTTTTTATTCAGTCATTAGCTCCCTTGCCATGAAACCACTATAAAAACTTGGTTTGAATGGGAACCTCTGTGCTATGGGCAGTCTCTGACAGTATGGTGATGGAGGTAGCATGGACAGAAGTGCTGACATGTCACTAGTAGTAATAAAAAGCAGTAAAGCAGTAAGAAGAGTAAAGGCATTTGGTCTAGGCTTGTGATTTGGAGAGCAAAAGAACCTGGAGCCTGTTTTCAGTCCTCATGCTCTGTGTATATATTTTAATAACTTATGTTTTTCCTGTTTGAACTGAGCAAGGCCCAGAGAACAAGCTGTTCTTCTGGAATCCTTTAGTTCATTTATTCCCAGTAGATTCCAGTGGGAAATAAAATCAACAGCCTCTCCTCTTCTGAACAGTGACCCTCACTGTGTTTGTTAATACCTTTCAGTGCCTGTCTCCATCAAAACTCAAGATATAATTGCTCAACCAGAATATGCAGGGGAACAAGAATTAAGTTGTGGTGTTTTGGTTTTTTTTTTGAGCTTTTAAAAATGGTCATTAATTGCATTTGATATTGGGTGTCCAAAATAAATGTTGCACTGTGGGAGCAGCTCATTTGTTTTAACTGTGATCCTGAGGTTTAGATCCTAAAAACACCTCATCAAAGCATCTTAATGAACTGGTGACAGCTATACACCTGAAAGATCTTTGAGTGTGTGGGCAGAAATGCCAAAAATTTATTTCCCTGTGGGACCAGGAGAAAAAAGCAATTTTTTAAATCTTCTGGGTGAATTTGCATGTGACTTTCCTATTACTTCATGCTGCTTAAATGGATTAGTGACTGAGTACTGCGGCATAAGATCTAGAGCATATTTCTAATGTGCACACCTTGAATATGCCCAAGATGGTTTTAAATCAGGTGTTGCAGAGCAATTATAACTGGGCTCTGTAGTGCACACAATGAGAAAAGGAGGCAAGAGCCAAACAAAAGACAGGAAGGTCTGATTTACCAAAATAGACATGGCAAGAGATCTGGTATAATGATATCCGGTAAGTAAAAGGTTTCTTGGAAGCGCTAAAATTCTGTTTGAATCATAATCCTAGAGGTCTAGACTGTAAATTCACTTTCTGTATATCTTGCCAAATGGAGAAACTAGAATTATACTCAGGGGGACAGAAAACAGTGTAATTGAGGCCTAAAGATCAGAGCAGACTCTGGTGAAAGAGGGAATATATGACAAAAAGTTAATTTGAGGAAGGTAATAATTTCTTTAAAAGATACCCCTCCCTGTGATAGTTGTAAAAAGTAGTGGCAATAGCTTCAGGAATTAAATAAATTTTCTCTGTCTGAATAAAGTACTAGTGACAGTGTCAATATTTTATGGGTCTTAGCACAAACTTCTTGACTACATGAGGTGCGAGGTAACATAAAGAAATGTGTGTTTTCCATTTAATGCAGCTGTTACAGACAGAGGAGGTAAAAAGGGGGCTTGATGGAGCTCCTGGTGGGTGAGATTTAAGTGTGTCTGGGCTGAGGCGCTTCTATAGAGCTGGGGAAATACTGAGATGCCATTGCATTATTCACCTCCCCTGAGGGAATTGCACCTGCTGTTAATAAGATGATTTTCAATGTCAGGGATCTTCATCTGCTTCCAGACAGATTAGGAATCCGTGTACTTGAGCACATTTTCTATCTGCATTAAGACCATGGGCTGACTTTCTTCTCCCTGAAGTGGAAGCTGTTCCTGCCAGGTGTATCTTTTGTTCCTTTGGTGCAGGTGCTGGTGTTTGACACTCAAGCTGCCAGGAGCAGAGCTGAGGAGGCATGCTTGCAGACAGGCTCTTCATGATCCACCAAACTGCTTTACTGTTTAGTCAGTGTCAGCCCACACTGATTCCAATTCTGGAGTGGCTTTTATGACACTGTATAGGGCAGTGGACTTAGGGCAATGAACAATTTTGGGTCTTTCTTTTCTCCTCCTTTCCCCTCCTGCAAGAAATCATGCTGCTCATGTTTCTTGAATGAAAGAAACACATGGGTAGTAAGCCAATTTATTTTCCTGTTTCTGTTGTTTTCAATCTCTAATTCTCATTCTTCTTGTGGATAGGTAACTTCTACCATTTTAATTCTTGTTTGGAACTGATGTGTGCATAGTTGGATGCCATCTGGCATCTGACCCATCTGTAGCAGTAGGAAATGGTGGGGAATGTAAATATTCTTCTTGGAGTCCAAGTCCTGCATATTGAGCTGTCTCATATACATATTGAAAGTCCAGTAAAATAGGATGCTGATCTTTCAAGTAGTTTCTCTTCCAAAAGAACACAGCTTGTTCTGAAAGTAATTAAACAGCCATTTTAAAGATAGTTCTTTGTGATCTGTGCAGTGCTGATAATCAGATAAAGAAATATTGCATTGTAAAAGTGATATTTTAAGGGCAAATGGAATCTCTGAAGTTGGGTACTCATGCTTGGAAATGTGACGCTGAGCCTTGCTTGAAACAGATAAAAACTTGCCTGTGAGCTGATGAACATTATTCAGCATTTAGGTATTTGCTGCTGCAGCTTCAGTTCACTTCTCTGGTTCAAGGCAGTCTCAGGACAAATACAGTGTTTAATACTTACATTCTCTGTGCAAGGGATGACAACAGAGTCCATTTGGTCCTTTGCAGACCTACTGATTGAAGGGACTGTACGTGTTGTTTGTTATTCAGCAGAGTTGGTATTGAGGCAGAAAAAACAGTGGGAAAAAAATAGTGGCTTGATTTCAGGTTCCATAGGAGGGAAATATGTAATAATTCCAAAAAGCTGTTTGTGCTTCTTTGTCCATAACTTACCACTCTTAGTCCTCTGTTCTGATCTCCATTTCTTTTTTCTGTCCCATTTGGTGTGGATTCTGCCCCTTCACTACACTCTCCCTTTTCTCTGCCTGTTGTGTGTGTGTGTGTTTTCCAGAACTGCAAAGACTTTGTGAATTTTTCAGTTAAACATGAATGCAAGAAGAAAACTGGTGGATGATAACCACATGAGCAATTGTCAAGCAGGTTATGGTAACAACAAAAGCATCAGATAAACTTAGCAGTGGTCACTACTGCTTGTGATGCCTGATGTCATGCCAACAGCTTAGCACCTGATTGCTGGACTAGCTGTGTTTATCCATTGATTTTTGCCACAAATTTCCAAAATTGTTTCTTAAAAGGGAAGAGTTTGGAGGGTTTTTTGTTCATAGGCAGACAGTGTTCATCTGAGTCAGTTTATTTTGTGCTTTCTGTTCTCAGACAGTAGTTGGCCTCTTTTAAAGACTGTCTTGTAGACCTCAATGGATGAATCAAGCTGATGACAAAAATGACACATTTAAGTCTTTTGGTTTAGTCTGTTATGTTTTTGTGTTCTCCCACTTTCCATTCCATATCTGGATTTGTGATTTTTGCCATCCTTTCACTTTTTCTTCTGTTTACTGTTATTGTACCAGTTCTGCAGCAGGATGTGCCAGTTATCACTGCTGTCAAGGACCACCTACTTCACTTTTGAAAGGATAGCTCATATTTGTTTCACCAGAAAGCACAAAGAAGTGTGTGATGAAATAACATCTTAGAAATATAATTAATCATTTTCCCTAGTTCTATCTGTCTTAAGCTGATACAGTTAAACTGATAAGAGTAGACAACTGCTTCCAATATCTTTATCCTATCAAAATGGTTTAGGAACTCCCTATTGGATTTAAACTGACAAATGCTATCACATTACAGTAGCATGGCAAGGAACCAGTTTAGGATTTCAAGCCACAGTCATGGATCTGATTACATACTGAAACATTTCACACCACTTCTTTATTATTATCTCTTGCTAAATTCTTCATTTGTGTGGCTTTCATTTCCTAGACATAAAGGCACCAACCGTACCTGTTTTTCTGTAGACAGCAAAACCTCTCAGCTGTTTTTCCTCTTTAGGCAATTGTTTATCCCGTTATCTTCCACGTTTGAAGTACTTTCCATAAACTCATTTTGTTTTGAAGTGAACTAGTAAATCTGCACACAATACAAGGGCTGATTTGTGAAAGGCTTACTAGGCAAGGCCAAGTGCACAGGAGCTGTATTCTTGGGAATTAAAAATCTGATGCCATCACTTAATATTTAAGCAGCGGTGCAACAGATGATGATGACAGGGAAAGAAGATTGCAAGCTAATTTGTTTATTGTCAATATTATCCACTCCAGGAAAAATGTATCTTTGGAATATATTAAGGGAAATATTGCATATAATATGAGAAAAGCAACTACTGCTATTCAGAGGACTTCAAACTTCAACAGAATTGTGGTAACAGTTTTTTGGTTATGACAATTTTTAAGAGGCAACTGGGAAATGAGCTCTATAGTCCAGGAGGTCTCTTAGATCCTGTCTTCTTGTCATATTACAAAAAATTCTGAAAATAAGTACTCCCTATTTTTTTCTGTTTGTCTTCCTCATATTAGGTTGCTTTAAATAATTGTAATTTATTGTTTTTCAAAGTTCAGTTCTGTGGTGTACAGTATCCTCTTGGGGAGGTTAGTATGATATTTGGTCTATTTTAGGTTCACCTCAGAAAACCTATTCAGCTGCATAATCTCTGGTAATGATCTTGGGGAGAATAAAAGTACATGCTCAATTACAGGCTCAAAATTTTCCACTAGCAGCAGAAATTTGGATTTAGTTTCTTTACATCCTGCCCAATTCCCAGCCAACCCAGCTTACTTCAATTGTCAGAATTCAGAGGCTCTTCCAAACTGTACATCTCCAGGAAAGTGAGGCTAATTTGTTTACTTCTGTTAAACAGTGGAATTTTTACAGTATTATAATTCCAGTATTTTCAGTATGTTCATCTTGCATATTTGACAGTAAGAATAAGCAGGTTTAAGATCCTACCAAAATATCATTTCCCTGTAGCATATCTTCATTCAAGAATCCAGCTTCCTGTCATTTCATAATGCTTACAGAAATTAATGACGCAGTCATGGGGTATGTTTCCAATGAATATACCTTGAAAATGTAGCTTGAAATGTTTTCCTTCAGATTCTGCAAAGCAATGTAAATTGTGACTTACAGAGTATGCTGTGAAAAACTCACGTAGTAGTGAGTAACCAAATTGTCGATGCTACTGGAACAGAATGAGGTTCATCTTGGCTAATTTACAAGCAGTCATTTGGGTTGATCCTGGAATCGTGAGGCATTTGTGTGTGTGTCTGGGGACAGACAGAGCTGGGGAGCTGAGGAGAAAGTGCAGGATGGAAAAAAATGGGATTTGCTGTGTAAAAAAAGGCAGAATGAAAGACTCATGGAGAGTGCAGTAGTGTAGCTCCAAAGGCACAGAGGAGAGGGTTTGTGTACAGTGAAATGGAGGCAGGCTAAATTATGTTGTAATTTGTATTATAAACAGAGCCAGTCGTAACCAATGTCATTGGGTTGTCTTACACTTGCCTTCATAAACAGTTCTGAAGTGTCTTTCAGAGCTTCTCTATAAAATCTTTATTGTATTACTGTAGACCTTTGAAATTCAGCGTGACAAAGCTGAAGGCCGAGGAATGTGCCTTCAAGCTGATCACTGGGCTCGGTTAAAATTTGGTCAAGAATTTGCTTACTGAGTTTTTGTGTTGTTGAATCCAAATCTGTCTAGAGATCAGCATGCTCAGCTGCTGGAGCAGCCAGATGCGATAACAAATGTCATACTTGTGTGCAGCCCCTGTGATGCAGAAGTGAGCCCAGTTTACTGTAACAGCTGGCAAAACCCCCCAGCAGCCTTTGAAGGAGAGGGTGTGATCCACCTAGGTCCCCACAGATTGACTTGGATGTTAGTGGTGTCTGTGTACAATCTTTGCAATCTGCCACGAATGCTGCTCCTTCACCTCATCTGGTGCAAGCCACTGTGTCAGTTCAAGAGTTCAAACTTTGCTGGTGGTGCTTTTGGTAAGTTTTGTTTATTACAAATATATGTTGGGATAGGGATGTTAACAGGAAGGAACAGAGATTGTGGGCAAGCTGCTCTGGCTTGATTTGCAATCCAGCAACAGAAGAGGAAAGGAGGTATTTTTTAAATCAAAACCAAAATACCCATCTGTATTCCATTCTTTCTCCAATTTTACATTTCTTCCCACACAAACAAACAAAACCAGTCTAACTCACCACCTCCCAAAAACACACATTCTAAATGCTTGGGAAATAGTAATTTTTATATCTTACAGACCATATTTAGGGCACTCATTTCTGCCTGCTGAGCAAGTGGAGAATGTTCCTTTTTCCCAGATAAATAAGACTTTCATGTAACTAGATAAATATTTTTGTTTTCCAAGTGACCTGGAGGTGACTCCTGTGCTTAAATGATGATGAAAGATAAGAGACGTGATGCATTGCCTGTATGAGAGTCCAGGGCTCCCTGAAATATTCCCAGGAACGCTAAGGACTAGGATTCACTGTGACAGGGGGAAGCAGAGGAGTGTTTGTCTTCATGATTTTGCCTATTTAGTACAGACATTTTCTCCCAAAGCCATTGAATGCAACCACAGCCTTGGGCACGTGCTTCCCTGTGGAGCATTTGCTGGCACTGTGCAGGGTGTTGGGAAAGGCAGAGCTCCCCTGGACAGGAGGGTGGGGAGGGGACATAGTGGCAGCCATAGGGGCGATGGTGAAGGACTGGGATCCTGGGCTTCACAAGTCTCTTCTGCTGAGATCACAAACTTGGTGTGGCTGCCAGGCACAACCCGTTCCAAAGGGGAAAAAAATTGCAGAAAAGCAAAGTAAACATAATCTTGCTTCCACTATGGCTTAGAGCAGTTTATGTATTTGCATGTTGAGTTATTTGGTGTGTATTAATGGACTTTCATGTTTCAGTGTAGCAGACTAATTTTAAGAGAGCCTGATGGAAAACCTAGGCATTTGTCTTCTGTCCTGCACATCCCTTCCATCAGATAGAGAAGGAAATGGGATATAAATGATGAATAAAGCTTATTTCTTGACTTTTCTCCTCATTGATTAGAGCTCCCTTTAGCTTCAGAGACATTGTGCAGAATCTGGATAACCAGATATCTTAATCTTCTATTCAATTACAATATTTTTCTACTAACACCTATGGTATCTTCTTATCTTACCAGCTCCTCGTGTCTTGGGAGCACAGGGACAGGTGGGACTGGCATGAAAATAACTCAAACGTGATTACAATCATTTGCAGAACAATTGATTTTGCTGGAATATTAGAGCTTTGCTTAATTTTGTTAACTAAAGTAATTGTCTAAATTGCCTAAGCTATCATGCATCTGGGAAAATTTTGTACAGTTGTCAAAATTATCTTGACATGTTTTTTATGGGAAGATGTTTATCCAATGACAGCTGTGAGTCATGCACAGAAAGTCTAGAAGCTTTCATCCACTTTCACATCCTCAAGGAGAAGTACCTAATGTTTCAAGGCCCATTTCAAGGGCTTTTATTTTGGTAAGATTGTATTTGGTTGCTGAAGTCTTTGTCACCTCTGTGGATCAGAAATAAACACACTTCCAGGGAGATGAATTCACTCGTGGTACAAATGCTTTTTTACTCGGGTCAGGTTAAGTGAGCTGGAGGGTTAAAATGTTACAAGCACTGCACAGTACCGCTCATGAGATGCGTTTCAATCCAGGTCCTCCATTTCCATCACGTTGTTCCTTCTGGAGGCTGCCACAGCAGATTTGAAACAGGCCAAACTTGCAGCTTGTGCTCAGCAGGAGCATCTGGCTGGTGTTCCATCTCTTAAGATAAGAAGCCACTGGATTTCAAGGAGACAGCCTGGTTGCAAAGACTTAGGTGGTAATTTAAATAAAAAAGCAGGGGCTGAATTGTCAGCAGGGGAAAGGAAATGAGAAACGTCTCTGTTTTAGTGGAGGAAGCCTCCCCCTAAGTTGTTTCACAGTCCCAGTCTTGCATCCAAGGGCCACGGTGTTTCCCTGGAATGCCCTTGCAGCTCTCGCCTGGCTTCATCTGAATCACCATCAAGGGAGGATTCTTGCATGAAAACCAGCGCTGATTTGTACCTTTTAAATTATGTTAAGTGTGGAGGTAAAGAAAAACTTGTTTGCCACAGAGATTTGTGGAGGATGGGTGGCAGACCCAGGAATCTCCTTCCCTACTGTTTCATTGCTAGAGAAGGGCAGCATTTTCTCCCCCAGGCTGTGCCACCATGCAAAGGATGCTTTTCTGGGATTGTGATAGAGTTCCAGGAAAACTTAGACGCACAAATATTTCTTTCAGCTGATGTTGCACCAAGATTTGGTTAGGACAATATATTTTCCACTTCTTAATCTTATCAGTCAGTAATGAAAGAAAATGAAATCCCAGCAGAAAAATTAATAAAACACTGTTAGGGAAGTAGATTTTATCCATTTTATGTAAGATTTTTTTCCTTTTGAGAGGCTTTATTTTAAAAACCTGTATTGGTAATATTTTGTTCTTTTAAAAAAGCAGGATTTAAAGGTTTTAATGATAAAAACCCCCAAATCATAAATACTGTATTCTGCATGACAGTACAAATATTGTTGGGCAAGAATGCACAGAAAGTTTGTAGTTACAACAATCATTAAATGAATTAAAATTATATAGAATAGAGTGGGAAGCATTACAATACAATGCAGCATCAAAGATTTTGGTATCCTCTGAAACAATTAAGAGAATTGAAAAATATAAATATCTTTTTTTTTTTCTCTGGATTAGGGTTATGGTGTTTTATGTCTCCACATGCAACTATGTATTTAAAAGGTAAATTAGATAATAATTCTTTTCATTCTAAAGAAAGAATGAACTTATATGGAGCAAAATACTTGTTTGGCTTTCCTCTGGGAGAACAGCATCACATTTGAGGGATCAGTGTACATTGGGGCTGGAAAGGTGAGATGGTCACTGAAATGCACAAAATGGATGGCATCAGATGAATGTTTTTATTGACTGCAGTTCTTGAACAGAGATATTCACAAGTGGCATAAGGGCTCTTTTAGTGTTTTCAGACAAAATACCACAGGTCACTCTCAGCAAGTAACTTTATGCCAAATATAGAATCTAGTTGAAAGAGTGAAGCGGGCAGCTTTTGTTCCTTTAGGCTCACCAAACAGAAGGAACATCAGGAAAGTTTCAGAAGTGTTTCTGCAGAGACATTTTTTTGTTCTCATCATCAGCTGAAGAGATTCAGTGCGTATGTAGAACATCGCTCTCTAATACTCTCTAAAGAATTCTGCTGCTTTGCAATAGTTCAGCTATGACTTACGGAGGCATTTACACTTGTGACACTGGCTTCAGCAGCACTGCTCTTGTGTCAGAGAAGCCTTTGGAAGGTGGTGGCTGTAACTGCTTTTCTGTTCTGCTCAAGATCCAAGCAGTGGCTGCTGTACAGCAGCGGCAGAGCAGAGGGAAGGCAGCCCACAGCACCTCCAGAAAATTTGTTCTGAGGCTCTGGTGTATTAATGTCATCTTTGGATGTTGCAGTTATCTTTCAGTACTCAGTAAAAGTACTTCCCACGTTTGAAATTGAAACCTCCTGATTTCTTCACTAGTACTTACACTGTTTTTTAGCAGCCAAACACTGGGAAAAGACCATGTGACTTAGACTGTTTAATTATCTTTCTAGCATAATCTACAAATTTTCACTATCTTAGTACTCTGCTGGCTGTAGCTCTGGGAAATGAAAGATGTTGTTGTATATACAACACAAATACATAAGTAATTTGATCTTGGAGCCAGCTGATGTTGTCTTTCATTTTAATTTTCATTATGCCTTTGGCTCTGTAGCTGCTCCAATTTTTTTATTAGACAGTATTGTATAAAGAGGCAATAGAGGGTTAATTGCAGTTCAGGGAAAGTGTTTAAAAACCAGCACCAGCTATATCTTATAACAGTAACACTTTTCCATAATGTTGGTGCTTTTTGTCTTTAGAATTTATCCATACTTCCAATTCATGATTGCACATATTGGTGCAGCAGAATTGTCTTGGATAGTTAGAGATTTTGTAATCATCATATTTTTGTTCTTACATTGTTTACAGTAAGTATTCAAGATTTCATAATAATTTGTAAAGGTTCAAAAAGTAACTCTCAAAAGTAAAGATAATCTCAGTATCTGCCCCTGCAATTAATAATTGGACCACTTTGCCAATTCAACAGACAAACACTTTAAAATGTAGCTTAGAAAGTCAAGTGCTAGCTGCTTTTAATCTGGCAGTTGCACAGATGATCACTTTAACAAAAAATTTGCTACTGGCTGAGTATGATGAGAGTTGGAAAGCTGAAGCAGAGCAGTGCCACACTGGAAAGAGGGGGTCCATAGTTTGGTGTTTGTTGCAGGTTGTTTCCTATGACTTTTAAATCTCCATATATGTGCTTTATTTCTCCTTGTGACAGTTTTGTTGTTTCACAGTAAAAGCTTCAAAAATAATTGTTTTCAAAACAGGACCTTATGAAAATATTGAAACAATATTTTGATTTAAATGAAAAATAAATAGAAAAACAGAATACTGGTTAGTTAGTGGTGTTGGAAACTAAAGGGAATAGCCTAATGCTGTGATCTTAGAACAGAAGTAACCCTGAGCCTCTGCAACAGAAGTGGACCAAAGCAGAGTAACATGGCAAAAAACCCAGAAGCTGTGACTATAATAAGCAATGATATTGCAAGGAATATGACCCACCTTCTCATGTCAGTAGCCAGCCTTGTTTGCTCTGGCAGAGGTAGGGAACTAACTAAATTTATCTCGATGCTATTTCTCTTAAGCATGTTGTTGTCTCTTAATTACATATTGAATAGCATCTGGTGTTTGAAGAATTATCGAATAGAAACACAGCAGGGGGAAGTGTGGCAATATTGCTGCAAGCTGATACTTTTTCTGCTGTGGTGGTCTGGAGGCTCTCTCCTGGCCACTGAGACATCCTGCTTCTTCCTCAGCTTGGCCTGAGGTGCCCAAAACATCAAAACAACACTGGTGTCAGGCCAAATTTAGCTCTTCATTTTGATTTTGTAATACCAGGTTTTCATAACTCCTAGAACATGTGGAACTAAACTGTTTCCATCTCTTGTCTTTTTTCCCTTTCAGTCACCAGGGGAAAAAAATTATTGAAAACAGTTTCCTGCAGGAGATTCAACAAAGGCGTTGCAGAGCTGTTTGTGCGATGAAATCAAAGCGACTGGAAACTGTTTTGTTGTCTGAGATTGAGGGATCTATTATTTCAGTGGCACTAAGGAGCCACAGTGGTTTTTGAAAACCCCTCATAGTACACAGCTCTTCCTTGGGTGCTGAATCACCTTTGAAGAGCTCTGCCTCGGTAACACCAGGAGAGCAGCATTTCTGCCTCACACAGGTCATGGAAGAGTAAACGTGTTAGTTTATGAAATGCTCATATGTGCCAATACTGCAGGCAGGTTTATTGGCTTACCTAGGAGTTATATGTAATTAAATGGTCTTTATAAACTATTGTGTTCCAAAAGCAGAAAGGTAGGAATCTTCTTACTTTAAATCTCTAGTTAGGCAGGGGAAGGAAGTCAACTACAAAACAGACAATTTTATCTTTCCATTGCCTTGAACAGCTCTTCAAGCGCAGATTGTCTGAAATAGCTGCCATAATATGTTTTTACTTTTCAGGCCATGGAGCTTAGGGAATCAGATTTTTAGTATCTACATCATCTCTTTCCTCCTGGGACTGAAGCTGGTTACCATAGCAAAATGGCAAGGAAGCTGATAAGCAAGTAGTACCATTTGGCAAACAGGATATAAATTTATTTTGTTAAGACAGAGGACTGTGAAAAAAAAAAAAGATTGCTCCTAGAATTTTTTTCATTTTATTGTGTTTTAAAATGGCTGTGTAGAAAATTATTGTGAACAGATCTCAAACAAAATTCTCTTGCTTGCTAACAAGTGTGACTGCAAATAAAAGGAGCTTCAGTTTTAAATCTCTGCAGATCTTTAATATTTTCACAGAAAAGTTACACAGTAACACAGATAATACAGAGTAATTTCACTCCTTGTGTTTCAGGGTGTTGCAAAGATGCCATACTGTGATTTAAATGAGCTCCTGCTAAACAGAATAAATACAGATACCTGTCCCCCCGCTACTTAAAAATTACATTGCAATATAGTTTTTGTTCCAACTTGATGAAGCATGGTCGTCTGAGTCTGTCTTGTAAATCAGTCTGTGAAGTCCCTTGGGTTTGTGTAGAGTAATGTGAGTGCTGAAAAGTTAAATTGCTTGGTGTTCCAAAAATGTTATCAATAATGTCAATTCTGATGGGTTTTTTTGTACTGCCTGTCTCAGTGTCCAGTATGAACCACACGCCCTGGACAGCACAGCCTGGCTGTTCAAGACATCATCACAGCTGCTGTATCTTTGTGCATGGACCCCACTGGGGAGACTTTTTGTTGGCACAACACCAATTTGTCCAGAAAGACCTAAAAAGAGCTTCTTTTCAGGGCTGAGGTGTTCCTCTTTCTGCTGGGTCAATTCTTGATATGTTGCCTGGCATCTAGACCACCCTTTGTCTCCTGTTCTTGGTGCAAGACTTGAGTCACTGTTCTGGGGAGGTTTTTGGGGGTTTGTGCTAGTGACTGTAAGCAAAATGAAATCTCAGAGTCTTGGGATTAAAGGCAGGAAACTGCTTATTTCCTTAAAACCTTCTTTGTTCTCAGTTTTATCCACTCAAAATATATCATACATGCTTATATCATTCTATATTCCCTGGCAAATTTTCTAATCACTGCACAACTCCAATAGCGAGGATTTTGGAGTCTTGCTGTAATCTGGACATGCAAAAGATGCTGTTTAGTTTTAACCCCTTTGAGCCCATATTAACCAGAACAGAACTTGTAGAAGTTCTGTTCATTGGCTGAGAGTCTCAATCAGTGCACCCATGGAGTGGGAACCCGAGTAAATCCTAGGAAACCCCTATTTTGACACCCTTTTTATGTTTGGGGTTTTTTTCAGTAGAATGAGCACTGGCTGAAGGTTTTTTTTATGTTAGGGGGGATTTTTCATTTTTAGAAATCATCATTATCACCAAAAAAAATAGCATCAAATGCCCATTGAATGCAGCACTGGCTCAGGTTAACTGAGCAGGATTTGGGTGGGGGTTGACTGGTGTCTGATCAACTTGGGGGAGAGAGGTGGAGAACCTTGGATCTGGCAGGATCCAGCCAGGCTTTGAAAGAGCTGAGTGAGAATACAGTTGTGAAGGGGATGTGTGGGTTTAGCATTGGGACTTATTTCATGTCCTCGTGTGTGACCTGCACCTTCATCACACCTCTGTGCCATCTGTGGGCTCTGCATGGAGGGACCCATCTGTAGGGGGTGGGAATAATTTCATCCTAGAAAACCTGTGTTCTGCAAATAGATCTGGATTGGTGACAGTCACCTGGGGGTGTCCATGACCTACAGGTCCTTGTATTGTAGAGTGGCACACAAATGTGGGAACTCACTGCGGGGGCATGGCCCAAAATGCTGCGCTTGGATGCAGGAGCTTGGGAAGTTGGAGTGTTGCCATCTACTGGCAGCCATCCACAGAGAGGAGTCCCTCCTCTGGCTGTAGTTGATCGTGTTGCTTATTTTGAGCTGACAGAGGAGGTTTTTCTGCCTGTTTCGAGTCAGAGCTGTCAATAAAAGAATTGTCGCTGTCCTTAGCATATGAACATAGTCAAACAGTTGGACTAATACCAGTCAGATTTTTGTGGAGAGGTTGTTACTCTTGGGATGTGGGTCCATGTTTGAGATGGGGGCAGCTCCTCTCTCCTCCACAGTGTCTAAGTTGGTCTGGGAAGTCCTGAGCATCCCCTGTGAGCTCAGGGCTTGAGGGGTGTCCTGCAGCTCTCCTGCCATTCAGAGTGTCTCCATATTTTCAGGGAATGGGCTGGGCTGGAAACTGCTTTTTTTATTCTGCAAGTAAAAAATTAATAAAGGCAAAGGATATATTTGGGCTCATTAGGGAATAGAGCAAAGATCTGTATTATTAAGAATTGGAGGTCTGACTGTCTTTTCCCCTGGAAGAGATGAGAGGTTTTTCAGATAAGTCTGTCCTCAAAGGGTGACCCAGTACAGCTTGTGCAAGTCTCAAAAAGTCCTACTGGAACTGACCTCTGTTAAGGGAAATGTTTACATTAAGCCATCCGTACAGGCTTTGAGTATTTTGCTTGAAACAAATACCAGCAATGGGCATTAATATTTTTTTCCTTTTTATTAAAAAATAGTTGGGAAATAAAAGGTTGCAATGCAAGTTTTCAGCAAAAGTTATGTGGCTGCTTCCTTACAAAACATAACACGCATGGGAGTAGAAGTGACATAGCTCTTCCTTCGTGCTTGTCCAGCTGAAATATGCTTCAGACTTAGCAACTCATTTCTGTACTTATGCATAGAAATGTAAAAAACTTATCTAGAAACATACAATTTTGAGTTGGAACTATATTATAAAAACTGCTCTGAAACCTTGTGAAGCACTATTTCAAAGTAATGGTTAATATACCTTTGAAATGTTTTTGAGCCAGATATGTAGGTGCACAAACATGAAAATATTAGTGTTCCTCTGCCAGATCTCTCTGCATGAGTTATAGGTGACTTCCAGTGATGGAGCAGTGATGCACTTTTAGATTGATTTGTGTCTCAGTAGTTCCCAGATAATAGCTAACCAAAAGCAAGATTGCAGAATTACCAGTCGAATTGTACCTTTTATTTGTGAAGTAGTACACAGTGGAAAGAACATATATTTGAGGTCATATATGGAAGTTTTATATTTTAAAGACTAGAGAGGTAAAATACATTAAAATTAAGAGACTGAGGTTTAAATATGTGTTGGTTTAAGGAGTAAGGGAAGGGACTGGATTCTGGCTGGTTCTTTGTTACCAATGGCAGTTTTCCAAAGTGTAACCAAGTATTTTTCTCTCTCCCTCTCTTTTTTTTTTTTTTTTTTTTTTTAGCTGGTCTCCAATGTTCTCATCTTCTCCTGTACAAACATTGTAGGCGTGTGTACCCACTACCCAGCAGAGGTGTCCCAAAGACAGGCTTTCCAGGAGACCAGGGAATGCATACAAGCCAGGCTGCATTCTCAAAGGGAAAACCAGCAGCAGGTAAGAACAACAGTTGGAAATAAAACATGAAAACACTGAAACAGAATTAGCATGCAAATTGTTCCTGTAGGATGGCATTTGCAGGCTTCTTGCTTCATGAGTAATCCAGGCAAGAATAGGTTGTTGTTAGAGGACAGGATTTTTAAAGGTTTGAAAGAAAGCTCTGGGCTGTAGTTCTTGCCCAATACTCTGGTGGACTTTTCCAGAGACAAGCAACATATGCAGTGGCATGTGCTCTGTGGACTAAAACTACACAGTACACAAAGAGCCTGCATAGTTTTTTGCACCGATCATTGCTGCCAAGATGCAACACACAGGCTTTGGACTGAACCTGTTTGTAAGGTTAAAGCCTGGCATGATTGTCAGCTATGCCACTGCCAAAAGAGAGCGTAAGGCAATCAAGAATTGGTCCACACAACATAACATTCCTTGATGCCTCCAAAGAAGGTCCTCTTCCCTCCTTTCCCAAAGGTTCCTACCTGCTTACACACCTCTCTGTATCTTATTGGCTTCAAATGAATTGTATTTGTTCAAAAATTAAGATTCATCATCAGCTTCATTGGTTTTTTGCTATAAAAAGCCCTCTTGCTGCCAACACACAGCTTAGTTATCAGGGTGCTGAATGTATCTGCTCCCCTAATTCATTTGTGGGTTCTCTTGCAATGAATCTCCTGTGTCTCAGAATTAGACACAGAAGGTCTTTTGGGGCAGCTTAACTATTCCCTTGCTAACACATCTCTGCCCTGCAGTACATCTCATAGTGGTCTGTTCAGTCCAATTTGAAATGAATCATGAAATGGGACTTCCATTTATCCCTTGGGAGATATCTCAGAGCTTGATTGTGGGTTTGAGGAGAGGTCAGGGGAATCAATCAGCTGGGGAGTCTTTGCATCTCTGTGGCAGCTCAGTTTCATTTTCCTTCATGTCTCAGCCCATCTGCATCTATGGATTTGTGTTTTGGCAATGTTTCATGAGGTACCTCTGGCTGACATAGCTGCTGTTCAATCCTTACTGTGAAATAACTGTACATGTGCTTGTTTGGTACTTTCTGTATGAAAACAAGATTCACATTCAAGACTCCTTTTTCCTTTGCAACGAATATCATCTCAGAAAGATGAAATGAGCAGCCTACTCCTTCTACACCTTGAAGTGGAGGAAAGGATTGAGCCAAGAGAATGTGCCATTTTACTCATTGATTACAGCCCTGTCCTCCCTGCTGAGAGCCTGCCTCAGCAGCGTGGCTCAGATGCCTGTGCTCTGCTGGATTTGGGCACTTCTGTCTCAGAAGCAGCTCCCTGGAACAGTCCTGACAAATGCCCTATCTTGATGCTTTTTTCTTCTTCCCCTCTCCAGGAAGTACTATACCATACATAAGAAAGCCAGGACATCAGAAAAAGGGTCAAAGCCAGGCAGTGCCAAGTGCTCTTCAGTCCCTGCAGCAGTAACTGCAGGTCCTGGCAGCTGGAGACTCCTAATGAGATTATTTGCTGCCACAGCCTGCACTGACATTGATCTCCAGGTTCAGTTCAGATGACTCTATGCATAATGCATTGAGATAAGCACGAGGTGACAGCAGACACAAATAAGGACAGCTCAGCCCACATGTCCAAAAAGGGGTGGAGGAAAATACAACTGCACAGCCCAACACTGTTATTTATAGTTGCTTGTCTTTTCCTGGAGATCGATGGTGCTCCTGTGTGCTGTTCTCTTATAAAGGCAGGCAGATTTTCTCAGGCAAATGACCTTGTATTTTCCTTTATTAAGCATCTACCAGCACCCAAAATTAGCCTGAAAGTAAATAGAAAATTCAGAATAGCCAATGCAGAAAAGAGATGACTTGTGATTTCATTACTTGAGATAAGCTAGGGCAGAGCCATAACAGGAATTGCTGTTGGTTGCCCACAACAAAATATTCTTGGATGAAAAATCATGTGTTCTCCACATTATGTAGGGAGCAGATAGCATTTGAGCAAGAGATGGGTTGCTGGGATTGGATTGTCTTAATTCTAGCATTGCATGTCTTCTGTCTCTGTAAAGTTGTTCTCTCCTTTTTTTCATCTCAGTATCACTTTTGGTAAAAAGTAACTGTTACTATACCTGAGGAGAAATGGATAATCTTAAGATACTAAATATTCACAGTGATTTGAGGTCATCTTGGGAGAGGACTTCATAAATAGTTAAAATTTCTTTGCATAGTCATTGTGGGAATGTGTGTGCCCATGCACAAATATATCCATGTGTACATGTGTGAAACAGGGTAGATCTGTGTTGAGCTCCTTCATCTATGTGCCTGTTTTAGACACCAGCTCTCCTTGGGATGCAGTTGTTTCATGTATAATTCAGTGGAACTATACTTGCATGTTATTTTGAAGGGAGAATTATATATGGATTTGCTCTTGCATTTTTATCAGGTCAGAATGCTGCCTTGTTATACTTGTAAAACAGCAGTCCTGGTCACCTCACTGGTGCCTAATACAGCATTTTACAGCGAGGGCTGCAGCACTTTCTAGTTATTGTATCAAAATGAAAATTGCTCTCTAGTGGAGACCCTCATTTCCCTGCTCCATTTGAAATAAAACATAGGGATTTTGTTGTTTCAAAGGCCTTTTCATGTGGTTTATGCCTTAGAAATGCACTTGTTATAGCCTTCTCCTGTTAGCTTCAGAGGTTATTAATTGTGATGACTCCAAGCAAACAGAATAAAGGTAATGCTCAGCTCTGTAACACAGCTCAACTTCCTAATTAGTAGCTGCATGAAGGGATGTTGTGCCACATGCATTTGTTTCACCTGATGAGTCTATCTTATCCCCTGATTATTAGTTCAGAGCAGCGGTAGTGCAGCTCCTGGAGATCTCAAGTGTCTTGAAAATATTGGTGATTTAATCTGGCAAGTGCCCATGGTGTCAGGAAGAGTAGGGGTGGGGGCTCTCAAGTAAAAGCTACTCGGAAATGTAGGTGACAATCTCCTGGAATGCTCCTAACTCAGGCTCCTGTCTGTGTTTTGGAAGCGAGTAATCCCTCCGTGCTCATGCGCCCACAGAGAATGTTCCAAACCTGTGGGTGCCCCCGAAACTCCCGTAAAGTTCCAAGTTATTTAGAGGATGTGTAAAATCACACATAAAATAGCAGCTTTCACACATTTGAGGATGCCTATTAGAATATGCAAATGACATCAGTGTATACAACGTTTACTCTGGAAAGGATACAAATGTGTTGTGTTTTTCCACTCAAGGAGTGCACCAATAGCTGACAGAAGCCTAAGGACACGTGCATGATTCATGAGCTGCTTTTTTTTAAAAAAAAATAAGGATATGTAACTGTTAGCACCTGCAGTATGCTAGTGACGGTGACAGCACTTTAAAAAACAAGTGTTTTCATGACTGCTGCAGTTTTGAGCAGAGATAGAAATCCCTCCAACACATCTTCTGTGTTATTACTATCTCTTCAAAGACTGAAGGCAGACTCTTTACGGTGCACATTGAAGGGGAAAAAAGAAATACTGGGCAGTGCTACAGACTATAAAATGTCTCAGTGCATGCTGAGCACATTTTCAGTGAATTCATCTTCTTCTGGTTCCCCCAGGGTTCCTCTCTCTCCTTAGAGGAAGAAATAAATGGTGAAATTTCAGTTAAAACTAGGAATTAGAAGCCAGAAATGTGCCTATAACTGCAGTATGGTTTGGTTTGGTGACGTGAGTACTTGGGACAGGATTGCTGACCCCTCTGAGTCAGGCCTGTGTTTGAACCCTGCTGCTCCCTGTGTGGTTGAGAATTAATGAGCTGTTAGATAAGGTTGGGGACCTTCCTTCTGTGTCATCAAGAAGGAAGGCCCTTTTCTTCCTCCTGCTCACTGCAGGGAAGGAAAAATAAAGAAAAGGATGGCACAAGCTTTTGGGATTTTTCAGCTATTCCAGAGCACTGCCTGCAGGTTGGACCAGACCACAGCAGAGCTGATCCTAAAGGAGATGCTCCCCACCTTCGTGAGCCATAGCAAAACCTTTTGAACTTCACGGGGTGTGACTGGGAATAGAATGCAGCTCTGGGCAGAATTCTCAGGTGTGATTCCTGATATACACAAATGCATCCCTGGGGCACAAATTACCTGCAGATTTAAATTCTATAATTTCTGTGTGAAATTGGCATCAAGTTTAGAACAACAAGCACTTTTTTTTATGTGAGTTTTTAGGAAAATCACCAGAAAGTCATCATTTTGTCAATTTTTGCATACTCTGTAGGAACGGCTTGCAAAATAATGTTACAAAAGTCACACAAAAGCTATGATCAGTAAATGAAAGTGCCAATTGAGGGGCAAGGAGAGCCACAAACTGTTGATGGTATGTGGTTATTGAAAATACTCTGGTGAGTGGGTGGGTTTACAGGTCTTAATGCAATTGGCACTAACAGCAGTTTAAAGTGTAGCAGTAGCACTTCTCATGCTGGTTTTATCGGGGCGTTTCTACCACATTTTAGCTGCTAAGAGCAGGTTTGTGCCTGCTGGGGGAATGTGCTCAGATAATTAGATAAGCAAGGAAGGAATTTTAAATAGTGCCCAAGGGTGTTGGGGTATCATTGCTCTGGTGTTAGGTGAAGGAAGACTTCGTGGTGGTGTGCAGAGAGTGTGTGGGAGGTCAGACAATCTCATTTATCTGAGTCCTTCCAAGAACGGTGCACGGACACTCTTTGAGTTGCCTGGTTGGCATGAAAATTGGCAACCATGAATTGTAAAGCCCGTGCATCTGGAATGAAAAATAATACTTTTTCTTCTAAAGCCATTGAATTCTTATTGTGGGGTTGGGAAGAGAATTGCATATGACTGGTTAGGGGATCAGCTCCTGGGTTTATGGAGCCCATTTTGCTTGGCTGTGCTCATCTCTCACCAAACTGATGAGTCATTTCTCCCCAGTAAGGAACAAAGTGTGTTTGTTAACTGGGCAGCAGGTGTTTTAATTGGTTCATCTGTCTGACTCCACAGGAGCGTCTCCTGCTCTCTGTACTTCCTCGACATGTTGCCATGGAGATGAAAGCTGACATTAATGCCAAACAGGAAGACATGATGTTTCATAAGATCTACATCCAGAAGCATGACAATGTCAGGTAAGAACAGCAGCCTGTCTCCCAGCCATAGGGGAGGAGGGACCCTCCCAATGCTTGGCCCTGAACACCCAGGGATGAAGATGTCAGTGGCACATAATCCAAAATTGGTGTAAAGGCTCTGAAGTGTCACTAGCTGACTTTTGAAAGTTTGTTTATAAGATGGTAGGAGGATTGCCTCATTCAAACAATATCTTCCTTTGAGAAGTGACTTGAACTGATCTCTTTCCTTACATTTTCTTTCTATTTTCCTTATTTCTTTGCTGGAGTGAGTGTTGATGGTTTTGAGAAGGTGTTATATTGGGGGTCAGTTATTTCTGGACAATTACAAGCAGCCCTCTGATAAGAGATGATGGAATGCAAGTTAAAAATTGATAACACTTTCCACAGGGTGAATTGCAGAGCCTGGCCAGGTCTAGATTTTCTGGAGTGGTTTCTGGCAGTTTGGAATTACAGGGGTCCATTAGTGACAACCTTGACACCTGCTCAGTCACCCAGCAATGTGTTGCTCCTTGGTCTACCTGGATGAGAAGAAGAGTTTGATATCAAATCTCTGGAAAGCCATGCAAAATCAAACTCAGCCTGTGCTGCTGGGGTAGTTCAGCCCCAGGAGCTTCTGAACATCTCCCACTGTCCAGTTTCCCAGGGAAGAGGCAATAAAGTAGTACTTCAGGTGGCTTGATAGCTTTATAGGCTGCAGTTGCAAAGTTTAACCTAATCTTAATGCATTTCACCTCTGCTGTTGTACCTGATCTCTTTGGAGATCACTTATGTCTCAGCTAAGCCAGGTCCTGGAACTGTGTAACAGCTGTGTCAGTCTATAAATGCTTCTTTTGAGACACATGGACTGGGGACAGACAGCTTCCCTTTTCCATCTCCCCTTACAACAAGGGTTTTTTCCTGTGAACTCCCCGTGTAGTCTTTCTCTCTCGTGCAGCCTTAGTATATTGTTGAATTGTATTTTCTGATACTTTATGCTCAACAAATAAAAGTGAATGTCTAACACACTGCACCCTCCCATAGCTGACGTGAAAAAATCCACATGAAATTCTGATGCATTTGAAGACATTACCTTAGGATTGAGGGTAGCTGGGAGAGGCAATGTGCAAGCAGAAAACTGGGAGCTTGCTCAGTGCTGAATGTAGAGTCTTATATAAAACTCACTGAAATCAGGGAGAGTCTGTGTGCTGGCTTGGATGGAATTCACCCCTTCAGTTTTTTTGGTTGTGACTCAGCAAAGAGATAAAGATCCACTAGCAATACAATGAAGACAAAACAGTGTCAGGAATCAAAGACAGTAACAGTTCAGTGATGAAAAGTAAAGGATATAGGCATGGTGATGAAGGGGAGGGGAAGAGGCCATCCACAGTGCCCTCAGCAGACTTTGTGCTACAGTAAATTACATTTTGTGTCTTCACATTCATTTTTTCCTTAATGACACTGAGCTTGTTCAAGTAGGTGTGTAAATTAATTGTGATAGATGCTGATTGTGAATTACTTTTTTCCATTATTCAAAGGTCAACCTGACATTCAAACTAAGTGCAATTCATTAGCATGCCATAAGACTATGGTATTTTAGTGTTCCACATCGATTTCCATATGTCATTATTCTGCAGGTTCGACAGTTGTTCAGTGGTCAAATCTTAGTAAAGCTGATTGTCTCTTTAGGATGATACTGATTTGAAATTTTAATTTATATGACTACATATACAAAAACTAAATAAACAATAATGAACTAAGTTTGCAAATGAAAAATTTTCAAGGGGGAAGGGGAATCTGATGTAACAATTGTGACTGGAGAAAATATAGACTAAAGATAATGGCTGGTATGGAGACATGGAGATCTCAAAAGATGCATCAAAAAATAGCACATGGCTAGGAGGTATAGAAAGAGAGAAGAGCTATGATTTTCAGCTATGGCTGTGACGAAACATGAAAGGTGAAACACAAATACATAAATGGCTATGTGCACCAGTCAGTTCCTGATGGGTAGCTAACATAACTCTTGCAAACATTTAATTTTCACATATTGCATATTTGTTGAATAATGCAAGCATTTATGTAATAGTTTCACTTCTGCAGCTTAAGAGTAATTTTGACTTTATTCCTCATGGTAATCAGTGTTTAGGAATCAGGCCCTTGCAGGTGCCAACCAGCTCCAGTACAAAGGGACTCTAAGGTCTCAAAAGATCTTAAGAGGAAACAAATGATATCTTCCTCAAAGTGTGGGCTTTGTTGTCTGTGCCTGTGAGGTCCTAAATCACAGCCCACTGAAATCATGGAAAAGGCTGGAAAAGTGAGATAAGAAATAGGAATCAAATAGTGTATGTGCTGAGAGCAAATAGAAAATAACTCAGGAACATCTCATCTTCATGTACTTTAGGGAAATGAATAACTAAGTGCGAATATTGAA
Organism: Motacilla alba alba; assembly: GCF_015832195.1. Classification (NCBI taxonomy): domain Eukaryota; kingdom Metazoa; phylum Chordata; class Aves; order Passeriformes; family Motacillidae; genus Motacilla; species Motacilla alba. The sequence continues at coordinate 10,627,839 of NC_052022.1, forward strand.
GAAAGGAAACATGATTTGGAACAAATGACTCATTTCACACCAGGAGTTCAGCACGGAGCCTTTGCTCTTGCCTGGGTGCACTGAAACCACCTCTAGTGGGAATGGCTGTGGATGATTTTGAACCATTTACGTGCACACAGGAACACCCTGGAGGGGGGAGGTAGCATCTCAGGGATGCTGATTAATGAACTGGCTGAATAAAAGCAAGCAGGCTCTTTACTTTGCACAGGGAAATGCTCAAGGGGAGGCTTTTGAGATGAGAACGCTCCAAGCAATTCTGGTTTGTGTTCGTCACTATTCAAAAATGTCATAAGAGCTAAGTTTTTATGAGCTAAAGGTTATTGTGTCAAGGCAATTGAGAAGTATGTGAAGTCAGTGCAAGGGTGCTGTGCCCAGCCATTGAATCTGGCTTCCTGTTGATGATTTATCAGCAGGAGCATTTCCTCTGCAGTTCAGAGGAGTGGGAAGGTCTGTACAGAGCTGTGGGTTTTCCTTCTCCATCAGCTGTATTCAGTGCTTCTTTTTCCCCCCATTCTCCAAGATCGTGTATAAAGGCAGATTTTAATGAAGGTATAATGGATGGGAATTTTTGTTATCTATTGATTTAAAAGTTTGATTGTCATCTTAAAGCTTGGAACCCAACATCTTGATTTTTATTGGATTTTCAGAGTGAGGTTGCTTTCCAAACCCCCTGTCAGCATGAAAATCATGAGGCTCTGGAGGTTTCCATCCAGATGGGTTTAACTTGGGTCCTTTGAACTCGGGAGGCACCAGAGCACAGCCTGGTGCATGTAGCCTGGTTTGACATTTTGTGGGGGAGAAGTGGCTTACTAAATTCTCTTCCAGAGAAGATTAAATATTTTAATTTTCAGGGATGATTTGGTCTGGGCTTTTGGGACCACCTCTAATTTTAATTAAAAACCAAACCCAAACCACTCTACCAGCAGAAAACGTTAATCTAAAATTATGTGAAGTTAATGTGTGTAGGCTTTCTTTTCTAGTTTAGAAATGAAGTGTCCTTAACTTTACAGTTGTGCTTTTATATGATTAGTTTTAGATTCTAGGTTACATGGTTCATGGTTTTTTGGGGTTTTTTAGTTTGTTTTTTTGTATGTTTGTTTGGGTTTTTTGGGGGGGAGGGGGGTTAGAAAAAGAGGTTACACATTTCTTTTTTTTTTTTTCTTTTTTGTTTGTTTAAGAAAAAAAAGAAGTCAGTTTAAACTTTTGTAGAAGAGAACTTCATTAAGTACCAGCAGTAAGTCTGTAAAGCATAGCCATGGTCCTTCAATAAGGAGCAGTGCTGCTATGATATTGCTTACTGTGAGAGAGTGGGCTATCTCTCCATAAGGGAAAGATGATTTTTTCAATGCAAAAGACTGTGGTCCTATTTGACCTGGATGGGTAAAAGACAATCTTTTTTGAGCAAATCTTTTTATCTGGATTTCCTGCAAATGAGTTCATAATCTCCTGATTATTGTTATGGAAAGTAAAGTTCAGAGACTAATTTATCCACAATGAAAATATAATTTCCTGTAATTTTTGGCAGCAAAATTTGTTTCAGGATCACGTTCTTCTGAAAATTTTAGTGGTGACAAAACAAAGATGCAAATGTTTGAGGTTGATACCCTCTTTTTCAATGCGTGTGAAAAGAACCCTTAAACAGAGAATGAAACATTTTCCTGTCCTGATTTATTGAATGAGAATTAACTTTGACAAATCCAGAACCTCAGAGCATGATTTGACCTTTCCCACATATGTGTGTGTGTTAAATATAAAGTCTATTGTCAAAAGCAATCAGGAAAGGAGTTCCCAAGACTATGCAAGTAATTTTGGGTAAACAACAAGGTGAATTATGTAACTAAATTTGTTCATGTTATCATGAATGAGATTATGTCTGATAGACAAGCCCTAAATTATGCATAGATAATATTGTTTATCTATCATGCTTCCCAGACAGAATTTTAAGTGTTTTACATTACTATTACTATTTATAGTGTCTCACTGCAATGATAATGGCTTTAATGTTATCTAGGTTTGGCCAAATATAGTAATCTCTGTGCTATAAAAGGAGGCTTGAAGTCCTCTGTGAACGGATAAAGGTTGGCTTTGTCATTGAAATTCCTTTAATGAACTGTTTCAAGAAGCTTATTTTAGGGCTGGCATCCAAGTGCAGTAAAAGTGACAGTTTCCTCTCTTCACCCCTTCACATAATTCTTATGAATCATGTACTCAACAACATTAACCTGCTCTCAGAGTTTCTTAAACTTCTTGACAACTTGAACTAAACCATTTGCAGAAATGAAACAAGACCATTTGCTTTCAGCTTTTTAAATGAAAAGCATTTGTAACTCGTCTTCTGATTTCATGACATTCTAACACCAAAAAGCTCTCCCCTTAAAAATAACCAAAGAGTTGCACTTTGGCTGAGTGTCAGGGTATTCAGACCAGCTGTGTCAACTTAACCTCTTCACCTTTTAGGTGTTGTGATGCCTAACTAGTCACTTAGGAAGTTTTTTAAATTCCCAGGTTGCAAGGTTCTATGGAATTGTGAACTATGACATTTGAGGAAAAATTCAACTAAGCAAACATCTTTTTCTTCCTTCCTCCCACTGTCCTCACACACAGGACATCCATTATTAATGTTTCTTGGTGGTGAAGGACTTATGCTCCTTAATAAATAAAGTTACATTATGGCAAGTATAAATTTCTGACAGGTCTGCCATGGATATTTTCAAATATTGCAAAGTCCCTCATCTCTGCCAAAGTTTGTGTAGCTTTAATTTCTCTGGAAGGCCTCATTGCCAGGAAAGGGCAGGAGCAGTAACTTTTTAAAATATTTACTGCATAATCCATCTACCTCCTTGTCTTCTTTCCTTTCTGTGGGGAGGCAGAATGAAAACTGATGGTTTCTGTTTAAAAACAAGGAAGACCAGCATTAAGAAGCAGAAAGCCCAAGAGCCACTTTTATCCATGTTTTGCATGCTTGCTGCTGCTCTCTGTGCCAGTCCCTGAGCTTCAATTTCCTCCAAAGTGCGTTGATGGGTTGGTTGGTTGTTTCTCAGAATCGAGGCTTGGCAAGACCTCTCCCTCCTTTTCCTTATTCAAGGCATGTGCCCACGAGCAGTAGAAAGTTATTTTTGCCCGTAGGTGGGGGGTAACTGTGGGTTTCATGTGAGTTTAGAGCATTTAATTGCTCTAACTTCTGGTTGAAGCTGTAGGATGAGAAAAGTGAGTAGGAGGGAAATAATCCTGCCCACGTCTTTCCCCAAATGACAGCAGGGAATTTTACCTAAGCAGGAACTTTCTCTTGGGAGTTTCACCTATGCCTGGCAGATGTGAATCTTTGCTTTTTTATTGTTGCAGATTTTTCTTCTTTCTTTCAAGTTAGCAATAAGTTTTAGGAAGTGCAGAAGTAGGTTTCACCCATGGATGAAGGAGAAATACTCTGCTCTTACCACCACTAATCACTTGTCTCTTCCTAATCAATTTGTTGCTTTTGAGAGGAAAAAGTCATTTGTCTTTTGGAGATTGTCATTCATGCTAAAATTCACGTGTAAAGAAATTCACTTATTGCAGCCTTGACACACCTGGAGTTGACCTCAAAGCTGTGCAGTAAGTCTGGGTGTTAATATTACAGGGGATGTTTCAACCCAGCATCACTCCCTCTCCATAATAAATGTATTGATGGTTCAGCCATGGAAACTTTTAAGCCAATAAGGACAGCAGTTTTATATATTTTAGTAAATCTACCTCTTTGTGCATGTGCACAGCAACCTTTAAGAGCAAATACATGCTAACTCATTGAAGTATTCATTTGCTCTGTGATCTTCCTCTATGAGCTGGGAATTTATTGTGATCCTGGTCCCTTCTGGGAGCCCCTGGTGTCCTCAGGGCCGTGAGCAAGCCTTGTACCCTCTGCAGAACAAGGCAGATAAATGCCTGGTGCAAGGCACCCCGCTGGATGCACTCCTGAGCACGTGTGCTGCCATCAAGAAAACGTCCCAGAAGTGCAGCCTGCCAGGTGACTGCAGATCTGCAGCCAGCAGCAAGCCAGCAGCAATTAGGAAGGGCCTGTGATGTATAATTCACACCCTGCTATCTGAGTGTACACAAGGGCCTGTGAAGTTCACAGGGTGATGGATTGAACGGTGTTAGATGTTTTAATGATGAAATACTGTGAAGAGTAATTTGGAGAGAATAATGAAGGTGCCCGCAGAAGTTTACAGAGCAGAATTTTAACTCATCAAGGTTATTTGGATTCTCTTTTTTCTTCAGTAGTGCTAAGAAGAAATTGATTTTTAAAAAATGTATGACTGCTGATTGGTCTGATAAAAACAAATGTATCAAATTTATAGTAAAAAAACCCCATCTAATTACGTTTATTCAGCTAATTCACTCCCAGTCCTCTGTACTCTGGAGTAACCTTGACAAGAAAAATTGAGTATTCTCTGAACAAAACTTTTCTTTTGTGAAGACATGCTTTTACAGAGTTGCTTTTCTCCTGTAAAGACTTCGTGAGATTTCATTTGATGAACTGCTTTGTCATGTAGTTAACATGCAAAGTGGTTTTAAGAACACTGAGTTTATATAACATTTGAAGAGGTTTTTATTAAAATCATCATCCCACCTTTTTGCTTCCTCCCTAGATGATAATGACTGAAAAGCAAAAATTAGTTAAACTTTTTATTCTGTAATGCAGGGAACTTTGCAAAACTATTTGAAGCTCTCTTACAGAAGCTATAAAACAGAGGCACAGTTCTGGATGGGGATGGATTATCTTCTCTTGTTTTATACTGTATTTATATCCCTCAACAATTGCTGCTAATTTGTGCATCTGTTCCTACTGGTGTATATATAATTTTGACAGTGGATAAATAATAAACGAGAGACAAAGCTGAAACCAATTAATGGAGAAGAGCTCTTGAGTGCTCTGGCATCCTGTGACTCAAGTTAGTACCACTGCTAACTTGAGTCTATGTCCTTCAGTAAATGAAAGTCATAGTGTAGTTCCTAAAGTTTCTCTTTCTTATTAACTTTCCTTTATATTAAGTGCTGAAAAAGTTGGGGAGAGGTTGGTACTGACTGTGCAGTCTGCATAATTCTGTAAGTGGGGTTTTTGTAAGAAACCAAGCTAAGAACAGGTCACTTCAGAAACAGAACTGACAGAAATGAGGAGCACCAGAGGACTGCTCAAAAGAGCAAAGGAGGCAAAAGACCAAAGGTTTAATTAATTTCATCACACACATCCCATTGGCATGGCATTGCCCTTGTGGAATGATAGAAATGCTATTTTTAGAAAACTGAAATTTTTCTCTGCCCATTTGTGGTTTTGTTACAAAGCCCAAGAAGGATGCACATAATTTAAATGGTGGGAATAAGGATTTGTAAAACTGTGTAGATTCTGGGAACTTGGAAGTCTGCAGGTGGCTTTCAGAGATTGGGAAGTGTCTCTGTGCTTCTAATTAAAAAGCAACCAAAATATAGCACTGTAGGTGTTATCTTCCTTGATACCATGACCAGCAGAGCTCTTTGTGGTTGCTGTGTGTGATTTTGGCAAACATCTGAGGCTCTCAAAGGCACTGAGAAAATCTAAGGACGTTCTTGACCAATAACCACATCCATTTTTTGAATCAGCCTCCCAAATTGATGCCTTAAACATATAGGAGGATCATCAACATTTAAAATCAACTTCCTCATCTGCAGTTCTACAGAATCAACCCCCAAGATGAAAAACCTGGCTTGCTATTTATAAATTTATTTCTAAATATTTATAAAACTAATTATGAAACTTGGATCTGTGTGACCATCAGCAAAATATTCTCTCCTAGCCTCCTGTTGCAGAGATCTCCCCAGTAAGTGGCATGCAGAAGGCTGGATGACCAGGGCTTTGTTGAGTTGCAGGATCAGCTGTAAATGCCAGCGTGTCCCAGCAGCAGCTGTGCAAAGTACCTGGAAGCACGACTTGCCCTCTCACATGGAGGGGAAGGTGCAGGTAGGAAGCAGTGGGGAATTTTCCCAGCAGACTTACAGTAGTGACAGTTTGATCCACCATGTCAGCTGATTGTTTTGGGGTGTTTTGATGGTGATGTTTTGGGTAGGTTTTTTTCATGGAAGCATGATTCTTTGCAGAGTGTGATCATGCACTGGCTCCCTTCCTGCTCACTGTGGGGAATGCTCCTAATAGAGGGTTACTAGGACAACCCTCCTTCTTCTCACAGCTGCTTAATTTCTGTTATCTGCAAGGCCTGGCAGACCTATACATCAGTGCTGAATGAAGCAGCAATTCAGAAAAGTGCTTTGTAACTCCCTGGACCATGAAGGAACTGAGAGAACCCTGTCTCACAGAGCTGATGGGATGTTAGTGGGGAGGAGAAGTAGGCAAAAAATATGGGGAAGACAAAAAAAATTCTTGGAAAGAAAGGAGCAAATTTACCAATTTTTAGGATCTCTGGAGGAAAAAAAGAAGGGGCAATGGAAACCAGATGCAAGCAGGTGTAGATGAGGACAGTTATGTGCCATAGCAGTGCTGGTGGAAGCCTCCATTCCCAGGAACATGCACACCAATGCCCCACAGCTTTGTGCCGTGGCTGCTTCCAAAGAATGAGCTAATAAGAATCAATTTGTAGAACAAAACAAACAAAACTTTGGCTTCTGCTCAGGGGAACTTGAGCACTGCAGTTACAGATCAGGCTACAACAAATGCCAAGAGCTGATCCATAAAAGTATAATTATTCTGTTTCATTTGGAATCTTTTGTTCTGGATTGCATTCAAAACTACTGTAAGCCCCTTTGTGAGATTAATTTCCTTTCCAGGCAAGAGAAAAAGAGGCCTTTTCATTTAATAGTTCTACTTTGTTTCAATTAAAAATGAGAAAAAACTCATGTCCTCACCTTTCTTCCCTAAGGTACTTCCTTTCTGTGGAAGGGTGGCCATCAGGTCACAGTTTGGGGTGACAGGTCTCATGCAGAGACAAAAGTTGTGTTACAGAGTGGAAATTGTAAGTGATATTTTGTTCTTACTCTCCAATGCTCTTTAAAATTTTCAGCTGCAAACTGAGTAAAATTTTTCTGTTGAAATTGGAAGTGATTACAAATTTCTTACAAAGCCCAGGGACCTTGAAATTGCAGGTGTAGCTTACCTGCTGAGCTGCTTTTCCTTGGAAGTATGCAGTGGTGGAAGAAGTAAACTGAAAATGGTATCTCGTCTGAAAAGTTAAAACCTGAGACAGACAGTGAGTTCTTTAATTTGGCTTGGTAGTGAGGCTGATCAGAGCTCAGACATGCTTGGCTCCCATTGCAGAATTGTCCTGATGACTAGGTGGTGAAGGCTCTGAGGAGCCGTGCCTAAGGAGCCAGCAGGGAGTGTGCACAAACACAAACACACACTCACACTCTGTGTGGGCACTTCCCATGGGTGCTGGCTGTGCTTGTCGGGGAGCGAGCAGGGCATGGCTGGGCTGCAGTGCCAAAGGGGCATCTTCCTGTTCCTCACTGAAATGGAAACCCAGAGAATTAATCATTCAGTTGACATTCCGTGTGGCAGAAAGGACAATACAGAGGTAGCGAAGACCTGAGGAGGCACAAGGGATGAGGCACACCATGCTCATCGGGAGCCCACTGCCAGGGTAGGTAATCTGAATTCAGTTTTCCCATGTACCAGAGGGCATTTGAGGCCACGTCTCCTAGGAGAGGCCATAAATGAAGAAGGCATCCTTATTCTCTTTTGTTAATTCTGTTTCATTTTTCTATATAAAAGAATCAAACCCCGGAGCAGCAGCTTGAATCCCACTGTCCCATGTCACAGCGTGCACCATAATCAGCAGGGCAGAGCGGAGCGCTCTCCATCTCTGCCTCTAATTATTCTGAGTATTTTATATGTAATGAGCAGCTGCAGCATGAGGTCCTGAGGGCACCCCTGTTCCCAATCCAAAATAGCCAGTTGTCCAGTTCAGGCTGGATTCAAGCTGAGGGAAAATTAGATCCATGTTTTCTCACATCTTGGGTGATGGGTCTTAGGAGATGGTTTTCTTGCTTTCAGTTTCTCTCCATTTCCTTATAAATAGCAGGCATTTGCAAAATACTATGGAATCAAGGGTACAAATTTCTGTGTATGTTTCTGTACCTTAAAGATATGCCAGTTCTTTGTGACAGGCCAGTGGTATTTTATCTGGCAGGATTCTTGGCTCCCAGGTAAGATTTGGCTACAGTCATGTAGATGGCAACACAGACATGGGAGGCATTTTCTTTAATGCTGGACACATACTGTTTCTTATTGTAGCTGCTGACTTAGTCTGAGCCCTGTCTGTACCTCTTAATTCAAACAAACAAATAACAACCAAAGTGATAAATTAAACAACAGTCCTGTAAGGTGCTATCACGAGGCCCAAACTGAAGTGAAAAATCACTTGCCAGGGTTTCTAGCCGCGGTGGTCTTCGATTAACCACAGCATGTCCTAAGTAGCCAGGAGGTGCAGAAGCCAAGAAGATCCTGGGGATGATTTGCTTTTGGCTTTGACTGCTGTTAACTTCTTTTCTGATTCTGTTTACAAGGACTCTGGTGACTGGATGTTGTTAGCAGGATTTTTTTCAGTTGCATAAGGATTGAGAAAACAGTATCTGTCTGACTCTTCCACAGTGAATGGCTTTCAAGTTAAGCCATGGCTTCAGTTATTGTGCTCTAGCTGTGACACTATAAATAAAGTTATTAACAGCAATATGTAAATGGGTTTCTATTTTTGTTCCCTGTATTGTTTGCAAAATCTAGGGCAGTTATTCAGTAAGAATCATCTGCTATTTAGCACTGAGCCTACCAGCATTTGATGTGTGGGCTGCTGCACTTCCCCTCCTCCCCTCTTGCTTTCTTTCTGTGCAGTGGCTATTAGAATCCAGCACTTCTGCAAGTTTGTTTATTGTGGTATTTAAGAAATAGAGTAGCTGTGCTAAGCATTTTCAGGCTTCCGGAGAGCGGCTTGGTGTGTAGGAATAGGGAGTCATCTCCTGATATCTGAACTGCAGGAGCATTTAACCCAGCCATACAAGCACCAAATAGCACAGCTGCACTTTGCCTTAGTGAGCATCTTGCAAGTTGCAGACTGTTCAAAGATCTTTAGGGTTCGTGTTTGTTTGCATGCTCCGTTTCCTTCGGCTGCCCTCTGCACTGCTCCAGATCTGCCTGCCAGCCCCAGGCCCTGCTCACGCTGGCACCTGGTGCCACATCAGTTCATGCAGCCACAGCACAGACCCCAGGGAGAACACAGATGTGTTGTTTGAGAAACACTTCACCTCAGTCATTCCTACTCCTGTCTGGAGGAGCAAATCATTCTAATCCCTGGCATCTGTGAGAAACCTGAGTGTATCAGTGCTGGGGACAGGATCAGTGTGGCTGTTAACATGGATATTCTAAAAGACACTTCACTTGGGGCAGTTTGTTCAAACTCCTTCCTTCCCTGCAAGTGAATTCAGCTCTGGATTCCCCAGATCCCCAACAGGAAAAGTCCCAACCTGTCTGTCCTGTGACTCGTCAGCCACAATTTTATTGCCAGCTGTGTTAAACTTCACATGGGCATGTGTCCTCCCTGGTACTTAAATTCCATTCCATACAGCTTTGGGAAAACCAAAATTGCTGCTACTGTGGTGGCATAGAAATAAACAGAAATTAGCTAGACTGGTTTTGCATAGATGTAGAAAGATTGAAAGAGCAACTTTCCTCTTATTTTTATGCTATGAGACACATTACCATATTATATGTTTTAAGTGGTCTCCAAGTTGGCTTTCTGTGCTGTAGAAAAGACCTGGTCAGACTCGAGTGATTTTATTGGTATTAGAACACTGGTAAACTAATAGCTGTTTGCAGGAACTAAATTTGGTAATAATATTTTGTGAATATTGAAAGTAGCAAGCAAATGGCTTAGTGAAATATCTTAATGCATTAACACAGAAATTAAATTTTCCAATGGAAAAGGCAAGAGAAAAGCCATTTCTTTGTATGCAGATCTATTATTCTGTTGGTGGCAATTACAGTAATTCTCTTGAAATCAAGTTAAAATTATATGCCTGCTTCATTATGAGAAGAAACCACTGAGTACAAAAATCAGGGGAGATTTAGGGGAAAGTTAGAGAGAAATTTGCAGTGAGCTGACCTGCCTTCACCATGGTTCCTGCTCCAGCATGTCAGGAGTAGGGTTTGTGTGGATGTTTCCTGGGCTTAGGAGGCCAGCATTCACATTCCTGCTTTGCCAGGGTTTTCCCATGTCACCTTGAGCACCTTTCTGTATTTTATCTATATACCATACTGCTGTCTCTAGAAAATAGTGTGTTGTTGCTTCTCTAATACCAACGACATTGTAACAGTTGCTCAATGTCACTGCTTACTCTCTATGAAATCATGGAAATATGCCAAATATTTGGAATATGAGAAATGTTAGGGCCTGAAAAGGTGCATGGAATTTCATATTCCCTGTTCAAGGACCATCTTTGCATAGAAATCCTTATGCAGTAACTCACCTGAACTGCCTTCTGAGGAGGAGTGGTTTTACTGATGATACCAATTGTACAAAATTTCATTATATTTACCTTGTTTCTCTATGGAAGCTAGAGTTTTCTGTGTCACCAAAGGGAACCAAAGATAGATACCAGCCCAAGGGCCGCTGGTCAATTCAGGTGTGATGGTAGGTGACATCTTAAAAAGGGGAAAAACCCCTTAACGTTAAATTATAGCTCTTGTAAAGTTGGGAGACTTTAGTTGTGAGTTGAGGGTATCTATTCATAACTGATTCTTATCAGGTAAGGAAAATTAATGCAGTGTACAACAACCAGATAACAAGTTCAATTTCCTGCAGGATTTTTTCCTTTTCATTTGATTCTGACATTGCCACCAGTCTCCCTTGTCACTGAAAACATGAATGTGGTTTATTATTACATTTATTATCAGGTTTGTTTATTAATCAAATAACATTGATCCCTCAGTTAATGAGTTGTACCAGTTTCTTTGGGCAGCCATTTTAACTTCCAAAACACCTGATGAAGAATTATGTCTTCATTTTACAGTTCCTCTCCACTGATGTTCATTGGTGTTTCTCAGAAAAGTGACCATTACAAAGTGTGCACAGTTGAGTGTCTCTGAATGCTTTGGGCCCATTTCTCTTTGCAGTTTCATCAGTGTAATTTTAAAAACACAACTGCTCAACTACATTTTAAAGTGTAGAAGTGGGGGAGGGCAGCGAGTCCACTCATGCTGACTGTTCCAAAAAGGGCAGGAAGACTCGTGTCCATATTCTTCAGCACTGTTTTCCCACCAAATGGCCACTTTGTATTATTGATCTAATAAGCTACCCATGGAAATCATGTATACAGAACATCACAGCACTTGTCCCTTCTCAGCTGATCTGTTGGGAGTCTGTATTTTGCTACCTATCCACTTTGGGAAATGCACAACTGCTCCTTAATGTTTTAAATTATGACATTTATATACTAATGTAATGTTTCCATTATGTAGTGACTTTCCAGAGGGGAAACTCTGACTTGATAAATGACAAAGTAAATAGATCCCAAAAGGACAGGACATGGGAAAGAGTGAAGAAGTAAGGTTAGAGTGAAGTGCTGGCTGCATGCAGAATCACTGCAGCTTTTTGGTTGGGGAGTACAAAAGCATCATTGTTAGCCTGAATATCCATGATACCAGAGAACAGACTGAAGGCAGTTTTCACAGCTATGAAGAGCTCATTCTTTCTCCATCAAATACAAAGACCTGAGCAATATATAACAGAAAGCATCACAAACCTGATTAGAAGCAATTTCATCTCTATGCCATGTGCCTGAGCCAGGATACACTTGTGAAACTGTTAACTGTGACAAAATATATTACTCTCTTGCCTTCTCTGACAACTGATGGATTGCTGGCACACAGTCCCTTTGCAACAGGTTTTCTTTTGCTTTAATGCTTAAATTTTTAGGAAGGAATAGTGCCTTCCTGGCCTGAACAGAATTACAACTGTGCTGGTCCCTTTTTTCAGAATTCTTTTAGCCCTGTTGTCCTACTTATTGGTTTACAGCGGAATTTTCATATCAGAGATTGCTCCAATCTCAGAAAACAGGCTGCAGGAATGCTCAAAGGAAAAAGCACACCTGAAATTCGAAAACCAGAATATGGCTTTTCCTTTCTGTTTTACCTGCAGATCTGGATTTCAGGCTGTCTTGTGGAACAAAAATGAATCTGAGATTTATTTTGGTGTGGGCCAGATTCAGCTCCAGTTTGGACAGACCTGCCAGCTCTTTTGTACTGGTCAGGCCGAGCTGGGTGGGTTTGGGCTTGCTTGGAGCCACAGCAAAGGCACATGATTTGGGTTAGCACTGTGCATGGCTCCTTCCTGCAAAAGGCCCTGTCCTTCAACTTTGCCCTCTTAAACTTCCTCATCATCTTCCTTGGAGATGGAATGGATTTGGCATCTTTTTGCATTCACGTGATTTTTCCCCCTGACCAGAACAACTGGAAAAAAATTGGCATTCCCATCAGTCCTTTCTCAGATAAATGAAAAAGGTCTAAATTTCCTCCTTAAGCATAAAGTCTTATTTAGAATGGTTGGATCTCTTTTTTAGGTTTGGCAGACAGAAGTATCTATTTCAGCTGGTAGTGATGGAGGATTAAAATTTCTTTCACTCTCAAAGCCATCTATAGTGTGTCACACCTATAGTTTGGCTGGTAGCTGCTGTGTATCTATTTTTATTTGGTTTTGCCTTCCTCAAGTAGCTTTTCTTCCCAAAAGACTATTTATTGCTCCTGTTTCCAGTGAAAAATCAATCTGGTTAAATATAGTCAGCTGAAATAGGAAAATCTTGTAACTCAAAATGTTTAGGAGGAGAGGATAGCAAGTTTTTCATGTTTAAAATCAAAAAAGGAGTACTGATGTTGCCTAGCTATAGCTAAGTTCCAGTAACTGGGGATGCTTGCATGCTTGTAAACTGCAAACCTAGGGAGGTCATGGAAAAACTTTTCTTTGCATGACGGGTGCATTTTTCCCCTTCTGGTTAGTGATTTCAGGATCTTAATTTCTTCTCCTTTCCTGTGCTGTCAGTGAGGGACAGACCACTGAGGTGAGGAGATGACCATGATGGACGCTATGGTGCCATTTTTCTCAGCAGCTCCTGAGCATCAGCAGGGCTGGAGCCTTTCCATAGGGCATTCCCAGCCCTGCTAATGCAGACAGAGCTGCAGCCACAATGTTTGTGCGGGAGATTTGCATCTCCCAGATGAGCCCCTCAGGCAGTTCTGACCTCCAGTAACACTCACCTGAGAGCACACACAGGAAAATCAAGTCAAAGCAGGGCTCTGCAGTCTGTGTCCTTGCAATGAGCCTGGCTGTCATCATGCAGTGGCTGTGGATGGCAGTCTGCACGTTGCCACCAGTGTCTCCCAGAACCATCTGGTCTTCTGCTTCTTTGTTGGTTTTTGCTGCCACCAGATTTACTTAGTATGGCCTTGCAGAGTGGAGTTCTCAAATATGGCATGTGAGTTTGGTTTACATTTTTGGCAACTTTGAAAAGGGATGGGAGAGAGGCTTTCTGCCTTTTGTTGTAAAGAAAAAGGTGAAAAGGCTCACAAAGGGTTTTGGTTTTGTAAGGATTTTTTTATGTATTCCCTCCTATTTTGTGTTTTTCTCTCTCTTACCAGTACTCCTTTGCTTATCACAATATTTGTGTACATGTGTGCCTTCTCACGCTCTTGAGCAAGTGGGAGCCAGCATGAATGATCTCAAGGTGGAACATGGTGCAAGACTGAGTCCTCCTTTCCAAGGGGGAGCTGTGCCAGCTCATATGTAGCAGCAGTGCTAGGGCTCATTTTAAACAATAGGTGATTTCCAATACTAAATGGATCTTCTCCAAAATGACCATATAAGTTTAGGATAGAGCGTGTATCTTTTTACTGTTGTGTTTGGATTTTTCTCATGAGTGTAAGAAAAAGAAAAATTTTAACCTCTGGTCTGTCTGATATCCTGCTGTTCTGGAGAACATTTTTTGCATCGCTAAGGCTGTGTCTTTAGCCTGTCACTCAGACATCCCAAGAGAGCAAGGCTGTCGTGCTGTTGAGACCTGAGATGGTCTAGAAGCAGCTTGCTGGACTGGTCACTGGGCTGTCACTCAGCACTGTGATCTGTGTGGGCCCCTTCACCCTCCCTAGGCGGGCTCTGCTGCCCTTGCTCACATTAGTGCTGCTTTTCCCACACACGCTGCCGCCTGACCATGGCCACTGTGGCACCGCTGGGAACTTGTCCTCAGCTTGTTTTGGTTTGTCCTTTTGTTGTTGCTGCTGTCAAATTCAGCAGGGAAAGAGCATGATGAGATGTTCTCAGTGTTTCTGGAAGCTGGAATCCTATCTCGCGCACAGGGTGAGTAGAAGACACGGAGGATCTCTGTGCCATCCCATCCCCAAGTAGCTAGGAAGGAGAGATTGGATTTATCCTGATGTCTTGTCTATTCCAGCAACTTCTAGATGAACTTAATAATACGTTTATGCCACTGGAGCTGAAAATAATTCTGGGCTTACAGTGCATTTTAAACAGACGTCCAAGTGCAAAAATTGACTCATTTACCAAAATGCTGAAGAGATAATCCCACCTTGGAGATACTCAAAAGACATCTGAACATGGTCTTGGGTAACCATCTTTAGGTGGCTCTGCTTGAGCAGAGGGTTAGACAAGATGACCTCCAGAGGTCCTTTCCAACTTCACCGTTACTGTGGTTCTCTGAAAGCCTACTTTGCTGTAAAGAGCTTGACCCAGCCTTTCAAGTGAGAGTTTTGTTAGCTTCATCCTGGTCCATCCTTCTTCTTTGTTCTTTCTTGTTCACAGTATGACTCAATGACATGCAACACCAGTTGCAGTGGATGGTGTTGTAGCACCCTGAGACCCTGTCCTCACCCATTAGCTTAGGGAGCTCACTGGCAAGGGCAGACTGTGTCTAAAGTCAGTGGCGTTCTTGTTACACCTCTGCTCGTGAACGCTTGGTCCTAGCGAGCAATGATTATTTTATCACGGCATATGAACTCTTTCTTCTCTTGTAGGTAGTGTTCATTGTGGTAAAATACCATGGTTCAGATGCAGTCAAAAGCACTTTGTAGTTATTATAAGCCATTAAAGCTCTCTGAATCTGGGGTTTTGTTCTGTTTCCCATGCAGTGCCTGTGGCGTTTGGTTTCCAGCAACACATGGTGTTTATATTCATGACTGGCATTAGCGTTGTGATGGTGATAGGGTTTGTGTTTCTTGCCTTGCTTGATTTATGTTGTGGCTGGCGTGCATGGCACGCACATGGCTTGAAATAGAACACGACTGGGTTTTTTTGTTTTTACATTAGAAGCACTCATGATTTAATTTACCATTTTGAATAATCCTGCATTTGCAGGGAAACGTGTGTCATGTCCCTCCTTTTATAATTGTATTAGCTCCAGATATTAAAGTCTGCATTGCAAAATCATTCCCTGTAGATGTGTGTGGTTTTTAAACATCTCGTGGTTTCCTGCTTCCCACCTTGTCCTTAGCTCTTCTTATTCCTTATGTTCTTTGCTTTCTGCTAAATTTCTCCCCTTCCTGCACACTTGCAAAGAAAGTTCTCCTTTGCTATCTTTTGCCATCCCAAAGATCCTGTGATGCTTCTGCCTCAGGGTACATCAGTAAAGCAAGGATCACCTGTCTTACAGCAGATAGTTTTAAAGGGCCTGCAGTGGTAGGACTCCAGGTGTAGTGGGATGGACCTGAGCGGGTCTCTGGGATGTTGCACTGAGGCTCCTGCTGGTTCCAGAGCTGCTTGTCCTGGTGTATCGTAACTGTTGTGTGAATGCATTACAGACAGAAAAGTGGGAAAGCTAAACTCAGCAGGATGGGAATTTTCTCCTCTTGTCTCTGCATCCTGGCTGTGCCTCCCTCCATTTCAGCTCAGTCTGCCTTTGCAGTTCTGTGATGCACTGTGCACAGAGCACCCAGACATCCTGCCCATCGAGGCCTTGCAGTCCCCTGTGTCCTGGTGGTTTTGGGAAGAGCCGAGCTCAGGCAGAGCTGGCATTGCCATGGCAGCAGCAGCTGGAGCTGTGAGCCCAGCCTGCCTGTGCTGCCCTTCAGACATGGTGGATTCCATAGGAACCAGCTGCTATGGGGTGTTCCAGTTCCTGTATCCCTCTTTTCCTCTTCCCTTGCCTGGGGTTTGGGCAAGACCAGGCACGTATCAAGCTGCTCCCTAAGCAGAGGGGAGGATGTCAGGATCTGCCATCAGGCTCTTTTTCATCCTTTTTTCCTGTCAGTATCATGAGCCACGCAGGGCAACAGCCACAAAACTGAGCTTGCCTTGTACAGCTATGAAATCTTGAGTCAGTCCTTGCTGGAAATAGGAACTGAAATCGGAGCTTAGGAAAGTATTCACCTCTACCCTAAAACACAATTTGTGGTACTTTTCAACTAAAATAAAACAGAAAGAATTTTAAAAGACATATAAAATTAATGATAACTCCTCTTTTCTTCCCTGTCTTTCCCAGAAATAAACCATTTTCTATATTTTTTGAGGTCATACCCTGGTTACTGCTGGACAAAACCCAATCAGATGGTAAATCTGAAGACAGTGATGGAGTGGAAAATATATCGAGAACTCTGAAACCATTACAACATTTTAATTACATGCTAAACTGGTTTTTCCACAAAGCAGTAGCCTCCCAGATGAAGGGACTGGGACTCAGGGCTGATAATAGTTGCTGATGTCCAGGCTGCAGATTTTGTGGTCAGTCTCTTCTAATCTGTTCCAGCTAATAGTACTGCTAAACCACTGCCTTACTTATCTCACAATATTTTATGGCTATAATATTTATTTTCTTTGACCTTTTTTTGACCACTGTCATTTGCCACACATTTTGGCACAAGGGAGACCTGTTACTGGCATTGTCCTCCCACCAGCAAGGAAATGGCATGATCTCTGAAGACCGACAAATAGTTGGCATGAGTTGGGCCCTTCATCACCATCACCATGGTCCTTTAATAACATCTTTTCATTGCTAAGGGTAGTCTGACATGACTGAAGTGGAGAGTAAGGAGTTATGGGTAGTGGCAATCTGTGTGTTTCATCTCTAAGGCTGCTAGTCTGGGTAAGATGCACTGGCAGGGTCTGGAGGTGCTTCAGACATCTCACTGTGTGTGTTGTGTGTGTAAGGACATAGATATTACAGGCTTCATTTTCAAATAACAGCTCTGACTAAACACAGGATGAGGATCATGTGCTGTTCCATGATGGCTGCTGTAAGAGGCACCTCTTTTCCTTGTCACTTCTGGACTGTTGGGCATTCTACAGGGAGCAGGCTGAATTTAAGGGTTGCAAAGGCTAATAATAGCAGGAACAGAAGTTCCTCAGTCCCCATTCCTCCCTTGCAGGAGGGGCTGGGACTGACAAACCTGGCTGGAGTCTCTGCTGCTGGAGCTGCAGTGCTAGCAGGAGTGTGTGGAGGGGGCACATTGGGCAGAGGAGTAAAATGTGATTTAGTGGCTTTCAGAGTACCTTGCTGAGAGCAGAGGACAGAGGCTTCAGGCTGGATTCCAGATGTCAAGGACTGTTTTCTCTGACTCTTGTGTCCTGTTCTTTCTCCAGTTGCCTGGCATGAATGTGTCTGTCCTCTCCTCTTCAGTTCCCAGCTACCTGCACTGTCCTCTGCCATCTCACATGCAGTCCTTTCCATACGTGATGGGGTTTTCCATTCCCTGCAGCTCATGTATCCCAGGGAGTGTCTGCTGATAGCTCAGCAGTGTGGCTGTTTGGTGGCAGAGCAGGTCACACGGCTGGCTGGCTGCAATGCACCCAGGTGCTTGGTTAGCTAACACAAATCTGTGTGTAGAGCAGCTCCATAGGGCTCTGCTGAATGCTTAATTTGTGTGGTTGAAATATTGCCACCATTTCACTTCTAGAAATGTCTGATCCATTTATCTGGGATGATAGTAATGGGGGATGAAGGGAGCAACCTGAGTCATTTATCCACACTCATTAGGCACGAGGAGAAGGCTCAGGGCATCCCTGTGTAATATTTTCAGATACTCCCGTTGATATCTGAATGTCAGAGCAGCAGCTGATCTTGATTTCTCCTGTTCTAACACAAGGCTATTGCAACATGCACACATGCAGAGTGTGAACATGTTCAAAAATGAGTAATTTGCAATTTGCCCTATGTTGGAAGAGGAACGTGCTTTCAACAAGACATAATTTGTTACTGCCACTAGAACTGGAGACGTTTCCCATTTGTACATTACATATTAGCACATACTTAAATTGCTTATGAGCAGTACAGATTTGTCTAAGCTTTCATTTGATTTCAAGTGTGTTTCTTCAGGAGGTTTACTTTTATTTGTAAATATGTGGAATCTTGATTTATTTTTGTGTGTTTTCTCAAGTGTTTAAAAATGGCAAAGTATATTTTGATTCAGACATCCCTGCATTTGTCTTGTTTTTCTCTTGCACATTTTCGTATCAGTGTGACTAACAAAGAAGCATTTAATGCAATATGTTTGGTTGGTGATTTATTGGAGTTGAAATGTAGAAGGAAAATATGAAAAGCATGCCAGAACTGAAATGTGTTTCAGGATTTTTGCAAAAAATGCTTGTGAAAATATTTTTGTTGGTTTTGCTTTCTGACTGAAGGCATTGCAGGGAATTCCAACTGAAAACATACCTCTGCAATTTGCCTAAAACATGCTGGAGTTTTATTTTACAAAGAAGAAACAATTCCAAAGTCGTTGTTATTAAGACTTTTAATTTCTTTTCCAAGTACATCTTGATGGCAATAATCAACTTCAAAGAACAAATCAACCACTGGACAAATGTTTCAATATACAAGTAGAACTTATGAATTTTCTATTTATATAAATGTGTGTGCATGTCTACATTTTATCTCGGATCTACATAGATAAAGTCTGCTGCTTCTTTTACTGAATAGTTTTAAATTTGCCATAATGGCTGGGTTTGATTGCAAGTCAGTATTTTCCATGTTGTAATTATCAATGAGACAGAATCTTTGTGCAGTTTAAAAAAAAACCACAACCCACTGTTGTCCTTGCAGCACAACATTAATATTGATTCACTGACATCAAAGAGCCATTAATAATACTTGTGATTCAAATAATTGTGCTTTCAAAACAGTCCAGGCTGCTTTCACAGGGCTTTCCCAGTCCATCCTGGGTGGACTTGTGATGTGATATCCTTATGTCTCAGTTGGCCTCAGCTGGCAAGGTGTGCAATTGTCTTTTGGCAGCACGTTGGTCATTTTGGGCTTGCAGCCTTACTGGGAGGAGCTCCTGGGTGCTGCAGGTGGGGTGGGGACTGCGTCATAAAGCGTCATTAGAGCTGCTCATCTCCTTGTTGCTGTAGGGCTGGAACACCCCATAATCCTTCCCATCCCGGACTCCTATGTGCAATTTACACTTACACAAATATCAGCAACAAATTTTGTAACACTTTTTTTTTTTTTCCCTCTCTCTTTTCCCAAGCATCCTCTTTGCAGACATCGAGGGTTTCACCAGTCTGGCCTCCCAGTGCACTGCTCAGGAGCTGGTCATGACACTGAACGAGCTCTTTGCCAGATTCGACAAGCTTGCAGCGGTAAGTTTTCTATTATCATTTTGTTTCCTCTTGTTTTTATTCTCCTGTTGCACGAATGACATACTGTGCTGGTTCACTGGATTTCTTAAATATTCACTGCCCTAAAAGGCAAGCTATTGCAAGCATGAATATAAGCTGAATACTTCTTTCTCTTTTATTATTCTTATTTTTTTTTAAGGAGAACCACTGTTTACGGATCAAGATCCTGGGTGATTGCTATTACTGTGTGTCTGGGTTGCCAGAAGCAAGAGCTGACCATGCACACTGCTGTGTTGAAATGGGAATGGATATGATAGAGGCCATCTCGTAAGTACCATATTCCCCAAATGCAAGTAGATTCTCTTTCCTGCTAGTTCTTCTTAATATTAGGAGCAAGGTAACCAAACCAGAGAACTCTGGCCAGCAAAAAGGGAAAACAGCTGGAACAAAAAAACAAAATGCTGTTAAGGTTTGACAGCAGCAAAACAGACACTTGTGTCCATACAGTCATCTGGATGTCAGAGCTCAGCCCCTTGATGAGAAAGGCAAAGGTTACTGTAGTTACTGGAAGTCTCATTCCCAAAGGAGGATTCCAGAGAATTGCAGAATTGTGAATTCAGAGGGTTAATAATAACTTTATTACATTTCAGTCGCTATGTATTTAAACCAGTTTTTTACTCACCTTAAAATTGCTCTGCTAAGGTCTGTCTTGTCTAGTTCAACAAATCCTCCTCTATGTGTCCCTATGCCTAAAGGGTCAGATTCAAGGCTTTCTTACTTTAGCTAAATTAATTACTGAAATAAAGCCTGAAGTTGCTCTGGCACAGACTGGGACAAACTCATGATCTTTTTCCTTTATTTCCATTTACTTCCCCATCTGTATTTTTTTCTTTTAAAATATGTGGTGAGGCTTTGCCTGCTCCTAAAGTCAGACTAGCAACCATGTTAGTCCAGACCAGTCCTGTCTTGAGAGTAACAAAGAGGAGACCCATACCTAGTTTTATTGCTTGGAGGATTACAGACAGTGTTGAATATTGTTTGCATTGTAATTGTGCTTTCACAGGCCAATTCTTTCAGAATTCAGGGAAGGGAGATTTATTTGGTCATCTTGAGTGTATGCAAGTTTAGATGCAAAGTTCAGTCAGTTTTGGATGGTAGCTGAGCAGGCCTTGATATCTACACCATCCCTGCTGCACAGACTCTCCTGCTCTTTCCCTTCTCTTTTGTTTATTTTCTGAAAGCATCTTCTGAAGTATTAGTGGTACCAACAGAGAAGTAGAAGATCTCTCAGCATTCTCCCCTTATTCCATGCAGGAAATTGATGGAGTTTCCACTTCAGCTTGATAAAATCTAGAAGTACCTCCTTCCTGAGCTTGGTATAGTACATCCTTTACCATTCGAATCTCTGCAAGGACATCAATACTCCCCCAGAGTTTTCAACCTCATTTTCATAATGCAAATACACAGGGTGAAAAGCAGTGTTTTCACCTAGGAGACCCCATTTAAAGCACAGTATGCAACAGCATTCCCTTGCTTTGTATACAGTGTACACTGTCAGGACTTTTTACCTTTTCTTTCCTGGTTTTAAACTCCATTGTCTTGCACCAGTCTCCTTTTTGGGCTTGTATGCAATGTGCAAAATAAGAGGAATTGCAAGTAACTAGCCCTTGAAAGAATGCTGTTTCTTCCACATGAGATACAATTAAGTAGCAGGTGACAAAGGGTCTTGTCAAACACAGGGAGCAGCAATCCTTTGCCACCAGCCCCACAGAATATTGTGTTCACTGCCCAGTTGTTGGCCTGATGAAATCCAGAGGCCTTCAGGTGTTGCTGTCTAATTCCCCACAAGGCTAAATAACACCAGGAAGTCTAGACTTCATTGATTAACTGCAACCCACCTTACTTGGAATAAACACAGAGCTGAGGTGCACTCAGTGTTTGTTTACAAATAGCTCTTCAGCAGCCTTTAAAACTTGTTTCCCACTCGCTGTATAATGAATGCATTTAACAACCTTATCTCTTAATAAGTCTGGAAGGTGATTCTGTTCTCACTACCCCTGCTCTCCCTCTTCCTCCCTCCTCCCCTAAGGATCAAGATAAGAGGTTTCACAATTAAGGTAACCAATAGCTACTGAACATTTGATTGCAGGTAACAAATAACTACTGAACATTTGATTGCAGACTTCACCAACACTGGGCCCTGCCTGTAGGCTGATTTCATCTGTGTCTAATAACAGCAGGGAGTGTTACCCCAAATAGGAAAGACTTCATGAAAATTGTATTCACTGTACCGCTGGTATAAATGAGCTGAAATAAAAGGAAGGTAACAAAGGATATTTCATTTGTCTATAAAGAATAACCAAACTTATTTGTTTGCTGCAAAGTCTGGACAAAGTCACCTGGTCATCATTGACTCTACTGAGAAAAGTTCCCTTGTCTTGTGTCAATAACATGGCTTGGCAGGGGGTGCAGGAGGGGCTGTAGCCCCCAGTGGGGGGAGGAACTGCAGCTGTGTTGTTTCTATCAGGTTTATGAGTGCAGGTACATTTTTATTGCTAAAACTCCTGTTCCTTTCTCAAGTGTTGTGGTTGGAGCTCTTTCAGTTCATAACACCTCACGCATATCAGTTTCCTTTACCTGCTAGACAATCTCTGCTGCTTGTTAATAAAAATAATAAATGTCACTTCGGTGAGAAGGTAGTGAAGCATAAGATAGGGATCATAAAGAGAAAGGAACTCAAAGATGATAGGAGCTGTTTTAAGAAGAAGTCATCTTGGTCACTGTTTTAAGGGACATATTGCACTGTTAGGAGTGAACTGGAGTCCAGAACTGGTCTATCTTTATTCATGCAGTTTCATTAATAACTAAAGCCTAAATATTACAACTGTGTTGATGTTAGGGAGTTGGGAGGACTTATCTATCCAGATGATGTTATCTAGAAAGGACTAGATGAACCTGAAAACTGAAGAGACTGAAATCTGATAGGTATAAAGTACTTCCTTGCTTCAAGGAACGTATTATTCAAAGGAAGGGACAGTGGTATATGATATAGGTGATTTTGCCTGTGAAGCATGGACGTTCTGGGAGTGATATGATTGGCAATAATGAGAAGCAGAGTTGTTCTGAAGGCCTCATCAAGGCTTTTCCCTACCCACACTCCTAAATATATTTCTCATGTGAACAGCTCTTGAAGTTAACTTTTGCCCTGAAGGGGAAAACTCACTAAGTATTCTAGCAGTGTTTTTGAGAGTAAGCAGAGCATCCAAAACCTCATTACATTCAGAACTTGAGTATTTGTAGCTGCCTGTTTGGAGTGACTGCAATAGATGTGGTTCTCTGGTTTTGCTGCTGTAAGGCCTGTTCAAGCTTTCCAGCTTCAGTGGGGTATTTCACACACGTATCATATTTCATCTGTGGAAGAGTTGATGCTTGGTGCCATACAGACAAATTAAGATCTCTGAAATCATTTCCTTTTTCTCTTTGCAACATGCTATTACTCTCAATGAGACCGAGTGCTGGCAGGTTATGTCCAGCTTTGGTATGGAAATCAAAGACCAGCGCTTTCATCCTTTTACTGCCCCAGAGATAATTTTTTTTATGAATTCTCAACTTGATCCTGAGTTCAGTGTACATGGATTTACTCCAAGAGCTCCACGTTCTAATTAGGGCTCTTCTTGGCCAGCCTGGCCATCCAAGAGCAGTACAGATCGTCCAGCTTTGTTCTGTTGTCCTGTTGATGTGGATGAGCTGCACCGTGTGTATCTGGGAATAATTTATGGATCGTTATGGAGTTTTGTGTTCTGGGTGCAAGTTTGTGCTGCTGACTGCAGCCATTCAGTTGTTAATAACGGCCCTTCTCCCCCACGTCTCTTTTCAGACTGGTCCGTGAGGTTACGGGCGTGAATGTCAACATGAGGGTTGGAATCCACAGTGGCAGAGTTCACTGCGGGGTCCTGGGCCTCAGGAAGTGGCAGTTTGATGTGTGGTCCAATGATGTCACGTTAGCCAACCACATGGAAGCAGGGGGCAAAGCTGGGTAAGTGGCTTCATCCAAGTTGTTGTGTTTATCCATTAAAGTCTCACACTAAATGTGCAAGAGTAGTGGCATGGCTAAGTTGGGGTTTATTGCTTGTTTGTTCCAGTACATGGAACCCATCCCTGGCAGGACCTGGCTTTTTAGGTGATCACTTTACAGAGTTTACAAAACATGTTTGTCCCGTTCCAGGCGCATCCACATAACAAAAGCAACCCTGAACTATCTCAATGGAGACTACGAGGTGGAGCTGGGCTTCGGAGGGGAGCGCAACGCTTATCTGAAAGAGCACAGCATTGAGACCTTCCTGATTGTGAGGTGCAGCCAGAAGAGGGTAAGACCAAACAAACTAATGCAGGTTTAGGTACCTTTCATAACTTGATGTGTCTGACACACCAAAGTAGAGCCTTTATAGATGAGACAGTTGATATTCAGTGACTGAAATTCCAGTTTCTCTCTCCTTTCCTGAACTTTTATGTGTGTAGAAGGGAATAGCCACCATCTACAAAGGTGTCTGCATTGAGCTCTTTCTAATTCTTTCAAAGAAATTGTCCTCAATTGTTTCAAAATCATGTTGAAAAATGTTGTTAATATAGATATGTATTTTGTATAAGTACTTAAAGGCATAGATTAAAACCACAAAGATATTTTCTCTGTCAGATTACAGAGGTGATTTTGTCTGCCTGCTCACCAGATGAATGAACATGAAGATTAGAGCAGTTCCTATCATTGCTTTTCATCCTCTCTTTCTGAAGATGAGAAAAACTGGTCCACTGATCAATCATCATTGTGACAGTAAGATGAGGTCATACGAACTGTGACATGGTCAGGCTGCACAAAATAAGGCTATGAGGGCATCACTGACTTGAACTTGAATCAAGTCAAACTCAAGCGGACGTCAGCCAATAAATCTTCTTTTTGTGACACTGCCAATAGCAAACTATCACTAGTGTGTGTTCTTTTTAAAAATGGTAGAAATACTACAAAAGGACCTTTTTGATCTAGTTTATCATAACCAGTAATATTTCTCTTATTAACTTCTCACTGTAGCCCCTACTTTGCTATTCACAGTATGGGCAAGCATATACAGATTGGCCTGAATTGAAAATAATTTAATATGTTTCTGAATCTAAAATCAAGTAAACCTCCCCACATCTATAAATATGACTGCTATGAGATTAAGTGAATTAGTGTTTGTGACATGTTGCAACAGCACGGTTGATTTGAATAACCAACACCTGTACAGAAAGACTATGCTACCATTGCCTCATTTCCTGAGAGAATGGAAGTCTCAAATCTCCTTGATAGATATTGTGTAAAAAATCTCCAAGAAAATCCCTTATCATCTTCTAAAGAGAGAAGCTGATGTTTTGGTCTCTATCTGCTCATAAAATAAATCTCATTAGCAATGTCAATCTTAAAAAGAGGATTAGAACTTGCACTGCAAGATTATTGTTCCTGAGCATCACTGCCTGTCAATGAGCTAGCTGTTTTAGGTATCTAAGTCACTTCCTCTTTGCTGGGCAGATTTAAGAATATAAGCCAAAATGCCCTTGTGGTCAGACCCCCTCTCCTGGAGTGGAGAGCCTATACTGACTCTTAAATCATGCAGCCACCAGGTTGTCTGCATGTTCTTGTGAAGAATCAAAAGTTTCTCTGGAGAGAAGATGAAGACATAAGCCCTTTAGAGTGCTTGGCACCTGCCTTCATTTCTGAACACGAGATATATTTTGAGTAGGAGATTGGACAGAGACTTGTAAGAGATGTGGATTCCATTCCAGACATAGGTTTTGAGGAACTTGCATCTTTATGCCTTGATTTGCCATAGGAAAATAAAATAGGCCATTCTTTCACTGCTTTGTATGTATTTATTGCAGCTCTGTTACATAGTGTAGCCCTTAGCTGAAGTCTCTGAGCACTACTATAATGCTGCTGTAACATGCTGCATCCCAGAGTAGCTAAAAAATAGGACATTTGGATGCCTTATGTAATTATTGGGCTAAACTGAGACACTGAAAACAGCTGCACAGTGTCATGGGCATTAGGTGTTTGGAGTTTGAGGAGTTCCTGGTTTGCCCATACTGCTGCAACTTTTGTGCTCCCATAGCTATTTTTTATCTCTTTGTGAATAGTTTCATAGAATCATAGGAAGCCTTGGACTGGATAGGACCTTAAAGATTACCTTGTCTCAACCCCCCTGTCAGGGCAAGGACACCTTCCATTAGACCAGGTTGCTCAAAGCTCCATCCAGCCTGGCCTTGGACACTTCCAGGGATGGGACATCCACTATTTCTCTTGACAATCTGTTCCAGTGTTTAAAGTTCTCTCCCTGTTCAAAAACTCATTTTCACATAACATGTAAATCAGAAGTGAGAAAAGCTTTTGACCATTGTCAGTTCAGTCAGTCTTGGAATTTTTGCCTGATGGAGGCAAAGTTCTGGTACTTTACTTTTTCCTTTCATTTCTGCTTGATTTTAATGACTTCTTGTGATGTATTTAGCCAGGTTTTCAGTTCATTCTGTTCCAGTAATGGCCATAAAATGTTCACCTAGCTCAGTGAAGCTGTGTCTGGGTTCCTGCTGTCCTTGTACATAAGGCTTGGCATTAGTATTGACCTGAGAGCAGATCCAAGTAACTGCCTGAGCTGTTCCTTGGTTCACACAGCAGAATTATCTGGATACTTGGTTCATCAGTTCCACAGTCATCAAAACCCAACAATACCATGAGTTTTGATAAGTAGATGAAATGTAAGGATATGTGTTCTGTACCTTTTCTGCTTACTGCTGCCATGGGGAGCCACACTTGGAATTTTCTGTCTTTTTTATTTGTTTAACTTTTTCATTGTGTTAATGCCATTTATTGGGCACAGAGTAAGTGGGAGGAACATCTATCTAATATTTTTGTTCCAGGAATTGAAAATAACTTCTTTTAAAATTTTTTTTTTGCTTTTTCCTTTTTAAAAATGCTATTAACTGGGATATAGTCAGTGGGGTTTTAGGAAGGAAAAGCTAGATTCTTCTCCCTCAGTCTTCAATAATATTGCTAGACCTGAAAATGTAGTCCTTGTTTTCTGTCTGATACGCAGAAGAGTTGCTTTCTATTAAAAGAGAACAAAATGCAAAGTTTTAAAATCCAGTCTTTTCGAATTGTTTCTCCTAATCTTTACCTCCAGATCTGCTTTCACCTTTCTGTTTGCCCTGTCCTGTGATTCTGCTGCCCTCATGGGTGAGCACTTGCCTGAAAAGATGACATTAGCAGGTTCTGCCATAAAGGTCTGTTTTGGAATCTTTTGCTGTGGTTAAGCAAACACTTTAGTGCTAACACTAACACTTTAGGGCTGCCCTAAAACCTGGGCTGCTCTGGTTGTCTGCTGTCTGTCAGCAATTGTATCCCCTCTCCCTCTCCTTTTTTCTCCCGAGACAGACTCTTCTAATGTTTTCACACAACAAAGAAGAGACAAGCACAAGCTCTCATATTTTCTTGCTCCTCAAAGAAAACCTTTACCTTTTGCAAAGTTGGATTATCTCAGTGTCTTCTTTTTATTCTGTGATGAACTAATGTGATTCCTGAAAATGAAATGAAGTTTCTGTCTATGATCTTTAAGGGAATGATGCATTTTGTACACTTAAATGTCTCAAGTTCCATTTCCACTATATTAGTCCTCAAATGTTGGGTGCTATTACTCCTTTTCTTCGCATCTATCAAACACACCTCTGCTTCTCCCATTAGCAAATCTGTCATTGCTCACTTGCTGCCAGGCGAGATAAGAAAAAAATTCACAGAAATCTGCCCTAAGAGTAGTAACTGAGTAACTCTGCTAGTAACCTTCATCCAGACTAATACTTCCTTATTCAACACTGTCTCTTGCCCTTTCACTAGAAACAAGCTCTTTTCCCAGCTTCATATTCCCCACCTGTCTTAGCCCTTACTCTCCAACGCTGCACTGTGTCAAAGGCTCTATGGAAGAAACAAAGCCAGTGACAGCTACTGCATTTTTTTCTCTTTAGAAAAACTTGGATTCAAGGCTGTTAATCCAAACCCAGCATTTGCTGCTCTACAAGCTCGGTGTCATGATCACTGACTAAATAGTTATTAAAAATATCTGTTACCAGAACTGACATGGAAGTTGGCAGTTTTCCACAGATCTGGAATGGAGATTGTCTTTCTGACTTCAGCACATCACACTTCAAGTTTTGCTTCCAGACATAGTTTTGTGGGACTTGGCAGTGCTGTATTTAATGATCTTAAATGCAACCTAAATGGTTCTATAATTCAGTGTTTTCCATTTATAACCTTATGCTTATGAGCCTTCTTCCCTTTTGCGTCCACTGAGGCAGTAGTAGTGATTACCTGGAAAAAACCAATCTGCTCCTTCTGTTCTACAGTAATGAAGAATTGTAAATTTCTGTTATCCTCACATGGTATAGGGTGATTTACACAGGGTACCTTTGATTCTTATCCAGTTAATTTTCACAGTCATTTGGATATGTGTTTCTAATGGACTGAACACATTAGCATGGTAGAAATACAGGAATTCTCCAAGGAGATCTTTGCCTTTCTTCCTTACTGGCTTCATTCTTTACCCGAAAGTCTGTATTTCCAGATAAAAAGCAATTTATCAGCTAGAATTACTAAAACTGTTGCCCACATTTTAGTGATTCCCAAAATTTAACCCCTGGGCATTGCAATGGGGTTAAGTTTGCACAACATCTTTACTCTTCTACAGAGTGGTTTTGTCTTATCCATGTTTTTTAGCTTACACTGCAGACTGTAGCGTTCATCTCGCATAGCTCTGATCCTTTACCTTCACAACGTGTATATCTGCCCTTCTGAATCTTATTCAAAACATTTGTCCCAGTCATTATTGCCATCTTATCACTTCCCTGATATTTTTACAGTACTCCATTTACTTATTCCCAGTTCTTGTGCTGCCCAAGTTTCTGGTGTTTGTACAGGAGCGTGTCACTCGGTGGTTGTTGCTCACTTTCTGCTCTTCTCTGCAATCAGGTGCTGCTCTAATTTGCAGAACCATCACAACTACTCTTCCCAGCACTTCAAAGCTGTACTCTGAGAAGGGTGGAAAAATGTGTGTTTGGAGGAGTGGGAAACAGACCTTATGGGGAATAAGATTTTAACAGCACATAGTTTTACAGCTAGTTTGGTCATTCTCAACATTGTCAGAAATCTAGGGGAATGCTTTGCTTTGGACACCAGTAGAAACAAAATGTGCCTGCAAACAGATGAGCAATACTGCTGACCAAACACGCTGTGCTGAGTGCACAAAGTCTGCAAGGGGAAAAAATCGTTTATTTTTTTTCTAATGTCTTTCAATTGATTACACTTGGGTGTTTCTTTTAACAATAGCAGGTACACACCAGTTTCAGAAAGGATTGTTGATGGTGGCCTTAAAACAGCTCAACAAAACTTTGGCTGTAACTCCTAGAAAAACAATTCTCATTCTTTTCTAAATAGCGCCCTGGAATTCCATCCAGCTGAAGAAACAAAATGGTCCTTTAAATGTTGAGCATGTGACTCTCCTAAAACACAATCAATCTGATGCGATGATTCCTCAATTTAACACATTTAATCAGAGCTCAGCAGGGTTCCACTTGTGTAGATTTATGAAGGCAGTGGTTTGGAGCATGTAACACTACCAGAAACATCATGCACATGTCAGAAGGGTGTCAAGAAAATTTAAAGAATAATATGTAGCTAAATCTGATTTGAGTGATCCATGATCAGATTTCACTGTTGCATGATAGTGATCAATATGTTGGAAAATCCTATCTCACACACACCAAAGAAATAACAGGCATGCTTGATTCAATTGATAAGTACAAGAAAACCCCAGCTCTTTCTGCAGTTTTGCTGTAGCATTACTGTAGCTCAGTGTGTGGGAACTGGTGGTGGGAACACAATAAAACCCCTGGGAATCAGATTTACAGTCTCTTTGTGAGTCCAGATTTGAAAAGTTCCCACAACAGCTTTCTGGAGTTTAGCCACCTAAAATCTGAAAAACTCATTGCTGTCAGAAACTTTTGCACCTCCTCTTGTTGATAATACCTGTAATGAGTAGGACTGAAAGGTATCACCACTTCTCTTTCTTTATTCTTCTTTTCCAGTTTTGTTGTGCCTTAGGCAGCCTTGTGTGCAAGTTGTCCTTATGCTGTCACTTAGCTAGGAAGAAACAGAGGAGGCATCCTCATAAATTTCCACAGAGGAGCTGTGACCCATCTAATGCTTCATTTTCAGAGTTTATTTTCATCACCCACTTAACAAGTGATTTTGCAGAAAATAAATTATCTCAAGTTTTTAAAACAACAGGTTTTATTTTTTCTTTAATAAGTGTTGATGTTAGCAGCAAAGTCCTATTATTCAAGATGACATAGTAGCACATTATGTAATGTGGAAAAGCAGAAGTGCACTGTGCTTGTATATATGTGTTTTAATCTGATTGGAAATATTACTGAAACATTGTCCACAATCCAGTGGAAACTTCCTACAAGAGGTGGGGGGGGGGAAATACTGCCAGAGTTCATGAAGCCATGGAAAATTTATGGCACCTGACCTCATGGTTAGAAACAATCTCAGAATTACATGTTTACCCATTTTCCTGTTCTTACCTCAATCCAGATGTGTCAATAAACATGTATGAGGTCATTAATTTCCTTCAAATTCATCAAGCAATGTTTCAGACTCACTAGCACTTGCAGCAGGTATGAGGATCACTCATGGGCTGAGAGGAGTAGTATGTCTTCATGGACTTTGGCATGAAGCCTTTTCTCAAATTCTAACCAAATTTACTAACTCATGGGGCAAAAATCTGCTGTATATCACTTTTATCATCTGTTGATGTAAAGGCATGTGTAAAGTAACCAAATAGCTTTGCTTTTATGGGTCCCCAGACTAGTTTCAACATCTGGGTTTTTTTATTCCATTTGGTTGAAAACCCTCCCCTTAGTTGGAATAAAATGGATTGACAGTGTCATTTCTGTTATTGAAAAACAATATCTATTTGCTTGGAGATAATGAAACTGTATTTCCTACCAGTTTTCTGGCATCACATCATAAAAGAAAGAAGCATAACTATGAAAAAGATTGCATAACTGAAAAAAGCCACAAGAAAGTATTATAAATGGTGGCAAAGAGTATAAAGAGCAGTGAGCCTTAAAAAACAAAACCTCAAACCAACTCAAATCTGGACATCAAGATTTCATCACATTAATGTATTTTTAGAAACATTTAAAAGATGTGTCTCCTGGAGGTTATCCAGTGGCTCTGTCATGGTTGCTCATGTGAAACTCAGCTGGTGCCCAGTGCTGGAATTTTCAGGCTTTGCAGATGAACCAGTGATGGGTTCAAAGTGGGGAAGAAGTGATGTGGGAGGCACTTGCTGTCCTGGGGGCATCCACGTGGGAGCACCTGTGGTTCTCCCGACATTCATCCTGCTCACACAGGGTTTCCTCGTGACCCTGCACTTGTCGTCCTGGCTGGGTGAAGGTCTTTGCTGGCACCCTGGGGCTGCAGGACCACTTCTGCTCACTGTCACGGGGCCACTTGGCTGTGGGGCACAGGGCTCTGTCACAGGTGCCCCATGTCCCCAGCCCCTGGCCACGAAGCTGCAGCCCCACGTGCTCTGCAATGTTGGTGCCCATGTGGTGAGCTGTGGTCTCCAGGGAAATGTTGTCATTGTAGCTGTCTCTTCCTTGCAAGGAGAGAGAAGATGATTCCCCATGCTTGTCAGTCAGGCAGCTTTCTCCAGCACTGAGTTTCAGCAAGCCTTTTTAAATTTCTTTTTAAAAACCCTAATTTAAGGCAGCATAGCACTTGACATTTAACTCTGTGGTTACCATGGAGATAACACCAGGTATTTTGCAAACTCCTGAAAGGTACAAGTTACATTGAATAGTGGGGAATCAAAACAAATAGATATGGAATGCAGACTCCAGGCAAGAAAAGCAGCAGACCTACTTGTATTGTCAAATAACACTTGAACCAAAATTCTAGAGTTGAAAGCAATAGAGGCTTTCTTTTTAAATATCTCATTTGTCTGGAAATCCAAAATTAACTATTAAGTCTGTTTTCTTCTCTAATGTCATTGAAGCAGCAATTCTCTTGAAAAAGTTTAATCTCTCAAGTAATAAACAACAATCCATACCTTCTGAATTTTCAGTCTCTCCAGAGTTTGTCTGCTTCAAGCAAGGATATAGTAATTGCCACCCTTCTGCCTTCTGAGTCAGTTCAGGTAAATCACACAATCCTCCCTGAGCCAGTCAGCAGTGCAGCCCTTGCTAGAGGGACTTCTGTCCACAGAACACATTCCTTGTGGAAACCTGCCTGTCTTTTTGGCTAGGGACTATATTCAAAATAAGGAACGCATCTGCCTGTTGTTGAGCCTAGTTACATGTTGCATTTCTGTGTTCCTGGGACTGGCACTGAGCTCCAGTGAAACCTGTCTGACAGATCCTGTGCTAACCTCACAGTGAGCTCCCATTGCAGCCAAGAGGCAAAGCCTCAATAACAAAATCAAAGACTTTGTCCAAACTTCAGGAGAATTAGTGTCAATGTCAAATTGGAAGGTAGCATTAGAGTTGGGAAGACCATTTTGTCACACTCTGCAATTGCATTACCCTTAACGTGAGCGTGGTTTGCAAGATTTACATGCTTTCCTTGGCATGTCTGGGAATATGCTCTTGCAAGTGTGGAAAATTATTTGCTTCTGCCTATGGAGAAAGGTGTCCTGTATTCCCATAGCTTCAAGGAGTTTCAAGGCTCCTGTTCTTCAACCAAATCACTCTGTCTGTTGTCTCTCTTCTAGATGGAACTGTTCTTTGGCTTTTTGAGGACCCTCTGTGTGGTATCTCATCTTGGAGCTGCAATTTTCTATCTGAAATTATTCCGTTTTCTTCAATTTGCTAATAAAGAAAATAGATGTCTCCATTTTGGAACGCTCCCCACGTTTACACAGGTTATGGTGGTTGTTCAGAACAAGTAAAGGAATAAAATGATGGGCACCACTTAGAGTAAAGTATTCTAAAAATAAGACAAAGAGATGGTGACTGTGACTGCTTCCGATTGCTTCATAGAGTTCAAGGTGCAAAGCCAGCTTTTGGAGTGAGAGATCAGAAGTGCTTGGAGAATGACTGCTGTGTAAATATTTGAAGATTTATTATGCATTTCTCTCTGGTTTGTATTCCAGAAAGACGAGAAAGCCACGATCGCCAAGATGAACCGCCAGCGTGCCAACTCCATCAGCCACAACCCACCACACTGGGGCGTTGACCGGCCCTTTTACAACCACCTCGGAGGCCACCAGGTCTCCAAGGAGATGAAGAGAATGGTAATGCTTATTGCTCTATGGACATTAATTTGTTTTCTTATTAATACGGTGTTATATATCCCTCCTGCTTTGTGTCTGAAGGTTTTTACAGCCCCCGAGGGCGTTTTCCAAATGGGGGTGGAAAATTCTACTTTGGCTCCAGAAATAACAGTAATCGGTACATCTGGAGGTGAGTGATTGTGAGATGTTTGAGAGGGGAAGGAGGCTGAATGGCACAAAGAAAGCTCTTTTGTCTGACTTGTCCCACATTCTGAACACTCATCCAGGCTGTATGAGAAGACGTAATTATCTGCAAAAACTGCTCCATAACCCAGGCATTCAAGAGGCATCTGACATCCATTTCTGTTAGCTCAGTACCTGCAGAGGGTTCTGGCTTGCATTGTCACAGCCAGGCGCTGTTCTCCTCTCGAAGCTGTGTGCTTGTGAGGCCCCAGGGGTGTCACTGCCGTGTTTAATCCTGGAGAATACATCCTCGAGTACATGGATTAATTGGCCTAAGGTAGCAGGCATCTTCATTTCTTTCTTGTACCTTTCACAGTCTTTCTAAATTAAAATGAACAAGAGCTAATTACCAATTCAATTGCACTGAGAGGACTTTTATGGCTTATTTTACATAAAAGGTGTAGATGATATCTTTGTTTTCTGCAATAAAGATTAAGAAGATAGCTTATATTATAGTGGCTATTTTTAATAATAATAGAAATATTTAGTACCTCTATAATTACATGCATAATCAGATTGTTCTATAACCTTATTTATACTGTTCTGACCCTTCATGCACAGTCAAAAGTGTCTATTTGTTACTTACTTTATTGTCTATAGTCAAAGTTCTGCTCCAGGTCACCAAAGCCTTTAAGTATTTTAAAAAAAATTACGAACAAGAGATTCAATCCCACAGTTTAAAAATTTGGTCATAGCTATAAGAAAATGCATGTGGTATCTTTTAAAGGGAAATGCTGGCACATTTATTAATAGTTAGTGTTAATATTATTCAATCTTCATATTATTTTACAGTGCTGAACCAAATTTCTTAGTAATAGTAATGTTTCTTTCATTTCTCAGATCTCCAAATGAGGGCTTCTGACATGAGCATACAGATCAGTGGAACTGTGCATTTTTTATGCGGGCTTTTCAATAGAGTGTGCTCAATAGGCATTATTAGAAGAGACTAATCACACTAGCACATAATTATAATTATAAGTTTCTTTGAATAGCTTTTAAGGGGTTCTTGAAGCCTCCTGTTCAGAAACAAGGTGTATGCATGCCAAATGGTATTATGCTTCTTGGTGTTAATTACAGTTTGCCGTGTCTAGCTGGTTGTTCAGTTGGAAAAACATAATTATTTATTGAAATACCAAGCTGAGTCCTAAAAACTTCACTGCCCCTCACTTGCAGGAGGAAAGACTTAGGTTTTTTTTTCCTTATCTTGAGCCTTTCCCTGTAATGCTATTTACCTTCTTGAAAATCCAGCAGTTCAGAAAGTCTCTTCTACTCAATCTGCCTCTTGTATTAAGCTCTCTTTTGAGAAGCTGATGTTGCATGCATCAGGCTGTTTCTTGAAAACCAACTGAAACCTGATGCAGATGTATTATTTTCAGCTAGACTTTTTGTTGTTCTTATGGATTGGTTTTTTTAAAATCTGTTATTTGCAGATTTACAGATCTGTTATGTTTGAGATGCATTAGTGAAAATGCAAACAAGCTCCCCATGGCCTCCCATTTTAATATCTGCTAGATGGACATTTTAGTGATTCTCTATCTCCTGTCTCAACTCTCTCTGTGTTAACTTCTAATTTAAATATACATTTTTTTTTTGTACCACCCAGCTTTGCACAGTGCTTTGTCATCTCTAACACTGTGTTACATGTATGCTTAATGCATGCAGAGTACATGCTGGCTGCAAACTGCCTGCTTAGAAATACAAAATGCAGAGAGACAGAAGGGGAGCAGAGCTACAGAGGCTTTTATCAGTGCTCCTCTGGGATGACATGTCATTGATCTTGGTAAGCAGCACCAGCTCTCAAACATCCTGAAAATGTGCTCTTTGTTCCACATCACCCACCTTTCCCCAGCCCTTTTGCATGTTGTTATACATAATCTTTCTTCTTGGAAGCTGTGAACATGTAAGGTTGGATTAGTCAAAGTATTATGCCAAAGGTGGGCAATGCAACATTGCATTTCTCTTCAAGACCTAGAGCTCCTTAGCTCTGTAATTTCAAAACAGGTATTTCTAAGGGTAATTGTGAGACAGTCCTCAGGCAGGAGCCAGGTAATATTGCAGTGATGTGCAGTTCCATTGTATTAATGTGTAAATATGAATGCATTCGTCTGTAGGAAATAATACAGATGGTTACGAAGGGCACTGGGTTTTGTCACAACTGTAAAACATTTTGCATTTTAAAGACAACCATATTTTCAGGAAAAAAAAAATAGACACAATTTTTTTGTGGTTCTACTTACAATTCCCTGAAAGAGAATAATAAAGTTCCCTGAATTGCATTTTTGGGAAGGCACTGTTATATTTAATAGAAAACAGAATTATTTTGGCCATTTTTCTTTCCAGTGAATGCTGGCTCTGGAGCTGTCTCTATTCTTAGGATATATTAGCAGTAGTCTGAGAGGAGACAGAGTAGTATCAAATGTAGCCCTTTATTCCTTTTTTTCTCCTCCTCCTCCTCCTCCTCCTCTTTTGTCACATCATTTCAATGTGCTGCCATGTCTGGGCACATCACCAGTGCAGGTGGTGGGGTTTGTGTGGGATGGCAGCCTGGGCAGTGGCATGGGGAGGCTTTTGGTCCCTGCTTCTCTCCGTGTTGTGGCTTGGACCTTAACCTGCACCAGGTCCAGCAGATTTTCCACAATGTTTCTAGTTGAAGTTTTTCCATTGTGCACACAGGAGTTTTTTCAGACACTTGCACAAATGAATATGATAAATTATCCTACATGTGTCCATGTGGTGGTAATCTAAAATGTCCTGTCTAAAACAGAAGTCACTTTCCTACTCCTACCCTGGCTAACTGGGGCCCGAGTCAAGTGGTTGCAACTGTGTCAGCTCATCCCATCCAGCACTTTCCTTGTGCACAGGTCTTCTCTCCAGATCATCACAAATCTTTCTTTTTCCCTTCCCATTGCTTAGCAGTGGCCTCCCTCACCCTGCAGAGCCTCCAGGAGGCAGCAGCCCAGAGGCACCACTGCTGCTCACTGCTGACCCTGGCCTCCATTAGCCGGTGCAGGAGCCACAGCCCCAAGCAGACTGGTGACTCTGCAGAGAA
This sequence comes from Motacilla alba alba, assembly GCF_015832195.1. Taxonomy (NCBI): domain Eukaryota; kingdom Metazoa; phylum Chordata; class Aves; order Passeriformes; family Motacillidae; genus Motacilla; species Motacilla alba. The sequence continues at coordinate 10,664,075 of NC_052022.1, forward strand.
GGTCAGACCCAAATGCCCTGGGAGGGCCAAGAGCCCTGCCCTGAGCTGGCAGCCTCTGCTGGAGCTCTGCTCCTGGGAGCCCCCGGTGCTGCAGGGGCTGGGGGCACAGGACAGCTCCAGGGCTGCCCCACGGGCAGGGGAACCTGCACGGGATCAGGGCTGTACACAGAGCAGGAACTGAGCCGCAGTCTGGCAGAACAGCAGAGCTGCTTTCTATTTTTATTGCTTTTTACAGCTTGTCTTCTCCTTTCCTAAACAAAAGCAATCAGTCCAGCACCAGTGACTGTGTCTCTCTGGAAATGGAGACTTTTGTGCTGCTCATTCCTCCAAGTCTCCATACACCAGCCTTGTCTTTCCCACTGTCTCTCTAGTCCAGTTCGTAATTGCAAGAGGGTCAAAAATAAGTGGACTTAAAAGCATTTGAGAGTACAGGTATATTTATAGCTATAACAATATTTATACACCACTGAGAAATACTTTGCTTTTCCCAGTATATATTTCAGAGGGCTTTTATAAATATTGATGAATTTTAGACTTCTGGAAATAATACTCATGTCTCAGTTTTCATCAGCAAAACAAGATTGCTATTAAAGAAAAACCAATTTGGGGATTGTACTTGACTGTAAACTGAAAGAGGTTTGTTGTAAACAGCAATAAAAAGGGAAATGTTGATACTTTCCAAAATTACAGGGCTGTTCTAGATGACAAATTATTTTCTTGCATCTTTTACTCTGCTCAACATTATTTGTATCCAGAAAAGCACATCCAGTTAGGGATTGCAATAATTTAGGAGATGTGGATGAGTTAGAGATAATCTAGTGGACAAAATTACAAATTAGCAGAGTTTCAACAGTGTGTCCTATGAAAGTGTTGAAATATTGTGTTTGCTCTAACTTAGAAGGGAGAAGACTGGTTAGAAATAAAAGTCGTCAAATACAGGAACGTTTATAAGGACAAAAAATAATGATAAATCATTCTCCATGACTGTAAAGGGCAGGTTTAAAAATAATCATCCTAATTTGCTGAAAGGAAGGTCTAAGTTAAGAAAAAAACCTTTGATGCAAGGAACAAGCAGTATAAGAAGCTTGTGAAATCCCTGATTTTCATGAACAATTTCTAATTATTTTATCCAGGGCTTTTAAGTCTGGAGTGGCATCACAAAATCCTTTGCAAATATCAAAATAATAAGGTTAAAAAGACTCTATTAGGAGAATGTGTAGGGAATAAATAATATGAGATACATGTAAAGATTTTAGAAAGCTTCTGATCTGGGCTGCATGGAGCTTCATGCCTTCGATCTCCCCTCTTTGTACAGGAGCCAGCTATAACCCCAACACTGCTGACAGATACTTGTCTAGCCCTTGTTTAAAGACCTGAAAGCATGGAAAGTCTTGCTGGGGTTTCTCTTCAACAGTTTTATGATTTTTGTTGATATTTTACTTCACATGTCCTCTCTTCAGTTTGAAACCACGGTGCTGCATGAGCTCTTCACAGTAGATAGAAGACAGTTTAATTTTCTCTCCTTTACAATTATCTTCTCTGTGGTTGAAGACTATTACCATGTCTCTGCACAGCTCTGATTCCCTCATCAAGTTTGTTCCCTGGTTGCAATGCTGGTTTCAGTTGGACCATGCTTCTGTCATGAGTCTGAGTACAGCTAATGAACCATTTAATTTGCAGTGAAATTGTGTATGAATGTTAGTTACAAATTAAAAGCTAATGTTAGTTACAAAGTAAAAAACTGACATAAAATCAAAGAGAGATTATATATGTGTAGGAAATACTACTGCATGCAGATGTGAAAGATGTGAGACAAGGTTATAAAAATGGATCCTGGCTGGCATGATAAAGGGATGCTTCCTGATTCCTTTGGTGCTGCTCAGAGCTCTGCACATCCTTCTATGTGATATTTGATTGCTTGGTCTTTGTTTTCTAATGAAACAGCACTCATCTACAAGCAGGGTCATTCAATGATAAAATAATTCCTTGTCCTGTTCCCCATGTTCTAAATCAAACAGTTCTTTGCATTTTGCATTGTTAATACAGCTCATTTCCTCTCTTTATGTCTCCAAGTTGCCCTTACAATAGATCTTGTTACTTGGAAATCAAAACTGGGGAACAGGTGCCTCAGTGGAACAGATGCCATAGCTGGTTCTGTGCCAATTCTACCTCTTAAATATCAGAAACAATTAAAATAGAAAATAAAAGGACAAGTTTTCCTCAGTCAGCTCTGTCAAAAAGAATTGGATTTGAGTCCATGAATTAGGCCCTGAGGGTTCACCCTCCTTCGAAAGGTTTCATTTAACTGCAGGTCACCATTATCCTCTTTTCCAGCAATCATCTGCTAAATCTGGTAATTGTAGCACTGACGTCAGCAAAGCTGGGCAGGGGCCCCCAATGGAGAAGAATTTGACCCACTATTTTTTCACTGCTATTGTAGTAATCTAACTTGCAATCAAGCAGGGAGAAACTCACAAAATCCTTTCTGCTGTAATCTCCACATATTGCTATAGATCTGGGAGGAAATTGTTCGTCTAGTCTGGGTTTTGTAGAGCCAATTTGGTTTTGATAGCTCTCAAACAGCAAGGGGAGAGGAATACCATCCAGCAGTTATCCTGTGTAATTGCTTTGGTGCTCACCTGGAAAAAGGGTTTGCCTGGTTCACATGATCCATGGGATCTCACATAAATGAGTGGGTGTACAATGTGCAGTGCTCAAATTGTCAGAGGCTTTACACTGTTTGGTGTCCTCATCTGCTAGCCTTTTATTCTAGTTGATCAGAACTTGCAATCATCCTTGCTTACCTCTTTAAAAGAGAGATAAGAATCCCTCTTTTAAAGAACTAATCAATGCAACAGCAGATCTGCAGCTGCTATTGAGAAACCTAGACAGAGTTTGATATTTGCATAGAAGCCTTGCACTGACATTTCTTCCACCATTCAGTACCCTTTTATAGAATAAATTTTACTCCTGTGGGAAAGGTCATTTGGATTGAGACAGTACTAAAATATGTCAGACTGGTTTTGATTGGGACTAAATTTAGCCTGCAGAAATAAAGACGCAATTCCCTTTTATTCACAGAAACATTTCCTCCAGTGTTCATGGAAGCATTGCACAGGTGGATTTGTGGCACTTCCCAGAATGATTTCCAAAGCTTCCTCAAGCAGGCAGTAAGCCTTAATGTCAAAGGGCTGCAGGTCAGCAGGTTTGGGTCTGGGTTTCAGAGAGGGGGAGCAGCTCTGGCCAGCACCAGTGGGCAATTTCAATTAAGGCTGGTTAGGCTGGGATCCAGCCTGTCTGCATCTGATTAGAAGGCAAACAGTAGTTTCTGCAGAAGTTTGTGGTATTTATCATCATTTGGAGCATAGACATGGAAGGGCAGAGATTATGGAGCCAGGAACTGATTCAGAGCATTTCTAGGACTGCTTATTTTTATGTCTGCTTTGCAAGTTCTAAAAACTGTTCACAAATGAGGCACAAAACCAGAAACCATTTCACTTGAAAATATGACCTTTGGACTGGAGAAATTTAGATTCAGAGTTCACAGAAAACTGTGAGCAACCTGCAGTTTTCAGAAGTGTGAGTTCAGAGCCAGAAGTTAATTAAAAGTAAGGTAAAGAAAGCCTATTTCAGCCAAAGTAACCTCTTGTGATCTATAGATTTAAATCTGATGGCCCAGATAAATTCATGGCATTGGCCAGGTCTCACTGCCAGCTGAGGACTGTCTACAGAATCATTTTGAGTTGAAGAAAGCAGAGGGTTTCACCATCTGTGACCAGTGCTGTGGAATTAAAGTCTTTTTATCAAGTGGGGTGGGCTGCAGAAAAGGAGCACTTCAGGTTTCCTTTTCAGACCTCATTAGTCTGTGTTCCAGCTATAGCAGACACACTCATCATTTAATCTGTTTCATAAACTGGTTCTCTGCCAATCTGTTGTTCTGCACTTAGATGCTTGTTAAATATCCTTCCTATCAGGCTTTATTCTTTCTGGACTCTGGAAACAGAAATTGTGTTATTTTTGGCTTGAGTGCTTTGAAGTCCTTCAATTTTGCTTCTGCATTTACACCTGACAGCATCTATCTTCATAGCCCTGTCTTTTTGACCACAGGGACAAAGCAGAAGGTACAACAGCGCTGAAAATAGATGTGAATAATTAGTTTTGTGGTAGAGCCAAAACAGGTTTGTTTTTTAACAACGTCTACTCTCAGCCTGTCGCTCTCCCTTTCTGTTTTCTGTGGTCACTGTGTCTGGGAAGCACCTCTGCAAGTTGGCCTTAACTCTTACAAAACTCATTTTGTCCCCAAGTCCAAAGTTATTTCGATTTCTGCTTTAACATAATGTAAGTTCTATTTTGACTTTGTTCTGGGGATGAAAACAGGGCAAGAAAAATTAGTTTCTTTGTCATTTTTGCTCCCAAGATCTTTGCCGGAGTTGAGAACTAAGTTTGTAAGGGTGGAATTTATGCTTCCCACACACACTGCCATTAAGAAGGTCATGAAGCTCATCAGCCCCTCTACTGCCTTATTTTTGGAGTTAAATGAAAAGTTAAAAGCATATAAAATCTACTCCACTTTTCTTTGCATATTTACGATATGTTAATAATTGCAGCCAGTGTTCTCGAAGTTAGAATTATTATTTCTAATCGTTCTTGATTTGAAGTGTTATGGTGTAGCAATCAGCTTGTCATGTCTTTGACAAACACTTTGTCATTCTATTTAAGGAATCAGTTTTAATCTTCAAAGAAAATGGCTTAGTTAATTTAGAAGTCAAGCAGAGAGATGGCAGTCATATGAGCTTTTAGCACAATAGATATTCATAAAATATCCCCCATAAAGTAGTAAGCCTTAGGGGCCATAGGGACAGAGGCAGTAATATTCCCTCTTTTCTTCCTCCTGCACATCTACTCCCACTGAGGATGTCAGTGTAGATTCTGAGTCACCTGACCTGCCATATAACAATAAGGCTTTTTTAATAATCTCCTGTAGAAAAGACAAAAGAGCAGAGCCTTTAAGGGACTTGATTCCGCTGAGTTTGGGTTGTTCCTGAAGTCAAAGAGAGGACTGTCTTAGTCTCAGAGGAATTATTAAATGCTATTACCTTTGCTTTTGCAATCTGATGGCAGAGTAATACAGCTACCTGGGGGAATGAGAAAAACACCAGTATCAGGGATATTTAAAATGAGACTGAATGAAATTTGCATGAGGTCCTATGTGCAGCAGTCCATTAGTACTGTACTGTGGTATGACCTATCTCACGCCTTATGGTCCCTTCTAGAGGAAAGGAATTTTGGCCTGAACAAGGGCTACTTCATCATCATGATCATGGAGCTATTCTTGAACTCCTGCTAACTCCTATCTGTCTGATTCTTGTAGCCATCATCACTTTTGTCATTTTCATCTCTGCTGACAATTCCCAGCCTTTTCTTCATAGCTCCCCAGAAAACCACTGGTATTGTTTCAGCCTGCTGGGTACAAATCCATGAGCAGTCAAGAGGGGATTTATATTCTTAACTCCAAGAATTGGTTGTTTCTCTTCTTATCCATTTACACTCTTTCTCCTAAATGTGAGATACCTCATTTTTATCAGCTTGCTTTTTTTTTTTTTTTCTTTTTCTGGGGGGTTCAGATTTCTGTATATGTTTGTGTAGGAATGCCAAACAGGCTGAGCCCAGCCCAAACCCAGCTGTCCAACCTCCAGTGGATGACATGAGGAGTGCTGGACAGTGCCTTTAGCCCCTTGTATTTCTCTAGAGTTTGGAAGTTTGGCTACCAGATTATGAGTAGGAATGAAGAAAAATCCATCCAGACCCTATTCCTGCAGCGTTGGTTGTGTGTTTATCCTGTGTATAACACAGACCACTACAATTGATGGGAGCAGCCTTACTCTGAGCCATGGGCTGGAGCAAAACCTCTGACTCCTAAAGATACTAAACTGTTTGCCAGCTGTGGAGAAGAAAAAAAGACCAATATGTCATTAGTGCTCAAGCCTTGTGCAAGGGGAAGGAAATAATTTGAAGTGCAGATTCTTTAATGAACCAAGCATGCCCACAAGAGCGGAAGAGGTGAAAGCACATTAACCAAAACCCAGGGGGAAATTTCCCTCCCAACCCAAAGCAAGGTGGGCAGCATGACCCTGAGCACCTGATCACTTCCTCTGCCTGAAAGGCTTCTTGGTGAGTGATTGAAACATGGATGCTTTAGTGGAGAGGGAGGAAAATCTCTGGTCACAACCAGATCCTAGAGGTGTATTTGCTCTATATCCTGGCAAAGTCTTCCAGTGCAAATAAGAAAGATATCCTGTAATAAATGACCAGGTTTTAAGAAGCTGTGTTTAAGGATTTTTTTTTTCCTAAAATATTCCCACAGACCTTTCTCCATAACAATTCCATTTTTGGCAATTCTGCTTGAAGAATCTTTAGTATGAAATGGGAGCGTTTGAAGTGAATCATTTAATTTGCTTAACTTAAACAGGTTCCTACAACATTTAATTTTAAGCTGATTCTCTCTAATTAAAGTTCAAGTCACTCTTAAATATTTAGCCTTGTTAAACGAAGATCCAGGAAAGAAAATGTGATAGTCTTTTTCTTTTCTGCTTTACCTGAAATACGTATTTTTTTGGTCTTTAGTTTTGAAGCACCAATTTAATTTGAGTTACCAGCAAGAATAATTTCCAGAATTTCAAGCACAATTTAATGTTGTAATTGAAAAGATAGATCAATTAATTCTCTTTTTATTTTAGAAATTTTCCTTGTAGCAGTTTTGCTGAGGGACAGAGCAGGGAGAATCAAACTCCATGTGGATTAAGTGTTCACCCATATAAATGGCCAGTTAAATATTATTCCACACTTGAAGTATTGGGGATGTTTTTGAGGATGTGCTTGCTGAGGTGTTCTAGTAACTTGACCTGGTCAGCCTGTGTCCTCACACTTGTGCATCTCAAAGGCAGGAGTGTGAGATCTGTGTTTAGTTTGAGGAATTCAGTGGGATGGAGGGTTACACAGCTGGTTGTGAAAATCAGACCATTTATGGGGACTCACCCACTGCAGTCAGTCATCCAGTTCCCAGCTGCCTAAGCTTGAAAAAATGACCTTGATATCTATCTAATAAAGTACTGGCTGTTTTCTCATCCCTTCCCTCTGCTTATTTCTTGGCTGGTAGCTATTCATGTTCAGTTGACTTTTTTTTTTTCCCCAGCCTAACTGACTATTACACCAGACAAATTAGTGAGCATTTTGTCTCCATGATTAATCAGTGAGCTTTCAGTTTTGGCACTGTGTTGTAGGATTACTTAGAGGATAAATAAATAAATCAATCAGATATTTCTGACAACTGTAAAATAATTAGGCAAAAGATGAAGAAAAAAACACACGACAAAAAGCTGAATGATCACTCTTTAACATGAAATCAGAAAGTACTTTTTTTGCTTGAATAACTGGACATGCTAACTTTGAATCAACCTTATTATTTCCTTCTTCCCACTGGATCTGCTGGTGGTTGTGACATGGGACTGAGAGACTTCCTTGATCTGAATTTCTGATGGGTTAAGTTGGAGTGGCAGTTTCTGTTTAGGGGTGTGGTTTTAGTCTGAAACAGAGTATGTAAAAATGGGAATTGCTCTCTCAGTGAATCACAGTCCTGAGTGACCTGAATGACAGACCTCACTTTTTCCCTCTGGCAAAGCTGGTGTGTTGGCTTTCCTTCTGCCATGTGGCCACATTGCTAACTCACTGCAAGGGCAAAATCTGTTCTCATTTAGTATCTGGTCAATGTTGTTGTTTCTGATGGTTTTGGACAAGGCCCCTGTGGGAAGACTTTTGCCCAAAGATGTTTGATTTTCCACAGTCAGGATGGATTTCAGTGTGCTGCCCCAGAATGGTTGCTGCTGCAGGTCCAGCAGCTGGAATATCCTCACGTGCCCTGAGCAGTTTTGACCTGAGGTCTCTGGGAGAAAAACAAAAGCAATTCTTCATATCTCCCAGCTACATTTGTTTTATGTTTTGGAACACAGGGTACAAACTCTGTGCCTGAATATTTGACCCTATTTGTCAAATATGCAACTTTTCTTGACTACAGTTAAATTTAAGCCAAGATGTCAGAGGGTACATTTTGTTTCAGCCCATGTAAAATGGCAATTTTGATGTAATTTGGTCTGTTAGGTACATTAATGCTGAGCATATAAACTTATGCCTCCATATAAAATTTTGTCTAAGGCCTTCTAGCCATTACAACTATGGCTGACTCATAAATACTTAAATAAATAAATCAATAATAAATAAATAAATAAGTAAATTCCACCATTCACGTGGTCCTGAAAGAATTGTGAATATTTGGGATATTGCAAATATTATAAATAATTCCTGAACTCTTATTCAAGAAAACATTTTCTGTGTGTGCATATGATGAGGGGAGGAGCAGGGGGACCCTTGTGAGAGATAAAAACCAAAATGCATCCATTGCCCTTAGCTGAGCCCTGACATAAAGAGATGCAGCCTTGTTGAATGCAGGGGTTTATTTCTGTTATCATTCTGAGTTTTGTTTCAAGTAAAATACATCCTCAGTTACAATATCAGTACAATTTCCATTGTGTCATTTGTAATGGTGACTGCTAAAAAGAAGACACCTGAAATGAAGTGTGCCAGCAGTCAGCTGAAACATTTCCTTTATCTGCACTGCCATGAATTTATATCTGAAGGAATGTGTTTTTCCAAAGCTGCTCTGTCTGCCCGCTGGCAAGGCTGCACAAAATATTGTTGTGGGTGGGAAAAGCTGTCCATCCACACCTAACAAATGAGTGCCCTGAAAAGTCCCCTGTGAAATGCTGTTCCCGGGATGCTTTGTGTTCTCAAGATCAGCCTGTTTGCTCACCCGTGTGCCCTTTTCCTTTCTTTCAGGGTTTCGAGGACCCCAAGGACAAGTAAGCAAATTTACTTCTGTCATACACTGTTATGTTTACACGTTTGGGATTTTTTTTCTCATATTAAAAAAGGACAAAAATTGATGCCCGGAAGCCAGAAATAATGCTTGGACTCCCCAGAGGTTTGTCCTGGAGGGACAGCCAATTGAGGGCACAGGACTGACTGATGTGCATTCAGAACAGCCACTGCCCTCAAAACATTTATTTGTTTGGTGATTCTAACTTGCTTTTATAATTAAAATGCTTTTGCTGCACTTCCCCTTGCCCCAGATAATCTCCACTCTTTGAAAATAACCCAAGACAAAATCTTCCTCTAAAGTATATGTAAGTGTTGGACATCTCCAGTAAGAAAGGTTTATGCATGTATTGAAATGCCTGTATTGTTTCTGAGTTTATTTGTATATATTTTATATTATTCATTATTGCATATTACTTATTTCTACATGTAAAGATAAACTCAGAAATTATATCTTGTTTGAAAAAGTAAATTCAAAGTTTCATGGTCTAAAATATAGCCAAATTTTGGCAGCATTTTCATTTTTTTCCTATAGAAATTTAGAGAAATTGTTAAAACAATTTAATGAGAGTGGTATTTTGAAAAATTGCCTTCGGAGGAAAAAACCCAAACACATTCACTTTTTAACTTCTGCAACTGGACACAACAAAAGCATTTCCTGTATTGAAGGTGTTTAGAATAATTTTGCGTTCAGTCCTGCTGAATGGCATTAATTACAAGATTCTAAGCTTGCTTAGAGCGAGTCAGGCAACAGTGGAGGAGACTGATGCCTAAAATATGTTGCTGTTGCTCTTTGTCATGTTTCTCAGGCTGAGTGGATTTCTGTGAGCTGGGACAAGTAAATGCTTCTGTGAGCTCTAGGCATTCAGCTGTGGGAAAATTCACATTATGGTGGTTGAGCACCGGGAGCAGCTGCCTAAATGGAAAAGAAAGTGATAAGTTTGAACATGGCAATATTAAGAGTCATTCCCTCCTTCCCTCGCCCTTCCCTGCAAACTGGATTTTGGTAACATTTAGCTCTGTGCCCCCTGAGATGTTTCTCTGGTCCCACTGTTTCCTGTTCACTCTTTCCTGTTGTATCCATGGATGTTGGGAAACTCCACTGATGTTAGATATGCTTTGGGCAGAAAATAGTTAAGAGATTACAACAAAATAATTCATAGGAATACAGAAATTTTCAGTATCCCTCACAAAATAGTATTTTTCCTCATAGTTTCTGCAAGAAAACACAAAAATCAGCTCTTGGTCCACAGCAGAGTCACCCAGCAGCTGAGGAGCAGCATCTCCTCGGCTGCTCCAAGGACCATAATCTGTTCTCCATCCTCTAGTTTGAAAGGTTCCTTGGGCTGTTACAGCCAATAGCTGAGCTGTCTCACTCAGCTTATTATGGTGCCAGCTTATTATACAGATTTCAGGATTTTTGCATTTCTGTTCAGTAGCAAAAGAAGCTACTACTTTCCTCTGATTCTCTTTATCCAGAAATCTGTTTACCTCAAGTACAAAGATTTGACAAAAACAAATCTCTAGCAGAGTATGATCATGGTGAGAATGGTTAAAATTAGATGCCTAAACCATGTCAAGTACTCAGGCCATTCCTTCACATGCAGAAATACTGAGGATCAATGCCTTTGTCTGGCAGCAAAGGAAGACGCGGGCAGCACACATCCCTGAAAACAGGACCAAGCCTTATGTGCATGAGTGCAGGTTTAGTTACTCAACCCAAGCATGAAGCATTTAAAATTATGGCATTCATGTAGTTTTGGCAGTGGTCACACTCTGCATTGGCAGAAAGTAATTAAATCAGCAGCACATTTTTGGACCACTCTGAAGCCAGCATCTCTGGGTTAATTGGTAGCGTTCACGTTTGCAATCAGAGTGAAAAAGTTGCTACAAGCTCTTGTTTGTGCTGCTCCTGTCCTTTGACACAATTTTCTGTTGGCTGCATTTGAAGAAATCTCAGCACTGCTTTTAGGATGTGTTTTTGGAAGTTTCATGACAGCCTGAAATCCTCATTTCTACCCTCCCCCCTCCACCAGCCATACTATCAATATATCAAAAGGCATTTTGACATATGAATTTCATTAATCTATGGCAGTAGCTCAGCTCTGACTTACAGGCACTGCCTCCAGGGCACTCCTTAGAACCGGGAACTTTAGTATGCCAGTTGAAAATTACATTTATGCAAATGTACCCAAACTTGCTGTACTGTAATTTAGCTTGGGTACAATGGGCTGTGAAAGTCACCTGAACAGCTCAGTCTGTGCAAGGTGACTGAGCTTCCTTGCAGCCTGTGTGAGGGTGGCTTCCCACTGCCAACGTCCCAGCAAGGCAATTTAAAAGCAGCAGGGGTAATTCCACACAGCCTGCAACCTTGGAGGTTCCTGTAGTATTAGAAACACCCCGAGCAGTAAAACAACCTATTACAAACCCGCAGGCAGCTGAGGTAGACACCAAGCAGGCAGGTTCTTCCCTTTGCATCCTCCTCAGTGGAGTTTCCAGGCTGGAACTCGAAATGTGAGTGCTCTTTGCCCAGACGCTGAGCTGCCCGCTGTGCTCGGGTGGCAGCGGAATGCGCGTCGCGCCTCCGTGCGCGGTACGGAGCGGGGAAATGTCAACGGCCCCAGAGTGTACATAACTCACAGGACCTTGGAAGACGTTCTGTAAATACAAAGCCTAATGATTTCCTTGCTCGTTTTTATGAGCCCAGAAGATGTTGCAAGGTCTGAATGAAGAGAAGCAGCATCCCCTTGAATGCTCAAGCAGATGTGCTTCCTCTGAGGAAGTAAACTGAATGTCTTGATCTTGTAGGGAAAAAAACACTTTTATTTTCAAAGCTGATTATATGGATTTCTAGGAACTAAATAACTTCTAGAGGCCCAAAATAAAAAACTCTTTCCCTCAACCCCTCTGAAATACTAAAGTTGGCTAAAATAGAGATTCGACCTTGAGACAAACTAGGCTTGCAAGTGCTGTATGGCCACTGAATAGAAGCCACTGGTGTGCTGTCATGACCCAGCTGAGGTGCAGACACATTCAACTTGCTAGCTGGGTCAAGGAGTGGTAGAATGGAAATGAGCAGATAGACCTGATTTATTTTTCTCTTTCCAAGAGATGCACAGAAGAGTTGAGGTACAGAGGGCTTCTTAGAATCTGAACCAGTTTTGCAGAAAGCTTTTAAAGAGCCTTCCTTTTGGAAAGGGACCTTTAACTTTTAAAACAGAGTCACATTCTGGTTTGTGAGCAGCCTCACCTGTGGGAGCCTGCTGGCTGCAACACAGAGAGCATTGTGTGCTCTGATGCAGTACAAATGAAACCAGGGAAATAAAGCAGAGTAGCTTTTCATCGTGCTTGTCAGACCCCAGGATTTTTCCTCCGGAGTGCCTAAGCTGAGGGTCACACAGCAGGAGCCCAAAGCTGCTGTGCCACCATGGGGTTTGCACACAGAAATAGTTATCTGCTGGAATATACCCCCGTGCAAGGGAGGGGCATATTTCAGTGGATAACTATTGGCAAACCCTGGGGATAACCTGGGCAATCATACAAGCAAAGCAGAAAAACAGCACTTCAGGAATAGCTTTTAATTTCTGCCGATAGCTCGTTTGAGGGCAGGCCATTAAAGTGACAGCATCAAGTCATTAAAATACTGTTAGATTTTAAAAATAACTAGAATCTGGGGAGGTGCTTCTGGTTTCCTGATCCTCCCTGCAAAATGCCTCAGGACAATTAAGTTTACAGTGTTATTTTTTCTCAACAGTTTTTGAAAATCAGCTTCATTTTTCTCTAGCTACAGCAGAGATTCAGAAAAACAGTGACACAAAATATTATAATCTTGTTCCACATATTTAGAAAGCAGAATCTAATTTGTATTTTTTTCTTCTGTTGCCTTTTTCTTTTGCAACCTTTCCTTAAGTAAATATCTTGTAAACAGATTTTTCTTTCTGTTTTATGCTTTATACTCCTAAGTAACTGTGTGAAGGGGAGTCAGGCCACATTTTTTTCCCCTGATGTTTGTTCTGTAAACAATTTTTTCTCAAAAACGGAGAATTGTTCAAGTTTGGAAATTTTCTTCGTAATATTTACAGGAATTGTTATTAGAAAGCGTGAAATATGACTGGAGGCGTAAATCATTTTTTTCAGTGCGGGCACTAACAGCTTCAACAGTACAGCAGTGCAGGGAAGGATAACTCAGAGGACAAGGGGAAGGAGGCTACCCAGTGGTTTTAGATAATGAGGGATGGAAATGAGACCTGAGTGCAAAGAAACAGATGTAGTATAGAAACAGGGCAAATAAATAGAAGCCTTGCAGTAATCTAGATACTAGTAATCTAGTGGTATCTAGAGCTGATACCACTCCCCTCTCTGCTCCCAGCTCCTTTCCCAGCTGAAGCAAAAGGCCATTAACCTCCAGCTCACTATACACTGCCATAACACACAGTGCAGAGGCAGAAATTATCTTGTGCTCTTATGCTCCCTTTTCATGGCATCCTCAGGAGCACCCAGGAGAGTATGAACCCAGAGGATGAAGTGGATGAGTTTCTGGGCCGGGCCATCGACGCCAGAAGCATCGATCGCTTACGCTCGGAGCACGTGCGCAAATTCCTCTTAACATTCAGGGAGCCTGACTTGGAGAAAAAGGTAACGCTGCCCAGAAACCATTGCAGTGTGTCAGGCAGGCTTGTTGGGAGTTTTAATTCTCCTGCAGAGGGTCAGGCTGTTATATCTAGGGTTTAAGCTATGGTTTGGGTGCTGGAGGTGGGGCTGTGATTTTTAAAAATCCATGCTTCTTCATGGAAACCTTAATATAACTTGTCCTAAAAAAATCACCGTTATCTGAAGGGAGCACTGGCCAGGAAAGCCGTTTCTATCAGACACACATGAATGTGCAGTGATAAGCTGTAAAGGGAATCCAGAACAACCAGAACAAACCAGATTGTTTCTCTGACTTTGAGACTCCAAACTGAGATTGCAGTCACCCCTTAGCTCCTTCAAATCACTGGAGAAACCCACTTCAGCCTACCTAAGCTCTGAAACTCCTCTGGAGGGACTTTTCCCTGCCCTTTGTCCTCAAAGAGCCCCCGGTACTATTAGGGCTCATTGGGATGCAATCTGTACTCTGGATATTTTTGGGAGCCCATTTTTAACAAGAAATAGTTCTCTATCCCAAAAATGTGAGAAAGGAGAGTAACAGACCTAAAGCTCATGAGCAGTTGATTTCATCCTGATCTGGTTTCAGATATTGCTGTCAGGCAAAGATCATATCCCTGACTATATAGTACAGACTATCAGCTGTCATCAGCTCTAGGTGGCTGCAAAGTTAAATTTCTAAGTCTAATTTCTAAGTCTAGAGGTACCTGGATGACATTATTAAAGGTACCACAAGAAATGGTGGGTTTAATTGCACAAAGAAAGTAATCCTTTTTTTTCTTTCATTTTTTTGTTCAAGCACATATCCTTAGGATGCTTGAGTGGTCTGTGGGTTAAACTCATTATACCATGGAAAACACTTCATAATAAGTCTGCACTAATTATTTTATCCTTTTATTTAGAAACAGTCTTTCCTTGACAAGAATGACTACCTATTACAAAAGCAGAGCTTTTCAGGATTTGCAGCTGTTCAATGAATCAGTGTGGGACTGGATAAAAGCTCGAGCATGTAATTTCCCCCCACTCCTCCTCTTCAGTTTTATAGCTGAAAACTGCCAGGGAAATTAGTGGTTCACCTGTTCAGAGCACCTTTTATTTTGTGGTTCAAACACTGATATGGTCTGTGCTGAGAACTGAGCTCCAAGCTAAAGAAAGCATCTTTGGGAATCGGGTGCAGCTCCCACGTGGCCGATAGGTTGACAAGAAGTTGGAAGGAGTGACTGTGTGAAAGCCACAGCAGCCTTGCACTGCCATCAGAACGAGTCCAGTCATCTGCATGAAATGAAAGGTTTTCTCATTAGCAGCATTTGTCCCTCTTGGAGGAAACTTCCCATGCAAGAAGTTTAGGTCTGATGACAGTGACCTAGAATCTTGGGCCCCGATAATCCATTTCTGTTCCTCTCGTGCAAGGGGCAGCTGGTGAATCCTCTCTTCACCCAGCCCTGTGGGTTTCTCCCCTGGCCTTTGGGCCTGTTCAAGCCCTTACAGATTGGTTGGGGGGGAAGGGGAGTTGGGAATGTTGTTTCTTACCAGCACTGCTTTCCAAGGACCTAGACAAAAGCCAAGTAAGAAGTTTTTGTGGAGAGAAGGCAGCCAACCAAATTTCCCACTAACATAATAACTGTGTTTTTTTGCAGTACTCCAAGCAGGTGGATGACAGATTTGGAGCCTATGTGGCTTGTGCCTCCCTAGTCTTCCTCTTCATCTGCTTTGTTCAAATCATAATCGTGCCACAGTGAGTACCCTTTCATCCCTTTGCTCCCATCTGCTCCCCTCCTCTATTCCAGCCTACTTTTCTTTGTTTTTTTCCTTGAAAATTCAGAACTCCAACGGGAAGAGAAAAAATCCTTAAATAATTCATGCTCAAGTGATGCATGGTGCTTATTGTTTTCACCCATTTCTAGTGCAGATTAAAACCTTCTCACTGGCATGTGAGGATTTCTGTTTTCCCAAAGTGATTTCTCTTATAATTTACCTCGGTCTGAGGAAATTCAGTTCAGCACATTTATAAGCCTGTGGAAAACAAATATCTCTGAGTAGTAAGGATTGGCTACCAAGGCATAGCACACACTCACTGCACAAGGCTGGGCTGCTCTCTTGTCTGAACACGTTGAGACGGGGAGGTGGAAACCCATCACAGCCTCATTGCTCAGAGCACAGAGGTCTCAGGATCTGCTTAGCAAATGAGGATAATCTCTCACATATTCATTCTTCTGGACTCAGAGCTGCTGGCCAAGAGGAGAGATAGAGAGGAGGTTGAGCTGCACATGCCTGAGCTTGTGGCTCACTCCAGGTTTAAGAGTTGCAGTCATTTCTTTTCCCAGGCAAGAATGGCATAAGCTCCTCAGGGCCTTGGGGCACAGTGCTCTTGGCCCACTGCAGTGGTCTGCAGCTTTGTATGCAAGGCACAGCACAACCCACTAAATCTTTTCCAGCAGTGAGCTCTGCAGAAATGGGACTTCTCAAAGAGTTCTTTAAAAGTCACTTAAAATTACAGCATGTGGGTATTTCCTATGCTCTGGTTTAGTAGCAATAATACACCATTCACTGAGCAATGCTGTGTTGGAAATAAATTTAGAGTTAGTCATTTTTAAACTGAAGAACAAGATCACAGAAGCTCTGAAAATGCTCCAAATTGATTTTCCTTACAAGAAGACAAAAAATTGTCCCTAAAGAGAGCTCCAGCCCTATTTTATGCCATTACAACTGTTTCCTACGTCTGTTCCCACCACAGATCTTCTTGGAGTAGAGACTGGTTTGCAGTGCTCAGATCAGATATTCAGAAGGTCACAGAAATAACACATAGTCTGATGTTTGTCGTTCACTCTCCC
The DNA here is from genome assembly GCF_015832195.1 of Motacilla alba alba. NCBI lineage: Eukaryota > Metazoa > Chordata > Aves > Passeriformes > Motacillidae > Motacilla > Motacilla alba. The sequence goes on from NC_052022.1 coordinate 10,680,478, forward strand.
AGGCACAAGTGCTCACAGAAGGATTGAATCAGCAAAATAACATCAGGACAAATGCACTATGTAAACAGACAGGTCTGCTTTGGGAAACTGCAAGTGAAGCTGAAAGAGGCTCAAAATTGGAACTAGATAATTCCCAGCAATCAATACAATGTTAATTACATGCAGAAATGTTCTCTGAGAGTAACTAATTTAACAGGGGCTTACACTTTGGACTTCTAGATATTGCTATCATAACTTCACACCTACAGAGGCCCTCTACCAGCCTTGTGTTGCTCATCAAGCTCCCTAAGCAGCCACTATGCTGTCTCCATAAAACCCAGTTTAACATTTAAATGACAACTTGACAATTTCTCATGTGTGGCAACCATATGGCTGCCTCCTTTGTATTACGCAGGAGCCCATCCCTTATGGCAGTGTGGTGTAAATGTTGTGCTGTTCAGTCTCCTTCCATGCTGCCCATAAGGAGGGTGGTTGTTTATTTGGGTTTTTTTTTTGCAAGTTCTGAAGTGTCCTTAGTCAGCCTGGCCTGTCTGTTTGGTTCAAGAGTAAATAAAATTCTACATTTTAACTGTAGGTCAGATAAACTTCCCTTCACCTTTTGCTTTGTTTCTCCTTATATTTCAGTTGCATAGCTTTGGTCTTTCATTGAACACCAACTGAAACCACAGGTGCATATGTGTCACCATCAGAGCTTCATGAAAGACACACCGTGAATCTGAATTTGAAACTAGAGACAGAATGTCAGTGTCAATTTATTATGATAAAGAGGAATTGCTTTAAGGAATTTCAAAAAAGGCTCAAACAGTGAATTAGCAAGTACAATTATCCTGGTAGTCACGAGAGAACACAGAGACCAGCTGGCTTTGGTGTTGTTGCCCTCAATGTCATGTCACAAGAGTACTTCCTTTAGATTATGAACAAGGCTGGCTCCTGGGAGGGAGCCTATCCTGTCACACTGAGACCAATCACTGGGAAATTGGTGTCGAATATCTTTGTGAGGAAAACAAATGAAAATTCACAGTACAAAGTTGGCCCTGGAATCCTCTTTGTACTTCAAAGTTGGGAGGAGCAGGAACCTCTCAAGCTGGCCAAGATAAGGCTGTTATCCCTGACTATCCTTGTGCTGTGCTTGCTCACATCCCAGGCACAAGACAGAGCACAGAGTGGTGCTGCACAGACATTCCCTGTGCAAGACAGGAAGCCATTCCCACTGAGATTATTCCCACCCAGCTGCACTTCAGCACTCAGCCCTCCTTCCTTCCCAGGGGTGCCCTGCCCACAGCCAGCTGGGGGCTGACCTGCCACAACAAGTCGTTCTGTCACCTCCTCTAGTGCATGAAATGTTTTTCAGTCCCACCTCTGTCACCCCAGCAGGAAGGTGATTGCTGTAAAAGATGCAGCATTCTCTGTTCTGCAGCCTGTCTGAATAATTCTAAATAGGCCAGAGTATCTGTTGGTATTCAGGGCACCTCGTGTCTCCTATGGCTATCCTAATTGGAAAGCCTGTGCAGTGTGTCATAGCTTGTACAAATGTGTTCTGGAGAGCAGAGCTGTAGCTGTTCTACACAATGTGCATTTAAAAAACAAAACAAAACCAACCAAACCTCTCCTTGATTTCAGCTCTACGTTTATGCTGGGATTTTACCTGACCTGTTTCCTGATCCTGACCACGGTGGTGTTTGTTTCAGTCATTTACTCCTGTGTAAAGGTGAGTACTGTGGTTTCTTTGTAGTCCTCTGCCTAAGATAACCAGATCAGCAATCTGCTTCTTCAGCTAACAGAGTGTGTTTTGTTAGCCAAGCTTTCCACACTATGTGATAAGGGTTACAGAAAAAGCCTTTGATAAGGCAGAATGAACTGCAAACAGATGTTAGGGTTGGCATCTCTGTAGTTCAGCAAGAAGTAATCACTCTGTGGATCTGCATGTCTATTAAGTCCCCTGCAGACACTCTCATATTGATATAAGAAGAGCACATTTTCCAGTGTGGGACCAAACCCTGAACATTCATTTCCTCCCTTGTAAACTTCCTGCAGAGTCGCCTGTGTATGGCCCCTGCTGCAAATGCGTGTTTGGGTAGGCAGATAATCAGAAGCAGAATATCATCAAGGAAAAATGTCCTGGAGGGAAGTAAAAGCCATAAACATATAGAATTTTATCAGCCTTTCTCACATGAGTGTACAGAGCTTCCAACATTCGCTGGGGTCTTTCTTGTAGCTTGGCTTTGATCAGAAAAGAAATACATTGTGTGAAGTCCAAAAACATATTAATTCTTCTTGTCAGCCTGTGGTAAACTGGCAGTGAGCACTGTGGGAAGGGTGCTCTGCTCATCCATTTCACTCAAAGGTGTTCCTATTAAAAACATTGATGAGTTTCAGGTTTAGGGATCCTTCTAGTCTAGAAATGTCTGAACATGGAACACGGTCAGATTCAGGTTCCTTAGCCCAAGCTGAGCTTTGTTCCTCAGTGCCTGGAATAAAATAGCTCAGTAGCATTATGTTTCCTGCAGAAGAAACAGTGGGATAATGGATAATGTCAGGCAGATGATTTGTCTCACTTTAATTATCTTCTCTGTGCCATTTTTAACAGTTGAATGTGGGTGCTCTTGACAGACTTGCACCTTACATGTCTTTCTGATTTTTTTAAAGTTAGATTTGGAAATTAAGCTTTGCCTTCTCATATAATAAGAGCTGCAGAGTGTTCCCAGTGACAGAAGCTTCAAGTTCTATTTGAAGTTAACTACTCATCACAGGGTTTCCTTAGGCCTTATGACAATATTAAAGGGAGCCTAGTTTGTAAGTGCAGCATCCCATTGGTCTTGCTTGTTTACCAGCAATGAGAAGCAGAGTTAAAAATAACACTGCTGATAGGAAGGCTTGGGTGCCTTGAGCTGGGAAATGGTACCCACGGTTGCCTGGCTGTACTTGGTGTGTCCATTGCACTTGAGGATTCTACTAAAAGTCATCCATTTGTAAACTGGTATCAGCAGTTAATGTGATTAGCAGTTAATTAACCACCAATGTGACACGATTCAGGTCACAGGCACAGTGAACTTGAGAATTTGGTGCTGAGCTTTGCTGCCTCCTCACGCTGCAGATCTCTGGCAGCACCATCCCAGCACTCTGCCAGCCAAACAGGGCCACCCCAAGTCACTGGTTCTGCTGGGACAAGAGCTGGGGCAGGCCTGGGGCTCTGGAGTGCCCTGCCTGACTTGCCACCAGCCAGATTCCAAGGCTCAGAGCTGTTTGTCACCCAGTGGCATTTACAGGCCACTTCCACATACTGACAGCAGCACTCGATTCTTCTGCTATCATTCAAATCCTCTGGTTATGGTTTGGGCTTTTTGGTTAAAATTATTACTGATCTTAACTACTGATTAATTTAAAAGGCACACAGGACTTTTCAGTCCCTGGGATGGTAGGCAGATTTTATTCTTGCTTTCTTTGTCTTAATCTTCCAAGTTCCTGTAGAAGAGGTCTGTTCTGTGGTGCCTCCAACTGTTTCTAGGCTGGCTTTGCCTCTGTGCACAGGCTCTAGATGCACAAGACATCAGAGGGAATTCAGAATAACATCAGAATTTAATGGGATTTTCTGAAGCCGCTGACATTTCCAGCAGTGAGTTTTCATCCCCACAACATATTCATGCATAACATCCAGTGTGGCTTCTGTGCAGAGATTGCAAATATTGAAAATATTGAGCCTTCTAGCTCTGGTTCCTTTTTGATTGCCCCTTCTTAGTGCTCCAAATTAGCCTCTGCTGACAACACCTGATTATGAGATAGCTTGTTTAGGGAACAGGTACTTCTAGCTTGTCAGCTCCATGTCTGATGGCAGCAGCTTCTAATAGCTGCAGCCCACTTCTGTCATCCAGAACAACATCTTTGTGTTTCAAGTCTTTGATTTTTAAGCAATAGGTTTACCCAGCCCTTGGATAAGGGGTGTTATTTTATTTCTGTACTCCACGTTGCTCCAGGGAACACACACCTGCAGAAGGAAGGCAGTTTTGCAGATCCTTGAGATGAAATCCCTGAAGACAGGGATGTCAGCATTGTTTGCTTTGTTTCACACTCAGATGAATAGGAGAGCATGTGTTTTAAATACCAGTGGTTTGTTTCACACAAAGTTGGAAAGCAGGTGTCCACCCCGGGACATCAGCGTAAGCATAACTTTTGCCTGTTTGCTGTGCTGTTACATGATAAATGTCTCTTTTTTTCTTCCTCTTTCCAGCTTTCATGTGAGATTTCCCCTCCCTGTTTTGGCCTCTCCAGCTCTGGCTTTGACAGTGGCCAGCAGGCTCTTTCTGAACAGCTTGATCGTGTTTTATTTTCTTTTGCTGTCATTATTATCTTCCACTATAAAATTCTCCACGGACTAGAAGTTGATCCTGGAACTGCCAGCACAGCCAGCTTGGCTTTCCAAGTTTCTTCAGCTGTAATAAACAAGAGAGTTCCAGTTCTTTGCTTTGATGCTCCATGAAGTCTTGGCCACTGTGAGGTGGTGTCCCTTCCCAGCAGAGTCTAAGGTCATGGGAACCGGGGTCCCTTCTCAAATACTCTGCTGACAGACATCTGGTTTGCTACTAACTTATCAAGTTTGTGGTTTTTTCTTAAAATCCTTTAACTTCTGGTATCCACACTGCTGTGTGGAATTCAACTTCTTGCATGGTTCTGGGAGAACACAGGAGAGAAATTTCAAGTTATCCTTTATGAGAAAATAAGCTTTTCTGTAGCTCTACATAGGTGTAGCTTGCCCATCACATTCTTTGCCTCCAAAAGCTGGTCTAGATGCTCCCAAAGCATTTGGGTTTTTTGTCTCAATCAGGAAAATAAAACCCTCTGAAAACTGTACTTTTTTAATAGACTAATAAATCACTGTGAAATAAGTTACAGAAATGGACTCGCAACATCAAGTTGCCTGGAGATGTTGTCTTTTACTGCAGAAGCATCTTAATGTACTTCGAAATGACTCAAAGGCTTTTATTACAAATTGAAAAATCAGACCTTAAAGACCTCATCTTACAACATAACAGCAATTATCTAAGCAGTTTTCCATACCCACACTAGATGTTAAGAAGACAAAAAGAAGAAATATTTCTCTTCTGTCCTAGATCAGTGGTTGTTCCAAAGAATTGACTTTATTTAGAGTAATTTCATCATGCAAATGACTGGAGGTTATGGATTATTTTCAGTGTGACATACTACTTGTTGGATCACTTTTTAAACTTGTACTTTCACCTGCACAGCATTGCCCTTTTTTTCCCCTGCACGTACACATTTCAGTTCAGAGTGAACTGGAATCAACTGGACAATCCAATTTTCTTTTTTCCCATTGTGGTTATTTTTCTTTACATGGGGATTTCAGAGTGCTAAGGAGTGACCTCACCTTGTGTGGCTGCCCAAATGTGGACCTCAGCTGCCCAGATGGATCAGATCCTTTCTCTCAGCCCCTTCTCAGTAGTGCAGATGGGTCTGGGAGTGGCCATTCCATGAGATCCCTGCTCGTCACTCAAGCAGGATTTGAGTGTCACTTGGGACAGCACAAGCCAATGGGCCAACCAGCAGTGCTGCTTGGATTTTCACTGTACTGTAATGTCCTGGTATTCTGCTTCTTTTAGGACAGAAGAGGCCTTATTTTTGGGTTTTTTTGAAAGTGGGAGGGAAAGTCATCTTCTTTCCTTTTTTTCTACTTTTGTGCTATTCCCCTAACATGTGGATGTTTTTATGGGAGAAGCACTGCTTGAATGGAGCTGAATTGTCAGACCTGAGAGAGGCTCCCCATGTCTATCACAGAAGTCCTTCAAGCTACAGGTGTTCCTGGTCTCCAGCTGCCTCTGTGAAATGGGGAGAGCGTGACTTATGTGACAGGGCCCCCAGGAGCGTTCATGAGGCAGAGGTTCCTCAGATGCATGGCATGACTGTGTTGTTGCACTCTCAACTGCAGCCCTGACCTCCTATGGGTTTTGGCATTTCTTTCTTCTTCAGGACTTTTTCCAGCTGTACTTGTTTACTGACCTAAAATTTTTCCTAGTTTGCAAAGTAATGAGAACCAAGATTAATACAAAGAAAACATGTTTTCATTAGAATTTAAGTGTCTTCCACTGATCGCTTTGCTTGATATCTCAGGCTTGGTTCAAAGTCAGGCTTTTTTGGGATTGCTGGCAGCAGGGGCTTGAGCCAAGATCCACAACAAAAAACTCCAAAGTTTTATTTAGGTGCCTGATTTCCCAGAGATTACAGATGGAGGCTAGATCCCTGAATACCTTTGTGGAGCTTGGCCTTGAGGCCTAAACAAAGAGGTGGCAGGAAAACCTGTCCTGCTCTAATTAGTGAGAAAACTGTCTAAATGCAGTACAGATCTTCCTTCTCCTTCCAAAATCCTATAGGGGCTAGAGCAGAGGAAAGCCCCATTGGGTGTTTTATAACCCTATTCTAGTAGGGATCTGCTAGCTGACATCTGTGTGGAAGCAGCTGGAGATAGTGGGGCAAAGAGATATTTTGGTCCAGGGCTTATCAACAAAGCTAAGGATTCCTATGTCATCGGGGTTTGTTTGTGAGAGAAAGGGAAAGGGGGTTTCCTTTATTTTATAGCGGCTGCCACTGAGCCTGAAGGATTGCATAAGCTTTCAGAGTATTCCAATCAATCCTCATTCAGTGCAAATAAGTTACAACCCCACTTTCCCCTTTTCTCCAGTCCCCCACGGGGCCTTGTTCTCTCCTTTCACCTGGAGCATGTGCTGGTAGCAGGTGAAATCAACTCTTTCAAAACTCTTGCCACAACCTCTCCCTGCCTCTGTAAAAAGTCACCAGCTAATCAGAGCCTTGGCCGCTCCAGCACTCGGTAATTACACTGCAGGGCTGCTGTGTGGGAAGCACAGCGCTGACAAAATGTTGCATATCCCAAGATGTAAGAGTGAAGGATAAAAGGGAAAAGCAAGACTTTTAATAGAAACATTAGTCATAGTTAAATTGCAGTGCCATGGCGCTGTGCTGCTGTTTCTTTGTGTCTCTAAAAATACCCTCTAGTGGCTTGGTTATTCGTGCAGTGAGTGAGGGAAGGGAGAGTTGGGCTCTGGGAAAGGCTTTGGTGGTGCTGGGCTGAGCCCCTCTGCCCTGGTGTGGAGGGGCAGGGCACTGTGGGGGGACAATCTCCTGTGGGAGCATGTCAGCACACGCTGGCTGACATGCTCCAGCCAGCAGTGCAGATGGGTCTGGCATTCCTGCTCCAGCCCTGGCATTCCTGCTGGTTTCCTGGCATTCCTGCTCCAGCCCTCAGCTCCCACTGGCACAGCAGTGGCACGTGAAGGGACCGGGCTGCCTTGGCTGTCTCCTGGACACTCTTGCAGCCAGCACAATGCAGGGAGGTTCAGGCCCTGCCAGGGGTGACCCTGGGAAGGGCAGGGTCAGCCTCTGCTCTGACACACAGACCGTTTCCATCTGGGATGGATGCAGCACCTGCAGCGGGGCTCGCAGGGATGCAGTCAGTAGCCATCAGCAGGGAGCTCCTGGCCCTGCCAGCAGGGAGTCACTGGGCCAGCTGGGCTCCCTGACTGCCCTCAGCCACGGGTATTTTCATCACTGTGAGTGTGGAGCAGAGTGTCACAGCCCAGCCTGGGCCAGCTGATCTCTGCAGAGGGTCTGACACATCACAGGGCTGGCCTGGGCTGTTTTCAGTCTGTGTCTGAAATGGCACCAGAGAGTCCTACGATACGCCTTGGTGATCAAAGGGACATGACATGCACTCTCATTTCTGCGTTTTTAAATTTTTGCTCCAGTAATTTCCAGGCTCAAGCTCCTGGCTATTTCAGTTACAGATGGCTTGTGGTTTGCTTCTCACGACAGGATGAGCACAGCCCTGCAAGCCATGCTATCTGGGCTCGGGAGCCATCACTCCCATTAGGAAGGCTAAGTAGATTTGGAGAGCCAGCTGGGCCTGCTGCCATGAGGCAGACACGTCTCTGCTTGCCCTTGTCCCAGAGCTGCCATCCCCCATCACCATCCTCCAGCCCCTGTGCAGCATCCACACAGACCCGCGCTGAAGGACGCAGGCGGCTCAAATGCAGGTTTTAATCTGTAAAACAAGCAAGGATTTTGTGTGTCTATTTGATTTTTTTTCTCTCACGCAGCTTTTCCCAGTTCCTCTCCAGACTCTTTCTAAGAAGATTGTACAGTCTAGGACCAATAGTACCTTAGTTGGAGTCTTTGCCATTATCCTGGTTTTTCTGTCTGCCTTTGTCAACATGGTATGTCCATTATTGCCTTTTGATCCATTCAGCTCTGCATTGTTCTCTTATTGGTGCTCTGCAGCATTGTGACTCTTAAAAACACTGAATTTAACATGACCCTGCCTAGGACTGACAGCATCTGAGGTTGGTGCCCTTTGTTTTTTGGGCACAGAAAGGAAATGGGAGCCAAACAGCTCCATCCCCAGAGCCCTTTATATGCCTGGCACTGATTTGTGCCCAGGTCCTTTTGTGATTCTTTAAATGCTTCTGTACAGGGGCCCACCTGATGCGTATCCCTGCGGGAAGGGCTGGCACGAGACTGATGTGTTAAATAACACATACTATAATAACTCCCACCATACTGAGTGGGACATAAGTGTTCCTTGGGCTTGGTGCCAGCCCTGCACGGTGCTGCCTCCTGCTCCAAGTGCAGGGATCAGCTCATGGGCACGGTGACGACTCTGCTTTTGAGTTGCACTTTTGGGACTGAGGTGGTCTGGCTGTGATTCCAAACACCACTGCTGAGTTTGGGCTCAGAGAGGGACAGGCTGTTCTCTGGGGCCTGGTTTTTGTTAATCAGTATTTTGGGGGAGAAAAAGCATAGCTACTGCACATGCAGTAAAACATAAGCTGATGATTTCATGCTGCATATTTTGCACATTACCATTTCCAAGGGGCTTTTAAACTGATACAAACTATTTTGTTTTCTTCTCTTTGTCTATGATGTGGAGCTTAATACCATCTTTGTTTTCCAGTTCATGTGCAGCACTGTGGATCTTGCCAGCTGCATGGCTGCTGAATACAACATCACTCCTGACCGGGTGGACATATGCCTTATCAGCAACCTGACTTCCAACTACAGCCTGGGCACCTTGCAGGGGTTCTGTGACAGTCCTTTGCCCAGCTGCAACTTTCCAGAGGTATTGCTTGAAAAAAATGGGTTTTAGAGGTCGGTCTGAAAAAAGGCAATCAAAGCTGTGTGATAAATCTCAGTGATTCTGAGGAAAGCAAGGTTGTTCTTGACTGATATTAGAGGACTGACACAGGCTACCACACGCAGACCTCAGTGTCTGAAGTTATTATCATGAATCCATATTAATGTTTCAGTTCCTTCAGGGCTGAATAATTAGTAGGCTTTTAAAATAGTTGGATCCTGCCCATAGCAGGGGAAATGTCCCTCTCCATGAGGTCCTCAATGGCATGCAGAACTGCGAGTCATTTCAAAGGAGTTTGTGGATGCTCAGTTTTACCTAAAAATCAGTTCTCTGAAAATCAGTGTCTAGTCATAGATTTGATGCTTCCCTCCATTGTTTTATATCCTGATGAAAAACTTGGCATATATATTCTTTCCCAGAATATGGTAGGTCTGGCCTCAGACAGTTCAGGAGCCCAGACAGGGGTCTGCTTCAATTTGCAATGCAATTCCTGTGACTTCAGGACATCTTGTTTAGAAAAAATTTAAATGCTTCTAATGGGAAAAAAAACCCAACCAAACCCACAACCCAAACCAGCCCAAGTATGTTTTTCACATTGATATAATACTTTACAAAGAAAAAAAAATTACCTTTTTGCATAGCTATTCAAGACCTTTCTCCAAGTTTTTAGGTCATGGCTGCTACATGTGTTGTTTACTGGAAATTGAAAAGGAAAAACAACTCTGTCTAGGATGGAGGTAGAATTTATGTCAAGGTCATCTGGGTTTATGGGGACCTGACAGATTTATGGTGGATCTGTTACCATCCAGATGTCCAAGGTGCTACTGAAAGTCCTGGTATCCTACTGAACGTATTTCCTTTCAACTAAACAGGAATATGGTCCCCATGTGACTCAGTGAGGTTTCTGAGACCATCTTTACTGCAACTTTCAACCTTGCAGAGGCTTTAGTGTGCTGAGGCTTTCTGCAGAAAGACCCAGGAGCAGAATCTGGCACAGTGCAGATCTAGGAACAGTCTGTGCCCACCATGAATTTGTATGGCGTGCTGGCCCAGGGCAGAGAGGAATTTTTAAGCAATGAGGAATAACCATTTTGCACACTGAGGTTGCTCTGGCAGCCTTTAGCCAGGTCCTTCTGTTCAGTGGGCTAAGAAGTGAGGAGTTCCTCACCTGCACTCTGCAAGGCACGTGTTGGATCTGCTACAGGTGTTGCCTGTTGCTCCCAGTGTCCACACAGGAGTCAATGGAATCCTACCCCTCCTCAAGACTGAGGAGTCAAGAACAAGCTGTACAAGTTATTTTCTCTAATTTAATATATCAGACTATTAATAAATGAGCTCAGAACACAAGCATATTTCTACTTCAGCTAGGGCTTGCTTTTAACTGAAAGGATGGATTGCCTCAGGCACATGATACAGGGTTTTTGCCAGAAATAGGCCTGTCCAGACAGAGTGGAAGCTTAAATCTTCACAGATTTGATAGCAGGAAGGTGGTGAGCTGGATAATACGCCTCTCTTCATTTTGCATCCTTGCTGGCTTTCCCAGGAGCCATAAATGGCACCCTCAGTCACACTGGGAAGCACTGGCATGCTGAACACTCAGCTCCCAGCCTGGCAGGAGCTGCTGCTGCACCCCCCAGGTGTGCCAGAGGTGCTGCACAGCCACACATCTGCACCTCTGCAGCTGCTGGCTGGACAAATTATCATGGGGTGGGCATGGGGACATTTGTCCAGCCTCTACCTTGCTGATAGAGCCAGTGTGTGACATTAGAGGGGACAGTGCTTCCCCAATGACCTCAAGTGGGCATCTGTCCAGGAGTGTGAATTGCCGATACCCTTGGTCCTATGTGTTCTACAGATATTTGAGCCTAGAATTTGGCCTTAAAGCATGACTTAATCCAGCAGAACTGGTAGTATCTGTGTCCAGGGAAAAGCTGCATCACAACCTTGGGTGTCCAGCTGTGTGTGAGGCCTGTGTCTCTTGAGAGTGAAGCATATAATGCCGGGACAAGAAGGCCACAGTTCTCCTTTTCATCCATTCAGTTTAAACTTCTGTAAAGTGGGAGAATTGCACAGGTAGCCCCAGGTTTATATGTTTGGTCAGCTCAACTACATAACTACCAATCCCTTTCTATCCCTGTGTTTAGTTTCCTTTGTTTTCAGTTTTGATTTATCCAGCTGACATTCATCTCTCTTTTGTTTTTTTTTCCCATTTTTATCTCTATGCAGTACTTTACCTACAGTGTCTTATTGAGTCTCCTGGCCTGCTCTGTGTTCCTTCAGATCAGCTGTATTGGAAAATTGATCCTTATGTTAATCATTGAATTTATATATGTTCTCATTGTGGAAGTGCCAGGAGTCAACCTTTTTGACAATGCAGATCTCCTGGTTACAGCCAACACCTAGTAAGTGCCTTTCACTTCTGAAATCTTCACCTGATTTCTTTCCCACAGTGATTCCAGTGTGGCATTAGGTGGATGGGAGTGCCAAGGCTGTGGTGCAAGCCAGGGAAGTGCATGCTGTGCTCTGCCTCTGAAGAGTAGGAGAATACAGTTCCCTTTAAGACCTTTCTAATGTGGGACTTGACTAATGAACTATCTATTAATAACAGAACATAACTGGAATCAGAGTGGATCTGTATTTCCTTTTTTCCAGAAACGGAGAGTGTAGTTAGTCATTCTTAATGCTGGTATGACACTCCCAATATAGAAATGTCATTTCTCAAATAAGAAAAAAAAATCCTCCAACAAACTTGAGCTCGCTCAGGGATGTGATGTGAGCCCCCACAATACATCAAACCCAGCTTGGGGTGGTGGAATGGTGGTGCTTGATGTTTGGCCAGTGATCTACTTCCAGTTGCTTCCAGGACAAATGTCCTTGTTTGAAAAGCCAGTATCATAGCTGGGCTCAGCACAATTCCCAGCAGAAGGGCCTGGGCTCAGTAGGAATGGACAGGTGCCCTTTTACTTACAAAAGCTGGCTTGTCATCAGGTCACGCTTTAATCCTGGTGGCAGCCTCCTTCCACTGCTGTGGTGGCTCCCCATCTCCTGGAGGTCCCCACACCAGGGAGGGAAGTTTGGCATATCCACAGGCCTGTCCTCCTCCACGAGTTTTGTTTCTGGTTGGGAATTGCTCTGTTGTGTTTTGATGATTTCCCCTTGTAGGCAACAATTGGACTTAAATGCGAGTGAATCAAATCATGCCAGTTTAGGTGAACTATTTGTCAAGGCTGACAGCTGTGGTTGTTCCTGCCTTGGACAGGAGGGTGTTTGAGAAGATTCCCATGGCCCTTCCCAGTGTGTTATGAAATACCTTCTGTAGTTGCTCAGATTTCAGGATGGCCATTAACCATGAGCCCTTCAAGCCATCATTAACCATCAACCCTTCAAGCCTGATGCATCTGGTTACTCCTGTCCTTCACATGACTGTTCCATGATTTCAGCACTCCTGTGTGCCCAGTAATAATTAATGGATATACAGCTTTTGCTGCCATTGCCAGTTAATGGAAATGTAGCTTTTGCTGCCATTGGCAGTAATCACTTAAATTATTTTGTTAACTCAATTGAGTGAAATTAGGTAGGAAACCCCATGGAGCTTTCTGTGGGGAGGTATAGGGAGAATGAGGTTTTCTTCCCTTTTTTCAGATATTAGGTGTTCCATCAGCAGAAGCTATTTAGCATTTTCTAACACAATTAGTGAAATAAAAGCATTTTATATCTCAAATATAATTTCATTCTTGTAATTCAAGCACTAAGCGAAATTACAGCACTTGGAAGTGTAATTTACATCACTTCACAATCAGAATGTCAGTAATAAAGTCAGTAATAAAGTGGAGAAGGTTAGCATGTTTTCCCAGAAATAGCTTTCTGTGATGCTGTATTATCTCTCACTAAATGGGATTTGTGTGGTGGTTCAGCCCCAGCTGCAGCTCAGCCCCACACAGCCACTGCCCTGTGGTGGGATGGGGGACAGAGCTGGAAGGGGAAAAGTGAGAAAACTCATGGGTTGAGTTAAAGTCAGTTTAATGGGACAGAAAAGAGAGAAACTAATCATAGTAATAATAATAATAATAATTAGAATAGACAAAACAAGTGATGCACAATACAGTCGCTCACCAGTTGCCAACCAATGCCCAGCCAGTTCCTGAGCAGCAGCCCCAGGCCAGATTTCCCCCCAGTTCCCATACTAAGCATGATGCCATATGGTATGGAATATTCCTTTCGGCCAGTTGGGGTCAGCTGTCCTGGTTGTGTCCCCTCCCAGCATCTTGTGTCCCCTCCCAGCATCTTGTGTCCCTCCAGCCTGCTCACTGGGGTTGTTGAGGAGCTGAAAAGTCCTTGACTTAGTATAAACACACTACTTAGCAACAACTAATACATCAGCATGTTATCAACATCATTCTCATACTTAATCCAAAACACAGCACTGCACCAGCTAGGAAGAAATTTAACTCTATTCCAGTGGAATCCAGGACAATTTATTTTGTCCAAAGAGCTCCGTGGATGGCTATTTATTGCCCCAGTGTCTGGAAGGCCATTTGTGTGGAATGGGAGCTCAGCATGTAGCACAGAGTTCAGAGATGGGCCTTATTGTCCAGCTGATACTAAAAAACCAGAAAAGCCACCGTGACCTCATACTGCTTTAATTGGGTGCCCATTGTAGCCACATAATTAGTGTCTGCTCTGCAGCCACTATGGTACTCTGACTAATTAGAAGTGAGGCAGATGTCACTTCACACTTCTGTGTACAAACCAACCCAGCATGCAGGCAGCTGAAAGGCTGATTGCAGCACGTTGGGAATTGCTGGCCTTGGCTGCAGCCACACCAGCGTGTGACACAGGGAGTGTGACTGCAAGCACAGGGCTATCGTGTTACCTTCTTCCTCTGCAGAAGATAAAACTGATCCATTGCTTTAAAGATGTGATGGGCCAATGTGATCTTCTAAACTGCGTTCCTGCACAGGGAAGCCCAGAGAGCTTTGCCCTGTGATTTGTTCATCAAAGCCATCGTTTCTGTTCCAGCTGTCTGTCCTTGCAACTGTGGCTGGGAAAAGTGAGATGCTCTGGTCCTATGGGAGCTGTCTCTAAAATGAACTGCATTTCCTGCTAAAAATGTGCACTTCACTTGAGCAGGAGTGCAGTTAGCAAGCTTCTCTCTGTGTTCCCTTCCAGTAATTAAAGAACCATCTGCTACTGGAAATGTCTGTTCCGTGGGGAAACAACCTCCCAATGTAACTCCCGTACTGCTTGCACTGGGCATCTTCACTTACCCAGAGAGTTATTGTAAATACTGGTTTGCTGCACTTCATAGTCTCTGATGAAGGTTTTAGAGCAAGAGTAACCCCCACAGTGAGCTGCAGCCTCAGTACTAAGGGTCAGGTCTGCCGTGCTCCCATCATAAGAGAGAGTGAAAAGGGAGGGCAGTCAGTCATCGGGAGTGACATTTAGGGAAGCAGGGGAATCATACTGCATGTGGGCAGTGTCTCCAGCTAGATCCAGCCTTTCATGGGGGAGTCCCCAGGCTTTATGTCGGTGTCCAAGCACACATGTGCAGTGCTGGAGCTGGCCAAGAGCCACGCAATAGATTGTGTGCAAGACAACAGTGGGTTGCAAAATCCATGTCAGAAGAAATTCCATGCTCAGAACTGCAGAAAATGTCTTGGAACAAACAAGGTTAGAGAGTTGCTATGCTTTTGTTTTTTGATGTTATGCCCAGTTAGGTTCCTTTGCCTATTTTGATTTTGATCATTTAGATGTCTGATTGTGTAGCAAGGTTCCCTCCAACCCCATAAAACTGTGGCCTGAAGCTCTCTAGAGAGCTGTCACATTCTCAGGCTAATATCACGTTTGTAGCCTGCAAAGTTCTAATTGCATCGATGATACTACAGTAATTTAAACACTGATCTCTTTCCTTGCATTTCAAAAGATGCTTGTGCATGGTTCTCAGCCACCTAATACTCCACCCACACTCGAGAACAAAGCCAGCAGCATTAAGCAATCAATCAGTCAGGAGCTCAGACAGCTGCTACCTACCAGAAAGCTCCGATCTGTCCTTTCAGTGACAAAAAGCACACCTTCCATCTCCCCCGGCAGCTCTGATGCACCTGGGTACTTTGCAGAATTGTCAATAGTAAGAGGAAGGTGCTAAAGGGTTTTCTTCAGTGCCCTTGTGTGTGGTACCCAGAGCTGGGCACCAGCTGGCAATGAGAAATGTGCAGAAGGGAGCAAGATTAGAGTTAAAGGAATTAAAGACATCTCCATGCCACAATAAAAGGAGAAGAAAAGAGTTATCCCTCACAAGATAAAAAAGCCCAAAGCTTTCTTCCTTAGGCCAAATTTTGTAGTCTGACCTAATGAAGGAGTGATCGATGCACAGGCATTTGCCAAGCATCCCACACTGACATTAAAATCCCAAATTATTCTCTCACTCTTAATGCTTCTTTGATATTTTACCCACATTAACCATGTCACACTATCACTCTGGAGTTTTGAGTGTAGCTCAGAAGCCTGTTTTCTCCTCCCCCTCCCATCTTTTAGCAGTTTTCTGCTTCCAAAGAGCTGTAGCCCCACACAGTGTTAGAGGTGCCACACTGCAGAGGCGCTGTGCAATGATGTGCAGAAGGGCAAGAGCTGCAGGGAGCCAAACACTCCACTGACCTTGTGTTTGTGCTTTTTTTCTTTTTTCAGCGTGTCTGCAAATGATACATCCTCATGGTGAGTCATTTTGGCATGAAATATTTTATAGGTCTCTGTTGGTAGGTATTTTGTGTTCGCAAGGTGCAAGAGCAGCACACTGACTCACCAGCAGTGTCTGGTGGTTGTGCATTGCTGGGAGCTGCTACAGCACAGTGCAGGTGCCCTGAGTGGACTGAGTGTTGCCCTTTTGTATGTATAGCTGCTCTCAGAGCATCCTCTTTCCTGTGGGACTTATGTCAGCTCAAGGCTTATTTGTAATACAATTTAAAGGTTTTATCAAAATATTTTCATACTGTATAACTCTGTCATTCATATTTAACAGTTTTTATTTGCCTGCTTGTCAGAGGAGGTGTGAATATGCCTTAGTGCTCTGTTCAGCTTACAGAGCACTTACACAACAAAGCCCATTAAGAAGTGACTAATTAGAAAAGCCATGAGTTAGAGCAGTTCCTTACTCAGGAGCCTGGGGAAGCTAGTGCAGAAGGCAGGATGAACACAGTCTGAGGAGCTGTCAGCTTTTCAATGTTGTCACCCTTAGCATGTATGGCCATTCTCTGAAGAGTGCCCTTTGTATCAATGACAACCCTTTCTAAGAAGCTGGATTACCTTTCCAGTTTCCAAGTCCTCCTTTAGAAATTGGCACCTGTGAGCCAGAGTCTCCAGCTTTTTGTAAAGATTTGTCCCTTTGCCAACACAGGCTTTGAGGGGAAAGGAAAAAAAAAGCCTGAGAGGCTGGGTAGCCTCAAAGTGGGAAGTGTGGGGTGTGGCAAGGCCGTGTTCTTCCAGTTACAGGGAAGTTGTGCTCTTTCCTTGGCTGCAGCCCCCCGGTGACGACACGAGTCGCACTGAAGATTGTGACCCCAGTCATCATCACCGTCTTTGTCCTGGCACTGTACTTGCATGCCCAGCAAGTGGAATCCACTGCAAGGCTTGATTTCCTCTGGAAACTTCAGGTTAGTGGGTGTTGGCTGTGGGAGGATCACATGTGGTCTTTGGCATTAATATAAAATGACTGAGCTCTTCACTGTCGAGTTGAGGAGTGTGATGAAGTGCCTTTGAATTTAATCTGAATCTGGCTTATAACTGGGCATACTAATAATGCTATAACTGGGCATACTAATAATGCTCTGCTCTTCTTTGGTACTTTGCATACTCTGTGCACCTCATCCCAGTTATTCAACCCGTTTTTTCCTTGTAAATGCCCCTTGGATGGCTCCCATGGTAAAGGGTTATAGATCTGAAGGTTGAGATTAATGAATTTGGGCAATTGAGCTGTTACTGCTGCAGGAACATGTAATGTAACACAATTTATAGATATAGGAAGCTCATATTCACTGCTGAATTCTTTCCCAGAGTTCAGTGAGCTTTACTTTGCTGTGCTTAAGGGTGTGAAAGATTCACATTTGCATTTTCATTCAGTTTCCTGTTAAGCAGTGGGAACTGGCTCAATGTCCAGCCTTCATTACCCCTCAGGCAGCAGGACTGGCTAACCAACACTCTGTGGATAATGCCACACTGTGCTTCTGTCCCGGGGTTCACCGTTAATGTTTTCACTACTTGTGCCCATGAGTGACGTTTGGGCCCTGTATGTGATTCCCAAGCAAGCAGGACAGGGCTGGGCTCTGGCCAGCACTCATGGCTGGGGGATGCAGGACTGCAGGTTTTATTTAGATTTTCTACCTTCTGGGTGGCAGGACATCATTCTAATTATAGGTCTTTGTGGTTTGAGTACAAGGCACTGAGGAAGCAACAATTAATTAAAGCTCCTTGGGAAGCAGATAAACATTGTAATCCTCATTTATAAATGGGAAAACAATGGAAGGAGTGAGCTGAGTGGTTAACCAGGTCAGGGCTCAGAAATACAATGCTGGATTCTGGCATTATTCTCTGCCTGCTTTTCCATACATGTGCGCACGAAGAGATGGAACATTTTCCACTGCAAAACACAAGTTTCTGCATCCTCTGGCTCTGCTCTCCTTTGCAGTTTCCCCCGCTCTATTTCCGCTCTCACTGCAAGTTAATTTTCAGCTTTTTCCCCCTCCCCAGAGCAGCCCCCAAAAGATTAAGTGCATCCCTGTGTCTCTCCCCTACTCTAGGCCACCGAGGAGAAGGAGGAGATGGAGGAGCTGCAGGCCTACAACAGACGCCTGCTCCACAACATCCTGCCCAAGGACGTGGCAGCCCATTTCCTGGCTCAGGAGCGGCGCAACGATGAGCTGTACTACCAGTCCTGCGAGTGCGTGGCTGTCATGTTCGCCTCCATAAGCAACTTCTCGGAGTTCTACGTGGAGCTGGAAGCCAACAATGAAGGGGTGGAGTGTCTGAGGCTGCTCAATGAGATCATTGCTGATTTTGACGAAGTAAGTCACAGAAAATCTGGGTGAGCAAAGTGAACTGAATCCATGAGGTTAGTTGGGCTTTGCTGAGCTCCTGCAGGAGGGTGGTGTATTGGATCCATGGTTCATTTCTCCTTACCCTTAGGAATCTTCAGTTTTATCTTTTTCCCACAATGAAACCCCTTCTATTCCCTTGTCATTCCTTTGAGTATCTAATCCCCTTCCTTCCTCTGTCTTCCTGGCTCTGTCCACTACTTTGTAATGCTTGCAGCAATGCGGGACACGTGGCATGGACATTACCAAGATCTGTGTGTTTGTCAAGGTTTATTTGCTTCTTTTGCTCTTGTGACACAGATAATAAGTGAAGACCAATTCAGGCAGCTGGAGAAGATCAAGACCATCGGCAGCACGTACATGGCTGCCTCAGGCCTCAACGACTCCACTTATGACAAGGAAGGGAAGACACACATCAAAGCTCTGGCAGATTTTGCCATGAGGTTAATGGACCAAATGAAATACATTAATGAGCATTCATTCAACAACTTCCAGATGAAGATAGGTAATGTCCTTATGCTGACAGGATTCCATGTAGGTAGTGGTCATTCTGGGGTGGGGATTTTATGGACAGTAAAAACCACAGATGTTACATTAGCTGTACAGTGAGGTTGATTGTCTGGTGGCTGGTGACCACTTCGGCCTCTGTGAAATATCACAGTAGTTTTTTAGGTTATAGCAGCACCACTGAAGCTCCCTAGGGAATTTGAAGCAGTGTAGTTCCTGCCACAGCATGGTCTTTCATGGTGGTTGACCATGGGCTCATTTTGCCCCTGTGCTTCCAGCTCTGGCAGTCTTGGACATTAAATTGTCTTTCAAGTCAGGGAATAAAAAGTGACAGAAAAGGAAGAAGATATTTGAGCATGTCAAGTGTGGTGTTTGTTCTGGAAGGCTCTGCCTTGCAGGCCCTCAGCATTGCAGCAAGTATGTGCTGACTTCAAGTGAGTGGTTTGCTTGTTAGCCAGGTGGCAAAAAAACTATGCCATTATCTGGCACTGGAAAATAGGTCTGGATTGAGCAGATCCATCTCAAGCTGCTAGTCAGTTGGGCATAATGGATCAAAGAAGCCAAATTCTATTTTAACATTTCTCTCCCCACAGTTTGGCCATAGCTTTACGTGTCAGGGTAAAGTACAGCTAGAACCAGGGAGGCTCAGGATGGGTTTTTACCGTCTGAAAAACAAGCTGCCTCAAGCAAATGGATCTGAGCATATTTCTCCTCTCCTTCCAGGCCTCAATATTGGTCCTGTTGTAGCTGGGGTGATAGGAGCCCGCAAACCCCAGTACGACATCTGGGGCAACACAGTGAATGTAGCCAGCAGAATGGACAGCACAGGAGTGCCTGACAGGATTCAGGTAAGGCAATCCCTGGAAAACTTACCCTGCCAGCCCTGTGTCACTTACACATTTTGAAACTTAATTAGAATTGAAATTTTGGTTTCATTTTATTCCTTTATTCCATACATCTACCTACACAGAACTGAAAGAAAAGCCACTTAGGGAATGCTGGTGGTACCAGCAAGTTCTGTCTTTTAATCATGATCCACACTGCAACCTTTGTTTAAAAATTTGCATTTTAGTTCTGGGTGGAAGTGCTGAGCTGAGCCTCCTTCCCCGTGTGCTCACTGGCACTGAGCACAGTCCTGCTGATCCCTGCTCACATGTGCTGCTCAGCTGTGTGAGGTGTTTGTTCCATTTTCCAAGGGCCCAATTCAGCCCTGTATTTCTGTAATTCACTTTGCTGCTCACTGTGACATGAGCAGCATGAGGCCACCAAGGGTCCAGGCATCAGCCGGATGGGGACACACAGCAGACAGAGAGAGGATTGTTTAAGGGGTTAATGGGACCTGTCTGATAATCACACATCTCCTCGGCCTCCAGATGTGACCTTTCCAGTGAGTGATTCAATTCCAGTGTCCTGCTTTTGCTGAGCCAATGTCCACAGTGACAGAATGTCATTCCTTGGGAGAACACTGAAGGGTTATAAAAATAGAGCAGCTGACGTAAAGCCCAAGAGGGGCAGCCCTGCTGTTTCCTTGCCTGTCAGTTAACTGGATCGATATTTAGGCATCACTCTTGAGATGGCCTGTAAAGCCACCTAAAAAAGGGTGAGAAATGATATTGTAATAAACAAATACCTCAGGAAATGGTCTTTAAACTTCTGTTGTTCTGCAGCACAAGTCATTATGTGAAATCTGCAGAGACAATTTGGATGCTGGCTAGAGTATTCCATTTGATCAGTTCTCTCCCACTGCCCACTACCTTCTCCTTCATAAAAACAACCGCTGACTCCTAAACTGTTCACCCACTGTGTAACTTCTAGGTAATTTTGGAGGATATTTTAGTAAGTTTGACCTGTTTTCCTACTGCCACAGTGATACAATGAATACGTCTGAGCAGACTGAACTGACTGGTGTGTTTTAAAAAATGTGACTAATTTGTTAAGCTTTATCCAGTGACCTCCTTGAAAAATGCAGTTTCCCTAGTTGTGAACTGTGTGTGACATCTGTACTTTCTCAGGTCCTAACGGTTGTGTTTGTTCAGCAATTTGTGCCAACCTTTCAGTTAGTGACTGATGTGCAGACATTGATTGACTTAGGAACAAAACAGTTGATACTACTTTATTTTGTCCATGGATTATTCCAAAAGCAGATGGAAAGACTGCGTGGAAGACAAGGCAAGCACCTGTTCACTCTCATTTATTCTGCAGGTAACCACGGACATGTACCAGGTTTTAGCAGCCAACAACTATCAGCTGGAGTACCGAGGAGTCATAAAGGTCAAAGGCAAAGGGGAAATGACCACCTACTTTCTAAATGAAGGGCCTCCAATCAGTTAGCACTGACTGCAGCACCTCTCAAAGATGGATTTTGCATTACCCAGGATTGTGAATAGGAGAAGAATAATTTTTTGGTAGTGAAGCTGAACATGCGGCGCAGTTGAAATCTCACCCCATGACTCTAGAGCTGGTATCAGCAAATTCTTTGGCCACCCATCGAGAAAGGCAAGAGAAAGAAGAAACCACCTTGGAGTTGTTCCTGGCCGAGTGCTAAGTTGACCAAAGATGTGCACTACAGAGTTCACAGACAAGACATGAATTCGGCATTTTTTTTAAAGGCTGCTACCACAGGATGGCATAAGAAGCTATTTAAGTATTTATTGACACAACACAACATTTACTTGGTTGAAGGAATGTATGATTCACTACAAAGCATTATTTTGGAATGGATTTGCACTCCCATAATGTTTCCATCCCATACTGCCAGCTATTTGAAGTGTACCACTGTGCTTTTATTAGCTGTTTTGAATGGGCTTTCAAAACTGACACCCACTGTTGCAGCACACAAAAAGGCCTTTTAGAAGGGCATTGGTAATGTTTTAGTGTGACAAGACATTATAGCCTTGCCCCCTCTTTTTCCTTCTTCTCCATGGCTAAATGACTGCTCTTCTGAGTGGGGCTGGCACACCTGATGAAGGGGAAGATCAGGATAAAGGAAGATGGCTCTACAACCATATTTATTAAAAAGTCGTCTGTGCTCTTCTTTGGTATCTATCAGTTTACATGGGAAAGACTAGATGTAAACAAGAGACACTTTGTGGGGGGAACTCCCCTGAAATTTGTTGTGGGTTTTTTTGTATTTTTTATTTTGTAATATTGAAAACATGGAGATCTAACAGATATACCAAATTCTATATTTTGTAAATTATATATAAATTAGAAGGCAGGCTGTCCACACCAAGGTGTGGGGGGAGGTGTATATAACCTGTAGACTTTTGTGTAATTTTTTTCTGTGTAATACTCTGAACACAGACTTGGCAGTTTTCAGATTATCACTATACAATCAACCAACAACAAACAGGTGAGTTTCCAGGCTGAATCAGATGCATTTTAAAATGAAAATCCAGAAAAATCTACAACCCCAAAGAAGAGGAAAAGCCCGCGGTAGTCACAGAATTGTTCCATGCAGCGTTCCAGCGGAGGGTGGCGGCTTCCCAATGGAAACAGGACCTTTGAGTTTTTAGCTACTGAGACGGTATCAAACACGTCAAAAAGAGCTCTAACCCAATCTTCTAACTCTTAACAGGAGCTCTTATGAGAAAAGGAAAAAAAGCTCATTTGAACTTTTATTTTTAAAAAATCATTTTTCATAGATGGTCTTAATAGAATCTTGCTGATCTGAGAGTTGTCTGACATTGTAACTGCCATGTGACATTACAAGGAACTATGTGCTGCAGCATCGAGTTTACTTTCCTGTAGTAAGCACTTATTTAAACTGATTCACAGATTTTCAATTTTCAGGAATTAGCTGATCTTCAAAAAGGATTATGATGGGAAGTGTGTATATGAGGTGGTTGACCTTAAAATAGTGCCATTGATACTGTGTTGGGCATCTTTATCACTAGTGGGGGGGTTTCTGAATAGTTCACTGTTATCATTTATGTACCTTTTCTAACTGAAAGAAAAATCCCTTGATATTTTATTAAAAAATATTTTAAAAAGCTATATTTTTTATATTCTATGAGGGGAAAGTTTTGATATTGAATTTGGCTAGCACTAAAAATTACTCCAATCTTTTGACATTTAATAAACTTCTTTTCCACTCTTCTCAGGGCAGAATTATTGTAGTACTCACAGCATAATGATTGCACTATGGTGGTGGCGATTTCTTTTTCCTACTCAACAATGAGAATAAGTGAAAATCCATGGACCTGTCTTAATTAATTTGCTCTATTGCTAAGCATGACCCAAGCATTAAGCCATTTAAACATGAGCTTAAATGGCATCTCCCCTTTCCTTCTCCCTTCCACTAGGAAACATCTCTGAAAAGTATAGTATATTGACTTCTGTAAAACTGCCAAGTCTGCCCTTGTACTATACTTTTGCTCCTTTACATCTTTCCTGGTTTGCAAAATAAACTTAAGTTGCCTCATGGTGTTATGCCTTTCTCCCCTCCTCCACCTCCCATTCCCTTTGTCCCTCACTGAGTTTCATTACCTTCATGCCATACACTTGATTTTAGGTTTGCTTTCTGCTTTCCAAAAGTCTGCAGTCTTCTTAGCTTTTGATTCACCTTATGAAGTTGTGTTGTCAATGAAATTTCAAGTCCCCAGTATCTCTAGCTGTGATTGTTGACAGTGTGTCATGATCATTTCAAGGGGTATTCACACACTCTTTACTCTGGATCTTGCAAAAATGGATAGAGTTATGATTTCCCATGGAAATTGAAATCTATTTAAGTAATTTAACTATATTAAACACTGTTTCACTGGTGATGTGTCTCTGTCTTATTTTAGCTGCAGCTGGCTGGTGGGATGAGACTTAAGTTGTATAGGAGATGCTGGATTTGCAAATAGAAACATCCAGGTCGTGTCTGGCACTGATGGATGCCCTGGTCCTTTGCACTGCCCCATTATGGAGCCCCAAGGGCTTGGCTACCCAGCAAACATCCCCTGGGTCCTTCTTGTGCTCCCAAGTGCCCCTGGAATCAGTCTCAGGGCAGCTGGCAAAATACACCGGCAAAACTGAACAGCTTAAATCTGTGTGTGCATCCTATTAAAAAAAAAAAAAAAAAAAGAAAGTTTGTATTTTCAAAAGCACATCACCTTTGCCAAAGTATTCCCCAGGTAAGGCACTTGTCCTCTCAAGGACCCTGGAAGGAGGCAGCACTGCTGCCAAAGCAGCATTTTCAATCTTTACGCATAAAAGTAAAAACACTACGTGTGACTGTACAATTAACAGGAGCCTCAGGTAGAGCTGAGAAACAAAACCCTGCAGCTGCCAGCTGACTTCTTTCAGTTGAGAAGACATTGCACAAGCAGCTGAAAATCAAATGCCCTACAATCTGTTATAGGTTAGGAGGGATTTTATGAGTGTACTGAGAACACAGCTGCAGGAACAAAAAGCCATGAAGTATTTAAGGTATCGTCTTTATGAAAATTGGCAGAGAACTATTTAATACTTTCTGTGCTCTCCTAAATAATCATACAAACAGCAGTTTAGGACATTGCCTTATGTAAGCAACTTTTTAAACTATCTTTAGGAGAGTATTCCCCTGGGCAGGGAAGGCAGGAGTCTCCAACGCTGTGCCCCCTCATTTCAATTACTGTACACAGACTGGCTGTATAGTTTTCCCCAAATGCATCTTTTTCCCACCCAGAAAGTATTTTGATGAGTTTTAAGGCATTTAGCCACTTCTCCCCAACACAGATCTGGCTACACCAAGTATCTGCCTGCACTTAATAAAAAAGATACATTTGGGACACACTGAATTTCTTAGATGTGTGTCCTGCACTGCAACTATCTCCAGCCTGGCTGTTGATGTGTTACACAACGTCCACAGACACCAACACCTGGCCAAAAAGTATGCCCAGAGGCAAATATTTTCATTCTGTTAAGTTTCACAACTGCTCCTCAGGGCACCATCACTTCCACACTGAAGTTTAGGAGTTGTCAGAGAGAGCAAGCTTGGGATGCTGCTGGGAAAAGGGCAGCTCAGCTGTTTTAAAACTGAGAAAACCCAAGTTTCCTTGCTCTTGACCCACTTTGTCCTTGCAACTGAAGGAGCAAGTAAGCTCTGGGGAGGTGAGGGAAGACTGAGAAAATTGAATTTGAGACCAGATGGGGGGCAGGAGCAGCAACATTTTCCTGCCATTTGGGAGGCAGGTAGTTTCCTGTGAGAAGCAGAGTTATATATTTTCTGTCCCTGAGCATCTCTCAGTCCCTGCCTGCCCTGCTCTGGCACTTGCCTGCAGAGCAGGTGAGGTGGCTGCACTGCCGGGCCAGCCCTGCCCTGTGGCTCCCCTGGGAAAGGGGAGGGGGTGCCAGCAGGGACTTACCGCAGCAGGAGAGCCCAGCACTGACAGCCCGGAGGGGCAGCACGGCACAGGCATTCCAATAAAAAGCTCCAGGGGACAGCAGCTGCAGTGAACCTCCCTGTGAGCAGCTGGCCCCAGAGATCTTTTAACACAGAATTTCAGATGCAAATAACTATTGCCATCTACTGGAAATGGCATTATACCCCTACCTTTGTAAGTCAGGCAAGCCTTTGGTCATTCCTTCCTGAAGGCAAATACAGTGGCACCTTACTGAAAGATAAACATTCTCTTGTGGATGTTGGATGAACTCATTCCAACCCTCAGGAGGTCTTCCTTTATAAATACAGCATGAAATGGGCTCTGCTTCTAAATCCCACTGATCAGGCAACCACGAACGGCCATCTGCACTTCACACTAAAGTAAAGCCTATTGTTCAAGAGAGTTATCAGCTTTCCTAAATTCATCTTCCTAAGTCTGGTAACTCAAGTACACCTGGTAAAATCGGCAGGGAAGCCCCTGCCCAAGTGTTGAGTTTGTGTAAGCAAAAGGGAAATCCTGGGAATTTTCAATAAATTTTCACCTCCAACCTGGCCTGCTGTATCTCGGTTCTGATCTCACACCACGATGTCAGCAAGTTCTAATGTTACAAACTCAAACATGCTAAGAAGCCGTGTTTTTAGCACCTAGTAATACCACATAATGAAGAACAGTCATGGTCATTAACTTTTCATTGTGAAATGGGATTTTTATCAGTGCTATAAAAACAGGCAAACAAAACCCCAACTGTTTTCTGTTACACTGGCAGTTGCTTTTGTTCATTATACCTGCTAATCAGCAATTAGTTTAATGCCAGCATAACTGGAATGGAATAATGGCTCCAGATGCTATGACAAAGGAAGTTTTCATTCCTTAAAAATGGATCTTTGGGAATAGCAGGAAGGGATGGTGCCTCAGAGAAAACAAAATTCTCTGCCAACATATAAACCAAAGAAATGATTCAACAAAAAAATCTGTATGTGCACAACACCCGCGTTAAAATCTAAGCAATACTTAAGGCATTCATAGTAGCTTCCCTGCCTATCAACAGGGGTGAAAATACAGGTAATAAGGGTTCTTCTAGACACTATAAGCAAAATAAAACCTAGTTTAATACTTAAACCACAATATCTTTATTTTTTAATCACTGATTTTAAATGTAAAGGACTGCTCTTCACCTTTTCAGAATGATGCACTGGATGCTAATACAAACAATTCTGGGTGCTAAGTAAGGGCTGCTCATGTTCATAAACACCTTCTTCTCCCCTAAGTGGGGAGGGAAGAGAATTAACTGCAAAGCACCAACCCTGGAGCCTGCACAAGAGGGATCTCCAAAGGCTTCACCTCAGACAGCAGCCTGAGACACAGCACTTCCCACTGCAGTTTCATTCTCTAATTCTTCTTGGTTGTATTATGCACAATTTTCTTAACTAATACTCCATCTATTTAAAAGAAAATAAGCTATCCAGATTCATTTTTCTTGGTCATAAAATCTGCACTAAGCAACTTATTTAAAAACATAACATTTTGATATGAAATGCCCAAGAAAATTTGCCTGGGCCAACATTTCACAGCACAGCAAAGCTCTGCCCATTCCCAAATCCAGCAACACAAGGGCATTACAACCTCTCTGCCATTAAGGCTTGATTACAAATTGTAGATAAAAACTTACATCTATCTGCACATTATACAACATCATAAATAACTCTCATATATAAATAAAACCCCAGTGGAAGTGATGGTGGTCCTCTATGGATGGTTGGAGTTTGCTGGTTGATTCACCAGCTTTAGCAGCATACAATTGTTCTCTCAACTAGATCACAGAGGTTTTATCCCAGCACAAAAACACCCAACCCATAAAGCCCAAAGAATTAACACAATCCCTGTATTTCTTGTTTAAGCTAATCAGACTGATTTATTATTCTCCTGTCACCAGTTGTCTGTCTCAGGTTTGAACTAATTATTCATCCATTTCTGAAAGTAAGGAAGAACATATAAAAAGAACAGTATTCCAAACAAGTACAAGTCACTCCATTTACTCACCAATCTGTTCTCTTTCAACCCTTCCAGAGTCCAAACACATGAAGTGTGCAAGAATCCTGGTTAGTGGCAGAACTTTTTGAATAGTTACAGAAAATGAACCCTATCTACATAAATCAATTTCAAAGAATAATTAAAACAAAATCATAAAGGAAAACACATTAAAGAACTTACAGCACAAGACAAAGCACCACGGGTGAAGCCGATCCCTAGAAACTGAGTTTCCAGGTTACATTTTAATTAAGAAAACATTCACATATATGTCAAAGTGAAATAAAACATTCCAAAATTTAGTATCTTACATATGCCATATCTAGTTTGCTAATATGCAATAGCATTATTATTACTTATTTAGCCTATTCCCTACTGCCTCACAAAGGCAAAACTGACCTTGGAAGTGAAAAGCTTGCACAATATGCAGAACATACCCTACGCATTCCTCCAGTAACGTACAAATGTGCTTCCACGCCACCATCAGATAATTCCACATCAGATTATTCCATGAAGGAAGGAATGAAGATTTTTAAGCCACCAGTTCATATTCTACATACATTTCACTGCATGGATATACTTCACTTTCCTCCTCTAGTCCCATATTCTTTTGTGTCCTTTTCAAGAAAATAAAAAAATAATTAAAAAAAGGTTCAACCACCAAGTGTAGAATGTCCACAGGCATCTTACACTGACTTATTAAAAAAAAAAAAAGAAAAAAAAAGCCCCATTCAGACAGCTTCATCTTTTGGAGAACAGCTTTACATTCCTGAGAGTAACTACTGGAACAAGACTTGGTCTCAATGTTCCAGGACTTGTCAGACGTTGTAATCAGGGGACTTTCCCTGGGGTTGCCGCAGTCGGATCTGTAAGGTAGAAAAAGCTCCCACAGTCACGTGGAAGAAGAGCTGCCACAGGTTGCGCAGTTCATACAGGTACATGTTACACAGGCAGATCAACCCAAAAGTCAGGAAGGACTTGGCATTCCTCCAGCCTGTGTAGTACACAAACAGGTAACACTGTCAGGAAATGAAAAAGAAATCAGGTTACCTCATGGAAAATAACTGCTACTGAAGAAAAACTCTCATGTCACTGAAAAACTACAGCCCAAACCAAGGAAAAGTCTGAATCAAGCATGGAGGAACAGTAACAATTCAGCAGTCATAGAAGGATGAAGAGTACCTGGTATCAATACAAGGTTACATTTGCCTTGTATTAAACCCCAAGAACAACTCATTCATAATAATTCATTACAGCCTGCAATGAGTGGCCCATGAATAAAGATAGTGATGTTCCTGGCAATCTCTGGTCAAAATAAACTGTTCCACTCAAGCAGTGCAGAAAGAACAAGAGAAGTCTTCTTCAGGAAAGCAATGGGAAGGACAGGGACAACAGCAGGGCCCCAGAGCCCAACGCAAGGCAATCCCCCAGACACCTCTCAGTGTCCTGCCAGGGGTGATGCTGAGGGTTTCCAGGCAGATGCAGCGGCCCACACCCTGCTTCAGCTGCTGCAGGACTCATCACATTTGGAGAGAGACACAACTACACTCCTGTAATTTAAGGCGATGTTTTGCACACTGTGGTGTAACACAGTCTGTCAGGACTGCCCACAGTTCCCTACTCAGCCCTCTTCCTACTGTAACTGAAAATCTGTTCAAGTCTTTTGCCTCAGTTTTCATCTCTAAAAGGACAAAGCTTTTACCCAGACATTATTTTTATTTCTTCTGTTGTCTGAACTACTCCTTTAACTGCTAAAAAATAAAAAAATGCCTTTGCCCCTTCCCTGGATTCAGGTCATTTCTGCTGAAGGAAGTTTTTTTTTTTCTCAGGTTTAAGGTAGATAACAATATATTTATGCTTACTTTCTATTCCAAATTTGTTCCCAGTGGATTTATAACTATGGTCACACAGATTTACCAGCATCCATCATCAGATTATCTAAGTGCCATTTCTGTTCTTCCTGGGCATTTGCCATGTTTTATCAGTCAAAAAAACTCCACTTAATTTTCTTTTCATTTTTCACGTTCCTCAAAAAAAGGGCAACTGAACAATACAATTTATTGAGGTTACTTTATATTCTATTTGAACTCTACCACTTTGTTAAAAGCATGCATTTCCACTGCAAGTGTGGCTGAGAGCAGCAAAGCTACTCATAGTGTTTGGGTATCTAAATATTGTTAGAGAAATGAGGACTGGCATTATCAGTAAGATTTGTGAGTTCTTCCTAAAAAGCAAAGTAAAACTAGAGGTTAATAACCTGCATGTTTCAGAATCTAGACAGAAGTGTTCTGAACCTGCTTGACCATTTTGAGCAGAGTAAATGCAACCTGCTTGTGCTGACAACTCCACAAATCATATCTAAAAGAGCAGTTAGCTGGTACTGATATCTCAGCAATAAGAATTCAGATAATTTCCTAGTGTTGTCACTTCCACTGACAATGTACAAACAAGTGTGACTGCTTCCAGGATTAAAATAAGAGTCAGGATATGCTTCATCAAAATGATTAATAAAGGCTTGAAAACAGTAGTTTAAAAATGTTACTATAACATGATGTCAAATGACCGAATTTTACTGAAGAACTGTTTGAAATGAATTGTGAAGTGGATCTTTCATTGGTCTAGCTCTGAGCTACTGGATGTGCCCCTTACAGAACAGATGAAAATGCCAAAACACAGTCAAAAGGCCAAAACAATGCAGCTTTAACAGCTTAATGTAACAAGTACTGTTATGAAACTCCTGAGGGTTGTTTTTCTACTACTAAGGAAAGTGTAATCATTCAAGTGTTATACTGAGCATGCTTTATGAAGAAAGCTCCTCTGTGCTACTTCAGAAGAGGAGATTTTGATTTTTGATTTTGATTTTTTTTTTTAATGAATGTTAAGAGATGACTGAAGGCTCAGCTTCTGGTACTTTGCACTTCTGGTACAACTGAGGCAGTTACTACTTTTTCCTCTTTACAAAAGACCAGAAACTTTGAAGCAACACTAGACATGTCAGTGAGTCTAAAACATCATATTCCATGTAAGTCCTGTTCTTCTGCCGGCACATCATAAACATTTCTTGGGAACTAGAGACACAGTGCTGTGTTGTAATTAACTGAACAAGACAATACAGCATGATGGATGCCTGGTGGGGGAATGACAGTGAAATGGGCTGTCATACAAAACAGGGAATTAATGTCCTGAGCTCTTAACTGTAGCCAAAGAGCATCAGAACATACCAGAGAACCAACATCCCTCAATCCTGAAAACTGACCGATCGCATACTACAGGAATGATACCAGAGGGTGAGAAACAGAGTTTCAGCAGATGTATTTTGAATATTCATAAAAAGCCTACATTCCAAATTGCATGGATTCTTTCTTTCAGACAGCTCTGTTCAAGGTACATAGTGGAGGAAAGATGTCTCAATGGACAGACATGAATACTTTATAAAGAACAAGGTTTCCAGTTTGGGATAGGAGGGGAAAAGTGTATTTTTTTGTATGAAAAAAGAATGGAGAAGCTCTACCTTATCTGATATGGAACAGACTGTTGGCATGGAAAACTAACACCAATCTAAATTATTTAAGGCAGAAGTTGATGGAAAGTCAACGAGTGTTGGAGGCATCGGGACATTTTGCTAGAGATGAATTGTAAAGAATGAAGATTACAGATGACCTGGACAAAAGACAGACTGATGGAAAGGCATTTTCTTATATTACTGTCTGACACAGTACTAAACACTGGCCCACAGAAACAAGTAAAAACTGCATACTCCACAAGTCTAAGATTAAAAGACAAAGTAACTGTAATAACAGCAACTGAGCATGAGAGACATGGACATAGGTTAATGTAATAGCAGTGTCACTGAATGACAGATGCCAGTGGGCACCTTGCTGTAAATTATAAAGGAAAGTCAAATTCAGGTGCAGAAATGGAAAACTGACAGAGAAGAAAAGCAAGAAGTGTCAGGCAGGAAAACAGTGAAAAGCGACCACAAGCTTTGAAAAGGAAGAAGATGCACATTAAAGTACAGAGTGAGGAAAATTCTGGGGTGCAGAATTATCAAGAAAATAATATAACCTCCACTGCTTGTGACTTCAGAGATAATTGTCTCAATTAAATGTCTTAATCATCCAGCTGGAGAATAAATGCCAGCAAACAGAAGCTCTTTGTATCAATCTACTACTACAAGATAGTTTATGATTAATGAAAAAAAACAGAGCAGAAAATATTTTTTGTAATCACCCTATTCAAGTATCTGTGACATTTAAGAAAACATGATGACACTTATGTATGACTGGGTAATGTTTCTAAACTCTAGTGAATTATGCAAACAGAAAAACACACCTGGTACAAACAGGCTGCCGTTCCAAGAAAAAATGCAATAACATAGCTGAAATCTTCACCTTCATTCTGCAAGAATAAAACAAAAAGCCATGTTTTACAATAAAACAAGTGAAATACCAGCCATTCACAGTATTAAAGTTATGAATTATTGCACGTTAAAATAGTTTCACACGGGTTCAAAGCAATTCCTTTACCACACTAAACTGACAATTAGGACTAATCAGTGCTTACTTACATGTCTGCAAAAAATTATGTCCTAGAGTCTGACCAAAATGTTTATTCACAACAAACAACTCTATTCAAGATTTTCAAAAAGCTTTAAAGATGTCCAGCTCTAACACTGGATATTTACCTTCTCCAGATGCCTTCGAAAATTCAAG
Source organism: Motacilla alba alba (assembly GCF_015832195.1). Classification (NCBI taxonomy): domain Eukaryota; kingdom Metazoa; phylum Chordata; class Aves; order Passeriformes; family Motacillidae; genus Motacilla; species Motacilla alba. The sequence goes on from NC_052022.1 coordinate 10,712,309, forward strand.
CCTAAACACCAGGAACTACCTTTAATAGCAAATTCATAGAATTGTGCCTTCCTAAAGTTTCACAAAATGGAAACGAGTTAACAGGAAAGGATCCAAACTGGCCACTAGGGTGGGGTAAAACTCTGCACAGAGAATAACGAAGGCAGCTCCATGCTCAGGCAGCGAGAGCTAACAGCAGCACAGGAATTTATCAAGGAGACTTGGAAAATAGGGCTCTCTTGAAGGAAAGATGGAAAAACTTACTTGAAGTGACAGATTTTCTACTATGTGTTTTGAAAACAAAACAAACCCTTTAACTTATTCAAACAGGTTGTTACAGCTCCTACAGAGCTGAGCGGAGTAAATTTCCATGCTCAATGACTATTCTAACTGCATTTCTAGCAAACATCTGCAACCACCAAAAACTTTCCTAGGAAAACAACAGGCACTCATGCAAATATGTCCTTGAGAGCAAATATCACTTGAGAAGATGGTGGTCCATGCACAAGGACAACTTGTGTCTGCTGAGAGTATGTTACGTGTGAAGCATTTCCATGTCCTGTGCTGACCAGGAAAAACTTTGCACGTCTGCAAAACACAAAAGTTACATCCACAATGCAGTAACTTCTACCCAGTGTGTAAGTCTTTGCCCCAGTGCCACTGCACATTTGGTGGAGTACAGTTACAGATTGTAACAGAATTTTATTAACACCCAAATAAAACCACTGATTATAAAGCAAACAGTAATTCAGAGACACGCTTTTGAATGACTTATGAGAACACATTCCATTAATTGTGTTTTGGATTATTTCTCCCTGAACCTTGTAGATTTTCCATAATAAAGTAAACTAAGAGAAATTTTAATGGATTTTTAGTGTGCCTCATTTGTCAGAAATTAAAATTATCTTCCATCTGTACTGCAATCTATTACCTCCAGATGCAATAACAGAGAATAAAATTAACTGGATGTCCTGTCATCACTTAAATAGATTAATCTAACGTTTGTGCTCTTTTTAAAAAATCAGCTGCAGAAAGGTAACAAAATAAGTTTTAGCAACATTACACTAACTGACAGAAATCTGCTCAGTACTATTTGTACTACAGCATACTTTAAAATCATTCCTATTTATAAACTGAGGGAATTGTGCATAACACAGAAAAAACCTAATTAGGGATAAAGTAGAGATGCAGGTTCACTTGGTCTTTCTTTTAAAAACAAACCAAAGACAACTCAGAAAGAAGGAACTAGCATGGAACATTTTCATTAATCTTGTTCATCTATCCACTAGTCTTCCCAAAATGCTGAGACTCAACAGTACTGTTTATTCAATCTTTACATATATCAATACTTTATAAGATAACTAAAATACAGATACTCTTCTTTACCTTATTTCCCTAAAAAAAATCCATTAGGTATCAAAAATATTGCAGTTAGCTGCTGAAAGGCCTAGAGACCAAGACTTACAAGGAGCAGCTGAGGAAACTGGGACTGTTTAGCCTGGAGAAGAGGAGGCTTGGGAGAGAACTTACTGCTCTCTGCAACTACCTGAAATGAAACTGTAGCAAGGTGGGGGTTGGGCTCTTCTCCCAGGTAAGAACGGGTAAAATGAGAGGAAATGGCCTCGTGTTGCATCAGGGGAAAGATTTCTTCACTGAAAGGGCTGCCAAGCTGCCCAGGGAAGAGGTTGAAACATCACCCCTGAAGGAATTTAAAAGCCTTGTAGATGTGGCACTTTGGAACATGGTTTAGTGAACTTGGCAGTGCTGAGTTATGGTTGGACTCAGGTCTTTTCCAACCTAAATGACTCTATGAAGTCCAGATAGTCTCTTTATTTAAACATATCTACCAGCCAAGCAAGAGGATTACCATTTTCTCTCAGAAAAGTTCCATGGGGTTTTTAGTTTCTATATCTATCACCACAATAACAGCCATTAAATTTTAAGGAAGTCTTTAGGTTTTTTGTGGCAGCACACATGAACTTTCTTGCATGCCTGCCAAGTACTAGCAGCATATTCACCTGAATTGCTTGAAAGCATAAACCATTATTAGTGATACTGTAGCACTTGTGGGAATACAACCAGCACAAGAAATGGAATAGAAAGAAACTGAAAGAAAGATCTTACAGGAAAAAAAATGGATTTGGGGGAGGTTGTTTGGTGAGGGGAGTTTAGAAGAAAGTACTTGACAATTTTCTGACACTGATCCTTTCAATACACAATAAGAAATAAGGTATATTAAATACAAACAAAAAACTACAAAAGTTCTCTAAGAAACAACTTTACAAAACCTGTTTAAAGATTCCCGCTCTGTGGACTTTTCAAAAAAACTGCCCAGATTTTCCAAGCTGTTCATCATTTCACTCAAGTGTTTTTAAATAGCATCTATAGAAATTAAATGCCTCATACCCTGGCATAAATTTAGCAAACAGAACATTTTGTTCACATCCTCACTGCTACCAAGGTACCAGGGAAGGAGCTGGCCACCCACCTTCCACTGCTGTTGAAACTCACAGCCTCGATGAATGAGGCAGCACACTCAAGGAGGATGCACAGATCACAAACAATACAGGTTTTGTAACAGAGGCCTGACCTCACGAACAGTACTTTTGAAATAAAACTGGCACAACTCAAATCATATACAATCTTCTAAAACGAGAATTGTGGTTGCTATGATGCATAACTTTTAAATTCATGGACATGTACAATACCTGGAGAAGACTTTCTATGGCATGGAAGCCACGGATTAAATTCAAAGCTCCACATAACAGACTAAGCACAAATGAGACAATCCCTGGCAGAGTCACAGGTTCCAGACGTTGATGAGGAGCTGCAAAGCAGATCAAAAGAAGATATCAAAGGTCAAAGCAATGCCTTCAGAAATTCAATAAAATAATAATCTCATTTGTCAGTGCTTTTCAGCTCAAGAGATCACTGAAGCAAACCACAAAATGTCATTTCTGTTTTCTAAAAAGACAAAACATTGTAAATGTTTCAGCACAAGATTTAGCAAAAAGTAAACTTTCCTCCAGTTCACACATGTAATTATCTTGTTATATTTAGTCTTTATCTCAATAGGTTCCATTTAGATGGCTGCTCAAACATGCCAAGAAATCAAAAGTAAAAGACGCACTTGCTACTGATCAGTAACCAGCTAATAAGTAACGTACTTAAGAGCTTCTCTCACAACCTCCACTCTTCTTTAACACCAATGCATTAGTGAGCTACTGAGACTGATTTAGCTTGTTTGCTGAACAGAACACTGACAGCTTTGCTATCACAGTCCCCTTCCTTAAAAACACAGTGTGTGCTACCAAAGACACACATGAAGGGACAGCTCTGAAACTCAGCTGGCACCTGTACCACAATCTTATATAGGCCTTCCAGATTGTGCTTAGCATCTAACAAGTTAAATACATTACAATTAAAACACTCTCTTTCCATGCACACCCGCTCTTTCAACCTTGTCTAGGGTCACAAGTATGTAACAGTTATGTATGTTCCTCATTACTGTCCCTTTCCATAGTGAATACCAGAAAGCAAATGTGAAAAAACAATGCAGAACTCTTAACAGTCTGGGCAACACTGGGATAAGAATGGGACTACTGAGCTGTACTCAAATCATTCTGTTCAAATCAACCAAGTGTAAAGATGTGAACAATGAGGTTAATGAACTGTAACATTGATAGAGAGGGGGTGTCAATCCCAGTTGTTTGTATTGCACAGACCCAGGAAAAAGGTTTTTCAAACAGTTTATGAAGTTACAAAACCTAAAAAAGCCCCAACAAAAGCTATTTCACATTGATAAGCAGGCAGGGCTGTCTAATTAAGAGTGTACGATAAAACAAAAATATACAGGATGAGTTCAGTTAATTAATTTGTGCTGAATTTAATAGTGTAAATCAGCTGGCATGGTTTTTTAAACAAAAGTATAACCCACATTTAACTGTGAGAGCTCACTGCTTTTCTAACTGTAGGGCACATTACTCCCAGCAATCACTCAGTTAAGGTTAAATATGCTAGATGTGCTATCTGCATACCAAACCACTCTTTTTCAATGACTCCCAATTGGTTGTTTTGTTTTAGGTTTTTTTTAACCATCTCATCTCAAGAGTGGAAAAAAGCTGAAGATGTATATGACTGTTTTTAGCCAATAGTAACTCCATTCCATTAATTGGTGGATAAGATTAGTCCACCGCTCTCCACCTGCAGCTCTCCAGAAAATCTCCTTTTCCCCATGTATTGGGTAACTTAAAATCATTGTGTGCTAAAACAGCACTTAAAACACCTCTTTGAGAACCATGGAGGGAAAAGTAAAGAGTTTGGTCAGCTAAATCAACGGAGTCTATGAAGGTTCATAAAATAGTAACTTCACTCTTGTTAAAATATGAAAAAAAAAGGACATTATGTACCATTATAATGTTATTAAACTCTCCAGGGTGTAACAAATTTTAGTGTTACAATCAAAGCAACAAGACTCAATTTATATACAAAAAGATGAAGGCAAAACCAAAGAATGAAGAAGGAATGTCAGAGAAGGCAGGGTAAAGGGCAACTGACTTTGAATTGGTACATCTACCAATCTTAGAAATATGATTAAGTGCCATATCAAAAATTCTCAGTTCAAATAATGCACAAATTCTGAATTTAATGTTGACATTTACATAGAAATTCAGGAAATTTACATGGCATGAGAAACTACATTACTTGTAAGAAAGTTTATTTAAAACTAAAACGTAAAAAAAAAGCCAAAGCATGGAGTATACCATCAAGCAAAAAATAACTTTGATCTGACAACTGTTTCTTCATTTCTTCACTGAAAAAAAGCTCAGAAACCAGTACTTTTATCCTAACCTGAAACATCACAAATCAGCATGCTGTGACCTTATTTCTAATGCCTGCCAACACCTACATGTACCTTTGCAGGAAGATTCTATCCATTATCTGCACACTTTATGCTTCCCACATGCAGAATGAACCCTGTTCCTCACTGCACTGCACAACTCTCAGAGGGAAAAGGGCAAGCCCTGCAAGCACTGCCAGCACAGCAGGCCTGGACTCCTCACCCTGGCTACACACCCAGTTACAGTGGGAGCGAGGGAGAGCCGCTGCTTCCCCTCCACGGCCCGAGCTCATGCCTCCAACTCTGCCATTCTGCACAACAGATTTGCATCCACCTAACTTTCCACCTCTGGATGCTCTCCAACTTCATTTACCACAGCTCACTCCAGAAAGTCCTACTTTTTAACAGTACAGCATATTCAGGAAATTCCACTAGGCAAAACATCTTTTTGTGAGAACCTTTTGCTCTGTCCTTAGAGCAAAGGAGAAACTTGGAAGTCCAGCCAACTGAGTGGGCAGCAAACATCCAGAGAAAGTTCTTTTCAAGGGTGGAGAGAAGTGATGAATGTAAAGAACTACAAAACCATTAGCAGACTTTCTAAAAAAGACACTGTTATTCAATAGCATCTAAAATGTGAAGAGCTGAAGAAGTAGCAAAGTGCCAGCTTCTCATAATGTACAGCCCTTTGATGGCGAGTTTCTACAGCAACTCAAGGAAGGAAGTGGATAACTGAACAGAGATCTATGGAATTCAGAGGAAGAAGAAAGTTAAAAGCAACTGAAAGAGAAACAGAAGAAAAATGACATGGAAAGAAAAGAGGAAAACAGAATTCTTCTTAAGAAGTTGTGGAGAGGTAAGTAAAAAAACAGACAATCACCTGCCAATTATTGTTGAATCTTCTTTTTTAGTTAAAAGGGAAATGGTCCCTATGTTTTTTAATTTAGGTCTATATAACCTTCAACACTCTTACTCAAAAAAGTGATAAATATCACATCTCCCTCTACATGGACAACTTTTAAAAAACAGCCAATTTTGACACAGGCTAAATTCTCTCATGCTTACTGCTTTTTCTTTTTCCAACTGCAGGAAGTTTGAATCTAGACAATTTACAGAGCTAACCAGCTCCCCTTCTGCCACCATAACCCTTTCCACAAAGCAGGATTACATGAGAACATTAAGAGTAAACAACAATATAAACTAAAAGTGGCAAAAGAGTGGTATCACAGCATTACATACCTTTAAAAAGAGCCCACACATGTAAAAAGATGACAAAGGTACAGTGCTGCTTAGATGATTCCACTCTTTTAAACAACTTAAACAGCTTTACACTTTTCCTTTTATTAATTTTCCTGACTCTAACTCCAATACTGTTAAATTGTAAATACAGAGACTGCAAGCTATTTCTACACTGTCTCATAGCACCTGGAATTCTCAGAATCAGGGCCCCAGAGTACACACAGGACACCCTACTGGTTTTGTTTGGTTTTTATCTTCCATAGAAAGGAGTTTTCAATCTTCTAGAGTAATCCTCATGAGTAAGTACATAATAAGGATAATATACTGGCACAGAGATCCTATTAATGTATACATATACATAAACTGCACAAAATCTCATTTATTACAACATTGTAGGAGGTGTTTAGATTTACGACTGCAATTCTATGATTTATGATTGCACCCTGACACTGTAACGTGAACAGCATCGGTGTGCGCCTGCTCGGGATGATTTACAGACAGAAGTACTTCTGGGAAAAAAAGGAAAATATATTAACTAATTAAAATCAACGCTTCCTTCCATTCTATTTATGATTTTGCTTCATGAAACTTGGAGGACTGAAATCAGATGATGTCAGTTTCACATGTGGAGCCCATGTATCAGTGCAAGGATTTGGCATTTTGTTTCTGTCCTGCTGGGAAACATCTGAAGATGGGCCTCAAACCCATTCAGAGGATTCACTTAATAGCACAAACCTTTAACCCAGCTCAACCCCACAATTCCACATTTACCTCCTACATGAAATAAATTTAAGTTTTAAGAAATTAATGACTAATTAAAGAAATTTGGCAGTTTTATACAAAATTGCAATTCTTAACGTTGTACATAAGGCACTCATTTTAGAGAGTATATCTTTTAGCCAGCACAGCTCCTTCGATTTTCACCATTGCAAAGGCCTCCTAAAGAGATGCTTCTCCCTCCAGCTGCTCTAACTCCTGGCACTGCTCTCAGCTTATATCAACACTGAGTCTTACTGGGCAGAAATATCAAAATGTTTCAGAAATCTTAAAAGGTCAAAAAAAAAAATCATCTTCTTGTTAAGTGCTCATCTTCATTAACAGGGTTTTTTTCCTTCAATAAAGCAGCCTAATCAACAGGGCCATTTCCTCCTCTGAGTGCCTCAGGAAGGTCGGCATTTGGAGCAAGAGACAAAACAGACATCTGAGCTAAAATACATGTAAGGTCATATCAGCTTTATGTTTTAGAAACATGAAAAAACCTTTTTTTTTTAAAGAAAAAAAAAATTTGCTGCATGTGTCTCATTTAAAGATACAACAACAGAAGTCTGGAACTCACCTGCAGATATCTTACCAGTACCCTTATACTCCCCCACAGGTATATGAGAAAAACCATTGGCTGAACCAAGTTCTGACACTGAAATTTGATATGGTGGTCTCAGCTTGATTTCAGTCTGCATATCAGCAAGATTCATCTTTGTTGACAAAGAACGTGTGTTGTTGTATCTCTGTTTGGTCCTCTGAATGAAATTATCTGTGCAAAATTTAAAATAAAAAGGTGTTTTTCTATGGACTTTGTTAATTACATAATCCAAGACCATGCAGCTTTTCAGTTCCAAACTGAAATATATTGCTTGAAACATTTGTATTTATGTTGGGTTTTTAACACTATTTCTGTTTTGTGCCTAATACATCATGGGTTATTTAATTCTGCAGTTAAAAAAAATTAAACTCTAAAAATCTAATTATGTAATAAGTGAATAAACTAATGACTTTTCATTGCATGAGACTGAACACATTCCTAATACAATGGATTCACTGCACTTATTCTAGCTTTTCTGTTAGTTTAGTAAATATCCTTATGAAAAAATTATGTTGTGGAAGAAAAACAGTGTTCATAGAAATCTTCACAAGGAGGACAGTAATGTCATATAGAAATTGTCACTAACTGACTGAATTATAGACAGGAATTAACTAATTGGAGTATCTTCCCCCGTGTTTCTAAAACTGCAGTTCTCTTTGCTCTAATGTGCTTCATAAGAATATTGAATTACAGTAATTTCTAATAGATAGTATTAAAGCAACATAAATTAATGGAATTCATAACAGCTGTTATCTGGTATATATGAGATGAGTTGCATTTGGAGTCTGAAGATTAAATGCTCCACTACATCATAAGAGAAGTAAACATTTCTCCCTTTCATGTATTGAACAAGAGGTAGCACAGCTAAGAGCTCACGTGAAACTGCAATCTTTTACTTGAGAAATTTATGAAGCTCAATGACATCACAGGTTAAGTATTTCAACAGGTATGAAGTCAAACAACTCCTGATATTACTACCAGAAGATGAACTCCAGAGTTGTTCACACAAGGCTTAAACCAAAACCTACTGGAATGAACAGAAGTAAGTTTGGATAAAACTCTAATAGATTAATTTAATGCCCTCAGAAATATTTCTTTATTGACTCTAACTGCAGTTAAATCAGATTCTAAATCCATCTGAAACAGAACTATAAACCGTTTTGAACATTTTTTTGTGTGCATTAAGTTGTATCTATTTAAATTCTCATTTGTCTTAGTATGAGAATGAAGGGGGAGGAAGTCAGATCCTTACCAAACTCTATAAAACAGTATGGTCTGATAGCAGTATTCGTCTTCATCATGTTGTAGGTCGTGATGAACTCCTTCTGAAGCTCATCCAGGAAACAGAAAGCCAGGACATTGGGATAATTTTCAGTGCACAACATCATATAGCTTACTCCCAGAGAACTTATAAAGCTGGAATTGAGAAAACATATTCAAAATTTCAAATTTAAATTCAGTGAATTAACTGCTTTTCTAGTCTGATCTCATATTCTGCAACCAAAAAACAAAAACTTATCTGGGGTAGCAAAGGAATAAATGGTTACTGAAAAGCCCATCAGTATTCTAGAAGAAAAACAAGTTACTTTTAGGCAATGTTTTACTTGAACACTACATTGTACAATCAATCATATGAGAAGCTGTTTTACATGAATGTGTATGTAGGTATCTGTATGTGTGCACACACTCATGAAACAGAAAATAACAACGCTTTTAGGATGCAGAAACACAGGTTCATCCCCGTAACAGCTTTTCACTCATCTCAAATGTACAATACAGAATCTGGTGCAGCTCAAAAATGCAAAACCTTATCTTCAGATTTGGGGGAGGGCTGTTGGCTCTTTCTAGAACATGGGAAGAAATAGAACTGTTCTGTAGAGTGCAGAATTAATAATTCTCCAAAGAGAGCTGCAAGGACAATCGGAGATGGCAAATATGAAATCAGAAAAGGACAGTTTGCAGTATACATATTCTGTTGCATTTAGGCAATTCATCAGAGTTTTGGTTTTCATGATAACATTCAAATTTCTTACCAATCTTGCTGGATAACTTACAGTATTAAAAGTAATCAAAGACAAAAGCAGTAAAATCTACCCTGATTGAGCCTTATAGCTTATTCTTAAAAGTTTGTTTAAAGCTAATCAGTTTACAGGCCAACTGTAGTTAGCCTGTAAAAAATAAACTGAAACAATTTAGTCCATCCTGGGCTTTAATCCAAGAAATGCTGGAAACTCACATATACCTATAGGAGTATTAGCACTTTCTAGGATCATTCACGTGCTACACCTTCCACTGTAACTTCTACATGGTTAACTAGGGGTTAAGATGAAATTACTCACCTCATTTAAAATATCTAAATTACAATCCGAATTTAGGCCAGTTAAAGTGCAAGTGAACTATAAATAATAAAGAATTTCTTCTAAATATCTAATCCAAACCTACCCTTTCATCCATGTAAAGCCACTCTTCCCATGATGTTGCCCTATGACTATGTGCCATTACAAAGGAACTTCCATGAAAGTCTGAATAGGTTCAAACCATTCTACAATTGCTCAGGTTTTAAATTTCTGATACATAAATAGTGCTAACAATTAATCTTAGTTTGACTAAGCATTTCTAATGTGCACAGTTAACTTTATAACTTACAGAGAGACTCAACCTAGGATGTTGCAAATACAAAGGAGATGCCTTACTTTATATTATACTGTCCAGTTTTCAGAGTACATCTATCAGGAAGCTGAGAAAGTTTTTTTGAGAGCATTTTAAAATATTTTCTACATTCTTGCATTCCCGTGCTCTGGTCATAATCAGTAGATGCAGAGAGTGGGAGTCCATCCCTCACACGGACCACAGAGGCAGATAAAATCATAGACATTGCCAACAGAGTTAATGACAACCTGCAACAAAACACAAATCAGGAGGAAACAGAATTAAGGTAAAAGCACAGACAACAACAGAGTCAACTGTGACGAATCAAACTTCTCAAGCTGTACAGTGGGTTCAGGCCTCAACTGGGGCACAGTTAGGATTTTCAATTGTAACTCAGACTAGAGTTTTAACTGAACAGGACTTACTAATCTACACAAGCCAAAAAACAGTTCTTCAAACCTTACATTAAATCAAATAATTCACAAGTCTAGCAAGACACATATTAAAAGGATTACTTATCTGCCAAGCATCAGTACACAAATTTGTTCTCCTATAGTGGGCGAACTGCTAGAATTTATATGAAGCCAAAAGCAAACACTTCCTCAGCTCTTAACACTGCTCTGCAGACTCCTACCATATACTACACCTATCACTTCAGACACTATGAAAAAATACTTCTGCCTCCCTCAGATGATGCTACTCAAGTTCCATACAGTCACAAATTGCAAGAGGAAACATATTTCTGGCTACAGCTGAAATATGCTTTTGTGTGTGACACTGACATGTTTACAGCACCTTTCAAACTATGACGTTAAGGGCGCTTTACAAGCCTCAGCAGCTGAATGACTGCATTCTCACAAGTCAGAAATGCAATTCTTCCCCAAAAAGACACTACCTCTTCATAGAGGAAATAGCTATTTTTACCTGAACTCTCATCTTCTCTATTTCCCACTCCCCAAAGATTATATATCCATCAGGAAACTTAATGAATAATCAACAACATTCAGGCTTTTCAAGGTTATTTACTCTTCAGAAAGAAAGAAGCATATAATAATGTAAGCACTAAAAATGTGTTGTAATTTTCAGTTTAGTAAATTCAGCTTCAGCAGCAGTCAAACTTCAACCTCCTTTGAGATCCATCACGTTAGCTGAATAAATTCCAAATTAATACCCTTGTATTTTACTTGTACAGCACATCAGACTCTCCCCAAAGCTGTAAGAGCAGGGGAAGCCACTGTTGACTGCAGTCTGCTGAACACCTTGGGGTTTTCATCGGGAGCCCTTGTTATTTCAGCACTTAACTGGAGAATTCCCTCCTGAACAAAGTGCTTCCATCAGCTGGACACAAAAACACAAAACAACCCCAGCTCCAGGACTTCCTCTAGATCAGCCTGCTGGCATGAAGCATTCAAGAAACTAAACCCACAGTCAGAACCTTTTACCTATCTCCAAGTTCATGCACGTGCTCCAGAAGGACAATTCACATGGAATGCACACGGACTGGTTCTCTTAACCATGCTGCTAACCACACAGCCAAGGAGCTAACCAAGCAGCTCAAGAACACGACACAATTGCAGAGGAGCTTTAAACTGCAATGGTTCTCTGCCAATAACCATCTCTACCACTCAGACCTCCATCCTGACAGGGACTTTTGGGAACTGTATCAATATAAACAAGAGCAGTGATGCCATGGCACAGTTTAAATACCCCTTCATTAACTTACTTGCACAAAATGTAATTTCATGGATCTGCATTTCTGATGAAACAAGTAACTTACTTAGCAGCTAACATGAAGAAAGGAACGCAGCTCCATGTCCTGTTTCAGGAAAAGGCAGTGAATAGGACTGCACTGCAGGAGAAACCCAGAATCCCGCAGCCAGCTCTCAGAAGAAAAGATATTATTCTGTTCACTTTTTAAATTATCTTGATGGTTAAAGTTCATGTTGAGCTATCTGATGAGATAAGAACAAACAAAAAAAGTTAATAAATATATTTACTGGGTAACAATGCACTTCAGCTCTTTTTTGTGAGGCCTTACATATTGGAAAGGCCTGAACATAGCCAAGGGAGGTTACTCAAAAGATAATCAAAGAAAAAGAAAACTGGGATAACAGAGATATTAAAATGTTTCTGTGTTCTTTAAGTGAAGTTCAGGAAGTCCCATCACTTGGGGCATTTAAAATGGGAAAACATGCTATTCATTTGCACAGTACAGGAGTATCTCAGGTTTACACAACCTTTGATGCTGAACCCCATCATTCCCCCTATCCACTACATTTGAATAATCCATAACCTTCTCTGCTCAGACCACTTCAGGAACGAAACACAGCACAACACAGCTCTATTTCCAAAGCATTAAGATTTTCAATGTTCAATCTCATCATAGCTGCTTTGCTCCTACAACTGAGAAGAACATAAACACCGCTAACAACAGCATGAACGCACAGACAACACACAAAGCAAATGATAAGGACAAGTTTAGAGGTATTCTTTCAACTTTTGTGTCTATTCTGTATGTTAATAAATATTTGCATAAATCTACGACTCCTACTTATATTCAGAGAAAAACAGGCTCTGTAACAGAAGACAAGCCTCTGTTGAAAGCTGCCAATTCTCTTAATATACTACGAAATCACACAAGGTAGAAATTGTGCTGAGCTGAAGATCTTAACACCAGTTAGGTTTTGTCACCATCATCTTAAAAGGCCACCCAGTGAAAATATGAACTTTTTTCTCAGCCTCCTAACAGAAGAATCAGGGATCTATCTAAAAACCAAAGCTAATAACAGAAAACTACTTTGGCTGGAAGATCATACATTTGTCAAGAGATGTATAATACACATACTGTAACAGAACATACAGCCTCACCTGAAAATGTATTAACAAAGAAAAAAAGTTTACTAAATCTACCTTATCCAGCTCTCAAAACAACACAGCTTTACACAAGGAGACAAGTGGTAAATTTGATATGCACTTACATATTTAGAGATTGAAAAAAGATAAATTTGTTTTCAGAGCTATCTCTTAATGTCTTTTTGAAACGTCTATTCAAAGCTGCATTAAGTAAGTCACCAAATCGTTACAAACTTCATACGCTTTCCTCCAAAAATTCTGTATCCCTCAACCACCTGAAGATGACTAAAGACTGCACTTCCACTGCAAATGGTCTGTGACTCTCTTACAGGTGCAAGGAAATGAACAGACTGGGTTTGCTGTTTCACTCCATGACAGAACTGTAGCATTCCAAATCCAACCAGCAGCTGTTTGGCTCACAGCTATCACAGAGGTCCAAACATGTCACCAGCCAGTGGAACCCCCTGTCACAGGCTGCCGTCCATGCTACAGGGTCATATGAATTTAAGAGGCAACTGGAAAAGTTCAGAGAAAAACTACCAGGGGTATTAAAAGCAAGTCACAACCCTTTCCTCAGCGGGATTCTGACCCCCACACAAACACCAACAGGGAGAGCATCACAGAAGCATCACTACACGCTTGCAGCATTCTTGTTTCCCTTAGTTAGTATTTGCTTCTGCCCCACCGTTGTTGATCTCCCCAGCACAGCCCTCCCCACAAACGAGAGAACTTATGGACAAGAGGAGCATGGAGAAAGCTGGCCACAGACAGGTAAGAGTCAGCAGGGTGGCTATTCCTCTGCTACTGCACCTTCCCAAGAGCTGTCCAATTCCTCATGCACATGCCAGCATCCACTGTTTCACAACTAGGAATCGGCACATGTGCCTGGCTTCATTTCCTCCCAGGAACAAGAAACCTCGGGTGATGAAAACCAGAGCCTGTTTCACTGTACTTGTTTTTTTTTTTTGAAGCCATATTCAATTATCATGTTGTTTATTTCTGTGTTATGATGGTACTTGTTCCTGAAGCAGCATCTAGAAAAGTCCTAGAAGCACTGAAAACAGAAACTGGAACATTCCAAGCTTTTGTAACAAATTCATCATCTAACTTGTGATCTGACAGTTGTTTTAAACCTATTTGACACAGTCTTGTAATACTTTTTACAAATGTTTGAAAGTGGCTTGTGACTTTGATTTGCTCAGGATACTTCACCTAAAAAACCCTCTAGCTTTCTCAAAATTCTGAGCAGATCTAGTGTAATGGCAAGCCTACCCTCCTGCACCTGATAACCTTCAGCCAATTTAATCACAGCATTTCTTGCTGGGATGTCTGCCTCTCATAAAAACTTTCCATAAAATATAAAACTGGGAAGCATGTGCAAGCTACATGCCTGTCAGACACAGAATAAAGATAAAACTTCTGTGCTTACTTCAAACATGTACCTTATACTTACTGCTGGACAGTTTATTGTCCCCACTTCTGAGGGTTGTGACAGCTGCATTAAATGGGAAGGAGCTTAATTTTTTCACTCTACATCATACCTCAGAGATTTGCATTACAAACTGGAGCACTACAGAAGGACACAACAAATAAAGCCACTTTGACATCACCGGATATGATAAGGCAAGAGAATAATCCTAAATCGCCAGCCAATATAATCCTTTCCATAAAGCCAGGGAGAAAGAGACCTCAGAGGCAGAACCAAGATTTAGAGAATCAATGAGGTTGGAAAAGACCTCTGAGATCTTTGAGTCCAGCCTATGACTGGACACCACCACGTCACCAGCCACCACTAAGTGCCACGTCCAGTCTTTCCTTAACAGGTGGCTCCAGGCATAGTGACTCCATCACCTCCCTGGGATCCCAATCCCATATATAATTACCCCTGCTGAAGAAATTCCTCCTAACGTCCACACAATTCTGACAAACTAAGGGAACGGAACGAGTTGCATCCCAAACTTTGGGAGCTTGACCCTTTCACCTAGCACCTACTTACGTGGCAGCTCCGACACGACCATCTGCAGCCGCAGCAGAAGCGCTGACTCAGTGGTCACTGACTTAGGCTGATCCGCACCGCTACAGGTCACAGAACTTCACACAACCTCCCGCAGAGCCTGGAGAGCGGTGGAGACCCTACACACAGCGGGCTCCTGCTACCGAGCGGCGCCTGCCAGGAGCCCCGAGCGGCCCTGGCTGCCTCCCGCGCCCGCCCTGCCCGCGGCAGCGGCGCTGCCGCCGCCTCCACCACCCCCCCGACACGGCGGCGGCGGCCCCGCGCCGACCGCGGCTGAGGCGCGAACGCAGCCGGCCCTGAGGCTCCGCGGCCCGGCCTGAGGCCGGCAGGGGCGGGCAGGCGGGAGGGGAAGGGAGGCGAGGCGAGGCGAGGCGAGGCGGCGGCGCGGGCAGGGCGGGCAGGGCCGAGCGGCGGCCTCAGCCTCGGCTCCCGCCCCGCCCGCGCCCCTCACGGCGCCGGCCCCGCGCGGGGGGCGCGAGCCGTACCTGGGCAGCGGGGCGGCGGCGCGCGGCTCCCGCCGGGCATTGTGGGAGCGGACACGTCCGCGCGCGCCGCAGCGCCCCCGCGCGTTGCGGCCGCGCCGCTGCGGGGCGGGGCCGCCCTGAGGGGGATCCGCGCGCTCCCGGCGCCGCCGCCTCAGGGCTCCCGGCGGGCCCCGCTGCCGGCCCCGCTGCCCGCCCGCGCCGCTCGGGGGGCTGCCCTGGGGGCTGCGGAGCGGCATGGGCTGCTGTGTACGAAGGGGAAGCCGCCCGTGCGTGGCTGGGATGCGACGGCCACGCTCCCGAGCCAGGCTCCGCGGGAGGCAGCAGCCGAGCCACCGCCAGCGCTGTCCCGCATAGCCTCGTCTGAGGCTGAATTTGTCATAGAATCACTCAGGTTGGAAAATATCTCCGGAATCACGGGGACCAATTTATGACCCAACACTACGCTGTCAACCAGACCAGGGCCCCGAATGCACACCCAGCCTTTATCTAAACACCTCCAAGGATGGTGACTCCAGCTCATCCCTGGGCAGCCCAGTCCAGTGTCAAATCACCCGCTCTGTGAAGAAGTGCTTCCTAATGACCAACCTGAACCTCCCCTGGTACATCTTACTGTCCTCTTGTCCTGTGCCCTGGGAGAAGAGCCCGACCCCCGCGGGTCTGCAGCCTCCTCCCGGGGAGTTGTGGGGAGTGCTGAGGTGAGCCCCCAGCCTCCTCCAGGGCAGGGCGCTCTGCTGTCAGCGCAGCTGTGCTTCAGGAGCTGTGCTCTTTGGGTTCTCCCGTGTAATAACTCCTGACAGCGGCTGGCTGGTGTCCACCAGGTTTAATGGATCACGCAGCCCTTGGCATACTCCTGGCACTGTGTGGATAACCAGGTGTGTTGGGGTCCTCTGCTGGGGCAGCGAACGTGGCTGCTGGCGCCTGTGTGATGAGGACAGAATAGCCACCAGCAAAGGTGCACTGAGATGAGACCAGATGCGAGGCTAATCTCACTCATTTCCCAACAAATCAACTGGGCATGTTTCAACAATAAATGACAATACAGAAGTGGAAGTTTGCAAAACTCATTAGTAATCCTAGAGTGAGGTTCCTATTTTAAAACTTTCTTTACTGATACAAGGATAATTTTCTCCCTGTACTACTCTTTGACTTCACTGTTTTCATACCAAATCACACTGTTTTAGTCTGTTGGCTCAAATCTGAATTGAAAGCAGCTTATTTCCTCGCTCGCCCCTTTTAATTTCACCTTCCATCTGTTCCTGCTTCACTATCCAAGTGCCTGAAGCACGGCAGTGTTGGGATGGAGGTAACACACCTCACACTCTGACTCTCAGGCTCTGCTGAGCTCTACTCAGGAGCAAGGGGATCAGGAAGATGGTATTGGAGAAAATCAGTGCTCTCCAACCTCAACTCTTCCTTCTCCAAGCAATTTTATGTGGATACCTATGGCAACCCTGGATATCAGAGGGGCATTGCCTCACTCCCTATTCCAGTGATCCAAGTGAGGAAAAACGATCTATTGGATCTTAGAACGAGGAGTAAATTGCTATTGCTAGGGATTAATTGCACCCTTTCAGGCTCCAAGCTTTCTTCTCTGTGCTTCAAGCAAAGCTCAGCCAAGCCAAGGGCTCGAGCTCCCTGGGTCAAGTAAGACCACAGTAAGGGGTACAAGATTAGTTGTGTCTCTGGAGCTGAGTAACAGAGGGGAAAACAGAGGAGGGAAAAAAGGGGAAAATTGTTTTTAGAGCAGACTCAAGACAGGAAAGTGGTGAAGAGGCCACCCTCAGAAGATGGGGCTGGCATGGAGATGTGGGAAAGGGAGGAAGGAGCAGGTGAGCAGAGGGGCCACGGCAAGAGAGGTCACCTGCTTGGTGAGGTAGTTTTTCTCTGAACATAAAAGCTCAAGAAAAAGTGATGTCCTGGAGAGCCTTTCCTGAGCATCCTTCTCTCAGTGAAAGCTGGCTGTTGGCAGGAACTGCCAAGGATGTGCACCACAAACAGGTCTTGCCAGAGCCTCGCAAGGGATGCAGCGCCTGCGTGTTTGAATACACAACTTGGCATCTGCAAGTCAGCATCTTGGCCTGTCAGGAAAAAACTGTCCCCAGTCAGGCTTCTGTAGAGTGGAGCACGGGAACATTTCAATCCTTGACAATGTACAGGTAAAGCACACATTCAGAAGATGATACATTAATCTGAATAATTTCCAGAGTCCTTATCCTGTATAAACAGAGTGCACAGTATTACAAGCTGCTACACAGTTTAACAGCTTATGATAGCATCTACTATAATACAGAGAACTAGTGATTACTTAATTAGAGGCTGTCTAAAGGTTTGTGATAAGTGCATGCATGTGTAATTTTAATTTTTCTAGTTCTTCTGAACTGTTTATCTTTCAACCCTAAAATTCTCTTAACCTTTTGTAAATGTTTTAAAGAAATAAGATTAGCATTTTCCATTTACATAAACAGGATTTCAAGTATTGTATGTACGTGTATTAGTTAAGATTCCTAGGGGAACAAAACCACATTATTCTTTATTTTCAGGTTAACCTGGCCCCAAGAGGTTAAATAAATCACACAAGGTCGCTTGAGGGAGGTAGTGGCAGAGTCAGAAGTGAGGTTACAGCTCCCAGCTCTCATGGTGAACTTAAATCATATGTGTTATTCAAGAATTTGCATGGCTAACAAGCCAGTTACACTTTAAATTGTGTCTTTTCCTTGTCCCATTGACTCCCCTAAGACACAGAAGCAGTAGAACATTGTCAGAGGGGCAGCGTGCAGTGAATGCATTAGTGAAAGCTGCAGCCAGAGATAAAACATTCATAAGAAGTAAATCCAGTCAGTGCAAAGGGTGGAAGAATGAGGTGTTTCAGAATGAGGAGGAGAGATGAGGAGACAAAGAGATGTGGACAGTGTCAGAGGTTGGAGGGAGGGTGGCAAGGGAGTGCCCACGGTGCCAAACCCCTCAGAAATGCCAACCGGGGGCTCTACATGAGCAAAACAGAGAAGCCATCACTTGGAGTGTGTCATCAGCCAGCTGAAAGCAAAGCCCAACAGGAATGCTCAGAGATGAGTTAGGACAGGATTTACCTCACTGATGTTCAGTGATCTGGAAATTGCCCTCTGTGAAGAAGCTCTTTGTTGCTATTTCTCCTCAGTCACTGCAGGGAGCAGACATGTCCAGCTGCATTTATGCACCTTGGCTTTGGATGACTTAAGGTAGGGAAGACAAACCCTTAGGCTCTGTACACTGGATTTAAACATGACTTTTAAATCAGATTTCCCCAAGGAAAAACACCCAGCTTGAGGAGCTGGCAGCAGTTGTGTTCATCAGTGATGGAGTCACAGGAGCAACACAAAAGTAAGGTTCTGAAAGGAAAATTCAGCTTCAGGGGTTTTTTTTTTTCAGCAAATTAAACTGTGGAATATATCAGATTACTGATCAACTTTGTAACTGTTTTCAGGTGGAAAATAAAAGCCTTCTCTGATTTAGACTAATTAAACCCAAAGCCTTCATATCTTTCTCTTTTTTTAACCCAAAAGGCAAAAAAATCCCTCTTCTGTTTACTACACATTTCTCATTCTATTGCTCCTTTCTCTGTACCATTTTTTTTCTTATATCTTTCTTAAAGTTTGGTGCTTGAAGCTGGAGGTATTATTCAAGCTGAGGTTTTAGCTAAAAACCAGACTAACAACCATTAATATGCTTCCTCTTCCTTGGATAGCACTGTCAATTCCCAGGAAAAAACAGGTATGTTGAATTAGTGAATTCAGGTGGAGTGCAGCCCTGCTGCATCACGAGGCCTTTGCACTCCGAATCAGGCTCCTGAAATCATGGCACTAGCTAAAAGCCCGGGACTTTCTAACAATTTTGCACTCTAAAAAATTGCATTTGATTTTCGAGGTTTTAGAGAAACCTGTGTCCATAATCGCAAGAGCAAGGATTATACTCACTGGAATGAGCTGCTCTTGCTAACACAGCATCAGCAGAAGTGTGAGCAAGGTCATAAAAATCATCAGCAGAATATGCAGTTTATTTCCTTGCTTCTCTTTTTTAAAAACCTCCTCTGCTGATTCAGTCCTAAGGTTCTGTGCTGGGCCCAAAAGTTTCTTTCCTGGAACACTAGTATTTAACTCTCAAGGGCTTTGCAAGACTGATGCAACCTCATAATGTCACAGAAAGTCTCTCACTGGCAATGAATGCAGCTGTTAGAACAAAATACAGTGTTGTCCCAATGGCTCTTGTTGCAGCAGGGCCCAGTATGATCTCCTGCATAAAGAACATCCTATTTCTGAAAAGTAATCTTCACACTGCATCTCAATTAGATTGAAAAGCAACATGTTGTTAATGTATTTTTATTTACAGGGCCATAAGCATTATAGGCTTATGGAAATAGCATGAGTGAGCTTTTCTGATGATCATGTCCCAAGCCATTCCAACAGTGATGGGCTCTCTTTGGGGCTTTTCTGCTTACTTTATTCCCTTTCTGGTAGAAGCAGCAGATCTGAAAAGCCACATGAATATACTCCTAGTACACATAATCCCTTTAGTTCCCTGCATGACTGTAATTGAACATATTGGCAGACTTTGTTTGTATTTAAATATTTTCATAGAAGGGAAAGTCATTCCAAGCTGATCACTTCATGAGGCCAAAAATTTCATTATGAGCCATTTGAACAATTACAATAAATAAAAAAAATCATTATTTGTCAATGCAGTTGTGCCATAAACACTATAATTTATATTAAAAGAATTCTTAGTCCCTAATGAAATTTGTCTTTGTTTACGATAATCACCACAACAAATTTACTAAGTAAATTTGTAAGAGTAAGAAAGAAAACACATATGGTTTTGTAATCCACAGTTAGGTTGTTCTATTTGAAATTTAATTCAGAAGGATAGAGAGGTTTCTCAGGACTGAAGGGATTATAGGTACTGTAATATCTAATAACATTGTAAGATGGAGGTGCTGGCTCACTGTAATAGAAACCCACTAAGACACAGGATAGGCAGGACTTTCTGGATTATCAAATCCAGTCCCCAGGTAGGCAACTGGATCACATGGTCCATTTAATACATTTTGTGAGCTTCACAAAAAGCTAGGTATGGTTTCATCCCTATAACTTTTATACCCTCACTGTGCAGGTGGATAAAGAACACCTAATTGATAGTCTAAATTATTCATGGCCAATTTATACCCAATTGCTCATACATGCAGATGGCCTACCCTTAATATTCCCCCTACCTGATGTATTTACAGAAAGTAATCAAACCACATCTCACTCTTCAGCTCTGGGCTGAACAAGCCCCCTGTGCACCCTGTCCTTTCATGAAAGGCTCTCCAGTGTTCTCTTAGCAGCCCTTTGCTGTACCCACTTCATTAAGAACCCATCTTTCTTTAACACAATCAGAATAATGTGTTTTATTCCAAAAAAATCTTACTAGGGTCTTATTCAAGGATGTTCATACTTCCCTTGCTTTGCTAGAAATTTGTCTCCTACTGCATTTTAGAGTTTCAGTTGCCTTTTCCATGCCCTTGCTGCACTGAAACATGAAATCTTCCAGTGTCATTGGAGGTTTCCTGCAGAATTTTGTCTGCTGCTACCTCCCTTACTCCTGTGTCCTCGCTCTTCAAGGACATTGAGCTCTTGCTGTGTGATATTCTGAACTTTCTCTACACTCATGATACCTCCTAACTTGGTGGCTTCAATGTATTTTTATGATCAGACACCTCTGGTTTCCAAATAGGTCACTGATGAAAATAATACCAATCAGTCTTAAAACTTACAGTTTAGGAGCTCTGAATAATTTCCTTTCAATACAGTTCAGCTTCTCATCTTCCAACACCATGTATGCCTTGCAGTTCCTCTATAAATCTCAGACTTCTCCATGCAGGAGATATAAATTTATACACGGCTCCTCATTGGCTATTTTATTCAGGTCCAGACAGCCACATTTCCCTTCTTTGTCTAGCTAATTAATTACTCTATCAAAGAAACCTATCGAATTAGTTTGATATTATCTAGCCTTGGTAAATACCCATTCCATTTTATTCTGTTTTCCAGCGACTGTCATGACTTGTACAATTCTCTCCTCCCACATTATTTCCAAAAGCCTGATATAAAATATTGCTGTACACAAAACAAAATATATTGTGCTTTTTCAGTGAAAAATCCATGTTTTATTTGTCTATGGTATAGATTAGTTATTTACAGCAATACACAATTTTGACTAGCAGGTAGTGTTGAGCTGCAGTTATAGATTGGTTGACTCTATATTCACAGCAGAAATGTATGTGCATTCTTTTTTTTTATTCTAAATAGTGTTAGTATCACTTTTTGAAAGGATTGCAATACAAATTTGGCAGGCTGGTCCAACTGAGACACAGCCCCACATGCAACAGGGTCTCTTGCAGAACAGCTTTGTGGTTAACTGATACATGTTGCAGAAAATCAGAGGACAACAGGTACAGTGACTTGTATGGTGATCACAGGCATTGGACGTGGCAGAAATACAGGTTTTGAAGAGCAGAGAAGAGTCGGGGAGGATTTGGCTGAGAGGTGCTGGATGATTGTTACAGATAGAGATAAATTGCAGAGAGTGTTGTCTTCTTTGTGCTTAATTTTAATTATGTTGTGGGCAGTACACAAATGGGAAGAAGAGCTAGTAAGAAACGAAATCAAGACTTGAATTTCAAGTCCACGGCTGACCCACAGACTTTGTGTGTCCTTGGGCAAAATGCTTTGTTGGGGTTTTTTTCTGTCTCACTGCCTCATCTGTAAAACAGAGATAACACTACTTCTTTTTTCCCAACCTGACTATTTACATAATAAAAGCCTTTCCATGCATGACAGACTCTTATATATTTGTACAGCATCTAGAATAATGAGGACTTGAATCTTGGGACTACAACACAAACAATACACAACAATTAGGATTATACATCCATCCAAAATGTACCTAATGCACCTCATAGTACAGTACCTTGCCAGAGAGACATGACTTTATTCCATGGTGAATTCTGTTTCTTTGATTTCTGTAGTCCCTCCTCTTGTGCTGCTCTTTTGCCTAAGAAAAGCTTTGGCAGAGAGTTAAGCTTAAGGTAAGCAGTGACAATGGTTTTGTGGTGTGCTGCAGGTGGAAGGCATGATGGATCCCAAAGTCTGAAGGGAATGGCATGGAACTGGGCAGCATTGTGCAGCATCTCTGCATTTCTGCAGCAGCTCTCCTGTGGCCCCATTCACCTCTCACTGAATCAGGGAAAATCCGCCTTAAAGGATGCTCGTCCCTCTGTGAAAAGGGAAAAGAAGGAGCCTCTCAACCATATTGCCTCTGGGGAGGACTGTGCACCCACTGCAGGTGAGACCAACACAGAGCTCTCTTCTTGGTAAGCAAACCCTCACACCCTTGGAGGGGTCTCAGTACATTTGGGGATGCAGTAGTAAATGTTGGATGTGCTCATCCTGTTCCATGCTTGTGGGCTGGGGTACAGTAATAAGCATCCCTTCACCATCAGCCTGGTGGCTGCAGGATCAGAGATCCATTACTGTGCTTCACATTTTCCTAGGAAATGTTCTCTGAAGAGTTTATGCTCAGCTTGGAGAAAGACAGCTTCCCACGCCAGAACTTTGGGAAGTGGGAAGCTTTTTCCCCCCAGCATGTATGCCCAGAAGGTAATGCCAAAATATGTTGGAGGTCAGGCTGGGTTCACACTGTGATTTTTCATCGTGCTGAGAGAAAATAAAACAGAGGGTGCTTGGCTGCCCTGAGCTGGTGTGTCCAGGCCCTGAGGCTGGGCTGGCTCTGCAGCTACTTGGCATGGAGAGGAGGAAAAACATGCATAAATTAGGAGCTCTTAAGGCCAGTTTCCTTCTTTGGTCCCAGAATATCTGGCCGAGGGCATTTGTATTGCAGCAGCAGACCAACCCCTCGGTGCTGACAGGTGACACTCTTTAGTGCTTCCCTTGTGCTGGCAGATGCACCGCGACATTAATTACACTGTGCAGCACTGCCCTGGCTAAAAAACATGGATGTTAAAAAACCCTAACTTCATCCTTTTCTTCATGAGACTTTTACAAACAAAAAAAGCCAAGAGAAGTGATGGTAACTGCATCATTAATAATACATAGTTGTAACTGATTAGTTTGGTTTGCTGTCCTGCACAAGGAAGATGGCATTGGGCTGTGACTGTTGTCTTCTGGGAACCTAGGCTGGATACCAGATGTCTGTTACAAATGTTGGGCACCAAATTAAACACCCACACATCCTGAAAGGACCAGCAACACGACACGAAGAATTATTCATTTTGCCAGCAGTAAAATGACAAAGCAGAGGAGTGACAAATGCTCTAGATAAACCCAGAGCTCCAATTTAATGCATGGGATAAGGACCTCTTTTTCCAGATAAAGACTCCCAACTCTTGCAGTTTCTTACTTCTCCATAATTTAGCTGTGCACATATTTGGCATTTAGAGTGTGACGGATTTACACATTTGCTATCAAATGAGCTGCAAGAGCTAATCAGCTCGCACAGAATTGCACATATTAATGAAGAAGGCTCTTCTGCATGCCTGCGATGTAGACACCCACTTAACTGGGGCACCAGAGACTAATTTGAAAAGATTTTGTTCACGTAGCTCTTTTCCTATGATGAATGCTTGCAGGGAATCATGCTGTAGAGAGGGAGCAAGCAGTATCTGCAAAATCTGGCTAAATGGTTCTCATTACTGAGTGATGGAAGAGCAATAGGAAAGATAATTTATTAGTGGCTCAAAGCTAATGAGAATAATTAGCACTATTATGCTTTCTAAGCAAACACAGAATAACTGTTCCTTAAGGAGCAATGTCTCCCTGCAGCAGTGCCAAGTGCTCTGGGCAGGAGGACATGACTTCCAGGGGCAGGAATCTTACCAACCAACGACCAGGGCAGCTGCGTGGAAACACCCAGACATCCTATGGGCCTGTATTAGAGCTGTGATTGCCTAAATTTTGGGCTAACAGATCATCTTTTTTTTCTACCTCAAAACCAACTACACTGGGCTGATGAATAGAGTTTACTCTTCAGCTTAACTCCTCGGAAACCACAGGCTGGAAATTGCTGCCTTGGATACTGGGTTTTTTTGCAATGTTGCATCACACAGTACCTTCCAAAACCTTGCAAAAGCCGAGCCAGTCGACAGTGCTTTGCAGGGAGCACTTCAGCAGCAATGGTCAGTCCCCAGGAATCCTGGCTGCCAGCAGAAAAAACGGCATTTGGCTTCATTTCCTTTTTAGACACCCAGGTATCCTCCTTGTCCATTCTGTAAATAAAAGCAGGATGTGCAGAGAAAACACAGCATCTTCTTATGATCAGTCAAGGAAACGAATGGGAAAAATTCTGGTTTCCAATCAGTTCCAGCACAGAGCAGTAATGTACACAACCGGATTAGCCAAAGGGCTGCACTCCTGTGGTTCCTGCAGAGCCATGGAATGCTCAGGGATGCTGGGCTGCCAAAGGCAAAGGAAATGCCAGCGTTTGGCTGCAGTGCTCAACACCTGCTGGTAAGAGCTGATTTCCCCCCCCCCCCCCCCCCCCCTCAGTTTTCAGAATTTACTCCTGCAATCTCAGTGTTCCATTACAGAGCCAATCCCACTACAGTGAGCTATTAAACTGAAACGAGGTGCACGTGGGCAGCAGTCCCCACTCCCCCGAGTGTGAGTGTCGTTTGGAGCAAATAGCTTGTTTCATAGTTTGTAAAACGCAGTTGGCAGGGGTTCAGTGTTATTCTAGGAAATCCATGTAGGCAACATTTCTTTCTTGTAATATAGCACTACCAGAAATATGGAGAGTGATTCTGATTTTTATTTTTTAAAAGGCAAACAGACAAAACATCTCTAGGCTATGTCACCAAGTCTTGACTTTTCTTTTAAAAAGCAGTTCGCCTCTACAATCAAAATCACCCATAAAGCAATTCCTTCTGAAACAAGACTCTCTGAAGCATTCTCTTAGAGCTTACTCATGATGGGAGTTTTATCTGCTTTTTTACTCCCAAATTAAATGCTGCAAGAACATAGACCTTACTTCTCTTATCTTTTTTCACCAGTAATATCAATCTATCTTTGCAAATGCCTATCAGAAGGATTTTAAGTTAGCAAGATTTGGGGACTTAATTTGGTCTGAGTGGGAGTTTAGAAAAATTCCCAAGGCTTTTTCACCCAAGTGCAACTGTTTAAGAGGGGCTTGGAGGTCAACATGACTGTCAGATCCAAAATGCAATTTTACATGGGGAGGAAAGAGGAAATGGAGATTTGTTAGGCTGCTTTTCTTGACACAAGATTGGAAAGCAAGTCTCTTCCAGTCTCTCTTGGAGGAGTTGGTCTGGTTTGAACAAGTAAGGACACAGTTACTGGGTCAGAGATAGGTGGATTACAACAGAGCCAAATCATCCTCTGAGGTGGCAGGGGCTGGGATGGAAGCTTACGCTCATCTTGGGACTCCCAACTTGTGCTTGCCATATCCCAGAGCATTCATTCTCCTGGGAACTTTTCCCTCCTTTTCCCTCCTTTTGATGGATGAAACAAATCCAACTTCTCAGGCTCTTTCATTAGATGGGAAAACCATTTCCTCTCCAGCTTCCAGTACGCACAAAATGCTTGGCGCTGCTGCCCTTCATCTCTTGGTCCAGCCACACAGCAGGACTAACACAGCCCTGTGGGCTATTTATATCTTGTTTAAGCCAACACTGGGGAACAAAATGATGCACAATCCTGGCTCAGCCTCTCTGCTGTGTACACGTTTTACCCTTCCTCGACAAGATTTAATCTGCTTAGGGTTAACTACGTAGCGGATGTCCAAGACCTTTGAATCACACCTTAAAAAGACTGAAAGACCAAACCCATAATTGCAAGAGCAGAATCTCTGATTCACTGCAAACCATTTGTTATCAGCAATTAAGTTTCTTGCTGATAAACGATTCATGACTTGAAAGCCCAGATTACTCACTTTTAACCACGGCAGAAATTCCTGTGTGATTATGAACGCCTGGGCTACGCATCTACTGCGACAGGCTGGGAAGTCTGAATGTGTGAAATGACCAACCATTTAAATACAGAAAATAGGAGCTCTTACATATATTTTTCATTCACAGTTTGTAAAAAATAACAACATGTTTCAATTTCAACATGACCAATGTCAATATAAACATAAACTGACTTCACTGGCACTTTAAAACACCAACTTTTGCTTTCCTGGAGGCAACAGTGAACAGAACTAAAACAGTGTGACTGACATCCAGACCTGGCCTACTAATTAAAAAGGCTTGAAAGCAAAACTCTTGAGCTCCTGGTGCACTCTAGTTCACAGTAACTAAGGCTTTTGTCAGCCATTTAATGTAATCATTTATGGTGTTCAAAACTGTATTTTTCAAAAAGCATTTAGACCATAAACCAGATGAGTCATGACCCTGCAACAGAAGGTAAATTATTCTCAAATATTTTATATTTGTGCATTAACACATGTACAACACATTTTTTCTTTAGCCAAGAAAAAATGAATGCCCAAGTCCAAGAAGCAACTGACAAAAGACTGAAGGGAAAAATGAGAGTTCCTAATTTTATTATGGTGTAACCAGCTGTAAGGAATTACTGGTCTGAAGCACAGTGTGCAATTGTCTTATCCTAAACATTTACCAAAGCCTATAATTCAAAATGATCCTGACTAGTGAAGTCACCATTGGCAAGCTATCATTTTTTTTCTTTTTTATTTTTGAAAAAGTCTACATTTCTCACCAATTAGCACAAACATAGGCACAGCCTATGCACAGAAATGCTCAACATTTTCTGGAGGCTGTATTTCTTTAGTGCCTGCTGCTTTGACTCTGAGATCAAAAGAGGCAGCAAGTTCTGGACTGATCATATTTGATAGTTTGCTAAAAGCAGAAGAATGCCTGTTTGAGATCAAATGGCATCGATATGTATTGTTTCCTAAATGCAGGGTGGAGTGCCTGCTACTTATGTGAGGATAGCTTGAAATAAAGAATTATCATGATGCTCTGCAAAGTGCTATACACAAGATAAGTAACTGTGCTAATTGAAAGGAAAAAAACAGAGAAAGAGTCTTCATAAATTAAGCTACTTTTACACTATGATATTATGTACTATCAGGCAGCTGGTTTTTTTTGGGTGAGGAGGCTCATCAGGTGCCTAATAAGAGAAGATACTTGGCGCAGCTCCATGGCCATTCCAATTGATGCTATGGTTAACAAGCTGGCCACCACACAAGGCCAATCAGCTCCTGGTATTCCACAGTACTCACTAATGGCTTCAGCAGCTGAACAGTGCCAAACAGACAGTGCCATTAATTGGGCAAGAGAGAGAAAGAAAAAACACCCAGGAAGGAGGCAAGATGCCATTCACCTCCTGAGCGGCCCCTCAGCACAGCCTGCAGATCCCAACTAGAAGAAAACGGGCAGGCTGAGGAGCAAGAAGAACGTTTCAGACCCAGGTCACAGCTTTCTGCTGTGAGAAGCTGTTTGTGCCTCCTGGAGTGCCAGGGCAGAGGAGTCTCACCCTCACACAGCACTCACCTGCAGTGTGACCCTCACACAGCACTCACCTGCAGTCTGACCCTCACACGGCACTCACCTGCACTGTGACCCTCACACAGCACTCACCTGCAGTGTCACCCTCACACGGCACTCACCTGCAGTGTGACCCTCACACGGCACTCACCTGCAGTGTGACCCTCACACGGCACTCACCTGCAGTGTGACCCTCACACGGCACTCACCTGCAGTGTGACCCTCACACGGCACTCACCTGCAGTGTGACCCTCACACGGCACTCACCTGCAGTGTGACCCTCACTCACGGCACTCACCTGCAGTGTCACCCTCACACGGCACTCACCTGCAGTGCTGCCCAGCACTCCCAAGGCCACAGGCAGTGGGAACTCATCCCGCATGCTCCAGCTCTTCCACCAGCTGTGGTCATTTGCCAGTGGGGAAGAAGCTGAACAAGACTGATTAATGATAAAAATACTTGTCCTTTTAAAAATTTATTTATAGTTCAAAGTGAATCACAACTTCCTGCCCTTCCCTCTCCCCTCCTGTGAAGACAGAAGTACCTCCAGATCAACTTTTTTTTTGTTTAAGCATCAAAAGCGTAACACATTTCAACTGCTGCTGATACAGGTTTTACAGTGATGACTGTCAGAGAGAGATTGTTTGTGCAACTCCTTAAGGAGCAAAAAGGAAAAAAAATCCCTCTTACAAATGCAGATAACTTTTGGAATGTAAACAGGTAATACACACAATTACTGCATTACCAGAAGTATTATGCATTTCTCAAAACAGCTGAACATAACACTTTACAACACATATTTGATATGACCCAATCATAACTTGAAGGGAAATTGCGTACCCTATAAGAATAACTATGTACTCCTATAAGATAGTCATTCCTGCCATAACTTACAGATGCATTGACAGTATTGATGCCAAAGGAGGGTTTAGTCTGATTAACCCATGCTCTGCTGATTTTTAATGTGTGGCTTAATTCACTCAATACATTTCATAAAGGTATGTAAACAGTTCTGATTTAAAGACCAGAGAGGTTTAAATGAAATTAACAGATCTGGACTGGTCAGTGTTAATGTCTTCATTAACTCAGATACCTTATCTATCCCTGAGCACCTTAAAATTGTTCCCTCCAAATCTCAGTCAAGAACACATAACTATTTCACAAGAATGAAAAACTTCATTTCAATAAATCTGTGACTTATAAATCCCGTTTTCCTGCACCGATTTAAACAAAACATAATAAAACAAACCCAAACCAAACTGTGTCCCCTCCCCTTTGTTTTTTACATGTACTGCAATAGCGGAACAAAAATTTCACCCTAACAAACAACATCACCTACAGACACACTACAGACTACAAAAATATTGCATAGGAGTGTCAGTGGGCATAGTCTCCCAACATGAGAGAAAATGCTAAGTTTTCTTTAAAACATTATGGCAACATTCTAATTTATTTTCTTTTTAAAAATCAAGTGGTTTCACTTTATTTCAAAATTGTACAAAATGGCCATGGCTGTTTATAAAAAAAAGTCTCTGTCTTGAGAATACGTGAAGTCTCAGGTGCATCAACAAAAGACCTGGAACCATTCACAGTGCAGCGGAAAGCTTCTTTTGAGGCAGAAACTACAATTCATCCTTCTTCTTTCCTACTCTTTCATGATCTCTTTCTCTCAGGGTTCTCATGAAAGTGGTGAATCCAGACTCCTAGTTTTGAAGGAAGAAAAATATGGGTCATATTTTTACCAACAAAGCAAAACAATGCATCAAGAACACTTTGAGCTTCTGTATCCCAGCAGAATATAAACTAAGGAGCAGTTATTTATTTTCTGTAGCCCACGGCAGAATAGAGACCAGGGAGCAGTTACTGCTTCTGCATTGCCTCATCGTGCAATACTCTGGCCCAGTGCTGCTCCACTGCAAGGGGAAAATGTCCATGCATATCCCACATGTCAAACTTTGAAGAGATGGGACACAGAGAAATGTCCCTAAAACTCATAGGACAAGGTAAAATCTGTCACTAGAAGTGCCATTTATGCCTTTTTGTTGAAAACACTCAAAAGATATTTTCAAGCTTTGTATGCTATTTGAGTAATTTTAAAAGCAGTTACTGGATTGTTTGTTGACACACTTTTGCAGTCATCCTCTAATAGTTTTGATCACAATTTTTCTCCTTCTCCAAACATTCAAATGATGGAAACCACTTTTTTTTCCCCCAAGTTACTATTAAAATTATTATCAAAAATTTCAAACCTGGCTGTCTAGATGCCAACCTCTGTATTTCAACAACTTGTGATTTAAGGCTGTTGAATACCACCAGTTTCCTTTTCCAAGGAAAGCTGTGAACACAGCTCTCAGGCATTTCAAAAGGCTCAGATGGATGAAGGTGTGAACACCCGTGTTGGAATACACTGACTACTGGTACCCCAACATTGAAGTTTTCTGGGAAAGCGACACTGCTCCCACCCAGTCTGACCATTTTTTCATGTAAACAATCACAGAACATACCGCTCAAAACTGGTGATGAAGAGGGAAAATACCAAAGGTAGAGAGCAACTAACAGAAGTTAAAGACTTAAAAGAATGTTGTGGAACAACAAAACTAAATAAACCCAACCCAAACCACAAGGCTGGTAATCTTTTAGAAGGCCGAACAATAAAAAGCTTTTCTAAAACTATTCAAAATTCTTCCACTGAAAATAAATGAAGTGACAAGCTTCAGCCCTTTGTCACCTGGAGACATCTGGCAATCAGCAGCCCCCGTGACAGGCACTGTGCTAAGCACTGCCTCCAGCATCACCATGATAAGAGATAACAAACCCCAATTCAATGCTGCACAAGCAGAAGACCATAGGGTCCCCAGGGAGAGGTGGAAGGGGAACAAAGCAGCCATCAGCAGAGAGACCGGGATGTTCCTCTTGGGTAATTTTTACCCAAGAAAGGGTTGGCTGCATAGAGGGGATTTGTTAGTCCACTTGCCAGCATATGGATAAATATCTCCTAGCTCCTGGGGCCTCAGAGCACTCCTGTATTGGATATAAATTCTTTTTATCAGCCACCACAGATCCTTCCTTTTATATATTGTTTCTCTAAGAATGGGTTAGAAATGCAAAAACTGCAGCTGAAATCTTACTTCAATTGTTGGCTACTGCACCTATCTTTACTTTTAAGAAAAGATCCGGAATTGGAACTAAACACAGTATCCATAACAACGGCTGGATCAGCACCATGAAATGGTAATTACTGGAGTCCAAGTATGCTGAAGAAAACTGGGAGGCAAAGCTCCATGAAGACTTCCCCAAGATCCTGACCAACAGAGAACCTCAGAACCTGGCTTTTTAATTCGTGCTTCTGTATAATTTTCTGAGCTCTAACAGCAGCAATATCTTTCAGGCAAGAATCTTTTTCAGAATCACCGCATGGCTCAAAGACCCCAAGTTTTTCTTGCAGACCCCAGGCAATCAATGGCTGCTGAGGAGTAACTTCCCTCTAGGAGGTTATGACAAAGGTGGCCCACAAATAATTGTATTGCTTCCTTATTATCAGGCACTTTACAACTACTGAAGCCATTATGCCATTTCTGCCCCCATTTCTTGCACTCATAGCAAGAGTCCTGGCCACAGCAGGACAAAAGAATGAAACTTCAGCCCAGGGGTAGATGGCATGATTTGTCTTCCCATCCTGAGTGCCAGGAGTGAATCTGATTCAGGGCAAATGAGATATTTACTTTCCTCTAGTCTCCAAAGGACAGCTTTGTCCTGGCTATAAAACCAATGGTCTGTCACCATTTGGCAGCCTGGTGGATCTGTAACACGTTTGCAGTGTCCATGCAATCCAGAACTGACAGGAGTTAAGCCCTGTATTTTCTAGCATTTCTGCCAGCAGCACATGCAATAAACCCTTCCCTTTCACTCAGTCCAAATTCACTCACAGACTTCAGCTTAAAGAATAAAATATACAAAGAATATTACCAAATCTAATCCTTTTTCCTCTTCTCATGCTCCTAAAAATAGACCAAGAGTGTTCCTAATGCAGAGATGTACTGGGGTGTGGTACACTATGATTCATCCATGTAAGACAGCAACAGAGGCATGGTAAAAAATTCACTCTGCAGTTTTCATTTGCAAAGCAGAACAGGCAGAAGAGACTTCCCTCCCTGTACCAGGTGATGACTCTTGCTTTCACTTACCCCTCGATCTCCAGTATATTTTTCCACAAATTTCCCATAGTTGTAATAGTTGAAGGTGGGGTAGCCATCGACCCCCTCCTGCTTACACAGGTCATGATTCTGTCCTTTGGCACAGTCCACTGCAGCGTAGGCGATCTGAAACACAAGAGATCACACTGAGGCAGGAGAGGACAAAGCAAGAACCCATTTCATGGTGATACTGCTGCAGCACTGAGAGAGACCCAAGTCTTCTGCCAAACATACAATGGCTTCTGTAAGGGCTTAGCTGTGGAGGAAGAGCAGAGGATGGTCATAACCTGGCCTGTGCATGGCACGCTCAACTCACAGAGCAGAAAATCACCTTTGCAGCCTTCCAACTGAGCTCTACGTTAAGACTCCAAATAGGAAATCCAGAGGCTGGATTAATAAAACCAAATCCAGGCACACTGGTCACAGCTCTGTCATGCTGCAATATTTTTCCTCCGCTTTGGTTTTAAGTGATGAACAGTGACAGTGGCTTTGGTGATGGTAACGACCCACCTAATCCAACTTCGTTCTGTGGCATTGCTAAAAAGTTACCAAACATGGCTGGTCACTTATGCAGCCTATTCACAGACTAATGATTTCTACTCCAAATAGCTTTTCTAAACTCCATGCAGTTCTTCCAAGGTCAGATGGGGATGGGTGAGAAGCCAGAGCATCGTCTACCAAGCACTGCATGTACAGAAAAAGGTTGCTTGCTTACAATCTCAGCCTGGGTTTGTATTTCCTTTCCTGTCTTCTTCCAGGATTGTACATCAAATGCAGCCATTAGCAAAGTGGGCTTTAATTCCTTTTTAAACCTCTAGATGCTACTGTCACACAGACAAACCCTGAGTAGGAAAGAGCCTGCCACACTTTCAGCCTATTGACAGTGAAGCAACACCCTCAGTCCCTGCCTGCTTCCACACAGGCAGGGCGAGGAAACACAGCCTCGCAGCCCCAGAGCAGCAGCTCGGAACATTCAAGTCCTGACTCTGTGAAGTATTGAGCAGGGGCTGCCCTTAACAGTTCTGATGCTGAAACAAAATGTAATTCATGGGCTTCTACTCAAAGCAACTGAGCCCCGTGCTGAGATTTCACCCTGACTGTTCCTGTGAGCAGCAGTTTGGGCTCTGAATGCAGGTGCTCACATAAGCTCTGCCTCCACAGCCCGAGCCAAGCCCCGCTGAAGGGCAAGCACGTTAAAGTACAACCTATGTAAAGAAACCAAACAAATTAGAGGAATGACTTTTGCAACTTTTTTGTGGGTTACAATTTATCAAGTGCTAATTTCATAGCAGACACATCCTAATTTGAAATTTCCATTCCACAAGCCTCCTTCAAACAGCTGATCAAAATACCTTTTGCTTGCATGATTTTAGGGTTGCGGTTGAACTGTTCTTCCATAATTAAAAGATCACTTAATATTCCACAAAGTCCTCCTGTTTCATGGTGACACTGTCAAAATGGGAAAACCTGATCTCATTATCCTAGTAGTAATTAAAGAGATTGGCAAAGCCAACTTCAGTTAATTTCCTTGTTTTGTTTAGGGGTTAAAAGCCTGACAAGACAATTCTCAGTATGATCTTGCTTGGTCTGTCTTCAAGTGGAAAGTACTAGATACAGTGAACAGTGTTCTTACCTTAAATATCTGGTTTCTGATTTTAAACATTAATAAGAACCAGAACCAGGACTTTTGAAAGCTGTTAAAAACATGTATCATGTATGAGCCTGTTTTTTTTTTTTTTCTTTTTGTAAACACAAAGACTCCTACACATTCAAGGGAATAATAAACTGTAGAAGAGTTGCATCTAAGTATTTCTGCCTTCCTGACCTCAGCAGCCAGCCAAAATTTAGGCTACTTCTGTGTAAAGAAAGGCTTAGAATGGAGACAAACTTTTATTTCATGACACAGCATGAAGTAGAAAGAATACCAGAAGTCCTGATTTCCTAAAAACTAGAAGAATAAATAAAATAATCTTTTTTGTTACTGCTCTAAATATCACACAGGGAGAGATTACAGCTAAAAAAAGGGGAAAGTATGCATGTGCTTATCCAGATCTTAGTAGCTGGTTTGAAACATTCAACTGTTGTGACTGATGACCCATCTGTTCTCAGTGTCTTGGAGATTAAGAAAATTAGTTTTTAGTATACTGGGAGGAAGAGGGAAGAAGGAAAAGCAACTCTCTTTATCTGTACCTCTGGAAATATCTAAACTGGTACCGGCTGGAGCAAAGCATCCAATTTAATTTACAAAAGGATTTTGTGAGAACAGCCCCCAGTGAGGAGAGGGTGCAGTGCAGGAACGCAAGGCTATAAGGCACTGTTAACCTTGTTCAGAACATCCTCACCAGTTGCCTCAGAACAGATGACTGATGGACCTTAAAGAGGTGGCTTCTTTAACGTGGCTCAGTAGTGTCCTTGAGACACAGCTCTCCTCTACAGCACGTGGAAACCTGAGCTGGCCCATCTGTGCCTTAGCTGTGCACACAAAGATCCCAGTGTAAGTCTGTCCACGGCAGCCACACGAGCCCAGTGCCGTGTCTAATGCAACAGGTCTAACAGCACATCTGGAATAGTAGCTGGGGGATGTGTCCATGGTATGTCCCCTCTGCAATGCTCCTAATGCAAGCTCCCACACAGCCCCACCACTGCAACCACAGCTCTTCAGAACACATGCATTTGGTTATTTTTACAGCCAGGGAGAGAAGAGGAACGGCGATTTTCAAAAGCCTTGTAACTCATAGAGACGTGAGCAAAATTTCATAGAGGAACATCTAATTCCCAAGACTGTATCTGAGGCTGCATTCAATGCCTGTTGCCAACAGTGGCTGAGTAAGAGTACTTAGGAGAGCTTGAGTGATTACTTTAGAGTGGAAATGTTAAGGCAGCCTAAATATAGAGGTTGCTACCATCTCTGTGCACTCATTATCATAGCATCACAGTCCTAATTGTCTTGCCTGTCTCACAGCGGAAGATCAAATATAGTGCACTGAGAGAGGAGAAAAGTGATGCTGGAAAACACTTGTAGCAAAACACACTTCTGGACTGAGGACCAATTCTCATCTCCATTCCATCAACTCCAGACAGCTGAACTCTGAGACACACCAGAATTTCAGCAAATAGCACTGATGCCCTTTGCTTCTTTCTGTTTGTGTTTTCATGGACTGTGAATACAGTCATCAACTCCACTGCTGATAGAGGAATGCTCTGTCACTCTGTCCTACCAGAGTGAATTCCTGCATGGCTGTACTGAAAGGCTGCTTGTAAAAAGATGCAGAATCCTGGCTCAAGTCAGCAGTGATACACTGTAGGGAAAGTTTCCTCTCATTCTCAACTCTCTTAGCAACAGTCAGCTTTTCTGCTTCACTAAAGAAGGAAACTGAGTCAGGAAAAGTAACAACCCAAAAAAACCTCTCTCAAAATGCGGTTAAAGACTTCTGGAGACTATTCCTCTCAGAACTGATCTTCATATTCAACTACCAGCAACAAGTTACACAGAAGTGCACTGGAGAGCACAGGTTAGCAAGACCTACATGCTCTAACTGCAAACCCACTAAGTTTATTCAACCAGAAACTGGAGACATATTAAGCATAAGACATCCATAGTAGGTGTCCATGAGACAAGACACTTGGCATCACCTCTCACAAATTCCTTTTCATCAAGAGGGAAAAACCCTCTAAAAATACGAGAGAAAGAAATTCTGCTAACACTGGTCTAACATTTATGTGGGTGTGTGTGTATATGTCCATTATGGAAAAATCCAGTGTAACAGCTTTCAGAAGGCAAGATTGATTTTAGGGATATTTTGATTGTTAGGGCTAAAATTTAATTTCTTGAGCTTTCCTCTAACCAGAGGGGAAAATCCACTGAAAAAACATTTCAGGGAGAAAAAAGCTCTAAGTGCTATATCTGCAACATGCACAAAACTCCACGGGATTATGGATTCTCTATAACCCAAAGCTCTGCTGCCTAAGTTATTGACAACACATCATTATATACAAGTCCTTTCTCCAGAGCCAATGCTGTTCAGGTCTATCACCAGCCTGTGCAGTAGCTGTAGCAAGAATAGAAATGTTATCAAATGAAAAGATAATCAATCAGAGACTGCGGACCCCAAAGGAAGTTTCTTGGAGCACATCCAACTTTCTTAATTTTACAAGGAGATCCTCACAAGTGGTATGCACTCTATAATAATGAATAGTTTTAGGTGGGTATGTACAGTAATGCATAATAATGATAACAACAGCAACAACAATAATCCATCAAATAAGTATGCATTTCTCCATAGTCAGGATAGGTTAATATGAGTCTGGAAACATCTGGGACTGGAAAATTCCTTTATTTGAAAAAGAAATCCCACAACGTTTCATGGTTCTACCAAAAAACTGGGAGCTTAACTACAGAGCTGCAAACTTAACTCAGCATGGCAATAGACTGTGAGCAGTGTATGAGCAGCTCTGAAGAGCTCTGAGGAAATAGAGCATGGCATGTTTTTCAGATGAAGAGGACTGATCACAAAAGCTGAGCTGTTGCAAAAACCAGAACTTTTCATTTAGGTGCTTCAGTAGAAGTGGAGCTATGCCAAAAATACAACCACTGGTCTCCAGGTGCCCCAAATGTAACAGAAGGGTGATGCCTTATTTTGTTGCTAAGTGTTAGAAGGAAAAAGAAGTACTGGCAGTATAATCTAATCATACATCAAAAATCACAGTTCCCTTCCAACAGAATTATGAAACAACTTTTTGCCTTAGAGGGATCTTAGAGGTAAGAAACACAATTACATTGAACGGTTCAAACAGATGTGTAGAAAATTGAAAGTGGGATCCCTTGACCTTCCAGGTAACTCCTCCTTTCTGCTCTTAAAGCTTTCTTTTTAACAGTTTGCTTCCCAGTCACCACATGATGATATAGTAAAAATAACCCCCTGCAATCCTAGCTGCTCTCCAGTTAAAATATGTACTGCCACACGCTGGTTTATTGATTCAAGAAAATAAATCTCTGCTAGAGCTAATATTGACTTTTGTTATGAAAATGGAAGTGAATAGCTAACTGAATATTGATTTGAGAGAGGAATGATATTTGATAAGCTTAAAAAAAGTAAAAACAAAGTTGCAGCATGGAAATAAATGCTTCCAAGCAATATTTTAAAAGTAGAATCAATTTCAGATGACAATTAACTGATTACTAGTAAAAAAGTCTGTTGTTGCCAAATATCTTAAAAGCACCTGTAAATAAGACAGATGTGCATTCTTCCTTATGATTACTCCATGGGTTTCTATTTATATCACCTGTTCTGGATCCTAACAGCAGTTAGGGACTGGCCTGCTAAAGCTTGCTTCACTTCAGCTACTGCTCTCAAAGTGAAAGGCCTTGCAAATGGGAGCTTCATTATTAGTTGCCCTGATGTGGCATGGCACCATTACAGGAGGTGCAGTTCATCAGCTGTTCTCAAAGCAGGCCTATTTGCAAGGGGGACATCCATTAGTACAACATGATGTACAGTGCTAACATCACATATTTAATGAGTCTAATTAAAAAGGAATTCAGCACATGCTTTTTAAGCAAACAGGGATCAAATTCCTTGCCAAACTAAAATATTATCTCATTTGGATAACTCTGTACAGTCATTTGGTTGGTATAATAATTTTAAACTGTGATTCACAATACACATTGGAGACCAGTTTCACTGCTGACTGACCCACTAACACCCCAGCTCACCCCATTTGCTGCACCCTTTGCAGCAATTGCTGCCACAGGTGTTTCTGTGGGAACTCACTAGAACCCAGCTGTGGTGCTCAGATTTGGGTCAATGCATTTGTACAGGAACAGTCTCCCATGCAAATGGGAAGAATGGTCAAAAAGCAGCCCAGGACTGCCAGAGATTTGTTACTGAGAGGCCTTGAAGAGTCAAGAGCTTTCCTCCAGCAAATCCAAGCTGGAAATCAGAAATCAGTTCCTTCAAGCTGAGCTTTGGGATCAGCCAAAAGGCAGAATGCAGCTTTTTTAAAGATTTCGTTTTCAAGAGAGACTGTAGAGCAGTTACTGAACATGCCTTCCTGCTCTTCAATCTGTTCAGCTAAGTGACAACCCTCAGATTTGCATTTTCTGATGTTCACTGGTCACTGCCAGAACTTGAGCTGTGGGGCACTGGCCGTAGGCTTTTCCCTGGCAGCTGCACGCTAAGGCCACAGCACCCCAAGCTAAGAATGCTCCAGATGGCTTTTTTTCCCCACCTTTTTTTTCATTTTAAATAACTGAAACAATATGCTCACTGCCACCGGAGTAACCTCTCCACTGATCTGATCCTACTGGCGCTGAATTTCTCCAGGAAGATGGAAAGACTGGAGGCTCTGGTTTGTGGGTCTCAGCCCGAGCCGTGTTTTGCAGCAGCCACAGGATTGCCCCAGGCCAGCGAGCAGGCTGGGGATTCTGGCTAAAACCACCAGCAGTGATGTGGCCAATGAGAGCTGACATTTGGGGCCAATGTTCCAAGCAGTGCATTTTTAAACTCCAACTCCAGCAGTGCAGATGATGAAAAAGTACAGAGCATTACACACAGCCCTGGGGGAGGGGGGCTTCAGCGCCAAAACCAAGAGACACGTATTTAACAGCTTCAAGCTCTGCTCATCTTCAAAATTCCAATGTAAAGACTCAAAGTCTCCCAAAGGATACCTTTAAAGATACCATCTATAACCAATTCAAGGCTGGAATGTTTTTGATTGTTCTTTGGCTTCTGCAGGATTAAATGTTTAATTAAAAGACCCTTCTTTTAAGAAAAGATACAGTTTAAATGCAAAAATACTCTGTTAAGTGAAAAACCCTTCTCCAGGGGGAAAAAAAAGGACACTACTATAGAAATGAAGTAGTGAAAAGAATCTACTACTCAAAATGAAAATTAGTAATCTCGCCCTGTTTTTGAAAGAATAAATACTTCCTTTCTCTTAAGCAGTGATTTTACCAGTTTGAAACCCTACAGAACTACAAATGAGCTTGAAGGCTCAGTCCAGTTTGAAACATGGGAATATGACCTGTGCTGCCTGTGGGAACAGTGATGTGCCCTTCTGAAGTCTAAAACAGGTTTGTTTTCTTTTCCACAATGGCACAAACCGGCAGCAGGAAGCACCTTGGCAGGTTACAGCTGTACACAATTAAATAGGGGCTCCCAACATAATCAATCCCTGGCACTTTCTTAAGTCATTGGGGTGGAATAACACCATTCTCCCTAACTGCACACACCTCTTTAAAACTGTACCAGCCTTAATATTCCCTCCTGGCTCTCCTGTTCCAACTCATTACATTTTATATCTCCCCACTTGAGCCTTAAACTGAAGTCAAGAGTTGCAACCGTCAATCACTGCTCTGCTCTTGGAGTCCTTTCATAACCTGCAGTCTGAAGGAAAACCTTCCCAGGCCTACATTTACCACCACCACCCTCTCCAGCTAAGTGTGGCCTGTTCTGATTGCTTGCTAATACATCCTGGGACTCCAATAAGCAAGTTTCACATTGTTTGGTACATTTGTTTCACTTCCTCTGACTGAAATTTTAATGAGTTTTGAAAGAGAGGCTTCGTTTGGAACTACCAGAAAAGTGGGAAAACAAGGACACTTTTTTAGAGCTCTTGGAAAGAAAGAAGTAACCAAAAGGCATCTGAGAAAACTAATTTAGAGCAGTAGGAGAATTGAAAGCTGCATGCCTATGAATCTTCTGTGTGCCAGAGGGCAGAAGTGATGGACTAATTTATGCAGTCAGTGATACAAGAATGATTTGTTTCTTGTCAATCTGATGCATTCTGATGAGAGGAAAAGAAAAAATTACAAAAATTCTTCTGTTATGAAGTACAAGTGTTACAAAATTATTTCTTCATTTAGAACATAGAATATGATAAACTATTTCAGCTGGATGGTACCTACAAGGATTATCTACTCCAGCTGCGTGACCAATTCAGAGCTGACCAAAAGTTAAAGCCTGATGTTAAGATGCTGTCCAAATGTCCCTTAAACACTGACAGGCTCAGGGCATTGACCAGCCCTCTAAGGAAGCTTGTTCCAGGGATTGTTCACCCTCTTGGTGAAGTGTCTCCTACTATACAGTCAGAACCTCCCCTGGCACAGCTTTGAATTATTCCCACATGTCCTATCACTGGATTCCAGGGAGAAGAGCTCAGCATCTCCCTGTTTCCCCTCCTGAGGAAGGTGTAGAGAGCAATTTCCATATTAAATTACCAAATATTTTTCTTGCCACACCTAAACACAAAACAATTATGCAGGTGGGACAAATTCAGAGATCAGAATGAAATATGGTTCACTGAAAGATATCAAACAGGTTCCTAGCTAGTTATCTGGTTAAATCCAGGGGCTCAAGTGTTTTTTGAGTTTTTTTTTTATCCTAGATCTCTACGTGCTCAGTGAAAAAGTGGTTCAGCTGATGCAAGGAAATTACCCAGTGTGATTCAGCCATTGAATGCATTTCCAAGGCTGAAGCATCAGGGTCCTAGAAGAGCATCCTGGGCTCAAGTCAGCTAATTTATGGAAATGTATTTTGTGCTATGCAAGCAAGAATTAGTTAGTTATGTGACTGAGGTCCTTAGGACTATCACACAACTTGTGGTTTCTCTACATGCACCCCAACAGCTGGTAAAAGTTGAAGGGGAATGGAGATTATATGAATTCTATTTATTTAATCCCTCAATGAGAAAGAATTGTATTTCATACAAAGTAACTCTTATGCAAAGACTTAAACATAAAAGACAGCAAATTAGGGAAAACACAACAGGTTGGAAGTATAACTCAATTTGACCATAAAAGATAAAACCCCTATGATGCAGATACATTTCTTTTCGTGTAACAGCAATTTTATCTACAAACCTATTACCTTATCAATAAGCAAAGCCTGTAAAGTACAAATTATGGAAACATTCTTAAATATCACAGAAAAAAATTAACAGCAAGTTACCTTGCGATCTTCCTTAAAGACTTCAGCAGCAGTTGTGAAATGTGGAATGGCATTTTTACAGTGAGGACACCCTGTTTGACACAGGAAGAAAAAGACATCATAAACTTTAGTTGTAGGAAAGATACTGGGACAAACTCAAGACACAAGGTTGAGTCAGTGGAAAATTTGAATTAAGACTCTAAACAGGAGCTCTCCAGTTCTGGAATGAGCACGACAAAGCACGGGTCAGCTACATGAAAGTAAGCACATGGTTAAGATCCCTGTGACTTCAAGGAGTTTAGGGGTACATTCACAGTTACGTGACATCCCATAATAGGGGCCACAGTGCAGGGGGCTTTTCTCCATCACCAGTCCCCTAAGGGCGCTTCCAGAACACCAGCCACAGACAGACCATTGTCCTGCTCTGTACCTCCTGGTATTGCCAGGTAGGTTATTACTGCTGTTACCACATACCAGCTACATTTGGGCATGGGAATAAAGACAGCACAGCTGGGAACAGGAGGCTGGAAGTTGGAAAGTAAATTGCTGGGAGCATTTCTAAGTATTTGGAAATGGCCTGTGTTAAAGCCAAACCATTGGGAACATAAGGCAGGGGAAGAGAAGCAAGTCCAAGAGGCCAGACATCTTTCATGGATGGAGAGCAGATGTCCAGTCCTACGTTAAGATCACTGCTGCTGGCCTTCCTGGAGACCTTCCTGCTGTTCATCACAGCTGGGCAACCCCTGAAGTCTTTTACAGACACTGCACACAGGAACCCCAGAGCTTTGTATGGGAGATGGGCTGATACTTCTTTGTACCACTGCAGCACTGAATAAAAGGCCAGCTAATCCCTTGCTTAAATACACACTGATTTGACTCAAACATTTCAGAAGTCACAGAAGGGAAATTAGAACTGTTCTCTTGATTCAAGGTTCAGATATGAGTGCTATTAATTCAGAAGCAATGTCTACAAATTATTGTCTATGAATAATCTAAACTCCTCTCAAAACATCATTACTATACTAAGTAAGGCTTTGAAAAGGAAAGTACCTGCATATATGTAATAAATTACTTTTTTTCAAACCCAGCACAGAGGCTGATCCCAAGCAAAGACTCAAGACACTATTTTTTGCTTAGATGCACATTAAGAAAGGAATGGAATTACACAGTCAAGCCTGTGTAATGCTGGCAACGGAGTTCATCTTGCTATTATTTCTGGGCAGGAACAGAAAAATCACAAATGAGTTGCTCACAAGCACCAATTACAGCTTATGCTACTGTTGTTTACCAGTATTTTACATGATGAACAAGTGTCTGTGTTACTTTAAAATCAGGACTGAACAAATGCCCTCTGAGGAGACTTGCAGCCATCCTCCTAAGCCATGCTCACTCTTTCAGCTGTCAACAAAAATAGCATCTGTGCATAAACACTGCACACTCCTTTCCACAAAGGAAAGGCTGAATATCCCTTCCAGCTTCACCAAAATATAACTTTATTGCTTACATGCACTGCTTTGAGTTTCAGAGCATTTCTTTTATTCTGAAAGCACTGCAGTGACACACCTGTGTAAATACATTGAGAGTCTGTGCAGTAGCTAAGAATACCAGAAAGTCAAGGGGATGTTTCTTGGGAAACTGAGGCACTTCTGTAAATCCATCTTAATGGCTGTAAACTCTTTATGCAGCACGATGGCAGCTGTGTTCCAGTGGGAGACAGCACAGTGTTCTACAGCTTGCAAACTATTAACCTTGTTGAGTTGTTCAGCATTTGCCTAGAAGAAAATGGTCATGAAAGAAAAGGAGGAGGAGGAGGAAGAAGAGAAGAAAGAGGAGGAGGTGGCTAGGGTTTCAGGCTGCTCCCATGTCCATCAGCCCAGTTTGGTGACCCATTTTCTCTCTCAGCACTTGTCTGGCCTGTCTGCCTGATACTGAAGAGCCTGCAGGTCAAGCCTGCATCTGAACAAATCTTGGATAATTTCCTGTACTGTGGGGGGACTGCCTCGGTTGCCTTGTTAACACTGCTCTACACAAATAAATCAGAACTGGTGACGACATCTAAAAAGAATTTCAGAAACAAAAAATGGAAAAAAATCAGGCACCTCTAAAACAGGAACACTTGTTCTTAAGTACATGCTGCAGATTTTCTGGAAAGCACTTCCAACTGTTACACTAAAACATAAAGGCTCTTAAAAACTTAAACCTTTCAGGTTCCCTTTTTTGCTTATGATCTTGAGCTTGAAATTTAGGTTTCACCAAAGAACATCTTGTAAACCCTTAATAAAAGATATTTCAGGACAGTAAGGCCTCTCCCAAAGCCCCTAGAGAAGTTGTAGCAGGTAAGAGCTCTTCATGAGCCACATTTCACAAGAAAATGAGAACACAAATAACAAGCAGATTCTTCCACACAAAAATACCAAATCCAATACCAAATCATGAGAAGTTACCTTCATTTACCCATCTGAAACTCCATCCCTCCTCCCCTCACTTCTCCCTTGGCCCAACCTCCTTTCTTTACTGCACTGTGCTCACAAAACTAAAACACAACCATATGGTTTTTGGCAGAGCTGCCTCCAAGTCCAGTAGGCATTTTGTTAGCCTTGGACATCCATCCACGGAACAGATGCGAACGCTACACTGAATTCCCAAGGAGTTTCAAGGAGTCACTGAAAAAGGGGGAAGGAGCACATCATATGGAACAGCAGAACTTCATCTGTTACAACTTAGAAGGATTGCCAAATGCAGCAAACACTTGGAAGTCACCCAACCCAGTCATTCTATTTAAAGCACACATGCCAAAAAAAATAAAAGCAGAGGTTGATGTCTTCATTTTGACAGACGGAAAACTTGTTCTCCCCATTCCCTCTTCACACCCACTATCACACGTTTATTTTAAGTGTTAACACTATCTTCTAGATTCGAAAGTGCAAGGAAAGGAAATGTACTGAGCACAGTACATGAGGATAGGAAGTGTGCAGCCTCCTTACAAAGGAATTTTCAGATGGGCTGCAACGGAAAAAGATTAAACTGGTAGCTTACGAAGGTGTGGGTAAGGTGTCAAGAACCAAAAGGTCCTGCCCCTTCTCAGTCACTATGGACTAAACAAGTTGGAAAATTCATTTTAGTTTAATAATTTGGATCCTATGGCAAGCACACAGACTTCCTGCAAGGACAAGAAGTGGAGTTTTAACTGAGCAGCATTGAAAAGCAGCACTTCTGGGAGCAGAGCCTTCTAATACAGATGCAGGGCTTTGCTTTAACAATTTTCTTTTTTCATTTTTACAACAGTGTCAAATTTGATCTCAACAGGGTTAAGAGCAGATGTGAACTTAACAGTAATTTCCTGTGCCTGACTTTAGAAATGTGAAAAAAACCTGCTCCTGAAATATCCAGCCTTTCC
This sequence comes from Motacilla alba alba, assembly GCF_015832195.1. Classification (NCBI taxonomy): domain Eukaryota; kingdom Metazoa; phylum Chordata; class Aves; order Passeriformes; family Motacillidae; genus Motacilla; species Motacilla alba. Next base: position 10,756,795 of record NC_052022.1, read on the forward strand.
ACAGGATCCCAGTACTGGCACTGAAAACCTCTAATCATTCCTGCACATCTCAAGATAACTCCATTTCCTACTGCAGAAACACAGTTGCATCACCTGGTAGGAAAACAAGAGAACTTGACATCTCAGGCACGTGCAGTAGCATGTGCTGAGGCCATTCCCTGTTCACAATCAGCAAACAATACAGCTTTAATAGAGCTCTAGTCAGGCACTCAGCTCTGTGCTCAGAATTTGGCTCTCTGGAGGACTCCCCATACAGTCCATGGTGGCATCTGCTCCCCCATACCTGCTGAGGCACAGGGGCTGCCTGCTTAAATCACAGGTCCCAAACAACTGCAGCTGATGAGTTCTGAAGTTCTCTTTGCCCTTGTACTACAAATTTTAAAATGTACACAAACCCAGTATTTTCTACAAGGTTTTTTTCTCTACCATTCACGCTGTAAAGTTGGTAGGAGATGCGGTACAGTCACAACAGGCACCATCACATTCCTCACCTTGAAAACCAAGTAGTTCTCCACTGAGCCAGTACATGAGAAATATGGTTTCTGTGGGAAAAATTCAAGAGGAATGGCTGATGGAACAGCAGACGAGGGAAATCAAGCAAGCAAGCAAGCAGGCTTCACTCAGAGCCATTATCACTGAGGGGAGAGGGAGTCAGATTAAATCTCCTCTAATTAGAGAGGCATTTAAAGGAAAGCTAGTGGGTCTTTAGGGAGATGAAGTGATGGAAAATATATAACCCAGCTTGTTTTTCATGGACTGGATTTACTGATAGCAGGAACAACCTCAAGGTACAGCACCTTCTCAGGGTATCTTTGAGGAAAGACCCAAGGAGCCATCACTGGTTTGGGCACAGAAAGGGACTGGAACTTCATTCTTGTGGAAACACTGCTTTGAGGACTGTGAAGAAGTAAAGAACTATAGGGTTGAGCTGGATGTGATTTCCAAAATGATGCCACAACACAATTGTTACATGATGCAAACCAAAGATAGCATATGGGCTAATAGAAAAACTTAACTCCGTGCTCACATCACCTTGTGAACTGATTTTTTGTTTTTTAAACACAAAGGAGACTATGGAAAAAATAATATAAGACCATTTTTCGGGTACAGTAAGAATGACACAAAATTTATATGATATGGTAGCAATATGATAATTTTTCAGACATAATAATACCCTGTGAAAACATTTTCCATAATCGCAGGATCCCATGGGATGCAGAAGGGATGCAAAGAGAGTTTCAAAGCAGTGGAACAACCTAGTGAATAACCTACATGTCATTATTGCATTCAAATGGAGAATTTTTCATTGACCAGGGCTTCTTTTTTTAACCAATGAATTGCTTAGAGATGATAGTAAGTCAAAAGTAAAACTTAAGAGATTCTTAAAACTTCAGTGTACAAAGACATTAGGACCAGATGGCAATTCTAAAGATGTCTCAAGAGTAGTGCATGAAACAGATGCACCCTGTTGTACAACAGTCACCTCATTACATTTAAAATAAAATTGTGGCAAATTTTCAGAACTGCCTAAAGGAATCAAGTCCTCTTTCCGAAAACTCATGTTTCTACTTGTTTAAATATGAAAAAACATCCTTTAAGTTAAGTTACTTCATGCTTTGTTTAATTGGAAACTACAAAGCCCAGTGATATAATATAACCTCTCTACAGCTGAACAGTGCAAGGTTAATTCAGTTTCCTTAGAAGAGTGGAAGCTGTATTAGCATAGCACATAGAAGAAAGGTGAAGCTGTTTTTTAATGAATATAAACCAAAAGCTAACAATTTGTACAAAACAGATAAAGGAAACAAATGGACATCAAAGCAGTACCTACAGTCAGCAGAGGTAATAATGATGTTTTAAGTATATAAGGGGCTTTAAATGTATTAGAAGCAAAAAAAAAAAATCCAAACAATGCTAGCAATATAGCTTTGAAAGAAAATGATGGAGTTGTCAAAATGAACTTCACTGCATATATAATTAAAATAGTAAGCAGATGTGGAGAGGGCCTCTATGCCTGGTACCTCTGAAGTGCTGCTTGCAGTTTTGGCCCACAAATCAACAATGAGTTCAAACTGGAGAGGGTTCAGAAGACCCATAAGAAAAACAACAGAACTGAAAGACATGTTTCATGGCGAAGGGAGTCAGGAAGCTCAGTGTGTCAAGAGCTTAAATCCAAAGATTCAGAAGTGATAGAAATTGAGAAAAGTCAGTCTCTAAATTTCATTATAACGAGCTATTCAAGCTGGCTGCCAAAGGCTGAGTAAGCTCCAGAGCTGGTTGTGTGCTGAAGCCAGGCAAATTTAGATGGAAATTCACATTCCCCATCACTAGTGATTTTTAGTCTGAAAGGAAATGGTTTTCTAAAAGAGATGCTTTCACACGGTGGCTCTCTACCTGATCAGAAGACAGCTGTACTTGACTTGCATGGCTGAGCTGAGGCTGCTACAGCAGTGACATGGTCTGGCTGTGCTCGTGTCACCATCTCCAAGTGGCCGGAGCTGTAGGAGGCCAGCATTGCTCGTGGGTCAGCCAAGGACGCCAGCCCCTGCCAACCCTAACCTGAGTGTCCCAACTAGAACACTACAGCAGTACAGACTGGGCATTTTGACTGCAGAAAGCACTACCTTATACCTTCTGCCCATCAGTAACACATAATGATTTATAACCCTACCTGTGTTGTTGCCGTGTGTGCTTTTAGCATCTCATACGTAATAAAATCCTGATAAATAAAGTAACAAAGTGGTGTGCATATATTTTACGTGAGTTTTTTTTTAAGGAGAGAGTTTAAACATGCACACATTTTAATGTCGACTGCTTTCATATTAAATACACTAACTTAAACTGTCAGTACTTTCATAACAAAGTCCTGGCCAACTCCTTAGAGGAGATCTGAAAGCCCAGTGATTTGTGAGACCGTGACATTTGTGCTGTCTGTGCTCTACCCTCAGCATGAGAAAGGGCTCTGCTCCCCCCCTCAGCCCCCGGCTTCCTTTAGTACCTCTCAACGGGTGATCTCGAATGCTTTAACTAATATCAATTAATTATGCTTCAAATTGCTCCTAAGAGAGACAGACGCGATTATCCCCCTCTGTCATTACATCCAAGGTTAAACAGAGTCAGGAAGAGGTTAAGTGACTCTCAGGGTTCACAATCCTGCCTGACAGGGAGCCAGGCTGCAAGGTGCTGACTCCATTTGTTCAGCTGTGAAACCATCAGGGCCTCAGAGGGCTCAGCACGTGGCAGGATGGAGCCCTCAGCGTGCAAAGTGCAGAGCAGAGAATGACTTTCCAATTCCCCATCTCTGCTTGAAATCATCACCGTTTAAATAACAGGGGTAGATAGTGCCCTCTGTTACTGGCTTTTAAATGACTGCAATTCTAAGCAAGTGCAAGCAGCAGCTCTGCAGAGCTATCAAAGCCAGCCCGGGAGCTTGTACACCACAGAGTCAAGCAAAGCCTGTTTCCACTTCAAGAGTTCCAAGCGATTAACTAGAATTAAAACCAGAATATTACTTGGTCAATCAAGGCAAGACAGGCCACAGACAGTAATTGCACAGATAAGAGTCGCAAAAGGGTATACTGCTTAAACCAATGCAATTCATGTGGCTACAGGAGTTATTGCATCCACAGGCATATTTGAGAAAGGCATTTGGAGATGTAACTGAAAGGTTAATTCACTTTGTTTTACCAGTAGAGAACTGGAGGCCTTTTTATTGCATATCTGGACCCAAAGCTCACTTGATGACATGACCTGACACCACAGAATAATGATATCTCTAAGACAGAAGACACTAGTAATTGAAAGAGGGTGGCACATCCTTTGATTTGAAAAATGATATGAGGTTTTCAGTTAAGCATCAGGTCAACAAAGGCTTGTCCGACTACTCTTAACAACAGGTAAACTACTCCAAATTTCAAAGCCCACTGGTGGATTTTGAGTTTTTCCCAAGCTATCTGAACTCTTACTTTGTAACACCTTGGAGGTATACAAACGAGACAAAACATAAAAAACCCAAATTACAGGAAAACCATAGCCATGAGAATGAACAACTGCAACAGACACAAAGTCATCAGAACAGGCCAAATTGCAGAAGAGAGGAGAGTAAAAAGACTCGGCACAAAACTCCTGGACTGTTTCATCCACTACAAAAAGCAAGGATATGACTGACTACAATGAATTACAAATAACATGCCAGCACTCACCATTTGGCAACAAGCAATCCTTTGAGATGGAAAGCTATACAGCAAGTCACCTCTGGACAGAAAGGGTATAAAGGCCAACAGTTACACCCAGAACAAACCTGAGTGCCAGTTCCAGCAGACCTGAATTTTCCACTGTGCCACTGGCCTGTGTAGCTCGAACGAAGCTGGCAGCAGCAGTTAATCAAGCCAGCATCAGCCCTGGTTAACTGCAAACACGGTCATAGAGCAAATGAAATAATTTTGCCATCTGACATGCCAGTGGACACCACTAATAGAAGACACACTGCTGATTTAGCAACAGCCAGCAGAGCACTGGAATTTCAGCTGCACTGATGCTTAAAAGGAGCTCCTGTCAAGACAATGTTACACATCATCAAAAAAAGCATTTGTTGTATTGGAAATGGGTTCTGTGATAGTGCGTAAGGATGGGTGGTATGTTCATAATCTCCTAATGTACCCACAGTGACACTGCACCAACATAGCAGTGTGTCTGCGAGGAGAGAATTCTACGGGGCAAAAGCACACACTTCCCTCCTCTTCCCTTCTCACAGGCTGGAGCTGTTTATATACAGACAGTATTCTGCACACCAAATTAAGCAGCTCTAACATTTTAGGGTTACAAAGCAAGAGGAGCTGGTAATGTCACCACTCCACCACAGCCACTGTGAGCACTTTGTGTTGGTTACAGCCTGGGGAAGTGCAGTTCAAACCGTTCTCTCGGCGATAATTATTCTCCTCGGCACAAACACTGGGGCTAAGAGCAGTTCTGCCAGCCTGATTGCAGAGAGCACTCTGTAAATTCATCCTTTATCAAAACCAGCCTGTTAAGGGGCTCTGTGGCATCAGCACTATTTACACCAAAAGGAACACACCTGGGTAATGCACCTGTAACAAGAACACCACTGATGCAGGAGAGAAAGCAGTTAGTGGCAGAGCTAACATCAAGATTCTGCAGTGCCAGCCCACACAGGACTTACAGCCTCATTATCAGAGGGGCCAGACCTTGCCTCTGCCTCAGTCAACAACCAGAAAATCCTTCCTGCAAGGGTTTTTGTCTTGAAAGGGATTCTTTCTGTTCAGCATGTTTTTAATAATTTTTTTATAGCTTAAGCTTCATTTATAAACATGCACATTTTGTTCAGGCTCTTTGATACAGCCTCCTAATCAAAACTTAACAAGATGGGCTTGCAAGTGACAGGAAAACCTCTTGGTGGGAGCCAATCTGAGGGCATCATGGGACACTAAATTTATCTGTGCTGCTGCTTTGCTCTGCACATCTGAACTCATAAACTCAATTGTCAAGTATGTTCTCCCCCTCTGTGTATGCTTCACACAGAACAGTGTCACCCAGTCTGCAGAGTGACCCAGCAGTGACCCAGACTGCTCATCTCAGACCCAACAGCCACAGGCTGAGGCCTCCCAGCCAAGAGAACTTGCCATGTTTTCCTACAGCAGAGCAGCTTAACCAAAACACAGCATTAACTCCCCAAAACTGCCTGTGCAAAGGCTGAGATATTGGGCAACCAGCTTTGGCCAAGCTTGCTCCAAAAAAATAGGAAGGATGAAAAGGAAACACTACTGCTTCCTTCAGAACAGCTTTTTGATGACAGCTTGGGTCCCAGGGCAGGAGGAGCGCACTGCCCTCCTGACTGTCAGCATTAACAGCTCAAAGCCATGAGCACCTTCTGTGCCCACAGTGTGACCCACCCTGGCAAGGACTCTCAGCCAAGTGCTTTTTGTCATTGGATAGTCCTTGATGCGTAACTTGGGACAGAAGAAACCTGACAGCTTTTGCTGTGAAAATACAGAGGAGAAGCAGACCAGGATACAGAATAATTGAAATCTTGAACAAACTTTGTGGGTAAAATGAATGCAGGTTTGCCTAGCCCTCAGCATTTTATGGGCTCCTGATGAAACACACAGGGATGGGCACAACTCATTTAGTCAGATCCCTGTCTGATTTCTTACTGCTGAGCAAAGTCCTACCTGATTTCCCACTTACTTCTTAATGGTGGCCAGGAGTTGACCCATCAGAGAGCAATGATGTCAATATTCCTGCTTTACTCTCTTTGTTTTACATCAGAACAATACCCAGGTGGTACTATCTCTCACAAACACCTTAGATCAACACACAGACTTTTAATGGCTCCAAAAACATCCTGAAGTCTTCTTGGACTTTATCAGATGCAACACAGATTAGGCATCTTTATTCCCTTCTTCCAGCCCTGAAAGAAGAACCCTACAAAAGAAGTTTAAGTGAAGAACCAAAGAGGCTGATATCTCTAACTGCACATCCTCTTGCAGCAGTACAGCCACTTGCTCCATCCAGAAATACTTCATTAAAACCATCCTCAGGATGGTTTACTTCTGGGTATTCTCTGGGTAACCCCTGTGGGTTAGGCTTCACCAGAAAATAACTTTTTCCAGCTGATGAAATTAATTCACTTCTAGTGAAGTTAAAGTTTCACTGCTGAACACAGAACCGGAAATCAGCTCCCAGCAAAGCATTTATTAAAAATATCCATTCTGCAAACCCTGTTGAGTCCCACAAATTGAGGTCATTTGGCAAGTCAATAACATTGGCAACTGCCCCCCTTAGGAACAATTAAAAGGGAGCACTTTCCCCTGACTACTTCCCATTGCTGCTGGAAGTCTTTATTTTTTAAAAGTGCTTATTAACTTGTGTTTTGACACTAAAAGTACAAACTGAATGAATTTGATAAGTGCTGATTCCTGCCATTTAAAGTGACTGATCTAAAAACAGAGAGCCCTCCCCCCCATCATTTGGACCTGTTAATGACTGCTCTATAAAATATAATTCTTTTCTGACACAGTTGATTCATTTGTAGTCTCTTTGGAAGCAGCAATCTCAACCAAAAAATGACATTCTTGTAACTCGAAAGTGGACATTTCCTGTTTCTGCACAAGAATTAGCAAGGGGTGTTATTAAGCCTTTCCTGTTCAGAGAAAATCAGAACTGGATGAGAACAGGGAAAACCAGCAAAAAGTACAATCAAAAAAACCAAACCCCAAACCAAATATAAAAATCCACTGTGTATCTCAAACTGCAGTATAACTATTCCTAGAAATACAGCATTGCTGTGTTGGAAGGAACTTCAGGAGATCATCCAGTCTAACTCCCTTGCTATACTACAGCAGGTTGCCCAGCACTGTCTCTAGCTGGGTTTGAATATTTCCAAGGATGGAGCCTCTTGGGTCAACTTGTTCAAGTATTCAACTACAACCACAGTAAAAAAACCACCACTTCCTCTAAATGGTTATGCAAACTTTCCTGTGTTTCAATTTGAGCCCTTTGCCTCAGTGTCCCTGGGCACTGCAGAGAAGAGTCTCACCTAGCTTCAATCATTCTTTTTTCCCCCCTTAATTTGTTTGAGTAATGCAGCAAAAACATCTTAAACTACAAAGACATTATTTACTGGAACTTTTGTTATCCTTTGTGATTCTGACAACTAATCACAACCAACTGCTTCTATATTGCAGAGTTTTCAGTGCTACAGTAGTGGGAGGTTAAAATTTAATGCATTGTCAAAGTCAAATCTCAATTATCTGGAATAACGGAGTGGAGAGCGCACAGAAAAGTAAAAATGCAGATAAAACACATCCAGATAAGCTTTATAAACAGGGAGGACTTGAGAGAAAGAAGAAAGAAAGGTCAGGGCACTGATCCCAGAAGAGGCACAGATGTAAATGGGTCAGCCCAGGACATCTCACTTTAGTGCTGCAAGTGTTGAACCAAGCTCGGGTGTAGGGCACAGACCTGCAGCCACTGCCCTCCCGACCCCGGCTGGTTCAGCACTGCTGTCTACCTGCTCTTGTCCATTTGGCTCACTTCCCAACACAGTCTGTAGTCCCCAAATCCTGATCATCCATGTACCAGGCTCCGTGTGCACATCAAACCATACTTGGACTAGTTATCTCCTCTCCCCATTTCTGGACAAAGCCAGACAGTTATAAAAGTAAACCTGAAGTAGCTGATGGAATCCAGTAGTCCAAGGACTGGATTATGAAAAAAATACAGACACAAATCCCATAAACTCTCCCCAAAAGCTTCTCAAATGCTGGTACATCAATCCTGCTGCTCTCAAATACTCCTCCAACCCCTCACAGCAGTCCCCACACACATTTGAGGCTTCATGCTTCCCTTCTGCAGATGGTACCATTGTATTACTCTTATTTTAGGCATTTTGAACTTAAAGGTACATGAGTGGGATGACAGTTACATCTTCACAAGAGCTTCGCAAGGGTTCAGAGAAGAGCTGGGCCAGGTGCTTTTCAGCACAGATGCCAGCAGCCTGACCCAAGTCCTATCCTTGAGTAGCTCTGATCCATGCCAGCCCACACTTCAGCCTGTGTGGCATGGTACAGACCTACCCAAAGGACATCTGGATTAAGATCTGGTCCCAGGTCATTACTGGCACAAGCAGCACTGGGTTTTCTGCAGCAGGCACTTTTTCCCAAGTCAGTATTGGGAGCCTGCCCCTATTCCTGCCTCCCGCCCCAAATCAGTCATTGCAGCACGCACAGATGCCAGCATGAAGGAAAGGGAACGTGAAATCAAGATCTCTGTGGTGTCAAGTCCACAGGAGTGGGCTTTTTCCCCCAGTAATTTCCAGAGTCTTGATTGTGATTCTCAGTCCTTAAAATATTCCACATCCATGCAGAATAACCTTTACGTTAATGCTTCACCCACATTCCAGAAGACAGAGTAATGAGCTCCCTATCTTTTCCATGTGGATGTAGCAGTCTTCTCCTCCAGAGCTAAATCACTGTGAAGCACTGCTCAGTGCCATTAAAGCCCTGCTCAGCTCAGCCCTGAGTTATCAGCACAGCAGCAGATTGGTGGCTCTCCTGGACATATTAAGTAATGTGGACTGGAAGCTGCCACAGGAAAGCCAGATCTCATTTTAATTTGCATCTAAGATATACATCTGTGGCCTTTGCCTAAAGGTTTGTCACTCTAGCTGAAAGCTTGACAAAGGTCAGAATACTCAACTTTCTGCTTTAAATTCTAATGACAGATGAGAGATACATTTCTTAGCATAAATATTTATATATAAACATACTTTATATATGCATGTATACACACCCCCCCAATCCTAAAATATCTCAGCATATGTGTAAGTGTAACAAATACTGCCACAGAGTCACAAGTGAATGGAGTAGCATACTGTGAGTCTGCCCTGACCCAAGATGTGGATTTGAATAAAAAAAGAAAATTGTTTGAGGTAATGGGACCTTGAAATTTTAGCAGTGTTCCTTCTGCACTAAAATAAGCAAGTTAAGATTAATTGGCAATGTAAGCTTCAGAAGGTGTCAGGACTGAGAAGATGGTAAACAAAAGCTAATCTGTAAAATTTAACAGGAAGCACATTATCGCTGTACAAAAGCTGAAAATATATAGTGTTTTTAATAATTGTAATTATTTTACTGCATTAATGTTTATTTCACAGAAAATGGAGATTTAAAATATTCATCTGGTACTTTCCCCTGCACCCAACAAAGTGCAGGCTCGTTGCACTTCCTGTGTGTGCCTGCTTTGTGCTTTGCTCACAGACACTTCCACACCTAGAGAACAAATCTGACAAATCAGAAACTGTGCATGACCCACGTACTGACACCACAACAGCAATGCTGTCTTAGGAGTCACAGGAAGGCCAGATGGGGTTCCAGTTAACACCTCTCTGTCCTGTATATAGGTGGTCTCATGCAGCACTGTGTCAAAAACAGTTCAAAAATGTGTCTCCAGTGCAGCCTCAAAGGACCCAGCAGTTTTACATCACGCAAGCCTTGTTTTTACAGCCTGCTAGAAAGGGTCAGGCTAATCTTTACTCATCTCTCCTAAAGTAAGGGTGGGAAGTCAAACGGCAAAAAAAATAGCCCATCAGGCAAGTTCCCTCATGCTTTCAACTCTGGGAGCTGCATACTCATCACACATAGAGTCTTTGCCTTAAACGTGGCTTGAAAAGGATCAAGAATCTAACTGTCTTAAAAAGATGCAGCTAAAAACCAAAAGTGAAATAAATCCCTCTTATGCAGAAAGTCTCTAATCAGGTAAAGAGAACTTGAGAGACAGTTAACTCCTAAATCTTACCATTTCATGGGTAATCATTTGATTTTAAAATTACAATGTGCTCTTAACCAGCTGAGGTCCATGAATCAGAAATTCCTGGCACATGGGCAATTTTTAGTCAATAGGTGGTGGGAACTGGGCTGGAAAAGGGATTACGTCCCCTTCCATTTTCTTTTATAACCTTCCAGAAATCTCCTTCCTGAACTGCACCCCTGCTTTCTCCCATATCCCTTCATGTGAGTCCCAAAGCATTCATGTTTAATTCTCTAACAGAAAAGCAAAATAATGGACTGCTTGATTAAACATTAAGGACCTTTTTCTCTCTTTATGGAAAATACTTTTGATTTAATGGGAATAATTTGTTAACTGTTTTTCTGAAGGTTATCCATTAGTTGCTGGCCATGTGATATGGAAGAATTGTTTTTTGCATCTGGGGGTGTTGAGTCATCGTGGCATAAAGGCACATTATTCGTATGTAATATTAAATGCCTGGATTATCTTCTCCCTTTGATAAACCCCTCAGAAGCTAAGAACTTGTACCTAGTCTGCCTGTCTCTGGGACAGCAAAGGAAAACAGAAGAGGTCCCTCTCATTCACCTTATTTATAAAAGGCCTGATTCTAAACTTCTCTAGAAATATTCTCAGGAGCTCCAAAAACAAAGTGATTATGTGATGCGTGCAAAAAAATCTGGGAAGAGGAAGCTATGTCCCTAGTCCCTGTGGAGACTTAAATGCAGATTTATTACTGACAAAATTTATTCCATCAAAATTTGTTCTCCACCTCGTGGACTGATTCCTCCTACACTACTGTATTGATTTCACTACTGAAGTGCTGCATTAATGAATCAGGCTCTCCATGTCCACTGTGCTACTATAAGGGATCACATTTTGTTATATGGACCATAAAATGCAGCAGAGGAAAATAAATTTGTTTTTGTATTGCTGCCTGCTTTGGTGTCTGCATAAAATAATAGAACCATTATAAACTGTTTGGTTTCCATTTATAAAGATACAAATGATGGTGCCAATGATGTTCCCATGCACTTATATTCAGAATCAGCTCTTTACCCTTAAAGTCTGTGGACAGCAAGGGAATTAATTCAGGATTTCATGGTAAATGTAGGGCTTACAAAACCCATCCTCACAGAGAGCTTATTTACTCACATGGTGCATAGAACATGACAAGGGTGTGCTTCTTCTTCTTCAACGACTCCCTGAAGTCCTCTCCAGCCAGGTGGATAACGCTGGTCTGTTTTTCTTCCCATGCAGGCTCAGGTGGAGGTGGTGCTTCAGGACTAGAAAAGAAAGACGTGAAATTGGTTTGAAATTTCTGGAAGCAGATAAAGGGACAGCAGATAAATTGTCCTGGTCATAATTAGCACAAGGGAACTGATGTGAAAAATCCTTCAAGGTGCCTGTGCAGTAGAAAGAACATACTCGTTATTTCCAACACCAGGCAACAGCAAAAAAAGATTCAAGTTAATTTCTGGAACTCAGATAATTTAAAATATATTTTAAAATAATTAAAATGTAATTTAAGTGACTGTAGTCACACGTATGAGTAGAAATGTCAAATAAGGACTTCCTACATTGCATCCAATATCTGGGTGGAAAAAACATCGATACATACCATTGTATCATCCACAGCCTTGAACTGAGAAGAACAGCAAGCAGGTGGAATTAAAAGGCACCTGATATAGAACAGCATCTTCCATTCAAACACCCTTTTTGTACTTTTTATCACTATCATGCAAACTTCAGTAAAGAGTTTCATGACCTTCTCTAGAATTCAGATATTAAAGCCAGGATGCAAAAATCAGCATCGTTCCACTTGGAATACTGGGGGTGACTGAACCAGAATATTTTACTTTGGTAAAGAGAATGTCAGGTTTCAATTATGACTGCACATACTGGCTAGATCAAAGCAATCCCGTGCACCTAGAGCGTCTCTAACAAAAATTCTGCTATTCACTAGCTCACAGATCTCTCTCAGACTCATTAAATTCATTCCTGCTGTATCTTAAATAGTGATTACTTTATATAAAATCATCAGAATGGTGCCACAGTATAAAGACCTTCATATGTCGCCTTGGTAATAAATTAGCTTTTCAGACTTTCCAGACACTTTGAATGACACCATTTTAAGTTGTATCAGGTACATAAAAATCAAGTGAAGAAAAACTCAATTTTTAAAGTAATTCTCAAGGTCACTTGGTGGACATTCATTGTATTTTAGAGAAAGACTTAGATGTGCTTCAGAGAAAGAGATAGAAGAGTTACACAGTGTGTCCTTTAGCTGAATTCCTCCATGAACACAGTTGTTAATGAGCTATCATTGATTACATTTACAGAGGGGGGACTTCACTCTCACACAAAATTTTCCACGCTGACCTGGAATAAGCTACCCAGCAACTGGTAACTACCTAGTGTGGCAGCACAACCACCTGAGAGGAACCACAGCCAAAATCTGCATGGCTGCAACCACCCATTGAGACAGGTCTCCACAAGCTGTACTTTTATCACCAGCCTGCACCCCAGATGCAGCCCTATTTTCACCAGCTTCAGTGCAGCTGCATCAATTCTATCCCTGTCACAAAACAAGGATGTTATTCTACTGCATCTCTAGCTGGGAGAACATTCAGGAGCCAAGAGCAGGAGACAAGCTGTCTGAGCTTCACCTGTACTGCTGACTAGCTGAGGCTGCAGACAAAAGTCTTCAAGAGCCACAACAGGATCCAGAAGAATTAACACCACTTTCCTGTTCCTCATTGCTTCTTCACCTGCTGGTACAGGCAGCATCAGTACTGACTGCTTAACTCACTACAAAGTTCACAGTGCTCAAAAGTGTTGAGCAAAGCAGTGAAATGAGGACAATGACTTCATATACAATACAGATACAGCAGCCTGGAGCCTGTGTGGGCAGGGAGGCCAAGGGAGTACCATATTTAAAAGTAAAATACAGATAAAGCTCTTCAAGATGCTACAATGATACTGCCAGACTTTCCACTACCTGCTTTGAAACAGTCAGAGATGTAATGAGAGGAGAGGAGAGGAAAGGAAAGAGGAAAGGAAAGGAAAGAGGAAAGGAAAGAGGAAAGGAAAGAGGAAAGGAAAGGAAAGGAAAGGAAAGGAAAGGAAAGGAAAGGAAAGGAAAGGAAAGGAAAGGAAAGAAAGGAAAGGAAAGGAAAGGAAAGGAAAGGAAAGGAAAGGAAAGGAAAGGAAAGGAAAGGAAAGGAAAGGAAAGGAAAGGAAAGGAAAGGAAAGGAAAGGAAAGGAAAGGAAAGGAAAGGAAAGGAGACAAAAAAACCCCACACAACCTCTTCCCCCACCAAATAAGAGGGGGGAAATAAAGATTTCATTCCTCACGCCAACTGTATGTAATAGTTAAGTGACTAAAATATTCACAAAACTCTGGCAGGTTTTCTTCCCCTTGACTATGCAGAAAATACATTAGGCTTACAGTACCTAAAGAAAATGCATATTTTATATATATATATGCATACTTTTACATACATGCATATATAATGCATACTTAAAGAGAGAATTGTACCAGCAATTTATTTTGAAATGGAATTATTGTCATCAGTTTTGTATCAAACTTAATTCTGCACATTTCAGCACACCACCCAAGTGAAGTTGGTTAGTGCACTCAAAGGTGCTGGTTTTGTTGGTCTCACTGGCTTTCCTTCAGCCCCATGTGGGTGAAAATCTAGGCACTGGCTCTGAAATGTTGGAAAGAGAAAAGTACAACTGCAGAAATTCAGTTACTAACACTGGGATCTGCTGCTTTGTATAAAGAGGGAACAACAAATGTTCTGTTTATTTTTCAGAGCCACTGCTATTCCTTCTCCAGGGAAAGGCTTAAGGTATATTTGAAAAATATTTAGTTTGGGAAAGAAATACCAGGCCAGCTATGAAAAACCCCACAGCAAATAAAAGATTTGGTGTATTAGAGACCACAATTAACATACATGTTTCTGTGGGTTGGAATACTGGAATTCAGTGTAATTTTGTTAGCAAGAGATTTAGGCAATGTTGAAGCTCTGTTTAGTTCCTCATCAAAGCCATCTGCAGGAGTCACTAACCAGGAACCCAAATACTATCTTAAAACCCTCAAAACTTACTTTTGCAGCCAGTCAATGATCTTCTTCTTTGTTCTGAGGTGTGGCAGAGTGTATTTCTCCTCTCCATCCTTAAAATACTTCAAAGTAGGAAACCCTGAGATGTGGTATCTTTCCGCCAGGGCCTTGTTGACGGTCGCATCGACTGCTGCAAGGACACCCGGACTCTGAAACAGAGATCACCTCCTATAAATCCCAGCCACACACACACACACCCCTTCAGCAGGACACAGCTGGCTTGGGGGCAATCACTCATGCTCTAGGTGCCTTTGCTGCCTCTAGGACAAGAGGACATAGTCTTAAGCTGTGCCAGGATAGGCTTGGGTTGGACATGAGTAAGAATTTTTTCACATAAAAGGTGATTAGACATTGGAATGGGCTGCCCAGGGAAATGGTGGAGACACCATCCCTGGAGGTGTTTAAGGAAAGACTGGATGTGGCACTCGGTGCCGTGGTCTAGTTGACATGGTGGTGCTTGGTCATGGGTTGCTCTTGATTTTAATGGTCTTTTCCAACATGATAAATTCTGTGATTTTGTGCCCAGATATACAGAAAGACACAGAGAACTGATGCAAAACCAGAAAGGGATGTACCATGGACTAAATGTTACCAGAGTCTTACCTGTTCCCCTCCCGTTTCTGATGGATTCTCTTTATATAATTCACTCTATAATACTTAGGAGCCATTCCCAGAAACTGCATTTCCTCCCACATATCCCGGTTTCTCCCAGAAGAAACAAGCACTGCTAAAGGTAAATTTAAGGCAAATTCATCTTTCCCTAACTTATGGGTATCTTTTCATGGACCACCTTTAGAGACACAGAAGAATAGGCATTTGTAAAGTGTGATTCATTGGATCTTTGTTTTTCTCATCTCCTCCCTCTCCAACAGCAATAAAGGAACTCTAGATATCTCCATAGAAGATGCTTAAAGTATGGGGGAGACCAATTTTACTTCTCCTCCTGCATGACATACACAGCACGAGACTGAATCGATAACACTAATACTTGTATTATTGGATGTCTCTTCTCCAGCCATGCTGATGGAGCACTTATGATGAAGCTAATGGAGTGGTGAAACCATTAAAAACAGGGTAGTAGAAACAGGGACCAACCCCCTTTGTTTTTTTCCAAATCTAATTCACAAATGAAAGCCTATGTTTTTTCACATTCAATGTCTTTAAGTAAGGGGAAAAAAAAAAATTTTTGGATTTGATCGTATTATGTATAAGGCCTACAGTAGAATACATAAACATTTTTCGATTTTGTTTTCGTTCAAGACAAAATGTTCTTTCTCAGACTTTGGCAGGGCTCATGCATTAGCGATGAGACTGTACTTTGGAAGCACATTTTGAAGGGTCCTGTGGGAGGATGAGAACAGCTGAATTTGTTGTAGGGAGAAAAGTCACTTTTATTACTCTAGTTATTTATTACTGATTATTTGAAGGATATAATAAAGGAAATTAGCTTACATCACTGGTTACATGAAGAAACTCTGCAGCCTTCTCATATTCTGGCTTCATTTTCTTACAGTGCCCACACCCTGCCAAAAAATAAAAATACAATTAAGTTGTACACACCATGGTTATTCATTGACCCAATCAGCCATTATCAAAATCCAAAACCATGTAGCAAAGATATACTAGAATTTTGTACTTATTTTACTTAATATATTTGTAAAGCCTTAGTATGATATAGGATTTTTTCCAAAATGGCCACAACAGTTTAAACAAGGAATTTAATCTATTAATAATAATAATAATAATAATACATCCCTATTTTCACACCCACACCTCTTTCCTTACAAAAAGTACTATAAACACTTGTCAAGCCCATTGCTTCTAGCATGCTCTTGGGCAAAGCACAACCTCACCCATTTTAGTTTCCAAATCTTTATCTGTTTTAAAAAGAAACAACACAGCTCCTCACGTGACTTTGTGACTTTCAGTGGAGGCTTACACTAGCACAGCTTAATAGAGTAATATAATTTGAATTCAACTGCACTGATAATAAGCCCTGCTTTACAGTGGTGCAGCATGTCCCTCTAGGAAGGATTTGCACTGATTTAATCACATCAGTGTAATTACACCACCACATATGTTCCCAACATAAGCAGGATCTGTAAAACCGAGATAATGGTGCTTTCTCGCTTGTGCGAAGTTCTCCAGAGATCTGCCATTACTTCATGCTAAGTGCTGACATTACAATAAAGTAAAATGAATGTATGAGTGAGAAAAGCAGACTTAGAATAAATTATTTGGGTGTAAATTAAACTGCTTTCAGCTGGTGCAGTTGCTTGCAGGCAGGCTGAACTTTCAGGCCCAGGTGAGGGTCCTGCCGCACTTTGGCAGCTCCAGTGCGCTGCTGGCACTCAGTGACAGCCTGTCCCCAGGGGACTGGCACAATGGCAGCCCCCCTGGGACAGTGCACAGGAACAGAGGGGCTGGGGTGAACACCCAGCAGGTGAGGCTCAGGCCTGACTGGAGGTGCAGGCAGCTGGCACGGCCCCGGAGCGCTGCAATCCCCGTGCAGTGCCTTGCTGCACCTCTCCCTCTCCTCTGCAGCAGCAGCCAGCTTGCTTTCCTGAGCTGTTATTGTTGGAAGGGGCACTTGAAAGCCCAGACTTTGCTGAGCTTTTGGAAGTTGTATCAGAAGATATGGCTAGAAATGTGTTTCAATGCATGCCAGCAAAAGCTGACTCTGAGGTGTTCGGGTAACAGGGCTAGGGCTATTTTTACACCATTGTCCAAAAGAAAATAAACCAAAGACTGTGAACCTCAGTGCTGCTTTGTTTCCCTCTGATGGGATGATGGCTGAAGCCAGCAGACACAAACCTGGGCCTGAACTCAACCAGACAGGCATGTTTTATATAGCCTAAGTCAAAGAGTGTTTGCAGCCAAGAAGCAGTAAGACATTCAGGCATAAGTAACTTCACCAGAGCAAACAGAGCTTCAGCCACCACAGCACATCATGGGAACGCTTTCAGGGCATGTTTATGGAACATTCGAACAACAAATGCAAATCCCACCTAAGAATTACAGCAAATACCAAAGCGGTTGATCTCAGACCAGCTCCTGTTCAAACACTAGCTACAGTCCATACCACTTAGTCATCTGCACAGAGACCACAGCACTGAAGAGCCCCATGCCATTCTTTTAAGCAAAAAACAGTAATGTGGTAGGAGCAGCAGAACAAGGGGAGTTCAGCTGGTGAAGAAAGCTTTGCTTTAATTTTACACCGTGGTGTGAGAATGCTGGGAATCTGATGCGACAGCTTCACAGGAGAATTCAGGAAGAAGCTGCGACAGGCTGAGGAAGAGTTACTGTCTCAGCACTGCTTATCTTGGTTAAAAGCACAAAAGAGGCTGGAAAATGATTTATTTGCCACCCACAGAAAACTTGCAGGCATATGGCTTTGTGTAAGGGGCTGACAGATCCCTCTGACACCTGCCCAATTTGATTTATTTCTCCTCTTAGGAGCAGGGAACTTAATTCATTTTGTGCTCTTCCTCACTTTTAACCAAAGGGCATCTCAACTCCCAGTTCAGATACCTGGGAACCTCTCTGAGTTAGCAAGCTTAAATTTGTACAAACAATGATTTTCTGCAGGACTAACTTCACCTTGATAGGATTTACACAGTGTGTCCCTTAGCCACAGAAAGGTTCACACTGTGCTCTAGCTACAGTATCCACATAATCTACACTATATTCCAATTATATTACAATCATTAATTAGATCTGATCAACCAAAGGCATTAAAGAGCCAGAGTTTTCACAAAGCCATGCAGAGGGGAAAAAAAACCCAAACCAGTAACACAGGCACATCTTGCCCAGGAAATGAAAAAATATCCAAAGCATCTGATGATCATGTAATATTTTGGGTCAAGATATCCAGACCATGAAATGTCACTGTTCCAGGTTCTTTCGTGAACATCACACAGACACAGCACTACTGACTGCCACAAAACTAACTCGCTCAGGCTTAAAATAAAGGGAAGCAACATCAGATCTTTAAAAGGCACTTAAATGCAAACTGAAGTCTTCAAATCTGTATTGTGAATGCTTGCTCTACCCCTGACAGAGGACAGCATGATGTATCAGCCTGGAAAAAAGTCACAACATTAAACTGAACCTGAGAGAGCGACAACAAATTTTAATTTCTCCCACAATAAACAATGCTTTTCTGGCTGTCTTCATGAGAATTTTGCTATTGTGAGCTACAGCCTGCTTTCACCTACCACTGCAGAAAAGGAGAGATATGAATTACAGAAGTGAATTATAAAGTCAGACCTACAAACTGCAAACCAATTAATCTCTCCTATGATTATTTATCCTATCTTTGAATAATCCTCTGAAGATTGCCATTAAATTTTTGAGGCCAATGAAAAGTTATTTAAATGAATTCCAAGGTCACTGCCTCTCCTTTGATTGCTACATTAGGTTGCTCAGCAGCAGCTTCACCCCTCTGTGCTAAGCTCCTCTAGTTTTAGATGCTTTCTCTTTATAAAATGAGTGGGGAAAATAACAACAACCCTACATGCCCAGATGCTCCTGTGTGCTGCTGGGACAATGGAAGAAGCCCACAGGTCTGCAGTGGGCATCTGTGACAGGTGTGCTTCTGGAGGATGCACTGTACTGTTAACTGCTTACTGACATTAAAACTAGAAGTCTGAGCAAGGGGAGTGACTCGTTCGATCCCAGGTGAGAAGAAAAGCTGCCCTCAATACGAGGATGTGCTGTGCCCACTCCAGCACTGCCACCCTCTGAGCCTCTGTGGGGCATGGCTGGTGGGAACACACAAGGGTCTTGTAGGTGTCTATCCAAGAGGACTCCCACAGCCTCAGTCTTTCCTTGCAGAAGACAAGCAGCTGCTCTAGGGGTACAAGACAGAGTTTCTCTCCATCCAGCAGCAGAAACCAGTCCAGGTTCAGTGCCTGGGTCTGCTGACCAATTCAAGACAACTCCTCTGACCTCTAACACCTCATCTTGCTCCTCTTGCACAAAAGGAGCCCAAGCTGCTAGGGCCAAGGCTCAGACAGAAAAAGCACATAGATAAGCAAAAAGGAAGGGTTACAAGACAAGGAAAAGAAGTCAAAACTTAACAACAATCAGTGCTAGGACACTAGCTGGTATGCACCCTTGCTAACCATTTTTAAAACAGATGTCTAAATGAAGTAAGAATTCTGCTTTCCCAGTTTATTTGTAATCAATCTTCTCATTTGCACCGTGCAGATGGGCAGATAAGAAGCTCCTTCCTTTGGTGCAGTTACTGGCACACAGCTTAGATCAGCTGCACCCCCAGACAGTGATGATCAAAGGTCCCCACGTCATCTCAATGCAGACAAGTCACCTCCCTCCAGGATCCCACTGCAGGGCAGAGGACAACACTTGCTCAGCACTTTGTCCTCTGTAGAGTGTGACCATATGCAAATGTAGAGGCAAAGGCCAAGTGTGGACAGAGCAATGCTGAAGTGAAAGGGTGAGCAGCACATGGACAAAGGAAAACCTAACAAACGTACCAAGCAACTCTTTTCCCAAGGAAATATCTGTATTTGTTTATAGCAGCCTGCTTGGCACCATGGCAAAGACTCGTAACACAGTTGCTCCAAACCTTTTCAGAAATGAACTAATACAAGCACTTCTACTGTTAAAACCGAGTCTTACAGGCAGAAAACCAGTCAAGCAGCTCCAGCTAAGCTCCTGCATATGCTGCCTTAGTGATGTCTCACGAATATAAATCTCTGTTTCTCTCTGTCATTCACTGTTTGCTTCTTTCAGGTTATTATGACTATATAAATAAACGCCATGCTTTTGGCCATGTCCTCTCATTTCAAGACAACATTGTCTGAAGATCTGAAGTGTGCGTGACAAGCAAGAGATAAAAGACAGCATCCAGGCAGTTGTGAAGAAGCTGTTTCTGACATCAAGAACCCTAGAGGTAAACTAAATTGCAAATAAAGATTTTAAAGAATCATTACATTTCTGTCATCAACAGACTGCTTGAATACTGTTATCATGTATACTGTTACCAGCTATTTATTGTACAATGCCAGCTCTATATCCATCTATAGCTGCACACCAAAAATACCTCCATTAGCCTGACAAGAAAATGAATTTGAAGCACAAAACATGTCCTGCTTTCAGCAAGTGGGCCACTGGCACTTCAGAATACACTCACAGAAGATTTACATACAACTTCAAGAAAAGAAAAAAAAGTAAAAAAAATTAGATGTACCTTCTTTCTCTAAACATTTAACACCTAGGGATAAAACCAGTGGTTTCTCTATTCTTAATCCCAGAGGAGCAGAATAACCAGTTCTTACAAGTTAATGTTGTTATCTTTGAACTCTCATCCCTACATATAAAAGTAGAAGTACCTACATGGAGCAGGGAAGACACAGTCCTTGCAGCCACAGCAAGGACACAGAAATCCCAGCCCTCTTATCACACAAATGTATTCTCTTCTGCCATGAAGTCTGTAACATGCAAAGACTTTTCATACATCATGTAAAAGAGGATCTCTCAGGTCTGACATGAGGCAGTTTATAGTTCCTTCACCGGTGTAGGAGAGCATAAACTACAACAGCTGCAGACTCCCTTGCATAATTTAGCCATCTGCATTGCAGACATCTGAAGGAAAATCATCCACAAATTTGGCAGGGAGGGAGGATGACAAAAGCAGCTGTTTCTCCCCATAAACACAGGTATGAATTTAAAATTGTGTCGGTTGCATGTTCATTTAATAGTCACGATGGTCAGAGCAGTCAGGCCATGCCATGATCTCCACGCAAAAAAAAAAAAAAAGGCAAACAAACAAAAAAAACCCCAAACCAAACCAAAAAAAAACAAACCAAAAAAAAAAAGGAATCACCTTAGGAAGGATCAGGAGCTCAAAGAATTTTGCACAACCTTTTCCCTCTGGGTACCTACTCCCACCAAACCATTTATCTTCTCACCAGCAGCACTGCACACCCAGGTAAAATTCCAGATACTTAAAGACAAGGACGTTTCAAGACTCAATGCTTTCTTGTAAGAGGCACATCTTCAACATGTTTAACATGATATTGAATTCAAATTTCCAACAGCTAGGAATGTGTGCACACATACACAAACCCATACACCCCACCCCCAATACTGTATTTTTAAAGGCAGGTTTGATTCCACCAGGCATTACACTACTTAGAGATCAGTGACAAGCAAACAGCTTTACGGCTTTACAAGAGACAAAGCCCATGAAAGGTCAGTCTGGAAAAGACTCTGAGGAACTGGAAATGCAGCATTAGAAGGAAAATACTTAAGCAGTCTGGATTACTGCAGTCAGCGCTGCCGCGGTCGCAGCCGAACGCGGCGGCTGCGTGGGCTGCACTGCTCATCCCAGAGCACTGCAGCGGCTCGCCCCGCCATTATCACCATCTCACTGGCACTGCCACCAACTCAGAGTGCAGGCAATCTGTGCGTGCAATGAGCTGTGCAAATCCAATCCCAGCATGGCCACGCAGGAGAAAGTCTCTGCCTGCTTCCAGGAGCCCTTTGGTGTGAAGTTGGGGCACAAAGTTATTACAAATTGGTCACAATTTCTCCTGTCCGTATGACTTGCTGAGGTGGTAATGACCCAAACCCAGACACCATCTTGTCTTTTCTATAGTGGCATAATTTCTTCCCTCCCAGCATCACTGAAACTGCTCAGGGGAAGAATCATAGCAGTTTTAGACAGTTGTAGTATGAGTTAAAAACTATTTACTTATTTATAAAAAAGATAGTTAGATGCATTACATAAATCAGATCAAACTGGCAGGAGAGCTTAACTAAACATATCCTCCAGGAATCCGTGCCATATTCACAGGGTGGCAGAAGGGCCACCTTTAGTCAGCAACAGCCCCTGGAAAGGGAAGGCTCAGCACAGGGGGCAAATATGGAGTGGGTGCTGCAGGCTGCCTGCATGAGATTTAAAAGACAGCAGCTCTGGTGAACTGCACAAAACACACTTCTGCCTTTATTTCTGGTCACACTGGAGCGTGTCTTCTTCTGACTCAGGCTCAGGGGAAAGGGTGAATATTCTCCAAGGCTAACACCAGCCAGAGGCTGCTGCCTCCCAGGGACTCCTGGAAGTCATGCAGGAAGAGAGATTTCTGCTCCATCATGCCCTCAGTGTGCACTCTCTGCTTCTGAGCTCACAGGGGGCTGAGCTGGACTCCTGAAAGCAGCCTTTGAAAACATATACCCCATCTGCACAGCACAGTCTCCGCACACATCCAGAAACAACCTCAACGTTAATCATCATCTTTATGTAAAATAAACTAAAAAAATCACATGGTTCCTTATTTTCATTCCAAAGGTGGTTTCAGCTTCTGGCTATTGGAGATTGCACTGCATGTATCTATTAAAACTGCATATATATACCTTTTCACTCAAGACTGTGGTGCAACTGGTAGAAATCAGTGCTGGGAGATGATGGTGTCTCCTACCATCCCTCTTGGGAGGGAAAAGAAGTGAAGGAAGGTGGATCAGCTGGCATTGAGAGATATGAATTACACTTCCTACACCAGCTCTGAGGAACGTGGCCTTGAGTAGGTGTTGAAAATTAATCTTCCCCTATTGAAATGTGAGACAACAGCATGGTTGCCTTAAGGTGAAATTGTTGAGAGTTTATGAAAAATACCACCAGAAGGTTTCCTTCTCAATTAAGCCAGAATTATTTAACATCCTAAAAAGAACCACTCCCTTCTCCACTGCCAGGTGAACAACAAAATTTTACCTTGAGGAGGGAAGAGAAGTTGCACTGGTTTCCCTCACACTCTTATCCCACTATGGAAGACTTTATGCTATGGATTTAGCAATGAAAATGCCAGAGAACGCAGGTGAGATGAAAGAGCTTTGAGTGTTCAGCTCACAAAAACAGCATAACCTGTGAATTATTTCCTAGGATGCAATTCGTGTAAGACATCAGCAAAATGAATGCCATGCAAAGTGATCTTCCTAAGAAAGGTACATCCCAATGAACTCCTCCAGCTCATGGGACAGGGGCATTAAAGGAATGGTGATATTCAATATTACTGGGAAGATATCTGGAAAAGTCAAGAATCAAGAGGAGATACTATACAGAATGCACAGTTTTTGTCCAAAGTCACAGCAGAAGTGGCTTCCAGCTGAGATCTATTCACCTATTTAGGAGAAGAGTGCTGGCACAGTTGCCAAGCACAGGCAGTCAGAAGCCCAGAAGACACAGCTCCACCATCAGCACAATGCCTTGGTGTCCAAGCAATGAATTCATTCATCAGTAACTCAGAAAAATGGCATCACTTGGCTACTCACCATCTGAAAGGGCACACGGAGCAGACAGGCAGGCAAGCAGGAGCAGACAGGCAGACTCTAGGTGTCTCTGTTCACTATTTGCCCTTTATGTAAGTTCTCTACCTTTCACAGAATAAAAGTTGAAGCCATGAAGTATTTAGAAGATAAACTTGACAATGAAAACTCCACTGGTAATGACTCAAGTACCCGAGATACTATTATAAGGCATTTTCCAAATGAGAGCCCTGCACAGTATACTGAGCTTATCCAAGCAAGGAAATTAATTTATTTCAGAAAAAATAAACCTGGAGTCTAATTCTTAAAGCTAATTCCTACTGTTACCCCATCATTAGAGACCTAGAAAAATAAGTTATGTTTCACTTCTATCAGAACTCACCACAAGAGCATTAAGGGCTTATATGTACACTGGGGTCAAGCTTGCCAGGAGGACAGTCATCCAATTCACACACTCAAATGTGGATTTTTAACAGCTAAAATTACCTAAGTCCTCTAAAAGACCCCTCTGAACACCTAAATAACCTACAACAAAAACCCAGAGAATGAGGCCAGTCTCTCTTCAGCTGTCACCCCTCAGCTGCTCCTTGGTGCTCTGGCAGCTACTCCTATGTCACAGGCTGAGTCAGTCGGTAAGGACTCGTTAGGAGAGAGGGAAGGCAATAGTAATGTGAGAAATGAGGCAGCAAATCCCCAAAGAAACTAATGTTCCCTTCACACCACCTGCCACACATTCACATGAAGCTTTTTTTTTCTGATTGGTATAGCCTTTGCAAATGTCTTCTTTAATAGAGAAAGTAATTGCTCCCAATTGGAGGTGAGCATTCAGCAATGCATTTTGAATAAACCTCCCAAATTTCACAAACCCCAAATATCCACATTTTGTCTCCTTGCCTTCTTCCTTTACTTGTACCCTGCATTCTGCTCAACACCCACGACTGCTACCATGTAAGTTATTCAAAGTACACGCCGTGTCCCAGAACAGCACCATACCACAGAGCAAGTTGAGATCCAGTCCAAAGGTAGAGCAGCCCAAAACGCCCCACGTTTGCCACTCTCCCTGCTGTGACACTGAACCAGAGCAAGTCAAGCCTCCTCCCTTTTAGTCCTGGCATGAGTTGCAACCAGGTTGCGAGTCATCAGCTCCAGCCGTGATAATCTTGTCTGAGCTCTGTGCTCACCCAGTGGCAGATGGGGTTTCCTAAACTGGGGGGCCAAAAAACTGATGTGTGCCACAAGCCAGGGAACTCCAAAGGCAAAATCCTACTTCCTTCACGTTAATCAAGACTGTGCAGAGCTCATACCCCTTCCATATCTCGATTCCTGCAATACTGGAGCAGCTTGCAGTCTGGCCATGGCTTGCTAGATAAAACGCCCACGCAAGGTGAAATGTTATCTCCACTTCACAGGTTGGAAACCGACAAATATTTAGTGACTTGGGTCGTGACTGTACAAATCAAATCAAAGCAAAGCAAAGAACTAAACTTTTACATCTCCAGGCCAAGGCTATTGCTTTTATCACTGGATCATCCTTTTTTATGACCATACCCTGCTCAAAGAGCACACACTGCTTCAAAGAGACAATAATCCCATACAAACTGTGCGCTCCAGTATCAGAAGACTGACAAAAAAGAGACACTGGTATCAGTCATTACTGTCTTCATCCCTTCCATTAGGTATCCTATCAAGTTTTACTGCACAAGATAATTATCAGGATTCTTATACTCTTCACATTCCCATTTATATTAAGTACCGCTAAAAACCCATACTGATTTTTTTTTTTAGATCCTTGAGAAACATGAGTGATATTGTCATTAAAGGAAAAATCCATGTCAGGTTCTTAATTTTCCTGGTTTTCTGCCTTTCCAAGAACTTCTATTTTAATGTGCAATTAAATCTCCGTGAACATAATTTCTGTGATTAGTTTAATGAGACAGGTCACTGCACTGGCAGGTCATTATGCTGAACTGTTTACATTGCCTAAGATTTTTGGTGATATTCAAATATATGTAGTATCAAGCAACATCTTATTGTAGAATTCCATGCTTTTAAATAATGAAAAGCCCAGTCTAAGTGTCCCAGACCTCCTCTCTCTGAAATCAACAGTCAGGACTTGCTCATCTCAGTGGAAGCAGATTCTGAAGCCAAGAATGCACCAATTTCTAACTGGTTTACGTGAAAAACGTATCTGCTCCAGAAGCCTGCCAGGAATGTTCAGCTGAGAAGTACATGTATTCAGTGCACAGAAAGTTGGCACAATTTATGCTTGTACAGGGAAGCATTTTATTATACATCCCATTAAAAATACACTAAGGCAACATTAGAGTTAGGAGCCTATGGGACACAGAGAGTCAGGAAACACTATTCTGAAATTGAAGCACATCTTTTCTCTTCAACAATGTGTCCAGACTCCTAAACAGCAACATTCATCATCCAAGCGCCCTTACACAACAATTCAGTTTTCAGTGATGTGGGCACTGCAACAGCCCACCCTGACATCTGCATTGCTCCACCAAAACCCCACCAGAGGCAGGCACTGCCTGTGACCCACAGAACAGTCCAGAAAGTTTGACTTGTTCAAAGCTTTCTCTAATTACTCTGAAACAGGGAGAACATGTTCACAGGTCTGGTGGCCCACAGTAAGCACCCTGACACACAAATGTTTCCTTGCACATACCTGCATCATGGGGATATGGCATCTGACCAGATTCCAGATGTACAACCTGCCTTACACACTACAAACTTCCAGTAATCCAGACCAGCACAGATGCACCAAAATCAGCTTCCCAGCACCCACTGTCTGCCTTTATCCCAGAGGCTCTGCAGCTGAAGGCAGATGCCAAAGTACCCACTGAAAACAACCAACATTTTATTTTGAAAATCACAAATGTCATATATGACAGGAACAAATGAAAATTAAAAGTTTGTTTCCATCCACATTCAGTGCTGCTGGATGCTTGGATAACCCAGAGGCCTTTAACCTCTACTGGAACAACTTCGTTGGTTGACATTTAAAAAAAAAATCTTTGATTGAACCACGAATTAGCATGGAAAAACTTTATTTATTTATAAATAATATAATTTCTTTATTTATCACAGGCTGCCAATGTTAGGCTGCTGCTGACCTATGCTAGAAAGGCCACTTTTTCAGGCTGCAGAGTAGATTATTCTTCAGCCTTTTCAACTCGTGGCCTTTCTGTTGATGCTGCCAACAGACATCCCAATTAGAGCTCACAGCAACATAGCTCGCTTTCAGAAGGAACCAGTGGGGGTCTGAAAGGGAGGCTTATTTATTTAAAGTCGTAAAACATGGCTTGAAAAAATAGACTTGATTTTGTGCACACATTTTGGGTTCACTTTGCTTCATATTTAAAGCGAGCAATGGATTCCTACATCCCAATCTCACAAAGAAACAAAAACAAGACCACTGAAACCAGTGATGATGAGCTGGCAGGGAGAGAGCCAAGTTCACTACTTGGTTAGAAGCTGAGGCCTTCTTCTGGTACTGGGCTAATTGGTTGGGATTCTTAATTATGAGTTCATAAAGTTGCTTAAAACCTTGGGTTTAAATGCACTGGGAGGGAGGAGGGAAGGAGTGAAGGGTGTGAAAAGCTGTTTTTCAAAGCCAAATTGATAAAACCACTCCCTGTGCAATTAAAATCCTGAACAGCTGAATAGCTGACTTTGGAAAGCAGCAACTGCATAATTTATTGGGCTGGTTTATAAAGGTAGAGAAAATAGCTGAGGACAGGAAAGGAATTTCATGGACATTTCAACAACACATGAAAACTGTGGTGCACTTTATCATTTCAAGGTTTATTTTTGCACTCCCTTCCACTGGGAGGAAGCAAGCAAAGGTCTATTAGGCTGCATTAGCCCTGCTTTTCCCCTTTATCAATGGAGGAAAAACCACAACGGCTCCAATATCCTACTAAGGATATTGACTTTTTTCCTACTTTAAGTCCTGCAATCAGCTTATACAGTCTCTGAAGGAGCCCTATGAAGGGGACTGCGAAGAACATAGGTTTAACCTGAGTTTAAGCTCACATACAAGGAAGAAGTGTTGTAGGAAAACATTTTAATAGTTTAATCCTTTAAAAAGCAAATGCACACTCACACTAACAGTACAGCCAAAGCACTTTTTAATCCTCTGTTTGTTACCTCTGGCATCAGTACTGGACCACAAACTTTGCTCTGGCTGATGGGGTATGAGAGAGGGCAAAGCAGCCCCAAGCAAACATCAGGGGTGACTGACTACAACCACCAGCCAGCATCAGACACTTCTCAGGTCCGTGCCTGCTGAAGGTACAGGGGGAGGCTACAGCTCACAGTGGCACCAGGACATTATTCTGCACGAGGCTGCAAGAACAGGTATCCTTTAAAACATTAGCAGGGTCACTTGTGTTAACAAAACATAATGAAAAGTAACTCCTGTGCATGAACAGCAGACACTTCCAGAAAACATTTCAGAGTTGACTTGAATTTCAATCCTGGACTTTAAACACCTTCCAGTGGCATTTGAATTGACGTATCAGTGACTTGGCTGGGTTTATTTTGTGACTGAGATGTGATTTGGAGAAAAATGCTGAGGAAAATGTAGAAAAGATAAACATGTAGGGGGTTTATTCCTTCAACAAAACACAATCAGAAAGACTGCAATCCTCACTAATTTGGCAAATATTTTGGACAGAATGATTTTTAAAACTGCATTGGACTCAGCAAACAGTTTGATAAGGAAACTGAAAACACAAACAGCGTTTTTTTTTCATGATCAAGGGACTCAGGAGCATTTTAAGTCCCAGCGAGTCCCCATGACACTAAAGCATTTAACAACACTTAACTGGCAGCATAACCCATATTTAGAGACATTCAGAACCCAGCTGTCATCTTGGGCATCTAAATAAATCGATCAGCTGTAGGCACAGATATCAAGAAGCACATACAGACATGGAATCATTACTCTCATTGCTAGCAGAAGCTTATCATAAGCAGCAACGGTGTCTTTAGTTATGTTATAGTACAGAAATAACTTTGGTTGGTGCAATAAATCCTTTGTTATAGATTCAAAAATAGGCCCACTAACATAACTGCTCTCTCAGGTTACCAAATATGATCAACCCGAGTGAAAATGCCAAATCCTTGGGGAGAGAGGGCTCTTTCTTTGTTCTTTTGTCCAGTGCACAAGAACACAGTTTTTGGGTACAACAACACATTGAAAAAACACTTCGGTTGTCTGCAAGACTCCAATCTGGATATATCCAGGATAACACTAAGCTCACCACCAGAAATTATGAAATTTCATCAAAATATTAAAGTAAGGAGCACAACAGTGCACACCCTTCACAGATGGCTGGGGAGGAGAGTGCCTTCAGAGCCTGACTGCCTGGGTCACTGTTTACCTACGCTAAATATTCAGATTTATTGAACATCCTCTTAAGGGCTTTACAAAGGAGTTTGAGAAGGTTAGAAATCCTGCTCTGTGTCCCCAGTGACCTGTGAAACGAAAGCAGGCTGAACTCATCCTGCCCACCCACACTCACCCACGTTGCTCAGGGCCGGCGGTAATGACCTGCAGCAGCACATCTTCTGTGATGGTGTCTCTGATCCCAAGAGGTGCAAGCTGCATGCTGCAGACCTTCCTGATGTGTTTAATACACAGTAGCTGCTCTCCTTGAACTTAGTTATGCTAGACAGCAGTTAAAATGCTGCCATGTCCTTGGGCTAGTAAGTGCAACTGATTGTAAATAATTACAGTGTGGTCCTCAGGGATGATCATTAGTAGCCAAAGGCATGGAGACTCTACTGGCCACATCCATCACAGTGCCTAATGGTGCAGTTCACAGGTATTTACCTAAGATGTGCTTGGTTCAGCTGTGTCTTCAGCATTGGGGGCGGGGGCAGATAAAATGCTGCCAAATCCTCACACATCTTTTCATACTACACTCTATTAATGCATTGGTCATCTGAATATGCAATTATAGCATCACTGAAATCATTCTCTTCTAGTAAAACAGCTCCTCATGTATGTGTGATGGTTTGAGCTGGGATTTTCTTCACAGCCTCATTTTCTTCACAGTAGCTGGTACTGAGCCATGAGCAGGATTTGAGCTGGGAACAGTGTCGATAACTCAGGGATGTTTCAGCTACTGATGAGCAGTGCTTACAGAATCCAGACCTCTTCTGCTCCTCACCCCATCTCACCTCAAGGAGGCTGGGCCTGCACAAGATGTCAGGGGACACAGCCAGGACAGCTGACCCCAAATGACCACAGGGATATCCCAGACCATACGGTGTCATGCTCAGCATATAGAACTGGGGAAAGAGGGAGAGGAGGGGACGTTTGGAGCGATGGATTTTGTCTTCCCAAGTTGAGCATTATTTGTGATAAAGCTCTGCTCTCCTGGGAATGGGCAAGCACCTGCCAGTCAATGCAAAGTAGTAAACAAATTCCTTGTTTTGGTTTGCCTGTACGTGGCTTTTGCTTTTCTTGTTAAACTACCTTTATCCCACAAACCCATGACTTTTCTTGGCTTTACCTTTCAAACTCTCCCCCATCCCACCATGATGGAGCAGCTGTGTGGGGCTGAGCTGTGGCTGAGGCTAAACCACAACAGTGAGCCACAAAAACTCCAAGTCACGTGTATGCTGTATGGTGACACAGGAGTTTAAGTACTCGCTAATTCCAGGCCAGTGCTGAAACCCCCTTGATTACTCTTAGTTACACAGAAGTATATCCTGTGTTATGAGCTTATTTTATAGATGTTTCAACTTTTTTAATACATTTTTAGAAAAAAACTTCCTCAGCCTGAGCTACCAAGGTTAAAATAAGTGAGACGCTCACTGGCTTTACCACTTCTCACTGGAATAATTTATCTCCTAATATTCATAAGGTGACACCATTAGCACATTTAAGAAGTGCTAAGAGAAGAGCTTTTAATCATGGAGATAACTGTTTATGATAGTTGTCTGTCATTAATTAGTTTGCAAGCCTCATACTCCCTGCTGAGGATGCTCAGAGAGGATTCTTACCAACACAGATCTTTTACACATGTACGAGCTGGATTCTGCATGTATTGCCATTACCACCTGAATGTAAATAAAATGCCCCAAATATTCGAGTTGCATTTAAAATGGAGTTGTTCTGGCAAGGAACACTCTTCATCCCAATTCTGAGCAGCTGGAAAATGCTATCAGAAGATTGTGACAGCCGTATTAAAGCATTTGATTTACTTTTAGAACAGCATTTGCCAAAGCACTGCTGGTACCTTAGTGCAGAATGCCCCTTAGTACAAAACATACCTGTTTGGAAGCATCCCTGCTCTCAAAATAGGTAATGCAATATTGTTACTCCTAAAACTGTGTTACCTGTGTTCTTGGAAATACTAAGAAACCACTAAAAACTGACAGAATCCTATTGAGATTTAAAACTAACTATAAAATCTGATTGCAGTTGTATGTATTCATCTATTTCTAATCTGGCTTCCTAAAGGAATAAGTTTTGTACGGCCAACTGTTGATTTCTTCCCCCTCTTCCTCCTCCTGAATACATGACCAGACTCCTTTGCCCATTTACAAACTCAAAAAAAAGGCAAAGCTTTAAAGTACTATTAAGTGTGAACACGTTGAGAGTAGACAGTTCTCCTGTGTCACTGTGCAGGGAGAGGAAAAGGAGGGAAATTTAGGAGTTCCATTTGTGCTTGGCAGCAGCTGCTCAGCAAGCACACAGCTGCCGAGGAGCAGCAGCCCCTGCTGTCACTTGCACACCGGGGTGCAGGGAAATCTGGGGAAGGAAGGATTTGGGTAACGAAGGATAACTCCTGAGCAAACCAGGCCTCATCGGTTCTGCTCCTTGTGTTTGGGGTTTCAGACCAGGCACTCATCTCCGGTCCCGCTTTCATTAGTACAAATAATCCAGGGAACACACTGACAGAACAGCAGTCAGTCCCCTGCTTCAGTGGACCAAATTCTTAGACATTTCATCAGGCAGAGGAAATTCATTATGGTATGTTTTTCAAATGAGTCTTATGAGCAGACCTTCAAAAAAGGTATTTTGGAGCTAACTCCCGCTGGTTTAAAGGGAAGCAGGATTTCAGCCTCTGTGCCAAGACCCTCAGCTGTCAGCACACAGTCTGCCTCCAGAGTCCTAACCTTTAAATCTATGCACTTGAAAAGGAACATCTCACCCACTACTGCTGCCAGCAGACAGAAGGTGTGTGTCACACAGTGTAGCAGATTCAAGCCTGAATTGTCCATCACAAACACAAACAACTGGAAGAACCAGATACGTAGCTGAAACAAGTTACATCCACAGTGAACTAAGAGGTTAATGCACACTTCTCTTCCACCCAACAGCATCCAGGAGGGCACTGTGGCTGGAACAGCTTTCTGAAGCCAACCTACTGCATTTTATTTGTCAAACTAAAACCTCCAAGTCATGAAAAAGATCAGTTCAATGCATTTTCAGCAGAACAATAAGCAGTATCACCACCAACTCTGCATTAGTTATCAAAAGTCCTGGGGTCTTTCTAATCTTAGGCCTAGTTTTGGCATAGTTCAGCACAATATATAATGACAATCACCCCTTACATTGCCAGAGAAAGTGTGGCAGAGGAGTGAAAATGCTCAAAATGACATAGCAGCAGGCATGGACAAGAATCCAGGAGCTCAGGGTTCTCAAGTTGAGTTAGTTGTTCAATCAATCAGAGTTCTGCTTTGAAAGCAAACAATACTGAAGAGAAGTTGAAAATGGGAAATCATGCTGTAAAGTGATGAGCACCCAGACTATTTAAGCATCATTACACTCCTCAGTTATGTTTTGACTCAGCCTATAAAGTGTCCCTCTTCCAGAGGCACATCTCCATCCTAAATGTGAAGTCAGCAACTTCACAAACATTTCATGCCTTGTGTATTTAACAATCATCACAAACAAGAAAAGTCTGGACTTTTGAGTTCATGGCTCTGTAAAAGTTCCACGGAAAACCATCACTGATTTTGTTAGCAAGCATTTGGCTCAGAGTACAGAAGAGAAAACAAACTCACATGGTGCATGGAACATCACTAGCACAGATGAATGATCTTTTATAAACTTGTCGAAGTCCTCATCGGTCAGGTGATAAACTACATTTTCTTCATCTGCCCAGGGAGTCTCTGGAGCCTGTGGCTGAGGTGCCTGCGGGCTACAAGACAAACAGACACAGCTTAAAGGCAGCTCTTGTGCTAAGCAGTCATCTTGGCAAGTCAAACTGTAAGGAACCACTTTGTGCAGATGTTCACACATGTCTGACACACCAACCCTACTGAACAGCTTCCATAATTGTACCCATCCAGAACTCACAGGCACTGAAACACAGATAAAACTGGAGGAGGAACAAAAAAATCTGCAAGAAGCTCCTGAGGACAGATCAGCAATGGAAGGGGATGGAGTGAGGCGATAACCAGACTGCTTGGTTATTACATTATAGAAATCAAATGCATTTTCTATCACTCTTTTACCCTCCTCAGCAGGATGCTCCCTTTCTCACAGCGTTCCCACTTTGTAGTTCACAGGAGTCATTGCAAATGAAAGAAAAAAGCAGCGAGCAGAAACAGCCAATTTAACCCGTCACCTTGGATACTGACAGCACGATTAGGGCCCGCAGAGAAAGGAGGAGCAGTGTTGGGACCACGAGCCAGCTATACACACCATTTCCCCAGGAATACATGGTTTTACCCTGAACAGATCTTGGGAGCCAGGGAAGCATCCTTATGTCCTCACTCTGCAGTGGGCTTGTAGGCCTAACTCAGCAAAGATACTCAGCTGCATGCCTCACCTAAAAGGCAAGTGATGTGTTCTACCAACATCACTATGATTGCACCTGAGTTCAGCTGTCTTTGATGGGTCAGAGCCACAGACACTGCTCAAAGACACAGTGGCAAGTCTGGAAACTGAAGCTAAGCTCCTCTGCAGCTCGTCATCCCAATAAACAATTGGTTTTGGCTTTTATTAATGTACATTAAAAAGAGAATTTGGCAGCTGTGATCTAAACTATGCTAATTGACATTTTATTTATTAAAGCAGTGTTCAGAGAAAAGACACCCAAACATACCAACATTGGGAGCCGGACTTTGAAGCTATTTTTGTCAGTTGTAATAATGAGTTCCAAACCCCCCCCAAATTTCCCAAATTCTTTGGCAAAGTACACGTCTGGATGTGACCCCATCTCTGCTGAAAGCAGATTTGCTAGTTTTGATTAAAACGTATTATTGTGTTAGCTGCCTGGAACAAGGAATGGCAAACAGATGATAACTCATTTATCCTGCCTTACTCATTTCTAGGCTGAAAGCCTAGTTTGATAAAAAAAAGCAGTAGAGATGCACAGATTCAGATAGCAAATTCTGTTGATGTAAGCAATAGGTGTGACCCAAGAATATTAAGCAATCCATGCAGAACTGTGATACACACCTCTGCTGCTGCTTCTGTGATAAACAAACCAAGGAGCAAACATCAAAGTGAAAGGTGGAAGCTGCACCTGGCCAAGCAACCCAGAGAACAATAATCTCCAGGTATCCTGGCAGGGTGAAGGCTTCCCAGCAAACACCATGACACTTAATGGACTTGGGAGCTGGGTTGAGTAGGTAGAGCACGATGAACATGGACACAGTGTCTGCAGAGCACTGGGAGAACATGGTGCTCAGCAGGGCCTGGTGTGACCTATTTCAGTCAGGAATTCGTAAAGGAGGGCACGGGATGTTTATTCAAATAGCCTAATTTAAAATGCTGTGCATGCTAATGAGCCTACACACGAGGTGGTAAGAAACACCTCAAGGCCTGGAGAAAGCAACAAGCAAAATTTAAAACGTCATTTAACACTGAGACAAGGCACACCCAACACCTGATCAGGATGACAGAAGTCCAGAAGAGCTACCAAAAGCTAATTCAGTTGAGAGCACAAGTTCTTGATTTAACAAAGTAGCTGATGCTAAGGAAGGGCCTTAGGGGAATCTATAAAAACAGCAAGACAAACTAAGCAGCTGTTGAAGGCAGCAAGGAGCTGCTGGGCTTGCCTACCACTCAGGCTGATACATATGTGCATCAGAATTAACAAAAAAGTGGCATGTACAAAATAGCATCTCTGCTGTGTTGGATTAAGGCTGTGTGATGGTTCATCTCTATCTTCTCATGAAAACATCTGAATCTCCATAACATAGCAGCCAATGCTCATTAGGAAGATAAGAAAGGTGAAGTATCTGTCAGACTGATACATTAGCACACTTCAGCATAAGAAAGAAGCACCTTTAGTAAGTAGGAAAAAAAAAAAAAAGGAGGTGTTGGAGCCTCCGAACTAGCAGTTCTTGTCCTGAGAGGAAAAAGCATGGACAATGATTTGAATAATTCCAGGGTTTGTTAAATTATATCATGTTCTCCCTCACAAATGAGCCTAAGATCACCCACTTTCAGCACTTTACCAATAGTATCTAGAGGGAAAAAAAACAAGAAGAGCGAGGGAGAGAGAGCTGTTTTTCTGCAGAGTACTTTTGTCCACACACAGTGGGCCATTTCATATGGCTCAATGTCTGCTGGATTTGCTTCCAAGACTCTACAAGGACAGCACATGCATGCACAGTATAAAAATGCATTGGCTTTCCTTGCCACAGCCCTGCCATGCCCTGGTTCTCAGAGTAACATTTTGTACAAAAGGAACCTTATCAATATTATTTAATATTATGCTATTCTGAAACACAGCCAGTGCACCTACAGCTATCTCATTGCACTCCTTGGCTTTCCTAAAGCCTTTGCCATATCATTTTGACTACCTGTACTGCAGATTCCTCAGAACAGTATAATATTATGTATGCAGCATGTTTACCCTATATGCAGTTTATTAACAATTTAATTCATTGTAATTTGAGCACCAATTACTGGCAAAATCTAAGTACACATAACTACTCAAAGGTGGTTTCCTTAAAAATTGTACTTATTACATAAAACAGGGGCACAAGGCTACTGCTCAGATCATCTTTTGGGCAACTAATAAGCATGCACTAAGTGAGGACAAACAGCTGTCTTTAGCTCTGGACTGCTGAAGTATCAGCCAAAGCCCACAGTGGCTTGTTAGCAGAGATTATCATTGGAAAGAGCTTGCAGCTGTTCTGCTTTCCTCCAGTAGCTGTGTTCACTTGCTGTCACAGCACTGATATAAAGGTACTGCATATTGCAGGGATTATGTGGATATTATGTGGGCAGACAGGGGGAAAAAACACCCCAAACAGCTAATGTTTCACATATGGTAGCCAAGAGATAACCATATCCTTGCAGAATTGAAAAGCATAACAAAGTGCAGGTGATTAAGCCACATCCTTGCTCCAAGGGCTGATCATCTTCAAGTTGCTGGAGCTGCCATCTTGATCACTCACATTTGAAGACTTAATTGACTACAAGGCTTAATGACTCTGGCTGAATTCCTCCTCTTTGAGCCACTGGGCAGTACTTGCTTGCACTGTTTGTAGCCCCTGATGCTAACAGGATGCTGCTCTCATTTCATTTGTGGGTTCCAAATCCCGAAGCACGCAGCCTACTGCTGCTGGAGACCCTGGGCTACTTGCAACCATATGCACATCCCCAGCACAGCAAAATACATTTATTCTGAGCCAATTTTGTTAAGCTGTACCATTACAATAGTTTGCAACAGTCTGTTCCTTCCCATGGGTTTGTTTCCTTTCATTAGCTTCATTTCAGTATTGTTTCCACGACTGCAGCAAACAAGGGAGGGTTACAAAGATGACACCATGCCCAAGAGGATGGGCTCACTACAAATGGGATTTCTCCATCACCAGATTATCTCAGTTCTCTACCACTGCTCCATCAGCTTCACTGACCATGCAGGGATTTGCACCAGTTGAAGAGCAGCTACACACACACACACTTTTCCTGTGTGTCTCTGAACTGCTACTCCCACAGGCTCATTCAGCCCCCAAAATGTTTATGACTGCAAACAGCTCTCTTCAGATAGAACAAGGTGCTTTCTACACTTTCATGTCATGACAGCACACACAGATGTTGTAAAAGTGACTACCTATCCAAGGTGCCTTGATCTTCAGTTTGTTGCTGCAAGACACTTTAAAGACTTCAGCTAAAGGCTGATGAACTAACAAGAACTGCACACTTGTAATATACATTTTTAATAACACAATAGAATTCAAATGTTTTGCAAGGTATTAAGTTCAAGCACCCAAGCTCACTGGAAATTTAACCTGGCATTTTTAATGAAGTTGACATCTGTGCATCTGCATTTATTTTAGTCCACAGTCAGTCTCCTATCACAGACAAAATGCAATTGTGAAATGCAAGGCGTGCATGCTAAAAACCAAACATTAGTCAATCTCTCCGTATGAGTTTAGCTGATCTCAGTGGGGTAGTTTTGTTTGCTCTTCTGAGCAGAGGGAAGGAGGGAGAGATGTCTGTTCCTAAACCATTACATTCTGTAAATAATGAAGAGTACATAAAAGGTGGAGTGCATGAAGTTCAGTGCCTTACTGTTTCAGCCACTCTGCGATATCTGCTGCGGTAGCACCAAAGTTCTCAAAGTTGAACAGGAACTTTCCTTTCCTGTTAAAGCAACAAAACAAGGTTCAGTCCCGGCCCTAAAAGATATAAACACTCAATTATACAAGAGTGCATGATTTCTAAAATAGTTGCAAAACATAACCGACTCAAAATAGCAGATTGTAGGATATCCCCGGACATTGAATTCTTCCTTTATCCTTTCAAATTCAGCAGAGTAAACATTCATCCCCGCAAGAACCTGGAAAAACAGAGCATAATCTTACTGATTCTTACAATACAGCAGGACATCACACCATTTGTTTGAGGATTTAAGTAAAACCTACTTCAGTCTGGGCAGATTCTGATTTCATTCATATAGCTGTCAAGCAAGGGGCTCTCTCTAAAAGGCACTGAAGTTTTTCTGATTTTGTGCAAGGGGAAATAGAACAATACTTGAGGCTAATCCAGAGAAAACACACAGCAGTTAACATGTCACCTCCTCATTGCTCTGGAAGCATCTCTGTTTCTTTTTATTCACCCACTAACAGAAATACCTAAAGGGAATTCTCCCAATTGCAGCACTTGTGCTCTGCTTTGTACATTTGGATTTTAAGCTACAACTAGATTTTTTTTCTTCTTCTGCATGTAGAAAAAAAGAGTTCTTAGTTCATATCCAAAAATTAAACAGGACACCAGAAATTCTACCCTCAGCTCTCTGGTTTCTACTCCAGCAATGAACTTGTCTATGTCTAACCAACTTGTCAATGTCTAACCAACTGTAAGCATTATCCCAGGTCAAAAATGCACTTACTGAATGGCAAGGGGAAATCAGCATGACTTTGATGTGAAAGTAAAACGTGCCCTATTTCCATGAGCTCAGGAAATAGCACATGGCATTTATGTGCTCTAAATACGTTAACTTAGGTAGGGCAGGGTATAATGAGAGTTAATTCTTAACCTTGTCCTACAGTCTTCAAAAGAGAGGCACAGAAGCACAGCAGCTTTTCAGACTAGCACGTAAAACAAAAGCTCTCTCCTCCCCATTCCTCATCTCTATCCCAACCCATCCTCCATCTCAACAATCCTTGAGCTTCAGGTTCAGGGCTCCTGTGACTTACACTGTGCCCTGTCCAAATGTCTTCCAAATATTTCTGACGTGAAAATTGGAAGATGGGATTGATGCCAAGTTTTTGTGGGTGTGCAATTCACACAGAGGTCATTCTGCTGTCAAACTTGGACACAGCAAGTTGCTGAGATACCACTTCCTGATTAACTTAGTTTAATGACATTGACGGCTTAAATCATTTTAGCAGCAGGGTCTTAATCCAACCCCCTCATCTTTCCCTCTCCAAAAACAGGATTTTCTCCTTCCAGCTGAAATACCGCATCAGAATTTAATACCACATTCCTGACTGCAGCAAACTGCACAGACCAACCAAATGTGCTCAGAGCCAGCATGAAATAAATCTTAAAGCAGAAAATCCTCATTTGAAGGTCAACCGTTCCTAAGAATGTGCTGGAAAGTCACAAAAAGATACTTTGTTTTCTCTTGCCTATCCTAAGAAAGGATAAATTGAACAGAGGAGAGTACAGAAGTAAGGTTTATACTTGCTGGCCTAATCTTCCACTTTGAATTTTCCTTGTAGTTCGAACAAGTGGATTGATTTAATTCATGAGAGATTATCTAGACTCAATTCTCCCCTTTCCTTACCCTCCATGCCACCACCTAAAGGCAGGGAAATGCAATAGAATCAAGATACGATGGTTGCTTTATAAAGCAAGAACCAGTTTTGTTAACTAATTCCCTAGTTAACACCAGCCTACCAGATTCCACATTTGCTGTGAACTTTCAGAGGATTTCCTATGATTTAAGTGGGCATTCCTGGCCATGTCAGACAATTTCACTGAGGCCATCTAAAGGTGATTGATAAAAGTCAATAACTTGGATTCATTCTGGTGTTCATTACATTATATGAAGTGTGTTTAGCAAAAAAGCTTATTACAACAGGATTTATTTTAATGACAAGAGTAACAGCTTTAGCTGGCCAATAATCACAGAATTATGAAATATCAGGCTGCCAGAGACCATCAAAACACAGCTACTGCCCAAAGCCAGGGCCCTCCTGCCAGATATTTGGCAAATTTGCTTTTAGCAGAAGACTGAATGACCCCAACTTCAATTTAGGTCCATTACCTCTTGTAATAGCCATTGCAGAAACAAAGATCAGTTTATTCCTTTCACCTCTGCAGTGACACTTGACATATTTCAACACTTATCTGCTCTCCAACAAGCTAACGATAATCTAAACCCACTCTGAACCTTTCCTAGCTGCCCAAGTATTAGGAGCTTCTTTAGTTGTGACCCCCTACCCTGATTCTCAGTTTTCTTGATGGGATTGCTCCAAAACTGGTACCTTACAGCACCAAAAAAAATTTAAAAAGAAAAAAAAAGACAAGCACCAAAGGAGGAAAACACTTAAACATATTCTCAAGTTGGTCTTTACTGAGCAGAGCATTCTGGCACACTCACAAAGTTCATGGGCATTAGGGAGATGGTGAATGGTTGGCTAATACCCAGTTTCCCCCTGCTTTGGTGGACATTCACTCACCAGAGTCCAGCCAACCTTTTAACCACAAGAGTCTTTCCTGTCAAGGATAAAATAAGTCCACTTCTGATTTGGAGCACCTTTTTTTTTCTGCACTGGGTGCAACAGAATTATAAGATATAACCGTAATATAAACTAAATATGCCACCCTGCCTTCCCCTCAGTAACAGCACTGGGACAAGAAACAACCAGTCCCGAGGGAACACAGCAGCCAGAGACAGGTACAGCTCACCCTTTCACTTTTATGACCTCTTCAATAGGCAATACTGCACTTAATTTTCCTGCTATATAACAGCAATAATCACTTTGGAGCCTGGCACATCCTGACAGTTAATGACAGGTCAGATTAAAAGGCCAAACCTTCAGCTCATCCAAACCGCTCATAAACTTTGCAGCCAAGTCTGATCTGGAGGTCAACATCACTCTAAGGCACTCTATGAATAATTTATGATGGGTACAGCACAGTTAACTTTAGAAATGGTAAGCTGTGTACACATCCCACTCAGGAAGCTAACTGGGTCATATTTTGACAAACAGACCAATTTTTGTGAAAAACATGGGTGGCAGTGGCATAACTGGACTTTCCTCTGAACTGATCCTGCACCACAACCCTCCACTGCAAAGAACTATGTCCCAGCCCTGTCACTCAGCTGCGCAGGATCAGCCCGGATCTATAGAAATCATTTCCAAGTGAGGAAGGAAATACTCAAACCAGAATAGATCTAAATTATCTGGTCTGAATTTAATAAATGAGCTACACATGAACAAGGAAGGGACAACTGCAGGAGGACAGAGTGCTGTGCAGCATGCCTTCTCTCTGGCACTGTCTCTAGAGGTGATGCTTTACATTCCTAATCTCTCTCACCCCTCAATGTACTGCCATGCAGGGTGGGAGTGCCTTCCCAAGGCTGCAGCACATGCTCCTCTGAGGGGAGATGGCCTTAGAATGCTGCCTGGCTCGACAAAAACACTCTTGAAAGTATCTTCTAAGGCTTGTGCCATGTCCTAAATAAATCTGAGTAACTCCCACTCATTCCAGCCCTAAGCAAACAAGGATTTAAAGAAAACACTTCTGAAAACAACTGGTTTGGAGAATGTTGGGCAGTCTGACAGCATTAGGTGGTCACAAGAGCAAATGGCCAGAGCTGCCCCAGCAATGAACTGCAGAGCTTCATCTTTTCCTCACAAGGAAACCTGTAAACACAGCAGTGAATGATCCAACAGGTAGGATCAGTGCAAATCCTGCTACAGCCATGAAACAACAATCCTATTTCTTCATCCTTTATGTAATCCTGGCGTCATATAAATCATACGTTAAGCACATTATAAAACCTCAACTAGACAGGTGCCTTTGACTTGCTTACAGAAATCAATACACCTTATAACTACAAAGGGGTAACTAAATTACTGTGAATTCTGTACTTTATTAGAGTCAAAACTTACTTTTATATCAATGTGACATCAGCTTTGACAGAGCTACAGTTAAACTGTAAGATTCTACTAATGCTGAGTGGTTGGAGGGTGACCAGTAGCTTATGGGAGGGGGATTTCCCTCCCATAACACTGTGATTCCCCACTAAAAAAGTGGACTAATAACTGCAATGAGGGCATCCATCCCTGACCTTGCTATGAAACATCAGGCCAAAAAGCTGATCAAATCCATTAAGGCAAACATTTCTTTTTTTCACCAAAATTAGCTCAAAAGGCCTAAAAATTCACAAATTAGAAGAAAACATAAATCTACATAGTGTCAGAGCCTGTATCTCCATGGAAAAAAACTGCAGTGGATCTAAAGGGCAAGGGAGTTCACATCTCATTCTCTAAAGTTTTAGAAGAATAAAAACCAAGAGAAAATCCTGAAGAGATTTGGAACAGAGTAGTTTATTTCTGTTTTGTTTCAGCTTGCTTAAAAAATGGATAATTTTGATTTTGCTAAATATCTGTTGATTTATATACTTTTAAAAAAAAGTGTTAAAATTA
The DNA here is from genome assembly GCF_015832195.1 of Motacilla alba alba. NCBI lineage: Eukaryota > Metazoa > Chordata > Aves > Passeriformes > Motacillidae > Motacilla > Motacilla alba. Next base: position 10,798,620 of record NC_052022.1, read on the forward strand.
TTTTTGAAATGTCATATAAATCTCATTGTCTCACTTACATATTTACCCTTGAGTTCTGTGGCTGCCTGCTGATAAGATGGCATCATTCTCTTACAAACACCACACCCTGATAAAAAATAAATTGTGTTAAGTAATATGCCAACAACTCCATTCAACCTCTTCCACAGTAACTATTTTCCAAAGCATACGAAGCAATATTTTACATTAAAAAATTAAACAAAAATTCTTTATCTGCTTCTATTCTTGATCTACTAAATCATTATTAGATTATTAGTTTCTAAGTATGTTACTTGTTTCAAGCCTCTATTTTTGCACATTTTTCACGCTCTTCATTTTCATATTCATTTCTCATTCTAGTATGGAGAGAGTAAAACCATCTTATATTCCTCAGGCTCTGAGCTGAGCCCAGAGGAGAATACAAGATGAAACACACACATCAAAAGTCAACAGAAGACATCATAATTGTGAACTCAAAACAAAAAGCTTTGTGCATTTCTGGTCTTTGAAGGGACAGGGGCAAGTACTTCAGATTCATCCCAGCTTAGCAAGGCTTTGAAATTAATTTGAGATGCATTTCCTAAACACATTACACAGATATCAAGTGTTAAACAGTGCTCTGTTAATTGAGCAGACATAGCTCAGAAGCAACAGCCCTTGTAAGATACAATAATGTGCTGTGGAAAAGATAGAGGGTGAGTGAGGAAGACCACCAATGTGCAGTTGGAGTGTGCTGAGTGAGAGCTGCTTGATGATGCTCTGCAGTGCTAAGCAGATTAGCAGTAAATCACCTTGTAAGCAGCAGTTTTCACCCCTGCCAAGTAAAATCTGTGCATGCAGATGGGAAGGGGCAGGAGTGCAGACAGCATGGAAGAAAGGTAAATGGAGCCAAGCACTCCAGACACATTGTGGAAACTCTGAGTCCACCACGGGACAGTAGTCAACACTTCTGTTCTGGTTAACAGACAGAGAGTTTTGAAAATATCTTCTAGAAAGGAGGAACAGATTTTGCAGCCACTACTTTAGGATCACATCAGCATGTCTGGAAAAGAACATCCTTTAATCTGATGAAGGAGATCTCTTGTTTCTGTGGTCTTTTCATCTTTGATCTCTCTGCTCAATTTGACAATGAGGTTGTTAAATTAGTGCTGGTCAAAATGACAATTTCTTGGTGGGCACACACCACACATTTAAGGCCCACTGAGGTCCTGCAGCTTCATCCAAACCACTGGACAGACATCAAAAGATGTGAGTTGGCAGACATCATTTTCTGAATCCTCTATTTCTTCTCTCCTCAGGAGCCTCAAGCCCTTAAGTCCTGCAGCAATTTCCCTATTTTCCCCTCTTCACTCTGTTACTGCTCCCTGGAGGACCTTCTAGGGCACAGGCACACACCAGCCTCCTCCACCCAGCCATCACCCCCATCATCCTCCTCTTCCCAGCTCTGCTGCTGCCTCAAACTTGCTGCTCCCAAACCCATTTCAGCACACCCTCTCCTGTCCTCATACTTCTGGGTTATATTTTTCAGGATACTGCCAAGCCACATATACCCCTCAACAGGCATAAAAGGGGAACCCCAAAAAACTCATTTTCTTCTTGTATTTTTTCCAAAAGGGAAGATTAATTAAATACAGATTAGGCCTTCCACTAGTTAACACCTACATTTTTAAAGCCATGTTTTCAATCATGTTTATAAACAGCTCCTTCTTTATTGCCAAATCCAGACAGTCTCCTGCAGGAGTCTTCTTTGACAGAGTTAACTACAAATAAATCTGAATGCCTTCAAGTACCCCTAATATTTCATCTTTAGTGCTGTCTGACTTTCTAATATAGGCCTGAAAGTACCATGAAAGGTCTGCAAATGGCAGGCAATATCTTCTGAGGAAAGCAAGCCTTTGCTTTGAGTTGTTTTACCCAGACCAACCATTCCTGAAATATTCAAGTAACTACATCTAAGTCTGTAGTTGCATTCATCTCCTTCTGCACCGGTACCTAATGAAAGTGCCCATTTCCTATCAATCTGCCACAATTAATCTAAAGCCCCTGCTTCCAACAAAGCAGAGAAATAAGGCAGCTGTCTTCCCCACAGCCTCCCAGACAAAGCCTCTGATGTCCTCTCGTGCCAAAGACCTCCCTTACAAGTAACAAAAAGCTGAATTTCTTTTAGTGACCAGTCTCGATGTGCTGCTCCCAGTTATGAAAGGTAACACCTGTATGTAACCAATAATTTCAGCTGCTCAAAGGCCGTATTTTATTGCAACTGCTGGATGTATTCTGTCTCCGGTAAAAGGAGCAAGAAAAGAAAATTTGGACAACAACCAATTCAGAAAGTCTTGTGTGTAAAATAAAAGATGAGGGAGTTACAAACTGAGAAATCAGAGGGAAAAAAAACCTCACAAGTAGATTTCCTTCACAGCAGTTTGGAAAGCAGCACAAGTATTACAGCACTGAAAACTAGCAGGCGTTTTGCCACTTCAAAGAAGAGAAACTGGAAGGAGGAGAGTTTCTGAGGGAACAGTTCAAAGAGAACGAAGGGTTAGATAAGGCACATTTCAGAAAGAGGCTGGGTTGTGGAAAACAATTACTCCTGATAGAGGTAAACTGTGAAAGCACTGTACAGCCCAGCTCTCCCCGAAGGGACGATTTACAGCAGAGCAGCCGTAGCATCTCCCGCTGATCCAAGGCTGCAGCTACTGGGAACAGCCACACACCACACCAGGCCACACAGGACCACTGCAGAGTCCAAAGGCACAGAGCCACAAGTGATTTAATTTAAAGAAAAATCAAACAAAGTCTTGGGCAATTTTGCCATCTTGGCAGTGCTCAGATGAGAATAAAAAGGTAGACTGGTGTTTCAGGCAGTAAATACAAGAGAAAATACACTGAGAAACACCAGATAATTTTGCCATGGGACACAAGTTTTAAAGAGAATCAGACAGCAAATTGCTTGTGGTATCCAACATCAACTTCCCTATCAGGGCACAGCTGGGAGGCTTTTCCTAGTTTAGGTCACGCATTTATTCTCTTCTCATGGCTCCCCTGCTTCCTGAACTGAGCAACAACTCAAGTGCAACAGAATCTTGCTTAGAAGAGCTGGAAAGCCTCTCACACAGCAGTCACCAGGAAACACAAAAAGGCAGCTGTAAGTCTGCAACATTAAGGAACAAGTAGCCAATGCAATGACAAGACAAGATAGCAGCAATGCAAGGTCAAGGTCACAAAAAGAAACAGAGAGACTCCAATGTGCTCTCCTCTTCCTGAAACCCCACTTGCATTTGAGTTATCCCTGCCCATGTAGGCAGGAACATTCAGGGTGCCTCTGGGATGGAGCAGGAGCAATAGTCCTGCTCCTGACAGCTGCACTGTCCCTCTGCCTGCAGCACACAGCGTTTCTGTTCTGTGCAGCACAAATCTAGAAAGGACAACAGGTAACAAAATTGTAGAAAGCGGCTGCTTAAAAGAACATTGAGCAAGAACAATCATCACAAGAGAAAGAGACAAGACTGGGATACAAGTGATGGACAACCAGGGAAAAACTGAGGACAAACAGGCAGAACAACACAAGGAGCTGAATGAGAAAGATGGCACAAGATGGTATTATTAGTGAAGCACAGGTGAAGCTTCTAGTCGGACATGAACATCTCTCGTGGAGAGGGGGGAAAGAGGTGACAGGACATGCTGGGCTACTTACAAGGGGCATAGAACATCATCAGTAGGGGCTTGTCTTCCTTCTTCAAAAGCCTTCTCAATTCCTAGTGAATGAACCAAAGGAAAAAAAAAAACCACACACATATACTCAATGACACCGTACTACAACTCAAAATACTAATATATATATTCATATATCTGAGGGCAAAGGGCTCATCTTTCCTAACAGACAGGACTCAATTTTTTTTTCCTTGCTCAATTTTAACTTGAAAAAAATTGACAAAATTTATTACACATTCAGCTATCTGCTGAACATCCTAGACCAGTATCTCCACTGTTAATATGTGGAAGTTCCATGGTTTAGTTCAGTCTCACTGCAGAATCTCTACCTGGAAACTCTTTCTTCGCTGACACATCCAAAATCCAAAATCCATATTGCAATTCAGAAAGTCAGACTCAATAATAACAAAACAAGTTCACTTTTCACACTATGAAACCTTGCCAAACCTATGAGATGCCATGTGAAAAGGATTTTTCAGTACCAGCATGACAGAAAAACTAGATGAAGTTTTCAAATTGAATGCAACCCCTGGAAGCCTTGTAATAGAGTACAGAGGGTGAACATTAAAAATTAATCTTCCTACAAAAACTGAATGTCAGAATAACCATTTCTAATATTAAAAATGAATGCCAGAAAATTGAAAAATCCCTTTACAAAATACCAGCTAGAGTCCAATCAATTAAAGTTTAAAAAATCTATAGACTAGAAAACTAATATAAAAGACCAAGCTGATTATATTAGAAAAAACATAATGAGTAACTGTGGTGGCACTGGTTTTTAAGGTAGTTTCATCACATTTGCTGCTTTCCCACTTAACACTGAGAGGACAGTTCCTGTACCAAGTTAAATCCCTCAAGATCTGGATCCCCTTTCCTCCTGCTTCTCACTTCCTAACCTCAGGCACATGAGGGAAGCCAAGGTTTAATGACAACCTGCAGTTTGAAGAGCAGCATTTTACCTCCTGCTTGCATTCTGCAGTGCACCTTGCAAGCTGCTCCAGTTCCCTGAGACAAAGAGGGCTGTGCCCCCACACCATCCACAAGCTCTGACACTTGCTGTGTAGCTGGCAGACTGAGGTCATGACCACATGCAGGGCAGAGCAGGGCAGGAAGCACAAGACTTCACAGCCATCACAACCCACAATATTTGTCAAATCACTTCAAACAGGGTGGGTGCTTTAAACTTCCCTCCCAAAGAAACAAAATAATGGCATTTTCACTAAGAGATAATACAAACATACACACTCCATCCCATATATTTATAAAACAACAGAACATCCATCCAGCTAATGTACCTTTTCACTGTCAACATGCACAATATCTTTGGCTTCAGGATCTTCCTCCCACAGTGGAGCACCTTCTGGATCCTTGAGAAAGGCCACCATAGACTGTAATAAACAGGGGGGGAAATCTTTTAGAGAAACACGAATGGAAATCATGATACATCCAATCTCAAATCCATGCTGTGATGTAAACCCCATCCAATTAGTGCCTTTGCTTTTCTGCTCATATTTTCATCTGCTCTAATGCAGATTAGCACAAATCTCCTAATGCAGAACCAAGTGATCTGTGGGTGTGTACCTTCATCATAACTGGTATTCCAACTTAGCAGTTCCCACTCCCACTATAAAACTGGGGAAAACAGAGTGGAAGTGGACCAGCACACAGAGATTAGCTTCAAGGATCCTTCAGAGAGCTCTTTCAATGGTACTAGACCTTCCACAGAGAGTCCCTGGGTTAGCAGGAAAGCTTTTCTTTATGCAGAGGTCAGGCTCCCATGCCCTTCACAGTATCTGAGTAACAGGACTAGCTGGAGGGCACACTGATACTTGCTGTGAGCAAAAGCAAATGAACACACTTACAGATCAAACTGCTCATTTGGTCAAAGGAAGAATAATCCACCAACAGTTCCCTGTGCGACCCACCTACCTAAAAATCCATTGAATGCAATTTCAAGTATGAGAATAAGAAACAAATGTGACAGGAGAAGTGGGAAATACAAAACCCTAGGATTCTGCAGCTCCCACATTCAACAAACCGAGTACACCTGCACACACACTTTGTAACTGCTTTACCTGACTGACATGCAACCAAAAATCCCTTTCAGCAGACCACAGATATACTGTCTTTACCATAAGGAAATATACTCTGATAGCTCTGACTTCAACCCTAGCCTGAAGAAAACTTCAGCCCTCCTAAATCAATGAGATACTCTCCATGGATTCTGGCAGTCTCAGTACTCCCTGTTTCCAGCTGAACGTGCAAACACAGGCTTGATCACTTTTATCCTCAGATGTCTGTGCTCTAGGAAACAAAACACCTGGTATTCCATGTTCACTCACCACTCAGAATGCCCCACTGCTTTCTCTATGGCATTGCTTGTAGGTTTGTGTCCATTCCCATACAGGATCTCTGCCACACCAGTAACATAGTGAGGTCCCTGAGGAGCTTCCTTCAGCGTGAGTGTGAGTGGATGAAGCTGCCACAGCAGCTATACTAACACACACCAAGACTACTAATCTAAGAGCCTTTCTCAGGAGCAGGCTGGCAGCACACCTGGTGACATGTCCCATTGCTGGAACAGTCTCAGAGACATTTTTGCTGCCTGTCTGCCTTTGGTGGGGCTGCTGTGGTACAACATCCCAACAACTTACCAACAGAGAGGAGAGTTTAGCTCATTTTTCTGCCTCTCAGTTGGTACTGTAAGGCTTGGGAGGATTCAGAGCTAACAGCAGGATCCATTTATTGCATTTATGTTTCTGTCTGCTTGCACAGCTAATATTGAAAAGATTTGTCTTATCACAAGAGGCAGCATGTATCAGTCACCAGACAGCAACCAAAACACTTAATGTACAGAGTAAAAAGGATCTAACGGGTGAGGATGACAAACAGCTCCAGAAGAAATTTGTTTGACAGCAGCATTATCAGGGAAAGGAGATAGTTAGGAAAAAAATATATAAAATCAAGTAATTTACAATGGAGTTACAATGTGAAGAGCTGTAGACTTAGAGGCATTAACATCCCAAATGACATCCTAAGACTAATAATACATGGGGAAAGGAAAGATGAGGACAAAACAGCAGAGATGTTCTACCTTTAGGACAGCTGCTTCAGGTTCTGCTCACCCTCAGCATGCACAGACCTCAACTACACACTGGAGAGGAGGAGAGAGGGGTGAACATTTTGAACAGCTAATGAGTGTAATTGACTCTGCTAGTTTCAAGAATTCCTGCATGCCAAATTCAGTCATGTAGAAACAGATGTGGTTAGAGGATGGGGGATTAAAGAGATTTAATTCATCCAGCCTCTCCCTCTCAGCCAAGACAGAAAAAAATTAGATGTGTAATGTCTTCTGGCAGGAGCAGGCAGTACGTTACCTTGCCCTCAATTCTTCATGCAGCAAAGAGAACTTCCTCTCTTGCTTTAAATAGGGAAGAACAACACCCTAACAAACCACAGCATTCTCTAATCACAGAAAAACAGTGGTCCCCAGGCTGCTGTGTTAGAGGCCACAGCAAGGTCCAGGGCACAGCACCCCTGGTGTTGCAGAACCAGCTCTGCTCCAGTCCTGCCGTGCTACGGTCAGGACCTGTTTTGACCCCATGGCACAGACAGAAGTACCATGGGCTGTAACCAGCTGTGCAAGCTTTGAACCCTTAAACCTCCGTTCAGCAGAGTACAGGACATGCTTCATCCAGCACATGCTGCTAAAAACAAGCAAGTTTTAACAGGAAAGCTGATCTATAATCATATACATGGACCTAGGTTTTAACTGGAAAGAAAATACACACAAACACTTCCTTGTGCTTTTCACTCCTTTGAAGTATCATGCAGCAAGGATGCTAATAGCTAGACCTGCCTCAATTTCACACATACACTCCTTACAACAGCCAACTTGAAAAGGATTCAGGGTTTAGAGCAGGACCAATTTATTGAGTTAGTCTATTCCCCTTGCTAGTACTAAGCAGATTTGTACTTCAGTGAGTTCTCTCCATTTTAGAAGAAGGGTAAAACTCCCCCTGTAGTTTATACTCCAGAAAAGGCTTCACCATGTAATAAACATAGCCTGGATACTGGCATTGTGGCTCTCTTGAGAATTAGACATTGTGTGGCTAAAGCATCATGTGAACAGCAATTCCAGGTAAGATCAATGACTGACCTTGTTGAAGCTTAGGTCTTCAACAGCAGATGACTACAGCTACTCGAGGAGAAGATAGACTAGTACTTATGGTTCTTATATAGCTTACACTGGCACACGCTCTCAATTTCTGGCAAAAAGAAATTAAGTGTATGGACTCTGCACCAGCTGTATATGGACCTCTGTGCTTTCTAACTAACTACCAATGGATCTATCTGTTATGACTATCTAAAACTGTTTTTCAGATTCCTAAGTTCTTGGCTTTCACAATGTGTAGCTACAAGTTCCAACTTTTTTTTTAACACTGCAGTTATTTGTTTCAAATCAACCATCCAAAAATGCCACTGTTTGCCCTCAAATTTGGAGAAAAAAAAGTAATTGCTCCCCTTTTAAAGCTACTTACAATTACAGAAATATAAAATTCTCTTGGAATTTCCTCCAGCTGTCCTTTTTAGCATTCTGAGAACCTAAGCCCTTCTGCAAAGAATTGGAAATACATTTTTTAACTTATTCCTAATAATTTTGCATCACTGAATTTTGTTCTCTTGCCTTCCATCTCCCTTTCCTAGATACCCCAAACTGCTCAGATCTTAACATAGCTCTCAGCAGCAAGAGCTTCTGACTGACAAGTCAGTTCCTCCTGCTGTGAACACTGACGTATCCTTTACTCCTCATTTTTCTAACAGTGAAACCACAAGGGCATCTCTGCTAATTACGTAAGGATTTAGTTACTTTAAAAAATTAAAAGCTTTTCTAAAAACCTGAGTACACTACCAGCTGGATCAGCCACATCTATGAAATTGCTGATCACTCCAGAAGAATCCTTTTACAGTTCTTCAGAGCTGTGTCCATCTTTCTCCAAAATGTCATACATATATTAATATGTCTACTGGATGTCTGGAAAGAAGATCCGAGTTTTATTGCCACTAGTTTGCTGAATGATGTGAAACAAATCCTTTAATCTCCCTGTTCTTCGGTGTGTCCACCTGTCCATAAAATGAGTATGATACCCTCTGTAACTGTACTGCTCTGCTGCTCTCTGTTTGTATGTACTGGGAGACTCCTGACAAACACAGCTGAGAGAGAGAAACAAAGGTCACTGGCCTAACAGAAGAAAACAGGGAGAAGTGGAACAGAGGGAGAAATACAGAAAATATCCAGGCAACTGTGAGCAGCAGAACAAGCAAACAACTGAATTATTTGATCACTGCCCAGACCTGATCCACTGCCCAGCCTGTAAATAATTAGTGGCTGGTTTCACAGGGGCAGTTTAATTGAGAAAGAGTCCAGCCCCTAGAGTGAGGAAGCTTCAAAATCTCTCTTCCACCTCTAATGGAATCCCACACCCCTGTCCATGGGATGCTGCTTTCTTCTTCCCAGCAGGCAGGGCAAAAGGGAAGGGTGAAATGCTCATCACAAAACAGCTGAAGGAATAAACGATCTGGTTCCTGTTGTGCTATGATTGCCTCTCAGCCCAAAGCTCCCTGGAGCACTGCAGGTGCTTTCCACTTCCTCTGATCTGTAAAGAAGAGTCACAGCACTGACTCCTGGTTGCAGCACTTTATGGAGGGCAGGAGAGATGCATCATATATTGTTCAAATCACCCAAATTTAGGCAACCAGCAAGTCTCCCTCAACCCATCACTCACCACGAAGGGAAAAAACCAATCTGCAGCTGCAATTCCTCACTAAGCACAGAAGCTGGTTTAGGCAGCTGCTGACTGGGCTGGGTAGTTAACATTGCCCTTCCTAATGCCAGGCAAGATTTCTGCTGCAGGAGATACATGGGAAGATACACAGCCCTACCCTTCCCACCTCAGACAAATCCTGCACCACAGCCTCAAGCGAAGACTGCACACTTCCAAGACAGTCTCCCGTCAGATACTCTCCAACTCTGGCTGTAAAAGCAAGGTCCAGAGCAAGTGCACTCAGGAACAGCCACTCTGGCAGACTCAGGGTCACAGAGCATCTCCCACAGGCTTTCCTCCATCCCAGGGCAATGCCCTGAACAAGCCAGAAAAGGGAAGTACATGGAATTGTATCAACCTGGGGTGATGTCACTAAGCCTTCGAAAGACCAATGACTGTGCAGAGCCCAGGTTTGCTGGAAGAGGAAGAGAAACAGGAACTGGGCATCAGAGGTGGACAGAAGTGATTTCTGGAAGCCAAGTCATTGCCAGGCTCCTCATGTCAGGATACTCCCAGGGCTTCAGCAAGGCTTTGCAAAGGAAAGTTGCACACTTCTGGCCTGCTTACTGTACTTTCAGTCCACCCTTCCCACAATCATCTGGATCTACAAATTCACATCATGCCTCATATCTTCTCTCTTCCCTTGCCCACAGAATGTTGCTTTCCTTTGCTTTATGTCAAGATTTGCCAGAAAAGAAGAAAGGTCATTTTATATCTGATGCACTCAAAGCACTTTCATAGGAACTGTGGTTCTATAATCTGATAAAAGATAAGGCCACTCAGCTCTCTTTAAAGTTTATAAACATACAATCTAAGAACCTCAGAGAACTCCTTATCAAAACACAGTATCAGCTAATACTTTTAGTTATACTCCCACAAAGAGCACCTTGTAATTAAGGCAAGAAAATCCTTATTTGTTACTAACGTGTAAACTAACTTACAATTTACCTTCCAGTTCAACATGGGGTGAATCTTTTAAACAATAAACAATTTTCCTGGATCTGTGGTTGACCGGCATGTATGCACACAAAAACCTTTAGGCAATTCTGACCACTGCTTATGAAGATTAATCCCCTCCCTTTCATGCCTTCAGCATGAAAAAATATCAAAACCAGTTTTTAATCCACAAATGCCTCATCCCCATCTAGCAAAACCAAAAGAATAATAATGGAATATTTGAATTTACCTTCAACGTGACCGCTCTGTTATATGCAGTATGAAATGCACCGTCCCTGTTAAATGAGGAGTGGGAAATTGTGTTAACTTACAGTAACATTACTGGAATTCATACAGCTGCTCTTCCTGACTTCTCACTAACCAGAATAACATCATCCTGCTGAAGCCACAGAACTAAGTAGAGTTTACAGTACAGTAGCTTAAGGGGGAGTGGGGTTGGGAGGAACGAGAGGAAGGAAAAAGGGAGGGTGCAAACCCGTGTAAAGAAAACAGTTTCCCAGTAAACAATTTCCTCCCTGACACTTTAACAAGATTATTTACTAAGGCATGATCTTTGGAGATGGAGATGCAGCTGCTTGGTGCACCTAACAGTACTCCCACTCCTATTATTTTCAGGAAGAAAAATATCTTGCTGTTTCAGAACACTTGCCTCTCTCCACTCACAGTATGAAGGACTATCTCAAGTCAGAAAGGCAGAGAGAGGTGAAGCAACTTGCCAGCAGGCAAGTGACAGAAAGCAAGAGAACTCAAATCTCAGGCATCAGCCCCATGCACTGGGCAGTTTCAGTTCCCTGGACATCTCTCCCTGGCCCCACTTGTGCTTTTAGTGTTCTCTGTTCAACAGCAGAATAAATTTAACTCAACTTCTGTCATAACACATGCCTGCAAACTGAAGAAACAGCAATTAATTTCATAGGATAAAAAATTAGTCATCTTAATGCTGCAGCAGCATGGGGCTGAAAGAAGAATAAATACTCTTAATGGGGGCATCAACAACTATGAACTACAAATCCCAGCCCAGCACTCACTTATAATGGAGTAAATCCACTCCCTTCTCCTTTGAATTAGGATCTACCTTCATCTTCTTGCATAATTTTCGGCTTTCAGTATCACTGCAAAAAACACATATTGGAAGAAAGGTTACCAAAAAAGAAAATCAAATGCATTCAGTCCTGAGAACTCATTGCTGTGGTCAGCAATCATCAGCAATTAATCCAAACTAGCAGTAATTTGGAAGCTGTTTAGCTAAGTTTGTGGGACAAGCATTGTGAAAAGCTCCATTAGTCAATTTAATTTCTCTGTTTGCTTGGTCAGGACACAGTGAACTGTGTTAAATTGGCATTCCAAAGCCAAGCCCTAACCAGCAGAGAAGCAGCTCATTTCAGCATGTCCAAGGACCTCAGCAGATCTTCTGTCCATGAGATTAACATAAAATTTAACAAGCCAAATTTGAGTAAGACCATGCTACTGTTAGGGTGGTGGTCAAAGAGCACTGTTTGTTAAAAGATTCAAAAGGAAAGAGCAGGTCAGCTTTTACATTTAGCAGAAGATAACAGAAAGCCAAAAAAAGCCCATGTTCATGGTATGTCCAAGTCCAAATCATAAGCGTTTAGCCTTAAAAAGGTCCTGCAGAAAACAAAAAACAGTTAAAATTGTGGAGCCCCTAGCCCAGCAACCCCATTAATTCTAGGTACGAAAGATGTGTCCTGGAGCCACACCTGGAAAGCAGAGGCAAAACCAGCTCTTAAGGGAGGAGGGGGGTATCAGCAGACAGACTTGCTGGAGGGGGTCTTCAAATTGAACGAGACTGAATTGCTTCCAGCACTAGATTAGGCTTGAAGAAGAGACAAGGGAAGGGTCGTGGGAGAGAACTGTAAATACATTTGTTTCAGTGGGCAGGTCAAGGGTCTTCATGGCCTAGCAGCTCTCCTGAACCGTGCAGGAGGGAAGCCATAAGGAGACCTCAAGCTGAAGTGAATAAGAAGTTGGTCAAAGATCTGGGGAGATGAGTAAAACAGAAAAGAGGATGATTCACATTGACAAGGCTGCTCTCTGCATTGACAAACAGCAAGATTAAACAGCTCAGAAACTTGTTCCCAGCAGAGGACAACTTGTACCTTTTACGCAGATAAATCAATTTAGAAAATGAAAACACTGAAAACCCATCAAGTTTAAACTGATTAGAGACAACAAGATGCAAGGCTTGCGAGAGCCCCACCAAATTAAGTGTGCTGCCAGCACTGGTGCTAATTCTCCCAATCTTCTCCAGCTGCCTTTCTACAAATGTGAAGAAAACAAACACGAAGTTCACAGTGAGCTACAAGTGAGAATGCACCTTAGTAGAAACTTCCCAAATACTTCTGGAAATAAGGAGGAATGTGCTATGGACACATGCAGCAAAATCAGAATACTATGGTGAAGATAGAAATGAGCATTTTAAGGAACTAACAAAGCACACAACTACCATGCCAGGAAGGAGCACTTGTAATCTCAATTGAACAGAAGCGTATTTATCTGAAGAGTCTTACTGAATTCATGTCAGTTTTGCATCTTCACATCACTGTAACCCATAAACACTTTCTTTGCCTCTCTGGTAAGCTGAAGATCTGAGCTTGAGAACTGAATAATGTGAACACGTCTCCTTGTAACAGAAGTAGACTATGGAGCCCTGGATTTAGAGTTATGCCAAAACACCACGTTTGCCACATGGAGTTCATTCAAAAAGCCTGCAGCAACGTCAAACCCATGGGTCAGAAACATTCTGTCGTCTCCCCCCTGCTGTTCTCCAATGGTCTAAACCTAAATGACTCGAAGGTCAAGGAATCTCCAGAGAAGACACCAGTTTCAGATCACCCTTTTGTCTTACCCTGTACAGATTCAGAGGCACAGAGAAGGTCTTGTGGCCCTGCTGCAGCTGAGTGCCAGGCAGTTAACTGCAGTCAGCTCACACAACAGTCAACATTTGTAAATGCTCTTCTAGACACTCCCCAATGTTTCCAGCGTGCAGGTGTATCTGTGGCTATCTGAGCTTTGCCAAGACAAATGTCAGGTGCTTGATGTGAACAAGTGTAATGCTGAAACCTCAGCAACAGGGTCTGTGAAACCCCAAGATTGGGTGCAGACAATTGTTCTGGTATAAGCAGAGGACTAAACTGGGTATCAAGAGAATCCTGTGCCTATTCTACCACCTATTTGGTGAAACAACTAACCATGTGGGGAAGAAAGTGTAATTTTCCCTTACATGTCATTTAGAGATCTGAATGGATACTAATATTCTGAAAGGTTTGTAGTGGAAAAAAGCTACAAAGCATTATTACTGATCTATACCTGTGGGTATGCAACTAGCAACTCCTACCACTTCAAATCCTAGCAATTCATTTTCTGTTTGCATGAGTTTCTATTAAAAAAAAAAAAAAAGTAAGATAAGAATAGCTATTTCACTGGATCTAAGTGTGCCCTGCTTTCAGGATTTCTCCATTTGCAGGGATTCACACAGCTGCCTGAATGTACAGCTATTATCACAGGAAAGAAAGCAGCAGTTTGCTCCAGTATGTCTCCTACCATTTAGTGGGCAGATTCTCTGCACCACTGCATTGAGAATTAAGCCTGTTTATGCAAGCTATCTGCACTGATGCACGGGATAGAAGAGGAGCAGATTCCAAGAATAGGAAGCGTCTAAATATGTATCAGTAATTTTTTCATGCATCAGTGCAGATTTTTGCACATGCCAGACCCACCAGCTCAGATGCAATGCTAACAATTATTCAGAAAAACAGAAATGGAGATGTTCAGAAATGGCAGAGATGGACCCCTCTGCTTTTCCTTCTGCGTTCACTTACAGAGAGACAATAATAACCTGCAAAGAGCAACCTGCTCTGATATCACTTGGTAATGACCATTATTCTTAATAAGAGTAAATATCAACACAGATGCAGCCTGCTCTGAGATTTGTCTCTTTTGAATCTCAGCCAACAGCCTCTCTCTGAAGATGAGCTCCTCAACTCTCACATGGGAGAGAGTAATTAGGACTCCGGTTCTTGCAATTTAATTATATCACTTGAAGAGGCAGTGTAAGAGTTTGTTATAATGGCTAAGAGTAAAAAAAAACAAAAAAAAAAACCCACGCCAAAAAACAAACAAAAAACCCCCAAGCAAACAAACAAAAAACCCCAAAAAAACAAAACAAACAAACAAAACTCCAACCAAAACAGGAAATAAAAAGAACAAAACAAAACAAAACAACAAACCACAAACTAAGAAGCCATAAACTACCTCCAAAAGAAGTGCTCTACCAACCAGGCCAAGCCACTCCAGACAAAGGCACCAGGCTCAGGAAAGACTGGCTTGAGGATGAGGTCAGTAATGTGTCCCCAGCAGCCATCCTTGGCTGCCTCTTGCCATTTCTGTCCAAAGCAATTTGAAGCCTGGCAGGTCCCTGCTGTGCTACTGCCAAAGGGACCCTTGCAGGCAGTCCTACAATAATCCAGCATTATCTCCCTGGAAAATCATCCAAAACATCAACCTATTTGCAATACCACAAGGACCTAAGCAGCAGCTGTCTATGTGGTAATAAGGTCAAACCTTAAGTGGCACAATGGCACAGCTTCCTTCTACTCCCACGGGCATGTTCTCTACTCTTCCCCTTCCACAAAACCAAGCCACAGCTTCAAAATGTGCTTTTGCTGGAGAAGCGAAGACATATGATATACGCTTGGTAAAAAGAAAAACGAAATTAACAATCCAAGCTGACCTAAGCAAGAAGTATAAATAACAGCAAAGGTAGCGGGCACTGCAAAGATGGTGTGCTCGCTTCACCCCTCTCAGTTCCCGTCCCCATCTCCTCCACCAGGACACATTTCTGTCATTGTGGGTTACGATGGAGCTGGCAGGAAGCCCAACTGGAGCACTCCCTGTAAACCTCTGGGGTCCCTTGTCAGCGTTAGCATGCATGAATAATCCCTTAGCACAGGCAGCCAGCTGTTACCAGGGCAGGAGGGTGGCAAGGGACTCCAGAAGGAGATCTGGCCTCCTTTGGCTCAGCACCAGCGCAGCCAGCTCGTGAAGGGGACATGTCACAGCCATTCCACAGGAGTGGCACAAGATCCTCTGCCTGTCCAGGACTGCCCACAGGTCTGGACACTCATGGCCATAAGGATGAAGAAGCAGGGAGAAATACTGATGGCAGTCCCCAGTGGCAGGAGGAGCAACACAGAAAAAGGCTTTTGCAGCAATGTGTCAAGGTAATTTGGAGAGAGAAAGAACAGAGGATAAAAGCTAGACAGAAGGAACACAAAATAAGACCCAGGAGTTTTACTGCAGTTAAGTCCACGTAGTTTCTAAATCTAAAATAAGTCCAAGATGGATGGATCCCAAATGAAAAATAGTGCATGGAGGTGGAAGAGCAAAACCCCCTCCTTGGGGCAAATTCAAACATTGTCCAGTCAGGCCCCAAAGGAACATGATAAGACCAAACATCCTCAGCAGCATTGTCTTTCATGAGCACAAATAACATCTTTTGCAGCTTCCTAGGGAAAACAGCCCCACAACCACATCTCTGGGGAGGAAGGATCTGGAATGACTGTCAAATCCCCTCTTGAGCAATGGCAAAAATGCCATCCCAAAACATTCGTGTCTCCAGCTTCCAACGTAGCAGCACAGTGTGCACATGCTGTGTGGCCACATCACTTCCACACCACTGCCCTGGCATCCCTTAACATTTTTCAATGCAGAGTGCACCCAGCTTTCTTTTTCACCCATACCTAAAGGGTTTCCAGGCACAAGAAAAGTAATTAACAAAAATGCTGAAAGAGCCAATTCAAGTGACCAGGTCAGTAAATGTGCCTGCACAAAAATGATCTCATTCCTCTATCAGCATATGATGTAACCACATGGAACCCACAGACCTCACAATTTCTAAACAGATTTTCTCCTTTATCTCTACATCTCACCATCTGAAACAGGGCTCAACAATGCATGTTAATGATGCTTCAGCAGTCCCTTACATCACAGTTGTGCCTGTAGACTCTAACGCAATGGAGGCTCTGTTGTATCCACGACTGTACAAACACTGTCACTGTCCCAACAGCTGGAACAGACAAAACTGAGCAGGTAAGGAGAAAGAGCAGGCTCCAAGAGCAAGGGAATACAGCAAAGCAGAAGCATGGCTGCCTACAAAGCAAGCATCCCAACACTGGAAAAGCTTTGGAAGGCACCAGTCAAAGCTGTCATCTTGTTACCAGAACATTCGCTCATTCTTGTCTCTATTGTTCAGGTGCTTTCATTCTTCCATGTTATAGTGGAAACCATCACAGAGAACTCCAGTTACAACTTCAGGGAAGTTCAACTGCAATTTCAGTCCAGCTATCAGAAATGAATTATCAAACAGGGTTTCCCAGCACAATGCACTGCATTTGCAATACCCTCTGGCTACCTTCCATAGAATACACTTTCCAGACAACAGACTGATGAACATCCTGGGAAAGCATGGAGTTGAGATCCTGCCAAACAACTAATTGAGCTTGTGACCCCAAAAAAGCAGCAAAAGAAGTGTTAGCAGCAAAAATTTCCTCAAGCCTCCTAAAAGTATGTAACACATTTGCACGCAAACCTAATCTGAAAGAGAAGTCATTAACAGTCACTTGTAGTAGGATGCGCTCCTACAAGGTTTTGAAATAAAAAAGGAAATTCCTTAGCCATCGCTGGGGACAATATGGGATTTTGACTTACACTCTCTCTTACCAACTCCACCCTCCAACAAAGACTGTGGGGATCCATTCACAATATAGCAGTTTGTGTACTTTACTGATCAAGCAAAACCAGATTGATTCTAGCAAAACTCTCCTCTTCTCAGACTGCAGGCATTGCCTGCCTCCCCATCATCCTCACTACTACCTCCCATCCTGGGTCAGCAGTGCCACAACTACTGCTGCTAACAGTATGCCACATTTGTAAGGCTCCTCATATTCTATAATGATCTCACACCTTCCTGTATCACTCTCTCGAGACCAATCTGAAATCAAAAACAACAACAACAAAAAGATCCTAGGGAAAAAAATCACTTCTCAAACCATCAAGCTGGCTTGCACTTCTCCAAAGAGCTGGATGATAATGGCTTACACCTACTCGAACAGAAAATCCATACTCAGCCATCAGTGCAGAAAGGCACTTAGATACTCTGCTCCTGAGTGGGGTTTAAGGACCTGCAGGCACCAAAATAGGAAAAGGACCACGAGAAACGGATGCAGAAGTAATGAGCACAGGAAGCTTAAACACAAGATTTATCTTGGAAAAAAAAAAAAAAAAACCAATGTTTTGCACCCATTCTGGGTTCTTGATGGAAATTATCTTGTTCTAGAACAAGTTACAATAGCAACAGGTTTTCACAGCACAGAACAAATGAGCCAGGCAAACAGTGCGGCACATGAAAAGCTTGAGTCTTTCAAGAGATGGGGGAGCATGAAAGCCAAAACCAGGAAATGTACTCCTGGAAAGAATTAAATATAAGGATTAGCACATGAACGGGACAGAGTCTCATGTGAATTTAGGGCCTGATTTTACCCCCTAGAATGCAGCATAAATCCCCACTTCAAGGGGGGATTGCAATCACCTTGCAGATGATTGCAGCCTTCTGCTCCAAATGCTCCCCTGGAACGTGCCAGGAATGCAAACAGAATAATCCATGTGCTGTGGAGACCCAGCACCACTTGTCACCCAATACAAATGACTCCCTGTGCCCATTAGTCAATTAAGAGAGGCCAGGGATCTAGAGGAATAAGATTTAAAAGAAGTATTTTTTGAAAATTAAAACCCATGAGATTAATTCTTACTGCAAGCAAGAGCAAGCCAAAAAGCAGAAGGAAAACCAAGACAAAGAGGTAACACGTATCATCATATCGTCAAGCTAAAACAATTAAGGGAAAAAATAATAAGCTCCTGCCCCTGCAGAAAGTCAAGAAGTTATAATGAACAGTACTTCCCGTGGAAATATAAATTAGCAAGAGGAACTTGGCAGCCCACATACCTGCACAGCAATAAGGTAGGCATATTCACAAGAGCTACCAAAGGCTCTGTAGGAACTTGTAAAACCACCAAAATACTCAGTTATTTGCAAAGCAGCAGCTTCTCTCGTCCCACAACATGGCACAGGGGAACACTGTCCTAACCTGGGATACAAGATGACTTCTACTCTGTCTTTGAGTTCATAGGAATCTAAGAACTCCAAAATGCAGATTTTCAACATGTCACCCATGGGCACACAGATGCTGCAGCCCTTTGTACACCCATTTATGACCTTTAGGTGCACCATAGGCCTGGAGAGGATGGATGCTAGAGGATGTTTTAATTGAATTACTGGGTGCAGAAAAACAGATGTGACTTCTTTTATGTTAAATCTGAGCTTCCTTGTTTTCATTTTGGTCTGAAAAGCAGCAACATTGAAGATTTGGTTAATAAGCAACTTTAGGCAAAACCTTTGTAATATTCAAGTTTAGGATGAAACAAACATGAGCTCAGGCTCATACACCCAACCACTACTGTGGATTTATTTAATTGCTCTGTGTTTCTGAATTAATGCAATACATCAGACTGAATGGGTTTAAGTTAGGAACTGAGAGCTTACTTAAAAAAGGAGACTTTTTAGATTCCTGCATGGTCACTCTTACAGTAAAATAAAAAGGCTTTAATGTGAATGAGCATTAACCACACAGACAGGTTATGACAGAGACAGGAGGAAGGCATCGAAAATCTATGCTGTAAATGCAGTTTGCCCTTTTAAATGGCACTCACACAAGGACCACACTGGCAGCATAACGCACTTGCAAAGTGTTCCTGAGGGACACCTGCCTTACCTCCCCTGGACCAGCTGCAAACAGAGCCCCTGCTACCTCCCCCTGGCTGGCACTGTGAGCCATCCTCTCCTGAGCTGCCCTTCACCTTCAAGGCTACTGTAGGAAAATGCAGAAATCCTAGATGCCACAAATTGCTTAGATGGAAAGGGCTGTACCAGGGCAAGAGCAGCATTCCTTCTTTCTTTTTTCTCTCTCTATTAGGTCTGGTCAGTTTTATTTGAAATCTCAAAGCTTTCTATCAGCTTTAAAATTCAGCGACAAGTACGAAAGATGAGTAGACTTATTCTCCTAAATAAATCCTACTTCTGAGTGGCTTTACAGGATGAAGATAAAAACTAGAGAGCAAAATTACTCCAACATCATCTGTACTGCCAGCCTTATTTTGAAATTTCTCCCTGCTATGTCAAGGCATTAAAAACATTCATTTATGACTGTGTGGATAGGTAAAGCCTTTCTGTATCTAAGCATTAGGAAATTAGAAATTTGGGAAAACCTCATCAAAAAGACAGAAAAACAGGGATATTAGGGAAAACCCCAGAAAAAACAAATACTCTTTAGATTTGGCTCTCTTGTGAAGCAGCATGTTTAGCTGTGTAGGTTTGAATGTACTGCTTTGCCAGCCAAATGATGGTCTCACCTTTATGCTAAGTGTCATGGGACTGCTACAATAACAAGTAATTATTGGGGATGGGGACTACAAGAATGATGTTCATGACACACAAAAGGGACTAAAAGAATAGCACACAAAAGCAAAAAAAGTGGGATTAAAACCAAACAAAAATTAGTCAGACATTTTAACCAGATGGCATTTCCTCTTCCTAGCAGTCTGATGTGCTAAAGCCAAGCACACGCGCTATGACAGCAGATGGAAATCACACAGCTTTGTTTATGTTTGGGACCTACAGTAAAGGGAACCGTGCAAGTTTGAGCAGAGAATAATTACCCAGAGCCAAAGAAATGGGTGTTTTTAAAAAAATACCAATCCACAATTGGGCAGGAGTTATAGTCAATAAAAACATGAGACAATTCAATAACTGGAAAACCCAGGAGTGTTCCCTAAATCATATTCATGATGGAGAGAGCTACTTTCAACCTCTTCAAAGCTGCACCTGACCATAATGTGCTTAATAACCTCCCAAACAGATTTTCTTCTCTTCAACAAAGCCATTTTACTTCCTTTCCATGTCACCCAAACTAGTTACACTTTTCCAAGTAACATCAGTCCTTGGCCACACTGTGCTTTATCACAAAACCCACTTAAGAAGGCTAGAGAATAACTATGTAATGACTACTCTTCAAAATCACACCTCAGGACATCACAAACTGAGACTAGAGCTTCATCTGCTTTAAACACAAGCAGCAACAACTTTGTCTTTCACTCAAAAGGTAATTCCATCTTATGTGTTCCCAGGCACATCACTTTGTACCTTTTACTTGCCACCACAAGGATTTGACAGGAGTTTCTATTTTTAACAAAACTCCTCTTTTACTTGACCACATCAGTGCTTACCTCCAGTTGTACCAGGCCTTAAAAAATGGAGACTGGGGGATGAAGAGGCTCGGCAGCACAAACCCCAACCTGCTGTCAGAGTTAGCAGCAGCCAGTCTATGAGATAGAAAATAGCACATCCTTTTGTGCTTTTTTGCAGATATTCTAAAGCTTTCAACTTCCTGTGATGCCCTTCAATCTTCCAAATTTCCATCAGCCTACAACTAAAAAATGATTCAATAAATAGCCCAACCTCCTGCTTTCTTACATGCCCATTCCAATTTCACCTGAATGCCCTAAAGGGCACCCATTCATGCTGCTGCAGCGTTTTTCTCTTCACAGTTCTCCACACTCTTTATAAACATTGACTAATGAATCCAGCAATATTTACCCAGTTGCCTGGAAAACAGATACACCTTTTGTAACCGCACAAAGTAACAAGAAATGACTCATTAGGAGAGTTAGGAACAGAAGCTGTGACTCCCGGCTCCTATTAATGTGGCATGTCCCCAGACACGAGCCCCAGAACACTTGCTCCCAAGGCGCCTGCTCCATCTCTCTGGAACACTGAAGATTTAGCAACCTGCAATGTTGTGCTCCATCCCCAATACCATGCATCATCTCATGAGGCATAATTAGTTCCGTATTCTCTTGTCTCTCACACCACCATTCATTCAACGTCAAACGCCTCAGCAAAGACTTCCTAATTAAAACATGTAAAGGCTAAAATAAAACATATTTTTGTCACATCACTGCTGGGTCTTTCATTCACAATTGAAATAGCTTCACGTTTAACCATGTACAGAGCCACATACGCTATCTCAGCACACAGCAGCAAACAGTGACCACTTCAATGCTGGGAGCAATTCTCCAGCTGCCCCTTCATCTCTAGGAGGAGGCGTGGATCTGCCTGCAGGAACAGACTGAGCTCTCCCAGTCGAGGACCTTATCTACAGCGCTACATGCAGGGGGGTCACACTCCAGCACGGCACTTGGCACAAGTGAGCTCAGCTGTGCAGGAAAGGCAGGCACATGGCATTTCCAGCCCTACGCTTCCCAAGCCCCAGCATCTCTGCTCTGAGGATCTCTGCTACCCGGCCTCCAAATGACAAACTACGTGGCAACCTCCTCTACTCGACACTGTCTCAGCCAGAAACCAAGTATTTCCCCACATCATGCTGAAAAACTAACTTCCCTCTCTCCCTGAGACCACTCAACCTGGAACTGAAAGCTCAAAGCTAATCCCTGTCTTAAACCACAGACACAACAGAAGCCAAGGCCAAGGAGCACAGCTTCCATGCAGACCAGCATTCAGGAATGCCACGCTTCCAGCCACAAACCTGCACACCCCCCTCCACCACACGAGATACAGAACATGCTGCTGAGACTCAGCAATCCACGTTGATCTCTGTCCATGCAGCAGAATGTTCTCGCCTTCTCTTTAAAATGAGGGGAAGGAGAATGACAAGTAACAAAAAAAAAAAAGCACCATCAGTAAAGAAAGAGGAAAGAAAAGGCTGCTATCATCACCACAGGGAAGCAGAGACACAAACCACAACTCTGCATGTATGCCAGCCCTGCCAACGCTTGGATCCGAAGGCAAAGAAGCCCAGTACAGCAGGATGTGAAGAGCAAAGCCAAAATTCCCCACTAAATATTGCTGCCAAACAAGACATTTCTTGTCAGTATTTGTAAAACAAATTGAGCCTGTGCTGTAAATATCCCTGCATCTGTGTGCTGTTTGTTTCAGCATGAAGACTTGCAAATAAGCCTCCCAGCACATTTGCTGCAGGAGAATGGCTTGAGCCACTCTGGTAGCACTCAGCTGTCCAGGCCCTACAACTGGCCCTCCATGACCTGGGGCAGACAGCACTACTGCAGCCTCTGGTATTGTCAGTGCAGCAAGGTGGGCACTGCGGTGTAGCCACCTGTATACATTTTTTTAAAAAGCAATAAGCAAAGGAAAAAAACCTTTCACGAAAAAAAATTGTTTAAAAGTTACCTCAACGCTACTAGATTTATTTTAGAATGCTTCAAAAGCTTAACAAGCAAATCAACCACAAAACTTGGTTTAGGGTCAAAATATTTGTTCAGGGTTTCTTTTTGCATCCACCAAGACCTCCTTTACCACAAGCCAGTCTTCCAGCTCACCTTGCCCCATGAAGCAAGTTCACAGACCCTGTTATGGTATCCCTTAGCAGGAGTGACAGAAGGGACAGAAGTCCATCTCTGAAAAATGCCCAGCTATTTTTTCCAGGTTCTTCCCAAACAAGACATGAAACACAGCTCTGCTTTACCCTCAAAGAGAGAATTATACCTATTGCCATGTTACAACATCCCAGTCACTGCCTGACACTCAGGAAGTGGTAATCTGATTGTAGTATTACTGGTGTCAAAGAAAATTTTGGCAACCTACCAATCTATTCTCAGGTGTCCCAATCCTTTAGAGCATGACTTTCACCATGCTGCTTCACTGTCTGACATTAACTCACCTTTCAATATTTCCCCCTCATGGTGAGAGGAAAGGCACTGCAAGTACCAAGCTTCCTATGAAAAGTATTAAAGCACTGCATGGGAGAGACTTGACAATACATTTCTTGCAAGTAGCTTCCATAACAAAGTTTGGTGTAGATATCAACATTTGGAAAATGAGAGTATATTACAGTTTGATTAATTGAAGTTTATTTTACAGCAAAACCAAACAATACATTTCCCTCTCCATCACCATTAGTTACAAACTCAGGAGTGGAGACTGACCTGTGGAACTAAGTGCCAAAACTCCCCTGGATTTCAAACTGAAGCCTTAAACACCGAATCTTTCCTTCTCCAACCCAGAACTAAAATAAATCCTGAACAGAGTTCTTGTTTAGTTGTATTACAGCAGCATTTTGAAGGGCCAGCTGAACAGCCTCATCATCCAGCATTTGTATATACTACATACACATACAGAGTAAGCAATAAGTCCCCCACACAGAGGTAGCCTAAAACAAAGGACACAAAAAGGTAGCAAGCAGAAACTGAAGCTGATTAGAAACTGAAGCCAAGAGGCTGGCTCAGTATCCTATTTGCTAGCCCTCACTGTTGACAACAAAAAATTACTTATCACTGTTTTGTTAGAAACTAAGACGGTTTTCATGGATTTCAGAGGTATGCCAGATTTCCTCATAACCTTCATTTCCTCATAACCTGACCTTGTCAGAGTCAATACAATTTATCCACTGGCTTTTCAGCAGGTGGCAAGTGGTGCAGGCTTCACTGACCTCTGAGGAACAGCCCTGCTTTCTGCCAGCAGATGACTTGGAACTCTGTCCCCACCAGTCGGGCAGAGATGAAAGTGTGTGTGCACTTGGATGAGCCCAGCAGAATGCAAACAGAAGGCAGAGGCAGAGGACTCCACAGGAGAGATACCTGCCTGGCGGCAGGGGGGAAGCAGGGCAGGTTAATAATCACAAACCCACGTTAACTTCCAATTTACCAATGACTTAGTCTGGGTCACTGTTTGATGGATGAGAGTTAGCTTCAAAAGTGTAATTTTAAGGGAGCCACAAGATGTGCAGAGCTGACTTACATTTGTGCACAGTGTACAATCTGTTCATACCATGGCAATCCACCCAAACGCACAGGTAGGCAGCAAGCTGCTCCTCTGCAGGGCAGGAAGGGGAACTTGCCACCTGCAGGCAAAGCTCTCAAAGCTGCAGAGGCAGAGGCACTACAATACACAAGCTAAAACCACAAGCAAACTGTTATTGAGTTGAACCACAGCCGAGATTTTCACATCTGCAAACCAGAAAGTACAAACCTGTTCATTCCTCCCCACATGCACAACCACTTACAAAAACAAGTTTCTCTGCCTTCACATTAAAAATTGCCAGAACTTATACCAGCACAGAAGGTCGTCTTTAAAAGAAAGCACATTTTATTGAGAAACATAAATGGGTGGATGCTTCAAAACCAAGCAAACAGCCTTACTGCTCACACAACATTTGCTGTCAGAGGAGAACTGCACTGCCCTCCAGCTGAGGCACAACATGTGAGATTCCTCCTCCCCTGGCTTGTGGAAAAAAAACTTGCACCCTGTGTGTCACCTATGAAAGGCAGTGTTAGCTGGGGTCTCAGCTTCAGGCTGAAGAACATGCTGTCAGAGAAGTAAAAACAGCCATAAGGAAAAAAATTATTCCCCTCCCCTGAGATATAAGCTCCCTATAGAAGAAACTACACAGAATTATGTGGGTCCACTTAAAGGCAAAAAGTTTCAGAGCCATCAAAAAAGCTAAGATAGCAATAAAAGCCAAAAGGGGAAAGGGAAAATAAGAAGGAAAAGAGCACGACACGTACCCACAGTCTATCCAGCTTATAGTACCTCGTCCTTTCACCTCCTGGGCCACACTGGACAGTAATCTGAGGGAGCTTTCAGCAGCAGTGGCTGGAAGACAAAATTAAATAATAAAACTGAATTAACAACAGCATTACCACTCTACGCAAAACAACACAATGTTGCATTTCTATGTCCTGAAGCACGCCAAGAACATTTTGTCTCATTTGAAGAAACCAGTGTAACAGGGATCAGTAAAATCTTCTGTAAACTAGAAGGAAAACCTGGCTGCAGGTGAAGCTGGGTTGCTCCTCCCCTCTACCCCATTAAACAAGACACTGAAATTGGTTATTTCCAGACACACTCCCTGAGCTGCATTTACAGAGCTATACTGTGTCCTCTCCTACAGCTTCCATCCCAACACTGCCTTCTTCCCCGTGGCTGGGCATGAACCAGTTTGTACTACAGCCTGCTAATTAGAGCAATTTCATTTAGGACTTTCATCAGCTGTAAGGGCAAGTCATTCAGCATCTCTGCTTCCCTAATTCTACCCCAGCCATACACAGAAAATAACAGACTTTATCCTCATAATAACCCTGGGACATACCCAAACCAACAGTCATGAGCAGTACCCAGAAAAGGCCCTTCCAAGTACTGGCTGTATTATAAATACCCAGCAGAGATTTTTATAATGCCATGCCACATGCGTAGGTTTTGCAAGTCACTACCATTTCAAAATGGCCTTATAAACAGTATTAAAAATAAACAGAAGAGAGAAAAATATAGCAGCACAAATAAGTAACCATTCCCAAAAAAAAATCTAACAGGAACTGTTTCCTTCCTCAATAAACAGAAAATAGAAACCCAGAGCCTCTTCCAGATCTCTACAACTACTTCAAGTAACTGAATGTAAGAATGGCAATATTGGGACAGGCAGAATGCTTCTGTAGACCAGTATCTTGTCTCCAGCATCTGAGAAAAGTGAGGGCCTGTAGATGTCAGAGTAGACAAGCAGAGGCAGCATGTAGGGATAACCCATCAAATAATCTCTAAACCTTCACAATTTTTACCTCAACAATCTCCCGAGCCAGAAACAGCCTCTTTGTATTCGACAGACTTTTCTTGGGCCTGTGCCATCATAGACACCAACACACACA
Organism: Motacilla alba alba; assembly: GCF_015832195.1. Classification (NCBI taxonomy): domain Eukaryota; kingdom Metazoa; phylum Chordata; class Aves; order Passeriformes; family Motacillidae; genus Motacilla; species Motacilla alba. The sequence goes on from NC_052022.1 coordinate 10,824,911, forward strand.
TGTCAGGTCTCCAGAAGCTCTCATACCCCCAATACCCAGAACATGCAATTGCCATCTCTTACCAATACAGGGACTTAGACAGGTAAGGGAATTCTTTGTACTTAGAATGGAACAGTTTGACAAATACACTTTTAAAAATAAGCCTTCAGCTTGTCCCAGAAGACTCAGTAGCTGAGTACCCCTAGTAGGACACCCAGCTGGCAGGGGGAACTAAACATCTCCCACAAATTATGACACCTCCCAAAATCAATGAATTTTCTGATTGCAATAGAAAGTGACAACTAGTTCTGCTCAGCTGGGAAGTAAAGCCTTTGTTCCAGCAGTATGACCAGATGCCAGCCAACATCTCATCACAGCTGGGGGATGTGGGATTGAAATTACACCTTCAAATTCCCGTCTCTTTTTTCCCCTCCCCTCTTTCTGGGTGACTGTTGGGCAAGATATTTCTAATTGTGCAAGGATCACTGTTCCAGGAAGAAACATTAATTCCACAGTCAGCTCTGCATGCAATGCTTTAGACTGCTAAAACCAACCAATTAAATAACAAAAACAGAAAAAAAGAAATCTACATAACATGGCTTTTGAACAATGCCCATAGGGCAACATTTATTAGATGAGTGTCACAGCTGAAGTGTTCTGGTTGTGCTGCTGAAAATGAAAGCAACCACCACTTAAAATATTAAGCATAAAAAGAGAATTTTCCCTTTAAGAAGCTGAATAATACAGACGTCTTTTTATCTAAAGTGTTCCTTTCAAAAATCAAAAAGCATTAGAAACTCTTTTATGATTTTTACTTTGAACCTGTTACTACAAAACCATTGGGCCACGTTCAAGCGCTCAAAGTTCCCCACTATAGCAAAACACAAGTATTATAATAAAAAAATTAGCCATGTATATAATTTTAACTGTTTCAGAAAAAGCATATCTTTAGGAAATAAAGTTAATTACTCCAGCATGTGCATATCCTTGTCTGCAAAATTCTCTAATACCAGGGGGGCAGAGGGAGGAGGATATTGGTCACCATATGCTGCTCCAATTTGATACACTATGAACCCAGAGCAAGGCTACCATCATGGTGTTCCATTGACAGAAGACCTTTGCAACAGAAAAGGTCAGAAAAGGAGGACCCAACACCCAAACAAGGCATTATCTTGTCCTGTCTGCCTACAGGAAGAAGGAAGCAACAACAAAAACAATACAGGATGAAGGAAAATCATCTTAACTACACATTTTACTTCTTACTGTCCAATGACTTCCACATTCACAAAAGCATTCTGCACTTGTGTATGGAGTTTAAAACTAGTTTCTTGATTTTACACGGTGTTACACAAAACACCCCCCCCCCAAAAAACAAGGCAAGAAAGGAGAAAAGGTACATCAGGAGCAGAACAGAGCAAAGGAAGAGCAAACAGTTAGCCAACAGTCAGAAAGGTGGGCCTGAATGACAGAGGAACTAACAAAAAGATTCAAGGGGACAGGTGGCATAATGTGAAATGAGTCATTTTCCATCTTACACAACAGCCCTTTTTTATTTTTATATTTTTTAATTAAAGTTGAAAGACAACCATGGGACATTCAAAACTGTCAGAAGCAAAGATGGATTGATTTCAGCACTGTAACTATTCATTACGCCTTTCAGTGTCACCAGGAAATCAAAACTTGCAAACTACTGTGATAAACACACCAGAAAGCTCTTATTACAAGGGAGCCAGTTCTGGAGACAAAGCCAGAATAAAGTACATTTTTGCCAATGTGACAGAGCAATTAGAAGACTCAATTAAGATTACTTCAATCTTGAAACATCAGGAGCCTCTGAATTAAAGCAATGGACACCAGTCCCAAAGGAGCCCTTGCAGTCACATAGAAGCCCCTTGGTACACCCCTTGCTGGGCACAAAGAGCTGTAATATCAAAGGAAAAAATTTAAAAAAAAAAAAGACTTACCAGATTTGGAATAGAGCACCAGTACGTTATTCCGTGTCCTGAGAAGCTTCTTAAAATCCTTGTGATCACTTATTTTTTCTATGAGTGGAGACACCTTCAATGAGTACACGAATGCTGGCAAGAATGCCTAGGGAAACAGAGCCAAAAACATCAGTCACAAATACAAAGACAACCTGCTTTTGCAAATTGCCATCACGTTTTTTTATAATCTTGAGACATGCTGCCTTAAATAGGCTATCACATTGATTTGATCAGCAAAACCAAAAGAAAAAATGCCAGGCATGTGATTTATTGAAACTGGGTCAATACATTCCTAACAAGTACCCTTGCATGGAAAAAGGAAGACAGCATCAAGAAATAAGGTTTTACTTAAGATGCCTTCCCCTTTAAAAGTCTGCTCTCAAGTCAGATAATCAGATAACAATTCCATGTAAATTTACCAAGAGAAACAGCAAATTGCCACTTTGAGAGCACTCTTGTCCCTATATCTCTGAATATGCTGCAAACTCAATCCAGTACTTTGATACCCTACAGAAGACAGCCATGAAGTTAAAATAACCCATACTGACAGGGAGCAGATGTAGGAAATGAGACCAGAAAATGCAAGTAATCCAGCATCCACATTAAAGCACTAAGCACAACCCTCTCCCACCCACCCTTCCAAAGTGGAGCAGGGCTCATGTTTCCCAGTGCCCACACCGTGTCACACACACACAGCAGTGCCTTGTTCAGCTTCCACTGGCCACACGGAAGACACAGCATTTAATCTCTCTGCATCTCAGCTCTAGATCTATGCAAACAAGTTTTTTTTCCCACTGCATCTTTTACTCTATTTAAATCACAACAGTTCCAGAGCAGAATTTGACTGTCATGAAGTAAAACTCATATCAAATTATAACCATAACCTCAGCTGGGGCCTTTACTGCTTATTCTTACTGCAATATTCTTCAACAATAATAATAATCTTATCCATCAGGCTATGCTGCTTCCCTTCTGCGCTGTACTGAATTCGTGCTAATGGAATGATTAAGGGAAGCTTAGCTGGAGAAATTATCTAGTTTCCATTCACCTTACAGTAAAACCTTAACACTTAATTGCTCGGCTAAAAGCTTTAGTTCATTTGCCTAACACACACAAGAGGTTCAACATTTCCTTAATTACAGAACTGATTTTGATCGTGCCTTACTCCAACCAGGCTGGAAAATACTTCCACTGTGGATGTGAAGAAAGAAAAGGCAGCTCTTGCATCCCGTGTGATACATCATGCAGCATTTAAAGAAGGGACTAAGCCAATGAAGTCTGAACACACAGCCCCAGGCACGCACTTCATTCAAATTCAGCTATTTCCAAGCACCACAGTCACTGAGGCTCAGAAACAAAACCTGCACCTACAAAGCAGACTGTATAAACGCCAGAAGTCTTTACATGTGGAAAAGAAAAGGGCATTAGGGGAATCTTGGGACACACGAGGTAATGGAAAGAAGCTAAGCAGAGACGGAGATCATCCTCAAAACAACCAGGATGTTTGTGAACTTAGAAGTTACCAGAAAATACACCTATAACAAAATCCAAGAGTGAACAAGTTACCCCACTCTGCAGGCAGGGATCCCACCACTGAGCCCCAGATGGTCAGATGGTGAGATGGAAGGGAGCACATTTGCAAGTCAGCCTCTACCTTCAGCATAAATGTCCTTGATGGTTTAATTTGACCAAAAGATTCATTCTGCTAAACCCAGATGTCCAGGGCTCAATCTTCCTACTCCAGGCTGACGTATGTGCATCACTTGTGTATTTTCTGAGATGAATACATGGTATTGCCAGTCAAGGCAGGCAAATATAGCTGGGCTAAGTGAGGTGACACAGACATGAATAGTTCTGCCCAAAACCATCAATATCAGGGGCTCCACAGGAGAAATTAATCCAACATTATTAACAAATCTTTTTAAAGCTAAGTTGTTGTTTTTTTAAAACTCTTCCCTTCAATTTTTGTAACTATTCAAGTGTCTTATAGTTTTATTTATGCCTTGTGTTAAAAATAAGCTTAACTGAAACTAAGGCTGAACACAGGGAAAAAGTGAAACTACAGGTTGCTCATTTGGCTTAAAAAACTGGACTCAATTAAGGATATTCTAGTCTGTGAACTCTCTATCAAAAAGAAGCAATTAGACTAAAACACCCCACAAAAGCCACTTTCAACATGACACCAAACGATACTGTAAACTTTGTTTAAAGTACTTGCCAATAGCTCAGAAGAAGGATGTTAGAGAGTCATGATCTTTAAGCTCTCTTCCAACACACAGCATTTTATGGTTTTAAGTATAGTTATACCATGTCTTTTCCAGCTAGAAAGGCTGTTTTTGCCAGTTTCAGGAATTTTCTCTCTTTTTTTCCCCCCTTTATTTCTTTCCTTATAATAGCAGAGCTGTAAACTTCTTGAAAAATTGGATTCTGAAAACAATGACAGCTTTAACTAGTGCCTTGTCGGTGTTGCCACTTACAGAAAACCCGCTGCGCTGGTGGAACAGCAGGCACTTGGAGGGAGGTGCATGTCACATTGCATATATCCACTGCTTCTTCGCCCAATTCTTCTCCAGATATCAAATCAATACATGCTACTCATTCTCCTACAGTTTTACTACAGTAGCTCTCTCTGTTCTTATGGTTTAGCCCAAAAACCACTGGGAAAAGCATTGTGCATACAAGCACACCAGTTACCCAGCTGAATAAATCATCATCTCCCTTTAATTAAGATTAATGTTGCAGCCTTTCCTGGTTATAAAACCCAAAAGGTCCAAGCCAACAGCATCGAGCTGGACAGAAATGCCCTGCCTGCTCATCTAAGGCAGCTGCAGCAACACTAGGAGGTTATAAGCTGAGCAGAGAAATTCACCAGCCCCGATTCTGTTTGCACTACATGATATTTGCAAACTGATAAGAATTGAGTAGTTCCGCATTCTCCAGCTTTCTCCTGCTGAAATTAATCAATACCCTACCCCGGAATAAACAAGAGGCTGGTTTATGGTTAAACCTCCAGAAGAACCTCTGCCTTCCCTAACAGCTCTGTTGAAGGCAAGGGATATCAAGGAGTCAATTCTACCAAATGCCAGTCCCAAACACGGGGCTGCTTTGCCCTGTTCTAGAGTCACAGCCGTGATGACTGTACCAGCAGCTACAGCCTCACCAGGGCTGCAGCCACTAGTTCTAGCAACAATGTAAAATTAAGAGGATAGGAAAAAAGAATTCTATTGAAGCAGTTACACTCTTCCACAGAAAACCAAACTCATGTTCCTGCACAGCCCATAGGTAAAGCAGCAGTACAATGAAGCTAATTTGCATGTACTGCGCTATATGAATTTATTGTAAGTCATGACTCAGGTTGATTTACTCCAGACATTTCGCAGGAGAGCTCATCAGCCAGGCACTGCCCAATCAAGCACACTGCTTCTAGTTTAAATCCAGGGCATAAGAGGAGATGAGCGCATATTAAAAAAAGAAGAGGTCAAGAAAGGTGACAGTCCCTCCTGGGCAGGAAGCCTCTTCTCATATGCGTCAGGAAGTGCTACATTCACACATATGGAAATCTATAAATAAGAAACAAGCTAAACTCTCTTGTCACTTGAGCATCCTAAAGCTTTAAAATCTATTCACGACCACCTCCAAAAAGTTTAGAAATGCTTCAAGTATTTTTCTCAAGAAGCTGCCCACCTCGATACCCGCTAAAGTAAAAGGCATAGTAGGATGAACACATGCAACATCTCTGCCCCCCTTGCCAGTTATGGCAATGAGAAACTGCAACAAAACTGAGGGAAGGTCTGTTTTATTTTGTGCTGTGTTTGCACAGTTGCCTATCACAACAGGTCCTTATCCATGGCTGGCTCGGTGACACGACTGTCACCTGGTGTTCTCAGATGCAGGAAGCTTTGGTGGAGACCTTCAAAAAAAGACAGACTACACGTGGCAGACTATGAAATGCAAATCTCATAGCAATTCCAGGCTGCAGATTTTCCCCAGCTCAAGATTGCAATCTGAATTTATTTTCACAGAATTTTTATGGCATAGGTCACACATCATGTGACTGTAGTGTCTGAGATGCATGAAAGACTCTCAAGTAAAACATAAGTGAACCCAAATCCTCAAGACAGTCAATTCAAAACTGCTGAGACATAGCTATTCAAGTACAAGGTACAAAACCCCCATGTGTTCTAGCTGTCTCTGTTCTTCAATGTATTTAAATATATGATCTTGCAAGCTTGGTGGCAGAAGTCTGATCAGTCAAAAAGGTTTAATTTTCTTTTTTCCCCCACTCTCTAGTAATTCCTTGTAGAGCTGCCAAACATATGCACATGTTAAAGAGCAGTAAACACTCCACAACCCCACTCCCTTAGAATCGGTACCCAAGGAAGATGTGAGCTTTCAGAAACCCAGAGGCAAAGAGTTACAGGCAAATAGCTATTTGCTAATTATACTTCCAGGACTGACACTATTGAAAAATGTGGTCATCCCTCAGGCCATGTTTTCTCAAAATTATTAAGGATCTGAGAAAGCAGAATCTATTTCTCAAGTTTTTACTCTTCTCTGAATCTCATTTTAAAATGAAAAAAGGGAATATCTTTCAAACAGCCACAAGAATGTATTTTCATATTTTACATTTATTATTCAAATTAAATGTGATAAATGCTTAACTACTGCTCCCATAGAACCCGGTTCAATTTATGAGTTGCTCCCCACAAAAGCTTCCTGACAGCATGGTCTTTTGCTAGGGATAAGCAGCATATCTGGAGAATTACTTATGTATTTATTTTACATCAAGGGCAATGAAAACACACAGTTTTAAAAACAAGAAAATAGATCTTCCTTATTTAATTTTGATTTCTATCAGAAGAGTAGCACTGCACACTGGACAGAAAAATCACTCCCTATTTCTCCTATTTCCAGCTCAAGAGCCAGAAATATATACTTCCCTGGACACAAATAATGCATAAAAAGTATAAATGGGTATGCAGCTGAAACAGTGCTTAGGTGCCTGAATCCATATGTCAACATGCAACTTTTATGCACATACTAACACATGTATAATTAGCAGCCAATTTGCACACTATTCATCAAGAATAGCTGGGGCTGTGACAACAGACTCCAGCACAACTGCTGCTTGGCAGGGACACAGCCTTACACTCGACCACAATTTCTAAACTCTACTTTTTCAGGAAGACATTGACTCGGATTTCTGCCTTAGCTTAGCCACCCACTGGTGTCATTCTCATTTTGGGACAACAGCACTCAACCCACTGTAAATATGATCAATCAGCAACCCTGCGCATATGAAACAGATTGCGTCTGACAAGGCATTTTTTAGGAGTCTAGTTGAAGAGGAAACCTGCCTCAAAATTCCAAGCAGTACTGGAGATGACTGAATTTTATTTCATTATTAACTTCTTTAAGAGGGGAGTAGCTCACATTCCAAATACAGGTCTCATCTGCCTCATTAAAATGGGGGGGGGGGGGGGGGGGGGGGGGTCAAGGGGAAGAAATCTCAACAAGAAGACAAAATCTCACCTTTCCTTTCCCACTCAGCTCCCAGAATGAGCCCTGTGATGGACTGTGCACCTCACTTCAGAAGGCTGACTTGGAGGGACACCTCTGTACTGTGGTGACAGAGGTTTGTAAATCTGCAGATCAGCTGGTGACACAGCCAGGGCTCGTGGTGCAGACACTGTGCATGTACTGCCAATACCAGGTCTAAGTCATCTCCAGGCAAGCACAAGGGAGAAACTGACCCGTTGCTTCCTTCCCCCCAATTCTTTCCCACTGAAAAGTACAAGATGTTCAAATCAAAAGCCTTCTTGTTTACAAGAATCACAGTTTGACTGCAGATGTTTCATCTTCCTTGTTCATCATACAAACCACTCTTGACCTTGTGCAATAATTGCTTGCTTTTCACTCAGGAGCCCTCCCTCTGCTATTTACATTCAGGGTTGTGCTGCTTTGATCACTGAACCATTTGTAACAAATGCCTTCCAAGATGGATAGTGATAAGTAGGACAGTCCCCTTTTTTCGTTCATGATTAATATCTAAAATAGCTGTAGAAACATTTTAATCAAATCAGATGGGAGGAGACAGGTTAGCTCTGTTACCCAAAGGTATCTCAAGGCAGCCTGGTAAAAAACTACTTTGTGGAGTGGGGAAGAGAAAGGGTAGTAGCTCTTGGGTCTCACACTTTAGGGGTCACAGCTCAAGTGGCCCCTGCAGGAGTTTCTGCAATGCCACTATAATCACAAAACCATCTTCTGCCAATTGCCCCTGAAGGGGCACACAAAATGCAACCTGCTGAGGACTCCCAGCTGCTCAGTGATGTCTGTGACCAATCCAAAAAAACACCAATGGTCTGAGTGGGGAGCAGCGACTCCCACACCTACAGCAGCATGGGATGGCCAGGTGAGCAGGGCTCCAGCAGACACACAGGAAAATCAACAACTTCTGCACTGCAAGACCAACAGCATTTGAAAACTGTGGGTTTGCCCAACAGATTTACATCAGCAGAGATGCCCACTGGGCACTTCCTGGGTTTTGTTCATTCTCACAAGCTCTGTGGAAGAACACATTCTTACTGCATACATAATCCGTATCAGTTAACTCTTACCTCAAGCTGTTCCAGAAATTAAAAAACAGAAGCAGTACTGACATTTTGTTGCGGAGGGTCATATCTACAAAGAGGCAAGTATCATATTTTCTTTTGTTTTCAAAGGAAGGCAAATTAAAATCCTGACAAAGAGTGTCTTAGTACTCTCTAACTTGGGCTGAAGAACACTACAAATAAGACGTTCCACTTAAGGTGCTTGCTATGTTCACTTTCCAAATATAGAAGGTAGCAAAAAATACCATGGAGACGTCAAGATTTGACTAGACTCTACTGTTCATATTGTTCTTACACAGTGGGGTTTAAGCTACAGGCATAATAGTCTATACTAAAGGATGTTCCTAAGGGCTCTGAGTAGCAAATTAATTGTATGGTTTATCACTGGGTTTCGAATGCTCTGTGAAGGAAAACCCGTGCAACTATTTACTAATTAACAACTGACTGTAATAGGGTCAATTACTAACGTTGACAAAGAACTTTCTCCTTATTATGAATGTAAAGCTCTCTCTCTTCAAGCCAGGCAATGGCACCACACATATACTAAACAAGCTGTCGATGAAATAATGTTTCAGATATCACTTCTGAACAAGCACATTTGGCTACAGAAGTTAAGGGCATGAGCAAAGCATATGCCACATAATCCCCCCCTAAAATTTGGGATTTCGAGAAGTTTAAAGAAATACCACCTACTCAAGAAGCACGTAGGAGGTACTATAAAAAGAAGACAGAACCACTGTTAATGGGATTTATAAGGAAGAGAGGGCAAAAGATAACACCTGAAAATCTCTAGCACTTTATATGGCATTTGTTATCTTCAAAGCATTGCACAAATGTTAACTAATTAATCCTCACATTCTTCTGCCAGGTGATATGAGACAAAGTTTAATTTTAATAACTGGAGCAAGATTCACACAGAAAGGAAGTGATCTGCCAGAGGCAAAAGGAAGGCAGCACCAGAACAAACCAGCATACAGATGATCCTAGAGCAGCACAACCCCACAGTTATGGTGTGCCATACCCAGGAAAAGTGAGGACGGGGAGAGAAAGTCTATTTGCAGTCACCCAGCAAACAGGCCATATGACTCTAAACCCAAAGACAACAGACAGGACATCATCAAGACAGTCAATTAAATTACCTTTGTTATCTGTGTTCTGCAAGCGTGCAATTCACAGCACCCTCCACCAATGCTACCAGCCACTCACAGCTGACACAGTGCCAAAACAAAAGACTTGCTTTGCTATCACAATTTTTTGCCATTCACAAGCTTGAAAAGGTGGCAGGAACAAGGTAAACAACAACTTACTTCCAAAGTGACTCTGCTTTCATCAAGAAATTTAAGGCAATGCTAGTGAGTGCGAGGCAATTTGCAGCCAGAGTTTTTCCATTCCTCCAGCCACAGCTCTCAAGAAATACCTCACTACCTCCATTTTACTGAAACAGAGGAATTCAAGGAACTCCATCACCAAAAGGCAAAAGAAATGGTCAACAACAGAAGCACCTCTTCTATCACCAATTGCTCAGGACACCATGAACTCACCCCTGGGCAGAAACACCAGTTCTGATGACACCACACTTGCAGGGCCTCCAACATCTCAGGGCCTCTGAGGTAAACAGGTGCTGTATCACCAAATTCAGTGATAGAAAACATCCCTTCATAAGGCATGGAGTGGAGAAACAAAGCCAAGGTTTGATGTGGGAAGGGCATCTGAGGACACACAGCATAGCCCACATCAGAGTTTTACAAATCCATATTTTGAAGAGGGAAAGGACAAAGTCTGAATACAGCTGGGGGACAGCAAGTAAGGAATTTGTCTCTGCAATACCCTCCCTCTGACTGCCAGGAAACACTGTCCAAAGAGGCTCCCGTGGTACAAACAATAACTGGATGGGAAGAGGCACTCCTGAATTCAAGTCCAAATGCCACAACAGGAAACAGCACCTGAGCACTGCAGTGGTGAAGCAGCGCTCACAGCCTGCCTGCAAACTCACCAGAGGCAAGCTACTGCTGCCACGCTGCAGGGCTACCTGCAGCACAGAGGGAATCATGGCCAAGCCCTCCCTGCAGGCCTGGATTCACAAGTCAGGGCCAGGGCTCACTAGTGCATTCCAGTGACCCTACTGACAAGGATTAAGGAAGTACTTGAGGAGATGGAAGCCGGAATTGTTCCTTTCAAGCCCTTCTTTAAAGGCACTGGGTTTGAGTGGCACCAGGTCACAAAATCTGCTTCCCAACAGTGCTCAGTCAGCTGGACTCTTGACTCAGTTTCTCTGTCATTAAGCCAACACTTGGAAGACAAACTGATCTTTGCCACACTAGTATGAGATAATATTCATTGGTGTTTGCAAAGCAAACAGACCCAGATGCAAAATCCGGTAGGAAGCAGTGGCTGCCTTCTGCTAGGGAAGGCACAGCACCAGGTGTATCAGAGGAAATGCTAATCCACCTTGGTGTAAAACTCCTTCCCAGTGCCTTGAACAGTAAATCCAGTCCTTTGAGCATGAAATACAGTCAACCACTTGATAAACCAAACAGGGAACCCACAACTTCCTCACGGCTCTCCAACTCATTCAAGAAATAAAACTACAGCAGGCAGAGATCCCCCCCACCATCTTTCTCACCTGCGTGTCACACACCCACAGTGATGCTGAAGGTAACAAATTAACAGCTTACATTAGAAGATAATGAGACATATTTTTCATCCAGCTTTGAAGGTTCCTTTTTATATATGTAGCCACCTCGAATTCTGGGTCAAAAAATGAGCCCTATTTTTCAGAAGTGCTATGCATGCACAACTCTAGCTGCTGTTCCAGGTGCACTGCAAGTAGTCAGCACTTCCAAAAAAACTATCTAACAAACAAAACAAAAGCCAAAAAACCAGAACACATTGAGATACATGAAAAAGGACTGGCTGGAAGGAAAAAATGTTTCTCGTTGACCTACCAAGCAGCTGGTATTACCTTTAGTTTAACTTTACACACTGAGAACCACCTGATTTAACAGCCTTGCATCGACTCAAAATAAATTAAAAGCAGTTTTTGCCATGTCACAGCTGTAAACTAGTTTTTCAGTCATCAAGTACAGCAAGTTACATATTTCAAGATGAAAAATCACACCTTCAAGTGCAAGATAATGCAAATTGGAAGAAATAATTTAAACTACTTGTACACAGCAAAGGGGAAAGAATTAGCTGAATCAACAGCTCAATGAAGACATCTGCTCAGCATGAAGCATCACAGAGCAAATAAACTGCTGCAGCAAATTAAGAAAGGTAAGAAATAATAATGTGGATAAATTAAAATGGCTTTGTATAATTTCACTGACAACAGCAGGGCCCTTCTGCTCATGTCAAAAACACCAGCTCTGCAACACAAAAGGTCAAAGAGGGCAGCCAGAACAATTAGGAACAACAGATTCATATGAAGAAAGATGGGGAAAATATCTTTTAATCTACAAAGAAAAATCACAGGAAAATATTTACATTAACATAAAATGAATGTTACAGTAAGATAAGGTCTGACAGTCACAGTGGATATAGTAGGAAATACCAGAAATAACTCCATGTGGTTAGCTATTTTGAAGGGAGGGAAAATTCAGTCCACTTATAACTCCATTTGGTCCACAGTATATGCTCAATCTGAGGAATGCACTGCCACAAGTATCACTGAGAAAACTACTGCATATATTAAAGATGAGCCACAGAGGAAAAAAATCCACACTAAGACCTCTCCAGCATTTAGGGAGAGTTCAGCCTGACTTCAGTTTCATTTGAAATCAGTGAAGTGCAGATAGCAGAGGTCTGTGATTCTAGATCAAGCTTAATGCAAAAGTGGTTCAGAATGCACAGCATTTCTTCTCCCTTCAGAATGAGCTGAGAGCTATGGCCCTGCCAGGGGCAAAAGGCTACATCAGGCAGGGCTGAATCTTTCTGTCCCACAAAGGCAATTCTAATATTAGTACAGGATAAGCATATGGCAATTAGCAATTCCACACTTGATTTGTATGAAGTAGGTGAGCACTCCACAGTCATGCCTTTCCAAATACGCTTCAGATCACTTGTGCATAAAAAGATTAACGTAATTTTTTATTAATTATTAGCTTCATTTGCCCAGGCAGAAGGATGAACTGTAGTTCATGACAATAAATGGAATAAAGTACTGTTTTAAAGCATGCCTTCATTAATCTTTTGAGCTATTTATGCTAAATTCCGTGGATTAAAAAAAAATAAATCAGACTTTAAAATATTTCTGGAAGTCTAGGAGCATCCCTGAGGTAAGCAGCACTCTACTCAGTGTAATGTCAATGAAGCACACCCCGATACTCGGGAGCGCGGCGGGATGGACAGCGCCACATGCGAGGGGCGCAGGGGCGGGGGTGCCCGCGGCGGGGGTGCCGCACACAGGTGCACAAAGCCGAGCGCGGCAGCTCCGCTGCGGCACAGCCGCCGGGGGAAATCCTCTGGAAACCCTCTGCCACCGCACCGCGTTTCACGCGAAACTTGGGACCGAAGCGCCGCCGGTCGGAGCCCCCGGGGCCGGGGCAGGCGGGGGCCCCAGCCCGCAGCCGCTCGGGGAGCCGCTGCCGCACGCCGGGGAGCGCTTCCTCCGGGCGGTGCTTCGGGAGGCAGAGAGAAAGGGAAAGGGGAAGCAGGAGAGCGGCACACGGGCTGAGCGCTGGGAAGACACCCGGGAGCAGCGCTGCCGGAGCCCGGCCATGCCGGGCTGTGCCGAGCCGAGCCCGCCCGCGGCGGCGGGTGCGAGCGGCGGGGGAGCCGCCGCGCCCGGCCCCGGGGGCCCGTCCCCGGGGGCCCGTCCCGCTCCCAACTTTCGCCCAACTCCGCCGGCCGCGCCGCGCCCCCGCCCCGGCCCGGGGACGGGGGACACCCCGCGCCGCCCCCGCCGCCCCCCGGCGCCACTCACCGCCAGGCCGAGCAGCAGCAGCGGGAGCGGCGGGAGCCGCCCGCGGCGCCGCGCAGCCCCCGCGCCCTGCCCCGGCGCTGCCATCCCGCCGCCGCGCCGGACCCGCTCCGGACCCGCCGCCGCTGCGGCTGCTGCCACGTCTGGCGGCGCAGGCGCGCTCGCCGCCACCGCCCGCCCGCGCCGCGGCATGACGGGGGCTGTAGTCCGGCCCGCGCCGGGGATGCTCGTCCCCCGAGGCACGGTGCCGCTCCCGCAGCCATCCCGCGCAGGGAAATAAACGCCCAACCCCCACTGAAGTGCTGCCCGAAATCCCCGTCCCGTTTGCTTCAGCCGAGGTTAAAAAGTTCCAGCTCGTCTCTCATGTCCTACTGGCTTCCCGCCCGGGGTTCTTTGTGCCTCCACCTCTCTCCCGGCGTGTGCTTTACTCCAAAGAGGCTTCTGGCACATAGCCTCTTTCGTAATGCTTGTTTGTCAGGGGTTTTAAAAGCTTTAGCTGATCTTAGATCTGGAATAAGAGGTGAATAAGGGAACAAAAAATAATGAAAGAGGAGAGTTAACTGGTAGAGTGGATTAGAAACTAGAACCTGTTGTTCTTGTAAGTTGTTCCCACTCATTAAATCCTAATGGTGGACCCTGTTTATCCTCACAAGTCGGCAATGATGCCTAAGTGAAAGCAAATAAATAAATATACTGAGTCTGACCAGGATCAATTTGTGCAGCCTCCGTTATAATCATGGTATTGGAATGGTTGCTGCATCCAGAGGAACAAATCGGTCTATGCCCTGAGCCTGGCACATCCAGTGAGCTAGCTCTGCCTCGCAAGGACATCCCAGATGTCCTGCCAGTAATCTTCAGGTCAAGGCAGGTCAGCCACGTTATAATTGGCTTCCCACAAACAGAAGGGATCTTCACCTACCGCCCAGTGACTGCGTGAAATTCTTCCCTGGCTCAGAAACATCAAAGGAAAATCAAAGGCATCTTCGAGCCTGATCCTTACAGCTGACTGTCACCCGAGCATTAGACTAAGAGGCTGGCTGCAAGGGAGCAATTTGTAGATCCACACAGCTGACTGATCACTTCAAGTGGTGATGATGAAAACTGAATGACGTTGACATTAACAAGTCCCCTGGTGGAAATACAATTTTGCAAAGCAGAAATACACATAGAGAAAGTTATTACTATTAACATTTACACTTTTGTGGCATCTTTTGCAGCAGAATCAGAGCACACTTTCTCAGTCACAGCTGGATAACCTTTAGCAAATAATTTCACAGTGCTATGCCTCGCTTCCCATCTGCAAAAGGCTTCAGTTAGCCTGCCTTAAAACAAGGTTAGCAATCCTCAGCTCCTGCTAAAATGCCAGTGAAAGCACACATGAGGCACAGCCCTGGAGCCATCAGAAGGAGTCTGGGACTAGGAGAGATGGATGGCTGAAGGGAGACTTAGGGAAGGAAACAGCATGAATCTTTTCACTTCACATTTGAAGGACCCAAAACAAAACATCCTTTATGTCAAATATCTGTACCCCTAACATATATGCTATCCACACTGCCTCTTCTCACCTGCAGTCCTTACTGACTGCACTGGGATGGACAGATGGACAGATGGCTGTGCTGCACTAGTTACCACCGCTGCTGGTGCCAACTTCCCAGCCTGTGATAATCAGCCTGCTAGTAAAAGGGTCTGGATCTCCAGTTCAATCCCAGTTCAAATAAGCTATCAAAACTTCCAGGAATAGGTAACCTCTTCTAGATGCTGTTCATCTTCAAATCCCCAGCCTACAGCTGAAAAGCTTCTGCATGCAACTACCCTGACACCTCCAGACCTCTAATCTCAGCTGGATATCCAGATCCTCAAAGACTGCTTGAGTCCTCCTGTGACTCTTTTGTGTAGAAAAATGTTATATCTTCTGATGCTTCACATCACAGTTACCATTATCAGGCAATGTAAAAGGAACCTCAGAATGGTAGAATTTTCTGTGCCGTGTCATAACCATACAGGATGTGCTGCCATTGTGATAGGAAAGGATAAAATCATGGGAACATGGTTGTTTTGTCACAGCAGTACATTTTTATCATGATGGCAAGAGGAAACATTCTCAGGAAGAAAGAAAAAAAAGAAGACAAGCTATTTCAAACTGAGCTTCTGAAAGCTTATATAAAAATCCAGTTTGGGAAGCTGCAGTTTTTATATACAGGAGAATATAGAAAAGGTATCCATGTGGCAACTACAGCTTCTTTCGTTCAGTTCGGCTCAGTAATTTGTATTGACATGACAGGCACTGCCAAAACTTAAGAGACAAGATCATTGAGCATCTGTCACAGGTCAAAATAATATATCAAGTATCAGCTCTAGACAAGGTTTTACACAGTGGCAACTACTTAATCAATCCAGTCGTGCATTACTAATGAACTCATTACAGTTGTATCTCAGTGCACTGCTTTCCAGTATCCCAAGTTTACCCTGTATCTGTTTGACATTATTATCATATGTTGCTTGCTTCTCTGTAATTGTAATATTTGTATATGGCACTGCAAAGCACTGTGAAAGCATTCATTTATTCACCACTGAGAAGAAAGCACTACTACCCTTGGATTATAGATCAGAAAACAGTACCAGTGAGATTATATGGTTTGCTCAAGGCTATAAAACCAGACAGTTTCAGATCATGTTCATTTCCAAAGCCTGCACTGGGTCTGCTAATCCTTACTTGACTGTCTACATTCAAACACCTCTTTTACCAAGAATAAAATACAAAACTGGACTGACAGTAAGTATGTCTGTAAGGAATTACACCTTCCACATTTCCTCTATGTTTCTGCTTTTTTTGACAAGCTTTATTCTTTGTTCTCTTTTTAACCTGAACAAGTCTCTGTGTGCTTCTCACAAAAGGTAAAATGAGTCACCTTTACTACAAGAAGTGATAGCAGAGCAGACAGAAAAAGATACAAGTCAAATTTCAAGCCATACGGAATCCAGGGGCAACACAGGCTCTGCTGGGACCCAAAACTACATGTCATTTGCCCAGAATGGAAGCATGATTTGCTCACTGCCTTAACTACACAAAGTTCTCCTCCTTCCTTCCAGCAACATCTCTTCCTTCTTTAGTTCAGCTTCAGCCAACTGATTTTGATCTGCAGGCTTTTCTCCTGTAAGTTTTGTGACATCTGTGTGTGGCACTGATTGCATCAGCTGAAAAGAGACATAGGAGCTGGTTGCCATCAACAGATTGATGGTATCATAGCCCTGGGCTCCTCATGACCTTCCTACAGCTCTTCAGCACATGATGAAAAGGAAGAGACAGGACCAGCCCCTGTAGGACTTTACGTGGGAGTGGTCTCAGAGAAGAGGCACAGCTGTACATCGCTTTTCTCCAGCTGATGTCTGTCAGAGGGGAGAGCCTGAAGGCAGCTTTCAACTCCTGCAGCCTCCTCAGCATCTGACAGCAGGGCTGCAGATGCAGCATATCCATACACATCAACTAGCAAGTTCCATGGAATACCATTAGCACACCATAATCATGGATACAAAGGTACAGCTGTTACAGAAAGGATTGTTTCTTAGGCCACACATTCTAGTTCCATACTGTTGCATGAACTCTTTTCAACACTATTTTAAAATACATCATGAGTCTCAAGAGACTGCTGTTATTCCAGCTGTGACATATTTGTGCTTTTCACCTGGTTCACTCACTGAGGTCAATGGGAATGGCAGGGAGGCAAGCTGGGATGGAGTTTAGTTGGAATGCTTCAATAGCAGTGCTCTGTAATGGTGTTCTCTGCAGTGTAGAACTCTGGGCCTCCATTTGCTACTCACATCCTTTTACATTTTGGAGACCTAGAAGGCCTCTGGGCTTTTTGTACAGATCTTGAACAGCGCAAAGAAAAAATACACACATGCAGTGTGCTTTCATGGGAATTTTACTTTTGTACTTTATGGTTGTTGTTTCCTTCATTCTAGCATAAAAGTACTTTTGGACCACAGGTAGACAGATGCTCTTTATATATGAGAGGAAAAAAACAGTCGGTACTGCAGGAATCCATTAAAAGTTGAGTACAGATATTTTCCAAGTATTTCCTCCTAGATATTTTCCATTATAGTTTTTATTGCTTTCTCTAAGTCTGAGGTCTGCATGCCCCTTTACATTTAAGAGGCCCTACTGTTAAGAACACTGTCATTTCTTTGACTGAGTCTCCAAAGCTGGATATAATGTGTTCCTGAGTAAAATAAAAACCTTCTACAGTACAGGCACCTTGCTGGCAGGTAGTTGATAATTTATGTCTCACAGTTACCTGCTGAGACAATAGTTAAACAAGATTAAAACAACCATTGGAGTCTAGCTGTTGTTCATTGGCTGCCGCACTGCTGCATGTTCCCCAGGTACTGTGGTCAACAGTTTTCCAGTGATTTGCGGAAAATATTTAGGCTTTAAAAAACATTTATGCTGCTTTACCTTTACTGTATCTTCAGGAGAGTGTTGAACAATGAGATTGTAAAGAGGGCAGAGATCTGAATTCAATGCAGAGTCCAACCACAGGTTTCCTGCATGAGGATTTACATGTCACATGATCTGTGGGGGCTGACGTCTCCACCCATAAATCAAAAATAGGTGCATAAGTGGAGTTTAGCTAATACCCCCTGGATGGTGATGACCTACATACTCCAGTAACAGGGGCCTGTCTGGTTATTTTTGAACAATATAGGTCGCTATTCTGCTGGCAAAATGTTTGACTTCAATATGCAAGTTCACATAACAGCACTGAATCTGCCACGTCCATCGGGGTAGTCTCACATCAACAGCTGGCAGCAGAGAATTGGGTGGGGCTTCTCCTGCAAGTAGAGTTATTATGCTTCTGGTCTAGGTGCACAAAATATTAATCCAAATGAAGGACCACATATAAAGACAGAACTATAAAAATACAATCAAAATACTGTTTGTTGTAAAACAGTGTTTGCACTACTGGCCTCAGTATTTAGTGGAGCTGTATCTAATCACCGTAGCTGTGCGTCTGTCTTCATATTATGTACAAAAATGTATTAACACTCAACCATCTGCACATATTTACTGCAGACTATGTTCTACTAAAATTTTTTTCATACATCTATCCTATAATATAACCAATATATCCTATATATATATATTCAGTACTTTTCCCTCTCCATACATAGATAGATAACTTTGTATCTACTTTTTTCACGTGTACACACACACACATGCACACATATACATGGTATATATTAGAGATGCCTTGTGTGGATTTACATGATTTTATATTAGTAAATATCCAGTCAATATTGGGTTTCCCCCTCCATTTTCAGGTTTCCTGGAATCAGTTTGTGTGATTAAATACTGCCTGTTTGAGCTTAAGATCAGCAGACTAATTAAGTGTATGACTATGCAGTCAGCAGCTACAACATGTAATATGGCAAAGTTTAATGAGGGATTTTCCTCCTGGAAGACCTTGTCTTTGCAAAGACCACTACTCAGAGCTATATGAAAGAATCTGTGCTGTGATGAAGCAAGCATGAAAAACTTCCCTAATCTTATGATCAAATCCCTTGGCTTTCTGCAGCTGTTCACTGAGAGTAGCAATTTAGCAATCCTGTAAGGAATTTACTAGGTCCTTAGGATTTTCTCTATAAACCTTCTTCCTTCCCTGCATATTGCAGTAACCCATCTTTTAGAAGGAAAACACCACAGAGAATGCTGCATAGGAAAAGAGATTGTAGAAGAAGCAGAGAAGCAAGCGGAAATAAGACCTTGATCCTAAACTCTTTGAATGTAATGGATTGACTTCAGCAGGCTTTGCCTCAATCCCTAGCTGTCAGGGAGGAAAGTCAGTAAGAAAAAGGAGGAAAAACAGCTGAGGATCAACAGGGAAACAAAAGAAGCAGAAAGAAAAAGTACTGAAGAGAAAAGGAAAAAAACCAGAAAGGGTAAAAGGTAGAGTGCCAAGGGAAAAGAGGCAAAAGAGTAATAATAGTGGACACCACTAAAACAGAGGTAGAGAGGAGTGAGAAAAAAAAAGTGAATGATCTGTGGAAGGGACTGTGCTGGACACTGATTTGCTCCTGGTTTTTAAGCTGGTTGCACATAGCACAACCCCATGACCGTGACTGAGGCTGTCACTGTATTTGCCTGTTGATGTGCTTCCTGTCATGTCCTGTGCCCTAACTCCTCTGGGCACCAGGCCAGCACTTTGTAGAGAGCACCATGGCTCCTGAGTGTTCTGTGCCTCGAGGTTTCCTGTACATGGAGCAGCCTGGTGTGCACCTGGGTCTCCCCTTGGGTGTGGGGGTAAGCTCCTGCAGAAGTCCGTGGGAATGGAAGGAGCTCAGTGTCAGTGTAATGCCCAGTCTTGCCTCTTGGTTCCACTGCAGCAATTAATAAATCCTTTAACATAGGTCTTATGAGCACAAGATTGTTTCGCAGGCCAAGAACAGAAGTTAGGAGACCTGAATTCTATTTCAAAGAATGTTGACTGTTGCCTGTCACAAAGCTCTGGCAATTGTTAGTAAATCTGTACAATTTTTTTTTTCTCATTTTCGTCTCCTGAAATATGCATACACTTGATTTGACTTTGGTTTTGGCTTCTTGGGAACTCACATGCTGAAAAGTATTCCCAGAATCAGATCAGATCTCCTATCAATCTGTTGGAGATCAGGATGAGCAAGGAAATATGATCAGGAACCAGTGTGAAGGGCAGCTCTAAGAGAGACTGTGAAGATGCAGGTAGGGATGGTGGGCAAAACTCATGGGTGCATGAGGAGTGTGTGATTGCATGAGGACACTGGGAAAAGAGTCTACGACTGAATGATGGATTAAATGAGGAAAACGCAACTGAATTTTCAAAATTGGTGGATGAAACTTAAGGTAACAAGACAGGAGCTAGTAGGACAGCAGAAGCTGTAGACACACCCTCCCCCAGAGCCATTAGATTCCCAGATTTCTGCTCTCAGTCAAGTATGTGCCTCAACACACTCTTATCTACAGATGGCAATTTGCTATTTCTATGAGTTAATTATGGTGTCTCAACAACCAGGATGGCGATGTGGAATTTTACTGATGTCAAAGATAAAACATCACCTTCAAAATGGAAATATTTTTTGTCTGGATTGCTTTAAAAAAAAAAAAGGAGATCACATGCACACAAAACTCTGTTCAGAGGGAACAAAGTCACTCACTCAAAAAGTCAGGAGATGCCAGATAAAGAATGCTTGAAAAATCATAGTATCCTCCCTTGAACACAGTTTGTGGAATGGGGTTTTTAATGACACAATTATTTTTTCCTCACAGATTGCCTAAGCTGTTTGTTGCAATAGTTGAGAGATGTATAATTAAAGGCAGGAGATAACTGAAAAGAAAAAGATGGTCTTATCGTTAATGCAATGTGACCTCTGTAACATTGGGCAAATTGCTTAAATGAAAATTTCCCCACATTATCTCTAAATGTTCATATCTCTGAGTATCCAGCTTGGAATCTGAACAGATTTGTAGAAATGCTGAGCGCTCGTAAGAGAAACTGAATTGAATAGGAGCAGTGTAGTGAGTACTTAATGCTCTGTACAGCTGACTATTCTGAAATAGGAGATCTTTGACTGCTAAACTACACTCAAAAATAGGAAACTCAACCATATATTCCCTATCTATGAAATGTAAAGGCATCCTGTTTTGTTCTACTATGCAATGAAAAGACAAGCTTATCACAGGCGTGAAGCTCTCGAGTTCTTAAATTATAAACAACACACAGAGGTGAAACTCACATTAGAGGGAAGTCTGAGAAGCATACAAGGAGGGAGGGAAGGGACACACATGGATCATGGAAGTTAAAATATGAAAAGCTATGCACCTACTGAGCACTCTCTACCCGGTACACTGAAAATGGAAAGGGATTGTGGGGAAAAAAGTATGGTCAAATATTAACAGATGCCTGTTTATCTAAGAAACCCATTTTAGAGGAAACGAGCAGTGACAAGACAAGAATGTGTTCAAAAACATTCTGTCAAGCCTATGCAAAAATGTGTTAAGGACCTATAAAACTGAGATAATGATACTTTTCCTTGCAAGAAAAGTGCTTGGAGAACTGCTGGTGAAATCTGCTACAAGACTTAATGCATTTTTCTTTTCACAGGAACTAAAAGATCTTACCAAGTGACTCCCAGATAATTCAAAAAATGAATCTGAAGACAATTTTAGTCAGTGGGAAGTTAGTTAATTTCAGGGGTTTTGGAGCAAAATCCATGAGCCATCAAACCCTGTTCAATTTTATGAAGTGGCTTGATGTCATGAACTGTACACCCTAGAGACAAAACCACAGAGTTGAGGTTATTAGGGTGACATAAGCCAGGATCTGGGTTTGGTTTATTTCTTAAACAAGCCGTGTCTTGGCAGCAACCCAGACAGAAAGCAATATACATAAAAACAATAAGAGAGAGGATAGCATGGTCATAAAACAGCCACTGAAGTCTGTGAAATATAAGAGGGGGACAGCATTGAGTCTCCACATAGGCGTTGTCCAGCTGAACTAGAATAAAACAATAGAACAAGGCTTATCTGAGGCTGCAGGGGTCACCTCAAGCTCATATCCCCACATATGCTGCAGAAGGAGCTTAGCTGAAAGGGACAGGGATTTTTCACTTTTGTCAGTTATTCAGCAGGAAAAGTGAGCACCTGCTGAAGGCTCTTGCCAATGACAACCAGCAAATGGTAGCACTAAAAGTGCAAGGCAATGCAGTGAATGTGATCTAAGAAATACAGGCTGACAGTGAAAAATGCTGCAGATTTGAAGTGTGCCATAGTTCTCCAAGTTTATGAAAGCAGTACATCTGGGCAGCTCGCAGGGGAGACAATGACAGACACGTCTGTGATGTTACTGTGGAAAGACAGAAAGTGCAAGGTGCTACTCATCATTAATGATGGACTCTTACTGCAATAGTGAAGAAAAGAGAACCATGTTACCTATTTTTGTCAAATTCCTGGGCCAATCCTGTTACCAGATTTGCAGGCCCTGCCCTAAATCAGCTGGACACAGTGTTCCCTTAAGAGGCCAAGTACCCAAATGCTTCTGCCTGTCACTGGCAAAAGATCCATTCCTTGTGAATTCCCATGTGTAAGCTTTTATCTCACTTTGCATATGGCTTCCTGAGCCCCATGGAAAAGGGCTGCATGTACATCAGTGCTGAAAGTAACAGGGAGTTACTGTCACTGCAGCTGGGCTGCAGCTCCTCTGTGTTTGGTGCACTGGGTGTGCAGAGTCTCCAGAAGGAAAGGGACACTCAAGTATTTTCTTGAGTAGGTTATGCTTAAAGCCTGCTCTGAGGAGAGCATGAGCAATGAGGGATTCGGTGAATTTGCCTAAATGTAGAATTTCCAAACACATTCTTCTAGCAGACCTCAAGACAAGAGCTGTAAGGTATAAGTACTTTTATTCTGCTGTCATGTCTTTGGAAGAGGAATCCTCTTTTCTCTAGATAACATCTTGCACCATAGTGTTCTGATCTGATTGGAAAACCTTCACACTGGTGTGCTGCAAGTAGTAATGGTAATATTTATTTTCCTTTTCCTCTTGATTCAGTCCTGAGGTGGTCAGAAAAAGACAGAAATGGAAATATTTAACTATGTGTCATCTATGAATTCTTCCTTACCACCTTATCTTCCACCTTCTTTACCTTGAGTCTGTGCCTTTCCCTGTCACATTAGTATCTAATTAGTTATGTATGCATAAATGCCAAACTTTTAAGTGGGAATGAACTTGTTTTTAATATTGTGTGCTTACAGGAGGATTTTAAGGGCAAGGACCTTTTCTTTAATTAGCACATAGATATAATGTAATTCTGTGATAAGGAACATAGATATATTTGGATGACATAAATCAAAACACTCAGTGTTTGTACCACAAGAGGGATGATATGCCTTATGCAATGGAAAATCATGACTCTCATATCTTCTGGAATTACAAACCCACAGCTTTAATCAAAATCTTTTGGCTTTTTCCTGTTAATACTTAAGTATTACAATACATGCAAGAGACATACTGAGACTCAGCAAAATAAGTTAATTTTTCTGCAATGTCAATTCATGTTCCTTTCTTAAGGCATGTTGTGTGGAAAAAGCACAGCTGACTTCTGATACAGTTCTGCTTTTGTAATTGGATTTACATACTGTAGTAAGATGCCCTTTTAAATTTCCTTCTTTTCAAATCTGTTCATTGTTTTTCTCTTATCATGTTGACAATACTACCACAAGGCCTATTTTATTTATAATTGCATTTTGGCAGACAAATTTGTTAACATAAACATCACATTTTTTTGCCCACATTGCTAGTAAAAATAATTAAAATAATTTTAAAAATTCATTTGACCTTTCACTTTTGAAGTGTTGTAGAGTTCTGAGGAATTTCACCAAGTGTATGAGTAAGACAGCTTCCTTCCTTTGAATTAATTTTATGTTTTATGCAATAAGAAATGCAGGGAAAATAAATGTTCTTTGTTTACAAACAACAGACTCCTATTCAAGTGTTGAACAACAGTTATTATTAATTATTTACATTGTTATAGCTCTGCAGAGACACCAGCATGGAGCATGGCTCTATTTTGTTAGCTGCTATACAAATATAGATGAAAAAGATGATGGTGACTATTTCATATGCCCAATATGCTAAGTAGCTTAAGGTAACAATGATTTGTCTATAAAAAGCAGGAAAAGGCTTGGATTAATCCAAACAAAAAAAAGCCTAATTGTACTGCTAAAATCATTTGTGGTAAGGAAAAGGGAAACACAACTAGAAAAGAATGTGCTGCATTAACCTCACATCTGTCACTTCTACTAGAGGGATCATCTATTCAAATCTTCAGAAGAGCCATTAAAAAAACAAGACTGGAGAAGAATTAAGAGGGCCATGAAATTAAAGTGAGATATTTTTTAATGGCTACTTCCTGCATCACCTGCGTGCTGAATTACACCAGAGCACTGCTGGAGCAGATCAGGCCCTGGAGGAAGCCCTTGGTGACTCGTGACTTTTGCCAGCTTTGGCCTAAACCCGAACAAGCGCTGAGTTCCTGTTCATTGACTCACTGAATCACAGAATATCCTGAGCTGGAAGGGACCCACAAGGATCATCAAAGTCCAACTTCTGGCCCTACACAGGACACCCCAAGAGTCGCACCATGTTCCTGAGAACATTGTCCGAACACTTTGTGAACTCTGCCAGGATTGGTGCTGTCACCACTTCCCTGGGGAGCCTGTTTCACCAAACAACCCTCTGGGTGAAGAACTTTTTTTTCTGATACCCAACCTAAACCTTCCTGGACACAGTTTCATGCCATTCCTTCAGTTCCTGTCACCAATCACCAGAGAGGAGAGATCAGTGCCTGTCCTGTGGCTCTTTCTACTGGATCTTTTTTCTCTCCTCTCTCTTTCTTCTGTATCTTTCTCTTTTTAGTTTGGAGTTTGTTTTTTTGTTTTTTTTTTTTTTTAAGTAAGGGTTTTGATTAGCAAGCCAGGATCTCAGGCCTTGTTGCTGGGACATCAATTAAGCTGAGATCCCTGCATTCAAAATCCCAAATTGTGTTTAAATTTTTAAAACTGGACATGAACACACTTTAGATTCACTCATCCTATCAAATTTAAAAAAAAAAAACATCGATGCAGGAATCTACAATCTAGGAGCATTGCACTAATCTAAACTTATAAAAATATTATTTTAAGTTCTAATTTTGGACCCAGGACTATTTAAAAGTGTTTCTGTTATTGATAAAAGCAGCATCAGAAGGTATGAATCCCTAAGAAGTTTCAGGTTTAAAAGATGGATATAGGAAATCTGTGGCATATCAGGACACTGAAGTCTGTAAAACTACAGGCTAGCATTATCATTACTGGATTATATTTCTTTTTCCTAGCAGATTGCCGTTTCCAGTAGATTTGATTCATTATTGTTGCTTCATTTTCACTAAAATGCCAGTTTCTGGGACAGCCAACACAACATACTGGGTTCCACTGAACTCTCCAGAAACAACAGCCCCCGCCAAAGCCCCAGTCCCTTTAGAATACCTATAAAAGATGGGATTTGTGTGTCAGAAAACAGTCAGGCATGCCTTTTTCTGTATGCCTGCTAAAAGATATTTAACATACTGTGCCAGAATCTAGAGAAGGCTGTTTTCCCCTACAGAGTTTTTCTGAGGAAAAAATTGCTTCCTTCCTCTCTAAGAGGGTTGTTTCCATCAAGCTTTCGGGGAAGCAATCTCTGCTAGAAGGCATGATCATGATCACAAAGGCATCTCAGCACTGCAATTCATGTATGAGAATTGGAGGGAGCAGCCCCTGTCATTTAATCTGATTCACAGGGGGCTGAGAAAGAAGCAGGCAGAAGCAGGCAGAAGCAGTGTCTGCTCAATTTGTCAACAGGAAATCTGACCAAAAACTGTGCAGTTCTAGTCTGGTTTAGGTGAAGAGCTGAGCTTTTGATAGAAGTGTTTTAATTAAAAACGCTTCTGGTCAATGGTGCTTGTTCTCTGCAGAAAAATGCAGCTGAAGCAGTGATAATAATCCTGCTATTACAATTTTGTAACATTAGTGGGTCTTTCATATATTTACTCTGATTGCCTTGTACTGTTCCTTTTAGGCTGTGCTATCCCTTCATTGTGTTGTGGACTGCTGTGATGCACCATTTCCCTGTACAAATAAAGTGGAAGAGGAGGGCATGCTGGTCTACTTATTTATTACAGGGAACCTAACCTGCAATGAAGAACATAATTTTGAAATATCTGGACTACAGTTCCCAGGAGGCAGAACAGCTATGTTTAGGAATCAAAATATTTTTCTTTTTTTCTCTGCCATTTCAAGCTATTCTGTACAAAACAAGGTCTCCTTAACTGCCCATTTTCCAGGCAGAGCTAACCAAGGATCCACAATGACACACCAGAGGAGACCTACTTAAGGAAAAAAAGAAACCTAGACTTTTTTCATATTTCAACATCTTCTAATGAGTTTATTTTCTTTTATGTGAGGTACTTAGACTGATTCTTCAGAAAAATTGGAAGTTAATAATGATCAATCTACATTTACTCTGCACATAACTGTAGAGGTTATGATGCATGGCATAATTGCAGTGTGCTGAATGTTTCCCTTCTACAGCTGGCTGCAGAGACTGTAATAGCCTGTTACTCATTTCTAGATGAAGGAGTTCCTCCTTCAGTTCAGGAATTTGTGCTTCTGCTGCTGAAATTTCTGAACTTGATCCTGACTGGTGGTTGTAGACAGCTGCATTTAATTATCATACAAACAACATTTGTTTCTCATTCTCCATTCAAAACAACCCAAATACACCTGACAACAGTACTGTATCAAATAAGCCAAAGATGCTCTTGGAAAGGAAGTTTTCCTTAAAGCCCTTCTTTACAGCTGGTAATTTATCACAGGCTTTAAGTGTTCTTGTTTCTTTTCATTTCTCTTTCCCTCAAAGACAATAAAGAAACAGAGAAGACCCAAGGTTAGATCTGGCATAACTCCAACACCAGTTTGCCTCTTATTCACCAATTAATTATTTATCTATTTTTCTGAGAAAGACAAACAACATGCAAACAAAATCAGGATGTATTATTTGTATTTACAAGCAAGTGAAACACAACTAAGATAAAAGAAAGAATTGAAAATTTAAATTATTCTTGAGGAAAAGACACCAGGGATGAAGTGAAATTTCATGAATGCATTCAAGTACTTTGGCCCAAATCCATGCCAGCTATTAATCCATAGCTTGCAGATGAATTTGTTTCACTGTTATTTGAAAAGAGAACAAAACCTGAAGTGGAGCTGTTACAATGAGCTGACAACCTCGGCACAGAGCACAATGTAGTGGATTAGACCAGAGAAAACACATTTAGCTAGAGAGCTGTCGCCAAAGAGCAAAGATGAGCTTGTGGCTGTGGCTTTAGTGATGACTGGGAAGTGCTAGATTCATATCTTGTGATATGAAAATCTCCCTCTCTGTCGGTCTGTTCCCTGAGCAAAATTAATAAATTTTTACCATTCTGCCCCACATAAACCTTCACTGAAGATGTGATGTGCCACCATTTGAGACCATACCTGGGCTTTGGAGAGCAAAAGCCGTGCACCTCTTGTGCATGAAGGGCAATCCCAGCATTCTCCCAGGTCCTCAGGCATCTCAGCCAAAACGCGGCTAAACTGCTAAATTTTGAAGGGAAGGACGTAGAGATGCTGTTGTCTGTGCTGGCCCACAGACGGGATGAGCAGACCGGGCCGGAGATGCCGCACAAGAGGGGTCGCCCCTCGGGAGGAGTCTCCCCTCAGCAGGGGTCGCCCCTAGGGAGGAGTCGCCCCTCGGCAGGAGTCGCCTGGGGGGCAGCGCAGTCCGGCCGGAGGCCCTGGGGCGCTCCCTGGGCGATGCTGCTCCCCTGACAGCCGTGCCCGCATCCCCTTCCCTCGGGGCCGTGGTGCCCTGACGATGCCGGGCGTGCAGGGCGGCGGAGCCGGGTCCTGCTGCCATCTCAGGAGCTCTCCGGCGGCTGGCACCCAGGAGGAGGTAAGGCTGGAGGCACGGCGTCTGTCATCTTTGAGGAGATGGCAGATCATGGTGTTCAGAGCTCCACACGCTCATTTATAAATGATCTAGAGAACCTGTGAAAGGGTTTCCTGGGCTTTTGGGGGGGTTTTTCCCTCCTGAGTGTGGCAGGAGGTCTCCGGGTGGCCATCGGGTCCTTGTCACTGCTTGCCTGACCCAGAGGTGTTTTCATCAGTTGTGAAGGGACAGAATGGTTTTGGGGAAGTGCTGCTGGAAGGTCTGAGGGGAGCCCCTGGAGCGCAGAGGTGCTGAGGGCACTGTCCCTGCTTGGCAGAGCGGCCACTGGGAATGCCCCACTCAGGGCAGCAGTCAGCGCTGAGGGAGCTGCCAGCTGCTGGGGGCCGGGGTGTGTCACTCTTAGTAGGCTTCTCTGTGAATTCATAACAAATATTTGGGGAGGGGAAGGAAAAGAAAAACTTCGTTGTGCTGTTTCACAGGGAACATGTGTCAGGGAGCTATTAGAACTGGCAGCTCCCTGGGTTCTGGAGGTGGCAGGACATCCCTTTCCAGGAATCAGAGCAGTGGGGGATCTCCTGCTCGGGGCAGCTCCAACTCCAGGCACCGAGTAGATCCCTGGGCACAGGGATCAGCTCAATAGGACCCATGGATAGAGCTGTGGGGAGCTGGAGACCAGTGCTGTTGCATCCCCATGGGCAGGAACTGAGGGTTCCAGGGCTGATCAGGGCACCCAGGTCTAAAAGTGCACTCAGGGCCCTGGCACTGGGCTGGAAACTACTGCACAACTGAGTGAGAAATTAAATTAAACAGCAGAGAATTCTGCAAAAGGAAGCACCTGATAAAAATAAGCACTTTTGCTGAGCATGGAGCATACTGTCACAGGAAGCCACTGATGCCAATACCTTAAAAAGATTGAAGAGGGTTTGGTCAGTTATGTTATAGTAAGATTGCCCAGCTTTGGCATTATTTATGTCAGATTTCAGAGAGATTTTAAAGCATGTGCTCCAGAGAAGTATTGAGTGTCTCAAGAGATTAACTTGAGATTTAAAGCAGGGAAAAAAAGTACCAGATTGTGTCACTGCCCTCTTAGACTACAATTAGAAAGGATACTGATCTGAACAGATTGCCAAGTTGATAACATATGATAATTCCTATACTCTAGGCTGAGTGCAGCCCTGGAAAACAACAGGGGAAGTGAAAGGCATGTGATTTTGGATTTTGCAAGGCCTATGCCAATTTATCTGCTGGCAATGGAAAGCATATCTGACCTGAGCATCTTTCAATCAGTGAGGTTCCATCCTTCAGGAAGGAGGAATAACTGACAAAAATTTTATTGCTTCCACAAATTAATTTAGGTTTCCTGCTCTTTCATCTGGTACATAGTGCTTTGTTCTCTCTCTCCTGCCCTCCCTTTTTATTCTTGTATGCATAGGAGACAGGAATGCTCCATCACTTAGGTAATCTCTTGTATTTACAAAACCAATCTGGTCTTGTAACATTTCTGATGACACGTGAAAAATCACCTCTGGATGTGCCAGTGTATCAGCACAGCAAAGAATAAGTGTGACATGGAATCCTTTGGCAACTCACATATCAGTTTGGAAAAGTTATAATATGGGAATATGGGAAGCAGGGTGCCATTCATCCCAGCGGTCCTGCTGCCATTCCCAGTTTGGCAGTAATACGGGGTTCTTTAAAATATACAGACTACAAATTGACCTTAAAGAATTCCTGGGTGAGTCTTAAAGTGAAATTTGCATTAGTTGTATCAAGCTTTTCCCCTAAAGCATGCATCTGTGTAAAAGGTAATAAATTAGAAACATATTTCTTCATATACTTTAAACTCCACATAGCAAAATGCCCCAGCACTTTGGGAGCTGTTGGGATCCTTTGCCTGCCACTAAAGTGCAATCATTCCTTGGCTGCAAAACAGCAGTTGCTGCAAGATCCACTAATGAACAGTTTGAACATTGTGTGGGAAGAATATTATCTCTTGCTGAAACCACATGGCAAATACGAACAGTAATGCATGAATTTACTGATTTTCAAATACTGTATCATCACGATCTGCACCTCAGATCTTTCATGGATTCTGTTTTTCTTTCCAGTGTCACAGCCTTCTTCTCAATACTTTCTAACATACACTGGAGTTGCCATAAAAATAGTTAAGCAAAATTAGAGTGACTATTGGCAACAATATGAAACTGAGCTTCCTTCAACAGGAGGTGTGCATCTGCTTTGCTGCACCCTGTCATTCAGCATTCTCTTGGCAGAAGTGTTAGGAATTTACATTTGTTACGGGGGACTTTTTTTCTGTTGCATGCAGACATATAATTTTCTCTCCAGGTCACTCAGTGTGTTGGTTCTCTCCTCTTGTTTGTTGCCCTCTTGTTTTCAGCAGCGGCTGAAAGTTTGCTCATAGCTGGATTTTTGCCAGAGATACCTGATATAGAAACAGCTCAAAGAAATATCCTGATTTCAGAGTCTAGCTGGTCAAAAAAACCTCAAAACCAAACCAAACAAACAAAAAACCAAACCCCAAACAAAACAAAACCACCAAGCTCCAGGACAAAGGGAAAGAAAAAAACTAACTGAAAAAGCTTTTGGAAATCTTAAATGTATCTTGACCTGAGCTCCAGGCAGCAGCAAAACATCAGAGCCCTGAGACTGACAGATGTTTTACTGCTCTGGCAGCAGTGGTCTTAGTAGATTGGAGTTTGAGAACTGCTGCATTTGCTGATTGCCTGGAAACTGAACTGCTAAATACTTGAACACCTATGCAAAGATCTTGCCTTGCTTCTTCTTGCTGTTCAGAGGAAGAGTTAGGGGTGGAACACAGGTGAAAATCTGGATTAAATTGAATCTGAGCTCTCATAAAATGTGTCTGGCTCTGTCAAAAAATGTGATTATTCAGACCTAGCTTTCAAACTTGGGAGCTGAGAGAGCCTAAATTCTAACATTGTTATTGAGGCTCATCAGCAGGCCTCCTCTGAGTAAGTACAAGTGGGTGTAAAGCAGGACATGCAGTGGGAGAGGTGGAGGATGGTGTTTCAGTGCTGACCACTGCACCTCACGAACCCTCAGCACCATCATTTGTAGCAATGTGGCACCAATTTCCAAAGCTTGTTTCAAATCATGCAGTGGAAAATTATTGATGCTTAGGCTGGATAATCTTTTCCCTTGTTCTGTCAGGAGCAAATGACAGTTTGAAGTGAGTACTGCTGCTTCAGCTCGGCATCTGATGCGTTTGCTTACCTGATGCAGTGTTCTTAGGCAGTGATTAATGACAGCTCTTGAGTCAGAGCCTGTAACTGTGATGAGCATTAACAGGTAAGCCTACAAACAATAAAGGAAAAAGCTCCTGAGGGAGGCAAAGGTACTGACTGGCATCTCAGTCCGACTGCTTATATATTGGTCCCAATCAGACTGTTCAGAAGTTGCTACATTTCAACCAAAGCATCTTCAGTGTCTACAAATATTTCTTCATTAGAATAAATGTTTATAGCCAAATCTGGCCCCTACAGAAACTGGTGGTGAATTTCTCTGGTTTAATCAGACCCAGGCTGAGAACTCATATTGGAATGCTTCTTTGCTTCTGCGGAAAATCAAAAGTGCCAGCAGTATAGTTCTATGTAGAAACAAGGAGATGCAGAAATGCCTGCAGTGTTAAAAAAGATGGTGGAAGCTCCCTGTTTTATACTCAAGGATGTACAAATCAAAATACCCCAGATCATTATGCATTTAAGCACATGCCTATCTAAGCAAGTGCTTGAATATCACTGTCCTTCCCTGAACTTTAATAGGACTTTGGGCCTCTGTTCAAGGATTAATCTATATTTGTGCTCCTAGTACACCTGAGATGGGTTTGCTTATGACTTTTTTTGCTTTGCTGGATCAGGGTTTATAACCCTGTAAGTTGATTTCTATCCTAGTCTGTTTAAATATTTCAAACACATACACAAAAATAAACCTAATCTTCTGCCAATATTCCACCTCTCTGGTCTCATGACATCCAGGAAACAAACCACTGATCTTTCCAATGATCTGACTTACAAATCTAGTTTTAGAAGGCACCGGCAGCTAATCACTCTGCAGCTGGAATACCTACATTACTGCATCTCTGTTGCATGTGACTAGCTTGGAAAATGAAGTTAAACTTGTACAATAGAAGTAATTTAATACATGATTTAGAACTTTAACCGTCTTACTACAAATTAATTTGCATGCCTACAACCCTTTACTTGTATGAGTAACCCTATGTGTTTTGATGAGGAAGGAATATTGTGAGCCTGTTGACTGTAGAAATGATTGTATCAGAGATCCATGATAATATTTACATGAAATGTAGCAGTTCCACTCATTGTTCAGGGCAGAACACTTTCTATCTTTTGTCTTTTCTTCCTTCATTACCACTGCTGAATCTCACATTTTTGAAGAAAAGGAGAGCAGAGCCAAGGTTTGTATATTTCATCGTGTTACAATAATCTGAATATAATATGTAGGCAATCTAGTAATTGATTACACTTAACCTGATTATATACCAAATCAAATCAGAGCTAAGATTTAGGTAGGACACTAAGCAGGTCATATAATAAGCCATTTCTGTTGACCCCTGAGAAGACTTGAGCACCTTTTGTGGCTGGTGGAAAGGATACTTAGTATCTTATGGAATTGCATTTTGTGAGATGCATTCATAGAAAACTTTAGGTTGGAAGGCACATCTGAAGTTCTGTATACCAAGCTTCTGCTCAAAGCAGGACTAGCTTCAAAATCAGATCAAATTGCTCCAAGCCTTGAGAAGTTTTGAAAATCTCCAAGGGTGATGGCTGAACAGCCCCTTTGGGCCCCTGTTTCAGTGATGCTCTAGTCCCACTGAGATGATTTTGTTTCCATTCCCAATTAGTATTTCCCTTGTTGCAGCTTGTGGCTGTTGCCTTTTGTTATTTTGCCTTCCCCCCTGAGAAATGTCTATGTCTGTCTTCTCTAGTGGATTAAGGTAGCGGAAGACTGTGGCTGCATCCTGTCTTGGGCTTCTTGTTTCCAGCCTAAGCAAGGCAGTGGCCTCTGTTTCTCTTTGTACCTCAGGCGCTGTGGATCCCTTATTGCCTCGGCAGCCCTTCCCTGGAGTCTCTCCAGGCTGTGAGCAGCTGTTGTTGTGCAAGCACCAAACTGCAGCTGTGGGGCTGTTTGCTCAGCCCTCAGGCTGGCCTGGCACACGGGGCACTTCTGACCCCAGTGCACAACTTCATTTGGCTTTGTTGAACCTCATGAGGTTCCAGCTAGCTTGCTTCTCTGGTTTGTTGAGGTCCTTTCGAATGGAAACCCTGCTCTCTCCAGTGTTCCACTCCTCCAGTTTGGGTGTCGCTTGATGAGGTTGTGTTGTGTCTCAGCATCCAGGGCCATATGGCATAGCAACAGAGTAACATATTGACTTAGTCAGCGAGTGATAATTTTCAGCTTATCTGGCAGGAATAGAATTCTTGATAGTTGTTGACCAGAATTCATGGAATATTTTTGGCCACTAGACTAAACTGAGGATACAATATACTTTGCAGTATATGTTACACTAATTAAAATAGAGAGAGAGAGAGATTGTATTTTGATTATACATATCCAAATGTGTTTTAATCTAGTAAAGGTTTTTCCGATGAACAACTTTGCATGGAAAAGAAATGGAAAATAGATAATCAGTAATATATCATTACATACACAGAGTAATGAAATGGTTGGGATTATCCGAGTAGAATAACAGTGCACTGCTTAATACCTGGGACTCAACACCTGACTCGGTACCTGACCCTGTCTGTTCCAACCACCCTGATCTGTGTGGCTGCACCACGTCCCTTCAGAAAGCACTATGAACCTCTTGCTTGCTATTGCGTTGTGCCTCACAATTGAGATGCCATCACTGTATGTTGAGATGGCCAAGCTGAAGGAAAGATGTGGTGTTTTGGAGAAGAAGTTGCAGTGGTTTTAAATATTGAAAATACAAAGCAGAATGCTTCTCTCAGTGCACTAACCCTCTGTGCTGCAATCATTTTCCTTTACTGACACTCCTGGTGAAGGGAAGGACACGCTCCCTGAGAAGTGCGGCCTCATGTGACAGTGTGCTTGGCTTTCTGTGACTGCAAGGTTTGCAGTGTGCCACAATCTCTTTGCTGAGCTACTGCAAGAAAAAAGGTGTCTATCTCTTTCAACTTTTTTTCTCCAACAAAAACAGGTTACGCACTGTAGAAACATCCAGCCCAGCCTCTTCCTGGTTTACCAGTGATAAAATAACAAGGAATATTCATGCTTGACATATTACTTCTCAACCTAGGCCAAAGATTCTCCTTCATCACAGAACTTCTTCCACCATCCTTCTCTTTGTGTGGGTGAGATGCCACCTTGCCTCACTGAATCAAACAGTGAAAAGGCCAGAGAGAGCTTTTTTGGGAGACTTCCAACTCTTCCCTATTGCAGGGCCTTCTATTGCATTGCCCAGTCACAAGGGGGACACTGCAGTTCAGGAGGGAACATGGCTGCAATGTGCTGCACTTCCCTAAAGCTGGAGGAAGAGCTTTCTGTGACATTTCAGGTTTGTTGTTGGGAAATGTCTCAACCTGCGACATTGTAGCTAACCTGTCTATGAATTTGGAACCACATTTTCCCAAAAATCATCAACCTGTCTGCATCAGTTCCAATGGGCCTATTTCTTAAGAGAGGAAAGACTTGGCCACTTCATCATAACCATTGTAGGTGAAGCTACAATACAGTTTCCGCTCTAAGCCCTTATTTTCAATATCCATCTGAGAACCTGCAAAATGGAGGGCTGAAATCTAAACTAGTTGGCGTCTGCCTAAGGATAAAAATATGTGTTTGAAAGCACTTTCTGTTTTGATTGAGAATACTAAAAAAGTTTAATTTAAAAATATTTTTCTCCTGATATTTTAGTTTAAACAGCCCTGCGGCCAAAGTGGGTGAGATTTGAAAGTCAGTTTGTTTTGAATTGAATTATAAGCATCTGAATATCACAGGCTGACTAGGTACAGTATGTTTTTTAGTTAAGTTCATTAAAAACATGCAAGTATGCAAGGCCATTGTATTAACTGAGCGCTGTGAACTTCTTAAATCCTCACAATGGCTTTCCAGATCATGAGTTTCAAATACTACAACAGAACTACAATCTGCAGAACAGATACTCAGTTTTATCAGCATGTTCACATTCCCATTACACTGAGAATTTCATTTTCCAAACCAGACACTGCAAGTTGCATTATCAAGACATTGGTCATCATGTAAGCAAGTGGAGGAAGGAATATTAATACTTTCAAAACCTCCTCACATTTAGACTCAGACTTTTCAGCTTGCTGGACATGACAGTTCATTGTATAAGTGGGTCCTTGTAAAGCTTTTTAATTTAGCTTTTTAAAGGAAAATTAAAATAAGACAAAGTACTGCAAAGGCTGTAATGGGAACTTGCCATGTTGAGCTCATCTTTCAGCTGAATTGCCTAAGGTGGGATACGAAGTCAGTAGATAAGCTGTCAACAGTCCTGAATTCACTTTCCATTAAAATGTGTTTTTTCTAGAGAGTGTTTAGTGAGATGTCTGATGTGCTAAACAACATGTCTTTAAATAAAGGTTAAGGCTAATTGTAAAGGTATCTCTACTTCCCAGAGAAAAGAAAATAAAAATCCCACTGTATTTACCAAGGAAGTTTTCAGTCCCTCACATATTATGTGTCTAGGAGCACCATAAAGGTGTTCGGTGCTAGGTTTTACACTTCCAGTCTCAAGGCAAAAGTAATATACAATAAACACAGTCACTAGGCTCAAAGCTTGAGTTAGAGGAGGGGAAAAACAAGTTTTGATGTAGTGTTAAACCTCCTAATGGTGTTGTAAAAAACTAATTTTTCACTGCTCTTTTTTATTTGCCAACAAATAGGTGACTGCTAGGTGCTGTATATCATACCTCAGTGTGGATGCTTACTGGGCAACAAGAAGTGTCTCAGTTTAACTTTCCCTTCCTCCTAGTGTACCACTGTGTTAACACAACTTTTATGTTGCACAAGTCTTTGTCTGCAAAGAGGGAACTTTCTGCTTTTGTGAGACTCAGTGGGAATACTCAGGCCTACCTTTATGAAGTGTGATGACATTTGCTGACTTTGTCATGTCGAGTGACATATGAAGATTGGCCCCTGGCATCAGGGGGGAAACAACTGTATAGCACTTGTCTGTAGGCTTCAGATGCAATTCTCTGAAAATAAAGCAGTTGTCCCAATTTAAGCTCATTTCATTTCTTTCCTAAGAAGTTAAATATCGTCACTCTGGTGACAGTGTCAAGTCATCCCTATATATTATTCTGTTTGTTTCATCACAGTGTCTTTTCTCCAGGGAGCTCATTTGTATTCTCTTGCATTAAGGTCATCTGACTTTTGTTAGTCTCATGGATTTAAATTCGACTTATCTTTAGTAAAAATTAAAATGTTGCTGTCACCACCAGCCTGAGCCCGGAAACCACAACTGTGGCTATTTAGCAATCTATTTTAAATTCAGGAAAAAAGCCATATACCTAAATATTTTATGGCTAGTTGCCATTTGGCTCATCTAGATCTCAGTATTCCAGATAATGCTTACTATTGTTATTGCTGCATGCCATTGCTTCTGAGTATTTGCTGATACTGTGTTTAGAAATTTATTTTTTCTCTTTTGAGGAAACTGCATTAAAAGGGCATTTGGACTCCACTCAGGGTCAGGCATTTGAATCAGCAGAGATAGTCTGCTGCATACACTTTTACTGGTTTTTATCATGGCAACTCTGTTTATTCCCTTGCAGTATGATGGGGGAATAAAAACTTGTAGTTGGCCAGTGTAGTGATTGTCTGAACATAGGTGTCCAGCTCTAAATTCCAGCATAGTTTAGAATTTTTGCCACTGATATATGCACTGTCAGTCTGTGTGAAATGGTCGGGGTATCTACAGCAGAAATAATTTTCTAATGAGACTGCTACTAGTGTGGAGTCATGGTCCAGACATCAAGTGTGGGTCAATGTTCCCTAGCCTCCAGACAATGAGGCCAGGGTTGATATTCCTCTAGATCACCCTCTAAAACATCTACCAGGAAAGCTCATCTGAGTGCCCAAAACAGCTTAGGCTCAAGCAGGTCCATGCAGTCAGTTCAGTCCCAAACAGACTGACCTGTGTGCAAATGTGCTCTGGTTAGGCTGCAAAAATAACATTCTGTCTGCAATTTGGGGGACCGTCTTTGGATGACCTGACTCACAAAAAGCCTGGGTTTGGTCTCTTCTTTCCCCAGAGAGCTCTGTTCTACACTTTCATGTCCTCGTCCCCACTGGAGCCCAGCTGTACCTGTTCTCCTGCCTCGTTCTGCCCTGTAGCCCCAAGCGCTCCCGAGTCCTGTCCCTCGTCCCTGCAGCGTGTTTCCGCTCTCTTGAACTCTCCCCCATCTCTCTCTGTGCTCCGCACCGCTGAGTTTGAAGGCGGCCGAGGCGGGAGCCCCTTCTCTCCACAGCGTTCCTGGACCGCCTGTGCCAGACGCGCCGCTGCCCTGGCTGGCCGGGCAGGCTGCTCACACGAGTGCTGCAGAACGCGCACGGAGTGCGGGCTCCCGGCTCACGGGGTGCGGGCTCCCGGCTCACGGGGTGCGGACCCCCCGGCTCACGGGGTGCGGGCTCCCGGCTCACGGGGTGCGGACCCCCCGGCTCACGGGGTGCGGACCCCCCGGCTCACGGGGTGCGGGCTCCCCGCTCACGGGGTGCGGACCCCCCGGCTCACGGGGTGCCCCGCGGTCCGGCGGCCCCGCGCCTGCAGCGGCGTGAGCGGGGCCGGCGCTCCGGGAGGCACCAGCAGCCCCTAGCGGTGACAGCCGCGCCGAGCGCCCGCTCCGCCTCAGCCACAGCCACAGCCACAGCCACAGCCACAGCACAGCCACAGCACAGCCACAGCCACAGCCACAGCCACAGCACAGCCACAGCCACAGCTACAGCCACAGCCACAGCACAGCCACAGCCACAGCCACAGCACAGCCACAGCCACAGCACAGCCACAGCACAGCCACAGCTACAGCCACAGCCACAGCACAGCCACAGCCACAGCCACAGCCACAGCACAGCCACAGCTACAGCCACAGCCACAGCCACAGCCACAGCCACAGCCACAGCCGGCCGCGTCTCTTCTCCCGGCAGAAAGGGCGTTTCTCCAGCGGCGGTGGCTCTGGACAGGGTTACAGTTCAACACCTCTGAGAGCAACTGTGAGGAGTCTTGCCATGACCTCGGCCTCTGCCAAGTCCGGAATAGGAACCCGGTACATACTCTCCTTTGGAGACTGGAAACAAATTGTTTGATACAGATAACTTCACATGCAATATCCTGACTTTTCCCATGACATTTCTCTCTTTTTCATAGAATTGTAGTCATACCGCTTTGCGTCACAAGCCCTTTACTAAAAGATTTGAGTAGTTTTTCTGTCTGGCCGGTGAACCAGATACCATGCTGTGTAAAGGTATTAAGGTGTCAGGACCTGACTGCCCATGGAAACATTACAAAACTTTTATTTGTGTGCACGTTTTATTAGTAAGTCTTTGAGCAATGCATACACACACATGACCAACAGAACTGATCCCAGCCTAGTGGGGGAAACAGCAAAAGAGTAGCAGGAAAATGCTAGAAGATTTTAGGACAAACAATCTTTTCTTTAATAGAAAAGTACTATCCATTATACCTTTAAATGTTGACAGACATTTATGTGGTCTTAAGTTCGATGCTCAGTGCTGCATCTTGAAGTCTTTGGATGAGGAAAGGTTGAGCTGCCTTCTGGAAATTGCATGTGAAGTTGTGGCATTTGATGAGGTGATCCTGAGGCTTAGATAACCAAGTGACTCACTCTACAGTAAAACTGAAAAAGGAGACAAATAGTGTCCCAACACACAGCACAACCTTCACTGTGTTCTGCTCTGTCCACCCAGGCTGTTGTACATCATTATTAAAAATTCAGT
Organism: Motacilla alba alba; assembly: GCF_015832195.1. Lineage (NCBI taxonomy): Eukaryota > Metazoa > Chordata > Aves > Passeriformes > Motacillidae > Motacilla > Motacilla alba. The sequence goes on from NC_052022.1 coordinate 10,863,936, forward strand.
TTACTAAATTGAAAGATATCATCCTGTATATTAAAGAAATGAAGGGACACTTACTTACTATTCACATGTAAATTAATATTCTAAGAAGATAAAAAAGAGGGACAAATGTGATGCCACTGTGAATGGGGCAGTTTGCTCAGCACTTTCCAGACGATGCCTGACTCAAGTCTTCTTCCAGAGTTTGAGTTTTGAGCAGAATGCATAGGTAAATTGCAATTGTTTTGTATTCTCTACCTGTTCTGTGCTTTCCAGTGTGCATTTTAAAATGGAAAGCAGATAAAAATGTTATGCATATAAATAATATATTGACTGCTTCACTCAAGGTATCAAAAAATGCATTACTGTGATGAGCAGATGTAGTGATATAGTTCCTTGGTTAAGGAAGAACTGAGAAATTATGAACAGGCAAACAATTACATGTTGTATAATCATCATCTCAGCGGATCTATGCAGTTACTTCTCCGAGATGCGAATTGGGAGCGCACCCACTGCCGCCACAATTGGCTGTCACAGCACTGATGAGCCATCATACAATTACACTGTTTTTATATAGCTATAACATACTGTCAGCATGAATGACAGGATCAGTTTACAGAAGGAAAAAAACCCAGCCTCATTATGTATGCGCACATACATATGCAACGGCATCAGTGCAGGCCGTTCTCTCTGGGGATTCAGCTGATAAATGACTGAGGCTCTTATCTGGCGAATTTAAAATGTCACTAGACCAGCCCAGATGTGTTTTTATCCTTTGAACGCCGGGCCGCTTGTCCATCAGCAGGGTCCATCCTATGGCTTTATGCGGTCGCCGCTGACGGCGTTCGGGCGCTGTGCATCACCGCGGGGACAGCGCGGCACATCAGCCTTCCCAAAACCACGTTTGATGCAGCCCCCCCGGGCTCGCAGCGATTCCCCGCGGGCGGCCCCCGGGCAGCGGAGGGGCCGCGGAGGGACAGCGCTGCTTCTCCCGTGCGCTCCGCGCCGCGTACTCTCCTCGTCGCGGATTTTCCGCCGCTGTCTGCTCTTCGCGTGAGAAAACTGCCGCTTCCCTCCCCGGGTTCATCTCGACCCCATTAGGCTCCGGCAAACAAGGGGACATCGGGGAGACGTGGCCACAGCCCCGGGCCCGAGTGAGGAGCTCAGTCACGGGCAGGGACCGCGCTCCGCTCCGCGCTCGGTGCCAGGCCCGGCCGGGCGGCCGCTGCCGCGGGGGCTGCAAGGGAGCCCGGAGCCCCGCGGCGCCGCTCCGAGCCCCAGCGCGGCCGCTTCCCCGCGCCCCTCTCCCATCACAGCCACAGCAACGCAGCCGGCCCTGCCCCTTCCAGCGGGAGGGAAGAGGCTGGATTTAAACGCAAACATCGCTCCGCCGCTCGGTGGATTATTTTCGCTCTTGTCTGGTGCGACACCTCCACCCTCAGCCCTCCCCACTCCGGCGGCACTTGAACCTGCCCGCCTGAAAAGTGTGCCATTCCCCACCCCCGACCCCCTCCTTTCTGGGCCAGCCCCGCCGGCCCCCCTCCGCAGGGTCCGGCCGGGGAGTGCCGCTGTGCTCCGCGGGACCCCCCACCGGCCCGGGGAGGCCGGCTGCGACCAGCGGGGAGGGCGGCGAGGGCGATTCGCTTGTAGAGAAATGCCCTGTTGAACTTTGAATATATTAGTTGACATCAGTGCGAGTTGGGGCTGCCAGCCCCTAGCTCCCTCCTCCTTCCCTACCTCCTCCTCCTCCGCCTCCTTCTCCTCCTCCCCTCGGTCTCCGATGGAAAGAGTTGAAGCCGTGCTGATAGGAGCCGCTTGGAAGAGACAGCGGAGCGCCCGGGAGGACTTCGGTCCCAACTCCGGTCGCACCGCGGGGACGCTGCCCGCCGCCGCTCGCATGGCCCGAGGCGGCACTCCCTGAGCCCCGGGCTGGGCAGAGCCGCCGCTCCGCTCCCCTGCTCGCCCCGAGCCGAGCCCAGCCTTGCCGAGCCGAGCCCAGCCCCGCCGAGCCGAGCCCAGCCGCGCCGCGGCTGCCCCCGCTCCTGCGGCAGCCGGAGCGCGATGTGCCGGTGAGCCCCGCGCCGGGAGCCCGGCGGCCGCCCCGTAAGCGCAGCGCGGCGGCGGCCCGGGGGGCGGGCGGCGGGACGGGCCGGGGGCGCGCAAACTTCCCAACTTGGCGGGGTCGGGGGGAGCGGGCGGCGCTGGGAAGGGGATCCGGGGAGGTAGGAACCCCCGGGCTGCTGCGCGTCTCCGTCGCCCCCGGCGCAGCGCCCGATGATGGGGGCCGGGGGCAACCTGCGGGGCGTGGGGGTGTGTTTGTGCCCGGCGCTCGGCGCGCCGTGCCCCTGCCCGCCGGGGAGCCTAAGGGGCTTATTTTTTGTCGCTGTGTTCGCAGTCCGACAGCGCTGGAGGGCACGCTAGCTCGGAGGTGGCAGTGGAGGTGTTTTTTTTTTCCTCCTCTCTCCGCCACCTTCCCAGTTCTTCCTAAACCCGCTGAGGGAAGCTGTGGCGGGAGCGAAGGGGTCCTCTGGTGGGAAGCAGGATAGCCTAGACGAAGGGATATTAATGATTTTTGTTTTTCAGATGGTAATTTGTCTTTGTGGTAGGGGTGGCCCATTAAATTTCAGCTCACGTCCAGATGGAGATCAAAAGCGAAGGGGAGAGGGAGAGGGAAGCAGAGAGCCTTGTGCTGCTCTTTAGATCCGCGCATTGTTAGAAACTTACGGGGAGTGTATAGGGGGTAGGATTTCAAGAAACAACCTTTGTAGATCCAGCTCAAATATCCACACCAAAGTTGGAGAGCTGTATTTTCCAGCACTACCATCTGCTCCTGGTGCTGCCCAGGAGCACGCTTACTGTCAAGCCTCAGAGGAAACAAACAAAAGGTGTGCTTGCCAAGTCGGTCCTGAACCTGTCTCTTCACGGGCTTTTTAGGTGGAGCATTAAGTATCGAGGAGTATCTATGTCCTAAAGGTTCACTGTCCTCTGTTGGCTCAGTTTAGACTCTTTGATGATTTCCTGTTCTTAAAATAAGGTCTCTAAACATGGTAGATGCCAGGTCCTGTTTTGTTGGGGGTTTTTTGTTTGTTTTGTTTGTTTTGGTTTTTTTTGGTTTTTTTTTTGGTTGGTTGGTTTTTTTTCCTAATTTATTTATCTGGTTTTGGTTGGGGTTTACATTTTTCCCCCCATTTCTTTTATCTTAAAACTACTTATGTACAGATATATTGGTTAGGAACTACCATCGTAAAAAGTTCCTTATTTTGTTGTGCAAGTGCTCCCTCTCATTACAAAAAATACTTATTTTCCTAAATTATAGTCTGAGCTGCAAGAGGTTTGATGCCTTTGCCTCTGGATGGGTTCAGTGGTAGGCTAAGACCCCAGGCTGACTGCACTGTGGACAAAATAGAAACCAACTAAACTAGAAGTTGTAGTGGGCTTTGATTCTTACTGTTGCTTGAGATCACTAGAAATCCCAGGTGAGTGAAGGAGGAGTGAGGGTAGCTGGAACAAACTACTCATACAGAAAAGTACTGTTGTGATTATGCATCTGATTTGTGAGCACCCAAGGTAGAAAACTGGTCATAACTGCAGACAAAGTGTCAGTGGATAAGAGAAATCTTGCTGATATTTAATTGGATTTTTAACAGAGATTCAGTTTTTAAACAGACACTTGAATCATCCATACCTTTCATCTTTTCTCCTTTTGCACTAAAACTTTTCTGATTGGATTGGGACTCGGCACTAGGCAATAGTGGGGAATCTCTGTGTTTTATGTTGTGCTTCTTGCATTTTCAGTGAAGTCTGGGCACGTTGCTCTATTCTTCTCTCTATCTTGTTTTCTTTCATTAAAGAGGCCAAGTTTTTATCCTCCCCTGCCAGGGACATGCTAATCCTGAAGTCATGGGGGAGAGAGAGATCCCACTCTTCAGAATATAGATATTTGCTTTGTTCATCCCCCCCAGCCTGTTAGGCTGATGGAATTGGCAGTGGCTGCCCTCTGTGACCTCCCTCCCTTCCTGCAAAAAGCTGGGGCAACCAGGGAGGAGAAAATGTGCAAACTCCAGCAAGTGAAAAAAAGCACAACCCTAGAGGACAAAAGGCTTGAACAGAGAGATGCGGGGGATGAGGTTCTGCACAGAAAATGACTTTTAGCAAACTGGCCTTGATCCGTTCACATTGGCTGGAAACAATGGCATGGGGATAGGTTCAGCAGGAATGTGGGTAGCCCAAGAGAATCTCCATACAAGTGGTGCCATGGAATTTTAGTTGCTTTGCAGTCAGATTGAAAAAGTTCCCAGACAGAATGGCTTTGGTCATCCACTGTGATTGCCCTTTATTCCCCAGGCCGACAGCTGACCTGGGGGAACATACCCCCAGACGATAAACTCTTCTTCTCACCTTGTAGCCAGTTGTAAAACTGCTACTTGACTTGGGCTGACACATGATAGGGCCCCGTAAGAGGGAAAGTTCCTGGGGAGCAGGCACTCTGTGATATTAAACATGGCTCAAACAATAGATTTCTATTTTAGTCGGGACGAATAAGCATGCGAGCAGACATACTAGGGTTAAATAAGACCATCTGCATGAATATATCTTCCCGAAAACAAATAGATGCCGGGCAAAGTTTCAGCGTGCAGCCGGGGCTGTTGCCTTGCTGTTCGGCAAAAGGGGGCAGTATCCAACAGTGCCAGGGAGCGATCTGCCGCTGCCGCCTCCCTGTCTCGAGTGCTGGCTGATGCCTGCTCTATCAAATGGGATCTGGGAATTTAGGGTGTTATCCGGTTGCCCATATTCAGGTGATTCCTTGTCAAGACATCGGAGAGGTTAATTGACTGTCTAAAAGATGCAATATCAAAGCTGTAATTGTTTTACTTTGTGGTTTGCATCACTTCCATATGCCGGTGAATGACTGGAAATTAAGGACAATGCTATATGATTGCAAAGCTAGTTTTGTTCACATTTAGTAGGCTGACAGCCTAACCTTCCCCTGTTTTTACTGTACTGTTTTTAGGGAAAACATGGTGAAGCCCTAGCTTTGGAATGCTGTTGGTACAAATGCCCTCCGAGGAATTATCATCACTGTTTTCTGTAGTAAGAAAACCAAACAATTTCTTCTCTAAATTTAACTTTCTTTGAGAGCTCGTTTGTTTCCAGCCTAGAGAAATATATTGATCCATCTCATAAAATATTGGTTTTAGAATGCATTTTAAAGCCTTTTCACCTTTCATATATCTATATGCCTGCATTATTAGATTAGCATTTCTTAGCTCATTTTTACTGGGAGCCATGGGCAATTTTACTGAGGGTCTGTCATTAGGAAGCCACCCACTGCACTTCAGCTTTGTCAGGTCTCCTAGGTGTTGCTCACTGCCTTCATGACAAGAGCTGCAGCAGCAGGGGCAGACTGGCCCCAAGAGAGGGGATGTGCTGAGGAGTGGGAGTCAGTCACTGTAATGTGAAGGTGTTCCACTGCAAGGGTAGTGCCGAGATTCAGGGTTTAGGTGCTGTCCAGTGTGAAGTCTTCATCTGGATTTGCCTTGCTGCAGATCATGCCCACGAGATAATTTCTGGTATAAAACTGGAAAAGGGAAATTTAATTACCTTCAGGGAGCGGTGGAGATGATTCAGAATTGTTCTCTAGGGGTAAAATTCATCAGTGTTTGTTGTGTAGCAGCTGTGTAAGTACCAAATCACAGTGAAATCACAAAGTCAGTCTTAAGTGATGGACTTACCTTTTACAGACTGAATACTGTGAAGGTGAACTGCCACAATTTTGGGTTGGATCCTTGTGATTTAGTCCAGGAGACAAACTGTGGCGTATTGCACTACTCCTGCTGTGCCTTGAAATGGGCTGTGTCCGACTGTTGCTGCTTCTGAGGATCAAGTCAACAGCTCTTTGTTATTGTTCTGTTACTTAAGGAAACAAAAATCAACTCACTGAAGGCACTGTGTCAGTTTTATTGTAGGGATTGTTTCTCTTGCTTTTAGACTGCTGACTTGTCCAGTGTGCCCAATATCAGGAGTCATCCCATCTCTGTCCATGGTGGCAATTTTCATTAGTTTCAGTGGGAGCTGAGTGTGAGACTTTGACAGCTCTTTGAGCCTGCAAATGTGTGGACAGTGCTTTGCTTGCTGGAGATTATTCTTCAAGCATAGTTAACCTCAGTATTTATTTCCTCACTGTTCTCATTGTTGTCCAAAAAAAATTTACTGCATGACAGCCATTATTTCTTTCCCCAGGCTCAAACCATGTGAGTAAAGTGCAGCAGAGCTCTGGCTGCACAACTGTGACTTTCAGCACACAGGGTCTCCTTGACTACAGCGCCGCGACTCCCAAAGTTACCTCTGCTTCAGAACTCATATAAAGCACAATTTCATTAGTTCCACAAAAAAATCACTTAAGGTGATTTTCTGAAGATGAGTTTATCAGTAGTAATAGTCCAGAAGTATTACTGTTATCAAAAATGTATCTACAAATCAAGTGGGTTTGTTTTGTTTCTAAATGTAATAACTTAGGGAGGTAATTTGCATGTGAAGGATGTTACCAAGTTACAAAGTATGACTCTGAATTGGTGGCAGGGCTATTCATGTGCTTATAATTAAACATGTACCAAAGCACTGTGCTGGTTAAGGACTGGTGTGTCTTTATTTACTTTTTAGTGAGCTGTAAATCAAACAGTAAGTAAACATGCTGATTACTAGTTTTAATCCCCAAATCAATTGTGAACACCTGTAGAGTTTATAAATCATATGTGTAATTTCATTGGTGTTTAGAAAGGGGTCATTTGTGGAGAGAGCACAGAATATTTTCTTCCCAGAAGCTGCTGTGAAGGAGCTTGATCTTACAAGGTGCTGCATGTTCCTCATTGTTGTTAACGCGTCTCCGGGAAACAGCACCCAGCACAACCAGACCCTGATAAACACAAACTGCAGCAGTGTCTGACCTCCATGGCTTTGTTGAGCAGGCGAAATGCTTATGGGCTTGTTAGTCTAGACAACATGCTCCCTATTAGGCTGTTGCTGCAAGTTAAATATATTGCAGAGTGCCAGTTTTAAAGGTTTGACTTTATCCACAATGCAGCAACACGTGACCAGCCGGGACATAGCCACCTGCAGAGAAGAACCTCAGTCATAAGTTTTATTTCTGCCAAATATTGTGCTGCACTCAAAAGCGTCATCAGAACTTCAGACCCATGAGGCAAATCCGTTCCATAATTGGGAATATCATGTGAGCATCCGGTGATGCAGAATGGATCCTCCTCTGTGCTAGATAGGATGTACCCTGATGCTAGATAGTCTTACATGTTAAGCAGAGATGCCGCCTGCAGTCTTGCAAAACAGCCCAGCCAAGTCCTGCATAGATGATCTTTAAGCCATCTGCAGTTTAAGGGTTTGTAGCTTTGGAAGTTTGTGAATTTTGCAGATTGTTTGTGCCATAGTCTTCAAAAACTGTTAGCTTTTAAGACAACCAGATGGCTTTAACAAAATATATTTGCTGGCACCTGGAACAGGTGGATCTGGAATCAATTTATGCAGTGTAATTTTTTCCACGCCCCTTTTGGAATAATTTTATACCCTGGAGCCACCTAAGGTGCTTATTATGTAGCCAATAGGGAACAGCTTCTGTCTGACTACATAAGATTTTACACATCTTTTATAGCTAATGCGTAGATTGAAATGCAAAATTTAGTGCTGGGAGTGCATGTGAATTTGTGAAACTCCCTGGAGAAAATGTGGGTGCATGTATCAGTGAATGAATTATGCTTCTCCACAGACAGAGAGAGTTTTTTTTAGTGGTAACAAATGTCCTGTGTTCAGTGTTTGTCATTTTAAAAGCAGTATTTTTCATTTCAAGTGCAAACCTTGTGCAAACCCTGTGCAGGTCGCTGATGTAGAGTGAAAATGAAAAAATAGCTTCAAATTTATTTGAAAGGATAACAGAATAAAAATTTCTTATGTGGTATGAAATTGTCCTGACTCAGAGATCAAATTGGTGGTTCCAAAATATGGCTGTGACAGTTATGACTAGTTTTGTGGGAAAGCAGCAGATCCTGCCTGTTTTCTCAAAGTGCAGAAAACAAACTTCCATGAGACTTTGGCCACATCCTCATTCTTGCAGCAGATGCAGGGACAACGAATTTATCCAGATGTGTGGATTCATAGTAACTTCAAAGGGGTTTTGAGTGGGTGCTGCGGAACCATCTGCACAACTCAGAGGCAGGATTAGGAACTAAATCTGGGAATACTTTGGCTCTTAAGAGAAGAGGAGTTTGACTACAGATGGCCTGTTGGGCAGGTTTAATTCCTTTACTGTGTTGCTTGGCCACGTGGAACTTGTTTAGCCTGCTGTTTCAGCTAAAGGTTGCTTATTTTTCTCCTGTGGTGCTGACTTACAGCACATCAAAGGTAGGAGGAAAAAATAAGGCAAGAAAGGAAAGGGTAGGAAGTTCTGTCTGGATAACTCAGTTTGACAGGATAATATAGTAAATTCAAGAATGCAGAAGGAGATGCTTTAGGGGCCTGTATATATATATATATATATATATATATATATATATATATATATATATTTAAAACACATGGAAGGAAAACTCGGCTAGGTCTCAGAAGTTTGTTAGAGTGATTACAGATCCCCCTGCCCTGCCTCATGTTCTTTCTCTGCTCTCCCTTCCTGACTGAAGATTGTCTGCCAGGAGATTTTCAAACACATGGTTTGGACAGGGCAATCAGTCTATATTTATAAAACACTTAATATTTCACTCTCTGACATTTTTGGGGTCCGTTCCACATATGAAGGGCATTTTCATTAGAAACACAAAGCTGAAACTCAATTTCTGCCTGTGTCCAATGTGCTCCTCCAGTCCGAAAGAGCTTAGCTTTTTGTTGTAATTGCAGCTTGTAACCACTTACTTAAAATAAAAGAAAACAGGGGGAAGAATATCATTAGTGGCTTGTGGTAGGATGAAGATACATACTCGCTCAACATGAGCAAAATAGGAATATGCACTGTAATCATGTGCTGTTCCAATACTGACAAAGGATGAGGTGAGGTAACACATAATATGAAAAATTTCACAGTTCCTGCTTTGTGAGGATAATCAAGTGATATAATAGTACAACTTTACCTTATTTCCATTTTAACATCCATGCTCAGCAGTCAGAAGTAATAATCATCAGGGACAGAAAGTGAGGCATAAAAGGACTGTGGCCTGGAGAATTTTGTGCTCATCTGTTAAAGGTATCATGAATAATGATGCAGATGGGCGCCAGGTAGGGTTGCCAGCGACTGAAATCTGTACAAATTAAACTTTGAGGTCTGTGAAAAGCTGGTCTTATGCAACTTGCTCAAGGTCATAAAGTGTGTTAGTGGAAGAGGCAAGGTTACAAGCCCTGAAAACAGTTATTCAATTCCTTAATTCTATAAGTGTAGTTAAATCCTATGAATTAAATGTTTCATCTTGTTGCTTTCCTGCCTCAAAGCCCTAAACTCGTGCCTTACAAGACTATGCATTTCTCTCCATGCTCAACATTGCCAGTATGTAACTTTATCAGGCAAATCCTTTACTCATCTAAACAGTTCAGTGTAAGTGAGTGTGACCGTGGTTCAAGAAAATAAGTACCCTGCTTGCATGTGCACTATCAGTCCCAACATTTTCAAGATGAGCTAGGGATTATTCCTGTATTTTGCATTTTCATATGCATACCAGACATGCATCTATACAGGTTGAAATAAAACAAAAACAAGTGATTAACATCTTTAAAATTTAACATTTCCCCCTCCTTAACCAACAGAAATTGCTCCTGAGAGAGTAATTTACTAGATACATTCTGTATTTGTCTAAGACTGTACATCAGTAATACAAACCATGATTTTGCTAACGCCATGTGCTCCCTCTAATGAGTCTTTGAAATATTAAACCAGCTTATATTTGGAATGAGTTTTGCACACTTCCTTGTCTATGGTAGCTTTGCAAATCCAGGCTTCACTGTTTTGCCTCAGAGAATTATGAGTTTATTATACTCCTGGAATGCTAATAGCACTTCATTTTCCCCTTAAATTTCTTCTTCATATTTATTTATTGATTCTTCATTTGAGCACAGTTTCACAGATAATGATGGTACTACTGAGAATAGCTGGTGTGAGTTAATTTTCAGGAGGCTGAAGTTACAATACCGTCCTTTTTTGCCAGAAATTTGTCTGCAAAGTTCATACGCTAAGATGACTGGATAAGATTACTGCCAGTGCTATATTTCATTCCTGGTTTCATCAAAACAAAGCACATCAAGGCTGAGAAGTCTAAATTTAATTTTGCATTGTAAACTCATGGGCAGATTTGAGGGTGATGTGCTTTGGGCAAGCAGTCTTAGGTCTTTATTCAAATGTTCATATGTGTACTTTCACATTGACCTCTGAAAGTACACATATGAACAGGGTTTTTAGCATTTTACCCTTTAGTTTTTACCATTTTACTTATGATTCCTGAGGTTCTTCCCCATCTGGTCCCTCCTCCCCTCTGGAGTGATGGACTCCAGAAAGGTGCTTCCAGTAATTTTTTTCTGCCTTCCCTGAAGGCACAGAACTTCCCCGAAGGCACAGAACTTCCCCGAGCCAATTCATGTTCAAGCTGGTCAATTGTTCTAAACAAACCAATTGTTCTAAACAAGCCAATTTTGATTTAAATATTTATGAAGGGAGAGAAGATCCTGCAATTCTTGGTTAAGTGTTTAAAATTTAGCAACTCTTGCAGTTATGCTGCCCCTTAGTTGCTAGGTTCTTGGCCCTGCTATGCTCTTATCTAAAGACGAGAGCATCACATTTTCTTGCCGTGGAAGTACTTTGATCTGCAGTCAAGTAATCTCTTAATTTTCTGTGGTATTTCAGTATGATACTGGATTTTCTGATGGTTTTTCAATCCTTATTGCTTGATGGCTCTTCTCTGAACTTTCTAAGGATGCTACTGGTCAAAGAAGACAGTAGAACTGACAGATACAAAGGTTTGGGAGAACTGGAACAGCAGAGGTTGTAGGGCAGAACTGAGCAGATAAACAGGAGATAAGGGCTGCAAAGTTGGAATGCAGAAGAAAAGGATAGTGGTGTAGGAATCTCTTGGCATGAGGAGCCTGGTGTGTTGCATGCCTGGTGAAGAACTGGAGTGGCTGCAGTGGTTAAATGCAGCAGCAAGTTTTTCCTGGCAGAGGAGCATGGCTTGGAGCTGGGTGGGGATTGCAGCAGCAGCACTGCTTGTAAATCAGAGCAGTGTTGTATCAGGGGAACTCTCTGCAGGGAAATGTCAAAACATCTGTCTGCACTCTGCCTGGGCATAACCAGACCCTCATTCAGGAGCACTGCAATGCAGGCAAGGTAAAAAGAGACATTTTAAACTAACTGACGGCAGAGTTCAGGCAGAATTTCTGGTGAGGAAGACATTCCGTTCTTGCAAGTGTAAGATCTGAGCCTGCAGAATCAAACTCACTTTTGCAATCTGTACAAATTCAGTGTGTGTTACTAATTTTAGTAAAATGACCTGTAGATGAGAGTTTATTGACCTGAGTTCTTGATTGCTAAAACGAGGCAAACGGTTAAATTATTTGCAAAAGTTATAGTAGTATTGGGTTGGCTTGCACTAACCTTAACTGTGATACCTGTGGTTAGAGAGGACTAGAATCTTCCCATAAGTACTACAATTTCTGTTTTCAGTTTGGAAAGATGTTATCATTTAATGAAAACCCTTTGTTTTCTGGCAACCTACTCTGCTATCCATTTACAAAGCTCTCAGAGGGCTTGGACGTCCATGAAAAGTTCAAGAGCCCAATTCTACTCACTGATAGATGAGTGCAGCCTCAGTGAAGAGCTGCGGTTGTGCTTGGCTGAGGACTGTAATATGAGCCCAAAAAATCAACGACAAGTTTGTACCTATGGAACCAGATTGCATAGGGATGGTGTTGGGCCGGAGGCACTCTCCAAAATGAGGTCTGCCAGATTATGCTGTCGCAAAACCCAGCACCAAGAGAAGCATTTTTACTTTTAATTAAAGCAAAAACATGAAACAACATGATCTCTATTTCTTGCTGAATTTTAGGCTTCCACATGTTTGAGCATAAGATGCAGAAGTAATTGATTAGAAACAGAAGTAAAATAATGAGGCTTGCTTTTTTTTTTTCCTTTCCCGAACTGATTCAGCTGAGGAAAGGAAAAAACCAAACTTCTGAAGAGTTAACTTGAGATGAGTAAGATTTTTCTTCACAAATAGACCAAATGAACTACTGAAGTGCTTCAGTGAAGTTATCACAACAACCTTGAGCCAGCGGGATTCTCTCCATGGCAGACTCCTACCTGATAGAAACAGGGGTTTAAATTAGTAGTTTTAAGAATTGCAAATAATCTGATACATGTCCTTCTAATGGTGTAAAATATTTGTTGAAGAGACAAGAGCCTGACCCGGCAGCAAGCTACATCAGTAGGAAGAGTTCAATTTTTGTAAGTTAAAATTTGATTTTTCATCTTAAAAACGCCCCAAAAGTTCACATTTTGCAGTTCTTATCCAATGAATATTTGGTCTTGAAATTGGCATACTACCTGAGTCAGAGCTGCAGGAGATGGCTCCACATTTCCAACCTGACAGTGCCTCTTTAAAACGCAGCGGTATAATTTAGGCATCTCTTATTTGTTTTGAATAGCAGAGCTTACATGTCTGTCAGTCACAAAGACTTGATAGACATGATTAGAAGGCAGGAGATCAGGAAAAGTGTGCTTACCACAGCCAACTCTCCCCAGTGAAGAAGTGAGTGGCTTGGTAGCATATTTACAATGAAGGTGTAAGTGAAAGCTTTTTTAGAACTGTGCTGTGTAGACTGCATTGAAATAGTGTTTTCTATTATGACCAGTTTCTGGAAAAGATTATCATGATTGTAGGAAGCACTTCAAAGCAGATTGATGTAGGAAGATCTTTCACCAAAAACTTCAGCTTCTCTGTAAAACAGAAATCTACAAATGTGTCTGCAATCTGGGTTGTTTCAACTGCAACAGCATTTATTTGATAGAAATGGTCTGCTCTTAATTTCCAAAGTACTACAAAGCTCTTTTTATTTTGCTGGCCCCTCCATTTCACAGTGGAGTTCAAAGGTTGTGTTTCCTTTCTCCCATATCCTTCTAAATTTCTGTTTGGTATTTTTAAAGCTAAGATTTAAAGATTATCATGAAATACTGAGCTGCATCTGATAAAGTCAGACACTAATTTAATATATTGGTGGCCAGACTTTCATAGAACTGACTGTAACACATTGTCTAGTCCGTTCCCCCAGCTCAAACAGCATCAACCAAACCTCCACCATTTAGGTGAACACATGCTCAGCTGAACTAAACCATGGTAGGAACTGGAAATGCCCTTAAAATGTATTAATTTCTGAATTTTCACACACAAGGCTAGAGATATTCCATTTCATCAAGACTGCTAAAAACTTTACTTGTAGGCTAAAGTCTCTATCTTTGAGAATTGAAGTCTTCTGCTTATTAGCAAACACAGGAGCAAATGTGAAAAGCCATCTTTCTGGTTGGGATAAAACCAGGTGGTAACAGCACATTGAACTGTGGTGGGATGCCAGTAAATTCTTCTTGGTTTTCAAGGATGTTGAAAAGAGAGGAAGCTTGTGCAGAAAATAAAAGGCAGCTGTAAGAACAAAGACAAGAATCAATTAGAACTGTCTTGCTCCACTATATTTAGTAGCACAAGCAGAGGACAGGAAGAAGAATTTACAAAAACAGTCATCATTGTTATTTTGTGCCTTATCCAACTGTAATATAACACACTCATTGCATTGTCCTTTATGAGTCTTAAGTGAACAAATTGATTTTTTACCAGGGAAGAAGATGAGACAAAGAGAAGTCAAGTCTCTTGTCTAAGCTCATAGAGGGCAGCAGTGAAAGACAGTCCTGCAGCCACAAACCCTTTTTCTTGTTTGACAGCAGAAATATGATGGATTCTTTATGTTAAAGAGGGGCCTTGAAATAGTCCCCGTACATTCTGGGAAATTATTTTTTCCTATAAAGCAAGACTGAGTGCTGTTGAAAAATATATTATGAATACTCACGGTAAGTGTTAAAAAATAAAGTTTTTTTTTTTATCCTCAGTGTCATTAAATGAACAATTCTGACAATTCAGAATACAATTTATTTATAAAATGTAATGAGTAAATGAAGTTATGCAGAGGACTTATTCTGGTTCTTTCTGAAAAAGTACAGATCACACTCAAATAAGCTTCTAAAGCAGACAACTCTGTAAATACTTCCTTAACATTTCTTTTCTCCAACATACAAAATTAATAGCCAAGCACCAATTTTGTCTGTATTGTTAATGAGCATAAATTAATCTACTTAATATGTAGCATGCTTCTTGCACTTACACATAATTAAATCATATTTGTTCTTAGAAGCTATTCGTCCTGTGTAAACCTGCTTCCTGAGTAAATATTTCTTTAATTACTAGAACAAACAGATTGTGGGATTTGAGTCGATTATCACAGCATTTCTTTCCCTGATGTGTGCTTCAGATGTGCACAGCAGAGAGGTCTGCTAAACACAGCCAGGAAACACAGCAACCAGCTTTTTTGCCATTTGAAAACAAATACATCTTATGAATACTGCACACCTACAGAATCCTTCATTTGGGGATTACAAAGTGCTTTGCCATGCTTTGTGGGTATTATTTATTTCCATTTTTGGGAAGGATAAAGTGAAAGGGAGAGAGAGAGAGAGAGAGAGACTAGGGCCCATGTGCAGCATCCCCATGTTGTGTTAATCTAGATAGCTGTACTATAACGTATATGGTTGTATGCTACTTGTGTAGAACAGCTGAGGACATGGCTTTTCCTACAGGCTAATGAGGTACAGCCTCTATTTTTGGATGTCTGGTAGTGCATTTCTGGTCTCAGGGGTCCTAAAAGCTGAAAGCAGATGGATGTCACAGAGAGTTAGAGACACCAGGGATCTCAGAACCATGCCTCTCCAGCAGGGCACCTCACTGTCAGGTTTGGCTGCTAGGGTTCAACGCCGTATGACTGGGGTGTGCAGTCCGTGGCAGAGCTGGGAGAGCAGTGCAGGTGTCCAGTTTCCTGGACATGCTGTGCCAGAACAGAACAATTTAGTCCCAAATACAAAACCTTGTCTTCACTGCACATCTCACCTAGGAGGAGGTTGGAAGCTCTTTGTGGATGGTATGACAGCAAAGCCACATGCCTGTCCTCAGTGCATGTGTGCTTTCCTCTGGGAAGGTGTGTGTATGTGTGGGTATCGCTGTCTCCCAGGACTTTTTATGTTGAGACTGTATAGGAGTAATTCCTCAAAAGTTATGGGAGAAATATATTTCCTGTGTGGGGAAATATAAACATATATGGGAGAAATATATTTCCTGTGTTTAAGAGTTGTCAGCATCTTCATGTTTCTTAACTGCAGAGTAAGGAGTTTCTGATAGAGGAGGGTAGATTTTGAGCTCTGCCTTTCTCTTGCAGAGTCAATTAACCAGAGTTTAAATAAAGCTTTTCCTCTCCTGAGCTGGAGTTTCTTATGTGGGAAAGAGAGGTAAGAGGCCATAGTCAAATGAGATCCCCAATTAAGAATGCAGGTGAACAAGGCTTGCAAATGACTGTCTTGAGTCTGAGCAGAAGACCGTGTTTGCCAGTAAAATACTGTTTGGATATACCGTTGATGAAAAGAAAGGGCTTACTGTGGAGTCAGCAGCCAGCACACCCTTTCTGCTGTTAGAGTGCAGCATGTCACATGTGCTGAGCCTCTTCCTGGCTTTTCTTCAGAATTGCAGGGAGTGGAGTAGGCATTTGGAGGAGACTTTGGAATATCAGGGCTGAGAGGGGCAATGGGATGCTGCATGATACCATGTTATTGGGAAGAATTCTTGGCACCTACTTGTCTTTTGATGGGTTAAATTCATAAAAGCATCATCACTCACATGTGTACTTGCGTAAGTCCTGTCTTCTGACAGTTGCTGGTTTATTTTTTCCTCACTGGAGCTCTTAGATGTAGCTGAACCTGGTCAGATGATGGACTGTGAAGGAATAAATACACCACTTAAACAAAAACCTCTTTAGCATCTTTGGAGTTTTATTTCTCTGTGCACATTAGTTCCAAAAGCTCACTGTTTCTTCATGGCCCTGAGGGCTCTGGTTTGACAGCAAAGGTGTCAAGTGCCCAAGTAAGTACCTGGATGTTGGTAATGCTAATACAGCTGTGCCTTGTCAGCTATCACAGGTGTGCCTACCTGTGCAGGGGTTGCATCTCCTGCCTGAGGTGGAATGGTAACTAAAAAGTGCCTTTATGTGGCTTAGTGTAATCCTCTCAACCACAAGAAGATTGCTCTGACTGTGCAATACAGTATCCACTCAGGGAGTTAACAGGAATTACCTATTGCAGTTGAGATTTACATCCTGGATGATTGGGCAATAATTTCTTTTTTGCAGGAAGTTCTAATTGACACAGAGGTCAGATGATGCTGGGACAGGAAGTTTAGACCAGCTCCAGGAGGATGTCTGATGAGTGCTCTCTGCCTCAACCTTCTGTGAACAAGTATTAGAGTACATTTAGTCTGTTTTGTTTTTGGAGATCAAAAGTTCTTTGGGGATGAGAAGGTACTCTGTGGATAGCAACTTGTGCAGTGGCACTCATGTGGAACCTCTGCCTGATTCTAACTCAAATAGCAGTGGAATCCATCTGAAATCCAAGCACCTTGTGGTTTAAATGCTCTCTCTCTGTTTTCAGATAGCAATCTCTTTAGCTCTTTGAGACATTTAATGAAAATTGTTTTAACAGGACTGCAGCATCACAGAGAGCATTGTGTGTGTTTTCATGCAGTGGGGGGTGCAACCATACAGTACAGCTGGAGCATTTTACTGTGCTGTGACAGGTAGCATCGATTTTACAGTTAGGTGAGACTGATTTCAAATGTTCCCTTGTTGAGTTTATTGGCACCTACAACTAACAGTGTTAAAAGGTTAAATGGTATGTACGTTACACTGCACACAGCACCAAAATTTGTTTAGAGAACAAAACAGTAGTCTCTTGTGACTGGTCCTTTCACCCTACAAAATTTCTGTATGTGGATGTCTCTCCCAAATGAGGTTGTCTGAGAACACACAGCCCTACATCTTCTCTGTGCCTCTTATGGAGAACATTTCCGACTGAAAACTGAACTGAAGGAAGGGAAAAATGGACTCTTGAGCTGAACATTGGCTGAAGACTCAGAGAATTGCGGTATGTGGGGATGGTGAGATGACACAACATCGAGGTTTCATGTAGCAGAGAGATTATTGGCCTACATATCTCTTTATAAAGGCCTTTCAAAAGACTCGGTACTTGACTCTGACTGGTTACCTGCTTGCATTCATATCAGGGGTTGGCTCTCTGTAGCCATACCCTGCTCCTCTTCTGAGGCATACAAACTATCTCCATGCTGTCATAAGAGAACACTTGAAACACCTGGGAATGACCTGGACTTCATGGCTGGCATCAAGTTGTGTCACATGCTTACTCTGTGAATATGAACATGTCCCATGAACACTCCATCATTCGTAACTCAGCCCCCCCACAAAGCAACTTCACAGGGATGTTGTAAGGCTTTACAAATCTGGGATTTGTAAAGCTCTGGGAACACTTAGCCTGGGCCAGCTATAGAATTGCAAGTATTAATATTGGTTTCATTCAAGTAATTCTGTATAAATGTCACCTGCTTTGGTCTGTGGTGACAGTTTGAAAGGGACATGAATTGACTGAGAGACATGCGCTGTGATTGCTTAAATACAAACCTGGCAGTTGGTGAGTTTTAACTTCTAAGCTCATCTCTACCAGCAGCTCACTCAATGCCTTGGGCGAACACTGGGAAGTCAGTATCAGGATTCTCTGTTGAGGTAATAATGCTTAAGGAAAAAAAAAATAGACAGCATTTTCTAGAGTTGTAAGAATTAATCAAAGATTGTTTTAGAGGATTACCTGAAAAGTGCTGTGTATTTTAATTTTTTTTCTAATCCCTGTATATTAGTTATATGCATAGGAAATAATCAGTCTGAAGAACAGCTCCCATTTGGTGATTTCCATTTGAAATGACCCTTTCTTACCTCAAAACAGCAGAAAGGACAGATATGGGCTATTGAAAACAAAATGTTCTACTTCAAACTGGAAGCATTATCTCTGAAACCCGCCCTGCTGGAGCAGTGCTTTCAGAAAAAGTAGATTCCCAGCAGTCAGCTGCTGCTAACTCTTTAACTTAATTCCCCAAGTTTTTTTGCAGAACAGCTGGTATTAGCTGCCCTTACTTCCTTTGATCCAAGAAGTTTGCATTTCCAGTTCCTAGATTCCTCCACATCTGTGCTCCCAGTAACAAGCAGAGATCAGCTGTGAGTCACTTTGACACATTGAGTGTCTAGTGTTGGCTTTGCTCCTAGTGACATGTGCCAGCCTGGGTGGAAAAAAAAAAAAAAAGAAATGAAAAGAACATAGACCCTAAAGGCATGGTAACTTGAATTATTTCCCTTCACCTCTTCCTGAAGTGGAAATCCAGCTTGCATATGGAGTTCACTAACTGGAAACAAGCTGCTGGCTCTGTGGCTGCTGTTGGCCATGAGCCTCTGAACCTCAGCATTCAAATTGAAAGTCAGACCTCTCTGGTGCATTAAGACTCACACGTTAGCTTTAATTGTTGAGCTTCCTTTCAGGACTAAGAGATTACTAAGGAGTTGCCAAAGCTCTCTTGTCCGTATTCCATATTCCTACAATTCCCTAGATAACTTCACTTTGAAGTGGGCTGCAAATGAAGATGCTCCCCATTCTCTCTTCTCCAAATGTAGGTCCAAAAGCAACTGAAGTTTCCATCAGCTTGATTAGTTGGCACCAGCTCTGACGTGTTCTGAAATGATGACAGCAAGTTTTCTTTATAGACTACCCCTTTAAAAGTTACTCAAGAAGTTACTGTATTTGTTCCTCATGAATTTAAAACCTATGGATGGGCTATGAACTTCCACCTACGAACGTGATATAAAGACCGCTGACATAAAAGGGAGAGAGTGTCTTAAAATTCCTTCCACTGTCTTTGGGTTAGGCTGTCTTTTGAATATACTTGTCTTCTAATCTCAACCAAGTGTTCTTGAGGACTGTGCATGTCTTTACTGTTTCAGAGTTTTTTCATTTCACTCCTTCATGCATGCCCAGTTAACAGTTCCTCTCATTTAGAATGGCTTGTGGTCCGTAGAAGCAGGTTGGTTTTCATTACTGCATCCGACATGGATGGCTACCAAGATTGTATTTTAATAGACGGTAGAATAGATCAATGTTGTACAATTGAAGTTGCAGCCAATATTGTATTTTACCTTTAAACTAGTGAGTCCACCAAAGTCAGTATTTTTAAATTGGAACAGGGATTGTACATCTGTGCAGTACAGCTGGAATACACATCGTTAAGGGCAGGGTGTCCTCTCCAGGGCCTGGGTGTAGCACTTTATATGCTGTCCACCTGTGAGGGACTGTTTTCACTTGGCTGCACTGAACTGTGGTCATGGTTGAAAATAAGCAGATTTGTTATTTAATACCTTTGGCAGTCTGACAGGTAGTTTTAGTAAAAAATCTAAAGCATGCTTGGTTGGCATCCTCTTCCCATCAGGAAAGACTCATGTAACAACAGATCCCTGTGCTTGTCCTCTTCTGCTAGGGGTGTTATACTTGCTAGACAGAGAAGGACTTCTAGGTGTTGCTGTTTGTTGAAACTAGTTTAAGAAGAATAATCACAATCACAGCTTCTCAGAAAGAGCCTTTTGGCTCTGGCTGCCCTCTTTGGTCAGGGGTTTGAGGATAGTGTTTCTCAGCCTTGAGTTCCTGATGCATGGCAGTGTTTCTGTGTTAGCCTCTCCTTAGAGGTTGTGGCTGTGTTCTGCTGAATGCAGGATGGCAGGTCTCTGTCATTTTTCTGTCAGAAAATCCCCATAAGTGAGAGCAAACTTCAGTTGAATTGCCTCTCTTACAGGCTCTTTAAATTACGTGGCTCTTTGGATGGAAACGGGCTGAGCTCCAACCTTTCTCATGCTGTTTGCCCTGTAACCTCTGTTCTTTTCCCAATTCCCATCTGCATTGTCAGAAATGGGCAAGCTCCCATCTGCTGTGGGCTGGGCTGCTGCTGACAGGATTGCTGCCCTTCCAACAGGGCAAGGCCCTTCCCTCCCTCTGCCCAGTCCTTGCAGACTGCAGTGCTTGGATGTTGTCCTTTGCTTTCATCCTCAGAACTGTACCTAATCCAGTGGATACAGCTGTTTGTGTTTCACCAGAAAGCCTCTCCATCTGTCTGGGGGCAGGTCAGGTGGTAAGGGAACGAGGAGTTTTCAGCTACTCCAACCTTGGGCTCAAGTACAGACTTTTAATGACATTTTCTCCTGAATGTTAACGTTAGCTGGTTATGAAGCCAAGAATGTGTCTCTTCATGCCACTCGAACACTTTACTGAGGGTGAGGGCATGATTAGTCATTCAGCAGGCAAACATCTGGTGCTTTTGTGTGCCCTGCAGCTCTTCCTAGTCGGGAGGCCTCACCTCGGCCTGGCTAAGCCAGGAATGTGTTACTACAGGCATTTTAATTTTGTGCTTTTAACCACCATCATACACGAGCAGGAAGTAAAACTTGTCATGTGTTCTTTTTCAGTTCTGTATCATTGTATTTCTAGATCCCAGCTCATTCTGCACAACAATTTGTCTCTCTAGGTATGTGTGATAGATAAGAAAAATAGGATTTTCAGAGAATTCCTAAGCCACTAGCTTTGTCCTTTCATGCAGAATAAGCATCAGAAAACTAGGGTGAATAAAAGATGTCCATAGTCAATCTCTGCTCCTTTCCTTCCCATGCTTGGCTTCTCTTCTGAATCCCAGACTTACCCTTTGAACATGGCAATTCATGACTGATAGTTGAATCATTGCAAAACCTCCTCCTTTTATTTCTTTCCCCTGACATTGTTTCCTTCATCTCTGCTAACCCACACAGGCTTTTAATTCTAGAGTGACAACAAGTTTCTTTGTTTTCCACAGATGGGGAAACTTCCTTTTCCAAATGTCTCTACTTGCTGCTTGCTGAAATAACTGGCTTCTCCAGCACTTCCAGCTCTTAGCACACCTTTTTTCCTGTCTGTACATAAAGCTGCTCACTTTGTCTTTTATTTGTGTCGTGTCATCTTCCAGGAGCTCTGTGAGATGTGCCTGGGCTTCCAGTCCTTCTAGGGCTGATGCAAAGTGTGTTGAAGTTTAGAGCCTGAGCTGAAAGTGCATTACAGCTGCTAGGAATGCAGACAGTGTCTGTAGCCAGAGCCCGGAATTGCTTCAGGTATCTCAGTAGATCTTAATCACAACCTGTTTTCTTCATCCAGGCATAGCTTCCAGGCACACTCAGGCTCAGAGAGACAAGGTGCAACTGCTCTGTTGTTTTGCAAAGACCAAGGAGGTCTAGTTGAAGTGATCCTCACCAGCACTTGCCTCATTTGGCAAGCAAAATCTCTGTGGTGAAAAGGCTTCACTGCATGATATTTTAGTAATTGCAAGGTGACAGTACAGCACATTGTACAGGGAGAACTTTTACTCTCTGACTGTTGGGAAACGTGCATTTATGGAGACTAGTAAGAATAGTGGGGGTCTGAACCTTTTAACCCAAAGAAGAATTATTAGTAAATCATAAACTAAACTAGAATTGGAAAAGGCTGACAGCCCATCCACTTTATCTCTTACTACTGTGGAGTTGTTCCTTACAATGCATTCTTTCCTGTTGGCTTTAAATCACTAAGCACCTATTGCTTCCCTGGGGAAGGCATATCATGGACCAGTAGTGAACTCTAATAACCAGCTTAAACTTTCCTTAATTTTTTGCCCATTCCCCCAGTTAACTCTTTGAAGATTTTACACTTTTCCAGTATTTGTAGATGGCTCTGTTGCTACCATACTTTATGTGAGTGATCAGTAAGCTTCATTCTTATAAATTGCAGCTTAATACTACTACAAGTTGCACTATGGAGAGTACATCTTCCGGTGCCACCACTTAATGCTCAGCTCAAACTCCAGCATGTCCTTTGCTAAACCAGCTTGTGCATCTTATGGGCTCTGCATAAATCTGTGGCTTCGGATACCTTTGAAAATGTGGCACTACAGGCTTGGAACAACATGAGTCTGTGCTGTGGAAAGCCACTAACTCCCTTTTTTGATATATGAGCACCTGTTTATTTCATTGCCCTAGGAAAGTGATTTTGCTTGGTAAGTCAGGACAGCTTCTGAATGAAGGCATATGCATTATTAGTACAGATTGCTGTTACAAACTGTGTGTGTGTGTGTGTGTGTGTGTGTGTGTGTGTGTGTGTGTGTGTGATACATGGGTGCAAATGTAACTGAGATACTTCAGTCTTCCCAGCTCTGATTTAGGAGTAATGTCAATTGCAGAGACTATTGTAAAACTTCACAAACCAAATACCAATCACTATTGTATCAAAAGTGTGCCTTATCTTCAAGATAGGCTCGGCTACCACCAAATCCTTGAGAAACCTTTCCTTTTGTCTTTACCAGATCTGAATCTGAAAGGTTTCTGAGGAAATACTTCATTTTAGGCAATCTTTGCCATCCTTCAGCTTGGTGATTAGGCCACCATTTTCTTTTATTTCAGCTCAGTGACCAAGCTATCTGGAATTACATATCAACCCCTGTTTCATATATTTTATGATTCATTGTAATTTAAAAAGAGTCCCTTCTTGGAAGCCTGAAATTTTACTGGCGGTCGAAGATCCAGAAAATCCATTTAGAGGAAAAAGACTAGTAAAAGTAAGAGAGTATAAGAAGCATCACTGGCTGTGTCTTTTGGTGTAAATCACATTCATTTCATAAAAGTCTTGAACACATCTCTTCAACTTTAATACCAGAATTTCAAGCCCAGCAGTCAGTGGAGTTTTTAGCACCAGCCAGAGAGAGCTCATAGTTGACAGGCAGATGGTCCTTTCCCCTCTTTTACATTCTTTTAACACACTATCACTGCCAGTTGGGCATTTGAAAGCCTCATTAATTTTCCTTGCTGTTTGGCAATAAGACCTTGCTTGTTCCTTGCTGTCTTCTATTACAGAAACCTGTGAAGTTTTTGGATTGCTCCTACCTGTTGTTTTGATGTGGGGATGGATTATTTGCCTTGCTCAGGAACCAAGTGGTGGAGATGTTGAATGATGTAGAAACACACTGAGATGTGGTGTCAAAAGCACCAGTGGTTAGAGTGTGGAGAGGAGAAGTTTGGTGTGTTGATGTAAGGAGGGAATTGGAAATGAGAAAGAAAAGGACATGTCAAGACAATATTGATGTTAGATCCAGAAAATTCAGAGAAAACTCTTTTCTCTGTTTAAATTATCTGTGCTTTGATGCTGTGGAATAATGATGGTCTTTTTCTCTACTTTCTGGTGAGGTTTCAGGTTTCTGTGAAGCTCTGGAAGTACACTTAGCTACAAAAAATTCTAGTTTTGCTAAACTTCTTTTCTTCTCCCCCCCCCCAACAGAGAAATGCTTTACAATGTAGCCATCTTTAATAACATGAATCTGAGAAGTGACAGCATGGGGCTGCATGTTGACTGGTTTCGAAAGGGTCTACATCTCATTATCCAGGTTACAGGGTAGATTTTTGATTGCCTGCCCTGCAAACTCATTTTGAGACAGGTGTGTTAAAAATGCATGTGTCCTTGGTTACCTGGAGAGAGCAGAGGTTCTTTGTAGCTCAGAGTTAAGTTAAACGACTAAAGCCTGTATTATTCATCAAGACAAAATCATTTTCTGAATCTAGAAGAAAAGAAGCTGTCTTGTCTTTGAAAATCATTTATCTGGCCTTGATTTTCCTCAGGGCAGCAAGTAGAAGTCGAGTTTAAAACAGAGATTAAAACTCTTTTTCCGTGGGATCAAGAAAAGTAAATTGCCAGCAGAGCCACTTTTGATCAAATGAGTGTCTGCTGCAGGAATTGACTGTGCTGCCTGTGCAGCACAATGTTACAGTGTTCATCTGCTTTCCAGTCAGTGCCGCTTCGTGCTCCCCTCTTGGTGTGTCTGGCAAATTGAGAGAGATGGATGTGTAAAAAAGGTTTTGTCTTTCTGATGTGGACTTCTTGAAGGTGGAGAGCTCACTGATAGATTAGCAGCAGTTGCATCTGTCAGCATGGTACAGAGAAACCAGAGGCGCTGGGGATTCGTGGTACCAGCACCTCTGCTGATCTCTTGGCAAACAAACAGTGGCTTGTTCTGTCATGGCGTAAAGAGGACGTGACTGGCATCCTGCAGATCTCTACCTGGGGTGGCATTGTCTGGGCTCTCACAAGAAGAGAAGAGCCAGATACAACCAGATCTTCAGTGCAGAACTCAGAGTGGTAATTACTGTTCATGAGTTGAGTTCCTCTGCCGAAGGGTAGGATGTTGCTGGAGTCATTATCTTTAAGGGACGAAGTAATTCTGATAATCTGAACTGTCTTATCATGGTTGGTATCCATCCATTTCATACCTCAGCGCTCTTAGTTTTTGAGTCCCTGAGTCCTGACAGGTGGCAAATTGGATCAATTTATATTCTTGGTGCTCCGGTGAGATACAGAAGAGAATAAATCTCCAGAGAAATGTGTGTTGGGTTTGTGTGTGAGTAGGCACTAAGCAACATCTCCAAGGGGACCAGGACAGGCACAAATGGGGGGAATGTGTGTGGCAAATAAAAGAAAGTAATATATTGACTTATTTTCTTGAGCTTTTACACCAAGAGAGAGAAATTGCAGAAATTTCTCTGTACAAATAATTAGGATTGATGAGTTTGGATAATCTGGATTCATATTCACTGTTAGTCTATCAACCAATGCCTCTCTTTTAAATTACACTCCTCAGACTTGTTACAAGTAAGCTCACCAACCAGCTTGTGAGACACAGCAAAAAATAATATATATATTTTCCCTAAAAATTCAGTTGATCTCTTTTAATCCTTGATGCCAGTGATATTGTTATTATTTTTTCACTGATTGCCTCCTACCCTACTGGTAGTTACTAAGGTAAAACCAGAAGAGATATAAGGAATACTTTTAGCCTCTTCTCTAAGAGGAAGCATTCCAGGTGTTCTCTACAAGAAAGGTTCAAGATATCCTGTATTTGAATCTGTCTGTAATTCTCCATAGCATTTCAACTGGTTATGTTATTATTTCCCTTCTCTCCTAAAATATTTGTGCATCTGTATGATATACAGTTAAACAGGAACCTGTAACTGTATTGCTGGGCAGGATGGAATGTCTTCTAAGGATAGTTCACAAAATACTTCATCACTCTGAGCATGAGATAATTCTACCATGAACAGTATATATATCCTGCCTTCTTAATAATTCTCAGACTTGTTTTCTTTTAATGGATTAAAGAAAACCTATTATTTTTCTTACTCTTTTGTAAGCTGTACTAGTTGTCACCCAGATTCTTGCAATAGCATTTTGTTTGGCTGCTTTCTCTTCTTCATTATATACCAGAACTTAATTGAACTGAATGAGCTATACATGAACATGAAGTGGTGATTACTCAGCCCTGCTCGTGTTAATTCCCAAATATAATTTAACAATTTAAAAAAGTCTTAACTTCACTCAGGAGTTTTAGAGCATCAATCACAAAATTAATTAAAGCTTTCTAAATACGTCATGCAAATTATGCTTTACACCCTCAAATACATAAATCATATAGAATTTATAAGTGTCAGGGAAGGTTTATTGCTGCAGCTGCCTGCAGTACACTGGTGTGACTACTTACATCATAGCACCACAGTGTAATGAGCTACTCCTTGATGGCTGATTCCCTGCACAGTGGAGGCTGCCATCAAATGTGTTGTAGTTGGAGTCGACCTAGAGTAAGATGTTATCGCTCCAGCTGCTCATCTCCAAAATCTTGCTAGAGGTTATTTATTTTGGTTAACATGCTTCACTCATTTGCAATGGGCTAGGAGCACTCATGGAGTCAATTCTTTATGTTCATCTGACAAGTGGTAACATGTTGCCACAAGATTTACTGTTGTTTCTTTATTGTCTAGGCATATCTATTGCTTAGACTGTAGCTGTTGCATGTTTTCATTTACCTTTTTATTAACACTTCTGTTGTTGAAGTCTTTTCTTCCTCAGCTGCCACTCCCCTCCAGTCATTCTGCCCTCAAATCTTGTAATCTTCCCTTAAATTTTGGCCAGATTTTTTTTATAAGTCTTTAAGTAGGATGCCTTTTGAATCTATCAGGTAAAAAAAAGACATAGGAAAGCTACAGTATAGTAAGAGTCCATCATTTTGTGATAAGCCCATGTATGGGGGGACTTCTGTTCCTCACCAAGGCTGGGCAGTCTCAAGTACCCCACAGAGAAGCTTGGGATGACATCTCCAGACTAATGACTCTGCTCCCTGTTCTTGATAGGTGGTATGTTGTTCAATCCCAGCAAGACCCACTTTTAATAGCTGTCTTGTTCCCACTATTCTCACTGGAATATTATTAAAGAAACTCAGCCCTTTGATAGCAAGAAATATTTTTGAAGCTGTAAGTTAATACTATTCAGAGACAGCTTATAATTTCATTTCTCATATGAACTCTTCCTATTAACCTAAATAGGTTAATAAATAAATTAACCTGATATATTTATAGTTAGTAATCTTTTCCCCTCTCATCTTTTGTTTTCCTAAACCAGTCTAAGCTCATGAGATCCATAAAGTGTCTGATAGCATGAGTAGTTTTTCTCTGGACCTACTCAAGTTTGAATTCCTCTGCTTTGGGTACAAGACAGAACTGTATTGAACAGCTCTATTAATGCTTTTTCACCTCTGCTAGAAAAATGTTTTTTAATACAATGATGTAGCTTCATTTGTCTTTGTAATGGTTATTCCCTGATAATGGCTCAGGTGGTTTGTGAATGCAGTTATGAACCCGGGTCTTTTTCTTTCTAGCCCCTTATATCCACAATATACTTGCTAGGTTTTAAGTACTGTATCTTGCCCTTTGCTTTATTTAACTTCTTGATTCATACCTCTTATGTCATGTATGATATCACTGTTCTCTGCTGTATCACTACATTTTTTGAACTGTGAATCAGCATCACCTTTCTTTAGAACACTGTGCTGAATTAAGAGCATGTGAGATGTAGAACTGGGGCTGCAAGTTACACTCAGCTCTTGCTGAGTGTCTGCCTCATCTGCAGGACTTAGTCTGTAACAAAGCTACAGAAGTTGCAGTCAGAAAGTTTTCATCTTTCAGCTCATGGTAGCCGACAACTTAACTCAGAATGTCTTCAGTTAAATCCCCAACATACCTGTCATGTTGGTTTCCACAGTGTTGTAAGATCTTGTGCTGTGCTGGAATATTTCAGTGTGTGCACACTTCAAGGTACTCAGCATATGCTAAGACAAAGCTGCTTTGCTCAGGGTAGCTTTTCAGCAAGATACATTTCTAGAGGTGCAGAATTCTTTGCAGGACAGTAGCCTAAATCACTTTCAGTTTGATTGC
This sequence comes from Motacilla alba alba, assembly GCF_015832195.1. Taxonomy (NCBI): domain Eukaryota; kingdom Metazoa; phylum Chordata; class Aves; order Passeriformes; family Motacillidae; genus Motacilla; species Motacilla alba. The sequence goes on from NC_052022.1 coordinate 10,891,434, forward strand.
AGTACAGATGCAGTCTATGTCAGGCTGTGTAAGGGTGTTTGTGCCTCCCTATGTAGAATTTGGAGGTCACTTGCTGTGACCCACTATTATTCCATTAATGAAACTGGAGCCAGCATGATTTACTTCAAAGCTGTGGAACTCCATATGGACAAAATTTATGCCTGCATGGAGCTCTTCAATAAAGCAGGATTTTTTGCAATAGTACTCAATCTTCTAATCTGGACAAAGACTGGAAATTCTGCTTGCTGGCAAAACCTGAAACTGGTCAAATTCCGTATTAAAATTGTCTGTTGCAGGATCCCACTGTCCTATTCAGTAATTCAAGTGAGGTTACACCAGGGGATGAGTCTGGCCAGTTAATTTACCCTTGATGACAGCAGTTGAGCCGCTGATCTACACAATTGGATTGTGTTTTGGCATTGGAGGGACTCCGGGGAATCTCACGTGATCTGTGCTGTGAAATTAATTTGATAATGCACCATTGTTTTTCCCGAGCTTGCTCATTCATTCCCTGCTGAAGCTAAGGCCCTCAGGATCGGATTCATCACGTTTAGAAACCAACTACAGCTTTCCATTTACAGGATGTCAAAATCCCTGTGTGGTCTTTCTCTTAGGGAAAAAACAAAGCACAGCACTGTGCAAAAGGAGGCCTGACGGAGGTTTCTGCCAGTGAGGGGCACATTATCATCCCTCAGGCTTTACAGTTTACTGGGAGCACTGTAATCCATAATCACTGCCCCATGAAAAACTGGCATCATTGAGTTTCCTCAGAGCTGATCGTGGGTGAATCTGCAGGTGCTCATTCATGAAGGAATTGATGCAATCCATTCTGATGAACGTGAATCCTGCCAGGTTCAGAGGGAAGCATCCAGTCCCTCCAGGCTGCTGTCTTTCTGTATCACGCCTGCAGATTTTAGCTGCGCCGGTTGGAGGCATTGGGCCAACTCCAGCCTTGGTGTAAATCCATTAACATCAGTGCAGTTGCCTGCACCTACACAGGGCTAACTTTGGCCCACTGTGGTTAAACTTCTGTCAGTATTTCCGCTAAGCCCTTTTCTTTATTCATGGGTTTAGAAGCTGGCTGTAAAAATGTGCTCCATGCTGACATTTGGCATACAGCGTCTCCTCATCCTGGGAGTACAGAGTACAGATTTTCTCCTTCTGCAAAACAAAATAAAACAAATAGAATAGCCAAACCCCACTGAGGAATTTTAGACTGATTTCCTGGATTAGAAATAAGTAGGAGTTTAGACTTTTTCATATTCACCTGTGTCTCTGGGGTGGATTTGTGTTAAAGATTATCATACGAATCTGTGTGTACATATAGAGGATCTGTTTTTTTCTCTCATCTGTGTGTGATGAGAGCTTATATTGCCTGTTTTGGTAGTTGGGGTGCCATGACCCTTTTAGAAAATGCAATGTGTTGCTCAGGCCACTGCATCCATAAATCAGTGGCTTGTGCTAAACAGGGAGCTTCTTTGTGATTCGAGATCCCTTATCTAAATCACAGCAACTGCTTTCAACAAGCATAGCTCTGGTTTTTGTCTTCACACAGGGATTTTTGACTTGATAAATTTGTTTGTTATTTAAAGTAAGTGTTCATATAGGCTTTTATGGAGACAAATCTCAGTTTTAGAGTTGCTTGAGAGTGGCCAATTGTGGTGTTGCATGGCTCCCATTTGTTGGTGGCCGCTGGTGTAATGTACGCAAGCCACATAAGAATCTGTCATCAGTCTGAGTGAACGGGAGAAGTGTTCACTAAAAATGGGGGGCTTAAATGAGTCCATTCTGCAGATGTTTAATCCAAAGCATATTTACAGAAGCATTCATGAAACTGACAGGATTTCCTCAGTGATAGTTCTTCGTCTAAGTTTTTTTGTGGGTTTTTTGGTGGGAGTTTTTTGTTCAAATGGACTACAATAAAATCAACCTTAGAGCTGTTTGTAGACTAAAACACATTTGCAGTGCTGGTTAGGAGGAATTGGCTGGAGGGAGTTCAGATAAAAAGGGAACCTGCCCGGTACTACTGCCAACACCCGGGGGGTGAGATCAGCTGAGAAGTGGGTGCAGTAGGGGTAAACTGATTTCTGCCCTCAGTTCTGTCCTGGATCCTGTATGGTTACAACAGACCACACAAGGGTAAATAGGAAATTGAGGTGTGGAAGGAGTGTGTCTCTTAGAATATTTATCTATTTCACCAGGATATTTTGAAAGATAGTCATGTCCATGCGTTTTAAACAGCTGTACTGATTTAGGTTGTTACTGTCTCTCAGCTGTTCATTATCTGCTGCTCAGCTGACTGATCATGTAAGTATTCCTAATTTGTTTCAGTACAAAGTGAAGCAGTTCATTTAATGAAGCTTTTAATGAAGCTGATAGCAAGAAGGGATGGCCAGATCTTAAAGCACAATTGTTTTCAGAAATAAAGATAGGGCAATAACTGCAACATTTGCAAAAGCCTTTGGAGGTGCAGAGGAAGAAGTGATGATTTGGTTCATATTTTTAAAGACGTGTCTTGCCCTATATCCATAGGATATACTGTTTTTAAAACATTTTATGGCTTGCTTTCTTTCCCTTATAAAAAAATACAAGGTCCTGGAAAATAGAGCCAAAGAAAACTGGGGGAAAAAAATGTCCTTGTAAAGTGCAGACTTACTGGAAATTAAACCCAGACATTACAGGAAAGCTGTAGATTCAGACTTAACAATACTCATATTCCTTATTGCAGCAGTGTTTACATGGCCAGTGATGGAAAAACCCCAGTGTTCACAGATCTTCTTCTTTAGGCTAGAACCTTCACAGATTTATGCAGTGCCTTGCCATTTTTTAGCTCAGAAATCATCAGTCCTGGGGAAGCATATGTCCATGGACCTGTGGGCAGCAAGACCTTGTTTGGTTCTTTGTAATGGAAATATCACAGCCCATCTGCTTTTCCAATTGTGGAGCTGTCCTGGTCGGTGTCTCCCTGGCAGAGCAGCTGCAGGGAGCACCAGACAGATACACATTTAGTATTAATGTACAGTACACAATCTAGTACGTTTCACACGCTCCTTTGATAACCCTTGTGCTTTAGTTTTCAGTGCTTCTGAGGCTGGGGAAATATCAGGCCCTGAGGATATGCTGGCTCGGCTTTTGAAGACTCTGAGCTTCAGAGGCAGCCAGTGGAAGCTGTGGGGGCTCAGGACCTCTTAAAGCTAAGCCACAGGTTGTGCTGTGTTTGCTCATGCAAAATTAGTACCTCATCTGCAAGTAGTTCCATTTGCTTCAAAGCAATCCCCAGTCGAAGGAGGTGCTTTGCTTCGGAGTGAGCCCTCGGGCCAGATGGCTGGAGTCACTGAAATAAAGAGGGGTGCCCAGGGATGCCTCAGCTCTTTTTGGAAGGGTCAGTCCAAGGATGTTTTGGATCCTGATAGGATATTTCTGCATGCTGTGCACCGGCACCAGCTGAAGATCTATGGCCAAGGGATGAACATACTCTGATGAATGAAGACCTATTGTTATATTACATTGTTGTTTTCAAAATAGAATGTATTACCCAATGTTGCCATTATGTTTTCCGTATGTTTTTTGGTTTGGGTCAAAACCTCAAAGCTAGTTTGACTTTTATCTTTAATAAATTTCCCTTTCCAGCTCTGTGTTTTCTTCATTACTGTTTTCCCTCTGTACTCCTGGAATGATTTTAAATATTTGCACAAAAATAAAAACAAGTGGAACTGTTTCTACGAGTCTCCCTTGTAAAGAAAATCTTGATATTGTTATAAATGTAGGATAAATAGCCAGTTTAACTTTGAAAGCACTTTGTGATGCTCAGCATATCATAGAACATGTATTTGTTAAAACAATGCAGCATTTTTCATGGCCGCTGGTTTTTACTGCTCTACCCTCTGAATGTCCTTCACTGAGTTTCTGACCATTTTGGTGCCTGAGCACATTAGAGTACCTGATGCATTAGAGTATAATGGATTTGTTTCTTTGCTTATTAAATATATGACCTAGTTCAACCTGAAATTATGTCCAAAATGCAGGAATTACCGGTGGTTCTCTGTACCCTGAGTAATTCAGAAGGTCATCATAGCTTAATCTGTCTGTAAAATATAATAATTTGTCTAAACTTGTGCAAGTACTGCAAGGTACAAAGTAGTCTGAACAGAGTGAAGAGCCACTGTTAGAGAGGAAATGAAAACAGCCTGGCTTGCTTGGCCCAGCAGAGTGGAGGTGGAAAGGTAATATAGGTGTTCATAAATATATCACGAGTATTAACACCAGGGAATGAAAGAACGATTTAAGCTAAAGAACTAGGCTGGCACAGGATTAGGGGTGTATCCATCAGTTGTGAGTTCAGACTGGGAGCTGTAATATTCCGGCCACTGGAGAAGTGAGAGGCAGTTTTCTGTCACAGCTTCTGAAAGGGAGAATGTGTTTAGTGGGGATCGTGGTTGTTTATGAAAAGGATCAATAGTGTGGTTGTGTGCGAGAGCGAGGGACTGGATGACCCAGCAGAGTTCAATAAAGGAGCACAAACAGCCAAACTTTTGTTATAGGCATTGAAGTGTCCGATTCAAACAAACCCCAGCAACACTGCCGTTCAGCTCGTCCTTAGCTTACCCCACTGCACATATTTCCATCACTTTGTAGAGCTGAGGTCTGGATATTTCGTGTAAGATTTTACCTTACCTTTAAAGTAAAACTTGACATTCTCATGATGGCCAGCAGACTGCATGGTAGGAAAATAAGTATCCTGCTTGTCACTACTTTATTTAGACATGATTGGGTAGAATAAATCTCTTGAGTTATCTTCCATATGCAGTATTCTGTATCTTGAGTGAAGTTTAATGAGAAAGCAAGGTCACAGAACAATAATGGGAAATGGCTGTGTTCAGCTATGAAGAGAAAAAGATTGATCCAGTCAATAGCCATTCAAGTCGGAGGAAACCTTTACATTGATTTCAATGAAACTGGATCAGAGACTCACTGAGTAAATTACTGTCTGGTCTCAGCGCCGTGTCTGTCTAGTATCGTGATATAACACAATTATATCTGTGAGGACATTTTGCTCAGTGTTTGTGCTGTAAGGCATCAGGAATAAAAGAAAAAGTGATCCCAGCTGGAGCATTCTCCACACTGCAGAGGTCATTAATTTTTATCTGGAGCTGTGAAATGTAATTCAGAACTCTATAGAAAATGGACATTGGCGTTTGTGAGCTCTTTTTTAGGAACACTCGTTTTCCTTCTCAAAAAATAAAGCAGATAATCACTTTTCTTCGATCAGTAAGAAGAGCTTTGTACGTGAGTGGTTTCAGTCAAATGAGGAATTTTCTTCCTTGGTGATTTAAACTACAGAGGAGTCCAAGCTGTAATGTTGGATCCTAAACCTATGACTCTGGGACAGGTGTTTAGATTTCTACAGGTTTTTAGTTGACACTACAAGGCGAGTGGCTGTCCTAGCTTATTCTCATTAGTCTAGCAAAAAAAGCTGAATCTGAAGTGAGATCCACAGAGTGGTATTGTTATAGTTGCCCAAAGTTGTTGGTATCTTTTCAACTGTAACATAGGCACAAATCACATTGCCTGCTTAGAACTCCATTTTTGAAATCCACTTTCAAGATGATAACCAGGATAACCAGGGCTGCAGCCAAGTCTGAGGGACTGAGCAGGGGTCAGTGGCAGAACCAGTACTGACCCTGGATTGTCTGTGTTGCAGTATTTCATTCTAGACACCACCATTTAGGTCACTGAGCTGCATTTTAAATGTGCAGCTTTCTCTAGCCTCAACAGGCTCCCGTGTCTTCTGAGTGTGGAGGAAACACCATTTTTAAGAAAAGCCTTATTTCCTCTCATTAACCATGAATGTTTTTAGAATGTTGTATGTTGGAGGCTTCCAATAGAAGTTCCTCTTTCACCTTCTGTATTATCAGATAACAGACCAAAGCCAAGCAAAGGAGGACATGGAAAATCACATGGCAAATTAAATCATATGGCAATTTTGAACATTTTAGGTATGCCATCCTTTTTTCCAGTTATGCAGACAACATTGTCCCATATAAATCAAACTATCAGGTCATCAGGGATGTGACCCTCTCATAAGAATGCTGTTTAGTGTCTTAGCATTTTGCTTCTGAGCCATCCACAGAGAATACTTGAATCTGACTATTGTGTTTGTCTGGGCAAAGAGACACCTCATGTGTTCTCTTTGCAAAAGCAAAGCCTCACTGCAAAGCCTCCACTTGGGATGCACACACTGAGGGTGGCTTAGGCTGCCCTCCCCCCCATGGAATATGTATGGATCCTGGATGCATTTGCATGTGCTTACATGGAGCCATTCTGGGAGTTTTTTTATTTTGTACCATCACTGTGGGTTTTCCAGACCACAGAGGAATGGCTCCATGGGTGAAGGAAAGCTGATAGTCTTCCTGCTTTACAGCAGGTACTTGGATGTATGTGTTTAACCACTGCTGAGTCAGAGACGTAAAAATTTTTGGTGTTGTGTGAGAAAATATTTTGAGCAGTGAGGATAATGGTCATGTACTGGCACATCTGTACTGGCTGCACATGTACAGAGAGCTCTCATAATCCCTGAGAGCCATCTGCCATCCATTTGCTGGCGAGTGCTGGGACCTCTGTCCCATTTGGTGAGCTCCTATTGAAGGTGCAGCTTGTCAGTGCATCCTTCAGCTCGCCAGGGGCCTGTGCTTGAAGAACAGGGCCAGCACAGTGTTGTGCCCCAGCATGGGTGTATGCTTCCCAAAGGTCTCCAGAGCTGTTTCCTGTTGTGTGATCCTGTGTGTCAGGCATATTCTCTGTGTTAATTGTGGGAGGAGAGGAAACGAGGAGTCTCCAAGTGCTAAAGCTAGAAGCACGTTCTCTCCAATTGCTCAGAAATGTAGAGGATGTTCCCACGGTAGTGCTGCTTCTCATCTTCCACCCTCCTGAGACAGTTCAGAAAATACAGAGCTGTCTTCACCATTTTCACTCTGTTTTCTCCAGCTTTTAAATGTCAAATCTGTGTTCCCATATTGTCTTCAGGTTCCAGCTGTGTTGGTGTTACTGCCCTCTTAGGTCAGCTGCTCATTAGGTGGTGTGAATGCACCCCACTGTTTTGGTGCAGATGAGCTGCAGTAGAGTATCTACTGTTTCAACTCAGGTTAAATGACATTTCTGCTTCAGCTCTCCATTTGTTGCTGAGGTATGGCTTTGCTGATCCTACCACAATGGGAGCTCATATTGAGTTCCTTGTTTGTTTCAACTCCCTGACTCCTTCCTGGAAAGCAGTAGCTCTGCAAGCAGTTCTTTAGCTTTCCAGGATGCATTCTTGTCTCTAGATGAATTATCTTCCCCCAGCATTTGACTAATTTTTTTTTTTTTTTAGTAGAACCAGAACATAAAGAAGTCTGAAGCACATTGTACATGCTTGGACTGTGAGGACCAGCTGAATACATCCCTTATTAAAGGCAGCTCCTTTCTTTGCATTCCTTAGCCAGGTCCCTTTTTTTGGCTTTGGTCACAGCCTGTTCCTCAAGAACTGAGGGTATAATCAAATTCAAACAGCTAATACCTGTGGACACAAGTATCACTATTCCAGCTAAAAGCTCCATGTTCCAGGGTCTTCTTTGGCTTATCTTAGCTCTGCAAGTGCTCTCTCTTGTCACTCTTTGTCAGATGTCACTTGTCACCCCTATCACCTCAGGGCCATGGGGTCAGACAGCTCACATGCTGTGAGGAGAGCAGAGCTCAAATGCTGCAGTGCTCAAGAGTGCACCTTTGAGATGGGCTGAAGCAAAACTGTCAGGGAAAAAGAGACCTGGTGAGTGTGCAGATTTGAGAGATGTCTGTCTCCCCTCTCCATATTGATGAGTTTAGCTTTAAACTCTGTAGCTCCACTGTGTCTGGCATTTTCAGCAGTGCCACAACAGTGTTGGTAAGGCAGGAGCTTCTTTAGGAGCTGGACATGAAGAGTTTTCCCTTCCCTAACCTGACATTGAGCATACCCGGCAGAGAGAACTCACAGGAGTCTCGCTGTTAATGCAACCAGAACTGGAACAGATAGGACATGTGTGTGAATCAATTCCTGACTTCCCCATGCATGTCTTTATACTCTCCCAATTCAGCAGTGTGGTGGAAACAGATAGTATCTTGAGCTTTTTCTTCTCCTTTAGCATAAAACACACAGAATACTGTAGAGATCAAATCAGAAATGCATATGAGCATATTTTATGCACAAGCTGACTTGATCGTCTCCCTAGGCAGGAGGCATTTAAAATTATCCCAGTACATTCAGAAGCACTAATGCTACAGTTAAAGGAGTTGATTGTAGCAGCTTCTTGAAAGGTAAGTGTAGCTTAGTCTATTTGGTGCTGGCCTAGGACTGGGGAGCTGAGGTTCTGTTTCTGACTCTGCTATCAGTTTTTCCTGTGCAGTTTCCCTGTTTGTAAATAAAGACTTATCTCCTTCTGGAGAGCTTTAAAACCAGTTAAAGAAAGTCATGGGAGTGCTGTAATAATAAAGAAATGGCTTGGTTCTAGAAAACAATCTGGAATTTTAAATTTTCATACTAATATCTAAGCAGGCTCCTGTTCTTTCTTGCCTGAGGGGGTCTCTGTTAGGAGTGGGTCTTGCCTGAGGGGTCTGTTAGGAGTTCAGACCAAACCCTGAACAGAGGGGCAAGTGTTCTGTGCAGCTTGATAGACCTCAGGCCCTGTTGCAGTTAAGAGGACACTGCTGCCATAAACAGTTTGTGGGATGGATGAATGCCTAAATTAAAGACTAGAGGCAATAAGTGAACATTGCAGTAGCAGAGAAATGGAGAGGTAACTGGAATAAGTGGGAGTGGCTGAGCAGTCCAGATTGCTCACAACTGGATTTCCAATTCTGGTTTCACTTAGGAAAAAAATCAGCTCTCTATGCATGCACTTCTGCTTCCATTTAAAACTAAAACTATTACTATTTTTAAACCTATGTTTATCTTTAGAAATCTGTTTCTGCCTGTTTTCATTTAGTTTTTTAAATTACTAATTTAACCCAGTACGACTTACCATGGATTTTCTTAAGGGGAAGAAATGGATTCTGCAATTTCAAGCCAATAATGATCTGTCTGTGTATAACATGAAAGAAAGAAATGGAAGGAATTTTTTGACAAGGAACAGACGTCTCTGTAAACTAATCTTTTCTAAGCCAACTGTGGAGAGATTTAGCTTTCTGGTGTTTCCCATGGAAGCATACTTAGTGCTGCTGAGTAGTTTCAGGTCACTTGATGGGATGTAATTAGCAATAGGTAATGAACTGGTGAGCCCACTGCTGGTCTTGCCAGGGAAATGTTTAGGACTCTGCAAAATGTCCTTTGTATATCACATGCAATAGTTGGGTCCATTGAGACATTTCTCCTCAGTTCAGAAGATGCATTTGATGCACATATACACGTGGTGTGTGTATGGGGCATGGTGCAGCCACAGGAGAATGTGACCACATCAAAATTGGTGCTTCACAAACAATTTGGGTTTTGTGAGCTGCCAGCACCATTCCCATGGATGGCCTAGAGAGGAGAAGCTGCCCGGGTAGGATGGGAAGCAGAGAACCTGGTGTACAAAAGAGCTCTGTGTGGAGGGAAAAAAGCCTGAGATAAGTGATACAAAACCCCTCTGTGAGTACACAGGGATTGCCTGATCCTGCCCTTCATTAGAGAGAGAAGCTCCATGGGAGAGCAGATGTCTTCTCCAGAACTAGTCACTGGAGTTTGGAAAAGATCTCAGGGAAATCCGCTTTATACTCAAAAGCACATGTTTTCTGAAATGCTTTCTGACTGTGCATGTTCAGCACTAGCAATAATTTAGGCCCCAATCCAATACCCACAGAAGTAATGGGTGTCTTTCTGTTAACTTCTTTTTAATAGACCAGCCCATAAAAAGAAAACAAGCATATTTTTAAGAGCCTGCTAATCTGTGGAGCATGTGTTACTTTGAGTGAAATCCCCTAGCACACTGTGAATGGAACATTTCCAAAAAAAAAAAAAAAAAAAAAGGAAATAAAGAAAAAAGAGTAAATATCCATTTGTGGAAGCTAAGAAACTGCAATGGCTGAAAAAGGAAAGGTCAGCTGCATTCCAGGCTGAAAACTGACGATCTTCATAGTTATGAATGTGCTTTTTCCATGTGGGAACTGTGAAGATGCCACAGTATTATAGGGGAGAAATCAACAAGAATCCATCCAAACAAAGCCCAAACCTCCTCACTCTACCTCCAAATAAATTGCATGAGTGGAAGAAGTAAGGGAGCCAACTTCCTTACAAATAATTGGAAAAACGTTTTACCTGCTGTTTCATAATCAAGCTTCTTTTTCTTTTTTTGCAAAGATGTATTCTAAATGTCAAAAAGTAATGATAGTGTTGTTACTACATTGCATGTTTTTGTAACTTTTTTCATATAATTTCCATAACTCTGTTGTGTATTTATTTTTCTTTTTAAAGCAGAACAGCCTCTGAGTGTCTAGTCTGATTTTCAGTAAAACTTCAGAACATGGAATTTCTTGTGCTAATTCTGTTGTTTAATCCAATAATATATGACTGTGTTAGAACATACTAGGGAGAAATTCAGACTTTTACATTGAAGAAATTGACAGTCTGTGGCATCCTGTGTTGAAGGAGTAGGTAACAAGTAAAATGTCTGCTTTTTCCAGTTTGTTTGTTTAATTTCACCTTCAAGTCTTTGATGTGCCAGATTAAACAACTGCCTAGGACCAGATACTGTGCAGGTACTTAAAGACTGTGATCAAATCTTCTCTTAACCTGCACTTTGATAAGCTAATATGATTGAATGCTCTACATCTCCCACAGAAAATACCTTTTCCAGACCATAAGTCATTCTTGGCCATTTGTTTGATACTGTTGCACCAGTGTAAAATTGGAGGTGTCCAGTAGAGAATCAAACTCTGTGCTTTATGTATTTTGTAGAGGCTCTTGTTCTTTGAAAAATACTAGGCTTTAAATACCTTCCAAAATGTGACCAGCTCGGTATTTCTGCCAAAGAAAAACTGAGAGTTGTCTAGAAGCATCATCCCTTGTGTAAATTCACAATTTTAAGTATTTGCACACTGGTAAATGTTTCAGAGAGGCAGTTATGGTAAAGTAATATTCACTGAGCCTCTGGGGTGCTTGAAAAGCTCTGAAAGAACCACAAAATGTATGGTTGGACCAGTGTGGTATGAATGCCAACACGATGTTTTTATCAGCTAGGTTAGTGAGTCATCTGTCTTGATGATCCTATTGCTGATGAAATCAGTAGGAAGTCCTCAAACTCCCATGAAAGGGAGTATCTATCCACTGTCATCTCCTTGGAGGCTGCTCCTGATCAATCCAGCCATCTCCATTCTGTGACAACTGCACTTCTTGGGAAGTCCAAGCACTAAAGTATTACTGTGCTATGAGTAAGTGCTGACGTTTTGCTGAGATCTGGCTGCAGATTTTGCTGGCCCAGACAGAAAGAGGTCCCTTGATGTTTGTTCAGTGTTCCAGTAAAGAAGAAAAGTTGCCTCTTGGTTGCAGTAGTACAGGATCAAAACTGACAGCCATCAAAACCCTCAAAGATTAGTTCTCCTCTGTGTCATTCACTAGACATAGCACTCTAAAGCCCCATTTCTCCTGGTGTCTGCCTCTGACAGCAGGCAGCTGCAGATGCTCAAGGCAGAATCTATGCAGCATGCACTGCACCAGCGTGTAGAGAATTCATCCCTAGAAAGCTCTCCCTGTATCCAGGGGTGATGTCTTCTTTAGTGCTCCTACCTTAACCCTTTTTAAAGTTATATTGTTTGAGCTCGTCTTCACCAGAAGATAAATTCATATTTCCTAGCTCATGCCAGTGTTAGAATTAGGAATACAGGTTTGTTCAACCCTCCTGGAGAGATGGTGGTTAAAGTTTTAAGTCCGTTTTGTCTAAACTGTGCCATTTGGTGTATGGCTTGGAATCTTATGTCTTCTGGATGAGGAGATGGACTGAGGGATTAAGGGATTAAGGTTTAGCCAAAGAAACATAATATGTGTCCTCACATATATATTTAAAGGTGGAAAGTAGTTTCTGAAAGGAAACTCAGATCCCTTATCTGACTCTAATTATTAAAGGCAGAAGTGCAGTGTACACAATTTTGCATCTTATTTCCTGGGTGTACAAAGGAATAATTCATGTGATGTTGGGGAAGCTATACATGGTTGATAACCAAGTAAATGACAGCAAAAGCTAGCAGTGAGCCTCCTTCTCCTACAGACAGGTTCCCCAGAAGCTGTACTTCAAAAACTTCCTGGGACTACAAGCAGTCAGTGACAGTTGAATGCGTTCAGGGTGTTAAAACTTATATACCATAAGCATAAGGAGTTTGGTCAAAGCTTTAAGATAAGGTGTAATCATCTGTGCTCAAACAAGTTTAAATTCTTCCCCTGTAGGCAGGAAGCTGCAATGCATAACACGTACACGAACACTGTCAATATCCAGCTACTACAATTAGTACAACTGTAGCTGAAGTTGCATTGATCCTGAATGAAGAATTCCTGTTTATGGCTGGCAGAGGCAGCTTGCCTGCAGGATCCACTGGGGTTGGCACATTAAGCACTCTTCAGCCTAAATGCATGAACTTCAGCCTCTTTTGCTCTGCTTAGGTCTGCTTATATTTCAGATAAACCACCAGCAGTTTGATGTTTATAGTGGAATGCAATCTGAAAATCAATGTTCCCTTGTCTGCTTTCGCTATTGTGCTCCATTGCTCTTTGTGGTGTTATGTTATTAAAATTACATCAGGTGTGTGGCTGTATTGTTTGATTTGGTAGTTGAAACACAGATAACACTAGGATTATTGGGTCAGACGTATTTATTATCTGTTCAGAGAGGCTGGATATCTGATGTGAATTTCTGGAAGTGTCTGAGTCAATTTTGCAGGACGAGGACAGCTTCCCCATCATTGGCTGCTGTGAGCAGACAGTCCTCTGGCTGCTTACCTTTCCTTTATCGTCTGCTCCGCTGGAGCGTAATGAGCGTGTCTATTGGAAATTGCTCATTGTCTGTGTGGTGGGAGGCAACCTGTAGATGGAATCCAGCATCCACTGATTCCCTGGCAGAGGAAGAAGGGGATGGATGTTTCTTGAACCTTTGTACATGCCATGTGTGGCTGGCACTTGGCTTTGAGCTCAGACACTTCTGTCTGCACTTACTGAGGGTCAAGGGAGTGGCATGTGTTGATACAGGAGAATAGCTCCGGTGAGCAGGACAGTCATGGGCACCGAGCGACTGGGTGTGTCACGATGACGTCCTGTGACACCTGTCTCACTGTTACCTCTCTGCCGTGTCCGCGCTGCACTCACGCAGTGTCTGTGGATGCGCACCCAGCTGCGTGTGTGCCTGGGGCGGGTGCGGCTGCACCTCCCTCTGTCAGGCAGGAGTTCCAGCTGTGGATAGCAGCAGATGGTTTGCCACGGAGCACAGCTCACGTCGGGCAGAGCAGCATTTCTCGGAAATGCCCAGGTGAGCCCGGGAGGTGCTTGTTTAGCAATGCAGAGCCAGGTGACGACAGCAGGGTGATGCCTTTTTGGGTTAATTAGTCTTCCTTGGAAGCAGGTTGCATCAGCTTGGCAGTGTGGTTACGTTGCTCCCAGGTGCCAAACAAAAAGTGATTATGTTTCTCTCAAGGCTCAGCATAGCTTGTCGAGAGCTGTCTTGGGTGTCTGCCCAGCAGTGCACTCCTGACACCTACTCTTGGAGATGGAGGCAAGTTTAAACAGACTCATCTTTGCACGGTGAAGAGAAGGGAATCATCCAAACCAGCTTCACAGTGTGTGGCTAGACTTGTGCAAAGGAGTCACAGCCAGGATGAACATTTTGGCCTCACTTTGGAAGCTGAGTAATGGAGAAGTACATGTGTGCCTGGTGGCCCAGTTTATAGGAGCCAACACATGAAAAATCCCCAGCCCCTTCCCTCTCTTCAGTCCTCAGTTCACAAGCAGAACCCTGCAGGTTCAGAGAGACTTCAAATAATTGAATCCCTTACAAACTCACATTCAGCTACCTTTCCCTCCCCAAGAGCCAGCTCCCTGCTCAGCTTTTTCTTTCAGGAAGATGCAGGGTTGTCCTGCACCTCAGCTTCTTCACTCAGGTGCCTGCAAGCTGTAGAGGGGAGGAACGGTGCCTTCCAAGTGAGGAGGTGTACTCAGCCAGCAGCTGCTGAACTTCCCTATCAGGAGCTGACACTTGCAGACATAAAACATTGAACCCAGGTTCACCTGAAGTCTGAAAAATACTTGACAAAGCTGTATGCATATTACTCACTAAAACAGATTGCACCTGGCCAGCCCTTGCAGCTGTACATCAAAGGGATGTACACAGAGAGGAGGGAGGGAGAAGGGGAGCTGGCGAGAGATTTCTCATTAGATTTTTATCTAAGAGATGATGTTTGGCTCAGCAAGCCTGTTGCTTCCAAGGTTATAGTTGAGATTTTATTTTTTTGCTGCCACTGTGAATGGCTTCTGGCTCCTGAGTCTAACTTGTCAGATCTTCTCCCTAGGATCAGGTATGGTCTTTGTCATACATTTATTTGGCTCTTCTCTGGCAAGGTCCAGTTTGCAGGGCATCTCTTTTTGTCCCAGTCAGCTCATCAGGAGGGACCTACCTTCTTATGGGTCATGTTTGTAGAGAGCTGTCAGTATCAGCTGGGCTCAATCTGTACTTCACTGTCCACCTGGGACTTTGAGGTCCCTCACATGCTTCCTTCAAGATCTTGTTTCCTTCTTAATCGATTCCACCCTTGGGCCTGCATACAAATTTTTAATGATTCTTTCCTTCTCTGCTAACTCAGTTCAGTTTTTCTCAAAATCAGTCTGGTAAAAGCAACAAGCTCTTGGTATCTTGTGGTGTTACCACTTGCCTCTGGGCAGCTGCAGTGCTGACTGCCCCTGCGAGCTCTCTCTGCAGAAGGAGAAGCTCAGGCTGCCATATCCCTGTCTGCAGATGCCAGTGGTACTAAAAAAAGGAGGCTCACACATGTCTGGGGGAGCCCAGATGTTGCTCTCCCTCAGAAGAGGGAATAACTGGTGCTATCAGCCCAGTGCCTATTAGTGTGCCATACACCACAGTGCATATTTCTATAAGCAGCAGTGTCTGAATTCATTTTGATCTACCCTGGTTCTGGATTAAGCTTTTGCAGAGTCCCCGTTTTCTTTTTGTGAATCCAAATTTCCAAAGCAAAGGGAACACCTGGAGTGGGAGATACTGCAGATGTCAGAGATTCAGGCTATAGAATTATAGGATAACTTATTTTTCTCAGTATGTGGGTCAGCAGCAGCTAGGCATCCAGGTATTTAATTTTAAACTATTAACACATAACATGGATTTGCAGCTCTATTTTCAGTGCAAATATTTTATAAATTATTAAAATTTAACACAGCTCTATATTCCCTGTTACAGGATAGTTAAACCTATAACAGCAGTTTCTTTCTTTATCAAATCCTGTAGAATCCTATTAGCTGTTGAGCTATAAAATCCAATTGGCCTTTTTCCCGTAAGATCAGCTGAGAAGATGTGATATAAATTCAAAATATTAGCACAGACTTTAGCCTAGGGCAAACACTGTTCTCTGCAAGGATATAGGGCCTTCACCGTACTAACACTAATATTTGTGACATACTCTTTACCCTCAGTTTGAGGCTTTGCTTTCCCAATCAACAAACCTGTCAGCTTGAGACTTATTTGATGAAGCAGTTGAAGCATCCTGCTGTGAAAGTAAGCACAGAATTCAAGGGTCATTTGAAGTCCAGCTGACCAAGTCCTTTCTTTAAGACCACTTGAAGAGGGAGGGAAAATTGGAAAAAAACTCTCTGAAGAGAAACTTTGCACCAAAGGAGCAATTTGAATAAAAATATTACGTAGCTGCCTGAAGTGGTGGAAAAAGATGACCACACAGGGTTAATTGCATCTGCAAAGTGTTTTCACATTTAAAGAAAGAAGAAAAATGTTAAATCCTACACTTTTTCTTGTCTGCCAAGTCCATTTGTAAGCTTCTTAAACTGGCATGTAGCTCTGTGAACTCTTTCAGGCCATAATCGTGTTACAGGTGTGGTCAGGGTGGCCCACAGGACACTTGTGTTTCCCGTGGGAGAGGGGAGAACCTCTGCTGTAACCAGTACACTGAACAGGGGGTCAGGAATGGTTCTGGCACAGCTGGAAGCAGTAAACACGGCTGGGGCTGTGTCCAAACCAGCAGAGCACTCAAAGAGCTCTGTGGCTGCAGCCCCCATGGCACTCAGATACAGAAAGATTTCCTTACACATAAGATTTGCTTGTAAAGGACCTCTGTGGAGACTGAGCATGTAAGCTCAGCCTAATGAGATCTGGGAAGCTGGTGCAGATCGAGCAGAACTTTTCAGCTTTGTCTCAGAGCTGGCCATGCAGGATCCATGCTGATTGACAGTAGTGAGGTGTCTTTATGATTTTCATTTTGCTGCTGTTGTTGTTTTCTGTTACCTGGGATATTCCAACTTCTCGTTACTTTGGATAGCTGCATGCAGAGGGTATATGTGATCTGCTTTTTTCACATAGCTAGAACATAGGAATTTAGCACACACCTTATAATTGGCATTCATTATATCAATAAAAACAGCAATTAACCTGCTACCCTTGTCTGAGGTTGACAAAACAAGGAGTTAAAGTTGTTGCCCAGCAAAATGGGATCTTTTACTTTCTCTCAGAAATAGGAAAGTTTTAAAGGCAATTCACTTGAGATCACAAGAAAAACTAACCATCGAGGGGCTTGCACCAAGGAACTTGAAAACACATTGATGGCTTTATTGCTAAAAATCTTGTCTTTCCAATACATTAAGGTATAGATGGAATATGTAAAAAGAAGCTTGCACTGCCAAGCTTCTCACTTAGTGAGTTTAGTAGCATAAACAAGCACCTCCCTACTTCATTCTGCAGGTGAGGTTTGGGTTGTAGACACCCAGCAGGAAGCACCTTGAGGGTCAGAGATGATTCTTGCGTGAGATTGTTACATCTTTGGCAGGATGTGAGTCAGCAACAGGTCTTGTCTAAAAGACATGAGTGGAGGGGGTGAATTGGGCCATTTTCAGTTACCAGCAGGACAAAAATCCCCACCTCTCAGCAGTGTGTAGTCACAGCCTCAGGAACGTGGTGCCCTTCCCAGATCTTGTATAGGAAATTATATTTTAAACAGGTCTGGTCCTAAAGAAAGCCTCTTTAAAGGTGTTGCCAGATGATGACATGGATGAGAGAGTTGTTTGTGATGAATTAGTCAGGCATGGTGTCACTAGTTCTCTCCAAAAGATATAAAATAAAGTTTCTGACATTTGAAATTATCAATTATCACTTAGCATTTTTCAGAAGTGAAGAGGTCCTTGTTCCATTTTGCATGGTTATTTCTTGGCAGATAGAATAAGAATTCATATGTGATTTTCTTCTCTGTACCATTTAACAGCAAGTGTGTATTAAGCAGTGGCCACAGTGATCTCTAGCTCCAATCCTTCTCCAATTCATCTTTTTCATACAGGAGGCCTGAATTAATTCAGTGTAGAATTGTGGCCATAGTGTATAAGACACCATTATATCTTCCCAAGGAAAGGACTGCAGAAATTCAAGATCAGTATTTTAAAACACCCTCCAGGTCTGGACTCCTGCCTTAAACTCTATCTGAAAATAAGCAGAAGTGCCAGACACTGCCTGTTTTGCCCTGCCGCTGGCCCCCTGCCTTCAGAGCAAATTAGGAACAAATGTGGAACTCACAGGCCTGCTTAAGCACTCCAGCAAGTTTAAAAGCAAACATGATGATAAAAAATCAACAACCTTTTCATCGAGTTTTAACTCTCTCTGACTCGTTAGTAATGATGGAGATGTATTATGTAAAATAGAAACGTAATATATATTCATTTCTTCATGATGTCTCTTTATAGTTCGTAAAGAAGTAATGGGGTAATTGAGGGGAACTATTCATATATTGTTGGAGAAGATGAATGAACTTTTTTCTCACTGATATCTCCTCCTGTGAGAGAAAACACATTCCTTCTCTGATGATGTTGTGACTTTTGTCACGCTCTGCTTCTGAGAGTGTTTGTTAATTGGCACCTCTCAGATGAGCCTGTCTGTCAAAATCACATGTAGCACCTGGATGCATAGTGTAACAAAATACTCCCAGTATTTGAAAGGAATCCAGATTTAATATCATATTCTATAAATAAAGACTCCTTGTTGATAGGAGATTGATGTGATATGCCTTTAATCATAAAAATGAAAAATCGTCTGTGCATTTTCTTTCTAATGTTGAAGCTTTGAGATTCCAGATCAAGACAGAACTTGGACCCACAAATAAGCACCACTGAAATCAATGACCCCTGGACATACGCTGAATTTCAAGTAAATGCTTCTTAAATTCTTTACAGTGAGGTCCCACTTTTCTTAAAATACATTAGATTTCATTTTTAGACTTTATTGGTGTCCTAATTTCTGTGGATTTGGAAGTGTCCCTAAAAATGGGGCTATATTATATAGTTTCCACAATACTGCTTTGGCCACCATCCTGCAGCCACATCCAAAGAGTGCAAACTATTTTCATAGGAACAGAGATTTCCTGGATGCTGTACAAATCTATAATCCTCCTTCTTCACTTGTAGCAAGGTAAACTTACATCCAAGAACAGATGATCATGCAACCCAGTTCATGGAAAAAATCACTGACATTGGAGGATGGGATCTCTATAAGCATGTTGCATTTCCCAAGTGAATTACTTTGTCTGTTCTAATGTCCATATTAGCAGCTTGGAAGGTTGCAGGCGAGCTTGAACCTCTTGTTTAGTGATAATTGAAATAATTGAACACAGAGAATCTCAACTAAAGCCTGTGGGGTCAGTGAAAAGGTCCTTACTGACTGGTTTTGATGATAACCTTGTTTTCTGTTCAGACCAAACACTGAAGTAGTAACTGAGTTTATGAGAAAGTGTCCAGCACTTCATGCTGAACACAGGTGTGAATTTGGAGTCCTTTGCCTGGGAGGTGGAGATCCGTGGATATTGCAAAGAGAAGTGTTCTACATTCTTACTTGTGTGCACAACGTGGGGAGGCTGGAGAAGCACGTGGCTGAGCATAAAAATGAAGGATAAAGTGCTTTCCTTGCGCTGATGAGAGCGAACACACAGACAGAGAAATGCACACAGACAGAATGAGCCCTTTCATGCGGGGAGTGATGATTTTCTGATGTGCTGACTGCATACCAAGTGCAGCTGTGACAGGAGCAAGGCTCTGCCCTGCGGGAGACTGGGGGCAGACACCCAAACACCTCAAGTCCCATTTTCTTCCTTACACCAATATTGCTCCACTGACTGCATGAATTTACTGCTGACCTATACCAGTAGGAGTGTTACGATTTAAGCCCCTTCTCACTTTCTCTTCCCTCTAGTTCCAAAAGGCAGTCAGTTGATACCAGCAGTTTGCATGGCTGTCAGTATAATGTGCTTTCCTCCGGTGTGAATAACTCTGGTGGCCAAGATATGGGCCTATTTCCTTTAGTACTGATGATCACTTACGTTGCTGCAGACACCACTGGGTCCCATTCTGCTGGTTATTGCAGTGACTCTGAGGAAGAGGCAATCCCTTTGCCGATCAAGGGCCTGAATCTGATTTCACGTCCTCCGTGACAGGTAGAATGGGTTGAAGTCAATGGAGCCGTGCAGGGTGAGAGGAGAATGGAGCATCCAGAGTGATGGATCTACCTACTTAAGGAGTTTTTATGGCTCTCAGAGCTGTGATGTTTGAATGCCTCACGAACTTAAAGACCACTCCTGTGAGAAATGGAAGCACTGTTGTCTCTGCCTAACAGCTGGGGAGCTGGGATACAGTGAGATGAAATACCTTGGTCAAGGTCACTATGGAAATCTGTGACAGAGCAAGGTCTGCCAAATTGAACCTTGCCAGCTTTCAAGCTGGTATGTGGACGACTGGGCCAGCTTTCCTCGTAGCATGAAGTGAATGGGCTGTTCCTGCCTTCTGTCCCCCTCTGCCCCGTCTTCTCTTTCTTGCGTTGTGATGGTGGGAGCTGCCTACCTGCAGGCCCCTGAAAAGGATCAGGCAAAGCCCAGCCTCTGAGATGCTCTCCCCAGCACAGGTTAGCTGAGGTCCCCTGAGGTGCAAGCAGAGGATGGATTCCTGTTTCCCAGGAGTGTGGGAATCTGGGGTCAGCACACCAGCAGCCTGTTCATTACCAGGGTCTGAACTGTAGCACCTTCCCCTCTCACATTTCTGTTATTTAGGGTGACTAATCATAATAACAAATTGATTAAGGTTAACTGGATAAAGTCATCTAAGTCATATTTACTGCTAAACTAACTGCCCAGGGAGGTGAATTAATGATCTTTACAGAAACCTTTTATGGTTATTTGGCCACAAGGTGCGATCTGGTTTGATCTTTTATGCAACATAAATCAGTTTAATGGTTAAATCTGTGCAGCTAGCTGTTGAATTTAAATGAGGGCTTTTTAAATGAAGTATGATGCTTTTTCACACACAGAGGGACATTGAGCAGGTGTATATTGCAATTAAATGGGAAAACTTACAATTAGATAATGTTAAGTTTGTGACACTGGCTGACAGAAGCCCTGAGATTCATGGTGAAGGTCCACGATCAATCATTAATCCCTGCCACTGCGGAAGAAGTAAAATTGCAAATGGTTTCAGCTGAGGTCAAAGCAGTGTGGGAGAGTGATGTGGGTCGTGCAGCGGATGTCTGATATCAGCCATTCATTTCAATAGCCTTGGGTTCAAATACTCCGTTGAGTTACAGATGGAAATTATTTGGTCTTGTGAGACAGCTCTCAGCCTTCTAGTATTTATGCTGTTCTGGTTAACACCCAGGAAGGTCTGGCAGAAGCTAGGGATCTGTTACAACAGGCAGCCACAGACATGTCCTGGGAGATGGCTTCAGATGGTTGCAGATTTTGCAGGATGGGAAAATGCTAAAAAGGCATTGGTAGCTCTTCCAGCCTTCCTGCACTTTAACACTGCTCCTAAATTGCCTGATGTAGTCACAGCCTGTCCTCCCTCGTTTAGACAGCAGCAATATCTCTCCCAAGGGCTTGCTGTTGTAATAGTGAATGCACTTTGGGAGGCAGAGGCTGACAGACCTGTGCCAGTGCAGGTCAACAACACAGATCTGAAAATGAAACCAGAGCTTCTGGTCTACACGGCACTGCCTGCTGGGTCTCCCATGAGTCCTGTCCTCACCCAAGGATGGAAAAAGGGATCAACCATTAGACAGGACAGCTTAGCTATGAGCTACTTCCCAGGGGATTTGCTGGACTTGAGAGCAGTCTGTTAGACACACCTGATTGCTCAGGTGTTTCCTAAAGAAAGGGAGGAGTGTTTGGGATGTTGGTTGAGCACTGGGAAAAAGCTGTTTGTGTTTGGGAAGGCATGGAGAGGAGTGAATGCTTCCTGTTTGATTGACTTCTGTTCTGAGTGCTCCTATGCTAATGTTTTACTGGAGATATTAAAGAATAGGCAAACGGCTGAGGTGGGTGGATGTAGGTGAAAGGATTCATAAATGCTCAGAGAAGGATTGGTCCCGGCAGAATTAGACACTTCTTTCCTATCCAAGTGGGGCATGGTCCTCCTAGTCTTGTCTCCTTGTTGAGCAGATGGCAGTTCCTTAGTTTTTCCTGTAGAGCTTGGTCTCTCAGTGATTTTTTCTAAAGTGATTTGGCCACGTCTTCCTGCATGTTTGAGCTCCCTGCTGTGACCAGGACAGGCAGCACTGTGATGTGCCCACAATATTGAGCTGGGACTTGTTCATCCAGTTACAGCCTTAACTCTTGTGTGTTCCCCACCCATGTCCCATCATGGAAAACAGATCTAGTAGTGCAGACTTCTGGGTAAATACTGCTTTTAAGCATGAGAATGAAAATGGCTGTGTAAGAGTTAAGCCTACTTCTCATAGCTGTGCCTTAAGTTTACTGCTTGAAGTAAGCAGTCTCCAGGAAAGATCCACCTGTGTGCAGGCTCAGAGTGCATGGTGGGCACTTCTTGGGTTACAGTTTTTCAGAACTGCCAGCCAGTTTGCTTTGTTCCTCTCTAATGGTTCACCTGTGCTGAAGTTCTCTCCCAGTAAAGTCAGGAATAATGTTTTAACACTTACAGTAATCATTTACATCTTCAAAATGAGTTGCAAACACAACGGAAGAGTTGTTGTCAACCAAGAAATCAGTTTTGCCTTTTTGATTTTCAACTTACTTTCTTAAAAACCCTACCTGAGTACTGTAATAAATGCTGCTCACAGAACAAGGAAAAGAAAATTCTGTGGATTTCTTTTTGTCTTCTTTTTCTGGTCAAAGTTGTGATTGACAAAGTTTTAATTCATTTTTTTCTTTATTAACTGGCTTGAAACACAAAACAACATGAAAAAGAAATTAGCTATATTCCCTCCAGCCTGCTTTTGCTGTGAATTTGCAGTATTGGAAATTAGGGCTGTTTGGATTCTAATGCTTTTACCTTTAGTTCATTACCTTTTGTGTAGAACAAAATAGAAAGAATGTCACAAAAATATGTGATTATTTTGAGCCTTAAAAACAGAATGGGGAGGTTCAGGATAGTGCCTGAAACTGCTTCAGACATTATCTTTTTGTATTGCATTAAAGTGCAAGTTGGTGCATTAAATCTCCCACCACTTGGGTGAGGTAAGTAAATATTATGATCCTGTTTAACATATGCCTCAAGCCACATAAAAAACCAACTAGAGACTTGGTGTCCTTGAAAGTAAATCATTAAAACTGCAGCTCATTAAATGAAGACTGAATTCAGTCCAAAGAGAGGATGTTAGGACTGGAATTAGACTTGGTCATGGGCCCATCTCCTGTCCACCAAACGGTGGTGCAATGACATAGTGACACATGAAAAACTGTACTGATGATTCTGATGGCATTTCAGATGTTCACTGTCATGATTTTTTCCCTGTTTTTATATCAAAGTTCATAGTTTCTGCTGTGCTTGGGCTTGTATAAAGGGTCGTAACCAGCCTTAGATCTGGCTGGCTTATGCTCAGGGGGGGTTCTTGCCTGGAGCCCTGGCACTGTGTGAAACTGGGATCTCAAAACAAAGTTTGGAAACTTGACTGGCTTCAAGTTCAGTCTATATCATGGAGAGCACGGGATTTCCATCCAAGTGCATAAGGAGGCTTGAATGCATGCAGAAATTTTTTAAAGCATGAAGCAGGGCTGTTGTGGCAAGCTTGGAAAGTGGTTTTGTTTGGAAACATCCTGTTTTCTGTAGAAAGGCAGTCTGAGGCTGGGTGGAGAATGTCAGATGCCAATTGCTTTGTTTCTTTACCACTTCACAGAGAAATTGGGTTGTTTATTTTATTATCAGGACTTTTAGGATTCTGAAAATTAACATTATGATTGCCCTGTGCCAAGTCTGCACTGGTCTATCAGTCACTTTTATGTATATTTCAGGATGGAAATCAAATCAGAAATCATAGGAATTTTGTTTCATTTCCAGACTATTGAAGTTGGCTTGTTTATGTCATTTTGATGTGAGGTTTACATTTGAGAAACCTCCAGATATGGCAGATAAATTCTGTCAGCAGAGAGAGTAAATAGTGGTCATCTGAAATATCTGGCCCTGACAAAAATTACTCAGGGATGCTTAGGTCAGTCTCTGCTCTGATTATATGACTTGATTTTCTAAATTTGGTGTTTCATGACTGATTTTAAAAAGATGGTTGGCCCATTCTGCTGAAGAAGAGATGTAGTCACACATCACCATAGCCTCACAATTTAGGAAGATCAAATGCATTTTCTTCTTTCTGTCCCACCTCTCAAGGAGGAAATCAAGAGGAAAAGGATTGTGTGGGCACTCTCTCAAAACACTTGCAGAGTGTCAGCAGTTACCTGCCTCAGTTGTGGTAACTGAGTGTCAGCAGTTACCTGCTTCAGGTTTGCCCTGGCAGAGTTGTCCAGTTAGAAATGAAAAATAGTGTTGGAGCCTGACTGTGGAACTCAAAGAAAGAGCTAGTTACTAAGCATTCAGCATTGCTCCCAATTAAAACTGCTGTAAAACACAAAGCAGATGTTCAGAGGGGATGCAGGCACTGTGAGAAGCAAAGCAAGTGAAGGTAAATCAGCTCTGCTTGCTCAAATATCCACATCTCCATAACTCCGCCAGATATGCTACAGAGAGGGAATGGGGAAGTGATCCAAACGCTTCAGGAGCTGGAAGCAGCTTGCAGCTGGGGGAAAGGAGGTCTCTGGCTGTAGCACATCTTCATTAATTGTCAAAAAAGTTTGCCCACTTGACACTGCTGCTCCAAGTGCTCTGTTTTCAGTCCCACCTGGCCGTGCCGTAACTCTCATTTTCTGCTTGTGCTGCAGGAAGGGAGCAAAGCAGTACTGCCACTTTCCCTGCTTTGCTCTTGAAAGGTGAAGACACTCCATTAGAGGCAGAGAGGAAAGGTCTGTGGTAAGGGCACTAGCACAGGACTTGGAGAATTCTGGTTCAATTCTTGCCTTTGCCGCAGACTGCTTGTGTAACCCCAAGCGAGTTGGTTAATCTCCATGTCCTTTCAGTACTGCACTTGTAGGGATAATCCTTCCCCAGCCTTTTCCTTCCTTGTCTTGCATATGAGCGGCTCAGGGCAATTGTGGTCTCAGCTTCTTCTGCCTAATGCAGTAATGGGACAGGAGGGCTCCATGGGTTGCAGGAAAAATAGAACAAAAACCCGGGCCACCCTGAGCTGATTCAGGCCTCAGACAAATGGAATCAGAGGGTGGAGAGCTGGTGTCTGGCAGATTTGTGAGAACTTTGCCCTACGGGTGTCTGCAGGAATGCCTCTCTGGGGAGAACTCTCACAGTTGTGCTGAATCTCTCTGTGTTGTGCTGGAGATGAGTACACTGTGATGCCGCAGTGCTGTGTCAGCCACCAGGGATAATGAGGTGCTCTGCTGATAGGAAAAACTATGTGTGTGCTGGGCAAATTCCTGTGGGTCCAGATTCCAGAGCAGTTTCTAGGCAATAAAATTCTACTTGCAGTTTTCGTTTCATTTCCCAGGCCTGGGACTTGCTTTACTTACCTGAGGTTCACAGCACATCTGTTAAGGTTCAGAGGAACCTAGAAGCTAAAATGGGATTTGTAACTCTATAGGACAGACACCATTTGAGTTCAGCTTCATGCTGGAAACGACACCAAGAGACTGAGTTCTTACCACGACAAGTCACTTCCAAGCTGGAGCCTGAAACAGTTTGCCACAAGTCCCAGTGGCTGCATTTTAAATGGCCTCGTGGTGCTAGGTCACCCTTACACATTGTACCTGTTACAACATCGTGGGGCTGTCAGTAACTCACTGCTGAACCCTCCTGAAACAGAAGAGAGCTTTGCGGGGCAGCTGCTCCCCAAGACAAAGCAGAGCACAGAGGGTAGGAGAAAACAAACAGCAGAGAGAGATGGCTACTGGCCAGGTTTGATGATACAATTTTTAGGAAGTTGCGAATGTATAGAGAAGACTTCTGTTTTCCCTGGCATGTTAATGATTCTTGTGGCTCCAAAGCATTTGAGTGGAGGGGCAGCATGAGAACCTCTATTCAGTTCTGCGGGAATAAATGGAAACCTTGTAATGCTGTGGGACAGCCCCAGCCCTCCTTTGCAGAGGAATCTGAGAAGTGGCCCAAGCACATGTTGTGAGCCTGCAGACCCAGCCCTGCTGAAAAGCTCTTGAGCACGTCTTGAGTAACCTCAGAAGGGTTTGTGCGTTTGATTCGAATCTGGCATTGCTTCTGTCACAGCCTCGACTGGCAACGTCCCTGCAGTGACTGGGGCCCAAGCAGTGTGATTTACAAGGGAAGTTGCTATGTTAAATAAAAGTTACATGAGGAATAATTTACCCCCAGCTGCACACAATAATGCTGCTGTAATGCCATCAAGACACTGTGCTGACTTCAGAAACTGCCCGTGTGAAGTTTGAGTATCTTGTTTTTCTCCCCAGGCCTCACGGAGGGGCTTGGAGCCGCAGCTGCGCTCCTCTGCCGCCCGTCCTCCATTCGCAGGCAGCTGCAGCACGGGAGGCACGGGCACGCAGCCCTGGCAGCGAGGAGCCCTGCGCCTCCCAGCACCCGTCATCCCCCATGCAGGGCGGTGCGGTTTGTAGGGGGAATTACCCCCATCTCTCCACACTTCTGGCTGGCTGGGTGCAAGTCAGCTCCAGCCCGGAGGCTGCAACCGGAGTCTCGGCATGGCACAGAGCTAAGTGCCTCCTCGGGACTTATTAACAAACTCCCCTTTGATGCTCTTTGAAATACACTTCTGTGGCTCCTGGTCTGCATCCAGAGAGCCTGGGGTGTGGGTAGATGTGGTACGAGCGCGCACACCTGACCTGCAGGCGCGATCGGCCGCGTGCCAGAGCAAAGGCCTTGTGGGTCTGAAGGGCAGCTCTGCTGCCGGGCTCACTGGATCCTCACATCTGGCTGCCAGTCCCGCAAAGGGCTGGGAGTGTGAGCTAGGAGTGTGAGCCAGGAGTGTGAGCTGGGAGCGTGAGCTGGGAGCGTGATCTGGAAGTGTGAGCCGGGAGTGTGAGCTGGGAGTGTGAGCTGGAAATGTGAGCTGGGAGTGTGAGCTGGGAGTGTGAGCTGGGAGTGTGAGCTGGGAGTGTGAGCCGGGAGTGTGAGCTGGGAGTGTGAGCTGGAAATGTGAGCTGGGAGCGTGAGCCGGGAGTGTGAGCTGGGAGTGTGAGCTGGGAGTGTGAGCCGGGAGTGTGATCTGGAAGTGTGAGCTGGGAGTGTGAGCTGGGAGTGTGAGCCGGGAGTGTGATCTGGAAGTGTGAGCCGGGAGTGTGAGCTGGGAGTGTGAGCCGGGAGTGTGAGCTGGGAGTGTGAGCCGGGAGTGCAGCTGCCCCGTGTGGGAGTGGCTGAGCCTGGAGCAGTTTACAGCAGGCTCTTGTGCTGTTCCCTTCCTTGGGCCCCTTGGACTGTTTGCGTGTTCATGACCCCCAGACCCTCTCCAGTGGGACTGCAAGCTATAACGTTTCAAATGAGGGAAGGATGACGGGGGGATAAAGAGGAGCAAGGGAAAGGCACCTAATACGATTTCAGAGAGCCCTCTGGCATTCTGTCCGTGGGAGGCTGCCATGTATAATAAGGAAACGATTTGTCTGGGAATGATTCAGCATGTAAAATTCTCCCTCCCTGACCTCTTTCTAAGTCCCCAGCATGGGATTGCGGGAGGTTTCCAGCAGAGGAGAGCCGATAAGGCGCAATAGTTTTCATATGCTTGGAAGAGAGGTCAAAGTGTCCATGCTGAGACAGCATTCTCACTGCCATGTGTGGCTGCGTGGAGCCTACATTTCACCTTTACACCATGGAAGGAGTGGATTTTGCTTTGCTTAGAGACACATTAACCATCAGGGAGCTTTCCTTCCCAGCCAGCCCTTGGGGTTGTCCTTCCCACAGCCTCTCCCTCTGCCCTGGGGACCATGGTGAGCAAAACACCACCAGCAGCTGCAGAGCTCCTTCTGTGCTGATTTTCATGGGACTGTCTCCTCACTCTGAGTTGGCCCAATGGTATTTCCCTGAGGTTTCCTTCCCTTTTGTGGGGGAACCACAAGGAGGGCTGGAGGCTGGAGCAGCTGCCCTGTGGGATCCTGGTACTGGGGGCTGGTTTCCAGCAGGGGAAGTTCCTGTGAATTTTCTGGAGCTTGCTCTAGATATGAGGGTTGAGACATTCTTGCTTCTCAGGTGCTCTGAGTGTTCCTTCTGTCCTGCACCGTAAGCCTGACTTGCACAAATGATTACAAGACTGCTGTTTCATGGCATTTGGATTTTATAGGTTGTCAGCCTCTCCCATCAAGTGTGGGAGGGGAAGAGGAGAGACAGCAAGAAAGTAAACTCAGCCACCCTGGGTTTGCAAATGCTGACTTTTAATGTAGTAGCCACCTGTGTGGGCTTCTCTGTACCTGACATATGCACCCTGACATTTGCAACATTCATTGAAATCTTTATTTTCTCTTGGGGTGGGATCTTCTTTTGCTGCTTGCTTTCTGCAGCAAGTTATTCTAATTAAAAAAGATATGGAGTGTGAGCAGATCAAAAGGGGGCTTTTGATCCCCTGAGGGGGATGCAGGTCCCTGCCTGCTGCCACTGTCATGTGGGGAAGGAGCAGCTGTGCTTCTGAGTAGTTCCCTTGTAGAGCAGTGCAGCTGTGTCCAGACCTAGTGTTGCTCCTTTCCTTTTCATTAGCTGAATGTAGAGATGGCCAAGATTCTTGACTCTACAAGTTCTGGGCAGTCCAAATTCTCTGTGTGGCTGAGGGCCATTAAATACATACAGCATGCCTTGGGGAGCTGGAGGGGGAGCTGAGCCTAGTTCAGAGATGGGAGAAGAGACAACAAAGGTATGACCATTCTGCTGCAGGACGAGGCTGGAGTGGGCATGCAAAGGGGTTTCAGGGTGAGAAATGAGTGACAGTCAGCTCACTTCACCTGCAGCAGTGACTTATGCTTATACCTGCTGCACTGCTGGCAGTGTAACCTGCTCAGCCCAGGGGCTGGGTTCGAAATAGTTCTGAGTGTGCGGCTCAGAAGCTGCCTGTGGGCACCCCAGGCTCAGTGAATTCACAGGGTACAAAGCCAAGGTGAATGAGGCACCCAGTGTTAGCCCACAGTGAGGCTGATGCTCAGCAGTGAGGGGAATGTCAGAAGTTCAAACCAGGGTTTATGAATTCACCTTCTGAATGCTTAGCTTTCTGGGTCCATCAGAGATACCAGCATGGACTGCAAGTGAAAGAATTCTTTTCTCTGTTATTAGGTGATGTCTATTACCAGACACCTCAGTTTCTGTTCTGTTCCTGATGGGGACATTTTGGCCAGAAGCAGTTTCCAATCTGGCAAGCACAGCAAAAGTATTACAGGAAGGGAGAGAAGTCCAGATCCATGGAGGAAATATTTTTATTCTCTTTTCCATGCTGGTTTGAAAATAGCCCCAAAGCAGGATATGTCAGCCAGGAATTGAATTGTTTCAAGTTCCCTCTTCATATGTATCAGCCAGTAATAAGTCCACTCTGCACTTCTGTCTCTTTTCTGATTTTGGTGGGAATTTTAGGAAAATCTGCCCAGATTTGGATTCCTGCTTGAGCTGTGCATCTTCTGGGTCTGACACTGGTAAAAATTGGCTGCTTTGTGGGGTGTGTGCATACAATAAATGGTTCTTTGTAAATGCCTTCTCCCAGCTCCTAATATCCAGGGACTGGCTGTGAAATGGGTAGCATTTTGCAAAAGCTTTTGCCTCTCCCTGTCTACAGTTTGCCATCACAAAGCTGGATAGACTTGTTACTAGTATGAATGCCCAGCCCCAGCTCTGTGTTTTGTACCTTCTCCTCATAGCTGCCAGTACAAATGTATTGCAGTCTGTCACAGCCAGGAGCAGAAGAGTGTGGAGGAAATTTGGTGACTGTCTGTCAGTCATCATCTTCCTTGCTCTGCTGTTCACTTCTGCTGTGTAGAACAAATCACGTAACCTTTCTGTGTCTCAATTCCTTCCTGTATTATGAGGACAAGTATTAATTTATCTCTTAGTGACAGAGGTGTGTTCATACTCACAAAGTGCTTTGGCAATCACAGGTATTCTGTCAGTGCCATGTATTGTTATCCAGCCATCTGAATGATCAGTGTTTCCTGACATCTGGCCACATGGAGCTGGGTCTGTGTGGTACTGCATGACCAGCTTCCTGCTGTGCCCAGGTGCTGAGTGTGTGACAACCAAGAAACAGTGGGTCGGGATGTGGCACCTGGGTCTGTGCTGCTGCTTTTTAGCCTGGTGCATTGGTAGCCATGGAGCTGCTGTGGCAAGGACAGTGTGTAGCTCCACGGGGAGAAAAGAGGATGTACAGATCCCTCTTTCTCTTCCCATCATCCAGCCCCAACCTTTTGTCATCACTTGCTCTATGAGCCCCTGTGAATTCTCTGGTGTTCAGCCATGGCTTGTGATGGGATGGTCAGCAAGCCCATCTGCTCAGGCTCTGTAATCCTGCACCTTGGCATAGTGGGGGCTTGCTCAGTGGTAATTAACAATGTGCACTTCATTAGCACTTTCACCGTGACTTTTCCGAGCAGTCTGTAAGTGTCACACCACACAAGTGCTTTCTTCATTACATTTTCCCACTTCACTATTGAATTAATTCTTTCAGACCTCTTCCCAGAGGAGCTACTGCTCACTCACTGATATATAGGGATTTCTTAGAGCCCAGCTTTTTCTGGTTTTCATACCTTGGATATTGTTTCCTGTCTTGCCCTGCCTTCCCTAGACATTTAACACTTGGTATTTCTTGTACAGTCCCTGTCTGATATTTTTTCTCTGCATTTTGTCATCCCAGTCTTCTTTTTTAGCTTTCCCAGTCTCACTCTTTTATACAGGAAAATGGAGTTTTGAGCATTCTTAAATCATCCTGTAAAGTTCTGCAGAGCACAAGTTTCCAGCAGCAGCATCCTAGGTGCTAGCTAAAAATTATTCCCAAAAGCCTTTCATTCCTTTTCTTTAAAGACAGGTTTTGGTCCTTTCTGTAGAACATGGTTGCAGTACTGCAAAAGCTCTTGGCTGCATTTATGTTGAGAAGCCCAGGACCCTTCCACATGGACATCTGTGCAACCACAAGGGAAATACTTTATTTTAATTCTCCTAAGAGCCTTACAGAAGGTAATCTTCACAAGAACCCCAGGAACCGGGGTCTTGCACAGGTGGGAAAGCTGGCACACAGATGCTTAACTGGGGTCACAGGAGGAAATCAAAAGCAGAACTGGGATAGGGATTTTTGCACTGCTGCCTTGAAGACATTGTTGAAAACATTGCAACAACATGTTGGAATGTCTTCAACAGGTTTTCTGCTGCTTCAGTGCATACACACCGTCTACCCTCTACCAAATGCAGCTGACAGATTTTGAGCAGCAGGTCTGAGGTGCAGCTTCAGGAGAAGCATGATTTATGATGACACATGGTACATATTATGACATGTAGGATACGTTTTGTGAAATATCCCTTAGTTGACTAAAAAAATCAATTACTTTCAACCCTTTCAAGATTCCTGCTTGAAAGGATTTCTGTCTACAAATGGCCAAACTGCACAAAAGTTATTTGCTCTAATGTAGCAAGCCATTTGCCCTCACACCCCATTGTTGATCTGAAGCATAGTGGCTTTGCACAGGGTGGGAAATCTGTATGGGTCATTTTTAGCACTGACTTGTGAACTTATCTGGATGGGTTTTCCTGGCTTTGCTTCTCTGGCAGCACCCCCACAGTGCAGCAGCAAACCAGGACTGGCTCTGCCCTTGGCTGCAGGCTGTGAGTTACACTCCCTCCCTTCTCTGCTGCTCAGGGTATGTTGGGGGTATCTCGAGGGCTGCAGTGCTCTGGCTGAACAGGCATTCCTTCTTGTTAAAGATGAGATCTGGGACTTGGGCTAGTCTGCTTTAGGTCACCTTGGCTATATGTGATGGTTACTGCAGTGCCTTGTTCTGACCTATCTGAGCACCAGTGGTCCCAAGCTGCTGGTTTGTACACAAGAAGCTGGGATGCTGCTGCTTGCCGAATATTGTCTTTTGAATCTTGCTGCAGAGCAAGCAAACCAGAGTATAGATTATCTGATCACGTGGCATGTGGATTATTGCTTTTTAGTCATAAATAAAACAAAGCAGAAAAACTGAGGTGTGATGTAGAGCATGAACACACAGCCAGTCTGGATGTTCGGCTTTTGCAGCTCAGGCCAGTACCTGCAGAACATAAAGGGTTAGTTATTCTTGCAGTAGCATGATTAGGTGCTATGAACACTAATGATCCAAAAAGCTCCGTTTTAGCTTACGTGAGAATTGTATCCAACTTTTTCATGCCTGTTAACTTTGCAGACAGCAGAGTTCCAACAGGAGGCAGAGATCCAAGCAACTGCATGAAAACTTACTGCAAATGCACGTAGTGTCTGACTAGACCTGTGGTCCGTGGTGGGGAGTTAGACAAGGTGAGACTGTAAAAGGCTGTAATTGTACACAGGAGATGGCTGTGATTGCTTTGAATGTGGAGCCATTGTCAGGAACACAGGAGGGAAAAGCACTGCCTATTTGAGCACTCTTATCTCAAACTTCTGGCTAAGTGAAGTCAGGAAATGATTGGGGGGTGCTGTTGTTGTCTGTGCATTTTCACCCCTAGGATTTGAAGAAACTTGGGATTTTGTGCTGCCTTTGGCATGGCTTTGCTACCCTTTGCCAAGTTTCATTAATCAGAGGTTACATGAAGGGTATAGTGTCTACCCGATGGGAATTCAAGGACCACAAGGAGAGGTTTCAGTAACGTTTGTTTAAAGGCACTTCAAGGTTTTTAAATTATTTTTGGCTTCTGAAACATAACTGCCATCCTTTAACTATTATCAATGGCAGTAGAGCTTCACATAATAACAGCATGCTGGGATCCATGAGAGTGTCAGACTGGCTTGCTGTTATATGAAAAATGTCACATCTTGTGGCATCTCAGCTCTTGATTTTTGTCTGGTTTTTAGCACTTTGGAATTTGATGCCGTCATATTATCAAAGGGAAAAATGTCTCAAATTAGAGCCTGCTTTAAACAGATGCTTTGCAGTCTCAGATAAGTACAATTTGTAGACACTACTCAGAGAAATTTAAATGTTGAAGGCTGCTACCCTCACCAAATTGCTGGGATCCACCTAAACTGTTGAATTTTTACTTCAGATTCCCATTACCCTGTGAGATCTTTTCCTTCTGAGGCATTCCCCTCGATTTGCTGTTATCCCTGAGACTCTGGTGTTTTTTGTGCTGAACAGCAGCACTATCTCCTTGTCTTTGAGTCTCCTAAGCATCACTGTTCCCGGTTGTGTGACGGTGGTGTTGCGCTTCATACATCTCTCTATGTGGACAGAAAGCCTTAATTATGGCACGTTAAATGGAACAATATGTAGAGCCTGGGCTAAACTCTGGGATATTTTTAGTCTTTGTTGGCCTTGTCATGGCCCTTGCTGTATTTCTCTGGGAAACAGTTGCTGAGTAGCATCATTTAGCTTGTCCCACATAACTCCAGGCTCTTGGAAAGCCAGTTTCCTGCCAGGCTTGAGACTTCTGGGATGGCTGTTTTCCCAGTGGGAATGTGCCCATCTTAGCATATAAGACCTCATGCTTTATTAATGTTTTGATGAGTGTTTGGGGTGGAAAGGCAATCTCAGAATTAGTGTTGTATTTGGGGCGAGTAAACTCCCAAGGTCAAGAGTTTAAACCATGGCCAGGTTATGTGTGGCTAACATCTGCATCCCCAAGCTCCTTTTGCAGAGCAATCGGATCACTGGACCACTGCTGTCGATGGTACCTGGGGCACAGATACTCCCCTGGAAAGGGACAAGAAGCATTGCTGTGACTGGCAAATGAAAGTGCTGTACTTGGGTGGAGGACAGGGAGCCAAATCAATGCCTCCATGGAGAAGCAGTCACCTTAGTGCCATGGTGGCTGACTGGGCTGGGCTGTGAGCTTGGGCAGCGTTCAGCTCTGCATGCCAGGCTGTCTGGTGAGAAAACCATGTTCTGGCTGGGGCTGTGGGACAGAGGCTGTCATGAGGGGATGTCAGGAGATTGGGAGGAGGGATGTTGCAAGGGCAGGGTGGGATACAGAGGACATTGAAGAGCTGGGGTTATGGGGTGACTGAGCAGGGAAGTCAACCTGACCTGAATCCTATGGCAGCATGAGCATTGCTGCTTCCAAAAAAGCTTGTGTGAAATGCTGGGGTGCTAAATGAGGGTGCATGAACCTGGGGCCAGAGAGCCAGAGATGTGGCTCCACTGTCTGCCCAGCCCTGTCAGGGCCCCTGTTCCACAGCACAATAGGCAGAAGGGCTGATACGCCTGGGCTGCCTCCAGCTCTGTGCAAAACCTCCCTTTTAGCTCAAACCTGAGGCTGATGGTTGTGCACTGAGATCTCTGGCTCTGAGCTGTTGTGCTTAAGTGCAGACACATGTTCTGCTCTGCCCATTGCCTCAAGCAATGGAAACCTCTAGCAAACGGTTGAGGCAGCCATCTGGGGATGGTGGTGTCTTAAACTGCTGTAACATGATTTGCTAGGGCTCCTCTGGTTTTTGCACCTACGGTATTTTCACTTTTGCAATCTCCTCTCTCTTACCCTGAGCACTAGGAGCTTTTTTTTTCCTTCTTTTTTTTCCTTTTTTTTTTTTTACATTTTGGTGTAATGAGAATTTTGTGTAACAACATGGCTCCAGGAACTGCAGCTTTATGAAGAAGAGAAAGTTATGAGAGATCGTATAAAATCATGCTCTATTATATTACATAAAAATTAAATAACACCATACTTCAGAGACAGAGAAGCACTTTTATTAGCTGAGAAAACACACATGAAATTTGAGTTTTACATACAACAGCACACAGGGTGGGTAGCAGGACTGGGAGCAGAACAGACCTCTCCAAGTCTTAACACAGGGAGGGGAAAAAGAGCGCAGCTGACGATCCTGAATGTGGAATTCTTCCTCTGCTGGGCAAAGAATTACATTAAGAATTAGAGCAATTTATTTTCTGCAGTCATTAGACTTGCTTAGCAAAAGCAGACCTTATATATTCTATTTTAAAACTAATTGTTCAATTTTAAAACTTTTGAGAATCCAAGGAGTGAATTTAAGACAGAGTTTTTTGGAGAAGACACTGCTAGTCCCAAATTGAACCAAGACTTAGATTAATCACAATCTTCTGTGCAATAGAAGACATTTGAAAATCCATCTAGTTCATGGGAAAGTGATCTTGGAAGAGCAACAAATAAATAATGGGACCTTTTGACTCTGCTAGCCCTGGAGCTGTGGTAAGTTTGCAGTCAGACACTTGGTTCCAGACAGGAATTTTCATTGCTGCAGTGAAGTAAATCACCATGAGGAGGAGGCCTCTTTGGCCCTGTCTGCATGGAGATATTTTCAGAGCTGTAATTCTCTGTGGGTGCCCCCTCCATCAGTGACAATGTAAATGAAAGCTGAATGATAGACCTGCTCAGGAAGCCTGAAATACTGGCATCATAAACCACCCTAGTTAAGGCAATAGCAGAAATGCCAGCTTTATCTCTGCTGTGGTCTGAAGTGGGTTTTGGCTAAATCCCATGGGTATGGGTTGGACTTATCCCCAGGGCAGATTTAGTGAGGGAACAAAGGGTACTGCAGTGCCTTTCAATAGCTTCATCTTGATGTGGCACTTGTAGGACACAGTCAGTTTGCCATTCATGTGCACATATCTTTAGCAACTCAAAGAGGCTGAATTAATGATGGGAAATAAAATAACTTTTGGGAAAACCATTGGTTTTCATGATTATTAATTCAATGATCCTTAGAAACAAATGGTTTCTAAACCTTATGTTTGGGAAAAGTAATTTCTCTGAAATTAATGTGGCTGAATTTTGTTTCTTTGTTTTGCTTCTGTAGCCAGGCAGAGCTGTGTCTTCCTCAGTCTCAGTTCACATTTCAGCCTTTCCTGGAGGTATATCCTGTCCAGAACTTGTGTTCATGAAATTTGTGAGAACATACATGTCCTGGAAGCCTCCACTCTTCTCTGCTCTGGATAAAAGCTGGTCCATGGGCTCTTAGTAGGAAGAAGAGAAAGTAGGAAGAAGAGAAAGTTAGTAGGAAGAAGAGAAAGTCATACTGCACGTTTGGTCTCATTTCCCTAGGAACCAGACGCAGCACTCATTTTTGTGTAACTATAGAAACCAGTGCTTTAAAGAAATGACCAGCCACTGCAAGATTTGGGATAAAATTGAGCATTGACAATGATGGTTTCTCCTGATAGGTCATCATGCACAAGGGAATAAAAGGCCTGATTACCACTGAGGCTGCTTGAGGAGACAGTCCAACCAGGCTGGATGTTGTTTTGTTCTGCTTGATTGCCATGGTCTCTGTGAGGGCTCAGCATGACACACCTGTCATGTGAGGAGAGTAAGAGGGGTTTGTGCTCTGTGTAGTCATTGCCAGGTTGTCCAGGGAAAATATGGGGAAAACAGCTTTTCTCAGCATTGCAGCTCCTGTTGGGGAGCCTTCTGCACCAACAGGCTCCTTCAGTCACTCACTGATACAGCCACATGAACAGGCATCTGTAGCAGATGCTCTGTCTTCATCTTTGTGGGCTGTGTGGGCTCTGTCCCTTCCCTCAGTACAAGACTGGCCATGTTAAACATGCTGAGAGCCATTAAAATGAGTCCTTTTCCTCTAATGTTTGCAAAACTGGTGCTCTCATCACTGTCATCTCTGGAAGTCTATTATGGAACAGTTCCTAGGACTCAGCTTCCGAGTAGTAGAAAGCCCTGGAAAAGTACCACAGCCTCTGCTGCTGGCTGTAGAAACTTCCTCTCCTTCCTCAGCGTTTGTGCTCAGTCTGAACCTGTAAAATGCTGAAGAAACAACAGCTGTAAACTCAATTCTCTGAAATACTTCCTTTTCCTCTTTTCATCTTCTCCCATCTGCTTTTTTCTTGTGCTTCCCTTCTCTTGGTGATGATAAAGACCCCCCATATTCATTCTGTGGTTTTCCTCTCCCTCAGGCAGCCAGTGAAAAGTACAAATGGCATTTGATGTAAATCAGAGTAAGATTCTGCTAGGTTCCCTCTGCCCCCCTTTCCATGCTCTAGGCATTAGTATAATAAAGGAGAAGGCAATGATTGTTATTTAATTTACATTCTTTAAGGCAGATGCCTTTGACCTTGAGGGATGGGAAAAGACTGGTCGGTGTGGCAATGTGTGAATGTCTTAAGTCTGGACTGAGGCTGATTTTTCACGTATTTCGGCAAAGACGGGAACATACCCCTGCCTTCCTTCTGCAGCTCATCCTCACCTGCCATACCCTCCCTTGTCGCCTCTTTGTGGGCAGTGATTCATGGGCTCCCCAAGAACGCGGCAGCTGCTGCTGATTCCGGTTCCAGGAATGGTGATGACAACTGCAGCACTGCTCCCCCACCAGCTGAGAGATGCTCTGTAACTGGCCAGAGCCATCACTCAATGTAAGGAGACTATGGCTGAGAGCTGTGCCAGGGATTTTCTTATGCTATGCACAGAAAAAGAGCCAAACTGGAAGAGCTGGGTTGGCCTGACCTGTCCCTATGTACAGGGAGTAGAGTCTAATCCCCCACTGTGTTGTCCACAATATTGCCTCCTGCACTGGCTCATTTCCCCATGATGGAGTGAAGGGAAGCAACAAGCTTGGTTCTGCCCCTTGTTTTCCCTGTAGGGTGGCTGCAC
Source organism: Motacilla alba alba (assembly GCF_015832195.1). Classification (NCBI taxonomy): domain Eukaryota; kingdom Metazoa; phylum Chordata; class Aves; order Passeriformes; family Motacillidae; genus Motacilla; species Motacilla alba. The sequence goes on from NC_052022.1 coordinate 10,928,689, forward strand.
ACAGCCTGATGCTTAACGTTTCTTGCAGTGAAGTGGATACAGCTTTTCTCTGGCAAGACTGAGGGAACTGGAACTGCCTGTGCCACAATTTGTTCCTTGGATTCTGCTCACTGGGAAAGCTGGTGCCAGCCTTTATCAGAGCACATGATGTCTTACAATCAAGATGTAAGTGATTGCACCATTAGGATTTTTTTCCAAGTCAAAAATGGCCCTCCAATGATGTAAAATATTTCATCCTTGATCCTACTGTCATGGGTGCATTGTAGTTCTTCCGCTCCCCCAACACATCTTCCATTTCATATACAAAGCTCCACCAATTCATTCATTTACCATGTTTTCTGTCTTTTAAATATTCCTTAAATTTCCATCACTAGAAAAACATTTAATTGCCCTAAGCCTGCAACATGGTTTTGAGTCTGGTTTGTTGAGGCTTTGAGGCCAGACAACTTTATTAACAACATTGGCTTGCTTTGCAGATAAATCCTCCTTTTCAGAGAACATCTTTACTAAAGAGTTTCACAGTTGATTATGGACACGAATAACTCATCAGAAAACGTTACTGACACTCAGTGCTTGGCAAGCCCTGAGTCATTATCCAGTTAATGCTGTGGTACCATGCATTTCCAGCTGTGTTGCAGTGGCATGCAGACCTCAGCAGCTGTTGCAGAGCTCATCAAATGGCTGTTGAGCATCATCCTTGATTTGTCATAAACCTAAAGGTTTCTCTGGGGAGTGAATGTTATCGCCTGCCACAGCCTGGCTACACTACAGTGATGCTCCGGCACTGTTGTTATCTTACATACACTGCTTCTTTGAATTCTTTCCCTCTCCCCTTTGCTTTCATTATTTTTCCTGTTTGTTGGGATAGTTGGGATCAGATTATTCATAGCCTTATGCTTCTAACTGGCTTGTCTGAAAATGCAGTCTGGTGTATGCTTAGTGCTATCTGGCTTCATGCCTTCCTCTCCAGATGAGTTTATATTTTTAAAAAAATATTTAGATGCCCAATAAAGAGTCACAGAACATTGGTGAACTGCTCAGGTACATTGTCCTCACAAAGAAGAATGGAGTTTCAGTTGTAAGTTATAGTATGGACAAAAGCTATGTTTTATGTAGGATTTTAATGTTTGCACTTATTCTGAATAGGATCAAACACAGACAATTTCAAAACTGGAAATGGTGAGGGAGGGAGGAAGCTTTGTATGGGGTTCACAGAAATGCTTTGTTTTAAGAAATGTTTATCTTTACATGCATAATACAGATCATGCAGAACCAAAACCTTATTTCAGAATGTTTTATGCTTTTCAAAGCTTTTCCATGTCTGATTTTCCCCTTTTCACAATTTTTCCCAGTTTTCTTCCCTTTTTTGTCTTTCAGACACAGTTTTAGCAGAACTGATAAGGTACCACAAATTGTTTTGGCTCAAGGAAAAAAGTTTCAAAGGTTTTCTGATCACTTCAGCCTTACTGCTGCTGGAAACCCTATTTCAGTACTCATGTGCTTCCTAGAGACTTGAAAAATCCACCCCATTTTCTGCTGCAAAAGGTGTTTTTCAGACGCAAGAGATCACAAGTTTCTGATCCTGGTGGCCAGATTGCTTAAACTCTCTGTGCTTCACAAATTTTGTGATATTATGTGAACAACAATAAAGTTTTTTTTCTTTTTGGCTCCTATGATTGTCTGTGCAGGATCTGAATTATTGCAGTGCCAAATTTCAGAGCCCAGCATTTTAACTCAACCAACACCCCCTCAGTCTTTTAGTTTGGAAACACCTTGTTCAAGTCTCTGCTAAGTGGCCCTTATGTTTGTATGGAAACCTTATCAAAAGACATGGAAGTCACTCCTGGCCTCATCCCTTCATCTCTGAGAAACACCTTGACAACAGTATTTTTCCTCCCTTAAGTTGCACTGTAATTGCAAGACATTTGCAATGGTCACTTCCAGCGACACCCAACTACTCCTCACAGGGGAAAGAATTTGTGTGTTTTCACAGAGAATTGTTAATTTTGTGACTGTACTTCTTGCAAAACTTGCCTGTCGCCATGATTGGGCTGTCAGTGTCCCCGTGATTGCTCTATAAATAGCCTGGGTGGACAGAGACCAAACAGAGCACTTAAGCAGTAAGGACTTTTCTGCTGGGCCTGCTGGGTTTGTGCAGGTCGTCATTGTCGCTGTCACAAACAGGCTGCAGAAAATATTTTCAGCTGCTTGAGATAAAATGGGCAGAGGTGGAGACTTTGTGTTGGCTCAAAACATTGAGATGCTTTCAGGCCAGAAATGTTCTTTCTGCTGCCAGCCCCCTGAAGACTTCTTTGGCCTGAAGGCTCATGTGTTACAGCTTATATATTAGCCCAATAAAAGATTCACGATCTGCCTTGTCTTGCTATCAGTCCATCTCCTGAAAAATGTTGCTGCAGCTAATGGTGGCTCATATTTGATTTCTATCCAGGGTATATTAAGGCTGCAAAACCATGTAGCAGGATAGGTGTCTGTCTCAGTGCTATCCTCTGCCTGTTGTTATGTGTGTTTGTATTAATGATGAGATATCCTGCAGCATTAGTTGATTTAAATATTGAAAACAAATGTTCTCTTATTTCTCTGCCTTGGGGCTAGGAGTGCTTGTTCCAGCCTCTTTAGTGCACAGGAATCTGCATGTGTTGAGGTCTCTATTCTGCTGTGAGCCCAACATATGAACTCAGTTTGCAAAGTCATCTGAGAAATGCTAGAATTGGCACCTAGTTCTGCAGGTACCTATACCAGTACTATCCCGTAGTCAAAATCCTGCTTTATTTAGACATGCAGTTTTTTTAAGACTTGGCCACTTGGGTCAACATCCTTCTGTCTCTTTATTGTTTACATCTTGATGTTTCAGTATCACCAGGATACATTATTATGACCCTGGGATGCAAACAGTCCACTGCTGATGGTTTTTTTAGTAACTTGGCAACGTTATCTAAAGCAAAGCAGACTCTTGAAATTGGGACATACTGCAATTCACAAGGACAATAAAAAGTATTTGTGGTACAGAATATTTTGCACATTTGAAATCCCTGTTGTATCAATCTTAATCAGAAAAGAGTGCCTGGAGCAAAAAAAATTGCTGTTTAATGTTTCTGATAAAAGTAGTATTTGCAAAAAAATACATTTAGGAATTATATAGGAGTTTCACACTGTAGCCTTAACAATGTTGATAATGTTGTTTATAAATATGTGGTTAGGGAAGACATAAAATTGTAGATCATTGACTTACTAACTTATGATATCATTTTCTGAGCTATTTAGGTGCGTCGACTGAATGAATGTTTAGAATCCATGCAGCACATGTAGTAAAAATTTGCATGAAGACCATATTGATTTCAGGTGCAGGGGAAACATTTCAAGGCAGAATAGATGAGCTGCTGAATTTATCTGTATTCTAAGTTGTGAGAATGCAGAATTTGCCCAAGGGACCCCTTCTAGTCCTAATGTGAGCTGGTGCAAGGCAGTGGAAGGCATTGCATACGAGATGTATCGAACAACTGCAAGCTGCAGCTATTGGGTTTGGTTCCTGGCCTCTCCTGTATATCCCAACAAGGCATTCCATGATGGATTCCATCAAATAGCCTCATTTCTAGCCCTTCACACAAGGGAAAGCTGCTCCCACAACTACACCCAGAGAGGTAGAAGTAGATGTTACTCTTCAGTCCGCTCATGACAGGGGTCTAGTGCTGAGTCACCAGCACTTTTTGGTGGCTGCGTGCTGGTTTTGGCATTTGGGGGCTGCAGAGTTGGGATACCAGCAGCAGCAGAAGGCACAGCCCTAGCAGAGCAGTGGGACAAGGGAGAACCTACATCCCTAGTGAGTGGGCTGTGAAGAGAGCTGGAGGAAAACAAGAAAGTATGGGGAACGTTGCTATTAGTTGCAGAAAAGTAACAGGAATTGCAAAAAACTCATGTGGTGATGTGCCTTTTATGATGAAGTGCCTCAAGCTGTCAAGATCATTTTGAACATTTTGTTTCTTCAAGTCAATGTCAAGATCTTTTTGTGTCCTCAATCTGGAGCTCATTAAGTGTATGACGCATGGAAAATTCTGTTTATCTCTTAATAATGTGATACTGGGGAAAACAAACTCTTAACCTCATTTTCTGTTGGACCCCTTCTGCACTCCAAATTCAATCTACTTCATATATGTGCACTCAAACACTTGTGTATATGTCTTGCTGTGTCTCAGTGTGGATTTGAAAGTTCTGTGCAGAAATCTCACCTGGGCATTGAGAACAAAATACATAAGCACAGAGCTCTGTCCACCTGAGATGGCCTGGGATGGAAACACTCCCTTACTGCCAGTGTTACAGATGGGTATTTCTCTGGAGGGAGATATTGAAGGATGCAGTGCATTTAGGAGTTTGTTGTTGCCTTGCTTCAAAGTGAGGAGAGGATCAATAATTTGTTAGGCTGTGAGCTGACGTCTTGTCTGAGTGCCAGCTCCGGTGTCCTCCAGGATAAGCTGCCAAAATGTCTGAGGGAGCAAAGCGGGATGTAAATTCCACAAGTCATTTTCCTGAAACTCTTATGTGGGAAACCTTTAGAAGCCTCTCAGTAAGGACAAAATCCTTCCAGGCTTAGTGCTTGTTTGAGCAAAATTCCTTCTGAGGTCAGTAGACCTAATCCTGAAGTCTTATCACTTGTTTACCTTGATGGGATTTGAGTGTGTGTGGGGGAAACAGAGGGTCTTGGGACAGGGGGTGCTGGAAATGCTTTCTTGGGAGGCTGGAAGAAGCCTCCCAGGCTCTGCAGAAATGCATATTTGAAAGGAAGGCTTGCTTCAGTAAAAATCACCTTGGTTTCCCACTTTCTCAGCAGTGGTAGAAAGGGCAGTGAGGATCTGTCTTTCCTCTGAAGGCTGTTTGGTGCCTGTGGGTGGCCCAGCCCCATCTCTCAGGGACGATGCATCTCACAATTCCATGTGTGTGCCTCTAAAGTGGTTTGCATCTCAGACTTTCTTTTGCATGCTAGACGAAAAAAGCCCCTCAGGCTGGCAACCCCCCATATCTTTTTAATTGTAATGTAGCCCATCAGAGTGATAAATAGTGTCAAATACAGAAGCAGATGAGAACTGAGATGTTGGTTTCTCTTATGCTTAAGCTGGAAAACAAGCGCTGTGTTTCCCGTGTGGCTCTGGGGAAAGAACCTTGCAGGGGGCTTTGGAGCAGGTCCTGGCTCTGTGTGCCCATGTGCTGTCACAGTGAGGCCCCATAAAAGGCCCCTGGTCCCTGCATTGCAAGTCATGGTGTGCCAACAGTGCCCTCAGCAGAGATTTCTCCTGCCTGTCTCTTTTCCTCCCCTCTTTCTCCTTGCAAATTGAAATCTATCTCCTTTGTAATGGACTCAGCCTTTATTAGCCGAAGATCATGCTTCTTTATTAACCTTTCAGTAAGGCTACATCAGCTGAGTGAAACACCATTCAGTGGGGCATATGGTATCATAAAAGTCACTGCTGGTGTCACACAGCTGTGTACAATTTTGTTTGGTTTGAGGCTTTTTGCTTTTCAGTAAAGAGATGGAAAACACTCTTTTCTTCTTTTCTGCTTTCTGGTGAGTGACTTATAAACAGTCTGTGTGAAATTGGCTCTGGAAAATATAATCAGAAAAATATATAGGCTGTTGCATTGTTTTTCTGAATTCCAGGTCATGGTACAGGGGAGATTCTGTGGTAAAGTTTCATTAAAAGTAAAGAAAGAACACTAAAAGCTCTGCTGCTGACCCAGGGAAAGTAAAACTTTGTCAAGACAAGTTAACACTGAGCCATCTTGTACTTTATTCCCTGCTGCTTATCTAAAGCACATTACTTACATTCAATAGATTTCTGCTTCTGGTAGTTTATAACTCCCTGAGTTTAAGAGCCTTTGACTAATTAAGAGCAGAGAGATTTTTGTCATGCTGCCATAGCCCTACTGGAAGAATAGTTTTCAAGTGTTTTGTTCTTTGGGGGCATATGAGGCCAAAATTACAAATAAGTGTCTGTGCAACTATACATATATATTTATACTTACATACATAAATATGCAGACAGGTACATACACACATACATAAATATGCAAACATACACACATACACACACACACACACACTCTCATATATATGTGTGTGTGTGTATGTGTGTGTGTGTGTGTACATATATATATATATATAAAAAATATGTCCATATCCATATTTGTTTAAAAAAAAAGAAAAGCCTTAGAAGTGAACAGCTTTGGCAGGCAGAATGTAGGTACTGTTAGTCGTCTTCTAGGTGGGTCTCTGGTTGGGTTATAAGTTATTTGCGAGTTAACCATGGAGGAATTTCAAGAGGTTTGATCCTACAGGTGAAGAAGCAGGTGTGATTGTGTGACTGCATGTGCACACATGCAGAAGGCATCTGGGAGGGATATCTGTGCTTGAACTGAACAGACAAGTTTTATTACTTCTGTCCATTGATGCGGATTTGAAATATGGGAGGCTTAGCCTATTAAAGTAGCTCAGAAATGTCTTTCCAAAATGGGGTTTCGTCCAGGTCCAGAGAAGGACACACGGGAAAGAATCACAAGTGAGGAAATGACTGTGTTAAATTGCTCTTGAACAGTGAGAAGGTAAAATGCATATAAAAAACAGCTGAGTTAAAAAAATGTGTAAATGAAGGGACAGGCAGCTCAGTTGAAACTCACAACTACAATAACCTTACTAGTGTTGGATGCCTAATCCCACAATAAATCCTGTACCCCACAGCTCAAGATTTAGGAAAACATAAGAGTTCTTAACTTCATTCCTATTTGACAGCATGAGCCAATGCCTCTCACATCACTGTGAACCTAACTGCCAGCTCTCTCTGCCAAAGGCTTGGGCAGTACTGAGACCCAACAGGTTTTTAATTCCATGTATAGCTGTTTGTGGTGCCACCAGGGAAGTGTCTGGTCTGAATCAGCAAATCTATCCTGAGATGAGTGATGCAAAATGAAAGCAGTCAGGAAAAGAAGTATTTGTTGATGGAAGTTATCAAAACACCGCTCATTTTAGTGAAGGTTGAAGAACAGCTTAGTTGAGATAAGAGAATTTACAAATGTGTCATTATGCTGTTGCTAAGATCACATCGGTAGCATCCTGCACCAAGATCATGCTCTTAATGTCAGAAAGCAGACTCCAAAGGAACACTGCACCATTAAAGGAGATACAGAAGCAGGAATGAATTTAGCCAGTTTCATCTAGAGAAATGCTTAATGGCAGGATGATCATCTTAAGGGTCATTTAATGCCAGGAAAAGGAAATGATACATAACACAAGTAGTAACACAAAGAACAGTGAATTCAATTTAATAAAGGGCAAATTCAAATTGGAAATGAGGCTAAACTTTTAGATGGTTAGGGGCCGGCAGAAAGGGAAACCATTTGCTTAATGAGCTAGTTATGACACACTAGGTAGAAATACTTTGTTTTCCGAAATCAGCAAGTGTGACACTCAGTCTTTCCTGCCTGATGCAGTGGGTTCAACATTAGAGTCCAGTGGTGTTTTGTCAGCCTTGTCCATCATGACCATTAGTTGCATTAATAATCCGTGTTTGAATAAAGGCACTAGGGTAGCATTGTAAAATCCTTCTTGTTTCTCTAACACTGAAGAAAGAAATTGGATATTTTGTATCTTCATAATATGAAACAAAAACTGAAGTGTGCTGGGGTTGTACAGGTGATGGAGATTTACAGCCTCATGACTTTTGTGCCTGGTCAGAACTGTGTTATAGAAAGCCTGGGGGTGACTCTTCATGGGGTTGTGGGTGGTTTGGGTGCTTCACTCTTCACTATTTTGAGGACAGTGGACACCTCAGAGGTACCTGCTGGAAATCCTACTCTTGTATTCCACTCCTGCTTTTCCTTGAAGCAGAGCTGACCCCATGGCTGTTGTTACACAGTGGGTGATCTTAATTCTCGACCTGCAGGGCTTGCTGCTCCAAATGGGCTCCTGGGCTCCTGCCTGCTTACAGCACATTTTAAGAGCATGTCTGAAAACTGCCTTGTCTCTGTGTTGCCAGGAAGGCTTTATGAAATAGAGACTACAAATGCATACTGCCAGAACCTCACATCTGAGTAAAAGTGAGCTAAATGTATTTCCAGTTCAAATTTACTGGAATTGGTGAACAGTGCAAGACATGATAATGATATTTATATTAGTGATTCTGATACAATAAAGACAAGTGATTACCAAAACTGTTTATCTTTTTGTAGCACAGATATTCAGTTGATAGTTCTTGCTTTATTTTAAATATATTGATAGGCACAAATTGATGAGGTTGCATAGGGATCCCAGCTAACAGTTCATCATTGCCAACCGATGAGTTTTGCAATGTCTGAAAATGAAAGATTAACATCCAGTGCATGGAAGTGGCTTCATTGTCCAAAACAGCTGATGATTACTGTGTTTAAGAAACAGAATTCTCATAAGGATTTGAGCTGCTCAAAATTTAAAGCAATTTTTCCAGGACCTTGATAATCATCAGGAAATAAATGTAAAACTGTGATCTCATGTCATTTGGAAAATTAATGGGATAATCTGATGGGCAGAGCTTGCTAAAGATCTGACTGTACACTGGAAAATAAGTCTTTAGGCATTGGTCTCTGTCAACAGCAATGGAAGTGGAAAAGACAGTAGATTTTATTCTGTAATTATCTGAAATGGAAATGGGAGGTGTCCTGAAGAGAAATAGAGTAGTATTGCTTTTAGCAAGGAAAATAGGTCAGCCTTAATACTAGCACTGGTTGTTACATGCTACTATGGATGTTTGTGTTAGAGAGCTTGCTGAAAGATAAATTTATTCCTGTAAAAACAATGCTTTATAGAAATCTTTGAGCTTTGAGATTTTCATTGGAGAAGTGGGAAATTAGCAGTTTCCAGCTACCAGAAAGTTCCAGATGGAAACCTGGTTGCTAGTGACGTTTCTTTCCCCAGTGCAAACACAGAAACACTTGCAGGAAATCATCTGTACTGCTGTGGACATTTCCTCTGCAGTGCAAGTGAGTCCATTTTTGCAATCTGTCCTGTCTCTTGGTTCTGCAGCATCCCTTACTGGATGTATAAGTCACTTTAGCTGCAAACTCTCACTCCAGTTGTGAGATTTCAAGTTTTTGCTTCTAGGTTTCTGTTGCAATCAAAAATTTGTATGTTGCTTGCAGAACTTGCCATTCCAGTTTCTCTCAGATCTTCTCTGCTCTTGGGTGAAAATTAATAACAAAGTGTTTGTGATGTTCTGTGGAAACAATGGCAGCAGTTGCACTGGCAGTAAATGTCAAAGAAAGAAGCTGAAAAAGCTGAGGAAAGTAAATGCAAGTTATCAGGAGTCAGCACAAGAGATTTTGGTGCAGTAACTCAATCTTTGTGCCTAGGGATAGTCACAGATTTAATTCACCTCTCATATGAGGCGTTGAAGCAATTGAAGCAGTTGAACAATAACCTAGGAAAGTTATACTGGTAGTGTTCCAGGGCCATAGGAGAGATAATACTGCCACAGTGTTTGGCCAAAATATTTTTGTACCTATATAGCACGTGACAAGTGTTTATCAACTACTGTGTAGCATGTACTGCATCCAGCTACGTAACTGGTTCCAGCTTTAGTCTTTTATGCTGTGACATTGAGTTGCTCCTTAGGGTGCAAATGCTGGGTGGTCTTCTCCTAGCAGACCCCATCTTTATCCCTATGTGAAATGGGCAGTGCTTTGTGGGATGAGGGAAGCCTTTCCTGTGTGGTTAAATTAAGGACTTACTTAAAATATCTTCCCTCCTTTAAGCAGGTGTCCGTCACATTTTTTTAGTTGGATGCCATAGACTAGTTCTGTGTCTGCTTTGGGCCTGCAGTTGAACAGAGTAGTTCATCACTGGGGGAAACAAGTCTTTCTTTATAAGTGTTCATAACTCTTCATTTTATCTGGGCTTGTCGATGTCTGGCAGATTCTCCATCCTTTGTGCAATTCCTGTTCAGCTCACTAACAGAGCCATCATTAGCTCTGCATATAGTGGCAGGCTTGGGATTTCATTACTTTTCTGAAGTTTCTTTCACTCTTTCTTGGGTTTTCTTTGAAATTTATTTTCTTTATAGGTGAAAAAGGATGGGTTCTGCTCTGAATCTGGTCTTTGCTCTGTTCTTAGCACTTGTAATTATTACTGACCTGAAGTGGGGCTGCAACTGTGCTTAACATTTCTACTTGGAAAAGCATTTATGAGATGCTGGCATGTGCATCTCATTTTGATAGGTTTACTTGTACTGTTTAGAAAAATCTAAAGAGATTTATAATTGCTTGTTTTGTAATACAGACACAAAGAATTAACTAAAGGCTTTATAAGTAATCTCTTTTTTCCTCTAGCCAAAGGAGTACTGCGATGTTTTCATATATCATCTTATTTAGGGTCAAAGTTTGAACTCTCTGAATTTGATAGGCATGTATAAGTGCCACATCTGAGTAGTTCACAGAGGGATTTGGCACTTTGATTTTTAAATGCAATACCAGAAGTGTGGAGAGAAAAGTGTGGCTTGATTAGAATGGAGCCCATGCAATGACAGGAGGTAAATTTTCAGCAAAAATTACTGTGAGAGGAGACGATGACTTAGGAAACCAATTGCAATTAAAATTGTTGTAACTGAGTTGATACTAGAGGCAGAAAACTGCTTTTGATATTTGCTAGCTAGGCAGAAACTGAGAAAATTTGTGTTTTCTGAGAACAGAGATATGGAGGAAAGATAGCTTATGTTTAACGCTTTACACAGGGACTCAGAAAATTGACTTCAGTTCCTTTCCTGGCTGCCTCACAGGATGCCTCTGTAGTTTTGGGGATGATTACAAAGTTTTCACCATATGTTTATGCTGCATCTAGTGATCCGGAGCCCTCATTTTAGTTGGGTTTCATGAAATTCTAGCCTACCAAGTAATATTTACTCACTTGTCTATAGCAGAAAGTAAAAATGAATGGTCTTTGGAAAAATTAAACTGAGTCACGTTTACACTGAATAGGGATTCTGTGTCCTGGTCGGTGATGGAAGAAAAGTAGGCCCTTTAGAAATGGAAACCTATCAGACTCAATGCTCAGACCCAGAACGGGATAATTTAAATTGTTTCAAAAATGTTTGTGAGGAGGGAAAAGAGAGAAGAGGAGATGGTGCTTACCACAAAGTTTATGAGCTATTTTCCCAGGATCTTTGTCACATAACTCAGCAAAGAGGAAGGACGTGAAGTAGAGAGATCCTTCCTCAAAGAGGCCTTTGTAACACCATTATTCATGTCAGCCAAATGCAGACGCACTTTTTTTAATGAAGGAAAAATTTGCCTTTTTTTTTTTAAATAGATAAATCATCCACAAACAAGCTTATGTGCAAATTAGAAGGAAGAAGTCCAAAGAGGCATGCCAGAGAAGGAAGTTTGCAGAATCCAAGGGATTCAGAGAAGACTGCAGTGGGACTGTCTCTGAGAGGGAGCGTTTACATCACCCATTCTTGACGGGTTTACCTTCTGGGACTCTGACCTTGGACTGCTGCCGGGACCTTTGTCTTGGACTTGTCCTCTGGGCTGGTGAGTTAGTGATGGAATGACACATGTCTCTGTTGGGCTGAAACATGATATTTTCAGATGGCTCAGTGTGAGGGGTTTTGGTCTCTGATCATTCTGTCTCCTGCTCCAGTGATGAGAGGATATGTCAAGTAGTTAAAGCACAAATCTGGGAGCTGGAAGACTTGGCCACTGTTCCTGAGGCTGCCACAGCCTATTTGGGATTCTGGAAAAGGCAAAGAATGACAGACATTAGAGGCAGCATTTTGCAGTGGCTCAATGACTTAACTCTGCTGTCATTAGACTCAGTGGGACTTTCTCTCTTGACTTTGTTGGGAACCTTATCTTTCAGGCTGTCTGTAAAGCATGTATGTTCGTCTAATCATTTGGTTTTAAAAGAAACATGTGCCTGCTGCAGGAGGGAATTGATGCAACTTTTTACCTGCTGCATAATGGGTGAGGAAATCACAGTTAACTAAAAAGGTGGGTCACTGCTGCAGGCCATGGTTATATACTACTTCAAATCCAAAACAGGGTTGGTATGTTTTGCCAGAGTTCATTGTTACACATTAACCTACTACTTCTCACTTACTCGGACAGATAGATGTGATGTAGTATAAGCAGGGGAATGCCGAGTGGAAATTTATTCGTTTGGTCCTAGATTATATCCCACAAAAACCCAACAGATTTTCCACAGGAGCACTACAAGAAGGTACTATTTATAGTTTGTGCTCATTTTATGCTGTCTGAAACTAGGAAGAGTTTCCACTTTGGAAAGATTGTAGTTTAAGTTTGGAAAATAGAAAGGCATTTTTAAATTCCTTATTGAAAATAAATTTTTTATTCTATCAGAAATATAAAATATTTTTCTCTGATTTTGTAGAATGATAGACCAACACAGAGTTTTCCAGAACTGATCTGGTCCAATCATGTTGATTCATTTCCCTTTGGTGTGTCTGGCAAAGACATATGGGTCCAGAAAATGTTTTTCCAGGGGAAGCGTCAGTTTCAGTCCTGCAGACAGCTCCCAGGCTGGGAGTCCTCTGAAAGAGAGGAGATGTGAAGGAGGCTGCAGGAATCAATCAATCAAGTAGTGCCATTAGCAGGCAACAGTCTGCAGAGACGTGTTCAGAAAGCCCCAGAAATCCCAGAGACACTGTTCTTTTGCAGGTTGCTGTACTGAGCATAGGCTTGGTCATCTCGCAAGGGAGAATGCGATCACATGGCCTAACTCTGCTGCTGGACAAAAACTACACATCCAGAGGGACCGAGTGCCACAGTGCCTGGAGAAAAAAGGGATAGTCATGTGCTCCTTATGCTCCAGAGGCTTGCTCAAGCAAGTCTCTCCTGTACCCTGGGAAGTCCAGGGGAAGAGGAATGTCATTTTATTGAGAACTGTTTGACTGCATATCAGGGATGCCAAAAGCCCTGTGAGTTTGATCTTAAAATTTGTTTGGACTCCCAGTACTTTGGTTTGTGGCATGGCTGTGCAGGCTGGGGAGCACTGGACTGTAAAAGCCCTGGCCCTGTTGGCTGTTTCACCTGTGTCCTGCAGCGTGAGCTGGTGGGAAGCCAAGCAGCCAACAGGACCAGCAGCACAGGCTTGGTCCCCTCACATCTCTTCTTTGAAAGACCTGGCAAAACCAAAAGACTGGATGTGTCAATGTCAACAGATCAAGCTTTAATCAGAAAAGAGTGGTGTTGGAGATTTCCTGGGCAGAGCTGCTCTCAGTATCCTGGGTCTGGCTAAGAAACAATGCGAAAGGTGAATTTGGCTCAGTGGCTTTTACTTCTTTGATCTTCCTTGCCCAGAGTGGTACATTCTGCACCAGAATGATGCAGCTGTACTCTTTGGAGGAAGAATACGAATTTTCTTTAACTAAAGATGTTTGCAGTAATTTCCTGTCTCTCCTTGAATTCTTTTCATATTCATATTCATGGATTTAGTGCTAATGAGAACAATAACTATACGTTAAAAAGATCACCTGTCCCTGAAAAGGTCTCTTGGAGTAGCCAAAGGGGGAAAAAAAAGTAATGAACAACAGCTTCCTCTGAATTTTTGACTCATCTAATCACCTAAATTAATCAGTGTTAAAGAAAAGTGTGCAGCTTGGTGTGACCATCCAGGACACTCTGTCTGGCTCCATGATTTACCCTGCCTTGCCTGTGTATCCAGTGTGCTCTGGTGTGGGATTATGCTCTGCCCTCAGGTGCCTGCTATACTTAATGCTGTGAAATCAGACTGATTTCAGGACTAATGTTGGCTATGACAGAAGACTATTTCCAAGCAGCTGTAGGTCTAGTTTAGGCCTTTTAGGATCAAACTTTCATCTCCAATTTAAATCCACTGAAGGAAAGAGTTTAACTTTCACAGCTCTTGAAAGTAGAACCAAGACCTAAGTACTGTCTTTGAGCGCCATCCTGGGCCCTGCCTCTGTGACCTTCCATGCATATGTACATGATTTTGGTGACAGTCTTAAGTTAATAGTCATGGCTGTGTATGGAAAAGGCAGGAATGAAAATAATGTCTAACTTCAGGGTGTTCTTGCAAGCAATGAGGAATAGTGTCTGGGAAGCACCAGCTGGTAAATTGGGGTTTTCCCCTTCCCCCAGCTGTGCCACTGGTTTGCCGTAAAATCCTTTGCAAATCATTCACCTTCTCTGGAGGCTCAGTTTAGCTTTTGTGCAGCAGGAACAATGATTCCTTTCAACTCGGCATCCACAGTGGTGATTGCACCGGGCTAACGAGCAGTAATGCAGCCTTCAGGGAGCTGCAGTGCTGAAGCCACTCTAGCGAGTGTTTTGTGCTGGGAGAAGAATAGATCCTTAAAATATTTAGTCAACAATCGCTGGGTATATATACCCCCACTTCTGGATTAAATACTCTTAGTGATTTAGGTCTCTATTATGCCTTTACATCTTTTGTTTATCTCATGTTCTCATCAATTGGAGCTTCACTTTAGACCACGATAAAGCACTTTACCCATGCCTTTACTGGCTATAGTTGTTATAAAAATCTTCTGCCTATTTTTAATTGTTTTAAAATAGTGATTTCATTCTCATTTTCTGAACTATCTTTACTTTTTTAAAAGGGAAAGAATAATGAATTTCCATATGGGTAGTACCTTGTAAAAAGATTATCTCCATTTGCTCTTTTTAGAAACTTTTCAGAAGGGAAGGCACTGTCCCAATGCACAGAAGCAATTTTTCTTTTCAATGGATCCTGTGACTCAAATCTAAACCTTTGCTCTCAGAGGGACACTTTTCAAATGTTTACTTAATGCTTGATTCCTGATAGGCAGTCTGGAGAAAAAAACAGATGAGGTGTTACTCCTGAAAGTTATACTGCTTTATATTGTTTGAAAGGCAGAGATTGAACTGATTTGTCTAGCAGCTTGCCTTTTCTCAGCTGGGGGAAAAGTTCCTTTGTAGCTCAGGCTTTTATCAACAGTCTAATAAAAGTGTTTTATATATATACATAAAAAAATCATACAACATATAAAGCCTTTTATCTTGATGGCTCCAAAGTAGTTGACAAATTTGTCAAGTAATTTGTCAGCTACTTTCCAGCAAAGTTATCTCTTATTCCAGAAAGTTATCATGGAGGTATTTCTATGGTAGGTGAAATTATTCTTGCTACTGATAGCTTTGAAATAACAATCAGACTTGTAATGCATGCATTACAAAATTTTAATCGACAAATTTTAGAAATGTTTTCCTAGGCCTTTTTCCTAGCTGAAACAGGTTTTTGTGGATGGGCAAAAACTGCATTAACTGATGGGGATGCCTGCTCCTCTGTGGTACCTCCAGTCCCAGCCCAGGCTTGGAGGGGACCCTCTGGGCAAGAAGTGAGTTGTCTTCCTGAGCCTTGTGAAGTTCCTGACAGAAATTTGCCCTTTACCTCACTAGTGACACCATGACCTTCCATGGCCACTATTCCATAAAAGCCTTATATATCAGCAGTGTTTGAAGGGCTCTGGACACACATCCCACATGCACACACACTCTGCATCTGTGAGGATTCACCAGAGGATCCCTTGGCTCCTGAACCTTTCCCCTGAGCAAGTTCTTGGCTACCTCATGAGCAAACTGGTTGCAAGGTGGCTGAGGTTTCGTGAAGGGATCCATAGCAGGAGTGTGTTAATGGACTCAAGTGCTATTTATTGGCTCCAGTGGATTTCGCTGCGCCCTTGGCGCGTTTGTGCTTCCTGCACGAAACTTGGCTGAAGGAGCCAGAGCTGCAAGACATCATCCCAAATTCCAGCTGGGATGCGTAACTTGGCTACATGACACTCTCCCCTCTTTACCCCCCTTAACTACTTCCCATGTTAAATAGTTTCTCAGGACTCAAAGGGGAAAGAGGAAATAATCTCCAGGCCCATGATTCTCATAAGTAGAAAAATTGCATAAATAAATTAGCAATGATTAATAGGAAGAAATTGTCACTTGTCTCACTTGCCTGGAAGCTGTAGCTTGCTGAAATGACAGTCTTGGTGTCAAGGGGTTGGGATGCAGAGAGTGAGTGATGGGGGTAGGGATTTATTTTTTATATATTTTCAAATTTTTTTAAAAAGTGTGATTTATTTTCCTTTGCTGCAGCTTGCTCCAAATTTTCAGTTTTACATTAATAGCTGTGGGAACAGCAGTTCTTACTGCCATATACTTTAGCTATTAACACTGTGTCTGGTTTGACAGAACATCTCTCAATTTATTTTTTTTATTCCCTTGTGATCATAAAATATGTATCAGCCTTCCTTTCGAATCTCCTTTGGCATGTCCAGCTAGCTATTTTGTATCTTTCCTCTGTTTGAATTTGATTTTTCTAGCAACATATACTTAATCAGAAAAAAGAAACCCTCTATTAAAACTCCTTTTTTAAAAATTTGAAGCCTGACTGAATTCATATTTAATGGAATGATTTCTCCAGTAGCCCCTAACAGCTTTCTACCCAAAATGTTTGCTTCACTGATATTTTAATTGCTGTAATAATCAGCATTCTGAGTACGAGGTCTTTCCTCTAGCTCAGTAAATCCATACTGGCTGAGTAAAGCATGTCTGTGATTTATGTGCAGATAAACAGCTTTGGATCCTATCCAATCACTTCATCAGTTTTAATTCGGCTGCCTAATCAGTAGCAAACAGAAGGATTGTTTTTTGCTGGTTTGGTTGTTGCGGGGTTTTTTTGCTTTATTTTGTTTTTAACAGGGTTGGGGGTGTTAATGCAGGGTTTGGCATGTTCTCCAGAAAGGCACAAACAGCTCCCCATTTCTCATCATCTTTGTGTCAAAATCAGCTGTAACTTTCTGGAAGAGTTTATAAGATGGGGATGAGATGCCAAGCTGTGCCTTTGGGCTTTCAGTGGTATCTAAGGAACCAGGCAGACATGCAGTCTGAACAGTGAGTCTGCTCTTATCTCATGGTTTATAAAGGACTTCCCTCAGATGCCTGAGAAAAGTGGAAGAGCTAATACAGAAGCAGATTTTGTTTACTCTCTCTGTTTAGGGGTTGATGCCTTCAAAATTATTGCCACAGCAATTATTTTACTGCAGTTGCTGTTTACTACAGGCAAAGTGTCTTGGGAGGGTCTTGGGAGGTGCAGGGGGCACTGTGGGGTGCAGCTGTGCACGACTGGGACAGCAGAGCCCACTCCCCCTTTGCACCCTCAGCCTTTTGCTCGCTGCACAAGCCAGAGGGCTCCAGATGATTCCAGACAGGCTCTTTGAGATTAAGGCTCGTGACCACAGTTCCTGACCTCATTTTTGTCTAAAATAACCTAAGCAAATGCCTGTTAAGGTTAAAACATTGCACCATTTACATTATCATCTATTAGTGCCATGTGTCAAGAGGTGAAGCATTCTCTGATTTATAAGCAGCCTCTGAAGGATTACAGAGAGCAAACCCATTCTGGACATCTGATCTAGGGCATGCAATACCATCTGTAATAACAAAGCTTACCTAAAGAGCTTAGAATGGTTTGAGTAGTAAACCATGGCTGTGTGTCCATGAACCTTGTCAGCTCTCCTGGCTGCTTCATTTCAGTGTGTAACTATGCCTGGCCACACCATTTACCCTGGGAAGCTGCAAGAGGTATTAGTAGCTCTTCCTCTGTATCTGCTTTTTTCCTCTTTCATAGCAGCACTCGCTATGCGAGCCAGCAGCAGGCTTGGAAAAGCTGTGTTAGGCTGTGTGCCTACCACTGGAGTAAGGGAAGGGGATACTGGCATTGCTGTTGTGTCTTCTTAGGAGTTCACATCATAACCCGGTTGACACATGCCTCCTTTTTTCCGTGTCAGGTTAAATCCTCCCAGCTCTGTGTAAATTTTCACTCTTAGCAAGAATCTCAACCAGAGCTGCTCCAGTCAAACTTTTTGGCTCAGCCTTAATTTCTTGCACACACCCATAGCTGTAGGCTTTAAATAGACTTTTGAATCATCACTAAATTCAGAGAATTAGGCTGGGCTGGAGGGAAGGGCAGGGCACTGGGTATGTGGCATTTTGGGATCAGTTCTCTGTGCAAATGTGGGTGTCCCAAGGGACCTTGGGTGAGGTGTGTAATCCATCTGCTGTGTTAGATTTTTTTATGGCTTGCAAAAGGGCAATAACACCTTGTTGCCTTTGACTGGTGATGAAGAGAGAATAAAACCCATTAATAAAGAGAAGACATTTAGACCCAGTGGTGGTTCTGGTACAGCTCCACTTCCAACTTACTGGGCTATAAAAAGCAATGCTCAAAGAGTTTTCAAACATGATTTGGCAATGTGTGTGGAGGGGGAAGTTTGGCCATTATACTGTTATTTATA
The DNA here is from genome assembly GCF_015832195.1 of Motacilla alba alba. Lineage (NCBI taxonomy): Eukaryota > Metazoa > Chordata > Aves > Passeriformes > Motacillidae > Motacilla > Motacilla alba. The sequence continues at coordinate 10,947,027 of NC_052022.1, forward strand.
TTATGTTGCTTCTTTTTAATTGATGACAGCCTGTGGAGGGACTACCAGGCTTGGGATTCTCCTGGCTTTGACTGAGCACAGTCTATAGATTTGGTTCTCTTTAACTTAACAGGAGCTCTGAGCATTCCTGTTAAAACTGATGGGAAATGAACTTCAAGAGTCCTGAAAGATGAAGACTATCCCATCTGTCTATCTGCTGCTTTAGTGGAGAGATGAGAAAGGTTTCATGCTGTAACCCGGCAGGGAATTCAAATGTCTGAGAAGAAATTTCAGAAGAAGGCTCAGTGTCTTGCAGATCAAAGGGTTCATTCAGGGAATCCTCTCTTCTCTAGCCAAAGGGGAGCTATTATGTTTAGAGAGGCAGTGTGCAGACCAGAATTCTTCTGCTGATGAAACTTAGAGTTTGTGCTGTCCAGTGGCTTTCTGTATAGGAAAGACTACCTGCCAGTCCTGGAGGTTTGAGCTAACAGATGGATCTTGTTTACTCACAAGCTCGTGTGCTGGGCTCTGATCTGCCTCCTGGGATATCACTGAAGGAGCATTTCCACTGTTACCATTTTAAAGAAGCAGGAGTTATCTGACAGTGAAGACTGAGTCCTTTTGGTGGGTACTCTGTCACCCCTGGGTGCCTTTGGGTGTCCCACCTTCAGGATTCAGCCCTGGCAGAACAGCTGCAGAAATGTTCACACCTTCATGCCTTTCCTATGATTTCTTCCATGAGGAAAAGACTGATAGGAGAAGGAAGGAAATGTGAAGAGTCTGTATGCATGTTAGTCTTAATATGTTGAAAGAGGGGACTGTGAGAGCCTTTTCTAGGTTATGGAAATGTGATGAATGAGGTTTCTTGAAGGAAACAATTGCTTCAGTCCTCTCAGTGAACTGCATGACTGGTTCCTCTGTTTCTGCAGTTTGTTTTTTTTCAGATGGTGCTACATTTATCATGACTTTCCTTTATAATGTTTTTTTCCTATTTTCCCTTTTTACCCTTCCTTTCCCTTTTTCTCTTTCACTTTTCCTGATTCATACTGTATAGAAGCCAAAAATAATTACCAGGGTGGTAAGAAGTCTGCCTACGGCTAAAGCCTGATGGCCTGTCCCTGAGTGTAGCACCTTAACCTACAGAAGCTCTCTGGCATTATATAGAATTTTGTCAGATCAGATACTAGTTTCTCTGGAAAAAGCATTCTGTCTTTTTAGTATCTCTATTCCTTGTCTGTGATGTAGCATTAGTAGCATGTGTTCCTTCTCAGGAGCACCGTGAGGAAAAACCCATCTTGGTTTGTGAATGCTCAGCCATTGCTCTAATGGAAGCCACGTAAATAACTAGATAAATTATTTCATTGAGTTTGTCTGTTGAGCATAATGGGTAGCAGGGTCAGAATCTCTTCACAGTGATTCATTTCTTACTGGCTGAGTGGGATTTGTGCTCACAAGCCATTGTACAGACGTGTCCTCCAATTTTTGCTCTGTCTTTTCCCTGCCTACACTTTAGCTCTTTTCTTGCTGGTGAGCTCCAAGGAGCAAAGACTACCACAGCCAATGTCTGCACTGTGCTCAATGCAAAGAGTTGAAGCACAGGGTAGGCTTTGAGGTGTTGCCGTAACTAAAGGATAAATTAGCACAAACTAATCTACAATTTGTCAGAATTTCTCATAATTTTTGCCTTTTTACTTTCAGGAGACTGTTGTGGGGTTTGGATAAGACATAAGGGTGAAAACAGTGAGAATTACCTTTCAGATGTGGGTTTCTTGAGCAAATTTGTTCATTCTGAGCTTTGCTTTTGGCGTTTCAAAGAGGGGATATATGGCTCACAGCCAATGTGCAGGCTCTCTGCCCTGCCACGCCTGCTGTGAGACTGGGGGCAAATCCTGTAGGCTGCACTCACACATCATCTGGCTGCAGCTCCTGCATTTACCTGAGCTGTTCAAATAATTCTTGACTAACCTGAGCACATCTGTAGTTCAACTGGCAGAATAGAAAGTGCAGTGAACTCCAGCAGGAGTGAATGATGAGGCAGGGTGATGGATGGTGGGGACAGGAGTGTTCCCAAAGACACCATTGCAATGTGAGGAGTAAGATATGAGTTCACAGCCTACATTTCTCACTGGTGCAAATCCCCCTCTTGGAAACTGGGACAAGAGTGATTCCTTGTCTCTCCTGTGAGGATGAAGCATTTAGGATTATGAAAAGTTCAGAGGGGGCTGCAAAGTTTCTCAGACAGATTGATTGTGTTAAAATATTTATTGTTTCCACAAACATTTTCTGCTACCCAATCTGTGGGCTAGGATTTTTTGCAGAAAGCAAATCATTGCAGCTAAAGCTAGTTTTGAAGCAACCTTCAGGTAAGCATTAAGGAAAAATTTTTACATTGCTTTGTGGTTAAACTTAAATAATAGTTTCATTACATTTGATTTCCAAATAATGTAAAAATTCTCCCCTATCTGTTAGAAGATGTAGTTAGAAATATCCACTGAAGACTTGTTTTCTGGTGTTTCCACAGGTCACTTAAGATTCTCCTGGGAGTGTGACTTCGAATATGACACTTCAGTAATGCAGAAGCTGTAAGTAAATAATATCATGTTTGCAGGATTTAAGAGCTGTGTTTACTCTCTTTCCAGAGCTTTGCTAGAACTCATCTTTGCTAGACCCTGTCTACCTCAGAACAAGCTTGCAGGGAAGTCACTGAGAGAAGACATGGTTTCAAAGTCAATCGTGCCATTTTAGATGCTTTGCTTTATCAGCTTCTTGTTTAATCTAAGAACTCCAGTAATGGTTGCAGTAATCTGCAGGAAGAAAGCCCTAGACATCTGTCAGTATTGCAGGAAATGTTACAAGCAGACAAAATTACAAATATCTCGTTAGCATCTGTGAACAGTGAATGAAATGCAATGATACATTACAAAAAGCTAGCATGCTATTGGTTCCCAGGCACAGAACTTAGCTTGTGATACTAATTAAAAAGACCTACTAGAAACTGAACAAATGAACCCTAGAGGCTGCTGACCTGGTCATGTATTTGTTGGCCTTTGGTAACTTGATGTCAGAGTTCAGTACCTTAAAAGTCTTATCACAGAGATATCTCACATTGATATAAGCAATCACAGAGATTGCTTTTTGGCAGTTACTGGTTGTGAATGCATGAAAAGGATACAGTTTCCTTTTTCTTCTCAACTTTTCCCATCTTTTTCAAAGGTAAATTAGTAAGGTGCTAAATTTGGTACCTCTTTTCTGAATTCTGCATTGTTTTTCCTAATCAATTCTCTCAGATCTGCTCAATCTCCATTTAATTCAGTCAGCCACTCAACATCCAAACCTTTTGTAATAAAGAGAGTGCTAATTTTTCCATTTATTTCAATTGTCTTTCGTCAGGTGTTATCATATAACTCAATCATCTGGCATTGGAATTTGTAATTTAATCAATAAAGGAGGGCATTTTTCCTCAAGAAGATCAAGGAAGAAAGATCTTGAGGAAAATGCACAGTGAAAGGAAGGTGAAGAACAAAAAAGGGTGATAGGAACTGTGGTTGGCATTTAATAGCTGCGCACCTTGGTGGCCATACTTGCCTGGCAAGTAGCAAGGAAAACAGGTATCACTGCTTTAAAATTAATGGATGTAATGATTTTGCCTGTGCACTCATCTTGCAAAATCCAGAGGGACAATCACGGATAATACTTAAGTTGCTATGACAAGCACCTTGCACCATCTCCAGGTGTCAGCAACCCCATGGATGAGTAGTGTTCACATGAGCAGATATCAAGAGAGACACCAAGGATAAAATTTTGCTGTGTGAGCTCCTCCAGCCTTCCAGCTCACACGGCTTTGTATAGGGTTGCTGCTGCTTCAGATAAGGGCAGAGGAAGGATGGTCTGCAGCCTCCCTCGATGTGATCACTGAGGGGCCCAGGGATGTCCCTGCCCACAGTAAAAGGTAGCTGTTGCCTGTGAATTTGCCTGTGAACCTGCTCACTCCCTGTCTCTGGCTTTGCTTGCAGGGCTTCTGCAGCCCCAGAGGTGGGCATGGTACTGTGCTCTGTTGGCAGGATGAGGGGATGGATGTTCATTGCTAGCAGAGAGAGCTGTTCTGGTCTCCTGCCCTGGCCCATCTGAAAGAGCATCTCTGCTAGCTCTGCCAGAGGTGTGAATTTTGCCCCGTGGTGAGGTTTGTTTTGCATTCAGCCCCTGGAAGAAAACATGCCTTTTGCACACTGCCAAGTAGCTTTGAGCAAGGCCTGGTTGGGAGATTGAATGCCTCCCTGAAGAAGTGTAGGTGCACAGTTTGTGGTAATTGGGAGTGGGGCTGCAGCCCAGTCTCATCCCTGATGGGTACAGCTGTGAAAAGCAGCACTGAAGGCAATGAGGCATGGAGTGCACTGACCAACCACCAAAGGGAGCAGAGGGCACACAGGTGCAGTGCATGAGGGGTATAAAAGGTTGGGTGAAAGAACAAGAAGGAGGAGTATATGTTTGTAGCTTTCTGAAGTCATATGATGTTGCTCTGTTTGAGCAGATGTTCCAGTGGTGTGGTGTTACTCTGTTTGGGCAAATGCTTAAAGCCTTCTGAAATTGTATGGTGATACTCTGTGTATCATAGCTGTCTCAGCTGTGACCTATGCTGTGGCAGAGAAGCACTTCTGCTGGGCCACAGCTGGGAGTCTTTCCTTGGCCCCTTGACTTCACAGTGGGATTGCCTGGGCAGGTCTCAAATACCAGGCCTCTGTAGAGTCAGCCATGGTTTTGCTGATAAATTGCTTATAAGTATTATGGTCTCAACTTGGCAAAGTCTACAAAAAGATGAAAGATATCAAAACTCTTCATTCAGAAAATGTTACTATTTAAAATGATAGTAAATAATTAGGTGTTTAAAGCACATCACTGCTCCTTTGCTTATGTCTCTCCCAAGGTCTGGTTGCTAGTGCTATAGACACATTTTCTGCAAATCAAACATTGAGCCAGCTATTGAAACACCCATCTTGAGGGATATTTAGAACAGGTCTTTTAGTTGAAGCAGGCATGTTAGTAAAAAAGACTTAATAATACAACATTTTGGGGAACTTTTAATATGGGGTGTGTGGCATTTGTCTTGAAGATTTTAGTGCTCCTCTTGAGTGCTACTTCAGACTGAATAAACAGGTATTTAGAGAGTCTTCAGGTGCTTATTTTCAACCTGCATTGACAAACTTTTCCTGTGGTAAGCACAGGAGAATCAGTGTAGAGCTCTACAGTAAATAATCTTACTTCCCCACCCCTTCCATCCCCAACAACACCCTAAGCACTCTACAGTAAAAGCTGTCTCTTAATGGAGATAGGGTCTTAGCTCAGGGTTTATTAAGTAATGAACATCATGAATTGAAAAATGCCTGGACAAGGATTGCATTGGAAGGGGCTGCCCATGGAGGTGGTGGAGTCACCATTTCTGAAGGTCTTCAAGAAATGACTGGATTTGGCCCTCAGTGCCATAGTCTGGTTGACAAGTTGGAGGTCAGTCAAAGATTGGACTTGATGATCTCAGAGGTCTTTTTCAACCTAAATGATTCCGTGATTCTGTGTGAGTCTGTGAAATGAAATGGAGATGAAATTAAAATGGCTTGGTCCCATATTCTCAGCCACTCTTGAATTCAAGTCCTGCTCCTGTTTTGCACAGTTGTACCAGAAAGTTTTGGACAAGGAACGTGTGGAGTATGCCAATCAGACAGCTAGAAAATCTACAGAACTGCAACTGGATGACAAATCACTCCCTCTGTCCTTGGAAACTTATATGAGCAATACTGTAAATATTGTTCATCTTTTTTCCATAAACCTGTGTTTGAGTCTATTCTCCAACCTTTCAGTGATGCCAAAGGATTACCAAAGATGCACCATATGATTGTTTATGATCCCTGGTTCCCTTCTTGTGCACTCCAAATAATGTCATCAAAGCTGGTGCTGTTCTGCCTGTTGTGTTTGGCCAAACATGAGAGCAGAGTTTCTCTAAGGAGTAGCTTAATGTGCTGTATTTGAAGATTGACTTTTGGAGCAATGGCTCTTTGACTGGCCAAAGCAATCACTGCTTTGCCCAGACAGGAAGCCTTGGGAACCCAGCTCTAAGAAACTTTCTGATGAGAACTGTGGCTGAAGACATTTCTTGGGGTTAATTTAGCACTCAAGAGCTCAGAGCTTTGTGGAGCTGGATCATCTTCGGAAGGAAGCAATGGCACATGCAGATTGCTGCTCTGTCCTTCCCACAGTAATGCCTTCCTCTTTTCACCTAAAAAAGAGAAAATTATGAATTATACTTTTGTCCTGCTTTATAGTGGTATTTTGCACAAAATCATGCCAAGGTAATGTCCAAAATTATTTACATAAATGTTCATTAATTTTTCTCCACTTGCTTTTGAGCTGCTAAAACATTTTGAAACATTTGGTTTGGGGTTTTTTTTGTCCTGCTCCCAGCACCAAATCACCCATTTTAGTGATTCAATAACAATCAAGAATTTGGGGGGAAAGAAAAGAAACACTGCAACCACTTTTAGCTCATCCTAAAGGATGTTGGGTTTTGCTCCCACTGATTTTGAATTCAACAGGCTGCAGAAGGACTGGGTGTCATTTAGCTATTAGAGATTTTTGTTTTCCTGATCATTGTGGAGTAGCATCATTAACACAGGGAAATTACCATGCTTCACTGTGCTGTGTCCGTGGTATATTAGAGGCCCTTTTCCATTGGTAAAGCTGAGTCTATTCTTCTGTAAAATCAGGGGCCCATTGGCAGTTCTTTGGCAAGTGAGACAGAGAGACTATTTAATGGGAAGAAGAGTGGTTTAATAAAGGGAAAGAAGTCGAACATGACAAGTGCAAGGAAAGATAGCAGAATGTTAGTTTATAAATCACTGCATAACTGGGCCAAAATATTAATCCATTTTCACAGGGCCAGGGAGAAAGAGGACAGTTTTGGGGTAAATGAGTTACATGATTTTTCCAAAGTGCATTTTAGAGAAGTCAAGCACTCTATCCATTTCTCTTCCCAATATGAGTGCTCTGATTTCAGGCTAATGGAAAATGGTTTGTATTGCTGAATTTTCTTTTTTGAAATGGTGTATTGGCTTTTGGTGAAGAAATTGGACTTATGCTTGAATATGTCTGGATTTTACAAATACATTTTTAGCTTAATAAGATGGAACCAATTAACCAGAAAAGTCATTGCCAATGGATTTTACAAGTACATAAAAATATATTGCTTTTTCTTGAAACATTTCATCACCCTTTTGAATGTTCCTTTTTCTTTCCTTTGCAACCACTGACAAAGCACTGTGATAATTTGTTCCCTCATGCCTTTTCCTGAAAACATTGATCTCTGGCCCTGATTGTGTATGTGTGTGGCGGGGGGGGATATTAGGCACGTGCGTCTGCATCTTTTTGTCTCTGACTCAGTGTTAATTTCTTTCTCCAGTGTTGTTCAGTGTGTTTAACTTGTGGCCTAAGGAAAAACAGAGCACACAAACTATAAAAAAGTTGTTCTGAAAAGGTTGCCTAAAGTGGCACAGGACCCAAGGGCTAATGAGCAATCTCTCAAAGCCAGGTATTGATGCAACTGCTGAAACGTTTGGCACAGCAGAGGCACTGAAGAAAGCAGTAGCACCTGATTGTTACCCCTCTGGATCTCTGGGAGTGGACATGTCTCCTGGAAACTCTTCTGAGGTCCCTCACTATGTCAGCTGTGCCTTGCAAGTGAGGGTGGGGACAGAGACCTACTGTCCTGCAGTGGCACAGAGGTCTGTGGAAATGAGTTCTGGTCTCTGCCTGCCTGCCTCTGAACAGGAATGCTCATTTAATCAGCTATAGCAATATTTTACTTGGAGGAAATTTTAACATGAGGCCCCGCCAGCCTCCTCTACCCCTAAATTTCCATCAACTCTGCCTGCAAAGAGGGCTGGGTACCACACAAGACACGGGTGCATACTGAGGAGTTGTAGGATTTCTATTTCCATTACCTCAGCCTTCCCTATTCCCTCGTAGCCTTGCCTTCACTTAAAATGCAAAGGATATTACTTCTATGAGCATGTGGGGCAGTAACCCAGGCAGGCACTGCTTTGGGATGACATGGTTTTCCCTGCTCTGATCAACTCTGTAAACTGAAGCATAGAGAGCTTACTTTGATCCTTAATAACTTTGCTAGTTTGCTTTAGTTACCAGTTGATACAGAAATGACTTAAACATGGTACTTTGGGGTAAAATATAAAACGTTTATACAAGTACATGGCAATGACACACAAAATTAGCTGTTGCAAACAGATGTCTCTGTTCCCATCAACTTTGCCCAAGTTGTCAAGAAAACATCTGTATCATCTAAAGAAAAACAAACACTAAATTGGGTAACAGGAAAGGCTTTAATTCTTTTCTTCTGCAAACTGTGGGAGTGCCCTCCAGGACAGTGCCCTTTTTGCATCATTGCTTTCATTTAGCAGTGGTTCTCACATTTTGAAAGTAAGTTTAGATATTTTACCAGCAGTCTGACATCATTACTAAGTCTCTGCATGTTTACCACAGAACTGATGATCTAGTTGAAGGAAATTATTACATGCAAACTTTAAAGGAGATACCCTTTCAATGGGGTGTGAACTTCTACACAAACTAACAGTTGCCTAAAGTTCTTCTGGATTTGTGAAACTGTCCCATGAGCTGCACCAAGTTGAGAATGATGCTGTCCTTCAAACAGCCAGAACAGCCCAACACCTTCTTCCAGTAGCTATGGTGTGAACAGCATGTGCTGGTTTACATCCAAGCTCGTCCACTGCTTATTTAATTCTCACTTTTTATTTTGGCCTGTGTTGAATTCCTGGCCTGTCCTTCATATTAAAATGACCTTGTTCCTCCAGGGAAACCTCCCCCGCTTCAGACAAATGGTACCCACACCAAATAGCTGCTTTGTGGGATCCAGTTTTGTCCTGCATTTGTTTTAAAGCTTCCCAGGAACCCTTGGCTACTTCGCACAAACTGTTAACTTGAGGGTAATAATTTTGTCTGGGTTTTGTCACAGAAATTCAATTAAGGAGGATTATGAACACAGTTGTAGGCCTGTTTCATTTACAGTTGCAAATGAAACCCAGGCCACACACTGATTGTTTATATAGGAAAGGAGATGCTGTGTAGTTTTGAGTGCCTGAATTACCTGCATGTTCCTTTGTGTGGCTTCACTTATTGCAGAAGGGAAGGGAGTGAGACTTGCAAAAATTAATAAAAAAGTGATATAAAGGCGGGAAAGAAATCACCAAGGGAAAAACTACCCCCACTGCTTTTCCCTGGGAGGCACACATCCCTTCTACACATAATAAACTCCACAGGGAATTTCTTCCTCCTTAGAAAACATATCCCAAAAGGCAGGAGTGAGTAGTCATTTATTTATTTATTTTTAGTAAACAAAGAGCAATATTCTGTTTTCATGGCCTTGATTTGGCTCCAAGTCCCTGAGCCACTGGGGACAAGGCATAAGGTTTCACTTTTTTTTTTTTTCCAATTCTTATTTCTGGGCCATAGAAGCCAATATTTTATTCCATTTTTCTCTTCTCAAGTTTTTCTGCAAGCAGCTGAATTCCTCAGGTAGGAAAGGGGAGAGGAGGGGGAAGGGAAGAAAGGACGTTTACCATATTGGTGCAAAATGGTAGCTGCTGCAGAGGCTGGCTCCAGGTGAAGCAGCATGTTTGGAGACAATGGAACAAGAAGGGAATTTGTTTATTTGGGAGATGCCTTTTTTACTTGTGAAGGGCAAAACAAAGGCAAAACTTGTTTTGATGTCCTCTGATGAAATGTCTGTGCTTGTAGAGGAGCAATATCTCTCAGCTTTGCTTTGCAACAACAAACTTGGGAAATACTTTGCACCACTCAGGAGATTTGTGAAGGGCATGGTAGTTGGGTCACCCCTTCCTCCTTTTGCAGGCTTTGTCCCACAGCTTTGGGCTCTGTCCTCTAACCTTTTGCCTGGAAAATCCCACACTGATTTCCCCAGGGTGCTGCCTGCCTGAAGACATGAAGGATAAGGCTTAGCTCCCATACTGATTTTTATTCATAAGGAGTTATCACCATTTTGCAGATGAGGAAGAGAGAGGTGCTCAAAGGTGGAATCATCCCCAACTGAGTCAAGACTGGGCACAGTCCCAGGCTGTTCCCTGTATGAAGTGAGTGCTGAGGTGTCTGCTGAAGGACCTACCCAATGATTACCCAGCACCTTTGATTAAAGCTCTCCCCAAGCACACTCTAGCAACTCGTTTATCTCTTGTTTCTTACTTTATTCCTGATCCTTCAATTCTAGGAGGGGTTATACTGTCCTTACTATGGTTTCAACTACATGCCTGAGAGGCTTACTGGATTCTTCACCAGATGAGGGGAAATAAGCTCTTTAGTTTCTAGCTTTAGATCAGATACTGTTTCTGTACCTCTCTCTATACAGATTTGACACTGTTGAACACTGAAAGAGAAGCAGGCAGCTTATTAACTCTCAAAAACTTCAGCAAAATTCACTGTAAGTGATTCAGTGAATTGTGAACAATAACTACTTTTGCTTCACATCCAGGACAACTCATCCTGTGGTGAGGGGCTGTTGCAGTATTTTATATTCCTCAGTGGTTTTGTGGTAGAGTTGTCTGGTGTCAAACCAAACTTCTTTTTGAGGTAAAACCTGGATGAAAATAATGAAAAGCCTTTTATAAAGGATGATCTGTGAGTCTCTTGCATTTTGGGTACCTTTTCTAGAGAAGTTAGGACAACTGAAATCAGTGTCCTCAGCAGCTTTCAGTCCAGGTGAACATGGCTTTGTGGACAGTATTATGACTGGATGGATTTGAGTGTCAATAACCTTGCAGAAGTCAGTGGATTTATGCTGACACAAAAATGGTGGGGAGAAAAAGGGGAGGACCAGTATTTCATGTAGCTATCAGATTGTTTTGTTCCACCTGATTAGGAAAGTCAGTCATAGCCTAGTTTTGTTGTGTAGTGGAGGAAGGAGGTGAGTGTCTCCAGAGGGTGACTCACCAGAAGGGCCTTCCCATGGGTGACAAGAGGTGACCTTTGGGACTGCTGATCTCCTCCTGCTGATGTACCAAGGCCTTGCAGCCTAGCTTAGCTCAGGTGAATAAAGTAGGGTGAGATGAATCTCTGCCTACGTTTCACTCACATGTTTTATAGTTACTAGAGCATATAGAAACAGTCCTTTTTTTAGCATCTTTCAGTCTGAAGATAGTAGAGCTGGATCCTTAGCCAGCATAAATGAGATAAACATCAGTACTAAAGAGCTGACTTTGATGGAGTTACTTCTGCTTTGCTCCAGTTCAAGCAGTTTCAATCTCCACAGAGTTTTCTGGGGTCGTTTCAGTAGTACCTCTGAGCTTTATACCTAAACTTCAGCAAAAGGACAGAAAGAGGCTGCATGGTATGTAAAGCACACATGATTTCAGGTGGTACCTTATGATTTAGAGACAGCATTTTAGATTCATGACATCTGGCAGCATTGCTCTCTCAGAGTGTAGCAGAGAAATAATCCTTTCAAATCAACTCTGTTGGAGAGTGAAACATTTTTCACCAGCCTAGTTTAAAAATCCTATCTGAGCCTTTCTCTCCTGCTAACTGGTTCAGCACAAACAAACAGTGCATACAGAATGTAGCTGTTTCAGCAGTTTCCTTGGAACTTGCTGTACATTTAAAATTATTTTCTAGCTTTTTGTTGTTTTTCTTTGAGCAAGTTTTATTTTACATAGAAGGTAAAATGTGTAGCTGAATCACAAAGCTAGATAAAGTATTGTGAGCCCGTGTTGGCCTGAAGTCCTTTTCATCCAAATAATGACTTTATCTGCTTATTGTAGAAGAATTGAAAGAAGTGTGGGAAAGTAAGACCGTAACACACTCAGGACCCTATATTTCAGCATTGAGGGAGAGGCTGACCATTAATATGGGATTTAATAACCCACCAAAGCCACCTCCTCTGAGCAGCAGCAGTAGGAACTGGTAGTGCAGAATGCACAGACTAATTCTGTTTCAGAGAAGCTAAAATTAAATGTTTGTTACAGCTTTAGGTGCATACACTCTCAGCAGGAGCCATTTTCATTCCCTTTAGGCAAACTCAGAAGAGGTTGAACATTTAACAGCCTTGATCTACCCAGTCTGTGTGCCATATGTACACAGCACTGAGCCATGCCTGTGTTGTCAGCCTTCCCGAAAGGTGGAATCTGGCTGGTTCCTAACAATCCTTGTCCTTAGAGGCACTGGAGCAAAATGCTGGTGTTGATCAGAAGGGGAAGGTCTGAAATTGCAAGCAAACAGAAAAGATCCATCATGCATTTTCACAGATGATAAAGGGCTGACAGTGGCAGTCTGCTTATCAAATAACTAGATTTATTGAAATAGCCTGTGATCTCACTAAATAGTTTGCTTTTCATGTTTTTGTTTTATATCATCTTACTGAAGGTGTCTGGGGTTTTTTCCAAACCTACTATTGCTGCTGTGGCAAACTGGCTAATTTAGACCATTTCTTCTGCAAATGCTTAAAACCAGCATGGACTGCAGCATTCTCTTCTCACTGACATTGTAGGACCTCAGAGCAAAGCCAGTCCCTGTCATGAAATCTGAGATTCCTGGAAAATAAATCGGAAAAAAATAATGCAATAATTATAAGTTTGTTCCTTCTAAGATGATAGTGCTAATGATAGTGCTATGCATTTCATTTAGCATAAGCCCAGTGCTGTCAGCTGTGCTTAAAAATGGGGTCGAATTGATAATTTTTAATCAGTAGAGAGAAATGAAATGCAGAAACAGAAATGTTGCTAGCATGATATGATATACCTTTCCTAACTCAGTAAGGTATCACATTTTGTGGTTTTGTTCCCAGGGGAATGAGCTTCTGCTTTCCTCCTTTTCTGAAAACATTTGTAAGATGGGAAGTGGAATATTAATAAATGAAAATGCAAGTTGCAGTAATGCCATTTGCATAAGGATGTTTCTTGACCCATGGAGGATATTCACTGCTTGTTGGAGAAAATATCAACAGAGGAACTGTGGGAGGCTGATGGATCTAAAAGGCTACCTGGTAATAAATTTATTTCTCAAATGAATCCTAATGTGGTTCCCAAGACTGGAATTCTCTATTTGTAGCCTGCCCTTTTTCCTGGAAGATGTGATGAACTATCAAGAGATCAATATCCCCCAGTACTGGATGTGGTGCCAGTAAGCAGATATTTAACATAAAATACAGGATTTTTTTAAACAAAGGACATGGAGACTAGTCCTTCCTCCTGCAGAATTTGCTTGTTGAAGTTTAACAGTCCCAGTGACCTTTGCTGAGAAAGCATTTTGACAATGAACCGCATGGAGCTCAGCAGCTGGGGTTAAGGCTGATTTGACTCTGCTGATATTTTAACCTGTAGTTTCAGGAATTGTGGTTTTCCGTTTGGACCTTTTGGGGTGTTGTTTGTTAAGCCAGATGCTTATGAGGCAGAGCCATCCTTCCATGGTGTTTTGAAGGCCAGTGGTACCAAAACATTCCTCATAAATTGCGCACGCTGTTACGATTCGTGACTTTAACTCTCAGCATATTTATAGGCTTCATTTCCATTTCTTGTGGTCTCATTAATGGAGCAGCAACAATAAATTGAAATGTTAATGGGGGATCATTTCACCAGCAGCAGAAGGTATTAATGAACTTGATACAATAGTTGAAAGGAAAATAACTTTTTAGTAGTGTAATTTTTTAACCATTGTCCCTGGTTCTCTCCTTCCAAACATGTGGAACTGGGAGAGTTTCAAAGTTATGTAAATTATTTCATGCATACAATCAGCTTCCTGGATATGCTCCATGGGAGATGCACTTTTTGCAGAAATTCCAGTGGGGGCAACCATTCTGTAAGTGAATCATGAGCAGACTTTGCTGTAGTCATGGTGGTAGAGACGGAAACCCAGAAAGCACCTTTTGTCTGAGTTAATGAACTTCATTAATGGAGAGTGAAAATGTGGTCCTCCTTGTATGAAGTGGGCATTTCTCATCCTGTTGTGAGATGCTTGGGGATAGTGTCAAGATGTGGTCTCACAGGGGACTTCAATTCCTCAGCAGACAAGGGAATTGTACCTTAGGATTCCTTGGGAGCACTGTATCTCAGTTTTCCCACTGGTAAAGCTGAGGGCTTTGCGCTAATGGAAGCAGCTGGATTTTAAGGCTTGGTCAGTTAGTATCTGTGGAGAGTTAGTGTCTCCTGAGGGAGAGAAGTTACACTGTGGGGCAATCCTCAGCTGGAAATAAACAGTACCAGGCACCATCCAGCACCTTCCCCAGTGCCACGTTGTTGAAGACCTCTGTGCTGAAATCAGTTACAGCTGTAAAGACATTTCTATGTGCATGCTTAGAAGTTGAAGGCTAACATTTGTAATACATTTGAAGTAAATTTGCATTCTGGCCTCTGGTACAGAGCATCTGTTTGATGCTTTTGCTGCTTAGTTCTAGAAAGTTTGTTCCCAGTGAGTTTTCATCTGAGTACATTCATTAATCCTTTTTGGACTTAGCTTACCCACAATATAGAAGAAGCTTTGAAGTAGATTGGCAACTTTTCACTACCCTTCTTTCTTTTGTTTTGTTAAATAGTAAGTTTAAAGGTACTAGAGTAGGTCAAGACTTGCATGCTTAAACTGTTTGTTTCCTGCAAGAAAAGAGATAGGGATTTAAACGTGCCATTCAAGCTAATCATCTCATAATCAGGAGTTTACTGACCTAGAAACTTAATCTAGTCCTGTGAGTTCAAGTATCTGGAACTTTTTTTTTAGAAAACAGAAAAAATATTATTTTCAAATGAGGCATATGATTGGTCTAGTTCTCACTGTTTTGTAGATACCATTAATTTGAAAATTACTTCTGTAATTTTACTTCTGAGGAGCTGTTATCTTGCTTCTGTGCAGGCAAACTGTGAGACCTAGCCCCCTGAATTAAGCAGAGGGTGACCAAGTACATATGAAAATGGACAGATAAATACCAATGCAGGACCATTTGAAACAGGAAGAAAGGAAGGAAAAAAAAAAAGGAAAATATAAAAGGGAAGATTATCTGTCTAGCCGTATTGGCAAATGATAAGAAAAGTGACTTAAAGCATTATATTGCATTTTTTCCTGCTTAGGGTTTGATAAAAAACTCACTAAAATAAATGGGAAACTTTCCATGATGTTCTTGATTTTGGGCTGGGATGCCTGATCAACACTTACTCTGTCTCCCTGCAACGAATTGCTAAGTGCCTCTAGCAAATAAAGATACTGTCAACAACCAGCACTATCAATACTACTCGGCACTGTCAAAGCAAACTCATCTGTTGTTGGCTAAAATGACTCCTTAACATGTAGACAGGAAAGCACTTGCTTTGAATATGGATATGGATATAACCCAGTCATGTGGCATGGAACCCCATATGTTCAATAAAGAGTAATTTTTAGATAGACAAGTGACCTTGAAACGCTTTTAACAATTTTCTGCATCATCACCTTTTAGACTTCTTACTGTTCAGCTTTAGTTCAGTTGTATTTAATTTTCCCCCTGTTTTTTTTATGTCCTATAAAGTTCAGTGTGTGCAGATTTGGTTTGGGAATGGAGGTGGAGCACAGCTGGTGGAGTGGAGGAACAGGGAGTGAGATCTTTTTAAGGCAGCTAAACTTGTAACCAGAGAAGATACTGCATTTATAATGTTCCCATTCTTCTCAATACTTAACAAGAAAAATGATTGTGTGTGTGTGACGTGAATATTCAGCACAGAGCTTTGGTAGCTGACCGCTCTCTTTTCACAGCCATCCAACCGCACACACATTCCTAAGGGATTACCTCACTGCCAGCGCTCCTCAAAGTGTGGGATACGCCGAAGCCGACCAACTGCAAAGCTCCTTTCTGCCTGCTGTGGGGCTGGTTTTAGGCAATGACCTTTAAAACCACAAATCTAACCGTATGTCTACCCCCAAAAAGGTTTTTCATTTGTTAGCTAAATGGGAGAGATGCTGGGCTGGAAACAGGGTAGGGTCTGTAGGTTACATGTAGAAATTCCTTTCCAAGCTTTCCACTCCCCTTTGGCTTCAAACACTCAATAACTCTCCAGCCAGAGAATGTTTGTCCCTTCCTTCTCCCTCTCTCTTTTTTTTTTTTTTTTTTGTGTTCTTCCCTTGTTTTGCATATTCTGACAGCACTGTTTACTTCAGCCTGCAGCTCCCACTGCTTTGTGTGCTTTCTCTGTCTCACAATTGCATAAATAAATCACTAAAGAAAATTTGCATTTGATGGGAATTTTTAGCTGATATTAAGTTTTATTGGTGGAATATAATGTATGTGAGTTGGCTTAATTAAACTGAATTGTCATTTGTGACATGGAGGTCTTTATCTGTACAAGACTATTTTTGCCTTTCATATTTTTTGCTATTAAACATGCCAGTGGATTTGAAAACCCAAGGATGACAGGTCTCAGAAAGTATAGTCTCTCTTGTAGCAAAGTATCTGCTTATGCCAAGTGAAGCAAATCAGCATCATCACAGAGCTGAACAGTTAATTTATGCCATGAATTTCTAAGTGCCAGGGCATGGAATCTGAGGCCCATATATGTTGTAGCACCCTCTAGTCGCCCTGTTGGTGACTTGTGTCACACTAGAGGAGAGATGGAGTCTGGCAAAATGGTTTTGATCGAGGGAAATTTGACTAAAAGTTTGTCCAGGGTTTCTGTGCCCTGATGTGCTACATAGGCTGAAAGTGGCTCCCTGCCCCTCCCAAGCAGCGGCGTGTGCCCCGGAGCGCTGCTGCGTTTGGCTTCTGGGAGTGCAAGGTTCTGGTGGAGCGGGCAGGTGGGCACAGCCCTCCCTGGGTGGGCACTGCCCTCCCTGCGATTGCCGGGCTGCGGACACACACTGCTCCTTCTGCCCCACGGGCTGGGGTATTAACCCCTGCACAGCAGTGGGGAGCGCACGGGAAATTCATCTCATCGGCTGCTGCAGCTTTGTTTCAGAGGCATGAGGAGCCAGCCTCCCAGTTCCCATTTTCATCCTTTTCTTAAAAATCGGAATTAAAGGGAAGGGTGGAAATGCCATTTTACCCTGGAAATGCTATTTACACACACCCAACTAGAGCATCTTTAATCCATCCTCTGCCCAGGACCTTGGTCTGTGATATTTATCCTTCCATGAGAATCAGGAAGGACGTGAGCCTTCTGCAGGATCCCCGGATCTGGCTTCACGAAGCACAGGTTCTTGGGAGGGCTCCATACAAGTTCTGAATTTTTGACTATTTCTCTGAAACAAGGCTGGCAAAGTATAGCTTGAGATTGTCACACTGATTAATACTATTGGTGCAGCTCCCCAAAGTGCATGAGGGACTGATTGAAGTACAAGTTCCAATTTATTTATTTTTCAGGCTAAAGATTTCCACACTTGCACAGCTCTTTGCTGTCATTTTCCATGCAAGGGGTCTGCGTGCCCCTGAGACTGATACTGCATCTGCTCCTCTGCAAAGACAAAGATAAACTGGTTCCTGGTGTGTTGTTCTTTCGCTTACTCTTCAGCATAAGAACAAGCAATAAGAATGCATTTTAGATGTTAATGAAATTAATGAAAGCCAGATCTCGGAAACAGCTGAGATTGTTGACTGTCTCAGGCAGATTTTTACTTCATTTCAATTACAGATGAGCCACAACCAAACCCCTGATTAGAATTGCTCCAAATTTTGGATCCACATCTCTCAGCTTTGCAGTTTTGACCAGTTTCCAGTGTTTAATTTTCTTCCTGTTTTATTTTTCCTTCTGGTTTCACTCCAGGTTTTTTAATGTTTTCATTTTGTCTCCATGAAAGACTGGCCTCATGAAGGACATGAGACGTGCTGCCATAAGTCCCAGTGGGGCTACAGAGGCATAATTTGGTTTCAGGATGTGCCTGTACAGGCTGGGAGGGCTCACACTAGATTTGGGGTTGAGAAGCACTTCTGTGCCATCTTGGCAGGCAGGTGGCTGCTCCTGCTGCTGTCCTGGTAGCTCAGTAGGGCACAGCCCTGGCAAGTCCTAAATGGCAATGTCTTTCTCAGTGGCCTGAAATGGCTGTGACTCGGGAGAAGTCCCCAGCTGCAGAACCTTACTGCTGCCTTGTTACCATGCCTTCACCCGTAATTCCAGGCCACCCCAGCAACAGTGCTGTGTTCTCAGTCTGCACATATATAAATTCCATCATGAATTTATACTCTGATTAAAAAAAAAAAAGCCTCCTGGAGAGGGTGTATTAATAATGAACAGATTCCTTTTTATGTCTCCTGGATAGAAGGGGACCTCAAGCCTCTCCCTAGGGAGAGAGAGTGGTCTGTGCAATCCAGTTAGAAACCACAGAGGCAGCAAGCACACAGGAAAGGCTGGTTTGTTATCCTTGTTCTTTCATTGCTGTATTCAAATCCCAGGAACAGTATTACTTTGGGTCCACAGATATTGTGCAGTGCATTTTTAGGGGAGGTTGAGAAGAATGCCTGGTCATAATGGTTTTAAAAACATTGATAAAAGAGGAAGAGGAAAACATAATTTACATTAAATGCTACAGTACTTCATTTACACAATATAATAAAAAGCAAATTTTGTGATTCAAGTAATGATTGCAGGTTACTAAACTGGGCTTTAAAGGCTTCATAAATGAAAGCCTTTTAATAAATTGTGAACATGGACAATAATGCCCTTGGAAATAGAGAGAGTCTTTATTAAGCTTGACACATTTGTTCTCCACCCACCCACTTTCCTGTTGCTTTCCTTGGTCCCTGGATCACTATTACAAAAATGTGCCAGTGGGACAAAGTTTGAGTTGGGATACTACATGGGAAAGCTCCACGTTCCATGGCTGCCAGGGCCTAGAGAGCATGACGTCTTGGGAGGAGGCTGCAACACCATGGATTTACTCTGGTCAGAAGAGTGGTTGTGGGGCAGCTGGAGGAGCTGGGAGCCAAATTCATCACCAGATGGTTTCCATCCACGTGTGTAAGAGACCTCTCCTCTGCCAATTTTGAAAGATTGAGCAGAGCACTCACTGACACATGAAAGTTGCTCTCCCCGGGTACCTGCTCAGTTGGGAATTTGGCAGCTGGTGATGGGAGCAGGCATGGGGCTGAAGGGCAGAGCAGGGCTGGGCTTCTTTAGGGCCTGATTCAGAGCACAGTAACATCAGTGGGTGCTTTCTCACTGGCTTGAAGAATGTGGCCTCAGCAGTGCCCAAGTGAGGAACTTTGGCAATCATTTCACTGTTTCGTTGTTTTCACAGGTCTGTTCTGACTGGCATCAGGCTGGGACTTAGTGACCCAGAGGGGAGGTGGCAGAGGGAGAGGCAGGCAGCAGACAATAGAGCCTTCCTTCCCTTAACCGATAATAAACCGTGCTGGTGTAAGGGGAACTGTTCCTGCAGGTACAGCCTTTTGATTAGAGATCTGAGAGTCATAAAAAACTTCCTGTCATGAGGGTGAGCGCATGAGACAGCCCTGCCCAACTGCAGTTTTGGATAACTTAATTTTACCTGCTCAACTTGCCTCCTTATAGAGAGGAAAATTCTGCTCTATTTTGCCTAAATTATTAAAGACTGATGAGGTTTCCAACCTCGAAGTGACTGCATTTCAGTGATGGATGAGTTGATTCTTCTGTGGATATAGTAATCAAGGCATTTTTCAACATCTTCGGCATGAAAGGCACAATATAAATGTGAAATATTATTTTGTGCCATGCAGCTGCTCAAATCTCAAATACACATTATGTCTCAGTAATATAGACAGTGTTTAAGACTGTTAAATTAAACTATTAAAGCCTATCGAAAAAACAGAGATGACAGAGTGCAAATTAAATCTGAATTATCGTTAAATTGCTGTGCCAGTAGTTTTCAAATACATTCATGGTGACCTGGAAGAGAGCAGGGGGAGTGGAATGACATTCACACCTCCTAATTGGAGTCATTATCCATTCTTTGTTATCGTGCTGCCCACAACAAGGGCACGGCTGGGACACCAGTGACTTGGTGGGGGCACAAGGATGCCTCGGACTGCAAGGGATGTTTTGAATGTCCTGTCATCTCTCTGATTTAAAGTCAGGACACGGCCAGGCAGTCAGATAGTTTTTAAAGGCAATAAATGCCTGCAGACTCTTTTCAGTTCATGGTGACTGAGGCGGGGGGTTCGGAGAAGAAGGGGGGCATGGTGCATGGCTGGGTTGTGCTTCTGAAAAATATTGGTGTCCTAAGGACATGTTGGTTCTTCCTCTCCTCTTCTCTTCCCTGCTAACAGCCCAGGCTCATTGAGAGCCTTGGTGGACCAGGGGTTTGGAATAAAATCTCTGGGCCTTCCTGGAATATCAGATAGAAAAGGAGTTTTCTAAGTTACCTAAATGATCTGCCTGCCAAAACATGAGTGCACCTGATAGTATGTTCTCAGGTACTTTGCCTGGTTCATTTCTATCCAGTTGCAAGTGATGAAATTTTCAGAGCTTCCTTTGGAAGTTTATCTCTGCTCCATTCTCTAATAAACTCTCCACAGTGCATTTTCAAATTAAGATTTTGCCTTTGTTTTCCTCAAGTCATTACTCACAATGGTATCTCAAAAAATTCTTTTCCATCCTTAATGTTTACAAGCTTGCAGGCATGTGGATATCTGTTTATTGTGAGTAACCTGATGCCAATCCATCAGTTTGCTTCTTGGAGGACTTTATGACAGCAGAAAGTGATTAATTTTCAAAGCAGACACAGCCTTTAATCTGCAGAAAGGGAAACAAACTTTTCCCCTCTCCTTTGCTGATTGAATCTGGAAATGAATGAATGATACCTGACTCAAATGTGTTTCTAAACTAGTTTTCATTAAATGTATTTGGTCAGTGCTGATCATCAGAAGTGTCTTGAAGATCGGTCTGTGTATGTATAGGGTGCTAAAGTCAGATGAGCTTAGTGATCGATATTCATTCAACATCTTAATCTGCTCAACAGTATTAAATGGATTGCCCCAATGTCCTTGCAAAGCAGGGAAATAATGTTAACTCTTGAGCAGGAATATTAAAGTAGAGAGGATAAATGTGGTGTCCAAAATATTGCCAAGCAGCTCCTGACTTGTATCTTTGTGCCCATCATCCAGCTGTTTGTTGTCATAAACCAATGCATTTATAACTGTGTAAAACTCCCAAGGATGGCCAAGAAAATCCAAGACTGACAAAACTGAAGGAAACATCTCAATGTGGCTCCCCTGTATGTGCTATTGTATTCCCAGATCTCTCAACTACTTGTCTCCAGTGGCAAAGCTGTGACTAAACCCAAGTGCACATACAACCTTAGTTCTGAGTATAGTTTATTTGTTGTCTGGGTGTTTTATTAATTTTGGGCTCCTCTTCAAATGGTGGGAACACTGATCTTTAAGTCCATTCCTTGCTTTGCTGTTAAAATATATTTCCTGTTTCCAGCATGCGACTGAGCCTCTGTCCATGAGAAGTTGAACTTAAATATGTAAGTCATTTTACATACTGCTCTACTATAAAAATCCTACTAATTTTATATACATATACAGTTAGCACAGTAATGGCTAAAGATCTGTGTTTCTCCCTGGACTTACCATAGGAGATCTCTTCAATTTCCCTGCTGCAAAATGAGAGGGTAACAGTGTATTTAATTTAGTTATTTGAGGCCAAGACTGCTACGGGACATTTCTCTGTGGCTGTGTCTTCTGGGGAGATTTGAATGAATGGCCAGGAAGAATCTGAATCATCCAGTCATGCAAATTAAACCATTTCAATAATATGAGGGCTACTTTTCCTGATCCATAGTAATTGATGAGGCTCATTATATGTTAATATCACTCCTTTTTTTTAATCTTACATGTAATTCACTACAGTGTTTCAATGTGAAGGTATAATTAAGATTCAGATGGCAATTTCATTCTAGACTGCTCTCTACAGTTGCTTTAATAAAAATTAGAGCTTGGGATGCTATTTTCTCTAGAGGCAGAAAAAATATTCTTTTTGATACTTCAGATACAAATCCATCCAGCCACTGCTGAATTTTAAAAAAATGAAAAGTACCACCACTTTCAGGCAAGCACTGCTTCTCTTCCCCCTCTGCATGGTTCAGTGCCCCTGCTGAAGTTCTTGTGTTCAGTGCAGCAGCCAGGACTCAGTTCCTAAATGCTCAGAAACTCTGACTTTCATGTCAGCCTTGCCCAGATCCTCCATCTACACACTAATGGTAATTACCAGTGCCCATGGTGCTCCTGGTACAGCAGCCAGCTACTTCAAGATCTGCATCACCAAGCTGCTGGGGGAGAAATCTGCATGTGAACCTTCATGAAATTTCATTGATACTTTATTTTACATATCGGGTGCTTATGTGGGGCTTCAAGTGGGCAAAAAGCCTTTGCAGTGAGGGCAGGAGAGGCACGTGTGTGTCTGTGCCCTTGCAGTGTGTCATTGCTTTGTACTGATCCTTGTCTTTACCAACAGGCTCTGCCTGTATGTGGGATTTGATGGCTGCCTACCAGCTGACTACACACATGAGTTTATGGCGGGGATGCAGCTCCCTGTTGACAGAAATGCTTTGGAATGTAGCATATGAAAAGAGCAAACCGAAATGTTTCTGTAATAGCATGTGAGGAAAGACAAATGTGGGTGTACATGAAAACATCCCAGCGAGCCTGCTGACATGGGCAGAGAGAGGGGGAGGTGGGAGTTTCTGTGCTTTTGTAAAGAGAGTAAAGTAGTCACCACCTGGTAGTGGGAATTTCTGAAGTGGATGGCAAAATCTCTTCTTTTTTTTATAGCAACCATTTTTTGGAAGTGACCATTTTTGTTGCTGCATTGTGTAGGCCGATATCAGGTGCATTGTGAACCCTCTTCAGAGGTTTTCTCTGCTGGGTACTTGAGGACAATGGGAGTCTGTGTGTCTGGAGCACAGACCTTGTGCTGGTCCGAGCTGGTGCCTGGCAGGGCATACCAGGTCTTTCCTCTGCCAGAAGGGAGATGAGCATTTTACAGCACTCTCAGCGTGAGTCCCCATGGGGTTCATGGATTGGAACATAAAGAAACTATCCCACCAAAGCCATGCAGCCCCTGGGGGCAGAAGAAGAACAGAAGGGGAGAGGCTGCTGGTGGAGGGGGACAAAACCCCACCTCTGCCTCAGTGCTGGGGGGATGAGACAATGTGCACTTACCTCACTCCTTTTCAGAGAGATAAGTGCTGGGGTGATCCTGTAAGAGCCAGAGTGACCATCATCCCACTCTACAGTGGGGAGCACCAACCAAAATCACTGAGTGATTTCTGACTCAGTTTCCCCTCCTGTAAGCTGGAGGAGATCTTTCCCAAAGATGCAGTAAAGATAATTAGGATTGCACTGATGCTGTGGTGTGAGGGACAATGTGAGTCCTTCAGAGAGCTTTCTATCTGACAGGTGCTTTAAATATGTAAAAAGAAATGCAAAAATTTGGCTTCACTTTGCACCATGTGGAAAAGCAGGACATGTCTTTGAAGAAAGGAATTTATGGCAGTGTCCTAGTTCTGAAGGACTGCAAGTGGTGTGGGTCCTCTTCTCCCTGGGTGTAACTGCAGCTCCTGCACCAGGCTCACACAAATGTGGGAATCTGGGGTTGCCTGTCCATGCAGGTAGCTGCAGTGGGAGTGTGTTGTCTCTGTGCCATGTGTTGTAGCATAATGTGAATTTTGGAACCAAGCCTGTTTTTAATAAATTGTACCTTTCCTCAACTGCTTCCTGTCTAAATACTGTGTGTTAACCCAGAAACGAGCAACCACCACAGCAGCTGTCAGTGGATTTTTGTATGCTCTCAGCAAAGACCCTCTGAGGAATTTTCTTGTTAAAC
This sequence comes from Motacilla alba alba, assembly GCF_015832195.1. Lineage (NCBI taxonomy): Eukaryota > Metazoa > Chordata > Aves > Passeriformes > Motacillidae > Motacilla > Motacilla alba. The sequence continues at coordinate 10,970,840 of NC_052022.1, forward strand.
AGACGAGCTATCAAAAGCACCTTTTCCTGCCAAAAAGGGCAAAAAGCACAGAAAACTGAGTGAATGTTCAGTGAAATTCTGTTGCAGTTTAATGAGATCAGGCCTTGGAAGGAGATCTCTCCTGACTTGTGCCTGCTGCGAGGAGAGCCAGAATAATACGTGAGAATCTTGAGCATATAAACCCTTTATCATCTTTGCTTTGACCCTTTCAGGACATACCAGTAGTTTTGATGTATTTCTGGTGGATGCTGTTGCTCCTGGAGGTGAGCTGGGCAGGGGGTGTTTGTAGGGCATCATGTACAGCAAGGTCTTGGCTACTCATGGACAAACCCTAATCAGGGAGGCTCGGGAGTATTGTTTCAGCCTTCAGTTGCATTTCAGACTGGATCTTGAGGAGGGAAATTACTGACATCAATTGTAAGAAAACAAAGTTTATCACCAGGTCTGTCTATAAATGAATAAAACAGACCAGGACTCTCCAACCTGAAAAAGAGATGGACCAAGTGGACATGTGATAGAGATCCAGCCGATAGGAGAGAGTGTGGAAGCAGGCAAGGAGACGGAAAGAGGAAGGATGTGTCTTCAGACACCTGGAAGTCACCGTTTTGCTTGCTGTGTTGTTTTATGTCAAATTCCAAAGGAGCATTGGTTCAATATTGCTGTTGGATGGAAAACTGTGAGAAAATCAGGATGAGTGGTGATATATAGGAATTGACCTAGCAAAGTGATGGGACAAGGCTTGATTCAAGCAATAGAAAGGTAGAACCTGGATTTTTGGAAAGAAAGAAGGAAAATTATCTGGTTTGAAACAGAGGGTGATATTAAAGAGAAATTCTGTGTCTGATAGGCAGACAAACTGATCACATGAATTAAGACTATTCATTTCAGTGGTAGTAGAGAAATGTGCTGTCTGCTTTTATTCTGTCTCAGCCTGGGTTTGGCCATTTTTATTCTGAGTCACTGCTGCCCTTCTGTACGGAATTCAGGAAAGGCTCTATACTGAATCTAAGTCTTTCCATTATCTTATTTCCTTCCTAAAGGAGCAAGATTGATTCCCAATAAAGCAGCTGGTTGATTTTTAAGATTCTAGGACTTGCCTATTTGTTTGATTTTTGGGTTTTGCATTTAACTGGTTACCTGCTCAGTCCCGCCTCTAAATGACTTTCACCCAGCCTGTGGGCACAGACTGCAGCTTTGTGTCCAGGCTATCACACTCTGCACCACTTCTCCAGGGATTCCCACCACAATGTCAGATATTAAATAAAAAGTGTTGTTTCACCTTCTCCTTCGGCGGTTTTGATTTTTATTCAATTTGTCCCTGCCTGTCAGGACTGAATGACTGGAAAGGAAGGAAAAGTCACCGAAGCTCTTTCTTCACAAACCCTGAGCGTGCTCTGCTTCATTCTCCCCATATTCCCAGCAGCAAATAACCAGTTTTTTTCAAACTCTTACATTTTCTTTATGCTTATTTTTCACCCTTGTTGCCTTGACTTCTTCTTCTGGCACTGAGATCTTCCTCTCTGGGGTATTTCCTACTTCAGTGAGTAGGTTTGGCAGTAATGAACATTGGAGCATAGTCCAGGCCAATAGTGCAATAAATACCTTGATATTTCTTATTTATTTGTGATTAATATTCACACACTAAACCCAGCCATTTTTCAGGTTAGAACTTTTTTTTCTTTGTCTCTGACCACTGCAAACTCTTCCTTTTATGTAGAAGAGAAAACAATTTTTCCTCCTGCTTTTTAAAGGGATGCTGTAGCACTGAGGAGGCTGGGTTAGGAAGCTGGCTGGTAATTTTGCATATTATACACAGAATAGGACAAAGTCTTTTCTCCAGAGCTACTTTGGTTGTGTAGCACCAGGCCCTTGCTTGTGAATGACACAAATACTGTGCAGATGAAAAAGTGAACGCAGCTGTGTCTGGTATTGAGCATTATGTTTTAATACCTTCCTGAAGATAACTTTCACGCTGCAGGATGTTGGTTGTTTGACACACCAGATCGTTCTTGTGGGTGGTACCTTCCTACAGGACTCCAGAAGTCTACTGGCACAACAATTAAGGGTGCATATTTTAAACAGATGCAGATAAAACTGGCAGTACTTCCAGTGTGCTGCCAGTGGCAGTATCCAATGTCACATGCTTTAGGGAAGATGTGAAAAGTTACATGGTGGCATAAAGGATTTTCCTCTGCCTCACAGCCATCAGAGCTGGCTGGTGTCCTGAAGCATGTCGATGCTATGCATACAGGGATGTTAGGAGGGAGATGCTGATGTTACAGAGCAGAGCAATGATGGAAGCAAAGGTAGCTGGACCAGTATGGCTTGGCCAAGTGTGCAGCCAGGGAGGGTCAGGATAAATTTAAATAGTGCAGTGGAAATGCTCAATTTTCATTACATTTATCACTTACAGTCCATACAGTTTAGTCCTTTCTTTCAACTGGATAAATTGGGTAAATCACTTACTCAAGTCCATAGGCAAATATTACAATAATTTTCCTCAAAATTAAAATATTGTTAATGAGTTCTTATGGTCTATCATGAAGCAGTGAAGACTTGTGAGCATCTGAATTTCATAAAACTCAAATGAAAAATAGGTGTGCTTTTTTCCTCATTACTTAATTAACCACAGTCTGCTTTCACTTTTAGCTGCTTTTTTATATTTGAGTGACTGTGATTTTGCCCCTTCCTCATGTATTTGAGTCAGCAGAGCCATCACTCAGTTTTGATATAATAACCATGTAGGAGATTGGGGCCGCTTCCTGTAATTTCTTAATTCCCACCTATCGAAGAGAGAATTAAGACAGAATTGATACAGACAACTTGGCTGTAACTTCTCAATGTATAGGATGTACATCAGCCTGAAATATCCTTCCTGCAACTGAGACCTGAGCATTGCCAACACTGACATCAACTTGCTTTGGGACTCTGCTCCGTATCATTCTAGCAGGTGGTTCCCAGTAACAAAGGAGATTAAATATCCCAAAGAATTCTACTCAGCGGTATAAAATGTTATTAAAAAGAACATCTAAATAAGGTTTGTGTGTTTCTTGCTCTCTGGCTGCGCAATGTCAGGGTGCCAGGCAATGCTGGCTGATTTTGTAGGTGTGGGAGGCACAGATACAGTGTGGTGGTGAGACTGAACTGCAATTTTAAGGAGGCATTTGTTGGAGAAATGCCCACACAAGCTGCAGAATTGCAGCAGATTTAGCCATTGTTAGGTGGGCAAATCCATTTTCATCCAACTCTATCAGCAGAGTGAAACTGAGTAGGACTGCAAATTGTGGAGTAGATTGGCCCATGGTGTAACAGCAATTTCCCACTTCTGCCTTCAGGGACAGGCAGACCTTGCTGCCCAGGCAGGCTCACAGGCACCACCCTCCACCTCTTGTCTTCTCAGGTGGAAATCAACTTGACTTTGTGGGCTTGGGTTTTTCTCGTGTTTTAAAGCTTCAGCACATCTCCAGTTTCTGAATAAGAACTAGTCCCATGTAGAAAACTCCATCAGCACAGGGCCAATACAATGCCTGTTGCCCTCAACGCTGAACTCTTTTGTTCTGATCTTCTGAGAACTTTGCCTTTCAGAGAATCCGTATCAGTAAGGCAGCAGTAATGCAGAAGTCAGCCTGTGCTGAAGTGCCTGAATTTGGTGGCTAACCTGTGCTGATGTCTGTGGGTCTCAGCTCAGCTGCCTTCCCTTCCAGATGTAGCTGAATGAAACCTGGCCCACTTTTGTCTACACTGTGCTGCCGTCTTGCAGTTCCATTAGGGTCTGCAGCACCTGGTACAAAATTATGTTTAAAAAAATTAAAAAGGCAACTTAAAAAAAATTATATGAAAAAGAAAGAACAGAGAAAAAAATTAAAAGAACATACCTAGGTCAGCTGCACGAACAGTGTTTCACCATTCTTTGAAGAGAATAGCAGATCTTTCTTTAATCAGCAATTCCAAGCTGCTGAATTGCTCTGGGATGTCTGATTTATCCAAATATCCTATCTTACACTGAAATCAGACTCTTAGTGTTGCTTATACACTCTTCTTACAGCTGAAAATCCTAAATCATTTTAACATTTAATCTACTGTCTTTACTCCTTTGAGCAAAAATAATGGAAAGAGGATAGAGGGAAAAAGAAAAACACCAGTGGGAAGTAGAATCAAATCTGACTGATGAGACATAATGTAGCTAAGTAACAGATGTCAAGCACCTTTAACTGATTCTTTATATATTCTTCCAAAGGCTCGTCTCCCCTGACTCTCACAGCCGAGTGGTTTGGGTGTGTGTACAGCAAGTTGGTGCAAATCAAAAGCAAAACATTTGTCCACAGACTTACAAGGAGCTTTTCAGTTAAACAGTGGTGGTATAAATGCCAGCCTGATCTGATCTATTAGTGCAGTTGAGTCTAACCTCCCTAGCCTCTTAAACGTAGAAAAAACAACAGCTCTTAAGTGGCTGTGAGGTTTCGATTACATTTCACCCCAGAGGGACGCAGCAGTGACCTGTTGCTGATGGATTTGAGTATGTTGTCTGACAAGAAGGTGGGTTTAAAAACAGTTGCTGCACCATGTGCTTAGTTATTACATTAAACTACTTTCCTTGACTTGGATATCTCTTTTTCTCCTCTCATCAGGCTCAGGTAGTTCAGGGGATTCCCACCTCTGATACAAAGATTTTTCCTCATTGATGTTCCAGAAATCAATATGAAAAGAGAAGTAATTTTAGATATTAAAAAAGCATGTACCAACATTTGAACCCCTACCATGGTGAGAAAACTGCTTCAGATGGTTTTTTTTAAAAGCTAAGAAGATTATTTTCTCTGACTAGTCTGAGCAAGAGTTATTTCAAATGTAAAAAGACAAGTTAGAGTTTTGGGAACACTTTTACATTTAAGTCCTTAGAATAAACATTGTCTTACCCACATTATATAATAAAAGAGCTTGGTTTACTTAGCTGGAAGCCATAGATGATTTTTCTTGAAAGTTATGAATTGCTTTCCTAATTCCTTTGGAGCCTTTTATTCTCTTTTAGAGCTAACCAGCAACAAGAGAAGAATTAAATATTGATTGATAAGGCAAACATTTTAAAGGGGCTGAAAATTACATAATTGTCATGACCCTGAAAGTGTTTAAATTAAATAGTAATATTTCATCTTTCTTTAGTATGTCACAAACTTACATGTGTACATTCCAGCTCAAAACAACTGTCCTGTGTAATGGATTTGGTTTTACAGATGTATTCACCATTAGCCTATGTGTGAAGACTACTAAGCAGTTTTTAATTAACTTATGTCGAATGTTGCATAGCGGTACATCAACAAGAACTTAGAAGAACAAATCTTCATTCAGCTCAGATCAATACACGTATGTAATTCAGCGCACCTGTACAGAAATATCCTGCAAAGACACCTTAACTCTGACCCATGAGGCACTGCAGACAGCAGAAGTCTATTTCAATAATTATTGCAGTAACAAGGATGAATAGAAATACATCCTCAGATGCTTTTGCACATACTAGTAAGTTGCTCAGATCTATCTGCCTGCATTAAATTGGGTAAGTTACCTCTTGCAGAGCTAGGAGCTGAACCAGGTGTTCCAGCCATGGTAGCCCCAATTCACATCCTCTTTGATCTTTTAATAACCTGGTGAAAGTGAATGGCTGTGGATTCACCTGCCCATATCTCTTTCTTCAGCAGACTCTAGTTCTGCCTTTTCAACTCCTTGGAGCCTGCCTACCAGGCAGTGTTAATGTGTAGCTATGTGCTGTAAGTTCGAGTCTTTCCAGCAGCATTACAGCTCAGATATTCCCGGGCAAGGTGTGTAGCTGTGCTCCATTCTGCCCTGCCTAAATTGCTGATGATACCTGTAGTACAAGTTTGGAAGATGGTGTGAATGCATCTGCGCCTGGCTGAGGGATCCCAGGGTAGATCAGCCCTAAAATGTGAGAGGCTTCTCACTTGAGCTGATGAGACTGCAGAACATGACTGTACTGTCCAGAAGAAGGTAGTATTGAAACTTTGTAAGCTACTAGTTTTGTTTGCCAGTAAGAATTACCCTTTGGGAAGAAAAAAGCCCCAATATTACTCACTAGGTTACACTTTTGAAAACACTCCTGCTTTGCAATGCTTTCGTCTTGGCCGTTTTCTTTTTTCTCTAGTGGAGAACAAGTGCTTGAGTCTGTGACAGTCTCAGATGGTTCAGGTATGCCTGAGTACCATCACTGAATTTCTTACAGTGGCCTGAGTGCCAATACCTAGCCTGAAACAAGTGATAAAGAGATCATTGGGTGGGTAATTTTTGATGAGAGCTCACCGGCAGCACTGCAGCCAGAGGAGATCTGCCCAGAGGAAGTCAGATCACCATGACAGACAATTGTGTGGACTTCATGTGTTGCACAGAAAGAAGGCTAACACAGTCAACAACTTTCCTGCATATTTTCCTCTTAACAGTATGGGCATGGATCAGTCAGGAAAACAATTTATCTACTTTCATAATTTGTCCTTATTCCTATTGCCTTTCGAGTGGTCACTGAGGTACAAGGATGAGAAAATTTAAATCTGTGAATGGTCAGTATCAAGTGGCATTTGCTTAACCCACTACTTTGACAGAGCTCTGCAGCAGCAGCATTTCCAGTCCATTTTCTCTGGCCAATCTCTGCTTCTGTACAAAACAAACCAGCTCACGACAAACAGGAGTGTGTAACTTATCCATCCTTGAACCTCTCCAGCAACAGCCTCTTGCTGCATAAATCAATGGACTGTTTACGTGATGGGGCAGAGAATATGAAGCCAGGGATTTTCACTTCTCAGTGTGGTTCCTATTTGAAACTTGTGTGATCTCCCTGTTACTGCCAGGTTAGCACCAATAAAACATTTTACTGAGAATCTTTGGCAAGGAGGGGTTTTATTTTGTGCTTTTCCTGTCTGACAGATGGTTTTTGGTTGAAGTAGGGGTAGAAATTCCCCACAGCAGTTGCAGGGAGACTTGGCCACATCTACTGGCATTAATTATAATAATTGTCCTTTGTAATTAGCTGCATGCCAGAGATGGAGGCACAACGTCGCCTCTCTGCTGACTCTGATTGTTGGGTCCTTTTGTGGATTGCTCTCCCACAACTGGGAAACAGATTGTTTGGGCTGGAATTAGCGAGTTGTAGGTAGGCAGCAGCTGCTCTTGAAATTTTTTTCTAATATGCTAGTTAGATGTGTGATTTCAAATTGATTTTGTTCATTTAGCAGCCTATTCAACAGGGGAGGAAGAGCAACACGAGCCCCTGCAACTGGTAATGCTCTGTTCTGATAGAGGCTCTGCCTTAGATGACACTCAGGTGTATTTGCAACTCTGTAAATGATCAGTTCCTGTTCCCCTGAAAAGGTAGAAAAGAAGCTCTGCAGGTACCTGCTCCTGGCAGAGAAACCTTTACCCATTGCACGTCATACCAGCCAATGCAGGTGACATTTGAGTTGACCTGAATTTGGTGTAAGCATTTATTCAGTGAAGTAGCTCTGCTGAAATTACACAGGGATTTTCTGCTTTCTGATTTAAACCTGGAGCTGATTTCACTGTTAAGACCCTCACATTTAATATATCAGCCTGTGTATGAAAAGCAGGGCTTTCATCCCAGCCTAACTGATAGTGTAGAACCTAGGCTTACACATTTATTTAGCAGGGTCCCCTGCTTTCTAGGTTAGAATGCAGAAAGTCTAAAGCTTCAATTTTTTTTCCAAAAGGATTTACCACCAGTGGGAACAAGGGACTTGGTATGTCTTAAATAGGAGTGATAATCTTCACTAGAACTGTGAGTGAATGTTGGAAGTGGGCTGCTGCAATAACCCATGTAAGTCATGCAGACAGCCAGGTTGGGATGATAGGGCTTGTACTACTAAATTTTCCTCTGAAACTTAGTCCTTTATATCATGCCAGTCATACCAAGTTACAAAAGGCAGAAGTCTGCTAGCATTCCTATATTGGTAGAACTGTAACATTCCCCACAGTGTACAGCACATTTGATCACCTCCGCAGCAATGCTCTGACTCCCCACAGCCTGTTTTGCCCTAAAATCTCAATCCATTTCACAAACTTAAGTGACTAAGATATTTCGGTAAGGTGAGCAGGCAATCTAAGCACCTCATCATCAAAAAGCAAGTTAGTGTTCACAAAGGTTAGTGCCCAGACTGTGTTAGATTCAAATCCAGAGTTTTTGATGGTCAGTCCTGCCCCTAAACATCAGACCTGGACCAGGTGATCTGCTGATGTGGATGATGCATTTCTGCTCTTGTCAGTGGTCTTGGACCGAGTGGCATCTGGCTCCTAACATGTTGTGTGCAGGTTGGTGTTTCGTGTTCAGGGTATGGCATCAGTGCAATTTTGAAATGAAATCTGATGTGTGTCACACAGCCCTGACAATGCAGAAACTGCAGTGATGCTGTAGTGAGTGGACAGGTAACCAACCATGCTGAGCCACAGGATGGATGTTGTCCAGAGACACTCCTATGCAGTGTTATGAAGCCTCAATGATGAAATTATTAACTTCTCAAAGCAAAACAAAGATATTCCACTTTATCTGGAGAAGAAACTCAGGGTGGCTGCCAACCCTGCGCTGTGGGAAGAAATCTATGCTTCTTTTTTTGGCCCCATGCCAAGCCAAGGCTCACACCAAGGATGGCTCTAACTTTGCTCTGTTTAGTTTGGATGTGTAGGAGCACAGCAATACAAATTATTCTGGTGCCAAAATCAAAACTTGCAGAGGATGAGAAAATCTACATTTTCCTCCTGCATCAATTGCATCAGATGACTTCATCTTATGATATTGCATTGCATTATTAAAGCAAAACTTCAAGGGAGCAGGTGGCCCACTGATGCTATTTCACCTCCCAAGCTGGTTGGCAAATCTGTCATCTTAACATCAAGTGAGAATAAATACTGGAGGTTGCAGTCAAGGGCTTTTTTCAAAAGCAGGGAGTTACTAATGATAATGGCTATTAGTGTTAAATGTTTGCTTTTTTGCAAAGGAGTTGACTATAGTTTGTACTAATTAGTGTAGAGAGGAAAAGGAGACAGCATTTTCTCTGTAGCCATTCAATTCCAAAACCATTTTTGGGAGAGTTGGGATTACCTCTTCTCTAAATTTGAAGTGATATGTTCATGTTGAGGATTCAAGGATTATTTTTGCAGTCTTGACTGGAGGAGAAGGCATGGATCAGAACAAGAAATTCCTACTTGTTGCCTGTCTGCATTCTGCATAGTTTAAATCATCTCCAAATTGAAAAGAAATTTAAGTAGAAAGAAAACCCATATCCAGCACTCTCACTATTCAAGGAAAAAAGCAAAACCACAAACAGCACAAGGGAAAAAATCTGCATCTCAATCTCATTGTTGCATTAAAGGAGATACATTGAATTTGCAGAATGGCTGCAGCAACTTTTGAATAATAAATGAAAGGGGAAAATTGCTTCCCTGTGCACAGAGAGAATGCCAACAGCTGTGCTGTTTGCTTGTGTGCTGCTTGCACAGATACACTGGCATCACTTGGGACCCATGAAGAAGAGCGTAGCAAGTCCAGAGTTCCTCAGTTTTCCCTCCTGCTCTAGCTCAGTCCTTAAGAAAGTTTAAAATTCCTTTTATTGCTTATAATCAATTTTTGTTGCTTATCTCTTCTTCTCTATTGGCAACTGGCCAGTTAAAGGGAGGGCAAAGGAATGAGAAACAGAGGCCAAATAAGGAAACACAAGTCTAAATACTTGAGGGTTTTTTTCTTTTTGAACTCAACCTTTTCTTTTTCAGTTTTGTTGTGTATTTGCTGTAGATGAGAAATCAGGATTAGTGGGCTTGGCAAAAGTCACTACCTTGAGTAGTTAATCTAGAGAAAAGTCTTTATCGGGAGTGGTTGAGCAAACTCAGGTTCTTTAGGCTGGATAAAAGGAGGCTTTGGAGGGCCTTGTTGCTCTCCATATACAACCTGAAAGGAAGCTGTGGTAAGGTGAGGGAGAGTCTCTTCTCCCAAGCTGCAAGTGATAGGACAAGAGGCAAGAGCCTGAATTTGTGCCAGGGGAGGTTTAGATTGGATATTGGGAAAAATTTCTTCTCTGGAAGGATTGTCAAGCACTGGAACAGGCTGCCCAGGAAAGTGGTTGGGTCATCATACCTAGAGATGTTTAAAAGACATGTAGATGTGGCACTTGGGGACATGGTTTAGTGGTGGCCTTGACAGTGCTGGGTTAATGGCTGGACTTGATGATCTTGGAGGTCTTTTCCAACCCAGATGATTCTGTGATTCTGTAAATTTGATATGACAACCTAGAATCTGTTCAAAGTAAGATTGGTGCATTAATGCGTCACAGGTCAGGCCTCCAATTTTTTTTTTCCTGATAATCTGTTTATAAAATAAAACCTGGACTGAATTAGTTGTGGTGTCTTTATGGTGGGGTTGAGTAAGGTATAGGACCAGCAGACACCAGCCTTTTTCAGAAAGTTTTCTGAACTCAGGCCTTTGGAGGAGAAGGGGAAAGAACACAAACCCATTACTTACTTAGCTTTCATTTGAATAAAAGAAGCTTTTAATTTTTTTAAAACAAGCTTTAAATCCTACACTCAAAATTTAAGCAGATGAGTGAATAGCAAAACACAGCTCAGAAATCTGTCCCTCACTGCCAGGAAAGCCTTTTGTCTGATGTGGCAAAGAAAACACAGACAATTAGTCATTTTTATGCTTTCAAAGCATTGGTTTGATGGTGCCAAACTTTTTCTGACAGATCTCATCTACTTCAGTTATCTGCCACTCCAGTTTATGAGGTTTCTAGGGCAACTGTCATCTTCATAGTGAGCCACCCAGGATTCATAGAAGGCTGTTTTTCCTAGCACTCCTAGCTCTCTTTTTAAAATCACAGTAAAGTATTATTTTCTATGAGCACAGGCAAATGGTTTCTTGTTCTGGATTTTTGCAAGCCTGATGCTTAGGAAGGCACCATCTTTCTCCTCTGTCAAGTGTCTTCATAGGCAAGGGGTCTTGGCCATGAATATTGTTGTAACTCTCTTGAACTTTGTTGGGAGTAACATTAGCTCCATTGCTCTGGAAAAAATGTAATTGTCTGAGCCTGGGAGCCGGGCTCATCTGAGGAAAAAGAGAGGCGAAGAAAAAGGCAGGGAAATAAAGAGCTCTGAACTGGGACTGCAGAGAGGGGGAGTTTCTGCAGACTGTTCGTGAAATTGCTTCTATCAAAGACTCAGTGCAGTAAGATGATATGGGATTATTTGTATTGGTAGTACCCAGTCCTAAAAAGACAGGAGCTCATTTCCTGGCTGAAAGAGATGGGAGCCTTTGCTCTGGAAACCCACAAGCTGGGGTGAGTTCAATAGGATACTGTGGTTCTGGAATGCTTGTTCAAATATGTTTATTCTGTGAAATAGGAAAACCATTAATCATGCTACCTGGAAGAAATAAATAACCTGAGTAGTCTGAAATTTTATTTTTCTGGAGGAAAATATGTTTACATGGTATGATAATTAACTATGTTTGTCTCTAAAGTCAAGTCTCTGTTCTTAAAACACTTTCTTGTGAAATTAGATAATTTTATCATTCCAGGTAAGATGGATTGATAGTGATGAGAAGATGAAAGGAAGCTGAACCACAGCTGGGTGCAGTCCAGACATGAGGCATGGAGTTCCATTGATGTATTCACAGAGAGGTCCTCCTGTGTGTTAATTTTGTGTTCCAGTGGTGCCTGGGAGCTCTTTGACAGCACTTTTAGGCTGGAGGTTGTGTATTTGAAAAGCATCTAGCATGTTGGTGGCAGCTATTGAGGAAGGAGTATTCTTCACTGCCCATTGGTATCATTCTTCCTGCACTGCACAGAGGCAGCAGCCGAACGGCATTGATCATTCAGGTCTCAGTTTCCAGGCCAGAATGTAACAAAGGGGCCTTGCTGGCTCAAGAGCTTGCTAAGGATAAATGGGTACAATGCTTTTCACCAGACCTTCTCTATGAGGGGGTAGAGGGGCAAGGAAATGCAGTTTGCTATTGAAAATAATTGATAAAGTTGCTTGCTGTTCCAGCTGGAGCCTGTTTGCTGACACCATCCACCCCAGCCACTAATGCTTCCCACTTCCCTGATGAGTGGCCATTTTCTACTGCTGGCTTGGTGTAAGAATATCATGAATAGGATTTTTTATTTATTAGCTGTGTTAATGTGGCACACAGGAGCTTCATTACGTTGGGCACAGTACAAACACATTTATTTAGACTTGTGTGAAAATTACTAATGAGAGAAGATGGCTGGCCAAAGCTCTAGGCGTTCTGACACCTCTGAATAAAACAATGACATCCCAACAATGTTTAAAGTGATGATTCCAGCAGAAACTCAGCCAGCTGCTTCCAGAAACTCCTACAGAATAACATTAGCCTTCTCTAAATACTCTAAAAAACAGAAGAGTTCACAAATGTTAGGAGATGGTCTTTACCCTGAGATGTTTACAGTCGAGAGCCTCCATCCTTCAGAGAAGTGTCTACTTATTTGGTGCATCCAGTGAGAAGTGTTGATACTTGCCTTCTTTAAAATTGTGCATGGGTCTGGATGGTCAAGACAGAAAGTGAAGGGGAGAATTAAGGAAAACTCTTACTTGCTTGAAAAGAAAGAAAAAATGGAGACTTAGAGCTGAAAGGACCTGCCTGAGGCAACAGAGAGAGTCAGTGGCAGAACCCAGAATAGAAGCCAGATGTTCCAAGTCTGTAGCAATATGATTTAACCAGATTTTAACAGAGGTATGTCTTCCTTCAAAGTCTGTTTTCATCTTCCTTTTGAATTTTATTTTATTTTATTTTATTTTATTTTATTTTATTTTATTTTATTTTATTTATCTAAATGGTAGTGAGGGGAGCTTCAAATAAAAATAATACATCTGAGCTTTGGGACGTTAGCTAGGATTCTGATTTACCATGAGCAAGAAGAGCTGCTCTGATGCTGATTCTTAGGTAGGAACCTCAAAGATTGCAAGAGTCTATAAATATTTGCTTTATTTGCAGTGAAGAGTACAGGAAGTTCTGAGTTAGCCTAATTTAGGCTTCAATATAGGCTATTTATGTACTACCTCCTGGGACCACCTCTGATTACTGAAAGAATGACCTTATTGGAAACCAACAAGTAGGTCTGCAGTTAATTATAACGGGTTCAGAGCCTGCTGCAGACCCCTAACAATGGCATTTTTGTGGATATTGTTGTGTATTTTTATTTAACCGTTCAAATCAGGAGAGCTTAAACAGATGGCACACACTTTCCTGCTCTCGGAGAACACCTAGAGAAAGACACTGATAATAACTGAGGGAGGCCAAGCCTAACAGGTCAAGAGAAATGGCAAAGCTCAGGCTGTCTGGCCTCACTAATTACCATCTGAAAGCAATAATGAACTGGTCAGTGGGGTCAGGAACAGGTGATGCTGTGTGGAGAGGGAGAAATGGGGGTTTGTTTTTCTTCTGCATTTGGAAGAAGTGGTTTGGACATGTTGCCTCTTTTTTAATTTTACAATAACAACAGTGACTTAATGTAATCTAAATGTGGCTTTTGGAGAAAATCTGCTTTAGAACTTATCCAAAATAATTTCCTGAAGGAAAAAAAAATATCAGGATAATGTCTGAAGAGAGAAATGTAAAAAACTGACTTACAGGGCAACAAGTTTATACATGGGATGATGCTCCTCTGGGGCATCATAGAAAATGATTATACCAGATTTTGTTCATCAAGGCAAAGTAAGCTAAATCAGATACAAGGCAAAGCCCTTAGGAGGAGGAGGAAAGTATTCAATTTAGTGAGGCAACTGTGATAGTAATTAAAGCCCAGATGGAAACCTTTGAATGTGTCTGGCGTCTGTGCATCCGCTGTGTTTTTTCTGTTAACTTGACATTATAAAAGGAGCACCCAAAGAATAAAGAGATGGTGTTTGAAATTTCATCAGTCAAACACTGTCCCAAATTTGATTTATTGTAAACAATCTGCAAAAATTGCTTTGGGTATATATGATACAGGCAGGGAGTTTTCTCAAGTGGTAATTCACAAAGAGAGAAATTTTACATTATTTCTAGATTTGTCTTTGCTGAAATGCAGTCAGGATTAATTACACCATTTGCCAGCTCTACTGTGAACCCCTTGTATTTCGGACATATGGATAGAATTTTATTCTGCTGTTATATATTCTCTCTGAAGCAGAGTGCTATGCTGGTTACTTTATAAGCAGATACACTGCAAGATTTCAGTAACAAATGCTATACAGTTAAAAAAAAAAGTAAAAATCAGGAATTAAGAAGGGAATCGTTGTCCTACTTTTTTTCCTATAATACACAAGCCAGGAGCAAAGGATGGTACTGTATGGAAACACTGCTAAAGGGTTAGCAAAACATGAGGAGTGATTTGCTATTCCTGCTGAATGGAGGGCTGGGGGCGGCTGTAACTCTGCTGGGCTGTCGCACGCACTGGGAGCCTCGAGTGTCTCCTGCCTTGTGTTTGAGTCATTACTTTATCTGGAGCAGACAGGCTGCTTGCAGTCCCAAATCCTCCGGCATATGCACTACTTGATGCCTAGTAGAGGCATGTATGTGCTGCTGAGATTTACTACAGGCCCCTGAGTAAGTGGAGAGCTGTAGCCCCTGCCCAAGTCTGCCTGGTTTGACAGGCCAGGCTCCGCATCCCAGGCTGGCCTCAAGAGCATGGAGGAAGAGCTTGGTGTTTGCAGCAAGGTAAATACAGAAAAGTATAAAGAGGGGACAGGGAAGATGCTCCTCTTCAAGTATGATAAATCACTTTTCCCCTTATCATGTGTAAACACATATTCAGAGACTTTTGAAGCAGTCTGTTACTCCCTAGACAGTTTATTGGCATGTTGTAATGTTACAGTTCCAGGCAGAGCTGTAGTTAAGTGTGTATAATTAGTGGCAATATTAATGGTCTTTAATGATACTAACTCCAGGCAGAGGTGTTTTCCCTTGGTTTTCATTACCTTTATGCTGATAATGGCTTATATCCTTTGTACTAAATCAATGTTGCCAAAATCCTCCTTGTGGTTTTCACTTAAAAAAGTATCTCTATGTGAGCATATTCCCCCCCACACACACTGTCTTTATATTTTTTCTTTTTTTTTTCTTTTTTTTTTTCTTTTTTTTTTTCATGGAAGTACATGGAGTCTCTTTTGCAGTCCATATCCTGAAATAACAACAAAAAATCCAATTTCTTAAAAATGAGGTTTGCTGTTAATGGAGAATTTTTGAAGAGCTCTGTTCCTAATCCACCTGCTCTGTGGCTTCTGAATTCCCTGCAAGTGATTCACTGCTCATTGATGAGAAACCAAAACCCCGAGTCCCACAACTCATGAATTTGAGACAGATTAAATTTTCAGATCTAATTTTATTTTAATCTTTTTTTTACCTCCAAATTTAATATTACAGGGCCTCACAAGTGACTGTCTATGGAAGGTGGTTTTTTTACATGAGTCAGGACAGCACCTATAACCTTGGAAGTGGAATCTCAGTGTTCATGGGCTCTGTGATCAATCCTCTGGAAAGAGATGAGAAATTCGGAAGTTGATAAAAGACTTGTGTGTAGTGCAAAAGAGGAGCCTATTCCTGATCACCTTTTCAATCAGCTTTTCCAGCAGAAAAAGCTCATCCTCTGACTTTGTTTAAAGACAAACTAATTGTAATTAAAAAAAAAGAAAGAAACAATGGCCTTTTTTTATTCCCTACAACCAACATCTTCTAGAGTTTATAAGACCACCGGTTATATTTATGGCTCTTAAATTTCCAAAGGGGGTCTGTGATGCTTTTGTCTGCAATATCATTGCCACCATGGGACTGAGGTCTGAATCTTACATCAGTGTACATAAGAGGAGGCTTGAGAGATTTATAATGGGAAAATGCTGACAGCTCCATAATTTACTGCAAGGCTAACGGCAGCACTGTAGCTCCTGACAGCTCTAAACCCTTGTTCTGTGGGATGGTTTGTTTCTAATACACTCCCTTTGCTGGATCTTCCCCCACCCTCTCTCTGGTTGAATGGATCTAGGCCTGTGAATATCTACATCGCTGCATTTTCCTTTGGTATTTTAACAGCCTTTCGCTTTTAGGATTTCCCATTGTTGAAATTTGTAAAAGATTTCAGGAACTTCACAGCAGAAAGGCTTTTTCATATAATTTGCCTTTTTTCTTGTTGCTCTTTCTTCAGCCTGGAGTATCTTACATATTCATTGTCACACCGGATACTCCAGCAGCAGCTTTACATTTTCAAGCCCTGGTACTTTGCTGTGTCCGAAAAATGGGTAGACACCGAACAATACCTACTTTTTAACTTATTTGAGTAGAATGCTGTGCATCTGCATAATGGTTTCACACAGAAAGTGCTTTATCTTCATGAGTTGGTGAGTCAGTTTAGGGGTATTCTATTGGCAAAAGCTTTCAGAGAAATTATGCATGGTAAATTAATGAAGGCCGTCTGAGGTATTATTGTGTGTGAATGCACATGCCATTAGAATCAATGGCTGGCTGAAAAAAGTTAACGGTCATTAAGGGGCTGTTAAAAAGGCCAGTGGACACAGATTTACTCTCTTGCAGGGCTCTCGTTGGGTTAGGTGAAGATAGAGATTGCTATTTGCCTCCAGGCCACAGGACAGCCCAGGCTTTGTGCTTTCCTGTCCCCATTTCTCTTGGCTCCTGTCAGTGGCAGATTTAAGAGAGACTGCAAGAGCCTGTCTTCTGAGGATGTAGAGAACATCTTCCCAGCAGGTAAAGACCTTTGCATGACTTTTCCTTTGTTTACAAGTGGTTGGTAACAGAGAGTCCAAGTGGTTGAGCTTGAAATGGCTTAAAACAGTGTGTCAGTGGTGGTGTGAAATGGAACTCTTTAATGGTGAGCTTGCCAAAGAGAAGGTTCTGTTGGTTTTGGTTGATGCCACCCTATCTGATGGTGAGTCTTTGAAATATTGCTCACTCAAATTGTGGGGTATTGGCTCCAGTCAGACAGGAAGAAAAGAGCACTGCAGCAGATCTGACCATTAGCCAATGGTATGGGAAATGCTGAATGCCAACTGGAGACTAGGCAACTGTGTGCCCCTCCTGGCAATACAGCCAGGAATTTGTCATACACAGAGCATAAGCGACGCAAACTGGTTTTCCTGGGCACCTGTATTCCCCTGAGCTGTGTCCTTTCCCTTGAGCAATGTAGATTTTTTTTTCCTGCATTGTATTTTGAGTGCAGTGATTCTGACTGAAATAAAATGCATGGAGAAAATTAATGATTTGATATCTTCTTGCTGCTGCCAAAAGAAAAGTAAAAGAGTCTTTGATCTGATGGCTTTAAAAAAGTGAGCTGGACCAGTTACTGATACTTACTGACCTAAGTAAGTGATAAAGTGACTGTGTCGAAGTTTAATTAGTCTTGATCAAGATAGGTTCTTAAGATTTAGAACTAGTGGCCTTCTGAAGAAGTAAGGCTTCTAGTTGTCATTTATGTCACAACATGTCCTTTTATCATACTTTCTGTGTCTCCAGCAGGAACAGTTTTTATTTTAAAGGAAAAGAGAAATGGTTCATTTGATGGGGATTAGCACAGACAAGCTTACTAATATTTGAAGGCAATTTCTCTGCCGTACCTTTTTCCCTATTTCATATCCCACAGAGATTACCTCAGACTGCCGTTGTTAGTCACTGTTATTTATATAAAGATATGTAATGCATTTGTGCTTGAGGGGTCGTCTGTAACGAGGTATGCAATTTCAGACTGTAGAGACTGGCAGGAATTACTGTGAAGAATTGCTTTCCAGTGACAGCTTTATCCTGCCTGTAATATGTCATTGCGTGTGACTCTCAATTAATCACGCAATAACAAAACATTGCGTCTGGCGACAATGGTGTGTCCATTAATATCGAGAGGTAAGACCCAGCTTTATGAACACAAATGCTGTCCCCTGCCCACTCGTGCACTTTAATCAGCAAGTCTCAGCCCAGAAGGAACATTTTTCTCTTATCCTCTCCCCCATCATCCTCTATTGCGATCTATTAAGCTGCAATCCATAACGTCTCATGTCTCTGTAATGGTCTGATGGCGTGTGGTGTTAAATGATTGCATGAATTTGACTTTGTCTCGCTCCGCCTTGACCTTGGTGTCTTCAGTGGCTTCCCCTCTCTCGTTTTCAAATCGGGAGTGGGGAGTTGGAAGAGAAGATGGAAGAGTGACAGGATGGAGATACTACAAGGGAGGTTTTATATTGTTCTTTGAGGAGATGGGGGAGATGAGGTAAGAGGAGCCATCGCTGGGAGATGAAAATGCAGCGATTTGCAAATTTGCCGGAGAAAAGCTATCATGCTGTTGAGCATAACCTGCTTCGCAGACTGAAGCCTGCCACGTGCAGGACCTCATTGGTAAGCAGACTGGAAACCTTGCAGTAATTCTTCCCCTCGCTTGTTCTGCCATTTATAATATGATTGCTAAGTAATATATCAATTTAAGTAAAATCCCCAAATCTCTTTGTGTTTTACAGCTGTATTTATATCCTGAACAGAAACATAAAGAGGCACCTGGGTGTTCTGTGCTTGGGCTACAAAGAAAGACACCCTGGTCCCAGCCACCAAGTATGAATCCCTGTTACTACATCCAGCCAGGTTTCGACACAGATTCTCACTCCCTTGATAGCCGTAGTTTGTTTTTTTTTTCAGTTGATTTATTTTGAGTTGGCATTGAGGTTTTACATCCTGTGCAACATAAATAGGAAGTCTGGTAGTAATTAGTGTCAATGCTTTTATTTTTTTGCGAAGAAACCTAATTTTTAAACGGTGCTTGGCAGGACAGTCTCAGAAGAATCTCCTGAGCATCCTCAGTGCTGGTTTACACCACAGCATTGTCATGTTACATGCAACAGAGGAAATTAATTGTTGTATCTCTTCCCATGGGTTAATACTGTTTGTGAATTTGTGACACGTTTGACTGGTAGCATTGAAAAGTGCATACTGAAAGAAGCATTTGGATTTTGACAATTGTGTGTTGTGTGCATTGCAGTACTTTCACTTTTTGTAAATAAAAAACAAAAGCCTTTGGGATTTTTAGCAATAAAAAGGTTTGTAGCTCCTTGGGGAATTCTTCATGGTCTGGCTTGCTGAAACTCCCCATTGTCTCTGAATTATCAGCCAGACAATAAAAAATAGTTAATCCAGGGTTTATGTCAAACATGGTTATTCTGGAGTAAATGCAGTATTATACCAGCACCATACAAAGTTCTTACTCCCTCTGGGCAATGTGACTTCTGCCAGTTAGCAAGAGCATTGGTTGTGGTTCTTTAATTAAGTCTAACCCCATCTCCCCTGCTGTATGAGCAGTGGATCTGACAAGATGCTGAACTTGCTAAACTATATAAAATAAAAGCACCTGCCCTCACATGAAATTGAGGGCACTCAGTAGTGCAGAAGGTGTTCTCCTTGGTGATCCCTGGCAGATACAATCCAGCACAGCTTCATAAAACCATTTGCTGCCAGGTGTGGGCCTGCATATTTGCATCAAGCTTTTCCATCAGGTGAATGCTGTTAGTTCATGTGTTAGGAGCCAAGCACACACAAGGGAGACCTCCAAGAAGGAGGGTTTGTAATCAATTTCTCATTCCCAAATTATTTTTCCAGGGTCCCCACAGTATAGTGTTTGAGTAACAGAATAATTTCCTAGCTATTAAGTGCCTGAAAATCAGCAGTAATTAACTTAGCACAAGTTCATCTCTTCCTCTCCCTCCTCTTTGCTGAAAAAAACAAACAAACCCCCTTTCTCAGCAGAGGAAATGCAGATGGAAGCAGTCTCTTCTGCCTTAGTGCAGTCATGTACAGATTACATCTTTTTCCCCCTTTCGATTCTGTGAATAACATAATTGCTTTGTTATCCCTCAGGGGATTTGTAATATTAACATTGGTTAATGACATTAATTCAAGTTTTTACCATTAATAAAATGGCATTGCTTAAAATTAAGCATTACATTTCAATTAGTAGTCCATCAAAGACTTTAATAGTCTGGAGCATTAAAGTGGTATTTTTTTAAATTTCTTATTAATTTTTTATTGTATCATGCTAATTTCCAAAGAGTGATTGAAAGCCCAGCTGATCCAACGAACGACCCTATCTGCCATGTTTCTTGAAGGAACTTCTTTCTTTTACGACATTATGCAAAAAGGTCACATTTCCACAAAGCAGGAATCTGTTTCAGTCACCTCCTGAATTCATTATCATCCTTTTTACTTTTTAACATGAGGCACATGATATACAGGCACCCCAGGTGGACATGTTTAAATTAATCTAGTAATAATTGATTCAGAAGAGATTTGGAGGACAGAATTTGCATAAAAGCCATAATGAGAGCAACTCCTCCAAGGCCAGACTGAACAGCTAAGTCCCTGAATAACTTACACCTCCTAAACTAATTTGGTTATATATGCAGGATGAAGGTGTGGGGGCTGGAACACCATGTGATTGGAATTCATTACAAATAATTCATCTTCTCTAGGAAGGCTGGCCTCAGAGTGTATTAAAATTATATCAGCTCCCAAATGCTTGCTCAGACCCTGCCTCTGGAAGATGATGACGAAGTTTCTGTCTGAGGGATTGTTTGGGTATTTTAAAGCATTTCTGAGGCAAAGAGCTGACACCCCAGGGCTGGGTTGTTCTCTGGCAGGCTGCTTCTCCTGCCTGGTGGGAAAATATTCAGATACTCAATCTTGGCTGGACATCTGATGGTCAAAAACATAAGTGCAGAGGAGGATCCCAGCTTTCAGTCTCAGTTATTCTTCCCTTCAATTCCAGAATGGAATTTCTTAGCTAAGTTGTAGATTATAGGATTTGCATTAAATCCTGGATCACTGCGATGTCTTTGGGAATTTAGGGAGTCCCGCTGCAGGATGGGGACTCTGTACTGTTTAGTTAAAGTAAATCTGCAGACAGAGAAAATTACAACTGTTCAGTCCATTAAAAGAAACCAGGCCTTTTTGAAGGTCAGCTGTCCTGCTTGACTTTGCCTAAATACCCTTTTTGAGAAAAGCTCTAAAAGGATGTCTCCATGACCCAGCATAGTAATGCCTGTGTTCTGAGGCTGGTGAGCTTCAGTTAACAGGTAACACAGTAACATGCTCCTGGCATCAGAGAAGTTGCATAGCATGTGTGGAAGGAGGGGGAAATTCAGCTCTGTCTTTCCAGAAACTGTTGATCATCATATATTTTTCATGGGAATTTTGATGTCATTGTTGTTTTCAGCAGATGAAGAATCAGTCCTATTTTGTTTATACACAGCATCAGTGTACTGATTTGTACAACCTGTCATTTGTGAGATGTGTATGTTCTTCAGGGCTGTCCTGCAGCCAAGAGGATCTGGGAAGAGCAGCCCTGCTTTTCAGAGTACCAAATACAGTGCAAGAGCTGGGGCAGACCAAAGCAGCCCTGCTGCTCCAGCGAGGGGAACAGTTAACAGAGCTCAACTGGTGCCTGCTGTTGCAAGAAGTATGAGAAAAGCTGAGCCCGGCAGGAGAAAAAAAGAGTCTGGCTGACAATTATTGTTTTGTCTGTTCACATTTGGGGCATATAGAGGCTGGCTGAATGCTTTCTAGCCAAAGGTTTCTGTATGATAAATGATGCTGTGCTGTGCCAAGAAGACAATGCAGCGAAATATATTCTTGTTTCCAAACAGGCTGAAACTTGGAGTTGTGCTACAGGGATGCTTTATCCTTCTTCTCCTAGAGTTAAAATTAAACCATGAGTATGTGTTATGTGGCACTGGGTAATCACAAATCTTTGACAAAACAAACAAGCTCTGGTTTCTCTCTCCTGCATGTGCAAGCGTTAAAAGAAAAAGTTCTTCTCGTCCTATTTTTCCAACATAGCAGTGGAGGAAGGAGCTGCAGGGAGGGATGAGTTGGGTTTGCAATATGCAACAACTGCCTTTGACTCTAGCATGTGGGGCTGTGTCAGTGATGCAAGAGGGTTTGTTGGATGGAGTAGAAGGAAGTGGGTGGCAGAAGCTGGATGCAGAGTCAGAGGTTACAACAGGAAAAACGAGCCTCTGGAAGAGGCCAGCCCATATGTTATGGCTGACTCTCAGGCAGGAGGTTCATTGGTGTGATGATTTCATGGCTTCGTGTTTGTCTCTGGACACTTGAATTGTGGGATTGCTTTAGGTCAGAGAAAAATTAAGTGGTTTGGCTTTTTTTTTTTATTTTTATTTTTTTATTTTATTTCTGCTTTCTATTGTTTTTCCAGCTCTGCGGACACAGGGGCACCACAGTGACTGCTGCATAGTTTATCAGGATTGCTTATCTGTTGGGCACAGTCTGGGGACTGTGTCCCCAGATCGCTGTCACAGTGTTGAAGAGAGAGACTTTGTGAGTTACCAGCCTAGGTCTAATATAATTTGGAACTATTGTCACCAACTTACTTACTAAACATCCCAAGAGATGTCTGCAATAGACCCTATAATTAGAGCTGAATAAAAAAATAGTGTCAGTTAAACAATGGTTAATACTTTAGTAAGTCAAAAAATTCAGTAACAATTATGGTTTTCATATTAAACTGTGAGACAAAAGATAAGCCCATACAAAAAGCATTTTGAAAAGTCAGGAGGAATTAATTCCTCTTTCTGTCTCTGTCTCAAACTGTCTGCAGATACTAGTGATTGAGTGACAAATTTGTATCCTGCCTCAGTTTCCAGCATTGTAGCATCACAGCTGCAGTGGGGGGGTCTGTGAGCAGGAGCACCACATGTCTGGAAACCACTGCAAATAGAGGATTGTCTCCAGACTGTCAAGCACAAGAGTGCGTTGGAATGACAGTGGCTGTGCAGTGTGGTCCTGGGGACTGTGGATCTGCTAATTTGCACGTTTACAAACCAACTACATTGTGGAGGGGAGTAACTTGAAGAAAAGCTGCTGTGTTGGTGTTTCTGTAACAGCTACAAGCTTAAGGCTATGGGTTGGGTACCAAACCTCAAGCCAGAAAGCACTCTTGCAGCCAGGTGATGATTTGCAATAAGTGTGATACTTGCTTTATGTAAACAGCATGTCTGGTACGTTGGATTTACAGCTCCCAAGCAGGGATTCCAAATCACATGTTCAATGAGAAAGGTGACTGCACTGCAAGAGGTGCTGAGCCCTGTGCACGCTCCCCTGCTGCAGGCAGGGCCTCTGGAATAGTTATTCCTCCTGTTGCTGCTGTCCCATGAGCCCTGGGGTGGCTCCTCTCTTGGGCTGTGTACACTCTTCCTCTTTTTGTCTGAGCATCTGGAGACTTTGACTGGGAGTCGGGAACTCCTGATTCTAGAGCTAGGCTCCAGTAAATGTCGAGTCTGAGCTGCAGTTGTGCTAAGTACCATAGCATCCATCACATTCTGCTGTTGTGTTAGGCTTTGCCTTCATCTCCATGTTTCACAGATGGAACACATAAAAATAATTCCATAGCCAGTCCAGGTCCAGGAATTACCAAAAATTTGGTAAGTCTTTGACAAAACTTTGACTTCTCTCAGAGAGGCCATTCTGTGAACAGTAAATAGCAGATATTTCCATCCCCCCTGTAGAGGCACTTTTCTAGAAAACAGTGGCAGCATACCACCAGGGAGATAAATGAGTGTGAGCCTTCATTGCCAAATACAATCTTTGAATAAACAGAAGACTTCAGACTCCAAGGCACCTTTTCTCAAGTGCTAAATTCATACCCCAAACAAATGCTAACAAAGCCTCTCATGTCTTTATATTAAGTGTAGGCAGTAAAAAAAAGACCTAGAGCTCTCTGGGGAGCCTCTTGAAGCACCTGGGGACACATTCAATGTGTGGTCAGGTTATCACTACTCAGAAGCAAGCCTGAGTGTCAGCAGAGCAGGTATTTATTTATGCCCACTGGATTTGGCAGGAGCCCAGAGGTACAGTATATTTTGCGCTGTTACACAGACTTTTATTGTTGAATCAGTTTTATTTAATGGAAGCTCTCTATAAAAGGGTCTTGTTTTGGAGGGCTTCCTCTACAGGTGTGGAAACAGTTCTTTTTCCAGGACCTTGTGGCAGTGGACTGCACTACTAAGGCCCAGTGACCAAATGGTGGCTGATGGTTTACTGAGGGCCCACACCAGTCCATGGAAAAGTGGCCTGACAGCAACCAATTAATTTTGTGCTAAACCATTATTAAGAGTTTTGTCTCTGTTACCTGTTCTGAATGAAAATATCCCATTGCATTTTGTGGCCTTGGTTTCACACCTTGACCAGTCCTGGGTGGCTTTGGTCAGCAATCAGAAAGAGCCGTAGAAGTAAAGTGTCCCCAAGTGCACTGTCAATTTTTTGTGGGATGTAGTCCTAAGAACATCAAAGTACAGACTATTATAATTCAGCTCCACTACAGGCTTCATGAGCCAGGAACCAAAGAGTATATTAGGAAAAACTGATTTCTCCCTTGCAAAGAGTTACCTGAATTATTTATACAGATCTAGATAACAGAAGGGTTTCAATGAATTGACCTGTGTTGCAAAATCTTGATTGTTTTATTCCTGATACTAAACCTACCATGATACTGCCAGTGGTGTCCTGCAGACTCTGTGAGGCAGGCACTGTGAGAGGGGTCAGCATGGAGCTCAGGCTTCTGCTCTGCCACAAGACAGCATATTGCCTGCATGCACTTGAGATGCACCCTGCTGCTGAATTGCAGGGGGAGTTTGAAGATAACCCTTGGATATATGTATGAAAATGTGGGTTTGTCTTCCTGGGGTGTTGTGAGAGCGAGTTCAGTGTGAGACTCATAGATGATGTTGCAGTTGAGGCCATGGGAAGCTCTGAACAAGGTGGATACACACAAGCCTGGTGACAGCCAGAGCAAGACCTTTGGCATATAAACTGCCATGAAATCCAAAGTGAGCTCACCGATTCTTCTGAAGACTGTAGGATGATTTAATTAAAGCAAAACAAGATCCCTTCACAGATTCTCATCTCAGCCAGAGTTTGACCATTTCCATGGATTTGCCTCACAAAGTAAGTGAGAGAAGCTTAGTATCCACAAGTCCAGTCTAACAGTGCATGAGATTTGACCTCTGGACATGCAAGTGCAGCCCGGCATGTTTTGGCTGTAAGACAGATCTGTGGGCACAGCTGAGGGCTGAGTGTGTGCATGTGGCCAGGGGCAGAGGGAAAAGCTCTGCTTTTTCTTCGATAGTGTGGAATGGCCCTTGGAGCCAGTTGGGTGGGATGGATTCCAGCTGGAGAGGGAGGGAAGCATGAGGAGCATCAGATGAATAAAGGACCATAGTTTTGTTGGTCTTGGAGCTCTGTTTTCTAGGGCAGAGCTGCCTGTGCCAGCCTGTCATAGCCACATTTCTGAGCTGGCTTTCTTTACAATGTTTATATTTACTTCCCTTATTCTTCCAGTACTTTTTTGAATACTTTAATGTCCACATCTTTCCATTGCACCTCTTCCATCTGCTATCCCAGTCTAATAAAACCATAACTGTGACAATCACAAAAGATCCTGAACAGAAGAATTAAAGCTTTTGCAGGAGGTTCCTTTTTTTAGTCTTTTTTAAAGGCATGTCTTTCCTTTAAAATGAAAGATGAAGCATTTTCTTTTATCCTTTAACTTTACTGTCACATTTTATTAAGTCAAAATGATAGTTACAGTCAGAGGAAAGCAGGATATGAATTCCTGGTACAGCCATTTTTAAAGTGTGCTTTGTTTTAAAGCCCTGAAGATTGATTGAAGGTATTTTTCTTTTAGACACAAAGCTTTAGTCAAAAGGGGCCTGATCTGAGTTACCCTCTGTAAATCAGGATTAGTTTCTGTGAAATCAATGGAGTTGCAATGATACAATACGGGGTGAGTTGGAAAAGACTCATGCCCTGACAATAAATAAGGGAGGGACTGTGGGCGATCCCCTGAACGCTGCCCTTGCGCCGGGGTGAAACCACGAGGCAAAGCAGAATTATACCCTGTCTCTCTCAGGCTGCCATGGAATGTCCTGGCTGGGAGGTGGGCAGGCAGAGTGGGTTTGTGCTGACACGGGCACTGAGGTTGCAAATCTCAGCTCTGGAGATGCTCTGAGTGTGCAGACCTCCTGCCTTTCCCAGAGGGAGCAGCTCTTTGCACATCCCCTGCCGCTGCCACTGCAGGCAGGGGAGCCCGTGAGCTGAGAAAACCTGACTTAAGAGACAAGAGGATGGTGGCAGAAGTGGTGCTCTACAAAACACCTGACTGTGGAGCAAATGTCACCAAATCCAGTGTAGCCTGAATTTATCGACCTTTTTCTGTCAGAGAGCTGTACGGATTCACTGGGTGGAGTAGAAAAGGGGAGAAAGATGCCCCATCACTGGCCCTTGGGGCTTTGCAGAGGCTCAGAGGACAGGCATTCATGAGGAACAAGACAGATAAACTTGGACAGATAATATTTTTGGACATTTTTATCTCTTTGTAATGTATCTGCATTGGGCCAGGAAGAAGAATAGCTAAGGTGGTAAAGATGCATCAAGATGCGCAAATAAAGAATTGAAATGATGTGTCCTGTCTGAGATTTCAGTTTAACCAGGGATTTGAGCTCTTGTCTCTCATCTGCACTGAAACCTTGACAACTGGTTTCTTGAGCCCTAAGCCATTCTGAGCAGACAGTCTAATAAGAACAGCTCTTTTTATAGCATTTAACTGTATCTAAATGGCTTAAGGCCAGGGCAAGTTCCAACACTGCAAAGCACCCCTACTCTGGGCTGTGCTGGGGACGTGCAGTGTTTTAGCAGTCTGGATGGGGACTGGCCTAAGCACTGATCATACTCCAGGCTTCACAGTGAAAATCTGCAGCTTGGGCAAAATGGGAGGCTTGGATTTGGCCACCTCAAGTAAAATTAAAACATTTCATTTCATTAAAACACTTCATACCTGCTGGACTCTCCCAGGCAGTTACGAGCTTGCTCCTGGCATACAGCTGACCTGTGCCTGCTCATGGCACTGCTTCATATTCGGAGTGCGGGGTTCTCTTTGGAAATTAATTTGCAGCAGCTGGGGATTACCAAGTTAGAGTCTTAAAATACTGAGAAAAAGTGAACTAGGAAGCCTGGGGAAAGGACAGGTTGAAGGACTAAGATTTTTCAGCGTTATCCACTGTCTCAATACTGTTCAGCTCTAGGGCTCTGACTTCTGTTGCCCTTGATCAAGCTGGAATTTACCCACTGACTCTGATTCCAGTTAGAGACCAGCTCAGGGCTGCACATGACACTGATTTTCCTCAACTTTCCAGCACACAAATGCTCCACGCATTTGATGAATGCAATTTGAGGTAGGAGGTAGAGAACACAGTGAAGGATATGAGTTTTTTATAATGTTCCTTTTTCACCTTGGTTGGGTCATTTATTACTTTCCACTTTGTGTTCAAAACCATTATTTTCATGCACACTTTGGATTTCCCTATGATAATAAGGAAAATAAGATGGAACTTTACCCCAAATACTGGTTACAGCTTTCTAAGGAACATTGAAGTCTCTTGGACTGTGGTAAAATCTCCCAGGGAAAGTGGCAGAAATCCAGATACTTGGCACATTTTACAACTAGTCCAGACAAAACACTAGTAAATGTACTCTGCTTTGGCACAGAATAGGCTGTGGGCTGTTATGAAGCTTCCCTGTATGCAACTTTTTATCATTTCATGACCATAATGAGTGTGAAACTTGAATTTACTCATCTGCTGATTGCACACCACACAGGGCTGTAGAAGAGCATAGGACCCTAGCATGTGTCTTTGTTTTAAGATTTTTTTTTCACCTAGCTTGAGATCATTGTTTGGATGATTAGTACATGAAAATGGCCATATTGGCTCAGACTAGAAGTCTGCCTAGTTTAGTACCTTGTTCTAGGATTAGCCAGTAATGGCTGCACTGGGAGTAGTAGAGCGTGCATAAAGTGAGATTTCTATGACTGTCTTTTCCAGTTTCCAGGAAGGGTATCTGACAGTGAAAAAGTCCTTTTTGCCTTTTGTGCATTTCCCACAACAGCCATCTCCTATCTAAGGAAAGTTTGGCTTTGACTTTAAGTGTATCCGAAAGCTATACAAAATGCATCTCCTGGCCTTCGCATCTCTGTGCTGTGTTTCATTTCTGGATCTTTACTGGAAAAAAAGGACAATTTAATCCAATGGCTGAAAATACAATGTGAAGCTTCATCATCAATAATTTTTATTACGGTGTGGCTCATACAACATGTCCATCGTGTGAGGTGCCACAGTACTCAGCAGTGCACACCCTGCAGTATGCTTGTGCTTAATGCTGTGCTGGCCTTAGCTTTAAATGATTTCACATCTCTTCCTTCTGCCAGTCTCATTTCTTAATTTAATATTATATTTGCTGTGTTTTTCAAAACAGTCACCCTCCATAGTAAAGTGCTGTAGAACCTCTTTTGGAGAGCTGGAAAGGGATTTTATATATCACTGCATAAAATCTGCATGTATATGGGGATGGAAAAAATGTGAAATGTTGTAATGTCTCACTCACACTGATTGGGAAACCAAGTCCCTAGAACTACCCCGAGCCCTGAATGCCAATGCTATTTTCAGTCAGAGGTATGGAGCTGCTGCTGAGGACGTGCAGAATGGATGCACTGGCAACTCATCTTTATGCATGTTTAGAATCACAGAGAAATACAGTTAAGAATAAAACACAGGATCCATTTTTCAAACCAACTGTCTCCCATTCCTGATGTAAGCAGTCCCTTATTGCTCTTGATGCCTGAAGACCTTTAAAAGTTTCTTCCAACTCCTTGATGTCACAATATTGTCCTCTATATTGGAGTTTGCTCCATGCCACAATCCTGTCATTGTGAATCAGTGCCTCATGTTACTTGCCCGACCATTTCAGGTCACTGAAAGTGTTTTAGAGACTCCAAACAAAAATATAGAGGTATCAGATACTGCAGCTGTTGACTGTTACACTAACTTTATGAATGACATCTGCAGGAATTGAAAATCTCATTATGTGTGAATTTGATCAGAATTAGCTTTATCATTAGATAAGATTTAAAGGTAGGAGACTCTATTTGTTTGAAAACACGTGCTTGCAATAATTGAACAGAGTTACATAGGAAAATATACTATGCACATCAATAAGAATACATTTGGCAATGCAGATTTTCTTAAGCTGCAGCATCATCTTGGGGAGCTTGTGGCATGGGCTAATTAATCCTTCATCCTCTGCCTCAGGCCTAGTAGGCCTGGGGGAATTTTTAGAGCTGTGCCTTTACTTCTACTGTTGTTAAAAATGGTCACGTAGAAAAGGCATGACTTTCCTCTCTCCTCGCCTGAGAATGAATGCTCCTCCTCTTTAGCTGTGCCTCAGCTCTTGTGACTGGGAGCTGTAGCATCCCATAATAATGAAGGCAGTCGACTCACTTCTCACCATTTCCCCCTTCAGATTATTCTAACATTTATGTTACCTCAATTAGCACTTTCCTGTCAAGACCTTTATACTGGCTTGTTTTGTTTCAAGACATTTAAAGCAGCAGTATGAATCACATGTTAGAACACAGTTTTCATGGTGACTGATGTTGGCCTTTCCTTAGCAATCTCTTGAATTTAGCATGGAATTTACTATGGACACATTTTGAAATTGAGGAGGGAGGTGTCTGCACTGGAGGAAACATTTACACCCGGGATATTTGAAATTTCACATTGTCAGTGCCAGCCATTGCACACCAGGTGCTTTATAAGATGCACACCCCAAGGGTACACAGACAGAGGTGTTTAGGGAGCTGTGTACTTCCCTTTTTTATGGTTGTAAATTGGGGTGGGTTTTTTGATTTTTTTTTGTTGATTTTTGATTTTTTTTAAAATTTCTGTTGTTTTGTTTTAGGTTTTTTGTGCTGTTTGTGGAATATTACCTTACGTACTTAAGCACAGGTGGGGTTGGTAGGAAAGGGGAACTCCACCCTTCTCCATGTTACATGCTCTGGATAAGCATTTGCCTTTCTGAAAGTGGAACCTTTCTGAAAGAGGAATTATTTGTGTTTCAGGTATCCTCCGTGGGCCTGTCTTGGAAGCTAGATCTGCAGCTGCCCTTCAGTCATGATTGTTTCAAGATTAAAGGCCATTTCCCTGTCATTGCCAAGCCTTTTTCTTCTTGCTTTTCATCTCTCAGCATCACAGAATGTACCCGAATACACTGAAGCTGAACATCAGCAATGTGTTAGGAAAGAACACCCCACAATTGCTTTTGAAGGTAAGAGCTTCTATTCCTGTTCCAGATTCCAATTGGATGATCCATTTAGGTTTAGTCTGTACTGTTTTTCCTTACAACTCTGATCCACAGGCCAGGGGAAGTGGCCTGACGAATCATTTTCCCTTTGATGCTTTACAGTGTTTTAATTCTGAGGTTTCACAGCAGTCGCTTAATTCAGGCCGTTTTGGGACTACTGGTCTAAGAACCTCAATTTTCTACTCTGTTACAGGCTCCCTGTAATCTTGTGCCATGCTGAAACTGTGTTTCAGTTTCCTTTTCTCTAACTGGTTTCAGTAATGCCTCACCTGGCTTGCTGGAGCCCGACACTTAATAAGTGAAATGTGATAGAGAATTTGGACACGAATGCAAGAGAAATGAGTTGATTTAAAATTGCAGGGAGTGGCTGTGCCTTTGTTTGTAGCATTCCTGGTTAGGTTTGGTTTTGTCATGCATTTGTCACCTGGGCTAGTAGTTTTTCTGTCCTTCATCTGGGCATTTAACTTGAATGTGAGAGGGGGCCTTTGTGTTGCAATGGCCAATTCTTTTCCTGTTCTTTTGAAGCGCGGGATTTCTCTTGTCCTTATCCACTCAGATTTTCCATGAACGTTCATGCCATGTACTCCTCAATTGTTGTCTGAATAATCTGTCCACTTATCCACAGAGCAGCTAGATCTTTATATTGGTACCACTATTATTTGAAAATTCACTCCAGACTAGTGTGTTCAACTCAGAGTGCCAGCATCAGCAGCTGCTGAGTCTCCTTGCTAAAAATGGATTCCTCCCAAATGCTGGAATATTGATTTTGGTTCCCATTTAAGACTTTGCAATGCATCTCCAGTTACATTCTTTGCTAAAGGCAATTGAGTACCTTGCAATGTGTCTCTAGTTAGGTTCTTTGCTAAAGGCAATTCAGTTGTGGTTTTGTGACCTTTGAGATAGGGTTTCCAGGAAGAAAGTAGTCAAAGGCTTCCTTGCTGACCTTTGAGGGTTCTTCTGGAGAGCTTTACTATTCTTCACAGAGGAGGAAACTTAATTGTCTCTTAATTTGGAAAATTTAAGAGATTTCTTGTCTGTTTTCCATTATCCATGCCTTAAAGGTTTAAGTAGATTAAAATAAATTAGCAGAATCGTTAAGCTTTCATGATACAGTGCTGGCTCTAACCTTGGTCTGGTAAATAAACCTTGATTTTAATTGCTAAATAAGTCTAACCATCTGTTTTAACTGGGGAGGGCCAAAAGGAGAAGCCCTTGCTGTTAAAAAACAGTGAAATTCAATTCAGTAAATAAAAAAATAATGAGAATACTATAGGTACAGAAAAGAGAAAAAGTGTTGCTCGCTCTATTAACCAGGAGCACCAAACTTGGAGTTTACAGAGGATGTGTCTGTGCAATCCTGCACTGAGATAAATCATTCTGCAGGGAATATTAAAAGCCCCAATTCCTGAAGTTGAGGAATTGGTGGGCATTTCTTGGTACTCAATATGAGTGCTACTCTGCAGAATTGATGGCTGTGTAAACATACTCATAATCTGCCAGTTTGCTTTGTTTTAATAAGGCATGAATATTTCACAGGAAAAAAAAATCTGTCCTCTTCTTTCACTGTTCTTGTTCTCTTCCTTTTTTCAATGATAGAGGGCAAAAACTGATGAGTTAATTAGAACCTCACAACTGTGCAAAAGAAAGAAGGATTGAAATTGCAGATGCATTAAGAAAATGACCCAGATTATAATTTGAGATCCTTAAACCCAAGTTAGATTCAGAGTTATGTTTTTTCACAGCACCTGTTTCCTTGTGATTGTTCATGATTTCATTTCATTGTTCATACAGTTTCATTTCGTATTTTGTGCTGCAGAGCTCAGCTGGAAAATACACTGTAGGAATTAAATTAAAGGCACCTTTTGTCCACTGCACTTAAGACCTGGTGAAGAGGGCTCACATGTCCAAAAACCACATCAGTTCATAATCTGATTTTTCTTAAAGTTATACCCTGTTCTGATGCCAGCACATACAGGTTTAGGCTACAATGGTAGACAAGTAGGGGAATCTAAATTTTATGTGGTGTTCCCAGATTGCTCTGAGGATGTCTCTGCTTAACAGTGTGCCTCAGGGGCTTTCCGAGGCTCTCCAGATGCATCGACTCATGAATCACAACCTGGTACACAATGGGAGTGTGTAATGACTGAAAGAGTGACCCCAGCAGAGCCCTTCTGATGCTCCTGCTGCCAGGGGAAAGGATTATGTTACACCAGCAATTTTCTGCGGATGGGCCACAATAATAATAAGGCCTCTGGCCATTCAGTCATACAGGGTACATTAATTTACTGCCAGAATGAATAGGCTAACAAAACAGTTTATGTTACAAAGGGCTACAGTAACTTCTTTTTCACAACCTTGCTAACCAGGCTTCCCATCACCAGACAAATGGGATGCCATACCATGTTTTGTGGTCTCTAGTCTTCAGTTCCCACTTTGCTTGTGCTCAGTCTCTTTTTATTATATTCTACCCCTAGAATATATTCTTAACATCCAGTTGACTGGATAATATCCTTGTTGTAGAAGAATCCATGTAAAACTTCTTTCTGTCTATTTTCCCCTTATTTCCTGAGAAATTCTGTATTTTTATGTTTTTATTGTATCTCATCCACACTAGCCAATCAATCATCGGTTTGATTGGTTTTGTATCTCTTTGTCTTTATGAGAGTGGGTAAGAAAGATAGAACCCAGTACATGTCCTACCCATTCAAGCAGAAAGGAGATTATGTAAATAAAATGCTTTTACTTTAGCTGTGTTCAGACCTGAAGAAATGTATGTTTCTTTACAGACTCCATTCCCAAAATGATTTGCGCCATTACGTGTGACATAGAGAAAATGGCCTAGACAAGTCAAGGGGCATACATTCTGGTTCTAGATGTACATATTTTAAATGCTAAAGATAACATTTGTTCTGCCAGGACAGATGTGAGCTGGGGAGGGGCCATGAGCTGAATGGTTTATCCTTGCAGCCTGCAGGGAGATCCTGAGGGACACAACAGGAATTTTGTGCTGCAAGCACTGTCCTGTGTGTTTGCACAGTACCAAACTATCACAATGGTGCCCCAGTTTCCCTGGGGCTTATAAATGATGCTCATTGTACAGTTCACCAGCAATAATAACGTACCCAGTTTGGGCTTTTCATAATTAGATTGTTCTACTCTGTGCTTATAGGAAATCCAGTTAAAGTTTGATTTCCCTTGTTAGATCAATAAGAAAATGATCTTCTACTTCCCAAGAGGCTGTTTCTGGGTCTTACTACCTATTTGACTGTTAGTGGGTAGCTACTTTAGGGATGTTGCATGCTTGTTTGTTTTTCAGTGAGTTGAGAATTTAGTGAAACAAGTCAAGTGTATTCTTAGTGCACCCCTTTTTATTTATACATGCGTGTACACGTGCTTCTAAAGTCCCATTTCACAAAACAGTTTGTCATCCCAGCACAGCTCCCCTGTGGTCCACTCTGGTAAGCCAAACACCAGAGAATTTGTTTCTACTTCTTGTCAATCATGTTCATATTTCTCGTTTTTTTCTGTACGGGTTTTACTGCCAATAGATCAATGCCTGCATTTGCAATTGGGCTGTGCCTGTGTCCTACTGTCCTGGTTGATAGCAGTATACTTCATTATTGTACAGTCCTTTCTTGGATAGAAAGCAACTTTGCTATTCCTTAAAGACATATGGAGTTCCTTGTAACGTGCCTTTTGGGAAAAGCAGAAACATCTTCCATGTCAATACTATATAAGGTTTGTTATTTCAAGAGCCAGAGCCATGAGGGACGTGTGCTCATGTTTGCAATGGCTGCAGAGTGTTTGCCTTCATCTTGTTTACCAAGTGCTTAAAACTTTGCAAACTCATCTGTGTTACGTGAATCATTTGGATGTTCACAGCTTCACTGGAAATGAGTTGTAGACAGGTTTCCACTTGCAGTTCTTTCCATTATTTATTTCTCATTAATTTAATCCATTAAATCAGTATGCTCAGGAAAATATTTGATAACTTCACAGGTTTTTCTCTGTTCTGTCTCTCAGGACTTTTTACCCTGGGTCATGGCAGTTAGGGTAAGCTGGAAGAACATAATTTGTTCCTGCTTTAATAATTGTAGCCTGTCTTCATCCATAAAAAACACTTCAGCTGATCCCATACTAAGGCACAGGACAGAGGTGGACTTGGTTAAATAGCATAGGTCTCCTCAGGACTGCAAATCTCAGCTTTGCAGATTGTACCATCATGGCTGGTGTGAGTTCTCAATGTGTGGCACATTATCCATTGTCTAATCCTCAATCTCTCCTAGATGCAGACAAGTTGCTCTGTCTGTTGCCTCAGGTTTTCAAAGTGATTTAGTTTGGGAGTGTTTAAATCTGGGGGTTTACTTCAGACTGTCTGTAATTATTACCTCCTACCAGATAAATGTGATTCAGGTGACTTGAATGTAGCTTGCTATGCATTTTCTCAATATTTTATTTCTTTAAACAACATTTTATTGAAATGTGTCCAACTTCAAACACTGAAACCTGTGGGGAACAGCTAAATGTTTTCTTGTATTGAAAGCAAAAGCTATTTTAATTTTGTGGGCTGAAGGATAATAAGGTATGATTTATTTGTGTA
The DNA here is from genome assembly GCF_015832195.1 of Motacilla alba alba. Lineage (NCBI taxonomy): Eukaryota > Metazoa > Chordata > Aves > Passeriformes > Motacillidae > Motacilla > Motacilla alba. The sequence goes on from NC_052022.1 coordinate 11,005,681, forward strand.
GAAAGTTCTTGACATTTCACCAAACACTCCCACTATTGTTAAATTGGTCACTAATACATTATTCCCTTTACTGTATACTGATGGGGAAAAAGCACATTAGCATTCATCAACTCCAAAGGCCAGCTGGGAAAGCCCCATAGGAAATTCTGGTCAAGATATACACTTCTCTTGAGCAAGTGAGATTTTGACAATCCAAACCAAAATTTTATTTAAAGAAGGATGAAGATTGTGAGGTGAAGTATTAGAGGTGTATGTAAGCATTAAGGAAAGGTACAATACATTATGAGAGAATTGTCTGCTAGCTCACAGCCTTGCTGCTCTTGGTTCTCCATTCAGGGAGTCCAAACATTAACTCATGATGGAGTTTCAACTGGAAACTGGTGGCATCCTGTGGGTGCTTCAGAATATTTGACCTTCAGTGCACTTCAGTATGGATTTTGTTTCCACTAAGCAAGGCTTGTAGCAATTTTCCTTTTAATCTTGAAAAACAAAACTGTGGCAAATGGAAACTAGAACTTTCTTCTTTAGATTTGATTTAGAATTTGTTTGAAAATTATGACTGATAAAGCCAAAAATATACAGTAGTTAGGGAAATAATTGTTCTCAGGCAAAACTTCAGAAAATTACACCCAACTGCTCTCAATATATTTTTTATTCCAAAATAATAATTGTAATAGTAATTATGCTAGTTCTTAAGGACTTCCTCATTAATGATGTCCAAGGTACTTCACAAATAATAGCAGTGAGATTTGATTTAAATAATTACTCAGTGTGCTGTTTCTTGGGACCTCAGGAAGAAAGGGAGGGTTGGAAGAATGCCCTTCCTTCACAAAATGCTTTAGATGGAATGAATCATGAGAAGCAGAAGAGAAAAGGAAGGCTTTGCAGCGAAGATTCAGAAGTGAAGTGATCAAGTAACTTAACACATGGGAGTGAGGGAAGGTAAAACTTCAAAGAGGTACAACAGCTCAAGTGAAGGAGCAGCCTGTGACCATGAGTGGTGGTGTTGATGGGAGGGAGGCTTCCTCAGCAGCAGGACTGAGTGAGGTAGACTCACAGTGTGGAGGAACAGGCACCCAGGTCACCATTCTGCATGGACCAAGGCCATGAAAAACTCATGTGATGGAACAGAACTGCTGCATGCAGTAGAAATGTGCCAGATTGGGAATGTGAATGGCACTCCTTCAATATCCTTCTTTGAGGTGGCCTCAGGACAACTTACCAGCATACTGTCCCATACTAGAAGTGAGCACTAGTTCATGCTTATTATTTAGTGTTTGCTTTATCTGGAATTGAATCCCTGGGTTCTTCCTCATAGATTGGTGTGTTTTGCCAGCTGCTCCATATTAATAATAAAAAAGTAAATAAACAATCAGTTATAATTGTACTTTTGCAAAAATTTGGTTTGGATTAAGTTCTTTGTTTTTCATGTTGAAACAATTTAGCAACATTTGTTTTGAAGAAATGATTAAAACTTAGGAAATAAGGAGTCAAAATGCTTGGTATGCAATATGCAATACTTAGTGCCTCCTGTACATCACGTGAATTACAGATAATTACACCTTGATGCACCAGCCAGTATCCTAAACCCATTTAACAATTGGAACCACTGAGACATTAAATAGTTTCATGATTTGCTCAAGACAGAGGACTCCTGTGTCAGTGCTATTGGGCTCTTGGGACCATGCCTGCATCTCCAACTGTCATTTCTCTCTTGGAGTGGAAGAAGCTCAGCAAGATCAGTTCAGAGAGAAGCTGTAGACATTAAGGGAAGAGGCATAAAACCATCCAGATCTTTAAATGTTACTATGTTTATTGTAATTCCAATGGCTCTGTGGAGGCAAAACATGAGTCTTTGGTTTGGGGATGTTTTTCCTTCAGGATGATAAAAAACAGAGCCTTTTCTTCTGTGCTGTTCTATTCCTTGGTAGCTGAGGGATAGGACTATTCCTTCTTTTACAAGACCAAGAGAAAAAATATTATTCTTTATTTTTCCCATCATCTCCTATCCACATATTCTGGGACAGTTTGGAGAGGGACATTAGCAACTCTTGCTTCTTGGATCTCATGGAAAAGGAATGGCTCAATGACTTGTGGTAGCAAGCTGCTACCACAGTGACTCACAGGCCACTCATGGGTTGTTTCATTGCTCTTTCATTGAGAAGGGGCTTTGTAGTTGGTCAAGACAGGAAAAATTGTTTGAGTGGGCAGGAAATGAGGTAGAAACGTCTAGAAGGTGAAGACTGCTAGGAAAGAAAGCAGGAATGGGCGGAGAGGTGAATATGGGGTCAGAAGGTAAACTGAATAAAACCATGAAACTGAGACAGCTGGAAGAACGTGTGAGTTGGGTTTAGGTATTGAGGGGAGAGAGAAGGAAACTGCTGGTTTGGCCCATTTTGTAGGAGGGGATGTATTCTGTCAACCGCCTTCTAAGTCCTCAGAGCTGTGAGTGGAGATCAGAGATTTGAGAAGACAATGACACTGGAAATTGCAGCAGTTGGGATGAGGACATATTTAATGTACAATTAAAGATTTAAATGGATCAGGTTTAAAGAAGAAAGAAAGAAAGAAAGAAAGAAAGAAAGAATACCAGCAATGAGGTGGAGGTGGTGATGGGAAGACAAGACAGCAGGGTGATATGTATGTGTAGGAGGACTTCTGGGGTAAAGCCAGATTGAGTTTTTGGCCTCATAAGTAAAGTTGAGCTCTGAGTGCTGACACATTTGTTTGCTCAGCTCTGCCCGTGCAGCAAAACATTTCTCCCTCCCCTGATAAATTTGCTAAATTGTCGAGTGGTTTTGCATTGTGGAGGCTACTCTTAAAACTCAGCATGGAGTGGGAGCAAAAGTTAATGTCCAAAGCCTATTGCACTAACCTGTGGTGTGACCTACAACTGGGAGCTAAAATTTAAAATGAAGCTGATATTAAAATATGATTCATTGTCAGTCCAGTAAAGATAATGCTGTAATTTCATTGGAACGTTTATGCATTCTTGGAAATGTCCACACTTGCAGCATTTGAGAAGACAGGTGATAGCATGGCTGGGTAATCATTAGCTTTTTCAGCTTTGGTTACAGCCTTGTTTGCCTTGTCTCTGATGGGTCTGGTCAGGGGCCCACACACAATGGAAACTGTGGCCTCAGTCTTAGCAGGCAACTGTCTACTTCATAGAAAATCTCTGAATACTGAGGATAATTGAAGCAGAGGATGGTCTGAGATGGTAGGTCTGATTCAGAAAAGGGGACATTTCATCAGTCAGTACCAAGAAGAGAGCCTGAGGCCTTTCCTTGTTTTACAATATGATTTGCATCTCTTGGTCGTGTTTCAAATCCAATACTGAGAGTCCTCCAGCCTAGTGGGTGGTCTGAAATAAAACGGAGAGGTTTAATCACTATACATCATCTGCCCTGTGCCAAGGCTGAAGCAAACCAAAAGGGGATATTGTACAAGTTACAGGAGTCATGGCTGTCATCTGAGCCTTGCCAGGAGTGCTCCAGTACTCACACACAGTAATTAAGCATGTCCTGAACTAGTAAGCTGAGTTAAGAGAACTTAGAAGAGACCATGCTGAGGCAGCAAGGGAAGCATTCAATGTGTGCTCAAGTTAGCACTGCACAAAAGTAGGTCTGAGTATCTGCAGAACAGGTACTTCTTTATTGCCATTGAGTCTGACAGGTCCAAAGTTCTGTGTATGCTCTACTTCATTGCACAAACTTTTACTATTGAATCAGCCTGTTTTACAGAGCCTTACATAAGGTATGGGATTCAGGTTATCTTTTCTGGAATGGGGACCCTCTGAATATGTCTCTCAGAAGGTCTTTTTATGATCTCTTTGAAGCTTTTCTGTGCAGTCCGAGGGTAGGAGCATGGTTGGTCTGTGCTCGTGGGTATACCTTCATTTTACACAAAGAATCCTTGGTCCTGCTCAGTTTAGTTTCTTTTGCTTCAAATAGGAAATCCTTGCTGAGAATTATTTTGCAAGAGCTGTTGTTGAATAGCACTGTGGGTAGCCATGCTCCATGCACCTACAATGGCTTTGCAATTTCAAGGCATGGGCATTTAACCTCTCTGCTCTTGTGTGACATGTGCTGGACACTCAAAGCTGCTACAGCCTGCTGGGGATGGGAGCAACAAGGAGGTTAAGTGAGATGGAGCAGTGATTGCTGTCCCTCAGACAGGGGAGCCTCAGCTCAGTCTTTACACATTTCCTTCCTCCAAAACACACAGAGTAGGGGTGAGGTGGGGAGCCGTTGCTTTTGAGGAGATGAAGACTCAAGTATGACCAGTTTTACTGTATCTTTAGAAGGTGATCCAGAAACTATCAAAGTCAGTGGAAAACCGCCAATTATTTAGAAAGCTTCTGGATCAGGCCCTTAAACCCAGCTCCTGCAAATTGGCTTGCTGTCTTTTGTGCATCTGAGTAATCCTGGTCCCAGCCCTGTGCTCTCAGGAAATCAGAGCAGAGCAGTGTGCTGGAGGCTGCAGGGACCACCCTCTGAAATGGCAGAGGGCCTCCTTCCACCTTGCCTTAGGTTTACATAATAGCTGAGCACCGCTGTGCCTGCAGACTTATATTTCCTTCAAAACTTTGTCTTCTTTGCAGCTGGATACCTGAGCCACCTTGAGCTGTAGAGGGACTCACAGAGCTTTAGAGGTTCTGAATCAGATATCTGGAGATGGCTGGTGCTGGAAACTATTAAACTTTTGTTCATTGGTTTTCATGTGGAGGAAGTGAGAGCAAGGATCTTTAACCCCCTGGAAATGATTAGAGACAAGAAGCACAAAGGAGGCCTTGATGAACATTTTGCCCCTAAGCCATGTGGTTCCAAGTTTTCCATCTCCTGCTGCCGACATGCAAAGCCAGAGCCTTGGTTTTTAATTTTTCATACTGTTTTTAAACAGATACTTTTGCAAATGTAAACATACCCCAGCACTGAAGGTTTCCAGCCAAATTAAAGAGTCAGCATTGGAAAAATCAACCTTCAGAAGAAGGTCAAATACAAGCAATCCTGGAGTTCATTGGGTCCATATGTGTAAACTTCAGCTAATATGGAGAGTACCTAGGGCAGCATTTACCTTGAAGTACTGAGTTAGTTTCAGAGTGAAGTTGAAAATGTTTTTAGGGATGCCTGTGGTCTGAGCAGTACATTTGAATGTGTTGAATGAAAAAAGACCGATGTCCTGATTCTTGGTTGCAGTTGCATTCCCTCTTAACAGGAAGAAAAAAGTTTGGGAAGGAAAATGTGCCATTTGGCATTGATTCTGACGACTTGCATTTATGCATTGTTATGTGGGACCATGCTGGGTTTAATAATCTCCAACTACATGCCTATAAAAGCTTAATTTTGCTATGAGGATGCATGCCTTTCAGCCTTTAATTTAATAACTGGGAAGGGTTTCTTTATAAGTTGTACCACCTGCAGTACTAATAGAAATCAAGACACTGCCTGTTATTTCTTGGGCTTGATTGACATTTGAGCCAACTTGGAAAGATTTAAGTAAACTACTGCCTTTAATTTTTAAAAAATTATTTTTACCTGTAGTCTGTCAGAGCTTGCCATTAAAAGGAAGCACTGATGAGTGTTCCTCTCTGAAGTGATGAGCTTTTGCTTAGAACAGCAGATCAGATGAAGAAATATTCTTCCTGCCACTGCACTCTAATAGTGGGTTAGTTAGTAGGCAAGAGTCAGTAAAAGAGGAGGTAAAATGACAAGAGAGATTATGGCCTAAAAGCAGGATCCTTAAAAGGTATCATCATTATATAGCAATTCTCTAATCCTACCCCCATCACCAAGAGAAATGCCAGAAGATCTGCAGCACGTCAGCCAGCTAACCTGCCTGAAAGGTGTTATTGTTGTTGGTTCTGCAGCTTGGCTCAGAAATGTCTCTGCAGCTAAAGAGCTACAGAAAAAGAAGTCAGAGTCCCATTAGGAGAATGCCAGAGGTGAAACTGCAGTCCCTCCCTGGTGCTAGTACATCATTAAGGGTCCCAGAGGAGTGTAGGAGGATGCTTGAAGGTTAGAGGAGTTATTCCTTAACTCATGCCTTTTCATTGAAGAGCAGAGGAGGTACACGTGTTGTGTGTGGTTACACAGTGTGACAGGAATGCTGAGCAGGGCTGAAACCCTCCAGCCCCAGCAGCAGAGTTTTTATTATTGTGAGGACAGAGGTCTCACTGTCGGAGGGGCCCTGGCAGTGTCCAGTTAGGCAGGGCATGGGGCCAGGCCAGATGATGTCCAGCTCTGTTGTGAGAGACTATAGGAGCTGTTTTGAAACATGGTGGTGTTCAGGGCAAAGGCAGAAGTTCCACGACAAGGTCCTGCTTTGGAAAGAGAGGCAAGCCATGTAGACTTCAGGGACTTTTTATATGTGTTTTCTTAAGGTTTCAATAACTTAAGGGCTTGTTTAAGGTTCATCCATCCCTGGAGAGAGAAAGGACTTGAAATTGCTCAACAAATATCTCTACGTCAAAGGTTTCAAACCATTGCACATCTGTAATCCTGTGAAGCATGCCAAGACTCCACAAGCCTTAGTGAGATTCCTCATCAGCATTGTCCTCTCGCCCCTGTGGAAAGGGAAACTAATGCCTGCAACAAAGCGTTTGAACCTGACTGCCTTCAGTGAGACTTCTCAATTTATCTTTGGGGATATAAAATGACAGGAGAACATGTTTTTTTCAGAGCTCTTTTGAACTGGTCTGAACTGCATCAATATTGTTATGAGTCATCAGGTCATTGGCCTGTGTAGTGGTATCCTGTTGGCATGAGACCAGAAGATATTACCTTCTATGCTGAGCCTCCTGGATCTTCAACAACCAGTCCTTGAATGAGGCAGGGCTACTTGTCAACAGGTCACAGAGGCATTACAGTCATCAGTCATACTGATTTGGTCTCATCTGTGCCTTGCCCTCTGGGGTATTTGGTATTCTCCATTCTCCACTTCAAGAGAAGTCCTCACAGTAAAGCTGGATGACATTCTGAAAGACATATTTAAATCTGTTCCCAGTTATTTTGTGCAATAAAGGTGTAAGGTGAGAGATAGAAATTCTGTAATACACACAAGGTCAAAGTTGGTGGTGGTATTGAAAGATAGGATGCTGTGAATGCCCTAGCATCATGCCTGAGGACACCCTAAAAGTAATAATTCACCTTTTTTCTTTTAAAATGGGTGTATATATATATATATATATATATTTTTTTTTATTTTTTTTTTTTTTTTTTTTTTTTTACAGCAGGACTTCCTGCCCTAGACTGCTCAGTTGATGTTAACAGATGTAACTTCTGAAAGAGCTTTGTCTCTTCAAGCAAAGCACAGCCAGATCTATTGCTTTGCATTTAACTGTGTGATTGCATTTTGGCCAGTTGCCTAGATGGGCAAATCCAAGGCAGTTGATAAAGTCAGTCTCAAGCCTGTGCAATTGTTCAGCCACAAAGATGCTGTGATGGCACCCAACATCCCACCATCTGAAAATGAAAGAAGGATTTAGCTGATAGGCTGTGAAATGCTAGGTAAAAGGAAACATAGAAGAGAACCTAAGACCTGAAAGAGAAGGCAAAATCTGTCATTGAAGCAGCCAGGACTTGAGTGCAGATCACTAGTATTCTCTAACTTGGTTCTTCATCAGTTGGCACAACCTTCCCTTTCTGGCAGGCAGCAGTTTCCCTTTGATTAGCACAGATGGCAAGGCTGGGGAAGTGTTATGGCAGGCAGCCTCATCCCTTTACACCACTTATTCCTGACACTGAAGATGTTTCCTCAGTTTTAACTTAGTAAAATTGAGCTGCTGTTGTCTCTGAAACCAATACTGACTCTCCATCATGGATGTGAAAATAACTGCTGAGATGGCCTTGTGTCTATGTGTGGGTTTTTTGCATATTCTGCCGAGAATCAGAATAAATAGAAACTATTTAAAGAGGTTATTAATTAGCGTTCCCCTGACAGATAACTCAGTAGGAAATCTATTAGTGGATGTCTGGGTGAACTCACTGCTTCTGGAGCAGCTTTACTGTTTTCTTCTTTCTCGTTTCCATTGCAGATCTGAAGCCCTGGGTGTCGAATTTCACCTATCCAGGTGTGCATGACTTTTCTCAGCTTGCACTGGATGCCAACAGGAACCAGCTCATTGTGGGAGCAAGGTAAAGATAATATTTTGATGAGTCTAGGGTTGCTGCTCAAGCTCCTTCCCTTCAGGTTCTGGCTTTAGAGGAGAGTGTGTATCCACCTTATGTGGCCAGTTTCCCCCTTGAAAAGAAAGCTATAATTTATGTAGGGGGATTTAGACATCCAGTATAATTGCAAAGAAGAGAAAATTACTAGAATTAAAAAGAAAAAAAAAAAGATGTTATCAAAATGACTGGTTAATGAAGCAGATTGCTGGCATCTCACTCAGTATTGTGAATGTTAGAAGAGCTACAGTAAATCATTCTGCATAATCCCTCTGCCAGCACAGAATTTGACTTGATGGTTTATTTGCCATGGCAAGACTTTCACTCAGAACCAGGTTCATCTACACACCTTTGAGTAAGTGATAGAGCCAAGGTGAATAGTTGCTTTCTTCTCTCTTACAATCCACTTCAGAATCTGTTAGCTTCATCTGGCTGATGTAGTCAGATCCTCACCCAATGTGTTCTGGTGCAACTCTTTCTTCTGGCTCGTTGTATATAATTATCATATACTTTCCTTTCTTTTTAAACATTATTTTTATTTAGGATATCACAAGAGGAGGGGGGAAACATAAAATAAGCACAGGCAAGGTCTTACAAATTTAGAGCTGCATTTGTAATGGGGAAAAGAGCTATGCTTCAGTGAAGTAATGTATGTCAGAAGTGGTTCAATCATGAGTTCCAACAGCAACTATTTTTTATTGCATAATAAACAGATAAGACAAGCCAAAAATAAAAAGATACTAAGCATGGGCTAACAAATCAGTTAAAGTATAACAGTTAGAACACTGTGGTATCAGTCTCTGCTCTCAACAAAAATGGAGGGAGAGTGCTTTCTTCCCAGTGTATTCAGTAGTAGAGGACAGGGACATGAGGAACACAGGTGGAAGAACTCATGGTATGAGCAAGAGAAAAGAACAAGATATGTAGCAGAAGGAGAGTTTTATGCTTCACAGAAACAAGTGAAGTGTGATTTAATATACATTTTCTGCCGGTATGTGTGCAGTAAATAATAACACTTACCTTCCCATAGCTGTTCAAATTGCCAGAGGCCCTCCTGCTTTTCATACAGAAACATTTTACTTTTCAAGCTGAGGCTTTACTTGTGCTGGGATCTTTAACCAGAAATTATTAATATTTATTACTTCAGAACAGCATTGCTTTGGGGATGGCTGTGAACAGTGCCTTCTGCCAGGCATTGCACAGGCACGGTGCTCTGAGGAATTTGTGGTTTACATAATTGGGCTGCACGGCAGGTTTCCCCCACGCAGTCCCTCACCCCTGCTCAAACACCACAGCACGTCCTGAAGGGACTCTCTGCCTCCCTGAGAGTCTGTACGAGCGTGGTTAGACAGGGGCACAACATCATCACAAACAGGGGAGTGACAGCAAAGCTGGCTTCCCAGTGGAGGTACACTATATTGCAGGGTATGGCCTCATGAGGAAGCTGTGACAAGTATTTATAGAATTTGCTTGGAAAAGTCAGTTTTCATGAAGCACTACCCACCTGACTGGGAGACTGAAAGTTTCAGTGGTGCCGCACGGCTGCACTGAGAGGTGCAGGATACATTTAATGAAGATGTCATTTCCCAGGGTGGTTTTTTTTTTGGTTGGATACACATGATTGGTGTGGAGAAAGTGGGGAGTGCTGAACCCATTTCCTCCTCTTAACTCCACCCTGTGGAAGGTGATGGGGAGAGATTCTTGAAAATGGGGTTTGGATGGGGTCCTTTCTGCTGCATGGCTCCGGGTGCGCTGAGCTCCTGCTGGAGCTGTGCCTGAGAAATGGGAAGGGGAAATAAAGCCTTTTCTATACCCTCCTTCCCTGATAAATCCACACCTTGTTCTGGACTATTTTTAGGGGTGATTTTTTGAGTCATTAGTTGCTCGTGCACCATCTGCTTGAATTTGCAAATGAAACAATACCTCAAAGAGATAGGAGCTGTCTATATCCATCTTTGCAGGGTGTAATTTATGAAACCTAAATTTAAATGTTAACCATGTTTAAATGTGCTGCTGTAGATCATATTAGTAGTAATGCCAGCTATTCTGGGGTTGTGGAAGGAGTTTGGGATCAGGGTGGCGTTTATAAGTACTCCCACTTCTCAATTTCCTGGTTAACATCATTCTCTTAGATGATAGAGTTATAAATTATTTCAAACTGCTTCTGTCTGTCTCTATTTAAAAGCAGTATGACCTCACCACAGCATCTCTTTGGCTTAGTTTGTCCTGTGTTTCAAAGCTTCACAGAAAACACTTCCTAGAAAACCCGGGGGTTCACAAGAGTTTTTGGTTTCAGGAATTGGACACAGCGTGACTGAAACTGTAAGAGGTATTGAGGGCATGCCAGACAGACAGGGAGCTGGAATAACATGAGACTTGGATTTTTAAGCTTTATCCTTATCTAAGAGCCCTCCTTAAATGACTGGTGCTGTCTGAGAGTAAACTAGAGGAGTTTGATAACTCCACTGCACCAAACACCTGCCAAGTTAAAAACCCAGAAACAAAAGAATTAGTTTCAAAAGCCCACCATGGTTTCTAAGCAACGTATTTACTTGTCACATCATTTGTAAAATCCAAATGCTTGAGAGAAAGGATATGAACAGTTTAGAACATTGTAAATCTACACTACCCATATTATGAGTCACATTTCATTAAGTATAAAAACACACATTTCAAAAATTCATAACCTTCATTTTGACTCACAGTTCGCATGTTTTGTTTTTGTTTTGGATATAGTGTTAGTGTTTTAATGTACTGGTTTTCTTCTGTGAATGAGTGATTGTTTTGAAATATTTGCTGCTTTTTTCAGCTCTTGAGCACAAGTGATCGCCATTTGAGCTTACTTTAATGGGAGGAAAAACTATAATCTAGACCTCATTATTAGTGAGAAAAAAGAATTGAAAATATGGTCACAGTAATTTCACCTGTCTGTTGGAGAAGCAGTGCTCTGCTGTGTCACCTGTGCTGTAGGCAGGGTGCCCAGGCTCCAGGGAGTGTAAGTTTTGTGGAGGAGGGACATGGTATAGCTGTGACATTCCACCTCCTCAAGGAGCCTTACTCCTCGAGACTGTCTCATTGCTGGCTGGGCACAGACAGAAGTCAGTAAAGAAGTGAAAGACCCTGCTTGGTAGCAGGCCAAAAATCATACTTCACAAGAGCTCCCTGGTGAAGACAACATAGAAGGTGTGAAGGAGGGTGGTTGAGACACCGTGTGACAATCTGGCACAACAGCAAGAGAATGCTGAAGGGAACAAGCTGAAGGGAAACAGCTTGGACAACAGGAGGATGGCACCCAAACAAATGACTGTACAGAGAGTGGCTGGGAAGTCCTAAGGGGAACATTTGACTTTTCCCAGAAGGAAACAACAGGGGTGTGACCTCGGGGCCGTAGCCCGATGGGGCAGCTGATGCAAGATGCAAGGCTACAAGGGTCAGCCATTCTCAGTGAGTGGAGGTATTACGGAGGAAAACCAGCCAGAAAGCATCATGGCCAGAAGCCCTCACAGTTCTCCCTGCCAAGAGGGTTTTCCATCTCCATCAGGAGATGGAAAAGGATCATCCCCCTTGGTTGTCACACAGGGAAGTGCAGCTCAGGAGCCCTTGTCACAACTGGCTGTTACCCACAGGGGCCCAGAGGTAGAGAGCAGGGAGCAAAAGCTGCATCAGGGACTCAGAACTGGCAAGTAAAGTGCACATCATTATGGACTGCCAGACTTCTCAGCAATAAATGTAAAACTACTTAGCTGCAGGTGATGCAAGTCTTGATGCTGGACAGAGCTGATTTTCATAGCTGGTTTAGAGCTGATCTGAATGTGCCTGTTACTGCCAAGTAGGAAGGCGCAAGGGAGGAGATATCACAGAGTCATAGAAAGGATTGGGTTAGTAGGGACCTTAAAGATCAGCGAGTTCCAGCCTTCCCATCATGGACAAATACGGCACCCACTAGATCAGGTTTCTCAGGGCCCCATTAAAGCTGGCCTTGAACAGTTCCAGGGATGGAGCATCAATATGGTTTGTTTGGGGAGCAGGGAAGGTGCTGTATGAATTTTCAAGTATTGTTTTAGGGGAAGCAGCCTAGGCACACCCTTTTCTTACTATTATGCTTCTGGCTGTATAAAAGCATCAAAAAAGGTTTGGATCATGCAGGCTTAGGAGCTGAAGGCTGTGTAGAATGACTGATGTCCCAAAAGAGTTCCTTCAAGTTACAGCTTGCAGAAATATGGCAAATTGTAAATATATTCTAGGACCCTCAGCCAGAAGGTTTGGCATTCTGAGTTTATTGAAAGTCTCTGGTGTATGATAGATTAGTCTGTCAGCAACCAGGTTACATGCAGATTTGTGGCTGAACATAGGCTCTTTCCTGCCTGTTTGGCAGAAAGCTCCAGAGCACTGCAGTAAAATGCTCAAAACCTGTGCCTGTCAGAAAATATCACTCTTACCCTTGGGCACCTTCAATCCTGTCCACATCTGGGCTGCCAGTAAACCCCTAAGTCTCCATAGATAATGTCTAGGCAAAAAGCATTTTGCCAACCAGGCAATTCACTGGCAGCAGTTGGGTCAGAGTAGTTCCACAGATCCACAGAGTATAAAACCTGTCAGCAATACTTTCTATTGCTAAATGATCAGGGCCCCTCACCAACATTTATTCCCACAGGGCTTCAGTGAGGCAAGAAAGCACTAATAATTTCACACTATAGATGGGAATCCAAGGCCAAGGGGGATTAAGAGCCGCCCTGCCCTGTGAAAAGGCTGTGGTATTGTGGCACATGAATATGTAGCATATCTGAAAAGTAGTTCAGTACAGCACCTAACACAGGTACTCCTGCAGTGAGACTGCACTTTCTGAAGATACCAGTCAAGGTCTGCACAACCTCAGTCTGCACTTGACTAATGTGGACAGAGCCAAAGTTCTTCTCTGGGCTCAGAAAATCCATGGCAGGGGTGTAATTTGGACCCTTTACTCCTGTATTTCTACTTGTTTTTTTAATCACTTGCTCTTAGCCTTGCTTCTCCAAAGATGCAAAATGTTCATTAAAGCCTGTGGGTCCCATGCACTTACACTGGAAAGTGTGGCTTCAGCATGGCAGCAAAGTCAAGTCTCATATAGCACAGAGACTCACATGCAAAAAGTCAGCATTGGGCACATGGGCACAGCCAACAGTTATGTAGTCCACAGGTTTGCCCTGAAACAGCCAGGAGTGGTGTGCCATTTGTCCCTGTTAGCATCTGACTACAGGATTTTTCTCAATACTTTTCTAAAACAAATGGACTGAACCATTTCTGGTGGCTTTGTGCTATTTTTGCACAGTCGTATGCCAGCTTTACCCCCTGCTAAGTCCCATTGGGCTGAGAAATTACCTTGCCAGTAGAGGTATTAATGAGGACATGAGCAAGCAAAGAGCATGATAATTTTTTTGATTATATCCAGATCACAGGTGGGCAGCTGAAAGCGCTAGTGCAGAGAAATGGAGAGAAACAAATGCCTTCCTTCTTGCTGTGATTTTTCCTATCAGACAAAGAATGCTCTAATTAGTTGCATCCTTGTATCATAGACTGGAGAGGGGCAGGTAACATGGTGATGCGAGGGGGAAAAAAACCCAAATCAGTCTCTGAAATTAACAGAAACTTTCAAAGGACTACTTTTTTTTTTTTTTTTAAGACATTGCTTGACCTGTGACGTAAAGAATGTGGTGAAGGTGAGAAAGCTGTGATTAGACACTGCAGCTAGTTAAATCCATAATTAGGGTGCACGGTTTCTATACAAAGGGAACAAAAGTGTGATTTAAAGTGAAGGTTTTAACCTCCTTGGTTGAGCCGGGGATAGTTCAAAGGGAGATTTTCCTCTCTGATACTCTGCCAGGTGAGGTCAGCTCAGCCCTTGTATAAAATTGGAGGGTGAAGCCTCACTGGGGTATCTGGTTTTATCTATAGGGTTTGCTTTCCTCTGCTTGTCTGCAACCAGTGTGAATTTGGCATACCCTAAATCTATGCCGTCCCTGACTTATACTCCTTGGGCAGGAGGGGAAAAGGTGTGGAAAGGATGAAGGACAGTTTTTGTAATTATGGGATTCTGGGAGGTTTAAAGCCTGGCCCAAATTTTGTTCAAAGTGTAATTTTTTTTTTCCTAGTTAAAATTTGTGCATTTTTTCAAGCAAAGAACATGAATTTTAGTTAACTCAGAGTAAACAAATCAAATAAAATGCTATACTGCAACACTGTCAGGTTGTTGGAAGGGATCAATGTGCAGAAGAAGCTGCAGCTGTAGGAGGGCAAAGGGGCAGTTTTGCACATTAATATTGTGCATGGAGAAGAGGGTGAGGCAGTGGCAGTCTCTGGTCTGTCATCTTTGTCAGCAGGGAAAACAGCTGGTCCTTCAAATTGCCTGCAAGGCAGCACCACCCACCTCTCTGCAAGTGACCTCAGCACTGCTGTGGGGCTGAGCACTTTCACAGCCAGCGACTGCACAGCCAGTGCTGTGTGAAAGGCAATCATCGTGCAGCACAGACTGATAGGAAGCATCTTTACACAGCAAATTGCAGGCCTCACTAGAAAAATATCTCATATTCCAGATAAAATGAAAATTGGTGATACCCTATCACGAAAGCAGCCACCCATGAGAGGCTCACTTGCTTTAGTAATGCACTGAGAATAATTAAGTTTGAAGATTGTATTTCTGAGAGTGGGATGGGTGCAAACACAAGGTCAGGATACTTTGGCAAAAGCCTTGGAGACTTGGGCAGAATGTGTTTTACAGCATCACAGAATGGGGCTGCAGAGCAATTTTCCTCTGCATTACTGAGAATAATTTCTCTTGCTCTGGTTAAGGTAGAGCTATGTTAGTTTTCTATGGCATGGCTTACCACAGTGTTTTGCATTCCACTTTACATCCAGATGTTTAGGTGCTAAGCCTACTGTTCTGTGCCGCTGCAAAGGTATAAAAACCCAGCAAAGGGAAGGGATTGTTGGGCAATAATTTAATCTCACCAGCCAAGTCTATCAGTATTTACATACAAGTCATGTTGAATACATCCAGAGAACTGAGGATGTTTGTCAGCCTAAGTAGCCAGGTGGGGAGGCTGCCAGGGGAGCAATAATCACAATAATCAGTGCATCAGAAGAAGAGGAATTTTATGTTGTGACTTACTGAAATGATGGGCAAATAGGAGAGCAAAGGTGTCTGTGTGTCTTGGGGCCATATCAAGGTGCTGTAAGTGCTCTCTGACTGCAGCTGGATGAGAGAGGAAGAGAGGATCTGTCAGCCACATGTCAAAAAAGACTTGAGGTGGCATGTGGGATAATATGTGGTGGTCTGAGAGATGGAGTCACTCTTCCAGAAAAATAAGAACAAACCCACACATGTGCTTTGAAAATT
Organism: Motacilla alba alba; assembly: GCF_015832195.1. Classification (NCBI taxonomy): domain Eukaryota; kingdom Metazoa; phylum Chordata; class Aves; order Passeriformes; family Motacillidae; genus Motacilla; species Motacilla alba. The sequence continues at coordinate 11,021,218 of NC_052022.1, forward strand.
TGTCTCAGTTCTCTGAGGCTTTAAAGAAACTCATCTAGTGAAAAAGAGGGGAGAAAATATAGCAAAACAAAAACAAAAACAAAAGAAAATAAGGAAATTTACCCTCATTTGATAAATATATTCAAACAATATTACAAAAAAAACCCCAATCCCCATTATTTGAAGTGTCTCAGGAGCATAGCAAATACTATAACCCCGAAGAATGTGGAATCACTTTGCAGTGAGGCTTTGTCTTTCCTGCCCTGGGGAAAAAGAAGGACCAGAGACATCAGAGCCAGCTTGCTGTTCCCTTTGCAAGCTGATAGAAGAGGGGACAAGGCTGTCAATCCAAAGGCAAATCCTCTTTTTGCTTTTCCCTTCCCCAGCAGCATCCATCTATCTAGATTTCTGCATATTGGCATAGCCCAAGTGTGCCTCAGCTTTGCTGTTGTCCTGCCTGCTCTGCAGCTGTGTCTGCCTCTTTTGACTCTTCCTAGAGTTGGCCCTGAATGTACAGCATCTAGAGGAGCATAGCTGTGCCATGTGCCCTGTGCCATTAAAGCTGCTGGTAGTTCTCCACTGAATGCAATATAGAGGAATTTCATCCTTGTTTCCACAGAGAAGAACTAACTGGGCTTCAGTGCAACACAGAAACAGTAGCTGAGCCCCTGGCTTGATTTGGAAGCTGTTTAATACAAATGATATGCTGCCTGCATAAGGATCCTCTTCTAAGAGGTTGTTTCTCTAGCTCCAGCTGAATTTATAACCGAGAAAAGTTGCATTGGGAAAAGCAATGGTTCATACAGCAACTGCATCATATTACTGTCTGCCATTTAGTATGGTTCTCTGTTGTACATCTATTGATTTTTGTGGAAGAATGATGTATTGGACAAGTTTTTCTTCAATAGAAACAAAATTACTGGTGAATAAGGATCCAGCTTGTAGGGTAGCTGCTGGTCCTCCACATTTCTCCAGCAAGTGTTTGCCAGGAGCTTCAAATGAACCACTGGGGTAACATTTGCAAACAGATTGTCACATCACACTCTGGACCAGGCATGTAATTAACTCCTTCTGCAAAGGCCAGAATCATCCTTCAGGAGCTGGGATTCTTGGTATGGTTGGCTAGTTCCGAAATGTGGATAACCATCTGAAAAGTTCAGCCACAGCTGGACCTGCGTACAGGCACTGTGCGTTAATCTAGCATGAGATTTGGTAGCCAGGAGCCCTGGGGTCTGATCTCGATTCCATCATTGGCTTGCTGTGTGCTTTGGAGAAGGTCATTTAACCTTTCTCTGGCTCATTTTCTCCATTAGTGTAAGGGGGGCAATGATACTAACCAGCTCCTTGGGAGTCGTGAAGCATGACTAAGCTGTGTTTGTCATGTAGTGTGGAAGTACAAAGTATATCTAAGGCCTCCAGGAGCAAAGATAGGAAGAGCTGACAGGAGCTGCTGGCTCCTAGCCCGAGGCTCAGCCCCAGAACGTGGCTTCCAGGAGTGCCAGAAGTGAGCATTAGTTGTCATATGCATAATTCTGTGTCTTGTTTCATATCACCCAAAGGACCCCGTTCTGTTAATTGTTTTTCTTACTATCTACTCTGTGACAGTTGTAAGACCCTCTTGCAGACCTGGACCCTGACTGCAGCACAATCCCACCCTGAGGAGGGGCAGTGAGAGGGAAATGCAGCTCTCTTCTTGGCATCCAGTGATAGGATGCACTGGGATAGTTCGAAAGTGTGACAGACAAGGTTCTAACTGGACATTAGGAAGCATTTCTCTACTGAAATAGTATATTTTATTTTATTTTATTTCATTTTATTTTATTTACACAAGGAACCTCTTCCCAGAGCACCATGAGCTAGAGGCTCCAGTTCCTCACCCAGGCTGTGTTGCATGATGGGAACAGTGCAATATTAGTCCCCAAAAGGGACAGTAACTCTTCACTCAGTTCTCTTCAACTTTCTCTGTTCTGGTTTTGGTTGGAATAGAGTTAATTTTCTTCTTCATAGCTGGTGCAGGGCTGTGGTTTGGATTCAGTATAAGAATAATGTTGGTAAGACACTGATGTATTAGTTTTTGCTAAGCAATGCTTATGCTAAGTCAAGGACTTTCCAGTTTCCCATGCTCTGCCAGGGAGCAGATGCACAAGAAGCCAGGAGGGTGGCCAGGATAGCTGGCCTGAGCTAGCCAGAAGGATATCCCATACCCTGGAACATCATGCTTGAGTACATTAACTGGGGGCAGTTGGCTAGAAGGGGCCAGTTGCTGCTGGGGGGTGGGCTGGGCATCGGGCAGGGCAGAGTGAGCAATTTTATTGTGCAGCACCTGTGTTTCTTGGGCTTTATTCCTCTTTCTCATTATTATTATTATTGTAACAACAACAACAACAACAATTGATTTGGTTTCAATTATTAAATAGTTCTTATCTCAGCCTGCGAGTTTTACCTTTTCCCAGTTCTCCTCCCAGTCCCACTGAGGAGGGTGGGAATGAGCGAGCGGTTGCACGGTACTTAGTTTCTGGCTGGGGTTAAACCACAACATTCTCTCAATGTGTATTTTTTATGCATGATCAAACATTATTATCAGCTTCTGTTGGCTTTGTTTCTACTTGCAGAGTAATTGCCTAGAAAGAGAGGGAGCTTAAGACAGCCTACCCTGTCAGGAAGAAGGGGGGAACTTCTCACACCTACTATAAGGTGGAGGGAAGTAGCAACAAATGAGCAGATGTAACATGTAGTGGTAGAGACCAGCTGAGTTAAGAAAGCATATTGTTGGTTTCTGTGGGCATGTCCAAGTCCTGAGATGTTCTGGTGGTGGTCAGCGGGCAGGCTGTCAAGGCTCCAAATTTGACAGCAGGGTTTATTCTGAAATATAGAGAGGTTTTCTTACCTACTTGGTGTGTGAGGAGTTAGGAAACGCGAACAAGCCTCACTCATTTAAATAGCAAAAAACATCTGAAGCTAGGATAGCCTTTTATTTATAAATGATCAGTCCATCAACTGCTGGGATGTTTCTCCTGATCTACCGCAGCAGAACTGAAAAGCTGCTTTCTCTTAATTAGGAGGAAGCACCTTTTAATAAGCCAGTACAGTGCTGACAGATGTGCTGCCTGAAAAGAGGCACTGAGAAGGAGGCCTGAATGAGTGACTGAAGCATGCTGCAATGCTTATGGTTTCAGAGCTCCTAAGATAAAGGGTCTCTGTTGTTGTTCAGGCGCTCTTATTATGTGACTTCCCAATAGAAAGGCTTAAATTTATCTTGTATCTCTATTGCTCAGCAGCATCACAGCCAAAGTGCTCTGCCTTCAAAGTAAATTGTTTCAAGGCCAGGCAATGTGTGAACAAGTGCATGGGCACCATGCTATAAAGTTCACCCAAGGTGCTATTGGCTGCATGAAATAAATACTTAATAAGCAGATTTGACTTGGAACTGTCATGGCAAACAGATTTACATGGATATATTCTTCCACACCCTTTCCTGAATCACATCTCAGCTGCTCTCTTGCTGCTCTGGTATGTGTGTTTTTTGGTACCAGGCACAGTGAGCACTTAATCATTTTACAAGCAGCCAAATACAAATTTCTAAGCCAATTAACAAATACTTTCATTTAAAGGATTTCTGCTGCAGCTTGACTCTGCTCATATGCACACAGAATAGAGCTCCCAGTTAAGAAAGTAATTCAACCTCTACTCATGAGTGTAAATGACACTTCAGCACAGGTTTATATGCTGTGCCCCAGCTTTGGGTGTGAGTTAGTCTCCTAACTAGGGCATAAACTAATGGTCCAGGAGATCATCTCCTGGTTGTGCTGCAGATATGTTCTGTGATGTTGGCTAAATTGCTCAATCTGTACTTTGAATTTAAATGAGAGTGATGTATCTTTTTCTGTCTTCTCTATACATTCAGATGGCAAATTCTTTAGCCTAGGTTTTATAGAGCAGGAGAGACTTCACAGAAGCTAACTTTGTATATATCTGAGCTGGGGAATAGTAACCCACTGCAGTCAGAGGTGACAGAGATGATCTGCCCTCGGTTGTTTGAACAGGCATTGGCTGGGAGTCAATCTCCAGAGGATCCATCATCAGCCCATTCTGTGTCTTAATGCAACAAAACCACAGCCTTGCCCGAAACTTCAGGGCATTACTGTTTAACAGGGGCATTTTCAGAAAGGTGCTGATGTTTATGGAAAATAAGGTTAGTTGTAATAGTAATTAGTAATTTGAGGCATAATGTCATCTGTAGCAGAGTACTCAGAGGAGTGTAGTCACTTGCTCTGGAGATGGCTGAAATGCAGCCAAATGCAAACAAAGCTTGGGTTTAATACTGTGAAGTTGTGTGACCTTTTAGGATAGCAATTAAGAAGGCTATCCTATCTCTCCAAATTTGTGCACCAGCTTTTCATACAGAAGCAGGAGGATATTAGAATATCCTGGCTGCACCAGGCAATTGCTCTTCTGGCCTAGTTGGGTGGGTTCAGTTTAGGAGAAAAGGAATTAACCAGCATTCACTTACAAGAGAAGATGGGAGGGAAAGAAAAAGATAGAAAAAAAGAAGACCAAGAAGGTACCTCATGCATTCATGTGGAGATCTCAGTGTTCTTATATACTTCTTAATCATACTCCTTCAGCTGCTCTAAATTATAGTTCAGCAAGGTATTAAACAGACATAACTTCAAATACAAGCAGAAAAAAAGGACACAAATGGGGCAATTCTAGCTACACTAAACCATGCCTGTCATTCAGAGATCTTGCTCATTCTTGGACTGAAATTGCAGTTACAATGCAATTCATAAAAATGGCACTGTCTGATTCAGCAGATGTTTTCCTTTGGCATTTTACTCCTGCTGCAGCTTTAAAGAACAAGTACGGTTAAAAGATCATGTTATTAATTAAGGATTAGTCAGCTCTAGCTGAGTAGGTCAACTGGAGTCAGGAGGTGTCTGATAGCCTGGTTTGCCTACAGGTGTTTGTATTGCTGCTGTTAAGATGTGAGAAGGATCAAACCAACAAAAAGAAGCTGCCAGTGCCTGTACAGACACCAGGTGAGGCAGGCTGATAAAAAACATGGGGAAGCCCTCCTTTCTGTAAGAAAGCCCCAAGGTCAGACTTAGAGAGCTAAAGTTAGTATAAAGCTTTTGGAAGATCATTGTGCTATTCACATTAGCACTGTGTTCCTGCCTGGTTCAGGTCTCAGCCACCCGAGTGGCTCTGTCCAGGTGCTACACAGCAGTCACTGAGAGAACAGACTGGCTTTATTGAAATGGACACTATCCCTGTCTGCATCTGTTTTGGCTGAGTGGAATGAAAATTGTGTCCTTTGGATATGTCTCTTTCATTAAAGATATTTTGGTTGAATTTGCTCTGCAGTGCTTTCAGGGAAGAAAAAAAACCCCTAATATTAAAACTTATTACCTAGTCAAACTGTCCAGCTTTTTGCAAGCCTAGAACAAGGAGCTGAAATCTGCATTATAAGACTTCCAAAATCAATGCATTTAAATAGCATGCTTAACAACAGGAGAGAAACTTCAAGTCCCTAGTTATGAGAACTTTTTTCCTGAGGGTATTGTAAGATTGGAGGCCTTTCCCAGCAGAGGGCTTATTCCATGATATCTCATGTCCTGGAGTTGCATTAATATTTTGGTGTGAGTAGGTATGTGGTGTTCCAAGGGAGCGGTCAGATCTGTCACTGGATGAGAATTTAGCTTCATTTTGAAATTTTAGCTGTGTGTAGCTTAGTGCTTCTGGTCTGCTGCATGCACCTTTATCTAAGTCTGATGCTGATGCTAAAGAGCTAATAATTTTTTTTTTCAGGAAAGTATGCAGCCCTTTGAGACAGAATAGGGTTTCAGACTGTACAAAAGAACTGCTGGATCTTCAGTGACAGGACTAGGAGAAAGGATGGAGATTTCTTCTGTGTGTATGTCTGTATATTTCTCTGTGTACTTACAGGAGGTATAATAATCACTGATACATTTTCTTCAGATATTGCTATTAGGTCTCATTCTTCTCTGGGTAACCAGTCCCAGAGTACAATGATGCAAGTCAAGAGCAAGTCAGAACTATATCAACTGAAGATTTGGTATAAGGAGTTTGACTTCCCAAGTTCCCCATCATCCTTGTCCCCATCCTTCTTTATTAACAGTCAGCATTTGAGAGCTTTTGATTTATTTATAGAACTGGGACAAGTACACAGGCGACTCTGCTTATGACTTAGATGGTACACAAGTGATACATAACAGAAGAAGGAAAAATTGCTCAAGCCTTGTTGTGGTCATTGTGACCCAATATGAATCTCTCACTATCAAAGTTTGAATTACTTTTTTAGCCTGTTCAGGGTGTGCTGCTGTACTAACCCTACAGAAGGCTCTTCAGAAGAGTCCTCAGGACATTTTCATTCCTATAGGATCTTTCCTCTGGGGTAACTGGAACTTGCTTTTTTACTAGGTTGGGGAATGTCTGTATACTGGCTTTTCTAGAGGAGATGAACCAGTATCATCAAAGCTGCATTTTCTACCATTTAAACAGAGCCACTTCCAGAAGTCTATGACATAAAAGTGTCATACATGACCTTGTATGACATAAAAGTGTGTTCTCTGGGAGATTGTGGTGTCAGTGATGTTGGAAAAGGATTACAGCTCTTTAGACCCTGTGACAGATGGTATGAAAAAATATGAAGTTAGATGTGGCCAAAAGCCTCAAGCACACAATGCAGTCCGTATGGCTTAATATGTCAGCTGATTCCTGGTAATTGCATTGTCTTAGCAAGCAAAAATGTGAGATAAATCCTGTTAACTAAGCCTTATCTACAGATGTTTGTGCAAATATGTGTTGCCTCCTAGTTGTGATGGAATATGAACATTCAGAAGGGTGACGGGAGCTCAGCTGATATGTGGTATCTCATGCTACAGTGACTTCTGTCAGGAATTCCCTTGCTTTGCCTGTGAAGAGACAATGACAGGAGGATTGGGAGTATCTGCAGTCACTGCCTTGATTTCCCTGCTGATTTTCTGTGCAGAGAGATTCCACTGAGAAGTATCTGCTCTCTTCTCTTCCACGAAGTCCTGAATGGGAATTCCCACAAGAACAGGCTTGGGGAAGCATAGTAGGAAGTCAGCTCTGCTCCAGCTGGCTTCTGTCCAATCCCAGTTTTCTCAGAATTCAGTGAAAAACATGACTGCAGCCCATACGGACCTCAACTAAAGCCTGCTGAGAGTTTGCAAATGGCCCTTTGTGGCTGGGATTTCATTGTGGTTCTTCAGTATGGATTCTGGAATAGTTAATGCTAGGACCTGCTCAGAACTTTGTTACCAGGTTCATTAAGATACTGATGAACAACTCAGTGAACAGACATATATAACTGCTTTTGCATTCTGTGGAGAGGAGTCCAGGAAAACCTTTTGTTTGTAGACATGAATGACCAAAAACTCTTACTTGCTTTAATAATTTTTCCCTTCCTTCCTTGGTAGCCTAATAGTTTGTAATTTTTCTGCTTGTTCATGCAGGAACTACCTCTTCAGACTTAGTCTACACAACGTTTCTCTAATTCAGGTATGTTCATTTTTTACTCTCTTATTTTATTTGACTTGTTAATGAAAGTTCTGTAATATTTGATGTATATTTTCAGAAGCCTATATAGTGTAAATTTGCCCAAAGTGGTGCACCAGGGAGAAGACAGAGTCAGAACCAAATGCTTATTCCCACTCCAGTGATAATGCTGGGGGAAGGGTTCTGCTACATTTGCCCACTTGGATGGTGCTGTCTGATTTTGATTCTTAAGTATTTGGGTGGTAATGGCATCTGCCAAAAATTTGGCATCTTAAGGAAGAAAGCCTGTAGTGTGACTGATACAGGCTAAAAGGAAACAATCAGTAGAAATTCTTGGCTTTCTTTAGAGATGTCAGTAACATGCTGGAGAAGGTTTTACTATTCTCATCCATCTTCATTTTAGCCCTTGCAGGCCTTTGTGAACATGGATTGTTGAGGAGTTGTGTTTTGCTAAATGCATTACTAAAACCATGATTGGACTTGCAAGCATTCAAGAGGCAAAAGGGGTTGAAAAATGTGTGCTACCATTGCCTTTACCAAAGTAAAGCAGCTGAAGTTTGAAAGCACTTGAAAATATCCAGCATTATTAGGACTTGACTGTCACTGCACTGAATCTGGAATTGAAGGATGCAGCAAAAATTGTTAACGAAAACACCAGCTGCTTATCTTTAAATAAATTAACACTTATGCTCTGGGATACTTACCATCTTCTATAGTTGCTAGATCACCAAACAAGCATTCAGCATTTTTTCAGACACACTGAGAGGCCTTGCTCCTGTACCTGACCACACAAAGAAGCCATTAGAGTAGTATTGCCAGCCGTTCTGATGTGCACAAGCCTTTTGCAGTTAGTAAGAGTTACAAGTATAGCTGGAGAGAAGAAAAGATGTTTAATGGTTGTAAAATGCATTGAATCTTCCTTTAAAAGGAAAACAAAGTCCAGAGTTACCAATGACAACAATAAAGAGTTAGAGAAGCTGCTACTCCCATTTGGCAGTGCCTTCCCTTTTGCAGAGCTGTATTAGCATGGCTGGAAGGTTTCCAGTGAGCACACAGGAGAGGGAAGTTCGTAGTCATGAGAGGTGTCATACCTTCTGCAACGCCTGTTATCACACTGCCTGCCACAGCCTCTGCTGCTTGTCAGGGATCCCCTTCCGCAAAACCCAATTGTGAATCTGCCTCACACACTTCTGAAGCCAAGCTTGGCCCTCTTCAGTGCAGTAAGTTTCCTTTTCTACACTGCAAAACATGGGAAGTCTCCTTCTATGGCACTGGAGGCTGCTGTGGGATCTCCGGTTAACATAATGAGCTTAGTTCGCTCCTGCTTTCTGGGTGTATCCGGTTACTTTGCCAAGACTTTTTGCATGACAAAGAGAGCATGGAATTATGTTGACACACGTGTTGGGAATGATGGAAGTGATTGTTTCCCAACCTAATGGTTGCCTAAGTAGCTGCTTGGCTTGACTCCATAAAGCTCATGATGCTTTTTAAAGGCACCACCTTCCCTTCACCGTGCATCATTTTAAAGGTCAGATCTGAAAGTGAGACAAGAAATGCAAGGAACTTGCATTTCGTTCTTTAGGGGTGAGAGTGCACTTCAAGAAATAATCACAATGTCAATTTGCATTTTGTATCTCCTCTTTGCTTGTAAATAAAATACAGTGTGGATCTTTCCAGGCCTGAATTGGGATAGTTTTTCATCTCGAGATTGTATTCTGATTTATTTCTGCTCATGAAACCTCACTGTCATCCTGCCAGTGGTGCTAAATCTGCTTCACAGTGCAGGTTTGTGCTGACAGGTATCTGCTCCCTTGCATTTGTACTTCCACAAAGTGAGGGCAGAAACATGAGGAGCACAGTCTATGGAGAGAGACATCAGGATATGTTGGCTGTGGGACAAAGCCTGGCAGTGAGAGGAATGTACCCCTCTAAGCATGGTTCGATGAAGTATAAAGCTGTTTTTTCCTAAGTGTTCTTGTGCTGTATCCTGAGGCTGCACAGTTCCTGTGGGAAAGAAGAATGCCACGTGGTTTAGATAGGAAGTTACTGTCTTAGAATTGCAGTAAACTAAAAGACAAAATTTAGTATTAACTGGGAAGTTGATTAAGAATTGTGAAAAAAAAGACAACATTACTGTGTAGAAGGATTTTGATTTCAGGGGAATGAAGGAAGAGAGGTCGATTTTGGGATGTGTCACCTCTTGGGTCCCTTTATAATAAGAGGTCAATTCTTTTTCTTTCTTATCTCTCATCTGCTCTACCATGTGTTGATGTTTCCTCCTCACTTAGAATTTTCTTTTGGTTCTGCTGAGATTGTTTTTCCAAGGCACTAATCTTTTACATGAGAACTAGTAGGTGGGGTGGAGGAAAAAACTGAAACAGAACGAGATCATTTCTTGCTCCACAGAACCAAATGTCCCAACTTCTCAGAGGTTTTTCCTCCTCCTCTCTTTGTTTCCAACATGTGTTCTAGAAATTTCATTTGGAACCTGTGAAGCTTTTCACCAAATGAGTTTTAGTTGCATGAGAGCTTTTGTGGTGGTCAATACTTTTGTGAAAAACATTTTTGGCTGATCTTCAATATCCATAAGGAAGTCATGGCTCAGGTATTTTGGAGATAATTTTTGATTTTGTCTGCCTCTTTTACTTGCCAAAATTGAAGCACCTTTTTAAAGAATTACTGAAAACCAGCATCTTGAGGTGGGGTATCCAAAAGCACCTGTTAATATTGGAAACTTTGGCCTGTAGCATTCAAATTCTTGCAGCAGTCAAAAAACACTGTTTTAAAATGGATACTCGTCCCTAAATCTTTAGCATCTCTTTTAAACAAAATCTCTGTTTCATATCTGTCTTTCAATGATTGTCTTATATGTATTGTAAATTCTCGTTACTAGGCATTTTATAGAACGCTTCTTTTAAATGGTGTGCATGTGGAGAGCATGCTGGTTAATTTATGCATGGATCTGAAACAAGGCTAGCCCCTAATCTGCAGCTTTCATGGTGAGGCCATAGAAAAGTCAGTTTTATACTGGAGTTGGTAATTAATAGAGTAGGTGGAAGGGTCATTTTAAAAACATAAGCTTTTAAGCAAAATTCTTAAAATTCACAGAAATTATTGGGATTTCTTAGCAAGGAATGCTGTTCTGGGGTGTGTGTTAAAAGCAGGCTATTTGGCTGGCATTTCATAAATCACGGTACAGTGTCTACCCCCTGTTCACTGTGATTTTACCTGGATTCTTAGTTCTCACTTAAACTGAGCAGGAAATTATTTTTGCAACCTTTTTGAGATACAAAGACTTCCAATCTTTTTGCACTTAGATAGAAACAAGCCTCTGACATTTTTCTAAAATCTGAAGGAGAATGAGATAGACATGTGGTTAATTGGCATGCAAATACTCTGGGTCAAGTTATTTTCTGAAGCATCAAAAGAGAACATTTACATGTGCATTTCTCTCATCTCCAACAATTGGTCTTGTTTGTTTGGGGCATCCTTTTTCCCCTTCCCCTTTCCCTTCCTCTTTCCCTTTCCTTTTCATTTCCATTTTCCTTTCCTCTTTCTTCTTTTCCTTTCCTATTCCCTTCTCTATGGATCTAAGGTGTCCTTCTGGACTCTCATCTGGTAAGTGCAATAGAAAATGTTAGAATTTCATAAAATATTTTGGTTTCAATTGTTTCTTTTAATGGAAGATCTCTCATAAAAAAAGTTTTTAAGCAGCCCTGTGAAGTTTGTGTGCTGGTATGTCAGGCTAGTAGTGTTTCAAGTATTTAAAATACTTGAAGAGTTTGTACTATATTTTAACAGACTGTGGAAGAATAAATAAGTGCACCTATTGCAAAACTATTTGGAAGACATAAGTTATTTCACCTAAGAAAGACAAAAAAAATTGAGATCAAAATATGCTTTAGTTGACAATTTAATATATTTTTCCTAAAGACAAAAATGGAAGAGTGGATTAAGTGCAGAGAGAGAATATCTGAGTTTCCCAGTAGTCATAAACCTGAATTAGGAAGGACTGCCTGTGGAGACCCACACTGTCCAGTACCACCTAGTTCTACAATTACAGATCTACTGGTACCCTACTGCAAAACACAAAAGTGCTACAGAACACCCAACTTCATTTGCTCCTGAAATTTGGCTTCACATTTCTAAATAAGATCCCCTATATTCACAGGGGCACTTTGGATAGTGCTACCCAGTCACTAGGGCAAAACCTGATGTATTTCTCAGTCCCACTGAGGCACAAGACTTAAACACAAGCTTAAAGTAATTTATCAATATTCTGTGGCAGTATCAGCTCTTAAATCATGATCTGAACCTTACTGAAATAAATTTCTTTCTGCTGATATTGTTGGGGTTTTGGAGTAAGTATTTTTTCAAACCTGAAATAGAGACAAAACATTTCCATAGTGTCCTGTGGCAGATAAACTGCAGCCACCTACCCAGTGCATTTCTGATAAGGATGGTTTTACTCCAGTTTTTCTTCCCTTGGTCTAAGAAGCAGCAACATCCCTGCTACAGAGATGAAGATCTTAAACTGCACAGCTGCTCCTGAAGACACACTTCCCTCACTGCTATTCCCTGAAGGGATCTTTAGCTCTGTGGCATAATCACTGATAAATCAACAGCATGTATCAACAAACTGTAGTTAATAATAATAGAACTTGTCTATCAGTCCTCAATATGCCACATAGCAACAAATGGAACAGGTTTTGTCTTTTGCACTTTGAATCAAACCAAGCATTAAATGCATTATTTTCTACTTATTTAGGGCTCAGTAGTGCCACACTTATGACTGCTGATGAGAATAGAAGTTTGAGGAGAGGTGACAGAGTTTAACTTGGTTTTTCTCTGTATAGTTGAATAAAATGTGATAAACAAAATCAAGAGGGAACAGTGAGTAATATAGTTTACAGCACTATTGTCACTCAAGTAATCTTTCCTAGTGAAAATACTTCACTGAGAAATATTAAGGATTCACAATATGTTCATCAAGGCCTGGCACTTATCAGAAAACTTGCAAATGTTAGAAAAATCTTCCATCCCCAAGAGTTGCTGGATACGTACCAGATCAGGCTTGGAGGGCCAAATTTGTGCTGCTGGCTCTTTCCATGGATGCCTGAGGTAAAGTTAACCTGCCCAGTTTGTCTGCCTGGGGTTTAACATGTGGCAATAGGGCTGCAGCACTCCTCTATCAAGTGCTGTGGGGTTTGCCAGTAGAAGAGAGGTAAAAGTAGTGCATTTCAGATTTCCTTGCAGAAACATCCTTGAGCCAGAGCTGTTCCTGTTTTTCAAAATATCCTTTCAAAGATCATGAGAAAATTGGGCATTGATATTGCAGCGCAAGCCCAGGGCTGGGCTGGCCCAACTTTGCTGAAGGTATTTATTTCTCCAATCTAGTTGGAGTGTGAAGATTATCATCCAATTTAAAATCCAGTTTGGGAAGTAATTTTGGGAAACAGTAAGACTACTTTGTCTATCTTTATGTACCATTGAGTTGCCTGACAGGAACTCTATTTTGAAATGTTCAGGAATAAGCTTCACTTTCCAGAAGCAGTTTATTTACTTGTTTCTTGCAGATTCCCAGATGTGTGTTTGAATTATGTGGCACATATTTCTAGATATTTCTTTATTTTCAGGCCAGTGCAGTTCCCTCATTTAAAAACATAATCAAAAGACCTCTACCAGAGCAGATGCAGTCTTTAATATGTGGCTCGTAGCTGAGTCCTGGTTGTCACATATTTTATCAGTATGAAACATTTTTTATTAACAGATTAACATATAAATCTATTCATAAATCACCTTCCAAAGCTGCACCTAAAACCTCTCACTCTCAGCCTAGAGGTTTAAAGCTGTTCCATAATAAAGCTTATATTGGCTGGAAAAACTTTCTGGTAAATTCAGCTATTTATTCTTATGCTTTAGGGTCCCCAAATAAAATCTACTCCCTGAATATTCCCTTCCTTAAAATGACTGGTCAGGAGCTAGATTGCAGCTTTCAGGTTCAAGTCATCCTTCCCAAGATTTATGTAAGAGAGAAATTTCTACGTGGAGTGAGAGATGAGGGAAATATGCATGTCAGACTGGAGGTGACAATGTCTGAAGGCCACACCTCATCCTTCAAGGACACACTTCTCCAGCTCCTCACTGCAGGGAACTGTACTCTGTGATGGGCTCCAGCATCTGCTCTTGGGAACCAAAGTTCTGCTGATGTTACTCATCAGCTGAAATTCAGAGAGCAGAGAAAGCAAATATTTTCCCACAGTCATAGTTTTGAGTGATTTCTGAACACAACATCCCCTCTGTCTGAGAGAACCCAGCTCATGAGTCCATTTATAACCAGCAAAGCTTTTAAGCCCAGGTTTAGCTTTACATAAATACCAGTTTTCTTTTGAGAATTCTCTGAGTTAAGAACATACTGCATGCTCTAGTGAGTAAAAATGTTTCAATATGCACATTCATAGGTCTGCTAAACTGGCTCAGAGTCTACTGTCTAGTCATGATCAATTTAATTACTCTCTAAAGTGAGCATTTAGGCATAGTATAGGAAGTTCTTATACATATATATGTATATACATACATACATCTATATCTATATCTATCTATATCTATTTTATATATATACCCATAGACAGGAGGGTCACATACATAGGGTATAGCACCCCTATAGAGGAGGTCTGGGAGCTGTACTTGTTTGGATTTGTACTTTAAGCAGGGCAGCCCTCCTGGAGTCAGTGAAGGCCACGGAGCTGATTTGCATCCAGAGGGGAGCTACCCCGTTCTGCTCACACAGTAAAGTGAAGTTTACATGATGGATGTCAGCTGTGGATTGCCAGCCTGCTTCCCTGGGTAATTTGTTAGTTGGCATTCTCTCCTTCCCAGCCTCACCTCACCTAGAAGCCAAAATTACTACAGGGGTTTTGGTCTTTGTCAGCAGACATTATGAGCAGGATTTAGAAACTGAGAATTTAATTAGCTGCTGAAGTCACTTACTGATAACTGTAGCATATTGGACTCTTTATTTGATAAAACCCTGTCAGGCATTTTATGTGTAGGGAATGAAGACTAATGCTCTTATTTCTTGCAACTTACAGTCAGGACCATTAAACATACTTTAAAAAGGGAAGAGAAAAAAAATGAAAATCCAAAGAAAAAATAAATTCCTTGGACTTCTCATTTCCTGACACCAATGTTGCTTCTTTATCATTGCAAAATATATTTTGGTTTGCATGTTTAGCCCTTTTTCTCTGTGGGCTGCTTCCCACTCCAGCAGCTCCAGGAGGCTTTGGGGGATCTCCAGGCGCTTATGGCTGTCCCCTGCTCTGACAAACTCACTCGTGTGTGGCTGCTGTCAACAAACCCAGCCCTGCAGATGTTCTGAGAGGCAAATCTGCCTCTTGTTGTAGGCAGCACCTTACCTAAGCCAACATTTACACAAAATGAGATTTATACAGAATTATTCTTTTTAAATTCCTATTACTTTAGGTATGCGGGATATTTTCTAGGCACGGGAGGGGTTTATTCGCTAGGTGTACCGGCTGGCGTTGTGCCAGGCACAGAGCGCATTTCTGAGCCGCTCCTGCCCCAGTTAAGGCTCTGTGACACGATTGTTAGCAGGGGCTCCAGCACAGGATGGGTTTAATGCCACCTCGGCTGGGAGCGGTCGATGTGGGAGCAGTGACCTATTGAGTGCCACACGTGGGCACAGCCAGCTTTTGCTGCGGTTCCGACCGGTTTGAACCAGTTTCGACCGGTTTCGACCAGTTCCGACTGGTTCCGACCGGTGGTGTCCCTGCTCAGCAAGGCCAGGACTGTGGCGGGGGAGCTGCCCGTGGCTCCCAGCAGAGGTGCCGCACGCTGCTGGGGCTGCCCTGCTCGGCCAAGGGCTCCTCCAGCCTGGGACGCAGCGTCCTGAACCATCCCTGGCGTGGGAGCTGAGCCACACATGCTGTGGAGTCAGGAGTACCAGGAGTCCTTGGAAACACAAAGGAGAACAGTGGCATCTTACAAGATAAACAATGGAGTACGTGGGCCAATTACTAAAAAAAAAAAACAACCCAGCAGGTCTTTTAAAGATTGAGAATACAGAAGAATATCTACATTTTGTTCTCAGAGCAGAGCTTAAGCGAGATCTAAATGATTCATGTCCCTTGCACTGGCTCTCTGCACAGGATTAAGTTTGACCCTGTAGCATCCAGTCATTTATAATGAGAGCATTAAAAAAATCACCATTTATTGATTTGCATCTCCCAAGGGCCCACAAATGACCTCACGTTTCCTCTAAAACAAACTATTGAGCTCTCTGCAAAAAAGAAAAAAAATATTTTATAGTAAACACATTTCATATTACTGTGTGTATTTTTTCTCTAGGTAAATAATCCTGCTTTTCTCTGTTAGTAACAGTTTAGCTGATGTGTGTTTTACAGCTTCTTTTAAGCACACCGGTTCTGAATGACTAATGGGGGGGATTATTGGAGCTATGGAGCAGACACAGACGTGGCCTGCACAGCTGTTACCAGACACCCAGAGCTGGGGAGCTGGGATGGGAACAGTTTGCTCATCACTTCCGCTGGATATTGATCCTGTCTCAGCATGGCAGGTGCAGCTGAATCCCTGAATCCTTTGAAAACCTCAGAGAGCTGTGGCCTCCAAGGTTTCACCTGCCTTCCCCAGACTGAGCTCAAGGAGGGCCCCACCCACGCTCTAAGAGGACAGATGGGTAAATGGGCACAACCTCCACTATGCCTGTGGCATCTCCAGCCACCCTGACTGGAGAAGGATGGGAAGTTTGCATCCTCAGAAACCTTTCTGCAGAGCTCCAGGAGGATCAGCAGCAAACCTTCAGCTGAAGGATATTAGGCAATAGCTGCTGTGGGTTGCCTGCTACTGGGTGGGCAATGGGAAAGGAAGGGTGGGTTACACCACTGGAGGAGGGTGAGGGAATGTGGCTGTGGGGCATAAATGAGTTGCTGGGTGCCACTGCAGCTTGAGCAGTTAATAGGAACAATTATCTTAAGTTATTCTACTGTCACAGAAATGCTTCTTTCATCTAGAAGATACCACACCATGGTTATAGCTCCCTATTACATTTTTATCACTAACATGACCAAGTAAGAGACTATTCTGAGACTGCAGAGACCAAGAGTGGTGAGTTGGGGGAAGGACACATGCAGAAAAATGACATCTTTCTCCATTCTCTGTAAGGAGAGTTTGGATAGCATGGGCTGGCTGCTTCACTTGCAGACAGCTGTGAAGAGCTAAGGTGGTTTCCAGCTATCCCCAGTCTGAGCTTTCCTTTCTCCAGATGTGAAGCTGAGATAATGACACTTTGTCCTTTTGAAGTGCTTTGAAATATGGAGCATTTTGTTTAAGATCTAAATGTTATATGTGATTACATGCACTTGTAAATATAGGAAATTTGCCATAAATGTGAGACTACAAAATTGTCACGTTCTGATTCATAGTAGATGTAGTATTAAGCAGTTGTTATCTTCACCTCTTCTTTTTAGGTAAGCAAGCAGGTAATTCCAGCATGTCCATGTGTTTAAAATGGATGCCTTTTTCACTACTTGTTTTCTAAACATTTTGAATGAAAGCCTTTGAATGTAAAAATAGAATAGTTGGGGTCTGCTAGGGGAAGAACACTATACAAATGTATCCCTTCAGATAAAAATACTTAGAGTATGAATAAACCTGCAAATTTGTGTAAAAAAGACAACAGCTTCGAAGGAATGTGGGGGAGGGTTAATAAAAATATGTTTTCGTCAGAAACACTTTTCTGTCAAGAATTCTATACACTAATTATTGATTATTCACTTCAGACAGGAGACAAAGCAAGGTTTTGAGGTTTTAGAAAAAAATATTTTACTTCCTTCTAAGTAAGGAAAAGGAGCTAACGGGGCTGCAGCCATTTGAATAGGCTGCAAGGTCGCCCAGAGAGAAGTGATTTAAGCTTTATTAAGAATGTGAAAAAAAAATCCTAACTTATCCTGAGAATATTAAGAGACAAACTGCAATTGCCTAAGAGGAGAGAATTTTGATGCATGGGGCAGAAAGGAATGATCAATGGTTCATAAATATAATAGTGGTAAACACAGTGACAGGAGAAAAAAATGTATGTGGCTAATATAATTGTTACAAATTTAGTAGCTTTTGCTGTGAGATCAGTTATTGAGGATTTAATAACAAGGCAGAAAAAGAGAAAGAAATTTTTTTCAATAGAAGATAAATGTGAAAGCTTTGAAATCCACCAGAAAGGAGTTAGGAAGAAACACAAAGAAGTATGCTGCATTAATCCTGTTGTAGAATCATTTTGTATTCCCTCATCTTAATTATAAAACATATTTTCAAAACTCATTTATGGAGTCTTTGACCTTCATAGAGGTCAAATGCAAATGTGCTGGAGGGGAGGTGAGGGAAGAGCCAGGTGGAAGTGGGAACGTAAGGGCAGGACTCAAAGTGAAGGAAATTGAAAAATAAATCTTGGGTTGGCAGGAGAGTGCAGACTGGAGGACAGAACAGAGGATCTGGGAGGAAGGAATAAAAGACACTGCACCAGAGTCATCTTTGCAGGAGAAGGAGCAAATGCATTCCTTGTTGAGATGAAGCTTGGCAGAGCTTACTGCAGCATCAGGTGCTGACGTCTGGTGTTGGAAAAGAGGAGGCAGAAGCAAGGCAAACTGTGACAGACCAAGCAGGGAATCTGAAGGCATCTGTTTCCCAGCCTTGGGAGGAAGAGGTTGGATCAATGCCGTGCACAGTGGTCAGGTTCTGGCAGTGGCAGCAGGCAGGGGCTGTGTCCAGCTGGGCTGGGCAGCGAGGGGACAATAGGGCCTAGAAACACTTGAAATTTTGGTGGTGGGACAGGAGTGGCAGAGAGCCATTGTCCCCAACACTGCAGTTCAGTTTTGATGTAAATTGTAGTACACTTCCAATAAAAAATAGACTTGAGACATATCATTTGGATTCTTGATAAATCAACCCCATTGTATTTTTCCCCCAGACTGACTCCTTGATCTTCTTGATACAAGTATTTGATTTACCCTGATCAAGTGCTGGACTCAACCACTGCATATGTTGCTAGGGATGTGATGGTTTTTGAATTATGAAGCTCTTGATATGAAGAAATTGAGAGACTCAGGTCCTTTTTGGGCTTGTCATTTCCCCACTGACCACTGAAAAATATTGCTGCATCAGAGCCTTCCAGAGTATTTAGGACTAGATGGATGTTGGCTTCACACTTCATTGGAAAGGCTGGGGAGAGGAGGTGGAGGCAGGAGACAGGGAATTCTCCACTTTTGGTTCTTCACTTTCTCTGTATTTAAGTGTTCCTTTCTGATGGAGCACAGATGGTCTTAGATTAAGGAAAATACATGCCAGAACTGCAGGCTGGGCTCAGACTGGGAGTTAGGCTTGACATGAAATAAGCAGAAGGCTGTAATTAGCTTATCAAGAGCGTTAGGCACCTGGTGGAGGAAAGCAGAGATGTAATGCACAATGTAGGTATAGAACAATGAAAAAAACCTCTTTTATGAAATCTCTTTTATGAAACATTGAGGACTTTTCATTGCTGACTTTCTCTTCCAGCCCTGCCTGGTAATTTCTGGAAGGTCCTACTTATTCTTGGTTATTAGTGATTTATCAAAAATGGCCTTTTGCTGACAGTTTATGATGCTGAGCACCAAACCCCATAGAAGCCAGAGCGTCTAAAGGTCAAAATCTATGTGTGTTGTCAACAAACCATCCTGGGAAGCTTACACCACACTTGCCTGAGCACCATGTGAACTCCCTGATTGCAGATATCTGTTGTCTCACTGGTCCATCTCCTTCTTTCTGCCTGTTTTTTCTAGCCACGTGTTGGGTTTCACCTCTATGCTAGGATTGAGGCCTACTGGGGCAGAATTGCATTTTAATTTCCAGCAGAAATGCCTGCAGTATGCAGCTGAGTAGCCCATGTGCTTCTGCAGTTCATGTCAAAATCATACTAGGAACGGGGTCTGGATCTTTTTCT
The DNA here is from genome assembly GCF_015832195.1 of Motacilla alba alba. Classification (NCBI taxonomy): domain Eukaryota; kingdom Metazoa; phylum Chordata; class Aves; order Passeriformes; family Motacillidae; genus Motacilla; species Motacilla alba. The sequence goes on from NC_052022.1 coordinate 11,040,746, forward strand.
AGGTGGGCTAGAAAACAAATGGAAATCCTCACATACATCTGCTGAACTGAATAGGGAAAGTACAAAGACTCCTTTTTAGTTTAGGGTTTTGAATTTTTTACCCATATTATTGAAGCTCAAAAACGCTTACTTTAAATTGGGGAAGAGCAAGTGGGAGAGTCTGGTTTCACTTAAGTTCCTGTGGTTCAGGAAGGATCTCTGTTTTCAGCCTGCCTTGCAAAACTTTCCCAATCTCTTTGGCTTGCACAAGACTGGCCTTGGCTCATTAAAGGAGTCTCAGAGCTTTCGTTTGGTCTCAATAATGCAGCTTTCACTTAATTAAAGATTTCCAGTGCCTTTTTTCCCCCTTTTTGATTGTAGTACACCAAGCATAAGTGCACAACCAGAAAAGCATTTTGATAGGATAAAATAAATCACATGCACATTTATTTGTTTAATTGTGCGCTGCCCTCTTTTTTTTTTTCCAAGCCAAGGCAAGACTCAAACCATGTTCAACCTCTTACACAATTTTAATGAGAATATATTGCAGTGTTTGTCATCTGAAAGAGTATTAGCACCCCCCAATGCAATAGATGTGATTTCCCTAAAGAAAAACAGGAGGCACAGAACAGTGAAAATGTCATCTTAGTTCTACATTAGTCTTTTTAATACTGCAGGAAGTGCTGATTTTGATTCCTGAATCTTAGCCTAATTGTTGTAAGAATCAAATCCAAATTGGACAGTTCCTCAAACTTACTTTAGCTTTTTCTCAAAACAAACAAATAAATGCTGAACAAGTATATTCAATGATGCAGCCTGGAGACGAATAAAGAATGCAAGACTTCCCCACTTTAGAAAGCTGGTAATACACAGGTATTTCACATGTGATTCAGTGATTATATTTTTGGTTTCAAGCTTATATGGAAAAATTGCATTTCATAGCTGAACCCTTAATGCAGGTGCACAAAATTGCACTCAGTTGACTGTGTAGGATTTGTCCATAAGAAGAGGGGGAGGGAATGCAAAAAATGTATAGTGGAGAACCCTTAACATCTCTCCATAAGCAGTGAGCTTTGGAGATTTACAATGGCAAGGAAACCAAGAGCAGAAAAGTGAAGGAGAACAAAATCGCTTTGCTTGATGCAGAAATACAAAGGAGACTATAGCCATGGTAAATTGATTTTGTACTGAATATGGGCTGGTCCATTGGAGGGGGTTTTGAACCTCCTACTCCAGAAATCATTGTGCAAAACAGTAAGAGGAGGCTGCTTAGAAGTCTTGTCACATCTATCAGCAGAGGCCACAAAGAAGAAGGAGGGATTTGGTTCTGAATGGCGACTCTGCCAAAGAACATAAAGGGGTGGAGATGGACATCTTTTGGCGGTAGAGGAGCCTTGAAAGAAGAATTGCCTCCACTATATCAAGGGAAACCATTGCTGTGACTACATTCATTGGCTCACTTCTTAGAAATAGGTTGTTGTACCTTGTTTATATCAACTGAAGAAAAGAAACCCCAAAACAAAGCCTCCTCTTTGCAGAACAAACAGTGCTGGTGCTATGAGAAATAGTTCCATGTGATACCCACCTGGCCAATGACAACTGCACCTGCCTGTGCATCAGCTGTACTTATATTTCTGACCTGTGCTTGACTGCTGTGAATTTTTTCTTTAATTATTTTCCCCTCAGTATATTTTAACCTCTTTATTTAATTATTTTATTGATTTAACATATAATCTTATGTCTCTGTAATCTCCAGTACATTTTGTAAATGTTTGTTATCCTAAGCTGTAAACTGAATGTGACATGGCAAGAAACCAAATTCTACTGTGGCAGTTAATTACCCAGTGTGCTGAAAGTCTCATCTCAGTTTCTGTATGCTTTCAATCTTCACTAATAGGAAAAACATTGTCATCTTTCCTCAACATCCCCTCTGCTGTACTCCAGTTCCAGATGTTGTCATTTACTCTAAACTGGCTATAGGTGAGGGCTTCAAGATCTTTTTTCACTATCATCCCAGTTTACTGAGACCATCAATTTATATTTGGCCCCATCCATGCTTTTTCATGCTTAAAAGCAATAGCTTTCAAAAAAGATAAGCATTCCCATATAGAACTTGCAACTAAATCATTGCACTGTTAAGCACTTTCAAGCAAAAGGAAGTAGATCACCAGCTAAATGAAATCATTGGCACAGATTGACATTTTTCTTTACATAGAATGATAAAAATACAAACACTAGATAGTGGAAACAGAAATGCAGTGTCATCTTTATCTCTCTTCTTCATAACTGTATCTTCCTTACAAAGCTTCATGTTGGTGTGTTCATCTAACGTTGCTGTGTAAATATGCAGCTGTCAAAGCTCAGCACACAGGCAGAGCAGAGTGCATCCTCCCTTCTTTATCATTATGGACAGCTCTGCATCCCAGCATCTTTGTACCCTTACACTGATTCCCCTCTCTTTGGACCTGTCCTTGTGTTAGTGCTTGTGTTAACTGTAAGGGTCTTCCACCAACCTTCTTATCACTTAAACCTCAGTGAGAGGTTTAACCCACTCTGAATCAGCCCATTAAGCCAGCACCTCTCTTGCCTTTAGTTAATGTGTATTCTCCTCTTGCTTTTTCCCACGTGTCCCCTTTGGGTCCCAGAAGAATCCTATCCCTGATATAATAAAACACTTCTGGTTACAAAAACCTCACAATGAGTTATGTGGCTGGTGAGCTGTGACCTTTCCCTTTTGTGTGGTTGTGCTCTGTTGTCTCTCAGTGCTCTGCTGTCCGCTGCTACCTGATGCCCCATTTATTATTGCACTTTACTTATAATGCATTTTGACAAGGCCGTACCCACACAGGCGTGCACGGGGAGTCCTGGCTGCAGTGGAGGCTCACAGGTCCTTTGAAAACTGCAAACTGGGATCACAAAGTTTCATTATGTTAAAAAGCTCAAATTCTCCCCTGTATGGGATTCAGCATCAAGTTACAAATGCTTTACAGAAGAGTTACTGAAAATACACTTAAAGCAGTGGCAAGACAATCTGCTCGCTTCAGATATGAATTTTAATTTGACAGCACCTAAGACTGAGCCGCCTGCTTCATTGTAACATGTTCTTTGTACACTAAAATTCCTGAAGAGCTGAAAAAAGCTGTAACCTGTACATGATTGCTGTTTATCTTAGAAAACACCATTTTAGTTTTAGTATTTGGTATCAAATGTTCTTTACTAAATCTTTAGACTATTGTCTTTAATAATAAGACCTTGGACTTGTACAGTACTTCCATTTGTGTACACTGTAGAAACCATGATCTGTTAAGCCTCACACAATGCTCCTTTCAGATAAGGGAATGCATAGTCTGGAGTTGTAAATTCCTACCTGACATTGCAGAGAGGGGAGGAGTGTCAGATGTACAGACCTTTTGTGTTTAATGGAATCTCCTGCAGGACAAATGGAAGTTGAAGGCACAAAAACTCAAATTTCTTTTTGTAGATGAGACTGTGGCCATGCCCCAAGATGTCAGAAAGAAGAGGACAGGACATGGAGTCTTGCCCATTGTTCTAATCTCTAACCCCACTCCCTCACACACCACTGATTCAGTGGATGTATTTTGTGACACTAGCAAAAAAAAGGCTGTCTAAGAACTCATTTGTGCTAGACAGGAAAGTTTTTAGTCTGCAAGAGAGCAAAGGTCAGTGCTCATCTCTGCCTCTGACATGCTCGGTGACTTTTCCTAGTCAGTTGACCTCTCTGTGCATCTGGTTTTCCCTTCCTCCCATGTGCCTGTGTTTTCTGTTTAGATTGTAAGTGCTCTCAGGCAGAAATTCTCTCCCACAGCATGTTTGTATATTGCCTAGAAATATGGGGTCACAATCTCAGTTCACTCCTCTACGTGCTTCTATAATACAAATAAATAACAAGGGATTTTGAAGCTGTGAAAGAGAGAAAATCAGTAGCATTGACCACCAAAGAAGAATTCACAGCAGCTAAGAACTTTCTCTGAAAGAATAACATTTGCAGTTGAGAGCAGATTGTGCCTTTAGGCACAGATACCCAACTGTGGTACAGGAGCTTACGCGCTTGCTGCAGAGTTGTGCACAGGAGGAAAACGGAAGCATTTTACCTTGCACCTGAGGTACTGCAGGACCATGAACAGAGTGAGTGACCATGGCTCAGCTGAGGTACAGGACCTCGTTTGGGCTGCGATAACTTGATGAAAAGAGCAAGAGCTCCCTTATCAGGAGTCTGGGGCCCTGTTCTGCCAGGTGTTAGAGTGGTGCTCAGTCCAGTTGTGCCTGGAAACATAAAGTGAGGGGACAGACTACTCAAATCAACAAGGCTTAAGAATGAAACCAAAGAAAACAAAGTCAGTCTTCTGAAAATGCTCCTTCCTGTTTACTGGTCAAATGCTGATTTGTGCAATAGGTGAACCAGGCCAGAGGAATGTACCTCAGACTATTGCATTTCCCTTTGCAAGGATGTGATAACAGTCCGTGAGACAGAGAATCTTCAATATCCAAAGATGGTATTATTCAGAACTGAGTGAAATATCCATTCTTAAAATGAGCATGTTCTTCTTTTGATGGATTATTCCATCCTTACTATGCCAGTATGAAGCATCCACTTCTTCTCTGGCATGAACAGAGTGAGCAATTGTGTTCAGCAGCCAAAGAATGCCAGGCCAAGAGCGGTCCCTGTACAGTGAGATGCTGACATTTGTTTGTAGAGAGAGGGAATGATTCAGAGATTAAAGTTACAGGAACTGAAACCCACTGATGGATTTTTTTTCACGTGTTTGTTTGTTTGTTTGTGAACCTCCATCTTCCAAGTGTTATATTTGAGGTCTTCCCCAGCTGAGTTACTGTCCAGCCACTCCAGGAGAGCCATGTCTGGGCCAGTCTGTTGTTAGGCACTAAGGGTTTAAATGGAGCAAACAGCTTGAATTTACCACATCTTGAAGGATCTGAGATCACTTAAGGGAAATCAATTAATAATTTGATAACACACAATGCAATTCCCTTCATCCAAACTCCCTCCTCTCCCTGCAATGAATTGACTGAATTCCATGATCATTCCTCATACCTGTCACTGCACACAGCAGTGAGCTGCAATTTGTATACTGCAGTGTGAAGCAGAACTAATTATTGAAGTTTGGCATTCTGTTCTTTTGGTATTAGTTATCTTTTTATCAGACATGCTTATCTCAGTTTTAATAAATTACCAGTGTTGAAACTTCAGAAATGGCCTCTAGGACATTAAGCTACTGTGCTTTATTATAAGGAAGTTAGATTTCAAAGTTATTATTTATGGAGCACTGTAAATGTTCTTTGTCCTCAAGAGACAAAAACCAATGCTTCAAAAAGGGAATTTAACTTTCCATTTTTAGACTAAAACAGCAAATATTTATGGAGAAGTTCTGGAGGATTTAATAGGGAAGAAATAGCTAAAGTGTTATAGGAATGTTTTCACTGTAAACATCATAGAAATGGAAGAACTTCCTCATGGATTTTCTGCATGCAGCTTATAGGACTTCTTTGAAAGATTTTTTTCTTCTAAGTGTTGTAAGACCCAGCATTTATAAATTTCTTTTAAATGCTTCAGCATTTTCCCCGAGAAGGGTAGATCCACACTGCTGCTATGTATGCTGCTATGTTGTGTTAGACAAAGTGTATCGAAACATAGGGAAACACTTGTGAAAGGATTTTTCATTATCAGCAAGAATCTATGGGTGATATGTTAGAGGTCTGAAATCTGTTCATCACTATGGATGGGAATATTGAGGCTGGCATCTTGTAAGGGAATGAACCAGCCCCTGAGTAGTCAATGAGGGAATGACTCTGCACCCCAATTTAGCAAAGTCCCTAAGAATGTGATTAAGCTAAACTGGTCTGGTAGGGTGTGTAAATATGTGCTTTATTTACATTGAAGTTGGCAGATTCTAAATGCAGGGCAAAAACACAGTCCCTCCATGTTATTCTCTCTGTAGACTTGAAGAAAATCTTCAATACATTGCTGTAAAATGAGCTGATAAAAAAAATTATGAATGTAAATAAGAGATGAAGAGATCTTTGGCCTGTATATGGAATCTAGGAAGCAAGTTTTTGTTTTTTTTTTCCAGAGGTACATTTTTCTGAACATACTAGTGCCTTGTGCAGTTACTGGAAAGGAAGATGTAGATAAATACACTGGGAAAGGAATAACTCTGCCAGCTCAGGTCTCTGGCGCACAATAGCTGTCACAGCACAGCACCTCCTGCCCTCCTTCCTCATGCATAACTCAGCAAAGGGTGATGTGACTGGCAGGCTCTGCTCGGGGTGCCCCTGCAGCACAAGCAGAGAACCAAAATCGCCTCACATTCCGTGGGCAGGTTGAGAAATCTCCTGTGGGCACTGCGGAGGCTTGATGGAAATGGAAACTCCTGCGTCAGCAGTCCCTGCACACCCGAGCCTGGGACACAAGGTGCTGCTTTTGCTTCTGCATCTGCTGACAGTAGCAGAAACCTGAGGAACACAGTATCTAGAAAAAGCTGGCATCTCACAGAATAGTACCTGATTTGGGGGTGTTTGCTTGTTTGTTTTGTGGTGGTTTTGTTTGTTGAGTTGGTTATCTTTTTCTAGTACGCTTGTACTTGAGGGATTTTTGTTTCCTTTCAGACATATACAATATGCATTCTGGTATTACACATTTTTCCCCTAATAGGACAGAACAACATGGTTGTGGGTCTGTCTTCAGGCATGCAAGTGGTTAGCATGCAGCAGTTGTTTCATGGAAGTGAGGTTGGGAACAGATGGATAGGTTTGTAATAAAACACCTTAGATGTGTTTAACAATGTGTTTAATTGATAAATATGCATGTAACATATTTTCCTCCAATCTTAACTTTCCAGTTTTAAAGCAATGTTTTGGTTTTGCATGAAAATCTGCAACCTCTATTGTGCAAGTACAGTGCAGGGATTAGTGTGTACTTAATCTATAAATTCATATTGAGGTATTGAAGTATAAATTGCTGACCTGAGTGTAAAAGCTGGTCCACAGAAGTCTAAGAAATTTTCACATTAACAGTTGAGGATGCACATAACTATTGATAACAGGACTTGCTAGTGACAGGCAGGTACTTTGGAAGCCAACGCTGGGATGTGCAGGTAATTAAATAAATGTATCTAGAAAGCTTCTCTCAGCAGTGCGTGCTGAATAACTGATGTGACAGCACATGATGAGCTAGAATTCTAGAGCACTGCTGATCTGCAGTCAGAGCTGGTAGCAAACTGTGATGCTTATAATTTATTGGGAGAGACATTAACTCTTTCTTTCTGTGTCCGGATGTGACCTCTGAATATTCAGATACGCACTGAATAGGCTTAGCTATTGTGGCCCCTTCTGTTAATTTCTAGTTGGGCAATGCCATACCGGGTACATGTGATTCTACACATGAATGCTTCTCTGTGATTGTCTCCTTCATAGAACTTCTAAAAATGCAGAAATAATACTCAAACATGCAATTAAAAAAATATTTGAGAGAATCTGCCTGCATAGAACTCAACAAACAGAGATGTGAAGGACCAGCTGTCCTTGCAAATAGGCTGAAGGAGGGCACGTTTATTTGCATTTTCAGTTCAGGGACAAAGTTGCTTGTCCTCTGGTGTCTGTCTGCACAGGTGGCTGGGCAGTCCTGCCCGTGGTTTGCATGGCTCATCTTGCAGAGCAGGTGCAGCCCTGAGCTGTTCCCTTCACATGGCACATGGATCTGGGTACCCCCATCCAGCAAATGGGCCATGTGGTTATAGAGGAGGTCCTCAAAGTGGCTGGAAACACTGTTAGAAACTGCATTTCTTCTGGAAACGCATGAGGGAAGAAATACTCGAGTGTTTGTAAGGAGGTAGCATGAGAAGCTCGAGTGCTCTCTATAAGGATGTCATGGGAGGAATTGCTGACACCCTGACAGCCTAAAAAGCTGTTTGCCTGGATGCTTAAGCACATGGCTAGTACATACTGTCCTGTATTTGCACATAGCCCTGCTCCCAGGTTTGTCACGTCTTCATCCAGACTGTCTTCCACAACCCATGCCATGAAAATTGTTTTATTGCATATGGGTCCAGAGATGTGTACTGCTTTTGACTGACACATGTAGCAGGAGGTATAAAAATAATCCCAGATGTGTTTTCTGGGGCTGGGAAACTGAAATGTCTCAGACAACTGAGAAAATTAATCATAAATTCAGGATGATATCCCAACAGAGTGACCGAAAACATCTGGTGGATACAGTTTGTACCGCATCCAAGTGTGCAGAGGCAGTTAAAGCAGTAAAAAAAAATTTTGAAAAATTGCTTTATTGAGGGATATGAGGAAAGGGAGGGGAGGCACCTAGGCCATTGTTCAAGAACCTGGCTTTTGAGAAGCATTATGATCAGGTAAGGAAGACAAAGTGCAAAGCATCTCTTACAGTGCTGTGGTGTTATGCAAGTGTTAAGCAGGTCTGTGCCTCACTGATAAATATATGAGTACACACAGATGCACCCTGGAGAAAGAGATCTTTCTGAAAGTTGCTCTGTCAAATGTCCAGTAGTTTGATCCTGGGGCAAAATGGATCTCAGGCAGAGGAAGAACATATGTTCATCTGTGGAGGAGGGGCTTGCGTTGGATACACCAGTGAGAGGACAGAACACTAGCATCCCACAGGGAGTTTGCAGAGAGTAGCCCAAGGCAACAGAGGTGACAGGGGTGGGACATTTTGACCTGAAAAGGCAGCTGATCTGTCAAGTAAAGAAACTGAACAATGCTGGAGAGCTCATGTGAAAGCCCTAGACTCAGAGGTCTGAGCCTAGCCAGGTCCAAGCCACAGGCCATGGCCACAGATGTGTATGGGCTCCTGGGAGCCCAGCACAAGGCCTGGTCTAGTCTGTAGGTCAGTGGACCTTGCAGTACAAATATTTAAGTGCACATGAGCTGCTTGGCTTTGCAATTATACTTTTATTATTTTCAAGATGTTCTGCTTTGCAGGGTCATGAATATTTTCTTTGAGTCACCAGAGGTCATTGGAGTTACTCAGCCCTCAAGCTAGCTCCCCCCTGTCCTGCCAAAGACATGTGTGGGACTTGTAAAACACGCTCTGGCTTGCCATATTGCTTAATTTTCCTCTTAGCTCTAATGAGATGCACCCTGACTAATGGTGTAGTCACAAACAACATATTGCTATAATTTGGGCCATCACTAAGATCTTCTTTATCACTACTCATCAAGGTAGTGCTTCAGAAGGCTGAAGGGCAATGTGCCTAATAAAAGAAAACATTTAGGCACATTAGAACATTGCTGGAGGAGAGCAGTGCTCTGACTAGAGCTATGTTTGCAGCATGCCTCGAAGTTCTGTGGTGCAGGTGTCTGGCTGGAAGAGCTGGGTGACCCCTGGGAGGCCAAATTCTTCTGTTGCACTGCTGCAATCCCAGATGACCCAGAGTATTTGCAGAGAAGCAGCATCGATTGCTGGAGCAACCAACAATTTTTGTTTTCATTTTCTCCTGTCAAGCACTGTTAAAGTAAACCGGGTTGTATAATGGAAAGTTCTCTGTCTCTGGTTTTAAAATGGGAAGAAGAGCCTCACAATAAGTGATCTCTTTTCTGAGTATCTTTTTTTTTTTTTTCTTTTTTTTATTAGAATTGTCAAAACTTGATTGAAGGTACTAAGACCCTGGGTTTTAATGAGCATAGGCTAGAGCTGGGATTACAGATCATAATCCTACTGTGCAGTTGCTTTGCTGATGTCAACGGCTGCTGGTAGTCAGCAGGCAAAATTCCTTGCTCTCCTGTGATGGCTTACAATGTGAGCTCTGTCATCCAGTGTCATTCCCTCTCAGGATATGACTGAATGATCCTTTTCAGCAAGGACTTATCCCAGCTCTCACAAAAACACTTCTGAGGCACAAGCTTTTGGCCTCCACCCTGGATTGGATTGCAGTATATGGCAGATATTTCCCAAGAGGCTTTCAGGGAAAGACCTGTGCTTCTCTCTTCTCTCACCAGACCTTTGCCTGTGCTCATGAAGTCTTTATTTCAAGTCAAATTGAATGGAATGCTCAGCTAATGGAGAGATGGGGTGTTGGGTTTTTTTGGGTTTTGGGGTTTTTTTTGAACGAGATAGAACTATTCCTTCCCCTAATGTTGTATATAAATGCATTTCCTGGCTGGTTGGATTTCTTGTAGATCTGAATGAGTGTCTTCATGGACCTGAGCTGGGAGTTGGAAAATTCATCTTCTCTTTTTAGTGATTTCCCAACTTTCTCCTGCAAAAAAATGGATTTATCATGTGTCAAGAGGACAATTTCTATGGCAGCCTAGGTTTTAAAAAACATATTGGCTGCAGTGAGAAGTTCAAGAAGAGTTCAGATCCGGACCGAACTTTGAAGCTATTTCCTTTGTTGGTAATGGACTGAGGAAAATAAAAATAAAGAAAATCTGGCTCTGTTAAGGGAGCTCTGGATCTTTATCTGTACTTTGTGAGCCTGGCCTTTCCCTGTGTAGCAGAGCTGTTTTTCTGGTACTCAGAATGATGTATTATGTATGGTATGGATATTTATATGTATTTTCACCTCCAGCTAACAATACCTGCTTGAATTTGTTAGAACTATTTTTAAAAAGTGCTGAAGGGAGGAAAATTGGGGAGGGCACTGAAGAGTTGGATATGTTGCTAAATATTTTACATTTAAAAGTTCTCTCTAATGCAGCTTTTCTGGTCTTGACTTTTCCTGTGAAGGAAGGGGCCTCTTCATTGTGAAGCAGTCAGAGGTCACTGGGGACCCCACATGCTCTCAGCCTCCAGTCAATAGTGCCCTCAGCCCTAATGTGTTTTACTCTACCTCAGGACCTGACCCCACTTGTCTGGCATCACAAATCACCAGCAGCCTTTCTCCCGTCTTCCCATCTCTCTGGGTTTTACCTGTCAGCTCCCAGTTTTGATACAGCTTGATTCACTGCAGGGTTACTTAGAAGGTGATAATCTTGGGGGTAAATTCAAGAAGACCAACAGATTTGTGCAGAACTGCTGGACTTTGCTGTAGGCAATTTTTCTTTTTGGCAATGAAAGCTGGAGGTTTATACAGCGCTATCCTCTTTGAAAAGAATGTGATGACTTGGTGTGTGGGGCTTATGTCTTGGACCTTCCAGCTGAATGATGATCAGAAGTTATATTTACATGTAAATTAAAGTCTGTCCTCTGCGAACATTCCAGTTGCCACCGCCTCTGAACTTCTCATCTATTTATCATTTGTGTGCACTGTGAGCACAGTGGGAGTTAGATACATGTTTACTGTCACAATGCTGCTTTTAAATTGGGCTGTGTAAATTGGCTGGAGATGCTTGCTTTTGTTTTGGGAGTCTCCAGACATGGTGGCTGGTGGCATTCTTGTGTGACTTGTGCACTTTGGTTTTTCAGGCAACGGCATGGGGTTCAGATGAAGACACCAGGAGGTCCTGTCAAAGTAAAGGGAAAACAGAGGTAAGTTTTGCTTTGTTACAATGATGTTATGGGTAAATATATTTGCAACATGTGAAATCCACACAGAGAATGTCTGACACCAGTTTGAGCTTCCAAATTTGCAGCAGTTTAGCTGTACTGCCACATGGGTATGAGCACCACCAAGCAAGCCACTTCAAAGGCCCCCTATCCAAGTTATTACACTTGCTCTGCATGAAATTTAAAGGTGATTTCATTGCTGGAGAGGACACAATTTGTGACACATCAGGGAGCGGAGTGGTGGCAAGCCAGGGGTAGCATCCTGCAGAGCGGTGTGAGGTCAGGCAGGCTGGCTTAGCCCTGGTCCTCAGCAATGAGCCACTGGCATTCAGCCACGTGGGATTCAATGTTTGCTTGCAGTTGGAGCTCATAGTCGTATAATTCCCTGGAAGGTGAGAATTGAATCTGCTCGCACACTGCAGTCTGTTCAGGTTGAATATCACAGAGCTGCTTGGGAGGCAGGTGCACTCTGTTAAACTGCACTTTGAAGTAGGAATTGCTTGAAATTGCACATGGTGTCCCAGAAGTTCGGAGTTTGCAGGCATTTCTGATCCAGCCGTGGGGCCTTTCCACCTTTCTTCTGAGAAGCTAAAATGAAGGCATCTATCTAAAAGCAGGAATATTTTGATTTTTCTAATGTGATATTCGTGCACTTCAAAAATCTTCGGTCCTCAATGGAGAGGGTGTCCATTGTCTTTAGTACAACTCTGCAAAGAGCTTTCAGTCCAAACCAGAGGAGCTGGGCAAAAGATAAGACAGAATAAGCACAATCTTTGCTTAGACACAGACAATCAAGCACAGAGTGATTGTGTGGCTGGGCCAAAATGCTGGAATCCGCCACATTCCAGTTTGCTGCTTTAAACACAGGATTATCTGATCTTCCATTGACAATATTATTTTATATAATAAAGTTCATGTGATTACTGTATAAAATTGTATGTTCACAAAAAAAAAAACAAACCAAAAAAATCAGACTAGCTTGATTTTTGCCAGATAGGCAACAATTTGCTTCATGTAGCCGTGGAGAAGAGGAGTATGGGTATCCTAGAACTTCTGCTAGAGTTTCAAGTAGAAACTGCATGATGCAGGAAATCAACATGGAGGCAAAATGGATTGGGATGGGCAAACACCAAACACGGCCAGCAATGAGAAGTATGACAACATTGAAAAACACCAAAATCCAAGACATGAGGAATTTTTGAATTTGTGGTATTTGCACTTTAGATGTGCAAAGAAAGGTTTTCTTGTTTTCTTCCGTTGTGAAGTCTGTGAGATTTAAGTTGTGTCCTGTTGTTCATGAAGAATTTGTATTTATAACCTAGAAATATTTTGTCAACCCCCGGATAAAGCCAAACTTGTGACTGAAGAAATTTTAGGGTAATTTCAATCACTCTTTGTTACTGTTACGTCAAAAGTAAGCAACAGTCAGAATATCTTCACTGCTGCCTTCTCATCCTGCAAAGGGTTTGCAAGAAAATGTCATGAGTATAATGCTCTGAACAGCTGAGTTTATGCTGATTGTGACACAGAGTTTGAAATAGTTTGGTGGGTGCAGTGATCATGAGTGAAGTTTGGAGGAATCGTAGTCAAGCAGACTGTTAGGCACTTCTTGACATACAGTTAGTGGCAAACAAAGGTGTTGACTAAGACTCTGACAAGGAGACAGGAAGCTACAAAGGCAGAAGGATTCTGCAGCAGCTAAGCGAACACTGATCTCCCAGGTGTGTATCTACACTGCTCTGTGTGTCCACAGCTGAGTCCCCTACACACTCATTGTTAGCTATACTGCAGAGAAATTACTCAGAGCCAGCTCAAAAAGACCAAGTTCAGCCTAGGCAGCTGATGAAGCTCTGCTCCAGCTAAGTCCAGATCCGACCCAGGATCTCTGCCCTTGGCTGGGTGAATGCAGCAGGTGAGGGCAGCACCATTGTGAGCACTTCTGATTCTGCAGTGCAGTGGTGGTACAAGGTGCAGAGATCTGTCAGCTCTGCTTTGTCAAAATTTGACTAATGGCAGGTTTCTACCCAGCACAGATGATTTGATGATAAATGTGTTATGGATTGTTAGACACTTAGATATGTGGTGATAGAGGCTCGAAATAAGGAGAACCTTTGGATCTTGCATTAATTCACAGTGTAATTGCCTAAGTTGTATGACTGGTACATTTTCCTTGCTCATTTAATAATGTATATATTTTAGGTGAAGCTTTCAAAACTAGTTCATGTATTAAAATGCCTTTTTTATTGTGCCTGTTAAGTATAAGATATAAAGACTCTTCATGCTGCTTAGAAACTCTCTTCGTCAAATGCACAGAGCTGTATCCTAAGAAAAATAAGAAGCAAAAGAATAAAAGCCACAAAATGAATATCACAGATGTGAAAATTATTATGATATAATAGTCACTTCCCATTTGAATACCTATTGTCTAGAGAAGAGGCAGATGAAAAATCTGAGTCTTAGATAAAAGGTTAGAAGGTCCCTTTTTTTTCTGACACCGCTGGCCATGAATTTCACTTGCTTATTCCTAAATTGAGCTCAGTGCCTGGGTCTGTCTGCTGTACCTTTTTGAAAAAGATGGAAGGTTTTGCTCTGAGGGCCTGAAGCAAATGTGCTCCCTGTGCTTTGCTGGATTGTTCTAATGGCAGATTACCTTCCCTGGTAACATGTACTTTATTTTTTATTTGGATATACCTTCAGTTTTGAGTGAGTGGGCTTCATTTTACCCTTCTCTGCTACATTAAAGAGCCCTTTAGTTATCAGTATTTATTTTTTACAGAGGCACTTATGTGCTCTTTTCAATGCAGTACTTTGGTTTTTTGATAAAGGAAAAAGATGAATTCTTCAAACCTCTTTCTCTAAGTCATTTTTCTACTGCCCTTGAATACTTTTTGTCTGTTTTCTGCACACTCCAGTTTTTCATCTGTATTCTCTTGTCAATCTCTCTAATGCTGAAGTGTGATTAAAACAGCCTTCCACCCTCCTCAGTTTATATACATGGCAGTTTTGTAACTGCCAGAGGAGATCATGCAGAATTGCCCGGCCACTATGACCACTAAATCCTTTCACATTTACTACTCTTGGGATGAAATCTCCATGTTTATACATAAAGCCCTTTTGTTCCTCTTTCTTTAATGCATCAAATCTTTATAAAATGGGGCATTGGCCTCACTGATAGTTGCAATTTTTGCCATCTTTAGGTTAAGTGTTTGTTAAGAAAAATGTTGATACTGAGCTGGTAGTACCCCAGCTGGGGCTCCACTAGGACAGCAAGTTTATGAGTGATTTCACTTTGAGGATTTTTTTAATCACAGTAATTTATCAGATTTTAATCACTTAATGTATTAAGTTCCTGAACCTGATTTTAAAATTAACTCTCTGCAATATATCATGCAGTATTAAAACAAACACCTCAGGAAAGTCTCTTTCATTGATGTTATTTTTATCAACTAAAACTTGTGGTTTCCTCAAAGAAGTGTACGTGCTTTGCTTGCCTTGTCTCTGGAGAGCCATGCTGGCTTCCACAAGTAATCATTCTTTTTTTTTTTTTTTTTTTTTTTTTTTTTTTTTTTTTTTCCCCAGCATTTATAAAGTGTAGCATGATCAATATCTTTAAACTGTCCCCTGGAAAACATCCACATTACTGAGACAGTGCAGAGAACAAAGTCAGTGTTATGTTGCCTTTCTTTGTGTCTTCCAAATGAAATCATCCAGAGGTTGTAGTTAAAATGAATGATGGATAGAGCAGAAGGGGAAGAGATGTATTTAATTTCATTAGGAGTTGCTCAGTTCCTAGTTTGTAATTGGTTTGTCTCTGCATAACAGCTGCCATCCACCACATCTAAGGAACTTTGCCTAACATGGAAAATTGTGGCTTTTTCAACATTAGAACTTTGGTCTTTCTTTTGTCTAAGCACCAAATTATTTATTAATGTTCCAAAAGCAGCACACCGTCATTTTAAACTGTGTAAAGAAACCATTTGTGAAAACGACAGTGAAAAATAGCAGCTCTTACATTCTGCCCTAAGAGCTTTGTGTAGCCAGGAGGAAGATGATGCACTAATAACACTTCTGGGGCAAGAAAGAAGTGAGATTAATATCTGATAGGCATCCAGCTGGGTTGTCCCACTGCACTGCCAGTATAGCTTCTGCCTTTCTTTTGTATGGTGTCCTGTTGCTGTGGATGCACAAGGTTACACGGAAATCCTAGCCAAGGCTTCAGCCCAGTGGAATGGGATTGGTGCATAGAAATTGCTGAGCTAAAGGAGGAATGAGCTATTTCAGGCCTTCCAGTGGCTATGTGTCACACAGAGGATGCTCATCTGCTTATCTGGTGGAACTGGGAAACTCCACACCATTTAAGAATAATAGGCATCCAGGTAGGAGAGGCACCATAGAAATCCCCAGGGAAACAGAAATAGCTGGGAGGCCATCAACTATTTTTATCCACTTTGTAACTGTTCCTAGAGACCTAAAACTACATTCCTATTACTTCTGCTAAACTATCAATGCAGTATCAGCCCCCAAATAAATTTGATTAGAAATCTGTTAAAGAACATTTGGCTAGAAAAATCATTAGCAATTCTCTTTGCTATCTTTGTTCCACTCAGAGGAGAAGGGTGGTTTGGCTGGGGCCTTGTCTTAAACTGAGTAACAGACTTGCTTGTCCAAAGAAGTAAATACAGATATCTGAGTGTACCAATAGTAGGGCTCAAGAACCAAGTTGGGTCTTGATTATTTTCGAATAAATTGGGATAAACAGCAGCAGATAAATTAAATGTTTGCTTGCACTCTAAAATGTCACAGAAGGGGTAACTTGGAGTTCTGCTGGCTGATTCTCTGAACTCCAAGTTGTGCTCCAGGAGTCCGTGTTTCTCTGCTGAGCATGGCAGACTGTCTGCAACAGCTATTTTTCTCATACAGTGTATAACTGTAAAATATATCAGTATGTGATGAAATAGTGTTAACCAATAATTAAAAAGGAGATCTCTGACAACAGGGCTAATTTAAACTAGAAAGCCATTAAAGTAGTGCCTATATATAGCTATGCTTACAAAGAAAAATGCATCTGTACAATGAGATCAGTTTATAACATTTTAGAACTCTGGTGTTAAGAGATAACAGAATAAACATCTGAGAAGCATCTAAAGCTGTCTTATTTGCTGCAACCTGAAACTTTTTGAGTTTTACCTCAAATGGAAGCTGCAGTAGGTCAGCCCCTCCATTGCTGATCTGTCCACATGAATGAAGTCAGTAACAGAGCACCACTCTTTGCTTCTCAGGTTTGAATTGTGCTCTCAAAGCAACCTGATGTCTCTGTGAGCTAGAAAGAGACGTGGTCCTGTCCACAGTCATGGACATACAGCATTCTCAGACAGTAATTCTAAATGCTACAAAAAATTAAATAAATGAGAGTAGGCTTAAACTGAGGAGATGGCAGGAGAGGCTTCAGTGTTCTGACTGTGAGATCCTGTGGCCTGTAGTGTTGAGCATTAGCAGTCATGACCTCTTCCTTTCTAGGCAAACAAGGGTCATTAGACTGGAGAAAAGTGATACCTTATAAATTTATGGCCCTATCTCAATAAAGGGATGAGTACCAGGTAATTTTGGGGAAGGAGCAAGAACCTCAAAGTATGTAACGTGCAATTCATAGGAAAATCAGAAATATGCTTAATTCTTTGGCAGTGAGCCACAGGTTTTTATCAGCTCTTCCATATATTTAATAATAATCCTAACTAATATAACTAAGTTATTCTTGTTAACCATATAAATATGCAGTCTTCCCCCTTTATTTAAAACTTTAATCTCTTGATCCCTGTAATATCTTCTGGTGATGAGATTTGCAGACTGATCATACACAGATTTAGCTGTCTGCTCCATAATGTGAGAGTGGGATCCAAATATTGTCTTGTCTGGACAGAGGTGGGTTCAAACTTGCCAAATTTTCTGCTTATATTACAGCCCATCTGATTTTTGCTTCCTGTGTGCCTAGAGTTTTCCAGCCACATAGAAGAAACTGCATTAAATAGCTCCTATTTTCTGTAGGGGTTTGTGAGATCATTTTACTAACCAGTTGCCTCAGCTATGACTTGTTGCAGAGAGCACTGTATTGAATGACTTTTCAGAGCAAATCCAGGCTGGTGTAAAGAACACAGAGAGGAGGCTGTTCCTTGCTATTTATTTTGAGAATGGGGTAGTAAGAGGATCTAATTAAATCTCCCAGACACTGTCTTGAGAAAAATCCTGCAAGCTGGAGCACTTAAGTGGTTTTGTTTCTTTGCTTTTATTGGAGGCTTCATAGACTGATGTGACTGGCCATGGATACAGCAATAAGAAACATGAGGTGAGCGCTGTATTCTGCTTTGGGCTGGGCAGGTTGGAGAGATGTGGTCTGGTAGTTGGACCTTTGTGTGTGTCCTCTAACCCAGTGTGTCACCACAGTGAGGTTAGTACCTGCATTGTCTGGATTCCCCCAGCTGAGAGAGCAGGGCACACAATGTGCATCTGTTTCAGAACATTACTTTAAGTGTCTAAATTGCTTTGAGGCCAGTGCATGAAATGAGCATATTATCACTGCTCTTCCTCCAGAAGCATGGAGTGCTGCTACCATCATCAGTAAGGCAGGTCTAGGGAAAATGTCTGCTCAGCTGACTCATAGGAACAACTACAGGTGGACATGGCCCACACCTAGCAGCATTATTTTTAAGTAGTAAAAATGGAGTAAAGGTGTGCAACAGATTAATCACTGCCAGTAGTCTGCAGCATATAACCTTCCACAGAAATTCTTTTTGTGTGCTATCTTCTCAGCTGGAAAGTTTTTATAGAAATTGAAGTTTATTAATCTGTAATTCAGCTCTGTGCAAATAAAGGGAATTCTCCAAATTAGGATTTTAGATTTTTGCTGGGCAGGGCTTTAGTTAGGAATACATTGTAGTATCTAGGCAGGAAAGGGTCCAGCAACATAACTGGTCTTAGCTGTTTTGGGTCAGAAGCTGTGCTGAAAGCAGAGAATGGTGGCAGTGGAGGGGGAGCAGGTGGGTACTCTCTTGTGTGAAATTTGAGTGCAGAACTGCATTCTAGGTTAGATGGCAAATCAATCATATTCTGAAAACAACACTCTGTTGGGAGACAACCTAATACTTTTTTTTAACAGCATTCGTTCAAGAATTTTTAGTACTTTGCAGTCAAATATATAGTGGTCCTAAAATTATGTGGGATTGAGTAGCTGTACTCTACAGAAAGAGGAATTACTTAACCCAGTCATGAAATGCAGACATCTCTAGGGCAGGAAGGAACTGACAGGGCTCCCAGCACCATGCAGCAATGACAAGAGGGGGTAGAGAGAAGCAAGCCCTTTGTCTTGTTAAAGGAAGCAATGAGACCACTATTCTCAACACACAGCAGGTGGGACAGTGCTTCTCAAGGTCCTGTTTCATAGACTGATGCACAGTCACCATGACTGATCTGCTTCTGAAATAAAAAGAATTGACCCAGCTATGAATCTAAGCTCTCATTTTTGGGTGCTGGGCATTGGCTATCTGATTCCTGCTGCCCCTGCTGCCCCTCAAGACTGGCAGCATGTGCTCTGTGGCACGCAGTAGCCTCTTTCCAGACTGGACAAGTGCTCCTGGGCTGGCTCTGGAGTGGTGTCTGTGCCATCCAAAAGCAAGGATCACATATCATGTCCACGCAGTTGCCATCAGTGGGTAGCACTGGCAGGTTTCCTGTTGGATCCTTTCTGTACAGCAAGTGAAACAAGATAGTGTGTAATCCAGCTAAGCAAGCCCCTTCCTTTCCAGATGATAGGGGGTGTTTTTACACTGTTGAGTCTTGCAAATGAAGTCTTCAGGGAAATGATCAACAGCATGGAGTGCTGTGAGATGGGAGCTTGCTGAATGATTGCTGCTTACATGAGGGAGAAGTGGTGTCTGCAGCTGTAGGCTCGACTTAGTGGCAAATCATCTATTGCAGGGAAGAAAGCAAAGCAGCCTGGGTAACCCAGCTGAGGTTGCTATTTTTTAATAAGTTTCCTTTTCTGTTTATGGTATAACATAATAGACTTTCTTCCCTTGGAGCCCAGTGGGTGCCAATCATTGCTCATATCCTCTCCTCTGAGGTGGCCCAGGGCCTGGGGCAGGCAGGCTGGTGCACGTAGCTCACTGGGGCTCTTTGGGTGATACTTCGGGCAGGTGGCTCTGCAGCCTCTTGCACTGCCTCTGGGAATTGCATACTAGTCTCTTACCTCCCTTTTCCTGTGTATATTATTAGAAAGTTCCTGTCTTATGTGGCCTCCTCCACCCCCACTACTTAACTCCGGGAGATGCTCAGTTAGCCTGATTTGCACTCCACAGGTCTCTGGATATGAGGCTGTGGGCAGAAGGAGAGACCATAACTCTCTCTAACAACATGAAGGTGATTTTTTGAACAAAAAGGCAACTGCAGCCTTGTGTTGCCACCCCCACAATAGGACCTCCACACCTTTGGGGCGTGGCATGTGGAGGGAGGCAGCTCCCAGCAAGTGGTTGAGCAACTGAGACTGGGAACTTGCTATTTCTCACTGGCCTGGGCCGAGAGAGAAACTCCTTCTACCATGGAAAATCCTGAGCACACAGTCCTCTGGGAGGCAGGAAGTAACAGCCTGTTCAAGCATTAGATTCTCTGACCAGCCTGGTCTATTAAAGAGAAGTTCCTGCTGTTTTCTTGCTGGCACTGGTTTGAATTATAGTGCAGACAGACCTGCTGTCCTTCACTGGAGTTGGTGTCTGGGTAATGTTTCCAAAGCTGCAGCATTACTGGGAAAATAGGTCAGAAGTATCATCGTGGAAAGAGGGAAAATTTCTCTTCCAATCTAAGCAGAGCACAGAAAGAGGCACTTGTAGCTATGACAAAATTGACCTGATGGCTAACATCCTACCCCAGGACTGTGCAGGGCTATGGTTAGAGAAATAACCAGCAATTTGGGCTTGCTCTCCTAGACTGCTGGCTCCCTACAGCTGTGCACTGCTTGAGGCAACAAACCTCAGCCCAAGTTAGAGCTAAGAAAGGTGCATTCCTGCTACTATACAGGTATTTTTAATGCAATAATATTTTCAAAAATCCTCTGTCTTGTGTCCCTATAGGAGGAGTGCCAGAACTATGTCCGAGTGCTGATTGTTTATGGCAAGAAGGTTTTTACCTGTGGTACCAACGCCTTTTCACCAGTGTGTTCCAGTCGACAGGTCTGTTCTGCCTCTTTTACAGTGATGGAGAGGGTTGGATACATGCTCTGGGGAAGGACAGTCATTTGGCAGGCTATCAGGGCTGCACAAAATATGTTCTAAATGTAGCTGACTGAAATTATGTTGGTTTTCTTCTTTGGGCTGCTTTGGGGCAATGACTGTGTCTGCACTTGGGGAACAAAAAGTTCATGTTATGGGTTAATTTAGTCTGGAGAAAGTGCTGCTCATGTAAACCTTGGGTATGGCACTGAAAATGGGAAATATAGACAAGCTTACTGTGAGTAACTCCTGAGCTGAATATTTTAAAGTTTCTTTAAAATAAAGGGCCAAACTCCCTTTGGGTTCACGGAAGGCAGGAGCCGGTCCAGAGAAATGTTTATTTTTGTGTTTGTTTAAGGCCAGTATGTATTCAGGAGGGGTCTATGGAAAATTAAAAACCTGCACTTGCACGAGGAGCACCTGATTATACCAACTGGGTTTGGGCTTTTTTGACTGGAGAATAACCCTTTGACAAAGCAATAGGATCTGTGAGGTTCAGACACAACTTCTTACGTTGGCAAATGTTGGCAATAAAGATCAATTTTCAGTCATCACTAAGATTATATTCTCCTAGCTACCTGATTTTTAAAAATCAGGGATTTGCTCATAGGTACTCATGGGCAAACCAAATTCTTTATACCATTAAGAAAGTCAGATGCTCTTTAAATTTTCTTCTCTCTCCTTTTAAATACAGGTAGGAAATCTCAGCAAAATCATTGACAGAATTAATGGAGTGGCTCGGTGCCCGTACGACCCTCGGCATAACTCGACAGCTGTGATTACATCACGAGGAGAACTCTATGCTGCAACTGTGATTGATTTTTCTGGACGGGATCCTGCTATTTACCGCAGCCTTGGAAATGTTCCCCCACTTAGGACAGCACAATACAACTCCAAATGGCTCAATGGTAAAGTCATGTGGGTCACATCTGAGCAAGAGATGTATTAAAGTCAGCCTGACAGGCTTGTAAATCTTTCTCTCTCTTTTCATATTGAGATCCAGAGTTATGATGGGGAAGGGCTTCCGGAGCAATAATCAATGCAGCTTAGAAGACATTTAAAAAGAGCCTGGAATTATTTCAGAAAAGTTGATTTAGAATATAGAAAGTGGGTCTTATAGGCTACTTAACATATATATGGGTCTCTGTCTTGTGAGATGACCAAATACATCATTTTAACAAGAAAACCACTCAAAGATTTGAAGATCAAAATCAACTTAAAGCATCATACTGTTGACCTAGTTCTGCAGAGTGATAGGCACTCTTTACTTCCCCTGACTCAGCTGAAGATGCCTGGTTTCAGTGCAAGATCACTCCGAAAATGAGAAATTTCACAGCACGTTATGTTCCATGTGAGTCCATGCTGATGTGGATTTATAGTTACTAAAAGCAGCTCTTGCCCCAGTGTGATAATACCCTGCATCAAGCAAGCTATAGAATTTCAACCAGCAATCCCTGCACTGAGTCCACACCTTCCAACTGGGGCAAAGCACTTCTAGTCTGAGCAGACTGTAGTGATGGAGACCCCAATATCCCCCCTATCTCCTTTTACCCAGGTAAATTGACCAGATATTTGAAATATTTCTATTAGATTTCAGGAGCTTTCAATTAAAGTTAAGAGCAGTGGGACTTTGCACTCTCTGGAGCTTAATAAGACTGAGCTAGGCATCTGCAGGCATCCTGAAGTCAGCATGGAGACCTGGAGTGTAAGAAAAAGGATGTCATCAGGTAAGACTGTGAATTAGGACCAACAAGCATTATAGCCCATATACTCTCATTGGAAACATGTTCCTCTTGTCTGTTCATGAATGCAAGATTCAGAAGGAAGCCACATTGGAACCGGGGAGTTTAAGGAAGACAAACATTAACTGAAGTTCTCGTATGTGACTGGAAAAACTAATGTGACTCTTGGATTTATAACCTTGTGCAGCATTGGTGACATCGGAGTAATTTTGTCCCGTTCTGGCCACTTTTCAACAAGAAACAGAAAACCTGAAGGTGATTCAGAGAAGAGCCATTCAGTGATTTGAAACTTGGAAAGCCTGCCTCACAGTGAGAGCCTTAAGGAGCTCAATTTATTTATCTTTCTGAAAAGGAGATAAAAGGTGTTTTGTTCATGATATGGAAGTACTTACATCAAGAGAAGATTTTGGAAAGGATAAAGTTCCTTAATCTAGCAGACAAGTCATGACAAGAACCTGTGATTGGAAGCTGAAACCAGATAATGTCAAATGGGAAAAGAAGTACAGGCTGCAGCTGGGTCAGTCTTTAGTGATTTGGACTAGTCACTGAGGAAAGTGATGGATGTAAAGCCAAGTGACATTGTCCACTAATATCAGATCTCCTTCGAAAGATGTGGTCTAATTCTCCTGTTAGTTACACGATGTGATGCTGGAATTACAGGGTGAAATTCTCTGGCTTGTGTTAGACAGAAGGTCAGATTGGGGATCACAATGGTCCCTTTAAGGTTCATGGTTAGTTTGAAGGAGTTTGACAGGAGATGATTTGCAATGCCCACCTCTCTGTACCATCATCTGCCTCCCAAACTTGCCTTGCAGCAGCAGTGGACTGCCTTTCTCTGTTCTCCTTTCACTCCAGGGCTGCAGCTTTAAAGGAATCCTGTCCTTCCCTTTATTCTTCTTCCTTTGAGCACTACTCAGAAATGAATATTGTAAAAGCACCCTATTAAACCAACAGGTTTGGGGAGGATTTGTTTGTTTGGTCAAATATTATTCATTGGCCAAACTTTTCCTTTTACCAAAGAAACTTTCAGGATAAAAGACTGTACACTTTAAACTTTGTTATATCCCCAATTAAAATATTTATTACTAAACCTACTAAATTCAAAGTTCTTTTCAATTCTTGTGAAAATAATACCAAAAATTTTAGGAGAAAAAGCATTAGGGAGAGCACTTTTCACTACTGTCAGTCTTTGGCATGGTTTTGTTTTATGGACATAAGATAATCTTTTGTGCCTGGAAACTGGAAAGATTTGATGATAAAAGCCAGATGTGACAGTGCTGGGAGAGTAGCTTGAATGTTTCAGTGCAGCTGTCTGGGGAATCGGGCGGATGCACGCAGCATATTTAACACATCATAAGGTCCACTTCAAAAGTGAATAGGTGAAGCAGCCCAATGGGAAGGCTTTATCTTGTAAAATGAGTATAGGTACAGAGAACAGTCATGCATATGCAAAGTGTTCAACTCTGCTTTCACTGAAATCAGTAGCAGCTTTGCCAATAAAGTGGAGAAACAATGGGACCTTTCCAAGATCTGAAAAAAGGTACTATAGCTATATCCTCATATATCATTATTCCTATCTACTGTTTTTATGTCCTCTGCTGACTCCAGACTCCCTGTGGTCCCAGCTTTGACAGGCTGCATAAATGGAGCTGGCAGCGCAATGCATTGAGCAAGTCAGTGAGCATGGATTGATTTCTAACCTATATAAATCTCTTCAAATGTTTGTTTTTCAGAGCCTAACTTTATTGCTGCCTATGACATCGGCTTGTTCACCTACTTCTTCTTCCGTGAGAACGCGGTGGAACATGACTGTGGGAAAACAGTGTATTCTCGTGTGGCAAGGGTTTGCAAAAATGATATTGGAGGGAGGTTTTTGCTGGAGGACACATGGACAACTTTCATGAAGGCCAGACTGAACTGCTCCCGTGCCGGAGAAATCCCTTTCTATTACAATGAATTGCAAAGCACCTTCTACCTTCCTGAGCAAGATCTGATCTACGGTGTCTTCACTACTAATGTGTAAGTTGCACTGGCTTTACTGCCCTTCCTCTATCCCCAGCAGTCTGACTGACAATGTATTGATTTCTTAGACAGTTTTGAACTGAACAATCATTTTTGAAAGATCGTTTGGTAAAAGTAAAAGAATAGATAGATCTGTGTTATCCATCATGACAACATAGCCTTAGGACAGTGGTTTTAATCCATGGTTCACAGATTCCTGGAGTCCATAAAAGGTGACTGTGCAGTTTTAGGGTAACTTAATTTGATACAAACCTAGGCATTGACAAACTTCAGACTTTTTCTAGGGACAGTCCAGCTTGTGTAGCTTAGAGAGATGATCTAAAAATGACCCAACAGAAACACACATTCATTTCCAGCCAAGCTAAATTGCCTGGACAATCTGACACATTTGTGTGAGCACTGAAGCTGGCCCATGAGATGGACAGGTGCACACACTTGGGAGAGAAGAGCTGGAAGGAGAAGAATGAGGCACATGGGATCACAGCAGCCTAGACTGAAAACAGCATCTACTGCAGTTGAACAACACTGCAGTAGCAAGGTCATGAGGGCCACAAGGCATTTAGCATTTCCAAGGCAGGATTGGGGGGGGGGGGGGGGCTTTACCTCTGCCAGACTGTTTGAGGTCCACAAATCAAAAGCAGTGATGGAACTCTGAGGGGAAGGTATGATTTCTGATACTTCATAATCACCTCTTCTTGGCTTGATATTGAAAAAACTTGTAATTGGAATGATTTAGTGTAGCTGTGAAAGCAGAAAGGAGAAGAGGAGTTAATTAAAAAATATATTAAAAATCTCATAATGTATATTTTTAAGTTAAGAAAACTCAAGTAACTTTTTCTCTGATGCCTAAGGCCAGGATGATATGTTTCAAGCTATAACCAGTCTGCATGGTATTGAGTTTCAATAATACATGTTCTCCAGGGGAGTGTTAGCCTGACGTGTAAACTAGAGAATGAAAATCTGAGTAGTTACTCCATATGGCAAATGCTTAAAGTGCCTTCCTCATGCTGGACAGCCAACTTGTTTGGGGTTTTTGTGTGCAGTGCTGTCCAATATGAATAAGGGCCTGTTCCCAGGGAGCCCACAGCAAACCAAAGCAGTGAAGCCCTGCTGAAGTACAAACCCTCCTGTTTTAATGTGTCACCTGCTGGTGTGACAGGGCTTGAATTTCAGCCCTTGAAGTCACAAAGCATCAGCCCCAACTTCTTGAGCTAAAGCACTGTTGGGAGCCTCAGTGTGAGTCAACAGAGCCTGAATGTTCTTCCCCCTCTGTAAATTCCAAGAAATAGGTAAGTGTTTGGCCACCATCATCCCTCTTCCATGTTTTGTTTCTGTTCCACCATTGCCAATGTCAGTCAAAAGTGAACCAGCAACTAGAAAAAATAAACATGATTGAGCACTGCACCTTGACTGTGGGCTAAGGGAAGATCTGTCCTCAGATTGAAAGGCACATGAGTCATTCTTTAAAAACATTTAGAGGATATTTGCAAACTTCCTGAACATTAAAAGGAAATCTGGATACTGCTTTGGACACTTTAGATTACCTTTTTTTTTTTTTTTTTTTCAGTTGGAGAAGACTTCTGTGCCCATAGGGCTAATGTTTTATCTATCCATTTGTCCATTCATCCAGCCAAGAATGGAAGCTGGAAATGAGAAAACTATTAATAACTGTATTTTATTTATCAAATTGGTGAGGTTTTTGGACAATCAAGGGGGAGGCATAGACTAGCTTTGGCTGAGACAGTTCTCTTCTGCTGTGTCCATCTCCCAAGTCTAACATGAGATGTGATGAGTGTTACCTGCCTCCTCAGGGTACACTTGAGCATTCTTTGTATATCAGGGATGTAGGATCTCTCTTTTATCTTCTGAATATAATATGCAACACTTGTGTAATTGAAGAGATTAGTAATTGATAACAGCTGAAGTTAGATCAAATAGCATTTTGGGTCTACAACATAGTGTTCTTTTAAAAGTTCAAAGAGAAAATGTTCCAATTTGTCATCCAACTAGAGAAATAATGGTAATTATTCTTTTAACTTTCACTGGGACTTATATCATGCTACATGAGCTCTGCATACCAAAGAGGGTTAATTTATGCACCAGTCTGAGTTTCTTTGTGATAAAATGCCAATGCCACACAAAACTATGACTTTTTTTGTTGTTGTTGCTGTTGTTTACAGGTATTTTTTTACTTTGGAAAGTTCATGTTTAATGAATTTAGGGTCATCTTATAACAAGGGGGAAATAGTGGTTGTGGTAACACCCATGTATAGATGTATTGCTTCATGTTATACCCAGCTGAATCAGTGGGAAAGAGAGCTTTTGGGGGAAGCTGCTGATGAAATATTTAAGGTGTTTTTATTAAAATTTTCTGGGAGGTAATAGAGACAATATTAAAACCTCTTTGAACTTAACCCATTCTTTAAACTAGCTAGTTAGTCACAGGAGGTAGGAGGTGGGAATAAAGGAAGTTGCACTTCACACTAAAACACAGGGGCCAGCTGCACCAGTTGTTGTCACTGGCTTGAGACTGGGATCAAACTTTTCATAAGGAGCAATGGGAAATATGCCAGGGCACAGAGGGAAAAGAAAATGGTCCCCAGAAATAATGGAAAACCTTTTTCCTTTCTCCTTTCCAGCAAAGAGAAAAGGCTAAACTATTAAGTCCTTAGCAGGGCCCTAAAAATATTCTTTTTCTTTTCTCTTTCTTTGAAGTATTTTCATTAGACTAGTGGAATTTTATTCTTTCTTTTCCTTTTTCATTTTCTCCCTCATTGTCTTTTTTTTCCTGTGTGTGCCTCAAGGCATTTACTTGTCATCCATCATTAGGTTTGTCTTAAAAGCTGCTGTCTGTGAGCATGCACTGCATCAGCAGTGTTCAGACAAAAGTGGAGAAAGGTTTGCCTGGCATTGCTTTGACATGTTCAAAGTGAGCTACTCCATCATTCTGGGGATGCAAGGGGCAGGGGGGCGCAGAGAATGGGAAGGCAAAGCAGGAAGTTCTTCCTGATGTTGTATTGCTAGGAAGAAATATGCTGTGAAAGAATCTGTTCTTCTGCTTTCCAGCCTGGAATGGTGAAGAAAGGCTTTTCTTTAGTGTGTGCAAGAGAGAGTAATTATTGGTTTAGTTGAAAAAAGAAAAAAAAGTGTTCTTTTCAGGGAATTCAAATTGCCTTAATTAGCAAAAAGATTCATACAGCAGGGCTTGGGTTATTTAAAAGGCACCGTGATGAATCAGTCTCTCATGCTTGCCCTATTTTTAGTTTTATTTTGATATTTTTTTTTCTCTAAACCTTGTAGTTTTCCTGAAAAAAAAAAAAAGAAGAAAAAAGGAGGGGGAGGAGGGAAGAACTGGGAGCAGGTTTGAATTTCAGGTCATCACTTATCAAATGTCCCTCTGAGTCAGTTTTGTTGAGGTCATCATCTAGGAAGTGCCCTCCAACCCTCTTGAGGCAGGAGGAGATGAGCTGTCTCAGGACCCTGCAGAAATGAGTCCTCCTGGACTGAAATGGAACAGCAGAGGCCAGCTGATCTGTGTGCAGTGTGACCGGGCAGCCCAGCATCCCTAAAACACACTCCTTTCCAAAGAGTCCTTCCCACTGCAGCATTTCCCTCACCATGCTGTGCCTCCCCTGGCTGAGTGTGCTTGAGAGTCTGCCCCAGACAGATCCTGTTCCCACCTGGGAACACACAGAAGTGAACTGTGGTCATTGAAAACAGAGGTTTTCATGAATTAGCAAGACCGTTTTGCATGCTGAGCTGCTGTCAGAACCAGCTGGTTTGTCACTGTCACCTTTTCCCTTCCACTGCATGTATATAAATATAATACTCGGTGATATGTTTTATAGCTGAAGATTTCAGGAACCTATAGAAACACAATTTCACCTTGAGAAACAACAAGAGATTAAAAATTAGCTTGTTTATAATCAATAAAGGTAGATGGGTTGTTAAAAAAAATAGAAGTAAAACCAGACACAAATAATCCATGCAAATTAAACTGTATTCACCTTTCTTGTCAGAACTGCTTCCATGGCCCTTAAATCTCTGACATTTTAAAACCAAACTTTAAATTCATTCTCAAACTTGTCACGCAAGTCATCTGCATTTTACAGTTTATTTATTTATTTATTTATACTCCCTGTGAGATTGGTATCACTGTACATCTACCTAGCAATTTACATGTATTTTATTTGAGTGGAGTTTGATGTCTGTTATGATGAAAATGTCAATGTTCTAATGATTAAATTGATTTTTTTCCCCTCCCCTTTTCCAGAAACAGCATAGCTGCCTCAGCAGTGTGTGCCTTCAATCTGAGTGCCATTACTCAGGCGTTTAATGGCCCCTTCCGCTACCAAGAAAACCCAAGATCAGCCTGGCTGCCAACATTAAACCCCATCCCCAATTTCCAGGTACTGCTGTTGCCCTCCAGTGTCCTGCAGTCCCTTTGATGTTCTGTCACTTCAGTGGGTTGATCTGTGTAGGGCTCATTTTTGCAGGTAGACCCACAATACAGATAAATTGTATTTCTCCACATTTCTGAGTGTTTTAGTCTGTGGAGCTCCTTGTGACAGAATTCACGGCAAAAATTGAATGGTTGAAGGAATAATAAGAATGTTCTGGGCTTTTTATAATAACAAATGATTTAAATTTCTATTGCACTTATCACTGACACACGTTCTCTGAGGACGTGACTCTCACAAGAGGACATAAGGCATGTCCCTACTAGAACTGGGAAGGACTGAAAGCTGTAGCTGGACAAAGTCAAACTAGAATGGAGACAATCTATATTTTTTAAACAAGAAAGGTAATTAACCACTGTGACTCTGCAAGGAAGTGATGAATTTTCCATCACTTGATAGCACCCCTAAGGCTACCAGTGCTTCAGTGGAAGATGAATGACTTTCTAACACATGGTAGCTCAGCCAGAAGCCATGGACATGTTGCCACAGTGACTGGTGGAAGGGGACGCATGAGGATTGCCACAGGGGTTCCTTCTCCATTTAAAAATCTTTGAGTTTATGAATGAGCAACTTTCCAGGATTATCAGTTAAAGCAATTTTGAAAATTATAAAACATCATCAGTTGCTTTATCCCCAGATCCAGTCGGTGTGGGGCAGAGTATGTTTATGACAGCCCTGAGTCTTCTGGAGCATGAGCCCATTTTACAGCTCAGCTCCTTCCCAGCAGGGGAATCCTGGAGAGGATGGACTTGTCTTCATGTCCTTGCTTCCCCATGGCAAATCCTTTCAGCCCGATTTTCTGAATCTGGCGCTCCTTTATTATGGCAAATGTGCTGAGGCTGCCTGCAAGTGCCATCTGCCTTCAAACTGGTGATGTCAAGGGCCTTCCAAAAAGAACTCTACAGTCGCCTGAAATCACAGCAAGAGCAGATGGGAGACAGGTCTCTGCTGCAGGCAGGGACAGCCTTGTCTTCCTTCTGAGGAACTTGATTTCTTCTCCTGAATTCCCTCTTGGCACCTGACTGAGGGCTCCTGCCCATATGAGGTGGGACAGGCTTGGCCTCTTGATCACCCTCTCAGTTTGGTGCACTCAAAACCAAGAAACCAAGCCCTGCTGAAGGTCCAGCCATGCCAAACATAGCCAGGTTTTTGTTGTTGTTCTTGGTTTGTTTGTTTGTTTTTTAATTTAAAGGGAATATTAAGGCAAACTGAGAATCAAGGACTTTCTGTCCCCTGAGACTAACCCAGAAGGAATAGTAAAGGACTTTGGAAGGCATTTCTATGTAGAGAAAAGTATCAGATAAAATGTGGAGTGTAAAGATTGCAGCAGCAAAATGAAAGAAAAGGGTCAGAGGAAAATAAGGAAAAGAAAAAGAGGTATGTGGTAGACAAAAGGAAGATTGGAAGAAGAGATTAAGATGCTTTTCAAGTACAGAAGGAACAAGAGGTCAGTGAGGAGCCTTAAGGAGATGACAAGGGTAATTTAGTGACAGAAGAGGCAGATATTGCAAAAACATTAAATTAATTTTTGTGCCTCAGTGTTCACAAAGAAAGATGAGGGAAGCATGCCAGAATTTTTTTTCTTGCAGAGAGGAAGGAGAAATACTGAAGGATGCAGAGGACCAAGACAGTACAGATAATCAGGAAATTAGAACAAAACAACATTAAACCAAATCAGAGGGATGCTGCGTCAGCACATGAGCTGCCAATAGACCAAAAGAATTATTTGTGACTTGCTGAGAACAGAAAACAAAACCAACAATGACATTCCTGCCACTGTGACTCCTTTTAGGTGATGCTTTAGAAGGGAAAGTGAATGGGGAGAAAAGTATCCAAAGGAAGACAGTGGTGTGAACCAGAAGGAGCACAGGATACAACAAAAGAGAGAGATCTAAGAACTCTTTAGAATGTGGGATGAGTCATGAACTAAAAAACCACCACTGCAATAGAAAAAACCATTAAAACCCACCTGAGGACACATAAAAACCCCACTGAAGCTTCCTTAGTCCGTCTATTCAGGAAGATGCTTAAATTAATTAAAAAGTGACCATGTTCATAGGTTGTGAGAATTAACATAACTGTTCTCCCGGTTCACACAACCTCTATACTATTGTAAAGCTTAGTACACCAGCCATTGGAATCCATATTTACTGTGTGAATGTGTGTTAAATCCCTGACAACTCATTTTAGCACGTAGTAGGAGAAGGGCTGCGTGGAGCACCCAGGAGAGGCGGTGATACCACCAAGAGTTGCTGCGATGTGTATGGAGAGTGTGCACATGGGAAATTTGTACACTGCAGCTCAACTGCTGTAAATCAGCATCCTCATTCTCAGTATTCTGACTTTTCTTCGAGGAAAGCCTAAACACCTAGATCCATAATGAAGAGAGAGAAATGTGTGGGATTTTATTTCTAGTGAAATTGCTCAGATGTGAGTTTCATTTAGTGACTAGTGAAGTTGTTCATAGCCTGAGTATGGGACTTGGCAGGATTTAGTTGTACCACTGTCTCCCATGGTCTTGGGTAGATAAATAACCAGTCACCCTGCTGTCTTTTGGAGTGATACATTTTCTGCCCTCCATGCATGATACTGTGGGGAAGAGTGAGATCCAGCCCCAGCAACTGACATGGACCAAAAAACTAGCACTGGCTTTTGAAAATATTGAGTTCTAGAGATTAATCTAAGATGGAAACTCAGGCCTTAAAATGCATTATCCATCTGGTAGGACTTACACTGTTTAAAAGACACAAGATGAGCTCTTTTTCTCCCCAGTTCTTGCTGTACAAGGGAATTGAGTCCTGTTTCAGTGCCTCCCTTGGTGCTGGAGGATGGGTAGTCATGACTTGATCTGCTATTTGCTGTCAGGACAGAAGGGTGTGGGAGGAGGGGAGCTTGTTGTTAACCTGCCTTGCTTCAGATGCAGCTGGCAGGGCCTGTCCAGAGGGGAACACATCAAAGACAAGGAATGTGGCAACCTTTAAATGTTTCTACAGCTAGTTTTAATTCTTTCTTTTTCTCTACGGTTTGTTGAAGGCTTTTGCCCTTCTGCTGTGCTGGTAGAGGGTATCACAATGCAATGAAACTCCACTCCAAATTGCTGGTCAGTGGACCCCCTAGGAGAAAAGTTTTCATAGAGTGCGCTACAGGCCAAATCTAGGCTAAGGACCCATGATCAGGCTACATGCCTGATCCTGTGACCCTCACACAGACCCACCTCCCCAGGAAATCAACAGGACATGGCTTTCCATGCTGGGCTGGGTAGAAGATGCACTGTCTGAAATTCAGTCTCTGTATTTAGTGTGGGACACTGAACGATGACAGCCCTAACGAGAACCTGACGGAGAGAGTCCTGCAGGACGCGCAGCGCCTGTTCCTGATGAATGACGTGGTGCAGCCAGTGACTGTGGATCCCTACGTGACTCAGGACAGCATTCGATTTTCCAAACTGGTGGTTGATATTGTTCAGGGGAAGGATACTCTCTACCATGTCATGTATATTGGAACAGGTAAGAGTGTGAGGGCTTCAAACAGTTCCTGCTGATTGCTTGTAGACCTAGCAGCCCTGGGAGCCCAGTTTTCAAGTCCTTACACAGTTGTCATTCAATGTGATTTTGGTACAAAACTGCATGGTAGTTGTTTGCCTGAGTAAATTAAAAGCAGGATGGAGGACTTGAGGCAGAGTCCCAAGTGATCAGACTATAAATCTCCATTGTGTTTAAAAAGAACAATAACATTTTTCTCCCCCTTATAAAAACACGTTTCAACTAATCAGGCTAATAAATAACAGGGGGAAAGAGCAGAGGTGGCTGGAATGCTCATGTGGTTTCATGCATGTCAGTTGCCTCTCAGTGCTATGACAGACCCATCTCTGAATAAGCAATAATAAGGCATAACCTCCAGGCTTGCCCAGGGATTTAATTGTGTCTTTCTTTGCACTTTCATGGCCCTACTGGTGTATGGCTCCCAGTCTTTTGGGAATGGGCATGCACTGAAGGTTAAGACAGATAGGGAAGCTGAGTGATTTTTTTGTGGGAGCATAGCAAGTCAGTAGTAGAATTAGGTGTATGATTTAGTCTCTTGATTTTGACTTCCATGCACTAATTAGCAGAACATGTTGCCTCTTCTGAAAAGCACAGGTATCTTGGATAAGTGAAAATGCTGAAGAAGGACAAAGTGTTATAAATGGTTGTCTTAGCCCATAGTCATACTAATGATAGAGGTTAAATTAAATAGTTGGATTAATCAGAGCATATGGCCAGCCTCATGGGTATAATGTTGTTATCCTCTGCAGCAGAAGCTTTGACTTTAGAATAAGATGGATTGCTTCCATAAATGTTCATTTAATCCCACATCTTAATGCAGAGTCATTGCCTTATTCTCATGTTTAGGAGAATGGACCTTCAGGACTGTGTCATAATTTATCTAACTTTTACCACCACTTATTTCAAGAGTGATCATCTTGGTTTAATATTTACATGTTCTAGCAACACTCCCAGTATGGGAACTCCATGAACATTTATTATGATGAGAAGACTGTACTTAAATGGAAATACAACATGGTTCTGCCAATATGATATCTTGATATTTAAAGTGAGGAGTCCAAGCTACAAAGCCTTACAGAAAGTTGGAATACTTCCTGCCTCATATCATTAGTGTAGAAAAATCCAATGCCATAACCTTAACTACTTATGTTTGCTTTATGGCCCTGGTTAGTGGTGGCTGAAGAGTAAGATCTGCTGAAAATGTTTAATGTTTAAACCTGTGAAATGCTTCAGAAGCAGCCCTGAGAACAAACTCAGTCCTGAGACTAACTGAGCCCAAACTTCAGTCTTGTTCCACTTGTAAGTGAAAGGGAAACTTCACATGGTGGCCAGCCCCAACATTATAAATTGCTGAGCTTTAGCACCAGTGCAGAAGTTACTGGAACAGAAAGATAAAGTTTCATGAACCATCCGGCTGACAGATCTCTTGAGGGTTTCAATGAAAAGTGGTGTGCATTAATCTCCCACAGCTTAGCAGACCTTGCAATTGTTTAGCTAAGAGCACTGTGAGAACAAACATGTATGTTTCTGTGTATGCACTCCTCATGCCCTAATATCCCCTTGTCAAGCTGGCTTCTTCCAGGAAGAGGATCAATTAGGTCTGTGACCCATGCAGTCATTATGGAGGCCTCAGAGATTTCCAGCAGGGCTGCTGCATCTGTTGTCATTTGTCATGACATCAAATCACACTGATCTGCTCCATAAACCAATAGAAATACAGACTCAAGGCCCCAGAAATGATTCTTGCCATCCTGGGTCACCTTGCTCTGTAACTCTCTGGTACCGGGACCAGACTCCTCTGCCTCAGTGCTCCAACTGGGAAAAACTGCCAGGTACTCACTGTCCAGATGGTTCACATCCTTCTGAATTCCCATTTAAGTGCATTTGCAGGTGGTTTCTGCTGAGGATTGTAACGATGTAGCTGGAGCTCTCTACCATGGGCAGCAGGTGACCCAGAACTAGGTTAAACCAGTTATGTAAAGATGACGTTAATATTTCCCTCTTTAGGCAGGTATGAAATGAAGACACTGCCTCCAAGACTTACTTGTGCCTTGTTTCTTGTTCTATTAGAGTATGGCACCATCTTGAAGGCCCTTTCTACCACTAACAGGAGTCTGAGGAGCTGTTATTTAGAGGAAATGCAAATCCTCCCTGATGGACAACAGGAAGCAATCAAGAGTCTCCAAATCCTACACAGCGACAGGTCACTCTTTGTAGGTCTAAATAATGGAGTGCTAAAAATTCCTTTGGAGAGATGCTCCATGTACAGAACAGAAGGGTAAGTGAATTTACAGCTCTAATATTTCCCTGCTGGAGTGCATCTCCTGACAGATAATACATAACAGAAGCAATGAGGATAAGCAATTTTTTTTTTTGTAAATGTTAATTAGTTCTCTTCAGAAATTAATCATATGTTTACCAAGTAAGGGTTTACAATATTTACTTCTGTTTTTGTTTTTTTTTTTTTTAACATCATATTATAGTGTTGCTTTTATTAAGTCCATGTGTTTTCCTGGTGGTTCTTCTTGGCAGTATGGCTGAGGGCTTTTGAATTTGGGTTGCAGCCAGCCTTTCCTTGCTTATCGGAGTGATCACCTCTCAAACATAGGATTAGGCAGGGCTGGGCTGTGTGGCAACTTGTTATTGCTTTTGGAAATCAATAGTTCATCTCAACTATGTGTGACACCTCCTACACCTGGATAGATTCTGTGCCTTGATTGTACCTTATAAAGGCAGTAGGAAAAATGACTTTTTCTAATTGTCTGCCTTGGCTCCAGAGCAGTTTTCCACACAGGACTGTAGAAGGCTTTTGTATCCAAATGGTGCCTCTCCATTTAAACAGGTGAAAGTGTAATAGCAACTATTTGAGACAGATGCTGAAATAACCTCTCTGCGTGCTGTGGGCATTCACGTGTTTACATCTCTTGAAAATACTTTCCCTTCTCCTCTCATGCTTTTGCCTTGTTTCTCTCTGTGAGAGTTTTGTGTGAAACTGATGTCCTCTGTGCTAGACAAGAGGAAGGATTTTGTTAGCAACATTTAAACAGATTCCTTCTTTCATGGCCTACTGCAAGATGTCCCTGTTCTCCTGCCAAAAAAAAAAAAAAAAACGGATATAGAAAATGTCACCATAACTTTATTTTCAAAAAG
This sequence comes from Motacilla alba alba, assembly GCF_015832195.1. Classification (NCBI taxonomy): domain Eukaryota; kingdom Metazoa; phylum Chordata; class Aves; order Passeriformes; family Motacillidae; genus Motacilla; species Motacilla alba. The sequence goes on from NC_052022.1 coordinate 11,076,386, forward strand.
TAGAGTTTATCTATCAGCTTGTCTAAATCCACGTATGTCTAAAACAGATGGACACAAAAGTGTTTAGTAACAGAAAACCACAGCTGGAAAATGCCATCCTGTCCTCAGCCCTTAAAAGCAGAGATTTTAAAAGGTAGAACATAACAGCTGTCCTTTTCAGGCTGTCCTGTAGTCTCAGTCTGAGAATATTTATGTGTGTTTACATATATATGATCCAGTTTCAAGAGAAACTTTCCTTTCCTAATCTTGAGTTCAGCTTTCCAGTAATTTATAGATGCTGTCCTATTTTCAGCCTGCCCAAGTACTTTGTATAACACTTCCATTAAAATTCAAATGTTGGAGGTTTGCTGAATTGCCTTCAAATGGGGCAAGCAAGAAAAAAGAAGTGACTGGAGAGCAGACAGGTGGGTTGTCTTACAGGACCACCATATTTAGGTCCTGAAGGCTGCAGAGCACCCTTGTATAAGCTTGTCCCAGCAAAACAAAAACCTGTCCTCACAGAGGTTCCCTTGCCTGCTGGTGACCAAAAGCAACTGCAGTTTTATGCACTGTCTGGCACTGAATCCTGGCTGAAATTACTGGGAAGTTTGTGTACCAGTACTGTTTTTTTTTTTTTTTCTAAAACAAAATTCCTGGAGGCAATTTTGAGTGAAATGAGAAAACAGCCCAGTTTTTCAGGGTTGGGAGACTCAAATTTTGCCTCCATTGACTAGTTTCATGATAGAAATCAGCAAAACCCAGCCACTGGGCCACTGGGCAATAGCAAGGTACATGAGGTAGGGTCTCCTGATGGAGGGGTGTGATGTGGGAGGCCAGAATTTGCTGAATTTGGGTGCTGACCATTTAGTGTTCTTGTGTACATTGCAAACCATCCTTTGCCCTGTTGGTGAGTCTTGTGGAAGGATTGTGCATTTGGAAAAAGGAAGGAAAAAATAAAATGTAGGAAAGCCAAGAAATTCCATCATTTATTTATTTGTTTGAGAGAATGTTTATGATATTATTATTACGTTTTAGACTAAGAGTTTTCTCTTTGTTGTTGTTCTTGTTGTTGTTGTTGTTTGGTCGGTTTTTTGGGGGGTTTTGGGGGGGGGGTTTGTGTGGTTTTTTTTTGTCTAGGAAATTTTCAACTGCAATTTTTTTCAGCTGCAAGTGTTGGAACCCTTCCTCCCCTTAGCATCCTGGCTGTGTAGGTGATAAGTCAATTTGACCTCCTTTGTATTTCTTTCAATCCTGAACAGTATCAAGAAGGATATTTTAATTTCCTCCAGTGCATTCCACCTGGCACTTCTCCTGGGCTGTGATTTATTGCTTATTGTTGTGTCTATATTTAATACACGCCAATATTCAGCCACTATGGGAAGAAGGGCTCCCGCCCCACAACAATCCCTGCTTACTTTTTTTTGTTGTGCTGTGACTTCGTGACTGGCCTCCTTGAAAAGCTCTGGTTTCAGCAGCTTTTATAATGTAATTGTTTTTGGTGGGGCGGCTTGGGAAGCTTGGAGGTGATGGAGAGAATTTGTGCCTGCCAGGCAGGAATACCACATTGTTTGTTGTAGGCTCTGCCTTCTCTTATCAGGAGACTTTTCAGCCTTTTAGACCCTGGGGGCTGATGTGGGTTTATGATTGCTGATACAGAGCTGTTGCTTTCAACCTGCCTTCCTCCTCCTCCTCCCTGGAACAGGCAATGGAATCGAGAGAAAATTGACCCTAGCATTGATCCTGACCAGCGATCTTTGCTGCTGTGCTGCTTTAAAACCTCGGGGCTTGCTACCGAGGCTCAGAATTGGGGCAGAGGGAAAAACAGCAGCAAACTGAGGAGATAGAAAGGGATAAGGACTTCTGCCATTTCCTTTACTGTTTGTTTATTGACACGGCACCAATTTAATCTCTTAAATGGTGACCAGTAACTCAGCCCCGTGCCTTGATGTAGTGGGTGTCTGAGCAGTGTTTTGTGTGTGCCCACTGGCCTGTCTCAGTCTGTCTTTTCAGAACAGCCACTCTTAGCAACAGGGCAACAGGAAGACATCTGTAATGTCAGCTGCCCAAATTTACAGGCTGGACTTGGCTGCAGGTACCTTCCCTTGTGTGTGTGTGTTCCTGGTGTTTGTCTTTCCTGCTCTCTTGAGTGCTGCCATTCCCCACTCACTGGAGACTCTTGGGAAGATGTCCAACATGAGCAAAACCTACAAGCCCTTTGAATATGCAGAATGTTTTAAAGGTTGCTTTGCTGGGTGGTAGTTTGGCTGTGCTTGCTGCTGAATTTTGCATGGCTTTGAAATCTTCGTAACTTCTCTGCAATTTTCAAATGAGCTGTGATTTTTTTACTTCAAGTTGCCCCCAAGCTTTGGTGAGGAATATTTGAAGAACCAGTACTGCAGCCTTATCACTGACACCACTGTATCTTTAGAATGTGTCTGAACAAAATCCCAAATCTGAATTTCAGAGCTGAGGGCCTCAGATCTGCAGCGTTATTTTCAGGTGGGATGTATCTGTAAGGCGTAGTTTAGTAATTTTTTCAAAGGCTGAGGTGCAGTTATGCATTTTTAGAATTGCAGTCAGACAGATAGGAAAATGAAGCTGGTTGTTACAAGGAATAGTTTATGATCCCCTTCTGTTGACTCTTTGCAGCATCAGAACCATGGGCCTCTGAGCACACGGAAACCCTGAGGTGGGCCAAGGATTTTGATTGCACATTTAAATGAGGAAAAGAAGATGTTCGGAAATAAGACCAAACAGTCTCTTGAATAAGCACCCCTTTTCCTTTCCCTGTCCTGAGCAGTTTATTTTAATGCATTTTATTTTGATATTCATTCCTTCCTCTTTCTCCTTCCATAATTTTTTCTGCATAAAACTTGCAGTTAATGTGATGCAGGTTGCAGTTTTGGATGTACAGCATGGTTCTGGGGATAGTTTGGCTTGCCTGTGCTCTCCCCGCTGTGCTGTGGGCATCTCCCAGGTTGTGGCAGTGCCACCTCAGGTTACCTTCATGCCAGCATGGATCCTCCTGCTTCCAGATCCAGGTCCTCTTGCATGCAGCTATGACATGCTCTTACCTGAACCCTTGCCTGCTTTTTGACCCCATTGCAGGAATTTGCTCTTGAGTGATGGTGAGTTTTTGCCTTTTTACTTGGCCTAAATTCTTCCAAACATCCCCTCCAGCCATGACACTTAATGTAAAGCTGGCAGAAATGACTCAACTGACAAGGACTCTTACTTGCTGACTTGATATCTGTGAGAGAAGCACAGCTCACCTCTAAATAGCTCTGGGCCAGTGATCAGACAAACTAAGTACATATAGGTGAGTAACTCTTGAAATGGCTCCAGGGAGTTTTTGGAAGAAAGCAACTACACTAAAGAAGCAACTACACTAAAGAAGCAACTTTTGGTCAGCAACTACACTAAAGAAGCAGAAGTTTTTTGCCCTCTTTGTCTCTCTCCAAAGTGGAACTGTAGCTCCAAGCACAATCACTGTACCGCCCCTACCTTTGAGGGGTTTGAGATATCACATGGAGCATTGCTTTGGAGTTTAATGTTACGTTCTTCTTTTTTTTCTTCCAAGTCTTATATGATACAAAATCCTCTGTAACAAAGGAGTGAAGCACTTAAATGTAGGATTCTAAAACCTGAATTACAGGATTACCATATTTCAGGACTAAAGCTATTGGGGAATTTGTTTGGAGAAATAACATAGTCTGGGAAGAGGTATAAAAATTTTCCAGTTTGGGGGAAGGATTTAATTGAGTACAGGCTGGAAATCCTCTGACTTATTAATCAGAATGATGAGAGTTCCTTGAAGGACAAATAATGAACTACTGCTGGGTAAAAAGAAAAATGTTTAAAAAGGTAGGGGAGGGAACAACAGGGACACTTGCTCAGTGGAGCCCAGCATCCAGCAGATCGCTGAGGTAACACTGATGGCCAGATTGTTCATCAAAGATCTTGAAAATCCAACACCTTTTTCTTAGCTGAGACTGTTGAAAATCTGGCTGAGATTTTGTTTTGAAGATCTTCTGCCTGAGAGTTTAAAAAAATATTCAGCACATTGAATATCCGTTTAAAAATAGAGGCAAAAGGAAAGGTAACAGACTACAAAAATGTTGTGATAAAGCTTAATCATTAATTTCCATCTGTTCTGGCTGATATGGCCTCTCCACAATTAAGGGAATTAGCTAATTATTGTATCACCAATAATGCTGAAAAGCTTTGGAAGACTTCATAGGCAGAAAGGAGAGTGCTCAACCCAATGTTTTGTCATCCACAGTATCCAATAATACATCAGAATAAATCACTAAACATCTGGTTTGACATTCTGGTTGCATTTAAGAAAATAGCGAGACTCCCACTGACAGAGAATGAAGACATCAAACAGAACCATGATCACTAAAGTTCTTGGAAAGAATGAAGTTTGTAGATGAAATGGATCTGTGTTCTTTAAATAGAAGTACAAAATTATACCATTTTCTCTATCCTGACAACACATTTGCATCTGCTGTAGCAGGCAATTACTCCCATTTTCTTTAATGTAGCTGTTTATATATGTAAAGTTAAGCGCATCCATACTGTTTGCAGGATATGGACCTCTAAGGTTTGAAGGGATGGTAAGGTCTAAGGAACGTGGCTTTCAGAATAGCAAAGAGCTTCACTTGAATGGTCTGGGAAAGGGATGTGTCTGAAATTGGAAATAAAAAGCAGACAAGGATAAGCAGTAAAGTAGTGAGCTGGGGCATGTTTCCTGTAAGATGCCAGATAGATTGGTTTTCAGTTTCATCTTATTTGACATTATCTTTAATGGCATGGAAGAAAGAAAATAGCATACTTTGTAGATGGCATTTAAGTATGAAGGAATCACAAATAACAGTGAGGAGAGAAAGGCAGTGCAGGGCCAGCAGGGAAAGCAGCAAGAGGCTGAGTTTGAGGAATAAGCCTGTGCTGAGATTTCTGGTGCATGTGTTGCTGAAAAAGAGAGAGGATACAAAATAGGAAGGGGCTCTGCTCCCAGCCAGAATTATTACAGTTTTTCTCATTTCTACTAAATGCTCAAACCAAAAACATGTAATATATTAATTTTAAGCAGCCTGTAGACTTTTAGGCTCACAGTTTTAGTTCTGAAGTCTGGAAGTGACCCTGAGTGAACAGAAGGGGAATTTAGCAGTAGCTGGAGTCCAGAGTAATACAATTGCTCAAACAGACTAAGGTCACTTCAGAAGAAGCCAAACAAAATCAGATGATTTCAGGACTCCCTTCCTTTTGTCTCCTTCCTATCATGACTAGGTTGCCAATTTGTTTTGGGTTTGCCAGGAGGGAGGACATAGGTTGAACATGCCAAGGCTTTTGTTTGCTCCCTATTTTTAAAGCATCCTGCCAACAGGACTTAGGAACAGTTTAGTGTATGGATTCTTTTACCTCTAGGAGGTTGGCTGTAGGCCAGCTCAGATCAATGCTGTCTAAAAGTCATTACCATCTGATGCCTGCTAGGTGGGCTGTGTGAAATTACTTTCAACACAGTGGCAACTGACAGGAAAGCATGTCGTTTTCTTGGAATATGTTATGTTAGAATGACATCAATGCTATTGTTATACAAACAAGATTAATAACTAAAGCTACCAGCAAGCCCCAGGGCAGATATCCATTGCATCTGTCAATTCTTGCCATTTGCTACTATTTTGTCATAAGATTTGTATTCTAGGCAATGGTCACATTCAGTAACGTGGCTCCTGATGAAAGGGTTTGCAGTCTTACTGCTGCTATGGCTGGTTTTCTTCTTGTCTCAAGCTTCAGGCAGAATTTGCAGGATAAAACACAAATGTGTCCAATGTTAATACTGAGTTAATGTATCGCTACAGATGCATCATTAAGTTTTTATCAGGAGATGTGCTGTTTTACCTGTTTGGGGAAGAGGAAGTATCTGGAGTCAGAGCAAATTTGATTTTGCTGGCTCAGTTTAAAACTGAAGTACATATAAATACATAAAATATGTATGGGTTATAGAAAAATGTAATATTGTACAGTCTGGCATATTCTATCAAAATACCAGGTATTGTAGAACTATTGGAACACTCCAGTCTGCAAGAGGTAAAGCTGGATTTCAAGAATATCCATTTACTTAAGCGATGCTCCCTTGTTAAAAAGAGGAATGAATATTGTTTGATGGTGTTATTATAATTACACTGGAAGAAGTACTGGAGAATATATAGCAGGACCATTTTGCCCCTTATACAGTTTTAAAATATCCCTGCATTAGAAGGCAGATGTTTTTGATCCTCAGGCTGTAATGGATGGTCTAATATTTATCTGACTTTTCCAAGATACATTAATCTACAAAGGCTCTATCCAGTTTAATCTGCATCTTGTTGAGCAAAAAATAATTACCCAGATCTTAACAAAATCCAACTTTCACAAAGGAGCTGCTTGAATATGGATTACTTTGTGCAGCCTAGGTGACAACTGTAGGCTATTTTCAGGTTTCTTTATCATCGTTCACACTGCTTTCTAAGTTTTCTGCCTTTGCATTTTTCTTTCCCATCCTAAGTTCCCATTTTAGTGTAACTTGTGTTCTAAAATCATCAGCATCTTGCAAAGGCTACATAAAGAACCTGTCTGCATCTCATGCAGTGGATTTACTCTTGCCTAAGCCACCCTTTGCCTGCCTCCACCCACACCACCAAACGACACCAATTTGCACAGAGAGGTCTCAGATCTGCAGCCACAGAGCAGAAGCACAGGAGCAGAGCACGTCTTAATGTGACAGCTGCCTCCAGACAGTGACTGACACAGGGCAGAGACAGGGAGTAACACTTGAGTGCACTGATCTGCCCAAGCTGCCTTTCCAAAAGGATGCCTGGTCCCCTCTGCCTCTTCCCATAAGGCAGCCCCGGGGAGCATGTTTTCTTAAGGCTCAAAAGCCTGCTGAGGCTTGGAAACGGTGGTGCTCTGCGACCCCGACAAACATGCCCTGCATTCAGGAATTCCTTCTGGTTATTCCTTTCATTAGGACTTCAATCGTATCTGAGTTTTCTTGTGGATGAATGATCCTGTCACTGGTAGTCAGAGACCCTCTGTACTTTTGTTTTTATTAGAGGTCAGTTTTGTTTGGCACAGTGACAAGAGTTTCTAGAAGTGTTCGTGAAGGAACACTCCTTTTTTTTTTTTTTTTTTACTAATCTGTTTTACTAATGTAAACATAAATCCAGATTTAATCAGAGATGGCATTAATCTTCATGTTTGAATAAATGGAATGTTGTTTCATTTCACAGCTTTAAAAATAAAAATAAATTCCTATCCAATAAAGAAGTCACTGTTGCTAGAATATGATGGAATGGGATGTCAGAAAGTAAGAAATGGAATAGTTGTGTAGCTTGTGCGAGGCCATAATCTATAAACCTCAATCGATTAAAGTGATATTGAAAATGGTAGGCCAGAAGGTGAACTCTAGCAAGAGTTTCCCTGATGTGGAAAAGAAAATGAGATGAAACTGCCTGAAAATCCTCTGTCTGTGCACTGCTTTTTTTTAATAAGTAACATGTGTTTGACTCATAAATGGACTTCAGTTTTAGAGGTTGCTTTACACTGTGGCTTTAATTTATGCATTCAAAACAAATCATGTGCAGAGCAGCAATCACTGATGCTAAGCATGTGTGGGTGATAAATGACACATACACATTTCAGCTTCTCTGCCTCTGCATCCAATATCACATGCCAAAACACCAAACCTTGTCTGTCCAGATTAACATCAACTGCACCCCTCATGGTGGTGGTACCTGTGAGCTGCAGTATGCTCTTCCCAAGCAGGGCCCTGCTCCACAAATAGCTCTGTGAATTCCTTCTGTAGCATGTGGCTACTGGTCTTGAGGAAAGGGCAGTAACATCTGGCACGGAATATGTTATATTCACCAACTGAGAAATGAAGCTACTACTTGACCAGCATCTGACTAAAGCAGCTCAGTTCCACTTGGCTTCTCTTCTCATGGGGAAAGATAATGAATTTGTACAGATCACTAACTCATTTCTGCAGTTTGAATTTTCGAAGGTATCAAAATTAGAGGGATTGTTAGAATGTCTGGTGCTTTTTTTCCCTTTACAATCTTATTTTCTTAAACCACAATCATCCTTTTGATTCTCGTTCTTCTCTTTTCACGCCATCTGGCTTTAGGGAAGACATAGGTCCACCCTTCCTTGCATGGGCTATTGAGGTTGTCAGTAATTATGATTCGGTTGGCTGGAAGCTAATATGGTTATTTGTTTAGCTCATCCCCTCTGCAGGTTGCTAGCAATGGGACAGTAAGCTAACCTTGTCATGAAATGCCTGTCTGCCAAACACAGCCACATGCTTGCAACTAACTCAGCTAAACCCCCTTTATTGCTTGCAAAGAGCTGTTCTCTTGCAGGTAACCATCCTAAGAGTGCAACAAACCAGCATGGAATTGGAATTCTGAGGTCTCATTGCCCAAAAAAGCAAGGGGCATTCCTGTACTGCCCATGCTCCTGAGATGCTGAGCATGGATGAAGCTTGCTCAGTGCCTTGCAGGATCAGGGTTGTAAATGTTTGCACTGCACCAGTGGATGTGCCTCTGATGGATTGCCTGGTGATGCCCATGGGGTCTAAAGAGCCAGGTACAGAGACAGTTCCTGTGTGTCCCTGACAAATGGGACTTCCACTGCAGGTTCCAAGCTCATGAGCGAAAATGCAGATCTGTCTCCCAGTGCAGTGATGGTTTTGTAAGCAAACACAGTTCAGGAAGGAACTTCTCGGCCTTTGGCTCTAGAGCATTGCCTCTGCACATCATCATGTCCTGCCATTCCATTCCTATTTGCTATTAATCATAAAAAAGAAGTGATAAAAAGTTAAATGAAAGAGAGGAAATGAAAACTGGGAGAGTAAGCACAACCTGGCAGATGAAAGGAGCAGAGTTATTCGTTGTAAATATTTTTAATTAGTTTTGTGGCTCTTGGTACAAAATGGCATTTTTATGTGTCTTCTGTCTGGTAGTGAGAATGGGAAGAGGCTACAGTAATTCTTTCTTTCCTTTGGTCTGTCAAAACCTAACCTCTTGGGTCTGGTTCCATTGATTTGATGATTCATTTTCAGTCTAAAGTTTTAACTTTCAGGGAAAAATGACCAAAAGATGAGATTGTCTAGACCTGGAGCAAATTAAAGTGGGAATGAAAAAATTTTAAATGCAGATGTTTAAGCTTTAATGAAGATTCTGAAAGAAGATGTCATTCAGGACATTACAAAAAAATGGATCTTGGGCAAGCATCAGCATACTGGAAGCAGAAGTCTTTTTACACAGCACACACCATTAGTGAAGGCTCAGCACACTGGGTGTCAAAGACCATATAAAAATTCTTTTGAGTCACAGGTAAGAGTTTCCATTGACTTTAGTGGGATATGGATAGTGTCCCTCTTGCAGAGTCTTAATCCTTTGTGTTATCCCCAATCACTGCTGTAGAAATTATTGCAGCAGCCAACAACAGGGAGGCTTACAGCTCCCAAACAGCAGGCAGCAGGTGAGCTCTTACAAGCAAGATCTTATTTTCATGCAAATGACCTTAGTAAGTGAGAATGAGGAACCAGAGAAAAAAACACCTTGAATAGGAGACACAAATGGAATTGTTTTTCAATTGAACTTCTCAGTGTATGCCTTTATGCCTCACACAAGACATTTATTGTGAGGCAATGAATTAAAATGAATCACTGTTGATAGTTATGCGCTATCAAAATAAATCCAGCCTCTTAGATATCTGTCAGGAGGTTCCGAGTCCTTACTGAATGTGAGGTTACTAATGGCCAGAGGGAAACAGGGCATGGGCCATGTGGTGCCATCACCATCATCTTACTTTCACAAGCATCCCAATTATAGGATTTCATTAACTAAGTCATTAGTAGTAAGAGAGTCAGTGTTAACCTGCTATGCTCAGGTAGTCTTCTGGGATAATGGGTTCCCTCTACCCCTGGGAATTGTGGTGGGAGACAACAGAATAGTGTCTCATTAGTTCCTTGAGTCATTCCTAGCCTGCTACTGAGGAGACTTAAGTGCAATGTTCCCTTTATGTACAATATAAAACTTGGGCAACTGAGCCAGTGGCAGAAGTCCCATTGCCTTTGAAACATCAGAATTTCTTTATTGTATGTAAACTCCTTTGTATCTTATTTCACAGTATTTACATGCTGCCTTGCAAGACTGCAGGCCCTGTGGCCTCTGTGAGATTTTTCAGCAGTATCATAATACAAAATGGTATTTACATGTAAACATTTCAATTTATTTTGTGTTATGAACACAGGGAAATGCTGTGATATCTTTGCATTTTCCACACCATGGTGCCTGATCTACTAAGAATGACAGTGTACTTCTGAAACATTTTGATTTGGGTATGCATGTATGCTTGCATATATTTGTCTTTTGGTATGTATTTGCTGATGTGGTTTTATCTTTTCATGACATAAACAGGGATATATATATATATATATATATTCTAAAGATACTGTTAGGATATAAATTATGGTGGCTTTTGAAGTGTTCACTGGAAGTATTTGCCAGAAATGTAATTTTCTTGCATTATATACATTGTAATGCTTTTCCTGCTTAAAAAAGGAAAAAATGGGCTAAGTTTTGTGTAAGTAAATACATTTCTCCTCACCCCTAAATGTATTGCTGTTGGCTGCTATAACAGGCTTCTCACCAGAGTTGAGGCAGATGAGTGTGCTGAGTCCTGAAGGGAGGCAGACAGCATAGCTATTTTGTTTTTAGATTTCAAATGGTTTTGAGGGCCTGCCATGAGATGACAAGTCTTGGGCTGTGATGGTTGTTAAATTACAGAGTGCGTGTTCTGACAGCCCAGTAGAGCCCAGGCTGGGTATAGGAACTTGTTACACACTGGATGCAGCTCACAGGGCTGGCTGCAGCTCCCAGCCAACAGGTGCCATGCCAGGCATTTCCCGGTGACCATCCCCAGGGCCTGCCATGCCAAGCACTTCCCACAGCCCATCACCATGGCCTGCCGTGCCAGCATTTCCCGGTGACCATCCCCAGGGCCTGCCATGCCAGGCACTTCCCAGAGCCCATCAGCAGGGCCCCTGGCAGCCGTGCAGCTCGGTTGCTGACGGCACATCAGCTGGGGGTCACAGCAGTGGCAGGGGAGCGTGAGCTGTGATTCAGTGAGAGCTCTGTGAGGGATCCAGAGCCGGCTGCTCCCGGCCAAGAGCAGCCCATCAGCTCCATGACATACATTATGGCAGTGCCAGCAGAGTGGTCAGTGCCTAGCTGGGCTATGCTGTAGCCTGCAGAGTGGCTGAGGGCTGCAGCACAGAACATATGGAGATTATTTCCTGAATTTATGCAGCACATGTTTTCCTATAAATTAAATTCAGAGAAAACGTGTATCATAATAGGGTGATGCTCGCAACAGCCTTCCCCGTTATGAATTACAATGACCTCTCTCAACTCGCTGGGTGCCCAGTGAAATGGCTTCATGCAATTGGAAACAATAGTGTATGTGGTGGCAGGGTCTGAAAGCCTGACCAAAAGGCTCTCTGAAGAAAAGCAGGGCCTTCCCCCCACCCCTCTCTCCACTGCTTCTCTTTTCCTACCTTTTAGAAACTGCCCAGTTTCCTCCTGAGGTGCCAAGTTGTCAGAGTGTGGGCAGATGCCCCAGGGTGTGCTCAGTACTGAACTGGGTGCTGCCCTTGCTGAGGGGCTGCTGCACAGCAGAGGCAGCTCTGGACGTGGCAGCAGCCCCCCTTCGTGGATGAGGGCGGCGCGGGTTGCCAAAACAGCAGGACAGGGGTCTTTAGCCAAAGAAATGAGCAAAGCAGCACATGTCCCTTCCGTGTCCTTGGACTGAGGATCCCAAGTCATTTTCTAGGTAAATATTTGATGTTCTGTTGCCTGAGGCTAGTGTAAAATCATCTTTGCCTTTTCCTTGGGTGTGCTGAAGCAACTGAAGGAAAAATACACTAGAGACAGTCATTGTAACTACCTTCCTAAAGCATGAAAAAGAAGTTTTGTTCCTTACAACTCTGTGTGTGAAATCTTTAGCAGAGGAAATGTAGGAATGCAGCAAACTGGAAACTCATAATTAAAATATAAATGTGTCTGTGTATAGATATATATAAAGCAATGGGTACCAGACATCAAAGCAATCTGGGGTTTGCTTTGGGACAAATCGCTGTGGAGTCAGTACAGACTAATAGAGTGTTCTCAGCTGTGTGTGAGGGACTTGCTTTTTCATTTGCAGCTGATTACAGGCTAATAGGATTTCAAAGATTTCTGGGAGGGAGCAGTTCACATCTCATTGCATTGGGGGGGGGGGAGTTTGATATTTCATTAATCATACTGATACCTTGCCTTAGAATACATTTTGTTACTCCCCTGTTTAGCTTCTCGAACTGAATCTTTCCCTCGGTCCCTTGCTGCTGTGTAATCGGCATTTTTCAAGTAATTTGGGATTTTTTTGAAAGATCTTATCAGCCTTTTGTGTGATAGAAAAGAATGGATCATAGGGATTAAAAATAGTGTTGTGAATATTTTTAGGTTTAGTCCTCTCTTTATCTTTCACTAATACATGCATGATGTGGCTTGTACCTTTATATTTTCCTAATGAAAATTAACAATTTGAAAGTAACTCATGGGAACGACCAATACAGCTGAATTTTATTGGTACAGATTACTTCTGTGACTGATCTTCACTGTTTAGTGGCAATAATAGCCCTAGATATTTTTGTTTAGCAGCTCACATGTTGGGAACACACACTTCGCCTGTAAATATGGATTCAGGAGGAAAATGAATACAGCAGTGTTCAAAGCAGCCAAAAGCTTAGAAATAATGTTCTGCTGTGACTTTTCCAAACTGACATCTTGATGCTGCGATTATAAATGAAACCATTGTTCCAGCAAAGACCAAGACTAATAGAAAGCCTTTATTACCAGTCCATTGGCTAATTCTGCTTGTCTAACCCCTTCAGATGGACACAGTGTCAGAAAACATAGTCACAGAGGTCGCTTTGTGTGAGATTTGGCCTGCTGTGTGATTACATGGAGGCTCAAAGATATCTCAATGACAAGTGTTCTTTGACTAAAATTTGTAAAGTCATTTTCTTTCCCTAGGCCTTGGAGAAAAGTGAAGTGATTTTTAATCTACAGCTTCTATGAGCAATATTTGCTTTGTGCCCTATCACCCTCCTATCCATTTTTCCCCCTTCCAAGCAGGTAAACCTCTGCTTAAAGAAATTGTTTCTTCTGCTGAGCCTCGGTGTGGTTGACAGCTGTCACATACAAGGACTGTACTTGAATACATGTCTTTAGAGCTAGACAGTCTTAAAGGGCTTTAATCTTTTGTCTTTACACATGCAGGGAATGCCTGGGAGCCAGAGACCCTTACTGTGGCTGGGATAGCAAGCAGAAGCGATGCACCACCATTGAGGACAGCTCCAACATGAGCCTCTGGACCCAAAATATTACTGAGTGCCCAGTAAGTTGAAGCAGTGGAAACATTTTGTATATACTGATGTGTGTATGTGTAGAAGGGAGAAGGGAAGGGGGATGGATATGTGGCAGCCTGAAGAGGTCTGGCTGTTCTAATCTGACTCCAGCAGACCTGAGACCAAATCTACATGATATTGCAAAGAGATGGCCTTTTTTCCTGGTCCTGGTCTCCAAGAGATGCAAATAGAAAATAAGTGTCTCTTCTTGAATCAGTTTGAATTGACTCTCCAGCTCCGTTCCCAGCCACCCACCCTTCTCTGATGACAATATCCAGTTCCTGGCTGTGATCCCCAGAAGCTGTCTGGCTGACTACAATTCCTGCTGCTTGAACTATACCTCCAAGATGGCTGGGAATGAAAAAGCAGTCTTGTTAAATAAATTGAGGGTGGAGGAGAAATTGTCATTAATGCTCATTGTTATTATCTAACGTCAATTAGCATGTTAATACTGCTAAGTCCAGAAGATAGGGAGAGAGGACTGGATGGGTTATAGCTTCAGTACGCTATTTCTGTCTGGAGGTGCTGGGATGTTTATTCCCCTTATCTTCCTTACTCTGAAGATATTTTCCCAGGAAATATTAGTCATTACTTCAATCCATCCTCAGCTTGGCAGGCTTGAGTTTTTCACTGCTGGATTCAGAGGCTTGTGTGTTTATAACCCTCCTGTGTTGAACTGGGATGCAGTGCTTCTTGATTGCCCATGCTGTTATCTCATCCTGCTTAATGCCTGTGTCTGTTGATAGGTGTGTGAGGTGTTAATCCTCTAGTTTGAACATGTCTGCTGTGGTGCACACTAGGGAACAAACTACTCCAGGTCATTGTTTCAAGGTCATAAAAATCCAGCACAGAATATTCAGGAGCTTTGGCTGTTCATGGGGTACGAGTTTTACATTTGTTTTAACATTCCACTGTAGATTATTTTCTGTGTAGATGCTCCTATTCTGTTAGGTATGTCAGCCTTGTGCTCTTTGAGTGACAGGCTGCCAAGCTGTTTAAAGTCCACATGCAAGTGCTTCCTTTTTCTTTAACCCCTGCCACTCACTGGAATGAATTCACACTGACATGGAGTGGGATGGCTCATTCAAACACCTGCATCAGCAATATCCAAGTATTTCCTTGTATTCAGTGCAGGACAAAGGTCATGGTCAACAGAAGCAAGGGTCTAGAACAGCATGTGCAGATGAGCGCTGAAAGGGAAGGGGAATGTAATGGCCCAATGCCAAACTTCATTCCTGCAAAAGACCTGTCTGTGAGTTTAGCTGGATGAGTTATTCTCATAAGAAGTCCTGGCTTTTCCCACCCTACTTTTCTGGGCTGAGCACCAGCCACTCAGCTGTGCTGGTACAGCTGTATGTGAGATCACAGTCAAGTGTGAAATGGTGTAGATTAAAAGCACCCCTCCCAAATAAACTTTTCCTAACCCAGCTAATGTCAGTGAGTTCTTCTGCAGCCTAGCCCACAAACAGATGTCCTGGCACAGCTGAGAGACTGGCATTCAGCAACTTTTAAAGCCAGAACTGGCATATTATTGAATTATATCCTACATGGGCCAGGCATTTGTGTGAGTCAACCACAACACTAACACAACTTGACTGCTGCTCTTGTGCAAACAGGCCTGTTCAGAGCTAGTCTGAACATCTTTGTACAGCACTACATTGTGCCACAGATCCCCACTCTCCAGCTTTAATATTAAGGGACTTTAGATAGAGGCTTAATCATGCAGTGTTAACATAATACATGGGGTAATGGTTACTGTATGGTATTACTAGATAACATACAGAATCTCATAAGCGTTACTGAGGTTGCAGTCTCAATCATTTTAACATTAAGAAATGGCAGCACACAAATTCCACAAACTACACTGCTCTTCCATGTATGTGCCCATACTTTACCAGGGAGTCCTGATACAGAATTGTACGTGCTTTCTTGGGAGAAGGGAGTGAGGTGCACTTTGATTTTAGAAAAACAGATGCTATTTTGTGGTATCTTATGATGCCAACATGAGCCATCAGCAGGTAGCTAATAAACTATTAGCCAAGCTCATGTTGTCACTGTTGAGGGTGGTTGGCAAGTCAGGAATTGAGTATTCCCAGTAAAGTGTACCACCCTCCTTATCCTGAGCCAAACAATGACCTTTCTTCCAGGTTTTCATCCCAGTCCCACTTTGTGTTTCCAGCAAAATCCTATCTTACTCATATTGCATCTGTTCCATCCTACCTGATTTTCTTGCTATCAGTGGCAGTTTCTCCACTCTGTTTTTGAGTGTCTTGCACCCTGCTGTCAATTCGTGTGAACTCAGCTGCTCAGAGCTGCAGTGCTCAGAGTCATCCTGCTCTGGCCCACACTGAAGCATCTCCAGTGCACCGAGGAGTCTTTGGGTGCTGGGATTAAAATCTATGAATCTCTGAAAACCTAATTTTTCCCATGTCCCAGTGATTTTATACCTTGGACAGCTTTGAATGGCTTTTCATGGGAATTGCAAAAAGGTGTTACAAGGACATAAAGTTCAGTTCCTTGCTCTGAACACTAGTTTGTTTCAAGGAAAATATTGCTACTTATGGGCAGTCTTTTCCTCTAGATTTGATTTTATAAATGGTTTACATAGTTTGACTGAAACTTTGCAAGAATTTTCAGTTTCATCAAACAGCTAACATGAACACTTCCAGATTAAGTAATTAAAGCTTGGCAAAATTATAAGCAGTTGATATCTGAATCCCAGGATAAAGAATAGATGAATTCAAAGAACAAGGAATGCTTCCAGTCTTACCTGTAATATCAGAATAAACATGGAAAATATCCTGGTAGCAGAGATTAGGAGTGGTCAGTCTGAATTTTTAGATCCTGCACTTAAGCTTTTAGATTCTACTAGGAAGA
Source organism: Motacilla alba alba (assembly GCF_015832195.1). Taxonomy (NCBI): domain Eukaryota; kingdom Metazoa; phylum Chordata; class Aves; order Passeriformes; family Motacillidae; genus Motacilla; species Motacilla alba. The sequence goes on from NC_052022.1 coordinate 11,092,740, forward strand.
AAGAAGAAGATGAGGCCTTTGGTGTGAGTATGGCAGTTTATAAAAGACAAGAATTCCAGAAATGGCAATATTGTCAGGTGAGAGAAGGGCATTTGATCAGATGTGTTTTTAAAGATGTCCTCTCTGTCTGATGGGCACTGTGTGGGCTTCAAAGGATTTGCCTTGTAAAGGTATTCCTGAAAAAGATCAGTGAATATGGGTTTTTATCCCACTTCCTAAGTTTGCTCTTTTGAAGATATTTTTGTGGATTTAAAGATGGAATGATAATCCATATGTAATTTCTTAAGTGTAAAAACTTCCCACACTCATAGTGTGACATGTTTATAAATCTCAGCATTTTGGTTATGGTTGCTTATTTGTTTAATTTTTGGGTTGTTTCCCAGTATCACTTATGAGCCAATGATTATTTGCTAGCTTTTTTTTTAATTGATGCCACGGGCCATATCATCCCAATGATTTCAGAACAGAACTCCCTGCTGGAATCAGCAAGGCTTTCTGGCTCAAAAATGAGTAGAAATGATCCAATACTTGGATTACGGCTTTTCTAAGGCAGGAGGAAAAATGAGATAAAAATCTAGTATTAAATATCTCAAAGTACTTATTTTGATTCCCCCCCTCAAACTTCCAGAAACCCAATTGGATTGATTTTTAAACAATGTTTAAAACAGCAAATTCAACAACAACAATAAAGCTCAGTGATCTCCTCTGTGGGCATCTTGCCTGTAACCTTCAGCCCAGAGCAAATTTTTACAACTACATGATAATCTATTGCAAACAAAGGCTTACAGCAGATGCCTGAAACCCCCAGCTGCAGCCTGAGGAGTGCAGTATCAGATCTAAATTGCTTCCATGCCACTGCTGCATATTTTTGATGCTGCTGTAGATGGGTGAGAGGGGAAGATGACAACCCACCAGAGGTACTTCTGGAGTGTTTAACGTGGTGCCAGTCTTGGAGAATAAGCACAGAGCAGCATGTTTCGGAGGATGAATGCTGGAAAGCACTCTTCCCATGGCTGTGGTTGGTTCCCTGCATGACTGCTGAGCAGGCTCACAGCCCCTCTGTGCCTCGGTTTACTTGTCTGCAAAGCAGGAGCAATCATTCCCCCTCTGGGGCAGCCCAGGGGACTGATCCTGCTGGCAGCAGAGCTCAGTGAAGCATGGCACTGTGGGGTTTGTCAGGATAGCTGGCTCAGATTTGGGGCCAGGGCTGCTTGCCAGGGGCCCAGCCTCCTCCTGCCTTCACCCATTGTTGCATGCAACACTGAGGCCAAATGCAGTGTTGCCTTTGCCAGCGGCTTTACCAAAGCTGCTGAGCACCCCACCACCACATGGGTCACCCCACAGGCATGAGCTGCTTGCAGGCAGCCACCATCCACAGATGCAAGGCCTGGCATTTTGGATGGGCATGGGGTGGGGAGCATGGAGGGGGCCAGCAGGGCAGAAGTGCATCATGGTGCTGTGCTGTTACAAGGGAGTAGCTGTACGTGGGCAGAGCCAGCACCAATCCCTTTTTGCATGGTGTTTCTCAGGTCAGTAGCAGAGGGGGTGCCAGGACAGGGGTGTTCAGGGAAGCTTTCAAGACATGGTCTTGGGCTGCAGGATTTTGCAGTAGTGGTGGAGGGGGCACAAGAAGGCAGTAGTGGCCAAGAGTGATTCCAGGAGAAGCAAGTAGCACATATCCTCTCCAGACAGCCTTGGGGGCAAGGGCCCCAGCAACCTGGTCTCCCAGCCCTCGGCTTAGGGCTCCCCTAGAAGCACTGGTTAAGCAACTGGAGAGCAAGCTCTGACACCCTGTCTACTGGAGGGTTGTCACCAGCCCTGAAACACTTCTGTTTCTCATGCTCTTGGTCTGCCAGGACTACTGTATTTTTCCTTCACTACAGTGTGCAGGCAGCTGTCAAGTCCCAGCCTGTTCAGGGCTGTGCAGGCATGAAGCAAAGGGCAGAGGGAATAGATAGCAGCGTGGTCTGGTCTATAAATTGTCTTGAGATGAATTCTTACTCTGTAGGTGACTATGTGATCCTCAGCATTGATGCTAGTCACCATCATGTCCTTCAGTTTTTCTTCACCCAAATGGCCATTCAGGCTGCTCCTCAGTTTAGAAAGGGAGACAGTTGTTACTGCAGGTTTGGGCAGGGCCAAACTCAGTGAGGCCCCAGCCTCAGCTGGTCACCACGGTTATAGGAACACTAACTTTGAAAATACTCTGCAGGAAGCCCTGCAGAGGCTGGAATATGATGGAGTGGGGTCAGTCAGTACTGGCCATGGTGTTGCTCAAAAGGCTGAATCTGTGCAGTGCGGAACAGGGAGCGTGGTGGTTGTGTGGTGTGGCAGATGGATGTTGCTCCTGGTGTGGTGCTGGCTGGGTCGGCTCGGTGCCTGTGTGCACATGTTAGGTATGCGGCGTGGAATTTGGAGGGTAAATATGGTTGTGGCATTGTCTGAAAACAACCCTCTGTTTTGAATCCTGCTCACAAGCAGAGGCAGCTCCCATCTAAGATGCATCCTAATCCCCCCCGGCAGCTTTGTTTGGCATTTCTATTGTGGCCTGTCTCCAGAAATGTAAACTTGCTGTTAATGACTTTTTTTTCCTCTTAAAATTAGGTGAAAAACCTGACAACAAATGGAAGATTGGGGCCTTGGTCCCCATGGCAACTGTGTGAGCATTCAGATGGGGACAGCACAGGCTCCTGTATGTGTAGGTCACGTTCATGTGACAGCCCTCGTCCTCGCTGTGGAGGCCGCAGCTGTGAAGGGGCCAGGATTGAGGTCGCAAATTGTTCAAGGTACCTCAGTGTCTTTGTGCTTCTCAAGGGAGCAAGAGTTGTGTCTGTCCACAGCTTAGCTCCTTCCTTGTGACCATGTCATTGTATCCCAGCCAATGAGAGGTGTGTGAGGTCCAGCTTGAAGTCAGTGTAAAATGAAGAAACCCAAGGGCTCTGAGCAAAGGGCCCTCAGCCAAGGCTCTTGGAAGATGAGCACCCCAAATCACTGTACACTGCACTGTGCCTTGGTTTCCCTCAGCTGCACAGTGAGTAGTCACCCATCAGGAGGAGGTGAGTAAGGCAGAGGTAGTTGTCAGCCAGCTGAACAGCAGACTAAAAAAATCAATAAGCTCATAATTTTTCAGAGTTTGGGTTCCAAGGCCACTTTGCCAAAACCAAGCAGAGCTCCTTCAGAGCAACGCTTTTAAGGACAGGACTGAGCCTAGCTCCAGGCAAGGGTTGTTTGCCTTGTTCCGTGAGTCTGAGACCTGTCTGCAGCACAGCCTGTCTGCTGTGCAGGTGAGAGCAGCTCCTCATCCTCTGGCTCATCCTCTGGCGCAGGAGGCGGCTGCCAGGACAGCGCTGGAACAACACAGGCAGCTCAGCTGGGGCCAAAGTACTGCCTGCACACGGGAGCCTGAAGCTCAGCTTTGGCAGTATGGAAGCTAAATGTCCTCCTGTAGGGTGCCCAAACATAGCCATGGTGTTTGTGTCTGTGGTGCCCCACCACCCTCAGACCACATCATGTCATGACTCAAGGGAAGATGATGCAGTAGTGTAAGCACTATTTAATCAGGGTGGGGGCAGCCAGGATTTTGGTAAATATTGGGTCAATACAGTTTTTATCTACTTTATCTTCTCCATAAACATTCATTCCATTAAGGACAGCTGCCTTTTGACTCATCCCTGGAGATCAGTGCTGACCTTGGCACCAAAAATTCAGTAATACTCATGTTTTAATTGGCATCTCTCCTTCCATTTATGGGCTGTGTTGCCCAAAAGGTGTGCAGTCATTCCTTCCCCTGTGCTGCCACTGTGGGCTGAGCAAAGCCTTTCCCAGGCAGGCTTTTTCTGTCAGTGGCAAATGGAAAACATGCCAGTGGGATGGATTTCTCAGCACTGCTCTGATGGCAGAAGAGGCAGGAACAGCTTCTAAGAAGGGGATGAAAAACAGATTATTCAGTCTTAAGACATACAAAAACAGCATGGTTTGAAAAATAGGGACATCTGGTCATCTTACATCCGCTTCAGCCCTCAAATTTTCTTTAATTGACTTCATATGGCATTGAGATTTCTTTCTGCAAAGAGGGAATAGGATGTTTAAAGATGAGTTCTATAAAAAGCTGGAGATATGAAAGTGGAAGGTGTCTTTATTTCTGTTAAAAATCCTGAAACACAAATAGATCTGGAGAATTGTTGGGGGTTTGAGGATCTCTTTAGTAGAAATTACTTACCCTTTTTGCAGCAGTGATAGCAACCTTCCATTTGATTTTTTCCCCCATGATTTTACATATAATCATTCTTTTGGGTTAAAGAGTGGGGAGGTAGTAGGTCATTTAAAACATGGTAGAATAATATGGAATAGCTGGATTTTTATATGAGTGGATTTCTTGTTCTTTGACCTTGTTTGTGGTGGGAGAGGGGAAGGGAGAGAGGGAGAAGGATAAGAGAAGAAGAAAAGGAGGGGGAAAAGATCTAACAGGGTTCTGAAATAAAGCTGCCAAGAACAGGCAAGAGTTGATAAAAAATACAAAAACTGTGAAGGGCAATGTGGGTTTTAACTTTCATCCTCTGCCCTGATTGGTGCTGTGCCAGAAAATACTTCTTGCCAGCAGTGTTATTAGTTCAGTAAATGCTTTGAAAATTAACATCTGTTTTCAAGCTTAGCTTTCAAGAGTCAGAGAGCACCTGAGTTGTTTTTTGACTAGATTTTTTAGAAAGGTTTTTCTTTATAAAAAAACACACCCCAGGAAAGATATTTTTTGGCTTAAGGCACTGAAGTGTCAAGATTAGGCAGTTTTATAAGACAGAGCATTACCACTGGCTCCATATGAAATGAAACCTGCAGCACAGAATGGACGAGATATCGTTCCTCCTCTCCTGCTTCAAGGTCCAGTGCTGCCAAATCAGAGGAAGGCGAGGTTTAATAGATGCAAGATTTTAAAGATGAAAATGTTGGCTTCTGTGTAAGCACATGTTTAGGCACCTGCACGTGCCCAGCCTCTCACAGGAGCTTTGCCAATGTCTCCAGCGATGAGGTGTGAACTAGGCGGTTTTACATCACACTGGCTTCAGGCTGTGTTACCACTGCTCAGCAGAGATGTGATCACTCATTAAACCATGAAACTCGATCCTGCCGCTGAGCTCTTAATTGCCTCTGGTTTCTACAGATTTAAGGTCACACTACAGTGACGTCTGCAGGCAGCCATGAAAGCTAGAAGCAATTATTGTTATTTTTAATGAAATTTGAGATTTCCACTTAATAGGATTCAATGCTGAAGGCTTTAGGAAAACACAAGATATTATGAGGTTTGTGATAAAAACATGGGAGCTGGCAGTGGTGTTGCTGTAAAAGATTTAAAGCATCAGTTCCTCCTGAATTAGCAGAGTGTAGGGTTTTTACATCTTTCAGCACAACTGGCATTCATGATCCTCAAAACCTGAACTCTTTGTGCAGAAGAGTTCAGGACATACAACTTTGGTATCAGCCACTGGATCAGAAAATCAGAGTCATGATACATGGGGAGGATGATGGGGAATAGTGAATGAAAATTACACTAACCATACTATTGCCCAGTAAATCCTCGGAGACATTTTCAAAATCATTCAGCATTGGCTTAGCCTTCTTCCTTTCCAATTCTTAGATTCTTCAAAGGGAGAAAAGTTAGGCCGCTGCTAAGCACTTTTGAAACTCCCTTTTGAAAAACTCCCCTGATACAAAGACTGGTTGAAATGAATGGTCTGTTCTCCCATGAGTTCAACACTTCTCCCATACTCTGTTCTCTCTCACCCTTTTTGCTAGAAATGGTGCTTGGACACCATGGTCTTCCTGGGCCCCATGCAGCACCTCCTGTGGGATCGGCTTCCAGGTCCGGCAGCGCTCCTGCAGCAATCCCGCGCCACGGTACGGGGGCAGGGTCTGCGTTGGACAGAGCAGGGAGGAAAGGTAAGGGTTGTCCATGATGGTGTGTGTTCGTTCCTGTGGCTGTAATGTTGGCAGCTGGACATGGTGGCTGGGAAGGCAGATTGAGGCTGTTGGGCTCAACACGCAGAGCGGAAGCAGTCCTGGAGCCTGGGAGGACTGTGGCTGTGTATGTGCATGCACACCCTATTTCAGTGAGCCTGTGAACATCAGACACTTCAGAGCTGCCCTCACTCCCAAGCAGGACCCTTCAGACCTCTGCAAGTATTCCTGTCCCACACAGAGGGCTGACCTCCTCCCTGAAGGCAGAAGCTGTGCCTGCTGTTGGCACTGTGGAGTTTATGGACACAGTTACTCCATTCTGATCCATCCCTGGAGTGGCAGCTGAGTATGTGCAGCTTTCAGTGCCAGCTGACCATTTCAAAGTCTCTATTACTTGTGCTGATGCTCCAAAAGCAGTTCAAGGCAAAATACAGCTCAACTCACAGATTCAGGCTTGAGTTTTTGCAGGGTATGGTATCAGAAAAACATCTTTTTTCCCCTCTAAACTATGAAAATTTCACACAAAATTACTAAAAGCCTAGTACTTTCTGAACCTACAGAGCCATCTGCACTATAACCCTTCTTTGAGCTTGGCCCCTCATGAAATACATGCTTCAAGGCATCCCACCTTCCTTCTAGGCCTGACATTTCATTAAAGGTCACCTCTACTTGGCAATAGGCTGTTGCTTGTCCCTTGAGTGGTCACTAAGACATATGTCTCTGCATTTCTCTGAATAAAAAGAGCAATTCATTTAACTTCCATGTTTCAAGATGTTTTAATGTTTGGTTTGATTTGTGTCTATTCACAATAGTCCTTTTTGTGTTTAAAGACTACCTCTGAATCAGTTGCAGTTCTATGTGATTAAATTTGAAAACAATATTGATTAAAAAGATTAACATAATCACAGTTACTTTTGACACAGAACATGAAATGGCATTCACTTAGGGCCTGCTTTTAGATGCCCATAGGATCCAGTTGAAAACTCTAGCTTGTTAGGGCTGAGGCAGCAGTAAAAGCCAGATTGTGTGAAAAGAAGATAGTGAGGTGTTTAGTACCTGCCATTAGTGACAGATCACTGTTGAGTTGTCCTCCCACCAGTCATCCCATTTAGAATATTTGCTATCCACTCTCTCTTTGTGACACTTGGGCATCAGTTTATGAGCTCTTTTGTGGGCTCAGTGTTTGTGGAAAAGTTTTGAAATAGAGCACTTCAGAAAACCTGATCTCGTCCATTTACTCCAACCGTCTCACCCTCACCGAGCTCAGCCTGATTAACCACTCCCATTTGGTACAAAGGCTACATTCCTCTCCATGGACAGGAATATCGCTAATCTGGTGATGTGTCTGTGACACTGCTGACTCTCTGTGCATGCATCAGTTGTGCCCAAATGCAGTGTGCAGTCTTGCATCCCACACCGTTTCCTCCCTTGGATGTGCTGACATGGAGTTTTTTAAGCAATGCAATTTCTTCTTTCAGATTCTGTAATGAGAACAGTCCATGTCCATTACCGATTTTTTGGTCTTCTTGGGGACCCTGGAATAAATGTAGCGTGAATTGTGGTGGAGGGATTCATTCAAGGCAGAGGTCCTGTGAAAATGGAAACACATGTCCAGGCTGTGCTGTGGTATGTATTATTTGCTGACATTGCATGAGGGGCACCTACTGATAGTAGCATTGAGGAATGGGGTATTTAGTTTCTCGTTCCATTGTGGTTTTATTTCTCAAGCAAGAAGAAAATGCTGTCCTCAGTTTTTGCTGCAGAGGTTGCTGAAATGAACTTGGAAACAGAGGGGTGGCAGATTTAGGGACGGACTTGTGTACAGAGTCCTTCCTTAGGCCTCTGTAGGCTGATATCAAGTCCTTTACCTGAAAGCTCTAGACATGTTCTTTTCTTCTGTCCCACTCCCAAGGATGATCCTGTTGACTCAAGGAGATCAAACATCAGAAATGAGTTGCACTGTCACACTTGAGTAAACAACAGATCCAACACCCCATTTGCTCTCTTTACTTTCCCATTGCTGTTCCAGCAGCTGTTTCATGCATCCATTTTAATTGGTTGTGTGGGGCTTCATTTCAGTGTAAGTAGATTTGATCTGGAGTCTCCCATTTCTTACCAAGATACTTGGCATTTACACTAGAATCATGAAGTCCTGAAGCATTACATTTCTTCCCCTCTGCCAGAAGAGAGTTGTTTATTTAGTCAATTTAAATCAAGAACACAAATGTTTGTCACTGGAATTCCTCCCATTAATGATGAGAATTGTAAAACCCTCGAATCCCCCCATTCCCAGCCGGCCAGAATACTGTCTGTGTTCAATGGCTGCTCTAGACCAAGGATGGCAAATGGTTCATAACCTCCACTAGAGAGTTTGAAAATCCAACCAAACAAAAAATAGCTGTAAAAAGATCTACTCTTAACCCTACTATTAAAAATAAAATTATAAACTTTAAAGGAATAAACCTTACTGACATTTTGTCCTCTTGAGGCTTCTCTAGGCTGACCTGAGAAGAGTATCTCAGGGTCAGAGCAGAAAACTTGTTTGCTGTTATTATTATCTCTTGCCTGAATTATTCTCCTGCCGATAATGAACCAGGCTGTCAAAGCCCCACAGGACTTTGAGTCAGCAAAGAAACACAAACCTGAGGGAGACATAAAAATAGCAAGCACAGTTTACCCTTGAGGTCCACCTATGTAGCACACTGCCTCCATAATCACCACATTTTGTGCCGTGCCCAGCACTGACTTGTTCCTGTGAGGTCAGATAAGGTGGATGGGGATTGTTTGAGATCCAGAGAGCACCCCCGTTATTTTCTGAAGTGTAAATAAGCCTCTGCCAGTTAGGCTGCTGCTGTTTAATAAGTAAGGAGGGAGTGGTTTTTCTTCTTGGCAGGAATACAAGACCTGCAACCCAGAGAGCTGCCCAGAGGTGCGCAGGAACACACCTTGGACCCCGTGGATGCCTGTCAACATCACCCAGAACGGGGCCCGCCAGGAGCAGCGCTTCCGCTACACGTGCCGGGCCCAGCTGTCAGACCCCCACGAGCTGCAGTTCGGGAGGAAGAAAACGGAGAGTCGCTTCTGCCCCAACGATGGCTCTGCAGTGTGTGACACTGACTGTACGTCCTGCCAGCTCGGAGGCACCGCGGGGCAGGCCTAGGTGGGGCGGTGGAAGGGGGATGCTCTCGGAACAACAAGCCCCTGACGGTGGCTGCAGTGGTGTCGACATGTATGACTGGTGTCACTGCAGAGTGGCAGGGATGGGGAGAGCCCCGTGACACCGATATACAGTCGTGAGCTCTGTGCTTATGGCAGTGTATAGATTTGTTCTTGCTCCTGCTAGGCTGCCCCAAAGACAACAGGAGAGTAATGGGGGTGTAAGGAACAGAAGACCTGTTCTCAGGACAGTGTGTCTTTTCTTTCTCCCCTTGCACACTGTCTCTCAGGTTGTTCCCTGCAGGACTGCTGTGATGCAAGGCAGCATCTTGAGGGCACAGCCTGGACTGCCACAATTTGCTGCCCAGGGAGGTGATTTATCAAGGTTACCCGCAGACTCAGTTTGTATGCGTACAAATTTCTTTTTCTGTCTAGTTCAGCTGTAGCTCTGGAGAAAAAAACCTCTTGCCAAGGGCTTTCAACAGAAACTATTCTGCAGGGCATATAGATCCTGATTTTATTCATAAGCTGAACCCCTTTTTAAAAGCCCAACAAATGATTAATTTGTGATCTTATGGTGTGTTGTTTGTTTTCCTTGAAGCTCTTGTTGATGACCTCCTCAAGACTGGTAAGACCTCTGCACGGATTATCAATGGGGGCTGGTCCTTCTGGGGGGCCTGGTCTTCCTGCTCCAGGGATTGTGAGCTGGGCTTTAGGATCAGGAAGAGAACATGCACAAACCCTGAACCTAAAAATGGTGGCTTGCCCTGTGTGGGGTCAGCGATGGAGTACCAAGACTGCAATCCTCACCCCTGCCCAGGTAACCATGATCATCTTCCTGCATGAAATTCAGAGGTGTTTTCCTAAATCTTTATGGTAGAGCAACAACAACAACCACAAAATCAGTATTTCTAAGCTGCCTTTCTTTTTTTTTTTTAATTTGGGGGATTTTTCCTTATGTTTTTTAGAGCTATTGTAATGACCCATGAATGTTATCTTTAGTGCTGACCTAGGTTTCACCTCAGCTCAGGGGGTAACACAGCCCCATGCTCTAGAGGAAGTAGTATGGTGGCTTGTAGCAATCCTTTGCTTCAGGAAGGTTTGATGCTCCATCCAGTGGAGGGCATCATGGTGCATCTGCTCCATGAGAAGGCAGGCTTAATAAATGTGGCTTAATACTGTATAGAGATGCTTGATGTGGCGGTTCTTCTTGTGAACACTTATTTCTTCCCCCTCTCCTGCTTACGTATTGTTCTTGCGATGGGCATCTACTCTTGACATCAGTTACCATTTCCTGCACAGCCAGCAGGGAGTATTCTTGCCTGGTTTCCTGGTTTTCGAGTTTGTCCTCATGTTTATGTTGCACTCCTGGTCCAGAATAGTAGTAATAGACCACTGACTACTGTATTCTCTCTCACTTATCTTTCTCCTTGCTCTGTAATAACTGTCTAAAGTAAATTTAAGTGATCTTACACAAATTACCTTGCCTCTTTGCAGTTCCAGCAATTATCTACCTCTGGCAATATAGTTTGTGGCCTACACTCAAAAATGCTCTATTATAGTAGTACTATTATGATTCTAAAATTCAATACAAAGATAAAATTCAAATGCAGATATGATCAGAATGTGCAGCAAGAGTATAACAGGAGTGTCAAATATTGCACTCTATGGCCTATAAAAAGGAAATAACTCTAGCACTATAAAGGCAGCTATTAGTACTATTTTGGAAGCTCTCAGTGGCTTTTTCACTACTGTCTGTGCCCTTTATCTGTGCTGTTTTCTCCCCCCAGACACTCTGATGTTTTACAATCTGTTCTGAGTGCATGATTACTATTTCTCTGTGTCTCCCTCCTTCCCTGCCTCACTCAATGTGTATACACAAATCCTGGGTTTATTTTGCTCTAAGTCATCAGGTTATTATCCTCTGAATTAATGGCATGTGGACCTGCAAACCAGGCAGTTTAGTGGGTGGGGGGTGGGGGATTCAGGGATCCTAAGTCCCTCCCTAGTTTTATTATTGACCTTTTATGGGGTTATGCTTAGATCACAGAGTGGTTTGGGTTGGAAGGGACATTTAAAGGTCACCTAGTTCAATGCCCCTGTAATGAGCAGGGTCAATAAATAAAGCCTCTGAGTTGCTGTTTCCTGAAGGCTGGAACTAGAGGACTTGGGCCTCCCACAGAAAGGTGCCATATAAGCTCAACTTCGCTGCTACAGCACTTTTTTCCCAAGTAAATCTGCTGTTGCTATGAAGTTTCAGGAGACAACATAGTAATCATAGAAGTAGTAGCAGTAGTAGTAGTAATAATGATAATAATAATAATAATAAATAATAATAGCAGCAATGCTGTTTTATAAAAAGGAAAGGAATAAAATGGAGTAGAATATTTTAGTGAATATCAATGTCTACAACAAAGAATAGTTTCTGGGGTTGGCACTTTATGATGCAGAGTCTTTTTCTGCATAGATTTCATTCTGCATCCACAGAGTGAAGTGGATTTTTACCCTCTCTTGATGAGAAGTTCTTGTTATCAGGCCCAAATGTCCTGGGGTGCAGGAAACTGCTAGCTAGCATGGGCAGGGTGGATGTGCAAGGTGAGACACTGGGGATCTCCAGCTTTGTCACAGTGAGAGGAGTAACCAATGGCCTCCACCTGTCTGTGCTTGCTTTTCAATGTCCTCCAGTGAAAGGCTCATGGTCTTGCTGGACTCCCTGGTCTCACTGCTCAGCCACCTGTGGGGGTGGGCACTACCAGCGCACGCGGACCTGCACCAACCCAGCTCCGTCCAGCGGGGAGGACATCTGCATCGGGCTGCACACCGAGGAGGCCCTCTGCAACACACACCCCTGCCAAGGTAGCTGCTCCTCATCCCTGCTCCAGCTGGCTTCCAGGCTGGTGGGAGCAATGCACAGCTGCAAAATGTTTAAAAAGCAGATCGGAAACACCACCAGTTACAAGTTTTTTGGTCATTTATTCGATGTCTGTTGAGCCAGGGGATTAGGAGACATCCCCGTATCAACTGCAGTGAAACCCCTTCCTCTTTGCATGTTCACTGGCCCTTGCTCTGGCATTCTGCTGCCAGTCAAACAAAATTTTGCTAATGGTTGATCCCTTTCAAGTAATTGAAAAAGCAGGAGCTTGGTTCTTCAATGTGGAAGTTGACTTAATGAACACAAGGAGTCATGAGGCAGCAATCTGTACAGTTGTGAAGGACAGTCCTTCCTTTTTGTTTCACAGACAACAGATCAGCACGTGCTACAGCTCAGAGGATAGGGTTTAGACTTGTGCTGGTTTTGAACTACCTTTGTGTATTTCTGATCCAGTGCAGGCTGATTCCTGTCCTTAGGAACCTCGGCAAAACTCTGTGAGTGCTCTAATTTGTGCTGGCTGCTTGAGGTATCTTTGGGAGGCCACATCAAAGCTTGGAGGTCTTGGTGCAACGTGTCCCCACCCTGCTCTTTGTATCAGCTTTCCTTGACCAGAGAGCTGATCTAGGAGCTTTTAAGACAACTTTGTTCTGTGCAGTGCTCCACCAAGGGTTAGTTTAGTCCACATTAAGAGAACCTGACAAGTAGGGTGTGATGCTTGCACTGAGAAAATTAAATCCGCTAAGGACACATAGAAAAGATGTGTGAGAGAGACCCAGGCCAGGATCTGGGATCCTTCAGCATGGGAGAAGTCTGGTATGTACAGAGCATCCTTTTCCTTCTTGGTGACACTGTGTGTGTGTTTTCCTGACCCTGGATTTCAGGTGGCTGGTCAGACTGGTCGGAGTGGAGCCTGTGCAATGAAGAGGGCATCCAGTACCGCAGCCGCTACTGCGAGGTGCACAGCCCGGACTCTTCCCAGTGCGTCGGAAACAGCACTCAGTACCAGGAGTGCCTGTACAATGAAATTCCTGGTATGTACCGTGTCATCCAGGAGGACAGCGTGGGCCAGTTCGGGAGAGCAGCTCATGCCTGGACTGTCAAACTAGGCTGAGATTTTCTCTATTAAAAACTGGGCTTGGATGCTTCTAGAAAAACAAGGAAATAGATAAACATTATAAATACCCTTGTGGCAGGCATGGGATAAATGGCTTTCCCTTAAGCAGCTTAACATTTCTTTTAAACAGAATTACCTTGATCCATAACGAATAACTAGTATTGCTTCACCTGAATTGAAGCTTTTAAACTTGTATGGTTTGTCTTATGCTGGGTTATAAAAATTGTCTCTGTTCTCAGTATGCACATGTGCAACAGAAGGTCGTTGATTTCAGGTATCCAAAAAGCATCCCAAAAGAGATAAGAATTAAGGTGAGGCAGATGCAGAAAATTGGGGTATGAAGGTGGGAGATTAATGCAGGGTCTAACAGAGCAACACTGTTGATGGACAGATGGTCATCAGCACATTCCACCCTGTGCTTTCTGGAAATTGAATCTCTCAGGCAAATATCTGATATGGGTCTAGACTGAATAATGCCTTTCCACATGTCCTTTTTTTGGATTGCATTGCACTGACTTAAAAATCTGAGATCTCTAGGCAATGGTATTCTTTTTCATGGTTTTTTCAGCTAACATATTTTCCCTAAATTGAAGAAGCTAAAGAGTGATCAGGTAACAGTACTGGAATTATAAGATCTTTGGAGAGGTTTCATTGCATGTGTTTCAAACCATGAGCTTATAATTCAATTTAGAGAGACTCTCAGCTTGCTGCAGAACATATGAGCACCTTCTTGTGTCTGTAACACAAAGGGTTTAATTACTTGAAGAAGTAAAGGGGTGGCAAAATTATTACTTTCTCCCATCTTCTTTTCTTTGTTTAGTGATCCTGCCAGCCTCCAGCATTGATGAGAGCACGAACTGTGGAGGTAGGTTACCACTAACTATATATCTTATTTTTATCTTAACCTGACTTCTTTTCTCCCTGTGCAGTATCAACCAAACCATTAATCTATACAGCTCATATCCCACTGATAGCCTTAATTCCACTGGAGTCTTGCTGTCTGAGTCAGACTGGAGGAATGTATCTCATGTCCACTTGTCAGGTCCAAGATTTTTATTTATTTGGAAGTTTGGGATGGCCACTGAGGGTCATTAATTACCAGAGAGCAATTGCTTGTGTCTCTCTACCTCCAGGGTAAATGGTTCAGGTGGAAGAAAGGGTAATTCCCCATTCACCACTGTAAGCCTCCAGCTGTTTGGAGGCAGGTGTTTTTAAATAACCTATAAAGATTTCAGTGAACAGGCTCTCTTAGACAGATCCTTTGCTGATATAGGATGAGATTAGAGGTTTATACTTGTCCTCCAAGAACTTCCTTTCATTCAAGTTCTCACCTCTCATGGAAACTGTGTCTCCTTTCTGCATGTAACATGGAAAGGTCCAGCCGTTAGTGTCACTTTTCCACTGCCCTGGGATCCTCTATGATAAAAATGCAGACTGAAGAAAATGGAACATTCCTTTAACATTTTAAAATGCTAGTTTTACACTAATGGCCATGCCAATTCCTGCTAGGAGCAGGAATCCCTGCTTTCCTGAAATCTAGATGATCTTCAGGCTGCCAAAATCTCTTCTCCCGGTAGAGATCATGGCAAAAACAGGCATGCCACCTGTGGCATGGAAATGTGGCTTCTCAGTTTGCAACCGAGGGCAATCAATGGAATTAAGATTTCAGCCCATGCAATGTAACATTTGGCTTCCTGCATCACTCCTTCTCCCTCAGAGGCTGCAATGGTTCTGCTTTGATTCCAGGACCCCTTGCTATAGCTTGCACTCTACTGTTATGCACTGTACACACATTTCCTTCTTTTTGCACCACCTCTGTATTTGCTGTTGCTATCTACATTTTGCCATAGCTAATATTATTTATTAATGTAGTGTTCTACAATATTTGGCAAAGAAGCCAATCAATAGAAATTCTGTTGATGCATCTCAGAAAATCTATATTTTCAAAGTGATGAACCAGAAAGCTTTCCCCTGGGGACTCACATGCTGCAAACAAAACAATATTATTTTTTTCACCCTAAGATACAGCCAAAACTCATTTGAAAAATCAGATGGGTGTTTCAAAGGTGAGAGTGAAATAGGAGAGAGCTTTATGTTGTGACTTGCAAATGTGGCAGTGAAATGAAACATTCACTGCAATATAAGCAAATCTGGGCAGGAGGAGAATGTGGCAGCATGTCATGTGGCTTTATTGAACACAGTTGCATATTCTATGTTTTAGGTCTCATGAGTGATGCAAAACAGGCAGAAGTTTTTAGAAAGGAAATATATTTTTGAAAAAGTCTAGTGACATTTAGTAGGAAATTATAGTATTTCTGCTGGGTTTTTTTGGACCATCATCCAAAACAATAGAAAATGGTAATCTTGCAATGGAATTTTATAATGTGGTTTGAAAAATAAATCTAGCTCATCAGTCTAATAAATTCTGAATGGTCTGTACTGTAATTATGATTGAAGTGCATTACTTTGCTGTAGAACTCTATTGGTTTTGTTCTTTTTAAAATCAAAAGGATATGTTTTAACTAGAGATTAGTCGAGAGCCATTGACTAATGAGCAGAATCTGCCATTTGAAAAGCATATCACTTAAAATGTAAGATGGCACCAAAAAACTGCACACCGTGATCAGACTAAGAATGAGCCTCATTTAAAGCCACTCTCTGAGCAGCCCCATTTCTCTGCACACAGTCAAGTCAACACAGCAGTCTGTCCAAATGAATTGGCTTTTTAAGTGTTATGGGAAATTTACCACTGCAGTCGCCACTGAGGCGATGTGACTGACCCCGAGAACAGCTGCCCTGGGGCCAGCAGTCAGGGGGTCCCCTCGGGCTCTAGGGCCTCTGTCATTCCTGTTTGAAAGATGGCAGAGCAAAGGCAGAGCAAAGGCAGAAGCCTTTGGATCTATTTGGAGTCAAATAGCTGATTCCTTTCTGTTTAGTCCCCCCTGCACATAGCAAAATACAAGAGGGTCATAAAGTTTTGCCATCCCATAATGTCTCTGGTTGCTTTGATAACTTGGTGGCTCTAATGGTCGCTACTGTTGGTTCTGTTGTCAGAGGAGATCTGGTGGTGGTGTGTTTTACTGTGGGGTGTGAGACTCAGTGAGGTGAGGGAAGAATGAGGAGTGCTGTTTGACTTTGTCCTCCCGCACCAGTCAGAGCTGTGAGTTCGGTACTCCCCGGTGTGTGGGACGCCCAGCTACAGCTCCTTCCAGAGGTCAGTGCTGGCCTTGAAGGCTGCTGTTGCAATCCCACATGGAGAGATCTCTGCAGGAGGCTTTTATAGTCCAAGAGCTTTTCTGTTTGAAGTATTTGCACTGTAGCTACCTCCACCAGAGGTAAATTTGCAATTTACAGAGAGAAGCCAACAAAGAAGTGTTTTTCAAGCACTGTCCCCCTTTCCTTTGTCCACTTTATCTTTCCCGTTCTCCAGAGGACATCTGTTTCACTGTTAGCCCTACAAATACACCTCAGAGGTAGCGTAGACATGACCAAGGCAATGCCATCCCATGAATAAGGAAGAATACAGAGCACACTTGGATTACAAGGGGGAGGAATGTGTATCTCCCCCACCCCACACACAGTCCCATAGGCATTTTGGGCAGCTGACAAAAAGTGCTTTTCCCTCCCTTCCTTCCCCTTCAGAGAAACACTGAGCATTTTTATCCCCTTATTTCCATGACACGCACATGCTTTGGAATCCATTAATGTGCATTGTTTGTATGGCTCATTTCTTTAGCTGTCAGCTTAACATAATGTTTAGTTTCAATATCAATAGAGGGGAGAGAGGAGAGACAGGGAGGGAGCTTTGAGAAAACAATGCATGAACCTGTTAAACTGCACAAGGCAGAGCTGCAGTGGGGAGACCAATTTGCAGGGAGATTATGTCCGTTTATGTTAGAACATAAGACTCTGGCTTCAACAGCTTATCAATGTTGATCCCGAGATGTCACTGCTCTGATTTGCACCTATGGTCTTGTCAGGGGAGGGAAAGGGGCTGTTCTTTAAAAATAGCATCTCTTGTCATTTCCCTTGCAGGTTTTAGTCTCATCCATCTGATTGCCACTGGGGTCTCCTGTTTCTTCGGCTCCAGCCTGTTAACGTTTGTGATTTACGTGTATTGCCAGCGCTGCCAGAGGCAGTCCCAGGAGTCCACTGTTATCCACCCAACCACTCCCAACCATCTCCATTACAAGGGCAACACAACCCCCAAGAATGAGAAGTACACCCCTATGGAGTTCAAGGTAGGGTACTTTAAGAAAAATACCACAAACAGCTTGATACTGCCTAAATAAATTCTGTATTCATGTCATGTTTGGAACTGGGTAGGTCTGTGTTTCTGTGCCCAGCTGATGGCATTATACATGGGGTTGAAAGGGCATTTAGTTGGGTTGTCACAAAGGGGTTAAAAAGCCTCATTACTGCAGTGGGATTTTGTTCTGTTTCACAGTCCTGATGAATGCCAGTCTGGCAAGTACATACCAAGATACTCCAGCCCATTCTGACTATTGAATGTATACAAATTGTCCTCTAAAAAAATCAGTAAGAGCTCAGTTCAGTGCATTGTTAGTGCATGGTAAGAGGAAATGGAGGGGAGGAAGAATAAAAATGGAAACTTCATTGCACAAATAGCTGGGAAAATGTGCATTGGTAGGATGAGATTTTGGAAATTCTTTGGTGACTGCCAAATCGGAGTGAATGAGAAAGCAGGGAGGGTTTTGCCCCCCTCTATCAGTACTGGACAGAAACTTACCCCAGGCAGCTGTACAGAATTCAGTGATAGTAGCAGAGTGGGGAGCTGAAGCCTGTAGGAGATGAGTGCTGAAGTGGCATGTGTTGTTGGCATGTCGGCTTGCTAAAGTGAGCATGGCCCATTATCAGAGCAGACAGGACCCAGGGTGCTGCAGACAATACCCTGAAACTGGATTTGAGCATCAGCCTCCTGGTGAAGCGTGGGATCAGAGCAGTGAGCAGTGGCAAGGGTCTAGAGGCTTCATGTCATCACAGGAGGAACAGCCTGCCTAGGGTCACTTGAACAGTGTGGAGCACTATTTGGGACAGGAACACAAGCCAGAAGGAAGCCCTGCAGCTGCTTGTTCCTTCATACAGCTACGTGCTGTTGACATTTTGATTGTCTGCCTCTGCTGGTCTGGCCTGGCTTCTCACTGAGACCCAACAATAAGATCAGTGGTGGGACTGTTGCCACAGTCCAAACTCCCTGGGTGTTGAGGACTGTTTCTAAGTAGGAATTGTGTAATGCTGGGCACAGTACGACTCCTGATACATAGCTATGATTTGCAGTGTGAATGCATATCAGAAATAAGAGCTTGCATCAAATAATTTGAGAAGGGTCAGTGTTGTTTTGCTGTTTTAAAGGAAAACAGTTCGAGATGGAAAATAACTGACCAGTGTGATAATAAGAATGTGGTAAAATCCTTGTTGGGTATTGCAGCCTCTCAGAGGATACTGCTGCCTATAAATGCAGTCTCAAAAACACATTTGCTAGCAAGCTTAAGGCTACAGTTGCATACAGTTTAATAAGAGTCCAGCATCATAATGCAAGTCAGCATAGATTTGTGGAAAGTAAATCATGTCAAGCAAATTGGATTCCTTTTTTAAATTAAATAAATATTGATCTAGATAGGAGGGAAGCAGCAGGCATATCGGGATTTTCAGAGACTTTTAACAAAGTTTCACGGGATGCATTATTCTACACACTCTGCATATACAGGTTCAGTAATAAATTATTAAGACAGGTAAAGAACAGGGACTTGATCTGGAAGCATCAAACTTCCAAGTAATCCTTTCAGTTATGGGAGCTGCTGTGGCAAAGTCAATAGGAAGATCCAGATTAAAAAGGCTTGCAGAAATGAGCAAGAGTATTCCCTTGTTTCTTATATAGCAAACAATAAAGAAAAGACACAAATTTATTTTTGTGGCCAAAAGCAGGTAGCTAGAGGGCTGTATTTGTGTTAACATTTTCTTCATGATTTATACTGTGCTATCATGTGTTATCAGATGATGCTAAAATAGGCAGAATGGTTAAAATTTAGAAGGATGAGGTTGTTCACAGAACGATCTTGATCAATTGGGTAAATGGGTTATGAAATGCACTATGTCTATGTCAAGTGGTGCAGTGAAGTAGAAGTAATAACAAAGCTAAGCAAAGTTTAAAATAGCAGCAGATTAGTTAATGTGGTGTCAGGAGGGAGTTGACCTCTTTGATAGATCCATCTCTGAATACTTGATCTAGTGTATGGTAACAGTGAGCAGCTGTTAGAGTCTTCTTTCGAGGGACATAAAGAGCTTAGGCATTAGATCAAGGTTTGAAAAGTCTGGTTTATTTAAGGAAGGCATTAGCTAACTGAGACTGTATGACTTACATTCGGGGAGAAGGGACTTGGACACAAGGAGAGATAGACCAGATGGGGCTTATTTACAGAATGTTAGGAAGTGAAAGAGTTCAAGTGCATAAATCTGCAGTCATTGGACAGACCAAAGCTAAATGTTTAGGAGCAAGGGGCTACTTGCTGAGAAGAACTCAAAGTCATACACTTCAGAGTGGTGAATGAGGCAAAGAGATTTACAGAAAGGGTAAAATCTATTTGTCAAGTGAAGCCTCCTTTTCTCCATTCCTGTTGAGTATTTCCTTCTGCTCACCTTCTCTGTTGCCTCTCCTTTCCTAAGCTCTTGGCTGAAATTTTCTCATTTCATACTACAAATCTGCCACTCCTCAGTGTTCCCTTGAAGCATATAGCATTAATGAAGTAAAAGGAAAGTGTGTGCTCTGTGCTGTGTAATTACTTATGGAACTTGTTACTAGCCAGGTTTATATTTAGAATAACTGACAGATTTTTTTTAAGGGTTAGGAGGGAGGTTTTTCATGCCTTCCAGGAGCATGTGTGGTTTTATTGTGATGCCACAGAATTAACATTAAAATTATGGAGAAGCTAAAATTCACCTTCCTGATAAGGAGGGCTGGACTGAGCTTGGATATGGGCCTATCTGAATTTAAAATGTGTACATGTGAAAGAAAGTGGAAGCGCCAGAGAGTCCAGATTCTAAACCCAAATAAGTTTCTCTTCAGCAGATACCAAGGAAACCACCCTCAACATTTTTTAATGAAAGCAAATTAATAATTGCAGGTTTGTATGTGTGTGTATCTGTGTGAAAGAGTTGATAATTCCAGGATTAAGGAAATAAAGGGTGTGTAGACTACTTTTTAGTAACAAAAATGATAATACACAGTGACATGATGGTAGCAGAAGGCTGGCCATATGCACAAGTGTATCTTTTTCTATTCTTTGATAATAATAAGACTTCTGCAACCATCTTTAGTTTGTTTTCGTCTTGAAATATCTCTGCTCTACAACCAGCAGGTGAACACTGTAGAAAGTTTGGCTGTGTTACTTTCAAATGTACAGCACTGAATGCAAACTCATAAATCAAGGTAAATTTTATACGAAGGCAGATTTTAATGAAGGAAGTGCTAGCTGATATGAGCCTTGTTGGCCATTTCAGCACAGCAGTGCAGTAATGCAGATCAGATGTAAATACCATACATAATGGGTGACCTATTGATCATGTAGCTGATGCTAACTTGCATAGGCAGTGTTTTGCAGAAGCATGTTTTATTTTTGTTGGCTCCTTTTCCCTTCCTGTTCTGCTTTCTCAAGAATGATGTGAGGTTTATTATTAGCTATTTTAGCCAGGATGTCTTGAAAGATTTCATGCATATGCATTTACCAGCAACACGTTGATTTTGATTTGGTATTCACAGATCGTAGGGGAGAGACCTTTTGGGTCACCTAATAAGCAGTTCATGTTTCATTAATTGGTTGAAGTTCAAACAACACTCTGACAATATTGAAGACTGTGCAGAACAAAAGCATAATGAAATAAAAATTATCTGCTCTTCACGTTTTGGCATGACGGGTTACAGAACCACCTACAACCTTCCCAGTACTGCCACGCCAATTAAATAATAACTGACTATCAAAGCAGTGAGGAGATTCTCTTTTTAACATCTTGCTTCAGCTGCTTCATGCCTTGTGTGAGTTACTTACCACAGCTGTGCTGATGGAAAGCCAGATGATCCTGCAGTAGAAGCAGGAGGATGTAGGGTCAAGATTGAGCCCTTGTGAATTAGGATCTCTTGGAACAGCCACACATGGAGAAAGGGTTTGGACTGAACTTCTTCCTATTGCTAAATCCTCTGCCAATAAAGAGAGCCAACATTTTATTCTACACGGGATTTTGACAAAGGCGTCTGCATATTGGTCCAAATCCAAAATCCAGTGGCCTTTGGATCAGGCCAGATGGGATCAGTGAGAAATGTAAGTTGCAGGATGGTTTTGATGATGATTCTGCAGATTTTCTTTGCAATTGTGCTGGACAGACCTCCCTCTGTCCTTCCTTCCTTCCACAGAGCTTTAGTCATGAGTCACCCAGTAAAACTCTCTGTACTGATGCCTCAAATAAGCTGAGGAAGCACCTGAGCACTGCATCTTCTCTGGCATCAGCACTGCTGCTGTAGAAACTAAGGGCCAAACACTGAAACAAAACACTAATTTATGTCAAGGATTAAATTTATTGTGGGAAAAGATGAGGTGACATTGCAGGATATGGCAATGAAAGAGGGAAACTAAGTGGTTGATGTATTGCTTGATATCTGACTTTTCTAGGACATTAAAACAATACACATTAACTTTAGGAGAACTGTGAGTTCTGCACTTGCCTAAAATTATACAGCTAATATATACGCAGTTACCAGAAAATGGGGGGAATAATCAGTAGATCACTTGGACTGTATAAATTAGAAGCTGCAACGAATATTTTCTAATGAAGTGAGAACAATGCTGTTGGGAAACAAATGACAGAGTGCAGAGCAGACACCCCCTGTGAAGGACTCTGGACCCTGTGATCCACACTTCATTACTAATCCCAAATAATTCATGGCAATAAAATACTAACATGGAGAGCTGAGACACAGAAACCAATTCTGTCTTTGGAAGATGAATCCTTCTGAATAAAATAACACACTGGGTGTTTGGTGTGGCTTTCAGCCTTGCAAAAATTAGGGAAAAGAAGATTAGTTCAGTTGGTTCGAGCATGATGCTAATAATGCCAAGGTTTTTCTGTATAGGCCATTCTCTTGAGAGATGGACAGGATGATCCTTGTGAGTCCCTTCCAGTTTAGAATAGTCTGTGATTTTATTCTGTGAAAAAAAAAAGAAGAAAAAGTAGAGGTTAGGGTACAGGAAAGTGATCTCTGTATGGATTTTAAATGTCTCTCTCTTGGTGATGGTAATTTTCATTGCTGCTGAAAATCACACCTTTTTTATAGAGAGGAGGCAGCCAGTGGTTTAAGTTAAAGCTATTTAAACTGCTGTCAAGTGCCCTAAGAGGAATGTTTGTCAAAGTCAGCCTTGGTCTCTGAGGATGTTTGCTTCTCTATGGAAAACTTTGTGTTTCAGTGTCCTGCCATTTAATTTGATGTGTTGTTACTTCAACTAAAATTGGCTAACCCATTTATTTTTGGTGATCACAGCACATACATTGATAGCACTGTGATATAAGCTTTTTTCTTTTCCCAGTGACCCTTTCACTGCATCGTTCAAGCCCCAGGAAGTGGCTGTAAAGTTCACATATAAAGCAGTAGTTGATGATACCCAGTGCTCTCAAGAAGTTATCATCAGTGTCCCTGAAGTATTTGCTTTAGCTGCATGGTGTTAGCTGATGTAATCAGCTGGGGGAAAAATGCCATATATCTGTGTATAGATACAGTAAATCAGATTGAAATATAAATTCTATTCCCAGTGAATTGCATGTTTAACAAAGGCCATTCCCTGTGAACAAAGTGGCATTTAAGAACATTAAGTGCTTGAATGGTGGAGTACATATTTTTAGTACTTACCATGAGTATAGTATTATTTGAAATAGAATAGTAGGGGCAGGGGGCTGAATTGGCAAAGAAGCATTGTGCCCTTTCTTGTATGATCCTGCAGTTGCAAATATCACTTCAGGGGACTCTTGATTTGCATAATGCCTACTATGAAGGGAAAGCAAGAGAGCTTACTGATGGGGAAAAAAGGATTAAGTGGTGCGTCTCAGTCAAAATCTATTAGTGTCTTTTCTCCCTTTATATCATTGGCTCGAGTCAAATTGAGCAGTCAAGCATGCCTGGAGGTGTGGCTGTCCTGGGATGGTTGTGCCCAGGGAGGGATGTGCCTCTCCCGGCGCTGTCCCCACCCCCTGCGGCAGGGGCTCAGCGGGTTGCTGTGTGCGAGTCACAGATAGCGAACTCGCGCAGATAAGTATTTAAGGGTAGGGGAGACCGCCGGTTCAGATCGGAGGGTTACCTTGCTCCTGCTCCCTCTGGGATATTAAGCAGCTGCTCACAGCAGTCCCCCGATGGGAATTGAGTCCTTGCTCCATCTGTTTTTCATGCAAACCCTTGCTGCTTCACAGGATGTTGCTGCTCCCTGTAGGGTGGGAATCCTCACTGCCCCCTTTCCCCCGCCATTTTTAAGAGAGTCTGGCTTGCTTTTGAGATTACTTTTTGTTTTTAAGCCACGTTAAGAAGTTTTGACTCTGTGGGTAGATGCTTCATAGTAACCTGTCACTTTTTTCTGTTTATTGACTCAGCCTTCTCTGCTCCCTCTTTACAACCAGGCATATCTCTTCTACAGCCAGGTTAGGGATATGGTCCATGCTCTGCCTTCTCACAGGCTAGATCATCATGGATGCTCACATAAGCCTTTCTTTGGAGTAGTATTACTGCAGCTGTAGCAATCTGTTTTTAGGCAGACAAGTTTTGGGTTGTTTTTAATTAGATCAATGAGTGTAGCTGGAAAATCTGGCAAGTTTTTGAACATGTGAGCTGCTGTTTCAGAACTGAAGACAGACAGATGTGTTCTAAAGCTTATCTGATTTTCCGGCTACACTCATTGATCTAATGACTGATATTACCTTTTGCTTGCAATTTTCCTCTTTCCTAATTTCTCTCAGGTTGACACGTACATGCCTGCACCCACCCAGCTGTGCTGGAAGAGTAATTAATTGAAGAACTACAGGAATGGGCACAACCAAACTGCACTGGACTTGCTGCTGCTTACTTACATGACTTCCCTCTACTGGTCAGCAGCGGAATATTTCAAATACACCCTTTCCTCATTTGCTAGAAGTTAATGGTTCTCCCTTGGTCCAAGTGCTTGGGGTGATTCTCTCCTCCTTGCCTTTGTTCTCTCCTTCTTGTCCAAGCTCTGGCTAGAAGTGTTATGTATATTGGCTGAACCAGGAAATCCTCAGTGCCACCAAGATGTGCAGGAGGAATTAATTATGTGTTTGCAGAAGACTTTAAAGGGAGCCATGAAAGAGGCAGGGAGCTAAAGCAAAGGGAAAGACTAATATTAGACAAATAATGAATATCAGAAAACATATAACCTTTGTGCTATACTTGGAGACTAGCTGCCTTGCTATTCTTCTTGAACAGTTCTACTTGCAATTAATGGATTCTTAAGCAGAGTTATAAAGAAATTGAGCTACATGCATACAAAATAAAGATATCTGTGTCAGAATTCAGGACTAGAGCTCAGTTTCCTGAGTGTTTGGCAGCTCTGAGTGAGGACAGATGAAATACTTGAGCTTTTTTTTTCTGGACCATGACCACCCAGTCCTGAAGAGTCATTGAGAGCTCAGGGCTGCTCAGGATGCACTGGCTGCTGCCACAACATGAGCTGCACAGGTTGGAGCAACACTACAGGCACAGCCACTTTCCCTGGTGCATCATTTATATATACACAAGAGGTCTGGCATAGGGGAAGCAGGAGTAACTCTGCCTGCACTCCCCATACAGCTGGGGGAATCCTCATTAAGTCAGCTCCTGAGATTTGGCACAAAGCATGTGAATAAAGGAAAGAACTGAAAATCTGTGGGTGAAGGAATCTGGATGGACTGTATCCCAGAGTCTCTGAGAATCAGCTAATGAACAACTCCAATTACCTTTATAAATATCAGGGACCTTAGGCAAACCCCCAGTGCCATGAATTGCAAAGGTAATACAAAAGTGTTAGTGAGAAAGCAGGCTCATTTCTGCCCTGCTAATTGAGTCACTGTTAAGCTACAGAAGTCCAATGCACTAAAGTCCCTCAAGTAGCTTGAGTAAGTCTGTGTGGGAAATGTCAGCTGGATTTGGGGATCAGACAGAACATCTGTGAGCATGCGGGCCCACAATTGCTAGAGAAAGCCTAGACCTTCCCCATTCAATCGAGCACATCAATGGGTGTTACATCCTGCTCTGTCTGTAAAATTTGGCAGTCAGGGCCATACTAGAGGCTGAAACCAGGAGAAACAAATGGGATTGACTCGACTGTGCTTTCAGTTACAGCAATGGAAACTCATTGAAACAAATCTGTGTCAGTATTAATATGCAGGAAGATCTGAATTAATATTTGAGAGGCAACATATCACATATCCTGATGAAATGAAAGGTGGTTCAGCTGAGCTGACAGCTGAGCCAAGACCTAATGCTGAGCAGGGAGAAATCAAACATAATCACTTTTTGCACAGAGTTTGAGCTGCAGATTCTCAGCTGGTTAAAAATGCAGCTTCACTTGTCCATACATCTAAAGAAAAGAGGGTGGTATTGGTGTCTTAAATAATCCTGTGATGTGTAAATAGAAATTGGCTTGGACAGGAAGGCTGCTGTAGAGATTGAAACCTGGCTAATGGACTGTGAACATCGGGCAATTGTTGATGGGAACAAACAGGGCTATAGGGAGGAGTTGTTTGGGACACTGCAAGCAGTAATGCAAGGTTTGGCTTTATTTAATATCTTCATTAACGACCTTGGAGAGAGTGCAGTCAGTGTGTTAATTAAATGAGCGCAAGATATTAAACTGGGAGGTGTGTCAAAAAAACAGCCGCTGGCATCGGACTAATGGAAAATGACCTGAGGAGGTTACAAATGTAGAGAGGAAATAACAAGGTGAGAGGCAACATGGGGAGAAAATAAAGCAATCCTGAGGAAAATAATCAAAAAGCAGCTATTTAGAGGGTGGGAGAATTTGGAAAGCAGTAAGACTATAAGAGAATGAATGGAGTTAGCAGATGGCAAATTGGGCCCAGTTTTTACTTTTATTTTTATTACTTCTTTTTTCACCACTGCAGTTATACCTTCACGATTCTCAGTCTAAATGCAGCATTGTGGGCTGGCACGAGGCTGCATGACTTGTGCTGGTAATTCACCAGAACAAGAAGCTCTGAGGCCATCCAAAACCTCAAGGCTGCTTGCTCCAGTGTGAGAGCAGCGTGGCAGTGGGAGCTGTGCCCCCACACAGCCCCAGACTAGTTACCATCAGCTGAACTCCAGTACAGCCCAGTGCTCCAAACCATCATCTGCACCCAGAGTGATCAATGTCAGTTTTAAAGGGCTGTGATTATGCCTCTGGTGAATTTGAGAACTGGAGCATGCTGAGCCTCTCTAGTAACACTCTTGTGTGCGTGGAGCACCCAGGAAAGGCATTCACCAAGGCACAGGAGTGCTGCGAGGAGACAGTTTCCACCTTCCCACACAGCTGAGATCATGTCTGCTATAGCCTGTGCATCAGCTATATTGGGAAGCAGTTGGGGCAGCCTCAAATTCCTCTTTTGTGTCTGGACACTACGTCATGGGTGTTGCCACCCCCAAATCATAGGCAAGCTGGGGCTAAATTGCAAGCTTTAGGCTAGACACCTGCACTTGCCAGTGGGAAGATTTCCATGACCTCCTCAGACTTCAGTTTCCAGTTCAGAAAAATACTTGGGTTTGCCTTACTATTACATGCAGTTTGTTTTGCCATCTTACTCATGTGCTTGAAGTCAGAGATGTGCCAAAGCATCCTTCTGACAATGGTCCTTTATGTTGCCAGCTCTGAAGGGTTTTGTAAGTTTACAATGGCAGTAATATAACTTCACTCCCTCCTAAGTGCAAGGATAAAATAGCTATTTTCAAACAGCTATAAATAACTTTAGCTATTCATTTTCTGATAATTGGATGTTAGTTCTATTGTCAACCTGAGCACATCTACAGATGCTGCCGTCATTTGGGGGTTGTTTAATTTATTTACCAATAACAGTGAACAAAGAATCTCCAGTCTAAAAATATGGTAAGCTTCCATCCAAAAAGAAAATGCAATCATAAGTTTGGTGTCCCAGTGGGATTTTTTTGTATCTCTTTTTGAGATGAATAACCTTCTTATATAGAAAATAGGTTCCTCATCTGTACATCTACACTTCACTGTAAATCCTGCAAACAGCCTTATTGAATTAATCAGGAAAAAGCTCAATACATAAACCCTGCCACGGCTTCCTTTGACTCCATGTAGGCAGAGCTAAAGCAGTTTTATAAAAGCATCAGGTGAGATAGTTTGCTTGGCATAAGACACTAAGCAAATTTTAAAGAAAAATCAGAAAGAGGAGTCATTCAATTCTTAAAAATCACTCCTAGCTTGGAATAAATACATGGGTCTCATAAGGTCTTTCTGGCAACTTTCCATCTTTCCAGGGTTATTTGTAATTCTTAGCTCAAGAGGCACAGCAGTGTTGTGGCATCCAGTTGATCAGAAGAAAGGGAACATGTGGGTGGGCCAGACGTCATATATTTTCTTGGTGTCAGTTATTGCCAAAAGAGGTTATTTTAGTAGTATGGTTTATTTTGTTGAAATGTAATTATTATGCTAATTATTCCCAAATTTACTGATTAATTTAAATTCCGAGATCTCTGCCCTGGTACTTCCAGAGATGTACAAACTTTGGGAAATGTTTCATGATATTAATATATTTCCACAGCCCTGAGTCATTTGGCTAATGTTCCAACAAGGCAAAAAGTAACATCCTTTAACAAGAAAGCACGTATAGCTCCATGAAACAGCTGATCTGCATCAAAAAGGCATTTTGCTCAATCTGATTTCACTGCAAGAAGCAAATGGTTTAAAAGGAGCGCAAAAGAACCTAAATGTTGGATCTTGGTTTCATTACATCATTGCACAATTCCCCTATCCCTCCATTTTCCTGGGGAATGAGGGGGCGTAATGGCCATCCCACTGTTGCTACAGGAGGTCTGTTGGATGCTGTTACAAGGAAAGTTGGAAAGACTGCCTCAATTCTTTTAGGAGTATTTGTGTGGCTGAGTTCAGCAGGAGTGTTGTCCTTGATTTCTGCAGCGGAAGGATGAGGGATGCACATGGGCTTCATTTGGATTTACTAAGAGGAATGGGTTGGCTGCAAAGTTGCTGTCTGCTCCCTGGACCCTGATTTTAGACCTTCTGCCATGTTCACAGTGGATGACCAGGGTTAGCAGTGATTGAAATTGTTACCCCTGGTTCCTTCATCCTGTGGTGAAGGAAATGAAGTACTCTGTAGTACACTGGGATGTTCAACATTACAAACAAAATTCCAAGGTGGAAACCTAAACCTGTGCAGCCCTGGCACAGGCAGCACGTCTCTGATGAGCCATGGAAAGGTGTGCACTGCATTGTTCAGCCTCTTCAGAGGTTGAAGTGGTGGTAACCATAAAAACTGAAAAAATTGTTTGAAGCTGCCCAGGGAAGGTCCCCCTACCTTTTTCTTTTTTACCTTTCTAAAGAGGAAAGTGTCATGCGAGGGAGGTAGAAGAAGTGAAATGATATCTGTTCACAGAGAATAGTGGAGGAGCTGTGAGGCTGGGGGATATCGTTCTTGCTCACTTACTTCACTGGGATTCTGGTGCTGCATAGCTGGTGAAGATAAACCTACAAAACTCCTGGGAAACTTGCTGACTCTTCCTCCACAAGCCCCAAAATAGAAAGATCTGGAACTCAGAGAGAATGCTGAGCTCTGAAAAGCTGAGTGCTTTCTACATGAGCAGATTAAGGAAATCTTGCCATCATATGTTACCCTGTGGGAACTACATTATGGTCCTAATTTTAGTATTAGTTGTACAAGTATCAGAAGCTTTTAGAAGAATCATTTTCACTTAGCTTCTCAAAAATATATGGACTTCCTTTTAATTGTGAGTGAGGAGATGCCCATCTACTTTTTAAATCAAGTTTTGAAATTTTCATGACTGCATATTGGAAATTGAAACATTTGATCTGTTTATATGTGTAAGAAATGTTTACACAGCTTATACCTGCAGCTGTGGGATGGGAGTTGGGAGTAGTACTGGAAGTCCCATGCTGTTATGTGTAAAGATGTTTTGATACATCTGGGAGAATGTAAGCAAGTAGGTCAGTGGATAATGACTTAATGATTTGGAGCAGAGGCAGAATTTGGGGAAGTAGTGGCAAGGTCTTGCTGGAGAAAAATGAACAAGTGGAAAATTTGAATGATGCCTTCGGCTAAAATTATCAATGGAGAAATCAGAAGAAAGTTAAATGTATGCACATGGTACAACAGAGTCATGTTTAACACGCCCAGCACTGGGCTGTAACTGGGAGAAGCAGCCTGTGAGTGCTCTGACTATGGTGTGACCCTTCCCCTCAGACTCCTCCTCTTCCAACTGCACACTTGCATGAGTGATCAGATTGTTCATATAATTCCATAAATATTGAAATACTTAGGATTCTGTTGTGCTTGGCATGGACATGCAATTCACCAACAAGAAGACTGGATCTCTTGGTGAGTTGACAGATCACATATAAGGGAGCAAGCTGCTGCTCCTTTACAGTCTGTTAAAGCCATAACCATCATGGTCCATCTGAAAACATCCCTGCTTGACAAAGCAGAGTTCCTGGGTCAGAGATTTTTTTCAAATTATATTAGTCATTGCCAATGCAGCCTAAAGGCTGTGAAAGGTGTCATTTAAAGAAAGCAGTTAAGTTGGGCTTGCTTTTGAGTGATCCACTTGGCTGCATTAGAGCATGCTGGTGGCTTTCCTTCTGCTAACAGGCCCTTGAACTGAGGTTAGTGGTGAACAGACCAAAAGAAACAAATTATACCAGCTATGCCAGGATGTCATGGCTCATACTGTAAGGGAGGAAGCAGGTAAAAGAAATAATTGTTAGTTGAATGGAATACTTTTCCTAAGTGCATTCCACAGGTTTTCATATTAGCTCAGTCTGGCCTCACTTTTTATGTGGAATATTATGCTTGCACAAATACCAGAAGCTTCTTTCTTCTCAAGGCAGGATAGGACCAAAATGATGGCCTGAAATCCATTTTCCTTGGTGTTTGGAATACATCATGTGTATGGCACGGAGATTTTGCCACAAGTAATTTGCAGCAGTAAGCATTGATCAGGCTTTTGGTTCTTTCTGCTTACTGAGCAGACAGTTGTAAAAGGTTGTAGGGGCTGGCAAGGGCAGTCAGTACTGTTTGATTTGGGAGGAAGCAGACAGTAAGAGAAGATACAAAGAGAAGACAAGAAGGTTGAGTGTCAGGAGAAGTATCATTGGAAGGGTCTGGAGGTGCTCAGATGACTGACACATCTATTGCCCTGGAGGGTGCAGGACAGTGGTGCAGGAGGGCTCAGGTTGCCAAGGCAAGTCTCTTCCTTCCCTGAAACCTCTGGTGAGCTCTAGTGCTTGCTGGGCTGCTTCAGTCAGCTTAGCTGCTGCAGCCACTGACAAGTCCCTGCAAAAGCACCCAAGGACTGTCCATTCTAGGAGGACATGCTGGGTGTTC
Organism: Motacilla alba alba; assembly: GCF_015832195.1. NCBI lineage: Eukaryota > Metazoa > Chordata > Aves > Passeriformes > Motacillidae > Motacilla > Motacilla alba. Next base: position 11,123,471 of record NC_052022.1, read on the forward strand.
AGGAAGCACTTCTTGACCCTGGTCATACTGGGGACCTGGCTCAGGGGGGCTGAGGGATTGAGACACTGGCAGGAGTTGGGCTGGCAGCTAGGGTCTGGTCTGTGTTTGTTTCTGTGATGGGCTGGTGACAACTTTGGTGACAACTCTTGCCTTTTCTGTCGGGACTGATAAGTATTACTGGGGCATCCATGGGTGCAGCAGGATGCACCCCAGGAACTGCAGTGAGTTCAGGCTGTCAGGAGGCTCTGACCTCAATGGCATCACCCACACAGCAATGGGGAAATGCCTTCCAAAAGGAAAGTTGTTGGCCATCTCTGTACTGTCACTGTGCAGAGCTGTGGGATGAGAGCAGGGGTTAAAACTCTGAGTAAAGCAGCACAGGAATCGACCAGAGAGATTCAACTGCAGCCTCTTCTCCCGCAGTGAATGGATGAGTGTGTCTGTGTGCATCTCTAAATTTCACTGCTGCCTAATTTCCCCTCTACAAAATATCAACCAGTTTCTAGTGCCAAGAAACCTAATCATCTGTTTATTAAAATGAGACAGACAATAAGTTTGTGGGGGGAAATGTTAAGGCAGTGCACATTGATCATGCTGATTTAGGATAGTACTGCCACTGCAGCATTTCCAGAGAAAAATTCTTTGTGGCTAATTGTATTATAAATTCCACTGAGCCATTTTATGAGGTATTTCCTTAAGATATAAGCCCTCCATCCAAAATAAAACCAAAAAGAGCAAATGACCAGTTGTGGTGTTTTCCTTAAGTAACTATTACATGAACATATGAAGAGAGAAAAGGAAAAATGCAAATCATGTTAATAAATTGCTAAATCTGTTGTAATGGGCTAGTTTTAAATACTGTGGAACACGTAAAAACTCACACAGATTTTCCATCTCAAAACCAAAGAAGGTGAGTCCTGAGGTCTTTGTCCTCATACCAAGATAGTCCTGAGCTATTGCAGGTCAGGATTTTAATCTCACTAAGTTTCAGAGGTGGCAATCCTGTCGTGTCATGAATCTTAACCAACCCAGACAAGGCCTGGATGTTGGACCAGCTTCAAGAAGGTCCAGAAAAATTGTGACAGTGGGACTCAGCCTCTTCATCTTCCTTCCTGCAGTGGGTATCCCAGACTAGGAACATCAGTAGGAAACGACAGCCATCATGTACAGCCAGTGTGAACACCTGTGGGGCTCACCAGAGAGCAACTCCCCCAAACACTTGGTGGTAGTACTTAGAAAAGTGCTTTTTTACAGGGAATCTCAAGTTTGTTTTTCTCAAGCTGGGTCAGAAGACACGGAGGCGCAGAGCAGTTAATTGGATTTCCCAAGGAAGCATAGCAAGCACTGGAGGACTGAAGCTGGCTTCCTTGTTTCCCAGCCTCCAGCACAAAGCAGCAGACTGTTGGCCACACTACTTTTCTTTGAGTGACTGGGAGCAAAGCATGACATTTCCTTTTTTACTTCCATATTGAAGGGCACAAATTCTAATTTCTTGAAAATATTGGTCACTTAGAGCATGCCTATACAAATTCCCTCCTTGGTTCCTGCAAGCGTTGTGCAATGGGATCAATTTAGGGACTCCAGGCAGGGGGAGATTGCAGTCAGACCAGGAGGAGACTGGGTCTCCTCCAGTTTTCATGTATGAGATGTTTCAGGCAGTGCTCATTTCTGAAAAACTTATTTGGTGGTTCAGCAATTGGGAAATTTCTTTGCCAGGCTAGCTTTGGCACAGGAAAGCTTTTCTTCCTAACATCTTGTATGAAATTGGGAGTTGTAAGCTCCCAGGGTAGCTGTAACTGTCAGTCTGCTGATTAGAAGAAAACATTTTCTTTTCTTCCTCCTCCTCTCCCCCTCCCCATGCAGTAAAATGATTTGATTACAAAGAAATAGGGAGTTAAATGGACTGCCTGTGGTCTTGTCTTTGAGCCCCGGGTAGCTGATCCTTTCAGTGGTCACAGCTGGGATGTGGATAAACCCTGACTATGCAATGGGCACATGCACAGGGTGAGACTCTGCTCTCCATCTGTAGGGAGCCCACTGCTGTCAGGTCACCCTGCTGCTGCTGGGGCTGGGGGTACAGAGCCTTCCCCAGAAACTTCCCTCTGCACCTGCCCTCAGGCAGAGCAGAGATTTCTGACCTTGCTGAGGGAGCCACTTTGCCTGAAGTTCAATGGGTCGAGTAAAGCTGAAGGAGCTGGGTAGTTCAGGGACTCGAGCATCAGTTAATTAGTTCTCACCTTGCCCTGAGCTGGGTCAGGCATGAAGGGTTTGTCTCAAGGGGGACGTGAGGTGAAGTGGTTCCTCACTAAAGGAGCATCAGATCATGCCAGAACAACCATTAGGGCCCAGGACTAGCTGGCGCATTAGACCTCTCCATCTCTGCTCCTGACGGGAGAGATGCTCATACTCTCTTTAAATGTGCTGTTAATTAAATGTTCCCTGAAGATAAGGAAGCTGTAGCAGCATGCCTAGTGTTGACTCTCAGATCAAAGGAGTGAGTTCCCTGCACAACAGCCATTAATGGTGCACTGGAGTGACATAGACCAGAGATAGGCATAAGAAATTTAAGCCAGGGGTTAGGTGAAAAAACTGTGATAAAAGTATCTCAGACAAATTCACAGAAATCAGATGACTGTGAGGAAGGAGAAAGTTCCATAGAATTATTGCACACACATACACACAAAGTGTGATTTTATCCTTGTACCTAAGTAACAGCTGGCATAGCAATGGTCTTTAATCTGGGGAGAGGGGGCATCTGCTTGTTGGTGGGAAGAGGGGAGGGAGAAAAAAAAAATTTCTACATTTTTCTGGTAAAACGGGCATTTGTCATTCTAATTTTTTATGTCATTGTTTCCAACAATTGTTACGTGGTTGTTAAAATTTTTTAAAGTAATTTTAGATTTTCCAAAAGTGACCATGATTTGTTACTTATACTGTAGCTTACAGAAGTGACACACTTAATATCGGGGGGTCCAAACCTGGATATCTACCAATGGAGATGGAGATCAGGTAAATGCACACCTGCTCTTCCAGAAAGGAAAAGCTGCCCTTTGGCACCTGGTTTGAGAGGGAGCCAGAGGCTGTACCATGAGCATTTTGGATGAGGTTAGAACTGTTAGAACTGAGCGCTGCCGTTAATCGCCAACCTTCGTGTAGGCCCAGCATGGCTTTGTGTGACAATGGTGTTCAGACAGCACGCCATCCACCAGGAGACTCCGTGTCCCTGGAGGAGGCTCTGGGTCCATCCCCAGCAGTAGAGCACAGGGCCGCTGAGGGAGACCTGGCAGGAGCTGTGCTCCCCAAGCCCAGCCCGTAGCGAGCGCGAGGTGCCAGCTTGCTCTCCCAGCCGGAGGGAAGGTGGTGGTGTCCGCAGCAGTCCGTGCTGGAGAAGGCAGGTGAGAGGGAGGTGCCTGCAGGTAGAAGAGAGTAATTGTGTGGCACTGTGGCCATGCCTGTCATCTCCTTTTCTCTTTTACAGACACTTAACAAGAACAACTTGATACCGGACGACAGAACCAACTTCTATCCGCTGCAGCAAACCAATGTGTACACAACAACCTATTATCCCAGTACACTGAATAAATATGATTACAGGCCCGAGGCCTCCCCTGGAAGGACCTTTACCAACAGCTGATGATGGACAGATCCTATGGGACTGGATAACTTCCTATATGATTTTTTTAAAAAATTGATTTTATGGACCAAATACCGGCCCAGCTTCTAGATGTAAATATTGTACAGTAGGGTCTTTTTTTTTTCCCTTTGATTAATTGTGTTTCTTGTAAACAGCACATCTCCTTACAAGGACAAAAATTCACATGGACCATTCTGCAGAGCTCCTGTGGATATTTGTCTGGAGATGGCTCTTCTACTGCAACTGTTTATGGCTGGAAGGTCAGCGCGCTGTCCAAGGCTGAGGTTGGCGAGGAAGGGGCTGTGTGCTGGGCTTGGTGGCCATTGAGCAGCCACACACAACACATGGGAGCACTCCAAGAAGGCAAGAGGTGGCCTCCTGGAGCAGGGCTGGATGCATCATTCCTGAGCCAGGACAACAATGGTGTGCTGGGTGACACAAAGCTCATGGGACAGGCCAAGCAGGACTCCATCATGCCAACAACTTGAAGAACATTTTCTTTTTCTTTTTTTTTTATTTTTTGATTTTTTTATGTTTCTGAGAAAAAAAAAAGTAGTAACTTTCTAGGGCAGTGTTCCCTATATCTTCAACAGAATCTTTCCATATTACAGGAAATACTCTCTGCAGCCTTCTTTGGTAATATGCAGTTCAGCTGATGAGAAACAACACACAAACGAAGTACATTATCCAAAGAAGCTTTCCAGAATGTTTCCAGTCTTAATTAAAAGAAAATTATACAGGCAGTGAGACACTGAGAAAAGTAAATGTTGGAATAACATTGGAGACATGAACTTGGAGTGCCTAACAAACAAAGATGTTTATATCACTGGAAAAAGAGATGTGATGATTGCCACACAAGAGCCATGGGCTTTTTTTCTTTCTTCCTTTTTATTTTTTTCCGAGACAGTATTAACTCTTTTTGTTCTAGCTTTGATCCTGATTGTGTCTGCCAGGAGAGGCAACTTTAGCGGCCATGCTCTTCTTGTGGGAAATCACCATGCTTTGGGCTAATATTTCCTCTTGTTTTATTATTGGGTTTTAGTTCATATACTTTGAAAAATTGAGTGATTCTGACTTTGCAGGGGGAAGGTATTTTTTTAAGGAATGTTTCCATAGTCTGACATGACCCAGAAAGTCTGCTGCACATTCTTACAGCGTCTTCCACTCAGTACTTTATGAAATAGTAACACAACTGAGTAAAGTGCGTTGTTTGCCAATATTTCTTTATTTTTTCTGAGAAAAAACAACCCAACAAACAAATGCTGCTGCAGCTATTGAAATAAATTGGAGCGGTAGCATCATTAAACAGTATATCCAGCCTTGAAATGTAATTTTGTGTATGTGTGTGACTATGTCTATAAGAATTGTATTAGTCTGATGCAGAAGCCATGTTGTCTACAACCAGATGTTTGTCTGACATAATTGTTTGGCAAAAAAGGAAACTTATCGCTGGTGCTTAATGTACAACTACATCCAGTGTGTTAGCAACGTGAACAAGTCCACCACTGTTACCATTCAGTGTTTCTAAATATTTATGATGAACTCCTGATGCTAAGTATTTTAGAATGTCGCAATACTGAGCATGAGATAAAAGTACACCCTGAAATACGCATGAGCTCCACGTGGTCCTGAGCTTGGCTTTGTTGTCTGCACCTTCCCCGAGCAGTGCCGTGCCAGTGCCCGGCTCCGCTCGGTCTGTCCCCAGCAGTCCTGTCTGTCCCCGCTTGGTTTCGGATTTCGCTGTGAGCCGGCATCGGTTGTTTCTCAGTGCTGTTCCTTTGCAGTTGCTTGTTTGGAAGCCCAGCTTGGGCCGTGTACTCAGCTCTTTCACGTAGGCAGCTGGTAGGAAATGAAGAAAGCCTGTGCTACTTGTGACAAGTATATTGCTTTTCCTGCAAGGAGGAACCAATGTGACTCTGCAAGCCTGTGTGTTATGGTGGTTTGACCAGAGGGCAAGTATACAATAGCCTCTCATTTTTAAATTACTTTGTTTGACTTCATTTTGCAGTGATTGAAAGCTGTAGGGATGTTTGTAATAAAGTGGGGTTATTAGCACTGCCACAAGGACAGCTTAGGCTCAGCAGTGCCCACCATTTTCAGCAGCTGCTTTTCGTATTTAGCAGCCCACCGTGTTTCTGCTCAGGTGAAGTAGATGGGGCAGAGGGAGAGAGAGAGATGCCCTTAAACAGACTTTAAGCAGTGGAGTCAGGAGCTGATGCAGACCTAGGAGACTGTCTGAAGCACCTGCTGCAACTCTCCAAGCTGGCACAGTGGTTCAGCAGCCCTGAACCCTCAGCAGCAGAGCCAGGCACAAGCAGCTGGGGCAGAGCAGGATCACCATGGAAGCAGGATAGCACTGGTGGCAGGCAGCCTTCAGGGAGGCTCTTCCCAGGCCCTAAATCCCCTTTGAGGAGTGATGACTTCATGCCTCATGCAATAACGAGTTCACTCTGTCTCACTGAATTTCCACGTGCCCCTCAGCAATATTTAAAATCCTGACTTAATGTAGTTCTAACAAGCATGTAGCCCAAGGGCTGGAAATTATTACATTAGACTATCAGGATGGGATTTCCCAGCTTTAATTTGTGTGATTCAGAAGAAAACACTGGCTCCCAAGATCATTTCAGCCATTGTCAAATCAAAGCATCTCTGAGCTTCCCCATCAGAAGATTCCCTGTATTAACAGACTCTGCAATTACCATGCACGTGGCAAGATTGCAGCTGGAGTTTGAGGGAATGCATGCAAGTCAAACCTTGCAATTATCTCAATCTTCTATTTTTCCTTTCTCTTTTCCCCTCTCTCCTTTTAAATTTTTTTTTTTTTACATTTTTGGCTTCACAGAATAACATGGTGTAAACTAATTTTTTTTTGCAGAGTACCATATGAAATTATTTAAATGTTCCAGTCACCAAGATGGGTGATTATTGCCATTGTGCTCAGGAGGTGGATATTTTGTAGGCTATTGGAGGGCAGATGCTATGAGGGTGGTGCATGTGGTTATAGTTTCATCAAGACATTCCTTCTTATCAGCCATCCAAATGGATTCAGCCCTTTTTCATATAATTGGCAATCACAGCAAGGGGCTGTAGTCTCCATTGGAGCAGAAAGCAGAATCCAGGAGAGAGTGAAAAAAAGAAATCAGAACACTGTATTACTCAATTAATGTTTGCAGAGGAGTGCAGTCTGTAAGGACGATGTTAATGCGGTGTGAGAGTTGCATTTTTTATGAGCTCTCCAGTGTGTGGCAGGTTGACTACGTGATGTGCAGGGATGTTCTTGCAGTCCAGGTAATTTGGCACCTTGACCGTCAGGTCTGTAATATCTGTAGAAGTCTGAGTTGCTCCTGCAGCTGGATGTTAAACTTGCTAAAATTTCCTGTTGCTAATACCATCTTAAACTGGAGTAGAAATGCATTTCCTTTGGGAGCATTGCTTTCCAGAAAGTTCATTATGCTATATATATAATTTTTTTTTTTTTTGCTTTACTTCTAAGGCAGAGAAAAGGAACCCTGGGTGGTTCCTCTGTAGGTCTGGAGACACTGTGTCTCTGCAAACCCTTTGGATAGGATTCAGGTGTACAGGACGTGAAATATGATGGAAATCTTACAGCCAGCTATGTAGTGGAAACATCTGTAATTAGGCCATTCTCTCTTTTTGCATGGAAAGGGCTGCCTTTCTCCCGGCTGAGGGGCTGTGCCTGCTGCTGCTATCCAGGGATGTTGTGCCCTTGCTGTCGGGTTTTCCTTGAGCAGTTGCCAGTAACTCCCAGCTCACTGACGAACCACTTGAGGATCGAACCCTCACATAAGAGGTGCTGTTGCTCTAAAGGTGCACTTGAATGTTCAGCATACGAGTCAGAGCTGCTGTTAAATGTATGACCTGTACAGATACTACAGAAGAATAACATTTATTGTCTGACCACCACTGTTCCTACTGCCTTATGTTCAGAAAATGAAGTGTTTGCTTTGAAATCAGCAGAGAGCAGGAATGGAGCCCATGTCTGATGCAGACAGTTTGATGCCTCCAGTGATAATCTGCTGTTCAGCCCACCTGGAGAGAAAACTGCTGTCCATTGAGATTGATTTATTCTTTGTACCAAATGTAGCGGGGGAGAGTTTTATATATATATATATAAATATCTATAAATATATATATATAAATGTAAATGTAAAGTTTCTGTAACAACTTACTCTTCTTTTTGTAACAGTGTATCCATCTATCAGTGGATAGATATGGTATATATTTATAATATATACACACACAATATATATATTTAGCAAAATGCCTGCAGAGGAAACTTAGAATAAGAAAGGCAGTGCTGGTATTCAAATTCCACAGGGACAAACTGAAGAAAAAACCCTATAAAAATCTACTACCCTTTCCATTAGGTTTAAAAACACACTTTTGAGGTAAATGAAATATAATTTTTTAATTGAAAAATAAATTGATTTTTCTAGTTAGAAATGCTGATTCTCCCCTAAATTGTTCTGGTTAAAAGTTATTAAGAAAGAGATACTTGATACTGTTTATATTTTCATAATAAGCCTCCTAAATTTCTCATGTGTATCACTCTATTGTTCTTGTAATTATAGGTAGGGAGTAATTGTGCAAAGAAAATTAAAATAGCAAGTAGAAGTAACAAGTCTTGTACCATTAGAGCAAAAGACATCATCTGTTAGAATGGGGAAAATGTCATTTTCCATGTTAAAGAAGTCAGTAACTGCCTTCTGAGTTATTGATCAGCTTTGCAAACCTTGCCTTACAGTCACGCCGGGAGGTTTTATCTGAAATGTAGGAAAAGAATCCCTGTGATACCATGGCTTTTGTTTTTCAGAAGGGTCCAAAAAACCCAGCAGGCCATGGAGGCACCTGGTGGCATGGGTGTCTCTGGAGCTTTCTGTGTCAGTGGCCAAGGCTCTGCCCCCACGCCTCACCCCACCACCCCCCTGAGCCAGCCCTCACACACGGCGGGGCACAGCACCCTCAGAGCTGTCTGACATGGCAGAAAAATACCCAGTAAATCAGGTCTGGAGGATTCATTCTTCTCCAACAAATCCCTTAAATGCCCTCATAACCAAAGCCTAAACTCCCAACAGATGAATCTTTCCCTTAAGCTTTTTAGAAGGTAGCTTCAGGTGGCTTCAAGAGCAGTTTGGGGGTAGGTGAGAGAGCTTTCTGTCCACCTTTGTTTTTCCTGGTTGCCAGAGCCTTCAAAACTGGGCAGAAACCCCTCTGGAGCTGGGTCCTTGTGGGACTTACCCAGTCTCAGCTCTTCTGCCTGGAAATTCCTTCTTTAGAACCTTTGGGCAAAATTAATGCATTACTGCATTAATGCTGGCTGGAGGAGCAAACCAGCTACCCACTATTTACATAGCCACAAACATAAGTGCTCAGTAGCATTCAGAGTCAGTTTGGGTCTTGAACCTGTTACTTTTTCCATTCTGCCTCCAGCCTCAGCTGCGGACTCATCCCTGCTATTCAAGAGGATTCAGTGCTATAAGAGCAGCCTTTGGCTTTCTGCAGGCCCCAGCCACAATTTGGTTTTCAACAAATCTGGTCATGAAAAGTATTAACACTGCACTCTGGTTCTGATGCCTTTGTCAGCAGGACGCTGCTGATTCTCAGGCCACGGAGTCAAGCAGAGGTCGATGTGGATGGGCCATTAATAACTGGAGCAAAAATGTTATTAGTACCAAAATGTCAAACAATGTAAAAGCCAGCCAGCTGCACGGCAGTGTGCTTTCTTTCTACACCCCTCCTTAGACAGCATCCAGACCTGCCCATACCTAAAAGCCATGTGCTTAATTAGGAGCGTTCCCACAGAGGAGGCTTTAGGGAGGATGCATGGTATGTGAGATGGAAATGATAGGATTTAGCTTGTGGTTGAGGTGGGAGAGTGACAGATGCAATATTGGATTTTGGATACATGGGAAACAATTATGTGAACACAGAATGCTTGCCCCAAAACAATAAAACCTGGAGAGTATTATTGGACTCTGTTGTGAAGGCACATCACCTTTCCTATGCAATCGAACTTGATGGTACTTTAGCATAAAGGTGACCTAGACTATTATCACTGCCTTTAGACACTGTGAATTTTTTTTGGGTACTCTGTATTTTTATATATTGTACAATGTAAAGAATAATTCAGAAATAAAACAGACCAACCTGACGAGCCTCTGAGTTATTTCTCCTGCGTGGCCAACGTGCGGCGGATCTGGGGCCCCTGACAGCGCTGGCCAGACGGGCCACAGGAACGAGGAGGAGCTTCCTCCTGACCTTTGTGGCCAACGGGCATACAACATCCACTCAGCTGCCTGAGTGGGGATGGGGAATTGCAGCATCCATCCTTCCTCCCTGTCTGCACTTCGGTCGCATCCTGAGGCCCTGGTCTGGGTTATATTTGCCATGAGTTGTTGTCTCTGTGGACACCAAATTGTGTCACTGGATGTAAGGCTCCCTTCCCCAGCACAAGCTCCACACCGAACATGGGGTGCCTTTCAAAAAAGGTATTTCTGAGTGAGGTGCCCGCTGAGGTAAGATTGAATATGAAATTCAGGGTGCCAAATCCTTGTCCAGATCTGCAGTAAGCATCTCCCTTGTGCTCCTCAGCTCTGTGCAGGTGACACCGAGCCCCCAAGGGCACAACTGCTCTCTGTGCCGAGCCGGCGAAAAGACATTCATCTTCTGCAGAGCCTTTCAGCTGTATATGCTCAGCTGCAATGAAATCCTGTCGCCGCTGCTGCTGCTGCTCAAGCCCTACATATTGATGCAAAAAGTTATGAAAAGCTGAGGGACATGTTTTGATTGAAGGATGATCGTAGCCTCGTGTTGAAGAACGTTATAGCTCTTGTTGCATTTATTAATCAAAGTAAAGACCATGAAAAGTGACAGAGTCAGGAACATTTTAGTTTATGTTCCGATACAGCTTAAGACTTATATTGAAGTTCCATACAGAAAATTACACCATAATGTCATAAAAAATAGATTGGATTGCTAATAACCTGAAACGTGCTACACCTGCATACATAATACTTTAATCCTACTAAATCATAAGCTATCATTTGGGTGTTTTCATATTCTCAAGTGTGCATACAGGAATTTCTTTTCAATGCAGACCATTAAAAAGTAATTGAGAGGCACAAGAACAGTAAAAACAAACTTGCTGTGAATAAGATGGATTTTTTTCTCAGTTAGTTTGCACGATAACACAGGGAGGTCATTTTTGAACAGTTTTGCTTTGCATCAAGACACCTCTGCATACAATTAGAGCAAAGCGTTACGTTGAAACAAATTTCCAATTTCCCTTAAATCTGTCTACCACCACATTTTTTTTCTAGTTGCTAATTTGACTCATTAACATAACAGCTTCACTTGTAGCATCAGTAAATTTTGTTCTCTCACCTTCACTGTGAGAGAACAGTATCCCAACTGTACCTTTTTCTCTCTTTAATTCTTAATTGTGTGGAAAACAGAAAGTTTTGTTATCTCGTGGGTTCCCCATGAGGTGTGGGAGCACCCCAGCAGCATGGGCAAAGCAGGGACCCAGGCCAGGCTGCGGAGCTCTCTGGGGGACCACAGCAACAGCTGCAGCCCCACAGACCCCTCCAGCCTGCCTTTGGTAGTGCTCAGAGGGTCAGTATAAAAAATTCAGGAAAAGGAAAAAGCAGAAGTTTCCTTATGACTTGAGTCTGGTCTTGCTGTTTGCTCCCAGATCCCTGCAAGTGGGGCTTTGGGGACGGGCTGAGCCAGTGCTGCAGTGACAAATCTGTCCCAGCCCTGTCCCTCCATATGAAGCCCATTTGCTGGTGTTTTCTTCTCTGTTAAGGGATGGAAATGGAAATATCCATGGCTGGTGGGGCACTTGCCTGGGCAAGGGCACTGCCAACACTCGAGGTGAGGAGGGGCAGGGAGCTGCAGCCCAGCCCAGGTAACACCCGAGCTCATGAAAACGCTGGAGCAGGGACTCAGATGAAGGAGCTGTAACCACCACAGGGCAGCTGAGCAGATGTGTTTGGGCATCCAGGCATTATCCAGAGCAAGTTAATTTCCTCCTGTAAACAGGCACCACGTCGTGCAGATAGCATGGAAATAAGAAATATCCTGCAGCCTGATTTTAGCAAGGCTGCTGACTCTCTCATACATGAGCCTCGTATGCTGCCAGGAGCAGAGGCCAGGCAGAGCATTGAGCAGACACACTCCTTGGAAAGTAGGCAGGCTGCAGCAGTAAAAGAGGTCTCACGTGAATCCCCCACCTCCACACCCAGCACTGCTACTGGTGCCAGCACCCCCACCAGTGCCCCCCCATAGGCACCCGTGCCCCCAGTCCCCCGTCACAGTGTGATCACATGGCCTGGCTCTGACTCCTGAACTTCCCTCTGCCCACACAACCATTTCACTCCTCTCTGAGAGCCCACGGGGTCGTGCTGCTGTGACCAGGCAGGGAGACAGTCCCCAAGCTCAGCAACATTCCTTGTGTCAGCCTAAATCAGCTCAATGCAGCCATCCTGAAGAGATCAGCACAGAGCAAGCACCTCAGTGTGTGAGAGTCAACCCTCAGCTGCAAAAGCTCTGCTCCCCATGGCACCCTGTGTGTGCTTCCCCCTCGAGGGTACAGCTGAGGGACCACACAGTCACTAACCAAAAGCTCTGGAGACTCATTACAAACTGTTTTGCTAACAGCTGAAATGCATTTTGACGTGGTTTGTTTTGTCCATTCATAAAAAAAATACCACTGTCAGAGTTGTCATTGCACCTTCTGTTTAAAAAAAAAAACAACTGAGGTTCAAATTAATCAAGAAGGTGACAGAGTTCAGCTGTTCCCAAAGGAAAAAAACCCAACCACATGCACACATCCCCTGTCTTTGGTGAGATTTCAACCCTTCAATCTGCTGACAGTATCTCCGAACCAAACCATTCTCCTCTGGGGTAAGGACTGAACCGGGTGAAGGTTATTTTGGTGTTGTGACAGAAAGGTAAAGCTGGCTCTTGGCAGCTGGGCAGACTCTCACCTTTTCCTGTTTGCCCCAGTGTGATCACAGGCAGGTTTATTTTATGACCCAGCAGTTTTATCACCCTTTTTTTTGGCCCAGCTGGCCCTATGTTGACACTTCACAGCAACTCAAACGTGTGTAAGGTCAGCTGGTTTTCATTTTAAAACTCCTAAGATGACAAGGAAACGTTGTCGCACTGCTCACCAGCCACATCCATCTGTCAGCTCCATGGTGTGGATCTCTACAGAGTATGGAAGGTGCAACTCTTTGGGTCCTCGTACCAGCTGAGGCAGATCTGGAATCCAGCAACCACTTAAAGCTCCTCCTGGCTGTGGGGGAGCTGTGGAAAGTGTCTTCTGGCTGAGCAGCTGTGCTGCAGCATTGTCACCCTTCAAAATAACATCTCTGAAGATTTTCAAGGTCAAACTTCACAGTTTGTGAACTCCAATTAGCTGGAAGCAAAAAGTAATCCCGGCTTTCCATCACTCTGGAGACGGTGAGGTGTCTCCCAGAGTCAGGGTTAGCGTGGCCCACAGTGAGCAGCAACAGGCTGTTGAGGTTCCATCCATCTAACCTTGCTGCATTCCTTCGTTTTTAAACCTCCCATAGTCATTTCCTTGCTGTCATGGAAATAATGGAGCCAGCAAAGGATTGCTCCCCTCTCAAGCGCAGGGTAATGAACAGCCATCAGAAACATTTGATATTTCCATGATGTGAAGCATCAATGGCCACAGAGAAAACCATTCCCATTTTGGCAGTACTTAATTTACTGTCACGAGCAAGCGATCTGTACGGGAGAGCAGGCACAACGCTGATACACTTTTATTACCCTGCCAGGAGCCACATTATTGTTTTCTGTTTTCACATTTCTTAGCAACAACATTTTTTGTTCATAGGTTTCTTCCTAGGAGCTTGGCTGGAATTATTTTTATGTTGTCCCCAATTTACATGCTGACTTACATCAGCCTGTCCTCGAGCCTTGCTTTCTGCCTGAAAGCCTCCTGGCAATTACTGCTGTCTTCTGCTGATCCATCACTCCTTTGGCACTGGAGGAGACGAACCTCCTGCCTGGCAGAGCTGCCTGTCCTGGGGAGCAGCTCAGTCCCTGGCAGGCTCCACTGTGCCAGGAGCTGCTGGAGCCAAGGAGGGTCTGGAGTGAACAGGTACAAACTTGTACTCTGAGCATCGCTGCTGCACGCCAGCCCAGAGCCCACCCCAGCCAAGATAAAACCATCCCTAATACACTGAATGTGCAGGGTGGGACAAGCTGCAGGGCTTGCCATAGGCTCTGGCCTATGCTGAAAACCTCTCTCAAAATGTTTTTTTCTGCACACTGGAGGCAGTGAAGGCATTTCTGTGTGAGCTGTGCTGATCTAGTTCACACTTCTGCTGCTCATCCACTCATTACAAACCCTTCAGAGCCACCTTTTCCTTGCCCACCATCACCCTTTGCTCTTCCAGTGCCAAAACTCAGCCGTGAAGCCACAGCCACAATCCCGACCCTCAGCTCTGCAATCGAGGGCAGGTTCAGGGGAGCCCCGGGAGGAGTTCCAGGTTCAGAGCAGGCAGGGGCAGTTCCTTGGCTGCTGCCATTCCCTCTGCTCGTGCTGGCCCGAGCCCCACGCCACTGTGCTCCCATGGGGAGGTTGTGTCTCCTGACCGCTCCTTTAGTGCCCGAGCCCGGGGCTTACCGTGGCTGTCGGTCTGTGGCTGAGCAGGTGGATGGACAGACAGAGGGACGGAAGGGGTCCAGCCCATCCTGGTGCCACTGGCAGAGTTTCCCCAGCCCTGGGACCTGCCTGCAGATACAGAGCAAAGAAATGGAGCAAAGCAAGAAAGCTCCCAAAGAAAAACCTCCCTGTGGCCATGGGACCTGCAAAGCTCCCGGGCTGTGGGCCCTGCTCCCATGCTCGTCTGACTCCTGAAGAGTTACAGGGGTTTTTGCAGCCCTCAGTTGAGGATGACTTCAGTGGGTGGCTGGCCTGCACTGGGAGAAGGTGCTGCTCCTGGCAGCTGGTGTGAGGAATCCTGGCATGGTGCACACTCTGGACCTTCCCCTGTGTCGGCTCAAACTCAAGCTCTGGCAAAAGAAATAAAATTAAATAAAATCCCTGTTTGGGAATTTGTGTTCACATGGTGGTGGGTGCAGAGTAACATCAGTGGTGTGTGCCAGGTAAAGGTGAATGCCTTGGCTCCCGAGTCCCTGACACGAGCCCAAATCATGCTCCTGGAGCAGGTAAATGATGCTCCTGCAGCTGCTCAGCTCTCATGGCCACGGATGGAGGGTGAAAGCAGGTCCCCCTGCCTTGGGGAACTGCTGCTGCTCATGTTTCCCAGCATCAGCATCCTGGGTGTTCGGCTGCAGCCCAAAGATGCCAAAACACACAGACCCAGCATTTACAAGTGCCCCCAACCTTTTCCCGGTCCCACGGCCATTAGACATGAGGTCTCTGTGAGAGCCCACCCACATCTGGGCACATCTGGGCGCAGCACCAAGAGCTTTCAACCAGCTGGCCCCAGCCCGGCTGCTCCCCCATGTGCAACTGCAGCACAGTCAAAGAGGGAGATGCCAGCACCCAGCAGTCTCTCAGGAAAGACAGAATAAATGTCATTTACGTGCCAGGGAAAGAGCAGACTTCAACAACTGCAAAGATAAAACAGAAAATAGGAAAAAAACCTGGGAAAGAACGAGCACAGGGACTTCACCAGCGCACAAAACTACATCAGGGCTCTGAGATGATCCTCAGTTCTCATCCCCCTAAGGATGGAGATTTCTGTAACACTGCAAAGATAAATACAACTGGGAACTGTATCATTAGAGGCGCTTTAAGCTCCCATATATAGCCTGGAAAGAGACTGTTGCTAAGAATAGCGGGGCCCAGATATTCCACCACATGAGAGTTGACAGATTTCTTCCCAACACTAATAGGATGTGAGGCTATTTTAAATTTGTCCTGATAAGTAGTCAGGCCATTCTTGAAGAGCTGGTCCTAGAAAATAAACATGGATCAAGAGATGCCGGGTTGGGTCCGCTTCAGTTAAACGCAGGGTAAACACAAGGAAGGTTCTCATGAAGGGTCTCCTTTCTAAGAGCCCCAGCAGAGACAGCGATGATGGGAGCCAGCAAAATCAACTGGCCTGCAGCATCCTGAGCCCTGAGCCCGGAGCAATCAGAGTTGTGATGATGTGGTGGGGCTGCAGAGGCTGCCACCCCTGCCACCCCTTCCCCTCCCTCGCTCCCCTCCCTGCTGGAGGGTACCAAGGGGTGCACCTGCAGTGCCAGACCACCCCCCCAAATCCTCAGGAAAAGCCATGGAAATCTTCCATTGCCTGGGCTGGGAGATGATTGGATGAGGCTACATTGGTTTAGACTAAACAACCCCCAGTTTGTAGCAGTATCTGCAGTGGGTTTTGGCAGCATCATGGCAGAAATAAACTACTCCCTTGTGCTTTCTTGGAAGTGATGAACAGTGATGGCAGCAAACTGAGAAACCTCTTTAATGTGCAACAACCAGTACGTAAAATAGCACGCACTTCATGGTCAGAGTCCAGTTTTAAATAGAAATTACACAGTGGATATGTTACATTGACAAGTATATCGTGGTTTCAACATCATTTTCTCAAAAATAAAAATACACCACATTGGAATATCGCATACAAAATGTAGAATTTGCCCTAAAATAAAAGTCTATCAAATCACTTAAAAAATTACAAAAGTAAAATGCGTACAAACTCCAGTAAAACTGAACAGTCTTACAAGTCGAGGACAGTTTACAAAGATGGTCTCCAACATGTAAAACCCTCTTCCTCCTCCATATGTTCATGCAGTTCAAAAAACCCCAACTGTTAGGTGTGTCCCATAATTAAAAGCTGTTTTCCTGACCTTATCAAGTACTTCTTTCTAAAATGCACAGCGGAAGACATTAAACATGGTAGGGGAAAAAGAGATTTTAATCTAGCAAATATCATAGGCAGAGAATAGAGATATGTCTGGAAAGTGCATCATTGTCCCACGGGAGCAGGAGCTGATGGCAAGCTGCCCGTGGGGACACCCTGCAGCTCTGCTGGGCAGGCTCAGCCCAGGTGAAGCAGAAAGGCCAGAGGGCACAGAAGAGCTGTGGGCAGGGAGGGGCAGGGAACACAGCTCTAGTTTGCATTTCACATTCAGGGTGTCCCTGCTGGGGAGGGACATGGAGCATCCCCCTCCCCTGGCACGGGTGGGCACCCCAAGCCCCAAGCAGCCCTTCCCCAAGCCCCCAGACTTGCCCCACACAAACCTGCACATCACCTCTGTGAAGAAAAACACGAGCTTGGGCTTGCTGTGGCTTTGACAAACACAGGGACAAAGGCTGGAGAAATGGCCTCAACCTGAAGGGAAAATCTTCCCGTAAAGAAAAGAGGTTTTGCTGCTGGTATTGTAGCAATGCAAAGTGAGTGCAGTGAGTCTGTCCAGATGCAACAAGAGGATAAATCACATGGAGGAAGCCACTGGGAGAGAGACTGTGCAGAGAAAAGCAGTTCTTGCAGAGAGCAAGTCCCACCTGCCTTCCCTGCTGCGCCTGGGAGAGCCAGCACCTCTACATCGTGTGCCACCACCGCAGCTGTCCCTGTCCCTGCGGCACAAATCCCATCACAAACAGAAAATTAAAGTCAAAAACTCATTCTTGAGGAAGGAAAAAATGAGGCTCTGAAACAACTGGGCTTAAGTAGACATCCCTCCTGTGCAAATAGCCCAGGTGCCCAACATCCCCCTCCTGGGCATCCTGGCTCAGCCCTTCCCTTCTCCCTCTGTGCTGCAGTCCCTGCCCTCCACCAGGGCTTGAAGCTTCCCACGGTGCTGCTGGGCCTGAGCAGTCAAGAAACAGTGCTGGGGCTGTGGGGGGCATGAATTGATCCAAAAACATTGCAATCCCAAGTAATTGGCAGCAGCCAGCACATCTGTGCAAATATTTGCTTTTGCTTGTCAAAACTTTGGACAGTTACATTTCTTCTTTTATTTATTAGTTTCATCTGTCTTGAAACACAAACTGCAAAAATTGTGAGCAGATTGACATCTTCTTCTGACTTCTGCCTGCTCTGGGGCAGTTCTCAGCCAGCTGAAGTGACACTCGTGGAGGAAGCAAGGCAGATATTCCTGTGCCAGCCACAACCCACCTCGCAGCAGTCACGGCTGCAGGGGAGTGAGATGGAGTCTGTGTGGATGGTGATGATCTGCACTGGAGGCTGCCTGGCTCTCTCTGATGGAAAGGAGGCAGCAGCCACAAGGCAGCATTTCCCTCTTCTCTCCACCCCCAAGCTGGAACGCTGGGACCCGCAGAAGGTGGCAAAGTTCTTGTGTGTTTTGGCAGGGTTGGCATCTGCCCTTGCACAACTGTGCATCCACACACAGAGCTCCTTGCACACCCCATGTCCCTGCTCTTCCCATGTGCTGCTTTAACAACCCTGAGAATGGCAGCACCAGCATGAAATAGCAAACCAATACCCAGAACTGGTGCAGGTTTCCCCACGGTGCAGCGGTTGCCTTGCCAAGTTATTACAATGGCCTGTACTTGGTATAAAAGGAACCTCCTCAAAACTAATGAAACATAAAAATGCCTTTGTCAGAGATACTTACTTAATTTGCAAGTGACCCAACAAAAGAAATGAACAATTAGAGCCCTGCTGTCACACCATTACAGAGCAGTTATAGCCACTGTGCAAACTGCGTAATTCCCATTCATATTTCAGTCACTCCTGACAATTAAATCCCATTTCCCTTTCTTGTAACAGCCGATACACGCACATCAATCGGTGCAGCTTGTTTGTGTTGCAGTGCAAGGCCACGCAGTCACTTGCTCAGTTTACTGTAGAACAAGCCCAGCATTAACATCCCTGTCACCACAAAATTTCAAACTGCATGTGGACTTTATCAGTCCAATGGAATATTTTGGTGCTGAAATGCCCCCTGGAACTGGGCACTTTTTGTTACTCCATCCAACCTGTTGCTTTCCCCAAGTTACCACTACAAACACTGACAGAGTTTGGGGTTTTCCAACCCGCTCCAAGATTCAAGACATCCCACTCCCACTCCTTTCAGCAGTGTCAGATGGTTGGGAATAACTGTGGTGCTGTGAGCCTGAATACCTGACACACACAGTGCCCATCTGCTTGGCCTCTCCAGGTGTGGGAGCTAAAATCATAGGTTTCAGGTGAATTACAGTCTGCTGCTGTTCATGATATGTGCAGAATCCTTTGGGTCTGCACTTTATTCCAACTGGCTTGATTTTCTAAAAAAACCCCAAAAACCCTATTTTTATGTACATTAAGTACGTGGTCAGCCAACCTCCTTTCTCTGTAAAATTGCTCTGGTAGCAAGGAAGCTCTTCTCCACACCAGCTCAGGGGAGCAGGCAGCCCCAAGGGAGGGCAAAGGATGCCAGAGGAAGGTAATGGGTGACAGCAGTGACCAGAGACAGGAACCAGTGCTGCCAGTGGAGCCTGCATTTTCTAATCCTGAGCCTCCCCATGAGCTGCATGGGAGCTTGCACAGCTCCAGAGCCCAGGAGAAGGAGAGCCAGCAGCACTGGAAGCTGAACCAAGGGTGTCACTGAGCCAAACAAATGTTTACAATGAACCATTAGGAGAGAGTGGTCTCCATGGAGCAGCCTTCTTAGCATTCCCAGTACAAACCACAACACATTACCTGTGTTAAGGGGCTCGACCCTGCTGGGAAGAGGTTCTTCAGGACTGTGAACTCAGAGGCCACAAAGACAATAATATTCCAGGGCTTCTCAGGGTGCCTTCCTCTGCTGGCAGGTCACAGGCCACGCAGCAGCCAGTGCTGTGACAGGTCCAAGTTAGAGAGACTTCAAACTTTCATTATTAAGAAAAGCATTCACTGTTTTGAGCCTGCACTACTGCTAATTGTATCTGCACTCCCTGTGCAGGTACAGGCTCTCCCTGTGCTTCAAACTCAGACTTCCAAGGAAGTGCAGGGAGCCTGGCAGCTTGGACTCTTGCTAAATCCAAACAAGGGTGGACCAAGTGGTAATGCTTATCCAAGAAATATTTCTATGGGTTGAGTTGTTACTGACATGAAATGGACTGCTCCTCCACAGAAGGATGCTGCTGTGGAGCACAGATGGGAATAAAGTGTTTTTCAGAGATCTCAGCAAGCACATTTAAATCTTCACTTCCATCCTAAACCAGACTTGCTAATCTAATAAAATCCTAAGCTTGAACACTGTGTGTGTGGAATGCAGCCATGTCCTGCACAACTTCAAGTAACTTGGGAGCAATCCTTTGACTTTCACGTGGACAGATTTCCCTCAGGGCTGCTGGGAACTCGGGTTGAGCCCTGTCTGCAGAGCGCTGCTGTGAACCCCATGCAGGTTTCCAGCAGGGCCTGGCTGGGCTGTCCCACCCTGGAGAAGGTCCCTGCTTCAGTGCAGAGGCCCTGATGGCTGTAACTCAGACCGAGCTGCAGTGCCAGGCAGACACAGGGCACGGGCTCTGCAGGGCAAGGCTTTGGCAGCGAGGGGCTGCAGGGGAGGTGTTCATGAGAGGCAGCTGGGAGCTTCCCCACGAGGGACAGAGCCAGCCCAGCCAGGCTCCAAATGGAGCACTGGCACTGGCCAAGGCTGAACCCATCAGCCATGGTGACAACACCTCTGGGATAACAGATTAAGAAGGGAAAGGAAGTTACTGCACAGCTGGAGAGAGGAGTAGTCCTGTAGTCAGTGCAGAGGGAGAGCCAGGAGCTGCTCCAGGCACTGGAGCAGGGATTCCCCTGCAGCCTGTGATGCAGACCATGGTGAGGCAGCTGTGGCCCTGTGGCCCATGGGGAGCAGAGATCCTCCTGCAGCCTGTGGAGAACCCCCTGCCACGCAGCTGGATGCCCAAAGGAGGCTGTGGGCAACCTGCTGGAGCAGACTCCTGGCAGGACCTGTGGCACCATGGAGAGAGGAGCCCAGGCTGGAGCAGGTTTGCTGGCAGGATTGTTCCCAAAGGTCTCTGCCCACACTGGAGAAATTCATGGAGGACTGTCTCCCCTGGGAGGGACCCCATGCTGGAGCAGGGGAAGAATGTGAGGAGTCCTCAGGGGATGAGATGTGTGATGGTCCAACAGCCCCCATTCCCTGTCCCCCTGTGCTGCTGAGGGGAAGGGGGAGAGAAAACCAAACCACAAGTAAAGCTAAGCTTGGAAAGAAGGGAGGGATGGGGGGGGAAGGTGTTTTCAAGATTAGGTTTTATTTCTCTTTATCCTGCTGTGATATGATTACTAGTAAACTAAACTAGTTTTCCCAAGCTGAGTCTCTCTTGCCCATGATGGTCACTGGTGAGTGACCTTTCCCGTGAGCTTTCCATTATATTTTCTCTCCCCTGCCCAGCTGAGGAGGGCAGTGACAGAGTGGCTTTGCTGGGCATGTGTGTCCACCCACAGTCAACTCACCACACAGAGAAACAGATACCAAAGCCTCAGAGTCACAGTGAGCCATTCACTCTGCCTCAGAAAAACAATCACCAGGGTTTAAAACAAGAGGTTCACTCTTCTCCCCTGACTACGGAGAGCCTGCATCTGGAAGCACTGACAAATACTTTTAATTGTTTGGTGCCTTCTGGAACAGAGGAATAGGTCATAGTCTGAATATTGTGTAAAATGCTTCTCCATCTTAAAGCAGTCAGGACAGTGAAAGGATTAGAAATCTCTGTCACTCAGGACAGTGCCTGAGCTGAGCAATTTTAATCTTTATATAGCTACAGTAAATTGCAGAAAACAGAGCTCAGAGCCATCCCAGCTTGCAGTTCTGTCATGACAATGCAACTCCAGTCTCTTGGCAAACGATCCCTGGTTTCAGAGACAATAGGTAGCAGCAGCTACTGGATACTGAAACTAATCCAGGCACTAAAACATAGTAAAAGAAGCTGGACAGTTAACACCACTCATCTGAAAAGTAAGGAATGATGCCAGTGGATCTGAATGTGCTGGTTGGACTGATTTCATTTTCCCTATGCAGGTTAGCTCCACTACCACAAAGAACCTGCTTCAAGACAAGAAAGACTATAATGAGCTGATACAGGCAATGAGCTAAATCCATTTTCAGTTACTACAGTAAGTACATCAATTGCTCTGAAAACATAAAAGCAGGGAACAGCTTGTTTTATTTTACTGCACAGATACACTCCTGAGTTAAGTCTTAGAGGTGTATTCGCTCTGCAAAAGGAGAGCAGGCAGAAGGAACAGATCCGTGTCTGAAAGGTAGTTCTGGGTTTATCGAGTGAGCTTACCGTGTTGGTGTTGCCCCAGGGGCAAAGAAGAGCCCCACACAGGAGCAGAGGGTGCTTGATTAAAATTCTAGAGATGCAGAGCCTCCTCCAACACGTGCACCCACCCTCTGCCACAACAGGAAATCATTCCCTGAAAAGAATCCCTGTCGCAGACCGTGCACAATGCATTCCCACTCACGGCAGTGACTGGCTTGGTTACAAACAAGGGCACATCACCTTCCCCAGACAGGATCACCTGGAGCAAACCTAGGGAAACACATACCCTTGCACAACTTATATATATATATATATATATGCATCTCTTATAATATAAGTTTTATTTGTGTATACATTGATATAAATATGCACGCCCCCATACACACAAACACACCCCCGTAACACAAAGCACAGAACACACACACACACACACACACACACGGAAATATTTTAAATGATGCTGAACTGAACTCTAAGAATATAATTAAGAAATCATTAGCAGGTTTAAAAATTGAGTTAAAAAACTATTCAAAGTGTCTTTAATATTTATGTTCAAGTAAGGGCCAGAACGACCACAGATTAGTACTGATAAAAAGAGCTGGCATTAATTTCCCATATTATGCCAGAACTCGTGAGTTACTCATTGTCAAACTCATTGTCATCTCGCCATCAATGCACCTCCTCAACTAGAAAGGTTTTTTTAGGAAACAGTGATTTCTCCAGACTTGGGTTACAAACAATATTGTTTAGGCACCCTCAGTCATAAACTAATCCTAAAACCACACACACCTTAGAGTATCAGGAGAGAGCTAGCAGGATTCAGACATCCACACCCACAGTATTCAGTGGCACAAACAGTAAAAAAGGCAGTACTAGAGATGGAGAATGGAAAGGTGACACAGTGGTGGCCTTTAGAACAGCAACATTTACCTAGAGTGACACTCCAGTACACCACAGATGCTCCCTGTTCAGGAGACACGGAACCATGGTGGCATTTCAGAGGTGACTGTGGGTGCGGGTTGGGATTCAGTGGCAGCTAAAGCTATTGTTTACTTGTGCTCCAGGGTGGTAACATACACCTCTAATAACACTGCAAGGATTATTTGGGATATTTAGTATGGCTAAAAACCCTGGTACCAGTGTCTTATATCAGAACCCATTTTATTAGAATGTAAATGTAGTGTACAAGCATCAAATAATTTTAGCTTAAATGTTTAATGAACATAAATGACTAGTGATTTTAAAGAGATCTTGAAAAGATTTTTGTTTTCTTTTCTTATTTTTTTTCCTTTTGTTAAGATTATTCCCTATTTGCATTCTGATAGAAGACTCTGAAGATTACTGGTACCCTGGTGTGTATAACCGTGAGTCAGCACACAGGCACACACACACACACAACATACACCTCACTGCTACATTGACAGCCTCTTCAACAGAGAGCCCCAGCCCTGCACAGGGAGCTGGACAGCAGAGAGATTCTCTTTGTGCATTTTGGTGTCACCATCACCGCTCCAGTTCCACATTTATGGCAAATCAAGATGGTCTTGAACGTAAGAACGACCCATCCCTCACCCTCTCTAAACAAAGCCACGATTAAGTCTTGAAATTTCTTTGTTTTTCTGCTGTTCAGCTGTGCAAATCCAGGCAGATGTGCAGACTGCAAAGCCGACTTCCAGTCTCTTCCAAGCCCTCACCAGTCCGGCATGATCACACGGAGACGACGACGTCGAGATAGAGTCTGTCGTAGGACTCGCGGAAGCACAGGATGAGGAGCAGGCTGAGCAGACACGACCCTGGCAGGCACCAGTTGAACCAGGAAAACTCTGTAAAGCAGAACAGAGACCCAGCCTCAGTTCCCAAACACGTTCTGTGCTTAAAGCTACCCAAACTTGGACTGATGGCAGGTTTGAAGGAAGTCGCTGTGCTCTGACAACATCCTGACAGCTCCTGATCAATGGATCCATGGTTACCTTGGTCTGTGAGCCTCCTCCATGGGCACCTCAAATTATATATTAATATAAATATATATATATATATATATATATATATATATATATATATATATATATATAAAAATATATATCCAATGCCTCCAGCTAACATAAATCCTCCTTATTCAACCTGCCAATGAAGAGAACGGGGGAAAAAAATAAAAACCTATCATTGCTAATGGAGAATAAGCCACTTCCAAAGACTCTGCTCATTAGTCCCTTGATTTCTATGGATTGAGAACTAAAATTAAAAGCACAGGAAGAAACTGGGTTTCATTTTGAATCAAACCTGCTACATTGTATAAGGAGGGAAAACCAATTCCTCAGAAGAAACTTGTGCAAATGGGATCAATTCAATTTAAAAGTCATTGCAAAAAACAGGTCCTTGGAAGCCTCTTTTAGCTGTTCAACATAACATTCTGCTCTTAAAAGTCTGTGTCCTGTACTCAAGAAATTCTATCATCTGATATTTGACTAATAATTAGCAGTTTGATTCACTTTTTTTTTCAAACAACACAATTCTTTTTCCTACATGTGTCAATTTACTAAAGAAACATTCATTTCACTGGATAGTGTTTTAGTAATTTTTTTTAAATTTTCCATTATTATAATTACTATTATGATTATTTCTCCTAGTATTATTTAATTTTACAGAATCTGAACTCTCCTTCCAGGAGAGTTAATCAAATCTGAGTTAATCAAAATCAAGGCTTCATCACAGCTACTTTCTTAAATGTGCAATTTAAGAAAGAAAAAGCATGATTTATTTTAAACCAGGCAAAGGACAACAGTCAGAAAGCCTGAAAAATCAACCTTTCAGAACCAGTAACTTTCAACAACATTCTCCCTGATCCACCAAAAACCCTTATGGATTTGTTTAGGCAGTATTATTATTAAAACCATAGTAAAAATTTCCTAGGCTTGGAGAAGACTTATGTGATGCCAGAAGCCAACAGGCAAATGCTTTGCTATTATTTTTCTTACAGCATTCCTCCTTAATTGGATTAAACAGATTTTAACTCAAATATCCTAAAAGATGAAATTTAACTTGGGAATGCTTCATGTCGTTTTTGATCTAGAATTTGTGCCAGCCCTGGCGATGCAGGGAAGCATCAATCATGTGAAGCCAAAGGTCATTTTCCTTTTGTTTCTCCCTTGGATATCCCTGCAGAAAAGGCAAAGGAAACCTCATCCAGAGGCTGCAGCTTTGGGGCACAGCACTAGCAGCAAGGATGAACTTTAGGTAGGTTTACATCCCCTCTCTGCTAGCTGAACCAAAATCTTCAGTGCACTGGAAAGCTTCCAGGGTTTGGGTCCTTCACAGCATTTGCAATATCAGTACAAGGAGAAAAAGAGAAATTGGAATGAAAACTACTGGAAGATTATTTGGCCTAAAAGGAAAGACCAAGGGAACAAGATGAATTTGACTGAGGTCTGGTTTATCTGTAAGCTTCTTAAATGCCATTACAGGATGTATTTGAATCAAATGAAAGCAAACGATTAAGATCATTATCTACCTTCTAACGGATTTTTAAAATCAGAGGAGCCAATAGCAGCTCTGGCACTGATCCCCCCCAGTGACCACACACTCTCTCATACTTTCTATCAAATAATGGATTTTCCTAAGCACAAATTACTTTATTTCCTTTCCTTTTGAAGAAATAGGGAAAATATTTTAAATGTATGGGTATACCAATTTCAGGTTTATCCTAACCTGCATTTACTGGCATCTCATAGGGAAAGAAACATGACAGACAAACAATGGTCCCACATACCCTATTTATGGGGGAATGAGTCCTCTATTGTAATTCTTTAATCAGAAATGAGACACCATCTCCCCATCCTCATTTATTATGTAATGCCCAACACTGAAAAAGATTCTCTGAACTTTCTGTGTCATCTTTCCAGCTCAGGTACAGATGTCAGAAACAACAGTATGTGTGAACAGAGTTCACACCAATCAATATCAAGAATATACTTTAAAATGTAAAGACTGGCTCTCACACCACCAGGCTAGTCCAGATGGCACTCAGATTTTACAATGATACAGTTCAGCATCAGTATTAAAAAATTAAATAATTTCTCTCCGTTTGTGTTCACAGACCACAATTTGGAACAAGGTTGTCATCCTGCTTGCAATTCCCTGGCAGAAAGACAAACCATGCTGAAAATTTGCCCCAGGTTGAAACCTTGATAATTTATAGCAGAATTCAATCTGAAATTTGTCACTCTCCTCTTAGTTATAAAATACAACATCTTAAGAAGTAATAATACATAAAAGCTCACATTTTCTAATGGTTTACAAATATTACACCACGAAGCAAATGTTTACCATAATGACAAAATACAAAGAAAAAGTCTGCGTCTTTGAAAACCATTAATAAGGACCACTTCCCTTTGAAAGCAAGCTGGGTTCTTATTTTACAGCTTAGAGTAATAACATGCATTATAGTCTACTAAACAGCAAGTTTTAAGTTATGATTATGAGTTAGGAGGAAGCAAATAATACTTGAGAAACGAGAAAGTCTGAATGAATTGACAAAAGCCTGAAGTGAAATCCTGTTGAGCTGGAACAGGCACGGGATTTCCTGAAGGAATGCCTGTTCTGTCTTTGGGCATGGGACCTCTGACCCACTGAGCAGAGATGGCTTTAAATGGGGCATTTCTGCTCTGCCCCTCCTGGGCAATACAGCTCGACCCAAGAGCATGAGATTGGGTCAGCTTTACTGTGGTTCTCACCACCCAGAGGTACAAACATTATTAATGGTCACATTAGCCAGCCCTTTATAAAATGGTGACAGTGTGTACCTTGGTGGTGTTGGCTACAGCAGATTCAAGCAGAATTATCTTGCATCTAAGAAATTTTATTTTTATAAGCATGCATATAGAAAAGAATGATTTAAATTCTCCTTCCTTGCTGCCCTTGCTTGGATTCAAACATTTGGTTATTAACAGAAATTGTACGTGCAAAGCCTTCCTTTTACTGACAAAGGTATGTCCTTATGGAGTATTGAATTTTTCAAGTGGCAAATATTGCTTACCTGTATGGTAGAATGTGAGGAAAAACAAAAGCACTCCCATGAACACATTACTCAAAAAGGTGACAACTCCACAGCTTATTCCTTCTGGAACAGGGTAGACAGTCTCCACAAAGAGCTCAAAGAATATTGGTACGCTGCTGTTGAGGAATATGCCCAGCAAAATGCAGGATGTGTACAGTGTAGCTATGACAGAAACAAAAACAGTTATTAATTTCATACCAGTGTTTTCCCCTCCTATTCAGAGCTGCCAAGAATACTATTTGAATAACCAAAAAATGCATAACCTTATTTTTATCCTCTGGGTATCAAAAAGAACATCACATCCCACTAGCTTTAGGAAGAATGCATGCATTGATTTGTGGAAAAAAAAAACAGAAATACTGATTGATTTATTTATCTATTTATTTAAACAGAATCCATGAAGACACATTCAGTGATTTGGACTTCACTTGTAAGTAAAACAAACAACAAAATTATGAATGCAAAGCATCACCTGCAGCTTAATTTACCTCTGAAACAAACAGAAAATATTGTCCTACACACAATTAGGACAGGGAGCAATTAATGCACCAAAATGGAAATGGACATGGATAAACCTTTTGACTTAGCTCTAAAGGTCAAAACTAATTTTGCCTCCATTTTACAAATAAATACTAATGATCTACCAGCTATCAAGACATTAGCATTCAGCACAGCCTGAGCTGCAACATGTTGAATCCCTTCTGGCTTCAAAAGGAAATGAAGGGCACCCAGCTCCTGACAGGAATGGGACAGATTTGATAATGCAGATTATTTGCTGCTGTACAACAAATTGTTTTTCTTGGACAAACCAAGAGAAAAATGTGACATTTCTTCAGCAACCTCAGCTCTTTTGTTCTACAGTTTCTGTCAAATACTTCACGGTACTTAATACAGAAGCTTAATATGCTTATATTATCCTTTAATACACTTATTATGGCTATTTCTGGATTAGAAAAAAACCAAACCAAACCACAAAACTTCATGAAAATTTAGTATCTGTCTAGAAATTTAAGTAAGTTTTTTCTTAGTGCTGTCTTGGACAGAGAAGATTTCCTGACTGGCAACCTCAATAACCCGAGGTTACTGACCAAGTGAAAAGAAGAAGGAAATTATCAGAAGGCTTTAAACAACCAGAAAACTCTGGAATAACTTCTGAGGCTCCCATCAAAATACTAAGAAAACCTAAAGAAAAATATTTCAAATACAAAAGTGGTATGAAGTCAGAGATGAATTATTTATCGTGTCTTTTTGCTGCAGTGAAAAGATTCTATGGTACAAAATCCTTAGAAATTTTTTTCATACAAATATATATATGTGTACATATTTCAGTTTAATTTACACTCTTTTGTCTTAGAAAGGGGAGAACAGAAACAGTTCTACTTCATCTTTTGTTAAGCACTGCTCAAGTTTTCAACTGAAAAACTATTGGGAAGCAGGAGATGTTCAGCTCAAAAAAAATTAAAAACCAGCTTTTTAAAATATAAAAAATCATGGAAAAGAAATAAAGGGATTAAGAAGCAGCAGAAAGGACTATCTATTACATCCTCTGTTTCATGTGGTTTGCTTCCAAGGCACAAGGACATTTCTTTTTCAACAGAGGACTTGTCAAAAGGAGGGAGAGCTGGCCCCACTTCTTTGAACATCCCTCAGTACTCTGAGCTGTTAAGGAAAACAAACAAACACTTGCAAAACCAAACAAAACCAACCCCCTCAAAAAAACCATGGTAGCTTTTCCTACTCTTGAATTCTCCTGTCATAAACTGCAGAATAAATCAAAGAAATTGATGCAAGATACGTCCAGGAGTCATCAGAGAGGAAAGACAAAACCCCATACAGTATTAGGATGTTCTTCCTAATGCGCTCCTCTAGCTAACACTGAAGACCTGATTCCCTAGTTATAAGATCATAGATTCTTGCTGCGAGTCCTCACCAGTATTTAAAGTTTCATGAGCCACTCTTTGAACTCCCATTTACCTCAAACACTGCTGCATATTGCTCTAAATCTCTAACTGCTGTCAGGTGTAGCCAGAATTTCCAATCACACTCAGTGGTTGGAAATTTTTATATTGGGTTGAGAGACCAACACATGAATGAAATAGAAGAATCTCTTAAGACAAATGAACATTTGCCCCTTATTACTACACTCAGTTGAAGATGTCTATAGATAGACTTGTAACTTCTAGAGAACATTTTCAGAACCTCCCCCAAAGAAGATAAGGCACCGAGCTGTGATTCTGTATCAGAAACTCAAACAGTGGAAATAGTTGAGAAGCTGCTGAAAGCCACAACAGCGCCACTCAAGTGGAGCAGTGAACAGACTGTCAGAAGCAGCACCTCTGCAAGAGGGCTGAAACATCTTCCAGAAGGAGCAGCAGCCAGGAAAGAGAAATCATACCTCTGAACAATGTCTAGACATATAATTTCCAGGAACATAGAGTCATTGAGATGAAAGCAAAAATTAGCAGCCATTTAAAGACTTCAGATTTTGCTTAATACAGTAGGTGCCAAGGTTTCCATAAAATGAGAAGCAGCCTTCAAACTAGATTTGCTAGTTTAAAATATGCCAGTTGAATTACATCATTGCTCAGCACTCACTGTAAGGTATTAAGATGATCAGACCACAAGTGAACGAGGGCAGTAACTCTGTACCTTAGAAACAACACCCTCAAATTTCTTGTCACAACACTCACAGGAACACACCCACTGGCCCACATCTCACACTTCCACACTGAGAGGAGCAAAGCAGCTTTGGCATCACCCTTTGGCTGCCCCCAAG
Organism: Motacilla alba alba; assembly: GCF_015832195.1. Taxonomy (NCBI): domain Eukaryota; kingdom Metazoa; phylum Chordata; class Aves; order Passeriformes; family Motacillidae; genus Motacilla; species Motacilla alba. The sequence goes on from NC_052022.1 coordinate 11,153,169, forward strand.
TATTGCCTGCCTTGTGTGTGCACACCAAGAACTGGCAGCTGAATCCCAACGACAGCACCTCAGCTGAGATCACAGGTAGTACTGATAGAGGAAGGTCTGTGGAGAGGCACAGGTACACACATCTTTGGAATTAATAAGCAGAAATGTCACACCAAAAGGACAGTCAGAATACAGAATCCAGTTGATGCCAATTTAAGTTCTAACATGTAATGGAAATGATAGCTTCTAACTGGGAAACCACAAAAAGAAGCTCTGAAAATGAGGAAAAGGTGCACATCTGAAAGCCTTCTTTAAATGGCACATTTAAAAATGCTTTTTATCTCATGCATCTGTAAATCACCCAGGGTTATCCTGAGTGCTATACAAACAAGCTTATTCCAGTAATTTAAGCAACTGAGTCACAAATCCAACCAGTCAACTAGACAGGAACTCAAAGATAAGATACACAGTTCTAGAAAAGTAAGTCCCAGAAACAAGTAAAATGAGAGTTCAGAAGTGGTTTTTGTTTTTTATTTCGCACACTAAAGAGTGTATCTCATATTCCAGCTCGTGGGTGACAGGACAGCAGGGAGATACCACCTATTAACAGGGACCATTTGCTTTCCATCACAGAGACCTTGTGCTGAACGAACACAAACAACTACCATGATTTTACACTGCAGAGGAACAGCTGCTCAAGTTACAGCAAATGTGCTTTCAATTAAGACAATCTTAATGACAGTCCTTGGAAATGAATATAAGGATCTGAAAGCACTGACAAAAGAAAAAAAAAAAGAGATGATTCACCAAGAAGCTAACATTATGTCCTAAAGAATAACAACTTGGATAGGCATACACTAGAGAAGTGTGTCATGCTACTACTATAAAAAAAAATCACTTTTTCTTAGGAAAAGGAATTAATTAATTGCCTATGAAGTTATGTGCAAAGTTGTGAATCCAAGACAATAGCAGCTATGGACATCGACAATGGAACTGGGCTAGGTTTCTTAAAACATGATATTAATTGAAATATTTTAAAATATGTTTGTGTGCATGAAGCAGCTATTTCTCAAGCTGACCACTGCAAAAAGATCAGCAAAGGCAAAAACCCCATCCAAAGCACAGCTGTTTCAGAGAACTGGCAGGAGCTGCTGCAGCAGGAGGCTCAAGCCATGTTTCATCATGTCATGTTCATGCTTGAGGTATGAGGTAACCCTTGCTATTCCCTCAGCACTCATTCTGCTGGCCAGGAAGGAAGCAAGCAATAAAATGTGCCTTGATAATAGCACTAGAGATGTTACCAGTTGAATGACTTGGGACTGATGGTGATACAGTGGCTTAGCAAAAAGAGGAGAAAAAGTAGCAAGAAGGAAGGTTCCTGACTGGCTTATCTCCTACAGGCCTTGAGCTACTGGATGGCAAATACATGCCCACATCCCAGAAAAAGACTTTCTCTTCTCCCTGCCTCAAGCTTTGGCAAAAGCTTTCTACCAATTAAAAAAAAAAAAAAAAAGGTGGGGGGAAAGTTAGGAATCCAAAGAGGGAAGTGATTTAAATGACAGCCTTCACTTGGTGTCCTCAGATGAGCTTGCAATGCAGCAGAAGGAGACTCAACTATCTCTGACATACAAATAATTTTCCAGAATTTTCCAGGATGTTCTGCAACATGTTTAGCAACTTACTCTTAAATTATACCATGACTAAATGTACAACGACAGATGAAAACCCAAAGGAAATTGATGGAAGGACCTCAGCTGATGTGACTAGTTCTTATCAACCATTGGCACATGTATCTTGGTGATTTTTAGCAAAGAATATGAAATATTACCATTTCTTAAAAGAAACAGTTTTCAGATAAATTTACACAGGAAATACTGTATCAAGTGCAAGCAAGTGGTTCGGTATCTCCTTCCAAAGTCCTCTGCCAGAATCTCTTGAACTCTGTGTGTTTTGTAACAGTTCTCTTCTGAGACACACTCAGGCAAAACTCACACAAATTTTATAGAGATAAACAGGAGAGTAAATACAATGGAATATATTCTCTTGGAAGCAGCACACAATTTAAAGCAAAACCTATGGAGATCTAGGGCACTTTGTCAGTGCCCATTATAACTGTATTCCAAACATCGAAGTGAAAGGATAATGCCTCATGTGGATGCAGGCTTTGTTGACTTCAGTGCTTCAGTATCCCCATGACCAATTTGAACAATTCAAGTTAGTTCCTGCAAAACCTAAAGTCCATTAAAGTAGAATGAAACCTCCCTATAATCTAACTCTTGCTACTGGCCATGGTAAGAAAAGTCATGGGAGAAGTAACCCTTAATTTTTCCATGAGAAATGTGACTCCCTTAAGGTAAGACAGTAAATTTTACTGTAATTCACTTATGGCAATGAAAAACCACAATAGAAGAAAGATGTCTCTGTAGTGCACATTTATAACATCAATATGTTTCATTGCCTGGATTTCCATTCCAGCACACACTGATCAAATTGCTATCTCATGATATGGTTTTGAAAGTAACCAAAAATCTGATCAAATCTTATTTGTTCTACATTCTTCTCATGAGAAAAGCAAGTGGAACTTGCTTTGAAAGCAGAGCGTTCAGTTTGGAGAACTGAGAAATGACAAAATTACTGAGTAAGCTTCAAGAAATGAAAGAGGAGAGGGCTGGAAATTACACAACATTTGAGGTTTGCTATTGGTGGATATCTAAAGTGCCCAGATTCATAGATACTCAACCCTGAAAGGCTCTTCCCAAATTTCAAGCCCTGTATACAGTTAAACACTGTTTTTTGAAAGAAAATAACCCCCTAAATTAGTTCTTCTTTAAGCGCTCTTCTATTTCTGAAGTTAAGGAAGCTGTCAGCAAAACAAAGGTCATTATTCCAATCTTATGAGTGGGAAAAGCACAGCAGGAGTTGGGATAATGATTTGCCCAAAGCAGGTTAATGTTTTCAGGCCACTCTTTTATCTTCTGGGTTCCCCTGCCTTACATTTACCAAGCACATCTTAGAAATTCAACTGAAATACTAAACCAATCAGTATTACATTATTAACACCTCTCTTTGTCTGTGCTTTGTAGATGAGGACAGAGAGATAGATGTGTTTACAATGTTCAGTCTGTTGAACCTGAAAATAAAAGTGTGTGCTGCTTAACCTAAATACAGTCATCAGCTTATGGAGTTGCCACCATATACAGTGTCTGCCATGAAGCACTAGAAAAGATTTTGTAAAGCAAACTTCTGCTGAATGTGCTCATAAATATTAGAATATTCTTGATATGCTACACTGAAAACATTCAATCTGAGCTGCAAGCAACTAGTGTTGCATATCAATTTTTGGAAAATGCTAGTATTTGTATCCAGAGATCTTACCAGCAATACAAAGTGGCAAGATACTGAAACTGGCAATACAATGCCTTACGCAATTATTTTGGGTCGAAGTATCCCATTGTACATAAATTCACATAATGAAGTTCAGTACAAAGCAAACTAACAATGAACTTGGCAGAGAGAAACAGATCAGCAGCTGCACTGAGAATTCAATGGAGAAAACTATTTTAATGCTTGATGTGTACATAAAATTGTCTTTGAAACTGAAATGCAAATAATATACATTAAAATTAAAATTTCTTAAAATAAAATTCAGGCTTGCTTAAAATATAAACCAAATCCAGAATCAAGGTTTTTGGAGAGCTGTGATTAGCTGATGAGAGGTGTTTTAGACAGATGATATAGTAGCTGGCACTGCATCATTATTGCCTTGCTTTCTTTTTTCCCCACACTGGCTGTTATGGTTCATATATACAACTATGACTACACTTTTTATAAAGTCTTTTGGAGTTACATTAAGAAGTCAGCAAATGACACAAAACTTGTCTTTCTCCATGGGAGGAGGAAAAATGGAGCATATTATGCAAATACGAAGCAATGCAGGCATTACTCAACACAAACAATCCTAAACAGTATAATTTAAAACCACAAATGCAGTCATTGATTTTTAATAACTGCATTAAAGGTCTCCATTCTAAGTAATTACATTTTGTAGGAAATATCTTTAAATGATGTTGTGCCTATTTAAAAGGAATTAGGAGAATATTATACAAACAAGGTGAGGAAAATATATTTTGCGGTGACCATTTTTTCAAAGACCTTTCCTTCCCCAATATTTAAACCAGACATTACTAAAACTGCTACAAAGAACACCAATTTAAAGAGGGCTTAGGTTTGCTTGTATTTTAAAAACAAGTATTTTGAGATTTTTTTTTTTTCCTTTTCTTTTAGGGTGAATAAGTGGCCAAACTCTCTCATCTTTTTTATGCTTCCAAAAAAATACATCCACCTACTGCTTGCTCTGAGCCCAGCTGGGAGACAAGCAGAGGGTTTTCAGAAGAGGGAGATGAGCTTATGTCACCCAATATGCACATGCTAAAGGAAAAGACTGGGTTTGGACCTGGGGAAACCACTGTCAGGGTCTGCCTATAGATGCAAACTTTAATCATGGATCAAGCAGCTGTTAGGTGAGATACAGCAGCCAATGATGATGCCATCTAACCAGCCTTCACCTCTGTGGTGAAGCCTGCCTCAACACCAGGGCCAGTACAAAGGCTCCCACAAGGTGTCTCCTCCCCGAAATGACCATCCTGTCCTGTGGAAGAGCTGCCTTTTAACTGTACCAGCGATCCTTCAGATCACGTGGATACTTCAGCAGTTCCCAGGTATTGCTGAAGATGGCAACACTTGTGGCTTTGTAGGGCAAAACCTGACTTGTTCAAGAGAACAACACTGGAGGCAGGCCAAGAGAGGAGGGGGAAGTCCCTCCCAAAATGGGAGCTACATGGTTGGAAGGGAAAACCTCTTTGGAAGATCAAATGTACACCCCCACAAATTTTCATGTCAGTTTTGAACCCTGCTTGCTCTGCCTCAGCATTTGAATAAGGCTGAAAGTGTGGACTGAGATCCATCACTGGCTCTGTGGCACTGCCAAGCCCAACACCTGTGCTCTTTGCCACAGGACAGGAGGCAGTGGAGGAGCCTATGAACCTTCTGGCAACATCAAAACCTGCCTTGAATAACACAATCCCTGCTTTGCAGCAGGTGTCCAGTGCTGCCTGCAAAGTGGCTCTGGAATAAAAAGTATTTTATGGATATTTTCTGGAAAAAAAGAAAAAAAAAAAAAAAGAGAAGAGAAGAAAGGAAAAAAAGAGTACACTAGATGGAAAAAAATATCACCAAAAATTTTAAAAATATAAATGAGGGGAAAGCCCCACAATGATGTCTTTTGTTCTGCACATCTTCAAGCTCTACAAAAAAACACACAGAGAATAACTACTTGGCAGTCCACTGTCAACACTTGCCCACTGATATGCAGAGTGACTTCCACATGTACCAGCTACCACTAATCGCTTCCAAAAGCTGCCAGCCCACACTGCCAGCCCACAGCCTGCATCTGACCTCCTGGATTTGTACTCCAATACACTCTACATCTCAAACTTTTAATTAAAAGGAGAAGAATAAAAAGAAGTTCATCCAAATCAATTCAAATGTACCGTTTCTCCCAATTACTGTGAATGCAGAGGTCATCATCACGTTGCATCATTACACTGAGGAATAATCTAGCATGAAGTCCTATAAATTAGCTTAAATGGCTTGTGTGTTTTCATCCATAACAGCATATTTCATAAAGATATAGCACTGCTTTTCTGTGTACAAGGAACTAAATTGAACAGGCGCATTACATCTATTTTTTAAGAACTTTAATGAGAAAAGCCTGATAAGAACCTTCCCCCACCGCATATCTATGAAATTTAAACAGAAGAAAAAAGAGATCTTATTTTCTGGCTGCACATTAGACTCTGATGCTTTAGACTGCCTATTTTTTCTTTATTTTTGAGGAATGCAGCACATTCCTGGCACTTCTATTCAAAACAAGCTTGTGTTGAAAAAAAAGGGTTCAGTATTTACAGTGGCACTTATAAGAAAAGCACAGACAGAAAAATCTGATCTATAATTACAACTTAATCTAAGGAACCATCCATTTTAAGAGAAATGGTAATTGCATGAAAAGTAAAACCCAGTCCCTGCATTTGAATCAAGGCATGCTAGTTTAGGAGAGTATATATCAAACATCAAATATCCTACCTACTTTTATGTCCTGACAGTGGATGACCTTTCCAAAAAACCCAGCACAATGCAACTACATGCTATAAAAAATAAGAATTCTTATAGACCTTATGTTGCATGCCAAATTATTTACAAAAAAAAACCCAATAAAATAAAATCAGAGAGAGCTCCATCAGTTTTGTTTTGGAACACTGGTAAGTATGTACGTAATGACTTTCCCCTCTTGAAACGTTTCTGCTTCATTCTTATGCATAGACTTGAAGGGTCATTTATGTGTTTGGTTTGTTGCATCAATTCAGAGGATAGAGTTACTGTAAAAATTTACATTACTGCAAGCTTGTAGTGATGAAGCAGGCAAGCACGAGAAGAAATCTTTTATTGCTTTTATTTTAGATTTGATGGAAATGTGTAGTCATTTAGTATGACAACAGCCATCATGAAATTTGATTTATTTATTGATTAAATTATGTTTTATTTAAGCAGAATTTTTGAAAGCATTGAAATTTCAAGATAAAGCACAAATTTGACCTATCCATCCACATGGTGTTGCTCCTGAATTGATCATGTATTTCAATTTTCTGTACCCACTTTAGTTTATAGTTGTGACATTTGCAGTGCACCAAGGACACTTACTGAAACTCAAACTTAATTTGAGTAAAACACTACTCTATATACTACTCTCCCCACCAAACTCTTTTATTAAAATAAGCAAAAAAAAAGTTTTCATTTCTCCTAGAATGCATAGATTGCTTGTAACAGAGATGGCCCTTCATTTAAAATGGATTTACAGAATTCCTTTCTAAATAAATATATTTTTGAACCTTGATAGCTCAGGTTTTACTGTAACTTGCTCCTCTGTTGAAGGTCTTGGAATCACAGGTGGATCAGTCCTTTGGTGCAGATAATAAGGTGAAGGACAGATTTTTAAGAACTAAGCAGTGCTAGCTTTCAACTAAGGGTACAGCTTGCTGGCAGCCCAACTAGACCTCTGAGCTTTTCCCCCACTCACTCCTGCCAACTGCTTTTTTTCCTGTCTTTTTGAGGCGCAGGCTGAGTTAATTTTGGGCTGGAAGAGTTCCCTGAACCTGCATGCAGGTGCAAGAAAAGAGGACAGCACTGTGCAGGGACAGATTTAGATGGCTGAAAACACTATGGGTCACCTTGGTTTGAAATGCACCATGTGTTTCTAATAACTAATGCAAGTTTCAAACCCCTAAATTCCCAGACATGTCACTGTTTCTTATATGCAACATTACTCTCATTCATCTGATTTTTCTTGATTTATTTCTCACTTCAGTTATTCCAAAAGACTCAAAACAGAAAAACTTAGTCCCCAAATCAAATTTAAACGTGTATTCGGGGTTCCTGTTACTGGGTTTTTCAAGTTTTTAATCTTTTTATTGAGTTATTCAAAGCAGTGAAGATATTTCAGGCTCAATAGACTTTCTAAATGGTTTTTTTTTGTCTCAGTAAAACTATTATATTACTAAAGATACCAAACCAGGTTATAAGATATTGAAGACTGCAAATATTTGCCTGCAATATCAATTAAAAAGAATAGCAATTAAAATCATTGTCAATACCTGTGGTTAAAGGCAGATGAGTGACAGTAGTTAGACAGGTGAGAGTGAACCAGGTTGATGCTAATGTTGCTCCAGATAAAAGCAGCAGCAGTATGAACTTCAGCATGCCCCTGATAAAATCTGCAAATCTAAAATAAAAACACACATCAGAGCAGTACAAATGCCCATTTTCATATTATTTAAATGTGATGCTTGACAATTAATTCAGTATATTCTCATTAAACATTTTGGAGACTATAAATACAATTTAAAAGTAATTTCTCATTTTCAGAAATAGAAAAAAGGTATTTTTATAGAACAGTGATATTTCTAGCAGTCAAGCTGAAGAGCCATGGATTTTTTAGCTATCACAAAGTAACTACCAAACCAGAACAATTCTCAAGCAATTCTCAAGGCATCAAATGAAAACACCAGAGGAGAGTTTTTTTTCCTTCTGCATTTGTTGGACACAATATCTCACCACTACTTCCATCACTGTTTTGTCAGCATTTGCCAGTCTCCCTTGGCAGACACAGAGCTCCATTAGCATATGAGGAGGCTGCCGCATTTCATTCAAGACATAGTTAAGTGTCAAGATTCATTCCTGTGGGAAATGGAAAAACTCCAAAAAAGCCCAAAGAATCCCTAGTTGAAGATGACAAGGAACAGCTTCTGAACCCTTGGATGCATTGGTGATGAAGCTCGTGGTCGCTTGGGCAAGGAAGGAACTCCTTACACAGGGGGTCACTCTGCCAGTGGCTCTTTTGGGTTGAAAAGTTCCAGAAACCACAAGCTTGGTGCTGCTCCTCTTCTACACAGACCCTGCTGACAGACTGGGGCAGGACAGCCCCACAAGTCCTTGGGCAGTCTGGCTGTTATATAGAGGGTATTATGATATTTATACCACCTGATGGTACAATTGCTTTTTTCATCTTTTTTTTTTTTCCTTTTTCTTTCATGGAGACAGAATGCTTTTGAGCAGGGCTTATGCGGCACAATTATCAGTGCAACTGCTCTTTTCAAAGGGGATGTCAACCTAACTACTGGGAAAGATATATTAGAAAAGGCAGTGTCATTTACTCATGAGTAATTTTCTATAATCTCCTGCTTAGGAGATGTGCTTTTGGGATGGACAAGTTAGGTATGTATTTCTAAAGGGTATCTTCTGCCCCCTTGACAGGCTCCTACCTTGATTAGGCTAATGGCAGCATAATCCACCTAGGTTGGTCCATGATTGTCTGTCTACCAGCTAACTGCCTTCTCTGCCTTGACAAAGATCACTCCATAAGCAGACACCCTGTGGCTTACTTGATAAAACAGGAAATGCTGCCAAAATTTGGAGAACTTCCAAATACAGTGTAAGAGATGTAGGAGTAATGCATTCAAACACTCTCTGCTCCCCCAGACCAACTTCTTTCCTTGGATTTTGATTCTCCCCATGCCTGAATTCCACATTGAATTTAGCAGTGAGTAATTCAATAAGAAGTAGTGGGAGATCAATGCTGCATATAATCTGAGAAGTTTATGACTGCAGTGTTCAAGTGGCTTATGCATTCATCTCCAATAGCCAGAGGTCAGCTGCTACTGGTGGATTTTTTTTCTGACAATCCAATCGAGGAGTCAGGATCGCCTCACCGGTTTGCCAGTGAGTTTCTTTAATTATTCCCTGGGATCACTAGGGTCAAAATCAGCAATTTTAAAAGCTTTGCAGAAGCATCTCAGAGTGTAAACTCCCAGCTTATTCCACAGAGACTCCTGCTTTGCCTGCTGGCAGACAACATCACTGTCCTTACAGGCAAGGGCAGTGACGTAGATCCTGTCCAATGAAACAACGTGAGAAATACCAGCCTTCTGGGAGGGACATTCACAGACTACAGGTCTGGGGGTGATCTCTAGAGGATCCTTGGTTTCTGTCCCACCACCAAGGATATATGGGGATGGGAGGCTGATATGCATCTAATCCATTCATGACAGCTGAGTGGAGAAAATACCTATCTTTACCAAGCAGCTGCCACTCTTCCTGACACAAGGATGCCAGTTTCGGTAGCACTGTGCTCCAAAGAGCTCTCAGATATCACAGAACTCCAAAAGGGTAAAATGTACCCTGAAGTAAAGGTTTATTTAGTTATTGGATTCAGCCAGCAATAGAAATAATAGAAAAAACATGACATAACAATCTAGCCTGAAATTGGTAATTGACGTACTTCTGCTTCTTGTCTGGTTACAGGAGAATAAAGAAGACTGTAAATCTAGTCTACTCTTCATAATACTTGCTTCAATCTAAAAATATGAGAAATTACTTTTATCCTCAGACCCTGTACCACTTTTCAAACCTGTGTTCTGTATAAATCCTTCTACGTCATCTAGCATGTAAGGGGTTGCCTGCAACTGCTAAAAAAGTAGGCACAACAGGAGAGAGGTGTATACTTTGCCAGACACACACCTCTGAGCCTACTGCTGGTAACAGTCTCCAGCCTCCCAGCAGATCCAGCCCTAGGTTGTATCCTACAGATAAAATCACAAACCTGCACTGCTCACAACACTGTCTGTTGCTAAGGAAATTATCACCATGCCATAAAGTTTCAGCATTTTGACTACACTGCAGGTTAGAAGCAGGAACTGAAACTGAGCTGCAGAGGACAAAACCCCAGAAATATCTATGATCCTTGGCAAATGTGGGGGAAAAAAAAATTAAAAACCTGAGAAAAGGGAATAGATTTATGTTTCCATGCAATTTTATGAATGCTGCTCTTTGACACTGCTTTTTTTCAAACTAGTAGCATTTGAAAGCTGCCAGCAAAGGGTACAGCACCTACCAGCTGCCCAAAATAGGCCAGGCTTTTCAATGATAAAAATGCATCAAACACATTAACTAAGCATGTAAGTTCATGGCTATCAGGACAGCAGTGGGTGGAGAGTAGAAGGATTGATGTACAATGCTGAGAGGAACTTGCAGCATTTTGAAAACAAGATAGATATACAAATTTCCAAACTGGGCATTACTTTAAACACAGACGATTTAACACCTACTGTGATGTACAGGACCTAATGCTCCAGGGCAAGGCTCAGGTTGTTAAAAATTCTAAATTATAGAATCTGCATTGATAAAAATGGAAGGAGCAAATTCCTAAGATGCACCAATTTTGCTTTAACAAATTAGCAGAAGTTAAAAAAAAGGAAAAAAAATCCACCCTAAAACTAACAGCTTCTTGAGAGGTGGTTAAGGGAGAGAGCTGCTTGCTTGGCAAATCACAGTTCTGACACTGAAATATATCAACTTGTCAGCTTTGACAAGAATCATTACTTAATTTTCCTAATTACAACTTTCAGCAGATTACAGTCAGACTCGTCATTGATTCAACCCTACACAGATAAATGCTGAATAGGCCTAGGAGGGAGAGTCATCCATCAGAAGTGACAAATCACCTCCTCCCTCCCTTTCTGTATGCAAACCCTCCCATCTGAACTGTGCATCGCCCAAGTTAGAAAGACATATTTGGAGACAGACTGTTGGTATTTCTTAAATTTACTAAATGCTACAAAATACAGGTATTCAACAAGGTTTGAAATCAATTTTGAAGCAGTTAAAGGGACTGCCTGTATTTCCTGAAACTAAACCCAAGCAGTATATTAAAGAAATTAATTTACCATAAAGACTGAGATTTGCATGTTGACATAGAGTCTGCAGTAGAGTCTGCATTCTCTCCCAGTAAAGTGAGCTTCTAAGCTCTACTATTGAAATGCTGCAAATATACTAGAGATTAACTCATGATGGAAAATGGCAGTCTACCCGCTTCAACATGCAACCTATGGCATCTGTGTCATTTGCAGCAGTTACTTTTAAACATCTATTCTCTTACAGAGAAAACATTGTATCTGAGCTTGGCTAATCAAAAGCAACTCTTTTTAGAGGAAATCAGGGCATGAACTTTGTTTGGCTAGATGAAGTCCCTTGGCCTGCATCTGGAGTGGATGGGAGAGAAGCACTTGATTCTTTTCCCTAGGTCAGGAGTTTTTTCCTCTCCCTGTTGCAGTTGCTAGGCAGCCTGCAAAATGTCAGGATGTGAAACCTCACATTTCTTTATGCATTGTGTACTCACATGAAGCACAGCAAGTGAAAACAAGAGAGTTTCAAAAAGAAAAAAAAAAAAGAAAGTCCTAAAAAGATCACTTTCTCCATCCGCAACACCATGATGATGCAACAATTGCAGATGTCTACTCATGGAGTCTAAAGAGTGGACACAGAGAAGCCAGGACAGTGCTCAGATATCCCAAAGCAAGGGGAACATGTGATTGGTTTTAATCACATAATAAACTCACTGCTCAGGTAACTTCTAAAAGACTTTTTCTCCCTCCCACCATCCCTCTTCCTAAAGGGGACCTCAGTGAATGAGAAACAGCAGCCTTTTGGAAGGGCAATCCATTTCTTGCTGTTCCACTCCCCATGTCATCAGCTTTCATGATGGCCAGAGACAGCTGTGTCTGGATTTACAAAAAGCATACAGACACCCATACTGTAGCCCATAGGATACAGCAGAAAATAGGCTATGTAGGAATCCAGCAACCTGCCCAAAATGGGCCCAGAGTAATTTCTCTGTGGAGGAACATAATGTTATTATGGGTAGGCTGCCTGTGCTACATTCCCTATATCCCTCTGGGAAACAATATGGCCAAAAGTGTTAATGGAAGGAGACAGAAAATAATTTCTTCAATGCTTTCCAAATGTGCTACAAGAGGTTCTCCCTCATACCAGGCAGCTGAATTCACCAGAGCTGTCTTTAAAAGCAGCATACAGGAAGCCATTGTCAGGAACAAGAATCTGACTTTCAAATTCAGGTATATGCATGTGGAGTTCTCAATCCCCAGCAACCACTGACATGGTAGAAATTATTGCTTTACTAGAAACACATTATAACCTCAAAAGGAATTTTCCATTTCAAGTTTCTGAAAGATGAGAGAAAACAAGTTCTGTTCCTAAAAGGATAAACTAAATGACAATCACAGTTGAAGAAATGGAGAAGGGCCTGTAATTATTCCTACCTTGCCATTGCTATGCCAACAACACAACCTCCAACTATCGACCAAAATCCAATCCAGCCTGCATCCACCTGACAGGGAAAAAAAACACAAAACAAAACATAGAGAAATGTGTTAAAGCTCAGAAAATAAGATGATGTTACTTTCAAAACAAGTGTTGTGCAGGAGCTCCAAACTGCTAACAACAGCTCTCTACAATAATCTGAAGTGCAAGGCTTTTTTCTGGGAAAGGAAATAAATTCACCACAAGAAAGTAAGACTAAGTAGTCTATGCCCTAAATGTGACTGACCTCTCCTTATGCAATCTGAGTAATGTCCTCTGTTTTTTTATAATACTCTATCAAAAGCTTAGAAATCATCTTCTCCCCACTTCATCTTTTCCACCTTGCATACACTATTTTCTTTCACTAGAGATGCAGCAGCCAACAATACTCCATTTTTTTTACCTACTTCTTCCTTTTTGTTAAAAGGCATGTACAGTTCTGAAAACACTCACCACTGATGGAGAGTCAGCAGGGAGAGTTTTGACAGTTTGGAATGCCAAAGCTACAGTTCATTTTGCTTAAAATTTCAGGGAGTAAAGTGGTCCATATGTATTAACAGCATGTTAAACATAAAAACCTGATAAAACTGCATGCTAGTGCAAAAACATGCCACTTACAAAATAGCTGCTGATTATCAGTCAGAGGATACTTACCTGGCTTACATGAATGGGTGTTAATATCAAATCCAGAACACCAGACCAGCCAGAGAAAACACCCAGTGGTATGGCATAGGCCAAAGCAATCATCAAGAATCGGAAATTGCTGTGAAGATAAAATGTTGCCATTAGCCTCAGCTTATATTAAAAATTGCACCAAGATTAGCCAGGAGAGGAAATCACACCCTAGAATCTATATTCTGCCCATCAAGAAAATCAGCAAAGGCCTGAAGGAGGAGTGAGCCAGGGAAAACAAGAAAGGTACCCAGCTATGCCACTGAATTCCTAGTGGCTGATATGTTACCACCTTAGCACTGATAAAGGAAAAAGCCAGTCTCTCCACATAGTTCAAAGATTTCTGTAACATGCTGGGCTCATATGTTTCTCATTTCTGCAAGCAATTCTTCCACGCATTGGCATGGGCAACCTACTCAGCCTAAGTGTACGTTAGGAATAATAAGCACTAATTTAAAAGATTAAAAGCTTATTTCAAAAATAAAATCAGAGATTCATCCCTCTTGAACTGCACTTAAAAGATCAAAAAGAACCAAGCCTGTTTTAATTCTCTTTATTTTGGTGAAAGGCAAGGAAAGCTCTGGAAATGAGGCAGATACAGTAGCAGGAGTGGAAAATTTTGACAATTTGAACTGGAAGAAACCAGAGACAGATATAACACTCTACTCTACATAGTCAACATTTTTGCTCTTCCCCCCAATTATTCAACCTTTAGTATTCAGTGAAGGTGAAACAGTCAAAGCTGTATCATCATCTTCAATGTATAGAGCTAAACAGGAATTTAACCAACAATTTCCCCCACTCACCATAACTGAAAGCAAATGTGAAATCCTTGCTAAGAGACATCCAGGTTTTCCTCAAAAATGTTTCAAATGGGAAAGAAAATATACTTTGGAATCTGAAACACTGATATTTTAAACTGAAGAGATTTTACGGTGATTCCAAGGTCAGTTATCCCATGGGATATCCGTGTAACCCGAAACATGGCTCCCTCTGGTCTCAAACAATTTACATAAAATTGATCCTGATCAGTACCAGTTCCTTGGCAAGCAGTGGCAATTTGATAGCACACAGTTACAAAAACCAAGAGGGAGAGAGAGATTCAATTACTCTCCAAAACATTTGTAAGTTTGCAGCTTACGCTGTTTTACTCCCTTAGATGCTGCACACACAACACAGCAGCCTGTGTTTTTTGCACTGTTCTTTTTCACACATCCTCTTCTTGAATAACACATTTCCCTCCCATGAACATATCCTCTGCTTTCAATATAATTCGTGTCAGATTTATCTTTTAATGCAAAGAAAAACAACACTCAAACTTTCAGCTCTTCTATACAGTACTTATATTTCTCTGAATGCTACTGTCTTCCTGACCACTTTTTTCCTTTTTTAAGAATGACATACTCTTATCCTAGTCTATCTTGTATCACCTTGGCATTTGATGCTATTTAATCCTATCCATGTGAAATAGTGATTTTCACTATAGTGATTTTCACTATCCATGTGAAAGCCATTTCAACATTTTTTGAATAAAATAACACGGAATTTTGCATGGACCCTACAGAGCCTTATTGTAGGTTGCTAAGAGGAAACAAGTCTGAATGCTGTGTTCTGAAATAACACTTGCTGCATATTCAAAATCTTTGACTATCTGGACCTCAACTTCATTAATGAGCTATTTTTGAGGGAGAACTTTGTCCTTTACTTGAGCAGCATTTTCTGTGGTGTGTTTTCTGTCACTCAAGCAACAAGACAGACTGTGATGTGGGATAGCTGCTCTGTGCCATGTCCAACCCCTAGTACCAATCCTACAGTAACAGCTCTGCATGATGACAAGCTCCAGGGACAGAGCCTCCTCCCCTTCACAACAAGGAAGGTGACCTGGAGAAAGGGAGCCTGGCAGTGACAGAGATACTGATCACAGGTGTTGTTCTGCCCCCTTGCCCAGCAATACCTCGTGCTGGCTAAAGCCATTCCAAACACACATCTTCAGCAGCAGCTCCACTTTTCATGGCTCCAGCCACTTGTGCACAGCTTTTGCAATTTTGCAATTGGTCCACTGAAAGTAGAAAAATGTGCTGTCTGTCACACCATCAGCTGTTGAACCCACACTGTTTTCCATCCTATCAGCAATGACAGGATATCAGAATTAGCCTCTCTGTTGAATCATTCTGCTGGAATGTGAATTGATTTTTTCTTCTGTTTTTTTCAGAAACTTAATGCCACTAGAATCTGTAAGACAAGCTGGTTCAGAGGGGAGCCCCATCAAAGTCAGTCATCGTTTTCAGAGTAACTTGGACAGTGCCTATTAACATCAGGCACATTCTGAGCAGCTTCCATTACTGGATGGTGTTGTTGATGAAAGTGCCATTAAAGCAATAATGATGCATAAAACCCCTGATACGAAATTTCAAAATTGCTTTCATAGTCCCTAGAAAATATAAAAGCCATGTAACTGGCTAAAAGTATCTTATTACTTCACAACAAAAATCACGACACATTTTTTTAATGCGGGTTTTAAGACTTATCAACCATTTACTTGTATGAGAAATTTTTTTCCATTGAATTTTGTGGAATATCCTGAACTGGGGAAATAAAAACAAGTCAGATTTGCTTCACCCAAGAAACTGAGATAGGGCACCACACATTTTCTCATGGAAATTCAAACTACACTTGTCACAGTGTGTGATAGACTGTTAAAAGATTTGGGCTTAGCTCCCAAACCATGACCAATCTGTTGTCTCCCACTGCAGGTTGAGAGAGTTGGTATCAGGAGATAATGAGACATCAACTAATTGTTACAATCTGTCAGAAGGAGGAACCCTCCAAATGAGAAGGAAGAATCAAGTTCCTAAGAAAGTCCCACAAAAAGGGCCCAGAGGGGATGGCTGACCTCTGTTGATGGTGTAATAATTCTGCAAGAAGCAGCTCATGTAGAAGACTGCCAAAGGACCTGAAGCCATGAAGGAGTGTGGGAGTTGCAAGGATGTGACAGATCACCTTGGTGTCCAAGGAGAAAAGGTCAGTGGCTACAATGGTAAAGTTATGCTATGTTGCTTTATTTTGAAGTAATAAAACTGCAGCCTGGTGAAGAAGACAGGGAAATTATGAACATCTCAGTTCTCATGCTTGGTGCACTGCTGGGTCAGCCCACCAGCTCGCACACATCCTGAAAGTCTTACACACAGTTCTTACACCAAAGGGTAAGTCTACAATAAAGGAAATCATGATTTCCTGGTCATCTGCTAGTTACCTTCAGTCTACACCACCAAGTCTAAAGAAAGGCTCTCTAGGCCAAGATGAAGCCTAGATTAGGCAGGCAACAGAGCTTAGAAGCCTAATGAACCAGATGATGGATTTCTCTTGAAGCACGGCAGATACCATTTTCTTTTATAAAACTCCCTTGCACGACAGATTGTTACTGAACAGCTCCCCAAGATAAGTGGGTTTAATGATGGACTGTTGATTGTTTCATGTACAGAGGAATGAAGAAGTGCCTTTGATAAAGGGTAGCATGGAAGAATGCAAGACCCGAGGGAACAGAGATATAATTATCTACCTGTCCACATTTTAAAAAAGCCCTCTTGGTTCTTGGAGACACTGTAAACTATACTTATTATTGAAAAATCCAGTTTGTTTTCTTAAGTTTCATTGGTTATTGTTAAGAGTAAGTCAGCTTTGCTGTTTACATCCTGACCTTACCAGTATCTCAGGTCCACCGTTAACAACACTTCGAACACGGAATCTAATGGTTATAAAACTCCCAAATGGAGCACTGTCAACTAAAATTTTATATTTCACCTGCGAAGCCAGTTGCTGTTTGGATTTCTGTTCAACAGCAACATTTTTACAACACAACCCTCAGGCAGGGTCTAACAGCACATCAGCTTGGGTGCAGAACAGCATCATTGTGTGTGATAAGTGTCCTTAAGGGAACTGCTATTTTTTAATACCCTGAATAGGTCACTTAGCAGACTAACCACCCAGCTGTACTCACACCTCCTGAGTGCCAGCCTGCTCCAGGATGAACACACAGGATTAAGCATTTTGCCAACTATTTACTCCCACAAACAAACAAAAAAAAAGTCTCCAAAAACAAAAGAGAAGAAAACCCAGTGACAAGGGATGAGTTGTTTTCGCTGCCTCTAAATACAATTATTGAAAGTACAGCCCACAATAGGTCTGTAGTAACTAAATGTCTAAAGCTGCACAATTATCAAGCTTCAAGCAACCCTTTATATGCAGATTCAGCTCCTACATCACACAACAAACAATTACAGCAAGAGTCAGAAGCTTCCCAGTGAAGTCAGTCATATTCCGTACCAGGGGAGAGCTCTTCTTTGCCCCAGAAGTTCCTCTGTGCAGTATCATCTACAGGGCATGGGACTACACAATTATTCACCCTTAATATTACAGCTGCTTTAGCTGCTCCTCTGAGATCATATTTGCATTACACAATACACTGTACAAACACTGGGGGGAAGTGGGACTGTGTCTTACCAAAAGAGCCCCAGAGGGAGAAGCTGCAATACCATCACTTTCTTTATAACCTCTCTTTTTATTTACCTTAAAAATTCAAAGCAAGCTAGCTCACCTTTGAGCCTATCCAGAAACACATCTGAGGACATTTTTCCTATTCCCACTTCGTATTTTAACGTACAATTAATGCGATTTAATAGATCATATAGCAGTTTTAGATAGTTCATTCATTGCTTCTATGGTTGAATGAAAGCAGCTGAATAGTCCTTCAAAAGACACGTAAACCCCAAATTCATTCCAATATAATAAGCACAGAAAAAACCAACTTAGAAGTTAGTTTTGCCCAGTGTTGTTCACTGTTTCCTCACTGCTCACTTTTAACAATCTTGTATAACCTGATGTAACAGAAAAGCCATGCTAACAGGATGACTAAAGCACTGCTGGTGCTGAAGGACTGGCATGAAGACTGGAGATATACACAGTAGTTTAAAATTTAATGTCTGCTCTTTAGCAGTTAGCATCCTTTTATGTCTTGACATTAATATTTCATTTTATTTTGTTTAAAAGTACTACAAACTAACTTGTTTGCTCAATGAGAAGATTAAAGCACACTTGTTTTTATTTACTTAGGCACTGATCTGCTTTGAAGTGGAAACCCAATGAGGTCCTACCTTAAGAGTCTGCAAAAACTTCTCCTGTAGCTGAGCCGCTGGCTCGCTGCAGCCACGCTGGGGGGGAATGGAGGGCGCGAGGGGAAGTAGGCCAACGCTGCAGAAAATATCAGGGAAACCATTCCAAATTCTAAACAAGAGGGCAAAGAAAAACAAAACCAAGAACAGATGTTAGCATTGAAAGACTTATTTCACTGCAGTGCTGTTATCAGCCAGCCTCTGAGACATAAATCCCATCACAAGTGCTTGACTGCTCCTGACAACAGAATTCCGTAACTCGAAGGAGGAATTTCTTTCTCCTTCCCCAAACAAGATTTCAAATTGAGATGGAGAATCAGTGAGACTGGCAGTCCATTCCAGTGATAGGTGCTGCAGAGAACAAGGCTCACACACAGGGAACTCAGTGAAGCAAAAGGAAAGCTTTTGCTTTTTCTCTTCAGAGAGAACTGCAATATGAGGATTTGGCCACGTTTCCTTTCGATGGAAGTAACTCAGTGCAGGTAACAGCACGCTAGAGACTTGAAACAGATGGGACTGGGGAAGCCCCAGGGCATGGAATAACAATTATTCATTGCACAAGATGATGAAGGCAAACAAAAGGTCAAGCGAGGCAGCAGTTCCGACACAAACAGTACTACATGGCAACAGAATATAAAGAGCAAAATGCAGAACCAGCCATGGCTCATGAATAGAAAAAGTACAGGTAAGAGGGGGAAAAAGAAAGAATACAGCTGTTTGTGGATGCTCTGCTTGCTTAGCAGCAGGAATTCCAAATCTTTGAAAAATTTCATAGCAGAAGTTTGGACCTGAGCTCAAAAAGTGATGAGCACTTCACAGAAAACAGTAAGTCCCATGAGCAGACATTCTGAAGAGAAAAAACTCTACCCACAGTCAGTCTAATTAATTTGTTTTACAGGCCTTTTACAATGTATATCATGTTCTCCACAGTCCTCAATCCCAGTATTTCTCCTATTGCCTCTGAAAACAAGATTCTTTGCTGATAGAGAGAAAAATGTATAGCTGAAGTGTGTTATCTTAAAAAGAACTTGTGATCTTATAACAAAGAAGTGTTCACTGACAGCACAAATAAATTCCAGCAGAGCTGGATACTCAATTGCCTTAATTTTCTTTTTTTCTTCTCTTTTTTAATAAATCAATATGAACATGGCACTTTGCCAGGTCTTCTGCTAAAATAAATTCAGGAAACTGAAAAGTAAATAACACTCAGAGTCTAAATGGATCAGCTGGAGATGGAGAAGGGAAATGAATGCTTCTATTTGGCATATGGGAAAAAAAGCATATCGGGAGTGTGACAATGCCATTTTTCATCATCAAATACTTGAATTACGTGGTGTCTCTTTTCCTGCTGTGGTGTAACTGCATGTTTCAAGGGCCAAGGGCACTTAAACTAGACCTTCTCACTCCTCTGCTCTTTAGAAAACAGATTAATTTCTGTCTTTGTGCACATTGTTTTGGAGACTATGAGCAGTGAATAAAGAACTGGCAGTAACTGATCACCCCAGACCTAAGAAAGGGATGAGATACTCTTGTCACTACAGGATGATTCCACACAGCTCTTTAGTAAAAGCTGTTTATTCCCCCTCCTGCCTCTAGTCTACACATAGGTTTACAGGCATATGTATTACACATATTTTAATCACATATTAAAGGAAGATTTAAGACTGCACACAGATATAGCCACTCAAGAATGTGATCACACAATCTCATCAATTTTGTCCAAGGTACTTAGTATTTAACTGTCATACTGCAATGCTGTAAGGGGAAAGGCCAGGTTTTCTTCTGCAGAATCACAGAAATATTTAAATCACAGAAATATTTCATAACAGGTGCCCATCTGGGGTCTCATCTATGCACTGCCTCAAGATTTCTGCCAGTCAAATTGCTGTAGCAGGAGCAGTACAGTAACCCTCTTATTTTTTTATTTTAATGACTAGATTCAGGATGTTGTCCTTGTAGTACCTTCTTCCCACTCTTTAATGTTTCCCAGTGTTATACTTTGCAGGCTAACAAATTTGCCTAGATAGCTCTGTTCTATGCACAAATGAAAAGTGACAAATTCACTGTGGAAACAAAAGCATCTCCCTCTGTTGAAGAATATGAGTTTTTAGTGCCATCTTAGCTTTGTATACAATACTTACACCTCTATTACAAGTCCAGGTACTGCCAAACACATCTGATTTCTCACATATTGAAATCCTTCCCCAATAGGAAACCTACACCCTTATCTCCATCGTTTACTTTACCAGAGCAGAGGAAGAGGAATACAATCGAAAACTTTTCCTGGGCAGGTAACTAGTGAGTGAAAGTAAGCAAAATTGAGAAGGTAAGAAATAAGTCAATGCTGAGAGCGAGGGAGCTGCAGTCACAAGACAGAGGCTCTTCTTTAGAAGCTGTCAGCTCCTCAAAAGTGCAATGGATGCTCTCAAACAGAGCAAAGCACATGAAATGGGGCAACTCATAAATTAGTGTGCAGGGACACAGACATGTACATATCTGTGTACTTGTTGAGGAGTGAAACTGGAACGCTTGACAAAAACTGGGTACCACACCACAGCAACTTGTCGTGTGACATGCCTGCATCTCAGCCTAGGAAGCAGGCACCCTGATGCTTGTGTAAACCCCAAGCTGACCAAAAAAAAAAAAAAAAGGAAAGAAAGAAAGTTTAAAAAAACCAAACAAACAAAAAAAAAGAGGTTCAGAGAGCCACAAGACTCCTTGATAACAAAGTATTTTTCCTTCAGACAGGCAACTCATAGCACAAAAACCTTTACAGTCCCAGAAACCCTCCTCCCTACCTTGTTCTGTGGGAGCATTCCAGGGGGCATGAGGGCCCCTTACACACACACACACTTTTTTTTTTAAACAAATAATGATTTTACATTGATATTTAGGAAAGCACAAAGCTAAAAGCTCTGGCTGCAGTCCAGAATAATTCATTTCCTTACACGATTCAGGTAATACAATTCAATCCTGATTTGCTACATCCGTACTACTTGAGCTGTGAACCAGAATGTGCAGCAACACAGACGACACAGAAAGAGGCTGTGGCAATTCAGCTGAGCTCTGAGACCGTGTATGAGATAAAGGAACAGCAATTTATTAAAACACAGAAGAGACTGGAGTTAACAGAGCAATTTCAGAATGGGTTTATAAGCAATTGCTTCATAATCATGTTTGAGCTTAAGTCCTTGGAAAATTTGCACACTGTTGGCACACTACTGATCCCAAGTTAACAATTCCCATCGTTACTGTTTTTTAAAAGACATCATCTAACTTTTGGAGGCTGCTTATTTAACGCTAGCTCACACAAAAGCAACAAGCTCATTAGAAATGCAGAGTGCTTACCCTGTGAAACTGGCTTTCCTATAGTATCTGAAAGAACAAGTCATACCAAACCTGACCACACTTGCTGAAGAAGTGGGGAACTGGAACATTTGGATCCAGCTTCTTGTTCTTCTACATTCTGCAAAACCTTTAATACTGATCTGTGAAGTTAATTTGAGCCTAGTTTTCTGTGCAGCTGTTTAAGGGGACAAATACCCTACCACACCTACCAGGCATTTTTTGTCCCACAGGTGAAGAGAGCTGTCTGTTCACTATTACCCACCATGAAGCAGCTGGCCTTCCACCTCTGGACCCCACGTGGCACAAGAGAGCGAAGGGAAGCAGTCAGAAGGAACCTTGCACCTTCAGCTCTCCAGGGAAACAGGGCTAAGCTGAGACAGAACAAATCCCATGAGGGATTCAAAGCAAACCCCTCTTTGATAGTTCTTTGCAATTTTAAACCAGTTGGAGGTTTTCCATCATTACTGGGATTCACTGCAGGCCAGCAACGTTCACAAAGCAGCTCTCTGTCATTGTCTGAACAGCTACAGAGTTTGCAGCTCCTGAAAATACACATCCATAGGACACAAACACCAGCACAAAGAAACTATCTCTGTTCAAAACTATCTCTGTTTCAAATACTAAGTGAGAAATACAGATGCTCCACAAAACACAATTCCTAGGAAGCTGAAGAGCTGCTGTAGGAGCTGAAGAGCTGCTTGCTGGGACCAGTGGTCCCAAACAGGTCTACAAGGGTGTTCCCACACTCTTGCTAGCTCAGAAAGGTAGAAAGAGCCATACTGAGATGTGAGGCAGGCAAGACCTGAGCCTTGGTGGCAACAGCCATCCCTGTTTCTGAGGAAAATGCTTAGGAAAACCTCCCCAAAGAGAACAGAAGAGAAAGGGAATCTAATGCACTGCTGAAGGTAACATTTCTACTGCTACCAGACTCAAAACAGGGTTTCAAGCACAACGCAGTATTTCCTTAGACAGAAGAATTCTTTCCTCTCCATGGAAAATCTGCAGAGGGAGAGCTGAAGCACTTCTCAGATTGCTAGGGTTTTCCTCCCCTTATCTACTGCTCCTCAGGACAAAACCTGACTTGCTTTCGTTTTTCCTTCTTTCACACCAGGCAGTTTCATCTGCCACAAGATTTTCAGAGCCTTACACCATATTTACTTGTGAAAAACGCTTATCCAAACCTGAATTTCCTCGTTGTTCCACTTGAGTCCAGTAAAAAGTAGCTTACTCAAAAATACTTGCTGAAGTCATGATCCAAATTCTATTACACTTTCTTTAAAACAAACATTAAAATGGCCCTCACCCAACAGGAATATTAACTTGACAAATTTCCATAAGGACAACGTCCAGGAATAAATGATCACAAAAAGCTAACTCAATCCACTAAACCTCCACATAAACTACATATGTTAGGACTTCTGGAACACTTAGGACTAACTCCTGGCTGGATTTCAGAGGATGCAATTATAAGAGGGAAAAACCCCTATCAGATGTGCAACTCTTAATGCTGTACCAATTTATATGCACTAAAAATTAGAATGTAGACACTTAACCACTTAACCAATTCTGTTTCCTTAAAGTTTGCTGCTAATTTTTGTATGTGACAGGAAGAGGAATAGAAGCCATTGTAATAAAAAGAGTAAGGATATAAAATCCAAGTTCTATCAGGTGAATTTTATATCAGTGATTTTTTCCACTAAACTGTTGTCACTTCATTGAAATTGCTCACCAGTAAGAATTACGTGGTTTTAGCTAAAAACAAAATCTATTGTGTTTTAATTTCAGTGTTTCTGATTCTGTAGATTCTGAAATACTAATTATCTAATCACATTTGAAAGGCACATGCAGGTCATAAATTAAGGCTCAGTTAATGCAGAATAGAATTTCATGCTAAAGGACTATTGAATTTCAATCCTTACAGAAACAGTAGAAGAAACCCAACTTGTCACGGAAACGTATTTTTAATGAAAATTCAATAAGCAAAAGCCAGTTCCGAAGCTCAGGGAAACTCCAAGAAGACATTTCTCCCAAGATCAGCCGATACAAACAACCGAGCTACTTCTTTTCAAGTCAGCCTGCACAAAAGGCTATTAAAAAAATGAATCCTCCTGACTTATCTCAGAGCCTAGACCCTGTGCAAAGCAGCCACTAGAGGGTAGCGCTTCTCAAGCACCAAGCGCGCAGGGGAGCGGGAGCATTCGGTGGGTTTAGGCGCTGCGGCTGCCCGCACCTGCATAGAGCACGGCCTCGATGCGGTCCTTGATGTGCTGCGTGTTGCTGGGCGCCGCCAGCTGAGCCGTGCCGTTCGGAGGCGGCACCACCAGCGGCCCCACCAGGAAGGCGGCGGCCGAGCCCAGGTAGTTGAGCAGCGAGGCGATGGCCGTGGCCGTGGCGCGCTCGTCCGGGGAGAACCAGGTGGTGGAAAGGAAGGGCGCGGCGTTCATCACCGTGGGGCCCGCCAGCCCGTTCAGCAGCTGCCCGCCGTGGATCAGCCTGCAAGACACAACACAGCGCGGCAAACGGGTGAGAACCGCTCGCTGGCTTGCGGTAATTAAAAAGAAACGTGAGGGACCGAGCGCCGGAGATGGAGCTGCTGCACAAAGAAATGAAAGCCCCGTGCAAAAGAAGGGTATTCTACACGCCAAAAGAAGGCCGAATTAGATTGATTTAAAGAATCCAGAGCTACTCTGATCTCATTACCTCGCATAAAAGGAAAAGCAAATGTTCTCTTCAAAGCAGAAAAGGGAATAAAAGAGACTTTCTTTGCGGCAAAAAGGTATCGTGACAGGATATAAAAGTAGAAAAGGGGTAGTAGCAGAAAAGCTTTAAATTACAAATGTTGTAAACGTGACCCTCCTGCCTGCATAAATCCCAACCGAAGATTTAAATTAGTTATGGCAAATCCTAAATTGAAACACTTCAGCAAAATACTCTGCATATTTTTTCACTGCATTATTTATTTTTATTTACACACTCAGATGAGCTCTGTGTGCCTGCAGATGAGAAGGCTGGGCTGTTAGGGTTTCCAAGAGAGTCGTCTTCTCCAGCAATCTGGCCATTCTCGACATACTGCTGAAACAGCCAAGTAAACCCAGATTCTTCTCGTTTTTCACACTCATTGGGATTTAACAGATAAGGCTGGTGACAGAACAGAGATAGTACTTCCAAGCAGTGAAGTCTCTGCAAAGTTTGGCTTAATATTAGTACAGTGAACAAATACAGAAAGGACTTTTTGAAGGCTCTCCTACATGCGGGAATTCAGTCAGAAATCTTCCACTTTGACTTCTCCAAAAAGTAATCAGCCATAGAATGCAAAACTATTTCAGAATTTTATATAAAAACTTCATGTCTAAAAAACAGCTAGAGAGTCACATGAGATATTGCAACCCTCCAAAGTAAATCTATTCATTGTGCAATAAAGTGGTGGCAGATGACATTTTCAAATGGGTGGCGTTTTTCTAACCATAGCAGGAACTCAGTGTTATTGCTGCAAGACTTGAGTTGTGAGACATAAAAAGCTACGGCTTGAAAATGGGGAAACATAACCCAGCATTTAGGCAGTGTTTCAAGCCACAAATGGCTGAATAATATACAGTGTAGCAGGAGTTTTTTAAAGCACACAAAGGAACACAATATGCAAAAGAAATGCCTACAGAATCTTTATGGAATTAGTAAGATCGATTGCAATAGAAAGGAATAGATGCTACTGATTCTCAGTGGATTGGAAATTAACTTTTTAAACAAAATCTATAAAAAGTATACCAAAAAAAGAAGCACTATTATATATCATCTGAAGGAGACTCTTTCTTAGCTGGGACAGAAATAATATCCACTCTTACTTATAAGCAATTCACTGGTTTTGGAGGTTTTTTTAATCCTCACACAGAAATGACAGATTTCATTACTGGTGTGGATGATATGCCTCAGATGGACATCACCAAGGCACGGTCAAGCCTTGTCAATGCTTGTTAAACTGTCACACACGCTAAACCAAAATGGAATAGTTTCAAATAAAGAAAAAGTACTATATAAACAATGCTCTGGTATTTTTCCCGAGGACACATTACATCAATCCCCTATGGCAGCTCTCCAGTGTACTTGGGACAAACCAAGGTATCCTTGTGCACTTTGGTATTTTCCTTCTATCTCAGTGCAGTTATTCTCAAACTTCTAAAATGTTCCAGGGTATTTGCAGAGCTACGGCACATCCCCAGAAATAACTGCATTTCAGTAGCAAGTGAAGTAACTACTGCAACATATAATGATTTTATTTTAGTGTTTCCTCCTGCTCCAAAGTGAATGTAATGCTTAAATTATGTTCTCGTTACTGTATATTTGGAAAACTGTGTCACCAGAAAATAACCTTTATAGCTTTAGGTGTACTACCACTTCTGTTCACTGACACCACTCTGGTATTACTGTTTTAATTCAAATATGCCTCCTCTGTAGTCATCCTAAAGGCACATAAAACTCAGTAAAAGCAGAAAAGAGTACAATAATTCTGCAGCATCTGTGGTCATGTAGGCACTTCATCTGACAGAAGAAGAAGTTTTGTAAAAAAAAACCCTAAATAAACCATCAAACAAAAGCCCCCAATTTATATATTGTGAAGATTACACACACTTATTCTCACCACTTCAGATTTAGATTATGTCTATCAAACTCCATCATCTGAATAAAGCTCTATAACCAATCTTATACTCTAAGGGAGCAACAAATGTTAATTTTACTTTGCAACTTAATCCAGAATTTTAATTCTATATTAGCTTTTTGTCTTTGTTGGTTTGGGTTTGTTGGGTTTTTTTCCACAGGGTGAGCCAATTTTGCCTCTCTCAAGGTGTCTTGTGTTGGTGTTTTCCTGGCTGCTCTCTCTCCAGCCTTGTCCTGCCTGGTGTGATCTGTTCGCACGATTTGTGTTTCTGGCATTTACCAAGCCTCACATTATCATCCAGGGTAGAACATCTCTTATCTTCATATTGTTTAATTTCTCAAGTCCAACATATTTGAGTTAATAAACACTATTTTCAGACTAAATTGCCATCAATATACAGTCTACTACCTCAAATATCTCTGCATATGATAACAGCTTAAACCCTATTTTATCTCTTTTTCAATACTGACTTGAATTAAGCTACTTTTTCCTGAGAAAAAGATTATTTGCATGGTTCTTCTGCACATCCTTAACTCATTTCCCCAGAGAGGCAGGGATGAGAGATTCCAAATGCAATTCAGAGCATTTACTAAGCTGCTGCTCAGGGAGATGTATGTAGCAGCTGCTCCACCTGACAGAGAAATATGAACATAACAGTATTGGTGGCTTTTTGCTGTTTGTTACAACATCTTATCAGCACTGCACTAGATTTTCGTCTCACAGCCTGTGAGTCTCCTCTCGTACACCATCAGTGCTAAAAATTGCTCCAAGTCCAAGAGAAGTTTGTTTCTGTTATCCCCTGATTTTCTTTTTGTTTCTGCTACTGAAAAAGTGCAAAGAGGAATTGCCTTTTCCCCATCACTATTCCAATTTCATTCTGCACAACAAGTTTTCTCTTTCCTGAGGAAAGGGATGAAAAGATAACTTTAGCTCAGGGTCTTACCCAGATGGAAAAACATTTTTTAGTCTCATTGCACTATCAAGTGTAATGTTCATCTGTTATATTCCCAATGCTGTTTTCAGATGTGTTATTTATCCAATCATAATTTAATTATTTTCATGTATCAAAAAGTAGAAAGCTATTGAGGTCAAATGACAGAAAATAACACGAGCAGAAGGCTTTTTAATCACAATCATGAAAGAGAAAATTGGAAAAAAGTTACACCAGAAATTCATTCTCGACTTACAAAATAACTGATGACTGTAGCTTACAGCAAAATTGGGGGAGTAAACATCTATCTAAAATATTGTGTTTCTAAGTGTCTCAGTGACCAGGTCAGGACTCATTTTGATATGTCAAGGTTTTTGCACGTCTGACCTCCCTGCTAATGAATTTATGTGCTCTGCCCAACTTGTAATTTGCAATTGAATGTGAGCCCTTTATGAGCCCTTTTAAAGAAAAAAAAATATATTTGAGGATTGATGGTAAATGGTAGTGTGAAATACCACATGGCAGAGCATCACAGTAATGAGTAATTACATATTTACATTATGTATCTATCTAAGAAAATACACGTATGGACACACACACACACACTTTTGCACAAAATAAAGATCACTTCTGTTCCTAAACTGGCCTCTGAACTGCAAAAATATAGTACAAGGGACAGTTCAAATACAGCAAATAGAAATTAGAGAAGAAAAACTCTTACTGTACTATACTGTCAGCTCTTTCCCAATTTTTTTTATCAAGTCACATTATAAATAACTTTAATTATGCAGTTTTCACCACTTCCCTGAGAAGACTTGATACTAGTATCAGGAACTGACCTGGTTGGACCTGCCTTGCTCACTTCTTGCAGTCACTGTTGAAATATCCTAACAGGCAGCAACAAAGAAAACCATGTGAGGCTATAAATGCTGGAATTACAATATAACTGAGCAAACTGGGTATGAAAAAAGTGAGATTACACTGGAAAAAGGTTCTAGTGACTGATGATAATACCATACAGTTAAGATGGGAAAGCACTTCCATTTACAGGCAGCTTTATTTTTCTTTTTCTCCTTGTACAAGCTGAAACTTTGCATGCATGGTCACAGTCACATCAGGTACTGGATTTGTTAAGCTATTTAAAAGCTGTGTGTTACATAAGTGGTTTTTCTAGGTAAAAAATTCAGACATTTAGTGTTCCTACCACTGTGTGTCTAATGCCTGGACTTAGGAGAATTTTAAATGAAAGAAAATCTCATTCGTTTCTGTTCTCAGATGGGGAAAAAAGGCAACACTGGAAGGAGAGCTACTTACTCAAAAATTACTTTTGATACAATGGATTTAAAACCCACAACACTAAAATAAGTATCCAAAGTTCAGTTCTAAGGTATGTTATGTAACATTTTTCTGGGAAGGCTAAGACTGTAGAAGTTGGATCAGTATTTTAACTGATTTCACAGTGGAAAAAGCATTTTCACCTTTTCTTTGGCAGACAACACCGTGAAGAGCAGGGCTGCCAACTCCAGGGTGTTGCTCTGACTCTCTACACAAAATGACCCCAGCCCAACTGGAAAATTCAGTTCCTTTGCATCTTAGGAGGAGGCAGAGTTCATTTCAAGAGCCCTGAGAAGAGGAGATTCTGGTGGAGGCTTTGTTTATGAAACATCTACCATGCTTTTCCCACTCACTGCCATGAGAATAGACCACTTAGACACTTTTGAAACTTCTATGCAAATACAACAAAAATAAACTGCAATTCAGTTTGGGCACTGTTGGGCAAAATGTGAGGAGCAATGAAGTCACAGAGAGTGCTTATTCTGCAGGAAGACAGGGCTACAATGTGTCAGTTACTATGGAAAAGGTTAGTACATGAACTGCTGATCCTAACAATTAAAGCAAAAAGTAATTCTGGATAAAGAAGTTGATGTTTTATAGAAATGGATGGCTAATATTTCTTTCACATGCCTGACAATTTCATTCACTGAAACAAGTGGATTGTTCAGCTCCTGCTAATTTGGAAGACAAATAGGTTTATGTAGTGATTAGCTCATTGTGGGAGCTCCTGGAACCAAATTAAAGAGACCCTTCCACTGGAGGACTTCAGAGAACTTTTTGAAGTGTTACTGAACTTAGTGTTACTACATGGCAACAAAGCAAACAAATACCTCCTACTCTAGAGTGTCTGTACTGGTGTGTCATGCAAACTGCTTGCCCAGAAAAAGGCACATGAAAAGCCATGGACTTACCCACATTATGTATTAGAAGACTGATTATACCTCAGAGGAAACCAACATTAGTTTTGTCAAGAACCACTGCTGATTTTTCACAATCAAGCTACTAGAAGTGGACAGAGCTTTTCCTTTGAACTCACAAAAATAAATATAACAAAAGAGCCTCCTAGTAAGGGGAACTTTTTCAGGGACTTTTAGGGCAAAGAGAATTAGGGAGGTCAAATTCATGCTTTACTGCAATTCACTGCTACAGAGTATGGCAAATGCAAATGATGTTTTGTTTATACCCCAAAGAGAGAACAGCAAGGCTCTGTGTCTGGAAAAAGACTGGAAAGAAAAATACCTCTGGGTAAAGCAATGAATTCATCTATTAAAAATAACATTCTATAGATGAATTTCATGGAAATGCACTTCCTTTCGATATTTTCATTAAATGATATATTTATACTACAAAAGCTTTCTGCCTTCTGGATATTCATGGATTGAGGCCATTAGCATTTTTAGCTTTTTTTTGATTCATGCGACCATTGATATGTGGAATAATTTAAAGCTGTTTTTCCCTCATCAGTAAGAAATATTATTACAAGCAGAAAGCCTGAGTCATTGTTTGGTACATTATCTCCAGAAATAGAATGAAAAAGAAAAGAGAAAAACTTAGAAATGCACATTTAGCCATTTTCATCAGGAATTAGGCTCATGTTCCACCCCTGTATGAACCATGGCCTCAGCACAGTCAGTCGGACTATCATGGCAGTGGACTTGGAAGGGACCACAGCATCTCCATCCCAGGCATCCCAGCCTCATGTCTCTTTTCCCACACTTAAAGAAAATAGCAAACACATTTACAATGCTCTGAAAGCTAGTGAGTTTTGGGATTAAATTTAAAGGATTGGAAAACCAGAGTTACTCCAAAACTTATTACTGAAAGCCTGCCGAGAGAGACAAGTATTTGCAAGGAGAGGAAGCAGCAATCTCAGGCAAAGAGCCTGAGGTGTCCATCACACATCCTGACAGAGGAAAGGGATGAGGTGGGTGTACAGTGAGACCCCCTGGCACTGTGGTGACAAATTCCCTTGCATCCTCACACTGTTATTGTGCAGCCATCACACCTGTCACACACCTGTGGGGGGTGGTTCTTCACTTTATCCTGGTTTGAAAGATAAGGGCACATAAAGTCAAAGCTGAGGGGCTTTTTCATTAAGTTCTCTTTTCTTGTTTTTCTTTTAAAACTAACCAACTCCACAAACCCATTACTAAAAGAAGAAATATTTAAAGCAACACTAATAGAGGACATGCTCATCAAATACAAACAGACCCAAAGTACACAACATTGTAAACACAAAGTAGGCAATTACATTATGGGCTAATGAGGCAAAACATACTGAAAAAAATTATCAGGGAAGTGCACAGGACTGGCTGCTATTTGGGCTGCTGTGGGAGAAAGCTGATTAAGATTACTTAGTAAAAAAGAGGTCCTAAGTAGGATTTTTTAGTAAAAGAGTAGGAGTGTACAGGAGATGCAGCAAATTAAGGAATGGGATAAACAAGACCTATTTAATATTCCTGAATAATTCTTCTTCAGCAAGTGAAAGAGCAAGAGGGTGTTTTGATTATAATGCAGCAACTTCAATATAAATTCAATTAATATGAATTCTTTAAGGACAGAAATTAGCCACCATAATATGAGTCACAAACTGAGGCAAGGAGCTCAGTATGATTAAAAAAATTAAAAGCGTTCTACAGTTAAGGATACCACCTGCCATTATATGAGATGAAGCTAAATATCCCACAGAGAATATAAATTCTCTTCCCTTCCAGAACAGGCTTGCACTGAGGCTTTGTAGAAGTGCTGCCCACTGAATACTGCTGCAATACCAAGCCCTTTCTGGGTTTCTTTACATGTACTCCAAGAATTTACAGAGGGTCTGTAAATTGCTAATTCAGCAGGCACACTGGTTGCAGGTGGATGACACCCACAGTGCCATGGCCAAAGTCCAGGACAGGAGCAAAAGGAAAAGAGCATTTATGAGCAGAGCTGTCAAGTCATCTCCTTTTTCCACTAGGGCTGATCCAGCTGAAGGAGAAGCCAATTTGGCTGCTCCCCTGGCTGATCAGGAGCTGCTGGTGCCTCACAGGACACGTGGCCCGAGCAGTGGCAGGCGGGACCACTGGGCAGCCAGAGGGACATTAAATCACCCCCCACTACCATCAACAAATAAGCAAAGCCAGAAAAAGTCATAGCCACTTAAGAACACAGGACCTCTAATCTAAAACAAATGCTTTGGAACAGAGGTTAAAAAATAAACCCTGTGTACAAGATAAAGCTGGTGGAAGTAATAAAAACAAGATAAACTGTTACATTACAGAGGCATAAAAAATAAGTATCCCCCATGTGAAGCTACTCATGAATGACCTGTTTCCTTTTCTCCCCACTTTCCTATTTTTCTGATGCCACGGATTAATCCAGCTCAGCCTTCCCCTAGCACTGCAGCACAAATCAGCACCAAAAGCACCAGGCAAGTGCTCAGTTTTAATGTTTTTCCCCTCTGCTTGCTGAGCTACAGCACACAAACAGGTATGTTTATTCATCTTTCTACTCCCAGACCCTCACTTTAGATTAAATCCTTTTTTCATTTCTCTTCCCCAGTGAAGTAGGGAGCACAAAACACTCGGCACACTCTGTCTTTATTCCTTACAGGCTGATTTGTCTACCTTCCTCTCCTAACAGGCTCTTCTCATTCCCTAGAACACTTTAATTCCTCTTCTCCACAGATGCTCCAATTTGGATTGTTTGGGGTTTTTTGAGCACAGAAGTGTGTTCAGTATTACCAAAAGCACCTATATAATACATCTTTCATTTACTGAAATAACCTCTTCTAAGATGCTTCTTTGCATTTTTCATGCATAAGAACGGTGACTTATGGCAGCCTTAGGATCAGAAAAGACAAATAATTAGATTATCCCATTAATTCTTTAGGCTTTAAGCAACAGAAAAGGGGAAAATGTGGAATTATTATAGAGTAAGTCTAATAAGAGTAAAATTCAAACTAGGTTGCAACTAGCTAACAGAACCAAAATGTACCAAAGATGCGCAAAGAGTGAATCTTCAAATGTAGTAAAGAGTTCACAACAATATATCTAAGAGTAAATATTCAAAATCCTAGGAACTGTTAATATCTTAATGAGATCTACCAGCTATTGGTGTGTCTCCCATAAATGACTGTGTAAACAACCACTCTGTTTCCACTGTAATTCTCTGTGCTTTTTGCTGGATTCCCAACAAACATTTTAATGGTACGTACTGCTAAGGAGCATCCTCTCACTGCCATGATTCAAGGTCCTCAATAACTGCTCCTCTGTTGTGAAATCTAATGTGAAGGACAAACACTACCAGCCCACAGCATAAGAACTTCTAATAAATTGCTTAATTAATGTGTTCAATACAAATGACAAATTATGTTACATCCTTTACTTCCATGTCTTTAATTATCCTGCCTTTCAAAACATTTTAAGAAGTCTTACATCACACAATCAGTCTTAAAAGCCAAAGTTTTATGGCTGTGGGCTGACTTCTTAATTTTATTTCCTTCTTTTACACATTTCAGCTCATATAGCTTTTTGCCTAGATTTAAGACCTAAGATGTATGTAAATCTATTCCTAAACACAGAAGACAAGGTAAATATAAAGTGCTATGGGGAGGAGAAAAAACAACTCTGATTTAGTCTATAAAGAAATGGCCTCCCAGTAATGTTAATGTTCAGGATAAAATAATCAAATCCTAAAAGAGTGCAATGAAAATATTTACTCAGTGACAAGCAGGTGTCAGAAAGGAAAGGACTGGAAAAAATGCAGGTAAAAAAGGATTAGTGATGTTCTGGTAACCTCCAGGGAAGGGAAGAAGATTCAGGAAAGGTACAATTTGGTAACATCTTTTTTTCCTTTATGTTCTATATAATGTATATTAACTGTAAACTGAATAAACAGGTGTGGCCAATTAAGTTTTCATAACATTTAAAAAGGAATAATAAAATTGGGGTCAAATTTACTGTCATATATCTGGCACATTTGACAAACCCAGAAGCACATGGTACATAAGAAAAATTCTTTTTAACGTCCTTGTATGGCAGACTCATTAACCTCATAGGTTACTGGGCTGGGGAGGGAAACAGGTAAAAGCATATGTGTACATGAGAGGGACTTTATTAGTCCGTGTAAAGGATGGATCCTCCATGTGACATACAAGTTCACACTTCAACATTTTCACCATGTACTCCCACTTTGCCTGCACTGAATTTATGCAGTTCTGGCATGGATTTCCAGTACAATTTTAGGTCACACAAAAACCTGTGTGGCAGAGAACAAAAATTCGCCACAGAAAATTCACAGCTGCTTCAAGAGACACAATGAAATGTGCAACTTGAATTTTCCCTCATATGCATAGGCATCCAATGTACTGAAAAAAGAGGTTAAGGTCCGTGTTTAAAACACAGCTTGGAGGACTGGGCATGGTCTTAGTCTGATATTACACACTACAACCAAAAGACTAATTATGGACTAGAAAGAGGATTAAGAATACACTTGGATATTACAGGTCTACTTGAGATAAGGAGCATAAAGCAGCCAGGATTAAATGCCAGTCTTAACAGTGATTTCCTTATGTCTATGACTGCTCTGATAGGTGGTGGGCTTTAGTAACTCTCCTCAGTGTTAATCACAAGAGCTTAAGGAGCAGAGACTGCTACAAAGCACAAAAACCCCAATCTAAGCCTTACAAACCTCATGAAGATTCTTAACATTTTATGTACATTAACTCAGACAGAATTGTCCCATGGAAATCTTCAGCATATTCCCACAGATTACTCTCAGGCTGAAGGAATACACTACAAAACACACAAAAGCATTTCAAGGAATTCCAGTTACACTGGCTTCTGAAACGCTTCCAATTAGCTTGCAAGTGATCTTGTCCCTCTGACAGGCTCCGTAACATTCAAATTATTGTATTAACCCACATACACATTCAGAATAATTGCATAATTTGGTGCTCAGCCAGTTGTGGCTAATGCATCAAGTTATGATGCTCATCTCAAAAAAAATATTATTTTATTTAGTATCACACTTGAAAGAATGGATGAAAACTGGCTTTAAGCCTTAACCCACAAAACAATGGAAGTTACACAGTATAGCATCACACGGTCTGTACCATTATTGACAAAGTCTCAAGAAACTTCACTGAAAACCATTCTTTTGCTTCCCACAGTTGGCCATAATTAATTCTTGGTAGATTTTTTTAAATCAAACTGTGTAAAAGATCAAGCTACTTCCTCATGTAGATCTACAGTTCTGGCAAATTTCTTTTTTTGGGAGTAGGATAAGTAGAAAAATTTATCAGTTTCAGCTGAAAATGATACATATTTTCACAGTATGAATATATGAAATTATTAACCTTTTCCATCAGTATTCTGTTCATACTCTTTTTCCCCCTATATAGTTTTCAATAAATTTTGACATCACATTTTATACATCTCACTCATCAGACTCTATGAGTCCAAAGCCTTTCTTTGTTCCTTGAATGTTTCTCCTTAGTTATGTATTTCATTGCTTTCCTAGGCCTGCTTTCTGCAGCTACCCTGGAAAACCTTATTTAAAGGTGGAAACTCTCATTCCCACTCCCCAGATGATGCCTCACATCCAAATCTCACCTGGGAATTTTCATCTTCTCATTTATAGTCTTCATGCTTGTTTTGGTAAAGCCTAGGGCAGCACATGTCTTCTGGCATACATCAGAAATGAAAAGCTACATAAAACACCACATTTCATTGCATTTAAGCCACGTGTCCCATTTAAAAGCTATTGGTATTTAACCCAAGACTGATGAGAATGAACAAACTGAATGTCGAGCACCCCTTGACACTTTAAGAAAATGAAAACCAAGGGTAAAATACGGACAGCTCTTCCTGGCCACCCAAACAGTACATTTTCCTCAAAAGGGTTACTGTGAAGTGTAGCACAACATGGTTAGTTCAGCCTGCCCTGATTACAGAGTCCCTGAAGACCCTGTCAAAATGGGCAACACTAGGCAACCAACACATCAGGAGCAACTTGAGTGCTTCCCTATATGCTCACTAAGCACCTAAGAACTGAAATTGCATCCCCCCACTTAACACTCTGCTCTTAGTTTACTTACCAGGGCTAGTTTTACAATTCATATGTTTTTTACATTCTCAGTTCTCTCTCTGAACCTCCTTCTTTGCTTTATCCATGGTACCCAGTCATCACCTTTCAACTTCACACCAAACATTTTCTTTCTCAGCTTAAAAGGTGCCCAAGCTGATTTTCAGGTTAAACAATACTAAGGGGGAAAAAAAACCAACCAAAAACCAAAAACCAAATCAAAAAAACCCCAAACCCAAATAACTTGCTGAAGTAATACCAAGACTGCATGGCAGAATTCAAACTTACTAGACTTCAAGGGGAAAAAACCCAACCCACATAAAACATTTTATTTGTAAGATCTTTCCTTGGTGTTTACATATTATGCAAGCCTAACTAGCAAAGAACCAGTGCTGCTGCTTTTTCAAAGTAGCAGGAAAGAGTAGTAATGCCTGCATATTCCCACCTCCTTCACACTGAGAGGCAAAAGAAAGTTAAGTGAACAAGTGATCCATGTTCCCTGGCTGTACAAAACGAGCAGTGCTGCTGTACTTACTGATGATTCCTAGATTCAGGATACGTTGATGGAATAATTAAATTGTTTGGTTTGTGGGGTTTTCAGGAAGGAATCTGTTCCTATCACAAATTCATAAAGGGCATGTGTACAGCAGAAAATCCCTTCACTGCAGAAAAAGTACAAGGCTACTTTGAAACATGGACTGGAAGAGACTACATGA
This sequence comes from Motacilla alba alba, assembly GCF_015832195.1. Classification (NCBI taxonomy): domain Eukaryota; kingdom Metazoa; phylum Chordata; class Aves; order Passeriformes; family Motacillidae; genus Motacilla; species Motacilla alba. Next base: position 11,189,802 of record NC_052022.1, read on the forward strand.
AAAAAGCCATTTTGCACAAATTCGTCTGTCTCACGGCATGATGCCATACGTTCACTATGAGAAAATGAACTAATTATTTAACATTTGAATACAAACTACTTATTTTTGGGGGTTGAGTCATGGCTCCCTGTGTGATCTTGGGCCAGTTTCTGAACCTCGTCTAGTTCCTTATTTGCAAAGCAGATTAATATTAGTTATACAGGATGGGGTGAGATTAAATTAACTCACGCTTGTAAAGGGTTTTCTGATCTTCAGATACTATGGAGAAGAAGGACTAGAAAAATCCATTTAAGAAGCAAAAGAAGCATGTAAATCCATGGCCACACAACAAACATTTGGTATATCAACTTTATACAGAAAATTTGTACTAACATTTCTCTGTAGTAGCAGTAAAAATTATATTAGCAGAAAGAATAAAATACGTGTATTAAAAATAATTAATTCACTTACTTTTTCCTAATTTCTAGGTCTGAAACTGGAACACATCTCAGGCCAGCTCCCAATACCATGAGGGATGATGTTAGTAACACTGTTACCCTCAGACCTAGGATGAAAAAATAACAGTATTTTACAAGTTAAATCAGTAAGGTTGAAAAAGAAACATTACTTAAACATATATATTTTTTATATTTACATGCAGTTTCACAGAAATAACACATGTTTCTTTCAAATCATAAGCTCTTTGGTGCTGATAGAAATTCCAGACACATTTTGAAATCCTGAGTTATTTTCTACACTTACACTCCAGAATTACAAAAGCTTATTCTTGGCATAGTAAGGTACAGGAGTGTATCCAAAATCTTTACAGACATTCTTGAAAGTGAAAAGTAATAATGAAAGTATCATCAAAATGTACAATATTCCCTTTGGAATTAGAGGCATTGGGGAACATGCTCTGCTGTGTTATCTGAAATCTAGGCAGACGCAAAGAAAAATCTGGACTTGTTCATTCTTCTCCAACCACTTAACGAGCACAGACACAGCACTGTTATTGTTTTCTTTCATAACGCAGATATGCATTTCATCCCAAAGAAACAACCATTTATTCAGGGAAAAAAAGTGAGAGTATTTTTGCAGTCCTTGCAATTAGGGCAGATTTTTGCTGCTCTCAGCTCCAATTGTCAGAGGTTGTAAATATCATACATTAGAAAAAAGCCACAATTGACTGATTCCTTGAATATGTTTTTTCCCTCATGCGATTTTCAACTGAGAAGTGCTTAGATTAGAAACAACCTTATCTTCATGCTGCAATTCCTTTTGCCAGCAGTTTGTTTGCTGCTGTTAAGGTGTTTCCAGCAGCAGCAGAGAACAGTGACAGCTAAGGGGCTTAAGCTCCAGAATCTTGCAAAACATCAACATCATAAATACTCACAATTAAAAAACACAGAAAAAGTCTGCATCTGTGAAGTTGTAAATTTTGAAATAATTTCACAGCAGCAAATAGAAAATAAAGGGCTTCCATGATCTTAGTAGAATATAATAAAAATTATTAATGATGACAAACATGCAATACCTCTAACATTTAGGCAAAACTAGTAATTACCCAAAATAGATGGTAAAAGAACCTGTCCTATGATAAGTCACCTGTCAAACAAACTACTTTGATTCTTTCTAAAGCTGCCTATCTTCAGAGGAGTGTTCCCTCTGTTAGTGACTCCTGTAATCAGTACAATTCAAGCAATAGTTGCATTAAATATTTTGTCTCCATGTATTTTACTAAAATGTGATTTTACTGGGTGAGACATAATTTTGCTCATATTGTGACAGTTCTTGATGAACCTCACTCATGGGTATTGCAGCTCCTGGTGCTGGACACTGCACAAACCAAACCTAAGATAAGTTTCTCTATGAACCAGCGTAAGTAGCCCAAGACAACCCAAGTCAGCAAGTTAAGTTGCAGCTTTTCTGAAACGGAAGTGAGACTTCCTTTGGTAAGGCCCAGTCATTAACACAAGGAATGCCAGCTGCAGTGACGTGACTCCCAAGGACACTTCACATCCCTGATGCCCTGAAGAAGTATCATCAACCAAAAATATTTCTTTCCTGGTAGGATTTCCCAATGCCTTCCCCAGCTTAGTTGCTTGACTGCGCTCAACCAGCAAATGCTGCTGTTAAACTGGTTTTTCAAGTGTGTTCAGAGAGCCCTAAATAAATGCCCCTTTAATATGGCTATTCAAAACCTTCATGTTCCTGTGTTTGCTAGGCCACCACAAGTCTTCATGCAACATTTAACTCCACATTGCCATTCTGCCTGGGCTGTGCTGGGGCAATTGTGCATATCTGCACTGCATACATGATGCTCCTGCCTTTTCTTCTTGAAAATTTATCTTTGTTAGCACTGTTTTTGTATATAATGAAAATTTGTATGCAGCAAGGATTGGAATTTTATTGATGGGAAATTGAAATACAAATCTTTTATCTGAAAATCCTGAAGTTTTCCATTAGGAAACACTACTGAAATTTTTCAGGGAAGCTCTAGTAATGTACACACCACCTTATTTTCCATGTAAACTAGACTCTTCTTGAACTACATTTCACAAAACAAGGTGCATTCTGCCTTTCAAGAGACAAGGACAAGGACAGAATGGAGGGTGCTGCTCATGGGGCCCTGCTTGAAGGGCAAGCCAGGGGCAAGCCCAGGACACAGCTGTAAATGAGAAGCAGAAATGTAAATTTAAATAAAATAAAATTTAAACACACATAAAATGAGTGTTGCCATATAAAAACTCCTACTTGATTTCTAATTTTTAAGAAAATCCCTAAACCAAAATATATGCAAACCAAGAAAGTTTTAAATTAAATCTGTGCAAAAAAAAAATTCCTTAACAAAAACCTCAACATGCAGTTTGGTAAAAAATTAATTAGATGCTGAAGTTTGCCTCCAGCTTTAAATTCAGGCCTATCTTTAATGTCAACCTCATATGTCAGATAATTTTAAAGTAAAATTATCTATTAAAGCTTCACAATCATGTATGCCTGATCTCTTCATTCTTTGAAGTCCTGATCTTGAATACTACTTACTGTAAGGTATCCCTTTAAAATGTTTTTATTGTCCAGACTATTCTTTGCCCTTTTTTTCTGTTTCCACCTTAACATGTCAACAGACCCCTGAAAACTCCTTCAGTTAATGCTGCATGTTGAAAATGATGACACCAAAGTGAACAAAAGACTGTCAGACAAGCAGCATATCAGATATTTTCTTTGCGAATTACACAATATAGTTTTATCCTCTAAGCACCTCACCACGTTATTTTGCTTTACATTTTAACTCTTTTTCATCTTTGTCAGAAACCAGTAGTTTTATTTATTTCAGTATTTTTGTTTTGAATGCTGCAGTTGTTGTTACATTGAATTTGACATCTTGTATTACTCTAAAAGGTGCACCCCGGAGTGCTTAAGATAGCAACCATGCATCATGGGGACTATAAACCAAAGTAACCAACCAAGCTTGAAAAACAGCCTGTGAACCTTGCAGAAAATCATGTCTCTACTTTAAAAGTAGAGACATAATTTTTCTCAGTAATTCACTCAACCAAGAGATTTTGTGTAGCTGTAATTAACTTCATTAATTCTACCCTGAAAATGCAAGCAGTAATTGGAGGGAGGGAGGAGGGTACAGCTTCTTAAAATGCATCATTCAGTTTCTATCCCTTTCTATCAGAGGTTTCTGACACATGGCTGGAAGGGGAAGAAATTCCTTTAAACAAGATTTTCTGCCAGTGGGTGAAGTTTTGTGTTCTTTACACCTTGTCTCCTCAGCTGCTCCTTCCCATCCTCATCTTGCAGGAGGTTTTTGGGCCCCACAGGTGGCAGTGGCTCTTGAGCAAACTATGGCTTTGTTCAGAACAGCCAAACTTTACTGACAGCAACAGAAAAGTCCAAGCTAGCAGCAAAAATTGAGCGAGTAATAAAAAGGATGTTTTAATTATCATTTATGAGTGTAACAGTCGATATTGTTCAACTGTTTAACCCTCCTGTGGCTCATAACACCATCTGCTTTATGACTTCAGCAGTCAATGCTGCATGTGCTATTTAATATTTCTTTTTAAAACAACTGTCTCCAAACTCTGACCACTATTACAGATTTAACAAACTCTCAAGCCCCAATCCCCCACCACCCACAGCCCAACACAGAGCAGAAGCAGAACCCCACCATGCTGGAACGTGGGGGCAGCAGCTGCCAGTGGCACCCAGCTGCTCTTCAGCTCCCTCACAGCAACATCAAGCAAGAGCATCCAGGCCTCATGGGTGCTCATCCCCCACAACTCCTACAGCATGCTTTACTTTCAAGATGCTTTCCAAAATATATGAAAAGAAAATGCATTCCCCCACTCCCCACATTACTGACTCGTAACCCAATGAGTGAATTATTATGCCCAGTTTAATAAGAAACTCAGCAAACAATGCTGTTGTCCTCATTCCAACAATTTATACATTAGTTTGTCATTCACCAGGAGAATGTGATGAACTCATTCCTGAGCATTCCCCAGCTGAGCCCAGCACAGCAGCTCCCTCAGTTCCCCACTACTGCTACAGAGCACTGCAAGCAGCCTCTTCTAGCTCAGAGCAATCACACACATGGCACACACTGTTTGAGTTTGGTTTCCTCCCTACAATGAAGCATTCATCCCAGGGGAAATCCCCATAGGATGGGCAGAACAGACAAGTTTTCACCTTTCTCTTTTTTTTATTTTAAATAGAAGTTTGGCCAGAGGAAAGGTTGCTGGGTGCAGCCCTTCCCCTGGCATGGCAGCAGTGATTTCCCCCATACAGCTCACACACCCTGCTCTTAGACGCAGTAACATTTGAGGGGTTTCCTAACTTCCCCTGCAGATACTGAAATGAGTTCTCACAAACACCAAGTACAGCAAGGCTCTGAGTAGAAACATGTGACATCAGCCTCCTGCACTTTTTCAGAGTTTTTAAAGACCAGGCTAAAAGCGCAAATTGTTCCGACTGACACTGAACTGAGAGCATTTGCTTGACTTCCCCATCATTTTGACTAAAACATATCTAGCTAAGAGAATGTAAAAGTCTCTCTTGGTCCACACACACCAGGAAATTTAAAACTCACCAATTGCACTAGCTGTTTCAACAATTCACTGCTAAATTGTGTTTTTCCTCCCAATTTAAAGCAAATTCAAAGAAGTTCTTGTTTTGCCCTTCTTTACAAAACAAACCACAGTTCCTGCATGTTTCCTTCTATGAAATTAACCTATAAAAAACAACTTTTACATTTAGGTTCAGTAACTAAAATACTGAGCTCCAAGTCTTCCACAATTTTTCTCTGGATTGGAATTGTTTTCATGTCTTGTTTAAATGCCCTCCTTATTGCTCAAGCATTATTTTTAAATGGGTTTCTTTGCTGGATACCAGTTCTCTGTATCATATAATGGGTCTCCTTTTCTCCCTTCTTAATATAGCCCTATACATTTAGCTATAATTTTAAAAAGGCTTAATTAAACAGCTCGCTTTATCAGGGAATCCTGAAAGCACTGCACAAACATGCCATCCTCCAGAATTCTTTGGAATTTTAATGAAATTCTAGCAAAATTATACTAATAGCTGCAACATTTACTCTCATAACATCAATTATCTTTGCCATTATTAAAATACCAAAAAAATTTTCTTTCTACTAAACACAGTGAATAAAACTTGCATTGTGCCTGCTCTTTGCCAAATTGACTACAGCCATTTAAGGAGGATAAGTGGCAATCCTCTTTCAGAAGAGGCATCCTTGCATCAAGCAATACAATTTTCAAAAGAACTTTTTCATTGATGTAAAAATACTTCATAGCTGAGATGTGGTCCCAGCCTTTCTGCTAACACATGGAATAAACTTGAAAAGTCAGTATATTGGGCCTGCCTCAGATTCCACAAAGGCACTTGATTGCAGAGTGGCATAAATTGTGTTTGGAAACTCAATGGAAAATAAATACATTCTCAAGAATAGCATCAATAAAAATTGGGAACCAAATACAAACACTGCATGCAAGAGAGAACAACTACCAGGTCATATGTAGCTAATCCAAAATTACAGACCCACAGATAATTCTGAGGTGGAAGGGACCCACAAGGATTGGGTCCAACTCTTAGTGAATGGCCCATACAGTGACTGAGCCCAGCACCATTTACAGCATGCTTTAGTCCTAGCTTGATGGCCAAGATACCATTGGTGCTATTAATTGCTGCTTCTACCACTGGGTGCTGTTAAGCACAACCTGGACCTCCCTTTCTCTCCGAGTACTTGATGCTGATGCTTCTCATTGCCCCATTTCAAACCTGTGTTTTCAAAATAAACTGAAGCCAAATGCTTCCATTCATTTCTCTGGCTTTATGTGGCACTGCCAAGACAGCATCTCAATTTCAACTGGAAAGATTTAGGACCTGAGTACTTTTTTTTTTCTGATTGAAAATGAAGCTAACTCAATTTAAACATTCTGCAAGACAGGTGACAGCATCCTTCTGGCATCAAAATGTAAGAACCAAGCTCTATTATACAGAACCTGTCTGAAATAAATTAAACCCAGAGCTACATTTCAACCCTCAGTCTTATCTAGGGCACAAGAAGATCTTTTCCTGTACTAATCCACCACACAGTCCAGTTCCACCTTTCAGTGGAGGATTGCAGGGCAGATTCCACCTGACACTGCTTCAATTTCTGTCTGACATAAACAGTTGGCAGACTGAGATATTCATATGAAATATGTACTAGAAAGTTCTTGAAATGTAGACGTAGGAGGTAATGATCTTCAGAGGGGCAATTTCTCTTTATAGTATCTTACAGCTGTTGCAACAGAATCTGTCAGCAATTGCTGCCCAGTTAACAGCAAGGCTATCAGCAGGAGTTTGGCATTTCTATATAAATTGATTTACTTGCAAAACTTAAATCTGAGAAAGCAAACTCTGTACACGAACACAACAAGCTGAAGTAAAACAGTTCCTGTGATTTGGACAAACTTTCTCATCAGGGTTAAAATTTCAGTAGAGCCAAAATCCCAGAAGTGTCATCACCACTGATGGGGGGAACCCACAGGGAAGTCCCTACCAAATCAGGAAGACAGAGGGGTGCCAACAACCAGATCTGACCCAAAGACAAAGTAATCTCTGCTGCTTGCACTTGTTGGACAGACATAGAAAGGCTGTGTGCAAGTTGAAAGCATGAGGGCCAATGTCAGCTACACATGCTTTCTTTTTTCCAGTGTACTTCTCAGATGAAGAACATGCACTCTGCATAAACATCATCATGTGCATCCTTGTAAGGAGGGTATCCCTCCCAAATTCTGAGGTTAGTTAAGAATTTTGTAAAAAAACACAATATAGCTCAGAGACTCAAAGCACAAAATTTAGCCTGTCACACAGATCATGAGGGAGATAACTGAACACATATAACTACTAAAACAGATATGGAAGCTGACAGAACATAATTGTGAGAAACAAAACAAAACAGAATGCAATTGGGGGTTATTACCACAATGACACAACCACTCTGCAATTCCTGAGCTGCTGCATCTTTTTTTACGTGCACCCCAACTGTAAGGAAACCAAGACGCTTAAGTACACCTCTAATTGCACGGCTCGCTTCTGGTTTGTATTGTAAATACTGTTCCTGTTTTTAAGTTATTCTTATTCTTCTCCACACACACACCTCTCCCCAACACTCATTAAAGCATTTTAAAGTCCTTATTTTTCTGTTTACTCTAGATACAAGAACTTGAATGCACCTGTTAGAAAGAGCAACAAGCTAAAACGACCACGTCAAGAGGCTGCAGGGTGCTTTTATTTCATTTGCATGGATGAAGCCAAGCCCACATGAACAGTGGACCTATACTGTTTTTAACATTATCCCAGCATATTAGGCAAGCACATAATCAATCTCCAAAAATATGCCAAGGAAAGTATCACTTAATCCTCCTGCTCTCTACTCCTCTACATTTAGTTATTACAGACTTAATGATGCAAATTCATTACAGAGTTGGCTCCACTACCACAGATTTAACCACAGTTGGTGACACACTACACATGTAAATACAAAGCAATATTTCAGAGTTTGTGCAGCAATTTAAAAGTCTGGTAGTGTTAAAAAAGTCCTGGTTTTAAGAACTGAACAGGCTTAATCTAAGCTTTCAGATATACAAAAAGGTAGCTTACAAGTAATGAAGCTTCCTTCCACGTGCTTCCAGTGAAGGATTTTGAAGCATCCTAACAGTTTAACATCAACAATGGGAAAAAAAAGGCAAAATATGTAAATTAGAAATCTGCATTTCAAGTTTATACAAGTGCTGCAAATTCTGTTCAGCAATCCAAAGGCTGACATTTTGCCTGAACAGAAAAACAAAGTGCTGAGCTGAATGGTATTTGCCTGAAGATCAAAACAACGATTTTAGAATCAGTTTTAGACCCTTTATTAGAATATCTCCTATTCTTTAATAACACGTTTCTTGATTTCATAGGAGACCAATTATTTTAGCCAATTATTGTTATTACACATTTTACTGCAGAAAGCATCCCTTTTATCTGCAACTAATCCAAGTGCAATGAACCTCTCCTAATGCTTGCAGAGCATCTCTGAGAGAAGAGAGCACAGGCCAGGGGCAGCAGGACCTGCATCTCTCAACATGCCGTATGAAATTGGGCAGGCCACTTCCCTTCTGCTTCCCCCTGCCCTCTGTCTTGTTAATTCAGGCTATGAACACATGGAAACAGGAGCTAGTCTCACGATTAGTATTAGAAAGTCTGTTAAATCAGGTTTTCTCTTCACCTGAGGTGAGTGCAGTGCTGGGATACAACAAAAAAGAGCTATTTAAGTACTTCGTAAATCTGTGACGTTAACAAACACTTGTATGAATTGTTCTTTCTTCTCTCACCACAGGCAGCTGCCTTCTACTCTCAACACCAGTATCTAATAAAACATGAAAATTCAGGTGAATCCATGAATCCATGTTTGCTATTTGATGAAATTAAATCTACATAATGGCATGTGCTAGTGTGTACATAGAGAGAGACGCAGGGCAACCAACAAAAATGGCCAACAATGCAGCTGGAGGCTTCCTCACTAACTCTGAAGCTAAAGAAAGGAAGCCACTAACAAGTTGACAGAAAGTAACACAACAAGAAGCCTTGGCTCTAACTCTCCTGAATGAACACCAACAACTGAAGCACTTACAGCACCACACAAGGGAGGGAAGCACTTTCTTTTCTCTTTCCACTCCTTTCAATGACTCCCAATTGCACAGCAGGCTCAATTACCACACCACTAACTACAGAGCCTTACCTGTGGCAACAGAGAGCAAAACCAATCCCTCTTACACATGTCTGCCAAGGAAGGTGTTCTGTTGTTACCTTGATAGTATTTACACCACTCAATGCCGCATTAAACTCTTCTTTTTAAGAAGTACAGGGGCATTTTGCTTTGCCTCAACAGAGTATCAAGAAGTAACCATGCAGCAAGGATTGGCAGCTCCATTAAATACTGCCTAGTGCATCTGCTAAGCAGAACACTAAGTGCCAGGTTTCTTCTTTTTTATTATTCCCGCTCTGAGGGGGGAAAATAAAGAGCTGCAAGAGCTTCACTAATGTAATATCCATGCAGGTCTTGTGACTTATAGGAAAGGTCACTGAAGTGAGCTTTCAAATTTTCTCTGTGTGAACAGTTTCAATGTTACTTGAACATTAAAATGCATCAGGCACTACTTAGGGTACATAGTTCATTCTAAAAGACATCTTTTGCAGCACTATAATGAGTCCTAAACCCATCATATTTTTTTAAGGGTCCTGATCAATTCTTTAGGTTCATGGGATTAATTAAAATTATAACACCACCACCTTTCTCAAGTATTTAAAAGGGATGGCTCTCATCAACAAATAAAAGAAGCAAAACAAACAAGTTTCTAACTGTGGTTATACTTGATGTCCTATACTCCAGAAAAACACCAGCATTCTTTGCAAAAAGCAGAAGACCTCTCACTTTCAAAACACATCACTCCCTCTGGCTGAGTCACAGATCTCCAGCTCTAAAAACAGGAAAAATCTAAAAAACCCTCTCTACTAAAAATCTGCATGAGAAAGCTTAATTTACAGCTTTTGAGGAAGTTGGAGCATTGATCACAAGCTCCTGGAGCACAATTACAGCTACAGCCCAGCTACAGAGCTACAACAGCACATGCATGTGAGAAGCATTAAAAAACCAAAGTTGTGGCAGGAAATGATGGAACAGCTCTGAATGTCCCCACTAGGAGAAAGGCAAGGCAAGCCACAATTTCCCTGACACTGGGAATATACTATTTATAACAGACAATCATATAATTGTAAGTAAAAAACTTCTTAAAGAATTTTTTATCACGTCTTTGGTCTGCTCAGTTAAGGAAATACCACACTGTCAGTGGAAGAATTCAAATACTCTCCAAGAAAATTTGTAAAATAATGAAACAGCTGACAAAACATATTTCTTCAATTTACTTCTGCTCTTCTCAGCATTGACCATGGTTTTGGAGGCTTGGGGTTTTTTAAACAAATATTTTATATAAAACAAATATTTTTATTTGACAATGTCACACTACAAATTTTCACAACAGGAAAGATTATTTCAGGACCTGTGTTATGTATGCACTGTTTTGTAAGTCTGAAAAGGCAAGCAAATACTCCTGTTTCACATGGCTCCTTTCCCACAAGCAAGTCATTTCTTACCAGAAACAAAAAAAAGCACAGGTGAAAAATCAGAAATGCAGAAAATATCCAAACTTTATTAATGAGTAATGAACCTCATTTTAGTGTTTGCTTCAGATTTGTTTTTCACTCCTAAAATGTAACACAAAACTAACTCCTAATAACAACATCTGCTGAAAATAATGAATAAAAATTATTTTGTTTATGCAGTTGTGTAATGCTTTTACTAGAATTCAGAAATCAGTAAAGTGCAGTAAGTTCAGCATTACCAAGTGAAAATGGTCCTTCTTTGTTCATACTTAGTTTCTTCTGATAGAAAAAATAAATATCATGTTAATTCTTTGAAAAAAAGTCTCAGTTTTCTTTAAAGGAAATAGATTCAGCTTTTGCAGAATAACAGCTGATTTACTCTTTTTCTCTTTAACAGAATTCTAAACTAATAGCTTGGGACTATAAAAACAGTATAAACATACAGCTAGCAAAATTAATGCAATACAACTTTCCTAAGCACTTTACTACTTCCATAATAAAAACCTATGAGAAAGCCCAGGGGACTTTGATAATAAAGAAATTACTGTTGTCATTCATATAAAAAAGTTAGTACCAGCTACCTTTATGCAGCATGGATGCCACACTATTAAAGACTCCCAGAAAAAAGGAGACCGGCAAAATTTCAATGTTTTTAAAATGCAGCAAGACAGTGCAAACCAAAACAGTATTTTAGCACTTTTTGTCCCGTTCCACAAGGCTTTCCAGAAGGGGAGAGATACCAGCCAGAGGGGCTACATCCTCTTCTGCATCCCACTGATGCCTCCATCACGAGGCCAGAGCTCCGTCAGCACCAAAGCCACACGAGAAGGAAGAGCCGCCCTGCTTTGCGTCAGCAGCGCCGGAGAGTCCCGCAGGAGCCGCAGCAGGAGCTGTGGCCCACCACACCTCAGGGGAGGCTGGGCTGAAGGAAGGGCCAATTTACCCCCTGGCTGACAACAGACAGTGCCAGGCAGAGTTCAGAGGTTTGACTGTGAAGAGGCAAAGCATCAGGATCTTGTTGGAGATAAGAAAAGGCAAAAAGGTCAATTGTGTCCCAAGACATTCCCAGCTCTTGGTTTTAAAAGCGCCTCTCAAGACAGTTCACAGAAGCCATGCTGCTGACCTACACTGCCGTGCAGCCATCTGCCCTCTCCCCATTTGCTGCAGTCCATTTCCTACTGCCCCTCAAAGTATCCATTTAGCTGTGCCTCCTACTCAACTCGTTCCTCCCCCTTTCCCATTCCCAGCACTTGCCCTCTGGCTCCAGATCTTATTTTGGCATCTGTGCCCCCCATACTTCACCCACTACCTTGCTCCACACTCTGCCCTTCTCTTCCTCTTCTCATCCATCCACAGGCTTTTCTCACTCCTTTGAGTCCTTTGAGCTTCTTGCATCCAGCCTCTCCTACTCCTCAACAACCACGAGGAGTGGAGAACAGAGGAAAACAGGAGGACAAGATGGGCCTACCACAAGACAGGTGAGGTACAAAGTAAAGAAGAAGCAGTCAGATTAGAAAGAACTTGGGTCAAGAGAAGGTTATTACGAGAAGTAAAAACGTGAGCATACAACAAGGGAGTATCAGTGCACAGCTGCCCTGGTATTACTACCCCTGTAGTCAACTTCTAAAAGCTGCTGTTGACTAAATAGCTTCCTATTTGGACCTGTGTCCTGACCCAGATCAGGGATGCTTCAGTGCTTCAACTCTGCTTGTGTTAGCAACTGCCTAAGAAAAGCAAGGGATCATATTTTACACTGGTAAATTGTTTTCCTATTCATCAGTTTCCCAACATCAAGGTATATCAAGTTGCATACAGAATCACAGAATTTTTAGGCCAGAGTTGCAAGGGGCCTCTGGAGATCCTCTAGTCCAACCCCTCTGCCAAGGCTGAGGGTGACCTGGAACAGGTACACAGGAATGCATCCAGATGGATTTTGAGTGTCTCCAGTGAGGAGATGTGACTCCACAACCTCCCTGGGCAGCATGTTCCAGTGCTCTGCCACCCACAACATGAAGTTCTTCCTCATGTTGAGGTGGAACTCCTTGTATTTGAGTTTATGGCAATCACCCCATGCTCACTGTGCTTGTATGTGCAGGGCACCAAAGCCTAAGAGCGTTAACCCCAGACAACATGGCCCTTACTATTGTCACATGAGCTATATGCAAACAGAATTATTTTACTTTCCATCACGGAAAAGTTCTTTCAAAAGAAGCATGCAGCTTCCTGATATGCTTCACCACGTGGTGTTTAAACAGCTGTCCCAGTTCCCCTACACAGCTGCAGAGACCTGCGTGAAGAGTGCAAAGGGCACTGCAGCTGCATAGGAGAGCAGCATAAAGAGACTGTATGGAAACACAGCAGCAATCAGAGCTGGGGTGGAACCCCACCCAAGAGAAAGACCTGCCTGCAGTAGAGGACATCTATCTCCAGCCACGATTGATGCTTTTCAACTTAAGCTGGCCCAGCAGGAGGCATGGGAAGCACTACTAAGATCAAGCTAGCATTGCTATGATGAACCAGAGCAGCATCAAATTAATACAATTCACCAGCTCGGAATTAAAGCACTCTGTGCTGCTAATCACTGTGTATCAAGTGATCTTTTGCAGCATGCCTGACTCCAAGGAGGGTGGGCCAGTCAATTCTCTAATGAGCCTCACTTCTGGAAGCACTTGCACAAAGACTGTGGACATTCATGTAGCCACAGTACATAAAATTCAGCAACAATAGCTCAGTTTGGTTCAGTCTTTCTTTTTCTTCTGATGATACAGAGGAAAAGTATGTCTATACAAATACGCACACCAGCACTCATCACAATAAATTTTGTAAAACCAAGCTGATCAAATACCTGCTCTAGTGGGATTTACCTATATTCAGCTCTCTAATTGCTTCTTTCATCTCTCCACATGAAAGGCAACACTTCATCTCATTTCTTCCAAGATTTGTTAGCATAGGAAAATTAATCCCTTTCACAGGATTTGATAGGTGTGGATCAGTATCACTTACAAGATAATGAAATATGGACCATTAATGGCATGCAGTAACTGTCTACAGGATGAGAGAAACAGACTGTAGTAAAGCAGGTATTTTCCTTCAAACTTCTTTTGTATTTGGTTCAAGTGCATCAGCCACTTGCATTTTCACCAAATACATGCACCTTTCACTTCTTGAGTCAAGGCATTCTCCCCCGGCTCCTTTCTTAGCTGAAGTCCACAGTTCACACTTAACTTTCATTCAATCCCAAAGAGCTTCTTGCTGCTCTTGCTGGAGTTAAAACCTTTGCCATTTGTAAGAGACATAAAGGTCATAATAGCCTGAACAGCTTTTAAGGACTTTGCCCACTATGGCAAACTGTATAAAGAAGCAACTGCTCATCTGTGACCACCAAGCTCCCCATCCTACCCCTCCCCCTTGACTATAACTCCATGAATTCCTGGAAATTTGGACAGTAAATTATGGCACCTGATGGGAATTTGAGATAAGATAAAGGTGGTACTATTTTCCGATTATCTCAGACTAGGAAGAGAAAAACAAGCTGGGGAGCACTGGTAATAAAACACAAAGAATCCACACTGAAAGCCAACACAGCAACTGGGCTGAAAATCAGTTCTGACTGGGTCAAGCAGATGGAGGGCATAGCCCACCCATTTAAGTTGGGAAGCCCACCAACTCAAAAGAGAAAGACTGAACATGGGACTAATTAACACTGGAATGGAGGGAATCATTTAACCCATAGAATAAAAGAAATGTGTAGCCAAATGAGCACTGATTCCTTTGTTTGCTAAGATGCATAAATGGTCAAAGTCTGGAGTGACCTCAGGACCCCCACCACTGAGAAGACAAAAAGAAGAGGACCAACAGGATGTTATCTGGATCTGTGGGTAGTGATCCCTTTCTATTTAATCTGTCACTTCCTTTCTCCCTCTCTTTTTCTTATTTCTATCTCTCTCTACCTCATATTTATGTTAAATAAAATCCATACTACGGACTTGGACATGTGGTCTCATTTGCACCTTAATTCGGGCAGAGGCATCTCTCTAATAATCATAATTAGTGGATTCTAACACCATAAATACTAAGTAGAACGAGTTGTTTATTATGAGGCTACTCTCTAATCTCTGCATCACACTTGCCTTTCTTACTTGCTCCCTTGCCATTCTACTCACATTTTTGAATCTGTGAGTTTTCTCATGGGTATTTCTTGTAGGCTGTGCTAACCTGCAAAGTCAGAATGCCTATAAACTTCTACTGTTGAAGCATGTAAATCCTTTTGGCTTGATGTCACTAAGTTAAAGTCTTACAGCCTTAGGCCAAGTTTTATCCCAGATGTTTTCAGCTGAGGCTCACGCTTTAACTTAGCACATGAATTATCAAATTGGTCACTTTGAAATACTGGGCACTCATCTTGCAGTCATGAATCTGAGCTAAGAAAAGTCTGTTTCTGAGATCATGACAAAAAGGAGATGAAAATGCATTTATTTGCCCAAGGTGAAAATTCTCAGACTTTCAAGGTTCACAAGTCACCTCCTTTGTCCTTCTGTTAAGCATCTGTGGCATAACAGAACTATGAATACTTCCATCAAAAACTCCCATTTTCTTCTGAGTGCCACCATGGAAATTACTTCACATAATCCATCTATATTAACAATGGAACCTATCAGCAACTACACTTGCAGAAATTGTTCTAAGTTATTAGTAACATGCTCCAATTTATACTTACATTGTCCAAAAGCCTGAATGACACAGAAGGACCGTGAAATGCCAAGCATTATGGAAATACTTAAGAAAATCTTCCCCACCTGTTGGATTCACTTGGCCATTCATGCTTTCACCAACTTCTGGAATGACAACCTGCTTTCTCTCTGTACCCACTTTCACATCTCTCAAAATAAACCCGAAGGCATTTCAAAAACACCTCCAAGAGTAAAATCTCAGGAGAAAACAAGTTCTCTTGGAGTCACCTCCCTTATGTCCCAGTGACCCTATATGTGAGGTAGAGGTATCCAGAGGTCCCCTGAAAGCAAAACCAGCGTATGCACGCAGTAAGGAATGACAATCCAGGAACTCCACACATGCAAGCTGCCATGCACAATTCTGTTTTACATCATGTATAGTTTATTTTATAGAGAGAACAGTTATTAAGAACATTTTTTTTGTATTAGTAAGGTCTGATTTAGTACTTGTACTCAATATTCATGACAATTTTGTCAGACTGCATTAAAGGATTTAATCTCAAAATTCCCAGGTGGAAGAGAAAGAACTATCAAATGTCTTCAGAGAAGGAAACCAAGATGCATGATTTAGGAGACAGCAATAAAATAAAGAGTTTGGTATTCAGGAAAGGAATAACTACTCTTACAGATAAAAATTTTCATGGTGTCAATGGACAAGCCAATCTTGATTAAAACCAGAATCTGATTATTGAAGTTTTCTCTCTACTTCATAATGTAATCACTAGAATTACATTGCTGCATAAATTCAATTTCAGCAAAATAAAGTACTAAGATTGTCTATGCAACCCACATAAACATATATTGTTTTATAAAAAAGGACCAAGAAATAGATTACATTCCACTTTCACAAGTAATATGTCTCATCTTCAAATTCAATATAAAACTGTTCACTGCATTCCAAAAATTAATGAAAAAATCACCATTCTATTCAATTTATTTAATGTAAACTATCATAAAATATTTCATTCTTCATTGCCTCTTCTTGCTTATATGGGAACATAATGAAGACTGACATATATTGCTACTAGGTCTCACTCTGTAACTAGAAGCTTAATAAAACCCCCCTGGTGAACCAGATCCAGGGAAGCATGTAAGCTTTTGATTTTGAGTTAGACATATAAACAGCCTAACAGTCCTGCGTGGTTGTATTTACAGTTCTCAGGAAATGAAACACTCAAGGCACGAAATGTACATAAACACTCAAGCATCATGTGACAAATTGTAGCTAATTTTAATCATGTAAACAACAAGGGTCCATCCAATAGCACACTGAAGTAATTTCCCATTTAATTTCAGTCTTATTAAATCTCTAAATATAATTAGAATTTAAACAAGCACTCTCTAATCCTATTGCTAAAGAAAATGCACCAAATAAGACACATGTAGCTCCATGGCACCCTCTATCTTTTCACCTTTCTTCACTAAGAATCCAACCAAGACAACACCTCTAATCCTCCACATAGAAAAGAGTTTTCAAACTGGCACATACTCAAAAGTGACATATGCAAATATAATTGCTGATTTTCATCACGCACCCATTCCAGAACAGGACTAAGACACGTGACAGATGCCACCACTGTCCTTATAGAGCACCCAGCCAAGGAACATGGAAACCCCCCGGGGTGCCCAAGGGCTGGCACAATTCAGCCAGAGGAAGCTGGGAGGCAGGAACAGGAACAGAGCTCATTCCCCAAAGAACTCTCAG
The DNA here is from genome assembly GCF_015832195.1 of Motacilla alba alba. NCBI lineage: Eukaryota > Metazoa > Chordata > Aves > Passeriformes > Motacillidae > Motacilla > Motacilla alba. Next base: position 11,206,932 of record NC_052022.1, read on the forward strand.
CTGCAATATGTGACTCTTACTATGCATCTGAAAACAAATGTATTTTTGACGACAAGAGCTCAGCAAAACCACAAAGTAGCTTTCAGTTTACACAGTTTACAGAGACATGAGCTAAGTCCAGGCTTCCTCCAGCACCTCAAAGACCCTTTAAAACAGTGTTAAACACCATTCAAAAAATGTCTTCTCTTGAGTCTGCTCAGATCTTCAAGTAAGATATTCTTTGTGAAGCCTTGTGAAGACCATCACTACCTTCCTGATGAAAAATCATCCTCAACTTCATAAAAAACACGATATCCCTATAGATCCATAGGAACATGGTCTTAAGTCAACCAAGACTTTTTGTCATACTGCTTCTGGCACCAAGACCCCTTCTGGGTCATCCTCTGGGGAGGCGTACAGTTGCCAGAAGTATTCCTCGGGGAGCCAGAAGTGAAACCATCTATACACCTTTCCCAGTCCACGTATTCCTGCCATTCTCCAACTGCCTAGCTTGGGCTGGCTGCAGCCAGGCCTTCAGAGTGAATCCAGGAGACACCCTCAGCAGGCCAGAGGGAAAAAGGTCACAAAGGCCAATAAACTTTTTGAGGTTAGAAAATAAAAAAAATTATAATTCCTCCCTCCTAGAACCCTTCTGTACAGAACTGAAGAAAAGAGCTTATTTAGCATAGCTCTCACTAAAAGACTGCTGTCATCTCTTCTCAGAGGGCCCCACACTTCTCTGACAAGCTATAATGGAAGTGGATCACAGAATCCAAGAAAAGCTTCTCGTAACTATTAGCATGCCTATTCATGCATATTTAGTCTTTCAACTTCCAATTAGTTAAGAAGCAAAAAAAAAAAAAGAAAAAGAAAAACATGACCAAACCTTTACCAGTGACCCAACCAGTACTGAAACAAGGAGCAGCAGGTGCACAAAATGCACAGCAGAAGTCTGGTATAGATACAGATTTATGCATGAACACCTAAAAACCAAAAAGACCAATACTTCTGAACTTCTTCTGAAGCATCATAACACAAAATCAGATTAAGTGACAGCAGGCAGCTACTTATCAGTTAGATTTACCTCTGACTGTGAAGTATAGGAGTATCTAACAGCACAATCTCCTCTCAGATTCTGACATGCCTGATCTACAGTGTCATACTTCTGATACTTGCCAGGTTTTACATGTTGACACTTCACAAATGCATTTTTTCCTGACAGCTCCTTTACTAGCCAACTCCAGTGACAAATGATTGAAGTCAAAGAGTAAATGGTGTAGCTTCTCCAGAGTAAATCTGGTGTAACAGCAAGCAAGTGAAATACTACCCTTGCAAGATCAGATTCAACCAACTTTACAGCTTCAAAGCAGTAGAGTCAAGATCCTCCTGGAACACATGTACTCCAAAGAGCAGGTAACTCCTCCTCACAACACACCTCCAGTGAAGTGCGCCCCATGGCTGACTGGGGGCTCCGTAGCTCTCCTGTCTACTCCATGATGAACCAAGTGACAGGACTCCACCATCACTTCCAAAGTGAACAGCACCACATTCTCTGTGGGAATCACCCAGGCTCAGAAAACAGCATGAAACAGGTATCAGAGAACAATCACAAAATCTGCTGATCTGGAAAGAACTTGCTTGCTCCAGTGCGCATATGCACTCCTTATGCACACAGCCAAATGAGTTGAGATGCTCTGTTCAGGTTACCTACCAATATTCTCTCAATAAGGACAGCAACAAACCAAGAGGAGAGGGGTTGCTCACATCTGCACCTCCAACGAACACGAGAATTAAAAAAACCCAAACAAACACACAAAGAAAACCCTCCAAAGCAATCAGTTAAGGAAATGAGAAAAACACCTGTATACATATTCTCATCAAAACAACCTACACATGAAACCAAGAAACCCCACAACTACACTACTAATCATAATATAAAAGAACAAAATACTAAAGTTTCTTTTCCCATTAATTGCTTCAAAACTTTTCCCGTATTATTTTGCATTGCTCAGGATCACTTCAGAGAAAATGTAGAAATAAAAATTCAGACTCAGCTGTCTAAGCACAGGTTCACATTTACCTTTATTTACACACATTACCTTTATTCCTTCATGCCATGAGCAGTCTCCACTGTACAAACCAAAATAACTTGCTTCAATTTTAAGATCATTAACAACACTATTATGTATCAGTCAAGACAGATATTGCCAACTTAAGTCTAAACTGCTTGAGAGAAGACTGGATGTACAGCCACCATGGACTCATTTCCAGAATTCAGCCCAGTAAATTTTATTCCCCCCAATGCCTCTTCAGTTTTAGGAAAAGTAATTCCAGTTTTGAAACAGGCCTTCTCAAACACAACTCTTCTCCCTGCCTGCTTTCACTTTCCCTTCCTCTTCCCCTTCCTTCCCCACAAATGAGCTATTAATTTCTAAATAAATGGAATAAGTAGCACTTAGGATCAGGAGCCACAGGGGTCCACTGGTGCCTATCTCCTGTTTAGAAGTCTGTTTAAACAGGAATTAAAAGAAATCCCTTCAGTAGATTTAGGCCCAAAAGCTGAATTCTGCAAACACAGATGCTTGACCTCATTGGAATGGTCCCCTGGGGGACCACAGAGGAACCACGCAGACCCTGGAGGAGTTCTCCAGAGACAAACACCATTTTTGTAAGTTTGCTACCAAGATGCAATGGCCTGAACACAAATCAGGAAACTCTGTTTGTGGTCCTCTTTGAAACACTGAAGCGCAACTTCTCTGCGTTCCCTGCCTTTTTATCTCCCTAGCACAATGAAAAGAAAAACACGGACTTCATGTCCAGCCTGCTTTTAAAAATGAAGAACTTCTTTCGAGATGCAATGGCCACCCTGAGCAATGGCATTACTTGATCGGAACATCAACGCGTGTTTGTTTCACAGCTGGTAACCAGAAATCACGACCATGTCCAGTTCACACAGCCGGATGGCAATGCCGGACTGGAGCACACTCCTCCAGACCCACACCTCCCATGCGACGTCAGATGCCCTAATTCCGCTTAGCTTAAGTATCTTCCTTGTGAATGGACTTTGACGTGTCTTCGTTTGGGCAGAGTACTGAAAACAGCAGTCATGATGCCTTTTAAGTATTAGTCAACCCTTTTTAAGGCCGAGGCCACTGGGCCCGAGTGTCCCCAGTCTGGCAGCGTCCCCTTCACCGGCCACGGGACCGCGGCGCCGGGGGACGCGGCCACGGCGTCCCCGCCTGGCCCGGGGAAAGCCACAGGAGCGGGTCGGGGAGTCCCGAACCCCCGGCCCCGCCGCCCCCGGCCCCGCTCACCCTTCTTGTCCATGAGCCACATGAAGAAGAAGCAGGGCGCGAAGCCGATGGGCCCCCAGAAGACGAGCAGGGCGATGTCCCAGCCGCTGAAGCCGAAGGCCAGGCGGGCCGAGTTCTGGATAGGGCCCCAGGTGTTCCACACCAGGCCCTGCGCGAAGCCCAGCAGCGAGAACAGCAGCAGCACCAGCCACCGCCGCCCGTACACGCGGCCCGACAGCGGCGGCAGCCGCCCCGCCGGGACCCCCGCCGGCCCCCGCGGCTGCGGCCGCGGCTGCTGCGGCGGGGGCGGCAGGAGCGGCCGCCGCTCCTCCGCGCTGCTCCAGCCCAAGCCCATCTGCGGGGGCGCCGCCGGGGGCCCGCAGGGAAGGAGGGGACGGGGCCGGGGGAAGGGACACCCACACTTCAGCCCCCGAGCGCGGCAGCGCTGCCCCGGCCCGGCACTACCGCATGCGCGGTCGGGGAGGGCCGGCGGCCGCCTCCTTCCTCCGCCGGCGAGGGGAGGAGGGAGCCGGAGCCGCGGAGGAGAGCCGGGCCCGCCGCTCGCGGGGAGGGAGCCGCGCCGGCGGGCAGCGGGGGCGTGCGGGACGGGGAGGGCACCGGGCCGCCGCCCCGCGGGGAGCCGGGGAGAGGAGCCTGGGGCAGGAGCGCGGCGGCCCGCGGGCGCGGCCGCCCGGGTGTCACCGGCAGGGCCGGGGAGCTCCGGCCGTCACGCCGCCACCGGCTCCGCCCCGCCGCGGCTCCCGGGCCGCGCTGCCCCTTCCGCCGCCGAAGGCGGTGCCGAGCGAGGCCCGCCCGAGCCGCCCCGCAGGCAGAGCCGCCGGAGCATGGCCGGGGCGCAGAGCTGCCGTCCCCCCGCGCCGGGTAGGTGCCCGAGCCCCGGCCCGCCCCGGGCCCCAGCGCGGCGTGGCTGCAGGCCCGGGCCGAGGGCGGATATGGGGAGGGTGAAGCGGGGCCATAACCGGGCCCGTGAGCGGACCCGCCGAGCCTCTCCATCAGCTCCTCCTCCGACACGTCCCTGTCGGCCGCGGGCCCCTCACCGCGGTGTGTGGTACCTTCGCGCAGGGAGGTGCCGCGGCAGGGCATCCCCCGGGTATCGATCCTCTTACAGGGAGAAGGAAATTGTGTTGCTTTGGTGGATACAATTCAACCGTGGTCTGAATTGAGAGGGGAAAAATAGCAGAGTTCGGATACGACATGCACGGAAATCCATTTTAAAATAATCTGGGTGAATAAACCATCATGTGGGGAATACTATGATCATTAGTATTATCATTTAAATAAATTGAAGTATATATTCATTAGATTAGGTTATGTGCAAATTTATCTGTATATCAACCATCTGTACTTGTCATAAAATTAATGTCTCGTATGCTGCACAGTGCTTCATGTTCCCTAAAAAATTGGGTATTTCAGTGTGGCTTGATTAGGCATTCTGTCACAAAGTCTGGAAGTTGGCTTGATAAATGCCCATGTAATTAAATGAGGAGAGCTGAACGGCGGCATCCCCACAGACTGGTTTTAGGTCCAGTGTCAGTGTCATAACAGTTGATGTGCTGGGCAGTGCACAGCTGAATTTTACACATGGCCATCATCCAACAATTCTGCAGCCAAAACCTCAGAGGTTTCATTTCATTCCCATGAAATTCTTCTCAGAACATAACAGACATTGCATTTTTTTTAGTCCACGCAGCTCAGTTTCCTAGATGGAAAGTGCAAGAAGGAAGTATATGCTGACTGAAATCAGCAGAACTATGATCAAAAGAAAATTATATTTTATCTACAAAACTTCAGGAAATGCCCCAGCAAAAATATAATTCACGCACAATTAAATAATGGGGGCCATACAGTAAACTCAAATTTGAGGCTGCTGTGTACAGCTGTAGTGACAAAAGTACAGTAAAAACATAGGGTGAGATTCAGACTTGCTCGTGACTGATACATATTCTGGTAGTGCTCTGGAGCTCCAAATAAGATTAATTCCCCATTTTACTAAGTCTTTTTCATACATTACCACCTCAGCATAGTTTAGCCCATGCCAAAATGTTCTTTCAATTTAAAAAGGGTATGTTACAACTATAATTTAAGTGATTTGCTGGCATTCATCCAAAGACAAAGTGCTGCTATTTGCAGAAGTAAACAATGTGAAAAAGTACTTCTCTCTTTGAACATTTTTCAATTAACTGTAGTAATTGTGGAGGTTTCATGGTTCTAGTGGCAGGAAACCCATCAAGAAATAAGGCAAGTGGGGTTTTGTGGTGTCCTTTTTAACTGCAAAACTTGTCTCATGCCTCATATTATCTGCATGGTCAAATGAAAACTTGAATATGTGCAGGATAACTCTTTGATAACTTATCCAAGACACTTCATCTTTTGATGGGTTTCAAGATATTTTGGCTTTCATGGGTCAACAGGAAAGAAAAATTTCTGAGAAACAGCAACAAACTAAAGGGGCTGTCGAAATAGGCTCAAAAATATTTAAGTGTATTTATTATTGACTTAATGATGATTTAAATAATTAATTTTAATTGCTTGATTTGAAGTCGCTCCATCTTTTCATAGCTTCACAACCCATATGCGCATCTTTCAGTCATGGCCTGACCTTTTCTATTCCAGCTATTTAATTAACACGGTGTAATATTCTGTGTGAATTATTCTTGTTTGCAGGATATGGTATTGGTTAAATTTGTTAATGTAAAGGAGCAGTGTATTGTTGATAAACTGTTGGAAACCAAATTAGCTTTATCTTGCAGCTAGCTGATTGCATTATTTCACTCATGGGTATAATACTCCTCTAAATATGCTAATTTCACTCTTTTCTCCGTGTGGTGACATTTTTACTGTTCTCATTACTGACATTTGTAATATTTGAGGTGGGGAAATTTTTCTTGCTTTAACCTCATTATAATGTAGCTAAAGAGATTTGAATATTATCAGATGAAATGCACATATATTCAGGCAAGCAGAAAGGTTATTTTCTCTCCTGGCCCATAACTTTCATGTCTATAGCAGGTCTTGCATGGACAGAATGACACCTGGATCCAAAGCTGTGATACAGATGCCCATGCAGGTACTGATTGCCTGAGAACAATAGTGTGTCCATTGGTAGGTGTCTTCATTTCCAACCTACAAGCTCCGAGGTGGTTGTGTGACCATGTTCATGCCTGTTTGTCCATGTCTGGCCTAAAACATTCAGGAATTCATCTTAGGAGGAGTTGGTTGCCTGGAGCTCTGATAGACTGGTGGTGACAGACAAAAATTACATGGCTGAGGCTGTTCTTGCCTCCAAATGCTCTTGGCATCCCTGAGGCAGGCCTGGAGGATCTGCTTACAAGTTGGCACCTGCAGTGTACCGATTTGAGGTTGGCTTATTAATATAAACTGAGGCTTTGGTGGGTTTGTTACAACCTTGAGGCATCTGGAGAGTCTAGTTCAGCTAAAACGCATCTATCATGTAATGGTTGTGCTCAGCAGTCCAGGAGAGCATCCCCCCATGGGGCAACCCCCAGTTCTTAGCACATTAGGAAGGGCCGTGTGCTCTTTCCTGTCACCATGGTTTTGACAGGTTTGCTCTCCGTGACATTCTTCCGAGATTCAATGAATGCCAGAGTCCCCTTGGTTCTTACACCTCTCTCCCAACAGCTCCTAATGTCATGTATGCAATCTTGTCCTTTCTCGTGTCAACTTATACCTTGCAATGTGACAAGCAGCAAGTCATTGCATACCTTGTAAAGGTTAGAAGCATTTTGGCAAAAATGGGCAGAACCCGAAATTAATTCAAAGATTGAAAAGTAGTATTTTGCTGATTCTGAAAATTCCTTCCAGGATCTAAAAAAAAGTTCTCTTTACCAGGGATTTCCCTCAGTTTCCAGACTCCAGCTGGAATTGTGACACTGCAGTTTCAGAGCTGCCACAAACAACACTGGTGTAGCAGGGATCTGTAATGGGTGAGTTCTTTACACCCCATCTTGAAAAACACCTCTGAAGGTGAGCCTGTGAGGTGTTAGCAAATCCTGTTCTTCCTTCCTCAAGTTTTGACATAGTTTCTATTCTAGTTGTTCAGGAACAGGTTGGTTGAAATCTGCTCTGTCTTGGGCTTGGTTTGGGCACCTTCCAATCTATGTATTCATTCAGCTTATTTTCCTGCCTTTCTTTTTTATTGAGAAGTACATAAGCTCTAGCTCTAACATCATACAAAGATTTCCTTGTCCTTCAGGTTTTACAGTGCTTCCTTTTTTCAAGTATCAAGGGGAAGCAAAAATACAGACCAGACACATCTTTAGCTTATGAAAGCTGAGTATTTTTATTCTTAAATTCAGACTTCAGTGTTTTCAGGTGGGGAGTTCATTTATAACTTTTGATTGCAGGCTGTGTATATTCCCACTGCCAAGTGACCATTGTAGTGTAGATGATTCCAGGTTTGTGGTGAGCCAGAGCCCATTGTAAGATTCTCTAGGGAGAGGTGGGATAGCTCCTTTTTCTTGTGGAGTCTACCTTTGTGGCTGGCTAATGAAAGACATGTCACTAGATTCCCTGTACACCACACTGCAGGTTCTTTAGTGCAGCTCTCGAAAGGAATATGCAAAAGTCACATCTGACTTGGGCTTTTAGTACATTTAAAGCATTCTGTGCTCCATTTCTGCTTGTTCTGCCATTCATCACCTTCTTAATGATGATCATGTCAGTGATGATTGTATCGTCTTTGAGGGGGAGGTGGAAGCTACATGATGTCTTTCATCAAGGTAATTTTGTTGGCTACTTCCCTACCTCACTTAGCCTTCAGGCTCCATGTCTTAGACATTTTAGGGAGTTTGTGTTGGAACTCCAGCTTCAGCAGACTACTGCCCCTGTGTTGTCTCATTTTATTCAGGGCCACCATGTGCAAGTAACCGCAAACATCAGTGGAGTATTCTGCACCCCAAAGTTATGTTAAGGAAATTCAGTTTCAAAGACTGATGGTTTCCTCTCTTCCTGAAAACCTGAGAATTATGCAAATGAACTGAGTCACAGGATGTTAGGCTTGAATTGGGAAGTACAGGGTGAAAATCTCCACTGTCTCTTTGCACTAGGACTGCCTCAGTGCAACTCTCATTGTCTCTGGTGCCAGCAAGGAGAGATAGTCATGGTGCTCTGGTACTGGTCTGTCTTGGTGTCTCTGGTGCACATGTTTCTCATTTCTTATCAAGCTGTGCCATTGTTCTCCTGTTGTCTTACATGGAAGCAGCAAGGGGTAACATAATTACCTCTCTGCTATAATTAACAATGTAGACGTTAGGGAGTTTGTTTCTGTTGGCCTAGTCATGTTTAGCTGTCATACAGTAGGTATGCTGTGAGCTCTGCAAATGAGTTGTCTGAAGACCTGATTGTCTGGGTAGGTGTTTGGGATCAAATCCATACTGAGGACATAAAGCTCACAAAATGTTGTTTGTGTCTTTGAAAATGTGACCCTATCATGTAATTTCATATAGAAAGAAGAGGCTGAATCGATTATTTCTTTGTCTGTGCTTTTCTCAACAGGGACATATATGAATAAAGTTTAAACTATTCTATGCTTTGTGATCACATACACTATGAAACCCTTGGGAGTAGATATAGTAGCATGAGATTTTGGGTTCTGTAAGAGTATTTTAAAAAAGAGCAATGGTAAGGTAGTTTGGATGTCTTGGTATAAAAGTGCAACTTTAACCTTTCACAGTTTTATTATTTTGCTAACCTTTAGGGGTTATCTTAAAATTCTATGTAAAATTCATGCTTTTGAAGACCAGGCATAAAACACATAATTCCTTCTAATACTGGATTATATCAGACAGTGTTGAGTAGAATGATGTTAATGTTTAAAAAGAATATGAAAATATTGAAACTCTTCTACTGAAAGGAGTTTTCCATATTTATTGATAGGTTGAAAAATACTGAGTTTTGGTGGATTTTGCAAATTGCAAGATACTTCCAAAATTCAAAGCAGCATCACTGTCAGTTTGTTTTATAATTAAAGGTCACCTTCAGTCTCCAGAAATGCAGATGCAGCTGATTACAACAGGAATTCATGGAGATCTGAGTAGAAACTTGGGCCTGCAGTCCTTGATCTTCTCTGATATTTAGTCTTGGTGTTTACAGATACAGAAACTTCACAGGCAGTTGTTATTTGAAAAAGAAAAGATAAAGGAAATCTCTGGAGGGAAAATGCTAAAGATACGTTGACATCACTAGCAGCAGTTTGTTGTATTACAAAGTTGTGAAATATGAGCTTCTATGTAAAAAGGCTGCCCTTTTTCAGCTAAAATGAAGAAGAGTTTATGTTTAAGAGTTTATGTTATGCTTATGTTAAGAGTTATATTAAAATACAGAACTAACATGAACATGTTAAGGTTGAAAATTAAATTAGAAAACCTAGATCACATTTTTGTGGGCTGTTTTGGTCAAGTGTATTCTTGACATTATGTCAAAACAATATTTTTACATGAACCTGTATGGTCTGGGTCTATATGAACCCCAGGATTCAAAACATACACTGTTTACAGTTTTTCACCAACAAAATTCATGTTGCAGCATTAGAACCTTTATGAACAAAAATACCAATTTGAAGCAAAGATTAAAGCACTTCTGGTTGTTTTAGCCATGCTGAAAGAAATGGAATGATGTAAACAATGGAATAATAGCCCTGCTTTTTCTTAAGTATTCCTATAATAATGGCAATCCCTAAATCTAATACCCTTATTGTGCATTTCAGAAACTGTTCTTAAGGTTTACATGATGGGTCTCTTTCAAGTCAATAATTCATGTAATTCAAAAACTTCTTATACTCTTTTAAAGTATAATTTCATTCTGACAATTAATTATACCTCTAATTGACTCAGTCATTAATCATAATTTGTATCCTGTGCAGTATGATGGTGAATAAGGTCATGTATACTACCATCATAACCCCTTTGAGGATCAGATGCCAAAGGCTCCATTGTATTAATTACTATTTATTATAATAGCTTGTAGGAAAAAAGTATGTATTTTGAGAATACTATTGACTATTTACTACATTATGGGAAAATAGTGTAAATGAGAAGATTTAGATTCTTTTGTTGCTGCCATTTTGAAGTTCTTGTCAGTCAAGTTTGCAGGACTGAACAACAATAAAGTCACAATTGGTTACAGTTTCTGACAGTGAATTTTATACAGTGTATTCATTTATTTAAGAGTAGTGCTTTCATACTTACTACTGACAAGGAATAGAAAAAGAAATACAAATAAACCTTGCTTATAATATGAACAAATTATTTTTTTCATTAGAAATACACACATCAACTTCCTGACATGCCATTTCCCTTACCTTCAATTATAATGCTATATTAGTATTGAATCTTGTATTAAATTTTCTATTTATTAGCAAATGTCAGAAATGTGTATCAGTGCCGGTGGGCTACTGGGAAGACGCGGGTTTGGCTACTGAATTTCCTCAGTAGCAGGCGTGTGTAATTTACACCCCATAAACTAACAGAAAGGTGGAATTTTGGCAGCCTAGTTTAAGGAAGAATAGTCTATCTTTTTATATCCTGGTGGAAGGTTTTGGTCAGAGACCACAGACTTTTCCTTCAAGTATTTCTTGTACTGGAGGAGGCCAGAGGAGCTGAGGTCATTCGGCATTCAGTTCATGAGCTGGAAACTGGCAGGACTGCCTTCTGAACCTGCACGGCAGCATGGAGGAGAGACATCAGCCAGAAGCTGGCCAGGGGTTCAGGAAGAGCTTTCGAGGAAGAGCCTTAGGGCATTTAGGGGAAGAATTTCCTAAACGTGTGCTTGAGATGATGCACTGTCATTTAGAGCAGCGGGGGGAGTCCCTCCCAGAGCTGTGTTCTGGGCTCAGCCCCTGCTCCCCCCTAAGGAGTCTGGCAGCAATTCCCGTTGCTTTATCGGAAGGACAAGATGAGGTTTGGGCATGGCTCCCACTCCTATCTTATTTCACGTCTGAAGTCACTTCAACTTCCTGTAAGAAAAACTGTAAGATGCTCTGCCCTGCCACAGGAGCACTGGAAATTGAGTCCAAATTCCTCATTTAGCTTCTTTCTTTTCTTCCTTTGGCTGCTCTCCTTCTGCGGTAGCAGACACAGAGAGAGAGGAAGGAAGGCTGTGTTGGCTGCAGGCTGCCAGGGTGAGCTGTGGCTGCCAGTCTTACAAGTGCAGACTGGTCCGTCCAGAGTCTCCATGCAACTGCCACCTGTCCAAAACATCTGCAGATCTGGGGTAGCTGCCTGCTGGCTGTGTGCATCCACAGCATTAACATTCCCACAGTCAAAACTAATAGCAACAGCAATAGCTGGCTAGCAGCTAATACCTAGATGTTGGTGCAGCCTATCCTGAAAACTACACATGCATATTTAGAGGCATTCTGTTTGCCCAGAGGAGGCTGATTACAGTGCATAGTGTTGTAATCACATGCAGATTATTTAAAGTTGGTTTTTTAATTTACAGAGTTAATGTACTGTGAAAACATTAAGTCTGACCTCCAAAGCAAGTCACTTATATTTGGTTTGGGGAGTTGCTCATCTTCCCCCATACCTTCTCTTTTCCCACTCCTGGTTGTTGAATAGTTAAGATTCTGGAGGTTAGATGATTTTTTTGACTCACCTGGCTGCTCTGTATTAATGTATTCAAAATGTAATTTTTAAATTTTATTTTTAATTTTTTTAAAATAAAAGAAGTAAGGAAAAGGGAGCATTACAGATTTGCTAGAAAAAAACAATTTGATGATGCATGTACCAAATAAATTACCAGGATTTCCTTGTACTCCCTATTTTAGAAAATAATTTTAATACCTCTCAATTAAATCTCATATTTAAGCAGCAGGGTGTTTTGGCAGAAGAAAACTGCCACACACTAATGAACTCTTATAATTTGCTAAATTATTTTAAATGAATGACAGTACATTTAGCTTTTTAATGACTGTACATTTAACTTCTGAACAACTTTGATCAAGTCCACATTTAGTTAGACTGCCTGCTGTGCTAAACTCTTAATTCCCAAACCCTACTCAGTTATTCAGAAAAATTGTTAATCAGAAACATTAAATTATTTTCTGTTTCAGAAGCACAAAGTCTACTGGAGAGTACTTGGCCAATTCATTACTTTTCTTTTACCTGCCTTCAGTGCTAAGTCTGGATGAGGTTTAATGTTTGACAGTACTTTGAGTAAAGACAACTGGAGAGCTTTCTTTTTTAATTGGGAGATCTCTATTTTGCAAGGTGTTGCCTTTCTAAAGAGCACCTATGTTTTTTGCCAATTACATAAGCTGCCACAGTTACAAAACTTGAGCTAAAACTTGGTGAATTTTTTCAGTTCCTGGTTGGATTCTGTACATGCCTTGGGTAAAGTCAAAACATGAGACAAATTATTCCTGCTTCCTTTTGTACTGTGAAGTCACACCATTTGTCGAGCCTGATAGAAAGAGCTAAGCTGAAGTATTCCTCTTCTTTTGTGGATCAGAGTACAACTGAGAAAATGAAGACTCCCACAGAGCTTTTCTTTTTCAAGAGAATATGCATTTCTATTCTCTTCTGCTACCCAATCTCCCTTAGGAATTTGATATTTATCAAGATGTGCAATGGATATTTTCTTCTTTGCTACACATTTTATTTGTTCACCTTTTACTTGTGCACATCTGTATTCAAAGTATATGTGCTTATATATGCTACACAACTTCAGGTTTTGCCTTGGACTTGATTACAATCAATCTCAGGCTAAAAATGCCAAGAAGCAACAGCCCAGTTTATAAGGTTTTTGTGAAACTATGATAACAATAACTGAGGAAATTATTACCTTAAACTATAACCCTGCTAATCTCTCTTCAGGTCTTCTATCTTCAGATATCTCTTTTAATTACTTTTCCTGACTCCTACAGCATATAGTTCCATCAGAAATCTCTGTTGGTCTTGAGCAGAGTTCTCCAAATTGTCATAAGATCTATTTGCTGTATTATATGATATTTACCTTTTATCAAGTGTCTTTTCTCTAGCAGGCACTTAGATATGCATGACTAGTGTTATAGGGAAAGAATTACATTTAGCTGACTGTTCTCACCAAGAAATATACAAAGGCAAATCAAGACACAGATTCTTCACACAGATCTAGCAAGAACCTGCATTTGTCTTTGCAAAAATCCCTAATGTATATTTTTTAAAGTATTTAAATTTTCTAAAATATTTCAAATGTCACTGTGCATCATATGTATTGTATGTGATTATCAGAAGAAGAGATATACTTGTTTAACAAAGATTTTAATACTATTTGAAGATAGGAATTATTAGCATCTTAGTGAGACAGACTGTCCTCTTTCATTATTTCTTGATTTTATAGAGAAATGTGTTTACAACTGAACATGGTGACATGACAATCATTCAGTAGAGGAGAGGCTATTTAGCCTAATTGTGGTTTTTTGTTTGCCAGTGGCCTACTCTCCCAGTAGCTTCAGCTCTGAGCTTCCCACTGTGTGCATGCCCTGTGGTTAAAACCACACCTTGCAAAAGCATGATGTGCATGTGGAAATCACATTAGAAAGCCACACAGAATCAACAGCTGGCTTCAAAGAGCCTTCCTGTCTCTTCCAGTAAAATTTCTGCTTTTGTAGCACATCCCAACTGTTCACTGAAGTTACAGGATAAACCTGAATCTTTTGCAATAAAAGTCAGCTTTACAAAATCCTCCAAAAAGGTGTCACCAGTTTCTTGCATTTATTTGCATTTACATCCTCTAAACTACTTAAATGTAGTGCCCTTAAAGCAAAAAAAAACAAACCCTGAGTAGTCAAAAAGACAGCCACGCAGTGATAAACACAGCCTAAGCAGAAGTGATTTCATTTTTATGAGCTGGAAAATCAGAAAGGTAGCTAAGGCCTGCCAGCTCCCACATGGTGAAGGCCACCTCTGTACAATATTATAAGTGCAGTGGTGAAAGACAGAAGTTTTATAACCCCTGGGAGCGTTCAGATCTGGACCAAGTCTCACGTTAGCTCTTGAACAGAATGGCTGTGAATAAACACGCTGAGCTTTCCCCTCTTGCCTGCCTGCAGCCAGCTCCCGGTGGCTCAGCAGCACGTGCCCTCCTCGTTCCTGCAGATGGCCTTTCTGCCTGCTCTGGAGCTGCTCCCCTAGGTGTGCCAACCTGCTCCTTGGGAAGCCCCAGAGCCTGCTCCCGGGCCAGGGAAGAGCATATGGTGAGACATACGGTCCCCGTGAGGCCTCCTTATGTCCTGGTTGTGTAAGTTGCTGGGTGTGAGACTGAAGGCCAAGTGTCAGAGACATCTCTGTGCTACAGCAACACCATCCTGTCAAGTGTTGCTCTGCATATGAGAGGAAATGTGGAAAACAAACCAAAATCCAAGCTCCTTCCTGTCGTCTGCCTTAGGGAAGAGAAGCCATTTAAAAATTGTACATTCCATGAAGATAAAGTACCAGAGGTCTCTAGATTTAAAGCTTCACAATGGAGTTTTCATCAGGGAAAAGTGAGGGATTTGGTTTCCCTGCAAGTCTGTGGAATAAGAGACCCACTGACTGTAGGAAAGCCCAGCCCCAATACGTCCCACTGAGTTTGTATGAAGATAGCAGCTTAATTTAGAAAACCAAAAAGCACAGCTATGTGGGGGTGTACACCCTGTTGAAAGAAGAGGGACTCAAAAAAGTTACCAAGATACAGCACACAGCATGCACAGAACACCTCTTATTCCTGCCGTTCCCACTTCAGCATTCATAGATTTATTTTGGATTTTTGTTGCATTTAAATTAATCCTGAAGAACTTTTCTCAGTGACATTATTCCCAGTGGGTCATCTTGTGTGTCCCCCAGCTGGCGCCACAGTGTTGCCCCATGTGCCACTGGGTGGTTCTCTGCTATCTCCCATACATGGGGAGGAATGGCAGGCAAAATTAGCACCCAGAAGCAAAGGAAATTTTCTTGGCCTGTATTTATTTAACTCATCATGTATGCCAGACCATCATTTGACCCCTAAATACAATGATTGAATTGAATTGGTTTGTTTGTTTGAAATAAACTGCTGGAAGTCACAAGGAGCCACGTGTATCAATTCAGTATGTTAAATCTTAGCCATTATACAGATACAAATTCTGGATGAGTTAACTTCAATAGAGGTTAAAATAATGAATGGATTTTTTTATGATCTGAAGCTGTAGTCCACCTCTTCCGCTCTATGGAGATGTCATTCCTTTTTAAAAAAACTCCAGATTTTCCCTCTGAATGTGTCCCTAAAGAAAAGTTGTTCTGAAAGTGCTGAGTTAATTCAAGATTGCCAGCATTTCAGCTTGGCAGTTTCAGTGGGCCATATAAATCTCTAAACAGCAAAGGAATAAATGGAAATCTTGGGTTAGTTTAATTATTGGATTGGCATAATTTCCTTTTCCTAAAATTCTGTTGATGAAATTTTAAAACACTTCAAAAATACCTGCTGATTGGTTGGGCTACTGTTCCTCAGTTTAAAGAGAACACATGGAGAGCTGGTTTGCTACCTCTGACAATACACTACAGTTTTGGAAAGAATCCCATGCAGAAAAACTGTTACTCATTAAATTTATGTTCTCTAAACTCTGAACATTATTTGCAAGTTTATTTTATTGTTAACCTATTTCTAAGCAGTTTGGCTACAGTGCTTTATTGCCCTAAGATACAAGTGCAAATTCTAAACATGTGCCTATTTTTTTTGTTTTGCTTTATATTTTATGTGCTAATACACTTCTTTAAACTTTAATTTAGTTCTTCCAGTGTTTGCAGTACAACTTTGATTTTTTAAAAAAATCTACAAATGTAATAAAACAATCAGTCATAAACAAAGGTCTTAGTTCTTAATATTTTCTGTCCCATGGAAGATGGTAAGTAACACTTCATGTATGATAAATCATCTCTCTCCATCTGGTTTTTTTCTTTACATAGATGAGGATGTCAAACCATTTACTCCTGAGAAAACCAAGGAAATTGTGATGTCTCTACAGCAACCTGCAGTCTTCTGTAACATGGTTGGCAACTGGCCAGCCCTGCACTGGAATGTGAAATACCTTTCTGCTGTGTTGGAGGGAAGGACAATCCAGTTTAGGCTGGGCCTGAAGACAATGGATTTAGGTGAGAACAAGCTGGACAGGCATTAATGTCACAAGTCGCTTTTCTAGGTCCTGCAATTATCTGCCTTTTCATTATAACTGTTCTTTCTCTAATGTATTGCTTTTCATTGCAGGCTTTGTTTTTAGGAATGGGATTTGGCCAGCAGTAGAACTCTCCCTTCTCTTTCTCATGGGTTTATTCTCAGTAGGAGGTCTGGAGGAACCAAGTCTCTCAGTGTTCCTTCCTTGCTTTGTAGTGTGTGTGTTTGGTCCTGGTCTTACACATGATAAGATTGTGCATGTGAGCTGAGCTTCCATATCCATAAGCCTGTCTGTGTTAAGGAATTAGCTAAATAATTAGCCAGACTTGGGGTATTTATCTGTAATGGTGCTGATTTTCACCCTCCTCCAGAGGTTTTTAAGACTTAGGTGATTTTCAGTACTTTGAGGTCCTGTGGTGGAAGACATGATGGAAGTATAAAGCATTAAGAAAATCATTTGACACCAGTGCAATAATTTCACTGCTTACCCTCCAGATTCACTCATACACCTTGGAACTTGCCATGGGAGAAAGACAATTTTCCAACTTGATTTTAAATACTACAATTTCATCTGTCTGTAGGCACACAGTAGTGTGTCCATGGACAGACGGAGTTTCATACCATGGAGGGAAGATAGAAGAAATATTTTTCCATCTGCTATCTACTTGAAAGGTTCTGTACTGCTTTATCCCTGCCCTTTGCACCCTTTGCCCTCCCAACAACATACCAAAATACATTTTGCCATGCACTTTCTCCCTTTTGCCTATAAACTGCCTTGACTACCTTTAGGATTTTTTTTAACCCTTAGGCCAGAAAAATCCACTTTAAAAATATTTAATAAGTCATGGTCTTTTAAACCCCACCCAACTATTCTTTCTGTAGTCTTCTAACCTTTTTCAGTTGGACTTCATCTTTCTTGGAATGTAGAGTCTGCAAAAAGACTCCAGATGAGGGTCTGCTAGTTCTAGTGAAAGTGGTAGGATTACATCATACTATCTTACTTAACACTGTGAAATTTCCTTTTCTTCACAGCATCATGTTATTTCACGTTCAATTTTTGCAAGAGGAGTGATGAAACAAAAGTGTTAGAGGGAAAATGCTTGGCGTGTTAGGATTTCAAAGCATTTTACCAGCATGGATTAATGATTTCTATGTCATTCCTGGGGGGAACAGATATTATTTACTCACTTTCTACAGATGGGAAAACTGAGGTGTAGAATTAAAACCTTGGAACACATCTTCATAGCAATATCTCTGTAGTTCAGTATGCATCCCATTGCCAATAGAGAAGGTGTAGCACAGATAGATAGATAGATAGATAGGTAGATAGATAGATAGATAGATAGATAGATAGATAGATAGATAGAGACATATGACACTTTCCTTGTTGCCTCTACACCTTATTACCTTATTCACTGTTAATATATATGAGTAGTAACACACAAGGCCTACCAGGTAAAAACATTAGTTTTGGTCCTACTCTCCATTAATTAGTAGGCACTTTTTGAGAGCCAGATGGATGTTCCAACTGGCAGAGTTTCTGATGGGACTGATGGAGTGTTATGTAGCTAAGTCACAGATTGATGCTACCAACTGAGTAGATAGGAGTCATCACTTAACAATAACTTGCGGTCACTAGAGATACAGAGTGGATTTAAATTGGAATTTATATCTTGAAGCATCTAACTGCATTTCGCTTTTTCCTAAAGGCATTTATCCCTGTGCAGCAATCAGTTTGTATCCAGGAACCTCCATTATGTGGTAATGTTGGTTAGAATTGTCTTCAAGGAGATTGGTACAGCCTTCAGGGGTTATATTGGAACTGAATGAGACCTGTGATGCCATAAAAAATTTTCAATATAAGAATATATTAGTGAAGCCATTATCCAAGCCATCTCAGAGTCTGAAATAATGTAATACATTCCATGTGCCACTGTCATTTGGAAGGTGGTTGATCTCACTATTGTATGCTTAAAACTACTTTTAATGAGGGCCTCTCTTTCTTATTGTTCCTGCTAACTTTCCTAGGTGAAATGGAGCCAGTCATCTGCTCAGAGAGAGAACAGAACTTGTAGTTTAGAATACAACTAAAATTGCATTGATCTCTCTCTGAATATTCCTTCCATATCCACAAGAGGTTTATTGCCTTAAGACTAGGTGGGGCCACTCCTACTATGGAATTGGAAATGCAGAAGAAAAAATTCACTCTCCTGCTTAAAGACACATTCTGGTGACACTCTGAAATGGCAGCTTCAGAGTTTCTGAGGTTATTGAAGTGAGGTTCATCTGGAAAACTCAAAATTCATGGAGATCTCTTACTACAGCAACGCCTCATCTTTCTTTAGTGTCACATCTGCATCTGGATGGGTTTCCCAAGCTGAAGATTCCTTAATGTACAAAAGTGAGAATTGCAAATGGGGCAACTCAGTGGGAGTTGCAAGGATTTTGTATTTGCTTTTCTTACTAGTTTGTAACTTCCTGAAGCATATCGATGTGGATGGCACATTTGAAACGTGGAAAAATGTGAGAGCTAGCAGTATTATTTGTGTATATTATTTGTACCTAAGTGTCTGTTTGGTAGCATTCTGTCTGATTACACAAGTTAAACAGTTTGTATCCATAAGAAAGGGGAAAAAACTACAATCAGAGCACTAAGCATTGACAAAAGATACCTTCAAAGAGAGTACCGGAGTTCATTACAAAAACACTGAAGATGCTATTAATCAGGAAATCCCTACCCATCTGGTTCCAGCCACACTAAAGATTTATTTTTCTGATGTGGGATAAGGGATAGGCCAAAGCTTCAGAAGTTTTGCTTCTGACTGAGAAAATGTGGCATTTCAGCCATTGTGTCTGATGGCTACCTGGAGCACACCAGCACAAAGTAAGAAGAAAACTTACACAGAACTGACTTCTGTATGCAGCCATTTCTTGTTTTGACCATTTTTGGTGGTTGCACAGCAAAATGAATCAACAATGAGTTTACTGTGAAGAAGCTGGAGAGAACAAGAAGCTGTCATGCTGATCAGTTTCTGAGTCACAGGATCTCTGGAGGATGTTTCTCTCACTGATGCTGGATAGAGCTGATACTGTCAGATGTGCAGTTGGATAGGAAAGAGCTGCAACTTGACCATCTTGCCAAGAGGTTTTACCACTAAGGATGGCAAAAGAATTCACATCTCTGAGGTTTGATATAGCAGGAGATTGCAAAGGTGGCTGCAGAATTAGTAGCTGAATAGGAGGCTGAAAATACAGTACAAATACTGTACACTGATTAAATGTTGCATAAGGCTGAGATCTGAAGTGGTTATTTGAGTTGGATGCGCATGGCCAGGTGTTTTTGTTTGTGAGTATGCCTGTGCTTTGTTATAGTATGAAGTGGCTATTCCTTGCTTGGATTATTTGTTTAATTCCCCAGCAGCTATGAATAGGGGTTTGGTTTTCCTTAAAGAAATGGAGAAGATATTTCACTTGCATTCTTTAATGGAGTTTTCTAAGGCTATTACACCTTTTTTTCTATGTTTTCCTTGCAAACACTCTGAGAAAAACAGATCTGGGCAACTGTCAGAGTCAGACCTTAACAAAGGAGGAGACCTGTTTCTGTAAAACCCACTTTTTCCCTCTCTCCTTCCATCCAGTTTCAATCTGTGGTATTAGGGGAAAGAGGAGGACTGTTATGCCTTCAGGTACCATGTCATCAGGCAGAACTGGCAGCCTACTTTAGACTTGCATGGCTTAATCTGCAATTTGTCAATTACAAAACACCCTCAGCTTTAAGTCACAAAGTATTAGCAAACTGGTTAATAATGTTCTTGCCTTCCATTGCTCATTGCTGACATTTTCACCCTTGTTGCAGCCTACAACCTACAAACCCATCTAAGCAAACTGTCTAGATTGCCCAAATGTGGTTTTTATTACTATTTATTTTTCCATAAGCACTCACACCTTGGTACTGAATAAGGTATAAATCAAACCAAGAGCCCTGCCCTGAGGAGATTGTATTCTACAAGATAGTCTTGCCTTTCATAGTTGGATTTTTTTTAAATGAAACTCAGAGTGAAATATGCTGAGCAGTAGAAAGAGCATATTTCTTGCCTTTAAAACATTTGCTTCTGAGTTATCTTGGAAAATAGGCAGTGTCCTAAGAGTGCCATGAAGTGAAAAAGAGTGTCCTCTTTTTTCTCATGAAAGTAATGCAGATATTGAGGCACCCTCAGTGGTGCTTGTATCTTTTGTCTAATCTTTCTGTCAGACCACCTTTTAGTAAAATGATAAACATTGCATTAAAACCTGGGTATCAGGAGAGGGACTGCAACACAGATATGGGATCCAATACAGAGGGTTTTGGTTGTCATTTTGTGACTTGCAAGTGATTCATATGTCTTGTATGCAGTCCTAAGGTAGGGAGCCCATCCACTGACACTTTTAGTTAATGATTTGATAGTAGTGGGAAGGAAACTACTACCTGTGCAACTACAATGGAAAATAATAGTGATAAAGGTGTGTAAAAGCTGTATGATGCTCTGTGAGAACTGCTGCAGTAACAAAATGAAAGCGGTAAAGAACCAAGAGCTGCTGCTGCACAGCAATGAAAGGATCCCATTTCTGTGCAGCTCTATGCAAGTTACACCAGATTAAATTGCAGCTCTGTCATTGTCATTCATGCAGGCTGCAGTAATTTTTCCCCAGTAGTAGTTATAGTAAAGTAATATTTTTTTTAACACTGGATAAGTCTCTTTGAAGATGGCACAATTAGTGGCGGCAGGAAATGAAGGTTTCTGATTAACTGCAATTAAAATATACTGTGATGTGGGTTATCTTACAGGCCTTCCAAGTGACCTGACCTTGAGCTGAAAGGCTGTATCAGTCAGCCTGACCACAGCATGCTGGGAGCAAAGCCCTGCTGGTAAACACTTTCTGTGTCTGCCAAGGAACACTGCAATATGCTTTTGTCAGTCCCAAATGAAAAATAAGGTCACACAGCATTTTAGATGGATCATTGGCAGCATGTGTGAGGTTCCATACCTCACTTTCTATGCATGACCACACTGGTTTGGTCATTGCTTCAGGGAGAGGGTAAGATGAACATGTCCATCTGCATAAATTTATGGAGGCAAAATAAAGGATACAGAAATACTTGATGTGCACATTTGCAACTGACACTTAGGAAGGGAGATGAAGCAAAGTTGTTTAGTGAACTTGGGTGTGTCATTGAGTTACTGTGCTGAAGAACAACGCTAACTATTGGTCTGCTTTTGTCTCACAGCAAGTTCAAGGTAACAGCCATTCAATTAAACCTTAATGAAAAAGCAATAATGTCAGACTTTACTTATGAGTTAGGTCATGAGAACCATTTTATTGACCAGAGCCAAGCTACCTAGTCAGATTCATATCTCATGCTGCATTTAACCAGAGCTGAGAGAAACTGTAGCATATTTACTGGTTCCATGCTCAATGCTCATGTAATATTTGATTTTTCTTTTGTTGCTCTAGTTCCCCAGTTTGAAACCAGTTGTAGCTACGTGGAAGCTACACTTGAGGAGTTTTTGGCTTGGAGTTGTGGGCAGCCTTCTTGTCTCTCTGGACCATTCAGTTGTTACGATTACTCCAAATACTGGGCTTATGCTGACTACAAATACATTGCCAGGATTTTTGAAGACAAGCCAGAACTCTTCCAGGTAAAACATTCATATTATCTCTTCCTAGTTGAACCATTGCAAATAATCTAATGTAGCTTCTATTGCTATCCCTCTCTGCTCCTTTGGCCACTTATTTTAAAATTCTGAAATAAAAGCTATTAGCTCTCAGGCTAACTGGAATCTGCCAAATGGCAGCCATCAAAATTCTGGGTCTCCTTATAAATTTAGAAACACCACCGAAAGTGACAAAAAAGAATTACTAGCCTGGCATCACTGTCCTTCCCATTTAGGCCAGATCTACCTTACACCCAAATGGTGCCCAAATTAACAGCTCCACTCAGGAGGGAGGATTTATGGCATGTATTTCATTGTAGTAACAAGGCTGTAACATGGCTTTGCTCCATGTTTTGCCTTGTGGCTCATTTTCTTAAGTAGCTCAGCTCCTTTCATTAATATAATTAGATTAACTGTTTGTGAGGAAGAGAGATTCTGTGGAGGCAGTAAAATACAGGAAGTAACCTGTCCATGGAAGTATGTGATTACCATACACAGTAGGACAACTACCCAAGGTATTTCCTTTTATTTCCTCTGTGCCTATCTCCTATTTCAATGTCTTCCTTCATCTACATTCCTACTTCTCCTTGCAAATTGTAAGAGGGAAAAATTAAGGATCGCTATACAAAAGGTGTACTTCTTCAAAAGATATAAAGAAAGTGTAAGTAAAGCCTTATTCATTTCTAGATTTTGAAAGGTGAAAATGGAATCATTATTCCCTGTAAAATCACTGTATCACTGGGGTGACAATGAATATGAACTGATAAGCCCCCTCAAATTAATTATTTCCTCAGAAAGAATTTCCTATGCTCCTCATATGTATTTTATTCTTTTGTGCCAGTAAAATTGGTGGTTTTCAGTGCTCAGTCTTTTTTCAGACTTTCAGACTTTTCAGACTGTCTGTTGGGTCAGAAGGTAAGGATTGGGCACAGAGATCATCTTACCTTTCCTCCTCCTGCCCTTCCTGAGCACACTGAAACATAACCAGGATCACATAACCTTGGGCTGGTTGTGTTGTCTGAACTAAACTGGGAGCTCCAGGGATGTTTCAGGCTTCCCCAGATCTTTGCATAACTTTCTCTGTGGTCCTGTCTCGGTCGTCTCTTTTTCTGCCTCCACAGACAGCATTTCCATGTGTCTTCCAGCACAAGCTAATAGCAGCTCAGAAGTCCTGAATATCCTACTGCTTCCTTCACACTTGAAGGAAACAACCATTTTTCTACCTTTTTCTTTCCCTTGCCCCCATTCGAGAACAAAGTTGAGGCTCCAGGAGTTGCATTTCTGTGCAGGTGCCATGCCACAACCGGATCACCTGACCTAACACACAACAGATTGTACTGCAGTTTTAGAATAGACACATGTAATGGTTATGCCATGGATTTTTTTGAAAAGCAGAATCTGGGAGGGAAAGAATTGGTGGTGTTATGCAAGCAAATCTGGTGTGTGTCATCTGCCATTTTCACAGGCATGGGAGAGAAATGCATCCATCAGTTCCACACTCGCATGGTTTTTGAAACACTGCTACACAATTTATACCAGCCAAAGGAGTTCTTTGTAGAAATTCTCTTCCATTCTAGTGTGAATTTAATGATAACTCCTTTTTTTTCTTCTAGATTTTATTTAGATTTACATGAGGTTATTTGAAGGGGAAAAGAAGGCCAACTGCACAGTTATTTATAGTGATTAATAGGGCCATTTAGAAGTTGTTTGAAATTTAGATTGCACTGTTTATCATTTACAGTTGTGTGGGCTAAGGTAATGATTCCATTATTCTAATCTATGAGCAATATCTAGCATCTTACATTTTTTGTTCAGTTGATATTTCATTACAGAATTTGAGATATAAATCAGGAGCAAGATACATGCATGAAGTTTAAATAGAAATGAGACCTTTTAAAGTGACATACGGGTACAGATTAACTTCATTATAAGCAGCAAATGAAATAAATATATATCACAAGTAATGTGCCATCTGTTATGGTTGGAACACCTTTTAGTGCATTTCTTCTTACTGTGGCTTTTTATTGTGGAAAAGGAACCCAGTGTGACAAGATTTCAGTAATACTACCAGTTCCTTTTCAGTTCATTGGTTAAAAACTATTTTACCCATAATCGCTTCAACTATTTACTACAGCAGGAGCATTTTCAAAAAGTTCTTTTAAATCTAATATTGATTATGTGTGCTTTCTTTTCACTTAAATTGTAACAAAATATAAAAACTATTTAGGTGTGAGATTAAAGTGTAGAAATGGTGCTACGCTTAACTTTTTCACTGAAATAGTTGTATTGAATTTCAAATTTTATGCCTGCTGAAATCTATAGGAGCAACTTTTTCTTTTTGATCTTTTGCTGTCTTTGACAAATGTTTATATTACACTTCTGCATTTTTTTCAAATGATATCTTTAAAATCAATAACTCTGAACTTCAGAATCTTTAGCAGCACCTAATTTTTGGGAAGGCTATCGCTCACTTTGAGGGTCTCCTGATGCAGAGCCGTGGTGAAGTCATCCTTATAATGTCTAGCTGTAGTTTTCCTCATCCATAGATCTTAAAAAAGGATAGTCATCCACCTGTCTGCAAGCAGCAAGCTTACATACTTAAATTAGGACTCCTAGACTCCTATTTTCTCTTTATAGACAGCAGAAAGAGAGAGGCTTTTCCAAGGCTTGATTGAGAGTGCTTTGACTAGAGCAGGAGCCAAGATTAAATTAGGTTCCTAAAGTTAGGTGATGTGTATGACCCCAAAGTGCTTTACTGAAATGGAACAAATACCATTATCTTCCTTTTCAAGATGGGAAAAATAAAACTCAGAGATGAAGCGATTTGCCCAAGACCATCAGGAAGCCAGAAATTTAATCTTTGTTTCCTAAGGCTCAGTTTGGGGCTCCAGCCAAAAGGTGCCAGTATCTCTGGCCAGTATTCCTCAAGTGCTTTCCAATAAACAAATGATCAGGCCCTGCAGGTGGCAGGGAGAGCTGTAGATACATGGGAAAGCTTTATCCAAGCTACACAAAGCCATTCTGCAAAACCCTTGGATTGTCTGAAAAATGCCTCACTGTGCCTCTTTCCAACTGTCAGCCCCAAGGGATTGCTTGTGGGAGGATCAACAGACTGGAAAGATGAAGCACTGTGTTCATAATATGTGTACACCTGTTCTGCCCTTTCTCACCCTGTCGTCAAGTTGTTTTAAGTTCACTGCCTCTGCAGTTGCAAATGTGTCCATTAAATAATAAGAAACTTAACCTGGCGTAACACTGGGTCACAGATGGGGTAAAATCTCTGTTCCCAGACAGAGAAATAGGAGAAAGCTGAAATAGGAGCAAGGAGAGAGCAAAAATTCCACACAGATTATCAATTGCTTGTAAAGGAATAGGGATTTTTCTTTCCTTCTTTCCTTTCATTAGCTTTTTAAATGCCACATATAAGAATTTTTCTAAAAGCAGTCCTGAGCTTGGGTGGATGGTTAAGGGTGGAGAAAGATAAAAAAGAGTGTTTGAAAAGAAAAAGAAGCCCGATGTGGCCATGAGAATTTGGGCAGCCCTTCTGTACAGCAGAGGAGTAACTTGAGTGATATGTAGGGTGGGGATGAGAATTTTGGAGGAAGGGGAACAGACTATGCATGCTCCAGAACCCAACCAGGGAAAAACAGCTGCAGTGGATAAAAAGTGATGAGCAGGAAGGAGAAGACAGGAGAGTTTCAGAACTAAGGATAGGATGTCAATCAGTTCAACAGCTTACATAACTAAACCTTTTTGTTGCTGTAGGATGTAAGGTGGTCTGACTTTGGTTTTCCTGGAAGAAGTGGAAAAGAGAGCACACTGTGGATTGGTTCTGAAGGAGCAAACACCCCCTGCCATTTGGACTCCTATGGCTGCAACTTAGTGTTGCAAGTACAAGGAAGGTAACGAGTGCACACACATACAGTAAATACGGGGGAGAGTTATACTGTGCATAAAGTTAGTTTTGGACTCTTTTTGGTATTAATTCTAGGTTCTGATTATTTTAGTTTTCTGAGTTCTCAGTGACTGAAGAGCACCCTAACTGTTCTACAGGAAATGGCAGAACTTCAGGGCGTTCTGAAGTGGAGTTGACACAATTTTATTTTCTAGTCTGTGTGTCATGTGGTCCAATTAAAAACACTTTAATCTTCCCAGTAGTTATGAATTTGGGAATTTGGAATTAGGAGATAAAAGAGTTAAAAATAAAAAGCCCCCAAACAAAATAGAAATAAACTACTTTAGACTTTTACAATATTGTCTGTGCAAGAGCCTCTAATAGCCTGCTAGAATTAATTTAAAAGGGCACCATCAGGATGGGAGCAGCCAGCTGTGAGCAAAGTTAAAAGGGACATTTGAGTCTCCAAACTCATTTGGGAGCATGTGGCTGTTGCTGTATCTTTCTGCCTGTTTGCATGCTGTCTTTTTTTTTTCCCATTCTTTTTTTTTTTTCTCCTTTCCTTGCATATTGGCCTCAGGGTTGGTGGGGTTTTTGGTTTTTGTGTTGTTATCTATTACTGCTAGAGTAGTGCTAGAGTAACAGAACAAGTTGCACACGCTTTCTGTGCTTGGTAGTATAGAGTGGAAGGAGAAATTTGATAGGGGCTTTTCAATGGGATTAATTACACTGCCATTTTGTAGAACAGTAAGATTGTGGTGGTGGTGGTGTGATTAAGGTGCAGGACTGGAAGTCAGGTGTGTTGCCTTTTAGCTGGGCAGCACCACATGCTGACTGGCTTTAAGGCCTGAGGTAAATGAATTTGTCATCATCTTATCCCTAAGACAGGTAACCCTGTGTAGGGTTTTCAGTCACGTTTGTAAACAGCTTTGAGGTCCTTGGGTGGATGTGCAGCAGAGACACTGTAGAAGCCTCCCTCAGCACTGCTGTGCTGCAGCCAATCCTGTAGCCTTCAGATCACATCAGTAAGCATTGTGCATTGAGGTCCAGACACTTTAGTGTACTCAGGAGCCAGAAATCTCAATGAAAACCATGAGACTTAAATGCCATAATCTTCTAAGGATCGACTTAAATACTGGGTGCACTAAATAAGTACAGTGATGTAGCAGACACAATACCTTCCAAGCCTCTTTGATCTGTACCTTCAGACATTGAACTCGAGCCAGAGTTCCAGCATCATGCAGCAATTCTGTCCACCTTCCCAAGGCACTTCCTCCCTGTCAAGTAGACCAAAATCCTTGTTCCTCTCAGGGAAAGAAATGCAAAGCCCTTGCACAGCCTGAAAAGACAAAGTTGTTTTCCTCTTCAGAACAAAGCCTGTAAATAGATTGCAAACTTCCACAAGCTTGTGAATCCTGTGCTTCTTCAGAGCAGAAAGATTCCCTTTTGAGACTCACACACAAGACAGGCTTTGTAACAGAATATAAGCTTATGCTAAACTTAAATAGATTTGCCTTTGCAGGAAAGCCAGGGACAGCTCCTTAGCCCTTTGTTGCTATCTTGAATTTCCTCCTTGCATCCCTTAGGCTTCTTAATTTTTTGCTTTATGATATTGCTTTGCTGTGAGCCTGCAGGATTAACCCTGAGCCTCCTAACCTAGTCATTCTCTGCCCCCTCAGAGGATCTAGCTTAGAGAGCAAAATAAAGTTGCAACAAGGCTTGAGTTTCAGGAGAAGTGGTTTTATGCTTGCATCCAGCAGTTGCTTTGGTAATTACCAAGAAATATCAGCAGCCTATGGCACTTGCATCTGTGCTGGTCTCTGTAGTTCTTGCTATCCTGATATTCCTATCTCTTCTGTTCCTGTCCCTTTTGGTTCTGTGCCATTTGGTTGCTTTGCTCCCATTTTCAGATCTGTGACTTAGAACTGATGACCAGAAGCAGTAGACAAAATTCAAGAAGTGAGTGCCAAGGGAAAGGACACAAAGAAAAGCCCTTGCTAGAGTCTAAAACAAAGAGAAGAGCTACACAAGGTCTCCAGCTGTGCTGTAAAGTGCTGCCTTTACTTTTCCATTGCTTAGTGCATTGGTCGTGTTGCCCTGTTTGTCTGGCACCTCTTAAATGTAATAAATTCTCTTTGTGTATTCCTTCTGGTTATTTCTATCCCCTAAAGTACTGCCATATAAAAGTTCTATTTCTAAATACCATATGTACCTGCTATAATAATTTATAATGCCCATAAAACTGGCACCACCAGTTCTGGCATATTCTTTTCTTTCTCTTTGATCTGGTCTATGTGAGTGAAATAGAGACATTAGCTCTTGAGGACAAAGTGTGGTCTCAGCTCTGCTTGGCCTTTGCACTGTGGTGCATTCATGTGCTTCTTTGGGCATGTAGGAGCAACCTGGCTCATGAGTGCCCTCATGAGCAGAACAACCCTGTCCTGCTCCACCTGGCATTTAGTAACACCAGTAAGTTCTTAAATGCATAACCAGCCACATTTTCCTCATGTGGTACTGATAAGACAAAAAATGCAGATGTTTAGGGATGCTTATGTCCATGGATGGATCTGGTTTTTATTCATGCCATCTTTGGCATGGGAACATCAAGGTGATATTTACTAAGAATGGGGGGTTCACAACTAACAGCCTTGTAAGGAAACAGAAGATAATGTCTATACCCTTTTACTGTTGCCATCCTGAATACACAATGCCCTCCTTTCAAAACAAATACAGATTTTGAAAGCTTTTCATTCAGTGAACAAAAATACATTGTCTGTAACAAAACTATTTCCTCTAGTTTATAGAGCAATTTTTAATGCTCTGAGCATCTGTAAATGCTGCATGTAAAAAGGAGGAAGAAACCAGACGGGAGAGGTTTTTTAAAATTTTATCTGCCTTTAAAAATGATTGGTGAGAAGCTGTAAATCTTCTCAGTTAAAAAATTAAAAAGTGGAATATTTTAAAAACACTTTCAGGAAACAGCCTGTAAGCACTGCCTGTGTTCTCACTGTGTAGGAGATTCACATAGTGAGGCAAATTTATGTTTTATTGAAAACCTTGCTACTGCCTTTAGTTCTCTGCTGCAAGTGACATGCACTGAATACATTTTTATCTTCTCTCTATTTTCAGGAAGAGATGGCACCTCTTCCCACCTGGTGACACCAGTTTCCTTTATCCTACCAGGATCCCTTATGAGGAATCCAGCATATTCAGCAAAGTCAACATTGCCAACCCTGATCTGAAACGCTTTCCCAAGTTTAGGAACTCAACAGCCCATGTTGTTACACTCAGTCCAGGACAGGTACCACTTACATATGAGCTTTACATTACTTAATATTCTATTTAACTGCCTAATTAAGGGCTAGGAAATCATAACAAATTGACTGTGGAACTTCCCTCTTCCTTCACTCCACATTCTGACCTTACAAATTTCTCTCAGCACAGAAACTTCCTTCACTGACAGTTATTTGCCTAGACTTTTTTGTACAAAAACCAAAAACTGCAGACATTTGGAGAGCTATAAATCAGCTGCCTGATTCATAGATTAGAGTTCAGTCAGCTGCCTGATTCCATACAACCACCTGTCTTGGAACCACCTCAAATTTGTCTACTTCAGAACTTTCTTGAACTCTGACCTGTCTTCTCCGACAGCAGTATGTTCCATAAAATGCATTTGGTTAATGAGTATATACAGCTAACAAAGGAACTCATATTTTGGTAGTGAATAGCCTTCACCTGTTGCTTTAATAACTACTTTAATGATGATACTTGCATTTAGAGTGCACACCATTCACAGGTTTCATGGTGCTTTACAGGGCTGTGAGGTGTTTTTAATCCTGCTTTACTGAGAAGGTTCAACTGTAAGTGCCTGGCTTACAGTCACACAGGCAGGCAGCAGCAGTGCGAGAGTAGGGCTCAGGATTCTTGATTCCCAGTCTCCTGCTGTAAATAGTGTCCTTCTTTATTTAATCAACAAGGTCTGTATTGGGAGTCTGAATTACCCTTTTTCATTTGTTCAGGCATGCATATCCTGCTAAGGCACTGCTGTGCATCTCAAACTGTCAGGCCCTTCCAAAGGAATTTTGCAATGGTCATTGCTCAGACAGTGGAGTTGCTGCTTCTGGAGCCCTTTTGCCATTCCCCTACCAGATATTGTCACCTCTTTTGACCTGCCAGCTCAACAACTTGTATGAGCATTCTCCTGTCCCTAACTGGCAAACCCAGCTGCCTTCAACAATTTAAAGAGTGGATTTTTGCTAATTAAGTTAATTTTGAGGCGGCAGAGTGGGGCAGGATAATTGCTTCCAACAAAAGGATGATACCCTTCAACTGGAAGTGTATGCTCTTCAGTTGGTACAGATGCAAATGGGGAATCTATGATCAGCCTTTACTGTTTGCACTACAGTAGCTCATACTCACAGTCCTAAAGCAAATCATTAGTTTCACATTGAGTACTTTGCAAGGTTGCAGCAGTCAGTAATTTAAAGCACAAAGAACAAATTTTTACTATTGATAAAAATGCCACATCCATTCAGCACTGTGTTATCCCTGATCCCCAATACCATTTGAATTTATAATCTCCTTTGCAATGATCAAGTGTACTAGTGAACCTTTAATATGATCTTAATTTTAATTAGGCTTAAAGCAATTACGAATTAATCTTGCTAGGAATAAAGATCTTGAGCCAACTCAGTAATACAATTTGTCTGCATAGCCATGAACGAGATACTGTTTGGATTTCCTGGGGGGGGGGGGGGGGGGGGGGGGGGGGAAAGTAATGTAGAAGCAATGATGGAGCAGTGAGGTATTGCCTTTGTCCATTTCATCAGTGCCTTCTGTGTGGTGCTTGCCAGCATCTCATCCAGGAGCTTTCAGGGCAGGTGGCTGGAAGCTGCTGCCATTTGATGGAGAGGAAAGGAATGACCTAGAAGAACTCCTTTATTAACAAGGGAGAGAATTTCTAAATAATGTCTTGATATGTGCTTAACAGTGGTTTTCACATAGAATTAGCCCAATTACTGCAGAATTTGTAGGCATCTTTATTTTGTGATAAAATGTAGCATCTCCATTCATTCCCAGAGGGTATGCAGAACATTTTGGATTATTGTAACAATAAAAGACTGAAAAAATGAAGACAAAGGTGTTCTTAGGTATTCAGGAGAGCAGCTGCATGGAGAGTGAGTACAGCTTTGAATATCAAAAACTTAATGTGTCTAATGCCACCTTCTGGTCGATGTTTGCTACCAGCCATTTTTCTGCCTGAAAGCAGAACTCCTTCGTGTAACATTGTGGCAGTGCACAGAGTGTACTTCAGTTAGATCCTTTGTGCCCTTCCACTGTATTGTTCAGAGGTGAACGTCTATTATGAATTTTGGTAGCTGATTGAGACTTAAGGTTTTGTAAGGTTTCATCCTGTACCTGACCATTGGCTGTCAGCTGCATTTCAACAAACATAACTCCTGGTTATACACTAGTGATCTGTTCTGAAACAAATTATGAAAACATTTAGATGTCAAGCTTACTCAGATAGGCAGCTGAGTAGAGGAAGGGCTTGCTGCAGTACGAGACTGGATCCACTATATCCATGAAGTTACAAGCTCAAGTTGTGTCACACAAATGTAGAGGATCCTTATAAATGTTTGGACCTGGTCACCTCTGCGATGGTTGCAAAGCTGAGGATTAACTATGGAACAGCATTTCTAGTAACACCTTGATTCTTTTCTCAAATATACAAATACTCCCTAGAAGACCAGAAATGGGACAAAACACATCTGTTCTTGTATCTTCTACCCATGCTCTGGGACAAGTGTTAAGAGAGTTAGGGATCTATCACCCTCAGCTTAAATCCTGTTCAGGACAGGTGTCCTATCACCATCAGTGGCACCTGACACCTCAACAAGGTGGTTCATCCTTCCTGTCTTACACAATTACAGTCCTGCAGGAACACTCATCCTACCCTGTCCTTCAGCACAGGCTGTAGAAGGAGCCTATGCACATAGATGCTTAACTTTTTTGATGATTAAAAATAGGAGCGATGAATACCACCTGAAAAGGCTACAAAAAGAGATACTGTCCAAGGATAAAATCATTGATCATTCTTTCCTCTGCCCCACTTCTCACTGACTTCTGGCTTCCTTCCTGCTCAGTAATGTAATTGCTCTTAATCCATCTCCCTGTTAATCTATATCCACATAACCAGACAATGGTAGGGAGACTACAAAGTGATCTGAGTTCGTCTGAAGGTATGGAGAGCAGGCAGCTGCCACTCTGGGCCCCTGTGAGCAATCCCATTCCCCCTCTTGCTACCCCAGGCAGGTGCTGTTGGAGGCAGTGCTTGCCTGCCCTGTGGCCTGGCCCCAGTGCAGCCTGGGGCCAGAGGAGCTGCAGTGCAGAAGTGCAAGGAAAGGCCTAACTGAGGTAGCCAAGAGGCACATGGGGTCTGAGAAGGATGCCCTCCCTCTGGCCTTGAAAAATATTGTCACTGGATGGGGAAAAAATACTATTTTAGAAAAAGATGAACATTACTGCTTGCTGGTTCTCACCATGGTCTGCTGCTCAGAAGCTCCTCTCCTCTGCTTCTGCTTACCTGCTTTCTCAAAGTCTAAAAGAAACACATTTATGTGGCCACAAATACAGTTGTTACTCAGTTCCTGTGTTTAGCTGCAGGATTTCCTCTTTCTGGGCTTCTGCTGCAGAATCTAACACACCATGGGATCCTGCTCAGCAGCAGAGCTCCCAACCGTGCAGGCAAACCTCTGACTTCTAACCTAGCCTGAGGAAGAAGAAATCTTCATGAAGTCAGGGAGGGATTTCCCTGTGTGCTGCCTTTAAAGAAAGGGTGTGAGAACATCAGGTTGGGCGTAAAGTGGGGAACAGAAGAACACACAGCCTGGATAGCTAAGAAAAATATAATTGATACCAAAGAAAAGTGTTTCAGTAAGTCAAGAAATGCAGTAATTCAAAGGTATGCAAAGTATACAAAGGTGTACAAAGTATATCAGCTCAAAGTATACAAAAGACTTTTTAAAAGGGGTTACAGTAAAAAAACTACTTTGTTGGAGAAGAATTTAAGTGATTTTACTAAATAGAGAATTCAGAGTTTGCCATGCCATTATGCATAGTAGATGGCTGGTAATTCTGTTCTGGGGAAAGAATGAAGAGTTTTCATGTGGGAGACTGCAGAGCTGGCCCCAAGTCACCCCACAGAGAGGGCAGACAGCTCAACCCAATATCAGGACACCAGAACTATGATTGCCATCACAGAAGAAGCAGAAGAGTCCAGGAGCTGAATTTATGCTAGAATTGGTGGTAAAAACACTGCTCAACCTGCAACACATACAGAGAACCCCATGAATGCCTCAAAAGCCAGGGAAATGAAAGGTCAAAGCTGAAATTTCCTGAATCTGCTTCTCCACCTCTTCCCTGAGCTTCCCTCATTCTCTCACCTGGGTCGCTGTGGGCATGGCCTGATGCAGCCCCATTCCCTCCTCTTCACTGTGCCTTTCCCCCAGTCTGACCCCATATTTCTGACCCTTGGAGCTCTGTTAGGAATAGGAAGTGAATAGGAAGACACCGGGAGGGAGGAGGAGGCAGGATGAAAAGCACCTTCCAAGGTGCCAGGACAGCCAGGCTCCAGCTGGGATGAGGCATAGGCTGGGGCAGCACGGCTCACACACAGTCCTCAGGTGATATTTCCCACAGAAATGGCTGTGCCTGCACCTACTTCATTTTATTTTTCATTGCCATGGTTGCAAACACTTCTGGGATTTCCTTGGGTCCCCCCGTGGCTCAGTGTCTTTATCTTCCCATGACACTGGCTTCCTTTTTGTGTGCATTTTCCTAAATATCTTTTTCTAATGAGCAGAAATTTCTTGGTATAATATTTCACTTCAGGGTATGCTCTCTTTTTGAAGCAATTCCACCTTTGCCCTACCTTTGCACTGTATCAAGTTAATCATGTCCACTGAGAATTCAAACCTGCTCTGTTCTCTGTGCTGTACAAGTCTTCAGCATTGCTCCACTTGCTCTCCCAACTGTTCCTTTGGTTTCTTTCCTCCCATTACAGCATCTCATTTTATCTTTTCTGGGACTTCTGTCCTACTTTAACTTCATTTGCTATATTTGGCTGTCACTAGCCTAAATATTAAAATTATCTGATTGGTTACTGTTTAGATCAGTATCTTCCCAGCATGAAAAAAGTTAGATAAGTTCTGTGGAAAGCAGGCTAGCACAAGATTATCTCTTAACTTGGAGTAGTTCTGTCTTGCTATTGCACTTTACATTTTCCCTGTAAAACATTTGCTGCATTTGTGTGTGTTGTTTCACTGTGGCTTACTTTCGTGTTTCCTATAGGAATATAGCTAAATCTGTGTCCCATATTCATAAACATATGGAAGTCTGCTTTTTTTAATTGTGAAATTGATTGTTAGAGGCAGCGAGGGTGTTTTTTTTGTTTGTTTTCATTTTGTTGTGCGTCTGTTTGCTTTTAATTTGAAAACCTAGAAGAATACTAGTTTGTAAATGTAGAAGAATCCTACCTTTCTTTTCTGGGTTGTTGGGGTTTTTGGGTTTGTTTTTTGGTGGGTTTTTTTTCGGTCTTATTAGTTCTGCTCTCTTGCCAGCTGTATTTTTTGGTTTTAATTACCTTTCTCCATTTCTTCATCTTCCTTAAAATTTTAGTGCTTTTGCTTTTTGATAATTTCAATTTTCTTGTTGCTATAAATCCTAATTTTAACAAGCATAAGCTTTTTCAACAATAAAGGAGGGAGAGCAAGTGTCTTTATGGACCCTCTTCTGCCTATTTAAGTCACAGCTCTGTAGCTCTTCTATAAACTGCATCAGCAAACAGTGCCAGCTGCAGAGAGACTCAACTTTGCAGTTATTACCCTTAACCTGCTGGCAAGAGAAATCTGATTAGTCTCTAAAGGACCAAGTTCCTCCTCTTTGGTTTGAAAACACAGAACAAGTTGTGGGGATTGTATTTTCCTTCTGGCTGTTCCTGCTCTCTCCAAAGCAATTCTGTCTCCATTTTGCATGTGAGTCATGTGAAGCTAGCACATTCCATGCCTAATTTCCTTCTCGGTTTTCCAGGCAGCATCTCTTACTGAAACATTTATACACTTCCCTTAATCTGTCTCTTGCTACACAGCCCCTCTGCACCACCTCCCCAGTGTCTGCATGCCCTCCTCCAGCAGGCTGGAGCTCCCTGTTCTGCACAAGGCTCACAGGAAGGTTCCCTTGGGTGCAAACAGCCATACAAGAGCTCTGCTTTCTTCTGCTGTAACACAAAGTTTGCCAGGGCTCACCATTACACCTGGTCCCTTGGAGGGCACCCAGAGTCTTTAGCAGACCTCAGTGTAAGATCCCCTACAGAGCAGATGAGCATTTGGGGAGGGGAGTTTGTATGATTTTGCAGTCAGTGAAACTGGAAAACACTTCCTTACAGATAAACCCATTGCTGTTAATGCAACTGCACTGTTCATTTAAAGTGGATGTTGGCTTGATAAAAGCAAAACTCTGAAACTTGTTCAGCAGAGAAAATATGTTTTGGCTGCAGTCTGTAGGGTTTCATACACTTATATGTCAGGGCTAACTAGTGATATTTTTAAAATAATGACCCTCCACTGACTGACTTCCTTTCCTGTTCTGTACGCTGTACTGGATTAAAGAATAATTTCCAAATGTTTTTGACCTTTGGAGAGCCAGTGCTTCTTTTTGTTTGACTTAAATTTAAGCCTGTGGAGAACATTTTGTCATCTGGCCCAAAATATGAGAGTGTTCCAAGTGCCCTGTGTTTGCAGGACTGGTGCCATTGTTTCCCCCACAGACATCTTCCCATTAGCCATATTTTGGTATAATGAAGCACAGGCCTATCTGGGTGGCAGAACATCCCTCTAAGTAATTTGTATCTACCAAGAGAAAGAACTGTCTGCAATTCAGATACAGATCATTGCTTCACTTTCCCCATTGTGAAGTATATATTTTTAGCTGTCTCTGACCATTTTTACGACTTGTCTAAAGGTATCTTTTATGCTTTCCTTGATAGCTCCATGTTACTCTAATGTTCAGTAATCTGCAAAGCTTGTCCTCTATCATCAAAACAACATCAGTGTCTTGTACCATAAAAACCGTGGGACGGAATCAATTTTATGTCACAGCTATCATCCTGATATTGTTGTAAAGCTCTGATCTAAACTAGATTGTCCCAGAAATCATGACATTTTCTTTTAAAAGCCTGTCTACTAAAAGTGACACATTTAATACTGGTGATTATTTACCAGAATTAAAGCTGCATTTTGTCACCTAGTCGAACCATAGGGGTGCCTGCTTTTTGGGAAAACTAGCTGGCAGTCCTACAGGAACTAACAAGTCTGCTCAGTTGGAGAGTCTACAAAAGAATTCCTGCTTGGCTAAGACTCTCTCTGAAGTCCTGATGTACTGCTGCACCAGCTGCACCCCCTCTGCACTGCTGGATTTTGCACTGCTGGATTTTGCTTGCCCACAGCAGTCGAAGGTCATAGTCCTGCTTGGGACTATATGGGAAGGAGTTTGGATGAAAGGTAGTTCTGCATCATGTCCATTTCTTACATGACAGTATTGATAGAGTGGGCATTTAAGTCTTGAGGAAAGGCTCTTTAAAAGAGAGAAATAAATATCACCTCTCACCTGTGTCCTTGCCTCAGTTCTGTCTCTACATCCCACATCACCGAAATGAAGAACTGTGTCTTTCTTCAGGCTTCTGCTTGTACCCTAATGCAATGTCTCCACTTCCAGGTCCTGCTCGTCCCAAGGCACTGGTGGCACTATGTGGAATCCATTGATCCTGTCACTGTCAGCATCAACTCTTGGATTGAACTGGTATTTTCCTTTTAGTGTCCTGGGGGTGTAGCACTTCCAAGGGATTTCTGTCCCTTGCCTGTCAGTTACAGACCTACTGGGTGTGTTGTGTTCAGAGGCTGGGGAGGGAAGAGCCCTTTTGATTACATTTTTTCTGGAAGAACCTTTCAAGGTTCCAGATCTGAAGCCCCAGTTCAGCAGGAATCCCCTTTCAAGTTTACTTCAATCAGGTAAACAATTAAACACAAGCTAAATTTTCATGCCTAGCTTCTTAAAGGCCAGCCACCTTTGTGCTGAATAGAGAACAAAAAACCAGGAACTTCACCTCAAGGACAAGCTTATGTGCAAAGCTAAATTAGAATTTAAATCAGATTAATGTGAATAGGAAGGGAGGAGAAGAAGATTTTTGAATTTTCATTCCTCTGTGATAGTTTTGATTTGGCTGAAGTTGGATTTCCTGATGTATTTAATTAATTTCTTCTCCCTGGGCTTTGATTTTTCTTGCTCATGTTAACCAGTACATATAGGATGGTTCCAGGGATATCATAAAAATCATATAATAGTTTGGGTTGGAAGGGACCTTTAAACGTTGTCTAATCCAATAACTCTACAAGGAGCAGGGACATATTCCTCTAGATCATCTCAATACTCCAGAAGGTTTTCTAATTGACATTACTTTATGATTAATCCTAGGTTAATATTAAAAAAAAAAAGGCCTTTTGAAATGGCCTGTGAAATGGCCTCACTGAAATACTCACTGCCTTTTTTCCCCCTACTTCTAAAACCTATATTAGACTGGAAATCTGCAGGGGAAACAACACATGCGTTCAGCTGCTGTTCATAAACCAGACGATGCATTTCTCATACCAACATCAAACCAAGCAGAGCACAGGAACTCACTTGGGTATTTCCCTCACGAAGAAATTTTTGAGATGAAACCTGTGCATTTAGCAAGGAAAGCAGGCCCACAGCCCAGACCAGGCTTTCACATGGCCCTAAATGCAGTCAGGCTTTTTCCAGTGCCAGAGAAAGCACCAATTAGATTGTAGAGCAGCTACTTAAGCCTGCCTTGAATTTGAGCCTTTGAGGTAATTCAGAGGAACTGGCTGTGTGCCCTGGGCTTGGGAAAGCCCTGATGTCACCACACACACTTGTGCCCTAAGCTGGGCCTCACAAGTTGTCCCCCTCTGGAGGGGCAGGCTGTGGTGGGATCGGCTTGGCTGGTAGCTCCCAGGTGCTGGGGTGGGGCCTGAGCATTTCTAGCTGTTCTTATGTGTGGCAAAGAAAAAACAAAAAAGTAGAGCTAAACTCTACGTCATTTTCTGTCATAAAGGTCTTGCAGAAGTCACCAAGATCCTGTTTGGTGACAGCAGGAGTCAGTGGTTGTGTGGTGTCATAAGCAGAGGAGTATTTGCTGGATCTTGCTGATAAATGACACACACCCTCCCCAGATATCAGTGTCTGCCACCAGCAAATGGGGCTATTGCAGCCCAGGTGAGAGCTCCTTACAGAAATCACCCCTGCAGCTGATGATGCAGCATTGTTTGTTAGGTGTTGGGCACTCCATCTATAAAATAAATTCTGACATGGATTCTGAAAGACAATTCTGAGAACATTTGCATTACCAAACCAAGCAGTTCTTGCTTGCAGCTGTTACCAGCTGCTTTCATATTGACAGATGTGAATCACACCAACAATTACAGTCCCAGTGAAACCATTAATTATATTGGCAAGAGTTTAGAGTAGAAATTTAATTTTTTTTCAGCTAGATGTGAGCTACCCAAAAGTATTCCTTGCTTTCTGACATACTGTCATGCAATCAGTACAGCCCTGTTATCAGTACAGCCCCAGCAGGCCAGGATGAGCACCAAGAATGCAACACCTTAAATAGTTTCCACATGTCAATACCAAACTCTGTATTTTGATTTTTTTTTTTTTTTTTTTAAACGCAAGGCCATTAAAAAGCCTAGCATCCAAACCCATGAAATGCCAAGAGCACTTCCCCCTGCTTCTATTCCCAAATTCTGCTTAGGTTTCCAGGACAAATTGCTGCCTTCAGCCCTCGTACTAGCCAGCTGCGTGGTTTGCTTGACAGGTTCCCTGGAGCCGCAGTTGCACTGATCAGGGCTGTGGGTTGACCATGTTGCATCTTCCCTCCAAAATGAATACATCTAAGCATCTCAGTTAAATCAAATATATGCATCCACTTCTAGGTACTTGCCACTGAGATAACAAAACCACCATCCTGTTTGGAGAGTCTACCATACAAGAAACTCAAATGGGAAAGAAAGCCAAGATCCTATAAAGCTTTTTTGTGCTATCCTTACCTAGCCAGTATCCAGCTGTCCAAGGGGGATCATGAAGGAAGTGAAGGCCTGAAACAAAGAGCTTGTTATTAAGTTAGTAAGTTAATTTTCAGTTATGCAGGAGAGTTTTCAGAGCAAACATGCTTTTCCTTCTGGTGATGTTCAAAAGTGCAGCAGTTTGTCAGCTGTTTGTTACATGATAAAATATTTCCTAAATTTTCTTAAGATTCACTTTTGTGCTTGTGTAGCCCTTAGATAGCTGCTGCCTTGCTATACCATCCTGTGTGTTTTAATTGCTTAAATTAGCCATAATATGTAGATATAAAAATGTGCTATGTACTCCTATGGCTCTTCTAGTCCTAGAGAGCTGTTTAAATACACACATTAATTAAATGCTAATATTGCATTATAATTTCAAGCACCAGATCCAATTAACAAAACACTAATAAGGGAGAAGATTATATACACATACTATTTTTTGCAAATCCTTATTCAGATGAGCAGTCACACCAAAGCCTGTGCTGTCACCTGTTTGGGGGCTTTACACAGGAAGAGAGTCTGAAACCTTCCACTGCCTTCACGTGCATGAGTGTGGCTTTCAAACTAAGGCCATCTATGTTTTTCCTAAGATCCTTCAGCTTTCTTCAGAGACCCATGAGCTAATCTATGCCCTAAAACCTTCTGTTCTCTTGAGGCAGGATGCAGATCATGAAGCCCGTGTGGAAGAGGCAATAACTCGAATGCTGGTATGCGCCATAAAATCAGCAGAAAATCCCAGTGATGGAGATCTCTGGCTAAATCCCACGGAGGTAAGCCCTCTACTGCTCCCATTATGGCAGCAATAACAAAGAATTACTGACATTTTGCTTAGCTCCCCCTCAGTCTTTATGCTGCTTTGAGTAAAAGAGTTTTAAGTTCCATCCCTTCATGTAGCAAAAGTAATTCATGGAAGATAATCACACAAGGCTGAATTGAAACATGTCTCCTTTTAACTGAGTGTATTGTGGCTGTTTTCCTAGGTTGAGGCAACATCCCATGAAATCAATCTTCAGTACCTGAATAAAGCAGTGTCTGCATACCTCAAGTGTCAGGAGACAAGTGTGTCAGGACAAGCATGTTCCAGCAGCACTGGTGCAAAGCAGAGGACAAACGCCTCATGCAAGAGGAAGAGAAGGGAAGTTGGCTGTGAACCAGAGAGTTGCACATTAGTAACCCAGGAATGTGACTTTCCAACACCCAAAGCAGAAGAGCTGCAGACAATACCTTTTGGGCCTCATCTTATTCAGGTTTTACCACAGTCTCACAAAACCAGCGTGGTGGGTGCAGTTGCAGTTGAAAGTGACGGTGGAGATCTTCTCCATGAAAATGAAGGAGAACATTTTGGAAAATTACAGTGCAAGAGGAAGAGATTGCTAATGAGTAATGACTGTGAGACAGCTGCAGATCAAATGGATTCAGACGGCAGTCCATGCACCTCACAAACAGCCCTTTCTACCAATGACTTGTTAGACTGTCTGGTTAATCCTCGTGTCATCAGTTTAGTGGCTCAGCTGCTGTTGGAGAGAATGAGAGTGTGATGCTGGAGTGCTTTATCACTGCTGAAACAGAAATCAAACAGCAGCCTTGTTCTGCGTGTTTAAGATCTATAATAATTGAATGTTCCATTTCAAGTAATTTTTAGGTACAGATAGACACAGTTAATGGTTAAGCGCAGGTTGAAGTTGAGCTGAAAGAAGAATAGCTGGTTAGTGATGGCTGGGAAGAGAAAGGTGTGTTTAGTCAGGGAGCTGCTCAATGTTATGAACAAGAGAGAGCACACACAGTCACACTCCCACCGTGCTGTGCAGGTGGGATCTTCACAGTGTTCTACAGCTCTGAGCTGGAAAACACGTATGGCTTTATGATGGATAACAGGGGGAGTGCTGAGACACGGTCACAGCAAAGGGGGACCAAGGGTGGGAGCAGATAGATTGACTGACTGTAGACTGCAGTCCTTGAAGTAAAGTGGTCAATGAGCAATCAGTTGAATACATTAGAAAGAATCAATTCAGGTAATCCTAAACCTCAGCCTAGAGAGAATGCACTCACTAATGCATCTACTTCC
This sequence comes from Motacilla alba alba, assembly GCF_015832195.1. Taxonomy (NCBI): domain Eukaryota; kingdom Metazoa; phylum Chordata; class Aves; order Passeriformes; family Motacillidae; genus Motacilla; species Motacilla alba. The sequence goes on from NC_052022.1 coordinate 11,248,184, forward strand.
TCCCTTCCACTAAATAACTTCAGTTTTGTCACAAAGCTCTAGGTTGGAGTGAGACAAAAGCCCTTAGCGAGAAAGTAGCCTTTAGCTAGTTCAGAAACCCTTGAAGCTGGGAGAGTAAGGGCATTGGGAAGTTGCTGCTATTACTTACTTAAAGCCAGATGTACACAGTCCCCTATCTCTAAGAAACAAAGCAAAACAACTGTGACTTTTTACCTCTGTCCTTCTCTTTACCATAACAATCAAAATGTATTATTTTTTTTTCTTTTGGTTGTAAATGGTTGCTGTACAAGATCATCCTTTTTTCAAAGGATAGAAGTCCTCAGATTTGTTTTTGAAGGCTGTGTTGTTCTTTGATTGAAAAGTTAGGGAACATGAAATATACGAAGAAGGTTTGTTAACTCTGAAGCCATGCATGGAGGCTTGAACAAAACCCGGGAAGAAAGCTGCTGGCACCTTCCAGGATGCTCTCACCTCCTCTGATTTCTGTTTGTGATGGCAACAGAGGCATTTTCCCTAGCCATGGTTTCAAGAGACAGCTTCAGGGACAGCTCCTGTGAAACCTTTGCTTTTAAAATATCTCTTTGCTTGTGTCTGCTAGAGACCAAGAAACCAGTTTCTATCATCAGTCTGTTCCCATAGCCCTAACCTTGCACCACCAGCCCTCCAGCTGGTATTTCCTTTGCTTGGTGTGTGTTCCCTGCTAAGTACATGAAGCTAGTGCTATTTTCACAATGATCACCTTCCACTAATTTATAGCTGAAAAATCCTGACTGCAAAGGTGCTTTCTCTCTGCTTTTATTCAGATTGCAGGTTGGCAGGGCCCTGATGAATTATGGTAAGGGCTTTAGATATGTACCAGGAGATCAGAAATTCAGGAAACCTTGCCATTTCAAAAATCTCCCCAAAAACCTAATACACTTGGAAGAGGATTAAGTTGAAAAGGCTCAAAGGTTCACGTTTAACAAGCACAGAAACCTTACCCTGATGGAAACAGAGCTGTGTGTGTAGTTTGCTGGAGACCCTGGCTTTGAAGAGTGGCTGTGAGTTAGCAGCAGAGGCCACATGAGCTCCATCCCTGACCCACAAATGGGCAGTTTCCAGTGTCCTGCTCTGCCCTGGTAATTGGGCTGAGACCCTGGTAACACCTCAGCAATGTGAGAAAATCCACCATTCTTGTTTCACATTTCTACACCAAAGGGTCTCAGTGGGGTTGCACCTTTGCAACCAGACCAGAATTTAATAAACAATCCTGTTGATACAGTTCCTGTTTGTGTGGTGGCACTGCTGTGACAAGGGGATTTGATTAGGAATCAATTAGGAAACATCTTGGTCACCTCTGCTGCCTATAGTGATTCACCAGGCTCACAGGGAGCAGTCTGTGGAATGGGGCAGACCCAATTTGAGGAATAGGCACATCTCAGCAGAGCTGGGTTTAGCAAGACCCTGCTCATGTCCTACTGCTGGGTTTGCCTTTCCCAGGCTGACCAGAGGGGCTGGGACCAGCTAGAGAGCTCTGCTGCTAGGAGCAATTGCACTGGGAAGGAAAGGTTGCAAATGCCTCATTTTAATTCACTGAGCAAAAATAGTCTTGCAATAAAAAAGCTTTTATGGTTTGAACAGATAGAGGTGGGAGAGGAGAAGCACAGGCACTAAAGTGGAGGAGGATGGCAGCATCATCTTCCAGTCCCCACAGTGTGAACTTGCTTAGCTTAAGCTTTCCTCCCAATGCACAGATCATCTTAACACACCCCACAAAATCCACACTGAACATTTCATCCCTCTGTATTCCAAATGACTGTCCTTGGAAAGGCTCACTGAATATGTCAGGGGTCTCTGTAGGACTTGCCCCGATCGCCTTCAGTGTCTGTGCCAGAGGACCCATCTCAGGCTCAGTGTAGGAGCAGCATTCTCCTGAGGCTGAGCTGTGTTCAGTCACATCCCTCACCACTCCAATCACAACCTCTGTGTCTGGGGACAGTCACAGTTTATGCCTGTCCAGGTGCAGCCGATGATTTAAGGGCCAGGCTGTGGCCAGAAGCCATTAAGCCAAGGGGACAGGGAGAAGAGCGAGTGAGGCTGTTTAGGATGCAAGGCAAAAGCACCAGAAGGACTTTGTGTCTCAGAGGTGCAATATAAAATCTCAGCCATACACTCTGCACACGGGGGCAGAGAGAGAAATGACCACAAATTCAGCAAGTCACGTATGGCAAATGGCTTGTGCACCAGTAAGAGGAATTTATAGCTCTGAGCCGATTCGCAGCGTGCCGAGTGCCGCTGTTCCTGACGCCGTTGCTGAATTCATGGCCACTGCGTGCAGAAGCTCAGACACGTTCCTACATATTCATAGCGTTAAAAATAAATGATTCCCAATCTCTCTGGTGACAGCCTGTCTCCAAGAAGAGCAGGAACCCAGTGCTAGCCCTCTGCAACTGCTCATAGAAACTTTCTCCCCCAAGAAGGAGTATTTCCCGCTCACTGTCAGCAGCGGGCATGGCAGCAGTTGAGATCATAGCCCGGAGCCATCACTGGGGTGGTCACAGCGGCGACATGCTTGTCATCTCTGCCGTAGCTGAGTGACAGTAAGAGATGGATGCTGGTGCTGAAGTTTAAGCCTTGCTCCAGCCCAGGGCCAGTCCAAGCAGTGGGATGGACAAGCACATTCATCTCCCCACACACATCCAGGCTGTTCTTGGCTGGTAGAGATCCTGTGTGTTCCCTGCCCCAGTACCAGCTTTGCAGAGTGGCTCATGGGCCAGCCCGGGTTATCTCTCCTGGACTGACTGGCATTGCTACTCACTGGCTCTGAGCACCACCCTCACTGAAAGGAATCTGCAAAAACCACACCCTGACAGTCTGACAGTCTCAGCTCTCAAGTGAGCAGGAAGGGAAAATCCCAAAGAACAACATCTTCCAGAGTTTCAGTGTTCTCTGGAAAACCTCCCCACTAAATTTCTGTGGGTACCACTGGGTGGTTTCACAGTGCTACTGTGCCCATTTGCCTCTCCCAGAACTTCTGCTGTGGCTCAGAGCAGCTCAACTGCAGAGCTGTGACATATGTTATCATGTAAAATTAACCATAAATTGAGCTTTTAACTAACAAACATGGCATATTGAAAAGGCAGAGAGAATCCTTCCACAGAGCTAATTGCCCTTTAAAATAAAAGTAGTGTTACAATTCAGTCTGTTTGCCAACTAGTAAGCTCCTTGCTGTGTTTCTCAGCTATAAATATGAACTGTTTTGGTGTTTGGCCTGAGCAGGCTTCCACTGACGGCAATCACGTAGAGTCACTCTCTGTCACATCACTGCCTCAGGGAGGGTCTATGAGCTTCAAGGGCAGGTAAAGAGTTAAAATTATTCCTCAATTCCTCTCTCGCCCCTGCCATGTCTCCTCCTCCTGCTCCTCAGAGCCTGGGCTATGCCCATTGAAAGCACCAGGCAGTAAAACCCTTCCCTTCTGAGCAGTGCCAGCCTTGTCCCATGCCCTGGTGGGACACATGAATCCAGCCCAATTAGCAGCAGCCCGAACAAAGCTGGCTGAAAAACCACTATTAAAATGAAAGATGGTGTTGTGTAAAAAGAAGGCAGAGCAAGTGAGGGCATAACACAACTTATTGCTGTCCCCAGACGAGCCCCATGACTGATGAGGGACTCGGTGCCTCGCCTGCGTTTCAGCCCCTGCTTCCCCAGGGATGTAATGTATTACCTCTGCATTTGCTTGGAGCTTTGGGGGTCTATCCAAAGGGATTAGGATCCCTGCCCTGGTTAAGAATGGAGCTTTCTGCCACCCTGTGATAGCTCACTGCAATGTGGTTTGTTCCCTGTTTGCTGCTGCTCCCTCGACTGAAAGCTGCAGCATTGCAGAGATCGATGCCGCAGACTGCACGTAGCTCACCCCTGCTTTGGCCATGACTGGCGTCTCTCCAGCAGCCCCATCTCCCACCAGGGGTGGGGCCCTGAGGACAGCCTTGCCTGGGTGAACCTCCTCTCTGCCCTGCTGGGGGACTTGATGGGATCAAAGGTCTGCAAATCACCAACACGTTTGACTCCAAGTATGTGAATAGACCCGACTGCCCCCAAGTTACATCCACAAGGAGGAGCCTTGTGGGCAGAGCAAGGCCAGCTCATCAACAGAAACAACACATCAACAGAAGCATCCTCAGACTGCTCTCCTGTGTCTGTCAACCATATTATTACCATTATTAACTCAAAAAGATGTTCAGAGCTCTATCAGAAGAAGCACTAGAACAGGAAGCAGTGGAAGACAAGCCTGTCCTGGCTAGGGCAGGAGAGCAAGGATGAGATGGCCATGCAGGTCTTTCCCATCCCTTCCTCTTCAGAGAGTCAATTAGCAAGGCACGATAAGAGTATTTGTGCAGTCACTGCTGGTGCTGATTACAATAAATTTTGTCCTGCATGTTAAAGTCAGAAACATCTCGCATCTGCCAAGCGGCAATCAGGACCAATTAATGAAGATGTAATTTCCCCAGATGCTGCTATTAACATAATTCACCGTGTTCCTAGCAACATGAATATAATTAACCCAGTTAACCACAACTCTCATCACTGCCACACCAGGCTGCCCTTGCCCTCAGAGGAGCCTCCCTGCCCTGTCCCCAGCCACATCCCCCGGGCTGAGGGACAGAGCCACTCCCCATCCTCTCACCCTCGGGGGTGGGTTTGGGAGCCACGGACATGGCCCCCAGCCCAGCAGTGCCAGAGGCTCTTCTCAGGGGCAGGAGAGCACAAGACCCCTCACACCCAACATGGCTTCCAGGCCTCAGCTGCACCTCTCAAAGTGATGGGTGACACTGCAGCAGCCCTGCCCCAGTGCTGGGAATGGCTCACACCCGTGGGGGTCAGACACGTGGCACAGTTCAGCCAGTCCCTTCGTGCAGGGTGCCCTCCAGCCCTTTCCCCAGGTTGGTGCCAGGGTAATGATGTGGCTGGCACGCAGCTCTGCCCTCACCACCACCCAGAGCAAACAACTCACTGTGGGGAGCAGCAGGTCCAGCTGGAGTCAGGGGCAATTCTCGCCCACAGGGGCAGCCCTGCAGGGCTGGGAGCAGTGTCCATGGACACCTCCATGCACAGAGAGACAGGAACAAGATCCAGAGCTCACCACAGTCCAGCAGATGGGAGCAAACGGATTCCAGGCTGGAGAAATGGGATGATGTAATGCATGGCCCTTCTGAAGAAAAGCTGAAGCCAGGACTGGTGGCTGGGTTGAGCTGCAAGAGGCTCCAGTGCCCCTGTGCAGGTGTGTGTCCCAGCTGAGTCTGGGCGAGCCAGGAGGGCCCCCAGGTGCTCCTGTACTGCAAGCAAGGCGACTCCGACGAGGGGAGAGAAAATGATGCATTTGACTTCAGCTTATTAGAAGGCTAAAGAAGGCTAATTAAATACTTTATTATACTATATTATTTTATATGTCTAAACTGAATCTGCTATGCACTTACTTTTGCTTACAACTGCACAGAATTGCATTCATCATCTGACTGTCAGCAGACAGTCCCAACACTGACATACTCTAGGCCCTGATAGGCCAAGGGAACAAAACAACTTCACTCTAAGTAAATAATTTCTATACTGAATTCTACTTTAGCACAACACAAGTACAGCAAGTGAGATAAAAAAGGTGTTTTCTTTCTTTGATGTTCAGAGAATGTGAATCCCAGAAATATTCTTAGAAAATATTGTGCCTTACTTTTCTCTGTGAGGAGAAATGTAGCTACACTCCTGCTCCTGTGCTCTCTGTGCTTGCCACAGGCTGGGGACAGGTGGTGCTCCTGCTGCTGATGGGGAAGGCCAGGGGCAGTGGGATTTTCTCCCATCTGTCCTAACTTAGCTTTGCTGCTGCTCCTAAGGAAGAACTCAGGGTGAGGAAGAGGAGGAAATGAAGGTTCAGGTGTTCAGACCAAATTTCAGAGTTTATCCAGTGCTTTGGTCCTTGAAGAGTTGAGGCAGAAGTCCCATTCTGTGCCTGCATCCCAGTCTTGCTCTCCCCTGATCATTCACCAGATGCTGGGAGCAAGAACTGGAGATGCTCTTGGGAAGGACCAGGCCTCCTGCAGCCCCCTGGGCCGTGTTTTAGCAGAGAAGCTGAATCACTGCCCACCTTCAGGGCTGACAGAGGGTGCAACCAAGATGCTTTAGCCAGTCCTGATTGTTTACACAAAAGTTATTTCAGGTTTCCCTGATTTTAGAGAACGGACATTTTCAGGTGGTCAAAATTGGTCAGAAGGAATTTTCATCCATGTGGAAGGACTTATCATCTGGGGGTTTGGGCTGGGTTTTATTTCATCATTCCACATTTTCAGTGTAATTTCACTTTAGGAAAAAAAAACCAAACCCATGAGCAACATTTCTGAAAAGCTCGAAACAGTTGGAAGGGCTTTTGTTTCCTGAGGGAAGAGCCCCTGGTTTCTCTCCCAGCCTTTTTTTCTAGTGAGAGAGGAAACGAGAAAGGGTATGTTAAAAATTAATGAATGCCTTTTTTTTCTCTCCCACAAGTGTGGGGAGTTTTGAAATGAATTTAAACTATTCAGTTCGTTCTTTTGATAGCTTTGGTCAACAGGGAGTTGATTTCCCAGCCAGCTCTGGGAGCACCTTGAAACTTCTAAAATTTGGAGAAGCATTGACCAAATCCCATTTCCTAGTGTGAGGCCACTAATGCTTTAAATAATTCATCTGGTTTCCTGCAGATTGATTTAACTCAAATCACCTGAAAATTCTAAGTGTAAAAATGTGGGTAATCTGCCGGGTCAGAAAAAGCAAGACATTTTAATGAAAGCATAGACCTCTCCAAACCAGTGAATAGTTTAACAATTACCTGATATAATAGCACGTAAAAAGATGCTGTGGACAAAGGTGAGATCATTCTTGTTAATTAAAGTGTCTGAGCCACAACACTCCTGCCTTAATAGTGGATATAAGCTGGAGCGTTGTAAAGCGATGATAGAACGGTCATTGCTTTCGTGTAATTAAGGGCGAACAGAGAATTAACAAGTGCTTCTGGGGAGGGCCGAGGAGCGCTGCCAGCTCCTCACGGCTCCGAGGATGCTGTTCCGGCTTTCCTGGGCGCTGGAGGGCCGGCCGAGGGGCAGGCAGGGGATGTGGGGGAGCCCCGGCCCGGGCAGCTGCGGGTCCCTCAGGGGGAGCCCCGGCCCGGCCGCGGGGAGGCTCCGGTGCCTCCTGCCTTCCCAGCCTCCTCTGAAAGCCGCCAAACCGGGATCGCTGCCAGCGCCAGGTGCGCCCTGGGCACACATTTTAGGGCGTTTTTGTGCGGTGCGCCCTGGGCACACATTTTAGGGGGTTTTTGTGCGGTGCGCTGCCCTGTCCCGCCCTCCCCCCGGCAGGCAGACCGCAGCCGCCCCAGGCCCCGGGGCCTCAGCCCCGCCGGGCAGGGATCGAGCATTCCCGGGGAAAGGGAGCGACCGGCTCCGTGCGGGGCGACTGGGGCACGGCCGGGGGAGACCGACTCTGCACAGCCAGGGAGTGCTTCCGTGGGGGGAGAGCCTTCCAGCACCCTGCTGCCACAGCCGGGCAGCCCCTGCTCACTGCTTCCCCTTCCTTAGCCCACTGCCCTTTGTACCCCTTCGCTAAGGGATGCGGTTTGGTCCCCAAACCCCAGAGTGGGTGGGCCAGAGACTCTGCGCTCCCAAAAGGAGGAACCTGGTTCCCCATCATTGCCCCACTTTCCTCTGGGCATTGCGCCCTCCCTGCTCCCATCACAGGGCACCCAAAACCACGGCGGCGTGTCAGTGCAGCTTGGGGCTGCAGAAGGATCCTGTCCCAGGAACACCAGCCCCACTGATGCACAGCACGTGCCAAGGTGGCTTTTTGAACAAAGTTTTCTTTTTTTCTTTTTTTTTTTTTTTTTTTATTTTTATTTTTTTTTTTTTGTGCCACAGTAATTCTTTTATTCCATCAGCTACAGAAAATCAATGTGTCTTTTCAGTTAGAAGCCCTGGCTTGAAGCTTTCAGTTCCTTAAATCATCTTTGCGTGATTTAAGGGCAGGCGAAATCCCTCTCTGGTGCAAGGCGTGCGATGCCTTCCCAGGAGAAGCCCCACCACAGAAAGACAACGTGATGGCACAAGATGCAAGAGGGGCTGAGCCCCATCCCCTGCCCTTGCACCCGCCTGGCCCCTCAGTGACCCCCAGAGCCCCTCCTGCCCCAGTCCAGGGCAGGGGCTCTGTCAGGATCAGCTTCTCCACCTTCCTGGCACCTCTCAGCACCCGTGGGGGGTTGGTGCTGCCAGGACGCCCAGCTCCCAGAGGAGCCACTGAAACCACCCAACATCCTCTTAACTTGCAAACACACGAGCTGGCGGGGAAATGACTCGAGCACAGCAAACAGGCTGCTGGGAGCCCAGTTCCAGCCCCACTGCTGGCAGCAGGAGTACCCACATACTAATCCAGCCAAATGTTATTAAAGTCTTGATCAAATTAAACATAGTGAGCTTCTAAGTTCACTGAAGTTTTAAGTTACCCAGACTAAATTCTTCAGAGAGAATCTGCTGATTGACAGGTTACTTTTTAAAAATTTTGGCAGCTTGCTGGGTTGCAATGTCGGGTGCCCAGCCAGGGGCTGCTGCTGGGATGCCTACAGGATCCATGTGTTTCCTTAATGCTTCACAGACTTGGCTGAAACAGCAGGAGGACATGAAGAACCCCAGAAATAATTCTTTTAAATCCTGTTCTGAAGGCTTTTCCCTCCTTCCCTCTTTCAGATTCATTTATTTAATTTCCCCCATAGAAATAAAGACTAATGTTACTAAGCTGGAAAGCACAGCTCTTTTGTCTTGCCTGGCAAGGAAAGAAAATAGCCTTGCTCCCCTTTTAATGCTCATGCATGAAAAATCTCCTGGCAAAATCTCCATTCATCAAGCCAGATTGAAGGGCACACAACAGAGGAGCTCATTGCCCTGCACCTCTTACCTTGTACCTCTGTTTGTGCTCAGAAGTGCTGTGATTAAGAAGATTGCTTTTGCTTTTAGGTGTCATGGGACAGAAAATTTACAGCAAAGGGAAGCAAGGACAAGGGTGCAGCTTTACATGGAAATCAGAGCATTTCCTAACAATTAAGAGAGAGGCACCAAGTTTGAGGCATCTGGTGATTTCCAGCATTGATCTGGTGTGTGTTCCTTGTCACTAAGGGACACTGGGAAGCTGCTGGGGACAGAGGGCTCAGGCTGGGTCTCTGCTGGTGCAAACACATCATTCACCAGCCGATCTTACCACAGGGAGCTGCTCCACCACATCAGCAACACAACAGGAATGCCTTCCACCAACCTCAACACAATCTTTTAAACAATTATTTATAGAATTAATAGAGAAGTCAAATAATCCAAATGAACGATAACATTTAAAAGTAATTATTTGCTACAAATGAATACTAATTATTTCAATACATAATGCATTAACTCCAGCAGAAGGGAAATTCATCCTAATTAAAGGTGTGCTGGGACTATGGCACACCATGAGGGCACTTGGCTCTGGGACCTCCCTGAAACCCTTTATTGGCTATAAATCCATATTTTTTCCTCCCATACAAACTCCTCATAGCTTTTACTTTTCAGTAGCACATATCCATGATGAGCTTTTCCTTTTTGTCCATTAATTGCTCTATTTTGTTCATTTAATTCCACGGAAGGTGCAGTAATGGAGGGACACAGTCCAGCCATCAGGCTCATCCGCTCCACACTAATTTTTCCTTGCACAGAAAATCTGTAGTGAACAACAAGAGCATTTTAATGCCAGCCTCACTCTGCCAGTGGCCAAATTTGCCAAAAAGGGGGATGAAGCATCCACAATAGTCCCAATGGCATGCTGCTCCAGACACCTTGGATGGGAGCTGCTCCAAGCCCTCCAAAGCAAACCCCATCACTTGGCCAAACAGGGACCCTGCCTCAAATCCATCATCAGGGCAGGTATTTTGTGGGCATAATGCAGTTTCTTCCACCTGATTCAACACTGCATAATTAAATTACCTTCTCTGGCACCTATTTATTTGTACCAAAAGCACACACTTTCCATCTTTTATTTTTATCCTTCTGGGCAGCTGATGTTGGACCATGCAATCAGTGGTGACAGAAAGGTTCTGTTTCAATTAATGAGAGAGCAAAGTTCGGGGGGAGGAGAGGCAGAAAAGCCAGGATGGAGGAGGACTTGTGATAATTCAGGGTGATTATGGCTAATTGCCTGTTTTGCTGCCAGTTGCAGTTTCTGAGGCAGAACTATCGGGCTGTGAAGGTCTGGAGATGTCCTTTGGACGGGTGCAGGGAGGGTGAGATGGCTGCCCAGTTTTCCATGGGACTCACTGTGGTCCCACTGCTGCTTATGGAGCCCTGCCAGGATGCTTGGGGCAGGGCAGACAAAGGGACAGGGATGTGGCCTTGACAGACCAAGCCAGCAGGATGCAGGAAGAAGCTTGGTTTGATGTAGAAGATCCATAAGGAGCCAGTTGCCAGCGGTGATCCTTGGTGCGCTGCCATGGCGCCCCATGGGCAGACCAACACCAAGCCCAGCCGTGGCTTCTGCCAGCACATTTTTCCATGGAGAAAGCCAGAAACTGCCTGCCTGCCCACAGCATCATTCCTCCTCCCCTCCCTCCAACGTGGCTGGCTCGCTCCCTGAAGTGTGGTGGCTTGTATCCCTCATAAACCCCAGTGCTGGCTGCACCCCTTCCTTTGATGGACATGTTGGTTCTTAACTCCAGGGGCACCTCATGGCAAATGAGCCCAGCTAAATATTTCCTTTAGCTGTGTCAAGGCTGCTGCAGTGTGACCATCTGGCTTTGCCTCTGGAGCCTGGCTGGTGTGGCCGTGTTTGCTCTCCTCTAATCCTCCCCTCTCACCCTCTGCTGGCCTCATCTCCATCACCCCACTTCACTCAGTGTCTCATTGAAGACTGAGGCAGTGAAATGCCATTTTGATGGACTTCAGCAGGAGCAGGATTGTACCAAACAGTTTATATTTTTATTAAACAAGGCACATTACTCCAGCTTACACAGATCATAATTATCCTGGAGCTACACAAGCCAGGAACACCTGGATTGTGGACTCCCTTGACTGCCTGTTTTGCTAGAGGATGTGTGTGACATCCCCACATTCACATTAGCCTATTTTTCAAGGCATATGATTCGCTTTTGGAAATTCCCAATCCTTAGGAAAGCAAAATGAGAAGAGACTTGGCTCCTTCCCAAAACTTCCCATACTTGATGTATGAAATGTTCATTGAGTGTTGTGAGTTTGCCTTGCCCTTGTGTGGCTTAAATGTTGCACTAAGATCATGGAAATAGAGAGAGAGGTTTTTATTATTACTAGTTTTGCCTGTTTCTTATTAAGTTCCACCATCCCCATGGCCTCTCTGTCCAGGTGGGATTCTGCTGGTTAGAGGCCAACATCCCACCTACCTTTGGGTTTTTCCACCAGCTGCTGCTCGCTGCTGTTTCCCCAGCACCACTGCTCAGGCCCTGGGGGCACAAGGAGGATCCATAAGAGCATTTCTGGCCATCCCTGGGGGGCTGGCCTGTGCCAGATGGGTCAGGGGATGAGGTAGATGATGGTGACAGAACATGGAAACAAGCAGGGTCCCAGATCCCAGGTGTTCACGTGCATTTGTATATCTGTAGAAAAATGTCCACACTACGGAAAGCAGTGAGGGTAAGGAAGGACCCTTTTCCAGTTAATAATTAAATATATTAATTAAATATCTTATTTATTTCTGGGACCTAAAATTCTACCCATGCCTCACACCCTGCCTATGTGGCAGCCATAGGAACAGACCTGCCAAAGTCATCTTTGTGGAGAACAGAAGTTGGAAGTAACGGGAAGCTTTTATCCTGAGCAAAACCTTTGTCATAAAACTTCAGAAAACGAATTTCTTTACAATGGATCCCCTGGAGCCTAAAAATAAGTATCTGGGGATTCATGTAGTAGTAAAAGTCTATAAAAGTCTTTGAAGCAAATGGGCTATTGAGGAATTATGTGTGGAAATGAATGGCTGGATTCCTCTGCAAATCCCTTCGTGGAGATGCCCTGACATAATGAAGATGCAGCAGATGCATTAGTAGAAATCATCTTTTTAATAACTGCTATACCTTATGGTTTTCCTAAAGTGAAGGTTTACCTGATGAAAAATCCACTTAAACATTTTTTTCTAGAAAGGAGGCTGTCATCATTCAGTGGGAAGGAGCCAACTTGGTTCTCCATCCCCTCCCTGGGGTGGAGGATGCTTTACCTGTCTAATACAGAGCGGCAGTGAAAGCCTTCCCTTCCCCTGGTAAGAGGTGGGAAAAGATGAACTTGGGTCCAAGCCAAGTTAATGATAGGAAAATGCAAGTGGAAAAAGCAATTCATGGCAATACAATGGTTCCTGGCCAGGGCAATGGCAGGCACATCACTCACAGAGCACCTGACAGACACAAAATGCACTGGACAAACTCCTTGCTGTCCTACAGGCTGAACTTGTCCCCTGGAGGTGCCTGTGGCTCCCCCGGGACCTCCAGCCCTCAAAACAATATTGGCACCCTCCCCACCATCCCCCGTGTGCCCACCCTGTGTCCCTGAGGTCCCCACGTGTGGCCCTTGGGCAGCTTTGTCACAGCGTTCTCCCGCCCTCGCGGGGAGTTTCCCACACCCCTGAAAGAAGCTGAGCCGAGTTAGTTTTACAGGGCTGCTGGGTTCTCTGTGCAAACAGAGCTCCCTGCTCTAATTATTATCGATTCTCTTTTTTCCAAGGAAATGCTGGGCCTCTCCTCGCCTCCCGCTGCTGACTCCAGGGATCTCGCAGCGCTTTTGGCTGAGCAAGCGTTTCTCTTGCAAATCTAAATATTTATGCTCCAGCTGTGTAAACAGCCCCGACTCAAATGGGGGGTGTTTTTATGGTACTGAATTGCAGTGAGGGATCAAGACTGACCCATCATGTGTGTCTGATATCTTCTTATGCTGTTTACTTTGTTGTTGCTGATGGCTCAGCCCCCTCACCTCCCTTCTCCAGGTGCTTTGCTCTCATCATTTATATGGTGAATGCAGATGGATAGGAATTAGATGGCTGTTACTTTATGTTGTATTGTCTATCCAGATGCCAAATGCACATCTGCTTGAATGCAGCCGTTTAAAATCATATGACATTACAAAGGAAAAAACCCCACCACCAGGCTTTCCTAAAACCTGATGCCCATGAAGGAGAAAAGCTACATATTTATTCCTTAGTGTACATCCAGAGAATATGTTACCAACCTTGGCAAGGCCCTCCATAGACTCTTCTAGTAGAGAAATTATTTACTCAGCAGGGAACAAGCAGGAGTTTTGTGTACAAGAGCTGGCCTGGGGGTTACACTGTCCACAACTTGCAGCTCAAAAGCCAGGTGGGAGTGGGCACACGCCTGATAAGGCATGGATGTGATCACAGCCCCCCTCCCTGATTTTGGCTGGGGTCTGCCTGCACAGTAAATAAGAGGTTTAGATGTGTCCATGTGCAGTGTCCCTGCGGAGTCACTCACAGCTCTGACCAGCTGCCTGCAGACATCATTAATGCTGGGAGGCAGCCTGAGGAGACAGGAATTGCATGGAGTGAGCAGCCTCAGTTCAACAGTTCCAAATAGATAAAATTAATAACTTTTTCCTCTGGTCACAGCAGGAAAGCATGCAGCTTGCTTTCAGGCCCCTTCTCATGGGGTACAAGCAAAGCATCCTTAAACTTGCCTCAGTCCCATTGTGGAGACACCAGGAGGTCACAAGGGAGGCAGCAGGGAAGGACCTCCAGGACCACATCCCAAACCCTCAGAGCAATGTTGTGCCTCCTGGGGCAAGAGCCTGCATGGCAGGGGCTTCGTGATACCTGACTTGGACAGCTCAGCAGGGAGAATGCAAACACCCAGTGATGGAGTTTTCTAAATAACCATCTCGTTCCCAGGTGGCAGTGTTCCTGCTGGCACCTTGCTTAGGCAAGGAATCAATTCCCCTAATTACCATTCCCGTTGGTTGGTGGCATGTCCAGGAGGCATGGCCAGGGGACACATGGCTCAGGAGCCTGGGCTCGCTGGGGCCATGTGGGTGCTGCGCTCCTGCTGTGGGGGTGACCCCACCAGGCCCTGCAGGAGCTGCCCCAAGAACAGGGGGCTCAGATTCGAGGCCTCAAAAGAAGTTTCTGCTCAGGTTTTGGTGTTCTGAAGCCTCAGTCACACTGAATAGGAGCAGTTCTTTGGCACACTCCAGCACCAGTCCCACATACATGCTCAAGCCTTTTGACAAATTTCAAAGTGACACTCATGCTCCCAATACTGGGCAGGAACAGAACTCACATTTCAAGCTGGGGAGGGTTTGTCTGACACAATTAATATTAGGCAAACAATTTTTAATAGGGGAACATTTCCAGAAATACAGGATTTTTCTTTTCAGGTGCATAAGAAAAACCTGTGAGTGGGGGCTTAATTTCCTCCTGGTTTTCACCAGGGAGCTTATCACAGTTTTCAAAGTGCTCCTGGGGGAAGAAGGACTGAAACCAACTCCTTATGCTATACCACTTAATTAATTTTAGACACTTTACAGCAAAACATAATTTGGCCCAACTCCGACAAACGAGAAGACAGAGTGGTGAAAATGCCTGGCTCACCCAGCTCTGCTGCACACCCCAAACATGCTGCAGCCAGACGTGGAAATTCTCCACCTGAATATTAAACAAGGAATGGAAGGTAATTCAAGCTTCCTAAAATTAAGGGTCTAAATCCATTTACATTTACAAGCTCTGTAATTAAATAATAAACCAAAATATTATGGTTTGCACTCTAAATGTGAATTCAAGAGCATATGTCTAAGATTACATTAGAGCCCCTTATTTGTTTAGCCTGCTGCAGTCTGTGCTTGCAGGGAGGAAAAAATTGCAGAGAGAGGAAAAAATTAAATCCCTGAGTCCCAGAGCCACAGCAGGTCCCTTCTGCTTTAGTTTGGGCAGGTTCAGTCAGGCTTTTCCTTCCAGAGCTGTCCGTGTGCCTGTGGCAGCACAAACATCTTTCTTCCTAGTGCCTGACCCCACCCCAAGCCTGAGCTGCTCCAGCTGTAGCCCTGTGCCAGAGCCTGTCCCCAGTGGGTGACCTGTCCCTGAGGTGACTGCTTGGAGCTGCTCTCTCTGCCCATCACAGGCTCTCGTGTGCCAAAACAAGGCACAGCCCTGTGTGCTTGTCCCCACTGTGTGCCCTGTGCTCCTCTCTGTGGGGACATCCTGGGGCTCTGCCTCTCTGGCCATCTCTGCCCAGCCTGCTTTTGAGGACAGGGACAGTGGCACAGCCACCTCTTGTCTGCTCTCTTATTTGCCGTCTCGGCAAAGAAATGAAGGGAGCAGGAAGGGTAATAAAGCAGCAAGTGATGCTCTGCTGCTGTGCTTCACATTTCCCATGGCGACACCAATAAATCACAGCCTCTGTGCAGCACAGGCACTTCTGGGAAGAGAGAGGGGTTTGGGGAGCTTGTTCTGATGTGGAGGATTTTTAAATGGACTATTTCCTTTATTTCCTCTTGGGGTGTCCTCTGTCTGGTCAGTGCAAGCCAAAGCCCCCTGCTGACATTGCCAAGAGTTCCAGCAGCCACTAAACAAGAGTTTGCAGCAGGGCCAGTGTGCAGAGGGCTTTGGGAACCTTCTCAGTCTCTTGCAGCATCTCGACATCATCTGTTGCATTATAAATATTTAAAGGCCTCATGCTCATGTTCATGGCCTGTTCCAGCAAAGTTTCCCCCCAGCACAGCAGAGAGGAAGCACCAAGTCACCCCAGTGGCACATCTGTGTCTCTTCATTTCCAGCAGTGGCTGTCACCCACCTGGTCCCCTCCTCTCCACCCCCAAGTGAAAGGTAATACACCCAAAACCCTTATGTCCTCGTGTCAGGGTCACCAAAACTCTTCTGTCCCTCTTTCCCCTTTTTATTTCCTCTTTTACCCCGCTGTGCTGCTGCAGCAGAACCGGCAGCTGCTGCTTAGAGCCTCTCCTTCAATTCCCCGCCTGTTTTAAGAGATCCAGGCGCCTTTAAATCCACGTACATCCATTATTTCTGCCAAGTCTCCATCCTGCACAAGGGCACTCTGAGCAATGCAAATGGCACAAATAAAGTGTTTGATATTTAATGATCCCCCACTACATGGGAAGGGTGTGCTCTTGAAAAGGAGGCGCTTTCTCCAGCCGGTGCAATGCAGAAGGACCCCTATCTCTTGTGACTAATTGAGCCCTAATGGTTTTCCTTTATCATCCAAAATGAAAACAAAGGATTTAAAGGATGTTTTATTGTGGCGCTGTGGGTCTTTCTATTCATTTATTATTCCCCAAGTTAAAAGCTGTGCTTTGGCTTGTCCTTCTGAACCCGCTTCTCTCTGGTGTTGCTGCTGCTCTTGAAGTTCTGTCGCTTTCCCTCTGAGGACTGGAAAACAAACACAGCATGTCTGCTGCTCTTGCAGCCTCTGCCAGGAATGAAAGTACCCAAACTGTCCCCATTAGCCATACTGTCCTTCAAAAACTTGTGGATTTGGGTATTTCAAACAGGGTGGTCACACATGCACCAGGAGGGAGGTGTGGGAGCATGGCTGACCCAAACACAGGGGAAGATCTCCCCCCACAGCTTTCATGGGGTTGATGGAAACAGCAGAAAGGACCAAGGCAGAGCAAATCTTGAAGAAATGATGCTTCATTCCTTACAGCCAGGGGCAATTGTTTGGGATGAGCTGCTAGCTTGCCCTGCCTCCCTGGAAGAAAAGCCTGCTGGCCCCCTCCCTCACACACTCATGCACCAGCTGCAGGGTGTATGTTTAACAGGGAGAAAAAAGGGAAGGCTTGTTTTTCCCAGGAAAACGCCCAGCGTGTGCATCACACACACCTGCCCCTGTGCTGAGCCCAGAGTTAAAGCACAGGCACTGATGTAAAGGAAAGACTCCAGGACAAGAGCAGGACTGAAGGGAATCTTGCAGCAGAATCATTCTGCAAATGGCAATAGCTCAAACCACTGCACAGCTCTTTCTGGCCATTTGATGTAATTAAGGCTGGGCTCTAAAGTGCCATCTCTGCCCCACGACACATTTCCAAATTGCTGCTCCTCTGCAAAGCCGCCTCCAGAGCTGTCCTTGAGATGTCAGCACTGGGGTTAATTGGAATCGACAGGAAAATTGGCCTCTGGAAAGAGAAGTGCGGATGCTGGCTCTGTGTGAGCGGTGGGAACAGAGCCATGCTGCTACCAGGGCCCCAGTGTCCCCCAAAGAGTAGCAGTGGGTGCTGCCCCCCATGAGATGGGTGACTCCATGCCCAGCCCAACCTTCACTCCAGATGCCTTTGCCCCAGATCCAGATGCAGCCAGACACCAGCATGGGAACCCCACAGGCCCATGGAGCCCACACAGTTCCCCTGTCCTGTGGGCAAGGCTGAGGGTGAATTTGGCTCTTCCAGCTGCCAGCCCTCCAACTCTGGCACTGACACTGAGCTCAGTGCTGGGATGCTGGCAGGATCTCAATGGGAATAAAAGCCACCTCCTATCTCCCTCACCCTTGAGTAATGCATCAGCTCCATTGCAGGGTTGCAGACTCCTGTCATTTTTCTAGTATTCCTCATCCCCTCCAAAGCCATAAATCACACCATTTCAATTAACAGACCTGAGCCATTGAACAGACCTGTCCTGCGCTAATGCGTTATTAATTGGGTCAGGTTGGGTGGCAGCAATATCGAGTGCCAGGAGGCTCTGAGCTTTCATCTTCTGGTCTGGGCTGGTTTCATTTATCTAATCACCTCCCCAGTGCCACAGGGGCCCTTTCACTCTTTCCCTCTCCACCCACCTTAAAGGTACACAGATACACTTTCTGCATTGTCTGGTATCAACTGCACACTGAAGAGAGTCATACCTAACTCACAGTACTCTCCCAAGAAAAATCAATGATTGTTTACATTACTATCCTACAATCTCTATTTTAAAGTAATTTATGGCAGAGCCAGAACTATTAATTTTATTAAGCCGTTAATAGTGGGCAGATATTATTCTGCTCCATTGATCCTAAGTTGATGCAATTACCACTTACAAATCTTGCACCGTGTGGCTGAAAATTTCAATTCTGTGTGCAAGCTGAAGCTATACATTGAAAACATGCCAAAGCCAGATGAGATGCTGGTGGTGGAAACTGGGGAAAGCTAATTCAAAACAAATAAGGAACTGCCCAAATTGTATAACTTCCACTCTTTTAAAGCTGAGGTTCAGAAAACAGCCTGGAACTCAGCCATTCCCAAATGCCCCATGTCAAAGGGAGAGACAGACACTCTCCTCAAACCTCCTGGGACCTACGGTTCACAGAAAGGTCATCATCATGGATTATCAGTTACCTGAAACATCCTCTCATGTAAATGGGAATTTTTATAGAGAAATTAGCTCTATCTGCACAGAAAACATGTCAAAAGCCAGGACAGGCCCATGTCCATCTGAGTGTGCATTTCACTCTGTTTGCAGAGAATGAGTATCCCTCAGAGTCCTCAGATCTTCTTTTCCTCTTCTCTGTGTAAAAAAAATTAATAGCAGAGCAGCGTAGAGAAATGGAGACAAAATGGGGCAAATCACCCAGGTCTTGAACATCCCCAGGAAATCCAACAGCACAGAGTGACCATCTGATCATGAGATGTGGGGGATCCTGCATCTAGGAAGATAAAGAGATTCCCCAGTGGTGATGCCCACCCTGTTGTGGAGATGCCATGTGTGTGCCCAGTGTGGCTCACAAGGCACAAACCCCTCATTTTAGCCATCAGAAATTAAAAACTGCAGTTTAAATCAGAAGTGAGGGCTCAGCCTTAAGCAGCTTGGAAAAAGATTCACTCAACTGCATCCTTTAGATCATGGGCAGAAATTCCCTTTGTGTGTATTTGTGAGTCAATAAAAACCTGCCACTCAAGGAATGGGATAAAAGAGAAAAAGGAAAGACACTCCCTGTCCCAGGATCTTGCACTCTGAATAGAAGATGATGGACAGATGGATGGATGGATGCATGGATGGAGAGATGAAGGGATGGATGGAAATAGTGAACCAAGGAGGAGGCAGGAGCCACCCTATCAGCCTGCAGCACCAGCAGCCTCATTGTTGATGATAGTCAAAGGATTTGGAGGAAAACCATCAAATCTGCTGAGAGCCTCAGCAATGCAAAGAGGAGAGAACTGAGACTCCAGGAGGCCTGGCTAACTGGGACCAGCAGCCTTTGGAGTATGTACTGCTGGAGAGGGACCTCCTTTCTTCCATTGCTTCAGCCTGGACTAATTTTGAAGTGACAAACGCATTTGTTTGGGATATACAGTTTGACCTGTGTGCTCTCTCTCAGTCAACTGTATTTTAAACCACCTTGAAATAACATATGAACTCCACAGCAAAAACTAGGGCACCTGAGATTGTCAAACTTGCAGCATTAGACAGTGTAAATCACCTGGATTTGGAGAGTGATGCCAAGTTACACCAGCTGAGACTCTGGCCCAGAATCCACCCAGAGTAACATGGACAGGTATTATCAAACTGCTGATTCCTAGATCTGGTTAATGCTCTGGAGAGGGCAACAGATTTATAGGACTGACTTCAGTCAGTTAAAATGATTGTTCCACATTATAAACCAGCAGCCTTGTCTCTCATGCAAAGCAAATAAATGAAGAAATAAATTCTCTCCACAGCTGAAACATGGGAGGTTCCTCCACGGTCCTGCAGGAGCAGGTGTGCCAGAGGCTCAGTGGGCTGGGATGCAGGAGCAGGATCCATGCTGTTCAGCTGGGATGCTCCTTGCTGCCCTTCTCCTGGTGCCAGCTCCAGGCCCAGACAATGAGATTCTGTGTGGATGGCGGCAGTGGAGCATCCCTGAGCCTGTCTGCTCCCCTCAGCCAGGGTTAAGTGGAGCACCAGCATCCCCTCAGGGGGCTTCCTGGGGGACAGAGGAGCAGGCACAGCAACCTTCCAAACCCAGTGATTCTTACCCTGGTCATGAACAAAGCTGTTTGCAAGTGGTGCTGAAATAAGAACTCTCATTCATGAGCATTTTTTGCTATTGAAAATAGTTATTTTTAGCATTTCCCCTCCCTTGTACTCCTTAAACCATTTATACCATACATTTGTGGGGGATTTTAACCCTTTTGGAGAGTGGAAGACCAGGCTTAAAGCTTCCCCTTCCTGCGGGGACTGGGCTGTGAGCAGCAGGAGCAGCACGACCTGTTTGCTGTAGAGGTGCTGGGAGCACGGAGCACAGGCTAAGCCTGCAAACAGCTCCCTGCAGGCAGACCAGATGCACATTAGCCTGAGTGCCTTTCCAAGTGCTTAGCACCCTTCACCAGGGACTAAGTTCAAAGTAAATCCATCCCCTGCTTCTCCATCCAGACAGCTCAAAGTCCCTTGGAAACTGATAGAGTTTGGCTCATCAGCGTATCAGGATCTGTTTTATTTTATCTGTCTGCACAAGCCTGCATGCAGGGATAGATCAGATTAACATGACTGATGAAAAACATCCTCCTCTTTATCCCCTCTGACAGCAGCAACCCTTTATCAACAGTCTGAAGACAAAGTTTTCTCAGCCAGAAGTTTTCTGCCCTGAAGGTTCGTTGTTTTTTTCCAGCAGAAGTTTATTTTTGCTTCAAGAAAAATCAAAACATTTTGATGGGAGATTTTTCAGCCATCCTTATGCATTAGACGTGGTGGCAGACAGGCTTGGCACATCAACATCTGCTCCTTCTCACTGGATTGAATTTAATATCTGGTGTATGAGCACTAACCCTCCTTCAGAGCTCAACAAGACAGTTGGAGAGAAGAAAACAGCCTCTCTTCTGAGGGTTTCCAAACACTTTTCCACAGTGACCCTCTCATAATTTTATCCCCCTATATTTAGCTAACTTCATAATGCCTTCCAGTGGGTTTTGGGGAGGACAATGTTATAAATTGCAGACCAGTGAATCTGCCACTCACTGCTGCTAATACACTGCATTTATCCTCACTGCCACAGAGGCAGTGGCAGCAAAAGGAGGAGAGAAGAAGAAAACAAATTACTTCTTGCTCAGCTTGTCACCAAATCCTCTCATCAGCCCTCTCATGTCTTTCTTGGCTGCCTCAGTGATTTGCCATGCTCTGCAGTGCCCAGCTGGATTCAGTGGTGCTGGTGTAACGGAGTGTGAGGACGGGGAAGGAGTTGGGCACCACGGGTACTGGGAGCCCCTCAGTGCCCAGCACACCCTGGGCTGTCCAGACTGGGTGCACCAAGTCCCAAACAACTGATGTGTGAATGCCGTTAGGGACTCCTGATCCAGACGTGGGGTTATTTCAGCCAGGAACTCTTAACCCAAAAGCATCCCCAGTGAGGAGTGAGGGAGGAGGGGTTTTCTCCAGAGGGTTTTTTAAACATTTGTCAGAAATTACAGATGTTGAAGACCCCCATCTCCCAGAGAGGACTCAGACTCCACACTCCCATTCAGCAGTGTGGGTCAGCCAGATGTTGAGCTAAAAGCAAAGATACTGAGTTATAAAATTAACTTAAATTTAAGCCAATTTTCTGGTTGGTGCTGAGGTTCCCCAGAGCAGCAGCATCTTCCTGAGACCTGAAATTATGTGGGATATCAAAAGCCCTTACCTGGTGCATGGATTAAATTGAAGATAAATATTTTGACCAGCACCTAATGGGCCATCTTTACGGTTTTGTTCAAGACCTGCAAGATCAAATGAAAGACAAACAGCAAGGGCCATTTTCTTCTCAGGAGGTGGTGGATGTGGGGGACCCCTGGTGATGCAGTCAAAGTATCCCACTGAACTGTCCTGGCCCTGCCATTGCTGGGGTGTCATGCACTGAAACCAATGTGCCATGCGATAAATTTGATGCACTTCACACTGAAGTTGATGCATCACCTTTGGAATCAAATTTATCATCTCTTCCATCACACTCCATAGACTGGATCAGAGTCACCACCTACTGAATTAAAAACTTCACGTGCAGTTCACATCACACCATAAATCAGCCCAAAATAGAATTAAGTGCATTGTATGCTAAGAACTCATCCATCATGCCATAAATTAAACATGGAACAAGCCTCTTAGGCTGGATGTGCCCAGATATAGACTGCAGAGTCCACTGAGGAAAACATGACACCGCTGAAGTCACTGAGGGCTTGGTCATTAATTTTAGTTAACTTTTTAATCTACTGATCTGTACCAGATCTATCTCTGTCCTGCACCAACCTGAACCTTGAGTACCCAGAAACTTTTTCTGCCAGTGGCTCTCCTGTTGAGCCATGCACATACCTCACTTGGAGGTTCAGGCAGGAGCCTGGAGGAAAGATGCAAATCAGCCCCCTACCCTGCTCCTGCATGAGGAGAAGGGAGCAAGGGGCTGAGAGGGCTGTGCAGCCCTTGCTGGCAGCCAGCACACACTGTGGGACACACACAGCAACTCTTGTCTTCACAGGGGATGTGCCCATGAAGGGCCAGGCTCAAAGTCCTTGTTGATGGAGGGGAGCATACTTCTCCTAAGCTCTCAGCAGAACTGCACAGGGCTGCGCCTGGCCGTGGGGGCTGATGGATGCCTGACACACCCTTTGCAATCTTTGGACTTCAAAGAAACAGGAGGGAAAACAAGAGAAAAACGGTCTCAGGTATACATATTGTGTCAGAGCATCCCAGGCAGTTCAGCCCTCGGCAGGTGTTAGTCCTGTGTGACAAATGGGAACAGGAGCACAGAGTGGATGGGTACCACCTGCTCAAGGCCAAAGCCAGAGACTGGGGCAAAGATAAGACTTCAGAAATTCTTATCTAAAACCAGGATACTATTTTCTTCTTTTTGTTATCTGTGTTAATTTTTGCTTTTCTGACAGCAGTCATGCAGCACAGGAGTCCCCTGTCCCCTTCCAGTTCCTCAGGGAAAGGTGGAACAAACTTCCAGCTGAAGCACAATGCAGTCAGAGACATCCTTGGATCCAATCCACCGTCTTTCCTCTTATTTTCGTATTTATCTGGTCCTCTCAAAATCTGCTCAGGAGCAATTAAAGCCTGTCAGCTAGAAGCTGATGCAACTTCTATTTAATTAGCCCAGCAGCCAATAAAGTTCTCATTCATCAAATTCTCATGGAAGGTATGGCTGTTGTGGGGGAGGAAGATTTGTCACTTCTCCCCTAGATCCAGATGGCAGTGGAGCATCGATCAGTGATCCGATCACGCGTGCACTCCCATGCAGTCTGAGCAGACCGAGCAGCTGGCACACATCTGTCCAGAAAGCAGCCATGGCTGAAAACCGTGCAGGACTGTCCCAGGTGCCGTGGTGGCAAATCCTTCTGGAAGCTCAGTCTTCAGATCATGACTAACCTGGGCAGCAAGTGGCCCTGGTGGGATGAGCAGCTTTGAAGGGCTTTTCCTCTTCTGACCCATTTGGCTGCTCTACCCAGCAGCAGGAAATGGCAGAGATGTGTAAGGAAGACTGAACACCAGCAGGATTAATTGGGAGAGGGCTGAAAAAACACGGGGTCTCCCCAGAACTGTTGCCTTTGCCCTGGGAGGGGTTTAAGAGTCCCTCTCACTGTGCTGCCACTCTGAACCTAAACACATAAGGGATGGCAAAGCAGAGGAAAACTCAGTACCCACAATGATGGATCCCAGCAAAGTTTTGGGGTGCTCAGAATGTCAGAGAAAGTCTTTCGGGTGATATCCTTTTGGCCTGAAAGCTTCTTCTTAAATTGGCTGTCAGGGTATCAAATATTTACCTTCTTCTGCAGGGTTGAGATTTTCCCAGAGACCGTGCAGGGTGGCCAGGAGGATGGGGGGAGCATAAATCTGTACCTGCAAGGTCACTGTGCTGGCATTGTGTCATCAACAGGGGGGTTTCACCAGCTCAGACCTGCAGGAGCGGATCCTTGTGGGAATCACCTGCCAACAGTGTTTTCAGCCTCACCATCACAATTCACTGAACTGAAAAAAAGTAAATCAGCTATCACAGGACAGTTTAAACTTTACAAACATGAGTGATGCTATCTTTATAATTAATGATTATGAGAAAGCAGCTTAATAGTTTGGTTCCTTGTGAGTGGCTTGATTTGTAATACATGGCTATTGGCATAAGCAAAGCAGGCAATTGGAGCCAGTTTACCCTTGGTGTGTCCAGCTGGTAGCTGCACTTCACAAACTTTCCTCAAAGCCTTAACCCCTGGGCAGAAGAAAGCTGCAGATGTAACCCCAGTGACAGGCATATTCCCAAACTGGGAGGTGCTTGGGGGTGGAATGATGGGCACTTTCTTGCTGCTGTTCCATACATTTTGCAAGTTGCTGTTGTCAGTGAATCTTCCCTGGCATTTGCAAGGAAAATGCCTGTGCTCAGCTCAGGGCCTTGAGCCACCCATCTCCTCAGGAGTTATTAACAGGAACATCATAGCTGCCCCATTACTGTGATTGATGCTGTATCAATCAACTGGAAAAGTGTTAAGCAAGCCTTAAAAAGAAGTGAGATGAAGGCTTAAATACCAGGCTAAGACGTCCATATTATAGGATTATTCCTGGGGTGAAAGCACATGGGCAGAGATGCTGACATCCTCAGCTGTCCCTGTCCCTGTCCCTGCTGCTCCATGCTGGCCAAACTGGTTCCATGGGAAGTCAGTAATGAGTGCTTGCATTGCAAATGACTATGCACTGTGAGTCTGTGGTTTTATTGCTTATCAAAGAAAATATAATAACAAATACTCTCTATTAACACATTATTTCAAGCAAAGCATGTTTTTATTCCGTTTCATCACGTCTGATTTGATTTGGTTTATCTTTGTTTAAGATTGATGTGATAAACTACACTTGGGCTTGCCAACTTCAGTCATTTCTGCTAGTGTGACATTTGCTATTTCAGAGCTCAGGTGGGAGGCCTCCTCTTTTAAGGAGAGTCTCAGTTTTTCTTGCATTAAAACAAAAAAAAAATTGTGGCCAGGTTAGTTGTGGAGAAATTTATGTGTGGCATTCAGTTTGTCATACCCAAAAGGCAAAAAAACCAAATGCCTTTCACAAGAACAAACCAAACCAAACAAACAACAACAACTAAGCAAAAAAAAAAAAAATCAACAAAACCAAACCAAAACAAAAAACAACACAAAACAAAACTAACCCTCAAATGTGTTATCTTTTAAACATCTGTGATTTTCAAACACTATGCCCTTGGGGAACCCAACTCACAGATTTTCTGCCAACAAAGAGTGATTTTTCTTGAGAACAAATTCACTTCTCATCTCCAAAGCCAGGCCCACACACCAGTGAATTCCTGTATTGTGCATGCAAAGCCCAAGATCAGAAGCCACAGGACAGGGATGGCCCAGTGCCCAGGACGTGCTCTGAAGGGGGTGCTTCACACATTCTTTCAGTCTCTATTCCAGTGCTCTGCTTTCTCCCAGAAGATGTCCCTGAGTCCCCTGGGGATACATCAGGCTTTCCCAGGGGGTGTAGTACCTTCCTTGCTTCACCTGCAGCCATCTAGAGCAGAAGCAACCTTCCAGGCAGATGTTGGCCATCAGCCCTTTCTGTGCCCTTCAGCCTGTGCTCAGACCTGGAGCAGGTGGAGGATCTCTCTTTTCCATGGAGGGTCAAGGTGGTCTTTTTGCTCCCCTGCTTGTGCTCAGAAAGGATTTTAAAACATTTACAGCCTGACTAGACCCAGCAAGCTCAGGGCTGGCAGAGAAAGAATACTCCTTTTGCCAGCCCTTCATGTTAAGTGTTTATATTTAAAATGACTACATAAACTAAAAAATTATTAACAGGTCTAAGCACTTTACCAGGCAAATCCAATTTCTTCTTCGGAGAACTGGATGGAATAAAGCTTAAAAAATTGCTTTGAGGATGAGATTTAATTCAAAGTGTCAGTTAGTTCTCCTACTGTACTTGTAGGTTTAGAGAATAAACCTGTTTGCTAGCAAACAATCATCTTAAACATCATCATTAATCCTGAATTCAGCTGTCAAAAGGACTGAGACTGCAAACTAAGAGGGAACAAGGAAAACCTGGTAATTTGTTTGTTAAATATTTGTAAACTGTCATGTCAGTAATGGATAATAAGAAAATTTTGAGCCTCTAGAGCTGATGCATAACACAAAGCTTTGCTGTATTGCACCTAAACTATTATCAATAGCACATTTATTATAATAATAGATGAAAAACAAGCTTCCTGGCTGAAAAACAAGATCAATTTGAGCTCAAGCTATTTGGACATATTCTAAATGTTGTAATTAAAATGCAGCATGAATGTTCCTTTAAAAAAAGAGAGAGAGAAAAATAGCCTTGCTACAATTACATATGCCATCCAGCCCTGACTCAATAGCCTGACCCTGAGAGAAAAAAAAAAAAAAAAAGAGAACGGGCAAAATTGTATTTGTGTCCAGTCAGACATCTCTCATCTCCAGGGATTGCAGCAGAGCCTAAGCTAACATGACTTTTCCTGTTGGGTCAGGATCCAGCCCAGCCTTGAAGATTTGATGCAGGGAGTCAGCCCTGGTTGCACCGAGCTCCCTGTGCCAGTCAGGATGTGATCACAGTCCAGCAAAGAAACCCAGCTGAGCTCTATCTTGCTGCAAAAGCAACTGCAGTTTGTGGTGGGGAAAAAAAACCCAAAAAAACCCCGACAAACCCAAGCAACCATAAAAAGAGATAAAGAAGCCACCTGTGTGGAAGGTTTCAGTCCTGGACCAAGTGCCTTGGGGACAGGAATGGTTGGAGTAGCTTTCTCCCCAGCACCTCCCACAGTTACAGCACACATCAAAGCGGGAGCCCCACCTCCCGCAGCAATTAGAGACTCACGGACACTTCCCCGGAGCTGCCTGTCGCCCTGGAGAATTGGACTCCTCTTTTGTTCTGATAAAGAAGTGACTAGTGAGCTACAGCAATCTCCTGGTAGCTCTCTAAATAATTGTGTTCTCTCGTGTCTTTTAATCATAAGTCCCGCGAGGCTCATAATGCCACATGTGCACTCCAAAGGGGCCCATCAGCTCGGCTCATCAAAGGGACTTAATTTAATCCCAGTCTTTGATGGAGACAGGAGCAGTCAAAGTCCACCCTAATGATTTTCTAAGTTTACTTATCTTGCAGATTTGGGGCATGAAGGGCACTTGGACTCCAAGTACAGCATTGATAATGGGAAAGGAGGAGGAAGAGAAAATTGGCAAGAGCTTGACAGTCTGAATCAAGAGAAATCACAGCAGAAACTTGGAAAAACAGTGGAGACTGAAAAGGCAAAATAAATCCCGTGACTGGTGTCACCTCGAGCAACAACATGAGACTGGTAAAATAAATTGCTGGAGGCAGTATCTACCTCTGAGTGAATATCAGAGCTGTGAGAGACCCACCAAGGAGAGGCCAAGAGCAGGAAAATCCAAGCTAGGAAATGCACAGCCAGAAAAAAGCAGGCACAAAGTGCTGTGGATGGTGGAGCTGCTCTGACCTGGCAGCACCCCCTCCCAGACAGAGCAGGATGCAGTAGGCATGAAAAACACACCTTTGCATGAAAAAGTGCCTGCTCCTCCCTAAGCTGAAAAGAAGCTCAAACCTTTCAGAGCTGAACATCTTTTAAAACCACTTCTCTGCTCATTTTCAGCCCAACAGTTCAGTGGACCCCAGGAGCTGTAATACAGTGACACCAGCTAAAAAATGCTGAGCAGACTGAAGCAAAAACCCACAGAAAGGAACCAAAATCCCTGGCTTCAAGGGATGCTAACAATGAACATTAGGACCAAAGGCATCACAGATAAGGGTTTAATGGAAAAGCTAAAAGCCCAGCCTTCTCCTGAGAGAGCTGACAGGAGAAGACTGGAGCAGTGTTTCACTCCTGAGCTGTAAGTGATGGATGTGAACACAGTGAAAAAAAAATTAAAAAAAAAAATTTAAAAGAAAGAAAAAAAAAAGAAAAAAATAGGAAAAAAAGGAAAAAAAAAAGGACTTCACTAGATGGTTCTGAAGCTCTCAATAGCCTTTAATAGTTTTCAGCTCAAATGGAAGAGGGAACTCAGAGCCTGCATTACAGAAGCAAGAAGTGCTGCGGGCTGTGAGAAATAGAGCACAAACCCTTTGGTTACCAGCAGCACATACAAAAGGATGGTGCAAGGGAGAAACAAAGAAATCCTCCAGTAGGGATATAAAGGACTGTGCTGGCACCATTACTGCAGAGATATTCTTCATGGCACTATCAAAGTTTTGGTGGAAGATGGATAAAATATCTACCTGCAAATAGCCAAGGCCATTTATTTATTTTATACAGAGAGTGCAGGTGGTCTAGGACAACTTTTGGGGAGAAAATGTAATGAAAACCAGTGATATTAGCTCCAAAAGTAAATCCACAACCAGCAAAGGGTAAAATGCAAACATTACCCAGGCTTGCTAATCCCCACAAAAGGACTGACTGGTTAAAAACATGTCAAATCCTTGGTCTCACGAGGAGTGCTCTTTGGAGAGGTGGAGGACCTGAATCTGAGGAGAGCTTCCAGGAAGGAGCTTGTGGGTGGGCAGAGTGGGAAAGTCCAAACCTCCCCTTGCTTCAAGTGGTGAGATGGGGGACTGCACAACTCCTTGGCCATCTCCCTGAAATAAGGGCACTGATGACACTGGCTGTGGTGAGAAAGGAGCAGGAACACACAAATTGAATACCCTCTATGGAAAGAGGGAACTGTCCTCTCTTTGCTCTGCAGATTTTGGATGTATAAACTGTCAGGAAGCAAAGCTGGCACCGGCAGCCCATGACTGGCACACAGATGGGCTGGCCAGTGCTGGACCTGGGAGCTGCAGCCCCCAGAGAGGCATCGGAGCAGCCGCTGAGCTCAGGGCACAGCAGGACTGCACTGCATGGCCTCGCACGTGGGGAGCCACTGTGACTGACAGCAGTTTGTGTTTTTGAAAGACAGCAGCTCCTGGTGCCTGGTGGATTCCTGCTGGCCTGTTTCACCTCTAACTTGGGCAGGAAAAATCCATATTGGTACAGCACCTTTGAGAGGTTTCTTGCTTTGGTGAGGACAGCATGAAGCTGCTTGGAAAGTGTTTTGATGCACAGGTTAAACAGAGAAAGAGCCTGAACAAAGGCTCCCAGCAGCTCCAAACAGACTTGGGCAGAGTCAGAGCTTCAAGCAAATCCACTTCCATTTGAAGAAACTTCATTTGTGAGTGGTACACAACCACAGCAAGGTCTGGGAGATGCCAGTTATTACCCAAGACCTGGTCACTGGGGATGGACAAATAGACCAAGAAGGAGCAGAAAGTGTCCTGCCAGGATGCAGCTTGCTGCTCCTCGACCACAAGATTCAGAGGCTGAAGCCTGGCAGCACATGGTAATACACAGTGATAAGACAGGGCTCTCAGCAAAACACTGACATTGACTTTTAAAAGCCAAGCCTGGAATGGCCACAGAGCCAGCCCCACTGACACCAGCTGGCAGTGGGGACAGAGGAGCTGCCCCTTTCCACCAGCTGCTGTTTCCATGCTGATGGCAGGTGTATGATTGCAAAAACAGCCCACTGACCATACACCACTGCTGAGATGGACACAGCCTGCGTGGCTTTCTCTCACTTCTGTGCAAGAGACTCTAAACTGGCTGGCAGGGCAGGGCCATAAATAATGTGTAAACAGGCTGGGGCCACAGGCAGCACCAATGGATGCTCCAGGGCTGGTGACAGCAGTGTGTCAGTCCAGAAGTCCCTGTGGCTTGACTTGGCACAACACAAGGGCTGACTTTGGGCAGCTAGCCAGGCATAGGATAGGTGTGAGGGAGATGCTGGACAACCCTGTGCTCTGAACTGATTTGCCTACAGAAGATGTGTCAGGGCATACGAAGCTGTGACAAAAAGCCAGAGGCAAAGCAGCCAGGGCAGATGCTGTTACCACCCAGACATTTGGCTTGGCGTGGTCTCTGCCCAGACACAGTTCTCCTCTGGGTCAGCAGCTTTTCTGGATGCAGAAAAGTGAGCAGCATTGTCCAGGACAGCCCTCAAGCAAACACACTGCTGCTGCCAGCAAAAAGGCTGCATGAGTGGAGGAATAAGCAAGGTGCTGAGGGCTGGTAAAGTCATCAGGGAGAAGTGACTTGTGGGGAGGGAAGATCAGAATGTGGGAGTGAGGGGGCTGACTGCTAGCAAAGGGAGTCATTTGGAGCTAACTTGGGAGTCTGCAACAAGAGGAGAACCAAGCTGCAGCTTGGAAAGGGTACATGGCAAGTCAGTTCAGCTTCTTTTCCTTACGCACATGGGTAGATCCAACAGGACAGGCCAAGCAGACTGTACCACATATGCAATGACAAAAAAATAATCCAAAGAGAAATGTTTGCTTGATTTGTGTATCTTCATCTTGGTTGCCAGTTGTCACATTGGTGGATTCCAGCTACAGCTCCTCATTGCTCTTACTGAATTGCTAAATTCAGGTTTACGTTTTTACTTTCTGTAAGCATATTAGAATTTTAATTAAGCACTAAGTCAGTGTTTTAGCAGGGTTTTGAGACTTTAGCTATTTATCTTGTTGATTACAGTTCTCTCAGGTCCTTAGTTGTGGCCTAAATTTAGAGCAATTCTGACTGACTGAGCCCTGCAGGATAACTGCTACAACTATTCATTAAAAATGAAGAGATCAGAGCTGATCAGCAGACTGTGGGAGCCTGCTGTGTGGCTGCTTTGCATCCTGACAGTCTTCTGATCTACAGGTGCTAGAGCCAGGTTAATGCTGATCTGCTGGCAAAACACAGCATGAAAGATTTTGAGAAAATGCAGCAGCTCCTTGATACAAAGCTCAATAAGAAACTGTTTCCTTACTTGTTGTTCACATGAGATGGTGAGGAAGGAGGGATTTTAAGCAAAGCAATTATTTTCTTTCATGCAATTTCCATTAGGCAACACGAGCCTTCGCAAGGCAAAATATTTGCGTGCCCCCATTTTTGTCTCTCTGGGGAGTACTTTGCAGGAGATGAACGAGGGTCCCTGCTTTACAAAGCACGTGGGAAGCTCCCTCAAGGAAGCAATGCCACAGTTCATGTTTAGCCAGCTTCATGTGGAACTTCGGGGCTTTTTTCCTAAATTGCTGGAGAATTCTAAAGGCCCCACATTTACTTGTACATGAGAGGTTTATCACACACATGAACATGAAAGACTAGCTATCAACAGCTATCAACATGCAAATCCAGCTATCAACATGCAAAACCCTGGCCAGATCTGTAAACATCTGGGACCAGACACATCTCTTAAATGCTGTTTTAAAATTGTATCACAATAACAAATGTAGTGATAATGAAATGCAGAGTCTGGGACCATCCAAAATTCAGCAGCTGTGGTATTTGCCATGGCGCTGATCTCCCAAGTTTAAGCAGCTTGTGCTAGAAAGTGGTTCTTGTAGCTCAGAAAAGAAATTCCGTGCAGAGAAAAAAAGAGATTACCCTTCTGTGTATGACCCTGGCTAAAACTTGTTAACCACCCCTAATTGTAGCTCTCCCTCCTGTGCTAATCACATCTGTAATAACATTCAGCTGTTTGTTCTGTTCCCATGGTTAAGCCAAGGTGGTGGCTCCCAGGGATGGTGGGGACATTGCCAGGGTAAAGCCACCTCCTCCTCTGCTCAGTGCAGACCCACCAGTGCTGGTATTCATGCTATTTTTTTAGTACTCTGGAATGCCAAGCCTATTTCCAAAGCATGGGTGACCATCTCCTCCAACAGCCCTTCACCACCAGCTAGGAGAGTGCTCTTCTGAATTCATCCACTTTTTAATCATCTGAGCTTTCTTCTTCTCTCATCTCATATTCCCTGCAATTAATTCAATGTAACTTCAGCTGTTCATTGAGGAATTGGGAAGACCTTGACCAAACAGCCCTTTGTTTCCTCCCTGCCCATCAGTCTCCAGTTTCCTTGCCTCAGGCCAAAGCCAAGTAAAGTGAAAACCTTTTCTTTAACTTGCTTACATTTCTCTTTCCCAATAAAACTCACATCTAGGTCACTGCTCAGTAAATCACAACTTCCACCAGGGCCAGCCCTGCCTCAGTCTACTTTGCCAGGCCCCACCTGGGTATCCAGAGAGGAGCCAGCTCCTGACCTGGCCAGGCTCCTGCCTCCCAGTCAGTGGTGACAGCACACACCAGCTGCATCCAAGTTGGTCCCATGCAGCCCTCCCGGGGCTCATCTTCTGGAATTCTGGGATTGCAGTGAAAGGAAGATGGAAGAAAGGAGAGATGCAAGCCCCTTGAGCTGCACAGAGAATGTGCTACTTAAAGGCATTTGACTGCCTCAGAAAAAGGTAAATTTAAGGAACCAACAGCAAAGATGCTGTTTTGCTGAGTTTGAAATCTCATTTTTATGCTTATCTCATGCAAAACTGGAAATAACACTGGTCACACTTACAACCTGCTAAGGGGAAAATTGGCAACAGCCGGTGCAAATGAATTTTCTGCACAAAAATCTTCCTCAGAAAGCACCTTTCAGAGAAACAGATAAACACACATACTTGCAGAGCAAAGCCAAATCCCCTGCAATTTCCATGAAGGTTTGTGCAGCAACATATCTACAATTCCCCACCACCTCTTCCCTGTCCCTCAGCTGGAGAGGATAATTCCTGTAGGTCAGTTAGAGTGAGATTTCCCTAATCTGTGCCAGGGAAAGCTTCACTAACAGCTGAGAATCTTCAGTGACAGGTGAAGCTGGACAGGCAGCAGGTTGCTATTTCTCTATAGAGGTTCATTCAGCTTTACATATGCTATCACTACTCTGGATCCTCCCTGTGATCCTAAAGCAAAGAATTGTGAGGAATAAAGAATATTTTTCTAAAATTGGGTATGAAGAGCTGAGCATGGCCCCATCTCTGAGGTGAACATATGGAGGAAAAAGAGAACTCATTACTCCACGAAATCAAGTCCCAAACCTTTGATCTAGTCTTGAGTCCATTTGAAGGTGATGCAAGGTCTCCAAGGATGGAATAGTGGCTCTAAAACTGGAGAAGTGCAATGCTGAATGTGCTATTTTCCACCTTCTCCAGCTACAGAAGGGGCAGCTCATTGTTAGAGCCCCCAGGCTGCTCCTGGCTGGTTGTGAGCATGCCAGTGGAAATCCCTCCAAACTGCTGGTGCATTCCAAATAAATGGGTCCAATTTAGCAAAGCTACAACAGCAGCTGAAGCAATGGGGAAGGATCATACCACCTACCAAACAGGCAGATCAGAGAAGGAAAAGCTTCCAATAGGTGATGATGAGCAGGTGGGAAGAAGTAACCAGTTCATCTCTGAGAGAAATGTGAACAGAGCTTTACAGTCCCCTGAGCAATTCCTTGGAGGGGCTGCAGGAGCAGCCCCCAGCCTCATGTTAGCACCTTATTTATAGAACTGCCTTCCTGTTCATAATCATCCCAACTGTGAATTGCAATTTTTCCTTCCCCCAGCATTATGGTGATGGTTTGGAACACGGAGATGTTTGGAAAGGAGCAATTTGGCACCAGGAGTCTAAAAAGCAGATACAGATGACATGCTAAATGTATCTTTTATGAGTTTGGAACGATTCCTTTAAATTAAGCTCAGAGTCTGTGACAGCTTCTGGTAGCATCACCAATAAGGAAATAAAACAAAAAAAACAAAACAAAACAAAACCAAAAAAAAAAAAAAAAAAAAAAAAAAAAAAAGCAAGAGGTTCTCAAGCATATGTAGTCTTAGAGATCTGGATACCTTGCTTTCCCTCATGCAACTATGAACTGCTTACCAATGCTTCTCAAGGAAAGTGCTTCAATAATTTTAATTTGTCTCTACACCACATATGCCCTCAAAGCCCAACATACTTTTAAATTCAAGGCTTATAAAAAATTAAATGCTCCAATAATTCTAAATTGTGTTTGTTCAGTGTTACTGGAGCCTGGCCATTCCTTCAGTTTGGGGATTTTTGTTTTGTTTGCAGTGGGTGGAGGAAGAAATGCTTTCTATTAGTGCTTCAAATTGGAAGCCAGTCAAACAGCATCACAGCAGAGTGATTCAGCAGCCTCTGAGCCGACTCACAGTGTGTCATAAAATGGGATTAGGAAAACAACAATGCTTGGAGGAGAAAGAACCCACACAAAGAATCACACAGCAGGAGAACAATACCAGAAAGAACAGAGGGGAATAATCCTCACTTGGCTTCTGAGAAGCAGGTTGGATGACCTAATTGGTGGCTTTCAATGCCCTTCATTCTCCATGGAGTTGCAGAGTTCAGCTGCCCGGATCCAGCCACCACAGCTTAATAAATGTCTCTGCATGGACTGAACCACCCCGAGTGTTCCTGCGTGCACATCTGCAGCCTCTTCTCATTTATCTGATGAGACCATGGTCCCCCTCTGGCACAACCCCAGATGCTACTTCACAGCAGGCAGGAGCTTATGCAGAACCAGTGGTGAAAGTCCATGCCCACTTGGAACAGGAAGCAGAGGGAGCAATCTTAGGCTGTGAGTTAGAAACCAAAAAGCTGTGTTTTGTTAGTGTTACTCAAGAAGATGCACACACACTGGCAGCATATCAAAGGAGCTGAGGTGGTGTCAAACTAAGTGTATTTCCTATCACTGTCCTGAACTGGAATTAAATTAAACATATGTATTTTGTGATCTCCTGAATCCAAGCATCAGCAACCACCTATGGCCAATGCCAAGATGGAAGAAGAAAGCATAATTTAAAACCTATTCTCTGTGAACCTAAAGATCCTATTGACAACCTTGTTTTAAATTTGGCCACGCCTGTTACAACTGTGGCCTTGAAGTGACAGAGGAAGGCAGGGACTCTCTCAGGTGTTTTACTAGATCAGCAGTGGTTGGATTACTCCTATGCAGAACATGAAATCACAGCTTCACGCAATTGAGGAAAATCAGACAATTATATCACAATTCCAATAAAATTGCTATATCCAAAGTCTGGTAGAGACAGAAAAACAAGGAGGAAAAAGAAAAATCTCATATGCCATGCTCTCCTCTTGTAGACTGAAAAAATGATAAAGTGCATCCTTGTAAATAACTCACTGCAGGATGCCTGGAATGTTATAGAAACTACTGCAACTTGTCTCCCAGTGGGGAATAAGTGAGGCATGAGATAAGAAATCAGCCATATCCTAACTTGCAGTGACAGGTGCTGTAAAAGGAAATGCCCAATAAAGGCTTAATGTATAGGAAGATGGCAAATAACTGTCTGGAATTCTGAAATAAGAAAACATAAAGCAATTCTCTAATCATGTCTAATCAAAGAACACAATCACTTGCTAAAAACTTCTAGGGGAAAAAAAGGGAGAGGTGGTAGCATGCTTGTCTTCGTCAGCAGTGTTTTGGGAATATTTTAGCCTGCAGAATTTAATTCCCTGTTATTACTTCTGAGCCTGAAGGTGAAAATCATAAATCAGAACCATTCATAACATGCAATAATGGGATGAAATACTCATAAGGAGAGTTACCTGATGAAATCCTTTGGGACTGTGTGTAACCCTTACAGTCTTTGATGATAGCATTAAAAATCCTTCTGTTACTAACATCTTTTCTTCCCTAATTCCTATAGTAGTTTTTCCTCTTTCTTCTCTCGTAACATTTCCAGATTTTTGTGTCATATGGCATTCCTTCCACCCTTCCTCCCTGCTGCCCTAAATATATGTTTAAGGCAAAATCATAGGAAAGCATTCCATGCTTAAGAAGATGGGCAGGTTTTAAATTACACTGTAATTACTAATAAGGGCTTTTAATACCTGAGGAGCTTTCCCAGGGAGTTTTGTTCTGCTTTCAGAACCCCCATCGTTTTTATAGAGGGCCATTTGGTCCCATTTATAAGGTGGTTACATTTTGAGTAAGAAAGACTGCAATGCTCTAAAATAAAATAACGCTGTCCTCACCCTTCTTTCACCTTCTCATAACTGAGTCAAAAAAACCCAAAAAACAACCCAACCCATGATGTGTTAGAGCTTTGTTTTCTGAGTAACAAGACCAATCATGTTTCCTCTGCTTGAGTTCTCTCTCTTCTCTTCCTTTTCTTCTAGGTCCTCTGGATCCACACTGACATAGAAATATCCCATGATGGAGAAAATAATGCACACAGCAAAGAGGAGAACAGTGAACAAGACAAATTCAGCCCACTAGGAAAGAAAAAAGAACAGCAAGTCAGGAGACCCCAGACTGTCAGTCTGGAGGATATCTCTGCACTTTCAAGTGCTTTTTAAAGAGCTGGGTGAAAATTATTTCTTAGTTTCCAAAATGGCTCACAAGATAGAAACTTTCTCATCCTGTTTTTCTGGTAAATGCTTGAACACATAATGTAATTACAAATATGTGATACCTCTTGAAACAAGACAGTTAGATTGAGTTGGTTTCATTAAATCTTTTCTTACAAATCTGACTGGAACATACCCACCTGGGCTTTTTGCCTACAAGATTCTTTTGGGAGAGGCAGATTCATGGTGGCCAGAAATAAGCCCCAGTTCACACATTCATGGCATCATCCCAGAAGTTTCACTGCCTGAATTAAACTACCTCTGCACCACGACCTCCCCATCAGCCTGACATCTCTGGGATGCCACAGGCAGCTGGCCTGGCAGGATTCCTCAAGTGAGACCCTTGAGGAAGAGCTGAGTGCCCACTGCTCTCAATGTGTGGCTGCCACTGCGTTCAGACCAGGTCCAGACACAGCCAGCTTGCCTACACTGAGCTCCAGCAGTTACCAGCTCAGGTCAGGTACTTCCAGCCCTTGGAGGGCCAGTGCTCCCCAGGGGAGCTCCACTGAGAGCCCCGCAGAGCAGGGGCTGGGGGACAGCTCAGAGTGAGCTGCTGTCAACTCAGGTGCAGGAGCCTGGGGCTGGGCAGAGAAGCTGTGCACCAGGACACCAGGACACCATGGCCATCCAGAAGCACCAGAAGCCTGTTGCAAAGCATGAGCTCTGTTTTAAGAGCCAAACCATACCTGTGCCATTGGTGCAGCCTCGGCAACAATGAGCACAAAGGTATTCCCCACAGCCACGGTGAGCAGCCAGCCTGCCTGCAGCACCGACTTCATGCTGGCTGGAGACTGAAAAGAGGAGAAGGGCCTGATCAGTGGGAACCGCGCTGTGCCCTTCGGCCCTGCTTCACCCTCTGGAGTCCTGCCCAGTGTAGCAGCCACTGGGCTCAGCCTAGGAGGAGATGGTGGAATTTTCTCTGTGTAGAGTGGTTAATCTCAACATCTGCATAACAAGGAGCTTTCAAAACACGGACAGGAGGACACATGAAGAAGCAGGAGGTGCTGTTGTTGCAGAGCTGAATCCGGGTCATCCCCAACCTGCATCATCTGAAATGGTACGATCAGGATGTCCAAGGAGCCACACAAGCCCTGCAGCTTGGAGTCTGGTGCCATGTGGCTGTACACCTTTGGAAAAGAGACTGGATCTTGATGTTAAATTTCCTGCTGAGGACAAATTTTTCACATCCCATTACAGATCATCCCACTGCATTAATCATCCTCATTAATAAACATCTGCACCTTACTCCAGGGATAGATTTCAGTAGCTTCAGTAGCTGTTTGACCATGTAATGCCTCAGTTCTCTCTTCTCATCAACCTCCCCAGACAATAATGAAATCATCCCTTGCAGGTTCATTACCCCTTGCTCCCTTGTTACAACCTTGCATGTTTAGACCCCTTCAGTCTCTCAGTTTAAAGCAGGTGCCAAGTCCTCATGCCACCCTGTAGCCCTTGAGATACCTTGCCTTTAGAGCACTGAAAAATAGATAGCACAAAATACTTCACTAGGAGAAAACCCTGATATTAAAATATTCAGAGTTTTCCTGTTAACTGTCCAGTTCTGTTCTGTGTTCTCAGGTTTACCAGAAAAGGATATTTCCAAGTATCACTGAGAACAGGTACCTTCAGAATATGAATTAATTTAGCTTGAGGGCACCCAGCAAGCTGTGTAACAATCCCACTTTCAGCTGAAGGATAGATAACATTGTTAGTGTCATGTCAAAGGAGGTATGACAAGTCAATGACAGATGCAGAAATAAATCTTGAACTCCAATTGTAAGGCCCTTATCTTTAAGTGGAGTACCTGAGAATAGGAGAAGGCCAGACCTGTAATGGAGAACATCACCTCCCCAGCAGATATCAGTAAATACTGTGGTAACTGCCAGGCCATATGGACATTGTTGGCTTTGATGTCTTCTGACTTCCATGTCTCAACTGCACCTCCAGAAATCTAGCAGGAAAATAAAGGCACACTGATTAGTTGCTGAAAGATCCAATATTTCTTAGCCTGGACAACAGCAGCAAATTTACCAAAAACAAAGTTTTAAGCAAAGGTGGAAAAAAAGCCCTGCCTTTGAAGCAAACTATGGCTCTCAATCCTGCCATTTCCAAGCCTGTTGGGAATAGGATGACTCCTGCAGCACAGGGCAGAGAGAGCAGGATGGAAGCATTCCAGCTTATTTAGGTACCACAAGAATTCCCTGAATTATTGCAAACCAACAAGTTGTCTTCTGTAGTGGAGCTGGGAAAAGCCTGTGAGGTTGCAGTGCAGAGCCTGTGACCTGCTGCTGTCCCCAAGGTTAAAAAACGATGAGAGGGTAAGTGCTCATTGGGTACATGTGGTCACTGCTCCCATTTTATCAGCACTGTACAACCTCCCTATGATATTGACACCCAGACAAATTCAGCTCAGGAGTGCCAAGAGTGGCAAAGACTGCTCCATATCTATTCACATAGTTATGGTAGGTGTATTCCTAATTATTTTTGTTTCTTTTCCCAGGTGTAATCAATACTGCTTGTGATGCACAGAGGCTCAGAGGCTGAGAGAGATTTGACTAGAAGCCAGGAAAACACTAGATTGGAATGACTTCAGGCAGAAAGCCCTGTGTTTAAGGAGAGTACTCGGGAAAATACAAGGGATGTTTACGAGATGTTCTTAATCACCAATCATTGCCAGGGAGGCAAATCAAGAGACTGTATTTCAGCAGGTTAAAAGGGGTGAGAAGAATGCTGTGCATTGCTCTTTAGCCCATAAAGAAATGTCACAAGCACCATGCTGTAACTGCACACTGAGGAAGGCTGGGTAGAAAGCAGCATCCCCATGATTTAAGTTTCACAGTTCAGCTACATTAGCAGACTAATATATTGCATTCTTGGTTCTTCTATATGGCACTCCTGGCAGAGGAGCAGGGCTCAGTACAAATCACTGCAATAATTAAAAGTGATCTTGGCCTCAAGCAAACTAACTCTCTACAGAAAGCAGAAACCATAGAGAGAGATGAAAAAACAGAGGATGAAAAATATTAAAATACTCGCACAGGGTTCGGAAGGGCTGAGGCACAGAGCCACCCTGAGCAGCCAGGGCTATAGCAGGGACTTATGCAGATGGGACCACAAACTGGAATCCTTGGCACAGTGACATGGGACACATTTACCTCAGCTGGCCCTGTCACCAGAGGCTCTGGAGCAATTTTCTTAGTGTTATATTTTTAATGCAACTTCTCTATCTGGTTTCTCATCTGGTGAAAGAGGCTTGCAGCCATGGAAGAGGGGTCTGGCCAACATCACTTCAAGTGTGTGTGTTTTATGTACATAAATCTCTGCATTCACAGATGGCAGCATCTGCTTGTTCCCTCCAGGGCTGTACATCCCACTCCAGCTACTGGAATTGGAAAAAAAAAAAGCCAGGTGCTTCATGGCTATATTTTTCCCCCAGCATATCTGGACTCTGCAGACATGAACAGCTCCCATTAATTGCCCAACAGGGAGATGCTACTGCCAGGGAGTAGCTGACAACACTTTGCTCTGCTCATCACAACACAGCAGCCAAAGTCCCAGAGGGCAGCTTAGCAGTGTGTCCTGTCAGACCCAGTTTGTCTGTGTGCCTTTGTGGTGGAAAGGTTAAAATGGGAACTAAGCTGATCACGTTCATCTCTGTGGCTCCAGCCAGCTGGACCAGGGTTGAAGCAGTGTGTCTGAGAGGTTGGCAGGCAGGGAAAGGAATTCACCCTCTCAGTGGTGCTCAGACTCCATCAGGGCTAGGCTGTTCAGAAAACCAAGCCTTGACTTTATACTAGGCTCCAAATTAGCTGTACAGACAGTGAGAGGAGGAAACAGATGTACAACCTCACCAACCTCCTCCCTCAAGACCTTGTTCCTCTTCTCCCTATGCATAATCTACAAAATCTTGGAAGATCAGTCTTTGGTTCAGTAAACTAAATGCAAGGATAGAGCAGACTGTTTTCTGCAATTTTTTGGGTATGAGGCACCACCAGGTACCATATTTTAAAGACCACAAGCAGAGTCAGCTCTTGGCAGATGGTAATAACTCTTTGCAGTGCTCTGGGTCAATGTTAACTACTCACGGATGGCATGAGACCAGCACAAACCACAGATCACATGATTTTCTATGGAGAATTTCTATCCAGGAAAAGATTTTACTTCTTTTTAACCCATGCAATCTGACATGATCACAGTGTGAGGTGGAACAAATACACACTCACCTCGCTTATGTAGGTACCAAAACTTTTTACAATCCCTTTGACAACAGACTGCCTTCAGAGGGTTACTGCCCAGGGATCAGAGAGTGGACAAAGCAAGTAAGAGTCACCAACACGGGAACAAAAGCACTACCAGAGAGTAGAACAGGAGTGTGTTACCATCACAGGAACACTTACATTAGTTATCACAACGGTGTATGAGGCACCAAAGTCAAGCAGCCCCAGCTCCAGGGGGAGCTCTCCTGTTTCAGTTATGCATTTTCCATTATTATATCTAGATAAAAGGATGAAGGACAGTATTTCCTAGTTAGTTCCACAAACAAAGAACACAGAACAGACCTATTAAATACACCCCTGAAATGGAGCAAGGAGGACGCAAGATGTAAAGATGCAATACCATTTACATCAGACTATCACCTGAGTTCTTGCTATCTTATCCTTCCTAAGAAGCACTTAGACACCGACTGGAATTCACATAATGGCCCAGGCCATTGCTAACATTTTTTAATGGTTTCTGCTTTTTCTTAGTGCTGATGTAATTTTTTCCCCCTTAGGTCTATTTTCCTCCCAAATTTTGCTGCATTTCTTCAGGAAATGTAGGCCAGACAAGTAGCCAACAGGAACTCAGAGATGTGGACCCAGAAGCAACCTTGTTTCCTTTCAATAGAGCAAATTAGCCTTCATATTTGTTCTTCTGATTTTGGATGTGTGAGATGGCACAGAGGCTCAGTAGCATTGCCACAATGGCTGCTGCGTCCTACTAAATTGCAGCAATAAATATTTTGGATGGAGCTGATGCAGAGAAAAGCCATGAAGCTTGTTTTGAAACATTGGAAATGCTAGAAATACCCTACAAGAGCCAACTCCAGTGCTGCCAAACCAAGGCCATATGGAGCCCCTGTCTAACGAGACCAGCCTGCAAAGCCATGTAATGCTACTTGATGTTACCAGCCCACATACTAACACTTGGTAGCATGGAATATGAACTGGCCTTTCCCTGAGAGCACCCTAACACCAGGAGCTTGGGCCTGAGAGAGTAACAAAATAAAGCAGGCACTAAATGGCAGAGGAGACTTTACCATGTCCCACCTCACTCCACTGGCAGATGCACAGGAATGGCCAGTCTCTTCCCTGCAGGTCCCCACATAATGTGAATAAAAACTTCTGCACATGACTGGCCTGGAGCACCTGCTCTGCCCTGAGTTGATAATTCGTCTTTTTACCAACATCTGCCCCTACAACCACATGCCAAGACAATAGCAATGCAGGTTTTGCTATTAGGCTGAGAAAAGTCTCTTTGTACCCAAGGAAATGCCTCAGGAAGAGATACTTACATGTCCCTCTCCAGCAGTGAGTACTCAGAAGCACTGTAGTTTTTCTGGACAGCAATGAACCTTTTGCTATCAATGGTGAGGTTGACATCTTGACTCAAACCATTAATGAATCTGCAAAGAAACCATACTTCATTGACCTGTCACACAGGGCAGGAGAAGCATAATAGCAGACATTTTAGAAGTTTGCATACTCTCCCAAAGCATTCTGTAATTCCATAAGTTTATGAGAGTCTCTTCTGCAAGTTACCAAAATGCTAATTTGTCTGATTCATTGCCTAGTTTCTCAATACAAGATTATTTTCCCTGTTGCATAAGTTTACCCTCTTACTCTCTTTTCTATGAAAAGTGACCCTCACTTTTTGTGGTCTAGAACCTCCTGGCAATCCAATCTCAGAGACCAACAGAGATTGCAGCAAAGTCTGAGGAGGCCATGAAGATGATCAGAGGGCTGGGGCACCTCTCCTGTGAAGACAGGGTGAGAGAGTTGGGGCTGTTTCAGCCTGGAGAAGAGAAAGCTCCATGGAGATCTCAGAGCACCTTCCAATATCTGAAGAGGTCCTACAAGAGATCTGGAGAGGGACTTCTTACAAGGGTATGGAGTTATAGGACAAGGGGGAATGCCTTTAAACTGAAAGAGGGTAAGGTTAAATCATCATGTTAGATTTTAGGAAGAATCTCTTCATTATGAAGGTGGTAAGACAATGGAACAGGTTGCCCAACAAAGTTGTGAATGCCTCATCCCTGGAAATGTTCAAGGCCAGGTCGGATCGGGCTTTGAGCAACCTGGTCTAGTGGGAGGTGTCCCTGTCCATGGCAGAGGTGTTGGTACAAGGTGTTCTCA
This sequence comes from Motacilla alba alba, assembly GCF_015832195.1. Lineage (NCBI taxonomy): Eukaryota > Metazoa > Chordata > Aves > Passeriformes > Motacillidae > Motacilla > Motacilla alba. The sequence goes on from NC_052022.1 coordinate 11,290,759, forward strand.
AGGTCCTTTCCAACCCAGACCATTCTATGACACTCTGGTGATTGTTCCATGGCTGTGTGAGGGGACAGAGTCTCAGCCTACCACAGGAAACTCTGAACTTGTGTGTCCTGATGAGCAGGTGCACCATGCTGGCAAAGAGCTTCTACCAGTGGCAAGGAGTTTTCTAGCATAATAAGATATCTTCATCAAAACTAAACCTTATATGGGAACAGTTTGGTGTTTCCATAGACAAAAGACAGTTTCCTTCTGGCAATTCAAAAATTGATAATAAAACCAAATGTTTTTCATTTGACCTATGTTTTCAGATATTTTGGTTTTCAGTTCTTTAAATGGGGGTGAAATCCCTGAAGTTAGTCAAATGCTTAACAAAAGTAAATTTTTAGTGCAAAATTAGTTTCTTCCTAGTGAAACTTCTTTACAAATTCTTAAATAGAAACTCTGGGGATTTTGTCAAAAATCTCCACAAGAAAATATAAAAAAAATCTGATGAATCAAGTCTTCAAGGTGTTTAGTCAGTAGAAACCTTCACAACTACAGGGCTATGAAGAGATACTGCTCCCCTAGTTTGTCTACACAGGCTTTCAGATAAAGGGGTTGGACATTGATTTTAAGGTTGGTTTTGTCCGGGTTTTTTTGGTTTTTGTTTTTTTGTTTTTTTTTTTTTTTTTTTTTTTTTTTTTTTTTTTTTTTTTGTTGTTGTTGTTGTTGTTTTTATTTTGTGGTGGGTTCATTTTGTTGTTTTGTTTTCTTTCTAATTTCACCATGCCCAAATCCTCTAGAAAGTTTTGCTGGAATCCTGTTTTCTGGGGTTTGTGTGTTTGTTTTTGTTTTGGTTGTTTGTTTTGTTTTTTTGGCTTTTGAGGGTTTTTTTGCAAATTTGCATCTTCTGCACCTCACCGGCCAGCACAAACCAGAACAGGAGTGTTCATGGACTCAAATGGAGTAGCTCAAATTAGTAAGAGTGCACTAAGCAGAGCTCAATGCCCAGCTGAATTGTTTATGAGGATGTAAAATTGTTGCTGCATCCAATTTAATAGACACTTGTGCATGAGTTTGGGTGAATGTCATGGGTTGGCCAGTTTGCAAAGGACATAGCAACAGCTCCTATCCAAACTGCTGCTTCCCTTTCATCAGTGAGATGAATTTGCCACTTTTCCAAGGAAGGAGCTCTTTTTTGCTGCCATCACAGCCCAGACTGTCCTAGGCAGTGAGCAGCAATAGTTCTCAGCTCTGCATGGCATGTGTGGGAGGTGACACTCTGTCAAGCCTCCACAGCTGACACCCAAGTCTTGCATGAGAAGTGTGGACTGGATTCCAACCCGAGAACATCTGGGCTATGTTATATACAGATGCATTAGACAAAAGCACTTTCCCTCACCCAACCACCGCCAAATCCTCAAAAAAAAAAAAGCCATTCCTACCTAACAGCTGCCAAACCATTTTCTGGCTTTGCTTCCAAGTCTGTAATCTAAAGAGAGGAAGAAAAAAACCCATCAAACATATTTATTAATGCTGCCTTACCATGTGTGGCAGACAATAGTGGTGTCTGCAGAGTTACACATGTGCTGCAAAGCCTGTGGAAATCAACTGGACTCTCACATAAGCTTTACATCAGGCCACAGCTGGGGAGCCCTGGTACAATGAAGTCAATGGCAAAGCTTCATCTCCTCCAAGGGCTTGAGATGAGATCATACCTTTTCTCCTCATCTCTTCTGTAACAAAGGCTACTGAGTTTCAGCCAGTCACCCTTCTACTGAGGCATGTAACACTCTCCAAAAAATGTATTTTTCTTGATATTGACATAGCAAGAGAGCAGTACCCACATTAGCATCTTTCAAGTGCATCACTCCTACAAAATCTGCAAATGCCTAACTTTCAGACCCTGATTCTTGTCATATTCATAGACTTCACAGAAGTCTAAAGCTGATAGGAACTGCTAGGTTACTATACTGATGATCATGCATCACTCATGCTTTCCCTGATCCTCAATACTCAAGAGATTAAACTGTTGTAATGTGCAGGCAGAGAGCAGGAGAATCCAAGACGCTTGTTTGTGCTCACAAACAGATCCCTGCAGACAGATCCCTGCAATGGCCATCTGGATGGGCACACTGGGGAGTGAGAGTCTCTCTCCTGGAGACCACAGCTAGAACAAAAGCTAGATAGTTAATCAGCATTCATTTGGAGAAACCTGTTTGGTGTACAATGCTGAAAAAACACAGTTAAGACACAGCCCTGCCCTGGAGGTTGTATGTCACAAAAAAAAAAAAGAAAAAGCAAAGCTCTTGGCTATTAGAAATCCAGAGTTGAGCCATGTCCACTGAAGATGGCAGGGCAAGTTCAATTTGTACTGCCCACAGATGGAACCCAGGCAAGCCAAAAGGGACTTTAGGAACTGGCTCTCTCTCAAAATTTTCTGGCCCTTTCTCCACACATTTTTTCCTGATGCAAAGCCCTGAGTTTCTGAGACCAAGGATCCAGAATTTCTATTTCTAAATCCAGTGTATCTATTAATGCCTATTGTACTTCAGACTAATATGCTACCCACAAATAACATATGCCCTAAATAATAAATAGCCACAGTGAATAATAAATATCAGAGCAATAAATAATAAACAGCAACATTTTTTTTTTTTTTCCATGGGAGACACATGGGGATGAATACTCCAGTTTTTTTGCAGACAAGCCAGCCAAACTATTACTCGTTTTCACTGATGATCCCCAGAGCTATCAAATTCATTTCCTGCCTACTCAACAGCCCACAAAGGAGAAGAAACCAATTTGAGATAGGATCCTTCCAGGAAAGTACTCCCACCTGAGTGAGTGGATCAAGCGCAGCAGTGAGGGAGGTAACTCTAGGGTGAGCCCTGCAACACAGCAGTGATGCTGGCACTGTTTCCTTGTGTTGCAATGCTGGAAAAGTATCATTTACCATGCTGTCTTCCACATCTCCCTTATCCAGAGCTGTGAATGACAGGTCAATAGCATCACCCAACAGCACAGATGTTTCCCAGCACATGAGAGCCTGCCTGTGCCAGGGTGGGCATTAATTTAAGCACTGTCTAGACAGCTGGGGCAGCATAGATGTACGGGAGCTCTGAGATCACTATGCTCCAAGCCTGTTGCAGGTTTTTCCTTCTTAAGGACTGTATGAAAATCACAAGTATCCATTTTCTAAAGAAACAGCACACAGCTTTCAGGGTCACAGGGAAACTTTGTGTGATACTGAGCCCTAGACTCCAAATCATAAAGTTTGATCATCAGCAAAAAACCTTGCCGCTATGACAAAATAAATTCTTTAAATTAATTTCAAAAAAGTTATATGGTTTCTACTATATAATATTGAATTATATTATATTGTGTGGCTACCCTGCAAAGTAAAAGGCTCAGGAACTGCAAAGAGAATGGGTATTTTAGCATGAGGACAGATTCTGATGGCATTTACACACTTGTCACAATGTGCAATAACACCATGAATTTAAAGAGTGCTTCTTAGGATACAGCCATGCATAAAAGATATCAGAATCTGCCCTACACATCCCATATGCCCCTCTCTGATTGTTGCAGAAATACACAAAAGTCCAAATACAGCCAGCTCGGCTGCAGAGCCTGAAATGAGCTTAATAATTTATTCTGTTCAGCAAAACAAATGGGCCTTCTGTGCTTTTTCACTAAACACTTGCAATAACTAATCCCAGAATCATTCCTCTGATGCTTTTATTCCATGGCCAGCCCTGGAGCCTCTTTAACATCTTTGCTTTATAGAGCCATCTTTGGGGGAAAACCCCTGGCTCTGTTTCCCCAGCTTTCTCCAGCTCTGCTGCCTAGCAGGCATGACTCTGCTCTCCCACTGCAGCACTCAGTGGATTAAAGTGTGCCCAGAAACTCTCAGATGCCACAACGCCTCTATTAATCAACCAGCAGAAATGTGTACAGATCCAGTGCCTCTAGCTAAGAAGTGAGTTTTAGACCATCTGAGAGCAATCAGACAGACATTGCAACTGAGCAAATGAATTAATGAGCTATTACCCCATTGTAGCATCACAGCCATTGAATTAATACTGTATTTACACTTCACTCCCACACTCACTAAGCGGCTTGATAGGCTTCCTTCTGCCTCAAAAACAATTAAGCTGTATACTGATTTTTCCTTCACGGTGTAGTTAAAAGCAAGAGTCAATCCTTGATGTTGCAGGGTGAAGTGAAGGCTCTGTTGCTCTCCATTCAATATTAATTTTGAGTACTCAGCTGGGTTCTGTGGAAGAAAATAAACTTGGTTACACTTTCTTCAGATAAGAAAGGATTTGTATTTTCCTACCAGGTGCAACACTATCCCCTCTTTAAGGGAGACTGTAATCCTGTTATCCTTTATTCCTAATTACAGGTGAATGTAAGGTGTATGCTTTGCTGGGGAAATTCTTCTCCAAATGTTCAATTTCTGTTTCATATAACAGAGATATTATGCTTCATTTGTAAAGCTATTCCCATGCACTTCTAAGGCAATGGAGCAGAACAAGCTTTTGCATCTGTGGGCTTTAATAGAAAATGCCTGAAAAAAACTCCATTCTTTCTTCAATGACATGCAAGTCAGGCCTTTCAGTCCCAAATATATGCTTACCTGAAAAGACTCCACAGGCTGCTGAAATAGGTCCATGTCTTGGATTGTCACTTGAACAGGGTTCTTTGCCAAATTCAGAACCCGAATTAAACTTTCTTTTGGGACAAGTCGAGGCATATCGGTTTCCTAATTAAAGTAAAAGGCTTTAAGTGCCATCTGTATGCTTTATTAGCACTTTAATATCCCTTCATTTTTAGCCATAATAGTCTTCCTCTCTGTAACGACACTTTTCAATCTCTTCCTCAACAGAAGTTGCACTCAGAGAAAACGGAACATAAATCATTTTTAGGGAGGTTTCCTCATAGCAGCTCAATGGCCAACCCATCATTCCACCCAAAAATTGCTCTTCACACCACTAAGTGTACAGACTACACACCTACTGAGGAGGTAGAACAATGTCACAGCTTTCCTTATACAGCTCCCTCGTGCCTGGATTTAACCAACTGCCACATCAAAATGGAAAAAATTGTGCTTAGCTTTCAAAAGCAGTGACCAGAATAATTATTTCCCACTGCAGTCAGTGACTGGGGAAGAAATCAAACCAGAAGTTAAGTAGTTTTGAAAATCCCAGTCCAGCTTCATGTCTGTAATCAGTGCTTTTGCATTACTGGACCTTGCTATCTATACAGCTGACTGTATAGATATTATTCCTTGTTTTCTCAGAGAGGTAAGTTGATGCCTCCAGCACTGAGGTGTCTCCTTCTGTCAGGAATCATTTCCTAGAAAGAGTACATCAATCAGTGTCAGCCTTGTACTATCTGCAGAGCTAATTTTTTTTTAACTTCTCTTTTTTTCTCATTTTATTTTCAAGTAGCTGCAAGCAATACTGCAGAGCTATTTATTTTTTTTCTACCTTATCTGATAATTTGGGTATTGCAGGCAGGGCATTTTGAACCTAAATGGGTGGGGAGACACACTGCCAAAGAAGTCAGAATGAGCTGATTTCCTTGTATCCATATTTCCATATGCTGCTCTGGACCAACAGGCCTGCTAATATTATCCAGCAAATTTACTGTAGCTTTTCACTTCTGCTACTCACAGTCATGTGAAGGTGGATCATCTTATCCTCCTCTTTGTTAGATCTTACAATGGCCTTTAGAGTAAAAATTTCATGCATAGGAAAGGGAGTACCTCTAACTCACCTTGCCTCTGCCCAGAGGAGTCACCCAGAGCCAGAGCTCTTTGGTGAGCTTGGCCAGAGATTCTGGTGGTGGCAGTGAGAGCATTTCTTTGCTCACGTAAAAGATCAGAAAAAAGACCTGAACCCACACAGTCTCATTTCAGTGGGAGGCTCACTAGAGAGTTCACCTGAGGAACCAGCAGATGTTAATCCAGGGCTGTGAGCCAGCCACTCTAACAGAATGTTTTAAGTATACATAGAAGCTTTAAAAATTAATCCTATAGTAACTTTTGTGAGACAAAGGTCAGCCAAAGTCTACACAATGCTGGTCATGAGCCAGAAACAAACAGTACAAATCTGCAGCAGCTAACATGGAATTTATAAGAGATGTGCTACCATCCTCTCTGGGGATGCCTGGCAGTCCCTGATGCCTGTGTCAGCATTCACCTGCCTCCCCAGAGAAACAATTTGGCTTGTAAAAAAAGCCATCCCCATCATAAAGCAGGAAAGTGATTAAATTTTAAAATTTTAAAACATTTAAATAAAATAAAAAAAACCTGGAACTACCACACACACACACGAAAGACCCCAAACAGTAAAGTATAGGCAAGCTACAGCAAGAAATAGGAGAGAGAACAGACTACCTTTTGGAAATTAATCACTAGCATTAACTAGATGTCTGTCAAGCACTTTGACGATGGAAATCTAGAATATAGACCAATACAGATGACCAGCACAGCAAAACTGCAAAGACTAGAAAGAAAGACATAGAGACAAAGAGAGGGAAAAGTAGACAAGGTAAGAATTATCATTAGCAACTGGATCAGAATGCTCAATTGTAAAGAAAACATTACAAATTTTGATCAAGGAGCACAATGGCTTAAAGGATTATCTACCAGGCATCACTGATAACACTCCATGGAAAGAAAGTATTTCTGACGAATGCCTTGTGCTTTACTTACATTTATTTTGACTTCTATAACAGCTGCAAGTCCAAACGCCAGCCCTGCAAGGATCATACCTGTTGCCATTTTCCTAATAGGTCTATGGAGCAAATGAAAGAGGTGCCATTAAGGAAAAAAAGTAATTTAAACTATAGAATACCATTCCTCAGAGCCTGAGATGAGCCAAAACCATGTAATAAACTGTCCAACAGGTTGCACCCAGGATGACAGGCGGTTTAAATTGCCAATCTCTTAACTTACAACTATTTTATTATTCTGCATGAAGCCAGCACTGAGGCCAATTAAAACTGATAGGCCGTGAAAAGAAGTTCCTTCCTTGAAAGTTTCATATTATCTTTTTCCCAGGTCTTCTAATGGGAATAGCTCATGACATTATGTTAATCCATTATGTTGGAAGGAGCACCAGAAATGATGTATCTTCAAGTCCCTTTTGGAAAGGCAAAAGAAAAGTAACATTCCGTTTAGCAGTGGGAATGAGGAACAGAAAAATGTGTCGTTTATGTCATCAATGTTTCTGACCATCTGGGGCATCATTCTGGGTTATTTCTCATGCCAATACATTTACATTTCTAGAAAATAAAGAGCTTTCTTCTAAACTCAAGGCAAAGCTAGAGCAACTTTACCAGAATTACGTGAAAAAAATCTGCTATAAATCAGAATAATACATGTCCAGAACAGCAGATTCAAACTGAGTATTGAGTTGTTGAGATTTGAGACAAATGTGGTTCTAGATTCAGTGATCTCCACTCTTTGTCATGGTCTTTAGTCCTGGCATTTAATCCTGGTTGGTGCTTGAGTTTGTGGTGCTGGGTGAACTACTCTGTGATGTGCTCATCAGGCAGGAAGTTTTCTGCCAAGTCAAGGTACAGTCCAGACCATGGGCTCACAATGGTATCAGGGAGAAGCACAGCTTCTGATGTGTGTCCTCCAAAAGGGGCACCATTGCAGGGCTGGACAGTATTTTTGATATGTCTTCAGGTAATTCAAGTAATTCAGATGGTGGGAAAGGACCAGCAGGGTGAAGGGGAAGGTTTCTGAGGCACCTGCCACCCCATTCTATGTGGTTTCATCTGTCCAGCAATTTAGTTTGGATTAGGAACATGCTTTTAAAGCCAGTCACCCCACTCATTACCCTTTCCCATGCTATGGCTGACAGGCAGAAGTGGTGCTGGAGCATAGAAATTTGTCTCCTTTCAGTTGAAATTCCACTGAAAAAGGCACTCCAAGAGTGCACATAATGTACTTCCACTGCTACAGGGCATCAGTCCACAGAGGCAGAATACAGACGCTCTGAAGTTAATTCACACAAATTGCATAAAGTGGGTCTCATAAACAACCTGAGGTCTGCTCCTATTACACTGCACTTCTTGCTAACATAAGGATAAAGGATAAAATGCTTGGCTCATGTGGAAATCTCCTTATGCACTCACTGGTTCAGATCCTAGCCAGCACAGGACCATGAATTTGGTCCCCTGGGGACTTTTCAGGGAGGGAATTATTTAGGCATGACCTGGGAAACAAGGTAGAAAACATGTTGATCAAATTCAAAGTGAGATTACTCGTATCTGCTTTTGGAAAAATCTGTACAGAGCAGAATCCAACATCACTGAGTTTTACCCTCTGGCATTTCCATGAGTCACTTCCTTCTGTGGAAGAGGGTGATGCTGCCTCTTGGGACTGAAGTATACTCAAGTATTGGGAAAGGTGAATGGAAAATTGTGTTTCTCTTCCTTAAAAGCCATTCTGCACACTTACAGCAAAAGAAAAAGCACAGATGTATCTGCATTGTCCCCAAGTACTTACGTGAAATTCAATTTGCACATGTTTATCAGGGGGTAGAGCCCAAGGTCAAAAATTGGGATGAAGACAAGAATAAGAAGTGGATTTAAGAACTGCAATACAAAAGAATGGGAGTTCAGTGGCTAGAAAGCAACTTTTACTAATTAAACCCATAAAGCACTGTCCTCCAGAAATATTTCCATTACAGAAGGGACATGGACAAACACTTAAAACCTCCTTTTAAAATATAATCACAGTTTGCACTTAACAGCTTCTGCTATTTAGTTTTCACAGGCATGAATACATTTTGTTCATATCCTCCCCTCCAAGAGGCAAGCAAGCATCACTGGCCCAGTTTCCCTGGAGAACTAAAACATGATGTTTTTAAAGAGTACAAACCCCACTGACAATAGAGACAGGTGACCTTTGGTGCTGTGGTGGGACCTTACAACAAATCAGCAACAATGGAAACATCTTGGGACTCCAGCAAAATCCCAGAGGAACAGGCACTATTCTGTGAGATTGGCAATTTCTCACACTTCAATGCAACTGAGTAATCCCTCAGGAACAAAATTTCTCCTGGTAGGGGCACAGTTTGTCTGCCAGCCAGAAGTGGCAAAGCAAGAAAATAGAGAGCAATGAAGAACAAGCAGGGAAAAATGTTGTTTCAGTTCCAAAGGAAGATTTCAGGGAACAGAACAGCTTTGAATTTCCAGAGCTATTCACCATAAGAATTGTAATCAACTGTGACAACACAGCACCATCTTGCTTTCATGTTTTCATCTACCCTGCAGAAAGGGAGGAACCAAACATATTTCAAGAACAATGTTCATCCCAGGACAGGAGCCTGTTAAAAGGAGATACAGGTTGTATTCTCCACATGCCAGTACTAGCTCAAGAATTATTATAGTGGTATGTTACCCCACACCTCTGCACTGTTCTGCAGGAGTCAGCTTCTGCATTAGGACATCCTTAGGGCCTTCTGAACCCCAAGCTTGCAAAGCAGCCTGTGAACAATAAGGCAGAGGCCACACCACAGCAACCAGCAGGAGCACTGCCATTACCTTGAAAAGGAGCAAAGAATGGCAACTGGTCCCATGAGAAAAATATAAATGAGAGAAAAGAAGAAGATACATTCTAAGGGTTATTTCCTACTCTGTAATATCTTTTACCTGCATTTGGTCAGGCTGAAGGACATATATCCCCTGAAACAAAAAGATATTCCAAGTGATTCATAAACACTATAACATATCAGTGCATACGGTAAATAAGTAATCAGTCCCAGAGAGGCCTTTGCAGCCAAGGTGGTTTCCTCAAATGCTTTATGTTGGCTTTAGCAGCTGATATTGTGCTCTTGACACTTTTTGTCTAAGGACACAGTGTTTAATAAGATCATTTTGCAGAAGGAAGCTGCACTCAATCCTTGATATTTGGCAGCTGTGACACAGCTCATGACAGCTACTGAGGCCCATCCTTCAGGCTGGCTGAGCCATGAACTAGGTGAGTGGAGAAGGATAGGGGTGTTAGTGTCCAAGCTGGGAGAAAGGCTTAGAGCTTTTTCTTTCCTCTCTTCCATAATGTGAAAAGCCCCAATCCTATAAGTGAGTGTTCCCAAGCTTCAGGACCTTGTGAGCTCTGTTGGCATTTCTCCCCAAATTCCCAAAAGGATAGTAAAAGACCACCCTTGAGCCAGTGAGATGCACAAACACCTCTTTCCTCCCCCCATCTGCATCTAAGAGGCTTTGGACAACTGCAGCTTCTTGGTTTGAGCCAAGAATCCTCAAGGCTATAAGAGGTGCCTCACACTTGCATCACTATCCCAGCCCCCACAAATGGGCAAGGTCAAAAGGAATGGATGGATGGAGGGATCCCAGACTCCAAAAGGAACCATGGACTTGTCTCCAGGGAGGGACTGGTGATTTTCTGAACTCCATGAAATACTTTTCATTTGAAATTAGGATGAAGAAGATGGGGGGAGAGGGGGTTTGGGGTGGGTGGGGAAGAGAGCAGGAGAGAAGAAATTATGAATGAAATAATGTATTTCAAAGAAAATGCTGGGGGGTTCTCTCCTGTCTGCCAGTCCTGTCCCAAGCTGAGTCTAAACTGGCTGCCTGTCTCTGCCCACAGCTGCCTCCTGGCAGAGTGGAAAAATACCAGGCAAATACCCCCTCCTGCTACTTTGCACACACTATAGAAATGTGCCATTTCTCATTTAGGAAATGAGCCTGCAAATATTTCATCTGACACTAAATCATTCCCTGCTTGACTCCAGACTTCCTAGCTGAGCCCTTGTCCACTGAACAGAAAGTCACAGACTATTACAAACATGAACTCCAACAAGCCTAAGGGTGGGATCACTCTGATGTTGCTGTTAATTTTCACCTTCTTGAGGCAGGGCAGCTCATGAGGGGAGAGCAGAGGAGACTGAAACAAAAGCCAAGGAGCTATCCAAGCCTTGAATCTATCTTTCTTCACCTGGGAGAGGCCAGTAGTGACACCTGGTGATACTTAGCTCTCCTGCTAATGGATCCTGCTAAGTGCATGTGAGCAAAACACCAGAAAACTAATGTTTTAGATATACATCACGTAGACTGCATGGACTTTGTTCTGTCTTTCTGAGGTGGATAAATATTACCCAAGGTGTAGTCTTTTTCATGCCTCATTTGAACTAATTAAGCCTAATGAGTATCACATATTGAGAGCCCAATTTTTAACAGGAGTGACATAGAAGGTCTCAAATTTGTGGCTTTAAGACAATTTTAAACTGGAAAATGGACACTTACAATCCTAGATTTTTATGTGAGCATCTGCAGGCAAGATCTAGATGGCCTGTTAAAACCAAAATGTCTAAACAGGTCTAGATGGCCTGTTAAAACATATATGGGCTGAAAAACAGCCCAGTGTGGGGACCCCTTCAGGCAGATAGCTAATCTACATTTATCTGCTACTTAGAAGACCTTTATGGAAACTAGTGAATTAATCCCTATCACATCTTTAACCTATACACAAGATTCCTGCTGGTTTTGAGAGGCTTCATTAATGTATCACCAAGTGATCCAGTGCAGAAATTTACAACAGCTCCAGTCACACCTTAAAAGGGCTGAGTGACTTGTCTGCCTTCCATGGGCACAGCAGGCTGGAAATCCTACCTGCTCTGGGTCACAGGGCCACTGGCTGCCAGCAGGTCAGCACCCCTGACCTTGTAGGCTGCTGATGGCTCCCCAGCCCTCACTTCTAGCTGAGAGGAGCTGTGATGAACTGAACATGGCTGCATGAACAGAGCCTCTGGCTTCTAACCACCAAAAGTGAGACTCACCCAGATTCACCAAGCAGACGCTCTTAGTACTGCAAGACTCCGGTTAATAAGCAAGAGCAGGGATGTTACTACTAGTCTTACCCTGATGACATTAAGTACTTACAAAATCAGCATTCATTTTTGTGGCTTGCAAAGTCCACCTGGATCCCTAAAGAGAAAACAGACAGCGGTGAAGCCTTCAAGATGTTCTACAGGGCTAGAAAACATGGGGACAGAGAAGATGACAGTGATGGAGGTCTTAATTCCCATCTATTCCTTCCCTTCCCTCTAACACCTGTCATTAGGCAGGGCACATTCTCCCCTCTCATTCTCCTGTGCCAGACACCAGGACACTGAAGGGCTGACCAGAAGTGATGGTAGAAGGAACTGGACACTTGGTACGAGTGTGGCCCACTGTGTCCCCAGGATGCTTTGGCGTTACCCCAAAAGGACAGAGGAGCCAATCAAGGCTTGAAGGCAGAGCTGTACCCACTGTACTGTACCTGCTGATCAAACAGGGCCCAGAACATTGGCAGTGGTATGAAGAGGAAGAGAACACGAGTCACCATTTTAACCTCCCCAATCAGCTGTTTCTAAAAGGGAACAGGCAAAAAGGTAATGTAGGGGTGTAAAGCCAACAGGTGATTCAAGCCACAAATAATAACTCCTATTTCTTTCTGCATGGAAGTTCTTCATTGCACTTCCTTGTGACATTGGATATGTTTGCATTTCTACACTTCAGTGCAGCACCTAAACCGTCCATTAAGGGTCAGGAGAGTACAGATGTGGGAAGGGACAGGAAAATGCATGAGAGGAACAGTGTGGCCAGGCTAGTCATACTGTCTCCCCTGTCTGTCTGCCCATCTCCCCCTTCCCACTCCACACCTATCAGGTAGAGCATCACTTACTGAGTATTTTTCTGAAGCCCAGTCCAGCCAGTGATCTCTCTTTGGAATCTCACGGGAGCGGTTTTTCAGCCGGTTTTTAATAGCAAACTAGGGAGAGAAAGGGGTGAGTAACTCACTCATGCTGTACCTGCCCTTGTCACATTCCCAACTCAAGGCTACCTTCCCCATCCCCAAATGTAAGCAGTGCCAGAACATTGAGGGGAGTGGGTTGCTGGATACCTCTAAAATCTCAGATTGGAGGCTTTATGATGAATTGTCTGCAAGGAAGTTTCTATGACAACGGTTGATTAAAGGTACAAAGGGGGAATGAATCATAGAATCACTGAATCTTAAAATATCCTGAGTTGGAAGGAACCCATAAGGGTCATTGAAGTCCAGCTCCTGGCCTGTTTATGCTGTGGGCTCCAGTCATTGAACACTGAGCCACACGGGCAAAAAAAGTGGCAGATTTCACTTAGAAATCCTGTCTTTAAGATCCCACCTGTTTCCCCAAGGTAAATTTGGCACTAGGATTGACCTAGATAAAGAGAAAACATCTGCTGTCAGCAACAGCTTCCTGAAATAGAAACATCCTTACCCACCTAATAATAAGAGAGTATTTTTCACATACTGTATTCAGCTCACACACCATGAAAAACAATTTTTAAGGCTCTAATGCAACTTCAGCAAGTGTCTCTTGCATTTACATGAACATGCTGAATGTCCATAATGTGAATGTGTGCTATTACTGTCTGCTGAACTGTTAAAGTTCAGAAAAATTATTCAACTGATAAAAATGGAGTCATATATCTGATACTCTCTGAGTTTCTGAATTTTTCTTTCAGTTCAGTTTCCACCAGCATCTGCCACTTGTGGTTCAACTTAACAGTTCATGGAGCTAAAGGAAAGCAATTGAAATGCTGGAAGAATAAAATAGAACCTAAATATGTTTCTAATTCCTTACAGCTCATCAGCAAGACATCCCAAAGCACCACAGAGAACTCCACAAGTCACCTCCCCTATCCCTTTGCACCTTTTTGTCCTGCAACCTCTGACTCACACATGAAAAAGAAAATTACACACACTTACACCGATGCATTTGCACACTTCCAGCAAGACATTTCCTTGTGGTGGTGTCTTTCTGTACAGTCCACTTCCAGCAATGAACACAACTGAAAAAAATATTATTATCCAAATGGGGATTCACATGGCTGAAGCTCAATCCTGCACTGGCTTCTCGGAAGGATCCCCCACCCCTGTATTCAACAGAAATGCTCTGCCCTCGGGGCACACAGGATTGCCCTTCTAACTACATAAATATACAGGACTCCTTTAATGTCTACAGATGGAAGAAAATGCAACATCCTTCAAGAGGCAGTGTGATCCCTAGGAAGTCACCACGGTCCTAATATCTGCTCTGGCACCTCCACATCTGATTCACTCTGGGAACCAAAACTTTGAAAATTCATTTTGTCTACGCTTTTTATAGACTAAACTTATAGTACAATCCACACTGAATTGCTGCACCTGATGTTGGAAATCAACCCTCACCCACTGGAAACCTGTGAGGATTAATCCAGATACAACGGGGGCTCTGTGCACCTTGCATCTCACACATTTCAATGGAAGCTGCCCAAAGATCCCTGCCTCACACAGAGATGTTAACAGAAATTACCTCCATTTATGGTTTCCACAAATGGACATACAATTTAAGATACTGTTTTATCTTGGTTTTCTCCCTCAAAGCCCAAAGAATATCAGAATGAGGCTTCAAAATCCTGTCAGAGATGGAGTTATCTGATTGTGTATCATTTATCCTCTTCCATGAGAGTCTTTGAGGACACTGGAATTCCAAAGAGATTAGTAGGGAGAAGCACCTTAAAACTGAGTATGAAATCCATATAATAAACTAACCTGAACTTTTAAAACTAACCCAGTTGTCTGGGTCAGTCCACAAGCAGTGGAGAATAGCAGGTACTTCTGTCCTAACACAGGAGGCCTGAGACACTGCAGGGAATACACCTTTGCTTTTATCTGACTATGAAGACCTTTAGCATCTAGGTTTGACTTGCAGAACTTGAGAGACCTCTGAAGTCAGTTTAGGTGAGTAGCACTTTGCATTTGTGCAAAGTCACCCACAGTGAAAAGTCAGAGAGAAAAGACCCAAAGTCACCCAGGTAGCTGCACTACTTAATTTTTAGCATTTCCCTGTAAAGATGTTGGTGCTTTTAAAAACGTGATCCATTAGGTTTGCTGAAATACCTTTTGGTGATGCCATTGACTCCTTCAGGAGCTGATGTTCCTGCATTGGGTTTAGCATTTGGAATGTAATGGTATCAATCTACTTCATCCTTAGGAACAGTAGCAGCTCAGAAAATCTCACTCTAAATCTGCCTCTAAATCTATCCTTGCTTTCCATCAACGCAGGGAGAGGGCCAGTCAGGGCCGAAAGGGTATTTTCTCCCTTCTGCATGCTACTCACATAGTCAAATATATCACTTCCCAGAGCATTTTAGCACGTTACAAAAGAACAGAGAACTGCTTTGCCAGGCAGGACGCGGAATCTGGCAGCAGGACCCTAGCTAAAAACACATTTCCACTGATGCCCTCACTGAAACTGCAACATTTCCACGTTCATTTTCCCCTGGGCAACTACTGCTCTGCTACAAACATTCATCACAGCATGGTGCACACAGTGGGGCCCTAAACTGATAGGAACAGGCCACAGGGGAAAATAGAACCCTCTCAGGCCTGTGACCATGCACTTTTTTGAAAAGAATTGCTGCAACATTAGCTGTGGCCTGATGACGTTTCTTCAGTTTCCTGATTCTTCTCCCTGATGGAAATTTGAGTGGACACAGCAACATTCACATTCTCTGGGGGACAAACTTTTCAAATCCAAGATGCTGCAGTGAAATCACACAACTGCTTGGTATCCCAGTGAACGTAACAAGCTGAATGAGAAGTCACCCCATGCTGTGTCAAAAGCTCACACATGCAGTATAATAAGGGAACTGCTCTTCTCAGAGTTTACAGCTGTGAAACTAAAGCTGATGGGGTGTCCTCTGTGCTGGCTACCAAGGAGTAACATTAAAAATGGGGAGATTGTTGAATGTTTTATAAAGGTTGAAGAAGAAATCTTGACAAGTACATCAGTGGGGCTAAGATGCAAGCATTAAGAAGCATAGGGATTGTGGCTGTCTCCTGACACTTGAATAATAAGGATTTTTTATTGCAACATAATAATAAATTGTTACTGCAATTGCAGGAATTACTTCAGCCAAGCAAAATAAGATAGTTCAGAGCAAACTAACATCTCATCTAGCTCCTTCTGCAGCACACAGATTCAGCAGCAGAAGTCTGAGCCATTGAAGATGGCCTTGAGCTGCAGGAAGCCCATGGAAAGGTTAGAAGTGCCATGTTAAGCTTCTCTTCTATAAGCTGAGGATCTCTAAGGACTGCTCAGATTGCAGTTCAAAGGCCATGCCTCCTCATAGGCAAAGCTGCAAGCCATCAGGAGAATCATTTTAGTGCCTTCCTTTGCATTAGAGCAAAGCAATTATACTGTGAAACATCCATGAGACCACCCCCTTAACAGTATCACAGTAAAAGATTGCAGTAAAACCATGCTCATCCCACCATCAATCAACTACTGATATTTATTGCTGTTCTGAACTGGGAATTGTTAGGTGACCTTGAACCCTTTCATTTCCTATCACAGTATCCATCCAGAATTAGTGAATTTGTGCATTTTCTCATCTAACCATGGACTCAAAACTGGTAACTCCTATTACCACTATTTCCACTCACCAAGTGCCAACACCATCAGTGCTGCTGGGACACCAAAAGCCAGTGCATAACAATCCTCTCCAAAACATTTCACATCCCCTGAAAAAAAAAGTCAGAAATAAAAGCAGTTCATTACATCTAGACTTATGTTACTGGGGCTTTTGATTTGATTCCCTAAATCAGTCACTTCCCCTGGTTTTAAATCTTCTTTGCTGGTGCTTGACACTGTGAATTGAATCTCCTTGAAACAGTTGTCCTCCCTTGATGAAGACAATTTGGAAGCAGGGTTAGTGTCTGCCAGCAAAAGCAGCTGATAATGGGATATTGATGCAAACGGTAGAAGAGAGGAGGCAGACAAATAGGTATAAAGAAGTACTAGGAACTGTAATTGGGGGGGGAAAGCACAACATTTAAAATAACCTGAAGCCATTCTGTATTTGACTAGATCCAAATAACCTGTGCTGCATCAGTTTTGAGTGAAAAACCTGAATCTGTTTTCATAGCGACCTACAGTGGAGAAAGTGGAAGCCAATGCCTGCACTGTGTAAGTGGGAGCCCAGGAGCTCCAGTTTCCTTTCTCACCACCACCAATCTCACTAGGGGCAGCCTGCTTCAAATGTCAGGTCTTGCAGCAACCCATTAGGAAACCAGGAGTGTTATTGGTTGCATCAATCTGAGCTCTGGGTCACTGAAACCTGCGCCTCTTGGACCAGGTCAATTCTTGTGCTGTGCCCTGGCTGCACACAGCAAACCAGCAGTGGGCTCTGTGTTTGAACGCCAGGGGCTAGACATCACTGCATTCTTACAGGGATAATGACAAAATGGCTAAAGTAAGCCAACAGAGTTAACAGGAGACAAATCCATGAAGCCCTCAGCTGCTTGTTGTAGCTGGAAAATCACGGCTGCACAGCTGTGTGCATGCATAGCATTTATTTACCTATTTTCAGCATATCAGCTAAAATCTAACAAAGCTGAGAGCACGAGCTCTCTGGGCACACTGAACTTTCAACATGTTATATGAGTTGGACCTCTCTACCTAAAAGTATATTTTTTGTACTTGCACCAAATGTTTACAAACTGCATTTCCTGCTCTTCCAAGAAAAGATTTCACGCTTAGCAAGAATATTCCCCTTTCCCCATCCTCTCCAGTTCCATGTTGCAACTAGTTTATACTGGCACATGTTTGGATGCTTCAAGGGACTGGATTTTCATCTGCCCACTGACTATTTTAAGCAAAAGCCCTTCTCAACTGAATGTTGACCCAGAGACACCAGAGAACAAACAAGTAAGAGATATAGCATTTGTTTTTGTCCCTGTGCATGGTGTACACATGAGACAAGAGCCTGTTAAAATGACACTCCAAACAAACAGGGCTTTCTGGAAGCCACGGAATGGAACGGAAAAAATGGCAACTAAATGTGAAGATTACCTTATCCCTGTCCCCATCACCTATGGCCTGCTGCTCTGCCTCTGTGCCTGTATTTAGAGCATGCCAATCCCTTTGGCTTTGAAGCACTGTGATACAATGAAGTAAGTGCAGCAAGGCTCAGGGACTAAAAAGGGTTTTGCAAGCAGGCTGGAATATAAAGTAGGTCTTAAATGGGGCAGAGGCCTGTGCTTTGTCTTCGAAGCTAGTTGCTCAGGGCAGCAATCTTGCAAGCAGATCCATGCAGACAAGCCTGAGTGCCAGGACATAGCCCTCCACAAGTCAGCAGCACCCCGTGGGAGGGAGAAGGTAGGACTTTAAAACCAGTCCTGTGAAGTTTTTCAGCCCTGATACTGTGCAGGACAGCAGAGCTCATTTCCCATCCATAGTTTACCTGAAGCCAAGTTCTTCACTGGCAGCGGGGAACAGATGACCATGTAGGTCCTTCCACCTTTCAGAATGTTTTGATTCTGCAGTTCAGGCTGGCTTTGAAATACAACCAGGAATATAATTTCTGTGAGTTGTCTGCCTGTATTATAGATCTCTTATGCTGCTACAGCAGGATTAACAAGGTGTAAATGCAATACACTGACCACTCCACAGATAATATAATTTCTGCCATTTTGTTGTCATAAGAGTCTAACTATGCACAGCAGAGTAGTTAGAGGGCAGCTAATTGATTGTTTTATTCTAAATCCACACTGACCTCTTAATACAGGAGTTACAAACGTGGAGATCAAACTTCCAGCATTAATGGATAAATAGAAGATGGAAAAAAACTTGCTTCTCTCTGAGGTCTAAAACAAGAGAAGACAATGTCAATGTCATGGCTAATACACAGCATTGGGCTTGCAAATTGAACACTATCAATTCTCTTGTTAGGAAGGCTGGGTAAATATTGACACAAAGTGCATAAAATGTTAAGCAAACAAGCTCGTGTTCAGGTGATGGTAAATGCTCACACAAATCAGCTCACGTTACTTGAGAAGTGCTTTGGGGCTTTTTGGCATTTCAGAGGAAAAGCTGCTGCTTTGAGAGCGTTGTGAGACTGGAAGAAGGGGAAAGCATTTACTTATTCAGAACAAGTAGCATGATTCAGATCCTTTGTCACCTAATTCAATCCAATTTGGCATGGTTTGACAAGCTCATAATTTCTTTCCATGTCTGAGCTCTTTTTTTTTCCCCTCCTCTCCTGTGTAGAAATAGAAAAAGAAACCTGTATATTTTAAGGAATTGGTAATCACAGCATAGATGAAAGAGTGCCAGCAATTGAGAAATATCCATCAAAGAGGAGACCATCAAGGTGAGACCAATCAACCTCAAACTAATAGGGTAAATTAAATCTAGGGGAGCAAATTCAAGAGCCTGATGGAGGGATGAACTCTAAGAGAAAGAGTTTTGAATTTAACCTAAGCGGTAACATATTGAAGTTTATAGAGTCAAAGGATTCCTGCTGATCTTCTTTCTTTCTGCATATTTCATAATTCGGAAGGAATCAAGAAATTGATGCAGACTTTGGTCCTTTGTGCAGGAGTAATGAGTGCGTGCCATCTCACCCTGCTTGTGGGAGGGACATACATGCACAGTCACACATGTGCTGTGTACAGTGTTAACCTCCTCCCTGTGCCTGGGGGGGCCAGCAGAGGGGAAACAAAAGCAGGCTACCCGACCCACCCCATGCTCATGTGTATCAGCAGCTCTGGGACACCTGAGCTGATAAAGGTAGCAGGGAAAAATGCATCAGACATATTGTATGGTACCCGACAGAGAGCTTCACAGGGCACCTTGAGCCTCTTCTCTATG
This sequence comes from Motacilla alba alba, assembly GCF_015832195.1. NCBI lineage: Eukaryota > Metazoa > Chordata > Aves > Passeriformes > Motacillidae > Motacilla > Motacilla alba. The sequence continues at coordinate 11,310,441 of NC_052022.1, forward strand.
ACCTGAGCATCATTTGAATGCAAAGCTTTAACTCAGCTGAGTGCTAGAAAACTCCTCAGGGACTGTTGTTCTGTCTCCTTTCCTTCTAATGTGTCCTGCTTCCGTCTGCTCCCTGAGACAACAATATTCACAAGGCTAGAAAACTGGAGAAAGCGTGAAGAATTGCAGGCAGCTAAAAGAGGACAGCTGTAAAGTAATGAATCCTGAGCTCCAAAAATGTAACAAAACTTCCTGTAACTGATGGTGCAGCCAACAGGAAATATTGCTACTTCGTATGGCAAGAAGCTTCTTATCACAGGGGATTACTGCAGGGAAGAGGGGGAGGTGAGAGACTGTGAGAGGGCTTCTCTTCATGCCCCTTTGCAAAGTGGGTACTGAGAAGGTCAGGGTGAGAGCCCTATAACCTCCCACTGTCACCCACCAAGGAGTCTGGGGGTCTCCTTACTTGGATTAAGGGCTTTCTGCTGTGACCCAGCACAGTTAGGAAGACCCCATCATCTGAGCTTTTGGCTTTTACATGATTTTATTTCCTAGAGTGTTCAAGGCTGACCCATACATTCCTCTTAAATTATTTATCCTACACTAAAGGATTTTAAAGCCTTATAAAAATCATGTCAATGGCATATTCTCATGGTTAATAGAAAACAGCAGTGGGTCTTACTACCCGTTATATTCCTTTCCTTGCTGGTGGTTTTGATAACCCAGAACTTTCTACTGCTAAACTAGTAAAATTATATTTTCTTTTTCATTCTACCTTTGTGACTAGTTATTTGTCATCATAGAGAAAACTAGAGAGGTGAGCAGCCTCAGCAATCTTCCCCATTCCTGGATAGCCCTCCCATGACTTGTCGAGGTGGTGCAGTAGAGCCCTCACAGTCCTGCTCTCTTCCAGCCAAATTGTCATGGCAGGTCTCTAACCCTTCATATCTGAGCAAATCAGAATTTCTGAGAGCTGTGATAAACTCAAGCATGCAGCTCTTGACACGATCAAGTCTAGAGCAACAATTACCAAAAAAAGAATGTGGTGGTAAGAGAAGAGGATAGTGATGCATACAGAATTTGGAGCATCTTATTTCACAGATTTTCAGATTTTAGTGATGGAAAGAAAAACGGTCAGAGAAAAGCTACAAAAATAATAACCCAGCAGCTTGCAAATTATACTGACTGGAATAAAGAATTTCCTCCCTATTGTCTTAATCTTTAGAGCAGACACACATTAATAACATGATTTGGATTAGCTAATTTGAGAAAAGGTACTGTACTTGATAATCCTGATCTCCTTGCCAACCAGAAAATAAAGAAACAAAGGAAAGCTATTTAGCACCTTAAACACCATACTGTACTGTTTGAAAGCAGCTTTGGTCCCTAATTAATATGTGCAGCAGCTTCACATTCATATAACATATTGTAAATATAATTTTTGTTCAGGCATTTTTAACTTGGACTTCTAATCCCATAGACAAAGGCATTTGGAAATCTCCTGCAGATAAATCTGTTTTCCCTATCTGACCTCCCACCAAATTAGTCCCCATCACTGTCTGTAGTAGTACTGTTCTCCAAGTGGCAGATCCAAGACTATTATGCTCCTGAAGTACTTATAAGAGAATCAGATTGATGCTGTGCATTTACCTCAAAACATAAACTTGTCTCTAGGAATAGCAGGGGTAATTTAGTTATTTATACACAGAACTACCTCATTCCAAGTTTTCAGACAAAAACAAATAAGCCCATGCACTTAAGGACTCAGATGAAGTTTATTGGTGTCCCGGAAATTAAGGAGGAATCAAATGCTTCATTTCATAGTGAATTTTTAAAACTTATTTCAGGCTACCTGGAGTGGAAGAAAATAAAACATAAGACCCCTCAAACACCACTCCAGAGGAAGAAATATTCTGTTTGGCCTCAAACCTTTCATTCCTTACAAAATCAAAACTTTTCATTCCAATTCTGATAACTTAAACTTCCTATCACATAGCATAAAACATTTGTTTCTTCTGAAAGGCCAAGTCATTTCAAAATGGTAAAATAGAAAACTTTCTATTTTGAAAAGAACGTTTGAAAAAGAACAAATAGAGCAGAACACATTGTTCTTATCAGAATGCTTTTTACAGTTTTCTTTCTCTAAATTAGTTTTTCTTGAAGGTAGCACACAGGTGAATGTTTGAGCCTTTGTATTAGGTAAATTTGTTGGAGAGATGTAGTCTGAATGCTGGAGAATGGGTAGAGGCCCACACAACCACAGGCAGTTCAGATTTTCTCTCTGTGATGCAGCTGTAGTTGTAAAGTTGGGATAATAATATGTATGTGCCTGAGAGGGGTGCTGAGATTCATTAGCTGAAGTCTATAAAACACTCTGAAGATAAGTGTTATATATTATCATACTGTAATTAGGTGGTAATTGAAAGATGCTGGATAAACACTATTAATCATTAATATTCATAGAAATAGCACTTGTGTAAATGCTGCTGTTGGACCTCTTAGAATTCTTTTGGGACAACTATTGGTGCAGCAAGCCAGGATGCCCATGCACTGGGATGCATGCAGCTATCCCAGAGCACGTGTGCTGTGCTGCCAGCCTGCTCTTGGTCAGAGTTGTGCCAGATGGGGAGGCTGGTGACCAGCAGAGCATTGCTGATCCCCTTTCTGCCACATCCCCTAAAGCAGCAGGTGCAACTGACAGCAGGTAGACACGCCTGCAGGAGGATCTGCTTTGGACAAGCGACCACAGAACATCCCATGTTTTGCTACTTCTTAGTAATCATAAGCTTCATCACTCAGTTCATGTGCAAAAAGCACAACTCTTCCTAAAATTTTAAATTTAGTCTATATTATTTCATTACATGTTGACTTCATACTGGGGTATTGCAAAAGACAAGGAGAAAACTGCCCTTCTGGGCTCCTTGTCCAAGGGGCCAACTCTTATCTAAATCACCAGTGCTTTTCCTGACACACTATTAGTCTCATGTCCTTCTTTAATGCCTCCATTGATGGGAATTTCCATCTCACAAAGGCCCTAGTATTTTCCAGTGTTTCTCTAGATCTACTTCTGGAAAAAAAATTCACACTGTCAGTCCTAAATAATCCTCCTTGAGTTTAAGCCTACTCACCACAGACCCCAACACTTATTTTCTTTTTTGTAGCAGCGGCCTTCTACATATTTGAGGACTTGTGTGCCCTGCACACAACTTGATGATTTGAATAGTTGTCATCGAGAAAATAGAAATTTATTTGTGTGTTAGGTCAACATAAATCTATTTAACTTTGAGTCAATTGAAAAATTTAGCATTTTGCCTGAGGATTAGCACTTCCTGACCTGCTTTGCTTCCTTAAGCACTACCTTATCCCTGGTTTAGCCCCTGTTCTGAATAATGGGAGTTTGAGATTAGTGCAGATGAGGGGCTAAGCAGTCATGACAGAGAATGAGGACACAAAGCACCTGGACTACAATTCTCAGGACACACAGCACAAACACAGCTAAACAGAAACATTTTCTCAACTCTTCAGAACTTTCCATTCTGGAATATCCAGAAAACATTCTGGCATTACTTGCAAAAGACTAGAATTTCCTACAGTTCTTTCTGAACAACATCTGAGACACAGACTATGACTGATTTGAGGAAAAAATCCCACAGAAGCACAGGCTGGTGATAATCTTTTCTTTCATTTGCCATATTCCACTGCAGTGCATTATAATCACCCCTGTTAAGATGATCTGTGATACATACAGTTCTGTGATATGCAAGACAGGATTTTTCAACTACTCTTATGTCCAATTAACATTTAGATGATTTGATGCAATTATGACCTATCCTTTTCAGTATCAATCCTGTTCTGCTGTCATTTTGCCTTCCTTAAGCACCTAGATTCTCTCAAGTCTTATGCAAACCATCCTACCTCATGTCTTACTATGTCTTTTCCAGCAAATTGGCCCTTATTCTAGCACAACAGGATTTTGATCACAGAAACATCTTCACAAGTAAGCAAGACACTGCAGATTTTAGGAAAGAAAAGAAGTCTTACATGTTCCTCTTCAAACTGGTCCCCACCAAATGCAGAGACACAGGGCTTGATACCTCCTGTTCCAAGGGCGATCAAAAACAGACCAACCATAGACAGGACCCTTCATGCAAGAACAAAAATGTCACCATTGCAAAACCTTTCCAGAGCTTATGAGAGCATTTTACTGTCACCCAACCATGATTCCTCTGATAATGTTGACTTTTGCAAGCAGGTAATGATGATGAGCTAAATAAACAAAGAAATTAAGTGTCCTAATAATTTGAAAAACAAAGTAATTATCCTAATTTCTGCATTCCATACCAGTCAATTAACCAAACTGGTTTTGTCAGTTTCTTGTTGTTCTGAGGTCCAATGGACATATAGGAGATCAAAGATCTGTGGAATTATTTTTATTTATATGACAACAAAAGCTGTCAGAGATCAATAGAGAAAAAGAAAAAAAAAGAAAAAGGGGAGTACTTTTTGCAGCCTTGAAGCTTGGGTAGGAGCATACAAACTGTTCGAATTAGGCTCATTCTTGTGCGCTTTCTACTTCCCAGTGGTTTTCAAAATGCCATTGTTGGCCTGACAGATTATGTCTCCAGGGAACAAGAGTATCAGGACTGACCAGGTCTGGGACAAAAGAAAACTGTTCTGTAAACAACATGTGCTCCTGCCTGCATGTGCGTATTTTTTGAGCCATGACTACACAGACAAAACCAGCTTGGTGGTTTCAGAGACACTACTCTGACAAGCCAATCAGTTCAGAATCTAGAGAGTTGTGTCCTGTGGAAGAGACAGACCCTTCCCCTGTCATCATAAAATGTATTTCAGTTTTGTGTTCCCATGCACATGGGGGAACCCTCCTGAGCTGGGCAGCTGTAGTGATGAAATGAGCAGGCTCCTTCCTGGAGCCTGGTGCAGGCAGCTGGATACAGGAGACCAAACCAGTAGCATGGTAGAGCAGAGAGGGGTGATCCCCAATGCCTGTGCCAAAGGGGTTAAAGTCTGTGTTGTGATTTCCAGCTCTATCTGGCATGTTCACACACTAGATCCACCCTTCTGCTCTTACTCAGACATTCCTAACCCTTCCCTGATGAAAGTAATCCATGCACAGCCCCCAAAATGCTGGTCTGATGGAGATAAAACAAATTACAGACTTAGGTAAACTAACTACCATCACAACCTGCTACAGCACTGTGGCTTCAAGGGCTACTTACACATGAACTGCCTGGTTGCCCAGGGATGGAATGGCACCGACTGACTTTATCAGATGGCCAACAACATACACAATGGAGAGGTAGATGATCGTCCTGTGAGGAAAGCAAACAGCAGTGACTGAAGGTGCTGGGTGATGTACAAGCTGAAAACAGTGTGCCCATGGGCCCTGATACGGCAGTTCTACTTCGCTGGCACACAAGGAACTGGATTGTTCTACCAGTGGTACAGTGGGCAGCTGTAATTCCTTAGTGTCAACACTGAAGGAATAGATATGCAAATGGGTTCAGATTAAGGAGGGATAGTCCCTGCTTTAATTGTAGACATTACTGAGCAGAATAAAAGTGTTCCAGTCTTGTCATGCATAGAAGACTGCAAAGAGAAGAGCACTGTTCAGCTCCTACTCAGTTTCCAGACTACTAATAACTGGCATTTTGTAGGACGTGCATAAGTAAATCCCTTGACTGGAAGGGGTATCTAGAGACTGTTGCCCACATAAAACTTACCTAACCAACAAACCTGAATTAGGAGTGTGGTTTCCTCATTGTAAGTCTGTTTTGGGATACTTGGGTCTCAAGTATCTCTCAAAGACTGAGCTAATCTATCTGCCTCCCATGCGTTGGTGAGGGAGAAGAAGAAATTTGAGCAGGATGAGAAGACTCTTGAGTGTATTCTATTCCTTCACCACCCTCTAGATTAAGATAAATCTATGTATTCTTGTGCTGAAGACACATGCAGAGGTTAATCAAAGGGCCTGTAAGGACAAAAACACTAGAAGAAGTCCTATGGGCTTTGAGCATGGAAGAGGTCCCTGATGCATTCAAACCCTGGTTGCAACAGCTAATTTAGCATCACATCAGATCATTCCTAAAAGCCCCTCTAGTCTGTTATATTGGCCAAGGTCCAGCTACTACAGCAAAAGGCACTTCCCATGAAATTATAGAGATTACTCCAAGGAAAATCTCTTGCCTAACACACGAGCATCTGTATAAGGATTTACCTTCTCACAACATCATGCTGCAAGATAAACATCCTCAAAACTAATGAACATTACTAGGTGACCAAAATAATGAATTTAATAAAGCCTCACTGTTATTTTTTTCATTCAAAGGGACAAGGAAATGACTAAAATTGAGCTCAGAGAAAAAAAGGACACTGACAGCTCCTTAGGAACTTTCTTCTGGATAGGCATATGGCAGCTGTTTATTTCCTATAGAGACACTTCTGCCAGATAGGCTTAGTCTTAGAGAGAAAAGTTCAGCTGCACTTCATCACCCTGACAGCCAAGACTTCTCAGATAATGAAAAAACAGTGCCAAGCAAAGAAAGTCCTATATCCAGCTGCTCATCACCACTCTGGGGCAGATGTTTGCTCCACAGCTTATCATCAGAAGGGAAGACTGCCTAAGGACTCTTACTCAGAGTCTACCTGGTTATGTGCTGAGGAGATGATTTGAGAGAGCACAGGTTTCTCAGGCATAAAAGTGGGTGTGCTGATACATTACCTATGCTGTGAGAAGTGTAAGTACATTACAGTTAATGCTATTTCATCTGAATCTGAGATCTACATGATGACATTGCTTCCTCACTATCTTTGAATCCTTCTCAGAATGAGACCTTAGCAAACAAGGTTAATTGCCCCACAACTCAGCTTCCTGAAGTCAGGTAGGGAAGGACAGCAGAGGAAAAGGGTTATTGTAACATTTAATTTGTCCCAACTTTGTTGCCTATTGGCCTTTGGGTGTTAGACAAGCACAGAACAGCATGAGCAAACAGATTAGCTCTGTTAAAAGAGAGGAGCTGACCTTCACAAGCGCGTCTTTGCTGCACTCTGAGCTAGCTCAAAACTGGGAGCACACACAGCACTGTCCTTGCACAGGCTGCATGGCATCAAAGCATGCTGACTGAATTAGAGAGATGTCTTCACTTACTTGTATTTGCCCAGCCATGAGTCTGCCATGATGGCTCCGATGACAGGTGTGAAATAACACAATGCGGAGAAGGCATGGTACACAGCAGTGGAGAGATTCTCATCCCAGTGGAAGAAGCTTAAGAAATAGAGTGTCAGGACAGCTAAAAGGAAATAAACAAAAAAAAAATCGTATCAGATAATTAATGTGTATATCTGTGGGTAAGCAGGATCATGGTGGCAAGAAAACCATGATTTGTCTAGCAACTGAGCAGCGCTGTGGAAAGATTTGTGCTTCCAGACCTGTTCCTCATAATCTCTGACACAGGAAAAGCCAAAATGAGATATATGAGTATCTGACATCCTTTGCTCATAAACATTTATGTTTAGCTGAAAAACGTATTTTCTAGCTTATCTTACCCTAACCTGTAGTTCTGTTTATGCACTTTTTCTATTTACAGATTAGGTCCCTGTAAGATTCAATTCCCAAACACACTGATTGCACATCAACTATGAAAGACATCACACAGTAGAAAACCAGGTTTGATATAGAGAATTGTACAATAATTTAGACTGGAAGGTACATTTGGAGCTCTCTTGTCCCAACTTATTTTCATCTTAGATACAGCAACAATGTTAGGACACACTGTTCATACGTGCATTCCAAAATATCAATTAACTTTGAAAGACAGCTGATACTACACACACAGCACAGCTCAGAAACATCAATCCAGTTTGTGTAAAGATCTCAGGATGGGAAAGTCACAGGCCACATACCTCTCATGCCATAGTAGGAGAAGCGCTCGCAGAACTCATTCACCACAATGAAGGCAATGCTCAGGGGGTAGTTGGAGCCACAGAGTTTCTATGGGAGACAAACAAGAACATATGAACTGTCAAAGCCTTCACCCCAGCAACACATTCCCACAGTGCCTGGGTGGTGGAGAGGAGTCCAGTCCAAAAACCAAGTGTCCACAGGTGCTTGACTGGCCTGTGAGCTGGACTCAAAGCAGAGAGTGGATCTCACAGTACTCTTGCTTTGATTAAGGCTCCCCAGTGAATCAGCCTGGCTGACATGAGCCCAGTAAGGACTGCCATGGGGATTCGTGGGCAGTCAGCAGCCCACCATGCTTGCAGCTTCAGGAACTCCACTGGAAGGGTGCTACCAACTCTCCACTGCAATGCTAAAATGCCACTGATACCAAAAAACCACCTTTGGATGCCTTTTCTTCTGCACTCCATATAAAGCTACACACTGCCCCAAAACTGCTCCCTCTTATAGTACCAGACCTTGCCTCAGAAACTGGGAGACCTCAGGGATCTGCGGTCTGCTTCTGTGTCTAAAGCTGCTACCTCTCTCAACCTCTTCTCCTTACTTGTGCTGAGCTGTGCCACCACTCACTGAAGCAGAGCATCAGCTCTCTGTCTGACACTCCCTCAGGCATGGCATCCATTTCATATTCCAAGATTGCTGGCACAGCTATGGATAAAGCAATTTATTAATCAGAACTTTAAAAAAGCCAGTGATGGGACTGTCAAACCTGTCTAAGTGTGGCCACTCTTTCTCTGAGCCTGACTTTACTGCAGCTAACATCAGCACTTCCCAAGTGAAATACAAGGCATTAAACAGATGAGTCTTGGCATGACCCTATGTGGGCCTCTGTCCCTCTTGCTACCCCACCATGGTCTGAGCTAAGCAGCTTTCAGATTCCAGCTGCTTAGTGGCTCCACTGCCTTGCAACAGGAGAGCAGGTTTGCACAGCCCTGCCCAGCCTCTGCCAATTAGCAGGAGAGGGGCTGGCCATGGATTTGGTGAGGAGTCTGGGGGGAGTGTGATATTAACAGATGCAACTATACTTATAGATTTAAACAGCCATGGTATGGGCCAGCGAAGTGAGATGAACTCTTCACATGCATTTCTGTGCCTCATGTCAGAAATAATGAATTCTGTATTTCTTCCCAGAGTCCCAAATGCAAATACAGTACCAAAATAGATGTGTTTATTCAGGTTTATTTTACTACCAAGAGACCTAAGCTTATTTGGATTCCCAAAGCAATGGTATCAAGTTTAGAAGAGTATAGCTTAATGACACAGTCTTCCTCAACATTATGAAAGAGCAACAAAACAGACAGAAAATCAAAATCCACAACACCCACCTCCCCCCTACTTTCCATTACTTAATCCTCTAAAGACAAATATTTTTGTCAATTTTTATATATAATATATATATGTATATATTTTTCTCACCAAAAAACTGCCTTTTAATAAGAAAGCCTTAACCTTGTTGCTTTACTAGAGTAAATACATAATTATCCATTTCATTTATGATTTATAATGAAAGCATTGTGCTCAGCAATATGGCTTGTAAGAAAGAGTGGGCTCCTTTGGAAACTGCACTGGGGCCTCCTGCTTTTAGGCTAGCCTGAAAATGGTGGCATAGATAAGCTGTAAATGCACAAACACACAACCATATGCACACACAGGATATTATTCTCCAACAAGTTTTTCATAACAGAAGAAAATCCATAAGAGGCAGATTATGTTTGATGTTTGTGCTGGGAGGCATTTATGAAATTGGAAATAAAATTGTACAACAGGGATTTTTTTCTTCCTCTCCTTCCCAGACTTTACCATACATACTCATGGCATTTAATAACTTTTGGTGGAGGTGCAGAGAGTGACTGTCCAAACCAGGCGGACAGGTGGCAGGAGCACTGCTGCCTGAACTCACCCCTCCACACCCAGTGCACACGTTGCAGTGGATTTATTTGCACCGATTTCAGGTGCAGCGACTCATTTCAGCCACTCCTGCTGTGGAATGGGCACCTCCTACAGATGAGCAGGGGCAAGGAGGGGAAGGAGAGCAGGGGGCAGTGACTTCCCAGCTAAACCTTCCCAAGTGCCTGAGCCACGACCCTGAGTAAGTGCTTACAAACACAGAGCAACGACTTACAAGTGGGGGTACTTCCATCTGGCTTGTGTGTCATGAGATGGCATCAGCACGTGCAGAAACCCTCATGTATTCTCTTCACTGTATCACTGACCTGCCTGTGGCCTGCCTGGACATCCAAAAGTGGGAAGCTTTCATCCATGTGGAGAGCCAGATGCAGTTTGCTCGCTTTCGCAGAGGAGGACCGTGCTCAGCAGACAGCCCCAGCAAAAGCAAAGAGGTTAAGCCTGGATTCATGAACACACAGATAGTCTGCAGTGCTTAGCTGCTACAGCAAGCCTGGGATCTGTGGGATTATGGATCTCTTAAAGATACTGTGGAAGTTGATAGACTGTGTCTTTGGAAAAAAGAAAGTTCATTTAAAGCACCCGCTACAGGAGATGTTTGTGTTCAGCTCTCCTTCTTGCTGAATAATGGCAAAACAGGAGAAAGATTAATATTTCCCAGGAGCTCTGGATATCCAATAGTTAATGTCTGCACAGTAATTAAAATTGAGTTAAATAGTTGGTTTGCTAATGACATGACTGTGAGTTTTAAGACCAAGTATTACATATTATCCTGCAAGTCAAAGCAGCTACAACATAAGCCAAATTCTTCCTGAATCCTATGCAGTGAACAGTTTTTAGGGGTCAAGCACTCAACAAGAATTAGCCTGAAAACTTGCACAAACATCAAAGCTGCAAGGCAGCAACACATGCACCTGACTCAGGCTTTAAATCAGAGGCAAAGATGTAAACTCATGGCTCTGGCACTAAAGTTGGGCTCTGTAACACTCACCAGTGGCCTGTCCTCAATCCCTGTCCTTCCTTCTGCTTTTCATCATCTGGGTACCCTTCCCTGGGGGGTCTCATCAAACTAAACAGAGTTCAGCTCCCTCCCTCCTTTGCACAACAGCTCCATCCACTTCAGAGATCTAAGTTCTTTCCCACAAGGAAAGTAGTGTTCAGGGAAAAGACAATAAAAACCCTTACCCTTTTCCCCAAACATTCAGACAGTTTGTGCTTTCCCTTTAAGCTGCGCTTTCTTAACTTAATCAGGTTAGTGGAGGGATTTTTGCCTTGAGTTGTTAAGGCTTATTTCAACCCTCTGCAAGAAAGGGTGTTTGTCTCTAGCCAGAGCACAACAGAGGAGAGAACAGAGAGATCTTGCAATGTTTAAAACAAGCTGAGCAGAAAGCAAAGCAAAGGAAACCAGCAGTAACACTTACCGGAGATTTTTTCTGAAGAGGGAAATCTCCTTTGGGGGGATCATCTCCTGCAGAAATAAAAGTGAACAAAGTTTCCTTGGATTCGTTTCTCTGAAAAGCGTTCATCTCCCCTCTCGCCTTGTCTCCCACCATGCTATGTGGCTGTGGTGAGTTGACTGGGAAGATTTCCAACCTCAGGCACGAAGTTTGATTCAGTTTGAGTTAACCCTAATTGAGCACATTTATGCAGCCAGGGCATAAAGGGGAGGGAGATGCTACCAGGAAAGACAGCTCCAGAGTTCAAGAGGAGTCAGGGAACACAGCCTAAATCAGTCACAGGTTGGGGCAGTCAGCACTTTGTGGCACAGACCTCCCTGTTGTTTGGCATGCCCCCAGCTATTTTACGTGCACCAGCCTAGCACGGTGCTGGATGCTGCACAGATGTGAGCTGAATAAAAATCCCAGGTCCCAGATACACCTACAGCCTGTGGATTTAGGAGTATACCGTGCATCTCCCTCCCAGTGTGGTAATGACAGGTTTACTCTGCAGGGAACTCATTTCACTGGAAAGCCACACATTCCAAGACATAACTACTAAAATGTTCATCACACCAAACCCTTGGACGCTGGATGTCACAGATGCCTGCACCGTGTTAAATCATTTCTTTGCTACTGCAGGAGTGAAATGACCCAGAGTTCATTCCCACACCAATTTCCTAGAATGACCTTGCCTTTTCCCACAGGACAGTTTAATCAAGCTGGCACAGCCAGCACCCAGAAGCAGCCCCAACACCTCTCTCTACTTTCTATTATCCAGAAGACCACTTTGGGGCTCCATATGTGGCAAATGTGGCCCATCTCTGCTGGGAGTCCCTGGATTCCCCCTGCAGCTCCATGGGCTCAGGTCCCTGCAGGTACACAGTTGTTCCTCCTTCCATGCCCTTCCCACGGCAATAGTGGAGCTCCTCATCTGCATTCTGCCAGTGCCAGTTGCAATTGCAGAGCAAAACTCACATCCTTCCATAAACTATCCTCAGTGCTTGTGGCTCTGCTGTATCCTCAGCGCAGTGCAGAGGTTTCTCCTTCCTCTTACGCTTGGCTTCTTTAAAAGGCAAACGTTCAAAGAATTTTCCCAAATATTTCTCCCTTCTCATATCAGTAATGCAGACCACACCCAGAATCCACAGATGGTACAAGGAGTCTCCATAAACTCGTCCTCAGTGCAAGTACTGTGTTGCTGATAGTGCCTGGTTATCACAAGAACCAGGTTTGCAGCTGATGAAGCAAGAAAGAGGCCTTTGGCCACACCACAGATCCTTAATCTGGTTTCAGTTATCGCTAACAAGACATGGAGAACACTTACACAAGGGAATCAGATGTGATGGACTGCACAGAGGAAGTATAATTACTATCCATCATGTAGTCGGGATTACTTCCTCTGAAAATTCCCAGAGATCCCATTTCACCCTGCTAACTGGGCAGCAAAACATGGGGTCAGCTGGGCAGCTGACTTGGAAGCCAAACTTCAGATGGTGCCAGAAAGTTGTACCCCTTCTTTGTTCCTTTTTTCCTCTACAGCAGTGGCAAAACAAGAGTTTGGTACCTCTTCTGGTACTGCCACAAACCAGCTGCTTGTCTTCAGCCCTCCCAGTGACCTGCACACATGCACAGCCTTGCTCTTCACCTGGGTTCAGCATCCAGGGAGCTCAGGTTTATCAAGCCCTTTCCATGGGCATGAGTGCTCAAAAGCAGACCCAGTGTTGGGGGCAGAACAGGTCTTGTTCACATGGGTTCTGTCCCTACACACCAGGCTGGCACCTACTCGAGTCCTGCAAGTCTGACCCCGTGCTAGAGGCAGCAGAAATATTTGTGAGCCCTCTGCTGGCATCTCATGCCCCAGGTGTTTCTACACAGCTCCCAGTGGAAACCTGCTATATTCTGCCATACACAGGCAAGCAGAGCAAACACAGCAGCAGAATTACTAAAGGAATAATAAAAAAGGAAGACAGAAAAGGTTTCACCATCCCTTGCACAGTGCTCCCATGCTGCTGCAGTGTGACGCCTTAACATTTTTAGCCTCCTGCAGTTATATTTCCTCTGTATATATACAGCCCTCTGCATCACATAAGGTAAATGATTATTTTTTTTAATATTAGCATGAGCAACCCTATCAGTCAGTAGGATTAACATACTACTTGTCTAATACACTGCAGAGCTGTTTAGGCCACTAGCTGCCAGAAGGTCTTCTCAAACAGAAAGGAAGAAAAGGAATTGAAATGTCTGGCAAAAAAAAAAAAAAAAGGTAACTTGTAGCAAACAGCAAAAACAAGTTTAAGAGAATAAATTTGCAAGCACCTCAGATACAAATACAGAATGACACTTGATAGAAAGAGACCTGTGCGACTGGACTGAAAATCAGGAAGGAATTGTACCACAAATGGAAATAAGGTGGCATTTCTGAAGACAGGTATAGACACACAGATCAAACAGAGTGGTAGAAGTGTGCCTGCAAAGCTAAGGCACAAAATGAACTACAGCAAGGGGACATAAAAGGCAATAAGAAAAGGTGTTAGAAATGCTGTCAATATTGGAGAAAGAGGAAGGAAAATGAAAAGCTGTTATTTAAACCAGAAAACAATCATCCAGAGAAGCCAGGAAACTTGTGTCCTTTTTGTTATTTTTACTAAAAAATAAATTGCAACAAGGTAGGCAACACCTTTGAAATGAACCAGCAGGAGTATGTGTGAAATGAGACAAAAACTGCTTAAATAATATTTGGATATCTCAAATGTGCTCAGATCATCAGAGCCTGATGAAATTCACCTTCAAGTGCTGAATACCCCATTGAGCCACTTCCCTTGTGAAGGGCAAAAGCAGAACAAGCATCACCACTGCCTTTAAAAAAGAAGATTGTTCCTCCAGGAGTGTTACTCCATAACAAGAGATACTTGATCAGATAATCCCTTCTAGGCACCAAAAGGAGAATAAGGATTACAAACCAGCCCTTTCAGATTGGAAAAAATGCTCTCAAACCATATTGTTTTATTCTTTGGTAAGTGGAGTAACAGCTAGAGCAGCTCTGTATGTGATATATCCTAACTCTAGTGCCTCTGATTTCTCATAAAGAAATAGGGTCCATATGAAATGCTCATAATAGTGGACAACTGGGAAATTCCTCCTAGAGTATCAATGATTTTCCATCATATTAGGAAAGCATGAAACATGCAGGTCCTCAGCTTTTCCATGAGCAAAGAAAACTTCAGCACAGCCAGCATGGTGCTCTTGTTTGTACTCAAAACGAGGGTGAAGAAGCCTGGGAGACAACTGGGTATGAACCCAAAATAGTGTTGCAAAATGGGAGAAACTCTGGAATGAAAACTATGAAATTTGTGAAAGAAGAATACCAAATGTCACTCCTTTCCATTGACAGGAAAAACAGCCAGAGAGATGAATTATAATCCATTTTTGTTGAGGATAAGATTAGAGAAATAACTGACTTTTTTCAGTAAAGAATATTTGGGGCTCCTTTTTCCAATTGCCCTCTCAATGAAGACAGATGAGCATTGGAACAGAGATGGTGTGGCTCGGCCTGCAGGGTTCAGACAACCCATGATGTCTGTTATATAAGAATGCGTTAAGGACTACATAAATATCAGGTCCTGTCCCAGAGCAGGCATATAGATGAGGTGCCCTCCTGAGTTTCTGTGAAAATCTCGTGCCAAACAACTTCACCTGGTAAGTGTGAAAGCAAGGATTGCTTTCTGTAAGATTTCCTCTTCTGAACTATCCCTTATGCAGCTGAGGAGTCTGTAGGATGATTCAGGCTTACATGTTATATTCAGCTACCAGATGCCTTGCATAGCCAGAAGTTCCCGTTAATACATTTTGCTATGACTTTCAGTTCATAATTTATTTTTTTTTCTGGTTCCCAAATCCTCAGAAAGAGAATCTGCATTTTCACGTTGCTTTTATAATCCTCACATTCTCACCGCTCCTTGCTGCAGTACTGTGCACCTTAATCTGCTTATACTCAACTAATCTCTTCATTTTTACCTGCATTCATCTCATCGTATGATTCCTTCCTAATTTTCAGCTCAGCCACACTTGTCTTTTAATAATGAGTCTTAATTTTAATTCATATACACTGACCATACTTTTATAACCCTTTTACCACATATGCACTTCTCTCCTCTTTCTCTGTTTCTGAGATAAGGTTTTAAGAAACTAGATGAATATGTGGCAGCAACACTTTGGGCTTAATGACCAGACCCTGGAAGGATGTGATAACCTCTGGAGGTCTCTTCTGGCTTATTTTCTCCAGTTCTTTGATCACAAGAAAGAGCAGAGCTTAACTGATTTATACAGATCAAGAGTGGTTTCCATTGCCTGCAGACTTCTCCCAAACTTCAAAGTAATTTAAGAAAATGATGTATCAAATCATTTGAACAACCAGGAAAATATGCCAGAAGCCTTCAAACCCACATCTCTCCTCTATTCACCAGCCATTACAGACTTAAAATTGTGAAGGTATTTAGATCAATACCACTAACAATATCAAGTACCTAATCTGCATTTAAGAGCCTGTCATCTGGTCACAAGTCAACCTGTAACAATCCAAGAAACCTCTCATCCCTCCTCATGCCTTTTTGCCTTCAGTTTCTCCTAATATTAGCAAGAAGAAATCTTTAAACACTTCCTCACCAGCTTGGGCTTCCTTTGCAGGCTGTGGTGTGCAGTCCCCCTCTGCCATTCCGTGCCTTGGATGTGCCCAGCTCTGCTGTGCCTGAAGATGAGCCTCGTTAAGCAATCCGGGCTCTCTTTCACCCTGCTGTTAATGTTTCACTTCTCAACAGCAGCCCTTTGGCCACCAATAAAATAGTTAAACTTCCATTTATTTCTGATCTGAAGTCATCTCTGCTCAGCTCTCAAGTGTCATAGGGAATCTGCCTTTCTTGAATACAGCCTCTGAGGCTGCATGGCACCTTTCACGGATGTTCACGATCAATCACTTCGCACTGCAGCCACACTATCTTTCAATAAAATTACTACTTCTGGTTGAGGATAGGGACTGGCTCTGTGACTAGACAGGATCTACAGCTGGCCATAAATCCAAATTTTTGACACTTTACACCAGCTACAGAGTTGGTCTTAACTATACATGTCTTTCACTATCATAGAATCACAAAACAGTTAGGGCTGGAGGGGACCTTCAAAGTCCATCCATTCCAACTCTTCTGCAATAAGCAGGGACATCTTCAACTAGATCAGGTTGCTCAGAGCCCTGTCAAACCTGATTGTGAATGTTTCTAGGGA
Organism: Motacilla alba alba; assembly: GCF_015832195.1. Classification (NCBI taxonomy): domain Eukaryota; kingdom Metazoa; phylum Chordata; class Aves; order Passeriformes; family Motacillidae; genus Motacilla; species Motacilla alba. The sequence goes on from NC_052022.1 coordinate 11,327,016, forward strand.
TGGGGCACCTAGTGAGAGGATTACAGTTTTGAGAAGACACGGGATTTCACCAACCTTTGACAGACTGGCTTCAGTTCCCAGCTCTTCACATGTCACGTAGGAAAGCAGATATAACATTGACAAGCTGCTCCCCAAGACTCTTTTTCACCTTCAAGCCATGAGCTGCCTGAAGGACAATCAATAATTTTTCTAGTGCACTTCCACTGTTTACTCCTTTCTGCTTTCCCCCACAACCACCTGTAAACTGCTGTGACTTTCTTTCAGAGAGGCTTTAGGGAAACTCTTCTGCAGGGGAAAACCCCAAATCTTTTCTGCAGATACAGAAGTAGTTTAGAGTGAGTTCAGCAGTAGAGGAAAATGGGGTCTCCATCACCCAGCACCATGGCCCTGAAGCCATCTGCATCCTTCACCTTTTTATTGCAGTCAAGTCCCTACCTGCTTCAAGGTATCTATCACCTCAAGATAAAGTCAAGGCTACAAACAGGCTGTTAGTTCCTGCTGAACTCTGCTATTAGCTGGACATAGGATGACCAGTGGAATTGGGCAGGAGGGCTAGAAAGATGCACTAGGGAAACACTGAGAGACACCTGAATTTAATAGTGAAAAGAAGCACACAACAATAGCTACAAGGTGCAATAGTGAGAAGCCTAAGCTGATCACAATCAAACTCCAAAATTAAATGAGGAATAAATTCCTACATATGATGATTCATTTGATACAGCAACAAGGGATGCAAAGCCTGAAGTAAAAGATGAAGAACAGCATGAACAACTCATAAAAAGATGATGGCAAATCGTGAGGGGCTTGTGAAAGGAGGATTGAAGCAAAACTTTAATAATGGCTAAAAAAGAGCAGGCTGTGCACAGAAGAGATATTAAAGAAAAGATAGATGGTAAGAAGAATTTAAATCTATAATGTAGGAAGTATGGCCAGGATCCAGGGAGTGCTATTCATATTATAAGAAGATACAGCATAGATAAGTACAAAGCACAGCATGGCAAAGCCAGCAGCGTGAGACTCTGGGCAAGCACTGTGAAAAACAAGCAGAAAAGACATATGAGCACCACAGGCCAGACAATGCAACAGAGAAGAAAAGCTGGAGGGAGAATAGTTGTTGGGAAAAATAAAAGGCTTCACTTGGTAATGCTTGTGACTTACATTAGAAGATTGGGGTAGGGAAAGACGAGGAACACACGAGGAAGGGCTTTTATTTCTGAACAATTATTTAAGAGGCTATCGTAGCAAGGAAAAATTAGGATTTTTCTCTCCATTGAAGGGAATGTTCAAGGAAAACACAGGGCATGAGAGAGCTGAGGCAGGAAATGAAGAAAACTCAGCACAAACAAAATACAACCATGAATTTAAATTACTTTCTAGGCTCTCACGTTGAGAGTATCACAAAACCACTGAAAAAAAAATGGAAGTTGTTTCCAGAATAAGACTTGTGGTCTTTCAGAACAGACCACTGATGAACAGCAAATGAATACCAAGGAAAGCTATATATTGCACAGAAAATCAGGAATAATTTAACTATTCAGGCTGTCACTAAGGAAATGGGCTATGGAAGCTCTTGAAGCATTTTCTAGTTATTTTCCCCTCCACTTCTAAGATGTATTTGTTGCTATGGTATAAGGTACCATGCAGTGACTGGTAGCACTGGTTTCAATAAGTTCAAGACATAGAGAAAATGTACATACACGTGCTACAGGCAATGGAAACATGTCCAGTTTCTGGTATGTTTCTATGTTCTGCCCTTCATGATAGTCCTTTGTTCCCCCTTCATAGAAATTCAAGGCTTTTTAGAAATGCTGCCCACTGCTTAGAGACAGTTCCTAGTTGAAACAATAGCGATTTTTAGTGTTCACATAGGTATGTGAAGTCAGCAACAGAGAGAGTGCTCCAGAAAAAAAAAACAAATGCAGAAAAGGAGAGCCAAGATAGGTGTGCAAGTGCATGCGAGCTCCATTTCTAACTCAGTGCTGTTTGTCTCTCTCGGGTGCAAGCGATCAATTCTGACTGTCACAAGGTGTGCTGGTCCCTTGGGCACCCAGTGCCACACCTGTTGGTACTGAGATACCTGTCTGTCTCAGGCTCAACTCAGGCTCTCTGTTCAAAACTTCTGAATATCAGAGAGAGCCTGGAAACAGAAAAAGCTAAACATTTACCCAGTCCACTTGCCTGCAGCTGAGGCTGGGTCGTCCCCTTCCTGGTGTGAGAAGGTGGGAGGTGCTTCCCTGCAGCTGGAAAAAAGATGTATGTGGTGAGGCAGAACTTTGCAAAACACCTGAGGACCATTTGATGTCCCAAGAACATTTTCTCCCTGGTGGTTTCAGAAGCAGAATCTCACATAGTGCCTTTCAGCAGCAGGTGTCTCAGGGCATCTCACTGAGCAGATATCAGTACCTCCATTTCACAAAGGAGAAAAAGAAGGAAGAAACATCCTGATGAAGGCAGACGCCTCTAAAACCTCTTGCATGCCAGCCCAGCAGTCTCTCTGTTAAGCTGCCCCGCCTGCAGTATTATCAGAACAAGTGAGAAACAGCTACTGATGTATTGTGCCACAGGCTCTGAGGGACAGCTCAGCCACTGAGGACATCACAGTCTGCAGCATCCTGGGTCTGGAGGAATGCTGAAAGACAGTTGTATCCAGCGTCTCAGCCACCCCGTGGGTGCATTGCCAGTGCTCACTTCCAGCCCCTGGGACAGATACTGCCTTGGGGATTTCTCTTTCTGCACTGATCTCAGCTGGTCAGCTGAGCAGTCGCTCTCTTCTGGTGGTGTGTCCCACTTCCTCTCCCACCCTGCTCCTGAGTAAAATGCTGCTTTTCCTGGCTTCAGTGAGCCAGTTGCTACCGAGAAACCAGAAATCCTATAACCACTCTGTTCCTCACAGCCAGCTCACAGGGATGGCTGGAACTGGATGAGGGGGTGTCTGTTGGGCAGTGAAGGAGGGGCTACAGGATGTGACAGCAGGACCCTGGGACTTGGTTCTGACTACCTTGCTTGTCAGGCCCTTGAGCACTCATTTCAAGTTTCCTAACCTTAGCTGCACTGCCTATTATGATTATGCATCAAGCAGCATAATCTCCTGTACATCTGGGGCAAGTGGTTTCATTCATTAATCTGGCTACTGGACTAAGAAAATCTCAGAGAAGGCAGGAATTCCAGTTTTTTCCAATTTTTTTTTTCCATACATCCACAGTTAACAGCCTATTTGTTGTTCTCTGCAAGTTTTCCTGTGTCAGGAGACATAATGCACTGCACAATTTCAAATCTTTGCCATCACAGAGAGGGTATTCTCACCACAACCCAGCACACAGCTGATTTTTTGGCTGTGGTTTAAGTCAGATTGCAATTGTGTAATCAGTATTTCATCAAGGCAAGCTGCCAGGGACAGAGAAGATGTAAATCCCAAAAATATATCTGTTCTGATGAAAAAAAATCTTCCTGATCTAATCCACAGAGATCTCAGCTCTCTGACAGTGGCCCCTCCCAGATGCAAGCACTGACAGATATGATACGACCTTCTGCATTCTAGGGTCTGTCATTTCCACTGAGATGTTAATCAGATCCTCCCCACCCAGCTTCCTCTACCACCATACCAAGGGCCAGGCAAATTAGAGGCTTGTCCAAGATTCATTAACTCTGGTTCCCTGCATTTTCATAACGAGCTTGCAGTGCCATCCATTCTTTTCAGCCTCCCCCCGCAGTGACCAGGGGGATCAATTTGCTAACACAGTGAGTGGGAGCAGCTCTCACCAGCTCCAGGGGAAAGCAGAGTCATGTGGGTTTTCCCTGCATCAGGTCTCAGAGGAACTGGCACAGAATTGGAGATATTTTTGCTTTTTTACATGTTGATCTAACTATAGGGTCTCCAGGGACCCCAACACTTTGTAGCACAATTCTTTTTGTTCTGGCCATCCTGTGCCCAGGGTAGTCTGTTCTCCACTGACAAATCCCCTCAGAGTGTGGCACGGATAAGGGTTATATTCTCATAGAAAGAAAAATTCATCTGTGACTCTTCATCCTTATGCTAATTCCCCCAAAAAGGTCCTTTTTTCCTAGGAGATGAGTGGCATCTGATCCACCTGACATCAGTGGGACCAGGAGTGCTCAGCCTTCCCTTGATGCCACCCCAGAACACATGTTGTCTTCCTCCTGCTCAACCATCTTTCTCCCAAATCTCCAGTCTCATTACCTTAACTGGAGCACATCTTCTGGCTGTGATTGAATAGTGAATTAGGCATTTGCTTTAATCCTCCTCCTCCTCCTCTATTCCCAGCCTGTCTCCTTCCTCCTGGGATCTTGCATGGGGTTGTGCCCACCGCACAACAGCTGAGTTCTGCATCACACACCTGCAAGCACTCTGTGTGCTTCTAGTGTGCAAACAGCAATCCTGAACAAGGAAATGGTTTTTCCTTGGGCACACAAAAACCACTCTGGTGTTCTCCAGCTTGTGGCCACCCAGAAGCCATAGAGCAGTGCTGAATGCACTGGGCAGCAGCACGGCACATACCCAAGCAGCAGGCAATGGTGTACATGAATACATCCACTGCAGTCTCACCTGGGGTCTGTGACAAGTGGGGAGGGTGTTTCCACCCCAACTGGTGCACAGTGGAGCTGGGGATACACTGGTACAGGCTTTCCACCACTCTTTCCACATCCTGTGCCCACAGCTGCCTCTGCTGTCTGGCATTCAGTCTTTACGTGTCTCCAAGTACTCCTTAGTAAACAGAGGAGACCGCACTGTCAGAGAAATCCATTAGTGACAACATTTAATAACTTTGATAAATCCATGCCAAAAAATGCAAACACCTTTTCCACAACCTCCAGCTACACCCATGCTACATAAGGTCTAGCCATGCCAGTTCTTTAAGATGCAGACAGCCATTTGAGTGAATTGAATGCATTCAATTGACTTCAAAGAACCTTTGAGTGCTCAGCAACTTGCAAGAGATTTGTTTACAGAAATAATCACTTTCAGAAGAAAAGTGTACATGGCACTTTTTCCTCTATCTCCCATTCAGTTTTACCTCTAACAATAAATCACAAGAGACTCAACATGGAATGGCTTGGCATTGTATTCATCTAGAAATATTTCTTTCCTGTATAAACTCAGATTAATATTAATTCTCTCCAAGATAAAGGCAGCTAGAAATAATTTGAGGGCATAAAACCGGTTTTCAGCATCCCTGACACTTCCCATTGTTAACAAACAGATGATCTTATAATGGTGAAGTCAGAGGAATAATTCCTCTCTTATACAAGGTCTGATTGACTAGACATGACAGATGGTGTTTTTATTACTTTCTGTTCTAAAAGAGGCCTCATCTAATGCAGTCCAAGCTGTGTTACGAGTCTTAACCTCCCAGATAAGCAAACCCTGTTTCATCAGGTTAATGGATCCTTACTCGATTCAGGAAGACAATTTTCCTTAAAGTTATTCTAATCAAGTACTCAGAGCCCAAATTGTCCTGCCTGATTGACTGCTAGCAATGGGTAAATCCCTCTGCTAAGAACCATATTTATTTTCAAAGAGGGAAAACAAGTTATTATTATTATTATTATTATTATTATTATTATTATTATTATTATTATTATTATTATTATTATTATTACTACAGAACCAATTCTGTCCTGTATTCAGGGACTTCTTCTATACTGGCTTTTACTGCAGTTGCAGAATTAAAGACAGAAGTATAGTTAATGGAGCCTTTCTCTCAATAGTTTTGTTAAATAACAGGCAGGGAAGGAAAATTAGAGAGGTGGCCTGCTGTCTATTAACTCAATTAACTGCCCCTATGGCAATAGCATCTGACCCTAATCAGCACAGAACTCTTCAAGCAGACTCACTCCAACCTATCTTCTGCATCCACCCCCAAATTAAGGGCTGCCAACCCCAGCAGCTTTGCCACTAGGCTGAGAAGCGACAGATGACCATCCAGTTTCTAAAAGAAAAGCTGTGAAGGAAAAGCAGTGCCTGAAGGATGCTCCCTCTACGTCCCATCTCCTGTATGGCATTTGGCTGCACAGGTGGTTTGGTGGCACAGCTGCATGGGGGCGCAGTGACAGCACGCATGAGATAAGGGTGGCAGTGCCCTGCTGCCCCTTTGCTCACTCCAGGCAGAAGCCCTGTCAGCTGTAGGGCTGTCCAGGCTGCTTACAGAAGCAGATGGGAGGCCTGACCTCTCCTACTCTCTTCCACCTACTGCAAGACTGGTCTAGCAACTGAGCCCACGTGAGGACAAGGAGAAGAGCAACCAGCTCAAGGCTGTGCAGAAAACACACAGAACACAGTGAATTCTTGCATAGAAACAAGAACTGAGCCCACAACTTCTGAAAGATCATTCAAACAGTGCTTTTACTTCTCAACATACATATTAACTTCTCACACGGCCTCACAAGCAGAATTGGTAGCCCTGATGCCCCATCAGACATTCAATACTGGATTTCCACCTCCAGAAAATCTGACCCCCAGGAGCCTTGGGTGGAGTTTGCAGAGCAGGCAAAGTGAGCTTCATAACAAAAAAACAAAGTTCCTTTGCAATATTCAAGGAAGGTGAGCTGTTCTCCTTACAGCTCTGCTGAAGTTATTGATGCCTCAAATGAAACAATTATTCTCAATGATTCTTATTTACCAGCCACCAGATTTTTAGGGTTTTGTCATGCAGAGAATTGTTATCTTGTTATATTAAGGCAGGCATCTTAAAAACAGTGATTATTCTGCAGGAATGATAAAGGTATGGATAGCAGGTGAAAATGCTGTGCTTGAATCAGACTCCCAAGCCAAAAATTCAGGAAGTATGGCTTGGCTCAGGCTCAAGGATCAGAAGTTTCAAAGCTTCCTCAAATGTCTTTGTTTCAGGTCCTGTCATGTAGCCTGTCACATTTAAAACACATAGCACACTTCAGGAGAGGCAGCCTTTTAAAACAGTACTCTCCTTGAATATCATTGTGGGGTTGATTGCAGACACCTTTGGACTCAGAGCAATCACCACTGCTAATTGTGCAGATGGGGGATCGATAGAGAGGCATAACTTCAAAGCCTGTTACTTGTGGAGACAGCCTCAGGGGACAGCCCTGAAACTGTCCCCACAGTTAAACAATCCCAGAAGAAGTAGGTATCCATCCCTATTAATTACTGATGGGAAGTAAGGCATCAGTGCAGGAGGAGGAAAATATGAGAGCTTGACTCTTACTAGGTCTTCTTTGCTACACCAGTTTTGTAAATGAGAAGTGTATGGGGTAGAGAACTTGTCCCTGGGCCTGATGCAAACCCCCATAAATCAGGTGAATAGACCATAAGCAAATTTCCCTCCCATCCAGTTTCCAGTGTCTAGGAACAGCTGACTCCAGTTGCTTTGGAACTGCAAAGTGGCTCCACAGCTATTGGATAAGCTGCCCCAGTAGGTTTCTCATTGCCTTTATTGAGTGTTGGGTCAGACACCACACACAGAAATGTCAGTGATCAATGAACCCATGCTTTGCTAGTTCTCTGCACAGGAACTTATTCACAGTTAATCCAAACCAACTTCATTCATGAAACTGGCTGGAAATCTCATCAGAACAGGCTTTACAGAGAGATTTCTGATACTTTTGCTTCAAGCACCAGCTGAAAATAGAGCAAAAGAGACTCCAACTTCCTCTGAGTATTTTGTCAGACCTGAAGATGGGTGATTAATTCATAAAAATTAATAGCAGCTTGCTCATTTTCTGCCTTTTGCTTTTCTTTCCCCTATGAACAGGGTGTTTTTTCCTTAGGCTTATATGTTTTTCAGAACAATTTGTCACGTAGTCTGCAAGCCATTTCAGGTATTTAACAGCATTAGTGATCTGCAATACAGGCACAATAGGACAGCAGGGTACATTATAAGCTTCCCAGATTTCCACCTGGATGAGCACACATCTTAGAAACAGGTTTGCAGTGCAGATTTGCACAACTCTCCTTCTGAAGCTCTTGCATGGATATTTTGGACAATTGCCTCCAAACAGCCCACTCCCACCAACATTCCACACACGATGTCTGTCTGCTCAAGCACTCCCAGCCAGGGAACGTGGAAAGAACAGGAACACAATCCAAGTGTGTTACTTACGGAAATCTCTGCAGAGAGTTTCACACAAAGGCGTCGGCGGAGTGTCCCCAGGTGGAGGGATTTCCATGGAGAAAGCAGTGAAGTGGTCCAGTGCAAAAGAAGAGCACTATGACCAGTTTGAGCTTCAGGATGTGTCCGAGATAAATGCAGGGTAAGAAGTTATTTCTTCTTGTACTCACAGCAGCACTTGTATTCCATGGTAACGTACAGAGAACAAATGGCAAAACAAACTCTTGGCCTCACAGGAACATTGTTCTTTTTGTTGTCCCTGGCGACTTTCAGTTAATCTTCATCTGTGGGTTTGGCCAGAGAAATGTACTGGTGAACCTCCCCTCTCTGATTTCTCTATGCAAACTTAAAACTTCTTGAGGATTCATTAACCCTTTACTTCATCATTTCATGTATTTCAGATAGTGCTTTGTATTTTCTGTACCACTCAGTGGCTTTGTAAGTGCAGAGTTATTGGTGAGGTCCCTTCCCAACTTGCACATGTTCCAGAGGAGGGCTCAAAATAAACAGCTGGTCACACAGGGAGGATAGAAAGCTAAAACAGGTACATGGACCTAGCTTGGCCAGACCTGGTCTCTCTCAGCCCTAGAGTTTCCTCCTTTTTTCACATTCCCTGTTGGGGAATGAAAAGCAACTCAAAGGGTTTAACTATATCAAGCTAACTTATCAAAACTGATCAGTAAGCAGAATTGATGCCATATGTTTTCCAAGAGCTCATATCCAGCTTAATGCCTAAAATTAGATTTAGGCTTTGGTGACTGACAAGCAATTTCTCCAAAAAGCCAGTCCTTCTGTGAGCGCTGAACATTTCTCAGGCACCCCCAATTTCTACTCATGCAAGAACCACTTTGCCATTCAAGTCCAGGTTGCAGTGAAATAGGAGCAAGCCAGGGAGGTAGACCCATGTTCCTAAGGCAAAGTAACCCTGAATGTTTTAACTGAGAAAGAAAAGAAATTTTCACTTGCTTCAGTCTTGCCTTCATAAGCTATTGCAAAGCTGAAATTTGCTGCTCCTGGGAGCTGGCATGCAGAAGCACAGAGCCTGACACAGGTGGCTGACCAGCCATCCACCCAAGCACCCCATGCCCCATCTCCACAGCACCCAAACATCTCAAGTGCACCAGCAGCTTCCCCCTGGTTCGGGCCCAGAGCTCCAGAAAATACAATAATTTCAGTCCAAACAGTCAGGTTGCTGAACCACCTGTGGCATGTTAGTTGTGAAATAAAGATGATTGATGAGTAGTGTACGGATCATTTTAGAGGAGATAAACCAGACAGTCAAGATGCTTGTGGCAGAATAATTCCGAGAACATGATAAAATGCCATTGCATTCCTTGAGATTAAAGGCCTGATTCTCCTCTCACCTAGGCTCTGCATTGTCTGTGAAGCCAAACCTGTAGTAAAATGGCTTGATTGGAAGAATCTCCTTGAATGTTGGCAGAGCTGCACTGGAGTGAGGATATCTGGGTGGCAGACCTCAGTAGCCTCTGGCAGCCCAGGGAACCCAGCTCATTCCCACAGTGAGGACCCTGCAAATCCTTGGAGTATGGGGGCTTCCAGGCTTCCCAGCATAGAGGCGGGAGCCTGGCAGCCCCAAACCAAGCTTGTTGTTTCCATTGCTGCTTCTGGCAGGGAATCCCAGACTTCTGAGCTCTTCTACACACCTAGATAGGTGCCAGTCTGATTGTGCCATGTGAACTGCCCTTCAGACTGCGGTACAACATCCAAGCCTCTCATGACATGGATACAGAGCCCTCCCCAGAGACAGCAGAGAGAGGAAATGAGGTACAAAAAGGCTGGAATTCAGGCACTAATGGCTGTGAGGTCACCAAGGAGAAGAAAGAAGGGAAGGAAAACAACATGAAGGGAGCTCAATTTGCCATAAAAATCATAGACAGTAATACGAAATCTTTGTAAAAGATTCCTTCTGCCTCAGAGTTCATGCACAGGAAGAAATCTGTCAAGACAAACATGCCCCAAGAAATGACCATCTGGGAAATGTTGAGGCAGTTCTGCCCAATCCCCTCAGCCCATTAATATGTCAGGTCAGTGAAAACAGGGCTGGACAACACTTCAGTTTATAAAAAGGTCAAGGCTATTTTCAACCAGCTGCACTTGGTATGCAGAGCAGCTCCAGCTCATCACATTTGTCTACCCCTAATGCTCCATCCCTATGGGATTTCAGAATAGCTGCTTTGACCAGAGTCAGTAAAAGCAAATAAATGTGTGTTGTTAAAAAGGGTTGTGTAGGAAACTTGCCATGTGTAAGTCCAGAATAAATAGGAGCCTGTAGAAAAATTGTGTCTGGTGGTTGCCACATAGAAATAAAAGCTGGGAATGAATCACATGGGACAACCAAGGAAGGAAGAAATTACCATAACTGCGCCTGAACAGAGTCTCCTCTCTGCAGTCTCACACTGCAGTTGGAGTGAGGGTGAGAGGGATCTAGCTACAAGCCTGAGCAGTCAGTGTGAGATCAGGGATGCTGCCTCTTGAGTTGTCTGGGGGCAGAATTACTGCCAGGCACTCTCATGACTTTCTGTTGTACGCTGGTGCTACCCACAGCCAGGGAGACACACAGGAACCAGCTCATCCCACCCATCCCCATGTCAGTGAAAAAACAGAGATTCAGTGCAGAAAATTGACACCTAGGTACAAACACCTTCCTCAAGCCCCTCGTAGCACCAGGGTGGAAGATGGATCATTACTAATAAAACCAGAATGTTTTGCTTTCAAAATGATCTCAGGGAGTCAGCGTCTGCTGGAGCAAAAAGCCTATTTCATGAAAATTTAGCAGGGGAATAATTTAATGGAGCTCAGATAAAAAGCAGTCACCTGGAACCCAGATTTAGAAGAAATTGCTTTTTTTTTTTTTCCCCCAAATTACTAGTTTGGAGGTTAAATAAGGAATATTCATCTGATTTCACTTTTCTCACACATTTTCCCTGATGGGTGCACTAATGAACTCTAAACTGCACGGCAAAATGCTTTCAGTCCATCTCCACACCTCCCAAGGAACAAATTCTTTATTAAAAACTAATGATTCTCCTTTTCGAAATTAGCATCTGCAAGTTTGGGGGCAACTTCAAACCTGGTAGAAAAAGAGGCAATTCCCTTTGCAATGATTAGGACTTCCTCCTTCTCACAAAAACCCCAAGGGCCTCTCAACTCGACTGTCTTGATTAAAGAGGGGCTCAGCTTTAATTGGATAATCGCTGTGGTTTGTTACTCTTGGTTACAGCAGATTTCCTCTGCTGTGTCTTGGCCAGGCAGGGTTGCTCCCCTTGCACCTCAGTTCAGCCCTCCTCAGGTGAGCTGTTCAACAATTACAGGGGTCACATATCATCAAAATACATATGAATATGTGCACATCCAGACTGTTTAATGTGCCAGCGTTGTCCTGCCCAGCAGCAGGTCGTGCACCATGATGACACTGTAGTCAAGTAGCTACAAGACCCAGTATGAGGGGAGACTTAGCTGAGGACACAGCTCAATGACATATATTTTCTTGAAGCCCTTTAGAGGGATTTGGAATCAACTACCAGTGGATGATAAGTTCATGTCTTTGCTTGCTGTGCTGTTAGGACTGCAAAACCTCAGGATGTTCATCTCTGTTTGCTGCCTCATGCTCAAATGATCTCTAAGTGCTTTGTGAGGCTTCTTACACTGATTTCCTCACTCAAACCAAAGACAGAATTACTAGCATTTAAAACTGAGCTAGAAGATAGGAAAACCTAGTTCCAAGGTTAACTCTGGATCCAGTGGTAACCTCTTTGACACCATTTATCATACAGGAGATAAATTCCCTGACTTTTCTCCTCAAAAGCTCTTTCTAATTTAATAAGCAGATTTACATTACACCAACTGTTTTTTTTTTCTTTTTTTTTTTCAAGCAGAAAAGAGGCATTCATTAAAACCAGTGAAAAAAATATGGGCTTGCAGGGAAAGGAATTGAGAAGATTGTTTTTATGTACAAAATCAGATCAGCATTATTCAAATATGTAATTTCAAATATTTTAGTTGTTGTAGATAAAAAAATCTGCAAACACATCATAAAAGCTTTGAACAATTGAAACAAAACATGTCAAAAACATTTTGACTGACTCAAGCCATATTTTTCATGCTTTCATTCTTTCGAAATACAGGCAGTTTGTTCTGCCTCAGGATAGGAAGATTTTCTAAATCTCAGACGTTCTGGAGAGGTGGAAATCTGCATTTTTAAGTCTCTAAGACTGTTAAATTTCCAGATCTTCTAGAGATAGACAACTGCATTGCCAGCGTGTACTCCTTCCACTTCTGCACCTCACTAATGGAGCACTGGCCCAGACAAACCACATGCAATGAGGCAGGGTAGTGGCAGTGAGTGACAACACCAGTTTGCACTGCCTCAGCTGCCTCTTCAGTGAGCATGGCTCATTTTCCAGTCAGCCACGGTCAAGCTCTGGAGTTGTGTTTGCTTTAGGGAAGGGCAGGGCAAAAAGAGTGGCTATTTGCCACCTGCATGGGCCAAATCTGCCCTGCCTGCGCACCCCATGCAGCCCTGCCCCGCTGCAGCAGACTCTCAGATACCTCAGCCATGTGCTGGCTGCCAGAGCCACTGAATCTGAAGACATGGGTACCCAAAAAACTGCCTGTGTGACAGATATTGTGACTCTGCTGGACACTGTGGATTCAGGTGGTTTTAAATGGGGAAGGAGCCCAACTCTTTCGAGCTAAAAGCACAACCATGCCAGGCCAGAGCCATTGCTTACTAAATTCTGCTCTACAGCCGTGCTGTTGGAGTACTTGGTCACTTGCCCTTTACAACACATCCTAGTGGTGCAGAGATTTGCCAGATGCTGGTCAGCCCCATTCATGCACAACAGATGATTCTGGCCATGCCAATGGAAGCTGTGGCAGATGCATTGGGTGACTGCCTGAGGCAGTTCCAAGCCAGAGAGGGACAGCAGGATGGCAGAATGGCCAAACATAGCTAAGATGGCACAGTAAGAAGCTCCCCTTCTCTATCTGAGGCTGGATGGATGGCCTGGAGAGAAGCAAGTCTACATCACTTAACACCTTGCTGCAGGACAAGTCACAAAGTGCTTTCTTAGGCAAGAGTCATTGAAGGCACCAGGCTCCCTGCCTGCCTACAGGATAAGGAGAAACCTTTGGGACCATTGGCTTGGACTGCACAGTTCTATCTGCCAGTAAAAGCTGTGTGTGCAGCACCTTCTGCTCTACTGTATTTTTGGCCCCTGCCCCACCCTGGCAGGCAGCAAAAATGAAAGTAATTTGACATGTGATGAGCCAAGGTGAGCCAGAAATGAGAAGGCAAAAGAAAGCCAAAACCAAGACAAAGGATGGGCTTACACAAAGCACCAGAGCCAAGCACCTGCCCCAAAGGATATGATACAAAAGGTCAATCCTAGCACTGAGCTGTGCATGAAATAAATATTCTTTGGCTTCAGGGCACACAACAGAAGCTCAATGAACCTCTTCCTCCCAGCATGCTCCCAGCTGTAGCGTGCTTGTCCTCTGAGTCACTCCAGAACCATGGTGATGGGCTATCAGCTGACAGATGGATTTGCCTCTCTGTTCTTCAGTATGTGAAAGGTCACTGATCTACAGAATCTCCTTCCCTGGTCTTTTTCCTTCCTGTCAGCGGTGGAAGTCTCCATGCTCATTCTAGCCCTGATCTCTAAGGTAACCAGCCCTGCATTTCTGCACTGGTAACAAAGTACAGTTGCGCTGCCTTTCAGCACCAATCCTTTCAGCAGCCCATCTAAAATGAGCTACTGATTCCATTTGACTTCCCAAGAGAAAAACAAACAGATATCAAAGCCATGCCCATCTGTCATTGACTGCAGAAAACATGAGGTAAGAGTGGGGACACAGCTCTCCAGGACAAAGCAAACCAGACTGCTACACCCATCTTATCATTTCTAGAAGAACCATCTGACTAAGCAACTAAAGAAGGTGCAGGCTCTGCTCAAGGAATGGGTATTCCTGCAAATTTTATCAAGCCTGAGAAGCCAGATCATAGCTGAATACATCCATATTGGTTGAAAAGGAGGCTGTTTCTATCACAGGATCTGAACTTGCTCTGTTAAGAACTAATTTATGAGGAATCTTGCATTCTGGCAAACATATAAGGCTTAACATTTAAAATGTCCAAGAAGCCATCACAAAGCCATCTCTTGAAACACTCTCATGGCCCTTCAGGCAAGGAGCAGTCAACCTGAGCTGACTTACTGCCATCTTGCTAGTCATAAAAAAAGAAAGGACCAGAGATAAAAAGGCCAACAATAATGTAATGCACATCACCACCTTCAGTTAAAGCTGCACTGAATCTGGCACCACCATTTCTCTCCCTTTGCTTGAAAACTGGAATGATAGCACTTTGCAACTAAAATTCCTGAGTTTATGAAACAGCACTCAGATGGGAGTCAAACACAGGGCAGTGACTCCTGTCTGAGATGGGGCATCCTCAGGACCACAGCATTGTCTGCTGTGCAGCCATTCACACAGAACAGCTGTCCCTAGTCAGGCATGAGCAACACATTGCATGGAGCATCCAAACTGAGTTAGGAGTGGTCTTGGTTCAGAAGAGGACAGCAAGGTACTATCCAGATATTAAAGGTGCAGAAAGGATCATAATTAACATGTCCTTCTAGATATTCAAGTGAACAGATTCTCCTTGGAGCCAACAGGAATTACAGTCCTGATATAAGGAAAGGGGTGATTCTCAGATCAACCACAAACATAAATCCATCTAGAGTTTCTACAGAGAGGCTTGATGGGCCTCCTGTGGCTGACCCAGTATCTTTTGGCTGGACTTTGAAAACAGCAAAAACAAAAGCTCCACCTTGGAAGCAATGCAAGTGAGAGCAGCCACCATGTTACTTGTCAGAGCCAGTGCAGCTTGGAAATAGTCATGTGGAGCAACAAGCATGTCCTTGACAGGAGCACGCATGAAATTTTAGCCCAGAAATATCTCACTGATTTATTTCAGCTTTTTAAAGCAACGTTGTCAAGAGAATGGAAAAATAAAACTGACTGCCCTACATTTTTAGTACTGCTTGAGAGCATTTAACCCAGAGCAGTGTTTGTCACTGTATCACTCACAAAGGTACAAAGCCACTTCCCTGGGCTTCCTCACTTCCCCTATACCTACAAGGCAGACCAGGGCTCAGGGATGAAGACAAGGCACATCTGAGGGAGCCTGGGTCTGACACAGGAGCAAGTCCTCAGCCTCACAATGCAATTGCTATTTCAGACATCATTCACCCACTGGTTGTGCCTCATATTGCAAAAATGTTTCCCCACCATTCTCCCTCCCAAATTCCCTGACACATCCACATAGAAAACACCCCACTGGATTTTGAACACCTCCCATCATTTTTTTTTTCTTTTTCAGCTGCCTGCCAGCCCCAGCAGCTCAGGGCTGCCCATTTGCAGAAATCAGCACTCTAATCCACTGACCTTTTCAACATTGTACAGGATTGTCTATTTCTTATCACCATAAACTATTTTAAGTAATCTTTTAGATGTTCAGTTCATTCTTCTGCTTGCCTAAGGAAATATAAAAATTTACACCTATTGTAAAAGCATGAATAAAAGCTGATTGAGGAAAGTAGAGACAATAATGTGCCCATAATACTAACAAGCTCACTTGCACTGCATTTCTCTTTAAAGGAAGATTTGTCTGATTATCAACAGGGTTTTGATTTAGACTGCTGCTGAAATTACCACTGTAAAAGTAAACCCACTTTTATTGCATAAGTACAGAGAACAGTTATGTACTGTTTAAACGTTTGTCTGTTGCTGGGGGTGATCAATCTCTTAATTATCAAGCCCAAAAGGGTTCTATGACAAAAGACGATCCATTTAGTGCACTTGGGATATTTTTGAAAAGGTTAAAATCTACAAAATAAAAATCAACAAACTTTTTTTTAGACTAGAAATCAGCAAAGTTGGTAACGGAATCAGGTGAAGAACACATGCCATTATTAGATGAGGCTGTTTGACAAAGCCAAGTGAGGGCAGTGCTCTAGAATGTAATATTCACATTAACTTTTCAGTTCTGAGCAGACTTAACATGTGACTGCAGCTATTTTTTGGGCTTGGTGAATGTTTTTTTTCACTGATGTTGTGCAATTTTTCTAAATATAAGAGTGAGAGTATGAACTACATGCCCTACCAAGGGTCAGTCACCTTCAGTGATGACTATATGCATTTTGGTTACTCTTTATACAGTTCTCTGGTAACCTGAAACTCAAGATGTAGAACACAAGTTTTCTTTGGCAGCAGCGTCACCCTCCTCACATTCATGCATGCCTAATCTCAATTCTCTAATGAATCACAAACAGCAGAGAAGGAAGAAGTTTGTGTGCATTCTCCATGGGCTTTGCTGTGTACACTACACTAAGAAATAAACCAGGAAGAAAACATTTCATATAAGCAAGCAGAGAGTTGCTTGGATCTCCCAGTGTCCAGGTATGATCAATTTCTGCCAAGTGGAGACCAGTAAAACTGGAAATGCATCTAGAGATATTCTTCTTTTGGTTTCAGCACACTCAGTATCAATTCAGTCCTTGCTCAGTGTTGCACCTGCTCAATGAGAACAGCAAGATCTCCTCTGGCCATTGTGAACACTGTGCCTTTGTGACTGTTTCTTCTTCAGCTAAAATCAGAGTGGCTGGACTATGGGCTTTTCAGCCTTACACAGCTCACAATCAGCTCAGCTGCAGCTCCTCTTCAGGGCTCTACTCTGGTCAGCAAGGACAGGGAGTTGGCAGCAGGACTAGAGGGCAACATGAAAAATACCAGTTGGAATCACTTTTGTGGATCACTTACAGAAAACACATTTAGAAATGAAAAGCACATTTAGCTGAAGAACATTTCATCAGTCTCAAAGTCACTTGAATGCACTGACAGGGAGCACTTTGGAGAGTACTCAGGATCCAGTTCTTTTCAGTACAGCTTCATTATGAGATTTGTGTAGGCTTGCTTTCCAGTTGGGTGATGTTGCTGGGTAGGAGCACTGGTTTGAGTGACTGATTACTCTGGTGGTGCAGGCTGGGTGGGAAGGCTGCATGCTTGAAATGAGCATCACAGGAACTGCCTTTCAGACTGCCATTGTAAATCAGATCTTCTCTGAGAGAAACTTATTGACTAAAACATTTCCAAAAAGTGAGACCATGAAGACTAAATTACTAAATTTACTAAATTACTAAATCAGAGAGATTTCTAAGATAACTCCTTCACCAAAGTAACAGAACTACCAGCAGACAGACTATATGAGAGAGAGAAAATCCTGTAATTCAGCCTATTTCAGTACATGAGAGGTGGTACACAAACAGAAAATCAGGTTGTTAAGGTACCTTGGTTTCAGTTCTCAACTTTGTCTCATCTTCCTGTCATGATCTTGGGCAAATGACTTGACCTCCCATAACTTTAGTGCCTCCGTTTTGGAATGGGGAAGATTCTGCAGCCTTGATTACTTGGCTTCTCAACAACTTGAGTGAGCATCTCTGTAGGGGTTTGTACAGTACCTAACACATGCTCTTTGTGGCTGTTTTGAGAGGAAAAGCTCCATCTTTTATGTACTATTGTAAACACCACTAATTAATAATCACTGGAAGTTTTCCATTGCATCTATATAGTTCAAGAGGGCTGTTCTCATTCCCAGGCCACAGAAATGAGTAGAACAGACTGAATCGCTCATGCCTTCTTCAAAGGACTTCAGCTGGGACATTGGCTGTCTGCAGGTTAAAGGTTTTCAGCAACCCTTCGAAGGCACTGGCATTGCCTGTGGAGTCTTCAGCCCAAACAAAAGAGCAAAGACCCTTCAGGTCTTTTGGGACTTAGAGCAAAAGAAATCTTTCTTTGAATTGAGGAAATCTTTAAAGAACGGACTTCAGACCTACAGTGATAAAGGAAATAAAAAACATCTACACTGACAGCGCCAGTTAGGAGCAAACAGGCACAAAAGACTTTGAAAAACAACCAGCCTTTCATCTTCAATAGCAGGCTCAACAGCTCTGCACCAGCTACTCTGTAAACAGTATAGCAAGGGAAAGAAAATCACTGGCACCAAATGCATTAAACATGGCAGTGTCTTCAGATGACATATTTTGTAAATTTCCTCCTTAAAAGTTATGCTATTTCTTAAATCTAAAGGTTTATCTGCTGAATAGCAGCAGAGACATTCTTCCAGGCAGCTCGGCAGCTTCATTACCCTTATTTCCTGACAAGCTTCCCATAATGCAAGTAGGCAGTTTGGCTAAGGTGGGATGTCAGGTGACTTGGGTTCATCTTCTGAGTCTGCTTTACATTTTTGGAGGGACCTTTAGCAAAGCACTTCATCTGTGGAACCTGTTTTCACCTGGAAAAGAAAAGGAATTATTCTTTTGTCTTAAAGCAGTCAGCACTTTGTAACAATCACATGCAACCTTTCACTGACTGTGGATCCCTACGAACTTTTACAGGAGACGGGTACACACTGCTTGGGAAACTAAAATCTGTTCATCTGTGATGTTTACCAGCATATCACAGGCTGAACTTATTCCAAAGTGTAAGTTTCTAATCATCAGATAAGGGAAACTTCAGCTTTGACTTGTTGTGGTTTAATTTAATTAAGTCATATCATGTGAAATACTAACCACTCTAAGCAAGGGGCAAAAGAAAATGCTGAGAATCACTATACAGTATTTTTGATGCTGAAACAGAGAAAAATGCTCAGCATCTATGTAGATATATGGGGAGAGATTGCATTCTCTGATCAGTTTGGTTGTTGGGATCTATTAACACTGAAGTGTCATTTTCTCCTATTTCCAAATTCCTTTCTATTATGAGAGCTATGTTAGAAATAAAGAAGAACAGTTAAGAACATCCACCCATCATTTCTGATAGCTTTGGTAAGGCATGACAACACCTCTACCTTTCCACTTTCTCTTCATTCCAGAGTCTATTGGGATTCTGGTCACTTAAACTTCCTAAGCCTCATTTTGCTAACAGAAGAATAACAATGCCAGACATTTCCAGAGTGCACCAAGGCTTAACACTAACATGATATACTTAATATATTGTACTGTTTAAAAACCACTACAGGTTCTTCAAGTAACTGACTGCCTTTGTGGGGAAGCAGCTGAAGATTGTTCCTGCAGACAAGTTCACCCTACTGAGGGTAACTCAGAGTCATAATAAATAGAGAACAAATACTACTCAGCACCTGACACCCACTGCAGCTGAGCCCTAAAATGCCCCATTGTGTACATCACAGCCCCCTCTCACCTGGCACTTGACAGTCCCATGAAAGGCACCTGACACTGCTTGGGGGAAATGTTTGGGGCTCCCATCTGTCCCTTGGTCTTTGCCAAGGTGTCATCCAAAGATTTCCACAGCAGGAAGCCTTTGCCAGCTCCTCCACTTCTGGTTAACTGGCTGTTGCTGCACCAGATGCTTTCCCTTCCATCAAGCATGGATAGGTGACTCCTCAGGAACCAGCTTGAGAAGAGCGCAGCTGTCTCAGTGTGCTAAAATAGGCACTTTAATTTGTTCTCCCCACTTTGACCAGTGAAATAACACAGGCATCTGCTCTCTTTCATTTGCTGCCAAGCAGCCCCAGGGTTTCAGGAGATAGCATTTGGTGATGGCACTTGTAAGAATGCTGAACACTTGTCCAGCTGGTATCTGCACACTTACTAACCACTCCAGTGTGGGGAACAGCAACACTGCATCCCGTATGTTCTCCGGTCTGCACCTCATGTCTTACAGCAGAGAGCACTGGTGGCTCAAGCCTACACACAGCACTTCAAAGCAATTTTGCTAGCAAAGTCCTTTAGCAGCTGAGTTGCTATTCAATACCTGGGAGACAGGAGCAGGCTTTGCTACCACTCAGTTCAGCATTAAAAATCTTATCTTCTTTCTTCAAAGTTGACTCATGCAGCAAGTATAGCCTGTGGAAAGCCAGTGTTTTACATAGCCTGCTGTGGTGGGTCCTTAGGACTCGACTTGAAGCGTGTCCTTTACCCAGAGACATGACATCTTCAAAGGGGACCACAGACTGGCTGGTACAGAGCTGAGCTTAAAGAGCCCTGGTGCAGTTTGAACCTTGTGGGGATCCTCCTTCTTGTTTTAAGGGAACAGCATTAAGAGGTGTCGTCACATGGCCAGAGACAGCCACTAGTTTAATGGCAAAGGCAAATATCCTTCTGCCTTAGTCTCAAAACCAACCTCCTTGCCCTCTCTGGCAGCAGCAGCCCCTCAGCAGTGACAGCCATAATGACATAAAAACCCTTATCACCTCCTCTTTCCCCGTGGAGTTATCCTGATATGAAAAGGGGAAATTCTGTTCAGGGCATTGCAGACAGCCAGGAGGCTTCATGAACTGCTGGTCTGCAGGCAGCATCTGTTTGCCTGCCACAGCCTCAGGAAACCAAGCTCTGCAGATGGGAGGATGCTTCTTTCGGGTATCTACATGAGGTCTGAAGAATACCAGGATGACCAAACTCTGATCTGCAGCAGTGGTAAGGACCCTGTCAGTGCCTGGCTTTCCCACAGGCAGTCAGCAGGAACAGGTGTGTTCCCCATTGCCTCAGAAGCCCCTTCTCCCAGGCAGGCAGAAGAAGGGGACATCTCTTCCCTGCTCCCCAGCCTGGCCTGCTTCTCACCACAGCACGACTGACCCCAATTCAAGCTGCTGACACTTATTTTCAGGGTGTTTCAGAGCTTCGTTATTTGTGAATGCCTTTTTGTGTAGTGCCATTGGCACTAGCACAGCCTGTTCCCAGCCTGTTCCAGCAGCTCCCCAGTGACTGAGGTGACAGGCTCCAAACAAGGCATGGGCTCTGAGCAGGTCCTCAATGGGGTCACTAAGAGACAGCAAGCATCCTGGTGGATCTTCCTCTCTTTTTCAGCTTTGCCTCCCTGTACACAGCCTTCAGTTTCTGCTCTCCAAGAGCTCAGTGCAGAACTGCTTGGTTAAAAATACACATATACATTTTAAATCCCCAGCAGCAGGCTGGGTATTGACAAACTGCATGACAAAGGGAGGGAGGCAGCAGAAATGGCTTCTGGGACTGATTTGTGAGGATCAGATTAAAACAGACTAAACATCTATATCCCAACTAAGTAGTGGGACTGCCAAGCTCCAGGAAGGGATGTGATGGCTGCACACATCAGGGAGATAAATGCTACAAGGAACAATCCACAATATCTGCAGTTACTGTGAGAATCCTATATTTAAGAAAAGGAGGCTTCTCCAGTGGGGCTGCTGCATAAACTGGCAGCCAAGGACCAGTACCTGAAATGCTCACTGCCCTCTCCACATCCCACCTGTAGATGCTGCCAGGCTCAAATTAGGGAAGACACCAAGGTGCATCCTCAGTCAACTTCTCAGCACAGAGAGCAGATAGTAAAATGGTGGCTTAGAAAAACAAGAATAACTAAAAAAAAAAACCAGCATTACCAGCATAGATATGTATCCACTTTCACCAACAGTCTGCCTCCAATTGCAGCCAAAGATGCTCAGGGAAAAATGCAGCAACAGGGCAAATACCACAATCCCAAATGCTCCTCTGGCCCTTCCAGCTTCTGAATCTGTAGCTCAGGTGCTTCTGTTCCAGAGGAAATTAATGACAAAGAGAACCCCAGGTGGGAGATCAGAGCAGAGTAAAGTCTCCTGAGAGCTGAAAACCTGCAAAAGTGTGCCAGGTGAGTGGTGATGCTTGGGAAGAACACTGATCTCTGTGTTAAAGCAATTTTCAAAGGAAAACAGCTGTGACTTGTGTGACAAGTTTTAGTGGGCATCTCAGTCTCTACAACATGGCCAGTGTACAACATTTTTCTTAAAGACATTTCACATTTGAAATTATATCAAAGCTTTACACAGCATGCTTTTCCTGTCCCATGTAATTTGGAGAATTCCCTCTAAAACATGGCTGGCAACTCTAGCACTTGAACCACTTTGCACAGTAACTCCTTTTTGCAGGGTCTCATCCAGGGGTGGTTCCAGCAAGAACAGTCTGCATTTTGACAGGGCTGTTCTGCTCCTGCAGACCAACACGTACCTAATCCAGCTCTGCTGCCTTTTTGTCAAACCCTTGCTGTATCAGCAGGCACAGCCCTGCTGCCAGACCTCTATTTACAAGTCACACCTTCTTCACTGCCAGAAGGGGAATTACTTTTTTCCAACAACAAGAAACACCATTTATTGAGTACTGAATACAGTTATCAGTTAGCTGGCCTCGGCTGCTCAGGAATAGAGACAAGGAGCTTTCACACACACAAGTAGAAGGTCCAGTCCTGACTATGATGTTGAAAGGGTACAAAGCTAAAAAGCATCCTCAGAAACATCCACAATCAGCTGAGCTTGTTCTTGCTGTCAAAGGCTAAATTTCCCTATTTATGATATTCAGCATGAATGTCTTATTTCTCCTTATTTCTCTATAAAGTGTGACATTTGAATTTCTCTATTATAATTTTACAAGTAGCTCCCATGCCAGCCAATGAAAAACTATTTAAAAATAACTGCCTTAAATTCAGGCAAAAATAATACAGGCCAAAGCCCACGAAAATAGCCTATATCATTGCTACAACAAAAATTAGACTTGTATAGCAAAATACTCCATGTTTTTAATTTTCCCTTGACAGTGCAAAAAAATTCATGCAGTTGTCCTACAGGACACAGGACATGGCTGATGTGACACAGAAGTACCCAAAGGCAGCCCGCAGCTTGATGTTCTAAAGCAGCATAAATCCAAAGAAGAAACTGCTACCTTCATTATCTTCAAATAATTGAGGAAGAAGAGCGTTTAAGCAGTACTAGACAGGCTGCAAAGTTTTCTTTTCCCACTCTAACATCCCCAGCTGCACGGTCAGAAGAGGGAAAGGGAAGATCACAAGGAACTGGGTTAGTCATGGACACGTTACTGTTGGGCTGTCACTCTCCGTGGGATGACCTTTCAGGGCATTAGAGGCAATTCTGAACTAAAGCTAGATTTTAACACCAAAGACTTCTACAGATTCCATTTCTTTGATGAAAAAATCCCAGGCCATAATGCCAAGGGAAAGAAATCTAGTGTTCTCTCTCCAGGCACTTCCTTTTTCTCCTAGCATTTCCTTGTTACTTCAGTTGCTTTTTGTTGTTTTTCACTCTTTACCACTGAACTTGTCTGCCCTGCACCCGGACTGGACTGGGCAGACCCATCCTGCAGTCAATCACAGTGAGTCACTCAACTCAAAAGGTAAATGGTTAAATCCACATTAGAGGTCAGGAATGAGTAAATACTGCCCTGAAGGGTTTTATATTTGGACACAGGTGTTTGTCTTAGTGGGAAGCTGCTTTGATTCATTTTTCTCAGCTAAATAAACTAAAGAACACAAGCAAGCCACGGACATGCTGAAATGCAGGAAATCTCCAGCACATAACAGAGTGGCCAGCACACAAAATCACAATAACTAATTCAAATGCTTACACATTGTCAGTTGAAAGTCACTATATCATTGCACTTTATTATTTAGAGGTCTTGGGTGCTCTAATAATACAATTAATTTAATCAGATCCCTTCTCATGGGTAAAGCTCAGGCTCTGGACCATGCCAATGACAACAACAGCCTTCATCACAGGAGAGTAGAAGTGTTTTATACCCTCCTCCATAAAACACCTCGCAGGGCACAGACACAAGTCCTTCATCAAACACACAAGTTACAGGCTAGTTTTGATCATCCCATGAAACGAGATGAGCAAATCATCCTCAGCCAAATCAGATCTCCTGATTGTAGGAAAGGATTCACCAGCTTTGTTCCTGCAGCCAAATGGCACATCTGAGATCATCCAGCCTGAGCAGAATGAGCGGCTGCACTCTCCCATGACACCAGTTCAGTCAGGTGAAAATCTGGGTTACCTTCAGGGGTCAACACCTGAGCTTGGGGCAGCAAACACTGCACAAGACAGCTTACACACATAGTCTCCTGTGGCACAGGAAATGTATTTCCTTTACCTGAACAGAAAGAATAAATCCCCACGATGGCCAGCAGATTTCGTAGTCCTTCATACAAGTGATGGGCTGGACTGAGAATTAACGATCAGTCAGCTGGGACTGTTTGATTCTGGATCTTTTCCTAGCAAGGCCAGACACCAGCTGCTACACCTCAAAGCTCTGGGTCTTTGTCCTGTCCCTGGTGGAGCAATGGGATTGAGTAAGCAATGAGGATCAGGCAGTGGAGGACTCCGCTGAGCCTCAATACTTGTTTCTACAAATAGACCCATCACACGCTTCTGCACCATAAAACTCCCTTGTCAGTCATACCAAACCTCCCAGGCGGAGAAGCAGCCAGGCTGTGAACTACTGTTCAGCTTTCCCTCTCCCCATGGGTGCCTGCACACCTGCAGGAAGGAGGGATGGACACACTTAACCTTCCCAGAACTAGGCAGCAAAAATGTGATCTTTCCAATACGGATGAGTCACTTCCAACTGGGTTATTAAGTTATTACATTGTATTATTATATTAACGTCATTGCCATTTTCAGGAGAAGATAAACCTAATTTTAATCTGCTCTTAATTGAAAGCTTATCAAGAGACTGGCTCCATCCCTACACAGTCAGACAGCTTTTTTTTTTCTCCTGCTTCCCTTCCCCCTCTCCATACACTGCACTCTATGCTGATGAAAAGAAACATCTCTATTCATTAGAGAAAAATCAGCTCGGAGTCGATCAGGCCTGTTAACCTACAGCCTGAGCTGTTATCACAGAGCAGACCTTTCCTCACAACAAAAAACTGTTGGGGGCTGCAGTCTGGCAGCCTGTTGCAGGGGATTTGCTGCTCATTTTTATGTTGAGGTACTTGACAGTTTCCATTAGAGGATGTGAGAATATTAAAGATATTTGAGCAGCTCTGGAAGAGGGTTAAGTATATAATGCAAGTTGACTGTGCAGATTTTAATTACAGATTCCCCCAAAAATCCATAGAAACTCTGATTAAACTCCTAATTACTTTTAAAGAAGTGAATAAGCGGTCAATAAGATGAACAGCAGCCTCTCTTCTTTCTTTTTCTTTCTTCTTCTTCTGAGCAAGCTCTACAGTGATAGCAACTGCAGATGTATTATCACAGGCAAGTTAACAGAAGACCAAGGGGGAGACATTTCTCTAAAGACTCCTTTGAAAGAACTTTTTGCAACATCTTCAATACTAAGGCTGGCCCTGAAATCAATCAGGTCACAGTAATTTACACTGGCAAAGGATGTACCTGTTGCCTCCAGCTGTGACTTCATGGTGCAGGATTACATTGGCTTTTCCAGCAGAGCTTTCCCTCCCCACACAAGCAGTGCTGGCCTTCAGGGAGCTGTGATGGGGTTTCACATCTTGTCCAGGTCAGGGAGATGATGCTCACAGAGATGTGGACCTTGTCCCAAGGGTCAGGGCTTTACAAACAGCCTTCCCAAACATGTCACGCAACCACACTGAGCAGCTTCACTAATCCCCTCTCTGTCAAGCCATGGAGCTGGCAGCACATCTTCCCTGAGAGCAGCCATCCAAGGTCATGACTCAGTCACAACTACTAACTCCACAGCTGAAGATGTGGTGCCTCTGTGCTAAGCAGAGCATCATCTCCTGGCAGACAGAAATGCCCTTATTCCAAGGAGACTTCTTAGTGGGTGGGAAGAAACTTCTCAGCCCCAGACCTGTGGGCCATGTTTCAGCCCCTCTACCCAGGCCCAGCCCTGCACAGTGGATGCACCTGATAGCCACACTCACTCTGAAAAATAAAAACTGTTTCCCAGCAAGACGGTTTAGTGCCTCCTCAGAACTTGCTCAAATCTGCTGGACTTGCAAAGAAACTTCTTTCTTCTGAGCTTAGCTGAGACCCACAGTAAACTACAACCCATGCTCCTCAGCCCCATGAGGATCATTCCTCTCTTTTATGGCAGTTTCTGGCTCTCACTTAGCCAGGGCTTTGTTGCAGCTGTGCCTGAGCAGAACAAGCCCTGCTCACTTTCTCTAGGCACAACAGGGCTAAAAACTGTAAAAAAAGAAATATCTCCCCAAAAGTAATTCAAATTCTGAAGGTGGGACTCAGTCTGAGATGGTGTACAGCAGCAAGACATGCTGTGCAAGCAGTGACTGTCCCCAAGGCACAGCCATGCTTCATCTTACCGTCTTCTCTCCAAGCCATTATTGTTTATTTTGCTGTCTCCAATGCCCATAACTTTAACCCGGCAAATAACTTTCATTTCCCCATCACAGGAAGCAGATGAGAGTGCTTCTAGGGGAACAGCATCTGTGTCTGTGTGTGAAGACTCTAATTCTCTATCTGTATCACCACACTCTGCCTCTCACATGATTTTTTTTTCAATTTTCCTTATGGAGAAGACTCACAGTTACTAAAATCCCCTCTTATACCAGTGCCAGATATTTTCTAGCTAATGGACATGTTTGTGAAGCAGCCCCCCAGTTGCTGAGAGGCAGTAACCACCAATCTCCTCATCCCTGCCCATAGTGCAAATGCATTTCATATTCCACGATGTGGCTGGAACTGCTCTCACTACATCTGAGGTCCCACTGCTCAGGTCCCACACTGTTACATTTCACAAGCCTTTCAGACTAGTCCCCAGATATGGAGAGACCATAACCAGAGGATGCAGATTCCCTCTGGTAGATTTGCTGGTTCAAGACGACTAAAGCCATACTGTGCTCTGTGTACAGCACCTGGGAGAGCAGGGCTCAGTGCTGGCTTGGAGCGCTCAAGGCTTTTGCCATAGAAATAATTTTGACAGAAGAAACTTGACCAAAATAGTTAGGCTATAGGGAGGGCATGATTAGGTTTTTTTGGAAGAGAGCTTCAGTGGGGCCTTCAAGGGGAGAAAAATACACTAATAGCACATTTGCATTAGAAAGAGAAGGAGATTTTGAGGTGCATTGAAGAGTTCAGTCAATTCCTAAGCCTTGATCCAGGTGGATGGGAGGAAACAGAAAGAAGCTTGGAAATGGAAGGAAGAGCTTGCTCTGCAACTAAAGCTCTGCACTAAGGCATATGTGGCTTCCAGTGACAGTGTGAGAATTTACAGTATAATAAAGATATATATGGCCATTTGGAACAAGCTATTTCTAACATAAAATGACTCTGTATATTGATTGCCCCAGGAATTTGTACAGAACACTATTTCCAGCCATATAACTGAGCATATTATTTACTCTCTATAAAAGCTGGATAAATGGCCAGGCTCCAGGAGGGTGTGAGGCAACAGCAGTTGTTCATTGACAGATGAATGGAAGGAGGTTTGAGCGTGACAGAGAACATCAGGTTACTGGGAACTGTACCAACAGCTTTCACAAGTCACTGCAACAGGTGTATCTGCTTGTTCCTCAAAAAGGTGAGGCCACTTCAAGGTCCTCATGAGAAGGCAGGGGACCAACATACAGGAGAAACATAATTTCTCCTCTGGAGCAGCACTGAGAAATGAGGTCTGAGGCTAACAAGTCCAGAAGGTACAAGGGTCTGAACCAGAGCAGGCTCTCACACAGCAGCATAGAAGCAATTGCTTGAGGTGCCCAGCCAAGGACCTCCAGAATGATCCCACAGTCACTTCAGGTGTAGGAGAGAATAGCCAAAGCTCATCCTCTGGCTTGCTTCCCATGAGCCCAAGGCCAGTGCCCTGAGACAGGTCCCCCGCATTACTGAGAATTACTGGCTCATTTCCAGCTGGATGGAAATTCCTGAATGGCATTCTATGGAGTTCACAGTTGACAATTCCAGGTCCCAGCTCCTCATCACGAGAGACCCCATATCTTACTGGTGTTCAAAGCAAAATGATGTTGCAGTTTTCCTTGTCTTGCAAACAGATCACAAACTTTAAAGCACTTCCCAGGAAATGTGATGGACACATCAGCTGGGAATTTCTTTCCAAAGCAAACAGGAAGGGAGTCTGAAAATGAGAGACAGTATGGAGAAATATATTTTAGCCTACCAGCACATGAGCAAAAAGTAGGGCTATCCCAGAAACTGGGAATTCTGCAGTTTAGCAGCTACTGCAACTGTTTAGTATATTGTTAGTTTTGCCTCAACTCCTAGAACAGGTGAACACGCAACACAATCTTGAGCATTCTCCTTCCCATCTCCTTGCCTTTTACACTCCATCACGTTGTTATGTGTAGGCAATACCAAGTCCAGACAGATACCTAAAGCAGGGCCTGCATAATTTCCATTATTGTTAATGTCCACACTGCCATAGTAGTTACATGCAGAGACCCAAAGGACTGCCCTGACAGGTGACAGGGCCTTGACTCATGATTTCAGTTAATCAGCAAGTTTCTCTAATAATGCAAATAAACTTTCATGTGTGTTAGGCTATAAAAGGGTGGTTAAACTGGGTTTACATCCTTCAGCACAAAGCTGTGCCATCGCAGTGGTGCAGGGGACCATGAAGGCTGAATATTCTTGTACTCCTGCTGCCACCTAAAGGAAATGACTTAAAAATGTTCAGAAATATCCTAGGAAAAACATGTTCTGAAATATTCTGAAATAATGCAGGCTAGAGTGGGCTTTTAGCTGAAGAAGGGTCCATTTGGGAAAAGGACTATTATAAGAAGGATATTTTTGTCTCATGGAATCAGCTACAGCATGCTGGCAGATTTTTAACAGCCATGATGGCAAGTGGATGGGGTCAAGGAACTTCTGCTGTCCCCAGAGGACTCCAGCTGTGACCACACCGATGGCCATGGTCTCAAACCACAGATGAGAGGTTTGTATATGGGAGCAATATCTCTCATTACATCAGCTGACCTAAAAAGAAAACCAAAACAGCTTTAGGATCATAAAAAATCATCTTCAAATCATTTAGGGCTAAACAAAAACACCACCAGTTCTTGTTGCAGGGATCCTTCTGAAACAGTTTTCTTAAAGCCACCTGATTCCTCTGTTTGCATTCTTCCCATTATCCAGGTGAGACACCAGGTCCTTTGTGCTTTTGAAGAGATGGTGAACCGGTCAGGCCAGCTTTAGAAATCTGACACCATGTCCTCTTTGGGCCAGGTGTTCCTGATGCTGGCTGCCTATGTAACTCACTTGGATTAACCCATTCCTTTTGGATTTTGTTGGCTAGAATTGGGTATTGGAGGTAGCTGGGCAAAGGGGAGATAGCTAAAAGGAAACGTTCCCATCCTGTGAACAAAATAGCAATAACTTCGGTTCCAGCTTCTATGCTGACTAAATGCCCACCACCAGAAGTTGTGCACAGTCAGCACTAGTGAGGCCAGGGAAATACTAAACTGCCTCATAAACTGGAAGCCAAGTGGAAGTATTACTTAAATGCTCAAAAAGTACAATTTGCTGCTGCAGATCAACAAATAGCTTTATTAGAGTGAACATTACTACATGAGTTATGAAACTGGCTTTACTGCTTTACCTGTGGACTTCACATTTTAATAACTTTCTGTTTAAGGGGTTAATGGAGCCTCTTTAGTTTTCCCCATGTATGGGCACAAGGGCACACATCAAAAACACACATCTGGTATTTGGAGTGCTCAGTACAGAAATTTCATTGTCATGTATCAGAGGGCAGGAGCACTCCTCATGAACAGGATGAAACCTCCCACTCAGGACATGGCAAAACCTCTCCAATCCAGATGATTAAGTAGATGCTTCCAGGTATCTCCACATGAAATGATATGTTTGTCAAGATCAAGCAGCAGTGCATAAGCTTCAGTGCAAGTACATTCCGATGAATCATTCTATGACATGAATATCTGGCAAACTTATTACCTTCCCTACGTATTTACTTTTTGGGATGAGTGCACACTGTGTTGTCCTTATTTCACAGTGAGTTAAGCTGAAATGCATATGCATCAAGCAATTTGCCCCAAACGATCATATTGCGATGCGTCATTTGATGAAAACTGCTGTTTCCTGGTGTTACTCAGGAAGCCATTTGACTCCCAGCCTGTGACTAATGTCTTGCCTGAGCAGTCTTGTCAGGAGATGTGACTTCTGCATATGCTTTCCTTCTCCATGTGTTCCACAGAAACTGTATCTACCCACTTTGGCCTAATATTTCCCCCATCTATCCTCACTAGGGAAATTTAGCTTCTCTTTAAAGTGGAGGAAGAAGCTATCTAGGGCACCAGGCATAGATGGATATGACCTTTTAATTAAATGTTCTGAAACTGATGAGGAATTGGGAATGCAAGACAATATGGATTATTTTGAAAATGAGAATGAAAAAAAAAATCCCTTCAAAAGGATCATCTCCTTGTGATGCCTGTCTTGCTTTTACTCCCAGACTGTACCTCAGGTCCAAGATTCCTATGAATCCTCAAAACGAAGACAGCACAGATATTATGGTGTGCCCTGCTCCAAGGCATAGTGCAGCATTAACTCCACAGCCCGTTGTTCTCATGACTGATGTCAGAATATGCTTAACATCAGAAGATGGACGCTAACAGGGAGATCAGAATTATGGATTTTTATCTTATCATTTAATTACTCAACTGCTCAAACTTGAAAGTACTTTTCTTCCTTCAGTACTCCCTTGCGTTCTACAGAATAAAAGAATTCACAGAGTCTTTAAGCATAGAGGCAGTCAGGTAACTCCCATTATGTATCTCTGGAAGTGTGACCACAGGTGTAGGACACCTCTCATACACCTGTAGCTAAACAAAAGTGACACCTGTAGTCTAGCCCAATGAGACCCACTCTCACTGAGAAAGTTCTTCTAATCATTGGAGGAAGAGCAACTCTTCTGGCAGGCAATTTACCTGCACATCTCCAACCCTTTCCTCGGGAAAAGATGAAGTCTCCTCAGCCTGTCATCTAATGACTTGCAGGGAGGGGAAAGGACCTCTGCCCCCGAAGATTCAGAAGGCTGTTTGCCAAGTTCTGCACAAATACAGGCATGGGGAACTAATCAGAACACTCCTCATTTCTGTTTTTGTCTCTACCAGCAAGACAAAGAATACATACACATTAATAATCAATAATAGAAAATCAGACACATACCCCCTCTCTGAGACAGGAGAATGTATTTCATATTCTAACCATCCAAAATGGGTCCCTGTAGCCTTAGGGTATCATTTACTTCCCAGACAACTGAAATTAATTTTGCTTGTAACTTCTTATGAAACAGTGTCTCTAATACTTCATTTGACACACTGTGTTCATACCTGTATCTATTAATTTTTGTAATGGTACTCAGGTAAAAAGGCAAACAGGTTTCCATGGCATACTTTGGTTCTGAAAACAGAAGAACCATTCTCCTGTCCAAAGCCCTCATTGCCTTTTGTTGTTATGCCAGAATCATACATCCTCACTGTACTTCCCTTATGTATTATTGGTTGTGGTCTCCCTCACTTTAATGCAAGCTTTTGTGTTTCAAAGTTCCAGCACCAAAGCAGAGCAATACAATGCACAGGACATGCTATGGAGATGCCAACTCCTGTAGGGCCTTAAAAGCACATCTGTAGCTTTTGCACAGCAGGAAGATGAAGTCATACTGACATAGCTTTTTTGCCATTAAGGAAAAGATGTAATTGTTCCTCAGGATCTTTGCTTCTCTGAATAACCTCACAGAATTTCAGCTATCAGGCCCTTCCTTCAGTGGAAAGTCATCCTGCTGAGTTACTTATTGTTACAGCCACAGACAAAAAAGCAAGATGGGAATTCGGGTGATAGGTCAGGTACATGGAGAGCACTTCATTTTATCTTGGCAACGTGAAGGAGAAAGGATTTTTATTTTCACATTGTTAACATGTTGCCTGTAGAGATGCTCCCTTTCTGTTAGCAGTCCTGAGTCCATCTGAAGAACTGCACACACAATCAATGACGTCAAATATAAAAGGGACTTGTGAAGCAGAACAAACTAACACAAGGATTCACGCTTGCTTTGAGAGAGTCTGATCTACAGAACACCCCAGCATCCATTTCCATCAGTCATGAATTTCCTGAGTTCTTCCCAGCTTCAGTACAATACCAGAATACCCTTAGATTTTTTTCTAACTTAGACACTTAAGTTTTGAAAAGGATCCATGTAGAGAGACCAATGTTAATTTCCACATGCCTTAGAGCACCCAGTCAAATACACCCCTCTGCATCCACTGACCTGGTACTGGACTTTCTGCAGATATCTGCCTAAAAATGAGAGATAGTAGCCCTCCTAGTACTAGCAGAGAAGCATCTTTCTTATCTTCAAGCAGGAGACACCTGCAGGCCAAGCTCCAGTATGGTAAATGCCAAACAGGTCTAATAAGAGTCAAAGTTACTGCTTGAAAAAACAATAGACCACAGAAAAGGCAAGGAACAGCATGGCCTTTGGAGCATCCTGGGCAGACAGTTTGAAGGGCAGAGAGTTTGGGGGGCAGAGAAACCCAAGCTGTGCCCCTGGATACTCTCTCACACAGACAGGTTCATGGACAGCTCTGTAAAATTACTATTTCACCTTTTGTGAGCTCAGTGCTAATTACAGGAGTCTAGAGCAGGAGCAAAACCCAAGGCATTAGAAGGCAATGTTTTTAGGCCAGAAGGTAAAAAGGAGTACAAGCAATAAAGAGAATTGTATTAAAGATATGAACTACCTGCAAGGGGACTAGAAGACCTATAAAAACAAGGAAAAGTGAGTTAGGAGGATTATTAAGGAACCAGAAAGAGATATTGAGTACCAGACTTACAGAAAGGTTCCCAGGAAGCACAATGCACTGGGGACAAGCCTGTACCAGACAAAGAGTAAACAAGACAATTACTCCAGTAAAAATGTTAGGGGTGAACTGGAGTCAGCAGGTGATGAAATGGGGGAATTTATGAAGTGATTTTTTTTCTTTCTGCCTCTTTGCAGTGAGGGAGGGCCCAATGCCATGACAGAAACAATATATCTGGGAGGGAGAGAAATAAGTAAGTGCAGATAGCCACAAAAGTGGTGCTGGAAAATATAGGGCAGTCACCATTGCCAGCTACACGAAACACCCGGTTAAAAGAGAAAATGCACTTGATAGCTGTGTGGGAAATGGAGATAACAGCCAGAGAGCATCAGATTTATGGAAGCTAACAGCGCTAGCAAAGGAACACAGTGCATTAGCACAGCACTGAGATACCCAAGCAGGACCAGGGGAACCAACCAGCAGGCAAGCAGAACCCTGACATCCCCAGGACTATGAGTTTGCTGCAGCTACCCTGTGAAGCCCCATTTCATCATGCCCTGCAGAGCTCCAAGGCATGGCTGATCCATGTACACACCAGAAGAATGGCAGATCCAGAGCAGAAAGGAATTTGGCAATCTGCTTATAACATTACTTTGATGTAGTCCCAGACAAACAGGCAAAGTCTTACACCCATACTTCATTATAATATTCAAGTATGAAAAATGATGTGCTTCAGAGATGAGTGGAAGCCTTAAGCAGGACAGGCAGAGGGCTCATGCCATAGCCTAGCTGGGACTCTGAGGACCTGTCATTAGCTCTGCCCACGAGCCAGAGAAGACACTGGGCATTCACTGTACTTGGTCCCACTCACACCAAGGAACAAGACTGTGAAGGTGGAAGAGGGGAAACTGAGACATAAAGTATAACAGAGACTGGGCTTTGTCCTTCACTGAAGAAGTCCATGGCACAAATGGCACTTCCTTATAAATCAGTAACAACTCCAGTCAAGCCAGTACAATTACTAGAATTAAAAGGGAATCTAATCCATTTAATTGGATCTATTGACTTTAACATTAGCCCTCAAAAATCCCCATTTCAGATGGAAAGAAGATTTGCAAGGAAAACAGATAAAGTGCACAAAATAGCTATATTTCACCTCTTCCTTGAACTCCTGGTGTAGGTGGTAAGCACAGGCATGGGGGAAGTGATATTAAAACATCAGACTATTTGCAAACAAAATTCACCACCCCTGCTCTAACAAATGCTTCTGCATAAGGTGAGTTATACAGAACAACACTGTCCTCATAGAAGTGTCCAGAAAGGAAGAAGTGCAAAAATTCTAAGGCCTGATCCTGACGCACACACTTTATACTTATCTCACATAACGCTTGTATTCCCCCAGACATACACATAAGATTTTTTTCCTTAGAAACAAGGCATAACTGTTTTTCAGATTAATTCTAAAATGTGAGTAGTCCCATGCTTACTAAAAGTAGGGGGTACACTTTCAGGTTTATGTAATCTGTTAGGGAACAAATGCCCAATGCTGTCATGCCCATTTGGTAGCTGCTTCACTTCTCCTGACCCACAGTTAGCCCTTAATTAGTCCTTAACTAGTCATCTGTTGCAGTGATTAATAAGGTGAATTGAGACTCAGAAGGCCTAATTTCTCTCCTGCTTCTTCTGTTGTGTCTATATGGATAGCAAATTCTTTATACTAAGGATGTTATTGAAGTGCATCCACCTATTCCTGGGTCTTATACCTATATCCATGGCAGAGTGGTTCAGGCTCAGTTCTCCAGGACAAATGAATGTTTTAAATTATATTTCCCATAAGCATTAGCTCAAGGGACTGTATACGGCAAATTTATAACTCCTTCCATTTGTCTACAGAAAGATGAGGAGCATGACTGCTTGTAAATAACAGACTTGAGGATATAAATCATCTCTCTGCTTCCATCCCTCTGTCCCAGAGACTCTGAAGCCAAAACCACACAGTTCATTACCACTTAGTTGTTATTTGGCCAAGTTTCAAATAGCATAAATGTACATCTTCATGTGACAGTGGAGGATCAGCTCAGTCTTGTGCTGTGCATGGCAGCAGAGGTCATGAAGGCTGTAAGGAAGCTTTTGCAAATTCTGCATGTGCCCTGCACAGCTCAAGAGATCGACACAAGAGGGGAAGAGACAGCCTGAATGGAGTTATTACCCTGTCTTTTCTTCCAAGCGCTGCAGAGCCAGGACCATGCCCAAGGGGTAACACAAAGCCATGGCACCACACAGAGATCACTAGTATCACAAATCTGAGGGATCCAAAACAGCAAGACCCACATCCAACTGTACCACAGGTTCCTATTCAACCACAGACATGACCTTCCCCTTCATTCCTCCTTTTGTGGTGACAGCTGTGCAACTTTTACCTCCTTCCCAAATGCACTGAGGCTTAGCACATTGATTTGTGTTGGGAAGAGGGCACAGCAGACACCACCCCAAGTGCAAAGCAGCGTCTGGCAGGCGCAGGTAACCAGCTGAGTGATGGGTGCTACAGAAATGCTGGCAAGTAAATCATAAATCTGTCTAGGCTGTGATGCACACTGCACAGCAACTAATGCTTTCCTCTGCAGAGATGATGCTGAAGAACAGCGTCTGGCTGCGTGCTCAGCGGCGACCTGCTCCTGAGCACAAGATAGCTCTGTGGGGCCCCACCACACTACCCTGACTTTGAAGAATATTATAGTAGCTTTAAAGCTCTCAGATATTAAGAGATCATTACTCACTGTCTCCTGAAGCTGATGGAGTCCTTGCCCTACGTGTTCTCCATTTAACAAATGTCACTGTTTTACAACACACTCCTCTGAGGAACAGAGGAATCTTTCAGTTCAAACAGAACTGCGACAGATTTAAACAGCCAGGAGCACTTTGCGTTTGCTCAGGAGAAAAGCAGTTCTGCAGCCTCAGGTCAGGGTAACAAGCCCTGAGAGAAACTGCCCTAAGCAGAAGGGCTTTTGCTGGAAAACCCTGCCCTCCCTTGCAGCCAGTTACAGGCTGCACAGCAGACCCAGCAGTGAGGCTGAGCTGTGTCTAACATCATGCAGGAAGCCTGCAAGAGATTTAGGGCTCATATATTACAGCTTCTGCTCAGCTGACCAGCATCATATGGGTCGAGCTCTGGAGAGACACTTCAGTCAAGTCTCTGAGGCTGGAGCTGAAAGGGCTCTTCCTATCTGGGCAGCACTGGCTCAATCAGGCTGCTGTTTCTACTTCCACACAGTGGAAAAGTACTAGTTTCTTACTTACTACTACCTTACTTACTCAGGGTAACTGAGCTGACATCGAATCATCATAGTTTCTAGCAAATATGAATGCTTCTCCTACGCTAACACAGGAGAGAATGTGAAACCCTAAAAATTTAGTCAACAGTAATCACAAACCTACATACCAGTAACATTGCATAGGACAATTAATATCTGTACTCCTGTTAATACATAAAAAAGGTTTTATCATAGCTAAGTAATTTCTTTAAAATCTAAACTCAAGAAGGATAAAATGGCACAGAAAATCTACAGTATCATAAAAACTTCCATTCCAGTGCACAATGGATTTAATACCATTATCTAAAGATAGCATGTGTTCCTTTTCTTCTGAAATCATCCATTTCTCATCTATAGTTAATTACTTTACATGAGAGATGCTTAAAAATTATTTCCCCCATGTGGAAAACTTGGATGAAAATGAGAACATTCTGCTTTAGAATCAAAATCCTCAGCAGAAAACTTGGGCTTCTTTCTTTTTCCTCATCTGCTCACAGCACTGTATTAAAAGTTTTGAGCTTTGGTTTTCTATAAGACTTTCAGGCTGTTTTTTTTTTTTTTTTTTCAAAGAAAGCAAATGCCCTCCACAATTTGCTGTTTTCTATTTCAAAACTAGAATTTTGTTTGCATTAGGTCTAACCATGCCTTGTGCTGGTCTTGGTGCTACCACAGCTGGCTAACATCCAAAAGAACTCGGAATTGCTGACAGACACTTTTGTTTCAGTGCTCTGACATTGTGTCTTGCACCACTACCCTGTGTTGTGCCCATTGGAACAAGCACTCTGGAGGGGAGATGAATTTCTAGAATCACACTCAGGGACAAGGGTACATACTATTTTTGAACACGTTTCCTTGACTCCTCAGTATTGTGCCAGAGACATCTTGGCAGTCCTCAGAACTGGTTTCTGGAGTCAGAATGATGCTCTGCAAGCACAGCAGGAAGAGATTTTTCCACCTCTTACCCTAGAACCAAACAAGCTTCCCCTGGTGCTTATCAGAGACACCCACTTGTGAAATGGTTGTGTAAAAGGGGCCTAAAAGGCAGGAGGAATTTGGATGCTATTCCAGCTCTAATGTAATAACAGAGACGCTGCTCAGGAGTGATGTACTCTGTGTCCCTCAGCCCCTCCAAGATCCCAATTAATACGATTCCATTAACTTCAAAAGGTGTGCTAAGTAGTAATGCTCTGGGCCATTAATTCTGACAACGTCAGCATGCTCTTGCTGTGACATTTGCCTTAATTAGTATTATAACCCACTACCTTGACTGCAAGCTTCACAGGTAATAATTCACACCCAAGTCCCCTATAAACAGAATTCTGTGTGCTCTCTGCTAGAAACTTCACATGGTAAAAAAAGGCACAGGGGTACAGGATTTAAAATGGAAGAGAAAAGAAAAGGGGTTTAAAAGGTGTTGCCTGAGTTACTATATCTTTTTGAGCCACAGTTACCCCCTAGGGGTTTGTTAGGCCCCAAAACTGACCATTTATAAGGTTTTTTTAGAGATCCACCAAAAGCAATAGACTCAAGAAAGTGTCTCTGCATGGCTTAGTCTGTGGCAAACTCTAGGCATCTTGTAAAATCTTTATATGGGTTAGACTGAGCTCAAAAGGATTTGGTCTCTTGAAAATGAGAAGCAAGGTCCCCATCTACCCCGAAAACAGCCCCTGAACTACTCAGACTGCCACCAGAAATCCATATGACATGTGTGACTTTGGTTCTGCCTCAATGGGAACAAGGTGGGCCCTGGGGAGACAACACTTAGTGGGTTATTTTCAGTTTAGAATGGGGCAAGTACTTATGCCATAGGAGAACCCGAAAGAGGAAAAATAGAAACTATGCCAACTTTCCAATAATTTTTTTAGTTTCTGCTGAAAAATTCTTACAGAGTGGAAGTGATGATAAATGGGACCCAAGAACACCATTGTAATAACAAATAGGTGAGAACCACGGACACAAAAGGGAACAAGCAGCCAAGGCCTGTCCAGCCACCCTGCACCCACATACTTGGTCTTCAGTCATTCTTGCCAAAGCAGCAGCAAGAACTCCCATCTTACTACAAAATCAATTTCCCTGCACCAAAAGATCAGGATACCTACCTTCATGTTAGGATCCCTTAGACATATGAGCTTAGCTCACTTTCCCCCACAACTTCTAAAACTTGAGAAGTACTAAGTACAGAAAACAGTCAGCAAAGCAAATACCAGTCTAGGCAGCATTTTCTGAATGAGCCAGCTGGAAGAAACTTCAGAGAGAAAGAGCTGATGATGCCTTGTAACATCCGAGCTCTTGAGACAGATACGGTTTGGCCAGAAGTCTTTGAAGGGCAAGTCTCCCAGAACATGCCGTGTTGCTAAAGGGCCAGCAAGGCGTGCTGGCAACGTATCAGCACAAGAGAACAATGATGCCAGTGGATATGGGCCAAGCAGTCATGCAGAAAGGTGTAGGCTGATGGAAGGACATAGATATTGAGTAAAGATGGGAAACCTGAACAAAAGATATCATCCCCTTCAAAGACAGCCTGTTGGGGATTGACTCCAGAAAGTGACAGAAGATGGGATGCACAGTGTCTCCTAAATGCTCTCTCATCCTCCACCCAGACACCACAGATGTTCCTGGTAACAATCCCTCTTGTAACTAAATGAGATAACATGGATGGCTGAGAAATGCCAAAAATGTTGTTCCCAGATCACTAATTCCTTGTTTTTCCCGCTAAGACTGCCAAGAAGAGAGGCACTGGCTGCCAGTTAAGAGTTTCTGAAGGCAACACTACTTCAGAAAGAATTCAGATGAGACCAAACAACCCATTTCCTCCCAGGACTTCATTTCCATCACCAGGGAGGAAAATGTAATCTAACTCTGCAGGCCTTTGATGCTGAAGTCTGAGTCTCCCAGTCTGATCTCTATCATACTCATGTAAATCAAGGCCTGCTTGTGTCACAGAGTCAGTGACATTTCACCGCTGCAGTATTAATAAGGCCCCAGATATCACCTTCCCTGATGTGCATACAGAAAGGAGATTGAAGATACCTTGATTAAATTCACTGACATTTTCTTTACATGTGAGACTAGGCCAATTGCTAAAAGAAAGGAAGAAAAACTCTTGATGTCAAAGAGGAGATCTGTGCTGGTGAAGGACCTGCAGCAGGTCTTCCCCATACTAAACCAGTGAAAATTCTCTGGATGAGAGGTTAAGAGAAAGGAGTAATGACATCAGTCCCCATCTCCCACCTCTTTGCCACAGCACTTGGATTTCACATTACCGGTGCAGTCTCCTGCCTTTCCTCCAGCTTCATGACCTATGAATGACATGGAGGGAACATAGCAATGCCTGGAATCTCGCCCAGCAACCCTGCACTTCCCCTCCCAGAGCACACAACCCCAGCACGTGAGCTCATCTCTCATGGGGTGTTTGGACCAGGGCAGCATCCACCCCACCAGACACCCACACACACACCAGCATCCTTCCTCCTTCCCACCCAGACTCTGACAGCCTCAGTGATTCTGGTCATTCTCCAGCTTTCTGCTAGAAACAGACTGAGGAACAGACCAGAAAAAAACACTTACTTGAACCTCAGCGAGTGTTATGTTTTGATGAAGCATGATGGGTTTTGCAACCACCAAGGGATCAGTCATAAACATCCATTCCCACTAATACAGTCATGAGCAGTTACTCTCAGTGGATCTGAAAAGCAATATAAGACAGAGGCCATCAGCAGGTTAAATGAAAAATAAGCAAAAGACATGGGCACAATCCAAATTATTGCTCCAATCCCACTGTGCTCAGTGCTAGAAACAGCTCAAACAGAGGTTCAAACCACAGGATTTCCAAACAGCTCCCTGACCCCTCACACTTTAGAAAGGCTGAGACTGTCTTCTGTGGATTGACCTTTAGCGCCAAAAATTTTTTTCTTAGGGGCTGGTCCAAGTCTGTGGACTGTGCAGCCTGCAAGATCCAAAAATCTGCTAAAAACCACTCCACCTCTCCTTCGAAGTGGCAGGCCCATTTCCCAGTAGGGCATGCCATTTAATGCCACTCATGCTTAAACAGAAACGGTTGTGCAGTTTTGTTAAACTTCTCCTTCTACCATCTTCTGCTTGGGAGCAGAGAAAAGTGGAAGTATATGAGCAGAATTGGCTCACCTCAATTAATGAGGAACTGACAGGTACCTCAGCATCACCACTGGGTCAGATCTCTCATGGCTGATTAGAAAAACCTGTAGTAAATATATATCCAAGCTCAATAACAGCTCCTAGTCAAAACCACCCATAAGCCTCAGGAACCTCAGCCTGGATTATGATGAAAATGGCAAAGGCCCAACTACACAATTTTCCACAACCTTCTGGAAAAATCCTATCTGCTGAGAGTCACTAAAAAGAAGTGCCAACTTGTTTCAGACTCACATAGCCATCTCTGGAAGATGGAAGCTCTCATATAAATTAGTCACTATGAAAGAGAGAACCCAATACTAGAAAAAAAAA
Source organism: Motacilla alba alba (assembly GCF_015832195.1). Lineage (NCBI taxonomy): Eukaryota > Metazoa > Chordata > Aves > Passeriformes > Motacillidae > Motacilla > Motacilla alba. The sequence goes on from NC_052022.1 coordinate 11,367,520, forward strand.
GGAGGAAATAATGCAAGAGGTTTTTCTTGGTTCATGACTGGAACAGCTACTGTCATTTAAATTTTATTAGGAAAGATTAAGAGGAGCCTTGGAGTGAAGCTGCTGTGATGAAGTGGTCCCAGGGTCTCTATAACCATGATTGGCACCATACTGATGTGTCAGCCTGACAAAATTATGATAGTTATTGCACTGGCCCTAAAACAGACCCTTCTGCCTGAGGCAAAATAATAAAAAATGGGGAAGAAACCTTCAGAATCTAGGAAAACTCAATCCACCTGGGCAGAGAGATAGACATTTGCCTCAGCTTTATGGGTTTTTTTGGAGGTGACATGAAGTAGACAGTCAATACTGCTAACACTGTATGTGGATGATTCTTCTCATAAATAACTTTGTATTCCAGCCTGTGAGGTTTGGTGTATGGCTGGTTCACACCTGCCCTCCCCTGTGGAAGCAGAGCCCCTAGGACACAGGAGAAGCAGGATGAGGAGCTTCTCATTTGTTCATAACAGTGCCTCCCTTGCTCATCCTGGCTGTTTCTGGCCCTGCAAACAGGCTCTGTGAGGCAGACTTTGCACTTGCTAAGGTGGACCTCTGGCTTTACACCCATCTTCACCCTCAGCCACAGGAAAGGAACAACAACAAAGGGTCCTTGGCATGGTACCCTCATTCTGAACTCCTCTAGAGTGAGCAGTCACTTGGAAGTCAGAAATGCCTGTCTCCACACTGCCAACCCTCCCAGTGCAGGTGCAAATATCTCAATTTCTGCAGACTGCTGCCTTCAAAACCCCTGCCTGCCCTCCAGATGCCTCTTGACACACGCAACTTCTCACTGACTGCGCTACACCACACACCCAAGCACTATCTCCAGCCTCAAGAGACACTGCCTGCACAAGCACAGCTAACAAACAGAAGCATAATGAGCCCCTCTCACCACCTGAAGCTGAAGGTGAGATCCCTTTTTAATAACAGGGTATTTGGAAGGATTTATAAGCTCTGGTTGTCTCAATACACAAATGACAGCATCAATCAGAGACAGACAGCAGAGGAGGAAAGCAATATACCTGTTAGGTGAGGGGAATGCTGATGTAAGGCACAGACAGCCAGGCTGGGACTGCCAGGAGCTGAGGTTTTTGCCTGAACCCTCCTACCTGACAAGAGGCGTGGAGCTAGCAGCAAAAGAAATATTGCATTCTGCATCCCAAGCAGATTTGACTTGTATTTTAGGACAGACTGAGTCCTTTTGGTTCCATCCTTTCCTGTCTCAGGGACTGTCTATATGCTGCTTACATAAAGCCACAGGACCTCACAGGCCAAAGAAGAGGCTTCCTTGAGGTCTTTTTGCACACCACAGTCCCTCAATGCTGCAGACCACAGCTGACTGAAATCCCTGTGATTCCTCTGCTCATTTACAGGCCAAACACACCAGGTAAAATTGATTTCTTGTTCAGAGGTTAGAAAACCAGAGGAAGTCAAGCTGCAGTAACTGCATTCCTTAAAGACACCTTGAGGAAAGAACAGCACTTAAAGGCAACCAAAGGTGGGCAAGCAGATGGTTATCCCATGCTGCAGTAAGAATAACCTGAACAACACTGCATGTGAACTCAGACAGTCTGGGGCACTAAGTGATCTACCAGGGGAGTCAGCTGGCAACCCACTGTAGATGTGCACTAGCCCAGCACCCTATCTATCCCTACACATGGGAGGGGGATAGCTGTAGTACCAGTGAGGGGGATATTGTACAAGAAAAAGGCAGAAGGCGCTCTGAAACAGGGCACTAGGTTGGAGAGATTGCTTCTTTTCACAATGCTTGATCTGCAAAGCCAAAGCAGAAAGGGAGCCTGCCCATCTAGTGGCGTTAGTTTAGATTCAGATTCACCCAAAGAGAATTTTTAATTTAAGGAGGTCAGGGGTTCAGCTCTGTGCTCACCTGGTTATTTCACAAATAATACCTAATACAGTTTAAAAGGAAACTTATATTCCTGTATTTTCAAAGATTTCTAGCAAGCCTTCTGGGCAATGTTTCCAATTTAGAATTTATCTGGAAACTAGAGAAACCTAGAGTTGGAGTTTAATTGTCCTATTCCATTAGATACTGCACGGATATGAACACATTGCATTTCACTCTCGTGGCTGTTCTACTGAAATAAGTATTGGGTAGAAAATGGGTTACCAACCCAAGAGAGATTTTTACAACTTTGAAAAATCCCATTTCAAAATAAAAACAAAGCCTCTCAAATCCTTTCTGAAAGAAATGCATGTGTACCCCAGTGGTGAGGCGCTATCAGCTGGGAGAGGGTGACATTCTTCAAGTCCAGGCTGACTTTTCAGCAAGTCTCCTCCAAGCAGGCTACTGGGCATGCCACCATCTCTGCTGCTGGAGCTTCTTCACAATGCATAAACATCACAGCTTCAACCAAACAGTGAGTTAAACCCAGCTCCCTCAGGGCTAGTGAATACTCCTCTTCTACAAAGTGGAGCTGTTTCAATAGGATGAATCGATAAAAACTTGACCCAAAAAACCCAGCCTGGTACAAAAAGTTGGGATACATTCATCCAAACTCACATTCAGCATTCTCTCAACTGCTGCTGTCCTGTTGACTCCCATGCTCTGCACTGCAATAGAGCATGCAATCATTTCTCTCTATATCCTCGATCCAAGTAGAGCTTAATCAAAACCACCCTCTTCTGAGAAGTATTTTCTGAACAAAATTATTTCATCAAAACATTTTCAGCCATTTCAAGTACAACAGCTCAAGACATTTGTTGCATTGTGCCTACTCTGCAATTTAGAAAATCAATAGGAAATCTTTGCCTTTGTCACTAGCTACAGTGAGAACCTTTGCCATGCAGACGCTCCCCTCTTTTCGCATGCTTTTAACAACACTTCTGCCTCCAGCTTCTCTTTGCACCCAGGCGCTCTGCAGATACACTCAAGAGCCAAGTCAGCATCTCATTCACGGGACAGATGAGGCAGAAAAAAAAAAGGCTGAAAATACACCTCTCTTTCAGAAGGGAAAGCTGAAGTTTGTCATTCTGCAGGGCAAACGGAGCAAGCAACTAAGACCCTCGCTTTCCTCTGGTGACAGCCCCGGTGAATTACAGCCCCAGGAATCCAGCTGGGAAGCAGATGCACACTGTGAGCACCTGGGCTAACAGAGCAAACTGCCAAACGGCAGGGAACAGAGAACGTTCCCTGTGCTCTGCAAACTGCAGCTGACGCTCCTTCCAAATCAGCCTCCCAGCACGGAGCCTGCCCCGCAGCTCCCGTGCAGCAGCACACACCTTGCCAGGGCTGAGGGCTGGGCTTTAGCTTTGCTTTCAGTGCCACTGCCTGGCCGGCCCGGGGACTGGCGTGTGCTCGCGTCTGCCCGCCGCAGCAGCGGGGCCACTCACGGGCTGTCTGTCCTACCTGCAGAGCTCCTCCCGAGTCACTGCTGCATCAGGGACACCCAGGATGCTACCCAGCACGTAGGAGAGAATGCTTCTTCACTGGCATCCACATGTGATGGATAAGCCAGGCTTTCAAGATGATGTTATATGTGTCTTCCAGGTGTTTCATTGCTCCTGATCCTTACTAATCAAGTCCTTACAGAAGGACCCCTCAATTTCCCCATCAGCACATCAGCACATTGAAACATAAACAACTATAGTCACCAAGCCAAGTCCCTCAGTTTTAAGGAAAAAAAGAAAAAAAAAAAGTGCTTCCCAACATAAAGACCTCACAATCACCATCAAACATCAAATCTTGGGACATAGCTGCAGCAGTTTTTCCCTCGTCCTCCAAGACTTTAGGGCTCGTTACCAAACTAACAGATAGGATTTGTCTGTTAGGAGCTTTTCCCCATGAGACAATTTATCTGCAGTTCAAACAGAGTAGAACACAGCAGGGACACAACACAACTGAAAACAGCTAGAGTCTGGCACTGTTTGCCTCAGAAAGCAGGGCTCCCTCCCAGTGCCCTGGAATTTTACACAAAGCTGTCAGAGGTATGTAGAGGATGATGCTGAGCACATTCTCCTCAATGAGGAAACGAAGGCAGCCCCTTCAGGGGGCTTGCTCCCTATCCTAAAACCCATCTGCAGGATATAGTCAACAGTTTCAAATTCTTCTTTGGAAATTGCTATCACTTCACTGTGTTCTTCACTGAGGTGCAAGCCAAATTCTTCCTGCAGGTGGGAGCAGCACCAAACTGTAACTCTACAATAAGAAAAGTGTCAGGGAATCCTCTCATCAGTCCAGGTTTATCAGGATGAGGACACAGAGGTTTGAGTGACAGCTGAGAAATTATCATAACCCATACATTAGTCTGACCTCAGACAGTTTAAGACTTTTTTTCAGGCTTTTTCAGTCAACTCTGAGCCCCTCCCTCCTCCAGGCCATACTACAGGTCCCATTTTCCTTCCTAGAAGTTGTAGTGATTTAAACAAACAGCACTTTCCACAAAATGTGTCAGATTTTATTCTGAGGCTGTCAGAAAAACCCTTACTTGAAAAAGTTCTCTGTCTCCATTTTTGCCCAAAACAATTCACTGAACTCAACCCAGACTCACAAATAATTTTAGTCTGCAAAACTGTATTTTTCAGTGAATTCATATTCCTCAAAAGGCGTTTCCCTCTATGCTAATCACCTCCACCACTTTCTTCTTTGATGTGGTAAATAATAAAAGACAACTGAACAAGAACAAAACACTCCTCTACAGCTACAAGTGATTCAACACCCAATTTTTCATGTCAGAAACAGGCTTCTCAGACTTTCAGAGACATTAAGTTACTCCAGAGAGAAGAAATTACTTGCCTACAGTCACACCAAGCCAATGGCAAGGCAAAAGTGGTCGCCTGCATTGCAACTCTGCTTAACCACAAAACACCCAAGAGAGGAAGAGATTTATTTCTACAGTTTCCTGTTTTTCAACAGAAGCACCACCACAGGGTTTCCTGCCAGGAATACTCATTTGCAGAAATGCTCTCTGGTGCCTAAAACACCCGATACAACAACTGCAAGATGTCATCCCCTCACCTGGTGAGACACAGGCATTGGAGCAGAGGGCTTGCAGTCCGGGAAGATGGCAGAAGGGTGGGATGGGAAGTGCTAGACCCTTCCAAAGGCACAGGAACAATGACTCCATGATATTCCTTATGCATTCCCACTGCAGCATTTGCAAAGCTTATCTAGGCCAGACTTTCTTCATCAGTGTATATTAGCCAAGAAATGCAATTCACTTGTATAAATCTCCCATTTCTCACCGGTTATTTGGTTGCCTCACTCACTGAAGACCCTCTCCTTCCATGCAGAGTAGCAGTTCTCAGGGCAAGGATGTACTGATGAGATTTCTTTTTGATCCATCAGATAACAACCATGAAAACCTCTTGAGGCTGACCCTGAGTAAACTGAGGGAACAGGGATGCAGTGCCCCATGCCTCTTGCTAACTCCAACAGCTCTGTGAAATCTCAGCATGAGATTAGCCTCCTTGAGAGGCACTGAATTCAGGAGGCTCTTAGGTGCAAATAAGATCCCTACTCAACACCTCCACAGACTCTGTGGGCATGACTGCATAGACGGGCACAGGTCCCGCCAGTCCAAGCCCTGACCTGCCTGGCACAATCCCAGTCCTGACTGGGAACAGGAGCAGGGGGAGCGCAGCACCGCCTGAGGGTCCCGCTCGGGGCAGGGCCCGGGTACTGACCCAGCCCTCAGCACGCGTGTGACGGGCGGTGTGCCTGCACAGCACATCCCTCCGCCTTCGCCCAGGAAAAGCGCCCTGCCCGTGGCTTCCCGACACCAGTGAGATTGGCACACCTTCTCGCCCGTATTCTCACAGCTGGCATCTGCTGAGCAGAACAAGTCCCGGGACGGCCCGAGGCCTGCATGGCACACGCTGCCCGTGCGAAGCCCTCCCACGCCAGAGCCGGCAGTCGGCCCTCACCGCGTTCTTCCACAGCTGGCAAAGCACCTGGGACCGCGCTGGGCTCTCTGCCCCGAGCCGAGCGGGTTGAGAAACACCAGTCTGGAAAGGACAAAAGCCCGCAGTACCAAGTGAGGAAGGGGAAAGGAACATAGATACAAAACACAGAACAACACTGAGGGTTTTCTGAGTGCCCGCCTCTCCTCCCAGCCGCTGGCAGGCCGGCGGGACTCCCAGGCTGAGGGAACCTATCCGGTTGATCTTCGACCACCGACTGCCCTTGGATGTGCCCTCGCAGCCCCGCTGCGGGTGTTTCCCAGCCCGGCTGTGCCCCCTCAGCCGTGTCCAGGAGGTGGCGCCGGCCCCTCGGCCACGGCCGCCCTGCCGCCGGCACCTGCGGCCACGGGGCTGCGGCACACGGGGAAATGCGCCCTGCCCCGGCCTGCCCCCGGCCTGCCCCCGGCCTGCCCCCGGCCTCCGGGGGACGGGAACGTGCAGAGCGGCGCTCTTGTGCTACACGGGGCTCGGGAGCGAGAGTGAACGGGGTCGCCCCGGCAGGGAAAGATGAGGTTTTGTCAGGGCAGCCTGCGGCGGGCAGGGTTGAACAGAGGCCTGAGGAGAGCTGGACATTTGCTGCTGAAGAAGTTTTGGAGCAGCAGCAGGGTGCAGCCCAGAGTGCCCGCGGGTGCCAGGACCTGCGGCCAGGAGGTTGTTTGTCTTTGCTCTGGGCCGGGCTCTCTGCACTTTCCCTGCCGCTTTCATCAGTCGTCACTACCTTCAAATCTTTAAATGGCCGCTGAGCCATTGCAAAACAGCTTCAATGCCGACCTGGTGCTCTCAGGCTGGGTCAGGAGTTCTGTGAAGGTGACTGTGGGATGAGGTGCTTGCAGCAGATCTTGGGAATCGCGGGAGATATTTTCCTGTTTTCCTCTTACAACAAAAATGCAGAGTAAAATCATAGAACCATTTAGGCTGGGAAGGAGTTCTAAGGTCACTGAGTCCAGCTGCTAACCCAGCACCACTGAAACACATCCCAAAATGCCACATCCACACACCTTTTGAACACTTCCAGGGATGGTGATTTCACCACTTTACTGGGCAGCCTGTTCCAATGCCTCACCACCCTTTCAGCGAAGAACTTGTCCCAAGTATCCAGCCTAAACCTCCCCGGGGTCAACACAAGGCCATTTTCTCTCATCGTGTCACTTCTTACTTGAGAAAAGAAACCAAACCTCACCTGGTTACAACTTCCCTTCAGGTTGTTTGCAGAGAGCAGGAAGGTCCCATGGGAGCCTCTTTCTCTCCAGGCTAAAGTTGTAAGTAGGGGATTTTACGTGTCTATTTCTTTTGAATATGTTTTTCTTTCAAGGCTTCTGTTGGAAAGACAGTCCTTGGGACTCATGGCAGTCTCTGGTGGAACTGAGGAAGGAAATAGTTCCCTTCAGGATTTACTCTCATCTCACCCATATGTAGACATACATGTGTAAATCAACAGCAAGGTCTGATTGCTCAGCAGTGGTCAACAATATCACAAGATGAACTGAAACATCAAGAGTGCTTTTTAAAAGGGAGTTGGAGATCCCAAACATGGCATTCTTCAAATACAACAAAACTTTGGGCAACTCCTGAGTCTGGCACCTGGTCCTGAGTGCCAAGGCTTGTTATCCCCACTGGAGGAGAAAGGCAGGGGAAGGTCCTTGAGTAGGAACTGGGGAGAAGCAGGTAGCAAAGCTTACAGTCATGGCTCAGTGTTACCTGGCAGGGAATTGAGCCCAGCACATATGGACACATGCAGCTGCCATCTGAGTGTTTATACAGCTGTTTCCAGAATTCCCCCAGGGAAAACATGCTCCAAAAACCTCCAGTCTTATTTGTCTTTCTTTTTTTCTGTCACTGCTAGCAGTCTTCTTCTAGGTGCCCAATTCTCAGTGTCTTGGATAGAGTCTGGTGGCACCCAGGAAATCATTAAGACATCCATTAGTAAAAGGTCTTGCTCCAGACTGCTCCATGGACTAATTGTGGGAAGCCCTCTGAGCTGAGTTTAATCAATACCAATACCAGCTCTCATGGGGCTGCTTCCCATCCCAAGCCCAGAGGTTCTGTCACTCTCAGTCTGAGGCTGTGGAAAAGTGGTCTGCCTTCCTCAGCAAGCTGTGGCTGCTCAAAAAAAAAAAAAAAAAAACCCAAAAAAAACCAAACATGCAGCATATAAAAATAACATAACATTTCTCATAATTTGAGAAAATTGTGGGAAGAGGCCCCAAACCAAATAGCTTCCGATTTCCTTGCAAACCACAAGTCCAGAGAGTCAAACTATTCCCGAACACATCACCATCTCTTGTCTTGCACACCAATGCCACAAACTGCTCCCCCAGTACCATGTGCTGAAACACCAGTTTTAAGGAAAGTTATATATGCATGTCACCAGTATTTGACCATAGCTCTTTGGGAAAAGACAAGCTCCTGGAAATTTCTGTATCTGGAGGAACTGAAGCTTAAGCAAAGGTTTGCCCAGAGAGGGTACAAATCAAAGTTGGGGGTCAGTCTGGTCAAATAAGTTGATCTATTCAGCATGCCAAGTTTAGGTTTTGGAAACCTACAAGCATATGAAATACAAAAACGTTTACAGGTTGGGATGTCCTCTAATTGCAACTAAAAAAGAAAAATAAAATCTGAGGAGTAGCTCTAGCTCAACCCATGTCCAGGCACCAAAAGCTCCAGGAGATGGGGTGCTCCCAGAGCCCTTACTCTCTTCCCACTCACAGTCCAGCTGTGCTAGTGCATAGGGATGAACAGTTCTGCTGGTAATCAGTAGAAGAGTGAAGTGCAGAAAGACCAAAACACACCGGTCATTCAAAATAAGCTGAGAACAGGGACTGTGGACGTCACTGTGCATTTATTAAATCCTCCTGGAAATTAATTTTCCATGCCCTGAAGAAAGACGCTTGGGTATTTGTAAATTCAAGTTGTCATTTTAATCAGATAAAAGTCAGTTAGAATTTCACAAATAATTTCAATAATAGTCAAAATTTAAAATCTATGTTCCTACTCAAGGGCATTTAGAGCTATTGTGAATGAAAAATGAAATTTATCAACCATTTCTCCCTTGCACTGAACAAATGGGCCTCACTGAACAACTGCTGCATAAGAGTTGTCTTTATCTTGCAGAAGCTACAGCACCAAATGCTCTTTCTTCAGAGTGTATCTCAGCGCACACACACACACACACACAAAGGAGAGTTAACAGCAGGCCTTGCTGACATAGGAGTTTATCTTAACACAGCTAATGCATTACCAGCTAATTCCTGGAAGCTGAAAGCAGCCAGGTCTCAGACCCCGCTCACACGTGTTGCTTGTGATAAGAAGCCACACTTCTGTATTTCTGCATCTGTTTGTTAGCGTCACTGAACAGGTAAGCTGCTTTACTGCTAAAGGAGCCCTGACCATCTCGTTTCCTGCCAGCCCCATGTCAGCCTGCTACTCCAAGGAGTTATTTTGGCACTGCTGGTTGCTAGTAAACAGCCATTACACTCTAGGGAGGCTGCACTGTGTTTGGGGATACATAAATGTCCGTAGGGGCCTCACAATTAAATATTTAATTGTATCATACTCTGAAAGCCCAGATGAAGTCATTTGAGAAAGCAGTGCTCTGATTTCCAGTTGTTTTGTCGTTCAAGAGCTAGAAATGTTAACAGCAAGAACAAGGTTCTAGTAAGACAAATGTCTCTCTGCAAATTGCCAGAGATACACAATTAGTACTAAACTGTCATTAACCCTGCATACAGCTTTACAAAGCAGAGTATAAAGTAATCTGAAATTGTGTCCTTGCCAATTTCATCAGGACTTGCCTTTTCAATGCGAAGACATCAATTGTTTCAAACAGCTCCTAATGAGTCATTTTGGGCCACACATAAATTGTTTCTGCCTCAAGGGATTTGACTGTCAGATGCAATAGCAACAATGATATATTCCTGGTTTGCTTTTTATCACTGATTTTGTGATGTCTCTATCTAAATCCAGACAGATCCAGGCCTGGGATATCATTTTGCAGGGTGGCCCATGATCAGAGTTAAGATGTTTCTGCACCTTTCAACACCACCTTGAGCTTTAACACAGCCAGATCCATTTCCTTCAGGACAAATTGGGAGCAATACTTGCCTGTTGCTGGGGTGGGTTAGTCAGCACAGCCTCGCCTAATCCTACTCACCCACCCTTTGTTTGTGACTCAAACATTTACACTTTATGATTTTTCTTTCCTCATGGGCAGTAGTGCTGGAGGCTGGGAGACCATGCAGCTGGGTGGGTTATGTCCTGACAGGACTGTGAGCTTGGATGTGTGACTAACTCAGACCCAGAGGGAAAAGGGCTACCAGGTGTGGTTCCCAAGGTTTGTCTCCCTTCTAAGATGGTCTTTATGCTTCGAACCTGGCACCTTTTTAGGAAGGCTGGGCCTCATTCCTTTGTCAGAAGAGACATAGTAATGACGTAAAACACTCTTGCATCTACTCAAACAATACAGAATAGCTACATGAAGAGTAGAGTGAGAGACTTGTGGCATAAATACTCTCTTGCATGAGAAGGGAGGAGGGAATCCCATACTATCATGGTAGAAAAGAAACTTGTGAGGCCAAGTGGCCTGATTTCACTGGAACTGGGCTTGGGGCAGTCTGGGAACACTGTAGTAGCACAACAAGCTGACTGGGTGTTAAATTGTATGGCTCTGTCTCCTGAGCAGAGTCCAGCAGTGAGGATCCCTGCTGTTGAGCCACTGCACTACCTGGAACAGTCACCTCACCTTATTGTGGGATGACCAAACTGTTTCCCTCCCTGCTGAGCATTCTGCCAGTATCCCGGTGAACTGGAAAGCTGTGAGGAGTGCCAAGGCAAGCAAGCTTGAAATTACACTTTTCATTTAGCTTGGAAAACAAATTTACCATCTGTACAGCCCATCCTTCTTGTCAAAGAAGCACAAGGTGAAGAAAACACAGCTGTGAAGGCAGCCTCTCTCAGCTGAGCATCTCTATCAGGCAGGAGGTGTCTGTGTGGTGTGAGCTGCTGATAAGACCCAAGAGACAGCTACCACACAGCAGGGAGCACAGTTTGTAGCCTCAGCACTTCCAGCAACAAATGCACCTTCTTGGGTGTTGTTCTCAAAGTCCCAGAAAGCATCAGATCAATCCAACATTGCCTTCACACGCATCTCATGGACACTGGCTGTTTGTCAGCCTCCCATCACAGACTACTCCCACTGAACAGCAGCTGAAGTTACCTGGCAGCAAAGGTTCTCCTGTACAGCACAGACAATCTCACGTGTTTTTGTTGGGTTTAGGGAGATTTGTGCAGCATGAGCATGTACTGTTTCCACAGTAGAGGTGATTTGGATCAAAGGCTCTGATGTAACATGGTAGATTCATTGGCTCACTCAGCTCAGCTCTACAGAATTATAAATATAGGCGACATATTATTAAAATTTTAACAAGTTTCTCTCTTGAGGCCCTCAGTTATTCACCTGTGAGTAGCTGTTGTTTCATCACCAGGAGGGAGTCAAATGGAAAGTACAAAGGCAGGGATGGGTTCTAATCTGTTTTACAAATTAATGGGGATAAAAAGTCCCCACTAAGCTCAGTACACTCCTTCCAGGTGGTAGTTTCTAAAATGTAGTCATTGTGGAAAGAACTTTTTTAAGAGTTTAACGGTCTTGCATCCTCAGTTAATCACAGCCACAGCCACTGATCATCACCATCCTTGACAAAAATGCCATATTGGGGAAGGCTACTAGGAAAAGTCTGGCTTGTAAGGGGAGAAAGAGCTCAAGTAAGGGAGTAACACAAGTGTAGCTGATAATCTGCATGGAGTTTTCCCCACCTGCATTCAGGTCACATTTGGCAAATATTTTTGATGACCAGCATTTCTAACCAAAAGCAGTTATAAAATGTTAGCTAAATGTCAACTTTCACACATGGGAAAAAAAAGAAAAAGAAACCAGAAAAAAACCCAAAAGTCCAGGTCATCATGCAGCATGGGAGTGGAAGTTATTCCATACTGTGGTGGGAGAGGATCATAAAAAAGCACACAAACATTTCCAGCAGAATCGCTGAAGGACAGATAATTCCAAAATAGTTTGTTGTGCCCTCATTGCAGCAAACTGGCAGAAACATGTTTGTATTTGAAGGGGGAATCTCAATCAGACATTGGCCTTTAAAACAGCCTTAGCTTTTAGGAACACTTCACAGTGGTAGATTTTTTAATACTACTATAAACACTTGGATCAAAACTCTGGTAAAAGCTTAAATCTTTTCATAAATTGCTAGTGTGCAGAGAGTCAGGTGTAAAAAAGGTAATTGGATAAGGGATGAGTTGTTATTTTCATGCTGCAGCCTGCTCCCATGTCTCTCTGGGAGCTGTATATGAGGATGTCCATGAGTAGTTATTCCAAAAGTTGTAGCAATGAAAAGGCACAAGGAAAAAGGGGGTTCTGTAGAGTTTATTGGAAATTCAGCACATCTTAGGAAAGGTACATTCAGTTAGGAGAGCTTAAGTTTAATTCTGCTGGTTGCTAAAAGGAAACCATTGTGCAACTGTTTTGCAAGAGCACTGAAACTGGTAGAACAAGACACACAGCATGTGGAAGTGAAACTAAAGATATTAAAGAAGAGTTTAGGTTGCTGTTGGGTCTTCTTTAATTAACTTTTTAAGACACTCCACTTTTCTTTAAACTTAAACAGCATGAAGCAGGCCTCATCTCTTAGACGGAGCAAGTAATCCTCTGTCATGCGTAAGCACTTACGAGGACAAGCCAAGCTGCTCAGCGCATGGGGGATGAGAGATGGAGAACAGGTTCTGTAACAAGGGCCCCTGTTCAAAGCCAGTCAGGAGAGGTCTCAGCAGCTAACTCACCGGGTATGTGTTGCACATCAACAAAGCCTTCTCTGTTGAATGAAAGGCTCCTTCATCTTTGCCTCTAACCTCCATTCCTTCCTGACCACAGCAGAGGGATTTGCTTTTGACAGAAGGAAAATCTGAGAACATACTCATTTCTTCTATGGATTCAGAAAACCACAGAAACAACTAGAGCCCAAGCCTTTGCTGTTCCCAGCAGATGTGGCACTGGTTTTACACAAACCCTGTATGAAATTGGAACTTCTGTTTTGGAGGTGAGTAGTTCTCCATGCCAACACAAGCCTTGACCTCTGAGTCTGCCCTTCAGGAGCTTTTCTCCATCATGAGAATCTGCAAGTGGGGAAATAAACCCCACAGTAACAGATATTTTAGAACCTTTCATTACTTCAGCCCACTCCTATGCATATATCTGGTAAGCAAGGAGCTGCTGCCTTGGGATGCCATGCTAACCAGTTAACAACCAGGAAAAGCAGCTACTCTAGTTTAATTGAACTGGGCAGAGTAATAGCTGAGACACAGAAGTCTTTCTATCCTCCCTCAGATGTGTGTGACTACTTATATCATATTTGAGGTCTAAACTGTGAAAGACATTATCATTTCTCACTTCTTTTCTCCTCATTTCAGCACATCTTCACCTTCTTACTGCATTTCCCCTATATCAATCAAAGCAGCAGGAATATGTATTTTAACAATATTCAAAACTCATTTTCCTCATTCTTTTTACATGTCCTCAAAAAGCTGGTCTGAAACCCATATGTATCAAGATTGTCCTTAGCACCTTATGTGGTTGGCTGAATGACCTCAAAAAGCGGTGAGAAGGAATTCACACATACTGCAATCATTCAGGCTAGCAACCATCATGACCCAAGTTATCTTCTCTTTCTTCCTCTGAGCTTCTTCATTTCTGTCCAGTTTATGCATCCTCATCCCTTCTGTTTAAGGAGGATTCATCCATCTGCTTGGCTGTGCTCAGAAACCTTCCTGTAGAAATTCTAAAGAAAATGCAAAGTTTTGGGCAGAAATTCAATTATTCAATTATTTTTGTGGATCAGCATCTTGAGCACCAAATCAAACTATTATCTGAGATGATCTGTTCATATTTTGTTCCCCAGAAATCAGTCAAGAAAGACCCAACAAATAATTCTTAAAAATACTGTGGTTCTGTTGTTAAGGTGATGCACTGTCTGTTAGCACAGAAGTGACTTAGTAAAGTTCTTTAATCTGAAAAATTATTATACCCTGCCTTCAGAAAACCCCAAGTATATGGCAATCCCAGTGTTTAGCATGGAATACTGTGGTGCCAGAGCTATCCTGAAGAGATGGTCCCAGCCTATCCACATGCCCCAGGGCAGGATTCATGAAAAACAAGAGGACAGAGTTCTTAAAATATTAGAAGCTGCCAGGCAAGGTAGGTACAATTGGTAAACACACATAATCCCTTTTCAAGGAATTAACAGGAGGTGAATACAGCAACCTTGAAGTAGTTACCAGACAAACTGTGCTTGTACCAGGTGCCATGAAGAAAGAAGGGGCAGATAGACTGTGGCTACAGTGGTCTGTAGCATTGAAGACTAAAAAATTCTCAAGTTTTCAGTTGCATTGGGAAGGCATTTTTGATTTGTCAGTATAAGTGATAAGCAGCTGTTCTTCAAATCCAAAAAAATACATAATAGCTTCATTATAAAGTCACAGAAAAATGTATAATGTCTCAAAATATTATTCAAATATACCTGCTACTTAGAGATAACACACAAGTGCTTTAAATCTCTGGATGTAAAGACAAAATAACTGAAAGAAATAAGATAGAACCAGATATATTTCAAGTCACTTTGAAAGAGATACTCAGAGGTTGTGGGAACAGTGGTCATGGAACTTACAGCTGTTACCGGTTTTTTTACTTTCTAGCTAAATTGACACCACATTAATAAAACTGGTTTTAAGGGAGAAGAATAGAATTTTCAAATCAGGGTCAAAAAAAAAGAAAATCGCTTGAAAATCTCAATGCAATCCCCTTCTCACTTGAGCCATTTGGGAACCATTTGGGAACAACCTGCAGGAGATACAAAGGCTCAGCACTGCTTGGGGCACACAGCCCCAGCCTTAGGGGAGGAAATGCCCCCTGCAAGTCACAAATGAAACCCTTGCCAAGTCCTCTGCATGAGAAGAGGCTGCACAAGCTCCTGAGCTCACCTGCTGATGTTTGACAGGTACATGGATAAGGGGGGAGCCAATCACATATGTTTGGGCTGGAAATGGCATGCAGAGCTTTATTTTTCAATGCATTTACATGTTATCTTTTTCCCCTTATGTCCCCAAGAACTGTTAGAGAATCTTCTCTCCTATCCCATTACTTAAAGGGAAGCTTTCCTACATTATCACAAGTGTGCATTTGACAAAATGCCTGACTGGCCACTAACCACTCTGTACTACATACTGTACAAAAGCTTCAATAACATTCTTCCCTTCCTAGAAAGCTTTCAACCCAAAGATCAAATCCTAAAGATAGCACAGGCTTAGTTACAGTGCTGAGGCCCAGGAACCTGGAAATCTGCTTTACTCCCTGAGCTATATGTAAGCACCTGTATACATGTGAGCACAGTTATGTACAGACTGCACTCAACAGTTTCATCACTGAGGGAGCGATTATAATCCATGAATACATGTGCTTTGGGTGATAGAGATTGTGGCATGGTCAGTGCTTCCACACATCTCACTCTGTACACCCTGAACGCCTGTTATTCAGGGAAAACAGCAGCATTCTGGCTGGAATTAGAATTTAGCACCACCCTAAGGGAAGACTTTGATGCAAGTGAACCACTGGGGACAGAGGGAAGGCAAAGAGAAGACATTTCATCTCAGGACACTGCATTATCATAGACCCCTTTATTTAGCACACAGGGCTGCTCCTTAGTGCTAAGGTACAACAGCTCAGCTCCTCACACTGCCCTAGCTGACCTCATCAGCAGCACCTGCCAAGAGCCAGGTACTCTGCTAGAGTTCCCACACCAACAGCTAGGATCTATGAGAGACCTCAATCCTCTTTCCAATGTCTTACAGGGGTTATTACATAGCATCCATCCTCAAGGTTGTGCATTAGCCCTTTTCTGACACCTGCTTGCCCATGGCTATTAACTTTTTTCCTTTGAGTATGAACACAAGAACATTTTGCTTCTCACAATACCAGTTTTAGGAAGCCAGAAGATTAACGAGCTGTGACCTGGTGCAGAGCACAAGGTCTGGAAGCACTGGAAAGCAGCATTTCCCATATTTCATTTCCTTTCCCATATTTCACTGGGCTGATAGAGCAGAGTTCAGAGAATAAGCTCCTCTAGTACCATCTATTGTATACATTTACTGAGTGTGCAGTTTTTTCCATGTCTGCACATTCAGGCTGACATATGGCATTCAATCCTCACAGTTTAGACACAGAGCTGTCATCCAACCACTGCAATCCAGCAAAGGAGACTTCTGTGCAAGACAACAGACTTATCTTGTCAGAACTCACCCTACAGACATTTGCTACTGTTACAAAACTCTTAAGTGGTAAATTACAAGATGAATTTTGGAGTCTGATCCTCAGTTCTTCAGGTCTTGAAGTATAATTTCAAATGTGGAAAAAGACCTTTTCTTGTCTAATATAGTATTACTTCCCACTGGCATTTGGATGTAATCTGTAATAAACATTCAGTTGCATCACCATAAACTTTTGGCAAGCTCTTACTAAGGGTCACCTCAGTGGAACAAAAGCAACAAACCTTTCAGTCTTGTAGACAGGATGGAGAGTCCTTATTAGCTACTACTTCACTGCTTTATTTCCTTGCTTGACCCCTTCACTGGCATGAGTACTTTAGGTAGAAAATTGAATTCTTTACTAGTAAAAACAGAATCTGATGCATGAAAATGATAAACATTTGCTTTATTAAATTACTTTTATACTTCTACAAAGAAATTTTCTGATTTCTGTTACAGAATTAAATGAAGGAAATTCATTGCTGTCTCTGCAGTTACCTAAATTTAGATACAAAAAGGTTGTAAAAAGACTGCCCTATTCAAGTTACATAAAACAGGCAGAGAACAGACAAGTTCTCTTAGGAATCTTGAGGCTCAGAAATATATAAAGTCCCATTATATAATGAAATTAAGAATTCAGCAATGTGTTGAACAATTGTAAACTGTAACTGCACTAGTGGACCACATTATTCAGCAGTTTCCTTAAAGGTATGAACTGTGAACTGAACAAAAACTGTAGCTGACACAGCAGACCTCATTTAGTTGTTCTCCCTTTCTCCCCCTCCAAGTCAAAGTTGTGAGATCAGCATTTAAATGATAGGAAGGAAACTTGCCTCCATAAATATCAGATATTTCTCCATTCCATAGCTATTTATATAAAGTAACTAGCTGTTACAAATCAGTTTCAAGTAAAACAGGTGGCTGAGGCAAAAATAATCAAAATCAGATCATACACAATTTTACTGTAAATACAGTAATTTGAAAGATAAACACATAACCATAGCACTGACAGGATATCAATGCTGCTGTATCATAGACATGATGTGTCAGTAGAAAATTAGGATGTCTGTTATCAAAATTGAGGACATTCATTCCAGTCTCTGGTAATCTAATCTTAGTGCAAAACAGATGCTAAGACATATTTAGCAAAAAAGGTGATACATTTAAGGCCAAAAAGTTGTTCAGTCATCACTATCACTTCCAGATTCACTCAGCTGCAAGTCATTTCCTAGAAGAAAAAGAGTCAACATATTAGTCATTTTCAAGGAAATTATTTTCTTCTTTCACGATACTCCCTTTCCCAATTAAGGCTTACAAAAGCTAATAGCAAACAGGTAAGGGGGGCTGGACTAGATGATCTTTCAAGTTTTTTTTAACCCAAACGATTTTATGATAAAAGAATAAGTTGGTGTAGAACCAAACTCACAGTGACAGAACCTTAGAGAGATCACTTTTCTACAATTCTAAAATCTTGGCAAGGAAACCATTAGCATATTTGCACAAGGGCATTTATTTAACATTACCAGATCACAAAAGACAACACCTAGCTATCTCTGCCACCCACATTTTCATGCTTCACAAGTGGAAAAACTGCTGGTGAATGCAGTTTTATGAAAAACAAGTTGTTGGGTTTTTTTGGAAACACATCTGAATGCTACTCAGCTGCTTGAAAACAAAGTGGTGTCTCAATCAAGAAGAGCAGCTCTTTGACATACCACTTAAAGATGTATCGGTGACCTACTATTTCAAACTGGTTTTGGAACAAGTGAGCAAACAAAACATCAAAAGAAATTTTACAAAGCACTTTAATTTGGTGGCTCTCTTTATATATTTCAAAATGAGGAAGTAAAACGGCTACACTGTGCTTGCTGTGGATGTCCATAAGCTCAGGGGGTGTGAGGAAGGGAATCTTCCCAGGATGACAGATAGCTAACAAAAAATACAGCAGCATGCTCTACACAATCTACATCATATCTAGCAACTTCCCACACATTTTTAGGAGTCTGTTGCAACTGGTACGCTTTTACCCACACCTCCCTTGCCAAACAGCCATTACAAAAGGAAAAAAATCATCTCAGGCTGTGCAGAAATGGCTTAAAAACAAAAGAAAAATCACTGAAGCTGAGAAAACTGAGTCAACACACTATTCTCACATGAAAGCCCCACAAGACTCAGATTGGATCTTTTACTGTCAGGCATATAATTTCTGCCAGAACACTGGAGTCTTTAACATGGCTCCATTTAGCCTTCCTTTATTTTCCACTGTGTCATCAATAAAGCTTAGAAAGTGGTACATGCTTCTCTGCAACAACAAAAACACTTTATATAAGAATAGAATAGTGAAGATGGTTGTTTCCAAAAATCTGTAAAGTATTACTGTAGACAATTTTTTTTCTTTCCAATCCTCTATATAAAGAAAAAAATTACAGCGATATTATTTTAAGATAAATTTTAAAAGCACTTTAGAAAAAACAAAATCAAGTTATTTGTCAATAATTATTCAGAACAATATAATATCCTAAAAGATCTTTCAAGACAGAGAATGGTATTGGTAAATTTAACTCATGTATTTATCACTCAAAGGAGAAATTACAGTGAATTCTTAGAAATCCCAGCCCTATTAGGCACTAGCTACTTTATGGGAGGACAGGGAGTGTGAACAAGAAGATAACCTTCCAAATGGTGTTTCTGCAGCCTTCAAAAGTTATTTCAACACAGTTAATAGAAATTACACAAACCCTGTAACACCAGCCAAAAATACCAATGCTTGTGAAAACCAGCAGATGGGAAAAGCAAGAACTCCAAGTTCCAGAGTCAGAATTAATATGTTAGGATTTACTTCAAGCTAAGCTTTCTGCCTCATTTTTGCAATCCTATCTCCAAAAATCACCTTCAGAGAGAGGGCAAAATAGCAAAATCTAGAGCTGGTGGCTTTCAGATGGATTTGGTGCCAAGACAGAAAGCTCATTTATTGAAGAAACATCTAGACAATTGCACTTATGAGGCAGCAGTGAAGTGAGGGAAAACTGCTGAATTGTTTTCATAGTGCCAGCTGCTTATTTGCAATATTAATTGGGGAAATAGATTGCACTGCATATTACATTTCCTATGTTTTCAAATCGGTGAATGTAATATATTCAACTGAATTCTTGCTAGTTATAGGGGACAGGGAAACTCATAGGAGTGATCACTGTCTCACAAATCTTAGTGGTCACACCAGCACCAAACTAATACAAAGGAAAATTATTATTTGTCAAAGTAAAACAGCTATGTTTGTACCAAGCATCAAAAGAGAAGAAGTTGTGCTGAATACTAAGTACCTAACACAAGGCTGCAGAACAGCCCATCTATGCTGGGTTTTCTTTGGAAAGTGACTTTGTTTAACATAACCCTTGTTTAAACAAAAAGTAGACATAAAGCAACATATGATCAAATATTCATGAAGAACAAATTCATGAGTGTCACCATTTACAGACTTTGTTATAAGGCAAGTTGTGAGCCTATATAATCAGCTTCTCAAGGTAGAAAGGGGAAGAAGCAGTATTTTGGGAGTGAGGGGCAGTCTTGAGCCCCAGATTCCTGAAGAGGTAGATATGTATCTGACAGAAGTATTTAGTTACCATGCTCTAGAAACCACGTCCTCCATTTTCCAAGTTCTACAAAATCTCAGCTGTATAATTTCTACATGCAAGATAAAACTCTGCTGTCTAAGGTTCCCCCAACCTTCTCCCTGCACACAGAAAGTCAAAGAAAAACTTCACTAATTACCTGGTATGGCCCTGATTCTACAGAGGTGCACAAAACTAGTCACAGAAATAAGCACACACCTCAAAGCAAGATTAGACAAGCAAGCAGCTTGTGCTGACATTTGTTGACTCAGTATTTTATTTTTGCAAAACCTTATTCGAGATGGAAGAAATGACAGTACAAAATCTGACTGAGAACTCTTGCCATTCAAAGAAGAACAATGTGCTATCCATTTAGTTTCTCCAGGTTTCAGTCTCCTGCCAAA
Organism: Motacilla alba alba; assembly: GCF_015832195.1. NCBI lineage: Eukaryota > Metazoa > Chordata > Aves > Passeriformes > Motacillidae > Motacilla > Motacilla alba. The sequence continues at coordinate 11,387,846 of NC_052022.1, forward strand.
TTCCCTCAGCAACAAAACTAGAGCAGAGCAATCTTGGAAGTAGCATGTTTGATCTTTAACTAGTGGAGGTGTCTTGTAAGTGTTAACTGCACTGGAAGTTGGGGATGGAATTGTTTTAAGCTGTAACATATCTGTAACCATAATAGAAGTAAATCTACAATAATCTCAAGAGCTGGGCAAGCTCAGAGGCCTAAGGTTACAGGCAGAGGTTCTACCTGTCAACATGGTTCTCAAGCAACATCAAGCCACCAACTTCCCCTGAAACAGTCATGATGTTGTCATGGTTTAAGCAGCATTTTCTCCCTCTGCTGGAAGTGGTAGACTTGGCCACCTTATTTGTGTTTCTCACTGGAAGCTTTGCCACCAGAGATTCTGTCACTGGGGATAAAGCTTAATCAAATTTTCATTCCAGTTTTATTTGAAGTGTGGAGAACGGGAAATCGCATTTGTCAGTAAGGGCTGAAGTAAGTGGCACTCTAATGTTACGCAAATTGTAAACATGAAGACATTGTTCTCTGCAGTGACAGTAAAATGAAAGCAGCATTTAGTTCTCTGCACACAAAGTCACAGGACTTTTCACTCTGATCTTATCTGTTAATGCAGTACATAATTAAATATCAATGCAGGTTATTTAAGTATTTAAATACTAGCTAAAAAAGAGAAAAAAGAAAAAGAACCATCATTCATGTTATCCACTAAGAGCTGACATAAAAGTAGATCTGCCGGAGTCTAAATTTTCAGTATAACAAGTTTACATATAAATGATAAACCATGACAATCTTAGGCTGCAAACCAGGGTTGATGGAAATCTCTTCAAACCAAGATCTGGCAGCTAAACCGCTAATTAAAAATGTAATCATTCTGGAAGAGTTCTCATAGCTGAATACTCACTTCTATGTCTGAGTTCTCCTCTTATTTAGTTAGCGAACTTAAGTTTCTCTACCTAATGGGATTTTATTTTTTATGTGAGAGTTTTCCAAATTTTCCTTTTTTTGAATACATTGAGCATGCAATTCCAGGCTGTGCAGCAACACCTACTGAACATCACAGCTACTCGTCAAGTTACATTTTTAGTTGCCTGAAAGTGTGGAATAAGATAATATCACCTGAAAGCAAATCACCACCTTCCTTATATGCAAAGGACAGTTTTGCCATGTTGGCCAGTGGAACACTGCCATGAATAATTGTAGCTGACACAGCTAAGAACACACCATCTTTTCTGTAACTCAGAGTATTGCGACCATAGTATCCTTCCCATAGTTCTATCCAAAAATGATATGTTTAGGGAGTGCCTTGTTAACTCAAGAATTTTCAATACAAAATTACTGGTCTCCAGTCCCAATGTATAGAACTGGGAGGAAGCCAGAACAGCTTAGGAAATATTTTCAACTGCTTCAGCTTTAATTTAACATCTCTGTGAACCACGAACCTTCTAGCCCAGTGTCTAATTCAGCCTGCTGCTGAACAATCAAACCCTAGCATCACTTCCCACAGTTTTAATTATAACAGAGACATACTTAAAAACAATATGGTTTCCTTTCAGAATCTTGATGTCTGGAATTGTGCACTAAGAAAAGAACAGCCTTTGTACTTACGTAGTGTATTCATCATATGACCACTGCTCTCTTGGGATCTGTTATGACTGGCATCTTTGTCAGGAACAGCCTGTTGTGGTATGGCAGACACAGTAGGCTGAGGCTGCAAATACGGCATCGACATCGGAAGAGAGGGCTTCATTTCCTCATCTTCAGAATCACTAGAACTATTTTCACTACTTGATGAAGAGGACGAAGAACTTTTAGAGTCAGATGAACTGTCAGAGCTACTCAGCTGGTCCATGATACTGGCTTCTGCTTTTAGCTCTGTAAACAACATGATTTGTTTCTCAGTTTACATTCATCATAATTGAAATATAAGGAAGAGGGGGAAAAGGAAAAAAAAATCAACAGACATCAGGCACACACTATAGCAACTAAAAAAACTCCAGACCAAACCCACCAAAGATCTCTAGAACAAAGAAAAGGGCACAAGTGAGTATCTAGCCTGTCATGTGGTTTTCTATTCTCATAGCTTGAGCGCTTTCTCCCTTTCAAGCCAAGTGTTAGAACAAGGGGGACTGTGAACACAAATGCTTAACCCCACATTCCATGGGGTAATGCATCCCACACAGTCTTTAATTTCTACAACTAGCAGAAAATGTTCTGTGTTTTCCTTAGCACCCCAAATATGGCTTTCACTGACTAAAATCTGCACTTAGAATCCACAGATCAGTCACTGCAAGATGCCTGCAGCTGCACCCAAAATGCCTGCCAGCAATTCAGCATTGCAATCAATACATTTGTTTGGACCATGTGACATTTTGCTCAAAATCAAGTTAAGCATGAATAATATCCAAAAAAGCCACCCAAAGTTTATACTAGGAAGATTTCTCCAAATCCTCATTTCATTATAGATTTGGAGGTACAAATAATGCTGCACAGTATTTCTGACATAAGTCCAGCATACAGAGGAAGTTAATCTTTGCTGAAGGGTGCACACAATAATTGTGCAAAACACAAGTGCTGAGAGAGGTCTGAAAGAGACCTCTGAATCATGGTGGAGGAAGGACTTGAGGAGCCATACAGGGTGCAGAAGTTCATCACTACCTAGACATTTGTTAAGATGGTCTTACAAGCTCTTAGAATACTTCAGGAAGAGCTTTGATATGGCAGACACAATAAAGCAAGTAGGAGAGTAGCTCATCTGTCTTCAAATTTACCCAATACAGAACAGGTTGAAGGTGAAAGTCACTAAGATGCAAGACAGTGCAAAGCTCAAGAAGGGAGGAGGAATAAAATTATCAATCTTCAACACAAACTTCCATGAAACAGACTCTAAGTTATCAAAGGCCAGTCTAAAGGAAAGGCCATCTTCATCAAAGGCGTGTCTAAAAGAAAATGGTGTTCAGGAAAAACTGGCACCTAAGAGTGCAGCTATGGCTACAGGGACAAATTAACGCAATGCTAGGAAAGAAAAGAAAGAAAATGAAAGACTGAACTACTCAAACATAAGGAAAAAAAGAAGGGGAGCAGAAAGAAAAAAATTGGAAGCATATAAACATCCTTCTTTTACTAAGGACATGTATAAGAGAACATGATCTTCCACACACCTGGAGCTGTAAGACACCTAACTGAAAGATACCATTTGAGTCCTAAGCATTCAATTCCACTTCCTCCTAAGCAATGTCTAATATAAGAAAAATTTTAAGTGAATGGCCAATACAAAAAGCTAAGAAATAAGATCTCCACCTTGAATTTTGATGTCATTTAATCAGACAGAATTTAAATTAAGTAATTTTAACCAGTGAAGGAAGAGCAGTACATGAACTAGAGGATAATGGCAGAATGAGCTTCCCCTCCACCCCAGAAAACAAAGTTAGTAACAAGTTCCAGGTAGTGTACTTAAGCAGGAATAGTGAGTTACACAACGATAGGATGAAGAATGATTAAGGAGGCAACACTTCTGAAGAGTCTGAGAGTTACAGTGGATCCCTACGCTGTTCTGCCACTCCATGCTGTGCGGAAATGACTTGATACTGTTTGGTCTTGTGATACTACAGACATGATATTATTTGTTCTTTGTATATAAAGATGAATAGTACTTGTAAGGCAGCCTTGTTGCTCACGTCAGCACTGCTAAAACTTCAGTAGATATGCTTAGGGGCTATACTTTAGGAAGTTTTTGGACTCATTGCAAGAAAGCTAAAGGAAATTGACAACAAATCAGGGATTTAGAAAGGAAACTTATGAGGAAAGATTGAACCAACTGGTGTCATTTTGCATAAAGAATGGGAAAGACAGAGCAGTTTGAGTCTGTCAAGGACTGCTCAAAAGCAGCACAGTAATCTGCTCTGTACTTGCATGATAAATATGAAAGCAGTAATAGGCTTGCTGTCAGACTATCTATGCAGGAGAACCCAAAGAGTAAGGAGAGCAAAGCCCTGGAATGCCTTGCCAGCAAGTACAAGGATCTGTCATTGGAAGGTTCTAAGAACAGGTTAAATCTGTCTTTAGGACAGAAAAATGGACTAGATGACTTGATAATATCTCTACCATCCTTTTAATTTTTTCAGCATTTTAAATAGTACTGCAGATTGGACTGGCACTACACAAGAGTTTGGTACATTGGCAGTCACTTTGGAGACTGTTTGATACCACCACTCCCCCCCAGAAGAACAGACCACCTAGAAAAGGCATAATTTCATTTCAGGTGCTCATGTTTTCCTTCCTCTTTGGAACCTTAGATGAATTCTAGTACTGTTCTGATATATAGATTGCTGGTCAGAGCTTAAAACCAAAATGGAAACAAAAACCATCTTCATAATGATACATCTAAAAAAAAATCTGTTTAAAGGAATTCAGAACAACTTAGGAAGCAGATGTCAGTTCCAGTCAATGAAACTGCCACCTGTCAGCATTTCTGTAGCAAGTAATTACCACCTGCCATCTTCCTTGTCCTCCCAAAGGAAATAAGGCCTCCTATTAAGTGAAATATGAGTGTCACACCAAACCAGAGTCTCTCAAGGAACCAGTACATAGCACTGCTCAAGGGTTGATTTATGCAAGTTTTTAGCTGTCTTTTTCATTGCAACTTCATCTTCCACAAGGCTCTATCTGGTAATTTAAAGTGTATGCTGAGTTGTAAAGTACTGAGTTGCTGAGTACACAGAAAGAAAAAGGGGCAATGTCGAAATGGAAGTGACTTAGTTCCAGTACCACAATACAACCAAGCATTTACTTGATTAATGTAGGAGTGGAAGGCAGAGTCAAGAAGACAGCAGCAGGATCCTTGGCATTATTGAGCCTAATGGTTCAGCTGCTTTTTTACTGTAGCAAGCTACAAATACTGCTTTTTTACCCACTTGAGCCAGAGTGGTCATTTCCATATCAGAGTGAAGCTGCTTACATAATCAGCTTCTAGTGTGAAACTCAAATAACACAAAACAAAACAAAAACAACCTACACATGCAAAAACCTCTTAAAAACTAATTGCTTGTTAACAGCAAAATTTCTGAAACTTATGTGCCAGTGGAGCTTACCCCGTTCAATATCATCCATAGGAGAAGATGGAAATGTTTTTTCCTTTGATGGAGAGTTTTTAACGTTGTTTGGAACCTTTGTTGCATTTCGCATTTGCTGCTGTTGCTGCTCAATGCGAGACTGGACTTTACTACTTCCTTCAGCTCTGTGTGTAAAAGGGAAAGATTTTTAATTCCTAGAAGGCAAGAGGCAAGGAAAAAGGCAAGAACACAGGGGATATGGTACCATGGAATTATTTTTCTTGCCTTTCTAAATAGCATCTTTTGATTCTTAGGTAAGTTACTATAATAGTAAGTTATTATACTAATACACATAATGTATTAATATTATACTATTAATATTGTATATGTGTTTAAAATTATTTTTATACAGTGCTATTAATTTATAATATTTTGGCAGTTGATTTGTTTTATACCTTGCTACCCAGGATCATTTAATAATAATTCTGCTGGAAGCTACTTCTATGGACTCAGCAGCCAAAAAAAAAAGAATTAAAAAACTTGGTATGAGAAAAAAAACAAGCCATTACAATTAATTACTGAGACATGTCGCAAATTTTTCTTTTTTTTTTTTTTTATTTCCTCATTTACAAGCCAGAAGACAGTAGGCAAGCTACTAGCCAAAAATATCTTTTTTCCCTCCTTCTAAAGACAATAGAAAATAATAACTATTTATTTCAATAATAAAACATGTTTTGGTTAACAAAAAAGTACATTTTGATTTCTTCTACAGTCACTACTCAAAAGATGTGAAGTCAGTTTGCTGAAAAAGCAGGCTTTTCACTCTTTTGAGTGAGGCCAGGTACTTTCTAAAATTATGTTTTCCTAAAAATAGTGATATGCAATTATATATCTCAATTTAGACTCGTTAACATTCATTTTCAAAATGAGTAAAGCATGGTTGTTTCTCCTGTAAATCACCCACCTGGTTTTTTTCACAGTGATGTTGCTACTAAGTTTCTCTAGGCGACATTCTCCAGTGTCATGGTTGATAATTAAGATACATTCTTTTAGATAAGGCTTCTTTGAGCCCTTGAACACAGTCACTGGTGGAGTTGAGCCCTATTAAATCAGAAGTCCAGTAAATGTTACTCCTTTAGGCATTTTTCTTAGAAACAGCAACCCTTCAGTGGTGACAAGTTCACTACAAGTGATCATTTCTAGCCATTAAAAATGTTATAGGTTAATTCAAATTAGATTCCCAGTAGCCATGTCCAAAAGCAGCTGGTGTTTGACTGGAATTGGATTCTACTCACTTAGCTTAGTTTGAAACTGATTCAATGCTTATTTCCCAATATTTCCTTATTTCTCTCTAGGATTCCTCTCACCAAAGGGGGTTTCAGTTCCCACATCAGCAGAGCAGTAAAGCATGGCAGGTAGTAAATTTTCCCTTTCCAGTCTTTCCTGCTTTAGAACTGCACTAGAGCAATAAATACCAAGGGGAAACTCGCACTGCCAACATACACATGAAGCTTTTCTGTGTACGCAACACTTCTGGGTCATCCTACAGCATATTTCCAGTGCAGCAAATACACTTAAAGTTACAGTGCAGCTGTTTAACCTTTGGGTCTTTTGTAATCTTACGTTCTTAGAGCAATTGTTTTTCTACTCTAAAAATCACTCAGACAGCTCTGAAACCACACTACAACATTATACCCTTCTATAGTCAGGGTATAATCTTAGGACAACAAAATAAATCATTCTTTTAAGCCCGCCACTCTTCAGCCACATCAACTCACCTCAATATTTGGCAGCGTTATCGTCACCTGTTCACCTTTGCCAACTTCAAGGTCTCCTTCACAGGACATATCAATAGATGCAGGCTTAAAGTCATCTAAATATAAGAACAAACTAGATTATTTACAGGCTTTTCAGGAATCTTATAAATGCAGGCACCACTTAATTGCAGTTGGAGGCTATTAAGTAAAAGCCTTTTGTGCTAGTGTATCATCTAGCATTCCCCGAGCAGATCATTCCATAAGTCAATAGAATTCAAAGTCAAGCTGCTTTTATCAGGATTCATTATAAGTGTTTAAATCTTTCGGTTAAAATTAGAAAAACACCCTTAGGTTTTAATGGATAAGAAAGCTAAACAAGCTATGTTATATTTCAAAAGGTATATTCTCATCTAATTATTTTCAGAAGAATCAATAGGTAGTTCTTGAAAATGCTGATCCCAAACATGGGAGATGCAGACAAGTGACTGAAAATGCAAAGAACAACATCAACCCTCAATATGAATTTCTTTTTCTGTTTCTAACTTTACTGTAACAAGCACGTCAGAACCTGACAAAAACTTGGTGTTTCAGTGTAGTTATTTCTGTTGAAAGTGAAATTCTTTCCCAATTTAACATTGATTTACATTTTGGTTTTTTCAGCATCAAAAGGGCTTGTTAAAATAAGTTTTGAACAAAAGAGGATATCGATTTCTGGTCCTTTTCAAAACTCTTGAGACAGTGCAAACGACCATATGTTCAGGCATCGGCACGGCAGCTCTGCCACATACCATTACCTACAAAGTATTATTTCCACCACAAATAAATTGGGAAGGGCTACAGCCAAAACTCTGCCTGTGCCGAATTAGGGAGAGAGGATAGCATCAAGAAGTTATTCAAGGCCTGTGATAACATATGTGGGGTTGAGCCCGCGGCTCCAGGTACGGCAGGGCCAGTCTCGCACGCCGAGATGCCGGTGCCCTGTCTGGCACGCCGGAGGAGGCGGGGGGGACCCATCGGCCGGCACACGCTCCTCGCCTCGCTGCCTGCCCCATCTCACACGCTGCTGGTCACTGGCGGCGGCATTCCTGCAGCCGGGGAGCTTCCCAGTTCCCTAACTCGGCCTGCAGCCAGGGGCCAGGCGGCACAGACCGCAGCTGGGAAGCACGGCTGCAGCCAGCACACCAACCGGGCAGGAACGCCAGGCTGCAGGAGCGGGCGGGCAGGGCCGTGCGCGCAGGAGGCTCGCAGCTCCGACACAGGTGACAGCCCCTGCTAACCTCGTCCGGGCAAACCCCTAAATGTCGTCCTACAGGAACAAGCATACAACAGTTCCAAAGTTTCTCATCAAATCAGAGAGTATTTGCTTTTATATATGGCCACTGGGCTGTTAATAACTGAGAAAATGAAGATATTGAGACTGCCAATCTTAACTTCCAACCAACAGCTGTTTTCCCTTTTACTCAACTGTTAAAAAAAGTCAGGTGTTGGAGGATATTTCTTCGGCATGTGCATTTGATAGAACTGATGAACGTGCCAGATTCTATGTCTCATTTGTTGGAAAGGAAGAGAGATTTCAAAACAGATTTCAGAATAAATCATCACATTAGAAGAGTCAGCATGAAACTCTAAGGGTAGGAGGTACCAGACGGGGTTGTTAGTCCTCTTTAAAATTAGGGTAAATTTCAAATTGCAGCATTTGTTTAAATCCATTTATAGCTTTTTTTCCCTCTCCTCCGCTTCTACAGTTGGAGACAATCTGTCTAAGTGCCGTTCCCTTTGCTCACAGAGAGCACATTACCCATCTTGCACGCCGGACACTCTCCAGAGAACATACGTTCTCTGAATCTTGAGGATATCATTCTATAAATAACCAGACAACAAAACCAGAAACTGCAGTCCTAAATTACCAAGGACTATAATCCTGGGAGCATTTGTTTCCTAGCTACCCTCAGAATCTTGGAGCACACACCTCTCTAGATAGTAATTATGTACTCAGGGAGGGCGTACTGGCTCCGTGATTAACACCGCCTGCCTTTAACCTTTGGTTGCTGAATTACACGGAACTTCTAAAAACTGAGCGCAAGCAAAGAAGACAGAGCCACAGGTTCAGCCTGGCTCGGTTTCCAGCAGAACCGCAGGGAGACACTATGGAAAAGGCACAAAAAGCCAAGTTAGTGCCCAGCAGATAGCGAGGGGCAGCTCTAGGATACAATGGCCGTACGTGCTCCCAGCACCGACTGAAACCTCCACCGCTCCCGAAATCCCGGACCAGCACTCCACGGCACTCAGCGCTTCAGAATCCCGGGACAGAGGCAGACATCGAGAGTGGCCACAGCCACCCCCGCCCTCCAGGGGACTGCGGGGACCGGGGGCCGCCGAACCCCTCCCCGACCCCCGCAGCCCCCGAGAGCTGTCCCAACCACAGCACTCACAGCGGACGGTGTGGAAGGCGCAGCGCGGCTGCTTCTCGAAGCTCTCCCCCAGCTTTAGCACCCGCGCCTTGGGGTCGTAGAGCGACGGGACCGCTCCGTTCATCGCGGCAGCGCCTCACACCATGGCGGGCCCTGGGGCCGCCGCCGCCGCCCGCACCGAGCATCCCTCACGCCGCCCGGGCCGGCGGGACCCGCCCACGCGGGCTCCGATAGGCCGTGAGGGGCAGAGCCCCGCCTCCCCCGAGCCGGATTGGTCAGCGACCGCGTCCCCATGTAGATTTCCGCCAATGGGGTGGCGGAGGCGCCGGCCCGCACGCGGATATGCAAATGCACCCTCCTCCCGCAGGGGAGAGCGCTGGTTGGCGGAAAGAGGCCGCGACCACACAGCTGTGAGGGGAGGGGGGCGTGGGGGAGCCGTCGCGTTGGAGACGGCGGGATCGGCGTTCCAATCCCCCCTCCCTGCCCCCGCAGTCGGGGAGCCCCCGCGCGGCGGTGAGAGGGGTCGGGGGTGCGTGTGGGTCCCCTCAGAGGGGGCCCCGCGGCCGGGGGGATTCGCGGCGCCGGCGCCGCTGCTCCCGGGGACCGTGGGGACAGCGGGGGCAGCGGGGTGACGCCGGTGGGAGAGGACACCGCTCCCTCTGCCCTTTCCCCGGCCCTGGGTGAGGTGAGGCCGCTCCTGCTGCCCGCCCCGTGGGGCCGCGCTCAGGCTGCCCGGCCGGAGGTGCGCCCTGCCGGCAGAGCCGGTCCGGCGGCCCGCGGCCTCGGGAGGGAGCGCGAGTGGGCCTTCCTCCATGTTTGTTTCCTTTCTCAGGGGGAGTCCTGCAGCCCGAGGCTTCCAGCTGGTGCTGCAGGAGCTGGGATGAAGTAGTGGCGTGAGGACCCCGCGCCTTAACATAAAAAGGAAAGAGGCTGGAGTCGATGGTGGAGTTCGCTTCTGGCTGTTCCCTATGGCAGCCACAGATCCCCAGGTCCTGGCCTTGGCTGCTCAGATCACTGAGAGCAGAGAACAGGACATCCCCCTGCTGCTGCTGAAGTTAAAGGGTAATTAATGCCATTTATAAAATAAAATTATGAGCTGGTGAACTATGTCCAGTCCTTCTCCTGTCTACCTCCTTAAATACAGAAGATTTTTCTGAAACTGTAAGGAAGGTTGATGCGGCAGCTTTTCCTGAGAGTGGTATTTGACTTGGCAAAAATAAGGAGGAACTGAGGAGCAAATGGACAGAATTTTTTTCTGCTTTTCAGCTGTCACGCTGGTAATGTGGCCCTTTCCCTGCTGATACAGGCAAGGATCTTACACTTGGTGAAATCATTTCTCCCAGTGCTTTTTGGGCAGAGAGCCAGGGTGGTTGTCCGTATTCAAGTTTTTAAATCTTAACATAGAAACAAGATCATGAGCTCCTGTGTGACTTCCCTGTCTTTCTTTCTGCTATACAGCCACTGCTCATAGGAATGGTTGAAACAAGTCAGGTCCTGTTCTAAATTGGGATGTAATTATAAGGAAGCTATATGTTTCCCAGTGGTTGTGGTTTTATCTAGCCTAGGAAATTCATACAAATGGTTCATATCCCAGGTAATGTATGTTTTGTTACTAAATATGTAGAGAGAAAATGGAAACCTAAGTTTAGCTGTCCTTCCCAATTGTCATATAATCTTACAAATGAGTTGTAGCTGTAGCAGCAGAAATTGCTGACAAAATACTTAATGCTGTTGTTAACACTTTTACAATTATTTTAATCCTGGATCCTGTGTACATATACTCTTCCTACATCTTAAAAAAAGAAAAAAAAACCTTGAACATCAGAATCTTATGTTCCTCTTTGTCTCTCTCCCACTCTTCCCACAGGAATTTTAAGCAGTCCTTCCTTAGGATGTGAAGAATCAAATAAAATTAAGCAAGATATATACGATTATGGTCTTACTCAGTACTGCTTGCTGGTCCTTAAGCAAGACCACGCTCAGCTGCATGGAGCCTGGGCTACTGCTGCCCAGCTAGCAGAGATACTAAGGTAAAAAAAAAAAAAAAAAGAAAAGAAAAGCTAAGAAGTTTTCTTCCAGTTTTCCTTCTGTCCTTTCATCTTTCTTTTTCTCTTTTCAAGCTGTAATACATTGGCTCCCATCCAGAACAAGGCTTGTTGTTCAGGAAAGGCCAGGGTTAAAGTGCAGGGAAGCAGTCAAGAGCAGAGGGGTCAGGCATAGCCTAATTGGTCCTGTTTAATTCATTTGCATTGTGTTTCATTGAGCTGGGGGAACTATATGGTGGGAACAGGGTTTGTGTTGGCTTTACCTTTTTTTGTGGACAGTACTCACTAGTGCAACAGTTTTTACCCAGTAATGATATCATTTTGAATTGTAGTAATTAAAAAATTGTATTTTTGTTTGCTTAGATTTCATCTTGCAGAGATCTTCAGCCTGATTGACTCACTGCTTGGCTTGACTGTATTTAAATGTTTATTTAATATACTCACTTGAGGTATCTATTTACATTTTTAAATATAATAGATGACACAGTCCATACAGACTGGATAACCTGATGTAGTGATATTGTGAGAATGGTGTTGTAAATAAGAAAACTTTAAACTCCAACCCCCAGTGATCCAATCTCAGTTCTAAATGTCAGGAAAAATAATACACTTTAAATTTCCCTCAAGTTTAGTTTTGGCTTAACTAAGGAGTAAAATTCTAAGGCATGAAGTAATTATGTGACCATCACTTATTTATGCCATATCTGCAGTATGAATTTTTAATGCGAGGAATTTCAGTAAGGGATCCAAGAGTTATCACCAGACTAGTGTGATACTTAAATCATCCCCTAAAAGCTGTTTCAGTTGCAGAGAGTACTGAAATTTATTTTCGCTCTGAAAGTGTCCTTTTGTAGCTAGATGACTCTCAGCCTCATGCCTAGAATTTGTTTTCCAAGAGCTTTGGTAGACAGCTTAATGTGTGTGCAGTGCCAGAATGTTAATATAGCCTAGATAAGATATCAGAAAGCAAAATTCATAAAAAGTCAGGAAGACTCTTTTGTTGCACTGGTATCAGTGCCGAGTGCAGAATTGAAACAACTTACCAGTTGTAAAACATGCAGTTTCTTGTAAGAAGTCTTCCAGAAACAACCGACATGTTCTGGTGAGTAAAATAAGAGAGCTGAGATCTGAGGAACTGATTTCTAGCCCACATGCCTTCCTCAGTTTGAGAAAAGTTGTAGATAGGCTCGCTGAAGGTTTTGTGGTATATTTTTTATACATATTTTTACTGACAATTGCGCACCCCCTTCATCATTTGGCTTCCTTTATCAGTATTTTTGTACCTTTCTATTTTGCTTTTTTTTTTCCTTATGACCATCAGAGCCCTTCCCTAGAATATGAAGCAAGCCTGAACAGATTCCATGAAGCTGAAGGAGAAAGTGTGTTGGATATGTTTTTAACTGAGAAACGCCATAATAAGTAGTAATATGTTCTCCAACCTGCGAGTGGTTGCTCTTCCTTGGAGGCAGCCACCTTGGAGCCTGTCACAGCAGTGAGCTGTTGTTCAGGGGGAATTGTCCCATGCCACTGAAGCATTTCTCTGATGACGTGACATTCATTCAAAGTTGTTCAAACAGGCCTTTGACTTTTTCCCTTTTTTCTTTCTTTCTTTTTTTTTTTTTTTTTTTTTTTTTTGTTTTGTTTTGTTTTGTTGTTTTTTTTTTTACTCCATTTCAGTCATTGTTGTGTAGGGCTAGAGGTGAAAGAAGATCCTGAGGAATTTTACACGAAGTTTCTTCCTTCAGTTGTAGACAGCCTGCTGGTTTTGGGAAAACGCTTGCAGGCGCGATTTATCCGAGCAATCAAGGTATTTACATTTCATAGTTTAAAGAGCAGAGAACGCCTGCAAACTTCCTGCATATTGGATAAGTAGGATATTATTCTAGGGACATGTTATTAGGAAAATTTATTTTCCAGAAATTGCAGTAGTTTTTCTTATGCTTCTGAGCTTTGAAGCTGAAATCTGTCATTGTGCAGCATTTGGTCCATGACTTGTGCTAAGCCACTACAAAAAGCCCTACAAAAGACAGCATCCCAGTCATGGTAGTGTCTTAACTTTGCCTCTCATTAGTTCATCCTTCATAATGATTTAGTTCTCACTCATTTTATTCAGCTTTACAAAAATGGTTTAGGGAGTCTTAAGATTTTAAATCAGATTTGTTGAAGTTTGTTTTGTCATTCAATTTCTGCTGCATAGTTGGCAAAAAATTCCAAGAATGCTCACTGTTTCTGAACTTGCAAATGGAGAATGCCAAAGGCAGACTTCATGAATTTATAGATTTAAACGCTTTCTCACATTTTCCTCCTTTTTTGCAATGAAGAAGGGTTTTGCTCAGCGAGGTTCCCTCATGCTTCTGGAGTATTCTGAGTTCTAGAATCAGAAGGAAAAATACCCCCAACAAACAAAAACCCACGAGTAATTTAAATTACCATCTTCATGGATTCTGACAGTTTCTTTTAATATCCCCATTTCTCCATAGTATCTCATTTCTTGGCTCACTGGCTTCTTGCACTTAGCCAAAGTTTTCCTACAAAGTATTGTGATAGACACCACAGACAATCAATTCTCAGAAAGCATCAGTGCAATAACATAGTTTCTGTTAGTGCAGTACTTGAGCATTTTGTGCTTGACAAGGAAGCTTCCTAAGTGACATCCCAGGAGACTCTTATCCACAATATGTAATTTCCCCCATACTTTCTTATTATGTCTCAGCCTACATGCTACTTGAGTCATGCTTGTGGGCAAAGATTTCTTTTTGAATGCAAATGCAGTCTACATTATAATTAGTACCTTGGCTTTTAAACTTCATGGTCTCAGAGGTGACTGGGCACCCAGACTTGATGCTTGCTCAGTGGAATTTTGGAAATCCCACTCTACCAGTGGTGATTTGAAGTTTATTCTGCTTTCTTTTGCTTTTTGAACAAGTTTTTGAAGTCAAGGGAAGTAGTGAAATGGCTTTCAGAAACTGATATGTTGCCAAAACACAGAACATGTAATATTACAGCTTAACATATTACTGTTATTTTGTATCTCTCCATGTCAGTCTGGACCAAATGCAAAATTAAACCTTGACTGAGGGCTGGGGCTCCAGCTGGGATCTAGGAATAGGCTTTCCAGAGTTTCACTTGTGGAGGCTGAATTATTGTGGGATGTATGACCATGTACTTTGTAACAACATATGTCAGCAGTGTGCTACTGTCAAAAACCCTTTTGCTGTTCCACACACAAAGATTCTGGATTTCCAGTAGTCTGTGGCTCACACTTGGAATACAGACTGGAATGTGCATTTGTATGTGCATTCATGTGTTAAAACCTCAATTCCCTAATTCCCTAGTCATAGGGGAGCACTGGAGCACCTCTGCAGTGAAGAAAGGCTGAGAGAGGTGGGGCTGTTCAGCAAGAAGAAGAGGAGTCTCTGAGGAGAACTTATATAGTTTCCCAGTACCTAAAGGGGCTACAAGAAAGATGGAGAGGGACTTTTTACAAGGGCATGTAGTGACAGGATAAGGGGTGATGGCTTGGCACTGAAAGAGGGAGGTTTAAATTAGATATTGGGAAGAAATTCTGTGCTGTCAGGGTGGTAAAACACTGGGACAGGCTGCCTAGAGAAGCTGTGGATGCTCCATCTGTGAAAGCATTTGAGGCCAGGCTCCATAAAGCTCTGAGAAATCTGGTCTACTGGAAGGTGTCCCAGCCCATGGCAGTGGGGCTAGAACAAGATGGACTTTAGGTCCTTTCCTACCTTTCTGTGATTGATTCTATATTTTTTTCCAGTCCAGTGCTATCACAGGCAAGCACATGATGCAGTCTGTTTGGCAAACAGATCAAATTTCAGCTTTATAGTGGTTTGGTGTTTGCTCCCACACCTCCAACTAGGAGGTGCTTCTGAAACTTCACCATACCAGTTATCAGGAACCTTTTTCATTTTGACTGTGTCCTTGGTCATTTCATTCCTTTTTTATTTTTCCCCTCTTCTTTAAAGTAATATATTTCCCACTTAGTGCATTAAATCTGTGATGCATATTTGCTGAGATATTATTTGTCTTATCCCTCCAATGCTATCAAATATTTTTAAGTCATAAACAAGATTTCGCTCTTGTTTGTTGTGATTGTTTTTCCCAAATGCATGCTTTTATTTTTTTACTATCTTCAGATCTTCTTGATTGATCTCTGACCTCAAAGGTCTCACAAGTTGGGGTGGGTTTTTTTCACTAGTTCCTGCAGTTTCACCAACTTCATTTGGAAATTTGGTTGCCAAATTCCTGAGGCATGCAAACCTTCCCATGACATCAAGATGAAGTCCTTAATGAAGATATATACACATGTTTTTACCTACTTCTCTCTTGTTTAGGATAAAGAAAAACAGGACTTTTTACACTGGTTCCAAATAGTAACTGATGCCATCTGCTGGCTGTTCGGTGGGCATGTCCAACTAGCAGCACGTGGTAAGGGAAATGTCAACCCACAGAACACCTGAACATTTATTTATGGCAACTGCAAGTATCAAAATTCATTCTTAAGCTAATCTCCACCTAGTCTTCTAAATTTGAGTAGATGTTAAATCAATCTTTTGAAATAGTCAGCTCAACAGAAATATCTAAAATGGTAAATATCCACTTAAGGGAAATAGTCAAGAGTTCCCCTTCTAGTCTTTCAGAGATAAATACGTAAAGTATCATCCTGTAATTTCTCTTTGTAAGTCTATACCTTTTAAAAATCAGGTTGTTGGGGTTTTTTTTTCCCAGTAAGAGACAATTGATCTTTTCCTGTGTGTGATTAAAATAGGCAGAAATTTGACCAGAGTACATTGTTAGCCCTGATAAGTAGAGAGATTTGCAGACAGATTTCTGAAGTTTTTGCCATGACAGGAAATTTTACAAATATCTAAGAAACTTCACTATATATTTCTGACCAAAATAAGCTTTCATTTAAACTGATGTTAATCACACTGATTCTGAAAAGCCAAACAGAATTTGGTTTTGCTTCTGTTATTGGACAAAAACCAAAAGGATCATAAATTGTGTAACTACAACCACACATGGTCAGAAAAATTATTGAATATGTAGCCAGTGATACACTGGGAAAAAAAGATGGTGCTTTAATGATGTCAGTGGACTTGCATTAAATAATCTGGGGTAACAAACTGTCAAGGTTGAGGTCTTTAATTTTTTTGGATATTGTTACCCCAGTGTTAATTCCACTGTTGTTGTAAGAAAATGGTACTATTGTAACATAAAGGGGTTTAAAGATTTCATTCCCTTGCAACATCGGTGCCTGAGGGATGTCCAAAGGCAGAAGAAACAGGATTCACCATGTTTTTTGGAGGTTGAAGTAGTTTAGTTATCTCAGTAAATTTCAGTGTAGGAATTATAAATGAGGGAGTTTGTTCCAGAACAGTGTCTGGTTTTACTTGCTATGACTTATGAGGAAGTTATTTGGTTTATGGTATTTTCAAGTCGGGTTCTGATTGCATGATTCCTTGTTTGCTTGTTTTTGGTTTTCTTTGCAGTACTACAAAATGATCGCTTCCTGCAGTTGTTAATAACAGATGATGTTGACACAGCAATTGTAATGATGTCTGTGTTACACAATATTTTGAGGATCAATAGGTTGGTCGTTTTCATAACATTATTTTTCTTAATAATAAATATAAAAGGTAGTTCATTAATGCTTGGTAAAATAAAATCTTTTCATATTGCAAGCATTGTTGTGTTTTATTGTTTGGGGTTTTTTTCCCCTAGTCTTTGTAGTAGAAATTGAAAATATTAAAAAGCTGGGGTTTTAATCTTCTTAAATTGAGGGAGTGATAATTGGTTGATTGAAACAGTAGTAATGTCTGTATCATATTCTTGGTCCAGCTCTCTGGGCGTCTTGGTTTGCTGCATATAGCCTGACATAGGTAAAAATAAGTTACTGTTAAAAAGCTCATGTTTTTCAATTAACATTTCTATTCTGTCCCACTCCCCTTTTTTTTTTCATTATTCTTTTTAAAGTTCTGTCTTGCTTCAAGTGGAAGAAGAGACCCTTCACTCTGTTTTGGATGAACTTGTTTATAAGCTTTCCTCTACCATGAATCCTGCTGTAGGAAGTGCTTCCACAAAACTGCTGTTGTTAGTGGCAAAATCTTGCAAGCAGCTTGTGCAGTTATTCACAGCTCGCTACAAAGGTTTGTAAACATGTATGAGACCAATCACTGAGCCTCCTCTTACATTCCCTGTGAAAATAAAAAGACAGAGGTTTCCCATTGTGGTTCTTAACTCTCCAGTACAGGTAGAAACTGTAATGCCATGCTGCTTTGTGGGTTTTTTTCCCTTCTATTCATTTTCATTGCAGTTTGAGGTACTGCACCTCTTTCTGTTTCCTAGATTTATTTTCTTCTGTGTACTGAGGACTCTGCATGTGGCAACTTGTCTTTTAAAGTTGTGACTTCCAACCTGATGGGCTTTTGCTTCTTTCTGTTTCCCTGTGCAGCTTGGTTATTGAGGGATCCACTGGCAGGGTGCCTGTACTGCCACAGTCAGAGAGCCCTGTGTCACATCTGCCACAGTGCTAAGGCTCACTAATCCAGAGCATGAAAGTTTTACTTAGTGACCTGCTGACCCTGGCTGTTGCAGGTCTGCTCATCTGATAGGGGGCTGTTTAGTTATCCAGGAGCTGACTGTCTTTTGATATCCAAATAATTGGAATGAGCACGTTCCAAGAATTCATTAAATTAATTTATCATTTTGTCTCGATGCCTTAATATGATAAGGCTGAGTATGTGTATAATTTGTTCTATGTTATTCATTCCTTAATGAGGTGTCCCATTTAATGTTTCTGTCTCTAGCACAGTAGAAAGCTCCAGGAAACCCCTTTGTACTCTCTCATGGCCATGGAGACTAAGGAACAGGAATAATATTTGCCATGTCTTTTATGTTCTGGATGTTATTGTGGGTCAAAACTACTTGTGAGCAGCCTCAGTCCTTTGAGGACAAAGACAGTAAAAAGAAGAAATGTCCAATTCCCATTTTTTACACTTGTGCTGACTACTTATTACAGTAACAGCCAGATAAATTTCTGGACCGGATGAACAGCTTTGCCACCCTTTTGCCTACAGAGCTGAGAGGACAGATTCCTTGTATTGTGGAATTAAGTATAGTGTGCCTAAGGCTGCTATCACATTGTGGATTCTTGGGAAGCTGCCTTGTTGGTCTGATCATCCCAGCTGTAGAATGCTGGCTTGTTTGAAGTTGTGTAGATCTCCATCAAAGGATGCTTTATTTTGCTCTAGAATCACAGTATGCCACAGTCCTTTAGAAACTTCATCTCTCTCCTGTACACGTTGCCTCTTTCCACTAAAAAAAGAAGACAAAAACTGCTTTTTTTCTCTCTGTCTTTTTTTTTTTTTTTTTTTTTTTTAAAGTTAGAATCCTTCTGTTAGTTTTAACTCAGGCTTTGAAATCTTTTAGAGACTTTGGGGAATAAAGGCAACAGAGAAAGCATTACAGTATTTCCACCATCTGGCCACCTCACTGAAGTCCCTTGGCTTCACAGTGGCAGTGTGAGGTGCTTTGGTGTGAGCTTTGCCAAGTGAAGGCAGCCTGCTGGAGGTGAGGGCACCTCCAAGACCAGCACAGTCCCTGTGTCAGGTTCCCTGGAGGCCCTGGCCTTTTGCCCTGCATGGGTTGACACATCTGTGAGGCACACTCCCTGATTCTGAGGTACTCCCTGTCAGTAGCCAAAAGGAGCATATGGCTGTGTAGTCTGTACAGAGACTGGCAAGTGGTTGTGTCAGACCCACAGCACTTGTGTGAGGGAGCTCTCTTGAGTAGCCTGGCTCCCTGCTTTTGCAGGGCTCAGGCAGCCTTGGGGCACCCATTTGGAGTCCTGCCTGTCTCTCTCCTGAAGTGTTTACTGTCATTGTTTTTCTGAAATGGTGCACATGGTGCCACAGAGGTGCCATTTCTGTGTGCTCCAGACCCTGTAAGTAGATGTGAGTGTTGTGTTGGAGTTGCCCGGTGTACGAATATGTTTATGGACAATAATTTGAAGATGGAAAAGTTACTTGAATCTGAGTTGTTCAGGAGGCAAACATGCACATACTTCCTGCCCTCCTTCCTATTCCCTCCAACTCCCTGCAGAGCCCAAATCCCTCTGGGATTTGTCTGATACAAACATTTTAGCACATTACTGTCTACTTGCATAAGAGGGAGTGTGTGTGTGTTGTGGGGGGAGCACAAGGGTGCTTTTTAGCTACTGCAAACCCAAAAAGCTCTTTTGTCTCATGGATTGGATGCACGTGCACTCACAGTTAGACGATGCTGTGCAGACATCAAACAATTCCAGTTGGAAATAAATAAATTTTACTATGAAAAATATGAAGAGTGTTAGCAACACCCAGCACTTGTGTGGTGCTTTGAATTCTTTGTAGCACCTTACAATGACTTACTGATAAGACACTGAAAGTACATTGGTAATTTGACTGTCAGTGATACAAACACAATGCTGCTAGGACATACAAAATCTCTGGATAATACTTCTTTGTAATAGTTGGAGCACCAGACATTCTTTGATAAGATTATGCATTGACACTCAAAGATGGCTCATGGTCTTCAGCTCTCACACTTCTTTGCACATAGAATCAGATGTGATTTGTTGATTCACAGTTTGTTACTTTGAAAGCCTGAAAGGAAAAATTCACGTTACTGAATTAGCATCTTCTCTTTCTCTTAGGATTAAAAGGGCTTTTAAGTAAACAGTGGACTGGCAAAGGATTTGACAGGGAGGTCAATCAACTCTTGGACCTGCTGTATTTGGAACAATCCAGTGGAAAAGGAGAAATGCAGGTGATTAAGTTTAATGTGACTTTCAGATGTGAAATCCTATTTAGATGTGAAATCCTATTTACATGTGATTTGTGTATGTTTAGAAGGGATTTACTGTATCACTTTGTAGACACTTTTCAAAACCTGTATTATTATTTCACTAGGTTAATTAATTTTTTGATTGCCTTTTTGAAATGATTTTATTGTGGTTTTTTAAACCATCAAGAAATTTCTCAGTCATTAAAATATGGGACTGTGACTCAAGAGATTGGCTTTCTGTGCAGATTCACCATAGAGTTCAATATAACCATAAGGGGAAAATAATTAATTTTTTTTATAACTATCAGATTAAAATAACTGCATCTGCTTTTCTCGCATCAGTGTTACAAATTTAGATCTCTGAATTCTAGGCAGCATTTACATAGAGCTAAGTCATGTACAGAAAATGTGCAGTAAGAACAGCACCTGGACTGTGTTCCCAATGAAAGAGACAATGTGTGTTTCATGAGCATCTTAAAAAAATTTTACATGCAGGTTTCTCAGAGACAATACTTCAATGAAAATCAGTTATGTTTGCAGAGACCTGCTTTCATCTTCAACAGAGCAGGGTGTCTTGTGATTCGGTTTGTTTGTGGGGTTTTTTAAATCCATTTAAGAATAGAATAAATTTTTTTTGTGTTTGCATTTCAGTGACTTCTGATCATACTGCAAATGTAACATTTTTCCTGCTGCTCTTTCTCCAAAGTTGTCTTTCTGTCCTCTCTAGTTAGGTATTTTGATTGAATCGCCGTTCAAAATATCAAGTGCTTCAGGTGTTTTAAGTACAAATTTCTAATACTGATTTTACATATATATATATATATATATATATATATATATTTGTGCTGTAGATTCATTTGTTTACCACAGAGAGCATCAATACAGGTGATCAGATTAGCTGCTTTTGGGGCAAGTGTGGAGTTCATGATAATAACTGTCTCGTAAGACCTTAAATTCTCCAATTTGATGCATTTGAAAACTGATGGGGTTTGGCCAAATGTTGAGATTGTCCAATTATGCAAGCAGTAATAAAGTGTTTTTATATGCATAGAAAATATTCTGCCAACTGGTTATTAATTTCAGAAGCAGCATGAAGCAGCTTGTATAATCCAGGCAGCATGGCGGGGATTTCAGACAAGGAAAAGACTGAAAAAGCTACCCCAAGCAGTGGTCACTTTACAGAGAAGCTTCAGGTAAACAGTATGACTCTGTGAAAAACAGTAAAGAATAGGATCTAGTACGAAGGTTTGAGTTGGGCTGGGTTTTCTCAAGTCACAAAGGATGAGAAAAAATTCAGGTCATCTAATTCAGTGTCCTGTTTAAAGTAAGCCCCTCCTCAAAATGGGATCTGGATGCTCAGGGCCACAACCAATTTTAGAGGTCTCCAAGGATGGAGATCTTACCATCTCACTTGATCCCCTTTCATTGTGCTGGATGATTCGCCTTGTGAAGAATTCTTCCATTATGGGCAGTGGGAATTTCCTTGTTGCACTCTTTATCACTGCCTCTTGGCCTTTTTGTGAGCACCCCATGAGTGTGGCTGTGTCTGCTCTCTAACTTCTTTAGGCAGCGAGAGACAGATTTGCCTTCCTTTAGGCTAAACACACCTTGCCTGTCCTTATATATCCTACATTCCATGGCCATAATTGTCTCTGTTTGGACGGTCTCTATTCCTCCCATTGCACTAAATAGCACTAGAAGATGATGTACTGGTGGTAGGACAGATAACTGGTTAACAGTTAACTTGACTCAAAATTGCTCTGTAAATTACGTGGAGCTTGCACATGCCAGAGTGCTGCTGAAACCAAGGCCCATAGTGCTTGCCCTATAGTGCCAGTGTAGTGCTTGCAAGACCTTGTTCTTCATTAATTTTTAAATCTTTGTCTCTCAGAATCAGAGTTACTTCAGTGACCTAGAAATAGTATCCTCTGCCTTGGAGCAGCAGAGAAGAAGGAAGCTGTGTAAATAATGCTTGTCTCACTTGAATTAGATTGCAGCAGTAATGTTAGCATGTGTTAGGCTAACTGTTTTGAGAAATTTAGCTTGAATTTAACATAGGTTAAGGGATTAAAATCAAGTGTAGACTCCACAGCAAGTTTTTTCAAACTTTTTTTGCACATCGATCATTACTGTGTCAAAAGTAGATTTTATAAATCACTGTCAAATCCCATTGCATCGTGACCAAAGTAATACAAAGCAAACAACTATGCTTTATTGTCTACACTGGCCTTAAGAGGATTCTGGACTATCTAAGGTGTCATTTTTAAATTCTGAAAGATTTGCAGAGGCAACCAGTGTGTCTGTTGAGGGCCACTGGTCACTGCACTTCTGTGGGGGAGTCAGACATCCTTGTCACTCCTTTTTACTCCAACATACACTTGAAGCCAGTATTCCTTCCCTCAAAAGGCACCTTGCAAGCCTGCAAACTAAATTTATATCCCAGAAATTTTGGATGATGGGCTAAGATGTAACATGGAAAAGCAGCAGGGAAAGGATGGTGAGACTATCAGCAATCACCAAGCTGCTTGACTACCTAGCATCATATTTGCAATATTGTAAGCATTAGTGTGTGCCTTTTAAGTAGCTTTCAAGTCATTTAAATGGATTTTTGAAAGTGTTTGTTTAATATTGAGAGGAATGGAAACTTATTAATATCCTTACACACTGTGTGTGTTCATGGCTCACTCAGTCCCAGTGTACTGAGCAAATACAGTAACTGTACAGTGCCAGTGTTGGTTTTCTTCTGTCTACCTCAAAACATTTCACTGGAAAATAGTGTTTGGAATACTGTACACATGACTTTAGAAAAGCTTTTAAGAGGACTTTTTAATTTTTAGCAGTCAAGTTCTGGTTATGTTCACAGCTTTATTTTAGAACAAGTGTGGTTAAATAGTGCCAAGATTGAAACTCCAAACTTTGCACACCTGCAGCTGCAGAGGAAGATCTTAAACTCTGCAAGTTATAAACTTCTGAAACTGTGGAGAAATATCTCCTCAGTGAATGTTAAAGCCTGTGTTCTCTCCTTGAAGTTAGTTCACTATTACATAGCTAATTGTAGGACATTTTAAATGGCAATAATTTTTATTAATAATGCATAAAAAAATGAAACCATTTTACATTTCTAAAGAGATGACCAGAGGGAGGCTATTCTGTGCCATGAACTGCAAAAAGAAGCTTGGATCTTACTCTGTGTATATTTTACTTTAGTTCAGAGGCAGTTCCTGTCACAGTGTGGTCTTGTGCAAGCAAATATATCTTACTATTGGGAGAAACAGAGGACAAATGTGTTTTGCAGACTACATAGGAAAGAATCAGTATTAAAGAATCATTTAAATACCTGGCAGACACTCTTGGTTTCACAGATGTGCATCTGAGAAGTTCATGAAACATTTTTGTAGTTTTCAACCTAGTGAAGCTGATAAAAATTGATGGGCAAAATATTAAAAGTTTTATCAAGAAAATGTGAACAAATGTCTGGTTTGATCCTGTGACTTCATTTGTCTTAGAAATATAATATTTTTATTGAAATATTAATTACCTAAATTAAAAATGTTAACATTTACAGCTGTAATTTGTAGAAATGTGTGGGCTGAAAACCTTTAGTTTCCTTGAAACCATTCTGATATAATCACATGTATCATGATCTGTCTCTGTAGGTAGGTGTGTGGGCACACCTCAAGGCTGCATTACAGTTGTAAAAGGATTATGGTTGTCAGATTGTGGTGGAGGCTTTTTTATCTGTTGAGGTCAGATCTTTAAATCCAGAGCATCTCTTTTACATAAGAGTTTCCATCCCAATCTCTCCCAGTTTTAGAGACTAAAGAGAAGGTATGGTTGGTGGAAAAATTATAGCTCAATTTATACTAATGATGGGAACCAGAAATAGCTCATTAGTACTGTGAGTCTAAAGGTATGTGCCATGCAGCAATAGCAGAATTACCTGGACATTAGGTTTAGTCTGTGGACATTTTCTTCCTCTGGTACCTCGTATACTTCTGCTCTGTCCATTGGTTGGTTTTCTTTCCTAGTGCTTAAAGCACTTGTTTCATTGTCCCCAGAAAAGTGCTAGAGGAGAGCAGAACTGGGCTGTGGGCCCAGTGAGGCACTCAGGTCCTGAGTGGGGAAGTGTTTTTGCTGCAGCAGGAGCAGAGAGATCCCATTGTTACCTTGTTGTGGGGTAAAGTTGTACATTCTCAGGTCCTAAGCTGCTAGGTTGGGTCCATTGGGATGAGAAGGGGCAATGAAGGGAGGGGGAGCTTTAGCTCACACCTCCTCATACTTCACTGAGACCATGACCAAGTGGTCTCAGTAACTATTAGTATGAAAACATCAGCATATTAAGTATTTTATGTTAATCTCTATATTGATATCTTGCTGTGTATTTCATTGATGTGCATATTATTAGTAGCTTAAACACTCCAGGGCCAGTTGCAGAGTTTTCAACTGTCTCATCTGTGAAACTTCTGCTGCAGGTTTTCCAGTGCACAGCAGGGCAACATCCTAATATCAAATCTAGAACAGATCAGGAAGAATGTGCAAGAAAATTCTTTCCTAGTGTTCTCTAACAAAGTTGATGGACCAAATGTGTCAGTCTGTATTTCCTGGAGAAAAAAAATCCCTCCAAAATTAAGAAGTGAGGCTTGGCAGCCAACATTCTGATCTCCTTTTGCAGTCAGTACCAAAATAATTGTATGTATTGTGGGAAGCAGGTGCCATGCATGCTGATGGATGGACTGGAAAAGGTGGATGCTGGAGCAGATGGCTAATGTTGCTTTACCTCTTCAGCAGATGATGGAATCAAAATTGCTGTCCCAGTTCATTCTGGCTGTGAATATCCCACATGAAGCATC
Organism: Motacilla alba alba; assembly: GCF_015832195.1. Classification (NCBI taxonomy): domain Eukaryota; kingdom Metazoa; phylum Chordata; class Aves; order Passeriformes; family Motacillidae; genus Motacilla; species Motacilla alba. Next base: position 11,412,791 of record NC_052022.1, read on the forward strand.
ATTCCCTTCAGAGACCTTAGAACTTTATCCTAAGTAAAGATTTATACTTTGATTTTGTAGAGTGGTTCAGAGTTTTTTGTGGCTGTAGATAGTGTGGTAATTTGTTAGTTTGCAGAAGACTTCTCATTGCTTGGTGTCATTCTGCAGCCAACAGCAGAGCTGGCATAGCAATTGGCATAGCAGATTGTTTTGTGGATTTTCTTTCTCAATGCTGGACCACTTAAAGAAAAGGAGATATACTTTAAAGATATGTCCAACTTTAGGTAATTGTTAATGTATTTGTGTATTGCAGAGCTAAACGGGAACAGGAGCTGCAGCATTTAATGAAACAGAAGGAGGATGAAGCTCTAAAACTGCAAATGCAACTGCAGAGACGTAGGGCCATGAGACTCTTCCATGAACGACAGCTGGCCTTACTGGAAGTTGTCCATGCCAGTATGATTTATATTGAACTATAGCAGAAGATTAAAGTGTCTGGGTGTCCTTAAGAACAATCTCCCCAAATCTATTTCCCAATCTTGAACGTCTGTTTGCACTGTAGTCTTACTGTCTCTTCTCCTGACCCAATTATCTGAAAGAGAATGTGCCAATTCCCCCAGGGCTCAGTAACTACTGATCAAGATCTGGTGCCTTCAAAATGGTGCAGGAGAAAGGGAGAGACAGTTTTCTTGTGTTACAAAGCTCCGTTGCAGCTACGATCTGCAAGACCTGACCCACAGCCAGGAGACCTTGGGGAAAACGGGGCTTTTAACTGAGAGCATCTGAGTGTTTTGGTACTCTCTAGCTTGAGGATTAACAATGTAAATTGTTAAGAGAACCTAACCCGCAGTCTTCTAACTGGATTTTTGTTACCTTTGTAGGTCAGGTGAATAAATACATGCAGGAAATGGAGGAGAAGTCAGCATTAACTATCCAGAGATTCTGGCGAGGGTATAGAGCAAGAAGAATTTTTCATCAGCAGAAGCAATCTCTTAAGGAGTATAAGGCAGCTGTCATCATTCAAAGAGCAGTAAGTATTTCTGCTTTGTTCTAACAGTAGATAGGACTGAGTGGATTATTGTGAAGCCTCATAAAACTGTTTCTTCTCTTACTGTCCATGTAGCCATAATTTATTAAAAAATTACTTGGGGGTGATAGTCTGGAGCCACAAGTTGCTTTAAAGAGTTAAACCTTGTATAGGCTACAAAGCCTAATACAGTCTTGCAACTAAAATATAAAAGCTGCTTCTTTG